>NW_027472580.1:78211973-88211973 GCF_030347505.1 Rhynchophorus ferrugineus | reverse complement strand
AGGGTTTAAATCAAACCAATCCACGCGAATTTGTATTTGTATAAGTAACACATGTGTAGTGTATAATTGTTACCCTTAACTTAGCTTAAGTAGTTTAATTTTATTTTAGTTTGTACTGTACTCCCGCTTGTGTATTGATTTGATTGATTGGATTAGATTGAGTACAACAGAACAAGGTGCAATTATTAAAAAATAATATAAACTTTATCATAGTTCATTGTCTATATTAAAACAATAAATAAATTTAAAATAAATTTGATTCCTCTAACAGAATCAGCTGAATACCTCGGAATCGATTTTAATGTTAGCTTGAATTGGAAACATTATAAAAAAGCAGAGCAGATCAGTCTCAAAATCAAGCAGTACTGGTTAATCGGAAGATACTCTTTACTTAATCTGAAATTAAAGAGATTTGTTAATCAGTCAATCATAAAGCCAATTTGGACCTATGGGAATGCATTAAAACGAATAACTAATAAACTATTACAACTATTAAACTATTAACCTATTAACTATTAAACGAACTACTAATTCAACGTTGCCAAACCAAAGTTTTACAATGTATAACCAATGCTTATCGCTATGTAACCAAATTACTAAATCACAGCAACGTAGAAGAAATATGGGTACTGAATAAAAAGCAGGAAATCAGAGTTTAAATCAAACCAAACCACGCGAATTTGTATTTGTATAAGTAACACATGTGTAGTGTATAATTGTTACTCTTAACTTAGGTTAAGTAGTTTAATTTTATTTTAATTTGTACTGTACTCCCGCTTGTATTGATTTGATTGATTGAATTAGATTGAGTACAACAGAACAAGGTGCAATTACTAAAAAAATAATATAAACTTTACCATAGTTTATTGTCTATATTAAAACAATAAATAAATTTAAAATAAATTTGATTCCTCTAACAGAATCAGCTGAATACCTCGGAATCGATTTTGATGTTAGCTTAAATTGGAAACATTATAAAAAAGCAGAGCAGATCAGTCTCAAAATCAAGCAGTACTGGTTAATCGGAAAATACTCTTTACTTAATCTGAAATTAAAGAGATTTGCTAATCAGCCAATCATAAAGCCAATTTGGACCTATGGGAATGCATTAAAACGAATAACTAATAAACTATTACAACTATTAAACTATTAACCTATTAACTATTAAACGAACTACTAATTCAACGTTGCCAAACCAAAGTTTTATAGTGTATAACCAATGCTTATCGCAATGTAATCAAATTACTAAATCACAGCAACGTAGAAGCAATATGGGTACTGAATAAAAAGCAGGAAATCAGAGTTTAAATCAAACCAAACCACGCGAATTTGTATTTGCATAAGTAACACATGTGTAGTGTATAATTGTTACTCTTAACTTAGGTTAAGTAGTTTAATTTTATTTTAATTTGTACTGTACTCCCGCTTGTAATGATTTGATTGATTGGATTAGATTGAGTACAACAGAACAAGGTGCAATTATTAAAAAATAATATAAACTTTATCATAGTTCATTGTCTATATTAAAACAATAAATAAATTTAAAATAAATTTGATTCCTCTAACAGAATCAGCTGAATACCTCGGAATCGATTTTGATGTTAGCTTAAATTGGAAACATTATAAAAAAGCAGAGCAGATCAGTCTCAAAATCAAGCAGTACTGGTTAATCGGAAGAAATTCTTAACTTGATATGAAATTAAAGAGATTTGGTAATCAGCCAATCATAAGGCCAATTTGGACCTATGGGAATGCATTAAAACGAATAACTAATAAACTATTACAACTATTAAACTATTAACCTATTAACTATTAAACGAACTACTAATTTAACGTTGCCAAACCAAAGTTTTACAATGTATAACCAATGATTATCGCAATGTAATCAAATTACTAAATCACAGCAACGTAGAAGCAATATGGGTACTGAATAAAAAGCAGGAAATCAGAGTTTAAATCAAACCAAACCACGCGAATTTGTATTTGCATAAGTAACACATGTGTAGTGTATAATTGTTACTCTTAACTTAGGTTAAGTAGTTTAATTTTATTTTAATTTGTACTGTACTCCCGCTTGTATTGATTTGATTGATTGGATTAGATTGAGTACAACAGAACAAGGTGCAATTATTAAAAAATAATATAAACTTTATCATAGTTCATTGTCTATATTAAAACAATAAATAAATTTAAAATAAATTTGATTCCTCTAACAGAATCAGCTGAATACCTCGGAATCGATTTTGATGTTAGCTTAAATTGGAAACATTATAAAAAAGCAGAGCAGATCAGTCTCAAAATCAAGCAGTACTGGTTAATCGGAAGAAATTCTTAACTTGATATGAAATTAAAGAGATTTGGTAATCAGCCAATCATAAGGCCAATTTGGACCTATGGGAATGCATTAAAACGAATAACTAATAAACTATTACAACTATTAAACTATTAACCTATTAACTATTAAACGAACTACTAATTCAACGTTGCCAAACCAAAGTTTTATAGTGTATAACCAATGCTTATCGCAATGTAATCAAATTACTAAATCACAGCAACGTAGAAGCAATATGGGTACTGAATAAAAAGCAGGAAATCAGAGTTTAAATCAAACCAAACCACGCGAATTTGTATTTGCATAAGTAACACATGTGTAGTGTATAATTGTTACTCTTAACTTAGGTTAAGTAGTTTAATTTTATTTTAATTTGTACTGTACTCCCGCTTGTATTGATTTGATTGATTGGATTAGATTGAGTACAACAGAACAAGGTGCAATTATTAAAAAATAATATAAACTTTATCATAGTTCATTGTCTATATTAAAACAATAAATAAATTTAAAATAAATTTGATTCCTCTAACAGAATCAGCTGAATACCTCGGAATCGATTTTGATGTTAGCTTAAATTGGAAACATTATAAAAAAGCAGAGCAGATCAGTCTC
Source organism: Rhynchophorus ferrugineus (assembly GCF_030347505.1). Taxonomy (NCBI): domain Eukaryota; kingdom Metazoa; phylum Arthropoda; class Insecta; order Coleoptera; family Curculionidae; genus Rhynchophorus; species Rhynchophorus ferrugineus. The sequence continues at coordinate 88,209,029 of NW_027472580.1, read as the reverse complement.
AAAATCAAGCAGTACTGGTTAATCGGAAGAAATTCTTAACTTGATATGAAATTAAAGAGATTTGGTAATCAGCCAATCATAAGGCCAATTTGGACCTATGGGAATGCATTAAAACGAATAACTAATAAACTATTACAACTATTAAACTATTAACCTATTAACTATTAAACGAACTACTAATTTAACGTTGCCAAACCAAAGTTTTACAATGTATAACCAATGATTATCGCAATGTAATCAAATTACTAAATCACAGCAACGTAGAAGCAATATGGGTACTGAATAAAAAGCAGGAAATCAGAGTTTAAATCAAACCAAACCACGCGAATTTGTATTTGCATAAGTAACACATGTGTAGTGTATAATTGTTACTCTTAACTTAGGTTAAGTAGTTTAATTTTATTTTAATTTGTACTGTACTCCCGCTTGTGTATTGATTTGATTGATTGGATTAGATTGAGTACAACAGAACAAGGTGCAATTATTAAAAAATAATATAAACTTTATCATAGTTCATTGTCTATATTAAAACAATAAATAAATTTAAAATAAATTTGATTCCTCTAACAGAATCAGCTGAATACCTCGGAATCGATTTTGATGTTAGCTTAAATTGGAAACATTATAAAAAAGCAGAGCAGATCAGTCTCAAAATCAAGCAGTACTGGTTAATCGGAAGAAATTCTTAACTTGATATGAAATTAAAGAGATTTGGTAATCAGCCAATCATAAGGCCAATTTGGACCTATGGGAATGCATTAAAACGAATAACTAATAAACTATTACAACTATTAAACTATTAACCTATTAACTATTAAACGAACTACTAATTTAACGTTGCCAAACCAAAGTTTTACAATGTATAACCAATGATTATCGCAATGTAATCAAATTACTAAATCACAGCAACGTAGAAGCAATATGGGTACTGAATAAAAAGCAGGAAATCAGAGTTTAAATCAAACCAAACCACGCGAATTTGTATTTGTATAAGTAACACATGTGTAGTGTATAATTGTTACTCTTAACTTAGGTTAAGTAGTTTAATTTTATTTTAATTTGTACTGTACTCCCGCTTGTATTGATTTGATTGATTGAATTAGATTGAGTACAACAGAACAAGGTGCAATTATTAAAAAAATAATATAAACCTTACCACAGTTCATTGTCTGTATTAAAACAATAAATAAATTTAAAATAAATTTGATTCCTCTAACAGAATCAGCTGAATACCTCGGAATCGATTTTGATGTTAGTTTAGATTGGAAACATTATAAAAAAGCAGAGCAGATCTGTCTCAAAATCAAGCAGTACTGGTTAATCGGAAGATACTCTTTGCTTAATCTGAAATTAAAGAGATTTGCTAATCAGTCAATCATAAAGCCAACTTGGACCTATGGGAATGCATTAAAACGAATAACTAATAAACTATTACAACTATTAAACTATTAACTATTAAACGAACTACTAATTCAACCTTGCCAAACCAAAGTTTTACAATGTATAACCAATGCTTATCGCTATGTAACTAAATTACTAAATCACAGCAACATAGAAGCAATATAGGTACTGAATAAAAAGCAGGAAATCAGAGTTTAAATCAAACCAAACCACGCGAATTTGTATTTGTATAAGTAACACATGTGTAGTGTATAATTGTTACTCTTAACTTAGGTTAAGTAGTTTAATTTTATTTTAATTTGTACTGTACTCCCGCTTGTGTATTGATTTGATTGATTGGATTAGATTGAGTACAACAGAACAAGGTGCAATTATTAAAAAAATAATATAAACCTTACCACAGTTCATTGTCTGTATTAAAACAATAAATAAATTTAAAATAAATTTGATTCCTCTAACAGAATCAGCTGAATACCTCGGAATCGATTTTGATGTTAGTTTAGATTGGAAACATTATAAAAAAGCAGAGCAGATCTGTCTCAAAATCAAGCAGTACTGGTTAATCGGAAGAAACTCTTAACTTGATATGAAATTAAAGAGATTTGGTAATCAGCCAATCATAAAGCCAATTTGGACCTATGGGAATGCATTAAAACGAATAACTAATAAACTATTACAACTATTAAACTATTAACCTATTAACTATTAAACGAACTATTAATTCAACGTTGCCAAACCAAAGTTTTACAGTGTATAACCAATGCTTATCGCTATGTAACCCAATTACTAAATCACAGCAACGTAGAAGCAATATAGGTACTGAATAAAAAGCAGGAAATCAGAGTTTAAATCAAACCAAACCACGCGAATTTGTATTTGTATAAGTAACACATGTGTAGTGTATAATTGTTACTCTTAACTTAGGTTAAGTAGTTTAATTTTATTTTAATTTGTACTCTACTCCCGCTTGTGTATTGATTTGATTGATTTGATTAGATTGAGTACAACGGAACAAGGTGCAATTATTAAAAAAATAATATAAACTTTACCATAGTTCATTGTCTGTATTAAAACAATAAATAAATTTTAAAAATTACGACCTAGACATATATTTGAGACGTTTAAAACATACATTATGGGCGCCAGATGATTTTAATAGATATAGTTCCGCATCATCTCAAAGTTCATTTACATAACGTATAATTTGGAAGTGGAGTACTGGAGCTATCGCCGACAAAACACGCTGTTCCCGTTGCGTACACTCATGAATAAAATAATAGCGAGAAAAAAATTGTACTGCTACGCATCATAGTTCCATGTGACCGACGAACGTTTCTCCTGCGACCGATTCGAGAGATCATTTATTCAAATTATAAACAAATTCGTTTAAGACCTCGTACAAATTGTTCGATACCATAGGAACATTAGTCAATCTAACTTCCGACGCTTTCATTTAAGAGTCATGAAATTTAATTGCCGCCAACATCGGCTTCCTGAAGAGTTATGGGAATATTGTCTGTTTGTTTTCTCTGACGGGGGGAGATAAACAAAACCTACGGGCGAGTCATCAGCTCAAGAAAAACACGATCGCCGCGTGAATTATTCGAGTTTTCGACATCTTTCAGCTGTAGTCGATTTAGTAAATTGCCGTCATAGAAGATTGATAAATAAAATAATATTTGTATTTTTTCTTATCCCGCTTAGCACAGAACGAATTTTTTTTGTAAAAGAAAAATACTATTCTTTGGTTTCATTTAGATTTTGAGATATTAAGTTCAATCTGACGAATATTGTGTATGAATATGTAAATATATGTTATGAGAGCACTTTAATAAATTAGTGGCTTTTTGAATTTTTTTCGGCAAAAAAAGCGTTTCATTACTCAACATACGAGGATGGTTCGATTTCCACTTAGTCTACAAAAGAAAAGTGAAAATTTCGGAAATGTGGCGATTAACTTCTCAACACAGCTTGCTTCTATCAAGAAACGCTTGATGAGCGATGCTACAACTTCTTTCGACTCAAATTTCTGTCCCGCGAGTTTATGACAGCACAAGTCGGTGAAAACGATGGCAAAAATCCATGAATTGGGCCACGAATTGCTTCCTCATCCATCGTATTCGCCAGATCTGGCCCCAGAAACTATTTCCTGCCCTCAGATCTTAAAAGAATGCTCGCCGGGAAGAAATTTTCGTCGAATGAAGAGCTGATCGCCGAAACTGAGGCCTATTTTGAAGCAAAGGCAAATCGTACTATAAAAATAGTATCGGGTCCCTACAATCAGTGTATCACCCTTGAAAGGAATTATGTTGAATAAAAAAAACTAATTTTACTATGATAGGCTGGGGACTTTTCAATTGACATGTTACCAGGATTGAACTTAATTTAATTTAATTTTTTTATTAATGTTAATTAAAGTAGTTTCCAGAATTTCCATCTTTTTCCCAACTTTCTGTCAACGATGTTGGGTTGGCAGTGATCCAATTATTGGTCGATTCATTTTCGCACTTCTTCAGTATTTCGAAACCCTGCGCAAGTCAAACAATACTGTATCGATCTGTACTTGTAATTGGAAGGCGTTGTATCAAGTAAGTACGCTGGGTGGAGCGTAACCTTTCACTTGATATTCAACAGTGTATTCATCATAATTCTTGTTATAGAAGTTCATGCTTTTGATCATTTTTCTCGTTAATTTTCTATGTTGTTTTGCAACAATACATAGTCCAATTTGTTGGAATAAGTAACAATTTCATGCGGAACTTTTTTGGGTTTCCAGGTCTTTCTTTGCGTTGACATCAAAATCATCATATTTAAATCATTAAAATCAAAAAAGACAATTGTTATCGAAAAATCTTAATAGCTCCGAATAGGATCATTTTTTTTATCAGGTTTATTACGTTTTTGATGTGCATATATTAACATTTTTTCTGCATAGGACCATCAAAGTAATTGCTGATGCTTTTTTTTAAACTATACTTTGTTGAAAAACATTTACCATTAATTTGTTTTTTGGACCGTTATTCCACGATGTAAAATTCGACATGCCTCAAGGCCGCTACACGATTAAACCAAGTATACTAGTTTTAAAAATCAGTTGAGCAATAGATCATGTAAATGATATAACTGATGACAGAGCTAGATTTTAATTACGTCTGTTTTAAAGTGTTAATGCAACTTGAAAGTAGTAACAAGATCGCTTTTTGGATGATCTATACTTGGATGGATAGGGATCTTTACGACATCTACCATATGGTCTAAATAGTTCCCCAAGGGATTACTATTTTGTTAACCAACTTTTTCCTCACTTATCACAAGAAAATTAGAAAAACCTATTTTCCACGTACTTAAAATAGTGGGTAATATGAAATGTTTACATTAGTCTATTCTTACTAAACTATTATTATAAAAACTATTTTGTACACTTAACTCAGACTATAGTATTTTTCTAAAAATGGAATATTTATATGATAAACACAATATCTATAATTGATTTTTATCCCGAATGATCTAGGATTAATATATATTCGACTTTGACAGTTATCGTCGACTATTTTGAAATATCAACGTGATTCATGGAACTACATAGAAAAATAAATAAAACTGTGGATTTATATCGCTACTATATTAAATTTAAATGTTTCTTCATACTGACATACCAGCCTTGGCACTTGTAATGTCATTTTCGATAACATTTAACCCAGAGCGGTTAGCGTAATTACTGAAGCGATATACTTAAGGTTTCATATTTTTTAATCGTTAGAACGTACTAATATCGTCATTTCATTAAGTTGACAAGAAAGTATTTTCGGTATTTATATATTTAAAATTCTTTCTATGTTCATACACTACTTTTTTTTTAAAATTATAATCACTTCAACACTGTTGTGTTATTTGGTGACTTAAACGTATATTTACCTCATTAGGACTATGATATATATTATTAAGTATGTCTAGTTGACAAAATTAAAACAGAATAAGCATGTATCAAATACATATACGATACAAACACAAATTGTATAAATAAAATAATAATCAATCAATATAAAACGAGATAAAACATAAATAAATATTATACATTTAAAATATATCAATTAAAAATAATTAAAAAAATAAAATTAACTTAAAAACACATATAAAACAATAACAGTATAAAAAAATATAATTCATAATAGATAATATATTAATATATTGAAACCAAAGCAGTAGATAAAATATAACGTAAAGGTTATAAATATAAAATAGTTTGGTTTCTCTAAAATAAAATTAAATATGAGATAAAAAATTAGATAGAATATTGTAAATGAATTTCATGTAAATAATCAAATATTTTATCGATGTGATTTGGAGTGAAAAGAGTTTTCAGATTTTCGAATAGACCGTAGAGCCTCACATGATTGTAAAACATGTTGGACTGTTTTTAGTAGTCCACAATAATCACACAACGGAGGAACATCGCCAGTCATAAGATATGAATGTGAGAACTGACAATGCCCGATCATTAGCCTATTTAACAGGACCTGCTTAGACCTATTAGTAGATAATACCATAGAAGTAAAAAATTCTTGCTTAATAAACCACAATTTATTATCGCTCTCCAGCAAGTCCCACTCCAATTGAACAAGACTATCGATTTTATTTGTAATAATGGGATATAGATCCTTATAATATGGAAAGCTAGGAGTATATCTCCCACTTAGAGTGGCTTTTTTAGCTGCTTTGTCTACTCTCTCATTACCATCTATGCCCACATGGCTGGGGACCCAAATAATTGACATTCTTCTTTTCCGTTCAACAAGATTGTGATAGATACCAACGATAATAGGGTTTCTAAAAGATACGTTTTCAATTGCCAGGATAGAGCTTTGGGAATTAGTACAAATCAACCAATGGCCAGACTCAACCTCCAATACAATCTGTAGAGCTTTCCAGATGGCTGTTAATTCTGCCGACAGTATCGATGAATGTTTATGAAGTTACTACTCCCTCGGACGATTTGGAACCATCCGTGTACAAAACTTTATAGCTTGGATACAGCGATAGAAGATGACTAAACAGGCCCTTGAATATTCTAGGACCAAAATTATCCTTGCTGTGAATCATTAGAGATCTATCTGTAGGCAGCGATGGTAACATCCACGGCGGGAGATTTGATAATCTGGGGACGTTAAGTTTATCTGTATTAAGGTTGATCATCTTTATAACCTTAAATAACTGGTCTTTGAAAGATCGTGCCCTACATGACGGTGTAATGGGTCTCCTAATGGACAGATTTATTATTTTGTTGCTAGTTGGTATGGAGCAAAATCTGTAGGCTGCTTTAAGAATTAGCTTCGACCGTCTATATTTAAGTGGTTCAATACCAGCAAGACATTGTAGGCTAACAACTGGGCTAGATTTATGTGCCCCAAGAGCCATTCTCAGGCCATGATTTTGACTGTTTCAAGCATTCGTAGATAGGATGTGCAAGAGGTGTTGTACAGAAAGCTTCCATAATAAATTTTGGAACGTATTATGGTTTTTAAACATGTAGAATAGCATCTTGGTTGAGTCCGTTTTTGCGATTAGCGATGAATTTAAGTATGTTTAAGTCCTTACTGGTTCTCTGTCTCAAACTATATATATGCTCCTTCCAAGTAAGTGGTTGGTCGAAGTAAACACCAAGAAACTTTACATTCTGTTTATCTGGAATTCGTTGGTTATTCAGAGTCAACGAATAATGCCTAGTACAATGCCGTTTTCGGCAAAAATTCACTATTGAAGACTTTGTAGGGGATATTGTGAATCCAGTTGCTCGAGTGCACTGAGCCAGACCATTCAAATAATTTTGCATCATATCAGACGCTTCTCGGGATTCGAAGAAGAACAGAATGCCATGATGTGTTCATACACTACTTAAGTAGATAAAATCTGTGAAATGTTTATCAGCGACATCTATTGATATATATTCGATGTTGGGTGAAAAGGCGCGTAATTATTACGATAATTCCCAGTAGACCCAGTGAAAAGAATTCATAATGAGAAACCTCACGACATTTACGTCTTACTTTATTTTGATCACGATGATGCATATATTTTTATATTATAATATAAAACCGAAATTTGTTTCTTGCCGATTCAATAGTTACAAATTAAAATGAGATTCGTAAAAACAATTAACTGGTAATGTTTTTCATCAACCAAAGAAAGACAATATAACAATGCTTGGCGTTAAATAACCGTAGTATTTTGGCGCCATATTGTATGTGTACTACTCTGTTGTGCATGTATGTTTGTTTAATACAATCAAATTTTGTGTTTTGTTTATGTAGAGGTGACATAGACATGTGTATATGGATGTACTATTCATATATGTAAAATATCTGGTATAATATTTCATGGATGTGAAAGAACAAATCATAAAATGCTAATCGTTGTCATGATAAATATATTCTATGTTTTATGTCGGAGGAACGTCTTAACATATGTACTCTAGTTTTATTTTTTTACAGCGAGTAAAGATATTGAGTGCATCTATGGATTTTGTTCTACATTTATCACAATATTATAATATTGGCCTTACATATTTGAGAATAAATAATAATGAATATGTGACAGAGAATATTCAAAGACAGAATTAAGTGTCTGAGAAGAATATTTTATAAAATTGCGTTTATTACGTATTTTCTTCCATTGTTCACTATGATTGTGAAGAAAGAAAGCTCAACCAGAAAAACATAACAGGTCAACTGAAAAGTCCCCGGCCTACCATAGTAAAACCCATTTTTTGGCAAAATTAGTTTTTTATATTCAACATAATTCCTTTCAAGCGTGATGTACTGATTATAGTGACCATCCAACTTTTCGACACCGTTTTTGTAGTATTATTTGTCCCTTGATTCAAAATAGGCATCAGTTTCGTCGATTACCTCTTCATTCGACAAAAAAGCGAGCATTCTTTTGAGATCTGAGAACAAAAAATAGTCGCTGGAGGCCAGATCTGGAGAGTACGATGGATGAATGGAAGCAATTCGAAGCCTAATTCATGGATTTCTGATACGGCGCATTGTCTTGGTGAAGCAGCACTTTCTTTTTCTTCAAATGCGGCCGTTTTTCGCCGATTTCGTCCTTCAAAAGTCCAATAACGCTATGTAATAGTCGCTGTTGATAGTCCTTCCTTTTTCAAGGTAGTCAATGGAAATTATTTCATGCGCATCTCAAAATACAGACGCCATAAACTTGCCAGCCGACTATTGCGTTTTCCCACGCTTTAGAGCGGTTTCATCATGTGCAGTCCACTCGGATGACTGTCGATTGGACTTCAGAGTGATATGATCGAGCCATGTTTCATCCATTGTCACATATCGATGCAAAAACTCGTGTTTATTACACTTGATCATCTTCAAAAACTACTCCGAATCATCAACTTGTCGTTGTTTTTGGTCAAAAGTGAGCTCGCGCGGTACCCACCATGCACAGAGCTTTCTAATACCCAAATATTTGTGACTGATATGATGCACACGTTCAGTTGATATCTTTAGAGTGTCTGCTATTTCATTCAATTTCAATTTACGGTCATTCAAAATCATTTTGTGAATTATTTTAATGTTTTCATCGGTAACAACCTCTCTAGGTCGTCCATTGCGTTCACCGTCTTCGGTGCTTATTTCACCACGTCTAAACTGAGCATACCAATCCTTGATAGTTGATTTTCCTGGGGCGGTGTCCGGGAACTCGGCATCAAGCCAAGTTTTTACTTCAACTGTATTTTTTCACTCAAAATGCTATAATTCACAAACTAATAATTCGACAGCTGTGAAATTTATACACATATCTTTTGAGGGTTGGGGCTAACTAAAAAACATCGATTAATTCGATTTAATTCTAGTAGGCCATCTATGTGTCAGGCCGGGGACTTTTTAATTAATCTGTTATATTTAGAAACAATTTCAAATATACTTAAAAAGGGTTTCCTTTTTACCAATTAGGGCATGTGGATTGAACTCATTCCTTGGCTTGACCACTGCCAGTTGAATTGATGCTATCAACTTGATTTAACATTTTAAAAAGTTGCATATTTGTCGCAAGGACTGTTATAACATCTGTGTTATTTGTAATATTGACTGTTATTTTGGGCTTAACAATGGCGAATAGCTATCAGAAATTTAGAACAGGTGATTGACAAGTGTAAACAAATAATTCAAAACAATTGTTCAATTATTTTATTTAGATTAGATTTTTTTTGTATGTCAAACCCTGAAGTAAAACTCAGAGATGATGCGGCAACATTGCAAAGCTTCAACGTCACAAATATCCATGACGCATTACTAAAAAAACTTTTAATAGACTATATATTAATTTAAATACTATTACATCATTTAATTGAGAAGACAATGTATTAAAATATGTTGCTTCAATAAATAGCTTCGGGACGACAAAGAATAGTTTCCCCGCACTGTCCACATAAATAAAGTGGATTGACGCTTTACTTTCACTTTTTTCCGAACCCATGACCACTGCCAAAAAGCGGGGATCGGGTCTTTGACTTTCGAAAACGAAAATAGAAAACGTAAATAATTTTACGACGATGATAACGTTTCTATGGTTACGCAACAACGTAATCAAATTCATGGATAAGATTGAGGATATAAACAATCAAAGCCAAATTGGGCAAAGTTCGAACAGCCGTGAGACGATGGTACCGTTTACGATATTGGGTAAGGTTTCGGCGCTAGTGTGATATACCGTCTCGCTGTATAAACAAACACACATAAAAGGCACTTTTTTCGTGTATTATTAGCTGTGAGCCCGTTAATTGGTCATAGAAATGCTTCGTCGAGTCGGCAAATAAATGAACGATGTAATTTTATGTTTTGTTTGACAAAAGACGGTAGCTAAGACGATGCGTTAACCTAAATATTAGTTTAATAAAGAAAAAGTTCATTTATCCTTTTCGATTATTTCCAACTGTTATAAGTTGTGGTTTACGGAGAAACCATGGAGAATGGGTTAATATTTTTAAATTTGTGTAAAAATAATAGATTCTTTTTGAGTGGTTTCTTGAGTGGTTATTGAACTTCCATAGCCAACCGCGAGTATCAGTAAGAAAATAGAAAATATGTAAGCTCTAAAATCTGTTTATTTAAAGTGTATAGTCTCTAAGATCAAAATATTATCAATTAATAGAATCTGTGTATTTCTAATACTTAATAATAACGTTATTATAGTAGTACAGTAAAACTTAATATTCTTAACTTCTTTGTAGAACTAAAAACATTTTGTGTCGTTATTCGAGATAAATGGTGTTAAGTAAAACACACTCGCCAAACAGAAACAACTTGGACTTAAACTCTACCAAATGTATTAGTTATCGGATGCACATCCAAGTTCTCATTAGATAATAAGATATTACTGTTTAAATCTTTACTCAAGCCTAGTCAATTTGGTCATATGGAATCCAACTATGGGGCACCGCTAGCAAGTCTAATATATTCATCATACAACGGTTCCAAAATAAAGTGTTGAGTGCCATTGTCGATGCTCCCAACTTTGTTTCAAATGAATTGATACAACGCGATATTCCTCTAGAACCAATAACGAGTGTAATTCAACGTGTTTGTATGAACTACTTCGAAATAGTATCAGTGCATCCCAATGTACCAGCTAAATATGCGAAATGATAGTGAGGTGCTTAGACCAAAACCTCTAACACCATCTGATCTTATTATTGGACATATATAGGCTTTAGAATAAGACTTAATTGAAACAATATTTTATACAGGAGATTACTTAATGAAGTGATTGTTTACATGCCATACTTATATTCAGTACTTAGTGTCCTAAGGGCAGATTGTAGAACTAATAATCAATGAAATAGTAATAATAAAAAATACTTAAAATATTTAAAAAATATACAACAAGGTTATATAGGAACCTTGATAAGATTTGTGATTTACGTGATGATGAAGAATGTAACTAGAAAGACCGAACTTATTGTTAATTTCCAATAATAAAAAATCCTATAAGATGGTATAAGATAATTTAGGATGACGCAAGAACAATGTTTTGAATGTGTGTTAGGATTGAAAGCTTTTTAGTATTGGGTGGGGTCATCTAGTTGTAGTATATTATGAGTCTTTTAAACTGAATGACATCATCGTTGGAGATTACTACTGTTCAAAATCTGTATAGATATCTTTAAATAATAAATACTTCCAAATATTACTTATTCAGATTGATGCCCTTTCATTGATCAAGTAATGAAAGTGATAAAAAATGATTTAATGTGTTATATTTTAAGAAACATTACAATCTTTGATATGTTTATAAAACATATATATGTTTCATAAAAAAATACTTTATAAAAACTTATTGAAAGGCCTAATATAACAATTAATTAAATAATTAATAGAACAATTAAACGACATCATTAATTTTTCTTTATAAATCAAAATGGGTAATATATAGGCATCAGTTAAATTAAATTTATCATTGTTTTTAATTTAACTTCCATAGTCATCTATTATTAATAACATTAAACCTAGTATAACCTTTAAAGCTATTTCAAATTTAATTTAAATATAATATATTCTTAATAACAATAAAAAAGCGCCTTGAATATTTTATATATGCATTAATAACGTTAAATGATTTTGTAATAAATGGATAGAAAGTAAATGTTATAAATATAATAGATGAGGTGAACATAATTTTTATTCATTTAATGTACTGTAGTATCACGTTAGACAAAAAGTAGAGCAGATTATATTCGGGATTGTACTGGTTAGTAGGAAGATACTCAACAACAGATTAAATATATTAATTTTTCAGTGAATTATAAAGCTTATTTGGACTTCTGGCGTGCGAATACGGAGTTGCACTAAAACATCAAATTAACTAGTAATCCAACGCTGGCAAAATAATATTCTACAGTTAATTACCAATGCTTATCGCTACGTAACCAACGAAGAATTGCTCGATGTCTCAGAAATCAATTGGATTTACGAAGATATCGCATTCAACCATGAAATAAGCTTACTAACATAGAATGTTTTTGATTGTTAAATACATACCGATCTCCCACTAGTCTTCTTGTATATTGACAAAAGTACAACAGAATAATTGTTATAAATTAATTTGTAAATTAGGTTTGTATTAAACATATCCAATGTAAGATGCAATTGAAAAAAGTAATATTGAAATTTCGTAATTACCTACGTTCATATACAAGGAAACAGGAAAGAAAGAAGACATTCCTATTGAAATATTCAAAATCTAATTAAAATTTAATCAAAACAAAATACAGATTTTCGTCTGGTGAGTAAAAATATTCTAAATTTTTTGATATGTAACAAACATTTCAAGTTATATATGAGGATTATGACTATGATTTGCAATATGACCACAACTGAATTAAAATGTCCAGATAGCATCTTTGTAACACTTATGTAATAATTAATAATGTAATACTTTTTAATATTTATTTAGCAACGGAAATTATTTTAAAAATGTGAAAAATTGTGTTTGTAAAATAATAATGTTAACAATAATTAAAAAATAACAATACAATAATTATATTTACTTTGTTTTCATTTATTTTCTAAAAAAATATATTACTATCACTTTATTTTGAATAACTGTGAACGAAAATATTGCTTAATTGTTTAAAATCTTATTTCATCCAAAGGAATAAAAATCAATATATTGGTACTACTTATTTATTTATATTAATTGAAAATATTTTATTATCTGGGTATAAACTAAATAGCCAAATTTTAATATAATTTTAAAACTATTGTTGAATAGTTAATGATGACACTTGAACCAATGAAATAAATAAAAATAAAACACTATTGTATTCAAAATATTGTTATGGAACAACTGATGACGTTCAATCCTATCCACATTTTTAAAATTCCTACTGAATTGGCAAGCGAAAAGCATAGATACCGGCTAGATATATGTTTGATATATCATCATGCATTTACATTTTTTATATTTGTATATATTTCAAAAAATATATAAGTTAGAAACGAAATTTATTTTTAAAATCCGTTATTTATCACATCTAAAACGATAAAAATATTTTCTAAATAATATATAGGTGTAGGAAAAAATAATAAACAAAACTTACCTGGAAATATCCAGAAAAAAAAACAAATAATCAACTACAAAACCGCCAAAAATTACTAACTGACTTATATTTCCGATCGACGACGACGGCCGCCTTGATTTCTATTCAGTTATTTCGTGTGAAAAAACAAATGAAAACTACAGGCGGAACAATCGAGAGTCCTCAAGGATCACTGCGATGTTCACTATCGGGAGTGTGAAGTTCAACTGTTTCGAACTTTTGTCATTCGGCGTAGCTGGAGCGTGCAGCTTTCATTCATCAATATCGAGAGTGCGGCGCGTTCTAATCGCGAGCGTCCATTGGGAGAGCGCGATAGCTGCGCGATGGTTTTTTGTTTTTCGAGTTGAAATTAAAAGTGATCGGGTTCGGTCGTTGTATGTAGCCGCAGGTGGTTTTTTTTTAAAAACAATACATAAACACATAATATCAATAAACATCTGTTAAACAAAAGTTATTGATGATAATATAGGTGAACGGGAATATTGTCTGTAATAAGAAAGTATGAAATTTCGATAAGTTAATCGATAGTTAAAAGAAAAAATATATTTTTAATTTATTAATATACTAGCTGACCCGGCAGTACGAAGTCTCAATCGATAAATAAAAGACCTAATAATCCGTAATTAATAAAAAAATGCTCGGTATGAATGAGTTTTTATTATTATTTTCGATTAATTACACAGGATGTATCATGCTTAAAAAACAGAGTTTTCCTGAAATATATTTACAGACACACACAGTTATGATACAGTTTGTTAATCAATTTAAAGCTATCTGATAAACTATATGTTCTGTTCTGTTTTGTGGTGCGTAAATAAACAAAGATGACGGTTTTCCGACGCGCGAACACGCGACTGATAGTTGTCCATGCGCGAAACAGGAAAACTCCAAGTTGATTCCGCAAACTTCCAACGACTGGCCTTGAGATTTATTTATGGTCATCGCAAAGGCCAGACGTACTGGAAATTGTAAACGTTTAAAATCGAATGGTAAATCCGTTGGAATCATCGGTATACGCGGGATCAAGACATCCTCTCTTTTGTATTTTCTCTTTATGATTGTTGCCTCAATGACGTTATTCATCATCTTTTTCACAGGCAGTCTTGTTACTGATATAGATTAATGTTACGCAGCATGATGACAACTGATCCTACTTTTAATTTCAAATTGTGAGCTGGTAATCCAGGCAAATCCAGTGAATTTAAAAACTCCGTGGGGTAGTTAACTACATCGTCCTGGTTCATAACGGTGTCGACTGATTTGAAGGAAACCAACTGTCCCGGAAGACAATTCTGAATGATCACATTGAGATTCTCGACAATCTCGAATCCTCGACTTTTTTCCTCCTGACTATTTTCTAAATGGACTACTGTAGGGTGTCTTTCATGGAACGAGAATGAAAAGATATGCCAAATTACTTTGTCGCTACTTACATAGCGATCCATTTGGTACTGTGATATTTCGTCATTTGCATTGGTTACAGCGAAGACGGCCATATCGCTACCTTTGTTAATATATTTACATATGTACTTTATCGACATCACAGAGTTACAACATTCCTCATTGATGCGAGTCTCAAAAGCTTTGGATAATATTGGCGAGTATGGCACGATCCAACGATTGTCTACATCCACATTTTGTCCTCTTATCTTCACAACTACCGATCGCCCATTGTCCGCAACGAATCGCTGACGATACAATGGGTATCCATCATTGCCCGTTATGGTTTCAGCAATTAGGTCTCTTGAGTATCGCTTGGAACACTTACCGTCAACCATACAGGGTGAATTGTAGTTGAAAACTCCGCAAGGTCCATGTATTATGTGTTTGGTAACAACTGCATGCAATTTTGGGTCAACTGTGGGAGATTGGGCATGAAATTGTCCTGTATAATATGTGTAGCGCCAAATGATGTCCTCTGGAAACAGCTGTTATATTTCTGAATGTTGACCAAGAAGTGCTTAGAATCATTTCCTATCTCAGAAACTAAAGAGCGTAAAAGATCTGGTGGTGGGACCAATTGTGACAATTTTACTTTGCCTCCAGCACAACATAATCCAGTAGATTCACCACTGTATTTTAACGCCTTGCAATATTTACAAATTATTGTCATTTCCCCAATTGTTACCGATTTGTCGGCACAATAATCTATTGCCGCATCATAGTGGAATGTAGCTCGTTCCAACATCATAGGAGCATTGTGTCTGCGGAATCGCTCAATTTCATTATGTCGTGCTTGCTGTTGTTGTGTTTGATGTGCACGAACTCGTTGAATTCTAAGCCTATCTATTTCATTGTCACTCTCTAAAGAACGCAATTCTGACATAGCAATACGACTATTTTCTTGATCTGTCTCTCTCTGGTCATCAGTGCGGTTAGCGCGTGAGGTAGCTCTTCGCACATTTGATTGACTGCGACGACCTAAGTCAGGTCGTCTTCTCCTCGGCATCGTAAATTGTAATTAATCAAAATGAGAAAAGTTCTCGCGCACTTAGCAGTAAAGTAAAGTTTCAAATGTCACTATTACAAAGGATCACTGCAGTTAAGAAAGTTCTCGCGCACGTAGATTGTCGGATTTGATCCTCGACATTAAAGAAAAAAATAAAATTGTTGTTTCTATTTAATTTCGAGCATTTTCATATTTATTCACCTTTTAAACCTTCCCTAGACTTCGACAAATAATTCGAGACCAAAATTATCCAAATCGGTCCAGGCGTTCTCGAGTTTTAGCGAGACTAACGAATAACGATTCATTTTATATAGATTATGAATTTTCTCTACAGTAACTTAAAACTAGGTACTTCTAGTCATTATAGTCGCTCTAGGAAGACCCATTAGTTCTTTCTTAGTCTTTTATAAAATAAAAGTCAAAAACATTTTACAGTGTTTTTGCTATTTAGTGCACTTGGTGTTGTCCAAGAGCTGCAGCACTAAGGTGTTTACATGGGAGTGGAGCCTTTCTTCATATCTCGTTGAGAATCTCTTAATTTCTTCCATAACAGTTAGAATCCGAAGGTTCTAGTTTAAGTAAATGTTTCCTTTCATTACCTTACATATCATCACTTTATAGTCAAATTATTATGTTGATATTACCAAAAGAAACAGTACTTTTGCCGGAACATTTGCCGACGACACATGTATCTTTGTCTAAGGCTGTAGAAAAAGTACAAGTAGCTGTCAATAAGATCTACAAATACACTAGAGACCGGAAAAGTTAGCTTAATTGCTCCCAATGTGTCCTGTTAACTTTGTGTTGCAGCGAAACGACAAAAACGTAATTATATCACTTGACGAATGCCCGATTCCTCAAGCAGAATCAGCTAAATACCCAGCAATCTTGATGATGAAAGATATTGGTTTATCAGACAATCATGAAGCCAATTTGGATAAATGGGGTGCAAATATGGGGTTGCACTGAAACACCAAACTAACTAGTAATCCGACGCACCTAAAACAAGGTTCTGTGATTAATTACCAATGCTTATCGCTACGTAACCAACAAAGAGCTGCACGTTGACCTCGAAATCAAACATAAATTTGATAACTTTTTAAATATATCAACACGAAGTAATCCAAGATTGCCGTAAAACATGAAATAACATTGCTAAATCACAGCATCGTGGAAGCAATACAGTTACTGGACAACACGCTGATCTTAAAAGCTATCCACCTTTCTTTTTGAAGATAACATATTGTTTTCAAATATTTTGTAGCAAACAGTTTGTAGTATATAAATGTGTTATTCCCGTAAAACTATTTAAATTTTTTGTTGAATATTAGTGAGTAATTTTCGAAATTTTCGTTGGCAACTAATCTTTTAATTTGTGGATCAAGAAAACCTTTGCCCTCGAATCATTAGAGCAAACTTTTTTAAAAATATAAAAGATTCAGATCTTTCATCTAGATTGTTTACAAATTGTTTTATACGTGATTAGCCTTAATACATTCAGTTTAGCAATAGGTTCAGCAGCAAATTCAGTTCGTGATAGTTGAATATATTGTTGAACATACGGTGTACTATCCAACGAACAGAGATAATATGGATACTTTTATATCCACTCTGTACTCCCATTAAATATCCTACCATTTTAAAATCCTCACTGAACTTCCACTTATGCTCATTTTATTTGAAAGCTACGAATATAATTTTGACAGTTTCATAGTTTTCTTTGAGATGTACAACATGATTGATTAGAAGCGATTATGTAATACATTTGTTACGTAATAAAGCTGCTTTCAAGCCTTTCGGCGAGATATCAATAAATAAACGCCACTCACTGCAAACACGTTATCCCAATTGCTTCAAACAAACCTCTTATGTCGGTACAATAAAGTAGTAAAATAGGACAAAGCCTAAGACTTACTAACTAAACTAACTACTAAAAGTAACTTTCTGGAGAATTGTGTAATAGTAAATAAGATTTTTGTAATTCCTTTTTATATAGTTAGAAACTTGATTTTGAGGTATAATACATTTTTTACAACCAATAGGGATATATTTCAGTGTGTTGTTTGTTTATAGTTACAGGAACAGCTTAATTTCAGTACACTTGCTCTAACAATAACAAAATGACCAGACTTCTTTACGGTTCTTCTTTCTAACATAAATAGTTTTCTACGGAATATTTTGGCGAGAGGGATCTGAAGTCAGTGGGCACTAAATTTGGTGAATCAGCTGAATGTTAGAACAATTCGTACATTAATTCTCTAGTTTTGGTTTTAGTTTTGTGAGCTATATGATAAGACACGTTTTTCTCGTCGAGATTAATTTTTCCTTTTGATCTAAAATTAAAATAAAAAACTTAAAATAACAATTTGAGTTTGATGTTTTTACAGTTTCATACTGATAAATTGAAATGAAGATTATTCATTTCCGGGCTAATTAAAGACTATAAACTCTTTTTAAAACTATCTTTTAAATACATAAAAAACTGTTAATGGTACTATGGTACTATTAATATACATACTATATACCCTTGATTTTTCCAGTTTAAATCATCATAGTTGGTTTTGTCTGATTGCATATGAAGTAATATCTCAGTGATATGGATTTAAAGGTGTTCGCGTTAACATCTCTTAAGCTCCAAAAATTTTTTACACTATTGTTAACATGTACAAACTATGCTAAGCTCTTCTAATAACACAAAAGTGTTAGAAGCCAGACTGTCTCAGCAATGACATGGTGAAGAAGTTTTCTTTCTTTCAGTTAATTTCTTTCCATATCTGAATATATTTCGGATGGCTAATTGCAAAGTTCCTCGGAATATTAACTTCTCAATACATTGTGTATTTATATGGATTTAAGTACTTATACATTTATACAGCAGAACCTTGTATGTGGTAGTATTTAATATGTTACGGAATCTCTTCCAAATAGACAATACATTTCTTTAAATTTAATATCCAGTTATTCTTTCATTCTCTTGTTATGAGTTTTCTAGAGTAGCTTCACGTAAAATATCATTCCTAAATATTTTAACGTGCTGTTATGTGACGTTTGACAAAATTGAGGTGCTTATATTTAATCTCATTCAAATTGATTCTTCATTGCTTCATTATCTATTTACAAATTTTGTTTACCAACGTTTACAATATCATTACTGTTTCCTCGTGCTTTTTTTCTTGCAGTTATTATAGCTTCATTGCCAGAAAAACTAACTATTGTTCTATATGGCGACTAAAGTAACCGATATATATCAGGTTCAATATTGAATAGGTATCCTCATGTTTTGTTTATAAGTGATGTCAAAATTAATACTTTTAAATAGTTGAAACGTAGCGCAAATCATGGCTATCACGAAATAAATTAAATCAAAACAAAAATAAACGATAAACGCAAATGCAATTTTGGGTGGTCTAAGATCCGTTTATATAAGACATAAATAAACATTAATAATACCACTCCTGACAGATAAATATCAAACAAATCGAATGTAACAGTGTAGAATATCGATACAGTCGATAATGTTAAAATTACGATCAATAGATAGCATGCATATAGCATAAGTTACGCCATCGCCATGTTATAAGTACCTCAAATAAGTTAGTTATAACGGTTCTAGTGTATAATAAAAGGAAATATTTTATCACACATATACATCATATGTCATATTTTAAATTTATATTCGTATAGCTGGATTATTACTATGGTTGGTTAATAATTATAAACACAATTTTTAACCTAATCTAAATAGGCTTTATATTTCAAGACAAATAAAAAATTATAGGTTTCAATTAGTGACATCTATATAATAACACAATTGAGATAAAAAACATTTTAAATAATTAATAATATATAATAAATAATTATTCAATCAAATATCATAACTCTTGCAACATGTGGTCAAGAGTGGTCATGCAAAAGCATGACCACTTTGTATATTTCTGGCTTTGTATTTTATTGCAACATATATATATATATATATATATATATATATATATATATATATATATATATGATTATATTATGGACATGAATCTTCCCCTTCGCTGTTAATATGAAGGGCTCTCCTAGACTAACCCACGACTTTATGTAGTTGGGATTGTCGTAATAGATTTATCCACTTTTTACCACTAGTCATAGTACTCTACAAGAAAACTTTTTTTTGTCTGGCAAGCAACTGCTCTGCTCTACTCTGTTGTTCATAGAGAGTTGGTGCTAGGTTTTCTTACAATAAATATTGCAATACAATTAATGTTTTGAAACTTTTTCGTTACTTGGGACGGGCCTTTGTCAATGATATCAATTTTGCTCTTAAATATGTAAAGCCAAAATTGATAACTCATGGACTTGGGCAGCAGATTATTCAAATTTATCAATATAAAATATTTTTAACAAAAGAATTGAATCAACTTCAAAAAATAAATAAGGAACTCTCTAAAAATTAAAAAATAATCATACGTAGATTTTTAACGCAAAAAGAACATTATAAAATAATTGTTGTAATAATTAAATAAAAATAAACAGAAACCTTATTTAACCTCTCTAAATTGCAAACGTTATTTTCAAACAAATTTAAATGTATTAACATGTATTTATTTATTTGTAGTAAGAAAAATCCTAAACAAACTTTTTTGTACAATCTACTAATTATATAGTTAAATAATGAAAATCCATGATTTTAATTGCGATTAATTTGTTATTTCATATCAATAATATTATTTGAGTGAAGTTTACCTCAAACCTAAAAATATTAAATACAGTATTATTACATACATAAATGATTCACACAACTAATCTATATTATAATAATGTTTAAGATAATTTCGAATTACTATATAATATTCGATTTATCACATTTTGTTTGAAATGACTGAACATTTCATGACCCTCTATGATTATTAACGAAAAAAGTCTCATGACTTTTCAAAAACTATTTCATGCTTCATTTAAACAAATTAGTTTCTTAACAATAATAACAAAAAAGTAATAACTTTTTTATTAAATTATGTTATTAAAACATATGTTATACATATTGTGTGTAACAGCATATGTGATAGTATAGAAAATGTATTATTGTATATAAGTCGTTGATATATTACATAATGTTATATATAAATAAATTAAATTAAAATACTTTTATTCTATATTTATAATTATTTGTTAGTCATTATTATATCATTTATAATAAATTAACATAAATAATATAATTGTTCGTTAATGTATTAAATTAATTTTTATATAAACGAAATATTTATTATGATATACCTAGTGTTATAGAATACATATATTTAATACAAGGTTTGTCTTTTGTATTTGAGAATTGTTCGACAACTGAAAAAGTTTGATTTGACGACATGTTTGAGACATGTTTTATGTTGTGGTCATTTGGAGTTTTTAACTTAATTTTTTTCTGGGAATTAAATATAACATATATTCCGTTCAATAGCTTATATTTTTATATTTTTTTAAGATATTTTAAAGTCTCCTTTTACCAACTATGGGTTTATCTCAACTGGGCCTAAAGTTTAACGTGGGCTCCGAACCACGGTCCTCATCATTAAGCCTACCGACTGGCGAGTGACCAACTTTAGAAATCATCCCAGATGACATCCCGTCTTACCCAGCCTGGTTACTGGCGTGATTGGGATCATTTTCCTTGTCGGACTTTACACTCTTGCCTAGAACATTCACAAATTTTAAACAATCACAAACATAAATTTACGACTATGCTCCAGCAGGATTCGAACCCGCGGCTATCGCAACAGTAGGAGGACCGTCCCATCGCCTTTACCACTGCGCCACCAAGCCGACTAATAGTTTATTTTTAGTTATATATATATATATATATATATATATATATATATATATAAGTTTGTCCTTACTATTAAAATAATGTATATTTATTTTGTATTTCAGATTTACTATTTTACGTTGTTGCCTTTTGAAATAAATCAATTCAATGAAAATTCAAAGAACTATTTATGATGTACGCCATTCTGAGTAAAGTGGTTATAAACTATTGTATTTAAAGATTGTGTTTAGTAAATTAAAAATTGATAATTATTCGACAACAAGAAATCAACAAAGCTGTAGAATACTTGAAAATGTTATTGATATATTTTGTTTATTAAGTTGCGTCCCTAGGTTTGATTATTCATCATTCTTGCATAGTTGCATGCATCTTTTAAGGTAATAAAAATCGAAAATAAAAATTTCAAGGTAGTATAATATCATAATTAATAAATATGTATTCATATTGTAACATTTTTGAAGCACCTTGTGCCAAAACGTTGTTAGATACCTGGCGTTGTTAATATTTGCAACTAAATAACCCCAAAATATTTTTCAAAAGTTAATTCCAAGTCAATTTCTTTACTGAATAGAGAATGATTCGAACTTTATCTATTCCACCTTGAAATCAGTGGAACCTATCCAACTGAACCAGGCATATATATATATATATATATATATATATATATATATATATATATATATATATATATATATATATATATATATAAATTACCCGAAATGCTCTCTCGTATAATAGTACGTTTTAAACCGAACTAATCATTTATCATCGACAGTGACGTATAAACCACCAAATTGTGCCGACGTGGGAGCTTGTTCGTTTTTTCTCTCAAAAGAACGCTCTTTCAACCCAAACCGATGTCGGTGATTTAACACGATATAAAGACGTTTCGAATGAGGTGCCGCTTCCTTTTCCTTCGTCCCGACCATCGAGCAACGCGGTGCGATAGTAATTTTAACGAAAAAGTTTTGGTCGTCAAAGGGTCGATTAATAAGTATGGATTTATTACTCCATTTGCTGTTAATAACGAAGAGTTACGTGGACTGTGGTAGATAATGACAAAATAAATGACAATAAGTGGGATTTAAATGGAAACGCGTATTTACATAATAGCGGTATTCATGATTTTTAATGAGGCCGATTTGTATAATTGTTCTTGTAGATGATTCACATTTTATCATTACACCACAATGTTAGCTGGAATTTAAGTTTTAAAATAAAGACGTTTGGAGGTCAATATAGGTATTTATAAGCTTATGAATCTTTGATAATATTGTTCTACTTGTATCATAATTTAATATATGTTTATTAAGTTGTATTTTGTTGGAGAATAACTTTTTTAAATAAAAAATCAGGAAGCTGTTTTTGATATTAATATAACAATTGATATTTCGTAGCATATCGTTTGAACTGTGGTCCTAGTCCATCAATTACTAAATTTTCGTACTCACTTCAGCTGTACATACACTTAAATTGGAACCATACAGATGACCCCCGGGTGAAGAGCTCCATGTTTTTAAAAATTTTAGTCATTCAGTTGATAAACTCAAAATTATTCGATTGATTACCAATGTCTATCGTTACGTAACCAACGAAGAACTGCACGATGACCTGGAAATCAAATTGATTTGCGAACTCATCTAAGATTTCGCCTTGAAAAAAGATTACTAAATCATACTAACGTGGAAGCAATACAACTGCTGGACAGCGCGCAGGATGTCAGGAGATTGAAGCGAACAAAACCATATAAAGAGCATATATAAAGTGTATACCTTTAGTGTAAACTATAGCTATAAGCTATAATTTAGGAATACATATTGATGTATTTTTTCGCACTCGTCTTGCATGTAAACTAAGCCAAGTACATAGGAAAAGTAGTAATAAATTAATTGTAAATTAAGATTGTACTAAGCGTATCTAATAAAGATGTCATAAAAAAAGAAAAGATAAACATAGTGGATCCTACCTATGCCTCAACCTTCATCCCTAATTATAAAATAGCTTCATGGGCTCGACCGAATACTGATTTTAATCTATCTATGAGAAGACTCCCGAAGAGTGAACTTAACTTACACATAATTTATAATTTATTCGCTCATATAGGGGAACAAAAATACATGGATCATCACTTCATATTTACTGATGGCTCGAAAATAGATAAATACATTGGATCTGCATTTTCGAACTTAGTAAAAAATCACAAATTTGTTTCTTTCATGTAGCTGCGAACTCATACGGTCTCATAAGGGATTGCGGAAAATAGTAATTAATACTTAGTTTTTTAGTTTGATATGGAAACCTAATGCTTATACTTTGGAACTGTACAGAAGCCTCGACCTGTTACGTTTTTGCTTCAACTGTATTTTTTTCCGTTCAAAAAACAATATTTTATCAACACGCGAAATTTTTTTTATCCATTTTTTCACAATAACAAAAGTAGCTTCACTCAAAGTGCTATAATTTACAAACTAATGATCCGACAGTCAAATTTATACACGTATCTTTTGAGCGTTAGGGCTAACTAAGAAACATATAAATAACAATAAAATGTAATATTAATTTAAATTAATTATAATAGCGCCATCTATGTGTCAGGCCGTAGACTAGGTCTTAGTTAAGTTTAGCTTTGACATATATTTATTTTAATATTATAGTACACCTAAAAACTACAGTTAGTTTAAGTTCCTTAGTTATCGTGTTACATATTGATCTATGAAGCTGTCACTTTTTTCTCTTATAACAAAGGTTTTACTCGAGGAGAATTTATTTCCTTTCTATTTCTATGTATATGAAGAATTATATGGGTGAGATTGACTTACAGATTTATAAAAGGTAATAAATATATAAAATATGAGTAATCTGTTGGATGTTCTGTGATTTGTCTTGATGAATAAATAAGATATCAACCTCTAGTTAAACCTCATTCAACGGTATATTTTATTTAATGATAGTCTCATGTGTTAACTGAAAGAAAACTTTAAAACCTACGGAGTTATTATTTTGGAACCGTAATTGCTATCAAGAAGTTATTCTTCGGTAGAAGAAATCTAAAAAGGTCTATTTCTAATTGTTAAAATTTGGTTTTAGTTTCTCGTACACCTAATAAGTGATAGAACTATAAATGAAATAAATCTAGTTAGTAATTTATATTAGTTAATTAAAATTAAGTTTTCTCGATCTAGAAAGTGGGTTTTATTGAAATCGCATTTATTTCAAAGTATTTCTGAAGATTGCGTGGTATCTAGTAAAGTTGATTTTTGAGAATTATTTTCGTTTAAGATTCTTTCATTTATATTGTTAATCACGAATGTAAGAATTTACGAAGAGCTTTAGAAGTTTCAGGAACAGTATACTGATTTTTCATAAAAACATTATTGGACAAAATTTTTTCAATGTAAATTAAACTATAATGTTAATACAAGTTGATTTCCATACTCTATAATTAAGACGATTCTAATTAAAGACAAGACATTTTATTAAACAAGTTAAAGATGTAGTTATAACAATGAAATAATATTATAATAAGTAACTAACAAATCAGATAAAACTTAAGTTGATATTAGAATAGGTTAAAATAAGTTTAAGTGTTTTTTTGTACCCTCTGCAGAGAAAATTTGACAAAAGCAATACTGTCTGTAGCACACTTCTTCTGACATTCGGTCATAAGAACTAGCTACAATCGCAGTAAAACGACACTATCAAGTGATTCAAATTCTAAAAAGTAACATTAACAATGCATACGATCAACCGCAGTAAGTGCAAATAAAAAGTTGTTAAAAGCAATAACGTTTAAGTGGACTGACCGACTTTATTAAACGCCATACTTTATTAAATCATTTTATTCGTTTAATAACTTCATAAACGCTTCATATATTTATTGCTAAATATCAAATTATAGCTAGAGATTGCCAAATTCGCATATATGTTCGGAAGAATGGCGAAAGGAAGTGCAACCAGGCCGTTTACTATTGATTGAAATCGATATAAGTGTTTTATATCGTTTTTTTACGGATTACTGAACATGGGTCAAAACTTTTAATATGTTGAAAAATCATTGGTCGTGTTTATACTTCTAAAACAGCCTCTTTTTTTAAAAGTCGACTAAAATGTCTCACTAACACATTCTTAGTGATCTTTCATGATATTTTCGTTCAGTCTGAGTTATAATATAAATTGTAATATATATAAAATAACACTAAAAATCAAATCATAGTTCCTATGGTCATTATAACATTAAATAAAACTTAATAGATACACAAAATATGCCTTATACTAAAATGTATTTAAAAAATACGAATACTCATTACCGTACATTAAGCGATGCCCTACATTGCGAAAACTCCCCTTAAAACCCGAGTACCGGCCGAGGCCTTCCTTGATTGATAGGTCCAACTTATCATAAACGGGCCTCGTAAAATATGAAAAATGTCCCCCTCGTTAAGGTTAATCTTTTTCTATTTTTCCGCTCTCAGCTACCAGAAAAAAGACGGTGATATAGCTGTGGTATTAATTTTTATGGTGTTTTTCTTTATAGATATCTCCTTTTTTCTGGGTGTCGTTAAAAGTGATCCAGGTTGGCGTTGGAAATTTAGTAGGATAAGTGTCGTGACTAACGGCCGACCTGGTGCCGACTACGAAAATAGATAAGCTGTGATTTTTGAGATGAAAAACATTTTATTTGACATGAATTAGTATATACTGACATATATAGTACACAGCCTGTACCAGTATTCTCAGTAATGATGATTAACATTAAAAGACACATAAAAAATTGCATGACAATAATCTAAGCTATTTAATAATTATATTTATCATTAGGGTACATCCAAGATACTCGATAGTTCAAGATGATTATCCAATAGATAGTACTCTCGTATATTCCTTCCAAAATAACGGTGAACTCACGTCATCACAACGTCGAATGTTTTACCAATTGACGGTTGTAAATTCTAGTTAAGAAAATACATTTTACTCTATTTAAAAGTAAATACAAAGCTCTTTGCAATGTTGTCAAATGTCTGCAAAATTCTTCAAAACATTAGTGATAATATTTAAAGCTTTTAAACCATAAACGTCAGCAGAACTGAATATTAGTGTGGACACTGTGACTGAAATCTCTACATACGAAGCGGATGACGAATCAAAATTACCTTGATGTTCGCTCTACTCGGAATCAAATTTATGAAATGTATGAAAACGGTTAGTAATATTTTTCGATATTGTGATCCTCATATAAATATAATTTAATTAATTATTATTATTTCAGAGGAAACTCTTAATATGTGAAGTATTTACAGAAAATTCAGGTACAAGCAGCTCTTTGAGGGAGAAATCATGTAGGAGTGTGGCAAAGAATTATTATAATGGTCATGTTGGTCGACAGTTTGGAGCGGTAGAATCTACAATAATACCTTCGGTTTGAATGAATTCAGATAAATAGAAGATGAAATTGATAAATATGGAATTGTGAACAAGCGTTTGATAGATTTAACTATTAAGTAAATGACTTGAACAGTGACTATAATAGTGAAAAAAAATGACTGTAAAATTTGTATGACTGTATATTGGTATGTGTGTAATTGTTCAAAATATACATAAGCTTTTGGTTGGAATATATGAGGAGACAACAGATTCTAACCCCGTTTCGGATGACATGGTAAATGCAGAAGATCAGAAGAGATTTTGGAAGGAAAATATACACGAGAAAAGAAAGAGAAAGGAGAAAATAAGGAGAAATACACTGATATCAAAATGATTTGACAAGAGAACTTGAGATAGAAATGAAAGAAATAAACATAAAAAGATAAATTGAAATTTCTCCAATGAAAATGAATTACACTACTTGGATATACAATTGATTAATTAAGTGCATTAGGCATCTAGAGGATACCATTACATAAAGGAACTGCAACTATAACGAGACGTTTATTGTCTGCTGGCCTATCAGGATTTCTAGTAGCCAAAGAATAAATTAAGAAAAAAAGAAAATGTTTTCAATTTTTTTTAAAATTTCTACTAAATATATTTAACAAACTTTAACTTAGATTTGATTAAGATTTAATTGCAATTAATCATTACTTATTTGTTTTATTGTTTTTTTTAATTGCCTCATTGTTTCCAGACTTTTGAACGGTTGCATATATAACAAAAATATTTTTCATCATTTTATAAAATATTTCAAGCAATACGGTGATACTGTGGCAAAAGAATGGTTCAATTTTCAAATTTTTGATGTCTGTTATGTATGCCAGTCTCTCTGATGATTACGCTGGATGCGATAGAACTTTCTTTTCGAACTGTAACAGTGTATCCTTAAGAACTTTTACGTGTTGATTTCGAAATTGTGATATATGAAGCTAACTTTGTGTCTGTTGTTTGCTGATGCTTTAATTGACCTCGGTAGACATCTGCACTAACGGTTTCATTCTTTTATAGCAGCTGGTAATACTCAACATCTTGCTGATCTCTCCATATGCACAGCAAGACACAAATTTTCCTTCGGTGTTGATGTGGATGGCCCTCCTGGACTAACCCATGACTTTTTGTGCTTATGATTGTCGTAGTGGATCTACTTTTCATTCTCGCTCATAATACGTTACAGAAAACTCTTCTTTTTTCATGACAAGCAATAAAACCACGATGTTGAGACAGTCCGAAAAAGCATTTTCAGTCAATTCGTGAGGTACCTATTTTCCCTCCTTTTGGATCTTTCTCATCACATGTAAACCCCTGAAAATAGTTGATCGTCAACCGTTAATCTCTCCGAAAGTTCTCTAATATTTTGAGTCAACAGAACAGGTCTTGCAATTCATTATATTTGGACTTTTTTGGTTTGCAGATTTTTTTTGCCATTGATATCGAAATCATCGCTCTTAAAGGGTTGAAAACAAAATCGACCATTGGGAGATAACGAAGCAGCATTACCATAAGTTTCAAAAAATGTCTGATGGACAGCAGATTTCTTTGAAAGTACAATTTTGAGCTTTTCATGGTTAACGTTTGTATACATTGTATAATTGCATAATACTAAATGGAAGACTGTTATTTTTCGTAGAAAAGCTATCGAATTTTACAGTTAGGTATTTAAATAATAATTTTAAATAATCTTATTTAACGCAAGTTTACATTGATTACTGATCAAATTACAAGCAAGGACTTAGTAAATTGGCTGTTAAAATAAACCTTGTATTAAATTTTTACTTTAATTACTCACCAAAATCATAATATTAAGCATAAATAATGACATTTATTAATTTTTTACCTAATATTTTCGAATTATTTTTGATGAATATATCTTTATCATGACGTCAAACCTGATCTGTAATCTAATCTGATTTCTATTTCGGTTTCTGCTACTGGATCAGTTCGTGTAAGATAGTTCGACGTTGATTTTTATGGCATTTCTCGAAATCGGCATTAGCTTTCTTCGGTCCCATAAAAATATTTCGGTTTGTCGTTTCACGTTTCGGCTTATGTCACATCGTTAAACGGCATCAGTCAAACGTTGTGGAATATCGAAATGGACGCGGAAAAAATATTCGAGTCATTCTTCATGAGAATAATGTATGCAATTTTGGCGACCGATAAGATCGGAGGAAATTAAACCGAGCGTAATTTGACAGTGCCGAGAACCAGTTTAAGACCGGAGTTATTTTACTATTTTCAGATGATATTGATTTGATAAATATCATCTATTGCTCTTAATTAGTTGAAGTATTCTCTTTATTTAATAATGAAGCGATTCTTGCAGTTAATTATTCAATTCTTATAATCTTTTGTTAGTTTCAACTAAAATATTAAAAAAAAAATTTTCCCATCTTGCTGGTGACAATGTTGGCTTGAGATTTTCTATCCATTTATATAACATTTGGTTTTGGGAAATACATACTGATGTATTAATCCCGTACTTTCCTTGATTGTGGATTAATGAAAGTACAACAGAACAGTAGTAATAAATTAATTTGTAAATTAAGATTGTACTAAACATATTTTTGTAAGATGTAATTAATATATATATAATACAACCTTTTCGAACATCTTTAGCACTCTGAAGGCATTTAGCAGTGATACAATTCTTTCATACGAACAAATTCACATTAAATGGCGATTTTAAAGTATGTTTTTTCATTATTATAAAACGTTCAAGCACTCAACATTAACACTCAAGTTCCCAGCTTGATATATAAGTTATTACAAAATGTATACTGATTTCAATAATATAACTTTGATTATTTTTAAAACAGTGCACCGTGTTACAAGTAAATGATGATAAAATTGAACGAATTACGCGTTCATCAGATTTAGCTTCCAGTTACAACTGTCTATTTACAGATCTCAATGGATCGATCCAGCGAAAGAGGCTTCATTTTAAATCAAAACAAAAGATTCGAGAAAGGTGTGAAGTCGGTTATCCGGCTTTGTGTTTAAAAATCGTCAAAAAAGGCAAATAAAATGAAATTTTCTCGTAGATTAGACACCATAATTTAAATATGAACAAATCCTTTTATTATAAGTAGGTTAAAACTCAAAATATTTTCATTCTGTAATATAACTTTTAAAAATATCGACCTGATTTGCAATTTAGTAAGGTGTAAAAACCCCAATGTGCATATTTGATGATGAATGATAATGAATAGATTTGGTTTTCGCAGATATCAGACTCTTCTCATTTTATTGGCCAATATAATTTACTGTAAAAGGTTGTTTAGAATTAATCATTATTAATCATATTTATTCTCGTCATTATTATTATTAGTGTCATTATTATTATTACAGTCATCATTATTATTAATCATTCAATGTCTTTTTTACGTAGATAATCCAAAAGTTTACTTTATCTTTAAAGATTGATCATTTGCCTCTCCCAATAAAAATGGTTATTCAATTTCCTTGCAAAACGCATTTTAATTTCACGAAAGTCTAAACAGTTTCGTGATGGTTCTTTTTACCTTTCCAGAATAGCATGGTTCTGGCAAAAATTACGTTTTGCACCGTGTGGGGTAACTATGATATCCCACAGTAACATTTCTATAACTTATGTAAACTTTGTAACATATTTCCCTTCAAGGGTGATACAATGATTATAGCGATCCTCCAAATTTTCGATACCATTTTTGTAGTACCATTTGTCCTTTGCTTCAAAATAGGCCTGAGTTTCGGTGAGCATTTTTTCATTCGACGAAAATTTCTTACCAGCAAGAATTCTTTTGAGATGTGTGAACAGGAAATAGTCGCTGGGAGTCAGATCTGGAGAATACGGTGGATGAGGAAGCAATTCATGAATTTTGGCCATCTTTTTTTGACATGGGTATGGTAAATTGTCTTGACGAAGCAGCAGTTTCTTTTTCTGAAAATGCGGCCGTTTTCGCCGATTTCGTCCTTCAAACGGTCCAATAACGCTATGTAATAGTCGCTATTGATGGTCCTTCTTCTTTCAAGGTAGTTAATGAAAATTTTTCCATGCGCATCCCAAAATACAGATGCCATAACCTTGCCAGCCGACTGTTGATTTTTCCCACGCTTTGGAGTGGGTTCATCGTGTGCAGTCCACTCAGATGACTGTCGATTAGACTTCGGAGTGAAATAGTGGAGCCATGTTTCATCCATTGTCACAGATCGACGCAAAAACTCGGATTTATTACTCTTCATCATCTTCAAACACTGCTATCTTAGTCTTTCTATCCCGTGATCTCACACAAAAGCTGTATCTTCCATTTTCATATTATTGAATCTTTCTAGCAGGATTTTCTTGAATCCTGACGTTGCTTGTCGCAAAAAATAAATCTATTGTAGTTGTTACAGTTTTGTAAAAATTATTGTTATTCTGCTTCCTGTTTGGAACGTTTGGGAGTACGAGTATTTACGTTTTACGTTTTGTAAAAAAATTCATCGACTTCTTCCAATTAGGAAATTTTTTTGTATATTAGCAATAATCATTTTGTTTCAGGTTTTAATTAATGCTCTTAGTAGTTGAAAGAGAGAAAAAAAAAACTGTAAAATTATATATATTTCAGAAAAACACTTTGTTAACGTTTTCAGATTTATATCTATATACCTAATACCCTTTTAAAACTTATCAATTAGTATAATTATAGTTTGGTGCTTTATAGTTACCTAGAAAATTTTTTATAATCAACATAAAAACTCTCTAAGCTTCATTTTCAGAATTAGTTGTAACTTCTACAAAATGTGTTTCTTTCATGAATGTCGAATGTGAGAGTAATCAAATATTCCTACTTATAACATGTTCATATTCAGCTTAGGAGTTATCTTACAATCGTATTTAAAGCACTTGCAGCTATATATCATACCTAACCTGATATTTATTGGTGGAGATATGAGTTTATTCTCTAGTAACAATGGTTCATTAACGATTGGCTTTGCCTTTGTTGAGGGAATCCCTTAACCCATAGATTTACAAATATCTAGCAGTAATTTCACGGCATTATTCTAAATAAACGTTCAAAAGTATATTAGAATAAAAACTCAATAAGAAAAACTAATAATATCACACCAGTAGCTTACAGGGAGTAAAAGACAAAGAGAGTTATAGTCTATTCAAAGTTTTTTATACATACGCCAACAAGATGTTTGGATGGATGGATGTGTGTTTCAGAATCAGACAATATTTTCCTTCTCATTTTATTCTAGTTAAAAAGAGACATAGTGCTGTCTGATTAGTTCGAACGCGTAAACGAATGAGCCTGTCAAAATTCTTGAAAGCAATAGTAATAAGAGGTTGTAATTCTAACCTATAAACTATTGTGGCTATATAGTTTTTAGATGTAATATAATGTTAAAATAAATTATATTTGATAACATTTTTGTTCAATTATTTTATTTCACTAAAACTAAAACTCAAGGTTGATGCGGCAACATTGCGAGGTTTTAACGTCACTCATTTAGATGACGTATCTACAAAATAACTTTGAATAGGCTATATGTAATGTACGCGCAATCAATGCATAGAAAGTGAATTTTAACCAGATACCATTCACTTAAAATAATTCGTTTTCTAAACAACAAAATTATAAAAACTTTTTGTGGGGCTGTATTATTATTATAGTTGTCTATAATGTTATATGGTTGGTTTAATATATTGATGATAAAGATCACAGGCTTTTTTACTACAGAATAATGAGGCTATGTACCAGACAAATGATCTCACAAAATGACAAACATGTAATTTACTTTAGTCAACAAAACTAAAATTGCTTTTTTAATATCACGTTTTAACTTTTTCATGTGCTACAAAAAAAAAACGATAGTAATATATCTCAAAAATAAATACGTTCAGTAAAGCCTTTATTATATTTTTCGACAGAATTATAACGTGTTTATATGAAACAACGTCCAAAATTGCTTCTTTAATCGTCAAAATGGGAAACGGTTTATGTTGAGCTATTCCTAACGTTCCTTTAAGATCCTAGTAAATTATCTATTGTTGAAACACTATATACACACGTACGCCCAAAAAATCGACAGATATAATCCGTTATTAGTGTTGTTATATCTCAGATGAAAATTTTATACAAACATCGGTTTCACTCGGATATGTATACGCAAGAATATAATTGTTTTCTTTCATCGTAATTATTCGACTTGTCATTGAACGAAAGCGATATTTAAAAATAAGTGCATGATGCGTCTTCCGCATATTGTGTTCGTAAGTTTGATCGAATGTATCAGATTATTGGTTGGAATAATAATCAATTTTGACGAGGGTCTTGAGGTTTTTGACATTTTAATATGAGTTATATTTTCAATTTAATAAAATGTTTAACAAGATAATGTTTATTTTCTTTCAATTTTATTTTAAATTAAAGAAAATATTGGGAAAAGTATGAATTGCCGAGAAAGAATAACCAATTATGTAAAAAATTAACCATTGTGGGTAAATGAAAAGAGCAATTACTGTTGGGTTAACAAAAATACTTTAAGGACTATTGACGCTTTTGAATAAGATATCGAAATTATTTGAAATGGATTTTACTTGTTGCCATACTCTATTGCACATCCTCTCCTTGGCTTTCTTCTTTGTTAATCTAAATATATTCATCCATGTTGCTGTTTGTTTTCTATTTTTTCTGTTTTTTCTGTGGATAGTTAGTCAGTTCTCCTATTATTATTTACCATTCCTCATGTACCTTGGTAAGTATTTTATTTTTTCATTATATGTTATAGTATGTGAAGAGATTTACAAAACCAAACGCTATTAATTAACTTGAAAATATTGTTTTATTCAACAGAAAGAAGAGGGAAGTCGAACTGCGATACAAAGCGTCATTCAGGGTTCTTATGTATTAGAAAACAAACCCCACTGCCTGCTTGGTTGGCGTAGTGGTAAAAGCGACAGTACAGTCCTCCTGCTGTTGCGATTGTTGCGAGTTGAAATCTTACTGGGGCATGGGCGTAAATTTATGTTTGTGTTTGTCCTTAAGGAAAATTATCCCAGCCATGCCAGAAACCAGACTGGGTAAAACCGGATGTCTTTTGGGATGATCTTCTCACTCACTCGCCAGTCGGTAGGCTTAATGTCGGTTAAGCAGTAGGTCCAATTCAGATAAACCTTAGTTAGTAAAACAGATCCCTCTGTCTTACTCATTCATTATTCAAGTAGCTTTTAAAACACGTGGTCGGATAGTTAGGACGGTATTACATAACATATCTACTTTTCTTTTTCTCTTTCTTAATTAATTCTTATTATATATTCCTTGTAGGTTATTTGTTAATAATAATGGGTTTTAATACTTCTCCTTCTACTGCTCACACTTTATTTTATCCTCAAGTCCAAAGTCAGCTCAAAGAACTTTCGCAACGCTTAGTAGTTGATAGATCAAGTGTTCCAGGCAATTGGAAGTATCTGCTGGAGAGGAAAACGTTTACTAAAGAAAGTTACTGAAAATGTAATTTCGAAATGCTTTAACAATATTGCTGAAACTTAAGAGTTTTCTATAGCGTGACCGGTGACGTCAAGTGAATGTACTACGATAATCCTAAGCATGAAAAGCCATGGGTTAATCCAAAATAGTATTGATACCGAACAGACCTGTGCATATGCTGGGATCAGTGAATTGCAGTGTAATACGAACTGGTAAAACTGAAACAAATTGTGGCTACCGATGTCTAGCGATGTCAATTGAATAACAGATGCAAAGTTATCCTCTTGCATGATAAGGACAAGTTGTAAGAGTTGTCAAGGAAACAGTGTTCAACAAATATCTTGACCTGGCTGGCAGACCGAACATCGCTCTTTCGATATGGTGTCAACATGTTACTAAAAAGATTGTAGAAATTGAAATGTTACTAAGACTTGTTACTAATTGAATGTTACTAAGAAAATTGTAGAAAAAGATGGAAAATGTTTTGATTGATATGTATTACATATACATTTAAATTGCAATAATTTGGATATACAATAATTAAATAAAAGCATTTATTAATAATTAAGTTGTTAAATAATATTTGCAATATTAACTAATACACCTAAACTAATGTTAACATATATTGAATACAGTTTTGCAAAAATTATACTGACAGGAAAGAAAAAAATGGATATTTATATATTCCTACAAGAAGCAAGAAGGACATTAATAATTCTGTTATGTGTTAATTTATGCAATTCTATATACGTAGCATCCACGTAAGCGTTGATGCGTTACATCGGCATCATATTTTTATTATTGTTTGCAACCAACGTTCGTTCATTTGCATCGAAGAAAACAAACAAGAGTACATGATTCGAGCGGAGAGATGATTAATTGCTTGCTACAGAAAGATGAATAACGAGATTGCCAATTCAACAGTATTATTTTCATTTATTCTAAATCGTCTAGTCAATGGAGAAGGTCAACTAATTGAATATTTTCATCACATATTAGTTCCATTGAAAATATAGATTATTTTATTTAATTTAATATTAGATTTTAAATGGTGATAATATTATATTACAACCTGATTAATAAAGAGTAATTTGATCGATGATCTAAGTTATGATCTAAAGAAAAAATAAATTTTCGTAGGTTAAAGTTGTTTAGAATTTGTTACTTAATAATTATGACATTGAGTACATTAAACAACTGTTGTTTTCTCCTTCAACATTCCTATGTCAGTAAAGTTGTTTCTCTGGTCTGTTTTAAAACTTGTAAGTCTGAAAATTTCTGTGAGAGTTATAATACATTGTTCTATTTCTAAATAATAATTTTTATTCAGTTATGGATACAGTTATTTGGAAGCATCAGTTCACTGAAAAGTGTAAACTATTTGGGTATAATATGGTGTCTATTACGAGGAAGTATTTTTCATAACCTTTGTACCTACTCTTACTTACTAGGTACCAAGGTGATGAAAAATATTTCCTCTCTATATACTCTACTTTTACTCTATACTTCTATCTTTTTTACTTCCTTTCATTCCATATTTTACATACCTTGTAGTGGATAATAATAGCTGCTTTGTGATTAGTTTACTTTTGCTCTAATTTTTTATATTTTATAGATATTATTAAAATTAATATCGATATATTCTATATATACAGTATTGCACGACTGTCTTACTTCTGCTTTACATGATTTCATCACTGTTAATTTGGTCATTGTTGTTACTTTTTTGGGTATTAGAAATTCTTAATAAATACAATATAAAACTTTTAGAGATATCTAGCCGGGTATGTTTCACGGTTATTAAAGGATAATATTTTTAGTAATTGGGAATTTAATAGCAAAATGAAATTATACAGAAAAACAAATTTTGTTTAGTACCATAATATAATATATCAACGTTGTTTTGTTATTTCGGCTATACATGTATTAAAATTCGAACGATGTGGAAATTATTACCATGGTCCCTGCATAAGGATGCATGCCTTGCATGCATCCTTATTTTAATGGAAATAGTTCATTGTTTTAATATATAATTTTACTACGAACTTATCCAAGATATCACATCACATCAATAAGGAAGCAACACAACTGGTTAACAACACGCAGGAAATCATATGTCTGATACGGACTAAATCACACAAACTTGTATAAAGTTAAAAAGGGTTCCTTATATGCTAACTTATAGTCTATCCAAAGTTGCTGTGAACATGCGTCAACAATATGTTTAATGTATTGCCTGCCGCAATGTGTAAATTTGTTTTAGAATCAGACAATTTTTTCCTTCTCATTTTATTCCGGTTAAAAGGAGATACAATGCTGTCTGATTCGTTCGCACACGTAAACGAACCAGCCTGTCAAAGTTGTTCGGTTGTCAAACGTATGCAATATTCGTCAAAACAACAGTGATAAGAGGTTATAAACCGGCAAAGGTTGTTTAAAAATGCTGATGCTAGACAGAACAAATTGCCTCTCTAATAGCTCCCTCTTGCCATACAATTCGTTGGGGTGGTAAGCATTTTTACAGTTAAACATTAATTTCCTGCGGCTTTTATTGCAAATATTTTTAGCGTGTTGCAGTTGTACTGAATATTAGTATAGACACGGTCAACAAAAATATCTTGGATTCACCGAAAACCGTCCTCATACGGAGCGGGTGATGATCAAATATATGAATTGTATAAAACAGTGAGTAGTTTTTTTCAATATAAACAAAATTTAATACAATTGTTTCACAGGAAACTGTTAGTCTGAAAAATATTGAAGATGTTTAATAGAACTTCTAGATATTGCTTTTAAAACAACACAATTTCTAAAAGCATATGATAAAATCAAGAAATTTATTAATTCAATTTGTGTAATTAGATGATACATATATATTTCAGAATGAGACCTATATACCTAACGGTCACTCATGGCAAGATGATAATAAAAATAGTGTTATGATAATCATGGTTGATAGAAAAAGGTAAATGTTAGAATAACTATTAATTAGGTTTTATTCGTCATAAAATTGATAATGCATTGCAGCACCTGCAGTTTGGACAGATCAGATCATTCACATTAAAC
This sequence comes from Rhynchophorus ferrugineus, assembly GCF_030347505.1. Lineage (NCBI taxonomy): Eukaryota > Metazoa > Arthropoda > Insecta > Coleoptera > Curculionidae > Rhynchophorus > Rhynchophorus ferrugineus. The sequence goes on along the minus strand of NW_027472580.1, from coordinate 88,171,317 downwards.
AAGATCAGATACATTAAAGGATAAATTGAGAAATTATGGAATCGTGAATAATCGTTGGATAGATTAGAAATGAACATATTAGTTATTTACTTGAATGAAACTTTCTGAATATGGGATTATGATTCAATGCTGATTATTTCCGAGACAGAGTGATGAAAGTGGAAACATCTAGAGGTGTGTATATAATTAATATACGATATACGATAGTACGAAGTGCAGGAAATCGTATTCTACGGTGTGAAAGATTTCTGTCCATGTGTGTAATTGTTCAGAATATTCATAAGTATTTGGTTGAAATGTGCGAGGAGAGATAAAATAGTAACTGTTTTGCAGATATAATAAATGCATTATGGAGAATTCAGTAATTAATTTTATCAAGAACTAGCTGACCCGACAGACTTCGTCCTGTCAAAAAGATTTGTAATGTGGCAGTTTTTGTGCCTACGTATTTTAAAAAATTCTCCTGAACAGAACCATCACCCTGGTGATAGGGCGTTGTGAATAAAAAATAATTAAATAAAACATATATAAGGATTGAAAAGTAAGTAATCGCTTTATTGTTAATCATGTGAATCATAATTATTATTATTATTATCATTATATTGCTTTGTGGTATACGATGTTTTTTGTTTGATTACCTGGCGCATAGATAAACAAATCTGATGGTTTTCCAACACGGGAACAGGCAACATACAATTGACCATGTGAGAAACATGGGTTTTCTAGATTAATACCACAAACACTTAATGATTGCCCCTGGGACTTGTTTATAGTCATAGCAAAAGCAAGCCGTCAACATGTCTATAGGAAATTTGCCATTACCAATGTCAATGAGTTGTTTAGAGAATATGTTTCCAGATTGGTCATTTTGCAACTCGACACGCATATTCTTGCTTAAATGAAGTACTTTAACATGTTTCCACAAATTGGAGGACTTTAGACATGCATTGAGTTCATCAGCTGGCGTTGATGGTGGAATCACTGGCAATGTTTGACGAAAATCTCCTGCTAATAAAATCATTGCACCACCAAATCGGTTATTATTGCTACGTAGATCTTTTAAGGTTCTGTCTAAAGCCTACAAAGATTTTTTATGTGCCATCGTGCATTCATCCCAAACAATCAATTTACATTGCTGCAAAACCTTTGCCATTGCAGAGTTCTTCGAAACGTTGCAGGTTGGAGTTTCATTGCTTTGCATATTTAATGGCAATTTTAGTGCTGAATGGGCTGTTCGACCACCTTCAAGCAAAGTTGCTGCGATTCCCGACGAAGCGAGTGCAAGTGCAATTTTATTTTGTGAGCGAATTGTTGCTAATATTAATGAAATAAAAAAAGTTTTTCCTGTACCACCAGGTGCATCTAAGAAATAAATCCCTCCAGTTTCATCATTTGTTACTTTCATAAGAGTTTCAAATACATACTTCTGTTGTTCATTTAACAGTGGAAGATTTGTTTGAATTTATTCTTTCAAAGCGTTGAGATCATACAGTCTTTCTCGATGCAACTCTTGGTTAAAAGCGTCATGCATTGGACGATTGGGCGCGGTCAGGCCTAATTGAATTAATAGTTTGTTTGACATTATCAAGCACATGTCCTCAATTGAAATCAATGCTTCATTGTAAATTTCTTCACTGATTTGTATATTTGGATTTCCCATTCTATTCCGTATTTGATACAAAATATCATCACACATATAATCTTTGTACTTCATCCACAAATCAATTGGGTTTGATGGGAAGCATGTAGATATGATTATAGAAAACAATGTTCGTATTTGATGAGTGTGTGATGATATTACAGCATCATTGAGAGTTTGATCCCAATGAGCGTCATTTTCAAGCAATTGCAAACGTTGACAGGCTTCTCTGTAGGATCCACACAATTCACCATCAACAGTTCGTAACTGTTGGAATGATGTTGGGCCACGTACATTGACTAATAGCAGTCGTAAATAAAAACATTCATCATTGCTTGGATGTACTGAATAAATCCGGCCAATCGCATCGGTGGAATATACATCTGTATATCCTGGAACTGGTTTTCCTTGTTTCCGTCGTATAAATCTCCTTGAGGATTGATTCCAGGTATAATATTTTGGCATTTCAGAATATAGCAATGTTTGTGCGAAATCATCGTTTTGGCATGTCTCAAAAAAACTGGTTAATGTAGTAGATGGTGGCTGAGCAGCTCTTTGTACTGCGTTCTGTGCTGTAAAATACACTCTTTGTCCATTTTCTAAATGCACAGCTAAGTGAACAACAGAAGGGTGTCTCTCGGGTGAATAGGAAAAGAAAATATTCGCCAAACTGCTTCATTACTACTGACATAGCGGCCCATTTGGTATTGGGTAACTTCATCATTAGAATTCCCTGCACCAATTCCAATCACAGCCATATCACTCCCTTTGGTTACATATTTGCAAATGTATTTAATCGATTTCACTGAATGGCAAGATTCAACGTTGATGTGTGCTTTGAATGTCTTTGATAAAATGGGTGAATATGGAACAATCCAACGATTATCTATTTCAATATCTTGTTAATTTAATTTGACAATTGTTGATTTTCCATTGTCTGCTGTCGATCTGCGACGATACAATGGATAACCGTCATTACCAGTAATTGTTTCCGATATTAATGTCCGTGGATATCGTTTTGAACATTTACCATCCATCATACACGGTGAATTTTGATTAAGAGTTCCACAGGGACCATGTATCATGTTTTTGATAACTACCTCATGCAATCCAGGATCTACTTGTACATTAGGGATTTCAGCTGATATCACTGCATCAACTTCATTTGGCCTTATCTTTTCAAAAAACCAAATCAAAATGTGTGCATGTGGCAATCCTCGTTTCTGCCACTCCACAGAATACATCCAGCAGCGTGTCTCACCAAACACATTATGTTTTACGATGAAATTCATTAAAGATTTCAACTTTTGTCTAAAGACTCTGGCTGTAATATCATGACGATCAATGGATGATTTCCCAGGTAATAACTCCTGCTTAATTTCTATCCATTGCGGATTGCATGTAAATGTGATGAACAAATCTGCTGTACCATAATGACGAACATACGACATGGCATCTTGAGCATATTCGTGCATATGCCGAGGGCTTCCTATGTATGTTGCTGGAAGAATAGTCATCCGACCGACATTCTGTGCATTTCCATCAGTATTAATCGCATCTCGAAGGTGAATATACTCTTCAGATCGGAGTTTGGTTTGATTCAACCTGATGAATGTTAATCTCTCCGTTTCAATTTTAACATACATGTCATCAACATATTTGTGATATAATCGCCGACATTTCAATATGTGATTATCTGCATTTTCCCGAATCATTAGGCGGTATGAATAATAGTTCATTGAACTGACTTTTTTGTTGGTTTCAGAACCTGTAAACAGATTTTGTTTTAATAACATTCAAATATAAAATTAAAATACATAATATAGTGACTGAGATATTATCGCCATAGCTAAACTAATATTTTAGTTACCTGTAATGGGATTTATCATTTTTATTGATAAATCGTAGCCATCTTCACCTTGCCAAAATATAATGGGATATTGCAGTGCATCATATGAGCGGTGTGTTTCCTTTATAGGTTGTAATTGAAAATTCCGACGATGTAAAACAATATCACGGGATTCCAAGTTTTCTCCAACTACAACGATAGCAACTTCATCAATAGTTGGTGCATTAAAACGTCTTGTATGTTGACCTGCAGGTGTTTTATCAGCTCTGATTACAATTTTGTGATTATCGGATGGCATCAGATCCAGGGCAGTTTTAAACAATATAATCAATTGATTGTGTTGATGAAATAAAGTTTGTAATTGTTCTACAATAGACCTTTTTACTAAATTGTTATGTGCACAACGCAGATCAATTTCTTGTGGTGAATTGCCCATAAAATAAATTTGCAGGAATTTGTTGTCGCTATCTGACACTGGTAACAGTGAACCTGCTCTGTGATATATTTGCCCTTGTATCTGTAAATAAAAAAAATATTATGGTGTGGTATAAATTAATGGATTGTCAATGATCAAACTTAAATAATATTTGATCTTAAAAAGTATATATTTAGTTTTAACTAATATCTATCAAATATAAAATATAATAAAAGTGTCACTGAAACTGAATCACCATATAATATGATGACTAAGTGATATATTTCGTAATTATTAAGAAATTGAAGATTAGTAACACATCTTAACTTTGGTGACAGAAAATTTTGTTCGCTAAAATAATTATGAGTAACTGCTATAATACATACCTTGAAAGTTGGCATAAAATTTTCCCGAACTGCATTTGTTGCCCCAAATGAAGTCATTTGAAAGCAATTGTTATATTGTTGAATATGTGTCAAAAAGTGTATAGAATCTGTTCCTATTCCTGAAACCAATGAGTACAATGGTTCTGGTGGTGGATCCAATTGTATCAATTTCACTTTACCATTTGCGCAACACAATCCATTGGCTTCGTTTTTGTATTTTAATGCCTTACAGTGTGAGCAAACCAAGTTCATAGAACCAATAACAACACATTGGTAGTTACTGTAGTCAATTGACACATCGTAACTGAAAGCAGCTGGATTCAAACTTGCGCGATTATTAGTTGAATGTCGCGCTCGCGCTTCACGCGTTTGTGATATCCGAATTCTTTCACGTTCATTTCCGTCGTCACGTTCTTGTGCAGTACGATTAGATCGGTAATTAGCTTGGTTTATAGCATTTCTGGTTCTTCTACCTAAATTGCTTCGTCTTATAGGAGGCATATCAAATATAAATTATTTTTTCACTAATCACGAACTAAACAAACACTAACTAACTAAACACTCTGCACAAAACACGATATACGAATTTGTTTCGTGTATCACTTGACAATTCATCTGTCATCTGTCAAAAGTCATCTGTAACAGACAACTTTTTTTTTAAAATTTGGTATGACTTGAACTCAAATCCTTTTAAGCCGTACGAATTGTTTTATTTATTTAAAATTTGAATTAAATTTTAAACAAATAAAAAATTTTAAATAAATAAAACAATTCGTACGGATTAAAAGGATTTGAGTTCAAGTCATATCAAATTTAAAAAAAAAAAGTTGTCTGTTACAGATGACTTTTGACAGATGACAGATGAATTGTCAACTGATACACGAAACAAATTCAAACAAAAAGGGCTATTTTTAGGGTTTTTCCAGCAATAATTCTAATTTTTCTCGCCGTAAAAACCATCCCTGAACTTCAACGAACATTTTAAAAAAAGATTTGGCCAAATTGGTCCAGGCGTTGTTGAGTTATGCGCTTAGGAACATATTTTGCGATTCATTTTTATATATAAGATGGTGTACTCAGGTAGTAGCAGAAGAACAAAAATACAGTGATATCAAAAGTGCTTGACACATCATCGAAGGAAACAAGAACTAAATGTAAGAAGGCAAATATGCTCTCTAATGAAAATAAAATACATTACTTGGATATACAATTGTTAATTAAGTAGATTAGGCGTCCACTACATAAACAAACGCGACTAGAACTCTACCTCATAGCGTGGAAGTGTGGAAAAGTGTTCAATGTAAATATAACAACTCTAACCTGCAAATTATTGTGGCTGTATAAGTGTAGTTTAAATTATTCGATAATATATACATTAACAAAGATGTACTAGAATGTTAAAAACTATATATATTTCATAACATTTATGTTTCAGTATTTTCAGTATTTATTTTTTAGAATTTTGTTATATATCAAATCTAAACTGAAGTAAAACTCGAGTTGATATGGCAACATTGCGACGTTTTGATGTCATAAATTTAGATGACGTATGCTCGCACCAACTTTGGATAGACTATACATTAAATTAGTTTAATTAGGTTGATTCTGAGAAATATATACTGATCCATACCCCGTACTTAACTTGCTTGTGATTGATTCAAGTATCAGAAATTAATTTACATTAAGATTACACTAGGCGTATCTAATAAAATATGTTATATTTAAGAAAGAATGATGGAGGTCCTAGTCCATCTGTGCTTAATCTGTAACCTGATTTTTTATATTTTTAAATAAACAATATTTCGTCGTAGAAGTATTCACTTTTTGTTAAATTAATAGTATACTATGTTATAAATACGTGGACTGATATTAACGAACTAATATATAAACGTTGCTGTAATTATTAATAATAAAATCATATTAAATAGATACGCCCTGTCTGTCTACTACTATTTTATTTACACTACCTGTTTTGCTATATTTTTATTTAATATTACTTACAATATTCTTTAATGAAGGACTAACGTTACTTATATCAAAAACGCGTTCTTTAATAATGGTTTTTGTTATTGTTGATAACGAACAATATATGGAAAGTATTGAATTATCATTCATGGCTTGATCGATATTAATATTTAAAATCAATTTCAAGAGACCGAATATATCAATTATTTTGTCATTTTTTAAATAGCTTTTCGTAGTTTGGTTATTGATGTTGATAACCTTCGTTGAACAATGTTTATTTTCTATGAATGAATTATTGTATTACCAGTTCTATAATGCTACTTAATTCTTCTTGATCGAAGTGATTAATGGCAATTTGGAAATACTTTCCAGATCTATTAACTGTCCCATAAATTATGTCGGTTGTTGGACATTTTATCTCCAAGTAATCGGATCGTGTTCTATTAATATTTTATGGTTTCTTTTGACTTTTATATGGTTTTAATTGTTCGTTTGGTGTTTTTGGTTTCAAATATATTGGTAAAAAGAATTCTATAACATTATTATACAGTATTTGGTTTTTTCTAAATTAAATTCTTTGAATTTTGATTTTGTTATTCTTCAGGTATTATTCAGGTATAAAGAGGAATTGATTGAAAATATAAAATATTTGTAACAAAAAAAAATTATCAACTTCAAAGAATTAATAATATATGTACACGTTTTAAAATAAATTATGTACATAATATTCGTTGAAATAACTAAACAAAAATGAACAAAAACCCTATTTAGCCTTTCTACCTACTATATACACACAATTTAGTTTAAAACCTACTTAAACTTATTTATCTATTTGCCATATTATCTTTACTACTACCACCTGATCACTTTGACGTCAGTACGAGCAACAAATTAGATTTGTTTTGTTCGTAATTGAATGTTTTATATACCACAAAATTATATTATTATTTTTGTATTTTTTGAGGAAAAATAGGAATAAGGAACCAATGATTGAAAATAAGGAACTAAACGCGAACGTGAGCTGAAAGCTCTAACGACTACACCATAGAAGCAATAGCCTGCAAAATTTCTACGGCTTCTCCTATAATATGGTCAGTGAAAAAGCAAACTGAACGGCTTTTATTCTGAACGACTTCTGGTCTTCCGTTACATCAGTTCAACAATAACATTATTTACAAATATCTGATTATTTTAAATAATCATATATGTGAAAACTTTTGTATGTGCCTTGAAATTTGAGGAGGTTTTGCGAGCGACAGAGACCCTGGGTTACGACTGGGATTATCGTAGTTGGCTATCTACCGCGGTTTGTGGATGGGTAGGAATTTTATCTAGATGTTGTCGTGTTATAAGGCGCCTAGGGAGTCCCTTACACTGGATGATGCTTGGTTCGAGGTGAGTACTGACGCTCCTCTTAAACCATGGGGTATTGGGTAACTGACTACACAACGTAACCTTGACTTTTTTGGGTTGGGACACTTGAAGTAGTGCAAGTTGTCTCTCATATACGTACCTGTACCATACCTGTGCTCCGCAGAGGTAGACTGAACGGACTAGCATTTTATACTGAGTAGCTTTCTGGGGGATTCGAATCGATACAATTTTTGGTTTCTTTGTAGTAAGATAGGAGGTATATCTGATGAACGCAGTGGCTGGATTATATTCTTGAGAGTCTTAGTATTTTAGTTCTTGATATAACTTTCTAAAAAGTTTAGGCCTTTTTAGTTATTAATATAATTAGTTTCTGGAATCTATTTTGTTTGTTTTTTTTGATGTTTTCGATTTTTTAAATCTCTGATGTTGCTGAAAAAATAACATTTATAGCAATAAATATAATTAAGAGCGGAGTTATGATGAGCCATTAGCATTAGATAATTTAATTTTGCGAACGCTAAAATAAGTTTATTGTACGATTTAAAATAATATAATTCTCGATATATAGGGTATTATCTGGTCTGCAAACTTAAAAAAAAGGCTTTAGTATATTTTCAAAGCTTAAACCTTCAAAAATCGATTTTGAAAGGATTGTGCCAAATATCATAAGAACGTTTGCTTCGACAAAAACAATGGGAGGTCCACAAAGCTAACATACATGGAAGGGCTGCGATAGCGCAACTCGAAGTCGTGAAAATGATGCAACGATCATCACCAAAACTTAAACCCTTTGGAAGATTGTGATATAGTCTGATGAATCATTGTTTACATTGTTTTCTACACACCGGGTATAAGAATGGAGAACCCCAAAAGAAGCCCATATTGTGGTATTCAGTTGATATTATGGTATTCATACTGCGAACGTGACAAACTTATTGCTGTCAAATAATTCACATTCCAAGATGATAATACGCTCCGCCAAAAAGAAAAATTTTGATATAATAATAATACAACATTCCGTTACAAACTATTCATCGGCGTCATCAGGGTACTAATTTATTCCACAAAGAATTGCAACTATTCTTAAAACAAATGTTGGCTTAACACTTCGACGCTCACAACCATATGTCAGGTCTTTATATTATTTTGTCTATTCCCTGTATATATTTTACCAATTTTTCTCAACAAGCGTCTTTTAATTAAAGTGGAAAATGGACCACAATATATGCAAGAATATACCATCGAATAAAAAGTGCTTAAATATATGTACAAATTTGTTTTCTTCATTATTTTATAAATTGTTTTGGTTAATTGATAGACAAAATAATTAGGAAATCCATAAAATACTACATGGAATAAGAAAGTCCAGTTTCATTCCTGAATTCTCTAGATCAAACTTTCCAATCAATTACAACGTTGTATTACTTAAACTAACGCTTCTGCCTATATTTTTCTCTGAAAGATTAGAATATGTGAATGCTAGCGAATGAAAATATCATAATAAAGCATCGAACATCGCGAACAAAGGTATTTACCAAGACAATGCCTTAAAACCTGACAGAACTATTAGAGGTGCTCATTATAAACAATAATTAATAGTCGTATTGCATATTGCGTAACTTACTGGTGTTTTAGATCAAATAAGAAGATACCTAGTTTGATTTTTAAGTGAAATACGTGATGCTCATAACAGTACTTTCTCATATATCGGCTTGATTGAAGATTATGCGCGATAAAAACATTGTTTAGGCTATTTCTTGAAGGTGATTAGTTTGCTTGTTCATGCCTCGGAACGTCTTCAATTGCGTGACGCACCCAATAACACGCACCTCACCTTATAAGGCATAGCTTAATTGCTTCTTAATCATGTATTTATGTAATAATTAAAATGTTTGCGTATAATGCTTCGAAGCTAATTTATTGTTCGGTTTGGGTTTCGAATTTTTCCTGTTACTAATTCCCGTCTGTTAACACTATACTACCGTGTCTTTAATATTCTGGTGGAAGGTCGATAATATATACAAGGCATACAAATAACAACAGATCAATAGGTGCCCAGGGCGTCATTAAAATTCAGGACAAATTATTCGGATAACCCCCATGAAGTTTTATGGTTTGCCAAATAGGGACCACTTAGTCACCCTTTCTTTATTTTCAATCAGTCAACAATATCACCATGGGGACGTATAACAGTTAGCTTAATATGGCAAGTTATTTTGTCTATTGTCGCGTGTTTTTTCCCTTCTGTTAGTTTGTAATTGTATACAAACGTTAAGTCTGACAGACCTTATTTTATTAGATCTTAAATAAACATATTTTTATTATGATATATTGCGTTAATATAATTGCCCCCTTTCCCTTTACATCCCTTATGCCCCTGTTTATATTGGTTACCTTGATTATACAAAGGTAACAAAAACCATTCCATTATCAGACGAAAAGTATGATGAGGAGGATATTGAGTGTCTTACATAGCATATGCATAAAATATTAACAATGTCACAAGCATCAGTGATAATGCATGTCATTGATGATGTAGATATCAAGCATGTGGAGTATACTAGTAATAAGAAAATAATATATTGCTAGAAGTATTCTTTTTTAAAATAAAAAAATATATCTTAAGTAGATTTTTTTTTGAATTTGGGAAATACATATTGACGTATTAGTCCCGTACTCGCCTTGCTTGTGAATTAATCCAAGTACAACAAAACAGTAATAATAAATTGTACTAAGCATATCTAACGTAAGTTGTAAAAATAACATAATATATTTTATTAGATAAGTTTAATTTATACATTGATTTATTACTACTTTTTATTTGTATTTGGATCTAAATTTATTATATTAAATTAACTTAAGCTAAACTTAATGCCAAGACATACATTTTGTATACGAACATGAACCTGCAGTGTGCTTTGGTTCGCTTTAATTTGCTGGTTTCACTGTATCTTGTCCAGCAATTGTATTGATTTTATGTTTCTGTGATGTAGTAACTTTTCTTTAATCTTAGGTTAAGATGGTAACTTTTTGTTGACTAACAGGATAGTTCTTTGATTTTGGGTTTCATCTCTTCAGCTTTTTGTCTAACATGATGTTTCCATTTTAATATACCGTGGAGAAGGATGCCAAGGTGATCCCTCAAATTTCCGTCTTTTCATTATTTTTATTATTGTGGTTATATCGCATTAAGCTGTATTTTCCAATTTTTAGTCAAATGGTGAATCTTGTTGACTGTCACTTATAGTTTTCCTATAGCTCTATGTAGACCTATAGTAGTAATAGTAAGTAAAGCTAAGTTAATAATAGTTTCACCAAATAAAAACAATGTTGAGAAGTATATTTCTTAAGACCTTTACAATAAGAAATGATAATTTTAAATTAGAAAATAATTTAAGTTTGGGAAATAGTAAATTCGTGTTTTCCTAGTAGATTCCTAGTTAAAAACGTCGGTGAAATATTTTATGCCGATATATTTCATTTTGAGCTTTCGATAAAAAAATGACTGGATACCAAAATAACCTCGGAAGATTACCACATAAATTAACAGTGTATGACTTAATTTTTATTACATTTTAGCTGATCGATTTCTTTGGTTAAACCCAATTCGAATTATTAAGTATTATTAGTTTCTGACAATTCTAGATGAAACTATCTTGGTTTTAGTTTTTCTTCTACAAAATTTAACAGTTCCAAATGTTGCTACTTCTAATTGTTTTAAATCGTCCATCTTTGATGACGATAAGGCTAATAGCATTTGGCGTCTAAAGTAATTTGCCCGATGGTACATTTAATTATGAGATAATCAGTCGTGAAAGCTCTTTTCCTACACATCATAATAAACAATAACAGTAGTATCGGTGATTATCAGCAGAGGAAATGTTTATTCAATTATTTCTAAATGAAGAATTTATAAATGAGGTCTTGATAGAGTACACAATAATAGAACCGATAAAATGTTAATAACTTTGAAATTAGTGTTAATTACTCGGAGAATTATAATGTCAGGCATAATGGTAACCATAATTTGACTCCAATTTTGACTAATAAATTTTTTGATTTAAACGTTTTTTTCTTTTTCACGAGGCCTGTTACAAAATTTGAGGAATATTTTTAGTTTTCCACATACCGTAAAAATAGTCTGTTACTTGTATATATAGTTTCATAATTTGTATATGTAAAGCAACAATTGACTCTACTTGTGATAAAGTATTTATAGTAACGGTTGCTATTTTTAGTCAAGCGCGCTTTTCATTTCTCGTAATTTCTTGATTTATATTTGTCTATACTAAAATATTCAATTTTATTCTCCAAAATATTAATATTAACAAATGAAGCATTTATAGTTATTATAGATTATAGATGTGTTTTATTGTATGTATTTTATTTAGACTTACATAATTTGAAGAAAATACGTTGAAAAGCTATTTTGAATATTCGAATAAATTTTGATAGATTTATTAATAATAAAATCGCACAATTAAGCCTTTGAAGATTTTATGGAACTTTTCCATTAAGAGAATTGAAGATTTAGAAAGTTAACTTATAACTAATCAATTCTAGTACAAGACTAAACTAGGATTTCAAAATAAATCAATATTTACAATAATAGTATATTCATATGCATAAATATAAATATGGTACCAGGTAAAAATAATCTTGAAAAGTACAGTTCATAATTTCCTTCTATAAATAAATGGCGACTTTAATGAATGTAATATAGTTGGATAAAATTAATTAATAGATGGTAAACGTTAAAATATGGTGGTAGAAAAATAAACGCTTTTTTGTTTTTAATATTTTCTGTTACATGAGGGCTGTTACTAAAATTTGAGGAATATTCTTAGTTTTCCACATACCGTAAATATAGTCTGTTACTTGTATATATAGTTTCATAATTTGTATATGTAAAACAACAATTGGCTCCACTTGTGATAAATTATTTATAGTAACGGTTGCTATTTTTAGTCAAGCGCGCTTTTTATTTCTCGTAATTTCTTGATTTATATTTGTCTATACTAAAATATTCAATTTTATTCTCCAAAATATTAATATTAACAAATGAAGCATTTATAGTTATTATAGATTATAGATGTGTTTGTGTTTTATTGTATGTATTTTATTTAGACTTACATAATTTGAAGAAAATACGTTGAAAAGCTATTTTGAATATTCGAATCAAATCGATTCAAATTCAATATCAAAATTTATAGATTTATTAATAATAAAGTCGTACAATTAAGCCTTTGAAGATTTTATGGAACTTTTCCATTAGGAGAATTGAAGATTTAGAAAGTTAACTTATAACTGATCAATTCTAGTACAAGACTAAACTAGAATTTTAAAATAAATCAATATTTATAATTATAGTATATTCATATGCATAAATATAAATATGGTACCAGGTAAAAATAATCTTGAAAAGTACAGTTCATAAGTTCCTTCTATGAATAAATGGCGACTTTAATGAATATTTAATCGTTAAAATATGGTGGTAGAAAAATAAATGTTTTTTGATTTATTTATGTGGATACCAAAATAACCTCGATACATGAGTTCCACAATAATTAACAGTGAATAATTTAATGAATAAAGCTTCCATTGGTGATTTACTACTGAAACCAAACGAAATGAGCTACTTTTGAGAGGAATTATTACGAATACTGAAAAGTGGATCATAGGTTACAATAATGCGCTCTAGTGATCATGGAGAAGCTTCATTCAATTGCAAAGCCCGCATTTTTATGATGGAAGGTGATGCTAACTATTTGATGGGATTAGAAAATAATTGTTCATCATGAGTCGTCAGAACTTGCCCAAATCATTAATTCGGCTATACACTGTCACCAGCTAATGCGATTGATGCCGATGATTAAAAAGAAACGATATAATGGATCAATAAGAAAAGGGTTGTATATCAAGTCATGCCTTAACATGATAAAGCTAGACCACACACATATTTAGTGATTCCGTCAAAACTGAAAGAAGATGACCCTGAAGTTTTAGTGACATAACTATGGTTTTACAAGAATAGTGGTAAAGTGGTGGTACAGGCAATGATGGCGATCAAAAAGCCACATGTATTATTAATTTGCTTTGGTTATTTGGCTAAAATTTTGAGCAGTGACCCTAATCTTTGGTTATTGTTAGTGTTGCGAACTATCGATTGAAAACAGTCGAAACAATCGATAGTCGCAAAACAGTCGAAACAGTTGATAGTCAAAAATCTAGCGACATAAAATACTAATTACTATTTTCAGTCAAATGAACGGTTCGTCTGTTTTTTTCAATTGGTGATGTCAGACGATGATGTACGAATCTATTCTTGTATAAATTGTGAGAGAGGAAAGGACGGAGCTAATTGCTCAAGGCAGTTAATTTTATATGTGGTTATATTTTACAACTGTAGTGTAAGAGAGGCGGAGATGTATAAATTTCTCCACGAACTAACTTTTAAAAAGAAAAGGAAAAAAATAATTAGGGAATACTATTATAATAATTAAACATAACATTCTATTTATAATTTAATTTTAAACGAAGTAGAATTACTTTTATATTTGAATGTTCCGTAAATTTGAAAAAAGGAATATAATTTTTCTACGGAATGGAATAATACCTCAAAAATATTTTATCGCATTTTAATGTGTTAATTGCTATTTTTAAGTAATATATTATAATAAATATAGACAACACAATAGAGCTTAAGCGAAACTTAAGAACTAAAGATGTACAATAACCATAAATACTATATAAAAATTAAAGATATGCCTAATCATAGAAAAAAAACTAATACATGACAATTAAAAATGATCTGAATGAAATGATATAAATGCTTTATTTATTATTGATCGGGAATATTTTTTAACAAAAATGCAAAAAGTAATCGAAATATTACTTATTATTGCCATAAAAAAGTCAAAATATTTTAATAATTATCATTCCCAATTTTAATCTTCTTACCCTATTACATTAACAATTTTGAAATATATCGTACAAAAGTGCTATAATATTAATATACAATATATTGTTATTTACTAGCAAACTACCAAAAAAATCATAAAACTACATATATTACATATAAACCTATGTAAGCATAAATTGGGTATATTTTTGTCAAGGTCGCGGCTAGGACGACAGACCCAGAACGTTAAAAATCAGTCGAATGAAACAAGTGGAACTAAAGATAGTAACTAAAAGTACGACTGAAACAGTCGATAGTAAAAAGTAGTCAAATACTAAACAGTCGATAGTAAATTTCAGTCGATATTTCCCAACATTAGTTATAGTTTAATTAAAATAGAACAAATGTAATTTGTAACGAAATTTGTTAAGTCTTTTGAAGTGTATAAGTCTTTACCCACTTTTTATTTTCTTTTTCTTCCATACTTCAGCCTAATTTCTTCATATCTCTAACAAATCGTATTTTCATCTAAATATCCCACTATTGCATCCTTTTCTTCAGTAGGTATCCACTCTGTTATTATACCTATAATTATAAGTCATGTTATTGAAAAGCCTTTGAAGATAAAAAAAACTTGTTCAGTTCAAAGAATTTATTCAAGTCAGATAATTTAGAGTCAAAAAAGCGGAAGCCGGCTCACCGTTAAAAGAAGCTAAAGTAGTTGTACCACAAATATTCTGGCGCCAATTTTACCTACTCTACATATTGTAATATATTATAAATGGAAAACATCACGATGGCTACATTTGCTGATGATTCTGCGATTGTTGCTGTCGGAGATAATAGTTTACCTACAATCAGACGGCACAAATATCAACAACAATAAATAATAACTATTATTCCATATCGTAATAAAATATCTCAGAAGGAATTTGCTAAAAAGAAAAAGAAAGAACTGAAGTTGAAACATAGGAAAATATCTTTACTTTAATTATCAGTACATAATAAATTAATATTATACAAGCAAATATAAAACCTACATATTATAGGACTCAGTACTTGTATGGAGACCTTCAGGTATTTCTTTTTTTCTCTACTATTGAATAAACTATTCCTTTTTATTTTCACAAACTCCTCTTTATTTATTGTTCTCTTCCTTTCCCGTCTTACGTCCTTGTCCGTATATTGTTTAGCCTTTTAATGTATTTTCCGTGTTTATTTTGATTTTGTACTTCACTTTATTTAGAGATACACTTAGATTATACTACATTCAGATTGAATTCGGTAAAACTCGGATATTGTCGGCACAATTTGCTAGTACACTGTTCCCCCGCTCCTACTATAACTTAACTTACTATACCATATTTCGAGATATCCAAAATATGGCTGTGATATATAATAATATGATCAAATAATCTTAATGACCATAAAAAGGGATGACAGTACAATACCCACGAAGTAGAAAATGTCAAACAAAACCAATCATTTCTTCGGCGCTTTTCATCGATAATCATTCACTTAGAAACTACAAGCTACGGTCACGCAAAAAGATATTGTGATCGGTATAAGATGGATGATTGAGCAAATTTTGAATCGTTTTTTATTGTGCCTCCATCACAACCATTATACGCCCACTGTTGGCGGACAAAAGAACACAAAAAATTATGACTTTCTGTGGTCTGTCGCGTCGTGCCGACAAAAAGACGAAATCGTCGGATCTAAAACAAATTAATTATGTTTGAAAGGTTTGAAACTATCGAGTAGTACTGAAAATGTATTTAGTTTTTGAATTCAGTTTTGTTTTTCACACCAATCCTATTCTTAATGACATACTATGATCGATTAGCATGCCAATTGTATGAAAAAAGTATCTTTTTATCTATGAGTAAATGGTTTTATGTTCTTTTGATTCTAATTCCATTGATTAGCAATATATTTTCATGTGTTAGTACTTCTATTTAAATGTATTCTTTGTTCTATGGCTCTCATACGTATTTTTCAAAGCTCATGATTTTCAGCCGATGATTATTAAATTTTGCTGTAGAAATTTGTTCTAAAACTAATTACAAACGAATGATAACTACTCATTTTTCTTAGTGTCTTCAAAGGGAGCCATCAGATCAAATAATAATGATAATAGAGTGGGTAACGATGAAGAACAATATGTGTTTTAGAAACTATAAATATGTGGTTTTTTTATCTGAACTATTATAAATATTGTTGTTGAAGACACAGAAGTTACTCGATATTGTAAGTGCATTTTAGACATTAACACTGAAACCATATTTCAAATTATTTATTATTTCATTGTATTTCATTGATGAATTATAAAAATAAAGCTATAAAAACAGCTGAAACATGTTGAGGTAGTTATTTGGCAGATATTTTCATATTTACATATGAATCTTAAGTTATATATAAGTTATTTAATAACCATATATTCTTTGGGTTATAATTACCATAAAAAAATATTTTTATTTAGGTCAAGTTTATGAGTCTAAACATCAGATAAAAACAACGTATACCGCAAGTGCAATTACTAACTCTAGCAAAAGTTTCATGTCTAACGCCATGAACTTTAATTAAAAATTGGACCAAAAGTGGGTACAAGCGTCAAACATTTTTTAACCGAATTGTTATATCAGATGAAACTTAGAAAAAAAATAATCTCGCACTTAAAAAACTAAGCAAGATTGTCTAGAAAAAAAATTCTTATCAATATATTTAATGCAGGAATACTAGCATGAGGTAAGTGGCAACATAGATTGGAAAAACAAACAAAACAAACAATATTAACAATCATTTCCCTAGGTATACCGGCTTGTATTTTCCTGAACTAAAAATAGTCATTTTCTTGCTTGACTTTACCGGTCAGTATTTTTGAATATTGGTCAGCGAGAGGCATATTAATCTTATACTCTAGTGCTTTTTTATCACATCGGTAATTACGTGAATATGATCAATCGTGGAATGTTGTTTCCTGAAACCAAATAAGCGGTCTAGAATAAGATGCATTTCATGATAAAAACAATGACGACAATAATGATATTCGGACGGTATGACAGTGTTTCATGAAGTTTCTTTTCTGGTTTTTGGATCATAATTACTTGAGTTACTTTCTCCGGTACATATTGTAGTCAATGAAGCATTTATTAGGTTAATTATATTAATTAGTGTATTTACGGTAGTTTGTGACAAATGGAATTTTCATTGTTTACTGTCCAATGACGCATGGCAATGATTTAACGTCATCTACTGTATTAAATTTTCACCTGGATTATTAAAATAGCTGCCACGAAAGGCAATAATCATGTTGTTGAACCATGTTCCGAAATTTCTTAAGTTTGCTCGAAAAATTATGCTTAAAAAATCTGACAAACCGACAGAACAAGTTGGATCTTATAGGCCTATTTTGCTGCTACCTACAATATTAAAATTATTTTAGAAACTGCTGTTAAAACGTATTAAACCATTCGACAATCGACTAAGTGCACACAGTAACAGCGGTTGTTGAAAAGGCATTCGAAGAAAAGAAATACTGCCCTGCAATATTCCTGGATGTCTCACAAACTTTGGCCGGTTATGCCATTTGGGATTAATCTGCAAAATGTGCAAATTGTTACCGCAGAATTACTGTCGACTACTGGAATCATATTTTTTCGAATGAAAATTAGAGATTCGCATTGAGGGACAATCTCAATACTTCCACAGGGTAGAGTCTTGGAACTATTACTATATCTGCTCTATACTGCTGATATCCTAACAATAAATAAGATAGTACTTGGAACATATTCTGTCGATACAGTTATAATAGATATATCTCGGATCGGAAAGAGATATATCTCTCTCTAAGGCTATAGAAAAAGTATAAGTAGCGATCAACAAGATCTACAAATGGAATCTGAATACCTCTAAATCTGTCCATGTTAATTTTACGTTGAGTCAAAATGACCAAAACGTAATTATATCACTTGACGGATGCCCGATTCCTCAAGCAGAATATAATATATAATAACTCGGAATATATCTCGATGGTAAATTAAAGTGCAAACATAATGCTAGACAAAAAGCAGAGCAAATTAGACTCATAGTCAAGCAACTGCGCTGGTTACTAAGAAGATACTCTCAACGTGACCTAAAATCAAAGAGATTGGTTTAACAGTCAATTGTAAAACTTATTTTGATATATATAGTGAAAATATCAGGTTGCACTAAAACATCAAACCAACTATTAATCCAACACACCTAAAACAAAGTTCTACAATTATTTACCAATATTAAGGTTGCTAAATCACATCACTGTAGAAGCAATACAGCTACTGGACAACGCGCAGGAAATCAGAAGATTGAAGCGAATCAATCCACACGAACTTGTTGTAGAACAAGTTAACAAGTGTTGAACATTAACTCAAGTATATTAGTTTAATTTAATTTGGGTCATACAGAGAAAAAGCCTAATACCAATACCAGTTTGGGTTTATTAACAAGCATTCAACAATTGACCAGGTCCAGAGAATAACAGATGTTATTAAAAAAACCTACGAAAGAAAAAAGTATGCTCAGCTTTATTATTAGATGTAGCACAAACCCTCGATAAGGTTTGGCATGAAGGCCTTGTTCATAAACAACAGAAAATGTTACCAAAGCAACACACCGAACTATTAAAATCGTACATTACAACCGGAATGTTTAGAGTCAAACAAGAAGAAGCTTACTCTACAATAAAAGAGGCTAAAGCAGGTGTACCACACGGAAGTGTATTGGGTCCAATGCTTTATCTACACTACACTTGTGATATACGAGAAATGGAGAATATTACGATGCCTACATTTGCTGATGATACTGCGATTATAGCTGTCAGAGAAAATAGCAAAGAAGCCTCACAACAGACATTACAACAGACAAGTAACAATATAAAAAATTGAATACCAGCTTGAAAAATAAAAATTAACAAAGTAAATCTGTGCATGTGCAGTTTGCCTACAATCAGATCGTACAAGCACATGTAAAATTAAATAATACTATCCTTCCATATAGTAACAACGCTAAATATCTCTGAAGGAATCGTGATGCAAAACTTCGCTGGAAGGAATATATAAAGAAGAAAAGGAAAGAACTGTAATTGAAATATAGGAAAATGTAATGGCTAATTGGAAGAAAACCACAATTATCAGTACATAATAAATTGCTATTATATAAGCAAATACTGAAACCTATATGGACATACGGAGTTCATTTATGTTCTGCAAAGAGTAACATGAATAAAATACAAATTTTTCACACATCATCACCTACATCGAGACCTTCAGATAGCCACAGACAGAAAAGAAATCAAGAGAATTGCAACGGGGCATGAGAAAAAACTCTATTCTCATGAGAATATTGAAGTATTACATTTGGATACCACCAGAACAGGACGCAGACTCATAAGAATCAAACCATCTGATCTTGTGTAGTGTTAAGTAGTTGCGTAGTAGTAAGTAGATTTAAGTTATCATAAAGACAAATTGTAGGTTAGTCGGAAACGACCAGTAACAATGTAATAATTAAATAATAAAAAAATTGATTTGGGAAATAAATAATTGTATTAATCCTATACTCATGTACCACTGCACAACATAAAAATATAGGTAAGTGTTTAACTCTACTTTTTGTAATTAAAAACATAATTTTCTCTTAATAATATTTTATATATAAAAATAAATAAGTTTCTATTCACATATTTATAAAAAACCAATTATTATAATTTAATTAACCTTCTCCACTTCCAAAACGGTTACTTCATAGATGGGCATGGAGCCATACCAACTATGGTTCGGCTGTTCAATCGATAGGACCGTATCAAATCATAAACAAACGACGTATCAAATTTAATTAATACTTTCGGTAATAAGCCGATTTCGTACCGATCATCGAGTCGGCCATGGCAGTGAAAACAGGCGACGATCTCCTTTCGGAAGTTCGGTCGCTAGTCTATTGACCCACTGATTGACATATTCAGAACCATTTCTGAACGGTGTCATCTATTTTAGATCGGACATGTACGTCGATTGAATGTCCGATGAGTCGTTTCGCTTTTGTTTAACATCCATTTACGTACGTAACGAGTACAATGACATAACATCAGGTTACATCGATTAGATCAACTTATGTGGATTATTAATTACCGCCGGAATGGCCGGTGGAGTACCGGAATTTGGTGATGGCATTGGACTGGTGCCGAAGATATGGGAAGAACATATCGTGTGTTTCGTTAACTAATTGATATTCGTTGGGAGTTATAAGTCAATATTTGTGGGTCAAAATGCCCATAACGTTTATTATCGATGGAAAACGGAAATATTGATATGCAAAACCTTGAAAAACATCCGATAAGCGTTTTGGATTCTCGCCGTATCACGTATAAGGGTTTGATTTTTAAGCGATTATGCCGGAAGTATTGAAAATATGAATCCGAAATGTGGGTTCACGTAAAACTTATACGAGGGAATCTTATAAAGTATGTAGAATATTCGGCATATTATACTAATAGGATTGTGAATTAATAGTGAGGTCTTTACTATATACCTTATGTCGCATACTTCTGACAGTTCTTGCTATGGTAGCGATATTGAGGGATGCTGAATGTTACATGATAGTCCACAAAATAACCAAAAATATCATTTTAAATGCTGAACACGTGCGGGTTACCAGAACCGAAGAATATCTGGCGACCCTGAAGCATTGAGGTCGAATATAAAATGAGGGTACTTTGAGAATGTACAGACATGCCACCATTGACTGTCCAATCGCCTGTCAGGTTTTCTGTTTATATATTTTACAATTTTATACTGAAAATAAATAACGGTCACATCATGTAATCTTCATTATTTCTGCATGCCTTAATCCCCAAATTATATTGCAAATAACAAGTGTTGTTATATCGAATCTTCGTTCATATGAATATTTTTAACCAAGTTCGAAAAAGGAGGAGGTTCTATGTTCGGCTGTATATATATCTTTTAATGTATGTTCGCCGATTTTTCCGTCAATTGTGGGCCGATTTTCAAAATTCTTTTTTTATTCGAAGTGGTCCTATCGGATCCAAATCAGGATCTGAGAAAGGGCCCTCCCCCTCCCGGGAATCGAAGGGGAAGCTCAAATTTCAAAAGCATGCACAAGGCTTTCACATATATATTTTTTCATACTTCGGTCGAAAGTACGTATTTTCGTCCCAAATAAAAGAGAAGAAAGTTAAATATTTACCCCCTGTGGAAAGTACACTCGCGACCTCTATAACGGCGGGAGGAAATAATTTCTTATGCGTATTTATACTCGTAACTAGGGACTATTTATTCTGTCGCTACAACAAATTGTTTACCGCTGTCATTAACGTTGCTACTTCTAACCTTAAAAAGAATCATCAATGTTGTTGAGCGGGACCGAAATTTCAACTTTCGGCCCTTGCGCTGTAATATACTATTTATCTAATACAATTAGATGTTTATATAGAATAGATAGGTATAATGTTATTGCTGAGCTGGTGTGATGGAATATCGGAAGTAGTCCAGTGTAAAAGCCATCAGTCAGTTTGCTTTTTAAGCAGTAACTATAGTATATAAGACCTCGTAGAAATATTCTAGACAACTGCTAGACTGCAACTGCAGACTAATGGTTAAAGCGTTTAGCTCCCAAACGGAGGTCGCGAGTTTGATTCCCTACAGGGATAATAACTATTTGTTGATCTTTAGTTAGAAAAATTGTCAAATCATCTAGGTTACACCGTGGACCCCGGGGGCTGAAACGCTATTCAATCATAATTTTGTATTCCTATTGTTCCACATATGGGCTGCACCTTAACTTGGCCTACCCATTGTAATATTAAATAAAATATTAAAAAGAAAAAAATGAAATTTTTTGAAATCGATGCCCAGCCAAACAATATAAAAATAGTAATATAATTTTGTGACATATACAAAAAATTAAATTACCAACAAAACAAATCTTAATTAATATAAGTGTTTGGGCTCGGCGCCGACTTCAAAGTAATCAGTTGTTAGTAGTTAAAATAATATTGTTAATAAATACATATGTTTAGGTAGGTATAAAGCTAAATTGTATGTATATAGCAGAGTATAAAATTTCATTATTTTGATTTAGTTATTACAACGATTATACTATGCATATATTATTTTAAAGTGTTTTTTTTTGTTCAAAATCTAAGTTTCATTATTTTTTTATTCTTAATGAGTTTCTGATTTATTTAGAACTTGAGGCATTAGAATGCCAAATATTAGTAAGATATTACAAGTGCATAATAATTTCGCTGTAAAGAGATTTGTTTACATTGCATACCGCATAATTTAACAAATAGTGAAAGCAATATGGCTCGTGTCGATTGCTACAAGGAAATACATAAATAATACATTTGGCACCTAATGATATATTTTTTATTTCTCGTATATTAAAGAACATTCGGTACAAGTGGTAAAAGTGTTTCCAAATCATGGAACTGTGTATTGATTTTCACGGTGAATATTTCGAAAAAAATATATAATTTTCATCATAAATATTTGGTTTTTCTTTATTAACCAGTGATATGAATAGCCACGTCTCGTA
The DNA here is from genome assembly GCF_030347505.1 of Rhynchophorus ferrugineus. NCBI lineage: Eukaryota > Metazoa > Arthropoda > Insecta > Coleoptera > Curculionidae > Rhynchophorus > Rhynchophorus ferrugineus. Next base: position 88,148,190 of record NW_027472580.1, on the reverse strand, counting down.
TGTGAAAATAATTATTATATCGAGCTTATATTTTCTATAACGAGTTTACGTGATTTTTGATATTTTTGAATTGTCAGCATTCGCCGTTAAAAAAAGGTACAATTTCTTGGTTAATTATTTAAATGCTCTTCATATTTTTCTATTTTAGATGAGCTAAATTTGAAATTGAAATGTTGTAAATTTTAAAAATATATTTTAAAAGCATCTTCATTTTTATTTGGTAGTGTGAATAACTTTCTGATGATTTTAAAAATGCAAATTTGAAAATATTGGATAAAATGTAGAGCTGATGAAACTCAAAATTAAGACGCTATACTAGCTAGTTTGAAGATAATTCCGAAGTCGAAAGAGATTTACTTATCAGTATATTACAATTCCTATTTGGACTTATGGGCTGTAAATATGGGGTTATTCTTGGACATCAAATGGACTAATTACCAATACTTATCGTTACATAAAACAAAAAACTGCACGATATCCTTGAAATCAAATATATCTACGAAGTTATCCAAGATTTTGCCTTAAAACCAGAAATAATCTTATTTATTAAATCAGGACAACGTGGAAGGTACACATACAGCTGTACATACTGATAATTATAGTTTAACATAACTTTAGTTTATGTAGCCTAATCTTTGAGAAACAGATAGTGATTTATTTATTTGATGCAAGTACAATAGAACGATGGTCAAAACAGGTAAATTGAAAAGTCCCCGTCCTGAGCCTGAATTCATAGTTTTTAGTTAGCCCTAACCCTCAAAAGATGCGTGTATAAATTTGTTGTCGGATCGTTAGTTTGTGAGTTATAGCATTTTGATTGAAGCAACTTTTGTTATTGTGTAGAAAATGGATAAAAAGGAATTTCGCATGTTGAAAAAATATTGCTTTTTGAAGGAAAAAAATCAGTTGAAGAAAAAACTTGGCTTGATGCCAATTTTCCGGACTCTGCCCCAGGAAAATCAACCATCAAGGATTGGTATGCTAAGTTTAGACGTGGTGAAATGAGCACTGAAGACGGTGAACGCAGTGGAATGCCCAAAAGAGGTTGTTACCGAAGAAAGCTTTTAAAAAATCCACAAAATAATTTTGAATGACCGTAAATTGAAATTGAATGAAATGGAAGACACTCTGAAGATATCAACTAAACGTGTACATCATATCATTCACGAATATTTGGGTATGAGAAAGCTCTGTGCAAAGTGGGTGCTCGCAAGCTCACTTTTGACCAACGACGAATTGATGATTCGGAACAGTGTTTGAAGATGATCAAGCGTAATAAACCCGAGTTGTTGCATCGATATGTGACAATGGATGAAACAGGGTTCCATCATTTCACTCCGAAGTCCATTCGATAGTCATCCGAGTGGACTGCATACAATGAATCCGCTCCAAAGCGTGGGAAAACGCAACAGTCGGCTGGCAAGGTTATGGCGTCTGGATTTTGGGATGCGCATGGAATAATTTTCATTGACGACATTGAAATAGGAAGGACCGTCAACAGCGACTAATACATAGCGTTATTGGACTGTTTGAAGGACGAAATCGCTGGAAAACGGCCGCATTTGAAGAAAAAGAAAGTGCTGCTTCGCCAAGACAGTGCACCGTGTCCCAAGTCAGTGAAAACAATGGCAAAAATCCATGAATTGGGTTTTGAATTGCTTCTTCATCCACCGTATTCCCCAGATCTGGCGGGCCAGCGACTATTTCCTGTTCTGATATCTCAAAAGAATGCTCGCTGGGAAGAAATTTGGTCGAATGAAGAGGCGATCGCCGAATCTGAGGTCTGCTTCAAAATACAATGCACAAATCGTACTTCAAGAAGGGAATTATGTTGAATAAAATAAACTAATTTTGGCAAGAAAATGTTTTCTATGGTAGGGCAGGGACTATTTAATTAACCTGTTACATTCATTTGTAATTTAATAACTTTTCAATAAAATCAAAGGTTTTGTATCAACATTAACTTATCTGTTGATGAAAATGTATTTACTAAATTAGCTTAATTTTCTTAATGATGATAAAAACAATTGTAAATGAGATATTTACAGAATTTTATAACTATTTTTCACTGACTATAACGTGACGTATATATTTCCGAACTGATTTGACTAAAATCCCTCAATATTAATGTAGTCCTAGTAATATTACAAGGAAATAGATAAATATGATGGTATTAATTATTCGGAATCACATGATAGGGATTTAAAATAGTATTATCGGGTGTGTATTTTTAGAATGTCTATCAAATATGGTAATACTTTGTTCGGTTCTTTTGATTCAGGTTTTATGTAGGATTTATAGTTTTATGAAGATTGATGACGTTATTAAAATAGTTTAGTACATGTGCTAGTTGTATAAAATAATTTTATTATCATCTTATATTGTATTAAAACTAATAAAACTTAATACTTTTGTGCGGTTCTATTATTACTTCCCTTTTAGGATTTATATATTTTTTTATTTAGAATAGTTTCAGTGTGCTTTGTTTAATGCCAGATTTCTAATCAGAATGGCTTTAATTTCTTTTTTATTATAAGGTTCTTTTTGTAATTTTTTAATATCCAATGTGTCTGTCGTTGTCACATGTAATAGTTTGGTATTAACTTTTGGCAATACTTGCTGTTTGAGGCAATAGTGGAGAATAATCCAGAAAACTGCACTGTGGACAAGGAGAATAAAAGTCAACAAGGGTAAATCAGGGTATATTGAATTTACCTGCAACCAAACTGTTGATATACTAACGAATATGAAAAATTCAATTATCCCATGCACTAATTACCTTGACATGAATCTTAACGCAGAACTTCGTTGGAAAAAGCATATCAAGTAGAAAAGAAAATAACTCATTTTAATATAAGAAAAATGTATTGTTTTTTTGTAGAAAAATCTAAATTATCCGTACAAAATGATCATAGAGGGAAAAAACCAAATACCAACACACCAGTTTGGATTTATTAACAAGCACTCAACAATTGACCAGGTCCACAGAATAACAGATGTTATTGAAAAAGCCTACGAAAGTCAAAAATTATGCTCAGGTATATTCTTAGATGTAGCACAAGACTTCGATAAGGTTTGGCATGAAGGCCTTATTCATAGACTACAGAAAATGCTACCAAAACAACACACCGAACTATTAAAATCATACATTACAACCAGAATGTTTAGAGTCAAATAAGAAGAAGCTTACTCTACAATAAAAGAAGCTAAAGCAGGTGTAACACAAGGAAGTATACTGGGACCAATGCTTTATCACTACACTTGTGATATACTACAGATGGGAAATATTACGATAGCTACATTTGCTGATGATACTGCGATTATAGCTGTCGGAGACAATAGTGAAGAAGCCTCATGAAAATTACAACAGGCAAGTGACAATATAAATAATTGGACACAAGCTTGGAATATAAGAATTAATGAAAGTAGATCCGTACATGTGCAGTTTACTTATAAACAGACCGTACAAGTACTAATACTATTAAATAACACTATCATTCCATATAGCAACAACGCTGAATATCTCGGAATGAATCTCGATGCAAAACTTCGCTGGAAGGAACATATAAAGAAGAAAAGAAAATAATTGTAATTGAAATATAAGAAAATATACTGGCTAATTGGAAGAAAATCACAATTATCAGTACATAATAAATTGCTATTATATAAGCAAATATTGAAACCTATAAGAACATGCGAAGTTCAATTATGGAGATGTTCTGCAAAGAGTAACATAAATAAAATACAAATTTTTCAGAACAAAGTCCTGAGAGCTATTGTGGGGCACCCAAATATTATAGGACTGATTACCTACATCGAGACCTTCAGATACCCACAGTCAGTCAATAAATCAAGATAATTGCAAGGGGACATTAGGAAAGACTCCATTCTCAAACGAATATTGAAATATTGCAACTTTTGGATACCACCAGAACAGGACACAGACTCAAAAGTAAAAAACCATCTGATCTTGTGTAGTGTTGTGTAGTGAGATGCATATATTAAAAAATTCAGCAGTGACATGTATAAACATTATTTCACCAGAGACTGAGTTAGGGCCGATGGGTCCTCCTACCAAGATTTACGTTATCATAAAGACAAATTGTAAGTTAGACGGAAATGACTACTAACAATATATTAATTAAATAATAAAAAAATCCGTACAAAATAAGCTCGTAGTGTACAGGCAAAAACTAAAACCTATATGGCCTACCTATACTCATACTCATAATTCCTCACTGGAGGAGAGATATATTACAAACAAAGGCTCATTCCTTCCTCATGTATCAAATTAAGTGACCTCTACGTCCCATGTATACAACAGATTCATTAGAGAGTTTTATGTCCATAAAATCTGACTAAATTATTTGGTTTTCTCAAAAAAATTGACCTTATGCTACTTGTCTTTGTTTTTATTGTAAAAATATTTTATAAATAAAAAGGCGTAGAACTATAGGAGGAAGCACGATAAGCTATATATAGGGTCACCATTTATATTTCGTTAATAGGAAAAAACAAGTAGTTAAGCTGCAAATATATTTTTATTGTTTTTGCAAAGTACTCGCCGCGATGATCGATACACTTTTGCATACGCATAAACCAATTTTCAAACAATGATGTATCTTCAAAACATGTTTTTGAACGCTTCAATAGCTTCTTCGGGCGATGTCAATCGTTGACCGCGCAGTTTATTCCTCACGGATGGGAACAAAAAAAAGTTATTGGGTGCCAAATCAGGGTTGTACGGCGGATGACCCATCAATTCGATGTTTAGAGTGCTCAAATAGTCTCTTGTTTGAGAGCTCACATTGTCATGATGAAGAACAATCCGGCGTCTCTTGTTTGTTTTCCTTATTTGACCGAAGACTTCTGGCAAACAAATGGTTGTGCACCAATCAGGATTTACTGTTCTAAGATCCTCTAGAGGCACTGTTGCAATATGACCAGTTTTCACGAAGAAACAGGCCACTATTTTTTTTGAAGTGCTTCCTGTGCGAACAACTTTTGTTGGACTTGGTTCATTTTAAACACCCATATAGTCGACTGCTGATTACTTTCGGGCTCATAGGAATATATTCATGATTCGTCATCAGTCACGATATTATAAACGTCTTTCGAAGCATCCCGATTGAATTTCTTCACGAACCTTTTTTGAGCGTATTTTCAAGTTGTGTGGAAATGACGATCTTGTTTAATCATTTCGCACACAGCATCGATGTTTTCTCGCACAACAGCCGATTTTGGACGACCTTCACGACACTCGTCGGACAGCGAACTACCATCACGATTGAATTCACTAAACGAGCGATACATGGTGGTTTTTGATGGAGCTTCATCGCCAAAAGTCAAATTAAGTTGATTGATGCACTCTTGTTGTGATAATCCACGTCGAAAATCGTAAAAAATCGTCGCACCAAAAAGGTTCACGATTCAGTTCCATTTTTTGCGGAGACGAAACTTTCAACTAAATATAAAATAAACAAATAGCGTCCGTGCGACAAAAAGTTCTGAGTACGTATATCGTCAAAAATGTCAAACTCTACGATGGAACCGTCAGATGGACTCACATGATAACAGCCAATTCTCGAAATATAAATAGTGACCCTCGTATCTGTATGACGCCTGAATAATTGTTGACCTATTAATGAACCTACCGAATTATCTATAGAAAAATGAATAACAATGAGTAATAAGTTAAATATAATTGAAACGAGTGACATAATTCACCATAAGGCAATCGGTTCGTATTGGGCTTGTGGTCAAGAGTTCGATGAGCTTACCGTCGTCGACGATCATTTGGCATGGAAGCGCTTCATGTTCGGCATCTTAAATCGGCTGGACATCCGCAATTCGATTTTAAAGCTCTAGAGAGAAAAGAACGAATAAAGGGGCTGCGCCGTGACCGGCATGTCGACGACCATTTTTTTTCTAATACTTTTCGCATTTTCAGTTTCCGGCTGATTCACGCGGCGATTCTCCGTCTCGCTTTTGACGGCCCCTTCTAGCCTTGTACGGTTGACAAATTTCTTTTAACAGATGCCATCTTTCGACGTTTCTCGATGTTTTTTTTTCTTTGTGTTGCAAAGGCGCTTGCATTTTTTCTCGGTAGTAGACGCGCGCTGATTGTAAAACATAACTGTATTGTTTTTGCTATGTATAAAATATAAATAAAATACTTGACTGGTATGTTGAAGTTCTTGGTATGTTGGTCAGAAAATATTTTACTATTTTTCCATATTCGTTTGAATATTGCTCTTTGTATGCAGCATTGGTCATAAATGTAGATACTGTGGCCCTCTGTTTTGACGGCCCCTTCGGGTCCTGTAACAGATTGATTGAAAAGTCTCCGGTCTGCCATAGCAAAACATATTTTTTGGCACAATTAGATTTTTTATTCAACATAACTCTCTTTAAGGGTGATACACTGATTATAGCGACCCTCCAAATTTTCGATACCATTTTTGTAGTACGATTTGTCCTTTGCTTCAAAATAGACCTCAGTTTCGTCGATCATCTGATCATTCGACGAAAATTTCTTCCTAGTGAGCATTCTTTTGAGATCCGAAGACAGGAAATAGTCGCTGGGGGCAGATCTGGAGAATACGGTGGATAAGGAAGCAATTCGAAACCCAGTTCATGGATTTTTGCTATCGTTTGTCATCGGCGATTTAGTCCTTCAAACGGTCCAATAATACTATTTAATAGTCGCTGTTGGTGGTCCTTCCTTTTTCAAGGCAGTCAATGAAAATTATTTCATGTGCATCCTAAAATACAGACGCCATAACCTTGCCAGCCGACTGTTGCGTTTTTGGTGCCTTTACAGCTATAGCCGTGATAGGTTTGACCGAACTTTGTTTAACTATACCAAGGAATGCTTCGGAAAGGTGCGGAACGATTGCCAATCCAATTTTACTTTCTACATACCCTTAATTTTTCGTAGTATGTTGTCTATAAGTTGCAATCCATTTATCCATTTTTAAGGCATTCTATTTTTAAGAGTGATTTGAGCTTTGAAAACATTGTGAATATAATACACTAAAATAATTTCAGTTCCGACATATTTTTAATACAATAAGCCTTTTTAGGGTTGTTATATGGCTCGGTGAAGGGTGGTAAAACGAAATAAAACAGTGGTGTTTACATTACGTGACCGTTATTTATTGGAAATATAAAAACTGTAGAAAATACAAAATAGATAAAACGGATGGCAGCGGTGTTACCTGGAGACGAGGCTTAGGTGGTCGATGGTGGCACGTCTAACCCAAACGACGGTTGAGTACTCTATGAATGGAAATATCCTTCAATAACATCCCAGATAAACGTCTCGGGGTTGCCAGCTATTCGTTATCGGGTTCTAGTTGGCACTGCTGGCACCCCGCCCGTATTCAACATCTGGGATTATATTTCTGGGTATTTTGTGGACCGTTATTCCACTATATAAAATTCGACATGCCTCAAGGTCGTTACACCTTCAATTATAAATCGATTTTCTCAATGTGAAGATCGATTCGAGCGTTCTTGTTCATCACTGGCCGAGGAAAAACGGGGTCCATAAATATTTCGGGTCAGTTTCGATCCGTATTCTATTAATACAAAACCCGTTTAATCTCGATTGGATAATCAGATTTATAGTTTATACGTGGTAAACTGTTTTATTGACGTCCGCTCTTATCGCTTATCTAGCGATGCAACGAAAATCAACCTCGGACCTTATAAATTACGTTTGATAATCGGATGCTGCGGCGCGTCTATAACTAGTGACTAATGGACCGGGAACAATGAAAAATCGGGGATGAAAATGAATTTATTATGCTCGTCTTACGCTTAAATTAGCCGGCAATAGGCGTTTTCACGGTAAGTTTCGTGATTTATTGCCTCTAATTTGATTCCAATTTGAATGCAACTTAACTTTTTAATGGGATCGGTTTTGATAACGTTGTACTACGACACACTTTTTTTGTTAAAAGAAAAAGTTTAGGCTTTTATATTTAAAAAATAAACCTGACCTACACTGTGTCTTAAAAAACTGAAACTGAGTCTGAACAACTATGATGATATGAACATAATCAAATAAGAAATCTCATTTTAATTTTGTACTTGATTTATTAACCGACTTCAACAATGCGGACTTTCTAAAAGGTCAAATGAACAGTCCCCAGCTTACCATAGTAAAACACATTTTTTTGCAAAATTAGCTTTTCTTATTCAACATACTTCCCTTCAAGGGTGATACACTGATTATAGCGACGCTCCAACCTTTCGATACCATTTTTGTAGTACGATTGGTCCTTTGATTCAAAATAGGCCTCAGGTTCGGCGATCACCTTTTCATTCGACGAAAATTTCTTCCCAGCAAGCATTCTTTTGAGATCTGAGAACAGGAAATAGTCACTGGGGGCCAGATCTGGAGAATACGGTGCATGAGGAAGCAATTCGATGCCCAATTCATGGATTTTTGACACGTCGCATTATCTTGGTGAAGCAGCACTTAATTTTTCTTCAAATGCAGCCGTTATTCGGCGATTTCGTCCTTCAAACGGTCCAATAAGGCTATGTAAGAGTCGCTGTTGATGGTCAATGAAAATTATTCAATGCGTATCCCAAAATACAGACGCCATAACCTTGCCAGCGGACTGTTGCGTTTTCCCACGAGAACGAATTTTCGATTTGGCTTATCTTGGAATACCCATATAGTCTGAACTGTTTCGGTCTTGTTCTGAACATCTTGTTGAAAAGCGTCCACCAAGTAGTTTGATATCATTCGGATACATCATTTTCTTTGCTACCATTTCTCCATCTCGTTAATGTTCTGGTCAAATCATGCACCTTGCTCTTCAACTGACAATTAACAATTAACATTATACTCTTAGCAATATTTCGACAATTTGTTGTTTATATCTAGGACCTTTATGATTACCTTAATATTTGTTTATTATCGTCTTAGAAACAATTCACTTTTATTTTTGAGGATCCGCCATAATCGTGATAATTTGTGGTCTGACGAAATCACCTTCCTTCACTTTTGCTTCCAGAAGGCCTGGAAACTTGAAGCTATAACATAGTATATGTAACTATATGACATACAATATATATGACGTAATTTATATCTTTGGGAAATGATTCTTAGTGGACGTCCTTTTCACCAAATTTAAGTTCCCTGGTTGGTTCAGTGATTTGCTTGGTCTCTGCTATCCCATACAGACAAAAATGAAGATCTCCTTATTTTAATTTGCGAAAAACCAATTTTAAGTTCTTGTAGGTCCCTTTGAAGAAACATAAAAATCGCTGTTGTGAAGCAAAATTTCTTTAAACAATCGTTTAAATGAATCTGTGAAAAGTTTGCAAAATCCTGGCAAAATGATGTGTTGTATTTAGATATAATGAGTTCTTATGATGTGTCCAATAAGTCCGTTTTTTTGAGGGATGGAGAGATGTAGTAACAGCGTTGGACAACATTTTTAGTATTATTTTATCAATTTCGTTTCAAATTCATTGTTTTTGTCAATTTCTTTAAAATTAATATAACGTTACTAGTTTTTGTCTTGGTGAAGCATCACTTTCTTGTTCTTCAAATGCGGCCGTGTTTTCGGCGACTACGTCCTTTAAACTGTCCAATAACGATATGTAATAGTCGCTGTTAATGGTCCTTCCTCTTTTAAGGTACTCAATGCAAATTATTCCATGCGCATCCCAAAATATAGATGCCATAATCTTGCCAGGCGACTGATGCGTTTTCCTACGTTTTGGGGCGGGTGTGCAGTCCATTCGGACGACCGTCGATTGGTCTTTGGAGTGAAAGGATGGAGCCACGTTTCATCCATTGTCACATATCGACGCAAAAACTCGGGTTTATTACGCTTGATCATCTCCAACACTGCTCCGAATCATCAACTCGTCGTTGTTTTTGGTCAAAAGTGAGCTCGCACGGCACCCACTTTGCACAGACCTTTTTCATACAAAAATATTCGTGAATGATATGATGTGCACATGCAGTTGGTATTTTTAGAGTGTCTGATATTTCACTGAATTTTAATTTACGGTCATTCAAAATCATTTTGTGGATTTTTTAAATGATTTCGTCGGTAACAACCTCTTTAGGGCGTCCACTGCGTTCACCGTCTTCGGTGCTCATTTCACCACGTCTAAACTTAGCATACCAATCCTTGATGGTTGATTTTCCTGGGGCAGCGTCCGGAAACTCGTCATCAAACCAAGTTTTCGCTTCAACTGTATTTTTCCCATAAAATGCAATATTTTATCAACACGCGAAATTCCTTTTTATCCATTTTTTTCACAATAACAAAAGTTGCTTCACTCAAAATCCTATAATTCACAAACTAGTAATCCGAGAGCTGTCAAATTTATACACGCATCTTTTGAGGGTCAGGGCTAACTAAAAAACATAAGGATTTAATTCTAATAGCGCCATCTACGTGTCAGCCCCTTGGAATTTTGGCAAGAAAATCACGTCGAGCGATACATCTAAAATATATCCCAGCAAAGTTTTTATATTCGTAGGTTTTTTTCTAGAGTTCTCTGGTTTTATGCACATGGTCATAGTTTATTCATGAAACCAAACGCATGGGATGGTATTAAATTTTTTTCTATGATACTTTTTAATCAGTTTTTATAACTTTGATAACTTTTAACATGGCTAGTTATATTGTAGACACTCAATCAGCAGGAAATTATATTAAAAATAAGTTTCTTCTGGTTTGAAACAAAAAATGTGGTACGACTTACAACATATTTGGCCTACAAATTCGTTTTAAAGATTTTTTTATTTGAAGCTTTATTGTTATAAATCGGTACAAATTATTTTATTCAAAGTATTATCCATTGATAGCCGCTACTTTTTCCACAGTTCAGACAATTTACTTATCTTTCGAGGTTTTCCAGGAATCGACCCATTTTTTATGTCTTCATAAGAAAGGAAGCGCCGCTCAGGTAGGTCAAGACACATATGTCGAAAAATGTAATCAGGAGAAGCAAGGTCTGGAGAATACGGTGGCTGGTGGTGTAGTATTTCTCATTTAAAAACTTTTTTCAAATATGTTTTCACTGGTTTTGAGGTCATTGCATGTGGTCCATGATTTTAATGCTGAAGAATAACATTATTGTATTTTTGATAGTATGGTTGAGCGCTATAATGTTGAATAACAATATTAAAATGCATCAATTGTAGAGGATAATGATCCTTACTGATGGTTTTATCGAGTAATGTCTTCGAATCCTTGTCCTAAAATTTTTTTGGCTCTCCAGAATGATCTTTGTTTTGGGTGTCAAAATCACCACTTTTCAAACATCAAAACCAGTGTTTACATGTTGAAATCGATGGAACATGGTTGCCATAAGCTCCATACAGTATTCGATACTCTTCAACCGCCTTTATCTTAAAATTTAATTAAAAAAGTAAAATTTACCGTGAATGAGTTTTACTCGGTACAAATTCACTCGGGCATTTTCAACGCACTTAAGAAAACATTTGTTCACACTTCAACGAGATGACACATACTGAGAAATTAAGTCTGTCAGTGAGGCTTCATGAGGTTGGTTAGAAATGTACCCGATGCGATTTAATACACAATAACACACATCTGTTGTAAACTCTTTAAAATTAATTTATATTCCTGATGGTATAATTATAATGAGACTGTTTTGATAAATATACGGGCAATTTCAAATTATCTTCTTTTACACTTTAATTAAAATAAATTCTTTTCGTGTCGTTAAAAAGGCAATCAGGTAAACAAAACGAGATAAAGATGCAGATTGAAACATCATCATCACATAATTACAGTAAATAGAAGAAGCGTTTAACGTTCGTTAACGACTACACGAAAAAGGTGTGACCGCGAGGGATAGGAGAGAGTTTTTGTCATTGCCACTACCATCGACTCAACCCAACTGGTTCAAATGGGGTATTCGAAATTTACATCTAAATAGACCACGTTGCTACATTAATTTCTCATTCATATTTATTAAAGACACTGACCAAAAAAAAAACGAATTTTTTCAAACGCCATTGATATAAATCAACCACCACGTCGGGCATCTCGTTAAAAATAAACGATTTATATCCGATTTTTCTTGTTTTATGGTATATATTCATACATATACATACCTACATAAACTAGAATAAGTTATTGGTCCATTACGAGTTTGCCATCCAGCTAAAATGACCGATAAATGGAGAAAAATGATATAAGGTATCATTGGTTAGTCGTATCGGTCTACTTTTCAAGGTCACCGATTCCATTCTTCGTTGTCTTCTGGTGTACGATTTTTATTCCCATTCAAATTGATAGCGGACATAAATTGTAAGTTCTGAAGCGATAATAGGCGAGCCAACGAGCACTCGGGGCTTGATGTGGTGCTTGTTAAGATAATTAGGTCTTATGTCAACTTTTTTAAAGTACTATTTATATTAGCACCTACTTCTGATTGAATTATATTGTGTTGTTATAGTAATTGCAAGGGGGATAAGTGATTTCAATATAACCGATGTCAAAAGTGATAAATCGAGATAATAGCGAATGTTACAATAAGGATATTAAAGTATTATTTTAGCTGTGATTATTTGTATTAATAATATGGTGTTGATGATGGTTTCTTTTTGATTATGCTGTTGAGCGAGTACACTTGTAAATAAGTGAGAAAATATAAATGAGCTATAAATTAATTTTAAAGGATTTACAACAATATTACTGTGCATTAAATTGTATTGGGTTACAATTATAACCAACTATATGTTGAGGTCTCGTTGACAGGCTTGACTTTTCAGTATGTGTCATTTCGTCGAAGTTTGCACAAAACAATTAAAACATGTGAATACTACTCGACGTTTTAGAAGTGGTTATTTCTATACCGAAGACAAAAGCGTTCTCGACAGTCAAAAAGATGTGTAGACGAAGATTTGAAGGTATTGACGAGATGAATGGTATGGCATATTACTAGATGAAAAATAATGAAAAATAGCCCGAATAGTGTTACACAATAGTGTTATTTTTCAGCATGACAAGACTCGACCACATGTTGCAAAATCTGATACTTCGAAACATCAAAATGGGGAGTGTTGCCTCACACGCCCTATTTTTCAGACCTTGCTCTTTCTGGTTACTAGTAGTAAGTCGTGATCTGTCTGTATCGATCGATTCATGGATATCCTCAAAATATACATCGTTCTTTTGAAATAGAAACCGCATTTTACCTGAAGGAATACCAAAAGTTTTGGCATTCTATGGACACTACTATGGAATAAGTTAAGATTGAAATATTAAAATTTTATAATATAAACTCATTAATAACTCTCTTTCATATTTTCCAAAGCGAATGACTTTTAATAAATTTCAAACACTAACCAACGATTGCCGTTTTGATTGATGATAATTTGCTATATTTATGATAAAATTTTAGTATACCATAAAAATTAAACCAAGCGATTTTAACAAGCCTCTTTAAGCCAGATGCACACCATTAGGTTTTAAACTAAGGTGTTTTAAATGATTGGGACAAATGATAATCGAATGAAACAATATATCCAGAATATATGCATCAAATCAAAACATTTCGGTTTATTTCTTTCAATTTCAGCCGAGACTCTAAAGATCTAAAAGCTCTAAGCTAGACAGCGTCTGTGATAGAAGATGCGTTTTTTTAAAATTAATTCTGGCTGCTCTTTAAAAATTGCATTTTCAATGGCTTTAGTTGTAGTTTAATATTTAGATAGGTTTCAGTAATTTCTGATCAACTGGAGATTCGTTTTCAATCTCAACCTCTTTAGTAAAAACACAGCACAACTTTTGTAACCATTTTTGAAGCTTTTCCGAGTTTCGATCACAATTTTTTCACACAATATTGTCGCACCTGATCCATTTTTCATGACACGCAATCAGTTGCTTCAAGAATGGTCGGATTTCAATTGAAGAAGTGAAGCTGTTAATATCAGATTTTTGGAGTACAAAAATAGTTTTATTAATATAATATTTTCGAATTAGCCATGAATTGATAGATCTAGCTTACGCAATAACAGCTAGATATAAACCATTACGAGAATCAGCAGAATCCCTAAAAAATGAGTAGCCAAAAACGAGCATGTACGACTGAAATCAGGAAAATTTTATTGTACAGCAATATTAATTTTTTATTAGTAATTGTTAATTTTCGAGCTGTAAAATAATATTTTTCTCGGTGAACAAAAATATTTATTGAATGACCTGTTATAATGCTTTTATACTTATATTTAATATGTTTATAGAAACAATTGGTCATTTAGTGGTCGATATTCGACTGCATTTCAATAAGTTAATAGTGTTTCTTATACATGAGTAATGTGGAGCAGAGTGAATATATGTTACAGATACACGGCATATTTAGGAAAGGTCACCAATCCAAAATCAGCTCTTGTTAAGAGCGCCTACCTCTCTTCTCTATTTAGATCCCACCAATAAACAATTAGTGCTGTGGCATATGATCCATCAATGTTTATCATATATATTGAGATCTTTAGGGAAATTAAGAAGGGTGAGAAAATGTTCTTGTTGGAAACAGAGACGGGGCAGATGATTCTAATTGTCGAATAAAATTTCAGGATGACATTTACGACAATTTTCAAATTTTGTTTTCCTTCACTAAAGAGAGTACATTAATTTGTTGTCATTATAAAATATACATAAGATCAACATACCAATATGGGTTTATTAAGAAGCATTACATAATTAATCAGGTGCAAATAATGACAGATATAAATGAAAAAATATATGAAGGTATAAAGAACGTTCAGCTATATTCTTAGATATACCACAAGTCTTCGATAAGGTGTGACATGACGGCCTTTTTAATAAGCTACAGAAAACTTTACCGAAAGAAAACACTGAACTATTAAACTCTTGCATTGTAGTCAGAATGTTTAAAATCAAACAGGAGGAAGCCTACAATCAAAGAAACTAAAGCAGGTAAACAACAAAGAAGTGTATTGGGACCAATCCTTTACCTACTCTACCATGCGATATGCAACTAACGGGAGATATCAGGATGGTTACATTTGCTGATGGCACTGCGATTCTTGCTATTGAGCGCAAGTGACACGAAAATTACAACAGGGAAGTGGCAATATAAATTATTGGAACCAAATAATCAGACCGAATAAGATTTTTTTGTTGTGGCCTAAAAACCAGGCGGTGGAATGCATGACGCATACCTGGTCGCGGAGACTTGCCCTGGAATGACAAGTTGGACCGGGTTATGTGGAACTGCCTCTGGGCTTACCAGTACACTAAACCGAAACCACCTCACAGTTGACCCCTGTGCATCGCTAGTGCTACTGCATTAAATTTTGGGATATGGCACCCGCTGATCGGGCAGCCGTTATTGGGCACGAGGGCCCGGCGATTCTATTGATTCGCGAACCTGAGTTAACACACAACTGGATACTGTTGTATGGGGGCAAAAGTTATGACTGTACCGACGTATGAGGTCGATTTAGCCTGGAAAAGTGGAGGAGCTTAGCGGTGACGCGGTACTAAGCTCCCAGCATGTCGACCAGCTGGTGAACAAGCGCGTTTTTAGAAGAACTTGAGCTGAGTTGTTCTTTGTGGAATGATTAAGAAATGAAGTGCTTGATTTCTGGAGTGTCAGTTTCCCTATGAATTTGATTATTTCTCACAAACCATGGAGCGCTTAATATTCTCCTAAGGAGCTTGTTTTGGAAAACTTGAAGCCGTTTGACTTGGTTGGATGTAACAAACTTGACCGAATAAGAACCAATAACAATTAACAATATTATCACTCCATATAGCAAAAAAGTCTAAATATCTCGGCATAAATATTCATGCTAAACTTCGTTACAACAAAAAACGTACAAGAAAAGGATCAAGCTGGAGTTTAAATATAGGAAGTGTTTGATTAATTGAAAGAAAATCGCAATTATTAGTACTTACTATTATTAGTACTAATCGCAATTCCAGAACAAAGTCCTGAGAAGTATTATAAATGCACCCAGATACCACAGGGAGACTTAAGGAGAGACTACATTCTAATATTAACATCGACGTGTTACAACTCTTGGATAACATCAAAGCAGGGCACAGACTCAAAAGGGTCAAACCATTTGATCTTGTGTAGTGTAGTGAGATGTGAGTGAATGTTATAGAAAAATACTAGTGTTAATACATAAATGCATACATACCAGTAGGCCCTGCTAGTAATATACTTAAATTTAAGTTACTGCAAAGACAATTAGTCGGCAACGACTAGTAACAATGTATGTTAATAAATAAATCATTTAAAAATGCAAAGAATGTAAAATGTTTTAAATTTCTCTAATATCAGACTTTTTATAACATTTTTTAAATCCAAACCCTTATCCCATATTCCCAGCAATATGGGATTAATCAAAAGTAAAACAAAGGTTTAAATAATATTGATCAAGAAATAAAACATATACTGAATTATTAAATTGTAGTAGTCTTAGTTTTCATATGCATTTATATTTAATTTAATGTATTTGTGCAACATATAATAGTATAAAATTTATAATATATAAAAGAATAAAATAAATCATTGAAATATTTGTTAGATTTGGATGTTAATGGTTTCTTTTAATAAAATTTTATTATTTGAATCACTGAATTCACGTTCGTCAATGTAAACATTTTGATGATATGTACTACACTTGTTTGAATTAGTTCAAGCTAACGAGCGTCTTTGGCAATTGTTTCCTTCAGTATTATTAAGTGACCATTAAGAATTTTGTGAATGTTTGTGTCAGTGGATCGATGAATGAACTTTTCTGATAAACTATATGATTTTAATGAAAAATATCAGTGTCTGCTTATCTACTAAATTTTAGTTAATTGAAATGCAATTAGTTTGGCTATATTATAATAATCTAATCTCTGCTTTTGCAGACATACAAATTGTTTTTCATAAACGTTTCCGAAAATAGTTGAGAATAATTCTTTAAACTATGATGCAAATGGAGAATGAATGACGCAAGTGCCGCTGAAGATTTTGCATTCGATATTTTGCATCTACAATCAAAATAATCAGAAACAAATGACGTTTCTATTGGAGAGGTAATTATAAGATAATTGGATTACATCAATTTCATATATTTACCGAAATAATTTCGCGGTAATAATGTGTAACTAGTTTCTTTTTAAGTCTTGTTGTTCAGACTTACAGAGCGTAGTTTTCTGATTGCAATTGGGATAGTAGCTTATGCAGCCTTATGCTAGTCTTGATATGAACTTAACTAGTCCTTGTAGCAGAGCAGAGAACTGAAACAACCAAACCTGATGATTCGTATGAGATTCCACACTAACACTAACTTTAACTGTGCTAAACTCTTGCTTGCTGCTTTTTATTGATTTATTATTTATTATTATATTTTATAAATCTTGATAAGCAATATTAATAAAAGAGTTTTAAAATAAGTTTTTTAGATTGTTTATTTTATAAAAAGTATAATATTTCAATATAATTTATTCCATCGATCCATTGTGTTGATATTATATTTTAGTGATTAAAAAAAAGGTGGCTATCACAATTTAAATAAATAAATAATTTAAAATCATAAAGACGAGCATAAAAAATTCTTATGGAATTGATCAAACATCCCGATTAACATATCCGACCGCGGTACCGATCGTCAACTGTTTCGTCAAATATTCGAGGTATTCAACTCCCGTAGCATTTATTTGTATCGCACGGTGTTTCGTTACCCGAGATAATGCCGCTATTTTCGGATAGTTTTCCTGGTGGCTGCCGATGGAATTTACAACCGTTCCAGAAGTGGAAAATTAATTTCACCGGGACACATTTTTTTCTCATTTCGAATCCGGTAAATAATAGAGAATGGAGGTTGGCGATAGTAACGGGAAACCTATGTTTCGGATTTCGTCACGTTCATCTGCCAGTTTCTACGTTTCATTAACGAAGTATAATTTGTTTGGATCTTTTTACACCAGTGACAAAGTTCACATTGTAGTTCACGCTAGATATTTTCGGGTTCCATCTTCCATTTTTTTCCATTTCCAACATGTTTAAATTATTAGGGGATTGTATGTACTACATTTTTCACTTTAAACCTACATGTGTATAACAGGTCAATTGAAAAGTCCCCAACCTGACACATAGATGGCGCTACTAGAATTAAATCCATATGTTTTTCAGTTAACTGTAACCCACAAAAGATGCGTGTATAAATTTGACAGCTGTCGGATCATTAGTTTGTGAATTATAGCGTTTTGAGTGTAGCAACTTTTGTTATTGTGAAAAGAATTGATAAAAAGGAATTTCGCGTGTTGATAGAATATTGCTTTTTGAAGGGAAAAATAAAGTTGAAGTAAGAACTTGACTTGATGCCGAGTTTTCGGACACTGCCTCAAAAAAATCAACCATCAAGAATTGTTATGCTCAGTTTAGACGTGGTGAAATGAGCACCGAAGACGGCGAACGCAGTGGACGCCCAAAAGAGGTTGTTACCGACGGAAACATTAAAAAAATCCACAAAATGATTTTGAATTACCGTAAATTGGAATTGAATGAAATAGCAGACACTCTAAAGATATTAACTAAACGTGTAAATCATATCATTCAGGAATATTTGGGTATGAGAAAGCTCTGTGTAAAGTGGGTGTCTCGCGAGCTCACTTTTGACCAAAAACAACGACGAGTTGATAATTCGGAGCAGTATTTGAAGATGATCAAGCATAATAAACCCGAGTTTTTGCATTGATATGTGACAATAGATGAAACATGGCTCCATCATTTCACTCCGAAATACACTGATTATAGCGACCCACCAATTTTTCGATACCATTTTTATAGTACGATTTGTCTTTTGCCCCAAAATAGGCCTCAGATTCGGCGATCACCTTTTCATTCGACGAACATTTCTTCCTAGCAAGCATTGCTGAGAACAGGAAATAGTCGCTAGGGGCCAGATATGGAGAATACGGTGGACGAGGAAGCAATTCGAAACCCAATTCATGGATTTTTGCCATCCTATTCATTAACTTGTGACACGATGCTTTGTCTTGGTGAAGCAGCACTTTTTTTTTCTTCAAATGCAGTCGTTATTCGGCGATTTCGCCCTTCAAACGGCTCAATAAAGCTATGTAAGAGTAGCTGTTGATGGTCCTTCATATTTCAAAGTAGTCAATGAAAATTATTCCTGGTGCATCCCAAAAAAAGAGCAGACGCCATAAGCTTGCCAGCCGACTGTTGCGCCTTCCCAGGTTTTGGAGCAGGTTCATTTTGTGGAGACTGTCGACTGGACTTCAGAGTGAAATGATGGAGCCTTGTTTCATCCATTGTCATATATCGACCCACAATCTCGGGTTTATTACGCTTAATCATTTTGAAGCACTGCTCCGAATCATCAATTCGCCGTTATTTATGCTCAAAAGTGACCTCGCGCAACACCCACTTTGGACAGAGCTTTCTCATACCGAATTATTCGTGAATCATATGCTGTACACGTTCAGTTGATACCTTTAGAGTGTCTGCTATTTCATTAGATTTCAATTAAGGTCATTTAAAATCATTTTGAAATTCACATTAAAATGTTTTCGTCGGTAACAACCTCTTTTGGGCGTCCACTGCGTTCATCGTCTTCGGTGCTCATTTCACCACTAAACTTAGCATACCAATCCTTGATGGTTGATTTTCTTGGGGCAGTGTCCAAAAACTCGGCATCAAGCCAAGTATTTGCTTCAATTGTATTTTTTCCCTTCAAAAAGCAATATTTTATCAACACGCAAAATTTTTATATCCATTTTTTTCACAATAACAAAAGTTGCTTCACTCAAATTGCTATAATTCACAAACTAATGATGCGACAGCTGTCAAATGTATACACGCATCTTTTGAGGGTTAGGGCTAACTAAAAAACATATGGATTTAATTCTAGTAGCGCCATCTATGTGTCAGGCCGGAAACTTTTCAATTGATCTGCTACAATTGTAATGAACAACATTATTTCTAAATTTTTATACTGGTTGAGCACAATATTATATATCTGAAAAGTTATTTAGTGTCCTCTTTAAAAGAAAATTATGGGCTTTATTAGTATTACAAGAAAAAGAGACACGATAATTTATTGTCGATGTTATTGAAAAACACTTAAACTACACAGGGAACACCTCAGTTTACATTTTTAAAACAAAACTAACCCGTTCCATAATTATATTTCGATTTCGGGCACACTTTATTTACATAACCGTTAGGAATAATCTGATAAATCCCGATAATTCCGTATAATTATGATAAATAAACCGATCTTACGTAAGAGAAAACGCTCCAAACTTCGAAATCTGCCTTTCCCGGCTATTTATTTACACTCAATCAGTATAATTCAATCGATTCCCGGCCCATCATCAATTCTAATTAATGAACTGTCGACGAGTACTTCACATCGAATTTAACGCCATCTACAAATAAATCATTTAATAAAGCAATTAAATTCTAACAGGACGGGTTCAAGTTGAGGTGTTGCAAGTGACCTTTCGGAAATATTTACTATATATAAATCGGTATTATAATGAGATTAGTATATCGCGATATGGATCGTTATTCTCGAGAGAGAAGGTTTCGCTTTCGTCAAGTGTGCGTGCACCAGAAAGATAAATTTTGGAGATAAAATTGTTTGGGTGTCTCTCGAGGAGAAGAGAACTTTTCTAAATGTTTTTTCTTGTGGTGCATCAAAAATAATATTATCGGCATCAGTTGTTTGTTAATATTCTTGATATATTCTTGACGAATAAGCATACACCTTCGAAGAATCAAATTTCAAATAATTTGCCCCACGCAACTAAAAATATAGAGGTACTAGCGACCCGCCCCGGCTTCGCACAATGCTGATACTAAATTAAATACACTACAGAAAAAATATGAACGTTGTATATAAAAACATAGCGGCCCGCTCCGACTTTGCACGGGCATAAAATATATATGCCTATGTCACTCAATGAAAACATGATTAAAATCGATCCAGTATTTTTGGTTCATTAATTACTGCCCTTGGCCTGCACGCATTAAATTTGGAGTAAAACAATTCCTCTTCCCCTATACTTACTATGAAGATTTCCTGCTATCTTTGGAATATCTAAATTCATACAATTTTTATTACATTACACATTTTTAAACGCAAATTTTAAATTTGTAATATCTCCGAAAATATTTGTTTAATTTACATGCTGTAAGGAACCATATTGATCTATATTAATTGCACACTGTATTTAAGGTACTTAATTCGATAAGGATTAATGCCGTATTGCTTAAAATAGCTTCGTAAATAAGCCATTTTCTCACGTAAAAAGTAAACAATAAATATGCTTAATGTGGGTTATCCCTAAAAGATAAACATATACCATCGCGGACTTTTTTGTAGACCTTTTTATGGTGTACAATACTGTAGTACATTAATTTGATCTAACTTGTAGGGCTAGGCAGCGTTTTTGCTAATTGCTAAATAAGCCTAAAAAAAATAGGTTAATTTACGACATCACGTTAGAAACCTCTAAAATTAGCAATGTTGCCTTAGTATATTATGCATGTATTATACATATAAACCTTCCTCTTGAATGATGTATCTTTCCTCACTCTATGTATTGAAAAAAACCGCATCAAAATCCGTTGCGTAGTTTTAAAGATTTAAGCGCACATAGGGATATAGGGACAGAAAAGGCGACTTTGTTTTATACTATGTAGTGATTATTATTGTTTTTAACATATTTGTTAAATTGTTATTAGCCGTTGCTGACTGATCCATCGGCCCTATCTTTGTCTCTGGTGTAATAATGTTTATGTATTAAAACTGTTATTTTTCTACTAATTGAACCTCACTATATTACACAACACAAGATCAAATGGTTTGATTCTGTTTGAGTCTCTATCATGTTCTGGTGTTATTCAAGATTTGTATTACTTCGGTATTAACATGAGAATAGAGTCTGTTCTCATGTCTTCTTGAAATTCTCTATTTTCCTGAGTGAAAGTCGGTGTCTGAAGGTCTCGAAGTAAATAATCAGTCCTATGGTATTTCGGTGCACCTACAATGCTTCTCAGAACTTTATTCTGGAAAACTTGTTTTGTATTTATACTATTTTGTGCTGAACATCCCCATATTTTATTTAAGTATGTCTATATAGGTTTCAATACTTGCTTTTATAATAGCAATTTTTTATGTACTGATAATTGCGACTTTCTTCCAATTAACACATAAATTTTTATAAATTTTGAAGTAGTGACATAATAAATATATATTGATTTTTCATAGCAATTAGCAAAGTATCAATATAAACAACTCTTAACAACCTAACATTTTTCCGCCAAAAATAATAATTTTCCATTTACTATTATCGAGTTACTCAGTACATACTGACGGTAATCATGGAAAGCTGAAAATTTCATTTTCAAACTTTTTCAAACTCGCAAACAAATCAACTGTTTCTAAAAGTGTTCAAGCGATAAGAAAATCTTAAAATAGTGGAAATAGCTACCGCACGAATGATGCTGCGTACAGACCAGACCAACGAGATATGTATGGTTCTGTTTGGACGGTTTGACGACGGCCAACGACAGTTTTGTTGGCATTCGCTTGCAATCCGTAGAATGTCGGTAATATCAAAATAAGTGAATGAAATCGACGAATGCAGTGTGGACGGTAGGTATATACATTATAGTCGCCGCCGCCGTTGAAAAATACGGACTCACGCGCAAGGAACCTTTGCTCCTAACAAATACAATATGTACGTTTCATCGAAGGCCAACGAATGTTTGGTATCCAACGCCGAATCTCATTTATTGGCCCGGTCTGTACGCAGCATGCCAATACGAATCGTTTCAATGTCGCGGTTTTATTGCTGGCTAGATAAAATAATAAAAGTTGCAAAAATGCCAGCAATAGCGAGTAATAGATGCAAAGTTATATTCTTGCATGAGAACGTTCGGCCATATAGGGCAAGAGTACCCAACCTAGTCACCAGACATAGCACCTTCTGATCACCATTTGTTCAGATCCATATAACTTTATGTGGCCTATGTACATATATATGTTAAAAGTGTATAAATTAAATAGGTTTGGTCACCACCATGCAAAGTGTCTTACAGTTGAGTACATGAAATATTTGAAGTTTAAGCTTTATACTATGATGATTATGAGTAACAGTTTTGAACACTTGTGTTGTCTGCTACCTGTGTATTTTTTCAGCTATTGTAATATATATTGCTTGGCCCATAAAGTAATGTTAAAGGATTTACAACAGATGGTATTAAATCGCATCGGGTACATTTATAACAAACTGCATTGTAAAGCCTCACTGACGTTTCATATTTCACAGTGAATAAGTGTGAAAAAAAATTTTGTAAAAGAAAAAGGCGCCTAAAGACAGTCGAGTGCTGTGTGAAACTTATGGCAACAATGTTCCATCGAGTTCAACATGTGAATACTGATGTGTTAATGATAATCTGTGTAAATTGCAAGAAGAATATGCAGAATTGTTGGAGATGAGACAAGAAACCATTTCCAATTTCTTGATGAACATGAAGATGATCTAAAAGCTTCAGAGGTATTTGGTTATGTGTGAAATGCTGCTTGAACCAAGCTAATGCTATGTATTGGGTGGGGACAGTTTGGTAGAACCACCTTGCTCTGATACTATCGATTACTACTGGTTGCGACATCTGAATTATTATAGAAAATTTGTCGATTCATGAAGACCATAAAAAGATACATCGTTTTTTCGAGATGGAATCCATAAATTGACTGAATGATGAGTAGTAGCGACTAGACAATACTTTGAATAAAATACATGTACCGACTTCTCGCAATCAAGCTTCAAATTAAGAAAAAAATCCGTTGAAAATACTTGATACTCACATTGTAATTTCGATTTAAATATTTTATGAATACGGATATATGGAAAAACTTATCAAAACTGAAACAAAAGCTTAAACTGAACAAATTTATACAAATACAGGATCCGACCATCAGGAATATAAATAGTAACACTTTATATTTCTAGTAAGGAAGTTTTTTTTCTCTCAAATATGAATCGTATTTATAGCGCAACGATCCATAGTTAGTTGTTGGCTATTGAACTTTGTTATATACGCGTTCTTGTTAAACTCTTCAAGACTAGATTAAACTTTATAGATGCACAGTAATTGTTAAAATTGTAAGTTATTATTATACAACTGTCAGTAATAACACTAAACGTAAAGAGCTTTAATTGACGTCAATGTCAACATTGTCATCAACTGAATTAACATTAGTATCGCGTCAAAGCCCTGTAATTATATTACTATTTTATTTTATATGGTTCATCTTGCATCTCGTATGTTAATAGATAATGTGAAGCGTTGTATTATATTTGCATTTTCCAAATGTATGAAATAATTCAAGGAAAACATAAGATTATTTTAGTATATTAGATATAATATAATTTGAATAACTATTACATACGTTATTGTGGCAATAATAGTTTTAAAAATTTTAGAATATAAATCTAAAATACAAATAAAATAAATATAAAATATATTTAAAATGTATTCTTGTAACATTTATATATATTTTATTTCAGACAAACTGGATCTATAATCGATACAAAGAAGTTTTGGACATACGTCATCTAAATTTGTGACATTTATTTGTGTGTGTGTGTGTGTTATTAGTCCATTTTGGCTTTGACATAAAACAAAATTATAATCTAAATAAAATATTTAAACAAAAAAACTGTTATCAAATATAATTTATTTTAATATTATAGCATAGCTAATGCATATATTATCGAAGGACTTCAAATTACAATTAAGCATAACAGGTCAATTGAAAAGTCCCCGATCTACCATACTAAAACACATTTTTCTGGTAAAATTAGTTTTTTTATATTCAACATAATTTCCTTCAAGGGTGATACACTGATTACAGCGACCCTCCAAATTTCGATGTAATTTTTGTAGTACGATTTGTCCTTTGCTTGAAAATAGGCCTCAGTTTCGGCGATCACATCTTCATTCAACGATAATGTCTTACCAGCGAGCATTCTTTGGAGACCTCAGGATAGGAAATAGTCGCTGGGGGCCAAATCTGGAGAACACAGTGGATGAGGAAACAATTCGAAGCCCAATTCATGGATTTTTGCCATCGTTTTCGCTGATTTTTGTTTTGGTGAAGCAACACTTACTTTTTCTTCAAATGCGGGCGTTTTTCGGCGATTTTGTCCTTCAGACGGCCCAATAACGCTATGTAATAGGCACTATTGATGGTCCTTCCTTTTTCAAGGCAGTCAATGAAAATTATTCCATGTGCATCCCATATTGCAGACGCCATAACCTTGCTAGCCGACTCGGATGACTGTCGCTTGGACTTCGAAGTGAAACGATGGAGCCATGTTTCATCCATTGTCACATACCGATGCAAAAACTCGGGTTTATTACGCTTGATCATCTGCAAACACTGCACCGAATAATCAACTCGTTATTTTTGTTCAAAAGTGAGCTCGCCCGGTACCCACTTTGCATAGAGCTTTTTCATACCCAAATATTCATCAATGATATGATGTACACGTTCAGTTGATATCTTTAGAGTGTCTACTATTTCATTCAATTTCAATTTACGTTCATTCAAAATCATTTTGTAAATTTTTTTAACGTTTTCGTCGGTAACAACCTCTTTTTTGTGTCTACTGCGTTCACCGTCTTCGGTGCTCATTTCACCACGTCTAAACTTAGCATACCAATCCTTGATGCTTGATATATCTGGGGTAGTGTCTGGAAACTCTGCATCAAGTCAAGTTTTTGGTTCAACTGTATTTTTTCCCTTCAAAAAGCAATATTTTATAAACACGCGAAATTATTTGTTATCCATTTTTTTTACAACAACAAAAGTTGCTTCACTCAAAATGTTATAATTCACAGACTAATGATCCGACAGCTGTTAAATTTATACACGCACACGCATCATTTGAGGCTTAGGACTAACTAAAAAATATATGGTGTCAGGCCGGAGACTTCTCAATTGACCTACTACAGATATAATAATTTGTAAGTTAGGGTTGTGTTTGATTATATTTACATTGAACTCTTTTCCATATCACTTATGAGTTAGAGTTCGAGGCGCGTTTTATGAAGGTGTATTCCCTATAGGCTTAATCCACCTAATTTACAATTGTGTATCCAACTAATATATTTTACTTTCATTGGTGAGCATACGCTTAGTTTTTAGTTTCTTCGGTACAGTGTTTCCTTGTAAAGACATTTTGATATCACTGTATTTCTGCTTAGTTTGTTCTGTTAACACATGTAAACATATTTCTGGATAAAATTATATTTAATCCCTGCTTTCTACTTAATGCATTTGCCATATCTGCAAAATAGTTACTATAATTTTCCTCCTGATACATTTTAACTAAATGATCATGTATATTCTACTATTACACACATATCTGTGAACATAAATCTTGTATACTCTAAAATGACATTTCTTGCAGTTATCATATATTAATTATATACTCACTTTTAGTTGTTCCCACTCTCA
Source organism: Rhynchophorus ferrugineus (assembly GCF_030347505.1). Taxonomy (NCBI): domain Eukaryota; kingdom Metazoa; phylum Arthropoda; class Insecta; order Coleoptera; family Curculionidae; genus Rhynchophorus; species Rhynchophorus ferrugineus. Next base: position 88,121,648 of record NW_027472580.1, on the reverse strand, counting down.
TCACCCTGTCTTAGACATTGGCAGTATTGAATCGTTTCATATTCAGAAAGTTTCCTTTAAGTGAATAACTAAGCTGAATAACTCCATTTTTGATGCATGTAACTTATAACTACTGTTCCGTTATATTAACAGTACTATATAAGCAAGGCATATACGGGATTAATACATCCATATGTATTTCCCAAATTAGAATAAAACTACTCATTTAAGCTTTTAATTTAAAAATTCACTTATACACTAAATTAGTTCGTGTGGTTTGGTTCGTTTCAATCTTCTCATTTCTTGCGTGTTGTCCAGAAGCTATATTGTTTCCACGTTGTTGTGATTTAGCAACCTTGTTTCATGTTTTAGGGCGAGAATTAGGGCATTTCGTGTATCGATTGATCGTTCGTTGGTTACGTAGCGATAAGCATTGGTAATTAAGTTGCGTTGATGTTTTAGTGCAACCCCATATTTACACTCCATAGGTCCAAATACACTTTATGATTGACTGATAAACTAATCTCTTTCATTTTAGGTCAAGTTGAGAGTATCTTTCGACTAACCAGTACAGTTGCTTGACTTTGAGTCTAATCTACTCTACTTTTTGTCTGATATTATATTTCGGAGATATATTCACCTACCATAGAGATATATTCCGAGCTGATTCTGTTTAAGTAATCGGGCATTCGTCAAGTTACATATGCATGTAACTGACTGCCTTTGTATGCAAAAACAATAAAATCATAATGTTCGTTATTAGTACTGCTATTAGTATACAAGTTTTTTTATTATTTGCCTCTCACTTGTTGGGATGCTTTCTGGTAACCAACATATTTTATTACTAGGGTGATTGGGCAACTTTATAAATATTTAGTCTCTATTTTGTTTTCGAAAGCTATCGACCTTTATTTTCTATAAAACGCACCTATTAATAAGATCGATATCGAGAGTATAAATGTATTTTTGTTCAAATGTAAATTGAATTCATAATTATTTGAAATAATAACTACTAAATACGTCAGTGTCAGGTATTTGAAAAGCCAATAAGAAAATTTTCAATAAGTAATTGAATTATAAATACAATAAATGCATTTGTAAATCAAATACTGTCTCACCATATAAAATACATCAACCCTATAGAGTACATCTATAAAATGCTAATTAAGTTTAGATCTGAAATTTGAGTTCTGAACTTTAAGAAAAATATGAAAAAAAACATTATTAGATAGTTGTAGTTAATAGCTAGTTGTAATAGATAAGCAATGTGCTTTTGAACTAAACAAATTTCTATGAAGAACAAGAAGATAGAAGACATTTGTAGGGTATCTTGAGAAAACCAACTCATAGCTCTCCCTATATAATCCATGCTATACATAAATCACTGCTCTTGACACATTTAACTAATTTAAAAGTTAATGTCGACACCTAGTACTATTCTGACTTGCTTTAAAGGAAATTCAAAATACACCGACACCTTTTAGACCCTTAAGACAAACAAATCGATGCCGGGACCATAGTCGGCGTTACAGGTGGTGAAAACCTAAATATAACTCTGCATAATTCATATCCTCATTAAAACAAACTAACGTTGTTCTCATTATACAACGATCCTACAAGTCATCCTTATCATTATGTAGACTATGAATTACAAAGAAATTAATAAATCTCCCATAATATCCTGATTTAAGTCCTATTAGATTATTAGATATACGAAAGCGCCCCGGTACCATCAAAATCCCATTAAAAAAGAATCACGGTCACCTATTGAAGACAACAGCTATTTTGGTTTGAATACGGCCCACTCCTTGTCCATTTTGAGCGCTATCATTTTACACATCCTTGATAGATGAAAACAATTTATCGAATAATAGTAAACAAAGTCCTATTCTCAGTTTTTTAACTGTTACTTTTTATCGGTAAATATGTAAAGATTCGAATACAATTGATGTGAGTCGCCGTGCTATCTGGTTTCATATTATTATTTAAATATTTTAAATCCGATTCATAACCTACAGCAATCCATTTTGTGTTGCCTATCGGACGGTAAAATCAGTTAGTTTTAATAAAATGTGAAACGGCCACAAAAACTTGAGGGTTTAAACGAAATAATGATTTTTGTTTGTCATAAATCCTGCATTGATTTATTGAAAAATGTTAATCGAAATTCTGGAATTGAATGTTAGATTATTTTTGATATATATTTTTAATATTTTGGTAATAATTTTGTTTTAATATGAATTGCTGGATATATATAATATATGTAGCATTTAGATATTATACATTTGTTTTTAAAGAATGTAAAGTGTAATTTTTTTCAAATATATGTTAAAGTATCTTTATACCAACTAGGGTTTATCTAGATTGTACCTACTGTTTAATTTGGGTTCTGATCACTGCCCTTGGCATTATGTTTAGCGACTGTAGAGTGACCAACTTAGAGATCATCCCAGAACACATCTGGTTTTACTCAGGCTGATTACTGGTGTGATTAGGGTCATTTTCCTAATCGGATATTTCACTCTTGGCTTTTAGACAAGTCTGCAGTCTGATATTGATGCCATTTTTAGAATGTTTCATTTTGAACTATATTTTTTTGTGGGAAATATAAATTTTGATTAATGCTAACTCAAATAGTGCTTTTATAAACGCTCTGTATATTATATATCAGAGAAATCAACTATAGTTGATTAAGTAGTGATGATTTTAAAAATTTTCATTGTCTAACATACTGGCTGTTCTTGAAAATATTTAAAAAGTCCATAAAATTGTTTTGGAAACTTGTAAATTAACGTCAGATATCTCCCACTGTAAACTATTGTTAAAGGGTTATTTTAAATTTAAACAATTAAACTTGCTTGTCTTGAGACAAATCCAATATTTTCCTATTCTTTACTTTTAATTTTTCGAATAGTTTTGTTATATATATTTCATTTTCTTGACTGGCACTTCTTTCTATTATTATTAAGTTAAATTGGTTTTTGTGTTATTAGTTTGGTTGAAGGTTAAGACTAAAACTGTTGACAAAATTCTCTACAAGAAAGTCACATGTTTTTGAAGTTAATTCGGCAACCAATTATTATTAATTACTTCATTTGCTATTTAGGAATACCTTTGGTGAAGGTTCAGTGACGTGTTGAGAGATTGTTTTTGTTGTCTTATTGGTTGTTGTAGATTTTAGTATGATCAATTTAATTAATCTGTGGCGATTATATACTCTAGTTTGTCTTTGATAGGCAAATGAGTAAAGATACTTTCAGAATCTCTAGAATTTGTCCTTGTATCAAATTATCATGCGTCAAAATTACGAAAACGTTATTTTAAATTGAATAAATCGTATGAACTGCACTCCACGAGAAAACTTTAGCACATCACACATTTTTTTAATTCAAGTTTATTAATTCATCTGTATTAGATGCGCTTAGTAGAATCTTAATTACACATTAATTTATTACTACTTTTCATTGGTACTTAGATTAATTCACAAGCAAGACGAGTGCGAGAAAATACATCAATATATATTCCTCAATAATAAATTTATAATAACTTATAGCTATAGTTTACACTAGGTATACACTTTATATAAGTTCGTATGGTTTGGTTCGCTCTAATCTCCTGACATCCTGCACACTGTTCAGCAGTTGTATTGCTTCCTCGTTAGTATCATTTAGTAATCTTTTTTCGTGTTTCAAGGCGAAATCTTGGATAACTTCGCATATCCATTTGATTTCCAGATCATCGTGCAATTCTTCGTTGGTTACGTAGCGATAGGCATTGGTAATCAATCGAAGAACCTTGTTTTTGACTGCGTTGTATGACTAGTTGTGCAACCCCATATTTGCACTCCATAGGTCCAAATTGGCTTTATAATTGTCTTATAGATCAACCTCTTTGTTTTTAGATCAAGTTGAGAGTATCTTCCGACTAACCAGTAGAGTTGTTTTATTTTGGTTCTAATGTGTTTTGTTTTTTATCTAACGTGATTTATTTTTCAATTTAATCTACCATCAAAATGGATTCCAAGGTTTTTAGCTGATTCTGTTTGAGGAATTGGTCATCCATTGAGTGATATAAATAAGTTTTTATATTATTTGGCCGCAATGCAAAATTAACGTGGACAGATTTGGAGCTATTAAGTTGAATTTTCCAAACTTTCGTCCATTTGTAGATTTTGTTGATTGCCACTTGCACTTTTTCTATTGCCCTAGGCAGAGATATATCTTTTGCCATAATAACTGTGTCGTCAGCAAAGGTTTCAAGAAGTGTTTCTTTTGTTGTTGGAATGTCAGCAGTGTAGAGCAGACACAGGAAAGGTCCTAAGACACTACCTTGTGGAACTCCAGCTGAGATATTTTTAAATGTCGAGAACGCCATTTCGTGCGATACTCTAAATTTTCTTCCGAATAAATATGACTCCAGCAATTGACAATAGTTACGCGGTAACAATTTGCTCATCTTACAGATTAATTCCAAATGCCAAACCCGATCAAAAGCTTGTGAGACATCAAGGAATATTGCAGGGCAGTATTTCTTTTCTTCAAACGCTCTTTCAATAGCTGCAGTTACTCTGTGCACTTGATCGATTGTTGAATGGTAATTTCGAAAACCAAACTGAAAATCTGGGACTATTACAAAATTCTTAACATGTTTAAAAATTAGTTTCTCAAATAGCTTGGATATTGCAGGTAGTAGCAAAATCCCGCAAAATCAACGCTGTAAACTTATTAAAAATGTCACTATTTAATAAGTTTATAGCGTAAAATATCTTTTTAGAAATAATACACTAGTACTAATGAAGTTAAATAGCACAGCAAGGTTAGCATGACTCTAATTCATAGTATCAAGTAGTGTATTTATCCAAACCAATTAACACTGCGATGAAAAAAGTAAAAAAAATTATATTGCCTTGAGTGTTTTGCTTCAAGAGCATCAGACAACTATAAAATATATATAGTTGTTGATGCCTTTTAACGTATCTAAACATATGTCTCTTTATGGCTCGTGGACTGATAATAGAACAATATCCTGCTTTTAATATGAAAGGCCCGCTTCCTGTAATAGATGAAAATATTATCTGTGGCAAAATTTCATTGCTATAAAGTATAGTTCACCATTTAAATGTTTTTTTACTATGTAATAGTTCGCTTAATTTAAGATCTCTGTTATTTCAGGTTTTCTTATCCATATCGCTTGCATATTCTACCTTAATTGACATCTTAATATAAGAGTATTGCACTCGGTATCTACTTTATATCATATGTCTACTAAGTATCAGGTTTGTGAATAACTTTGAAATATTGAAAATGAATGAAAATGAGTATTAGTAATATTTAATAGGTGTTTATAGGTAGTAATATAATCTAAAAGCAGTAGAAACTTTGTCAATTTTAAATTCAATTAATATTATATTTTAGTTAATATAATTATTTTTTGTAAATTTGAAAAAAAAACAGATATCAGAACATTCAGTTAACATTCCGAAGATGAGAGCTGTTAGGTCTTCTGGGAGGCCTAACCGTACGCATTTTGCGATCAAACCGTAGTGCCAGACTTTCTTAAAAACTTTGGTTAGGTACGGGATAACTACTTCAAGCTTTTTACGTTGATCAAGATCATGATGGATGTGTCCCGCCAGATAGGAATGTTGAATGTTGTTTTTCTTTGTGAAAGAGTTGAGAGTGTAGTGTATTGCCCTCCCTTCGCAAGCTTCAAAATGACACTGAGAAGGTTGATGGCACTATAACAAGTTGGAGATAATTTTAGTTCTTTCATGTAAATAAACCCTATATGTGTGTATTTCCATGATGCCGGAAATGTTGCAGCCTTATGATGGAGTTAATGATGATGATGATTAAACCATGAGCTATTTTGGTTTCAAGTTTGGCGATCATAGCCTGCAGAGATTTTAGGGTCTAAAAAGAGACTATGTTGAGAATTAAATAGCCACTTTTCCAAAATGTTGGTTCTTCTTTTGTAGACTGAGTAATAATCAGACCACCCACGTATGTATATGTATGTACTACGTATGTATATGCTTTTTAAGAATGCCCAATGTTAAAGTGAAAAGATGATCAAAGTATATATATACTATTCAAAGTTTTTTGGTAATGCGTCATGGATATTTGTGACGTAGAAACATTGCCATGTTGCCGCATCAACTTGGAGTTTTAATTCAGTTTGGCTTAGACATTAGAGAGTGGAGACAAGTAAATGTATGCACATAATTAATTGAATATAACTGTAGAAAATGGTATTGTAGGGCGTGAAAAATTTGTGTGCACAGATATGATTCTAATTATTCAAAATTAAACATGCACATTAGGTTAGAACGTATGAGGAGAGAATGAATACTAACTGTTTTGTAAATATGGTAAATGAATAGCCTTATTCTATCACAGCCGACTCTACCCCGTCGTGCTCTAACTCGAAATTGTCTTGACCTTCTCCGTTGAGCGATTAACTCATGTACCGCAAGCTGCGTGGTGTGATAAAAACGCCACTTCCTTGTCTGGCCCTTGTGTCTCTTAGCGGTGTTACCGGTTGCAGGTACCCTCCTTATTAACAGTAAAAAGTATCAGTTCGGGCCATTAGATCAGTTGAGGGGTTCAGTGGGTAGCCCAGAGGCACTCTCCACTTAACCAGTCCAACTCGCTTATTCCTGCGGGTCTTCCCGACCAGGTATCCGTAACAGGATTCCCCTACTCGGTTCCAGAACAAAAAAAAAGATATGGTAAATGCATTAGACAGAATTCAGTGATTAATTTTATGAAGAATGGTGTACACAGATGGCAGCAGAAGAAATAAAATGTACAGTGATACCAAGATGACTTGACAACTAAACACACCACCGAAGGAAACAAGAACTAAACGTGAAAAGGTAAATATGCTCTCGAATGACAGTACAATGTGTTTCTCAGATATACAATAGTTAATTAGGTGGATTAGGCCTCCAGGAAAAAATAACTACATAAAAAACGCGCCTAGAAACTCTACATCATGGATGGTGTGAAAAGGAGTTACATGCACAAACGATATGTAACAAAACATATCTAACAAACAATTATACTGTGTTCTTAATTGTAGTTTTTATCAAGAGTTATTATAAGTCCTTCGATAATATATATATATATATATATATATATATATATATATATATATATATATATATATATATATCAGATGTACTATAATGTAAAATAAACTATGTTTGATAACATTTTTGTTGAATTATTTTATTTAGATTAGAATTTTCTTGTATGTCAAAGCCAAACTGAACTAAAACTCAAAGTTGATGCGACAACATTGCATTGTTTCGACGTCACAAATATCCATGACGCATTATTAAAAACTTTGAATAGACTATATACAAACCGCTAACTATACAAAGAGGAAACTATTTTAAATCTGCTAACAGCAGATTTGCAGCATAACACTTAATAAGAAAAAACAATATATACAAAAAAAACACTATAAAATAAATCGAATACAGGGTGGGCCGGAAAGATAAGCTTCCACTTCACGTCTTTACTATTCCGCGGTCAAGTGTCTTCCATCAACACCCATCTCGACATGCGACACCCTAACCGGTCGAGTTCGATGATAACACCTTCTCTTATCTTTCCAACAAGAGGAGGATCCCAAGGGCGCCTTTTAATTGAAATAAAGGGCATATATTTCATGCATTTTATGTGACGAGTAGAAAGAAATATGAATAGTGGTTTTGGAGTGTTCTCTTTGAAATGATTCGGTTCGTCTGACAGCAGGTTGTTGGAATAATTAAAGAGAAAAACACAAGCCTCAAATGGTTTCGTTTTTTAAACGACTGATTATACACTATTTAAAATAAAAGACGGGCTGGTGTCGCTGCCATTAGCTCACAAATGGTGTGTCACAAACTCTCTATATGGTATCAAAAATATAACTCTATTTGATTTTTATTCATAAATATTTATCTATTTTATTTAAATGTATACATAATGCATGGGGAATGTGTGGTGTTAATGTATTTGAAGTACATACCGTACATTAAAAATACAGTAATACCATTTAAGGAAAATAAACAAACGTTCTGATAAAATACTTTCTTAACTTGCACAGCAAAAGCGAGAAAATGGACTAAAAGTAAATAGTTTTTAAATTGTTAATTAAAATATATTTTTTAACTGTAGTCCCAACTTGTATGAAAAAATTAAACACAATTTTTGTGAAAAATTTCGAAGGAATTTTTTTTTGATCATTCTGGAGATTTTTTTGTTTCGTTTGGCTTGCCTGTATTTTCACCATTCACTTTTTCTTAATTTTGTTAAAGTATAACATTTCTTCTTTAGTTAAAAAAAGGAATCTGTGTTAAATACTAATAAAAAAATATGAAATGTTACTATATTCTAGGGACTTTTAAGTTATCCGTTTGTTAGATATATATACGTCTCAGTCAAGAGAAAAACCATCTTGTTGTTGTATATAGTTTATTTATTAATTCGTTTATATAGAGTCTTCAAAAGTTTGGATAGATGTATTAAATAAATAAAGCTGTTTGTTAATCTCAGAATATCAATTAATAACCTAAAATTTTTACAATTTTTAAAATAAATTAATACAATATATATTAATCAAAATATCTTCCATCAATTTCTATAGCAGCTTTGCCCATCTTTCTGGCCACATGATGATGTGATAGTCATCCGATTATTGATCTATTTTGCCAATGTGCCAGCCAATCTATGCCATATCGATCTGAACAAGTGAGTGGCCACAAGTATTCTGCTTTGGTGTTGATGTTGATGACTCTCTTTTAGTAATCCATGAATGCACTTGAAATTGGAATTGTCATTCTAGATCCACCTTTCATCACCAGTCTCAATACGTCGTAGAAAACTCTTCTTTTTTCCCATAGTAATTTCGATCACTTTCTATTATTTAGTCCTATTTCTCATAGAATGTAAACTTCTTCGAATAGTTGGTATATTCATCAACTGCTAAGCTGTGCGATAGTTCTTTGAGTGTTTCAATAGGATTATCGTGGAATAAGTATTTAAATTCATTGCCTTCGGCCCTTTTGGTTTACCAATTTGAAACTGAAAATTGAAACCAAAATCGGAATCAAATGACAAAATAATGATTGTCGAAAATATTTAGCGTTCCATAATTAGCGTCTCTATATCAACGAATAATTGACTAAATAGAAAAATGATATTACATGTAGAAAAATAGTTAAAATCATAGAATTTAACAGTTGTCATATAGGCTCCTTGCAACTGAAGTAATATTGCAACAACTTTAAGGTTTGCACATATTTCCGTATTAAATTTTAATAATAGATTTATTGAATTTTTTCTAGCATATTTTTATGTTAGCATATGCTTTTCGTATGTTAAATGTACAAATGCGGAATCATTGCTATTACATAATAAGACAAACAGTAAATTCAATATTTTAGATGATTTTAGAAATATGGATTATAGAGAATCATTGTTAATTATTAACATCACGTTAGACAAAAAGCAAAACACATTAGAACCAAAACAAAACAACTATGCTGGTTAGTCAGAAGATACTCTAAACTTGACCTAAAATCAAATAGGTTGATCTATAATACAATTATAAAGCCAATTTGGACCTATGGGGTGCAAATATGGGGTTGCACTAAAAATTGAAATCAACTAGTCATACAACGCTATCAAATCAAGGTTCTTCGATTGATTACCAACGAAGAATTGCACGGTAACCTGGAAATCAAATGTATTTGCGAAGTTATCCAAGATTTCGCACTGAAACACGAAAGAAGATTACTAAATCATACTAACGTGGAAGCAGTACAACTGCTGGACAGCGCGCAGGATGTCAGGAGATTGAAGCGAACGAACAAATCTATACGAACTTATATAAAGGGTATACCTTTAGTATAAACTATAGCTATAAGTTACTATAATTTTATAATTGAGGAATACATATTGATGTATTTTCTCGCACTCGTCTTGCTTGTGAATTAATCCAAGTACAAATGAAAAGTAGTAATAAATTAATTGTAAATTAAGATTGTACTAAGCGTATCTGATAAAGATGTTATAAAAAAAATGTTGATTATTACAACAAGATTAATTTTCTTTATTATCGCATCTCGCTTTATTGGCAATTCTGCTAAAATGTTTGATGGCCGGAAGTTTTTTGTTATTATTGTTAGTCTATTCTCTAAGCAGTGTTATCAGAATTGTTATTTCTGTTGATTTAAATTGTAATATGCACATTCAATAAAGTTCTAAAGCTGCTGCTGGAAAAAACATTATACTTGAAAAAGTTAAATACCAAAAATAAGTAAAAATATAAATAAATCAATATAGACCCCATCAAACGAAAATCACCTTATGTATAACTGTAGGATTGTACTCAAATGAATATGAGTATCCTAATACTTTATTTCATTTTAGTGATAAATATTTATTGATTTTATTAAAATATATAAATAATTCATGAAAATTAAAATATCCATAAAATTATAATATAACATTAAATTTATACATTAGTAATATACATTAAACTAATCAGAGGTAATATTTACATAACTTATAAAATACATATTAAATGTAATTTCTAATGAATTTTCTGTACAATTCTAAATCGCTTTCCATTAGTTTCTTTTATATATCCAACAGTACTGATCAACCAAACTATGTGCCATTGACCGAAAAATCTGCTTATTCTATATGGCAATTTTTACTTTGACGAATAGTACATAAAGTTGGAATAATAAGTAAGCTTGCTATTCTACTTGTCAGAATATATATCATATACTATTAGAAAGTCAACAAGAAGCCAGTATGTTATTAAAGTTATATTAGCTTCCTCTTTTCTGCTGGGTTATTTTTATCAATAACCAATACATACGTTATTTTTAAGTAATAAGAATCCATACCAAAAGTGCTCTTCTTTGCCACCTGACATAAAATCCTTAGAGAATATAATTTTTAAAATATTTATCGTGTCTAGATATAAATATATAAAGAATGAAATATGTTTCTATTAAATTATAATCATACACGTTCGAAAACACCTTCTAGGTCGATTCGATTACTTCATATGTGTTAAGCGTTAATTAATGAGAGTTTCAACAGAAAACCATTGTCAGAAATGATGAATGAGACCAAAATTATAACATTACATTCATCTCATTACATTTCTTCTGGGAATTTTAAACGATATAAAGAGCTACGTGAAAAGACCATTTATAGATAATTACGTTGTTAATCAAAGAACTATAACAAAAGTTACCGGTTTCAAATAAAACGAACGAATTTTTCATAATTTTGTGGAAATGGTGAAAAACTATTACACTATTATTTTTTGTTTGACAATATTTTGTTTTATTACTTTATTCTGTTATTGTGATAAGTGTGATAATCAGATAAATATATTATTTCACTTAGTCATGATATATATTGTATGGTATTGCTACCTTAAATTCATGTCATAATGAGTCATAATGAAGTCGGTACGAGCAACAAATTAGATTTGTTTTGTTCGTAATTTAATTTTGTGTATATGTCACAAAATTATATTATTATTTTTGTATTGTTTGGGCTCTACACCGACTTCAAAATTATCAGTTGGTAGTAGTTAAAATAATATTGTAAATAGATGAATAGATTTAGGTGGGTATTAAGCTAAGTTGTGTGTATATAGTAGAATATAAAATACGTGTAGTAGATAAGTTATATAAGGTTTTTGTTTATTTTTATTTAGTTATTATAACGACATATTCTTTTTAAAATGTTGTTTTTTGTTAAAATCTAAGTTTGATTATTTCTTACATTCTAGTGAGTTCCTTATTTAATTTTTGAAGTCGGTTCAATTTTTTCGTGAAAAATATTTTATTTATCTCTTTTCGGTGTTAGATATTTACTCAATAAATTAGGCAGTTAATTAATTTAGTATTATAATGGTCGAGGCCAAGTAAAGGTGCATCCCCTATGAGAATAAATAGGAATAAAAAACAATGATTGAAAATAAGGAACGATTCAGGCCCCGGGGTTCACCACCTAGCCTATGTGATTTGAGAAATGTTCTAACTAAACTAAAACAACAACTTATTGTACCCACGGGGAGTCGAACCCGTGATCTCCTTTTAGGAACTGAACGCTGTAACCATTACACCATTGAAGCAGTCTACAATATTTCTACGAAGTCTTATATATTATGGCCCGTGCTTAAAAAGCAAACTGGATGACTTTTGCACTGAACTATTTCTGATTCAATTATCTGATGATTCCAGTTTAAAAAAATATGTGAAAACTTTAAAAACCCCAGCAGATCCTGATTTGGTCCCAATGGGATTACCTCAGAAGTGCACTCACTCTTTTGATTAAAAAAATAATTTTGAAAATCAGTTCACAACTGATGGGAAAATCGGAATATACGATATACAGCCGAACATAGAACCTGTTCCTTTTTCGTAGTCGGTTAAAAATAGTACGTTAATTAAGGGAAATTTTTATATTATTCATAATTTAATTGTTGAAAAAAGGAAGGAAATTAGATAGACAATTTAAATTATAACTTCCCCAATGAGACATGCCAAGTAATAGATGTAAAATAACTAATAAACTTCCTCATAAAAAGTTACCGTACTCTATTCGTTAGATATAATTAGTTAGGAATGGTTACAATAAAAATAGTAATTTTACTCGCTGCTTATTAGTTCAATAACATATGTTGAAATTATAAAGGGTGTGTTGTGAAATGTGATACTTTTTGATTATGTTTTCATTATTGGTTAAATATTTAACGTAAGATATTTCACTGGATTTTCAGCAAATGTTATATTACGTATGTTATCTCGTCTCAAAAGATTTTTAATTTACAGCAATTTTTATTATTGCACATTTTAAAATATTTAGTATGGTAAATAAATTAATTGTAAATTGGGTCCACATGTTCATGCCTACTGAAATTCTTTTTGAAATATCTTAGAGATATGTTTCTGATAACCGAGAACTAATTAATATATAATTCCCTTGATTTATTCCTGTTTGTTTTTGTTTCTTCCAGCGAAGTTTTGCATCAAAATTCATTTTGAGACATTTAGCGTTGTTACTATACGGAATGATAGTAATAATTGTGCTTGTACAGTCTGATTGTAGGTGAACTGCACATGCATATATTTACTTTCGTTAATTTTTATTTTCCAAGCTTGTGTCCAATTATTTATATTGTCACTTGCCTGTTGTTATTTTCGTGCATTATCTTCACTATTGCCTTCGACAGCTATGATTGCACTATCATCAGCAAATACAGCCATCGTAATATTCGCCGTTTGTGGTATATCACAAGTGTAGAGTAGATAGAAAGCATTGGTCCCAGTACACTTCCTTGTGGTACATCTGCTTTAGCTTCTATTATTGCAGAGTAATATTCTTGTTTAACTCTAAACAGTCTGGCTGTAATGTACGATTTTAGTAGTGTAGTTTCAATAGTGTGTTGTTTTGGTACCATTTTTTGTAGTTTATGAACAATGCCTTCATGCCAAACCTTATCGAAGACTTGTGCTACATCTAAGAATATGGCTGAGCATACTTTTTTACTTTCGTAGGTTTTTCAATAACATCTGTTATTCTGTGGACCTGGTCAATTACTGAATGCTTATTAATAAACCCAAACTGGTGTGTTGGTATTAGGATTTTTCTCCCTATGAAAGCAGGTTCGTAACCCGCTGGGGCATAGATGTACTTTATATTTGTGATTGTAATTGTAAATGTATTTATATGCAACAGAGGAAAATCAGTTATAAATGGGAATAACCATCCCAGTCATGCCAGTAACCAGGCTGGGTTAGACAAGACCGGATGTTTTCTGGGATAGTCATTGGTCAGTCGGTAGAATTAATGCCAACGACCGTAGTTCGCAGTCCACGTTAAACCGTAGGTCAAGTCCAGAGAAGCCATTATTTGTAAAAAGGAGACTTTAAAATATATTAAAACCCATTTTTTAAACAGTTGCAATTCTTTGTAGAACAGATTGCTAAAGTGTATGAATAGTTTCTAATGAAATGTTGTCCCATTCTTGTAGCAAAACATCTCGTCAATTTCTTTAATGATATTGGAGATGGAAGTCACTCTCTATTCTAAAGCTCACTATGATGATGTTCTGACACTCCTCGAATCAGGAATGAGCCTTCTTTGGCGGTGTGTATTATCATTTTGGAATTTGGCAGTGTTTGGGTTTCGCCCACTATTCCTCTTCACCGATGACCTTTTACCATCTCAACGTTAGTCCATAACATTGGAACATGTCACGTTACGTCCTGTTCATCAGAAAGAGTTATTTGATATTTAGATATTTTATTTTGGGATTAATTTTTCAATGTTCTCTAATATTCCACCGATGATTGTATAACTGAACACTACTAAACTAGAAACATACTCTATATATATTTTGATGTATCAAGTAATCATTAATACTGATATAATATTTATTACTACGGTATAATCTAAATCTGTTTAATTTGAAACATATTTAATATTTTTACTGTTTCGTTTTGTCCCTGTTGAAAAAGCGATGTACGGAATGTGTTTTTTAATGATCGTAAGATACACCAGACGTAGTATCTATATCGAACGTCACTTGTGATATCCAGTCCGACTGTAGTAAGAACAGTTTAATTTCACAATGGATAGTGTAAAATTACTATGTGTGGTGCTAGTTTTTCGTGTGTTGGCAGCTTCGGGAGATGAATTGTTATTAAGGTCAACCCATCGGTTAAAAGGTAAATGTGTTAAATGCGTTTTTATAAACAGTACCACCAGATAACTGTAGATAAATAATAGAATATTTGCATTATTATTTGGTATGTAAAAGTAAATAATAAAAGAGAATGACGTGTGATGTTGAAGACCAGTCTTGGAAACTCTCAGGAAATATATGTTGCAAGGCTACATATGTTGCCATAGAGCAACAAAACACCATTAACCACTAACGTGTAGTCTAACTACGACTTAATATGCTTGAATGAAATTGTTTAAACTTCTTTCGTTAGAGTTAAATTTTTTAGTACAGTTTATCTTTTGTCTACGCCTTCTAAATTTATCATAATCAAACCATTATATAACAATTCGATTACGACATCTGTCTTGATATTAGTTAATAAGAAAAATTACAAGGTTTTCCTTAAATCAAGTACCTTTACTTGATTCATTTTCATCTGTTAATAAATGGGATGTTTAATTGTTCATTAAAAAAGTGTATGGCGTTCTAACAGTTTCTTCTCCCCCTGCTTCATAATCCAGTCATATTAATGAGAGTCATTGGAATGAGAGATAATAAGTTGTAAATTCGTATAGGCCTTTATTTTGACAAACTAAAAGTTGTCTCAAAGGTCTATAGAATCATGTGTCCGCCTCTTAATATATTAGAAGTCAAAGATGGTGAAAATTGTTTTTCTTGCCAATATATCGGTTCTAATAGATTTAATGCTATTTGCATATAGGAAATTCATTTCTAGAGAACTTTAGAGTCAAACAATTGTTGAGTGAAATATTTTAATATATTTTATTTAATTTTTAGTATGTATAAAGTACAGACCAAAATTGAAAAAAAAGTTAAGTAAATACATTTTGATTTAGAAATACTAATTTATATATTAATTTTAGTAGAAACTCAAATGTGCAGGTTTTACAAAAAACTTTAATAACAAGAAATCTCAATTTTCTTCTTCTCCTTCATCGTCTTCCTGTCACTCAAAAATTATATCATGATTTATCATCTATATCTAATATACTATCTTTATTTAGACCGCTCGAGTCGCTAGCTCTATCCGTCCCTCTTTTTGGTCTTATATGACTAAACTATCAAGGTATAATGAAATATGTTTAACGTATTTTTTTCTGGTCTTCATTATCACTTTTAAATTGACAGAACTAAAATCTAGCTACATTCAAACATCACACTGATTTTTCCAAAGGAACTAACACATAATAATTAAAAAGATAGTTCTTGAAAATATCTTTTCGGTTTCAAAAATATGTAAAAATTATTTAAAAATAAATATAAATATATAATGTGAAATGCAGAAAGCACACTTTTAAATGTTTCTGTTGGATTTGAATGCAACTTTATTTATATGTCCTTAAATATTATGATGCTTTTTTACTCCTTTATTTGTACTATATTAAATATTTATTACCCTACATATGGTGCAAAAATCCCTCTGTCTCCAATTTTTTACATGTTCTCAAAATAACGACAAGCATTTAAATGATCGCTTGATTAATTATCTTCACATTCTTTGGCATTCCCATATGCTGTTTTAATTGGGACACTTGTAGAGGATTGTTCGTATGTTTAGTGGGTGGTCATATATATTTATCAGGTTCGTTTTTTTTTATAACTTGAATTGTAGAATCAAATAATTATGACTTAAATACTGTTACTATTACTATTATTTAAATTTTTTAAAATGTTTGGTTTAAATTGAAATTATCGCCTTTAATGTTGGGTTCGAACCAGAAAATTTGGTTATGGATTGATTATTTATGACCGGTGAATTATTTTGGCAATTGATAAGTTCATTAAATTTATCAAGCATGATCGATCATCATGGAAAGTAACCGAGAGGATATCTGATCTTATTTATCATAGTTACTAAAGTGATTGTAATTAGTGAGATTAATATATTTTGAAATTTTATATCAAAAAAACAATCGATTAAAAAGATTATTAATGTGTATTAATATCGCGGATGCACACAATAAAGAGTAGATCCAGTGACTAAATATTCATTTTACGGTCGTTAAAGTCCATGTACATACAGTTGATGTCCAATTTACGAAGGATTATATTAAAATTATGAAATTTCCTAGTGTAATTTGATTTCTGTAACAAATAATTAGTTGAGGGTCTCTTATATATGTTTTACTTGTATCTATAATTTATTGGTATCACAAAAACTATATAAAACAATTTTACAATATCCGTTAGTAATTTTAATATTATTAAGGAATAATGGGATTAATTTTAATATTTAGTGATGCCACCCTTTGCTGCAATAAGAGCTTCTATGCGTCGGGGCATGCTCTCAATACATGTTTTCGTATTTTTCTGGAGTTTGGAGTTATGATGCCATTCTCTGATGAGAGTTTCAATTAACAGTTGTTTGGTGGTAATCCCTTCTTTTATGATCGCCCAGTTGGTGAGTTTCTACAAGTTTTCTATGAAATTCAGGTCTGGTCAAGAGGAAACAGTGATTTTTTGCCGTCAAATATGCTTCTAAACTTCTGGCTTTGGGACACTGTGTCGATTCATGCATGAAAATGTAGTTGTCATCGTCGGGGAACCACTCATTGATCTAGGGTGGTAACCAAGTTTCTAGTACTCTTGTAGTACTTCTTCTGTTGGTCTTGTTACATTGTTCTTTTTACGATATACGAGCGTCGCATGCCTTTCGCTGAGATAACTGACCAAACCATGACATTAACCGAGTGTTTAACACTCTCCCCAAGGTAATCAGCGTAGAATTGTTTACCAGGGCATCGTGTTACAAAATAACTTTTGTCAATCAAAATTGGGAAGATTAATTCGCCGGAAAAGAACACCTATAAATTAATAGAATTAATACTAGAAAATCGTTACTAGTAAATTCGTAACTTATTATACTTTCTCGACTCCAGTCTACAACGGTGACATTTCGATATTATCTAACCAAGTCGCTTCTTTTTCATGCTGTCGGTTAGGCGTGATTTTTTGGAAGGCCGCTGTCCTGTTAGCTCTTCAGCTATCCGCCTTCGCATTATCTTCTCCGAAATCTTTACACCTTCATCATTTACTATCGTAGTCAAATGAGCCGCGGTTTTTGCGATTTTCGAGGCAGATGTTTATCAATTCTATTGGCCTCAAGAGGCTTTTCATTATCAATTATAATTTTAATTCGTTTGATGACAGACGTTGAAACTCCAGCAATAACTGCTATATATATCTGGGAATGTTTGGAGTGCAGTAGCAACGTTTGGATCTCTCTACATTCTTTTGTCCAAAGCCTTACAAATCCTGAAAAATTGAAAATTTCAGGTATTCGCTTCGAAATGTTAATACAGTCTAGATTGGTAGACAAAACACAGCAAACGTTTTATTGTACAAAGCACTATTTACCTATTGATTTTATTAGACATAAAGTTGGTTAAAAATAACGACATTATAATATATCTTTGATACAACGATACAACAATATTACAAAGCGCGGGTAACAGACAATGAATGAATACAGTTGACAAATGACGTGCGTATACTGTATTGCAACTTCACAAATACAATAATAGTGATACATTCAACATCATTTTCAACCAAATATAATAAACCATAAATTACATAAATACGAGTACTGTATATAATACACGGAAAAGTTATTTTTATTAACTGATAATTGTTCATCTTCCGATCTGTAAAAATCAAGGGTTTACATTTCAACAATAGTTTAATTTCGCGTGTGTTTGTTTTGGGACAAATTTTGTTTCAGATTGCCGCTAAGTTGATAAAACAATGTATTCGGAATATTAATATAATCTTTTGACCACCTGTATTCTGTAATCTCGGATAATGTACAGGCTTAAACAACTCAAACAGCAATCCTTAGTTAATTTATTCAACTTATTCGGTAGGTTAAAGTGCTTTAACGATGTCTGCGGCAGAGAAAAATATGGATATTTTTAAAGAAAGAATAATATTGATATATGGAAGCAAAAAAATATCGATATTCTCTAAATATTATAAAAAATCTTTTCGGTTAAGAGCAGGCTTACAAAGACGTCGATATATGTGGGTCAAAAAAATATCAACCGAAAATATGTACATAATATGTATTTTTTTAGCATCCCTAGAAAGAGTTACTCTGGGCTAATATCTGTATTAAGGGAATATTGCGTAGGCCTTCCAGTAAGACAATTCAATGGTGGAAGTATTAAATTCAGTTGCTTATTCCCCAGAAATTCCCCTAATGATGATATGCTTTAAAATTGAGTTAAATGAATGGAAAAAAAGAGAATAAATGGGATGTAATAGTTTTTTCTTAATATTTTAAAGTCTTCTTTTTACTAACGCGGGTTTGTTTGGACTAACGTGGGCTCCAAAACACGGTCCTCGACACCAAGCCTAGTCGGTATCAAGTCAATTGAAATGTCCCAGGCCTGACACATAAATGGCGCCTATTAGAATTAAATCCATATGTTTTTTAGTTAGCTCTAACCCTCAATTGATGAGTGTAGAAATTTGACAGCTGTCGGATCATTAGTTTATCATTACTATTGTGAATCAAGCAAATTTGGTTATTGTGAAAAAAAAATTGATAAAAAAGAATTTCGCGTGTTGATAAAATATTGCTTTTTGATGGGAAAAAATTCAGTTGAACCAAAAACTTGGCTTGATGCCGAGTTTCTGGATACTACCCCAGAAAAATTAACCATCAAGGATTGGTATGTTAAGTTTAAACGTGGTAACATGAGCACCGAGGACAGTGAAGGCAGTGGACTCCCTAAAGAGGTTGTTACAGACGAAAACAATTAAAAAATTAGCAAAATGATTTTGAATGACCGTAAATTGAAATTGAATGAAATAGCAGACACTCTAGAGATATCAACTGAACGTGTACATCATATCATTCACAAATATTTGGGTATGGGAAAGCTCTGTGCAAAGTGTGTTACGCACGAGCTCACTTTTGATCACAAACAATGACGAGTTGATGATTAGGAGCAGTGCTTGAAGATGATCAAGCGTAATAAACCCGAGTTTTTACGTTGATATGTGACAATTGATGAAACATGGCTCCATCATTTCATTCCAAAGTCCAATCGACAGTCATGCGAGTGAACTAGAGTGAACTCCAAAGCGTGGGAAAGTGCAACAGTCAGCTGACAAGATTATGGCTTCTGTATTTTAGGATGCGCATGGAATAATTTTCATTGACTACCTGGAAAAGGGAAGGACCATCAATAGCGACTATTGCATAGCATTATTGGATCGCTTCAAGGACAAAATCGCCGAAAAACGATCGCATTTGAAGAAAAAGAAAGTGTTGCTTCATCAAGACAATGCACCGTATCACAATTAAAGAATGCTCACTGGGCAATGGCTCTATTTTGAAGCAAAGGATAACTACTGCAAAGATGGTATGGAAAAGTTGGAGGGTCGCTATAATCAGTGTATCACTCTTGATGCCCCAGTAGGATTCTAATCCGCGACTATCATGTCGCCTTTACTACTGCGCCAACCAAGCCGGCTGATATAATACTGTGATAAGACAGCAATAATTGAAAAATATTTAAAGGTATAATTTAAAACTGTTGCATTTTAATTACATAGTTATTGGTTGTTCTAAAAGTGATTTTAATTTTAATTAAAGGTCCGGAATGTTGTTGATATATTTAGTAAACATTTTCAGATTCTCCACACGTACAAGATTGGCGAGAAAAACATTTTATAAATAAAAACCAATCTGTTTTTTTATTATTACTTTTCGATGCAAATTTGACACAGTAAATAATAATGTAAATCGACCATTTGATGCATGTGTCTCTACAATAATTGCATACTTGTACGAGCAAGTTACCCAGAACCGCTGGAGATCGTAAAAGAAATCTAAAACCCGCTAATGGAGTAAGTTGAGGGGCTGCGGGTTATGTCGCGTTCATTATTCTTCTTTTGCCGGCTCGTTTATGATGGGATATAATAAATTTTAGCTCGGAGCCATGTCGATTTTTCATTCTCGATCGCATCGCTAATACACCGGGACATGGTAATTGAAAATCCGTGAAATCTTATATTGTATTCTCACGAGATACACTTTCGATCGTTATGTTTTCTCAAAGGAAGATCATAAATCACTTCCGCTGTCTCTTGCTCTTTAGATGAATTAAATTCAGTTACAAGACTTATGAGTATTTATTAATTATTTGAGATGGTAAGTATTGATTTTTGTGTTAAGACATTTGGAACCTAATCAGCGTTGCCAACTTGTAGGGAATTCCCCTAACTACGGGAAATCTCATGTTGATTGGGGATTTATTGGGGATTGGAATTATGCGGGAACTTTGACATCTCATCGTAAATATTATATCCATAACTCTGTTCGAGACACCTCTACAAGAACTCCAAATACCTAAATCATTTTTGAATGTTACTTATGGATATGAAATGACATTTTTCAATACTTTCCATACTTCACTACTATATTTAAATTCTATATCATATTATTGGGATCCCAAAACATGGGAAGTTACCAAACGAAATAAAAGCCTCTAGACGTATATCGCTGCCTCTAGTAATATCTAAGGTTTTTGAAAAACCCCCGTTGAAAAAATAAAACCGATCATAAAGAGAAAAAACCTTATAGCAACACACCAGTTTGGGTTTATTAATAAGCATTCAACAATTGACCAGGTCCACAGAATAATAGATGTTATTGAAAATCCCTACGAAAGTAAAAAGTATGCTCAGCTATATTATTAGATATAGCACAAGCCTTCGTTAAGGTTTGGTATGAAGGCCTTGTTCATAAACTATAGAAAATATTAGCAAAACAACTCACCGAACTATTAAAATCGTACATTACAACCATAATATTTAGAGTCAAACAAGAATATTTAGAGCAGAAACAAACAACAATATTTAGAGTCTTACTCTTCAATAAAAGAAGCTAAAGCAGGTGTACCACAAGGAAGTGTATTGGGACCAATGCTTTATCTGCTCTACACTTGTAATTTACCACAAATGAAGAATATTACGATGGCTACATTAGCTGATGATACTGTGATTATAACTGTGGGAGACAATAGTGAAGAAGCCTCACGAAAATTACAACAGGCAAGTGACAATATAAATAATTGGACACAAGCTTGGAAAAGAATAATTAATGAAAGTAAATCTGTGCATATGCAATTCACCTACAGCTACAATCTCTTGCTACAGCTAAATATCTCGAAATGAATCTTAATATCAAACTTCGTTGGAAGCAACATATAAAGAAGAAATGAAAAGAACTGGAATTGAAATATAGGAAAATGTACTGGCTAATTGGAAAAAATCACTATTATCAATACATAATAAATTGCTATTATATAAGCAAATACTGAAACCTATATGGACATACGGAGTTCGATTATGGGAATGTTCTGCCAAGAGTAACACAAAAAAAATACAAATTTTTCAGAACAAAGTCCTGAGAGGTGGCAACACCCAAATACTCTAGGACTGATTACCTACATCGAGACCTTCAGACACCCGCAGTGAGTCAAGAAATCAAGAGAATTGCAAGAGGGCATGAGGAAAGACTCCATTCTCACGAGAATATCGAAATATTGCAGCTTTCGGATACCACTAGAACAGGACACAGACTCAAAAGAATCAAACCATTTGATCTTGTGTAGTTTTGTCACAGGAGTGACATGTATAAACATTATTTCACCAGAGAGTGAGATATGGCCGATGGGTGCTCCTACTTATATACCTAGATTTAAGTTATCATAAAGACAAATTGTAGGTTAGTCGGAAACGACAAGTAACAATGTAATTATTAAATAATAAAAAAAAATAAAAAAATATTATTGTTAGTTTTTACAGGATTTTATTATTTTATTAACAACGACGTTTAATTATCTTTATTCAATCCTTTAAATTATTTTATGTTCGCCGTAAATCCATCAAAAGTTCAACATCTACAAATCAAATCACTGGTGCTAGAGCTGCAGCGACTTCCAGTGCTTCGTAAATCTGTGATAGCACAAAAATTAGATAACCAGTGGCTGTGCTGAATTTTAACATGGAATTTGACGTCATGAAGATAACTCCGACTGGGGTAAATGGTGAGTGCTACAGGGTTAAAATATTTCGGCTTAAAAACACTCTGAGGGAATACTTAATTCCCAAACAACTAAATTGTGATATCCTCACTGCTGATCCTGCTAATTTTGAACGCATAGGTGGAGCGAAAATGTGGTGTTAAAAATAGTAAAATAGAGAATAGCAATCGATTAAATACAGACACTGTAATGTCTCTAATGGCAACAAGAAATTGGGTGGTAGTGTCAAGTTTAACCTTTCAAGCACAGTTAACATTACACTTTATTCCATATTATGAAAAGATAAAAATAAATATAAATAGATATTTTATTCCCAAAGATAATGTTGAGGGGAATTTGGAGGGAATAAATAAATTTTTCTCCACAAATTAGGAAATTTTTCTTGCGGTATTTGATAAATTAACATTGCCAACCTCAACTTAAAATATGTTGAAATTATTATATTTAAGTTGCTTTATTCAAGAGAATATGAGTTTAATTGTTTCTCCTTCTTCGTATACCTTTATCTTAATTTTACAGTACATTATAGATTATTTGGTAGCCTGTTCCATCATCTTTTTAGTGTGAGTGATATTGTAATGTTGAGATAACAGTGATCTTTCAAATGTTAAAAAAGCATGAAATTTCAGTTTACCTTTAGGCTTTTTCAAATATAAGGAGCCGGCTTCTTTGGCGCTGTGGTCCTCCAGGCGACAGGACGGTCCTCCTATTGTTTCGAATCCTGCTGGGTCATCGATATATTTTATGTTTGTGAGTGTAATTTTAAATGTCTATAGGAAACAGTGTAAAATTCGACAAGGAATAATCATCCCGGTCACTCCAGTAACCAGGCTGGGTAAGACCAGATGTCCTCTGAGATGGTCTCTAAGTTTGTCACTGGCCAGTCGGTAAGCTTAATGCCGCGGACCGCGTTTCGGAGCACCACGTTAAATTGTAGGTCTAGTTCAGATAAACCCATGTTGGCAAAAAGGAGATTTTAAAATATAAAAAAATTAAGGACCATTTATTACTTACTCAATCCTAATATAAACAATTCAAATATATCCATTATGGTGAATTATGGCTAAAGTTTATTGTGAAGTTATGGGAAAAAAGTTATTACATTATAGTATTCAGTTTTTAATCTAAATAATTTTTAAAAATTTAAATTGCACTATTATTATCACCGATTATTGAAATATGTTGATGAATTAAAAATTATTTTATTAGTTAGAGCGAGAGGCAAATGAATTTGATTGCGATTCAAATCACCAAATAACTTAATGTAAATTAGGGAATAATAATTAGTAAATCAAATAATAGTGGTAAATAAATAATATAGTAAAATGCAATCAGCTCGGATTTTTGAAAGCGAATTTATTCATATATATTTCGAACACTAATCAATGATATATATGGCGGTTCTAACAAATACCACTCTAGAACTTTTGAGATTTCTGGATGAAAAAACTGAAGAAAGAACACAAACCTCGTTTCAAACCAGATTTATATTATTAAGAGAGTTTTAATGATGGAGGTAAGAGAGAGTTATATCGTGAATATATCAAAACGTCCCTGCTAATTTACCTCAATCTTTGGCGAGTCACTAAAATGAGTGTGATTTAATGTTATTGTGCTAGACGCCTTTCCTACTGGTCCATTCTGACAAGAAGCAAAATAATATTTTTTGTTTAATCCCTTTCAAAAAATATAAATGACGCAGTAAGTAGGATTTCGTTGAGATCATAAATTTTCAAGAAGAAAAAACGGGTTGCCATTGGGTTGGCAATCGTTCCACAATTACTCAAAGCATTTCAAAAAAGGTGGATTGACGGTGCTCAACGATCCCTAGGTAGAAATCATTCCAAGTAAGAAACCTTGAAGGTTTGATAAACACTCCCAATCCGTGGATTCTCGGCACATGGGTCACAGTTCAAGATGTAAGGCCACCAAAGGTGGTTTAAAGTTCCTCTGAATTAACATAATCTGTTGGAATTCGGATAGACAAGTTTGCAATTCAGGGTGAATGGGCACTAAAGACGATTGGAGTAGCTCTGTTTCTTAGCCGTAAGCTGTTGAAATATGGAGTCCGTGAAATATGGAAGATATTCAAAGGCAAAATGGCGCACGAAGGTGCAATCGATGCTCAAAAATTTTATGGCAACTATATGCTGTCCAGACGGAATAACAACCACGATTTAACGATAACTATTCTTTAGAATGGAGCTGTTGTAATAAGCCCCTGACTATCCGGCCATCTGGCTAAAACTATTTGAATGGTGAACGAGTGAGGCGATTTGATCTGTTTTCTAATAGACAAGAACCCTCAGTGTCGCTTTGTATTGCCGTTCAACAAGTCGCCTCTTCTTTCCGTAAAATAAAACAGTTTTTTAAGTAAAATGTTAGTTTTTTGTGTGATACCCTTTCACATTTTTTAAACTATATACTTTTTTTAAAGGAATTTGATAAATTGATAAAATAATGGTTCCAAAAACATTTTGTGCCTTATTATTCCCTTTTGTTTCAGCCATTGAAATTACTTCATGTGAAACAGATATCGACTGTGAAGATATCGAGAATGGTACTTGCGAAAACTTTATGTGTTCCTGTGGGAATACTAGGAACTGTGTCAATAAAAACAAAGTGATGGTCACGAAGATCGGCGAAAACTGTACCACCGTAGATGACTGCAACATCGAAGGTTCGCTGTGCATAAATGGCAAGTGCGCCTGTCATAAAGGAAACGTTGCATCACAAGATCAAAGAACCTGCTTAAAAAGTGAGTTAAAGTATAACATTATGTAATGTAACAGATTTGTTGTATCTACTGTAGTAACCAATATTAATGAGGTAATTAAGGATAGGTTTTAATGCTCCTTGTCTCATATATGAAAATTGTTTATCAATAATCAAAATTATTGTTTATATATCAGTATGAGTGTAATTAATATACAATATTTAAATAATTAGTAGCGCCATTTGTTTTTACACTCAATAAATCAAATTCATTAGTTTATGAATAACCATAAGCTATCGAAATGATTAAAATTAACATTAACAATAACATAATGGCATATATTCTGACGAGGTGTTTGTTTAGCTCCAAAATGAAACCAGTTCCGAGAACAAACGATTTGAATTCATGGGCGGTCAGCCACAGTTTGATTGTTTTAGGTACGATTTCGAATTTTAAACAGAAGAACGTCTGAGTGTTATATCTGACGCCTAGATTTCACTCGAATCCACCGTTTTTTTGTTTGTTTAATATTAGATTATTTATGTATTGTTATGTAACTCTCGTCGTTAATGAGTGTGACGACAAATTGATCTGGAGTGTTGATAAGGGATTATATGAAATAACAATATATAGTTTCGGGAATCCATGCATAATTTATGCTGCAAAATGCATTGTTAGTTCTAAATCTTTTGTAATATTTTATTTGAAGATGCGAAGGGAACTTACTCCTTAAATTTCAAAGAATTGGCATCAATCATTATCATTATCATATTAAATAATATCATAATCATTAACTATGAATAATTGCGCGAAAAAGTCATCAAATTTTTTTTGTATAAGATTGTTCAAGCAATTTGTCTATTTATTTAAACAACTAACTATTTATTTTAGGTTGTATGCCTTTTTGGAATCAGCTCTGTGATCTTGTTAGTGTCTTATATTTTGTTGACTATAGGCTATTTTGTATTATCTAAAATTGTCGGTCTTTTCTGTCTTGTTCATAATCTTTAGAACATTTTATCGAAGCCACATACTTAACTGTTAAAATCTTACACTACAGCCAGACTTTTATAGTCAAACAAGAGGAGGTCTACTCTACAATAAAAGAACCTACAAGCAGGTGTATTATGATCAATTTGTTACTTACTTTACATTTGTATTATAGTATATTTACTAATGTTACTTGCTGTCGAAGTATCTGATTACATCAGGTAAACTATATAAATAATTGATCCCAAACCTGGAAATGAACCAAGCCAAATTTGTATATGTTCAGTGCAACTATAATAAGGCAAATGCCAATCGCAAAAAATAATAGTATCATTAACCACAAAGCTAAATATCTCAAAGTGAATATTACTGCATAAGTGTATTGGAATGAATATGTTAAAAGGAAAGAGAAAGAACTGAAGTTAAAATATAGGAATATTTAATTGGAGTTAAGCAAAAATAATCAGTATTAAACAAGTATTAGAACAAAATATTCTGTGGAAAGCAAAGTAAATATAATATCTACGTTTTTCAGTCCCAAGTTTTAAGAAACATAGTAAGTGCATTTAAATACTATAAGAATGATTACTTACATTCAAACCTATAGATAGCGACTGTTACTTCATCAAAAGAATCGCAAGCGCATAAGAGAAAAAACTTCATTCTCATTTTAATATCAAAGTATTACAACTCTTGGATAACACCAGAACAGTACACAGATTCATCATCAGAAAGAAGAATTTGATCTTGTTTAGTGAAGTACAGTAAGGTGCATCTAACAGAAAGAATATTAGTGTATTAGTGTATACACACATAATTTTTTTAAATTATTTCCGATGTTCCTCTGTTTCCTCACTTTCCTTTATTATTGGTTTTTTTAGCATGTCGAGTTTTGCCTACAAAATTATTGCTGAAAGTATTCCCTCGATATCTCTATTAGTCTTATTTTGTATCTTTTATATGTCTCTTTTCCAAAATGTTGAAACTTTTTAAAAAATATTTTCTTTACTGTTCATCTCTATCCTTTAGTTTTACTCTCGCTCTACATTTATTCTATATTTCATAGATTCCCGATGTCTTTTCGTTCTGATAGTTTCTCCAGATTCTTGTCTTTTGCTTGATTTATGCTTGTATTTTTTCAGACCACACCGCACTGGTTGTTTTTAAACAGAACTTCATCATCTTGACTTTGATTGCTCTCTTATATATACGTCTACCTCCGTATTGAGGTAATTGTATGTTGATATTTCTGCATATTTTTATGTATGCGCTTGTTTCGTAATTTGTATGTATGTATGTATTCCAATAGTGTACCATTCTTGGTTGACTTCTTTTTTCTTTTCTCTATCAAAGTTTCTTCTTTTATATCTCGGTCTTTCTGATATTACGGAAAACCATTCCTTATGTCATCTTATGCCATGATTCTTATGTCAGTAAACAATTTTTCAAATTAAATAGTAAATACCATTTTTGTATATAGAAAACCTTCTAAAATTAGCAAGAGATAAGTCGCTAACGCAATCACTGAGCAGACTTCGAAATGGAATACAAGACCGTATATTTAGTATAAGAGAAGTAGTGGAAGTTGAACCCAAAAAAAACAGATATATCTAGTTTTTATTTACTTGAAAACGTTATTTGGTACACCAAGGAGAGAAACACTATGGGTCATATTATTAACAATAGTTAGTTATATTATTAATAATGAGGTGGAAGCAATCAAAGAAGCTAAAGTAGTAAAAGATAAATACCAATATACCATACGAAAATAATAAACTTTCAAAATACAAACAGGGATAAGACAAGGTAGAATATTAAGACTAACCCTGTTCAAGATTAATGAAGGAAATAATAAAGAAATGTCAGATAGACAAAATACAGGGTCACTGTATAGGGTCCTATAGGCAGGGACAGGGCAGGGCAGGGACAATATAGGGTCCTGATATGAGATATACAAACATTAAGAAAATAATAATGTCGGTAGGAACAATATATTCCGGAAACCTTAAACAATATATGATATTAAGAGAATATAGAATGAATAAAATCACAAAGAAATTCGTGGTGATCTGAGAATCAGATGAAATAAATATCTAAATTAAAAATGAAAGCAATTGAAGCCAGAGCATGATGAGTATGATTGAAAATCAACGAAAATATTGAGTGTGTTTTTCTCACAATTCTACTAATTATTATGATTATTGAGGATCACATTCTTCTTATACAATGTTTATATTTGGTAGCTCTAATTACAACAGTCAACTTTTAGATTACAATGTTTGTTTTAAATTAAAACAATTGTTAAAAATCAAATTGTTCCTCTGAAATGAGAAACAATTTAATTTAGTTCTTGGAAAAGTGTTTCTATACCAGAAAAACCAATAAAAATATTTCATTTCATATTATAATAAATGTAAAATTACTAGTGTTGTAAATATCAAATGAATACATATTTGTTGAAGAGCTTTATAAAATCAGACACTTTGTGATCTCATAAAAGAATGAAAACAATCAAACAAATGAACCTTTACTACACCAGTTTCGACGTTAATGCCCTATATATAACACATTATTTTCACCCTCTTTCGAAAGCTATTTAAAAAAAAACTTTATGGGATTACCCTGTTCCAGAGCCATAACTAAAACATGTTTAATTTATGAATGCACCAGGTTTAAACTGGATTTTTAGAGCGTTTTTTCCCCACCACCGCCGTAGTAATAAATTCTTCCAGATTAATGATCCTTTCGTTAAATCAACCATACGAGAAATATATAATCCCGGACTTCTTTTTATTGTTTCTTTGAGAAAATCGATACCGTAAAGCAGGCGAGGACGAACACGGCGACAGATTTATCATCGTGTGTGATAACCGCACCACCGTCTGCTATCTCAATTAATCCTTCGAAGCAATTAAAATTGTTTACTTGATGAGAAAGATGTCCCACATTGTTAACCTGATATGCATGTGATTTGTCTCGTGGTTTTTGTTCGGTTCTGAGGCAGTCGAAATTATATGAATAAATTTGAATGTGATCTTTTTTGGTTATTGTTTCGTGGGGACATAAAATATTGACATTCACTGCACATGTGAAAGAATTCTTGTGGTTTGAAAGCAATTATGAAGTGACCTTGAAATACCGGAGACATTTTTGTATAATCATATGAGAGAACTATTGCAGAATAAGTCTCCTATTAATTGTCAAAAAAGTTTTTTTATACATATCAAAAAATAATAGGAATTAATAAATGCAGAGACTCTACGATTATCCTATTTATTGATTTTCATCTAATTTTCAACCCTATTCATTGGTAAGCTGTTTTAGAGGGATAGCTATATTAAGTAAAACAAAAAAACACAGAAGATCAGACTGAAAATCAAAGAACTATACTGATTAGTCGGAATATACTCCCAACTTGGACTAAGACCAAAGAGTTAAGCAAAAGTGTTTTATATATATTTTAAAGTATCCTTTTTTATCAGTGAGGGTTTATCTGGACTGGACGTACAGTTTAATGTAGGCTCTCATCCACGGTCCACGGCATAACCGTGAAGAGACTAACCCCAGAAGATATCCGGTCTTAGCCAGCCCGGTTACTGCCATGGTTGAGATAGTTGCTCCTCGTCGTATTTTCCACTGTTGCGTATAAAGACAGCTACAATTATAATCACAAATATAAAGTACATCCATGCCTCAGAAAGATTCGAACCCGCATCTATCACATCAGTAAGAGGACAGTCCGATCACCTTAACCACTGTGACAACGAACTCGATAAAGAGATTAATTATCAAGGCTTATCGCTGAGTAACCAAAGATAAACTGCGAGATAATCTCAAAAATAAATAGTAATATATGAAATGAGGTTACTAAATTACAACAGCGTGTTAGCAATGCAGCTACTGGACAATATGCAGGATATCGGAACATCAAACATTATAGCGGTGGTAAAACTGATAAAACTTGATTTCAATTTGGTGAATACATATTAATTTATTTATCCCTCTATTGTTTTTGTATTAATGAAAATATATATAATGCGAAATGTAATAAAAATATATTTGCATACCTTTGGGGGCTTGATATAGTTTTATAATTTTTACAATCATTCATCATGATATAGCTTGTATGATAGCTAATATATGGCTTAAGAGTTACTGATGAAAGAGCTAAACATTGGCAATAGTTGGGTCCATTGTTCATGTACTTGGGATGCTAAATGGAGAAGAAGTGGCTGAATTGGTCAAACTTTAGCTGACTTAACACATTTATATGCATTCAAGAGAAGAAAAATATTGCAACCTTAATTTTTAAGTTCCTTCAGATGGTTTCTAGATCTGGTACTGCTATGGTATTCAACCTCAGCATATTTTCTCAATATAGAGTTGAAGAATATATTCAAAGATGCAGATTATTATGGCTTCAACATGTTTGACTTTTATTTTTCTTTTGTTGGCTTTAGAATATTTTGTATTTTCTCTTCATAAACTTCCATAGTTACACAACCATAAACAGTAAACCATCTACAATTGTTGCAGCCCCTTCATAATCCCACTTTTAATTTTCGGAATACATACGGATTCATTCTTTTTCGTATATTCTATCGTAAATTTACACTGTATCTCAAATGCTTTCTATATAACGTTAAAGAAAAATCATGGCAGATCAGATTCAAAACCGTAACTGTACTAGTTAGTCGGAAGATACTCCCAAATTATAATATACAATATGTTGCACGGATGAATGAAATATCATCCAAGTAGTAAGGCATGAATTAAAATCATGCTTATGTTTCGAGATGTTAGCTGCGGTGATAACTGATACTTTGTCTGGATAATACTGCACAAAAAAAATCATTTTATTGTATTTTCTCATCTCACTCTCATTTCACATCTCTTAAAAACCAACTCCATAACATTTAACACTTTTGCAGTATCTTCCCTCAAGCCATTTTTCTTCTGTCAATGTAAATTTCTATTATTATCTAATCACTTCCCTTAGCTCCATGAAATTATAATGCAGGTATCGTACACAGTGGTGTATTGACACAAAAACTCGTATTAGTGCCAAACATTGCCAAAAACACGATCGAAATATCCCCAGGACACTTATCAATGTTCATTTTGAGTAAGCACTGAATTCATCTTGCTACATACTTTATCATATTCAAAGTACAATATATAATACTTTTTATGGACTTGGATCTGTTGGCTTCTAGATTGGATTCGCATTTATTCAATAAACCTTTATCGACGTATTCTAGCCTAAACAGATAGAAATTAAGGCAAGCTTTCTGTCATGGTTGAGTGATCAACCCATCCAGGGCTTATCCAGGGATAACTGGACCGTATGTTCATATCGCACATATCACTGATGTTCTAGTACATAGCTAAAATGTATTTATCATGACCCCTTTTGTATCTTGTACACTACTGCTGCTCTACGGATTCCTTTTCGTTGTGTTAGAGAACATTGTTATGGTGTTCAACTTTACAAGTACTTTAAAATATTTTCGTAACAGATGATCCTCATGTTATTGTAGCGACCGCAACAACCCTTTAGGCCACGACCCACTCACCTATAGCAAAGTCAAAGGTTGGCAACGCTGGTGGACTGGTACCATGCGGTTCCCCTCTATAAAAAACCACCACGACGACGTCTAGCTCTCTTTTCTTTTGTCTACCCCCTTATAACTGTACCACTTCTACAGCGCTACCGTACTTCTTTACCTAACCAATTTAAATCGAAATAAATAAGCATTTCTTCAACCAGTGTCTCCACAAAATAGTACTAGTGTTCGGACAAAATGTATATTCAACAATTCTACACTTAAATATTATTTTAAATGAAATAAGAACATTATACATATATCTTTAAAATAAATAAAAAGCACATGATCATTAAATAATACCAAGTAAAATAAAAACAAACACAATATCAAAGACAAAATTATAAATAAAACCATAAAATATACCCATAAAATTTTAAGGATTTGTTAACATTTGTAATACATCAAATAAACTGAGGCCGTAGAATAATAACGTTCATGTTAAGACAGAGCAAAGTCCAATAATAAACATTTATAAATATCCGTCAATATTATGTAAGAGTATATTATGACGTTTATCCATTTTCGGAGGTGAACGCAATCTTTTTTTATTTGTTTTTACTGGAGTTTGAAGAAAAACACCCAAAAAGCCGACAAGTGACGCTGATTTATTATTAGAACTGTTGTAAATCTTTCGGAAATGTCCTTAAGGAAGGCCCCCATATATCAAAATTGATATATAACTTGCCACGAAACCGAAAAAAAACAAAATGCTACCAGTAATTTTGGTGATTCTTGTAATAATCTCGAATAAAGGTAGAGAAACGACCTTAGAGACAGATATATTGCTGTGGGTAATGAAGACCTCCATCTGTTATTTTAATCTATTCTTATTCGCCCCTTTCAATTTAGTTATTTAGATTTAATACTCATATTAAATACTTTTTTGCAAATTCAAGCTTAAACGTGAAAAATATTAGAATAGAAAATATGACATTAAAAAAATTGACAATAAAACATATACTTATGATATATTACACTCAAATATTCTTCTACACTCCAGTCTCGTAATTCTTATTTTTAATTGCTTTTTCACAAATTTTAATCATCCTTTGTATCAGCTTATTTAACTATTTTTAATATAATATTTATAATAAGTGTCTTCCCTTCAATTTGCAAGTAACCTTCACAACAGTGTTAAGAGAAATTGGCATCGATTCTTTACTTTCCTATCTAGTTAATCCCGTCCGAATTCCATAGTGCAATGGTCTGGCGATTATGACGGCCATTTTATTATTTGTAAAATGTTTAGATTCATTGTGTGGCTGAAAAATAAAAATTCGCTCAATTAAATTCACTCCAGAATGAATAAATATTTATCAATTTCTAATATGACCGTGCTTATTATTACTAATACAAAGTTATTTAATAAGTAAGGCTATTATTTACAAAGTAAAGGCTATCATCACCACAAAGTTCATGCTTAGTTGTAGATTTGGAACTTCTTCTGGAGATCAAATGTCTTCGGTATTTGATTTACTCTAGTAGCAAGTTTTCGTATAATAAGAATACATTGTAAACTTATACATGAAACTCCGATCTTTTCTGCAAATTGACATATAGAAAATTGTTTCAGTTTCGAAATATATATAGCACTCCGCTGTTTAACAGATATGTATTTTCTTTTTGCCAGTTTATGCGTTTACATGTTCTTGTAACTATTATGTGAATGTCACAATTAGGCCGGACACTAAATTTATATTTTTTGAAATTTTAAACCCATATTCCAAAGGTACAATCACAATGCGATGACTAGAACAACTAGATGCAATCTAAGAAATTCTAAGAAATAAACTATGGCAGTAACCTTCTAGTGTAGTAAGCTTTTACACATTAGTATGAATCCATAACAATCATTTAGTTCAGTTTGAACTTTTAATTTAAGTATTAATGCTTTTTTTTCCAGTATTACATTTTTTTTGTTTTCTTTTATTTGTGGTGTTTCTTAACCGTTGGTAATAACAGATTAGTTGAAGCATCAGCTGACAAAAAGAGTGTGTTAGAGTGTTGGGCTCACACGCAGAGGTCGCGGGTTCGATTCCCCGCGCGGGCAACACTTTGTTATTGTTCTAGTTTGTTTAGAATATTTTTCAAATCACCTAGGCCAGGTAGCTGACCCCAGGCCAGAAAACGTTCGTTTATTTCGCCTACCCATTGTAATACTTATTAAAATAACCGCGTAAGTTATTAAGGAGGAATATTAAATATATTTAACAAAGAAATTGAACCGACTTCAAAAAATAAATAAGTAACTCACTAATAATTTTAAAAAATCAAACTTATCTTTTTAACACAAAAAAAGTTTTAAAACAAAATATGTACATAATAATCGTTGTAATAACTAAATAAAAACCTTATTTAACCTACCTACTACATGTATTTTATATTCTATTATGTACACACAATTTAGCTTAACACCTACCTAAACCTATTTATCTATTTACAATATTATTTTACCTACTACCAACTGATCATTTTACAAATTATATTATTACATTATACAACAACAAAATAATTTTATAAATAGATAAATAGGTTTAGGTTGGTATTAAGCTAAATTGTAGTAGATACGTTAAATAAGATTTTTGTTATTTTTTTACATCTAAGTCTAAATGAGAGAATTTGTAATATACATTCTAGGTGTATCGGATGTTTCAATATAACAATTTTTGTATTTATTCTTATTACAGTTTTTATAAAAATATACAAAAAGACAACAGATCGTCTTGATGTTCACTACTATTTACTACTTAACATATTATATATCTTTCTATTATATAACTTCCTTCAGAAGAGACACCCAGATATTAAAATTGATATATGAACTTGTCGTAAAATCGACGACAAACAAACTGCTACCAACAATTTTAGTGTTTCTTATAATAACCCAAAATAAAATGAAACAAACGACCTCACGAACAGATATATTGGTATACGAGAAATGTACACCACCATCTGTTATCTTAATCCATTCTTATTCTCGCCCTTCATGTTATTGAGCTACCTTTAACACTGGATGATCCTATTTCTCTATTTCACAGTAGCCACCGGGTTGGGCAGTACCTGCAAGGACAGAGTTCAATGTCAGGCGGCCGTCTCCCATTCGACCTGTCAGAATGACAAATGCGATTGCGAAGAACAGATGCACCAGTACAACGGGAGTTGTTATCGTAATGTCGGTAAGTTCTTAGGCTGGTGTTAATTATGATTTGCGTCGACTTGGCTATGTATTTAATTAATGTGACCGCAAAACAACAGACACATCACTTTTCATTCGTCGTAGGTTTTGTTTTCATCATTATTTGCTATAAATTTTAAAGAGAATTTAATAATGTTACGTAGAAAATACCTATTACCGTGCGAAAAATTGGTTTGGTTTGGTTTAGTTAGCTTTATTATTCGAGTGCACAATACTTCCCTCCACATATCCAAGCAGTTCTTGATGGAATATCTTTCTCGACCGGCACGTCTATCATAATAAGTCTTTGCTACCCCCCATATCAACTGGATTGGATTGCATATACAGTGATAAGGAGGAAGTCGTAATATTCATGATCATATTGTCCAGACATCTGATCTACTGTATATCTTTTTTCGGACTAAAAGTAAATTGCAAAAAACGCAATGAAATTTTTCATTTAGTTACCTAGTAACATTTTGAAACAGTTCTTTCTTTAACATGGTTTCTTCAAAACTTATTTTATGTACTTTAAGCCATTCCTTAATTGCAGCCTTTGTTGATGCACTTGTTGGGATCTTCTCCACCAATGTACT
The DNA here is from genome assembly GCF_030347505.1 of Rhynchophorus ferrugineus. Taxonomy (NCBI): domain Eukaryota; kingdom Metazoa; phylum Arthropoda; class Insecta; order Coleoptera; family Curculionidae; genus Rhynchophorus; species Rhynchophorus ferrugineus. The sequence goes on along the minus strand of NW_027472580.1, from coordinate 88,085,751 downwards.
AAAATATGTTGAATTGTCCATAACAATAATTAATGGTTCCTTCAAGTTTTTTAAAAATTGATTTTCAAACCACTGCAAAAACAATTTATGGTACATTTCTCCATGATAGTCACTCTTGGACCTAGAGGAATATACTATTTTTGCAACGGGAATAAAAATATTTCATTAATATTCCTGTTTCCAGCATTAAGTAGTTCTTCATGGCATATAGTTATGTCTGCAATGAATTATTATATTATGACTATTAAATCCTAATCGATGGTAATTCCCACGTTTACCTTCTTCCATCAACTTTTGTTGTCATTACGCAATATTTATTATCAACTTACCATGAGTGACCCAATGTACCGTTCTGAAATATCCACATCTCACACAAATATACAAATTGATATAACAATTCTTCCTTGATTTTGTTCACGAAACCATCAAATCATAGAAATGTTTGACAAAATTAAAAATTGAAAAGCATGACAAAATATTTTTTTAAAGCCAGCTCGTTATAAAATCACATCATATTCTATAGGCATTTAACTTATAGCGGAGTGAAGCAATCAGTCCCGTGAAATATATGTCTATTCTTTATATATCTCTTTTAGACACCAGATAACTAATAAATTAGTCGTGAAATTAAATTATGATATTCGGTTATTAGTTCTAATGAACTTGTTAACTGCACTGCTGTCTCGAAAGTGATAAAATTTAATAAAACGGTGAAGCAAATCGATTATGTAATAAAAAATCTTCCATGGTCCTCTCAATTTGATTTATGCTTATGTTGTGTTGGTAAATTACCGCTATCCAATTAGTTTAGATATATTTTTGATATTTTCAATAAGAGTTAAATCATGCCATGTTAGAGACAAGGAGAAACATTACGATAATATGATATCAACAAAGTTAATGATTCTGGCAGTTATCTGGTATTAAACTGAATAAAACATTTTTTTAGGTCAATAAAATAACCGCAAATTCTATCACTTTAGATAGAATATAATTTATGTCTTAAATATCTTCAACAAATTTACTGAAACATGAGTTGGAATAGTTCTAAGACATGAGTAAGACTGTGCTTGGCTCATTTTTTCACCCCAATTTACTCTCAGAAAAACAGGAATATCAAAATGCTAATACGTTACAGTATATATCGTCTATATTTCTATATTTGGATACAGAAACACATATTTCTTACCAATGTATACAAATTTTCCACTGCTTTAAAAAACCGTCTGGATAATAGGTTAAATTGGAAATAATCACAAAAATGTCTATAATCAGACAAATCTAGACAATAAGCAAAGTAGATCAAACTCAATATTAAAGAACTATACTAGCTGGTAGATAGATACTTCGGACTTATTCTAAGATCAAAGAGTTTGGTTTATCAATCAATTATAAAGATTACTTGGAGTTTTGGGATGCAGATATGGGGTTGACTAAGACATCAAACCGAGTGGTAATCTAACGCTGGTGAAGCAAAGTTCTTCCATGAATTAAAATATAAAATAAAGTTACTAAATGACAGCAACGTGAAAGCAATACAGCTACTGGACAACATGCAAGAAATTAGAAGGTTGGAGCGATCTGAACCACACGCACTTAAATAGTTAACGGTTAACTTTAGCAAAAATAGCCTAATTTAATTTTAGTTTCATAAAATACATACTGATGTATTTATCCCGCATTCGTCTTAACAGTGCATTAATGGAAGTACAGCAAAATAATAGTCATAAATCATTTCTATAAATAAAAACTGTACTAAGCATATCTAAGGTAAGAGGTGATAAAAAAGCAAAATATATATAACAGTTTTTAAGTAGGCAAGAAATTCAAACTCAACCAAAACAAGAGAAAATAATATAAATCCTAAAAACCGTAATTAACTTCCGTAATTTTGGAGTAATATATATTATTACAAATAAATATAGGGTGATGCAAAAGTCTCACTGCCATTTTGATTGTGAACTCAATTTCGCTTTAACCATTCTGTTGTGTAGAAGTCCAAATTTTACTATGGATAAATATACGCCACAAGAACGAGCAGAAATAGTGAGAATATTTATTAAAAATAATCCATTATTTCCACTCAGCGGAAATTGCGTCAACAATATCCTAATCGTCCAGTGCTTCACAAATCTATACTTTGTTGTTTACATGCAAAATTTCGACAGCACGATAGGACAGAAGACAGGCCTCGTTCTGGAAGACAACGGACGTCTCTAACGCAGAAAATGTGGCTTTGGTGCGCGATAGTGTTGCAGAGTCTCCAGAAACAACAATTCGGAGCCGTGGTTCCCAGTTACAAAACTAATTTGAAAATGTTCCAGTACAAAATTTATGTAGTCCAGAAATTGCTACCGAGAGATCCTGATCAACGAGTTGAGTACAGTAATGCAATCCTGAGGCTATCTGGAGAAATTGAAGATTTTCCGTCAATATTGATAATGAGTGATGAAACCCATTTTATTCTTAGTGACCACGTCAGTAACCAGAACAGTCAGTTTTGGGAAACACAAAATCCTCAATTAATTCATGATGTGGTATTCATTCTGAAAACATTATTAGTCCTTATTTTTTTTGAAAATGACCTACGTGATACGGTTACTGTTGCTGCTGAACGGTACCAAGACATGATTCGAAATTTGTTTGTGCCTGAAATGGAATATCAAGGACTAGAAGACATATAGTTTTAGCAAGATAGGGCCACAGCGTACACATCTCGTTCAAGAATTCAATTATTGAATGACGTTTTTCCACGAAAACTATTTTCGCGGATTGGCGATTTGGCATGGCCAGCCTGATCTCCGGATTTAACAGCACCAGACTTTTTCTTATGCGGTATTTTAAAATCAAAAGTTTATGGAATAAGCCCCAACGGACTCAATATCTTACAGATAATATTCGTCGAAATTAAAGAAATTCAGCCTCAGATTTTGCAGGATGTCATGAACAATGCCCTAAAAAGAGCCGAAAGCTGCATAACGAATCGCCGTCACCATTTAGCCGATATAATGTTTCAGTCATAACAAAAAAAAGATCAAATAAACTTTTTATGAAAGCCAAACTTACTTATCTTTTCTTTGAGTATATTAAGTTATAGGCAATCAAAATGGTAGCGGGACTTTTGCACCACGTTGTATTATCAAAGCAACATTTTAAAGCACTATAATTTCTCAGAGACTAATGCACATGTAATCCACATTATTCCACATCTAATAATTTGTTGCTATACATTGGAAATTAAATTCTTCTCTTTCTTCAATCGACAGAATAAATAAAGATTTTACGAGAAAAAACAACCTCTAATATATTTACACAAAATATTAATGACTGAGGAAGTAGGGTTATTAGTGGGCGCTAAAAAAAGAAAATATGACGGATTCGGATTAAGTTTTCTGAGAATAGACACCTCCGCATCAGAGGTCTAAATATATGCATCTACATAAACAAAACATATCTCTTAATCAAAAGGAATCCATCATTTGGCCATTGAAGGCCCCTACCTATTCCTACTAAATCCCGGTCGGGATCTTTACACCCCAAAAACAACAACACATCAAACCCAATTAAAGACGGATCACATACAAATCACCGCCCTCTCAAAGAGCCACAGGAAATGGATAGTACGAGAGTAACATGAAAAGTAGTATTACTATGCCTTAATATTAATAAATATGTTATATTAGACATTATTAGAAAGAGATTAGAAGGAAATAGATACAGAAGCAGATAATACAAATATAAAACAAATTGAGAAATTTAAACATTCAGTATTTTATATTACAAAAACATGATCATAATGAATACAATATACATTTTATTGTGAAATTGTGATTAAATCCAAATCCTGAGTAAATAGATTATATATAACAAATATATTATAAGAGAAGAACGAATGCATAGCTCAATATATAATTCATCAGTTTGTAAAATGGCACCACAATCATATAATGTTGACGACTTGAAAGTTGCTAAACAACAATTAACTATTAACACGACTATACCTTTAAAATATTTTAAAAAGGTATATAACACACCTCAAGTCGTTCTAAATCCAATAAATATAAAGACAACAAATTTCACGCCAGCTTGGTTGGCGCAGTGATAAAGACCGACAGGACGGTCCACCCACTGTTGCGATAGTCGCGGGTTCGAATCCTGCTGGGGCATGGTCGTAAATTTATGTTTGTTATTCTTTAATATTTGTGATTGTCCTAGGCAAGAGTGCAAAATCCGACAAGGAAAATGATCCCACGTCACGCCAGTAACCAGGCTGGGTAAGATCGGATGTCTTCTGGGATGATTTCTAAGTTGGCCACTCGCCAGTTCGTAGGCTTAATACCGAGGACCGTCGTTCGGAGCCCACGTTAAACGGTAGGTCCAGTCCAGATAAACCTTCATTGGTAAAAAGGAGACATGCCATTATGTAAAGCAAACTTCACCATATGAAATGTTGCCAAAGAGATTAGGTTAAATTTAATTTAATATAATCCCAAAATATAAAAAAGAACCTCCGCAGAAGTTTTATTTCATATAGTATTTGCCGATGCCCATCAACTATTAAAGGAAAAGTGAATACAGTAATATAGATGTACAAACATTATTCCGCCATTTTAAGATAAACGTTGCTAATGCCGGTGATTTTTAATCGACTTCAAAGTCGAAAAAGGAGGAGGTTCTACGTTTGACGTTTTACTGTATATATGTTTTTAATGTATATTCGCTGATTTCTCCATCAATTATGAACCTATTTAGAAAATTATTGTTTCATTCGAAAGAGTGCATATCCGAGATGGTTCCATTGGAACCAAGTCAGGATCTCATAGGCGAACGGGGGAAATTGATGGAAAACTTCAAGTGTTAGTACGTACAAAGTTTTCACATATTTTTTTATCTAAAATAATCATATATTTGGGAATAATGTTATTACTGAGCTGATGTGATGGAAAATCGGAAGTCGTTCAGTGCAAAAGCCATTCAGTTTGCTTTTTAAGCACTATGTATAGCATATAAGACCTCGTAGAAATATTGTAGACAACTGCTTCTATGGTGTAATCGTTAAAGCGTTTGATAAATTACCTAGGATAGGTAGCGGACCCCAGAGCATAAAGCGCTTCTTATTTTCAATCATTGTTCCTTTATTTCTATTATTCCCCGAACGTGCTGCACTTTTACTTGGCCTACCCATTGTAATATTAACTAAAATATGAGTAAATATCTAACACTAAAAAGAGAATAATAAAAAGAAAAAATAAATAAGGAACTCATAAAAAAATTAAATATAATCAAACTTATATTTTTACCAAGAATAAAGTGTTTAAAACAAAATATATACATAATAATCGTTATAATAACTAGATAAAAAGAAACAAAAATCTTAATTCATCTCTCTACTGCACGTATTTTATATTCTAGTATATACACACAATTTAGCTTAATACTTACCTAAACCTATTTATCTATTTAAAATATTGTTTTAACTAGTACTAACTGATAACCTCGAAGCAGATGCCCAGCCCAAACAATATAAAAAAATAATATAAATTTGTGATATATACACAAAACTTTCTGACATTATATTCTACACAAAATCTAAATATGCTAGATTTTGTTGTTGTTTTGACTTGATCGACTGTACCAATCGAATCCAAAAGAATTTACCACCATCAGAAAAGGAAGGCAATATAGTTTATACTTTTCTATGGTTTTCTATGCAGGATAGTGCGCATGTGCCAAATCCGAAGATATTTCTTAAGTAATGTATCCTAAAATTCGTGACTATAACTCCTACAGTGCTTATTGTACAAATCAGCGTTCCACTGCATTCACCGTCTTCGGTGCTCATTTCACCACGTCTAAACTTAGTATACCAACCTTGATGGTTGATTTTCCTGGGACAGTGACAAATTCCTTTTTATCCATTTTTTTTCATAATAACAAAAGTTAATTAAACTGCTGAAACTAAAAATGTTGAAACCACTGGTCCGACAGCTGTCGAATACATACACACATCTGTTAACAGTTAGGGCTAACTAAAAAACATATAGATTTAATTCTAGTAGCGCCATCTATGTGTCAGGTCGGGGACTTTTCAATCGACCTGTTAGAGTGTATCACGATAATTTTATCGCTACCAAACTTACATCGCTATGTTACCAGAAAGATGAGAAAAATTGTGGAAAATGATTGAAAATATTTTTGTCTAATATATGTCTATATAAAGTACTTAATAATACTTTGGATTTAATAGTACCGTATGCACCTGATGTTGCATCTTCACATTCGGATTATAATATTATTTCAATTGACGCAGTTAGCTGTTTATGAAAAGCAGTTAAAAAATTATTCCTCCATCCTTACAAATCAAGTTTGGTTTAATGAAACATTTTGTTAAGGCCATGGATAAGAATGGTAAAGATTTTGGTATTTGATAACTGTTTTCTCTAAATTAAGTCACGCTAAATTAAAGAAGGCATTTTTGTTTACCCACAAATAAGGAGGCTTATAAAAAAACTAATTAAGAATTCATTTTGCATTTTACCGCGAAAGAGTTAAAGGCTTGGTTGTGTCTAAAAAAAAGTAATTCATGGATTTTTAGGCAATTTTAAAGCTGAAAATGCCGAGTTTTTGGTGAATGACAAAAATATAAATCGATGGTGTGCAGAATGTCGTTAAAAACACATTTCTTTTATTCCCATTTCGATTTAACATACCCCCCCCCCCTTCCAATCTTGGAATATTGAGTGACGAATATAATATAAATAAATAAATATGATTTAATTTTTTATATTGTCATTATTTATTTAAAGTACTTTACTTTATTATAACTTTAAAATGCTACGTTCAAAATACAACAAAAATCCTTTCAAGTTTTTGTCTTCTGTAGGTATAATTTGACAAAAACCCGTTTTACTTAATGTTATAGAACAAAAAAATTGTCACACGGTGTTATCGACATATAACAATTATTTCAATAGCATATCACGAACTATTTGATCTGTACTGGTAAATAATTCGCCGACCATTTTATGCAAAGGAAAAAATAATATTGGGAGAGTGGCGGCCACAAATACCCATCCTCAGCTGTCATCTGTCATGTTAATCGACTTAATTTACGTCTATTATTTAACGTCACCGATTCCGACGCTCATTTTTTCTTTAATTTTCTTACACCGTCTCGATTAGAACGGCTATGACAGATAGGAAGGTGGTCATTTGTATTTGTCACTTGTTAAGGGTCCCCAAACGGAGGGATTCTCATAAATGGGACGTGTACTTCTTAATTAACCGCGGGAACGGATCTGTTTTCCAGGTCTGGGTAAGGACTGTGAGCAGCAGGGCGAATGTTCGGCGGTGACCTTTGCGGAATGCGTCGCTGGAGTATGCGTGTGCAGAGATGGGTACGTCAGAAGTTTAAAGAGCGAGAAGTGTCTGGCGATTGCCGCCAAGATCGACGCGCCTTGTTATGAGGACGTCCAGTGTTCCACTAGGTTTGGAAAGGCCATTTGCAAGACTGGGCATTGTCAGTGCGAGGAATTGTACAATTTTAAGCAATCAAGAAACGTATGCGTCAGAGATATGCGTAAGTATTTTGATATTGTGACAATTTTATTGCTAAATCACCTTTTATCGACATTTTTAACGGATGCAATGGTATTAGGAATTATTTGTTTAGCAATAGCCTACTATAATGATGTTTAATAAACTCAAAATAATTGCAACATGGCTTTATGGGAGTATTCAAGTGCAGAATTTTGAAAAACTCAATTCTATTTAATTTCATATTTTCGAGGCTTAATCTTTTGAAGATTTAAGAAGATTTTTCAACATTTAAATTACGACTGTAGATATAGCTGTTTCGGCATACAAACTTTTTTCTCGAAACTAGCTCTTCGAAGATGTTGACATTTTTTAAAGTTATTTATTTATAAAGAAGTGAAGGAAATGGTAGCTGAAAAAGGTAAATTACGAAAAAAATGGCAACAAAACAGAATACATGAAAAGAAAAATAGTTTAAACAATATAATCCAAAGACTGAAAAGAGAAATACTGCAAATAAAAAGCAAAACCGTAAATGACTATCCCAGAAATTTAGCAGATGATAAAGAACTGAACTGATTACTCACTCTGGAAAGCCACAAATTATCTAAAGCGCTTATGTCTACACAGTCCACCTATAAGAGACTTATGTGGGAATTGGGCCCGTGACAATCGCCAAAAAAGCAGAAGCATTTGCTGAATATCTAGAAAAAACTTTCAAACCAAAGGGAACTAATATTGAATATAATTTGCCGGGCATATAAGCTGAAAATTCGATGATTGAATTAGTCACGCCGAAAGAGTTAACCAAAGTTATTAAAACTGATATTTGCCCCAGGAAATCACCAGGTTACGATTTAATAACAGAAGAACTACTGCAAAAACTACCAAGAAAGGGAATTATAAATCTCACCAACTTGATCAATACAGCATTTAGATTAATACATGTCCCAGATATTTGGAAGATGGCGGAAATTATAATGATCCCAAAGCCTGCGAAGTCACCAAACGAAATAAAATCCTATAGACCTATATCACTGATGCCAGTATTATCTAAGGTTTTTGAAAAACTCCTGTTGAAAAGAATAAAACCGATTATAGGGAGAAAAAACCTAATACCAACACACCAGTTTGGGTTTATTAACAAGCACTCAACAATTGACCAGGTCCACAGAATAACAGATGTTATTGAAAAAGCCTATGAAAGTCAAAAAGTATGCTCAGCTATATTCTTAGATGTAGCACAAGCCTTCGATAAGGTTTGGCATGAAGGCCTTATTCATAAACTACAGAAAATGCTACCAAAACAATACACCGAACTATTAAAATCATATATTACAACCAGAATTTTTAGAGTCAAACAAGAAGAAGCTTACTCAACAATAAAAGAAGCCAAAGTAGGTGTACCACAAGGAAGTGTACTACTTTACACTTGTGATATACCACAAATGGAAAATATCACGATGGCTAAATTTTTTGATGATACTGCGATTATAGCTGTCGGAGACTATAGTGAAGAAGCCTCACGAAAATTACCACAGGCAAGTGACAATATAAATAATTGGACACGAGCTTGGAAAATAAGAATTAATGAAAGTAAATCTGTACATGTGCAGTTCACCTATAAACAGACCGTACGACAACCAATAACATTAAATAACACTATCATTCTATATAGCAACAACGCTAAATATCACGGAATGAATCTCGATGCAAAACTTCGCTGGAAGGAACATAGAAATTGAAATATAGGAAAATGTACTGGCTAATTAGAAGAAAATCACAATTATAAGTACATAATAAATTGCTATTATATAAGCAAATATTGAAACCTATATGGACATACGGAGTTCAATTATACGGATGTTCTGCAAAGAGTAACATAAATTAAATACAAATTTTTCGCCTGCTTGAGATTCTCTTGATTTCCTGAGTGACAGTCGGTATCTGAAGGTGTCGGTGTAAATAATCAGCCCTGTATTTTCTGAGTACACCTACAATACTTTTCAGAGCTTTGTTATGGAAAACTTATATTGAATATATATTACTTTTCGCGGAACATCCACATAATTGAATTCCGTATATCCACTTAGGTTTCAATAATTGTTTGTATGATGGTGAGGCTTCATCTTGTTTAACTCTAAACATTCTGGCTGTTATGTAAGATTTTAATAGCTCAGTATGTTGTTTGGGTAACACTTTCTGATGCTTATGAACAGGTCCGTCATACCATACCTTATCAAGGGTTTGTATTATTACCTTGATAAGCATTAGGGTATTAGGTTATTTTCTCTCTCTAATCGGTTTTATTTTTTTCAACAGCACTTTTTCAAATACCTTAGATATTACTGGTAGCAGTGATATAGTTGTAGAGTCTTTTATTTCAAACATTTTTATTTTGGGGAGCTCTATTTTGTTGATATTATATATTTCATAATTAATTATTTTATTTGTACTCTTAATTTCTAAAGTATTATTCCAACCAGCTTATTGAAAATCAACAGTGATGTCCCTGCTTCTAAAATTAGTAATTCATCTGTCTTAAGGGGTACATTTAGTTGACTTCAGTTGTTCAATTCTTCAGCAAGTCTTCTCCACTCTGCTTTCTAGTTTACTAATGTCGGATTTTGTTCAATAATGTAATCAATTTTTTTCTAAATGAATATTCTAGTATTCATTTCTCACAATTGTTTTATACCAAGGCTGGTTTTACTTGATTCCACATGCACAATGGCTGTATTTGTTTTATAACATCTTTATTAGATACGCTTAGTTCAATCTTAATTTACAAGTAATTTATTACAACTTTTCCTATGTACTTGGATTAATTAATAAGCAAGACGAGTGCGAGAAAATACATTAGTATGTATTCCTCAATTATAAAATTATAATTATTTATTAATTATTAGCTTACCTATCTTAATCTTCTTTCGTGTTTCAAGGCGAAATCTTGGATATCTTCGTAAATTCATTTGATTTCCAGGTCATCGTGCAGTTCTTCATTAGTTACATAGCGATAGGCATTGGTATTTAATCTAAGAATTTTGTTTTGACAGCGTTGTATGACTAGTTGATTTGAATTTTTAGTGCAACCCCATATTTGCACCCCATGGATCCAAATTGTCTTTATAATTGTATTATAGATCAACCATTTTGATGTTAGATCAAGTTGAAAGTATCTTCCGACTAACCAGTATAGTTGTTTTATTTTGGTTCTAATGTGTTTTGCTTTTTGACTAACGTGATGCTATGGCTGTATTTGAATAAATATTTCTTGGGGAAAATTAACTCTACGTATAACTAATGTGACCACTTATTATTATCATCAGAGGAATTGTGTCAATAAACATATATTTTACTATAAAATAATATATCGTCTTCATCGCCATCATTTTCAACATTTCTGCTAATTAATCTTCTTTTGTGATTATAAGTAAACAAAAAAAAACATCAAACAAATCCATATATTGAGTGTCAATAACAAATAATCGTGCTATTAACAAATTAATCACCTGTTAAACACATAGGTGCCCAATTAAACAATTCTAATTCCCCATATAAATAACAGTATTCGTCAAAATACTCCTTACTTGTTTTATAATGTGCAAGCTTCACTACTTTTTTTAGATTTGGTAGTACAGCTTCTTGCTACTTTCCAATAAATTACGTATTATGTGAAGGGATAAAAGTGTATTCCTATTAAAAGTCATGTTATCTTGTGGCGGTCGAGTTACTTTACAGAATTTTTACAGGTACATTATGAACTTCGATTCTCACTATTGCTTGATAACGTAAATAACCTATTACAAAGGGATTGCTTGCAAAAATTGTTATAATATATATCACCACTCAAAATATTTTCCATCTTTTCCTACAACTTTTTCCACTCTTCTGTTAATGTGTCAAAGATACTGGTTCCAACGATCCAGTTTCGCACTTCAGCATTTGTTGTTATATGTTGCATCAATCTGAACAAGCGATAACCAAAAGACAACAGTACATCTTTCAAAGCTTTTTTTTTTCAAAATATTTTCCATCTTTTCCTACAACTTTTCCCACTCTTCTGTTTATGTGTCAAAGGTATTGGTTCCAACGATCCAGTTTCGCACTTCAGCATTTGTTGTTATATGTTGCATCAATCTGAACAAGCGATAACCAAAAGACAACAGTACATCTTTCAAAGCTTTTTTTTTCAAAATATTTTCCATCTTTTCCTACAACTTTTCCCACTCTTCTGTTTATGTGTCAAAGGTATTGGTTCCAACGATCCAGTTTCGCACTTCAGCATTTGTTGTTATGTGTTGCATCAATCTGAACAAACAGTAACCAAAAGACAACAGTACATCTTTCAAAGCTTTTTTTTCAAAATATTTTCCATCTTTTCCTACAACTTTTCCCACTCTTCTGTTTATGTGTCAAAGGTATTGGTTCCAACGATCCAGTTTCGCACTTCAGCATTTGTTGTTACATGTTGCATCAATCTGAACAAGCAGTAACCAAAAGACAAGAGTACATCTTTCAAAGCTCTTGTAACATGTGGTCAGGTTTTGTGCCCTTTTGTTATTGCTAGTCTTTATTGCAACAATAACACTAACTTTTTGGTCGTGGTTGTCGTGGTAAATCCGCTTTAAATTGCCAATAAGTTGAAGTAAATTGAAGTAATTCCTCTAGTAGTTATTTTTCCTTCTTTTGGATATTTTCGATCATATGTAAAAATCTAGGAACAGATGATATTGATTTTCTGGTCCTGCAGGCCTTTGTTTATCAATTATATTAAAATCAACACATTTAAATCAATAATTGCAAATGGGTTTGTAAGTATTCCAAGAGCTTCCTTGCTGTTGAAAGATTCCCTCAAATCATACAACAAGAGTAATATCGAAAATGTAATATTAACACTAAATTTATATAGAGAAATGTCATATACATTCTCTAACATATAATAGCTATATTGGAATCTTCATTATTCGATTTTCTATGAATTATTAGAAAAACTTTAATTATTTTTCCTCATTCTCTCTATGAAAATTCAGTATAAAAATCAATGAAAAAGAAAAATGCTATAAAGAATACCAATCTACCAACACACTGACAGAAGCATCAAGGATCGTTAATCATTTTTATCTCACCAATCTATTCACTTACCATCTTCTTGCTACCTGCCCCTAACAATATGTAGAAATACGATGTGCTTTTATTAATTTTTATGAATATTGACGACTAATTTAATGGCATTTAATTTAATCTACGGAAGCGGATGTTAACATATTAAAGAATCATATTTTTATCAACAAAACAAAGCGCAGGGTAGGCAGCACCTGTCGGTCGTTAGATTTTATTTGGTTCTGTAAGACTTACGCCTAGAGGGACATAAAACTTCTCGGTCTTTTATAATATGAAATAAAGTGATTCTATTTTAATCTGAATTATATCTTTTACAATTTAAAATCCCAAGAAACCTATATATAGAATTCTTGTATAAATATATTTTTGCTTTTAGTACTTATTCTAAGTAGTATGGCGATTTGCAATATGCAGGTTGTTTTTACCTATTTTTATGTACTACAATGTGTTTCCATAATATATATGAGTTAATATATAACTATATATATTATCTATAAAAATATAAAAAAAAACTAAGATTTGTTATACATCTTTAGTTATTGCTTTAAATACTGTCTAATTTGAAATCTAGGACCAATACCGTAGAACAAACATCCAGTGATATATCACATATTATTCCATATTATCATATGATCATTAAAAAATTACGATACTAGTCAAGTAAAGTAATACTTGTAAATTATTTGCAATTATTTTAATCGGTATTACTAGCATTCTACTTATATCTATTAAGCTCTACGAAAACTATTTTAGTTAAAAAAGCATTTAATTGAAGTCGAGGTGGTAAAAGACAGGGAAGTAATTTAAACATAAAAATAGCGTACAAAGTGGTTTCCCAGTAACCATTTATAGTTAACAGTAACGCTTATTTTTGGAATTAAAAAGATTTAAATTGATTTTCGGGGAATAAATTTAACGTAGCCCTGTATACCACTAATTAAAAGTAGCCGTAAAACGTTAGAGAGCTAGAAGTTTTAAATTTAGAATACTCTAAAAGTATAAAGGAAGTAAAACGTAAGCCTTGTTCATTTTAAGTTCGGTTTTAAAATATTATATTCTTCGCCTCTGGTATTATATTTTTTTATAAGTATCATTCAATATCAGATTCTATGCGTAGGGTTATTAGAGGGCAATTCAGCTTCAACTAATAAGCTACCTTCAATTCAATCAGTGCTGCGGTGACTAGATATTTTCCATTTTTCTATTTCAAGAACAAATGCACTGTAAGTCTGATGATTAATGATAAGAAGATATTTATCAAAATAATTGTTAAATCTGTATAAAATATCAAGCTTTGTAGTGTAATATACAAGGAAAATAATTGCTTCATCTCAATAGTTAGTTAAGAATAGAAGAAAAATAGAAAATATAGTCTATTATATTGGATTCTTGTATGTATTTTGATCAACAGTATTTTTTAAATTGCCAAGCATATATGTAGACAACTGTTGAAAAACCTAATATTATTCTTATAATTAATAGTTTTAACATTTATATAAATACACTCAAGCCCTGTATTTCAAATACAAAAGACAGAATACACTATTTTCACTACTTAGGTGTTAGAATATGTAAAGAGAATAGAATTAATCCAGCCAAGCCTATTAACCAGTAAAAGGAAAATTTCCTTTCATCAACACTAGATTTTTAATTTAATAAACAGCTTCTTATTGTGAATAAATGAAACCTGTTAATGAAAACAACATTTCTATAGGCTTTGTGTTCATACAATATTGAACACATTTTTATATTTGGATAGTGTTAAAAAAATGGTAAGCATTTTTGATGCCTGTGGTTGATATTTGCAAAAACAATAAAATCATGATGTCTACCAGCTTTTTACTAATAGTTAGTGTTTCAAATTTTTCCAAATTTGCCTCTGACGCATTACAATTACAATTGCAAGATTTTGAATTATTTGCTTCTCATCTGTTGCGATACTTCCTGGCAACCAAGGCATTTTGAAAAAAAGATGGTAGCATGGCGCCAATATGGCTTCATTTATTTCAGGCGATTCATTTGATTCGGGTGACTTAAAATTGTCTTTGATGACTACGTAGCGACTACGTCACACTATTCACTTGATTCACTTTACACAGTACATGTGAATTATATTTGACCATCCATCGTAACTTTCGTACTAATAAACATAGAGCTAACTACGAAATACCTAGCGTCAGGTGTTTGAAATATCAATTATATTTTAAAGAAATAATTGAATTATAAATTCCAAATATCTCGTCTATTATAGTCTACCCGTTGGCCTATAAGTACTGTATAATCCCTATAAATTTTATATTATTAAATTTTATATTATATATTTAATGGGTCTTCTCTTTCTTTAATCCATTTTTTTTTATTTTGTCTCATAATATATTTCGATATTGTTATATTTTAGACTAAAAGGGCCTGTCCATTTGGCATATTATCAGTTGTAGCAAACATTTTGGAATTATTTTAAGATACAACTTCTTACATCATCTATTGGTTGATGAAATTACTTGTTCTTTAATATTTTAATCCACTTCCCCTTAGATTTCTAGGCAGATGTTCCTTTCTATTACACTTTTAGGAGGTTATGTTTATGTGGTGTTTAATAAAGGTATAACAACATTATATAGTTTGAATGTCAGTTTTGTCCGTCTGTACACTATCAGACGAATAACGCAATGCTGGGCCTGTACCAATGATTTTATTATTATGCTGTTTTACTATTTTACTACTTACTACCTGCCCTACTATTTTTATGATCTCTTATCGAATATCAATTAGATTCCTAGTAAATTCGTTGACTATTTTTTATTCCTGGGTACCAGTATGATTTTTCATACATTCAATGATCGATGTGCGACATTTATGCAATCTAAATTCCATCTCGATTGTTTTTGAAGAAATTTTCGTTTAGAAACCTGTTTCCTTCAAGCGCTTGGAAATGGTTTCTTGTGTTACTTCCAATTACAATTCTGCATATTCTTCTTACGTTTTACATGTATCATCATTGAGCAATGCTTTCAAATCCTCATTTTATAATGAATTTATCTCCCCAGAACACTCTTTGTCTTCGGCTTCAAAATAACAATTTTTAAAACTTCAACCGCAGATGAAAGCCTTCGGCTGTCTTTTGCTACAAATTAAAATAAAAACTCTATATAAACTCAGACATTTTCAACGCTCAATAAAATTGTTTCTTCACTCTTGGACGAAATGACACATAATGAAAAGCGAAGCCTGTCACAACATGGTACATGCATGATATGGTATGTGTACATGGTACATTTACAACATGAAGTTTGTTACAAATGCACCCGACGCGATTTAATTCAGAGTGACACGATTTGTTGCAAATCTGTTTAAAATTAATTTATAGTATATTATTATGTATTGTATATATTGTGATTATCTTGTCTTTCCTATTTTTGTTCTTTTCGTGCCGCAAGTTTTAGAGTTTACTGAAAACCCCGACAAATCATATTCGGCTTCTATAGTTGTTGGTTCTGATACAGAATCTATATTAGTTTAGTAAAAAACAATAACAAATATAACTTGTGTAGAGAAATGTTCCTTGCTTTATTTTATCTTCTTCATTTATCATGTATAATTACACCAAACCCAAAACAATTAATGAATAACGTTTTCACTCGCGTAACATATAATTCAAACCAATTTAATAATTTCTTCTTCTTCTTAATAGCTGATTACAGTTTTAGGTGACCGATGTGTGAGTCACAGTGATTGTCATAGTCCTGAACCAGGAGATAATCGGTTAGAATGTATTCTGGGCGAGTGTAAATGTCACAGTGATTACGTTGAGGTGTATGGATATTGTACGAGTAAGTACCAAACAATTCGAAAAATATGTTAACTCGCTATATGTAAAAATACATTTCAGGTGGATCGTGGCATCACTCTAATATTTTGGGACTTACACTATGGTGTCTCTCCTTACTGTATGTTGTTGTACATAGTCAAGTTTTAGCCTAACTTGGAGTAACTAGTATTTATTTACATAACAAAAACATCCCAAACAAAAACATAATTTGTACTTTTATTTTACTAATCGTTTTATTTATACACATTATATTATCATATTTTTGCTTAGTTATTTTAAATACATGTATTTTATAAGGATTACGATTTTATCCAATCACAAGCTCCTTCGCCAAATTACTGCTAAAATCAAGTGGGCTGGCACCTTCGCCTTTGTATTGTAATATATTTAATATTCCTATAATATTGTTAAATAATATAATTATTGTTGAAAAATATATTGATTGTTTTAACGGTATATTTGTCATTTGTGTCTTTATTTCATGACATTTAACGAAGTACGTTTTTAAACTAAAAGCGAAATTCAGTACACCAGCGCATGCACCATATAGTGGTGCACAATTTAAGTACACAATTTAAATATTTTTAAAATTTTATTAATTATATTTTTAAAAATAATAGCTCTAAAGTTACATTAATGAATATAGATAAATTTTAATATTAAAAGCAATGTAGAAATGCATGATTAGACAACCAGGTTCTATATTCAAACTACATCAAAATATTTTGCTGATAATAAAAAACGTAACAATGCGAACGAATCGTTGATTCGCGTTAACAGTGTAATATTATCCTAAAACAAATTCTGAAATTTTAGTTGCAGATATTCAAAGTTGTTATCAAGGCTTGCTTCCTGTTATTTAATCAGTTTCCTCATTTAATGTTACTTCTGGGAACCGACTGAACGTATGAACCAATGTTATTTCATAAATTTCATTTCACAATACACGATTACAATGCATTTCAAATACTAAGTTTCGTATTTACAATGAACGGATCGCTAATATTAACAGTATTGATTTACAAATGTGCGTTGCGTTTTTATTGCTCTGTTACTTTTATGTTGGCGATTAAAGTATTATCGAAACCTGCAATATGATCAATGAATTTATTGGCCATCCATTCACGATATTTTTAGAAATTACGTAAATAAGATATTAATTTGTATCTGATCAAATTACAGCTAAGAATACTAATAATTTTTTGAGGAACCTGAAAATCAATAACCAAAAATGCAAAATACAGTCTATCCAAAGAAGTTCTATACATATCTCGTTTAAATTTGTGACGTCAAAACTTCGCAATGCTGCCATATCAACTCTGAGCTTTAGTTCAGTTTGGCTTTGACATACCACAAAATTCTAATCTAAATAAAATAATTAAACAAAAATACTATTACCAAATATAATTAATCAATGGACTTAAAACTACAATTAAGTACGCAGTTATAACATTTTGTAGGTTAGGCTTGTGTTTTATTATATTTATATTGAACTATTTTCCATACCGCCTATGAGTTAGAGTTCTAGACGCGTTAATTATTTAGTTGTATCCCCTCGAGGCCTGATCCACCTAATTAACAATTCTATATCCAAATAATATATTTTACTTTCATTAGAGAACATATTTACCTTTTACGCTTAGTTCTTGTGTCTTTCGGTACAGTGTTTCCTTGTAAAGACCTTTTGATAACACTTTATTTCTCCTTCGTTTGTTCTGTTAATACCTGTATACGTCATTCTTGATAAAACTAGATTTAATCACTGCATTCTCCTTTCCATATCTGCAAAACAGTTACTATTCTTTCTCACCTGAAACATTTTAACCAAATGCTCATGTATATTCTGAACAAACACACACATATCTATGCATGTAACTTTTTTACACTCTACAAATACAATACAACATTTTCTACAGTTATCACATATTAATTATATACTTACCCTTAGTTGTTTCCACCCTCATCACCCTGCCTTAGTTATTGGCAGAACTGAATCATATCATTAGAGTTTCATTCAAGTGAGTAGCTAATCTGTTTTTTCCTATTTATCTAATATTTGTTCACAATTCCATGATTAATCAATTTCTTCTACAATGTGTCTTATCGAGTTCATCCAAATTGAAGGTGTTACTAACAATTCCTGTTTCTGGCATAAAGTACAATATATCTACAATGAATTATTAATAAATATTATGGCTAATAAAACCTAATCAATTGTTATCCCAACGTTTACCTTTTTCCAACAACTTTTGTTATAACACTACTTTTATTATCATCTTGCCGTAAGTGACCATTAGGTACATTGGTCCCATTTTTAAATATCCACATCTCATCTAAATACATAAGTTGAAATAGTAAGTTTTTGTTCATTTTATTTATTATATACTTTTAAAAACTGTATTATTTTAAAACTAATATCTGGAAGTCCCATTGGACCTCTTCGATACTTTTTAGACAGTTTCAACAGTTTCCTTTGAAATAATTGTATTAAATCATCTATTGAAAAACTGCTTACTGTTTTTATATACTTCATATATTTAATCTCTGATAGAGCAAATATCAAGCTCATCTTGATTCGTCACCCGCTTTGTATGAGGACGGTTTTTTTCGGTGAAATCAAACTTATATTTTTCATTTCTTGAGGTATTTCAGTGACCATGTCCATACTAATATTCAGTGCAGTTGCAAATATAAATCAATAAAAATCGTATCAAATTAATATTTAACAGTAATTTGCTGGCTTATAACCTCTTATCACTTTGGCAGGCTATATGGATTACACATTCGAACTTATCAGACAGCATTTTGTCCCTTTTATAATAATAAAATAAGAACAAAATGAGAAGTAAAATATTGTCTGATTCTAAAACAAATTTACAAATTGTGGAAGGTAATATATTAAACATCTTGATGACGTATGTACAAAACTACTTTGGATAGTCTACAGGTTTATTTTACTTGTCCACATATATAATATGGGAAACATTAGTAGTCATAATTAGTGTTTAATTGCTGACAATTTAACTAATTATTAATTGATACCAAACAACACATTTTCTTGACATTATCTTTGATCTATTCCTCTATTAGGGTTTTAAAGTAATTGTAATCGAATTTTGAACTAACTGTTATATCTGTTAGGATATTTATTTCATTCGAGTAATTTTCACGACGTTTTATAATACGATTAAAGATGGTGTAGATATCAACGACAACTTAGTATTGAAATAAAGCCTAAAAGGAGGCCCTTTTCTTTCATTTTATGAAGATAATTAATATAACTGTTTTCATTAAACTAGCGATTTTGTAGATTTTTTGCAAAGTGGACGGAAATACGATTCAAAGATACCAAAGGATGTTTCGAAAAAAATAAGTAGTTACTTCGATGTACAAAGTGACAAAAGGGAAGGTCCAGTTTTAGGACCAATAACTCATAAACTTGCTGCAGTGCTTCATAATCCCAGAATAAATCTACTAGTAATTTGTGGTTTAGGGTGATCGACCACTAAATGCGAATTGCAATAACTCAGTTTCTTAGCGGTAGACTATTGGAATATGGAGTTGGAATTGGAATATACACCAAAATTTGTAAAACCATTTTAGAAAGGGATACCATGCAAATTTGGGTAGAAACAGTGCTATTTCGAAGACCATCAAAAACAAACTAGCGGACGAAGGTACAGGCGATACTCAAACATAATTTTGTAACAAATATAAGTTTTCCAGATGGAATAATGACTACGTACATCTCTGTGACCGCTTCTTTAGGAGGGAGGTGCTATGTAATACGGCTCGGACTAAACGGCCATGTGTTTTTTGACTACCTGAATGGTAAATGAGTTGGTCTGTGAGATGGATAGGTCTTTTCTTACCCTCAATGTCATCTTGTATCACCGTTCAACCAATCGTCTTTTCTTGAACTAAACAGAGGTGTAAGTAAAATAATAGCTTATTTTTGTTTAATAACAGTTCACATATTATAACTGGTTTATACTTATATATGTTGTCATAAGAATATTTGTAAAGAACATAAACAAATATGTGTAGACATGAATATTTGAAACAAGACTCTTATTAACTGGAATAATTGTTAGAATTTGGTCTGAATAAACTGAGCTGAAAATAATCTAGTAATGTTATTAATATCGCGAAATAGAGCCACTGTTAATTTAAAAGTATAGTCTTTCTATTAATGTTATAATTGCAGATTCGAATTCTTTTAAAACGAAAGTGTTTTAACTCAAGCTTGTGATATAGAGATATTATGTCTATAGAAAGGAATATAAAATGTAAATACTGAATACTACAGGAGAACCAATATTCTCTCGCTATTTGAACCAAGCTTATCTAAGTCTCAAGCTTTTGTTTTGCTAGTTGAACGTTTCGTAAGTACCCTTCATCACATTCAATCAGGTAATAATGAATTGTTGATTTCAACATGACTATATTAAAACAAGGGAATTACAAGGTTTATTCCAACATTACCTACTTTATTAATTGTCAATCATCAGTGTATTTCGCAATATGACATTAAGGTGATGGGGAAAAATATTAGTCAATAATTAGTCAAAGAAAAAACAACACTAAACCAGTTTATTAGAGCCCAAGATAACAATATTATTTAAATCACAAAATTGAACCACTATCAACAGTAAAAATAATGAATATTACCATTATAATTTGTTTGAAGCAAGCTATATCGGAATTAATCATCATTTAATCAGTCATTTAATTTTGCAGTGTGACAAGACCGTATCGCATGTTAACCCACTAGATAAAATATTTGGAACAGTAAGAGTGGGAAGTGTCTGATTCATTTGCGTGTTCAGATTATGCTGAGATTATTATTAATGGGGAAAAATGAGTTATTTTTTTAAATTTAGAACAAAGCAATTGCAAATATTTCTTTCTATATATTAATTCTATCTCAATAATGTTCATTAAGTTCAGCGTTTGGTTTGGTTTGGTTATAACGAGTCAATTGAAAAGTCCCCGGCCTATCATAGTAAAAGAGTTATTTTTTGCCAAAATTAGTTTTATTTATTCAACATAATTCCGTTCAAGAGTGATACACTGATTATAACGACCCTCAAACTTTTTGATACCATTTTTGTAGTACGATTTGTCCTTTGTTTCTATATAGGCCTCAATTTCGGCGTTCACATCTACATTCGACGAAAATTTCTTCCCAGCGAGCATTCTTTTGAGATCTGAGAACGGGAAATAGCCGCCGGGGGCCAGATCTGGAGAATACGGTGGATGAGGAAGCAATTCTAAGCCCAATTCATGGATTTTTGTCATCGTTTTCACTGACTTCTGACACACTGCATTGTCTTGGTCAAAAACCAGCTGTAAAATTTATACACGCATCTTTCTAAGGTTATGGCTAACTGAAACACATATGGATTTAATTCTAGTGGCGCCATCTATGTGTCAGGTGGGGACTTTTCAATTGATCTGTTACGTAGTTCATACTCAGTACTCATTTTGATATGTTTGTATTATATTTATATTGATTTTATTTATTCAACCCTATAGTTATAGGGTATAGTACATCCTAAATTCATACATTTTTAAATATTCTTTATATAATAACAGTTTATTGTAGTTGATAACTCGGATTGTCGTCCAATAATTCAGTAAATATTTTTGGGCTTCAAACAAAGTTCTATTCGTTTCTTTTAACATGCTCCTTCCACCTGCATCTGGCATCATTCATTGACAGTGTCATTCCCAAGTATTTTACTGTATTCGCATACGCAATTACTCTAGAGCCAATTATTACTGGCAGGTAATATCTTCCTTGTGGTCAAATCAATAGTATGTATTCGCCATGTCTTTGTTTAATCAGTAATGCTATTGGTAACTGTTATAATTGTATATAAAACTGTCTTAATATTATTATCACTAGTATAAAGCAGGTACAATATTAGTCCAAGAACACTACTTTGTGGTACACCCGCATAAATGGATTTCAAATCTATATATAATATTTCGAATATTCGTCACCGTATCTTACTCTGAACTGACGATCAGATGTGTGGGAACTATTTTGTAAGCATTCTATTCAACCTAGCAAAATTTTATTCAAACTTTGTATTTTCAGCGCAACTTTTCTAAAATATAGTTCCTAAATAATCGCATTCAAAGTCTCATTACATGAATGCTACTAATTATAATCACAATCAATCAATAATTCCAGTTACATACAGTAATTTTGTTTAATCTGTGCTGTATTCAGCCTACATGGTTTGCATTTGTTTCCGAAAGAATCGTCCGTTTTTGTTTTTTTTTCAGTCAATTCTCAAAGGAGTTTTTGGAGTTAGAGGCCATTCATTTGGATGAGTTGATATCCATAATTCTGTAAAATTAATTTACAATATATTGAAAAGTTATAAGTACATAAAAATGCGTGACTTATAAACATTTTAAGATGTGACTTCCTACCGGCGTATAAATTTATTACCGATAATATATACTATATAATAGAAAAAGGAAAAATTATTGCAGAACATCAGTTTGGGTTTCGCAATAAGCATAGGACTATAGAACAAATACACAGACTTGCAAACAAAATAAACACTGACTTAAATGCCAAAAGATATTGTTCGACTGCTTTTCTAGATATATCTCAGGCTTTTGACAAAATATGGCATACGGGCTTGCAGGTTAAACTAAAGAAACTTCTCCCTCATCCGGACTATCACTTACTAAAATCGTATCTCACTGATAGACATTTTATTGTAAATCAAGGCGATGAACATACCGAATTAAATCCCATATATTCAGGAGTTCCGCAAGGTAGTGTACTGGGTCCAGTACTGTATCTTCTGTACACGGCCGATCTGCCCACTACAAAAATAACTACTGTGGCAACATACACAGACCACACAGCAATCTTGGCATCCCATGAAGATCCAGTCACAGCATCAATAAACCTACAAACCCACCTGGATCAAATACAATTATGACATGGCGCATTAAACTCAATGAAAGAAAATCCACCGATGTAACGTTTACCCTGCATAGAAGAACATGCCCATCAGTGAATATCAATCATCGTCAACTCCCCCAAGCAGAGCAAGTTAAATATCTTGGTATACACTTAGATCGACGCCTAACCTGGAAGAAGCACATACTCTCTAAACGAAAACAACTTTGACTGAAATTATATCAAATGTATTGACTTTAATATATCCATATCCATCATTCAACGGTCCCAAAATAAAGTATTGCATGACACTGTTGATGCTCTATACTTATACTATATTTCAAATAAAGTAATACAACACGATATCCCTCTAGAACCTATAACGAATGTAATTCAACATGTTTGTGTGAAGTACTTCGAAAGAGTGTCAGTGCATCCCAATGTACTCGCTAATCAGCTAAATATTCGATGTGATAGTGAAGTGCGTAGACTAAAACGTTTAACACCACCTGATCTGATTACTGGACATATGTAGATTTCAGAATAAGCTTTAGAATTAGGCTAAATAATTAAGATAATATTTTATGTAGATCTCTTAATGAAGTGATTTTCTACAAGCCATGTATATATAACACAGAGATAAGGAATACTTATTGCCTATAGGGCAGATTGTGGAATCACAAAGAATAAAAAAAATATTTCTTGTCAGTTATAGATATACATTCTGATGGTTTATTATAAGTAGCTTTGTTACTGTTCTGTGCTTTAAAAGCAAATGATGTTTTCTCTAACTGTATCACTTACAGCATTTGTTAATTATCAGTTAAATATAGCTAATTAATAGACAACAGAGCAGACTAATTACATTAGGTGGTCAGCTAAGTAACATAGGGGTGGTCTGAATTAACAGAACTAACTTATCTAATTAATTAATTAATTTTGTAGTTATGTTTATGATATGTCTGACACATATCATAACTATTTATTAGCTAAAAGTATATTGTCCAGCTATAAATAACTATATTAGTTCAATGGATTTTTGTCTCTTCAATCTCTGGCTAAGTCTACTGTTATTGAGGAGTTGCGTCGAGCAGTACCTCTACGTTATTGTGATCACATCTTCAGAGTGCACCTTTCTTGATTAAAAAAAAAATTTGATCCGGATTGTGGTGAAAAATTATGAAAATGAATTAAATTTATGGAAGAAAAATGTCTTAAAATTTAATAAACTAGTTACGCATAACAATTATTTCTCAAGTATATTAAAAAATAATATATATTATTCATAAATATGAAATGGACCAAAATAAAGGTTAAGGTTATATCAGTTTAGAATTCATAAAAATCGATTAGCGTATATTTTTAGAAGAAAACGAGTTAGTAGAGTTTATTTATTATATTTTTAAGTTTCCTTCTTTCTAATTAGGGTATATCTGGAGTGGACCTACCGCTCAACGTAGACTCTGCACCATGACCTTCACGGTTAAGCCTACCGACTGGCGAGTGTCTATGGAGATCATACCAGAAGACATCCGGTCTTGCTCAACTTGGTTAGTGGCGTGACTGGAATGGTAATTTCCTGTCGAATGTTCCACTGTTGTCTATAAAGACATTTGCAATTACAAATACAATAACAAAAACAAAGTATATCTATGCCCTACGGAATTCGAACGTGCAACTATAGTAACAGTAAGAAAACTATCCTGTCGCCCTAAGAACTGCGTCTTCAAAGCCAGCTTATGCAGTAATTGGCCTATACTATGACAAACTTTGTATAGCGGATACAAAAAATTGTTAATCTGTATTATATTTTCGGTAGATATATGAAGGATAATTATTTAGACAAAAAAAATAAACAACAAATAAAATGTTCATTGTTACAGTAATGATTAATGTACCATCTATAAATAATTGTCTTATCTTGTGTGTCCATGATTACTTTCCGGCTTGACTAGCTATTCATATAAATGTTTTGAATAAAATGACGGCATGCGTGCCTGCACTTTCTGCAAAAGCCGCTGAAAGTCATCGTTTGCTAATAGAGACTTATGATGAATTATGAGAAGATGTGAAACTTAGATTCGACAATTCAAATGTAATAATTTCAACGTTTAAGACAAATAACCTACTGGTAGGCCAAATACGTTTGAAGATGCAGAATTGCAGAAGCTTTTGGATGTAGACCTAATACAAATTCAAAAACAATTGCTAGAAAATTTAATATTTTGAATGAATCTAAAAGACGGTCGGATGGATATGATGCGTCAAAGGTATGCGAGGAAATCATTTCTGTCTCGAGTAGTAACGGGTGATGAAAAACTGA
The DNA here is from genome assembly GCF_030347505.1 of Rhynchophorus ferrugineus. Classification (NCBI taxonomy): domain Eukaryota; kingdom Metazoa; phylum Arthropoda; class Insecta; order Coleoptera; family Curculionidae; genus Rhynchophorus; species Rhynchophorus ferrugineus. Next base: position 88,060,008 of record NW_027472580.1, on the reverse strand, counting down.
TTTATTTCAAACATTCAAAGCATAAAAATAGCCACATTGCAAGGTCAAATAGATTTGGTCGCAAGACCTACGGTCTCTCTGTCTGGTGTGACCACGTTGGTGTCGTATATTATCAACAATTGAAACATGGAGAAACAGTTAATACTGACAACTTGAACAACAAATGATGATACCTCAAATATATGCATTATTTAAAACAGAATACGCTCAAACATGATAAAAATTGTTTAGTAGCCTGGCAACTCGTACAGCAAAACCAGTCAAAGAAACGTTAAATTCACTTGGATGAAAAGTTTTATCGCTGCCGCCGTACCCTTCAGATCTATCTCCTTCTGACTACCAAATTTTCCCATTGAAGGAACACGCACTTCGTCGACACAGAGTAGTAGTTGGTCCATTTTGAAGTATTCAAAGATTCGGTAGAAGAAATAATATATCTACAATACAAAGAAAAACTGTTCGTTTATAATGGCCTCCATAAATTACGTGGGGGATGGTCAAAATATATGGAATAAAATGACCAATATTTTGAATAAATAAATTTAATATTTTTGTGTTATACTTCCCCGATATATTCATACATACAGCTAACAGGTCAATTGAAAAGTCCCAGCACTGACACATAGATGGCGCTACTAGAATTGAATCCATACGTTTTTTAGTTAGACTTAACTCTCAAAAGATGCGTGTATAAATTGTCAGCTGTCGGATCATCAGTTTGTGAATTATAGCACTTTGAGTGAAGCAACTTGTTGATAAAATACTGTTTTTTGAAGGGAAACGGTACAGTTGAAGCAAAACTTGGCTTGATGCCGAGTTTCCAGATACTGCTCCAGGAAAATCAACCATCAAGAATTGGTATGCTAAGTCTAGACGTGGTGCAATGAGCACCGAAGATGGTGAACGCTGTGGAAGCCCAAAAGAGGTTGTTATCGACGAAAATATTTAAAAAATCCACAAAATGATTTTGAATGGCCGTAAATTGAAATTGAATGAAATAGCAGACACTATAAAGATATCAATTGAACGTGTACATTATATCATTAACGAAAATTTGGGTATGAGAAAGCTCTGTGCAAAGTGGATGCAGCGCGTTGGCGTCCGTTTTTGCGTCGATATGTGATTCATGACGTGAAACGTGGCATGGCATGTGGCCATCGGCACATGACACTCCATCATTTCACTCCGAAGTCCAATCGACAGTTATCCGAGTGGACTGCACACGATGAACCTGCTCCAAAGCATGGGAAATCGCAACAGTCGTCTGGCAACAGTATGGCGTCTGTATTTTGGGATACGCATGGAATAATTTTCATTGACTACCTTGAAAAATGGCCGTATTTGAGGAAAAAGAAAGTGCAGCTTCACCAAGACAATGCACCCTATCAGTCAGTGAAAACGATGACAATAATTAATGAAATGGGCTTCGAATTGCTTCCTCATCCACCGTATTCTTCAAACCTGGCCCCCAGCGACTATTTCTTGTTCTCAAATTTCAAAAGAATGTTCGCTGGGAAGAAATTTTCGTCGAATAAAGAGGTGATTACTGAAACTGAGACCTTTTTTTGAAGCAAAGGACAAATCGTACTACAAAAATGTAAAGTTCGCTCGAGGGTCGCTATAATCAATGCATCAAACTTGAAATGAATTATGTTGAATAAAAATACTATAGTAGACCGGGGATTTTTCTATTGAGCTGTTATATGCTAATAACATTTCTCGGGAAATAATAACCTGAAGAACTCTACCCAAAAAATTTCTAAGGAAATAAACAATAAAATAAACAAAGTATATGCATTATTGAAGCCAATAATTATTATAATCAAATATTTCAGCCCGTTACAGAACATAATATAACCCCTTAAAGCATGAGTTTGTTTATAATTGTCATAAAATTATTCATAGAGGTTACAATGATTAATACATGACTCCTACAAACTGTGAATAATGGAATAGATAACGACACAATATATGCGATTGTGTACGAATCACATAATATAAACTGGGACAATTTAACACCTTGCCCAGGTAACAGAAAACAATATGTTAAAATATTCAAATTAGCACTACGCACGAATACCAATAGCACAGTTTTCTACCGGCTAGTCTTCGTACAGGTACTGTCAAGCACTTATTCAGCTCAGCAGTAAATTTAAACCCGATATTTCTCTCTGCGGAGAACCCAGAAGAAGACCACAGCGACGTCCGTTAATGTGAGCGAGCATGTGGTAAACTCGTTTGGTAGATTCGGTTGCGACTGAAAGTTGTTTTTTTTTCGGTCAGACAGCGTGATAAGTACTGGAAAGTAGTGTAGTACCATGTGTAAATATCTAGTCGGTCAAAAGAGACGATAGTTTAGTTTCAAGAATAGTTAATTAAATCTCTAAAGATTTTAACCCAAAGGTTTTAGGATATTTGGTGAGTTTTTATGATTTACTATATTTTTTTGAAATATTCTACAGGACGTTATATTATATTTATCAAGGACTAGAGATACTGTTACTTTCTATTCTTAATAAAACATATTTTTATTAATTAAAATATTCGATCTATAATTCTAATTCAAGTGCATATATTTTAAAACGTTGATAAACATAAATGAAAGCTACCATAATTGTCTTTAATTTTAATAACAAATAACAAATTAAAATTAATAACAATGATTCTGATGCAACCTCATAAAATTAAGATGAACCTAACAACAAACTATATTGTTTCTAACAATTATGAGTTAAAATTAAAAGTTGTGTGTTAAAAAAGGCTAAAATAAGTATTAAGTTTAATTTTTTTTTGTTTCTTCTGACAAATGATTGATGACCATCGGGCATTGATTGAACGAGATCGAAGATCTCTGGTGATTACAGTAGGTGGTGTAGGATTTCCGATTTTAAAATTAGAATTTTACGAATATTGTATCATGTGATTAAGTGTTGCATTTTTGCAAAATCGCTTGGTTGACAATCAACAACAATGCTTTGGAAAAGAAACAATGTTTATTCAATATAAGTTTACATTAATTAACAGTGCTTAATTATTTTCAACCGATTTACTTTTAATAACAAATTACAAATAAAAATTAATAACATTGATTCTGATGCAACCTCATAAAATTAAGATGAACCTAACAACAAACTATATTGTTTCTAACAATTATGAGTTAAAATTAAAAGTTGTGTGTTAAAAAAGGCTAAAATAAGTATTAAGTTTAATTTTTTTTTTGTTTCTTCTGACAAATGATTGATGACCATCGGGCATTGATTGAACGAGATCGAAGATCTCTGGTGATTACAGTAGGTGGTGTAGGATTTCCGATTTTAAAATTAGAATTTTACGAATATTGTATCATGTGATTAAGTGTTGCATTTTTGCAAAATCGCTTGGTTGACAATCAACAACAATGCTTTGGAAAAGAAACAATGTTTATTCAATATAAGTTTACATTAATTAACAGTGCTTAATTATTTTCAACCGATTTACTTTTAATAACAAATTACAAATAAAAATTAATAACATTGATTCTAATGCAACCTCATGAGATGAAGATGAACATAAGAACAAACGATATTCTTTCTTACAATTCTGGGGTAAAATATCAATACATATTTTAAAAAATCGGTACTGTATTGATTTTATATCGATACTTTTGATGTATCCACATTTCTTTGGATAATATCACTTAAAATAAATATGATTTTAAAAACTATGTATTAATTTAACAATAAAATCCATAAATAAAACAATAAAAATGTATTTAACCTCACTAATAAACAAATGAAAAGTTGTATGTTAAAAAAAGCTAAAATAAATAGGGCACGGATTAAGTTTTTTATTCCTTCTGAAAAATGATTCTTCATTACTAATCACCATCGGGCATTGATTAAACGAAATCGAAGATATCTGGTGATTACAGTAAGTGGTGTAGGATTTCCCACTTTACTATTAGAATTTTACGAATGTTGCATCATGTGAATGAGTGTTGATATTTTGCAAAATCGCTTGGTTGACAATCAACAACAATGCTTTGGAAATGAAGTCATGTTTATTCAATATAAGTTTACATTATTTAACAGTGGCTAATTATTTTCAACTGGATTTTCCTTAAAAAAGTGAGAAATTAAATTAATTCGCCACTAACTATAATATGTTGATTTATAATTCAATGTTTTCATATATGAGAAAAATTTGCTCCTTACACAAATAACTAAAATAAAGAATAATGGCAAGTTAGGCAATTAATTGTGCATTTGTTGAATACAAATAATATTCAACATGAATAATTAGACAAATCATGGTGGTGGATGCTTTAATTTATGTTTATTTCACTTCAGTAAATGAAATTTTCATTTTATTGAAATCAATAATTGTACAATACGCTTAAAAAGAAAGATTAAATACTCTGCATTTCTAACTACTACTTTTTAGACCTCAATAAAATGACACCCAACAAAATTAACATCTATAAAAAAAACGTGTATAGAATCCCAGGTACATTATAATGTTAAATCATCAAATTCCTGAATACAAATTCAGAAATTAGTTGATACTATATATATATATATATATATATATATATATATATATATATATAAATATATATATATATATATATATATATATATATATAAATATATATATATATATATATATATATAAATATATATATATATATATATATATATATAAATATATATATATATATATATATATATAAATATATATATATATATATATATATATATATATATATATATATATAAATATATATATATATATATATATATATATATATATATATATATAAATATATATATATATATATATATATATATATAAATATATATATATATATATATATATATATATATATATATATATATATAAATATATATATATATATATATATATATATATATATATATACAAATAAATAAAAATTATATACATAAAATAATAAATACATTGTGTTTTTATATTCCTTGTATTTATAAACTTATTTCATGATCACTTTATCGGTAATATAAAATATAAAAGTTAATATTAATATTAAAGCTATATCACTAGGAACAACCAGTTAAATTGGTATTTAGTTGAGTGAAGAAACACACATACAAGGAACTAGAATTAATATTTTATTTTTATTCTCTCTAATGTAAAAAATAATTAATATAATTCTGCTAAGTGATATTAATTGCGATTATTACAGTATATTAACCTTTTTGAGTTTACTCCTTAAAGAGAATTGCAATATTTTAGTCTCTATCTCCATCTCATATCCTTCCATCATTTTTTTGTTATTATTAGTGATTTCAAACCAATTGAATTTCTATATTATTTCTTTATTGATTTATATTTGTGTTAATTTTTTAACTGAATATATTGTTCTCGGTAAACTTAAGTAGTTCTCATACCTTTCTTATTATCTTACTGTTTTGAAATTTCTTGGTCACACTAGTCCTTTTCTCAATTTATCATTTGATATAACTTGATCTTGTGGTTCATATGGTTCATTGTGCAATAATCATATTGCACGTTGCTGAGATTTAGTAATATTCTTTCATGTTTTAGGGCCAAGTCTTCGATAACACCCCCCTGGGTGGACCTTTTGATTTTGAGATCATTGTGGTACTCTTTGTTAGTTAAATGGTGATAAGTATTGGTAATTAATCGAAAAACTTTGTTTTGGCAGTTTTAACGTTATCACTGGTCGGTTAGATGACCAAAGCAGCTTTACTATTGTCTAATAAATCAATATGTTTGATCTTAGATGAAATTGGGAGTATCTTTCGACTGACCAGTACAGTTGCTTAATTTTGTTTTTGTATAAGGACATATTATTAAATTTAATTAAATTGCAGAAAAAAGCTAGGATTTGAAGAAATAAGAAACATTGCTAATATAAGTTAAAAACAAGCTTTCCTATGTCAACATTCTTAAAAGTTAAATTGACTCTTGTAATTTTCCTTGACATTTTCTTGAAATCTATTGAATTATAATACATGTGAAGTTTTAACTATTCTTTCAAATTTTAAAATATATATCAGTATATTTAAGGAATTTAATATATAAAACAAATAGAATTTTGATCTCTGAATACATTAGGTAAACCTTAACAAAAATATCTGGTAAATATCTCAGTCCTATGTGCTTTAAAATGAAAGTATTTTAGGCCAAATTTCTAAATCCAAAAATTAAAATTAATTTAAATAATCCAAATTAAAATTCCTTTAAATAATATGACAATATAACCAATGAACATGCTAAAACCCGTTTTCTATAAATGTTAAAGTTAATGGCTCATAAAATGTTTGTATATATACTTTATTTATTACATACCAAATACATTCTCACATTCTCATATTTATTACATTTTAGATTAACATTTGTCACTTTAGCATGAATTATATAAATCTCTTCAAATAAGGTGATTATTTATCATCATCATCCTCATCATATTGGGTTTTTACGTATAATTATAGTTTAAACAACCAACGTTGATGATTAGTAATAAGCAGAAATAATAATAGACTCATCAAGTGTCGTTGGCTTTTGGAATTTGGAGGTATACCCGAAAAAATACAATTTAAAAGCGATCTTTTGAATCGAAATCGGCTTTTTAATGAGCAAATAATGATGTCAACGCTTGAAACAAGGCCAAAGCGTTATCTGATAGCTAAAACAGGAAGTTTTGGAATAATAGTCTCGTAAGTTGGTTTCTTTTGTTCGGAAACAATGGAAATAAAAATGCAAAAAAAACGACACGAGACTGAGGAAGATAGAATCGTTTACGAATGGGTTTCTTTTTACGTCTGTGTAGGTTTTTTTATTACCTATTGGCTCAGGTTATGTAACTTATCCACCAATCTTTTTCTATTGTTTTAGTTATTTAACATTCATTGTGGCTACTTGATTTTGTTAACACTTGTTGAGATTATTTGAAAGAAAAACACTTTCTCTATTTTGAGATTGGAATATTAACAGTTTGGTCATTTATATAAAGTAAATAATGTTATATTCTAAATTAGACATTTAAAAAAAAAATATTTTTAAAAATATTTTCGGAGCTAAAACCTTTTAGAATATAACTTTTTAAAAGCTTTTTTAAATTTACATTATTCTTCGAGATATGGCTGTTTTAGTGACTCCAGTGATATTTCTCCAAGCAAAACTCCCAGCAGGTAATATCATCTCTATGGCCCTATTTCGATTTCTGATCCTTCATTCTTCATAATGAAATAAAGGTATTATTCTCATCAAGTAATTTAAGAATGATACAGCCCGTATGTTATCATTACTAGATTTACTACTTCCACTCATTCACTTAACATCCCCTTGTCAATTTCGTATGCTAATTATCTAGTTTAAATTTATGGGACATACGCAGCTATAGCAACATCGAAATTTTAGAAAGATATAAGAGCAGCAACATAGCCTGAGATATTAGAATGAGCTAGCACTAACAGCACACGAGGCTAAAGGAATGTGACCAGTACACTAAACGGGGAGTATAGAAGGGGGAATAGCGACCCTCCAACTTTTTGTAATAGTATTTGTCCTTTACTTCAAAATAGGCCTCAGTTTCGTCAATCACCTCTTCATTTGACAACCATTTTTAACCAGCGAATATTCTTTTGAGATCTGAGAACAGGAAATAGTCGCTGGAGTCCAGATCTGGAGAATTCGTTGGATGAGGAAGCAATTCGAAGCCCAATTCATGGATTTTTGCCATCGTTTTCACTGACTTTGTCATCAAATGCGGCCGCTTTTCGGCGATTTCGTCCTTCAGACGGTCTAATAACGCTATGTAACAGTCGCTGTTGATGGTCCTTCCTTTTTCAGTCAATGAAAATTATCCCATGCGCATCTCAAAATACAGACGCCATAATCTTGCCAGCCGACTATTGCGTTTTCCCAGGCTTTGGAGCGGTTTCCTCATGTGCAGTCTACTCGGATAACTGTCGATTGGACTTCGGAGACAAATAATTAAGCCATGTTTCGTTTATTGTCACATATCGACGCAAAAACTCGGGTTTATTACGATTGATCATCTTCAAACACTGCTCCGAATCATCAACTCATCGATGTTTTATTTTAAAGTGAGCTCGCGCGGCACCCTCTTTGCACAGAACTTTCTCATACCCAATTATTCAAATAAAATTGAAATATTCAAATTTTAAAATCATTTTGTGGATTTTTTTAATGTGTTCGTCGGTAACAACCTCTTTTGGGCGTCTACTGCGTTCACCATCTTCGGTGCTCATTTCACCACCTCTAAGCTTAGCATACCAATCCTTGATGGTTGATTTTCCTGGGGCTTATTTTTTCCCTTCAAAAAGCAATATTTTATCAGCAAGCGAAATTCCATTTTATCCATTTTTTCACAATAACAAAAGTTGCTTCACTCAAAATGTTTTAATTCACAAGCACAATCGCATCTTTTGAGGGTTAGGGCTAACTAAACAACATATGGATATAATTCTAGTAGCGCCATCTATGTGTCAGGCCGTGGAGTTTTCAATTGTCCTGTTATAATATATAAAATGGACATAACACAAAACTATGAAATCTTACAATCTGTATCTGTATCTGTTTCAAACATATATGAAAAATATAGTATTATTATAAATATAAATATCCTTGAGTACAATATATGCTATGTTTAAGACCATTTGTTTTTTAGTATTTTCATTGATATATATTTATTTTGAGTATATAATCCAACGTTATCCATATAAGTTGAATTATATATGAAATGTTACAAAGGTGTGTTTTTATGTTAAGAATTTTACATTAAGGTTACTTCAATTGAATTTGGAAACCCTTAAAATCATGTTTTTATACACTTATTCTTTTTACAGATTTACATTATATTAACTAAGACAAATTAACTATTACTCATACTAAACTTGTATTTATATTTTAATTTCCAATTTGTAAAGTAAAACGTTTTGAAAATAAAGGCATGTGATGTATTTAAAATCAATTATACACTGTTGCCATAATAAACAAATTACTATTTTAATTACAGTGAACTGCATCTTTGTTAAACAATGATCCTCCACCTTCAGCTTTATAGTCAGCGTTTTTGAAATGCAACCTACGAACCTATTTAAGTATTTAAGCTTCCTCCAACATAGAGCAGGATACTTTAGATAATAATGAATTCTATTCCAATCATTGTAACATAGACTTACACTACTGCCATAGAAAATGAATTGGCAAAATTTGACATTCACAAAGACAGAATGTTTCACATGTGCCAATTTAAAATCTCCTTCTATATCCTTTATGTTTTGTGTCCTACTCTCAACGACAGATTAACATAGACAGATGTCAGCTACACCCACCGATGGAAGTTCTTTTATAATAATAAATAACACCAAATAGGTAAGAAGTTGGACAATACAGTGGATTATTGTTATAGAGCAGATTAGCATGGCTCAGAAGAAAAAAGAAAAAAACTTCTTGATAAGGAAGGTGTTATATAACATGATATACTGGTTACTCTAAGAAATCAGTTTGCTCTCTGATGATGTCATGTAACCGGTGATGCGTTGACATTTCAATAGGGTTGAAGCAGCAAAATTATCTGTGCCTTATCTAAATAGTAAATTAAAATTGTTTGTTCTTATGACTCGCACGTTTCATAGTTTATATCAAACATTGTTGAAATTACAAAATCTTCATTCATTCTAATATATAAACTAGAACATAAAATAGAATATATAGCCGGTGTGAGTCAAGGATTTAAAAAGGTTCGAATTCCTGCAAGAAAATTAGTTTCCTTTGTTAACACGTTTTTGCATTATTAAGCTCGATATGAGCGTTTGTTGGAATCCTGCGGATATATCAGGGGCGTGCATGATTAAGTGAATAACAAACAGGAATATTTCGTAACTGGAATATGAATCAGTACTGAGGATTTCTTAACAAGCTTTGTTAGGATGTGTTGATTGATAAGTGTTGAATACAAAGTGCATTTAATTGATTAAACTCACTTGTTTTGAAGACAGTTTAGTTATTTTAAATTAAAATTAATAAACATATCATGGCGGGTATATATTTTAATGAATCGAATGCAAGAGAGCACAGATAATGACTGACTAAATGGAGCACCCGGTGAACTTTGACTGAATTTTGGCCTCTTTATTATATTAAATTAAATCGATAGTTTAAATTTAATATTTATAGTATTAAATGACACTCTGAGAATTTCTTTCGTCAAACCTTATTTTGTCACTATCAAAGTATGCCTCATCCAGCGAGTTACCTTATGCATCAAGGCGCAAGAGAACTATATCAGATCTGATGTGCGATATGGAAATAATGCGTCTATATTGGGATAGGATAAGGGACGTTGGTTTCGTAGGTACAAACTTGTTAGTATTATGGGCTCAATCTAAACGATCTAAACGAGCGATCTTGTTAAAAAGTATCACTTGAAAACACTGCATCTGTCAAGAATTGAAACCGTCTTATTGAGACTTTTCATTCGGTTTTCATAAAGATTGCCTAACTTGCGCTAGATCGTTTTAAGAGACATGTCATTTTTAAGAAAGCGAGGATTATTATTGCAAGTAAGAATATAACATGCCAGCTTGATTGCCCCAGTGGTAAAGAAGACAGGACGTTCCTCCTGCAGGCTGCGAAAGTCGCGCGTTCGAATCCTGCTGGGGAATGATCGTACCTACCCAGTCACGCCAGTAACCAGGCTAGATAAGACCGGATGTCATTTGGGATGATTTATAAGTTGATCACTCGCCAGTTCGTAGGCTCGATGCCGAGGATCGTGGTTCGGAGCCCATATTAATGACACTAAAATTTAACAAAAAAAAAGAATATGATATCCGGGACGGATGAAATCGACTGTCTTCTGGGAGGATTAACCAGAAACTGCAGAATATAAGTTATGAGGTAAATTCAATCTGGATAAATCCCACTTGGTAAAATGATAGAGGATGAGTTTATGTATAGACGTTTACATCTTAATTTCTCTACCTAAAATATATATAATGTAATTATCAACAACTTAACGCAATATAAATGAGAAAACAAGAACGCACGCCAATTTAATCCTATCAAATCAATCGATCGACCTGGATAATGGCTCTAACATGAAAGCATTAGTTAATTTACTGTTAACTGTCTGGAGTTTTTGAGGTAACTATTTATTTTTTAATGTTAATTATCACTAAAAACAAAAATGATTCTTACGGATTTTTGAAATATCACATTGTGAGTTCATTCTAAGTCACGTTATTACCGGCGATTTAAGTAAAATTATTGTATTTGAATAGAAATTAAAAAATAATTGTCTGATTACATCCTTGATATTTTTACTGCAATCATTTCTGATTACAATAATATTTCGGATAATAACCGAAATGAAATATCAATAAATACAATTCATTTTAGCATTTTAAATAAGCAGCATGAAGTCGAGACCATTAAGGGTCCTTATTCAACACACAGTGACAGATATTTTTTGTTCTATAGTTTAAACTTTCTAACATATTGCTTATCAAAAAAGTTCATTTGCAAGGAAGTTTAGTCTGATCATTATATTATGATGAAAACTACAGCGAAATGTAATTACAAACTACTCTAGTGGTGCAGATTAGTTTTGACATATCAGATATAATGACTCAGTCTGGTCAAAAGGTTAGATTCTAAGAGTATATGGCTTAGTGGCTTTCAATTATACATATATTTACAACGTCCTAGACTAAGTCGGTTAATGATAACTTGGCAGGATCTGGATCTAGAAAAGAGAAAAGGGAAGAAGAAATCGTGTTTTATTAGCCATAACTTGTTGCTTGAAATATTGTTAAAGTCGGTGCCGAAAAGAAATACTAATATGACAAATCATTATTATGGATATAAAAGAAGTTGAAGGGAACTATATGTTGTATTAACAACTTAATTAAAAGCAAACTTTGATCGAACAACACACAAGTATACTTTTAATAACGCATTATTTACTATTGTTGTTAAAATATATCCAATATAACCAAATATTTGCAATCAATGTGAGTTGTTAGAAGACATTTAAAATTCAATAGTAGGGAAATTATGTGAGAATATAACAGTTGAATGAAAATTGGCATGCTTCTCTCATCCAGCTTTACCTAGTGGTTAATTTAACTAGACTTGCACAAGAGAAAATGATAATAGAGTATGAGAGAATAAATTTTAAAATTATTATTATACAGAACTATTTTCATTTAATTATTTTTTCGCTAATTATAAAGAAATATCGGTAAGAGCTTAGATATATACTATACATAGCTAATTTATTAATTAAAAAGAAATATCAAGCAAAACGAAAATGGAAGTGTACAAAACAAGTAACAGACCAATCCTAGCGTTCGGTTACCAGGCATGGGTATTGTTAAAGAGATATGAAAGTAAAATATAAGCAACAGAAATAAAATACCGCTGTAGAGTCAGGAGTGTAACAAATACGAATAAGATCGGATGTAAAAAAGTCCTGAATCTTGAATCATTGGAGGATTGTAAACAAAGGCGATAACTTAGAAGATATGAGAATATAAAATGGAGAATATGAGAAGCAAGGACGAAGAAGAGAAAAATCAAAGACTAGACAAAATATTAGTATTACTTTTAAATATTTATTATAATATATTTATTTACCTATTTAACCATTTATTTTATTTCAATACAAATACATTAATTAGTTCAGCTCTTTAATATACAGTTATTTTAATCGGATATATTGCCCGGTATTTCGAAAACTCCTTGGAGCATTGTATGGAAAGGTAAGAAATTGGCTTGGGGTTAATCCCACTTGAGTTGGGTGGCTGAAGTCAGCAGTTCGTTGTCTTTTGGTCTCTATAACGTAAGACAGTTAATCGGTGTAGATTATTTTAATTTAATTTAGTTATCGTAGTAAAACCATGGTTATATGTATATTACTTTTATACGTATTATCAGTACTTTTAACACCACTTTTACTACATACGATTTACTTATTATATATAAATAAAATAAAGTTTAAATAGACGAGTTAATGTTAAGTTTAAATAATTGCTGGTATAAAAAAAACATAATGCTGAAAATACCACATATTATGTGAATTATTTGTGAGAGAGGACCATATCAAGCAGCAATTATTTGAATTCTGATAAATTGAAATGTGGTTCAAACCGCAAATGTTTTCCGTTTAAGAACAATAACACTTTTAGCGATATCTCATACATATCTCATCTCGTTGCGGTTATTCTTAAATAATTATGATTGCATGAATATGCGGTTGGGCTTTTGTATTCAAACATTAAATGTCTGAAAAAATAATTGATTATTTAACGGTTATACTGAGTATTTTCAAGAAATACCAAAGTAAATAACAATTCCAATTAATATAGTACTTTATCGGATAACATTCTTTTATAGTACCATGTATTATATATTATCTTACAACGAATATCAAAGGCCGCATTCCAATATCCAGAATTAAAGTCCACTCTGGACGATTCATCTGGACTGATCCACGGCCATTTGCCATTGGTATAGTCATAGTAGAAATACTTTTCAACAGATCGAAGTTGATTTTTAGCCAATTCTTATGGTAGCTAATTTCCCATCTTATTGTTTAATTGGACCTACTGTTTAACGTAGACTCCGAACCACGGTCCTCGGCTTTAAGCCTACCGACTAGCTAGTGACCAACTTAGAAATCATCCCAGAAATCATCCGGTCTTACCCAGCTTGGTTAGTGGCCTGACTGGGATAAATTTCTTTGTCGAATTGTGCACTCTTATCTAAAACAATCACAAATATCAAATAAAAACAAATACAAATTTACGACCATGCCCCAGCAGGATTCGAACCCGTGTCTATCGAAACTGTATGTGGACCATCCTGTCGCCTTTACCACTGCGCCAACCAAGCCGACTTTTTCCCATCTTTTGAATCTATCGTATAGCATTTAAACGCCTAGAAATATTTATATCTCGAAAATAAATTCGCCTTTTCCTGAAGATTATTTAGATAATTGTGATTTTTTATATTTATTAGAGTAACCCATTTTACCAACGCGGGTTTATCTGCACTGGACCTACTGTTTGGCGTGGGCTCCGAACTACGGTCTTCGGCATTAACATACCAACTGGCGAGTGGCCAACTTAGAAATAATCCCAGAAGACATCCGGTTTTACCCATCCTGGTTACTGACGTGACTGGGATCATTTTCCTTGTCGGATTTTACACTTTTGCCTTTCGGACAATCACATACATATATTTACATGCTCCAGCAGGATTCGAACCCGCAACTATCGCAACAGTAGGTAAACTGTCATGTGGTCTTTACCACTGCGCCAACCAAGCTGGCAATAATTGTGATATATAAAGTGATATAAAAAAATATTGAGATTTCAGTAATAATATATCTGACAATTTTTATTATCTGATAAATGTTCTACCAGTTCTAATGATAATTAAATAGCAGCAGCGTTTATTATAGTTTCGCGAAACAACTGTTCGGTACAACTTCAAACAACACTTGTACTAACGGCAGATACAGAAAAAACTTGAAATAGAAACCTACCATAAAATTAAATTCTGTAAGAATATGAAATAAGAGAGAAATATTACAGCAAGAGAGAAATAAACACTATAATTTACAGTTTATTAAATATATACAAGTGAAAGACAGAAAAATCAAACATTTCTAAATAACAAGAAAAATATGGATACTAACACAGTGCAGCTGTACTGTACGTCAAAATGTAGTTTTGTTGCAGTTCTTACTGTCACCTGAAATAAACGGAGCCATATAGACATCATTTACAACGTCATCAAGTTAAGAAACAAAATTAAAAGGACAAAAAAAGTAAAAAGGGAACATCTAAGGATACAAGAGTTACTGTTCACTTATAAAGAATAGACGACAGAGACGAAGCGTAGGCGCAAAACATGAAACATGAAACGGCACAAAACATAAAAACTGTGGAAAAAAGTGGGACAAATACTTAACAGAGAAAAAATAATCTGTACATAATAGAAAAAAATAACATTCCAAGCTTGTATATCAAAAACATGGTCTCTATCAAATAACTTTATATGTTTATATATAATGCATCACTGTTGGTTGACGTTTGTAATAATTTCCATCCAACATGATAAGTTCCTCAAGAGGTATGACCTCAAAAGGGTTCGATTCTTGCATGGCATAAAAGCTTTTTATTTTACACGCGTTTGATCGATGGCTATATATATGTATAACATAATACAGTTACCCAACTGGTTTCGTTGGATTCGTATTGGCGAGTGTAACGGTTTGAAATAAGTAAGTAATATAGAAACTGCACATTTAGCTTGTTTAATTAAAGAAATATGTAGCAATATTTATTAAATGCACATATATATTCTTTATTAATTACCAATTTAATTCTTCATCAAATTTAACATGAAAACATATCACTGTTAATTGTGTGTGTAGATTTATCGTGTATAAAAAATCTTCAAGAGTTTATTAAATAACACCTTTTCGTTTTACTTACAAAAGTTTAATTTACCACCAATAATTTTAACACACTTTTAGCCTTTTATTTTTCAAAAATAATTTTCACCATATTTAGTACGATTAGCGTAAAGTTTTTAAATGTTCAACATTATTGAAGCCTTTTGGCCTACATTTTAAACGATTCTCCAAATTCTATTTTATTAAAAACACAATATATTCGACAGATTTCTCGCGCAACTAAGTATTATATAAAGAAAGCTGTATATATTTATGAATATATCAAACATTTACTGCAAAAAACTAAAATGTAAACAAACAGATGACAGAAGCACGCGGGTATAATAATAAATGTTGTTTTTTATAGCAATATATTGTGTTATTTAAAATTTCAATGTTCCATTTCAAGAAATACCTTGAAATAATTTTTATTGATCATTCCCTTTACACACAATATACTCCCAGTTAATTACTTATATAATTATTATATTTTTAAATTTTATTTAGTTAAACCTAACCTCAATAAACAAACCTAAGTTTCTTGATATAGTATTGTATTAATTTATTAAGTTAACATATTTATAAAAATAATTTGTAGAAGACAAAGCTCAATGATAGAACTTTGACATAAGTATATTATAGTACCCATATCGTGATTAAATTATGCCTTTCGGAATCGTTAGAAAGCGCAAGTGCTAGTATTTAACATTTGAATTATAAATGCATTCAAAAACATTAAAACACCCCGTATAATCTGATAATTGTGATGTTTAAACCAATATGAACCATTTTTCATCAGCCAAATAATATAATTTTAAGCTGGAACACCACATATATATATATATATATATATATATATATATATATATATATATATATATATATATATATTTAGTTCTTGGTCTATTTAGTGTTGTACTGCCTGGTTCCTACTGACCTGAAGTTGAAAACACAGATCCGTCTGTTGCAAAATATTGTGGAGAAAGACATGTTACAATTTTCAGTTCAAATTTATCGATTTAGTATTTGAAATTAATATTTCTTCTTACTTCTAATCATTTTGTGAAGATTCAAATGTGGACTGAATAACTTCTGCTGATCCCGATATTGAATTTATAGATTTATATAAGCCATATTTGAATTCTCGATAGGTTAAGGTAAATAATCTATTAACACGCACATATTTTTTGTTACAATTCAATTATGTGCATGAAGCTTAATGAAAAATGTACTATTTAAATTCCAATTACGAATAATATCTTGGTTAAGCAACACTCTTAAATGCAAAAAACAATATTTCCTTTATTTATGCTGGATGTGATAACAGAATTCATTAAGTTTACCTTTAAAAAATAATCCTAGGCAAGCGCAAAATAATTTCGAATAAGAAAGCACTCCATTTTAACCTTCACATCACGAAAAACAACACCTTCGTCTTTACACTTAAAACAAGCATTTTAAAGTAAATGCTACAAAAATTACGTAAAAATAATATACAAAAAAATGTAACCAAGGATATCCTACAAGAATTAACACCAAAGCAAAGACCCAAAAGCAATAAGTCTGCTTTTTTTGCTTTTATAATACCTCCGGCCCTCTGGTAGTGCCAAGGCTCAAAACATAGTCCCAAGGTCACCCCTTTAACTGCACCTTCTAAATATAAATTTTCTATGGTTATAAAAATGTTTGGAGACATCATTGGATCTTATTTCTATGAAAATGAGGTTAAGCGATAGGCAAGTAATGACTGTTGTCTGTTGAACTGTTACTAATCGCGACAACAAAACGTAAAACCTTTCATATAACATGAACTTTGAGATAAAACGTCCAAATAAAGACAAAGTCAACGACATATGTTTTATTTTTTTGTTTATTAGGTTGATTGAAGTTTGGTAGTTACAGAAACCCAGCAGGTGACCGTGAGGGTTAAGAGTTTAGATCGCTGACATGATACAAATCGGTGATATAAATCTATTAAGAATAATATGAGCCGGCTTGGTTGGCGCAATAGTAAAGGTGACAGGGCGGTCCTCTTGCTGCAACGATAGTCGCGGATTCGAATCCTTCTGGGGCATGATCGTAAATGTATGTTTGTGGTTGTTTTACATTTGTGATCGTCCTTAGATAAGAGTGCACAATCCGACAAGAAATATAATCCCAGTCACGCCGGTAACCAGGTTGGGTAAGACCGGATGTCCTTTGGGATGATCTCAAGTTGGTCACTCGCCTGTCGGTAGGCCTAATGCCGAGAACCGTAGTTCAAAGCCTACGTTAAAAGTAATAAGATAACACATTATCTGTATACGCTTTATCGGAAGATATATTCAGCTGCAAAAAACATAATATGACAAAATTTCATCCGAATATACTGTAACAGAATCGCTTGTCCTGTGTTCACAAGATATTTATATCATTAAAACATTTTATATTAAACATTAATAAATTAATTTTGAATTTTAAGAGTGTCGATGAATATAATACTGAAAACAGAATAGCTGAAAAAGTTAATTTTCGCTTAAGCACTTGCGGTAGTCGATATGGTACTGAAGACAAGATCAAAAGAGATAATATATCATTGCACTATATGTACTCGTAAAGATTATTAAAATTTTTCTGCAGATTTTATCAAATATGACAGGTAATAAATACATTAATTTGTATATCAACATTAAAAATGAGTGTTGCAAAGATTACTAACGATTCGAAAAAAAATATATAGTGTTTTAATCTCCTTTTGTAGGAAGTTGTTTTGTCCAGTTTATGTATGTGGAAAATTATATGTAAATTATATTTTTATTAAATAAGAAATGATATCATTGTTTTGAATGTAAATCGTAGGTGAAAAATATAGTAGTAAAATAAAATAAAATAAATAAAATTGTCATAATTTTTAACACGATACAATTTTGAGCTTATTGATATTTTATTATAGCAATTTTATTAGAAGAAGTTATTTTATAATAGTATTTAATTCATCTGTGATATTAGACAACACGTTTATATACAATAATCAGTAAATTAAAACAATATTAGGACCAGTCAGTGAGTGTTTGGGATCGAAAATATGTCAAATTCGTACTATTACTTTACTGGATTCCTTTATAACAGTAATTAATAGAACGAACTATAGTAATAACAAAACTAACTTAATAAAGTGTGGCGAAATTTCAACCACTGGCCGCTCACTAGAACTATAACAGGTCAATTGAATTTTCCCCAGTCTGACAAATAGATGGCGCTACTAGAATTAAATCCATATGTTTTTTAGTTAGCCCTAACCCTCAAAAGGTATGTGTATAAATTTGACAGCTGTAGGATCATTAGTTTGTGAATTATAGCATTTTGAGTGAAGCAACTTTTGTTATTGTGAAAAGGAATTTCGCATGTTGATTTTTGAAGGGAAAATATACAGTTGAAGCAAAAACTTAGCTTGATACCGAAAATCAACCATCAAGGATTGGTATGTTAAGTTTAAACGTAGTGAAATGAGCACCGAAGACAATGAACGCAGTGGACGTCTAAAAGAGGTTGTTACCGACGAAAACATTTAAAAAATCCACAAAATAATTTTGAATGACCGTAAATTGAAATTGAATGAAATAGCAGACACTACAAAGATATCAACTGAACATGTACATATTATTCACGAATATGTATGAGAAAGCTTTGTGTAAAGTGGGTGTAGCACAAGCCCACTTTTGACCAAAAGTAACGACGAGTTGGTGATTCGGAGCAGTGTTTAAAAATGATCAAGCGTAATAAACCCTAGTTTTTGCGTCGATATATGACAATGGATGAAACATGGCTCAATCATTTCACTACGAAGTATAATCGACAGTCATCCGAGTGGCCTGCACAAGATGAACCCGCTCCAACGGGTGGGAAAACGCAACAGTCGGCTGGCAAGGTGATAGCGTCTATATTTTGGGATGCGCTTGGAAGAATTTTCATTAACTACCTTGAAAAAGCAAGAACAATCATCAGCGACTATTGTATAGCGTTATTTGACCCTTTGAAGGACTAAATCGCCGAAAAAACAGCCACATTTGAAGAACAAGAAAGTGCTGCTTCACTAAGACAATGCACCGTGTCACAAGTCAGTGAAAACGATGGCAAAAATCCATGAATTGGGCGTCTAATTGCTTTCTCATCCACCGTATTCTCCAGATCTGGCCCCCAGCGACTATTTCCTGTTCTCAGATCTCAAAAGAATGCTCACTGACAAGAAATTTTCTTCGACTTTTCAATTAACCTGTTATATTTTAATTAATTGAAGTTATTTTGCAAAAATATTTAATACATCTATGATGTTAGAACGTTAACTACGTTTATAAACAATAATCAGTAAATTAAAACAATATTAGAGCCAGTGAGTCAGTGTTTGTGATCGAAAACATGTAAAATTTATAATATTGTTTTACTAGATTCTTCTTTAACAGTAATTAATAGAATTAACTTTGATAATAAGATAACTAACTTAATAAAGTGTGGCCGAATTTCAACCACTGGCTGGTCACTAGTAACTATAAAACCTAATAACCGCATATCCATATAGCTTCAACTATTCCTCGTTCTATAGAAAAAAATATATATAAAGATAAAAACGGACTGAATAATATATGACAGTTTTCGTCCGTTCCAAACAAAACAAAACCATAAAACTGCGCCTACAGACGACCAAGGCCTTCCTCGACTACCCCTCAAGAACGGCGCTCCGTCCATCCTTCTCGCACCACCCGATCCCGACAAGGACGAAGAACACGTGTTTCTCTCCCTTGCGAGGAACACAAGAAGGGCTTTATTCGGTGACCTCATTCAGTAAGTTCGGTGCGTAGTTCGCTTTATCAATGAAAAGTCTTGTGTTCGGTAATTTTCATAGCGGCGTTCGAAGTAAATGCATGTTTTCAATTAAACTCGCTTTTGATTCGGAACGTCGAGATTAAACGAGCGTGAAGATATTCGATTCAAGAGTGGCGTCGGTCGTTAATTTCTTTTTTCATAGTCAGATTAATCGTGGCCCTATTTCAGTAATGAGTTTGTATGCGGAAAGTTAATATAGCATCGAATCACACCCATAACATCAGATTGAATTGATCATTTCAGAAACGATAGCCATATTAACTAACCTAGTTATATAGAACAATTTATGTTCACATCCGGGCCAATAAGAACCCGATAGCCTGTGTGTTTGTGTCGAAAGAGACTGTTTGGTAGTGTTACGAGGGGTATTTAATAAGTTCACAGTAAGTAGAAATATTATCCAAGCTCCTATTTTATCTACACCTTTTTGCTTATTTTTTTACGAGAATAATACATAAGTATGTATTTCTTAAATTAAAATAAAACTAAACCACTTAAGCTAAAGTTAAGAATATACTTATACACTAAACAAGTTTGTGTGGTTTGGTTCGCTTCAATCTTCTGATTTCCCAAGTGTCGTCCAGTAGCTCTATTGCTTCCACTTTGCTGTGATTTAGCAACCTTATTTCATGTTTTAAAGCTAAATCTTGAATCAGTGTGTATATCTATTCAATTTCGAGGTCATCGTGCAGTTCTTCGTTGATTACGTAGCAACAAGCATTGGTAATTAACCATAGAACTTTGTTTTAGGTGCGTTGGTTTACTAAATGGTTTAATGTTCTGATGCAAATTGGCTTTATATGTGACTGATAAATCTGATAAGTCTTTGATTTTATGTCAAATTGAGTGTATCTTTCGACTAACCAGTACAGTTGCTTGATTTTGAGTCTGCTTTTTGTCTAACATGGTATATACCGTCGATATGTATTCGGAGGTATTTAACTGATTCTAATTGAGGAATCGGGCTTCCGTCAAGTGATATAATTAGGTTTTTGGAGCTATTAAGCTGCATTTTCCAGGCTCTAATCCATTTGTAGATCTTGTTAACCGTCACTTTTGACCAAAATTAACGACGAGTTGGTGATTCGGAGCAGTGTTGTGATGATCAAGCGTAATAAACCCTAATTTTTGCGTCGATATATGACAATGGATGAAACATGGCTCCATCATTTTACTACGAAGTATAATCGACAGTCATCTGAGTGGCCTGCACACGATGAACCCGCTCCAACGAGTGGGAAAACGCAACAGTCGGCTGGCAAGGTGATTTACAGTGAGCGTCTACATTTTGGGAATAATACGTCAGTATGTATTTCCTAAATTAAAATAAAACTAAACTACTTAAGCTAAAGTTAAGAATACACTTATACACTAAATAAGTTTGTGTGTTTTGGTTCGCTTCAATCTTCTGATTTCCTGAGTGTGGTCCAGTAGCTCTATTGCTTCCACTTTGCTGTGATTTAGCAACCTTATTTCATGTTTTAAAGCTAAATCTTGAATCAGTGTGTATATCTATTCAATTTCGAGGTCATCGTGCAGTTCTTCGTTGATTACGTAGCAACAAGCATTGGTAATTAACCATAGAACTTTGTTTTAGGTGCGTTGGTTTACTAAACGGTTTAATGTTCTGATGCAAATTGGCTTTATATGTGACTGATAAATCTGATAAGTCTTTGATTTTATGTCAAATTGAGTGTATCTTTCGACTAACCAGTACAGTTGCTTGACTTTGAGTCTGCTTTTTGTCTAACATGGTATTTACCGTCGATATGTATTCGGAGGTATTTAACTGATTCTAATTGAGGAATCGGGCTTCCGTCAAGTGATATAATTAGGGTTTTGTAGCTATTAAGCTGTATTTTCCAGGCTCTAATCCATTTGTAGATCTTGTTAACCGTCACTTTTGACCAAAATTAACGACGAGTTGGTGATTCGGAGCAGTGTTGTGATGATCAAGCGTAATAAACCCTAATTTTTGCGTCGATATATGACAATGGATGAAACATGGCTCCATCATTTTACTACGAAGTATAATCGACAGTCATCTGAGTGGCCTGCACACGATGAACCCGCTCCAACGAGTGGGAAAACGCAACAGTCGGCTGGCAAGGTGATTTACAGTGAGCGTCTACATTTTGGGAATAATACGTCAGTATGTATTTCCTAAATTAAAATAAAACTAAACTACTTAAGCTAAAGTTAAGAATACACTTATACACTAAATAAGTTTGTGTGTTTTGGTTCGCTTCAATCTTCTGATTTCCTGAGTGTGGTCCAGTAGCTCTATTGCTTCCACTTTGCTGTGATTTAGCAACCTTATTTCATATTTTAAAGCTAAATCTTGAATCAGTGTGTATATCTATTCGATTTCGAGGTCATCGTGCAGTTCTTCGTTGATTACGTAGCGACAAGCATTGGTAATTAACCATAGAACTTTGTTTTAGGTGCGTTGGTTTACTAAATGGTTTAATGTTCTGATGCAAATTGGCTTTATATGTGACTGATAAATCTGATAAGTCTTTGATTTTATGTCAAATTGAGTGTATCTTTCGACTAACCAGTACAGTTGCTTGATTTTGAGTCTGCTTTTTGTCTAACATGGTATATACCGTCGATATGTATTCGGAGGTATTTAACTGATTCTAATTGAGGAATCGGGCTTCCGTCAAGTGATATAATTAGGTTTTTGGAGCTATTAAGCTGCATTTTCCAGGCTCTAATCCATTTGTAGATCTTGTTAACCGTCACTTTTGACCAAAAATAACGACGAGTTGGTGATTCGGAGCAGTGTTGTGATGATCAAGCGTAATAAACCCTATTTTTTGCGTCGATATATGACAATGGATGAAACATGGCTCCATCATTTTACTACGAAGTATAATCGACAGTCATCCGAGTGGCCTGCACACGATGAACCCGCTCCAACTAGTGGGAAAACGCAACAGTCGGCTGGCAAGGTGATAGCGTCTATATTTTGGGAATAATACGTCAGTATGTATTTCCTAAATTAAAATAAAACTAAACTACTTAAGCTAAAGTTAAGAATACACTTATACACTAAATAAGTTTGTATGGTTTGGTTCGCTTCAATCTTCTGATTTCCTGAGCGTTGTCCAGTAGCTCTATTGCTTCCACTTTGCTGTGATTTAGCAACCTTATTTCATGTTTTAAAGCTAAATCTTGAATCAGTTTGTATATCCATTCGATTTCGAGGTCATCGTGCAGTTCTTCGTTGATTACGTTGCGATAAGCATTGGTAATTAACCATAAAACTTTGTTTTAGGAGCGTTGGTTTACTAAATGGTTTAATGTTCTGAGGCAAATGGGCTTTATATTTTACTGATAAATCTGATAAGTCTTTGATTTTATGTCAAATTGAGGTTATCTTTCGACTAAAAAGTACAGTTTCTTGACTTTGAGTCTGCTTTTTGTCTAACATGGTATTTACCGCTGATATATATTCAGAGATTCTAATTGAGGAATCGTGCTTCCGTCAAGTGATATAATTAGGTTTTTGGAGCTGTATTTTCCAGGCTCTAGTCCATTTGTAGATCTTGTTGACCGTCATTTGTACTTTTTCTACAGCCTTAGACAAAAATACATTTTTTCCATGATAACTGGGTCGTCGACAAATGTTCCAAGTACTGTTTCTTCTGTTGTTAGAATATCTGCAGTATAGAGCAGATATACGAATGGTGGCAAGACATAATCTGTGGAACTCCAGTCGAAATAGGCTTAAGCGTTGCACTTAATGCGTGACTATAAATTTTCTTTCGAAAATATATGATTCCAGCAGTCAATTCCGCAGTAGCAATTTCTTCATTTTGTAGATTAATCCCAAATGCCATAGTTATGGGACCAGGAATATTGCAGAATATGAATACTCATAGGGAATATTTCAACCAATCAGCAAAATATAAACGTAAGACTCAACCGAATGCCAACCAATGAAACCTTTGGTAGTGATTAGGGCAAACTTACATACATTATTTTATAATGCCGTTCAGTGAGTTGATGAAAATGGAGAACACTGGATTTGTAGTCATATAAATAGCGTTAATCTGTCGATATAATTTTTAGCATTTGAGGCATATAGCCTCAATAGGAGAACCTGCTCATCAGTAAATATTAATAGTTGCCGTCTACCCTAGGCGAAGGATTAGAAATATCTTGGCAAATAACTAACTTTCTAAGTTACATTCTAAGCATACACTTACTAAACGAAAAATAATCAGTACTTAGACTGATTTGGTCATATAGAATCAACTGAGGCACTGCTAGTAAGTCTAATATAGTCACCATTCAAATATTCCAAGTAGTAATGTAGCACGACATTCTTTCAGTACCCATAAAGTATAATTTAAAGTGTTAGTATCAAGTACTTCGAATGATAGTGCAGACTAAAACATTTTCTACTTATTAAAAATATCTGGTCTGATTAACAAACAAGACTCAAGATAAAAATGTTTAAGAAAGATAATTTTTTGAAGACACTTAGAAATGTATTCCTCATTATTTGGCAGAATTACGTCAGATGTTTGAGTAGGTGCTTCCTCTTATTGAAAAATTATATTTTTTTCTTCTTTCTCACGTAATTTTTCAAAGATTTTTAGATCCCATTGATTCAAAGCATCACAACAACAATCTGAGTTTAGTGCTTTATCTGTTTAGAGGAGGACTTCATGTATAAAATTCCTATACTTAAAAATTGTAATCTTAAGAATCCTTCTTCAATATTTCAAGATTTCTGAACACACCATCTCTAATAATCTTGTTTCCATTCAAAATCATGGTAATAAAATCAACTCTCAATCATAGCTCAACTTCAAGTCATTGGAATGATATGTTCAGTCCGAATGTTCGTGAATACCCTGCGAATGTCAAGAATAAAATTAATGATACCTAGACTTTATTACGTTTATGGAAAAATACTCAAATATTTCCTAAGTTTACTTTAAATTATTGCTCACTAAAAATCTAAATAACCTGAGTTGTAATATATTGTAAACATATACAAATAATTGGAAACAGTTTCGAAATCAAGAAAATGGAACACAGTACAAATACAATGTTTAGAAATCAGCACCAGCTGCTGTTATAGTATATTTGTTCTTGAAATAAGACATGTGCAACGAGAATCTTAAAAGAATAAAACAGCACCGTCCGCAACAAAAACGACAATTTTCTTTCCTTCTAGCCTGTTTGGGTTTTATGGTTTACGCGATGCAAAAAAAGAAAATAAAACAAATTCACCCAGAAAAATCTTACCGTTCGGTACCGTTCATTACCATTACATAATTAGATAAAATGCGGGTTTAATTATCGATATTTCACATTCATGATTCCAGGTATATTTTACCGTATTTCGCAACTGTGAATCGTCGAAATTCTTTAGTTCATCTCAACGAGGTGTTCTTGAAAATAAATGAATTCCCAGTAGTACCATAGCGGTTTTATATCTGGTTTTTCTGCAGACATCTGTGTAGTCAATGCACTAATCAACTTACAGTTATTGAAAGTAGAAAGACTGATACTAATTTTGAAAATGTTTGTTTTAATATATTAATTATATTTACAGTAATTTACGTTCCATACTCTTCCATTGTTTAAGTGCTTTTATCGCAACAAAATCGCAACCAATATTTTCTATTGTTATAACAATCGTTTCTTCTAATCAAAATTTGTTCCGTCGTCCATCTTGAAAAATAGCCAGCAAGTCACGTGTTATCAAATCTGGCGAATAAAGAGAAACCTCTGGTAGTAAAGATGATAATTATATGATAATTTTCAGTTAAATATTCAATCACTATACGACTCCTGATGAAATATTTTTTCTGTCTTTAGTGAATGGGATATCTAAACAATATAAGATAACAAGGTATTCGCGACACATTTAGCGTTAATTGTCCTCTGCTCATCCATTATTCCAATATAAATTGAAACATCAAACTCCTCTGCATTAACATTTTCATTCTATTTTAGCAGTTCGTAATTTCGTTCGTAAACCTTGCTGAAATCACTATAGACACAGTCATATTTATTTCGCTTCCATATGGATATGGATGACTTTCCTGGGTTAACCCATGACTTTTTGCACCTGGGACTATCAAAGTAGATCTACTTTTCATCACCTGTCATAATACCTTACCTAAAATTATGTCATTTTGCCTGATAAGCAAAGAAACTGTAACGTTGAAAAAATGTGTAAAAGACCAAAACAAAAATAATCTTGTGGTAGTCATTTTACCTGATTTTAGGTCTTCTCCATTGCATGAAAACAGTTTATTAATTAACTCCTAAGCTGTCTGAAAGTAATTCAATAATTTGTGCTGGGTTTTCGTTCTTTAAAGTTTACAATAATTCCTTGTCTTCTGACTTTTTGATCCTCCTGGTTGTTCTTTGTTATTGACATCAAAATCGCCGTTTTAAATCGTTGAAGCTGAAACCTGAAATTGTGGTACAATGGGGCAGCATCACTGGTTCTTAGAGAGTATATAATTGTCCTCGATAGTAGATTCCTTGAAGTTAAAACAACAAAAGTAATGAATATCAAAAAGAAAAAGAAATTTTAACCGTTCATTAATTTAGGGCGTCATACATAAGTCAATTAAGTTAAATAGAAAACCGTTATTTTATGAAGACATACAGCAAACCAGGTTATTTTCGTTGGTATTTCGCATTTTCATCAATAAATATCGCTGATCAAAATACATACCACTTATAGCATAAAAATAAAAATACAAGTAAAATTTTATTTCAAAATATTTTATGACAATAATATTTTTGCGGCAGCAGACACTCATTCAATAATATTTCTTCAACATATTGGATTAAATTTCGCAAACTAAACGTTCAGGGACAAATAAAATACTGTAACATTTAATAAACAACCATTTGTTTTACATAGTTAACTAGACATTTCCATTCTCTATAAATGTAGCGTTAAACCTTCGTATACCTAAAATGTTAATGGTCTGTGTTGCTTCTTTTTAAATGCTTTAATACATTAGGCTTTCTGTGTTTATACATTTAAAAAATGTGGTTAATGTTGAATGCCACGACTATTTTTTAATATCACTGCCCAGTATGCTAAATATATTCAATTACAAAACCATATTACATCACCGACATCTGATATTTTTTTAAATATAAGAAAGCAAAAGCTGCGATATAAAGTTCTTTAGATGTTTTAACAATAGTGACTGGATAAGATCTATATTTTTTTAAGTATTATGTTGCGGTATTACAATAATTCTGACACTGTCAGCTGATGTGTATAGGGAAATATTAAAAACTATTTTCAGAAAAACAAAATAAAACAGTCGTTTTTAATTAAACACTACATTACTTTATAACTACTTTATAACACTACATTTATAAATACTTTACTAATGATCTTAACATGAAATTGGTTATTAGCAGCCACTTTTGGTGCTACATGACCATCGAAGAACTTCTTTAAAATAAATATGAAGAGTTTTCAAGAATCTATATCGTACGTCAAGAGTTTATATCTCTATTATATATATTAAGAAAATATCGAATGAAACAATAATTATCTATATCTTATATAAAATGTTCCTATCAAAGGGAAATCCTAAAGATATAGATATTCTAGAGAAGTGGTTTTTGTCTTGGGGCGTTAAAAAGATTCCAAGAAAATCTCTTCACAACGGCAAGCTGATAAAATCAATTAATTTGAAGAAACTTATCATTAATTAATTCGTTCACAATTTTCATGTCAGCTTCGATTGTTGATGGTTAACACGTTCATTGTCATTTACGTCTATTGTTGAGGCACGTAAAAACTGAAAAATGTTAGCTTATTGTTTAAAAGGAAAATAGAAAGAAAACAATAAGTTAGTGATGAATATATATTTTCAATCAAAAAGCAATCACTAGAATGTATTATTAAAAAAAATTTTATTTTGAATGTACATATATCATTGTATATATTATTATATTATTACATACATATTATTATATTATACAAATTTTGTATGACAACTTTTTTTTGGAGAGTTTCTTTTGAAAGATTGCTCTAAAAAATTAAAGATAATAAAACGTATAACCTAACGACATGTCACTCACAAATTATGCAAAATGTTGTAAAATAATAAGTTGAGGAAAATTTAATTTCGTTTTTTCAAATTTTTTAAGCGAATATTTTTGAAAATTATTTTATACACTAATCATTAATGTATATACCGATATATATTCGATTAAATATATATACCGATATATATTCGATTAAATATCACAAAATAAACGTTCATGGGCAAATAAAACACTGTAATATTTAATAAACAACCATTTGTTTTACATAGTTAACTAGACATTTCCATTCTCTATAAATATAGCGTTAAACCTCCATAGATAAAATGTTAATGGTCAGTGTTGCTTCTTTTTAAATGCTTTAACACATTAGATTTTCTATGTTTATACATATAAAAAATGTGGGTTAATGTTGAATATCACGACTTTTTTCACTGTTCTGACAAGGCAATTCTATCACTGCAGAACTACTTCTAGGCAAAATCTAAATCAAACGACTATCATAAGCATTTTTCATTTAAGGACAACTTTATATAAATCACAGAGTTTTACAAATACCAGAACAAATGCCTGGACCTCCTATAATCAGCTACCCATACATTACAGTAAATATGTCCCTTGCAATTCTAATCACTTGTTAATGTTATGTATTTCAATTCAATTATGTAAATTGAGCACAATTAGAGAGTTACTATTCAAATTAGAAGTAGGAAAAAATTCTTGGTTAAGCAATGCTCTTCCACGTTCGGTCTGAAATGCAAATACAAAGAGCAAACCTTCGTTTAACTCTACTACTTATATAAGAAGACCCCAAGAGATTCCCTTAAGTTTAACATTACTACTTTTAAAAACAATTTCTGAGCACAAGCAAGATGTAGAAAAGAATGCACACTATTTTATCTTTCTCGTCCTGGGACATTTCTGAATGTTTACATTTAAATAAATCACTTTTTACATCATGACATCATTACACACAGGCATAGAAAAGAATGAAATATATCCGTAAATGTGTCAATTGTTTTTGCTTTTATACCTCCGGCCTAAGCAGACCCAAAACATGGTTACGATTACTCCGATTTAACCTATATTTCGGTGCTTTTATGCTTTATGCTGTTAAGATTCAAACGCGCTATATTGTGGATATGGAAACCATGGTCAAAAGCGATACTATTTTTCTCCCAACCTTACACTATATTTTCGTAAAAAAAACTATGAGTATAAACAAGTTAAGATTCTACAATCTGCCGGTTTTTATTATTTATTATGATTTACATGAAAATTATTTCATTAAACAGTTTACCGGAACTATGAGTATGATTGTCCAGTTTCTTAATTATTATATCAGTTAACAGTATACGTTTAGTTTACATATTACACACATTTAATTGATAGGTAAGTATATTAGGGTACACTAATATTTCTACTTTTATTTGATAAGGCTTATATATACTTTTAACACAAGTTACAGGGAAAAAAAATCTCGCAATATAATTTATTAATGTTATTAATTAATGTTACAATGCGTCTATTAATAAAATAGTTATCGATTTTTCGGTAATTTTTGTAAATATTTCCCAATACAATTGTTATGTATTACATTTATAAATTTATGTTTTTTAATTTTAAGCTTCCTGCTACATTTCCCATTTTTCAGGCAATTTACGGATTCTATCTCGAAAGAACTATGTATATTTTGAGGCTATCGCAGAATAGACCCTTTTTTTAGTATATTCATCAGTAATAAAGCGCTGCTCACGATTTATATGTCACAACAAGCAGTAATCAAAAAGAGCATGGCCTAAAGAATACAGCGGGTGGGGTAACACTTGCCATTTTAATGTTTCCAAGAAAGTTTCCGCCATTTTTGCAAAATCTGGTCGTGTGTTGTCATGCTGAAAAATAACTATGTTATGCTTTTGCTCGTATTCATTCGCTCAAACGCATCATTTATAGTCGACCGGGCTAGCAGGCTTCCTTTCTTAATAAAGTCCTTCCTGTACAATGTGCTGGTTCGATCAGTCGTTCTATATGGCTCCAGTGTCTATCTAAAATTCGTCTCACCTAGCTAGGTGGAATGTCTTCAAGTATTTCAAAACAAAATTCTCAGGAGAATAATAAATGCCCCCTGGTTCATGAGAAACAATCAAATTCATAGAGAAACAGACGCCCCCAAGTTCACGGTTTTATACCCGAGCTCTACTCGAGATATTTCTCCACTCTTCGTTTCTCGGACAAGACATGTATTACCGAGGTGGCCGATATTTTAGGCCAATAAGTCATTCGGCTCTTCGTGGCCTTATTCTATCACAGCCGACACTACCCCGTCGTGCTCTAACTCCAAATTGTCCCGACCTTCTCCGGCGAGCGATTCACTCATGTTCCGCAAGCTGCGTGGTGTGATAACGACGCCATGTCCTTGCCTGACCTTCGTACCTCTTAACAAAGGTGTTACCGGACACGGGCACCCTCCTTACTAACAGTAAGAAGTATCACTTAGGGTCATTGAATCAGCTGATAGGGTGGGGTTTAGTGGGTAGCCCAGAGCAGTCTCCACATATCCAGTCCAACTCGCTTATTCCTGCGTGTCTTCCTGACCAGGTATCCGTAACAGGATTCCTCTTCCTGGTTTCAGGCCAAAAAAAAATCATTTATAGTAGATAGCAATTCCGATTGATGATCAAATCGGTCCAGAACGCTCTTTATCTTCAGTGTCAAAATCACCACTCACAGCATGGCTGCCACAAGCTTTATACGGCACACGTTTTTTGTTCACACATCGACGAAATGACACATACTAAAAAGTGAAGCTTCAATATGAAATTGATTACAAATGTATCGGATGCGATTTAATACACAGTAACATCATCTTTTGAAAATCCTTTTAAATTAACTCATAGGCCTGACATAAACCGTAACGTTGAATATAAAACCTTGGCAAAACAAATATTTAGACAATAATATTAGAAGACGTCACCATAAATTAAAATAAACAATGCAGTTCAGTACACCTAACATTCATGAAAATTATTGTACATACTTATTTGCATATGCGCATAATTTAAAGTGAACTTTTTAGTTAGCTACCGATATTTTTAGATTAAAATTTTTTAAATCATATTTGTTGTAGAAAAAATTCACTTTCGTTCGTTTCGTTTCGTGCGAGTAACTAATATCATGACTTAGATAATTCAATATTTTTGAAGTAAAACAACAGTTAATGAAGATCAGTACATTAATTGCTTCGGCATGGATATAGAAACGTAGCCAAAGTATGCACAAGATTTTGTGCACTTTATATTTTCAGTAACTATACGAATACAAAACCTCTTTCTCTTGTACCTTTTAAGCAGTTGCTGACAAATAAAAACAAACATCATTTTCTAAGCTTTAGTTCAAATGGTAGCGAGGTTTTAAATCCTTAACAAAACTTTTAATCAATGATAAATGGTTTGTTGAGTATAAACTCCAAAACTAAAACTGTTCCTCAACTATTCAAATTCCTCACTGCTCTGCAGTGGTCGTATTGGAACCATTCCCTGCACTTTTTTTCAAAGACACTTTCAGTTGCAGCTTTTTGCAATTAAAAGGAACAAACGACACCTTCAACAAATGACGCGTATTTCTATATATATATATAGAAATTTCTATATATATATATATATATATATATATATATATATATATTATATATGTATATATATATATAGAAATATATATATATATATATATATATATTATATATGTATATATATATAGAAATATATATATATATATATATATATATATATATATATATATATATATATATATATATATATATATATATATATATATATATATATATTATATATGTATATATATATATAGAAATATATATATATATATATATATATATATATAGAAATACGCGTCATTTGTTGAAGGTGTCGTTTGTTCCTTTTAATTGCAAAAAGCTGCAACTGAAAGTGTCTTTGAAAAAAAGTGCAGGGAATGATTCCAATACGACCACTGCAGAGCAGTGAGGAATTTGAATAGTTGAGGAACAGTTTTAGTTTTGGAGTTTATACTCAACAAACCATTTATCATTGATTAAAAGTTTTGTTAAGGATTTAAAACCTCGCTACCATTTGAACTAAAGCTTAGAAAATGATGTTTGTTTTTATTTGTCAGCAACTGCTTAAAAGGTACAAGAGAAAGAGGTTTTGTATTCGTATAGTTACTGAAAATATAAAGTGCACAAAATCTTGTGCATACTTTGGCTACGTTTCTATATCCATGCCGAAGCAATTAATGTACTGATCTTCATTAACTGTTGTTTTACTTCAAAAATATTGAATTATCTAAGTCATGATATTAGTTACTCGCACGAAACGAAACGAACGAAAGTGAATTTTTTCTACAACAAATATGATTTAAAAAATTTTAATCTAAAAATATCGGTAGCTAACTAAAAAGTTCACTTTAAATTATGCGCATATGCAAATAAGTATGTACAATAATTTTCATGAATGTTA
This sequence comes from Rhynchophorus ferrugineus, assembly GCF_030347505.1. Lineage (NCBI taxonomy): Eukaryota > Metazoa > Arthropoda > Insecta > Coleoptera > Curculionidae > Rhynchophorus > Rhynchophorus ferrugineus. The sequence continues at coordinate 88,027,101 of NW_027472580.1, read as the reverse complement.
GGTGTACTGAACTGCATTGTTTATTTTAATTTATGGTGACGTCTTCCAATATTATTGTCTAAATATTTGTTTTGCCAAGGTTTTATATTCAACGTTACGGTTTATGTCAGGCCTATGAGTTAATTTAAAAGGATTTTCAAAAGATGATGTTACTGTGTATTAAATCGCATCCGATACATTTGTAATCAATTTCATATTGAAGCTTCACTTTTTAGTATGTGTCATTTCGTCGATGTGTGAACAAAAAACGTGTGCCGTATAAAGCTTGTGGCAGCCATGCTGTGAGTGGTGATTTTGACACTGAAGATAAAGAGCGTTCTGGACCGATTTGATCATCAATCAGAATCGCTATCTACTATAAATGATTTTTTTTTGGCCTGAAGCCAGAAAGAGGAATCCTGTTACGGATACCTGGTCAGGAAGACACGCAGGAATAAGCGAGTTGGACTGGATATGTGGAGACTGCTCTGGGCTACCCACTAAACCCCACCCTATCAGCTGATTCAATGACCCTAAGTGATACTTCTTACTGTTAGTAAGGAGGGTGCCTGTATCGGGTAACACCTTTGTTAAGAGGTACGAAGGCCAGGTAAGGACATGGCGTCGTTATCACACCACGCAGCTTGCGGTACATGAGTGAATCGCTCGCCGGAGAAGGTCGGGACAATTTGGAGTTAGAGCACGACGGGGTAGTGTCGGCTGTGCTAGAATAAGGCCACGAAGAGCCGAATGACTTATTGGCCTAAAATATCGTCCAGCTCGGTAATACATGTCTTGTCCGAGAAACGAAGAGTGGAGAAATATCTCGAGTAGAGCTCGGGTATAAAACCGTGAACTTGGGGGCGTCTGTTTCTCTATGAATTTGATTGTTTCTCATGAACCAGGGGGCATTTATTATTCTCCTGAGAATTTTGTTTTGAAATACTTGAAGACATTCCACCTAGCTAGGTAAGACGTATTTTAGATAGACACTGGAGCCGTATAGAACGACTGATCGAACCAGCACATTGTACAGGAAGGACTTTATTAAGAAAGGAAGCCTGCTAGCCCGGTCGACTATAAATGATGCGTTTTAGCGAATGAATACGAGCAAAAACATAACATAGTTATTTTTCAGCATGACAACATACGACCAGATTTTGCAAAAACGGTGGAAACGTTCTTGGAAACATTAAAATGGCAAGTGTTACCCCACCCGCTGTATTATTTAGGCCATGCTCTTTTTGATTACTGCTTGTTGTGATATATAAATCGTGAGCAGCGCTTTATTACTGACGAATATACTAAAAAATGGGTCTATTCTGCGATAGCCTCAAAATATACATAGTTCTTTCGAGACAGAATCCGTAAATTGCCTGAAAAATGGGAAATGCAGCAGGAAGCTTAAAATTAAATAACATAAATTTATAAATGTAATACATAACAATTGTATTGGGAAATATTTACAAAAATTACCGAAAAATCGATAACTATTTTATTAATAGACGCATTGTAACATTAATTAATAACATTAATAAATTATATTGCGAGATTTTTTTTCCCTGTAACTTGTGTTAAAAGTATATATAAGCCTTATCAAATAAAAGTAGAAATATTAGTGTACCCTAATATACTTACCTATCAATTAAATGTGTGTAATATGTAAACTAAACGTATACTGCTAACTAATATAATAACTAAGAAACTGGACAATCATACTCATAGTTCCGGTAAACTGTTTAATGAAATAATTTTCATGTAAATCATAATAAATAATAAAAACCGGCAGATTGTAGAATCTTAACTTGTTTATACTCATAGTTTTTTTTACGAAAATATAGCGTAAGGTTGGGAGAAAAATAGTATCGCTTTTGACCATGGTTTCCATATCCACAATATAGCGCGTTTGAATCTTAACAGCATAAAGCATAAAAGCACCGAAATATAGGTTAAATCGGAGTAATCGTAACCATGTTTTGGGTCTGCTTAGGCCGGACGTATAAAAGCAAAAACAATTGACACATTTACGGTTATATTTGATTTTTTTCTATGCCTGTGTGTAATGATGTCATGATGTAAAAAATGATTTATTTAAATGTAAACATTCAGAAATGTCCCAGGATGAGAAAGATAAAATAGTGTGCATTCTTTTCTATATCTTGCTTTTGCTCAGAAATTCTTTTTAAAAGTAGTAATGTTAAACTTCAGGGTATCTCTTGGGGTCCTCTGTATAATTAAACCAAGGTTTGCTCTTTGTGTTTGCATTTCAGACCGAACGTGGAAGAGTATTGCTTAACAAAGAACTTTTTCCTACTTCTAATTTGAATAGTAACTCTCTGATTGTGCTTAATGTACATAATTGAATTGAAATACATAACATCTCTTCACTCACATATTATTTACCTTAATCTACCAAAAAGGAATATATTCATTGATAAATAGGTCATATATTGGGGGTAAGCATAAGATATTATATCTCTATTAGAATGTCTAAAAAGAATTAGAAGTACAAATATTCTTTCAAGTAAACTGAGAGGGATGAAAACCTAAAATTATTATATATATATATATATATATATATATATATATATATATATATATATATATATATATAAAGATGACAAAAGTGGTTAGAATTGCAGAATGGTTAGAATCCTTAACAAAACTTTTAATCAATGATAAATGGTTTGTTGAGTATAAACTCCAAAACTAAAACTGTTCCTCAACTATTCAAATTCCTCACTGCTCTGCAGTGGTCGTATTGGAACCATTCCCTGCACTTTTTTTCAAAGACACTTTCAGTTGCAGCTTTTTGCAATTAAAAGGAACAAACGACACCTTCAACAAATGACGCGTATTTCTATATATATATATATATATATATATATATATATATATATATATATATATATATATATATTTCTATATATATATATACATATATAATATATATATATATATATATATATATATATATATATATATATATATATATATATATATATATATACATATATAATATATATATATATATATATACATATATAATATATATATATATATATATATATATATATATATATATATATATATACATATTCTATATATATATATATATATATATATATATATATATATATATATATATATATATACGTAATATATATAACAGTATATCTAATTAACAAATGTAATTTAAGCCATATATCAAATTACCATTCTCCATCTTGAGTCTTAATTTTCGACTAATAGTAATAAAAAACGATGTTATGGAGAACATTTAATAAACCTTTTAATTCTGATTAAATTTAGTTTAGGCTCGTACAATATGAGTACTCCAAGATAACACTCACTAAAGGGGTATTCTAGTCTAGATATTTGGAAAAATAATCTTTAAATCTTTATTTAAAGAATATAATCTTAGAGGATTCTTCCTTAGAGTAACCAAAGTCACACGTCTCGGCTCAAACAACAAGCAGACAGTATCGGTCTCGGTTGTTATTTTTCCTAGCCAAAACGCCTTGCGACCCTTGTCAACATCCCCATCTCCATGACCTCATGATATCAAAATGGTCGTCATGGTTATCCAATTCTTAGCTTAGTTCACTAATGCGTTCATGCCAACTATAACATCTTTCGTCTTCTTCTCCGTCACTAAACTTTACTTTCATTCGCCTTTCTTAATTCTTCTTCACACTTCTGCATCTATTTTCACTTGCCTCAGTAACTTCAATACTAGTCATCCGAATACACAACAAATTTTACTTTCTGTTCTCATCACAACGTCGCTTCTCTTTCACTAATATGTAACGTCGTCTATCGTCTCAGTACAATATATTCACTATTTTCTCATTATATCGTTGATATTGACTATTATATCGTCGAAGCCAAACATAATTCTGTAACTCTGGTTTCACTGCTTCCCTATGTTTCAATAATCATAATATCATTCATATAATTCACTATATTCGCCATATCTTCGCAAAGTCTTTGCGGTAAATGCACTTCTATAATCACCAATTATTAACTAACACCATCAGCATCATCTTCCTTGAACATCTTCTTCTTTCAGGGTTCAATGTAAAATCGCACAACCATCCTGAGCGTATTTTGAGTATAATCCCACTTCTGATATGATGATATTAAAATGTTTCATTTCTTCTCAGCTCACAGTAAATTTAAAATTAATCGGTTAAATAGGGCCTGAGATATCATTTTAACCGCCTCAAAAAATGTGGTTTCAAAAAAAGCTTGTTTAAAGTTTCGTTTTTAGATGCCGACTTACTAAAACAGCTATATCTCTGAAAATAATTTAAGTTTTAGATAATAGATTAAATAATTAAGAGCATATTCTTAAAGGGTTACGCGCTTCAATTAAAAATAATTTTTTCAAATCTCTAGACTAGAATACTTCTTAAAAACGGATATCGATCCTTCAGTAGTAATTCGATACACTTCATCCGCTCTACATTCATCTTCCCAGATGCTAATTACGTAATCGTAATCGTGAGTTTATGCACTTTCAGCTGGCGCTGGGAACAATCAACTGAAATAGTCTATCGACTGTTTAGTAATTGGCTACTTTTTACTATCGACTGTTACAGTCGTTTACTTTTAGTTACTATTTTCGGTTCTACTACTTCATTCGACTGATTTTTAACGTTCTGGCCTTCTTGTCCTAGCCGCGAACTTGAAAGTAATGCGCCGAATTTATACCTATATAGATTTACATCTAACATATGTGGTTTTATGTTTTTTTTTGTAGTTTGCTTGTGAATAACTATATATTGTAAATTAATATAGCAGCATTTTGGAATGCTGGTTTTCGAGGGCAAAAAATGTAAATGATAAATAGTAACATACTTGGGCTGGTATAATAGGTAATACTCTTTCGATAAACTTTCACGATTTTTGTCCAAGCCTTTTGTTTGTCAAAACTTTTTTCCTAAAATCTTGAAAACTAAAATTAGTTTCCAAATTTTGAGAAATTGCATCGATTCCAAAAGATTTGAAGATTTTTTTGCAGTAGCAGTTGTTAAATTTCTTTTAAAATTAACTATAAAGAGGTGAATAAAGTATATTAAATATTTATAATAAATACATTTTCTGATATGAAAACTCTACTAATCAACAATTTATTTTGATGGCTACTAAGAAGAGCACCACAGTTTTTATTTGTTGACGAATGGACCATCTTAAAAGAATGTGTTCAACTTTTAAAGCCCATTGAAATAATGACCACCGAGTTATTTGGTTAAAGATATGCCACGATATTTTTTATTATACCGTTTATAAGAGGACTGCTACATTACATCAACTCCAGGATTTTAACAAGTGAATGGGGAAAAAAATACAAAATTGTCTATAAGATGTCATCAATAAAAGACTGGCAATTTTAGAAATGAACAGGATATACGGGAAATCCAAACATTTTTAGATCCTAGATTTAAAAAAGCAGGATTTGATATTGCAAATAATGCTGAGGCGATACAAAAAGTTATTACAAAAGAGGTATCTTCCATTTCTAACTTCAAAAAATATAAATATGGTTCCACAACTGGAAATTCAAGACACAACTACTGACCAGAAATGTATTGACGTCTGGAGATATTTTGATAAAAAAATGGCTAGAATGAAAAAAGTAATTACTCCAAGTACTGCAGCAACTTTACAGATTAAGCAGTATTTAGAAATGCCAAGAAAAAAGTTGAACATGATAATATCCCTGAGCAGTAATTTAAACAATATTTCCGTTCAAAAATAAATAAAACTTTTATTTAAAAAAGGTCTGGTAGTTATTATACGATCATTTTAGATTTGTCATGGATTAAATTTTTCAATGATTAGGTATACGTTTACATTTTATTCAGAATTTATGGGTTATTGAACATCTTTAGTTTTTAGGTTTTGTTTAAGTCGTATTGTACCATTTATATTTATTATACTATGTTAATTAAAAAAAGCAATTAATATATTAAAACACGATAAAACAATTGTGGTGTTATTATTCCATTCCTTTAAGATTATATTATTTATTACATGTTAGTAGAATTTTTTTTCTTTTTGTTTTTCAAGTTATCAGTGAATGAATATATATATACATCTCTGTCTCGATTATACTACCATTGGAGAATATAATTAAAATTAACTGCTCCAAGCATTTATCTCCGTCCTTTCCTATCTCACATTTCATACAGGCAAGAATTCGTACATCTTCGCCTGACATCACGAATGAAAAAACAGTCGAACCGTCCATTTGACTGAAAATAATAATCAATATAGTAATCATACTAATTACTATTTTCAGTCACTATTTTTTTGACTATCGACTGCTTCAACTGTTTTGCGACTATCGACTGTTTCGACTGTTTTCAGTCGATAGTTCCCAACGGTACTTTCAGCATTCTTTCTTCGGGAACTCAAGAAACCGTCTGTTTATCAGGTGTTATTTTAAATATTTGACTTTGGTTGGGCCGTAAAGATAAACCGACCATGCGGAATTTAAAAGGAATGAAAATAACAATAGAAAGGTTAACTGTTTCGGCGTACTGACGCATATCATTGTTGTACGCTACGGCTAAATACATGCTCGTTTATAGATATCGATTGAAACAAAAGAGTTCGAACGAGTTTATTTATAGGGTAGTTGTAGATTGCGGTGTTATAAAAAATGGCAAAGGTATGCAAATGTTATAATCAATCGCAATAAACAGTTTTAAAACTGTTGTGTCGGTAATTCATTTCCTGTTATTTTTTGTTAAAGAAAACGCTTGGTTTATAATTGATAGTTAAAATGTTCAAATTCAAATTCAAGGTACTCGCATATTGTTCACTGTACATTTTCTCCATCTCTCAAGCAATTTATGAATGCCTTTCTAGAAAAACACTTTTTCTTTTGAAATAAATCATTCAGGGACCCATTTTTTGACTTCTTCGACATTGGTGAAGTACTACTCTGCAAACGCGTGCCCCATTGATATAAAAATGTGGAAGTGTGATGTAGGCACGAAAATCTGGTACCACCAGATACAGCCTTTATGTCGCATCTTTATGTTGCATCCATCTTCTTAATCATAATTTCCTCATTTATCATAAGCTCAACTGAAACTGTTATTCTTAAGCTGATATTAGTTTCCAACTTAGAATCGATTATGAGTATACAAAGGGATAGGGTCGCATTTTATTAAAAGAAGTTGTGAATGTTTTCTGTAAGTATTTCAACAATATGAAAGCCTCTAACTAAAAACTTATCTTACCTAATATAGTAGACAATTAAAAAATGTTTAGTTTTGAATGAGCCTTATAGTCTTGCTTAATCCAGCACGATAATTTTGACATGTTTCTTGGAAACTTGAGTGAAGTTGTGTGTGAGGAACAAGAGAAACGATATAATCGACGTAATGTTGAAAACTGGAGGAACGATGGAATATAAACAAGATAAATGCAGTGTTGGTTACACACACAGAGAGAACAATAGATTGCGTCAAATCAAAGAACAATTATTCAACAAATTTTACTGCGAAAAATGTTTTCAAAATAATCACCTAATTCTAATTTTAGTAATATAATATTATAGGAAGTAAAAATTGTAACAAAAATGTTTAGTTTTGGATGAGCCTTATAGTCTTCTTAGTCCAGCACTATAATTTTGACATGTTTCTTGGAAACTTGAGTGAAGTTGTGTGTGAGGAACAAGAGAAACGATATTATCGACGTAATGTTGAAAACTCGAGAAACGATGGAATATAAACAAGATAAATGCAATGTTGGTTACGCACACAGAGAGAACAATAGATTGCGTCAAATCAAAGAACAATTATTCAACAAATTTTACTGCGAAAAATGTTTTTAAAAATAATCACCTAATTCTAATTTTAGTAATATAATATTATAGGAAGTAAAAATTGTAATAAAAATGTTTAGTTTTGGATAAGCCTTATAATCTTCTTAATCCAGCATGATAATTTTGACATGTTTCTTGGAAACTTGAGTGAAGTTGTGTGTGAGGAACAAGAGAAACGATATAATCGACGTAATGTTGAAAACTCGAGGAACGATGGAATATAAACAAGATAAATGCAGTGTTGGTTACACACACAGAGAGAACAATAGATTGCATCAAATCAAAGAACAGTTATTCAACAAATTTTACTGCGAAAAATGTTTTTAAAAACAATCACCTAATTCTAATTTTAGTAATATAATATTATAGGAAGTAAAAATTGTAATAAAAATGTTTAGTTTTGGATGAGCCTTATAATCTTCTTAATCCAGCATGATAATTTTGACATGTTTCTTGGAAACTTGAATGAAGTTTTGTATGAGGAACAGGAGAAACGATTTAATCGACGTAATGTTGAAAACTCGAGGAACGATGGAATATAAACAAGATAGATGCAGTGTTGGTTACACACAGAGAGAGAACAATAGATTGCATTAAATTAAAGAACAGTTATTCAACAAATTTTACTGCGAAAAATGTTTTTAAAAATAATCACCTAATTCTAATTTTAGTAATATAATATTATAGAAAGTAAAAATTGTAATAAAAATGTTTAGTTTTGGATAAGCCTTATAATCTTCTTAATCCAGCATGATAATTTTGACATGTTTCTTGGAAACTTGAGTGAAGTTGTGTGTGAGGAACAAGAGAAACGATATAATCGACGTAATGTTGAAAACTCGAGGAACGATGGAATATAAACAAGATAAATGCAGTGTTGGTTACATACACAGAGAGAACAATAGATTGCATTAAATCAAAGAACAATTATTCAACAAATTTTACTGCGAAAAATATTTTTAAAAATAATCACCTAATTCTAATTTTAGTAATATAATATTATAGGAAGTAAAAATTGTAATAAAAATGTTTAGTTTTGGATGAGCCTTATAGTCTTCTTAGTCCAGCACTATAATTTTGACATGTTTCTTGGAAACTTGAGTGAAGTTGTGTGTGAGAAACAAGAGAAACGATATAATCGACGTAATGTTGAAAACTCGAGGAACGATGGAATATAAACAAGATAAATGCAGTGTTGGTTACACACACAGAGAGAACAATAGATTGCGTCAAATCAAAGAACAATTATTCAACAAATTTTACTGCGAAAAATATTTTTAAAAATAATCACCTAATTCTAATTTTAGTAATATAATATTATAGGAAGTAAAAATTGTAATAAAAATGTTTAGTTTTGGATAAGCCTTATAATCATCTTAGTCCAGCACTATAATTTTGACATGTTTCTTGGAAACTTGAGTGAAGTTGTGTGTGAGAAACAAGAGAAACGATATAATCGACGTAATGTTGAAAACTCGAGGAACGATGGAATATAAACAAGATAAATGCAGTGTTGGTTACACACAGAGAGAGAACAATAGCTTGCGTCAAATCAAAGAACAATTATTCAACAAATTTTACTGCGAAAAATGTTTTTAAAAATAATCACCTAATTCTAATTTTAGTAATATAATATTATAGGAAGTAAAAATTGTAATTTAGTAACAGACGCACTGATTTTTTAATGTTTATACATCATATTTTCTATATTGCTACGATACAGATGATAAACAATATAATATGAACATCTGAGTTATGATCTCTGATACAAAATATTTCTTTATTAATAAGGTGGTGAACTATCATTTGGCTTTAAAACAACTGCATTGCTTTGCGGAAAAAATTTGTGAATGGTCTGAATAGTTTTCAACGGAATTTTGCCTCATTTTTGACCAATACATCCGCATAGGGTTTAATAATGTTGGAGATGAAAATCTACATAAACCCGGTCATTTGTAGGACAAACGTATAAAGGGTTTCGCAATCGCAACCCTTCCATGAATTAGCTTTGTGGAGTTCCCGCTGTACAGTTGTCGTCGAAAAAGTATAGATTGAGAATATTATCAATTAATATGTTTTTCAGAACATCGGAAAAGTTTCAATCAATCCTTAAATTTGGGACGATATATATTAGAAATGTTTTGGCTCCTAATTCTAAATGCTTCTTCCTAATTTCTTCTCCCTGGTCGTATAGTTATTATGATAGAGCAAAGTTTAAAATGATTTTCTTCAAATTTATGTTAGTGGATATTCACATTAGTAGATTCATGAACGTTTACGCTCCTATCCATAATATTTTCAAGTGTATTTGACGAAGACAGTCCATCACAACTTTTATTCGCACGAAACTGTACGGTTTCATGAAAGTTTTGATGTTTGAGACAAGGAGAAACTGTAAATTCTCCTTGCAGATACGTTGGCCAAGCCAGCATATATTCAAAAAATATTGTGGCTCTCTGAAAATAAACTTTATCATAATGATACTAATTTTGAAATGAATATTTTCTATTCACAATACTGCGACTAGGCCAACACTAATTACGAAAGTGTAAATCCCTTAAAATTAATTCACACTCAGTGGCTTTTCATTAATAAAATATATGATTACTAATAGGATAATGGAATATTTTTTAATACATATGCAATCGGATGGTTTAAACATGATCAGCATGCGAATTAAATATATAACGAATATCGGTTATAAATATTTTATATTTATTCCGTCGTTGTATTAGTAAAAGTATGATAGTTGCAAGGCATAATAGATAGATTAGAGGTCGTAAATAAAAGTTTCATCGTTAATAGCATTGTCAACTATAATATATAGAATTGGTAACAACGTATCGTCTGGCCCAAAAAAGTAATATAATACTTCTTCTTTAGTTAAAAGTAGAAATCTGTGTTAAGTTCAATAATAAAATGTTACTAGTTTCGAAGGACTTTTAAGTTATGTAGTTGTTATATATATATATATATATATATATATATATATATATATATATATATATATATATATATATATATATATAGAGTGTCAGTCAAGAGAAAAATTAGTTGTTGTAAATAGACTATTCATTAATTCGTTTATATAGTTTTCAAAAATTTAGATAGGTGTATTAGATCAATAAAGTAATCTCAAAATATCACTTAATAACCTAAAATATCAACAGTGATTCAAATGCTCTAAGATATAGTTTACATGTAAAGCTTTGTAAACAAGTTATTTCGTGTATTATTTTATGAAAAGAAGAAGCAACTGGTTGAACCCACTGAGTGTTTTATATGTTACAAAATAAAATCACAAACAGCTGTTTGTTCTGAGCATTGTCCCATCTGGATACCTCATAATTATAATAAAATTATTTTTAAAGGTCGCCTCGCCTGTACTTTCGTCCGCCAGTTTGACAGGTCAAATGAAAAGTCCCCAGCCTACCATAGTAAAACACACTTTTTTGCCAAAATATTTTTTTTATTCAACAAAATTCCCATCAAGGATGATACACTGATTATAGCGACCCTCAAACTTTTCGATACCATTTTTGTAGTACGGTTTGTCCTTTGCTTCAAAATAGGCCTCAGTTTCGGCGATCCCCTCTTCATTCGACAAAAATTGAGCATTCTATTGAGATCTGAGAACGGGAAATAGTCTTGAAGGGGATTATGTTGAATAAAAAAAAAACTAATTTTGCCAAAAAAATGTGTTTTACTATGGTAGGCCGGGGACTTTTCAATTGACCTGTTAGCTTATCAGGCGCAAATCCAAGTTATCATTAGACAACAACATATTGCTATACAAATCAATACTTAAACCTATTTGGTAATAAATAATCCAACTATGTGGTACTGCTGTTTAGCAAGGCTAATATATTATATAACGGTTTAGAAATAAAGTGATGAAAAAAAAAGAAACACAATGAGTGTAATTCAAAATGTTTATGTTAAGTACTGAAAAAGGGTATCAGTGCACCCCAATGTGCTCGCTGATCATGTATATATTAGATATTATAATCATGAGAAATAATTATTGCACACTGAGCAGATTGTTGAACTACTAAAAGTAATAATTTATAAATAAGTTCATTATAATATTATTTTTATTATAAACTTCAAAAATAATAGAAAAGTATGTATTAGTAAGACAAAACATTTACGCAATAATTGCACTAATATATTAAGTAATTAAATTGTATTTTACTATGCGTGACAAATAGGGCATCAAATACTCAACGACCAATTGTTCTTTTTACAGACCCAGTCGTTTTTCGGAAGTAAGGGGTCTTCAGTCAAATACCCATAGCCTACCGTGACCCGTCGTCACACCCGTATGCCGTAAGACAGTCAATCTGCATCGCGCTACCTAAGAAGAAGTAAACCAGAACGAAAAGACGACCGGAATTCAGTCATGAAGTGCTACGATTTCATGCTGTTTATATTTTTGTGTATCCTTAGTTTGAACGTTGTTTTTACCGAAGGCAGGCAAGGTAAGCATCAGTCCGATTTATTTATTTTCCGTCAGTTTTTTTGTTGTTGGTGCGTGTCTGCTTTACAACTGTGACGAATACCAGTGAAAGTGGTTAGGTTTTTTATGTTCGGTAACATATGCCTTCGACTAAACATCGCACGGCCACCTAGTTTACGTTTTGTTTTTGTTACGTTAGGTGATTGGCTAATTGATGAGTACTAATTGTTAACCGATGATAATTGGTTGAAGGTTTGTTTTTAAGGTAATAATGTTTAGGTTGTCTATTAACTAGAAACATATGACCTAAGCCTAATGGCGTGAACAGTGGTAACAAAAATAATTATATATATATATATATATATATATATATATATATATATATATATATGTATATATATATATATATATATATATATATATATATATATATATATATATATATATATATGTATATACAGTACACAATTATTGTAACATAAAGATGGAACTTGGTGCATATTTAGAGTTGTTATTAGTATTTTTGAAAGTTATTTTTAGTTTCCAGTACTAGCTTTATAAGAATTCCTTTTCTGTAATTTACGTGTTTAGCCAACAAGCAAACAATTTAGTTTTACATTAAATATACTGAAAATACTATTTATTTTTATGATATGTTCTTTTTAATGTCTGTAATAACTTTTGACTGCAGGGAATTTTACAAGATAAGTAACATTTCAATTTAGTTTGTTTATCTTTAACGTTTTTATTGTTTATATGTCCGTATTTGTATAAATAATTAATTACTATAACGTCTGAATATTTATTATTTTAAGAAAGCTGATGGAATTCATAAAAAAATTAACTTACGAAAAAATAAAATTTAAAAATATATGAATAAAATTTTTTAACTAAGGCATTGAAATCGTTAATAAAAACGAAATAAACCAAACAAAATAGATGTCAAATAGTATATATTTCAATATCGAAGTAAAAGCATCGATATATTTCATTTTCTATGTTCAAATATTATCGGTGTATTTCCTTTTCATTTGGATTTTTTCCTCTACTTATGCGTTCTAAAAGTTTTGGACTTTTATATCTTATGATATTGTTGCTTCTATAATATATTAAAATTTGTATTTGTCTTTCACATATACATTAGCGATACATTGTATTCCAATAGTTATACCTACTTGGATTAATATATGTTCATAATTATCGATAAAAAAAACTAGTGTTTTTTTTTTCAAATTTCATTAAATTTGCATACAGATTATCAGAATATGTGTGCAATGCATGTGTGAATTGAGCTAATCATATACGACATCTTGTTCACTTCCTTGGAGTCTAACAATTTTAAATAATTATGCATGAGAACATAAGTAACAATTACTAGAAAGTAGAAAACTTTCAATTTATACATTCAAAAAGTATCATAACTAAGAAACAAACAAACCTGATGGAACCTAGTGCTTAATGTCAACTCTTAACACCGATCCTACACGAAATATTGAATCTTATATAAAGAATCTTGCATCTTCTAGGCATTCGATTTTACCAAACGTAGTTACTCTATTGTCTATAACCAATAACAAATGTATTAACTATATAACTATTATATTAGGTGCTTGCATGTTCTCTTATCGTTTTTTGACCTTAAGAAACTGTCCACTATTTCTACAATTTTAACCAATTTTTCTGACAGCATGATGATACCATGCTGGAAGAATAATGTTAGTTTGACAGCGGTCCAATTATAAATAAATTTTCGCACACCTTCAGCATTTGAAACCGTGTGTGTTAACCGAGCCATGCTGCATCAATCTGAACAAATTTATTATGCAGAATATAATTTTCGGTCAATGCGTGTGGTAGCCATTTCCCCTCATTTCAGATCTCCATTTTACGTTAACATCTGGCGAAAGTTCATCAATCCGGACCATCAATCGTTAAGCTGCCTGAAATTTCTTTGACAGTTTAAGCCCAATGTTCGTCCAATAAGTCTTGCAATTCCATATCTTTGAACTTTTTTTTGTTTTACTTTTTTGAGATCAAAATTACCATTTTTAAATAGGTGAAACCAGAGCTGATCATGATTCTTTTTTTTTCGAAAATTTTTCTAAAAGTAATGAACAACTGACGAAAGTGCAATTTTAAATATTCTATTATTAGCGTCTAAATATACCGAATATATCAATAACATTATAATAATAAATGTAAAATATGTGTTCATGCATAGGTAGAGAAATGTTGAACCCATCATATTTAACAGCTATATTAGCTTCATTTTCACTAATAGATATAGCTTATCAAAATATATGCCACCACCTAATATTTTTAATTAATTTTTATTTATATATATTATTACTTTTAAGTTTAAGAAAAGCTTATTTTCAGATCTGAATGGACCTTGTCGCACAGTTACTGAATGCAAGACTGTCGTCTATTATTGCGCAAGGAATGCTACATGCCAATGCCTGCCAGGCTACATCCCAAATGACAAATTTACCAAATGTTTAGGACGTAAGTTGACCTAAACAATATTATCACAATAAAGAATTACTTACAATTATCACATAATTTCAGTTGTCGGTTCGAAATGCATCTATGACAGTCAATGTATAGAAGGAGCCTATTGTACAAGTCAAGAAAGAAGGGAGTTGTGTAGATGTCGCGAGGAAGACGATTATTTTGTGAGCGAAGATGGCCAAACATGCACTAGTAAGTTTTACAGATACAATATATACAAGTATACTTCAATAATCCCTATTTAACAGTCATTTCTTTAGTACTTTTCCAACACCCATTTTAACACCATATGAAAAATATTGACTTGACAAAACAATAATTTATGTAACGTTATCGTATTTTTATACTGAAACAATATTTTTGATCTTTATTAAATGTTCCATAGTCTTTGTCTTATATTGGGAACACAAGGACGAGTATTGGAAGTAATCCTCTATCTGCTGTACACTAAAGACTTGTTAAAAACCTGTTGTTTGCTGGTGACAGCATTAGATATAATAACACTGAATCAACCGAATGGTTACAAACACCTATTACCGAAACATAATGCTGGAAATGAATAAGAATCAAACCAATCAAAATTTTTGAAAAAAAAATATATGTATATATATATATATATATATAAAACCCTTTTGCTTTTGCTTTGCCAACAAATCCTGAAACAGAATAGACGTGTGATATGGACCTATGCTACCATCCAAAGCAACAGAAATATCATACAAACATTCCAAAACAAAGTATTCGTTATATTATTTATGCTCCATGGTACATACGTAATGACAATCTACAAAAACCTGCAGGTAGAAACTGTCCATATCGTTATCAATTATTATATCTAAAGGCATGACAGAAGCTCCATCAGCACATCAATGTTGAGGTTGTCCAGCTCCTAGATAAATATGGCTTAACCAAAAGATTAAAGAGTATAAAACCATTTTATTTAGTTCAGTATTATATGCTATAATCAAAACTCGGTGCACATTAAAAACAGTGACATAGATGTAAAGCCCAAAATGTCCATCGTAGAATAACTATTTTGTAATTTTAAAGCCTCAGTAAATTAGTATAAATTAATATCTTATTATATAATTAATATATAATATATAATAATATCTTATTATATAATTAATATATAATATATAAATTAGTATCTTATTAATTTACTGGATTGCTATAATAAATAATTTAAATAATACTCAATTGTATAAATGCACTGCAGAAAGATGTTCCTTATACCGATATATACATGGAATGCTTATAATATAATAATTAATTAATAATACTATAACTACTTTTCCAGTGATTAGATAGCTACACCGCTGGAACATTAAGGAAAATAAATCTTCTCTTTTCATTAACACTCTGAGGAGATTAATGATAGCAAGGTTATTATTTATTTTTCTGGTCTAATAATGAAAAAGCAAATCTTGATTATCGACGCTGAACTTATGATTTTTCCATCCGCAGACATTTTTACATCAGCAGCTTCATGGGGTGTCGAAAATTGTTAACCACATAATTTGTACGTAATTCCCAAAAAAAGTCATTGGGTGCTAAATGAGGACTATACGGTGGATGATCCATCAATTTGATCTTTTGGCTGATCAAGAAATTAATTATTTTGACAGATGAACTCTTGTAGTGTTGCTATGAAGAACTCACCTCTTCTTCAACATTTTCCGAAAAAATCAGACAAAAAATCTTACCACAAATATACCACTTAGATTTCAAAGTCCTACGTTGTCCCTATGTGACCGCCAACGCCTTTTTTGTAATTATCGCTTATCTTGGATGATCACATTCTTTCCCAAGGCATAAAACATCAAATTACAAACCAAAGAAATATCAGTTTTCTTGTTCCTCTAGTTCTAGTTGGAAACATATAGTCTACACATTCCATATATGAAAATTTGCAGTGATGGTTTTAATACATTTGATAAATAATCATATTGGTTGATTGAATAAGGTTGGTGATTCCCAAGAATAAACGACCAAGGCTACATGGCTACATTTGCTAATGATGTTGCGATACATTGGAGACAATAGCGAAGAAAGACCAGAAAAATGATGACATGGGGAATAAAAATCAACCAGAGTAAATCAGCGCATATTGAATACAATCAAACTGTTATATACATATAAAAATATTATTGTCCCATACACTAACAATGCTGAGCATCTAGGGATAATTCTTGACACAAAATTTTACTTTCAAAAGAAGAAAAAGAAGTAGCTTTCAAGAGAAAAAAGAACTCTAATTATAATACAAAAAGGTATATTGGTTATTTGAAAGAAAATCTAAATTATTCGTATATAATTAGTCGCTGCTGTACAAATACTAAACACTTTATGAACCTATGGATTCAAATATGGAGATGCTCTACCAGAACATTAAGAGATTCGCAACAAGGCATGAGTAATGACTCTTCTTATAAAGGTAACTAGTTCTAGGTCACCGTAGAGACAAATTTTAAGTTAAAAGTTAGGTTTTAAAAGGTTTTAGGTTTAGGTAAAGGTTAAGTTTTAAGTTAAATTGAAAGAAACCATAGTGGATAAGGTCGCTACCGATTGCAACTGATGCTTTAAACCAATCTTTAAACCAAAGAAAGAAAACCCTACTAAATTAAAAAATATATTTGAAAACGCTCATAAAGCAATTCTTACATCATATTCATCCTTAATGAATCGAAATCCTAAACATTAGTTAAAAAAAAATAGTAATGTAAATACAAGAAGTGATAACATTGTAATAATTATAATTGCAATGCAAATTTTTTGCATTGTCCCAACAATGACTAAAAAAGTAAAAAATTGTTACAAATTTTGTTGTTATCTGTCATTTATCATAAAATATCAAAAATCATTTATCATACAAATGAACAGAAGAGAAACTTTTCAACATCACAATATTCCTCTCATAAATGTGTAAATTGACTGAGTCAAATGGAATTAATTTTATTCCTTCCTTCCTTTCATTCCAGACCGAAGGTTGTCGAAGGACGGGTCACAATTTCTCTGATCCAACCTACAACTGACACATGATACCTTCATGATAATGATGTTTCGATTGCCCAATTCTCTGATATATGATTTGAACCTAAACAGTGTTATATCTTTTCATACTAATTTATGTCAAGCTAATAGTACAATTTGTTCTATCAATTAAAAGAAAACATCTTCAATCTTTAACATCTCAATGACAGAGCATTATAAAAAAATTACTAAAATAACTTCTCAAAGCCAATCTAAAACATTTATATAAATATTCATTAGATCGTACCATTAAAATAGGTAAGCCTTATAATGGCAGTTTGAATAATTTATCTCCAATCAGATTGCATCATGGAATTATAAAATGGTTATCGCACATTACAAGTTATATTTATAAATGAAATAATCGCAAATTATTTCCGCCCGGAAACCTCAACTGTACAAAATATCCGCTAAATAACACCATAAATATTAAATTGCCAAGAAATTAATTTTAGTGTTAGTATTGTGGTTTTCTTTGTGATAACTACCCAGAACAATAAGCACCTTAAAACCTAGTGTAATTTCTTGCCATACTAATGTAAGGTCGTCCTTGACTTGAAATATCTTAGTAGCATCTTACATTAATGACTTTATTTTTAACATTATCTCGGAGACATAGAGATACCTCAAACTTACATTTATCAGAATGTAACAGTGCCCAAATCTCGGAGCAATACAGAAGATTTTAGTGATGTAAAACCTGTTCTCTTCCACACGTACCAGCTTAGTTAATTTTAAACCCAGGACGTTAAATAAAAATTATATTTAAAAAAACAGTAAAATATTTTAACATCTTAAATAAATAAAACTAGAGATCAAGATAAATGTTGCCGAGGTGATCGGGTGACTGTTCTGTAAACGGTGAACCTGAGGGAACGATCGGCGATTATCACGACAGATACTTATAATGCCAGGCAATAAAGCAATATAATGATACTGGTAACTAACAGTATGGGTAATTAATTATGCTGACGAATCACTGATAAATAAGAGCAACAATAAATAAATATACCGACAAATAATGGTACTGATAATAGATAGTATTCATAATATCAACAAAATACAATGACAATAATAGTCAATAGTAATGACGGAATAGCCATAATTATAAATAATTATAGGAAAGATATGAAAGTATAAATAATAAAATGAAGGAAAATAAAATAGATACAGTTATAAATAGACAAATAAATAAAGAATAAATAGAAAACAATGAATGGACTAAATAGAATGGAATTACCCTGAAAACGTTTTCGATAACTGGTTTTGGGAATTCCAAATTTCCTTGATCTGCCCGTATTCTTTGTTAAATGTAAGTATGCTAAAATAAATCACTTTTGTTTTACTTTAGAAGTAGATGCCACTTACATATTCTTTATTACCACCCCAAGTAACAGGAGGGGCAAAAGTGGCGCTACCATTTTGATTGCCATCTTGGTTATGTGACGTTTAGCATGGTTTCGCTTTATTCATTGTGTCGTGTAGACGTCCAAGTAACGTGCCATTTTATTATGGATAAATATAAGCCACAGGAACGAGCAGAAATAGCGACAATATTTATTGAAAATAATCGTTCCATTATTGCCATTCAGCGGAAATTGCATCAAAAATATTCTAATCGTCCAGTGCCTCACAAAACCACAATTTATCGTATACATGCGAATTTAAATTAAAGCAAATTTTGAAAACTGATTTGAAAGTGTTAATACAAAATTCAAGTAGTCCAAAAATTGCTACCGAGAGATCCTCATCCACGAGTTGAGTACAGTAATGCAATCCTAAAGCTGTGTGGTGAAATTGAAGATTTTTCATCAAAATTGATAATGGGCGATGAAGCCCATTTTTTTCCCAGTTGCATCCACTAAAAGCAACTATATGGTGTGGTATTCATGCTGGAAACATAATTGGTCCCTATTTTTTAATAGTGATCAAGATGTTGTTATTACTGTTACTGCTGAATGGTTTCAGCAAGATGGGACCACAGCACACACAGCTCGTTCAACGATTCAATTATTGAATGACGTTTTTCCAGACGAAGTGGCGATTTAGCATGGCCAGCCAGATCTCTTTTTCTTATGAGGTATTTTAAAATCAAAAGTTTATATGAATAAGCCCCAACGATTCAACATCTTAAAGACAATATTCGTCACAAAATTGAAGAAATTCAGCCTCAGATGTTGCAGGACGTCACGAAAAATACCTTAGAACGAGCCGAAAGTTGCATAGCCAGTCGCGGTCACCATTTAGCCGTTATAATTTTTCAATCATAGCGAAAATAAAATGTAGAGACTAGATAAACTTTTTATGAAAACCAAACTTACTTATATTTTCTTTGAGCAAAGTTATAGGCAAACAAAATGGCATCGGAACTTGTACCCCACATTGTAATTAAACCTGCTCTTGTTCTAAATGGTGCCCGTTTAGATTTACAATAGCAGGCGATCCGTCAGTTGTCAATACTTCTTTTCTTTCTCCATTAATTCTCAATCCATATGGCCCTACTATGTGAACTCTATTATAAAGAATTCTAGAAGCCTTAATATTAGTATTAAGAAGTTTGTAGCATCAAATTGAATAACAAGTCTCCTTTTAAAAGTTGTTTGCATAATTGCACTGAATAATATGTCAAAGAGAAGTGGAGAGGCGATATCTCCTTAGCAATCACCGGATAGAAGCTCAAATGAATTTGATAAATCATTTCGCACTCCCACGCAGCTAGTGGAAGCATCGAAAGACGCCTCAAGAAGATTTAATATTTAACACATATTTATCACAAGTGATGCAATTGTTGTTAGTATTAACATTTCATTTATTGTTTTGAGGTAATAGAATTGGGCACTTTTCGACCTACATTCCTTTTCGACCTTTACGACAAACATTCTTGAAAACAATAAATGTTTCCGCTTGCCAAGTGATGAAAGGTACTGCTATGACAATTAGTCCTGAACGGCCATCGACATTGCAACATATGATCTGATTAAAACTGCATAAAGCCATCAATGTTTACGTCTACGACTGTTAATTGTCCAGTGAAAATAAGGAAGTGTTGGCAAAAAAGCAACTCGATGCTTGGCTGGGACATACACTTGAAAGAAGTGTAAAATGAAATAAATTTTACACATAAAAGAAACAAAAATGTATATGATTAACTTCAAAATTCGTCTTGCAGAAATTAATAATCCAGTGAAAAGTGGATTTTGTGGTTCAGTTTTATTCGACTATCTTTAATCTACTAGGCCAAGCAGAAATCTAGTCAATCTACAATATTAATTATGAATTTTACATAATCGATGCCTATGTAGCAAAATAAAGATATAAGTAATAAAATTTTAAAAATAATTCAAGAAATATTCAGGATAAATACCAACGTTGTAATCTTAAATAAGGCAGAAGTTTAAATCCTAGCCTATTTATAATATTAATTGATGAAATACCATATATCAAATAGACAAAACAGGATATGTGGGCTATAAAACTATAGAAAAATACCAATGTCGGTAGGAGCTTTTACAGATTGTTTAGTAATAACAGCTACAAAAATTTTAAACAGATATAAGTCACAATTTGTAAAAGGTTATTAAACAAAAAGCTATTATTTTACTTAAAATACTGTTGCGACGATACAAAGCGACACTGAGGGTTCTTATCTATTAGAAAACAGACCAACTCGTCTCACTCGTTACCAATTCAGGTAATTTTAATACAGATAGTAGAATATACAGGGCCGTATTGTAAGAGTATAGAAGTGGAATAATCGTGAATGTATACTAGCAAATACATTAATAAATGGGAAATATCAAGCAGAACCAAAATGAAAGTGTACAAGATGATTTAGTAGCCCCTAACATTCGGTTGCGAGACGTGTTTAATGATGTAAAATTTAGCAAAAACGCCATCAAAGGTAGGGTGGTACCTTGCGTATTTTATGATTCGATAAGAAAAGTATAATTTAATAGAATAATTATGCTTTCCTTTTAATCCAAATCTAAAAATAAATAAAATAAGAATAATTAGATATGAAGACATACGACAAATAATTATGTCGGACCTGTTGAATAAAAAATTGTTGAAACTCTAGGAGCTTCACCTGTTCAACACTATGGCATATCCTACGTACAGATGATTAGATATACGTGGAAAAACTGACAGTAACCAATTATGATTGGGTTTAGTGGGATTTTTATTATAGATTTTTTGAATATCAATTTTTCACTGTTAAACACTGACTGAAACAGATAGAAGTAATGATCGTTAACTGGTAGATTATCTGGATAGAATAATAAACAAAATTTATAAAAATATTTTGTATATAACAAAGTCCGAGTGGTGTTTAACACAAGACCGACATTATTATCTCCCTGACCCAATATTTGAAATAATCAAACAACATAAAACATGTGTGCTTTCACTTGATAAAACACTGGACTATCTTGTATTCACAACAAAATTTTATTGCATCCTTGTTTCGTATATTTTACAAAGGAAACATTAATGTTATATAAAGTAAACGAAGCAAGATGCTTTAGTTTTATTAAATCTCCTAATATTGTTATTATATTTATTTATATATTAATAATACTTAAGATAACTAGTATTAGAGGTGTGCCACCGGTTGATTTATTTTTGAAATATTTGCTTATTTTGACATTGCCAATACTATTACCATAAAATAAAGACGCATAGAAGGCGATCTATCAATTATAAGTTTTAACCAAGTTTTGCTCATATTAACCATCAGAGGGCGCACCGGACGGATATATTTATGCTAGGAAATTAAAGAAACGTTTGACTAAAAACTGTTTAAAAAATATAATCTGACCAGATCTGACCAAAACAATGATTTCATCAGTAAATCAATAATTATTTTAAACCATTAAAATCGGGTATCGTTTTCGATATTTTTTTAAATATCGATACATCGATATATATATATATATATATATATATATATATATATATATATATATATATATATATATATATATGTAGATAATTTAAGATTAAGTATCAAAATATACTAAACCTCTAAAATTAATTTTATAATGTTTTTTATAATGTTTATGAAATATATTTAATATTTTTCTAAAATATCGAAAAATATCGGCTGAAAAAAAATATCCATAGTTCGGCCAAAAATATCGATATATCGATATTTTTCGACATCCCTAGTGTGATATCTATGATCTACAAAAAACATTTCTAAGAGCTGTTAGGATTTGAAAAACGACTTATTAGGAATCTGAGATATTTATTGAAAATTTGGATAACTATGTTATATTAATTAATAATTATTGTTTTATTTACAAACCATTAAGGATATTTATCTTTTATCTAATTTACGTTCAGTAACATTTTGTATTTCCCAGTGAGACTCCTCCTTGTACCTTTTCGGTTATGGAAAGAATCTGGAAAGTCTCTTTGAAGCGTCCAAAACTGGTCCGATATCATTGAGACGCTTAATTTTCCTTGGAATATTTTCTCCATCTTTTTAATGCCCTAGTGAAATCGTTGGCCTTGCACTCACCTCTCCCAAATTTCCCTGAAAGTCATCGAGATGGGAATGAACAAAATTTATTTTTAGATTCATTAGATTACCTACAGCTAGAAATGCTTTTAACATTCTTTTGAAGATTTATTTATAGTTAAGGTCTTAATGGTTGCCCAAAGAGGTCTCTATGACATAATTGAAAGCAATTCATCCATGTTTTTAAGTCATTGACATGATGAATTGTGGATTATTAATAAGCTGTCTAATATCTGGTCCGACGACCAGAATGAAAGACCTTCTTTCATGTTTGTTTCAGGAAAGGGCTGGAAACTTGGATTTTGGAAATTTGAAGCAATCCCAGCTCTATGTGTAGAAGAGGTAAAAGGTATTTATGTGCAAGTACCAATAATTCTTGGAAGATGTTCTTTTCACCAACTTTAGGCTCCCTCACCAGCCGCCTCTTTCTAGACTAGTGATTTGCTCGGTCTCTGCTATTTCATAGAAAATTTGGTATATTAAGCAATTATTATCCCTGCACACCTGCCAACCACGGTCTTTATATTTTAATTTACGAATTCCAAGTTCTTACAGGTTTCTTTAAATTGTACGGAATTACCTATAGCAATGGATAACAACTGACATTTTCAAACAGAACCGCTTTTAGGCTGGTTAATGAACCTATGAATAGACGGCATTGTACTATATCCTATTGGATTACATTATTGGAAGACATCCTGATGTCCTGGAATGTTTCTGATATTATATTCGTTTTCAGCATTCTGTGCCATAGATTCAAATCAGTTGAAAGTTTTGTATAATCTGTTTTGCCTTCTTAAGTTTACTTGTTGCATTTGCGTGAATAAGTAGCTGTATTATATCGACATTTACATATTTTTCAAATCATTTTTTAGCCGACTTTAAAAAAGGAGGCGGTTCTATGTTCAGCTGTATATTGTTTTAACGCATGTTCGCCCATTTTTCCGTCAATTATGGGCCAATTTTTAAGAGTGCACTTCCGAGGTGGTGCCGTTAGAACCAAGTCAGGATGTGATAGCGCAATCCGGGGAAATCGGGGGAAAACCCAAATTTCATCTACAAAGTTTTCACATATTTTTTATCTAAAATATTCAGATATTTGTGTAAAATTTTATTGCTGAAGTCTTCAGTGTAAAACAATTCAGCTTGAATTTTAAACACTATCCATATAATATGAATAGTCGTAGAAATATCGTAGACAACTGCTTCTATGGTGTAATGTTAAAGTCGGTTCAATTTGTTTATTAAAAATATTTTATAATAGTAAGGATTCATTCCATTTAAAAATCTAAAGCTATTAATAAAACTTAGTATATTAATACTATTATTTTTGTTCCAGGTGCAGCTGGTTGGAATATCAACAACAAAGCGTACTGGCCGTTTGCATCCACCCTGGTGATGTTTACCGTTCCAATATTTTATCTAATCACTTAAATTTTACAGAGTGTTAAGTCGGTGACTGTAAATATCTAAAAAGTTAATAAACCATGAACACGGACTAATATGCAATGACATGAATCAGCAGTATTAACGTTTTGGCGATGAAAATCATTTTCAAATTACACTTTTGAAAACTCACATATACACGTACATGCGTAAGTCTGTTCTGGATTGTTATGTACTTGAAAATTGTGATACATTCTAATCGTAGTAGGTTATATTTATGTAATAATAATAGGAAGATTATAAATGATCTGTACCTTGTGTAAATATTTTTAGTAGATGCCATAAATCAGTGTAATTTTTTTATTATTTTGTTTTATTTTTATTATGTACCAAAAAAACTGTGTTTTTTCTTTTTTTGTTAAATTTGTTATTTTATAATAAAATTTATAATTGTAAAGTTGTAAGTGCTTACATTTTTTACCTCTAATGTAGTAAATGTTGTATTCATTATAAGGACGCTTTATTGGTGATGATCCTGCTGGGATATGATCGTAAATTTATGTTTGTTATAATTGTAGTTAACCAAAAGGAAAATCTGACAAAGAAAATGACCCTAGTCATGACAGCAACCAGGCAGGGCTAGTCCGGATGTCTTCTGGTATGTTTTCTAAGTTGGTCACTCACACGTCGGCAAGTTTAATTCCAAGGACCGTGTTTTGGAGCACAGTACTAGGTCTAGTCTAGTTGGTAAAAACAATTCTAAAATATTTTAAAAAATGGAAGGTAGAAGATGGAAAAAAATCTTGTTTCTGTACCATACACATTGACAAAGTATGTTATTATTATGTATGAGTACATAATAGTAGCAGTACTGACCCATGTTTACTTAAATATGAGTTTTTGTAATCCTAAATTATAAATATTATTTTATTTCCCCATCAACTTCTATCTGCGAAACCGATATTCAAGCGCATTCACTGCAAAATGTATTTCCATTGTTAGTTTTTCCTATCTTAAAGATAACTTCAAAGCTTTCTTCAAAATCAAATTTTAACTTCTACATAGTAAAATACACTCAATTTCATTTTCTTCTTTCAAAATGTTCAATATGTTCACACTATCAACCTCTACTCAAAATTATATATTATAAAAACAAAAAGGAAGGAATATAAAAATATCTCATATAAAATTGCCTCCAACTTCTTACATAAACACTATCCAACATCATTGAACTACCAAAATTAAAATATTGTCAATGCCTTTTAGAAATATTAATATTTATAAAAATACCTGCTGATAATATTTTGAATTATTTATTAAAATCATATTAGTGAAAAAATAAAAAATAACTTCTTCAAAAACTTTATATCACTTTATATACATTATCAGGTGCTTACGTGAGATTTGACCATCGATATCTATTAATGATAATGTATGTTATCAATGTAAACAAATGTTTTCCAAAATAAGAATGTTACACTTAGTAGTACAGTAGAGTTATTCAGTATATATAGACGCTTATAACTGAATGCATAAAATTACATTTTCGACAATGCTTACATTTATTGTTTGATTTCATAAAATCTGCTACCTAAGCCCATAAAACATTTTTGAAAACTTATGGTAGTGCTACTCCGACATATACCAATTGTAGGTATTGGTCTATGACAAAGATCAAAGGTCCATAACAACTTGAAGATGATGAATTGCTGCAAAACTTATTAGACGAAACCCAGCTGAATTATTTTTTAAGCAACACCAGGAGAGCACATCGACACCCAAGAAGAATATTCATGTTCATAAAATGTTTCTCTATATATGGTGGAATGAGCAAAGCGTAGTATATTAGGAACTGCGAAAACTAAATGAAACTATTATTGTACATGTTCACCGACGTCAATTGAACCAATTGAAAGATGTATTGTTGCAAAAAAACCTGCAAGTAAAAATGCAAAGTCCTCTTGTATGGTAATACTCGACCACACTTTATGAAAGTTGTTGCAGCATACACTATTGCCGCTGTCAAAACAAGATTCTTCGATTGATTACCAATGTCTATCGCTATGTAACCAATGAAGAACTGCACGATGACCTAGAAATCAAATGGATTTGCGAAGTTGTGCAGGATTTCGCCTTGAAACACGAAAGAAGATTACTAAATCATTCTAACGTGGAAGCAATACAACTGCTGGACAGCGCACAGGATGTCAGGAGATTGAAACGAACAAAACCATACGAACTTGTGTGAACATTTAGTGTGTATTATTAGTGTAGACTATAGCTATAAGTTAATAATTAATAAATAATTATAGTTTTATAATTGAGGAATACATACTGATGTATTTTCTCGCACTCGTCTTGCTTGTTAATTAATCCAAGCACATAGGAAAAGTAATAATAAATTAATTGTAATAATAATAATAATTAAGATTGTACTAAGCGTATCTAATAAAGATGTTA
Source organism: Rhynchophorus ferrugineus (assembly GCF_030347505.1). NCBI lineage: Eukaryota > Metazoa > Arthropoda > Insecta > Coleoptera > Curculionidae > Rhynchophorus > Rhynchophorus ferrugineus. The sequence goes on along the minus strand of NW_027472580.1, from coordinate 87,999,906 downwards.
TAAAAAAAATACACTATTGCAGCTCGAAATGAAAGTTCTACTGCTCCTAGTCAGACATTTTGCTATTTGGAAAATGTGCTAAATATTCTGATTAATATACAGTAGGTGGCCAAATTATTAGGGACAGTACTCATTTATGTAATTTATAGTTTATTATATTTATGTGAATGAGTGATGTTGTTTTTGAAGAGTTATCTAATCTTAAATAGGTACTGGTATCATTACTATTGTTTTTGTGAAGCGGCAACACATTATACGCGCGCCATTTGTCAATTGTGTGACATTCCTTCTCATTCGGTCATTGTCAACATAATTACATTACTATTAACCGATTTTTGTGTTTAAAACAATCAAGAGGTAAGTAATGCCAAGTATAATAATACTTTTGCTATATTTTGTCTACGAATTTACATTCGCAAAACACGCAGGAATTAGATATATTCAGGATCTCCTATATTACTTGTGAACAAGTTTAGTGTTCATTTGCCACCAGAGAGCGCGACTGACAATACGAGTAGCGAGAAGTTTAAAATATTTTATAGATAAAAATGCTTAAAAATACATTTTAGGAAAATTCTTAGAATTTTATATGTTTAATGGCTACAATATGACTAATATGAATAATGACTTTAATATAATAATGACTATAAAAGGACATATAATATATAATGACATTAAAACGTAATATAACAGATTTAACACAAAACTTATGGATTATATTAGATGGAACATTTTATATTATCTTAAATATAACTCTGCCAAATATAGAGTATAGTCTTACGAATCACTTATGATTCGGGACGGGACGGAATTAATATACCACTTATGGCCTTGGAACAAAAGAGAAACTTTATTTTCATCCCTGGTAATTTATACCCACTCGATACAAGTCCCAGCGCCCTCTACTAACTTTTCTTCCTCCTTTCTATACTGGCTCTTGTATCGAGACAAGTCATATATTTAACACTCCCCTTCTATTTAAATGTACTATATAACTTAACCTAATTAAGACTGTAAACAAAGATTACAAAAGTACATTTAAATTGCCAGAACAAAACTATTACATTGTACATACAAATTTTCGAACTTAGAACTACTCTATTTCTACATTGGGAGAATTTTAACTTTAATTAATTATTTAATCAGATGAATCTACACAATTATGTGATAAACAAACGTAACAGTCAGTTTTCTAGTTAAAAACAATTCTCTCTTTGAACAATCATAGAAATAGTCGCCAAAACACTGTCCAGTTTACTATCAATTATATAGTTTGTTCTTGAGCTTCCAAACATACATATGTATTTCTCTTCGAATGAATTTCTTCCATGCCTATGGGTTGTTTTTATCAAATGGCATGATCCATTAAAACTTCCTAGTTAATTACCATACCGGTCTTCATAACTTGCTCCTTCAAGTCCACTTCCGCCTTACATTAGTCCATGGTCTTCTGGCATCACTGAGGTATCATAACTAATTGTTCACCACTGCAGTCTGCTTAACTTGTTACTTCAAGTCAACTTCTGCCTTACATGGCCATGGTCTTCTGGTATCACTGAGGTATCATACTAATTGGTCACCACTATCCCAATTTTCTGCTTCTAATATTGTACTCAATTTTTTTTTCTCCAGTTTTATCACCTTCACTTGTTACTTTCAACTCAAATCATCCACTGACATTATTCTGTTTTATGAGCTTTCTTCTGCCCTTTACCTCTATATTCCAAATCAGTTATTAATGGGTGGTCACTTTTGTTTTTTCTTTTAACATTCTTCACAGTTCCTTTTGTTTTGTTGTTATTTTCATCTAGACCATATTCATCAGAATCAAATCCTAATATGTTTGTTATTTCCATTACTATCCGAATCATTATCACTCCATTTCCAACTCGAAATCAGAATATTTTTAGTATAACCTAGAACTGTCTAAGTGCTCTTGAATGTTTTTTTTTCATCATCACTCAAACTCTTCATTTCTTCTTCCGGTTGCAAAACTATATACATCAGTTCACTCACAGATTCTTCTTTGGAATTTTCTGTGCTCGCCTTATATTAATCTCTCTATATATTTTCTAAACGGTATATCTAATTATTTCTTCACTATTATCCATATTGAAGTTGACTTCCATTGGCGGACCAAATTGATCTGCTTAGATGCGATCTTGTAACTAACGAAACTTACATCCTTTAAATTATTAACTTCTACGTAGAATTCCTCAAGCAGTCTTTAAACTATGTGTTTTTGATGATTCTTAATCTCTTCTATCGCTGCTTCTTCTATTCCAATAAATTGTTTAACTTCATAAAGACTTTCCATTAAAATCACTATTTATTCTTACTGTCCTTTTAATAATGAGCCATCAATGAATATATTGAAATGAACATTATCTCATTTCGTGTTCCAACCTTTAGGTGAATTTCTCAATCCATACAGTGCTCGATTTAATTGTTGATACCTTGTTTAGTTCGTATAGAGAACTAAATTTAATTCATTAATAATGTCCTATTTAATCTTTCCGCTTTTCCATTACTTTGCGGTGAATGGGCTATTGCTATATTCTAAATGAATTCCCTTTTTCCTACAAAATAGCTTTACTCCATGCTGTCTTTCTAATTCATTAATATATTTGAAATTCTTTTCAGCTTCATTTTCTGTCTTAAGGATTTTTACTCTGGTAAAATGGTACAAATCATCTAGTATTTTCTATCCTTTATAAATCTTCCTCCATCTTCAGATATAGGGTTTATTAGTTCCTTCAGCCAGGATTTACTTTTCAGTATGTGGCATTTCACCGAAGTGTGAATATATTTTTTTTAATTTCAGTTACCTAGTAAATGCGATTTTTTTGTGGGAAGTTTGAATTTTTTACTTCATTTTAGAAAATGGTCTGGAAGGTTATCCAATGTTATGTGAAACTTATAGCAACAATTTCAATATTCGAATAATAATTTCAGCCATCATCTCGTCAATGAGGATTGTTATCCATTGTAGTTGATAGATCAATTAAAAAACGACCAGAATCCAAGCACAACAATGTTATTCTTCAACATGACAACGCTCGACCACATGTTGCAAAACCGACCCAGACACACTTGAAAACATTAAAATGGTATACATTAAAAGTCCACTCGTCATATTCTCCAGACATTGCTCTTTTTAAGTAAAACTTGTACCTGTCTGAGCAGCGTTTCACATTTTATGACTATGCCAAAAAATCAGTCGATTCGTTGATAGCCTTAAAAGATAAATCGTTCTTTAGATAATGAAATCGACAAAAATTGACGATAAAATTCTATGTACCGATTTCTCATAACAAAGCTTAAAATTGCTTGGCTTGATTTGGACCAAGGTCAAGGCGACAGAACGGTCCTGTTAATGTTGCGAAAGTCGCCGATTCGAATCCTGCTGGAGCATGAATGTAGTTTATGTTTGTACTTGTAATTGTAAATGTCTTTATAAGTTTCCGGGGCGGTCTCTAAGTTGGTCACTGGCCAGATAAACTCGCGGTAAAAAGAAGACTATAAAATATACTTAAAGAAAAAAAGCTTCAAATAAAAAAATCCTTTAAAACTAATTTATTGACCTGATAACATTTTGTCCGCATTTTTTTACATTATCGAATTTTTTTTTTGAGAATAACAAAAACCCAAATCCTGTTATAGCTCGTTGCATCACTACCACAATTATATATCCGTAAATAATTTAAATTTTGAAAGATCCTCTTAAGAGCATATTCTTAACCTTTGAAGATCGACTTTTCTCAAAAAACTAGATTAGGATACTCCTTTAAAAATGAATATTTGACGTTAATAAAAAAAATTTAATATATTAATAAAAATAATTTAATATAGAATCAGATTAGGATACTCCTTTAAAAATGAATATTTGATGTTAATAAAAAAAATTTAATATAGAATAGTTATAATACAAAAAATCACAAAACAATTTTTAACAATAAATAACTAATGGCAATGTAATAAATGGTAGATAATAGTGAAGTTGATACATGCGTCCCACCACTACCACATCCTAAGCTCTCGTTGACAACTCCCGACAGACACTGGCAAAGACCATCGACACAGTCAACTGATGATGACAGTCGCGAATCGGTTATGCACTCATCTATACCTAGACAGAGAATTAAATGTATTATATTTTGCTTCATTGTTTTTTTTTTGTTCATGATTACTTACTTTTACAACCCTGCCCGATACCTGATGATCTGACGCATCGATTGCTATAACCGTGTCTTCCAATTTGGCAGGTGCAGTTTCCTTCCGAGCAGACGCTGTCGGTGAGAAACTGGGAGCATTGGCCGTTTTCTTCGCAGGGCTCATAGAAATAGGTAGCGGCTAAAAATAACATATTCGTTAGCGTGGTACTTAATTATTAAAGCTTTATAATGTTTTGATAGACACAGTCGATCTAATAGCACCAAAGAGTTCCTATTGTTAAATATATGATTCAAATATTTAACAAAAGCAAATTCCTGGTGGTATAGAAGCTGTTCAAAATGGTGTAAAAGATCAGCCATGTAAATAAAGTTTCTCTTTTACTCTAAAACCATAAAGGGTGTTATTAATTCAAATATTAAAACCTATATGGACATATGGAGTTCAATTATGGGGATGTTCTGCAAAGAGTAACATAAATAAAATGCAAATTTTTCAGAACAAAGTTCTGAGAAGTATTGTGGGTGCACCCAAATACTATAGGACTGACTACCTATATGGAGGCCTTCAGATACCCACAGTCAGTCAAAAAATCATGAGAATTGCAAGGGGACATAAGGAAAGATTCCATTCTCATGAGAATATTGAAGCATTGCAGCTTTTTTATATCACCAGAACAGGACAGAGACTGAAAAGTATAAAACCATCTGATCTTGTATAGTGTTGTGTAGTGAGGTGCATATAATAAAAAATTCAGCAGTGACATGTATAAACATTATTTCACCAGAGACTGAGATAGGGCCGATGGGTCCTCCTAATTATATACCTGGATTTAAGTTATCATAAAGACAAATTGTAGATTAGTGGGAAATGACTAGTACCAATGTAATAATTAAATAATAAAATAAAGTTATGGAGCACTAGAACACTCAAGGACCAATAAAATACTAGAAAATGAGATAAATGGGATCCAGAGTTATCGGTAGGATAAAAAGAAACATTGAAACCAATGAAGAAGAGTTTAGCAACGCAGCCGCCTGTAATTTAGAAGGATCAATGACGCACTAGAAAATTAGAAACATAGGGTCCAACACAAATATCGGTAGGATAAGAAAACACATTGGAGAAGTGTTTAGTAAGGCAGTCGTGTGTAATTTAAAATGACCAGTGAAGCATTAGTAAACTAAAAAATGTGGTCAAACAGAATTACAGGAAGGGCAAAAAGACATTGAAACCATTAGAGAAGAGTTTAGTTACATGGTATTAGAATGTTGATATAAATATCAATTTAGCGCACCTGAAACGAAAGTGAAAGAAAGTATTTTTAAATGGAACAATAGATAAATATATCCACATATGTAATAAAAGGTAATAAAAAAGCATTTTCTTGGCCCAACAACGTAAAATTTAATTTATTTATTATACTAAAGTGATCAAAAAATAGTAAAACGTGAAAATCGTAATGTTGATTATGAATTATTCTGTCGAACTTAACTGTTAGGTGTTGCGTGCGACTCATATTGTATTGCAATTCTTATTTTAAAAAGTCGCCATTAATGCCGATGGATCTTAGTGACTCGTTGCAACATTGCCCCTTATGTCGTTCACGTTAGTGCATAATATTAGTTCTTCGCAATTTGAACTCATATATCTGGCTGATTTAGCTCCGTCTGATAGTTTCATTCCTTTGACGAGATTAATTAATCAATATACCGAAATGTGGCCAAATTATTAAGAACAGTACCCGCATTTATGTAATTTGTAGTTTATTATATTTGTTTGAATAAATTATGTTGATTTTAAAGAATTATTTTATCATAAATAGATACCGGTATCATTATTATTGTTTTTGTGAAGTAGTAAATCAATATAAGCGAGTCATTTGTCAATTGTACGAGGATTATTCTCATTCAGTCATTGTTCGTAAGTCGTGTTTTAAGTCTCTTGAGGCAAATCGTATTAGCAAATATGGCAGAATATTAATTATCACACCTCGCACCGATCAAAAAGTCAGAAACATCTGCCTCGAAATCCGTAACTACGATAATAAACGACGAGGGTATAAAGATTTCGGAGAGGACACTGCGACGGCGATTTGTTGAACAGAATCTATCAATACGGCGGCCTTCCAGAAAAGAAACATACCTAACCGACAGCATTAAAACGAAACAACTCCAGTGGGCTAGACAACATTGAAATATGACTGTTGCAGACTGGTGTAGAGTAAGTATAACTGTCTTGAGTACTACAATTGGTCAATAACGATTTTCTAGTACTAATTCTATTAATTATTCTATTAATTTCCAAATTTTGATTGACAGAAGTTCTTTTGTAAGACGACGCCCTGGTGAACAATTCCACTCGATTGTAGAGAAGGTCTGGTTGGACTCATTGTAGAAGCGACAATGACACAAGACCAATACAAGCGAGTACTAGAAACACGGTTACTACTGCAGATCAATGAATGGTTCTCTGACAATGACAACCTACATATGTAATTATTCGGTACCCTGTCACAAATCCCGAACAGTTATTATGTGGCGATCGCCACGACCCTTTAGGCCACCACGTTTTCATCAACAAGTACAAAGGCACGCCGGTGGATTGGTACCATGCAGTTCCAGGGTATAAAAGACCATCACGACGACGTCTCGCTCTCTTCTCTTTTCTCCATCCCCCTGTAATAGTACCACTTCCACAGCGCTACCGTACTTCCTCTACCTAACCTAATATCCTGTCAATTCTCCCGTCGACCACATGTATCACTCAATATCGAAATAAACAAGTGATAATTAAACCAGTGTTTTTCAGTTCTCGTACAAATTCCTTCCAAAAATAGTAGTGAGTTTTCTGACAAATAATCGCAGCGGCAGCCACACATTTCGACCGACTGACCGACCCGACGAACATTCCTACAATTGGTGACCCCGACGTGATCAAAGTGCCTAACAGGTAAATCAACTCAACATAAGCCACTCGACAGGTGCTTGACACGTGCATGGAAGGATAGCACGAGGAACGGAACCCATCAACATCACATGGTCGACGACATCCCACGAGACTAGCCTGATGGACAAAAACCACAGAAGCCCATCATGTATACCATCAACACATGAGCACCCTCGCATCACGAGACGGGACACGTAACATACTTATAGGTACCCTCAAACAAAACTAAGCGCCCCAAGACGAACGACGTCCTGCTACAACTCCGATGGCAGCTGATCCCGTAAAACTCCTCGCTTAGGTTGGGATCCCCATCTCATCAGCAGTCCCCGGGCATTTGTTTGCGTGATCGCGGGTGCACTCCGGAACTTGCACCACATATAGGTAAGTTCCACGGCAGTTCCACTAGGAGGGGAGTTATATGGCGATCGCCACGACCCTTTAGGCCACCACGTTTTCATCAACAAGTACAAAGGTTGGCAACGCCGTTGGATTGGTACAATGCAGTTCCAGGGTATAAAAGACCATCACGACGACGTCTCACTCTCTTCTCTTTTCTCCATCCCCCTGTAATAGTACCACTTCCACAGCGCTACCGTACTTCCTCTACCTAACCTAATATCCTGTCAATTCTCCCGTCGACCACATGTATCACTCAATATCGAAATAAACAAGTGATTATTCAACCAGTATTTTCAGTTCTCGTGCAAATTCCTTCCAAAAATAGTAGTGAGTGTTCTGACAAATAATCGCAGCGGCAGCCACACATTTCGACCGACTGACCGACCCGACGAACATTCCTACAATTACATATTGGTGGAAACAATCACAGTTTTGCCTTGGACAGGAAATGAATCAAACATGAATCTCACAGAAGACATGTGGAAACTCGCCAAAATGGGCGACTTCAAAAGAAGTGATTATCAACAAGCAGCAGTTAATTGAAAGTCTCATCAGAGAATGACATCACGACTCCAAACTCCATATGTATTGAGAGGATGTCCCGACGTATACAAGCTCTTATTGCAGCAAAGGGTGATCACTAAATACTAAAATTCATTCAAGTTTTTTTCAGTTTTTATGATCCCAATAGATTAAAGATACAAAAAAATAAGACAGCCCCACCCCATTTGTTACAGAAAACCAATTAAACTAAAAAAATTAATAATCTCAATATTATCCTTATTAATTTGACCACCCACTGCTTTTAAAGGCTCTTCATGAAATCAAATTTAACCACTGCGGGGGGGATCCGAGACGGAGTTGAAGAAATCGATATTGATTTCGAAAAATAAGTAACCTTTTGCTTTTAATTCTAAACGTTTTAATAAATTTCACGTACCTTTTAAACATGAACTGCCATTTCGACTGATAACATATCCTGTCTGACATCTACAAACTTCTCGACATTCACTATTCGGTGTGCTTCCGCATTCTTCAGTGTGCGAGCAGTTTTGACCGATACTTCGTGAAAGTACGCATCGTTTTTTATCAACGGATGGCGCATAGCCGATGTCGCACTCGCACCTGCCATCCAAACAGTACGCAGAACCATTTTCTAATAAACAGTTACCATCTGTGAGGCAGAAATCTCCAAGAACTAAAATAATAAATAAACATTAGTAAAATCGTTTTAATTAATACTAATTTGTTTTCATAATCCTGAGATTTTAATTATTCATTTAATTTAACACTCAAATTGTTTATATTACAATATAAACTGATATTACTGAAGGTCATCGAATGCTTATGGTGATCATGCTCCATTGATTGAATATGTTTTTTTTTATTAATTGCATCTTATATTCGATATGCTTAGTACAATATTTATTTACAAATTAATTTATTACAACTATTCTGTTGTACTTGCATTAATATACAAGCAAGACGTGTACGGGATTAATACATCGTATTTTCGAAATTAGAATAAAACTAATCTACTTAAGCTAAAGTTAAATATACTTTCATTTCATTGGTTTCATTCACTTCAATCTTCTGATTTCTTGCGTGTTGTCCAGTGGCAACTTGTTTCATGTTTTAGTGCGAAATTCTGGATCACTTACTTAGCCAATACAATTTTAAGACGAGGATTTAGAAGCATTTTCTAATGATAATCTGAATCAACTATAATTGTGACATTTAAATGAAAAACGGCCAGAACATGAGCAAACAGATAAAAATGTTATTTTTGGTGCTACAAAAATGTTACACCAACCGCCCTATTCTCTAGACCTTGTTCCTTCTGATTACTACTTTTTCTGAGACTTGAGCAGTACTTCACTTCTAATGAAGATACCAAAAAATGGGTCAATTCGTGGATACATCATTCTTTCGATATGATATCACTAAATCATCTGAAAGATGGGAAGAAGTAGAGGCTATCGATAGACAACACTTTGAATAACGAAAACGCCACAGCAAAGCTTCAATTAAAAAAATCCTTTAATACTAATTTACAGGCCAATATTATAACTGTATATTAGAAAAAATAATTTATTGAAAAAAATAGAAATGTCGATAAGATACTTTCTAGCTGATGTAATAATAACAACTCATAAGATGGAATATCTAACCAAACCCACAGAAAATATTAAAAAGATGAAATAATAATGAGTAAAAGCAAAATAAAAGTCGTGGTTATGGAAGATCCAGAGTAACAATTATCCAAATTGAATGCATTTATGTATTTTGGTATATAAATAGAAAACAAGTCAGTAGATGAAAATTAATGTCAGAATTGGAAAAACTTTGTATTTGTTTACTATAAATAGCAGTTTCATAAATAAAAAGGATATATCAATCAAAACTGAAATGGAAGTGTACAAAACAAAACGATAAAAGAGCATATGTGCCTAAGTTTGGTTAGTAATCGGCCACTTCAATTGAATAGAAATATTGTAATAAATGATTTAGGTACGAAAAATTTTCTATCTTCTAAATTAACTACAATTGTTCATAATTAACAGTAAATAGATGAGTTAACCTCAAAAAATGTTTAGCGATGGTAAAACGTAATCAGCGTCAGTCAATAAGTGTGTAATACCTAATGTAGAGTGAGTCATGTATACAGTATAACCTACATGACACATTGATGAAGAATATATCTACTATCTATTAAACATAAGCACAGGGTACAAAGTCAACTGATAAGTCATTCCCTTCAATTTCATGCTTTGGTATGAAATTTTACAGAACATTTGTACTGGACAATGAACTGTTCTGCACACGTTATATATATATATATATATATATATATATATATATATATATATATATATATGTTGGAATTTGGAAATAACGTAAATTGAGTGGTTTGAAAACTGAAAAATGTAAACGAAAACTCTTTTGAAACAAATATATCGTTGCCTCTATAACTTCAAACAGAAGCTAGGAAAATTGGTGGTACATCTCAGATTTCTGCTACTTTTGAACCAACTGAATGCAAAATTGTATTAAACTAATTTACAAAATACTATATACACGCACAGCTCCAAGGTTACCGTTAAAATCAATTGTAAATCTAAGGAAAGTAGGAATATTTTCAAACTTCCAAAAATTCCTTCGCAGAAAGCTTTGACCTTTTATTTTTGTTTCCAAATATTTTCATTTAATTTGCGAACTTATCGAACAAGCATCATATTCATTATATATATATATATATATATATATATATATATATATATATATATATATATATATATATACATATATATATATATATATATATATACATATATATATATATATATATATATATATATATATATATATATATATATATATATAGTCATATCATATATAGTTATCTTAAAAATCGCTGGTCTAATTTGTATTGATATTCTTTTAAATGGACTATTTTTACATCACATTACATTATAGTATATCTTATCTATATCACTAATCTGAAAATATCTATTGATAAACGTATAATGACTCACTGCCACGACTAAAAGTATACATAATTTAGTCGATTTTTGTAGTTATACTATATATTTCACATATTTTACAGAATATATATTATAAAAATATCGTCACTACCTTGAAGCAGTAATAAAATTTAAACGAAATAATTTTGAAGGATTTCCAATAAATCATGTAATTTATATTCAAGCATCATCTCTATTATGCTATTTAGTCTTTAATTTTCATATGACTGAAGTGTCAAACCTGATGTCGAAGATATTGGAATTGCTAGCCAACGGAACATTATCTGAGAGACGATAAGAAATGTTTGTTGTCAAAGTCATCAAATATCATAGAAAACTTCCTCTAAATATGATAACATTAATAAAATTATATAAACATTGGTGTTTATATTTGGGAAGTAATAATTTCAACAACTAGTAGAATAGTCTTGGCTAACTGAGAACAAAAACGGTTGTTATCCGAAGAGATACACCACAAATATCAGCCACATAATTGAATTTGAAACCCATGTATCCTGCATTCATCAGAAATTATTCCTATCGATATATTATCGTTAATTTTTAGTACTACCTTCATTTTTTGTGGCCTAGTTACCAGAGTCTCAAAATTTGGTTGTGTGGGTCCTCATATACGACACTAAAATCACTATTTCCAGCTTATCTGAATATCATTGCTGATATTTATTTCAGATCGTTATTGATTTCAGATCATGAAGATCATTTATGATTATATTGGGTTTGAATTATAGCATCTGCAACTGAATAACCATTAGGGACACGAAGGCCTAGTGGGAGCTACAGAAAAAGTTCTAACTACGATCCTACAGTAAAAAATGTAAGATGTAGAGGTGTAGTAAATTCTTTGATAAACTTATTTCCCTAATGCATGGATTTTAATTGAGAATCCATGAGAAGCTTACAAATAAATTATTGGACTGGTGGAACATCAGTGTCCTGATGCAACGAACTTGAAATAAACGTTTTTTTTTCTAGTGTATATCTAGATAGATGGCCCTGTATTGGAATTGCTAGCCAACGGAACATTATCTGAGAGACGATAAGAAATGTTTGTTGTCAAAGTCATCAAATATCATAGAAAACTTCCTCTAAATATGATAACATTAATAAAATTATATAAACATTGGTGTTTATATTTGGGAAGTAATAATTTCAACAACTAGTAGAATAGTCTTGGCTAACTGAGAACAAAAACGGTTGTTATCCGAAGAGATACACCACAAATATCAGCCACATAATTGAATTTGAAACCCATGTATCCTGCATTCATCAGAAATTATTCCTATCGATATATTATCGTTAATTTTTAGTACTACCTTCATTTTTTGTGGCCTAGTTACCAGAGTCTCAAAATTTGGTTGTGTGGGTCCTCATATACGACACTAAAATCACTATTTCCAGCTTATCTGAATATCATTGCTGATATTTATTTCAGATCGTTATTGATTTCAGATCATGAAGATCATTTATGATTATATTGGGTTTGAATTATAGCATCTGCAACTGAATAACCATTAGGGACACGAAGGCCTAGTGGGAGCTACAGAAAAAGTTCTAACTACGATCCTACAGTAAAAAATGTAAGATGTAGAGGTGTAGTAAATTCTTTGATAAACTTATTTCCCTAATGCATGGATTTTAATTGAGAATCCATGAGAAGCTTACAAATAAATTATTGGACTGGTGGAACATCAGTGTCCTGATGCAACGAACTTGAAATAAACGTTTTTTTCTAGTGTATATCTAGATAGATGGCCCTGTAGTCTAGATGAATATTTCAGAAGGAATTTTTTTGTTGTATAAAAGGTCACGGCCTTTGTCTCTTTCGGATTGATTTTCAACAATCCAGACATTAATCACTTTAACATGTCATCCTGCTATTTGTGAAACCCCCGTGAAAATGCCTAGTTGAAGCTCATGAACAAGGTGGTACATCCGCAAAAACAGTGGCTTCTTGGAATATCCGCCATAAAAACATTAGGTAAAGCAAGAGCCAACGGGTAGTTTCCAGGAACAACGGATTACTATTTTCTAACTCGAAATATAGGAAATTTTCTTGGAATTTACCAGAAAGTGCCTTCCTGGGAGAAGATCTGTTTAGGGCTATAAAGTCTTGGGATAATCAAAACGGATATATTTCTAGATGAAAGCTCACTAATCATAATCTCCAAAGACTTACAGACAGAGACTAGCTCGCTTACAAGTTAAATTGAAGGCAACGAAATTTGGATAACATTATGTATGGGTTATTACGTCGCGATAATAGCGTTATGTTGGCATATGGGTTGAAATGTGAGGAAATAAATCTACCTTTAAAATAGTTTTAAAAGAGAAATCGCTTTTCCAACATTTAATTCAAATACTATTAATAAATAGGAATCATATGTTATTCAAATCAAAGCAGAACTGAAAATTCTATACCATCTTTATCATTTCCTGATGTACAGGCATCAAGGAAAATCAACGATATATCAATTCCATCGCTCCATAGAATAAAGTCATAAAACCAACCTCAACAAAGACAATACTATAAGATAAAATTTATCTGATATATCTTCCGCCTTTTTAAATAAACAAAATTTAAAAAAAAACAGTAACAAGTACTTTCATGGATATGATAACCTGATTAACATAAAATTCGATCTGTAGCTATCGCGAAACTCTAGTTTTAGTGAATGGCTGTAATCAGAAAGATAACAGTTCAAGTACTTGCGACTCTGTGAGTCTCTTAAAGTCAGTCATCCATTTCAATCGCAAACGCAGACGCTCTCGTATCCATAACATCAGTGTTAACAATATTCCTATGTTTACAGTCGACAATATACCCCTTTACCCTTGACACAAGCACGTTTATACTGATAACTCCAAATTCAACTCAGGATTTGGTTGTGCCTTTGTCTGTAATAGATTTTTTAAGCTCGCCGAACAGGATACGACACTCACCGCTGAATTATATGTCATACCAGGCTCTAATATATGCGTTTCCCCAACTATATGGAAAATGAGCATCCCTTCAAACTCCTACAGTTGGATTGTTTCTTTGAACGTAAGTACAGTCATCCCCTAGTCTCCAAATCTTCAAGTCTCTTGCAATCACACTTGCTGATTGGTCAGCAAATGATGCTAGTGTGGATCCCCTCTGACGTTGGAATACTTGAAAACGAATAGGTACATGTCTGCCGTCTACTTTTAAGACCCATTCGAGAATATATGTATCCAAACTGATCTCTATTCCATCCTCAGTACATTTAATAGAGCCGCAGTGCAAAGACGTTCGGATTCAGATGGATTAAACCGATTTTTTGAAATAAAAAGTGAGCTTTTCAGTCTCCTTCCTGTTTCCCCTACTCGTTTCCATGTAACTGGAACAGTGTTATTTCTTGTACAGCCCCTTAATATCCCCAAGCGCATCTGTGAGCTGTGAATTATGTTACCTATCTCCAATCTGTGTCTTCCACCTTTCGAGTGAGGGCCATCACCTTTCCTCTATAAGAATAAGATTTAGGCTAAATAATTATAGGAAACCCTAGTCGGCGACAATAGATATCGATTGACGCGATTTTACAAGAGATTGATTATTATCATAAAATTTAACTCATATGAATCGTTCCCCCTTTCAATGATTATCGCTTGATTTTATATCCTTCAACTGTTTATCTCTGTTTCTGTCGTCCTGAACGTTGATATTTCGCTGTTAATGTTCATTTTATCTATACACATTTTGTTTGGCATTTACTTTAATTTATTATATAAAGTTTCTTCATACATTTCTGCCACCTCCCTTAAATTGAATGTCTTATTGTTGATGTGTTGATATATATATTTCATATAAACGGAAAAACTTAACACCGTGCGTGATTACCTACTAAAAAATATGTTTAACAAAAAAATTGAACCGACTTTAAAAAATAAATAAGGGACTCTCTAAAAATTAGAAAATAATCAAACTTAATTTTAAAATAAAATATCTACATAATAATCGTTGTAACAACTAAATAAAAATAAACAAAAACCTTATTTAACCTACCTACTACACGTAATTTATATTCCTCTATGTACACAATTTAGCTTGATGCCTACCTAAACCTATTTATATATTTTGTTTGTTTGAAGTCCAAACAATACAAAAATAATCTTAAAAAATTGTAACATGCACAAAATTAAATTATGAGCAAAACAAATATAATTTGTTGTTCGGCAAACTGAGCAGTTGGTAGTAGTTACAACAATATTGTAAATAGAAAAATGGGTTTAGGTAGGTATTAAAACTTTGTATGTGTTTTTGAAATTTGAGGATTTCCCTCGATTTCCGCCCTTCCCCCATGACCCCACAGATCATGACTTAGTTCCAATGGGACCACCCCGGAAGAACGGAGAAATCGGCGAACAAACATTTAAAAAATATTAATATATATAAAAACATATATCCTCCTTTTCCGAAGTCGGTTAAAAATAAGTTTGTAGACCAGGGATATGTATGACAAAATGGTAAATGTATTAAATAAAACTGGTAGATAGACCTACTCCCTCAAAATAAATATATTGGGAATTCATCTAAAAGTTGTGCAAGCCTTGATCAATCAAATGCTAGTCAAAATTGTATTAATACCAGGAGATTTAAAGATCAGCAATTGACCAAAATATATCTATTCTAGAAGCTAAAAATTTACAGTAACATTATAAGAATGTCAAATTGTTTAATAACAAAAAGATTGTATATTCTTAAAACTCTCGCATTTCCAACATGTCCATTTATTAAATAAACTTGTACTTACGAACACTATTATAACATATCCCATCATATGAATATCTTACGGAGCCTTCCCCACATCCACACAATCCATTATTGCATTTTGCTAGAGAGCCCAAATCCTCGGAGCACTGTATATCGTATTCGCACTCTTCGTTATAATTGGCCACTAAAACGATCCCTTGGTCAAGTTAAATGCAATTACTAGAAGCCAACTTACGTTTGCGACAAGCGTAAAATGTCCGATTCCTCAGCAGAAGCTCGTAACCGGACTTGCATTTGCAATACCCCGTCTTGTTATTGGCATTGTCGTTGCCATAACAAAAGGAAAATTCACGACAATCTCTATCCAAATTACATCTTTGGTAGGTTACTGAAATAATATAGGGAAACGCTTTAGAACACCTTAAAATAAAGTTTTTAATATTACATCATTATCGAAAAATTAGTCTATTCAAAATAACAATAAAGTCACGTCATAAAGATATTTAATCTATGCCTGTCACAATTTGTAAATTCGTTAAATTATTAAATTAAATTATTAATGTTAAATATTAAGTTAGTGCAATTATTATTGAAAAAAATTTTTAGCGTGTACTGATTAGTATTAGCACGGTCACTAAAGTATCTCAAATATTAAAAAATATAATCTTGGATTCACTGAAAAGCAACGATCTTCATACTAAGCGGATGACGAATCAATATCAGCTTGATGCTATCTCTACCAGAGATCAAATATATGATATGCATAAAAACAGTGAGTAGTTCGAACGACGGTTTATAGGTTTCATTAGTCAGAACATTTATTAATAATTCATTGCAGATATATTGTTCTTCACGCTGGTAACAGGAATTGTTAATAACACGGTTTGGATGAACCCGATATACACATTGAAGAAGAAAAACAAATGATGGAATTCTGAACAAATGTTAGATAGATTGAAAATGAACAGCTTCGTTATTCACTTAAATGATACACTCTGAATATCTGAATATTATGATTCAACAATGACAATTTCCAAAACAGGGTGGTGAGAGTGGAAACACCTAAGGCTCAGTATATAATTAATATACGATAACTGTAGGAAATATTACTGTAGAGTGTGAAAGATTTATCTGCACTGATATGTATGTAATTGTTTAGAATATACATGAGCATTTGCTTAAAATGTGTGAAGAGAGAAAGGATACTAACTTTTTTGCAGATATGACAAATGCATTAGAGAAAATGCGGTGATTAAACCTAGTTTTATCAAGAAAGATGTATACAGGTAGAAACAGAATTAAGGAGATATACAGTGATATCTAAACTACTTTACAAGGACAAAACTGTAACCAAAGAAAATAAGAACTAAACGTGAAAGGTAAATATGTTACTTGGATATTCAATTGTTAATTGGATGGATTAGACTGTATAAGGACTGAAGGTATAAACAGTCGATAACGTTATCTAGGACTATGCCCAAAGACATAAAATATGTTTCGTGTCTAAAACATCAATTTAAAATTCTCCAGCTCCCAGATAATGATAACTTAGACAAAGGATTAAGGAGAGTAAAACCATACGATCTAGTTCAGAAAAGTTATAACTAAAACTCAGCTTACATTAAAAATAATGATGTCAAGCTCAAAGTCTCTATCGTAGAATGAGTAACTTAAGTAGCTTAAGTTAAAAATGCAATAAATGGCATAGACCATAAGACATCAAATCAAATAAGTTATCTCTACCGAAAACATTTTATATAATTAATAGAAGGTTCATCTCCCCTCTAATTTTTCAAAAGAAGAATTGTTTACCCATTTGGATTTTCGCAAATATAATAATTTTCATAATATCAATTAATTTTATTTTATTATAATTTTAAATTTATAATATAAATATTAAAGAATACGATATAAATTTTAAGAAATTTGATGAATTTGATATCCAGACTATCTACACAGAATTGGCATTCTTGCTGAAGAAATATTATTAACTAATGGCTTGAGTATTATCCACAGAGTTCTAGGTATTTTTGGTACGTTGAAAACGGAATTAATATGGAAAAATTTCGAGAGGTCAAAAAGGTTTGATAAATACATTTTTAAAACCTTTTTTTTAGAATTGGTTCTTCGCAGAGTAAAATATGATGATCATTGTTATATAGGAAATGTTAATGTCAATGTTGTGTTTAATGTTAGTAACAAGAACGTCCTTCAAGAAACATAGGGCGTCCACATAAATCTCTTTTATCACCGTTCCGCATAAAGTTGGGATGGTTGGACAAGTGTTATGGTCGAATATCGGCCAGTACACTAGCCCTCCATTATTAAATGTTGAAAAATAACTTGAAAAATATAGGTGGTTATTATATCAGATAACTAACATTGTTTAATATTAGAAATTTTGTTATTTAATATATGTAATTAATTACAGATTAAGATAAAACAACTTAGAAAACGGAGAGGATCATTACATGAGATAATAACCCTATTTCTTTATTTTTTATATAAAAAATACATATATCTAACAGTTTTAAAATAGGACACATATTGTTTTAACACAATTTATTTTAAAAGACGTACGAATTCGTTAGTAACGTGAACTTACGTGACTATAACCTACCTAAGTCTTCAGTAATCTTACCTAATCTTTCTAAAACTAAACCACTTTCTGACGTATAAACATACCCGAACAAAGTTACTATTACAATACTAACTATCAAACGAATATGCATGTTTTTATTTTATGTTTTTTACATATTCTATAAATTCACACCTTTTTAAACTGAGTTAATCAGCAGCACAATCAACAGTTACTATATTATCAAGTGTTATCATTTCTTATCATTTATCGGCCCCACCTTGCAATTTTATCAGGCTAAAAATTAACTCTATGACACGGACCACTACTGAATAACTATAAATGTGTTGCTCACTATGGTTGTTTAATTTTGTTTGCTAATTTGGTAGATTCAGTTCATGTAAATTTAATTAGCATACATGTTAAAACCATTTTTTTAATAATAACAGTATGTTACTAAAAACAGTTCAAACTAAATTAAGCTTATCACTGATTAGATAGTGGAAAATTAAAAAGAACCTTAAATCGGCATGTTTGGTAATTCGTATCAAGATAAGACACCTGTTTTAGACATTTGAGTGATATTTATATTTGTGGATCAACTTGACACTATATTTTATCAATATTACATGTATAATATTTTATTAATAGAATATATATAATAGACTTTAGTAAGGCCCTACCTTCTAGGAATTTTCTTTCTTATTTTCGGAACGGTAAATCGAGCGAGTAAATTATGACGCGCGTAAAAGAAATTAAATTAAACATTTAATAACTGTGAAGTGATCTCTACGGTTAATTTCAATACATACTAGCTAATCCACAACACTTTTCTGCCTATTTATCAATTGAATCACCCGCTATTCGAAATAACGATCAACTGCCAATAATGCACGAATGGAACATGGTTACAAATAAAAAACGCTTGAGAAATCCCGAAGAACAAGTTATTTGAACAGCGACTATTGGCTTCAAAAACCCATCCAAACAAACAATAGTTTCAGTGCCCTGACAGAAGAGATAGAAGAAAACCAGAACAAAAAAGAAAACCAACCAAAAGTAATTCCCAGACCACCCCCAGTAACAATATATAAGGTAGGTGTTGTTAAACATCAAACAAAAAAATTAAACAACAAATTTACTGTTAAGGAAGTAAAACAAAAAATACATAAAGAAATCAATTCTAAAAAAGCTCCTGGTTTTGATCTAATAACTGGAAGGATCTTAAAAGAGCTGTCAGGAAAGTGCATCAATTTAATATCATAAATATTTAATTCTTTCCTAGCACTTGGAAAGTGGCTCATATCATTATGATACGTAAACCTGGCAAAAAGTCAAAAGACGTCCCCTCTTATCTTCCTATAAGCCTGTTACTTGTGATCTCTAAACTATTCCAAAAATTATACATTAAAAGACTCAAAATAATCGCAGAAGAGAGAAATATTATTCCAGACCATCAATTTGGCTTGCGTAATAAACAAGCAACAATAGAACAAATACGTAGATTAGTCAACCAAATTAACAAAAGCTTAAACGATAATAAATATTGCTCTGCTGCATTTCTCGATATTTCTCAGGCCTTCGACAATGTGTGGCATACTATATATACTGCATGACAATGTATGCTAAATTGAAAAAGCTTTTACCCCTTACGCACCTTAACTGCTGAAATCGTACCTCACAAACAGACATTTTATTGTTAAACAGGCTGACGAATATACTGACCTACACCCAATATATTCTGGTGTTACCTACCAGTACCTATCGACCTCAAGAAACACTTCTGTTGCAACATATGCTAATGTGATACGGTGGTTTTATCATCACACGAGGATTCAATATCAGCCACAAGAAACCTACAACTTCATCTTAATAAAGTTGAATGGTGGTTGAAAACGTGGCGTATCAAAGCAAAGGAGATAAAATCTACCCATGTGACATTCGCCCTTTGGAGAAGAACATGCCTCTCAGTAAAATTGAATAATCATGAACTTCCGCAAGCAGACAACGTTAAATATCTGGAAATGTATTTCGATCGACATTTGACATAAAAAAAACATATAGTTAAAAAACGCAAACAGCTTGGGTTTAAATTAAACCAAATTTACTGATACCACGTAAATCTAAATTATCATTAGATAACAAGGTTTTGCTGTATAAGTCAATACTTAGGCCCATTTGGACCTATGGTATTGAACTCTGGGATACTACTAGCAAATTTAATATAGATATCCTCCAGAGGTCCCAGAATAAAGTGTTGCGAGTCATCGTCGTTGCCCCGTATTACGTGTCCAACAAACTAATTCAGCGTGATATACCCATAAAACCCATAACCAGTGTGATTCGGAGTGTTATTGCGAAGTACTCTGAAAGACTATTAGTGCATCCCAATGCACTCACCAAACAGTTAAATGTACGCGACGACAGTGAAGTCAAACGCAAACTTTCATACGAACTGATTAATAGACACAGAACGAGATTTAATCATGTCTAGAGTAAGCTAGAATAGTTTTTAGAATAAGTTCTAGAATAGTATCTAGAATAAATGATTGTTGACGTTCTAGGAAATTAATAAAAAAAATAACATATACTATTATATGTTTATCTCATTACATTTTTTTTCGTTATGATTATATGATATTTATATGATTATATTCGTTATTATTATGAAATTATATCAGTTAAATTGTGACTGCCATTCGCTATGCCACTTTCGGCTCTTTTAAAGACATTTTTAATGACATACTAAAACACCTGAAGATAAATTTCTTCAATTTCGTGACGAATGTTGTCTTTAAGGTGTTGAATCGTTTGGGGCTTATTCACATAAACTTTTGATTTTAAAAACCCATAAGAAAAGTCTGGTGTTGTTAAATCCGGAAATCTGGCTGGCCATCTAAATCACCTCTTCGCAAAATTAGTCTTCGTGGGAAAACGTCATTCATATTTCGTCATATTCTTATCTAGTGTGACAGTTTTCACAACTCGTGTCCTTTTCTACCTCAGTCTTACTCTATGCCACAATCTCAATTGTAGTTAGATGTCATTTTTAATTTTGTATTGACATTTTTTAATATAATATTTTATATATAATTTGTATATAATAATTGAAATATAATTATTTCATAGGCAAAATTAGCGGCAGATAATCCGAAAATAAGTGTATATGGTATGAATTATATGTAAAATATTATTATTTTATAACACTATAATTTTGTAGATTGTTATGGAACAAAGGATATGTTAAATCATATTGAAACAGAACTTATTTAAAGATTATAGTAAAGGTAAGAATGAAATAAGGTCATGTTTATATAAATTTTCTGCCTATTTGTTATTATTATTATATTTTTCAGATATTTCAAAAGAAGAAGAAAGCTATAACGAAGCTAAAAGCTAACGAAGTATCACGAATTTTCACTGCCACAACTGAGACAGTCGCATAGAATAAGATTGAGGTAGAAAAGGGCGCGAGTTGTGAAAACTGTTAGGCTAGATTAGAACAAGTGCACATGTGCAGTCCTAGCCATTAGAAACTTGTATAATCAAGTCTAGTATAATTTAGACTATCGTCTAAAGTAATCCACGCGTATAACACCTGCCGCCAGCAGTCCATAGTCATCACAGCTTGTCGTATAAAATAGAGTGTGTGTCTAATATAAACTTAAACATATTATGTAGAAACTTAAAACTATTTTAACTCATACCAAGAAAGAAAAAACTTCATGCCATTTTCATAACAGGCATATTATGTACAAAAAAAATATTTAGATACACATTTAATATTAACTAGTGATCACAATTTATTAACTTATGTACTATATCATTTACAACTGGTTACTAGTACACCATTGTTAGTTGATCGTTCACAATGTACTTGAACGGTCAAATATGATTTCAACAGTGACCAATCTTTATTGAAAAGCTACATGATTACGATTAATAATTAAGATTTTAAAATATTCATCCAATGAAATAAAAATACTTCTGCAACAAAACAAAAAACAGACAAACATTTTAATTAAAATTTATGAATCGTTTAAAAACAGTGAATAGTTTTTTCATTATAAACATAATTTAATACAATATTTCAGAAGAAAGTGTTATTCTTGAAAGTATCCATAGCAGCTCTTTGGGGGATGTAGAACATTGCTTCATACATTGTCAGGAAACATAGGAGTTAAATGATTAAAAGCATATAATAAAATCAAGGACTATTTGTTATTTCAATTAGTGTAATTAGATAAAATATAAACATTTCAAAATCGAATATTGAGTCACTCAAGGAAAGATAATAGTAAAAATAATATAAAGACAACAAAATTTGACACATAAAGGTTACGTTATTATAATAATAAACGTTATAATAACATTTCATTGTATTTCATGCTCAACAAAAGGAATGGTTTGATTTTTTGTAATAAGAAATTAAGCAAATTTATAATTAAACAATGGATTGCAACCAATGTTTTATACATTTTTATACGAATACCTTTTAGAGAAACCATGCTAAAGGAGTAAACTATATCAAAATTTTACTTAGGAAATATGAACGAAATGTTTAATTGCATTTTATGTAATTTAATTTTTTAGAAATAGGCCTGGAAAAGATACATGTTCGATAAGATGGATGAATAATATGGCCACAAAGTCTTATGTCTTCCTCCCTATCACTGCCCCTGAATTATTACAATAAACATGCAGAGCGAAAATGTTACACAAGCCAGATTGTCAACAATAACACCTTGGGTTTGGACGGACCCCAGCAGACATCAAGAGAGTCAAGAAAACTTTGACAAATAGTAGATTTGTGTTACATAAACAACAAGCATTAGACAAATTGGAAATTGACAGCTTAGTGACTAAATGAATGTTACCGAATAAGAGATTATGATCTAATGAGAGATTATGACAATTAATCAGACAGGGTGAGAGCGGAGACAGTTAAAGTGTAGTGTTGTAACTGTAATGTGCAATTGTTCCGAAAATACATGAGAATTTGATTAAAATATATAAGGATAGGACGAATACTTGTTGAAGGAACTGTTTTGCAGATATGACAAATAAATGCGGTGTTCTATCTAGTTGTTCAACCTAGTTAATCAAAAAATATGTACACACATAGTAACAGAAGAAATTAAAAAGAAATCTAATGATATCAAAATGACTTGAATGTAACACTGCACCGAAAGAAACAAGAATTAAACCTAAAATGTAAGTATGCTCTTTAATGAAATTAAAACACATTACTAAAATGGCATAGATTAAAAAACGCTCATAGAACTCTAGAATATAGGTGGTGTCGAAAAGGGTTCTATGTACATATAATAAAACACATTCCTAACCTACAATCTACGGGATTGTATAATTAACTATAGATAACCTTCGATGGTATATGCATTTGACGTACTAAAATATTAAGATAAGTTATATTTCATAAAATTATATTTGTTTAATTGTTATATTTAGATTAATTGTTATATAACAAAGCCAAAATTAACTAAAACAAAAAGTTGATGTGGCAACATTACGACATTTTGACCTCATCTATTAAGATGACTTGATTTTATTGCTTTATTGAACAGTCTTAGCTTCATTACTGTCGACACATCATTGAAATACCTGATTTTTGTACTTTTGATATATATATTTTTTTTAATTATTAAACTCAATACATTTTTTATTCATCTTATTATGATAATAAAATCCCAAATCAATTTTAATAAAAAGGTAACATAATATTCACTGAATTTTAAGCTGTACAACGTTCGCCGGGTCAACTGATAAAATAAATTAATATATTAAAATTTATTAAACTACTATATAATATCAAAAATACTCATTATCAACTACATATTTTGTACTAAATTAGTATCTACATGAGAAGTAATATTATTAACTAAATTATATGCATAATAACTATATATTAATATCTAAGACCCATATTGTAAAGATTGTGTATTACACAACTACACCAAATATTTATTTGGTTGGAATGGAAATTATTTTTTCTATACATCTCACCTGATACAACTTTTAACACATGGCCTGAAAAGTCCCGGCCCTAACATATAGATAACGCTAGTTGTATTGCAATCATTGCTTTTCAGTTAGCACTAACCTTCAAAAGAAAGCTGTTAAAATTTCATGATATTCTGCTCACAAATTGTATTGAGTAACACCACTTTTGTTATTTGCAATACAATTGATCAAAAACAATTTCTTGTTTTAATTTTACACTGCTTCTTGATAGGAAATAATACCGTTCAAGCAAAGCAATGGCTTGAAAAGTCCTTATTACGACTCCTCTCGGAGTAGATATAGCGATGATGCAGAACGCAGTGAACGTCCAAATGAGATGGTAACACCAGAAAACATCAATAAAATCCACAAAATCGTTTTGAATGATTAAAGGGTTGGTTTTATATTGCATGAACATTTGACAATGAGAAAAATTTTTGCGTCGATATGTGACAATGGATGAAACATGGATCCATCACTTCACTTCGAAATGTCGTCATCTGAGTGGACAGCAAATGGTGACAAAACTTTTTTGAGGTCAAAAACAAATTGTTCTACAATAGTGGTTCTACAAAAACGACCCTGGACCAAAAAAACGCGTTTTCTTTGTTACGCCTGGGACTTTTCAGGCCATGTGTTATTACCTGATATATCTAAGCTTTGGGAGAAAATTGGTTCAATTAATTGACAAACAGCGAAAAATGTTTATAATATATCACAGATTATCACTTCCACGTATCTTTTATCATATCCGATGCTTTCTCGCCGATCATGAAAATGACAGCGTTCGTATGACCAGCTACTACGTTGGGCATTACGGAGCCATCCACGACCCTCAAGTTATTCACGCCATAAACTCTCAACTGATCGTCCACCACAGCTGTCGGATCATTTGGAGGTCCCATCTTGCAAGTGCCCACATGATGACCCAAAGTAGTACTAAGGTGACGCACCGTACAAGCCCAATAAGGGTCCGAACCAAATCGTAAGTGTTCGCAATTCGGAAATGGGTACGGGTTAATATGTGTGTTGTATTTCTTGAAGCCTGATGAGTGAGCAATGGATACGGCCTAAAAAAAATATCAAATATTAATTAAAAACTGTTATATAAGAACAAAATTCTAGTGTTTTTAATGTTATATTGATGACTTATCTAAAAATTATAACAAATATATCTTTATCAGGTTGCTTCTATATTATAGTAATATGTACCCTTTAATGAGTTAGTACAACATATATTAAAATAAATCATTTAACACATAGACTGAAAAGTCCAGAACCTAACACATAGATGGCGCTAGTTTTATTTCAATCTCTGTTTTTCCAGTTAGTAGTAATCTTCAAAACAAAGGTGTTAAAATTTCAGGATATCTTATTCATAAGTTTGACCGTTATTGTACTAAGAGTGAAACCAATTTCGTTATTTGCACAACAATGGATTGCTTCTAGATGAGAAAAAATACCATTCAAGGAAAGCAATGGCTTGAAAAGTGTTATAAAGACTGCGTTCCATCAAAAACAATAATAAAACATTGGTTTGTTGAATTCAAACGTGGTCGTAGAGATACAGATGATTCAGAACGCAGTGAACGTTCAAAAGACTTCTTGACTTCACACCAGAAAATATCAAAATGATCCACAAAATCGTTTTGAATGATCGAAAAGTGAAGTTACGTAAATTAGCTAACGTCGTAAAGATATTAAAAGAACCTGTTGGTTTTATATTGCACGAACATTTGACTATGAGACAGCTCTGTTCAAAGTGGGTGCCGGGTTTGCACATTATTGACTAAAAACAAAAACCTGTAATGAGTCTGAGCAGTGTTTGGCCATGTTTTAACGTAACAAATCGGAATTTTTGCATCGATATGTGACAACGGATGAAACATGGATCCACCACTTCACTCCGGAATCAAAAGGATCGTCATCTGAGTGAACAGTAACTGGTGACAAGTCTATTTTGAGGCAAAAGATAAATCGTTCTACAAAAGCGATATTGAAATGTTATAGCGGCGTTGGAATGATTGTGTTGATGAATAAAGCCAATTTTGGATATAAAAAACGCGTTTTCTTTGGTACGACGCGAAATTTTCAGCCCATGTGTTTCTTTTTACCTTTCCCATCGTTCTGGCAACAAAGCGATACCGTGACGAAAGAATGATATTGATTTGATATGGAACCATTTATCTATTTATTTCTAGCCTCTCCTAAATTTACACTGACTGACTTTTACGCTTGGGATTGTCGTAGCAGATCCGCTTTTCAGCGCTAGTCACACTACGTCACAGAAAACTCTTCTTATATTTACCTGACAAGCAATGAAACCGCGATGTTGAAACAGGCCAAGATGACATTCATAATAAAATCATATTATAGCTTTTTACCTCCTTTTGTAGATTTATTATCACATGTAATAGTCTAGAATCACTGCCAACTGCTAGGCTGTCTGAAAGTTATATTATTGAAAATATAAATAATGATGATTATTTCTCCTCCTATGTATTTCCAAGAAATTCGTATCAAGGTGTCATAGCATCACGATTCAAATGTTAGAAAATAGCTATGATTTGTTGAAATAATTTCGTACGATGATCATGAATTGACAAGACCATGAAATCAATTATACTCGACGGGAGTCAAAAATCCTAAAATATTAAGCCTACAAATTAGTTTTAAATATTTTTTTTTATTTGAAACTTTATTATGAAAAATCGGTACAATACAATTTATTCGAATTATTGTTCATCGAGAGCGGCTAATTTTCTCCATATTTCAGGCAATTTACGGATTATATTTCGAAAGAATAATGCATAGCTTGAAACTATCGACGAATCGACCCAATTTTTGTTATCTTCATGAGGAGTGAAGCCCTTATCTGACAGGTCATGACTCATATGTCCCAATAAGTAGTAACCGAAAGGGGCAGGGTCTGAAGAATATGGTTGGTGGGTTATCACTTTACATTTTAATGTTTCCAAGTATGTTTTACCGATTTTGCAACCTACTGTCGAGCGCAAAAACAGGCTAACATGATATGATCAAAATAATGATCATAATGATCATAATATCGATCATAACAATATCAATTTATGATCACGATATCATTAAAAGGCTAAATCGCAACAATTTTAGTCGATAGCGATTTCAATTAATGATGATTATCGAGTAATGCCTTTACATCTTTGTCTTTTTTTTTGACTATTCAGACCGTATCTTTGTCTTCAATGTCAAAATCAGTACTTTTAAAACGTCGTAACTAGTATTTACATATACATGTGTCAGTGAAGCTTCATCATGAAATGGGTTACATCTATTATAAATCCATTAAAATTAATTTATAAGCCTGATATTTTTCAGCAACTGAGGTAGTGTTAAGAAAAACGTGTAAACCGCTATCTTCTTAATTATCTGTGGGAGATAACATGTTGTTGCAAATCTGTGGAAAAGCCAGAACATAATTTTTAGCCGGACTTTCGTATCCTGCAACAGGAAATAAAGAAACCCAATTTCGCAGAAATAAAAAACGCAGAGGTCTCCATTTCGACCGAAATGTTGTGTAGTCAAACCACATCATTAAAACCATCAGCAACGATTTGACATTACTATGACTCTTCACTTTACTCATATGTAGGAACAACAAATTGATAATTTCATCTATAACAGAACACCTAGTACCGATTCATCATGGGTCAGATGGAAAAACGCTAAAACTAAGCAGTGCAAAACAACTTCTCTCAAAATTTGTGAAGTTTATTTTCATGAAATTCCACACAAATGCCGTCCGCCCTGAAAACAAATTCAGATACAAGACACTCTCTAAAAGTAAAATGTACAAAATTTTACTATGTACCTATGTACAAACAACTCAGTTACAATCGGGGAAATTACAAACGTATATTAAAATCGTACCATGTCAATATTGAACCAAAAACTGCAAACGTTTTTATATCACAACAATGTTTTAGTCGTATAAAATAGCATTGCATCAGATGTCATCTGGCAGCTATAATATCCACATTAGAACCAATAAAATACCAGCCAATGAACGCAATACACTGACACTGATATATTGGGTGTAGCAATATATTCGGGTGTTCCGCAGGGCAGTGTTCTTGTCCCATTGTTATATCTCTTGGATACATCTGACCTACCGACCTCAAGAAACACTACTCTTGCAACATATGCTGACGATACAGCGTCTTTATCATCACACGAGGATCCAATATCAGCCCAGAAAACCTCCAACTTCATCTTAACAAAGTCGAATTGTAGTTGAAATCATCGCGTATTAAAGCAAATGAGATAAAATCTACGCATATGACATTCACCCTTTGCAGAAGAACATGTCCCTCAGTAAAATTGAATAATCATGAACTTCCGCAAGCAGACAGCATTAAATATCTGGGAATGTATTTTGATCGACGTCTGACTTGGAAAAACATTTAGTGACAAAACGCAAACAGCTTGGGCTTAAACTAAACCAAATGTATTGACTGATAGAGCGTAAATCTAAATTACCATTAGATAACAAGGTTTTGCTGTATAAGTCAATATTTAGGCCCATTTAGACCGATGGTATTGAACTATGGGGTACTACTAGCAAATCTAACATAGATATTTTTCACATATTCCAGAATAAAGTGTTGTGAGTCATCGTCGATGTCCCATATTACGTGTCCAACAAACTGATTCAGCGTGATATCCCCATAGAACCTATAACGAGTGTAATTCGAAGTGTTAGTGTAAAGTGCTCTGAAAGACTATTAGTGCATCGCATTGTACTCGCCAAGCACTTAAATGTGCGCGATGAGAGTGAAGTTCGTAGGCTCAAACGCAAACTACCATACGAACTGATTGATAGACACATAGAGTGAGATCTAATAATTTCTAGAATAAGTCAGAATAGTCTTCAGAAGAACTGAGGACATACTTTAAAATAAGTTAGAATAGTATCTAGAATAAGATTTAGATTATAAGTTATACAGCAAATCACTTACTCAAGTGATCTTCTACATGTCAGGATAATTATATTATATAACGGAAATCATATAATAATACTTATTGCCCACGGTCAGATTGTTGACGTTCTCAGAGATTAATAAAAAAAAGTGAACACGCGAGGAGGTTTAATTTACCAAAAATTAACGAAGTCGTTAGTGTTATTGTCTTTAGGGTAATCTAGAGTAGGTTTTGATCAATTTCCTCCAATTATCCATAAAAGCAAAAATATATTATTTTTTATAATTTAAATTACTGTTTCTCATGCAAAATATTTAATGAAATATGTCCAAATTAACTACCCCAACGATATTCGTGAATATATTCCCTCTCTACTTTTATTACACCGTGGATTGACAATTAATTCTAACAAATGTGACAACTTCAAGTATATATGCCATGAAACTACTTAAATATTACAGTAAATGTAAAGTTTGCTGTATATAAATCAGTTTTATGATTGCAAAAGCAAAAATAGTCTATAAACTATTAGCTACGTTAGAACAATCTATATGAATATTAGAAAGTACGAATATCAGTTTTAATTATTTTAAGAATACGTCTGCGGTTATTTTGTGGTGATTTAATTAATTTTTATTAGATATTAAAGAAAACTAGCATTATATAATATTAATAACACTCTTTATGGGTTATTTATATATTTAAGTGGGTATATAACCTGCGTATTAAACCAGGTCAATGTCTTCCCTCTATCAACAAAGATCTGACCTGTTGTTATTGACGAAACGCGTAACCAAGCGGTTGTCAAGGTACAAACTGACATTTCTGTTAACCTATATTTTTATTGATTGTTTTTTTCCGTGTTTTCCACAAGACCTTTGACATCAAACCAAACAAATCCAGAATGTGAACGAAATACCATCGAAAATGAAGAGTTTTTTGGTGAAAGTCGAGTTAACGATACGGAAACTGAGTTGTCCGGGCGTTTGGTTGTGTTCCAATGGGAAGGTGTCGATGCAACTGGGAATGTTGGACTCCAATATACAGACCGATGCCTACAAACCGTCGTTTCCAGTGGTGTTTGACGAAAAGTTCATTTTCTACAAGACCTTTGTGAAGGAGCGTCGTCTCAGTGAACTGCAGAGGACATTAAATCGCGAACAATTCTTCGTTGAGCTGATTCAATGGAAAAACTGTGATGAGGGTGTTGTGTTAGCCAGTTTCCGTACAACACTGGATGATTTGCTCTACTCCAATTCCTCCAGAAGGCCATCAATGACGGGAACAGATATCGATTTACTGTTAGAACCCACCAAACTATTTCCAGGTACAATATCACCAAAACTAGCTATAAAAACGAAAACAACGATAGAAGAAACCTTCTGTGACGCATATCAACGCCCTTCCATGACCGGTTATCCAAGATATCCGTGTGCACCTCAGACTCTCTCCAGAAAACTGCATCCCAAGAAGGTATGTCATACAGTAGGCTACAGTAAGGCTCAACAAAGGTGTCCGAAAGTAACTCGCGACAAGAGACCTATCTTTCGGTATCAGAAACCCGAAGATGACCTAATTTTACGAACTAACCCGAACAAGGTCATGAAAGACGACGTTATCAAAACCAGCAGCTTTAACAAAATTTCTCAAGCTCAAGTAGATCCAAATGATTGTCCAGAGGACTGTGATATATGTTACTGTAACAGTTCAGGGCCTCTTAAAACCGAACAAACGACAAAAACTAGTTTCGTCCGCTCTGTCAAAACCAACAAAGGCAAATCGTCCACCTGTACCAACTTGAACGACAATGTTCATCAACCTTATTATTGTCCCATTTGCTCCAAATACGAATGTACTTTCTCCCAGTCCAGAAGAACACCGGAACTGTCGTCGGAGAATGACCAAGAGAATCTTTCGTATAAATTCTGTCCGTACTGTGGTGAAAATTACGAGAAACAAAGAGGATGGACGTTGAATGAGACGGGAGGCGGTAAGAAGGTGTGCTTTTGTTTGCCGAAAGAAAGAACGTCCAGATTTGCACAAAGATTGCAGGACAGGATCAGGACTACCGTACAGAACGGCACCAGCTCATTGGAAAGTTGTTTAAGAGAATGTGAAGTTTGTGAGTGAAACATATGATGAGAGAGTTATGAGTTATCAAAAATACACATGTCACTGTTGTTACATCAGGAAAATATATAGTTTATTTATTTGTTATATTAATGTCCAATGTACACTTATTATTATATACATGTTACTTATTTAAAAAATAGGCACAACAAAGAAAGGATAGAAAAATTAAAATAAATAAACGATATTTATAATTGAAGCTTTAGTGTTGTTATTTTAACTTTATTAATAACACTATGTGATATTTTTTTTGTTCTATAACATTAAATAAAACGCCTTTTTTGTCAAATTGTATCTGCTGAACACAAAAACTTTAAAATATTCTTTGTAACATGTACCATTTTAAAATGACAATAAATTAAAATAGTATAAATAAATAAAGACAGTATGAAAATTTTCAAATCATATTTAGTTATTTACATTATTAATTTTATTAAAAAAGTGGTAATATATTATATACACATTAAAATAGCTTAGGTTTAAGTGGTCAATAATAAAACAAAGCCATGTATTCCGAAAGAAAATAAAGAAATAACTTTTCCTTTTGCGACTAGTAGAATCCCACCCTTTATTTACAAATCAGCAGTAGTCTGCTAATATTTTAGCATCCCATCTACCTTGATAACACTCTTGTATTTGTTTTATATCCTGGTGAAAGCATTCACCTTGCTCGTCACTCACGAATACAAGAATTGTATTTTTAAAGATATTCTACACCCCATTGTTTTAAATTTTTGTAACAAGTAACAAGTAAAAACACGGCATTTTCAGATTGCTTAAAAGATCCATGAATTAAATGTATGGAAAAATATCAGTTGCCATTGTGGAATAATATAGCTTTTAAGCGTAAATAATTTTCACACTATTACTGGTGACGTATTAAACAACCATATCAATAGACAATGTTTTTAATAATGGTATAGTAATTCAAAATACATAATCTTATATGCTAGACAAATTGGGTAACAGTATAATTTGGCAATATTATTCAAATATATATAAAATAACTTTTGTACTACGTGCCGGTGGTAGTGTATATTTCTTGTCTATTCTTTATTTCTCCATGTACAATTTCACTCCATATTTTTCTGTTAGACTTCTTGCTTCGACCGAGGTTTTTCCTATCTTCTGGAGTATTTTTATGACATATTGGTCCTAGGTTAATTTAAGATTACAGTATGATTTTCCTCTGCTGTTGCTTCCCATATTGCCTTTATATAGCTCTTCATCTACTTTAAGTGTCCCCACATAATAAGTTGTCTGCTTTGTATATTCAATATTGAAGTATTTTCTTATTCTTTACTTCTTATTGTGTCCATCTTTATTGCACCCCTCACTCTTATGAGGTAATTTCATTTCTGGTGCTTGTATTTTGATTTTATCTCTTTTTGACAATACCTACGTTTCGCAAACGCATTTTGCGTTCAATTATAAATAACTCAGTCAACTGACTGAAGTTGAGACTTATTTTATAGAGGAAACTCTCAACCTCCCATGCTCCAGAATCCAACAAAATTATTTTATTATACCGTTAGTAAGCCTTTGATCTATCTCTTATTTTATCTCGCGATATTGCCACCTCGACAATATAACACAATTCTTGTCAGAGATCCTAAAAAAGGCAAAATTAAAACCTTTAATTGTACTGTACATAATTATCTTCCAGATGAAATATTAATAATAATATTGTGCTCCATATATTTTTGGATTAAACAAGTAAATAGAAGTTTAACAAAGAAAAACTCGACGTCTGTTCGATATAAGAAACCAAGAAGACAACGCCCTAATAGATTCCATTAAATTAATGGCACTAAACAAATACGAAAAATGGAAAAGACAGAAGAAGCAACGTGTATTTGCCCTGCACCAATGTTTTTTTTTGTATAGTTTTATAAATTCAATATATATACAATTTTTTTTTAATTTCATTGGTAGGTCTATCACGTGCCGCCCCTACGTGGCAAACTTTATTAAAGAATCAATCAAATGAATTCCTTACAAGTACCTGCAATGAAGAACTGAACAATCAATATATTTGCATGGACGATTTTTCTCCAGAGACCTCTATTGAGTTTTCTCCCTATTACTCTATGGGACGAACTAAATTTTATTTCAAAGATCTCACTAGGTTTAAATCACAGTAGCCTACCAATGATGCTAATACTTACAATTTTTATTCCTTCGACCATTGTAGCTACGTCTTCCTCTTCGGAAAAATAGTTTGGATCGATGATTGGCCAATGAAGAGGATTGGAATCTTTCAGATATACACGTCCTCGACTTTTCGGCCTTAAAAGTACGGGTGCTATGCTAAATGATGGTTTCCCTATGAGAGGTGCGTATACCTTGTCGAATGTTTCTTGCGGAATGCCTAAAAAATTGGTATATGAAATATATAAACACTTCGGCAATTATGCTGATGATATAATATTGCGTTGGTATATTTTTTCAATATTACATTTATTATTTTGAGGAATCAAAATCCGAAGAGCTTTTTTATCGAATTTCATTAAATAATTTTCACCCTACATGTTAGATGTTTGCATGTACTCTGATCACTTTTTCTCATTTTGCTACCATCGTAATGATACCGTGTTGGAATGACGATGTTGATGTATCAACTATTAAGCTTTCTAAGAGTTTTTTGAGAATTAGAGCTGGATTTTCATCCACTATATCCTGCAATTCATTGACTTTTCGATTTTTTTTCTTCAAATGTTTTTGGTGATCCAAGCATCTACAATAGATATATTTAAATAAGACAACCAAAGCTATGAATGTCATTTTCGATAATTTTGAGTTTTCCATAATTAATATCTATATACACTAAATAATTCTTTAATGCCAAATGGAAAATGGTATTTTATGCCATCAAACTTAATACTTAGGTTAGTTTGTTTAACAGTTGTTTACATTGATACGTCCAGGGTTGAGCAATGTTTGAGTTATTTGTCATCAAAATAAAAATATGTATTTTGTATTTGCATTTTGTATATTGTAGTATTTTTTTTGTAATCCGTATTTAAAATACCTGGCCTTAAAATACATTTGGACATAAGTACATTTAGCGATCTTCTTAATGGGTATGTTCTACAGGAAATAACGCCCAATAATTTTCCGATGCAAAACAGAGCAAAATCAAAATAAATATGTCAATTTTTTTTGCGACGAGAGTGTATTTGTTATTTGTTAAATATCAATGCTTTCTTTATGTAGACCAATACGACGACGTCTCTCTCCCTTTTCTCTACCCCTTGTAACAGTACCACTTCCATAGCGCTTCCATACTTCCATAAGTTAATATCCTGTTTATCTTCCGCTCGACCACATGTAGTATTTAACGCATGAAATAAATAAATGTTTATTCAACCAGTGTTTTGTGTTCCCGTACAAATTCCTTCCACAAAAATAATAGTGAATGTTCGAATAAATAATCCAGTCGACAGCCACACATTCCGACCGACAAGATGAACATTCCAACAGTTATATTTACGATGTTTTTGGTAAACCACAGAATAGGACTTACAAAGGACGAAAAACACACTTAGGTATATCTCCCCCTCTAGAAATATTTATGAATCGAGTGGTAGAAAAAGGTAATAGATCCAACTCTCTGAATCACCAGTTCCAGGGTGAGACTTTGTCCGCCATAGATCTAGA
Source organism: Rhynchophorus ferrugineus (assembly GCF_030347505.1). Lineage (NCBI taxonomy): Eukaryota > Metazoa > Arthropoda > Insecta > Coleoptera > Curculionidae > Rhynchophorus > Rhynchophorus ferrugineus. The sequence goes on along the minus strand of NW_027472580.1, from coordinate 87,964,760 downwards.
TTACTTGAAGAAATTAATTGGTGTATTAATAATAATTGCTTCAACTTAACTTAGATTACATTCAGATATGGCAAATTTATCTATACTTTAAGGTTTGGTCGAACTGTATAGGAATGTAACTTGAGGCATTTTACTATTAAATTCCTGTTTGTAGCTAAAAGGCAGCTGAGAAAGAAGACTTACAACATTTTCTTAAACTTTACTGGAGATAGTTGGAGCCATAGTGATCAACCATAGACATCAAAGATAGAAATAGAGTCAGTTAACTTCTCAAACGATAAAAACAAATTTATTACCGTCTTTGAACGCTAACCTATTAAAAAACGCTAACACATATAAAAAATGTGTTCATTCAATATAACATAAATTTCTGCTTACCAGGACCTGTAGAAAGATGTTTGTCGGATAGTATTTTTAAAAATCTAGTGTTCATGAAAGGAAATTCTCAACTACTGATAATGATTAATAGGCATGGCTGGATTACTTATATTCTATTTACCTAACCTAACACATTACCGTATTTTGTAATTTGTTTGTTAAGTAAAAATAGTTAAAATACTGTATTTTTTGTATTTTGAATACACGATCTCAAAATATTTAGTATTTCTTATATAAAGATAGTATTTTGTAATTTGATTTTTAATTAATGCAAAACATCTATTTTGCCCAACTGTTGATACATCACGTTTTCGCCAATCACCACCAATTGCTGATCGAAATACATACAAACACCTAAATTATCTGACGCTTCGACGTTTCCTCTCTAGGAGACTCACATTTATACCAACCCTAAGTTATCAGTTGCCAAACTCCTTTTTCTCAAGTTATCAAAATTTTACAACTCAAATGGCAGCAGGACTGGCCTAATTTTGGCATACTTACATATTTAGTTATTTATTTTATATATAATATTATTTTTAAATATTTTTCAGCAATATATTAAGGCAATAACACCATGTAATAAATAGCAATAAAAAATATTACCAAGAAGTGCGCGTACTGCTCCGAAAACATCCCCATTTAGTCCTCCAGCTCCTAAAACCAACTCCATATCCGGATAGTCATCATTAATATTCGAAGTATACTTAGTTTTAACGAAGGCTAGGGCCTCAGCACCACCTGGTATTGTTAAAGGGCCTTTACCATTAACTAGAAAGTTGAAGACGTTCCTTGGGAGTGGAGCATTTATATCGGATACTACAATCAGATACCTATAGCCAACATAATGTGAATAATTATTATAATATCACCTGTAATACTTTGATTCACTAAAAACGCAATAGCGGACATTGCCAAATGATCCTGGAAGTTGTATCCAACAGGAAGGTCAGATATCACCTTAATTCCCAAACTTTCCAGGTGCTCTCTGGGACCAACACCAGACAGCATCAACAACTGAGCGCTGTTTATTGTTCCACCGCTTAAAATGACTTCCTTCCTCGCTCTCGCCGTATATTTCTTCATATTCTTGATAAACTGAACCCCGTAAGCCATTTTCGTTTGAGGATCTATTAAAATTTTCGTTACCCTACTTCGTATAGATATTTTCAAATTATTCCGGTATCGAACAGACTTTAAGAAAGCTTTTCCTGCACTACATCGTAACCCGTTCTTCATGGTGGCTTGGACTCTAGAAAAACCTTTCGAATTTTAATCATTAAAGCACTAAAACGTCTACTTGTTATAGTATAGTCATACCCAGACCATCTCGACCGTTAGGATCATTGTTCTTGTATCCCAGTTCCTTTCCGGCTTGTATGAACAGTTTAACGAAAGGGCTCTGGTATCCTGGATGTTCCACATTTAAATAACCGGAATTTCCGTGAAAATCTTGGTCAATACTCTCGCATAAAGAACAGTTTTCCGATTTTTTAAAATACGGCAGCACGTCATTATAACTCCAACCTAAGATAAATTAATTATATAATAGATTAAATAAAATAGCGGTATAAAACAAAATTCAATATTTATTTAATATATAAATAGGCGTAAATACAGTAAAAATTCTCAAAGAACTGTCAGATAGCCTAGGAGTTGATGAATCAAGAGTGTTCAGACGCTGATATGCAAAAAAAATCCAAAGGGGGAAAATGACATCAAGATGATGTTTCAAACTGTTTCAACATCGGAGATTTATTTTTTGCAAGGCTCAAAAGGAAGGGTTTTCTGTGGCGTATTGGGACTCTTTTCATCAGAACATATATATATAATATATTCAGCGAAAAATATTAAAGTGCTCAAAATATGTAAAATTATTTAAACAAAACGCAAAGAAATGTATTTCACCTACATCAAAATAATCGCCATAGGATAAAATAAATTTATGTATGTTAAGATTTTTTCAGCCGGCTTGGTTAGCGCAGTGGTAAAGGCTACAAGACGGTCCATCTGCTGTTGCGATAGTCCCGGGTTCGAACCCTGCTGGGGCATAGTCGTAAAATTATGTTGTGATTGTTTAATATCTGTGATTGTCCTAGGCAACAGTGCAAAATCCGTCAAGGAAAATGATCCCAGTCACGCCAGTAACTAGGCTGGGTAAGACCGGAGTCTTCTGCGATTATTACTAAATTGGTCAGTCGCAAGTCGGTAGACTTAATACCGAGGACAGTTGTTCGGAGCCCCCGTTAAACAGTAGTTCCAGTCCAGTTAAACCCTCATTGGTAAAAGGAGACTTTAAAATATTCGCCATGTTATTACGCTGTCGTTTGCCAAATTGGATCATCTCTTATAGTTTCCGAGATATAGGCTATCGAAATTTTACATTTTAGGCCCTGTTTTTCAATATAGGTTTTTCAATTCACTTCCATATAAAAATAAAACATCACAAAAATAAAATAGTAAATTAATTATTTAAGTAATTAATTAAATATTTCTTGTTTGTTGCCTATTTGATGCTAAAAAAATTGTTTTAAATGAAAATAGTGCAAGTTCTTCTGTTGAAAATGTTAAAAAAGAAAATTGAACAAATTGAAAACTGGTGAAACAAAAAGACTACTAAAACAGGACCATATTTTAAATGACATGTTTCTATGACCAAACATTAATATCTTTACGAAGAGAGCGAATATATATCCGAGGTTTTTAATAAGTTTATTCTACATATATAGGTTTGTTTTAATGTATTAGGGATAGGAGAGTAAATATTGTGTTTTACTCAATCCTCAATGATGCTTTTAGTCAAATTTCATAACAGACAATATCCCATCATAAAACTATAATTTTGACCACTTCATTTCAGTTGTTTATTTAGTTACATTACACAAATTTGTGCTTTTAACAATTGTTACAACCAATTGGTGTTAACTTTTGTTCGTGTACTATTATTTGATGCCCTGAACTAATACCTTCAACCCGTATGTTAAAATTGGTCCTAGTTCTAGTCGAGTTCACGCATGGTGAGAACACTGCGCTTTTATAACGGCTTATGCTGTCGACTTTGCATTAATTTATTATTACTTTTATTTTTTGTGGAGTACGTTACGTTTTGGGATGTTATATGCTTGGTAAACTTGGAAAATACATAAAAAAGCCATGTGTAATAAAATTGTTTTGTAACGCATGCGGAACAAGTGGTTACTTGGTGAAAATATATACTTTTCATTTTCTGTGCCAATGTTATAGAGTGAACAAAAAAATCACGTACATGATTACTACTTTTGCTCGATGAATGTTGCCATTATAAATGCAAAAATGACGTATCATCAGTGTCGAAGCCAGTTACATATTCGGGCACTAAACCATAAGATTGCTAATTTGTCCAAGTAGAAGCCCAAATAATAATTTACTGATATGCAAGGTCGGATCTGATATAAAAATATAAATGGTTGATGCAAAGTTTACAAAATGTTTAACACCTGATGAAGCAATAGCATCGTTTCAAAAGGTTGATCATAATTTTGTCGGTAATCCAAATCATCATAATCCAAGAACGAAACAATTTGTTACAAAATTACCACAAGATTAGAGCTCACAAATCCCTCCAAATGCATTTTCTGCATTCACATAGTGATTTTTTCGACGAGCGATGAGCTAGGAGGGCCAAGATATAGAGATAATCGAAAGGCGATACCAAGGATTCTGAAACGAGAGCATGAGGAGCGATTTTTCTTCGATTCTAATGCATGAAACAGATCCTAAGTAGTATAAAAGAGTCAGTTCAACCCCTGTTCATATCTGATTTATACTTTGTAATTCAATGTATGCCAGTTAATAGTCAAAAATAGTAAGGCAAGTAATTTATTTTATAATTTAAAAACTAGAACCAATTTTTGAAAACGAGATGCTAATTCAGGGCCCCAATTGACCTTTAAGCTTTTGGTTACTCAGGTTCTGTAAAACCATTTATACTTGTGTTATCTTTGACAAATGAAATAAAAATGCTGCCAGATCGAACATAATTTTGTAACCAAGTAATTATTTCAACATTTTTTATGTTCCTATTATTATTCCCAATATGTTTTCACAATATTTATAATAAAAACTGTAATTACCTTTGTTGCCCATTTTTTCCCAATCATCGAAATCTTTCTTGTTACCTCTGGTATATAATAGGAAGTTGATGATGCTCGTACCCCCTAATCCTTTGCCCCTGACTAAGTTGCATCTTCCATCAACCAGACCCAAACATGCAGTTTTCAAACGTTTGCTTTTATATCCCCAATTGTAGTCTGTAATGGAGAGCAACGAAGCAGTGAGGGGTATATCGGTGAGGAATATTTCGTCTTTTCCAGCTTCGAGAATCAACACCGACCAACTGGGATTCTCGGACAAGCGGTTGGCGACAACGCTGCCTCCAGATCCTGAAAATATCAAATATATATTTTGATTAAAAATAATGATCAACGGTCTGCCTGATCAACAATACGCATTTCTTATGATGATTACTATATATAGCCTATTTATAGTCTATATATAGACTATTCGCAAAGAGATAGAGTAAAAAGTAGAGAGATAAAACATCCTTAAACTAAGGGTGTGACGAATCAACATTAGCTTGATGTTGTCTCTATCAAAGATCAAATAATTAACATGTATAAAAATAGTAAGCAGTTTTTTGTACATAAACTTAATTTAACATAATTATTTCAGAGAAAACTGCTAATCTGAAAAGCATCCATAGAAAACTTGGAAATATGCAGCTCTTTGAGAGAGTAACCTTGCATAGACTGTTAGGTAACACAGTTCATAAATGGTGGAACTTCCAGACATTGTTTTAAAAAAGCTACAATTTTTACAAACATATAATAAAATTAAGGAAGATTTTTAGACACACAGATAGGTAATTGTTTAGAATATACATGAGCATTTGGTAAAATGTGTGAGGAGAGAAAGAATACTAATTGTTTTGCAGATAGCCATATCTATAAATACATTAGGAAGAATTCAGTGATTAAATCCAGTTTTATCAAGAGATGTATACAGGTAGTAACATGACAAAGTAAGGAGAAATGGAGTGATATCAAAATGACTTTACAAAGAAACACTGTACTAAAGGATATAAGAACTAAGCATAAAAGATAAATATGTTTTCTAATGAAAGTGAAATATATTACTTAGAAATATAATTGTTAATTTACACTCTAGAGGATAGCAGTACGTAAAAAACACGCCTGGAACTCTAACTCATAGATGGTTTGGAGAAAAATAATATAAATATAATAAAACACTACCTTAACTTTGATAATATATGAATTAGATGTACTGTGTCTTAAAATAATAGTAGTTTTTAATTTAAAAATATATTTCTTATTTATAACAGTTTAATTATTTCATTTTGATTAGAATTTTGTAATACGTCATAGCCAAAATGAACTAAAACTCAGAGTTGATCCGGCAACTTTGCAATGTTTGGTCGTCATCAATTTAGATGACGCGAATTCACCGCTGTTTTGTGGAGATTTTACAGGGAAAATATATAGTCAAAATATTATAAACAGCTGATATACGTCTGATATGAATGAAAAGACTAGCTGAATATCAGACTGGAACCCTCACCACGCTTGACTGTAAGAAACAGGCAGTCCAGATAGTATGTTTCCTTTGAGGTTCTCCATACACGAACGCGACCGTTTGTAGGAAATAATTTAAACGATGATTCATCTAACCATACCATATTCTTCCAATCATCAAGTGTCCAAGTTTTATGATGTGTTGCCACATGTTCTATATGTAACTGCAAATCTCATTCAAATTCACAAACTTCCCAAGTGCGCTAAATAGAATTATCTTTTATAGTTTGGAAATTTATTTTGCTTAGGCTCTGTTTTCATAATTCTAGCCAAAACTAAAATTGACGTTATTAACTACGAATTTTGAAATCAAATTCACCAAGAAGAATCCATTTGACAATTTATAGATCGAGTTTTAGGTACACAAATTAGGTACTCTTCAACATGCTGATAATGAATGTTTCTACGTTGATACGAACTATCTCTTGTAGTTTCCGAGTTATAGTCCACGACATATTTACTTTTTTTTGGTTGTATCATACATCACATCACAATCAAATCTACAAACTCATTCAAGTAGTTTATATTCATTTTAACGTTGGGTTTGAATAGGTAATAGAAAAATGGTCTTTACGTGTCATTTTTCCAAATTTTCTCTTTCTTTTCCTTTATACGAAGATCCCGATACTACAATATAGTTGTAGGATCAATAGTACTACAAAAGCCATTTTTTAGGATACTACAATTGGATATAGCTTCAATATCAAGATGATAAATGTACTCGTGCTAATGTACTCGTGCTTCAGTGCTAATAATAATATCTATGCATTTCTACTGAACAGTAAACAAAAAGTGAATAAATATGCATAAATTTATTGAAATTAATATAAATAACATATCAAGGGCGGCTGTTTCTATATTTGTATAAAATTGCTTTAGCAAAATGCTTTGGTACATATAACAAATATATAAATTACTTCAATGACAAGTAATTAAATAATTCTAGTAAAATTAATTTAAAATCTAAATAAATAATTCATTATTATCGTATCTATTTTGAAACTGATTTAACTATGTATGATATCAGCTCATAAATATAAATATAAGCACTAACTATTCTAATCACGTATATTTCTTAAACAGAATATACACAGCGACCCTTTAACTCATATATTACTCAGCTATATAACAAACATTAACAATATGTAGCTTACTAGCATTAGAAATTAAATTACTGGTATTTAAAAGACACCATATTTTCAAAACAATACCAAAAAAATTCGTATGTTGGTTATACATCAGTCATTGGTCAAAAAATACCAATATACCATAGAATTGGTCTATTATGTAATTATTGTATGATAAATTTAAGTTTCACTGAAATGCTCATTGCCCCAGTATCCAAATAAATATTTTTAAAAAATTATTCTCTTTTAAACACCTATTTTAGGTGCAAACATTTCTGAAAAATGTATAAATTCTATGCGTATAATCGTTCCAACAAAACAGCCACGTCATAGATAACGTACTAGCAAATGTCGCTTAAAATAAAATATTTTAAAAAAATTCAACCGACTTTAAAAGATAAATAAAGAACTCACTAAAATGTAAAATCTATCAAACTTAGATTTTTATCAAAAATAAACGTTTTAATGTACGTAGTTGTCTGTACATTGTTGTGTCTTCCGTCACATCAGCTGAGCTATAACATTATACCCAAATATATAATTATTTTAGATAAACAAAATATGTGAAAATATTATACGTGTCTTTGAAATTTGAGGGTTTCCTTTGATCTCTCGGATTCCACCACCAGATACTGACTTGGTTCTAATGGGACAACCTCGGAAGTGCACTCTTTCGAATAAAAAGAATTGACACAATTGACTAAGAAATCGGTGAGCATACATAAAAAAATATGCAGTCGAACCTAGTCGAACCGAATATGCCCTTCCTCCTTTTTGAAGTTGGTTAAAAATGTAAAATTCGTTCGAATTTTTCTTTCTCATTTTACTAGTTAATATCTACTAGTTAGAAAGAAACAAAATGCTGCATGATGCGTCAGAACATGTAACAAAATTATTCCACACATTAACGATAACAATTAGAAGTTATAAACCAGCAAACGATTTAAACCAAAATTTAACTTAAAATTACGGCAACATTTCGATATACAAAACTTGCCTTAACCTGTAATAGTTTTCGGAAGAACTAGAAATCAAAGAAAGTTAACTCTGGTAAATAAATTGAATGTTGCATCATTCGTAGTGTATTTCTTACTTAACTAAGGGTTTATATTACTTATTAGAAAATCTTTTTTTTATGTAGTCGGTTTATTGTTCTATCAACTTTTAATCCTCCAGTCACAGTCATTGCGCACGAAGGTGATTATATCTAAATTTTTCATTTGTATTTAATTTAGTTATGACATTTTGGTATGTTCTTATGAAAGAATGAACTATTAAAATGTCACCGAATTGGTTTTGTTCTATTGTTAACAAATATATGATGAACCTGGAACTTATTGAACGGCTTAGCACGTCAAGAAAAAAACGCTCTTCAACCACTATTATACAATCCATAAGAAATTTTTGCTTTTGGTTGCCAAATTGCGTAAAATCAAGTTTGAAATATATGCGCGCCTGTTATTTCGCATCCACTGAAATCATTAACTACTTCGAACAGCACGAATAAGAATTAAATGTAATAAAGTGATATTTAGGAAATCTTATTGTAGAGTGTGATAGTTTTATGTGCCCAAATATGAGTGTAATTGTTCACAATATACATGAGCATTTGGTTAAAAATGTGTGAGGAGAGAGACAATACTAATTATTTTGCAGATATGGTAAATGCATTAGGGAGAATGCAGCGACTAAATCTAGTTTTATCAAGAAAGATGTATACAGGTACTAACACAACAAATTAAGCAGAAATAGAGTGATATCAAAATAACTTTACAAGGAAACACTATACCGAGGGATATAAGAACTAAGGGTAAAAGATAAATATGCTTTCTAATGAAATTAAAATATATTACTTAGAAATATAATTGTTAATTAGGTGGATTAGGACTCCAGAGGACACCAATACATAAAAACGCGCATGGAACTCTAACTCATAGGTGATTTGGAAAAAAAAATATAAATATAATAAAGCACATCCCTAGCCTACAAACTATTATAACTTTATAATTAACTGTAGTTTTAAGTTCTTTAATGATATATGAATTAGATGTACTAACATATAATGTTAAAATAAATTATATTTTATAACAGTATTTTTTAATTTAGTAACATAATTTTGTATTTTTAACAGTTTAATTATTTTATTTATTTAGAATGTTGTATGTTAAAGTCAAAATGAACTAAAACTCAGAGTTGAATAACTTAAACATTGTCGTTTCACTCACGATCATCTCAAGAACATCCACCAGAAGATAATCCACCTTACTGTGAGTTTTGTTCACATTCGCCAACATCTATAAACCATCTTCTCAGCGAATGTCCTTGCTTAATCTCAATTGAATTCAATTACGGTTTGATGGACTATAGAAACGCTCTTGCTGTAAACAACCAGGACAGATTACTGGTCTTCCTTAGGGAAATAAATTATATTCATAACATTTAATATTTGTGAGATTACTTATTGACATACAGTGCTTAGTACGAAATTTGGTTGTGTTCTGTTTGCTGTGTTCATACCAACATCGAGTCTCAAATAGGAAAAGTCCTGGCTGGAGTCCAGCATGTATATTGATTGGCCAGAATGGCTATGTAAAGTTCAATTTTTTCCTTTTGCATTTAATGTAAAAATATGCCTCAGAACATAAGAGTAAGAGAAAATAAGAGTCAGAACATAAGACTTTTTGTAACCTAAAACATACATACCCTTATTTTCACAATGTCTGCCGCTCATTTTCTCAATTAAAGTTCTGGCCAATAAACACGCACGCTACGGTCTTTTTATTGACATTTAACACATATAACTTTTGATGACCGCTATTGGCCTGTTTTATATTTTACATAATTCTATATAATTCTTTTGTATTTCATTTACATTTTTATACATTATATGTTTATAATTGTATTTTAATTTTAGTTGTATGTATGTTTTATTTTATTATGTTCATAATTTACTCTTGCTTATGCCCTCATTTCTTATAATAAACCGCTCAAATGTATTTTGTAATACCTTAAATAATACTTCTTTTAATCAAAAGGGTGCACTTCCGAGGTGGTTCCAAAATGTTTTCACATATTTTTATTTAAAATAATCAGATATTTGAGTATAAAATTATTGCTGAACTGATGTGACGAGAAATCGGAAGTAGTTCAGTATAAAAGCCGTTCAGTTTGCTTTTTAAGCACTAACCATATCGCATAAGAAGTCGTAGAAACTTTGTAAACAAGTGGTTCTATGGTGTAATAGTTAGAACGTCAAGCTCACAGTCCCAACAGGACAGCGACTTTTTTGTTCTAGTTTGATTGGAAAATTTGTCAAATCACCTAGACTGGGCAACAGACCCCAGGACGTCGTTTCTTTATTCCTGTTTTTGCTCATTCGGGCTGTACTTTTCTTGGGATATCCATTGTAACACTTAAAAATAACTGCATAATTTATTGAGTAATATCTAACACTAAAAAGAAAAAAATAAAATATTTTTAACATATAGGTAGGTCTAAGTAGGTATTAAGCTAAATTGAATGTATATAGCAGAATTTAAAGCACGTGTAGTAAATAGTATTTGATTATTTTTATTTAGTTATTACAACCATTATTATGTACATATTTTATTTCAAAACGTTTTTCTTTATGTTAAATATCTAAGTTTATAAAAATATTTTTATTGTTATCATTATAAAGTAATTTAATATTAAGTACTAAACTCAGCTCGTGAACCTCACATTGCATTCCTAATATATTATTGCCGGTAGACACTTGAACAGATTATAGGAAAAACAACAAAAAGAAGCAAAAAAATAATTCAATTCATCTCTATCCAGAAATACGAAACAATCATCAATTTTAACTAATTATTCAATAAAATTAGTTTAGTACTAACCAGCTCCTATCACGATAAAATCGTATTCTTGCAGAAACTCATCACCGCCACCACCTTCATTATATAAATCAAAGAAAACACTGCGATATAATCCGGACAATTCAGCATCAGCCAGTAAAAAACCAACAAAAACCACCTGAAAGCAACAGACTATTTTCAGGTACATCTTGACCGTTCTACCGCGAGATCCGAACTATTCCAAACGAAACTGAAATCTTCTTGTTTCATAATCGTCGAGCACGTTAACCTTGTATGTCCTTTCAGCTCGATTTTTAGTAATATTGCTTGAGATTTCGTTAATCGATTCCGTGATTTACGAAGAATGTTAAATGAAATACAGTAACTCGGGTTAATTATATTATATACGAAATATATAAAGATATTCAAAAAAATTATTATGCCTATATATTAGTTTTAAGATTTTTTTAATTTAACGCAATATTGTGATCGGTACAGTATATTTTACTCATAAGTATTATCCACTGATAGCCGCTACTATTTCCTATCTTTCAGGCAACTTACAGATTCTATCTTGTAAGATCGATGTATCTTTTGGCATCTTCATAAGAAGTGAAGCGCTGTTCAAACAGGTCACGATTCATATGTCGTAAAAATCAGAAGAAACAAGGTCTGGAGAATACGGCGGGTGGGGCAGCACATCATATTTTTATGTTTCCGAGTATATTTTCACCAGATTTATAGCATGTGGTGCAGCGTTGTCGTACTGAAGAATAACATTGTTGTGTTTTTACTCGTATTCTTGCCGTTTTTCGCTCATTGATGGTCCAAGCTGATCCCACAAAATACAGAGCATTAGCTTGAAGTCATAGAGATTTGACGTTGATGATTATGCATGGCCAGATGGTCGATGTGATTTTTCGCGCTATGAATTATCGTAATGCACAGTACAGAGCAAAAACCGTTAGGATTTTGCTATTGAAGTAACATTTCACACATGACCAAACGCTTCAATGTCAAGCTTCAAGTTTTGTATCATCGCCGCGCTCTTCGATCCATTGGAAGGGGTTTCTTGCGTTACTCCCAACAATTCTACGTATTCTTCTTGCATTCTTCACGGATCATCATCGACTAATGGCATCAAATCATCGTCTTTTTTTAAATTTTTTTAACTGTCCAGATTCTTTAGATTTTTAACGATTTATTCGCTACACATTTAGAGATCTTCGACGCACTGAATCTTTGTTTGTTGAAACACACTTTGATGAAATAACACATACTGAAAAGTGAAACCTGTCAATGATGCTTCAACATGAAGTTAATTGCAAGTGTAACTGATGCGATTTAATACATAGTAACATCATATCTTGTAAATCCCTTAAAATTAATTTATAGGCCTAAGGACCAAAAGGCAAGTTGATTGGCAAATTCCATATACTTTCGGAGCCAACTTGACATACATGCATACATGCATAAATTTGGTCGAACCAAGGTGTTCTAATCCTCTTTCACTCTTTCAATTAGGTTCGTTATACTCATAATTCGCGATAATTCATAAATTGTTAACTAATTCAAATAAATTAAGTAGTGTAAAGTAAAGTGTTTCACTAATTCGCACGATAGTCTAACTGAAATCGTCAGCTGTGAGTAACCAGGGCGCAAAGTGAATTAGCAATAATAAACAAAGAAAATGGCTCCAACGGCAGTTCCCTATGGGAGCTATCGGAAGAAGTGTTAAAATGTATCGAAGAAGTTAAAAATTATAGCTAGTCTATGAATTCCCAGCATAAGCATCGCAGTTCATCGTATAATGTCACCAAAAGAGGACTGAAGTTGATATAAACTATTAGTTTACTAGGTTGTCTAATGAAATTTGGACAGAAGCTTGCAGTTCAGATTGAACGACCTCCAAATGAGGATTATAGTAGTTGGCCATAGACTATTAGAATCTGGAGTCACCAAAACTTGGAAAACCATTTTCTGGAAGTTACCATGAAAATTTAGGTAGAAACAGTGCCAGTGACATTTAGAAGAGTTTTAAAGACAAACTAGTGGACAAAGGTGCATGCGATATTCATAAATAATTTTATTAGAACTATAAGCTATCCAACGTTCAAGCTTGTCATCGTTTATTTAGAAAAGAGACCCTACTATTAAAAGACAAAGCATGAAATGAGGAGTGAAATGTCTAGATATAGGCAGTTTGGTTTATATTAAAGGGCTCTACCTAAATTCAGCTCCGTCGGAATGTTGGTAATTTGATCACTATTTTTAGGTCTAAATTAACCGGACTAAAAGGAAAATGTACACCGTTTAGAACTGCGAGAAATTATTTGAAATAATGGATCGTCTCGACCAAATGTTAACATGATTGGGAACTATGACATAAGAGACAATAAATATTTTAAATTAAATGACATAATAATACGAAAAAATAATAAATAATTATATATTAAATATCTAGAATAATATATAGAATAAAAAAATATATTTTCTTTGGCGCGCTTAAAAATATTATTACAAATATTCATCAATCAACTACTATTTTATATCAGATTATTAACAACCTGATTTTTATCAAATATATATCTATATATCGATCAACTCAGCGAAAAGTTTGCCTCCCCTTTTGAGCCCCCCAACCACAAGCATGAAAATTGTCACTGGAAGAATTTTAGTCCTAAGGTGTTTATGTAATATGCGTTACAATTACAAAAAATCCAATGAAACTAAATTCACCCAAATCGAGCAACCAGGAATAACCGTCAAATCAGTGATACAAAGAATATTTCAAAGAGTTTTTAGACCTCGACTATAAACCATAGTCACGTTTCCAATGCAAACTTCTAGCGTATCCATCTTCTCGATATTGGAGTTCAGAGATTTCATATAAATCCATAAATAATTTAATGCTTCACAGTTCTATGGGTTCGGATAAATATTTATATATTTAGCATTTATGTTATCTAAATAAAGAGGTAACATCCGGAACTTCTTCGAACCAATACCGAATTCACTGAACTAATCTCAACGTAATTTATTTTGTGTAATTCATTATTCGTCAGATCAAAAGTATCTACTTGATAATCAAAGGAAATAACAATATTTATTATTTTATTGCTACTTAGGACCTTTTGAACCCTCTTGAAATAATAGCAATCATTGTTAATGGATTATGAACCAGTTTAATGTTACAGATTGATTTCGTTAACTGATTTATTGTAACTGTCATCAACGAATTCCTACTAATATTCAGCTCCTTTAAATTATAAGCTTCCTTGAATGCATCTGGATCGATGTAAAATATTCTATTTCAGCTTAAATTTAGCTTTTCGATAGGAAATATTCTTAAATTCGGCAAATGTATGAAAGCTGCTTGTGCTAAGACCTTTAATTTGCGGTTCACGCCATATATATTGCAAACCGTCGGTGTTATTAAAAGCACAGGTCGGTAAAATCTTAGTTGATTTAATTTTAATAATCATTGCATGTACCATGGCTTGAAATCGGACAGAATCAACCAGTATACACAATACTTTAAAATATATAGAGCAGGGTTCCAGGGAAAAATTATAAAATTGATGCTGATTTTCTTTTACACAGTTTGGTGAAGAACACAACACATTAACTACACTAACATAAAATAAAAACAACACCAATTTTAACAATGACTATCATTTTATCTTTTACAGTTTTTTAAATGTATGTGTGCGGATTTCTCTCTCAATTATAGGCCATATCTTTTTAATTAAAAGAGTGCACTTCCGAGGTGGTCCCATTAGAACCAAGTCAAGATCTGAAGGTGGGAAGTGGGGGAAATCGAGGCAAAACCTCAAATGTCAAAAACACGTACAATATTTTCACCTATTTTTAATCCAAAATAATCAGATATTTGGGTATGATGTTATTGCTGAACTAATGTGACGAAATATTGGAAGTAGTTCAGTGTAAAAGCCATTCTATTTGCTTTATAAGCACTAACCATATCATATGAGAAGTTGTAAAAAAGTTGTAGGCAACTGTTTCTATGGTATAATGGTTACAACGTTAAGCTCACATGCGGAGGTAGCTGATTCTCAACAGGGCAGTAAATTGTTTCGTTCCAGTTTAATTGGAACATTTGTGAAAACAACTAGACTAGGTAGCGGACCCCATGGCCTGAAACGTTCCTTATTTTCAATCATTGTTTCTTTATTCATATTTTTTCTTATACGGGCTGTACTTTTACTTGGGTTATCCATTGTAATACTTAAAAAAATTACTGCGTAATATATTGAGTAAATATTTAACACTAAAAAGAGAAAAATAAAACAGATTTAACAAAAAAAGTGAACCGACTTCAAACAATAAGTAAGGGACTCACTAAAAAGTAAAAAATAATCGAACTTAGATTTTAACACAAAAAAACGTTTTAAAATAAAATATGTACATAATAATCGTTGTAATCTTATATATAAAAATGAATCGCAAAATGTGTTGGTAAGCTCATAACTCAACAACGCCTGGACCAATTTTGCCAAATCTTTTTTTAAAATGTTCGTTGAAGTTCAAGGATGGTTTTTACGGCGAGAAAAATTAGAATTATTGCTGGGAAACCCCTAAAAATAGCCCTTTTCTTTTTCCCATACAAATGATTTGTAACTAAAACGTAGTCAATTTGAGCTTTATTGCTATGGTATAAAGTTCATATTAAATTACAAGCACTCACTGTTGTCTAAGCAATGTAGGTGTGTTCCTAACGTCAAAGATCATATCTATCAAAACAATGTGCGTGTGTGCGTTGGAGCACAGAATACATAGTTGGAGGAGTTTAATGTCGCGTTCCGAAACTCGCGTTTCTTTTGTATTAGTTTCGGCACGCGAGATAAAATGCATCAGTTTCCACGTCATTACATCAGTCAAACAAAAATCGCGTTACTAACAGTATCTTATTATTTTTAATATCCAAATTTTAAATAAATAAAACAATTCGTACGGCTTAAAAGGATTTGAGTTCAAGTCATATCAAATTTAAAAAAAAAAAGTTGTCTGTTACAGATGACTTTTGACAGATGACAGATGAATTGTCAACTGATACACGAAACAAATTCGTATATCGTGTTTTGTGCAGAGTGTTTAGTTAGTTAGTGTTTGTTTAGTTCGTGATTAGTGAAAAAATAATTTATATTTGATATGCCTCCTATAAGACGAAGCAATTTATGTAGAAGAACCAGAAATGCTACAAACCAAGCTAATTACCGATCTAATCGTACTGCACAAGAACGTGACGACGGAAATGAACGTGAAAGAATTCGGATATCACAAACGCGTGAAGCGCGAGCGCGACATTCAACTAATAATCGCGCAAGTTTGAATCGAGCTGCTTTCAGTTACGATGTGTCAATTGACTACAGTAACTACCAATGTGTTGTTATTGGTTCTATGAACTTGGTTTGCTCACACTGTAAGGCATTAAAATACAAAAACGAAGCCAATGGATTGTGTTGCGCAAATGGTAAAGTGAAATTGATACCATTGGATCCACCACCAGAACCATTGTACTCATTGGTTTCAGGAATAGGAACAGATTCTATACACTTTTTGACACATATCCAACAATATAACAATTGCTTTCAAATGACTTCATTTGGGGCAACAAATGCAGTTCGGGAAAATTTTATGTCAACTTTCAAGGTATGTATTATAGCAGTTACTCATAATTATTTTAGCGAACAAAATTTTCTGTCACCAAAGTTAAGATGTGTTACTAATCTTCAATTTCTTAATCATTACGAAATATATCACTTAGTCATCATATTATATGGTGATTCAGTTTCAGTGACACTTTTATTATATTTTATATTTGATAGATATTAGTTAAAACTAAATATATACTTTTTAAGATCAAATATTATTTAAGTTTGATTTAAGTCATGATTAATGACTGACAATCCATTAATTTATACCACACCATAATATTTTTTTTATTTACAGATACAAGGGCAAATATATCACAGAGCAGGTTAACTGTTACCAGTGTCAGATAGCGACAACAAATTCCTGCAAATTTATTTTATGGGCAATTCACCACAAGAAATTGATCTGCGTTGTGCACATAACAATTTAGTAAAGAGGTCTATTGTAGAACAATTACAAACTTTATTTCATCAACACAATCAATTGATTATATTGTTTAAAACTGCCCTGGATCTGATGCCATCCGATAATCACAAAATTGTAATCAGAGCTGATAAAACACCTGCAGGTCAACATACAAGACGTTTTAATGCACCAACTATTGATGAAGTTGCTATCGTTGTAGTTGGAGAAAATTTGGAATCCCGTAATATTGTTTTACATCGTCGGAATGATCAATTACAACGTATAAAGGAAACACACCGCTCATATGATGCACTGCAATATCCCATTATATTTTGGCAAGGTGAAGATGGCTATGATTTATCAATAAAAATGATAAATCCCATTACAGGTAACTAAAATATTAGTTTAGCTATGGCGATAATATCTCAGTCACTATATTATGTATTTGAATGTTATTAAAACAAAATCTGTTTACAGGTTCTGAAACCAACAAAAAAGTCAGTTCAATGAACTATTATTCATACCGCCTAATGATTCGGGAAAATGAAGATAATCACATATTGAAATGTCGGCGATTATATCACAAATATGTTGTTGACATGTATGTTAAAATTGAAACGGAGAGATTAACATTCATCAGGTTGAATCAAACCAAACTCCGATCTGAAGAGTATATTCACCTTCGAGATGCGATTAATACTGATGGAAATGCACAGAATGTCCGTCGGATGACTATTCTTCCAGCAACATACATCGGAAGCCCTCGGCATATGCACGAATATGCTCAAGATGCCATGTCGTATGTTCGTCATTATGGTACAGCAGATTTGTTCATCACATTTACATGCAATCCGCAATGGATAGAAATTAAGCAGGAGTTATTCCCTGGGCAATCACCCATTGATCGTCATGATATTACAGCCAGAGTCTTTAGACAAAAGTTGAAATCTTTAATGAATTTCATCGTAAAACATAATGTGTTTGGTGAGACACGCTGCTGGATGTATTCTGTGGAGTGGCAGAAACGAGGATTGCCACATGCACACATTTTGATTTGGTTGGTTGAAAAGATAACGCCAAATGAAGTTGATGCAGTGATATCAGCTGAAATCCCTAATGTACAAGTAGATCCTGGATTGCATGAGGTAGTTATCAAAAACATGATACATGGTCCCTGTGGAACTCTTAATCAAAATTCACCGTGTATGATGGATGGTAAATGTTCAAAACGATATCCACGGACATTAATATCGGAAACAATTACTGGTAATGACGGTTATCCATTGTATCGTCGCAGATCGACAGCAGACAATGGAAAATCAACAATTGTCAAATTAAATCAACAAGATATTGAAATAGATAATCGTTGGATTGTTCCATATTCACCCATTTTATCAAAGACATTCAAAGCACACATCAACGTTGAATCTTGCCATTCAGTGAAATCGATTAAATACATTTGCAAATATGTAACCAAAGGGAGTGATATGGCTGTGATTGGAATTGGTGCAGAGAATTCTAATGATGAAGTTACCCAATACCAAATGGGCCGCTATGTCAGTAGTAATGAAGCAGTTTGGCGAATATTTTCTTTTCCTATTCATGAGAGACACCTTCTGTTGTTCACTTAGCTGTGCATTTAGAAAATGGACAAAGAGTGTATTTTACAGCACAGAACGCAGTACAAAGAGCTGCTCAGCCACCATCTACTACATTAACCAGTTTTTTTGAGACATGCCAAAACGATGATTTCGCACAAACATTGCTATATTCTGAAATGCCAAAATATTATACCTGGAATCAATCCTCAAGGAGATTTATACGACGGAAACAAGGAAAACCAGTTCCAGGATATACAGATGTATATTCCACCGATGCGATTGGCCGGATTTATTCAGTACATCCAAGCAATGATGAATGTTTTTATTTACGACTGCTATTAGTCAATGTACGTGGCCCAACATCATTCCAACAGTTACGAACTGTTGATGGTGAATTGTGTGGATCCTACAGAGAAGCCTGTCAACGTTTGCAATTGCTTGAAAATGACGCTCATTGGGATCAAACTCTCAATGATGCTGTAATATCATCACACGCTCATCAAATACGAACATTGTTTTCTATAATCATATCTACATGCTTCCCATCAAACCCAATTGATTTGTGGATGAAGTACAAAGATTATAAGTGTGATGATATTTTGTATCAAATACGGAATAGAATGGGAAATCCAAATATACAAATCAGTGAAGAAATTTACAATGAAGCATTGATTTCAATTGAGGACATGTGCTTGATAATGTCAAACAAACTATTAATTCAATTAGGCCTGACCGCGCCCAATCGTCCAATGCATGACGCTTTTAACCAAGAGTTGCATCGAGAAAGACTGTATGATCTCAACGCTTTGAAAGAATTAATTCAAACAAATCTTCCACTGTTAAATGAACAACAGAAGTATGTATTTGAAACTCTTATGAAAGTAACAAATGATGAAACTGGAGGGATTTACTTCTTAGATGCACCTGGTGGTACAGGAAAAAATTTTTTGATTTCATTAATATTAGCAACAATTCGCTCACAAAATAAAATTGCACTTGCACTCGCTTCGACGGGAATCGCAGCAACTTTGCTTGAAGGTGGTCGAACAGTCCATTCAGCACTAAAATTGCCATTAAATATGCAAAGCAATGAAACTCCAACCTGCAACGTTTCGAAGAACTCTGCAATGGCAAAGGTTTTGCAGCAATGTAAATTGATTGTTTGGGATGAATGCACGAAGGCACATAAAAAATCTTTGGAGGCTTTAGACAGAACCTTAAAAGATCTACGTAGCAATAATAACCGATTTGGTGGTGCAATGATTTTATTAGCAGGAGATTTTCGTCAAACATTGCCAGTGATTCCACGATCAACGCCAGCTGATGAACTCAATGCATCTCTAAAGTCCTCCAATTTGTGGAAACATGTCAAAGTACTTCATTTAAGCAAGAATATGCGTGTCGAGTTGCAAAATGACCAATCTGGAAACATATTCTCTAAACAACTCATTGACATTGGTAATGGCAAATTTCCTATAGACATGTTGACTGGCTGCATTAACTTTCCTCAAAGTTTTTGTCAGTTAACTCGATCAAAAGATGAACTTATTCAGAAGGTGTTTCCAGATGTTTCTCAAAATTACAGAAACCATGATTGGTTGAGCGAACGAGCTATACTGGCTGCAAAAAACATAGATGTAAATGAATTAAATTTCAAAATTCAAGAACAAATTACAGGCGAATTGAGGATATATAAATCAGTTGATTCGGCTACTAATCAAGATGATGTAGTCAACTATCCACCGGAATTTTTAAACTCGCTGGATTTGCCAGGATTGCCACCTCACAATCTTCAATTAAAGGTTGGATCGGTGGTTATAATGTTGCGAAATATCAACCAACCGCGTCTTTGCAACGGTACACGGTTAGCGATAAAAAAATTACTAAACAATGTGATAGAAGCAACTATACTCAAAGGAAAGTATAAAGGAGAAGATGTTCTCATACCGCGCATCCCAATGATTCCGACTGATGTGCCATTTGAGTTTAAACGACTACAGTTTCCAGTGCGGCTTGCTTTTGCTATGACTATAAACAAGTCCCAGGGGCAATCATTAAGTGTTTGTGGTATTAATCTAGAAAACCCATGTTTCTCACATGGTCAATTGTATGTTGCCTGTTCCCGTGTTGGAAAACCATCAGATTTGTTTATCTATGCGCCAGGTAATCAAACAAAAAACATCGTATACCACAAAGCACTACAATGATAATAATAATAATAATTATGATTCACATGATTAACAATAAAGCGATTACTTACTTTTCAATCCTTATATATGTTTTATTTAATTATTTTTTATTCACAACGCCCTATCACCAGGGTGTTCAGGAGAATTTTTTAAAATACGTAGGCACAAAAACTGCCACATTACAAATCTTTTTGACAGGACGAAGTCTGTCGGGTCAGCTAGTAACTAAATAAAAATAGACAAAAAACTTTTTTAACCTATCTACTACACATATTTTATATTCTACGATATACACACAATTTAGATTCATACCCACCTAGACCTACCTATCTATTTACAATATTATTTTTACTACTACGAACTAATCAGTTTGAAGTTGGTGTCGAGCATAAACAATATAATAATTATAATAATATAGTTTTGTGACATATACACAAAATTAAATTACGAACAAAACAATTTTAATTTAATGCTCCGCCCTGATTTCAAACTGGTCAGTTGTTAGAAATTAAAATAATATAGTAAATAAACAAATAGATTTAGGCAGGTATTAAGCTAAATTGTGTGTATATAGTAGAATATAAAATAGGCGCAGTAGATAGGTTAGATATGTTACTTTTTAGTTCAATTGATTTGTTAAGGTTCTATATTCGACTGTGTATATTTTTTTAATGTATATTCTTCGATTTCTCCGTCAATTATGGACCGATTTTCAAAATTCTTTTTTATTCGAAAGAGTATACTTCTGAAGCGGTCCCATTGGAATCAATTCAGGATCTTATGTGGGAAGGAACTTTCACTTATTTTTTTATCTAAAATAATCAGATATGTATGTACAATGTTATTGCTCAACCGATTTAACGGAAGACCGGTAGCCGTTCGGTGAAAATCCGTTCAGCTTGCTTTTTAAACACTAATCATATAATATGAGAAGCCGTAGAATTATTGCAGGCAACTGCTTCTATGGTATAGTAGTTAGAGCGTTCAGATCACACGCGAAGGTCGCGGGTTCGATTCCCGTCGAAGACAACGAACGGAATCGGACACAACATTGTCATCATACAACTATTTATAAGCACTCTTTACCAGTTGTACATTGATGACATAACATTCCACCTTGTTGCATGATCCAGTTAAATCTATGTGATGAGTTAATCTCTGCAGCATCTATATCGAGGCATAACTTGAAAGAAGCACATACTTGCAAAACGAAAACAACTTGGATATAAAAATATCATTATATAATAAGGTATTACTGTACAAATCAATAGGTAAACCTAAGTGGTCATGTGGAATCCAGCTACGGGGATCATTCTTTGGTTCAAAATAAAGTGTTGAACCTTTAGAAGTGTAATACAAAGTGTTTGTGTTACGAACTTCGAAATAATGTTAGTACACCACAATATTCTTGCTAATTACCTAAATGTGCGACATGAAAGTGATAGATTTTAGCAAACACTAAAACGTTAAACACCATCAAATCTAATTAACAGACCTACCTAATTAGTAGACTTCAGAGTAAGATTTAAAATAATATAATTTGTACAGGAAATCACTTAATGAAGGGATTTTCTACACGTCATGTATATATTAGTTATAATAAGAACATGACTGAACCGCTAAGAGTAACAATTTTAAAACACATTCCATTTATTGCTTTTGATTTAAACGATTTAAAAGTAATCATTTTAATGTCAGTATCAAGGAACGACCTGAAAGATCAAAAATGTTTGAAGTTGACTTAAAGGGCTTTCTCAAAGCAGTATCAGAAAACAATATGAAAATAACCAGGAGAAGATGTTTTGTAGATCAGTGTTCATATATCTTCTTCTACTTAGATTTTAAACTATACTTAAACATATATTATTTCAATATTATCTTTTTAGCATTGCATTAATTGTTGAATGCCTAAACATATGCTCACAGTAAACGAAATAATAAGTAGTTCTGGGTAATGCTTATAATCTTTTATACAAAAAATGTTTTTATTATTATATTTACATATAGTAGATAAAAGATTACATTATTATTGTAACATATTCTTAAACAGATTAATAAAAGCATACACATTTAGAATTTGTAAGTTGAAACGATCAATTTATCGCTATTACGACATCAGGCAGTAGTTTTTCCTCCAATTTCATAAGAGGATTAGGAATCTCTTCTAGCCACCATAGTTTTGGAGGGTACATAAATGGATCAGACTCATCAGTGGGATAGAAAGTAAGGCCAGTACTTTTTACAATCATACAACTATTTTCTATGCACTCTTTACTCATCGTACAATCCATACTGACATAACATTCCACTTTGTTGCATGAACCAGTTAAATCCATGGGATTGGTCTTCGTTCCTTCAGGGCAAGTACACTTAAATTCGCGATTATTGAATTCGCAAACACTAGTTTCGTGACAGAAAAATTGACATGGATCCAAACACTGACCCGATTTGCAAACGTGATGGATTGGACATTCGCCGTTGTTATTACAAGACAAAAATTGTAGATTTTCTCTAAGAAACATACCAGTAACATTGTTTTCATTACAAACTACTAGCTTTTCCATTGTCTCGATATCATAGTTCAGAGATCTCATATAAAACCATAATTTATTTAACGCTTCACAATTCCAAGGGTTCGGATAAATATTGAGATACTTAGCATTTATGTCCTCTAAATATATAGGTACCGTCCGAAACCTATTTGAACCAATACGAAATGTGCTAACTGAGCTTATCTCTGCATAATCTATGTCAGATAATTCATTATTTGTCAGGTCGAAAATATCAATTTGATAATCAAATGAAATTGCTATTCTTTCAATTTTATTATGACTTAGATCTACGTTAGTTAAATTTTTGAACCCCCTCGAATTTATAGCGATCCTTGTCAATTGATTATGAGCCAGATTTAGGCTAGAAATTGACGTCGATAATTGGTTTATCGGGACAGTCACCAGTGAATTCCAACTAATATCCAGCTCTTTTAAATTATGAACTTCCTTGAACGCATCTGGATCAATAAACAATATACTATTCCAGCTCAAATTCAACTTTTCGACAAAAACATTTTGAAATATTTTATCATGCACTTCAGTAATTTTGTTGTTGGACAAATCGATGCTTCTTAAACTCGGCAAATTTATGAAAGCTCCTTTTGCTAAAACTTTTATTTCACTCTTCACGCCATATATGTACTCTAAACTATCGATATTGTAAAAAGCACAAGTCGGTAGAATCGTATTTACGCCAATTTTAACTATCGTTGGGTGTCCTATAGTTTCGAACCGGCCCGAAGAAACAGGTATACATAATTCCCTAAAATAAAGAGAACAGGCTTCCACAGAAAATGCGTAGTACTTGTGCTGATTTTCTTTTACACAATTTGGTCGAAAACAAAGCACATTAGTTACACCAACATAGAATATAAGCAACACTAATTTTAACATTGTCGGTTCAATCGACCAACTAACACTAAAAATATAAAACTTAAGATGCAATTCATATCACTTTTTTATACTTGCAATACTTCCTGGTGCGGTAACATTTACGATAAGATACAGCTTCCTTTCGTCATTATTGCAAAAGACACAATCACATAGGACAATTTTAACTTTTTTTTTTAATCGTGGTATTCTTTAATAAAGTTCAATAAACTTTCTTATAGTGTCGCAATGAATTTGTTTAAAAGAAATATATTTATATTAATCGGTTTAGCGAAAATTTTACTTCTCTTTTTGAGGAAAATGAGGATGGAGATACGGCA
This sequence comes from Rhynchophorus ferrugineus, assembly GCF_030347505.1. Lineage (NCBI taxonomy): Eukaryota > Metazoa > Arthropoda > Insecta > Coleoptera > Curculionidae > Rhynchophorus > Rhynchophorus ferrugineus. Next base: position 87,940,155 of record NW_027472580.1, on the reverse strand, counting down.
ACGGCTTATCTTAAGGAATAATTTTTAGGTCTAAAATGATTGTGTAATATGTGCTACAAATAAGTCAGTTTCAATAAAACAAAATACACGCAAATCAATCAACCAAGAGATAACAAGTTAGACAGATTTGTTTAGCTCGTGATGTAATTTTGTGTATATGTCACAAAATTATATTATTATTGGTTGGTAGAAATTAAAATAATATTATACATAGATAAATAGGTTTAGGTGGGTATTAAGCTAAAGTGTGTGTATATAGTAAAATATAAAATACGTGTAATAACATAGATAGATTAAATAAAGCTTCTATTTATATTTATTTAGTTATTACAACGATTGTTATCTACATATTTTATTTTAAATCGTTTTTTTTAATATTAAAAATGTAAATTTAATTATTTTTTACTTTTTAGAGAGTTCCTTAATTATTTTTTGAAGTCGATTGAATTTTTTGTTAATTTTTCTCTTTTTAGTGTTAGATATTTACTGAATAAATTACACAGTTATTTTAATAAGTATTACAATGGATAGCACAATCGAAAGTACAGCCCGAATGAGGAAAAATAAGAATAAAAACAATGATTGAAAATAAGGAACGTTTCAGGCTCCGGGGTCCGCTACCTAGATAGGTGATTTAACAAATGTTCCAATCAAACCAGAACAAAAAAAGTTGCTGCCCTGTTGGGAATTGAATCATCGACTTTTGCATGTGAGCTCAGAATTCTAACCATTACACCATAAAGATAGTTGCCTGTAATTTTTCTACGACATCTCATATTATATGGTTATTGCTTAAAAAGCAAACTGACTGACTTTTACACTGAACTACTTCCGATTTTTCATCACATCAGTTCAGCAATAACATTATACACCGATATCAAGTTATTTTAGATAAAATAGATAAAAAATATGTGTAAAAACATTGTACGTGCCTTTGAAATTTGAAGTTTTCCCTCTATTTCCCCCTTCCCCATTTCAGATCATAACTTGGTTCCAATGGGACCACCTCGGAAGTGGATTCTTTCGAATAAAAAAATAAATTTAAAATTGGTCCATAATTGACGGAGAAATCGGCAAATATACATTAAAGAAAATATACAAAAAAACATAGAACTTCCACCTTTTTTGAAGTCGCTTAAATAGTTCTCTCTAGGAACATTTAATGTTAAATATTCAAATAACATGTCAGTTAAAAAGTCTCCTGCCTGGCACACAAATGGAGCTACTAGTATTAAATCCCCATGTGTTTTAGTTAGCCCTAACCCTCAAAAGATGCTTGTATAAATTTGACAGCTGTCAGATCATTAGTTTGTGATTTATAGCATTTTTAGTGAAGCAACTTTTGTTATTGTGAAAAAAATGGACAAAAAAGAATTTCGCGTGTTGATAAAATATAGCTTTCTGAATGGGAAAAATACAGTTGAAGCTGTATACAGAAAAATACAGAAAACTTGGCTTAATGCCGAGTTTCCGGACACTGCCCCAGGAAAATCAACCATCAAGGATTGGTAGTCTGAGTTTAAACGAGATGAAATGAGCACCGAAGACGATGAACGCGGTGGACGGCCAAAAGAGGTTGTTGCATTCTAATTGACTGAAATAGCAGACACTCTAAAGATATCAACTGAACGTGTACATTATATAGTTCACAATATTTAGGTATGAGGAAGCTCAGTGCAAACAGGGTGACGCGCGAGCTCACTTTTGACCAAAAACAACGACGAGTTACACACGATAACCCACTCTAAAGCGTGTAAAAATGCAACTGTCGGCTGGCAAGTTTATGGCGTCTGTATTTTGAGATGCTCGATGGAATAATTTTCATTGCTACCTTGAAAAAGTAAGGATCACCAACAGCGAATATTACATAGCGTTATTGGACCGTTTGAAGAACGAAATCGCCGCAAGAGGGCCGCATTTGAAGAAAAAGAATATGCTGCTTCACCAAGACAATGCACCGTATCACAAGTCAGTGAATACGATGGCAACGATTCATGAATTGGGCTTCGAATTGCTTCCTCATCCACCGTATTCTCCAGATCTGGCCCCACACGACTATTTTCTGTACTCAGATCTCAAAAGAATGCTCGCTGGGAAGAAATTTTCGTGGAATGAAGAGGTGATCGCCGAAACTGAGGCCTATTTTGAAGCAGAGGACAAATCGTACTACAAAAATGGTATCCAAAAGTTGAAGGGTCGCTATAATCAGTGTATTACCCTTGAAGGGAATTATGTTAAATAAAAAAAACTAATTTTTCCAAAGAAATATGTTTTACTATGGTAGGCCGGGGACTTTTCAATTGACCTGTTACACCAACAAGTATAAAAGACCTATAATAGAAATAAAGGAAAAAAAGATTAAACGTAAATTAAAAACAACATAAAATGATCAAAATTATATTCACATTTTAGTAGACAATCAAGTAAAATTGCCTAAACACGCCTTTCGAATTATTTTGCAATAAAATTCACATTCTTAAGACAACAACTGTGAAAGAGTCTGTATGTACTAACTACAAACTGGTATTAATTAGGTAAAAGTTGAGAAACTGTTATTGTGACCGTGATAATGAAAATACCTCTAGGTCACAGCTGACATAAAATTACTTAACACTATAATTGGTACAGATTGCAAAACCCGAAGGTTTTTTCGTTTTACCAGGCAGATTTTTTGAATAATTAACAGTGTAAACTTGCATCAGAGATTTTTAAATTAAATAACATACGAATACGTTTCGTTTCACAATAAAAATATCAAACAATTCCAGGGAACTTTTCTGTATTTCAACATAACAAATGAAATTCGACATTATTTAAAAATGGTTTTATTATAATTTGATTTTTTGATTATTTTCAGGTATAAAGAAAATTAGGTGTGATTTGTTGTGTTCATATTTCACTATTTCAAAATACTTTGCTTTCGACATTCGTTAATATATACTTAATATTAAAACTAGTCTCCTGGACCAAACATTAATTTACTGCTAATAATTATAATTTCAATTTACACACTATATCCAGCGACACTCTATAATTCCGTTCTCACACCTCACACACCTTCATTCACAATTATGGGAATTTCCAGATCACGATGCATATCTTCAATGCATATCTACCAAAGTACATCCATTCTGTTACGCAATACCTTGTTCTGAAATACTTGAATTTTCTTTACATTGCAATCCTGGGTACAGCCATATTGGTTTAAACATCTGATTGTTGATCAATATCTCCTTGTGAATTGACATTTTGAATTTTCCTTTAAGGATCCAATATAGCTGTTTATATTTTATTTTGAGTTCGGTTTATAGAGTATATATGGAGTAAAATATGAACTTAAATAAGTGAAACCAAGGAAATGTTTTGCATCGTCCAATTAACGCTGGCTCTGAGACCACTTTTTTGATTGGTTAATTTGAATTTCCTAACAAAGGCATTTGATTGGCTAACTTCCATAACCCCATTGTTTGTTTCTACGGTTTGTTTATGATGCCATTTGTGTTTGGCGTTGAGTACGATCAGAATGTTTGTGCCTTAATTATATTCACTATTATTTGATGATAATGTATCTTCATTCTCAAAAGTGTTGTGTATCCAGTGTATGTGCGGAAATTGAAGAACCAGATGTCGTTTACCTTGGAAGAAACAGCCCAAGTTAGCCAGGTTGAGGATGTGTGCGTGACTTAACATTCCTTTTACCTGGTACGTATACAATTATTTATATAGAAGAAATCATGAATATATTACCGACACTGTAAAACAAAAATGTATCCAAATTGGGTGATACTTTCTTCTGTGAGCCTGATGGAATTTATTCCAACCGAAAGGTGTTATTGTAAAGTGTGTATTGCTTTCCATATATTTAAATAGTTCTTTCCTTTATGTCTTTCTCAACCTGCTTATCTACTGTAGTAATTCTTTGCCACGTCCCATAACAATTCGATTTTATTGAGTATGCCACTGCATCATCACTATAGAAGTTGCATTGGACTTCTTCGTAGGTTATCTTTATACTATTTAAATCCTATGTTTCCTGATAGTGTTCGAAGTGATTATATTATTATTATTATATTTATATTACTCAAAGAACTGTATATTACGGACACTGTAAAACAAAAATGTATCCAAATTGGGTAATAGCAAAATTATATAGAAGGTAAATGTGATTATTCTATATGAAAAATTTTTGTTATCCCTTAAAAATTTGTTTGTAAAGTACCATCAATTAAAAACCTAATTATTTTGAAGGGGTTCATTTACTCCAAATAAATGTATAATGGTTAAGATACTTATAATTAAAATGTTGGCTTAAGGCTCCTTAACCGAGATAATCTTTTCAACAAAGATGTCAATAAAAATACATTAATATAAAATAAAATAATACAATTTGTAGACAGACAAGACGAACTTCATTTTATAGACAAAAGATTATCTCATGATTATTTTATTATATTGTTTGTAGATCCTTAAGCCGTCTCTTTAACTCCTCGATTTTGCCGTAAAAAGAGCACAGCAGTTATTTTTCAAATACTTCTATAAAGTTGAGATTTTAGACTTTTATACTTGGCAATATTCACCATTTTATTTATAATAACATCATCCCTATCAACCACGACCATATAATTTATGTTCCTTCATCGACTATGTTAATTTAAGTAAATAAACTAGTAAAATAATCCATTATTTTGCGATGTTAAACAATAATATATATGATATAACGTATCAAGATATCATCCTAACGTTAATTTATTTAAATAAAATAATTCTTATTTGTTAAATGCAACCTACTATACTAAAATATAATCGAATATTTCTATAATACAAACCGGTAAAATAATCAGAAACAATAACAAAGCTATACCATATACGTTTTTCAATACACATTCATGGTTGTAGTTAATACATAGTATACAAATAAATATATAGTTATAATAAGTTGATATAAATAAACATAGTTATAATAAGTTACTATAAACAAGACATTCTTAACTTTTCCCAGTGTTTCTTCCCTGGCTACAATACAAGTCAGAAAACTAGATATTAAATATGTATAATGAAACTTTTAAAATATTTATCATCACTAAGAAATCTATTTCAACATAATTGTAAGCTTTAACATCATTTCGCTAATATTTTATAATAATTTGACATTGACATTTGAGGTTAGGACTTCGTCAAAATAGAGGTTACTTTCTATTCATCCCATAGCAAAATAACCGACCCTGAGTGTGTTAGACGCCATAGAGGACGAAAGGTTAAATTTATTATTTCGGGCTTCAATTTTTTTGTTTACAGAATTTTAAAATTAGTATGACCTTCCATAAATATCCCTAATAGCTCCTTCTTAGTCATGTAAATAATTACATTTAATATACAGAAAAAAAAACAGTGTATGTACAAAGCCTCTTTACAATTAAAATCGATACACAACTTTCACGGATTTTTTTTTATATATAGGTATAAGTAACACCATCTATCGTTTGGTGGCCCAATATATCCGCAAGTTACGTTCATTTATTACCGCAGTCGTTGATATACCAATAGCGTTGCCAGATTTAGTGTTTTTGCAGTAGCATTTTGGGGTTTTATTGTAATAGTTCCCAAAGTCGAAATTATAATATTTTGTTTAATATTGGGTTGTACGAATTACATAAAGAGTAAATGGTCAAATAATTTTATACCAATGCAAACCAAATCTACCAAGCAACGGTATAAAACATACGGTTTATATCTATAGTGTATTCAAAATAACAGTGAACTCACGTCATCCCGAGTCAAATCTATTGCCTATCGAAATTTATAAATTCGCTTTAAAATCACACAATACTTTCCCTCTCATTTTATTCCAGTTAAAGAGAGATACAATCCTGTCTGATACATTCCAACATGTATCCCAATCAGCGCGCAAAATTCTTCGAAACATTAGTGATGATAAGGGGTTATAAACGGGCAAATGCTGTATTTGCGCTTTATTTTGATACAATTCAAATGGTTGCTTAATATTTTTTATTACTCTGGTTGAAAATATCAAAGCCAAATAAATAGTTCGTCAGAAACAGATTAATAACATCGACCACGAATGGAGAAATGCGTTAGAGAGGTACGTCAACATATCTTAATGTTAGCTTTATTCAAGTGTGTGACAAGTGACATTCAAGTGACAAGCGACCTTCAGGCTTGTCGAATTTTACATCGTGGAATAACTGTCTACAAAATACCCAGAAATATAATCCCAGATGTTCAACACGGGCGGGATGCCAGCAGACGACCGAGACGTTTATCTGGGAGAGCATTGAAGGGTACTTTCGATCATTCAGTGTCTGACCATCGTCCAAACTTGCAGAAAAACCGATAAAACGCGTTTTAAATAGTTTCACTGTCGCACACAACATAATCTCGAACAAACAATTCGGTTTCCATGCCAAACACTCAAGCCTTCATCAAGCTGATCGCGTTGCAGCAACAATCCACCAGGCATTAACAAAAGGAGGAGCTGTAGCTAGAAAAACTGGAGCCATCCTTTTAGATATTTCCAAAGCTTTCGACCAAATTTGGCATGATAATTTAATTTTCAAAGCTAAAAAGTTTAATCTACCGAATGATCTAATCTCCCTGATAGATTCACACTTGGACGGTATTTCCTTTCAAGTGAGAATCGGTGACGCAGTCTCCTCTCGAAAATAAATCTTCGCAGGACTTCAACCTGTACATGGCTCATGCAGATGAAACAGCTTCCTTTACAACCGGCTACAATCTCGACGCTATTCGGGACAGACTCCAAGCCCAACTGAACCTGCGGCTGCAGATTAACCCGAGCAAAACTCAGGCTATTCTGTTCGATCGCGAAAAGGAGTTCCGCGCCTAGCGCCTCCAAATCGATAAAGTTTTTATCCCCTGGCTCCAGAAGGTATCATACCTCGGTCTCCAGTTTAACCCCAGATTCCAATGGTCAGCCAAAATACAGCACAGCAAAGGCAATGGCGTGGAACAGGTACGTCTTTGAGAGACAACTTACACTACTTCAAGTGTTCCAATCCAAAAGAAGTTCACGCGTTACTCAATGACCCATGGCTTATGAGGAACTTGAACACTTCGTGAAGAATTTCGCGAACATGCTCACTGTAAGGTTCTCCCTAGGCGCTTTAGAACACGAGAACATCTTGATCAAATCCCTACCCATCCACAAACCAACCACGACAATCCCAGTCGTAACCCAGGGTCTCTGTCACCCGCAAAACACTCCACCAAACCAAACCTAAAGCGACATCAGCAAAAGACCATTTGGTTCTAGCTGGTCATTCTGGAACAAGAAAAATAATGACCACAGTTCAGTTCAGACGTGCCACCATCGACTGCCCAAGCAAGGTAACTCCGGTGCCAGCCATTTTTAATCTATTTGTTTTTTCCACTTTGTATAGAACTCCAATAAATAACGGCCGCACCATGTAAACAACCACTGTTTCATTTCGTCCTACCTCCATTCACCGAACCATATAAAAAAACCTAAACAATATTAAATTAATGTAATGTATAAAAACGGTGACTAGCTTTTTCTGTATAAACATAATTTAATACAATTATTTCAGAGGAAACTGTTAGTTTGGAAAGTTTGCTATTACCCAATTTGGATACATTTTTGTTTTACAGTGTCCGTAATATACAGCTTTTTGAGTAATATAAATATATTAATAATAATAATATAATCACTTCGAACACTATCAGGAAACATAGGATTTAAATAGTATAAAGAGAACCTACGAAGAAGTCCAATGCAACTTCTATAGTGATGATGCAGTGGCATACTCAATAAAATCGAATTGTTATGGGACGTGGCAAAGAATTACTACAGTAGATAAGCAGGTTGAGAAAGACATAAAGGAAACAACTATTTAGATATATGGAAAGCAATACACACTTTACAATAACACCTTTCGGTTGGGATAAATTCCATCAGACTCACCGAAGAAGGTATTGACCAATTAACCACAATCCATCACGACTATGACGGATCCTCAAAAAGAAAGGAAGATTGCTTTTTTTAATGTTAAGACTTCTTCTTCAGACTCACCTCGACTACTTTCCGAAAAGTTTGAGAGATGCGAGTGAAAAGCAAGATGAATAATTTCACCAGGACAATAAAGAGATGAAGAAAAGATGCCAAAAAAAATGGAACGGTTCAATAACGTATATTGGATCTAGTGAACGTATATTAGATTAAAAATGTACCAATAATGGGGTATAAATAAAATAATATTCCAAGTCCATTCTCTTTTATTTTAAAGTAATAACTTATTTAGTACAATTTGTGAGTTATTGTGCTATTGGTGACAGTACATTTATTATTTTCAAAACAATGGATCAAAAACAATTTCGTATTTTAATTTTACACTGCTTCTTGATGGGAAAACATACCGTTCAAAGGAAGAAGCAATGGCTTGAAAAGTGTTATAAGGTCTCCGCTTCATCAGAAATAACAATAAAACGTTGGGTAGCTGACTTCAAACGTAGTCGAAGTGACGCCGATAATGCAGAACGCAGTGGACGTCCAAATGAGGCGGTGCCAGAAAACACAAAAAATCCACAAAATCGTCTTGAATGCTCGAAAAGTGAAGTTGCTTGAGTTAACATCGTAAAGATTTCAAAAGAGCGTGTTGGTTTTATATTGCATGATCATCTGACTACGAGAAAGCTCTGTTCAAAGTAGGTACCGTGTCTACTGACAGCTGACCAAAAATAAGAACCTGTTAATGATTCCGAACAGTATTTGATTATCTATTTTTGACCTAATAGCCCAACAGATCTGGCAACAATATTCCGCAAGCTTACAAGAACGGACGCAGTCCTAACCACGGTAAACCAGCGCCGACTTGATTAGTTTAATGCATTTAATTCGGTCACCGCATCAATCAGACTTTCTCTGTTCCACTATGTGAGCGAGAAAAAGAAAAGAGGGACCGCAAGCGAATACCGTATTCCTCGACCGTTTGTTGATGAGGTGATTAGCGGTCTGACGCCGACAGGGTGGTGATGGTAAATCCTAGTTCGGTTGAGTCGATCGTCGCTGGACAAAACAAAAACAAAAGAATGTTTGGTGGCGGTCCAAGTCATGCTGATTAAAGAAATCCTTGTCGTCGGTTTGTTTGCAAGTTTTTTAAGTGCTTCTGAGGAACAATGGTATCAAGGAAAAGGTAAGAGCTATAATTAAGATTTACTCAGAATTATTATTCACAATCTGAATTTTCATTCAATGTTGATTGGAATCAAACCAAGTAAGATACTAAAATTTGTAATGATTTTAAAAGATGCAATACTAAATACAGCTAATACAATTCCTTAGAACTAAGAATCACGGCACTAAAAAGACTTTTTAATGTAGAATATTTATATCTTATAAATAATAAAAACTGTGAACTCTCGCTATTTATCATAATTTGGCTTAAACTGTAACAAATCAAATATACATAAATATACAGTTAAGAGCATCTTGTTTCAAATCTCACAATAGCATCTATTGTTATATTAAAAAATAAATGTTTATTCAAATTTTATAACCTTGCACACCATCAAAATGGGCCCCTCGTAAGAATATTCAAGCTGTTAAGGTACTATTATGTATCTGGAAGTTGTAGAAAAACCTATAGCACTTTAATTAAAAAGATTTTTTCTGCAATATATTGAATACTATACTTTTATATTGTTAGAGAAATGATGCAAAATGTTCAACAAAAAGGGAACAGAAACTTTTACCTTCATCAAATATATTTTTAAAAAAGATAAGATAATTACTAATACGATGGACAATACCTGAATGGAACTTACTGGACAATAACAGACATCTTTCAGAAACACAGCGATATCTATTGATAAAAATTTGAAGTATCAATGGAAATAACCTAACCTAACTGTTAAATTCGATGAATATGACATTTATCTATATATAGTCTATACAAAATTTTTTGTACATACCTCATCAAGATGCTTAATGTATTGCCTACCGCAATTTCAAAATTCGTTTTAGAATCAGAATTTGTTTTCTCATTGTATTCTAGTTAAAAGGAGACACAATACTTCAAATATGTAAACGAATGAGCCTGTAAAGCGCGAATGCGTAAACGAAAAGTCGTCCGATTGTTGGCTGTATAATTAACTGTAATTTTTAGATGTACTATAATGTGAAAATAAATTATATTTAATAATTAATTTTTGTTCAATTCTTTTATTTAGATTAGAATTGTGTTGTACGTCAAAGCCAAACTGAACTAAAACTCTGAGTTGATGCGACAACATTGCGATATCTTGATGACACAAATTTAAATGACGTATGTACAAAATAACTTTGAACAGACTATAAACAGTTTTCCCTTTAGTATTATTGCGATACGGAAATAAAATGAATGAAAGAGATGAGAATATTTAATACAAAAAAACTGATGCAGATAAATTGGAAATTAAGATGACGATAACCACAAAAGCCACGACAGGATGAACGGATGGATGTTTGATGGAAATGCCAAGTCCCACCAAACCCTTTTAGGTAACTAACTTATGGTGATACTGCTCCGCCACATCCCAATTTTATAGCATTTGGATGCTGATATCAATGACAAAAATGCTCGGAGGACAAGAAAAGTTCAAAGACAGCAAATTGCAAAATTTATTTGATGAAAGCCAAGCTTAAACACTGAGGACTTTCAAGCAGCTTAGCAGTTGATGAATGAATTGTTTCCAGGTATTTACATAGGATAGTAAAGTTCCAAAACGATAGAAAATGGATACAAGACGAATTCACTGAAGATGATATTTTAAACCGTTTCAACATCAAGGTTTCATTGTTTGGCAAGCAAAAAGGAAGAGTTTTCTGTGACGTATTGTAGTCTACACTATCAAGTGGACCTACTACTACATTCCTAAGGGCAAAACGTTAATATTATTAGTTAATCCAGAAAAGCATCAACATCAAGTTCATAGCGGAATATTCATGGTTATAAAGTATTTCTGTGCATATGGTGGGATGATATGGTGGGTAAATGTATATCGACGTCGACTAAGCAACGTATTATTGCAAAGACCAGCATTAGCGAATAACAGACACAAAATTATCATCTTCGGCCACACGTAGCAAAAGTTTAGATGAATACACGCACTAACCACCTTTACTAACCAGACTAAAGCCTTCTGATTATACTTATTCAGATCTGTACAGGATGACTTCACTGGTACACGGTTCAGAAAGACTGAAAAATGCAAAAAAATAGATAGATATCGATTTCAACACTGTAACCATATTTCCAAAAAAAAGGAAGAAAGTTGCAGAAAACTGTATTACCTTAAATTATTATTAATATTTTGATTGAAAGACTGTTGTTGTTGTTGATTAGTTGACGAGAGAAAACAATGCTATAAATAAATGAAATATTTTCAACAATTTATTTTTCCTCTTTGCGTAAATTAATGCAAAAACTCGAGCTTGTTTATCTATATGAATAATATAAAATAAATATTAAATGGAAAAAATTCTGACTGTTCTTTTGTTAATTTTGATTCTCACTGTCGATGCATCGTGTTTTATTGTTGAATCTCCAAGGTCCATCTGGTTCTTGGTGGAGGCTGAGAAAGCTGGTTCAAGAAGCCCTTGTCAGCATCCTAATTAATTCAGAATTTCGGGGAGGGAAGACTCTTCCAGCTAGGAACTTCTCCTGGAAGTTTATGGTTATAGGGGTCTCTACCAAGTCTAATTTCTTACACACTTCCTCTTGCCTGTTTGCTAGCTAAGTGATTTGTGTTTCCTCGGTGCCTTTCTTATATTGGCCTGGTTTCACCAAATATTCGATAAAACACTATGTTTTATATTCTCTCATGTCATAAATCCTTTCCCACGTCACAAATATTACAACAAACCGTGCTACCAAATATATGTTAACTGATTTTTTTAACTAAACGCTAGTATTTGGTTAAAACATGAGAATTAAGATCAAAATTGGTTCAAACAACAGAGTACAACATGTCACTCTAGAAAACACTTTATCAAATTTATTTTTATAATAATATGGTGATAATAATATATTACGCATATATGACCTATTTAGCAAGTCTCCTATAAATAATATGATTGGTACCTGTTTCTCTTCTACCCTACCACAAAACCGAAATTACTTTCTTGTCAACTCAGTATACCAAACAATTAACACATTACCTCACTAAAAAACATAAATCAAATATTCTGCAATACGATTTAACATTAATTTTCGATCTTAGGTCATTAATTAGCGAATGCGTATGACCTAAATACTTAGCTCGAAGCGTAGGTATTACATAACAACACAAAAACAAACAGACATTATATAGATTAATTGATACATTCAAATGCAAAACCATCCTTAATCAACTTCTATCATTTATACCTCGCCGTTTAACAAAACCTATTAGAGTCCACCTATAAGAACCAAAATTTACACAGCGGTATAATAATCACGTCTTCTCAATGACAGTCCGTATATTATATAGTGACATCAATGAAACTCTCTAATCAACATAATACTTACCTTGGCCAAGGTTGAATCTAATTCTAGTACGTTCTACCTTGCTACACTTAATGAAAACGGTCTTATATAAACAGTGGTTAATTCGAAACAATCACAAACATACATTAATAACAATTGCATCAAGTAGCTTTAAATATATAATCAAACAGAAACGCTATATACGCTCGGTGAAATTTAGCGAAAGTTTGTTGATATTATCAATTTTTATCACTATAGTTTTCCTTCGTAATGATGTCACATTTGACTGACAACAATAATAGAAACTATTCAAATGAAAATTGTGTAAAGTATTACTAGATTTACAAGCCAAAAATTAATCCAACTGAAGATATATTAAATATTTAAATGCACATGTTTTATATTTAATACGACATATACTTTATACGAATGTAACTGTTATATTTAATGACAATTGTAAACAATAATATGTTATAGAACAAGAAATATACATTTAAAAAATATTGAATAATAAAAATAATAAAAATATAGAAAAATACTTCTCTAATATTATTTGAAGAATTTTATACTAAAAATACTTATATAGTATAATTTAAGCCAGAAGTTTTAAAACATATTAAATCACATTGAGATTTTCTTCAAATAAAACCGTTATAAAATTCCAATGTTAATTTCGTACTATTTGACTTGTTCTATTTGCATCTACTTGATCCGGCGTCTATTATTAAAAAAATAATAACAAAATAATTTTACCTATAATATCTAGTTACCATAGAATTATTTCATAAGTAACGTAATAATATGCATTATTTATTTCAGCTCGTTACATAAAACTTTTACATTGGTACATTTTTAGTGGAAGCATTAGTAAAACAATGGGCCCCCTTAGTTTGGCTATCGGAAGAAGAAAAGTTTATGCCTCTTAGCGTCGAAGAGTTCTTGAACCACATGAATATAGTAAATGAAGCTGGAAAAGTTCTAAATCATGGGAAATATTTGGCGATGTATTACCACAGTAATTTCAAGAAGACATATCTTGTTCCCAAGAAACCTTTAGGTAACGTAAAATTAAATTCAACAGATAACATTACATGCTGCAAACAAAATTATCCTTTAGTATATTAATATCTGTCCCATATTAAAATGTCAATGTCAATGTCAAAAAAATACTAACAAAATAACATTTTTTACTTATTAAGTTCTTGAATAATGTTGGTAAAGTACAAATAATAACAATAATAAATAAATCACGTATCTTACTCTTCTATCACTTAATTTATGTTTCAGATTATCTTAAAGGGAATGCTTCCTCGTTTTTATACGGCAGAAATCCAAAAATACACCCTACAGTTCCTGTTTATGCAGTAATAACGTACTGTAAACCTATCAGCATGACAGATTTAACCAAAAACTTGTCCTATTCTGAGGAATCAGAACTGCTTCCTTCTTTTCAAGTAACATATTGGATGTTTTATCCATATAACGAAGGAAAGGAAATTTGTTTTTTAGGTAATATAAAAAATAAAGTGTATTGTTGGTTTTACTGCTTTTATTTCAGGTAAAGTACCTGCCCCGTTAATTTTTAGTAAATGTTTTGGCCATTATCGCAAATTGGGTAATCACATCGGAGATTGGGAGCATGTGAGTTATATATTTTCTGGAAAATCATATCCTGATAAATTGTTCCTAGCTGTGCATGACGCAGGCGTATACTACACATACGAGCGCGACAATAATGTTTTTAAATTTGAATCAAAAATGCCTAGAAAAAGTGTAGCCCAAGTTCCTACGTATCCGGCATATATAAGATTGCAAGGTAGGCCACTCAACATACACATATTCATATTTAAATAACTAGATCTTTAAAACAGGTGGACATCCAGTTTTATTTGCAGCTAAAGGGTCTCATGGAGTTTGGTCTGCCCCGGGTGAGCACGAATTTATTCGAGTACCCAGAATTCGAGATAAGACCGATTATGGCACTCCCTGGAAAACATGGAATTCAGTACAATTTCACCACTTTGGGAGAACTATGATACAGCCCTGGATGAGTTTCGAAGGGAAATGGGGAAATCCCAAAACAAAATGTATTTTATTGAAGAAATTTGGATTATGTGAATATACTGAAGGTCCACGTGGATTATTACGAGAACATCAAGATTTCTATTGCTAGTCATACAAAAAATAAACAATTTTATTTATTAATGTGTAATATATGTAAATACATCTATTAAAATAGAGGTTTTATTTGTCAATGAATGTTCTGTGTATATGCAACTCCTATTTCGTACAAAATGTCAAAATTACATTGTCATTATTCGATCATTCATTTAAAATGTGAATGGTTAGAATTTTTAAAAGATGTATATGAATTGAGATATCTGATACATTTATTCTATAATTTTACAAAACTCAGGTATATGCAATTTATACGGTAAACATACATTACAACATGAACAACCCAGTAGTAGTTTATGGTGAAGCTTCAGAAACAGATAGCGAAGATGAAAGTAAGCCAGTTATTAAGGTGGGATTTAATGAAACAGTGATGATTATATCTAGCAATATATTTCGAAACATCAAAAAAATCTAACACCATATATATATAAACAATTTTAGATTGAAATGGTTAATTCGGTACAGGGGGCAGTGATCCCAGGGGAAGATTCTGAGTCTGACAATGGTTAGAGCACCACTAAATTGTTTTGAAATTTCTTATAAACAATAATTTTTAGAAAATGATGCGAGTATTGCAAGTGCTGTTTCTGCATTGCATATCTTAAATCTATCAACTGATTCTAATGAAAACATCGATTATGACACATTATTTCAACAAAAACTCAGTAAGTCTTTTTTCAATACATTATTGAAATAGTATTTCTACTTTCTGCTATGATATTTTAGAAGAATCTAACACATCTTTGTATAATAATCTAGAACATTTTGTTCAATCTACAATAAATGAAGCTGGTAAAAGTTTGGATTCAATTGAACAACACCTCTTGAAATCACAAATAACCCTCCAAGGAGCTGTGTCCTCCCTGAAATTGCTCAGTGTTAATTCATTAACATTAAAAAATAAATTACATTCCCTTTTATCTTCAAAGTTTTTAAATAACATAACTGTAACAAAAGATGAAAATGTTTGTAGCAGTACTGGTATGTAAGACTGTTTGAACAATAATCAAGATAACACAATTTAGTAAATATTTATGTGATTTAATGTATTCAAAATAGACATAAAATATTATAAATTGATTATACATGACTGTTTTTTTTTCGATTTACATTTTTTTTTAAATTAGTTGTTCACAGTCACATGATTTTTCCTTCATTGTACTATCCTTTTTTGATTTTAATTCCTGTATTGTTTGTTTTAAAAAATTAAGCGAAGCACTGTCCAGAAAATGAGCACACTGGCAGTCCTCAGAATCTGTAGTTGATGATTCTGTAAGTGTTTTCATTGTGCCTGCATCCTTAACATCCACACAAATACAAGGGTTTTCCACACAACCTCCAAGGCATCGTTGATTATTCTGTTGGCTAGGTCCAGCCTGCATGTTATATTGTGAACAAATTTCCACCATACAGTTACATTCTTTCATTGGACATGTGCTGCATTTTACAATACTTGTTTCAATGTTAGTGAGACTATTTAAAATTTCACCAGCTATACATTCAACTGAATTGCCCTGAACACAAGGTGAACCTGAAAAAAAAAAATTTCTTAATGAGCAAGAGGAAATTTTTAATATAAGTTTCACGTCATATTAAAATAATTAATTTAATGAAAGAAGATGGGTAAAGATTAGCCTTTTTCTTTCAGTAAATTATTTTGAGAACTGTTTTTGATTATCTGATAACTATTCAGCTACAGCATCTGAACTGTGTCAGCATATCCAAGGTATCTCATTTGAGTACAATTAGGACAGTACTCTAAGTACCATAGTACAGATGTAACATGGGCACAGCAACTAGCAACTCTGACTAATGTCGCACAGATTGTTATTGGAATGAAAGTATGAACATACACTATTTTAACATAGTATTCTTCATAAGGTATAAATTCCGAGAAATAAGCCAATTTTAACACCATGCTTTAAGGAAGAACTTTGTTTTTAATATTGCCCAAATCATTAAAAATGTTGAAACTACTTGATTTAAAAACTAATTATCTAGAAAGGTTAATTAATTAATGGTAATACCTTTTATTTTCCTCTCCAGATTGATGATCAGGTTATTGATAGCTGACTTTAAAATATTATTATCCGATGTGAGCTTGTGGATGTAATCCTTTAATTCTATTACTTCGTATGATGCGTCTTGTAATTTCTGTTGTAAAGAATTAACTTCTTTCTCCTTTTCTTTCCAGCGTTGAGTTACCGCTTCCATCATTCCGCATTTCCTTTCTCTTTTACCATTGGGGCTATCATTGACATCGGGTCGGCATTTTTTAATTTGTTCGGAAAGCATGGATTTGATATCTTTGTATTCTTTACGCAGATTGTTGTATTCGTCCCGTGATATTTGCGCTTGTTTACATGTCACGTCGCATTGTTTCTTCAACTTCTTGACTTCCTGGCATTTCACGTCGTAGTTCTTTTGTAAATCTTGTAATTTTCCTTCGTTTTCCATCGACTTTGTCAGATTCGCTACGTTTGATTGTCTTTTGGCTTTTTCGTATTGTTGTCTCAGTTCTTCGCTCTCGATGCATTTGGCAGCGTAAATCCTTTTTAGTTCCTCATGAGATCGACGTAGATTTTGCAATGCGTCCGTATCTTGAACCAGTGAGGCCCTGTTTGATTTTTCGACGTTGGCGATTTGTTGATATTTCGATCTCTCCTTGGCTAAAGCATCATTTTCGGAAACTTTGCTATCGTACTGAGCTTTTAACTCGTCATAGGCTGTTTGGAGATTTCGTAGCCGTTCCGCACTAACCATGCTTAGTCTTTTCGAGCAGTTTCTCGCATTTTCGACTTCCAGCTCCATCTGCAGCTTTTCGGCGTTTAATTCTCGCATGGCGACATCATTATCTGCGGCGACTTTCGTTAACTGCTTTTTCAAATTATCGTTTAATTCTTGTAAGCGTCGCTTCTCATCTATACACATCGGGCAATTTTTCCCCGACGGATCGTTCATTTTAGCGGACTCCTTCGTGGCCTTCTCTAACTGTTGCTGAAGATCCTGGACTCTGTTGTTATGACCGGCTCGTTCTTTTTTCAGGCATTCGTTTTCACAGACTAATTTCTTCAAGTCTTCGTCGAATTGCTCCATGGTTTTGTTAAAATTATCCATGGTGTCTTCTAGTTCGGCAATAGTGCATTGTTTTCTGGTCAGTTCCATACGTAATCTAAATTAGATCATAAATATATTTCATGTTATTATTGGGTTGGTAATAATATAAATTCACATAAAGTTATTACACAAGAGAACATAATACTGTGGTAGAACGTAATACAAAATTGTTTTGAAAACATCTTTAAAAAATTCTGTATGTATTGGTCAAACATAGTTATGGTTTCTCCCTGAAATCGTATTAGAAATGAAATAATTCGTTTAAGATGCGAAAATCAGTGCACATTGTAGATAATTGTTTGGACATGTCTGTCAAATGATAAGTGAAATCGACCTTTTACATTAAAGATTCAGGGAATAGCTCTGTAACAGAAAAGGATGAAGATCATAGAAAGCGATCTGAAAAATAAGAGACAGATATATGTGGCAAAATTTAATTGAGAATATTCGTCCTGCGACGTCAACAGGCATATTGATTGAGAAGTAGACAGTATACCTCAGCACCGTCCATAGATTGATGATCCTGATGATGAAAGTAATTAACATTCAGCTGTATGGTTGTGTTTCAAGGTAAACCAAATATAATAAAAGTTGCATACACTCGAAGCATTATGAAACAGGTATTAAAACAAAGTTTTCAGTTAAATAAGGAAAATAAAAAGCAAAATGGTGAACTCTCAATCAACAACTAATAAAGAAATTAACTGAAATTATTGTAACATTTAATAGTAGATGGATATGAAAAGAAAATCTTATTTACAGAAGCACAGCTCCCTCTCTATTTTAGCAATCTTTTTAATAATTTATACTAACTTATAGAAAAGAGCAAATATATTGAAGTTATGGGAACACATTTTTTTTATTGAACGACATTGCATTGTGAATAAGAACATGTTACACATATGTACTTTCTCTTTCTTTTTACTCTCATTTACCTGGAAGGTGCCACAAAACATGTGGTTCAGCTACTACATTGAATATTGGAAAAAGTTTTTCTCGACAAATAATGTCGGCTTAAAATACTGGACGCTCGTTGTGTGAAGTGCACAAATTCTTATCTCACTTTAATTTTGAAAAATTGGATCTGACCTGAAGAAATGTTTTAAAAAAAGTCCAGCAAAATGATCAAGTTGGTAATTATAACTCTTGTGGGCCATTTACACAAATTTAGCTACAAAGTGTGCTCAATATATGCATTGGGAATTACTAAAACGTGAAAAATATGACGAATCAAATCAATAAGGATCAATAACAATGAAATCTAATATTCTACAACGTGTCGTAATAGGTGATGAAGAATGGACAATGTACGGCATTCAAAAGCGCCAAAGATCGTGGAGAAAGGATGGTGAACCGTCCCAAAACATTTGTGAAGCTAAGATTGGCGTCGAAAAAGATAGTTCTGTGTAGTGAAACTTGTGATATTACTAAAAATTACAAAAAATCTACTCTGCTTCTTGTCTAACGTGATGTTAGGAGTGATATTTTTGTCATTTCGCTGCAACGCAAAATTAATATGACAATGGACAGATTTGGAGCCATTGCCATACAAGCTGTATTTTCCCTAATCCATTTGTAGATTTTGTTGACCACTACTTGTACTTATTCTACAGCCTAACTAGAGATGTTTTGCCACGATAAAATGTCCCAAGTACTGTTTCTTTTGTTGTTGGGATATCAGCAGTATAGAACAAGTATCAGTCAAGAGAAAAACCAAGTTGTTGTATATTGATCATTTCATTAGTTCGTTTCAAAAGTTTAGATAGGTGTATTAAATAAATAAATCTGTTTGTTAAAATAATCTCGGAATATCAATTAATAACCTAAAATATCAACAGGTCCCAAGACACTACCCTGTTTCATGAGAAACTCTCGAAAAGATATGATTCCAGCAAGACAGTAATTCCGCGATTAGAACCAATCACGTGGTTGAATTTTATATTTCCTATTGTAAAAACACTCAAGATAATATTTGTATTTTAATTAAAACGAAGGTCCTATTTTGACCAGCCCTGTCTAAGTCACATGTTTAGAAAAAAGTTTCAATTTGTTACCTTTCAATTTCTTCTCTAGTATTCTCGCATTTACAATCTTTCCGTTGTTTCAACTGATCCAGCAGCTGTCGCTTTTCCTTTTCCAGCTGTTGAATTTTTTGTAAAAAGACATTGTTTTCCTCCGTTGCGCTTCTTCTGATGTTATCCAATTGGTTGGCCACGGATTGTATTTGCTTCGTTTTGGCGTCGTGTTCTTTCAGGAGCACGGCCACTTGATTCTGGGAATGTTCCACCATACCTTGCAACTTGGCCGTTTCCGCGCCGTTTTCCTTCTTGATCCGCTCAATTTCCTTCTTTAAATTCTCGTTTTCTTCGTTTATCGTCTGCATTTCGTTCAGCTGGTCGCCTACGTGGGTTCGAAGGTCGTCGGCCTCCTTGATTTTCGCATCCAAGGCCTGATTGGCTTTCAGTAGGTCATTTTTAAGAACCTCGTTCTCTTTAACTAGTCTCGGTAATTCGGTGTTGGATACTTGATTACCAACATCGCACTTCACTGGCTGTAAAATTACCCGACAATACAATGGTTAAGTATTAGATCTACAAATTAATTTTAAAGTATTTACAATAGATGGCATTACTGTGTATTAAATCGCATCGGGTATATTTTTAACCAACTTCGCGTTGAATCTTCGCTGACAGGCTTTACTTATCAGTATGTCATTTCGTCGAGGTGTGAACAAACAACAATGTTTTTCAGTGCGTTGAAAATAGAAAGTTTTACTTTTTAACTTCAATTGCAAGAAGGCGACTGAAGGTCATTGAAAACTGTGTGGAGCTTATGACAACCATACTCCGTCGATTTCAACATGTAAATACTGGTTACGTTTTAAACGTGGTGATTTTGACACCGAAGATAATGAGCGTTATGGACAGTTAAAGACTGGGATTTGAATGGGCACAAGAAACCAACAGCTTGGATAGTTTGTGTAAAGAAACATTGAGAGGCGTATAGTCATGTGTGAAATGTTGTTTCAAGGGCAAAATTGGTAAGGTTTTTTGCATCGTATTGTTACTGATGAAAAATGGACCCTTACGATAATCCAAGGCGAAAAAATCATGGGAACCACCTGGCTATACAACAGCATCAACGACAAATCCGAATATCCATGAGACCAAGCCAATATTAGGTTTTTGATAGGATCAGCGTGATGCGGTAGACTGCTGGTAGATAAAACTGAATGAAATCATCAATGGGGATTGATATAGACTACAATCGTCAAGTTTAAGCCGAGTACTGTGCGAAGAATGGCCAAAATACGAGCAAAGACATAACAATGTTATTCATGACAACTGACAGCATCTGACAAACTGACTTCGGCAGTGCGACCCCACCCGCCATATTCTCTAAACCTTGCACCTTTTGTTTCCTACTTGTGCCGTGATATGAGTTGTGACTTGTCTGAGTAGTGCTTCATTTTTCGTATCTTATGAAGATATCAAAAAATGGGTGAATTTATGGATAGCCTCGAAAGATACATTGTTCTTTCGGGATGGAATTTTTTAATTGCCTGAAAGTTGAAGAAAAGTGGCGGCTTTCGATAGATAATACCTTTAGTAAAACACATTGTACCGATTTTTCATAATACTGCTTCAAATTTTAAAAAGCCTTTCAAACTAATTTATAGACCTAGTACTACCAAACGAAATGTTAGGTGAGCCAAAAAGTGCGCCTCGTTTCTTAGCAAGTATTTTATAGGATATATAAAAAAGATATATTCAGATAAATTGGTACAATGTATCAGATGTTTGCATGTATTGTGATGATATTTTCACTGTAAAATTTATTTATTAAGAAAAAATAATAGAATACATATTAATCAAAATATTTTCCACCTTTTTCTGCAACCTTTTTTTCCGTCTTCCTAACAATATAGCAATACCATGTCGACAGAAGTTAGTTTAGCAGCGATCCAGTCGTCAATTCATTTTTGCACTTCTTCAGGATTTTGAAACCCTGTCCTAGCCAAGCCATGTTGCATCGGTCTGAACAAGCGGTAGTCAGAAAGTGCTATGTCCGGTAAGTATGCTAAGTGAGCGTTGTTATGCAAGAGAATGACTTTACGTTTGTTGCCCGCTATTGTCTGTGTTTTTTATAACAATACGTCATTTAATTTATTCAATAGACATCGATAGACATTTGCAGTAACAATTTTGAATAAACCTTTAAAATTGGTATTTAATTTTAAACGTTTTTAATTTATTTATTTTTTTTAAATATCGAGTTTGAGCTTGATTTTCGTCCAATGAGATATCCATTAATATCAAAATCAACAATTTCATATCCTTGAAACCTAAACCGACAATATAATGACATACATGGGATATGATGTACCGCCATAATTTTTTAACTGTGTTTGATTAGTTTCGGCAGCATACTTCTTCAAAGCAAACAAAAATATCCATGAATGGCGTCTGGATACAATGAATAATTCAATAATACTAAATGCAAAACTGTCTTTTAGGCAGGGAAATGTCAAAACCAACGAATTTTAGTTAGATTTTACACTAGATCGCTGATCAAAATACATGCAAACATCTAATATAACATTTACTATGTCACCAAAATGCTAGTTCTAGAGCTTCAAAAACTATTGGCCCTCCGTAAAGATTTAAGGTGCTATTAAACAAAGATGCATGCAGAACTATAACTGAGTTGGCTGAAATCTTGGTGGTGATTCAACAAGCAATTGCAAACCGTGTCAAGGCCGCCAATATATGTTGTTGAAACAAAGAAATTTTTTTATTTGAGAGACATTGAAATTTTTCATCTGAAATTGTTGAGTAAACCCAACCATACATAAAATTTGAAGAAAGAAAACTTGGAATTAGTTTTCAATGGGATATCTTCCCATCGCTGTAATTCTGATGATTTCTGCTAAGGAAAGTTTCAGTGATCTAATGATATTAAAGTTACAAAAAATACATACATATACAAGACATGGACAAAATAATATGAACACAATTTTTATATATTATTAAAGTGTTGAGCCAGAATTTGCTTTGCACAGCTACAGTTCTTCGCCGAATAAATTCATAGAGTGCTTGAATAGTTTCCAACGGAATATTATCCCATTCTTGTACCAAAATATCCGCCAATTCCATGATGTTGGAGAAGGATATCTAGTCTTCTCTGCTCTAAACCTCCCCATTATGGTTTATTTATGTTGATATGTCATATTCTTCCAAGTATTAAGTTCAGCAGTCAGGTGATCAGGTTTTATGATCGTTGTACCAGTTCTTTCGCAGCTTAACGTTGGCTTCCGTTATAAAGGATTTCACAATCACGGTCTTTCTATGAATATTAGCCTTGTGGTGCACCCGTCGTACTGTTTTTGTCAAAACAGTATTGCTCAAGGCAGTGTTGACTTCTGCTATCACTTTTGCCGCAGTAGTTTTATCCCGTCTGGACATAATTATTTTTGATGTCCCTCGGTCTCCGTCGGTTTGGGTTACGCCCAATATTCCTATTCGCCAGTAATGTTTTACGATGTTTTGTGTATGCCGTTATTACCGTGAATACGGTAGCTTATGAAAAACAAAACCATTCAGCGCCAAGACTTTTCATATTTTGAAATCTGAGATATCACACATTTCACCGATCACTTGTTTTAACCATCGTTGACAAAGTTTTAATAGAGCGTATAATGCACTGAAATATAACCTATAATCTATTCAAAGTTTATTTGTATATGCGTCATCGATATTTGTGACGTCAAAACGTCGCAATGTTGCCGCATCAACTCTGAGTTTTAGTTCAGTTTGACTTTAACACACAACAAAATTGTAATCTAAATAAAATAATTGAACAAAATTGTTATTAAATATAATTTATTTTAACATAATACATCTAAAAACTACAGTTAATTATACAGCCACAATAGTTTATAGGTTAGACTTATAACCTCTTATAACTATTGTTTGCAAGAATTTTGCATACAACTGCGACTTTGATAGGCTCATTCGTTTACGTGTTAGAAATAATCAGACAGCATTGTGTCTCTTTTTAACTCGAATAAAATAAGAAGAAAAATATTGTCTTGATGACGCATATACAAAAAAAAACTTTGTATAGACTGTACGAGACAGCGTGTATTACATGTAACAAAATAGTTATTAAAAATAACAGTGAACTCACGTCATCAAGACGTTTAATATTTGCCTGCCGCAAATTTGTTGCGTTTTAGAATCGTTTCGAAAATGCGTTTAAGAATCCGACAATATTTTCCTTCTCATTTTATTCTAGTTAAAAAGAGATACAATGCTGTCTGATACGTTCCAACACGTAACCGAACCAGCTTGCCAAAGTCGTCCGGTTGTCAAACGTCTGCAAAATTCTTCAAAATATTAGTTATAATACTGCAGGTTATAAACCGACAAACATTATTTTAATGCTTTGCTTGTTATGATAAATTTCAAATCACTGCTTATTATTACTCTGATTGAAAATGCCGAAGCCAGACAGACCAGATTGCGTCTCTAGTCAGTTATTTCGAACAGGAACGAGATCATGGTGGCCCCTCTTGCCAGTTACATTTTACTGTTGCACATGAAGCATTTTTGTTGTTAAATATTAAGTTGCTGCGGTTTTTATTGAAAATGGAAAATATCCATATAAAGCTTAGTTATATACAGTTGTTTGAGGGATGTAGAATATCCCTTGGTACATTGTTGGGTAATATATCATTTAAATGATGTAAAGATAATCCCGAAGAAGTCTAATGGAACTTCAAGACATTGCTTTTAAAAAAATATAATTTTTAAAAGCATATAATAAAATCAAGAAAGATTTATTACTTCATTTATAGTGTATTTAGATGATACATGGATATTTCAGAATTGGACATTGAGTGACTCATAACAAGATGATAATAAAAATAGTGTTAAGACAATTAAACTTGATAAAAAATGGTAAATATTGGGATAACAAATGATTTGGTTTTATTAGTCATAACGTTTATTAATAATTCATTGCAGATACATTGTTATTCATGCTGAAAACAGGACTGATTAATAACACCTTCAGCTTGAATGAACTCGATCAGATTCATTGAAGAAGAAATTAATAAATGATGATATCGTGAAGAAATAGTAGATAGATTCGTATTTAACAGCTTATTTGTTCATTTGAATTAAACTGTCTGAATATGGGATTCATTGTTGATAACTGTAGGAAATCGTATTATAGAATGTGAGAGACTTATGTGCATAGATATTGTTAAATATATGATATATCGATACAAGAGCCAGTGTAGAAAAGAAGAAGAGTTAGTAGAGGGCGCTGTAATTTGTATGGAGTCTGTATAAAAGTCCAGGGATCCAAGGCCATAGGTGGTGTTATAAATTGAGTCCCGTCCCGAATCATAAGTGATTCCTAATAGATATGTGTAAGTGAGTGATTAAGACGAATTTTATCGAGAAATATGTATAGTGTTAGTAACAGAACAAAATAAGAAGAGATAGAAATATAATAAAAATATATTAAAATAACTTTACAAGGAAAGGTTGTTCGAGAGGAAACAAGAACTAAATCTAAAAGGTAAATATGCTCTCTAATGAAAGCAAAATACATTACTTGGATATACAATTGTTAATTAGGTGTATTAGGCTACCACTACATAAAAAACGCGACTAAAGCTCTACCTATACTAGTATAGAAAAGAGTTCGATCTAAATATAATTAAACACACAAACCAACCTACAAACCATTATAACTGTATAATTAATTGTAATTTTAAGATCTTCGATAATATATGCATTATGCTGCATATAGATCCAGTCAACGAGAGACAACGAATGGATTATTTTTAGTTGGACGGTTTGACAACGGCCAACAAAGGTTTGTTGGCATTCGCTTGCAATCCGTAGAGTGTCGGTTACATCAAAAGAAACGAATGGAATCGACGAATGTGATGTGGACGGTAGGTAAATACACTCTAATCGCCGCCGCCGTTGAAAAACAGGGATTTATGCGCAACGGACGTGCGCTCCTAACAACAACTGCAATATGTACGTTTCATCGAAGGCCAACGAATGTTCGGTATCCAACGCCGAATCTCATTCGTTATCCTTCGTTCGCCCGATCTATACACAGCATACTGCGTTTTTAGACAGTGAAGGCAGTGCACGTGTTTTATTGTTGGTTTTGAGTAGTTAAACATGGCGAATGAAAAAAAAGTGTGGTCAAACGACAAGTTATTTTTATTGATAGACTTATATAGAGAAAGGCCTCGTCTATGGAACCCCAAACATTCGGAATATAAACTTAAAACAAAAAGGAATGATGATTGGGCAGAAATTGCGAAAATACTTGATGACAATGTAACGGATATAAAAAAGAAGATGGAATCATTGTTGACTTCATTTAGAAGAGAGCGACAAAGATGTGAAGATAGCAACAGGTCAGGTTCGGGTACTGGGGAGATTTATAAATCAAAATGGTTCGCTTTTGCAAAAATGATGTTTCTTCGTGACAAGTTTACACCTCATGTAACCGACGATACTATGGTAAGAACACATTCGTATTTATTTAGAATATAAATATATTTTCAGAGACTAGTAATTAATATAGTACTGTACTAAGGCATTACATAAGTAAAATCTAAAAAAAATTACAACTTAAAGTATATATGATTACGCATACACATTTTGCCAAGGCACTATTGGCCTATTGTTGCAAAATATTCTGCAAATTCCGTTCGTACTTCTTCACTGGCAAGGGCAATCCTTCGTGGTACGTTCTTTAATGGCAAATATGACGTTAAAAGTTCCGTTAAGTCTTCTATACGCCAAGTGCCTTGTGTGAGAATTCCATTATTATCTCGATCAAAACTAACTCGAGATGAGTAAATATCTCTAGATATTTTGTTTTTCCTTAAGAAATTGTGTAATTACACACATGTCATTATTGTGGCACTGGCTCGTGGCTGAAGAAGTCACAAATACGAAAGGATCCTTCATTTTGCGGTATGGAAACACAACATTTTTGGCAAATATAATCATAGAGTAATAGAGATACAACTCAATAGGGGACTCTGGCGCAAAGTTTTGCTTTGCCCAACATCCAGAGGGCGCCATAATGGGCCATTCAAATAATTTGATTGGTTAATTTAAATATCCATTATAGGCACCTGTAAGAATAATATTTTACTGTGAAGACATTCGATAGACTCGTTAGTAATGTTTGGCACGTAACAGCTGTGACGTCATGTTTAATTGACCAATGAAATTTAAATAAAAGGCAATCTTTTCTTTTTTCTTCGAACACCTTGGTTGTGGGCCTGGAACGATGGAAATAGGCACTACATATATAATAAGATAGTTTAGAAATTAATGGTGACAATTATGAACAGAAATGTAATTGACTCCTTCAATTTACCTTCTATAGCATTTTTATTTTGATCAACTACCCTTTGTACATATTGTGGGCTCGTGGTATTATTTTCACCATCACTAAATTGTTCATAAGTACTTAAAGGAAAGTTTAAATGTATCACAAAAATGTCTAACGTGGTAACGATCATAAATCTGTTTCATGTTTAACCCAACCAGTTTAGGATTTTTAATGTTTTCTACTCATTTCTTAAAGATCCTCGGGTATTTTTTAACGGAAAACGATGATGCATTTCCTCACTATATGTGCATCCGGGCACACAACACTTCCTAGAACTAGAATGCATTTCAACTACCAATTTGTAAATACCAATAAAATAAAATAATAATTTAATGTATAAACTTTCTAAAAAGCTAACCACACTGGTTCTATTCTATTCTCTATATAGGGCACATTGAAAATGGCGTACAAAATAAAGAAACCACAGAACGAAATGAACCAATCAGATCCCGTCGCGACTCTTAGCATAGCGAATAAAACTTAGTAATATGCTAAAGGTAGCGACATCTACATGTTGGACATCGCGAAACATTTCTCTAAAATTGCCTATGAAGTTAAATCTTTATATCTCTATGAATATAATTCATTGTCTTGTAGTTGGTTGTAAAATGGAGTATTTTTAAAGATACCACCGTCAGAAATTATCCCTTGGCATCCTACATTCACGTGTATAAAATCACGTGTTGAAGTAGTTACTACCGCCATGTATTGTATTTTGTAAAGCACAATGTTTTCGATCCAATGTGCTATTAAATATTTCTGCAATTCGTCTCTATAGTATCTGAAGGAACCTGAAATGAAAAATTACACTATAAACGTTAAACAAATAATGAAATAGTCACTTTACAAGTAAATCTTTGCATTATCTTCTAATCACATTTCACCACCGAAACATATTAATATTAGTGTATCATCGTTAATAAGTTCTGTTAATACTTGACGTTTTCTTAGGATTCTTCAACTGAGGAGATGATGATTAAAACTGAAGTTAATAGTAATACTGAAACACTGAAAACTGCGCCCCCCGATGTAACGAAACCAAGTACAAGCAAAACATTTAAATCACGGAAGAGGGCTAAGTTAGTGAAACAAAATCTGGCAACACAGAGATCTAACGAAGCGTACAATATTCTACAAGAAACTTTAAAAAGAAGAGATCAAAAGGATAATAGCTCCACATTTGGAGAATATGTTGCCAATAAACATAGATGTTATAGTTCATATACGAAGAGCATTGTTGAACATTTAATTACCAATATTTTGTTTGAGGCCGATATGGGAATGTACGAGAAATCTGGATCTAATTGCCAACATTTTACGGCTCCAACGCATTCAGAATTTTTACGTTCTGCTTCAAAGTCACCAACGTTTTCGAGCACACCATCTCCTGTTCAGCAAAGGATTTCCTCAAGAACTCCAACACCAACTTGTGATCAAATTCACAACAATCAACAAATCGACTATTGTTCTGAAGAACCTATACATGCCCCTTCTGGGTCTCACAATACGGTCTCCACTCAGAAATTATAAAACCATCAAATATGTCTTAACATATTTCATTAGAACATAATGCTACAATTCAAATCGCTAATGAGGAATTATGAGGATGTAGAAATGCTACTATCGTATCAGAGGATCAGGCATAAACTGTATTTTGTTATTTATTAATTTACGATAAATACCTACATAAATAAATACAATAATATTTTTATTGAGTTTGTTTTTTTCCTAACATCATGTAACATAAAACAAATCATTTGTGTTATTACTTCCCATCGTCGGTTTGATATCAACAACATTTTGTCTGGAAATTTGTTTAATTTAGTTTACGTTATACATCGACTATTTATTTTAAACTCACTAATGATATAGCTACAAATTATTTTTTATACTTACTTTGATGTAACTTTGCAAACTTTTTATAACAGCTTTATATAACTCGGGAACTGTGGAAGAAATCACTTGTTTTGAAATTTTAAGAAAATATGAAATGCTGGTGTATGAATCTCCAGATGCTAAAAATCTTAGGGTGATTTCTAATGGCTCCTTCGTTGAAATAGCTTCACGATAATTCGTATTTTGTTCCGATATAGCTATTTCAGGACCGATAACATTTACTAAACACTCAGATCATTTTGCAGACATTCTACAAAAGCTATGAATAAGCCATATTCCGTTTCGACTTGTAAATCGGTCATCAGTTGGCTTCCACTACGGGTATTTCTATTTTTAAATAACGTCGTCCACCAGGATACGTAACTCTACAACCATCTCTGGATTTGGCGCATGCGCATATTAGTGCATGCGTCCACCCAGCTTTATTTACTTTTTTTTTAATCAAGCTGGTAAATAGGTTCATGAGGTAAATAAAAATGGTAAAATTTTTTCAAAAAAAATATTGAATAAAACGAAAAAATAAAAATATAATTAATATATGTCCAACCACTCTATTTTTAGAAAAACATTATATTACACATCATTATTTTTTATAAATAAATATACACAAATTTTATAAACAATTGATTTAATGTTGAATATATATATATATATATATATATATATATATATATATATATATATGTATATTCAACATTAAATCAATTATATATATATATATATATATATATATATATATATATATATAAGGAGGGAAATAAACATTGAAAAAGTTATTTCAAACACATTATATTTTTTAAAAAAATTATTGAATAAGATGAAATAATAAAAACAATTTATATATGCCTTTCTATTTTTATAAAAAGACCATATATAAATTAATTTACATATTCGAACAATTGACAAGATCTCCAAGAACCATACAAATAAACATTACCATAAAAAGGACCAAAATAATTTAGATCAAATCCAGGCAATATAGTTAAAAACCAAACAAAGAACCACCAAAACCAAAAAAAGAAAAACCACCACTATATATGAAAGCAGAGATGTTCCTAAAAATCCCCAAATATGATCTACTATGATCGTTACTATTCTTGATCCACAAACCCCATTAATGAACTAACTCGAGCTTTCGAATAATGCATTGTAATTTGCTTCTCATTAGATCATTAGGGTGTCGTTGATAATTTTATATTTTGTTTATTTGATCCAGATCTAATTTTTGTTGGCAAATTTAATTATTTCATAGAAATCACTGTACACTGTTCTTACATTCTAAGAAAATGCTATCTAATTTCTTCTTCTCTGATTCTCTGAATTTCACATTCTTCGACTTTCACACTCAACAAATTCTAGCTACTTCTTACCATAAAATAAAATTTAAATCATTACTACAATATATTGTGTTTAAAATAAATGTCTAATTATTGCCAATTAGTAGAGTTTTTTGCTACTATTCTTAATGAACAAACCTTATTAATGACTTGACTAATTCCATCACAACAAGAATCACTTTTTTCTCTGTTCTTGTTATCATTACATTTTGGTATATGTTGATACCTATTCGATGTCGTTGAAAAGTACCTGTTATAAATTTGGCAGCTAACATTTTCACTATAAATAAAACTGTTGCTGTTTGGATTTTATAACTTTTAAAAATTTAACCTTACATTCGGCACTCACCCTTGTTCTTCCATATTTTAAAACCAATGTATGTTAAACCACCAAGAATAACACAACAATTTAATTACTATTACTATAGAATTATTAATATAACACAAAATCTAAATATTCTAGATTTTCTTGTTGTTTTGACTTGATCGACTGTACCGATCCACGCGAAAAGAATGTACCGCCATTAGGAAAGGGAAGAAACATAGTTTATTATTTTCTATGGTTTTCTCTGCAGGTTAGTGCGCATGTGCCAAATCCGGGAATATTTTTTAAGTAATCTATCCTCAAGAAATATTATATGTACGTTTCATCAAAGGTCAACAATTATAATGTTAAAATAAATTATATTTCATAACATTATTTTTGTTTCATTAATTTATTTCAATTGTATATGGTATAATTTTGTTGTACATCAAAGGCAATATGAACTAAAACTCAGAGCTGATACGGCAACATTGCCACGTTTTTTGTACGTGATAAATTTAGATGACGTGAGTTCACTGTTGTTTGATTGAACGGAGTATATATTGTATGGTGTTCATGTTATTTTGTTTATCTCCTGTATATTCAAAACTATGGATTACTATTTCAAACCCCTGATAGTTTACCTGTTTCGTCGCTTCTTGAAGTTCATGTTCCAATATTTTCAGTTTTTTGCTCAGATCGAAGTTCTGGTCAGTCAGAATGCCAATATTTCTACAGAGCACTTCATGTTCCTCGTCGACATGACTAATCTGGGTGACTTTCTCCATCAGTTCGCGTCTCATATCGTTTATGGTCCCCTCTAGCTCGGCTATTTTCTCCATATACGTGATATCGGCGTTGCAACGGCAATCATTCAGTCGACTGTTGTCCTCCATCAACTTTTCCAGCTTGTCTGTCATATTCTGAGCTTCCGCGTTTAACGCATTAATGGTCTCTTTTAGTTTCTTTTCTTTCAGTCGGTAATTGTCCAGTTCGTTTTCGGTTTCGTGCAATTGATTTTTCAGGGCGTCGCATCTATGATCGCACTCTTCGTTCAATTTTTTTAATTCTTCTTTTAACTGGACCACATTCTAAAATTCGTATGGTTGTTAATATCAGTATTTATAAGTAAACAAAATGATATTCCGAATTTCTTATGGTTTGAAATGACAAATGAAGCACAAGAAGATGGAGATAAATCTGGCGAATAAGCTGGATTTTGAAACAAATGGGAAATGATATCGATCAGTGAAAAATGTTTTTCTTCTGTAAACTAACGTAAATTTCTGTGTCATTTTGTAACGATATTTTTCAAGATTAATGTAATAGGGTAAAAAGATTAAAATTGTGAATGATAAATATTAAAATACTTTTGACTGTTTTTATGGCAATAATAGGTTTTTTATTGACTTTTTGGTTTCAATCCAACTCTCTAGATTTTTGTTCAAGTGTTTTGATTGTCAAGACTTCTTTCCTAAAATCTTGAAAACTAAATTTATATTCGAAAGATTCCAGAAATTGAACCTATTCGAAAAGATTTGAAAAAGTTTTTACAGTGGCAGTTAAATTTCGTAAAAAATATTAACCGTAGAGAGGTGATAAACTATATTCAATATTTACACTAAATACTTCCAATAGATACATTTTCTTCTTTCTTCCAATAAAAGACTGAAAATTTTAGGAATTGACACCATATGCGGGAAACCCATATTTCTAGATCCTAACAAAAGATATATATTTCATTCTAACTTCAAAAAATACAAATACAGTACTATAACTTGAAATTCAATACACAAGAAAGAATGTATTTTATCTGAAGATATTTGGATAAAAAACTAGCTAGAATGAGAGAAATAATTACACTAACTGCTACAACAACTTTACAAATTTTAGTTTAGAAAACCCATTATGTTTTTAGCATGCTCCTAAAATGATATTACTTGATTTACATCAGTTACATTTAAATATTCTGCTATACCTGCATCACTTATCCCCTCGGAATCTGTTCAAAATCTGCCCAAATTGTTAACAATGGAAGAAATCTCATCATGGGAGAAAAGCTGAACATGTATATTACATTTTTGAATAGCAATTGAAAAATCTTTCCGGCATAGCATTTATTTTATTTAAAAAGTTGTAGTAGTTATTGTGTCATCATGTTTAATTATGTCATGGATTAGTTTTTTTCTATGATTAGGTAGGTAGATATTATTTTTTTTATAATTTTAATATATTATTTATGGTTATTGTATTTATGGTCTTTAATTTTAGGTTTTGTTTAAGTTCTATTTTATCATATATATTTATTATAGTATGTTGTTTAAAAGTAGCAATTAACATATTAAAATACGATAAAACATTTGTGGGGTTATTATTCCATTCCTTTTTACAGATCCACAAAACATTCAAATATAAAAGTAAATCTACTTTCTTTAAAATGAAATAATTCTTTGCAGGTTACATTTAAAATTAACTGCTCTAGGCAATTATCTCCGTCTCTTTCACAATTTATACAGGAATGAATTTCATCACTATGTTACTAACCATTAAATAACCTGGTTCAAAAAAGAAAAAATAATCTGTCATCAAGACTGCTTAGCAATTGACCACTTTTTACTACCGATTGTTTCAGTCGCTATTTTTGGTTCTACTTATTTTATTACTTTTTACCAGTGACTATTTCAATCGTCTAACATCACGAATAAAAGAAAACAGTCGAACCATGCATTTGAAGTTCAAAAATAGTAATTATTATTCTGTCCCTAGTTTTTGACTATCGACTCTTTTGCGACTATCGACTATTTCGATTGTTTTCAGTTCCCAACGCTAGAAAATATATAAATCCAAATTAAATTATTACAAACGTCCACCTTACACTCAAACTAACACAAATTTAGCTTACCGTATATCACTCATACGTCATCAAGTTCAGAGAAACTATATTGAATAGCAAGATGTATTTCAAACCATAAGAATAAACCATATTATTTGCAGTAACAAAACTTAATTATCAATACCTGAAGATTGTTCTTATTCTCAGCTGTTATGATACCCAGTGTATCGGAAAGTCTTTGATTACTATTGGTTACGTCGTTCAAATGATTCAACACCGTACATTTACATAAAGTCACTGATTGTTGAGTTTTCATCATACCTAAGGTCCTTGATTCCAAGGCACTCCCTGAAAATCCCCGTGTTATTTATTTTTTTAGTAAAATACGCGTTAATTCAAATTAGCCTACCAAAGTTTTTCGACGAGTCCATGGTGTCGGTATAAACGGAAAAATCAGGCGTACAAGAACAGTCGGTGAATTCGTCGTCCTTGCGATGAAGCAGACTGATCATACGCTGATTCTCCTCCTTGTATTTTTCCAGCAGCTGGTTCAAACAAATGATCGTCTCTTTTTGATAGTTCGTTTCTGATTTTTCGAGTAAAAAATCTCCGCTTTCCACGGTATTGAACTCAGCTACACGACTTGAGGTTATCACTTCTTTATCTTGAGTTTGCGGCTTCGACTGGCATATGATTTGACTAATAAACGGTGGTAATATGAATTAAATTCTGCGGCCCTTATTTTACGAGGGTTGGCTTTTATATTACGGCATTTAAAACCAAAAACAATTACTCACAATAAATAAAGGTTATTCGTTGCGTGTTTCTTAACCAATTTGAACGCTTTCACAGCTGGCATTTTAAATAAAACACCCACTATTTTAGGTGAAATGACAATAACTAAAGAAGTTACTATGGTTTATCCAAAGAAGTTTTGTACATACGTCATCAAGATGTTTAATGTATTGCCTGTCGCAATTTGTAGATTCGTTCTGGAATCAGACAGTATTTTCCATCTCATTTTATTCTAGTTAAAAACAGACACAACGCTGTCTGATAAGTTCGAACGTGTAACGGAACTAGCATGCCGAAGTAGTCCGGTTGTCAAACGTATTGAAAATTCTTAAAACAATAGTGATAAGAGGCTATAAACTGGCAAACGTTGTATTAATGCTTTGCTTGTTTCGATAAATATCAAATCGTTGCTTATTATTATTCTGATTGAAAATTCTGAAATCAGACAGAACAGATTGTGTTTCTAATCAGTTACTTTAAACAGGAACGAGATAATGGAGGCCCCCACTTTTTTGGCATAAGCATTTTCACTGTTAAATATTAATTTGTTGCGATTTTTATTGAAAATATTTTAACGTATTGCAGTAGCACTGAATATTAATATAGACACGGTCACTGAAATATCTTAAAAAATTAAAAATATAATCTTGAATTCACCAAAAATAAATCGTCGTCATACGAAGCGGGTGACGGATCAAGATCAGCTTGATGTTAGCTCTATCAGGGATTAAATTTATGACATGTATTTAAACAGTGGGTAGTTTTTCACTACAAACATAATTTAATCCAATTATTTCAAAGGAAACAGTGCGAAAAGTATCGAAGAGTTCGAATGGAACTCCATACATTGCTTTTAAAAGAATACAATTTTTAAAAGCATATAATAAAATGAAAGAAGACTTATTATTTCAATTTATGTGTTTAGATGAGACACGGATATTTCAGGATGGGACCAATATACCTAATGGTCACTCATGGCAAGATGATCAGTCACATGATGATCTCACATTACCAACTCATGCAGAGTGTCAATCGTCGGAACCACAAAAGATTTACGTTACATTCGCAAATGTCAAATTATGCGAATGAAAACACCATTATGTAGATGATATGTACCATTATGTATAAAATAATTACTTGAAAATATTCACCACTTAATTCTATGTTTAATGATGATCAAGTTCTTGGAAATAACACTTGCTGGTAAGAACAGTTTCCGCTGGTCGAAATATTACGTTTCCCATATAAAATTCACTACAATATACACAATCCCAAAATATAAAAGACAACCCTCGAATGATCAACTGACCTTTTTCGTAAACATATAGAAAACGGTTCTGGCTCATTATTTTCATTTGATTTCTGCTCGTTTTTGCACAGCTGCTCTTTGAACTGAAACCAATCATAATTTATTAATTAAATATCATCACTTTTATTTCCGCCATTCTCCGTTATTTAAGCTAAATGTAATAGGCTACAAAAAAATAAAATTATTATTATATCTAGACCAGGAATAACGCATGGACTGAAAAGACCGGGACTAACACATAGATGGCGACAATACAAATATAATAATAAAATTATGTGACATATACACAAAATAAAATTACCAGCAGAACAAATCTAAATTAATATAACTGTTTGGGTTGGGCACCGATTTCAATATAATCAGTAATAATAATAAAGTAGTAATTAGAATAATATTCTAAATTAATAAATAGGTTTAGGTAGGTATTAAGCTAAATTGTGTCTATATAGTAGAATATAAAATGTGTGTAGTAGATAGGTTAAATAAGGTTTTTGTTTATTTTTTATTTAGTTATTATAACGTTTATTGTGTACAAATGATGTTTTAGAAGGTTTTTTTATGTTAAAAATCTGAAAAAAAGTGAATTCGTGAAGAAGTCGGTTCAATTTTTTGTTAAAAGTATTTTTTACAAATCAATTGCTAATAAACCGTGAGATATTAAATAATATATACCACTGAATAACACTGATTGATTAGCATTGTAATAGTTGCATAGTACAGTAATACATAACAGGTCAACTGAAAA
Source organism: Rhynchophorus ferrugineus (assembly GCF_030347505.1). NCBI lineage: Eukaryota > Metazoa > Arthropoda > Insecta > Coleoptera > Curculionidae > Rhynchophorus > Rhynchophorus ferrugineus. The sequence goes on along the minus strand of NW_027472580.1, from coordinate 87,903,697 downwards.
ATCACCGGCCTGACACATAGATGGCGCTACTAGAATTAAATTGTGGTGACGTCAGGCCTCCTCTTCTTATCGCAAACTGGCCACAGAATAATATTGACCAAAAACGATCAAGGGCACACAGAAAAATAGACAGAAGGTACATTCATCTTTCGACGTCCAAGCATCTCACATTCAATCAACAATTATCCATTCAATAATCAAACAATCATACATTTTCATGAGTTAAATAGTTGTACGAGTTAAGGGAAACATAGTTTCATTCAATAAATTACACGAAGACCTCCATAAAATCCATATGTTTTTTAGTTAGCCATAACCGTCAAAAGATGCGTGTATAAATTTGACAGCTGCCGTATCATTAGTTTGTGAATTCAACCATTGGAAAATCAACCATCAAGGATTGGTATGCTAAGTTTAAACGTGATGAAATGAGCACCGAAGGCAGTGAACGCAGTGGACGCCCAAAAGAGGTTGTTACCGACGAAAACATTTTAAAAATCCACAAAATGATTTTGAATGACCGTAAACGGAAATTGAATGAAAAAGCAGACACTGTAAAAATATCAACTGACTGTGTACATCATGACATTCATAAATATTTGGGTATGAGAAAGCTTTCTGCAAAGTGTTTGCCGCGCGAGCTCACTTTTGAATCAAGCGTAATAAACCCGAGTTTTGCGTCGATATGTGACAATGTGACTGACAATTTCACTCCGAAGTTCAAATGACAGTCATCCGAGTGGATTTCACACGATGAACCCGCTCCAAAGCGTGGGAAAACGCAACAGTCGGCTGGCAAGGTTATGGCGTCTATATATTGGGATGCGCATGAAATAATTTTCATTGACTACCTTGAAAAAAGAAGGACCAACAACAGCGACTATTACATAGCGTTATTGAACCGTCTGAAGTACGAAATCGTCGAAAAACGGCCGCACTCACAAGTCAGTGAAAATGATGTCAAAAATCCGGCCATCCATCGATCTGACCCCCAGCGACTATTTCCTGTTCTCAGATCTCGAAATAATGCCCGCTGGGAAGAAATGTTTATCGAATGAAGAGGTGATCGCCGAAACTGAGACCTATTTTGAAGTAAAGGACCAATCGTACTACAAAAATGGTATCGAAAAGTTGGAGGGTCACTATAATCAGTGTATCATCCTTGAAGGGAATTATGTTGAATAAGAAAAGACTAATTTTGCCAAAAAATGTGTTTTACTGTGGTAGGCCGGTTGGTAATTGACTTGTTAGTGTTAAAAATAATAGATCTGGTGAAAGTACTAACAATGAAACAAATAGTTTCAGCAGCAATAGACTATACCTTATTGTTAATTTCTTTAAGACTAAAATTTTGACAGGTAGCCGTGTTGTGCTCGAATCTCAACTTTTCAAACTTATCGTACAAGTTTATGTAATTCGTCTCGCATCTTTTCAGTTGGTTCTGTAGAGCTTCGATAATGGCGTCACTACCAGATTTAATCACTTCGATTTCTTTAATTTTCCTTGCATAGTTCTTACATTCAGGGCACGAATTTGACTTCTATAAATATACACAACCGTCGTTTATCCATAAACTTATTAAAACACACTTACCTCGTCTTGATGATCATTCCAAATCATCTCCTAAATGGTACGGCTTCGAATGTTATATCTCCATGTTTGAAATTTTGATTCGATGACAAGACGTTCAATGACGTTTGTTCGGAGGTAGTTTTTGATTAACGACAGTTTCTTTCAAGTAATTTTCATAATGGGACGCGTAAATTGATTCATGTTTATTAATTTCGCGCTTCCGAGACATGGGGGGCGGTAGGAAATTCAGGGAGGCACGTATCCCTCGATATATGAAAGGAGAAGTCTCCGATATGACCAGGCTGTATGATTTGAGGACCTTCAACAGACACAGAGAAAAGGTAAAGGAGATTTTACGATATTCGTTAATCTTTTACAATATTTCCGAACAGGTCTTCTACGCTAAGGCCCTAGTGGATCATCATCCTCCCCATATGAATCCAATGATATATTTAAATGGAAAAAAGCTCAGGGAAGATGCCATCAGACTTCGACAAATTGATATTGAAAACAAAAATTTGTTGAGGAAAATTAATACTATCAACAGGCTTGGCGTAAATATCGTCTTCAGTTATTTTAATTTATTTATTATAAATTTATTGTAGGGCAAAGTCGATTCATATAATCCAAACGCATATCTACGCATTGATAAATGGCGAGCTTACAATGTATCAATCAAAAAAATTGAAGAGAAAAACAGAAATCTGTATGAACTTATAAATACAGCCGTACGGTTTTCCTACATAAACAATCTGTCAGAATAATGCCCTTTAAATTTACAGAAATCATTTTATGACAGAGCCAATTTTCAAAATGAGTGGGAGAGGGATTTAAATAAAATTCAACATATCTGCAGGTATCCCGTTTGCATATTAGAAAGGCCTTCTTTAGATGACGAGTTAAGACAAGCTCTTTCGATAAGTTACCTGTTCCACAGTTCTATTATAATAAATATTTAATAATTTCAGATGCTTTTTGGATTTCAGTGTAAAAAATGGAAAATATTTAGGACGTGTTATAATTGAACTTTACTACGATCATGTTCCTGTTACAGTTCAAAATTTTCTTGAACTATGTAAAGGCGAAGATTTAACTTACAAAAACAATTTGGTACATCGAATTATCCGTGGACAATACATGGAAATGGGAGATATTACACAATGTAATGGCAGAGGCGGCTTTTCTGTGTACGGAAAATCGTTTGCTGAAGAAAATCACAAATTAAAACATACTAAAGCAGGTACGAAGAAAATTATTATAATAGTTTATGTAACCCAACATACAGCTTACAGAATTTATTTACCTCGAAAGTAAAAAAATATTATATTAGTTTCATAAGAAAAAATAATATATTCAATTTTCATGATAATTTTATATATTTAAATAATCACTATCATCATTTATTGATTTATATTTTTATAGGTTGGTAACATTAGTCATTATGTTTTTTTTAGATCATCTAGTGCGATTTCAATTGTTAGTGTATTAATTGTGATTTTGAAATTAATTCAGAAATATTTAAGGTGTTTTATCCATGAAAAGAATTGGGTGGGCTGAAAATAATTCCCAATTTTGCATAACTTTTCGGAAAATGGAGCAGTTAGATTATAAAAATGTCGTTTTTGGAAATATAATTAAAGGCAACAGTGTCCTCATGGATATTCAGTATTATGGAAGGAAAATTGGAAAGCCGTTGGAAGAAATCGTCATTTCCAATTGTGGAGAATATACAAAATAGTCCGTAATTATTTTTCTATTTTGGATTTTGGAAAAATTTACTTTCAAGTTGGCAATGCTGTTGTTGGTAGTCCTTTTGCAAATGTCTGACTGACAAACATATGTGACAAAAACACGCCGAAAATAAATAAATTTACACCATAAATATTGTGATTTTAATAAAATATTTGTGTATTTTGTGAACGTAAAGTATAAGTAATCAAAATGTTGTATTTGGAGGATTATCTTGAAAGTAAGTTAGAGGTTGTTTACGGTGCTGACGTGTCCTTGCCAACAATGGCGGCAAATTCAAATTTAATATTTTCCAGTGATCGAACATTTACCTCAAGAACTGAGGGACAGATTCACAGATATGAGAGAAATGGATTTGAGTATACATAGTAATAGATTCGATTTAATTAAAGGGGCATTTTTCTTACGATATTGTTTCCAGATAATATGGATGAACTAGAAAAACGGGTAAAAGTTTTTTTCAGTGATTGTAAAAGGTTCCAGAATCAAGATATACCTCAATCTTTAGAGGAGGAATACAAAGCCATAAGAAAGGAATATTATAAGACGTTGGAGGATGCTGACGAAAAAGTTAGGACATGATTATTTGTTTAAACAACAATAACATTGTTTTCTTAGGTTCAGCTAGCAAGCACTATGTATGATTTAGTAGATAAGTACTTAAGAAGACTGGATTCAGAATTACATAAATTTAAATGTGAACTAGAAGCCGATAATAAGGGTATAACGGAGGTTTTAGAAAAAAGGTCTTTAGAATTAGATACACAAACACCAGTCCCCAATATGTCTAGTCAACAGAAAGAAAATAGATATGATAGGTATATATGTTTATTTTAATATCATAGCGATGTTCCTGATTTTCGTGGCTCCTAGTGTAAGCTCCAGCAGTTTCCGATATAGCAGGCCGCGTGGTGAAAAAAGACGTGAGAGTAGCACAACCTTGTCCAGTCAGTATGCAGAAAAGAGGCAGGCGATTGCTCCAGCGCCACTAGTTGAAACTCGACATGTAGCGACAGTTTCTCAAGCACCAGCTATAGCTACCTCAAATATTTCATACAGTTTAGGTCACAATTTAGGTGCAGGCACAGCGATAGCAGCAGCAGCTTCCCAAGCCATAGCTGCAACCCAGCAGGTAATCAGTTTTATGCCCATCATTTTAAATTGTCATTTTAGAAAAATGCATTTTCTTTTTGCCAAGCATTTTTTACATAGATTGTTTGTTATAAAATATATTTACCAATATCGATACTTGACAGTACAGTAATCTAATATACTTTGCCTTTATTCTGCTTTGCTTTGGAACCATACAGTTAAAGGTTTGTCGCTTTTCGTATTTCTAAAGCACCACTTATTTAGTTTAGTAGAACTTTTAAACCTCTGCCATCACAGTGTGCTATTATTACAAACAGTTTTGTTTATCTTGTTACCACTGTAGAAACTCTTCACTTGCAGTTCTTGAGAGAAACATAAAACGTGTATATTTCAGATGCAACAGGGAAGAAGAACTGCCAGCTTAAAGGCCTCCTATGAAGCCATTAACACTAGCGGGCATGAATTTATCCCAAGGGAGCTGGCCGGCGCTGCTCAAACTGCAATACAAGCCATCCAGCAGGATCATGCCAACAACAAGAAGAAGCAAAAGTACTTTGTCTCTTTTACGAACATGATCACCAAATCATTTATTTAATTCGTTCTCGTTTTAAAATTTTATTTGAAATTATATATTAAAACAGACCAACATCTAGTTTAATTTCAGATTAGCTTTAACGGCAACTAGACGAGATATATGGTTTGGTGTGGATAATGATTATTTCTTTGTTTTTTTATTTGTTAATCAAAACGAAATGCATTTTGCTCAACAGGAAATACAGTAGCACTTTATCGTCAAGTTCCTCCTCTGTTCAACAAGTGATATCCACACCTCAACCAGTCGTTGTACCTGAAGTATCCACAGAAGTGGATAATGCTAATGCTGAGGTCACTGATGGGGAATGGACATATGATCCAAATGAACCCAGATATTGTCTGTGCAACCAAGTTTCTTATGGTGACATGGTTGCTTGTGATAATGAAGACGTAAGGCCTTAATTAATTACCGCTATTTGGTTACTAATTTATTTTATATACAGTGTCCTTCTGAGTGGTTCCATTATCCTTGCGTCGGAATCACTGCACCTCCAAAAGGTAAATGGTATTGCCCACAGTGCACTGCCACAATGAAGAGGAGAGGTGGTAGAAAAAATTAACAAAATTTTTAATAAATTTAACTATATGTAGTGTCGTACCTCCTGAAATTATTAATGAATTGTTGAGGATAAAAAAATATGACTATAATTATTTTTTATCTAGCTAAATTTGCCATTTTACGAATATTCTCCCGTTAATAAAGGGTGGGTGTTTTATACTTAACAATTCTCATTGAAAGTATTACCTTTTATAAATGTATTTTTTTCTCTAGGAAAATAATTATATGTACTTTTTTTTTAATATATACGCTTATCTTCATAATTTTTTGAGAGCAGTATATTGCTGTAAATGTTTTTTATAATTTGGTTTTCAAGAACGAATAAAGATTTTTCTAATATATTCTGGTTTTTCTCTAATTTTTAAAAATCAACATATGCCAGGCTAATAAATAATCTTTGACAAAAATATGTATGGGAAAAACCATTGCACAAACTACTATTACTTTATGGCTGTTTGAACTATTTCAAGCTGTGTTTTGCGATTGTATGCTATTGAGAATGACTGTAAAATACATGAAGTTAAAGATAGTTGTTATTATGTTTACAGGAAGTTGAATCTGCTAAGAACAGGAGCATTTTGGGGCTTTCGAAAATAATTATCTTATTAAAAACAAACTTACTTAAGAATTTAATATCTTTCTCAAATTTAAGAATAATTTAAACAGCCCTAAAATAGTTAAAACAAAAGTGGTTTAAAAGAAAGTTATACATTGTCTTTTGCAAGAGAACTACGACCCCAAGCAATTCATCTTCGCTTTGCCAAGAATCGAAATAAAATGACGCAGATGATGAAGTTGATTGGCTCTCACTCACTGCATAGAAAATGTTCGATCACCCAAGAAGTTGAACCTTTAAAGAAAAAATATCGGGGGTTTCAATTCGTCAAATTAGTAGAAAACATACCTTGGAATTTACATTATGAACAGCCTTTCAATTAAATGGTCATTCCTCTTGAACTTTTATTTCAAAATATTTTCTAGTTTTGAAATATACGCTGTTGCTAAACATGCTATACATTTTCATAAAATTGAACATATTTGCATTAAACATACATTCTAAATTCTAGATAAAGAAGTATTTTTAAAAATAAAAGTGTTACCTGTATACTGTTTAATGGGAAACATTTATAAGAAACAAATTTCTTCAATAAACCAGTTTATTCAAAATAACAAATTGCTTGATACCATATAATATTAAAAATTTATATTGTTCACATACAGTTCTGGTGTTACATCATAAATGTTTGAAAACTTCCTGATTTTTCATTCACACTTTAAAATAATTTCTGAGTTTTATAATATATGGGTTCAAAAATATTCAAATCTTCGTAAAGATGCTGCTATAATTCAGGGATGGTTCTGACCAAAGCCAGGGCAAAAAACCAATGAAAAAATATTGAAGACCATCACATGTCTACTACAATTACTATTATTAGGATCTCAGATTTTATTTATAGTCATTTTGTTCTGCCATCTTTTGGCCTGTGGATAATTTTAATTTGTTAACCACCAATTTACATTGCAATGGCAATTGGGATGATTTGTCACTTCAGATAACTGGTGCTCATAAATGTTATATTCTATTTTTATGGTCTATTGTCCACTAAGTTGGTTTTGTTTTAAGAAAAGAAGTAGTTTAGGCTTCCACTAAAATGAAAACATAATAAGTTTGAGTGTTAGTCTTTCTATAATAATTTACTAAATTGATTCCCATTCTTTTCATTCATCTCAAACAAGTATGTTTTGATATCGATTTACCAATAACCTGTGACAATTTTATGGCTATTTACTTTGATACGGCATCACGATCTTGTTTAACAATTGCACAAAGAACAATCTAGCACCTTTTTTTTAATCTTCAAACGACGGCCAGATTTCACTTTTGTCTGAATATTTCCACTTTCTTTAAATTGAGCAGCAATAACAGAATCAATCAAGCAGCATCATCAATTACAAAACATAATAACACTGTCTTTATTTTTTATAAATAAATCCCTTAATGTTTTCTAATCAAAGCCTTGTTAGGCAACTCATTATATTATTGTATCACGCATCATTTAATAGAGAAGGTCTAATTAATATTTAGCGAGCATTTCTCTGTTTCTTTATTTATATAAATTAATAACAAATAGGTATTTAATAATAGTAACAAACATTAAATTAATAAGTCCGGTAACATACAAGGTTACTCTTATATCGATAGACAACCAGTTATTATCGTATATTACAATTCAATATTCCTGCTGCACAACAATACAATTGTTATCGTCATAACCTCGTTTCTCTGACACTGAAAATTTACGAAACGAATTGGTAAGTGGTATTATTTTTTTTAACTTTCTCTATTTATATCATTGAATCATTCATATGATTATTTACGGTTTTATAGATTCTATTTTAATATTCGAATGAATCTTATTCGTAGATCCGTTGTAAATTTAATTAATAGAATAGCACCGCGAAGAATATACACAATGAATTCTGATGAAAATTATTTATATTATTCACATGAGAAACTCCAAGGTTTGATTGAGAATTCTGATAGTAAGGAAAGAGGTATCAGGGAATATTTAAGGACCGTTAAGTATGCGCCTATACAGGATTTTAAGGAAGGTATTTTGTCATTTATAATAATGGTTTATTTGTTAATGTAACTATTTTTTCCAGGACTCGAATGGTTCAATGTTTTAGAACCTTTATCTTTTAAAAAACACTTAAAAGGAAAATTAGTGGTCTTGGATTTTTTTACCTATTGTTGTATTAATTGTATGCATATTATTCCTGATTTAAGAGAAATAGAAAATACTTTTTCTGTCGAAGACGGACTTGTTGTGGTCTGTAACATTTGTTTTTATAATAATAACCTTAAATATCTATATATTGTATACTATAGATTGGTGTACATAGTGCCAAATTTGAAAATGAAAAGCTCTCAAGCAACATTTTGGCTGCTGTTCAGAGATATAATATTGGCCACCCTGTAGTGAATGATGATAATTCTGAGATGTGGCAGAACTGTGATGTGCACTGTTGGCCTACTCTTTTAATGCTGGGGCCTAATGCTGACCCAATTATTATGCTGACCGGAGAGGGCCATAAAGAAGATTTATTAGATTATATTAGAGTTGCTTTGAATTTCTATAAGTAAGATTTTATAAATTTCTTCTAAAATATTTTTAACTATTCTGGTTTCAGAGAAAAAAATCTTATTTCAAATCATAAACTACCCTCTAAATCAGCCTTTCATCTCTTACCCGATTTGAAAGGCCCCCTTTTGTTCCCGGGAAAAATAACTTCTTTTGTTGGAGAAGATGGGGAACAGATACTGGCTGTCTCTGATACAGGAAACAGTAGAATCTTAATAATAAATGATAAAGGAATTATACTGAAAGTTATTGGTGGCAAAAAATTGGGATTCAAAGATGGCAGTTTAGATAATGCTGAGTTTAATAATCCACAAGGTTTAGTTTTTCTGAATAAACATATTTTGTTTGTGGCTGATACAGAAAATCATGCTATAAGGAGAATTGATTTACAGAAGGGTGCTGTTGAAACTGTAGCCGGTATTTTGACATGTTATGTGCTCTAAATGTTTTTATTGGTAATGTCACCTTTTCAAGGTACTGGAAAACAAGGTCATGACCGTTTAGGTGGTAATCCAGGACCTCAACAATTAATTTCTAGTCCGTGGGATTTGGCAATATATAAAACACCTGATATGGATTTAACATTCCATCCAGATGGTAAACCTCCAATTCGGAATGTTCTATTGATTGCTATGGCAGGTACTCATCAAATATGGGCTCTATTTCTTGAGGATACTGTTTGGTGGAAGTGTAAAAAATATAATAAAGGTTGTAGTGTGTTTTAGGAATGAGAATATATGCGAATTAATTGTTTTAAATTGAAGGTGTCTGTGTTAACATAGCAGGTTCTGGAAGAGAAGAAAACAGGAACAACAATTATGCACATGCTGCAGCTTTTGCACAGCCATCTGGATTAGCTCTGTGTGAAAATAGAAAAGAGATTTATATAGCTGATAGTGAAAGCTCCAGTATTAGAAGAATGTCTTTGGTTGATGGTAAAGTAACACCTGTTGTGGGTGGTGATAGAAATCCTAATGTGAGTTTTGATGTTTTACTTTTGATTGTGAGTATTAATCAGGTAAAATTCCAGAATCTGTTCGCTTTTGGGGACAAGGATGGGGTTTTGTTTGATGCCAAGCTGCAACATTCCTTGGGTTTAGCGATGAGCTCTGATGAAAAAACGCTTTATGTGGCTGATACTTATAATCATAAATTAAAGAAAATTGATGTGATAGAAAACAAAATATCGACATTGCCGTTCAGCAACAACGCCGATATCGCCGAGGGTACCAGCAATTTGTTCAAAGAACCAGCTGGTCTGTGCCTCAGTCCTGATGGGAAAAAAATATTTCTAGCCGATACCAACAACCATCAAATTAAAATAATTTCTCTCGGAAGAAATAGTTCGATAACTAAACTGGAGAAACTGGATCTGAAACATAATAGTTTAGAGAGCAGGTGCAATCGAAAACCATCGGGAGATATCCTCTCCCTAGGGAATCCCTTGAGCATAAATTCCAGGGGTGGCAAAGTATTGCTGAAAGTTATTCTTCGATTTCACGATACTTTGAAACTGACTGAGGACGCTCCTCAGAAATGGATGGTGGTCCTGCCGAATGCGACGTATTCGTCTGTACCCAAAAACGGTACCGATATTAAAGCAATTGATTTAGTTTTAAGCTTACCCCCTAAAAAGGACGATGGTAACGATTTCATCGATATCGCTTTTGATTTGATGACTTGTACTAACGAAACATGTCTGCCAAAGAGTTTTGTGCTAAGGATACCTTTAATATTCGAAGAAAATGGTGCATTACATCTAGAAAAGATAACAAATGTGATTTTAGACGTAAACAACATTAAAGCAGAATAATTAATATTGTAGGGGGATATTTTATTAAGAATTTTTCTCTGATTTTAAAATTTTGTAAAATGACTTGTCCCATATTCACATTTCTTATGTTATGAACTAATATTTTATTGTTTGTTAATGATGTTAATAGTTTACTTGCACTCTTTTATGCCTTTGTTTTGTTTATAATCCTTTTATATTGAGGCTTTTCTAAGGGTATTAATAAAAACGTTATTTGTATTAGGGTGTCTTATTTCAACCGTATAATAATTTTATAAATATACTAAGACTATAATAAAAATAACAGTTCTTTAACTAAATTTATTACAATTTCGATAACCTTTACAAATAAAAAATAAATGTTTAATTAAACAAACCTCAAAAAAACACTCTTGTTTTTGTAATAATTTTTTTTTGTATCTAATTTAAATATCCCTTTGATTAATATTTGATGAACAAATTGAACATCAATTAAAATTATCTCACTTACTCACCAAATTAATCTTGAAAAATTCCAAATGAGGATATTTCTAACATCAATCAAAAATAATTTATCTTTTTAGCCATTTTATACTGAAAGGTGTAATAATATTCTGACATCAGACTATTGATTAAATTATAAAAAGATATTGATTTTCTGAATTATCTTTAGTTATGTTCTCATTGATGTTTACTTCGTTATAAACTATATTTATTTAAATAAATACTCAGTTTAGACTCATATTTGTAGGTATAACAACTAGTAACATATAACATATAAATATGTGGGTATGAACTAATGAGTCATCGACGTATATACGTGCATTACCGAATATAAACAGTAGAAATGTTGTGATATCACTTCCATTTAAGGCAAAACCACTTCCAAACCACAGCTAGGTCATTTTTAAGGAGATATCTTGCTATTTCTAGTAATAAAGAATTAGGTTAAACATTCTGCAGTTTTTCTTCAATATAAACAGAAATATGTAGACCAATCAATATATAATTTAATAGGCATTGTAAAGGTCTTGAGTAAACAACGAGGTTACATGGGGAAATAAATTGTAAATAATGATTTGGAATAATTTAACTGTACATCAGTTCAAGGTCACTTAGATATCATCTCAACAAAAGCCTTTAATATTTTCAAAGAGACCGTTCCTTTATATTGCCAGCTGTTCCCATTTTTCTTCGGTCTTTTACAATAAACGTTTACCATTCGGTCTTTTCTACTTTTGATTAAATTTGTTTATATTAATCTTATATTTGTATTATAATGGCCATTTTGATGAAGATACTTTATTTTTGAACAAAAACATTCCATGAATATTTTGAATTATTATTTATACGTCTAGAAAACGGATCTATAAATACATGTCCAAATTTAAAACGCCCTGTGCCTCGTTATTGCATGTCTTGTCTCATGTCTTCAGACAGTTAATTCCAATGCTATAAATAGGCAAAAGTATTGATTAGAAGGTTTCCTCCTCGAAATAATATTGTATACTATACAATTTTGACCTCAAAACTTTTATAAAAACATAACTAAATACACTTAATTAATTAAATTAATTAAAGCTTTTGGTGATACATTCTAAACTTTAATTTAATGTTAATTAAAACTTTAATAACATAATATAAACTATCCATGAAATGCAGTTAAAAATATTATATATTTATGATTAATATAATGTATAAAAAAAACATCTGCATTGGAAAAAATCGATCCAAAAGTATATTCAAATGAAATATCGAAGAAGGCGAATTGACCAAGCGCGGGTTTCCGTTACCCACATGATGTGTCTTTGGCCAATCGCAGACGAGAATCGAGGCGTTGGTTCGCTGACGTCACAACGAGTATAAATACAAGTTGTAGCGTCGCTTTCCTCAAAGTTCGTTTGGAAAGCTGCATCACTAGCTTCTCTGAGCGTCTGCAATCGTTTTAGATTTACTTTGTGGTGAAATTTGAAGATAACTTATAAAAATGGTGAGTATGTTATTCAGTTTAGTTAATATAAGTCTTGGGATAGTTCCGTCTCTCTAATAGTATATTTTAATGAAAGGAAATGATTAATACACGTGGCTGATGCCGGGTGTGGACGCCATTTTGTTGCTTACCGGTATTTGATCCAATTTTACTAATTGTTTTTATAGTTAGTAAACTGTAAAATTGTGCAATATCATATTATTTAATTAAATGCTAGTAACAGGGCTCGTTTAATTTGGCTACGATATTTTTGGGATTTAAAATTAATGATGCTATTGAAATACAATTCTAGAATTTTAATTTTGTTAGTTTTGTCGTCATATAAATATATTTAAATTATTAAATAGTCTGTCTTAACAAGAATTGCCATCTGATTCCAAAAATTAAAGTTCTAATTGCTTTCTTATCGTTGTTTTTGCGACAAACAATTTTTTCGATTAGATTATTCATAAGTATTAGTGGAATTTTTATTGACGTATAATTTTTTTTCCAGCGTGAATGTATCTCAGTACATGTTGGCCAAGCCGGTGTCCAAATCGGTAACGCCTGTTGGGAACTCTACTGTCTTGAACATGGTATCCAACCCGATGGTCAAATGCCATCCGATAAGACTGTTGGAGGTGGAGACGATAGCTTCAACACTTTCTTCAGCGAGACTGGCGCCGGCAAACATGTTCCCAGAGCCGTGTTCGTAGACTTGGAACCCACCGTCGTGGATGAAGTGAGGACTGGCACATACAGACAATTGTTCCACCCCGAACAACTGATCACCGGCAAGGAAGATGCCGCCAACAACTACGCCAGGGGTCACTACACTATCGGCAAGGAGATCGTCGATTTGGTTTTGGACAGGATCAGGAAATTGGCCGACCAGTGTACCGGTCTCCAAGGATTCCTGATCTTCCACTCTTTCGGTGGAGGTACTGGATCAGGATTTACCTCTCTCTTGATGGAAAGGTTATCTGTTGATTATGGAAAGAAGTCCAAACTTGAATTCGCTATCTACCCAGCTCCCCAAGTATCCACCGCTGTAGTCGAACCTTACAATTCAATTCTCACCACCCACACTACCTTGGAACATTCTGACTGTGCTTTCATGGTCGACAATGAAGCTATCTACGACATCTGCAGGCGTAACCTGGACATTGAACGCCCGACATACACCAATTTGAACAGACTGATTGGTCAGATCGTCTCTTCAATCACCGCCTCCCTGAGATTCGATGGTGCCCTGAACGTCGATTTGACTGAATTCCAGACCAACTTGGTACCATACCCCCGTATTCATTTCCCTCTGGTTACTTATGCTCCAGTTATCTCAGCTGAGAAGGCTTACCATGAACAACTTTCTGTTGCTGAAATTACCAATGCTTGTTTCGAGCCAGCCAACCAGATGGTAAAATGCGATCCAAGACACGGAAAGTATATGGCCTGCTGTATGTTGTACAGAGGAGATGTTGTACCAAAAGATGTAAACGCAGCTATTGCCACCATCAAGACCAAACGTACCATTCAGTTCGTAGACTGGTGTCCAACCGGTTTCAAGGTTGGTATCAACTACCAGCCACCAACCGTCGTTCCAGGCGGTGACTTGGCCAAGGTTCAAAGGGCCGTCTGCATGTTGTCCAACACCACCGCTATCGCCGAAGCCTGGGCTAGATTGGACCACAAATTCGATCTGATGTACGCCAAACGAGCTTTCGTCCATTGGTATGTAGGTGAAGGTATGGAAGAAGGTGAATTCTCCGAAGCCCGTGAAGATCTTGCTGCTTTGGAGAAGGATTACGAAGAAGTCGGCATGGACTCTGGAGAAGGTGAAGGCGAAGGAGCCGAAGAATATTAAGCTGGAATGATCTGAAGATTTTGAAATGAAATAAATTCCATTTTTTTTACTGGTATATTTGCGTTTTTCTCTCCTTATAAACCCCTGTTTCGGTAGTAATTGAAATTGTTTAATAATTATTAATGGGATTTCGTTTTATTATCTCTATTCTATCTCGTTTCTGCTGTAGCAAATATGAATAAAATAAAGAAATTTAGTATAGCAAATCTACTTGCTTTACGATCGTGAAAATTGGTTTACCTGAGTCGTTGCTTGTTCAAGAGTAAAATTTAAATTAATGAATATTCCCAAGGTGTATACAATTTTCGAATACGCACATTAAGCGAAATGCAAGGTTTTAATATTTTAATATCTTTTTCTGTTAAGTCTCCTAATCTTTCCGTTGTAATTAGTTTTGTAACAAAGTCGTATTCTTCCTTAAAATTTATTAATCATCATAGTACACTTATATACAATAATTAAACTTCATGTATAAAAGCTAATTTCGTTCTCTTTTATGGCTTGTAGGGATGCTGCCTGAAAATCTATTACGGTTTGAGATTTTTATTTTAGGGGTTGGACCCCCTATAATAAATGGGAGGGACTGTTAAAGTACTTTTTAAAGTTATCAATATCTACTGTTCAAACTATTTGCCCTGTAGAGATATAATACATGAATTATATTGTAGAATTGTATTTAGTAACAAAAAAATTTCTTTAATAAAAGAATCGTAAATTTGTGTCTTATTTTATTAGTTTAATTATTCGGTGCTTAGGCAACCAAACTAATGAAATATAATAACATTAAAATTAGGAATTTTTAAATGTATATAGAAAAGGGTAATTGTACAAATACTAACTGTTGATTTTTCAACTAAATATTTCTGATAGTTTTGTTATAGGATATCATATTAGCATTATAAACCAATATGCCTATATTTTACAGACTGAGAATTAGTACTACTTACTCTATGCTTTTATATTAACTTTTACTAGAGATGTTTATGGCCATATAAGACATTACAACTCTTTATTCATTATTCAGTTACGTTTTAAAGGTTGTATAATCACCAATAACATTTTAACACAACAAATTCATCCCTACTGAATAAAATATTATTTTTGTGAGAAATTAACTTTATTACTTAGCACTACTTATAACAAAAAAAAACATCTATTAACACCCAGTTTATTTCGCCATTTCTTCTAGTTCCTTGATTTCTCTTTCAGCCGCTAATTTTTTCTCGGCAGCTAATTTGTCGTCGCGAATTGCTTTCTGTTTTGTTTCAACTTCCCTGATCTTTGCTTCCTTTTTCGATAGACGGTTTTGGTGGAACGCTCCATAGGCAACACCGACCCCCAAAAAGCTCCATCTAAAGAACTAAAGCATTTGTGTTATGTAATATGTAACCGAAATATAACGTAAATTAAAGATTGTCCATAAATTATGATTATTTCAGCTAGTTTGAAACATCTGTTACCTTAATGACAGGAGACACACGAACTGGGGCAGCCAAAGACATTTTTCTTTATAGAATTTTGTAAAACAGCCTCAAATATAACCTCAGGTCTGAAAGACAATTTGACAGTTAACCAGGCGTCAAGAGACAGATATTTCTAACAAGTGACATTTTTCCTATCCTCTTTTAATTGTATATTAGTAACAGAGATAGATATGTGACCCTTCAGCAGACAGCTATCCATTTTAATTTTATTGTATTAATGATGGAATATCCAGGAAATTTGGTTAAGCAGTTTTAACTGTTACATTAACATAAATTTATTAGTTCTTCAAAAGTGTAAAATATTGGGAATAAATATAAAAATTAAGATAAGACAAAAATGCACATGTTTTATGCGCACGCGTGCCATATGTCATAGTGTTGTGTTCATTTCATTGCTGAATAATTAAAGAAACGAGAAATTATTTATTTTTAGCATTCGCGTGGCCGTGTCAGTATTTCACGATTAGTCAGTTGTGGCGTTTCGTAAATCAGAATGTTGGTGTTTTAAATCGTAATAGAATACATAGTATTTACTTTTTTAAATTTGTTTGAATAAAACCGCTGTGAACATGGCGTTGTTGGCCACCGGGTTAAATTTTCTTTCTTCTATATTATTGGTACCATTCATGATGCTCCTGTTGTCGATAATTTTTTTGGCATCGATAGGAAAGTCTTTGGGTGTTCGACGATTGTATGTGAAAGTGCTACTCATGATTTTCGAGGTAAGTGTATTGTATATTAACCTTTTCCATTCATAGTTTAGTCATGTGGGAATTTTATTAGATGCCTGCGAAAAAAATTGAGCATATCTAAAATATTCTCATTTATTATAATATATTTTTATGTTTTATTGACCTGAACTAGTCCCCGCCTTAATCATATTTAATGTTATTCTAACGGTGTTGATTTCTATTTTATACTCTTCCTTTTCTACAAATAATTTTCGCAAAAGAATTAATGAATGCCAACGATTATTATTCAGCATTCTATTAAGTAAAAATATATTTTTATTTCTGTTAATTTCTATATCAAATAATCACTATTATATGTCGTGATGGGAGTTAAAATGTATGTGTTCATGGAACTCTTGATAACATTTTTTCAATAAAAAATCAAAGCATTTTTATCAACCTATTCATTTGGACTTTTGACGTTGGACTATAATTATTTGTAAATCATATTAATCGAAACTATAGTGGATGACAATAGCATATGATTTATGTACTGATAGATGTTTCTATATACCCGCAGAAACATTGTTTTGGTATTTTATTATTGTTTCTCTCTGATCCTTAAAAGCGTGTTAACCTCTAATTTTATACTTGGAATATAACAATAGCTAATCTACTAAATGTTTGTATATCTATTTCACGAAGGTATATGGACGATATATTAACTTTTTATATATAATATTTTTACGCGATGACCTGGTATTGATGTTCTGTATCATCTAATTTTAGAATCTGAAACGTATTGAGGCTATATTACATAGGTTTTGATATTATTTGGGCCACTTGCTAACTGGAGTTATTTTTTCTACATTTAGTTTATGGTTTCATGGCCATGTTGATAGATTTTCATTCCGGTGGCTTTGTTCAATGTAAATTTCCTGTTTTTCCGCAGGAAGTGGATGTGAATTTATTTTTAAGTGCCTCTTTTTATTCTATTATATGTCGCCTGGGAATCTTAATGTCGTTTTATGTACTGTCTATCATAATAATATTAAATGTGTAGCAGCGAGAATGTATACCACGACTAAGTGCTTTTAGTTTAAACTTCAATTGATGGTTCTCATTGATGATAAGAATGTTCATTGTTATATCAACTATTTACCAATTTCAGGTTGTGCATATGTGAGTCCACCTTTGTTCGACAGTTCGATTTCAAATTCCAAATTGTTTGAAGTGTTTTGGCTATTTGCAAAGAATGTTATCTGTTTTTTTAATTATAATGATGGTGAAATTATCAACAGGAAACCGATTTTTCGAATTTGCAACATATAAAAGTCCTTTTTATATTAGTATAAGCAGATTTTTCCTAAAGTAATTTACGGTCATCTTCCCCTGTAACCTTCTAACTTAATTTTTATTTATCTACAAACCACTTTATTAATGTACAGAAAATATAATAGTTGTATAGTTCGATTTATTTTCCAATATAAATTTCATGTTTTTTTTTTGTTAATTGATATATCATTTTTTTTAAGAGGAATAGAACTTTCATCTGTCAATCTGGCATTACTGTTTTTTATGAAAACAATTTTGATAACTCTCATGTGATTTATGTTTAGTTTGGTGTACCATTTTATCATGCATAGAACAAAGCGTGCAAGTTGTGTAGATTTAACGAATCGCACTCTGTGTCCATTGTATGGTCAACATAGAAAGAGTAAGAGATTGTGTCTAACCACTATCTGGAGGATTCTGCTGAAAACTCATGTACGTTTACAAAGTGCGACAATAGGCATGATAAATGTAATAAAGAATTACAAAAACAGTGATTTATAATAATAATATATGCTAGAAATATTCTAGAAAAGATTTATTTTTAGTTTACTAAGTGTAATTACTAAGATTTTAGTAAAAATAAATGCAGAAAATTGAAAAATTCGTTATATTAATTCAAAAGTCGATTAGAAGCATCGCGAAACATTGACGTCACCTAGCGTTCCTAACCATTATTTCAAGATTCCAACGTTTGAACTTTTTGGCGCTCTTAGATTTTATTTGGAATATTTATCTTATATTTCACAGTTAAAAAATCGGGTTTGTGCTACCAACGGAAAGAAAAGATAAACGAAAAAATTGATCCGGGATAAATCCCGGTAAAGGTAGATAGGTAAATTATATGTATTTAATAGTGGAATTTAAAAATTTGTTTTAACAATAGCCTTATTTTAACTTTTATCGGTTATGGCACACATAACAGGCTGTAAAAACTTAATAAAAACACATTGTCCAATCAAATATGTATGACTTACCCTTAACCCACTGAATTTGATGTAGAAGAAATCAGATATTTGATATTAGCTTTTTATAATCTAACCATGATGGGATTTGATTGATCGTTAAGTAGTGAACAGCAGTGAATGTTCATTGAGTTCACTTAGAAGCTCATTTTCTTTTGTCTGGTTGGCATTCGAATCTTATAGGCATCCATCATATTATATTAAATGTAATTTTCCATATTATTTGATAATTGGAAAGAGAACACAATTATTATGGACTACACAATAAACAAAACAAATGAACCTTAAGTTTTAACCTTAACAGTGTTATTTGCATTGATATTGCGTTTATAAAACACTTTCGACATGATTAAAAGTAGTTAAAATAGTAAATACTTACATTAGATTGCTATACAGGCTGGTTTGCGCCTTGCAAAATTTAACCACATTTTTCATCAAGACAAGTCTATATTGGTGTGCAGTTTGTTTTTAATCAATGACTACTATAGAGCCACTATGTGTTCACAATATTCATCGTTGCTAACTTGAATCACTAGGATGTGGAGGAGGTGTAATTTCAACAAGACAGCCCAAGAAGTTACTCCAGCTTTTGCCATGATACGCTTATTGAAGAAAACGTTTGTCGAAACAATGTTTTGATCTTTCTTCGACAAGTCCAAGGCGATTGAGGGATATATGCCGACAACCATTTAAAAAAAAAACGGTAAAATTTACAATAAAGTTGAATTAAATGTTCGTTTTCATTTGAATTCATTCTAATGAATTATTGAATTATTAATGAATTATTTGAATTCATTTCATTCTTTCATTCTAATTCATTTGAAAATCAAGTAACGAGTGTCATTGTTAAATGTTCAATGTTTTATGACCCATGTTTAGTTCCAAAGCGATGTCTCAAGATGAGATCGGTATGTTTCTATCGATACATTTTGATAAAAATTGCTCTTTGTGTAAACAAAAGAGGTCTTTTAATTTGGAATGTTTTATGGATTATTACTTTTCAAATACCCTAGATGTGAGGATTCATTAAAAATCATCGTGGCCCTTTCGGCACTAATCGTTTTTCGTCGGCGTGCAATAGAATGTGGCTTGTTTAACAAGTATTATTAGTGATATGAGACTGTAAAGTTCTCAATTAGGCAAAATAGAAATTATTTTTCTTAAACTTTATTCGATGTTTAAGATCTACGGCTAGCGAATAATTTCGTAACAAACTTGATATATTAATCATTGAAATTCATGAAAATTGGCTCATTTGGCTCGAAAGGGTTCAGACCAACAACATATTACTGGAGAATCAAGCTAGTCCGCGACGACCGAAAGAGATAATCTAAAATATGCATAGATTATCTATATCACGGCGTAAAAATTAATGAAAACCTATAATATATACTAAACCATTACATCTGACATGAACAGACACATTCGATATTTAAAAAAAAAAACAAAAAATTTTTACAATAAAAAATAAATTAAAACTTAGCATTCTGAATAGAAATTTAATATTAAACAAAGCACATTGAAAGTATTCTAAATCTAAAAATAAGCATCCTAAAAGGAAATGAATAATACAACCTAACAAAGGCATTAAGTTCACCATTTTCAAATTGAGGGAATCAAAATCTATCAGGCCTTTCTAATTTAAGTGCCAATTTAAACCTAACGAACGTATAAAAATTATACTTTACGTAAAACAACTCAGAAAAACAGGATCAGCTTTTGAATAATGTATATATAGTCAATTCAAAATAGCAGCAAAATAGTAAATATAAATTCAATATTTAATTGCATTTTATGTAATTTACTTTTTTATAATTAATCCTGCGAAAAGATACATAGTAGATCAGATTACTGAATCTTAAGGCTACATAGTATTATATCACTGCATTTTTAATCCAAATGAGTTGATATCGCGTATTGCAAAGAATTATTACAATAGATATTCAGGTCGAGGAAGATATTCAAACCAGAACTCTCTGAATTTATGGAAAGAGGCATTGTCGAAAATAACACCTTCGGTTTGTATGAGCTCAATCAGACACATTGAAGAAGAAATTGACAAATGGTAGAATCTTGAGCAAGTTTTTAATAGATTGGAAATAAACAGCTTGGTTATTAACTTGACTAGTATTTCTAAAAGTGACTGTGATTGAATAAAACTTTATGAATGTTGGTTTATGATTCAATGCTGACAATTACCAAGACAGGGTGATGAAAGAGGAAACCACTAAAGGTCAGTATACAATTAATATACTTTAATTGTAGGGAATTGTATTATAAAGTGTGAAAGCTTTATGAGCATGTGTGTTATTGTTCAGAATATACATGAACGTTTGGTTAACATGTATGAGTAGAGAAATAACACTAACTGTTTTGCAGTTATGGCAAATGCATTAAGGAGAATGCAGTGATTAAATGTAGTTTTATCAAGAAAGATGTATACAGATAGTAACAGGACAAACTAAAGAGAAATATAGTAATATCATAATGACTTTACAAGGATACATTGCATCGAAACAAGAACTAAGCGTTAAACATAAATATGCTCTCTACTGAAAGTAAAATACTTTACTCAGATATACAATTGTTAATTAAGTGGATTAAGCCTTCGGGGGATACCACTACATACAAAAACCGTACCGATACTAGTGTTGAAAAAAGCTCAATATATATATAATAGAGCTACTCTAACCTATAGATTATTGTGGCTGTAAAATTAATTGTAGTTTTAAGTTCTTCTATAATAAATGCATTTGATGTACTCTGATGTTAAAATAAATTATATTTAATAGAATATTTGTTCAATTATTTTATTTATATTAAAATTTTGTTATATGTCAGAGCCCAAATGTACTAAAACCCAGAGTAGCTGCGGCAACATTGCGACGTTTCCCATGTCACTGCTATTTTGAATTGACTATATATATTTAATAATATTTGCTTTAAAAAATACTTAAAAAATACGTAGATTACATGCGTATTTGATATAAGTGCATGTTTGATATCCAATTATAGAATTTGTACTCTACACCAAATATGTTCAAAGTGATTTAGATATAACCGGAACTAATTTGTATGCTATTAAATAGAAAATTAATTAGGTATTTATTCATCATCATATCATTAATATAAAAACGTCCAATGGTCAAAGTCTATCGTTGCTGTGCTATTAGACACCGAATGTCACGTTTATAGATCTAGAAATCCTATTTTATGGTTTAGTTAATATTGACGGCAAATATTTGTTATAATACGACTGAATATATTTTACCGAGCTATCATCATCTGATCACGATGTATTATGTGATGAAATTAAAAAAAAATTGATTCTATTTTATCAGTTCAAATGGTCGAACGAGTGTGCCGTTGATTTTCGTCTCTAACCCGAATGTTTGATGCACAAAAGGGTTCTTATCAAGTATCAGTTGTTTAATTATTTCGGAACAGTAAATAAAAAGTAGTGATATATCACTACGCATGTGAAAACGTTGGAACTATTGGGTTATTAACGGATGAATTTTAGTTTTTAACTGTCTTCAAAAAACGACTGTATTTTTTAAACATACAGCCGATTTCTCCGTCAGTTATGGACCGATTTTCAAAATTCTTTTTGGAAATACATTGGAACCAAGTCAGGATCTGATGGCGAAATCCGGGGAAATCGAGGGAAAACCTCAACTTTCAAAGGCACATACAAGGTTTTCACATATTTTTTTTTCACATATATCTGAAATAATCAGATATTTGTGTTTACTGTTATTGCGGAACTGATGTGACGGAATAGGAGAAGTCATTTAGTGCAAAAGTCGATCACTTTGCATTTTAAGCACTAACCATATCATATGAAGAAGTTTTTTGTTATTCAAGTTTGGTTTGAACATTTCTCAAATCTCTTAGGCTAGGTACCGGACCCCGAGGCCTGAAGCCTTCCTTATTGTTATATTGTTTCTTTATTCCTATTTTTACTCATACGGGCTGCACCTTTATCTTTAAACTTGAAGTCGGTGCCGACCCCAAACGAGCTGTGTATTATAAACTGTGTGTATATAATAGAATATAAAATACATGCAGTAGATAGGTTAAATAAGTTTTATGTTTATTTTTATTTAGTTATTACAACGATTATTATTTACATATTTTGTAACCAAACCTTTTTTTTTGGTTTTATAAATCTAACTTTGATTATTTTATCAAAATATTTTTATACGTTTTTGGTCAAATGACGCTGGGTTAGGACAGTGTGGAGAATGAATGATTACTTTCTATCAAGCTCCAAAATAGAATTGCTATAGGGGAAATCAACTTTTTGCGATTGGCGATTTGGAGTCTCGTTATTTATTTTCGGACAGTCAAATTCATAATTCTTCTGTGAGGTGATTCATCATTGTATAACTGTACAGTTTTACAGAATTATAAAGATATGTAATTTCTTAGTTTGGGCATCGCTTTATTTATTCACATTTATATTCACTTATTGGGCAAAATCATTTCTGGATACCCTCTATTTTTTTTAAATCATCCTACTGATAGCTTTATACAAAATTTGATCAGTGCGGCTTCAACCAGCACCCAGCAAGTGGATCAGTCATTGAAATATTTTTACTACTTCAGCCATTAATATGGCACATAATTTTGTGCCATAACATACTTTTTTTAATAAACATAACTAAACATAAGTAAAATAACCAAACTAAAGAAACCAAACACAAACTAAATGCACAATGCAAGCAAAACACAAGTCTTTTTTTCAATTTTAGAATCAAAATCGTGAATTTTTTATGAAGTTAAAGCCGTTTTCGATGAGAAGTATTTGGAGAATACTTAACGTTCAAAGACACAATACATATTTCTGCCTAGGGCTGAGGAAAAAGTCGTAGTAGCAGTCAACAATATCAACAAATGGACTAGAGCTAGAAAATACAGTTTAATAGTTCCAAATATGTCCATGTTATTTTCTATGTTGCGTCGAAATGACAATAATCTAATTATATCGTTTAGCTAATGCTTAGACTCAGAGTCAAGGAATTGTAATGGATTAGTCGGAAGATAGTCTCAACTTGATCTGAGATCAAGGAGATTGGTTTATCAATCAGTTATCAAGCTTATTTGAAGTTATGGAGTGGCACTAAAACATCAAACCGACTATCCTAGAGCAAACAACGCTGTCAAAACAAACTTCGATATTTATCAATGCTTGTCTCTCAAACCAAAATGAAATAATGTTAGGTACTAAACCACAGCAACTTAAAAGTAACACAAGATTATGTACCGTCTAATTATAAATTTATTTTAATTTGGGAAATAATTACTGATTATTTATTGATAATATTGATATTAAGTGCGATAGAATAATAGTAATAAATTAAGATCGTACTAAGGATTTCTAATGTAAGATGTTGATGGTACGTTCCTAAAGAAATAATTAAC
Organism: Rhynchophorus ferrugineus; assembly: GCF_030347505.1. Classification (NCBI taxonomy): domain Eukaryota; kingdom Metazoa; phylum Arthropoda; class Insecta; order Coleoptera; family Curculionidae; genus Rhynchophorus; species Rhynchophorus ferrugineus. The sequence goes on along the minus strand of NW_027472580.1, from coordinate 87,879,502 downwards.
GAAATTGAGACACTCATACACTATTCTTTCTTATCACTGAGTCTTATTTGTATTTCTAATAATTTTTACTTATCTCATGTTATCTTTCTTTTTGCAATATTACACCGCCTATGAATTCTAAAAACAAACCTTATTTACCTATCATCAATATATCTAAATCTTGTAACTATTTACACGTTCAAAACCATAAATCGTATTCACCATAATTTTCGACAAATACTGAGTACTTATTACGACTAGGTAGTAATTATTCGGATCAAAATGAGTAATCACAATTTTATTGTTTTATTTAGATTATATTGATTAAATTGTTACTAAGTATTTGCAGTGTCATTTATTGGAATTTTTCATGATTAAGTATTTCGAGGGTTATTATATATATATATATATATATATATATATATATATATATATATATATATAAGTAAGTTTCAATTTAATATAATTGACCAAGAAATATGACAATCGCAATGCATCAAAGGTTGTCTATAACATCTACATAGATGACGAATCTTGAATGTATGTATGTATGGGTCCAAGACGAATCGAACCTGACAAAAGTGACAAGTGCGCGAAGCGCTTCGAAACAAATGGTCGCTTGTTCCTTCAGAATGACTGGGCCTGTTGTAATCTGTCGTTAGAAGAACATATAATGGTGAAGTGTTGCGTTAATAACATGATGGATCTGTAACTCGGATCTTACTAACGCGAAACTTTAATCATTGGACACAATTTACTTTTTATGCGGATCAGAGGGTTAAACATTGTGGCGACACTGTAGCCTTTGGAGATTGCCAAATAGATTGAGAAGATGAGGCCGAGATATGTGGCTTTTCATCGCTACCGGATTGAGACTTTTTCCACCCTTAGCTGGTAGGCGCGGATGTATCTCTGATTGTGAAAGATTATGGCCTGGTTTTTTTGGGGGTTGATTGGCAACCTCCAGAAATTTAACCATTGGGGCATTTAATTGAATTTGAAAATTTCCCTGAGGGGCATCTACAGAATGCGAACTGGTGGTTTCAACATCTTTCTTCAATGGAATATCTGTCAAGATGAGATTGAATAAGGCTGGTGCTAATGGGGAACATTGGGGGACTCCTGCTTTAATTGTTTTAAGACTGGAGAGTGTATTACCGATCTTTACTTGAAAGGACCTCTTCCTTGAAAGGAAAAAGAAACGCAGCAAAATTATCAGGTCTTTAGGTAAACCTCCTTCGATGGCTTTGTGTATTGTCGAAAGCTTTTGTTAGGTCTAAAAAGACCGCGCAGAGCTTGTGCTGCTAGTGGTCTCCTGTGCACATGAATGTTTGGGAACGGAATGAATCCGTGTTGTTCGTCTGATATGATACGGTTCTGCTCAGTGAAACGGTTGCAGTGCAAACAGGATCGCTCTTTCAGTAATCTTGGACATTGAACTAAGCAGGCTGGTGGGCCTGTAGTCTGAGGGCGAAGAATCTGTTCGTTTTTTCGGAATTACGACAATGTGTGCAAATTTTTGGGAAGTGTTGCAGCCGCATGATGGAATTTATGATGTTGATTAATTCGAGAGTTGCTTGTGTGTGAGTGTTTTGAGTTGAATACTGAAATTTCATCGTATCCAGGTGCCTTTTTCGATTGAAGATTGCTGATGATTTTTTATAGCACTTTTGGTGAGACTAGATGGTTTTGGAGGCGCTATTTTCTCTAGATTGTTGGCCTCTCTGATGATTTTTTTGTTCCGAATGGGGTCACTTCCTTTTTTAAAAGGTAGGCATTCCATTTGTTTTTCGAACGATCCTTCAAGGAGCTCGGCTTTTTAGCTGTCTGAGACTGCGAAATTACCTGACCCTTCAGATTTTAGAGGGAATGTCTTTTTTGACTTTCCCCGCTAGACCTTTCCAACCAAAGATTTTCCAAATATTTGCGGGCGCTTCAAATCTTTGATTGAAGAGAAGTGAGTCCTAGTTCTCCTCTCTCCAGACTTTGACTGTCTCGCTGAAACTCCTTCCTCGGATCCTTAGTGGTGGTGGACAAGGCTGGTCCAAGAAATCTTGTTCTGTACCACGATTCGTTCAGAATATTCATAAGAAAGTCATAATTTTTTCCCCATGTCATAAATATTACGAACATCAGTTAGAGGTCTAATAAATTAGAACCCTAAACTATACAAAAGAAAAAATACTACAATTTTCTTAAACTTAAGTTTAAACGGCGGCCTAAATATAAGTAATTAAAAATTGCGTCGCAACAGAGTCAGTTCATTATGTGTTCATTTCTGATTTATACTTTTTCATTAAATAAATAGCCTTTGGTAAAAATGGCAAAAAATAGTAAAATAATGAATTTATTGAATATTTTGAAAACTAGAACCAATTTTATAGGTTTTACAGGTCGGCTGTTAATTAGGATTCAGACCGTCAATTTATCTCTAAACAACTTTTGGTTATTCAGATCCAAAACCGTGTATATATGAGTTATTAGGCTCAAAATATAAATAGGAACCCTTGTAGTAAATTGTAAAAATACCTTTTTTTAGTTAAATTATGTATTTGGTTTGATCTAGTTTATAGAGATTGTATTGCTCTTCTAGTAATGTATGATCCATTTCGCTCGTTTATCAGTAGTTTTTATCTCGTTTGTTTTAAGTCAACGCTATTGAGATCTCGAGGATCCTGAAGTGGTTGTAGTTTTTAAAAGTCATCGATTGCTTTGATTTTAGTTGAAAACGTGATGATGCGACATGTACAAAATATTTCGTTGCGTAGTCCTATTAAAATTTAAGTACTCGAAGGTATAAAGGTTACTAATTAACTGAATTAATTTTAAAAATACTTATGATAATGAGTTCGTTTCGGCCAAAGAACAAGGGGTCTTAGATTAGGTCAAGCGTTTAATGACATTCGAGTAATATTAAGGAAAATTCCTATTTATCGTATTATGCTGTGGGTTTTTTTCGGTTCTGCGATAAGATTTTCAGTAATTAGAGAAATTCGTGATCATTTGCTATTTTATTAGAATTGTATTAGGATTATGAGTAAGTTCTTCCATTTTTTTGTGTCAAATTTGATGCTTTATTTAAAAAAATGTCGGTAACTGATTTGTGTAAAGTATCTTATTGTGGTAGTTATGTGATACAACATGGTGATACCTTGTAGTAATGATAATGCTTTGGCAATGATCCAATCATGGATTATTTTTCGCACTTATTCAACGTATGAAAACCATGTGCCAACTAAACCTTGTCGTATCGATCTGAACAAGTCGTAAGCAAAAGGCGCTCTGTCTGATGGATACGCTCGGTGTGACAGAATTTCGAGCTCTCTTTTCACAACTCTTGAAACGTATGTTGGAGCGTTAACATGCAAGAAAATGATTGGAATCATTCATGTCATTGTTTTTTTGCTTAGCTAACAATAAGACTAGGATGTTGAACAGATTCGAAATGGCCAATTCATTACTACATTCTACTCATGGAGACGTCAAGCATGCACACTAATATTAGATTTGTCAGTTCTTGTAAATTATATGTATATTTCAGGAATATAATTTTGTTGTTAAGTTCATTGATATAAATTTCATCTATGACATGTGAAAAAAAGGAATATCAAGAACTTTTTATAAAAATATTTAATTTTAAATTAATTGACGGTTTGCGCAGTGGTCAAGACGGTCTTCCTACTGTTGATAGTCGCTTGTTCGTTTCCTGCTGGGACATGGTCGTAAATTTATGTTTGTGTTGATCCAAATTCCATCCAATAAAAATATTTAATATTATAATAATGTTTTATGATAGGAAGAAAAGGAAATAAAATAATATGTATGATAACATAATTTATTTATCTATACATAAAAATTACAATAACAAACTAGTTACTTTCTATTATTCTATAGTTGATTCTGTCTCCAATCTAGCCACCATTATTGGGACTTAACATATTTTAAAAACTTTCATATTTTGAGAGTAATCCGATGGATGCCGTTTGGCCACTGCACCAAGTTAGTATTTAAGCATGAATCTTCATGTCTTAGTAAACCAAAAAACATTATTTAAATATTTTGTAAAGCACATATAGACATAAACTAAAGGATCATGTACCTTTTCGTAATTACATTGATGCCAAGGTATTCTAGAGCTACCTAGAGTAATCTTGATCAGTTGGTCTATGAATAATTGAAAGAACTTTACAATGTCTTGCATTCGTCACGAATGATTCACGTCCAGTCATTCAACACAGATCGCATCCAAAGATGCACCAGAAAAAAATGTTGCGGGCTTGGTTAGCACAGTGGTAAAGACGACAGGATGGTCAGAGGATATACCTGATGTCTTCTGGGATTATTTCTAAGGTCTAAGATTATTTCTCGCCAGTCGGTAGGCTGAATGCCGAGGACCGTGGTTCGGAGCCAACGTTATACAGTAGGTCCCAGATAAATCATCATTGGTAAAGAGGAGACTTAGAAAAATTCATAAGTTATTGCAAATAATTAGGTTTCATCGTAACTTTAACTTGTAATCATTGAAAATCACTACATAGTATAAAACAAAGTCGCCTTTTCTGTCCCTATATCCCTATGTGCGCTTAAATCTTTAAAACTACGCAACGGATTTTGATGCGGTTTTTTTCAATAGATAGAGTGATTCAAGAGGAAGGTTTATATGTATAATACATGCATAATATACTAAGGCCACATTGCTAATTTTAGAGGTTTCTAACGTGATGTCGTAAATTAACCTATTTTTTTAGGCTTATTTAGCAATTAGCAAAAACGCTGCCTAACCCTACGAGTTAGATCAAATTAATGTACTACAGTACACCATAAAAAGGTCTACAAAAAAGTCCGCGATGGTATATGTTTATCTTTTAGGGATAACCCACATTAACCATTTTTTATTGTTTACTTTTTACGTGAGAAAATGTCTTATTTACGAAGCTATTTTAAGCAATACGGCATTAATCCTTATCGAATTAAGTACCTTAAATACAGTGTGCAATTAATATAGATCAGTATGGTTCCTTACAGCATGTAAATTAAACAAATATTTTCGGAGATATTACAAATTTAAAATTTGCGTTTAAAAATGTGTAATGTAATAAAAATTGTATGAATTTAGATATTCCAAAGATAGCAGGAAATCTTCATAGTAAGTATAGGGGAAGAGGAATTGTTTTACTCCAAATTTAATGCGTGCAGGCCAAGGGCAGTAATGAATGAACCAAAAATACTGGATCGATTTTAATCATGTTTTCATTGAGTGACATAGGCATATATATTTTATACCCGTGCAAAGTCGGAGCGGGCCGCTATGTTTTTATATACAACGTTCATATTTTTTCTGTAGTGTATTTAATTTAGTATCAGCATTGCACCCGTGCGAAGCCGGGGCGGGTCGCTAGTTCTAGAATAAAATCTAATAGCGAAAATCTTATCAAACTAAAGGATAAGGGCGATAAATTAATTTCATAAGTGTACATTTTATTAGGTTGGTTCATGCCAACAACACGGGAAGAATGGTGCCGTAAATAAAATAATGGCTTTGACTCGAGGGGGCTGTTCGTTCAACGTCAACTCAATTAACCTGCACCTGGCCTGGAGGTGTCATTGAACTGTATTCTTCGAAAATAAACATGCTTCGATAGTTTTGGTCAATGGAAATCAATGTCTTGTCGTTTCTATTATACTGTACTTTGTTTATTCTAGAGGTGATGTTAACGACCGCCATAGTTCAATTGTTTTAAAAAAAAAGAATAATTACTGTAAATATCATCATTTAATACAAGGTTATTCAATGAGCTTACGCAAGTGAAATAAAACCAATTTCCTGAAATTCGGTATACTACATACTCCAGAAATTAAAAGTACCATTAAAGGAATCAATTATCCGAAAATAATCAAGGAAATTGGTAGCTGAAAAACGAAAGCTACGAAAGAAATGACAACAAACTCCTGAAAATAAAAATATTTTAAACAATATAAACAAATCCAAAGGTTGAAAAGGCAAATACTGCAAACTAAAAACAAATCCATAAATATGTGAGAAATCTAACAGATGACCAAGAAACAGATTATTCACTCCTGGAAAGCCACCAAATACCTAAAACAATATGCAGTGCAGCTATAATAGACCTCTGGCACGCAGCAATGAACAAAAAGCGGAAACATTTGCTGACCATCTAGAAAAAAACCTTCAAAACAAAGAAACTGATATTGACCATAATTTGCCATTTACGTTCAGTCTTGTTTGTGTATTGATGCAAATATAACAGAACAATGGTAATAAATGGATTAAATTAAAATTATACCAAGCACGTCTAATGTAAAATGTAAATTTATAAAAAATTTAAAGTTACATTTCAATGTGTTTTTGTCCCATTGTTGGCTAATGTGGCACCCATTGTGCATACAGTTTGCTGTGTCATAATATTTTCAAACTAAGTTCAATTTAATCGTAACATTTTGGTTCTGTTCTTATAAAAGGCGAATTAATAAAATTACTCTAAATTTTTGGTTCTACTGTTGACGTATAGATGGGGTTCCACGAAAACTTATTGAACAATCTCTTATACTATAGATTAGGGGTGTCGATCGTCGACAAAAGTATCGATAGAATACAAAATATATACCAAAAGACATATTCTCTAAACCTTGTTTAACAAATCTTTAAAATTAACTACCGAATTTAAAGGTTTATTAAAAATAAGTAAAAGGTTTTTTTATAATGTTTAAGAAATATTTTTGGTTTTTTTTTTCGATATCGATATTTTTAGTTTTATTTTTCAATATCGATATTTTTCTGCATCCCTACCAAAGAACAAATAACAATGCGGATAAGCAAAAAAAAATTCTAAAATTTTCATTATTTCCAATAAATATTAATAATAAAAAATTCGCTGACGATAATTAATATCTCTATTTGCGTTTGTCTATTTTTTGCTCGATTCGTTTACATCACACAGCGTACTAATTATGTTAGAAATAGTTTCAAAATATCATTGTGTCGTGCATTATTATTTAGTATTTATCAATTTCGAAGCCAAAGTCCAAATTTAATTATCGTACAGGTATCTCTTTCGGAGAAAGTGACATATATTTATAGAAGCCCAACTGTTTATATCAGTTTTAATTACAAAGGTCGTTTAGTACTTGCCTAATGATGTTTTCAGTATATATTAAACAATGCGTTAATTATCCGGATAATCCCTGACCAAATAAAGAAAACACCATATATTTGGGAAAGCCATTGTCGTTTTTCAACATAAGCATTCATTATGGAGATATTTCCATCCAATTGAGAACTGGATGTTGACTTTTGTTCATATGTCAGTTACATATCACATAGTCGAATATTTGTAGTGCATGGTTGCTGAACTATATTCAAAATAGTTTTATGTATAAAACATCAAAAACGAAGAACGCGTCTTTCTTATCTGACCAGCAGTTAAATCGCTTTATTGAAATGGTTCGAAATTGCATTCTCAGCCAATTCGTTTTATTGTCATTGTTCCTTCTTTTATTTTTGCCCAATACGTTTTGCAATTCACTGTCTTCAAACTGGTCTTCCAGGACATCCCCTTTCACTAACATTAATATCACTTGTTATATGACGGAGCGGTATTGCCATAAGTTTCTAAAAGTATTGGTTAAGCTTCGGTAGCAAATTTCTTTAAAGTAAATAAAAGTAATGAAGAATCAAGTTTAAAGTCATTATTCTATATAGAGAAAGGTGATAAGCATCAAATATAACAATTAGGTTAGGTTGTTTAATATCAAGTATATAGTAATAGTCAATAGATGTCGCCGATCAAAATACTTAATTAATTAATAAAATAAATTAATCTAATAAAATTTACTCTATATGTACAGATTTTAAATTTAGAAGAATGTAGTGATTTAGAAGTCTATACTAAATGTGGTTCAGTTTTCATCTATCCATCAGTTAATACAATACAGTAATTAAAATAAATAAAAGAAGATAAAAAAAACTATGTCAGTGTCAGCGTGCTTGTTTTAATCTTTTTATCATTAAAATGTTAATGTTGTAAGATATGAAATGCTATATAGTTTTTGATTTTTATCTTTATCTACTAGAGAATGTAATCACATTTTTGAAATGTTTACATTTTTTATAATGACTTACCGATAATTAAGTAGTACTATATCAATAAAAATCATGAATTTCAGTGGTTAAGCCTCAATTGATCTAGTTCATCAAAATAATCATAAATCTTTTGATTACTTAGCAGACTTTTTAACATCGAACTGTTCACTTGTATGTTTAATAAAGTGAATAATCCTATAGGACTAAATCTGTTGAGTATGGTGTGCACTGAAACTAGTTCACAAACATTTCGTGAATTATTTTGGAAAAACATATTTTTTGCCACATGCAATTTCCCATAATTTTATCATTGAAATCCCTAAATTTGTGGCTTAATTTTTGCTTTTTAAAGATAATTAATGAAGATTTATTTAGATTTTTATCAGACCTCGTCCAGCTTTTAATTTATTTGTTGGCAAAGTTTTTTCCACGCCTTTGTACTACGCCTTTCTTTCATTCCTATATCTTTTAAATTATAATTTAATTTGTTTAACCATTTCGATATTTTTGTATTTCCTTTTCCTGTTGTCGTCTCTCTGTAATTATTCTTTTAATTTCTTTCTTTGCCTTATCAATATTGTAGCCATTATACTGTCTGCTTTTTTATTTTTGTTACTTATATACTTCTATTTTATTCCGTAATTGATAGTTTATATTTATTCTGTGTTAATTTTTTGCTACTTTTGGCTCTAGTAGGTCTCATAATATTGTATTTCTTCTCTTTGTATTCCTGGTCTTGTTTTATTGTTTTATATATTCTTCTTTTTGTGTTTCCTATTTTTGTTTACTTAACACTTCTTTATGTAGAATTCATTTCTTGTTTTTATGATTTATTTTTTTTGTCTTCCCTTCTTTTTGCGTTTCCCGATATACAAAATTGTCTACTTATTTTACAGATTTTATCCTTCTCTTAAACATTCTAGCATATTTCTATCACACTAAACAGCTGTTACAACTAAGTGAACATTTATACGCTTTGTATAAAATCTTTTTTTTTCTCTATAATAACCTGAACAGAAATGAAAGAAAAACAAGATAGATTAGAATATCTGCAAAATGATATTTAGCATTGAAATTAGCGATTACCTAAAAATGATTTGACCATGCTAAAATCTGTTGTACAAATAGGAAGTCTAGCCTGTGATTAGAAAAAAACGTTGTTCAGTCAAGGTCTGCTATACAGACACAATACGTACTTCGTCTATAAATAATTAAAATAATTATTGGATTTGCGTTTTAGGAGGCTGAATACTTCATATTTATGCCCATATATTGATGTTAATGACTATGTATTTATATACTTAGTCAGTTGAAAAGAATTTGTCTTTTATTTTAGTTATTTCATTCACTCAAATTTAACAAAAAAGGTTATAATAGTAATTATTGAAAAAAAAACATTATAAACTATTTGATTGATGCTATTGTTGAACCAGACCAGACTACATATGTTTGTATATTATCGAAAAGAGTGTATGTGAAAAAATCACTGTATATTATCCAAAGATACAAGTTAGATCCGCCAGATATGTCTGATTTAATACAATATGACCTTTACTTGTCTGTTCTATATTAATAAGGTCAAATCTGCTTGTCATTTTATAGGGTTGAAGCTGTGAAAGATAAAGGTATAGCTGTCATGAATGAGTTCACACTAAAATAGTTCCAACTTCGTATGGTACAATGATTGATTTTTTACGGTAGGGTTAACATGTTTGACATTCTTTGTTATTTATTGAATTGTTCAATATATATATATATATATATATATATATATATATATATATATATATATAAGCTTATTAAAACTTATTAAAGCTTATTATATATATATATATATATATATATATATATATATATATATATATATATATATTTATTATATATAATTATTTTGAGGTCTGGTGATTGTGTTGGAATTATGTCTGATAATATTCTGATGATCCTCCAATGAATGAGAGGACCAGCAGAAGACCACTATGTTGTCGCTCAAATTAAGTGAGTTTTGAGTTTTGTTCTCACTTTTGCCACAGTAATTTTATGATATCTGGCCACAACCTTTTTCAAAGTTCGTCAGTTTCTGTCATTTAACTTTGGGTTTGGTTTCATCGTGATGAACAAATAAATAACTTTTTAACAGTAAAAGGGAAAGAGACAACTAGAAATAGAGGGCGTATATTGGATGGCTATGCTTAACTGTTTTGATGTATATGAATTGTATCAATCTGTAACATTACTTTCTGAATAGGCAGTTTCAAGAAACCTCAAAAGTTCGACACGTTCCTTTAAAAACACAAAATTTTCGAAATCGAATATTTTCCGCTCCAGTCCTACTTTCCTGCGTAAAATTCACTTAATGGCCAGGGGGAAGACCTATATTTTACTTTGCAACTAAAAGTTCGATACTCTGAAAAAATATCGAAAGATATTGGCATGAAAATATCCATATATCGATATTGCTTCGGCATCGTTACTATATAGGTATTCGCATTATATGTTATTGTTACAAAATACCATTAATATAACCAATAAATAACTATTGTTTTAAAGAAAATATAATTAAAAACGTTTTTATAACACCGTTGTTGGTCCTCGATTAATACAATACCAACAACAATAAAAATACATTTTGCGTAATTGGACATAAACAATTATTTGTAAGCAATAGATGTCGCGTGGTATTAAAAAATGACAATCGATTTGGCGTACGGAAAGATTTGCTTTTGAAAAGTATTCCTCGGAACATTGTTTACTAAATTAGCCTATTAAATTTTTTATAGCATAATTTCTACATTATCTAGATAAATAGATTATTACGAAAAACAATACTAATGAAACATTAATTATTTTTAATGATCCTAATATATTAATAATATTATTATTTAATACTAGAATCATTAGTATATATTAATAAATTTTAATGTTATTTTTGACTGGTGGTATTATGTCTTTGACATTTGGTACAATTAAGTACAATTTATTTGAGGTTATCGTAATTTTCATGTCATTTTAAATATTTTTGACGTTTATAGTTCCAAAACAGAACAATATTGATCTTAGCTCATTTGATTTGTTTCAAATTTTGTTTACAAAAGCCATGCGATATTATCAGTTTTATGTGGAAATTTTGATATAAAAGATAAATCTTGCCCCGGTCAGACAATCCTTGAAAAAGTCGATAGATTTCTTGAATATGTCGAGGTACATCACTAAATAACTAAATATCGACCGCAAAACGGTTTTGAACCATTGACATAAAATTGGTTGTCAAAAGAAGCTCGATAGTTGGGTGCCAAGCCAGAAATGCTTGCAAAGTCTGCATTGTCGCCAAGGAATCTGGTGCTAAGTATTTCGTTGTCAACCATTAATGCGATTAAAGGAGGCGTTTAAAAAACCAACAATTTATCAACACAAAAAACGTTTTCTTCCATCATAACTATTCTATCAACGCTAGACCACGCACACCATTCTCTGGGAAGTTTTGATTCATACTACTACATTCATAGGTACAGTCCGGAGCTTATTCCGTTCGACTACTATTTCTTCCAAAATCTGCAAAACTCCCTTAATGGTGTAAAGCTGGCTTAAAAAGAGATTGCTTAAAATCACTTTTCAGTTTTTTGTTAAGAAATCTTAGAAGTTCTATAATAACGGAATTATTTTTACCAGAAATGTACCAAAAGCTCATATATCAGTATTAGATACAGCACATGTATCATATATTAGAGTTTGAAATATATATGAATTGAAAACCCTAATTTGTTTTTTAGGGTAAAATGATGTGGCTCGGTGAATGGAGGTAAATCGAAATGAAACAGTGGTGTTTACATAATATGACCGTTATTTATTGGCAAAATAAAAAATGTGAAAATACAAATAAATAAAACGGATGGCAGCGGAGTTACCTGAAGACGAGGCTTGGGCAGTCGATGGTGGCACGTCTTAACCAAACGAGGGTTGAGCACTGAATGACCGAAATACCCTTCAATAATATCCCAGATAAACGTCTCGGGGTTGCCGCCAGCTATTCGGTGTCGGGTTCCAATTGGCACCCCGCCCGTGTTCAACATCTGGGATTATATTTCTGGGTATTTTGTAGACCGTTATTCCACGATGTAAAATTCGACATGCCTCAATTCGCTACAGTTTAAAGGATATTAAATAAAACGAAATTACTTTTCCCCCAACTCTTTAAATCAACATCGTAGAAAATCGTCGTTTTTCAATAAAAGTGACACAAAAACCTAAGCAACTCAAAATTTTAAAAATAAGTTAAAACGAATACTTTTTCTTAAAACTTTTTCTTTCCCTTTTATATTAACTGTTTTGTGATATCAATATCGGACTCCATCTTTCATTCATAACTAAATTCTGCTAGATGTTACATCCCTATTGGTGATGTCCCACTATTCTAAATTAATTTACAAGTCTACAGTACAATAGTCATACTAATAGTCATCTTTTATTTATTTTCAGTATGGCAGAAAAGATATTGAGCTAGCCCAAAATGAAAAGAGAAAAAACAAAACCGATTCAGAGGATGAGGGATACAGCGAGGGGGTAATCGAATCCGAAGTAGTCACCAAAAATCAGTCCAATACACCGTTAAAGGATGCTCTAAAACCAAATGGATTGACCAATGGGCATGTGAAAAATGGTGGAAATAATTTGATAAGGTTGGTTCACAAAATATAGAGATATTAGAGGGGATTTAGCGTTCATTTGCAACCAAGAGACTGACAATATGAGTGGCGGGAAATTTAAAACATTTTAATAACAATAATAGCAGTATTTTTTTTATTATTTAATTATTACATTGTTACTAGTCGTTTCCGTCTAACCTATATTTTGTCTTTATAATAACTTAAATCTAGGTATATAACTAGGAGGACCCATCGGCCCTATCTCAGTCTCTGGTGAAATAATGTTTATACATGTCACTGCTGTATTTTTATTATATGCATCTCACTACACAACACTACACAAGATAAGATGGTCTGATTCTTTTGAGTCTGTGTCCTGTTCTGGTGGTATCCAAAAGCTGCAATACTTCAATATTCTCATGAGAATGGAGTTTTTCCTCATGCATCCTTGCAATTCTCTTGATTTCTTGACTGACTGTGGGTATCTGAAGATTTCGATGTAGTATTTGGGTGCCACAATACCTCCCAAAACTTTGTTCTAAAAAATTTGTATTTTATTTATGTTACTCTTTGCAGAACATCCCCATAGTTGAAGTCCATTTGTCCATATAGGCTTCAGTATTTGTTTATATAATAGCAATTTATTATGTACTGATAATTATGATTTTCTTCCAATTAGCCAGTACATTTTCTTATATTTCAATTCCAGTTCTTTTCCTCTCCTTCTTTATATGTTCCTTTCAGCGAAGTTTTGCATCAAGATTAATTCCGAGATATTTAGCATTGTTGCTATATGGAATAATAGTATTATTTAACGATATTGGTGCTTGTACGGTATGTTTATAGGTGAACTGCATATGTACAAATTTACTTTCATTAATTCTTATTTTCCATAATTGTGTCCAATTATTTATATTGTCACTTGCCTGTTGTAATTTTCGTGAGGCTTCTTTATTATTGTCTCCGACAGCTATAATTACAGTATCATTAGCAAATGTAGCTATCATAATATTCTCCATTTGTGGTATATCACAAGTGTAGAGCAGTAATAATAATAATACTAATAAAAATAATAATAGTAAAAATAAAAATGCAATAGAAGTTTAAAAATCTATGTTATTTAGGTATATGTAAAATTCACATTAGTAAAGGAGAATTCATAGAATTTTCTATGTTTAATGACAATATATTATACTAACAACATTTTAAAACATAATATAAAAAAATGGACAAAAAACAATTTATACTTTTAAATATACAAAGGTTAATAAAATATTATCAATAAATTTATTATCTTAAATATAACTGCGCGAAATATTAGAGTACAGTACAATATAACAATAGAAAATTGGTTAATTGAAAAGTCCTCGGCCTAATATAGTAAAACAAATTTTTTTGGCAAAATTAGTTTTTTTTATTCAACATAATTCCCTTCGAGGGTGATACACCGATTATAGAAACCCTCCAACTTTTCGATACCATTTTTGTAGTATGATTTATCCTTTTCTTCAAAATAGGCCTCAGTTTCGGCGATGACCTCTTCATTCGACGAAAATTTCTTCCCAGCGAGCATTCTTTTGAGATCTGAGAACAGGAAATAGTCGCTGGGGGGCAGATCTGGAGAATACGGTTAATGACGAAGCAATTCGAAGCCCAATTCATGGATTTTTGCCATCGTTTTCACTGACTTATGACACGGTGCATTGTTTTGGTGAAGCAGCACTTTCTTTTTCTTCAAATGCGGCCGTTTTCGGCGATTTTGATTTTCAAACGCTCCAATAACACTCTGTAATAGTCGCTATTGATGGTCCTTCCTTTCTTAAGATAATCAATGAAAATTATTCCATGTGCATCTCAAGATATATATACAGTCGCCATAATCTTTCCAGCCGATTGTTGCGTTTTCTCACGCTTTGGAGCGGGTTCATCGTGTGCAGTCCACTCGGATGACTGTCGATTGGATTTCGGAGTGAAATGATGGAGCCATATTTCATCCATTGTCACATATCCACGCTAAAACTCGGGTTTATTACGCTTGGTCATCTTCAAATACTGCTCCGAATCATCAACTTGTTGTTTTTGGTCAAAACTGAGCTCGCGCGGCACCCCTTTACACAGAGCTTTCTCATACCCAAATATTCGTAAATGATATGATGAGTTGAACACGTTGAGTTGATATCTTTAGAGTGTCTGCTATTTCATTCAATTTCAATTTACGGTCTACTGTTTTCTTTACGGTGTAATGTTTTTAATGTTTTTGTCGGTAACAACCTCTTTTGGGTGTCCACTGCGTTCATCGTCTTCGGTGCTCATTTCACCACATCTAAACTTAGCATACCAATCCTTGATGGTTGATTTTCCTGGGACAGTGTCCGGAAACTCGGCATCAAGCCAAGTTTTTGCTTCATCTGTATTTTTCCCTTCAAGAAGATCAACACGCGAAATTCCTTTTTATCCTTTTTTTTTTCACAATAACAAAAGTTGCTTCGCTCAAAATGCTTTAATTCACAAACTGATGATCCGACAGTTGTCAAATTTATACACGCTTCTTTTGAGGGTTAGATCTAACTAAAAACATATGGATTTAATTCTAGTAGCGCCATCTGTGTGTCAGGCTGGGGATTTTTTGAATTGACCTGTTATATGTTGAAGACTAATTATTTTGTAATCTCTTTTTAAATCTTTTTTTTAACAAATATTTATTGTAAGTATATAAGCTGTGTATATTTAGATGTTGTAATAAAAAATGTTCCATTTTTGCCTTTTGCTATTCTGTTCATTTTTCTCATCCACCAAAACAAACAACACCTAACTGTACACTACAAACTCTTTTGCTCTTATTTAAGACCCCACAAGAGATTCCCATCAATTTTTCATTATTTATTGCTAAAAACCATTTCTGACAAAAGCTGTGCATTCTATTTGAAACGGTACTACATCCTGGAACCCAACACTTGAGATGTCTTTCAATTTAAACATATTATTTTAACTAAATTAAAAGAATATTTAACATATATGTTTTTTGAGTTTTGTTTTGTCAGCCATGTTGAAAAATGCATCCAATTCGCAAGAGAAGCTTTCAACAAAAACTTTGTCGAAAAAAAATAAACCGAAATTCTTTGTATATAAATCAATTTATTTATCTACAAAGTATAAAATTACTAAAAAACATCATAACCATAAGACATTAAGAAAAAAAAGAAGGAAAGGAGATAACCAGTAACTTCTTGATTATTTCCATGAAATATAAACACACATACTCTATGGTTACTTATCATCTAGATCAGTCTTCTGAAAGCTATGTAAAATTTAGCTTTGCTGCCAAATTTAAACTTCAAGCCACGTAGCCGCAAATGAACAAACTAAGACACTGTTTTACAGGCGCCCATATAAGATATTTTTCTAAATTCTCAATATTTTGTGGGTTGGTTTCTCATTTTATTTTTGTGTAGAACCGGATTTAGTTTTTTTTTGTTTCAGTCGAGAAGATCGACATATTTTACTTCCTGATCCAGTGAATGTGCCCATTGTGGACGAGAAATCTGAAGAACATATCAGTGATGATGAAATCAAAGAAAGAAAAGTACAAGTGGAGTGTCCGTTTCGAACAATTGAATCCTTAATCTAACGAGTCCATTTTTCAGGAGAAGATATCTAATTTTCAACTGAACACGATTCTGGACTATACCAAGGCCGGCATGGAGGCCATAATCGAGGACCAGGTAACGTCCAGGTTCGAGGCCGAGGAACTGAAGAACTGGAACCTTCTCATCCGGACTAATCGTGGATACGAGTTCATTTCGTGGAAGCTCACGTTCATTTGGTTGTGCGGTTTCTTCGTTCGCTACTTCCTCCTGCTCCCACTCCGTATCATTATCTGTTTCTGCGGGGTAAGTACCATCAGTTCCGGGTTTGAATACTGTTTATGATATCCACCATGACAGGTCATGTTGTTACTTATTACCAGTCCGATTGTTGGTACTCTTCCAGCAGGTGGACTCAAAAGGTGGTTGAGTAACAGAATCTATTTAATATCCAGTCGTGTAATGATTCGTTCGGGCTCGGCCGTTATTCGAATACATAACAAACGTTGGAGGCCCGCAAATGGTTCTATATGCGTTGCCAATCATACCACTCCAATGGACACCACCATTCTATCCACTGATAACTGTTACTCTATGGTGAGTCCTCGATGAGGGCCTACAATGGACGCTGCTATAAGGCTTCGCATTTTGTTAATAATTGAGGGCATTGAAAATGTTCGATTATATTTTTATCAGATAAACAAAATTACTTGTTCATGTTTGTTAAGGTCCACAAGTAATGTCTATGTTAAGTCTTGGTCATTATAAATGTCTAGATAAAGTATTCTATGTATTGGGTCCTCAAACAGTAGATTGTTTAATAAGTATTGTACTTTATTATTTGCATTATATTTTGAAATACATTTTATTATTCAATGTCATTTCGTTGAAGTTCAACAGCTTTCTTCAGTTCAGAGGATCTAGCGAATAGGATGGATGTTGGATTCATTCGCATTGATTTTCTACATTTTCTTGTTTTATTAGAAAGTACGAATGTCTATATTTAGCTAGTTCGCAAAATTATAATAATAATCTGAGCCTATGCAGAAGGAAATTTCCTTATGTATCTCAGAATTGATGCTCCTGTTTTGATGATGATGGTGGACCCTTCTCAGTGTTGAAGAAACAGTTATTTTTAACCCTTTTTAAAGTAGTATTTAAATATATTTTGTTTTGTTATTAGCTAATATAAGACCTATAATATACAGTTTTCAGAAAATTCAAAACTTCGTCGAAAATCTTTCTCACACTTTGGATAATGGATAATACAACTTATTGAACGACGGTTAATACATTATTTATTATTGAATCTTTAAATATTCTTTTTTAGTCTTTTTTTCAATCTCATATTTTTTTTCTAGGACAAATGTTTATATAATGTATAATGGATCTAAATTTTCATCATTTTTCTGAGATCCCAATTAGTCGGTTCTTATTTGATATGTTTGTGATAATATTTGACTTCTTTTTTGTTTATCTGGTATTAATTTTATATGTTAATTTGGGAAAGCACCAAGAATTTCACTATAACAATTAACTATTTCCCTATGTTTAAGTTAATAAGGTATTAAACGGTTGATTTTCATCGATTGGTTAACACACACACAGTTGTTTTGTTGCACTAAATGTTTAATGTTTAGTATTTAATTACTTAATATTAAATATCTGTCTATATTGTTAAGTTGCTGTTTTTTTAACTTTATATTCATATAGCGCAATATTTTAAAGTTGGCTTTGCATCAGTAACTAAAACATGTAATGTGCTCAATAAGGTGTATTAAATAATATAAAATTGATTGATTTAATGTAATGAGTACAGTACATAATCATCCAGCTAATGTCGCATAATGAAATCTACAGTATATTAATTCTGAAATCTGAAAATATATGTATATTATAAAATATATGTATATATATAATATATGTATATCTGAAAATTAGTAAATCACTAAAAAGGCATTAATTAAATTACTAATCAGTTTACTATAAGTAACTTGAGATAAAATCGAATTGTTTCTAAGCAACAATTTTTAAGAGATCAATTGAAAAGACCCCGGCCTACCATATTAAAACACATTTTTTGTCAAAATTAGTTTTTTTTATTCAACATAATTCCCTTCAAGGGTGATACACTGATTATAGTGACCATCCAACTTTTCGATACCATTTTTGTAGTACGATTTATTCTTTGATTCAAAATAGGCCTCAGTTTCGGCGATCACCTCTTCTTTCGACTGAGAACAGGAAATAGTCGCTGGGGGCCAGATTTGGAGAATACGGTGGATGAAGAAGTTATTCGAAAGATTCATGGATTTTTGTCATTGTTTTTACTGACTTGTGACACGGTGCATTGTCTTGGTGAAGTAGCACTTTCTTTCCTTCAAATGCGGCCGTCTATCGGCGATTTCGTCCTTCAAACGGCCCAATAACTCTATGTAATAGTCGCTGTTGATGGTCCTTCCTTTTTCAAGGTAGTCAATGAAAATTATTCTATGCACATCCCAAAAGACAGACATCATAACCTTGACAGCCGACTGTTGCGTTTTCCCACGCTTTGGGGCGAGTTCATCGTGTGCAGTCCACTGGAATGACTGTCGATTGGACTTCGGAGTGAAATGATGAAGCCATGTTTCATCCATTGTCACATATGGACGCAAAAACTCGAGTTTATTATGCTTGATCATCTTCAAACACTGCTCCGAATCATCAACTCGTCGTTGTTTTTGGTCAAAAGTGAGCTCGCGCGGCACCCACTTT
This sequence comes from Rhynchophorus ferrugineus, assembly GCF_030347505.1. NCBI lineage: Eukaryota > Metazoa > Arthropoda > Insecta > Coleoptera > Curculionidae > Rhynchophorus > Rhynchophorus ferrugineus. The sequence goes on along the minus strand of NW_027472580.1, from coordinate 87,860,441 downwards.
GCACAGAGTTTTTTCATACCCAAATATTCATGAATGATGAATGTACACAATCAGTTGATATATTTAGAGTGTCTGCTATTTCATTCAATTTCAATTTACGGTCATTCAAAATCATTTTGTGAATTTTTTAAATGTTTTCGTCGATAACAACCTCTTTTGAGCGTCCACTGCGTTCACCGTCTTCGGTGCTCATTTCACCACGTCTAAACTTAGCATACCAATACTTGATGGTTGATTTTCCTGGGGCAGTGTCGGGAAACTCGGCATCGAACCCAGTTTTTGTTTCAACTGTATTTTTTCCCTTCAAAAAGCATTTTTACACGCATCTCTTGAGGGTTAGGGCTAACTAAAAACATACGGATTTAATTCTAGTAGCGCCATCTATGTGTCAGGCCGGGGAATTTTCAATTGACCTGTTATGTAATTATCCAACTAATCATCAGATGCATTTTATTTGCAAAATAAATACTTATTGTAATTAAAAGTGAGAAACTAACATTTCTATTTATGGAACAATTATAGTTATATATTATACTTTATATTAACTACTACAAAGTTAGTTTTAATTAAATGATGGATCAATATGGTATAAGTAATTATGTAATAATATACAACTCTTATTTAACTAATCATCTAACATATATCAAATGTCTGTTTTCCCAAAATGAATATTCTCATGTTTTGCAATTATAACAAGTGTACAGATATATCAAAGTTTGCAAAACACTACAGAGTTAGCATTGGATCAACAATGTATGTGGATAATATAAGATAAAACTTTATTGTAGAAGAAGTCCAATCATCCACCTAATATCCTAATGTATTTAGTTAATATATTGATAGTCAATTATGTTTAACCCTGATAGGAATGCAATTAAGTGTTGATTTATGTTATCACAAAAATTGCAAATATCAATTAAGTGGCTAATTATTTCTATAATTATTTGCCACTGCTTTTTTCGCAGTAACAAAATTGTTCGTTAGATGTTTTCGAATGTTATTTTCAAACAGCCTATACGGTAAATCATCTATTTTTGGAATCCCATTATGTAATGTAAGTATAAATCTTTAGGATGAATTTACTGGCACAATTTATTATAAATGCAACTTACTATCAATTGGATGATTGGACAGCGTCGTCAACGAATAATAGCACGTCTGCTATTTATTTTATGTGAATGGTTATTACAAATGATGTTAGTTTTGTTGTTTTTTTATACGTTGTTCATAGTAAGGATATTTTCACCATTAAATATACAAGGTGTGTTCCAAAGTAAATGTGATTTTTTAAAAATAGGGCAACTATTGATTGCCTAAGTTGACAGCTACATCATTCTGTCAAAGTAATTTGGAAATCCAATTTCCGATAACTTTTTGTAACATTTGGATCTCTATATGGATAATAATTGTTTTTAGTTTAGCAGTGTAGTGTATATATAGATGTTTAAAATATAAAAATGATAATTTAAAACTAAGTTTTCTTAAGTTAATAAGTCTAAATTCTCATTTTTAAAATGTCCGTTTTTTAAATTGTATGAGGAACACGCCTTGATTTTGATGGCTTGGAAATAAATCAACAATGCATCGTTTATTTTCTCCACTAAACTGAAACACACACAGCACACATACACGTACCACCCATTCTTTTTTACAAACAAAGCACACTTGTGGTTCAGCTTTGATAGCACGACGCTTTGGGTCTTTTACAGGTGCAGTGGTTGACAATATGTACAGCACTTGTGGGGTATATACCACCGGGCGATTTCAAACGTCTGGTTAATAAGTACGTTGCCATTATGTGCTTTGGTGTATTGTCCAGATCTATCTCATCCGTTATTACGTATCACAACGTTGAAAATAGGCCGAAGGAAGGGGGTATATGCGTAGCAAACCATACATCTCCCATAGACGTGCTCACTCTTATGTGTGACAATTGTTATTCATTGGTAGGTCTTGGTTTTGAAATCGTTGAATGTGGCAATCCAACGTGAGTTGGTTGTAGTAAACGAGTACTCCATAATTAATACATTACTGTCAGTCATAACAATTACGTGCCTGAATATGTTTGCTAATAATTTTATTCAAACCTTTCAATTTTCTAATATGATTTCAATTTTTGTGTACATTATATTTTATATTTTATTGTATTTGCAAGGTTCCCATTGTTTGATATTTGTATTGAATTATTTAAAGTAATTCTAATAAGAATTACAATAATATTCATTAATTAAATTCTTTATTACGTGGGCTAAGCTATAATTATTGAGAATAAAAAATCTAGTTAACCACGCACAACAAATGGTTTATTTAAACAATGCAGCCTTTTATCTGTCACTGTTTGTGTAATTTGTGAAATTTAGGTGAATTGTTGCGAAATAACTTATTGAATATGCGCTTGGTATTGAAAAAAAATGGAATGGAATTGTTAACAGAAAACTTTCATTTAATGATTCACTATGATTTAAATTGCAAATTCTTGAAAATTTGTATTCTCTCTTTTTTTCGGTAATTGTAGCTTGATCTTTGTAATAGGTATCTGGAAAACCCATCGACATTTTTTAAACGTTGAATTATTATTTTTGAAAATAATTATCTTATTAAAACGTTAACCTAACTAAATTCATCAATATCAAATGTCAAAGGAAAACGTTTAAGTGTTGTCAGAATGAACTATACAAAACCGAAATTAGTTTCTTGTCGACCTTATTGTCCAAGTGATAGATCATCAAGTAATTGACGCAAGTAATGTCAATAGAAGTAATTAATCTACGTAGAAATAAAATTAATTTTAAAACTAATGTATTTTATTTGTGGTCATAATTAGTAGATTATGATGCGTACTCTCTACATATTTATCTCGTATTATTTTTTTTTCAAGGATTTTTTTATATGTACATTACTTAAAAGTTCTATTGAAATGCGTCGACGTTAACCCCAAAGGTTAATACACGTTTTGTATCCATGGCGGCCTTAATCAGTTTTTTTTTTGTGTGGTTTCATTTGATTTTAGATATTTTATGGAAACTTTATGGAATAGAAAATTATGAATAAATCATTTATTAAACGTCAAAGTTCGAACAGGTTCTATTTACGAAATACAGGCTGTTTTAATTAATGGGAAACTTAAACGTTAATGTATTAGCGATGGATGTATTTGCACTTTTATGGAATATTTTGAATGGGATCGTTTGATAATGAACTGCTTCAAGTAATTGCTTTTGCTGCACCGATAGAAAAAGTGCAACTCATACAATGATGTCACAATTTGATTAATGTCGTTTTGATCTTAATTGAACGCTGTTATTACGTGAGTTCATAAAGTATGTTTTAAATTGGAGTAATTGCATATTATGTAACACAACTTTGGTTTTTAATAGAAACTTGTGACATTATTTCTCATGATTTGGGCTTTGCTTCAAGTGTCTTTTGTTTTCGTATGAATTGAGCATATTCTGTATTTAGATAGGACAAAGGCATGGAGGTTTCTTGGGAATACTCCAAAGAGCACTGGCAAGAGCATCACCACATATTTGGTTTGAACGGTCTGAAGTACGCGATAAGAAATTCGTTATTAAAAGGTTGGTGTTGCTATGTTGTTTGCAATGGTTCTAACGGTTAGTGTTGCAGGTTGAAAGAACACACGTCGGATCCAAAGAATCCCCCCATTTTGATATTTCCGGAAGGTACGTGCATTAATAACACGTCGGTTATGCAGTTTAAAAAAGGCAGCTTTGAAGTGGGTACCGTTATTTATCCCGTTGCCATTAAATATGATGCCAGGTTAGTTTTGAACAAGTAGTACATGTTACATGGTGTATGTTATATAGAGGGATATGGAAAGTTTGTGTTATTCGCGGCATAAATCAACAAGTTTAAGATCTTTATTCGTGCAAATTCGTTTTTTAATTGATGACACTTTACAAACATCTTTTTAAGGGGCAACAAAAATTTGGCTCTACATATATACGAGGGTCACTATTTATATTTCGGGAATTGGCAACACTGTTGTCATGTGAGTCCATCTGACGGTTCTATTGAGAACATTTTGTCGCACGGACGCTGTTTGTTTATTTTATTTTTAGTTGAATCATAGAGAGAAAAAACCTAATACCAACACACCAGTTTGGGTTTATTAACAAGCTCTCAACAATTGACCAGGTCCACATAATAACAGATGTTATTGAAAAAGCCTACGAAAATAAAAAGTATGCTCAGCTATATTTTTAGATGTAGCACAAGTCTTCGATAAGGTTTGGCATGAAGGCCTTGTTCATAAACTACAGAAAATGCTACCAAAACAACAGACCGAACTATGAAAATCATATATTACAACCAGAATGTTTAGAGTCAAACAAGAAGAAGCTTACTCTACAATAAAAGAAGCTAAAGCTGGTGTACCACAAGGAAGTGTACTGGGACCAAAGCTTTATCTACTCTACACTTGTGATATACCACAAATGGAAAATATTATGATGGCTACATTTGCTGATGATACTGCGATTATAGCTGTCGGAGACAATAGTGAAGAAGCCTCACGAAAATTACAATAGGCAAGTGACAATATAAATAATTCGACACAAGCTTGGAAAATAAGAATCAATAAAAGTAAATCTGTACATGTTCAATTCACCTATAAACAGACCCTACAAGCACCAATAACATTAAATAACACTATCATTCCATATAGCAACAACACTAAATATCTTGGAATGAATCTCGATGAAAAACTTCGCTGGAAGGAACATATATAGAAGAAAAGAAAAGAACTGGAATTGAAATATAAGAAAATGTACTAGCTAATTGGAAGAAAATCACAATTAACAGTACGTAATAAATTGCTATTATATAAGCAAATACTAAAGACCTGTATCCAAGTCCTGTCCGGACATACGGAGTTCAATTATGTAGATGTTCTGCAAAGAGTAACATAAATCAAATACAAATTTTTCAGAATAAAGTCCTGAGAGATATTGTGGGTGCACCCAAATATTATAGGACTGATTACCTACATCGAGACCTTCAGATACCCACAGTCCATCAAAAATTCAAGAGAATTGCAAGGGGGCACGAGGAAAGTTGCATATATTAAAAAATTCAGCAGTGACATGTATAAACATTATTTCACCAGAGACTGAGATAGGGCCGATGGGTCCTCCTGGTTATATACCTAGATTTAAGTTATTATAAAGACAAATTGTAGGTTAGACGGAAACAGCTAGTAACAATATATTAATTAAATAATAAAAATAAAAAAATTAGTTGAAAGTTTCGTCTGGGCAAAAAATGAAAGTGAATCGTGAACATTTTCGTGCGATAATTTTTTCCGATTTTTGGCGTGGATTATCACAACAAGAGTGCATCAATCAACTTGATTTGACTTTTGGTGATGAAGCTCCATCAAAATCCATGGTGTATCACTGGTTTAGTGGATTCAATCGTGATCGTAGTTCGCTGTCCGACGAGTTTCGTGAAGATCGTTCAGAATCGGCTGTTGTGCCAGAAAACAACGATGCTGTGTGCGAAATGATTAAGCAAGATCGTCATGTCACCAATTATGAGAATGAGGCACCCCTAAGCATTAGTTCCACCAGCATATATGCGATTTTACATGATCACTTAGCTGTGCGAAAGTTATGTTCGCGATGGATCCCATTTTGTCCCAGTTTGACAATCGCTCAAAAAAAGGCTCGTGTCGATTGGTACAAATGCTTAAGAAATTCAATCGCGGTACTTCGAAAGACGTTTATAAAATCGTAACAGGTGACGAATCATGGATATATTCGTATGAGCCCGAAAGTAAGCAGCGGTCGACTGTATGGGTGTTCGTGCACGAAGTACTTCAAAGAAAATGGTAGCCTAGAAAAGTCGTCGTTGAAATAAGGAAAACAAACAAGAGACGCTGGATCATGACATCGTGCTTCATAGTGACAACGCGAGCTCTCAAACAGGAGAGTATTTGAGCACTCAAAACATCGAATTGATTGGTCATCCGCTGTACAGCCCTGATTTGGCACCCAATAATTTTTGTTCCCATCCGTGAATAATAAACTGCGTGGTCAACGATTTCCATCTCCCGAAGAAGCTATTAAAGCGTTCAAAAATCATGTTTTGAGGATACCTCATTCGGAAAGTAATAAATGCTTTGAAAATTGGTTTAAGCCTATGCAAAAGTGTATCGATTATCATGGCGAGTACTTTGAAAAACAATAAAAATATATTTGCAGCTTAACTATTTGTTTTTCCTATTCCCGAAATATAAATAGTGACCCTCGTATTAACTGGCTTTACACTAAAATGTTTCATATAGTATAATCACATTTACCTTCAATGCAATTTTGCTAATTATACCCCACTTGGACACATTTTGGGTTTAAACTGTGGGTAATTTTAAAATTTTTGAGACTGAAGATACATTATAATCAAATAATAGTGATTATAATCAAGTCACAAAAATGATGAACGCACTCTATATCAGATGCGCAAAAATTGTTTCATAAACAAACTGAAACCAACAATCGCGTTATAAATATAAGTCAATCAAATGCCTTTGTGTGGCAATTCAAACGAACCAATCACAAAAGTGATCTCAGTGCCTCCTGCATTGGTGGTACCACGCAAAACATTTCCTCAGTTTGGCCTATTTAAGTTAAATCTCTATATAATACTCTATGAATCTACATCTATATAATACTCGATCGTACAGATGAATCTAGCATGTCAGTTGCGGCTTTTCACAGTGACAGAAATGTGCACCAATTTTCAATAACTCTGCTACATAGATCCGGCTAAATATGAACAATGGTCAGAGTTATGTTAACGTTGAAGACATTAATCGTTTGTGGCTTGTTATTATAGATCTGTAACTTCAGAAAACCACACAAAAAACATGGTCTTGGTGGTCAATTCAGCGAGAGCTAACCACATCCTCAATTTTTTTTTTGGTCGCCGTGTAATACGTAGCGCTCTCTGTTTTAACCATATGTCGTAAATGTCCATTTAGTTCAATTTCAACTGAGAAAACCCATTCAGCAAAGCTATTTACGTAATGAGGAAATACGGACTAATGGTATCGCAGATCAGAACAGTGACTTTTTGTGGATGCATGTGCATCTCGGTTTGATGTCATCATATATGTAGCTATTATACAATCACCAGAACTAACCAACATACAGAACTTGGAACAGACTCAACTTGGGACGGTCATTCATCAGCCGTTACCGATTTTGGAATTATGAAACTTTGATCGATGTTACAACGGTGAAACTCGGTGGTTTTTATTATTTGGAATATACTCAATCATTTGCATATCAAGAAGAATTACGAATTTTTCAGCAACATTTCTCTAACACAGGCTCCAGGAAGAAACTTGATTGTTGGAAGCATGTTTACATATTCCCTTAAAGCTTGTTGAAATGATAATCCTATATATAATCAGCCACTACTAAAATCAATATACATATAAGTTAATAAGCGATTTGACTCAGATTAAGATAGGGATGGGTGGTACCAGATTGGCCTGTATCAGGTCCTTTGATCAACTGCTCACATAAAGCAAGTAATAAATAACTACCTTAAAGTTAACTTTGGACTCATGCAGAACTTTGTCCCTCAAAATATTTGTTAATGGAGTTACACAGGACTTTCTCTAGTCCTCTACTCTGTTAGATTGATTTACAGTAGATATCAGGAAAATTAAAGATGGAAATATGGTCTTCTTTCTTGCTGATATTGCTTTCTACTTCTGGAGGCTGTGCTAATTCTCTCAAAACATTAACCATAGTACTCCATAACTGAAAACTCATCAATATCAAAATGAAGAGTAGCTATGTAGCTATAGAATTATAATAAAGGGCGTGATTTTTTCTACTCACTTGTATGCAGAAACATCTCACTTCTTGTTTTCCTTATTTTTATATTTGTCTGATCTGGATTATTAAACAGTCTGGTTCAGTTTTATTAATTCGTGATAAAAATTCGAGTTTTAAGCAGTTTAAAAGAAAGTTCTCAGATTGATACTAAATATCTCATAATTTGTACTTTCAAATCCTTCAGAAGAGAATGTACACCCAGATTACTCTACATTCATAAAATATTCTTGAAAGAAATTAACTTTTCTCAAATGAAATAATCCTTCTATCACTGCTATTTTGTCTTCATAAAGGTAGTATAGATACCATCTTTTTAACTATTATCATTAAAAAATCAACTGAGATTCATAAAAATTAGTTTAAAAATATATTTAATATTAGCAGTTTTTCATATAGAAATCAATCAACTTTACTGACGATCGTAGATTATTGCGACGTTATCCATAAATTATTTCTTTCTAAAGATGTATGTACAAAGACCTTTTAAGATTGTTCCAGTTGAATTAAATAAAATATCAATTTATTTTTTGTTTAGATTTGGTGACGCCTTTTGGAACAGCAGCAAGTATTCTATGCTTCATTATTTGTATATGATGATGACAAGTTGGGCTATTGTTTGTGATGTATGGTATTTACCCCCAATGCAGAAGAAGGAAGGCGAAAGCTCCATAGATTTCGCCAACAGAGTTAAAAGTGCTATAGCTAAGCAGGGAGGATTAGTTGACTTAGTTTGGTGAGTGAGCTTCGGGAATCAAATTGAAACAACAGCATAATTATACTCTGTGTTACAGGGATGGTCAATTGAAGAGGTATAAGGCGAAAAAAGAATGGAAGGAACGACAACAGGAGGAATTTAGTAAACGATTAAAAATGGAATAGAAGAATTATTTATTAACAAGTAGTATTAAAAAGAAACATCTCAATAGTTCTTATAAGTCATTCACGCCAATCTCTATGAAACCAGCCGAGATGTCCGCGTTTCAACCATCGAGAATGGACACTGTTTCTTTTTCTTTTGTAAGCTTTTCGAAAATTCTGGATCAATGAAAGTAACCCGAAAAGACTGGCCATAGTGGTTGTTAATTGTTAGATGGATCAGTTCTAGTCACGGTAGATTTATAATTTTAAGGATGTTTTTATGTGATATATGGGTATAATGTCTTTTTTTTTGTTTGGGTGACGGTTCATTCTGGTCACTGAAATACCCACCGTGAATTGAATTGTATATTTATTGGTACAGAAGATTTGGTTCTTCACCATCAATCATTACATATTCATTCATCGTAAGATTAAAGTATGTCCCGTGTGATCAATTGTGAAATTGGCTATAACATTGCTAATTTTATAAAATATACAAACATATAATCTTCCTTGAATATCCAACGCACCTTTTATATTTATTTCTGTCTGAAAATACTCCATTGTGAATTTTAATGCCTCGAGTCTTCGTTCTTTGTTATTATACTTATTTTGATTTCAACGTATGTTCAACGCATGTAGACAATAAATTTGTTTCCCTTTTTTACATTAATAAGTAGGGATAAGCAAAGATGTACATAGTCATTGGTGATTTTATTTCTAATCAATTATTAGTAAATTTATATTTAATAGAGAACACATATATATCGGTTATGTATGGATCGTCAACTGATTTCAAATGAAGAAGCATTTATTTTTGTATAAGTCTGAAAAATAATGTGCGCTGAGGGTGTGGCCTTTTCAATGTAGGCAGAATACAACTGTAATTAGGTTAGGTTAGAATTATTAAATAACATTTACACATTGTAAATAGTTTTGTATTAAACTTTATTTGCAGAAAATAAAGAAATATGAAATTTCAGTTTTTTTTATTACTTGACTCACTCGGATCATTCTGATACTTTTTAGTTGCTATCATGAGCACAATAGCACTAAGCGGTTGGTATCAGCATATTTTGCTTTTATGTGATATATTTCCTTGAGCTGCTGACAACAAAAAATCATATTTAAAACGGTTCATGATATCCGATGAGTTTTTAAATAACTAGAACAAAAACGTTCAAAACTCATCAATCTCGATATACCACAAACTAAATGGATATGTTAGACTAACAAAAAAAATCAAGAAAAGTAACGCAACTGCACTGTTGTCGCGACCGATTTAGAAGTTGTTTCATCGAAAGGTGAATATCGGATGTTAAAAAAGGGGTAGTAAACATTCCACACCAACGAGGAGTAAGTCTCCTATTAATTGTCCGCAAAGTATTCATGAAAACCGGCCGAGAAGAGCAAACAAAATTTAAACCAAATCGCGGTTGGGCAATAACATTTTCGCACTTTATAGAGGAATATAGCAGATGCGGAAAGCTGCTTTCGATTATGTATAGACTGACGCTCACTATGGATAGATATCGAAGCTCTTCACTGGTTTCAAGACCAATAATATAAGTAATAATATCTATTGCTGAAATAATAAGCCAAATCGGCTCATCTGCGATTCATCAAGAGCTTTTGCTTTTCTAAGATGGTGCGTGTGAGAGAGAGGAAATATAACAATTAAGACGTAGCTTCGAAATATACATTAATCAAGATCATATAAAGTAACCTGAAATATATACCGACTGTGGCGAGATTTGGTGAAGAACATTCGTTTGGTATCAACAGCATGTGAAGTAGACACTCTCTTCGAGCACCAGATTGATGATTATGATGCTTTTACAAAAGATAGTGATACAGGCATAAACGGAGTAACAGTATATGAAATTGTTGTTTTTATACAGGGTTACGAAGAAGGCAGATTTTTGTCGAAATCCTTAAGAGACGTTTGCGAGGTCATGGCGTATAAATCTATATAGAAAATTTAAGTTCCATATTTTTTTAACCAAAGAACTTGCAAACTAGTTGATAGAACTTGAAATATTTACGCGACATTGCGTTTTAACAAAATATTTATATATACTTATTAACCGGTTTACAAGTTTCAGTGGAAAATTCTCAGTGTATTAAGATTTCTTGATAGATATTGTTGCAAAAAATTAACATCACAACTATATATATTTTAAATATACCCATTTTTTTGCACTTGTCTTTAATTCATGTAATAAAACATCTAGTTACTTTTTTATTTTAACTATATTTGTAACTACTATCTATTATTCAGCTCTCTTTTCATTTACATCTTCAATTTGTTGGTTCTTATACATTTCCAATAGCTCTTCAGTAGCTGTTGTCTCAACAACATGTGGTCCTGCCAATTCGGGTGAAGGAAATTCTGCCAAATTTAATTTAGGGTCCCTGAAAGTGTATGGTGTCCATGGACCTTGTACCGATGGATGATCCGTGTGTAATAGTTTTCTTAGCCGAATACCAGTCTTGTCTGAGCTTTGGGTCTTTAATAATTGGAGCCACTTCAGTATTTCATCCTCGGTAAAGTTCCTCGCGTTCACCCACTGAGTGTCGCCATTTACTAGAAATGTGTATTTACTAAAAGCCCATGCTATACCTGCAGTATCTTACAATATTCGGCTCTGATTATGGGAGTTCTGTGACGCCTAGGTTTCATGTAGACAGCAACTTCTGGAGTTTCTTTCACAAAATCAATCAACTTATTTTCGATGAATTCTCTTTAAGAGATCAGACAGATCAAGTAAATGTTATAATCAATTGTAGTAACTTACCGCATGCCTCGGCTTGATCCATTATTTTTACAAAATTTCAAAACAACTCTTTGTAACTGACAAACGTACCTACCAACTCCGTTTTGTCCTGGAGTTGTTATAAATGCAGGTTTTAAAAATAAGTGACTATTCGACATAATTTTTCTTGTTTACAATTGCATTATGCAAAGAACAGCTTAAAATGGGGTTATGTTACCCAACAGAAAAGAAAACTGTATTGCATAACTGCGAAATTAGTTTGCCAATCGTACGTATTAGCGCTATTGTTTTGTTCAAACATCGTTTTCTTGACACTTTTCTTTTATATTCGTTAAAATGCTGGTTCAAACTGGTTCATCTAATTATTTAACTGCTAGGTATATTTTATTAATTTACGTTATTTGTTAAGTTGTATAATATATATAGTCCTATTATTAATTATAGGTTTGATTTTGGGGTACCCTTAGAGGACATATTTCCGTCAAATGGGATTCATCCTAGACTTGCGGTAAGTTTTTATATCAACATTAGCTTAACAATGATTGCATATATAAATAATATTATTCTTTACTATCATTTCGAGGACTAATCTTGATAAAATTTATCAAATACACAATCTAAATGTTAAATGCTGAAGTACCCTGATTTTTATCCTTTCGTAGGTAATTTATTTTTTATGTATTACCATATCTAATTATTTAACGGAACTATGTGACAATAAACATAATTTAATATTAACCCTTTAATTATGTTATGATTGATTCTATTTATATGATTCTATTTATATTATGGTCTAGATAACTTTATTTCTTTAGGGCCATATCATTATATTTTTAACTTCTTTATTTATTAGTTGAATTTGGTTTTAAATAAATATAACCTGGAATATTCCAAAGGATATACTGCAATTGTTTTGCGGTGCCATGTGTTGTTATGCGACGTGTAAATAAACAAGATAGAGTCGCTTTAACGTTTTTGAGGGGGCATCTCATTTATTCTAGGAGTATCTTAGCTAAGTTTGAGCCAAGTCGGTTTGAGAAAATAGTCCAGTTACTCAAATGAAAGACGCTTAATTAGTCAATCTCTTACAATATAAAAAGATGGAAGACAGTTAGACAATTACGTTGTTTAAGAGTCTGTATTTCCAAATAGTAAATTTGTCTTTTTCTTTATTTTTCAGTATTTATTTAATAAAGCGTTTGAAACCTACAAATGGAGTGGCAAATCGATCTGCACATTAGAGTAAACATATGTTTATGATATTACAAAATAATTTAAAAAATGTTTGCAAACTTTTTAGGAATTCTCATGTTTCGATTGAAACATGTTTAGAGCTGAAGCGAAAATTGGTTTATGATGCGAATTATCATAAAAATATTCAGAATTATCATCCAAAAATATATTTTTGGGTATTAAGGCATTTTTTTGGACTGTTGCCCTTACCTTTACTACCTACATATACTAATGGGATCTGGTTTGATTGGCATAGCATTGCAAACGAATGCCTGTATATTCTACGAAACCCACGTGGTTCTAACAGAAACATTTTAGATCATGAAATTATGGGGTATGTACGAATTTTAGCAATATTTCTCGTTTGTAAACCTTTTATTACAGTTCCATAAATATGTTGCCTTTGCAAAATCGTATCTTACTTCAGACGTTCATTGATTTTCTAAAAAAAATCTGTATTTCAAGAAACAAATTCTATAATAGAAGACTTTATTATTTGGCAAAGTATTTCTCTCAGTCACTTTTATGTCGACCTTACAGACCAGGAATATATATGAAGGTAAGTTTTTTCCATGTTCCTAAAGGTAAAATATTTGGTTTTTATATATTTTAGAACAGTGCGAATACTTCTTTAATAATGTACTTATGTATGAAGTCAAATGTGTTTTTTAAACATTTAGTGCCTAAGAATATAACTTCAGTCAATATTCCATCTATTTCAACTAATAATACTGCCTGCCAAACCGATTACATTCCATCGTCCGATAAAAATTGTCAAGTATTCCAAATTAAAACAAGTGAAAACAATTTTGATGAAACTTTACAAGAAGTAACTTCAGATCTATATAAGTTCACCTTTATTGATCATGAATCACTTAATGTGAAAGAAGCATCTGTGAAAGGTGATGACACATTATATCAAACAGCGTTTGATTTCACTTTACAAACCGGTAGCAATGTCGAAAAAACGGACTGGTCGGACATTGTTAAAGAAACCATGGGAACAGTTAAGAAAGTTGAAGAGAACTATATTTATGATGATTATGATACATTCAGTCAGGAAGAGTATAATCAAGTTGGCGTTGACGTACAAGGTTCTTATATGTGTTTTTTATTATTAAGTATTATTAATTATATTTTTGAATATTTCAGATAATATAGTAAAAAAGGTATCGAAATTTGGATGGACCTATACACCATCCTTAAAAAGGTCAAGCACACCCAAGAAATCTGAGGATAACGAAGTCAGTTATGTGAAATATCCAGATGTCTCTGATGAAATGGAAATAGATTTAAAAAAGGTTGCACCTGTTGATGGAAATATTTGTGTTGATTCATCTAAGGCCAGAATATCTGAGAAATTATTCCAGAATAGTCCTATTTCTTCTGTGGATCATAATAGTCAGCATAAGTTGCACAATAAGGATCGTAGCAACAGGATAAATAAAAAGGGAAGGTATGTATTGAAGAGAATCAGACTGAGTATAGAATTTTTGAGAACCCTCTCACCTAGGAGTGGGATTTTTAAGAGAGTAAAATATCAACGTATGAGAACCAACAGTATTTAATGGTTGTTAAATTATTTCAGTGTTAAGTTATAGACTGTTCATATGTTTCATTTGATATTATTACTATTTTGTTTTTAAATATATTTAGATTTTTGTTTTGTTTCTTAAATATAATAGTTTTAATTTTTTTGTTTTTAATATATTTGTATTTATCTTTATTTTCAATTAATTAGGTAACTATTGTAAATATTATTGGTTAATAAAATGTTTATTATAGTACCCAAATTGGGTACACGGCGTATATATTGTGAGATTAAAAATATTTATGATAAAGGAAGCAAGCAGAAGACCTACTTTTCTTTTCTAAGGAATTTTTCTTAGAAATTATGGATTCTTATCATTTATCAAGTCTAATTTTGCAGTTCAGTTCAAAGAAGAGGCTTTATGTTATGGATAAATTAAAATCTGGACATCAGAGTTAGGTACCCATGCCGAGTCTCTTTTGTTCGTATCGTTGTCGCATGACTGCTGATTAATATTCTTACAAAGGTAGCAGAAAATTGGTCGATTTATTTATATACCTGTCATTCAGATTCTTCTAGTTTGGTCAACTGCTAGTATTTCGGAATGGATAATTTGAAAAATAAATATGAAGGTGACAGTCTTTAATTTAAAAAAAGCTTAAGACATGAAGTAGTAGCACCTTCTTTTCGTGTAGAGTTGTTGCTTTGGTTTATTTTGGCTTTTTTTGGTTGGTTTGATTTTTTTGGTTGGTTTGTTTTTTTTTGGTTGGTTTGTTTTTTTTTGGTTTTGTTTTTTTTGGTTGGTTTGGTATTTCTTGGTTGGTTTGTCTTTTCTTGATTGGTTTGGTTTTTTGGTTTAAATACTTCTGGGCCTCTCACAGGGCTTAGATTCTTTGAGTCCGGAGAGAGACGTCCTCGGGGCCCCAGTCATAAATATACGTTTAAGTCACTAAATAACGAAACAGTGTTGAAGTGACTGTAATAAAAAATATTTCTGGAAAATTAAAAGTATTTTCTTACGGAGCTGAAATTCTCATTAATAGAAAGGGGTACGTCGCACAAATTCAAGAGAAAGAAACGTTGTAGGCTCAAAACATACTGAAAAATATACTGGCTAAGTGCAAATAAGGAAGTGGAAATATTTGCAATATATATTCGGATTAAAAAAAACGCAGGTTGGAGTTTTATAGGCATATTAAAAGAATAGAATTCTGTGGTGCTCGTATTAAGGCTAAGGTTGAAACAATTTAGTGGATCGCTGCAGTTAAGAAGGATCTAAAAGGAGCGGAAGTAGAACATGAAATTCAGAATAGGAATGTTTTTAGATGAAAAGTATGCGACTGGGAGGTGGACCAAACAGAGAAACCCTGGAACCAAGTGGTCAGATGAACGAAAAATAGTCTATTCCTAGTTGATGAGAGCAATATGGAACGAAGGAAAAGGAAAAATACTACATACTCAGAATTGCGGTACTAAAGTTGCTCAAAATATGGGAAGGAAGCCGTATTATTTGGAATATCAGTCTCAGCTATTTATATTTAAGTGATCTTAAATATTGGATTTCTTTTATGTTATAATTATGATGATCTTAGTGAATGATCAAAAATATGGTAGGTCCTATATCCAGCAGTGCTTGGTTATAGAGGTCGTTATCATTTAATTTAAATAAGATCGAATGTGTAAATTGGAGTGAAGTGATGCAGTAAATATAAGTTTGGATTTAAGTTTCAGTCGATTGGTTTAATATTTTAATTAGCTTCTGGTATGTTATGGGCTGGAATATCACTCCCTTGTTGACTTCGTCGTCGTGTGGGGCTCTGATTTCAAATCTGGGTGAGGAGAGTGTTTCTGGATCTTCTTGGAGGGTTAAGGAGTCATTTTGCTTCAAGTCTTTCACTATAGGTGTACGGTCATTGAAGTCTTGCAAAAACACTAATGATTTTGTTGTTTTCAGACTTTGGATTTGAGTTAGTAAGAAATAGGTAATCACGATCTCTGTACGTTAGGCAGTTTCCCTTAGCATTGAGAAAATTTATAGTATGAATCGCCTTTTGGGAACACCATCGAACACTGAGTTGATTATTTTGTCTTGATGCTTTAATTTGGTTGGACACTGAACATATATAACGGTTTATACACTTTTTATAGTTTGAGGCTATAGGTGCATATTACGTGGCAGGATATTTTAATTTTTCGTTGGTGCCTTCTCTTTGACGCTTTCCTGGAAAATGTTAGTTAAGAGTTAGTTATCGGTCGTGACTTCCTAAAATTATGTCTATACATTTTTTATTTTTTAATATTAACTGATTAGAGGATTTTATATTTGATGATTTCCGGGTAGATGGATTGAATAACTTTATATGATTTTCTTCACGTTCATTATTTTATGATTGACATGGCAGTTTATGAGAGAACTTCAACAGGCATTTTGTTTTTATCTGAATTCATTACTTCTCTTTTTCAGAAACTTCATTGTTGCTCCAGATTCAATTTTTTACAATGTAAGTTTGCATTTAAATATTTATTTCTTTAAGTCTAATTTGTTGGCCTTATTTGATAATGTCGTTGATTTTACAGAATATATCGCATACTGTTTATTCTGAAAGCATTCAATTTGATTGCATATATTTCAGTACTTGATTGAATTGTAGTTTCGTAAACCAATTACTATTTGAAAGCTAAAAATATTGTTAAAATTGCCGTTAAACAAACCGTAAAACCGAACGATTTTTTCCATTTTTATTGTCTTTTTATTATAGTTATGTTTACATATAAAAATATTAAAACTTGAATTAAGTTCTACTGAAATTCGGCATTGAGCTTATTGACCAAGAACCATGTTTTTTTCAAAAGCCCTGTTGCTCGTTTTAGTTACGTTTGTATTAATTACGAACGAGGCCGACGGGCAGTACCCAGCAGCTGCAGTAGCAACTCATGCTGCTAGATCATTTTTAAATCCAAATCCAGGTAACTTAATATTACTACTACAAACGGTGTGTACAATTAAACAAGGTCCTTTAAAATATAGATAACGTAACCCGTTAATTTAACAAAACTTTTTTATTCAAAGTAGTCATCTTGGTGCAGTGTTTTGTGTGACCAAGAAGTATGCAGACCAGGTTATTTAAGCTGTATGGTGTTATATCAGATGAATGGACGATTGGTTGATTGTGTGCTAATTTTTTTGTTGACTTCATGGTTATCGCATATTTTTATTGTCCAATATGTTGGTTCTCATCAAACCGCCACTAAATTTCTAATTGTCTTTCGATTCTAACTTGGGAGGTTATTACAATGCGAACAATCTTTTATAAATTTGGGTTTTAAAAGCATAAATATTGTTTTTTAGATGGACCGGTGGTGTTACAGTATGCGCCAGGACCCTTTAGATTACCACGTCAAATGAATTTCCATAAGCAATACTTGGAACACCTCTTGCCGGTTGGTGCACCATCAGTTATGGTGAAATTGGCTGCTATGGTTGACAAGGGGTTGGGTAGTGTTTTTGCTTTGGTTAAAAGGATCGTATATTCAGGTATCGGTGTAGTAGTGTCATTGTTTAGAGCTTTTCTTCCGATAAGTATATACGAAGCTGTTATGCCCAGAGGACTGGCCCGGTTTGCTTCCCCCAAACGACCCGACGCAGAGTTTCATCGTATACTTTAAGTGATTGAAATTTATTTTTTATACAAACCTGAATAAAAAAATAAAACCTTACTTCTATTTTATTAGTTATTCTGACGATTGTGTGATTTTGAAAACATTTAAACTCGTTAGTCGTAGATACTTTAATGCACTCTAAACGTACCACCTCGTTGGTTTACAAGCCTAATTTAATATTATGATGTTATTTCCGTTGGGGAAGAACAGCGTGGAAAAATAAATTGATTCATTTATTCCATTTGTTGTTTTATCGTTTTATCCTAAACATATTTACTCCATCCTTTGTCGAGTCCTTTTGAAATGCTAATGGGGTATTTCGTGAAAGATATTTTTAAGCGAGTCAATCAACAAGAAATTTTATTTCGTGACGACTGCAAAACGTGAAAATGTTCGAGAAGTTAAGAAAGGACTGCATGACTTTAATCTTACAAAGAAGCTAGTTATTTTCATATCAATGTAATTGGGTTAATTTAGAATTATACTGGTAAATTTTTTGTTCATCATAACCCTGATAAAAATAGAAAAATTGTTGGTTAATAGAAATTGTTAGTTGCTAATGTTAGTTAATTACGTAGTGATTTGTCCTAATAGTAGACATAGTCATTTGTACTTCCAATCCTTTTATCTACCTATCCATACTTATCATTCAATGATTGATTGTTTGTTAATGATCGTTTACATGATTACAGGAATTATGATAAATTATATGATGAATAGAAGAAGGCTTGGAGTATTCCGATTTCATTGGGACTGTGGAATTATATGTATATGAAATATGAAAACTCTTTCCGGTTGATCACTTTCCGATTTTTGCGAACATAAAGATACAAAATCTGAATTTTTATATATAAAAGTCTGTTTGCTATCTAGTTTTAAGGTCCATTGTCTTTGTACTTGTTTTGTGTTTAATTAAATACAAAGTTTTGTCTGTATTATGCTCTTATTTCTGCTATTATTAGGAACGATCGCATTACTTATAGCACTATGTGGCGAAACTTAATTAAGTGCAGATAACATCTACAATAGAGCCTTAATATTTTATAGAACCTTATCAACGACCTAGTCGAATCTATTTGTCAGAAAATTTGAACAAATTGTTTACAAAATAGAGGAGCTCTTCATTTACCGACAGGTATTCATGGATTATATCCATTTTTGTAAAAGGCGAAAGATTTATTCGCTCTGACGAGTAAGCATTCTCTGTTAAACCATTAATTATTGATTGGAAAAACTAATCAAAAGGAACACTGTGTGTTGAATATGGAACATCTAAGGGCTCTTGAAATGTGGTCTAGCATTGTTATTTTTCTTTTGGCAATATTTGTATTAAATGCAATGATATAACACGTGGGCTGAAAAGTTCAGGGTGTAAGAGAACGTGCTTTTTTATTCAAAATTGGCTTTATTCATCAACGTGGTCTCCATCAAGAGCCACCCAATCATTCCAGCGCTATTCTAACATTTCAATCCCACTTCTGTAGTATGATTTTCTTTTGTCTCAAAATAGGGCTGTCACCAGTTGCTGTCCACTCAGATGACGGTCGTTTTGATTCCAGACTAAAGTGATGGATGGGTTCATTCATTGTCACATATCGTCGCAAGAATTCCAGTTTATTCGGTCTAAACATGGCCAAACTTTGCTCAGAATCATCAACACGTTCTTGTTTTTGTTCAACAGTCAGCAAATGCGGCACCCATTTTGAAACCAACACGTTCTTTTGATATGTTTACGATGTTAGCTAACTCACGTAACTTAAATTTTCGATAGTTCAAAACGGTTTTGTGGATTTTTTGATGTTTTTTGGTGTTACCATCTCATTTGGAGGTCCACAGCGTTTTGCATCATCCGTGTCTCTACGACCACGTTTGAAGTCAGCATATCAACATTTTATTGCTGTTTCTGATGGAGCGGAGCGGAGTTCTTCAAGCCATTAGTTCCTAGGACGGTTTGTTTTATTATCAAGAAGCAGTCTAAAATTAAAATATAAAATTGTTTTTGATCCATTATTTTGAAAATAACAAAAGTAGTATCACTCTTAGCGCAATAACTCACAAATTTATAAGTAGAATATCTTAAAATTTTAACAGCTTTCTTTTGACGGTTAGTACTAACTGAAAAAGCGATGAGTGCAGTAGAACTAGCGCCATCTGTGTTAGGCCATGGACTTTTTAGTCCACGTACTCTCCGTGTTCAAATTTTTTTGGTTCTTCAGAACTTTATTTGTCAACTAGTAACATTTAAATCACCATTTTTAAAACGTCGGAATCAATACTCACGGCACATTTGATGACTTTCAACAGCACATTTTTTTAATGATTAGAAAAACTAAAGATTGTTGTGGTGGTTTATAATTTCAAATAATCAGAATTGAGAAAAAATTGGTGTTTTTTTTTTCGTTTTTTAGATTGACCAGCTAGAACCAAATGGTCTTCGGCTGATGTCGCGTCAGGTTCGGGATGTGATTGTTTTGCGGGCGACATAGACCTGTGACTGGGACTGTTGTAGTTTGTTTACTACCGGGGTTTGTGGACGGGTAGGGATTTTATTAAGGTGTTGTTGTGTGCTAAGGTTCCCATGGAGAACCCCACACTGAGCATGTTTATGAAATTTTTCACAAATGGGATGCCTGATTCGAGGTGTGTGTTGACGTTCCTCATAACCCATGGGGCTTTGAGTAACGCACGGACTTTTTTGGATTGGAACACTTGGAGTAGTTCAAGTTGTCTCTCATGTGTCATATTTGTACCACACTTGTGCTCCATTGAGGCCGATTGGACGGACTAGCATTTTATACAGAGTTGCTTCCTGTGGTGTTGGGAGTTTGCTTTTTCTGCAGAGTAGGGGAAATGGCAGGCTGTACACGCCATTTTCTTTGCAAATGGCGTGCTGGATTTGGGCAGACCATTGAAATCTGTGGTCGAACTGGAGACCGAGGTATGAGACTTTCTGGAGCCAAGGGATAGGGACTTTATCGATTTGGAGGCGTTAGGCGTGAAATTCCTTCTTGCGGTGGAACAGAATAGCCTGGGTTTTGCTCGGGTTATTGATTGATTGTTATTTTATTTATACAATTTACAATTTGTGTTTGTATCGTATATGTATTTGGTACATGTTTATTCTGTTTTGATTTTTTCAACTAGACATACTTAATAATATATATCACAGTGCTAATAAAGTAAATATAGGTTTAAGTCACCAGATAACACAACAGTGTTGAAGTGACTATAATTAAAAAAAATATATTATTATCTAATATAAGTAATTTTAACATTGTACTACATCTAATGCATATATTATCGAAGGACTAGAAAATTTTCAGAGAGGAGATCCTGAGGGTTGGTCTTTCCATGTTAAATTACAATACCAAATACGGGTCCAACGATTTTGTATACTTGCAATTTTATCATTTGAATAGTCAATAACTTCTCTATGTAGTTCATGATCACTCTATATGATATATCTTCTAGTAACTTCTCTAGGTTCTTCAGTGCGACTTTAATAATATTTTGAATTAAATTGTTTATTCCTAACTGCAGTTGTAAATGTTTTCCTTCTTTTTACTCTTAATTGAATGTATTAATTTAGTTGCACACGTTAGTCGCTATATTGATTTGAAATGATTCAAAAAAGTAAATCTATCAATATTTTATTTACTGTCTTTTATGTTACACTCTTCATATTGTGATATTTAAATATAACACGCTTTTTCGTAAGCTTCTTTAAATTTTTGTTAAATTAACTTGTTGTAGTGATACTGGTTTAGAAATTGGTGTAAAAAGTATGTGTTTGAAAAATATCTTATCTGACGTTTTTAAGTGGATAAACCGTTAGACATAGCCTCCATCATATCAATCATCACATCAAAAACTGAGTTTAATCAAAAGATAACATGCTAGTTTAATTTTATTGCATTGTATTGGATGGGATATTTTATACTTATTCATGGTTTGGTAATATTTATTGTTTTGATTAGTTGTTAGATTGTTAAGATTAGTTTTGAATAAAAAGTACCATATAGTCTTAGCTAAACATATATTTTCGTTTATGACAAGAACCACTTCAATATACTAATGATTTTGAAAAACAAGTCTTTTATAATAATCAGTGAGTTTCTTAAGATTTTCTCTAATTTGAACAACAATTGTTTCTTAAGGTTCAGTATCGCATAGAAAGCTTTCATCACAATTCCGTGGTCCATTTCTCGAGGCTGAGTTATATAAATGGGTTCGTATGCAAATTCACTCGGATATATTCGAGTATTAGTGAGATCATCGCCTTCTTCTTCTGGGAAGAGCGTCTGTTCTGAGTACGGCACTTGTGCCGGAAACACTGCTTCCTCCTCTATGTAGATAGGTTGGTCCGGATATATAATCTGTTCCGAATATAGAGCGTGGTCAGTGAACTCCTCCTGTGCAGGAAATTCGTCTTGTACCGGGAAATCTATTGGTACAGCAAAGGGTGTCGTTTCCACGAACGACTCTTCATTTCCTTGGAATTCCGCTTCTTCGGGTGGGTTTTCTGCGAGTTCGGGCGCCGGCGGTTCTTTGAGCTCCAAGTCTTCTCCCGGAGCTTCAACAGTTTCCGTGTATTGCACCGGAGGTTCGAGTTCTACGCTGGATTCCGCTTCCGAGGTTTCTTCCTGGGGCTCCTCCAACACTTCTTGAGCGAGTCTTAAAAATGATTACGATAAACGAGCGGATATTTCGAGTGGTTGTGGAAGTTTACCTGTTGGATTTGAATAAGAGGCCGCCTCCAAATTTCCGCGGCCGATGCCTGTGGCCCAGCTTGCCGAACGAGAGACCCGCGACACTCAGTAACAGTATGAAAATGGAAATTCTCATTTTCAATTTTGTTTCTCTCTATGTGTACGGCCGAGGTTCCGTGTCAGTTTTTATAAAATTAATAAAAATTGTATTCGATCGTCAGTGCATTACGAAAAGGTTTTATAGGCAATAACAATTTTATTTGAATAGTATTTTTATTGTTCCCGGCTCTTTTATATTGCACGGTTTGATTAAATTCTGTCAAACATAAAAATATAAAAAATATATGTTCTATTTTGTCGTTTTTTCTTTGTATCGTCTACATATAGGTTGCAGTTAACTAGAGAAGAAGAGGGGAGTAATATTACATTGGTGGTTAAAACAGTAACGTCTGCGGTGAGGATAATGGTGAAATCCGATTGATGTCTAAAATTAAAGTCATGTCTTGTAAAAAATTAATGAATAAAGTTATTAAATTTCTTCAGTTATACTGTATTTTATGCTTTACAATAACTTAAATAGGTATATATCTAGGAGGACCCATCGGCCTAATCTTAGTCTCTGGTGTACTAGTGTCTATGTATTAACACTGTTTCTCTATTAAATGCACCTAATTACACTACACTACACATGACCAAATGATTTAATTCGTTTGGGTCTGTATCCGGTTCTGGTATTATCTAAGAGTTCCATTATTTCAATATTCTCATGAGAATGGAACCTTTCCTCATGTCCCCTTGCAATTATGTTGATTCCTTGACTGACTGTGGTTATCTGAAGGTCTCGATGTAGGTAATCAGTCCTGTAGTACCTGGGTGCACCAACAATAATTTTCAGGATTTTATTCTGGAAAATTGGAATTGTCTTATTACTTTTCGCGGGACATCTTCATAACTGAATTCAATAACTTGCTTGTATAATAGCAATTCATTATGTACTGATAACTGTGATTTTCTTCCAATTAACCAATACATTTTTCTATATTTCAACTCTAGTTCTCTAGTTCATTCTGATATACATTGTTGCTATAAAGAACGATAATACCTTTTAATATTATTGGAGCTTGTGCGGTATTATTATACGTTAACTGTACATTTTTATTTTTAACTGTACTGACACGTCATGAAATATAGTAGTAATCGTATTGGAAGTTCTTTGGATAATATGGTAGATGCGATATTATATCTCATTGAATACTTTCGACTCTTGTGAGATGTAGTTACAAAACACTTTTGGTTTAATTTCTTTGGTTAATTTATTGTATTTTTTTGAAAAATTTTGGAAAACTATGTAATTTTCTCTTACAATAAACTGGAGTATTAATAGATTGTATGTATAACATTCTGTGAGTAATCCATCAAATTGACATTTACATTATCATGCTGAAAAAACCTAATTTATTTTTAGGTAGTCTAATTTTGGATAAAAATCATGGCATATAATAAGCCCTTTGAAAATAAAAATATTGTACGAATATTTTTCTCTTTAAAAAGGCGTTTACTGGAAGAAATTGTATTTTCAGTCAATTTTTATGGTAGTTATTTTCTCTTCTTTTCTCTTCTTCTTTACATCGCACGTGAATGTCTCGGAACAGCTGATTAATTAATTGTTGAACTGTTTGGAGGTTCTCTGGGAACTCAAGCTAGGTTTTCGTTCAATAAGTTTTGTAATTAATTGTTTTTGTACTTCAAGACGTTGGCATCAAAATCATCATTTTCACCATCAAAATAGTTAGGACTAAATCCGATAGTTATGATTAGAGCAGAATTACCAGTTGAGTTTCTTATAGTGTTTGATGGGCTATGATAAAAGCAATGTTGAAAATGCATGAGCGTTTCATAATTAGTGTCTAAGGACACTGAATAACTCGATTATTCTAAATGGAGAGCTGTTACCATGTTTATCGAAGGTTAAGGTGTTTAAGAGTGGTTTCCATTGATCTTTCGCATTTTCACCAATGGATATAATTAATGGTTGGCAATGTGGTTTATTTCAAAAACCAAATTAGTTAAATTACTACTTTTTTTATCTGTATATATATATATATATATATATATATATATATATATATATATATATATATATATATATATATATATATATATATATACACCTATTTTGCTTGGTCACGTTATGACTTGAGAGTGGCTTTACTGTGAGTTTTACTTTACCAATATCATTCATATTATTTTCTAATACTCTGAAGTCTTTCTGCATCAGTTCAGCACTACCAATAATAATTTTAGATTGTTTTGGATTTCTTTGATACCATTTCTTTTGGTTTTGGAGTGTATAATTTGAACGACAGCAAATCTCATTGGTTGTAGCTCTTTGCTCCAACTGTTGTTAGGATCATCATCAAAATTATCATGACCAATTTATATATCATCATATAGATCAATCAATAGATCAATCAATAAATATTTATATCAATTTGATGATTACTGATTAAAAAATTCACAAATGTAAATTAGAATGTTTTGTTTCCTTAATTAATTAAGGAACGTATATTAATGTTCTTTGTTTATTTTTGAAA
Source organism: Rhynchophorus ferrugineus (assembly GCF_030347505.1). Classification (NCBI taxonomy): domain Eukaryota; kingdom Metazoa; phylum Arthropoda; class Insecta; order Coleoptera; family Curculionidae; genus Rhynchophorus; species Rhynchophorus ferrugineus. The sequence goes on along the minus strand of NW_027472580.1, from coordinate 87,835,211 downwards.
TAAAGTTCGTGGTATTTAGTTAAGACAGAATAAAAATGGAAAGTCGAATTTTGAAGATGTATAGAAGAAGAAAGATTGTATAGAAAATGTCTATTTGGTTTTGAAAACAATCGATAGTTCGACGTATACAACACATCGTTAACCGTCTAAGGCTTCTTAGATTTTAGTTGCACTTGAATGCAAGAAGAAGAAGAAGGGGGACAAAAAAAGTTTTTTAATTTGAGCGTGACGTGAATTATGAAGCATGTTATATGAAGTTTCCAAAACTGTATTAAATTGTATGATATCAGTGTTATACAAAGACAAGCTGGTGTAGAGGTATCATTGCTGGAGTAGTTGGTTATGTCGCATTGCTATTGAACCAATCAAATGATCATCGATTGCTTTGAGCTTCATTAACACTAAGGTGAACTTAAACATAATTTTTAAAATATGATGGCCAATAATGTCCGAAGAGATTTGGCAATTTTGCTGTTTATGTAACTGGTTAACTAAAATGTGATTCATATCTAAACACTACTTTTTCAAAATGCTTCACAAAATTTCAATCGGATGAAATATTTTCTTCGGTGTGTTTATTTCTTAGTCTTGTTGTTACATCTGTCAGAGTGATTTTACAAAGAACACTGATTGTGGAAGTGGTTTGCAAGACAGCGTTGGTGTTAATAATGTTTACTAAAGCGAAATGTCACATCAAGTTAACATTCATCATCTGTCAATATACCAGTTAACCTTGTAAAGAGTCTGAGTTTTACTGCTAACAAATTGAAAAGAGGTGTGGGTTTTTAATTGTTAGCAGTAATTTTTGCTATGGTTTTCCTTAAAGGTGATTCGTAACGGTTATTTTGATGGAAATTCTATCTTGCCTTAGAGAATACCTGTGTTTGTTTCCATTATGATTACAGTTCTTTATAGACACTTTTATTATTATTGAATCATCTGTAATGATTGAATTGGCAACTTCCTGTAAGTTATTTGAGGTTGGTTCTTCAATTGCTGAAATACTTGAAGAAATCCTTTTTTAAATTTCTTTCATTATTATTAGCCCTTTCAATTCGATTTTTACTTTCTACGTAGGGTTAGAGAGGTTGAAATTGGATGATAATAATTCTTGAATCTCTTTATATACAGTGACTGTGCACAATATTGTTTTGTAGAATCCTTTCTATGGTATCAATTAACCACAGTAATTGCAGTGACAACTTTTTTCTTTAGTTATTTTTGAAAGTTATATGAAATAGACAATTTTTAGGATTTCGCTTAGTGTACAGACCAGATGAAAACAACTCGTTATTTGAATTAATATATTTCTTGTGCCAACAGATATGAATTCATGATATCTAAATACTTAAGCGTTTATATTTTTACAACAAAAAATTGTCTTCGCGTATTACTCAAAAACTATCACACTCTCAATCACAATCAAATATTAAAGAATAGTAAAGGATGAAGGAACTCTTAAAGGATAAACAAACTGTATTATCTATTTGGTTGATTCTCTTAAGTAATGGTTTGATATCAATGGCAGTAAATTAAAAGGAAAATAGTCTCCAACATATATCAATATACAGAACATTATCATCTTATTATTAGATCCCATTGTCAATTGGTTACACACATGAGTTGGCTAAACAATTGTGAGTTTACTGTATAGGTGCGGTTTCAAAACTTTAGCTGCGATGAATGATGGTCATCGGATACAGAAAACTGAAATTCAAGTTCAAACTGAACTAAATCTTAATGGAAAATCACTGCAAATAGAAATCAATACATTTGAGTCAATTATTAGAGAAAAAAATGTTATTCGATACAGGAATAGGAATAAAATAATTGGTTTATATATATATATATATATATATATATATATATATATATATATATATATATATATATATATATATATATATAGGATTGTTTTTATAAATTGGAAGTAGTAAAACATAACCTCGGTTGTGTAACAAATTTATTTGTTAACCAGTTTATATTTTAAAAATTCCTAAAAATAGAGTTGTCTATTGCCGAATGAAATAGTAAATTCTTTAATTTATGGAAAAGAAATTCGAAGAAGTGTTTAACTAAATAAACCACTTTTGATAGGAGGAATCCCGGTAGGTTTTTAAGTGGAGGCAATAACTCTCTCCTCTCATCTTGGTATATCGGCGTAATAACGTCCACCTTGCGAATAGGCTGCAACCTAAAATATCATATTTCTTCTAAATATGTTATATCTAAATATTATATATTTACCAATAGGGATAGTTTGAAGATACTACACCGTTTTCCGGATATTGATAGGGCTGACTGGAGGAGATGTCAACGAAACTCAACAGGAACACAAAACCCAGTAGAAGTATCATGTTGACTCCCAGTTTGATACAAACGCGATTGTTTCTCGCCCAATTTTGGCAAGTTATTTATCAACTATAGTAACTTTTATTGTGTATATTTAATTGTTTTGTAATGCTTGATGAAAATTTTATTAGTGTTTTTTTACTGCCGATTACAATTAAATCTGTTTTATTATGTTTGAGGAAATACTTTTCAAATTGCATTGCTATTGATATTTTTTATAATTTAATCAGGTTTTTGATTCACGAATATCGAGGTTTCAGAATTGTTTTTTTATATATCGGGTGTTTAGTTTATTATCGAGTTTTGGTTAAGCCCAGGTTAATTTTTTTTAGGTCAGATCGGATACACATACATTTTACATTGTCATTTGATTACCTAGACGTTATATTAACGAAATAAATTAAAAAATTCTAGTGATCGTATGTAATCTAGCTGATACATGCCCATTTCGATTGGCCAAAGGTTGACAGGCAAATTTAAAGTATGTAGATAGAATATTTTATTATTTACATTCCGTAAATACTATGAATAAGTCAGATGTAACTGAAGAAATGAAATCTGTTGATGAGGTCCAATCAGAGGCTTTGTATTATAATGTTCTTGCCGCAGCATTTTAAATTTTAGCATAAAGATTTTTCTTCAATTTATTTTTGTTTAAAGTTTTGATGAAAAGGAAACTATTCATAAGTCAGAAGTTGGACTTCTGCTCCAATGAAACACTTTCATGGAGAGTCATTTTTCCATTTTAAAACATGGCCCCGTTTATAGGGCAACTATTTTGGATTTTATCACTTGAAAATCATAATCATTTTTGTTTCATATTGAAACCAAAGCCTAATTGGCTAATTCAACTTCGTATCTTTGTTGTTGTTGTTCATTTAATTACAGATGCCTGATTAACATGTTTATTTTAGAAATGTAATATCTTCCAGCTTTACCTCCGGATGATTTTGGATATATTTTTTAGCAGCTTCTCTATGTAGTTTAGAATAACTTTCAGTATATTTTCAGGCAACTTGTCATGCATGTACATTAATTAGCATACTAAATGAAAGTAATCTACTGAAAATTAGTTGAATTTAATATATGTATGCTATAAACTCACCTTTATTTTTTCAGAAGCAGATAACATAATAATTAAATTGAAAACAATTTAGTGAAAATAGTCATTTATAGTCAGAGAATATAATTCGATCGATTTATTTTTTTTCCAAATCCTTTTAAATACTTTCCTTTCTTGACTGATTTTTTTAGTAATCTTAGTGGTTCCACAATCTGCCCAATAGGCAATACGTATTTCTTATGTTTACGTTATATAGATACATGGCATGTAGAAAATCATTTCGTTAACTGATCTGCTGTATAAAAGACTATCTTAATTAATTAGTCTTATTCTAAAGTCTATATATGTCCAATAATCAGATTGTTGCACTTCACTATCACGTCGCATTTTTAGCTGATTAGCGAGTACAATGGGATGCACTGACACTCTTTCGAAGTACTTCACACAAACACGTTGAATTACACTCGTTATAGGTTCTAGAGGAATATCGCGTTGTATCTCTATTTGAAATATAGTACGGAGCATCAATAACGGCACGCAATACTTTTTTGTGGAACCGTTGAATGATGGATATATTAGATTTGCTAGCGGTACCCCATAGTTGGATTCCATATGACCAAATGGGCTTGAGTATAGACTCATACAGCAATACCTTGTCTAATGATAACTAGGATTTGCGCCCGATGAGCCAATACATTTGATATAATTTAAGTTCAAGTTGTTTTCGTTTAGCGGGTATGTGCTTTTTTCAGGTTTGACGTCGATCTAAATGCATACCAACATTTTTAACATCCTCTGATTGGGGGAGTTAGAAATGATTGATATTCACTGGTAGACATGTTCTTCTATGCAGGGTAAAAGTTATATGGGTGGATTTTGTTTCATTGGCTTTAATGCGCCACGTCTTCAACCACAGTTGTATTTGCTCCAGGTGGGTTTTATAGGTTCATTGATACTCTGACTGGATCTTCATGAGATGCTAAGAGTGCTGTGTCGTCTGCGTATGTTGCCACAGTAATTATTTTTGTGGTGGTTAGATCGGCTGTATATAGAAGATATATTATTGGACCCAGTACACTACCTTGCGAAACTCCTGAATATATTGGATGTAATTCGATATGTTCATCGCCTTGTTTTACAGTAAAATGTCTATCAGTGAGATACGATTTTAGTAACTGATAGTCCGGATGAGCTAGAAGTTTTTTTAGTTTAAGCTGCCATAATTTGTCAAAAGCCTGATATATGTCTAGGAATGCAGCCGAACAATATCTTTTGGCATTTTGGTCAGCGTTTATTTTGTTTACAAGTCTATGCACTTGTTCTATAGTTAGATGCTTATTGCGAAAACCAAACTAATGTTTTGGAAGAATTTTTCTTTTTTCTATTATATAGTTTAGGTTTAGTTTATGTATAGTTTCTCAAAAACTTTCGAGATTATCGGAAATAAAATTATAGGCCGGTAGAAGGTGACATCTTCTGGTATTTTTCCTGGTTTGACAATCATTAATATTTTAGCTACTTTTCAGATGTTAGGAAAGTAATTAATTTGTAGCATAGCATTGTAGTTCTTGTGTAGTTGTAATTTTACCGGAAATTAAATCTTTTTTCGTCTGTTTTATTCAGCTATCCTGCACAAATTAAAGTTTTTTTTTAAATTAATTATATCTTACATTAGATGTGTCTTAGTCCAATCTTAATTTGCAAATTAATTTATTACCACTATTCTGTTGTTCTTTATTAATATACAAGCAAGGCGCGTATGAGATTAATACATGAGTATGTTTTTCCTAAAACACACTAAAGTGAAAGCCTAAATTTTGCGAAAAATATTGCTTTTTAAAAATCGATAGAACGTTTTGGTCTTTAGTTTTTAAAGTAAAATACATTGGAACACACTTATTTAACTCTATTATAAAAATTAAGTACTAAGATTGATTTTTAATAAAATTTCTGAAAAAGGGCATAAATATCTTATGGTTTTTGTGTTTCTGAACGTAAAATTACCAGGGAATTGATTGAAATGATAAACGAAACTTTGTCGAAAGAATTAACTCGAGTTCATACATCCAACATTTATAAAAAATGTGTATGGGATTTGGATTTGTAACTAATGCTATAATAACTAATAACTAATTAAAGAATTATTTCATAGGATGTAATTTGAATTAATTACTTTTTGTATGATATTACTGTGTTTTTCTGTACTATTTTCATGGCATGACAATATTATTGCATAAAACTTGTTTGGTAAAGTGGTCGATAAATCTCTCTGATAATAGTTATTTTTTATTCTACAGATTCTTAATAATTTGACAAATAAAGGTAGGACCCATTCCTTCTGTCCATTTTCCATTTTAGCGTATTTCTAAGTATGAAAACTTACAGGAAGAGGTAAAACATTATTGTTTGAAGGAACCGGTATACATGTGTCGGTAATGTTCATATATATAATTATTTTTCGCCAATATGTTTTCATGGCTTTGAAATTTAGTCCAAATCATTGGCGTTGTGAATGATATAGCTTTGTGGCTTCATTCAAGCCAATTCTTGTGGAAAACTAATTCGCAATGTTCGTACTGTAAATTTACAGCGAATTATAAATTGGTATAAAAATATCTTTCTTCATTAACCTTATTTTGTGTATGGATAAATAGAAATAAATTGTGTATTTTGAGGTACTTTTAACGGTGTAGATGATGATAATAACATAAGTTCCGTTATATTTTATTTACTTAACATAAGAAAAAACACACAGTTCTTACGAAGGATGTATTTGAGGTACATCTTTTATATCTAAATCATAACCACACTAACAGCGCCTGATAAATATTAATTTTAATATCGGGAACATGCTTGTCAGTAAAAGTGGTCTGGAGCATTTACTGAGTGTCATGTACAGAACGTCGAACGTTAAAACGGTCCAAACCAGATGCGACACATACATTCCAATCGGTAAAATATATTTAAAAAACATTTTGATTAATCTACCAGGGAAACGTATCACTGCTATTATTCTTCCTGCAACAGAATAAATTAGTTTGGAAAAATGGAAACGCAAAACGGATTTACGTAGTTATTATTGTTGTTGGAAAATAAAATACGTAGATAAATTAATTTAGACATTGGAAATTATCAAAAAAATATATGTTGTGGCTTGTGGATTTTATTCGGTTCGCGTCTACACTAAGGGTTTATGATTGCGATAATGATTATATCATATGGTGATTCTTCCTATTTTTCTATTTTCTATTTTCATTATATTTATTAGGAAATCACTAGAGTAGTTTTTGATACTCTATATTGTGCATTCTGTAGACACTTTGGACCATTGTGATTGTTATTTATATCTATATATTTTAGTTTCTTAACGACGAATATAATACAGATAAGTTATGATTCTATATACCCCAGTCAGATATATTATATATTTAGGATTTTCAATCTTTTAATTTTATTTTTAGCTCTGGCCTGTCGAAATGAACATTTGAACATGTAGAAATACATTTTGAAATTCGCTATATTCATACGCTATAGTCAGTCCGATATATGTACTTCCTGATTATCACTTAATTGAATTATGAACATACTTGAAAATCAGTTGGACCATGGATAGTCTTAATGATTTTATAGGCTTGGATTACGAACGATAAATCTCAATATTAATTCATAGTTTCAGATTATAACGTTAGAAACCATTAAATGGTGAAATGGTTGTCTATTGGAGAGTACAGAAGTAGTGAGATACCAAGGAGGATCTGTTTTATATTAAAGAATATTATACTGTATCAACCTATATATTTATGCTCCTAGTGACATTACACAGCAAAATGTAAGGCTTTAATTAGTGCTACTAAATATGGGTTCAATGTAGCATATATGGGTCATTAAAAACCAGTAGCTTCATAGTATGGTATAGCGAAGCATTAACTGCGAAACTCTAACTCATGCAGCAGTTAGGAATAATGTATTTTTTAGAAAAATAATATAATTTGTCGAATAAAATAAATGGTGGTATATTGTAGGTAAATAAAATATAATTACATCTTTACGGCTACAGAGTCGTACACTAATGTGATAAAAATGCTCATCAAATTGTGAAGTCTGAAAAGCAGCTCTGATGTAGATAAAATCCAAATCGAAGGACATATCTTAATGATGCAAATACTATTAATATAGATCGAGAAAAATTCAACAGAATTGCTAAAAAATCCTAAATATTCGTTAAAACCTATTTGTATACTTTTCCAATATTTTATATTTTAGAGTAAATTATTAAAAAAAATTACTCATACTTACTTATTGATGCAATACTTGAGGATATGATACTTCCTAAAATAATTTACACTAATATTTCTTGTATAGATAGTATTAATGGACCTTACTTGGCTTTCTAAGATGAGTTTTAACATTTATTTTAAGATCTGTTATAGTTTCATCACAGTACACAATATCTGATAAACTGGCTCCAAGAACTAACAGAGCCAGAACTAAACCGCATTCCATGTTGCAAGCTGGGATATGTTTTGTAAATTTACTCGATAAAAATACTATATATTGGTGGATACATTTTAATGTATAGCATTGGACATAATTAAAACAATACATTCAAGTTGTGTTTTATTTCAGTGATAAACTTACTGGGCGCATTCTTTCTTGAAGAAATTTTCCAATAGTGGCATCATTTTCAGTAACAGGAACGGTCTGAAGCATTTCTTGATTAACATGTAGATAACATCGAATAGAATAACAACAAATATAAAATGGGCTCCAAATACAGACATGAGGGTCTGTACACTCAGTACTTTGCCTAATAACTTACTGGGTATGGTTAACAAAAATCCTATAACTATTTGGCATATTAATAAAAAGTTGTCAACAAAGAAATTGAACTTACTCTGTTGAATCAAAGCGTCTCCAACTTTACTAACTGCCGTTCCCAGTCCTTGACATTGTACAGACGAGATTGACACGAGAAGTACTAATAAAGCGGACCGAAAAGCTAATATTCTGTGGTAGTATTTAGCCATGGTTTTTCGAATTTGTATCTGGAGTTAAGATGGAATCTTTAAATATTAATATTGGTCCGATGGTGATTGAATTTAAGGTACAGTAGCGGGCATAATTTGTTGATTTTTTTTTGAAAACTCTCCTCAATGGGCTTTTTATAATTAATTTGGATAATATATTGTTTTAATTATATTTTAGCGTCTTTTTTTACCAACTAGGATTTATTTGAACTGGACCTACTGCTTAACGTGAGCTCCGAATCATGGTCCTCCGCATTAAGCCTGCCGGCTAGCTAGAGGTGAACTTAGAGACTTTTCCGGGAGACACCCGGTCTTACCCAGCGTGGTTACTGACGTGACTGGGATTGTTATTTCTTGTCGTATTTTATGCTGTTTCTTAGAGACACCTACAAATACTATTACAAACATAAAGTACATTCATGTCGCAATAGTAGGAAGAACGATCTTAATTAGAATGGCTACCAAGTCGACAATTTTGATAGTCTTATATGTATCTTTTTTTGAAGTGTGAGATGATTGGCAGTTTCAACAAGTATAGCTCATGTAACTAGTTAATTTTTAAACTTTAATTATTTATTGCTTAATAATATGCTTAATATGAATGATGAAGAAACGCTTTTTTGAAAATTATTATTTTCTTATTACCAACCAATATTTATCTGCACTGAATTTACATAACCTGGGCTGTGAACCACTGTTCCCGGCATTACGCGTAGCAACTGTGTTGGCCAGTGACCAATTTAGCGATTATCCTAAAATACACCCAGCCTGGTTATTCGCACTGATGAGATTGTTATTCTTTGTTGGACCTTACATTGTTGCTTATTGATATCTGCATTTACAAACAATCGCAAACATAAAGCACATCCACGTTCTCACTCAACAGTATCTGCAGTAGGAAAATCATCTTGTTGCCTTGATCGCTGTAGCTACCAAGTTAAATTCCTTTTATTTTTACTACATTATTTGTTATGTTTCAATATTTAAAAAGTATTTTTGCTATTTTCTTATAGTCAGAAGTTAAATGTTCATTTATTTCGTAAGCTTTCAGAACAAAGAACAAAGAAACAAAGTTAAGGTATTGTGGGTGCACCTAAATATTATAGAAATCAAGAAATCAAGAGAATTGCAAGGGGATATGAGGAAAGGCTCTATTCTCACACCAATATTGAAATATTACAACAATTGGATACCACCAGAATAGGAGACAGGCTCAAAAGAATCAAACCATCTGATCTTGTGTAGTGAGGTGCATATATCAAAAATTTCAGCAGTGACATATATAAACATTATTTCACCAGAAACTGAGATAGGGCCGATGGGTCCTCCTAGTTATATACCTAGATTTAAGTTATCATTAAGACAAATTGTAGGTTAGACAGAAACGACTAGTAACAATATATTAATTAAACAATAAAAAAATAAAAAACCTCTCATTTCAGGTTTGATTTATCAAAGTTTTTCGACATTGATGACACGCAATGTTTTGTTTTCTCTTATATATTTGGGACTCGAATCTTAATCAATTATCATTTGCATTACAGAGTAATCAGCGTCTTATGGGTAAATCGAATTTGTTCAGCAGAAGAATCGAGTGTTTTGCGTTACACCGTAATCAAACAGGATCAGTACCTGTAGTTTTTAACCTGTTTTTTAAAGTACCTGTTTTAGTAAGTTTTTATAAGACAATTGGTTTAATACATATTACCATACATTTTAAATTTCGCAGCTATAACATGCATATTCCGCTTGTTCTATATTAAAGTGTTGTTTGAAGAGTTTTGTTTCAAAGTTAATTTATCTTGTTTTTTCTGCGTATTGCATTTCTTTTTTATTTCCATTCTAATTGATTTCCATCTTCGAATTTGAAGATGAAGAAGTTGGTGAGTAAATTTAAAGAAGCAGCTGAAGGTACAAGTAGTAGTAATGATGCCAGGCTTCTAATAATGGTTTTGGAGTAAAAAGCATTTGTTATAAATTGTGAGTTTTGAATATATTTTTAAGGAAGATACCTAATGATTCGAGCCTTATTGATTATGAATGTAAAGTGCGAGTTGATGATTTTATTTTGATGTTCAATCGCCCTGAATGCTTGTGATATACTTTTGATCTAGTAGTTTCTAGATTTTTTACCTTTGACTTCTATTCTTCATGCTGTCATAGTAAAATTCAGGATAACCTTAATAATTACAGATGAAGCTTGAAATTACTGAACTTATCCTCTAAAATAAATTTAATAATTTTATTATTTCAAGGATTCAGTTGATATATGGTGAAGGGTACATTATTCTATCATGTGTAGAATATGTCATGGTTAAAATATAGTCTTATTGAATTGAAGTATGGCAGAAAGTAATTACGAATTCAGTTTATTCATTTCCTAATACATATAAGTACAGATGAATGACCGAAATGTATGTAGGCATATAACTTCACAACCACTGCATCAAATTGGATAATTTTTTGTTGTGTTTGTTATTGTCGAGGACAAGGTTTGTACAAAAAAATATTAAAAATCTTTCGCATTTTTTTACATTTAAATCTAATAATATGAAGAGAGTGACACAGAAAATAGATGACAAAACATTGACAGATCAATTTTTTTTAATTGGCGCCTGAGTATAAACGTTATATTTAAAAAGAGTTTCTTAAATTAAAAAATCTTTATATATATAATTATTCTGTCTTGTCCATGTTACTGAATTCCTTCTAAACGGCTGGACCGATTTTGATCAGAACATTTGTGTGTCTTTATGTGGTTTCCATAATTGATTAGATTCACAACCGGACTCGACAGGTGGCGTTGCGATGGCGTTCTTGTAGAAATGTTCCTGGGGTCGGTCAGTCGGAATGTGTGGCTGTCGATGCGGTCGTTTATCGGAACACTCACTACTATTTTGCGGAAGGAATTTGCACGAGAAATAAAAACACTGGATGAAGAAATACTTGTTTATTTCGATTTAAATTGTGGTCGACAGGAGAATTGACAGGATATTAGGTTTGGTAAAGGAAGTACGGTAGCGCTGTGGTGTTTTGCGGGCGACAGAGACCCTGGGTTACGACTGGGATTGTCGTGGTTGGTTTACTACCGAGGTTTGTGGATGGGTACGAATTTAATTATGGCGTTGTCGTGTTCTAAGGTGCCTATGGAGAACCTTATACTGAGCATGTTTCGAGGACTTTTTGGATTGGAACACTTGGAGTAGTTCAAGTTGTCTCTCAGAGACATACCTGTACCGCAGAGGAGTGGAAATAACAGGCTGTACACGCCATTGCTTTTGCAAATGGCGTGCTGTATTTGCGCTGACCAATGGAACCTGCGATCGAACTGGAGACCAAGGTATGATACCTTCTGGAGCCAAGGGATAGGAACTTTGTCGATTTGGAGGAGACAAGCGGCTACTTCTTGCGGTGGAATAGAATAGCTTGAGTTTTACTCGGGTTAATCAGCAGAATTTGTACCACACAATCGCCTGATTCAGTTGGACTTGACCACTGGAACCATGGAACGAGACGTCGTCGTGATGGTCTTTTATAGCCGGAAACCGCATGGTACCAATCAATTTGAACTTGCTGTAGGTGAATGCGTGGTGGCCTAAAGGGTTGTAGCGGTCGCTACATTCTAGATTTTCTTGTCTTTGAAAAATATTCCTGGATTATACATATCACACACAATTATTAATCTTTGTGGTTATCTTATGTTGAATGTTTGGACAAGGTCTGTTAGAAGCGCTAGTTTCTTATAATTATGTACTAGCATTTTATAAGTTAGGTTTTGACAAAATGGCGAATGAATTTTTAAATATATTAGTGAAATAAATACTGTTCTATGCTTTTCGTAATTCCGTAACGAACGAAATCGTAATTCCTTGTATTAAATTCTTCATAACTGATTTTAATTAATTTCATTGAGAACATAAACCTATATGGAGTCCATAGTCATTTAATAGTATTCGGAATGAATTTTAACAATGTTTGTAGTTGAATATTGCATGGGCATGTCTTTGGGGAAGTTTTTAATTAAACACGCGTCTATTTATGGTCGAGTACAGTTAATTTTGTCGACGGGCGTACCTAGCAAATTGAATTTGCCTATATTAAATTCCAGGCACGGTCTGGAGTTTTATTTCGTTTAGTAAAAAAATTAAAGTCGCCAGTACGATGGCAATATTGTTGTTAATGTCCAACATTAATTTTTTTTATGAAACGTGAGTTAACAGACGCTATTTGGAGCTTTTAAAATCCGTTTTTGAATGGGTCTTGCGTCGGTCTTTTGTGGAAAGGGAGCAGTTGTTAAATTTTATTTGAAAATTATAACCGATAATAAGCGATAATTATGGATAATTGCCGGTGATTTGTTATGGTAGCATTGGCAATGAACTATTTTTTACGGATTCGAAATTGGTATTTTCTATGACTCGAATGACTGCGTCTATATTGGGAATGTGTGGCGTCCTTTTCGGTACTTCTATGATTCGTTGCGGTTTTAAATTGTTTAATTAATATTATTACATCATATAAATATACAACGAGAAATATAATATTTGTTTTATTAATAGAATAGTTATTAGAAGAGATAACGTTAGATCAGATACTCCAGATAAATTGTTGGACCTATAAATTAGTTTTAAAGGTATTTTTTAATTTGAACCTTTGTTGTAAAAATTTGGTACAATTTGTTTTCATTATGGTACATTTTGTTCAAAGTATTGTCCATAGATAGCCCCGCTACTTTTTTTAAACTATCAGGCAATTTACGATGTATCTTTTGACGAACTGGCTAGTTTTTTGGTATCTTTATAAGAGGTTATGCGCTGCTTAGACAGGTCATGATTCTTATGTCGGAATAAGTAGTAATCAGAAAGGGCAAGATCTGGAGATTACAGTGAGTGTAATAGATCTTTCCATTTTAATGATTCTAAGTATATTTTCACTGGATTCTCAACACGTGATCGAGCGTTATCATTCTGAAAAATAACAGTGTCGTGTCATTGCTCGCATTCCGATCGTTTTTCGCGCAGTGCTCGATTCAAACGCATCTATTGTAGCCGGTAGGGATTCCCATTGATGGTTTCATCGAGTTTTGCCTTCAAATTCTCGTAATAATTTTTTTTGGCTGTCCGGATCGCTGTTTGTCTTCGTTGTCAAAATCATCACTTTTAAAACGACGAAACCAGTATTTATATGTATATAATTTAAGAAATATTTCAAACACATAGTGTTTATTGTAATGTTTTTTGATGCACAACATTGTTAGTTTTGTTTTTATTATATATTTTTATTATCTTATATTACAATTGGGGACGATAACGCTCAATGCACAATGTGTTTGATCAAGTTGAGAGAAGTCGGGATGCGAAATCCAATACGATTCTGAGGCATCCAGAGAAACCGTTCAGATAGGTTTTCCGTTTTCAAATTAGCAAGAAAAATATGCTTAGGATAGGCTATTGAAGGAAGTGAACGATGGAACCGTCCAAGTTTTTTTTAGATGTTCATGGTGTAACTCGAAAAACGTTTATGATAACGATTTCATGGAAAAACGGAATTACGCTTGTCCTTGCTTCATCAGGTATTACAGCTACGTTGTTGGAAAGTAGCCAAAGAGCTCATCCAGTAGCCAAGTTTCAGTTGAACATAGCAACTAATGAAACTTCAATATGAATCCTCCGAGCAATTCTATGATATCCAAAGTGCTACAGCAAAATAGATCGCTAATTGATGACATACAAAAAGTCTTTAGAGCCATACAAACGTAGATGTAGACTTTGAATGCTGCAATTTTAATAATAATGATAATAGGTGCTTGGAATAAATCAATGGTTATGCTAGTAGACCAGTTTTAACATGGAACTAATAAAATAGTAATGAATGTAGTAACTCTGCTTGATGTATCAATGGCGTTGATGATCTCATATAGCCCACTAATGCCTTGCAACATGGACACATAACGTTCATTATTCCAATAGCCACGATTTGGTGTTAACTGCAAACGATTGTTGTGTTGTAACTGAATGCAGCTCGATGAAGATTGAACACAATCGTTCTAAGTTGTTCATTTTAATTCTATCGAAAATATTTACTTTTGAGACCTAAGTTAGTATGTTTAATTGGAGGCAGTTTGAAGGACCAATTTCAAATGAAAATAAAACCTTTACTGTCTTAATGTCTCTGTATAACTATGTATACCACATGTTAAAAAACTCGCTCAATAAACTGAAAACTGGATATATGCTGACTGATACAGCTGTTAAATAACATTTGTTAAATTGTCACTATCAAATGCGCCAAGTTAATAGAATAATAGAGAGAAAACTCAACAGGGTTATGGCGAACAGTTTTGCTTTGCCCAACTTCCAGATGGGGTTATATCGACTACTCAAGTAATTTGATTGGTCAATTTAAATCTCTATTATAGGCACCTCTAAGAGAAACATTTTTGCTGTGAAGACATTTGATTGATTCCTTGATAAAATTTGGCACGTGACAGCTCTGACGTTACGTTTAATTGACCAATAAAAATTAAATAAAAACCAATTTAATTTCTGAAATGAATTTATTATTTCAACATAAACATCTCTTCTGTCTTTTCCCTTTTTCATGTTTGTTTAGTGCCATCAATTTAATACGATCTACTTTCTTTATGAGTCTTTCTCTATTAAAATTCTGTTTACCTGGCGTACCTTATTATTTTAAATATTCTATTTGGAAGTTCATTATGTTATCAAACTATCTTGGTATATAAGTGTTCTTAAGCCAGTATATTTATTCATCATATACAATAAAGATAATATAAGTTCTGAATTGCTTTGCACCAAAGTTCCTAATGTATTTAACTTCAGTTAATCCTCTCTTGAAAGGTTTGCATTCAGTAGCTAGTATTTCAGTGGTTGTTGAACTATCAAATAATTGATCCAAAAATAAAAGTATATCGCCTTTTGTATAGCTTTTTTTGGAAGGGTATTGTACTACCGATTTATATATGTTAATGAACTAATAACTTAATATCTAAACCTTATCAAGACCTAAATGCATTATTCCCTAAGTCAGGCTAGAAACGAAGTTAGCCAATCAGATTCCTTCGCGGCTCTTAGCATAGCGATTGAAGCAAGTAATAAGTTAAAAGTAGCGACATCTAAATGATGGACGTTTGCGACACATTTCCCCAAAATTTCCTGTAAAGTTAAATCTCTATTTATCTGTGGCCAAGTTTAATTACTCGTCAAGTTTTTTTAAATGTTCCTATTTTCTGCACCTGTAATAGAAACATTTTGCTGTGAAAACATTTGATATAAATAAAGTTTGGCACATGACAGCTCTGACGTCACGTTTAATTGGTCAATAAAATTTAAATAAAAAACTATTTAATTGCTGAAATAAATTTATTATTTCAATATAAACATACACAAAGAACTTTGATAAACTTTGGAACAAGTGAAAATGATCTCTTCTATCTTCTTCCTTTTTCATAATTGTTTAGTGTCATCAATTTAATACGATCTACTAGAGTTCTGTCTTTTTTTTTCTTATATTGAAAGCAAACTATGAGTCTTTCCCTATTAAAATTCTGTTTACCTGTTTTATCCAAAAGGATATGGCGCAACTTATTATTTTTAATATTCTATTTGGAAGTTCATTATGTTGTGTACAATTAGAAGGTTTTAAATTTTCATTTTTTAAATACATTTAACAACAAATTTGTTATATGCATTATCGACGTGGTAATACCGTGGGATAAAATAAAACATAGCTCAACGACCTACTAACAGTACAATAAAATAATTTTCTGGGGCATGAGATATTGCCATGTCTTGTTTGGTCATATATGAACATCTGGAATTGAAAGTATAGAGTCAAGTTGCAACTTCTCAACTACTGGTAATACATCCCACTTGAATGTACTGATGATGAGCACTTTAAATGATTTCTCAAATATACTAGCTGAAGGATCTATATACCTGAATGCTGGGGCTCTTATTGATCCAAAAAATATCGAACTATCTTGACTAAGTGGTCCTAAGGTCTAATAGACTGGATATTTATTCGAATAATTACATAATTGAGGGGTGCAAGGTAGTTATTAAATTTTTAAATGATGGTACTTTAACAACTGTGTTCTTACTTGGAAAATAAACACCATATAAGTCCTGAAGTTCCTAGAGTATTGAACTACAGTTAATCCTCTCTTGAAAGGTTTGAATTCAGTAGCTACAATTTCAGTGGTTGTTGAACTATCAAATAATTGATCCAAAAATAAAAGTAAAACGCCTTTTGTATAGCTTCTTTCGGAAGAGGATTAATTTTGTAAAATTAAAATATAAATGTTTGATATTTTATATGGTTATTAATATGAATTACCCCAAATTACAATAAAATATGCTGTAACGATCATAAATGTCTTGGATAATAAATCCAGTCAGTTTGAGATTTTTAACATTATCAACCATTTTTTAAAGACAGCCAAATACTTGTTCGAAGTAAGACGATTCTGCATTTCTTTACTATATGTGCATCTTTACTATAATGGGTACACAACAGTTCCTAGATCGAGAATTCACTTTATTTAGTGTACTACCGACTTATATATACTAATGAACTAATAACTTAATCTCAAAACGTTATCAAAACCTAAAAACATTCTTTGCGACCAAGTTTAATTATTCGTCAAGTTTTCTTAAATGTTCCTGTTTTCTGCACAATATACTTGACTTCTGGTGATTCACTTTTACTCTGCACTTCTCCGCAATAATATTTGTAATATCTTCAGGGTTAATAGCCGAGTGCGGTATTTAATAGACAACTATTTCTTTTACGTGGTTAACTAAATTTTACTGTTTTTAATAATTTTGCTTTGATCTATATCTCATTGAGTTTAAGGCAGTATGATGATAATAAGAAAAATAGAAAAAGAAAAAGGAAGAAATAGAGAGAATATAAGTGTCTTTCTGATTGCTTATTTGTCACTTACTTGTCTTGGATTAATTAGTACTTATTCTCGGCAATATTTAAACACTATTTAGTTTAAAAATATTTAAAATAAAACACTGATAGATAAACAATATTTGTAACTAGCTGTTTACTCAATGTCGTACTTTCTTTATTACTTTTTCTATAGAGAGAAAAAACCTAATACCTACAAACCAGTTTGGGTTCATTAACAAACACTAAACAATTGACCAGGTCCACAGAATAACAGATGTTATTGAAAAAGCTTACGAAAGTAGAAAAGTATGCTCCGCTATATTCTTGGATGTGGCACAAGCCTTCGATAAGGTTTGGCATTAAGGCCTTTTTCATAAACTACAGAAACTGTTACCAAAACAACACACCGAACTATTAAAATCATACATTACAACCAGAATGTTTAGAGCCAAACAAGAAGAAGCTTACTCTACAATAAAAGAGGCTAAAGCAGGTATACCACAAGGAAGTGTACTGGAACCAATTCTTTATGTACTCTACACTTATGATATACCACAAATGGAAAATATTACGATGGCTACATTTGCTGATGATACTGCAATTATATCTGTCGGAGACAATAGTGAAGGAGCCTCACGAAAATTACAACAGGCAAGTGACAATATAAATAATTGGTGACAAGCTTTGAAAATAAGAATTAATGATGCAAAACTTCGCTGGAAGGAACATATAAAGAAGAAAAGAAAAGAACTGGAATTGAAATATAGGAGATTGTACTGGCTAATTGGAAGAAAATCACAATTAGCAGCACATAATACATTGCTATTATATAAGCAAATACTGAAACCTATATGGACATACGGAGTTCAATTATGGGGATGTTTTGCAAAGAGTAACATAAATCGAATACAAATTTTTCAGAACAAAGTCCTGAGAGATATTGTGGGTGCATCCAAATATTATAGGACTGATTACCTACATCGAGACCTTCAGATACCCACAGTCAGTCAAGAAATCAAGAGGTTTGCAAAGGAGCATGAGGAAAAACTCCATTCTTCAGAATATTGAAGTATTGCAGCTTTTGGATACTACCAGAACAGGATGCAGACTCAAAATAATCAAACCATCTGATCTTGTGTAGTGTTGTGTAGTGAGGGGCATATATTAAAAAATACAGCGGTGACATGTATAAACATTATTTCACCAGAGACTGAGATAGGGCGGATGGGTCCTCCTAGGTATATACCTATATTTAAGTTAACATAAAGACAAATTGTTGGTTAGACCATCCGAAACGACTAGTAACAATGTATTAATTAAGTAATAAAACAATTCTTTTTCTAACTTAAGAAGAAAGGGAGACAGAAATAAAATTAATTTAATTATGAGACATAGATAGATTAATATTTATACCCATGTTTTTCTTGTTAATTACCTACTTATATAAATTCACATCTAAGCTCTTGTTTAGTTGAATATACCATTTCATCGAATACTATATCATTCTTGCTTAATAATATAATGACAAGATGTTTTTTGTAGATGCACGAGATTGAAAATTATCTGGTGGTCTGGATTCTGTATGATTTTTAAAAAGAAAATCAATCGTTACTGATTAATTGAAAGCAATTGGTATTTTTAAGTATTGACGGGTATTTTATTCAAAGGCGCAGGTATTTTATTCAAAGGATTATATTTTGCAGTTATAGGAAACGTAACTACCATTCTATTTGCCAAATAAAACTTTAGTTGAACAAGTTTTTCAACGACCTAGAAATATCTATATTTACGTAATAAACAATTTAAATTATTATGGATTTGATTGTAAATTAGCACGAGCAGAATTAAAAACCAAATAACTAATGATATGTTTTGTACTAACACGGTGACAAAGCATTCTTGAGTCTCTCTGCATGAGACTAGTTTATACGAGGTTGTTCAACAAGTTCGCGGAGTATCATCTATGCATTAACCGTAATGCTAAAATTTGTTATATATAGAAATATGTAACATATAGAAGGACATTAAGAATACTATGAATATATGAGATAGAACAGATAACTGGTTTGTTTTTTACTTTCACCCAAGTTAAAATTACATTTAAAAGTTTCCACCTATTCTATTATCTCATAAGATTGTTCTTATAGATTAGTGGCATTAGATCCAGATTTTCATGGATTCACGACTTTTTTTTGTGTTTTCCATCCAACTTCTTAATCTTATTTCTAATCATATTCATAGGTTTTGACGAATGATTTTGTTTTACATGTGCCATAGTGTATTAATTATTCTCTGAGGAGCTTTGTTCTAAATAATTTGGATAACTTGAAAGTTGAATTTTCTGGTGCCGGCTTTAGCAATTTGTTGTGTATTAATAATTTAAAGTTACGTTGAATAGACAACATATATTTTTTAGAAGTGATGTTCAACTGATATTGAATAATTTTTTTTTGGAAACGTGGCTATATATAACATGTCAAGTGAAAATTCCCCTGTCTGACACATAGATGGCGCTACTAGAATTAAATCTTATTGTGAAAAAAAATGGATAAAATGGAATTTCGCGTGTTGATAAAATATTGCTTTTTGAAGGGAAAAATACAGTTGAAGCAAAATGATGCCGAGTTTTCGGACACTGCCCCAGGATAATCAACCACCAAGGATTGGTGTGCTAAGTTGAAATGAGCACCGAAGACGGTGAACGCAGTGGACGCCCAAAAGAGTTTGTTACCGACGGAAACATTAAAAAATCCACAAAATGGTTTTGAACGGCCATAAATTGAAATTGAATGAAATAGCAGACACTCTAAAGATATTAACTAAACGTGTACATCATATCATTCACGAATATTTGGGTATGAGAAAGATCTGGGCAAAGAGGGTGCCGCGCGAATTCACTTTTGACCGTAGTAATAAATCCAAGTTTTTGCGTCGATATGTGACAATTGATGGAACATGGCTCCATTATTTCCCTCCGAAGTCCAATCGACAGTCATCCGAGTAGACTGCACATGATGAACCCGTTCCAAAGCGTGGGAAAACGCAACAGTCGGCTGGCAAGATTATGGCGTCTGTATTTTGGGTTGCACATGGAAGAATTTTCATTGAATACCTTGAAAAAGGAAGGACCATCAACAGCGACTATTACATAGTGTTATTGGACCGTTTAAGGGACTCCTCATCCACCGTATTCTCCAGATTTTGGAAATTTGTAGTAAATATATAAATTTGCAGTAAATATATATCGACAAGAGCTTATGTATGTGCTGGTTTAAATGCTTCAGAAGGCGTGATTAGTTCATAAAAACATTACCATCAATATGAACCAATATTAAAGGTTGTTGATTGTTGAAGAATATAGGCTTAAACACTATAAATTAGTTTTAAAGGATTAAGCGTAAAAATATATCTATTGCAATTATGATTGCTACGTGATCTTTTTTTTATATTTTAGAATCGAGAAATAAAATAAAGGAGATAATTTAAGGATCTATCAACAGAAAAAGTGGGGTATATATAAATAATTAGAATTCATGCATTCTAACACATCAAAAAATTTCCCAACTATCTCGTATAAGTAGCCTTGATAATTACAACAATACATATTGATTCGGTTAATTTGCCAAGATATATTTCTTTAAATAAATTAATTTCTTGAGAAATGTATTCTCCAATTGATGTCACTTCAATGCCAATGTGGCTATATTTTTTTAAAGTCTAACACAATTTGGCACTGTCTGATTAAATATTGAATGGCTCTGCCACAATAATATTGTTCGATTTATACATATTTTAGTTTATACAACTTCGGAACATATTTTACATAAGCTTAATCCAGGTAGTTTTGGATTTTTAATGCAATTTCCAAATAATGCAAAAACTTCTTGAAAAGCATTTTTGCTTCCTGTACATTCGCGTACAGAGAACTTCTTGTATTGAGAAAGCAACATAATCAATTAGTATTGATTATAATTTAGTCATAAAAACGTAGAAGAACGCTAAACGCACTCAGTTCTATGTTAAGGATAAAGAAAATGACACCTAAAAAGAAGGTCTTATAGACATGAAAAGAACCGATCAAATCTAGCCAATGGACGCCAATTTTCCAAAGTCGCATAGGAATTTTCTATTTATTTTACGATATATTTTATAATTAATGATTAATTATGTTTCGATTAATGATCAATAATATTTATCTAGATTTTTTTTTTGGTTTTTCAAAAGAATTCATTAAAATCGTATCAGTGGTTTAAGCGCACATTGATGACAAACGAATAAAATATTCATTTTTATATATTTGATAAACTATGACAAAATAGCTTGTGTTTGAATTAGGTTCCATTGTAAATAAGAAATTTCAAATTTTCAATAAAGGAATAGCATAAAAAGAAAATCGAATACCACCGAATAGTCAAGTATGCGAATCAACTTAATTTTATAGATATATTTTTGTACGAAGGTCGCGAAAAAAAAACTAACACAATTAAAACATAAATTGTAATAACTCAATTAAACTATTTAATTGTCTGTTAATAATAACAGTTTCGCGTCTAATCTTCAATTTTGTTTTGAACTTTGCCTAATTCGATACCAGGGATATACAGACGATAATTGTAACATGGGAAATACAGTCGTAGCGTCTTGTTGTTGCGAACATTTCGATGATTCAGTGTATTTCAAGTTATAATTGTTTTTTTGTCTTGGGTTATCATTAATTTAATTATGTATTTTTGCATTTATTTACAACGGTTGTCTGTAAAAGAATATGATCGAGTTTTCTGCGATATTTAGATTAATTTGAATCAATATCTAGTTTTTTTTTAATAATTCTTATATAAATTGAAAATAAATTACTGGAAAAAATATGAGCGGACTTCGATGGATATTGGGGTCGCCTCATTTAGACAAAGATATGGTTGGTTGGTTTCATAAATGCGAATAACATCATTAATTTTGTTAGTTTTTTGTCAAAAATGTCTAGATCGTTTAAGTAATAGATAATTGATGAGTGTAGTGATATTAACGTGGAACATTAATTTTTTGTTGCGTATTATTTGTGTCACCTAATGTTTGTGAAACGTTCAGTAATAATGGTGTTTATGTTTTTGGAAGTAAATCACAGAAATATGAAACTAGTTGTTATGGACGATCTTTTTCTTTTTAGTTTACTGCTTGGAATAGGAACTGTGGTAGGTATCCCAAAGGATGGGTCGAGTGAGTTTTTTAATTTCTGGGCACGATGACTCGGGAATGATTTTTCTTTATTACAAATCGGTATATCTTTCCACAGTGGTACAACATAACTATGGTAGTAGAATCAGAATGAAGCAAATTAACGTATTATTGATGCTGGAAACACAATCCTTTTATGAACGCAAGTTTGTGAATTCAGAGTCTAATTTAACCACTAATTCAGGCACCCCTGTTTCTCTATGTATGTGGTTGTTTCAGACATAGAGAGCATGGGGCTTTAAGAACGATCCTTAACATCTTATTTTGAAACACTTGCGATGGACCATCAAGTTTTGAAGTAGTTTTTAAATTCTATTATGACGAATACACTGACCTTCTACAGCCCATATATTCGGGTATTCCGCAGGGCAGTGTTCTCGGCCCATTGTTATATCTTATATATACAGCTGACCTACCGACCTCACGACACTACTGTTGCAACATATGCTGACGATACAGCGGTTTTATCATCACACGAGGATTCAATATCAGAATTGTGGCGTATCGAAGCCAATGAGACAAAATCTACCCATATGACATTCACCCTTTGCAGAAGAACATGTTCCTCAGTAAAATTGAATAATCATGAACTTCCGCAAGCAGACAACGTTAAATATCTGCGAATGCATTTTGATCGACGTCTAATTTGGAAAAGACATATAGTGACAAAACGGAAACAGCTTGGGCTTAAACTAAACCAAATGTATTGGCGTAAATCTAAATTATCATTAGATAACAAGATTTTGCTCTATAAGCCAATATTTAGGCCCATCTAGATCTATGGTATTGAACTATGGGGTACTACTAGCAAATCTAACATACATATCCTCCAGAGGTTCCAGAATAAAGTGTTGCGAGTCATATTACGTGTCCAACAAACTGATTCAACGCGATATCCATGCGAAGTATTCTGAAAGACTATCAGTGCATCCTAATACACTTGCCAAACAGTTAAATGTGCGCGATAACAGTGAAGTGCATAGGCTCAAACACAAACTACCATACGAACTGATTAACAGACACATAGAGTGAAATTTTATAGTTTCTAAAATAAGTTAGAGTAGCCATTAGAATAAGTTAGGATAGAGTTTAAAATAAGTCACAACAATATCTAGAATAAGATTTAGATTATAAGTTGTACTGCAGATCACTTACTGAAGTGATCTTCTACATGTTAGGATGGTTCTATTATATAACGGACATCTTATTGCCCACGGGCAGATTGTTGACGTTCTAAGAGATTAATAAAAAAAAAATATTTTTGAGCTTTTTTTTATCAACCACAACTTGTCTGGATTGGGCTCATTGATTAATATAGATTTCTAACTTCTTAACTTACTTAGCTATTATCCCTGAAGACACTGATGTATGACACTGAAGACACTGAAGACACTTACTGATGTATCTGAGATGATGTTTGTTATATTATATATTCATTTCATCTTTATAGTTGTTTGTATTCTTATGTTAGGATTATAAATATAATTCCACCTTTTTTGGTAAATAAAAAAAGTTTGTTGATGGTTCATGTAAAGATTGTTTTTTAATATATTAAAATAAAATTGAATCTTGTGCGACTCTTGTTACGATAGATTCAGAGCTGTAAAAATAAAAAGACTAAGAGGACAAGGATCAGAACAAATCGGAACTGGAGTGATAGTTTTGTTCGTTTTGACCTTCCACTTCTTCATTCTTTCGTTTGAAGAAAGTCATGGAATGAACGTCGAAATTTCTCGGAAGTTCATTAATAGAGCGCTTTTGTAAATAAACAGAAATATAAAGGGTTGATAATCAAATTCCTTATGCCGAAGCTGTTTGAATGTTTGACTTTCTTTTGGATCTTCTCTAAACTATACAGGCTCATCCACAGGTTACCTATGCGTTTGAGTTGATTTTGATATCCTCTCATATAGAACAATACTGTTTTTGAAATTTTTTGACATTTTGACATCACATGACATTTTTATAATAATAACATATGTATACAGACCAGCTCTTCCTTATCGTCCCTGTATATATAATTCTTCTGTCAGTGTGTTTCTAATTGAACTCTTCCCAAACGTTTGGCCCGGTATTGATGAAACTTTTTGAGTGTGTTTATGTGGATTCGAGAATGGTTTAGATTCATAACCGCACCCAGTAGCCGCTGATGCGACAAGGTTCCGGGACTTTTATACTCTTTTGCTCTTTCGACTTTAAGAAAGAGTTCTGTATCTTTTATTGTTAAAGTGACAGCATCTTCAATGGACACTAATTTTAACAGAATTTTTTCTAATTTAAAATCACAGAACTACTTAAGCTCACAATTCTCAAAGTAAGTCATTGAAGGGCTTCAACTTTATTTATTTCCTATTACATATCAACTAGCACAGTATTCTGCGTAATTTTATTAAAAAAATAAACTTATAACTGAATTAAAAAGTTACATATATGATATGGGTTTACAAAACTATGTGTAATTATTTTCCTAAGTATAACATATTATTCGTTTTAAGACCCCTCAAACATTTATATCTTAAGCTGATTATGGTCCATCTGTAAAATTTAGTTATAATTTTGATATGACAAAAAACGCCGTCGCTATTTTCAGTATTGTGAAGTCATCTTCTTGTGCTAAAAGAGCATTACGGAACACGTTGTTTCTGTGCATCCAGCACACAAATCAGGTTTGTCTCCAGTAAGGAATGCAGGATTATAGTTTGGGTGGGGCGGACTTCTGAATCCGCTGATATTAGGCTTCATCAAGTTTTAAACATTAAAAAAGGTTTTCTCATGGACGATCCATATGATGTCTTGTTTTATGGATACAGGAGGTTGCCTAAGTCTTTACAAGATGGTCTGGCTGAAATACAGAATTCTAAAGTTTTAAATTGGTAAATAGGAAGAAGGAAAGAAAATATAAAATTTCTCCTAGATCTCTCGGAGTCTGATATATTATGTCCATATCTTCTGTAGCTACTAATTTTGACTGCACTTGTTTCTTAAATTCTAAACTTAAGGTAGTAGTGATGGCTTGAAAAATCCTCAAAAATATCCATTTCACTGGAATTATTTACTAATCCTTTATATAGCAAGATACTATATTTTATTCAGAGTTATATCTTGTTAGAGGTCAAACTTATAACCAAATTCAAAAGTTATAATTATGATTAATTACAGATAGGAATAAAATATAAAGCATATAGAAATCTCGCTCTTAATTGATTTTAGATTATTTTGCTGTGGGCGATATTGCTGTAAAATAGTGTTGAATAATAGTACTATGTATCATAGTATGAACAGTAGTGATTTTAACGTCGAGGACACATAATCAAGCAGAAAACCAGTTAGAAGTTTTTACAAAAAAAAGGAATATCTTGTCACATTTTAGTTAATATATTTGTTTGCTTCTAATTCCACCTTAGTGTGTGCAATCAAGTAAAGATCAAATATGGTAACAGAGACTGCAATGATAGAATATTTCGAATTTTGAACAGAAATAAAACAGAAGAACAGAAGAAAAGTTATGTTAAATAGGTCTACTGATAGGTCTAGGGTTTGTTATATAGACAATTAAATCACATTGGCGATTTTTTGTGCTCATATTCGAGAATATGCAAAATTTTTAAAATGCCTTAACAGGAGAAAATACAGACAGACTCTTCGGATTTCTACGGCAGATTGATTTTCTTCATAGAATCTAGCCTATGCTAAGTTTAGAGTTACTGACCAAATAACCATTACCACTTCGGTATGGGTGCTAGTGTGTACCGTCTGGATAGAACCTCACATACTTCGTTATGGTTGTGTTTATAGTTCTATGTTTGTGTTCATATTGTATATACACTATTTATTCGTTTAGTGTTATTAATTTTATTTATTTATTAATTTATTACTTTATATATACCCTTTATGACTGTTCCCGTTCCCTTTAGATCAACACCGTTTTATTATTTTTTTAATATATATTTTAAAGTTTCCTTTTACCAACTATGGGTTTATCTGGACTGGGCCCACAGTTTAACGTGGGCTCCGAACCACGGTCCTCAGCATAAAGCCTACCGACTGGCGAGCGACTAACTTTAGAAATCATCCCAGACATCCGGTCTTACCCAGCCTGGTTACTGACGTTACTGGGATCATTTTCCTCGTCAGATTTTACACTCTTGCTTAAGACAATCACAAATTTTAAACAGTCACAAATATAAATTTACAACCAGCAATGTCCAGCAGGACTCGAACCCGCGGCTATCGCAACAGTAGGAGGACCGTCCTATCGCCTTTACCACTTTACCATTTTAGATTAAAAAATAGGCGTTTCTTAAACAAATGATAATTTGCAAAAATAATGTTTTTTTTGTGATTTACTGGCACTTAATCTGGCGATAATATCAATGTTTCACGAGAAGTCTTAGATTTCCAAAAAAAAAATCATTCAACATTAATTCACTTTTTTTTTGTAAATATATAAGAAAGGACAGCCAGTGTAACACCAATCGCAATAAGTTGAATTAAATTCCCTCTCTATCAGTAACTAAATAAATATTGCAAATCCTCCATCTAGTCGACTGGTTGTAACCTTGTTTCACTTTTACTCGCAGCCACGGTGCGTTCGGTGTACGTTTTTCTTCTCGACCATCGGCCGAGGAAAACGCTCCTTTTCTCCTCTTCCGAGCAGTTGCAGTTCTCGCAAACGCAAATCATGGCAGGCCAATCGCGTACGCCCAAGTGAAAGTGCCCGTCTCATTCGGTTTCGTGAACTCGATCGATTTCCGAACATCGAAATGCGGAAGAACAGTATCGCGGTGTTGGCGTTGTTCGTGGGCTGCTGGAGTTTGGGGAACGCCGCTCTCGAGTTCGACATCCGGGTGCCGAGGGTGGCCGATTTTTTGAATAGGGTCTCAAACACCACGTTCGGTAAGGTATATATTTGGTTGCATAAGTGCGGTTGCACCGGCGGATTTTTCGCCCGTTTCCGACGCGAATTGATAAGCGTTGCCCAAGATTGATTGCGTTTCGGCGTGATAAACAAATGAATGTTGGCCAATTTTGTTTTTGTAGTCGAATGGCTAGATGACAAAATTAGATCGATTTCAAATGTATTAATGTATAACTGATTTTTATTAAAAAATAAAAGTTCAAGTTTAAAAATAGTTGATTAAAACTGATGACCATGTTCTTCTATACAATTTTTTTACTTTGCATACTAATTTTTTAAGATTATATCTTTCATTAATTTATTATTATACTTTTCATTAGTAGCTGAATCACTTTAAAATCAAGACGTGCGGGCACATATATATATATATATATATATATATATATATATATATATATATATATATATATATATATATATATATATATATATATATATATATATATATATATATATTTCCCAAATCTTCTCTTCTATATATAACACATGGGCTGAAAAGTCCCGAGTCTCAAAATAGGCCTGTTATCAGTTGCTGTCCACTCAGATGACGATTGTTTTGATTACGGAGTTAAGTGATATCAACTGTTATCACATATTGACGCAAAAATTCCGATTTGTTTCCTTTAAATGTGTCCAAACACTGCCCAGAATCATCAACACGTTCTTTGGCTTTCTCATAGTCAAAGGCTCATGAAATATAAAACCAACACGTTCTTTTGATATCTTTACGATGTTAGCTAACTCACGAAACTTCACTTTTCGATCATTCGAAGCGATTTTGTGGATTTTTTTGATGTTTTCTGGTGTTACCAACTCATTTTGACGTTCATTGCGTTCTGCATCATCGGTGTCTCTACGACCACGTTTGAAGTCAGCGTTTTGTTATTGTTCCTGATGGAGCGGAGTCCTTATACCACTTTTAAAGCCATTGATTCGCTTGAAAGGTATTTCTTCCCATCAAGAGGCAGTGTAAAATTAAAACACAAAATTATTTTTAATTAATCGATTGAAAATAACAAAGGTAGTTTCACTCTTAGCACAATAACTTAAAAACATATGAGTAGAATATCATGCAATTTTAACAGATTCCTTTTTAAGGTTCTTTTGAACTAACTGAAAAAGCGGTGAATGTAATAAAGCTTACGCCATATATGTATCAGGTCATGTTAGGCCACTTTTCAGACCATGTTTTATAAAATTAATTGCTCTTCGTTAGTTTCACTGTAAAAAGTGTCAGCATTACTGTTATCAACAGATTTACTGTCACAATGGATCAACATTGTCGTTGGTTGTCAAATAGTTATGGCACCATTTTCAAAAACGTTGAATCCGAATACTGAGGAATACCATATACTATTGTCAAACCGCGATTGGATTATACACATAATGTTTTAAACGTTGAAGATTCTTGGCACTGACCGTTTAATACTTTACCATGATTTATATTTCATATAAATGTAGGTTTTTGATCGATAACGTGAAAAGTAAGTGAGAGGTTATTACATATATGTCAAATATGTAGCGAAATTAGCGTTAGAATATTGAACGGTATTTTAAATGTAATCGAGTAATCGATAAATTTGGGCCAAAATTGTAAAATGGTCTTATGAATTACCGATTTCGTTCCAATTTACATTTCAAGTAATATTCGGCATGCTAATTACGTTATTGATGACCAAATTGCGTTATCTCTTATAGTTTCTGAGGTATGGACTATCGAAATTTTACAATTTGGGCTCTGCGTCTAACTTAGGCCAAAATTGTAAAATTGTCTTATGAATTATCGATTTCCTTCCAAGTAATATTCAGCATGCTAATTACGTTGTCGATTGCCAAATTCCATTATCTCTTATAATTTTCGAGATATGGACTATCGAAATTTTACGCTTTAGGCTCTGTTTCTAACTTAGGGCAAAATTGTAAAATGGTCCTATGAATTAGCGATTTCGTTCCAATTCACATTCCAAGTAATATTCGGTACGCTAATTACGTTGTGGATTACCAAATTGCATTATCTCTTATAGTTTCCGAGATATGGGCTATCGAAAATGTACAATTTGGGATCTGCTTCTAACTTGAGCCAAAATTGTAAAATGGTCTTATAAATTACCGATTTCTTTCCAATTCACATTCCAATTAAGATTTATCAAAAATAGAGTTGAAATATGTAGTTTATAATAAAGCATACCTTGTAATTGAAATATTATTAACGCCAAAGAGAACAGTTAGGTCGTCGAACTATATCAAATATGCGACGACTTACTACAAGCGACGAATTACTCATGTGCTAACTAGCGAGTCATGTCACAATTACTTTTGAGTTACTGGAAATGAAGTTTAGAATGCAACTAATCTGTGCACATCAAACCCAACAGCGAGCACGACACAATTGAATTGAGCAATTCAACAGGTGCAGTGCTGTTGTGATCCATGAATGAGCAGCATTCTATTACATCCCTGAATTAGATTATGGTGCTAACAAATCAGGAATCAGTGCTTGAGGAAATGTAAAAAAAATCCATTATGCTCATTAGTTTCTGGGATGGGAAACGATTCTAATCACTTCTTGATCAAGATTGATAAATATAATAGTTGTTTTCAAAAGATGCGTTTGGTGCAATGCATATTATACAAGACAATTTCATGTTCACTTTCAGTATATCATATCATAAAAGATTTTTGTGACATGCATCAGAAATGTTTGTATCAGAAATAAGTTAATAAAATCTTGCTTGCCGCCGTTACAACGAAAAATTTATCACTTATTACCACTACCAAATGTAGATAATCAATTCTTACAAGTTTATTTTATGGACACCCTATTGCAAATTAATAGACGTTGTGATCACAACCCAACAATGAAGCGAACTATTGTGCAAGAATTACAAATGCGTTTTCATCAAAACAACGATGCAGTCAAAATGTTCAAAATAGCTATAGCTAATAGCTAAATAGGATGTCATCTGATGGAATGGATAAAACACTTGGTGGCTACACAACAAGTGGCTATTATTATTATCGGAAAATAATTCAAAGAATGTCATTTAGTTAGCTAAAATCAAGTGTAACACTATACAAGTTCATATAGTTCGGTTCACTTCAATATAATTTTCTGCGAGTTTTCAAGTTGTTGTACTGCTCTAGAAACTTTTTTTACAGCAAAATCTTCTATACGTTTGTAGATCCATTTGGATTAAAGGCCATCGTGCAGTTCTTCATTGTGATAATCATTATTAATTGAAGAACCTTGCTTTGGCAGTGTTGAGTTACTAATCGGTTTGTTTTAGTTACTAATGTTTTAGTGTAAACCCATATTGGCACCCCCAAGTCCAAATAGTACTTATAGTACTAAAATTACAGAATATATCGATAATTTTTACTGCATTGATTTTTTTCTATTTCTTCGTTAGCTGTTTGGTTAGAAATATTCCTCGTTTGTAATTTTTTTTCACTATAACACTATTTATTAAAAATCATTTTTTAATGTGTTCTAATGTTTGTAGAATTTATTTTAATCACAATTACATTGAATCAATTAATGCTTTTTATAAATCTCTGTCAATATAA
The DNA here is from genome assembly GCF_030347505.1 of Rhynchophorus ferrugineus. Lineage (NCBI taxonomy): Eukaryota > Metazoa > Arthropoda > Insecta > Coleoptera > Curculionidae > Rhynchophorus > Rhynchophorus ferrugineus. Next base: position 87,804,130 of record NW_027472580.1, on the reverse strand, counting down.
TATGCCATATTACTTGCTCTCGCTGCTATAGCATTTAATTTGATTTTTACATAAAGTTCTTTAGGATTACTAAAGCTACATGTCTTTTCGTATTTTTTCTTCGATTATATGATATTGAATTTTTTTTGAGTTAGTTTTATGGATCTAAGTCTTTGGCCTTTCATCGTCCATGTTGAAATCCTCCTTTCTCTTTCGTCAGTTAGTAAGTAAATAGAAGGACTAGGTTATGGCATTGGATGTTTTTGTTTCAAGCTTTCTATCCAAGGGGCATAGGAAGCAATTTAATTAGTCCAAAGCTTCTAGGTAGATATATTCAGTTATATAAATTAATAAGAGTGTACTTAAGTTTTTGGTAAGCAAGGGAAGATTTTTAGATATGTTCTCATTATATATTAGTTTGTTGGAATATAATTCAATATATTTAACACAAAGCTTCTATTTAGAATAATATTTATAAATGATAAATTGTAATATTTGCTTCAAATAGGTTAAAATTAATTAATATTTTTATATGGATATATATGTCCTATATTTTTTACTATTAATTTATTCGACCAGCAATCTTTATTGTATTAAAACTGTTAATGTGATGGAGATGGCATTAGGTTTGTTTCTAACTAAACTGGTCTGATTTGTATTTAACTTATGCAACTTAATGCATTTGAAATGTTTAGTTTCCTTGCAATAATGTATTTTAACAACATTAGAATTTACTTTAGTAACACCTATCATCAGAAATTATGTATTTTTTAACTTAATTGTAAAGCGGATTTGAAATAATAAAAGTTACATTATTAGAATATATGATTATATATGATATTCTGTCTTTAATTCTAAAACTGAAGAAATAGTTCTGGCTTACAGAACACTAAAAAGTCTTCTTAACATCATGTATATTAATCCTATAAATAGCAAGACTTTATATTTTATTCTGACTTGTTTCGTTAAAAATCAAACACAACCAAATCCAAGAGTATAAGTAATAATAAATTGCAGATATGAATATTTTATTATTTATTAGCTTCCAAGCCAAATCATTTTGGTTATTGTGTATAAGGAAATACCCTGCTGAATCTCAAAAATAATTTGGTTACAACGATTTTAGTTATAATAGTGTCGTGAGTGGTATAGTCATCTGAAGAACACTGATTTAAGTTAACATAATTGTGGATTTGTGTAAAAACTGGTGTAAATGTTTCAGTGTTATAACCACCTTAAACATAATAAAAATAGAATAAAAACACAGTTTAGGTAGGGAGTAAAGATTTGGTTAAGTCGTCAAACTCGAAGTGTTAACGTTGTTGTCTGATTTGTCACTAACTTGTGTAGATAAATGATAAAAGATGATAACGAATAGTGTAACGAATCGAATATATCGAATTTCAATCAGAAAATTTATATGAGATAGGTAATAATTTTCACATTGTCGATTAATACGTATCATTAACGTTAACCTTATAAAATGTTCAATGTCCTACTGCATAATGGCCAATAATGATTTCTAAAACAAATTATAATACAGTTACTTGTTGAAACCAAAGTTGTATAAATTTTCAATAATTTTTTAATGTTACAAAATTCAGTTAACAGCTTTGTTTATTGGAATGCTTTTACTATTTTTCACATAGTTGTTGTGAAAAATGAAGTGTTGGCTATACAAACAATTGTCCACCATTAGAAGAAAAGACAATAAATTATATTAAAATTGTTTGATCTAAAACTCCATATTTTAACAGGTCAATTGAACGGTCGCCGGCCTGACACATAGATGGGGCTATTAGAATTAAATTCATATGTTTTTTAGTTAGCCCTAACACCCAAAAGATGCGTGTATGAATTTAACAGCTGTCGGATCTTTAGTTTGTGAATTATAGCATTTTGAGTGAACCAACTTTGGTTATTGTGATAAACATGGATAAAAAGGAATTTCGTGTGTTGAAAAAATATTGCTTTTTGAAGGCAAAAAAATACAGTTGAAGCAAAAACTTGGCTTGATGCCGAGTTTCCGGATATTGTCTGAGGAAAATCGACCATTAAAGATTGGTATGTTAAGTTTAGACGTGGTGAAATGAACACCGAAGACGGTGAATGCAGTGGACGCCCAAAAGAGGTTGTTACCGACGAAAACCTTTAAAAAATCCACTTTTGTTTAATTTTCATTTATATATTTTTTTTAATTCTACAATTTATTCGGTAATTATGTTGTCTGTGTGGTTTCGTCCACTAATTATAATTTAATTGAGATATTACAGTCTGAATTAAGTTCTGACTCGCTAGAGTGTCGAGTGTCGTTTATAAATAAATGAAACAAGAAACACATTTAAAGGTCGCATACAAAGATCTTAGGAGTAATTTTCGAGGCCATAATTTTGTGGTGCCACAAAGATAGGAAAGGTAGTGATTTTGAAGAAAACATGCAAGATATCGTTCTATACCAATAAATGCTAATTTATACTTCCGGTAAATGCGAAAACAATTAATTGGTGAAATTTTCGAATATTAAAGCGTTATGGCTTTTAATATATTGCCAATAAATTTTATCGTGTGTCAAGGCCGTGGTAAGGGATGCACTATCTACTCACATAACATTCGGAATTTATACGAGAAATGCGTGCACAAAACTGAACTCGTTAATTATCCACCAACTGTTGCAGCTATTCCAATTAATAAAAAAATATATGCTTCATTTTTTTTTATTGTCGATTAAACAAGAGTGCTTTTTTCGACCCGACATTTCCAGCAAATTAATTAAAAAATAATAGCATTCCTGTTCCCGGCGAAATGCAATTAGAATCCAAACTCGATTGAAGGAAATAGGGATGTTTTCGATGTAATTACGGTGTTGAAGAAAGTAATCTCCCTTGCGTAAAAGAGAAGATAGCTTAGACGAGAAATAAATTATCTCCTGTTGTGTATTGAGTATTTTACGATATTAGACACACACAGATTTTTTCTATTTTAGTGGTATAAGATATAATGGAAAGGTGTGGTAAGAAAAAACAGTTAATTTTATTTCGAAAGACCTTTTATTGTACTAAAAATAATGGGTTATTGTGTTGCTGAAATTAATAGTTGTTTTTTAATGTATATTTTTATTATTTGTGGCTTGCATTACATTTTGTATGTATGAAAGTATCTTTTAATGTTGTAATCTTTATATATATATATATATATATATATATATATATATATATATATATAAATAACAGGTCAATTGAAAAGTCCCTGGCTTGTCAACATAGATGGCGCTACTATAATTCAATCCATATGTTTTTTAGTTAGGCCTAACCATCAAAAGATGTGTGTATAAATTTAACAGCTGTCGGAAAATTAGTTTGTGAATTATGGCATATTGAGTGAAGCAAATTTTTTATTGTGAAAAAAATGGATGAAAAGGAATTTTGCGTATTGATAATAAATTGCTTTTTGAAGGGAAAAAATACAGTTGGAGCAAAAACTTGGCTTGGTGTTGAGTTTCCGGACACTGCCGCATGAAAATCAATAATCAAGGATTGGTATGCTAAGTTTAGACGTGAAGAAATGAGCACCAAAGACGGTGAACGCAGTGGACGCCCAAAAGAGGTTCTTACCGATGAAAACATTAAAAAAATCCACAAAATGCCTTCAAATGACCGTAAATTGAAATTTAACGAAAGAGCAGACACTCTAAAGATATCAACTTAATGTGTACATCATATCATTCATGGTATGAGAAAGCTCTGTGCAAAGTGAGTGTCGCGCGAGCTCACTTTTGACCAAAAACGACGAGCTGATGATTTGGAACAGTGTTTGAAGATGATCTAGCGTAATAAACCCGAGTTTTTGCGTCGATATGTGACAATAGATGAAACGTGGCTCCATTATTTCAGTCCGAAGTCCAATCGACAATCATCCGAGTGAACTGCACATGATGAGTCAGCTCCAAAGCGTGGGAAAACGCAAAAGAGGGCTGGCAAGGTTATGGCGTCTGTATTTTGGGATGCGCATGGAATAATTTTCATTGACTACCTTGAAAAAGGAGGGACCATCAACAGCGACTATTACATTATGGGATCGTTTAAATTGGCCGCATTTGAAGAAAAAGGATGTGCTGCTTCACCAAGACAATGCACCGTATCACAAGTTAGTGAAAACGATGGCAAAAAGTCATGAATTTTGCTTCGAATTGCTTTCTTATCCACCGTATTCTCCAGATCTGGCCCCCAGCGACTATTTCCTGTTCTCAGATCTCAAAAGAATGCTGGGAAGAAATTTTCGTCGAATGAAGAGGTGATCGACAAAACTGAGGCCTATTTTGAAGCAAAGGACAAATTATACTGCAGAAATGGTATCGAAAATTTGGAGAGTCGCTATAATTAGTGTATCACCTTTGAAGGGAATTGTGTTGAATAAAAAAAAACAAATTTTGCCAAAAAAATGTGTTTTATTATGGTAGGCTGGGGACTTTTCAATTGAGCTGTTATATATAATATACACCTCTTGTTCAGTTGATAACTAATAAATCTATAAAATCCGATGTTATAAAGTAGTTTATTTACATTTTGTAGTCGCCTCTCGGTGACCTATAAACACTCTTGACGAATATGTTATTGCATCACATTCTTTACTTGTGCGATGTATCCTTCGATGCTGTACCACCACAAGCCGATCACACAATCTACAAAACTATTTTCTTTCAAGGTATTATACGGGGTGGCGTCAACTTGGTGGGCCTGGCCGCCGACAGGGTAATAAACACGTTCGGACGCGTCGAAGACAGATTGAGGGCTCTACTCGAAGAATTCCGAGGTGTCATCCTGAGAGGCATCCCGGAGCTGAACATTCCCGTCCTGGATCCCCTTCACGTGAACCGAATTAATTTCGACGTCAATCAGGACGCCGCCAAGTAAGTGTTCCTTCATTGGTCAATCGATACAGGAACCTCGTTCGACTTCTGGGTATCATTAACCGAGATTACGTATCGTTGTTGCTTATGCAAGTGTACGTATGAATGTCGGTTTGTATGTATGCGTATATCGAATTATTGGGATGTTAGGTAAGACGTTATGATACCCGTATACCCGGCGTTTTACGCGCGAATTTCTTATCTGCGTTTTTTGTTTTTAGGTTGAAAGGGAAAGCGGAGAATTTAACCATTAAGCATATATCGAAGTTTCAGGTGGACAAGGAGAGATTCACTGATTTGGGTAATTTTAGGTGAGCTCTGATTGATATTAAGTTGTAATAGAACGGTGAGAGGGATTCCGAGGCTCATTAAATTTTTTTTGGTTGTTTTTTATATTCCGGGATTATATAAATGTCATTAATACCGTACAATTTAAAACTTTTGACGGTCAATATGCGAATTATTTATCTTGTTTTCATTAATTTAAAGAAAATTAGTTTCGATATTTATTTCGATTGGGAATACCAGGTAATACGGTGACGAATTTCTGGTTTTTATAACAGATTTCACTAGCCATAAGTATACAATGTATGCATTTTATATAATATACTGACATTAATCTCAACATTACACGAGTTTATGTCGAGTTTTGTACCTGAAAACGTGCATTTGCAGCAAGCAATTACATTTCTTGTTTTATCAAAAGAAAAAAGTTACTGAAAGTTACCGTTTGCCGGTAGAGACTAGTATGCTCCAACTGTAGGAAGAGGTCAAAAATTTTTTAGACAAAAAAGGTTTTAGACAATTCAATAATGTATTTAACAATATATCCTATTTTACTTAAAACTTTTGAAGGTGTTGACTTGCAGGAATTATTGGGTGAAGATCCAACACAAATTCAAAAATAATTTGCAAGAATCGAATGTGGATCGAGTCTCACTTTATGAACTATTACAAGCGATTGGAATGATCTAAAAGATGGGAAGCCACATTAATTGAATAGCCATTAAAAAATCGAAAAATCGTCAATGAAATGCTGTTTTAAAGCTGTTTTAATGCTGTTATATTTTATTGAAAACCATGGTTATCAATCACCTGATGAAACTAGGCCATCGAATACAATGCCAAACCGTTTTGGTCGCATGACCATACACTATGTCGGGTGGGATCAGTTTGGTTTCGTATCAGCTGTTGAAATCTCGAGAAACAGTTAATATGTATTGTTATCTACAATAAATTATTAATTTGACCTGTGCATTGATCAAAAAACGTCCACAACAATCTCAAAGACTTGATAAGATGATTTTGCAGCATAACAACATGCTATACAGCAAAACTAGTCAAGGAAGTGTTGAAATAACCGATTCTCCAAACCTGACTTCATTCGACATCCATTACTTTTTTACATCGATGACTCCGCGTGCTTGCAGAGTAGCATTTTGTTGATTTCGAAGTTAAAAAATTGCCCGATGAATGGTTTAGCTCAAAAGAGGAAGTTTCTTTTCTTTAATGCATATATTTTTTAGTTAGCCCTAACCCTCAAAAGATGCGTGTATAAATTTGACGGCTGTCGAATCATTAGTTTGAGAATTATAGCATTTTGAGTGAAGGAACTTTTGTTATTGTGAAAAAAATTGGACATTGCCCCAGGAAAATCACCCATCATTGATTCGTATGCTAAGTTTATACGTGGTGAAAAAGGAAGGACCATCAACAGCAATTACATAGCTTTATTGGACCGTTTAAAGGACGAAATCGCCGAAAAGCGGCCCATTTGAAGTAAAAGAAAGTGCTGCTTCACCAATACAATACACCGTGTCAAAACTTCATGAATTGGGATTCGAATTGCTTCCTAATCCACCGTATTCTCCAGATCTGGCCCCCAGCGACTATTTCCTGTTCTCAGATCTCAAAAGAATTCTCGCTGGGATGAAATTTTCGTCGAATGAAGAGGTGATCGCCGAAACTAAGGCCTATTTTGAAGCAAAGGACAAATCGTATTACAAAAATGGTATCGAAAAGTTGGAGGGTCGCTATAATCAGTGTATCACCCTTGAAAATGGTAGGCCGGGGACTTTTCAATTGACCTGTTACCAGTTTTATTCGATTTTAAAACACACGAATAGAGAAGGGATGTATATTGAGGGCTATAACATCAGCCTCGTTATTTTATAGTTACATTTACGTTTATATATGTATGCGATGGGTTGGTAAGATACTAATTTCGGTTTTATATATACGCATAAGATATTTTATTTATGAAACAAAGCTGCCATTTAAATTAAGTGTATTTTGAACGTGTTCGCTCTGCCGTTTCTATTATGAACTAAAACGTTATGACTTTTTAATGATGCCATTACTCGGAGCCCGCACCAAACTTCTGATAAATTCTCGGAAAGTTAAACGAGAATTTTAAATATGATAAAACAAATAAAATCATCCCGTATTGAAATATAGTTGGCGAAGTAATATAAAACCTTTCAGATTCAAACTTGACCTTAATCTAACTTTTCCTTACATCAAAGTAACCGGAAACTACAAAGTTGATGGTAAAGTCGGCAAGAACTTCATTATTTACGGAGATGGCCCGTTTTGGTAAGACCTTTTGCATACTCAGTGTTCTCATTATGTGCGAATGGTAGTATGAAGTGATTGTTAACTGCTGCTGGCGATAATGACATTTTTAAAAGTTTTATTAAATGTTGGAATTAATTCGTAGCGTTTTTGATTTTAAGTTTAAGTCTCTTTTAAGTCGTAAACAAATAAATCGAGTTTTGTATATATCTTTTTAAATCCTCTATATATCTTCCTTATCTAAGGTCTCCTTTTTACCAACGAGGGTTTATCTGACCACGGTCCTCGGCGTTAAGCCTACCGACTGGTGAGTAACCGACTTAGAAATCATCCCGGAAGACATCTTGTATTACCATTAGTACTACCCAAGTGTTGCAACACTTGGATATTAACATGGGAGTAGAGTATTTTCTGTTGCCTTGTTTTATTTCATAATTTCCTCCAAGAAGGTTGGAATTCGAAGGTCTCTAAAATATCTGGGTGCATCCACAACACTTATCAGGGCTTTATTTTGAAATATTTGTATTAATTTGATATTACTTCTCACAGAAGATTCCCATAACTAAATCCCATGGATATAGGTTTTTGTATTTGCTCTGCAAGCAAAACAAAAACCTATTTTCTTTGTAATTCGAGTCATTTCCTTTTCCTTCTGATATAGCAATTGATTGTTGTAATAGATACATCTTTCATGTTAATAGCCATTTGATGGAAAAATTCCTTATTGCTTTCTCATTGAAGGTTGCAAATAAAAATGCCTCTCTATATCTTTCAGTTTATAAGGTAGAGGATGTTCTGGTGACTGTCTGGATATGGAATGGAAGATAGATGATACATATATAATGTCTATATAATTATGTTATGTCACTGTTCATTATTTTTTTTCGTTGAAAATCTTGTTTTATATAAATGTTATTTATGTGGTTAGACGTTCCCCAATATATAAGCATGGCAAAGCAATTGATCATTTCTTACTTTTTTGTCCTTCCTGTAATACAACTGAGCGAGAGTTGAAATATATACAACGTGGGGCAAAAATCAACGTCCGCTACCGTTTGGGGCTTATCCACATAAACTTTTGATTTAAAAAAAAACCATAATAAAAAGTCTGGTGCTGTTACATCCGGAGATCTGGCTGGCCATGTTAAATCGCCACTTCGCGAAATTAGTCTTCGTGGAAAAACGTCATTCAATAATTGAATTGTTGAACGAGCTGTGTGTGCTGTGGCCCCATCTTGCTGAAACTACATGTCCTCTAGTCCCTGATTTTCCATTTCAGGCACAAGAAATTTTCGAATCATGTCTTGGTATCGTTCAGCAGTAACAGTAACTGCAAGCGACACCTTGGTCATTTTCAAAAACCAATGAAGTTTCCAGCATGAATACCATACCATACAGTTGTTTTTAGTGGATGCAATGATGTTTCATGAATTAATTGAGAATCCCTGTGTGCGCCTGCGTGCAGAAATGTGTAATTGGGTATCAGGTCTCCGAATTGATGTTTCTGGAAACTCTGCAACACTATTTCGCATCACAGAACGAGGCCTATCTGCTGTCGTACCGTACTGTCGAAAATTCGCACGTAAACGATAAATTGTGGTTTTGTGAGGCACTGGACAATTAGGATATTTTTGACGCAATTTTCGCTAAGTGGTAATAATGGAACGATTATTTTTTATAAATATTGTCACCATTTCTGCTCGTTCTTGTGGCGTCTATTTATCCTTGATAAAATTGGCCGTTTACGCAACACAAGCAAAACTGAGCTAACCGTCATATAGACAACCTGTTATGTGGAACTCATAATATCCTGGTCTTCTACTTTCATACTAAAGTGATGCCAGTAAGCCTAAGTCTAAAGAGGCGTAAAATTCCGTTTCTGTGAGAAAAACGTTATTTCTACATAAAGGTAATAAAAATTGTTTTCTGAATTTTATCATTTGCATGGTATGTTAATGTAACACATTTTATTCTTTAAACACTCCAAAATAAGATATCATCTTCCAATTACAACAAAAGTATTGTGACATTATTTACCTTTACACTAGCAGCTTTCCTGTAGTCGGTACTTTTTGTGGTAATTTTTGAATTCAAGAGATTCAGAAAATACGTTAGGAAGGGTTGCCTGAAATATTTTTAGAATTGAACAGTTGTATTGCTATTTATTCCTTGTTAAAGCAGGTTGGCGCTTCAAAATATTCATTTTGTGAGAAATATATAGTTGGAGGGAATAACAGAAAGTATCTGCAGCATATTTTGTAAAATCAAAATTAAACAAATTATTTCTAACATTTCGTAAAGTTGTTATTGATTGCATATTTGTGAGGAAGACTTATTATTCTGTATTTGGAAATTAATTTTTAGGTTAAATTTAATCGGATTAAAGTTGGGTACCTCAACAATATTAAAGTTCACATTACCAGCAAAACTTAGAGTTGAAAGTCTGAGCATTGACATTAAGCTGGCCAAATTAGAGGTGAATTAACATTACGAGTTTATCTATGAGGAAAATGATGATTTGTTTTTAGAATTACTTCAGTAACCTGTTAAATGACAAAGAGGTAGGTGATTTGGTGAACAAGGCGATATCTCGGATGGCACCGGAAGCTTTGGACATCTTGTGGCCTGGCATAAAGCCATCTGTCGAGGAACAAATTAAGAAGGTAGAACAATATTACAATTCGGTCCATCATTGAAATATTTTTGGTAGATTAATTTTAGAGTGGTTTTTGGTTGCATGTATGAATAATATGTAGTTAATTTCTGGTATATATAGTGTCGCTGTATATTTATAACATATATATTTCATTTTTAATACTTACCTTCAACTTCAACTTTATTTAACCTAACTTCAATGAAGACTCGAGCTTTTTTACTTTTAAAGATGATGAAGTTGACTGTGGGAATTGCATGATGACCTGAAAACTATTTGTATTATGTTGAGAATGTGATGATAAGATCGTCTTCGCTCATTTCGTGCTTACAGGATCAGACGATATTTTATAACTCATTTTGGTCAAATTTTTGGGAATGGTGGAGATGCTTCCTTTTGGCTTGCTTAGTGAGATAACCCAAGCCCTGATGGATATTTTTGATATTCAGACGCTAACTTTGGCATTTCTATTGTATTGAACTACTCTTACTAGATTGTTCAATAAGTTTATAAATTATATGTCATCAATAAAACTGAAAAATCGACATAATTTTAATATTTATTTGTTCATTACTAAGATATAACTAAACTTTATTTAATTTGATTATTTCTTTGTTTAAGTTTAGCACACTATCAAATTAAAAGGATCAGAAGTGATGTCAGTTTAGATTTTCAGTTAAGATGCAATTTATCCGTCAAAAAAAAAAGTTAAAAATTTAGATATCATTTAAAATTTATTGAAATTATTGAAGAGTCTAGTATTATTGGTATCATTCGTCTACCTCTTATGTATATAATACTTAATGTCTTATCATATGTATACATATTAAAAATTGTTTATATTTTTATGAGAAATTGTTAACTTTTATTGATTTATACGAAATATGTGTCAAACAGTATCAAAAGGGAAAAATTGACTTATTTCATTGATTTTTATAATAAAAATTGTAGATTTTTGTAATTTTTATTGGTTTTTATTATTTCAGTGTCGTATTAATATAAATGTTAAATAATTTTGCTTTTTGTCCTTTTTATTCAGTCTTAAAACACTAACCTATTACTACGAATATATTGTTTCATTGTCTATTTTCAGTTAATTGTTTAGTAATAACGTTTATTTTTCCGTTTTTAGTATATTAACCACATCTTAGAGAATGCCACAGTGGTGAACTTTGCCAAGCGACTATTCAACGTCATCGTTTAAAAGTACATTTGAAGCTTTTATATACAGGGTGTGAGAAGGAAATATCGTATCTTAGTATTAGGTTTGTTATTATTAAACTCTGTTCTTTTTGTTACCTGTAAATATATGCAAGAGGCGTTGTATATAATTTGGTAGAAGTACTTTCCTTTACAAATGTATGTCATGGATAATGTTGGTAATAATATGAAAAAGGAATGGTGATATTCACCAGCAACAGTACACTAATATATACCAGACGTGAATTTTTAATTAGGACTCTGATTTTTTATGTCTCATATTATGGGATGGGTTTAAAACGACGATTTGACCCCAATTTATTCGGCGTCGATTTTTTTTAACGGACTAAAATTATTGTTGATTAGGTTTAGCTTATTTATGTTATTTATGGCATACTGTTTTAAAAGGTTCTCTATGAAAATTGATGTTTTTTTATCCAATGTAATTTTGTAAGTTGTTAATGTTAATTACACTTATAGCATGTATTTTTTTATATTAAATGTTCCAGGAATCAGTTGTTTTATTTGACCTCTGACGATTTTTTTGTATAATTGCTGTAAAACTTATTAGACTATTATTTATAGAATATTTACTGTGTTATTATATCTTAATGAACATGGCAGTCAGCCATTACATATTTAGTGTTTATAAGTTTCTGTTTTAACTGAAAAAAAAAACATACAATTTTGTATAAATCGATTTCTACATCAGAACACAACTGGGAGAACTGCGACATCTTCAAAGGCAACATAATATTTTCTGATATCCTTAGCGAATTAGCTGTCTCATGCTTTTTTGCTATAGGGAGCCAAAACTATGTTTTGGATTATTTTTTATATAGTTCTTCAAAACTAAAACCTTTGCTATTTGGAAACGAGTAGTTGGAATGATAATATAATATTTTGATTTGTAACGCTTGACGATGGATACTATAATGGTGTCATCTATGTGTTAGACCAAAAAATTATTGAGTGAACTAGATAGAGTCTCACTTCTAGCTCTAACTAGGCATAATTCTTCTAAAAACTTGCAATTTGTTGTTTAAAAACTGAGATGTTTGATTTGGGAAAGAAGAAATTAGACGAAGTGCGTAACACTATTGACGATCAGGGTGACAATATGGGAAAATGACGCTTCTTGTTCATTGATAAGGAAACATTTTGAGACGAATAGAAATAATATAAAAAACGGGATACCAATTAATGTAGTTTCAGATTTCTGTTTATGTGTTGTTACATGTGCGGTAATAATCAGTTTCAGTCACACGCTAATTGCTGAATAAGAGAAATGTTATAAAGAATTTGACTCAACTGATTCAAGCTTTAACATGTTCTGAATAGACTAATTCTAATATGTATTACGTATACATCAAAATGTAAATGGTGATCCTTTCAAGTTAAGAAAAATATTATTGTCAGTTTTAAAATAAAAGTAAATAACAAATATCATTGAACAACTTACAAATGCCTGAGCTATATTGTGAGTGTAGTAAAATCTCATACTCAATGTTTTCAATTTTCTCTTGTTTGAATTGCTAAAGAAATATGTGGGTAACCGATTTATCAGTTATTCCGTTTTTTTGGCGAATTGTACTAATTTTGGCAAAATACATATGTGTCTTAATCATGTGGCTGTAATATAGTCAGTCTAATGAAATTTCGTAAAGTTCCTTTTTATGCATTATTTCGTCATATTTTCTACACTTAATAATTTGCTATCTGATAGTCGGAGTGGGAAAAAGAAAATTATTATTGCCGCTATTGTTAAGTCGATCAGTCGATTTTCACAAGCCTTTTTAAGGTTAATTTTTCACTAAGGAAATAGTTCGTCATAGATAAGTACGGGCTGTAATCACTTGGTATCAGTTCCGGAGTATAAGGTGCATCACATTCAGAATTTCACAACCAATCCCCCGGACCTTCTGGCAAGTCCTTATCGATGATTGTGTTTTGCCGTTTTCTTTATGAAACAATTCCTATCCGTAGTGGGCAAAGTTGGCCGTTTTTGGGCGGTTGCTTCCTTCAGATAATTCACTTGTTCGCACGCAGATTCACATCAAGAGTTTGGCCGTAGCAGAGTAGCTGTTACATAATTCCTTGCCAGCCCATCAAACGCATATCAAAACCTTTCTGGCCGTCAATGTTGGTTCCTCTAGAGGTGAGGTGGTTGTACTGTGATTAGCAGCCATCTATAGATGGAAATTCTGTACATCAGGTTTTTTAGTCCATCCACCCAGCTCCTATTTGCATGCAGCTATTCCCAACTGATGAATCCAGAACTGTGCTTGATTAATCATTACAGTAACGTTTTCATAAACACTATTCACATTATGAACTGAAAAAACTCAGCCGTCTGGGTTACGTTTTCGTCTTTATCTAAAAAAAAAAGTAAAATGTAGCGTATTTTCTCCTGCTGCTCCCTGTTGGATTTTAGATCTGACATGACAAAAGAAAACAGTTGACCATTCACAAAACTATATAATATGTTTTTCAGTAAGAACCGATTGGACTTTTATGTTTACATTCCGAGGTACAGTTTGTTAAAGCCATCTATTGAAAATATGAAGGACTTTTTTCATTAGACCTAATATATCCACTATCGTCATTAACACTATTGTGTTAAGAAAATGCTTTCTAGAATGTACAACTCTAGTATATTGTTAGTCTAGAGATATTGTCCTTATTATTGCTCTAGATGAAGATTTGGTGAATCTTTGATGTTGATGTTGATGTTGATGTTACTCAAAGTTAAAAAATGGAAAAGATAATGAAGACTCCCCTCATTTAAAAGTACCCCTAAAAGTACCGTAAAGTATTTAAACAATAACTTGTTGGTATGGGTATAAAATCATATTTTACGTTCGTTCCGAAGGGTGTTTATCCATTTACCATTTTATAAGTTTATATCTAGATATGACCAACTATATATCTTGCACAAATTGTATTCGGTAGTCAGCAAACGTAATTTCTATATTTGCACAGATAGCAGAATAACTAGAAGTGTTAAAGATTATTTCATTTCAATTATTCTATATATACTTATTTTCAAAATTCCTGTTTTCGTTCTTTTAAATTTAATTCAGCTGGAGCAACGAGTGGTCTAGTTAAGAAAATAGTTTGAATGGAGAATTGAACTTTACTAGAGATTTACTAACAAGGAAATATCTCATTTGATTGATAGGATAAATTGTAAGGCCTTCAATGCATAGATCATCTTATAAGTTCTTGTTACTAGTCTTAGTGTACAATTTTAGTTTTATTATCAGTCGCAGTAGTTTTGCTATGTATTAAATATTGAGGATTCATTTGCCTTCAACTAATTTTTAATTAATATAGCAAATTGAATTTGAAATAGAATGAACTGAGTAAAACTGCTTTTACACCATTATATTCTTGCATGAATTTTGATGATTTTTTAAAAGGAATTTATTGAGAAATATATATTATTCAAAATATTTGCATTATTTTCTGAAACTTTTTCTCATGTTTCGATATCGAAAAAAACGATCTTGGTTTCGCAACATTCCGATCGTCGATCCCGTTTCGCACTTCTTCAGCATTTCGAAATTGTGTACAAAACAAGCCATTCTGCATCAATCTGAACAAGTGGTAATCAGAAGGCGCTATGTTTGATGAGCTACGATTGTGTTGTATGGTAGGTGTAGGTAGAACTTTCAATTTGTGGTGAGGCAGTGTCTTTCTTTACACCAATTCGTTGAATTTGCCGGCTTGGTTGGCACAGTGGTAAAGGCGACAGTACTGTCCTCGTACTGTTGCCATAATCGCGGGTTCGATTGTCATTGTTTAATATTTGTGATTTTACTAGGCAAAAGTATAAAATCCGACAAGGAACATGATCCCAGTCACGCCAGTAATCAGGCTGAGTATGACCGGATGTCTTCTGAGATGATTTCTAAGTTAGTCACTCGCCAGTCGGTATGCTTAATGCTGAGGACCGTGGTTTGGAGACGTTAAACTATAGGTCCAGACCAGATAAAACCTCGTTGGTAAAAAGAAGACTTTAAAAATATATAAACAAAAATTCGTTGAATTTAATTGACGTCGGTTAGTATCTTCAGTAACAATTTCACTTAGGTTTGACAGCTTGTAATACATCACAGCTTACTGATGCCATCTTATGGACATGAATATTGCGCTTCCGTGTCAATGTTTTCAAGCTCTCTTAGACCAACCCACGTCTTGACCATGACTTTTGCTCTTGGAATTAGCTTTGTAGTGAGAATTTGCTCTCGTAGTACATATATTCTTCCTCGCCAGTTACAATACGCCAGAGAAAACTCTTCTTTATAAAATTTGTAGAAAAGTATCAAAATAATCGCATTTAATAGTTAGGTTAGGGAGTTTAATAGTTGTTTAAATTGATAGTTCGCATTCTAATTAATAGATATCGCTGATCAAAATACATGGAGACATGTAATATACATTAAAACTTTATGATACAATTGTTAACCAGAAATTTAAATATATTCAGTGGGTGACAATATTGTGTATATTTACAATATAGAGGGACAATATTGATATTATTTAATTTTCTAGTTTAATTGGATTTATGTAACAAATTATTTGTTGGGGGTCTCTTATATATTTTTTATCTCTTTCATATATAGTTTCTTTCTCATGTTGTCGGTTCGGCGCGGTTTTTTTGAAGGCCGCCGTCCTATTAGATTTTCTTCAACCAACCGCCTTCTCATTGTACTCTCCGAAATCTCGCTTGGAACCATTAAATAATATAAATTCGTAGACAAAACATAAAATACAAACAAATATAATAAACAATAAATTACATAAATACGAATACTGCCCCTAATATTTTATCCACCTACTGAAAATATGTAAGTAATAGTTTGTTGAACTGTTTCTTTTCTAATTTGTATATATGTTGTTTTAGTTAAATTCAAAAATATATTTACTTTACATAATACATACGTAATCTGGATAATTTAATCGAATCCCTCGTATTCGACTGAGATCATCATCAAACAGTTTCAGTTTCCTTGTTCCTACGACCTGGAGCTAAACGAGCCATAATGACATCAATTATTCGATAAAATTCTTATTGTTGTTTCTTTGCTACGCTGCCCGAGAAGGCCGAAAATATACTAGCGTCGCGTTTTAAAATAACAGTGGTAAAGGAAAGCGGCGGAATTTCACAAAAGTCAGAGGACGGAATGGAACTGTGAAAATGTGTTAACGTGAAAAGGGAACAGGGTCAAGATGGCGTCTAAATTGAGTCCTTTGAAGCGGGGCAGTGTGCAACTACAAAAAGCGGCGAAGGTGGTCAACGGTAAGTTGGCGAAATAAACTCGCACATTTTTCTTTCTTTATTTCGAAATATGTGCCTGGACGTTGTTATTTGGAGTAAGATTGTGAATCAACCCTTGCTAATAATACTTAACAAAGCTGATATGGGGCGGTTTTAAAAGAAATAAATTATCAGAGCAGAAATTAAACAGTTACTATAGAGTTGATTAGTGATGATATCAACAATGTGTATATAGAGACCAATAATAACATTCTTAGTTCATAACATTATTAAAATTATATAACAGTAGAAGTAATATATACCTCCTTATTTTTTAATAATATTTTTATGTGTTTATGGGGATTCAATAATGATTTAGATTCACAACCGGGACCGGTAAATGACGCTGTGATAGGATTCCAGGATGTTCTAAATATTTTAAACATTTTTCCATTACAAGAACATGTAAGATTGTGAATCAATCCCTGATAAAACTTCACAAAGTTTCACACATACTTCTTCACAAAGTTCTCATAAGAGAAATTAGGGAGTTACTATAGAGTTGGAGTATTTAAATGATATCATTAGTGATGATATCAACAATGTGTTGCCATATATAGAGACCAATAATAACATTCTTAGTTCATAATATTATTAAAATTATATAACAGTAAAAGTAATATATATCTCCTTATTTTTTAATAATATTTTTATGTGTTTATGGGGATTCAATAATGATTTAGATTCGCAACCGGGACCGGTAGATGACGCTCTGATAGGATTCAAGGATGTTCAAAATAT
Organism: Rhynchophorus ferrugineus; assembly: GCF_030347505.1. NCBI lineage: Eukaryota > Metazoa > Arthropoda > Insecta > Coleoptera > Curculionidae > Rhynchophorus > Rhynchophorus ferrugineus. The sequence continues at coordinate 87,786,754 of NW_027472580.1, read as the reverse complement.
TTAAACATTTTTCCATTACAAGAACATGTAAGATTGTGAATCAATCCCTGATAAAACTTCACAAAGTTTCACACATACTTCTTCACAAAGTTCTCATAAGAGAAATTAGGGAGTTACTATAGAGTTGGAGTATTTAAATGATATCATTAGTGATGATATCAACAATGTGTTGCCATATATAGAGACCAATAATAACATTCTTAGTTCATAATATTATTAAAATTATATAACAGTAGAAGTAATATATACCTCCTTATTTTTTAATAATATTTTTATGTGTTTATGGGGATTCAATAATGATTTAGATTCACAACCGGGACCGGTAAATGAGGCTGTGATAGGATTCCAGGATGTTCTAAATATTTTAAACATTTTTCCATTACAAGAACATGTAAGATTGTGAATCAATCCCTGATAAAACTTCACAAAGTTTCACACATACTTCTTCACAAAGTTCTTATAAGAGAAATTAGGGAGTTACTATAGAGTTGGAGTATTTAAATGATATCATTATTGATGATATCAACAATGTGTTGCCATATATAGAGACCAATAATAACATTCTTAGTTCATAATATTATTAAAATTATATAACAGTAAAAGTAATATATACCTCCTTATTTTTTAATAATATTTTTATGTGTTTATGGGGATTCAATAATGATTTAGATTCGCAACCGGGACCGGTAGATGACGCTCTGATAGGATTCAAGGATGTTCTAAATATTTAAACATTTTTCCATGACAAGAACATGTAAGATTATGAATCAGTCCCTGATAAAACTTCACAAAGTTTCACACATACTTCTTCACAAAGTTCTCAGAAGAGAAATTAGGGAGTTACTGTAGAGTTGGATTATTTAAATGAAATCATTAGTGGTGATTGAGGCAAAGCTTAGCATTTCTGAAAACAGATACCTTGAATATTTTGTACTATAATTATAATTTGTCTAGATTGTCTTCGAAGGGCTAACTTGTATTAATCTTTCGATCGATTAGTCTTGTATTATGCAATGTGAATTAAATCAACGACACTAACTTGATAAACTATTTCGAGTTTTGGCGATGATTACTAAAAATTACTACTGGCTTCAGTTTTGATTGTATTTTCTTTACTTATCATCCTAGTATTTGTCTTCCACACACTTGTACCTACTAAGGTATGATGACATGCTGCAAACTGTCTTGTTTAATCATCAACCACCATCCATCAATATATAGCTGCTAATATGCTGCTTGATGTTGGTGCCGCAGGACTTCGAACATTCTTCACTAAGTCTCGCTATAGTTGGCTATCGGTCTATTTATCTTCTATTTTTCAAACTGCTTTTCCTGATCTTTTTCGGAGCTATTCGTCTTGTGTATGTGAAGGATACGTTCATCTTTCATTGGGCAGACATCTCTGTGTCTTTGAAATTTTTCCTCAACTGGGTATTGACTATCACACCTTAAGTGAATGACTTCATTTCTAATAGATAAATAATACAGTTATTCACGATATTGCTGATAAACATGGGAGAATTTGCCTTAAGCATTGTATTTGAAAGACTCCAAGCTTACAGACTGTGACAGGAACTGACTAGGAGCCAGAGGGTTGATAAGATAAGCGTTCGAAAGTTGCGGATTTCAATCCTTCTTGTAATACTTCCTTTCTTCCCCAGGCACTACTTTGCTCTTTTCTTATTGGCTTGAGAATAGACCTATATGGCTCTACAGTGTGAACTATATCTTGAGTAATGCTAAGATTCTCTATAACTGTAATTTTCAATATAGTGCTATCATTAGTGAACAAGTGTTGAATTATTGTTTTTTGTTAGTCTTCATATTTCGTAGGCTCAAAAATTATTTTAAAGAATACTTTGAATGACATTTTAGTGCACTTTCATTATATTTGGAATATATCTTAAGTCAAATTTTGTTACTTCATATGTAGATCAAATAGGATCAAGACAAGTACTAGCTGTGTTTGTATTGACTGGATTCGTACTATGTGGGGTAGTGGAGCAGAGTGCTTCTGTAGCTTTAAGAGTAAATAGCACTTCCAGCTATTCAGCTGCAGAGTTTGCTGAATATGTTGAAAATACCAGCTATATAACTCGTTATTGTCAACCGCCGGATCAACGAAATCAAAATGATAGTGAGTACAGTACGATTCATGTAGTACGTCACATACCTCATATTGAAGTGAGTAAATTCCCCTCATCTGCATTATTAGTACTAATATTGGTACTTTTTAGATACCCATGACCAGAACGGATGAAACTGAAGCTGTACTTCGGCAAGCTTTTATGTGGGGTACTTTAATGTCTCCGTTGGCTGCTAGTCGTATAGCAGCACGAGTTGGTGCTGAGAGATTATACGGAGTTGGGGTCTTGGGTACCGGAGTTGTTGCAGTTTTGGTACCTGCCAGTTGGTTGACTGCAGGTCACGTCAGTATAAGATTTGTTCAAGGAATATTTATGGTTAGTGCATGTTAATATACATGCCCTTGAAGAAACACCTCAATTGTTTGCTTTTCAAGCTTTTTAGTGGTCGAATCTTTAAATCATTGTATGTTTTATTTTAACAAAAACTTAATCTATAGCGTCTTTATAGCGTCTTCTACAGCAAACAATGTTATATTTTTGAATTATCAGGTTATAGTTATAGTTGTTTATTGCCATGTGTACTTTGGGAAAGAGTTCTCAATAATACTTCCGCCAAAAAGTTCGGATCATATAGCTTATTGCTGAATAATATTTTCCTATTGAAATCATTAAGATCTACTTCTAAGAGGATCTTATGATTTTCTATTCTATTATCGAAACTACTTTTGTCTAATTATGTATAAGTAAAGTTAGTTAACACACTTTAATCTTAAATCATTCAAAAATAATATAATTTACAAACATTATCATTTATTCCATCGCCTTTGTTGTTGAGTAATAGTGGACTGCCTAAAATGTACAGAATTGGAAGGTACAATTGAAGTTATTTAACACCGATAATTGTTTTTTTTTCTTGTGTTCAAGCTATCGTTGCAAATGTTTAGATACACTTTTTTTGTAATTCATTAAAAAATACATATGCGAATAATAGCCAAATGATTGATTATTATGTTATTCATATCAATATAAGAAAGCATTGGAAATCCATCCAAATATAGATGGCAAATGAAAAAAACACTATATAGTCATTATACAATTATTATTTTTATACAGTTCTTTGAACATGAATTCGCTAAAATAATTGTGTTTGTAAATTGTATGCTGTTAAATTTATTTTCAGTATCAGACTCTGAAATAGGTTCAGCTAATTATATAACAAGCTTGTTACTCTTTACAATATAAGTCATTAAATACGTTAGGGCAATATTCATTTACGCAATTATGATACTATTCTGATAGGAAATAGCGATAATTTATTTAGGCCTTTCAGTTAGGTTGAAATGTAGTTCTGTAGTGATTAAAAAATAATTGATTTTTAGGGTGCAACATGGCCAGCTGCCCATATGCTGGCAGTAACATGGATCAAAAACAAAAATCTTAGCGCTTTCGTATCACTGTATGCTGGTAAGTTGTCGACGAGTTATTAGTATTAATTACAATATTTGGTTTTTGGGTTTTAGCGGTAAATTTAGGATACTCGGTGGTGGGAATTCTTGGAACAATTTTGGTTCGAAAGTGTGGCCGTGATTGGCTTAGTTATGTCATATCTGCGGTGTCTTGCGCTTGGTATTTTTTATGGTGGCGGTTCGTCGAAGAAGCTTTACACCCTAATAGACCAAAGCGTGATGTAAGTATTGTTGACTAATTCGTTTTTTACCGTATAAATAATACTAGTAAGATAAATTTAAACTAGCTTTTAAAAATTTTACTAAAACTTTTCAGCCAACAAGATTTATTTCTTAAGGAAAGTATTAAAAGTACAGCTTGAAATTCTGTACGTTAAATCTTTCGAGCCTGAGCAAGGCCCAAGTATGACCTAATTTAAGTTTAATTAACAGAAGACATAATTTAGGCCCCAAAAATACTACCACGTGAATTGATTCTCGTGCTTTAGAAGCATTTTTTTCTTGTTGAGGTTCCTATCTAATACATGTGTTGTTTATCAAATGCAGTTGTAACAAATGTTGAAAATGGCGTCAACATTAAAATAAAAGTAGAAATAGTTTGAATATATATATATATATATATATATATATATATATATATATTATATATATATATATATATAAAACTAAATACTTTTTAATATACTCATCATAGTTTTGATAGGACATTTATAATAGTTGACATGACATGAAATGATAGTAAATAGCATCTCGACCCACTGCAGGGCAAGGGGAAATTCTAAATGTGGATATATTATGTTTGTTTGACGTAAGAGCTCGTATAAAAGTTTTATGTTACGTAAAGAACAGATGACTCAACTTATGATGTTTATATGAAATCTATATCCGAACTAAGAGAGGCTAATTACAGTGAGATTTATGACTGAAAAACTGATATTTAAGACTTTGTTATAGGAACACCGAAATTTACCTTGGAGAAAACTTCTAGCGTCAAAACCAGCTTGGGCTTGTGGTGTAGCTGTTGTCGGCAGTCAATGGGCAGACGCAACTCTTATGTTAGGCGTGACCAAGTATTTGAAACTGGTATACGGTTTCTCCATCGAATACGTAAGCTATCAATCATAAAACATGGACTGAAATGTTCCGGGCGTAATAAGAAAAACGCGTTTTTTCTTTCAAAATGGGCTTCATTCATCAATGTAATCTCCACCAAGATCTACACTAACATTTCGATACCACTTTTGTAGATCAATTTATCTTTTTCCTCAAAATAAGCCTCAGTTTCAGCGATAAACTCTTCATTCGAGCAAAATTCTTTACCGGTGAACATTTTTTTGTGGTCTGCGAACAGCCAATAGTCGCTGGGAGCTAAATAGGGTGAATACGGTGGATATGTGAGCAATTCGATGTTCAATTAATATAGTTTTGCCATTGTTTTGATTGACTTGTGACGCGGTACATTGTCTTGATGAAACAATTTTTTTCGACACATTACAATTTTGACCTTCACAGGCTCCAATAACGCTATATAATATTCACTGTTGATGGTATTTTCCTTATCAAGATAATCAATGAACATTACACCATGCACATCCCAAAATACTGAGACCATAACCTTTCCAGCCGATTGTTGTGTTTTCGAGGTTCGACGAGGTTCACAAGTTGCTGCACGTTCTTTTGATATCTTTACAATGTTAGCTAACTCGCGCAACTTCACTTCTCGATTATTCAAAATGATTTTGTAGATTTTTTGATGATTTCTGGTGTTACTACCTCATTTGGACGTCCACTGCGTTCTGAATCATCGGTATTTCTATGGCCACGTTTGAAGTCAGCAAACCAACATTTTATTGTTGTTTCTGACGGAGCGGAGCCCTTATAACACTTTTCAAGTCATTGCTTTGCTTGAACGGTATTTTTTCTCATAAAGAAACAGTGTAAAATTAAAACACGAAATTCTTTTTGATCAATTGTTATGAAAATAAGAAAAGTAGTTTCATTCTTAGGACAATAACTTACAAATGTATAAGTAGAATATTATCACATTTTTACAGTTTTCTTTTGAAGGTTAGTGCTAACTGAAAAAGGGTGAATGCAATAAAACTTGCGCCATCTGTGTGTTAGGCCTGGAACTTTTCAAGCCACCTCTTATTTCAACAATTCTGTCAACCATGTATCTTACAGGAAGACATATTACAGTCAATGCCCCACATTGGCCATTTCTTTGCGGCTATAACATTTGGAATAGTGGTGGACCACGTGAGGGAGTCCGGAATAGCTTCGACCACAACGGCTAGGAAGTTATTTGTTTATATGTGTAGGTGACCCGAGTCTGTTTGCGCATTATTGGTCGTATATATTGTTGGTTTATAGCGCATTTTCCTCCGGCTGCACTAATGTTTATTCTCGGATACACTGGTTGCGATCCCGCCGCCCCCGCTGCTCTGTACATCGCAGCCTTGGCGATGACCGCCGCAACTCCTGCGGGAGTATTTTCCAGCGCCGCTGATATAGCACCTAATTTTGCAGGTCTGTTAAATATTTTAGTTTAATTATTTGTTATAATGAAGAAATTTGTAAAGATTATTTGGTCCATAAATATGATTCAGCCTTTTGGGAGTATTTAAAATGAGATTCTATGCAAGTTTTGATTTGTGATAAAGAGAAACATGTTTTTAATTAATATATGGCTTTCATTACTGGTATAAAGTAAGAAGTATAAAAATAAGATTATGTTTCCCAATTAAAATGAACCTTTGCTTATATATAGAGTAAATGTTATGAACTAGAAGTGAAAGGTTATTTTCATGCCAAACAAGCGCTGTTAAATGAATCATACTGCGACTTAATCATTTATTGTTGCTATCGCGTCTAATTTTATAAAGTTTGTATATGTTAAATAATAAAAAGTTTAATTTATTTTCACAGTCCCTAGCTAATATTAGAATTTCGTCATGAATAATCTATCGTTATAAACACAAAATTTTAATTAGCAACTAACCATTCAAATAACTGATTAGCTGTTGAAGCAGTGTGAAGTTAATTCGAGTAATAATGAAAAAGTAATTAGCAAACTAAATATTTTAGGGACTGTGTTTGGCTTGTGTCAAACAGTGGGCGCTGCAGGATTATTGGCGGCCAACTATGTGGTGTCAGAAGGTTTACATGGATCGGTATAATATATTTTGTATAAAATAGAAACTCCTTGTTAATGTAAAGCAGTTTGCAGGATGGTGGCGGTTTGTGTTCGGGGCCTCGACGGCTATTCTCCTTTCCACCGCTTCGTTTTTCCTGATATGCGGCAGCGGATCCGTTCAGGATTGGAACGATAGTCAGAAGGATTTCCCCATAGAGATGGAAATTGTGGAGGAACCGTCTAGATTGGATTCAGTCCTGGAGTAATTGTTCATGACGAAGTTAATTGTTTATATAATGCATATATATATTTTTAGTAAATAAATTTAATAATAAAACTCATCGTTATAAAATTAATTCAGAATATCAAAGGACTGAATTTTTTATATGTCGGATTTATTAGACATATTTACGAATGCTAAAAAAAGCAGACGCTTACAAGCATTCGCTGCCCTTAGCTATTGTTGTTTGTTATGGGTGAGTTAAGGTAATACATGATATACGCTTGATACATTGATATACGAATAATCATACGACAGCAAACCAATATACGAACCAACGAGAACATTTCCAGAAATGTTTACAAGTGATTTTACTTTTCCTACAGCTGTTACACATTTTTTAATTCTCAAATGTTTAATATGAATTCCAATTTCTGTTTTTCTCCCATTAATTGATTGAATGCCTTTATATTACATTGTCTAAAAGTTTGAAGTTGATAATCCTTGAAGTATTTTATTATAGTATATATTATTTATCATTTCCATCAACTCCTGAACAAACTCCTGAATATACATATAATGAAGCAGAACTCTTGACGTTCTTTCTGTTCATCGATTATTTTAAGTCAAGTTTAAATTCCTCTGGGACCTGTTTTGCAGCTGTTTTAATTTCTTCTCACAATGCAACCCATTCATTTCGATAATAAAGTTATATGCATATCTGTAGCCATAAAACAGTGAATTCACATCATCCGAAGTGATGATGTCAAAACGCCGCAATATTGCCGCATTAACTCTGAGTTTTAGTTCAGTTTGGCTTTGAAATACAACAAAATTCTAATCTAAATAAAACAGTTAAACAGAAATATTGTTGTCGATTTGAAATTTATCAATAGAAGCTAAACCTTAAAACAACGCTGGCCGGTTTATAACCTATTATCACAATGTTTTGAAGAACTTTGTAGGCATTTGACAACGGTTTTTGCAGGATTCGGTTACTTCTTCGAACGCATGAGACAACATTGTGCCTCTTTTTAACTACAATAAAATGAGAAGGAAAATATTGTCTGATTCTAAAATGAATCTACGATTTGCGACAGATAATTGAATGAATTAAAACTCTTCGCGTGTCCCTTGTGTTCTGTCAGATGACGACGATGTTATGGCTGTTATTTGGAATACAATCTAATGCTGTTTTGAATATTTTCACAAATAGCTATCCTGGTGAAGAGACCTTTGTGGTTTTGGACAATAGTTTCCTTTAGTCTTAATCAGTTAAATATGTAGGAATTGATAATCTGTATCTGGTAGTGGTAATAGCGCTTCTAGTAAGTGACACATTTTTCTTTGTATCGATAAGTTATTTCTGATAATTTCTGACACTAGAAAGTAGGTATGAAAGTAGGCGTAGCGTGATTTGAAACCAACTATTATATTTTTGAATGCTGACCAAGAAATTGTTAAAATTATTTTCGATCCAAGAATCTTATAACCTAACGATTGCCATTTACACAATTATAATTAATTTGTTGGTCTAGCATAATTTTTTTTGGATGATAGAGAAAAGCTGCGTGTTCCTGAATCACAGGAAGACTTATTTATTTGATGCATATGAACTGTATGTATTTTAAGCCCATCTTCTTCATTTCCAGTCACTCTCAAACCTAAATTTGTACCAACACACCCATATCAATATATTCATATTTTCACACCACTACCGATTTACCGATTTGACTAATGTGTGCTTGTGCCTGACTTGTTTTTTTGGAGAGAGTGTTATCCACCTTAAAACTATTTAATCAGGAAAATAGTAATGTACATAAACCATTGTTATTAACATCTCCATAGCCTCATTTCTTCTCAGTTAGTTTGGGTGAGCTTATATATGTATTGAAATCTCCTCTCAGCATGAATAGGTCATTTGCTGGTATATAATTAAATACTTTTTGAAGTTGATTGTAGAAGCCATTTTTAAATATATAGTGCCGTGAGTCATGTTAACGGCTACACGATCTGATTTAGGCTGAAGAAAACATTAACAGCAGAAGCCGTTATTTTGTTGACCATGAAAATGACACCAACTGGTCGCTGGTCATCACTGGAATAAAACAAAGTAAACACTTGTATCACTACCAAATCGCTATTCGATAAATTAATGCATATTATTACGGATTCCATGATATTTAGATTGGCAATTTTACATTTTGTTTATTATAATATGGAACTAATATCAATTAAATATATTTTTTAAGCTACCACATGAAGAATGTTTTATATTACATTAAATAATAACATAATTATTAAATAGTTTTAATAGGTTTTTTTTTAATTTAAGCATTATTTAATATACATAGAACAACAGATCTTATTGAAAAATCCTATGGCAGGTATGTTCAGCTATATTCTTGGATTTGACACAAGCCTTCGATAAGGTTTGGCATGAAGGCCTTGTTCATAAAATACAGAAAATGTTACCAAAACAATACCCGGAGCTAAATATTACATTAGAGTCAGAATGTTTAGTGTTAATACACACTTTACAATAACTACATACATGTCACTTTACAATAACCACATACATGTCACTTTACAATTAAAAAAACTAAAGCAGGTGTACCATTAGGAAGTTTATTGGGGCCAACTCTTTATCTACTTTAAACATGTGGTTACTACAAATGGAAAATATCACTATGGCTACATGATGACGACACTGCTATTCTTGCTGTTAGAGCTAATATGTAGCAGACACACCAAAATTACGATGGGCACTTGTCCTTGACATTATGCAATGGCATGGCACTTGACAATATGACTAATTGGGCTCATATTAGGAGAATAAAAATTAACGAAAGTAGATCTGTGCATGTGCAGTTCACGTATAATCAAACGGCTTAAACATCATTAACAATAAATAATATCCATATAGCAAAAATGCTAAGTATCTTGAAATGGACCTTAATGCAAAACTTCGCTGGAAAGTACATGTAAAAAAGAAAAGGAAAGAACTGGAGTTAAAATATAGAAAAATGTATTAGTTAATTGGAAGAAAATAACAATTATCTATACATAGTAAATTGCTATTATATAAGCAATTATTGAAACCTATATGGACATACGCTATACAATTATGGGTATGTTCCTCGAAAACTAATATAAATAAAATACAAGTTTTTCAGAACAAAGTCCTGAGAAGTACTGTAGATACGATTGATGATGTAGATACTGTACTGCCATGACAAGAGAATTGCAAGGAGTCATGAGGACAGACTCTATTCTCATGTCAAATATTCGTATTTTTTCCTGTACTCTTTTGGCGTCCACTGCGTTCACCGTCTTCGGTGCTCATTTCACCACATCTAAACTTAGCATACCAATCCTTGATGGTTGATTCTCCTGGGGTGATGTCCAGAAACTTGGCATCAAGTTAGTTTTTGCTTCAACTGTATTTTTGCCGTCAAAAAGCAATATTTTATCAACACGCGAAATTCCTTTTTATCAATTTTTTTTCATAATAACAAAAGTTGCTTCACCCAAAATGCTATAATTCACAAACTAATGATCCGATAGCTGTTAAATTTATATACGCATCTTTTGATGGTTAGGGCTAACTAAAAAACATATGGATTTAATTCTAGTAGCGCCATCTATGTGTCAGGCCGGGGACTTTTCAATTGACCTGTTAATACAACTCCTGGATAACCCCAGGACAGACTCAAAGGAATTAAATCATTTGATATCGTTTAGTGTAGCGTAGTAAGGTGCTTTTAATAGAAAAACAGTAACATTAATGCATATATATATAAAGAAAAACTGTAGGTTAGTTGGCAACTACTAGTAAAAATGTAGTAAATAATTTAATCAAAAATTAACGGACAAATCTTGACATATTTAGTAAAGTAAACCACCCAAGATAAACAGAACAGTATTGGTAAATAATTGTCCTGTCTAAAACCGCCGAAATTAGAAAAAATCTTTATATTTAAAAAATTTCTCGGTTAGGTTTGATTAACTTTAATTTATTATTTCATGGCTCCACCTTATAAGAAACCTCGCAACTTATTATCTTACTACGGACCTTCTCTGCATGGCGTGTATTAATAATGAAGGAACTGGTCCGCTTTTAATACGGAATGAATAAAAGTAGTGTCTTAAGGTCGTTTCTGGACTGGCACTGTAGCGTTACTCAATTTGCATTTACATTAGCTAATGAATAAAACTAATTATTTCGTCAAAATTTGTGCGTAGGGATTGTGAACATTACACTGACATAATCATCGGTGGAGAACAACAGGATAATTAAACCGACCATCTTTCATAAAAAGGCTTATTGTCTTTTGTTGTTTCGGGTGTGGTATTTGGGACTAGACATATGTTTTAGTAGAAATAAATTTTTTCTATTGTTCGTAAATAATTTCATTATATTAAAAATTCTTGAGGTATTGTCAAATATGCGTTATACTGGGACTATACTATTACTACTGGTATGGGTTTGGTTTGGTTGGCGAAGATTATAAGTTTTTTTTCTCTTTTATCTACTTTTAATATAAGGATGCAAAGACGTTTAACAATATTCTTCAAAATTGAGTTAAGACAAAAATCAGCTATTTAACTAAAATTGTAATTTATAAATAATTGAAAGTTTTATGTATTTTATTTAATAAGACACGCATATGTGATACATGTTTATATATGTTGCAATTACATTACAATAACGTTTCAAATTAACATTTTCAACTTACATGATGTTATTAAAAGCATAATTAATGTTATTTTGAGGTAACTTATATTTCTAAAATTCAGTCTTCATTTCAAGAGCTTGTTCCCATTTTTTATCTGGTACTAATTGGCGAGTTTTCCTATCGTTTCAATTATTAGTCAAACTCTTTGTTTTTGAATATATGTAACTTTCATTATTCGTAGAGCCAATAAATCGGTAACAATTATCTAAGAACAACACTCCAAACTAGGATTTTACTTAGCAAACGCACCTACAATAGCAAAAGACGAAGAGTTGCAGCATTTCGTTGCTAACCTGAGAGTGGAGTCTTTTCTCATGTCTTGTTTCGTTTGATTCTCTTGAGTTCCTAGTTGAGAATCCTAGTTGAGTGTTATCTAATAGTTGTAACACTTTGGTTCTTTGGCTCCATATAGCCTTTCCTCCTATATAGCCTCCATAACACTTTGGCTCCATATAGCCTTTCCCCTTGTCTTGTTGCGAATTTCTTAATTTCTTTTATGACACTAGGAATCGGAAAGTCTCGGTGTAAGTAATAGTTCCTATAGTATCTGGGTGCATCAACAATACTTTTCAGGACTTTTCATTCTGAAAGATTTGTATTATTTTGATCTTTCTTCCCGCATTCATAGGTACATATAGGTTTTTGTATTTGCTTGTACAGCAGCAACTGATTTTCTTTCAAAGTTTTACACAACACAGCTATCTTAAAAATGTGATAATATATAATCTTCAATATACAATTCTATTGAAAATACCGTTTTAAGCACAATTTAAATATCAAAAGAATTGCTTATTCTCGGCAATACTTAAACACTACTTATAAAATATCTAAATAAATCACGATGGATAGACGACAACTGTCACCATTTGCTCATTTTCAGTTTCAAGACAGAAAACGTTTGAAAAAACTATATAGAATAGTTTTATTCGGAGATAAGATGTTGAAAGTTCGATTTCTACATCAATTTATTCATACATTCATTAGAAATATCAATAAATGTGTAAAAAGTCTTTGCTCAGTTGAATATACAGTTTTTGATTTTTTATGAAATATCAATTTCATCAAATACCATTTAATTCTTGTTTGGGATTTTGCTATAGGGAATAATATGTGGAATTTACTTGAGCAAAATTGATCCAAATATAGCGCTGGGTATAAAAAACTTATAATGATCGCTACGACTCGTTTGATGATCTCTATCTAAATTTACCAGAAAGGAACCTTTATCAGCCTAGGAGGGTGTCTACTATATGTTGCTGTTGGTGTCCTAGGACCTCCAATATTCTTTATAAGATCTGGCCACAGTTGGCGGTCGACCATAGCTGTTTCGAAGCTGTTCCCTGTATATTTCATATAACAGGTAGTTATCGCAAGAAGTTCGTGAGGAATTAGTTCACTTTTCTTCCGACAGACATGTCCTAACTATTGTATTCTTCCTCTCTGAATTGGTTCTGCATTTGTGCACTGATTGTCTCAACTCAAGCCAATGTCTACTGCACTTGATCTAACTAAATTTTGACTTTAGATTTACAATAGTTGGCTATCTGTCACTTGTCAATAGTTTGGTCTTTTGTTAATTGATTTTTAAGCCATATGACTTAGTAATGAGAACTATACCATGAAGAATGCTAGAGCCTCAACATGTATTCCAGCAAATATAACGTTATATTGTTTGTAGTATCACATTGAAAGCCAAATTAACATGACAAATTTGATATTGTCTGTCAAATAAAGCAAGGAATCAATGATTGGTAGTACGTGTGGACTGGTATTCCTCTCCCCTAAACTCCAGAAATCGACCCTGTATAAAATGCTGGTCCGATCAGTCAGCTTTTTTGAATCACAGGTGTGGTACAAATACATTTCTGGGAGACAACTTGCCCAAGTGTTGCAATCTAAAAAGTCCGCGCGTTAGTCAATGTCCCATGGTTTATGAGGAACACGAACAATAATCTCGAATTAGGCAACATTGGCATCTTGCAACACAAATCAGCTGATTAAAGCTCTACTCTCTCATCGTTCACGGTAGGTAATTAAACTACGGCGATCCCAGTCATATTCTAGGGTCTCTGTGCCTCTCAAAATAAAATTTCCCGAACGGAAGCGACATCAGCAAATTATTAATAATTAATAATAACCAGTGCTAGCTGGTCATTTTGGTTGAAAGGAAAAACGTTTCTCTCTTTTTTCGTTACTTTACGTAACCACTTTAGTCTCTTGTCGAGTATGAAGCTGAATAACAAATAAAATAATTATAAGAGTGATAAATCCACACCACCCCTTGTTAACAATATTAGGTGAAATTTAAAAGTAAATAGGGCAATATATTAGGTCCATCGAACGAATTTCACTCATTCTAAGCGTGAATAATGAAACTACTTTCTTGGCAAGCCAATATAATGCATCAAATTCTATTATTTAATTAAAGTCAATCAATTTAGACGTTTATCTCAAGGTTAATCGTTCTTTCAAGAAACCGAAATGTTTCTACAAATTTGTTCATTAACAACACGACTATGAGAAACAATTAATATCCTGCTAAGTGCTAATCTAGTTAAATTCGCGCGAAACAACCCAAAAACTGTTCCCGGCGATTAATCCGTTTCTCGAGAAATGATTCGCTCCTCATTGTATCATTCCGACATCACCAATTACACCAATCTATTATTTCCGTTGATCTCGGAACGCGAAGAACGCGTAGAATCTTCATTGCGTTCATGTTCACTAATTTTCTTAATGTTGGTTTCGGCGTTGATACGACGTGGAATGCATTAAATTGGTTTCGCCTTGGATATATTACCTGCAAGACGGAAAACTTATTATACCAGGGTGGGCTGAAAATTAATGCAGAGTGTTTGTAGGATACAAGCACAATGATCTTCATACATAACCTTGCGCAGCTTAAATTTACTTTGATGATTTAGCGTATTTTTAACCGACTTCAAAAAAGGAGCTGGTTCTAGATATTTTTTAAATGTATGTTCACCGATTTCTCCGTCAATTATGGACCGATTTTCAAATGAGTGCATTTCTGAGGTGGTCCCATCCCGTTCCCAAGTATATGATGGCCCAATCCGGGGAAATCGAAGGAAAAGCTAAAATTTCAAAGGCAAGTACAAATTTTTCACATATTTTTTTATCTAAAATAATCAGATATTTGTGTATAATTTTATTGCTGAACTAATGTGATGGAAGACCGTAAGTCCTTCAGTGCAAAATCCATTCAGTTTGCTTTTTAAGTACTAACCATATCATATGAAAAGTCGTAGAAATATTGCAGGCAACTGCTTTTATGTTGTAGTAGTTAGAGCGTTCAGCTTATACGTGGAGGTCGCGGGTTCGATTCCCGGAGGGGTCAACGACTTTTTGATCTTCTAGTTTGGTTAGAATATTTGTCAAATCATCTGGGCTAGGTAGCACACCCCGGAGCCTTAATCTCATTGTTATCCATTGAAATACTGCATAATTTATTGAGTAAATATCTAACACTAAAAAGAGAAGTATAAAATATTTTTGACAAAAAATTGAACCGACTTAAGTTCCGAAATAAATATACAAATAGTAAATATATAAATACACCAAAGAAAACGTTTTAAAATAAACATGTGTATATAATACTAATCGTTGTAAAAACTAAATAAAAATAAACAAAACCTTATTCACTACCTACTACACGTATTTTATATTCTACTACATACACACAATTTAGCTTAATACCTGCCTAAATCTATTTTTCTATTTACAATATTATTTTAACTACTACTAGCTGATCAGTTTGCCGATGCAGGGTCCAAACAATACAAAAATAATAATATAATTTTGTGACATTTACGCAAGATTAAATTATCATTCAAAATAAATCTAATTTGTTGCTCATACATATTGACACATTTTCAGTTTCTGAATATTTAGCCGATACGCAGAATCTAATTGAACCATAATATTAGTTGATCCTAGTAATGCAAATTCCATACAATTATGAAGATGGATTTTAGAGTTTTCATGTTTTTTTTATTTTCAAACTTAAGTGCTCTAGATTGGTGACACCAATTTCCGTCCAAGCTTTATCGCTAGCAAAAAAGTAACGAATTTTTTTGTTACATCCACAAATCCATTCATTTGTTAAATTAATATCTATTAAATTTACGGGTGTAAAATTGTTTTCCCTCTACTTGCACCAGATTTCTCAATTATAATATCTCGTAATGGCCTATCTATTCCTTTAAATTTCCTTTAACTTTCCTTTGTAAGAATAATTAAAATATGTTTTCACATTAAATAAGTTAAACACCACTTCTATAGGCACACTTATTAATATTGTTATTATAAACTGGCCGAAAGAAGTCGCGTAAAATTCGGATAGAGATTATTTTCGAACAGATATCGCATATCGGTCTTACGGCGCCGGACTAAATGCTGAAAGATTAAATATTGGTCTTGTTTTAGACCGTTTGCATGGACACGAGATAGCGGAGCATCGCGCGGGTGTTTCAAGGAGCTCGCAGAGCACGATCGTGTGGCCCAGATAAATAACAGCGATAGCGTGAGTCCGTAGGTTATTCCACTGGTCGTTAGTTCGATGGCTGGCACTTCCATTGCAGTTGAATATTGCGAGTAATTGAAAATACTTTAGTAATTTATTGAGATTACATGATTATTTGTGGGTGCTTTAGTTTGGTTGTGCATTGCAGCGCTTATGTACTAGCCGCCACTGTATCTTAGGCGATGCTGACTTGTCTTTTGTTTTATCATTCGTATATTAATATCTAGATACTTATATTAGTTGCCTATATCTTGGGGGATATTTGGAAAATCCCTTAGTAATTTTCTCTAAAATCTTTCTAAAATTACGATGTTTCTATTGCTTGATGTGCATCATGATGTTAGTTGTATGTCGAATGTCCAGACTGACTTATTGATGACTTTGTATACTGCTATTTTACGGTCATTACTTAAATGGGACTGACAACCAGTTAATCAACACACTATAAGTAATGCTGAAGATGCTGTCTAAGTATTTAGCATATTTTTCTTGTGGGGTGTTTTCGTTGCATAATTATACTGTCGGCCAGCTTTATTTTGTGGGTGTGTAAGTTACAAGAGTGAGCTTGGTTTGGCTTACCTTATTCTCCATTCTTTAATTTAGTTCTGCATTTAATTCAGACGGTGTGAAGTCGTGATGAAAAATTTGACTAATTCAAGTTCACCCAAAGATCAGATATTTGATTGAGGGCAACAAATCTCTGAACCATTTCTTAAGTAACTAAACTTGAAAAAGCCTTTAACATCAAAAAGGTTTTCACAGACACAGAATGAATGTTTGGGCTTTTTGGTTCACAATATTATTTTGAGTTTGAATAAACTAATAATTTTTAATTTTAATAACTCACCAGTTCTAACGAATTATATGATTATATGATGTAGTCAGTAAAAACATGGATTACTTTATCACACACCTTAAATATATTTTTTGCTGTTCCATGTTTGAAACCTGTTAAAGTCGGTAAGGTACCGAGCATGACGGGTTCGGTATAATTGGTTTCAGCGTCTTTAAAAATGATCGTTACGATGAGTTTTATTGCCGGTTATAATTGAAATCATGTCGTAGATGTTAAAGCTCCGGGAACCACGCGGCATAATGAGGGACGTTTTTTAATAAACGGGGAATGTAACAGGTTTTATTGTTATGAGTTTTTGTCGTTGATTTAATACGGTGGGTTCTTGTGTTTCAGCTTGTTAGTGAGGGTATGTGTGTAAAGGAATTTTTTGAAAACATTTAAGATCGGAAGATTTTTTAATTAACTTTAAGGAAAAGTTAATATTTCAGGGAATAGCTCCTAATAATTACGAAGAGTAAATAATTATGTATATTATCATTTTTCCACAGAGATCATCATTAGATAGATTTGCCATATAGATTGACACATAGATTTATTCTGTCTTTTAGTTATTTCAGATTAGGTCAGCTGATTTTCTTTGTTGAATATGGCAAATGGAGTAAAAACTCTTATTTATTTTAAAAAGATCATGTCGTACAACAAAGCCAATTTGGACCTATTGGGTGCAAATATAGGATTAAATATATATATATATATATATATATATATATATATATATATATATATATATATATATATATATATATGTATATATATATATATATACTAGCGACCCGCCCCGGCTTCGCACGGGTGCTGATACTAAATTAAATACACTACAGAAAAAATATGAACGTTGTATATAAAAACATAGCGGTCCGCTCCGACTTTGCACGGGCATAAAATATATATGCCTATGTCACTCAATGAAAACATGATTAAAATCGATCCAGTATTTTTGGTTCATTCATTACTGCCCTTGGCCTGCACGCATTAAATTTGGAGTAAAACAATTCCTCTTCCCCTATACTTACTATGAAGATTTCCTGCTATCTTTGGAATATCTAAATTCATGCAATTTTTATTACATTACACATTTTTAAACGCAAATTTTAAATTTGTAATATCTCCGAAAATATTTGTTTAATTTACATGCTGTAAGGAACCATATTGATCTATATTAATTGCACACAATTGTATTTAAGGTACTTAATTCGATAAGGATTAATGCCGTATTGCTTAAAATAGCTTCGTAAATAAGCCATTTTCTCACGTAAAAAGTAAACAATAAAAATGGTTAATGTGGGTTATCCCTAAAAGATAAACATATACCATCGCGGACTTTTTTGTAGACCTTTTTATGGTGTACAATACTGTAGTACATTAATTTGATCTAACTCGTAGGGTTAGGCAGCGTTTTTGCTAATTGCTAAATAAGCCTAAAAAAATAGGTTAATTTACGACATCACGTTAGAAACCTCTAAAATTAGCAATGTTGCCTTAGTATATTATGCATGTCTTATACATATAAACCTTCCTCTTGAATCACTCTATCTATTGAAGAAAACCGCATCAAAATCCGTTGCGTGTTTTAAAGATTTAAGCGCACATAGGGATATAGGGACAGAAAAGGCGACTTTGTTTTATACTATGTAGTAATATTATATTTATATATATTTATATATTTATATATATACGGGCTGGTTTTCAAAGCTCTTCTTTTATTCGAAAGGGTGCATTGAAAAGGTGGTCTTATTGGAAACAAATCAGGATCTGTTGGATGGAAGGGGTGCAAATCGAGGGAAACGTTTAATTATCTTTTTAATTTATAGTGAGTTCCTTATTTATTTTTTTGAAGTGAGTTCAATATTTTTGTTAAGAATATTTTTTAATGAGTTTAATCAATTTTTTTTCTAAATTACGAAGTTAAAAATTTCAATAAACGTCCACCATATTCACCTGTTTTGGAACTAGTAATTTTTTTATTTTCAAACTTAGAATAACGTCACGACAATCAAAAACAAAAGTCCCTTTTTAATTTAGATCTGAATATAAAAGACTTTTACAAACTTTAATTATCTGCTGATATTGTTAGTTTCAGATATTATTATACCATGGTGTCATATGTTAGTCACATATAGCATTAAATATTAAACGACCTAGGCCCAATAGTATTCCGGCCATAAAACCAAAACCTCTCGTTCCCGGCCGGCAATTGGGGACGATCCAGTAAATTTGCGCAGTGTATTTTCCAATACGTGTGACATATATTAGATCCTCGATGCAGGGACCTGGACCTTCCTTCCATGGCAGACATACGGGACAGTTAGATTAAATTTACGATATTCGGGAACGGGCCTGAAAATGCACATTTCTCATTATTTTCGTTTCGATTTTTTTTCCTGTTGTGTCGCCAGTTTCGCAGCAAATTAAACATCGGCCTGGGAAAGCGAGTTCTTTTTTGCCACCTTTTCAATTAAAATGGAGAGGTTAATTGTTTTCCTTCGTTAAACGTTCTTTTTATTTGTTGTGATTGTGGCTGAATTTAGAAAAAAGGAGTAGCCGATTAAGTAAAATAACAATGTAATATCCTGCTGTGTTTTAGCAAAAGATCGATTTGATAGTGATAAAATTAAATATTCGTTGAAATAATCTAAATTTCCACATATTATCGACGTAGTAATCATCATCATTATCATCGTAATCATTAATCCGTCGGTGCCGTTTGGGAGAAGTGTCTAATTTTCAACCAATACTTGACTGTTGGTACCGCAGTACGTCGTACATTCTTTACTAAATCTGTTCTCAATTGGACAGTAGTAGTCTCTTATTTTCACGTCACTTTCTATGATTGCAGTCCATATTTTTTTTGAAGCTATTAAATCATAGTAATTTGCGTCTTTGAATTTGTTCTTCAACTGTAAATTTACTAATTTCAATTATAAAAAAAACTAATTTAATCTTGCAGAGAACCATGTAGAATTTGCCTTATGCATCGCATTTTGAAAGATCTCAAATTTATAGAATACTGTAACAGTCTTGGAGATAGAGAGAATTGGCAAGATTAGCATTCGAAAGAGGCAGAAAAGTCTTGATTAAATATATCCTCCCTTCCACATACACTATCTTAGAGAAGAAAAAGCTCCTGTAGTTTGCCGGATCCAGCTTATTACTTCCGCGGTAGATGCCAATTTCTTCTCTAGTATTACTGATCTCAAATACTTGAACTTGTTCTAACTAAATCCTGTTGAAATTGACAATAACAAGCGATCCGTATGTTATTATTATTTTGGTATATTGGTATATGATATATGGCACTATATCATGAAGAAGGCTAGAAGCCTTAATGGCTGTATTATCAAATATAGTGCTGCCATCAGCGTAGATAAGATTGGTCAAGGGGTTTGTCGAATTATATTGAATGCTTTGTCTGTTTTTAAAAACTTTATAATAACACTGGCAGTGCTTAAGTAAAACAAGTGAGAAAGCAAATTATGCGCGGTGATAAATAGGATATATTTATTTAAGAATCATAAGCTTGGAGAGTCTTCCAGCATATATACAAAGAATTTGCAATGTTTTACATATGTATCGATTTTTAGTCATGTCGAATTTTACATCTCACAGTTGGCATCCTTGATAAAATGCGCAAGAGTGTCACTACAGGCGTTAAACACGTGTGGGGTGTCAGTGGAAATGACGTAACAATGGAAACGATGTAGCGACCCTGAGACGTCGATCTCGCTCGATATAATGAGTATTTTGGAGGATTGAGTCATTGCTCATCATTCAGTACAGACGTGCCACCATCGACTTCCAATCGGTCTAAGCATTTCTTAGGTAACGCTGCTCAGTTCTCTCTTTATCATAGTTCAGTAGTAGGTAGTTTTAACATGGAGGTAAAATTACGTTAACGTGGATTAACCAAGTAAATACATTAAATTAAGGATTCTCTTTGAAATTTGAAGCTTTATTCAAAGAAATTGGCACAAAATGTATTTTATTTAAAATATTGTCCATCAATAGCGATGACTGTTCTCTATTTTTCAGACAGTATATGCATGCCGTGTTAAAAAAACATAAAAATTAACTGTAGTACTGTTAGGAGGGATCGGTCCGCACATCCCATTAAAGCTCCTTCAAAATTTTTTTGATGATGATATCTTGATTGCGATGAACAACAATAAATGTTTTTTGGAATATTGTGGACGTTTCATCTTCATTGCTTGCCTTATTTGGACTGATGTTATATCATGCCCACTGATCACTCATATCACTTGCATCAAAGTTGCCCCTTTTAGTATGTCAGAATCAGTACATACATGTTTTTATTGATGGGGCAAGTTCCTCTTGTGTTCTGCTGCCACCAAAGTTGACGCAACTAAAGCACAAAGTATGTTTACACTTCAGTTGAATGAGACTTATTTTTAGAATACTTTAGATGTTTTAACATGAATATAATTATATGTTTAGTAAGTTAAGTGAGGTCTTTTGTTTTACACTTATTGTAATACGGAAAAGAATCTCACATCAGAAAATACTCTTTGACAGTTTACTGTGAACAATTTTAACCCCCAATATATTTTCTTTTATTAGGTCTCAGTTAAGTATGTGCACATTTAGGTTGTGTGGGTTTTTATTATAATAGAACATAAGTAAACACAATAGAACAAATAACATAATTAACAAAAGTTAGTAAATGTTACTGTATATTGGGCATTGTAGGCATGTGGATACTTATGGTGTCATTATCCTTATTGAAGGAGGTTTTTGAGTGCATTGATGTACACAACTCTGATATTTAATCTGAAATATAAATAAAGCCTGAGTCATTCGAGAAAATGTATTGTATGTGGACGATACGCAAACCTATTAATATAATTGAGGAAAATCATGGGTAGAACGCCAGGAAAACCATCTATATCGAACACAAGACTGAATCATTTTTGAAAGTGTACGTTGGTATCAAAAGAGTGTCACGCATCATAAGTTTCGGAAAGCAGTGTGATCATTCTGTGCCGTTAGTTTTAACACATGAACATATGTTGGTCTAAAAATAATTTGGAGTTAAAAGACATGAAATACTGATTCTTAGTTTGTTTTTATTGTGAGATGAATAAATACTTGCTAATTTTGAAATAGGAAATTCTTATTCAATCTCTACTATATATTTCTATGAATCTCCTATTTTTAAAAATAGTAAACGGTTGAATATGTTAGTGGATTGCATCAAAGGTGATCTTTTTTTCCACGGTAACACAAGATTATTATATTGAAATATAAATAATTTTTTTAGAATATCGACCTTGACAAAAAACGACAGCGGAAGATTATGATTTTGATTTTGGAATACATCATATTTGCTCACATATGTATATTAAAATATATATTTACCTTAAATTTTTTATCACCGCAGATGTTAGCATCTCAAATTAATTTTATACGATTAGACAAGAAAAAACGCACGTACGTAAATTAAGCAAGTAATTGGCTATCAGGATAAGTCAGTGAAAGTCGCTTATGGATTATTTAAAAATAAAAATCAACATACATATAGCGTGTGTTTTTGATATAGTTTACAAGATAGTATGATAATTCATGTACTCGATTCTCAAATACCGACAGATATTTACTATCGTGGCAAGCAACCACTGAAACACTTTGTGGTACATAAGTTGTAGTAAAATTAAGGAAATGTTTCACTGAATATGTAGAATTAAAAACAAAGCATTTTGCATATAATATTATTGTTAGCGTGGTAATTGGTCGTGTCAGTTTGGCCGAACTAGCTACCCTTTACACTCTTGACGTCCATTACAAAAGGACGCGTTTGGAAGATCGATGGCTTTCTTCACCACCATAGATCGGTCTTCAGTTCGATCGCAAGTTCCAATGGTCAACACAAATCAAACACACTATTTGTAAAGACAATGGTGTGTACAGTCTGCTCTTCCCATTCCTCTGCAAAATAAGCAAACTCCCAATACCCCAGCGACTCTGTATAAGGCGCTAGTCCGTCCAGTCTGCCTCTATGGAGCACAGGTATAGTACAGGTACGACTCTGAGAGACAACTTCAACTCCTCCAAGTGTTCCAATCCGAAAAAATCCGCGTGTAACTTTATGTACCATCGTTTATGAGGAACATGGACACTCACCTCGAATAGGCCGTCTCGTTCCTGAAAAATGTCACGAACATGGTCAGTGTAAGGTTTTCTTTAGGCGCCTTAGAGCACTATAACAGACTGATCAAATCCCTATCCATCCACAAAGCCCGGTAGCTAAACCAACTACAACAATGCCAGCGTAACCCAGGGTCTCCCGCAAGATACTCCTGTATCCCGAATCCGAAAAGATATCAGCAAAAGACCATTTGGTTCTATCTGGTCATTCTGGAATTAAAAAAAACATCGAGGGCACATTCCTCGGTACGACCTCGTATAGTTCTCATCATCTCTCTTCTAATAAATATATCTCTCTTAATATTTACGTGTTTATTGTACCACCCTTATTGTCTTAATACATTGTTCATATCTGCTCCGTTGTAATTATTTAAAAAAGAGTGTTAATATATGTATTAAACCAGCTCGACTATTTCTTTTTATTTTTTTAAAAATAGATATCGTGAACTTTAAACATCCTAAAAGGTTTGGCGTACTGGTGAGTAAAATTATAATCAAATAATGTTGACTATGTTGTATAATAAATAAACCACGTCATTTTGAATCTTCAAAAAATCTACCTTTTTCTATTCAGTTAGTGTTTGAGACTATTCTACAAGTATGTATGCATTACTTTTCAGCATACCCTGGTACTTACTATATTACATGAGTATTTACTTAGATATTAAAAATAAATACCGTCAAAATTGAAATGGTTAATACATTATACATAATAAATAATAATATATAGGTGATGTGTAACATTAAACAAATTCTTAGACTTTTTGACTTTAATAAAGTGACAGTAAATATACGCGGATATG
This sequence comes from Rhynchophorus ferrugineus, assembly GCF_030347505.1. Taxonomy (NCBI): domain Eukaryota; kingdom Metazoa; phylum Arthropoda; class Insecta; order Coleoptera; family Curculionidae; genus Rhynchophorus; species Rhynchophorus ferrugineus. Next base: position 87,762,745 of record NW_027472580.1, on the reverse strand, counting down.
CCTCATTACTCACATCTGGTCTGGTATTATCACAGTCTTTTGTTATCACATTATCATTAAAACGCTTTAGTTAACGATGACAATGGAACGCTTTATAACACCGACGAAAGTAGCGCCATAATCTTTATTCGAATATGGTCTTATTTGCATATGTATCTCTTGTTCACAACGGTTAAATGTTTTAATGTATGATATTATTTATTTGGTTAATATGAAGAAATGAGAAGTAATATTGTTCTTGACAACGAGGGGTGAATCTGATTTGTGGAGTATATGTCCTAACTATCCAAGTAAATAAATAGAATAGACAGTTTGTAATTAACAAATCATCTTTAATTAAGTTATTTTCATCAAGGTTTAGACTTTTCATCTATAATATCTAGTATTTTTACTGTATGCAATTGTATTTATATTCTCAATTTTGGTACTTTATGGGGATATTATGAGAGATGCTGATATAATTTTATGCATGATGTTGATAGAATTGTAACCTTCACAAATTAGGTTTATCTATGCTAAACTGTTTTAGTTGTAGTGATAAATGTAGCTTATTAGACTTTTTTAAAATGTACTGAACTATTGTTAAAACTTTAAAGTTTAACAGAAGTGCCCGGAAGACTATCCTCATTTCCTTAAGACATTGGAAGGTTTTTATATGTTGTTAGAAATTTATCAAGCACGTTTTTTATAATAGTTTAATAACGCCACTTATTAAATAAGGCATATTCCAAGCTATACTCCGATTGTTATGAGAGTAACTATTATGCATCACCATATATGAGTACCTTCAATATACTCAGCCCATTCCATCATAGTGAAATATTCGAGTGATTCGCTCTAGTAATTTCATCAAAATTGTTAACATAAATATTTAATAGACAATTTAATAAACTCTTATTTCACTATGGGCGTTCGAATTGGTCCTCAAGAGTTTGCGTATGATGAACATCCACGTTCATTTTATAATAATATTCCAGGTTTACCGGAAAGTCGTTACCGCTTTTTCTGACAGATAACATATTTCTAACGCTATGTATCATTTTACTCTACTAATATCAAACTTCCAAACTATACATGTTATATTTTGCGAAAGTAACTCCGTCATAGATTTATACCTATAAAAAAGATAAAAAAAGTTCTGGTAGACTGAAAATGATTGGAGATGCGAAACTGCAAGGGTTATTGGAGCAAGACTCAACCTAAACTCAAAAACAATTGGATGAAGTGTTAAATGTGGCCCAATAAATGATTAGCGACCGATTACTAGCAATGTGGACATTCCAATAACGGGAAGATGCGTGCCAAGTCAACTGAATGACAGGCAAATTGAAAATCGAAAAATCGGCTGTGAAATACTGCTTCAAAAGTATAATCGGAAATAATTTCTGCATCGAATAGTGGCGGGTGATGAAATGTCGATTTATTTTGAAAACGCTAAGCGCAAAAAATCATGGTTATCACCTGGCGAACCACTTGATTGTGGAATGATATCAATTGAAATTTTATTAAAATGTTTTACTATTTGATAAATATATTAGTCAGTGAAGCTCTATGGTATCGATTAGTATAATTGATTGTCATAGGGAGCGATGTTTGGATATTATGGAGGGTTGGATAATGCTGTAAGTGGACGAGTCTTATTATATTATATTTTTTTGCATTTCTAATTTCTTACTAAACGTTTTTCTTCCAATATTTGCTTAGACGCATTATTAAGTGCTTGATTGTATTTTGATCACCAATATCCGTCTATGAAAATACAAAGTATAAATGTATACCAGTGTTTAATCGGATAGTTTTGACTTTTCGTTTTTTTTTTAAATAATAGTTAACTATTATTGAGATTTTCAGTGTATATAGATGCTAATTTTGTTGCTTAATTTCATAGTGATAACAATCAGTTTTAGTTATGGTGACCTTAGTCCGTCATATTCTAATCGGTAGAACACATAATAAATAACGATATGGAAGACTAAGGAAAGGAAAATTCGACGACAATGAATTGCAAAACTCAATGGATCAAAACCCAGCTCAAACTTAAACTCAGTAAAAACTTTCAGTCAGCTTAGAAATCGGTGAGCTCTTTCCAGATGTTTGAATGCGATGGGAACGATCTAGAGAGGGGAGAATTGTTACCATACCAATTGACTGAAAATGTGCAAGAACAATGAAAAAAGCACCTAATAATTCGATCGTCAGTCATTTAATAAAGATGTCTTGATGTATAGTTTGATTTTATCTGCTAATTCGTCATTTTGTCGTTAACTAGAGCATCCAGTACTATATGTTTTCGAGGTCGAATCCCTCAAAATGAATTTACGTTCCTAGTATCATCAGAAATTAGACGATTATAAAGTTAGGCGGTTAATTCCCACGAGAGCATAAAAATTAAATAACAATCTCTCGGTAGGGAAAAGCTGACGCGTTTGGTAAGTAGCAAACAACGCATTAGAGGACTGACTGAAAGTCGCCGTCTCGCATAAAGATAATAAAGATTTTCTCCAAGTATAACTTTACGTTTTACGGGCGCGGATAATGGTTTTTTAAATCGCCCCCGCCGTCTGCTAGGAATACAAAGTTCGGCCGTGGAAAAACCGCTTCCATTAGATTGGATGGACCCGCGGCAGTTTTCACTTCCTAAAGCGTAACCATTTAAATTGATTATGAAGTGTACTTCGGGTGGGATGATGCCGGACAGGAACGCGGCGGGTAAGTGCCTTAATGGTATCATCATATTTTCCGGGAATATGTTGTAAAAACAACGATTCAGAAGTTTGAATAACATCATTCATCTATTAAGTGGTATCTAAGGAATGAAAAAAAAGCCTTTTGGTTTCCTAAAATTGATTGAATTATAATATTAAGGTTTTTTAAATACTTAGTGAGTATATATTTCCAAATTTCCAAAGAAGTCAGAAGATATATCATAAAGGCTTCATTATGAACATTTTGTCTAGTGTTGGGAACTATCAACTGAAAATGACTATCGACTGTTTAGTAACAGTAAGATTTTTTTGGTACTTTGCTTGTAAATAGCAATGCATTCTATATTAATATTATAGCATTTTGGTACGATATTTTTCAAGATTGTTAATGTAATAGGGTAAAAAGATTAAAATTGGGAATGATACTATTTTGACTGTTTATAGCAATAATAGATAATATTTCTATGACGTTATTTTTGTTAAAAATCATTTGACATTTGTTTAAAATATTTTCTAAATACATAAAAAAACAACATGTAATATGGCAACTGATAACTTATTTTCTAATTGTACATTAATTATTATTGTAAATTATTATAACATAAAAATATATAAAATAAAAAATAATTTCTTCAAGTCCAGGATAGTAGTTACATGTTCCAATTTTGATTACGAAATCTTCTATTCTTTTTATGTATTTTTATAGGTGCTAAATTGGGCTCCATTTTTTTGCTTTGCAATCCTATTTACTTTTTTCATCCACCAGAACAAGCAACACCTAATTATTACTTTTCTTATTAAATTTCCCTTCTCTATATGTTGAAAACAAGTAATGGTTTTAAAAAAGAGTGACATTTGTTGGCATAACATTTTATCAAAAATTTCCTTTAAATTTGCTTTGGCAAATACTTTAGGCATTACACAAAAAATTCTAGATATGACTTCAAAAACATATGAAGTGAAATAATCTTCTGGTACCGTCAGACATCACTTGTCATACTCGACTTTGGAGCTTTAATAATTTCTGTATCGGTATCGCTTTCTCGATACAGAATTTTTGCCCCACAACTTTCATATATAATTAATTTTAATAATTTTCTACCAATGAAACCAGATATATATGTTCTGATATTCCTTTCTATTTTTTTAATAATATTTAATTTATGAATCTATGTTTTGTGGGTTATTCATGAGTGGACTAAACTTCCGATATAACATTAAATGTGCCGTCGATGTCAGAATGCGACATCTATTGATATGACTAATCGTCAAAAAGGAGAGATAGTTCTTAGGGATCTTGCAATATGCTTTTGTTGCTCCGTACAATGTTCGGCTGACTGTATCAATGTCTATAAGCGATCCTCTCTGAAAAAGCGCTCATTATATTTAGCATCAAAATTATATAATATATGCATAAATAATCCTTTCGATAAATAAATATCAACAAGTTTTGAATAAAGTAACACAGTAAAATTCATTGTAACTATTTTGTTAGCGCCACTTATTTTCTACTAGAAATTGATATATTGACGTATATCTGTATAGATAAAAATTCAGCTTCCATAAGTTTGGATTCTTGGTTGGAAATTAGAAAGTAATTTGTGGAAATGAATTTAAAGACTGTTATATGTATTTCAAGGATGATGATACTGAATCAAAAAATGTTTAGCGTAGAAAAATGGAAACCGTTTTAAGGTTTAACCATACTTGCCGAAGAAATTATGATTACGATTCTTTCATTACTTATAAATTGGGTTTGCGTATATTTCTATATACATTCTACATTACAAGATACTACAAGACATTTTATGCTTTTTTCGAGGTTTGAATAAAATCAGTTTGAAAAAATAAGGGGATTGAAAATATTTTTCCACCTCACATTTTCCTCAAAACCCAAGAAAACTAAATAATAAGTATTTAACAGGATATGAAAAGTCTATCGATTTAAAAATCAACTTTTATCTGATAAATGAATACATTGCTATGATTTTTTGCCATGTTATTTTCACACCTTCTTATTTTAAGTCATTTGTTTTACAATGTATCAAGTACTAGTTTCAATGTGTCATATATATTTTCAAAAATTATAAAATTATAAATAAAATAAAATTAACGCTCTCGTTAAAAAATTTATAGATTAGTCAATTTCTGTCCTCAGTTAATTCGTTTTAATTTAAAACTAATTTAATTGCAAGTCTCCTTTTACCAACTATGGGTTTATCTGGACTGGACCTACAGTTTAACGTGGGCTCCGAACCACGGTCCTCAGCATTAAGCCTACCGACTGGTGAATGACCAACTTCAGAAATCATCCCAGAAGACATCCGGTCTTACCCAGCCTGGTTACTGGCGTGATTGGGATCATTTTCCTTATCGGAATTTACACTCTTGCCTAGGACAATCACAAACATAAATTTACGACCATGCCATGGCTATCGCAACAGTAGGAGGACTGTCCCATCGCCTTTACCACGGCGCCACCGCCGGCTGCAAGTATTTTATTATTAAATATGTGATCAATAGAATAGTTTTATTTACTTTTCTAATAATTAATATCATACTTAGCCACACATAAATGTGATCGGCTTTAGCTGGAATACTATAAAATGCCTATTCTTTTAGGGTGTGGTAAACAGAGAATTTTGAATTTGTTGCTACTACTTGCTTTTATTTATCAGTATTATCTGGTAACATTATTCGTCAGAATATAGTGATAAGTTATGCCGGCTTGGTTGGTGGAGTGGTCAAGACAACAGGACGGTGCCCCTACAGTTGCGAGAGTCTCGGGTTCGAATCATGCTGGGACATGGATGTACCTTATAGTAGGCTTAATGACGAAGACCGTAGTCCGGAATTCACGTTAAGTGCCAGGTCTAGCAGATAAACCTCGTTGACAAAAAGGAGACTAATCTAATCTGTTCAAATATTGAACAATTTAATAAACTGTGTGATATGTGACCGAAAATAAAAATTATTTAGCTTTTAAATGCGCCTATTCATAAACTGCACATATCTTTCATATATTTGTTGATCGTTAAAAGGGATTTTTTAATCTCGAATTTCAATATTTATTTAAACTTTACCATAAAATCGAAAAAAGGGAGACCATACATAAAAAACTAATAAAAATAAAACTAACACTGGCGGGCTTTGTAATATTTTGATATTCAACAGTACGTTTTCCAAAAGGGAAGGGGGACTGTTTTTTCCAATTCTGGCCCCACGAATTCGAACCGTTATGGTCCTTGTAATAAATATTATATATAAATATAATAAATAATCTATATATTGCAATTTTAATAAAGTGTTTTTTTTTTAAATATATTTTAAGGTCTTCTTTTACCAACAAAGGATTTATCTGGATTTATCTACAGTTTAACGTGGGCTCCGAACCACGGTCTCAGAATTAAGCCTACCGACTGGCGAGTGACCAACTTAGAAATCATCCCAGAAAACATCCGGTCTTACTCAGCCTGGTTACTGGCGTGACTGGGATCATTTCCCTTGTCGGTTTTTACACTCTTATCTAGGACAATCACAAATATTAAACAACCATAAACACAAATTCACGACCATGTTACAGCAGCATTCGAACCCGCGACTATATAGTAGGTGTACCGTCCAGTCGCCTTTACCACTGCGCCAACCAAGCCATAAAGTTTTATTTATTCACTTATACGAGGTGTTCTTATAAATAATCAAGATTAATCCTGTGATACCTTTTTCTTTGAAAAATGGTTTAATTTATTAGCTGATCTTTGGTACCTTTAGATTGTAGATGTCATCATTTCTAATACATGATGGGCCTTAATAATACTGCGAAGACCTATGTTTTGGTATGTTTGGTACATGTTAATATCAAATTTCTTTATGTTACCCCATAAATGCACGTCGTAGTTCCATATTGGAGCGTTAATTCATTGTATTTCAACTTCTATATTTTTCGAGTCTAATTTCAGTCTTCGTTTCAAATGTTGATCATTTCAAAAAGGTTAACATTTTTATAAGATACAGTGTTATATAGGCCAATTAGTTTATACCGAAAGCTTTTGAAAAATTATTACGGGTACAAAATATTGAAAGGTTATCAAAAAATACTTTAAAATCGTGAATTTAGCTTCAGAGACAATATTAGCTAAGAATATATATCGAAAAAGGTAGCAATTTTGCTATTCAACTGAAATAATAGTAAAACCGTTTTCTAAAAGAATTATGATAAATCAGCTACGTAAAGTTGAACACACAAATACTGGTTAAACAAACGGCTCGTCATAGCAAATTAAAACAATTAACATAAATCAAAAGAATTCTGGTGACTAATAATAAAATATAATAAGTCATTAATTTTAAAACAAATTGCGTATGTAATACTTGGTTTTATTTTCTCAATTTTGGTACTTTAATTTTGGAGGATATTGTGAGAGATGCTGAAATAATTTTATTCATGATGTTGATAGAATTGTAACCTTCACAAATTAGGTTTATCTATGCTAAACTGTTTTAGTTGTATTGATAAATGTAGCTTATTAGACTTTTTCAAAATGTACCGAACTAGGGTTAAAACTTTAAAGTTTAACAGAAGTACCCGGAAGGCTATCCTAATTTCCTTAAGACAATGGAAGGTTTTTATGTTGTTAGAAATTTATCAAGCACGTTTTTTATAATAATCTAATAACGCCACTTTTTAAATAAGGCTTATTTCAAGTTATACTCCGATTGTTATGAGAGTAACTATTATGCATCACCATATATGAGTACTCAGCCCATTCAATCATAGTGAAATATTCGAGTGATTCGCTCTAGTAATTTCATCAAAAGTGTTAACATAAATATTTAACAGACAATTTAATAAACTCTCATTTCACTATGGACGTTCGAATTGTTCCTCAAGAATTTGCGTATGATGAATATCCACGTTTATATTATAATAATATTCCAGGTTTACCGAAAAGTCATTATCGGGTTTTCTAACAGATAACATACTTCTAAAGCTACATATCATTTTATTCTACTAACATCAAACTTCCAAACTATACATATTATATTTTGTGAAAGTAACTCCGTCATAGATTTAAAAATTTAAATAAAATGTAAAATAAAAAAAAGTTCTGGTAGACTGAAAAGGATTGGAGATACGAAACTGCAAGAATTATTGTAGGAAGACCCAAACTAAACTCAAAAACAATTAGAAGAGGTGTTAAATGTGGGCCAATAAATAATTAGCGACCGATTACGAGCAATGGGGTAAATCCAAAAGATGGGAAGATGCGTGCCAAGTCAATTGAATGACAGGAAATAGAATAAATCTTCAATTTTAAAACAAATTACGTATGTAATACTTGGTATTTAAAAAGTTTAAAAAACCTTGAAAATAATTTTTGCAAACAAACCTTTTCCTCTCATAGATGACTTTTAGGTTGAACAAAAAATGCTTGATTGCTAAAGCAAGTGTTTCAAAGCTTTGTACTATTCCATTGTGTTAGGTCTCAAGTTTCACCCATCATTCCTATTGACCGATTCCCTTCTTAGTTTCTTGTTTTCCAGTCACCAATAATTTTTCTTTTCTTGTGTTGTTTAATACTTTCGTCCTTCAGTTCATTGTATATTAAATATCTTGAAATATAATGCTATATGAGAAATGTTGCTTGTTTCTATCTGAGATTGTATTATGAAGAAATGAAGTAATAAAATTTAACCAATACGCGACAATAAGTGTACATAAGAGCAACAAACCCATAGACCTAGATTACAATGTTTTGGGCATGTCTATTGTACGAAAAGTGATCACATTTCATACAGATTTGTGATGAAATCAGTCTTTTAAGGTACCTTCACAACAGACATATATCAGAAATATAGACAGCTGTCTTAATAAAATAATTTTAACAAAGGAATTGAACCGACTTTAAAAAATAAATAAAGAAGTCACTAAAAATTAAGAAATAATCAAACTTAAATTTTTAACACAAAAAAAATTACATAATTAAATATGTACATAATAACCCTTGTAATAACTAAATAAAACTAAACAAAAACCTTATGTAACCTACCTGGTGCACGTATTTTATATTCTACGATATACACACAATTTAGCTTAATACTTACCTAAACCTCCTTCTTCGAAGTTGGTTAAAAATAGGAGACAGTGTTAAGATTTGGTGAAGAATATGCATTCGTTTAAGTGCTGTAGCGTCAACAGCATCGTACTGATATAAAAATAGACACTTGCCGAAGCTATGGAATCATGTTTCGATATCCAATATTCGTGTTTTTAAATAATTCCTATTTTCCATAAATATTTCTTTTTGGTATAAACTATTGAGTAGGGTTTGGCTAATTCTTCTGATTTTTGGGGTGTAAAATAGATACAATAACGAGGGTGATCCGAAGTGTGAGTATAAAGTTCTCTGAAAGAGTGTCAGTGCAACCGAATGTACTCACCAAACAATTAAATGTGCTCGATGCCAGTAAAGTGCTAGGTTTAAACGTTTACTACCATTCGACCACATAAAATATTTTTTTTAATAACATAGAATAAATAGAAATTATATTAAGTATAATACTAGTTCATCACTCACTTATTGCATCTTCTACATGTTATTGTATTACATAAATCTGATCAAATACTTATTACCCATTGGGCAGAATATAGAATGCCAATAACAATGAAAAAAAATGTTTGGGGTAATTTATTTGTCATTCGTTGTAAAGCAAGAGATAGTAAGTTGGCTGTACAAAAAACATTCAAATCAAAAAAATTCAATAATTTGAAAGATCCAATGAAACTATTGAAGTCATAGTCTCTGAAAATTTTCTAAATATGTTTAAATAAAAAATTCTACTTCATAATAAAAAATATCCAATTTATAAAAAATCCTTTACAATTAATTCATAGTCCTTATGTAACATGACTTCATACATCTACATAATCACATACATCTTATAGCCCGGTTTATATTTTTAACATCTTGTTTAACTGATAATGAGGATTTATTTTCTGGTGATTTTCCGATTTTATTTGTTCATTTTATGTCGATCTGTTGTATTCAAAATATATCCCATTCACGTCCCGTCCCTATGGCCAATCAGGTTTTCTCATACTCCTATCGTAGCCATCGAGCGTTAAATAATACTATAATCTCTCTACACGACACACATTACCATTTCAAAAAAGCCCATTCCTATGCAATCGATACCATTCCCATCTCCAGCCTATACACGAATGCTTTTTTTCCCATTCTAATTCTTTCGTCGATATCTGTTCAATGAATCGAACGATAATACCGGGGTATTCTATCACTTGCGCTCACCTTATCTAATGCGTCTTTTATTTTTCTGGCGCTTTTGTGGCGGCGGCACATGCATCGGACGGGGCAACGAAACCCGGTCAGCGTGAAACAAGAGATAAAGTTCAGACAAGAACATCGAAGGAGTTTCACCGACCGATACCGGAGCTGTTCGAATGGTTGTTGGTTATACGCTGGTCTTTTTCGTAATCTTGGGTTTAAACAGATAGCGAATATGCTATTTCTGTTTTGTTTTTTAAATATGTTTTTCATTTGGATTTGTTTTGTTTGTGTGGTCTTTCATAATGATTAGTGATCGCCCTGACACCGACAGGTATTCGACCACAATGTATTAAATTAATCATGTTTTTCTCATAATAGAGTAAAATGAGTAATTTAGAAATAGTTACTTATCTTACTAAAACTTGTTGTCATAGTATTTTGAATATAATATCAAAAATGTATTTGATACCTAAAGCCTATTAAAATAATAAATGTCTGTGTATTAAAAGATTATTAAGACTCTTGGATTACTAGTTGGTTTATGATTTAATGCAATCCAATATTTGCATCTTATAAGTCCAAACTTCTCTGATAAACCAACTTTGTTGACCTTAAGTGAAGTTAAAATTACATTCCAACTGACCAGGACAGTTCTTTGCTATTGTGTCTGATCCGCTGTGTGTTTTTTGTCTAAAGTGCTGTTTCTAATTGTAGGGACATCATTAAACCCTGAGCATAAAATAAAAATTCTATTTAATGAAATAATATAAAACGATTTCACATATTAAATAAATAAAAACAGATACCAAAATAAATGATATAATAGCTACTTACACAATAAATGGCAAAATATATAAAGCAAATTCTAAGTTGCAGATGCGAGATCTTGACGATGAGGTGGTCGGGTGACAGTTCTGAAAACGAAATGAAAACGCACCAAAGCAGGACATGTGCACACGATACGGAGGGAAGTAATACGCAACGTACCGGCTTCTATCCTAAGACTAACAATAATGGACGTGCAATAAAATCAAAGGAAACAAATAATAAAGATTTAGTAGTACTCGCTAGGGTAAAGCCAATATCTCAAGTAAATAAATAAATAAATAAGCAACACTCATGATATTGTGCCTTCATCTCTCCTAACTCCGGCTGTGATGAACCTATCATGCGACCAAGGGAAAAAGTCAAAGACAGACGCTAGATACGTAGTACGTGTCACCAAGAACCAACAGGGACCGCTTTCGGTGGCGTTTATGTATTCTTCAGATAATCAATGATTCATAACTACGCATCAGTTTCAGAGTATAAAACAGTTATAATTTATGATTTATAGTAGCAACCATACTGTTTTCTTTAATTTACAGTAATTTAAGAATTGTGGAAAAGGTACGGAAGAATAGGAAGAATAGAACAGGAAGATAGGAATAAATAATATAATAATATTAATATAAAATAGAAGAATAAAGTAGATAAATATAAATGGATAAGTAAGTAGAAAATAATAAATGTAAATTAACAACTGAAAACTGGAATACTCTGTAAATAAACTCACCATTGGATTAAATTCAAGTTGGGCGACTCAAATCACAGTAAAATCAACTGAACCAAAACAGAACTCAGTGCCTCGCGTCTTCACAAATTAACTCTTATAAAGTTCTGACGCCTCTTGGACATATTAAGCTATTACATCTGGCAAATACGCCCTTCAAAAAGCATCAACAATGTTGCCATCATGGTAATTGTTGGGTATTCGCAAAGGCGACAATCTCACATTTAGAAAGAAGCGGCAATCCCGCGTACTTCTCTTTACATTATCGTTCAAATATCTATTTCAAATAACATAAACGACCTAAAATTGAAAGGTCTAAAATATGAAATTGTTAGATGAATTTGTAAGTACCGTGTATATATTCGGAATTATTTATGATTTCCTTGATGTCACTGTCTGTGTTTAAAAAAAAACTAAGAAAATATAGAGAAATAAAACTCGCTTTTACGTAATACTTTTACATGGATAATCGCGGCCTATTTTAACGGTAAATAATATAGAGCATAATTAGGTGCATTCATATTTATTACATTTAAGTCGAATTTTTAGACACAACCTCGTATTAAGAGTAACAAATTTGGGAAATTAACATTTCCAATTATAACCCGTCCTGATTGCATTTAAATATTCAAATAATCGAAACTATTCATTTCACAGATCTCCAAAAACCGTTTTCTCGTTCTCGTGGTCCACTTACATAATGCGCCATAAAGATAAAGCTCGAGAGGTCGGTCGCGGCAGAGAGAAACAAAAAAAAACACCATAAGCCTAACACTTAGGCGCATTAAAAATCCCGTGTAGCTTCGTCGATTCACTAATAAAATTTAATTGGAATGGAGTACGAGATGCGGCATGTTACAAATACAACGATCCTGACGGGTTAGGTCGTCATTGAGGAACAATAAATTGCTGACTTCCTGGCGGATGGTATCGCGTTGCAGGACGTTTGCGTTTCGATGTTACGTATGTGTTTTTGAACGGATAATATCGCGTTATTTTTACGTGTTTCGTCATTCGGTCGGTGGCTGTTTCATATATTTTCCTTTAACGAATTTTGTTTATTTAAAACGCTTGACATTTCGCATATGGCGATTATTATTTTTTGTTTATAGCTATTGAGAAGCTTGTGGAGTATTTCGATGCCTGGATTGCAAAAAACAACAATATAAGGTTTCCTACTGTCTTCCTATTAGAAGAAACAACTTACAGTCTTTAATAAGTTTTCTGTTACTTTTTGACATGATATGATGTTTAATTGTTACTAGATCCTCTTGTTGTTGAAGCGACATCGAATTATGTCGACTTTTACATATTAAAATAGCGGCCTACAAAATACCCAGAAAAATATTATCAGTGATGTTGAACACGAGGGGAGGGGGGGTTGCCAGCAGTGCCGACTAGTACACGATTATAAAAGAACGAAGATCTGGCAACCCCGAGACGTTGATGTCGCTATATTATTGAAAAGTACATTAGATTATTCAGTCACTGACCAGCGTTCAGTTCAGACGTGCCACCATCGACTGCCCAAGCCTCGCCTTCTGGTAACACCACTGCCATCCTTTTTATCTGTTATCTATTTGTTATCTATCTATTTACACATAGTGTAAACCATAACTGTTTCATTTCGTCTTACCCCCATTCACCGAGCCATAAACCTTAAATTGTCTTCTAGTCTTGATATTTAACTGTCCAGCCTTGGACGTTTGATTGTTTTCTAACTGAATTGCTTCTTGGCTGGCATGTCCTGATGATATAACATAGATGGGCCTTTGTTGCCTTCAAGATATGCAGAAAATTGTTTCATTAAGTTACTTTCTGCGTATAATATCTTATTTTAAATCTTATTCTAAAGTGTATATATCTATTAAACAGACCGGATGGTGTTAAAGATTTCTATCTCACCACCCACTTTACTTCATTATCATACCTTACATTTTGCTGACTGGTAGAGACTGGACTGAGCATATTGGGATGCACTCCGATGTACTTAACATAAATATTTTGAACTATGCATACTCTTTATGCGTTCTAAGGTAGTTGTCTTGATACAGATGTCTTGATACATAACAAATAAACAAATAAAAATAGAGGTCAAGATAAATTATATAAAAGCTACTTACATAATAAATGGCTATAACTATATAAAGCAAATTCCAAGCATGCAAATCTCGATGTCGAGATGGTGATAGTTCCGCAAACGAAGTGAAAACGTACCTGGGCAATCAATTTTCAATGACAAGGGTGAAATTAAAAACACACATGAAATATAACAAGGATCAGTGATTAACACGATAGAAACTTTTAATGTCAGGTAATAATTAAATATGGTGATAGTGACAGTTCATATAACAGTCAGCTATTAGTACAGGTAATTAATAATGCTAAAGAATCATAGTACTGATAAATAAATGTATCGACAAGTAATGGTACCGCCAGTGGATGGTATTAATAATAACAAAAACAGACGATGACAATGGTAGTCAATAGCAATTGTGGAATAACCATGATGTTTAACAGCAATCTTAGTCTATAGTAGTCAGTAACATTAACGGACAATTATAGCAGACAACAGTAACAGACAACCAATAACATACAATGGACAATAGCGATAACTGATAACAATTATAAACAATGACATGAAGGGATAAAGGATGAAATATGACAAAAATATCACAGAAATAAATACACGACATGGATAATAATAAATAGAAAATAATAGATGGGAATTAAAAAGAGAAACCTGCAACATTCTGTGAACAAACTTACCATTTGACGAAACTCGGGTTGCCCAGCATAAACGCTGTAAAACGAAAAGAATAAAAAAGTAATGCCTTCACAAATGGACTATTATAACGTTCTAACGTGCCTTGGCCATGTGAAAATATTACATCTGGCCGAGGAATAAGGACCAAATATGTTGCTATTTATAGTAATTGTTTGTGTTGCTGGTTGCCTGCAAAAAAGTGGAGGTAACAACCTCGCATGTTATTTTCTGACTGTTATATTGATCTTCCCAGAATACCTAAATGATCCATAATAGAAAGCTACATTAAACACTGTCGAATACCCTTAAGGCGTTTTCGATATTTTGGGGGTACCAAGTTTTCTTGAACCACATATGTTTTGTGTTAGTTTTGTACAGAACAATTTTTAAATAGTTGTAATAACTCCACTTTATATATGTTACGTTGTTTTGATATAGACTCTATCCACTAGAGTGTCCCCACGAACTAAGTTGTCCCATATATATGTACTTTTCAACTGATTCAAAACGGAGGTATTTTTTAAAGTGTTTACTGTTCGTCTTTGTTATACCCAGGAACTTCTGAGGTATGTGTTCTGATGTATACTCCTTTATAACATCCACGTCCCGCGTAAACAAGGAATAGTATCTTTCTGGTGCATATCTCTTTGCATATCAATTTGTGTTTTTTGTTTCATCCCTTTCATTAGTGGGTTGTACATTCTCTTCTTTTATGTCCTATCAAGTCCAAAATGGAATGGCAGGTTTCTTTTCTTTTGGGTTTATTACTGCAAATATTTTTTCAAATTTTCTTCTTTAATTGCATAGTTTCCTATCAGCCCTTGATTTTCAAAATCCCCATCATCTCTTTATCTCTCTCATGTTCCTATTATGTTGTGAGCCTATCCATCAGGTGATATCTTCCCTCTCCCTTTGCTTATTGGTATATCTGGTGTGTCTAGGCTTTGGATGTACCTACTACTGATAAGTCTTTTCACTGAGAATTATAAATTTCTTGGTGAATATAACACTTTTCCATGCATTATTAACTTTGTTGAATGTTGGGTTGTTCTTTATCCTGTAGATGAAAATAATCACTCTTAAAACGCATAAATAACTGTGAACAAGTGCACATGAATTAAAATTTGTGAGAGAGTTTAGGAAACAAAAAATATTAATTTGCTTGAAAATTTTAATATATCTACCGGAAATAAAAAGCGACGATACAAATATACAAAACGACACTGAAGTTTCTTATCTGTTAGAAAACAGACCCCTCCTTCTAACTCGTTAACCATTCAGTTCAGATAACACATCCCTCCTAAAGAAGCAGCCACAGGAATGTACGTAGTGGTTATTCCGTCTGGAGAGCTTATAGTTATTGTAAAATTATTTTTGAGTATCGCTTGTACTTTTGACCGCCAGTTCCCTTCTGAAGATCTTGGAAATGGCACTGTTTCTACACAAATTTCCATTATAAGCCTCTACAGAACGGTTTTCCAGCTTTGGCGACTTCATATTCTAATACGTCTACGGTTAAGAATCTGAATTACTGCAATCGGCCTTTGGCGGCTGTTCACCCTAAACTACAAACTTCTGTTCAGATTCCAGTAAACTATGTTAATTCACAGCAACTTTATTCTGCTTTTGATGACCTTACACCTTGAACTGTGATGCACGGGGCGGGGGGTACAGGGGCTGGGGGTTATGTTTCTTACTTGGAATAGCTTATAGCTAGTGTCGTTGAGCATCTAGACAATCCACCCTTACAGCTTCAGCAGCCTTACTTTTTTCCTGAACTCCACTTAAATTCACCAAGAAACACTTGGAGTAACTGCGGAAAGATTTCCAATCCAACGTCAATTTGCCTTCTTTTCTTAATAATGAATTTTATTCCGGTTAATTGAATGAATTCAAATCTCCTTATGATTCCTCCATTATGATCTCTTCAGAATCCTACCGACTGCGCCAGTTATAATATGAGAAAGGATTTAGGAAACAAAAACTATGGTATGAAGTTAAATGGTAAGAAGAGGCGCCTTGTTGAATATCGATAGAATGCGATACTGAGACTTCTTATCTATTAGAAAACAGATCCTCACCTCAACACCAACGTCAAACAACACCTCCCTCCTAAAGAAACGGCCACAGGAATGTACGTAATATTTATTCCGTCTGGACAGCTTATAGTTATTGTAAAATTATGAGTATCGCTTGTACTTTCGTCCGCCAGTTCTTTTTTAAAGATCTTCAAAATGGCATTGTTTCTAACCAAATTTCCATGGTAACCCTCATAGAATGGTTTGCCAGCTTTGGTGACTACCGACTGCGCCTGTTATAGTATATGAAAGCGCTTAGGAAACTATTAGTTTACCTGAAAATATTGTTTTGTAATGGTAAGAAGAGGCGACTTGTTGAACATATAGATAGAAAGTGACACTGAGGGTTCTTATATATTAGAAAACAAACCGCTCCGTCTTACTCGTTCAACATTTAGGTAGTTTTTACACAGGTGGCCGGAATGTCAGGACCGTATTGGTCCGTTTTGGATATTCTTATATCTTCCGGTAAAATTTGGATATGCAATAAGCAAAGAAACACCCAAAGATCAAAGCAAACTATTAAATATTTTGAAAGATGAATTTTAAATGCATTCAACAAAGATTTACAAGGAAATTTCAAATTAGTATTTAATCTAACACAGTAGAATGCCTGATATTTCTCACAAAATGGTTATTTTTGAAAAATATATGTATTATAAAACAAAAATTTCTTCTGAATAAGAACTTTGAAAGAGACATTGGAGCGTTTCTAATTTAAAGCATAATCAGTTATTACATTTATGCAAATATTAAATAAAAATCCTTGTTTGGTGTTTATTTCATTCTCAAAAGTAACGAATCTCACAATATTCAATTAAATAACTCCCTGTACCCTCTCCCTATCTCCCTCTCTGATTCAACTTACACAAACTGGAAAATCGCCATTTCGTAATTTCGACTGTGGTAATAGGAAAAGATGCCATCAAAGGATATTGTTTAATATTCATGAGGGCGTTTGACCTTCTCGTTGATGGTAAACAGTTTCGAGTGATCTTTCGGCGAAATATCCTAGTTTTAAATAAAATTAGGCCGGGGTTAAGATGGAAATAGAATTATATCCCCCCTACAACCCTTCACGAGCATTGATCCACTCGGATCATGCTGCAGCGTATAAATTGAAAAGTTTCGTTTAGATATTTGATGTTTAGGGTACAGGTGCGGTTAGATAGAGACAATATATTCGGCGATTTATTTCGGTAAAAATGGAATCTAATTATATGCAGAAGAAGATCACCCTATAAGAATATAAAAGGAAAGATATGCACGTGGCAGGGTTACCTTCAGGTGTTACGAACCGCGGCACGTCTGATCACTCTCAGAGTCGGGAACGGAAAGAACCTCGAGGCGTCGCGTCATCCCCTAGCTTCACCACTCGAGGTTGCCACGTCGTACCCTCTGTCAGTACCAGTTGTTGTCACCTCACCGTGCTAACTTCAGGTATGTGCAACACCTCGAGTAGATCTGTGTGCTGCTGAGAATTGCGGGAAAATTCGAAACATCTGAAGGTCGCTACATATGTAATCTGTCGATTTAGGGAATGAAAACGTGTTGCTTCTTTGGTGTAATTTTTATTTATGTACGATAGTTGTATGACGAGTACCCAGAGAAATAAAGTAAAACCGTAGCTGTTTTTTAAAAAGTAATAATAAAGTATAACCGCCTGTTTTACTATACTTTTAGGGTTTTTTTGAGTGTTTTAAATGTTGATACAATATTTTTTTATTTGGAATTATTAAGGTGTATGTATGATTTAGTTAAAATATGTTAATATATTATTGATAGTCGTTGACGACTAACTCACAGCTTGTCTTTACATTAACTTAAACCTAGGTATTTATCTAGGGAGACCCATTGGTGTTTACTTAGTCTTCAATAAAATAAAAGTTAGTAACTTGCCATTTAGTGTATCTCACTGCACAACTACACAAAATCACACGGTTTGGTTCACTTGAGTCTGCGTCTTAGTTCAGTGTTGTCAGTGTGAATTACAACACTTCGGTGTTTACACGGGAGTGGAGTCTTTTCTCATATCTTGTTACGAATCCCTTTATTTCCTCTATGACGGTGAGAATCCGAAGGTCTTGATGTAAGTAGTTAGTTATTTAGGTGCATCTATATTTTTAAGACTTTAAACTAAATTACTTGTATTATACCATCGGTCCATATAGGTTTTAGAATCTGTTTGTACAACAGCAACCTATTATGTACGGATAATTTAGATTTCCGTACAAATAACCTATACATATTATGTATTTTAGTTCGAGTTGTTTCCATTTTTTTGATATGCCTCTTCCAACGAAGTTTTTCGTCTAGATTTATCTAAGTTATTTAGCATTGTTGCTTTATGGGAGAGTAGTATTATTCATGTCTATTGGTATATGAACACTTTTGTTGTCAGGTGATATCAATTTACACTGATTTACTCTAGTTGATCTTGATCCTCCAAGTCTAGATCCACTTATTGATATTATTATTAGTTATTTGGTTGCTTCTTAGCTATTTTTTTCAATAGAATGTATCGCAGTGTCATCAGCATAGGTAGTCATAGTAACACTTTATATGTGTGGTATGTCACATGTATAGATTATGTAATGAACAGAATTCAAAACACTGCACTGGGGTACATATTATGCTTTTATTTTCTTCATTATAGGTAGAGCAAGCTTATACTTTCTTAACTTTAAATATTCCTGCTAAGATATAGGAGTTTAAAGGTTGCTTTATGGAATTTATACATGATTTCTTCATGCCAGAATTTATCTAAGGCTTGTGCTAAATCCTAGAATATTTTTTGACATCTTTATTAGATATGCTTAGTACAATCTTAATTATAAATTAATTTACCACTACATTTCATTTGTACTTGGATTAAATCACAAGAAAGACGAGTGCGAGATAAATACATTAATATGTATTCCTCAATTATAAAATTATAGTAACTTATGTTATAGTTTACACTAAAGGCATGCACTTTATATAAATTTGTATGGTTTGGTTCGCTTCAATCTTGGGATATCCAGCGCATTGTCTAGTGGTTGTATTGCATCCACGTTAGTATGGCGATAGGCATTGGCAATTAGTCGAAAAATTTTGTTTTGATAGCGTTGGATGATGATTTTTATAATTCAATCGACCGTCAACATGGATGCCGAAGTATTTAGCTGATTCTGCTTGAGTAATCGGGCATCTGTTGAGTGATATAATTAAGTTTTTATTATTTTACCGCAATTTGAATTTGCCAATCTTTCGTCCATTTGTAGATTTTGTTGACTGCCACGTGTACTTTTTCTACTGCCCCAAGCAAATATTTGTTTACCATAATAAGTGTGTCATCAGGTTCCAAGTAGTTTCTTTTTGAGAAACTACTTTTGGAGTTTCTTTTGTTTTTGGGATGTCAGCAGTGTAGAGCAGATTTCTAAGACGCTACCTTGTGGAACTCTAGCAGAAATAGTTTTAAACGTCGAGAACGCCATTTCGTGCGATACTCTAAAATTTTCTTCCGAAAAGATATGACTCCAGCAATTGACAATTGTTATGCGGTAACAATTTGCTCATCTTACAAATTAATCCCAAATGCCAAACCCGATCAAAAGCTTCTCAGACATCCAGTAATATTGCAGGGTAGTATTTCTTTCTTTTCAATAGCCGCAGTTACTCTGTGCACTTGATGGATTGCTGAGTGGTGATTTCGAAAACTAAACTGGAAATCTGGTATCATAACAAAATTTTTACACGTTTAAATATTAGTTTCTCAAATACTTTTGATATTGCAAGTAGCAGTGAAATAGGCCTGTAAGATTTGACTTGTTTTGCGGGTTTATTAGGTTTTTTGAGCATAATTATTTATGCCACCTTAAATCATTCCGGAACATACTTCAGTCTTGAACAGGCATTAAATATATATGTCAACATGATGATTGCTTTTTGTGACAATTTTTTCAATAATCTAGGTGAAATGTCATCTATTCCAGGTTCCTTTTTAGGATTAAAGTTATTAATTTCAGTGGCAACTTCCAATGGAGAAATTAGATTTAGAACTACATCGAGTTGATAAACAGGAGATGTATCCATTGTAGATTCTGTATCATTAGGTTGAAATATGTTAGCTAAGTATTGTTGCGAACAAAAAACTATAATATAACTGAGCAAACTTGTTTCCTTTCGTCGGTTTTTTCTATAGAGTCTGTGATACTATGGAGCACTTGTTCAATATTTGGTCATAAAACCATATTTATGTTCAGGTATAATACTTTTTCTGTGTATTATTGGTTTTAACCTCTTTAACAGGGTATAAATCAACTTATTTGGATACGAAACATCTTTTTGTAAGGTAGCCTCCACGATTACATGCTATATTATTCATTAATTACCTCACAATGTATTAAAAACCAACGGTTTATACAGCAGGTTTCCTGAAACAAAATGGCGCCAATGAAGACTGCAACTGATGAACAAATTTATGCTTAGAATTATGAATGAATTCAGAGGAAGTCAGAAACAAGAAGAGTATCAAAAATGTTTATTGCAAAAAATAATCCTTTGGCAAAGAATGTAATCCTGTTCTACTGTAGTGAATATTTGAATACCATTATACCATTAACCATATTCGCCAGATATTCAAATTTTAAATTGAATACAATTATGACGGTTTTGAAGAATATTTAAGAGAACAAATGGTTTATTTATGATAAATTTAATTCCGAATTTCAAGTGTTGCAAATAGACCAGAATTTTACTTTCAATTCGTAATCTTCTTTATAGAAGCCAAATTATGCTTTCCTGTCTAAGTTATAATCGTTTTATTTGTATTTAAACATGTTCTTTGTATCTGATCTCTGTATATCTATATATTATCTTTGGTATCTATTTTTCGGATTATGTATCGTAAAATGTGCTAGCTTATTGATTTATCTGCGATATTTAAGTATACTTATTTTCGTTTATGATTGATTGGTGCAATTTGTTTTTGTATATTTTAACAAAATATGCCATAGATATTAATATTTTTTACATTTGCAATAACGTATCAAAATATTGACAGAAACCAATATTACCAAGCAGGAAGTGATGTTTGTAGATGTTATCGATGTATCATATCATCAAATATTTGACCAATCAAAAAAATATTGATAGATTTTTTAAATATTATAAATTTTTATTAATATTTTTTAGTAAATATGTTGAATAAACATAATACGCCCAAAAACGCAGGTTAAAAAATTACTAAAATCTTTTCCACTATTAAAGTGGCTCAAACTGTTCGCTCCACTGACTAGGTATTTTTCTATTGAAATGTTCTTGACAACTGCTGCGTAATTTTATGCATACATCATATTTTATCAACATTATTCCTTCTTTGGGTACCTTGTAATGATAGAGTAGATTGCTTTAATAATGATATTTTTTCCGGTAGCCTGATTAGTAATCATTTCTGTGGAAGGAAAAACCTGGTAAAACAATGATGATATTCTTATTTCGACCAAAGACACTTAGAAGCCAAATAAAAAGAAACCGTAACATTAAAACTATTGCGACTCATTCTACAGTAAAATACTGATGAAGGGGCCTTAATAGGGGGCCAAGGGGGCCAACTAGGGGTTTATCTCGACTGGACCTACAGTTTAACGTGAGATCCGAACCACGGTCATCGGGATTAAGTCTACCAATTGGTAGTGACCAACTTAGAAATCATCCCAGAAAACATCCGGTTTTACCCAGCCTGGTTAATGGCGTGACTGGGATCATTTCTCTTGTCGGATTTTGCACTCTTGTCTAGGACAATCACAAATATTAAACAATCACGAATATAAATTTACGACCATGCCCCAGTAGGATTCGAATCCGCGACTATCGCAACAATAGGTGGACAGCCCTGTCGCCTTTACCAATGCACCACCAAGCAGGCAATTTTAATATTGTTTAAGACTTTATATTCTTTTTAAAATACAATATTAGATGAAGTAAAAATTAATTACTAAAAATAAAGAGAAAAAAAATTTCCCCGTAATTCTTTCATATTTCGATGTTGTATATATAAGAAGAAAATAGAAATACGATTGGCGGAAAATATCACCACTTAAAGCTAACATATAATGACCGTAATCCAATCAGTTCCAGACTGGCCAGATTGGGATCCTTTTGGGCAAATTCAATTCTCAAGGGTATAATATCCAGTTTGGATCTCATATTGCGACTGGACCAAGCCAATTTATGCTTTATCAGGTCGGATACGCCAGATAATGGAAAACAAACGAGTTTACAGCGTGTCGAAATAAAAACACAAGAAAAAAATAGAAAACAAAAGATACGGTTGTCGCTTCGTTTTGAACGCTGGCCAACGATACTGCGTCCAGTATTGTTTGTTATTTAATCAAGGATTTATCAGAGAAATCAGAACGGATATATTTTCGAAAAAATAGAACTGAAAATAATTAAATGCTACTAGGTGTACAAATATAACTCCACCTTTTTAAGAGGTGCCATAGCTAACTAGATGACTAATTATGAAAAATGATTCTATCATATTATAATGTATTTACTATTATCTAAAGTATACTACACCGGTTTACAGAAATAAAAATTTCTTCTGTATGGGTTTTACTTAATATATTCTGATATACATAAGCAAAATTATATGAAAAGGGCGATTGGACATTTTTGTTTTTTGCGCCCAATTAGAGTCGTTCCTTGCGCTCTGAGGCTGTCGAAAGAGACGTAAGAGGGTGGACGTATAAACACTACATAGCGTCGCTAATATATGTACACTCTTTGGTTGCGTATTACAGAGGTATAACGTATTTTACGTATTTCTTACCAGTTCAAAGTGGCTTCGAAAGTTTATAAACGAGACACTGAATCATTTGGCTATATTTGCGCCGAATTTATTAAAGTAAGCGAAAAAGTACGATTTAAGTGCAAATTTAAAGATTTGCGAAGCCTATCAAGCTTACTTGAATCTAGCTGTTAAAAGTCAAGCCAAAAATGGGATCCACATGTGTCATGTAACTTTGACAGGTATGGTCTAGGAAAGGGTCAGTTTATTTTCTTTAATTTTTTTATTGTATCCAACCATTCACTAAGTTATGTGTTACGTCTAATTGTAGGCTGATACGAAGTTGAAAAAAGAGCAATGAAGTGACAGAGATTGTTATTTTTGGATTGTAAACCCACTTAAAAGTAAAGTAAAAATTCAAGGAAAATATCTCATCGTGATTTAGTATCGACATTTGCTTGAATACCCCATACAGAAAAAAATACTGTACCTGCTCCTGCTGGAATGGGAAATCAACTATTCTCTTAAGGTAACTATTCATCCCAGAATTCATCTGTATCCGTACATTGCGAATTATGTCTTCCATAAAAGAAAGCAGGATTATTGGAATCGCGTTTAAAACAATGGAATTTACTTGATTATGATGATTGAATATGTAAACTGAAAGCATGATTACAAGTCGCATACTTTAAGAAACTGGCAAATAACTTTTTACGTCCAATAAATAAGCAAGTCGATTTATTGCCGGTTTGGTTGGCGCAGTGGTAAAGGTGACAGGACGGTCCTCTTACTGTTGCGATAGTCGCCCGTTCGAATCCTGCTGGGTTATGGTCGTAAATTTATATTTGTCTTTGTTTAACATTTGTGTTTGTCCTTAGGCGAGAGGGCAGAATCCGACAAGGAAAATGATCCCAGTCACGTCAGTAACCAAACTGGGTAAGACCGGATGTCCATGTAAGACCGGACAGGGATGATTTCTAAATTGGTCTCTCGCCAGTCGGTAGGCTTAATGCCGAGGACCGTGGTTCGGAGCCCACGTTAAACTGTAGGTCCAGTTCAGATGAACCCTCATTGGTAAAAAGGAGACTTAAGATATATAAAAAAATCGATTGATTTGTTTTTATTTTTCATATATATCAATCTTTTTTAAATGCATAGCGAGGTGTTTGAATCACATTCCAACAAAGCTAAAGAACTAGCCTAAGTGCTGTTCAACCAGCTATTACACGATTTAAAAACACATTTTTGAAGAAAGTCTCAATGACGAAATAGGACCCTTTTGGCATATAAACGACTGTTATAAATTTCACGGTCCAGACAAGATCTGAAACGCTAACAGAGCCGTAGTTTTTCGAATTTATTTAGATTAAAATCTCGGAAGTTCGGTCTTAAGATGTGTCGTGTTTTATTTAATGGAAAAAATAAAGAAACCTTGTGATAAGCCATCGCCAGAACAAACTTCTGGACTCAAATCTGGTGGGTATTTACATAAAACTACTCTGGCGTGGTTTTTTCTCTTATTTGTCCTGTTTTTCTTTCTACGGTCGTTTATTTTTTGGATTTTCAAATGTTTAATTGTAAAATGGTGGTAGAATTTCCACTTTGTGAATTTTAATAACTTTTTATTATTGTTTTGGGACTAGAAGTTAATTATTATAATTTTTTAGTTTAATTAATTAAGTACGCGGCACAAAATAAATTACGGTTATAATATCGGTTTTGAGATCGACAGAAATTAATATAATAGAAATAAAATTAATTAATTTATTTAATATATTAATATTTTATTAACAAATTATATGTGTAAAAAAACTGAAGCAATTTTTGTAATCATATACAATTATCTTCTAAATATTTTCAACATAAGAAAGAATG
The DNA here is from genome assembly GCF_030347505.1 of Rhynchophorus ferrugineus. Classification (NCBI taxonomy): domain Eukaryota; kingdom Metazoa; phylum Arthropoda; class Insecta; order Coleoptera; family Curculionidae; genus Rhynchophorus; species Rhynchophorus ferrugineus. The sequence goes on along the minus strand of NW_027472580.1, from coordinate 87,737,704 downwards.
TCATTGGTCATCGAGCCGGAAAGTAATTATACAAAATTGTCATGAACAGATTTGGAGCTGTTAAGTTGAATTTTTCAATCTTTCGTCTATTTGTAGATTTTGTTGATTGCCACTTGTGTACTTTTTCTACTGTCCTAGGCAGAGATATGTTTACCATAATAAGTGTGTCGTCAGCAAAGGTTCCAAGTAGTTTCTTTTTGAGAAACTACTTTATGCCATTATGCATAATTATTTATGCCACCTTAAAGCATTCCGGAACATGCTTCAGTCTTGAACGGGCATTAAATATATATGTCATATGTATAATCATATGATTGTTTTTTGTGACAGTTCTTTCAATAATCTAGGTGAAATATCATCTATTCCAGGTGCCTTTTTAGGATTAAAGTTATTAATTTCAGTGGTAAGCGGGAATTTAATATATACATAATAGACCATAATTTTACTTTCAATTCGTAATCTTCTTTATAGAAGCCAAATTATGCTTTTCTGTCTAAGTTTCGTTATAATTGATTGATGCAATTTATTTTTGTATATTTTAACAAAATATTCCATAGATATTAATATTTTTTACATTTCATAATATTGACAGGAAGTGATGTTTGTAGATGTTATCGATGTATAATATCATCAAATATTTGACTAATCAAAAAAATATTGATAGATTTTTTAAATATTATACATTTTTATTAATATTTTTTAGTAAATATCTTGAATAAACACAATACCTCCAAAAACGCACGTTAAAAAATTATTAAAATATTTTCCACTATTAAGTGGCTCAAACTGTTCTGACTGCATGAACTGCATTGACTAGGTATTTCTCTATTGAACATTGTTCCTTCCTTGAATACCTTGTAATGATAGAGTAGGTTGACTTTATGATGATAGTTTTTCCGGTAATCTGATTAGTAATCATTTCTGTGGAAGGAAAAACCTAAAACAATGGTGATTTCCTTGTCTCGACCAAAGACATGTAGAAGCCACTCTTCCCACTTTTTAGAAGCTCAACTTCTACGTTTTAAATATTTTTATTTTCACTTGATACATCACATTATACTGGTTTTCAGGTCGACAGAAATTAATATAATAGAAATAAAACCAACTAATTTAATTAATAGCCTTGGTGGCGCAGTGGTAAAGGCGATGGGAAGGTTCTCCTACTGTTGCAATAGCCGCGGGTTCGAATCCCGCTGGGTCATTGTCGTAAATTTATGTTTGTGATTGTTTAAAATTTGTGAATGTTTTAGGCAAGAGTCCGACAAGGAAAATGATTCCGGTCACGCCAGTAACCGGGCTGGGTAAGACGGGATGTCTTCTGGGATGATTTCTAAAGTTAGTCATTGGCCAGTCGGTAGGCTTAAGTCTGAGGGCCGTGGTTCGGAGCCCACGTTAAACTTTAGGCCCAGTCCAGATAAACCCATAGTTGGTAAAAGGAGACTTTAAGATATATATTAAAAAAATAATATGTTGATATTTTATTAACAAATTATATGTGTAAAAAACTGAAGCAATTTTTGTAATTATATACAATTATATTCTAAATATTCTCAACATAAGAAAGAATGTCATTAGGTCATCGAGCCGGATAGTAATTATGTGTCAGCTTCATGAAAACGTTAACTTTTATGGTAAGTTCGTTTTCATCAAACTATTTGTTTGTTTTAATTACTGTTTAGTCCGTGTTCCATCAATATGGCACAGCTATGTTATTAGAAAGATGGGAAAATATTATTATTGAACATAATATTTTTGTAATTAATTCCTAAGCAAGCCAAATTATGCTCCAGTGGGATTCAAATCAGTTTTGGTTGCTTTGCGAGTGGTTCATAAATGGAAATTATAATGTTTGTTATTAAGTCATATATTTTGTAATAACTTTTATAATTTTATAATTTTAATATAGTTTAAATTATTGTAAAATCATTTGTTCTTCACAAATTATCATGTTTTCTTCTATGCTCATGTCTTATTTTTTGTATTCTTTAAAAGGGGTTAACCAATATTATAATATGACTAGTGATTTGATAGCAAATGCAGAAAACAGATCAAAAGTTTTATATTATGGTCAAACAAAGTTATGAGTTAATTTAATTTTCGTTTAATTCTACGGAATTAAAACATTTAAATTCAAGTAGTTATGCTATGTTGTATCTTGGGATAAGGAGGAAAATTGGTTTTACAACCTGTTAAAATTTGACGAATTTATTATAAGATATTATTATTATTATTAACTTTGCCAAATAATTATATTATAATAAAACAAACACGCAAGAATCACATTGTTTATGTCCACAAAACACAGAGGAATTAGAAGTGTGTCTCCCATTTATTACTTGTGAACAAGTTTAGCGTTGATTTACCACCAGAGGGCGCGCCTGATAATATGAGTAGTGGGGAATTTAAAATATTTTCTTAATAATAATAGCAATAATAAAATAATAAAAATAAAAATGCAGTAAAAGTTTAAAAATACATTTTATTTATATATATGTAAAATATACATTGCAAATATTATTTCAAGGCAGAATTCTTGGAATGCTCTATATTTAATGACAATATATCATACTTTTAAATATACAAAGTTTATTAAACTATTGAATATGGAACATTTTATATTATCTTAAATATAACTCGACCAAATACAGAGTAGAGTGCAATATATATGTTGAAGACTAGTTATTAAATGTCTTTTTAATTTTTTTTGGCCAAATATTTATTGCAAGTATATAATTGTACGTCATCCATATAAGCTGTGTTATATTTAGATATGTAAAAGAATTTACACATTCTGGTGAAGTATAGCCATTTCAAGCAAGTCAGTAACCAGATTTTTGTATGGTTATAGATAAATAATGGGCATGATGAAAAACTACCAGATTTTTACGTATTTACTTTGCCTCCAATAAATGTCGTTTTTGTAAAAGATATTTTTTTTTGTTAGAGTCTTGTTATCGCTTTTGCAGTATGCAATTTATTGGTTGGAATTGGGAGTGTGGTAGATAAGTCGGGAATGGTATACTACTTTCGGTATACTGTTGTTACATATTGTGCAATATGACTACAGCAGCAGATTCAGAATTAACTAGTTAAGCATTAACTAATTATTGATATCGGAAATTCCGTTTATGAAATTTTTGGTGATTGTGAATTTAGTGACTAATGACTCATCAGTTTTTCGATGTACTTGGTTGTTTCTGACATCCATGGGGTATTTAGAATTATACTCAACGTCTTATTTTAGAACACCTGCAATTTTTTAATCTTAGTCACTTGAATGAAACGGGATGTACCGTAGACTGATATAATAGAATTTCAATTGAGACCGATCTGAGCAAACTTTGTCAAAAATGGATTTTTGACTTACCATCTTTATGTCTATGGAGAATGGAGAATGGACATGATGATTATTTTTAAAATAAAATAGTTTGTATGGTTAGAGCTGTTATTGATACATTATTTTGTAGTTCATCATAAGTTCTTTACATTAAACCAGTAAGTAAACAACACATTTTCCACTTTAACAAACGCGACACAACTATAGCACAATTAGCTAAAAAATAATAAAAGAACTGATTAATGTTTTAAATTTTTATTTTGATAATGAGTACGCCCTCCTCTATTTCCCACAATTTCACTTAGCCTCCTCCACAGCATTTTATATAGATTTTTAATATAGTATTGGTCTAAAATTATCTATTAATCTTGAATAGCATTTTTTAGTTGTTCAACATTGTTAAATTGTTTACCATTTGAGTGCACAGCATGTGCTAGCACAGCTCATAGCTCATATTTCGTTCTAAAACATGGTCTTTAACGACCTACAATAGAATTTCTTCAATATAAAAATCTGTAGTGTGCTAAAGGCTAACATCACTGAAAACTTTATAATTGTTTTTTTCTCGATGAAATGTGATTCAGTGTGATTCTCGATTCAACGTTTTGGTGTGTGTGGTTAAACCTTCCATTGCGAGAGCTACCAGATATAGCTTCATCATCGGTAATTTATTTCTGAGAATAAATCACTTTATAATATCTAACGTGTATCATAGACGATGTGAATGATACTGTCAATGAAATTGTAAGTTAGGCTTCAGTTGTTTACGAAACAGAACAGTTTTCTTCTCTCAGTTATCAATGGAATGTTATATTCAATATCATGTGATAGGTTTAGCTTTTCTTCATAGTCACTTGCCATTTATTGTGATTACTGCCGATGGGCTGCAAATGTTTGGCCAATATAAAACCAGCAGAATATTTAATATATGTAAAAGTAATGTAACTAAATTCATTAAAATAATTCAATACATGCTATTTATATTTTAAAAATGCGTGAACGAATTTTTTTGCCATCCCAAAAGTATATTGAAAAAAAGAACATTAAATTGTTTTTAAAGGCTAATGTTAAAATTGTTTTTAGTTCGCACTATAAAATTAAAATTATTTTCTGACTAATTTAATACCAACTATATAACAACAAACATCGATAAAAATAATATGGAAGCTATTAATCATTACTTCATTAGTTCGCATTATGTGAAATACGTTTAAATTAATATATGAAACGTAATTCTAATTGGATTATTTTTGAAATTAATATCCGCAAATATTTAACGTACAGTTCGGAATTCAAATATTCCGGTAATGTATTGTAATATAATAACGTAACGTAAATGTTTCATACCTGTATTATAAAATGGTATCGCAAATAAATATATCATTTTGAATTATTAAAACGAAACGGCCGATAACGTCATTTTCATAAAATATGCTCGATGATAAAACTGTATCTTTAGAACCATTAGAATGCGATTAATGGACGTGAATCTCAATTAGTATTTGAAGACTTCATTAATCGTAACGAAGAGCAATCGCTGAAACCCATTTTTAACTAAACCATCTGGAATTTTATCCAGATAAACTAGTTTTTAAACTGATAGATGATGAATAGATTGGGGAAAAGTTATTTTGTTATTTTTTCATGTTTTACGAAACGAACTTTAATCAATTATATATTATTGCTACTTTTGCGCTATGCAACTTTTGGCTCTTTTTAAGGCATTTTTCGTGACATCCTGCAACATCTGAGGCTGAATTTCTTTAATTTCGAGATGAATATTATTTTTGAGATATTCAATAGTTTGAGATGGTCAATCTGGTGCTGTTAAATGCGGAGATCTGGCTGGCCATGCTAAATCGCCACTTCGCGAAATTAGTCTTCGTGGAAAAACGCCATTCATTGGTTGAATTATTGAACGAGCTGTGTGTTCTGTGGCCCCATCTTGCTGAAACCACATGTCCTCTAGTCCTTGCTCTTCCATTTCAGGCACAAGAACATTTTCAGTCACGCCTTGGTACCTTTCAGCAGTAACAAACTTTGGTAATTTTCAAATAATAGGAAAAATAGGGATGATGTCTCCAGCATATAGACACAGTTTTTTTTAGGGGATGAAATGATGTTTCATGAATTAATTGAGGATTCTGTGCTCCTCAAAACTGACTGTTCTGTTTATTGACGTGGCCACTGAGAAGAAAATAAGCTTTTTAGACGAAAAATCTTCAACTTACCAGCTCCCTTAGGATTCCATTGTTATATTCAACTCGTTGATCAGGATCTCTCGGTAGCAATTTTTGATGTAATTGCATTTTGTACGGGAACATTTTCATATCAAGTTTCAAAATTCGCCTTAAACTGCATGCAGAAATATGTAACTGGGAACCATGTCTCCAAATTGATGTTTCTGGAGACTCTGCAGCACTATCGCGCACCAGAACCACATTTTCAGCGTTACCAGACGTACGTTATCTTCCAGAACTAGGCCTGCCTGCTATCGTATTATACTGTCGAAAATTCGCATTTAAACGATAATGTTTTGTGATTTTGTGAGGCAGTGGACGATTAGGATATTTTTGATGCAATTTCCGCTGAGTGGCAACTATGGAACGATTATTTTCAATAAATGTTGCCACTATTTCTGCTCGTTATTGTGGCCTATATTTATCAATAATAAAATTTGGACGTCCACACAATACAATGCTTAAATCGAAACTGAGCTAAGCGTCCCAATCACGTCAAAATGGTGGCGGGACTGTTGCCCCACCTGTTATAAAATAAATCTATTGTTCTTGCACAAAATTGAAAGCTTTATTTGATATACTTAGATTTAGCGGATTTAGGTTAAATATGCGCCGTTTTGTTTTGTTGGTCTTTTGAAAAAAAATTATTTGTCTCTCTCACAGAACACTTTCTCCATATTGTGAAAAAACGGAGACAATGGAATTTCATAAGCTTTCCTTGACGCTAATTTTTTCTAGAAAAATATTCCAGACGGTAATCACTTGGTGCTAGGTCCGAACTATAAGGCGGATAAATCCAACCAAGCCCCCGGAGCTTCTGTCGATCGATGTATGTGGTCTGATATTATTTTTATGAAATACAATTACTGTCTCAGTGGCCAAAGTTGGTTGTTTCTAGACCATCTAGATCCAGGTTTAAACATTCCAACTTTTCATGGTCGGTCAGGTTCGAAATAAAGGTTTCGCCATAAGGAGGCAGCTAATAGTATATGATTTCATCATATACTATTAGACATTTATATTATATTTAATTTGGTTATTTATATTTAAAATGTTTGCATTTGTAAAGTTTTTGATATTTAATTTTAAAATTGTTCATTTTCGCATTTACTCTTCATCTTCTATATTTACAAATTAGAAAACAATATTTACGTTCCCTAATGTTTTAAGCTTTATATATTTACTATAACTGAATATTTTTATATAAAATAACTGTATTAAAATGTAAATATATTTTTTGATGTTATACATATCAGATTCATATTAAATTTGAATAAATATCTGAATCGTATTATTATCTGTGTTATGATATTTTAATTTATATACTATACTTAATATTGCCAAAATTAAATTTTAAGTTTTAATTTATCTCGCAAATGCTTTACGAAACCGATATGGATATTAAAATATTGTTCAGTTTTTGTAGCAAAATCAGTTAATAACGATCAAATTTGATGTACAATATTATTATACAATTACTGGCTTGACAAGAAAATACTTATGGCTTTGTAAAAATAATTATTAATTTTACTCAATTGTATATTTTCCATTTTGTTCGGTGACTTTTTGCTATCTAACAAGTTCACGATTCCGCGTTCATAGAACTTTGTGTTCTTATCAACAACATTTTTGAATGCTAATTTAAGTTATCCAATACAATTAGTAAAGTTTTACCACTGAAATACTTTTGAAAAGTTAAGATAAATGGTAATTAGATGGCGCTAGATCTACTCGTAGAATTGTATGATGAATACAACATTAATGATTTCCACAGGCTACTGCGTTGACTCCTTAACGAGATTTTTAATGAATTTTGTTTAATATTGACGGTTAAATTAATTTTAAAGGATTTTTTAAATACTTTATTGTGAAAAATCTGTATAATGTATTTTATTAGAGGTGTTGTCCATTGATAGCTGCTACTTATTACCATCTTTCAGTCAATTTACGGATTCCATTTTGAATGAACCATTTCTGGTATCTTTATGAGAAGTGAAGGGCTGTTCAGACTAATCGCGAGAAAAGTAAATATGGGCTATCATTTTGTTTTTGGATCAAAGCAATAAACTATTTAAAAAGCAAAATTTTATTGATAAGCTATATTATCAAAATTGAGCATTAGATAAAATTGATGCTAAATATGGGTTATAAATGTGAACTTAAGTATCTTCTAAAAAATAACATTTATATAATACTTATCTAGTAAGAGATAGAATAACTTAGTATTTGTATGAAATTAATTATTTTACATGCGAAAATGACATATCCAAGTGTCAAAGTCTGTCCTTGTACAGTCATTATGTGCTCTGGGCACATCACATCCATCACACAGGCTCACACACCCACACATCAGGCATTTTACCCAGAGTTCTCCTCTTGTGTTTTCTGAAAAAGTTGCCGACAGAAGACACATTTTGCATTTACAGAATCAGAAAGAAGCTTCTTTCCATATTATGGCATCTGGCTCAGTGTCTGTATTAAAATCCTTTTCATCTTCACTGTTTATCGCTTCATTGTAGTTTTTTATTTCTTATCTCTAGACTTCTCTTCTGTTCTTTACCTTTCTTGTTTTTAGTTTCTTCTTCACTTTAATTTTCTTATTGTATTTGTTTGCAATAAGGCCATTTATATACGGAAACCATGTTATAACTAGCGTTAGGAACTACCGATTGAAAACAGTTATTGACTGTTTAGTAATTGACTACTATCGACTGTTTCAGTCGCTATTTTTGGTTCGACTGATTTTACTACTTTTTAACAGTGACTGTTTCAGTCGACTGTTTTCAGTTGCTATTTTCAGTCTGATTGATTTTGTTATTATTTACTGTCGACTGTTTCAGTCGTGGTGTACCCTTGGTTACTATTTTTAGTTTTTCTAGTTTCATTCGACTAATTTTTAACATTCTGGTTCTGTTGTCCTAGCCGCACCTTTGATAAAAATGTATCTAATTTATACTTGCATAGATTTATATGTAATGTATAGATTTATGATTTTTTTGTACTTTGCTTGTAAATAAAAATATATTGTATATTAACATAGCAGCATTTTGGAACGATATTTTTCAAGATTGTTATCGTAATAGGGTAAAAAATTAGTAAAAAACATTGAAATTGTGAATGATAAATAGAAAAATACATTTGACTGTTATAATGGAAATAATAAGTAATATTTTGATTACTCTCTCGATTTTTGTTAAAAAATATTACCGTTCAATAATAAATAAAGCATTGACTTTATTTTAAAAGCTCTAGTGGTTACTGTGCGATCATTGTTAATTATGTCATGAATTTTTTTTTTTCTATGATTAGGTATATTTAATTTTTATTTAGTGTTTATGGTTATTATACATCTTTAGTTACTAGGTATTGTTTAAGTTCTATCGTATTGTCTATATTTATTATAGTATATTATTTGAAATTAGTAATTAACATATTAAAATTCGATTAAACATTTGTGGGGTATTATTCCATTCCACAGAAAAAATCCATTCCTTTTTACAGGTCCATAGAACATTCAAATACATAAGAAATTCCACTTCGTTTAAAATGAAATTTTTAGTTGCATGTTAATAGTATTCAGTAATTATTTTTTTCCTTCTCTTTTTTATAGTTAACTGCACCAAGCAATTATTTCCGTCCTTTCCTCTCTCATAATTTATACAGGAAAGGGTTCGTACATCTTCGTCTGACATCATGAATTGGACAAAACAGTCGAACCGTGCATTTGACTGAAAATAGTCATTACTATTTTTTAGTCATTAAATTAATTAGTTAGTTAAATTAATATAATATATAATAATTAATATAAAATAATAAATTAAGAGATTAGTTAAAAAATTAGAGTCATTACATCACTCTAGTTTTTTAACTATCGACTGTTTTCTGTCGATAGTTCCCAACGTTGTTATAACTAGAACACATAGCACACAACTATTGGACTTATGTCATAAGGAGATACTGGACCTAGGCTGCTACGATCAATTCTGGAAGACGATGCTTCGCCACCATGTGCAGGTTCATGTCCAGTTCCAGATATAAATATCTCTGTTTGTGAGTCACAGCTGGATGTTGAAAGTCCAAACAGACACCAGCGAATTCTCTGTTTCAGGTATAGATCTTGAGATTGATATTTTGGTAGAAATAGTCACCATTACTAATTAAAGTCAAAGTCCAAACGGGCGACCTGCGATTGGTATCTGACGCTTTTTCCGCAGTAATATAATCTACATTACTTAATATGGTTTTATTCAATGGAGAAAGTCCTGTAACGCGAAATCCATTTGCTGCAATTTCATGAGTTTTAACTTTCATATAAGCTTTTTCAAATAGCTCCATAATGTCAAAAGGGCTCAGTGCTCTGTTCTAGTTTTTGATCCAGATTCGAATTTTTGCGCTATAGTAAACTTTTATAATATAGAACTCTTGATTCTGTTGTTAGGTATGCACGTCTTTGTTATAAAGTCTTTGAACCAATCTAAAAATATTCATTTGAATTCAGCCAGACTGATGTGCAACTCCTTCAGCTCCAGGAGGACACCTTCTCATCAGTCGGGTGTTAATTTTTTTTTTGAGAAAATTAGAAACGGTGGTACAAAATGGCTAGTGGCATTCGTGCGCCCTACAAATGTTACCAAGGAACTTCTTTCAGTTAGTGAGTCTCTCTACTTTTCTCCTCGGTGTGTATTTACTTCTGGAATTCTACTTTGTACAACTGTTAGGCTAGATTTATTAACGTTGCAGTTACAATTAGCGGATAATTATTTTTCCCGTACATCTCGTCCATAATTTGAAAACAACATTTTCAACATTTTCTTTATTAAATCCAAATGTTCTTACAAATAACGTTCCTGTAGACTTTCTGAGTGACAATTTATCTCTGTGTCGTTTCAGAAATAGCCTTTACCATGTTTTACCTGCTACGCCGGATTTCACATTATATGAAAATCAGCTTTTGTCAATCCATAAAACTTACTTTCCATCGCCAAAACATATCCCATTAAAACATTTTCCAACTTTGTACCTAACACTGCTTTCCTGCTTAATGTTCTGGCAGCGGCTTCTTCTGGAGTAAGGCCACTTTTCAAGCTTAAACGTTGCAAAGTTGTTCTTGGCACTTTTAAAGTTTTTGCTGCTTTTAGGTTACCCATTTTCTTTTCGCGAACCATTTTTATGGCCTTAATTAATTATTCTACATCTCAATTTTTCCTTGATTATTTTGATTTTGTCGTTGCCATTTTGAAAAAATAAAATGAATCAACACTACAAATAGACGTCTAGCTACCTAAGTAATACTACCTGAATATGGGTTAGCTCAAATTTAGGACCATAGTGATAGCCGATATGATATTTGAAATTCTTGATCGAAATAAACTTGTACTTTACAACTCATACATTATAAGGAATTAAACAATTGTAAAACATAATATTAAACTTATAACCTATAAACAAAATATATTGTAACATCGTTTAGCCTTAATTTTAATTAATAATAACATATTCTTTTAGGTAAAGCGAACGGCCAGAACGTCTTGTCCTATATTACTGAGAATTAGTTCTAGACCATATTAAAGGACTAGCCTACAATTAGTTACTTTCCTCTACTAATCAGAGGGAGCAAGGTGTCGAGTGTACGGCAGGTGGGGTAGCATTTCCCATTTTAATGTTCCCAAAAATGTTTTATCTAGTTTTGAAACACGTGTTGTTGAAGAATAAAATTGTTGTGTCTTGTTATTGTTGATATATTGTTATAGTGTTGCTCGTAATCTGAGTTTTTTTCGCGTAGGGCACGACTCAAATGCATCAATTGTAGTTGGCAGCGGTCCCTATTGTTGGCTTCATTATATTTTAGCAGTTCATAGTATACCATACCAAACTGATACCACCAAAAACAAAGCACTAGTTTGGAGTCATAAATATTCGGTTTTGCCGCTGAGGTACATGAGCAGGTGGTCCCTATGATTTTCTCGCATGTTCTTCAAGTGATTGGAAAATGTCTTTTTTGTGTTACTTCCAACAACTGTGCATATTCTTCTTGCATTTTACACTGACCATCATCAGTCTTTTTTTCACTGTCAAAAACACTACTTTTGAAAAGTCCAAACTAGTATTTACATGTTGAAATAGATGAAACATGGTTACCATAAGCTTCATACAGCATCCTATGATCATCAGCCGTCATGTCATTTACTCAATAGACATTTCCAAGGCACTGAAAAACATTTTTATTCAGATTTCGATGAAATGACACTATATTAAAAAGTGACGCCTTCAACACGAAGTTGGTTACGAATGTATCCAATTCGATTTAATATACAATAACATCATCTGTGTTAAATAATGTAAATGTATTTATAGGCCAATATATGAAGAAAATTAATAATAATCATTACTTTTTGGTAGCACCTTATACATTAATCTTTTAAGAATGCGAACGTAAAACGATTTAAAGCCGGCAACTTCCAATATTTTTTTCTCGGGCGCGATAACACTTTTATGGATAATAAATTATAAATGACGAAAGCTTCCCACCCACTCGAAGACTGGATCGGCGGCCCCATCTGATGAAAAACTAAAACTCCGCGAGGGAATCCAATATTAGCGGCAATTTCCCGTATCAATCTTCGCTTAATGCCGCTCCGGTGACAAGCCCACTGACAAGGGAATGAGAATCGGTGCCAGATTGCACACAGCCCCATACGCTATGCAGGTATGGTCGGGCTGACGTGATGACACGAACAATCATGAAAAAATAGGGATGGGACAACAGATTTCGAAGGGAATAAAAAAGTTGATTAACAAAAAAACAAAGTTTGGTCATCGAAACAACGGGTTTTGTATATATAACTAATAAAAGTTTTTGTCGTGATCTATCGTTATTGTCTTAAAAGTTAATCCTGATAAAAACATTGTCCAACTAATAACAAATAGTTACTCGGTCGATATAATAAAATATCTCTTGTTGCTAAAATTTTGGTAGATTAGCTCCATATATAGGGTGGGGCAAAAGTTCCGCTACCGTTTTAACTGCACGCCATCATAAGAACGCGCAGAAATAGTGACAATATTTATTGAAAATAATCGTTCCATTATTGCGACTCAGCGGAAATTGTGTCAATGATAGCGGGACTTTTGCCCCACGTTGTACTATTTCAATTTGTTTTTTACCCCTCTTAACTCGTCTATAAATATAATTTTGAAATTTGAATGAATTGATTTTTTTTACTTTCTTAGGTGTATCGGAAATTCATTTCCCTTTTTTTCGGAAATAAACTACATATCAAATTTTATTTATTCAAAAATTGGCCATTTTATTCTATACATCTTGTTCATCTTTCAGGCAATTTATGGACGCCATCCCAAAAAAACTGTCCTTTAAGTAAAACCATTCATCGAGCAATTTTCTAATGTATTCGAAGTTAGCGAAGTGCTATTCTGCAGTGCTTAGTGCTTCCTTGACTAGTTTTGCTTTATGCGACGGCGCGTTATCATGTTGTAAAATTAATTCTGGACGATTTTCGATCAATACGTGATTCAAATTAATCATTTGTGGTCGTTAACGATTACTATTAACTGTTTCACCAGCTTTCAACAGTTCGTTATACACCACGCTATTCTGGGCCCACCAAACACTGATCATTGTCTTGCGACGAAAACTATTTGGCCTTGGAGTCGATCATCCGGCTTCGCTAGGTGATAACCATGATATGTTGTGCTTAGTTTATTTATTAAATAAATCTAGTTTTCATCACCCGTCACTATAATACGATGCCGAAATTACTTCCTATTGTACCTTTGAAGCAGCATATTTCAAAATCGATCGATTTTCCATTTATTTCTCATTCAATGATGTACCATTCATCTTCCCATCTTTTGTATTTTCCCTATTGCTCGTAATTGGTCGCTTCTTGGGTCGCATATAACGCTTCCCTCAATTGTTTTTGAGTTTCTGTTGGGTGTTCATCCAAACAGTTTTGCCGTTTCGCATCTATAAACTTTTTCGGTCTACTAAAACGTTCTATGTCTTATATATCGAGATCATAACTTTTAAATTTTCGACATCGCGCCATACGTATTTTTATGGTTTGAACATGCTCATCGTAAGTTCCAACCAGAAATCGATGACTTTTTTACTCAACTACTTTTTTTTATTAAATAACAAAAATAATGCGTGCCGCAAATGCACATTTTCAGGCGCGAAATTTGACATATTCAAGGAGGTTTAAATCTATGACGGTTTTCCTATCGCAAAATATAACATGTATAGCTTTGAAGCTTGATGTTAGTAAAATGAAATGACATATGTGTCAAATCATAACATTGTATAATTAACCTAACCTAACGAGATCGGTTGGAAAAACTGGTAATAACATTTCGGCGCACCTAATAAAAAGGCATTTATTAAGAAAAATTAGTGCAACATGTATTAATCAAATGTTTTTCACAAATTAAAAAACTTTTGGAAATATGGCGATGCCGTGTCGAAAAAAGCGATGTTATTTTCTCAGCGATGCAATCATTGATCCATTTTCGCTTTTCAGTATTTCGAAACTGTGTGATAACTAACTGGTAGGTTTAAGAGTTATTTTATAAGTGCTTCGAATTTTCACCAATAGATATCGCTTATCAAAGAACATTTATTAAAATATGTTCAAAATAGAAAAAGTTATTGAGAGTTAAATGGGCTGGGACTAGTGGATACTGGAAGAATTTGAACACTCAATCTATGCGTTGTCTTGATAGAAGAAATTTTTTTAATTTCAGTTGGAAACGTTTTGTCGTCATTTCTTTATTTAACGAGCATAATAACGACACATTATATTCATCAACTGTTGTTTAATCATTTTGCCAAGCTATCTGTGTAGATAATTTCGAGTGTATCACAAGCACCAATTTATTTAAACACTTTTTTCCTTCTCGTTATTGCTAAACTTTATTACCACATGCCATTTGGTTTTAGTGGCTCGTCATTCCCTATAGCTTGCTGATACCACCATAAGATACTATGGTAATAAATAGTCTGCTTCGTTGTCGATGTTGATGAACTTCCTGGATTAACTTTTGACTTTTGTTTAGCATTATGTCTTACAATTACTTGTTCTCGAACAATTTTTAATCGTATCATTTGGGATATAAAAGAGTAATATCACTATGAGTTTAGAAAAATGATAGATGGGCTCCGGCAACAGATTTTTACAAATCAAATAACAAAGTAACGAATGTGGAAAATGTAGTTTTGGGCATTCCATGATTAGCGTCTTTGTACATGGAATAACTCAATAATACTCTATGAAAAACTATTGTTTTATGTACCGAGATGTCAAAAACAGCAAATTTAGCTATTAGGCTAGTTTATTTAAGAGTTGTTTATATTGGTGCTTCGAATTTTCACCAATATATATCGCTTATCCCAGAACATTTATCAAAATATGTTCAAAATAGAAAAAGTTGTTGAGAGTTAAATGGGTTGAGAGTAATGGATGCTGGAAGAATTTGAACACTCAATCTATGCGTTGTCTTGATAGATTTTTTTTGATTTCAGATGGGAAGGTTTTGTTTCCATTTCTTTATTTAACCAGCATATTAACGACACATTGTACCCATCAACTGTTGTTTAATCATTTTACCAAGCTATCTGTGTAGATAATTTCGAGTGTATCACAAGCACCCATTTATTTAAAAACTTTTTTCCTTCTTGGGAACGTTTGTCCATCAAAATATTTTGACCATTACTTTGCTTCTGGAGTACAGTTGTTTATTTATATTTAGTCATTGTAAAAAGGGTATTCTGCTACTTTTCTTCTCTTTTTAATATGCTCCCTCCAACGGAGTTTGGCATCAAGATTTATCCCAAAACACTTAAAGTAAGCTCAATTTGCTCTTAAACTATTAAAACGAAATTTGATAGCTGGGAAACGATAAATCAATATTACGGCAAATTTCGCCAAGTGTTCGATATATCTTGACAGTTAATACTTAAATTTAACCTTAAAAGTTAAAACATTAATAACGTTAAATCTATTGCATTTGGTAAATACTATCATCATCCATCTCAATGGTAGGTGAAATTGGAAACATGGTGTTAGATAAATAGCAGAGCAAATTGGACTCAAAACAAGCAATTTTACAGGTTAGTCGGAAGATACTCTTAACATGACCTCAAATCAAAGAGATTGGTTTATTATAAAGCTAATTTTGGCCTATGGGGTGTAAATATAAGGTTGCATTAAAATATCAAAAGAATTAGTAATCCAGCGCTGGCAAAACAAAGTAATTTACTGCTACGTGATCAACTAAGAGCTATACGATGACATCGAAATCAAATGGATTTGCGTAGTTTCCAAGGCTGGGCCTTAAAACATGAGGTAATGTTACTAAATCACAGCGACGTGGATGTACTACAGCTATTGTACAATACGTAGGAAACCAGAAGATTGAAGCGAACCAAACCAGACGACTATGTATAGTGTATAAGTGTTATTCTCAACTTTAGCTTAAGTGGTTTTAGCAACAAATTAGATTTGTTTTGTTCATAATTTAATTTTGTGTATATGTATGTGTTGCGTATAAATTATATTATTAGTTTTGTACCCATTGTAACCATTGCAGCATAGAAACAGTAGCCTGCACAGTTTCTACGAGCTTTCATGTGAAGGGTTAGTGCTTAAGAAGCAATATGAATGGCTTTTAAGTTGAACTAATTCCGATATTTCGTTACATTAGTTCAGCAATAACATTATACAAAAATATCTGATTATTTTCGATAAAGAATATGTGAAAATATTGTTTTTTTTTGTTCTGGCCTAAAAACCAGGCGGTGGAATGCATGACGCATACCTGGTCGCGGAGACTTGCCCTGGAGTGACAAGTTGGACCGGGTTATGTGGGACTGCTCTGGGCTTACAAATACACTAAACCGAAACCGCCTCACAGTTGACCCCTGTGGGGATATGGCACCCGCTGATCGGGCAGCCGTTATTGGGCACGAGGGCCCGGCGATTCTATTGATTCGCGAACCTGAGTTAACACACAACTGGGTACTGTTGTATGGGGGCAAAAGTTATGACTGTAGCGACGGATGAGGTCGTTTCAACCTGGAAAAGGGGGAGAGCTTAGCGGTGATGCGGTGCTAAGCTCCCAGCATGTCGACCAGCTCGCGAACAAGCGCGTTTTCAGAAGAACTTGAGCTGAGTTGTTGTTTGTGGAATGATTGAGATATGAAGTGAATCCCTATGAATTTGATTATTTCTGACAAACCATGGAGCGTTTAATATTCTCCTGAGGAGCTTATTTTGGAAAACTTGAAGCCCTTTGACCTGGTTGGGTGTAACAAACTTGAAGTAGACATTAGATCCGTAGAGGAGTACGGACCGAATTAACATCTTGTAAAATAAGCATTTCATGGAGATGGGAAGTCTGCTAGAAGGGCAGATCAGAGAAGATAGCAGGTTTGCTATCCCCGAACCTTTTTGGATTGCTTTCTGGATTTGGGAATACCAACCGAACCGCCGGTCGAAGTGAAGACCTAGGTACGTGACGTTATCCAGCCATGGAATTATTGCGGTGTCGATCTTAAGTTTCGAGACGCGCAGTGCGTAACGCTTCTTGTGGAAAATGATGGCCTGGGTTTTCAGGGGGTTGATTTGCAACCTCCAGAATTTGAACCACTTGACCGCATGATCGAGCTGCTTCTGTAAACGTTCATGAATTGTAACTTCGAACCTGGCGGCCGTGAAGAAAGCAGTGTCGTCAGCGTAAAAGGCGACGTCAATATGCTCTTTTCTCGGCATATCTGAAATAAAGAGGTTAAATAAGGCTGGGGCCAGCGGGGAACCTTGAGGTACGCCAGCATCGATTTATTTACGACTGGAGAGTGATGCCCTAATCTTGACCTGGAAAGATCTGTCCGAGAGATAGGACTTGATGAGAGCGGTTAGGTCTTCTGGGAGGCCTAACCGCTGAAAATATTGTACATGCCTTTGAAATTTGAGGTTTTTCCTCAATTTTCCCCCTTCCCCCACCAGATCTAACTACGATCCAATGGGATCACCTTGGAAGTGCACTCGTATAAAAAAAGAATTTTGAAAATCGGCCCATAATTGAGGGAGAAATAGCCGAACATACATTAAAAAATAAATATAAATATATAAAGAACCTCCTCCTTTTTTGAAGTCGGTTAAAAATGAATTTGCACATTAAGATAGCACTAAGTGTATATAATGAAACTAAATGTGTTAATGAAAATAATATAGTAGTCATCAAAAGAAAGTTTCGTAATATTAAAATTGCTGTCAATAGAGAAATAATCAATTAATAATAATGTTTTAATTTTGACATAATAGGTATGCAGTCTAATACAACAAAATCCAGAAACATATAGTATAGTCGGAACGAATTAAAAATTATAAGTGATCAAGTTTCGAGACCTTGTCAGATATTGTTGATGTTTATACCGATCCGAAAGAATAATCTACCATGGCTTTGACTCGAACCGTTCCAACTAAATCCCCACTGTAATTTATCAGTCTTCCTCTCCTTCACCCCCATCAGACGCTGCTGGTGCTTTTCTTCACTTGCATCGCGCTGCTCAACAATCTGGCAGTCATTCGCTTTCACCGTCATTGGGCTTGTCGCCTCGGAACGATATTAAGGAAAGATGGATACGGGAAATTGCCGTTATTGGATTTCCTCTCCGAAGTTTTAGTTTTCCATCGGATGGAAATAATCTGACGATTTTTACGACGCTGCACGCCACTCCGCGTTTATTATTTACACCGTATAAAAATGTTATCGGAAGGGTTTCGGGTGTGCTGGTGAAAAAATTGAAGGAGAAAGCGTCAGTTTCCGATGGCTGTCGATGTAATATCAGTCGAGTATTTCCAGGACATAAAGTTTAAAAGGCCGTTCACGTGCATGGGTCTCTCCCTCCCCGTTCTTATCGCCGAGGTGCTTTTGGCGGTTTATGACATTGTGGACACGAAATTATATAAATCAAAGAGAGATTTGTTGGTTCTAACATTAAAATATTATTTTTATTTACAAAGATTTGGATAATATAAACCTATCTTGGTCTTAGTTTACTTGAAAATACAACAAAACCAAACATTTTTAGGTAAATTTTACTAAAAAAATGCCCAGAAAGTAACCATTAATTGTATGAATAATTCCAGATGTACCGCCAAGTCATTACCGGTATTTTCGAAAAAAAAACTTTCTTTTTATGCCCCATCAACAGGCTGTTTTACTAAACAGCCATAGTAGTATATTTAAAAATCTAATGTTTACGAAAGGACGTTCTTCTTCTACTGGTTAATAGAATAGCTGGATAAGTTTTATTCCATTCACTTAACCTAACATCTGGTTGTCTTTTGTAATTGGTATTTTGAATTTTTAATTTTATATGCATGTCTTAAACATATTTTGTGTATCGTATTTTAAATACATAGAGTATTGGCCATTTTATTCTATACATCTTGGCCATCAGGCAATTTTAGACAAAAAAAAATTGTTTGTCCTTTGAGTAAGACCATTCGTCGAGCCATTTTCTAGCTTATTTAAAATTAGCGAAGTGCGTACCTCATTGATGCGGAAAGGTGAAAGTCGGGCGGGGCAAGGTCTGCAGAGTACGGCAGGTACTATAAAATGTCTCATCCAATTGTTTTTAACGCTTTCTTGACCAGTCTTGCTTTATGAGACGGTGCGTTATCGCGCTGTAAAATCACTTTACCGTGTATTGGGGCTCATTTTGGACATTTTTCGCTTAATGCATGTTTCAAGTTAATCATTTGTTGTCGGCGGCTATCGCTAATAAGTATTTCACCAGATTTCAACAGTTGGTAATACACCACGCCATGCTGATCCCACCAAAGACAAAGCATTCTCTTACAACCAAAACAATGTGGCCTTGGAGTCGATTGGACAGCTTCGCCGGGTGATAACCATGACTTTTTGTGCTTAGGGTTTTCAAAATAATTTCATTTTTCATCACCCGTCACTATTCGATACAGAAATGACTTCCGATCATACCTTTAGAAGCAGCATTTCACAGACGATGTCTCGATTTTCCATTTCCCTGTCATTCAATGATGTGGCATCCATCTGCATCACAAGGATTTGGTTTTCATCCAATAATTCTTGCAGTTTCACACCTTCATGATTTTTGGGTCTACCACAACGGTCTTGGTCTAGCACATCGAAATCACCACTTTTGAATTTTCTACGCCTCACATGTTTTTAAGGTTAGAGCATGCGCATGCACGAGTTTCTACCATCAAAGGATAACTTTCAGTGTTTTTTTTCTTTTGTTTAAATAAGAAATCAGTTTCAGGCACGAAACTTGACATTTTCAAAGAGGTATAAATCTATGACGGTGTTAATTTCGCTAGATATAACATGTATAGCTTTTAAGCTTGATGTCAGTAGAATATAATTAACTAGGAATATAACTTACTAGTGGTAATAAAAACGTTAACGAACTACGTTTGAATATCATTAGAATTTCACATTTTTATATACTTGCGCACGTCTCCATCTAGGAAAGAAATCCACACTCTCTTTTCTTTTCCTCTCCAGTAATATATACGAATCGGGTGATAGATAAGGGTAATAGATCCAACCTTGGTGTAATAGATCAAACCTTGGTGTAATAGATCCAACCTTGGCCCCATTGTAAGTCTAACACTTTCTCGGCCATCGAACTAAACACTTCAAGCGATTCTTTACTTAAGTACTTAAACTAATTGCTGCAGCTTTAGGTTACATCCAATTACAAATTACAAAATATATGAAATAATGCCTGAGAATAACAGGAGCAGCAGTACTAATAAAGATGATTTTATTGATTTTCAACACAACAATTAGCATCAACTATAGACATCAAATATGGAGTTTAAGTTAGTCAGGTTCTTTAACAATTAAAGCAAAATGTTTACCAATATTGAACGTTATCTGAATATAAAAAATGTGTTACACAATTTTTATGAATCTATATCATTGTTACTTGTTGTTGTCGCCTAACCTACAATTGGTCTTTATACTAACTTAATTTAGGTATATATCTAGGAGGACCATCAACCCATCGTCCCTATTGTAGTATCTAGTGTAATAATATTCTCTGTGAGTCTGTGTCCTGCTCTGGTGTTATTCAAGAGTTATATTATTTCGATATTGACATGAGAATGGAATCTGTCCACATGTCTTCTTGCAATTCTCTTGATTTTCTGAGTGACAGTCGGCATCCGAAAGTCTTGGATGTAAACCAATCCTGCAGAATCTCGGTGCACCTGCAACAGTTACCAGGACTTTATTCTGGAAAACTTGTATTATATTTACATTAATTTCTCACGAAACATCCCCATAATAGAGTTCCGTATATCCATATAAGTTTCAGTACTTGCTTTTATAATAGCAATTTACTATGTACTGATAATGGTGATTTTCTTCCTATTAACCAATACATTTTTCTATATTTGAATTCCAGTTCTTTCTTTTTCTTTTTTACATAATCCATAGCAGTATATTTGAAAATCTAATGTTTATGTAAGGACATTTTTCTTTTTATCCGAATGTTATTCGCCGATTTCCGTCAATTGTGATTGTGTGACCGAAATTTTTTTTATTCGAAAGAGTGCACTTCCGAGATGGTCCCAGTGGAACCAAGTCAGAGTCTGATGGGGGGAGGATATCGAGGGTATTCCTCAAATTCCTAAGGTATCTTACGTACAACGTTTTCACATATTTCTTTATCAAAAATAATCAAATAGTTGTGTATAATGTTATTGATGAACTGATGTAACGGAAAATCGGGGAAAATATAGCATATAAGACTGCGTAGAAACATGGCAAGCAACAGCTTCTATGGTGTAATGCTTAAAGCGTTTAGCTCCCAAGCGAAGATCGTGGGTTCAATTTCTTGCGCGGGCAAGAGATTTTTGTTGTTCTAGTTTAGTTAGAACATTTGTTAGAAAGCGTTCCTTATTTTCAATCATTGTTTCTTTATTCCTATTTTTCCTTATACGGGCTGCACCTTTATTTGGCCTACCCATTGTAATATTAAGTAAAATAACTGTGTAATTTATTGAGGAAATATCTAACACAAAAAGAGAAAAATGAAATCATTTTAACAAAAAAATTTCGACCAAAAAATAAATAAGGAACTTATAACTAAAGAATAAGTTCCTTATATATTTTTTAAGCCGGTTCAATTTTTTCGTTAAAAACCTTTTTATGCTGGTTGATAGACTGGGTGGATAAGTTCAATTCCCTTTACATAATCTATCACCTGAGTGTCTTTTGTAATTTGTTTTTTGAATTTTGAATTTTAATTGCACGACTTAAAAATATTTTGTACACTTAAAAATACATGTTCACATATTTCACGACCCGATGGTTCTCTTCATTTTACATCATCAGCTTTGAGTAGTTGAAATTAATTTGAAGTAGTTACGAAAATTTCTTCCCAGCGAGCGTTCTTTTGAGATCTGAGAACTGGAAATAGTCCCAAGGGTCAGATCTGGAGAATACGGATGATTTCGTCCTTCAAGCGGTCCAATAACGCTTGTAATAGTCGCTGTTTCTGGTACTTCCTTATTCAAGGTAGTCAATGAAAATTATTCTATACGCATCCCAAAATACAGACGCCACAACCTTGCGTTTTCCCACGCTTTGGAGAAGGTTCATAGTGTGCAGTTCACTCGGATGACTGTCGATTGGACTTCGAAGTGAAATGATGGAGCCGTGTTTCATACATTGTCACATATCGACGAAAAAACTCGGGTTTATCACGCTTGATCATCTTCAAACACTGCTCCGAATCATCAACTTATCGTTGTTTTTGTTCAAAAGTGAGCTTGAGCAGCACCCATTTTGCACAGAAATATCTCATACCCAAATATTCGTGAATTATATGATGTACACGTTTAGTTGATAACTTTAGAGTGTCTGCTATTTCATTCAATTTCAATTTACGGTTATTCAAAATCATTTTGTGGATTTTTTAAATGTTTTCGTCGATAACAACCTCTTTTGGGCGTCCACTGCCTTCACCGTCTTTGGTGCTCATTTCACCATGTCTAAACTTTGCATACCAATCCTTGATGGTTGATTTTCAAGTTTTTGCTTCAACTGCATTTATTCCCTTCAAAAAGCAATATTTTATCAGCACGTGAAATTCCTTTTTATCCAGTTTTTTCACAATAACAAAAGTTGCTTCACTCAAAATGCTATAATTCACAAACCATTGATCCGACAGCTGTAAAATTTATACACGCATCTTTTGAGGGTTAGGGCTTACTAAAAAATACATGGATTTATAGCGACCTTTAGGCATGTCGAATTTTACATAGTGGAATAACGGTCTACAAAATACCCAGAAATATAGTCCCAGATGTTGAACACGCCAACGTTGAAAGCGCCAACTAGAACGCGATAACGAATAGCTAGCAACCCCGAGACGTTTATCTGGGATTTTGTTGAAGGGTATCTCCAATCATTCAGTATTCGACCATCGTTTGGTTTAGACGTACCACCATCGACTGCCCAAGCCTCGTCTCCAGGTAACACGGCTGCCATCCGTTTTATCTATTTTGTATTTTCCAGATTTTTATATTACTTTTATAAAACTAGTTATTACTTTGGAAAATATATTTCAAGTAGAGCTGTTTAAACATCAAATCAATTGAAATTTGATAGGGTTTGACCCACTATTAATGAAATGAAAACTTTCAATGTGTCATAGAGCGTAATTCCAGGAAATTCAGCACGTAATTGTTTAAAGTGTACCATTTCCGTTCGGGAGGGGTTGATTACTCACCCTTTTACCTTACGGGGTACGAAAGGTGAATCATAGACCGACCGCATATTTCGGGTAATAAAAATGTCGTCAAATGCATTGCGTGACCTTAAAGTGGCAATATCGCTTTTAAATATTCCCGGTTTATTTTTGTAGACGTGATTTCGTATTTTTAGACCAACGACAATTGCTGCTATGTCTTGCGAGGTAAAATTAGATTAACAATCGTCGTGTCCATTGGCTAATTCATTTGTACAGGCGAACAGGATGAAGTGGAAAATTGTTTCGTTAATGTTTACACCAACAAACACTAATGAATTGTGACCGGGTCACTAATTTTAACGTAGCAGTTTCGTTTTCGTTCAATAGTTTCCGAATGATTACGTTTATACTTGTTATGTTAACTGTACATTCATGGTGGCTTAATTATTGATCATATAATTTCGATATTTGTTAAATATATCGTTTATAGTATTCTATTATAATATATAGTATTCGGATACAATGTATTTATACATTACATTTTTGTATAAATTATTTATAACATATTCTTCGGTTTAATTTTAATCTCCTTAGTTGAATCTGTGCGATTTTGAGATATATTTCTTGCTTAATGAATATCCTGATATCCGACGGAGTTAAATCAGGCGGATATGGATGACGATTTGGCTTTTAAAGACGAACTTACATCATGTAAAAGATGTATAATATTAAAATAATATTCCGTGTTGAATATTTGGCTCGGTGAAACCATTATATTTACGTTTTTTTTTTCAGTTGTGGAACTTATAAGACTTTCCTATACAAATCTCGTTTGTAGGCGGTTTTTTTCATTATTTTGTTATTCGATCATCTGCTCCCTAGTTTATATCAAGAAAAAAATCAGCCTCGGTGTTTTTAATACTTGATTAACAATTATTTTGATATTGCAGCTCTTGTACTGAAATATGTCCAACATTACTCACTGAATATATTCCCCAAGTATAATTTATAATTTATTTACTACATTAAATGTTATTCAACATAACATTATACATAACAAATATTATCAACATTTATAAAAGATTGGAATGGTTTAAAAATAATTGTTTAACTTTTACTGGTACATCGTAACAGCAAATTAATTGAATCCAAAGTTAAACTTACAAAAAAAACCATCGTAAGAGTGAAAAGTAACATTCTTTACTCGTATTCACCAGTAAAGCACCTTACAAATTATTTTTTTTGTAATTAATGCGGTGTAATTTGAAATTTATTGTTTTCTGAATTATCGAAATTTGTGTGATTAATGGATAAGAAGTAAGTTTATACCTGTAGGGATTTAACAGACGAATTGAAAAGTCCCCGGCCTGCCACATAGATGGCGCTACTTGAATTATGTTTATGCGTTTCAGTTAGGCCTAAGTCTCAAAAGGGGCGTGTATAAATTTGAGAGATGTCAGATCATTAGATTCTGAATTATAGCATCTTGAGTGGCTTCACTTCACGTCAACTTTTGTTATAGTGAAAAAAATTGATAAAAAAAATTTCGCGTCTTGATAACATATTGCTTTCTGAAGGGAAAAAATACAGTTGAAGTAAAAACCTGGCTTGATGCCGAGTTTCCGGACACCGCGCGAGGAAAATCAACCATCAAGGTTTGGTATGCTAAGTTTAGACTTGGTGAAATAATCACCGATGACGGTAAACGCAGTGGATGCTCAAAAGAAGTTGCTACCGATAAAAACATTTAAAAGATCCACAAAATAATTTTGAATGATTGTAAATTGAATTTGAATGAAATAGCAGACACTCTAAAGATATCAACTGAACGTGTACATCATATCATTCAAGAATATTTGGATATGAGAAAGATTTGTGCAAACTGAGTGCCGCGCAAGCTCACTTTTGACCAATAACAACGACGAGTTAATGATTTGGAGTAATGTTTAAAGATGATCAAGCGTAATAAACCCGAGTATTTGCATCCGTATGTGACAAAGGATGAAAGATGGCTCCATCATTTCACTTCGAAGTCCAATCGACAGTCATCCGAGTGTACACGATGAACCCGCTCCAAAGAGTCGAAAAACGCAACAGTCGGCTGGCAAGGTTATGACATCTGTATTTTGGGATGCGCATGGAATAATTTTCATTGACCACCTTGAAAAAAGAAGGACCATTAACAGCGACTATTAGCATTATTGGACTGCAGGACGAAATTGCCGAAAAACGGTCGCATTTGAAGAAAAAGGAAGTGCTGCTTCACCAAGACAATGCACCCTGTCACAAGTGGGTGAAAACGATGGCAAAAATCCATGAATTTGGTTTCCAATTGCTTCCTCATCCACCTTATTCTCCAGATCAGGCTATCTCAGTGACTATTTCCTGTTCTCAGATCTCAAAAGAATGCTCGCTGGGACGACATATTCGTCGAATGAAGATGTAATCGCCGAAACTGAGCCCTATTTTGAAGCAAATGACAAATCGTACTATAAAAATAGTATCGAAAAGTTGGAGGGTCGCTATAATCAGTGTATGACCCTTGAAGCGAATTATGTTGAATAAAAAAAGTAATTTTGCCAAAAATTATGTTTTATTATGGTAGAACGGAGACTTTTCAACTCGCCTGTTGTGAGTCGTAATCTGTCGAAAAATCAGTCGATTTGTGGACAACCTCAAATGTCTAAATCCCCTGAAAGAGGGGACAAAGTACCAGCAATCGATGGACAATACTTTGAATAAAATACTTTATACCGAGTCTTCACGCTATAACTTTAAATTAAAAGTAGTTCTTTAAAACTCATTTATAACTAAATACTATGAAGAAATTTATTTTTAATTAAACATGATTTAATGGTAGGAAATATTCCTACCATTAAAATGTTTTTAAAATTTAAATGATCGAAATCATTAGATTGTTATTACATTTAAATTAAGATTTGGTAAAATAATTGAATTTTTAAGAAATTTATTTTTATGTTACATTTTAAAATATACGTTTTAAATTAATTATAGTGCTGTATTGGATTTCTAATAAATGTGACGCCGTGTAAGTACACCGTAAATCTGAAGACAGAAATAACAGATCAATTGAAAAGTCCCCGGCTTACCATACTAAAACACTCATTATAGCGACCCTCCAACTTTTCGGTATCATTTTTGTAGTACGATTTGTGCTTTGTTTCAAAATAGGCCTCAGTTTCGGCGATCACCTCTTCACTTACGAAAACTTCTTCCCAGCGAGCATTCTGTTAATAGCCGATGAGGAAGCAATTCGAAGCCCAATTCAAGGATTTTTGCCATCGTTTTCACTGACCTGTGACACGGTGTATTGTCTTGGTGAAGTATCACTTTCTATTTCTACAAATGCGGCTATTTTTCGGCGATTTCGTTCCTCAAACGGTCCAATAACGCTATGTAATAGTCGCTGTTGATGGTCCTTCCTTTTTCAAGGTAGTCAATGAAAATTATTCCATGCGCATCCCAGAATACAGACGCCATAACCTTACCAGCCGACTGTTTCGTTGTCCCACGCTTTGGAGCGGATTCATCGTGTGCAGTCCACTCGGATGACTATCGATTGGACTTCGGAGTGAAATGATGGAGCCATGTTTCATCCTTTGTCACATATCGATGGAAATACTCGGGTTTATTACGCTTGGTAATCTTCAAACACTACTTCAAGTCATCAACTCTTCGTTATATTTGGTCAAGACTGAGCTCGGGCGGCACCCACTTTGCACAAATCTTTCTCATATCCAAATATTCTTGAATGATATGATGTATACGTTCAGTTGATATCTTTAGAGTGTCTGTTATTTCATTCAATTTCAATTTACGGTCATTCAAAACCATTTTGTGAATTTTTTTAGGTTTTCGTCGGTAACAACCTCTTTCGGGCGTCCATTGCGTTCACCGTCTTTGGTGCTCATTTCACCACGTCTAAACTTAGCATACCAATCCTTGATGGTTGACTTTGCTGGGGTACCGTGTCCGGAAAACTCGGCATTAAGCCAAGTTTTTGCTTCAACTGTATTTTTACCCTTCAAAAATCAATTTTTTATCAACACGCGAAATTCCTTTTTATCCATTTTTTTCACAGTAACAAAAGTTGCTTCACTCAAAATGCTATAATTCACAAACTAATGATCCGACTGCTGTCAAATTTAAACACTCATTTTTTGAGTGTTAGGGCTAACCAAAAAACATACCGATTTAATTGTAGTAGCGCCATCTATGCGTCTGGCCGGGGACTTTTCAATTAACTTCTTCTCTATATAGATATGTAGGTAGTTATGTTATGTTGTTTCATTTTACTCTGTGATTTTTATATTATTACATTTTGTTATGTGTTTTGTTTTATATTCATATTGTGACCGTAAACATATATATACCATATAAACTGCCGTCGCAGTCGCTTAATAGTACATATATGTTGAGGCAATACTAATTAGAAATAAAAATATATTTAATTACCAAAATTTTCTAAAGACCCCAGTTATTCTTCAATGAAGAAACCGGAAATTTGTTTGCATTTTTTATTAAAATTAACTACTTCTACAAATCGAATATCTAACTACTACAAATTTATCATTCGTCATATTTATAACCATCAAGTTGCAGAAAATACATTAAAACTTTGTTTCACGTGCGCCCATTTAATTGTGCTCTCCTACACGTCAAAGTCGAAAAATCTCGTCCATCGAAGACGATCAACGTCGACATATCTTTCGAACACGACATAATCGGACGGGCAATTTGAAACCGGCATCGGTCCGACGACGAATTCCTCCACCGCTAAAAAAATTAAGGCCCTTTTCACGTCCTTTCGTTCATCTTCGTCCTTTTCCGTCTGTAACTTCATATACACACCAATACATACGCAGTCAGTCCGTCCGTTCAAAACGACGACTCTACCGAAAGTTTCGGTCGACAGTCGCATCTCGACCGTGTCCGTAGCGCCACGTTCGTCCGTCCGCTTTGCCTGGCATCACAACGCGCGCGTTTAGCGATCTTTTTTCGTCCATCCCATCCAGACCGGCGGCTTCGTGAACGCTCCTTCGGTCCCGTCTGCCGCGGCGATTATGAGGCAGGAGCGACCGGTCCCATCGCAGTGATTTGATCGTCAGCATGGACTCGGATCCTCTTACCAGCCCCATGGGCATCAAAACGACCAGGAAAAGATCGGTGTCGTGGTCGGCGTCCGTCTGCATGAATGTGGTGGTGTGTGGTCTGTGTTTGATTAGTTTTCTGTCCAGTGGATACAACAGTTTCCGTGAACACGAGCTGAGGTCGCGCGTTGGTTCGCTGGAGGAGCGCGTCGCCTTCTTGGAGGCGAGCGCGACGGGAAGCGTGGATGTCCTGGTGGACAGGCTGCGGAGGGAGACGGTGGACAATCTTCGAGGACGAGTGGTGAGAGATCTCGCGTCGAGAAGGCAGAATGTGGAGCGAGTGTCCAGGGATGCGTCCGAGTGCTTATGTCCAGCAGGTAAGAGTCTTTGGACAGCAAACTACATCAAGAATGATCAATATATAAAAATAGAATTGTAAATTTGATTAAAAACATTTTGTATTAAAATTTAAAACTTTTTGAATCCTAATTATGCTACTGAAATAATAAAACTGGAATGCGTATAATAACAGTCTTTAAACTCAAGAGAAAACATTTCCACCATATCAACTTATCAAATTTTGAATTGTATAGCTTCATTGACTACTTCAAGAAATATGCCATCAGTATCGAATGTGTAAGACCTTGTTTTGACTGTTAAAATAAGCATTATAGGTTTCCTCTACATATATTTTGGTTCAGCAACGTTATTACAATTTAATTGTTAACGTTCTAAAACGAACAATATTTCAACCAAACTGTTTTTCTTCATTTCCTTCTATCGCAAAGTCACAAATAATCAATTAAGTTTATTTAGCTTTGTTATAAAATACAAATATTTTTAATTAAGATATTAAATAATTAATTTTATAATACAAGTTGTGCAAATAAGATATCAGGCCAGAACACTAATAAGAACAATCTTAAAAATTAATACAAAGCGGTGAAAAATATCTCATTATTTCATAACCTTTATCAAAATTTAAATTGTGTAGTTTTATTGAATACTACAAAAAATATACCATCAGTACTCTATGGTTAAAAATTTGTTTTGGTTGTTAAAATATTAAGCATTATAAGATTCCTCTAGATAGTTTTTTTTATTGAACAATGATGAAATGACTATTATGAAGAACAACATTTTATCAACGCTCTTAAATGAATAACATTTTACTATAATAGGAATATTTCATGTATCAAACGAAGAAAAAGGCAAACATAAAAATTCTATGACCAAGACAAAAATAAATCAATTAAGTTTCTTAGCATTTTTATAAAATCCTGTTCATTTTTGATTAAGAAAATAATTTATTTTGTAAGGCTAATTATAAAATTAAATAATATTTAATTAATAAATGCAGGTCACGAATTAGGAACAACTTAAAAGTTAATACATAGTTGTGGAAATATTTCCATAGCTTTTTAATGTATAATTTCATTGAATATTACAATAAATACTTCATCAGTACTAAATGTGTAAAAACTTATTTTGGCCGTTAAAATATTAGAGATTAAAAGTTTCCTCAAGATCGTTCAAAGAATTAAGAATTTTAGTGAGAACCTTCTAAAACTAACAATATTTTGCTATAACAAAAATGTTGGTGCATGTGAACTCAAACTCTTTTTGTTCGGTTCCTTCTATTCTATCGTCAAGACTAAAATAGTGAATTCAGTTTGTTAGCTGTTTTATAAAATATTTTATTATTGAATTTTATAATTGAACTCGAATAAGAACAACAATAAAAATTAATATAAAATAGTTGCATATTTGATAATTTTTATCAGAATTTAAATTGTAGAGTTTCACTGAAAAATTTCAAAAACTTACAGATGTTTTTTATCCAATTAAGCTTTCTAAACTAAAATATTTTTCTATAATAATAATGTTGAACTGAGGTTTCCTAAATCAAAACATGAATATAGAATAATCTGAACGATGTCATGGATATAAGGTCAATTACAATATTTTCTGTTGTTTTTGAGGAATTTTTTAATTTCGCAAATGTGATTAATTTACATTTATGAATTATTTATTGCCAGCTTGGTAAAGAGTATTAATTTATTAGCATTTATTCTTTAAACGAAATAGTCATTTGGTACATAATAAGCATTTTATATTACATACATAATTTTAAAAAGTAATTATGATAAATACTAGTTTGTTTTAACAAAATACCATTTAAAGAATATGGATTATTTGTCATCAATTTAAACTGACTGAAAATAATTCAAAAATTAATATTTTGCTTTATTATGAATATCAATGAGTAATAGCTTCGATGTCGTATGTTCAATTTCAATGAACACATTAAAAAATCAGCCAACATCAAAAGCAATGATATTCTGATATCATTGTGTCTGTAATTTATTGGTTATAAAAACTATATCGATATTCTTCGAATGTTTAAGCTGTTTGGTGTATGCTGAAGGTACATAACATATTATAATTTTTTTTAAACCTTGCATAAGTCATGTAGTGTATGAAACATATGTGTTGATGAATTAATATAATTAATTTTAGGGTCAATTAAAAATAGGTCACTTTTTATAAAAATAATTTATTATTAAATATACACCACAAGTAGCTTAAACGTATTATATAATATTTGAAAAAGAGAAAGAGTTCATAAGAGTTAATTTTTATTATTAGTTAAGTCTAGTATCTCTTGTAAGAAAGAAATATAATGAATTATTTAAACAAGAAGGTAATTTTGTAGTAAAGAACTGTGACATTTTTTAAATTTGAAAAAATGGTGCTGCGATTTTTATTACAAAATCTAGTGAAGAAATCTAAAATAGTGGAAAAATTGTAAACAAATTTAGCGAAATAAAGAAGTAAAAAAGTAGTAATTTTTCACAATCACAATGTTGTATTTCACTATGACATTGAAATTAATTTAATAAATAGCGTTAATGACTAAAGGTAAAATTTCTTTAAAATTCCCTTTATAATTTTAATACAATAATTAGTAGTTTGTTAGAATTATTACAAAACAATAGCTGGCAATTCCTCACATATATAACACTGTATTTACTTAATGTATTGGATAACTACTAGAGTGTCAATAATCTTTGTTAATTCAGTGTTATTTGCTATATTTTATATAAACAACAATACGGATATATCCTCAATGAAATCATTTATGATTTATATCGGTTAATATACTTCTCGGTAGAAGAATTCTAACTGGTTCAACATACAACTATTAAGGATATATTGAACTTTGAACTTAAATAACCGAAAAAACCTGTTATAATAATTAGCATTAATAATCTACGGGTATTAATAGTACTTCGTTTGAACAATGAATCTGGCGCCTTCCAAAAATTGTTTTCTGTAAGTGATATTTATATAAACGGATATTACATTAATATAAATAATATTGTGAATGTTATAGACTGAATTATATATTTAGGATTTACCCAGCATTCGTAAAGAATGGTGTTTTTATTACGTTTGTATCATGTTGACATTTTCTGTACTTTTATGCTGATACATATTTCTTTAATCTTATTAAAATGAATAGATGCTGATTATTATAATATTTTTGTAGATATCAAGGCTTTTTTGTAAAGTGAAAATTTATAAAAAATATATCGCTGACTTTTGAGGATATTCGGGATATCAGACGTTATTATAAAATTGGAAGGAATTGAAAGGGCTCAACTAACCATGTGGTATCCATTGAAATACATTAAAATCGGAATATTTAGTAGCTGGTGAATGCTTTCTGAACGCTAAAAAAGAAACTGAAAGCAGAAACATGTCCCCACCTCATGAAATTGTAATTCTTATATATATATATATATATATATATATATATATATATATATATATTCGGATTTTACATTCTTGCCTAGAACATTCACAAATTTTAAACAATCACAAACATAAATTTACAACCATGCCCCGGCAGGATTCAAACCTGCGGCTATCGCAAGAGTAGGAGGGCCGTCCCATCGCCTTTACCACTGCGCCACCAAGCCGGCGAAATTGTAATTCTGAAAAATAATTTTCCTACGACTGTTTTCATTTTCAATGCTTCATTCAGGCGCATAGTAGTCGATCCCCTTATTGACGATGAATGCTTTATTCTTCATTTTGAACATTTTCTATCGTCATTCTTTGTTCGTTGTATCGAGTCACCTCTTCAGAGTTATCAAAACACATTCATGTGATTAGTCGATGAAATATATCAAGTTTTCAATAGTTATCTTCATTTTCGTACTAGTTGTATACCCGCCTGCTTAGGTGGACATAATTTGAATGCGGAATCTTGGGGTATAATTCATTTCAAAGTATTAATAAAAATATATTTAAAATTTTAATGTACTGATTGCAAGTTTTATATAATATAGCGCTGATGCCTCGCTAGCTGGGCATGCATTATATTTACGAATGATACATTAAGATGGTCTAAGAGCATATCCTGATGGATAAGGAGATAATTTAAAGATTTAGAGTATGGATCAATAATACGAGCTTGACCGCCACTACAACTAATTTCTAAATATTCGTATTTCCATTTTCTATCACACCAAATACAAAGAAACTGATTTCCTGTAAAATTTTATCATTTGAATAGGCCATAACTTTTCTACGTAGTTCATGATGTCTATATAGGGTATATCTTTTAAGCAGCTTCTCTAGGTTCTTCAGTTGGACTGATAATATTTTGAATTAATTTGTTTTCATTGTATATTCTTAACTGCACTTGTAAATATCTTCCTTTTCGTTTTGCCCTTGACTGAATGTATTAATTTAGTTGCACATGTTCGCCACTACTCTTTTTATTATTGAGATTTGAATGTAAAAAATGTTTCTGTAAGCTTTTTTTTATTTTTTCTTGTAGAAACCAAACCATGGAAACGAACACAACAAAAAAGAATTATCCGATCGATTTATTTTTATTTATGGATATATTATATATTTTTTTTATTACATTGTTGGGATTTAAAAAGGGTTTGCTGACCATAGAGACAGTTTTTCCATGTTTTAAGTAATAATGCATACAGATAAGTTTATCAGGTCATTTTGTACAAAGTTATTATCGAATTGATGGATTTTTAAAATGTATCAAAATATATAGGTAAAAATATGTCGCAAAATGATCCTTCTTACTGGGTCTCTACTAACCCATCATTTTTGTACTTGTCTTCGAAGCAGGTAGACTTTCTTTTATTTCACCGAATAGTTCTGAGGTCAATACTGTGACATTTGTCTCTTCTTCAAATACCTTAGTGGATTATCAACATAAATCAATTTATGTGGAAAAAAAAACTAGGGACTTCTGGTGATTCTTTACCTGAATGAAGGAATTCCGGGTAAACGATCAATCCAATTTTGTTACAAAACTTTTATATGAACATTATTGCTGTATTGTCCCGAAAATTATCTATATTTTCATATTGCAAAATTGTTTTGATTTACTTTTAATTCCGTTTACTAGTTCCCACGTAGTTGGGACAAGTAATCGAGGAAAGAAAGAAGCACTGTTTTGTGAACAATTGAATAACGATGAAGCTTTGTATCAGTAACGGTCGTCAGGCTTGGTTCGGATGAGTTTTAAACATTAGTATTGAGATTCTTTATTTGGAACAAACAGTTACTCGATGTACAAAAGAAAGTGATCTTTTGTACTTTCTGGTTTTCGTTCTTTTGTGTTTTCTATATGTAGTCAATTAACTTGTTACTTTTTATTCTAGTGATAATTCTGTTGTTACGTTATTTTATATATATATATATATATATATATATATATATATATATATATATATATATATATATATATATATATATTTACTATTCTCAGATTATTATTATATTTGATTATTTCTTGTGGAAAATATAATTTATTGTGAATTAGGGGTCTATTTATATTTCTAATTAATTATATTAGAAAGTGTCCATTAGTTTTTATTAAATTATACAACTTTAATAGACGAAATCGACCATTAAAATTGTTAATTATAATTGTTTTGTATTTTATTTGAAATTGGTAATGTGCATCACAAACCAGTTTATAATTAAAAAGGTATGTTAATTATATCTGGTAAATGTTTTAATGATATTTTGAACTTTCATTTAATCTAGCATATCGTCAAAATGTGATTAAAATCTCATTAGATTGAAGATGAGAATGGAGTCTTCTTAGATAACCTTCACCCATTTATTTAAAAAATGTATTAATTTATATGTTATAGTTAATTATAATGATTACCGAGATACGAATGGTCAAACACCAAATCAAGGCATTCTTCAATGTTGTTTATTTTATAATTAATAGTTAAGATGTTTGATGTTAAGTAAATCATAGTTGAAAGTGGTCTAGAGAAGAAAGTTATATTACTATTTTTCCATTCTATATAATCTACCTACTTTGACCTTCAAATTTATCTTACGTTTCCTTATCTCACACATTTGATGTGGGTGTGTTTTTCATGCTTCCGTATGCTACGTTCTCGTCAAGTTTGATTTACGCCCACAGTATTTTGTGTTGATTGTTCTTTTTTATGATGAAAGTTTTATATGATGATTCGGTGTATCTTTACACCTAAATGTCATAGATCCATATATATAAGTTCAAATGCACGCTTGTATATGTGAGGTTATAAAAGGAGCTGGTGGTAATTGATAATAATATCAAAGAATAATCAAAAAATAATCGTGTTGTTAAGATATTAAATGAGTAAATTGCTTTTTTCACTTGTTATTTTTAGTAAATAATTTTTTGTTGTTGAATTTTTGAATTTAGTAAATTTGTTTGCGCTATAATTAGTTTGATTTTCCATGTACCATATATTGAGATAGTTGGTCAAAACCAAAAGGCAATATTCAAATAATATTTTATTATATAATAGGTAATATCAAATTTTTAATAAAAAATTTCAAATATTAAGGTGATTCCTCGAATGGTAATCGGAAAAACTGATGATAAAGGTGTCTTTGTATGGGTGGACCTATGTATAGAGGTATATTCTGTTCTTTTGGCTTCGATTAACACGTTTTGATTTTTGGCCTATCGTTTGACCAGTGATCAATATTGATCAATCGTTTATTAGGACATTTATTTTGAAGAGACATGCAATATTTCACAAAATTAGTGTTTTATATTTTAAGAATAGGGAAAGTATAAGATTAAAATGCTTCTGTCTGACCAATATTCAGAAATATTAAGATGATAACTAAGAATATGTCTATTTTTACTTGAGGAAAATAGAAGCAGCTGTGCTACAAGGAAGTGTATTGGGAGCAGTCCTTTATCTGTTGTACACTCAAGATTTGTCAATGAAAATGTTTTAGTAATATTTACTACAACATTTTCAGTAGCAAAAGCTTATTATATACTGATAGATCTGAATAACTAGTACATTTTGTGCTTCAGCTTAACTTCTTCAATTATCATACAAGGATCCCAAGAAAAGGTACTCGAGTTACGAGGTGTTTTTGATGCTGTATGGTACATTCGTAACGACAATCTGCATACCTGAGAGTAGAAACTGTCCAAATATTTGAGCAGAGGCTCTATCAGCACATGAATATTAAGGTTATCTAGTTCCTAGAAAATGATGGCTTAGTCAGAAGATTAAGGAGCTTAAAACCATTTGGTCTTGTTCAGTGAAGTTATAAGTAAAACTCAGTGTACATTAAAAACAATGATATAGATGTTGAGCCTAAAGTGTCTATTGTAGAATAAGTACATAAGTTTTGTAATTTTAAAACCGTAACAAATTATGATAAAAGCAAATACCTTATTATTGTTAATTTACTAGATTGCTATAATAAGTAATACAAAAGTATTTTGTTACTGAGGCTGTTAGTTTTGCTCTTAAGACCTCTTTAAGTTCACTATTTTACACATTTTTAATATTTAATTTACCTAGTTTAAAATTCGCTTTTCAATACAACAATTTGAAATCAGTTAACATCATCTTGGCTTTGTTGTTTTTCTATCTATTAAGTCTATATATTCATGCACTAAAATTATTAATAAACTATATTGTTATAAGATCAAGTATAACCAGGCTAGATAAGTCCGGATATCGTTTGCCATGTCCCAATTGTTGCGTATTTAGTTTCATATATTTTGGCTCATATCTCAAGCAATTTAAGGATGCCATTCCAAAAGAAAAGTTTCTCCCTTGAACTAAATTATACATCGAGCCATTTCTTCATTTCCTCGAAATCGGCGAAGTGTTGTACTACAATCGTGTCTCGATGCGAAAGGGTGGTAGTTAAATAGAACCAGGTCTGGAGAGTACGGTGGGTATGAAAAACTTATTATCCAAATTATTTCAAGACTTCTTCTTCGTTTTGCTGTATATATATATATATATATATATATATATATATATATATATATTTACTATTCTCAGATTATTATTATATTTGATTATTTCTTGTGGAAAATATAATTTATTGTGAATTAGGGGTCTATTTATATTTCTAATTAATTATATTAGAAAGTGTCCATTAGTTTTTATTAAATTATACAACTTTAATAGACGAAATCGACCATTAAAATTGTTAATTATAATTGTTTTGTATTTTATTTGAAATTGGTAATGTGCATCACAAACCAGTTTATAATTAAAAAGGTATGTTAATTATATCTGGTAAATGTTTTAATGATATTTTGAACTTTCATTTAATCTAGCATATCGTCAAAATGTGATTAAAATCTCATTAGATTGAAGATGAGAATGGAGTCTTCTTAGATAACCTTCACCCATTTATTTAAAAATGTATTAATTTATATGTTATAGTTAATTATAAAGATTACCGAGATACGAATGGTCAAACACCAAATCAAGGCGTTCTTCAATGTTGTTTATTTTATAATTAATAGTTAAGATGTTTGATGTTAAGTAAATCATAGTTGAAAGTGGTCTAGAGAAGAAAGTTATATTACTATTTTTCCATTCTATATAATGTACCTACTTTGACCTTCAAATTTATCTTACGTTTCCTTATCTCACACATTTGATGTGGGTGTGTTTTTCATGCTTCCGTATGCTACGTTCTCGTCAAGTTTGATTTACGCCCACAGTATTTTGTGTTGATTGTTCTTTTTTATGATGAAAGTTTTATATGATGATTCGGTGCATCTTTACACCTAAATGTCATAGATCCATATATATAAGTTCAAATGCACGCTTGTATATGTGAGGTTATAAAAGGAGCTGGTGGTAATTGATAATAATATCAAAGAATAATCAAAGAATAATCGTGTTGTTAAGATATTAAATGAGTAAATTGCTTTTTTCACTTGTTATTTTTAGTAAATAATTTTTTGTTGTTGAATTTTTGAATTTAGTAAATTTGTTTGCGCTATAATTAGTTTGATTTTCCATGTACCATATATTGAGATAGTTGGTCAAAACCAAAAGGCAATATTCAAATAATATTTTATTATATAATAGGTAATATCAAATTTTTAATAAAAAATTTCAAATATTAAGGTGATTCCTCGAATGGTAATCGGAAAAACTGATGATAAAGGTGTCTTTGTATGGGTGGACCTATGTATAGAGGTATATTCTGTTCTTTTGGCTTCGATTAACACGTTTTGATTTTTGGCCTATCGTTTGACCAGTGATCAATATTGATCAATCGTTTATTAGGACATTTATTTTGAAGAGACATGCAATATTTCACAAAATTAGTGTTTTATATTTTAAGAATAGGGAAAGTATAAGATTAAAATGCTTCTGTCTGACCAATATTCAGAAATATTAAGATGATAACTAAGAATATGTCTATTCTTACTTGAGGAAAATAGAAGCAGCTGTGCTACAAGGAAGTGTATTGGGAGCAGTCCTTTATCTGTTGTACACTCAAGATTTGTCAATGAAAATGTTTTAGTAATATTTACTACAACATTTTCAGTAGCAAAAGCTTATTATATACTGACAGATCTGAATAACTAGTACATTTTGTGCTTCAGCTTAACTTCTTCAATTATCATACAAGGATCCCAAGAAAAGGTACTCGAGTTACGAGGTGTTTTTGATGCTGTATGGTACATTCGTAACGACAATCTGCATACCTGAGAGTAGAAACTGTCCAAATATTTGAGCAGAGGCTCTATCAGCACATGAATATTAAGGTTATCTAGTTCCTAGAAAATGATGGCTTAGTCAGAAGATTAAGGAGCTTAAAACCATTTGGTCTTGTTCAGTGAAGTTATAAGTAAAACTCAGTGTACATTAAAAACAATGATATAGATGTTGAGCCTAAAGTGTCTATTGTAGAATAAGTACATAAGTTTTGTAATTTTAAAACCGTAACAAATTATGATAAAAGCAAATACCTTATTATTGTTAATTTACTAGATTGCTATAATAAGTAATACAAAAGTATTTTGTTACTGAGGCTGTTAGTTTTGCTCTTAAGACCTCTTTAAGTTCACTATTTTACACATTTTTAATATTTAATTTACCTAGTTTAAAATTCGCTTTTCAATACAACAATTTGAAATCAGTTAACATCATCTTGGCTTTGTTGTTTTTCTATCTATTAAGTCTATATATTCATGCACTAAAATTATTAATAAACTATATTGTTATAAGATCAAGTATAACCAGGCTAGATAAGTCCGGATATCGTTTGCCATGTCCCAATTGTTGCGTATTTAGTTTCATATATTTTGGCTCATATCTCAAGCAATTTAAGGATGCCATTCCAAAAGAAAAGTTTCTCCCTTGAACTAAATTATACATCGAGCCATTTCTTCATTTCCTCGAAATCGGCGAAGTGTTGTACTACAATCGTGTCTCGATGCGAAAGGGTGGTAGTTAAATAGAACCAGGTCTGGAGAGTACGGTGGGTATGAAAAACTTATTATCCAAATTATTTCAAGACTTCTTCTTCGTTTTGCTGTATGAGACGGTGCGTTGTTATGCTGCAAAATCATCTGATGTCTTTGAGCGTGTTCATGAAGCAGCATTTCACTGTCATACAATTCATATGGTACTAATTTTCCGATTTTTGGATATTTCCAATCGCTTGCAACCGTTCACAAATTACGACTTGGCTTACATTCAACTTTTCTGCAAATTGTTCGTCAGTTTGTGTTGGATCTGTCTCCAATAATTTCTGTAATTTGACATTAAGCGTTTTCGAACTACTAGGATATTTCGTTTTTGAAACAAGAAAAAAAACACATAGATGGCGTTAGTTTTAGTACATTAACCGCTTTTTCAGTTAGTACCAATCTCCAAAAGAAATCTGTTAAAATTTCATGTGCTATTATATATTTTATATATATTTATATATTTTATTACGCTAAGAGTAACAATACTTTCATTATTTTCAAAACAATGAATCAAAAACAATTTCGTGTTTTAATTTTACACTGCTTCTTGATGGGAAAAAATACCGTTCAAGCGAAGCATGACTTGAAAGGTATGACTTCAAACATGGTCGTCGAGACACCGATACTGCAGAACCCAGTGAATGTCCAAATAAAATGGTAACACCAGAAAACATAATACAAATCCACAAAATCGTTTTGAATGATCGAAAAGTGAAGTTGTGTGAGTTAGCTAACGTCGTAAAGATAACAAAAGGACGTGTTGGTTTTATATTTCATGAGCATTTAACTATGAAAAAGCTCTGTTCACTGTTGACCAAAATCAAAACCATGTTGATGATTCTGAGCACTGTTTGGCCATGTTTAAACTTAACAAACCGGAATTTTTGCGTTGATATGTGACAATGGATGAAACACAGATTCATCAGTTCATTATGGAATCAAAACGATCGTCATCTGAGTGGACAGCAACTCTGGTGCAATTTTGACAAAAAATCGCGTTTTTTTAGTTACACCCGGAACATTTCAGTCCATATGTTATCTTGTGTTAATGTTAATGGAATAAAATGAATAAATAGATTCTAGAATAAAAAATGGTACACTTATCTGTTACTGAACACAGCTGGTAATAAAACATATTACCATTTATGATGGAAAAGTCTGTATTTTAAAAAATTGTCATAACAACCCATATTTTCAAATACTACTTTTAATTATAATCGGTTTCTTTGTAAACCTAACGACCGCACACACAAGAAAATAACTATTTCACATATTTACTTTCTAATACATCACAAATCAATTCCGCAATTTAAACTTACCTTGAAACTCCATCACTACGTGATGTCGATTGACCAGCAGACCCACCATTGTCTGGACAATTTCAATTAAATATTTGTTGTGTGTGAGGTTAAACGTTACGTGAAAAAGGTCGTCAAAGTTTCCAAGTAACAGGTTAGAGAGACGAGAACACGGCACCGAAATAATCGGAATGAAATTAAAAGAATTATAAACGATGCGTCATGTAGCGAATGTTTCTCAGTAAAATTCAATTAAAATTGAACGGTTTTTTTTTCGGTAGAACCCATTCAAAGCTGCTTGTTGAATTGATGTTATAACAAACAGTCTTTAATGTATCTTGATCGAATGTTATTGAAACGTGTGGTTTAAGCGGATATAATGGGAAAAGTTCACATGTTTTTTACTGATATAATTTACTATCCCTTTTTCGCTCTATTGAAAATATCAAATCGCTGACTCTTTCTACCTACAAGATCTAATCTAAGCTTTTATTATTATATTATTTATGTTATTTGGACTATTTGTTCTAAGGGGGTTATTTTTCCTAAATTTGTTTTATCCCCTTTAATTTTATAAAATACAATTGGTGTATTCTTCTCTTATCTTAAATCTCCTCAATCGAAGCAGTGTGATCTTTAACCAATCAGACAAAAAAAGTAAAATCAGGCAAATTGCGCAGCGATTTGTGTTGAATATTTGGTCAAAATTAACGATAAATCCAAGAGTTTCTTGAAGATTCTTTGTTGATATTTTCGTCCAGCCGAAGAAATAATTAACAACACTATGATTTTTAGAAATAATCAAGCTTAAGCGTTACATTATAAACGAAATACATTACAAACAAATAGTTCTCATGCCTTAACACGTTACTTCTTAAAATTATGAGTTTGTTTTGATATTAATCATTCACCACCTTCTCCAGTCACTCTTTTACAACCGGTACACTTAGTTCTCATAGTAAACAGGCTGACACTTTTTCCCACCAATCCGATTGCCATTACTAGTCATGTCAAGTGGAACCATACGTCTAGACCGAAAACTTAGCCGTGATTTATTCGACAAAGTTGATCGCGCCATATCTGGACGAAATCGAAACCGTCTTATTATTTTTACATTACCTCTAATTTATAACCTAATCTGTTAGGAATGGAGGTCGAAAAACAAGGGCGAAATTATGATTTATACAGTGGGTCCGAGGACGAGGCCGACCGTCTTAATTTTTGTGAATCGGTGTCGAGGGATGACGGTGGGGTCGGGGAGGTGGATGGCAATGTCGTTTGGCAGCAAACCTGATTAATGATTCACAATTGAATGGCCGTCGGCGTCGGATCCTGAACAATCGCACAACCCTCCTTCGTTCTCTGAACGATCGTAATTTTGTCAAAAATCGAATTCGCAATGAATACAAACGATGTATAATTGATGTCTTAATATTACTTCCAACGCTCGTACAATACGTCGTCAGAATCGAGCGTCTATTGGTGTTTCAGCGTGTTAGAAATAATTATAACGGTTTAATATGTTACTTAATATTAAAAGAATATATAGACTGATTACTTTATTTTATTACACTTATGTTTTCATAAATACTGTTTCTGTTTGCTCACATCTGACTTGGTTTTATATGCAATGAATATAAACAACTTTTCTATCAACGTTCATTAGACTTTTTAACCGACTTTTTAACCAACTTTTTAACCGACCGAAAAGGGCGAGGTTTTATGTTCGGCTGTATATATATATATATATATTTAAATATATATATATATATATATATATATATATATATATATATATATACATATATATATATATATATATATATATATATATCTGATGGGGGGATGGGAGGATATTGACGGAATACCTCAAATTTCAAAGGCACGTACGGTATTTTAATATAATTTTTAACTAAAATCAGATGTTGGTGTATAATGTTAGTGCTGAACTGATGTGACGAAAAATCGGAAGTAGTTCATTATAAAAGTCAGTTTGCTTTTTAAGCGCTTATTATATCATATGAGACGTCGTAGAAACATTGTAGGCAACTGTTTCTATGGTGTAATGGTTAGAACATTGAGCTCACACGCGAAGGTCGTGAATTCGATTCCCAGCAGAGCAGCAACTTCTTTTGTTCTAGTATGATTGAAATAGTTGTCAAATCACCTAGACTAGGTAGCGGACCCTAACAAATTAGCAAGAAGATTTATTATTTTGTATTAATTTTGAGTCATTTTATTTTGGACTAATATCATATTCTTTATGAATTATATTTCCAATGTATTACGCTACACACTGCTTGTTCTGGCATCATATTCAGTCCATATTACTTTCGATTTTATTCAAATTTTTGTTAACTGTATCGACATCATCACTTTTAGAGTAACTAAATCAATATTTACATGTTTTTACTCTGGAGTATATTCAGTATAACTCGATGTTTTTCAGTCGTCCTTCAGCAGTATATTTCTTTGAATTGAATAAGTAAATTAATCATTTAATATGGCCCTGGTTAAAATTATGTCACTTACAATGAATACAGTGAGCTATTTTCTTTAAATCCTTCCAAATTAATTGACTCTTACGTTTATCTTGAGTTTCAGGCTTAACTAATTCATTTTACGCGAGGTATTTTAATTTTAAATTCCTTCATTTCATGCATATTTTATTTCTTTTCAATCGCGTAATTTTCTCATTTAAAAATATTTAGAATAGACTTATCTGCTTGACATTTACAAATTCTTCAGGTTGATATTTTGTAGTGTTGGGAACAATCGACTGAAATCGACTATCGACTGTTTAGTAATTGACTGCTTTTTACTATCGACTGTTACAGTCGCTATTTTTAGTTCGACTGTTTTTACTAGTAACTGTTTTCAGTCGCTATTTTCGGTCCGACTCATTTTATTACTATTTACTATCGACTGTTTCAGTCGTTTACTTTTAGTTACTATTTTCGGTGCTACTAGTTCATTCATCTGATTTTTAACGTTCTGGCCTTGTCGTCCTAGCTGCGACCTTGAAACTAATGCGCCGAATTTATGCTTATATAGATTTATAATTTATATGTAATATATGTGGTTTTATGTTTTTTTTTTTGTAGTTTGCTTGTGAATAACTATATATTGTAAGTTTATACAGCAGCGTTTTGGAACGTTAGTTTTTGAGGGCAAAAAAATTAAATTGTAAATGATAAATTGTAAGATACTTTTGACTGGCATAATAGGTAATACTTTGGACTGGTATAATAGGTAATACTTTTTTGATAAACTTTTACGATTTTTGTCCAAGGCTCTTGTTTGTCAAAACTTTTTTCCTAAAATCTTGAAAACTAAAATTAGGTTCCAAAGGTTTCAGAAATTGCATCGATCCAAAACAATTGAAGAGTTTTTTGTAGTAGCAATTTTTAAATTTCTTTTAAAAATATTATATTATAAGAGGTGAATAAGGTATATTAAGTATTTGTAGTAAATACATTTTCTGATAGGAAAACTCTACTTTAATATTCAACAATTTATTTTGTTGGCTATTAAGAAGGGC
This sequence comes from Rhynchophorus ferrugineus, assembly GCF_030347505.1. NCBI lineage: Eukaryota > Metazoa > Arthropoda > Insecta > Coleoptera > Curculionidae > Rhynchophorus > Rhynchophorus ferrugineus. The sequence goes on along the minus strand of NW_027472580.1, from coordinate 87,693,594 downwards.
ACCACAGTTTTTATTTGTTAACGAACGGACTATCTTCATCATACGGACTATCATATCTACACAATGTGTTCAACTTTGAAAGTCCATTGAGATAATGACCACCGAGTTCTCTGGTGAAGGATATCCCAACGATGTCTTTAATTATACCGTTAATAAGAGGACTGCACATTCCATCAAATCCAGGATTTTAACAAGTGAATGGGGAAAAAATTACAAAATTGTCTATTAGATGTCATCAATAAAATACTGGCAATTTTAGAAATGAACACGATATGCGGGAAATCCACATTTTTTAGATCCTAGATTTAAAGAAGCAGGATTTGGTATTGCAAATAATGCTGAAGCGATACAAAAAGTTATCACAAAAGAGGTATCTTCCATTCTAACTTTAAAAAATACAAATATAGTTCCACAACTCGAAATTCAGACACAACTACTGACCAAGAACCTATTGACATCTGGAGATATTTTGATAAAAAATGGCTAGAATGAAAGAAGTAATTACTCCAAGTACTGCAGCAATTTTACAGATTTAGCAGTATTTGGAAATTCTATTTATTGGGCGTTTAGAAAACTCTTTGAATTTTTGGCAAGCCCATAAAATGAAACTACCTGAATTATATCAGTTACACTCAGTTAATTTAAAAATATTTCCGTTCAAGAATAAATAAAACTTTTTTTAAAAAGGGTCTGGTAGTTATTTTACGATCATTTTTAGGTTCATCATGGATTAGAATTTCAATGATTAGGTATACGTTTAAATTTTATTTAGTAGTTATGGTTATTGAAAATCTTTAGTTTTTAGATTTTGTTTAAGTTGTATTGTACTATTTATATTTATTATACTATGCTATTTAAAAATAGCAATTAATATATTAATACACGATAATATATATATATATATATATATATATATATATATATATATATATATATATATATATATATATATATATATATATACATCTCTGTCTCGCTTATAGTACCATTGGAGAATATAAACACATTTAAAATTAACTGCTCCAAGCATTTATTTTCGTCAAGCATATTATACAGAGAAGAATTCGTACATCTTCGTCTGACATCATGAATGGAAAAAAATAGTCGAACCATGCATTTGGCTGAAAATAGTAATTACTATTTAAAATAGTAATTACTATTTTCAGTCGCTATTTTTTTGACTATCGACTGTTTTGCGCCTATCGACTGTTTCGACTGTTTTCAGTCGATAGTTCCCAAAGTTAATATTTTGTAAAATTAATAAAGTTTTATTCGAATATCAGACTAATATTATTCTTATAATTAAAAACTTATATTTATTGGATAGTTGGTTTTCGTTATTAATTGATTTAGCTTATTATTGAATATATTCAGAAAACTTATTCCTATGAAATGGGACTGTAATTGAAACGATATAATGGTATAATATTTAACCTATGTTATTTTTATTTTTGTAAAGTAGATGTGCACATGTATTAAAGGTATGTTATATTGGCTGGTAATTAATTTGTTAATACGAAATTAATTTAGTAATCCTTTTATTTTTGTTATACGCTTTATTTAACTTTATGAAAGGAATGTTTTATTTTAAAACCATAGTTTTTTTTTAATTCGTATATGGAAATACCATAAAATATGGAAATTGTAAATATGAATAAAAATTCTGCATATTAATATTTTCTAGGGGAAATATTAATTAATATTGAACAATTTCTCTTAAATGTAACGTCAGTAATGCAACATTTTCATTCATTCGCTTAGAATCTTCATAAAATTGGAAATGTTGATTGGCATAGGGCCAATCGAAACACGTGATATTCGAGGACGGTAATGTCTAGAGAATACAGTGTAAGGTTTATAGGACTAAACAGGGTAGGCAACACTTTCTTGTTAAGTATTTTGAAGTAGATTTTCGTCATTTTGGAATATGTGGGAGGCGGTGTCATATAAAGTCAGTTATTTATTATCAATTGCATCTCGACTTAAATGCATCGATAATAATGAATTCTATACAAACTGGAACTTATACAAAGTTGATCTCGCCAATGCCTGCTATTTTAAACGATCAATCTCGATCTGTCAACACCGCAGTTAAAATTATTTATACTTGTAAAATGGTATGGCAATGATTTTCAAATTGCTAGTGCTATTTGCCCGTATATGCGCACCATTGTAACCTACACGCACGCAATTCTGATAACGATATTTATTGGATAACAACAAGCCATTCAATATCCCAACGATTTATCTTATCTCACTACCAGTCTAAAAATTAATATTAGGTATTGGAGTTAATCCAGCATTTCGTTGCTTCCCTCGAAAAATCAGTTAATATCGCAAAACATCTGTTGTCAAGCGTCCGTTTTTATATATTATGTTTGGTTTTGAGAGTAAATATTAATAATTTATCCTTATATGTCGAATTTGTGTACAATAATTTTTTAATAGAAGTCTTATATTTTAAGACTTACTTATGCTGGTCGTATTGTTGTATTTAGTGGAAATATATTAGGAGAAAATTAATTCTCTAGCTTAGTAAATTTATCCAAAGTGGTTTCCGTGTTTTAAAATTGTTGATTATTTGTTCTCTTTTAAGGTATCCATTTTACCAACTAGGGCTTATCTAGATTGGATCTACTGGTTAATATTGGTTCCTTAATACGGGCTTTGACATTAAGTGCCCATCGATTGGCAAGTGACTAACCCAGGAGGCATTTGGTGTCTTCCCTTTTCCGTGTTTACTGGCGCGATAGGGTCGGTTTGATCAAACTATCACAAACATAAATTTACAACAATGCGGTTATCGTAGATAGTTTCGACGACTTTTATCAATGTCAGAATTACAATTACAGTTTTTTCTTACATTATGCCAGCAAAAAGGACAATCGTTCTATACTGTACATTTCTCCAGTAAAAATATTACTTTTCTCATTATTTTTCGAGAAAGAAAATGTTAGCGATCAATATTAAGTTACTATCGGGGTTACTTTGATACTCATATAGTTAATATCAAAATGGAAACATACCTTTCTTTTTCCACAGTATTTTTGTGTATTCCTTTAAAATTCTTATATATGGACCTGTTGAGTTCAACTAACAGAGGATCTGTTTTTTAGAAATAGAAATTTTAGAATCATATTTAGAAATTAATTTTTACCTTACATATTTTTAATATGTTTTCACTAATCGACACGGATTCATCCACTGCGACTGATCATAACATGCAGTTTAATGTTGCCACTAGTAAAATATATGGATGCGGGCAATTAGAGTTTAAAAAATGAACAAAGTTTTTATGAAGAACGGCACTACGAGAAGCAAGTCAAAATATGTTTATACTCAAAACTGCTGAGATAATGTTTGGAAACACTGAAATGGGTAGTTCTACTCAACCCACCGTCGATTATCCGATATTGCATAGAGATTCGTCTGTTACTCAAAATATGGGAAAAAATAGACAATAATTTTGCTATGGTTTCTCAACTTTATCTAAAATAAAATTTGTTCTGCAATATTTTTTAATGTTGCTTCAAACTTTCGATAAAGTTTAGAACAAGAGTTTAAAGCATAAGATTAAAATGCTTCTCACTGACGATTAACTGACAAATACTTCAAAATCAAACAGGAAACATGTTTATTCTAACTTAAGGAAAATATAAGCAGGTATGCCAGAGGGAGGTGTATTTGGACCAGTCCTTTATTTGCTGTATATTGCGGGCTTGCCAACATTGAAAATGTTGCTCTATTTGCAGATGACCCTGAAATCCTAGCCATTGGAAATAATAACACGGAATCAACCGAAATGTTACAAACAGCTATTGCTGCAATATACTGCTGGACAAAGAAATGACGTATCAAAATTAATCGGTGTATATTGATTTCACCAACAAAAGAATAAAACAGAAGCCAGTTTATATAAATCAAGAAGTAATACTACTTGAAAATACAGCCAGATATCATGGCATGATTCTCGATGTTAAACTCAGGTGGAAGCCATATATTAAGAAAAATGTAAAAAACTCTAGCTGAAGTATAAAAAATGTGTGTAGTAGTGTAGATTTATAGTGTCCACCTCTGGCATTGTACCAGCCAAAGCAATATTCAAAGAAGCAGATTCCAAAAGAAGGTATTATGAGGTATTTTTCGCAATGTCATTCGCAATGACAATCTGCATAAGGACCTGAAGGTAAAAACTTTTGTAGGAATGTTCGCTTTGTCGGTCAGAATGTGTTGCTGTCGACGCGATTGTTTGTCCGAACAGTTACTATTATTTTTGTGGAAGGAATTCGCACGGTAATAGAAAACACTGGTTGAATAAAAACTTGTTTATTTCATATGTGAAATACAACATGTGTTCGATGGCAGGATGGAAGCGGTATGGAAGTGGTACTGTTACAAGGGATAGAGAAAAAAGAGAGAGTCGTCGTGATGCTATATGATATCCGGGAACCGTGGTGGCCTAAAGGGTTGTAGCGGTCGCTACACTTTCCATAATTTCATCAAAGGCATGAACAGAGGCTCTACAGCATACCATTATTGGATTCCTTCAGCTCCCAGATAATAATGTTTTAGTCAGAAGATTAAGAGGAGTAAAACCATTTAGTTTAGGTCAGTGAAATTTTTAGTAGAAATTATAAAAAAACTACGGTATAAACAGATTTAAAAAGGTTTATATCAATAAATGTTCCGATTCTCAATATTGTCACAAGGAACCTGAAAATGTATATTTATAACGAGAAATATTATCGATTAAAGTGTCAATACTATGAATAGAAGTCCAGAAGCGATAAAAAATGGATAAAGTCTCTTTGGCAGATCGGAAAAATTCGAGAGCCTCGCAGGCAAAAGGAGGATTTATCGCAGGAAGTCCTCGACTGGCGTTTAAATTTTTCAGTGGCGCGAATTTAGCGGTCGATTTAATTTATTACATCGCCCCGATCCGAATGATGACACTCGAATATAGTTAAGATATATTAGGCGGCGCTGCAATCGATCATCCGTCCTGAGGTTCTGACCTACAGTCACCCAGGGTCAAATAAATAAATAGATATGAATAATGGAGCCGAAATAAAAAAAAACGATTGACGCCGGCAGGGGTCGCGCGCGGCGGGCGAGGGGAGTCGACGTAAGCTCCAGACACGGACCTCTGGGTATCGATTCTCGGTGGAGCGCCTCAACTTCACATAGAAAATTGTATTTGTTTTTTGTAATCGATTGCTGGTATTATTCGAGACATGCGACTACAGTACACAATCCAATATTCAGTATGTTATAGGGAAAAAAGAGGAGAAAGATATTGGGATCTGACCTAGAAATAGATTGGATTAAAAGTATCGGGTGTTTTCGAAGAATTTTTGATTGTGTTTGTGTGTGTGTGTGTGTGTGTGTTTACGTTTGGCTTTGTTATGTAAAATATACCATGTCTAATACGTTGACAGTGCTTTATTTGTTTTATCTGATGGCGATTTACACATACATAGTAGTCGTTTTAAGTTGCCTTTTAAGGTTTCAACATGATTATCGGAAGATCAAAGCTATGGACGCGTACAAGGTCATCCTCTTTATATTTTCTCACAGTTCGTGAATAATTTCAAACGAAAATTTAACGTTGACTGTATCTTAAAGTTTAGAACATGTTCGTTCTACGAATTTTTGGATATTTTTAACAAAAAGAGGTTAGGTTGATAGAAAAGTGTTAATTATGATTTTACTAATAGAATATACACATATGGTAATTGTAATAAAAAAGATAACTAGAAGAAATTTTCTTTAAACGATAATTTGATGTTTATCTCCTGACTTTTTTGATCAATAATTTACATAATACATTTATCAATGCATAATATATTTTTTTATTAATTTCTTAGAACCTCAACAATCTGCCCGTAGGAATAAGTATTATTATATGACTTCCGTTACATAATATAACTATTCTGACATTTAGAATATCGCTTCAGTAAGTGCTGATCAACTTATAATCTAAATCTTATCCTAGATATTATCCTAACTTATTTTAAAGAGTATCCTAACTTATTCTAAAGACTATTCTAACTTATTCTAGAGATTATCAAGTTTCAATCTACGTGTCTGTTAATCAGTTCGTATGGTAGATTGCTTTTGACCCTATACTGTCTACACTGTCATCGCGCACATTTAACTGTTTGGTGATTTGAGTGCATTGGGATGCACTAATAGTCTTTCAGAGTACTTCAGACTTACACTCCGAATCACACTCGTTATGGGTTGTAAGGGTAAGTTACACTCGTTATGGGTATAAGGAGACCTAATATGGGGCATCAACGATGACTCGCAACACTATTCTGGAACCTCTGGAGGATAACTATGTTAGATTTGCTAGTTGTATCCCATAGTTTAATACCGTAGGTCCAAATGGACATAAGTATTGACTTATACAGCAAAACCTTGTTATTTAATAATAATTTAGATTTACGCCTTATCAACCCATACTTGCTCATCTATTTTCTTTAATTGTTCGTTTTTAATTATTTTATTTTTTAAACATGTTTTCCTGGAGCATTTTTGTTAGCTCTGTAAACAACCAGCACTAGAGGTCAGATCTGGATTATATGCTGTGTGGTAAAGCAAGTCGAAACACAATCCGTTCAATCTGATCATCGTTTTCATCAATTTGTGACATGGTGCATTGGCATTCAACGAAAATTGTTTCACTAAAATTGTAATTTTAAAATAAAAGGTCAGATTGTTATGAAATTTTGACTCGAATCTTTTAAGCGTTACGGCTTTTAGGTTAGGGAACCCAGGAGGTGGAGTTATTTATGTCAGGCCTAGGACTTATTGAGTATGTAACTAAATTCATTGAAAATATTTATCATAGCCTTTATTTTTTTAATATAATTTAATTGTTTTTATAAGCGTTTCAATTTTTTTTTATTTTGATTTTGGGACCATATTTTCAAATACTGAACTGAACAAAATGTATGAAGTCGATTCTTCATGAGTAAGAACAATAATTTTTAATGGCTGTTGTTTCAATAGATAAAGAGTTTATTTTTTAAAGTTTGTCTGCTTGTTGATTTGGAGAATATAACTATACATAACGAATATAAATGTATTTTGACGTAATTTAAGACAATTAAAACGAAAAATAAATCTAAACATAATCTTAAATGAACGAAAAATGCTGATGAAAGTCATATTGTTGAAATGTTCTGGTAATTAGACTCCATAGTAAATAGAACATGTTGAGTACAGTTTTTTAGAATTTTAGATCGATTTTAGCAAAAGTGTTCAAACATAATTGCAAGGAAGTTTATGGAGTTTATGAGTTCGACTACTGAAAGAAAACAACCCGCCTAAAATCATTTCTAAAGCTCTATTGGTCTCGCGATATTACTTGGATATTGCTCCAACTGATTATAATTTATTTCGATCGATTTCATTAGGTTTTATTATTATTTGAATATAAATAGAGGTAACTAATTATATAGAGTGGGTTAATTCTTGAATCTCCAAAAGGTGTGCTGTTTCTATCAATGTAAAGTTCCCAACCAATATTTATTAATTAATAAATGCAATAATCTCATTAAATATATATACTTACGATTTTCGAATACCCACTAGAATTGTAGCTATAAAGCTAGAACTAATATCAATAATCATCTGCAGATTCTTTTATTCTAGCTGCTAACATGGCTGGCTGTTTTATAATGTTTCTGAATTTTTTAAAATTTATTTGTTAAATTGTTACCAGTCGTAACCGACTAATCTACTTGTCTTTACAATAACTTAAAATTATAAATAAAAAAATTAGAACTGTAATAATGTTTGTGTAGTAACTGCAGTTTCCCTATAAAATGAACCTCATTACACTACACTACACATGATCAAATGGTTTAATTATTTTTGAGTCTGTGTCCTGTTCTTGTGTTACTGAAGAGCTGTATTACTTTGATATTGACATGCGAATGGCGTCTGTCCTTAGGTCTCTTGCAATAAGTGTTGGGAACTATCGACTGAAATTGACTACTTTTTACTATCGACTGTTTTCAGTCGCTATTTTCGGTCCGACTGATTTTGTTACTATTTACTATCGACTGTTTCGGTCGTACTTCTAGGTACTATTTTTGGTCCAACTTGTTTCATTCGACTGATTTTTAATGTTCTGGCTCTGTCGGGCTAGCCGCGACCTTGACAAAAATGTACCCAATTTATGCTTACATAGATTTATATGTAATATATGTAGTTTTATGATTTTTTTTGGTAATTTGCTTGTAAATAAGTACCAATAGTATTTATGGTTATTATACATCTTTAGTTTTTAGGTTTTCTTTAAGTTCTATTGTATTGTCAATATTTATTATGGTATCTTATTTAAAAATAGCAATTAACACATTAAAATATAATAAAACATTTGTGGGGTATTATTCCATTCCATAAAAAAAGTCCCTTTTTACAGTCCACAGAACGTTCAAATATAAAAGTAATTCTACTTCGTTTAAAATTAAATTATAAATTGCATGTTATGTATAATTATTATAATAGTATTCAGTAATTATATATTATATCTTCTCTTTTTTATAGTTAGTACATGAAGGAATATGTACATCTCCGTCTCACTTATACTATCCATTGTAAAATATAAGAAAATTACCTGCACCAAGCAATTATTTCCGTCCTTTTCTCTCTCATAATTTATACAGGACAGGGTTCGTACATCTTCGTCTGACATCACGAATTGAAAAAAACAGTCGAACCGTGCATTTGACTGAAAATAGTAATTATAATTTAATTGATTTCTTGATTGTCTTGATTCCCTGAGTGACAGTCAGTACCTGAAGGTCACGGTCTAAGTGATCAATCCTGTAGTATCTGCGTGTATTTACAATACTAATGTGGACTTGGTTCTGGAAATTTTGTGGTTATATTACTTTTCGCGGGACATTTCTATAAATGAATTCCTTATATTCCTATAGGTTCTGAGCATTTGTTTGTATAATAGCAATTTGTTATGCACTGTTAATTGTGATTTGCTTTCCATTAACTAATACATTTTTCTATATTTTAACTCCAGTTATTACCGTTTTTTACACATATACATACATACATATTTTATTTTAAAACATTTTTTTATTAAAAATTTAAGTTTGATTATTTTTTATTTTTTAGTGAGTTCCTTATTTATTTTTTGAAATCGTTTAATTTTTTAAACATCGAGAAATTGCAACTCCTTAGATTGCAAGTCTTATACAAATTTGATTCCGAGGTACTTAGCGTTGTTGCTATACGAAATTTATTGTTATTGATGCTTGTATTGGCATGGTTATACTTGAACTGTATATGCACAGATTTACTTTCTTTTCTTTCAAAAATGTTAACAGAAATATTTTAGACATATTTTAGACAGAATAGTTTAGACATGTATATCGAATGAAGAATGCATTATTATTATCATCATCAGAATACATTCGTGCAGCTGCAGCTTAGCAGTTGATAAATCAACTATATCTTTGCGTTTAGACGTGATCAAAAAGATCCAAGAGGATAGAAGATGGTTACCATAGGAATTGTTGAAATGTTATTTCATACCGTTTCAAAATCGTAGATTTATTGCCGGCTCGACAAAAAAAGAGTTTGATTATGGTATATAAACTGGCGATGAAATCTGCTACGAGTGTTGCTTGCGTAAAGATAAAGCGACGTTTGATTGATACCTGTTCAAATCGATACAGCATGACTTGGTTGGTTACACAAAATGGTTTAATTAATTAATATATACTTTTTTCAATAAATTTTAAAATGTAAAAATTATCACTGTATACGGAAACACCAAATTGTAATTAAAATTAAATATAATAATAACAATAATCAAGATATACTTATCTATATATATTTACAATTGATTTTGTGTTGGAAATAAATCAGCAACGTTTAAACTGATATTAAAACATTATAATGATGGATTAAACTATGTATTAATACTGTATCCATCCTAACTAACAGAATCAATATTTGGTATGGGGAAACATTTATAGCTCATTTAGTTGTTAATTAACTTTTTATAAATCAATATCTTGGATGTGTGTTTACTTTGGGAAGGTCACGATAAAATCGAAACTAATTTTATCTTGCCTCATCATCCTGCTTTAAATCCAATCTCAACAGTCAGGTAGCAAAAACCGGTTGAAATATTTCTTTTGTTCTAAACACCCTGCATCCGACAGGGTGATAAGGTGTTTAGGGCTAGAAAGATTGGCATAGACTGAGGTCTCGAGAATTAGCGGTATATCGGATTTCTATAGATGCTTTTAGAGTATCAGATAAGCATCGGTATAATTGGCCCAGTCCCTATTTTTACCGTGCTACAAACGCCCCTATATTGGATTTGTGGTTTTAAGGGTTTTTAAAATTATCTCGTCTGTCTAAGTATACAGGAAGTGTGATGGCGAGAAAGGTACGTGGGGGTTCCAATATTTTTTGTTTATCTGATGTTTTGAGTGTGGTCATTTTACACATATTTTGTTTACCTGAGGTAATGGAAAAAGGGTTTTGAATCTTTTGATATTTCTGTTTTCTCATATAGAGTCTCTAAAAGACATTAAGATTACAGTAAGATTTACACATTTTCTACATATTTTGGTCCTGGTTTTTCAATAGTGTTGTTTGATTATTTATTCAGTTATCTACTCAATAATATTTTCAGGATTTGTTATAGCCTGTACCAATTATAGGAAGTCTGTCCTTTTAATATTTTTGAGAAATTGTAGCGAAAGTGCGTAGAACTTGGAAGATTGGACAATACATTGGTGCCTTTACTTATCCTACAGTTTTGGTTCAATATTTATTTAGGAGGTGAAATAAAATCAATTATATATATTCTAAAAATGTATTTATACAACTCAACTATGTATAAAAGCAACACGAGTGTGGGATAATGGATAATGGACAATTTAATATCAAATTAGACTGTTTAGTAGTACGGTTTTTATAGTACGGTTCGTTTCAATATTCTGCGAGTTTTCCAATCGTTGTATTGCTTTCACGCTGCTGTAATTTAGTAACGTTATCTCATGTTTTAAAATGAAATATCTGACGACTTCGTAAATCCATTTTGTTTTGTTGCCATTGTCATTAATCGTAGAATTTGTTTTGGCAGTCTTGGATTACTAGTTGGTTTGATCTTTTAGTGAAATATTTGCACCTCGTAGGTCCAATAGACGTTATAATTACCTAATAAACCAATGTCTTTGATCTTATTTTACGTTGGAAGTATCTTCTGAATAACCAATTCTTTGATTTAGTTTCTAGTTTGTTTTACTTTTTGTCTAATATGATGTAATTTATCCAAATGAGGAGCTTTTTTGTTTTGTTTGTGTGAATATCGCTATTTTCATTTTCAGACTCTGTGATTATCGTTTCTGAAATAGTGAAAAGGAGTTAATAATGACTACAAAGTGATCAGTTGATAGTAGTTTAAATAATGTTGTAAATAGATAAATAGGTTTAGGTGGGTATTAAGCTAAATGGTGTGTATATAGTAGAATATAAAATACGTGTTGTAGATAGGTTAAATAAGTTTTTTGTTCATTTTTATTTAGTTACAACAATTATTATGTACATATTTTATTTTAAGTTTGATTATTTTTTATTTTTTAGCGAGTTCCTTATTTATTTTTTGAAATCCGTTTAATTCTTTTGTTCGCAGCTAATTGAGATGGAATCCAGTTATTGAGTATATTTTGATATCCATTCTTATGTATATTGGTGGATACTCTTTAAATCGAATATGATTGATTAATTATTATTAAAAATATGTCAGTTTAAAGTCACCTATTAGAAACTTTATTTAAAAGGTTAATAACTAATGAAGATGTAAACAAACCTAGGAAATACATTTAAAAAATTGTGAAAAACATGCAAATTAGATAAACGTAAAAAATTATCTCTACAACAGCAAACATTAAATTTTTCTAAAAATATAATGTTTTCTCTCAAGGACTTACGTTTGTTGGTGATGACCAAGATAAACATTAAGGAAAGGTGCGGATGCTTGACATTTTCTGGTTATATCGACAGGTAAATATTGTGTCTTGTTCCATTGTCGGAACTCCTGGTGCCACTAGTACAAAGCTTGTTAGACCGTGAATATTTCTAGCTTTTACACCACCAAAATCTCAATTTTTATTCTTCAGTAACTTTTATTTGTTTGCTGGATTTTCAGGTAGTCTCGGTTATTGTTATGAAAATATAGATATCGATATTGTTGGCTTGCAGAATTTTCATTTATAATAGTAATTGAAATTTAATGTTTGGTAGAAGAGATCTCTTATACTACATATTAATGGATAATGAATATTTCTTGTCTTAAACACCTAGTGCATTTTTATTGTCTCTATACACATACTCGTTGAACGAGCTTACTCTAGCTGAAAGTTTTGTATATTTAATACACTATGTATATATATATATATATATATATATATATGTATATATATATATATATATGTATATATATATATATATATATATATTGAATAATATCATTTAATACAGTTTTACTTGATTTGGAAATATATTTTTGACATTTTTTATTATGAGGTAAATATTTGTCCCTGTTAACTTTAACATTTTTTCCTCTATCTGAAACTAATGTATATCTGGTGATATGTATGATAGTCGTGTTTTATTTCAATTAATTACTGTTATATATATTTGCAAAATAATATCGTATGGGCGACGTATGATGAATTCAAGATCTATTACTGTCAAGTTGTTACAATGAACAGATACCTAAGAAGCGTCAAATCTGGGGAAATCTGTTTGCCCTGCCAGTTAACTGATTAATAGACAGCTGCTGAACAAACAGGCCGGATTTAAATCCGACGATAAAGGTGGTGTTAAAAAAACCTTTTGTTTGCCGAAACATGTCGGGTCTAGTCTATTTTGAGCCATTGAAACCAAAACCAAACTATTATCGATGCATTGAATTGGGAACAATGCTATGTTTACATGAAAAAAAGGATCGCTTTTGGAAAAAGCGTCACGCTGCAATAGGATAACACAACTATCGTCGTATAAACCCCTCGAAAATGTATGAATGGTTATTTTTCATGTTATATCTGGAACCATAAATTTAAGTGTTAACATTTGTAAGTATGTGATCTCATTTTTTTGTGAATTGGAATATTGTTTTTATTGAATGTTTATGTGCTAACAATATTGTTTTTTCTTTTCACTTCATTGCTCTATAATATCAAATGGTTTGATTCTTTTGAAGCACTGTCCCACTCAAGTAAGAGTTTCTAAGAATTTCAATACTTTCGATATTAATAGGAGGGTGGAGTCTCTTTGCTGTTCTTTTGATTTCCTCAGTAATAGTAGGAATCTGAATGTCTGGAATATAAATATCTTGAAAAATTTTTATCCGTCAAATGGAATATCCTTGTAATTGATTAATAGGTCCATATCGATCCAGATTTTTCATGTGGCAACATCTACTTATTAGGTACGTATTATTGATATTTTTTTCAAATTAACAACTACATTCTATATTTCAATTCCAGTTCGTTACTTTCCTTACTTTAAACAATGCAAGGCGTCATAAAATGTGTTGTTGATATTTTTTCATGAGGAAAACTTATACATGTGCTACATATTTTTTCTTGCAATATTCAAGGGCATCGAAAAATATATTACTATGCCTGAAAATAATTTGAAGCAAACACATTTTTTGACAGACCAGCATTATATATGTATATATGCATGATGTTAATTATAGTGTTATATTAGAGCATTATGTTTTTCAAACCAGGCCCTGCAGCATCAAATTATTGGTAATTTTAAGATACAATAGAAGATGTAGTATTTTTTATATAAACTTTTCCATGAACATTCTCACTTTTCTTAAAATATGTTTATGGGTATTTCAAAACTTTCCTTTATCGCATTACGCCTTCATTAGATTCATTAGATTGTCCCTTGCCAACTTAAGTTACATCTTATAACTTAATTTTCAAAACTAATACTTAAACGTCTTTTATGCTAGATAGTTTTCAGCACATACTTTCAGCAAATTAATCTTGAAAAGTAAACCATGTGGCAATATTTTGAGTACAATTATAACAGTTCAATTTAAAAGTTCCCGACCTGGCACATAGATGGCGCTACTAGAATTAAATACATATTTTTTTTAGTTAGCCCTAAGTCTCAAAAGATGCATGTAAGTTTCACAGCTGTCGGATCATTAGTTTGTGAATTATAGCATTTTGAGTGAAGCAACTTTTGTTATTGTGAAAAATAGATAAAAAGGAATTTCGCGTATTGATAAAATATTCCTTTTTGAAGGGAAAAAATACAGTTGAAGCAAAAATTTGGCTTGATGCCGAGTTTCTAGACACTGTCCCAGCAAAATCAACCATCAAGGATTGGTATGCTAAGTTTAGATGTGGTGAAATGAGCACCGAAGACGGTGAACCCAGTGGGCGCCCCAAAGAGGTTGTTACTGACGAAAACATTAAAAAAATCCACAAAATGATTTTGAATGGCCGTGAAATTGAGATTGAGATGAGAGACTAAAGATATCAACTAAACGTGTACATCATATCATTCACGAATATTTGGGTAAATAAAAAATTTGGGTAAATGCTTAAATTTCAAAGGCACGTACAAAGTTTTCCATATTTTTTTTATCAAAAATAATCATTTAAAAGCCATTCAGATTTTTTTTTTCATTAACTGTAGCATATAAGACTTTCTAGGGTTATATATATATATATATATATATATATATATATATATATATATATATATATATATATATATACATTTATATATGTATATACTGAATCCATATTTATCAATAATAAAAACTCAGTACAGGGAATCTAAAAACTTTATTATATAGAAATTTAACTTTTATTTTTTTTTACTTAACATATTTTCATTTAGCTTAACGTGTTTTCATACTTATACAACTAATTTTAGACCTTAAATAAATATTTTGTCATTTTTATTTTATTAGCTGATTCACTCACACCGTTCCCGTTTTGTCAAAGTTGTTGAAACTCTTCGAACGATTATTAGAAAAACAAACTGTTAGCGCGGTGTCGTGCGTTAGCCTGCATTCATGCCTTTGGACCATGTCACTGCCAACGAGTTTTTCCTCGAAAATATCTCATCTAGTGCCAGTACAAATAACCATTAGTTATAGGACTAACAGAGACTTGGAAAATCTAACAAACTTTGGCGGAAAACCTTTTGATATCGGAAAGCTATTTATTTTTCTATCAAGTAGCGTTTGACTCGCGAATATATCAAAGAGATTGGGTATATATACGGTATATTTTAAACATAAGAGACTTTATCGTCATGGAACTTTTGGGGAGGTGTTTCGTTTGATAAATACAATTATTATATTGATTAGGCCATTTTATATAGGCGTGAACAAACTTCTTAATATGATTTTGCAGATTATTCTCTTCTATTATTCTCATTATATTTGTTTTAAATATATTTTTATTAATAAATAAAGTTATTATGATCCTTTACGATTTCGTAACATTTTGGGTGTCATCTTGTCGTAATTATGAAAGATAATGAATAAATGATTTGCTGAAAAAAGTTGATTTTTCTCATTTTTGCTTTAAACATTCATATAATTCTGATATTGTCTTATGATAACTGTTCTTTATAAATATATTCGCGTCTTAAGAGTTTACTCCTTCGTTATTTAAATCAATTGCTTGGCGTTGTTTTTGTGTTGATCTGTGAAATGGTGTGAAACTTGATTGATGTTGATTTATTCCAGCAGTGTTGGGAATTTGGTACGTTATACGATTGATGTAGAGTATATAATTGATTTAGAACAATTCAATGCATCTTTATTATATTATTTTATCTCGGAATCTTGATGCTTGAAAAATTTGCTGGAAGAGACATATACAAAAAGGAAAAAACTGGAGCTTCATATATAGGAGCATGTATTGGTTAATTGGAAGAAAATCACAATTATCAGTACATAATAAATTGATATTATACAAGCAAGTATTGAAGCCTATCTAGACATACGGAATTCAATTATGGGTAAGTTTCGCGAAAAGTAATATAAATATAAGTTTTCCTGAACAAAGTTCTGATGAAGTATTGCTTCAGGTACTACAGGATCAATTAGTACTTACATTGAGACCTCCAGATATCGACTGTCACTCAGGAAATCGAGATAATTGTAAGGAGACATGAGGGCAAACTCCATTCCTATCGAATCGAAGTCTTGGATAACACCAGAACAGGAGTCCATAGAATCAAATCATTTGAATTTTATAAATATATTTTTGGCAAAATTAGTTGTTTTTTATTCAACATAATTCCCTTCAAGGGTGATACACTGATTATAGCCACCCTTCAACTTTTCGATACCATTTTTGTAGTACGATTTGTCATTTGCTTCAAAATAGGCTTCAGTTTCTGCGATCACCTCTTTATTCGAAGAGCATTTCTTCCCAGGGAGCATTCATTTGAGATCTCAGAACAGGAAATAGTAGCTGGGGGGCAGATCTGGAGAATACGGTGAATGAGGAAGCAATTCGAAGCCCAATTCATCGATTGTTGCCATCGTTTTTACTGACTTGTGACACGGTGTATTGTCTTGGTGAAGCAGCACTTTCTTTTTCTTCAAATGCGGCCGTTTTTCGGTGATTTCGTCCTTCAAGCGTTTCAATAACGCTATGTAATAGTTGCTGTTGATGATCCTTTCTTTTTTAAGGTAGTCAATGAAAATTACTCCAAGTGCATCGCAAAATACAGACGCCATAACCTTGCCAGCCGACTGTTGCGCTTTCCCACGCTTTAGAGCGGGTAGTTGGTGTGCAGTCCACTTTGTACCACCCATTTTGTATAGGACTTTCGCACTTTCTCATACCCAACTATTTGTGAATGATATGATGTACACGTTCAGTTAATATAGTTTCTGCTATTTCATTCAATTTCAATTTACGGTCATTCAATATCATTTTGTGGATATTTAAAATGTTGTCGTTGGAAAAACCTCTTTTGGGTGTCCACTGCATTTACCGTCTTCGGTGCTCATTTCGCCACGTCTAAACATAGCATACGAAACCTTGATGGTTGATTTTCCTGGAGTAGTGCCCGGAAACTCAGCATCAGGCCAATTTTTTGCTTCAACTGTATTTTTTCCTTTCAAAAAGCAATACTTTATCAACACGCAAAATTCCTTTTTATCCATTTTTTTTCACAATAACAAAAGTTGCTTCACTCAAAATGCTATAATTGACACACTAATGATCCGACAGCTGTCAAATTTATACACGCATCTTTTGAGGGTTAGGGCTAACTAAAAACATATGGATTTAATTCTAGTAGAGCCATCTATGGGTAAGGCCGGGGATTATTCAATTGACCTGTTAGAAACAAATTGTAGGCTATTTGGCAATGTCTAGTAACAATAAAATAAATAAAAATTACAAAAATATATTGTTTTATATTTGTATAGAATCATATTTGTGGAATTGCCTTCCTTAATCTTTGATATATTTTTACCTATTTATTCTTTTTCAGTTTTAATATTTCGATACAGTCATACAGGAACTCACCTAATTGTATAGGTTAGAAAATTTGAAATATGAATACATACCGCGACAAAACTTTGGCACACTACAGATTTTTCAACTCTTAATAAAAATAAATTTTTACGTTTTACGATTCGCGTAAATATTACAAAGATACAGCTTATAATTTCCGCATAAAGAACGTTGATAAATTTGACTCTCGAGCGACGCGAAAAAACTATAGCACACAGGTAAAAAAATCATTCGTTATTTATAATTTTAATATTTAAGTAATGAGTCAGTTCAGTCTTTTTGGCAACGATTCATATATGTTTATTATTTACATATCATTTGGCAGCTTACCCCAACAATTTTCAATAACATTCAAACTGAAAGAGTGCGATGGCCATTTTAAAACTTGATCATTGTGTTCTGACAAGTACTCTTTTCGCAATATGAACAGGAGCATTATATTCATATCTGTCAGGCTGCCTGTAATCAATTTAATGTAGCCTAAAATGTTAATTTTCCCAGAAATTGATTGTACTTCTATCTTTGTCTCTAATCAAGCCAACA
The DNA here is from genome assembly GCF_030347505.1 of Rhynchophorus ferrugineus. NCBI lineage: Eukaryota > Metazoa > Arthropoda > Insecta > Coleoptera > Curculionidae > Rhynchophorus > Rhynchophorus ferrugineus. The sequence goes on along the minus strand of NW_027472580.1, from coordinate 87,675,478 downwards.
TCTAACACTTCCTCCACCCATCTGTCTGTGATTTAAAATGGTCTGATCTTTTCTTAAATAATTGTAGGTATTGTCATGATGCTGCTGTTTTATTACCATTTTGTATCGTGAAATTGTTAGGGGAATGGCTATGGATTGTACGGTTTATTCAAGGATACGGGGCCGTGTGTTTTAAGACTGAATGGTGTAACGAGTGTGATGTCTAAAAATAGATGTCGGGAGGGATTTGATTTATTTTGTAATGAAAACAACACTGAGTGACGTTTTGTATGGTCGTTCAACCAGTCGCCTATTCTTTCCATATAAAGATGGTATTTTTAAATAAATTAGTAGTTATTGTCTTTTAAAACCCTTCACATCTCATAACTTCTATATTAAAAGCTAAAATATCTAGCGATTGTGATGGACCATTTCATTATTTTTCAAAATGCATTCGTTTCTTATTTACCTTGACATAATTTTGACGAATGGTCCCGTGGAAAATCAAAACTTCGACCAATTGGATTTACTCCAGAAGGGTTCAGTTTTCAGAAAACCTTCTAAATTCAATGTTCAATCAATTTTAATCATATGATCTGGCATATTATTAGTCCAAATACTCACTCGACTGTTCAAGAGAAATCTGTTTCCTTCTTACTGTTTTATAGGACCTACTACATGAACCTCTAAAGTGCATTAAAATCGATTTTGAAAATGTAAACCCATATTTAAAATATTAGATTATATTCAATATAAAAGTAAGGAAAAAAATATAAAACTTTGTGGTCAAGAAAGAGATCCGGTCTTTTTTAAAATGAGGGACAATTTTATTACAGTATTTTTGTTGCAGTTTTTTATATTAACTAAAAATAGGGTGCTTCCGAACTTTTGAACTGTAATGTATATAGTTGATATAATTAATTTGTGACGTAGTTGCCATTATTGATATTTTTTTGTATGGAAACCAATGTGGCTAATTGTCCTTCGGAGCAGAAGAAACAAACAAAGTCTGGTCTAATGAAAAGGAAAAAGAGGTCAAGACGAAATATATTCCGGTTAATTTCCTTTTTTTCGTCTGCCTTACTCGCCCTTAAGCACGTGCAAACAGCCTAGAGCTCCGAACGACGACAGGAAACAACAACAACAACAACGAAACGGTTTTATCTCTCTCCAGTTTGGCGTCTACGGTCTGCGCAATCGACGGTTTTCTCTTATTTCTTCGCCGGCATCGGTGTTGGATAATCGACACAAGAGTGCAGATGATAAAGATACAGCTGCGGATCGAAATTATAGCAATCACTCCCGTTCCGACCGTTGTTTTAACAAAGGCCTGTATTGACAGACGCTGCCATCGTTCATTATCGTTATTTTCTGATGGGGATCGAGAAAACTACCACGGCCGAGATAATTTTAATCACATACTATCGGTTTTCGCGCCAATGGATATTGGCCTATAAATAATTCAGGCTCGGGCGAGCATATGATTAAATTTGCTCATTGAGGGTTTGTATTTAACGATCCGGAGACGACTTTCGGTTTCGGACGTTTTACGATATATATTGTGGTCATTTGTTGACTTCATAGGACGCTCCTCCTCTGTATTCAATGAATACTGATGGTAACGTCATTACTCGCTGCTTTTTTTATTTCGCTATTGCAGAAATGTGTTTAAAAAGTTCCTTAATTTTTCGCTTTAATTATGACACAGCGTGCGAGATCTTCATGTTGAGGTGGTCGGGTGACAGTTCTGAAAACATAATGAAAACGTACATGAGCAACCAATTTTCAATGATAAACATTACATGGAGTGCTTTACTATTACTTGTCCATTTATCTCTATTTCAACATCTTGATAGATCATTTAGTATATGTATAGTGTTCCATTCTATTTTTCCTTGTTTGTGCTCGATGAAATGTAGGCGTAAGGTAAAGAAAATAATAGGGTATTATAAATTAATATGCCATGTTATTTTAAAATTAGTGTTCAATAATTTCCAATATATTTCGTGGTCTTTCATCTTTTCCTTAGTGATGTACAGAGTTGTAATTGCTATTGTAAAATTGATGTTTACGTTCTGGATTTTCCTGGAAAATTAATGAGATATATCATTATAGATGACAGATAGATATTATAACAGAAGGATAGATGATTATAGAGATATCGTAACAGAAATTGTAAAGCAGAATTACTGAAATGTTTTATATTTAATTTTGTGATTTGAATAACTTTTTTGCACCTTTTTTGTAATTAAAATTGGCGAGGCTTAAAATAATCATTCATGCTTTTTGGGAAAAGGTTTAATGGTTGCAGTTTTATGTTAACATTTCTAATTATTATTTTCCAGGTAGATAATAGTGTAAAATCCTACGAGGGAAACCATCACAGTCACGCCAAGCTGGGTATGACCGTGTGCATTCTGTTATGGTGTCTGAGTCGGTGTGTCATGCGCTAATTGGTAGACCATCATAAAACCAAGATATTAGAATATTTCCAGTCACTAAGATATCCAAGAGGTTGACGTGAATAATATGCATATACAGACATACTAGGTGTGTCTGTAGTTGGTAGTTCGTAGTTCGTGTGTGTAGATAGGTGTGTGTTTGGCATTTTCAAAGAGGTGTAAATATATGACGGTGTTACTTTCCCAAAATATAACATGTATATCTTTGAAGCTTGATATTAGTAGAACGAAATGACATATGTATTAAATCATAACATTTCATATTTAAGCCTAGCGACGATATATATATATATATATATATATATATATATATATATATATATATATATATATATATATATATATATATATATATATATATATATATATATATATATATATATATATATATATATATATATATATATGCTACAGCGATATACATACACCGAGACCTTCAGATACCGAAAGCTGCTCAGGAAATCAAGAGAATCGAAAGGAGATATGACTCCATTCTTATATTAATACCGAAGGATTACAACTGTTTTTTAACACCTAAACCGAACACAGACTTAAACGAATTAAACTATTTGATCTTGTAAAGTGTAATGTAGTGAAGTGCATTTAATAGAAAAAAAAATAAAAAAATTATACTAAAAATTAGGACTGATGGGTCATCATAGATATATAACTCGATTTACACTATTGTTATAAAGACAAACTGTAGGTTAGTCGACAATGACTTGTATTTCATCATTACCCCTAGAAAATAAAAAAGATCTAATATATCTAGGAAATACGATACATCGAGTAGCGTTCAATAAATCATTTTACCACATCTGGTGCTTACCAAAGAAGATGTTAAACCGATGAAACTACCTGATGTATCGTCCTCAAACAGCCGGTCCAGTCTGCTCGAAAAAATCTCTTATTATGACATTTGTGCGCTTTAATGCCTCGAAAAATACGCCGGCCGTGTCGAAAATAATTTAATAATGAAAAATATACGAAACGGAATATCTTTTAATTACAAACGGTTGAAAAATTCCAGCCAGAAACCTGATTTTACTCATTATACCGTGTAATAGGATTAGAGCTAAGCCCTACGAGCAACGCCGGACTGTCCCCCGTTCGCCCCCCCTCCCCTGCATCCCACGCCTCTCGCGCGACCCTCGTCGTGTACATCGAAAAGATTTAACAGATTTTCAGTCGACAAGTCCGCCTGAAAGGTAGCGGATTTCAGAGAGCCTGCCGAAATCCCCGACTCGTCGCCATCCAGTGCAGCATGTATGTTTTTCTTCTTTGCAAATATTAATCCGAATCGCCTTTACTACACTCATTGAAGTATACACCAGAACAGAACTGTTTTCCAGTTTTCGCAACAGATGTCACTAGCCATAAGTATCCAATCCTGTTTTTCTAATCAACTGACATTAGTCTTAAAACTACGCCAGTTACATCCCGCCAAAATAACTGCGATATAAATTTATAATTTTTTGAAAGTGTTGAGTTTTATACCTAAAAAGGTGCATTGCATGTGGCACGCACTACTTTTTTTGTACCATCAAAAGAAAAAAGCCACTGAGAGTTATTATTTTCTGGTAGAGACTTATGATGGTAATGTTCCAATCGTAGGAATGCGTGAAACGTCGTTTTAACAATTCAAATGTGGCGATTTCGAGCTGCAAATCAAAGAACGTTCTGGTAGACTGAAAAAGTTTTGAAAAAGATGCGAAACTGCAAGAGTTATTGGATGAAAACCTAACACAAACTTAAAAGCAATTGGCAGAAATGTTAAATGTGGCCCAAGAAATGATTGGCGATCGATTACGAGCAGTGGGGAAAATCCAACAGGTGGGAGTATGGCTGCCACATTGGCGTGTGATGAAAACTGGATTTATTTTCAAAAGCTTTAGCGCAAGAAATAATGATTATCACCCGGCGAATTCAAGCGTTTTGGTCTCAAGACCTATGCTCTGTATTTGGTGGGACCAAACTGGCGTAGTGTATTGCGAACGGTTGAAACCTGGTGAAGCAGTTAATAGTGATCTCTAGCGACAACAAATGATCAATTTGAAGTACGCATTGCAGGAAAATTAAGCAAAGCCTCGACTATATAATGGACTTGGTAAAACCGATAATCTGATACTTAGTAATAACATAATCACTTTGTAGATATTCTAGTTGTGATCATGTTAGTATATTTAATAATTATGTTAATAATATATATAGTCACTTAACTCGTACTATTGAAAAAAAATATAAAGAATTTTTAATTTACTATTCATATTGAAATAGTTCAGGAAATGAATGAAAACAAATCAATTTCATCAAAAAAAAAACCTTGAAACGTTTCACTTGAAAGTTTGTCATTTAAGTCTTTTTATCAACATTTATTAATCTATTATGATTCATTCTCTTTATTCTCTTTTGGTATGATAGTTATTTGAGTGAATATTCCCCAGTAATTGCGAGTTATTTCTTAAAACTTATTTTAGGGTATTAAGTTAAATAAAGGATTTTAATAACATCATTCATCACGGTGTATACATTTTATATAACGGAGATATTGTTTAAAAAGGCTGGATATATATTTATATCTTTGAGATATAAATAAATATCATTTTCCGTGAACACAGTAAGATCATCCTTGATTAATTATTTATTTTTGTAATATTCACTTATTTAAATGCAATTGACGTCAAAACAATTGTTTAAAAACTTAACTTAATGGTGGAATTGTATATATAACTGAAGATATTTAGATTTGATCGGATATTTTTTGTTGTTTATCCGTTGTTTTTATTTATTTATGCCTAACCCTAATCATAGCCTGATCAAGTGAAGATTTAGTATGACGATTGCAGACAAAAGATGTCCAGTCTGATAGATCCAGGGATCTTTCTAAAATATACAAACAAGATTTTGTGGTGTCCATTTTTATCCAATCTAGTCGTATTAGGGATGCGTGTTTGAAAACTTTAAAATATCCCGTCAGTACACAGTTACACAATCTGTTGTAATTCTTTTAAAATTAATTTATATACCTGATTATTTAATGTTTAACATTTTGTTAATTCACCAAATACTGATCATTGACTTCCTGTTTTGGTTGATAGTACCTTATCATAGTTATTTAAATTTTTATCGCTAATTAAAATACCACATAGAATATTCAACGACATAAAAACTTATTTATAATGGCATCTTCAATCGCAATTTGTCCCTGACCTTTCTTCAGTCATGTCAAACAATTTCAACTATTGCTTCATGAAGTCCACGCTCATTTACCAGTTATTGGTGTAGTTGAGTTAAGCTCTAATCCAATTTGCCTTACCTTTCGGTTCTTTTAGATCTTTGAGCTTTCCAGGATAGTTTTGAAATCAAAATCCTCAAGTGTAATAAAAAAAGCAGTAAAGATCAAATGAAGGCAATTTATAACTTACGCGAACGATAAGAAAGACAGGAATATGTCATTTAACGAACAGATAAGAATTAATTCTTATGATATCATAGAATACGTAACTTAATTAATAAAATTGAAAAAGCTGTTATACCATTTTTCAATAAAGAGCTTTTAACTTATTCTATTGTGACTCTAATATCGACTTAAGCAACAACGAAAAATATTTACTTAACCTAAAAACTTATTTACGAAATATGATAATTTAATAGGCGGAAAATCCTTCTACATCTAATGGATCGAAGGGGATTGCCAGTCGACAAATCTGTTTGAAAGGTCTGAGACTCGACGAGTCCTCGTCCAAATCCATCGCGCCAGCTCTCCTCGTCTCTCGCTCTCTCCCTCACTCCCTCCTTCTCATTCCCGTTCATTTTTTCCCTTTCCCCGCCAGAAAAAAGTGTCTTTTATCGGACAAAAATTTTATTTAGCTACGGTACGCGGCAGATGGTGCGCGCCAAATCCCACATAAACCTAAATAAACTGGAATAGAAATTCAATATCGAATATTTTAGCGAGAAACCAATTTCGACTCGGGGAAAATATTTATTATGCAAATAAGACATCTTGTCGATGTTTAAACAAACAAATAAGCCGAAGCAGCGAACGGTTTTCGTTATTGACTAGGAAATAACCAACCGCAAAAAATTAATTGGCACATTTTAAATGTCTAGAAGGCGACTTGCTGCTTACATTTGCTAGATTTTTCAATTTTTAAGATCGCGGAAATGAAATCGAAATTTCTGAAAACGGAAATGAAAAAATGGATTTATACAGGGGATGAACTGGTAAAATAACTAGTGATCGCCCTGTGGTCGGAATTCGACCACAATTTATTAAGTTAATCATATTTTTCTCATCTCCTGTTTACCAATTAGATGTAGATCTAATTCTAATTTCTCCATTGGAAGTTGCCACTGAAATTGACAACAATCCTAAAAAGGCACCTGGTATAGATGATATTTCACCTGGATTATTGGAAGAACTGCCACGAAAAGCAATAATCATTTTGACATATATATTTAATAACAGGTATTAAGACTGAAGCATGTTCCGGAATGCTTTAAGGTGGCACAAATAATTATGCTCAAAAACCTGACAAACCTGCAGAACAAGTCGAATTACAGGCCTATTTCGCCACTAGGGTTTAGCATTTGGGATTAATCTGTAAGATGAGCAAATTGTTACCGCGTAACTATTGTCAATTGATGGAGTCATATCTTTTCGGAAGAAAATTTAGAGTATCGCGCGAAATGGCATTCTCGATATTTAAAATTATTTCGGCTGGAGTTCCACAAGGTAGCGTCTTGGGACCCCTCCTATATCTGCTCCACACTGCTGACATTCCAACAACAAAAGAAACACTACTTGGAACCTTTGCTGACGACACAATTATTATGGCAGACGAAATATCTCTGCCTAGGGCAATAGGAAAAGTAAAGTGGCTGTCAACAAAATCTACAAATGGACGAAATATTGGAAAATTCAACTTAATAGCTCCAAATCAGTCCACGTTAATTTTGCATTCCGGCGAAATAATAAAACTTAATTATATCACTCAATGGATGCCCGATTCCTCAAACAGAATTAGCTAAATACCTTGGAATCCATCTTGACGGTAGATTAAATTGGAAGCATCACGTGAGACAAAAAACAAAACACATTAGAACCAAAATAAAACAACTATACTGGTTAGTCGGAAGATACTCTCAACTTGATCTAAAATCAAAGAGGTTGATCTATAAGACAATCATAAAGCCAATTTGGACCTATGGGGTGCAAATATGGGGTTGCACTAACAAATCAACTAGTCATCCAACGCTGTCAAAACAAAATTCTTCGATTGATTACCAATGCCTATCCCTACGTAACCAACGAAGAACTGCACGATGACCTGGAAATCAAATGGATTTGCAAAGGCATCCACGATTTCGCCTTGAAACACGAAAGAAGATTACTAAATCATACTAACGTGGAAACAGTACAACTGCTGGACAGCGCGCAGCACGTTAGGAGATCGAAGCAAACCAAACTGTACGAACTTATATAAAGCGTGTACCTTTAGTGTAAACTATAGCTATAAGTTATTATAATTTTATGATTGAGGAATACAAATTGATGTATTTTCCCGTACTCGTCTTGCTTGTGAATGAATCCAAGCGCACATGAAGAGAAGTAATAAATTAATTTAGAATTAAGATTGTACTAAGCGCATCTAATAAAGATGTTATAAAAAATATTAAAACATATTAAAATATATGCAAACTGTCTTAGGAACCAAGACACAGTAACCTTTTTTAAATGACATTTAATTAAATTTAATTTTCATTAAGATTCATATAATTTATATTACTAATATACACCACTGAATATTATAATAAAGTATCGTAGGTAGACCATATATCATAACATAGTACCATAGCAAAATATCATAACAAAGTATTTCAGAGGACTGAAAAGTTCCGGGCCTAACAATGAAAACGTTTTTTTTTTGCTCAAAATTCATTCATTATTCATGAACATAATCTCCATCAAGAACCACACAATCATTCCACCACCGCTCTAATATTTCAATACCATTTTTATAGAACGACTTATCTTTTGCCTCAAAATAGGCCAGTCACCAGTTATTGTCCACTTAGATGATAATCGTTTAGATTTCGGAGTGAAGCGACGGATCCATGTTTCATCCATTGTCTTAAATGGACTCAAAAATTCCGGTTTATTACGTTTAAACATGATCAAATACTGCTCAGAATAATCAACACGTTCTTATTTTTGGTCAAAAATGAGCAAACGCGGCACCCACTTTGAACAGAGTTTTCTCATAGTGAAATGCTTTTGATATCTTTACAGTGTTAGTTAACTCACGCAACTTCACTTTTCAATAATTCAATACGATTTTGTAGGTTTTTTTTGATGTTTTCTGGTATTACCACCTCATTTGGACGTCCACTGCCTTCTGAATAATGGGTGCCTCTACGACCAGGTCAGCAAAGCAACATTTTATTGTTGTTTCTAATGGAGTTGTCCTTATAACACCTTTCAAGTCATTGCTTCGCATGAGCTTTCTTAACACAATAATTCACAAACTTATGAGTAGAATATCATGAAATTTTAACAGCTTTCTTTTGAAGGTTAGTACTAACTGATAAAGTGGTGAATGCAATAAAACTAGCAGCATCTATGTATTAGGCCCGGGACTTTTCGGCTCATGGTATTTTTTGCTTTCTTGTTATAAACATATATATGGAATAATAAATGAAGTAATACATGTTAGTATATTAAAACAGGGGATGTATGAACTAAACAATTCTGAAATTGATGTTTAACTTTAACATGTATATTAAAACAACACTGAACAAAATTAGATACTTTAATTTTTACAATTTCGAAATGCATATTAAAGGAATGTATTTAGAATCCTGATTTTAACTAAAAATTAAGCTTTAATCGTACCAAACTTCAGCCACCATATGTCCGTGTTTTCTTCAAAAAGGGAAGCAAGATTTTCGCCAAGCCTGTTCATATTTACATACCTTATATATAGTTTTTCCAACAAAACAGTCAATTTATGTCATCAAAATGTGTTACGCCAACACGTCGCAATATTACCGCAATAATTTACCTATTCTTGTACCAAGACATCCACCAATTGCTTCAATAATATTGGAGATGGACATATACTTTTCACGCTCCGCTCTAAAATCCCCATAATAGATCAGATATGTTGAGGTCTGGCTATTATGCTGGTCAGAAAAGATGTTTGATGATATTTTGATTATAGCCCTTTACGGTGGCTGTTACGTCTATGTTTAATTTTTTTTTAAACGAAAACAGTTATTGAAATATGAATACATTGGATGTTGAAACATATACTACTTTTATTTTAACAATGTTTTATTATTAATTTTTTATTTTATTTGCATCAACACGAAAGTAAGACTACTGCTGGATCAATACATCGGTATGCATTTCCCAAATATATATTGAATTAGACTACTTAAGCTGACTACTACGTAACCTTAACGACTATACAAGTTCTGTGGTTTGGTTTGCTTCAATATTTTGATTTCTAGTCCAGTAATTATATTACTTCTACCTTCCTATAATAATTTAGTATCCTTTTCTCAAGTTTTAAGGTCCATTCTTGGATAATTTCGTAAATTAATTTTATTTCGAGGACAGTTCTTCATTAATTATGTAGCGATAATCATTGGTAATTCATCGAAGAACATTGTTTTGCTAGCATTGGTTTACTAGTCGGTGAACATGTCTTATGAAACATGAAATATTATATATTTTTTAACTCTTTTCTATTGTCGAGTAGACAATGCTTCGAGGACTTATTGAAGAATCTTGTAATCATGCATTTCTGACTTTGATTATAATTTATCCATAAGTTAAAGAATTTTGATTTGGAGGACTAGTTGACATTTTATAGATGATGGAACCTAGCTTGCAATATTAAAATGGTAACAACGTTACTGGTAACATTCTAAGTAAGTGATTTATTCCAATTCTTGTTTTAACATATTTAATAGTCATTGGCACATTATTTATGAGATAACAACTTTTACTAGTCATAGTAATTTATTTTCAATATATAATACAGGAAATTATAGAATACTTTGTGAGTATTATAAGTTTAAGGCATTTTTCGTTAAAATCTTTTTGTTCCTTAAAAATTACCTCCTTTAAAGTTTCTACCTTCTTCTTCTTTAAACCAAACTGTACATTAGCAGTTTACGGGACTGATATTTATTTTAGCTCTATTTTGCAAATTATTGGATTTCTCATGAGCATCAATGGTTTGTACATGCAGAACTTTAATATATATTTCCATAAAAACCACTTTAATATCCATAGTCACTTTTAACGGAGTTATTTACTGAAGAATTATTTTTGATGGGTATAAATAGTTTTGTAATTAAAAATAGTAAACTTTGAATAGACATAAAGTTACTAGGATGTCATAATTCATCAATGAAATGTCATATACCCCTCCAAATCGATTGAAAATAGTCATAGTGAATGTCTTTATTTCTTGTAGAACTTTTGGAGCTTTAAGCGAGAACATTTAGACAATTAATGATGTCACCAATGTGAAATGAAAGCATCATGCAGTGAAATAACCACTTGTTGTTGTTCCATAGTCCATCAAATGAATTCTCTTCAATATACGGAGTCAGTAGTCATGATTTTTTGTACTCAATTGAGCTTGCAAGCACGAAAATAGAATTTATATACATACGTTGGCACTGGTTTCCTACATAATATTTAAAATTATTTGTTGAACTAATTTCAAAGCAAGTAGCTGTCAAATCTTTATAATTTTTAAAATATTGTTTAGCTAGAAAAACTCCTATAGTAGTTACTATAACTCCGAGCATTCATTTGTATTGATCCAACTTCTGAAATTGGAAATTAATAATTTACGGTAATTTCTAATTAGTTATTCCTAAGATTAATTGACTTCGATATCGATGAAGTAAATATTTACTGAAGTTTTGGTAAACTATTCCATGGACTGAAGTAGAAAATGTCTTACACGACTTATTTTTTTCACTTTATTGATGATTTACTTACTTCTACTATAATTAGACTTAATAAAATAAGAGCAGAGTAACTAAATATACTCGGCTAATATTGGAAAATATTCCGGACGTATAATATTTTCATCTATTAATAATTTCTCGGAGAATCGTAAATTTCTTAGATAATTTATTTTTCTGTTTGCTGAGGGTTTATTTACGTTTATTCCAATTAGAATGTTAATAAAATAGAAGACTAAATTAAATGTACTGTACTAATATTGAAAAAATATATTCAGTTTACTTTTATATTTCTTGCTTCTTGTGTCTTGGTAAAAACATATTTAATTGTTCAGCATATTTCAAAAAGTATTCTAAATAATAAAATATAAGATCATTAGTCGTCTTCAAAATTAGTCTGTGATAATGTATGAACTAATTATATAGGAATAAAATGTTTAATAATTTGTCATAGTTCAAGAGATAACTCTGCTTTTAATGAGGAACCTGCCAATATGTCATAATGTCATGGAATAATCCGTGAGTCGTTGTGTATCTCATCTTATTATTCTATGATATTTAAATATAAAATACCCAGAATCTGCAAATAAAACAATTCTAAGCTTATTCATTGATATTCCTTTCATTGATTCCTTTTAATTAATCTCTATCGCAAACAACATACGTGTTCGAACGTTTCTTCCAACCAGTGAAACATTTTTCATAAGTCGATTTTTCAATCACCTTCAATTCTTTCTGCGAATTCACTTTTATTGTCTTAATCGTTACCTGGTGCTTTTTCCTGGAGTGTTCCTAGTTGGACTTCTGAAGTGTGCTTCCTAGAGCTGTGGGAATAGGAAACTCTTAGATAAGGTGAATGTATGACCTGCACAACATTATTAATGGTTTTGTTTAATAACGAGAAACCATTCGTTATGATTATTCTGCTTCAAATGTTTGAGTTCATACCTTACAAGATTTTTCATCAATTTTGTCATGTATAATAATGCGTTTGACTATATTTTGCCCAGTGTTAACTTCATGCTAGCTTTGCCGTTCGATTTTATTTGTATAGGGTGTACTATAAGGTTTCAGTTTTTTTTTTTGATATATTTGACGTTTTATTCAAGTGAATTGGTCAAAGTACTTTATTCAAAATATCGTCCATTGTTAGATACGACTTTTCCCCATTCTCCGAATACTATGCGTATGCACTTTTGAAGAAATATTTCTTCTTTCGAGTCGATCCAAGAATCGACAGAGCGTTTGGTCTATTTTTCAATATCTCTGACACTATTTTGTCTTGACCTAGTGTTTTTTCGTTCTTTAGTTTTCTCAGTACACTATATAATTTTTCAACCTTTATCTCCTCTGTGCTCTCAAGTCCGAACTTAAGTACAAAACAATTCCTGAAAATATTTCAGCTTCAGTTATTATGTTTCCTTTTTATATTTTATATATCGGTATTATATGAGTGGAAAAGCATTTTAGATGGTTTTAAAAGTTTGGCAAAAAATTAGGTTTTTCTTTACTGTTAGTCCCCATACTTTCTTCAAATTGATAATTAACTAATTATTAAAGTAAAGTACATCATTAATACTGCTTACATATTATATTGTAGGAATGTTTGTTCACGTCTGAATGTGTGTATTAATTCGTTTGTTTGTTCGAACCCTCGCTGCTAGTTTTGTGGAGGGAATCTGCATGGGAACAAAAAAACTGATTGAAAAAAACTTGTTTTTTACGATATTGAATACTACATGTGGTCGACGGGAGGCTGGATAGGATACTAGGTTAGGTGTGAGGTTAGGGGATGTACGGAAGTGTTAAGGCAATAATAATATAAAAAGGAAAAAGAGGAAATAGAGAGAGACGTTGAGACGGTTTTTTGTTGATATCGTTGCGGGTTCAAGATAGTTATGTTTGGCGGGTGACAGAGATCTTGCGTTACCACTGGGATTGTCGTTTTTGGTTTAGCTACCTGTGTTTACGGATGGGTAGAACCTCATACTGAGCATGTTCGTGAAGCTCTTCACAAACGGGATGCTTGATTCTAGACGGGTATTCGCGTTCTTCATAAACCGTGAGGCATATACGCGGACTTTTTTGGATTGGAACACTTGGAGTAATGCTCTAAAGTTGTCTCCCGGAGACGCACCTGTGCCACACCTGTGCTCCGTTGAGGCGGACTGGATGGACCAACATTTTGTTTAGAGTTGCTTTCTGGGGGTTTGGAAGTTTGATTTTTCTACAGAGAATAAGTGCAGAGTGGAAATATTAGGCTGTACAAGTCATTGCCTTTGCAAATAGCGTGCTGAATTTGGGCTGACCATTGGAACTTGCGATCGAATTGGAGACCGAGGTGTGATACCTTCTGGAGCCAGGTATAGGGAATTTTTCAATTTGGAGGCGGTAAGCGCGTAACTCCTTCGCTAATACCACGCCTGGTTGGACTTCGCGTCGGTGTCTGTGACGACGTCATAAAATGCTGTGTGTGATTGCTTAGGAAGTCGTAATTCAGCTATCTATAGGTTGAACAGGGCGGGGGCTTGTGGAGCACCTTGCTTGACTCCTGCAGAAAATTGTTTCCGAAAGGAAACTGCATCGCCGATTGTTATTTGAAAGGCTCTTCCAAGTATAAGTGGACCAGGGAAATTAGATTCATCGGTAAACCAAGATGTTTTGCTTTAAATTATAATAATAAATTAAATATTTAGCTTTGGATACATCTAGAAAGATTTCTCCGGTTTTATAAGTGCCTGATGAATGGTTGCTGCGGCGTGAGCAGCTTGATGAGTCCTCAGGTATTATGTGGCACGCGTCAGTGAAACTGACTGAATTGTACCAATCCTCTAGATTTGCCAACTTTTGAATCTGTGTATTTGTGGTGACCTAAAGGGCTGTAGGGGTCAATATTCGGTCGCTACAATATTATTATTATTATAATAAGAACTAGTTCCTGGAGGAACTTTTTACTTCATACTTGTATCCACTATCGATGAAAACCAAGCAACCGTTTACGGCTTGTATGTCTGTTCTTGTTTCTCAGATTTGAACATTAAAGTCGCCAATTAATATCTAATAAATCATATTTAATGAGCGCTATTCTACTTAATCCAAGCGTATCGCTTTATACGATTAATTTCGTAATATTCTCAAAGCGGTTTCCGTAACCTTTGGAAGTGTATTAAGTTGCGTTAATAATAAACAACAATATATCGGTTATAAATTCGATTATCGCCGGCGCTAGATCATTTACTTCGCGCCATTCGGACGCATCGGAAAGAAATCTACCCGATAATTTAATTAACTGTTAATTAAAAAGCCTTTTTTGTTCCGTGCTGGTGTAAATTATTTTATCGCTTCCAATTATTTTGCGCGATAATGTGTTTATTTGTAACGACGTAAACATTGATTTACGGCCCGCTCTAGAAACGGAGGCGTTATGTGAAGTCTTAGGAATGTGTGGCACTGGAAATTATGCTTTAAAAGGAAATGTTATGCGATTAAGTTATTAACAAACAATAACAATACTAGTAATATTTTGATATTTATTAGATCATGTTATTTACAGCTATATCACCATGCGATATAGTACATCTTGTATGTTAGCAACACTGGTTCTGTGTAAATAATGCGACTCATATCTATTGTTCAGTTTATATGCCAAATATTGTAGGTCATATTATTGTTATATTTTATATTATATATGTCATATTATTGTCATATTATTGTCATTATATGCTTTGTTCTAGTTCTGGTGATCGTTAAAGCAAGCGATCGGTGAAATATGATATTTCTCAGACTTCTAAAGAGGGCAAATCGTTGGTGATCGATTAGCGGAAACGTTTTTTGTGACCCGACAATAGACAAGTAATGGCTCATCTCATCTCTCACTTGGGTAATACTGTTTCAATAAAAACTGTACAGTGGGAGCTCCACAAAGCTAACATTCATGGAAGGGCTTCAATGCAATGCTAAGCTGCGAAAGTAGTTATACAACAATTATAGAATCCAAACACTTGAGAATTGAAAGCATGTGATCTGATGAATTAACGTTTACATTTTTTCCTATAAATGGCCGGGTTTATATTTGGAGAACCCAAAAGAAACTTACCACCTGGGCTTCCTGCATTCAAGTATGGAGAAGGTTCCGTTATACTTTATGCCGTAATATAGTGTTTAACTGGTCATTTCATTCACATCACTAGCCGGATTACTGCGAATGATTATCTCAACATCTTTGGTGATGAAGCTCTTACTATTACTAGCATATTGTTGTCAAACACTGTCATATTTCAAAACGATAATGCGCTCATACATACAGCCAGAAAGTTTCAGTCCTGGTTTTGAGGAACATCTTTCCTGGCGAGTACAATGGCCAGATTTCAACATAACTGAACTGTTATGAGATTTTAATCGAGGTGTGTGTAAAACACCGAACGTGAGAAGTAGGTTTCCACCTCCAACATCACGGAAGCAATTGACGGATGTTATAGTACAAGAATAGGACAATATTCTGTTGGAAACTATTCAGACATTTTGCGAATGGTGGCTGAATACTTTATTTATAATTGAATACCTTAATAATACATATTGTATATATGTCAGATGCTCATATTATTTTATTCGTCCCCTATTTGTTTATAGGACAGTATATTCTAATTTACTTTTGGCTTGTTGATAATGCCTTTGATTGTACATGAAACAGCTCCCAACACTATGATAAAGAAAAATCTGAATAGATCAGGCTTGACTTATATTTATTTGATTGATTTATCATTCAGTAATGAAGTATATTTGAAGTTATTGGGTTTTTATCCAAGATTTCGGTGTAAAACATGAAAGAACACGACTAAGTGTCAGCAACGCCCAAGCAATACTATAATATTGGACAACGTGCAGAATATCAGAAGATTGAAGCGAACCAAACCAAACAGATACGTATAAAGTGTATAATTTTAATTTGTGAAATGCATACTGCTGATTATTACACTAATTTATAAAAAAATCTGTTACAACGACTATCTTGGCACTAGCATTCTCTTCATACTTTTTTAACTTCATGATCAAGTCATACTTAAACGTTATCTGATGAGTATTCTCGTGATTATTTATAAAAAACACACAGTACTGAAAAATGTCAATAATTTTTATTTTATTAAAGACTATATAAGGGTCAATGGGTCTTCCCAGATAAGTACCTAGTTTTAAGTCACTATGGACACAAATTGTAAGTTAGTCAGTCGGCAACTTACTGACTCATTAGTAATCATATATAAAATTCATCAAATTTCGTAAAATTTAAATTGAATATGATATTTATATTATCAATCTGGACAGGTTTTTGCAAAAATCGAAGTGACTGGGAAAATTATCATCGTAGAAAGAGAGAGGAGATGATGAGAGGGCTTCTTATTTTCGATTTTGTTAATTATATGGTGTTATATTCGCTTTACAATATACTTTTCGATAAAGCGGTAATTTCGATAAAACATTAATTTGTCACTATCACAAATGTTAAATATTTTTAGCCGAGTTCGAAAAGAGAGGATGTTCGGCTGTATATTTTTTTAATGTATATTCGCCGATTTCTCCGTCAGTTGTGGGCCGATTTTCAAAATTATTTCTTATTCCAAAGAGTGCCCTTCCGAGGTGGTCCCATTGTAACTAAATCAGGATCTGTTCTGGGGAAGGTGGGAAAATCGATGGAAACACTCAAATTTCAAAAGTACGTACAAAGTTTTCAAATATTTTTCTAATATTATCAGAAATTTGTGTAAAATGTTATCGCTTAACTGATGCACCGGAAAATCGGAAGTCGTTCAGTGTAAAAGCCATTTAAACACTAACAACTTTTTTTTAAACACTAACTGTGGCATATAAGACCTCGTAGAAGTATTGTTTATATTGTATTACTGCTTCTATTGTGTAACGGCTAAACCGTTTAGCTTCCAAACGGAGGTAGTGGGTTCAATTCCCAGCATGGAGAATGATTTTTCTGTTCTAGTTTAGTTAGAGCATTTGTCAAATCACCTAGGCTAGATAGCGGACCCCGAGGCCTGAAGCGTTCCTTATTTTCACTAATTGTTTCTCTATTCCTATTTGTCCTCATACGGGCTAACACCTTTACTTGGCCTACCCATTGTAATATTAAACAAAATAATTACGTAATTTATTGAGTAAATATCTAACCCTAAAAAGAGAAAAATAATATATTTTTAGCAAAGAAATTTAACTGACTTTCGTTGACATTGATCGTTGACTTTCAAGTTAGTGCTGAGCCCAAAAAATAGAATAATAATATTATAATTTTGTGACATATACAAAAAATTAAATTACCAACAAAAAAATCTAAATTAATATGAATATTTGGGTTCGGAACCGACTTCAAAGTCAACGATTATTATCACATGTTTTATTTTAATTTTTTTTTGCGAATTCCTTATTTATGTTTTGAAGTCGGTTCAATTTTTTTGCTAAAAATATTTTATTTGATTTATAATAGTTTTTGATCTGAACTTGCCTATATTTTTTCACAGTTCCTACAAAACTGCTACAGTTAAAAGTAACATAGCTAAATTGCAAACAGTATTGCTTGAAATTAAACAAAATTGTTTACTAAAAGTTTCACTCATTCACTTTTCATATTATATATGGCTCCTTATTTTCCTAGTTTACTATGCCAAATCTTATATTCCTTTGCACACAATATTCTTAAAAAACCAGGCGAATTTGAGTAGATAACAAATAATAGGAAATCGTATATTTTATACGGTCCAATGAACGAATATATTGTAATAAAAATATTATAACATTTAAATATACGATATGCATCAAACAACTGGAGCCGTATAGTTGTAATCAGTACTGGTTCCAAGGCCTTAATAACAAAAACACCAACATTTTATTACGTAATTGTGTTTTTTATTAGGCAATTGCCCGAAGGATAATCGGAACTAAAGGTCAGGGAATGAAGAAACAGAAGGTCAATATATCATTACCGAATAAAAAAAATCTCCTCGGTCTATTCACAGGACGGACGACATGACCTATTTCTAATCCTGTTGTTGAGACATTTGATTTTGTTCTCGAGAAGTTTCCTTAATTCTAACGTCGGGATATCCTTTATCCTGTGGTATTTTAAGTGAAAACTTAACATTTTTAAAAATTAATTTTTAAAAAGTGCTTCTAACATTTTTTTCTATTATTGCAGAAGTAACTGTTTGTTAATGTTTGTTTCTTGATTGGGTTGATGGTATCGCTTTTAATAACAACGGTTACTGATTGTGCTGCCTTTGATTGTAAAAATGGTTTCAAGTACTTGTATGCCAATCAATTGTTGAAATTGGGAATCGGGTTTGAAAATTATATATTATAGTTTACATAGAAGTTGATTGAGAAAAAATGTAAGAAGCTTCAGTGTTAAATCCTAGATTTTCATTAAATATATCCAGGTAACTGTAAAGAAAGTGTGACTTTATGCTCATATTTGCTTCTATAATTTCGAAGCTTACTAACATTTTTGACTTCCAACTCTTTGACAAAATGTTTTATAACATATAATTAGTACTTCTTATGAACTCCACGGCTTATCTACTTTTTCAATATGTAATCAAAACTAGTATTTCGACCACCATAAAAATTAAATCTATTTCAGTACATTCATGAATATATTCTAAAACTGTGTTCAAAATGAATGTGAATGAATGATGGTCAATATATTGGGAAACAGTAGTTGGTTAGATGGCAACTATGCGATGATCCTAGTGAAGGAACAAACATACATATATGACAAAGAAAAGTTAAATATAGCTATGAGTCTATGCCTTTTTCGTAGAACGACCTTTGCTTTCAAAATAGGTTTCAACTTTGGTAATAACATATTCATTTGAGTAGTAAATATATTTCCAGAGTCTTTTTTTCTGGAGCATTATTTTCAGGTTTATGAACAGTTAGAAATCAGCTCCTTTAATTTTATCATCGTTTTTACTGACTTGATGACTCTCAGACTATCCAATGATATCATATAATATTAAGGTATACATATATATATATATATATATATATATATATATATATATATATATATAATCAATTGAGCAGTTAAATTATTATCATACTAGTTGTTTTATTATCAAGACACCAAATGGAGTTAAGTTTAGGAATATTGTGGATATCCGGTACTTATTGAGTGACGTGTTGTATTATAGGATATATATTTTTATTGCATTATTTTTTTAATTCCATCAAAACCGTTGACTTAAAAAAAGTGTGAAATATAGACTCTTAGTTTTCAGTCTTTAGTCGATAGAAGATGTAAAATAGAATTCGTATTAAAAACCGAAGTTGATTACAAAGAATGGGATTAAATGATGTTCGGATATATCAATATTTTTTTGGCCAATATTTTTCGATACTTTTCAATAAAATAATATAATATATGAATATTATAAAACTTTAAAATTAAGATTTTGACACTTAGTTTTAGATAATGTTTTGATATTTAATTAAATATTTTAAAATTAAAATTAAAATAAGAAAATATTAAAATATCCCTGCGGTTGACATCCCTAATTGGATTATTCATTGACATAAGGGTATTATTTCAGAAGGCGCTAATTTCGGATGCGATACCATACATTTTAATTAAAAGCAACTATTTCGAATTTTACATGAGATCTAACATTTTCTTTTTGATAGTTATAAGGTTGAGATGGACATATTTGGTTTTCACTAACTAATTAATTAATATAAAAATGAAAAACATAGTTTATTAATAAAGAAATAATCATCGAGACATGAATATTTAAATGGTATTAATAATAATTATATAATATCTAAAGACTCATTCAGTAGCATCGTAATGAATTAATTACTAATCATGATATCGAAAAATATTCAGCAGGTGTTCTAACTAGTTAACATATGTTATTAATTAGTTAAAACCGCATATGATGAAAACTTGACGAATATATTGAGGCTCCTATCAATTCTTGTGTTTCTAATTAAAGCAAATTAGTTTATATAGCGCATTCAAAGTCCGCATCGACGAACCTGAGAAATTACTAACATAATGTACGTAATTAGTAAAGAAAAGCGCAGATTTAATTAGAATAAAATAATGTCTTATTAACTAATTTACGAGAATGTCGAGAAATTGTAGAAGTTTCTGAACAGTTAGAAATTAACATTACAATCCCGCTAAAATAAAATTAGAAAAATTAAATATTTTAATAGAGTGCGTCATAATATTCCGATTTCCAAACTTAATATTAAAGTTTTCTCTTAAAATAGCACTGAAAGTTGCCGTCGCTGAAATTAAGAAAACTTGTCTTGATAAAAATCAATTGTCTTAACAAAAGAAACTGAATAAGGTAACTTTTTGTATAGTCAGACTTTATTAATTATATTTGTTTTTTAACATTTTCCTAAATTCATTTCAAGATATTCAAGTTGGAGCTAGCATGAAATATTTAGACTGATACTGGAGGTACTCCTTTATTGAATATCACATCTTTTCATTCAAGAAGACTTTTAGATTTTCAGGAAGCAAAAGTTAAATTAACAATCGAAAAAAAAAACAATCGAGTTGCAAATTTTAGTACAAATAACAGATTATAAGAAAACAAAAAAGTTGAATATAAAATGGTACAAATCCTTTACATTATTGAGAAACAATTGCAAATATTAGAGCAATGATTGATCGATACAATAAACTACCAACTCAATATATTTTTTTATTTAATTATATATTATATATGGATTTGAAACAATTTGCAACTTGATTGTTAAGATAATATAAAGACAACTAGAGACAATGTTGTAATTTATGATTTTTGTTTCAGGTATGTAACTTGTATCGTACTTCTTTTATTCACCTCTTTGATCAATAATGAAGAATTATTAATATGTAAGTATTATTTAGTAAAGTGATCCAAAATTGATAATAGAATATATTATTGCAGACTAGAAAAATTGGTTATTATAAAAATTGGGTTGAACTAACTGGTGATTCTCTCAATTGTCAGACTTTTTATGTAGTGATTGTTATAGTTAAAGGTTTGTTTTCATTTTAAAGAAACCTGAAGAACCAAGAGCGTTGAGATGCTAACCGTTCTGGATTCATAATCAAGAAGTTGATTTTTGTTTTTTTTTCTCTGCTGCCTTTGTTGGATATTTAACTTCATAATTTTATTTTTAAAAGGCCGTATTTTTTTTGATTATCTCTGAAAAGGTGAGTGATTTTCAGAAAATTCAACCGCATAGGCCAATTTTATAAGCTATCGCTTATCATTTTAACATACTTGGTTTGTTTCATTTTGAAAATGAGGTCATTTAAATCATCGGATTTTGATGCATATGAGCGATGATTAGTAATAATTAGCTATTTCTTTGAATACTTTTTGACTGAAAATCTGTAAAGCTTTTCAAAAATTTCATTTAATTAGATGGCATTTTTTTAGTACACTGACTAATTTTACATATCGATGTAAAATATGTTATTTTTGATGTAGCGCTTTTCATCTTTATTTTTTGTCCTATTTTGTTCCTTCTTTCTATTTCTGTAGCTTTGCTGCTACATGCTTCACTACATTTATTCTATTCAGCTTTGTGGTTGGTTATTGTAAATTAATAGATTGAAATTTAATAAAAATCTGTTCGAATGCAACTTTGTAGAATTCTGGAGATGATAAAATAGGTTATGCATTGTTCTATCATTCTAAGTAATATTGACAACTATAATATCAAGTCAAAACAAATTTCAAAGTTAAACTACTGAGATGATTGAGGAATCCATGAGAGGTTTTCTCCACAAAATACATTGTTTACCGTCTCATACAGCTTAAAGAACTATATCTCCTACTGGTCAGAGTTAGCTTCTTCTGACTTCTGGCTATTGCATATATTGCATGTTTATCTACTGTACGATTTTTTGGTTCACACATTCAGTAAAAGATGGTGCTATAAATAATACAATACGCGTTTATTTATTGTCTTGTTAATAATTAAACATGTAACTTATTAATTTTAAATTAACATATTATTCGATATGTTTTTTCTTTAAACGTTTCTATAATAATTAATTTAACATATTTTATTATTTATTTATTACAATTTGTTTTTACAATAACTTAATCTAGGTATATTTCTAGGAGAACCCACTGGTCCTATCTTAGTCTCTGGGATATTAACAATATTGTTTTTCTGTTAAATGTATCTCACTATATTACACTACATACGATCAAATGGTTTTATTCTTTTGAGTCTATATTCTGTATCTGAAGGTCTCGGTGTAAGTAATCAGTGCTAAATTATCTGGACGCATCCACAATACTTCTCGGGACTTTGTTGTGCAAATCTTGTATTTCGCAATCTTATTTTTCGCAGAACATCCCTATAATTGAATTCCCTATCTCCATATAAGTTTCAATTCTTGTTTGCATATTAGTAATTTATTCAATACATATCCTATATTTGAACCCCAATTCTTTCTTTTTTTATAGGCTTTTTCCAACGAAGTGTTGTATCAAGATTCATTAATTGTACATGCACAGATTTATTTTCATTAATTGTTATTTTCCAATATTTGGATTCAGTTGTAATTTTCGTATGGCTTTTTCGCTATTGCCTCCGACAACAAGAATTATATTATCATCAGTAATTGTAGCCATCGTAATATTCTCCATTTGTAGTATATCACAAGTGTAGAGTAGATAAAGCATTGGACCCAATACATTTCTTTGTGGCACACCTGCTTTAGCTGTTTTTATTGTAAGAATTCAGAGCAAGCTTCCTTTTGTTTGAATCTAAACAATTTTATGTAATCTATATGCAGATTTTAATAGTTCAGTGTTTTGTTTCGGTAACATTTTCGGATTGTGATTGAAAACATAATAAGTCAATTGAAAAGTTCCCGGTCTGACACATAGATGGCGCTACTAGAATTAAATCCATATGTTTTTTAGTTATCCCTAGCCCTCAAAACATGCGTATATAAATTTGACAGCTGCGGGATGCGTGTTGATAAAATATTGCTTTTTGAAGGGAAAAAATACAGTTGAAGCAAAAATTTGGCTTGATGCCGAGGTTCCGTACACTGCCTCAGGAAAATCCAACCATCAAGGATTGGTATGCTAAGTTTAGACGTGGTGAAATGACCACGTCCAAAAGGGGTTGTTACCGACGAAAATATTTAAAAAATCCACAAAATGATTTTGAATAACCATGAAATTGAATTGAGATGAGAGACTAAAGATATCAACTGAACGTGTACATCATATCATTCACGAATATTTGGGTCCGAAGTCCAATCGACAGTCATCCGAGTGAACTCCACACGATGAACTGGCTCCAAAGCGTGCGAAACCGCAAGAGTCGGCTGGCAAGATTATGGCGTCTGTATTTTAGAATGCGCATGGAATAATTTTAAAACAATGGAATAACTTTGTAAAAGAAAGGATCATCAACAGCGACTATTACATAGCGTTATTGGGCCGTTTGAAGGACGTAATCGCCGAAAAACGGCCGCATTTGAAGAAAAGGAAAGTGCTGCTTCACCAAGACAATGCACCGTGTCGCAAGTCAGTGAAAACGACGGCAAAAATTCATCCATCAACCGACTATTCTTTGTTCTCAGATCTCAAAAGAATGTTCGCAGGAAAGAAATTTTCGTCGAATGAAGATGAAGAAGAAAATTCTAATATAAATTATGATGCTCCCTTTGTTCATATAAGGGAATAATGAAATCATTAATTTCCCATAGTCGGAAAATTGTTCCAAAACTCGAACCGGTATCAGAAAACAATCCGGGATAGTCCCAATATTCGAAGCAATACCGTAATAGTTCATTCGATTAAACAATGGTTTATTATTAGGCCTCGGCAAGTGGATTGACTTGACATGTAGCGCCATTGTCTCCGTCTGGGCCCGAGAACCCAACCCTAGCACGAAATTAATTAGTCTCTCTTACGCTAGACCATTAATCTTGAGCGGACATAAATATTGCTTCGATCAAATTAAGCTATTCTTATCTGGTGAACGCCTTCGCCGTTGGCCCCGTCTATAATTTAAAAATTAAGCCACCGGGATGGCTTGAGATCGGACACGAGAGGGACGAAAAAAAACTCGATAATTTTCGCGTATATCATTCGGCGTAGGGTATTTTTCACGAAGGCCGATCGAAGACCGAAAATTAATTAAACTATTTGCGATATATCCAGCCGATCTGAATGATAAAACAATAAATTGCGGCCGAGGATTCATTATGAGGTGCCCGAGGTGGAAGCTGCGCAGGATTTATTGGTAAATGTGATTGGAGAGCAGGCTGTAATGATGTGGGCAATTAACGGGAAAAAACCGTGACGATGTAACTATAATTATACTTTATAATAGTTATAATTGTTGTCGGAGTTATATATCTGCCATGATTACCATAAAATTGAAATACGGAAGGGAAGAAACTGAATCTGATTATATTGGAAAGTAATAATTTAAAGTGCCGTAAGTGTTCATTATAATTATTCTTTATAAATATTTTTTATTTATTATATTGTTAGTAGTTGTTACCGACTAACTTATAATTTGTCTTCACAATGACTTAAATTTAGGTATATAACTAGTAGGATCCATCGACCCTATCTTAGTCTCTGGTGCAATAATGTATGTATTAACACTACTGTTTTTCTATTAAATGCACCTCACCACACTACACTACACAAGATCAAATGGTTTGATTATTTTGAGTCAGTGTCTTGTTCTGGTATTATCCCAGAATTGTAATACTTCGATATTGAAATGAGAATAGAGTTTCTCATGTATCCTTGCGATTTTCTTTATTTCCTGAGTGACAATCTATATCTGAAGGTCTCGGTGTAAATAATCAATACTGCAGTATCTGAGTGCACCCACAATAGTTCTTATATCTTTGTTTTGGAAAACTTTTATTGTATTTATTTTATTATTATATTTGAACTTCAGTTTCGTTTTCTTTTTTACATATTTCTTCCAAAGAAGATTTGCTTCAAGATTCATTCAATTCAACCAATGAATCCGCGATGTTAAAGCAATTAATGTGGTAGCTGTTTTTCCTGCTTAGGATTTTCCTCGCCGCATGTAAACGTCTTGAACCATTTGATTCATTAACTACTAATCTACCTGAATAAGTTTCGCTATTCATTGCCTTCGATATTTATTCGTTTTTCCAATCGTTCTTTGTTATTCACGTCTTTTAAATCGTTGCGTATACATGGACTGAAAAATCCCGGGCGTAAAAACGCGTTTTTTTTTTGTTCAATATTGGCTTTATTTATCAATGTAATCTTCATCAAGAGCCATACAATCATTCTAGCGCAGCTACAACATTTCAATACCACTGCTATGGGACGATTTATCTCTTGCTTCAAAATAGGCCTCAGTTTCAGCGATAACTTTTTCTTCATTCGAGCGAAATTTCTTACCGGTGAGCATATTTTTGAAATCTACGAATAGCCAGTACTCACCGGGAGCTAAGTCTAATGAATATGGTGGATGTGGGAGCAATTCGAAGTTCTTTTCATATAGTTTTGCCACTGTTTTGATTGACTTGTGACACGGTACATTGTCTTGATGTCAAACGCTCCATTAACGATATATAATATTCACTGTTGATGATATTTCCCTTTTAAAAATATTAGATGAATATTACACCACGCACATCCCAAAATACCGAAGCCATAACCTTCCATAAGACGCAATAATTCCGGTGATTTGTTACGTTTAAGCATGGCCAAACGCTGCGCAGAATCATCAACACGTTCTTGTTTTGGTCAACAGTGAGCACAAACGCGGCACCGGTACTTTGAATAGAGCTTTCTTATAGTCAAATGCTCATGCAATATAAAACCAACACGTTTTTTTTGATATCGTTACGATGTTAGCTACCTCACGCAACTTCACTTTTCGA
This sequence comes from Rhynchophorus ferrugineus, assembly GCF_030347505.1. NCBI lineage: Eukaryota > Metazoa > Arthropoda > Insecta > Coleoptera > Curculionidae > Rhynchophorus > Rhynchophorus ferrugineus. Next base: position 87,649,120 of record NW_027472580.1, on the reverse strand, counting down.
TCATTCAAAACGATTGTGTAGATTTTTTTGATGTTATTTGGTGTCACCACCTAATTTGGACATCCACTGCGTTCTGCATGATATTTGTTCCTACGACCACGTTTGAAGACAGCAAGCCAGTGTTTTATTGTTGTTTCTGATGGAGCAGAATCCTTAAAACCTTTTTCAAACCATTGCTTCACTTGAATGGTATTTTTTCCTGCCAAGTAACAGTGTAAAACTAAAACACGAAATTGTTTTTGATTCGTTGTTTTGAAAATAACAAAGGTAGTGTCACTCTTAGCACAACAACTCACAAACTGTTTTGTAGAATATCATGAAATTTTAACAGCTTTCTTTTGAAGGTTAGTACTAACTGAAAAAGAGGCGAATGCGAAAAAAACTATCGGCAAATAGATGCCGATGTGTTAGGTCAGAGACTTTTCACTGTGAAACTGTTTAAACGTAACGAACGTTGAGAATATAATTTTTAGCTTTGAGAGATTAGCGCCTGTTTACACTGAATAATTCAGTAAAACTAAATAGAAAGCTATTATTTTATGTAGAGAAATGTCATCGAATGTAACAATTGTTTACAGTGATAATTCACCAATATCACTTATTATATTGCTATATATATAATATATATCGCGCATAATAATTCTATTTTTATATGTATTTTCTTGTCACAGTCTTGTCTTGTCACACTATAATTAATTTTGAATTATTAACAATAGATAGTCTTTTAATATTCGTCATTTTAAACAATATATATATATATATATATATATATATATATATATATATATTTATATATTATATATATATATATATATATATATATATATATATAATATATATATATATATATATATATATATATATATATATATATATATAATATATATATATATGTATGTATTTCTTAAACTGTTTCTATAATATCTTCGTTACATGTTGTAGAAGATATTGTTGAGCAAATTTTAATTGTATATAGGATAAATATTCACAAATAGTTTCAATCATTTTCTCATAATTTCAGTGGTCATTTTGTTCTGTACAAAAATCATCCTGTTAACTTCGACGAACTAATTCTTTCCAAGTTTAGTTTGATAGAGCTTTCTTATTATAGACTTTTGTGGGGTTTTCAATTAAATTGGAAGATTTTCATCTTTGAATGTATAATATTGGATAAGAAATAATTAAACCGCTTATATCAATTCCTTTCATTTTAACCGAAAAATATCCAATGTCGACTGAATGACTTGATCCAGTTGTACTTGGAAGATAAAATCCTTTTAAAAAAGATGGCGATGCAGTCTCCTTTCGGAAACAAATATTTCCAGGAGTCCCGCAAGGTGCTCCACTAGCTCCAACTCTGTTCAAACCTTTACATAGCTGATTTCCCACTATCTAAGCAATCACACACATCATTTTATGTAGATGACACAGCTTTCTTTACCACCGGTTGAAGTCCCGGCACCATGCGTGACAGACTCCAGATCCAGCTCAATCAGGCAATTGCGTGGTACAAATACGCCATGGTTTATGAGGAACGCGAACACATACCTAGAGTCAGGCATCCCGTTCGTGAAAAGCGTCACGAACATGTTCAGTGTGAAATTCTCCCTTGGCACTTTAGAACGCGAAAAGAACCTGATCAAAAGCCTACCCATCCATAAACCCCGGTAGTTAAACCAAATACGACAATCCCAGTCGTAACCCAGGGTCTCTATCGTCCGCAAAACCTTTCTATCCTGAATCCGAAGCGACATCAGCAAAAGACCATTTGGTTCTAGCTGATCATCTCGAAAAAGCAAAAAAAAACTTCGTTCTATCCATCTTATGTGAGTAAAACAATATATATAATTGCATATAATTATAATTCATATTCCCATTAAAATATATTGAATTCATATAATTAAATGGTCAAGGCCAATTATGATGTAAGTTTACAAATATTCGCATTATCAATTCACCTTTAATGTAATGAATACTTCGTAATTTTTACCGTATGTACGCACTTATTTTAAATAATGTATGATATTGAAGGACATGATCGGTAGAATATTAATTTAAGTATTTATTTAGTATGGTTGGTTTTTCTTCCGAGCCTTTGCTAGATTCGATGTAATGTTAATATAATTCCCTTCATATTTTACATTTTAGTTTTTAACAAATTAATATACTTATCACATTCTAATACCAACATTAACCACACTCTTTCATAATCGGTGCATTTGGTGATTATGTGACAGAAAATATATCTGTAAATATATTTAAGTAACGGTTTATCTTACTTACGTAAATTCTCTTTAACCCAACTTTCAAGCTCATTGTTGATACTTGGAAGCTTTAGTTCACTTTTAGTTCGAGGGATATATTACTTGAGTACACAAATGACAGATAATTGGAGTAATACTGGTTTTATTCGAGCGTCAAATGTATTAAATTGCAGCTGCAAGTTTTCTTATATAACAAACATCTCTAAATCTATGATAAAATGGTTCAAAAATATCGCATCAACCTGCTTAAAGCCGGCCCAAATTTAAATCGTCCAGGACGATGACAAAAATTCAAGTACAATAGTGTTTGGTAATGTTGAAATAACATACACTATGGACTTTTTCCATGCGTTTGTTCACAAGCATCATATTTAATATTGTCTTTTTGAGGTATCCTTTCTGTATGTCTATCTGTTTGGGTTTCAAAATCTTCATTTATATTGAATTCACGCCGAAAGAGCTAACCAAATTTATTAAAACTGACATTAAACCCAGGAAATAACTAGGCTACGATTTAATAACAGGAGAATTACTGCAGAAACTACCAAGAAAGGGAATTATAAAATTGACCAACTTGATCAATATAGCATTTAGATTAAAACATGCCCCAGGCATTTGGAAGATGGCGAAAATTATAATGATCCCAAAACCTGGGAAGCTACCAAACGAAATAAAAGCCTATTGACCTATATAACTTCTGCCAGTAATATCTAAGGTTTTTGAAAAACTCCTTTTGAAAAGAATAAAACCGTTCATAGAGAGAAAAAACCTAATACCAACATACCAGTTTGGGTTTATTAACAAGCATTCAACATTGACCTTCAACAAAAGGTCCACAGAATAACAGATGCTATTGAAAAAGCATACGAAAGTAAAAAAGTATGCTCAGCTTTATTCTCAGCTTTATTCTTAGATGTAGCACAAGCTCTTGATAATGCTTGGCATGAAGGCATTGTTCATAAACTTCAGAAAATGTTACCAAAGCAACACACCGAACTATTAAAATCGTACATTACAACCAGAATGGTTGTAGTCATATAAAAAGAAGCTTACTCTACAATAAAAGAAGCTAAAGCAGGTGTACCACAAGGAAGTGTACTGGGCAAATGCTTTATCTACTCTACACTTGTGATATACCACAAATGGAAAATATTACGATGGCTACATTTGCTGGTGATACTGTGATTATAGCTATCGGAGACAATAGTGAAGAAGCTTCACGAAAATTACAACAGGCAAGTGACAATATAAATAATTGAACACAAGCTTGGAAAATAAAAATTAACGAAAGTAAATCTGTGCATGTGCAGTTCAACTACAATCAGACCGTATAAGCACCTATAACATTAAATAATACTATCATTCTATATAGCAACAAAGCTAAATATCTCGGAATGAATCTTGGTACAAAACTTCGCTGGAAGGAATATATAAAGAAGGAAAGAAAATAACAGGAATTGAAATATAGGAAAATATACTGGCTAACTGGAAGAAAATCACAATTATCAGTACATAATAAATTGCTATTATATAAGCAAATACTGAAACCTATATGGACATACGGAGTTCAATTATGGGGAGAGTAACATAAACAAAATACAAAATTTTCAGAACAAAGTCCTGAGAGGTATTGTGAGCCCAAATATTATAGGACTGATTACCTACATCGATACCTTGAGATACCCACAGTAAGTCAAGAAATCTTGAGAATTTCAAGGGGCAAGAGGAAAGACTCCACTCTCATGAGAATATTGAAGTATTGCAGCTTTTGGATATCAGCAGAACAGGACACAGGCTCAAAAGGATCAAACCATTTGATCTTGTGTAGTGTTATGTACCGAGGCGCATATAATAAAAAATACAGAAGTGACATCTATAAACATTATTTCCCCAGAGAATGAGATAGGGCCGATGGGTCCTCCAGGGCCGATGGGTCCTCCTAGTTAGGTAGATTTTTTTAAATTAATCTCTTTGAACTTCAACAATCTACCCGTGGGCAATAAGTATTATTATATGATTTCCGTTATTTAATATATCCTGACATGTAGTAGATTACTTCAGTAAGTGATTACTTACTTCCTACTAAGTACAACTTATAATCTTAATCTAATTCCAGATACTATTCTAATTTATTTTAAATTCTATACTAATTTATTCTAAAGATAATTAAATCTTACTCTATATGTCTATTCCGATGGACTCTGCAAATGTCGCGTAGAACCAGAAGACACTAAGCATATCTTGGAGACATGCAAATTGAAAAAAGGGTAGAGGCCCGAAACGGGCACCGGACAGTTGACGGGAGCCACCAGTTAAGAAACGAAGACGGGCTAGTCGATGAGGAAACTGTTCCAAAGATCAATTTTTGGGCCGAAACGGTGATCGAATTCGAGAAAGAGGGAAACCCAGAACGGCAGCCAAGAGGAGGCACATGCAGGCGCGCAAGAAAGCGGCCAAACTACAGATCAGGGCGTGAACAATATAAGAGGTAACTAAACAGGTGCTTGGACACTCATTCGTGAACTGTTCCGGATGTTTTATATAGGAATGACCAGCTCAGAGCTTCAACAAGTACTAGAGCTAATGACAAATGGTCTACAATTCAAATTATCTATGTGTCTATTAATCTGTTCGTATGGCAGTTTTCGTTTAAGCTTATACGCTACACTGTCGTCACGCACATTTAACTGTTTGGCGAGGGTATTGGGATGCTCTAATAGCCTTTCAGAGTACTTCGCACTAACACTCCGAATCACACTCATCATACTCATTATGGGTTCTATGGGTATATCACGCTGAAACAGTTTGTCAGAGACTTCACATGGGGAATGGAATCGACGATGACTCCCAACACTTTATTCTGGAACCTCTCGAGGAAGCTATGTTAGATTTGCTAGTTGTATCCCACAGTTCAATACCACAGGTTTCAATGGACTTAGTATTGACGTATGGAAGTATGGAAGTATTGACTTATACAGCAAGACCTTGTTATAGCTACTGGAACACGAAATCAGAAGATTGAAGTGAAGCAAACTTGTTTAGTGTATAATTGTATTCTTAATTTTAGCTTACGTAGTTTTAGTTAGTTAAAGTTAGTTTGTTTGTGTATTAATGCAAATGCAACAGAACAGTAGTAATACATTTATTTGTAAACTAGCGACCCGCCCCGGCTTCGCACGGGTGCAATGCTGATACTAAATTAAATACACTACAGAAAAAATATGAACGTTGTATATAAAAACATAGCGGCCCGCTCCGACTTTGCACGGGCATAAAATATATATACTCAATGAAAACATGATTAAAATCGATCCAGTATTTTTGGTTCATTCATTACTGCCCTTGGCCTGCACGCATTAAATTTGGAGTAAAACAATTCCTCTTCCCCTATACTTACTATGAAGATTTCCAGCTATCTTTGGAATATCTAAATTCATACAATTTTTATTACATTACTCATTTTTAAACGCAAATTTTAAATTTGTAATATCTCCGAAAATATTTCTTTAATTTACATGCTGTAAGGAACCATATTGATCTATATTAATTGCACACTGTATTTAAGATACTTAATTCGATAAGGATTAATGTCGTATTGCTTAAAATAGCTTCGTAAATAAGCCATTTTCTCACGTAAAAAGTAAACAATAAAAATGGTTAATGTGGGTTATCCCTAAAAGATAAACATATACCATCGCGGACTTTTTTGTAGACCTTTTTATGGTGTACAATACTGTAGTACATTAATTTGATCTAACTCGTAGGGTTAGGCAGCGTTTTTGCTAATTGCTAAATAAGCCTAAAAAATAGGTTAATTTACGACATCACGTTAGAAACCTCTAAAATTAGCAATGTTGCCTTAGTATATTATGCATGTATTATACATATAAACCTTCCTCTTGAATCACTCTATCTATTGAAAAAAACCGCATCAAAATCCGTTGCGTAGTTTTAAAGATTTAAGCGCACATAGGGATATAGGGACAGAAAAGGCGACTTTGTTTTATACTATGTTGTGATTAAGATTGTACTAAGTATATTTAATCTAAGATGTAATTGATAAAATAAATTTAGTAATATTTATCGCCGATTAAAGTATATATAAGTACTTAATATTATTACTGTTATGTAAAAGTTATTGTACTGTTCATTATGAACTTCTTTGCCGGCGAAGAATACCATTCCAAATTCCGTCCAAGGGGTTTCATCATAAAGATAAAACACGACATCAGAGCTATATATTTTATTTAATATTATCATATCTAGAGTTTCACCAACTTTTTTCTACTAAATATTACTCGAGTTTATTCAGAAACATTCTCCGGAATCGTTATCTAAAACAGACATATTTTTGGAAATTTATTTGGAGAGAAATAATTAGCCAGCCGTATTTTTAACGACGCGAAATAAAAATATTATAATACAACAAAGCGTATTTCCGAAGTTGTCTTTAATTTTCTATGAAAAAAGGCTTTTAACTTTTCAAGTTTTTAAAAACGAAATTCAGAATAGCTTTAGAATTACTTTTTGCCACTTATTGTGGAATGAATACAACCTGCCAAAGATAATAATCTTTTTACAGATCTTGATGAGCACAAATTTGTGTTATATTGTATGAACATATTTTTTATATTTGTATAGCATTCAAAGATAGTAGGCTTGTTGCTTTTATAGTTTAGAAAGCTAACTCTAACTCCATTTTTGATGTCTGTGAGTGATCACTGTCTCCGTTCACAAAAACAGTAAAATCATCAAGTTTTTCTTTTGTACTGGTGCTCTTATTAATCCCAGGAATGATTTTATGTTTTGTGTAATATGCCTTTTGGGCGTGAATTCAGGCCACTGTTTTTTGTTCGGCAAATCGACGAGTCGCGTAGTCTACTGCAGGGAATTGTGATTGGCTCAGAAATATGATATAATATGACTTGGGGTAGAAATAAGAGAAAAGTACATGTCTTGCACAAGCAATGGAGATGGACTAGCATTTTGGGTTTGCTAGCAAAACACTTATAAGTTTGGTAATTAGCTGAAGCTTGATTATGTAGAGAGTATACTTTCAGATGCCACAAATAACCTTCATGTGCCCGATATTCTCTTGTTGAAACATTTCTTTCTACTGTCTGATTATCCATAAAATTAATTTATTTTCAAAACTCGGATTCAAAAGTTGCTTGCAAATGTGTTGTTTCAAGATTTGTATACATTAATTTTCATTATGTGTCATACAACTTGTTTTGATTTTTTATTGAGCTTTTGATTAATTTTTAGAGATTTTTTAAAAAATTTTGTATGATCTCAGTTCAAGCTTGATTATATCTTGTATTTTCTTAATGTTTTGTACTCGGATTCGCAGAAATAATCATAAAGATAAAACACAACATCGGAGCTTTTTATTTCATATAATATTACCATACCTACCGTTTCACCAATTTTTTTCTACCAAATATTACTCGAGTTTATTCAGAAACATTCTCCGGAATCGTTATCCGAGACAGAAATAATTTTAGAAGTTTATTTGGAGAGAGAAAAAATCAGCCAGCCGTATTTTTAACGTCGCGAAATAAAAATATTATAATACAACAAAGCGTATTTCCGAATATGTCTTATTCCTCTCGAATAAAAGCTTAATTTTTGTATGAAAAAAGGCTCTTAACCTTGTCCCTGCGCGCAATAAAAATTTATAACGTTCCCGTTATCGGGAAAAAATGTCCGCTTTCTTTCGCTCGGTCGGGGAGGAGTGGCCGCCGCACAAAAAAAGCTTCTCTCCGGTATCGGAATCAAAATTCATGAGGCGCGCACTGATGTATTCCATATCGACCGCAAAAGTAGCCGTGTTTCGTGTCCAGAAACGGTTTGCCGAGAGTGTGGTCGGCATCTGCATTATCTCAATGTTTTGGTTAATTCCAGTAGCTCTTACGTAGGTTGGCGTTTTGATTTGGTACTTTAATTAAAATAGAATACGTTTTCTGTTGGCCGATGCGTGCACAATGCTTATAATACACATTAAATAATGCAACTAAAATTGTACGTTTTATGGAAAAGGAAACGAATTACCCAAAGTCTTACAAATTGTAATTATCATTCATTCGAACCCACTTACTGGCCCACAGACAGTAACAAAGTCCCAGACCTGCTCGATTTCTACATTACAAAAGACATTTCATTAAATCAAACTAGTACAGAAAGCTTGTGCGATCTAACATCTGATCACACTCCAGTATTGTTAACACTGGGCGCGACAATCCTAAGAAAATCAAAAAGTCTAATCTTACCAACAAATATATTGACTGGGACTAATTCAGATTAATACTGCAGGAACAAATCAGTTTCAAAGTAAGACTTAAAACTATAGATGATCTTGAGCAACAAACCAAACATATAACTGAACAAATTCGGTCAGCTGCAAAAGATGCTACCCCAATGGCAAGCGAGAAATCAGAATATGAAGTACTTTACCCCCTCGAAATTAGAGAAATGATAAAAGAAAGGCGAAACAGCTTGAAGAGTATGGCACAGAAGCAGAAATGCTGCAGACAAAACTACTTTTAATAGAATTAGTAATCAGACGAATCAAAAGATCAAAGAATATAAACAGAATTGCTTTCAAAAGTATGTAAGTGAATTAAGCCTACAAGCAGATAAAGATTATTCGCTATAGGAAGCATCTCGAAGATTTAAAAGACCAATTATTCGAGTACCGCTAATTAAAAATGATCGAAATGAATTGGTTCGATGCGACAATGAAAAAGCTGAATTGTTCGCACAATACTTAGCCAACATATTTCAACCTAATGTTTAGATGTAGATCTAAATCTAATTTCTCCACTGGTAGTTGCCACTGCAATTGATAACCTCAATTCTAAAAAGGCACCTGGTACAGATGACATTTCACCTGGATAGTTGAAAGAACTCCCACGAAAAGCAATCATCATGTTGACATATATATTTAATGCCTGTTTAAGGCTGAAGCGTGTCCCGGAATGCTTTAAAGTTGCACAAATAATTATGTTCAAAAAATCTGACAAACCTGCAGAACAAGTCGAATTACAGGCCTATTTTGCTAGTACCTGCAATATCAAAGCTATTTGAGAAACTGATATTTAAACATGTTAAACATTTGGTAACAACACCAGATTTCCAGTTTGGTTTTCGAAATCACCATTCAACAATCGATCAAGTGCATAGAGGATTTCAACAGCAAAAGAAACACTTCTTGCTCCAAATCTGTCCACGTTAATTTTGCATTGAGGCGCAATAATAAAAACTTAATAAAGTCACTCAATGAATGCCCGATTCCTCAAGCAGAATCAGGTAAATACCTTGGAATTCATCTTGACGGTAGATTAAATTGGAAGCATCACGTTAGACAAAAAGCAAAACACATTAGAACCAAAATAAAACAACTATACTGGTTAGTCGGTAGATACTCTCAACTTGATCTAAAATCAAAGAGGTTGATCTATAATATAATTATAAAGCCATTTTGGACCTATGGGGTGCAAATAAGGGGTTGCACTAAAAATTCCAATCTACTAGTCATACAACGCTGTTCTCTAACCGCACCGAATCCCCAAATTGGTGACCCCGACGTGATCGAAGTGCCTAACGGATAAACCAAATCAACAGGATCCACTCGATAGATGCTCGACATTTTCATGGAATGATTGCACGATCAACATCATCATCGCATGGTCTACGTTTTCCCACGAGACTAGCGCGATGGACGAAAACCACAGAAGCCCATCAAGCATGACATCAATACATGAACACCCTTGCATCAGGAAACGGGACATGTAAGGCATCACACTCATAGGTACCCTAAAACAAATCTGAACGCCGCAAGACAAACTATGTCCTGCTACCCCTTCGATGGCAGCTGACCCCATAAAACTATTGACTAAGGTTGGATCCCTATCTCATGAGTAGTCTCTGGGCGATTGATTGCGTGATTGCGGGTGTGCTCAGGAACCTGCATCACATGGAGGTACGTTCAACGGCAGCTCCGCTAGGATTGGAATGAGGTAGCGACCGCTACAACCCTTAAATCCAAGAAACTTGGCAACTTCAAAAAACATGATTAATTTAAAAAATAGAAAACTAACAGTTTCGGGGGTAATTGCTGAGGCGGATGCTGATTGCTTAACAGTAGTGAGACTAGGGGAAGAATATTCAGAATCTGTTCCAAGCACAACGTATAGCCTATCTTAATTCACTTATAAGACTGAATCAATTGAGGCGGGGAATTTAAAAATACTATTTATATTTTGCCCTATATCATTATAATCCTACGTTTATTTTGTTTTCTTGTAGATAGGCGACATGGGACTGGCTTAAATTAGTTAACTTGGTTTTATGAGGACATTTTGTTTTAAGACACAAACAATTCAGTATGTTGTTGAAACTTTTAAAACTTTTTAAAACTATTTTATTGAATTAGGATTAATTTTTATGACAAACACTGACATTTTCATAAATGTTTTGTGTTAACGTTTCCATAAGGTATTATTTATTTATTTAGTTATTTATATATTATAGATCCATAAGCCTCCCGGACTATTTAGGGTCTATTTACAGATATAGAATATACAACACATTACAATATCAGTTATCAGTTAAGGTATAAAATTTATCCGCGGGTTCGAATCCTGAGAGGGGGAAGGTCGTAAATTTATCTTTGTTTGATTGTTTAAAATTTGTGAATGTCCTAAGCAAGAGTGTAAAATCCGACAAGGAAAATTATCCCAGTCATGCCACAGATGATTTCTAAAGTTGGTCACTCGCCAGTCGGTAGGCTTTAGCTGAGGATTGTGGTTCGGAGCCCATGTTAAACTTTAGGCCCAGTCCAGATAAACCCGTAGTTGGTAATATATATATATATATTTAGGGTAAATGATGTGGCTCGGCGAATGGAGGTAAAATGAAATGAAACAGTGGTGTTTACATTATGTGACCGTTATTTATTGGCTATATAAAAAAATGTGAAAAATACAAATGATAAAACGGATGCTAGCAGTGTTACCTGGAGACGAGGCTTGGGCAGTCGATGGTGGCACGTCTAAACCAAACGAGGGTTGAGCACTGAATGACTCGAAATACCCTTCATTAACATCCCAGATAAACGTCTCGGGGTTGCCGCCAGCTATTCGTTATCGGGTTCTAGTTGGCGCTGCTGGCACCCCGCCCGTGTTCAACATCTGGGATTATATTTCTGGGTATTTTATAGACCGTTATTCCACGATGTAAATATTATTTTAAGTTATTGAGTTATTCCATCGTCGACATGGCTCAAGGTCGCTATAATACTCCCCTGTCAGAATTTTACATACTATTACTCCAAGCAACAAAAATACAAAAATGTATGAAAAAATATCAAATACAAAAGAAAATATACCAAACAAAATGTGCTGCATGAAAAAGGCTTTGAAAAATATGATAAATCGAAACGGTTGTGGTTGGTACGGTTGCGACCTTGTACGGCTATTGATATCTTCCGGTCCTACAGCTACCGTTGCTTTGGCACTTGAATATGGTCCATCGACGACGTTGAGAACAAGCTATTTTTCGGACAGGGCTCCCGTAATCGACGGTGTGGGAGTATTGATTGTTCGACGGCGTGGTAGCTTATTTTCTTCGACGACGAGATGTTAGCAATTCTGGTCCCTCGGCGAAGATATGACGAGTCTACGGTGACTGCAATCGGTACCTAGCTTCTGGAGCTGCTCTGTGACTAATCCGTAGTCACATACGTTACGGTAATTCAGAAAAAACAAATAACGAAGGTATCCGATCGAAGCTGCCCAAAGTCTTTCAAATCAAAATGTCTGCCATTATGATGGAGACAGCGAGCGAAGGAAAACATTATGATTTAAACATAGCGTCGAAAGAAATGTTTAGCCGAGACGCTGATGATTAAGCAGTGATGTAGAAATACCTGTGAGTTCAAAAGATTGTGAAAGAAAATTTTGATAAAAAATTTAAAAAAAAATGAATTGGAAATAATGAAATGAAATTGAAGCTTCATTGTTCCAGCACTAAAATAAAATTTTATGAGGAACAAAAGTTTGAATGAATGTAATATTGAAGGAATTTAAAAAAGAATAGGAATAAAATGAAAAGAAATATTGAAGGTAAAATCGAAAACGAATCGAATTAAAAATATTATAAATTTTGAAACAAAAAATATAACGGCCACGTAAAATATACCATGTTGCACGTACCCTCCATTCACGAGTCCAAATCCAATTTTGCGAAAGATCACGTCGGGGTCACCACTTTAGGGTAAATGATGCGGCTCGGTGAATGGAGGTAAAACGAAATGAAACAGTGGAGTTTACATTATGTGACCGTTATTTATTGGTTATATAAAAAAATATGAAAAATACAAATGATAAAACGGATGGCGGCGGTGTTACCTGGAGACGAGGCTTGGGCAGTCGATGGTGGCACGTCAAAACCAAACGAGGGTTGAGCACTGGATGACTCGAAATACCCTTCATTGACATCCCAGATAAACGTCTCGGGGTTGCCGCCAGCTATTCGTTGTCGGGTTCTAGTTGGCGCTACTGGCACCCCGCCCGTGTTCAACATCTGGGATTATATTCCTGGGTATTTTGTAGACCGTTATTCCACGATGTAAAATTCGACATGCCTCAAGGTCGCTACAGATATATAAAAGAAATATACGATTTAAGGTATTTCTAAAATTAATTTCTTCTTAATCGCTCAAGACGCTGAAGTAAAAGCTTCTTGCTCGTTAACCGCACCGGAAAGTTTCGCAACACATCAGCTGGAAAATAACACGCTACACCCCAGCGCCGCACCATTGACGTAAATGTCATAGCGATTATCTCTGCCTTGACCTCAAGATGTCGTCCGCTTTTGTAGCGTCGCGTCTCGGTGCAGAATCGCATTAAATTGCACGGTCGACGTTAATTTCGCATTTAATTACCACGCGCCGGGGGAAATAACGCCCAATAATAATATTAATATTTTCCAGTTCACGATGTGACAACAGTAGACCACACAACGGCATTAATCCGAACGGCGCGAATACGAGTCCCACTCAAATATGGATAATTATAAACGCGGTTTATGGACGGCGGGCGCATAAAATTCTATTATTTCCTATTTGTTTTCAGTTTAATTAATGAAAAATCTGGCCCGTTAACCAACCGATCGCTGTTTCCTGCACGGTCAGCATTATCATTATTAGTTTGTATGCGTTCCGTGTGTTTTTATGTAGTTTTTATTGGTTTATTTCTATGTCGTTTTGAGTAATTAAGTTATTTTTATTGTGTATTGATCGCCGCTGGTGATTTGAAAATAATTTTGTTACTATTCTGGTAGTTTCTATTCCATTAATTTGTTTCCTTATTTTCTAGTGACATGTTTTAGGTTTAGAAATTTGATTCCATATTTTTTACTGTTAAATGCTATTTATATTTTAAGCCTAATAATGAAAAGACAGTAATTTATTAACGATTTTTTAATTAGTTACATCTTACATTAGATATGATTAGAGCAATTTTAATTTACTACTAATATTCTGTTCTATTTGAATTAATACACCAGCAAGTTTTTTAATATTAAAAAAAATTATTTATATTTAATTTTTTTTTATTATTTAATTAATATATTGTTACTAGTCGTTTCCGTCTAACTTACAGTTTGTCGTTATGATAACTTAAAACTAGGTATATAACTAGGAGGACCCATCGGCCCTAACTCAGTCTCTGGTGAAGTAATGTTTATACATGTCACTGCTGAATTTTTTAATATATGCATCTCACTACACAACACTACACAAGATCAGATGGTTTGATTCTTTTGAGTCTGTGTCCTGTTCTGGTGGTGTCCAATAGTTGCAATATTTTAATATTCGTGTGAGAATGGAGTCTTTCCTCATGCCCCCTTGCAATTCTCTTGATTTCTTGACGGACTGTGGGTATCTGAAGGTCGTGATGTAGGTAATCAGTCCTATAGTATTTGGGTGCCCCCACAATCCCTCTCAGAACTTTGTTCTGAAAAATTTGTATTTTATTTTGTGTTACTCTTTGCAGAACATCCCCATAATTGAACTCCGTATGTCCAAATAGATTTCAGTATTTGCTTATATAATAGTAATTTATTATATAGTGATAATTGTGATTTTCTTCCAATTAGCTAGTACATTTTCCTATATTTCAATTCCAGTTTTTTTCTTTTCGTCTTTATGTGTTATACGGAACTATGTTATATGGAATGATAGTATTATTTAATGTTATGGGTGCTTGTATGGTCTGTTTATAGGTGAACTGCACATGTATAGATTTACGTCCATTAATTCTTATTTTCCAAGCTTGTGTTCAATTATTTATATTGCCACTTGCCTGTTGTAATTTTCGAGAGGCTTCTTCACTATTGTCTCCGACAGCTATAATCACAGTATTACCAGCAAATGTAGCAGCAAACCATTTGTGGTATATCACAAGTGTAGAGTAGATAAAGCATTGGTCCCAGTACATTTCCTTGTGGTACATCTGCTTTAGCTTCTTTTATTGTAGAGTAAGCTTCTTTTTGTTTGACTTTAAATATTCTGGTTATAAGTTCAGGTTCATTCTGGTAGTTCGGTATGTTGTTTTGATAGCATTTTCTGTAATTTATGGATAAGGCCTTCATGCCAAACCTTATCGAAAGCTTGTGCTGCATCTAAAAATATAGCTGAGCATACTTTTTTACTTTCGTATGCTTTTTCAATAACATCTGTTATTCTGTTGGACCTGGTCAATTGTTGAGTGCTTAATAAACCCAAACTGGTGTGTTGGTATTAGGTTTTTTCGCTCTATGATCGGTTTTATTCTTTTCAACAGGAGTTTTTCAAAATCCGTGGATATGACTGGCAGCAATGATATAGGTCTATAGGCTTTTATTTCGATTGGTGACTTCCCAGGTTGTGTGATCATTATAATTTCCGCCATCTTCCAAATATTTGGGACATGTTTTATTCTAAATGCTGTATTGATCATGTGGGTGAGTTTTTTCAGTAATTCTTCTGTTATTAAATTGTAGCCTAGTGATTTCCTGGGGTTAATGTCAGTTTTAATGATGTTGGTGAACTCTTTCGGCGCGACTAATTCAATCATCGAATTTTCTACGTCCGGGAAATTATGTTCAATATTAGTTTCGTTTGGTTTGAAATTTTTTTCCAGATATTCAGCAAATGAAATTCCCACATAAGTCTCTTATAGGCGGGATTAATATATCAGTATGTATTTCCCAAATTAAAATAACATTGATCTACTTAGATAAAGTTAAATATACACTTATACACTAAACAAGTTCGTGCGATTTTATTCTCTTCGATATTCTGTTTTCCTGAGTGTTGTCCAGAAGCTTTATTACTGCCATGTAGCTGTGATTTTGCAACTTAATTTATTATTTATTTATTATATTTGATTTTTTAAGGCGAAGTCTTGGATTATTGTGCGTATCCATTCGATTTCGAGATCATCGTGCAGATCTTTGTTGGTTACATAGCGATGAGCATTGTTAGTCGTAAAATATTGTTTTGGTTGGATTACTAGTTTGTTTGATGTTTTAGTGTAACCACATATTTGTACGTCCTAGGTCCAAATAGGCTTTTTGATTGACTGATAAAACCAATGTCTATGATTTTAGGTCAATTTGAGAATCGACTAACCAGTACAATTGCTTGAATTTGAGTCTAATCTGAACTGCTTCTTATCTAACATGGTGTTTGCCAATTGATTCTGCTTGGGCATCCCTCAAGTGACATAATTAGGTTTTTTGTTATTTCGCTGTAACATAAAATTAACATGGACAGATTTGGAGCTATTAAGCTATATTTTCCGGTCTCTAGTCCATTTGTAGATCTTGTTGCCTCCTGCTAGTATATTTTCTAGAGCCACAGTCACTGCTTCTTTTGTTGTTGGGATATCAGTAATATAAAGCTGATATAGGAATGGCCCCAAAACACTACCGTGTGGAACTCCAACTGGAATATTCTTTCGATAATATATGATTTTATCAGTAATCTCAAATACCATATCCGGTCAAAGATTTGTGAGACGTCCAGGAACGAATGCTTGTGCACTTGGTCGATTGTCGATATGCTTTAACAGTAGATTCCCAAATAATTTTGATTTCGTACCGAGGTAGTACCGAAATAGGCATGTAAGGTCCAACCTGTTCTGCCGGTTTGTAGTAACGAACATAGCTTTATTGTTTTTCGAAGTATTCTCAATGATAGACATTAGTTTGACAGTTGGTGCTAAATCATGGCTGTAAGGAGGATGATCCATCAATTAGATCTTTTGGCCGGTCAGATATGTGCTTGTTTCAGCTGACATGTGAGAGCTTACATTGTCATAATGAAGAATGATGCTTCGTTGCCGCTTTTTATTAGTGTATTAGGAAGCATTTCTGATAAACAAACGGTTCTACGGTCTCTACGGTTTTACGGTTCGAATAGAACAGCTGCTGGATTTCTTTGTCTGCGGCACATACGCATAGATCGAAGAAACTTCGCCTGTGTATCACTTCGCGTCCTAAACGGAAACACTTAAATTATTATCTTTGTACAATGTTACGAACAAAACCATTTCAGAGATATTTTTAAATGTTCATGTGTTTTGTTCAATAATTAAAAACAACAAAATAAGAAAAACGCTGTAAAATTGATGGTTCATTGAACAATATGCATACTTCATCTTATACATTTAGTATCATATATTTTAGTTTGCACTTTTCAAACTGCTTAACATTTTATTTCTAAAAGTGTTTTTAATGTTGTTTTTTAAACATTTTTAAAAGTGCTTGCAAAACTTTTTCGGACTAGTTGTATTCTTTTGCGATTTGTGTAAGTGTTCGCGAATGATAATATCTTTTTACTGTTTCCAAATAATTTATTGTTACTGGAGGTGTTATACTATAAACTTCTGACTGATCTGATGCTAGCTGGTTTCGAGTGTTATTTACAATATAGTTAACCAACCGATTTCATCAACGCCTTCTACTGGCACTGAACTTCTACACAATTTATTCTTAATATGCGGGAATTAAAGATCACTTGGTGAATTTAACCTTTAGGCCAGTTAAATAGATAGTTCTTTCAAACGATGTGTGAAAACTTTCATTGTCATGATGAAGAATTAAGCAAGTGGTAAATAATGCTGAAGTAATAACCTCGATGGACCAAGTTACAGGAGTATTTTCTTCTCTATGATGGTGTGTGTGTGGAAAAGAGGAAATATTGCAATCAAGATTAAGTCCACCTCTTAAGAACGCGTATCTCACGAATTCATCTGATAATTTGAGGTTTTTCAAAGGCGATGTTTAAAGCAAATTCTACATATTTATCTCCGGGATTTTATTGAAAATGAAGCCATTCATTCAATGCGATAATCAGCGTACAGTTGAGGAACAACTCCAGAGACGCAGTTGACAATAGTTTGTGGATAGCTTGGATCTTTTGATTGAAAAGTTTTACCCAAACGAAACCGTCAAATGTGTCGAGATATAACAAAGAATATGTGTCCTGCGGCATCAACAGCGGCGTTTTATGTGAGAAGTGAATTCTCCTAAATCATCTGCTGTGGATTGATAATGATGATGATGCCGAGACAGAACTTAGAAAGATTGAAGAATCTGAATTTTAAGACTGTTGTTTACAGATAAATAGTCAACTTATCAAAATTATAATATCCAATAATCTGTTTTTATTTGAAAGAGTTTTACTAGAATTAATAGCATCGATTAATCCCTATCAGTTCGTAAGACATCGATATTTATCAACCAAATAATCCCGGAGATTTGTTATCGAAACGGGAAACCGTCACTTTCTTTTTGGAACATTAATTGAGAGAATCGCTGCGTATAAAACAGTTCAAATGAACGTGTTCATTCGATAATTAATCCAATATGGTCCGAATTAATCTGGCTGGCTGTCTGGAAGACTTCCTTTGCCGGGATTAGACGGAACGTTTATCGGTCCTTACCTTATTTTAATCCCGCGGGCCGATACCGAAATTCTCTCGACGGTCTGCACCGACTCGATTGCGGGACGCTCAGATTACCAGCTCTCTATCTGGATATCTGTTGGTCCCTCCGTCCTCCTCCCCCTCCCTTTCTCTCCTCCTTTGTGATGGCGATTTGCGTTCGGGGAATAGACGAAAGGAAGATCTTAGCCTGGCGAATCTCTTTGTCTTTTAATTGATTGTTTTGGTTTAGTTGCTAAATCACTCCGAAATTGCTCGTAGTTTGGATGAGGCAGATAAGACGGAGCTGTATTAATTTGTCTCGTATATTGAACTCTATACTGATTGTAGATTTTTATTCTATGATATAATGTTTTCAAGTCACTAGGTGAACTATTCTTAGAGTTGATATAATTACTTTTTTTTATAACATCTTTTTTAGATACGCTTAGTACAATCTTAATTATTATTATTATTACAATTAATTTATTACTACTTTTCCTATGTGCTTGGATTAATTAACAAGCAAGACGAGTGCGAGAAAATACATCAGTATGTATTCCTCAATTATAAAATTATAATTATTTATTAATTATTAACTTATAGCTATAGATTACACTAATAATACACACTAAATGTTCACACAAGTTCGTATGCTTTTGTTCGTTTCAATCTCCTGACATCCTGTGCGCTGTCCAGCAGTTGTATTGCTTCCACGTTAGAATGATTTAGTAATCTTCTTTCGTGTTTCAAGGCGAAATCCTGCACAACTTCCCAAATCCATTTGATTTCCAGGTCATCGTGCAGTTCTTCATTGGTTACGTAGCGATAGGCATTGGTACTTTAATCGAACTTTGTTTTGACAGTGTTGTATGACTAACTGATTTGAATTTTTAGTGCAACCCCATATTTGCACCCCATAGGTCCAAATTGGCTTTATAATTGTATTATAGATCAACCTCTTTGATTTTAGATCAAGTTGAGAGTATCTTCCGACTAACCAGTATAGTTGTTTTATTTGGTTCTAATGTGTTTTGCTTTTTGTCTAACGTGATGCTTCCAATTTAATTTACCGTTAAGATGGATTCCAAGGTATTTTGCTGATTCTGCTTGAGGCATCGGGCATCCATTGAGTGGTATAATTAAATTTTTATTATTTTGCCTTAATGCAAAATTAACGTGGACAGATTTGGAGGTATTAAGTTGAATTTTCCAAACTTTTGTCCATATGTAGATTTTGTTGACTGCCACTTGCACTTTTTCTATTGCCCTAGGCAGAGATATATCTTTTGCCATAATAACTGTGTCATCAGCAAAGGTTCCAAGAAGTGTTTCTTTTGTTGTTGGAATGTCAGCAGTATAGAGCAAATACAGGAGAGGTCCTAACACGCTACCATGTGGAACTCCATACGAGATATTTTTAAATGTCGAGAACGCCATTTCGTGGGATACTGTAAATTTTCTTCCGAATAAATATGACTCCAGCAATTGACAATAGTTACGCGGTAACAATTTGCTCATCTTACAGATTAATCCCAAATGCCAAACCCGATCAAAAGCTTGTGAGACATCAAGGAATATTGCAGGGCAGTATTTCTTTTCTTCAAACGCTCTTTCAATAGCCGCAGTTACCCTGTTCACTTGATCGATAGTTGAATGGTGATTTCGAAAACCAAACTGGAAATCTGGTATTGTTACCAAATGTTTAACACGTTTATATATCAGCTTCTCAAATAGCTTTGATATTGCAGGTAGTAGCGAAATAGGCCTGTAAGATTCGACTTGTTCTGCAGATTTGTCAGGTTTTTTGAGCATAATTATTTGTGCAACTTTAAAGCATTCCGGGACATGCTTCAGCCTTAAACAGGAATTAAATATATATGTCAACATGATGATTGCTTTTCGTGGCAGTTCTTTCAATAATCCAGGTGAAATGTCATCTATACCAGGTGCCTTTTTAGGATTGAGGTTATCAATTTCAGTGGCAACTTCCAGTTTAGAAATTAGATTTAGATCTACATCGGATTGATAAATAGGAGATGTATCCATAGTAGATTCTATATCATTAGGCCGAAAAATGTTAGCTAAGTATTGTGCGAACAATTCACCTTTTTCATTATCGCGTCGAACCCATTCATTTCGATCATTTTTAATTGGCGGTACTCGAATAATTGGTCTTTTAAATCTTCGAGTTGCTTTCCATAGCGAATAATCTTTGTCTGCTTGTGGGCTTAATTCACTTAAATATTTTTGAAAGCGATTCTGTTTATATTCTTTGATCTTTTGATTCGTCTGATCTGATGATTTGAAAGCGATTCTATTAAACGCGGTTTTGTCAGCAGCATTTCTGGTCCTATGCCATACTCTTCTAGCTTTTCGCCTTTCTTTTATCGTTTCTCTAATTTCGAGGGGGTAAAGTACTTCATATTCTGATTTCTCTCTTGCTGTTGGGGTAGCATCTTTTGCAGCTGACCGAATTTGTTCAGTTATATGTTTGGTTTGTTGCTCAAGATCATCTATAGTTTTAAGTCTTACTTTTAAACTGATTTGTTCCTGCAGTATTAATCTGAATTTGTCCCAGTCAGTATATTTGTTGGTAATATTAGGATTTTTTGCTTTTCTTAGGATTGTCGCGCCCAGTGTTAACAATACTGGAGTGTGATCAGATGTTAGATCGCACAAGCTTTCTGTACTAATTTGATTTAATGAGATGTCTTTTGTAATGTAGAAATCCAGCAGGTCTGGGACTTTATTACTGTCTGTGGGCCAGTAAGTGGGTTCGCGCCCTGAATGATAAATATAATTACTAACAATTAGTTTCTTAATCGACAATTAGAGTTGAGTGGATTTTGGACTCATAGGCTTTATTTACATATTAATATAAGTAAATAACAAAGAGCGTTATAGAATCTTTGAAGTACACTAGACTCTATCCACTTCTTTCTTTATTAACACATTTTATGCCTCTTTTACAACCATATTGCTATTTTATGTAATTTCTGTAATATCTTTATAATTTTTTTAAAGCTTTCAATGTCATTTTTTATCCCTCTTTTCTTTTCCTCAGTTTCCTTACACCACATTAATATTTTATTGTTATCACACAACAGTTTACTGTTTAATATTATTATTCATTTCTGTATCTCTTTTTGGGTTTTTCTTGAAAACGTTATACTTTTATTGCATTCTTGAGAATTTGCTTTATTTACTGTATCTTACTGTAACCACTTTACTATTTCTTACCCTTATTTTATCTCGTTTTAACGTCTTTTAATTAATTTTAACTCACATAATTCCTGTCCTTTTTTGCTATATATTTTTTTATTGCATTTCTATATATATTCAGTTTCTCGTTCAAATTTTAATTTAATATTCATTTTCCATTTTAGATTGAGATTCTGATAGTGTATATTAAATAGACTTTCCAAATTGTTGTGAATTGATAATGATCTCTATTTTGTATTAAAATTATATCTGTGATATTTAATACCTGGTTGATGCATTGGTAAATGAGACAGGACAATCCTACTGTTGTGTTAGTCGCGGATGTGAATCCTGCTAGAGATTGGTTGGGAATGTATGCTTGTGAGTGTTTCTAGATGTGCTTGTCCATAAGATTAGGGTGTAAAATGGGACGGTAAGATCGAATGGCTTCTGTGATGATCTCTAAAGTTGACTACTCGCCAGTCAGTAGGGTTAGTGCCGAGGACCGTGCTTTTTAAGCCGTGTTAAATAGTAGATCCAATATAGTAGTAAAAAAAAAACTCATATATTATTAATACTCCCTACTACTTATATACGTTATTATATTGGTCTTTAGTTAATCTCTAATAAAATGAAATGAAAGTTAGTAAAACTTTGCAGTGTTTTTTCCATTTAGTACACTTTTCCACATGCGGTTTGGTTGCCTTGAATATAGTGTCTTAGTTCTAGAGCCTGTGTCTAAGTTATCCAAGGGTTGTAGGACTTTGGTGTTAGGGTTATATGAGAGTGGAGTCTAGAGCAATTGAAATTTGAAGGTCTGGGCTATAAGTATTTCTGTAGTATTTGGGTGTATCTACAAAACTTCTCAGTACTTTATGCTGAAATATTTTTGTCATCTTGATATTACATCTCGCAGAACATCTTCATGAATTAATTTCATATATGTCTATATAGGTTTTAGTATAAGCTTGTATACCAGCCACTTATTATGTTCAAATAATTTAGATCTTCACAGTGAATAATTCATTTTTTTAAATTTTATTTGGAGTCTTTTTATTTAATTTTTGATGCGCAAATATGTTTAAAGATGTGAATTATGTGAATAGTGTTGTCTTCTTTTATTGAAGAGACCCATTTGAATGTATTTCATTCAGAAATTAATGAAATGCTTAGGGTTGAAAACAAAAGCTTTTATTTTAGTTGTTTAGAGGTGGTAATTGCTTGAACCGAGAGTGAAAGTGATAGAGTTATGGTGATAAAGCGCTTACAATTGAGCGAAGTACATATATAATCATATATTAAGATACTGCGCGCTGAGTTTTAGAGTGATTTACAAAAAATAACAATAATAATTATAAATAATAATAAGCATCGAACAAGGGTATATATAATGTTGTTTATCTCTAGCTGCTATCTTTCTATATCTCAGTCAAGAAGTCTTGCCAATACAGACAATAAGGTGTCATCGGACGAAATAACATTTGGAGTCTGCGGCGGGTTGTATTGTACTTTTTTTAGGGTGCTAAAATTCAATTTCTAAATATTTTCAGACTAATTTGGTGACGTGTAGATGGGCATTATGGTGCTGAAACATTATTTTGCTTTGTATTTTGGCGGATTCAAGCCCATCAACTCTAGTGAGTAGTAAATATGGTTACTTCAATAAACTGATTGGGTTCGTGAATGATGGCTCATTGTGCTTAACCCGTTACTTTTGACCCATCGCTGAAATAAATCCATCTTTCATGGCCGATATTGTGGAATCACCAACGGGCAAACCTTTTTCAACACTCTGAATATTTTATCGTGTTTTTACATTTACGGGTTATGTTACGTAGAGAGTTAACAGTTCATAGTAAAATGTCGTTCAGAATAGAGGCCAAACCAAAGAAATCCTATAAAATATCATCGTTAAGGGGGTAGCAAAACCTCGATGAAAACTCACCGGATATTCCGGTTTTATATCCACCATCAGGGGAGTTTTATTCTTCAGAGTTTGCGGCAATGGTTTCGTATTAGCTTGGTGGACTTATAAGACCTCCGTAATTGGGACTGCTCAGTGTCGGAGGGTTTAAAGCCACCCTCGACGACAATACGAACTCGAATTTAAGGCTCTATCGGGGCCAGTTCGGCGCGTTTCTGTTTCCGTCTTTGTTCCACACGAGGTAAATGACAGAGACCGAGAGCAACCACACGATTAAAATCTTACATTTGGTGCGGTATTATTTTTGCCGCCAAATTTATTGAACCTAATACGTATTCGGAGCGGGTAAAGGTGGAATGTGGGCGAAGGAGTTTCGTTTGAGATAGGCACGGAATATTGCAGTAAAATATCGATATGAACGCTGCCGGGGGTTCCGGTTTAATATTTGGAGTTTAAACAAGCTCATCTCGGAAAACGAACGAAATCCTGTTTCGTATTCCCGTTTTTTTTGATGTTCACTGAATCATTTCTAGTTGTAATTAAATATAGAGGAACAATAAATGCAAATGTGTTTTTTGTAAAAATGGTTTTTTATTATATATAGGCAGATATGATAACATAAGTATTAACAATATTAAAATATATTGTATCGATTTTTCTATTCAAATTAAAACAGTGTATACTTGCAACTCTTGTTAAATGTGTGGTTAAACGTTGTGACGCAAGAGGACGACTTTGTGTCCATTACTTGCTATTGTTAGTCTGGTTTGCAACGATACGTCATTCAGTTAGTTCACTTTGCATCGGTGGACATCTGCAATAAGAGTTTCATTCGGTTTTGAGCATTTCGTAATATATTACTTCTTTCCGATTCCATTATATGCATTGAATGTGTTAATTCATCCACTGCTGCTATCCACTCTCAAACTTCTTTGAGAATTTGAGCTGGGTTTTCTTTCAATAAATCATCAGACTGTTTTAGTTTTCCAAGTTGTTTTTTTGTAATCGACATCAAAATCAACACTTTTAAATCGCTGAAACTAAAACCAACAATTGGGATATGGCGAAGCAGCATCACCATAAATTTCTAAAAGTGTATGATGTTAGGAATTTTAGTCCACCATTGACAATCTTAGAACTTGAACTGCATTGCTTTTGCATGAAATTCACCAAACTATGTAATGGAATACTTCCAGTAAATGAAGAATAATTGCGAATCCAGCATCAGTTTGTCTTGTTTTATATACATATATATATATATATATATATATATATATATATATATATATATATATATATATATATATATATATATATAAGTTTATTAGGTCTAAAAAGTTTATTCCAGTTAATTTAATGAGTTCAAAATTTAACAGACTTATATATATATATATATATATATATATATATATATATATATATATATACTTGCTTGGTACATTTTATTTGGTAAATCATTAAAATACTCTTCTGCTATATTCATCAGATCTTACGATGCAAAAGTTATGCTAGCTGTTCCCAAGATTAGAGTAACATATTGTTTTGTGAATTAGAAAAAGATGAAATTATTTCAGTTGATTATTAAAATAAAAAGTTATGATTCTTTTCAAGACTGTGTTTTTGTAACTGATTCTTTTTTAATAATGTTCGTCTATATTATGCTGAATCCATTGAAATCCATGCGCTATATTTAGTCCGGTTATTAAAATAAAACAAGTCTCAAATTACATAATTACTATGTATTATATATGTATATATATGTATAAATATATATATATATATATATATATATATATATATATATATATATCTACTATATATTTATCTACTATGTAGCTGGATATAATTTTATAATTTATGTTTTTTGTTCTAGGTATGCAACTTATGATGCCATCTTTTTATACAACTCTAAATAATACAAATAATGCAAACTTAATGTAAGTATGTATTATTTATGCAAGTATCACATTATTTAGACAATATTTTATTTATTTAATAATATAATTAATTGTTTGATGACCATATATGGTGTAAGGAGTTAAATAAATATACAGTAAAATACAAAATTCAGAGAATATTATCATATATATAGTATACACCTTACCTCAATTGATAAAAGGTGATAATTTCTATGGAAGTATACTACTACGGTATAAAATGATGAAATGTTTTATGAAATGTTGGCCGTAGTGTCTTGCTAGCCGTAGTGACAGATAAGAGGTGGTAACAGTCAGATCATATATTGACATACTAAATTTGTGATGTTCATTTTCCGTCCAATCTGCCTCTACGGAGCACAGGTGTGGTACAGGTTTGTCTCTGAGAGACAACTTGAACTACTTCAAGTGTTCCAATCCAAAAAGTCCGCGCGTTACTCAATGCCCCATGGTTTATGAGGAACGTCAACACTCACCTCGAATGAACTGACCACGCATCCCGTTTGTGAAGAATTTCTCAAACATGCTCAGTGAAAGGTTCTCCATAGGCGCCTTAGAACACTATAACACTTGTATTAAATCTCTACCCATCCACAAACCTCGGTAGTAAACCAACTGTGACAATTCCTGTCGTAACCTAGGGTCTGTGTCTCCAGCCAAACACTCACTATATAGAACCTGAAGCGACAACAGCAGAAGACCATTTGGTTCTAGCTGGTCGGCTTGGAATAAGAAAAGAAATGTGATGTTCAACTCTCAGAAACTTTTTTTTTGCATAGGCGACAACCCATTCTACAGACTTTAAAAATACATAAATTGTAATTGTAAATATGTTATTTTCTAAAATCTGAATTTTATGTGTTGCGTGGATGTAACTATTTGAACTACTACATCGTGTTATCCATACGTAGCACTCTCTGATGGTAATCAGAGTAAAAAATAATATCACGCATTTTGACATCAAAATCTTTTTAGGCATTGCTTCGTTACTATTTTAACACAATATATAATAGTAATCTCCAATTACAGTTTAGGGCATTGTACAAAATTAATTATTAACAAAGTGGAGGTTATTATATTTTCCTTTAAATAGTTTAATATTGCATTACGTAATGTTAAAATTACTTAATTAGTTTTAACACTTCGATGGATACGGTTGGTATCCAATCAACGACTCCCAAAAGTTATTTTCCAATTCTATTGGCCGGAAAATACAACGGGACCGATGCCCCGTCAATATTTGCCCATTATCGACTCTAATCAATCATAATAATCAGTTTTGTCACAGGCCGATAGTCGTAAGTTTGGGCGGCGTACGGGGCGGGCGGTACACACGCCATCGTCGATCTAATAAACATCGTAATTCGAAAATTATTCCGCAATCTGTTAACCATGGTGAACGGTTATTAAATAGATGGGCGGAATGGAGGGTGCTTAATGGAATTCACGAACTCGACGGACCGAATTCCACTTGTGACCTGAACAAATTGTTTAACGAATGCTCCGTATTAAGCGAACAGCTCTCGCTTTACACCAGGTAATACTCCTGGTCAAACGACGATATTGATTGACTTTCGTGTTATTGGAGGAATGCAATAGTTTTAGCTGCTTTCTTTTTCTCAAAAACATGATTATTTCAGAAAATTACATTTTAGCGGCAATGGACAAATTTCTTTAGGAGACTAGATCTGGACCATATTAGGACAATATTTTCCATTGGCAATTTTACAACTAAGTCTTCACTGATCACGTATCGTTTTATCTTATTCGTTTTTTTTGTCGCTTGCTACGAATTAGTCTTCACTATGCGACCACACAGCGGTGGTTTGTCAAAATATTGGCCTATGCTGTGAGAGTGGTAGGAAAAGACATGAAGGTCTGTTATATCATGCTGCTATTGTGGGCCTGTCTACGAAAACTGTGTATTCGAAGACGAGTGGGGTATTATGTTTGGTTTGAGTTCGAATAGATTTAAATTCTCATTGTAGTTTTGAAGCAACTTCAAAAAAGGCGCCTCTTCTTTTGTGTTTTAATCCCTTGACATTTCAGAACTGACTTAGTTGGTCGGATTCCGAGATCATAAATCTATTGTAACAGAAATGAAGACAGGTTGATGTTGGATTGGTAATCGTTCCTTGCTTTAGTTAAGTGCAG
Source organism: Rhynchophorus ferrugineus (assembly GCF_030347505.1). Taxonomy (NCBI): domain Eukaryota; kingdom Metazoa; phylum Arthropoda; class Insecta; order Coleoptera; family Curculionidae; genus Rhynchophorus; species Rhynchophorus ferrugineus. Next base: position 87,621,663 of record NW_027472580.1, on the reverse strand, counting down.
TTCGGCCAAAAGTATCGCAGAAGAACTAAGGTCAGAAAAAGTGGATTGAAAGCGTTCAAAGGTCCCTAGTAGCATTGGAAACTATCGACTAAAAACAGTCGATAGTCGCAAAATAGTCGAAACACTCGATAGTCAAAAAACTAGTACAAATGCACGATTCGACTGTTTTTTTTTCAATTGGTGATGTAAAGATATATCTCTGCCTAGGGCAATAGAAAAAGTGCAAGTGGCAGTCAACAAAATCTAAAAATGGACGAAATATTGGAAAATTCAACTTAATAGTGTAGCGAATTGAGGCAAATCCCAGATGTTGAACACGGGCGGGGTGCCAACTGGAACCCGACACCGAATAGCTGGCGGCAACCCCGAGACGTTTATCTGGGATATTATTGAAGGGTATTTCGGCCAATTCAGTGCTCAACCCTCGGTTGGTTAAGACGTGCCACCATCGAAATAAATAACGGTCACATTATGTAAACACCACTGTTTCATTTCGATTTACCTCCATTCACCGAGCCACATCATTTTACCCTAAAATAGCTCCAAATCTGTCCACGTTAATCTTGCATTGAGGCGAAATAATAAAAACTTAATTATATCACTCAATGGATTCCTCAAGCAGAATCAGCTAAATACCTCGGAATCCATCTTGACGGTAAATTAAATTGGAAGCATCACGTTAGACAAAAAGCAAAACACATTAGAACCAAAGTAAAACAACTATACTGGTCAGTCGGAAGATACTCTCAACTTGATCTAAAATCAAAGAGGTTGATCTATAATACAATTATAAAGCCAATTTGGACCTATGGGGTGCAAATATATGGTTGCATTAAAAATTCCAATCAACTAGTCATACAACGCTGTAAAAACAAGGTTCTTCGATTGATTAGCAATGCCTATCGCTATGTAACTAATGAAGAACTGCACGATGACCTGGAAATCAAATGGATTTGCGAAGTTATCCAATATTTCGCCTTGAAACATGAAAGAAGATTACTAAATCATACTAACGTGGAAGCAATACAACTGCTGGACCGCGCACAGGATGTCAGGAGATTGAAACGAACAAAACCATACGAACTTATATAAAGTGTATACATTTAGTGTAAACTATAGCTATAAGTTAATAATTAATAAATAATTATAATTTTATAATTGAGGAATACATACTGATGTATTTTCTCGCACTCGTCTTGCTTGTTAATTAATCCAAGGACATAGGAAAAGTAGTAATAAATTAATTATAAATTAAGATTGTACTAAGCGTATCTAATAAAGATGTTATAAAAAAAAATTGGTGATGTTAGACGAAGATATACGAATTCTTTCCTGTATAAATTATGAGAGAGGGAATGATGGAGATAATTGCTTGTTGCATTTAATTTTATATGTGCTTATATTTAAAAGAGTACTAAAAATTACTAACTTTAAAAAATGAAAGGGAAAAATAATTACTGAATACTATTAACATGCAATTAGTAATTTCATTTTAAAGGAAGTGGAATACTTTTAAATTTGTATATTCGGTGGATCTGTAAAAAGTAATGGAATTTTTCTATGGAATGGAATAATACCCCCCAAATGTTCTATCGTATTTTAATATGTTGATTGCTATTTTTAAATAATATACTATAATAAATCTGTATTTATACACTTGTATTGTCTATTTAGTACAATAGAACTTAAACAACATCTAAAAACTAAAGGTGTACAATAACCATAAATACTAAATATACCTGATTGTAGAAAAAAAACTAATCCATGACATAATTAAAAATGATCCTACAATATCTACTAGAGCTTTTTTAAAAATAAATAAATGCTTTATTTATTATTGAACTGAAATATATTTTAACAAAAATCGAGAGAGTTAAGCCCAAATCAAAAAGTGAATCAAACAAATATTATCTATTAGTGGCATAAAAACAGTCAAAAGTATTTTAATAGTTATCATTCACAATGTTAATCTTTTTACCCTATTACATTAACAATCTTGAAACATATCGTTCCAAAATAAGCAAACTGCTAATTAAATCATAATATTTATTATATATAAAGCTATGTAAGCACAAATATGGTACACTTTAAGTAATTTTAGTAATTAAAAGTACACGACTGAAACAAACGATAGTAAATAGTAATAAATCAGTTGGACCGAAAATAGCGACTGAAACAGTTAATAGTAAAAAGTAGTAAAATTAGTCGAACCAAAAATAGCGACTTTTCAGTTTCCCAGATATAGGTTATCGAAATTTTAACTTTGGGCTCTGTTTTTAATATAGGTCAAAATTGTAAAATAGTCTTATGAATTACGGATTTCGTTCCAAATCACATTCCAAGTAATATTCGCCATGCTAATTACGTTGGCGTTTGCCAAATTGCATTATCTCTTATAGTTTCCGAGAAATAGGCTATTGAAATTTTACACTTTCTCTTTAGGTTCTCTTTTTAACTTAGGCCAAAATTGTAAAATGATGTTATGAATTACGCATTTTGTTCCAAATCACATTCCAAGTAATATTCGGCATGCTAATTACGTTGTCGATTGCCAAATTCGGCTATCACACACAAAGTTAGTTAGTAACAGTCGACAGTCAATTTCGGTCGAAAGTTCCCAACTCTAGTCCCTAGCTAGTTTACATTTCAAGTAACAAACATTGAAGATTTGAAAGACACCCCTAGTCCGTGGATTACCGGCACAGGTATCACTGTTCAAGAGTGTAAGGTCACCAAAAGCGGATTGTAGTAGTTCAGTGTCTCATCCATAGACTAGAACGATTCCATACATGGATACCATGAAAATTTGGATAGAAACAGTGTCATTTAGAATATAAAAACATGCAAAATGGTTATTAGTAATGAGGCACTAGCTCATTCTTAACCAATTCAACTTTACCAGTGGGGAACGCATAGGAAGGACAGAAAAGACATCTTGGATACTGTATATCTGATTGGATCTAAACTGGACATCTGGACATTAAGGATCCAGCAACACTATAATTTTATTAATGGTTTCATTCGATTTTATTAATTTAAGATAGTACTCGTCATAAGCTGTTCTATCCTGGCAGCGTGAATGTTTTCATGTGTTGACTCTGCCATGCCAATTTTCATTTAGAATATTGCAGCATATATAGCGATTTTGTTCCAGTGATTCCTAATTCATCACCTTAACTTTCTCTGTCTTTCCCTTCAAATATGATGATTTTGAAACAAATTGGTTGATATTGAACATGAACTTTCATAATAATCATAATTTAATGACTTTCTGCAGCAATTTCTCATAAATTTAATATGTATTGGAGTAGAATTCTCCCTGAATAAACTTTTTTTAATAATATAATTTGTTATTTTTTAATCTAGCAATTATGTTTTTGTAAGGAGCTAAAAGTACTGTATATTGTTGTTTCTTAAATCTATTAAATTGATACATCTAAAAGTCTGATGTCCAGCAGTGAGAACTTATGTATATGTATATATTCAATACTACTAGAATGTTTTTAAATGTTGCATATAGTTTTTTTACCTGGTGTACCAGTTTGACTTGTTCCTAGATTTCTAGAAAATGCAGAAAAAAAAACGGAATTTTTATGGTTCACGTTTTTTTTTCGCGCAAAATAAAGTGGTTTAGCTCGTAGTTCTAAAAATATTTAAACATTTTTGTCATTATGATCGTTGTACTATTTATCTCTGATCACATAATGGCGCTATGTAAGCTAAACATTTTATTCTCTGAGCCTGTCATTTTGATTGTTGGATAATTGGAATATTTTTCTATATATTTTTTTCTTATCTATAGTATTAGAGCTCTTGTATTTTTGTAGTAAGTAGTTTGTGTAGTTGCTGCTTTAAGAAATCGTTGGTGTAATAATTTATTTTTAAAATTTCTCCTTTTATTTTCATTTCATAATATCTACATTCTCATATATTTATGCTATTTATCTTGGCGATAGAGATCATTGCTTAAGACGAATTCTGCAGTTTTCTCACTAAAATTCTATTAAAATGACTTCTGGTAATATCAGTTAATCATTTTTAATTAGAAATGCTTAACGAGAAGCAAAATGATTAGTTGAAAATTATAGCGACCAATTTTAAAAACAACTAATAAGAACGGAAACGCTGCTACGATATTTGTTGGCGAATATTTAAAGCCTTGTGACACCATACATCTCCGGCCAAGGATTGATGATATCAATGAAAAGTTATAGTGAACAATGATTTCTTTAACTAAAACATATTAATATTAATGTTACCGTTTTGTCAGTTAACTAAAAAGTATTGTAGTAAAATAGCCATTTGATTCAAATATTGAAAAACATTTTTTAAACATACCAGTCTCGAAAGTAAGTATTAATTGGGAAGTAGTGAAATCATACAGAACGATAACATATAATTCAATAGGACTCGTATTTAACATATAACCTAGTTAGCCTAGTAGTTCTAACCTTGAAATGACACATGTCATATTTTCATGACAATTTGGCGTTTAGTTTATTACAATGGCTTTAGTGAAACGACTTTTGCTGCAGAACAATGCATTGTGTCATAAGCCGATGAAATGCAGAGAAAGAGGCTTAAATGTAATCTTTTTTTGAAATTAAATAATATCTATTAATGTGTACACAGAAGAAACCATAGAAAATAATAACCTATATTGTATTCCTTTTCTAAAATCTAGAATATTTAGAGTTTGTGTCACATTAATAATTTTATAGTTATAATTATAAAATTGTTGTGTTATTATTGGTGGTTTAAAATACATTGGTTTTAAAATATGGAAGAACAAGTATAAGTGTAGAATACAAGGTTAAGTTTTTCAAAGTTATAAAATTGAAACAGCATCTATTTTATTTATAGTGGAAATGACAGCTGCCAAATTTACACATCATTTTCAATAATATCGAATAGATATCAACATATGCCAAAATTCAAGTGATAACAAGAACAGAGAACAAAATGATTCTTGTTGTGTTGGAAATAGTCACGTCATTAATGAAATTTTTCATCAAGAATAATAGCAAAAATTGTAGTAACTATAATAATAAAATTGTAGTATTAATAATTAGAAATTTTTTTAAACATAATATATTTTAGTAATGATTTAAAATGTATTTTATAGTTAAGATGTAGCTAGAATTGTTTGAGAGTAAAAGTCGAAGAATGTGAAATAATGAAAAGAAGAAATTAGACAGCTTTTTGCTAAGATGTAAGAACAGTGTACAGTGATATTGTGAAATTATTAAATTTTCTAACAAAAGTAAGCCCAGTCAAATAAATGAAATATAAAACTATTAAGACACCCTAATGATCTAATGACAAGGAAAATATAATGCATTATTATATAAGAGTATAAGTAAACAAATTATTGTTTTGTAAAAATAATGATATTTTAACTGAGATTTCTTTCAGCTTAAAATTAGGATAATCCATTCATTTTAGGCTAGTAAATGTACAATATGCTGATCGAAAGTCGAGATAGTCAATTCATTAATGAGGTTTGTAGATCAAGAATAGTAGCGATCATAGTTGATCATATTTGGGGATTTTTAGGATAGTTTCACTGCTTTCATATATAGTGGTGGCTTTTTCATTTGGTTTTATCTATATTGGCTGGGTTTGATCTAAACAATTTTGGTCTGTTTTATTGTAATGTTTATTTATATGGTTCCTGAAGATCTTGTTAATTGTTCAAATATATAAATTAATTTAAATATAGTGTTTTTATAAAAATAGAAAGACATATAGAAATTATTTTTATTATTTCATTATATTCAATAATTTTTTAAATAAAATGTGTCATTTCAAAAAATGTTCAAATGTTCCTTCCTTATATATATATAGTTTCAACATTAAATCAATTATTTATCAAATTTGTGTATATTTATTCATAAAAAATAATGATGTGTAATATGTTGTTTTTATAAAAATGGGATGGCTGGTCATATATAAATTATGTTTTTATTATTTCGTTTTATTCAATACTTTTTAAACATTAACATTTTCGACATTAAATCTAATAATTGTGATAAAAAAGTGTAGGTAAGTAAAGCTGTATATGCATGCGCCAAACTTGGATTATTCTCTGTTTTATTCTCTATCTGCGCCGCGAAAAAGCCTCCTCATTCCTCAATCTTGGTGTGGTGAAAGAGTCTTTATTCAGGGCCCTGAGCAAGTTTTTTAATGGCTAGGTCAATTTTGTCTTTTCCAAATATATATTGTGATTATTATTTCTGTACCAATTGCCAGCTCTTCAATACTTTGTCCTGCAAGCGCTGAATTGTAACATCCAGATTACTCTTTTTAGCACAACTCCATATCTGGATGCCATACCTGGAAATGGGTCTACGGATTTACTTATACAGCACTATTGTAGTGTATATTGGGAGGACAGAAGTGATTGTCGAAGTTAAAGCCAAGAAAAGTTAAAAACAAATCGATCTACCATGAAGGTTTACCATAATTAGAACAGAGATTAAAGCTGGAGTATTTTAATGAATAATGTTGAAATTTGCTTAAAAGCTTTGCTTATTATTTTATTAGTTTATCTTGGGATTCATTGAGCGATTTGTTACTTCATCTTAAACACTATTGAAAAATTAAAACGAAATCTTAAAATTAATACTCCATCCTTATACACACTAATTTTAGTTCGATATCGATTATGTTAAGTGACTTGTGAGTTAATTTTCACCGTTCTGCTAAAATATTCATTTAAATTTTATTAACAGCATCGATTTGCATATTTTTAGCGAATATTTATCGCATCCCATACGCGGAAAAATATCCTCCAATTATATTGGGCTGTAGTGCTGTTAACCCGATCGAATATAAATGCGAATCGAACATTTATTTCCGTTTGGTCCATAACTCAGCCGAACAGGTGATGTTTAAACAATCGCGGATCCCGTTGAATTCGCATCAGGGCTGACCTATATGTGTATATACTTGTATGTATTTTCCAGGATACATTCGTGGTGATAGGGCGAGTTTACAAGCAAAACTTCATCCAGAGAGGATTCGTTCTGTGGGGGGGGGGGATGATGCCGGTAATTTCATTAACTATCTAGGAGTGGGGGGAATGACCATCGGACTTGGTAAACAGATTGCAGAATAATTAAATTTCGAACCGTATAAAATCAGTGAAGGAAATGAAATGAGCGTGGAAGGGAATATGGCCGATGGAAAGAGAAACTGACCATGCGAAACCAATAATTGTTTGTTGTTTTACTGTAACTTTGTTAATGTTGTTGAGGGACTAGAAACTATTGCGGTTCTGTTCAGTCTCACTTTCTTTTCTTGTTTTTTCTTCTCTTAATGTTTTTTTCCTTCAGCTTTACACTCTTTTATTTAATAGCTGTAGGTTATCTAAATTATCATTAAATTATACTTATAACATAATTTGTAAAAATAATAGAGACAATGATTTTATTTTTATGGATGTTCTAGTAAATTTATTACTGTCGTTTTATAGAGTAGTACATCAGTCCAGGTTATTCCTAAATGGCAAAAAGAAGGCTACATGAAAGAATAGGTTGGGGAACAAGTAGTTCCAGGTTTTCCTTCTGTTTCTGTATCTGCAAATTCACTCAATGGTGAAACATTAAAGTTTTTTTAAAGAGATTGGTAAAAATCACTTTAATTATTCCCTCAATTTAATGAAATTCTGTTTTACTGGTAAATATTAGATATTTGTTTTTGTAAAATGTAACAGTCATCACTCCCAAATAGTAGAAACTGACACTCATTTTTATGAATAGAGCTTGCTGACTATATATTTCCAACATTTAGTGAATTTAATGGTAACAGTATGTAAATAAACTAGAAAAATTAAAATGCTATATAAGATAATTGTTTAAGTTTTTATGAAATAAAGCACATCAAATTTTAAGCTTGATTCTAGATGTGCTACCATCATAAATTAGACACAATCACTTCTACTGTGTTATCTTTAGAAAAATGACAAATATTTAATTAATAAATGTGGAACTGACTTCTCCCAGCATAATATTATTTTCAACTCATTAACTCATGATAAACATCGTGTTTTATTTTTCGTAATATGTTTTTTTTGAGGTTTTGAATATGTACTCACATTTGCTAATTTTTTGGATGTTAAATTTATTTTGTTTTTGATTTTTGTTTGTTCAAAAATAATCAGTTAAACTAGTAGCTTACCGTATTAGGAGAATTTCTACTGTAAATTATTGCGCAAATCAAGAGGTCTGTTGAGATCCAGTAATATTTCTTATCGGTTTTCAAGAACAATTTGATATCAGAAAAGATAATTGACGATATTAGAGCTAAATGTGTACCTGTTTCGTTTGGCATCGATCCGGTCTTCGGTCAATTTTCCACATCTTTGGCATTTCAAATCGGCGTTCTATGCAAGCAATACTGCATCGATTTCAGCAAGTACTAATTAGAAGCTCCCATTCGAATTGCATCAGTTGATTCTCCATAACTCTTGTAATGTGTGATGAGATGCTGTCTTGCAAGATGTTACGTCTATTACTTGTTATTGCTGGTATTTTTAGCAAGAATACAGCAAGTCTACATTTCATCGTCAGTCATAATAGGTCACAGAAAACTCTACTTTTGTTTTGCCTGTCAAGCAATGAAACCGTGATGTCGAAATAATTTGAAATGAAATATTCTGTGATATACATTTTTACTCCTTTTGGATCTTTTCTATTGCGTGTCTGCAAGCAATTGATTTATCAACTGCTGTCTGAAAGTTCTTTGAGAGTTTGAGCTGTTGTTCAAACAACGACTCAAACAACAAACTTCAACTTCATGTTGAGGCCGCTTCATTGACACTTTTCACTTTTCAGTATGTGGCATTTCGTCGAAGTGTGAATAAAACATGTTTTCAGTGCGTTGAAAATATTTGAATTTGTACCGAGTTTTATTTTCTTACTTCAATTTGAAGGAAAATGCAACTGGAAGTCACCGAATGTTATGTCAAGAGCTTGCTTCTTTAGATTACTATTTGTTTCAATATACAACGTGGGTCCCGTTATCATTTTGATTACCTATAACTTTGCTCAAAGGAAAGATAAGTAAGTTTGGTTTTCGTAAAAAGTTTATTTCGTCTTTACATTTTTTTTTGTTATGATTGAAAAATTATATCGGCTAAAAGGTGACCGCGATTCGCTATGCCACTTTCGACTTACTTAAGGAATTTTTCAAGACATCCTGCAACATCTGAGGCCGAACTTATTCAATTTCATGACGAATATTGTCTTTAAGATTTTTAATCGTTTTGGGCTTATTCACATAAACTTTTGATTCTAAAAAACCTCATGAGAACAATTCTGGTGCTGTTGAATCCGGAGATCTGGCTGGCTGTGTTAAATCGCCACTTCGCAAAATTAGTCTTTGTGGAAAATCGTCATTCAATAATTGAATTGTTGAACGAATTGTGTGTGTTGTGGTCCCATGTTGCTGAAACCACATGACCTCTAGTCCTTGCTCTTCCATTTCAGGCACAACAAAATTTCGAATAATGTTTTGGTGCCGTTCAGCAGTAACAGTAACTGCAACACCTTGGTCATTTTCAAAAAAATAAGGGCCAATGATGTTTCCAGTATGAATACCACACTTCACAGTTATTTTTAATGGATTCAATGATGTTTCATGAAGTAATTGAGGATTCTCCAAAACCGACTGTTTTGTTTATTAACGTGGCCACTGAGAAGAAAATGGGCTTCATCGCTTATTATCAATTTAGATGAAAAACCATCAATTTTACCAGGCAGCCTTAGGATTGTATTATTGTACTAAACTCGTTCATCAGGATCTCTGGGTAGCAATTTTTGGACTAATTGAATTTTGTACGGGAACATTTTCAAATCAGTTTTCCAAATTCGCCTTAAACTACGTGCAGAAACGGGGAACTGGAGACTGCAATACTATCGCGTATCAGAGCCACATTTGAGCGTTACGAGACGTCCGTTGTCTTTCAGAACGAGGCTTGTCTGCTGCCGTACCGTACTGTCGAAAATTCGCATGTCAAGCGATAAATTGTGGTTTTGTGAGGCACTGGACTATTAGGATATTTTTGACGCAATTTCCGCTGAGTGGCAAAAATGGAACGATTACTTTTAATAAATATTGTCACTATTTCTGCTCATTCTTGTGGCGTATACTTATCCATAATAAAATTTGGACGTCTAAACAATACAACGGTTAAAGCGTAACTATGCTAAACGTCGTGTAACTAAGAAAGCTTGCAATCAAAATGGTATCGGAACGTTTGCACCACTTGTTATGAAGCGTGATCTGTTTGTACAATGCTTAACATCTTATGAATAATCAAAAAAATTAATCGATTCGTGGATTTTCGGAACGAATTACTACTGCATTCAACATATTTTACAAATTGATCCCCCTGCGACTATTTCTTGCTTCCAAACGTGAAAAATGGTTGGTTGATAAGTGATTGGGATCGAACGAAGTGGTGATCACTAACACATCAAGAATATATTGTTAAAAAATGTATCCTAAATATAGTGTGACAATAATAGAGGCATGAAGTCCAATAAAAATAAAACAAATACATACACTGTTCATCGAATCCTACCACGCAAAACAAACCGAATATGCCATTCGCAGGGGAAAATACACACACAGCTAGACAGGAAACAACATTCAGACGTCTCGTATCGAAAATGTGGAACACGTAACGTGGAAAAATAGCGTCGTCGGAGAAAGATGCGCGTTTGACTTAATTTCACGGGGCGGTTCACAGCGACCTCTCGGCCTCGAAAACGAATTTGCATCCCCGTTCGCTCGCCGGAGACTGTTCACGATTCCCGATAAAAGAGCCGGCTGCCGTGAATGGCGCGTCTCGAAGCTAATTCTTCACGTAGCCAGTTGACGTTACTTGTATACGATCGGGCCGGGTTTATTTCGCCTTTTTATATACGTATTTAGGTTCGATCAACATCAATGTACCGAATAGTTTTCAGATCTGAGAATAATAAACGCGCACTTGGTTTATTTTTAGTCGCCAGAAACTGTTAATTCTATTCAGTATTCACTTTAAAAAAATATATATAAACTCGTACAGTTTGAAATTCCGTACATATTCCATATCGAAAGAACAAAATATCGGATCGGAGGAAGATTGAAAGTACGTTAGGTACTAGGTTTATCGGAAAGTCATTACCGGCTTTTCTAACAGTTGTGGCTAGGAACAACAACATTCAGCATACAATGTCTGACACATGCCTATTTATTTTACTGACATCAAGCTTGAATGCTTGTACACATAGTGTAATAGGGGTGTAAACCAATGGGGATCTTTGGTGAAAAGTTTTGCTTTGCCCAACATCCAAATGGTGTTATATCGAATATTTAAGTAATTTGATTGGCCAACTTAAATCTACATTATAGGCACCCGTAAAAAAACATTTCGCTATGAAGACATTTCTGGAATTGGTTCTTTGATAAAGTTTGGCACACTGGTGAGGCACGTGACAGCTCTGACTTATCGTTTAATTGACCAATAAAATTTAAATAAAAAACATATATATATATATATATATATATATATATATATATATATATATATATATATATATATATATATATATATATATATATATATATATATATTATGTAGTGTACAATTAAAAGGCTTTAAATATACATTTTTTAAAGATATTTGACAAAAATATGTTATATTATCAACATAGCAATATCGCAGGATAAAATAAAAGAGATAGCTCAAAGATCTACTAACAGTATAATAAAACAATTTTCTGGGGCATGAGATATTTTATTGTTCACGCACCGACAGTTGCTCGAGACTGTCGCCTTAAGAGTCCGAAACGCACATGTTTTATCAGCTTGAGAAGTTCCTAGCCGGAAGAATGTTTCCCACCTCGATATTCTCAGCGAATGGGGGTACAGGAAAGAGTTTCCTGGACCGGCCTTGTCCACCACCTCCAAGAACCCGAGGGAAGAGCTCCAGCTATAAAAGTCGGTGCATCGACAACGAGATGACTGAATTTGTATCGACGATGAAGAAAGTATTTGCATCAACAACGAGGGAAAGAGATGAAATGAGAAGAAGAAAGTAGTGTTGAGAATTAAGAAGAAAGTATCGAATTGATTGAAGAAATATTGTTAGAAGAATTGAGAGCAGTATGCTTAAAATAATTGAAGAGAGTAATGTTATATAATATCTTATATATATATATATATATATATATATATATAATATCTTATATATATATATATATATATATATATATATATATATATATATATATATATAATACTAATTAAACAACTCGTCCTTGAGTATTAATAGAGAAAAAATAAACTGTATTTAATTTACAATCTTGTTTTCTCTTCCCGCGTTTCAACATCATCTAAATATAAGGTGTTTCAAAACATTTAAATGGCAATAACACAATAAAACATAAAAATAACCATTCAAATATTTAAAAAAAGACAGAATATTTTACAAGAAACACATAACAAATTAAATCCGTTTTCAAGGGACAAGAAAATGTTCTACATAATAAATTCGATAAAACCCGTAGCTTTTATTGGACAAGGCAATATTAAGACCGTACAAACGACCGAACCTTCACGTTCAACTGTTCGGAACGCACCCTTTTCTATTTTCTTTTCGCACCGGTCACCCATAGCTCCGCGTTAATCTTAACCCTTTAAATCACCACCAGCAATTTTGCACTGTCCAATAACTTCAAACATAATTTCCACACGTAAAGGATTTATTTACGGTGAAAGCCCCGCACTGGTACGTACGTCACCGCGACGTCTTTACACACCTTTCTAATACAATTACACCGGACGATAACAATAAAGTAAACGTAATCTGCTCGAAGATGACATGTTCAATTATTCTAGAATGCACCGGTCGAGTCGAGGCGGCTGGCTTATCATTGGCGGGTCTCTCGCTGATGCCGGCAATAAAAAATCACCGCGCTCAACTGAAAAATATGGTTAATCGACTGGTTTCGAGTGACTTGTGCCAGGACGTTTAAATTTTACCCTATAAAATAAATCAGCGTATGTTACGTGTGTGAGAAAATAATCAAGTTCTTTAAAATAATATATTGTTCATTATAATTTGAAAACTTTTCTTGGGCGTTATTTTTTAATGATATTATATATGTAGGATTAACGAAAGTAAATCTGTGCATGTGCAGTTTACCTACAATCATACCGTACAAGCGCCTATAACATAATAATACTATCCCTCCATACAGCAACAACGCTAAATATCTCGAAATGAATCTTGATGCAAAACTTCGTCGGAAGAAACTGATAAAGAAGAAAAGAAAAGAACTGAAATTGAAACATAGGAAAATGTACTGGCTAATTGGAAGAAAATCACAATTATCAGTACATAATAAATTGCTATTATATAAAGAAATACTGATATCTATATGGACATACGGAGTTCAATTATGGGGATGTTCTGCAAAGAGTGACATAAACAAAATACAAATTTTTCAGAACAATGCCCTGAGAGGTATTGTGGGCGCACCCAAATACTATAGGACTGATTACCTACCTATATTATTATTATAAGAGAATTGCAAGGGGGCAAGAGGAAAGACTCCGTATTATTACCTATATACCAGAACAGGACACAGACTATATATATATATATATATATATATATATATATATATATATATATATATATATATATATATATATATATATATATTATACTAAGCCCTCTTGGTCAGGCAATGGTTAAGGGGACAGGGCGGTTCTCCTACTGTTTCGATAGTCGCAGGTTAGGGATCGCATGTATGTACTTTATATTTGTTATTGTAATTTTAAATGTTTTTATAGGCAACAGTGGAAAATCTGACAACGAATAACCATCCCAGTCACGCCGGTAACCAGGCTGGGTCAGACGGATGTCTTTTGAGATGGTCTCTAAGTAGGTCACTAATCAGTCGGTCTGTGTAATGGCGAGGACCCTATTTAGGAGCCCATCTTAAACAATCGGTCCAGTCCAGATAAATCCTCGTTGGTAAAACGGAGACTTTAAAATATATAAAAAAATATATTATCTTGATATATTATTTGTAGCGTTGGAAGCTATCGAGTGAATACGACTATCGACTGCTTAATAATTGGCTACGTTTTACTATCGACTGATTCAATCGTGTACTTTTCGTTACTACTTTTGAACCTACTAGTTTCATTCTAGTGATTTGTAACGTTCTGGCTTTGCCGCCCTAGCCGCTATCTTGAAAATAATGTGCCGAATTTATGCTTACATGGAATTATATATAATATATATGGTTTTATTTTTTGTTTGTAGTATGACTTTAAAATAACTATATATTGTACATTAATATAGCAGCATTTTGGAACTCTATTTTTAGATAAGATGATTAATGTAATAAGGTAAACAAACATATTGATTGGTAAATAGAAAAATAATTTGTGTTATCTCGGCAACTATTGGGACTCTTTTTATTGACTTTCTCTAGTCTCTCGATGTTTGTTTAAGCTTTTTGAATGTAAAAACTTCTTTCATTCAAGTTTCAAGGAATAGTAATATTCCTAATAAGAAAATGTTCCTTAGTAGCGATAAATACAATTATTGTTGTATTTAAAAAGGGTGCAATGGTTAAGAAGTCGATAAAGATTGATTGAGGAAATGCGATTTAAATAATTAGTGGTCCAAAGAAGTTGTACATCTCCGTCTCACTTATTGTTAGAGAAAAATAGTAAGCTCAAATATATTTAATCCTACTTTAATTTTTCATTCCCTATTAAAATACGCTAAATATATTTGGGATCACTATTCTATCAGTTTTTTCAGACTGCCACCTATCAATTTAGAATTATTTAACATTAACTGATCTGTACAGCAAAGGCAATCAAGCAATTATTTCGACCCTTTCCTCTATCAAAATCGGCACGGAAAGGAATTCGTACGTCTCCATCTGTTGCTGAATACAAAAACACTGATTACCAAAACAGTCAAAGTGTGCATTTAACTGAAATAATAATTACTATTTTCGGTCGCTAGTTTTTTTAGTATCGCTTAGTTCAACTCTTTTTTGACTATCGGCTGTTTCGATTCCTTTTAGTCGATAGGTCCCATGGCTACTTATTTGTAATATTATAAATAAAATGTGCTGTCCTCAACAGATCAAGCTGAACTGAATTTAATTCCCATAGCAATGTAATCAAGACTACAGGTAGCAAAACACCAGCTATATGTATAAGATCAAGGTGCCTTAAATAAAATACGAGTTTTTATATTTTCTCGATATTTTCTTTTCTTAAAAAGCAAAGACATGCACCATTCAAGGAAATCATAAATCGTTCGATATTTTAGACCTTTAAATTTTGGGTCGTTTATGTATTTTAAAAAAGGTTTGAATGCAAAGGATCTGGGCGGGATTGTCGCTCTTTTTAATTGTACAATTTATCGCCTTTGCGAATACTTAGCAATAGAAATAATTACCCTGAATGGTAACATTGTTGATGTTTCTTCGGCGGTTCTATTTGTTATTATCGTGATTTATGTAATATTGGCCATTTGAATCTATACGTTTTGCTTATATTCCAGGCAGTGTATGGAAGCCATCCCAAAGCCACCCTTTGTCCTTTGAGCAAAAACATTCATCGAGCCTTCAAAACCTTCTTCGAAATTGGCGAAGTGCTGTGCTGCAAGCGTATTTCCCATTGATGCGATAAGTTGATAATGGGACGGGGAGAAGTCTGGAGAATTTTTTCGTTCACATTCGCGACTTTAAGAAATTGTGAAGAGGATGATGTTCTCATACGAAGAAACCAAGGCAATAACATAACTCATGCCCCAGAAAATTGTCTTATTATACTGTTAGTAGATCTTTGAGCTAAACAATGTACATTTAAAGCCTTTGAATTCTACACTACATAATAATTTTCCAGATAGAATATTAAAAATAATAAGGTGCGCTATATACTGTAAACGGAATTTTAACAGGGAGACTCAAAAGTTTGCTTTCAGTATAAAAAAACAAAACGACAGAAGTCTAATATATCCTATTAAATTGATGTCACTAAACAAATATGAAAATGGGAAAAGACTGAAGAAGTAATTTTGATTTTTATTCTCGGATTATATCTCGGAGAAACAACTTGAACTACTACAAGTGTTCCATCCCAAAAAACTCCGCGCGTTACTTAAAGCCCCATGCTTTATGAGGAACATCAATACACACATCGAATCAGTCATCCCGTTTGTGAAACATTTCATAAACATGCTCAGTGTGAGGTTCTCCATAGGAACCTTAGAACACGACAACACGTTGATAAAATCCCTACCCCTCCACAAACCCCGGTAGTAAACAAACTACGACAATCCCAGTCATAACCCAGGGTCTCTGTCGCCCGCAAAACACTTCTCTGTCCCGAACCTGAAGCGACATCAGCAAAAGACCATCTGGTTCTAGTTGGTCATTCTGGAATAAGAAAAAAAAGCTCAAAAGCTAAGATGTTTTGTTTCATAATAAATACATTTTCGGTCACAGACAGATCAGAAATATAGGTTGCCGTAACTAAGATATTGATTGGAATTAAAAGTATTGGTTGGATTACTGATCTGAAATAATTCACCTGTCATAATTAATGGATTGTCAAGATATGTTATTGTATTTCTACAATAAGATTCATATATTTCCGTTCATGATGTGAAAATATTGATATCTTTGCTGATTTTAAGTAGTAACTTTGGTACATGTTAGTATTCGAACCCGACTAGTTTCCAGAATAGCGAAATCACTGCGATGACCGAAATAGACTTAAAAATTAACGTTTGAAGAAGATTGTTGACGGCCGTTCGCCAGTCTAAATTTA
The DNA here is from genome assembly GCF_030347505.1 of Rhynchophorus ferrugineus. Classification (NCBI taxonomy): domain Eukaryota; kingdom Metazoa; phylum Arthropoda; class Insecta; order Coleoptera; family Curculionidae; genus Rhynchophorus; species Rhynchophorus ferrugineus. The sequence continues at coordinate 87,604,800 of NW_027472580.1, read as the reverse complement.
GTCGACTAAAATTACAAGCAAATTTCGCTTATTCTTTTCTGTGGACACGTTTCCGTTTGTCTGCTCGAACAGACAACCCTGAATCTATTAAATTCGAATCGGTCGGGGTAACTTAAAGGGTTCCAAAATTTTATATATTTGGCGGTTTTTAATTAGGTAATTTCATTAGTTCTTTATTATTTATTCTATTTATTATCATATTTTTCTTTAAATTAATTCGTTAGTATTTTCTTAAAATATATAGTGATCGATATAATCTTGTTCACTAATAATTTAAAAATATAGAAAATGTTGTACATTTTGGTCCTAGCTTTCTAACTTTTGAACTTGAGGTTAACAACTGCGTTACGCAGGAAAATGATTGAGTTGTTTGACATGATATTAGCTACAGATGAATACAATTTGATAGGATAACCTTGCACTATCTATTGATATTTATTCCATTCTTCAAGTAGTATTAAATAAATTTAACATGCTATTTTACAGCTTTTCTAATGTATTTGTCCGGACATTTTTAAATCGTATATTCATCCGCATGTACTTTCAGAAGTTACACGTAGAATTTAGGAAAAATAATTAAAACAAATAGAAGATAATTTAAACCAAAGTTCACTCAACTTTAAACCAAATTTTTCTCAATCGTATTTATCCGTTTAAATATTGACATAAATTCTATTTATTTATATTTGATTTCGTCTTACCTCCTTTCACCAAGTCATATAATTCCTAAAATAATAAGAATGTAATGTAATATATTATAATTAGTGTTGGGAACTATATGGTTTGTAATTTTTGGTCTGGTTCAGTAATGTTCAGTGGTGTTTTAGTCGCTATTTTTGATTGATTTTACTACTTTTTACTACTGATTTTACTACTTTTTACTAGTGAGTATTTATGTCGTCTACTTTTAGTTACTATTTTTGGTTCTACTAGTTTCATTCCACTGATCTTTAATGTTCTAGCTCTGTCGTCCTAGTCGTTATCTTGACAAAAATGTACCCAATTATGCTTACATAGATTTATATGTAATATATATAGTTTTATGATTTTTTTGGTAGTTTTCTTATAGATAACAATATATTGTATATTAATATAGCAGCACTTTGGAACGATATTTTTCGTTAAGATTGTTAATGTAATAGTGTAAAAAGATTAAAATGATGAATAGTAAAATACTTTTAACGGTTTTTATGGCAATAATAGGTAATATTTCGATTACTCTCTGGACAATTGATAAATCATATTTCCGTTCAATAAGAAATAAAGCATTTACTTTATTTAAAAAAACTCTAGTAGTTATTATGCGTTAGTAGTCATTTTTAATTATGTCATGAACCGTGCATTTGACTGAAAATAGTAATTACTAGTTTTTTGACTATCGACTGTTTCAACTGTTTTTAGTCGATAGTTCCTAACGCTAATTATAATGTAATTATATCAAGTCACAAAGGACGTTAACGCGTTGAAGTGACTAATCAATATAAAAATAATCATCATGCGTTGTGTTAATTTTCCGAAATATCTATGATAATAACTCTCTTCACTTAATATTTGAAATGTACAAGTAACTTTTCCTCAAATATTTTTTTAAATCAACAACGACGAACACTTTTAAACAAAGCATAAATAAGAATGGAGCATTTATCGTTAGTTTTTGATCGCGCCACTTACTCCTATATCAGTTCTTCCAGCTAAATAAACCGGTCTCATTTTTCAGCGTTGCAACATCACGTTTTAAAACGTCGCGCGCTGTAAAATTTCTTTTATTGTTGCGAAACTTTTCCGACTTATTTTCCAGTTAATGTCGCCCTCCGAATAAAAATGTTTTCATTTTAAGGGACTCGGCGGCGGGAGGGAGCGGAAGAAAAAGACGGCCGAGAGTTGGGAAAAAAGGGGGAAGCAAAAAATCGCATTCAAAAAGTGCCACTCGCGTAGTTTTCAATAGCGAAACTTGGACGGGACAACTTTTAGCTTCGGAAGTTAATTGAAATTGTAGAAGATCGTCGAAAGTTTAATGGGAATTGATATCGGTTTTATTAAATGAACGGAACGATTACAAACTGTGTTTTTTTATAGTTTTACTAAACATTTTTAACTTGACGGACTATGGAAATACTATTGTAAAACTTTTAAAGCAAGATATAAATGAGTTATTTATTTTCCCATTATAGAATCTTCTTTTTACCTAATATAGTTTATTTGGACTAGGCTTATCTCTTAGTGGAAACTCTGAACTACAGTAACTGGTAATTAAGCTCACCTACTGTCGAGTGACCACATTAAAGATCATCCCAGAAGACATCCGGCCTTAGGCAGCCTGATTGCTGGCGCAGCTGGGATGATTTGCTTGATTCATGGACAATCTACAAGGTGGGGATCTAGAAGGATGACAACTAAAGGCCCAGACCTGTTAGATTTCTTCATAATAAGAAACATAACATCCAACTATATGAAAGTCGAAAAAAACTTTGACCTAAGTTCAGATCACACACCAGTCATTCTGACAGTGGGTGAAAATATAATAATAAATTATATTTATAACAATATTCAACGTTAATACACAAGAGAACAGACTGGGAAGGATTTCTTGAAGAATTGAATAATCTAATTCAACTAAATTGTACCCCTTAAGACAGTCGAACAGTTAAATTTTGAAGCAGGAAAATTGATTGTAGATATCTAACAAGCTATTTGGAGTGATACTTCAGAAATCAAGAGTACATCTAAAGGAAATAATTATCTGAAAGAAATCAAGGAAATGGTAGATGAGAAACGAAAGCTACGAAAAAGTGGTAACAAAATAGAAAGCCTGAAAATAAAAATATTTTAAACAATATAACCCAAAGTTTGAAAAGAGATATACTGCAAACTAAAAACAAATCCATTAATAACTATCTGAAAAATCTAATTGATGACAAGGGAACAGATTATCGCTCTGGAAAACCGCGATATATCTAAAACGATCTTGTTGATCTATACACCAATTTTGTAGCTTGTTATGGAACAAAGGATATATTTTTATGTTAAATAATATAGAAACAGAAATTTTTTGAAGATTATAGTAAAGGTATGAATGAAATATGGTCATTTTTGTATACCTTTTCTGACTATTTGTTATTATACTTATATCTTATAAATACAAAATTAACCTAAAAATTACTTCTAATCACAACTGTGGCGTATATAGAAAGGGACGCGTAGTTGTGAAAACTCTCAGGCCAAATTAGAACAAGCGCGCATGGGCAGTTCTAGCCCATCGAAACTTTTATAGGCATGGATGTATAGGTTTTTTACTGTCGTCTCTATAGAACTATCTTTCTGTTACCAGTAATATCTAAGGTATTTGAAAAACGTCTATTGAAAAGGACAAAATTATAGAAAGAAGAAGCTTAGTACCTACACATTAGTTTGGGCTTATTTTGTAAGAAGTACTCTTTGAAAATAACTAGGGCAGTGCGGAGTCTGTTGAACCGTGGGGACTAGTGTGCCATCTTCAGTATCATGCACACGCTTAAGCTCTAAAAATAGTCTAGAACAAAAAACTAAAACTAGAAGTGAGATAGTAAAGTTGAAGAAAAGATCAGAGAAGAATGCAATTTTTAAAAGGTCCTCAGAGTCTGATGAGGAAAATCACTCTGAGAGTGACTAAATTAATTAAGTTACTTTTTGTTTTTATTTCCGCTAGGAGTCCCACAAGTTTTATTATAGTTTTGTTCCCATATTTCTTATGATTTAACGTGTGAATATTTGTATAACCCAATAGCTCAAGTGATCCCTTTGGGTAGTAGATAAAGAGTAGATAAGACCAGAAGTAATAAGAATAAGTAGATAGACCTAGCTTGTGGGGTCTAATGAGACATGAATATTTTCTTTATAAAGTAAATTTAGTAAGTAAACAAGGAATTTGGTTTTGCGAAGTTTTTTTATCATAATATGGGGTCAAAGAAATAAACAACTGATTTAAGAATTACTCTTTTCAATTTTTTTTTATCTACGAGCTACGAGGATTTCAACAAAATGACAAAATAACAACATTATTTGTTTACTACATACTACCTTACTGGGATAATAATTTTATGGTAATTTAATATTTTAGCTCTACATAATTACTTTTAGGGTTTGCTTTTTGTATTTCTCGATACTGTTCGCGTAACACATTGTACATAGGAGTTGTATTATACCCATATTCATATTAAAACCCTTCCTGTAAATTTGTACCTTTTCTGAACTTAAAAGATATTGAATTTCATGCCAAAAAATATATACTTACTGAAATATAATTGGTTCAATTCTCAGTTTGTTTTAAAAGGCACCTTTTAATATAACACTTTTTATCATTGACTAGAATGTAAAGTATATGCTAATAAATACAATGTTATTATTTTTATTCTCTCTGTTCTGTTACTAGGTGATACCGTGGTTGTGAGGTTTATTCTAATTATTGCAAAAACAATCTTATGTATACTATGGCTGGCTTAGAAAACCCTTTATTAATTAACTCTTTTATAAATGTACATTTCGATGATGAAGAAGTGGTAACTTATTGGATCGGAATATAAACGATAGTGCCTGCTTAATCCTATTACGTATCCCTTCTAAATAAACGACCAAAAGGACGTACTTGGTCGTTGTCCCGTCTGGACAGCTCATAGTTGCAGTAAAATTATTTGTGGGTACCGTCTGTACCTTCGCCTGCTAGCGTGGCTCTGATGGTCTTCTGCAGAAATCTGTTTTTAGCGCCATATGAAATGGTTTTTCTAGTTTTGACTCCAAATTCTAATAGTCTACAACTGAGCAATTGAACCATATATCATTCTCAGACTCATAACAACTTCAGCCTGTCTACGATTTTTGTGTTAGGTTTTTTGTGCACTAATGATGTTTTTCAAGCATGGATATTCCTATAAAGCATGGGCGATCCAATTTTAACCTATCTTCTTTTCTTGATAATTAATTTGATTTTGGTTGAATTAATATATTCATAAAAACTTCAGTTAACGCCGGCTGTTGAATGTGTAAGGTTTAGAAGCAAAACACTCATTTTACACTAAAACTATTTTATTTTACGGAAAGAGGTGGCGACTTACTTTTGCGACTTTAAGAAACTAACTGTCCCTTTACCTGTAAAGTATTCGTAAGGAAAATTGAGTTTTTTATTTTAATTATTAAATATTGGTATAGTTTTACAAATTCTCAACATTTCGTAATTTAGTAGAAGTAATTGCTTAGTTCAAAAATTCTCATCATCAAAAAGTACTGTCTTGATGAATATTTATTCCCTGTCTAACATGTTATTTTTTTGATATTATAGGTACCATAAAACTAATTTTATAACTACGAAATATCCAACAAATTATATTAATAACATTGTGTAGAACAAACCAAAAGATGTAATAGCACTTAACTAAAAACAAGTAATTTTTATAATTTTTATATCCCATATTATTACAAATCGTACGTAATTTCAGTATATTTTTGAAATAACTGTAATGATAATTTAAAACAAATATAAAAACTGAAATTATCACGGTACATTTCTTGTACACATAAATTAAGATTTGTTTAACATTAGAAAGCCAAAATCCAAAATTCTTGCAAAATATATAATTAAAATTAAATTATAAAATTATCATAACATATTTAAAATGTTTTAATTGTGTTGTATTGTTTGATCCTTTGATAGAAATACAGCTCAATTCTTTGAATGCTTCGTGTAAATAACGATTACAATTAATAACATGGGACAGTAATTTCCCAACAGAGAACATAATGCGCGGACATTCGTTTGTTTTATTTAACTTATATGCGCGTTACTTTTAAGACTCTTGGCAAGCGTACTTGATTTTTATAGCTCATGTTCCTTGAACGAGTTTCAATTATATAAAAAACCGAATATGAATTGGTGATTTTAGCTAAGTGGTGTCCTGCAGCTAAGTGGATAAAGTGGCAGTTTGGAGTATAAGCCGTAGTGGTAAACGATAAAGATTCGGATGTTTATTTTAATTATTGGAAGATTATCACGTAACTATAATTGTTGATATGAAATGAGACTTCAGGGATGTTGAAGTCGTTTCTTGTAGTCAATGTATTTTTCTGAATTTGAGATGTAATTGCTTATGTTTTTAATTCGTTAACACGTCATGTATTTATTAATAGCGTGTAATTAAATTTCGTCTTCGTATAACTGGGGAGAATCGCTTTTTTTTGTGAAATTGGTCCAAAAAAAGACTGGTTGGTTGGTTTAGTCATTCTTTGAAAATTTTCAAAGAATGACTGAAGCTTATGGCATTGATTATTGCAGAATATTATAGGAAATATTCCAGAGCTACTAGCCATGCAATGTGGTAGAATATTGAATAAAATAATGAACAGAATATCGTCAGTATAGCAGTTGTCAAGAAAATTAATAGGTGCTGGCTCATTCTGTCTAAAGAATACCCCATGATAGCAGGATTATTGGGTAGAAACTGTGTGTGTGTTAAGACACAACATATCAAACTTGTATCGATGACAAACATTCTGGAAATTTTATATTGATAATTTTAAGATGAAGATGCAAATGTATTGGCGGCGCTATCAAAACTTTATTTTTTCCTAGGTAATAGAAAGAAGTTGAAGTATATACATTTAATGATACATGTTTGATTTTGTTGAAGAAGGAACACATTCAGTATTTTATAAAGATACCTAGTAATATTTAAGTAAATTAAATGAACAAATTTTAATTTTCAAGTTTATTTTAATAAGAAAATATACAGGGTTATACCAAATATTTACGGTTTTGGACCTGAGCAACCAAAAGCTGTTTATAAGGCAAATTGGTTCTAGTTATCGAAATGTTCAATACATTCGATATTTTACTATTTTTGACCATTAATGCTCATTTATTGAATTAACTAGTTGGAGTTCAGAGTTCATTTGGCATGATTTTTTTACGTATACCGAGCATATAAGATTCATAGGTACCAAAAATATTATAAGTGATTTTTCAACGATATCTCTGCATTTTCGCATATTTTGAGGCCCAATAACACCAGAAAAATAAGTTCCATATGATGCTTAGTGCAATGTAGTCAGCTGACAGTTGTTACAAGAGAACCCGAAAACTAGAACTAATATTGACATATGGATATGAGTTCAGGATATCAAACAACATTAAGAATCGTTTTTATCTACTCATCTCATCTATTCAAATTTGTAAACTTGTAATCTTGTCAATATGAATTTTTAGCAGTTAGTCAAATTAATTTATTTTACCCTGCTTGGCTTCAGTGATAACACTTGAGGTTATACATTATCTACAAGTAAGTATCATTCGAAGTGTTTAAAAATTCAGTCTGTAAATACTTGATAATATCACATTGAACAACAAATAGGTATCAGTTGTCCTTAATCTGGTGAAGTATAATTCATCTAATTTTCGATTTTTCTGGACTTTTTGGAGGCCTGTATTTAATTCATGTATATACATATACATATATATATATATATATATAATATATATATATATATATATATATATATATATATATATATATATTTTTTTTTTTTTTTTTTGGGAACAACGTTCACTCATTCACGATCACGTTCACGATCATTTTCTTCTAGTAGGAATATATGTTGGGTGCATGCGCATCTGTACATCCTAACTCACCATATGATATTAAATATAATGTTTAATACTGAAAAAGAAATAAAATTATTAGGGACAGATAGTGACATTAGACATCCAGTGCCATCAAAATAACTACGTCACGCACAGATTAATGTATCTTGTGCTTTTAAGATTATTATTTATTTTTTAATGATTTTTTAACAGCATTTATACAAAATTAATCCTTATGTTCATTTTAGCTTTTATGTCATCCACACAATTAGTGATAGAGTTTCTATTTTCATACATAATGCTAATGGCTCATATAACTGGTCAATTGAAAAGTCCCCGGCCTACCATAATAAAACAAATTTTTTTGGCAAAATTAGTTTTTTTTATTCAGCGTAATTCCCTTCTAGGCTGATACACTGATTATAGCGACCCTCCAACTTTTCGATACCATTTTTGTAGTACGATTTGCCCTTTGCTTCAAAATAGGCCTCAGTTTCGACGATCATCTCTTCATTCGACGAAAATATCTTCCCAGCGAGCACTCTTTTGAGATCTGAGGACAGGAAATAGTCGCTGGTGGTCAGATCTGGAGAATACGGTGGATGAGTAAGTAATTCGAAGCCCAATTCATGGATTTTTGCCATCGTTTTCACTGACTTGTGACACGGTGCATTGTGTTGGTGAAGCAGCACTTTCTTTTTCTTCAAATGCGGCCATTTTTCGGCGATTACGTCCTTCAAACGGCCCAATAACGGTATGTAATAGTCGTTGTTGACGGTCCTTCCTTTTTCTAGATAATCAATGAAAATTATTGCAAGCGCATCCCAAAATACAGACACCATAACCTTGCCAGCCAACTGCTGCGTTTTCCCACGCTTTGGAGCGGGCTCATCGTGAGCAGTCCGCTCGGATGACTGTCGCTTGGACTTCGGAGTGAAATAATAGAGCTATGTTTCGTCCATTATCACATATCGACACAAAAACTCGGGTTTATTACGCTTGATCATCTTCAAACAGTGCTCCGAATCATCAACTCGTCGTTGTTTTTGATCAAAAGTGAGCTCGCGCGGCACCCACTTTGCACAAAGCTTTCTCATACCTAAATATTCGTGAATGATATGATGTACATGTTCAGTTGATATGTTTAGAGTGTCTGCTATTTCAATTTACGGTCATTAAACATAATTTTGTGGATTTTTTAAATGTTTTCGTTGGTAACAACCTCTTTTGGACGTCTACTGCGTTCACCGTCTTCGGTGTTCATTTCACCACGTCTAAACTTATCATACCAATTCTTGATGGTTGATTTTCCTAGGGCAGTGTTCGGAAACTCGGCATCAAGCCAAGTTTTTGCTTCAACTGTATTTTTTCCCTTCATAAAGCAATATTTTATCAACCCGCGTAATTCCTTTTTATCAGTTTTTTTCACAATAACAAAAGTTGCTTGACTCAAAATGCTATAATTCACAAACTAATGATCCCACAGCTGTCAAATTTATACACGCGTTTTTTGAGGGTTAGGACTAACTTAGAAATATATGGATTTAGTTCTAATAGCGCCATCTATGCGTCAGACCGCGGACTTTTCAGTTGACCTGTTATACAAATTATAGCTTTATCTTTAGCTTCTGCTTATTGGAATGAATTACTATAAAAAGTTAATTTTTTGGTGGTATTGAAATGCTTATGCATAAGTCGTTACTGAATGTAAACAATATATTAAAAGATAATTGAACTGTCATATATAAAATTCAACGAGTCCATCACTGTTAAAACGTGTTAATATAATGAATGATACACGTACAGTTCTTAGAATTATTTAAAATTATGACTACCTGGTTCATACCTGATTCATATATAATACCGTACATCTTCAGATAATTAATGTATATTCAAATGCGTGTCGGATATCTCATAAATTTCGCGACAGAGTGTCGGGATTTCTAGTCAGCGATTGCCTCCATTGTTTTCTAAATTTCTTCTGCGTTTTCTTCAACAGACACCAATTCAGAATCAATCGTATCGCCCCGTCAACCCCTAAATTTCCTTTCCCGACTCTCGGCTCTTATCAGTTCACCCTCCTTCCTGCACCGTCCACGTCCACTCTACTCTACCACCATTGTGTTCTCGTTTTCGGCTGTCGCGCGATACTCCACACTCCCCGCGCCGCCCACATGATCACGGCCCTAATCCTACGGTCCTCCAGCTGGATTTTTAATCGGATCCCCTCTATCCCGACGATCCAGGAAAAATATCGGTGCTCGAATCCGTTCCAAATCTGTCTCGGTTTTCCAATTTTATTCAAACGCCACGTAGAAAGGAGAAGCAATAGAACTGCGGGGTTGAGGGAAGGGAGGAGGGAGGGTCGCGGACGAGGACGCGCGACTGGTGTAGGGGATATGGGGGTTGATAAATGCGATCTGGATAAAGATCCCGGACGACTGCCAAAAATAGTATTTTATCATGAATTGATGCTTGGAGAGAACATTGCTTGTTTTTTTTCTCCGTTCTTTCGTTTGCACTATGATAAATGGCGGCTGTCCCGGTGGAATTCCGGTTTTGTGAGCGACGGAGGGGGGCGTCGGTTGATACGGTGAACTCAGATGGCGGGTGTGTGTGTGGGGGGGATGTTACATAGAGTAGCGGAGGCCCGCAGGGGAGCTTTTTGACGATTGGGATGCGATACAGATGTGAATTTATTTTCTTTACAATAACGTTCTGGATTTCCTTTCTACTTAGAATCTTATAGGGCTTCCATGTTTTAAAAGTACTGGTTAACTCTATCTTATATATATTCTTAGTATAATAAACTGAATTTATTGAGTGACAAAATAACAGGTCAATTGAAAAGTCCCCGGCCTACCATAGTAAGACACATTTCTTTGGCCAAATTAGTTCTTTTATTCGACATAATTCCCTTAAAGGGTGATACACTGATTTGTAGTGACCCTCCAACTTTTCGATAACATTTTTGTAGTAGGATTTATTCTTTGTTTCAAAATAGGTCTCAGTTTCGGCGATCACCTCTTCATTCGACAAAAATTTCTTTCCAGCGAACGTTCTTTTGAGATCTGAGAATAGGAAATGGTCGCTGGGGGAAAGATCTGGAGATTACGGTCGATGAGGAAGCAATTCAAAGCCCAATTCATGGATTTTTGTCATCGTTTTCATTGACTTGTGACACGGTGCATTATCTTGGCGAAGCAGCACTTACTTCTTCAAATGCGGCCATTTTTCAACAAAGTGTCCAATAACACTATGTAGTAGTCGCTGTTGATGGTCTTTCCTTTTTCAAGGTAGTCAGTTAAAATTATTCCATGCGCATCCCAAAATACAAACAAACACCATAACCTTGTCAGCCGAATTTTGCGTTTTTCTACGCTTTGCAGCGGGCTCACCGTGTGCAGTCCACTCGGATGACTGTCGATTGGATGGAGGAGATATGTTTCATCCATTGTCACATATGGATGCAAAAACTCCGGTTTATTACGCTTGATCATCTTCAAGCACTGCTCAGAATCATTAACTCGTCGTTGGTGGTTAAAAGTGAGCTCACGCGGCACCCACTTTTGCACAGTGCTTTCTCATACCCAAATATTCGTGAATGATATGATGTCCACGTTCGGTTGATCTTTAGAGTGTCTGCTATTTCATTCAATTTGAATTTAATGTCATTCAAAATAATTTTGTGGATTATTTTAATGTTTCGTCGGTAACAACCTATTTTGGGCGTCCAGTGCGTTCACCGTCTTCGGTGCTCATTTCACGACGTCTAAACTTTGCATACCAATCCTTGATGGTTAATTTTCCTGGGGCTGTGTCCGGAAACTCGGCATCAAGCCAAGTTTCTGCTTCAACTGTATTTTTTCCCTTCAAAAGGTAATATTTTATCAACACGCGAAATTCCTTCTTTTCCATTTTTTTTACAATAACAAAAGTTGCTTCACTCAAAATGCTATAATTCACATACTAATGATTCTAGTAGCGCCATCTATGTGTCAGGTCGGGGACTTTTTAATTAACCGTTCATTAGAGCTATACATTAGTTTTGAAAGTTTTTTTTAATTGCAGATTTGTTTTGAAAAATCGGTACAATTTATTTTATTTAAGCTATCGTCGATGGATAGTCCCTAAATTTTCCCATATTTCCGGCAATTTAAGGCAATTACCATCCCGAAACCATGATATATCTTGAACGACATCAGGACGTCAGTAGATTGAAGCCAACCAAACCATACGAACTTATATAAAATGTATACCTTTAGTGTAAACTATAGCTTAAGTTATTATAATTTTATAATCGAGGAATACATTTGATGTATTTTCTTGCACTCATATTGCTTGTGAATTAATCCAAGTACAAATGAAATATTGTAATAAATTAATTTGTAATTAAGATTGTACTAAGCGTATCTAATAAATATGCTTTCAAAAAAATCTATAGTAAATCCTTCAAAATTAATTCACACTCTGAGTATTTATTTTATTATTGTATAAATCGAGTACAACACTCGATCGATAATGTTATTAATATTGCCATGGCGTCCTCCCCGTGAAATTGTAAAGCAACGGACGGCAAAGAAAAACAATTAGTAGTTATTCTTCGCTTAACCGAACCGTCGTTATAATAGAAATATCGTCGTCGCGCTCATAGAATGCCAATTACGACTCGGAGAGTCGCGGAGTCTTCCATAACGGCACTCCTCCCCACAAGCCCATGCCATATTAAACTTCGACTTGATTAATTGCAATTGTCTGCCCAGAGATACACGGTGAAAAAATGCCGATGATGATGGAACAACCCACATGGATATTGTCTGGTTTGATTATTTAATCGATCCCTTCATTATGGGGCCACCGTCGTTGCTCATGCGTTCGTAACGATATCGTTTCCTTTTTTCCTCTCCAGCCCAGTTTACTTAATGTTAATCTTAATTAAATAATAATTGCATGGGGGGTTTTATATTATTACTGTTATTAAAGTTTCTCGGGCGATAGTGTCGTTATTTTTTATTAAAATTGTTTATTGGGCGTTTTAAGTGGCTTAAAGGGTATTCGGGGTCTTTCTAGTTAACCGGAATTTTTACAGTTGATTTTATTCTTAACGAGATATATCAGTGTTTATGGAAACAGTGGCGCCTGGCCTGGGTATTCTAATGAGGCCTCTTCTTGTGTTATTGCAGTTTAGCATATTCTCGGTAATTTGCATCTTTGGTGTAACGTGTTTGCTTGTTTTATGCGATGATATAAATGTTGTTTTATTGTCGTTCTAATAACAGTAATAACATAGTTAGATATTCGGTGCATAAATAAGCTATAAGCATTTCCAAAATATTGAGTTATAATAAAATAAAAGGTATTATTAAGATTAAGAAGAAAATATTTATTAAGCAAATAAGACATCTTGTCGATGTTTAAACAAACAAATAAGCCCAAACGTCGAACGGTTTTTGTTATTGACTAGGAAATCACCAACCGCAAAAAATTAATTGGCCCATTTTAAAATGTCTAGAAGGCGAATTGCTGTTTACATTTGCTAAATTCTTCAATTTTCAAGATCGCGGAAATGAAATCGAAATTTTCGAAAACGGAAATGAAAAAATGGATATATACAGGGGATGGACTGGTAAAATAATTAGTGATCGCCCTGTGGTTGGAATTCGACCACAATTTATTAATCTTCTGTTTACCAACTAGATGTAGATCTAAATCTAATTTCTCCATTGGAAGTTGCCACTGAAATTGATAACCTCAAAACTAAAAAGGCACCTGGTATAGATGATATTTCACCTGGATTATTAAAAGAACTGCCACGAAAAGCAATCATCATGTTGACATATATATTTAATAACAGGCATTAAGACTGAAGCATGTTCCGGAATGCTTTAAAGTGGCACAAATAATTATGCTCTGAAAACCTGACAAACCTGCAGAACAAGTCGAATCTTACAGACCTATTTCGCAACTACCTGCAATATCAAAGCTATTTGATAAACTGATATTTAAACGTGTTAAACATTTGGTAACAATACCAGATGTCCAGTTTGGTTTTCGAAATCACCATTCAACAATCGATCAAGTGCACAAGTAACTGCGGCTATTGAAAGAGCGTTTGAGGAAAAGAAATACTGCCCTGCAATATTCCTGGATATCTCACAAGCCTTTGATCGGGTTTGGCATTTGGGATTAATCTGTAAGATGAACAAATTGTTACCGCGTAACTATTGTCAATTGCTGTAGTCATATTTATTCGGAAGAAAATTTAGAGTATCGCACGAAAAGGCGTTCTCGACATTTAAACATATCTCGGCTGGAGTTCCCCAAGGTAGCGTCTTAGGACCTCTCCTGTATCTGCTCTCCATTGCTGACATTCCAACAACAAAAGAAACACTTCTTGGAACCTTTTTTGATGACAGAATTATTATGGCAAAAGATATATCTCTGTCTAGGGCAATAGAAAAAGTGCAAGTGACAGTCAACAAAATCTACAAATGGACGAAAGATTGGAAAATTCAACATTTTGCATTGAGGCGAAATAATAAAAACTTGATTATGTCACTCAATGGATGCCCGATTCCTCAAGCAGTTTCAGCTAAATACCTTGGAATCCATTTTGACGGTAGATTAAATTGGAAGCATCACGTTAGACAAAAAGGAAAATACATTAGAACCAAAATAAAACAACTATACTGGTCAGTCGGAAGATACTCTCAACTTGATCTAAAATTAAAGATCTATAATACAATTTTAAAGCCAATTTGGACCTATGGGGTGCAAATATGGGGTTGCACTAAAAATTCAAATCAACTAGTCATACAACGCTGTCAAAACAAGGTTCTTCGATTGATTACCAATGCCTATTGCGATGTAACTAATGGATTTGCGAATTTATCCAAGATCTCGCCTTGAAACACATAAGAAGATTACTGAATCATACTATCGTGGAAGCAATACAACTGCTGGACAGCGCGCAGGATGTCAGGAGAATGAAACGAACAAAACCATACGAACTTATATAAAGTATATACATTTAGTATATACTATAGATTAATAACTAGATAGATAGATAATTAATAGATAATAACTATAATTAATAAATAATTATAATTTTATAATTGAAGAATACATACTGATGTATTTTCTCGCACTCGTCTTGCTTGTTAATTAATCCAAGTACATAGGAAAAGTAGTAATAAATTAATTGTAAATTAAGATTATTCTAAGCGTATCTAATAAAGATGTTATAAAAAAAATTATTAAGATTTTACCTGAAATAGATTTCAAAACACAAACGTTCAAAATTCCTATCAGAAGCGCTACGAAACATTGACGTCACTCAACGTTCCCTAACATCATTTCCGCAAACCAATATTCAAACTTTTATGGCTCTTCGATTTTATTGGGATTATTTATCTTATATTTCACTGCTTAAAGAATTGTTTTGTCCAACCAATAGGAGGAAAAGATGAATGAAAAAATTGAACTGGGTTTTATCAGTGTAAATAACTTAAGTTTGCATAATGAATTCATCGATGATGATTGTACCTGAAGTTATTAATTTTGAAAATAATACTAGACTTATATAGAGTTAAACTGAGTAAGTATTCCAGACATATCAGCCATGAAATATAGTAGAATATTGAAGAACATTAAAATTGCAGCAATAATAATAAAGAAAATTAATAAGTGCAGGTAACAACTCTGAAGGTTAGGCAATGATCGTCACTTGGAAACTGTGAGAATAGTACAAGGGCGGTTCAAATATAATGGAGACAAATGCTGTAGATCGCGCGCATGTATGTTTTGAAGGTCGTTGCTTGAGTATGTGATAGCTGGGTCCTTTACGAACAGTGTGGCATAATTTTCGTCGTAGCGCAACTTATTGTCATTCGTTTTTTAGTGTGGGAAGGCGTTAAAAAGACGGAAATATTTCTGCGTTTGCGAAATCAGTTCGGTAATGAGTGCTTGAGTAGGGCTGTAGTGTTTTAATGGGCCAAAACATTCAAGGATGGCCGCGAAATAGTCTAGAAGGAGGAAGGGGTGCCAGTCAAAGCGAAGACAACCAGGTCCGCGGGTAAGGTTCTGTGTACGGTGTCTCACGCTCGTTGCTATATCGCAGTTAGGATTGTAGGTACTGGAATACAACTCCTACAGTCCGAATTTATCGCCTTGTGACTATTACATGTTTGGAGCACTGAAAGAAGCCCTCGGGGGTCAAATATTCAACACCAACGATGAAGTAGAGTTCGTGCGCACATGGCTGTCCGAGTTGCCCAAGGAATTCCTGGATGTCGGTATTAAAAAACTTCCGGAAAGATGGACGAACTGCGTGTACCAAATAATAAATAAAATAAAGCGGAAGAATTATGAAAAACATTTTAAACATTATATTGAATAATTTCTTAATAAAATGAAATGAAAACAGGAAATAATAGTATATAACGAATAACAGAGCTTTTATGTATTTCGAAAATGTACGTAAAGAATTGTTATTACACAGACTAGTATAATAACGAGATATCTCTATTTACAGAAGACGAAGCCCTGGCACAGTAGCAGATATAATACCTAGTTCAATCTTAAAATTGATAGTTTACAAGACAGATAATGCTCACAGTTTGAACAGAAGTTATAAATGTGAAAATAAATGTCAGACGCGTGGTCTTAAAATAGATAAAATATTATTGAAACTGGTGGTAAAAGTTATACAGCGAATTAAAATCAAGCTTAAACAACACCGGACAGGTGTGTTGCCTCTTTTTAAATTTTTTGTTTAGAATTATTAGAGTTTATCAACAGATGAAGCTTAATTGTGCTGTGTTTCTCAATTATATTGCGATACAAGTTTAAGAGGTGTACAACAATTGCTGTCACACAAATATTTCTTGGTCTAATAATTAATTATTTCAATATTCAATTATGTGATTTGTTTTGAACTTTCAAGAAAATTTGAATTTTTGATTTTCTCGGTAATTTGTATGTGCTATTTGTAGGCTATAATTATGCTTTATGAAACTACTGATTATGCGAGTGTTCGGGACCATTCGCAATGTTTTTCGATACATACAAGATTCAAATAGATCAACTTTTGACGGTAGCGATCACTATATACTGTTTCACCAGGTTTCAACAGTTCGTAATACATCACGCCACTCTAGTCCCATCGAACACTGAGCATTGTCTTGCAATCAAGACCTTTTGGATTTGGACTCGATAGACTGGTTCCGCCAGGCGACAACCATGATTTTTGTGCTTAGGGTTTTCAAAGTAAATCTCCACTTTTCATCACCCGCCACTATTCGATGCAGAAATGACTTCCGATCATACCTTTGAATCAGCGTTTCACACAACATTTTTCGATCTTCCATTTGGCCATTATTGAATTGATGTGGCCCATCTTTTCATCTTTCATCTTCCGCGTATTCCACATGGCTTATAATCGGTTATCAGACCATATTAAACTTGCCAATTGTTTTTGAGTGTGAGTTGAGTCTCCATCCAATAACTCTTGCAGTTTCGCATCTTCAAACTTTCTCGGTCTACCAGAATGTCTTGCAGATTGATCTCACCACTTTGAAATTTTGGAACCACGACACACGTGTTTTTAAGGTTGGATGTATAAATGTGTGATGGTGTTAATTTCGTAAAATATAACACTTGTAGCTATGAAGCTTGATGTCAGTAGAACAAAATGTCATAACAGGTCAACTGAAAACTCCCCGGCCTACCATAATAAATACGGTGCAATGTCTTGGTAAGCAATTTCTTTTTCTTCAAATGCGGCCATTTTTCGGCGATTTCGTCCTTCAAACTGTCCAATAACGCTATGTAATAGTTGCTGTTGATAGTGCTTCCTTCTTAATGTAGTCAATGAAAATTATTCCATGCGCATCCCAAAATACAGACGTCATAACCTTGCCAACCGACTGTTGCGTTTTCCCACGCTTTGGAGCGGGATCATCGTGTGCAATCCACTCGGATGACTGTCAATTGGACTTCGGAGTGAAACGATTAAGCCATGTTTCATTCATTGTCACATATTGGCGCAAAAACTTGGGTTTATTACGCTTGATCATCTTCAAACACTGCTCCGAATCATCAACTCGCCGGTTTTTGTTTTTGGTCAAAAGTGAGCTCGCACGGCACCCACTTTGCACAGAGCTTTCTCATACCCAAATATTCGTGAATGATATGATGTACACGTTCATTTGATATCTTTAGAGTATCTGCTATTTCATTCACTTTCAATTTACGGCCGTTCAAAATCATTTTGTGGATTTTTTAAAGGTTTTCGTCGGTAACAACATCTTTTGGGCGTCCACTGCATTCACCGTCTTCGGTACTCATTTCACCACGTCTAAACTTAGCATACCAATCCTTGATGGTTGATTTTCCTGGGCCAGTGTCCGGAAACTCGGCATCAAGCCAAGTTTGCTTCTGCCCATTTTGTTTCAGCTGTATTTTTTCCCTTCAAAAAGCAATATTTTATCAACACGCGAAATTCCTTTTTATCCATTTTTTCACAGTAACAAAAGCTGCTTCACCCAAAATGCTATAATTATATTATATTATTAAAAAACGGAAGTTAGAAAACCGAAGTTAAAAGCGAACCAAAATGTCAAAATGATGACTCCTAAACCTTAGGATATCCTTTTAATTTAACTTGTATACACCCCTGTACGTCTTATTCATTAAGTTTGAAGTCGTTAACACTCGCCTATTCTGGAGCTCCTTGTACCAAATATAACGAGTTTGGACTCAATTCAACATAACTTCCAGCAAACAAAATTTAATCTAAACCCAGCCCAACGTCCCATTTCGAATTAGTATGATTCCGCACGCCAACCTATTAATCCGCAGAACTGGAAGATAATCTGGAAATCCCCGTACGACCCTTCGGCGAGCGCCGCACTCTCCCCGAATAACCGAAACTTATTTTTGTCGGGAAATTTTTAACGCGCCGCCAAGGTCTCGTAAGGGCAACTTTCATTTAAAATTTTATAGATGGAGAAATACCGGTGCCGCTGCGGACTTCGGCTTCGCTTTTTACGGCTTTATATCCGCAATCTGACGGAACGACGCGATTAAAACGATAATATCAAGAAGTTATTTAACATGCTGGCGACAGAAAGAAAACATTGTCGTAATAGTCGACGTCGAAGTCGTAGTTTTAAGAATATGTTTCTATGCTAATATTTTGTTTTCGGTCTCCTAGGTTCTGATGTGATTTGTATATAACAAATGTGCATATTATTGGATATATTTGCAATATTAAGGATTTGATATGAATTTGTTTTATATAGTCACTATGATTCTTCAGCAGGGTTGTCACTGCAAGTTTATCAAATTAACTCTAATAATACAAGTGAAATTCCCCAAATTGTGGAGCAAATTTTCTGATTCTCATTTCATTTGAAGAAATCTATTGCTGAACCCCATCGCACACTTTTAAAAACTTATTATGGTGACGCTTCTCCATCATATTCTATTTATCGGTTTTAGTTTCAACGATCTAAAAGAGATAATTTTATGTCTATGACAAAGAACTGCCTGGAGAACGAAAAAAGGTTAAGAATTTTTGTATAATAATAGCGAATCGCTCAACTGATAAAACTGTTCCTGGTTATATTTTTAATGATTATAGGTTTAAAGCTCTGAAAAGTGTAACAATGAACCATGATCCGCAAACCCTAGATTTTTTAGTCCAGTATGTTAATTTCAAGATCCAAACGAACTGACTTTTAAAATTTTATAAGCAGCGTTGACAACTTGTGAAGAATTCTCCAATGGAAACAGAACGATCATGTTACGTTTCGTCAGCAACTAGGCTGGGTAGGAATACTGCTGGTCACTCGCTAATCAGTAGGCTTAATGCCGAGGACTGTAGTTCTAAGTAGGGGTTTAAAAAAATTGGCTCTCTAGAAAAATATTAATATTTCGATATATCGACGAAAAAAATCCATTTTTTTGCAACAACTAGAAAAAATATGGACATTTTTAAGAAAATAAGAATACAGTCCTAAAAAATATTCATATTTTTTAAATATTTAAGAAGATTAAAAATAAAACTTTAAAATGAAGTACCAAAATCCAACAAAATTTTAAAATTTATTAGCAGTTTTAAATGTTTATTAGGAAAAATTAAAAGGTTTTTAAATTAAATTTTAATTAAAGGGTTTAAAAGTTTAACCGGTTTGGTTGGCGCAGTGGTAAAGGCGACAAGGTGGTTTACCTACTGTTCCGATAGTCGCGGGTTTGAATCCTGCTGAGGCATGATCGTAAATTTATGTTTGTGATTGTTTAAAATTTGGGATTGTTAGAGCAAGAGTGCAAAATCCGACAATGAAAATAATCCCAGTCACGCCAGTAACCAGGCTGAGTAAGACCGGATGTGTTCTGGAATAATTTATAAGTTGGTCACTCGTCATTTGGTAGGTTTAATGCCGAGGAGTGTGGTTCAGACACGTTAAACAGTAGCTCCAGTCCAGATAAATAATCGTTGGTAAAAAGGAGACTTAAAAATGTATAAATGAAATATGTTTAAAACATATATTTATTTTCTTGAAAAAATATAGAAAAATATATCGATATATCGATATATTTTCGTTATCCTTACTTCTGAGCCTACGTTAGACAGTAGCTCCAGTCTAAATAAACCCTGCTTGGTAAAAAAGAAAGTGCGAAATATAATAAAAAAAACTTGAGAGGCAAGAAACTGTTAATTTTCAAATTCGATATGCTTAAGATAAGAATTTTACAACATGAGCATGTAACTTGAATATATAACCAATATATTTTATAAATATAACCAAATTAATTATATTATCTTTTTTCATTCCGCACTCTCACGTCTGGTTTATTTTCGTTAAAAAACAACACCGTATAATTTCAATTCCCCCTCCTTATCAGCAGGCAGAAAATTAAAAACGAAAACCGACCGCGAAGCCGAAGAAAATCCTGCGCAACCAGGACCGCCGTATCTGTCGATGGGGCGAATGTCGTGGAATTGTCGCTGTGGAAAATAAAAAAAAATGGGAACGAGCGAGACGGGCACAGGGACTCGAAAATGATGGCCGGAGATTCGGCGGGACCCAGAGGACGTAACGGCATCCCGGACGTGGCAATCAGGGGCATTTGCCACGCGGGAACCGCTACCGCAAATTGATATGATCCGGTAGTGGGAAACGAGCTCGCAATTCCGATTCACCTCGAGCGGTTTTCTTTGCCGAATTCGTATGGCTCGTTATAAAAAAACACACAAAATTATTTATGATTTTCTTTCTTTCATTATAAGTCATATCTTAAAACAAATATTTCGTGAATTAACTTTGAAGTTTTTAGTAATGTTATGCGGATAAAGTATGGCGGACTTTAATTATTTTGCTTCTTCCTTTCTATTGATGCTGGGCAAAGTATATGCTTTAGTTTAATTAAAATACAAGCATAGAATAGACAGACTTCAGGGAGACAAATTTTGTTTGCCTATACCACCACCAGAGCCAAGAGAGTTTATTTACAACTGGGGAAAATTAAAACATATTTATATAATAATAGGTTATTAAAAATTAAAAAAATTTAATAAAATATTTTATTTAAATTCCAGTGAACCTTTGTATAAAATATTTTCACTGATTTACTTTCTGTGTATAGTCATTGTCTTAAATGTTATAAAGTTGAAAAAAACTATAAATTAAAATAATCGTTTGCCCAAAATAGACGGAAAAATACAATTATTGAATTTACTAAACTATACGCTATCCATCTTATTTCATTAATGCCTTTTTTGTATCTTAATACATTTTGCCCTTTACAATCCTTATGTTTTGTTTACCAGAACAAGCAATATCTAATTGTTATTTTTCTTATCACATTATCTTTGTTTAGGTTGTACACAATTAATCGTTTTAGAAAAGGTCACCATTTGCCACAATATTTGAATGAGAATTTTCGCCAAATTTGTTTTTGTAAGGCTTTTTGCCAATAATTAAAATGTCTAGAGATAATTTCGTTCACAAATGATTTAAAATCGGTCACTGGTGGGGGTGCCGAAAAAATATTGATAAAATTTATCGATATTTTCTGAAAAAATATCAATATATATATATATATATATATATATATATATATATATATATATATATATATCAATATATATATATGTATGTATATATATATATATAATATATATATATACATACATATTTCTTCTAACCTATATTTTTCGATATTTTTTCAAAATAAATGAAATATAATTATTAATAAACTTTTAAAATAGCTACCTAATTTTAATAGTGTAGATGTTATTGAAACAGCGTACGAAAGTAAAAAAGTATGCTCAGTTATATTCAAGCCTGCGATATGGTTTGGCATGAAGGCCTTGTTCATAAACTACAGAAAATGCTACCACAATAACACTCCGAACTATTAAAATCATACATTATAACAAGAATATTTAGAGTCAAACAAGAAGAAGATTACTTTATCTTACTATCATTCCATATAGCAACAACCTTAAATATCTCGGAATGAATCTAGATACAAAACTTCACTGCAAGGAATATATATAAAAAAAAAGAACTGGAATTGAAATATAGGAAAATGTAATGGCTAATTGGAAGAAAATCGCAAATATTAGCACATAATAAATTGCTATTATATAAGCAGATACTGAAACCTATATGAACATACGGAGTTGAATTATGGGGATGTTCTGCAAAGAGTCACATAAACTAAAAAATTTTCAGAACAAAGTCCTAAGAGGTATTGTGGGCGCACCTAAATACTATAAGACTGATTACCTACATCGAGACATTCAGATACCTACAGTCAGTCAAGAAATCAAAAGAATTGCAAAGGGTCATGAGGAAATTGAAATATTGCAGCTTTTGGATAGCACTAGATCAGGACACAGGCTCAAAAGAATCAAACGATCTGATCTTTTGTAGTGTTGTGTAGTGAGGTGCATATAATAATAAATACAGCAGTGACATGTATAAACATTATTTCACCAGAGACTGATATAGGGCCGATGATATACCCATATTTAAGAGTACCCATACCTAGGTTTAAAGACAAATTGTAGGTTAGACGGAAACGACTAGTAACAATGTAATAATTAAATAATAAAAAAAAGTTATATCGAAATAGCGATGTATATATAATTATTACTTTTACGGTAGCCAATAATATGTAAATAATATAACAGCAGAATTGTAAAAATATATGTAACAATTTTTGCAATATTGTTGTTCTGTCTTGTTATCAATTTAAAGCTGAATACGCAGATTCGTCTCTTTTATAAAACCATCTGTGGATAAACAGTCTGTTATAATTGTCACTTTTCGGACCTCTCAATTTACTTCCTTGCAAAAAATATTAGATTTAGACTTTCAATTCTTTTTGATAATTATATTTCAATTCAACTTTCGATGTATATTTTAATGACTTTTTTATAAAAATATTATTATTAGTATTACCATTATCATTACAACTATTAAAGTTATAATTAGTAATTGCGTTTTGGTTGATGCAAATAAGTTATAAACAATGATTCTAATTAAAAAGTCGGGAGAAACTTTTATAGTTGGGTGAAAATAATTCATAATCAGTAACAGTATGATTGTTACGTCTTTTTTTATCCCATTTTTTACCGATTATTAAAAAAATGTTTTTAAAGTTTAAAATAAGTCTTTGTAAAAATAAATTTAACTTAGTTTTGACGGTGTTTCTATAGAAATTTAATTTTTATATTGTTTTTTTTTCTATATTATTGTTCTAAATATATATTTACTGATTTGGGTAAATAGTTTGAAGCGTATTATATTTTAGATTCAATATAGTAGAAATCCGATATAAGGTATGAATAAACACGATTGACAACAATTTGGTAACTATTCCAGATTAATGGAGATAGATAGAAGATAGATAATTAATGTTGGTTAAGTGTATATGGAATTTAATAATGAGTATAAAGTTAAATATTTGGGGTTTAATATAAAATATTTTATACCTTCGCTTTATTTTGTCAAAATGTTATCGAATATTTTAAAAATAACATTTTGCGTGTGTTAAATAATTTCTTTATTTAACAATTATTTGAGTGGGAAATGTATGGTAGGTAGGTGGTTTGCTAATTCCTCTCTGGACGTAACGTTGAAGCTATACCTATACATATTTTTGATATTTATTTTTAAAGACAGTATAATTTTTGATTATTTTCGGAAATCAAATATTTTTCAATGTTTAATTTCAGTGAGTTAATCTTTGGCAACATTTTACCTACAAAATTGTTTCAACTACGTATTCGACTGAACTAAAATTTCGCCAAAAAAGCTGATGATGCGACTTTTATACTTAATCTATGATGCTCATGAATTTGTTACTGCTGATATTGCCACAATGCACAATGAAAAATTTCTGTTTAGAATTTCTTTTCCATAGTTCAACCCTTTATCCATTTTAAACTCCCGAAGAACTTTCAAGCAGCTTAGCAGTTGATGAACCAACTGTTTGAAAGGTCCTGAAGGTGGAAATATAGTTACTATACGAAATAACTGAAGATTGCATTTCGAAGGTTTCAAAATCGCGGTTTCATTGCTTGTCCATCAAAAAAGAACAGTTTGTCTATGGCGTATTGTGACCAGAGATGAAAACTGAATCTATTATCACCATCTCAAGTGCAAAAAGTGATGAGTTAGTTCAGGAAAGCCATTCACATCTAAACCGAAACGGAGTGTTCATTACAATCAGCAAGATGTATGTTGGGAACTATTAAAACCGAGTGAGACTGTTATTGAAACCATTATTGCAAAATTAAGATCAGTAGCATTATATGTTGTCTGATTTGTAAACAATACGGCGCCCAATATTCACTAACATAGACATAAACTTTCTGGTTACTACTTGTTTAGATCTATGTATTTTGGCTTGGCTCTCACATGGAGTCCAAATGCTGATGAAGTGAAAAAATGGATTATTGGATCTGGATATGATATTAAAATGGATATGGAAGTGCAATTATTGCATCCCTGTCAAACCAACATCTTTCGACATCGTATATATCTTACGGTATTTATTTTTCTCAGTAAATGCTGAGACCTGATTATATTAATATATTAATTCAAATTATGTTTGGAAAATTGATTTTATTAGTAAAACATAAAAATTATCGTCTGACGCTATACTCCAGTTTTGATGGTTTTTTATTCCCTTATTAATAAAATTACTTTAGTACGATATTCGATAATAATCGGAAAGCCAAAGCAAAGCAAAGCAATAAGCATCGGTGAGCCAAATTCCTGATCAGTCTAGGAATATCGGAAATGTCAAAAAGTATCACACAATTTCTGCAAATATCAATATAAATTCTGACATTCTTAATTTAAAAAAATGTTGATCACTAATGTAGCATAATCATCTAACATTATTAAACAAATACCAATGAACAAACACTTAAATCAACAAACACAAAACACTAAAATAATAATTCGATTAATTATGAAAGTAATGTTTTCAATCACAAATTAATTT
Organism: Rhynchophorus ferrugineus; assembly: GCF_030347505.1. Taxonomy (NCBI): domain Eukaryota; kingdom Metazoa; phylum Arthropoda; class Insecta; order Coleoptera; family Curculionidae; genus Rhynchophorus; species Rhynchophorus ferrugineus. Next base: position 87,579,665 of record NW_027472580.1, on the reverse strand, counting down.
TTAATTACACGTTAATTAAAAGACTAATATTTCTAATCACAAATAGTGCCCATGAATTTTCGTTTGATGGGCTGAAATAAGTAAATATTTTTATACATTTTAGTTACTTGGAATATTAAATCAATACAATATATCGATGTATTTGTATCGGGATCAAAAACGGGGATTACTTAATCCAAAATTTGTGGTTTCTAAAAAACGTGGATTAGTTAATCTCAAAACAAGAGGATTATTTATACCTAAAATCGTGGATTACCTATTCCCAAGAAATGTAGGTTTACTTATTCCTAAAAAACATTGATTATTGATTCTTAAGAAACGTGGATTATTCATTCCATATTATGAAACGTTGATTACTTCAAGTCTTTGATGTGAAACTCAAACGCTGTCATGAAAATTGAATTTTTTATGGCTGTGGTTGTATTTGTTTTTTTTTCCATTAACAGGTCAATTGAAAAAGTCCCCGGCCTGACACATAGTTGGGGCTACTAGAATTAAATTCATATGTTTTTTAGTTAGTCCTAACCCTTAAAAGATGCGTGTATAAATTTGACAGCTGTCGGATCGTTATTTTGTGAATTATAGCATTTTGAGTGAAGCAACTTTTGTTATTGCGAAAAAAATTGATAAAAAGGAATTTCGCGTGATGATGAAATATTGCTTTTTGAAGGGAAAAAATACAGTTGAAGCAAAAACTTGGCTTGATGCCGAGTTTCTGGACACTGCCCTAGGAAAATCAACCACCAAAAATAGGTATGCTAAGTTTAGACGTGGTGAAATGAGCACCGAAGACGGTGAAAGCTGTGGACGCCCAAAAGAGGTTGTTACCGATGAAAACATTAAAAAAATCTACAAAATGATTTTGAACAACCGTAAATTGAAGCTGAATGAAATAGCAGACACTCTAAAGATATCAACTGAACGTGTACATCATATCATATCATTGATAATTCGGAGCAGTGTTTGAAAATGATCAAGCGTAATAAACCCGAGTTTTTGCATCGATATGTGACAATAGATGAAACATTGCTCCATCATTTCAGTCTGAAGTCCAATCGGCAGTCATCCGAGTGGACTGCACACGATGAACCCGCTCCAAAGCGTGGAAAAACGCAACGGTCGACTGGCAAGGTTATGGCGTCTGTATTTTGGGATGCGCATGGAATAATTTTCATTGACTACGTTGAAAAAGGAAGAACCATCAACAGCTACTATTACATAGCGTTATTGGACCATTTGAAGGACAAAGTCACCGAAAAACGGCCGCATTTGAAGAAAATGAATATGCTGCTTCATCAAGACAGTGCACCGTGTGAAAAATCAATGAATTGGGCTTCGAATTGCTTCCTCATCCCCCTTATTCTCCAGATATCGCCCCCAGAGAATATTTCCTGTTCCCAGATCTTAAAAGAATGCTTGTTGGGAAGAAATTTTCGTCGAATCAAGAGGTGATCGACAAAACTGAGCACTATTTAGAAGCATAGGACAAATCGTACTACAAAAATGGTATCGAAATGTTGCAGGTCGCTATAATCAGTGTATCACTCTTGAAGGGAATTATGTTTTATGTTTATGTTATGAAAAAAAACTAGTTTTGCCAAAAAATGTGTTTTATTTACTATGTTAGGCCGGGGACTTTTCAATTGACCTGTTACATATCAAAACTTGTATAAATAGTTTCAATATAGAGACGGTAAAATAAAACTAGGACAAAACGACGGTGGAAGTTTATTTGTGACCCTTTCAGTCTGAGACACTCCGGTGTCGTTGTTCTCTGGAGATAATCCCACTCATTTTTAGCGGTAAAAATGTGCACGTTTTCCCGCAGTCATTAATTCACAAACTTGGAGATTATGCACACGTTGTCTAGATGCGTCTCTGGAATTTATTTCGCCCAATACCGTTTCAGCCAGCACACTAAAATAGGTCAGGACATTTGCCTGTTTGTGTATGTGACTCTGTATACCCTTCGGGATAAGTTGTTGCTAGTTTGTTAATAATTCTCAACTTTAAATACAGGGTATAAAAGTTTAGAGTGTTTAATATCAATGATAATAGAACCTATATAAACTGTTAAAATTAAAATTTTACAGGTAGAAGTTATTTGGTTGTTGAGATATTTATATATTAAATTAGATTTTATTTTAAATCCAAATTTAATAGTTTTTTTTTCTTTTTTAGGTGAGTTGATATACAATTTTAAAAGGAATCCGGAATAGTTGGTAAGACTTACAATTCTTGAAGGTCTATTATATTACATGTCTATTATTTTTAATAATTAATGTGTTAGGCGTACGACTTAATTTCTATAAACAGATATTTTAAATGCTTTTAACTAAACATGTCTTAAAGATCAAACATTATGCTACATACTCTCTTATTGTCATGAAATACGTGATTTACATTTAGAATGTCGTTACCTTATTCTTAAGGTAAAAATGTTTTAAAACTTATATTCACCTAACTTAACCATAATAATCAGGAGCGTTTTATATTATACTAGCGACCCGCCCCGGCTTCGCACCGGTGCAATGTTGATACTAAATTAAATACACTACAGAAAAAATATGAACGTTGTATATAAAAACATAGCGGCTCGCTCCGACTTTGCACGGGCATAAAATATATATGCCTATGTCACTCAGTGATAACATGATTAAAATCGATCCAGTATTTTTGGTTCATTCATTACTGCCCTTGGCCTGCACGCATTAAATTTGGAGTAAAACAATTCCTCTTCCCCTATACTTACTATGAAGATTTCCTGCTATCTTTGGAATATCTAAATTCATACAATTTTTATTACATTACACATTTTTAAACGCAAATTTTAAATTTGTGATATCTCCGAAAATATCTGTTTAATTTACATGCTATAAGGAACCATATTGATCTATATTAATTGCACACTGTATTTAAGGTACTTAATTCGATAAGGATTAATGCCGTATTGCTTAAAATAGCTTCGTAAATAAGCCATTTTCTCACGTAAAAAGTAAACAATAAAAATGGTTAATGTGGGTTATCCCTAAAAGATAAACATATACCATCGCGGACTTTTTTGTAGACCTTTTTATGGTGTACAATACTGTAGTACATTAATTTGATCTAACTCGTAGGGTTAGGCAGCGTTTTTGCTAATTGCTAAATAAGCCTAAAAAAATAGGTTAATTTACGACATCACGTTAGAAACCTCTAAAATTAGCAATGTTGCCTTAGTATATTATGCATGTGTTATACATATAAACCTTCCTCTTGAATCACTCTATCTATTGAAAAAAACCGCATCAAAATCCGTTGCGTAGTTTTAAAGATTTAAGCGCACATAGGGATATAGGGACAGAAAAGGCGACTTTGTTTTATACTATGTAGTGATATATGCGTACTAATATCCTCTAGAGATTTTTTTTTGTTTTTCCATGTTTTAGATGGAACAGAATAATTGATGAGTTCTAAGAGTTCATAATAAAGTACGAGTACGAATACGTAAAGTGTACTACTTTATGTCTTAGCATTATCATGAATTAAGATAAATGATAAATAAAAATTTAAAAATGAGATGAAGGATTGACTTGAAAGTATATAAAATGAGGAGGTGAAACTATAGGAGACCAATACACGATATATTATTAAATATTTTTTAGACAATAATTTAAATTAAAGTATAACATAAAATAACTTGAATTAATTATTCTAAAATGATAAAGTTTCATAAAGATGGAAATGGTGAAGATTAGAACTGATGCCAGATGAGAATTTTTTGCTCTGATATTGCTTACAAAACTAACAAGGAATTACATCTACGATTACATTGATTGCGTGTTGTGGAAAGCTCCTCCCTTCTTGCAGACTGTACGTTTCCTTGTACAGGTAAGAAGACCCCGTTCTTAATACTATTGTTATCAATTTTGATTTGATAAACACTTAGCATTCTATTCCTAATGCTCTTCCCTTGGATGCTAGGTGATTACATAGAAGGTTGGATCAAGTACACTTTCCTGTAGGTTTGCTAACATTTCTGAGAAGAAGGGATTGTCCAATGATTATCTTCAATTTAGAAGACAATTTAGACTTACGATCGCAAGTTTTTCAAGGTCCACACAATTCTCGATATTTGTTAATTGTCACAATAGCGATCTTCCATCAGGTTAAAATCTTGATGTAGTTACGTCGTCTGCTTTTGCGTGCCTATATTTCCATTATCTTGGGTGTCTGCCCTATAAGAGCGAAAATATGCATGGAACCTTCACCGTACATACGTTTCATTCTGTCCCATAGAAGATCTCATTTCACGCCTAATAAAGTAATTACTATTAAGTATTATTCAGATTCGCTAGTACTATGATCCCTAAACCCTCTACATGCATAAATAACCCTCTGTATAATAAAAATTAATATTACAACCATATTGCGAGCAAAAAAACTGGAAATACAGTAAATAAATCAGGAAGAATGCTAATACGACCAAGATAATTGATGATATTAAACGAAAGCCAAGAATTAACACACGAAAACCAATAAGACTCAAGGAAGAGTACAAGAATAGCGAAATAAGACCACCATAAGGATAAGAGATTAACAATGTGGAAGTGGTTGGAGAATAGATGAACATATTATGTGAGCTAGATGGAGGTTGATCCATTCCAAAGGACTTTGAAAACTTTCCAATGGGTGTTAAGCCAATGCGGTTAAATAAAGCTTTTGTACATTATTTAACAACTCACATAACTGCTTAAATAGCATATAAATAGAAAATAGAAAATTGATTTAAATAGCGGTAAAATTATACAACGAAGACATCCTACAAGTAGAATTGATGATGAGTATTTACTTGGAATAGAGAATAACTTGGCAGAAGTAGATTTGGGCCAAGCGTAAAGAGCTCGACAGATAGTTCTGCAGTGTTCATTGGTTTGGTAACAGGTAGCCACTCCCATTTAAGTAATGGGACCTGAATGATGATATACGGAATATACTGCAATTATGAGGTGCAGCAAGCAATAGAGTATCGAAATTTTAGAAATATTTCAGGGCAAAGCTCTAAGGGACTTCTTCAGTATTCCCCAAAGCATTAGCAACAGATATCTAAACGTCAATATACGAACGTAGAGCAAGCAATAAGTTAGCATACTCTAAGATATCAGAAAAGACTTGCAAAACACAAAAATGTGCTAGCACTAGCGTTAAGTGGAACATACCAGGCTAAATAGGCATTCCCAGTTTCTGCAACAGATACATATAGAAAGAATAGAGCTACATCCACCAATGGAAGCTCTTTCATAATAATAAATGAAAACAAAACGACAAGAAATTGGACAACATATTGGCTTGTTCTAGAATAGATCGTTATGACGCAGAAGACAGAGAGAGAAGAAAATTAAAAATTCATCATGATTTTAGCACTTTTAAAGTATCGAACCAAAACTTGAGAAGGTACTAACACATCTTTACGCCCATTATATATTAAAATGACAGTCACGGCACTGATAGAAATGAGGGACCTAATATAATATGAAGAATATAAAATATGTACTCTGTTGAAACAAATGCTGCCTATTTAAAATTAACCGAATTAATTATTTAATATCTTTCACGGTCCGCGACGATCGACTCGCCGACTCAAATTGGACGGAGGGATTTCCTTCGGGCGGGATCGTCCATCACTGTCAAATTATTTCCGTGTAGATCCCTTTCGCCCGAATATCAGCGCTGTCTTTAGTCACCCTCCCGAAATCAGACGATAGTAAATACTTATACATCCATGCCTATACAAGTTTCGATTGGCTGGTACTGCACATGCGTACTTGTTCTAATCTAGCCTGAGAGTTTTCAAAACTACGCGTCCTTTTCTATATAGTCCTTGTTGTTTACCACAGTTGTAGTTAGAAGTCATTTTTAGGTTAATTTTGTAGAGGTAATATATTTATTTTATAGGAAAAATTAGCGGTAGATAATGCGAAAATAAGTGTATACGATATGAATTATCAGTAAAATATTATCATTTTAGATTGTTATGGAACAAAAGATATATTTTTTATGCTAAATAATATGGAGATATAACTTATTTGAAGGATATAATAAAGATATGAAAGAAATATGGTCATGTTTGTTTACGTTATCTGTCTATTTGTTATTATACTTACATCTTTCTTATTTTACAGATATTTCAAAAGAAGAAAAAAACTATAAGGTATACTTACATATACTTATAATAGAAAGTGGTTGGAATAAATTAATAACATATGATCTGAAGCTTTGTGATTTATGATTTCTTTCTGTTTATATAACTCCTGGATCATTTAACAAATTTTATTGCAATGAATGTAATAAAATAAATAGGGAAAATGTAATCTAAGCAATATATATTTAGAGATATACACAAAAATAATATAAATAATAAACACTATATTATTATAATTCTATAATTTATAAGCACCACCTCTATGTTATTAAGAATTTCGATTTGAGATTCGCGATTGACTGATTTCAAATCTGTAGATACATTGTCTATTCTGTTATCGATACCATTTTCCTTATTTGCTCCTTCTGATTATCAATGTTTTTTTTTTGAAATTTAATCATAATAATTTTCTCTCTCTCTCTCTCTCTTTCTCTCTCTCTCTCTCTCTCTCTCTCTCTCTCTCTCTCTTTCTCTCTCTCTCTATCTCTTTCTCTCTCTCTCTTTCTTTCTCTCTCTCTCTCTCTCTATATATATATATATATATATATATATATATATATATATATATATATATAAAGCACATGATTATCTTTATCATGCATATTCTTTATCGTATACTCTGGACAGCTACAGACACACCTATATATACAAATCTTACACACTCTTACACATGTATATTTTGTTGTAATATTTGTCTTCAAATTTGCCTGAATTTTGTTGAACTGTATGTATTTTATACTTATTTTTTGTATGTACTGTTCTCTTATAGACCCTAATAATTATACGGTCCTGATAGATACTAGTGTTTCGTCTTTCAATGTTTAAAATTATATTCCAAATTATCAAATCCACCACATCATCTAACGAATCTGATAGTTTTTCTACTGACACCCTAGCATTCCTTCTTAGTGTAATTGTTTTTAATACATTGTTTAAAGATTATACTGCCATATTTGTATCGATTGGAAATATCCCTTAAAATATCTGTAAAATCAGCAAGATATAAGTATAATAACAAATAGACAGAAACGTACACAAACATGACCATATTTCATTCTTACCTTTACTATAATCTTCAAATAAGTTCTGTTTCCATATTATTACATATATACATAAAAACAGATCCATAACATAACAAAATTGGTGTTATGAAATGATAATATTTTATTAATAATGCATACTTTATACACTTATTTTCGCATTATCTGCCGCTAAGGTTGCCTATGAAATAATTATATTACCTCACCAAAATGTATATACAAAATTAACCTAAAAATGAATTCTAAACACAACTGTGTTAAACAACAAGGCGTATATAGAAAAGGACGCACAGTTGTGAAAACTCTCAGGCTAGATTAGAACAAGTGCGCATGCACAGTTCTAGCCAATCGAAACCTGTATAGGCTCGGATTTGTGGGTTTTTTACTGTCGCCCTCCCGAAATCCTGATGTCGTCGGCGCTCCCGTTCCAGATCCATCCATTCCGAACGATAAATCAGCCAACTACCGACCATTATTGTCGTAATACAGATTTAATATATCGACAAGATTTATCGAAGGTTTCTGTTTCCTTTAACCGGTAATTATTCATCGGAGACGGAGATGGAACAATCCCGTCTTACGGCGCTTCTTTACGACAATACCTTCTGGCTTTGTTTGATGTTTGGATGAGGTCCCGAAATCAAACTTTGACTGATATGGTTTATGTTGTTTTACATTTTGGCGTTCATTATCTAGAGACGTGAATAAAAAGCAAACAATATTTTTACTATCAATTTTTTACTAGGTACGAGGGTTGCTATTTATATTTTGAGCCCTGACAAAGCCATAATACATGTTGTTAGGATTCATCCGAGGTTTTCAGTTCGAAGTTTGAGCTTTATATCAATAAAATTCAGATCGTCTTGTCGTTAGACTACTTGGGTTATTTACTCGTGAACATTTTTGTGAGATGATTATTTACAAATGGATTAATACAGATACGAGTACATTGATCAACTTATTTCGACTTTTGGCGATGAAGATACTCTGATGAAGCCACTCTAAACCGCTGGCATAGTGATCCCTAGTAATTTGAAAGCAAAAAAAAAAAAGAAAATAGATATACTTCTATCGTAAAAATCAACGAATTAACAATATAATTTTCTCCGAATTATGGGTTTGAGGTTTTCAAAATTTTTTGACATTTTCGATTTTTTCTAAATGTAAAAATTAAAATCACTCACACCAAATTTCAAGAAAAATAGTTCAATTGAACTTGAGATGCTGTCAACCGCCAAAAAAGCATAGTTTGGAGATAAGCGCATTTAATGTTTTGTTTTTAGATGCCGAAGTTATGAACGCAAAAAACAATATTTTTTCAAATATCTAGACTACATTTATAGATTCCCTTAAAATAAAACTGTAATATATATGTTTAAAGTGTTAAACTCATATTATCAATAAACATACATAATTCCTATTCTCTTATTTATATTACGGCTTCTATCAGCTATGTAAAATTAAGCTTACTCTGGCTCTCCCAAATATATTTGCATCTGCAGCTATGTATTACAATTTTATTAGATTTGTTGTCGATAACATTGTGGGTCACAGTTCAAACTTGATTTATTAACTTTCTTGCTTATATAATATTGATAGTACTAGGTGCTCGATCACCAATATCTATTGGCGAAAATGGGAACTGTTAATGTAAACAGCTGTCAAATAACACAACCTTTTCCACTTAGTATTATTGAATTATTCAGTATAAACAGACTCTAAGTGTGGAACGCTGAAAATTGTATTCCAGAAGTTCATTAATTTTGTTGTATGATTTGAAAAAAATTGCGCCCGAAATTCATCAAAGGCTATTAGACGCCTACGGTGATGCTGCTCTGTCATATTCTAATAGTCAATTATGGTTTGAATGTCTTCAAAGTGATGATTTTAATGTTAATATCGAATAAAAGATTCAAAAATATGAAAAATGGCTACTAACAGGTCAATTGAAAAGTCCCCGGAGCTACCATAGTAAAACAATTTTTTTGGCAAAATTAGTTTTTTTATTAAACATTATTCCCTTCAAAGGTGATATACTTATTATAGTGACCCTTCAACTTTTCGATGCCATTTTTGTAGTACGATTTGTCCATTGTTTCAAAATAGGCCTCAGTTTCGACTATCTTCTCTTCGTGCGACGATAATTTCTTCCCAGCGAGCATTCTTTTGAGAACTGAGAACAGGAAATAGTCGATGGGGACCAGATCTGGAGAATACGAAGGATAAGAAAGCAACTTGAAGCCCAATTCATAGATTTTTCCATTATTTTCACTGACATGGACACGGTGCATTGTCTTGGTGAAGCAGCACCTTATTTTTCTTCGAATGCGGCCGTTTTTCAGTGATTTCTTCCTTTAAACGGTCCAATCATTCTATGTATGGTCCTGGTGCTGTTAATGGTCCTTCCTTTTTCAAGGTAGTCAATGAAAATTATTCCATGCACATCCCAAGATACAGACGCCATAACCTTGCCATCCTACTTTTGCCTTTTCCCACGCTTTGGAGTGGGTTCATCGTGTGCAGTCCACTCGGATGACTGTCGAGTGGACTTAACAGTGAAATGATGGATCCATGATTCATCCATTGTCACATATCCATGCAAAAACTAGGGTTTGTTACGCTTGATCATCTTCAAACACTGCTCCGAATCATCAACTCGTCGTTGTTTTTGGTCAAAAGTGAGCTCGTCTTCGGTGCTCATTTAACCACGTCTAAACTTAGTATACCAATTCTTGATGGTTGATTTTCCTGGGACAGTGTCCGAAAACTCAGCATCAAGCCAAGTTTTTTCTTCAACCGTATTTTTTCGCTTCAAAGATCAATATTTTATCAACACCCAAAATTCCTTTTATTAGTGTACTGAGCACATAAAGTCATGGGTTACTCCAGGTCATACGTTGGGATCAGCAACATGTAGTGCATTACGAGCTATAGAAGTCGAATATAAATATTACAACAATAGACCAACAATAGCGTGTAACAGCCACAAAGTAATCTGCTTGCATGATAACATTCGGCCACGATTTGCAAAAGTTGTGAAAGACACATTGTTCAAATAGGACGTTATGCCGTACCCAGTGTACTTACCAGACTTAGTGTCTTCTGTCTATTACTTATTTAGATAGATGCAGCTTGGCTTGGCTGACCCACGGTTTAGAAATATTCAAGAAATGCGAAAATAGATATAATACTAGACAACCAATAATAGAAACTGTTGTTTCTGCTTCTACTTCTAATTTCTATAAGGGCACGCTTTTACTAAGCGTTTATTTAGCTTTCAATATTTTACATTTGACAATCACCGTCTATAAGGAGCTATACATTTATTAGGTAAAACAGCCTTTACCACTCTTAATGTAACCTATAAAGTATTTTTAAAGAATTGAACCTCCTTCAAAAAATAAATAACTTACCAATAAGTAAAAATAATAAAACTTAGATTTTTATCACAGGAAACGTTTTAAAACAAAATATACACATAATAATCGTTGTAATAACTAAATAAAAATAAACAAAAACCTTATTTAACCTATCTACTACACTTATTTAATATTCTACTATATACACACAATTTAGCTTAATACCTATCCAAACCTATTTATCTATTTACTATATTATTTTAACTACTACCAACTGATCATTTTGAAGTCAGTGCCGAGCAACAAATTAGATTTGTTTAGTTCATTATTTAATTTTGTGTATATGCTACAAAATTATATTATTATTTTTGTATAGTTTAGGCTCGACATCAACTTCAAACACTATTTTTTACCCTTTAGTGAGTTTCTTATTTATTTTTTGATGTTAATTAAAACTATTTTATTTTTCTCTTTGTAGTGTTAGATATTTACTCAATAAATAAAGCAGTTATTTTATTAAGTAAGTAAAAGTACAGCCCGTATGAGGGAAAATCGGAATAAAGAAACAATGATTGAAAATAAGGAATATTTTAATCGCTGGGATCCGCTACCTGGTCTAGGTGATTTAACAAATATTCCAATCAAACGAAAACAAAAAAAGCTGCTGCTCTATTGGGAATCGAATCCATGACCTCCGGGTGTGCGTTCAACGTTCTAACCATTACACCATAGAAACAGTTGTCTACAAGATTTCTACGACGTTTCATAAGATATGGTTAGTGCTTAAAAAGCAAACTGACTGACTTTTACAGTGAACTGCTTCCGATTTTTCGTCACATCAGTTCAGCAATAACATTATACACCAATATCTGATTATTTTAGATAAACAGTATGTGAAAACATTATACGTGCCTTTGAAATTTGAGGTTTTCCCTTGATTGCCCCCCTTCTCCCAATCATATCCTAACTTGGCTCCAATGGGACCACTTCGGAAATACACTCTTTCGAGTAAAAAAATAATTTTCAAAATCGGCATATAATCGACGGAGAAATCGGCGAACATGCATTTAAAAAAATAAACAACATAGAATCTCCTCCTTTTTTGAAATCGGTTAAAAATGTAAGGTTTATTGTTAGGTTAGATTTTTTACATCTGGAAATCTTTATTGGATTCACTGTTTGTGATTGTTAAACGTAAAAATAGAGTTGAAGAAATATATACATTTTATTGCTGTGAATCTCTAGCGTTATAATAAGAGACAGGAAGGAAACGCGGGATAATTCGATTAAAAAAAGAACGACCGCTTCATTTAGAGCGCTTTTGTTTCCGGCGACACAAACTGCCCCATAAACATTTGCCGGTTCAATGAGCATAAAAACGCGCAATAAAATACGACAAAATTCCTGCAAAACATACGCTCGCCACCTCGGAAAAATTCATAACTGAGTTTTTTTTACGACCGCGAATCGTAAAATTTTACAAAATATTCCACCCGTAGGGGGGGAAATTAACGAGGAAATAAAAATGACTAGGCACCGGCCTGAATACGGCACATCCGTTCCCGTCAGTGGTTACTTTTACGTTTCGAATTTAACGATCTTATCAGTGGATTTTACACTTCAGTTTAGATTTTCTATTTTAAATATCACATCTCTGTTGGATTTTAATTAGTTTTCCTGGTGGAAATTAACGGATCTTTAGCAGATTCTCAAGATTCGATAAACTTGATATTTAAATTTATTAACAGTAAAATAACGAACTATAAGATAATTACTCTTTACTATTTATTTAATTTCATTTAAAATTATCTTTATCCTGTCGCTCGTTACTGTTCTATTATACTACACCCAGTATGATTAAGCCGAATAAATCTTAGGATGTTGGTCCTTGTGTTCGTATTGTATCGTGCGTACTCGAATACGCACGCAGCAAGAACAAAACAAACAATAAAATAAAATAGAAAAAAGTAAATAGTGAATAATATGATAAGAGTCGTCGTAATATTCATAATTGATTAAAGTTTCAAAAACTATATCGTCTCGTACATACAAACTATTCTTCTATCCATTTGTTACAAACAGATATCTAGTTTCAAGACTTTTTCATAGTTTAACTGTTATATTCTCATAATATTATGTTGTGTTCTCATGAATTGTAACCTAATGCTCATCCATATTCTGAACAATTAAATACATAATTATGCCTATATGTAGTAATTGTCAGCATTGAACCATCCATTCAGTCATAATTTCATCATTTCTTAATGTCTTTTCAATTTCTGATGCAGTTTATCCAAACTTAAGATATTATTTTAGACAATGCTTCTTTCTACAGTTTATATTTCGGTGTGTCAATCTTATTTCTAAAAACATAGTTTTTTTTTGTATAAAATACATACATTTATTTTATATTTACTGATTGATCAAATACTAACCATTCTCCAGTAAGAAAGCCAAGCCTGTTTCCACCATGAACTAATCTAAATATAATATCGTCACAGTCTGTTTTGATGCTTAATTTCAGAAGACTGTTATTGGATTTTTTGAAGGCATTTATTATATTATGTAACCATTATTAACCGTTCTTTTCTTCAATTTTCTGACAATATTGACTGAAAATGATACTTTTTTTGAAATTATTTAAGAGTTATCTCTTTGTGACTTTTGGAAGATGTAAAGTTCAATAAATTTCGTAGACAATTTATTTTATGTTATTACAGTTTGTAGGTCGAGTTTTGCCTCTATAACAAGCTCTGTTTTTTAATCAAATGTCTCTAAAAGTGTTATCAAAACAATACTTGCAGTTATAGCAATTTCTTTTTCCGACTGGATGATCTTAAAAATAAATGCCTTTTAGGCAGAATAGGCTAGATGACTAATTTATTTTATGACACTATAATAATACTATAAGGTTTTACTTAAATTTCCCTATTCAATCACCTTTGAACATTTTCTCTTGACTATAGCTTTCTTCTTCAAACGCAACGGTATTTTAGGGCAATGTTAAATGTCTCGGTGAATGAATGATCAAAATACCCTTCAATAACATCCCAGATAAACGTCTAGTCGTTATAGCTGGCAACCCCTAGACGTTTATCTGGGATGGCAACTAGAACACGATAACGATCGGGTTCTAGTTGGCGCTGCTGGCACCCCGCCCCTGTTCAACATCTGGGATTATATTTCTGGGCATTTTGTAGACCGTTATTCCACGATGTAAAATTCGACATGCCTCAAGGTCGCTACAATATTCCCCTGCCAGAATTTTACATACAAATATTTTAAACAACAAAAAAAATATGATGCATCAAAAGAGTTTTAAACATTTGGAAATCATCATCAAAATCATCAAAACGGTTGTGGTTGCTACGGTTGTGATCTGGTACGGCTGTTGATATCTTCCGGTCCTACAGATACCGTTGCTTTATCGTCGCTTTGGCACTTGAATGTGATCTATCGACGACGTTGAAAATAAGTTATTTTTCGGACAGGACTCCCATAATCGATGCTTAGGGAGGATTATTTTCTTCGATGACGAGACATTCGCAATTCTGGTTCCTCGGCGAAGACATGACGTGTCTACTGTGACTGCAATCGGTACCTAGCTTCTGAAGCGGCTCTGTGACTAATCGGTAGTCACATACGTTACGGTAATTGAGAAAAAACAAATAATGACGGTATCCGACCGAAGCTGCCCAAAGCCTTTCAAATCAAAATGTCTGCCAATATGACGGCGACGGGGAGCGAAGGAAGACATTATGATTTAAACAAAGCGCCAAAAGAAATGTCTAGTCGAAATGCTGTTGATTAGAGGGTGGTGTCAAAAACTCTAAGGATTCAAAAGATTGTGAAGTAAATAAAATTTGGACAAAAAATTTAAAAAGAAATGAAATGGAAATAATGAAATGAAATTTAAGGTTCATTATTCCAGCACTAAAATAAAATTTAAGGAACAAATGTTTGAATGAATATAATGTTGAAGGAACAAAAGTAAAATCGAAAAAGAATCGTATTAAAAATATTGAATATGTTGAAGCAAAAAATAACAAAAAATAATAAGTCCCTCCATTCACGAGTTATATGACTCGGTGAATGAATGATCGAAAAACCCTTCAATAACATCCCAGATAAACGTCTAGTCGTTATAGCTGGCGGCAACCCCTAGACGTTTATCTGGGATGGCAACTAGAACCCGATAACGATCGGGTTCTAGTTGGCGCTGCTGGCACACCGCCCATGTTCAACATCTGGGATTATATTTCTGGGTACTTTGTTGAGCGTTATTCCACGATGTAAAATTCGACATGCCTCAAGGTCGCTACAGTATAATTCAAATAACCACTTAATCCCAATTTCTTAATAATGTTATTCGAGATTGTTCCATGTTAGTTGGATGTTTACTTTTATTGTGTTCTAATTATTTTGTTGTTCTTGATATTTTTTACAGGTTAATGCTCTAATATTGTTATCGGTATTTTAGAAGTTAGTATAACGTTTTGACGGTCTATTAACATCTATTCGATGTTAATCCTCATCAATATATTTACATATTCAGGTAACCTGTCATTTTATGATGATACGATGAAAAATAATATGGAAAATCGGCCCCGTATTGATATAATCCGGAACGTTCTCTACGCCCTCCTTATTTAAAATTTATTTACCTTCTCATAGCGCTATGATTTCTGAATACATATGCGGTCATTGTTTTCGACGGGGAGTGGGTTCCTGATGGAATATTTGATTTTTCCTCTTTCAGATTAAGTTTTTGCTGAGAATGGCATCGATACTGTTTTGATAGGTATATCGCCTTTGCTGGAGGAATATTTGATTTTTGTGATAGTATTAGGTTTGTAGTATGTATCTCTTAGATTCGAGATTGAATGAAGAGGTTTGATACGTTTTATGCTTTAGAATTTTTGAGCGAATATATAATAATAAGGTTGAAAATCGATCTTTTGCTATAGTTCCTTATCCAGATTATTCTTTTGACGTTAACATGTTTGTGTACTTGTAGTTTAATTCTATTTTTCTTGATATTTGTATATTATTTCTTGTTCAGTCCTAATAATTACAGAACATGAGCACTGGAAATCTTTCTTGATATCTATATACAATTTTATTATTAATCATCTCGTCATAAGATCTTTGCAGTTGTCATTAAACTTATTGCATAACCTTTCCTTATTTTAATCAACATTTTTAATTTTTAGAAATCACCACCACATAACATGTCTGCTGAAACGTCCGCGGCCTACCATAGTAAAACACATTTTTTTCGCAAAATTAGATTTTTATTCAACATAATTCCCTTCAAGGGTAATATACTGATTATAGCGACCTTCCAACTTTTCGATACCATTTTTATAGTACGATTTGCCCTTAGCTTCAAAATAGGTCTCAGTTTCGTCGATCACCTCTTCATTCGATTAACATTTCTTCCCAGCGGTTATTCTTTTGAAATCTGAGAACAGAAAATTGTAGCCTGGGGCCAGACCTGGAGAATACGGTGGATAAAGTAGCAATACGAAGCCCAATTCATGAATTTTTGCCATCGTTTTTACTGACTTGTGACACGGTGCATTGTCTTGGTGAAGCAGCACTTTCTTTTTCTTCAAATGCGGGCGTTTTTTCAGCGATTTCGTCCTTCAAACGGTCCAATAACGCTATGTAATAGTCGCTGTTGATGGTCCTTCCTTTTTCAAGGTAGCCAATGAAAATTATTCCATGTGCATCCCAAAATGCAGACGCCTAACTTGCCAGTCGATTGTTACGTCTTCACACGCTTTGAAGCGGGTTCATCGTGTGCAGTCCACTCGGATGACTGTCGATTGGACTTCGGAGTGAAATGATGGAGCTATGTTTCATCCATTGTCACATATCAACGCAAAAACTCGGGTTTATTACTGTAATAGTTCTGGAGTAATAAATTCCTACAGTCGTTCCTAAAGTCATTGAATTCTAAAAATCGAACTCTCTTAAGATCTCTAATGATTTACTAGTACTTACATCCTTACGCATTAAAAAATTAAACCAAGTACGAATATACTATTATAAATACCGCGGTGTTGTAAAGTTTAACAAAATTTCCCATAGCAACTGAAAAAAAAACATTAACGACAAAATAAAACTACGACTGCCCGTTTGAATGCAACTTTTGCGTCTGGCCAATGCTTACATATATACATCTCCACCTTAACGACGTTTTCTTTCGGTTTTACGCCGCTCTATAAATTTACGTCTTAAATACGTTCCTACCTGATGTCATAAAATTTAGTGCTCTAATGGCCACTAAGGGTAAAAAAGTTACGAAGTCAACGGGGTTACTCCCTATGTGTTAAATAGTTAAGTGTCTAGTGGATATTAAACTTGAAATATATAACATCAATATATCTACAGGATTGTATAAATATACCAGTAGTAAATCTGTATACCTTTTTTAGGATTTAATAGGTGCAAAGATGGGATTCCGACCCGTATTTTGGTAAATAATTATAAATCTTTAATTACTTATCATATCTGACGCCATATTTATTTATTTATATGGTTTTGAGCCACCATTTGCTTTTAAAATAACTGCAATTCTTCGCGTAATAGATTCGTAGAGTGTTTAAATATTTTCCTGCGGGATGTTGTCCCGTTGTTATACTAAAACGTCCGACAACGGCTTCAGTGATGTTGGATATAGAAGTATACTCTCTAAAATCTCTGCTCTAAAACTCCACATAATGGTTTAATCATGTTGATGCCTGGTGATTGGACTAGCCAGGGAAGACGTTTGAATTTTTAGTGTTAAGCACATTATTATCTTGGAATATGACAGCGTGTTGCAGCAGTATATTAACAGTCATGGTAATGACTTTGTGACTAAGAATGTCCATGCAATAATTCGACCATTGATGTTGAGATTTACAGGTAAAGGTGAAGAAGCCAAGATGTACTATATTGCATGGTGTTCATATTACTTCGTTTATCTTTTATATATTGGGAGTATTGTACAGTATTGGACATAGACTTCAATAATATATAAACGATATATACTTATTTTTTTATATATGCTTTTTTACACAAATTTAATTTGCCGATACCTTTCATTTTTCTTCTTTAATTGCATGAGATAATGAAGGGTATGGTAATGCTTGATTGTTACAAATTGTTAGGAGTTGCCTCAAATATACAAGTATTTAAAAATGAATGAATATGGGCAACCAAAAATTTAAGCTTGACTAACTCATATAATAATTCAATCATTGAGGGTATTTTTATTGCTACAGAAATAATAATGGGATCAACTGATTTCACAACATGAAAACGTTCACTAAAATTTGTGAAAATCTACATGGGAGCTCTTACATGGAAAGCTCTACTCTAACTACCATATTTACCATATTTAGATAATGATCTTTGTGATCAGTATTTATTTCAAACGAAAACGCCTAGTACGTTTAGACAAAACTTTTTATTACACGAAAATACCAAAAATTGGTTCATGAATAAAGTATTTAGTATAGAATAGAAACTCGTATCATGTTATAATAGATACTCAATTGTTGATAAAATAAACTAAACTAATTTGTACTCCTAACACGGTATTTATGAGCGTTAACTGTCGACTGAAAACAGTCGAAACAGTCGATAGTCAAAAAACTAGCGACTGAACATAGTAATTACTATTTTCTTCTATATAGTAATTACATTCTATATGGTTCAACTGTTTTCTTAAATTCGTGGTGTGAGACGAAGTTGTACGAACCCTTTCCTGTTTAAATTGTGAGAGAGGAAAGGACGGAGATAATTGCTTGGAGCAGTCAATTTTACCAACGGTCAAGCCAGACGGAGATATACATATTCCTTCACGTACTTTAAAAAAGAAAAGGAAAAAATAATTACTGCTAACATACAATTAACGATTTCATTTTAAACGATGTAGAAATACTTTTATATTTGAATGTTCAGTAGATCTGTAAAGGAATGGAATTTTTCCATGGAATGGAATAATACCCCACAAATGTTGTATCCTATTTTAATATGTTAATTGCTATTTTTAAATAATATAGTATAGTACATATAGACAATACAATAGACCTTAAACAAAACCTAAAAACTAAAGATGTACAGTTACCATAAATACTAAATAAAAATTAAACATGTACCTAATCATATATAAAAAAAAACTTATCCATGACATAAGAAAGATGATCGTACAATAGCTACTAGAGCTTTTTTAGATAAATTAAGTGCTTTATTATTTATTATTGAACGGAAATATTTTTTAACAAAAATCGAGACTATATAAAAATATTACCTATTATTGCCATAAAAACAGTCAAAATTATTTTACTACTTATCATTCAAAATTTTAATGTTTTTACCCTATTATATTAGTATACAATATATTGTTATTTACAAGCAATCTACCAAAAAATCATAAAACTACACATATTACATATAAATCTATCTAAGCATAAAATGGGTATATTTTTGTTAAGGTCGCGGCTAGGACGAATGAAACTAGTAGTAACTACACGACTGAAACAGTTGATAGTAAATAATAATAACATCAGGATCGAAAATAGCGACTGAAACAGTCGATAGTAAAAAGTAGTCAATTACTAAACAGTCGATAGTCGTTTTCAGTCGATAGTTCCGAACGCTAGTGTTTACGTATTTCTCTCTATAGATATTTTGTATTTCGATGAGATACAGTTTTTGCTTCAAATTTCAAGATATTTACTATACATGAATAACATCACGTAATCACACGGTATGGTTCTCTTAAGTCTGCTTTCTACGTCAGTGTTATCCAAGAGTTGTAGCACCTCAGTCTTACCATAGGAATGGAGCCTTTCCTCATGTCTTGTTGTTAATATAATAATATCCTCCATGACAGTTGGAATCTGAAAGTCTCCATGTAAGTAATTATTCCGATAGGATCTGGGTGGATTCACAATACTTCTGAAGACTTTATTCTCAAATTCTTGTATAATATTGATATTACTTTTCGCAGAACATCCCCCTGAATTCTATAGGTTTTAGTATTTATTTGTACACCACCAACTTGTTATGTAAATTAAAATATAATCATCATTATCTGCAGTCGTTTGTTATCGACCTGCTTCTTTTCTCAAAACGCAGACAGTATTAATGTATTTATACACTATAGTTTTGTTGCTATTTTCAGGACACTGCCAATTATATAAATCAAAACATATTTTACATTTGTATAATACATTTTGCCTTTGTTCAATTTGTTAAATAATTAGTCTTACACATTAATATTTTACTAGGAATGTCATACAATTAAATACCTGAAAACGTTACTGTAATATCATATTAAAATTATGTAAATTCGACATGAAAAATAAAAGTTAACAATACTTAATAGACAAAATAAACAATATTTATTTCCAAGAATATTCGACCACCGTAATCTTCGTCACTGTGGCGTAACACACTTGTATAAACTAAAAAAATCTATTAATTCTTCATCGAGTGCACGATGGATGCGTTTAAAATTGCATCTCGGATTTTATTTCTATAAGCGCATCGGTTCTATTTGTTTTTTTGTTTGCTCTTACCTTGGTATATGCTCCGCAGGTGTGGTGGATGTGTTATTCTGAAATACTCTCGAGTTTATATGTGTGTGCTCACTATTAACACTCCATTAATCATTCTTAGAGGGTATGCGATTCATCAGCAGAAACGCAACTGTACAGTGCGAGCGTTTCTTTTTATATCATTCGATATATATCACGGGATATATATTGTTCTAGACCATTAACGTCTATTTTGGTCAAGTCTAAACCGACTAATTTATAATCAAAACAGTTTTATTTTCGTGTTGGAAATAAGTACCGATGTTTATGTTGGGATATGACTTCCTGTGTATGTGTATTTATGTATCTTTTTGTATTTATATTGATTTAGTTTTTAATTTATATATTAAAACTGTTGCTTATCGAAATATTATAATATTATATATATATATATATATATATATATATATATATATATAATATGATGTTATTATTATTTACTATCAACTGTTTCAGTCGTATGCATTAATCATTCTTAGAGGGTATGCGATTCATCAGCAGAAACGCAACTGTACAGGGCGAGCGTTTCTTTTTATATCATTCGATATATATCACGGGATATATATTGTTCTAGACTATTAACGTCTATTTTGGTCAAGTCTAAACCGACTAATTTATAATCAAAACAGTTTTATTTTCGTGTTGGAAATAAGTACCGATGTTTATATTGGGATATGACTTCCTGTGTATGTGTATTTATGTATCTTTTTGTATTTGTATTGATTTAGTTTTTAATTTATATATTAAAACTGTTGCTTATCGAAATATTATATATATATGGGAATAAAGGTTGGGCACGTGGTGAAGATTATATAAACTAACGTGATTATTTATAATTTATACGAGTGATTGACAATTTACAGTTGCCAACGCAGCTACTTGATGAAATCCGGAGGAAGAAAAGGCCGTCGAGTATCTGTGTCGGGTTTGTTATAGATCCATCCTTGGATCTTTGGTTGATGAAAGGTTTTGGCTGTTTTCTGTTTTAGTGTTGGGAATTCCATAATTCTGTAAAGACCTTTTGTTTCCTGGAGAATGCCATACTATTTGCTAAGACCTATTCAGATTGTTGTTATCGCTCTTTATTCTGATACAGGATGTATGCTCACATAACTATTATTACACAAATATACACTATTTCGGACCTGAAAAACCAAAATCTATGAATTCTAATGAGCAGCCCGATTTCAAAAATTAGGTCTAGTTTTTGAAATATTCAATAAATTCATTATTTTATTATTTTTGACCATTATGGGGCCATTATTGTATTAAAATAAATCAGAAAAGAACAGAGGTTCAACTGAGTATCTCATACTCGTTGGGATCTGTCTCACGCATTAGGGTCGAGTAGTAATAGCTCATAATGCGTTGCTCCCAAAATCCTTGGTATAACCTAGCTATTTTCGCTTTATCTGGGTGTAGCCACTCTCCTTAACTGTCGCTTATGTCGCACAAGTTCAAAAAAAATCAAGATGTGAGTGCAGAAAATATTTTTTGAGAGACATTTAACAAATTGTCAGTTACGTTATTTTAATCCGGTGATTTCTGAAAGTTTTGAACAATACTTTGAATCATGACATCGGGTCCTTGCTGCCGCTTCATCAGGCGCTAAATATTTTATAAACTTTGCGTCAACTATTAACTTTTCTTTTATAACGAAATCACTTTCATTGCTCTCGGGTGATGAAAACAGGATTCTTAAGGAATTTCTTGCACTTCTACCTAAATAAATTTGCAATGGATTTCTGTTCGTACGTGGACATCGATGACATGTTCGAATATTTATATCGTGCTGTTTTTTGTTATATTTATATCGACAACATTCATCGAGGAAAAGTAGCACTACATGATGTTTCTGTTCTCTTTATAACGTTAGTACATAAACTGAAAAGTATATATTTTCATCAATTTTGATAACTTCTTGTACAGCTTTGTTCTGCACGCGTTTCGGTATCCATGGCTTGTCAGTGTATATTACTGCAAAACCAAAGTATTGAAAATACTTATTTTCACAAAAACAAATTACAAATGATGCTTAATATAACGTCGTCAGCTGACAGCCATTATAAGAGCGCAGTGCCACCATACGCGAATTCAAAAAGTAGAACGAATCTTGACATCCGGATTGAAGACCTGAGTTCAGGACATCAAATAACGTTCAAGTCTTTTTCATCTGCTCGATTTCTACAGTCTGCCCGAAGTTGTAAGTTTAAATAATGATCAAATATCCTTATATCAGTATTAGCTCGATAAAAATAAATTATTTTAAAAAATTGCCTCTAGATTCCTAGTACTTAGATTGATGGATATTCATGATTCTCAATAACAGGTCAATTGAAAAGTCCCCGGCCTACCATAGTAAAACACGTTTTTTTGGCAAAATTTGTTTTTTTTTATTCAACCTAATTCCCTTCAAGGCTGATAACTGATTATAGCTATCATCCAACTTTTCGATACCATTTTTGTATTGTATTACGATTAGTCCTTTGCTTCAATATAGGTCTCAGTTCGGCTCTTCATTCGACGAAAATTTCTTTCCAGCGAGCATTCTTTTGAGATCAGAGAATATGAAATAGTCGCTGGGGGCCAGATATGGAGAATACGCCACCGTATTCGAGTAAGCAATTTGAAGCCCAATTCATGGATTTTTGCCATCGTTTTCACTGACTTGTGACACGGTGCATTGTCTTGGTGAAACACCACTTTCTTTTTCTTCAAATGCTGCCGTTTTTCGGCGATTTCGTCCTTCAAACGGTCCAATAACGCTATGTAATAGTCGCTGTTGATGGTCGTTCCTTTTCAAGATAGTCGTTGAAAATTATTCCATGCGCATCCCAAAATACAGACGCCATAACCTTGCCAGCCGACTGGTGCGCTTTCCCACGCTTTGGAGCAGGTTCAACATGTGCTCTCCACTCGGATGACTGTCGATTGGACTTAGGAGTGAAATGGTGGAGCCATATTTCAACCATTATCACATATCGATGCAAAAACCCGAGTTTACTACGGTTGATCATCTTCAAACACTGCTCCGAATCATCAACTCGTCGTTGTTTTTGTTCAAAAGTGAGCTCACGCGGTACCCATTTTGCACATAGCTTTCTCATACCCAAATATTCGTGAATGATATCATAAACACGTTCAGTTGATATCTTTAGAGTGTCTGCTATTTCATTTAATTTCTATTTACGGCCATTCAAAATCATTTTGTGAATTTTTTTAATGTTTTCGTCGGTAACAACCTATTTTGGGTGACCACTGCGTTCACCGTCTTCGATGCCCATTTCACCACGTCTAAACTTAGCATATCAATCCTTGATGGTTGATTTTCCTGGGACAGTGTCCGAAAACTCGACATCAAGCCAAGTTTTTGCTTCAACTGTATTTTTTCCCTTCAAAAATCAATATTTTATCAACACGTGAAATTCTTTTTTATCCATTTTTTTTTCACAATAACAAAAGTTGTTTCACTCAATATGCTATAATTCACAAACTAACGACAGCTGCCAAATTTATATACACATTTTTTTAGGCTAACTAAAAAACATGCATTTAATTCTAGTGGCGCCATCTATATGTCAGACCGAAGATTTTTCAATTTACTTGTTATAAGAAAGAATGCTAGGTCATCAAACCTGTAAGGCATCTTTTGTAATAAACTACAAAAGATGCCTTACAGTTATAATATCAGCTCACTAAGCTGATATTCAGGATTTTTTACTCCTTTTTCGTAACAATAGGTCTGGAATAAGATCATATAAAACCAACTGTTCAGGATATCCGAGAGATAAATTAATAATATTGTTAAATGTGTTTATGAAATTCTTATATTTGTGTTCCAAAATACTGTATTTAAATATCTGTCTATTTCTAGCTTTACGATGGTATTTTGGATCTCTCTGGTCTTTCAAGTTTTATTGCCACTGACCTTTGGCTTACTTGGAAAAAGAAAAACACTTCTAAGTGACTACTGGTTACATGAAAATATGATTGTCTGATACAGTATAGTTTCAGAGTGGGAGTCACTTATGCATCACCTTAAAAAGGGCGATCTAAGAGGTCATGCCAATAACCAAATTGGACAAGACATAAAATAGGACAAATATATCCTATTTTATGCTTTATAGGCTTCCATCAAACGATAATACCAGCAAAATGTTGTTAATAGTCTGTTTGTTCCTCTTCAGTCACTCTCACAACATTACTGTTCAACATTTGATTTGACCATTGCAGTTGGCGTAAATTTTCCAATTTAACAGTTTCCATACATATTTGTGTGTAGCCGAATGTAACTATGTGTAAATATTGCAATATCATTCTTGACTTCTAATATCTAATTCAAAATCAATTGTTGGAGGAATTGTATTGGAGAATATTTAGCGTACGTTTCTAAAAGTATTTGATAGCTTCCAGTAGCACTAAAAGCATTTTAAATTTATTTATAATTAAGGAAAATATAGCACGTGCGTACGCAGGAAAAATACGTGGGGTGCGTAATAAAATCGGGAGTAAATTGTTTTCCAATTGGTTACCGTATTTGCTTAGACCAGAATAGGAACTGTGTAAGTATATTTAAAAAAAATGAGAATGGGAATAGAGAATATTGATTTTTCTGTGAAAATGCTTCGTAATTCTTAACTATCAATTTATCAGCAAGTTTATCATAGAGAAATAGGCAGCACTGACATGAAAAGGGGAAGTCAATAAGCACGTAAAGTTTGGAAAAAAAATCTTTTGTGGCCGGCAATCAGTGAAAAAGATAAATTATATCTCACCCTCTGAATTTTGCATTCAACCGACTCAATTAATGTGCCATTCATTCGGATATGTCGTTATGAGGGTCAGTGGGGGCATAGTAATGTCGGATTATGTTCAAACCACCATGTAGTCCTTCATTAACAATTCCGTAACGGTATTGAGCCCTCATTATATAATTTATAATTCGAACATTATTAGAAAATACCCCCTTGATTATTAATATTGTTTTCACGTCACGTAAAAATCGAATAAAAGTTTCACGGATGTCCTTTTCAAAACTTCGAATGTTTTTTTTTCAACTGGATCATTCTGAGATAAAATGGTTAAAGTTTGAACTTTTATTGTTTAGGAATAAAATATTCCTTCCATTTTCGTTTTTTTTTCGGACAAAGTTATATAAAATCAGAATATTTAGTTTTCAAGATAATATATGATGTCATCAAGAAATAACACATTTGGCACTTGTTATAACAGAAACCTAAACTATTTTAGGTCAGCATTGCGTAGTTTTCTTCCAATTGAATCCATGAAATGCTTTTCAAATTATATAGTAATGGTCATTTATGTTAAATAAGCTGTCGAGCTCGAGCCCAAAGGTTTAAGAATGGTAAATTTCTTTTTGAGCATAAAATAAACACAGGAAGGTCGAAAAATTGGAGGGTCGCCATAATCAGTGTATCACCGTTGAAGGGAATTATGTTGAATAAAAAAAACTAATTTTGCCAAAAAATGTGTTTTACTATGATAGGTCGGGTGGTTAACTTTTGAAAAATCTGAATAAATTTGCATACAAAACCTAAATGAAAAAACGAAATGTTCCATTGATATAACATAACTAAGAATATTATTGAATGTGATTTGTTTTTAAAATAGCAATTCAAAAATATTACTAATTTGGAAAGAAGGAAAGAGCCTGCGAAGAAAGTTTGAATGTGGTTCATTATCTTGACATAAGACAAAGTATTGGGTTATCAACAAGAAATTTAAGCTTTTTTTCGCAATAATTTGTAATTAATAAATTGTATAAAGCAAATCGTTCAGCAATTTTCATTTAATGGTGAAACTTCCAATATTCAGCTAATGTATTTTAAATTGTTAAAAGTAGTACGACTTTTCCTAATACTAGAGTAGTATAGGATAAGATTACATGAGCAGCCTCCGATATAGATCTAGATGATTTAAAGTCTCAATTTTTTATCTTCTCTATGGCACAACGTCCGTCCTTTTTAATTATTTATTTGTATAATTATAAAGTTTCCAGTCTTCTGAGCCGAAATGTTATGATGACACATTATATTGAATAGAGATATTAATAGAGAATAGAGAATAAAATTTGTGAAAAAATAAAACATACATAAATAAACACTGTATATAGGAATTAAACAGAGTCTATAAGAGTCTATATTTACAAGTCTATAAGGTAATCGATATTAGGGGTTTGCGCGTGTTCTGGTCATTATTTCACTTTAAAAATACATTTATTTAATGGGAAAAATAGGTAAAATGGGTATATTAATAAAAATATTTCCTATCATTTTCTACACCTTTTGTCGATCCTTTTGGCAACATGGCGATACAGTATCGAAAGAATAATGTTAGTTTGGTGACGATCCAGTTATCGATCCATTTTAATATTTCTTCAGAATTTCGAAACTTTATGCCAGCAAGGCCAAAACCATTAGGTCCATATGGATGTATAGTATGGATCTGTGGAGTACTAATAGCAAATCCATTATAACCATTCTTCAAAGATTTCAAAGAGGTGCTCGCAATCGGGAACACCGTTAAGAGGCATAAGGGCCAGGCAAGGACATGGCATCGTTATCACACCACGCAGCTTGCGGTACATGAGTTAATCGCTCGCCGGAGAAGGTCGAGACAATTTGGAGTTAGAGCACGACGGGGTAGTGTAGGCTGTGATAGAATAAGGCCACTAAGACCAGAATAAGTTATTGGCCTAAAATATTGGCCAGCTCGGTAATATATCTATTGTCCAAAAGACGAACACTGGAGAAATATCCCGAGTAGAGCTCGGATATAAAATCGTGAACTTGGGGGACGCCTGTTTCTCTATGAATTTGATTATTCCTGCCGAACCAGGGGGCATTGATTATTCTCCTGACAACTTTGATTTGAAAGATTTGAAGACGTCCCACCTGGCTAGGTGGGACATACTTTAGATAGAGACTGGAGCAGAATAGAACGACTGATCGAACCAGCATCTTGTACAGAAGAGATTTTATTGAGAGAGGAAGCTTGCCTGGTCCGGTTGATAAGCGGGGACAGCACATTAACAATACCTTGACCTTTATGGAGGGACCTTTGAATCTGGAAATTCCACTTAAACTTGCAATCGAAGACAAAACCGACATAGGTGGCTTCTCCTGACCATGAGATTTTGGCGTTCTCGATTTTAAGACGCGAAATGCTCGATGCAAAACGCTTCTTGTGGAAGAAGATGGCCTGGGTTTTCTGTGGGTTGAACTACAACCTCCAGAAATGTAACCATTGGACCGTTTCATCGAGTTATTTTTGGACTTGGAACTTGTGGTCTCCTAGGGATATCTGAAGGTAAAATATTAAATAAAGCCGGTGCCAGGGGGGAGCCTTGTGAAACTCCTGTGTTGATGGTTTTCCGGCTAGAGAGTATATTTTTATTCTTCACTTGGAACGGTTGTCCTGACAGAAATGATTTGATAAGAAGTGTTAGGTCATCGGGTAGACCTAATCGGATGCATTTCGCCACTAAGTTTCCTGCCAAAACCTTGTCAAAGGCTTTGGTTAAGTCCAAGAAGGCCTCTTCAAGTCTTTCACGTTTAAAAGCACAGTTGATTTTTGTGGCCAACCGATGGGCCTGATGAACGGCTGAGTGTTTGGTGCGGAACCCGAATTGCTCATTTGGAATGATATTGTTTGTCTTCGTAAAGTCATTAAGAGCATAAAGAATTGCTCTTTCAGCAAGCTTGGTAATGGAATTTAGTAGGCTG
The DNA here is from genome assembly GCF_030347505.1 of Rhynchophorus ferrugineus. Lineage (NCBI taxonomy): Eukaryota > Metazoa > Arthropoda > Insecta > Coleoptera > Curculionidae > Rhynchophorus > Rhynchophorus ferrugineus. The sequence continues at coordinate 87,551,744 of NW_027472580.1, read as the reverse complement.
ATAGGTCTGTAGTCAGAAGGTGATGACTTAGCTTTTTTTTTGGGGATAACTGGGATGAATGCATGTTTCCATGTGGATGGAAAGTGTTGCAGCCTCAGGATGGCGTTGATGATATTACTTAGTTCGGCGAGCTGCTTGTAGGGAATATTTTTGAGTTCGGCTATCGAAATATTATCGAAATCTGGGGCCTTCTTGTGCGGAATCTTGTTGATCGTTTGCGTGATTATTTTAGGAGTACCTAGATGGTTTAAAAGATAACTCGGAAGCACTTGAGAACGAACGGAGTTGGCCTTCTTAATGATTTCTTCGTTCTCAGCAGCGTTTATATTTTTAGCAGGAGGAAGGCGTTCTATTTGGGCGTCATAGCTTTTAGCGAGGAGCTCGGCCTTTTCGTGGTTGGTAACTGCAAAAGTTCCTTTCTCCGCTGACTTTGCGCCTTCCCCACGAGGCTTTTAGAGAGTCGCCAGAAAGTTGGCCCATCTAGCCTTTGATCCGCTAAAAATGAGTTTCATTTCTCGGATTGCCAGGCCGAAAGTGATTTTGTAAAGTACCCTGAAAGTATGTCACTGCATCCGAATGCCCTCGCCAAACAATTAAATGCGCACTCTGTCAGTGAAGTGCGTAGGTTAAAACGTTTACTACCAACGAATTTGATTAATAGTCATAGTTTAATAAAATACTTTTTAGAATAACAGGGTTATAGTTATTAGTTATTAAATTCATTATAATACAAATTCATAAGTTTGCAGAGGAGATGACTTATTAAAGCCATCTTTTTCATGTAATTGAATAACATAGATCTCATCAAATACTTATTTCACGTGGGCATATTTTGGAACACTCATTTTAAAAAACGTTATGAATTCAAGGATTATTTTAATCGAGCTGTATGCAAGTTTAATTTTATTTTTACTGAATGTATTTTTATTGGACTTTATAACAGGATTGTATAGTAAAAATAAATTAATTCCTACAAAGGAAATTGATTTCTGATGACGCTGGAGCCGATAAAGTGGACAAACGCACTCGGAAAAGCGGATTTTTTCAAAATGAAAGATGAAAGAATCGTGTGCATTTGGGGACGAAGGGGGGGACCGACTCGCCGTTCTTACACCGTCATAAAATAAAAGGAAATCCTGATTTCCAGTGGACGATAAAGGAGAAGAATGCTGTTTCCAGACTTTATTGTAATTGAAAAGAGATTCGGCCTTTTTTTCGATTGAGAATCCTATTATATTGATATGATTTCTTCATTCTGCGATCGATAAAAGCCGGTAATCTGCCTCCGAGTAGAATAATGAGATCGAACTTTATTGCGAACTTTTATTCCCGCGACTGATTGATTCTTTGATTTTGTCATTTTCTTTCTTTCCTTCCTTCTTTTGTTTTGGCTTTAAATTTCGACGTTTCCTTCGATGCTTTATCGGCATTATTCGATCAGTAATATTAAGCTCTGAGCAATCGTATGGAATAGGTAGCGAACTGTTCACAAAGAGTACCATATGTTGGAGGTACACATTGAATCCGTAGTTTTAAGTAGCTTTGTTAGCAATAATTTGTATTATAATTAATTTTATAAGATATGGCGCCAGCAAATATCGGTGGCTTAGAATGGAGAACGAGAGTTAGATATGTCAAGGCAAAATATTTATCCATAATTCCTCAATATTACTTTTGCGAATTAAGCACAACGTGATATACATTTAAGTTTTTTTTAATAACGTCTTACATTAGATATGCTTACTACAAACTTAATTTATAAAATTAAATCGTTCTGTTTTACTTGTATCAATGCACAAGCCAAATGAGTGTTGGTTAAATATGTCAGTATGTATTTCCAAAAGTAAAATTAAAATAGATTAAGTATTTGAAGTTAAGATTAAAAATAGATTAAGTATTTGAAGTTAAGATTAACACTTATACACTGTACAAGTTCATGTGGGTTTCTTCGCTACAATATTCTGATTTCTTGCATGTTGTCCAGTAGCTGCGTTGGTTCGATGCTGCTGAGATTTTGTTTTTTTTTCATGTTTTAACGCATAATCTTGGATAACTTCGTAAATCCATTCGAGTTCCAGATCATCGTGTAGTTCTTGGTTGGGTAGGTAGCGATAAGCATTGATAATTAGTAAGTAGTAAGAGCTTTATTTTGACATCCTTAGTTTACTGGTTGGTTTGAGGTTATAAATGGGAAGTGTTTTCTAACAAAACAGTACATTCTTTAATTTTGAGTTTAACCTGCTCTGCTTTTTGCCTAACGTTATATTTAACATTTATTCAATTTGCTGCATGTGTTGCTTCTTGCAACATAGGATGTTGAGTTTATTAGTGAAAGAATGTGTTGAGAAAGGTTCCGCAGGGTCAAATTATGTGGTTTTCGCCTCGAAGACAAAGAGCTTTATGTAGAAATTTTCCACTAATTAGAGATCACTCGATAAGTAATTCGACTGAAGTGCGTGGAGTGATAATGGTGACATGGTGGCGAGTTTATTAGCGAGAAAGCATGATCAAGAAGCAAAGGCTCTGGAGGTTGACATTAAGGGATTTTCTTGTCGAAGCTAATGAGAAGTGAGAAGTTGGTAGTTTCAGAACTGGATGAGCTGCTGGTCGAAGATTGGTGACAAACTTGTCAAGAAGTTACCCGGTCATTAGAGATAACATAAATAAGAAAAGATTAATATTATTTGCCATATGGAGTAAAGTCTAGAGATGTTGAAGAAGCTTCAACGGCAGAAACAAACATTTTTTTACACGAAACTGTAGATGAAATGTGAATATACTATGGTATGTCACTAATTCAAAAATTCGGGGACGAAAAGGTCTTGTTATATGAAGTTACTAATCGGCTGAAACTAACAGATTTTAGTTATTGGATACTAATTATTTTTTTATTTTACTACTAACTTAGATTATTCCTAGAAGTAATTATAAAAATATAATATAAATAACAGTAGGAGTTTTTGAACAGCACTGCAAGGAAATATTCTTGCTTCAAAAATATTTTGTTTTGACTTTAAATTCTTATATTATATTTAATATATATGTCATTATTTTCACTCGACTTTCTTATTCTTCTTTCTTCTTTCAAATAGACGTACTTATCAAAAAGTATCATACATTTATTTCTGTAAAATATAAATAGTGGTAAAGTATGAAATAAAAGTAAATAGTAAGTAAAGTAAATAGTGTAGTAAAGTAAATAGTATGAAATAAAATATTATAATGGTGGGTATTAAATAGACAGTCTCCAGAAATTGTCTTCAATGTTCAGTGCATTATATATTTTAATTGCGGTTTTAAAAAGTTGGCCGATCGTTTTAGTATTTAACATTTTTGGTCACAAAATTCCTAGCGGTTCCAGAAATATTTGACTATTGATGACAGTTTTTTTTTGGCCTGAAGTCGGGAAGGGGAATCCTATTACGTATACCTGATCGGGGAGACCTGAAAGAAAAATATTAAATAAAGCGGGTGCTAGAGGGGAGCCTTGTGGAACTCCGTTGATGGTTTTCCGGCTGGAGAGAATATATTTAATCTTCATCTGGAACGATCGTCCTAACAAAAATGATTTGATAGGAGCTGTTAGGTCATTGCGTAGATCTAATAGGATGCATTTCGTCACTAAGCCTTCGTGCCAAACCTTGTCAAAGACTTAGGTTAGGTTCAAGAAGACCGCTTCAAATCTTTCACGTTGGTTAAAAGCACAGTTGATTTTTGCGGCGCACCGATGGGTCTGATGAACGGCTGTGTGTTTGGCGCGGAACATGAATTGCTCATCTGGAATGATATTGTTTGCCTTCCTAAAATCATTAAGAGTATATTAGGGAATTGCTCATTCGGCAAGCTTGGAAATGGAACTTAGTAGGCTGATAGGTCTGCAGTCAGAAGGTGATGACTTAACTTCTTTTTTTGGGGATAACTACGATGAATGCATGTTTCCTGAATGTATTGATGACAGTGACAGTGGCACTGTATATGGGAAAACACAATTGTTGTTTTTACTGTTTTTTTCTCGTAATTATTTCATGTTTTGTCACCATATCCTTCCCCGGGCTTTCACACATATTTCAAGCCCTTCCCGAGTTTCGGCGAGGCTAAGGAATATCAATTCATTTGTATTTATATAAATAAACCTGATTAAGAATACTAATATTTTAAAGTTTTCGATATATTTAAATAAAGCAAAACTGTGCTCTTCCTTATTTCCCATTCAGTTTTTATCTACTCTCTCGCTAAGTTTTTTATTCGGGCACCATTCTGGCATTATGAACAACCAGCCCGCCATCCAGCCAGCCGATCCCCCAGTTAACTTTGTCGCCTCGAATACGGCATCGGTTAAAGCTCAAAAGCTTCGGCATTAATTTATCATAAAAATGAATCTAGTCAGCGGCGAGAGGCCCCGAAAGCTCGAGACTCTTATTCAATTATCGAATCGTTGGAGTGCGAGATGGGGAGTGGGAAAAGATATTTTGGGGTTTCGTTGATTGTTTCCTAGTTTTACCTTTGCGGTTGTTGGCGGTGGAAATGGTTTCTCCGTCTTTCTCGCGCCGGCTGCCTTATTGTTGTTTATGTTTTAATTGGGATTTCCTCTAAGTTGCGTCTTGTACGAAATTAGACCAGAAATTTACGTTTCTATTTAGGTTCGTCCATCGATCGATGGACGAACCTTATTTCCTCTCTCGCGTTTAATTTAGTTTAATTATATTTTTAGGAATTCTTGTTTCATATTATTTTTGGTTTTCCGAAATTACTTTAACTGTTTTAATAGCAGATTTGGCAAGACAATAACAGCTTCTGTACCTGTCTAATATTACAATTAGGATCTTATATAATGTATAGGCTTGTATATCTAAATAATTTATAAAATACGTGTGGTGATTGTCACTGATCCTAAATTATGTGAAAATAGATTACGAGACATTTTTTGCCATCAATTTTGCGTACTTATTTTTGTTTCTCTTTCTATGTTCAACATCAAATTTGTTTCTTTGGACGCTTGAAAATCAGGCATACTTTGCTAAAATAATTCAATGAGTTCATGTTACACTTACTGGTTAGTCGGAAAATATTTCCAACTTCAGATCAAAAATATTGGTGTATGTGTCAATTATAAAGTTTATTTGGGATTATGGTGTATTTTGGTAAACCAATCAATAAATAATCGATAACCTAGAAATTAAGCGAATTTGCGAAGCGATGTAAGAATTCGTCTTAAAACATGTGATGTATTGCACATTTCTTAAGTTACATTTACAATCTTTTTTAATATATTAAATAATTAAGACATTACTGAATAAGACTAAAAATTGCAATTTATAACACAGTAATTAGTGAAAAATCTTCAAAACAATTGATAAAAAAAAGTTTTTGATGGGCATAAGGAGACCCTGCATCAGGAAAGTTATTTAGTTTTTACTGGTATGGTAAATCGAAGTGTTGTCGTATAAATACCGAAGGTGGTGAATGTTTTGATCAGAAAGCAACAAAGAGAAAGCATAAAATATAAAAAATATTATAAGAAATATTAAAAAAATCACAATAATATTGGAAAACACCTTTGGTAAGTTTATGACATCGTTATTCTAAGTATTTTGGATGATATTTTGTTCACTGACTATCTTGAGGAAGGTAAAACTATCAATAGCGAATATTACATCACATTATTATTCGACTAAATGCACCGAAAGTACTGTTTTCCCCAAGAAAATGTATGTCACAAGTTGATGAATCTGAATTAATTGCTTAAATGAAGATGCTAAAGAATAATTTATTTGCCTTAAAATAAAAAAAATATTCCACCAAAAAGTCATTGAACAGTTAGGAGTACAATGAATAGTACCAGCTGAATTTTTATTAACTAGTTAGACATTTCTCACTTAAGGAAATAAATTAATATTAATTTAAAGTAAAAATACTTGAATAATTTTAAAATATCAGACCTGTAAAATACCATAAATGTCCGTTGTTCCCAATTAAAGAAAGCACGATATTGGAGATATCAAAATAAAATTACTATAAAGAACGCCACGTCTTGTTAAATATTCATGAAATAACCAATTATTGAGTTGTAATAATGAATTGTAAATATAATTATGTAAAAAATATGGCGAGGACTGTAATTAAAGTTGAATCTTGTTAAAAATTGCAGTGTGATATTATAATTAAGACAAAACAGTTAAAATAATTTATTTTACATCTTCATGAATAAATTTGCAAGAATAATTTCACTCTTTTCGGGTTAGGATCTTTCATTTTTCTGTTCCCTGTTATTATTATTTTAAGTGTAAGAACTGTTAATTAATTTTCAGGACTGATTTGGTAGTGGCAATGATTTTAAGTGTTTAAATCTACGCTAGGCCATGAAATTTATTGGAACTGTGATTGCCTATGGACAATATTGTAAAATCAGACAAAAGATAACTATTTTAGGCACGTCAGTAATCAAACTTGGTAAAACCTTCTGGTCTGGTATCTAAGGGAAATTTTGAGTACTACTTTCATGTTGTGTACCATATTTTATCGATTTTTCTAATTTTCGATGGTATTACACACATTTTGTATTAAATTCTCCATCGTTCTCCATTTCCTTTGGACGGAATTTCTACTCTCCTAGGTTTAATCTTTTCGACTATCTAGGGTCTTGTTATACTGTACCAATTTATACCAATACCAATGTTTACAATGTATACATTTATATAGATGGGGTAGGTTCACCCTAAGCTTCCATTAGTACTCGCTATCTTCCAGTAGATTTTTAATTTAATTTAATTAAATAGAAAAAGAAAATGTCCACAAACGGTCTTTTATTATAACGTTATCAACTCAACATACTCAAATTTCAGAAAATCAATTCGTAGATTATTTTAAATAAATTTTCATTTCATTCATTTAATTAATTAATTTTATTTGTGTTTCATTTTGAATATATTTAGTTGTGATTTTGATAAAATCATGCTTCTATGAAATATATTTTAATATTCACTATAATATCCCTGAGGTGCTAATCCTGAAGGTAATTAAAATACGTTCTCGTTATTCGTTCTATTTGAGAATAGTGATCTAAGGGAGCTAGATCCGGAGAATATGGTTGTGGTAAAATACGATCCACTTGATCCACGATATTACAATAATAAAACGACTTTGTTTCAGTCCTTAGCCTTATGTTTTGATTTTAGAATACTATGGTGAACCAATAAATTCATCTATAATTAATGAAATAATTCACATAATCTTTTTAATCTTACTTGAGATCTGAAATACTGTTAAATAATAGAAGTATATAGTATATAGTATATTAGGTGCTTGCATGCCTTATAACCAGCGATACCTATTGGTGAAAATGAGCAGTGCAAAAATAACAGTTTTCCATTTGGTATTGGTAGTAATAATTATTTAAACGTTAATTATGATTGAAGAAATTTGCTGTCAAAGACCATCAAAGACTTATGTTGATGCTTCGTCATATCTTAGTTATCGGTTTTGAATTCAACGATTTAAAAGTGCAGATTATGATGTCAGTGACCAAGAACAACTTAGAAGACCAAAAAATTGAGGACTTGAATATTGAGAGGCATATTGGACGAAAATCCAGTTGAAATTTTCAAAATTCATCCGAATATCATTATCATTTCGAATTAAAAAGAAAGAGTTTTCTGGAATGTATTGCGACTGTTGATAGAAAGTGGAGCAAAAAGTCATTCGTTAATTCAGGAGAGCCATCCACATCGGTACCGAGGCGAGATATTCATTGTCATAAAGTCTTGCTATTTCCATATGAAGAAATCAAGAAGCTGTAGTGTACTAAAAGCTACTAAAATCGCATGAAACTTACTACAGATGTTTACCGATGTTAATTAAAAATATTAAAAGACGCATTGTTGTAAAAAAAAATAATAATAGTGAGCAATAGACTTAAAATTACAATAGTTGTGATGAATAGGTGTTACCTCTCGAATGGAAAGTTCTGATGTATGATGTCTTTTTATTACCATCTGCTCAGATCGATGCAGCATGGCTTGGTTGATAAACGCTTTCGAAGTGCCGAAGTGTGAATATTGCTTGCAAATCAGCATCGTTCTTTAGACACGCTATTACCACATCGCCAGAAAAATTTAAAGAATTGAAGAAGTTGTAGAAAAGGAAAATATTTTGAGTGATATTGTACCAATTTTTATTAATAAGTTGTTTATATTTATATTATTAATAATTTGTTTTATTAATAAACTTTGTTAAACTATTTCAAACCCCTTAATGGAATATGCGTATCTCCGTTGGCAAATAAATATATTTCAAAAGTACGACAAGTACAGTCATAAAATCGCTGTCCCTCACAAAAGAAACAGCCCAACGAAGTTCCATCTTTACCGTTCTTCCGAGGGATATAATTTAGATCGCGAGACACGTTAAATATGTCCATAATTAACCGAATAAATGTCAGAAACCCACCAAAAGTCATTGTTCCACCCAAACTACGCCGAAAACAACGAGAGAGACTGTACTTATTTACGAGCGACAGAACCCGCGCTGCAATACGCATTAGCTGCAAAAGGGCCCATTGTTCCGTCCGCGTTATCTCCGATCTCCGTGCATGTCTCTTTTATTGTTATCTACTTCTCTAAGTAGGACTTTTTAACAAAAGCACTGTCTGAAACCGGAGGGGCTGAGGCGAGGGAAACGCTAACGTTTTGACCACCGGGCCCGTCCTGAAATCTCAACCGCGTTCGAACGCCACAGTTTAGTGTAGTTGCCGAGTAATTGTTGCGAGATTGGAACTGTTCGGAAAGTTGGGTACGTTCTGATATCGAGAGGATGCTTCGGCTCGGATTCTGTTTCTTGTTTTCGCCTTAAGAAGGGCGTAACAAAAGAAATTGTACTGGAATATGTGGTAAATTATTCTATTGTTCGTATTTAGTATGGCTTTCTATATTTACATCATAAAACAAAACTAGAACTTCTTGCATTTTAAAGATTGTGAATTCGTTTCGAGTTATTTAATTTTTTTTATTATTTAATTATTACATTGTTGCTAACCTAAAATTTGTCTTTATGATAACTTAAATATAGGTATATAACTAGAAGGACCTATCTCAGTCTCTTGTGAAATAATGTTTATACATGTCACTGCTGTATTTTTTATTATATACACCTCACTATACAACACTACACAAGATCAGATGGTTTGATTCATTTGAGTCTGTGTCCTGTTATGGTGGTATCCAAAGTTGCAATACTTCAATATTCTCATGAGTCTTTTCGCATGCCACCTTGCAATTCTCTTGATTTCTTGACTGACTGTGGGTATCTGAAGGTCTCGATATGGATAGTCAGTCTTGTAATATTTAGGTTCGGCCACAATATTTCTCAGGACATTGTTCTGAATAATTTGTATTTTGTTTATGTTAGTCTTTGCAAAACATAATTTACCTCCATATGTCCTATAATTTAACTCCATATGTCCATATAGGTTTCAGTATTTGCTTATATAATAGCAATATATTATGTATTGCTACTTGTGATTTTCTTCTAATTATCCAGTACATTTTTCTATATTTCAATTTCAGTTCTTTTCTTTTCTTCTTTATATGTTCCTTCTAGCGAAGTTCTGCATCTAGATTCATTCCGAGATATTTAGCGTTGTTGCTATATGACATGACAGTATTATTTAATGTTATTGGTGCTTGTACTGTCTGTAGGTGAATTGCACATGCACATATTTATTTTCTTGTAGTTTCTTCTGTTTCCGACCGCTATAATCGCAGTATCATCAGCAAATATAGCCATCGTAATATTCTCCATTTGTAGTATATCACAAGTGTAGAGTAGATAAAGCATTGGCAGTACCCTTCCTTATTTAAAATTGATAAGGTAACTTTTGTTTTATACCATCGCTGTTTATACCATCTCCATCATATTTTATACAATTTACAATTACAATTTTTTAAATTGCTAATAGATATACGGAATAAATACACATGGATAATGCATGTCTATGTATGATACCTAACTTGCTTTAGTTATATGTGAGATAGTAGTAGAGTAAAGCGATAAAAATCTCATAAAATGTTGAACAAGAAAAGAGAATGCCCTAAGATTTGATTATTTTATTAGTTAATGATAAAGCTTATTTGGACTTACCGGGTTCAAAATATGAAACCAACAACAAACGCTGACATAACAAAGTTGATCGCTTAATTACCAATGATTATCGCTATACAACTGACGAAGAACTACACAATGACCACAAAATTAAAAGGATTTACGAAGTTTCCCAGGATTTCGTATTAAATATATAAGGTTTTATTACTGTTCTGTTGTACAACACAAGCAGGATGACTTTGCGATAAATATATCCGTAAATATTTCCTAAAATTAAGTTAATCTGTCTAAACTACTTAAGCTAAAGTAAGAGTAAAACTTATGGACTATTTAGTGTATGTTATATGGCTCAGTGAATGGAGGTAAAACTAAATGAAACTGTGGTGTTTACATTATGTGATTGTTATTTATTTTTGTAATATAAAATGTGGAGACTTGGGCAGTCGATGGTGGTACTACGCTGGTCATGTAGATTGAAGTACCCTTCAATAACATCCCAGATAAATATCTCGGGGTTGCCAGATAATCGTTATCGTTTCATAGTTGGCGCTGCTAGCTCCCCGCCCGTGTTCAATATATGGGATTATATTTCTGGATGTAAAATTCGACATGCCTCAAGATCGCCACAACTATAAAAGTTTATGTGATTTGGTTCACTTCAATCTTAGGATTTCCTGCGTGTTGTCCAGTAGCTGTATTGCTTCCAAATTGCTGTGATTTAGCAATCGTATTTCATGTTTTAAGGCAAAATTTTTAGTCACTTCGTCTATTCGTGTATTCATTTGATTTAGAGGTTATCGTGCAGCTATTCTTTTGCTTACATACAGATAAGCATTGGTTATTAATCGTAAAACTTTGTTTTGGGGGCATTGTGTTTTTCAAATGTTAATAACTATTTCAACGGCAGAAAAAAACGGGTGTTTCGTTTCTTAGAGTTACTGGAAACGAAATGATAATTTTGAAGATTCCAAAAATATTTGGTTTGTCTCCAAAGACGAATTTTATCGATGCGAAATCCGCATGTTATCCAAAAGATGAACAAATATACAGTTTGTTAGTACAATAAAAGCTCAATTTGTATTCCAAAAAAAAACAGTTTCGACATCCTAGACACTCGAAGATTATTTTAACAAGAATCGAGATATTTTATTAGCATAGTCATGACATATCCAATGAAGTCAATACATGCTATAGCATGTTCTTCAATAATGCTTCCTATTTACCAGCATACAGTTTGATAAACCTTCTTATCTGCATTTTATTAAGCCCTTCGTCCACGATTATTCTAGTCAGCATGACCTACCACAAATATAACAGATTTTTCTGTGACGTGTAGTCGAAAGACTGTGGTCGCGTGTTTTATATTTAAATCAGGAGTCTTTGGTCTTTTTTATTTTTTGCTAATTTCTCTTGTATTTATTGGGCATATAAATTAGTTTTAAAGGTTTTTTTTTAAATTTTAAACTTTATGGTGAAAAATAAATACAATATTTTTCCCATCTTTCGAGTAATTTAAGTATACAAATCGGTCTGTATTTTTGTATCTTCATAAGAAGTCAAGCGCTGCTCAGACAGGTTACTACCCATATGTTTAGACAAGTAGATAAGAATTGTTGAGACAAGTAGTGGTAGCAATTCTCATTTTAATGTTTCTAAGTATGTTTTCACCATTTGCCATGCTGAAAAATAACATCGTTGTGTCTCGGTTTGAGTATATGCATTCAAATCGCTCTCCTCAATTTATTTTTGATGACGAAATTTATCGATGCGAAATCGGCATGCTATCCAAAAGATTAGCAAATATACAATTTGTTTGTGCAATAAAAGCTCAATTTATGCTCTTAATATAATTATAAAAAACGATACGTAACACATGGCTTTGTCACAAAGAAAATGAACTATTTCATCATTGTTTTTACTACATCCTTAATGACGCCGAAATAGGGAGGGTAAGAGGGATCCCTACTTCTAATTAAAAAGATCCGTCGGCCACAGACTTGTTGAAATTGTCTGGAAGTTTCCCGAACGATACTAACTTTGCGCCTCCCTCCCCCCGCGCCGCTTTATCTAATGTTTTCTATCCGCCACAAAGCATTGACGCGCAAAAGTTTCACTGTTCCTCATTCCATCGGAACGGTCTCGATCTTCGTCGTCGGAATCGATAATTGAAAAGAATTTTGCGGCGGTTCTTCGAGCCGCCGAACTTTGCATTTCAAACAATGATCTTTTAATCCAATGATGGTGGCGGTGATCGAAGGGAGGACGAGGCGGGCAGTGGGGTCGGGGAGCGGTGGCGAAGGCCCTGATTGGACGAAAGTTTACCACGATTTGCAATTGAAAACGATTTCGGTGCTTCGGGGATTAAATATTCGATAATTAAAATGAAACCGTTTTGCGTCGGACCATTGCCGGTATAATTCTATCGATTGTCTTTTTTTCTTAACGTAATCTCGTAGAAACTCGATTATGAAGTCATCGTTAAAAAAGTTGAAGAGAATGACAAAAAAATTAATTCAAGAAAAAATTACTGGAAATGATTTAGGGCCTATTTTGGACCTGATATATATCAACCGATATATCACAGTTTGAACATGGAATAATCGCTAGAGTTGTGGATGATACCGCAATATTAAACTGTGAATCTAATAAACTTATTTAAAAATGAAAACAGTAGTCAGAACTCAGAATAGCCATTTGTTTCAACTAAAGACTCCGACGGAGAGTTTATATTAAAAAGAGAGGTAATTAAGTAATAAGTTAAGTATTAAAAAGAGTAATGTTTACGAGTTAATCGATACATATTCAGATTAGGGTGAACTCACGCCTTCAAACTTTATGACATCAAAACGTCGCAAAGTTTATTGTTTATTTAATTTTGACATATAACAAAATTCGAATTTACAGTACATTAGTTAACATTATAGTACATCTAACGCATATATTATCGAAGGACTTTGACAGAACACAGTTAATTATACAGCCGAAATTGTTTGTAGTATTGTTGATAACTATCAACTGAAATTGACTATCGACTGTTTAGTAATTGACTACTTTTTGCCAGTGACTGTTTTCGGCCGCTATTTTCGGTCCGACTGATTTTATTACTATTTATTATCGACTGTTTCAGTCGTATATTTTTAGTTACTATTTATGGTTCTACTTGTTCCATTCGACTGATTTTTAGCGTTTTGGCTCTGTCGTCCTAGCCGCGACCTTGACAAACCAACCCAATTTATGCTTAGATTTATATGTAATATATGTAGTTTTATGATTTTTTTGGAAGTTAGCTTTTAAATAACACATATATTGTATATTAACATAGCAGCATTTTGGGACGATATTTTTCAAGAGGGCTAATATAATGGGTAAAAATATTAAAATTGGGAAATATTTTCACTGTTTTTATGGCAATAATAGGTAATATTTCGATTATTCTCTGGATTTTTGTTAAAAATATTTCCGTTCAATAATAAATATAGTATTTACATCATTTCATTCAGATCATTTTTAATTATGTCATGGATTATTTTTTTAGGACTAGGTATATTTGAGAGAGTATTCAGTAATTATTTCTTGCCTTTTTTTAAAGTTAGTACGTGAAGGCATTTGTATATCTCCGTCTCGCTTATACTACCTTTAGAAAAATAAGCACATATAAAATTAATTGCCCCAAGCAATTATCTCTTCTTCGTCTGACATCACGAATTGAAAAAAAGTTGCAGCGTGCATTCGACTTAAAATAGTAATTACTTAATTAATTATTTTTTTGACTATCGGTTGTTTCGATGGTTTTGCGAATATGGACTATTTCGACTGCTTTCAGTTTGTTCAGATAGTTCTCAACGCTAGTTTGTAGTATATCGTTGTTTTATTACGTTTACTCTGAACTCCTTTTCGCACCACCTATGAAGCGATGAGTTCTAGGTGCGTATTTTTTATGTAGTGGTACATTCTGGAGACCTGATCTACCTAATTAACAATTTTCTAGATTTTTACGTTTAGTTGTTGTTTTCTTCATTGCTGTGTTTTTATCTACCTTGTCAGGTCACTTTAATATGAGTTATATTTCTCCTTATTTAATTTAATCATTGAAATCCCCCTAATGCATTTTTCATATACTACATCATTTGTAAAATAATTATGTTAGTATTCATTCTCTCCTCATTTATTTTAACCAAATTGTACTCTGAATAATTACACACATACCTATACACATAAATCATACATATAATAATATTTTCTAAATGTATTCATTATTAATTTTATTACTCATCCTTAGTTGGTTCTTAACACTTACTATTCTATCTTGGTAATAAGATGGCAACAAGATCATCTCAGGAGTTTCTTTCAGTCATTATTATTTTTACTGTTCTAGTGAATTACTAAATTGTTAATGTCTACTAAGTTTAATATATCAAATACTTATTCATGATTCCACCTTTAGTCAACTTGATCATCTATATATGTGAGCTCATCCAAACTGAGGGTGTTACAGTAGATAATGCTTCCTTGCTCAAGTTTAAACAATTCTTCATTGTATATCCTTATCGACCACCATGTCCATTATAACTGTTCTTTGCCATATATCAATTCGATAAGATTCAATATGCAATAATAGAGAAGAAGGTGTAACACTCTATGATTATATTTTTCTTCCATCTCATCTACAATGCATCTCAGGCTTATTTCTAAAAAAGTAAATTACATAAATCAGAAATAAACAACATTTAACCTGCAATACTAGAATTCATTTAAAACTGATAATAGATATTTATGTTACTCGAAAGTTTGTAAAAATTTAATCACAAACATGATTATCTTGGAAGCATCTAAACCGATCGATTTTATATTAGGATAATAAAATGCCCCTCGTGCTTTCGAGCAAATAAATTGCCTTTCAGACTCCGTTGGAGAAGGTCAATGACATCTCATTTCCTATAGGGTTAAATCCGATTATGTTTCGTAATAATCATCTTTAAGTCTTCCCGTGTATTTGCGGTCACTTTTCGGGCCCATCCGCGATCGATTAGGTTTCATTCCGTTGTGTTATATCTATATTCATTTAATATTTTCATTTTGGTTCAACAGCATTTTGTTTTAAATTTATTTGAAATATTTGCTCTATTTTGAATTACGAAACAGTTATAAAGTCGCGTGTGAAAGTAGTAATTTAATATTTTATAGAACTTATTTAATATCAGTTAAATTGGAATTTGGATAACAATCTCGAATTTGGTGTTTCCAAAAAAAAATAAAACATTTTCGACATTCTAGACACTCGAAGATTATTTTAACAAGAATCGGGATATTTTATTAGCATAGTCATGGCATATCTAATGAAGTCAATACATGCTATAGCATGTTCTTCAATAATGCTTCCTATTTACCAGCATACGGTTTGGCAAACCTTCTTATCTTCATTTTATTAAGCCCTTCGTCCACGGTTATTCTAGTTAGCATGATCTACCACAAATATAACAAATTTTTCTGTGATGTGTAGTCGAAAGACTGTGGTCGCGTGTTTTATATTTAAATCAGGAGTCTTTAATCTTTTTAATTTTTTGCTAATTTCTCTGGTATTTATTGGACATATAAATTAGCTTTAAAGGGTTTTTTTTTAATTTTAAGCTTTATTGTGAAGAATCAATACGATATTTGTCCCATCTTTCGAGTAATTTAAGTATACAAATCGGTCTGTATTTTTGTATCTTCATAAGAAGTGAATCGCTGCTCAGACAGGTTACTACCCATATGTTGAGACAAATAGATAAGTTTTGTTGAGACAAGTAGTGGTAGCAAATCTCATTTTAATGTTTCTTAATATGTTTTCACCGGTTTCTCAACATGTGATCGAACGTTGCCGTGCTGATAAATATCATCGTTGTGTCTCGGTTTGAGAATTGCATTCAAACCAACCAGTATTCATATGGTTTGCGTAATCTTCACACATTATTCTATTGATTCTATTCATTATTTACTTTTACTTCTTAGGATGAGGAGCTGTAAAAGAGCGATTTCGAAATCTATTCAATATAGATTTCAGTTTGATCATTTGGGTATCCTTCATATTTTTTCCACTTCATAATCTATATTTTTTTGCCTCCGCGTATTTTTTACATACTCAAAAACCGCTGATTAATGTCGTTTTTATGATCTGATCCCGAAGGAAGAAAATGATTTATGTATACGCAGGATTCCCTTTGAAGTACTCCTAAGTTACTTGCGGCTAACCAAGAGCTATCTATTAAAGTGTTATTTAAACAATATTGTTATGAGTTTATTTTGAGCTTTCTTTGGAGAAGGTTTGTGTATTTGGGTGTACGAGCATTTCTACAGCATATTACGCTTTTGGCAGTTGTATGATTATTTATACAGTTATTAATTATTCTTGCGAGGGAATTGTTACTTGGTGAGCAGCAAAAAAGTTATCGGTTAAAACATTATACTACTGTTATAACTTGTTATACTTACTCCTTAACTACTCAATGAAGTTCTGTTCTTCACGCTTGAAAGATGATGACCGATTATTTATATATTCTCAGGTTCTTACCTGCAGTTCATACTTTAATTTTAACAACAACTACCTGATGATTTTCTTGACTTTTTGTTGATCATTTGGTGATTGTGCCATTGAGTGAAAACACTTAAATTTAAAAAACTACTCAATGGCCTGTGTACCATGAATATATGAGCAGAAAAAATGCAGTTCAGGAGATAAATTTCAGGATATTATCTTTTAGACCAAAGTACAATTGTTTTTTATACAAAGATACATTGTCACGCTCAATTTTTTTCAAAACAGAATTGTTACGACATGCTATTGATAATTTGATTAAATCCACATGGTAATATTCATCTTTCATGTATTGGTGACAAGTCGTTACATTCAATATTGTATTTTCAATTCAAATTTTATTTTATTTTGAATTCAATACAATTTCAAATGATTCGAATTTGTTAGTACATAGAAATATAAATCGAAATCAAAGGTTTAATATGTATTTATCGTTTTTATTTTATTACTACTTAAATACTACTTTATGACATGCAAACATTTCAAGTTAAGTACTGCAAAAAACGCGTTTGTCGCCCTCTGATAAATATTTATAGTTTACATCGTGATATGTAGTCTTATTGTATTTATTCTTCGTGTTGGTTTATAGTCAGTGACCTGGCTAAAACTATTATGGGCGAATTCCTGCACAACTTCTGACATACTCGCAAATATTTATCTCGAGACCATGAGAAAACAACAATTATAAGAAAACGATGAGTATTCTCGCTTTTCATGAGCACGATTGCCTCTTGTTGATTTTATAGCTCGATGGTTATTTTATTTTCGAAACCTTCGGCTCAGCCGTCAGACTTAAGTGGATATCACGATAAACAAGACGGTTTTCCACTTGTAAGCTAGTCGGAATTAATTTCAGAAAGCCGTATGGGAAATGTACACTGTGGTACTGAGACATCAAAAAGCTGTTTATTATTTGTGGTGTTGCTGTTTTGTTTATTCTGTGTCAATGTTAAATGGATTTAGAGACAGGAAAAAAATGGATCGAATGTTCATTGCCAACTGTCTAATTTGTTTTTGCGTATTTATTTCGATTGGGTTAATTATTACCAAAGTTTGAGTGGGTCTGTTCTTTAAAAGCACTTGTTCCATATAGTTCTTTTATTATTTATTATAAAGATCTAGCAAAATAACACTAATAAGCTATTTGTTTTCTCTAATTCGCCAATTTAAAATTACAAATTACTTATTATACGATGGACATTTTGGGCTTAACATCTATGTCATTGTTATTAATGTGCACTGAGAATTACTTCTAACTTCACTACACTAGATCAAATAGTTTTATTCTTTTTAATCTTGTGATCAAGTCATCATTATCTAGGAGCTGGAGAACCTAAACATCGATGTGCTGAGGAAGCATCTGTTCATGTCTTTGTGCATAGTCCTTGATAATGTTATCGACAGTTTCCACCTTCAGAGCATCTTTGCTTCAAGACTTGTTGATAAAGCAAAGGCTTACTATCTTTACTGATAGTGCTGAATATCTACCAGCACTTATACTACCAGTACATTTTTTGTACTGCCAAGATATTTGACTGTATTTCCATACGGGCTACTTGCTGACTTATATATACTGACTTCTGCTTGATTTTTTTTATTTCAGAAATTATCCAAAATGATTTGCGTTCTTAGTTTTTTTGATATTTTAAAGTTGTTTTTAATTTTGTGTTTTATGGTATCATCTTATCACCAGTTGGGGGCTCCCCAGTTTTGGAGCTTCTCCTGGCTTGAACTATGATCTCTTTGGTTTCAAAAATAGTCCAGTTTAGCTCGAATATCGATCCACAAGTGGAAACTCATTCCATTAAATGTTCCACTGTTGATTAATACCTCTTTTGATATCTATTTTTTGCTGATTTTAAAACTGTTGTTAATGATCATTGTTTTATTCAATATCGATGGCGTGAGATGAAATATGTCGGTCCGTCTCCAAATTTTAAAGACTTTTCCTACAATTTCTGGTACTAGAGCACTAACAAAGAACATTAATCAATTTTTGATCATCCTGTATTTTTTCCTTTTTGGAAGTAAAAAAAACTAAATATTACGTAAATAACATCCTGGTATGATTATTTTCAAAGCACCAGTATTTTTTGACTCAGTAAATCAAGTTGTTCTTAAATAAAGTGGTTGTACACTCACTTGTCGCTGGCATAAACTGTAATGAACGCGCAATCCGTACCATAGAAAAAGCCAAAGGCAAACAGGCTAGATACACTGTTACCGTAGTCGACAGAAACCACTGATGCCAATCGTGTTTGTAAATATTTCAAATTATTAATAATCTAAAGCTATAATATCAGTGATTAATATTCACTTTGGTATCAATTCTAGCCTATTAAATAGTTGTAATTTATACTTTATAGTTGTAACTCTAAAACACTATTACCTTCAATTTTAAAGTAGTTTAAAAACTGCGAAGAACAAAACATAGAATAGACAGAGTTAATAGAACGGAGTGGAATTAAAGCGATTTCAAAACCATTCATTTTGATAATTATGGCCATTGTGTCATCATTATATATTAATTTTTTCATGTTATGATATAACTTAACTGATATTTTAAGTGATATTCAACTAATTTAGGTAATTCATGAACTGATAATTAAAAAAAGCTGTAGGAACTACTATTCAGATTAAAATGTTTTAAGGACTGTTTAAATTGTCAACGTAGTTTTCCATTTTAACATTGTGGCGACCTCCACGACGCTTTAGGCCACCACGAATTCACCACCAGCAAGCACAAAGGTTGGCAACGCCTGTGGATTGGTACCATGCAGTTCCTGGCGATAAAAGACCATCACGACGACATCTCGTTCGCTTTTCTTTTCTCCATCCCCTTGTAGTAGTTCCACTTCCACAGCGCTACCGTACTTCCTCTACCTAACCTAATATCCTTTCAATTCTCCCGTCGACCACATGTATAATTTAATATTAAAAATAAACAGTATTTCTTCAACCAGTGTTTTCAGTTCTCGTGCAAATTCCTTCCAAAAACAGTAGGGAGTGTTCTGACAAATAATCGCAGCGGCAGCCACACATTTCGACCGACTGACCGACCCGACGAACATTCCTACAACATCATAGATAATGGCATAGAGTAAGACTATGAACTAAATTTACAATCTTACATTCCCAAAGAAGATTCAGTCACATACTATATTCTATAATTAATTTCAGCTCCTGGAGTATTGCTTTTCACATGTTTGTGATCAGTGTTATAGTGCTCATATATATATCAACAGTTGGTAAATTTGTATATAAAACAAGGAGTATATGGAATATTTATTCTGTACTTTTATATATTAATAAAATATAATAAATTTACATATAAAATTGAAAATAAGATTGACTATTTGTATTAAGTAATTAATATTAAGCATTTGTTACACCTTGTTATTTCTCCTTTTTTATGTTCTCTTTTTGAGAATTATTAAGTCAATAATTTTAGTGATTAGTTTTTAATTAAAACCTAATTATAAATTATACAATATATAATTTTGGAGATTCAGTTAATTGACTTTTTTTCATTTTAAGTAATTTTTTGTCAACCAATTAATTTCCAAATGTTTCATTGATTTCTTCCATTTCATTAGACACCCGCGTAATGATGATAATGTTGTCTAACAAATTTATGGGCTAATTTCATATTAGCTTCATTAGAAAGTTCCACGGCTCAAAAATGATTGATGCTAATCCATTTTCGGTAATTATTAGACTTAATTGATATTTGGATGCTTTAATATTAATAAATCATTAAGAGAAGCTGCGCCGCCGCGACGAGCGAATGTCAAACAATTTTGTAATGGGGTAACTTTATCATAACTACAGTTTAAACAATTTTTGAAATTTATGGCGAAAATATTTGATAAATTCTGTTTTGGTGTTCCGTTGGTGAATTATAATCAATATAAATAACCACAACTAACTTTTGATTTATAATTACTGACTTTCTATCGTTGACTGGTATTAACTTAATTAATACCTTCCATTGTTCAGTGAGCAATAAGCGTGAGAGGTATATTGCCCCATATCATTACCGATTAATAAGTCTTGTGTGTAGAACTATTCGTTTTCTGTTATACTGTTGTGAGAAAACTATCAATAAAGAATACTATTAGAGTTTTGTTTACGTAAAGCTACTTTTTTTCAACAGGTCGCTCTTGTTTTTTCATCTAAATTATGCAACTTCACACACTGCTCATGAATAAACTCATAGTATTTCGAAACCATCCTATTTGCCTAATTTAGCTTCATCGGATTTCTGGCTATTTCCTAATCATCAGCTGTGCTGATATGTTTCTTAATTCTAGAGTAGGCTTCTTTTTGTTTAACTCTAAATACTCTGGCCGACATGTAAGGGCTTAATAGTTTAGTGTTACTTTGGTAATATTCTCTGAACTTTATGAATAAGTTCTGTATGCTAAATCTTGTTGAAAGCTTGTATTACGTGGAATATTCTTTTAAGGTCTTCTTTTTGTCTGGAATTGTTGAATTTTTGATTATAAAACTAAACCAATGTGCAGTTATTTTTTCTCTATAATTGGTTTTAGTCTTTTCAAAGGGAGTTTTTAAAAATATTTCATTTATTGCCGGTGGCGACGAAATAGGTTTCTAGAAGTTTACTTGATTTGATGGATTTCCTGGCTTGAGGATCATGATAATTACAGCAATTTTCATAACTTCTGGTAAATGTTTTAGTCCAAATGCTTCATTAATAAAGTTAGTGAGTTTCATAATTCCCTTTTTAGTATATTTTGCAGCATTTTTTTCCTAAATGGCCAGCGAATGCGTATACTTCTTTTTGTTGATTGTTTCGTGCCCAATTTATATTTCTTATAGGTGAACTGTGCATAAGATACATAGTGTAGACATGATAGGTTTTGGTTTTTGGTTGATTTTCAGGATCAAGTATTTCTTTGTCATTGTTTGAAGTTTTTTATTTCTTGTAGTTTTTATTTGCCCTATAATTACTTCAATTTCTTTTTAATAATGCTTATATTGAATTGCCTTTTTTAGAAATTCGTTAGAAAATAAACAGGATTTTGAATCGGTCATCTTTTGACCGACTGATTAGTCTATCTTTTGAGTCTAATTTTGTGCGTCCATCATTGTAATTAAAAACCTCATGAGTTTCTGGTTAATCTACCTTTTTAAAAAGAGATGTTCAGTAAGACTATATATCAATTACAGGCTCTGTTGAAAACATTATTGCGAATTTCGTATTTTCCTTGTATATTAAAGGCAAACATATATATATATATATATATATATATATATATATATATATATATATATATATATATATATATATATATATATTGTTATAAGTGGCAAGATACATGCTTTCTAGCGCTTCCTTCCTGTGCTGTATTGCGACGATTTATTGGCTCTTCTTGATGGAAAAAAGATTCAAGACCGAAAACCTGGTTCCAACAAGATAGTTACATTACTTTGTATTTATCATACTCTTCCTTCAGGTCTCTAGTAGTAGTTTAGAACGTTGGATCATAAAAAAGCTCAGACCTGTAGTTAGACGCAAACTGTTAATGCACGAAAAATATATTAAATTATTTTTTATCTCTATGTTATATCTTGATGACAACTTGCACTTGTAGATTTCGGAGGTTCATATACTGAAAGAACTGTAGATTATCTCGAGATGTTGCTTCATTGCCCATTATATAAGTTAGGAATATTTTTCTTCATGTGCAATTACATAATACGACAAAACATAAACTATCTCGGAGACTTTCTCTAGACTTGATTGACTGTCAGATATATTTTCTTCTAGAACGAAATAAATACAAATCTTAAAACATACACATTTTAGGGTGAAATAAATCGATATAAAATTGCGTTAAAATGTATAATTTTTGAGATAATAAAAACAAAAATCCACACGTTTTTTGAAAATACACTTTTCATTATATAACTTAAAACCTATATGATTATTTTATAATGAATAGTTTATATATAAACAAAAAGATATTTAATTTTTTTTTAATTAATTAGTTTCTTTTATCTCTAAATGTTTTTGGTAAATACAGCTTAAAATTATCTAAGTGGTGTTAGAGTAAGATTTTGTGTTGTTCGGTAAAATAAAATGAAGAACAATAAAAAATGTACTGTTAAGCACTAACGGACTCGAATTATGAATGATTTACGATACGAGATTAAGCGCGTACTAAGGCGCTTATAGTTTCTTGTATTTCACAATATTATTGTTGGCGTTTGTTGATTTAATCTCAATATTTGTCAGTGTTCCCGACCTGAAAACGGACGGTGCAGCTGGGAAACTTTCGTCTTAATTGAAAAAGTCGATTTCAGTATCGGATTGTTCTGAAAGCTGAGCGCCGCGTTTTTCAAGCGTTAAATTAAATTATTAATATCAAGGCGAGCTTTGGCGCGAGAGCTTTCGAAATTTGACGTGTTTTAGCTTGTCATGTAACTTTCGGTATTTTAATACACGATCTTTTTACATGTATATTTAACTTGAAGGTGTGTATATATATATATATATATATATATATATATATATATATATATATATATATTTCAGAACAGCTTTCAGAACAATCCAATACTGAAATCGACTTTTTCAATTAAGACGAAAGTTTCCCAGCTGCATCGTCCGTTTTCACTGACAAATATTGACTTAATAGCTAGTTAGAGTTATACTCTCTAAAAAATATGCATATATTGTGAACTTCTCCTACGATCTGTTAATCTTGTTAAATCAAATCAATCAATATTTACAAAATCAGAAAGGTATAAATAAAAATGTATGTAAGCATGGCTATTTTTCATTATCGTCAAACGAGTTGTTTCTCTATCACATTCAAACAAGTTGTATTTTACGTTTCAATGTATTTTCATATTGCTACAAATTTTTTCTGTCGAATAATAAATAGTTCTGTTATTTTAACACACTAATTTGATAATAATTTAAACAACATTCTGTAGTACCAGGATACATGGTTTATCACTAAAATTATAGCTAGAAAGGCCATTTGAACATGCGCAAAGGTGAAATAGTCAATTTTCATAATGAATGCTCTCGAAATGCTAGAAACCAAGGTATAGGTTTATGTTTAATGGAACTGTACAGCAATATGAACTGTGGAATGACATTGACAGAATTCGGGTATTCTAAATGCATACAACGAGTCATTCAGCTAATAATATTGCAAGTTCAAGCGAGCTGCTTCCATATACTATATTTCAATTAACTACAGTACCTAGAAATGCTATTGAATCTATACATTCAATTTGTTCACATCATAAGACATTAAAATACAAAGAACAGGCTACTAGCTATTGTGTTGCGCAAATAGCAAGGTGAAATTAGTGTCAGCGATAATCATTACTGAAAAGATGTCTTTATGACATCTTTTCAGTAATCATCTTAACAGGTCATTTGAAAAGTCCCCGACCTACCATAGTAAAATACATTTTCTTGGCAAAATTAGTTTTTTTTTCAACATAATTCCCTTCAGGGTTATACACTAATTATAGTGACCCTCTAACTTCTCGATACCATTTTTGTAGTACGATTTGTCCTTTGCTTCAAAATAGGCCTCATTTTCGGCAACCACCTCTTCATTCGACGAAAATTTGTTCCCAGCGAGCATTTTTGAGATCTGAGAACGGGAAATAATCGCTGGGGGGCAGATCTGGAGAATATGGTGGATGAGGAAGCAATTCGAAGCTTAATTCATGGATTTTTGCATTTTCTTGGTGAAGCAGCACTTTCTTTTTCTTCAAATGCGGACGTTTTTTGGTGATTTCATCCTTCAAACGGCCCAATAACGCTATGTAATAGTCGCTGTTGATGGTCCTTTTTTTTTCAAGGTAGTCAATGAAAATTATTCCATGCCCATCCCGAAATACAGACGCCATAAAATTTCCAGCCGACTGTTGCATTTACCCGCGCTTCGGAGCGTATTCATCGTGTGCAGTCCACTCGGATGACTGTCGATTGGGCTTCGGAGTGAAATGATGGAGCCATATTTCATACATTTCATCTGTTATTTCATCATACATCAACGCAAAAACTCTGGTTTATTATCATCTTCATACACTGCTCCAAATCATCAACTCGTCGTTGTTTTTGGTCAAAATGAGCTCGCGCGGCACCAACTTTTTACAGAGCTTTCTCATACACAAATATTCGTGAATCATATGATGTAGACGTTCAGTTGATATCTTTAGAGTGTCTGCTATTTCATTCAATTTCAATTTACGGTCATTCAAAATCATTATGTGGGTTTTTTAATGTTTTCGTCGGTAACATCTTTTGGGCGTCCAGTGCGTTCGCCGTCTTCAGTGCTTTTTTCGCCACGTCTAAACTTAACATACCAATCTTTGATGGACGATTTTCCTGGGGTACTGTCCGGAAAATCGGCATCAAGCCAAGCTTTTGCTTCAACTGTATTTTTTTTCAAAATACTATAAATCACAAACTAATGATTCGACAGCTGTCAAATTTATTCACGCATCTTTTGAGTATTAGTGCTAACTAAAAAACATATGGATTTAATTATACGGGCGCCATCTATGTGTCAGGCCGAGGACTTTTCAATTGATTTGTTACACTAGTCGGAAGAGAATATATGTTTGTGGGTCCGCCACATTTCAACATATTTTCACAAGACGGAATCTCTTGGGTCAACTTGTTATATATAAATTTACTTATTTTCATAAGTTCAGTAATGAATAAATCATAAGTAATACTTAGTAGGATATTTCAGTTTATATATCTCGTCGTATTATATATCGGGTCGTATTTTCTCAGTATATATTGTGTTCAATGACCATAAAAACTAAGTCTAACAAAGCCAATTATGAATTTAACAGCACAGTCTAACTAAAGGAACCGCAATATTCTCTCTCTTGATAATTAATATCAGCCGAGACTGTAAAAATCCTTCGCCGTATACAGAGCACCGAGCAATTAGACCAACCTAATTAGGCGACATTTTTGTTGCCGTTTATTAGGAAGGCAGGCGACGCTGGCAAAAAGGAATTTCGGGCCGACACTACTACCACCAGACGCCATTAGCTCTGGTTGTTTCCCTAATGAGACAGCATGCATAGAAGAACATTTGCCGATGGAACTTCTAAATAATACTCTTTTAGGGTAAATGATGTGGCTCGGTGAATGGAGGTAAATCGAAATGAAACAGTGGTGTTTACATGATGTGACCGTTATTTATTGACAATATAAAAAATGAGAAAAATACAAAGATAAAAAGGATGGCAGCGGAGTTACCTGTTGACGAGGCTTGGGCAGTCGATGGTGGCACGTCTTAACCGAACGAGGGTTGAACACTGAATGACCGAAATACCCTTCAGTAATATCCCAGATAAACGTCTCGGGGTTGCCGCCAGCTATTCGGTGTCGGGTTCCAATTGGCACCCCGCCCGTGTTCAACATCTGGGATTATATTTCTGGGTATTTTGTGGACCGTTATTCCACGATGTAAAATTCGACATGCTCAAGGTCGCTACAATACTCCCCTGCCAGAATTTTACATAAAATTATTTCATGTAACAAAAATACAAAAATGTTTGAAAAAAAAATATCAATACAAAAAAATATATACCAAACAAAATGTGCTGTGTAAAATGGGCTTTGAAGAATATGATAGTTTGAAACGGTTGTGGTTGGTACGGTTGCGATCTGGTACGGCTGTTGATATCTTCCGGTCCTACAGATACCGTTGCATCATCGTCGCTTTGGCACTTGAATGTGGTCCATCGACGACGTTGAAAACAAGCTATTGTTCGGACAGGGCTCCCCTAATCGACGCTGTGGGAGGATCGATTGTTCGACGACGTGGTAGCTTATTTTCTTCGACGACGAGACGTTGGCAATTCTGGTACCTCGGCGAAGACATGACGAGTCTACGGTGACTGCAATCGGTACATAGCTTCTGGAGCTGCTCTGTGACTAATTCGTAGTCACATACGTTAGGTTAATTCAGAAAAAACAAATAACGACGGTATCCGACCGAAGCTGCCCAAAGCCTTTCAAATCAAAATATCTGCCATTATGACGGAGACGGCGAGCGAAGGAAGACATTATGATTTAAACATAGCGCCGAAAGAAATGTTTAGCCGAGACGCTGATGATTAAGCAGTGATGTAAAAATATTCCAAAAGATTGTGAAATAAAAATTTTGACAAAAAAAGTAATTTTAAAACATTAATTGGAAATAATGAAATTAATCGGAATAAAATGAAAATGAATCTTGAAGGTAAAATTGAAAATGGATCGAATTAAAAATATTTAAAATTTTGAAACAAAAAAAAATATAACGGTCACGTAAAATACACCATTTTCTACGTACCCTCCATTCACGAGTCTAAACCCAATATTGCGAAAGATCACGTCGGGGTCACCACTTTAGGGTAAATGATGTGGCTCGGTGAATGGAGGTAAATCGAAATGAAACAGTGGTGTTTACATGATGTGACCGTTATTTATTGACAATATAAAAAATGAGAAAAATACAAAGATAAAAAGGATGGCAGCGGAGTTACCTGTTGACGAGGCTTGGGCAGTCGATGGTGGCACGTCTTAACCGAACGAGGGTTGAACACTGAATGACCGAAATACCCTTCAGTAATATCCCAGATAAACGTCTCGGGGTTGCCGCCAGCTATTCGGTGTCGGGTTCCAATTGGCACCCCGCCCGTGTTCAACATCTGGGATTATATTTCTGGGTATTTTGTGGACCGTTATTCCACGATGTAAAATTCGACATGCTCAAGGTCGCTACACTCTAAATCAGCATCATCTTGTCTAGAGATACGTGCGGTTTTTTTAGTTTGAGTTTTGTACAACTGAGATTACTATGGAATTTTTTTGAAAATAAAAGATAACCTGATATCTGATAATATTTGGTTAGATATTTTTATATAACTTAGTCTTTTACTATTAAAATTATATTATAATCTTTAAAATTATAGTACAAGTGTTTCTTGTCCGGATTGATGGAGAGTGGAGAAAATGTTTAAATTTTGAGGGAATTGTTTGATTATTGGATATGTTCATGAGAATAATTAGACTCTATATCATATTCCAAAACTAAGTACCAAGGAATATTGTTAATAATTATTGATATATTTTGATTGTCAATACTCAAAGAGATTTCAGGAGATGACAATCAAGGAACGACACAGATTCTCGACAGGCAGAGGTCTCCACAGATTAGAAGTTGGTGGGATTACATTTTTAGATATTTTAGACAACTAATGCGTGTCAACGTAATATGAAATACTATTTCAGGCTCCATTTTTGAGTCTTGTAAAAATATTTTTCTGACACTTTAATTAGATATTGGGAAGCTATGTAATTGCTTTTACCCAAGAGTCAATGAATTTAGAAGTTTTTTTCATATGAATGAAATTGCTGGTCAGTTATGTATATACTCAATTTGATGAACTCACATTCGATATTGTCTTCAAAATGTGTTGGAAATAATATGTACTATAGATAAAGATAGCCAAGTATAATATCAAAAGAATGAGCAGGATATATGAGACGAAATAATTCATAGGCCAACTATATGTATTCTCCCTACTGTTTTAGTCAACCCATGTGAGTTGTAAATAAACGATAATGAAATGGAACTGAAGAAGCTTCATCGTGATAATTTAGTTGTGTGACAAGTCGATTAATATATATTTAAAACATTTTCTTTTTATATTTATTGCAACTGATATGAAACTGTTACTGCAAGATTATTTGTGTCAGCCATATGTCCGATTACCTTTCGTCTTTAGACTACCATTTCAAACCTACTTGGCTACCCCAATGCCACAACAACCCTCCGGTATTGCAAGTATAATACACTGCCCCTACAAAGCTCTCCTTGGAGCCATTAACGAGACGGAGAACATTAGTACAGTTCGTGCTCGCCTTAGCTTACCTTTCCTCTTAACCTTTACCACACATACAATACTAGATAAGCTACCCTATTTTAGTCTTTCCCCCGTGCCTTTTGACAATTAGCCTTATCATATTATCATCCTTCCCTCTCTCTCTTTTCCCTCGCTCCACAATTTCTCTTAAAAAAGGGGGAACGTCCTTAAGAACTCTCTCCAAATCTGTTTAAACCACCTCGACAGTCAGCAAGGTGTTTCCTCATCATCTGCTATTTGCATTGATCGCCACTCGATTATTTGCTCTAAATTGATGTTGTCGTGATGTTGTTTACCTCTTCCTGTACTAACTGACAGGTTTTTTCCCTCGGGAGCTAGCTAACCTAGACACGTTCTCAATTTTATGACCTCTATTAGTATATCAGCCACTTATTTTTAAATCCCTCTTCCAAAATGACAGTTCCCCTTAAATTTAAGCTGTCGGGCGTCTCGGTCAGGACCTCCCTGGTCTATGGTACCAGGGATTTAGGCCTGATACCCGTTCTATCGGGTTATTCCACCATTAATCGATCGCCAGGGCCTCGTTGACAGAGTCAGGTGCACCGCGCGCAGGTGAGTTCGACTTTTTTCACTCTTCCTTTGCAGAAAGAGCCCTTGCACCCCTACGCTTTGTACAGTGGAAGCAGGTGATTTTGAGAATGAATAAATATTTATTTCTGTAGCTGCTGTTGTACTCGAATCAACTATTAACTGCAACGTCACGAAGATAACTTTTCTACTGGTTCCTTGGCTTCTGTAATACGCATATGCAGACTGCTGTGCACCTATTAGCCACACTAGAAACACTCACCTTCGCCCTCTTACGTCTCTTTGGACAGCAACAGCGCGCAAAGACTGACATTAATTGGGCGCGAAAATCAAGTGTTTTCGATATCCAATAGCACTTTTAATATTTTTTAAATTTTGCTTATACATATAGTAGCATATATTAAGTAAAATCCATGCGCAAGAAATTTTAAATTTTTGTGGACCTGAAATGATCATAATCATTTCGCGGCAAAATTTTCTGAAAGCCCAGCGGTTACTAAACCATTCTCATCGGCTTGATATTTATTAAAACTTATGTATAGTCTATTTAAAGTTTGTTTTATATATGCGTCACGGAAATTTGTGCCGTCAAAACATCGCAATATTGCCGCATCAACTTTGAATTTTAGTTCAATTTGGCTTTGACATACAAGAAAATTCTAATCTAAATAAAATAATTGAACAAAAATGTTATGAAATATATTTTATTTTAACATTAGCCACAGTAATTTATGGATTAGACTTAAAGCTTTTTATCACTATTGCTTTCAAGAATTATGCATACGTCTGAAAAACGGACGACGGCCGGTTGTGAGACGTACGCAAAATTATTAAAATTAAAAAACCGACAAACGTTATTTTAGTGCTTTGATTATTTTCGTAAATTTTAAATGGCTCCGTAATGTATCATATCACTTCGTTTGAAAATGCCAAAAACAATGGATAGTCAGGCTCACAAATTGATTGTGGCTTTAATAAAATATATCGAAAGTGAACGAGATAATAGAGGCCCCTTTTGCCCATAACTTCCATTAGAGAGGTAATTATTAATGTTATTAAATAATATAAGTCGCTGCAATTTTATTGAAAATTTCCATGACGCATATATAAAAAAAACTATGAATAGACTATATGTTAATTTTGTGTCCATTCAAGCAGAACATACAGAAGCATACTAACCAAATATAATCTTAGATCTCTATACAATAAAATCCACATATGTATTTTGTTACAGTGAAGAAAAAACAACAAATAAATTCCAGTTTAATATAAATTTATAGCCGTCTTGAGCAACGCAAAAAAATCACTGAACAGACCGAATGCATTAAAATAATATGTAGTAAAATTAATCTAATTAGAAAACTGAATAAGAAATGATAGACAGCGAGCAATTAAGATATTAATCTGGAAAAGTCGTAAATATCCGTCGATCCTTGTGGGCGATTTGTTCGGTTTTATTAGCAGTTCCTGTTTGTGCCAATTAAGGGTTATTAAAACTCGAAATTTATTGCCCGGTCGCGTAAAACGTACGCTTTTCCTAGCGAAATCCAGTTTTCACTTAATAAACGACATTTATACGTCGATAAGTCTTTTTGGACCTATTTGCCTTTTAGCGCAAAAGCCTCCGCGTGTTTACTTAAAACTCCATTAATCAGACGCTGGTCCGCCATAAAAATCGGACCGAATGAAATTTTACTACTATATAATTAAAACAAGAAAAATGTTTTCCTCCTTTCGAGTTGGTCGTTAGAGCCGAACGAATTAATCATTCGCTAAGCCGTGTTTGACGTGAATTATTCTTCCTGTTGGGAATGATCGAAAAATTGCAGGATTTTATTTAAATTTCAACGTAAGGTTTTAGAACTGGAGTAGTCATTAGACATCGAGTTGTAATGGTTAAGAAGCGACAGCACATTTGAAGATATGGATAGCTTGGTGGTGACAATTTTCATTTGATTGTCCTTAAATTTGTTAGTTTGGTAGTTTAATGGAAGAAAGGTGTTTTAATTACAAACATTTACTTCCTAAGTGCAATGGATAATAAACAGAATCAAATTAAGGGAAACGGAGAAAATCATTTGCTAAGCCGTGAATTATTCTTCTTGCTGGGAATGATCGAAAATTGCAGGATATTATTTAAATTTCAAGGCAACGTTTTAGAACTGGAATCGTCATTAGACATCGAGTTATAATAGTTAAGAAGCGACGGCACATTTGAAGATAGGGTAGCTGGGTGGTGAGAATTTTCATTTGATTGTCTATAAATTTGTCAGTTTGGTAGTTTAATGGAATAAGGGTGTGTTAATTAGGAACATTTAAATAGGAAACTGAACGTACATCCGAAAGTAGCAAAATCAAGTGCTTGATTAATTAACAATATATTAATGTTATACGCATAACAATTCACTCAACATTGACATATCCCTCAAGTTTGACACATAGACTACACACATTGAAACATCTGACTTCAAGATACAAGTATATATGTATATATATTTGTATCATAATATGTCAAAGGGTTTACAAAACAAAAACTATTAATTTACTTAAAAATATTATTTTATTTATCGTAAAGATGAGGCGATTGATTGAACAGCGAGACAAAGCGACACTGAGGGTAAAAACAGACCAACCCGTATCACTCGTTCACCATTCATGTAGTAAAAAAACAGATGGCCGGAGAGTCTGGGCCCCACTACATAACACCTTCCTTCCAAAGTACTTTCGTCCGCCAGTTTCTACCCAAATTGCCAGGATATCCCTCCATGGAATGGTTTCCAAGCGTTGGTTACTCCAGGTTCTGATAATATACGACTAAGAAATTGAGCTACTGCAATCCGCATTTAGTGGCCAGTGACTTTGATTTATGACGTATGTTCGGAAGTCCACGGGCGAGTAGTCTTTTGGTGCGATACTTTCTTCTGGCGTTAAGTGGATTTCACTTAACTTAAGAGGCGATTGGTATATATATATATATATATATATATATATATATATATATATATATATGAAAGTTGTGTGGTATCAAAGGTAAATTTTTATTTACACATGAGCAGCTTGTTTGAAATTCGAGAACATATATTAAATCATTTATTACATTATGTAATGGGGATACTTATAGAAGGAAATAAATTCACAAACATTTTTCGAATAAAACAAATATGATGAGGAATAATAGTGATTTATAAAATGTAATTATATGTATATAAAAAATATATTCAGTTATAAACTATGTTAATTATTTAAAGTAGTTTTATTTGCATGTAGATTATGGGAATATGATATCATAATTTTCAATACCAAGCTGTAGTAATGGTATGTAAGGAATTCAAGAAACAATTTTCCTGAGAATAAAATGAAAATCTTAAATTTGTCGTCGAATAAATCTATCACCTGTAATTCGAAACAAAACCCTGATTTTATACGTTTTAAAATAGCTCGTCTTGTAAGGCCACACCAACCGTAATTATAACATCTGTTAAGTCTCCGAAGTTACGACGTCGCGTCACCCTCCATACAATCTAATCCTTTAATAAGACGTCTTCATCACAATGCAGCCGTGGCCGACGACGAACGTCATTCGATACTTATTAGATCTTATTAGGTCCATTCGTCTTCGTGACAACCGTAATTAGTTTAGAACAGAATAGAGCAGATCCAGAAGGTGACAGTCTTGAAGGAAACGGCTCAGCACGACGTATTGTCGTAAAAATTACACTGAATTAATGGACAGATTAGTGTTCTAAATACGATTACGCCCCCTATCTATGTTCTCGGCTAATTTCTTGCGTGGATATTTACGATGTCTTCGCTGGATGTGGAACGGTGCCGATTTATTTCCATTCCCTCCGTCTTAGATAAGCGATCCGAGCGTAAGGAGATGATCCTGTGGTTTGTTAGAATTCGGGGAAAATAGAAACGCTTCAAATAAATACAATTGGGTAAATACAGTTAAAAGAATTGCCGGGAAGGAACTTAGACTTTTAATACAAAAGAAAAGGTTTTAAAATAAAATATATACGTAATAATCGTTGTAATAACTAAATAAAAATCAGTTTTAAGTTGTTACCGTGCCAAAGCAGTTATATTAAATCAGATTTGTTTTGTTGCTTTTTAATTTTGTGTTTATGACATAGAATTATATTATTATTTTTGTAGTGTTTGAGGGCTCGGCACCAACTTCAATCTGATTTTATTTAGTTATTATAATGATTATTACGTATATATTTTATTTTATAACGTTTTTTTTGTGTTAAAAGTCTAAGTATTATAATGGATTATAATGGCCCAAGTCAAAGTACAGCCTATATGAGGAAAAATAGGAATAAAGAAACAATAATTGAAAATAAGGAATGTTTCAGGCACTGGTGCCCGCTGCTTAATTAGGCGATATGACAAATGTTCCAACCAAACTAGAAAAAAGAAAGTGGCTACTCTGTTGAGAATCGAACCCGCGATCTCCGAGTGTGAGCTTGACGTTCTAACTATTGCACCATAGAAACAGTTGTTTTCCATGTTTATACGAATTCTCATATGATATGGTTAGTGCTTAAAAAGCAAACTGAGTGGCTTTTACACTAAACTACATCAGATTTTTCAACACATCAGTTCAGTAGTAACATTATATCCAAATATCTGATTATTTTAGATAAAAATATGAGAAAAGGTATGTGCCCTTGAAATTTGAAGTTTTCCCTCAATTTTCCCGCCTTCCCCCATCTGATCCTAACTTCGTTCCAATGAGACCACCACGGAAGAGCAAACTTTCGAATTAAAAAAGAATTTTAAAAATTGGCCCATAATTGACGGAGAAATCGGCGAACATACACTTAAAAAAGTATGGGGTTGGACCATTATATCAAACCACTACATACAAAGTTCTGCGATTACCAATGCTTCTCGCTACATAAGCAACTAAGAGCTGCACCATGAGCTCTGAATTAAATGGATTTACGAATTTAATCAATATTTCACTTTAAAATATGCAGTAAGGTTACCAAATCACATGGATGCAATATAGCTACTAGACAACACGCGGGAAATTAAAAAATTGAAGCAAATCTAATTATATCGATTTGTATAGTCTATAAGTATTACTCTTAATTTTAGCTTAAGTAGTGTAATTTTCTCTAATACATTTTCGTACATCTTTGGCATTTCGAAATATCTAAAGAAGTAATTATAATCATAATACGTAGACATCTCGACGTTAAACATCTGCAGTAACAGTATCATTTGGTTTTCTCAGTAAACGTCGAGAGACGTAGAAAATTGAAAAAGTCAATTAAAAAAAAGACACAATAACCAACGATATACGTATATATGTATACATATGGGCATCCATTCTGTATAAGAACAATTAGTAATAACAACAATCTGAATTAGTCTTTGTAAATAGTATGATATTCTCCAGGAAACAAAAGGTTTTTACAGAATTATGGAACTCCCAACAATAAAAGAGAAAACTCGCAATTCCTGTCCCCAATCAAGGGCCCAACAATGCAGCTGGACCTATAAAACCCCGACACAGATATTCCACGGTCTTGACGACTCTCGGACGACTTTGACCGCCGATTCACCTGGAGTCACCAAATAAATAAAGCTGTATCCAAAGGCAATTGAATCTATTCTGTTCTTAACCCTCCTCTATGCCATCGAAACAAACTTGCTCCAATAATAAGAGTTCGGTTTTACAAGAGCTTTTCGGGTCACACACTGCGTCCTGCTACGCTGTGTCAAGCTAAAAAAAAGCTAAGTAAAAAAGCTTGTGTAAAGCTGGTTAAAAAGCTACAAGTAGTGTAGAACTAAACACTCCGTCAAGCCCTGTGAGTCTCGTGTTTCGTCAGAAACTCCCATACTCATAGTGAACCATCTTTTCGACAAATTCCTACAATATATATATATATATATATATATATATATATATATATATATATATATATATATATATATATATATATATATATATGTATATATAATAGGCTTGGTATCGATCCTTTTTCGTACATCGTTGGCATTTCGAAATATCTAAAGAAGTAATCAAAATCATAATACGTAAACATCTCGACGATAAACATCTGCAGTAACAGTATCATTTGGTTTTCTCAGTAGGCGTCGAGAGACGTAGAAAATTGAAAAAGTTAATTAAAAAAACACACAATAGTTGCCAATATAAAATAAATGCAGTCCAAATTATTTTACTATTTACCAATAAAAATATTGTTCTTTTTACCCTAGCATATTAATAAATAATTTTGATAATAAAGTTCCAAATTGCTGCTATATTAATATACAGCTTATTTTTATTTTAAATCGTACTACAAGCAAAACCGCAACATTAAAAATCAATCGATTGTAAACTAGTCGGACCGAAAATACTGACTGAATGTAGTAGACTCAAACATTCAATAGTTAAAAGTAGACAAAACGGGCGGACCGAAAATAGCGACTGATGGTAAAAAGTAATTCACTAAGTTGCGCCAAAAATAGTGAGTGAAAGTAGTCGATTGAAATAGTCGATAGTAAAAAGTAGTCATTTAGAAAACAGTCATTAGTTCCTAATACTAGTTAACACATTCACTGCTGATCTGCGATCAAATACTTACCCTAGAAGCTCACTAC
Organism: Rhynchophorus ferrugineus; assembly: GCF_030347505.1. Lineage (NCBI taxonomy): Eukaryota > Metazoa > Arthropoda > Insecta > Coleoptera > Curculionidae > Rhynchophorus > Rhynchophorus ferrugineus. Next base: position 87,515,974 of record NW_027472580.1, on the reverse strand, counting down.
TTTTTTTTCTGATTACAATAATAAAATATTTCTAATAACGGGTTGTAACATGTAGACAAAAATTTAATTTTTTTTGTCCAGAGCGTGATCGACACTGAAGAAATTAAAATGGACGGAATAGGAAAATAAATTGTTGATTAGAAGATATAATTTAATATACCCTAACAAAATTATATATATAATGGGAATAAATCAACTACTAAAATGTTACTACAAACAAACCAATATCAATTCAAGTAAATTGAGAAGTCAATAGAAATATAATAATATAACTAAATATAACTAAATATAACTAATAAAAAATATAACTAATTTTTGCGTCTAAACAGTAATCAGGAATCCAGGACATTCAGTGCATATATAAATAGTATCTTTTCTTTTTTTTTGTAAATAACAATTTTTACAGTGCTTTCTCATTATGCTTCTTGCTTTCTTCTCCTCTCGTATTTTCAAAACATGTTCGCTGATAACCGCTCTGGAAGTAGGTTTGGGCGGAGCCTGTAGTAACCTCTTTATGACAGTCAAACGAAAGTCGTAAATTGGAATACGATTTGCTGAATATTTATTGTAAAGTTAGGGCACGTTTCATATCTATTTTTCCACTTTTAGGATGACAGGGTCCTGACATATCGATATTTTTCCTGCTATATGCAATTCTGTAATGCATATGAATCAAAAAGGAAAAATCGTAAGCAAGCACATAAATGACTTACCTATAGTTTTCAGATAATGCTGATACAGCTGTATGGGCACGTTGTTGTTAATGCCGAACTATATACAAGGCTTAGAAAGATCAACGCACATATAACGCTCTGGAGCGTAATTGGCGTCCAGTTAGAGCTACAAATTACGCGCTAGCGTGTTATTGGCAACGAATTGGTGTTAAATTGTTTTACATTGATAGCTCACATTTTCATCAAGTGCGTCATGAGTTATCTCAAAGGAAATTTACTTGAAAAAATCTTTAAGAACATTCTAGAAAAAAGTGTGACTTGATTCCTCTTGATTATTTTTTTTCCGACATTTCTCCCTGACATTTGGATGGAACTCAGATAAAGATCGTGAATTTTTCGCAAGTTTTGACGCAAGTTTTAATTTTTTCCGTCCGCTCTCTTTGCCCCCTTAATTCGTCGAGTCGAGGATTCGGGCAGAAACTGTCGACAAAACGACCATTTCACTCCAGACGTTTTTCGGAAGTCGGACGAGGAGAATCAGCGCTCCCCAGAGAATGTTCTGCCAAATAAATATTTCGGCGCGGACCAGAATTTATGGCGATTGTGGCGGTAAGGACTTCCTGAGCAGAAATAAGAAAGGAAATTAGTTTTCACGAATTTATCTTTTGATAATAAGGGTGCGCTCGAATTATTTATCCCCCCTCATTTATTAAAGAAGAAAAAGATAACGATTTAAACCTTATATATATATATATATATATATATATATAAACAGTCGGAACCGTCGATAGTCGTAAAATAATGGAAAGAATCGACAGTCAAAAAAATAATAATTACTATTTTCAGTCAAATATCAGACGAAGATGTACGAACCCTTTCCTGTATAAATTGTGAGAGAGGAAAGGACGGAGATAATTGCTTGGGGCAGTTAATTTTATATGTGGTTATATTTTCTGCCGGTAGTATAAGCGAGACGGACATGCACACATTCCTTCACGTAGTAACTTTAAAAAAGGAAAGGAAGAAAATAATTATTATTTACTATTAACATGCAATTTATAATTTAATTTTAAACCAAGTAGAATTACTTTTATATTTTAATGTTCTCTGAATCTGTAAAAAGGAATGGGATAATATCCCATTAATGTTTTATGGCATCTTAATATGTTAGTAACTACTTTTAATAATATACGGTAATAAATATAGACCATACAACAGAACTTAAACAAACCTAAAAATTAAAGATGTCTAACAATTATAAATACTAAATAAAAATTAAATATATACCTAATCATAAAAAAAACTAATCCATGACAATTAAACATAATCACACAATAACTACTAGAACTTTTATAAATAAAGTAAATACTTTATTTATTATTGAACGGAAATATTTGTTAACAAAAATCGAGACAGTAATCGAAATATAACCTATTATTTGCATAAAAACAGTCAAAAGTATTTTACTATTTATCATTCACAATTTTAATCTTTTTATCCTGTTACATTAATAATCTTGAAAAATATCGTTCCAAAGTATAAATTGGGTACATTTTGTCAAGGTCGCGGCTAGGATGACAGAGCCAGAACGTTAAAAACCACAAGGCTCACAGGTCTTGACGGAGTATTTTGTTCTACACTACTTGTAGCTTTTTGAACAGGCTTGACACAGCGTAGCTGGACCAAGTGTGTGAAGAGGGTCACTGATCTGATTAAGCTCTTGTAAAACCGAACTTTTATTATTGGAGCAAATTTGCTTCGACGTCATAGAAGAGGGTTAAGAACAGAATAAATTCCGTAGCCTTTGTATACAGCTTTATTTATTTGGTGACTCCAGGTGAATCAGCGGTCAAAGTCGTCCGAGAGTCGTCAAGACCGTTGAGTATCTGTGTCGGGGTTTTAATAGGTCCAACTACATCGTTGGGTCCTTGATTGAGGGCAGGATTTGCGAGTTTTCTTTTTTATTGTTGGGAATTCCATAATTCTGTAAAAACCTTTTGTCTCCTGGAGAATATAACAATATATAACGATATAATTAAATTGATTGATTTTATTTATTAATCGTTAATGGTTACTGGTGCAGCTGCACTATTATGTATATATTGTGCAATTATATCTTTAAAATCTTGGTTTTGTTTATCGGTTTTTGTGATATTTTATTAATATGATTTCTTTCTTTTTTTTAATCTGAATTATTAATATGATTAATACTATTTACAAAGACCAATTCAAATTGTTGTTATCGCTAATTTTTCTGATACAGGATGGATGCCCATATGTATACATATATTTGTATATCGTTGCTTATATAAACATTGAATGCTTTTAACGGTGTAAATATGGCTTAAATCTTCAATTTTTTTTATAAAACTCTATTAATCGAGGTATATTAAAAAGAAAAGAACGACGCGTATTGGTTATTTGGAAAAAAAATCAAAATTCTCCAAATATAATAAGTTGTTCCTATACAAACAGATATTAAATATATGGCGTGGATATATAGAACTCTGTTATGGGAATATTCTGTGAGTAATAATTTCAACATATTACAAATAGTTCCAAATAAAATCTTGTGAATTATAATGGATGCACCCATATGTTATATATATTATAAAAATAATTACTTACACAGAAATCGTAATATTCCTACTGTTATAGAGGAAATTAAGAGATTCGCAACGAAACATTAGAAAATACTTCACTCTCATGTTAACACCAAAAGGCAGTTATTAGATATCACTAAACTAGGATTCAAACTCAAGATAACTAAAACGTGTGATCTTGTGTAGTTCTATAATGTACTACAGTGTACTAAATGGTAAAAATACCGAAAAGTGCTACTAATTTTTAAATAAAACATTTTATTTTATTAGAGGCTAAGTAAAGGCTAGTAAAGAAATTAGTAGAAAGTAGTAGAAATAAATTAGAAGTAGTTAGTTAGTAAGTCTTTATACTAAGAAATTAAAATTTTACTATTGCGTCTACCCAACTCTAATTTTTATACTACATCTTTCACTAAATCTTTTCATTTCTTGTCATCCGTTGCAGTTGTTCTGTCACTGTCAATATTCATTATTTAATTCACTAAATCATTTTCTTGCGCTAATTTACGAACTTTTCGTTTATAATATACTAGCGACCCGCCCCGGCTTCGCACGGGTGCAATGCTGATACTAAATTAAATACACTACAGAAATAATATGAACGTTGTATATAAAAACATAGCGGCCCGCTCCGACTTTGCACGGGCATAAAATATATATGCCTATGTCACTCAATGAAAACATGATTAAAATTGATCCAGTATTTTTGGTTCATTCATTACTGCTCATGGCCTGCACGCATTAAATTTGGAGTAAAACAATTCCTCTTCCCCTATACTTACTATGAAGATTTCCTGCTATCTTTGGAATATCTAAATTCATACAATTTTTATTACATTACACATTTTTAAACGCAAATTTTAAATTTGTAATATCTCCGAAAATATTTGTTTAATTTACATGCTGTAAGGAACCATATTGATCTATATTAATTGCACACTGTATTTAAGGTACTTAATTCGATAAGGATTAATGCCGTATTGCTTAAAATAGCTTCGTAAATAAGCCATTTTCTCACGTAAAAAGTAAACAATAAAAATGGTTAATGTGGGTTATCCCTAAAAGATAAACATATACCATCGCGGACTTTTTTGTAGACCTTTTTATGGTGTACAATACTGTAGTACATTAATTTGATCTAACTCGTAGGGTTAGGCAGCGTTTTTGCTAATTGCTAAATAAGCCTAAAAAAATAGGTTAATTTACGACATCACGCTAGAAACCTCTAAAATTAGCAATGTTGCCTTAGTATATTATACATGTATTATACATACAAAACCTTCCTCTTGAATCACTCTATCTATTGAAAAAAACCGAATCAAAATCCGTTGCGTAGTTTTAAAGATTTAAACGCACATAGGGATATAGGGACAGAAAAGGCGACTTTGTTTTATACTATGTAGTGATAATAAACGATGGTCTCTTTACAGAGATTGATAAAGCTTTTTTTTTCTTATTCATTCCAAATGTCTAAATCAATGTAACCTTCTTAACATTAATTAATACCCTTAGTAATATTTATTGCGTTTATTTCTCCAGTTCTCTAAAAATTAGCAACTTCTTATAGAATTATAGCGACCTTGAGGCATGTCGAATTTTACATCGTGGAATAATGGGTTTGGGTTTCATTTCGTTTAATCTCCATTCACTTAGCCCTATATACCACACTAAAGAATAATATAATATTGTTGACGGAATAAAAACATATTTTGGGAAAATATAATGACACTAATAATCATAATAGCACACTTTGTTGCTTATAATTTTTATATAACATAAAATCTTAATTTATAAATTAATGTATTAATATTGTTCTCTTGTAATTGCATTAATAGACAAGTAAGGCAAGTACGGGATTAATACAGCAGTATATATTTCCCAAATTAAAAGAAAACTAAACTACTTAAGTTCAAGTTTAAAATACACTTATACACTATACAAGTTCGTGTGGTTTGGTTTGCTTCATTCTACTGATTTCCTTCGTATTGTCGAATAGTGATATTGCTTCCACGATTTTATGATATAGCAACCTTTTTCCAAGTTTTAAGGTGAAATCATGGTTCACTTCGTATGTCCATTTGATTTCGAGGTTATCGTACAGCCCTTCGTTGGTTACGTAGCGATAAGCATTGGTAATTAATCTCACAACTTTGTTTTATCTGCGCTGTATTTCTAGTTAGTTTGATGTTTTGTGCAACCCCATATTTGTACCCCATAGGTTCTAAAGTGGCTTTATAATTGACAGATAAAGTCTTTGATTTTAGGTCAAGTTGATAGTATCTTCTGACTAACCAATACAGTTGTTTGACTTTAAGTCTAATCTGCTCTGTTATTTGTCTAACATGATGATTCCAATTTAACCTACCGTCGAGGCGGATGGCCCAAAATTAATGGGAACTAATAATAAGAAGAAAAAATTCAATTTTATTTATTTTTATTAGGTAGTACCAACAGTATCGTTTTAATGCTACATATATAGTGTCATTTTACTCAAAGCCTTTTAAAGTTTAATACGATTATTTACCGTTACTGTTTTCCAGCAATTGTTTATGTAACCTATATTTGTTTTGGCTTTGATCTTGTAATATGCTACGTTGAATCCCACATCTGATACTATTTTCCTCTCATTATACACACGACACATTTAATATTTCCCGTGTCGTTTACAAACTGCTACTTCTAACGATTCAATCTCAGTTACTCTAATTGCCGGATTCCCATCACGATTGCATCTCTTTTCCGGCTTCTCCGGATGGATGTTTGCTCAATTTAAACCTTCCCCTCCGCTCCCCCATCGACAGGATGCACGCGATCCCGCTTAATTTTCCCGGTCGGCTATTGGCCCTCGACCCCCCTAGCGCAAGAACCGTCGGAAAATATCCGGAAAACTGCTTTTGTGTGTCCGTGTAAAGTTCTGACCGTAATTCCGAACTGAAATTTGTTTAATGCATTTTGCTATGTGGGCCCCGTTCTCAAACAATGTTTATGTTTATCGATTTGGATTCGTTTGTTTTTTCACTGCCGTTCTGGTTTTGTGGAATAATTGAATTTCGAAATTGTTTTTTTGCTGGATTTATGCAAACTGATCAATTATGTCAATTTTTTGTGGGTCTCTTGTTCGATACGTCTATTTTTTTAATTTTTCAATTGCCGGTGTTTTTTTTGTTGAATTGAAAAAAGCGTATGGTATGTTGTATTCATAGATTTTGATGTGAAATTTGTTTGATGAAAAGTATTACGGTGCATAGATATTCATGTATATTTATCGGTGTAAAATTTAATTAAACCAGGTCATGTCCAGTGTTGGGAGGCAATTACATATATGTATACTTTTTTAATGGTTTGAGGATCTAATTTATAAAATAATTTAACTGTTTCTATAATATTTGAGACATGGAAAAAATGGCAAACCAAAAACTCGTATCTATCAAAAGGAATGTCTCACTGGCGCGATGTGGTATGTTCCGGATAATGGGAGTTCAGTACAGGGACTAGATGAAACATATTAGAAGTTAAATCTAGTAGAGGATACCTTATGGGGTCTGTAACCATAAACTTTAAGAATACCCGGGTTCCTGGAATTTTCTAATATCCCTGAAGAGTCCGTAACGCACGTGTTTCATCGGTGTGAGAATTTCCTAGCTGGAGTGTCTTTCCCTCCACTGAATTCTGATTAAATCGGGATGTAGAAAAGGGTTTCTTGAACCAATCTTCTCAACCACCTCCAAGAGCCCATTGGAGGAGCTTCGATGGTGAAACACGTCAAGAATGAGAGTGAGATTTGAAGAATGTAGTAAATACAGAATTAACGGGATTAACAGAATTAGAATAGTAAAATAATTACAAAATTATTCAAAGAATATAAATTAATAAAGATTCCAGATAGTTAAGATTTAATCAGAATTAAGAAGAAGGATAATTTATTAAGAATGGAAGTTAAAAATGAAGAATAGTAGAATGTTGTATGTACGTATGTTGTATTATCATCATTTGGGTACGATGATGGAATGATATGCAGAATACCAAGGTACATCAGAAATGAGGCCTATTAGTCTCTGAAATCACAAGCATAATCAATGAAAGGTTCATAAAGGGAACTTCTGGTATTAGATTATGAGTTTATATATTATTATTATTGTTATATGCAAAATTTGCAACAATATGTTCATTTGTTTCAAGAAAAATCTTCAATATTTAATTGCATTACAACTATATTGCAACGCTAAATGTCACAATAGTCAAGATTTTTTAACGAATTTTGTAGATTTGTAGAACTAGTGAGTTAATTATAACAAAGTTAATGTTATAGAAACAAAAAACTACTATATTCACCAGAAATTTATTATTCTAATTAGTACTTCTTTCGATCTACTATGATTTAAAATTGATAATATACAATCAATAGGCGCTTCATAATTAATTCACAATTGTTCCGCTCCATCATAAACAACAATAAAGCGTTGGTATGCTGACTTCAAACGAAGTCGTAGAAACACCGATGATGCAGAACGCAGTGGACGTCCAAATGAGCTGTCTGAAAACTCCTTGAAAGTTAAGCTGGGTTTTTGTCCAATAAGTATTGCAATTTATTGCCTTCGAACTTGTTTGCTTCTCAAGGTCATCCTCTGTCAGTGACATCAACATTACCACTTTTAAATAGCTGAGACCAGAACCGAAAATTGCATATGTTATGGCATATAGCATATCCCGTATGATGGAATAATATCACTATATACGTCTAAAAGTGTTTGGAAGGCTTAAGTAACATAAGGTAAGAAGAATAGAAAATATAATTTTGAGCATACCATGATTAGCGTGTTTATAAGTTGAGTAACTCAATAATACTAGATCGGAAACTGTTATTTTATGTAATGAAATGTCTAAACCAAGGAATATAACAGTTTAACTGGTTATGTCGTTTAACGAGTGTTTACATTGATACCTTGTATTTTCATCAATAGATAGCGTTGATCAAAATATATGCAGGGATTTACTGTACTTATCATCCTTTAAAATTAAATCACAATTGCTATATAATAAAAATATTTCCATCTTCAGGCTTCACAAATGTCCATATCTCTATAAACGCGTCTTTATTGCTGTCTTTCGGATGGTGGTTCCGATTATATATTGCTTTAAATAACGTTGATAGCTAGTTGACGCTGAAAAATTGAAAGATATCATCCAAGATGGGCAGGACTTCGAGATAAGGACTGGACAATCTAATACATTAACTAGAAATGTTTCCTACTGGTTATAACTTTTCTGAATCTATTTGGCATTTTATAGTTGGAAACATATTTTTTACAATATCTTGATCAAATAATCAATGACGCCAACCCCTCAAAATTAATTTTTAACTGCTCTATATAACGGTTCCCGTATAAAAATCGATTTGCTGCAAATGCATTTCTTCATCGGATACTTCCTGACGAGTACGTATTAGAGCTGAAAGGAAACAATGCAATGCAGTCGCAGAGCGAAAATTAAGCCCGGGCATGTGCATCCTGGTGGGGGTTTAAATTGAGTAAACAACCATCCGGGGAATTAGGAAAAGAGACAAAATCGTGATGAGAATACCGCAATTAGTTTGACGAAAGCTGAATACTATCTGATGGTTTAGTCTACCCTAAAATGTCTCAAATATATTCTATTCTATTACCCAAAATAGTAGATACAAGATTAGGTTTAAGATATATTAAATATCAGAAGTTTAAGTAATGTAAGATGTTTGAGAGGGCGCTTTTTATATTTCGATATTTTGAAAACTAGTATTGTTATTAGTCAAATTATAATAGGTGTGTCAGTTATCTTCCGTTTTTGCTAGGTGTTAACCATTTGATTCCATACATTTCTCGGGAAATTTATGAATGCCATTTCAAAAGAAATGTTTCTGCTTTGAGCTAAACTATTCATTGAGATATATTTAACATCTCCAAAATTGGCGTTTCTCTGCTAGCGCATGCCCTATGTATGCAAAAAAGTGGTGGTCGTTGGAGCCGGGTCTGGATAATACGGCGGGTTTGATAAAACTTTCTATTCGAGCGATTTCTGCACTTCTTTGATTGGTTTCGTTGTATGAGACGAGGAGGTGTTATGTTCAAAAATCAACTTATTATGTCTTCAGTGTGTTGTGGACATTTTCGATTGATGTACCGTTCAAATGCATCAGTAATTGTTAGCAGCACTAAGTATTAACTGTTTCTCCAGATTTCGATACTTCATAATGTACTACAGCACTTTAGATATAGATGGTCTTGCGATCAAAGCGATTTAACCTTGCAATCAATGGTCGAGCTTCGCTAAGTGATAGCCATGTTTTTTGTACAGAATGTTCGAAATAAATCCAGTTTTCATGATCTGTTATTATTCCATACAGATGGAATGGGAACATGGTTAATTTTCACTTGTTTTATAATACAAAACACGCTGGTCAATAATATATCTCATATTTTGAGTTATCTATCTTATTTAGTTAACGAGATGCGTTTACGGAAAAAATATAACATATTTTAAATTAGTTCTTCAGTAATAACATTGCAACTGAGCCCTTTTTTCTACCCTCTATCTTTGTTCTATTCACTTTGCGTGACTTTCAATTTTTTTAAAAATTCTGTCTTCCCTTTGACCTTTTTAAGTAAATTTGGATAATTTTTACATATTTTGTTCTTAATTAAGATATATTATGTTCTTAATTAATTAATTTTGTTATTAAGAATCTGGTATAACTCAAATTTTGACTTAGCTCATTTAGTTCTCGAAATATGAGACGTTGACATTTGAATTATATCGAAATGGCAAAATGTTCACATTATTTCGTCATTTGCACAAAAACTAAAATAGATAGGGAGTTATGACTTTCTGCCGCCCACCTTGGTTTCATCCAGTTTGTGTGATTTTCGACTTATTGGGCAGCTTCCCTTTGACATTATTCGTCCAAAGATGCAAAAATAGATTTGTATATTTTAAGTTATCTCGTTTACTTATATTAAACTTAATTGATATTTGAAAGGATTTTGAAATATGCTAGTAAAAATGCTCGCCATACTCTCATTACACCTCTTCAGTCTAGACCAGCGGAGGCTGGAAATCGAATTGGCATTAATTAAAGTCGTTCACATAGTCAATAAAACGGACTTAATCCCAGACATCGTTCCGGAGCACAATTAAAACGGTTCATATTTTAATTAATGGCCAGGAATAGAGCGAGGCAGACACGCACAAACGGTTTGGACAGAGATAGAGGGAGAGACAGAGAAATAAAAATGCAAACAATCCCGTTTGTTTTTTTATTCCTTTGTTAAAATAATGGATAGTTGATTTACTATTGCCCCGTCCATCATGTGCGACATGTTCCAACCCATCGATTAAACGTGACTAATTTTGTTTTATTATTTTCATGCATCATTTGTTGTGTTTTTATCGATAATGTCGTAATCAATATTTTGTTTGTCCTGCATTTATTCATATTTCATTAATATTCATTTATATTTTGTTACCTAACAGTGATTAAAAAATTATTTCAAATAAAAACAAATAGGTTATTTATTTTTCTAAAGACATTTTTCGCTTTGGTAGCTTTTTTTCAAGATTTGAGAAACTCTTTTTGGGTTTGAAACAAAGTCCTGGAAGTGTTTTTTTATTCTTAACAGCTTAAAATAGGAAATAAAAAGTACAAACTGGAAAGAGAAGAATTAAGAATTAAATCAAGTTGATACGACGGTTATTAATTACAAAAACGATTCGATTGATTAGTTAACATTTTTAGAGAGTAACAATAAATATTAATAGGTCAATACGTATTAATCCTTCTGTCTGTAGCGTGTTCTAAAGAACCCCAAAACCATAAAACAACAATAACGAAAACCAATAACAAAACTTACAAAGTAAATATCGAAACAAAGCAAACATCAAGGTAAATAAAGTAAAATAAAACAAAATAAAGTAAATAAAATTGTGTATAGATAAAAGGCATCTTAAAATGAAGCTCGTACAAGGTAAAATTAGTCCAATTATTTTGACAGAGTTTGAGGTAAGAAAACATCCCTCAATGAATCAAATAAATCATGAATTATTTTTATAATTAATAAATTCTTTAAAATTGGGACCCAGAGGACTCTCAGTTCGATTCATTATGAGGAAATACGTAATTTGACAATAGCCAATCGACAATCTGCTTAATTTTATTTCTGAATAATTCTTTTTAACGGATAGCATTGTAAAAGGGTTTATTTTAAGGAGACAACGCTTGTGGAATGGTGTGTGTAAGTGTATAGGTATCATGGTAAATACTATATATCGGCTCATAATTTCGGGCTTGAAATTGTACACAAATGACGCAAAATACTTGAGAAAAAAATACGCAGAAAACATTACTATTTCTATGCCTCTTTTTATTTTTTGATGACACTAATAGTAACGCTATTGCTATTTGTGAATGGAAGAAGTCTGAATTCTATTAAAATATCATCCTTGGTATGCTGATTTATTACAAAATATCACATGAAGCTAAAGAAAAAAATCCTTTTATTTAAACGCAAAGTTTAAGGTTCTTTGATGGACCAAAATTTGGTGTTAACGCATCGAGTGACAGACAGTGTTCAAATTTCGCTGCTATTTTAGGACACTGCTGCTGATTTACGATCTCTTGTGACTCGTACATTGGATAATTTGATTCCTGATCTGTTTTGGCTCACTCAGTTATACGGAAATTCGTTTTTTAGGTGACACAGTTTTGGATCTAATCATCAAAAATACACTTTGAGAATTTTTTTCAGTTGTACTTATAATATTTTAATTGTTTTAGTCTAAAATGAATTTTTGAGTATTTCAATTAATTTTATTTCGTTTTATATATTGTTGATATATAAATATCCTTAATATCGATATTAACATATTTTTATTTTTTGCAGGTAAGAAACAATTTCACGAACCTTCACGAAAGCTGTTTATATAAATTAAGTGGTAAGTATAGTAGTGTAAAAAGTGAAAAGATGCTTTAAAAATACTTTGTTGATCATATATTTTCAACACAAGCTCGTGAATGTTGGTTTATTTTCGCATTCCCAATGTTCTTAATATTCAACAACTAAATTACTATAAGACATTGTTTTGTTTTTTATTTTTTCTTCATTTGCTTTTTAATCAAAAGTACATCGAAATCGTTCTAAATATTGTTGTTAATTACATTAGTTTGCGCATTATCTTGCTTTTTATATTAATATGTTATGAGAAATTACTATTTTTTATGAAGCCATTGGTTTTAAGATTTGTGTAAATATTAATATGGCTTAATATTTTCGTTGCTTCCAAATAACGGTTTGTAACTTCGAGAAGCTTTTGTTGTGTGCTGAGTCCCACTTTTTTCTTTTAGACCATGTATATGTTACAATAACAATTTTGGAGTTCTTTTTACAAATTTTGGACAAATATTCCTTCTGATATAAAAAAATATGCTATAATCTTATTGGTCTATTTATGATTTCTATCTAGCTTCAAAAAATATTTTTAATTAATGTCTGACCGAAAAGATACAGTATGTTTTTTTTTATATATTGTAAAGTCTCATTTTACCAAGTAGTGGTTTATCCGGACTGCATCTACAGTTTAACGCGGGCTTCGAATCACGGTCCTCGGCATTAAGCCTATCGACTGGCGAGTGACAAACTTCAAAAACCATCTCAGAAGATATCCGGTCTTACCCAGCCTGGTTACTGACGTGACTGGGATCATTTTCCTTGTCGGATTTTACACTTTTGTCAAGGACAATCACAAATATTAAACTATCACAAACATAAATTTACGATCATGCCCCAGCACGATTCGAACCCGCGGCCATCGCAACAATTGGGGGCCTTCCTGTCGCCGTTACCACTGTGCCACCAAGCCGGCGGATACAGTATGTTGTTCGTACACTAATTTGTGATGATTAAAAAAAAATTAATCTCTTAGAAATTCAATAATCTCTCCGTGGGTAATAAGTATTTTTTATGATTTCCTTAATGCACTATAACTATACTGGCAAGTAGAAGATCGTTTCAGCAAGTGATCGGATATGTTAGTAATTTGTTATAAAGTTATAAAGATATTTGTTATAACTTATTCTAGAGATTATTATATCTCACTCTATGTGTCTTTTAATCAGTTCGTATGGTAAAATTTAACTGTTTGGCTAGTGCCTTGGGATGAACTAACAGTCTTTCAGAGTACTTTGCACTCAGAACACTTTGAATAACAATCGATATTGGTTCTAAGGGAAATTTGCGATCATTATGATAGATTTTCGTTATATATAGAACAAAGCTATAATTTTTTTTAATATCACATTCGAATGTATTTTCAATTAAGTTTTAGTAAATTTTGTCTCCATTTTTGCCATTATCCATTTAGTAGCTTCTATCAAATTTCTCCAGTTGATGTGATTATCAATAGAAAACTAAAACAAGCACAATTTCTTATTGAACAACCTGTCATTTGCTATAACATTAAATTTTATTCTCTACAATTTTTTATATTGGAACTTATATTTATTTTACAATGTTTAAACCCTCAATACTCATAAAGAACTCGTTTTAACCCCAATTAGTATTTCGATTTAATTACCTTTCAGTTTATTCAGTATACTAAGAGAACTAATATTTACTTTTTAGTTTCTCTAATTAAGTTATTGGACTTGACAATTTTAAGATGTTTACTTAAACAAAAGTTAGTTCTTCCAACACACAACATACTTGCCAACTTCTTTCGCCGTGGACAAAATATTCTTTTAATCGTCGTGCTTTTTTCGATTCTTTGACGGTCGAAACCGAACGGAAAGTTTCGATTGCTTTCCAGAAACACACCCGGAAAAGCTGCAAACTCTTGGGAGGTGTTTTCGTTTTGCTTTATTAAGATTATCGTATGTAACATGTGAGTTTTGCAATTAGTTACGAGAGTTGATTAAAGAAAACCAAGTAAGGCGAATGACTCTTTTATATTTCTTATTATTTCGGTTTATGAGGTTATATTATTTCGATTTTATAGTGGTCGTATGTTCACGAGATTGGATGCATTTTATTATTTAAGAAGTTAAACTTTGGTTTATGTTAATTGATATATTTGTAATTTAATTGTAAAGTTAAAAGCGTCAGGGATTAAATAATTTATCGAAAAACTGTTTTAAAAATATGAACAGTTTAAGTTACTTTAAGATAGGAGCAAAATTTTGTGTACTAACATGCTTTTTCTTAACTTAATTTGACTATGTATCAGAGAAAGGGTTTTAGGAAAAGCATAATTAACTTGAATAAATTAACATCAAGGTGGAACGGATATACTTCAAATATTCGGTGTCCATTGTGTCCAAATATTTACTGATAATAAAAAAGAAGAAAATTCAACATTAGCAAATGAGCGAACAAACTGGGTAGTACTTGCTGAAGAATTGGACAATAGAGCTGAACTAAATGTACAGCTGAACGAGCACATTTTGAAGAAGAAATATTCTTTGTAGATACCTAGCAAGCTGCTTGGAATAATACTCCAGAAAATAGGACTACAATTAAAAGAATTTATTATTTAAAACAAATCAAGGAAATGGTAGCGGAAGACGTTCTAAAATAGTCTAAAAAAGCTCAAGGCCAGATGGTATAACAGTAAACCATCTGAAAAACCTGTCATTTTAAAAAAGAAAGCCAAGTCCATTCTACCATACTTTAAGTGTTCCAATCCAAGAAAGTTACTCAATGCCCCATGGTTTATGAGGAACGTCAACACTCACCTCGAATGAGTCTTCCCGTTTGTGGAGAGTTTCATGAACATTGTCACTGTAAGGTTCTCCCTAGGCGCCTTAGAACACGACAATATCTTGATAAAATCCATACCCATCCACAAACTTCGATATATATCCAACTACAACAATCCCAGTCGTAACCCAGGGTCTCTGTAGCTCGCAAAATACTCCACTATCCCGAACCCGAAGCGATATCAACTAAAGACTATTTGGTTCTAGCTGATCATTCTGGAAAAATAAAAAAAGACGCTAAGTGACGTTCGGGCAAAATTAAACAGTATCATAACTGAAGCTATAAGGTCACAAAAGGTGGATTGAAGGTGCTCATGGACTATAAACTATAAACTATCCCAAATAAGAAATATCCAAGCTTAAAAAAATCCATCAAAGTTCAAGGTGTAAAACCACCAAAGGTGGGATGAAGTTACTGTGAATTAACATAATTTACTGGAATTTAGACAGAAGGTTCCAGTTCAGGGCGAACGGCCACGAAAAGAGGATTATAGTAGCTCACTTTCTTAACCGTAGGCAATTGGCATCTGAAATGATTAAAATTTTGATTGAGGGACACCATAGAAATTTTCAGAAGCGCACTGACGGAAGAAGTTTTTTTTATTAAAACCCTTTCCCATTTTTCAACGTATATACAGCGCGGAGCAAAAGTCCCGCTACCATTTTGATTGCCTATAAATTTGCTCAAAGAAAATATAGGTTAGTTTGGTTTTCATAAAAACTTTATTTGGTCTTTACATTTTTTTCTCGTTATGATTGAAAAATTATGTAGGATTAATGGTGACCGCGATTCACTATGCATCTTTCAGCTCTTTTCAGGCATTTTTCATAACGTCCTGCAACATCTGAGGCTGAATTTATTCAAGTTTGTGACGAATATTGTCTTTAAGACGTTGAATCGTTTGGGGCTTATCCACATAAACTTTTGATTTTAAAAAATCCCATAACAAAAAGTCAGGTACTGTTAAATCCAGAGATCTGACTGGCCATGCTAAATCACCACTTCGCGAAATTAATCTTCGTGGAATAACGTCATTCAGTAATTGAATTGTTGAGCGAGCTGTGTGTGCTGTGACCCCATCTTGCAGAAACCACATGCCCTCTAGTCCTTGTCCAGGCACAAGAAAATTTCGAATCATGTCTTGATACCGCTCAGCAGTAACAGTAACTGCACCACCTTGGTCATTTTCAAAAAAAGGACCAATGATGTTTCCAGAATGAATACCATACCATAGAGGATTATGTGTTTCTCAAAACTGACTGTTCTGTTTATTGATGCAGCCACTGGGAAGAAAATGGGCTTCATTGCTCATTATCAATTTAGACGAAAAATCTTCAATTTCACCAGGCAGCCTTAGGATTGCATTACTGTACTCAACTCGTTGATCAGGATCGCTGTGTAGCTATTTATGGACTAAATGAATTTTGTACGAGAACATTTTCAAATCAGTTTTCAAAATTCTCCTTAAACTGCGAATAAAAGAAATTTGTAATTGGGAACCATGTGTCCGAATTGCTGTTTCGGGAGACTCTGTAGCACTATCGCGCACCAGAGCCACAATTTCAGCGTTACAAGACGTCCGTTGTCTTCCAGAACTGGGCCTGTCTGCTGTCGTACCGTAGTATCGAAAATTCCTATGTAAATGGTGGTTTTGTGGGGCACTAGACTATTTCCCCCGAGCGACAATAATGGAACGATTATTTTCAATAAATATTGTCACTGTTTCTGCTCATTCTCGTGGCGTATATTTATCCGTAATAAAATTTGGACATCTACACAAGACAATGGTTAAAGCGAAACTGATCTAAATATCACATAACCTAGATGGCGCGCAATCAAAATGGTAGCGGGACTTTTGCGTCACCTATTACTTAGATTGAATGTATTCACCAGGAACAATGTAATAAATAAATTTAAGAAAACCTGTTTACTGATAGCTGTTATTAATATTGGTTTGAAAAATCGTTATGATCGAAATGGTACATAGAATAGAAATGATAATATTAAAAACGCACAGTATGTATTTAAATGTTTTCCGAAATGCTAATGCAGCCGAAATAATCTCCCTGTTTTCAAAACGATTCTTCTCGCTTCATCGGTCATTTTAATTAAACCGAATTTCGATGGACGAGGATGAGGGCCGAACCGGCTGTCGACCGTGGCGTGTTTGCGCGAAGCTGACGGGGGCTGTGTCCGTCGCTATATAGAAGAGACGCGAATAAACGAACCCATTTTTAATGCCATTCCGAGCCTCTATTAAAATAATAGAGGCTCTGTCGCGATAAAACACAAAAACCGCCGAAATTCGAATCGAAACTGAAACAATGTACCGTACAAAGAGCACAATGATGGCTAATCAATCAGATTAAGGGCGAACACGCCCGGACGGATATATCCAATTCGCGTTTTTCGGGGAAAAATAGCGAGAGAAACTGGGAGACAAATGAAGATAAACAAAACTGGGATTTCGATTAAGTGCGCGGCTCTTTTGATCTAATGGTGATGGTGAATACTAGATAGGTTCATTTAATGTTAATCGCCAATATGAGTTTGAAAATGGGACACGGTTTGAAAAACAAAATCTATTAATTAACTAGAAAAACTACTTTATAGATTAGCCGAAGCAGCGTCTGTGGCACTGACTTGTTTAATGTTTCATGAGTGACAGCATCCACGATAATGACAACATACATAAAACATGGTAAGACTTCATCGACAAAGATGAATATTTGCAGGCAAGACCCAAAGTTAATTGACAGAGATTGAGAAACATTAAAAATTATTGTGTCCAAAGCGACAGCAGAGCACTCAACGGAGTAATAAATACTGTTTGAACAAAAATATCACGGCAATCTCTAGAAAGGTAACATTCATGAAAGGGCTGCGATTGCATAACCATTTATAGAATCCAACGCTAAGCTGGGAAAGTGGTGCAACAATCATAAAACCTGGACAGATGATGATTGTACTAGATTACATTGTGTCCTGAAATCGTCAAGGTGTATGTATGGAGAATCACAAAAGAAGTTTACGATCTGGACTGCGTCAGGCATGAGAGAGATTTTATGATGATGAGATGATTTTAGCGGCAACATTGTGGTATTCAGCTGGTCCTGACTAGCACATTTCTACTACACGCTGTCATTTTTCATGATGATTGATAATGCAGCCATATACGCAGCTAAAAAGTTCCATATTGGTTTGAGGACTATAGTATAGTAATTACTATTTTCAAAAATTTAAAATTAAAAAGTCAATCAAAAAAAATTACCTATTATTGCCATTAAAACAGTCAAATATATTTTACTATTATCATTCACAATTTTAATCTTTTTACCCTATTACATTAACAATCTTGAAAAATATCGTTCCAAAATGCTGCTATATTAATATACAATATATTGTTATTTACAAGCAAACTACCAAAAAAATCATAAAACCATATATATTACATACAAATCTATGTAAGCATAAATTCGGTACACTTTTGTCAAGGTCGCAGGTAGGACGACAGAGCCATAATGTTAAAAATCAATCGATACAATCGATAGTAAATAGTAATAAAATCAGTCGGACCGAAAATAATGACTGAAAACAGTCACTAGTAAAAAGTAGTAAAACCAGTATAACCAAAAATAGCGACTGAAACAGTCGATAGTAAAAAATAGTCAATTATTTAACAGTCGATAGTCAATTTAAGTCGATAGTTCCCAACACCACTCAATACCTTAGTATTAAGTCCGACATTCATAGAATCTGTGAATAATTGTTTAGGGCATTTATGATAATTTTTCTTTCATAATAAAAATATACTTAATATATGCGTTCCGCGTACGTAACTGTTTGTATAATGTGACAAAAGTGTAGTTGTGGAAAACAAACTTTAGCGATTCCCGCTTTATTGCCCCAGCTATCTACATAAAACAAAACGACGATGGATGTAACTATAAAATATCGCCGTTGGAATCGGTCCAACTCCTAACCGAAGTGGAACTTTTCATCGCCCTATCTGATCATATTTCGATTCTCGTTTTGTTTATTTAAGACTGAATCTCGTGTAAGGAATGCGCCGAACTTGTTTATGCCCGGAAATTGTCCTGGAAGATTTGGTATTCTGATACTTAGGCGAGTGCGGTAGTTTATTATTAAGAACCTATTTTATCGTGACGACAAATGAGACTGATGGTTGATGGTGAAATTTTAAATATTCGAGGATTATGTCTGTCTTTGTTATTTTACTGACACACGCGAGTCTTTCATGGAGCATGTTAACCGGTGGTGTCAGAAATCAATGGGCTTCAAAAATGTTACTTGTTACTTTGAAACTAAAAAGGGAACATTTAGAAAAATTTATTCTAATTATCGATTGATTGTTCTGAGCAACGTATCGTGTTAAATTGGTTTGATTTGAAACAAATTAGCGAATAGAATTTTGAAGGAGTATTATAGGCAATATTATTGTTGTATTAAGAATATGGAGGAAGAGTAATTATGGTGAAACACACTATTGTGTGCACTTAATTGACCTCCATATGAAACATATTGAACACGAGAATAACGACGACAAATAATATCGACTGTGGTGAAGGAAAAAGAGGAAATCTGAATTCAGTGATAGAGCATTTGGAAGAAGCGTGATGACTAAAAGAATTCTAAATATGGGAAAAGGAATTTAAGAAAAGTTGGACATGATTATTATTACTATCAAGATTCTCATGTCGGAGATATAGTGGTACTTACGAAAATGGCGATTAATGATGGAAAGAAATGGCGATACAACATGGTTATTCAAGGATTGGCTGTACAGGTTAAATGGCTGATTGTGTATTGACTGTAAGATGGAAAATGGGAATGAATTGAAAAATGATAGGCAGACTTTCATGTAATACAGCATGGGTATAGAAGTACTAGTAAGAAATGATAAAAATTGGCATATAGGTTCTATATAATTGAGATAGATTTGAGAAATAAACAACTGACCATAAAGTATAATAATACACTAGTAAACTTCATCGAAATAATGTGTATTAACGAGAACATGTTTGTAATAATTAATGAAGGATAGATATGGCGATAAATGTAGTTATTCAAGGATTGGCTGTACAGGTTAAATGGCTGATTGTGTATTGACTGTAAGATGGAAAATGGGAATGAATTGAAAAATGATAGGCAGACTTTCATGTAATACAGCATGGGTATAGAAGTACTAGTAAGAAATGATAAAAATTGGCATATAGGTTCTATATAATTGAGATAGATTTGAGAAATAAACAACTGACCATAAAGTATAATAATACACTAGTAAACTTCATCGAAATAATGTGTATTAACGAGAACATGTTTGTAATAATTAATGAAGGATAGATATGGCGATAAATGTAGTTATTCAAGGATTGGCTGTACAGGTTAAATTGCTGATTGTGTATTGACTGTAAGATGGAAAATGGGAATGAATTGAAAAATGATAGGCAGACTTTCATGTAATACAGCATGGGTATAGAAGTACTAGTAAGAAATAATAAAAATTGGCATATAGGTTCTATATAATTGAGATAAATTTGAGAAATAAACAACTGACTATAAAGTATAATAATACACTAGTAAACTTCATCGAAATAATGTGTATTAACGAGAACATGTTTGTAATAATTAATGAAGGATAGATATGGCGATAAATGTAGTTATTCAAGGATTGGCTGTACAGGTTAAATTGCTGATTGTGTATTGACTGTAAGATGGAAAATGGGAATGAATTGAAAAATGATAGGCAGACTTTCATGTAATACAGCATGGGTATAGAAGTACTAGTAAGAAATAATAAAAATTGGCATATAGGTTCTATATAATTGAGATAGATTTGAGAAATAAACAACTGACTATAAAGTATAATAATACACTAGTAAACTTCATCGAAATAATGTGTATTAACGAGAACATGTTTGTAATAATTAATGAAGGATAGATATGGCGATAAATATAGTTATTCAAGGATTGGTTGTATAAGCTAAATTGCTCAGAAGCTGTGCACTGGCTGTAAAGCTGAACATGGGGACGAATTGAAAACTGATATGCAGGCTTTCATGTAATACAGCATGGGTATAGAAGTACTATTAAGAAATGATAAAAATTGGCCTATATCTATCTAATTGAGATAGATATCAGAAATAAACAACTGACCATGAAGTATAATAATAAACTAGTAAACTTCATCGAAATAATGTGTATTAACGAGAACATGTTTGTAATAATTAATGAAGGATAGATATGGCGATAAATGTAGTTATTCAAGGATTGGTTGTATAAGCTAAATTGCTCAGAAGCTGTGCACTGGCTGTAAAGCTGAACATGGGGACGAATTGAAAACTGATATGCAGGCTTTCATGTAATACAGCATGGGTATAGAAGTACTATTAAGAAATGATAAAAATTGGCCTATATCTATCTAATTGAGATAGATATCAGAAATAAACAACTGACCATGAAGTATAATAATAAACTAGTAAACTTCATCGAAATAATGTTTATTAACGAGAACATGTTTGTAATAATTAATGAAGGATAGATATGGCGATAAATGTAGTTATTCAAGGATTGGCTGTACAGGTTAAATTGCTGATTGTGTATTGACTGTAAGATGGAAAATGGGAATGAATTGAAAAATGATAGGCAGACTTTCATGAAATACAGCATGGGTATAGAAGTACTAGTAAGAAATAATAAAAATTGGCATATAGGTTCTATATAATTGAGATAGATTTGAGAAATAAACAACTGACTATAAAGTATAATAATACACTAGTAAACTTCATCGAAATAATGTGTATTAACGAGAACATGTTTGTAATAATTAATGAAGGATAGATATGGCGATAAATATAGTTATTCAAGGATTGGTTGTATAAGCTAAATTGCTCAGAAGCTGTGCACTGGCTGTAAAGCTGAACATGGGGACGAATTGAAAACTGATATGCAGGCTTTCATGTAATACAGCATGGGTATAGAAGTACTATTAAGAAATGATAAAAATTGGCCTATATCTATCTAATTGAGATAGATATCAGAAATAAACAACTGACCATGAAGTATAATAATAAACTAGTAAACTTCATCGAAATAATGTGTATTAACGAGAACATGTTTGTAATAATTAATGAAGGATAGATATGGCGATAAATGTAGTTATTCAAGGATTGGTTGTATAAGCTAAATTGCTCAGAAGCTGTGCACTGGCTGTAAAGCTGAACATGGGGACGAATTGAAAACTGATATGCAGGCTTTCATGTAATACAGCATGGGTATAGAAGTACTATTAAGAAATGATAAAAATTGGCCTATATCTATCTAATTGAGATAGATATCAGAAATAAACAACTGACCATGAAGTATAATAATAAACTAGTAAACTTCATCGAAATAATGTGTATTAACGAGAACATGTTTGTAATAATTAATGAAGGATAGATATGGCGATAAATGTAGTTATTCAAGGATTGGTTGTATAAGCTAAATTGCTGAGAGAGGCTGTGCACTGGCTGTAAAGCTGAACATGGGGACGAATGAAAACTGATATGCAGATTTTTATGTAATACAGCATGGGTATAGAAATACTAGTAACAGATGCCAAAAATTGGCATATATGTTCTATCAAATTGAAATGGATATCAGAAATAAACAACTGACCATGAAGTATAATAATAAACTAGTAAACTTCATCGAAATAATATATATTAGCGAAAACATGTTTGTAACAAGCAGAGGCAAATACAAGGAAAAATAGGAAATAAGGGAAAAGAAGCAAATCGATTGATGGAGAGATGTGGACATAGAACATGGAAATAAAGATACTGGAAAGAGATCTAAAAACAAATAATAACGATAAACGCAGACTGACAGAGCGTGGTAATAAATGCAACACAAGGCAAGGACTAAATAACGGACATTCAAAATAAATCCAACGAGGTAAAAGGAAAGGAAGGAGAAGTGTGTAGGATGGCAATGTGGAACATGCAAGAGCTGACGAGTAAGAAGAAAACACCGAAGAAAAAATATGAGCAAATGAAGTTAGATGTACTAGCACGCACGATGTTATATACGGATGTATATATATGCCGTTGTTTATCACATTTAAAGCTATTATTATAACAAGAAGTATTATCTATTTATTGTAGTGGAACTTATTGTACTCATCGTCGAGTTAGTTTCGCCATATATACAAGCAGACCTTCACACCATGAATATGTAACTTTAATTCATATCACAGCCAATGTTCTTCTTTTGGAACCTTTCCTAAGGCTCTATATCGATAAAAAATGATTTGCTGACTAGCCCTCAACAAGTCAACAAATTTTTACAAAGTTTGGAAGCAATCTTTTTCTGTAACTTCTCCAATTGGGTACCTCTCTCGAGTACTATTCTTGGCAGGTTATTCCACTAATAAATTCGCTGCCATATATTTCTATTATCAACAAAAAGAAACACTTTCCAAAAATTGCTCTGGTTGTGTTCAAAACTAACCGCTTAGATGAATATTATGACATATCCGGTGTTTAACTCGCAAATGCAATCATGAGAAATTGTGGACAAGTGCTTTGCTTTGGCATATTAAATTCCCGTTCTCAATTTCGAAGTTCTATTTCCTGCTGGTGCCTTATTTTCTAAAACAGTCCATTTCAGCATACCCCCAATAACGTTTTTAGTAACAGGTGGGTCAAAAATGCCGCTATCATTTTGATTGTGTGCCATCTTGGTTATGTGACGTTTAGAGCTCAGTTTCGATTTAACCACTGTGTTGCGTAGACGTACAAATTTTATTATGGATAAATATACGCTACAAGAACGAGCAGAAATAGTGACAAAATTTATTGAAAATAATCTGTCCATTATTGTTACTCAGTGGTAATTGCGTCAAAAATAATCTTAATCCATGAAGCCCAATTTCTTTTCAATGGCCACGTCAATAGAACAGTCGGTTTTGGTTAACACAGAATCCTCAATTAATTCATGAAATATCATGCATCCACTAAAGACATCTGTATGGTGTGGTATTCATGCTGGAAACACCATTGGTGCCTATTTTTTTGAAAACGACAAGATGTTGCAGTTTCTGTTACTGCTGAACGGTACCAAGTCACGATTCAATATTTTCTTGTGCTTGAAATGGAAGAGACTAGAGGAACGCTTATGGGGTTTTTTAAAATCAAAAGTTGATGTGAATAAGCTCCAAACGATTCAACATCTTAAAAACAATATCCGTCAGAAATTTAGCCTCATATGTTCCAGGATGTAATGAAAAATGATTTTAAAAGATCCGAAAGTTTCATAGCGAACCGCGGTCACAATTTGGCCGATATAATTTTTCAACCATAACGAGAAAAGAAAAAAATGTGAAAACCAAATAAACTTTTTGTGAAAACCAAACTTACTTATCTTTTCTGAGCAAAGTTGTATACAATCAAATTGGTAGTGGGACTTTTGCCCAGCGTCATGCTAGTACTACTAATAAGCCCTTAGTTCATGCTGTTGGTTAAGAGGTTGAGTACTTAATTTTATTTACTATAAACTAACGGTCAACTGTAATTGTTTTCTTTGACAGAATATTACAATTTTTACTTAATTATTTTTTAATTTAAATCTTATTCTCTATGGTTATAGATAAATATTAGTTTTATATATTATTATTATACATGTCCCTATATAAGAGGGATAGATTTGATACTGTCTTATGATAAAAGATGTGTGTTATTTAAGTTCATGAATTAAAGGCTTCATTTGTTTTGTCACTTATCAACCAATCATGTTAAGCTCTAGATTAAAAAAATAAAAGCATCAAAGCCATTATAAACATATAAATATCAGATACATTTAAAAGATCTCTAATTTTACGAAGCTTAAGAAGCTTTTTATATTTAAAGAAATATTTATCCCATTAATTATCATATCAATATCAATAATTCACTCAATAGCAGAGTCATTGACGATATATCATGCTAAAACCTTTCTTTGCCAATATAATAAACGTTTTCATAAATTTGTCATCTTGATAGCCGTTTTGTTATAAATTAGTAAGTTTTATTTTTATACGCCCAAACAAAATATCAATTTTCCTGTCATTCGGGCGGTCTCAGAAGGCGCCTGGCACTAAATCGTGCCAAAAAAATGTATAGCAATTTGAGAAAATAGCTCAATATTTACTTTAGCGGTAACATGAACATATGAAGTGGTTTAATTACAACAGCCTCAAAATAGAAAGCTTCGTTTTTCGGAATGTGGGGAACGTTTTCTCTAACGTTATCAGGAAATATATAACAACAATTTTTGTATGCTTTCATCTAGCTATTACAGTAGGATGTTGAAAGTTAATGAGAACTTTTCTTTTGATTGTTAAAATGAACATAATTAAAATAATAATCTTGGTCTCCTTTTTAGATGAAACAGTTTCTGTGAAATATAAAATAGAACTAGTTCTATAGAACGCAAGTAATAGCCTTCCTATGTATGTTAGCTATGTATGTTTCTATGTATATAGCGATTTCTATAAATCTAGGAATTGATTTTGTTACAAAGATGTCAAGCAGTAAACTAATTTACTATTACGGTTTGTTACCTGCCATTTTAATATATGAATAGCTGACCCGATAGGCGTTGTCCTGTGTGAGTTATGAATATTCAATTTGATTCAATTCAATTTTAAAAAATATTTCAAAAATATGGGTTTTATTGTATTGATCTTTGATGCATAATATTGTTAGTTAGTTGATATCTTTTAAACGAGGAAATGTATAATGAAGCCTTAATTTTAATTGAGGACTGATTGATGCTTCCCAACAAAGGATTAATATAATTAGGAATGTCAACACCGCCAATACGATTTAGAGATATTGAGAATTCGTTATGTGGCTACGATTTGGTCATGAAGATAGTGAACGATTTAAATTTTGAAAAATGAAATTTCTTAGATGCTCCCTTTGTAGCTAGAAAAACATTGTTAAACAATATCAATGACTGCAATAATTCGATCGCAAAATGGAATTGCACTTGAACTTGCTTCATTGGGCATTACAGCTATGTTGTTGGAAGGCATAGAAATAATTCATCACTCAAGCTGCCATTGAACATATAAACTAATGAAGCTCTAACTCCAATTCTCCAAAGGAATTCTGCGATAGTCAAAATGTTTTAAAAAAGCAAGTTGATGAATGTACTATGGTACACAAAAAGTCTTTGGAGGCGTAAACACATATATAGTTGTATTAAAACTGCAGCTCTAATAATAAAAGATGTTTTGAATAAATTCATAATTGTGCTAAGAGAGTTCTAACGTAAAATTAATTCGAAAGAAAACAATCTTTAAAAACTAATGAATATAGTGGCGCTGGTAGCTGTACCACCGACGCCAAATCTTACTCGGTCACTGGCATAATATAACTCAAGGACTTCTTTTTTATTGAAACTTGCCCAACAGCAATAATTTTCTGAAAACTGTAATTAATTGCTGCATTATTATTGAATACAGCTCGATGGTGGTTAAGGCGCAATATTTCTACGTTCTTCATTTCAACTTCCTAGATTCTGTTCAACTTCATTTCGTGCTTCGTGTTCCTCGTCCATTTGACTTGCTCCTATATTCATTTGACTTAACTGAAACCTCGAGTTAGTAGCATTTTGAAGAACCAAATTAAAATTAATATAAAGAACAGCTGTCTTAATTTTTCTGCATAACCATATAGTTCACGTGTTAGTTTGTCAAGACTTTTGAGCAGGCTTGGTTGGCGCGGTGGTAAAGGCGACAGGACAGCCCCCCTACTGTTGCCATAGTCGCGGATTTGAATCCTGCTGGTTCATGGTCGTAAATTTATGTTTGTGATTGTTTAACATTTGTAATTGTCCTTAGGCAAGAGTACAGAATGCGACAAAGAAGGTGATCCCGGTCATGTCAGTAACCAGGCTGGGTAACACCGGATGTCTTCTGGGTTGATTTCTAAGTTGGTCGCTCGCCAATCGGTAAGCTTAATGCCGAGGACAGTGGTTCGGAACCCACGTTAATCTGTAGGTCCAGTTCAAATAAACCCTCGTTTGTAAAAAATGGACTTGGAATTACATTCGTTAAGTTTTCTTAAATTTACCAATTTTCTTAATGTTTCTTTTCCTTAAGAATCTTCTATGGATCGTCAAATAATTTTAAAAAAGGATGAATGAAATCGTTAAAATGCTCTTCAAGTATTTTTGAATGAATTATTGTAAACATATTTTTGCTAGTAACTTTCGCCGCATTTAGAAATTCCATCTTGTTAGATACAATTAAATTAAATTAAGCGACTGCCATATATCAAGAAGGCTAAATTTAACCTCCTTTTTTCGGTTTTAAATCAAAAGAATGTGGACAGGCGATATTTTTTCTCAGGGGAAACTAATCCTTTCAAATATATTTAACTGGGGAAACCGCAGACAACACATTGACCGTATAAACATGACACGCGTCCATGTGATTTATTACGTGGGACTAATAAACTCGTCGCTGCGCCGAGTGCCGTTTCCAAAATTGTGACGAAGTTCTGTCCCGTGGTGAAACGAATTCGGAATTTCGCACCTTCTCCTATTTGTTTGCGTCTCAATAAATTTAATAAGAAAAAACAACAAATAAACTTACATTACAGTAGATAGAAACGGTATTTTCCGGTGTTGCCACATTTAACAGTGAAATTTTACAGGAAGTGTATGATGCATCATTGTCTGTTTGTGAGTGTTATTTCCACAGTCCAAAAAAAAATTAAAACAAAAATGTAAATAATAATATTTGTAATAACTAATTAAAAATAAACAAAAACCTTATTTAACCGATCTACTACATACATTTTATATTCTACTACATACACATAATTTAGCTTAATACCTACCTAAACCTATTTATCTATTTACAATATTATTTTAACTACTACCAACTGACCAGCTTAAAATGGGTGCCGAACCCTATTGTTATTATTCTATATAGTCTATTATTCACTATCGTTGATATATTTTTAACAGTTAAACAGCTTTGCACATTAAATAGCTCCCGATACACTACAACTTAGGGACGCAGAAAAAATATCAATGTATCGATAATTTTTGGCCGATATTTTTTTACCCGATGTATCGATATATCGAAATTTTTTTAGCCGTTATTTTTCGATATTTTTTGAGAATAAATTAAATATTATTTTTAACAATCCTAACCAATTTTAAGGTACTTAATTTTAAATTTATTTTTATTTTATCTAAAATATTACTACTCTTTTAGAAATTTAAAAATAGTATATATTTTTTTAGGCCAATATTTCGCTATTTTTGTTTTTCCTTAATAATATCAATATATATTTTTGTAAAATATCACCTACTACAACTTTCTAATTCCATTACACACACAGCAAGACTTCATGGCCATGACACTTTTCATCTCTAGTCACCATACGCAACAGAAAACTTTTTTTACTTTTTTGCCTGAAAAACAATGAAACCGCTATGTTGAAAGAGTTCAAATTGGTAGTATTATCAGTGAATTGGTATGGTAGCTATTTCCCTTCTTTTGGATCTTTTCCATAGCATGATCAAATTTAGCAACTACTAATCTATCTGAAAGTATATTGTATTTTTCTTGTTTGGTTGTTATTTGTCACTGACATTTAATTCTTTCTAAGGCCAATTGAGCAGGTGTAATGAATGTCGAAACAATTTTGGGCTTTCCTTGTTAAGCGCCTATACACACTGAATGTCTCAATATTACTAATTGGAAAACTAAAATTGGTTTGTTTAATAGTTATTTATAGTAGCATTTTAAATATATGCATGTACATCAATAAATATGGCTGGCAAAATATATGTTAGCAGCTAATGGATGGGATATTGAACTATTACGAGGAAGCAACATTGTGAGATACTCTAAATCTAGGACGCAAATCGATGGAAGCGATATTTGTTTTTTTTCTGCAATCTTGAATATCAATTACAGAAGCATGTGTGATTAAAAAGCAAGAAGAATAATTTGTGTGCTCTTTTATTTTATATTTTACTTATGTATAGGGTTAAAAATTAAGCGTTAAAACTAATATTATAAAACAAAATAAAAAATAAACGACAAGCCTTCTATTAAGTTCTATTTATTTTAAGACTTTATATCTAAAATTGAACATTAGTTAATAACATAAACTTGAAATATTAGCGAATTTACGAGATAAAGGTTAATTTCAAAAACTTTTAGTTTAGTTATTTAATTTGAATTGTAATGTACATATATATGAAAATTGAAGCATTACTGAATAATAATGTTTGTTAAATGTAAAATAAACTTATCGACAAATACTAACACTGAATTTTACGTACAAAATGGTGTGCGCTATATCTAAGCGCAAGTTTCTTGCAAGTGTCACTATATCAACGCAAATGTCAAATAACTTTTTTCTATTTATACTTTTTTATTAATATATAATATATGGTCGAAACTATGCAAAGATCCTTAAAATTGTATGAGTTTATGGTTAGTTTTATCAGAAGATGCTTTCTTTCGACTAGTAGAAAAATAATAAAAGTACTGAATAGTTATAAGAATTCCCATTAAAAAGAGATAATTATAGTTGCAGCTCATGTACTCAAAAATGAAAATATAAAAACCACACTTACCTTTGTGTAAATAAAAAGGTTCGTTGACTGTACAAATTTAAAGGTCGATTAAATATCATTTTACATATATATTAAACCTCGTGAAAAAACGTAGCACTGGAAACCTCCTACCAGGTAATTCCGTTTTTTTACTATCTCTCTCTTTCTCTCTATCGCTTCATCCGCCCCCTTTTTGTAATTTTTCACGAAAAAATACAATACAGATATTCAGCGGGGTCAAATTTGGCATGTCGTAATACCTGATCGTGTGAAAGAACCGTTCTTTTTTATTTTGGTATTTTTCCGAGCTATTTATCATTGCCTTTTTATTTGCAACTGTTTCATTTCTTTCGTTCAGATCAAAACGTAAAATGTACGATATTAAGGACGCAATATAACGTTATATATTTTAGAGAATAAAAAATAATGTTATAAGGCCTATTTTTTGACTTGATTCATTGAGAATTCAACAATATCGTTATGTCCTTATCTATCTGCTTTCTAGACTATTTCTGAATACTTTTCAAAAATATATTACATATTTTCCAATGAGGTCACTCGGAACAAAAGAAGTAAATTAAAATTCCATTTGTTTTTAAAATTCTTTTTCAAGAAATTTTCAATATGTTGCAGAGGATCTGCTATGAATCGTCATTTCTGAATCCTTGTATGAATGATATAAGACATTAAATTGAGTTATTTTCGAAATATATATATATATATAGTATATAATTAATTCTAAGCCATAGTTAGTTTCATATGTTGGAAGGAGTAACAAGCTATAAATAATGACATTGAAGCTGTCAACAATGTTACCAATTGAATCAGGAAGGTACAGATTACTTTCCACTAATGATTCTTAAATAATGTTTTACTGCAAAAGTGGATGTAGGCTTTAATAGAACGAAAATGTCAAAGAGAAACGCGCAGATCTTCAGATGCTGTATGAGGCTCAATAAATATGGTGGATGTTTGGAGGACAATCAAAGTTGTCTCTACATAATACAGTATTGTTTTACAATCAATCATTTTAAAACCGGTGTTGACTTTCAGTGTATAACTCTAAAAATACGCTAAGAAACAGTAGCAGTGTATTTCATTCAAATTACAGCTGGGATTGATTAATACTATTAAGTAAAATTACTGTATAGACGAATGAAAAAAATCATTCCTATATAATTATAACATTGATGATTTAATAATTCACGAATACAATATAGTAAACAAATTGTTCATTAAACTATTAAACATTAATGTAACCAAAAGGTACTAAATAAAGTTTTAACTAACTCGGCCTCGGCCAGTTTCCAGTTTAGGTAGTAATGTTTATAATTAAAGCCGTGGATTTATTAGGTTAGTTGGCAACATTGCAGCGCAGCTAACCTCCCGAGTAATATGTTTCGAGATTGTCTTGGACGGCTTCCAAATGCAATTAAGAAGAAGTGAACCGCTTTGCTCCTGTAACTTATTGGGTATTTAGTTTTATTTGGCCTAAAGCTCGTGAATATTCTTATTGCCGTTTCTGTCGTTTCGCCTTCGTCTTTATATCGTTCTTTTTCTGCGTGCTGTTTCTTTTTTTTCCTCCAGTTCGCGAACAAAACGGGGAGAACTTGGAGACAATTTACGATTGTCGACGACTTTAGAGCGACGGGAAGAGAAAAAACAATTAGGCGATTGATGTTGGAGAATACGAAATGACGTTTATGCCATTTAATGATGTAACAATAAATGAAATTGAAGTTGTACTGATATAATAAAAAAGATATGATAAGTCACGGTGTTACTGGTTATGGATTTCTTTTGTTTTTAATTGTTAACTAGGAGTATTATTATCCATGATATTTTTACGTGAAATAGTTATATTAAATTATAATTAATATTAAATTAATAAATAAATAAAATTAATAATCCAAACAGTGGGCTAAAGGTATAAATAATGTATATAAGTATATAAAAAATGAACACATCTACAGGACCAGAAACTCAACCATAACGAAGTAGAGGTTCTATCCAGACAGCATACATGAGCACCCATACCATAAGTGATAATGGTTATTTGTTCAGTAACACTTAACTTAGAATGAGCTAGATTCTATGGAGAAAATCGATTTCTCGTAGAAATCCGTAGAGCCTGTCTGTATTTTCTCCTGTTTTTTCTAGGCATTTCTAAAATTTTGCAGCCCATACTTAGTTCTAATCTGGGTGAGCCGAGGACAGTTATTCAGTATGTGGTAGACTGAAATAGGGACACGCTGACAAAACTCACAGTAAGTAGGCGGGCTCAAAGTCATCAAGTGACCGTGCGAGAAACTATAGTGGCCAAATCTCAGTGGATTCAAAGTCGCGGCATCTTGACGAATGGAAGGAACGCGAAGAGAGGCGAAAAATCAGCTTGAACTTAAAGAGCCTGTTGTGATTGGCCTCCTGGATCCAACCACGTTGTACCTCGTTCTTTGTGAAACAGGAAACGGATAAGGGATAAGGTCATAACAAGAATGGGATAAGGTCAGTATGGGTACAAACATCCGTGATGGGGAGGGGAGAGGAGGCTTCCGATTTAGATGCACTATCCCCACGCTTATTTCCTAGTATGTCAGAAGGGATCCACATTAACTTATCCTGATCCCATTCAGATAGGGGTACGGATAATTGACAATTAGTCGGTGACCAAGGGATGGTTGAACTTCTGTCCCAGGAAACATTCGAGAGCATTTCGGGAGCCGGTCAGAATTAGCCATTCTTTAAAATATTGTGTTGTGATTTAGGATAAAGCTTTGAATATCGCCAAGTTATCAGTCAATACTGAACCCTATTCAGTTGTCTGCCACAAATGCATTGCTAAGCCCGCTGCGAGATTTGGAGCTATCGGTAGATATGTGCTTGCGGCCAAGGTGACAGTGAAGAAGTTCATGGAACTTGGGCCAAATAAAATAAGGACAATGTTCTCCTTTATAAAATTGACAGACAGATATGTTTATGAATGGGATAATGAATGTCCAAGGGGGAAAATTGGGGTATTGAGCAAGATGGGGAAGCAACAAGCCAATTACAGCCCCAGAAAGAAGATCGCAATATTTGAGTTTTTATGAGATCTTTGACGTTTGAAATAATATAATTTCAAAAGTTTGCAAAAACGGTAATTGTTATGACCTACCTATATGACATTTTAAAACTTAATCTCTTCAAACAATCTGCCCGTGGACAATAAATATTTACGTTATATAATTTAATTATACTGACATGTAGAATCGCTTCAGTAAGTGATCTGCTGTACAATCTTGTAATCAAAATTTTATTCTAGAGACTGTTATAAATTATTCTAAAGTCTATCCTAACTCCTTCTAGGGATTATTATATCTCCCTCTATGTGCCTATTAAATACTTTGTATGGTCGTATCTGTTTGAGCCTACGCACTTCACTGTCATAGCGCACATTTAACTATTTGGCGAGTTCATTGGGATGTACTAACAGTCTTTCAGAGTGCTTCGCACTAATACTTTCAATCAGACTCGTTTTGGGTTCTAAGGGGTCATCGCGCTGAATTAGCTTATTGGAGATGTAATATGGGACCTCGACGATGACTCGCAACACTTTATTCTGGAACATCTGAAGGATAACTAGGATTTCTTAGTAGTATCCCACAAAAAAACTCATATCACTTTGCCAACCTGATTTTGATCTGTTAGATTTTTAGAAGAGCATGATTTGTGACATTTAAATACATACTGAATGTTGCACGCTGTTGCACTGTTGTTGAATGAACACACGTTGCGGTACAATTTGTCTTTAGAATAACTTAAATCTAGGTTTAGGAGGACCCATCGACCTTATCTTAGTCTCTGGTGTAAAAATGTTTATGTATTAACACTATTTTTCTAATAGTTACACCTCACTACACTATACCATATAAAATCAATTGGTTTCATTTTTTTGTGTCTTTGTTTTATTTTTATGTAATTCAAGACCTGTAATACTTGATGACTCGATGTAAGTAATCAGTGCTGTATTATCTGAATGCACCTATAATGCTTCTCAGAACTTCTTCTGAAAAGCTTTGTGGTTATATTTATTTATACTCAACATCCCCGTAATTGACTTCCTTACGTCCATATACTTGCCTGTATAATAACAATTTATCATGTGCTGTTAATTGTGGTTTTCTTCCAGTTGACCAATAAATTTTCCTATATTTGAAACAAAAAATAATCATAAAAAGGTGACAGTAGCTAAAAACATGTCACGTCTGACTTTAGATATTAAGCACCAATGTTAGGTAAGAGCTAAGTAAAACAATCAGATTTTATTTAATCTTTTAATTAGGATAACATTCTATTAAAAAGCAAACTTACGAAAATTAATGGGACGAAACTAACTCGATAGGCACAAGATCAATCAAAAACTAAGCCGTTTAATCAAACCGTAATCCCAAACCAATAAAATAGCATGGAGTACGAAAAACTGCATCCCGTTGACAGTTCATTAAGCCACTCTTGATCGAGCGCTCTGTAGGCTTTTCTTCCTGGTCGTTTTCGTTTTCTTTCGTTCTCGATGTTCGCTTGTTACTTACGGCCATCAGCCGTGTCCACCACCTACAAGAAGTTCCCGAACATTTCGTGATAATTAAGCAATCTCGATGTCACGATCGCTGGTCTTCCTCGAAGATGGATAACGCCCTTTTATTTCTGGTTCGAGATAAATATTTAGATGTTGGCGTTTGCTGCCTCTCGGCTCGGACAAATTATATCGAAAGTATGATATATAATCGTAGATTGAATAAAACAAATCAATATTCTGTTCTTTTAACGTATGTTTCATTTTATCATATTTGTGTTCGATAAAAGATGGCGTTAATAGATTAGTTGTCATATTTTTTAATTGATTATTGACCCATTGATTAAAAAAGTCATATAGTAATAGCTCTGGTCATTTTGATATACAGTGTGAGAGTTATTTAGGTTGAAATTTTAGGCTTTAGAAGGTTCTGTTAATGATGAGTGTTGAATATTCTAATAATGAAAGAAAAACATATTTTTATGAATAATGTCTATGATATCATGACACTAAATCACCACAAGAAATCAATAATTGGTGTGAAGCTGATAATATGGTTCCAGTTGAATAAAAGTGGAAACATCACTTTTGGTATACAGAAAAATGGACAACAGAAATAAATAAACTTTTCGTTAAAACATAGTTTTGCATAGGGTTCACACACATCAAAACTTAGTATTTATAATTTTTAAATAGTTTTCATTCCACTTGATGTTACATGAATTTATTGAAAAACTTATTCAATGAAGAACTGAGGAAGGAGTATAAAAGCCGCTAAAACTATTGACGGTAGAGAAATATCTTTTAGCCATAAATATCTATTATCTTGGTTTATATTTTTCATCAGATATGGAATAATGCATGAAGTTTTTTCTTTTACCTAGCAGGGTTGCCAATGGCAATCATCAAAATCAGCAATCAGCAAGTCACATTCCCCTAATTGGGGAGAAAAATTGCCACAAATTTCCCTTAAAATTATGTTAAGATATGAAATAAGTCTCAACCGTTCAAATAATAATTATTCTAGATCTTTTTATAATATGGAATTAATTGTAATGTAATGAATTATAATATTAATGGTTTTAGCCTTTTACTACAACTTAATACTGTCGTCCAATTTCTTAATTCCTTCCCTTGTTGCTCTTAAAGACACTACAGTATCTATATTTACCGATTGCACCACTAAAGGACAATCATTTTTTATTCCACCGATGCTTTCGAAAAATCAGTATCAGCAGAACATACATATTTGTATGTTTGGGTACAAGAAGTATTCTCCTGCAACGTTTTTAACAATTTGAGTGGTCGAAACACGGATCCTTGTCATTTGTAATATGATTGTTTCTATGATTATTATAAAACCAGCGACGAGAAGAGAGCATCGCGCGTCTAGTACCTAGCAGTAAAAGGTTCTACGCGTCGAAAAACTGCCTTCATTTGTTATTTTTGTTTTCATAGATGGGCCATGGATGGGAAAGCCTATATCAAACAATGAGTTTTATACATGTATACTATTATTGGCTTGTTATACAGATGAAACACAAAATTTAGTGATATTTTCCCCGAAAATCAAACACACTATACCACAATTCATATTACCGTTCTTTATATGACATACTATTTATCTAACCGATAAATAAGGTCACATATTCCATGTTGCGGTATCCATACTTTTTTCCCAATCAAACGGATTAAATATGTAAAACATACTAGGACAGGCAATGTTGGATTTTATTGCTTTTTCATATCGGGACCGTTAAAATTAATATATTTATCGTGTTGAATCGTAACCGTGCATAAAAGTCCTTTTAAATTTAAACCGTAAATATTCAGTTTCTAAAATTATTAACATATTATGCGGTTGTAATTGATACAAGCGGCTTGTTTATCGTGTCGTATAAATAAATGTAAAAAACCAGTTTAATTGTTGCTGTTAAACTGTCGAACGTAAGGGGGCTCGTGAGAAAGCATTCGTCTTATGTAAATGCATTTCTTAGGTGCTTCTCCAAATGGCGCGGCTTCTAGTTCTTGACTCTATTCGGCTTTCTAGAAAAAGAGGAATCCCGGAGGTTACATTATTCAGCAACATGTCCGAATTTGCAGCAGGTAAATAGTTTTTAGGAAATAACACATCTTATTTAACAAAGTATTGACTAGAACGAAATATTAAAAATATAATTGATATATGTCCAACTATTCTATTTTTATAAAAAGATCTTATTACCTATTATCATTATCTTTTTGCAAATAAAAATACACAAATATGATATAAATAATTGAGTTAATGTTGAAAATAAATATAGGGAGAGAGAAATATTGAAATTTTTTTTGAAATAACACATTTTATTTAAAAAATTATTGAATAAAATCAACTAATAAATATAGTTTTTATATGCCTTTCTATTTTTATAAAAATATTTAAATAAATTTACATATTTAAACAATTAAGAAGAACTCCAAGAACCATATAAATAGATGTTACCATAAAAAAGACCAAAATTGTTTAGATCAAACACAGCCAATATAGTTAAAATGAAACGAACAAGCCACCACTATATATGAAAGCAACACAATTCTCCTAAATATTTCCAAATATTATCTTTACTATTCTTGATCCACAAACTCCATTAAAAAATTGACTATCTCGAGCTGTCGATTGACATATTGTACATTTACTAGTCAAAAAAGAATGGTCAATTCTTAGTCAATACATCATTATATTCACAAAACAATAATCTATTTACCTATAATCTTATATAATAATGTATTGTATTTTCCTTGTTATTAGATCACTAGGGTGTCGTTAATAGTTTTATATTTCGGTTATTTTATCCAGGTCTACTTTTATTCGCAAATTTGATTATTTCACGGTACATTGTTCTATATCTTAGTAAAATGCTTTGTAATTTATTATCTGATTCTTTGAATTCCACATTCTTCGATTTTTACTCTTAACAAATTCTAGCTACATCTTAGCTATAAAACAAAATTTAAATCATTACTAAAGTATATTATGTTTAAAATAAATGTCTAATTATTACCAGTTACTACAGTTTTTAACCTCATTAGTGACTTGACTACTTCTTATACTACTGCTATTTTTCTTTGCGAGTACAAAATGATACCTCAAATTTAACTCTATTTTAAAATAAGCCAAACGCCTATGTTTAGACGTGTGTGATGAACGAACTCATCACACGATTCACTCTTACCATAACAAGCCGTCTCGTTTCTTCATCCTTAGTAGCCAGCTTCCTCCCAAAGAAAGATTCAAAGGAATATGATATGATCATTGTTCCCCAGTTGTTCTAAAATTATTACCTTTACCTTCGTCCGCTAATTTGCATTTACTAATCTACTGAATAGAAATCTCTTTACCGAAATTTCTATGGTATAGCGTGTATGGAATTGTTTTCCAAATTTTGGTGACTCCAAATGCGATTAGTCTACGACTGAGAAACTTTTTTAGTAACTAGAGTGACGCTCGTGAATCCAGCATCAACTGGTCTACTTTTTATTATTATTAATTTGACTCTAGTTAATAGAATTAATTTACAAGAGATAAAGACTGATCTCTCAGGATTCCCACGATTTAAAACAACAATAACTTTTATTTACAGAAAGAAGTTGCAATTGTTGAACGGCGATCACAAAACAATACTGAACATATCTACTAGTGATCGATCTATGGTCGAAATTCGACCACAATGTATTAAATTAATCATGTTTCTCACATAATAGAGTAAAATGACTAATTTAAAAGTGATAAGTTACTTAAACTTCTTTTTGCAGTTAACACCCACTCACATTTTTTTTGAAATTGCATTTAAGTAAATTTAATTTCCATTAACTTTCAATAATCAACAAAGTATTAATAAGTTTAAATTACTACCGAACATAAAGTACCATAAGTAAGATTATTGTCAGAAGTGTAACAGCTTCAGAGCATCAACATAAGTTCAGACGATATTTACTTTTTTGTTGTCAGCTAAATGTAACATAAACACATAAATTACCTAAAGTATATATTACAAAAACAATAAATGCATCAAGCTGATTGAAAGTATAATTTGGTGAAAAATTAAAATAAAATTATTTTATAACTATTAATATTTTATGCAATATTCATTTTAAGTCTTGATGCATAAATTAACGTATTTATTACTTGCAATATTCATTTAGTGCTTTGTTAAGAATCGTATTTACTAATCAAATGTGAAGTTAATCAGAAGTCAATACCACTAAGATTTTTAAGAAAATGAGTACTAAGTAAGTGACAATGATATGTCTCCAGAATTCATTTCTTCACCAGACATAAAATTAAATCTAAAGCTGATTTCGAAAATCTAAATATCTTGTAAGCAAGGAAAACAGACGATTTTTACTATTCGCGAATTTTGTTAATCTATGTTGGGATGGAATTTTCACATATCTCAGGTATATCTTTTATAGCTGCATATACCTTCAGATAAAACTATTTGTTTTCTCTGCAGATAATGTAAACTATAATGTTACGTGACCATACTACTCTTAATCGTTTTTATAAAATAAGTGAAAATAAAGGTAAGGTTCGAACACTTAGATCTACTGCTGGATAAATTTGCGAAAATTTAAAATGGACTAGTAGGTGAGGTAGATTTGATTAAATTGACAAAGGAGCAAAAGGAAATAAATATTTTGAACCCATGATTTACACAGACATTTGAATGATGCTTTTGGGGATTTTAAGGAAGAATATTTTTTGAAAAGGCAATGGAAGTATAAGCACAACAAGTTTGGTCACTATAAGCAGTAAAAAAGGCTATTGATTGGTTATTGAATAATTTAAAATTTTATGGTAATTAACTTATTGGGAATTAATTAATTAAAACGTTTTCTTTAAAAATCTGGTGTTGGTTAATTATGAAAAGTATTTGATGGATAAGTTAGAATCAAGCAAAACAAAAGATCAAATAAGTCGTCTAGTATAGTATATGAAGTAATTAAATTAGTCTTAAATTGATCCTACGAAGTATATTCCCAAAAAGAATATCTGTTGTTTGCAGTAGCTGTACGAACTATAAAATTGTATAGAACCTAAATACCATAGCTGATGCATTTACAAATACTTTATTAACTCCAATACATTATTAATACGTTTGCATAATCCTAACTGTTACTGTACTGGTCCTAACGTACACTA
This sequence comes from Rhynchophorus ferrugineus, assembly GCF_030347505.1. NCBI lineage: Eukaryota > Metazoa > Arthropoda > Insecta > Coleoptera > Curculionidae > Rhynchophorus > Rhynchophorus ferrugineus. The sequence goes on along the minus strand of NW_027472580.1, from coordinate 87,476,549 downwards.
GTACCAACCCAAATAGTATAAACAAATTTACAACCAAAACGAAACAAACCGGTTTAATTGTCGTCATTAAACTGTTAAATGAGATGGGCGCTCGTAGAGAAAGCATCCGTCTTATGCAAATGCATCTTTCGGTAGGTCGCCAGATGGCGCGGCTCGTACCTCCACACTCGGTCCGACTTTCGCTAATTGAGGAACGTTTAATAGACGAACCATTAGCATACGATTAGCATAATCGCTACTTCTAAATTTCAGATGTAATTTCGATCCCCATTACCATAAACACTGGCTGGGGCCGTCTGTTTTGCATCCTCCACCTGCAGAGGGCGCCGGTGCCGTCAACTTGTTTATCGTTGCTAACTTCATGAAACTTGGAGATGTATGGTAATTGGGGAGGGATTCCTCCGAGGGATGAGACCTGAGGCCGTGGGGTATACGTTTAGTGCATTGTTGCCGCTTGTTTACTCTTAGATCGACGGGATAGATAAGCCGTGGTGTGGGGGTGGGGGTAAAGCGGCGAGGCGACAATATCGTACCGTTTAATATCGGAAAGTCGTAAAGGAAGTTAAAGGGAGTTCCGACGTATTGGCCTAGGAAACGGGGCGGAATACTTTCGCAATAACAGTTTCGATGTGGAAGGAAATTCGAGGAAGATAGTCGCGTATTGAGCATCGATGCAAACAGGGCGAGTTCAGGAATGTATTGTTAAATGAATTTGGTTGATGTTTTATTAAAATGTTCGCTTATATGAAACCGATGAAAAGGAGAGGACTTTTCAAGCCAGCTCAGATATAGATATGTGTAAATAACTAGGGTATACGACATACGTAACGTCGTATTAAAGCCTTCCAGAGTGAATTTTTTCATTATTCGTGAAGATATATATGGTAAGGATACAATATTGTATTTTTTGGAAGTAGAAATATAAAATATTAAAATGTTTTATCGCATTTTCACTGATTCTATAAACGATTCTTGCAGACTTCTTTTGTGTAGGGTTTTTCATTTTAGTTTCAATTATTATTATCTAATCATTCAGTTCATGGAACACTAGAGATTGTATTTTTAATATCCATACTTTTTTATCGATTTTTTACTTTTGTTTGAATTGAATATACTGCCAGAGCCTATCAAATAATTTTAGAAATTATGGTAATGCTTTATCGTAATATTCGATTCCCAGTCAATGATTTAAACATGGCGATACTGCTGTTGTTGCCAAAGGACGTCAGTGAGAAACAAAATATTCGAAGACATTGAATTACAGTACGAAAACGTAGTTCAAACTCTCAAAGAAATTTCACAAACTTAGCAATGATTGATGTTTCTGTTTTATAGGTTTAAAATTAAGAAACATGATTTGACTTGTTGTCCATACGATAAGACTTTTTTGTGGCATATTGTACCTAGAGATGAAATGTGTATATATTACGAAAATTCGAAGCAAGCTAGTAATGTTAGTTTAGTAGAGTCATCCACTTCGACACCGAAGCAGAACATTCATAGTCAACACGAATGGAAGTTTAGCTGAACCCATCGTACTCACCATAGTACCATACTAGGAATATTACCTTTTAATTACCACTTGTTTAGATTATGCAACATGGTTTGATTGGCACCCGGTTTCCAAATGGTAAAGAAGAGTGAAACTGTATGGGTGATTGAATCGTTGTCAAACCGTCATCGCTTTTTCGACATGTTATCAATGTTGTATCGTAATGTTCCCAGAAAGATGAGAAAACTACGAAAAATATTTTTCTTAAGTAGAGCTTCTAATCCTTTCTAATCTTCTAGAAATTTAGTCAGGCGAATGATTCGTTGCACAATCAATAGTGGCAGTTTTGCATATTTATGTATCCATTAAAATGAAAATGAGTTTGAACCGAAAACATCTTGTTGTGATAGGTTACAAGGCGCTGATGCGTACTTGTGGGCTTCCAAATTAAACGGTCTAAACCATTACAGACATATTGATTAATAGCCTACACGATTTCTACCATCATTGGTGACCTTGGTTATCTAGATATTTTTCAGCTTTAGCTTCTTAAAACTTTTTAACTCATATTAGAATTATATTAGCTTGGCTACCATTGAAGAAAATACCGCGCCTAGGTACAAGAGAAGTAACGAAAAGATCGAATATTGCAGAACATTATACTGGTTACAATGAGCCTGGGACTCCTTACGTTCCAACTATCGTTTTCCTTTTGATGCACCGCAGTTGTATCTTTTAACTCACTTTTAATATTTATTCGCTCTAATTGACACAACCATCTTTTGAGTTTTTGTCAAATTATGTCAATAAATGTTTCTGCAATATATTATGACCACCATACTAATACCCAAGGATGACTCTATCTCACCATAAGCTACATGACTATCTTGCAATATCATTTCACGCACTGCATCAAGATTTTCTGGCACAAGTGATTTGGGACTTCCTTTAAGTCACCGTGAACAAATTTCAAATTTGACTTGGGCATAAAAAGACTTAGTATTGCCAAGATTCAGAATATAAATATTAAGCCTTAGACGTATATGCTTTCATTGTATATGTTGTGAACAAAAATCGAAAGATTATACTGTGCGGCACCATTTTTTTAACAAAAATAAGATTACCTGTTTTGAGTTTCTAATTCTATTGTTAACATCATTGTCTATTGATATGGTCTAACATGTTATATTCCTTAGTAACAGTGTGAATACTATTACGCTTTAAAGCTGTATTACTCCACAATGGAAGCCGATATCCTTCAATATCTATTGCATATTCAGTGATTTTAAAAGAAACGAATGAAAACATGAAATTAAGTTTAGATTTGATCGAGTTCAAAGAATACAACTGTAGTGTTTGTGCTGATGTAAAAGTTGTTGCTATATTGCTTGGACTACAGAACGGTTTTACGAAATAACTACTCTTGTTTTCTCTGTTTGTGGGATAGTAGAGATACCAAAAACCAATATGAAGTTAATGATTGGGCATAAAGAACTGACTATTTGTGGTAAATCAATCGTTAAATGTGAACGTCTTCTTCCAGAAGAAAATATGATTCTTCCACCCTTACATATAAAACTTGGTTTATTGAAACATTTTGTGAAGGCAATGGAAAAAATGGTAGAGGATTTTCGTATTTGAAAACTGTTTCTCCAAATTAAGTGACACTAAATTAAAAAAAAGCATTTTTGTTCACCCACAAATAAGAAAACTTGAAAAACAATTAATTCGATGAAAATCATAGCGCGAAAGAGTTAGCGGCTTGGTTATCTCTAAAGAAAGTAATTTAGTTTAGTATTTAGTTAAGAGTTTTTAGTGAATGACGTTACAATTTAAAATTTAAAACGATTGGGTGGAGAATGTCTTTAAAGATACAGTTCTTGTATTCCCATTTTGATTTCTCGCCCCTAATCTTGGAATGGTGAGTAACGACAAGGTCACGGTTTCACTAGGATATAAAACATAGAATAGTTATCAAGGAAGATGGAATGCTAAAATATTAGCAGATTACCGCTGCTTTGTAATGAAAGAGGATTCTACTGTTCATAAGAGGAAATGCTAATATTTCCTCATTTTCTTTCAGAACCATTTTCAGACCACTTAAGCCTCAGCTATTTTGATTCATTGTCTATTTGTAAATATATGTAACTATTTTTTAAATAAAATTAGTAATATAAATAGATAAATATGATTTAAAATGTTCATACCGTCTTTATTAGTTTATAATATTTTAATTTATCATATCTTTAAAATTATACGTGTTTAAAAAATCCGTTTAAGTTTTGGTGTTCAGCAAGTATAATTTGACACACACTGAGCGTTATTGTCACAACCATCAAATACAAGTGTTACAGACACCGGTAGCGATGTTAGTGACACGAAACAGTCTGATTAATATTTATGCCCCCAATATGTATTTGTTAGAAAATATGAGATTGAGAACCATTATATTGAACGAGCCACCATCCGTTGAACATAAGAAATAGAAAACGACATCTGTATATTTAGATATTCGCGCGATAAAATCCCCTTTTTATAGCTCGGCATCAAAATAAATTACCCCATTACCCCGGCGAGTATTCGCCGGTTTTTCTTCCTTTTATTATTTCTATCTGGATATTTTCCTAGCCCGAAAGGAAAATTCCGAACCGTTAAAGGTCTCTCGATTAACCAGAAATAACAACGAATTTGCATTTGTACCCGTATATCCGGTCCGGATAGGTTTTTTTGCGGTGGAAAACATAACATCGGCGGAAAAAGATAACCTCTCCGCCATACGTACGCCGGGAAAGGGGTTTTTTCCACGTGTTTCCAGATGGAACGCAACTCGTCACAAATTAGCATTTAAAACACGAAACTGGTGCTCATAGTAGGCGGGCGTTTGTCTGTTATTTTTTTGTTATTGTTAGTTTATTGTTCGGCGAATTTGATAAAAGCGAACATCCATCGAGTTTAGGGAATGGACGTATCATTTACTGTGAAATACTTTTAGTTAATTGAAGTTTTAACAATAACACGCTGATATTTTGCGTTGTAGTAATAATACGAAATTGGATATATGCCAAATTTTTTTATGTTTACTGAAAACGTGGTTTTATTTCAATAATATTATGAAAGAGTATATTACTCATAGTATTGTTTGGTGGAAACCTATATTGTTTTTCAATTATTGAGGCTGTTTAAGAAAACATAAAAATATAATTTAAATTTTAATAAGTATCTAAATTTATTATAATAATATTCTGCAATCTACTGCAGTTAAAACTATTATTTTCTATGTGTAAATATATTTCGTGTTATGGAGACAATTCCAATGAGATGTCAACTTTAATTATTGTATTATTATAATTAATTTGAGCTTTATTGCAAAAATTCTGTACATCTATTTCACTCAAAGTATTGCCCATCGATAGCCGTCACGTTTTCCCATCTTTCAGGCAATTTACAGATTCCATCTCGAATGGTATAGTTAGATATGTAAAGATGAGTCTATCCATGAATCGGCCGATCTTTTGATATCTTCATAAGTGAGGCTCATGACTCATATATGTCGGAATAAAAGTCGTAAAAAAAGTAGGATACGGCGGATGGGGTAGCAATTCGCATTTTAATGTTCACAAGTTTGTTATTACATTAGAAGCTCATAGTATAGCTCGCTAAGCTGTTCCCACAAAATACAGAGCGTTGGCTAGGAACCAAGTATATCCGACTCGATGATGTTGATGCATGACCAGGTGGCCCCATAATAATTTGACGTACAATACAGGTACAGTGTTACCAACTTTAAAATATTTGCTAGCGTAGATTTGATAAAGTATAGCGGCCGCCATTTTGCTTACGAAAGCTATCCAGCGTTATTTTCCGTAGAATAGACCCGTTAACCCATTAATAACATCGCTAAATATTTATGTGAAATGCATTTTAAATTCAAAAATAATAAATATTTACCCTAATCGGCAGACACTTTCAAATACAGGAAAATTAGAATCCAAATTAAATACATTTTAAACTATTTAACAAAACTATTTTCCATTTTGAATATACATTTTTTAAATTATCACTTTTTGTCTCTTCTTTATTTAGTAACAGGTTTTATATATATTTAGATATAAAATTTCGTATGGCTTGAGATGAAATGCCAAATATGGTTAAATGCCATTCAGACGGACGAATAAAAATTTGTGGAATAATATGAAACAGTAAAGTTTTTACGACTACCGATGGATATCTAAAATAGTTCGATAAGACTGAGTGAACACGCTGTGTGAAAATTATGGTGGTAATAATTTTCTTCTTATGAGGCTCTCTGAGGAATATGAGGAATGTCGTTTCTGACTTTTACCTGTATTAAAAAATGTTTAAATGACACATATCATAATCATTTATATCTTTCTATTTATTATTTTAGTTGGATTGCATTCAATTAGAAAGTACAGTTAATGTACCAGGAAAGTTATTTTAAAAAGGTATTCTCCATTATTTATCGTTAGCCACTATTTTGTCTATCCTTTTGTGTTTGTTTTTCAAATGAAGAAGAAGAATCTTCAAATATGATTTCTATTGCAATTATTACTTTTATTCTTGATGGATAAATTAGGGCTGTTGGCCACCGAAAAAATATCGATATTTAAAAAAAACATTTAAAACTAACTACCAAAATGCGACAAACCCTTAATTACTATAATTTAATTGAGTACCAATTTTAAAGGTTTATTAAAAATTGTATGTTAATTTATTCTGAAAAAATATCGAAAATATCGGCTAAAAATATAGATATATCGACCAAAAATATCGATATTTTTTCTGCATCCCTAGGACAAATCCCATCGACCACTACCTTCAGATTTTGATTAACGTGCTGTACATTCACTAACGTAAAAGGAATGGTGTGTTAATTGCAACAAAATATGTATACCTTTAGGTTTACTTCTAGTAAAAGTATTATTAGTATTATTATTTTTCGCATACCTTTTATTTTTTTTTTGTTTGAACAACAAGAAGAATTTTATTCTCTGCTTCTTGTTGCCCTTTTAAAATCTGGAGCTATTTTGGAGTGAAATTTTAGCATATGCCGTTTGGATTTTATAACTTTTAAAAATGTAACCATCCATTCTGCACTTGCCTTTGTTTTTCTATATTTTAAATCAAATGTATGTTAAACCACTAAGAATAATATAACAATTTATTATTCCTATAAAATTACTAACGATTTCTCTTTTTTTTTAAATATATATTTTAATGTTTCCTTTTACGATCTAGGGATTTATCTGCACTGGACGTTCCACTGTATTAAACCGACCGACTGGTGAGTTACCAACTTTAGAACTCATCCCAGAAAACATCCGGTCTTACCCAGCCTGGTTACTGGCGTGACTGGGATTATTTTCCTAGTCGGATTTTACATGCGGCTATCGCTACAGTAGGTGGACTGTCCTGTCGCCTATACCACTGCTCCACCAACTTGGCTGATTTTTCTTTCAAATAGTCAACATTTTTTTGTTGTCTGTACTCGATCAACTAATCTTCTAATCACTGTACTCACTATAGTTTATTCTGTGTAATATAGTACGTCCCATAACTGTACGCATGCGCCAAATTCGTTTTCTAAATAACGTATACCATGAAATAAGAAGGAATGATTCCAGTTCATTTAGATTTTTGCCAAGTTTGAAATCAATAAATTATAAAAAAAATTATAATTTGTTAAAGGATCGCTAGTGATATTTAAATATCATATGTAATAATTCAATGTTATTTTTAACTATAAAATGTATTTATTTGATGTATAAAATGTAATTATGGGTTTTGAAATAAAATAATCAAGTCCTGAATCAGATAACCATAGAGGAATCACCCACTACGGCCAAATGTGCGGAAAATGAACGAAAGGATATACAAATAACGTCAAACCGGCCGAATGAATAACATTTTCTGGAATAATACGAAACACTAAAAGTTTTACGATCATCCGATAGATATCTGAAACAGTTCGATACGACTCACTCCGGGTCTGATTGGAAATTATGGTGGCAATAATTTTCTACTTATAAGGGTCCGGTCTCCGCGTTGCTTTCTCGAGACCGAAACGTCGTAGCAGACGGAAAAAACCGGCCAAAGTTATCGTTGGGACTGTGCCGCGTCGGTTCACTCCCACTTCTGGCAAATCGAAACCCACATTTGCCTCTGACCAGACGACATTATCCCGAGAAACAAGAAGCCGTCGGCCAATTTAATGGCAACCATAAAACACAACTTATACGAAAATTTGCATAGGAATATGATGCAGGTTTATTATGTTGCGTTTTGCTGGTTTGTAAATGATCTCTTTGTTGTTTTGCGTTTTTACGGTCGTAATACGTTTTCGTTTTGCATTGTAAATGTTACGTGCTAAATATAGTATCATTTCTAAATACAGTATCCATTCATGGGTGCGAATCTGTTTTGAGCGTCTTACTGTGAGCACAAATAAGTCTTTCTCCAACCTGTTTAAAATAAAAATTACATAGTGATCGAATGGCGACAATGGTTAATTTTTCTTTTTAAAAGTGTATTTATTGAAAACAAAATGATACAATCTGAATTCTGACTGTTCTGATTATTTTTTATTTTTTTAAATTCCGTCTAATTTTGTTTTTGTCGCTAATTCTTTTCCGAATGTTCTTCTCTTACTTCTTGTCCTTCTCTTTTCTGGTTGATTCTTCCGGATAATCTTGCTGTTCACTGTGGATGTATCGTATTTAGATTGCTGTAGCACCTCCCTCGAGTTCTTGGTCGTGGCTGAGAAGGTTGTTTGAAGAAATTCTTTTCTGCACCCCGATTGGTTCAAATTATCAGCACGAGAAACCAGTTAGGTCTTCTCACGTATACGCAAGTCCAACTGAATTAGGCGATTCCGTGCTACAAATTCTGGTGGCTGCAGATTAACCCGAGAAAAACTCAAGCTATTCTGTTCCACCGTAAGAAAGGGTTCCGCGCTTATAGCCTCCAAATCGAAAAAGTTCCTATGTCCTGTCTCCAATTCGACTGTAGGTTTCAATGGTCAGCCCAAATACAGCACGCTATTTGTAAAGGCACTGGCGTGTAAAGCCGACTATTTCCACTCCTTTGCAGAAAAGGTAAACTCCCAATCCCCCAGAAAGCGACACTATGTAAGATGCTAGTCCGTCCATTCTGCCTCTACGGAGCACATGTGTGGTACAGAGATGTCTCTGAGAGACAACTTGCACTAGTCCAAGTGTTCCAATCCAAAAAAAAGTCCGCGTGTTATTCAATGGCCCATGGTTTATGAAGAACCTGAATAATAATAATTTTTATCGAATCAGGCATCCAGTTTGTGAAAAGTTTCACGAACATGCGCATTGTAAGGTTCTCTCTAGGAGCCTTAGAAGACGATAACAATGATCAAATCCCTATCCACAAACCGTGGTAGCTAAACCAACTACGACAATTTCAGTCGTAATCCAGACCCTTGTCGCCAGCAAAACACTTCTTTATCCTGAACCTTTTTTCCTATCTTGGTTCCCAGTTGGTTTACAAACACTTGCTGGCATAAAATGGCCTTCATGAATTCCCGTAAAGGCAAGTATGCGGGAGGGCGCGATTACCCAACTGCGGCTTCTGGCCGCTTGAACTGAACAGTAGGCTGGGGGTTATCGAGGTGCAAGACCCTCTGAGAAGGATTTTAAGAGGGGATTATCCGAGAGGCCTAAAGTTTGGAGGAATTTGTTGAATATATGGTTCACAAAATCGATTACAGTTGGGTGTCAGTTTCTCTGTGGATTTGGAAGTTCTTGAAAAACCACGAAGGGTACAGAGCTTGCCGGAGTAACTTGGTTTACATTACCTTGAGCTTTGAGATTAGAGTTGGCGCAGTGTAGCTGGCCCAAGTGTTTGATCCGAATAGGATCACTGATCTAATTAAGCTCTTGTAGCACATAACTTTGATAGTTGGTGGTAATTTACTACTGCGGCATAATAGCGGGTACAACCTGTAGGAGATTCCGTAGCCTTTTGAAATATCCTTCTTGATGTGGTTGTACCAGGTAAATCGTTTATTGAAAATTAAACCAAGATATGTGGCCTTGTCGCGCCAGGGGATTGGAGAATTATCTACTTGGAGCTTGTATATTCTTAGGTCTCTATTGCTATTCTGAATCTGAAGCGATATCAGCAAATGACCATTTGGTTCTAGCTAGTCAATCTAGAATAAGAAATTTGTGCGCTAAGGAACCATACGAACGTTTGGGTACTTCACGATCTCGGGCTTTTTTGAGTTTTATAGTTGTGGCGAGAATTATTATATGTAGGTATTAATTTTCCATTAGATCCAATATCTGCACCCCTATAATCCGATACACTCAAAAAAGAGTCGACGTGACATGCGTTTTGTTAGTCATGTGATTAATGTGTTCCGCGGTACCCTTCAATAGTATCTTCAATAACCTGACCTAACCAAACTTTCGATACAACAAGATACTCTATTGTCTCAAGTCATAATTCTTTTCCTAAATGTTACAAATATTAAAAAACAGTTTAACGATCTAATAAATTAGACCTCTATATAATATAAACACAAAAGACAAGATTTTCCTTAAATTTAAAACTAAGCACTTTTCTTAAATTTAATTAATTATAATTGCGTCGAAAGAACTATATTGGTTTGGCAGCGATCAATCCACAGATCCATTTCCATACTTCTTTAGTTTTTAAAAATAGTGTTCCTATGAAACCATACTGCATCTATCTAAACAGTCATAATCAAAATATGTTATGTCTCGAATGCGCTGGATGAACTTCCCATTCGACTGCAATAGTGGTCTTTTTGCAACAATACGAATAAAATTGTTCAATTGATATCAGCAGTAACAATTTAATTTGACTTTAGTAGCTCGTGATGTACTATACCTTGGTCTTGCCATATGCATACGAAGATAGTCATAAACATTCATATAGTTGTCAATATAGATGGATTTCCTGAACTTTTTGAGTCAATTTGTGCGGTGATCATTTTCTCTCGTGTTGGATCCTTCCCATGACATGTAAATGGCTGGCAATAGTAGACTCTTTAACAACTTCGCTATGTGAAAGTTATTTTCGGATTTCAACCCGGTTATCGTCCAATAATTCTTGAAATTCAATACCTTTGAACGTTTTCACCCTCCATTGTATTCTTTGTCATGCACATCAAAATGACTACTTTTAAATCGTCGTAACAAAAACTGACAATTGGGATATGATACAGCAGTTTTTCTAGAGGTGTTTATAAGATTCGGTAGCAGGAATGTTGAAAATGCAATATTGAGCGTTTTTTGAGAGCAACAGTTCTTTGAGAGTTAGATTATGTTGTTACATTGATTCCCATTTTCACCAATATATATTGGTGATTCTATTCATTCAATTTTAGGTTGCAGCATGCCACAGTTACTGCGTGGTCAATTTTCAGGAGTTCGTAGAAAGCAATCCCTTCATACATAACCAGATACTAAAAATAATTTTTTTTAGTGATGTTCTATTTTGGCATCGTTAGACTGCATTACTAACAACTTTTATATTTACCATTTTCATATAAAACATAATTTCTATCGCCTACAATTTTTTACAGATCGAAAAAATTGCAGATTATATTGGTACTGCATAATAAAGCTCTACAGTAAGGCTTCTCAAGTAGCGGCTAACTGGCTCTGCATATGTATTATCTATATGAAGGAGTATCGTCAAGCAAAATATTTATAATTGAAATTGGAACCATATTGTGTTACTTTTTGTGTGAATGTCTGGCTAATACTCCATAACTATTAATACATAATACCATAGTCACCTTACAGATATATCTCCCTTCTTCCATCAATATTCAATGAAGCTGTTGTTGAAAAAAATAACCAGGTGGATTCACTATTCACTACCAAGAAGTATTACAACATAACTCTTATTTGTCAGTGATAAACAAGACACACTAAAAATTCTGCATTCCATTTATCTCAGCTTCAGTTTATATACCTTACAATTTTCGTACTTTTGAATAATTGGAGAAATAACAGCCGTCGGTATATTAAATTGACTATTGAGTTACTTCTAATGAATGGTAATTAATTTTACTCTTGTTTCTTCATCTAGTTTGTTTCCCGTCTACTATATTTTTTTCTTCAGCGTCATATACACTTATTCAACATGTTTGTAAAAAAAGTACGTTACGCTAGTACAAAATCGCTATTTGAAGGTAAAATTGTTGAGAGATGTTTAGTCCTACTTCTGGATTTTGGTAACTTCAAATTTCAATAGTATCCGATTGCACAACTGAGCTTCTGTCCAAATTCCAATTGACTATTTTAGTCCATGGCAACTTCATGCTGTCTTTGGTGGCCCTAAATTATTTGAAGTATAGATGTTTTACAATTCTGATACTTTATGGTTAGAGAAGCTATTTTATTAGCCTTTAATTCACCTTTTTTGACCTTACAGTTTTTACTAAGATACTATTGCCGGAACTGTACTTAAGCATGGCAACGAGCAACTTGTTTTTTTTTATTAATTAATTGAAAGTCAGTTTATTCCACTTATTTGAGTAAATTTAAAGCATATATACAAACCCTAGTGTTTAACAAAAAAAAACTAAAAAATTTGACTTAATATTTTGTTTATTTTGACGAAAATATGTTTGCAAGTGAAGTTATGAATACTCGGAGCCGTATTAAATGATATGTTATTGGCTATATACCGTATGTTATTGGATATCAGAAGAAGCTACTGACCCAATTTCATGACTGCATATATCAGTTCGATCGAACGAGTAACATATGATAGGGTGTATAAACAGCCGCCTATCTAACAGGAAGAAATATATCGCAACTATATCTGTTTGAGATTATCGTAGAATATCAATTTTCTAATCACCAATGACTAAAGGATTAAAAAAATATATTCAGAAGTTTATATACCATTTCCTCAACTTCAACTGTGTTGTAGATACCAATGTTTTTCTTTGAATTAAATAATAAATATTGATATTTTAAACTGAGAAAATATATTGTTTACAATTCAACGCAATGATACATAATAATGTAAATTATAAGATGAAGTAGTATTAGCTGGGACACCTACTGTAAAACCTTAAAAATTAATTTAATTCCTTAGTAGTTCTTTTGGACCAGTAAAAACATTCAATATGAGAAACTTTGCATAGGATTAAACGAGAATAACATTGTCAGTAAATAAGTAATCGAGTACGTTAGTGCAATGATATTCTAAATAAACTATTCTTTTCTAAGCAGATTTCATGTAGTTTTGCTTTCTAGACGATTATTTCGAATGAACAATGTATTTACCAGTTTTGTTCGAAGACATCTTATTTAGAAATGAAATGTCGGTGAAACATACTTCAAATTTTAGTTTTATTTCAATTTGTTTCGTCTATATTCACATGCAAGCAAGTAAGTCTACATTGTAAGGTCAATTAACGCAAAGCTCTTTCGATTATCCGCAACATTAACTTACCTAATACGTTCGTAATAAAGCAGCGCCGCTGAGAAAATTGATTTGGTTTTTATAACCACGTATTATTCTTCGGCTATACGTAAATTTGTGTAATGTAGAGAATGTAGAAGTATTCAGGATATATTGGGTTCTGATATAATTGAAAATGATATAGGCATATTGTTATTTTTTGTATCTATTGGGTAATTTTTCTCTCGTAAAAATACAATATTGATTATTATTTAGACATAAAAAGCTTCAGCTTTTAATGGATTTCTCATTGAAAATTATTATTAAGAATTTTGAAAATGCTTTCTATTAGGATGTTTTTAGGTTTCTCATTAATTGTTCATTCTTATAAATAAATATTTTTTCTTCTAACCGAATAGTTTTAAAATACTATATAAAGCATATATATCTTAGTTATTGTTATTAAAATTTAGTAAGGTTAAGGAGAAACTATTAAGGTTGTTATTTGCTTCTTGGTGAAAAAAATATGTCTGAACTTCATTGGATGAATGTACAACCCTATTACAAGAAGAGCTCGGAAAAGCATTAATAATAAATAATGACCGTGGATGTCAGATTGCTTAGTTTAGCGGAAAAATCCAAATTTTCTGTAGTGATCTGACGATAAAAAGGTACATTATTTAAGCATTTAATTTGCGGTCAGTAATTAAAAATATATTTAAAAGAAGATATATTTTGATGATTGTGTAATGTGATGAAAATAAAAAATAGTAAAATATAAAATAGGGAAATAGGATATAAATAGAAAAATAAAAGAAATTACAGAACATTTACGATAACATTAATAAGTATACATTTACAAACAAATATAACAAGGTAATAATTTTTCTATAAATTAAAACTTATTTTTTGTATATTTTTAATTTTGTTTTTTATTTGATTGATGTATTATTTTGATGCCATTTTGAAGGTAATTCCATTATACCTCTATGAGTTTTAACAGTTGCTGAAGGGGAGTTATTAACCAGCAAAATAGTTCGCCAAAATAGGTGATCACTTGGTGCGAGGTCCGAACTATAAGGTGAATGCATAATAAATGTTCATGATTTTATCCACATTTTTGACACATGGCGTTTTAGAGCGTAATACATCTGTGACATCGAAATTACTGGAACGGTTTCAAAAGAACTGAAGCTGCACCTCATTGACTTTTATAGCATCAGATCTATAAACACATTTTTAACTGCGTTTTTACCTTATGGAAGTAAATGTTGTGAGGGCACACCTTTAGCGTAAGTTCAAATAGTACTGATTCAAAAATGTTTATAATTTATTTAACTATTAGTAGATTTATTTTTACTAGACTGCTACAAAACAACCACCTACAGCTACAAAAAATTATCATCGACCTGTTTCGATGATAAACCGAGTAGTAACATCCCTAGATCGTATTTGCAATTGTTACTGTTATGTGAAATGTATATCTCCGCTGTAACGCTTTTTTTGTTGATGTTTATTCAAAAATTATTCTCTTTAAAAGTATTCAATAATCATTTATCTTTTAATCCTAATCATGTGCCGAAGTTCCAATATCAAAGAACCAATCAAATGTCTTCACAGCAAGATTTTTTTCTTACAGGTGCCTATGATGGAGATTTAAATTCACCAATCATATTACTTGAACTGCCGATATAACCTCATCTTGATGTTGGCCAAACCAAAACATTTCTCCAGGGGCCCCTATTGAGTTTTTTCTCTAATACTCTATGACCTTCACCAGCATAACCTTGATAAGTCAAAGTTAGGAAACCTATTATACAGAAATAGTTTTTGTTAACCTTACGAATGCTACATTACGTTTTGCTTTGTTTAATGATCGTTTAGTTCGAAAATAATGCTTCCTGTCGTGTTCATTCTTCGTTAGCATTTCCTTCGGATATTTTTACCAATTTCCCCAGATTGTTTTTATTAAACGTTTCCACGCAGCTATTGCTATGTTAAAAATACTCCTCCATATACATGGCAAAAAAATTAACGTTTCAAGAAATCTATCGTCGATTCTTGGCGGACGAATTTTCGTCACGAATGTCCTTCAGGAACGATGTTAGCGTACAATAAATCGTTCGCCTAAAAGGTTTCGCCACTTTTTTGGGGTGAAATTTATGTACTATTGTTTCGGCACGATGATGGGTCGTGTTTTCCCAGCAAAGGCTAACTTAATATTAATAAATTCTCGCGTATGGGAGTCGATACGTTATATTATTTTAGGTCGGGAGCAAAAAACCCGACTATCCCGGCCACATTTTGACCTGCTAACTTTATAGGACTCCCTTAACGGAACATATAAAACGCATTTGCTTTATTTCCAGGGTATGTTGTCATTTCAATAATTGCCTTTCCTGGATGGATTTTTGTTATTTTAATAAGTAATTGACCTGGGAAGCGTTATTCTAGATAATTATTTCATTATATTTATTGTATTAACATATTAAATTTAAAAGTATTGCCATAACATCACATGATGATATTATCCATTCCTAACATGTCTCAACAAAAAAATGTTTTCTCCTTGCTGTGGATACACAGTTTTCTATTATACTCAAGAAATTGTTGAATAATATTTGATTGTAATGTTGCTAGTAGAAAACTTTCTAGGTAACTACGAAACACCAAATTATAAAGATACGTTACAAAATATCTCGGCAAGATCAAAACTTTAGAAGTGTAACAAAAATATGAGTATAATTTTCTCCATATTCACCAAGCTAGTTCCTGACAATCTAAGGAGAGAGCTTCCTCAAGGATCTAAAAATGATGGAAGAAATATATCAGGGTAAAGGAGGCCATCACATGATGCCAGAGTTTTGTCGGTAGTTAGTAAAAAAATTTATCAAGATGTTATGAAAAGAGAGCTTGTAAAAAGCGTATCTCTGAAGTCATATATAATATGATTTTACAAATCCTTTCACTCTCATAGTTTTTGGTAACAGGATACTTTGCAATAAAAATATTATATCTAAGAATATTTCTTTCGTTCTCATAGTAATTGATTTTTTACTATGGTAAGCAAATAAATATCTTAAAAGGCAAGAGCAAATATTTAACAAAACTATTCTTGACCAGTGTAATAGCAAGCCATATTCCAATGCAGGGAAACTAGCTAAAGAATTTGATCCAATGCACTGATCTGTTTTAATTTGTTTAATGAGCTTCTTCTTGGTTTACTTTAAACGTTCTGACTGATGTTTCTCATGCTAAATCTTACCGAAGACTATGCACAGTTACACTTAAGTATAGTGTTGGGTACTAGTGACACCAGTTAGTGAAAACTAAAGTAATTTATTTAATTTTTTTTTAATTTTTTGTTCTTAGATTGATTTCCGCATTATATTACGCCCATAAGCACTGTTAATAAACTTTTTCCTTGGGGAACCTTGATGGTAGTTGGCAAGTTAGTTGGCTATGTATTGTTGACTTTCTTATATAGTTGCTACTTACTGTAATCTGATTAGTTTAGATATATTTAACGTCCAGAATATGAACTAATTTTGGATGGTAGTGAAAGGCGAGAGATAAAGCACCTTTGATTTCAACTTGTTCGCCACGAAAAGTTCGGAATATATAAGGGTTCAATTTATCAGGAGCAAGGGAAGAGCCTTGAGGAAACTTGGCTTCGGTTTGTCTCTTGTTTGATTAGGTACATTGTACCTTTAAATTGAGCGATCAATTATATGGAAATGACCTTTTCCATTTGATTCGCAAATCCATCATGTCAGATATTGATCAATGAGCAGATAATGAAGAGAGTGTTTCTTTTAGAAAAACCTGATTCTATTTTAAGAAGGCTCAAGAATCTTTGCTTGCTTGCTGGAAGACAAAAACGTTTTGTGGAGTGTATGTGTGACTGTGACTGATGTCGTTAGACATTGGTTCACTTCACTGTTTTTTTTTTAATAAAACGAATAATTGAAAGTCAAACACAAAAACTTTTGATTGATTGTTAACTGCTTATGAATCAACAACTTCTAGACGTTTCAAACAGGGATGGGCAGTACGAGGGTCATTATTTATATTTCGGGAATAGGAAAAAAACATATAGTTAAGCTGAGAATATAGTTTTATTGTTTTTCAAAGTACTCACCACGATGATCGATATACTTTTGCATATGCTTAAACCAGTTTTCAAGGCTTTTATTCCATTCCGAATGAGGTATCTTTAAAACATGATTTTTGAACGCTTCAATAGCTTCTTCGGACGATGAAAATCGTTGCGATAGTATTTTCACAAATTTTTGTGAAAGGAAATTCTTCTTTTGCTATATATTAGGTTTGAGTGGATTGGTTATATTCTTTTTACATAACCTAACAGCTGACTTATACTTTATATTTTATATATTAAATACATGATTATATTTGGTACTTCGTGTTTAAGCAAATGCAAGATAGTACTTTGTAATTTCTATTTTAATTAAAGCAAAGCATGACTGGCTTGGTGGCGCAGTGGTAAAGGCAACAGGACGGTTATTGCGATAATCGCGAATTCGAATCCGGCTGGGGCATGGACGTTGTGTGTGTGATTTGTGATTGTTTAATATTTGTGCTCGTCTTTAGGTAAGAGTGCAATCCGACAAGAAAAATGATCCCAATTTAGTTAAGCGAATAAGACCGGATGTTTTACTTGATGTCCAAATTTGGTCACTCGCCAGTCGGTAGGCTTAATGCCGCAGACTGTGGTTTGGAGCCCACGTTAAACAGTAAGTCCAGTCCGGATAAAACATTATTGGTAAAAAGAAGACTATACATATATAAAGAAACGCAGAGCCTGTTTGCCCAGCTCTGGTTTCAATTTAATTTTATTAGTTTGTAAACGAAATTAGTTCTGTTTAAACCACCGTGCGGACGTACCCTTCAGAACGCTCTGTAGTAACAAACATCTGAATTACTCAACCTTTGTTATATATGGGTGACCTATCGACCTCAAGAAACACTACTGCTGCAACATATGCTGACGATACAGCGGTTTTATCATCACGCGAGGATCCAATATCAGCCACAAGAAACCTCCAATTGCATTCTAACAAAGTCGAATTGTGGTTGAAA
Source organism: Rhynchophorus ferrugineus (assembly GCF_030347505.1). Lineage (NCBI taxonomy): Eukaryota > Metazoa > Arthropoda > Insecta > Coleoptera > Curculionidae > Rhynchophorus > Rhynchophorus ferrugineus. Next base: position 87,458,518 of record NW_027472580.1, on the reverse strand, counting down.
ACGTGGCGTATCAAAGCAAATGAGACAAAATCTACTCAGGCGACATTCACCATTTGTAGAAAAACTTGTCCCTCAGTAAATGTATAATTATGAACTCCCGCAATTAGACAACGTTAAATAACTGGGAATGCATTTTGATCGACGTTTGACACGGAAAAAAATATAGTGACGAAACACAAACCGCTTGGAGTAAAACTAAATTATTATTAGATAATAATATTTTGCTGTGACTGATGACTGTTAGTGCATCCCAATGTAAACGCCAAAGAGTTAAATGTGCGCGATGACAGTGAACTGCGTAGGCTCAAACGCAAATTACCATACGAATTGATTAATAAACACAAAGAGTGAGATATAATAATATCTAGAATAAGTTAGAATAGTCTTTAGAATAAGATTTAGATTCTAAGTTTGCACAGTATATCACTTACTGAAACTATGTTCTACATGTCAGTATAGTTAAACTATATAACGGAAATCATACAATAATATTTATAGCCCATGGCAGATTCTAAGAGATTATTAAAAAAATTGTAAAGAAAATTCTTGTTTTTTGTTGATTATCTGTGTTGCGTTATAAATGATAGATTGTGAATGGTATTACCCACGCTGAATTCAGACCGTATAGTTACCATACGTTTTTCGTTGTCACACAACCCAAAAAAAAAAACGCGATGCGAAAACCCAAGTGTAGTATTAAGGTTGTAAATCAAACGGCAGAGAAATATTTAAATGTTGACCTCGTAAAAGAGCAGCCGTACGGTGGTGGCCGAATGTCGTTTAGCTACCTGAATTCTTGTCTCGCGCTCGGTATGATTACGTTTTACAATGGTGAAGAGCCGCTCCTTAAGGGCCGTATCGGGTTGCGTATTTATGAGGGGGGGTCCCGTTCGTCTCGCTTGATCGTCCATGCGAACATCCACTTCAAATATTAAAGGTAATCGTTTTAGAGGTGCAGCAATTGGCCGTGATTGCGTTCACGATTGAGATCGCGATAAAAATAAAATGGTAGGATTACTGTTCTCCTTTCATCTGGTGCTATCTCATTGAAACCGACCGGTGATATTTATCTAGTTATTAATGTACCATTGTTAAAGTAATGGAACCATTGTCTCTGAGTATATTATGTTTTCAGTACGGTATTACTTGTTCTGTTTGTTATTTAATATCCTCTATGTTTTTTTCTATTAGCGAGCGTATAACAAACAATCTTATTTTATACAATATAAGAAGTTCTACCATACCAACAACATTACAGGGGGTTGCTGTTTCTATTTCTGCTATAATTTTTATATTATTTTTTTTAAATATATTTTAAAGTCCCCTTTTACCAACTAGGGGTTTATCTGGACTGGACCCACAGTTTAACGTGGGCTCCGAACTACGGACCTCAGCATTAAGCCTGCCGACTGGCGAGTGACGAACTTTAGAAATAATCCCAGAAGACATCCGATCTTACCCAGCTTGGTTAATGGCGTAACTGGGATCATTTTCGTTGTCGGATTTTACACTCTTGCCTAGGACAGTGACAAATTTTAAACAATCACAAACATAAATTTACGACCATGTCCCAGCAGGATTCGGACCCGTTTATATTATTTTATTATTACTAGTCGTTGCTGACTAACTTACAGTTTTAACTATATTGTCCCTTGCTTAGTCTCTAATAGAATGAAATAAAATAAAAGTAAGCAGTATTTATAAGTATTTTTATCATTTAATACACTTCATTACATAACTGCAAAAGATCACACGGTTTGGTTCTCTTGAGCGTGTGTCCTAGTTCTGTCTTATTCAAAAGACGCAACATATCGCTATTAACATGGGACTGGACTGTTTCCTATTAACATGGGACTGGACTGTTTCCTCATATCTTATTGCGAATTTGCTCTATAACTCGACGTAAGTAATTATTCCTATAGTATCTAGGTGCATCCATAATACTTCTCAGGACTTTATTCTGAAGCACTTATATTATGTTAATATTACTTCTGGTGGATTTTTAGGTTTTAGTATTTGCTTGTGCATTAACAACAATTCAGATTTTCTTCGAAACAAACCACTACATTTGTTATTAATTTATATTCGAATTATTTTCGTTTCTTTTTGACAGGCTCCTTTCAACGAAGTTCTACATCAAGATTCACCAAACGGTTGTATTAATATTTATTGGTACATAAATGTTTGGTTGTAGGTGAATTCAATATGCACTTTACTAGTTGAAAAGTTCTTTGTTGATGTTATCTCAATTTAGAAGAGAGAAGTGCCCGTGAATGCGCTTTATTGAGGGTTTAGGAACCTAAGGCGGCTTTTATAGCCGCTTTTGGGGATAGTCTTCGGGATTACCGAATTGGGAACACCTCTGACAGAGATCTGATGTGGAAATTTTTGAAGAGAGCTGAGGTTGCATGGAATTTCTTGTATAAGGAGAAAACGAACCACCTTATGTCGCTTGTGTCAGTTTCCCGATGAATTTGGGTATTTCTGACAAACCATGACGCGTTAAAAGTTTATTCGAGAAGCTTATTTTGCATTACCTGAAGCTTTTCCACTAATTCTGGCCTGACAAACCGATTCCAAGTACTAGATCCATATAACATGAAGGATCTGATAAGAAACTTGTAAAGGAAAACTTTTCTCATCGGAGACAATTTACTTTTTCTGCAAATGAGATGTTTAAGCGCTGTGGCGACACCGTGGCCTTTGGACATTGCTTTATTTATCTGTGTTGACCATAGGAATCTACGGTCAAAGATGAGGCCGAGATATGTAGCTTTTTATTGCCACGGGATTGAGATATTTTCACTCTCAGCTGGTAGACGCTGATGTCTCTCTGATTGTGAAAGATTATGGCCTGGGTTTTATGGGGATTGATTTGCAACCTCCAGAAATGTAACCATTGAGCCGTGGCATTTAATTGAATTTGATATTTTCTCTGAGGGTTTCTCTAAAATAAATAAAATATTTTGTGTACTCACTGTTCTTATACATTACGTATATTTGATCTCGAATAGAGTTAATATCAAGATGGTTAAGTTTTCTTGGTTGAATCTAACGTATTGTTCTTCATTTTGTAAGCGATGTTACGAGTATTCACAGTACCTACACTAATATTCAGCGCAGAACTTAACTTGTAGTATTTAATATTATCAGTTACCTCTCTAACGGAATTTACGTGAAAAAAGAGGCCTTCATTATCTTGTTCCTTTTCGAAATAACTTACTAAGACCGCAATCAATTTGTGACCCTGAATATCTATTATTATCGGCATTTTCAAACAAAGTGATATGATATATTACGGAGCCACTTAAAATGAATATTACGGAGCCACTTAAAATGATTATCAAAATAATCAAAGGTCTAAAATAAAGTTTGCCGGTTTTTTACCTGTAGTAATTGTATCTAATATCTTTAATAATTTAGGGTACATCTGACAAGCGGATGGTGTCCAGCTGTCAGAAGTATGCAAAATTCTTAAAAGCAATAGTGATAAGAAGTTTTAACTCTTACCTATAAATTATTCTGTATAATTAACTGTAGTTTTTAGATAGACTATAATGTTAAAATAAATTATATTTGATAACATTTCTGTTCAATTATTTTATTTAGATCAGAATTTTGTTGTATGTCAAAGCCAAAGTGAACTAAAACTCAAAGTTGGTGCGGCACGTTTGATATCACAAATTTCGATGACGCATATATAAAAAAAACTTACTATTAAAAATAGACTATAAATAAAAATTTTGGATGATAAACTAGAAATTACTCCAACAAACTAACTTCCTCTATTCCTAATCTTATTATTATCATCAGTTGTTATACAAATTATATACATAATCAAGTAACAATAGAAATAATATTATGCAATAAATCAGATCATATAAATTCCCATGATAATGTACCATTGTAAAACAAGGCCAGACAGAACAACTAGACAGGAATTCGGATAGTTATAACGATATTCAGACACCATAAAGTTGCTCCTTTACCAGACCGACATTTAAATAATTCTTTCCGGCTTGATTTATGACCCTAGAACCATACTTGGGGGGTTTATGTCGTTCCCTCGTCGCTTTTTTCTGGTCAGGCTCCATATGGAATGGTAAAAACTTTTCCAGAAAACGTAGTTTTGGGGATTTTAGTCTACATAAAAAGTAACATATCGCCGAGGAGGAATGTTGATTTATTTTGAGATAATGATAAGCTTTGTACATACGAGTATGATTAAAATTTTATGAAAAAAACTACCAGTAATTGTAAAAAATGTCTTGTTATCTGATTATAGCAAATACTATATAACGAAGTTGTTTATTATAACGTGGGAAAGTCTTGGGAAAATATAAAAAGTAAATATACACATTTTCTTATTTAAGTATACTGTAATAAAGTTTGTAGTAACTTTGTTGATTTATCGCGTGTGAGTGTGATTTGGATGTAGGAACTTTGTGAATAATGTTTGAAATAGCTTCAAGTAGCTGACGGCTGCATGAGAATTTTGATCATCTTTACTTAGCTATGTATGCCAATTTGCACAAAGATCTGAATGAATATCTTAACCATTTAGTACCTCGTACTCTCTTTTATGTCATCAACTGTGTGCCATTAGCAATTATTTGTAATGAACAAATGGATTGTATTAAAATGGAATGCCAATGCTGAGAATTTTTTGGGTGTCCAATTTAAATATAAGTTTAATGCAGCTGGCTTAGTGGCGCAGTGGTAAAGTCGATGGGACAGTCCTCCTACTGTTGCGATAGCCGCGGGTTCGAATCCTGCTGGGGTATGGTCGTAAATTTATGTTTGTGATTGTTTAAAATGTGTGAATGTTCTAGCCAATAGTGTAAAATTCGCAGTCACGCCAGTAATCAGGCTGGGTAAGAACGGATCTCTTCTGGGATGATTTCTAAAGTTCACTTTAAAGGGTCACCCGCCGATAAAAGGAGACTTTAAAATATATATAAAAAAAATTTAATGCAAAAATATTTTGGGGTCTTTGTTTACTACCAGCATTTTTTAAAAGTTTGTTGCCATAACATTTATTATAAGATTATTGTAATGTTTTTGTTTGTATATATTTATATATATATATATATATATATATATAATATATCTGCATCGCGAATAAGTTCTCACTATATTTCCTTATTAATAACTCTGTTATAATTTTTTTTTTAATTAAAACAGAACCTCAACATTTAAAGAAAGCTATCTTTAACTGTGAACAAATACGGTAAATATTTTTAATAGTAATTTAATAAATGTTTGACATGATAATGTCTTGTGAATAACCTAAATTTTTTATAAAAATATATATCTAAGGGAATCCATGGTTCCGTTACTTAGTCTCTGCAGTAATAATATTCGTTTAATATTTCTTTTATAAAATTTTCCTTTTTTCTCTTAAATACACTTCATTACACTATAAGCATTACTAATCAATACCTTTTTTTACATTACAAATTCAACCAATTTTTTTGAACCTGTTCAATTATTACTTACTCCTAAGACAAACCGATGTAGTCCTTAAATTTGATGAATGATACATCATATTAAAATTACTAATAAATAAGTTTATATTTCTAATTAAATTGTCGGCATGGGTAGCGTAGTGGTCAAGGCGATAGGAAGGTCCTTCTACTGTTCTCATAGTCGCTGGTTCTAATCCCACTGGAGCAGGAATGTAAATTTATGTTCGTGATTGTCCAAAAGCAGGAATGCAAAATCCGAGAAGGTAAATGAAAATTCCAAATAATGCAATTAAATTAAAATAATAATTAAAATATAAACGTTAAAAATTATTATAAAAGTGAATATATAATATTAGCTTATAATGTTGACATGAACAGTTCTATTTCCTCACAACATATCTTAGTTTACCTGTTTCTCAAATATCAATTTCAGGAAACTGCTGTCCACCTTTTTTTCATTTTATGGTAATAGATACAATTTGTTATCCAGTATACAATTTTTATTCATTGCGTTATTCAATGTTGTGAATTCATTCATTCGTTTATTCATGGTAATGAATAAAATATCTGAAACTCCTACAAGTAATGTATCGTCAACAGATATTTTTAGTTATACTCATCAACAGAAAAAAGCAGTATAATGCTACAAAAACAAACAATGTAATGTTCCATCTAATTGTTAACGTCTCTTTTCATTTTGTTCCAGGTTTGTAATTCCCCCATCCAGACTCAGTCACAGCAATTAACTCAAAGATCCGTAAGTAAGTTCCCCGTCTTTTGATTGTCCTACACTCAACTGATGGTGTCGAGGGCAAAGCGGCAACGGGGGGTTTGGGAATAAAGATGCGCCTTTAGAAATGCCGTCCTCCCCCACCTCCTCCATCGCGCCAACCCTCTCGGGTCGTGCTCTTGTCCTGTCATCGCCATTGTTAGAATTGAGTTATAACCTTTTTTCAGGTTAATATTCTAAGATAAGACTTAACACCGCTCGGGGTGCCGGGGTGGAGTTTAGCGAGGGGGGAGACCGACGACTATCGTGGCAAAAGAGCTTTTTCTTGTTTTTGGGGACGTTATAAATTTCGTTTAGGTACAATGTAGAAATAAAGAATTCTCTCGACAAACTTTATAGAATTATCTTTATAATGGGGGGATTAATGTTCGCTGGAGTTGGGGTGATAATGGCGACGATGAAATTGTAGTGCGGGGTGTTTGGATGCTTGGTTATGACACGGAGTAAATTGTTTTATTATAATTTATATTTTAATTCACAGTGCTGTTTTTTGGTAGTAATTTTTTATTCATCAAAACTTTTCTTAATTCATAATTAACAGGTCAATCGAAAAGTCCCCGGCCTACCGTAGTAAAACACGTTTTTTTTTTGGCAAAATTAGTTTTTTTTTATTGAACATAATTCCCTTCAAGGGTGATACACTAACTTTAGCGTCCCTTCAAGTTTTCGATACAATTTTTGTAGTACAATTTGTCTTTTGCTTCAAAATAGGCCTCAGTTTCGGCGATCACCTCTTCATTCGACGAAAATTTCTTCACAGCGACCATTATTTTGAGATCTGAGAACAGGAAATAGTCGCTGGGGACCAGATCTGGAGAATACGGTGGATGAGGAAGCAATTTGAGGCCCAATTCATGGATATTTGCCATTGTTTTCACTGACTTGTGATACGGTGCTTTGTCTTGAAAAACAAAATCGCGGAAAAACGCTATGTAATAATCGCTGTTGATGGTCCTTCCTCTTTCAAGGTAGCCAATGAAAATTATTCCATGTGCATCCCAAAATACAGACGCCATAACCTTGCGTTGCGTAATAACCGACTGTTGCGTTTTCCCACGGTTTGCAGCGGGTTCATCGTGTGCAGTCCATTCGGATGACTGTCGATTGGGCTTCCGAGTGAAATGATGGAGCCATGCTTCATCCATTGTCACATATCGATGCAAAAACTCGGGTTTATTACGCTTGATCGTTTTCAAACACTGTTTCGAATCTTTTCGTCGGTAACAATCTCTTTTGTTCGTCCACTGCGTTCAACTTCTTCGGTGCATATTTCACCACGTCTAAACTTAGCGTACCAATCCTTGATGGTTGATTTTCCTGGGGCAGTGTCCGGAAAGTCGGCATCAAGCCAAGTTTTTGCTTCAACTGTATTTTTTCCCTTCAAAAAGCAATATTTTATCAATACGCGAAATACCTTTTTATCCATTTTTTCAAAATAATAAAACTTCACTCAAAATGCTATATTTCACAGACTGATGATCCAACAGCTGTCAAATTTATGCACGCATCTTTTGATGGTTAGGGCTAATTAAAAAACATAAGGATTTAATTCTAGTAGCGTCTATGTAGCCCATCTATGTGTCAGACCGGGGACTTTTCAATTGACCTGTTATTAGTCGTGGACGACTAATCTAAAATTTGTTTTTTCTAAAAATTTGATATTTATCTAGAATAATCCATCGCCCCTTACTTAGCCTCTACAGTAATACTGTTCATGTATCACTATATTTGTAACACTGATTTTTCTGTTAAATATGCTTCACTGCACCATAAGATCAAATGGTTTAGTTCTTTAGGGTCTGTCTCCTGCTCGAATGTTCTCCAAAAGTTTCAATACTTCGAAATTAATAGGAGATGGAAACCTCTCTGTCTTTCCAAGTCTAGTGATAATATCCTGAGTAAAAGTTGGTATCAGAATATATTTTTCTAGTAATGCTAATTTTTTTATATTATTTATCGGGCTTCTAGGGATTTTAGAATTTGCTTGTACAACCGCAACTTAGCATTATATACTAATTAGTCTTGCGGTATATATCAAATTAAGTTTTCTTCTTTTTACAGGGAAATTTATCCCAGTATATTTGGCGTTATTGCTGTACGGGCTGAGATTAGTATTAATTGTTATTATTACGTGCCGTTTGATTATATATAAACTTAATATGCGATGATTTGATATTGTCAAATTTGCTAAATAGTTCTAAATAATTTATATTTGTTATGTTTTGGGTAATATATTTTTATTCATCGAAACTCTGATATATTTTACATAGTATTACATAGTATTATATATTAATTATTTTAATTAATATATTTCTAAAAATGTGAAAGAATCTTGTTGCTTATGTTGCAAATATATGGTACTATCATAGAAAATTCATGTATTATGACATTCCTATTTCTCGATAAAATCTGTTTTTAACCAACTTCGAAAAAAGAATAAGATTCTATGTCAGGCTTTATATTCTTTTGTTTTTAATGTATGTTCGCCGATTTCTCGGTCAATTGTAGGCCGACTTTCAAAATTATTTTTTATTCCGAGTGCACTTCCGGGGTCGTCCCATTGAAACCAAATTAGGATCTATTGTATGTTGGGGAAAAATCGATTGAAACGCTCAAATTTCAGAAGCACGTGTCTAAAATAATCAGATGTTTGTGTATAATGTACTGCTGAGCTTATGTGACAGAAAATCGAATGTCGTTCAGTGCAAAAGCCATTCAGTTTGACTTCGTAGAAATATTGTAGTAAAACTGTTTCAATGGTGTAATGGTTAGAGCGTCTAGCTCCCAAGCGGACGTGATGGGTTCGATTCCCGGCGGGGACAATAACTTCTTGTTGTTTAGTTAGAACGTTCGTCAAATTACCTAGGTTGGGTAGCGGACCGGGGGGCCTGAAGCGCTCCTTATCATTGTTTCTTTATTCCTGTTTTTCCTCATACGGTCTGCACCTTTACTTGGCATACCTATTGTACTATTAAATAAAATAACTGCATAATTTATTGAGTAAATATATAATACTAAAAGGAGAAAAATAACATTTTTATCAAAGAAATTGAACCGATTTAAAAAAATAAGGAACTCGCTAAAATTTTAAATATAATCAAACTTAAATTTTTGACACAAAAAAAAACATTTTAAAATAAAATATGTTCAAAATAATCGTTCCAATAACTAAATAAAAATAAACAAAAATCTTATTTAATCTAGCTACTACACGTATTTTATATTCTACTATATAGTTAAATTAATATATTATTTTTTAAATAATTTTAATGTCTCCTTTTACCAACTATGGGTTTATCTGGACTGGGCCTAAAGTTTAACGTGGGCTCCGAACCACGGTCCTCAGCATTAAGCCTACCGACTGGCGAGTGATCAACTTTAGAAATCATCCCAGAAGACATCCGGTCTTACCCAGCCTGGTTACTGGCGGTACTGGGATCAAGTTCCTTGTCGGATTTTACACTCTTGCCTAGAACATTCACAAACATACATTTACGACCATGCCCAGCAGGATTCGAACCCGCGACTATCGCAACTGTAGGAGGACCGTCTCATCGCATTTACCACTGCGCCACCAAGCCGGATTTAAATCAATATTGTAAATAGATAAATAGGTTTAGGTAGATATTAAGCTAAATTGTATGTATATACTAGAAAGTAAAATACGTGTTGTAGGTAGGTTAAATAATATCATAAACCATATGTATACAACATATATGGTTTTGGGTGAGGTGAGAAGAATAATTGTATCACTTTGATTCATTAAGACGCTGAAGAATTTCATTGTAAGTGTTTAATTTTTGCCCTACAGTTCTTTTGTTTTCTAGGTTATTTTTAATGATCTTTCATATCAGTATCTTTTTATGTGACCTTACCTATTATCTACCTTTCCGAAAAATTATCAATGAAAATAGCTTTAAAATTTGCATTTTTCATCAATCCATTATCAGATGATCTATTTTGTATTCAATAGTGTACATTTCTTGCTTCTCCTGTTCCTAACAGCTATACTTTTTGTGGGCAATAAATAACAAACTTTTTTTCGATTATGTAACGGTTCTCCATGTTTTGGCCGCTCTAAATTCCTATAGTGTACTGCAATCCGCTTTGGTGACAGTACACTCTAAATTACAAACCTCTGTTCAAATTCAAGTAGACTATGTGAGTTCTCAGCAAATTCAGTAATCAAAGAGGTCTTACACTTTGAACTGAAATGTTTGTGTCAGAAAACCAAGGAATTAGGCTGTCTTTTTCAAACATGGACGTATCTTAATTGGAACAAACATTGGAACATTGGGTGTTTTCGAATACCTTTAATACATCTTCTGTGACCTTACAGGTTCAGTTTCAATATATTTGCTGTAATTTACTTCAAATCGGTAAGGAATGCTTCGAGTAATTGCGGAACGATTGCCAATCCAACGTCAACTTGTCTTTTCTTCTTGATAAGGAAGTTGATTTCGGTTAATTAAATGAATATAATAGAGAACATTCTCATAATTCTTGTGGAATTGAAAGTTGACGATATAAAACAACAAAAACTTTTATTTTACTTATTTATTATTTTTTCCTCTAATGCAAGTATAATTTTTTCGCCATTTTAATTCTTGATAAGTTTTAAGTACGTCAATGAACAGAAAATAAAAATCACTGGAATAAAAAAAACTTGAAATATTTCAAGTAGAGAAAAATCCGCCTTCAAAATATTAACCAAACATACCTATACTAACATTTTTCGTGGCATAAATCCCGGAAATGCGTCAATATCTCACGTCGATCTCCCGGAATCTCAAAGAGCAGCTCGGCACAAAGCCCGACGAACACAACGTCGATGAAAAAAAAAAGCCGAGTGCTTACAAGAGGAAAACTGCGAACAAACACGAATCCAAAGGTACGAAAAAAAGCCCGAGTCCATCTAACAAAAAACATAAACAGTTGACTGACCAAATACAACTGGAATTTCGGTGTTTGTACAGCTGTCATATTTGCATTTTGTCAACGGGAATCTACCTCGCCAACGGGTCTGATATGATAGCACAAAGCTTTTGTTATTTTATAGCTCGTAGGATATATTTTTTAGATTTACAGTAGTGAAAACTGAACCAAAATCTAAAACATTAATCCGGGTTTGAATTGTATAAGGAATGTGAATTAATTTTGAAGAGTTAAGGATACTATGCTTTGATACTATTGTATAACATCTCTGTGTTTCTTTATCATGACTAAATTATGCGCTTCGGAGTTACCAGACAGTGCAACAAACTGGAATATTTATAGCAAATAACATAAAAAATATATTTTATTTAAAACACTTTTATTTATAAAAATATTTACATAAAGACAATAAAAATATCTGATGACTATGATGTTTAAACAAATATGAATATTTTTTCATAGGCTAATAATATAATTTTACATGGGAACATACAGAAATATTTAATCTTTAAGGTATATAATACAACATATGTAAATCATATCCCCTTTATTCAACGTTAATTTGTTTAAATTAATTAGATTTTACATTAGATATACTTAGTACAATTACAAATTATTTACATTACATATAGTACAAGCAAGGGAGTACAGGATACATACTCTAGTATGCATTACCCAAACTAAAATAAAATGGTATGGTTTTGTTCGCTTTAATCTTCTGATTTCCTGCTTGGTGTGTAGCAAATTGTGATTCCACATTGCTGTGATTTAGTAAACATATTTTTCTACTTTGTTTTAAGGCGAAATATTGAATAAGTTTGTAAATACATTTGATCTAAAAGTCATCGTGCAGTTCTGCGTTGATTACGTAGAAATAAGCCTTGATTAGTCCTAGAATTTTGATTATCATATGTAGAAGTAGTCAATTTACTAGTACAATAGTACAATTTACTTCGGATAACAACATATTTCTACTTAGCTCTAATTCTTTTTGAAGATTCCAATGTGTACCGAACAACTTCTGCTGATTCCAATATTGAACTAATGTGACCTTATCTCCCTTCACGATAGGTTAAACTAAAGGATCTCTGAATAAGTACACGTTATGTATTTGAAGGTACAACAAATATAATGAAAGACTTATATTTGAATTAAAATTAGCAATAGCATCTTGATTAATCAATACTCCATTTTGGATCCATAATCATCCAATCTGAAAATCAAAGAACAAACATTCCTGTACATAGTATGTAAGTGCTCAAAGAGATTCCCTAAAATTTACCACTGTTTACGTTTATTATTTCTGCACTAAATAGTCCTTACGAAAGAGAAACATTCCACATTAAGAGAAACATAACTTTTGTTTCCTTTTATTACAAGGGCACAACGAGGAAATAAATAAAATTCTTTACGGAAAAATGTCGAACGACCTGTGTTTCTTTTTTTTTAGATGAAAGTTATTGGTTGTTTTACACTTATATTAATGTCTACTACGACTGAGACTAAGATTATTATCAATGAAATTGTGATGTAGACGAGACGTCATAGACAATTTAATACGTAGGACACGTTTTCCTTAATCCCCTGAGAAATGCTGACTAGTCAAAAGATAAGAATAAGTGCCATATAAATTAAAAATTAATATGAACATCAAGTTACACGTCTATCCATCAAGTAATATTTGATCAATGTAATATGATCTGATCAATGATTGATATAATCATCCAATATGAAAATCAAAGAACAAACCTTCCTGTACATAGTATATAAGTGCTCAAAGAGATTCCCTAAATTTACCACTGTTTACGTTTGAAATTTATTTCTGCACTAAATAGTCGTTACGAAAGAGAAACATTCCACAGAAACAAAACTTTTGTTTCCTTTTATTACAAGGGCACAACGACAAAATAAATAAAATCCTTTACGGAAGAATGATGATTTTAACCATTGTGATACATCAAGTGAACTTCACACAGGAAGGCAACTTCGAGACAAAACTAGTTTTCATTCAGTCGATTATTTCAAAATGATGATCGTGTCGAATATTGAAATATTGATAATGTCCAATACTAATAGAAATGTACTTAATGTCGAACGACCTGTGTTTCTTTTTTTTTTAGATGGAAGTTATTGGTTGTTTTACACTTATGTTAATGTCTACTACGACTGAGACTAAGATTATTATCAATGAAATTGTGATGTAGACGAGACCTCATAGAAAATTTAATACGTAGGACACGTTTTTCTTAATCCCCTGAGGAATGTCGACTAGTCCAAAGATAAGAATAAGTGCCATATAAATTAAAAATTAATATGAACATCAAGTTACACGTCTATCCATCAAGTAATATTTTAAGTTACAATGGTATCTAGTCACGTTTTGTTTTTGTTTAATGAGATTATGATCTGATCAATGACTGATATTCTTTAAACTCAATTTTCTTCAAAACAAAACTTAAACCAAATAATTTAAATATCAAAACTATGATATGTACAGATTTTATTTATTCTGTTATGCTGAGATCTTTTATGCTCTAGATATTTCTCTTAGTTTAAAATTAATTTAGTTGGAAATTTTCTTGAGATTAAATTTTTGTATATTAGTTCGTTTGAACATAAAATACAGTATATTTTTTAAATACATTTATGTAATGTTATATATTTGTTAAGGTTGAAAACTACAAGCATTCATCCAAACTCTCCAGGAGGATCCTATAAAATATATAAACTATGTAAGAAGCTATAAGAAATGTTCGTGATTTAATGAATCTTTCGAGCTTAATTTTTATTCTGAAAATAGAACATTGTCTTGATTACATAACAGCTGTAATGTAATGGTTAGATGTATAATTTAATTTTTTTTATATTATTTCAAATTGTTGTAATGTTTTAAGTATTCAACGCTATCCAGCATTTTATCTATTTATCTGCTAAATCGTAATGTGTTGTCTGAAATAAATAATAGTCGCATGGGCAAATCTGATTAGTATGATGTTTGTGGAAAGACGTTGCAACCCAAGTTCAAGAGGATCTCCTCTATTGACGCCAGTAATATAAGATAGAGGATTTTTTGCATTTTCAAGATGACTTGTCTATTATGTATCCACTAAATAGTCAAGCTTTTTACTTAGTTAGTTGAATCTCAATTATTTCATCAGTTTTCAGGAGTTCGCAATAAAACAACTCTCTTAACTTGTGACAGATGCACATGGGAAACTTTTTAATGGAATGTTCTTTAAACCCTTCAAAAACTTAAATTATAAAAAAAATAAAAATTATTTTTTGAGGGATATATAATAGAACATGCAAGTTTCTATAACATCACCTCCATCGTCATAAATCACCTGTCTTGTCCACTAAACGTCGTCCCACTTTATAATGCCTTCTATTTAATTTTTTTAAATTTTATGAAATACCCAAAAATGAGTATGTCCTTGTAGAGCATGGAGTAGTACTAGAAGCGTTGGAAAACTATTTATCCACCAACCTTACACTACTTTTTTGCAACTTTGAATTTCCAAAAATATTCTTGAGAATTAATTTACAATACTACAATATACTGTATGAAAATACAGAACACCGTTGTTGACAAATTACGTAGATGGCTTCTAATAACTCATCGGTTGCTCATTCTTTTGCTACTCATGGTTTAATTAATGAAATAAAAGTATTTCTTATAAAAAAGAAGTGGGATTTCACTAAATTTATATTAAAGAATCTAAATGTATTTCTTCCAATATATGAAGTTGATGAAAATAGGGAAAGATTTTACGTATATTTGTGCATATAGTGAATTTGGTGGAAACAGTGAAATTGGATGATAATTCTACTTTACAAGTGTTGCAAAAAGGTAGATGATAACCCGAAAAATTAGATGGGATAAATGGATATACTACATGAAGTGACTAAGAAAACATTCAAATATGTTTAAATAAAAGCATATTCTGTGATAAAAATAATATACTTATTAATTTGATATGTTGAATTGGACAAATAGAGTTTCAAAATTTCCATATTTGCTGGGACAAATCAGACAAATTGCTTTGATGACAACCCTACTAAAACATTTTATGATAATAATTTGAAGATACAGATGCAAATCTATTTGACCAAGATTCATTTTGCATAGTTGAATTAAATTATTTCAGACTCGTTTACACAATATTTAAAACAATTGAAGCCTAACCTCAAATATTATCAACAGTGTTATTTACTCCAACATAAAAATGTTTATATACATGTGATGATGTAACTTTGTATTGCATTAAATTGCCTTATAATATTTCGGTAAAGAAAATGCACAAATTGTAATTCTGAAGTTTATTTTTGAAATAGCCCAACAATCATAAGAATACTTCATCAAGTACTTAACAAAAAGTGTTCAGGCATGCTTTAACATATCAAGTTTTCCTATGAATTCTTCAACTGATTATCTGCTTCTTTATCTTACTTAACTTCAGTGATGACATTAGGATTATAGGCTGTCTATATGTTGACAAGAATTAAATTAAATTGAAAAATTATTCGTCATTTTCAAAAGTACTGTTTGTTATAACACATGTACCAGGCTGTAAAACCTTGTGTGTGTCACTCACCCTTAACGTAGTCAAATATAGCCCATCGATCTATTTGATGTACAAGAAACCTCAATGATAATAGCCTTTCGTAATCTAACCATGATGGGATTTGATTGACACTTGTTGAAGGCTTGAATTTAATTAATAATTTACATTTAATTCCATTTAACTATATCAAGAAACGATTTAAGTATAATAAATATATGTTTAAAAAATATGCTTACAAAGTTTAAACGATTCCTTTGTAACTTCATGTAATATTGGCTGATAATTAATGATTACATTGACAGAATTAATCATCACAGATACTGGACAATGTAGTACTAAAACACAGAAAACAATGTTAATCACATAAAGGAAATCCGAAAACGTTCAAATAATTAATAGTTTAAGGGTATGAAGCTGAAACAGCTGCGCTCTAGAAAAGCGTTACGTGCACATGCCGCGAAACTGAGACATATCGTAAAACCTATTTGTTTTTCTCGGGGATTTTCAGGAACAGCTTTAAATAAACGACAATCGCATTTCGCAAAGCAAGTTTCCCGAAAGAGTTTCTGATTTATGACCGCGCGACCGGCCTTCTCGAATATTTGATCCGTCCATATATCAGTGTCGCGGGCTTTGACACTGTTTTTCCACGACCGTGACTAATGTGAACTATGTTTCACGATATCGCGAAACAAATAGGATAATATTTTATAGTTTTACGATGTAGGTTGATGTTTCGGAGTCGAATAATTACGAGGAATGCTCGAGAAATGAAGATATAAATCAGATCAATTTATCTCTAAAAAGAAAAACAGCGTTGGGTCAAAATGTAGTTAGATAACATTTAACACACAATAATAAATCATTTCTTATTAAAATTGAAAATTTCAATTGTTTACACGCATTGATTTTTATAGAAGAGTTATAGTGAACATAATATTGAAAAGGCTATAATTTATTGACGGAAATAACTTTATATATATATATATATTTAAAGTCTCCTTTTACCAACTATCGGTTTATCTGGACTAGGCCTAAACTTTAACGTGGGCTCAAACCACGGTCCTCAGTATTAAAGCCATTAATCCCAGAAGACATCCGCGGTCTTGTCGGATTTTACACTCTTGCCTAGAACATTCACAAATATTAAACAAACACAAACATAAATTTACGACCATACCCCAGCAGGATTCGAACCCGCGGCTATCGCAACAGTAGGAGGACTTTCCCATCGTCTTTACCACTGCGCCACCAAGCCGGCAAACTAACTTTATTGTAGATAATATATACACTATGTAAGAAGTCATAAGCTATGGGTCGTCAACGTCAATATATTTGTCAACATTTTGTAGGTCAATATGGTTTAATTTTTATAGATTACTAGCTGACTCGGAAGAGTTGGTACTGCCTCAATCGATAAATATCGCACGGAAATGTTCACGAATAGACACAGTTTTCTTACTGGCACAATATTTTTGTCACTCTAAATAACACAAGTTGTACTTAAATAACAAAACAGGATCATAAAAGCCAAACTTCCAATTGCAAACATCAGATGAAGTCCTAACAACAATTAATATTGGTAAGGCTCAAAATATAAATAGCAACCGTTGTATTCAACAAAATTTCGGAGTTTTCATGGAATAGCATTCCGTCATCATCAATTATTCAAAAACAATGAAGAGAAATGAGAATAGACTCGACGATTTTCCATTACAACCACGAGCTTCGTCACATTCTCGCCCCGTAAATAAAACGCAGTCAATGGATTTTAATTCGGCATCAGAGTCCCGTCTTCGTTCGCGTTTCGCCTCATAGACTTTCGAGAAGGCGCGGAAGACGTGACAAGTGCCGAGTATTAATTGTAACTTCTCTCGGCCGATATTCACGCTCTTATATACGTTTGTGATTGAGGCGCGATGACGGCAAATTGCTGCGAAAATTCCTAGCTAATGGAAAAACGACGGTTTTTGTTTTTCATTCATCAACGAATGGATATTGTTGCGGATATTTCAGACGGGTACGGATTAAATACTGTCTTTAAATGTTCAGAGAAAACTTCCGCTTTATCTTTATCATTCGTAACCCACGTATTGTTGTCAATTTTAATGGGTGGATTATGTTGTTGAGGTTTTTTGATCTTTTTTGTTACTTTCCAGAGATAGTATTCCGTTGAATTAGTTGGCGTTAAGTTTTCTAAATAGTTTTGAATTTATTTTGTTCGATCTTTACAAGCTCTTTCAGCTCTTTTGTTACCTTGTTGAATTTTCTCTTGTTTTATTCTGTTCTGATTTGTTGTCAGTTTTTTTTGTAGTTTTCTCTTTTCGGCAATTTTTTGTTTAATTGTAGATGAAATATAATTAAACCTTTGATATGTCGTGCTATTAGGTGCTGCGTACAATGCGGCCTCTTGTATAGATTTTGTTATATTTTTTGCTGCTATTTCTGTGTCTTTTTCTGTTTTGAGAGGTAAATTTAGATATATTAAATACAAAGGACGGGTTGTTGTTTTGTTGATAATATATGAGGTTACTGTTATAAAACTAGTGAGTGATCAGATGATAGATCGAAGCATGATTCAGCTTTGCACGTTTTGGTGTCTCAATAAATAAATAATATATTTCACTATTAAAAACTTGTATCTTTAAAACACTGACAACTTTCTCATCAAGGTATCAAACTATTAGATCGGTTCCAATTCATTAAAAATAAATTTTGGAATACACAGAAAGGAAAACATCGATTTAGAAAAAACGAGGTCAAAAAATGATCCCATTTACGTAATTCACAAAACAGATAATTACGGCCAATTCGAAGATAATTGGTGGGCGAAAAGGCCCTTTAATAAAATCATCTTCGACAATTTTCTTTTAGAATTTTGACTAATAAAAAACTGATAATTGCATTGGTCTTCTCTCCGAATTCTTTCACGCTACCAGCTGTGTTTAAAGTACTTACAGAATTTAATAACAAGGCATAGAAGCAAATGTTGTCTTCATAATCCATTGGCTAAATTCCCGGTCTGACCTATTATAGTCGTGATTTTTTAAACATTTCAGCTAGTTTCAGTTTAATATAATCGCGTAATATAACATATATACAAATTTTAAATGAAGAAATAAAGATATATTTTAATATTAACTTGATAATTCCTAACTTAAGTTTACTTAGGTATAAAATGTTAATTATAAAGAGAAATATTATATGGCGTTTTCTGAAAACAATGTCAACATCATCAATGCTTAGTTGCCACGTGGAGTGTCTATTTCTTAACCTTTTAACATTATTCACTACAGCTGTAATTGATCATAATTTTTATGCCCCTTTCAATTCTTGAGATGTCTGTGTTCTTAATCCAATTATTCTTTGAGACTTGTTAGTATATCTTTTATGCTGTACATACCAGAAACAGAAGGGTACTAACAGAATTGTTATGGTAAAGAAATTAATTGTATAGTTCGGTTATATGTACATAGGAAGTATTTAAACTAGACTAGCTGAAATGTAAGCTGGAATAACTAGTTTACAAGTAGACGCTATGAAATGTAAGAAAAAATATGATTATGAAGCATTTTTACGTATTTTAGGATATTCACTTCCAACACAATCTGAAACTTATATCGAAACACAGATTCAAATACATTTCATATTAGATTTTGAATATCTTGTATATCGACATTGTAGCATGTAAAATTCGACTGCAGTTAGATCGTTACGACAGCATGCTCAGCATGGAGGGTTGATTTATGATATATAACTCTACAAATTGCTTAACCTTTACGAAATGGTTGTCTTCCATTTGGAATTTTTTTCAACTTGCCACCAAATATAACCTGGCTACATCTTCTTGGGAGCCATATTTTTTAAGGTTGATTCATTGTGACTACGTATATCTAAGTGTTCTAATCAGTTTCAAGTATCTAGATCTTATTTGACGGGCAGATTTTTCTTACTTTGGTTTACCTCTATTCCATTGGTTAAACCATTTTTCAGTTTTATGTAGGTTGCATTCGAACTGAAACGAGGTTGAGGTTGTTGTTTATGAAGATTTCTATGAGGCTCTTAAATTTTCTCGAAATTTTATTAAATAAGGTTTTGTCTCTGGTATCGAGGGGTATGCCTACTTTCTTCTTCTTTTTTCGTTATTTGTTCTTGATGTTCTTTGCGCTTATAATGTATTTCAGTGGAAATTCTTTTACTTTTTGGCGGCTCTATGGATGATAATCTATTTAATCCTCTTTAGGAATCGATGGCAAAAATTATACTACCGGTGTAGCTTTGTTTTAATATACGAGAAAGCTTATCTCTTAATCACTTTACTAATCACGTTTTAAATCCGACTGATATTCTGATTTTGTAATTTAGTAGTTGTCAAACACCCAGCAAGCTATTCTAAGGTGTGTTGAGGATGTCAAAAATAAATGAATAAGTTTGTTAATTATGTTTGTAGAATTATAACAGTTATTTCCCAAAACATCGTTTTTATAATATTAAATTTTTATAACTGTATGTTGGTATCTCAGATCCCTCTGGCAGATTGTCAGTCAGTGTTTGATCACGTTTTGCTACTGCTACCTGGTCTCTGGCTTATTTGAAATAGGGAGTAACTTTTATAATTGACCATCGGTTTGAAGACAAGGTCATATATTCCGTACATGTCCCCTCAAATAGGACGAACCGAGGGGTTCTAATTTACAATTCGCGATAATTCATAATTGAGGGCCAAGAAGTCTGCATAGAAAGACCCAAATTAAAGATCGCCTTGGTTCACTTAATTGTAATTAGTGCAAATAAATTAAGTACGGTGAAGTGTTTCATTAATTTGCAAGAAAGTCTAGCTGAAATAGTCAGCTGTGAGCAACCAGGGCCGAAAGTAAATTAACAATAATTAACAAATAAAAGAGTTCCAAGTGCAGTTTGCTACGAGAGATATCAAAAAAGTTTCTCATCGGCAACAAAAGAACTAGCTTTAATTAATTAGGTGTCTGTCTAACGATCTATTTTAATAATTTTTCCATTTGTTCATTAAGAACTTGTAACCTGTTCTTCAACTCCATCATTATGTCTATAACTGAATTATTTCCCAATCAGCCATTTTAAAACCAGTTCACTTTATATTATTACGAGTGTGTTGTTGTCTCCTATAAAGGAAACGTCTCGATACCCGACCAACGCCGTACACGGTGTTATATCTCTGTTTCGTGTTAAATCCGTTATTATTCCAGCAATTACGTCGAAAAAAATACCCATAACAATGTTTGTCGCGTTCGAGATGGTCGTTAACCTGTCAGTGACGGAATAAACAACCGAAAACGATGGTAATTTACGTTCCGACATCGTTGAACGCGATTCGAAAATGTAAATCACGATGGCGCCACATGTATCCCCGGACGGCGAAGCTTCGCAGTTTCGTTTCGCGGACGCTGACTGCATTGACAAGTCGTCTGTTCTTGTCATTACCTCTATGTTTTATTTCTTCTATGATTGGTCTCCTCTGAGGGACGGATAGTGGTGTTAAATCCTTGAATATCTGCCCCCATCACATTACTCGTGGTTCTAATAATGTCCCAATTTGTAGCTCTTTTAATTTCGTAGTTGAACACTCTACATACGAGGGTCACTATTTATATTTCGGGAATAGGAAAAAAAAAACAAATAGTTAAGCTGCGAATATATTTTTATTGTTTTTCAAAGTACTCCCCACTGTGATAGATACAATTTTGCATATGCTCAAACCAATTTTCAAAGCATTTATTCCATTCCGAATGAGGTATCTTCAAAACATGATTT
The DNA here is from genome assembly GCF_030347505.1 of Rhynchophorus ferrugineus. Classification (NCBI taxonomy): domain Eukaryota; kingdom Metazoa; phylum Arthropoda; class Insecta; order Coleoptera; family Curculionidae; genus Rhynchophorus; species Rhynchophorus ferrugineus. The sequence goes on along the minus strand of NW_027472580.1, from coordinate 87,436,970 downwards.
TTGAACGCTTCAATAGCTCCTTGCGGCGACGAAACTCGTTGGCCACGCAGTTTATTCTTCACGGATGGGAACAAAATTAAGTCATTGGGTGCCAAATCAGGGCTGTACGGAGGATGATCCATTATTTCGATGTTTTGAGTGCTCAATTAGTGTCTTGTTTGAGCCGATGTGTGAGAGCTCGCATTGTCATGATGAAGAACAATCCGGCGTCTCTTGTTTGTTTTCCTTTTCCTGTTCTACGACCCTCTACAGGCACTGTTGCAATATGACCAGTTTTGTTGGATTTGGTTCATCTTGGAACACCCATACAGTCGACTGCTGCTTACTTTCGGACTCATGCGAATATGTCCATGATTCGTCACCTGTCACGATTTTATAAACGCCTTTCGAAGGATCGCCATTAAATTTCTTAAGCATTTATTTGCACCAATCGACACGAGCCTTTTTGTGCGATTATCAAATTGTGTGGGATCCAACGCCAACATAACTTTCGTACAGCTAAGTGATCATGTTAAATCGCATATATGCTGGTGGAACTAATGCTTAGGGATGCCTCAATCTCACAGTAGGTGACATGACGATCTTGCTTAATCATTTCGCACACAGCATCGATGTTTTCTGGCATAACAGCCGATTTTGGATGACCTTCACGAAACTCGTCGGACAGCGAACTATGACCACAATTGAATTCACTAAACCAGCGATATACGGTGGTTTTTGATGAAGCTTCATCGCCAAAAGTCAAATTAAGTTGATTGATGCGATATTGATTGATTGTTGTAATAATCGACGTTGAAAATCGTAAAAAATCATCGCACGAAAATGTTCACGATTCAGTTCCATTTTTCGCCAAGACGAAGCTAAATATAAAATAAACAAATAGCGACAGAATATTCTGAGTACGTATATCGTCAAAAATGTCAAACTTTACGATGGAACCGTCAGATGGACTCACATAATAACAGTGTTGCCAATTCCCAAAATATAAATAGTGACCCTCGTATTATAATCGTAAGTGTTTGAGTGTGTGTGTATTGAAGCGATTTTGAACTATCAATGTCTTCCATACCTACTTCTTGTCAACAAAAATAACATAACAAGTTATTTGTGTTTATCCTAATTTGCTACCATTTTAAAATTACAAATTAGTTACTCTACGATAGACACTTCCTCAAATGTCTCCGTTTTTATTATGCACTAAGCTGTACACTTTTTTTATTATTTACTTTTTTATAAATTCACTGAAGTATATCAAATGGTTTTCTGTAATCTTCTTATTAAGCCATTATTATCTAGAAGTTTTAGAACCTCAACATTGATGTGCTGATTGAATCTCTATATATAACAGGTAAGTTTAAAAATTCCCTTCCTGAAACATAGATGGCGCTACTAGAATTAAATCCTTATGTTTTTTAGTTAGCTCTAACCCTCAAAAGATGCGTGGATAAATTTGACAGCTGTCGGATCATTAGTTTGTGTATTATAGCATTTTGAATGAAGTAACTTGTTATTGTGAAAATAATTGATAAAAAGGTATTTCGCGTGTTGATAAAATATTTCTTTTCGAAAGGAAAATATACAGTTGAAGCAAAAACTTGGCTTGATGTCGAGTTTTTAGACACTGCCCCAGGAAAATCAACCATCAAGGATTGGTATGCTAAGTTTATATGGCGTGAAATGAGCACCGATGACGGTGAACGCAGTGGATGCCCAAAAGACGTTTTTACCGACGAAAACATAAAAAAAATCATTCAAAATTTGTTTTTGAATGACCATAAATTGAAATTGAAAGTGTAGAAAGCTCTGTGCAAAGCGGGTGGCGCACGAACTCACTTTTGGCCAATAACAACGACGAGCTGATGATTCGGAGCAGTGTTTGAAGATGATTAAGCGTAATAAACCCGAGTTTTTGAGTCGATATGTGACAATGAATGAAACATGAAACATTTTTGTTACTTTTTTTAAGAAATCATATAAGTATTTTCCAAGTATTAATTTATTACCTATTAACTATTTCTATGGTGCTATGCGCTATATGTTTAGGTAGTTCCGGGTTTTCCACTAACAAATACGAATTAACAGCATTTTTGTTATCTGTGAGTATAAATTGTAAGGTAAGGTGTGCTACACCAACTTCAAATTTCAAAATTCGAAATATATATCGACTAGGTGTATTTTTAAATTACAACAAGGGTTGTATTAAGTATATTCGAAATATTTGTCAATCCATCCTCAATTTGTCTTCATTTCTTAAGCAATTTCTGTATAATTGAATACGTTTTTAAAAAAATCCTTCTTATTCTTCTAGGAATCCAACCGACGTTAGTTTTAATATGCATTAGTATGAAAACACGATTTTTCTTCAATAGTAAAAACAATTTGAGAGTATTTTATCATATTGCCATTCAGGTATTAGCATGGTGAAAAATACAACGTATTATCTGCTCTCTATTATAATATTAGGCGGAACATCATTATCTAATAGTTCATCCAGCTCTAAAAACCCTCTGCATATTGTCATTGGATTCAATTTGTGCGAATGAGCTCACACTGAACATAGTTTATGAAATCCTATTATTGTTGGAATTGTTTATTGACATACTTTCATTAATGTATTGCTTTATGTTAAAATCTGATTAACCAGGAGCCAAAACGCGGAGGTAAACTAATTTAACGACAAGAGATAATTATATAAATAATTATCCTTAATTCACGTTTATTATATAATAAATAGCATACTCTACGTTATCATTTAATTTAAGAAGTTACACTGACTTAATCTAGGGAAATTTAAACAAGCCGTCACAGGTAATATCAAATTCTCGAGAGATAACACGAGCGAACTTCGCTTACATAATTTCAAAAGTTTCTAACACCTCAGCGGAAGAAAGCTGACTTCGGACCAAGTTGGAATGGACACGAGGAGATTCGAATGCGTTCGCCGGAGAGATCCCTAATCGAAATATACCGGCCCGAACCCTTTGCATTTTAAACGGACAGTTCTGTGATTTGTTTATCTACAAAACAAGATTTAGCGTCGAATAAAATGTATTTTATCGTTCGTATAATGGAAAATAGGCCTTAGAATATAGGACGGAAATGGAAGCAGTATCTATATCATTGATGAATGACCTATGATCGGGATCTGTGAATCATGAACAAGATAATACGATATCCTCAAAGATTTTTAAGCTCATGGATGGAGAGAGGATGGACAAAGTATTTTTTTAAATTAATTACATCCATATGCTTAGTACAATCTTAATTTACAAATTAATTTATTACTACCGTTCCGTTATACTTGCATTAATACACGAGCAAGGTGAATACGGGATATATATATCAGTATATATATATATATATATATATATATATATATATATCCCAAATTAAAATAAAACTACTTAAGCTAAAGTTAAGAATTCACTTATACACTAAACAAGTTTGTGTGGTTTGGTTTGCTGCAATCTTCTGATTTTCTGCGTGTTGCCCCGTAGCTGTATGGCTTCAACGTTTCTGTGATTTAGTAACCTTACTTCATGTTTTAAGGCAGCATCACGTTAGACAAAAAGCAAAACACATTAGAACCAAAATAAAACAACTACACTGGTTAGTCGGAAGATACTCTCAACTTGATCTAAAATCAAAGAGGTTGATCTATAATACAATTATAAAGCCAATTTGGACCTATGGGGTGCAAATATGGGGTTGCACTAAAAATGCAAATCAATTAGCCATACAACGCTGTCAAAACAAGGTTCTTCGATTGAGTGCCAATGCCTATCGGTATGTAACCAATGAAGAACTGCACGATGACCTGGAAATCAAATGGATTTGCGAAGTTATCCAAGATTTCGCTTTGAAACACGAAAGAAGATTACTAAATCATATTAACGTGGAAGCAATACAACTGCTGGACAGCGCGCAGGCTGTCAGGAGATTGAAGCGAACAAAACCATACGAACTAATATAAAGTGTATAGCTATAAGTTAATAATTAATGAATAATTATAATTTTATAATTGGGGAATACATACTGACGTATTTTCTCGCACTCGTCTTGCTTGTTAATTAATCCAAGTACATAGGAAAAGTAGTAATAAATTAATTGTAAATTGAGATTGTACTAAGCGTATCTAATAAAGATGTTATAAAAGAAATGTTTTAAGGCGAAATCTTGGATCACTTGCAGTTCTTTATTGGTTACGTACCGACAAGCATTGGTAATTAATCGTAAAACTTTGTTTTGGGTGGGTTGGATTACTAGTTGGTTTGATGGTTCAGTGTAATCCTATGTTTGCACCCCATAGGTACAAATTGGCTTTATGATTGTCTGATAAACCAATATATTTGATTTTAGATCAAGTTGAAAGTATCTTCTCACTAACCAGTAGAATTGCTTGTCTTTGAGTCTAATATGCTCTGCTTTTGATCTAACATGATGTATCCAGTTTAAGCTACCATCGAAATCGGTCACCCGCCAAGCGATATAATTAGGTTTTTTCCATTTCGCCGCAATTCAAAATTAACATGGACAGATTTGGAGCTATTAAGCTGTATTTTCCCCCTTCATGCGAGAATATAAATTTTCTTTCGAAAATATATTATTCCAGCAGTAGAAAGTGATTGCGCGGTAGCGATTTGCAAATTTTAAAAACCATACCCAGTCACAAGCTTCTGAGACGTCCAGGAATATTGTAGGGTAGTATTTCTTTTCTTCAAAATGCCTTTTCTACAACCGCTGTTACTGTGTGTATTTCGTCGATTGTCGAATGGTTATTTGGTAATCCAAACTGGAAATCTGGTATTTCTTTAAATTGTTTAATGCGTTTTTGTAGCAATTTATCAAGTAATTTTAATACCACTGGTAGCAATGAAATGGGCTTGTAATATCCAACATGTTCTGCCGGTTTATCAGGACAAAATAAAATGAACATCTGTTATATACACAATATTTATTTATTAAAATGTGCCGAACTGTCGTTTGCTTTTAAAACCCCTACAATTCTTTGTAGAAGAGCATCTAATTAGTTTTCAATAAAATGTTATTCCATACTGGTACCAACATATCCACTAATTGTTTCATTCATATTGGAAATGGAAATCTACTCCTCACTTACTATAAACTCCCCATAACGATTCAGTTATATGGAAGCCTGATTATTGTTTTATCCAGGGAAGACGTCTGATGATATTCTAATAGTTCTAAAACCGGCTGGACCTTTTTGGCTGATGTGTATGGGCGTGTTATCATCTTGGAATATGGCAATGTTTAGTAGCAATATACTAGTAATAGTAAGAACGTCATCAATGAAAAATATTGTAATTGATAAATTGAGGAATTAGCAAGAAAAGAAGAAAGTAAGAAAAATAGTTTTACGTATAGACGCCATTAAGTTAATGCAATATGTCTACCTAACATACTCTTCAAACTTTATTCTTTCTGGCTATCATTATTTTCGTTTGATGGCACACGACTTGGCTGATTAGCATTTTCGGTTTTATGGAAGGGCACATAATTGATCGATTTGTTCATCTCTCCAAAAAAAAACTAATTTTAGTTCAGTTCAATATAACTATTCATAATTTATAACACAAAAAAGCACACAAAAAGAAGTATATTTCTTAAAAATATATACCTTGTACTCTCTAAACTATCCAAATTTAATTCTGTTATTATAACTGTTATGTATATTCCATCTTATGGTAAAAAATATAGAGAATAAAAAATAAATCAGAATATGGGATATCTCATTAGATTGATTTTTGGCTTTTGAAAAAAGAGTTTAAAATGTTAGGACTTTTGGTACTTTTTTTCAAATTATGTCGTACTAATTTTTATTTTTTCTGAAATAATTTAATATTGTTATTCCTTCATTCATAAACTTTTTTCCCATCATTGTAATACTGAAATTTTTATACTTTTTAGTCAATATTTCGTAAACCATTTTACATTATCTCTATATTAAGATAACGTATAACATAACGGAGTTTATAAATAAAGAAATATCGTAAGACCCACGTAAAATTTACTTCGAAAATCGTAATTTATTGTGCGTAAAACGGGTCATACAATGGAATAATTTCACATATTTTTCTCATATAATTTTATTTGTACCGAATTATTTTAAAATAAATGGATTCTTTATGGTAAATATTGAGAAATATGTAAATAATTTTCGAAATTTCGTTATGATTTATCTGTATAGTGCTCGCTGAAAAATTTAAATTTAAATTTATTGAAAGAATTGGGTAGTAAATATTTTACTATGAAATCATTATGATTCTTGATTAACAGATATTTGATTACTTGATTATTTTTCATGATTTTGACATTTGTATATAACATGCTAGTGTTTTATTTAGTATTATTGACTTATTCAGTGTATAGAGACCCTAATAATGACCATTTATTGGCTTTGTATTTTCATTTAAAGAAATCTAATATGGACGCTTATTAAGAGGAGAAAATTGCTAATCTTGGACTTTACTGTTTTAGTTTTATATGATTGAAGAATATATAGAGAAGGCTCACTTGAAAAAAGTGTTTACAACTTGAGATATAATGAGAGGTTTACTATCTTCAGAAAAACGCGTTTAAAGTTTTTTTAGATGCCCCGTCACTTATACAACTATAAATCTGAAAAAAAATTTTAGGACACAGGTTTTGAGGACAGTTAAAAGTTGAGCTTTAAAAATATGAAGAATTAAAATTAAGTTTTTCAAATATCATTTTAGGGCACAGGTTTTGAGGACAGTTAAAAGTTGAGCTTTAAAAATATGAAGAATTAAAATTAAGTTTTTCAAATATCTAGACTAGGACAACCCCCCTAACGAACATATCGAACAACCAAGTATAAATTAAAATTCACAACCTTTTTGATAAAGACATTCACTAACTGAAGATGCAACAGATTCCTTAAGGTTCCGTTACATACTCTCGGCGTCTCATCCCGAAACTAACCGACTAACGTGCAAATTCAATTTACAAGTGAAACAAATCAAGTTAACGTTGATTTTATGCGATCCGAGTGGGCGAGGAACACACAAAAGCCCGAGTATTATTGATATAATCGCGATAATATTTAAATTAAATAGTCGATTTGTATCGAAAAATAACGAACGGGTCGTCTCGGTCGCCCGACGCAGAATCTCATTCCGATAGTTGGCCATGTTCGTTTTTGTTTCCTATCAGATTTACGTGGGCCAGTTCGGAATAAATGCGGAAAATAATGGTTTGAGTTTCGACACCTACTATACCAGTTTTCGAATGATAACAGACCGAATGTAGTCGGTGTTCGAAAGAATAGTTTCACGCCAGAGAGTTAACGATGTCGTTTCGGACTTCTGAATAATTTATTTTCTTATGTGACTCATCTTACAATAACATAAATAAAAGAAATGTTAAAGCGTTTTAACAAATGGTCTGAACAGTTCCGGGCCTAACACATAGATGGCTTTAGTTTTATTAAATTTTAGGAATGTTCGTCGGGTCGGTCAGTCGATCGAAATGTGTGGCTGCCGCTGCGATTGTTTGCCCGAACACTCACTACTATTTTTGGAAGGACTTTGCACGAGAACTAAAAACACTGGTTGGATCAAACTTGTTTATTTTAACTTATAATTTATACATGTGGTCGACGGGAGAATTGACAGGATATTAGGTTAGGTAGAGGAGGTACGGTAGCGCTGTGGAAGTGGTACTGTTACAAGGGGATGGAGAAAAGAAAAGAGAACGAGACGTCGTCGTGATGGTCTTTTATAGCCCGGAACTGCATGGTACCAATCCACAGGCGTTGCCAACATTCCCTGCTTTTTCAGTTAGTAGTAGCCTACAAAAGAAAGCTGTTAAAATTTTATGATGATCTACTCATAAGTTTATAGGTTATTGTGCTAAGAATGGCACTAATTTTGTCATTTTCAAATACAATTTCGTGTTTTAATTCTACACTGCTTCTTGGTGCGAAAAATAGCGTTCAAGCGAAGCAATGGCTTGAAAAGTGTTTTAAGGACTCCGTTTGCTGACTTCAAAGGTGGTCGTAGAGACACCGATTGCAGAACGTAATGGAGGTCCAAATGAGGTGGTAACACCAGAAAACATAAAAAAATCAACAAAATCGTTTAGAATGATCGAAAAGTGAAATTGAGCGAGTTAGCTAAAATCGTAAGATATCAACAGAACGTGTTGGTTTTATATTGCATGACTATGAGAAGGCTCTGTTCAAAGTGGGTGCCGCGTTTGCTCACTGTTGGCCAAAAACATGAACGTGTTGATGATTCTGAGCAGTGTTTGACCATGTTTAAACGTAACAAACCGGAATTTTTGCATCGATATTTGATAATGTATGAAATATGGATCAATCATTCCACTCCGGAATCAGAACGATTGCCATCCCAATGGACATCAACTGGCGACAGGCCTATTTTGAGGCAAAAGATCAATCGTTCTACAAAAGTAATATTGAAATGTTAGGGCGGCGCTGTAATGATTGTGTTGCTCTTGATGGAGATTACGTTGACAAATAAAACTTTGTGACGCGCGATAATTTTCAGCCCATGTGCTATATATACTAAAATTAAAGAGATTGATCTGTCAGTCTGTTTTAAATGCTTATTCGGACTATTATATATGAGCGTACATCAAACCCAATTGTAATCCACTTGTTATCAATGATTTTCGCTACGTAACCAACGAAGATCTATATGGTGACCTCAAGTTAGTTATCCTAGATTTCGCCTTAAAATTTGAAATATAGTAACTTTATTTCATTCGCTAATCACAGCGACGTATATACAATACAGCTAATGGATAATATGCCTGCAGGAAATGATTCAACCAAACACAACAACATGAACTTGTATAGTGTATGAGTTTTTACACTTAACTTACTTTACTTAAGTAGTATAATTTGGAAAATACTCACTGATGGACTACTACGTGTAGTAGATAAGTTAAATAAGTATTTTGTTTATTTTTATTTAGTTATTGAAATTATTATTATGCACATACATTATTTTAAAACGTTTTTTTGTGTTAAAAATCTAAGTTTCATTATTTTTTACTTTTTAGTGAGTTCCTTATTTATTTTTTGAAGTCGGTTCAATTTTCTTGTTAAAAATATTTTATTTCTCTCTATTTAGTGTTAGATATTTACCCAATAAATTACGCATTTATTTTATTAAGTATTACAATGGATGACCCAAATAAAAGTACAGCCCGTATGAGGAAAAATAGGAATAAAAAACAATGATTGAAAATAAGGAACGTTTCAGGCCCTGGGGTCTTCTACCTAGTCTATGTGATTTGAGAAATGTTCCCATAAAACTAGAACAAAAAAGTTGCTGCTCTATCTGGAACTGAACGCGCGACCCCCACCTGTGAATTTGACGCTCTAACCATTATACCGTAGAAACAGTTGCCTAGAAATTTTCTACGACTTCTCATATGATATGTTTAATAAAAAATATGTGAAAACATTGTACGTGTCTGTGAAAATTGAGGTTTTTCCTCGTTTTGCCCCCCTTCGCCACATCAGATCCTAACTTATTTCCAACGGGACCATCTCGGTAGTGTGCTCTTCTGAATACAAAAGGAATTTTGAATATTGGACAATTGATATTCCACAATTGACAGATATATATATATATATATATATATATATATATATATATATATATATATATATATATATTTAAAAATAATTGGAAATAAGAAACCAAAACGATAATTTTTCAAATGTGTCACAAAACTCTTTGAACATCTAATTCGAATTTCCATTTTCAGTGATTTATTCTTGAAAAAAATATCGATATATTGAAATCGTACATACATATATTTCGATGCATATTAATTTATATAGTGTTTCGTAGTATTTACCATCAAACGATTCATGCAATATTTCGCAAAGTAAAACAATTAAAATGTCATTAATTTTACAGCGAAATTCAAACTATATTATCAGGAATATTACATAATATGCTGGTTACTAATGTATTCGTAACAACTTTTTATTATACAGATCGAATCGAAGATAATTTTTAGTCCATCTTCATCCTAGCTCAACGGAAACTCTTATCAGTCAGGATATAAGCACCTGAATGATTTACAATCACCACTTTGGTCGCTTTTCTTTCTTCTTATCTTCGTATTTAACTTATAGCTCCGTTGCACTAACTCGTATAATTCTATATTCCAATTTATATCTTGTATAATTAATATTCATCTCGGGTTTCCATTGATTGTTCGATATCTTCGAGTGTATTTTCTGGCACATATGTCGTACTTTGACGTTTATCGTTACAAAACCTTATGTATGGTTAATATCTCTCTGGTACATTAATCATTGAACGTTTATGTTATTTATCGGTAGAGCAAGCGTGTACATGTGAATGTAACTAACTAATGTCACGTTTGATAGGGATTTATTTGCTATAGAGGAACGAAATTTCTGTTGACGGTGGAAGTTGGCATCCGAGAGGATTATATAGTAATTTGTATATATATCGTGCTTTTAATTACTCGTAGTTACTAAACTGTATTCCAAACTTTAGCGTACATATGTTTTAATAGGGCATATTTTTGTTAAAATAGGTTAATTGAAAGTCATATGGGAAAATAAGAAAAATTGATATAGTTTTGTATAAATATTACATAATTAAATTGTTGAAACTTAAGTAATAAGTTCAAATTATGTTAGGACGATTCTAGAAAGTGATAAAAGTAGTTCGGCCAACTTAAGCAGCACTGGCCAAGGCGACTAGGCTAGGTAAGACTGTTGATGTTCTAACAGGTCAATTGAAAAATCTCCGGCCTACCATAGTACACATTTTTTTAGCAAAATTAGTTTTTTTTATTCAACATAATTCCCTTCAAGGGTGATACACTAATTATAGCGACCCTCCAACTTTTAGATACCATTTTTGTAGTACTATTTGTCCTTTGCTTCCAAATAGGCTACAGTTTCGGTGATCACCTCTTCATTAGACGACAATTTCTTCCCAGTGGACATACTTTTGAAATTTGAGAACAGGAAATAGTCGCTGGGGGCCAGATCTGTATAATGCGGTGGATGAAGAAACAATTCGAAGCCCAATTCATGGATTTTTGCCATCGTTTTCACTGACTTGTGACACACTGCATTTTCTTGATGTATCAGCCCTTTCTTTTTCTGCAAATGCGGCCGCTTTTCGGCGATGTTGTCCTTCAAATGCTCCAATAACGCTACATAATAGTTGCTGTTGATGGTCCTTCCTTTATCAAGGTAGCCAGTAAAAATTGTTCCATGCGCATCCCAAAATATAGACGCCATAACCTTGCCAGCTGACTGTTGAGTTTTCCCACGCTTTGGAGTGGGTTTATCGTGTGCAGTCCACTCGGATGACTGTCGATTGGACTTCAGCGTGAAATTATGGAACCATGTTTCATCTATTGTCACATATTGATGCAAAATCTCGGGTTTATTACGTTTGATCATCTTCAAACACAGCTCCGAATCATCAACTCGTGGTTGATTTTGGTCAAAAGTGAGCTTGCGCGACACCCACTTTACAACAGAGCTTTCTTATACCCAAATATTCGTGAATGATATGATGTACACGTTCAGTTGATATCTGTTTAATGTCTGATAATTCATTCAATTTGGATTTACGGCCATTCAAAATAATTTGGTGGATTTTTTAAATGATTTCGTCGGTAACAACCTCTTTTGGGCGTCCACTGCGTTCACCGTTTTCGGTGCTCATTTCACCACGTCTAATCTTAGCATACCAATCCTTGATGGTTAATTTTTCTGGGGCACTGTTCGGGACCTCGGCATCAAGCCAAGTTTTTGCTTTAACTGTATGTTTTCCCTTCAAAAAGCAATATTTTGTCAACACGCGAAATTCCTTCTTATACATTTTTATACACGCATCTTTTGAGGTTAGGGCTAACTAAATAACATATAAACAGCTTCTCATAGTCAAACACTCATGCAGTAAAAACAAAGACATTCTTTTGATATCCTAAAGGGGTCAGCTAACTCATGCAACTTTTCGATCATTTAAAACGATATTGTGAATTTTTTTGATGTTTTCTGGTATTTCCACCTCATTTGGACGTCCACTGCCTTCTGCAGCATCGGTGTCTCTACGACCGCATTTGAAGTCAACAAACCGACATTTTTTATTTGTTTCTGATGTAGTGGATCCCTTATAACACTTTTCAATCCATTTATTCGCTTGAACGATATTTTTTCCTAGCAAGAAGCAGTGTAAAATTAAAACACCAAATTGTTTTCTGTTTCTCAAAGGTCCTATATTTTTTTAAATTTCTAGGTTCGGTCCAACTTCAATTTCTTAATAAATTATTCGATTTTGGTAAACCGAATGAGTTTAAAGAATCGGCTCTATTATATTTCCTGAATAATATTATTGACTAAGTCAGTATTAGTTTGTATAGGGATCAAGAACACGAAATGGTGGCTTGTTGGATAAATTAGTATTCTGTTTTAAACTAAAACGTAATATATAAAAACTTGCTAGCAATTCTTTTTCACTATTTTTTTAAAACACTTAAAGCACTTAGGGAACTTAAAATGAAATATCTCCACACGGATAGCCCTCGCAGGACATAAAATGTTCCTGTCTAAAAATTTGATGTGAAAGAGAAATAACACCTTATTGAGATGTGCATATATAAATATTATTATATTTTCTCATGAATAAAATTAGTCTCTTAGTCAACAAGTTCTCTAACTTCAGAAATCTCAAAAAATCTCCTGATTGAACATTTGATGTAGTTTTAGATTAACTGCTAATTTTTATTAAGCTGTAGTCTAAAATGATATCTATTATCATATTGATCTGAATAATTGCAATTTTCCAAAAATTGTTACGTACGTCAATAATATACTGCGGATTAATAAAAATACAATCCAGCTGCATTAATGCCAAACAGTAAAATTGTTTATTCATCGACTCCAAACCTTTTTGGTTAATATTTGATTAAAATCAGAAACTGGCCGGGCTCATATGGACATTCAGACGTGCTTTATTTCTACGTTCATTACTAATTAATCATATTTTAATATTCCGTACGTGTTATTTCAGCTGACCAACCCGGAAATATATGAACTTTCCATTAATATTCCATTTGCGATGGTCTCTTGAGTATATTAGTCGATATTATAACCCGTCCGAATATTCATTTTAATTTTGATAGTCCTATTATATATATATATATATATATATATATATATATATAATTTCACATTTCATGGTCTAGTATTTCACTCCAATCCACCTCATACTTTATAAGCGAGTTAATTTACATTTACATTAAACTATTTTCCATACCACCTATGAGTTAGAGGTCTAGGCGCGTTTGTAGTTGTATATGCTGAAGGCCTAATCAACCTAATTAACAATTGTATATCCAAGTAATATATTTTACTTTTATTAGAGAGCATATTTACCTTTTACGCTTACTTCTTGATGCTTTCGGTACAGCGTTTCCTTGTAAAGACATTTTGATATCATTGTATTTCTCCCTGGTTTGTTCTGTTTATTAATTTTTTATAACATCTTTATTAGATACGCTTAGTACAATCTTAATTTACAATTAATTTATTACTACTTTTCCTATGTACTTGGATTAATTCACAAGCAAGACGAGTGCGAGAAAATACATCAATATGTATTGCTCAATTATAAAATTATAATAACTTATAGCTATAGTTTACACTAAAGGTATACAATTTATGTAAGTTCATATGGTCTTATTCGCTTCAATCTCCTGACATCCTGCGCGCTGTCGAGCAGTTGTATTGCCTCCATGTTAGTATGATTTAGTAATCTTATTTCGTGTGTCAAGGCGAAATCTTGGATAACTTCCAAATCCATTTGATTTCCAGGTCATCGTGAAGTTCTTAACGTCTTTGATTTTAGATCAAGTTGAGTGTATCTTCCGACTAACCAGTATAGTTGTTTTATTTTGGTTCTGATGTGTTTTGCTTTTTGTCTAACGTGATGTTTCCAATTTAATCTACCGTCAAGATGGATTCCAAGGTATTTAGCTGATTCTGCTTGAGGAATCTGGCACCCATTGAGTGATATAATTAGGTTTTTATTATTTCGCACAATGCAAAATTAGCGTGTACAGATTTGGAGCTATTAAGTTGAATTTTCCAATCTTTCGTCAATTTGTCGATTTTGTTGACTGCTATAATAATTGTGTCGTCAACAAAGGTTCCAAGTATGGTTCCTTTTGTTGTTGGAATGTCAGTAGTTTAGAGCAGATACAAGAGAGGTCCTAAGAAGCTACCTTGTGCAACTCCAGCCGAAATAGTTTTAAATGTCGAGAACACCATTTCGAGCGATACTTTAAATTTTCTTCCTAAAAAATATGACTCCAGCAATTGACAATAGTTATGCGGTAATAATTTGCTCATCTTACAGATTAAACCCGATCAAAAGCTTGTGAGACATCCAGGAATATTGCAGGGCAGCATTTCTTTTCCTCAAATGCTCTTTCAATAGCAGCAGTTACTCTGTGCACTTGATGGATTGTTGAATGGTGATTTCGAAACCAAACTGAAAATCTGGTATTATTATAAAATTTTTAATACGTTTAAATATTAGTTTCTCAAATAGCTTTGATATTGCAGGTAGTAGCGAAATAGGCCTGTAAGCAGAAAGTTTCGTTTCATGTTTCATGTGTTTAATAACTGTGGACAAAACACCCAGAAATATCATCCCTGCTGTTGAATACGTGCGGGGTGCCAGTAGCGCCAACTATGAGACGATAACGATTATCTGGCAATCCCGAAACGTTTATTTGGTATGTTATTGAAGGGTACTTTAATCATTCAGTAACCGACCATCGTTTGGTTTAGACGTGCCACCATCGACTTCCCAAGCCTTCCAACAAGTATGCCCAGCGCCGATCCTTTTTATCACTAGTATTTTCCGCATTTTATTTTATATCGTCAATAAATAACGGTCACATAATGTAAACACCACTATTTCATTTCGCTTTACCTCCATTCACTGAGCCATATGATTTACCCTAAACTTTCAATAACTAAGCTATTGATCAAACTATGTAGAATTGATGAACTGAAATAAACAACAGTTTGATTATCAAAGATTTGAAAGAAAGATACAGGCGTACCAAACATTCATCTCGGATAAAATAAGCTTCGAGGTAGAAAGACGGAATTATTTTTTAATAATTCATAATTTGGGAGAGACGAATCAAATCTTTAATGATTGACATTGAACTTGACATTGAATGGTCCGGTATTTCATTCCAGTCCACCAAATATTTTGTAAGTGAGTGCAAAATGATGATATAGAAAAATATTAAAGGTACGTGTGAGCTCCCGAAGAATTGATTGATCTCGAAGTAATTAGCTTGTAAAGAATTCTGAATATGATATAGCGTTAATAATTACATTAAAGATGATAGGATTAGGATACATGTCCTAATAGGTAGAAGTAAGATAATGGATAGAAGAAAAAGATGTTGGAGTGAAAGTGTAGCACTACATGAATTTAATAACTTAATTAAAAATATGTTAAATTAGATCCTGATACGATAGAACAGGCTTGAATATAATAGCGGTTATTTTTAAGGAATACATTGTTTAAAATTAAAAAAAATGATATGTATATGCATAGTTGTGCATTTGAAGCACTTGTAATTAAATTACGCAACTCAAATACATATTTGCTCCGTATAATTAAAACGTAATCTGTAATAGGCACTTCAAATACCTTACGCTGAGATATTTTGTAGATATTATTTCAAATATTTATGGCTTAAAATTACATTTTACCATAAATACATTTATGATTTAGCTTAAATTGACTGAATTCATAAAACGCTGTCTCGGAAATCCTTTAATATATCCCTTCTCATAAGATGGAACTCCATAGTGTAGCTTAAGAATATCATGTATATCGAAAATTGATGACTTATTGGATAAAGTCGGTAAGACTAATACTTTCTCGGTCATAGAACAAGAAATACTTGGAGGTATTCATCCAAGTATTGAGACCAATTGCTACAACTTTAGATTACATTCAGAAGAACAGCTATTACTAAAGAATCATAGTAAGAACCATACTAGATCAGCTGCCTGATTAAAATTTGACTCAATTTACTCTTATTGCATTTAATTGTGGTTAGAGAGTTTGAAAGACAGATTTTAAAAAATGTTTGATAAGTTGTTTAAACTATCACTGAAGTAAAAGGACCCATGTTAGTATCACAGTACCACCGTAGTTTCAAAATGCGTTGGTTACCAGAAAGCCTCACACAGATAAGTGGTAATTAATTAAAAATCTTGTAATTCATGCTTTATATATCAAATATATATCAAAAAGTTAGTTACTTAACTTTCTAAACGATAAATGCAAAAATCTTACCATCTTTGAACGCTATCCAAATATAAAAAATATGTTGATACAATATAACACAAGTTTTGTTCATCAGAACTTATAAAATCAGTATTATTTTAGCAGGTGTTATACATTCACTAACCAAAAACTAAAAATATAGTCAATATAATTAACAATTTTTAACGTTAACATAAGAAACATTGTTGAATAAGAGAACACTTAACAAGAATCAACAATCATTTCAACACGGTAGCCGAGACGAATCTTTTATCATTCGTTTTTTCCTGGTGTTTAAAACTTCAAATGCTAATTAATTCAAGGGGTCAAGGGGCCTTGTAGCTAAACATTATTGGTAGAGTCGGAGCTCGAGGGCGACTCTCGAGCTTTTGCTTTAAGGGTGCTCGAAAACTTGTTCAGATCCATGAAGTACCTCATGCATACTGAACGAAAGTGTTTGTCCGTGGCCCTGGACCAGGCACGGACTCGCCGATTGTTTTCCTTTCCTCTCGACGGTTTTCCGTTTCTTTCGTGTCTTCTTCTTCTTATTCGTTTTTTTCCCTTTCTCGATCTCGTGTCGCCGTGTGAGTGTGCGAATATATTCGTGGGTCAATTGCCTGGTGTAAAGTTACATTATTGATTTTAGCCTGTTTGTTGGTCATGAAATATATTTAAAACATTATTAACTTTTAGTTTTAGAGTGTTAGATTTTTTAATTTATTAAACAACATAATTTAATAATATATCTAAGGAGCTCATAATTTCTTTATATCCTATTATAAATTTCAAACTTGATTTAAAAAAAATCGTGCGTTGCAAATTTTCAAATTACACATATCTACAAACAAAATAATAAAGGCTTAGACTTCATTTTTATGTTTTTGAATGTGCTGAATCCGAAACATGACTTCTTTTTTGTCATAAGATGACATACTTCTTGACAACTTTGGGCAACTACGTACCACGAATTACTAGATTAAAATAGATAAGAATAGATTTGAAAAGTATTATTTTATTTAAAAACCGTTAAAGATTCATCTTTGCTTATCTAATGCAAGTTCATTATATTTTCGCTTGTGGAAAGAATCTTGAAATTCTTCCTGAAGCGTTCAACAATATTCTGATATCATTGAGACTCTCTTGTCTTTGTTTTCTCCATGTCTTTAATGCCCTGATGGAATGGTTCTTCGCCTTGTTCTTCACTCACATCCCCTAAATTTTCTGGAAACTAATTAAGGTAGGAATGAAGAAAATATATCTTTAGAATTAGACTCATTAGAAAACCAAAAAGTCGTCTATTATGAAGTTCGATAAAAATAACTTCCTTGACCTTTCCTTTTAAGAGATCTGGAATGTCTAAACACTGAATATCTGGAACTCTGATTTTGAAGCGAACTCCATTTGCAGATCAATTTACAAATTGCTTCATCAATCCCAACTTTATGTGAAGCGGTGGTAAAATTAGTTTTTGTAGATGTACCAACCGCTTTTGGAGGACATTTTTTTCACAAACTTTGAGCCCCCTCGGCAGCCAGCTTTTTGGGTCCAGTGAATAAACTGCCAGGAATAGATATGGGTTAGTAATACTTTTACTTAAGATTACTTCGTAAATCAACTGTTCATATCCAGTCACAAAACATCAAACCATTTACACAAATGATAATATATATTTACAATAGACAATGAATAGCTCAGGTTTAAGTGGTGAATAGAAAAAATGAGCAATATTACAGGTCACTTGAAAAATCCCCGGCCTACCATAGTAAAACAAATTTTTTGTTGATGGTCCTTCCTTTTTCAAGGTAATCAATGAAAATTATTCCATGGGCATCCCAAAATACAGATGTCATAACCGTGCCAGCCGACCGTTTGCATTTTCCCACGCTTTGTCGCGGGTTCGTCGTGTGCGGTGCAGGAAGACTGTCGATTGGACATCGGAGTGAAATGATGGAGCCATGTTTCATCTATTGTCACATATCGGCAAAAACTCGGGTTTACAACGCTTGATTAACTTCAAACACTGCTTCTAATCATCAATTCGTCGTTGTTTTTGGTCATAAGTGAGCTCTCGCGGCACCCACTTTGCACAAAGCTTTCTCGTACCCAAATATTCATGAATGATATGATGTATACTTTCATTTGATATCTTTAGAGAGTCTGCTATTTTATTAAATTTCATTTTATGGTCATTCGAAATCATCTTGTGGATTTTTTTAATGTTTTCGTCGGTAACAACCTCCTTTGTCCAGTCCTTGATGGTTGATTTTCCTGGGGCAGTACCCGGAAACTCGGCATCAAGCCAAGTTTTTGCTTCAACTGTATTTTTCCCTTCAAATAGCAATTTTTTATTAACATGCGAAATCTATTTTATCCATTTTTCCAATAACAAAATTTGCTTCACCCAAAATGCTATAATTAGCAAACTAATGAGCAGTGATTGAAGATGATTAAGCGTAATAAACCCGAATTTTTGCGTCGATATTGGTAAAGTCCAATCGACAGTCATCCGAGTGGACCGCACACGATGAACCCGCTCCAAAGCGTGGGTAACAGTCGGCGAGGTTATGGCGTCTGTATTTTGGGATGCGTATGAAATAATTTTCATTGACTACCTTGGAAAAGGAAGGACCATCAACAGCGAATATTACATAGCGTTATTGGATCCCACAAGTCAGTGAAAACGATGGCAAAAATCCATAAATTGGGCTTCGAATTGCTTCCTCATCCACCGTATTCTCCAGATCCGACCATCAGCGACAACTTCCTCTCCTTTGATCTCAAAAGAATGCTCGATGGGAAGAAATTTTTGTCGAATGAAGAGATGATCGCCGAAACTGGGGCCTATTTCGAAGCAAAGGAAAAATCGGACTTCAAAAATGTTATGGAAAGTTGGAGGGTCGCTATGATCATTGTATTACTAAATATGCAATAGCTCAGGAATAATATCGACTGTCATTGTCGAGTAATACAGCTTTTAAGCAATAAATAGTATTCACAGTATCACTAAGGAACGTGACGTGTTAGACAACTACATCAGACAATGGAATTAATTGAATCAGGAATTCAAAACATATAATCTTATTTATGTTACAAAAACTGTGCCACACAAAATATTGATATAATAATCAGTACATCGATCCAAACAAGAGTTTTTTAAAACAACGTCTCGCTCGTCGTTATTGAACTCCTTAAAATCGCGATAATCATTCTGGATCAGATATGAACCGTGGCGATTAATTTTAACGAACAACTATTTGCCCGCGCGACCACTTAAACGGTCATATAACACTGAAGAACGTCCCGGTATCAGATCGAAATCGGCGATAACTCTCGAAACGTATCGGTCTTAACGAGATTTTCGAGAGATAGATCTCCCACTTTGATCCTCTCTTCCCTCCGAAAACGCGCCGTGGCCGGACGACGATAAATCATCCGGATGACGCGCGCGCGTCTCTCGCCTTCTCAAAAACGATAATTGAAACTGGCACGGAATTATGACAACGCGGAGCTTATTTTGACAGTCGTAATTACAATATTAATCAAATTGGCTGGGTTTAATGTCGATATTAAGTCGGTTGCACTGGACTTGGCCTTCGTTGCTCGTAAAAATAAAATGATTTATCGTTTCGCATAGTCACAACGGGGTCTGGTCCATCTGGTTGATGGAGGCGGACAGATATGTTGATGTACTTGTTTAGTTCGTTATACATGAATTTGATTGGTAGTATTAGTTTTCTAAAATGATTACCCTTAATGCTTAAACAATCTGTCGAGTATATATACACTTTTATATACATATACATTACTAGGAGTAAGTTATTACCGTTTTTTTTTCGGAAAAACTACATAATTTTCAAGTAAATGGAAAAACTTATTTATTTAAAGTTTAGGGTAAATGATATGGCTCGGTGAATGGAGGTAAAACGAAATGAAACAGTGGTGTTTACATTATGTGACCGTTATTTATTGGCAATCTAAAAAAATGTGAAAAATATAATTAGATAAAACGGAAGGCAGCGGTGTTACCTGGAGACGAGGCTTGGGCAGCCCATGGTTGCACGTCTAAACCAAACGATGGTCGAGCACTGAATGAATCGAAATACCCTTCAATAACATTCCAGATAAACGTCTCGGGGTTGCCGCCAGCTATTCGTTATCGGGTTCTAGTTGGCGCTCCTGGCACCCCGCTCGTGTTCAACATCTGGGATTATGTTTCTGAGTATTTTGTAGACCGTTATTCCACTATGTAAAATTCGACATGCCTCAAGGTCGCTACAAAAGTATTGACCATTTCATTCTATACTTCCTGCTTTCAGACAATTTATGGATACCATCCCAAAAAACTGTTTCTTCATTGAACAAAAGTATTCATCCAGCGATTTTCTAACTTCCTCGAACATGGCGAAATGCTGTAATGCGAATAGTTGGTAGTCGGATGAAGCAAGACTTGGAGAGTACGGCGGGTGCAATAATATGTCCCATCCAAGTGCTTTCAACGCTTC
The DNA here is from genome assembly GCF_030347505.1 of Rhynchophorus ferrugineus. Lineage (NCBI taxonomy): Eukaryota > Metazoa > Arthropoda > Insecta > Coleoptera > Curculionidae > Rhynchophorus > Rhynchophorus ferrugineus. The sequence goes on along the minus strand of NW_027472580.1, from coordinate 87,416,089 downwards.
CTTGACTGGTTTTACCCCATGAGGTGTCCCGTTATCGTGCTATAAAATCACCGTGTCGTTTTTCGATCAATACATGGTTCAAATTGGTAATTTGTTATCTAGAGCGATCACTATTAACTGTTTCACCAGGTTGTAATAGTTCGTAATTCACCATGCCACTCTAATCCCGCCAAACACAGAGCATTGTCTTGATATCGATCGGTGATAATCATGATTCTTTGCGCTTAGGGTTTTTAAGGTAAATCCACTTTTCATCACATGTCACCAGCCGATATAGAAATTATTTTCTATCATACCTTTAAAACAGCATTTCACAGATGATTTGTCAATTTTCCATATGCCTGTCATTCAATCTTCGAAATTACACTGTTTCTGCCCATTTTGTCCCTCTGCGGGATGGTTTTCCAAATTGCAGTGACTCCATATTCTAATAGTCTACGGCTAAGACACTGAGCTATTGCAATCTGCCTTTGGCGGTTGTTCTCCCTGAACTGCAAGCTTCTGTCCAAATTCCAGTAAACTATGTTAATTCAGAGCTACTTCAGTCCATCTTTGGTGACCTGACACCTTGAGCTGTGATGGATGTGGACCGGGAATCCACGGACAATGTTTTTTCTAACTTGAATGTTTCTTACTTGAAATAGTTTATGGCTAAAGGTCATTGAGCCCATTCAATCCACTTTCTGTAACTTTGCAGCTTCAGCTCCGATACTCTCTCCCCACATCAACTTAACTACACCAAGAAATGCTTCAAGTAACTCTACAACGACCTGTATCTCTGAAAACATTCGTTGTACTTCCTTTCAGCCAGCAGCTAATCACTAGCGAGCTAGCTAAAAAGCAAGCCATTAACACGCAGTTATTCACAAAATACATCACGAAAAGTGTGAATAACAATGCACGAAATAAATATGTATACGTGTTGAGTTATTAAGGGCAAAAAATAATGTTTTAATTAAAATACAATTTATTTTCTATCTTCTTTGCGTAAATTCAAAAAGACGAGTTTGGTTATTTAAATTAATAATGCAAAAATATATATAATGAAGGAATATAAATCCACACGTTATGGTGAAAATAATGTATGTTTGCTTTAGCAGATTATACACACGACATACAAGAATTGTGCTGTTCTGATGTTAATCCTCTGACTTGCCTGTTCTTGATTCTTTCCTTCCTAATTCTGACTGTTGTTGATTCTGTACTGCTTAAACCTTATAGTTAATGCTTTTCACTCTCTATTCTGGGTAAAACTTCTGGTCAACCTTATTGTTTTGCTTCTCTTATTTCCCACTTCCATTTTTAGTTGTATACTGTTGTTCACTGTGGATGCATCGTATTTTATAGCGGAGCTCCGCCCTCGAGTGCTTAGTGGTGTCCGAGAGGGTTGTGTCGAGAAATCCTTTCCTGCATTAGGATTCGTTCAAATTGTCGAAGCGAAGAAAGCTCTTCCTACTAGACCTTTTCACGAAATGTAATACTTGCGCTACTGACTCTTAAGAAATGCTCGGATATTCCATAATCTCGGGCCTTTTATGGCTAAGGCCGCAATAAGCGACTTTCCACTAAATCTAACATCTTATTATCGTCGTTTAGACTGGTAGCTGCACCCCCATTATCTTAAGCACCCGAGCTTATACGACAGCCGTTTGTTAGCCATGTAGTTTCCGTGTTCCGCAGTACCTTTCCTATAATGACCTGGCCTAACGAAACATTCGATACAATACGATATTGCATATTGTCTGAAGGCATAATTATTTCCCGTATTCAACATTATAATGGTTACTATTGTAGCGGTCTTGAGCATGTCGAATTTTACATCGTGGAATAACGGTCTACAAAATACCCAGAAATATAATCCCAGATGTTGAACACGGGCGGGGTGCCAACTGGAACCCGACAACGAATAGCTGGCGGCAACCCCGAGACATTTATCTGGGATATTATTGAAGGGTATTTCGGTCATTCAGTGCTCAATCCTCGTTTGGTTTAGACGTGCCACCATCGACTGCCCAAGCCTCGTCTTCAGGTAACTCCGCTGCCATCCGTTTTATTATTTGTGTTTTCACATTTTTTTATATCGTCAATAAATAACGGTCACATCATGTAAACACCACTGTTTCATTTCGATTTACCTCCATCCACCGAGCCACATAATTTTACCCTAAACTATCTTGATAATATACAAGGTGTTAACAACGCTTATTACAATAACAATCGTCTATCAATTACGTCAGCAAGATACTCTTCGAGAGACTTTAAGATTATTATTATATGATTCCCGGTCAAGGCGCCGGCCTTTGTATCCAAAAAGTGTACATCTCAGCATTCCCATCGCCCGGTCTCGGTACCGCCTCCACCACGATTAGCGAGTGAGTCATCAGGTGCCCTTTACGTAATTCCTCAGCAATACCGTTCTATATTTTCTTACAATAGATAAATGTAATTTTGTCGTAACAATATGAAAGTAATGTTTTTCCAAAGTACATTAAGTTAGAACATTCTCAACGAAATTGCAAATATAAACTGTAATATATAGAAGTCACTTTTACCGGTAATACAAACCATTGAGTACGGGATAAAATAAGGGACGAGGCTATTTACAGAGAAGCGAAACCCAATATTCTTTACAGAATTAGCTGACGAATGCCCGAAAACCATAAAAGGCCGTTTAACCACAGCTCTGGTTGTGTCTAGAGGTTTTCTTGTTTAGCGGCAATACAACGTCTGTGCGTGAAACTTTCGAAAACATCCCATCGATTAGAGCACGTTACACAAAGGCTTTCTTTCTGGAAAAAGAACGGCCGGGTCTAGCGTCTGACGTATTTATAAAACACTTTCAAGTCTGGATGGATAGTTCATCACCTCGCCATTTGATTTACGGCTTTTCGTCGTGTTTCGCTCCGGTTCTCGTTTGTTCCAAATTAAAACCGGCACATCGTGACACATTTTATTTTCAACGCTTTCATCCAGCACGAAACTGAGCCTTTTAATTTGATATGAATCACTTAGCGCCGACATTAAGCGTTTTAATTACTTTGTTTATTAAACCGTAAATCATCCGACATACCGTCATTGGATTTGTCAGAAACTATTGAAACTTGTTAAAAAGAACTTCGGAAATATACGCCAAATTCTTAAAAGTTGGCGGAAAGCTATTTATTCGGTCCAAACTCGCAAAAAGAACGATTCTACACGCTCTAAATAACTCCGTAGACAAAAACCACATAATTCCTAACGAACCCTGCGGTTTCCACGCCATCATCCACCAGGCTATTCGTAGAGGTCGCAGAGTTGGCGCCGTCTTCTTAGACATCTCCAAAGGTTCCAACTAAGTTTAGCATGACGGTCTTATTTATAGAGCTAAAAAACTAGGTTTACCATTTATTGAAGCGTTACACGAATATGTTCAGTAAAAGGTTTCAGGACACTAAATGTTCTATCGACCGATTTTTTCACAGCATTTTTAAGGTAAAACATTATACCACAGTAGCATTCACCATGAATGTTATCTTCATGAAGTTCTAGCTAGTAGTCAACGATTTATGACAATCATTTGAAATAACTATGTATGTATTTGGAGTTCCTGTGGTCCTCATTCTTACCGTATAATGTCGATTCCCAATAAATACTCAATCGCCATGAACTTCCCTGAGATTCGTCACAAGTTGGCAAAGCTGTTTATAAGTGTTTCCAATAAAATAAAATTGTTTTAAAATAATTAACGTTTCATAATAGAGACAGTCTATAGGATTTTCTTTATTTCGAATTCATTCAATTAACCGAAATCTGCATACTTATTTAGAAAAAAACATGTTGTCAAGAAAAAGTTGATGGTGAATTACTAATCGTTTCGCAGAAACTTGAAACTTGAAGCAGAAGTGGCAGTACAAGGCTTGAATAATGACTCAGATAACGGTAGTTGCGGATATCCAACAGCTTCATTAATATCTGACATATTTACAGATTCTCAAAATTATGAACATTTGGATAATATTAAGGAAGATAAAAATAAAAAGGATTATGTGTAGAACAAATCTACAGATCTTCTATCAAAATAATGAGTAGGGTGAATAACGCAAAAACGTCACTAAACCGCGTTGGTTAACCAAAAGAGAGCGAAAGCAAGGAATAGAAAATCCAAACTAATCAAAACAGTAATGAAATCATGCAATATAGATAGAGATTATTTATGATATAGCTTTAGTTGTGCATTGAAAGAAAACCAACATTTATTCAAACACAAATATGACAATGTTAAAATATTTATTAAAAATGAAATTGATAGATTGCCTCTTCTATTTCATGAAAACAACTTCTCAAAAGATGTGGCTCTTTTCCGATATGATATGAAACTTTATAATAGGATGAAGGAAATATCATATTATACATGATATATCATCGGTAGGAAATATCAGTGACTAATGGTGAAATATACTTTTAAACATAATAGGATAAGAGTAATAATAATGAAGCTAGAAAATAAAAATGGATAACCTATCTACCACTTATATCAACATTGAAGGACTCAGATTTATACATTTTATGTTATATAAGCATTTAAGTATTTATAGGGTTTAGAATTAAGATTTTAGTGTTTTTACTAATTCAGTAAGGAAGTATTATTCAGAAATATTGGTCAATATATATCCATCATTAGCTTAAACCTTTCTTCGTTTTCTAGGAGCTATACGAATTCTATGTAAAAGAATCATTGTTTCTTGAGTCACTCCAAGAATAAACCTAATTTTTGGCCCTATTTATTGATCAACACAAGGCGATGGAAGGAGTAAAGTTTGGTGAATAGGTAATTTAGTGTATAATAAAAAATTTAATGAAGAATTGATGACGAATGAGAATACTAAGAATTTGGTAAAGAACGATGTTTTAAAAATAAATCTGGAGGTAATTAAGATAAACAACTAACAATCGTATTCTTGTTCTGTTTATCTCTGAACATAATCGTGATTTTCATGAGCTTTTAAGGCATTGGAGAACGAGACATCTAGCATATAGTTTATAAATTATAAATATAATAAACGCAAATTTCACCCATCACGTCACCACTATTCGGATAAAACTAATACTAATTATTCGAGGATTTAATCATTCCCACACAATCACCACGAACCCATTAAAATTTCCAATTAATGAGCGCTCACCTGTAAACTAAATACTTACTTTATCTAGTCGCGAATACGATTCTTATCTCTCTAATCTCGATTTGTTATAAATCGAGCACGAAAGCTGATAATGACGCACTATTCGAAGCTGTTAAATCCGAGAATGTTGCATTATTAACTGAATAATGGCCGTTTAATGAACGTTAAGGAAACGTGAAAACATCCGATGGAGGAGCGCGAGGAAATTCGTCTTGTATAGGCTTCATTTTAATAACCGTACAAGCTGCGCTGACTGTCTTCGGCTGATCGTCATGGCTGATAAGCGGGCGGAACATGCTTTCCTTAACGAGGTTTTTTTACGATTCGTATTTTCCTTGTAGAGTATCTGTTCGTATGATAAATCACATTTCTGACATCCGAGTCGCTTCCTTTGAAGCTATAATGGAATGTGTCACGTAATTTTGACAGGACAACGGTTTCTTGACGTTAATAATTGCAATGTTAATCATTAAGTTTCTTAACGAGAGAGTCCTGTTAAAGTACCATTAAAAACAAAGTGTTGATTTATCGACTTATGTATGTGAATATATTGGATGGTACAGGCAGGAATTTATTTTTAAACTCAGTGAGTAAGGAACAACAAAGTTTTTGTAGATCCGATATCTTTGTTGTGAAAAATCGATGAAATTTTTATTGTTCAAACTATTGTCCATCCATAGCCGGTACCTCCCCCCATCTTGTTTTACGGATTATATCTCGAAAGAACGATGTATCATTTGCAGCTATCCACGAATCTACCGAGTTACGATATCTTCACAAGAAGTGAAGCGCTCTTGATGGAAGGTTTCAACTCATCTGTTGGATCAAGTAGTAATCAGAAGGTACAAAGCCTTGAGAGTACGGCAAGTTGAGGGTTGATGATTCGAATCACAATTTTTATCGGCTTTGCAATATGTGGTCAAGCGTTGTTATGCTGATGAATAACATTATTGTGTTTTTGCTCGTATTCTTGCCGTTTTTGCGCTGTTATCGGCTCAAATATATCAACTGAATCCTATAGCGATCCCCATCGAGTAATGCCTTTAAATCATCGGTTTCATAATTTTTTTTGGCGTGTACTATTGTTAGTTTACTTCAATAATTTCAAGAATAGTACATGATGACTTATTGGATTTATCGAGGCGCTAACAATACCGTTGATCCGTTCATATTTTAAAAAAGCTTGAGCATGAATACGACAAAACACAACGTCATTAAAATAATTTTACAAGATAGAGTGGTTTAATTGAAATAACACAACATTTGTTATTATCAAAATAATTGATAAGAAAATGGTAAAAAAGTATTTTTTATGCCAAATTTAAGTACGGTTAACGGACACCAAGGATGCTAAGTTCCTCGGTCGATCTAGGTAGTAAAAAAAATATCGAGAAGATTCTTCAGTGATTTAAGATTGCTAATAATTTAAATGTATTAAAATATGGTGTTTTTGCGTGTTACTGCTAGAGTCACTAAGTCACTACTAATGTATCCAGTGCTTTATAACTGAACTGAATCGAAACTTAACTGAAATGAAAAAATCTATTTGAAGAAGGTCTATTTGAAATAAAGAAAAATCTGTGTATAACGAAATACATCAATGAATTGGAGAGTATTTCCATTCGCAAATATCTTTAATTAATCGGTATAAATATTCTTGGTTATAGGTATTTCAAATCAGAGTAATGCACCTATCCAGATTTCTTCATATATTGTTTTCATATGACTATAATATGTACAGATTAATGCAATGGCATGAATTTTTGATAATAAGTTTAATGTGAATAAATATTAATGTATATATAATATAATTTAAATCGAAATATGTAATATAGTAATAATAGTTAATCAGTATCGTGTGGTCAGTTACATAATACAATCCTTTTGTAGATTAGTGTTCTTCGCCATATTTGAGCCTGAATACGGCAAGTTTTTCCTGCTTATTCTGATATATTATTTTTCAAATAGATTTATTATACATTTTAATATTGTAAAACAATCTCATCATAAGTATATCTAAAATATGTTTGGTTTTTTATAAATATTATAACATATCGCGTTTATTTACCTGTTGGTTGTTATTTGTAGGTTAACAAAAATATGGTTAGTCCATTATTGGCTCTTTGTTATCACAAAATAATTAATGAAAAATGGCGGTTCCACTCAGTTCAAAGCCAAATTTCCATTCCACGTAATTTATTACTTATATTTGTAATTGGGGTGTTTAATAATCCGCCTCGGGAAGAAATCTCTTCATCATTTCTCCATCCTGTGCGGCCTCGGCCTTTCTCCTGTAATTGGACCCGCTGTGTTTTATGATGTCGCCGATTGATCTTACTTTAAGATTCTTTTGTTGGCATATTTTGTCGCCAGACATCCGTTTAATGATTGCTTTAATCAATCTTCGGTCATGTTTATGTTAATCATATTTAATTTATTATTAAACCAATATATTAAAGAATTTAAAAACATTTTTTGTGGTGACTTTTTTAGTTCATTATTTATTTTGAAAAGTTATAAAGAAGTATTATAAAAATCTGAAATAAATATACTAGTAGTTCTGTGTTACCATATTTTAAACCAGCTATTCTTTATTATTATAACTTTACCCGAAATTTCAATTGGAATGTGTTCTAAAAAAAAATGACGTATTAATGCCCTCCTATCAACATTTTCGTAAGAAAACCGCTATTACTAAACACCTTTTTAAGTAAATTTATTTGATTAAAGAATAAATGATAAGTAATTAATTAATTTATAAAACGCATTGCATTTTGTGTCGAATAAAATTTCAGTGACATTTTGATTTGCTAATATTAAGTCATGCTTTAGCTGAAGCCTTGCGCGGTGTCCTTATCATTAGGCGAACAGATATGGTTAAGCTTTAAGAATAACAACAAGAATGGAAATACGCACTATTAGGATTTGAAAATTGAAACATTGAGGTCAAGGTGTTTTTATTATTTTTAAGTAGTAGATCACTCAGGAACGATTTTTTATAGCGAATACTATATTGCTGTCTGATGTCTACTGTGTACTAATAAAATAAAATAAATTCATAACTGGGACTTCATAATTCATGTGTTACATCATTGAAATACGAATAAAAGTACTAACTAAATACAATATGTTTTATTCATACATAAATAAACTACTTTATTACCAAAAATGCTATTCATTATTTCAATTGATTAATTATATCATACTATGTTTTGTTAATTAACCTTCTTAAAGAGGTTTCTGTATATTAATAATTCTTTAATAACTATATTTCTTTTTTAGGTAAATACTTCTATGTTAACGTGCTAGATACTATGATATAATATGAGACCCTATGATAATGACCATGTAAGTAGAATTTTTATTTGTTTACTGCTTTTTATTTTTATTTTACTTTAGTGGCATTATATTCAGTCTTCAAAACACTTTTTCAAGCGTGACCAAATCGGGAAAGTACGGCGATTGTTGGGGTCGTGATTTTCTCTATTGATATACTACTGAGATTGTGCGTTATCTCAAATGCTTGTAGTTTTAACGAATTTTCATGCAAGCGCTTTTATGTTGATGAATAATGTTATCTGTTAATAAATAATCTGTCCATTTGAAGTACATTCGCGCCACATAATGAACCAAACCGCGATCTACTACCTTTGAGCACGTTTGATGTGTTTTGTTGGATTTCGTCGCCTTTCCTGATGTTTATTAATATATATATATATATATATATATATATATATATATATATATATATATATATATATATATATATAGCATCCGTAATAAAGTGAACGGAGTTTATATCTGTCTTATTTCACTCCTGACAATTGTTCAGATTCCAAACGGATCTTGAACTTAATTATTCGTCATGCCCTCGATGGCCATTACGACCGTCCGAATGGCGAACGGGTCGGTTTACTGCAATCCACCTTGAACATTCAATTTCCATCCCGCTGAGCTCTTGTTAAATTTGTTAATCAAGCTGATAAATCCGCTAGGAGTTGCGGAATGCCATCGGTAAGCAGAGGTGGGGCCCAAGATGGAAAACGTCTTTAACATTTGGGTCAAGTTTTTAATAGAGGCAGTCTCAAGCCGAGATGTTAACCAACCGTTTTGAAATAACAAAGAGCTCGACATGAACGCAATTTATGTACATTTCTAATCGGTTCTGGATTGATTGGTTGATTGGAAAAGCGTCGAAAGAAGAAATAATTATCTCCTTTTTGTATATAAACAATATTATTTAATATTAACAGCATATTAATCGAAACAAAAGTCTCAAAAAATAAGTAAATTCATATATATATATATCCATATCTATATTATTTTTAATGCTTCCCCTGTTAATGTATGTTGAGATTATTTTCTGGGTTTTTATCTTCGTCGAATTCCTGGAAGAACCTACAGAATTATGACGACGTTTCGGCAGAATCTCACCTACCATCTTGGAATGGAATGGAGGGTATATATTTTATATAGGATTACGACAAATGAATTGTCCTTTTCGTACATACTATTCTAATAGTTCTATTATAATGTGAGTTATTTGAGTAATTCTACAGATATTTGTTACAATTCTCACTTTTTCAAAATATTTATTTTCATTGCTTGAATTTTGTTGTTATATTTTTTAATAGAAAAGTAACCTTGTAGCTGAAGAAGAATTAGTCTACATATCACTTTTGTACCTACTTTTTTTGTTATATTCTGAATCCTTTTTTTGTTAATACAATCACGCATACATGTTACATTAGGTTTAGTAACATCCTAGTTTACAAATGAGTGTCTTACTACTGCTCTGATGTATTTACATCAAGACACAAGTAAGCTTGATATCCCGAAATTGTTCATGGAGAAGAGAGAAGAGAGAGAAATAGTTTATAAATAACAAAATTTCTTCAATTTTAATATCAATTTATTTCCTCTGACGAAAATAAACTCTATGGGCTCTATTTTTTTCGCTGATGAGATCCATAAATATTATGAGCAAAGTTCTTTCACACATACTTCTGTTTTGAAGGGACTTATTCCTCTTTGTTTCAATACAACTTCAAATTTTTTTCTTCCATTATTATAATTTTTTTCTAGATTTCTACTGTATTCTGATTTAATTTATTTAAGATAACTATTTCATTAAGATCAATTCCGATAAAAAAAGCTAGTGTGCTAAAACATAAATAATGGACTGAAAACATACAGGCTCACTTCAACAAGCTAAGACAGGTTGGAGGATTATAAATGGAATAAAAAAATAAAAGATATATTTCTCTTCAAAAGCATAAAATGATGAAAACATTTAGTGTATAACAGCAACTAACTATGTAACTAATTAAAAAATAAATATTTAAATCATCAATTTACAAGAAACAAATCTATTCACAATCTTTATACGAGGGCAGTTGAAATATGATCGAGACAAATACTCTCACAACTTTATTTACTATTGAAAAAAATTTTGTCCACCTTTCCGGAAGTTTTTTAACGCCGGTATCGAAACTCTACCTCGTCGTCGGTGTTCTTTGACCTCCGAGGGCATATTTCAGTGGTCCAAATATGTGGTAGTCGCAGGGTGATAAATCCGGACTATAGGGGAGGTATTCCAGTACCTCCCACCCTATTTCCGATATTGTATCGAGCGTGAGACGCGCTGTATTCTGGAGAAGAATCGCACTTCGTACTGCAATGCTCCTCAATTTTGAGCGATAAGTGGGTTTCACGTGTGTTTTTGGAAGGTTAGAGTAGTATGTAGCATTAAGTGTACGTTGGGTGCGCAGGCAATCGACGAACAGCACGCCCCGCCGGTTCCAGAACTCCATACAAAGAACCTTACACGCGGACCCGGTTGTATTCGCTTTGACTGGCGCCCCTTCCTCCTTTTTCCTCCACTCGTTAGAGGACAGATTCCTTTCGGGAGTGTGATAGTGCAACGATGTCTCGTCTGTAGTGAAGATTCGCGTTTCAACTTTCAACTCCGTAAATTTTTGCTCGAAGTTCAACAGTTTAGAAACCCATCGCGCCTTTGTAGAAGGTGTTCGTGGATGATAGACTCCACACTAGCAATACTGATGACTCGACTGATTCAGTCGAAATGTCTCGAACATTCATCCTATGGTCCTTCAAGATGAGTTGTTCTACGCGGCGAATGTTGTCTGGTTCGCGGTCGACGATCATGCGGCTCATTCTCGACGGTTTCGCGGCCATCCTTGAATGCTTTGGCCCATCTAAACACAGCAGCCTTACCCAGGCATTCACTACCGAACGGATTTCGCAAACGCACAAGAATTTCTGTCTTTCTAACGCCTTCCCACACTAAGAAACGAATGACAATACGTTGCGCTACGGCGGTCGGCACTTGACGGTCACTCATGGTCGTAGCACGCGCGTGAATCATGCGCTCCCGATGAAAACTATGCCACACTGTTCGTGAGGGACCCAGCTATCACATACTCAAGCCACGACCTTCTAAACATACATGCGCGCTATCTGCAGTGTTTGTCTCCATCATATTTGAACCACCCTCGTATAATACGGATTTAGAAAATGATGTATGATTCAAGGGATATGAGAATAAAATCTGAAGAATTTATATTGAAAACTAAATAGACGCATGAGGTTATGTTATGATGTAAGCTTTTGCGTGCTTCAGAAAAACTATCAAACTTTCAGATGAGCGAACTTGCTTTTATAGGATTAATATGGACGAAAAGCCTATACTATAAAAAGTTATATGTATATTACTATATTAAAAAATTATAATATATATATATATATATATATATATATATATATATATATTTACTATATATATATGTAAAAAATACAGCCATATTTTTACCTCAATATACCTTCTTCCTCTTATTCGCTATTCGTTTAATTGAATACGTTACTGTCTGAGCAGTTATATTAGAAAATTAAAGTGTTAATGATTTAAAAATACATATGAAGATATACATGATATATAAATTAAAGTACACTTTAAAATCTAAGTATTTTAATTCATACAAGCCATTAGCAGCAATACCAAATAGGATAAAATATAATTTAAAGATAATTGAGCATCTGGTATGGTTATATTATATTTTTCAGTATATTTTATACAAATTATAGATATTAAAGTATCAATTGAAAATATAACTTGTATTTAAATATTCGAATAATGTTTCAATAAACATTATAAGTCATACACTTATTGCAAAAATATAAATAATTTGATTAGTTTTTTTATAAGTGTTTTTTATAATTTAGAAGAAAAATCAAAACTGTTAATTCAAAATCTTAAATAAAATAAGAGCGAAGTGTATGTATGGTAGATCTATCTAAAAAGGTGAGATGCTTGAAGTATAATTCGCACATGAACTGAAAGTAAGCTGGTGATATGACATACGAGAACAATATTAAAGTAATATGTAAAAATTATTTATAAATTTAATGTATTTAATGTTCTGTAATTTATATTCTGCACTAAATCTTCGACCGTTTTGGTTTCTGATAATGCTATATTTATCTTCTACATTTTAAGTAACTACCTATTTATTTAATGTCCGATTTTTCAGCTTATTTTGCAGTATCCACTGATTTCGCTAAAGAAGTATTATAGGAATTCGTCCACCCTTTATTCGACAAATATATTCAAACTATTTAAATCTGCAACTTAATCTAGTTTTCAAAGTATATTAAATTACTATTACTGTTGTGCTGTTACCTAATTTTTGTTGGCTCAAATACTACAATAGTACTAACTAATAAAATATAAGATTGATATGGCTGCAAAGCGCATACTACAAAAAGATATATGTGTACTATATTAAAAACTGTAAAAAATTATATTATATATGTTAAAAATATAATAATAACTTTGTCGCTACCTCAAAATTCTCTTCTTTTCTTATTAGTAATTAAGTTATGGTGCAAAATTAAGGTGAATAATAATTTTAAAAAATATAAACATATTTATTTAAATTAGAACATAATTTAAAATCTAATTATTTTAATTGATACAACTAGCTGCTGAATCAAAAATTACACTTAGTTTTAAACCGGTATATGATTTTTTTATTTGTTGATCATCATCTTATTTATTCTTATTTTTGTTATATTATCGAAATCATTTATTTCATCGAAATAAAAAACCAATGTTCGCATAGGACATCGTCTATTAGGTCGGTTTGTAATATATTTTTCAGTACATTGAAGTACCAATTATATGTATTATAACATGGATACAAAACATAATTTGTATTTAAATACTCGAACCAAATTTGAAAAGCCCAATACAAGAAAATTTACTCTGCTAAATAAAAAGTGTTTGGTTTTTTGTAAGGATTTTTCATAATTTAGAAAAAATTATCAAACTTGTTAATTTAAAAAATTAAATGATATAAAAATGAAGCGTATGTCGTTACAGATGCATCTGAAAGGGTGATGTTTAAATTATTATGAAAGTTAAATTATTACAAAATGAAAGTTAATAAGTGACTGAAGCAATTGAATAAAGTAAGTTCTTATTGGTAATATGAGGCACGAGAACGATGTTAATATGTTACTATGCATCTACATGCAGTGGGAAACATCCAACAGGTTACAAAAGAAAATGATTACCAAACAAATTTACTGAAAATATTATTTCGTACCGTTTAAATATCGCGCTTTCATTGCTTGTCAGACAAAAATAGAAGAGTTTTCTGTAACATGCTGTGACTAACGATATAAGGTGGGTCTACTATGTCAGTCCAAAGTGCGAAAAGTCCAGACTTCATTCAGGATATCCATCCACATGGACACGTAGGCAAAATGTTTGTGGTCATAGAGACTTGCTGTTCATACGGAGGGTTAAGCAAGGTATATTGTATTATACGTTGTCGAAACCAAATGAAATTGTTACCGAAGATGTTTACGTTACTTAAACTAATTAAACTACGTATTGTTGCAAAAAGACCAGCAATAGCGAGTAAGAGACTCTGTTGGAACTCTTAACCCACGATATCGGTTCATCCAATAGTTATCTTTATAGAATTAAACACGTGCATCAACTTGAAGAACCAATTTGCTTTTAATAGACAATATATATATATATATATATATATATATATATATATATATATATATATGTCCAACGTTACATCTAACCACGTCGAGGACATTCGGACTACTTTGAACCGTAGAAGAACGAAATTTTACCCACCGACTTATCAACCATAAATGCCTGCGTCTCTATACATGCAACCATGTATGCAACCATGCAACAATGTATGTCTTTATACATAAAGGTAATAGACAAACTTATCCTCTTGTATAGCAGTGCTTACCACACATTCCAAGAGTTGTGGAGGATACACAGCTCGAATGGTACTTTCTGAGTTAACTTCTTCAGATCGCTGCCTAGGTTGGCTTGCACACCGTTTTGCGATGTTAAAGTGCCAAATGCAATACTAATACAAGTGCAAAATGTATCGATAATTATATCGCTATTAAACCGGGATCGTTCATCGGTCAAACCAGAGAAAGACCAGATAAGGCTGTAGAAGAAAATGGAAAATACTTATTAGAATGCCAGAGTAGATTTGGTTTGCTTTCAACGATTATTGGTTGTTTTCTGAGAAGCTGGCTGATTATTGTGTTGATAACAAATTGATAGCCCATGGGTTGTTTTAAGTTATATTATTGATCTCAATCTCTTGAATTTTCAAATTATCATATATTCAGTTTTGCGAACTAAGTTCTTAAAAGTACTTAAAAGTATAAAATTTAAATATATTCATTAATATAATTATATCCAGAATCTATATTTTTCACTGTACTTATGTGTATAATGGAATAATTCAAGTTTTAGTCTAAAAAGGTAGCAATTAAAGATAAAGATGCATGGAAGACATAAAGCCATATCAGTCTACGGCGGAGTATTTTTAAACCACGCGGCTGATCCGAGCAGGTTTCAGGAATTTAAATTGGATATTTTCACAGTTTTTTCAAAGCCCATTTCGAGGGGAGTACCGATCGGAGAAAGATATCTCGCTACCAATAAGGGAAAAAGGAAACCCGTCTAAGAGCCCCAATAAAAAACCGAAAGTTACGACCGGTTCACAATCGAATCTACGGCACATAAGGATTCTCCGTTTCCGGACGATTATTTTTAAACTGGATGGAGGGAGGCGTCTGGCGTCCACCACGAGGGAACGTCTTCGATTAGATGCACAGCGGGCCGCCAATAGTCGCCCAGACCCGATTCCGTTGGTAGCTCACTAATTACATCCGTTTTTATTACTAATTAACGGGTCGTTTTCGACATAATTTATTCTGGTTTATAGAGCCGGCATTAATTAAAAACACCTGATGCTTAATTCTAGACGGATTTTATGTCGCTGTTCCGTAATCGAGTTAAAAACCATCATGTTGTTCTACCAAGGAGGCCAGAAAAGTTTTATTGGTAGATAAATTTCTACAGTTAAAAATGGTACATCAAAATGAATTGCTACTTATTGATTTCACCAACAAAAGAATGCAAGAGCTGGTATATATATATATATATATATATATATATATATATATATATATATATATATATATATATATGTATATAATATCAGCAAGTAGTCCAGTATGGAAATACAGACAAATATATTCCCATTACCCTTCTAGTTAAACTCAGCTGGAAAGCTGGAAAGTACAAAAATAAATTACTAGTTATGTTATTTAGTAGATATTCACTCCTATCAATATATTAATGAGGTTTTGCTTTACCAACTATTCTTGAAACCAGTGTGGACTTACGGTGTTCAACTCTGGGGTTGTACCAGCCAAAGTAATACATTTTTAAAAATATACCAGAACATTGTACTGCATTGTACTGGTATTTTTGACGCCTCATGGTACATTTGTAACGACAATTTGCAAAATGACCTGAAGGTAGAAACTGTCAATAACGTTATCTAGGATTCAGCCCAAACAATGAACAGTGTATCGTGAACAAATATCCATGAATAATGGCTCCCTCAGCATATCAGTTTCGTGCCTGAATTTCTGCATTTGTGGCTTTATTGCTTTTCTTATAAAATAAAAACAAAGTTTCCTTTCGAGCAAACCGATAATGACTTTCCTATGCGTCCGTATATGCCCATATGTAAACCTCAGAATCCAATCTTCGGGAATGATAATTAATGACGATATTAATTAGACCAACCTATATCAGCTATTATCAAAAATAATGTACTCAAATTCCGTGAGTTAGAAGGATTGTGAATATTTGTTGAGATCAGCTCTATAGAAATCGTTACTGTTAAGACCTCGAAAGCAACAAGAATATTCTTGTCAATTAGCTATGTTTATCATAGAGTTTTTTTTATAAAAAACGTTTATGAAATTCAATACCATTTTGATTATAAATATTGTTAAATCGCTAGCTGCTATTTCTCATTAAGAGAAATGTCCTATTTTTTTTTAACTCGTATCTCAACTGCTCATGTGGTCCTAGTCTAAAAATATATTGTTTAGACTTCATATAATAAAAATTGTTTTAATCAATCCAAACTAAATTCTACTATTCCTCGTCCTACTCTCAATAGTTCAATAAATTTAATAATTCAACATTAATGTTTCAAAATCTGTTTAGATATTTAGAATATAATATATCACAGCATAACATGTGGTAAGCAAATAGTTGATATTGCCACGTGTTTATCAACATTACAATTTGGAATGTGGAATCTCCGATAGGAATACGACATCGGATGAAAAACATTTTCTCTTGTTTTTATCTATGTCTGCGTTCCTACTCGACCGATCTACGATTTATAGTTATTAATTTTATTTTTATTGCATTTTTCTTCGGAGCGGACAAATTATCATTAAGGTCGGCCGACCATCAACAAATTAATCTTAAAAATAATGGCAGGAGTCCGCTTGTAAACGTGTTGTTAAGCGACTGCTAATGGTTTTCTGCTACCCACATTTTAATAAGGAACGATTTAATTTATGGTTGTTGTTTTTCTCTTCTTATTGTGAATTTATTGTCGACGTTGTTTCACTGAAGATAGCTAACAATACATTTACGTTTATTATTTATTTTCGTGTTGAAATTAATTTCTAACGTTTTTTTCTGTAAAAAATAGTTTATATAAAATGAAATTGAGAAAATGACAAGACAATAGTAGTGAATTTTGCAGTAAATTTACCAGTATTTGGGTCCAATTTCATTATTCGCCTTAAAAATCTTAAATGGCTTCGTGTTTCCATTTGATTAGAAGGCCATCGTACAGCTCTTCGTTGGCTACGTAGCGATAAATATTGGTAATTAATCGTAGAACTTTGTTTTGGGTGCCTTGGATTACTAGTTTACTAGAGGTTCCTACTAGTAGAGGTAAAGATTGGTTTGATGTTTTAGTGCAATCCCATATTTCCGCCTCATAGGTCCAAATACGCTTTCTGGTTAACTGATAAACCAATCTTTGATTTTAGACCAAGTTGAGAGTATCTTCCGACTAACCAGTATAGTTGCTTGACTGTGAGTCTAATTTGCTCTTCATTTTGTCTATCACGATGTTTCCAATTGAGCCTACCAACGAGATTTATTATATTTCAAAGTATTTCGCTGATTCTGCTTGAGGAATCGGGTATCCGTCAAGTGCTATAATTAGGTTTTGTCATTTCGCCGCAACCCAAAATTAACATGGACAGATTTGGAGCTATTAAACT
The DNA here is from genome assembly GCF_030347505.1 of Rhynchophorus ferrugineus. Classification (NCBI taxonomy): domain Eukaryota; kingdom Metazoa; phylum Arthropoda; class Insecta; order Coleoptera; family Curculionidae; genus Rhynchophorus; species Rhynchophorus ferrugineus. The sequence goes on along the minus strand of NW_027472580.1, from coordinate 87,398,243 downwards.
GTATTTTCCAATCTCTAGTCCATTTGTACATTTCGTTGCCTGCTACTTGTACATTTTCTATAGCCTTAGATATATATATATATATATATATATATATATATTGCAATTATAACTGTGTCGTCGGCAAATATTGTAAGTATTGATTCTTTTGTTATTGGGATATAAGCAATATAGAGCATATATAGGAGGGGTCCTAATATTCCTGTGGCCTGTGAAACTCCAGCCGAAATAGGTTTATGTGTTGAGAATGTCCCTTTATTCTCAGGATAATGCATTATGGCGATTTATCACATCAGATTTTTTTTAAACGTATGTATAGACCTCTACATATATAAAAAAATGCTGTACATCAGAGGTGATCATCAAAATATTATTTATCACTGTCACCCAAGAGCTTTATTTAACACTCTAACCAAAAGAAACAACCCCTCGCAAACAACAACGACAACTAGAACCGCATTTACACGGTACCCACTCAACCATAAATCCCAGACAAACGATTACGCGACAGCAACGACCATCCCCATTGGTTCACGCGACTGGAATAAGTCCGTCTGCGAACTACCCAACCCTTTCTCCAATTTAAGCAATCAAAACGTTATTATCGAGGGGGGTAGGTCGTCGCCCAAACGTACAACAATGGGCTAGGATGGTGCGTCTGGTCCTGTCTGAAAGGCCATCAGATCGCGATAATTGAGGGTATTGTTGGACGGCGTGTAGATAAGGCAGCGGGCGTCCAAAACGGATTTTAGACGATGGGATGAGGCGTGATCCCTTCATCGAATAACAAATTGTCAGTATTATCTTGCCCCACATATCTGATGTTCGTTTTTTTATATTTTATTACTCGTCATTTAAAAATAATAAGCTGTAGTATATAACATAGAAGTGCTCTGATATTAGACGTTGCAGTTAATTCGTAGCGTTTTGTTTGTGAGACGTAACTAGTGCATTTAATGTGCTTTGCAATGCAATGTTTCCTTTTGGTTATATTTAGAGCCTTTATATATTTTCACTTAAAAAGGCTTTTATTGAGAAATATTGGTACAACATATATTAATTAAATTTTGTCCATAATTTTCTACAACATTTTTAACGGCGAGAGTTTAGCAGACATATAATCATCGATCCAATTTCGTTCTTCCTCATCATTTCGAAACTATGCGTTAGCCAATCTGACAAATATAGACTGTAGCAAAACTTCCACATTCACAGCTTCAACATTAACAAGCTGCCTGTTACTAGCTCTTGCTGGTACATTTTCCAGCAATATGAGATTCGATTTATTAAGATGGCGTCGCTAGATATCAGTAGTATCAGTTTAACGTGCTTTTAACAACTCTTTTAAGATTTTATAGCCATGCATCTTAACGGCGTCATTGTGAATTAATCTCCTGAATTAACCATGACGTTTTACACTTCGATTCAAAGACTAAATCTAATTTTTATCGCCAATCACAGTAAGCCACCCAAAACTCTTATTTTTTGTCTGGCAAGCAATAAAACCAGTATACTGAAACCAGAATATAACCCAGATTTTATCCATTTTCCTTCTTATTGGATATACTCCATCGCATGTAAGCGTCTAAAAATAATAGGTTCTTCAATGGCCAGGCTGTTTGAAAGTTTTTTGCGAGTTTGAGTTAGTTTTCGGACAATAAGTGTTACAATTCACTGTCTTCAATCTTTTTAGGTCATCCTAACCATTTTTTTTTAATATTGACATAAATATCGCCATTTTCTAAACTTGATATTGTTATAATAAATTCATTTTTGATCGCCGTTAATAATCTTACTTACAAACTCGATCTTATATATATCGTTGAAGTCGAAAATTACGAATACAAAATGTCTTTTAATTTTCTTAAATTTCAGTTCGTCAGGTAACCATTTTCTTTCCTTCTTTATTATTCCTAAGGCATTTAGGCATTTATCTACTGTTGACAAGTTAGCTGTCAGTAATTTAGATAATTCTTAATATATTTTGTACGACTTTTCATCGAGTAATTCCTTTACTCCCTATAATTGAACGTCTGCTATTCGTTTCCTTTCTTGTCTTGTGAACCAGAACTACGACTTTTAAAATACGCAAAGCGTTTTCAATGGATTTGCTCAGTTAGAATATGAGCCAAAATACGATAACTATTGGCACATACTTTTTAATTAACAAACAAAATCCATCATCTTTTTTCGGTACAAAACATACACTTTAGATATTTGATAAACTATATATTATTATTAAGACATTTTTAATTAAATAAAAATTATTTAAACAGTTGCTTTTAGGGAAACAAATTGTTGGAAGGAATAAATTATTATATGACTGCCTAATCTATCCTTTATAATAACTAAGTTCAATACCTACTAAATATAGAAGTTCCATTTTGGTTCCTACAATATATGACATTGTGAATTGTGTACGTGTTTTTTCTTTATATCGTCTTGATGCAGGACTTACCGTTTTGTTTTAACACAAACTAAACTATGAATATTAAGAAAAGAATATGTATTTTGGTGGGATACTAGCAGGGAAATATACAATTAAGAAAAACTATTAGAAAATTATCAATTAATAATATTCTGTAGTTGAGAAAGTGTAATTTTGCTGGTCCAGAATTGTCATTCATTTATTTAATAAATCTGTTAGTAACACCAGAATAATTTTGCAACTGTATATCTTCCAAATTATAGATTTTTTCTGAGCATAGCCAATTATTTATATTATTAATTATTGATTATATTTCATATACATCTTTCATATTATAGTTATTATTCATTATTTAAATTTATTTGAGGTATTATTTTAGAGTAAAAATAATACCGTTAGATTTCAAACATTAATAATAACTTGACAATTGGAATAGGTCTAGAAAATTATAAAAAAATCAAAAAAACTTAAAATAATCACTAAACGTATAAAGGTAAGGGTATAGTTACACGTGCTACATAGCATAATTAGAAATACAATTAGTCAGTAAAGTTATGATTAAATTTACAGAAGATATTATACGAGTTGAATTAATACAGTTTAGCGACTATAACGAGAAGCAAAACAAGAAAAACAATTAAGAATACAAGATTTTAGATGATATTTTATGGAAACGTAGTTCAGACATTAAACGTTCTTCCAAAAACCGAACGATCACAATGAAACTCATAAGACGTAGATTTGGCCAAATTATAAAAAAAACATTCATTATCAGCCTATATAATATTTTACCTCTTCTTGGTCTAGAAATTTTGCAGAGTTGATCAATAAATTGCCTGAGGGACAAACGAAGATTACACCTTTAGAGTCAATTCTCAGTCACTGAATTCATTTATATTTCTCTACATAACCGAGAAAAGGAAAACACGTTATTTTTATTGCAGTTTAAATTACTGATGCCTAGGAAAAATATTCTTTATCTCATTTAAATTTCTGTATCACTCTGACCTCAAATTTTCAGTTCTCCAATTCAGAAGAACAACTTGTTCTGTTATTCATCAAAATAAAGACAATGATTGAATATGTTTATCTACTAACTTTCTCCTGAATGTCTGATAGTGATTATATTTCATGTGTCTTGTTATTGAACTTTCACCAATACCTACAGACCAGATGTATACTAGATCTGATGACTTATATTTGTTAATATTCTTGAGAGGTTATGCTGAAAACAGGACCCCGTTTACAATTTAATATTTTATGTTATTTTGCTGAAATTGAAACAAATAAAGAACTTGTACCGTACACATATTTTTTTGCTTAATCAAAAGAGACATGCAGATGAAACCACCCTATACTTATGGAAGCTTAATGTTGTAGGCCAACGCTTCTCAACTTACAAGGCAATGTACTTCTAGATCAAGTGTTCCAAAAACCATCTTGCAATTAAATTTCCAACAAACTTCCAAAAATTTTGAAACATTAGGAGGTAACAGAAGAGCATAATTGAAATGTTAAAACGCTTAATAAATCCTGCCCCACCTGATTAGTCTGATTATCACGTTTATTTAAAAAATAAACAAGTTTTTTAAATAGTTTAATGATCAAATAAACTTAAAATATGTACATTTTTTCAGACAGAGCATTCGAGAATTTTGAGATAAATGGTGAAAATTTGTAGCTAGTTGTAACTTATAATTTCTTTAACATTTCGTACAAGATAAATATCGTTTTTTCTGGAAAAAAATTACGTATCAAATAACTGGAATTGGTTTGATCGGCATCCCTTCAATATTTTTGTCATGTCAAAAACTGACGGGTTATTTTTTTCTTACTTCGAAAAGGAATCTTAGATCTTAACAACGGTTAGTCTCCCCCGGCAGTTCCTACCCCAAAGATCCTCATTGATTTTCTATGGCATAGGACGAATTTATCGCTCTCTTGGAATAAATAGATGAGCTGACATTTACCACGTTGCCTTTCGGCTTTGTATTATTACCGTCAGCGACTCGAAAATGGAACAGATCGAGATATATTATTATTGAGATGCAGGACTCAGCATGTAGACGGCGGTAGCCATGTCGCGCAAGTAGAGAATGTCGTATCAGTCTATCAACGACAGATGTTGGACTGAAAAGATGGGAATATGTGCCGAATATTGTAAATTGCATTTTAGACATTATCCAAATTTTTAAGGTACCTCAAGAGAAAGTTAATCCACAATATCTCAATGTATTGCAATTTTTAGTAACTCTTAGTGGTTCAGTAATATGCCCATTGAGCAATAGGTACTTCCTATGATAATTATTATATATAGAACAAGTAAAAGTGATCTCCTGTGGTTCTAGATGATGTTCTAAAGTGTATATCTGCCCACTAATCAGTCACTAGCTCCGTTTTACACACTCATTTAGCTGATTGATGATAATTACATAATTTTTAATTACTTAACGATATACAGTGTTACTGTTTACTCATTATGAATTCTAGAGAGATATCACGCTGTATCACTTCACTGGAGACGTACGGAGTAATGACAATAGTATGGAACACAGTTTTGAAGCCATTTAATGACAGCCGTATTAAATTTACTGGAAGTACCCCATAGTTGGACCCCGTAGGACCAAATTGACATAAATATTAATTTTCATAGCAATATCTTATTATCAAAGGATAACTTCGATTTACTCCCAACAAGCTAATACATTTGGTTTAATTTCTAATCTATTTCTTAGAAACAATATAATTTAAATGTACATTTCATCCATACAACTTCATCTTCAAAAAAATACGGACTTGTTGCACTGGAACAATTTTATTAATACTTATTTAACATACGTGTCTGTTACTATGAAAATAATTTTTATCCGTGACAAGTTAGAGATAACTGTGGAAAAGTGCATAGGTGTCAAGTTGATGCTTTAATTTTTATATTTAAGTACAGCTTTAGATATATGTACAAAATACAGTATATCGTCATTATATTTACGTCCTTTTAAAACACCTTAACGTCTCGGAGAGCTTCTGAAAGGTTCAAGTAGTCACTTTAAAACTCTCCATGTTGCATAGAGTTTTTAATAATGTTGGGAACAATCGGCTGAAATCGACTATCGACTGTTTAGTAATCGACTACTTTTTACTATCGACTATTTCAGTCCCTATTTTTGGTTCGACTGTTTCTATTACTATTTACTATCGATTGTTTCAGTCGTTTGATTTTAGTTACTATTTTCGCTTCTACTAGTTCATTCGACTGATTTTTAACGTTCTGGCTTTCCGTCCTAGCCGCGACCTTGAAAGTAATGCGCCGAATATATGCTTATATAGATTTTTATGTAATATATGTAGTATAACGTTTTTTTTTGTAGTTTACTTGTGTATAACTATATATTGTACATTAATATAGCAGCATTTTGGAACGCTAGTTTTCGAGGGAAAAAAAGTAAATTGTAAATGATAAATAGTAAGATACTTTTGACTGGCATAATAAGTAATATTTTGGGCTGGTATAATAGGTAATACTTTTTAATAAACTTTCACGATTTTTGTCCAAGCCTCTTGTTTGTCGAAACTTTTTTCCTAAAATCTTGAAAATTAAAATTATGTTCCATAGACTTCAGAAATTGCATAGATCCAAAACATTTGAATAATTTTTAACAGTAACAGTTGTTAAATTTCTTTTAAAAATATTAACCACAAAGAGGTGAATAAAGTGTATTAAATATTTGTAATAAATACATTTCCTGATAGGAAAACTCTACTTTAATATTCAACAATTTATTTTGTTGGCTATTAAGAAGAGCACCACAGTTTTTATTTGTTAAGGAATGGACTATCTTAACAGAATGTGTTCAACTTTTAACGCCCATTGAAATAATGAGTTATCTGGTGAAAGATATCCCAACGATGTCTTTAATTATAGTTCCAGGATGAACCAAATCCAACAAAAGTTGTTCGCGCACGAAGAACTTCAAAGAAAATGGTGGCCTGTTTCTTCAGGGAAACTGGTCATATTGCAACCGTGCCTCTAGAGGATCGTAGAATAGTCAATTCTGATTAGTGCACAACCATTTGTTTGCCAGAAGTTTTCGGTGAAATAAAGAAAACAAACAAGAGACGCCGGATTAATCTTCATCATGACAATGCGAGTTCCCAAACATCGACTCAAACAAGAGACTATTTGAGCACTCAAAACATCGAATTGATGGGTGATCCGCCGTACAGCCCTAATTTGGCACCCGATTACTTCTTTTTGTTCCCTTTCGTGAAGAATAAACTGCGTGGCCAACGATTTTCATCGCTATGGAAGCGTTCAAAAATCATGTTTTTAAGATACCTCATTCGGAATGGAATAAATGCTTTGAAAAATGATTTAAGCGTATGCAAAAGTCTATCGACCATCGTGGCGAGTACTTTGAAAAACAATAAAAATATATTCGCAGCTGAACTTTTTTTTCCTATTCCCAAAATATAAATAGTGACCCTCGTATTGAGAATACTGTGAGAACAAGTTTTAGTAACGTATCATTTTTCAATTTCTCCTTTTGCTTTGATGATTAACATGATTAACTTGTTAAATTGTTATTGAAATTTGACCACAGGGTGATCACTTGTAGCAACAAATCAGTTTATAAACTAGTAATAATAAAGACTATTTAAAAGACATGAACACAACTTTGGCATAAATGCCTATGTTTGAACGAAATTAATTGAAAAACATAAATAACCCGTCTGCTTTTTGTTATTCTTAGAAGTCTCAACATTTTTTAATCACACATTTTACCTTATGTGATGGTAATGTCTTATGTAACTATAACTTTTGAAGGTATTAATAAGTTTCGTTATAACTTAAACATTCTTACCTGTCTTCACAGTTCCATTATCTAACTGCTATTTTATTGCGCCATCATCCACTAAAATGTTAGCTTATAAGATAGCTGTTTCTTTTACACAAGTTTTAGCCGGGATTAAACTCCTCCCGACTGTTCGTAAGATAACGGGATTTCCTACTTAAAACGGGATTTCGTCTGGTCTTAATCCTCCACGGTTTTTCTTTCGGATAAGTTTCAGTTAAAAAACGGGCCGCTCTTTTTTTTGCCCGCCTTTTGTTTGCGAAGGAGCGGTGCAGCTTTTTAAGGACCGTTAACAGGAAGGCGAATTAGCAGCAGGAAAAGGAGGGGGGAGGACGTTCAATTACGAGCGAGGAAAAAGATAACTAAAACGTTGTTTCGGGAGTTTTAAGGACTTAAATCTGAGTCAGTCGGGTTAAAGGAGTTTAAATCTGTTTTCCCTTTTGTTGGGAGTTGGACGTCTTTTAATGTTTCGTGTCTTAATTAGAATATTCATTAAATTTAAATAAAGGATACGATAATTTGTTTTTCTGAATTGAACACCCGTCAGTAATTCCTTCTGGTGTCTTCATGATTTTGGGGATGGATTTTTCGTTCTCGTCATTTTTAAAATATTGCTAACATATATGAAATAGTGTCAACTTTGTATAGTAATAAGTGTAATAATCAGAAATACATGAATTTAGACTGAACCAATATGAGTTATATATACTTGTATACCGTTTTGTTCCATAATTTGTTGTCATTTTGAAGGATATTCCATTACGGTTATCAGAAAGTTGCATTTGTCAGTGGCTTGTGATCCTTTCTTCATCATAATCAACAGAAATAGGTGGAAATCAGTTGGTGTCAGATGCAGATTATAATAAACTCCCAACCAAGGCATTGGATCATGTAGGTGATTCATTTTTCATCTCCAGTCACCATTCGCTTCAAGAATGGATTAATTTTGTTTCGATTTTGTGCGACACAAATATATCCAGTTTATTTTATGCGTATCTAGCCTTTATCAAATGGCTCTAAACTGTGTCATATCCATTTTTCGCATATCTTTGATAATTACCCTTCCAGAGCAAGAGCGCGCCCGATTGGCTATTACACTATCAAAACCATAAGCATTGTTCACCTATTCAACTGTTTGTTTTGTGTTTTTACCTTTATAGAACAAAAACTATAGCTATATTTTTCCTCTGCTAGTGTCCATCTTTGACATGAGTTTAAACAAAAGTGAGTCAACTATTCACAAAACTGTTGAATACGTGTTCTAATGCGAAATGTCCCATTTCTAATGCTACTTAGAGTAAACCAATCGCACGTTTGCAGCGTCAGATATATAAAATGTGTTATGGCAGTGCTTGATAACGAAGAGTTGACTTGATTTAATATCAAAAATTCATCAGTTGTTTTATTTACTAGATACGGACCCTTTCAATAAGCAATATTTATGGAAAAGGCTGAGATATTATTAACGCTGAGAAAAATATTTATAAAATTATGTAGCTGGTTTTTGTTTTTTGCACACAACATTTATAGTAATTATAAATCTTGTACAACTATCATATACAAGGATATATTAAACATAATATTCGATGCAAAGATATTATACTTTTAATAACGAAAAAACGACATTTATTTTTCATTTTGTACAAACATCCAACAATATAAATTTAATGAAATATTTTCATAGACTCTCTTTGTATTTTGCGCTTTTCGTTTACATAATTCTACATAATTCCTAGACAAGCTCTAAAATGAAAAAGTATTGTTTATTTTATGTGATATTAAATTTTCTATGTTTTGTTGTATATTAGTTGCATTTATTTTTATATATTATAAAAATAAATAATAACTTTTAGCTGTAATATAATGATCTTTCGATTAATAGATAATTTAACTTAAGAACAAGAAAGAACGTTTGGATCTAACCTAATTATAAAATCATATATTTTCAATGCTACATGACAAATTTTATTTGCTATTTACAGAACTGTCGGCTTTAGTCTCTTAGTATCGTTAAATATGTATTTTCTAGCACAACGCTTTCGTAGAAATCGAATTTTATAAACTGATAATACAGATCTGCAAAAAAATCCAAGAGATGTTTTGGTTTTGCGACGTAATCTTTATGTTTATAAACTTTAAGTTGTGCAGAAACCAAAAATTACGTCTTTTCGTCATAGTACGACATGTCTCTTAAAAATTTGAGTGACTGTTGTTAAACGAGTTATTACAATAAAGTAAAGGAGAATAGATTCGAATAATATCATTTTATTTACAAGATATTAACGATACATATTCATATCTAATATACGTTCATTAAGATATACTAAAACCTTTTATCAACCCTTTCTTTTGAGGATCCGTCATGGTCGTGGTGAATTGTGGGCTAGTCATAGACCATTAATGTCTGGTCCAATGAAAATAGCTTTGCTTCGGAGAGGCCTGAAAACTTTGAAAATATGTAGTTGAGGCAACTTCCTTCTTTAAAAAATGATTTTACAAATTGCTTGGCCAATCCGAACTTTATGTCATGCGGTAGTAAAAGTATAGTTTAGTTAAGTTTCTTGTGCGTTCTTTTCATCAAATTTAAGTTCCCTATGCGGCCAACTCTTTTCTGGCTCCAGTAACTTGCTTGGTCTCTGCTATCCCATAGAATATAGGCAAGGGACCTTAGTAAACCCAAAATACACACGAATCAGCTGAAACAACTCAAATAGTCTTTTTATTATAGACCTGTGTAACTTGGAGGACTTAATTTGTGAAGTCATCATCTTTATATTTCGTCTTAACGATTATATTCTAATTCTTCCTTCATCTTATTTGAATTTATAATATATATATATATTGCAAAAATGTCTTTCAAAGTTATTTTATATACATATATCTACTTCACTTACCTTATCAGATTTTTTGATTACAATATTACGCGTTTTAATCACTACCTGGTTTTGTATAAACTATTGTATTGAAATTGCGTATAAATCATTAACGAAGAAATAATTAATTTCACAATATCCAAAGAACATATTTCAGTCATGATAGGTCATTAAAAGCTTTAATAGCCGAATAACTTAGGTTTGATTTATTTCAATTTACTAGTACGACATTTGTTGTAGCTGTTTTCTATTTTAGTTTTGCTTGGCTACCACTCAACTGTTTATTGACTCTTGGTTGGTTAACTTAATGGTCATCATAATTATGAACAGCCTTTATCGCACTCACCATATTAAAGAACGAAATACCACAAAAACTATAAATCATTGGGTGCATCTGTGAAACTACGACTTTCGACAATTTTTTAAAAGCATTTAAAAATTGTTGGAACTTTACACAAACAAATTAATTTATCTACCAGGTTGAATCTAAAGTATATAACTAAGAGCTGACAATTAGGTCCTTTTACTTCAAAATATCAGTGTATTTCTAAGAAAAAGTATTAATGTTTCATCCCATGTATAGTTTCAAAGTTTGAGAGTTTGTAGGATAGTATATATTCTTAATCAGCTAGCTCAAATAATTTCCAGGCACTGAAAAAACATTTTTAGGGTAAATGATGTGGCTCGGTGAATGGAGGTAAATCGAAATGAAACAGTGGTGTTTACATAATGTGACCGTTATTTATTGGCAATATAAAAAAGATGTGAAAATACAAATAATAAAGCGGATGGCAGCGGAGTTACCTGAAGACGAGGCTTGGGCAGTCGATGGTGGCACGTCTTAACCAAACGAGGGTTGAGCACTGAATGACCGAAATACCCTTCAATAATATCACAGATAAACGTCTCGGGGTTGCCGCCAGCTATTCGTTGTCGGGTTCCAGTTGGCACCCCGCCCGTGTTCAGCATCTGGGATTATATTTCTGGGTATTTTGTAGACCGTTATTCCACGATGTAAAATTCGACATGCTCAAGGTCGCTACAATACTCCCCTGCCAGAATTTTACATAAAATTATTTCAAGCAACAAAAATACAAAAATGTTTGAAAAAAAATATCAATACAAAAAAATATATACCAAACAAAATGTGCTGTGTAAAATGGGCTTTGAAGAATATGATAGTTCGAAACGGTTGTGGTTGGTACGGTTGCGATCTGGTACGGCTGTTGATATCTTCCGGTCCTACAGACACCGTTGCATCATCGTCGCTTTGGCACTTGAATGTGGTCCATCGACGACGTTGAAAACAAGCTATTCTTCAGACAGGGCTCCCGTAATTGACGCTGTGGGAGGATCGACTGTTCGACGACGTGGTAGCTTATTTTCTTCGACGACGAGACGTTAGCAATTCTGGTACTTCGGCGAAGACATAACGAGTCTACGGTGACTGCAATCGGTACCTAGCTTCTGGAGCTGCTCTGTGACTAATCCGTAGTCACATACATTACAGTAATTCAGAAAAAAACAAATAACGACGGTATCCGACCGAAGCTGCCCAAAGCCTTTTAAATCAAAATATCTGCCATGACGGAGACGGCGAGCGAAGGAAGACATTATGATTTAAACATAGCGCCGAAAGAAATGTTTAGCCGAGACGCTGATGATTAAGCAGTGATGTAAAAATATTCAAAATGTTGTGAAATAAAAATTTTGACAAAAAAATTTTAAAAAATGAATTGGAAATAATGAAATTAATCGGAATAAAATGAAAATGAACCTTGAAGGTAAAATTGAAAACGAATCGAATTAAAAATATTTAAAATTTTGAAACAAAAAAAAATATAACGGTCACGTAAAATACACCATTTTCTACGTACCCTCCATTCACGAGTCCAAACCCAATTTTGCGAAAGATCACGTCGGTGTCACCACTTTAGGGTAAATGATGTGGCTCGGTGAATGGAGGTAAATCGAAATGAAACAGTGGTGTTTACATAATGTGACCGTTATTTATTGGCAATATAAAAAAGATGTGAAAATACAAATAATAAAGCGGATGGCAGCGGAGTTACCTGAAGACGAGGCTTGGGCAGTCGATGGTGGCACGTCTTAACCAAACGAGGGTTGAGCACTGAATGACCGAAATACCCTTCAATAATATCACAGATAAACGTCTCGGGGTTGCCGCCAGCTATTCGTTGTCGGGTTCCAGTTGGCACCCCGCCCGTGTTCAGCATCTGGGATTATATTTCTGGGTATTTTGTAGACCGTTATTCCACGATGTAAAATTCGACATGCTCAAGGTCGCTACACATTCAATAACTTTTCGAACTATTCTGCTTTCAAGGTTTTATTGAGCTGATATCTACCTTACTTAAGTTTAGCTTCTTAATGATGTTGCTGATATTCAATGTGCTGTTCGCAGGCTTCTTCTCTACTGATGCATCAGGATTGCGATTAATTTGGCAGAAAACTTTTTCGATGTTGTTATAATGATTTTATGACCAACTCAAATGTGTTCTGCTCTTCATTAACTTTGACCCAAACCTTTTCTATCGAACAATGTACGTTTTAATGGCTCGTCTTCTATTCAACTATAAAATTGAATATAAAAATTACATTATACTATGGATTGGAATTCATTACATACTGAAACTTAAATTTAATTTCATGCATCATGTGAAATCACCTAAGGAAGTGACATGCCATGTACAGTTATCATTATAAATAGTTATTACCCTTTCGACTATTGAACCACTTGATTTAAAAGATATTGATTTAAAAATTCATGTACACTCAAATATCCCAGAGATGTAGATATAAAAATAACATTGTCAGATTGGTTGTTATTCATATACCCGCATACAATGGCGGACATTTTGAAAAATTCAACATGTCCTATAATTATGTGGCATGAGATATTCATTGGTCAATTTGCAATTTGCCGTTAAAGTCATAATTCCGATTTAATGTTGAACTATTTTGTGTGGAAATATTAATATTATTAAATATTAAATTATTAATAATAGCTAATCTTGACGCAAAGCTTCATGGAAGAAGAAATGTTGAAGAAGCATATCAAGAAGAAAAGAAAAGAATCCAAACTAAAATACAGAGAAAATATAGGTGATTTGGAAGAAAATCTAAATAATCCATCATAATAAGTTGTTGCTGTACAAGCAGATACTAAATGTATAATATAATACAAGTATATCAGAATAAAATCCTGAGAATTATTGTGGATGCACCCAGATACTATAGTACGAATTACTTAAACCGAGACCTTCAGATTTCAACTGTCGTAGACGAAATTAAGAAGGTTTACTTGAAGATATGCGAAAATACTCTGTACCCATGTTAATACTTTTTTTCCATGTTAATACTAAAGTTCTGCAATTCTTGGACAAGATGAATTGAACACAACTTGTGTAGTTATATATTAAAGTTTACTAAGTGATAAAAACACTGAAAATTAAAATATTAACTTTTACGTGACTAGAGACAAATTGGTACGTTAGTCGGCAACGACCAGTAATGATATATTAATATATAAAATCATATGACAAGCGGTAAACTATTTACAACAGTAGCAATAGTTTTTTTTTCTATCAGCAAGGCTGTGAAACTTTTACGAACTTCTTACAAAAACTTTGGGCAAAATTGAATGAGAATTATATGAAAAAATATTTTAGATATATAGTAAAATAACTCTTAGTGCAAGATACGATCAAATATCTATAATAATTTATAGACATTGAAAAAAATTTTGATGTATATTTATCAATAATAATTCCGGTTAAAGCTGGAGAAAGGACGATCTACGGCGAAGATACACCCGACCGAAATTCATCTTCTTGTCGTGGCGTGTCTTTCATCCATCTCACGATCGACATTAATCAATGTTATTAAAACCGGAGGGATGTAGGGAAAAACGCGGAAAATTTGTTGGATAAAGGTCCTCTGCGGAGCAATAAATAATAAAAATAAGATGTAATTAGAGTCGGGTATCGAAATGATAATGTCATCTTTTGGGAATGTTTATGTTTGGGTTCGTTTTCGATGATAGAGATTGATGGTCACTGGGGTTTCGTATATATTTTTTCGGTCGTTTTATTTTGTGACATATTATATTATTATTCTTGTTGAGTTTATCAGTATCAGATAAAAATAAATTGTAATTTTGTTTTATTTATTGATAAATTATATACTGTCTTTGAAACATGTTTTTTAATTATTAATATGTTACTAGTTGCTCACAATTTGTCTCTATAGTGCATTAAAGCTATAGTCAATTCAAAACAGTAATGACGCACGTCATTAATATGTGTCTGTAGAAATATGTAAATTCATTTCACATTAAGACATTATTTTTCATCTCATTTTATTTTATTTAAATAAAAATAGAAAGCTGTTTTAAAGCTTTGTTTTAATAAATTTCAAATCGCAGCAGTTTTTATTGCAAATATTTTTTGCGCGCTTCAGCTGCACTGAATATTAGTACGGGCACATTCACTAAATTATCTCAAAAAGTAAAAAACGATATAACCTTAAATTCACCAAAAAGAAACCGTGTTTATGCCAAAAAGGTGACGAACCAATATCAACTTGATGTTAGCTGTATCAGAGATCAAATATACGAAATGTATAAAACAATAAGTAATTTTTTCATTTGAAATATTTACATATAATTTAATACAATTATTTTATAGAAAATTGTTTGTCTGGGAAGTATCCATAAAAAGCCAAAGGATATACAGCTATACAAGGGATGTAGAACATCCCTTCAAACACTGTTGGGTAATATAGGATCCACGAAGGGGTTTAATGGAACTAGACATTGCATATATATATATATATATATATATATATATATATATATATATATATATTAATTTATATATTTAGACGAGAAATAAATATTTCAGAAGGGTACATTGGGTCGCTCATGGCAAGATGATAATAAATAATATAATAGTAATAGTGTAAACACAACAAAACATAATGGAAAAAGGTAAACGTTGGAATAACTATCGATTGGGTTTTGTTGGTCATAACATTTATTAATAATTCATTGCAGACCTATAGTACTTCATGCCGGAAACAGAAATTATTTTAATCCTGGTGCAGAATAGCGTTTTCATCTAATTCCAAGGGTGACTACCATGGAGAAATGAACCATAACTTTTTTTTGTAGTAGTTTGAAAATCAGCTTTTATATAACACGGTGGAACCATCAGTTATTGTTATATACAACGCACCATATCATAGTACACTGGTGGAGAAGATCCCAACAAGTGCATCAACAAAGCGTGCAATTAAGGAATGGTTTAAAGTACATAAAATAAGTTTCGAGGAAATCATGTTAAAAAATTAACTATTTCAAATTATTACTCAGTAAATATAAATTAAATATTTATTGTTTTAAATTATTATTTAATTATTTAATTTAATTATTTGATTAAATATTTTATTTAATAAATAAATTAATATAAAATGCACTATGTAATTTACTTTTTTAGAAATAAGCCTGAGGAAAGATACATTGTAGATCAGATTACTGAACGTTATGGCCACTGAGTATCATGTCTTCCTCGCTATCACTGCATATTTAGTCCCATTAAGTTGATATGGGATATTGCAAAGAATTATTACATTAGAGATTCAGGTTGAGGAGGATATTCAAACCACAACTGTCTAGAATTATGGACAGAGGCATTGTCGAAAATAACACCTATATTTTAAAGTAATTATTAATAATGAAAAACTAATTTAGTTTTTGTCTTAGTTTTTGTGTTTGTTTAGTTTCTTAAGCTCATTTAATCATATTTGCATCAATAAGGTTAGATCTCTTTTTTGATCGAACATCTTTTGCCATTTATAATAACAATTCCGTTATTCTGAACTTAGTGTCATCGTCCTTGGCATTAATATGAGCTTTCTAGTAATATGTAACACGTCTCTGGTCTAGGTCTTTAATCTTTTTCCAGGCATTATTGTCGTACATAGTCCACTTTGCATCATGAAAACTTCATTATAATTTATTTCAACAGGAATCTTTGTATCGAGCTTTAGTATACGGTCATATGAAAATGATTTGATCTTCTATATGTATTGTTACCAGGTTTTGAGCTTCTGCTAAACTCTGCTGGTGCTGTAACAACTTTTTTATTATTTAATTCCAAGAACCATCTCTGCTCTATAATATAATCACCTGGAAAATAAATTATTCTATTTGAACATTCACATTTTGGAAAACAACGGTTTGTTCCGTTTTTGCATTTAATCAAATCATAATTATCTTAACCTTAATTGCCCTCTGGTATCTCCATTTTCGGACTGCAATAACTTTTGACTGTATAAATGAATGGCGCTAACTTAGTTTCTAGGAAGTCCTATAGACTCTTTTGTTTTAAATGCGCTATAGTACGGCTTCAATGAATAATTATTGCTTGAGAAATGCGACTTTAAAATTAGGAAAAACTGGAATAAACTATTCGCCAACCCTATATAAAAAATTAACATTATAGTCACAAATAAGTAAAATTACCCAGGACATCAAATAGCGATACAAAGATTTAACAATAAGGCTAATTTTTCAAGCTCTTTCCTGCAGTCGGCCACCAGAAGCAGACGCGAAAAATAAAAAACCACACCGAAATGATAATTTAACTGCAGTTCCAGTTCGTTCCGGTCGTCGGTGCGACTTTTTCATCCGGGCCCTTCGGGAAATTCTGGATGACGCCGGCCGAGAACGGAAAAACGAGTGGAAAATAGGCTTTAAATTTTATTCAGCATCATTTTAAAGCGAGTTTTTATTTTTTTGTGTGCGCGTTGTTAGTTAGTTTACGGGAAGCTTTTGAAAATATTCACTATGCGTCCTGCTACTGGAGCATATTTTTCAAAAAAAGCTCTCGGAAAACTTTCCGCCAAGTTATTTATTATCCAGCAAAATAAGCGTTGTTTTTTTAAAAATACTTTATTACGTTGCTTTTGTAATCATTTGTAGTTATAAAATGGATTAAGTCGCTTTAGTAGACCTTTGGTACATCGTTACTATTTCTGACTACATGAACAATGTTTCGTTTGTCAGAAATAAGTTAATTTCTTCTGGTATATTTATATTTTTATATAATTAATCCTAAATCGACTTCTATTTTACATCTATTTTATAATTATATTATTTATTATATTTATATATATATACATATTTATATATGTATATATATATATATATATATATATATATTGTGCTAGCACCCTATATGATGATCTTCCAGTGCCACTCTTAATTATCAATGTTTTAGTTATTCATGCCGGTCAAGATTAATGGCTTTTAAAAGAAAAGTTACGATATTATTTTATTCAGTAAAAGCAGCGATGCCAATAATAATTACAATAACAAAAATACAATACTCACATACTCAAAAATGGTGATTTCGATGATTCTGACATGTCTCTATGTAGTATTAATTATACAGGCGCTAATTAAGGAAAGCTCCAAATTGCTCCAGTTTTGAGATTCAAACATGACAAAGAATGATCTTGGAGACCAAAGCAGTTTTGAAGAAAATGATGACGTATTGTACGAAAACCCAGTTCAAACTCTTAAAGAGCTTTAAGGTAGCTTAGCAGTTGATGAATGAATGAATCATTTTTTGGTGGGTACCGACATGCGAGGAGAAAGATACAAAATTAAAATGGCCAATTAATTGGAAATGTCATTTTCAACTGTCTCAATATCGCGGTTTCATTACTGTTTAGACAAAAAAAGTTATGTCTGTTTCTGTATTGTATTTGGCGAAGAAAAATTGATCTGCTACGACAATACCAAACGTTAAGTCATGGGTTAGTCCAGAGGAACCATTCACATCGACACTGAAGTGTAGTATTCATGGCTATGTCTTGTTCTTTATATGGTGGGACCATGAAGGTGTTACATTTGATAAAACCGAATGAAACTTTTACTTCAAATGTATA
Source organism: Rhynchophorus ferrugineus (assembly GCF_030347505.1). Classification (NCBI taxonomy): domain Eukaryota; kingdom Metazoa; phylum Arthropoda; class Insecta; order Coleoptera; family Curculionidae; genus Rhynchophorus; species Rhynchophorus ferrugineus. The sequence continues at coordinate 87,380,112 of NW_027472580.1, read as the reverse complement.
CGACTGTTATTTTAACAAATTTGAAGGATGCTCTGTTACGAATAAAGAACCATTAGTGATTAATAAGCATAAAACCATCCACTTGCATAATAACGTTCGGTAATAACGTATAGCATATACAAAAGATGTGTTGTACACTGTTGTAGTTCGAATAGAAAGTTCTGCCACATACAGCGAACTCTCCAGGCACAGTGTGTTCTGATTATCACTTAGTCAGGCCGATGAAGCATGATTTGTATGGCATATAAATTCGGAATGTTGAAAAATAACTAAACTATCCTTCTTCGACTAACTGTTCTTTCGACATTGTATCACCATGTTGTTAAAATCACAATTATCAGTACATAATAAATTGCTATTATATAAGCAAATATTGAGATCTATATGGACATACGGAGTTCAATTATGGGGATGTTCTGCAAAGAGTAACATAAATAAAATACAAATTTTTGAGAACAAAGTCCTGAGAGGTATTGTGGAAGCACCCGAATACTATAGGACTGATTACCTACATCGAGACCTTCAGATACCCGCAGTCAGTTAAGAAATCAAGAGAATTGCAAGGGGGCATGACGAAAGACTCTATTCTAATACAAATATTGAAATATTGCACCTTTTGGATACCACCAGAATAGGACACAGACTCAAAAGAATCAAACCATCTGATCTTGTGTAGTGTTGTGTAGTGAGGTGCATATTTTAAAAAATTCAGCAGTGACATGTATAAATATTATTTCACCAGAGACTGAATTAGGGTCGATGGGTCCTCCTAGTTATATACCTAGATTTAAGTTAACAAAAAGACAAATTGTAGGTTAGACGGAAACGACTAGTAACAATGTATTAATTAAATAATAAAAAAAATATTGCTAAAAGAATATAAAAAGGAAGAGAAAATGTGTATATAAAGCAATATAGATTTTTGACAATTTTGCTCCATAAATCTCGAAATTATTATAAATAAATAACAAAATGATCGGAATATATTCGAGCCGCTAATATATAGTTGATTTAGTTAAAAATAAACCTTTTATAAATGGAGATAATTTAGTTAAGCATTATGGTATTAATTTTGATATAAATATATTCCAATAACCAAGAAATTATGAGAAACATGTATTACTATAGTCGAAGAATACTGAGACTATTTCATTTTTAAAATTTATTTTTTCACCTTGATAGTAATATTACTTGTATACTTAACCTTTTTGCTGCCTTGTTTGATCTAATTTTACCTATCTAAATAAATTCAAAACAATATTTTCGAGACAATATTTTAAATGTAGTGGATAGTCCAGAAGTTTGATGGTTCTAAGTATAAAGAACAAGATGGTAGTAAAATAAGAAAAATATTTTTCGTCGCTTTGACGAATGACGTCATTTCGCGACTATACAATAGTACGGTTATGATCTAGAGAGGACAGGGACAGACATAAAGTTTACATATAAAATAATAAATTAATAAATAAATGATATTAAGAGCACAAAAGGGGGGTTTAAAAGTATAAATAGCGTATATATAATTTAAAAATGGACACATATAAGACTACGAAAGTAACAGAATCGAACGAAGTAGAGGTAAGAAAGGTAGAGGTAACCATAACGAAGTAGAGGTTCTATTCAGACAGCACTCACTAGCATGCATATCGAAGTGCTAACGGTTATTTGATCAGTAACAGTAACACCTAACTTAGGATAGGCTAGATTCTATGGAGAAAATCAATTTCTCATAGAAACTCCAGGAGTTTGTCTGTATTTTCTCCGGTTAAGGCATCTCTAAAATACAGCCTATATTTAGTTCTAATCTGGGCGAGCCAGGAATAGTAGTTCAGTATGTGGTAGACTGAAATAAGGGCATGGTGACAAAATCCACAGTCAGCAGGCGGGCTCGAAGTGACAGTGGCCCAATCTCATTCTATTCAAAGCATGATGACGAAGGTAAGAAACGCGAAGAGAGGAGAAATAATCAGCTTTAATCTCAGAGAGCCTGTTGGTCTCCTGGGCCCAACGACCATGTAACTCATGTTGTAATTCATTCTTTATGAAACAAGAAACGAATGGGATAAGGTCAGTATGGATACAAATATTTGCGATGGGGAGGGAAATAGAGGCTGCCGATTCTGCCGCACAGTAAACTTGTCCTGAATGAGAATTCAGATAGAGGATACGGATGATTGACACTGGATGGTAGCTATTGGATGGTTGAACTTCTGTTCCAGAAAAGATTCGAGAGCATTTCGGGTGTTGGTAAGGATTAGCCATTCTTTGTAGGATTTTGTTGTGATGTAGGAAAAAGCTTTAAATATCGCGAAGAGTCCAGCGGTCAATACTGAACCCTGTTCAGGGAGTTTGAAACAGAATTCCCGGTTGTCTACCATAAATGCACCGCCAAGCTCGCTCCGAGATTTGGAGCCATCGGTATATATGTGCTTGCGACCAGGGTTAGAGTGGAGAAGTTCACATAACTTGGGCCGAATACAGTAAGAACAATAAAGAAAAACATTGCTGTATGGGACAGTGAAAACCAAATGTTATAGTTCCACAACATTACTCTCTTGAAATGATGCATAACAATCCAATGATTTTGTTTTGCCTTTTGGAACGAAATAATATCATGATAACAAAACAATTCTTATATGTTAGTATTTTTAAAACAGCAAATATTAAAGAACTTAAACATTATATCTCTATATCACTGATAAAATACGCGATGAAATAAATTTAAGAGACAAGATTATAAATAACCACCAGAACGAATCAGAGAGTAACATTCATTGCTATTTCATGACAAACCAAAGCGGCAATCGGTACTGGCGTAATACTAAAACTAAATTAAAACCGACGCAAATGGTTACGAAGCCATCTCGATTCATTTGTACGTACTAGCCCGTTCGTTGTAATGACGTAACGTGCCGGAAAAGGAAACGGAGTATATACTGGGGCGGATTCATGTAAAGCATTTCTTTGAATGATACCAAAATAGGCGAGGGTTGCTCTATACGTTAGGTAATCTGTTCCTAAGCCGATTTTATGGGGTGCTACGTTGTTGCTCCGGGTTTGATTCGTTTTAATTTCGACACCGTCCGTTTAGCGCGTTCCTTGTGCTCAATTATGCTATTACATCGGTAACAAAGCAACTGCGAGTTTACAAGCTAAGAATATTGACTGTTTTGTATTATTTTGTTTCTAAAATAACGGCGATTATTGTTTGTTAACTTTTGATAATCCGTCAAAAACAGTATAACAATTTTACATAGTGTTTTAATAGTTGAAACCATAAATAGTGGCTTTCAAATTCTGAAAATTGAATTTTTTTAAATTCCAAAATGTTTAAAAATTCAATAATTAAGTTGAGAAGTAAATTGCTTTGAGCCATTAGATCTTTATTAATTTTTCTTACGTAATTTACATCGTTTAAGATTATTAAAAGAGAAATGGATTGTCTCTATTAATTTTTAAGTTTTTTTATTAAAAAGATTTCCCGTCAACTATCTCAATACCCATTTTAAAAAGTGGTAGTCGAATATTAATTAAACTATAGTATAGTTGTATTTGCAGTGTACGACCTGGAAGATGATCACTGAATGCAATGTACACGATTGAGCAACACGTTAAAGGTACAAAACTCTATTATCAAACATTATTCATTTGGAGCCTAATTTTATCAAAACAAATTTTTAACGCATAGCTATATTTCAAACAATCGTCATATATAAAAGACGAGGTTTACTGGTTCATAATGCATCCATAAAAAGTTACTGCTTGTCAGAGAAGTAACGTACATAGTTCTTCAAGATCGTCCTTTCAGTTTCATCATTATATGCTGTGCTTGACCTTTTTTATCATCACCGTTTAAATCTAGCCAATATAGTTAAAACCAAAAGAAAAAGCCACCAACGCCATTGAAAGCACCATATTTTTGCTAATTAATGAAGGCAGTGAAATAGTCCCAAAATCTGCAAATATGATCAACTAAGATGCCTGCTGCAATATTTATTACTATTCTTGATCGACAAAATACATTAGAGAATTGACTGCCTCGAGCTTTTAGTTGAAATATTGTATATTTACTAGCCTAAAACGAATGGATGGTCGTAGTTTTCAGCTGAATGAAGTCTCAAATCAATACATCATTATTTTTGCGAAACAATAATTTATTTACCTATGGTCTTGTATAAACATACGCTATCTTTTCATTGTTTGTCATTAGATTCATTAGGGTGTCGTTGATAGTTTTATATTTTGTTTATTTGATCTAGGTCTATTTCATAGTATCACTCTCCACTATTCTGCATCCTAGCTGAAAAATTTAAACTGAAAGAAATCTCAGTCAATACATCAATATTTTACAAAACAATAATTTATTTAGCTACACTCTTATATAATAATGCATTATATTTTCCTTCCTGTCATTAGATCATTAGGGTGTCGTTGATAGTTTTACATTTTGTTTATTTGATCTAGGTCTATTTCATAGTATCACTCTCCACTATTATGCATCCTAGCTGAAAAATTTGAACTGAAAGAAATCTCAGTCAATACATCAATATTTTAGAAAACAATAATTTATCTACCTATGCCTGAAAATGAAATGAAATAGTGGTGTTTACATAATGTGACCGTTATTTATTGACTATATAAAAAATGTGAAAAATACAATTAGATAAAATGGATGGCAGCGGTGTTACCTGGGGACGAGGCTTGGGCAGTCGATGGTGGCACGTCTAAACCAAACGATGGTTGAGCACTGAATGAATCGAAATACCCTTCAATAACATCCCAGATAAACGTCTCGGGGTTGCCGTCAGCTATTCGTTATCGGGTTTTAGTTGGCGCTGCTGGCACCCCGCCCGTGTTCAACATCTGGTATTATATTTCTGGGTATTTTGTAGACCGTTATTCCATGATGTAAAATTCGACATGCCTCAAGGTCACTACAATGTTATCAAATATAATTAATTTTAACATTATAGTACATCTAAAATCTACAGTTAATTATTCAGCCACAATAGTTTATAGGTTAGAGTTATAACCTCTTATCACCATTGCTTGCAAAAATTTTGCATGCCTCTGACAACAAGCTCATTCAGCATTTTGTCTCATTTTAACTATGCTAAAGTGAGAAGGAAAATATTGTCTGATTCTAAAACGAATTTACAAAATTGCGGAAGGCAATACATTAAACATCTTGATGACGTATGTACAAAAAAAAACTTGGATACACTTTAATTACTTTTCTTCTAATACAGCATGTCTCTCTTATGATTCACTAGTAAGTTATAACGTCCTACATCTTACATCAAATGCCAGCGAGGGACAAAAACAAAATCGACGACAAAGAAAATATGTAAAGCATCCACTGATCGATCACACACTTTAACCGAAATCTCGAACACGCATCAATCCCGATGATGACGACGACAACCGATAGATATGAAATATACGGTCAGATTTCCCGACTGCTTTTTCTGGCCCGGGTGAAATATCGGCACCGTGGGGGCAGAAAAACGGCCGGATCCGCCCGATGGGGTCGAAACACGGGCGGCAGACGTTTGATGGAAATGACTTAATTTAGGGTAATAACGGCCCCGGGGCTAATGAGGGATGACTGGAAAAAATAAGCCCGAGATAAGGAACAAGGTCTCGGGACTCGGGGTAATTACCGAACGGGGACTGGGATAAGAAGATGGCGTCTACGGCGGTGAATGGGTTGTTATTAAAAAAATTAAAAATTTGTTTTTCTCTTCCTTGGAGCCGTAAACCCGGGGAGGGGCGCTGTGGATTGTTTGTGTTCCGGGGATTTTGTTAATGAAAAAACTGATTTCGTGGCTGTTGCGTGGGAGAGCAAGGCATATTGTGTTTTAAATATCATTTTGTTTCTGGTACATTAAGAAAACTAATAAAGAAAATAGAGTAAGAGATCAGTTGGTTGATTTTTGAAGCATTATTTGGGCTACATTAAAAAGGTATACTCGCCTATATTCTTAGAACTTAGATGAGTTACAGAAACAACACACTGAATTGTTAAAATCTTACATTACGGCCAGAATATCTTGAGGCAAACAAGATAATGCGTACTCTACACTTAAAAAAAAATTAAAGCAGGTGTACCACAAGAAAGTAACAGGTCAACTGAAAAGTACCCGGCCTACCATGGCAAAACAATTTTTTTTGGCAGAATTAGTTTTTTTTTATTCAACATAATTCCCTTCAAGGGTGATATACTGATTATAGCAACCCCTCAACTTTTTGATACCTTTTTGGTAGTACGATTTGTCCTTTGCTTCAAAATAGGCCTCAATTTCGGCGATCACCTCTTCATTCGTCGAAAATTTCTTAGCAGCGAGCATTCTTTTGAGATCCAAGAACAAGAAATACTCACTGAGGGCCAGATCTGGAGAATACGAGGAAGCAATTCGAAGCCCAATACATGGATTTTTGCGATCGTTTTCACTGACTTGTAACACGGCACATTGTCTTGTCAGCACTTTCATTTTCTTCAAATGCGGCCGTTTTTCGACAATTTCGTCCTTCAAACAGTCCAATAACGCTATGTAATACTCGCTGTTGATTGTCCTTCCTTTTTCGATGTAGCTAATGAAAATTATTCCATGTGGATCCCAATATACAGACGCCATAACCTTGCCAGGCAACTGTTGCGTTTTCCCTCGCTTTGGAATGGGCTCATCGTGTGCAGTCTACTCGGATGACTGTTGATTGGACTTTGGAGTAAAATAAAAGGAGCCATGTTTCATCAATTTTCACATATTGACGCAAAAACGCAGGTTTATTACGCTTGATCATCTTCATACACTGCTCTGAACACTTTGTACAGTGCTTTCTCATACCCAAATATTCGTGAATGATCTTATGTACACGTTCAGTTGATATCTTCGAGTGTCTGCTATTTTATTCAATATCAATTTACGGTCATTCAAAATAATTTTATGGATTTTTTTAAATGTTTTCGTTTTCACGTCCGCAGCGTTCACCGTCTTCGCTGCTCACTTCATCACTTTTAAACTTAGCATACCAATGCTTGATGGTTGATTTTCCTGGGGCAGTGTCCAGAAACTCATCATTAAGCCAAGTTTTTGCTTCAATTGTATTTTTTTCCCTTCAAAAAGCAATATATTATCAACACGCGAAATTCCTATTTATCCATTTTTTTTCACAATAAAAAAGTTACTTTACACAAAATGCTATAATTCACAAACTAATGATCCGACAGCTGTCAAATTTATACACGCATCTTTTGAGTGTTAGGGCTAACTAAAAAACATATGGCTTTAATTGTAGTAGCGCCATCTATGTGTCAGGCCGGGGGCTTTTCAATTGACTTGTTATATAATTCAGTTATGAGGATGTTTTCCAAAACAATACTGTATACATTTTCCAAAACAGTCCTGAGAAGTATTGTGTAGGCTTCCAGATACTACAGGACCGATAACTCACACTAAGACTTTCAGATACCGACTGTCACTCAGGAAATCAAGAGGATCGCAAGGAGATATTAGGAGAGATTCTATTCTGTCAACGTCGAAATATTCCAACTCTCGAGTCGCACCCAAAAGAACACAGACTCCTGATCTTGTCTCTTTTCCATGCATTCTTCCTATGATTCAAAATTGAGGTCTTTTCTTATTTCTTTACTTCTGATTCTGTCCATCGTTGCGGCACTCCTAACTTTTCTGAGGAGTTTCTTCTATCTCTGTGTTACAATACCCACGTCTCGTAACCGAATGTTAGAAATGCCCTATAAATTTTTTTGTATTATTTATTAATGAATAGTTATTACTCGGTATTACTTCTTAAAATATTAATACAATGATACCTATTCAGGTAAACGTTTAAATAAAAACAAAAAGATTAGTCTGAAGTTAATGTCAGAAATAATGATATAAAACTCTCATACAAATTTAATATATAATCTTAACTGTCTGTACTTTCAGATAAACTTGCAAAAGGGTTTGCTTGTACATGAGTTACAATCGAATTTTTCACTTAAATTATTTTCATACATTTTGTTTACTGCAATACACACGAAAATAAGCCAATATATTCTGAGCGAAAGGAATTTGTAATAAACCAATTATAATAATTGCTTGAAAACAAATGAAGCATCGAATTATTGTCCAGTATTTATGGTCTGACATAGTAAAATAGAGTATCCTTGACATCTTGAATTAACACGAATAAATATGTTAGTGCTTTATGAAATAAAAATGTACAATCTCTTTTTGTACATTTTAGCGTATGATATTTTATATGGATGAACGCAGGAAATTCTCGCTGCATTTTGGGTTCAAGAAAGAAAGCAACTACTCTGCATAAAACAATGGCATTTTGTATAGAACACAGAAAGGAAAAAAAATCATTTAATAACCAGGAAGTCCGAATAAATGAATGATTTTTTTGTATATATAAATTTAATAAATATTCTATTTTTATTTTTGTTAATGCTATACCATTATTATTTTGTAAATATGAGCTCTATCAATATATTAATTATGCAAATCAACAGATTAGACTCAAAATCAAACAAATTGGAGTTACACTAAGTCATCAAACCGATTAGTAATCCATCGCTGCCAAATTAATAACCTCCGAGTAAAATAGATACAGGAACTTATTCAATATTTCGCCGCAAAACATGAAATAAGGTTACTATAAATCACAGAGATGTGGAAGAAAGCGTCGCATCAGAAATCATAAGATAGAAGTCACATAAGATATTAATCAAGATCACACAACTTGAATAAGTGTTTATATTGATTTTTTTAAGCTAAACTGATATATTTATGAAGCCCTCATCAAGCTTATGAATAGAAGTACAAACGAAAAGTAGTAATAAATGATAATAATGATTAAGATTGTATTAAAAATATCTAATAAAAGATGTACTGAAACAAAATCCATATACCAACCATTCAGATACCAACGTAATCTTACATTCTTTTTATCCAACCTTCTACTGGTCGAAAATTCAATGGTCAATTGTAGTTACCTCAAAATACCAACAATTCAAGTAATATCTAATATATTATTGAAACTATTCGGCTGGTTGATAAATGATTGCATCGATGTCTCAGTTGGCTGCGAAAACAGATCGAGCGCGTCATGTTGGGACGGGCGAAAGGACGACCCCGTATGATCCGTCGGCTGGAATAACACTCTAATCTCTAATACCCTCAATTAAGTTGGAATAGGTGCTGTCATGAAATTTGGGGAGAATCGGCCATTAGGCAATATGACGCCTTCATCATAATCCATCAGGTTGGAAAACGATAACTCGTTTGATTAGATTTCGTTTTAATGGTCAGTGATCATTTTGTGGACACTTTAAAGCTTTAAATTGAGTTTAAACTACTTGGTGACTTAGTTAAATATCGAAAATTATAATTCTCCTTTAAGTCTAAGAACTTATATTTATAAAGATACGCTTCTCATTCCAATTCATGTAAAATTAATGGAAGCAAGTTATAAAGGAAATATCGCAGAAATTTCGCTTTTCTGTTGGTATAATGAGCATCCTCTTAAATTTCTAATTATATACATTCTTTTAAAGTACAACAATCATATATAACAATTTTTCGGTTAGCTTTTCAAACTCCTCCCTTTCAGATATTTTTATTGACAAAACAAACCCTGTACAAGCACAAATCTATAAGAAAAAAAATGCCATACGATGCAAGTAAAAAATTCGTTGTCTGCCTATTCTTCGACTTTTTCGCAACCCTGTTTGTTGCTGCTATTGCTTTGGTGACACAATAATTTTTCCAATTTCACTAGTTATTTGGTTTTTCGTGCCACATCCTGTAGATGTCTATCTATATGGCTCCTATCTCTAAAATGTATTGTTTCTTTTCTTAAATCTTTCTCGAACTATAGTCAGTCATGTTTCAGTTGTTCTTAAATAACTCATTACCAATCCAAAATCTGCTCATTAATATCACAAAACATAGATAGTGTAGAAGGGAATACACCTAATATTAATATTAAAATAGTTTAGATTTGTTTTGTCACAAGCTTTGTGACTGTTGCCTAATATGCGGCAACCGCCACGACCCTTTAGGTCACCACGCATTCACGTACAACAAGTTCAAAGGTTGGCAACGCCAGTGGATTGGTATCATGCAGTTTCATGCTATAAAAGACCATCACAACGACGTCTCGCTCTCTTCCCTTTTTTTATCTCTACCCCCTTGTAGCAATACCACTTCCACAGCGCTATCGTAATTCCTTTACCTAACCTAATAATCCTGTCAATTGTCCCGTCGACCATATGTATCATTCAATAACGAAATAAACAAGAATTTCTTCAAGCAGTGTTTTTAGTTCCCGTGCAAATTATTTCCAGAAATAGTAGTGAGTGTTCAGACGCATTCAGTGCAGCGATCGCTTCGACATCCATTCATTCCGACCGACCAACTGGACGAACATTCCTACAAACATTAATACCGAGAAATTTAAATTATAGCAATAATAAATATAAAGATACAATAAAATAACAAACATTTTAATATTCTTATTTGTCTGCTTCGTTCTTATTTTCATATTCTGATTTCATTATTCCTAAATATATATAAGATTTAAAACGCTCTACTGGCGAATTTTAATAAATTTGTTACCACTTGTCACCGGCCTTAGCAGATATTCCTGATGCAAAGCTCTGATTAAACAAATGTTGTTGACTTCTGCTGATGCCATATTTGTAGTCACATTTTCACTCTCAGATAATAATGCAAAAGGATCTGCAAATAAAGACCTGTTATGTATATAAAAGCCATTATCCACATTTGCCATAATGAAGAACTATTTATAATAAAAGTAGGTACTGTATCTTTGTTAAACAACGGTTTTCCATATTTTGCTTTACAGTCAGCCTGTCTAAAATGCAATCTACGAATGTATTAGAGCTGATTATTAAAATTTTTGAGCTCCTTTTGATATAGAGCCGGATACCTTCGGAAATAAAGTATTTTATTAAAACCACTCTAATCTAAAAGGCGACACATAGGTGTATAACCAAAACTCAAAGAAACATTATAAACAATAGAAAACACTCTATTAAAACAGAAAATATTTAAATATTCTAAGAAATACTAGAAATTTTTAATATAATTTCTTCAATAGATTAAATGGACATTTGTTTATTTCAGCATTACTTCTTAAAGTTAATAACATCAAATTTGTCATTAATTTATTTAAGATTTCTTTCTATATTTTGTAGTTAAAGTATTAAGAGTTTGAGGATAAGAACTATATACTGTTACACTGTATATTTGTAGGGGCTATCTAATATTATTAACTAACATCACTAAAGTAAAAATGTGAATAAATAAATGGCAACAATACTGCATAGTCATGATGTTATATTATGGACAAAAATGAAGAATTACGTTTATAACTAAGACCAAACATCATAATTAATAATTAAGCTATTTGACTAATTGTGTGAGTTTATTGCAGGAATGTAATATACCTGAACAAGGTAGAATATCTCCTAATGATATAATTTCTAAATTGGTCACTCATGGGTCAGCGGGGTTAATATCAAGTTAATATAATAAAACCTCATGAATCCAACTCTGAAATGTATTAAATGCTACAAAACATTGTTTGTATATTTCTAGATATTAAAATAAATCATTGAATCAGAACATCCCAGAAATACTCTGATAGGAAACGCAAATCAATACAGTCTATAGTACCTCCCTCCATGTACACGTTTGTATTTTTTAACCCAATTCTGTTACCTTGCAGGTGAGAAGTGTTGATTCTGATAAAAACGGGAAAAGCTTGAGTAAATTTAATAATCCTCTAGTTGTTGATATTTTGTTACTTTAAAAATAAGGAGACGCTTGTGTGATAATAAGCCCCTCCTTTACATAACTCAATATCATTCATTTGTCATGCAAAAATATTTATCTGTGAGTTGTTGATTAAAGAAGGAATACAAATATAAGAATAGAATTCAGCAGAACTGTCAATATTGAATTGAATTTGAAAGAAATAAATATCGAAAAGTTTGTAGTAGAATAAGGAACTAGTATGAAGCCTGACATTAAAAAGATATTAATCAGAAAAAACGCAACGAAAAAGAAACGAACAAAAGCCAAATTGTATTAAAACTTTCCAGAATTTGCAGATACAGTTACCATAGAAACTTTTAATATATTTTTTACGTATTGTAAAATACGTCACTACGAAGATTCCGAAAAGGAAAATTCATGGGAAAGTTCGAAATCATAAATTTAAGCAAGTCCTCAATGGAACAAATATACATTTTACTGAGTTTAACATGGTGCAGATTAAATATCTTAAATACAGGCCATGCTCTACGTTATGTGAAATCAAAAAGATGTAAACAAAATAATTGTATCATCAACTACAATAATTTATTTGAGCTCGGATTGCAAAAAAAAAATGTTGTGAACAATGGACAGAAACCAGTTATTTTTTGTGGCCAGTTCGATAAAAAAATATTTAAAAATAGGGATAAACAGTTATATTATAGTATTACCTTTCGAATCCCAAACATTTTCAGATTCTCATTTGTGTCTATGTGTGTACTGTGACGAGTAATTTATTAAACTTTTGAAAGTATCAAAACTTAATCAATGTGATGTCATAATCCAAAGAAATAGATTTATATAGACAACAAATGCGTAAATGTGGATAAAAGTATGTCAGGATCTATACTTGCAGATGAGTCAAACTTTAAATAAAATTTCATATCATTTTATTAGTAAATAACAATATTTATTTGTAAAAGTTATGTAAATAATTGAACTGTATAAATTTTTTTAAAATAATTCACGCGAAAACTTTATTTTAATTTATTTTATTTTATTTTAATGCAGTGAAAATATATCGATATTTTTTAAATATACCGATATATATTTTTTTTGAAAGCGCTATGAAAATTATCGACATTATTTAAACATTGTAAAAAGCAGCGAATATAATAAATAAATAAAATTATGTATGAAGAAATTCTTTTAAATATTGATATTTCGATACCCTTTACACCATCGATACCCAGTACAGACTGTACAACCGAACCGACCAGCAACGAATGATAGTTGTCCCAAATGGACAGCCTACTGTTGATTTAAAATTATTATTTGTGACTGTCGACTATAGTTTCATCTGCCAATTTACTTTTGGTGTCCTGAATTGAGTAACTGAGCTACGATGCTTCTGCCAGGAATCCATGAAATAGAGGTATTTTGAGCTTTTGAAGATTTGAGCAACTTCTCTGATGACTTACCCACAGCCTGAGCAAGAATAGTTTTATCCAAATGAAATATCAAGTTAGGATAACAATTTTATCTTTCTGTATATTTTTATATTTTTAAACTATGTCATGGGAATGGAGTCTCCCTGCGATTCTTTTGATTTCCTGAATCGGTATCTGCAGATCTATAACAAGACCGTCATGCCATACATTATCGATGTTTGATGGTTTGTACTACATATAAGAATATATCTGAATACACTATTTCATCTTCATACGCTTTATCAATTACAACTACATCAAAAAACAAATTACAAATTAACTTACATCATTCTACGCACATAGTCAGTTGTTGAATGCTTGTAAATAAATCGAAATTGGTGTGTGGGTATGAGGTTTTTTCTATATAATAATTATGAAATATGTGAACGTTAAAACAGCATGGAAATAAGTGGCGATCTGTGGTCTTCCGAATAACCAGTGACGTATCGGCGTCGATATATAAGATATATTCATCGCAAGAAGCCGTAAAACGGGCTGAAACCCCTATTTTTTCAACAGAATAATGTATCTTCGGACCCACTCAACTTATATTATTCAGCAATAGCCGAATATTTAGCTTCATCAGGCTTCTGTCGAAATTGGCCGAAATAATAATTGGAAATATTTTTTGATCACAGAATAAGAATTCTCATTATTTTAAAATACCAACTAATGAAGATAAATTAAATACCGTCAAATAAGGTTTTACGGTTTCTAAAAGTCCACTGGGGTCATTTTAATGGGGATTGTTTTAATTCGTCGGCTAAATATAATCCTGAGACAATCCATTAATGAAACGAAAGGTACAATACGTGCTCTGCGTACGTTCCATACCAATAATGTCCAATTCCGCGTGAAATTGCTTCCTCCTTTCCTCTTTTATTGCGGGCCCGTAGCACCAATAGCAACAAACGAGGTTTTTATATTCTGACGCTCATTAATAATAATAACGCACGGTCTGGAGTTGTCGGTATAACCTCACGCTGCGCAATAGCGCCATTAGCCGGATTTACTGCCTCAATAAAACATCCGACGTGAAGAAAAGGGAACTATTCCAGTTTGTCGGGACGAATTACGGTCGAATAACCATCTTTTATTGCCATTTTGGTCCCGAGTCCGCCTTCCGCATCCGTGTGCCGCCGAACTTATATTCATATCGAGCGCGTAACTTTTTCGTTTCTTTCGCGTCGTGTCTCTTGGTTGAGAATCCTCGGCTATTTTCGCAGCTGTTTCTCGTCAGCATATTGTAACTCTCCGAAGTTTTCTTCTTTATAATTAGCGGAAAGTTGTTATGGTGCCTAAGATCAGATAAACTACCACAGGAAAGGACCTAGTAGAGACCTATAAGCATTCTATCAGTTTTCTGTAAACTATTGGAAGAAATTATTCCAAACAGAATGAAGGAGTACCTAAACAACGTAATCCTCAGCAACGAATTCGTAGATATCATCAGCAGATGCCTGAAGAATAGACCGTATAGCTCTGCTGCCTTTTTGGACATAAGTCAAGATGTTGACACGACTTTGTCTAGCATATTGAGATCTCAAACTAAAGAAATTCTGCTTCCACATATATATTTTGGCTCTAACTCTATGAGAAAAATCGTGGTCCCGCTAGATACCATATTGGGACCGCGTTATACCTGGTTTACGCTGAACACCTTCCAACTAGTAACGACACAATGACTGGGATATACGCTGACGACACTACTGTCCTGTTCTTATGCCCATTTCCAGTTCCACTCTAAAGTTATCTTATAAAAAAATACAACAAATATACAATTTAGAAGTTGAACACAGTAGCTTATTGTTTTGAGGCAGATTACCATGCCACAGGCTAGAGAGAGAAATATATAAATAATATAAACATGTTAATAATACTAAATAAACCATCAATTTCAACACTTAAGCAAAAACAGCGACATTCAGCTGATGAATTTTATTACTTGATCGGTTGTAAATGGCAACTATGTGCATTATTATTAAAATGATTTAATTTAGTAACTTTAATTTGTAGATGGCTATCGAGCATATTGAAGGGATAATTATGTTAAATAGTATGAAAATAAAAATTTTATTAGAAAATGATAATTCAGATAATAATAATAGAAAGTAGTCATATGTGTATGTGTTTATATTTATACTTTTCTAATATTACAGATATTTGAAAAGGTTAACAATTGACAAAAATATCTGAATGACATATCATCAATTTTTAAGATAATATAGATATAAGTTAGTTGTGAAAATAAAGAAGTGAAATTGCGAAATAAGTTGGTAAACATAAGCTTTTTTATTTTTTTGTTTTGTTTTATAATTTTTTTCAATTTATATAAATATCTAGAGATAAATATTAGAGAAATATTAAAAAAATAATAGAATAATACAATAAGTGAAATAATATAATTAAGGAAAACAAATTTAAGTAACAAACAATTGATTTATAAGTAGTATATTTAAATTATTGAGAGTATATACTTTGTAGCGTATACTATAAATATTTTATAACTGGTAGGACAAGAAGCTTCTATAGCCCGAAGGTAGGACCCTCCCATGAAGTCCTATTCACTAAAAAAAAACACTACAAAGATGTGAATGAAATGACTGCCATCTGCTTCTTATTCGGAACGACTCAATTTTTCTTTTTTATATTATATCTGTATTTTTATAATTCAATTATGTTATTGTGTCATGTTGAAACATAAAAGTTATTATGCTATGTTTAATTGATTTCCTTCCAATAATTCTGGCACTGAGCACTGATTTCTTATCGTTTTCATCAGCTGAAATTTATCTCGTTTAAAATTTATGTATATATGACTTATGTTTTTATATGATTAATCCAATAAGTGACTTTCGAACAGCAAGACAAAAAATACAAGGATTTTTTTGGGCTCTGTTTCTATTTGACCACTAAGATTTTCAATTTCCCAAATAGTCAATAATTTTAATATTTTACTAACTTTTCTTGAATTTTCTAGAATTTTCTCTGCTAAATAATAAATAATTATATTATCTCAATAAACTAATTGAATAATAACGCTAACCTAAAAAATACAATCCAGTCATTATTCTCCTAAACAACAGCAAATAGCACCAGGACATCTCTCACTGAAATGATAGCTAAAAATACCGGAAACTCGGAAAAATTGGTCTAGAGCGTTTCAAAGTACAGTAAGTGAGCAAATTATTAGGAACAATATTCATTAGTTGGGAGTCTCTTATATATTTTTATCTGTATCTGTCGATAGGAATCATAAAAACTTCAAAAAAATATACAAAATAGTTTTATAATATTCATGTTACTTTTTTAATATTAGTAAAAACTAATGGAATTAATTTTAATATTTAGTGATGCCACCCTTTGCTACAATAAGTGCTTCTGTGCGTTCCTGGAGTTTGGTGTTGTGATGGTATTTTCTGATGAGAGTTTCAATTAACTGCTTGGCGATAATCACTTCTTTTACAATCGCCCGTTTGGTGAGTCCCCACATGTATTCTATGGGATTCGTTTCGGGTGAATTCCCTAGCCAAGGCAAAATATTGATTTTCTTTCCGCTAAATATGCAGCAACACTTCTGGCTTTCTGCCACGGTGTCGAATCATGCATAAAAATGTAGTTACCATAGTCAGGGAACGATTAATTGGTCTTCGATAGTAACCGTGTTTCTGGTACTCGCTTCTATTGGTTTTGTTTCATTATCCCTTCTACAATATGCAGGCGTCCCATGTCTTAAAACTGAGCTAACAGACCAAACCATGATTTTAACTAACCGGGTGTTTAACCCTCTCTATTGACCAATTTCATTGTTCGAAAAACTTATACTTACCCGACTGCAGTCTGCAACAGTCATAATTCTGTTATCTAGCGCATTGGAGTCGCTTCTTTTTCATGCTGTCGGTTAGGCGTAGTTTTTTGGAAGTACACTATCCTATTAGATTATTTTCAACCAACCGCCTCCGCTTGTCCTCTCCGAAACCTGTACATCTTCATCGTATATTGTCGAAGTCAAAGGAGCAATGCTCTTTTTACGATTTTCGAGGCAGATGTTACTGATTTTTTGGTCGGTCTCAAGAGGCTTTTTATTATTAATTTTAATTTTTATTCGATTAACTACAAGCTTTAAAACTCCATCAATAGTTGCTATCTCGCTCTCTCTCTCTCTCTCTGGAAATGTGTGGAGTGGAATAACATTTGTATCTCTCTATATTCTCTTGGAGACGCGTTCAAAACCTTACCCATCCTGAAAATTTGAGATAATTGCGTCAAACTCGTCGTAATAATAAAATATAAACTTGTAGGCAAAACATTGCAAAAGTATCATTATACGGAGCATTACTTATCTGTTGTTTGTTTTAGTTACAAAAGTCCGTTAAATCAATTATATTATAATTTCTAGACAATACAATAGCAATACTGCAAAGTGCACATACGAATAAACACTGAATGAAAAGTTGTTGCCACTTCCCAAAAAGCTACCATAAAAATTTAACATTATTTATTCAAACAAATATACTAAACGATAAATTGCATAAATGCTAGTACTGTCCCTAATAATTTGGCTATCCACTGTATGCTCTTCTGTTGCAATTTGCGTCAGAGTCCGCTTCCGCATCCGTGTACCGCCGAACTTATATTAATATCGAGCGCGTAACTTATTCGTTTCTTTCGCATCGTGTCTCCTCGATGAGAATCCTCAGCTATTTTCTCAGCTGTCTCTCGTCAGTACGGTGTAATTCTCCGAAGTTTTCTGTTTTATAATTAGCGCGAAGGGTAAACTTGCCGAAGAACCGATGGAGTTGATGTTGTTTTGCTGCGTCGGAGACGAAAGGGGACCGGGATAGATGGGGCGAAATATAAAGATAATATTTTATTAAGAAATTAATAATCAAATTATTCGGGCGTGGGATAAGATGGTATAAAAAAAACGGTGACAGTATTTGGTTTTTGTTAAAATTTTAAGTAGATGTATAAATAAATCAGATGTGGGACGACTTTTCAATAATTCTCACTTATTATTAACAGGTGTTAGAAATTTATTACAGATTTAATATAGCTAAATATAGATTTTAATTAATATATATATATATATATATATATATATATATATATATATATATATATATATATAATTTTTTGTAGATATTAATATATTTTCTCAAATCAAAAGTTTAGTTGAACCTGAATTGAGCCAACTTCCTAATGTGAACTTGAACCATAATCTTTTACATTCAGCCTACCCTTCATCATTCACACAAATTTCGGCTGTAAATGCCCAGTTTGGTATTTTGAGACCACTTCTATGTACACCCCATTGGCCACACTATACTGTCAGAACTGGAATCATTTGCCGACGACACAATTATTATAATAAAATATATACTTATAGCTAGATCTGCTGAAGAAGTGAGTCAACAAGATACAAACATAAACTAAACTGGAAAATACAACTTAATACAAGCTCGAAATATGTCACTGTCATCTAGAAGACCCTAATTGTACTACTTCCCAGTTCGTCAATAAATCAGCAGCAACCAATAGACAAAAAGCTATGTTAACTGCACTATTTAGACGGACATTCAAAATAAAGTTTCAGTGAAACTAACTACATAATTTGTATAGATGCAACACAAACGACAAGTACTATATTTTATGATTTATTAGCAGTAAATTTGTAAAGATTCTAAGGCAATGATAAATATTAAAGAGTTTAACAAGGTTTTATTGTTTGAATTTTGTGTCAATGATATTGATTACTTACTTTATAGCCCCTTATTGTTTCAATATACATGCTAAATTGAAATATCAATTCCAAAATTGTTTTATTCCTTGATATATTTTCTGTTTTAATATACAAATATGTATTACTTCATTTATTATTCCATATTTATGTTTATAACATAGAAGTAAAGAATGATCAGGTATACATACTTATATTTGATGCTCTAAAGTTGTTACAGTTCTGAAAATAATCTTACTTATGATACTTTATTAAAACGTTCACTGGTTTAATAATTTAAACTGATCAATACTATTTTAATTATTGAAACTTAATAGTAATTAGATTTAATTATATGCCATTTAAAAAAGTTTAGTGAGTGTTAGTTCTTGATATATTTATTTTAATGTGTTTTAATATACAAACCTTAAATATTTCAATTAGTGTTATATTTAAAATACATTTCTGATGTTACATTGAAAATATTGTGAAAACAAGTTTTAGTAACACACCATTTAATAATAATTCGTTTTAGTCAGCTCGAATTTCGACCACAGAACGATCACTAGCAAAAATTAACCGACCTTCTCCGTCATACAATATTCTGTGGAAGGAAAGGCATACTGTCCCTAAAAACTCCCTCAGCTGTTCCAAACGTTACCAACTAAAAAAAGAACGATCGGAATAATAAAAAGAACCCAAAACAGAAACCGATCGTCCGAAAAGAAAAACAAAAATCGAACACCTACCGCGACTGAAACGTGCGTAACGATCACCCATGATCGGATTCGGAAGAATTTCGCCTTGATTGAACGAGGGAGATAGGGAGGATACGGAGGTGTTATCGAGACCGAGAGAGAGAACAGAACGGACGGGGAATAAAATTCGGACACTATCGACGGTTTTTGTCGTTATCATTAGTCGTTCTCCTCCGACTACCCATTGAAGTTTCTTATCACGTTCGGCATCGACGAACCCCACGGCGGTACAGCTGTCTGACGAACCGAAGGGCGAAATAAAGACCTCGGCATGGGCGTAGCCGGTTGTCATATTTGAACGCTAGCTCGCGTCTCTTATCTTTCTCACCGAGATTACTTAGAAAGTTGAAGGCCAGGATGTCTCCTGGTTTAATTGCCCTTTCGAAGAATTAATTTCGCTTTCGACTTCGGCCGACTTAATAAGTTTATGGAAGTTATATCAAAAGTTTTCCGCCCGATGGCGGGGGAATTGTTTCCATTTGTCGGGGTCTATCTACAGAAATTGATATACACCTCGAAAAAGGAAAAATAAATGAAGAATTCACAATTCTTGCATAAAATGACAATGTTTCTTATGTATTGGGTTATTACATAATTTTTACTAATTTTCCAAAAACGTATTTCTTAACGTAAGTCAGTAGTAGTAATTATTCTGTTAGTTAACACTCTTATATCTGCGTATAGTCTTACTGCTGAAAGTTCAAATCCTATTTCAATTTTTTAATCAGAAAATTGATTTATTGGGGGCAGACTCTCGACAAAGTCTGTTATCAGGGACTCATACATAAACTCTGTAATGTTACCCAAGTAATATATTGCTTCCTGAACTCCTGCACTGCAGTAAAGTTAAAAGAGAAGAAGCTTAACTGAATATAGAAGAAATCAAACGCATGTGACATATTACAAAGAGAAAATGTTACTATGGCTACATTTACTAATGACACTGGACAGTGGCAGACATGGAGAACAAACATCTTTACAGAGACACCGATGATGCAGAACGCAATAGACGAAGTCCAAATGAGATGGTAACACAGAAAAATAATTGCGTGAGTTAATTAACATCGTAAAGATATCAAAAGAGCGTGGTATTACTATGGGCAAAAGATAAATCGTTCTACAAAAGTGGTATTGGATTAATTGACTCTTGATGGAGATTACGTTGATGAATAAAGTCAATTTGGAGAAAAAATCGCATATTCTTTCTTACGCCAGGAACTTTTCAGCCCATGTGTTATATCCATTTTTTCTTTTAATAATTTACAGTATCGTTTTTTTTTTATAATGCTTATATTTTAAAATTAATTGAATTTGTCGTTACCGAACACCTGCGTACGAACAAATACTACCCGTACTAAAAAAACACACCCTCTGGTAAAATAAACTTTTATTCCGTTCCCACTGTATTGACGCCCATCACCAGTATCCTGAGAATTGTCGTTTATTAGGAAACTTTGGTCGGCCCTTCCTGCAGTCTGTAACGGACAATATATATGTTTCCCCCTTTTTCAGCGGTCTGTTGGTTTTTCCCTCTTCGTTTCGCTGATTTTTCCGTCACGTTGTTTATCGTTAACGTGTCTAAACAAACAATAAACGAGTGGAGACGGAAGTTACTTATTAACACCTTCGTTATATACGGGGGAGTTGCGGATAGAAATCTATGTTAAAATTATGCGGAATAAACGGTTATTATGTGAGTTAATCGCAAATTTTCACTAAAATTAATCAGTTCCTGGATTCATAGATTACTTCTTTTTTGGTGCTTGTATGTATTCTGATTTTAGTGTAAAACGCATTTGTTGAGAAAAACCGGTACCACATATATTAATAAAAATAATTACCTTACTTTTCCTTTCATTCTGACAACATATTAATATCGTGTTAACAGAACAATGTTGGTTTGGCCATGATATAATCATCTATCTATTTTCGCACCGTGTGCCAAATTAGAAATTTTAGAAATTAGCAATTTTATTTCAAAATATAGATAAAAATATTATTTTAGTTAGCCCGGGGTATTTATTGTTTTTGCAATATATATTTTAGATGAGAAATAGGGATAAAAGATAAGAACTATATGAATACATAAATGAAGTAATGAAAATATGCAGGAGTTAAAATGAAACAAACTACATAATTTACATACGTAGAACACATGTCATATAGAAGAAAATATGAATTATTGACAATAAAATTGTGGCAATTTTAAAGTATTGGTAAATATTAAAGTGTTTAACGATTAATGTAAACATGTTTGTGAAAAAAATCAATAGGTAATTTATTTATTGTAAACAAATTTCTTTAATATACATTTCTAAAGAATAAAAAATGGATTATTTAGTTGTGTTCGTTATTGTTTTAATATAAATGCTAAAGTTAAATATCAATTTCAAAATATTTTCATTCATATATTCTCTGTATCTATCGTATACAGCTGACTTACCGACCTCAAGAAACACTATTCTTGCAACATATGCTGACGATACAGCGGTTTTATCATCACACGACTACCCAATTTCAGCCACAAGAAATCTCCAACTTCATCTTAACAAAGTCGAATTGTGGTTGAAAACGTAACGTATCAAAGCAAATGAGACAAAATCTACCCATGTGACATTCACGCTTTGTAGAAGAACATGTCCCTTAGTAAAATTGAATAATCGGAAGGAATGCATTTCGATCGACGTTTGACATATATTTGATAAAACTTATAGTGACAAAACGTAAACAGCTTGGGCTTAACCTAAACCAAATGTATTGGCTATTAGATAACAATGTTTTGCTGTATGAGTTAATACTTAGGCCCATTTGGACCCTATGGTATTGAACTGTGGGATACTACTAGCCAATCTAACATAGATATCCTCCAGAGGTTCCAGAATAAAGTGTTGCGAGTCATAGTCGATGCCCCATATTACGTGTCCGACAAACTGATTCAGCGCGATATCCCCATAGAACCCATAACGAATGCGATTCCTCCGAATCCTGTTAGTGCAAAGTACTCTGAAAGACTTCCATCCCATTACTGTGCATCCCAATGCACTTGCCAAACGGTTAAATGTGCGCGATGACAGTGTAGTGCATAAACTCAAACGCAAACTACCATAAGAACTAATTAACACACACATAGAGTGAGATTTAATAATCTCTAAAATAAGCTAGAATAGTTTTTGAATAAGTTAGAATAGTATCTAGAATAAGATTTAGATTATAAGTTGTACACCAAATCACTTACTGCAGTGATCTTCTGCGTGCCAGGATGGTTATATTATATAACTGAATTCATATATGTTAATAATACTTATTGCCAGCCAGATTGTTAACGTTCTGAGATTAATAAAAAAAATATACATTGTGTTACAATAGTAATATACAAATATGTTGCTGTTAAGTGTTACTTAATTGTTTATTCCATATTTATATTTATAACATTTAATGTCTAAAATCTATTTTTTGCTCTATATTGATGGCGGTTTTTAAGACACTTATTAGAAAATGTATTACCTTTGATTCAGTTGATGTATTATATCTATTAAAATAGTAAAATTGTTAAAAAGATATTGTTTATTTTATGTTAATAATTCTAAAGTTGCTATTCTAAAAAAGCTGCGGCTATACGTCAATTACTATTAGATTTTCATCCAAAGATTTCAAAAAATACTACTCCAAATTCATTGTATTGAGAGGCATTGTCTTCGAAAGGATTAATGTATAAAAATAGGTAACCTTTTGCTCAATGGTGTTTACTAGTTTTTGATCACAGTAGTATAAAACATGTCAACAGAGAACAACGAATAAAAATTCGGGCACATTAAGACATTGACGGAGTGATCTAGATAACGTCAACATCACTCTGTCAATATAAAATATAAAACGCTAATCCGAACAAAAACGCATTTAAATACGTTAAGTTATGTCTCCGAACGCAACTCTCCTAACCAACGATAAACTATAGCGCTTTAAACGGTTTTAATAAGGATGGGAGATAAAAATTGACCGTGCGGCAAGAGAACGTGAGACGGCCCATTATAAAAGGAAATGCCGGTTGATGAATGTACGCTCGCTATCTGTACGGTTAATGAAGCTAATTGAGCATGTGAAGCTGTGCCACGACGAGATAGACCCAATCAGGATTTATCCGTTTCGTGATTTAGCTTGACTTTCTATAGTAGGCATTGCGGACGCGTATCCCTATAGCTTTCGGGCATAAATATGGTTTTATTTTAGCTCATTTCAACTACAATAAGTATATATATTTATACGATATTTAATTTTAATGCATTCTATTAAGAAACAATATCCCTAGAAAGCGAAACTTTATAATTCAGACACATCACTTTTTCTCTTGTAGTAAAATTATTTTGTGTGCTCGCCAGTTTATCTTTGATGATCTTTTGTATTGGGCTGTTTTTACCCAAATATCATTTGTTTATCCAATCTGGAATGGTTTCCCGAATTGTGATATACCGAACTGTCCAAATTCTAAGACCACCTTGGTTTACAAAAACTTCAATCATAATATTCTGCGATACTTGCTTGATTCTTGCTGAAGAATAGCTTTTCTCAAAACTTGAATGCTTCCTGATTCCAATAGTTGATGTTTAGAGATGTTGTCAAGAAACCTTCGGTATAACTATATTACTTTCTTGATAACTTATATATTTCTTAGTAACAATAGAAAGTCTCACATTATGTCACCGGACACACCACTCGTTCAACCAGTCGTTCAATTAACATTTACTATTAATTTATCATTCATATTTCATTCATTCTTACATAATCTTACTCCTAATAGTAATTAATACATTTATTAAAAATTTGCTCGTAAGCCGTCGATAAAGATGAAACTTTTGAGTTTACTTTTGAAAATTCTTAATAAAATATAAAGTAAACTTTTTTGCAAAGAGCAGAGTTTGTTGCTAATCCTCAAATATTTAAATATAGTATTAATTACCTCCATATGTTCGTTTCTTGCTCTTGATTTTCTGCTTTTTGGAACATCATTAGAATTGTTAGCTGTATGAAATAGTAAGAAAATATCAATAGTTTTGTTTCTGAACTATTGTGAGCCCTATTTCGCTTTGCAGTACCAGCAAATATGATTTTATTTCACATATTTATAGGTGATTGTTGAAAATAACTTCCTGCTTCACACAAAATTTGAAATATATCAACACACCCTAATGATACGTTCCTTACTTACAAAGAATCTATACTATTTTCTTGTGTACAAACTTAAACTCTTTTAATTTTAAAAAATCTACAATTAAAAAAAATATTTGTTAATTTATTAATATATTATTACTAGTTGTTGCTGAATAACTTTTGTCTCTAGAGTTGCTTAAAACTAAATACTTATCTAGAAAGACCCATTAACCCTTACTTAGTCTCTAATAAAATAAAAATTAGTAGTACTTTTCAGTGTTTTTGCCATTTATTGCACTTCACTAGACAATGACACAAGATCACATGGTTTTGTCTTCTTGTTTCTGTGTCCTACTTCAGTGTTGAAATGACAAAGTAAAGATAATTTCTCGCAAATAAAAGTGCCAACAATAAACTACAATAAGGAGATTAACTGAGATCTTAACGTTGTACATCATGTGACACAGATAACCTATAATACTCTACCTCTAAACGCCTAGATTGCCATACTAAAAGTAGAAAGGGAATTTCTGTCTTAAAACAATTTTCTATTAGAACAAATTAAAAATGTGTTCGGTGTGAACAATATCGTATAATTATACATCATTAATACCAAAAACAACCGATTAAAGTGTTCAAACAAAGCCAATTGAAATCCAAACCATCAATACCCATTAGAATTTGCCTCTAGTCCACTAGTCTACCGTTGGATCTTGTCGACTATCGCTTGTATTCTTTCTATATATGTTGCCTAGTAACATATATATCTTTTGGCATAATGTGTGCTGAGCAGATCTCCAATTATTGAGAACAAAAATTCGTTAAAATTATGGTTTTAATGATCTATAACAGTTATTTTATGGCTTGAAGAATTACCACTACTCTATTAGAATGTTTCTTAGCTATAAATACAGAACCAGGCAATTGGCTTTCAGCATACCACAATTCGCTAATACTGCTTCCTACTACTATTATTTTTTATCATCATAAGAATTCTCTCGTTCATTAAGATGGTGGCCATCAGGTCACAAACATAATCCACAATACTTTAACTCTAAAAATCTAGATTCCTATACTAAAAGAACAAGAGGAATTTCTATTATAGAAGCTATTTTTTATTAAATGGCATTAAAAAATATGTTTGATGTGAAGAACATCGTATAATTATGCATCATTAATACCAAAAACATCTTAACAACCGATTAAAGTGTTCAATCAAAGCCAATTCATCCTCATCGATGCCCATTACAACATTATCGACGGTTCCGTTAAAAGTCCAATCGAACCTTGACCATTTAACGGCGCTAGCCTATTCGGAAAAGATCGGATTACTTTGGGGCTTGGTCCTTTATCGGAGACAATTCCGTCGACTCGGACGCCTTTCTGTCGTCGTCGGCATTAACCTGTTCGGTGGCGGGGCGGCGACGAACGGGGGGATGAACGCCGACTTTTCTATCTATCGGCTGCGGGGACGGATCGAAAACGCCGAAAAACTGAGAGCGGCGATAATAGAATCGGATTTTCATGTAAATCGAGCGTCGTCTTGAACGGGAGACGGAACGATCGGGGCGCCACCTACGGGAATTTACTTTTAAAATATTCCCGATTAAATAACGCGATTGGAAAATTGGTGGGGACAATTTCTTATCGCGGATCCTCCGAGCGGTTATTTTTTTGCCGCTCTTTACTGCTCCGGAATATATATCTTCGAGAAGAAATGATTGAGCGCGGAAAAGTTGTTATATTAGGGTGAAGGGATGAAACAAAATGAATTGGAATATTAAATAATTCCTTTGCTATCATTGAGGTTTTATTATGAATTACCGCATAAGTCGAGTTTCCTATTATCTTTTAAGTTACATACTATTGTGTTCGATAGGTTCGTAGAATATCACGCTTTCATCAAATTTAGAACGAAAAATTCGACTCCATTACAATATAGCCAAATTTGGTTATTGGTTTCATTAATTATTGATGATAATTAATAAATGTCGCCACAATCAGTCATCGGCCAAAACCGTTCTGGTCGTGGGACAACGTTAGCCCTCTTCTTTTCGTTCGTTTATTATGATCATAATCCATGTTTCGTGTCTGAAGAATTCGCCTTAAGCTTCGCATTTGAAAGAGCTCAGGCTTGGATTGTCAATTGGTTCGAGACAGAGGCAGATTAGTCTTGTTTGTACACCATCTTAGTGAAGCAAAAGCTGCTGCAGCTCCACCACCTGCTCTAATCAGACATCACTGTCATTTAAAACATCTGGCAATCTAAAGTTCTAAATACTGTAATATTTTATTCATTAATTCTCAAGTTGTATGGTTCTATATCTTGAGGAATGCAGGAAGCTTCAACATCTTTATCAGAGATTAAGCGCTATCTCCAGCCTAAAGTTCGCTGGTCGTTCAAGAAGTTTGTTGCATTTTGAACTATAAAACATCCTAAATTTCATATGTAGATTTAAATTTAGTTCATTAAGAAATACAGAAAGTACAGGTAAAATAATAATCTCCAATTATTTTTGCGGATTTTTGATTTTGAATCAAGTAGAGCCAATAATTCTCTATCAAATTTCCGTAAAACATTTTTTTACCAATTTTTTATTTTTCATCACAGTAATTGACATTTTCGCAAAATTATTACAGTGATTGGAGGGTTGTTGGCATAAGTGCACTCAAGTTGAGAGAAATTATACTTGCAAATAAATATAAAATATATTTCCAGTTATTTTCACGACATCAATATTCGTACTTCAACTTTCATTGAACGTAGATGGCAATGGATGTTCTTAAGTTAAGCAAAGGTAATTTTTAAATACTAGTAAATTAAGTAGAAGAAATGAAGTATCATGTCACATTTTATAAAATAACTTTCTGGCATTTTTAAAAAGATGATTTGTAATTTTTTTACTACATTTTATATTAGATATGTTTAATACAATCTTAATTTATTACTGTTGTTCTAAACAATACGACTACGGGATAAATATATCAGTGTGTATTTCGTAAATTAAACTAGATTACATATGTTAATAATAACTCTTATACGCTATACAATTTCGTGTGCTTTTGTTCAGTTCAATCACTTCCAGATTGCTCTGATTTTATAAACCTTCTTTCAAGTTTTAACGTGAAATATTGGATAATTCTTCGAATCAATGTGATTTCGATGTCATCAATTTTTCGTTGTTTACGTAGCGATAATCATGAATAATTAATCGAAAAACTTTTTAGGCAGCCCTGGATTACTAGTCAGTTTGATGTTTTAGTGCAACGCCATATTTGTATACTATAAGTTCAAGTAGGCTTCAAAATTAACTGGTAAACCACTATATTTGATCTTAAGTCAGCTTTAAAGTACCTTCCGTCCAACCAGAACAGCTCTTTGGTTTTGAGTTAGCTCTGGTTTTTGTCTAACGTGATGTTTCTATGTGAGATGGATGTTATTGCACTTATTTGGCATGCGAAATTAGACACTTTTCAAGTAATATAATTGGCTATTTCTATTTCACATATTATCTGTATTTTCAAGCCCTTAATCCATTTGGTGATCTTGTTGATTAATGCTCCTAAATAGTTGTTTTGTGAAATACTTTCTACTGTCGCTGAAAATGTTTCTTAGTAAGAATTGCACTACGTTCTACCTTTAAATTTGGATTTTGCCCACTAGACCTATACTCCAAAAAAAAATTTCTTTAAAATATTTTTTTACCGCCATACGTATGTTATCTCTTTGATGTAATCTTTTTGGATATTTTAGTGAATGGAAACATCAAAAAACGAAATTGAGGTCTATATTGTTATAGTCTGTTAATTAATTATTCCATATTAGGTTACCTGTGAGCCTAATCAGATCATTAGGTACCATTCGACAGCAGTTTTGAGACATACATATCTAATAATTCGGTCTTCCGCTTTCTTCTTCATTGATGTTGTAACTTTGCCTCTAACCGTTTAGTTAAAGAAAAACTATCCCTTTTTTGAGCATTACTGAAATACAACTTTGTCCAATTTCTATATATCATCTATAAAGTCTCAACTATGAATTCTGATTAACCAAAATATACGTCTTACTACAACACACAACATACATATAAATACACATATATACATTATATGTATAAACATATAAATAGTCGTTTGATACAACTAATGTTTATACGTTTTTATTAATGGACTATCGTTAACACATCATGTTATCATTAGACTTCAAGAAGACTGAGCGGTGTTTGATTTTTTCGTCTATTCTTCAATAAAAACATTCCTTTGAAATTATAGTTACTTTACAATAATAATTAATATTATTCATACAGTCAATTTATGATAATTCCAATGAAAGGTACATTCCTGTCGTTCTTTTTTCCTTATTTAATCAGACGAGAAATGAAGATTAACGTTCGTGCCACACGTTGAGCTTGAATTCGATGGATGTGTCTGGTTAAATCGCTCGGCGCGACCTCGTCGCTAATCAGCTTTCAGTCACTCATGTCGTTTGTTGAAATCCAATGATCGACACTCGAGTATCAGCGCAAGAAATAATAAATATTAAGTAGATGTTCGGGCCATTGTGTTCGTGCAGCATATCGCGTTAATATATTTCAATATACGCCCTTTTGCTCCTCGATAAGTTCGCTTTGATCCAGGCGTGGCGAGCTGTCGAAATGGAAAACGACGATACGTAACGGGATAGTGCCGATATTGCTTGGATTTAAAAGTATTGGGACCCCCTTCTATACTTTTAGGATGATTTTAAAAGGCTTTACTTTGTTATGGTTTTCAGAGGTCTGGTATTGCTTAACGAAAATATTGTCGTTCTTATAGGTACGTTTACTGTCAGCTTTCCAACTTCTATGGAAAACTGTGAATTGACGATGACCAGTTTTTCATGCTCGTTCACTTATTTTAATTATTGATATACGAGTATTTTACTTAATATTCTCTTGTCTGACTTTCTTATTTCATCTCTCTCCATCTATTCTCATTCACAGTATAGCATATTTTACTTCATACAAACATCGAACTTGGTGTTCTTTTATATCTATGGATACCTATTATATATTATATTTATAATTGATTTGCGCTCACTAATTAGCACGTGCCTCAGCTACTTTACTCTCTATTCTTTTTTTTGGCTATATTTTATTTACTATTTCCGTATGTTATCATTTTATTTTACCATTTGAATTAATTCTGCACTATATATATCCTACTTGTTTATTTCATTTTACATTAATTTCAAACCTCAAATTACAGGGACACTTACAATGTTTTCACATATTGTTTTATTTAAAATAATCAGATATTAGGTATAATGTTATTGAACTGAACTGATGTGACGAAAAATCGGAAGTAGTTCAGTGCAAGTTCGAGTCTAAACAATGGAAAAATAATAATATCATTTTGTGACATACACAAAATTAAATTACGAACAAAACAAATCTAATTTGTTGCTCGACAGTGACTTAAAAATGATCAGTTGGCAGTAGGTAAAATAATATTGTAAATAGATAAATAGATTTAGGTAGGTATTAAGCTAAATTGTGTGTATATATTACAGTATAAAAGACGTGTAATAGATTGGTTAAATAAGGTTTTTGTTTATTTTTATTTAGTTATTACAACGATTATTATGTACATATTCTACTTTACTTTTTTTGTGTTAAAATTTTTTTAAGTTTGATTATTGTTTACATTTTAGTGAGTTCCTTACTAATTTTTTGAAGTCTGTTAAATTTTTTGTTAAAAATGATTTAACATGAATTTACTATTATTGTATTTATTATTATCGCTTATCAGTATTGCATTTCGCAAATAGAAATTTAAATTAATGTTAAAGTAACAATATAAGTTCGTGTGGTTTGGTTCGCTGCAATCTTCTGATTTCCCGTGTATTGTCTAGCAGCTGCATTCCACTTTGTTGTAATTTAGCATTCTTTTAAATTATATTATTAATTTATTTATTTTTTAAGGTGATATCTTAAATAACATCGTAGATCCGTTTAATTTCAAGGTTGTCATTCAGTTTTTCGTCTATTATGTAACAATAAACATTGGTAATTAATCAGAAAAAGATTTGTTTTGGCAGCACTGGTTTACTAGTCTTTTTAATTATTTAGCGCAACCTCATATTTGCCCCCCAAATAGGCTTCTATCATAAAAATGTCACTGATAAACAAATCTCATTGATCTTAGGTCATGTTGGGATTATCTTCCAACTCTCCAATATAATTCTTTGAGTTTGAGTTCGATCTGCTCGGTTTTTCAACAGTACACAATTTTTCGTTAAAATTGTTTGTTTGGATGTCTTTATTTTTTAATAATATTTCGTTTTTATAGCAATCTTTGGTGATTGCTATTATTTTGTCTATTAATTATTTATATTTATTCTCGATTTTAGTTAATGCTCTTCTTTTATTAATCGCATTTATCATGTATAAGTTATAACTAGGCATATATTATTTTAAGATATTTGAGAAACTACGGTACAACAGATCAGATTCACAGACTTGTTAAATTCAGTCATCTTGTTTCATTGGCAAGTTTCTTTAACTTTCTTCTGAAAAATTTATGAATTATAATGAATCTGAAGTTCTTAGAATTGTTCGTCTCTTCTAATAGGCATATATTACTTCATAAAATAAAGTGGAGAGTATATTAGTATATAGGATGTATTAATATATTAATATCATAATCATTATATACTAAGTAGCTAACCAAAAATAAGGGCTAATTTGGTAGCAGCATTCGAACATAATAGTGCTATTCTAGCAACTCACAGAAATCCTGCGCCAATTTCAAGGAACCTAAAATATGTTAAAAAGTGGATACATTTAATTAACATATTGCTATAAGCTATGAGCTACAATAAATGTTTCAAAAACTCACAAAAACTGCAGCATTAATTTCCTAATACTGATAATGCTTTTGCCATTATTATGTACGTTTTGACAAATGCTTTGTTGTAAATACTACAAGCAATGAGGTTGTCAATAATGAAAGAAATGCCAGCGAACTGAGTAATAAGACATCAATGATGGTTATTATTAAGAGGAACTAAAAAAGTCATTCTTGCTTTCTTCCAGATGTCTGCGGTATTTATATATGTAATTTCTGATATTTTATGACTTTTTTTTACTACTAGGACATAACTTATGATTATGAATTTGTAAGTTGCCTGTTGGAGAGTTAATTGTGATTCACATAACAAGAATAACAAAAATAACAACTTTAACGTTAAACATTATAAACTACACTGTATGCAAACCAATTTAGACATGTCAATTTTTTTCTTTGGGTTAGTTTTAACATCAGACACGATCAAGTTGAAATTTGATACACACCCTGCTGGTTATATTCCCTCAGCTGTTACATGCGACTCGACAAGTAACGAAGCCGTTAGAAAAATATGAATATGAGGACAGTCTTTATTTAAATATTTTTCTATCGACTGCATATTTATAGCGGAGATTTCAAACGCGATATATAATTGATTGTCCTTGTTGTAACGTATATTTTATTTGGTTTCAGGTAAGGTCCCGTTACAAGCTGGGAACAATTGATTAGTATAAGTAGTCAACCGTAAGTATATTTTCTGTAACATGGATTTTTGAATATTGAAATGACAAAAAGTCTTACATTTACCTAAATACAGTGAAATCATATTTGTAAATTCACGGATAATAACAGAACAGAAGGAACTGAGTATTATTGACGCGGTATTTGATTTTTATGGACATTTTAACAAAGATATCTGCAGCAAAACGAAATCTGTAATTATTTACGAGTGCAAAAAAACGGATAATGAATAAATTAGCTTTAAAAGAAGAACCAACCGATACGGGTCGCCGGAATGGGTTTCGAGGGTTTTATTTTAGCGACGGCCCCAGGAAAATGGAGTTGAATTTTCGAAACACTTCCAACGGCAATTATGGCAATTTAAATTTTCCGAGCAATGTTCATTTCGACTTAATTGCTTTCAGTGGAAGATATAATAATCTCAAATTCCATTCTATCCGAATTGTTGAGATGTTTTCTTAAAGGCGTCTCGGTATATTTTCTAAGAAAATAGCCAATTGTTTGCGAATTAAGCGAGAAACTAGTAGAGACCGAGTTCCACCAGTTGTCTGTTGTTCGACTAGCGTTGGGTCGGTGATATAAGGACTCATTGTTTTCGGGAATTTCAATATTGCACATTTCCGTTAGCGCTTTGTTTTTCTTCTAGTTTTCAAGGTTTTGAATATGATGATAATTCGGTTTTAAATATTAATTTTAAAAAAGTGGCATCGATATGAAAAAGACGAAGCTTTTATGTATTAGAATGCAAATATATATATATATATATATATATACATATATATATATATATATATATATATATATATATATATATATATATATATATATATAGTAAGTTTTTTCTCGGCATTAAGCCTATCGACTGGCTAGTGACCAACTTAGAAAACATCCCAGAAGACAACTGGTCTTACCCAGCCTGATTACTGGCGTGACTGATCTTCCTGACCTATGTGGGAATTGGGAACGTGACAATTACCAAAATGCAGAAGTATTTGCTGAATATCTAGAAGACACTTTCAAACCAAACGAACATAGAGACTGAAAATTCGATGATTGAATTAGTCACGCCACAAGAGCTAGCAAAATTATTAAAACTTACATTAAACCCAGGAAACAACCAGACTGCGATTTAGTAACAGAAGAAATATTGCCTAAACTACCAAGAAACGGAATTATAAAACTCACCAACTTGATCAATAAATTTAGATTAGAACATGTCCCTGGCATTTGGAAGATGACGGAAATTATAATGATCCCAAAATCTGGGAAGTCCCCAAACAAAATATTATAGCTTATAGACCTATATCACTGCTGCCAGTAATATCTAATGTTTTTGAAAAAACCCTGTGGAAAAGAATAGAACCGATCATAGAGAGAAAGAGCTTAATACCAACACACTAGTTTGGGTTTATTAACAAGCATCCAACAATTTACCAGATCCACATAATAACAGATGTTATTCAAAAAGCCTACGAAAGTACAAAAGTATGTTCAGATGTAGCCTTCGATAAGGTTTGGCATGAAGGCTTAGTTAATAAACTACAGAAAATGTTACTAAAGCAACATATCGAACTATTAAAATCGTACATTATAACCCGGATTTAGAGTCAAACAAGAAGAAGCTTAGTCTACAATAAAAGAAGTTAAAGCAGGTGTACCACAAGGAAGTATACTGGAGGCAATGCTTTATCTACTCTACACTTGTGCCATTATAGATGTCGGAGACAATAGTGAAGAAGTCTCACGAAAATACAGGCAAGTGACAATATAAATAATTGGACACAAGCCTATAAATATTATCATTCCATATAGCAACAACGCTAAATATCTCGGGATGAATCTTGATGCAAAACTTCGTTGGAAGGAAGATATAAGGAAAAAAAGAAAAGAACTGGAATTGAAATATATGAAAATATACTGAATAATTGGAAGAAAATCACAATTATCAGTATATAATAAATTGTTATTATATAAGCAAATACTGAAACCTATATGGACATACGGAGTTCAATTATGGGGATGTTCTGCAAAGAGAAATATAAAAAAATACAATTTTTTCAGACCAAAGTCCTGAGAGGTATTGTGGCCGCACCCAAATATTATAGGACTGATTAACTACATCGAGACCTTCAGATACCCATAGTAAGTCAAGAAATCAAGAGAATTGAAAGGGGGCATCAGGAAAGACTCCATTCTCATGAGAATATTGAAGTATTGCATCTATTAGATACCACCAGAACAGGAAACAGACTCAAAAGAATCAAACTATCTGATCTTGTGTAGTGTTGTGTAGTTAGGTGCATATAATAAAAAATACAGCAGTAACATGTATGAATATTATTTCACCAGAGACTGAGATAGAGCCGATGGATACTCCTAGTTATATACCTAGATTTAAGTTATCATAAAGACAAATTGTAGGTTAGTCGGAAACGACTAGCAACAGTGTAATAATTAAATAATAATAAAAAATTACAAACATAAATGTACGACCATGCCCCAGCAGGATTCGAACCCACGGCTATCGCAACAGTAGGTGTACCATCCCATCACCTTTACTACTGTGCCAACCAAGTCGACTTATATTAGGTTTCAAATCTTATATTTTTCTAATTAAAAATAATATTAAGACATTTATGATTCATATTTGTTAAATACTTTTCATCATAATCTAAGGACAGCACTATATGATGTCGAGATGGAGCAGTCTTCAGGCCAAAGTAACTTCATTTTTAAAATATCATCCCTATATCTAGTTAAATAATAAAATAATTTATGTCTCCAATATATATATATAACAATATTAAATCAGAAAGAGTGACGTAACGTGAGTAAAATCAGAAATGACCACAACCATGATTAGTGAGCATTAAATAAAAAAATCAAAAATGAAATAATGTCTGGCAAATACGGTGGGTAGAGTAGTACTTTTTGAGTCTCTATATTTCAATTCAGTTAACTCAGGTTAACGTTCTTAGAAAGCTGTATCAAAAAAAAAACACTTCTAAGACACTGAGGCTTTTAATTCGCGATTTTTATTACACCCTACACGAAATGTATTACTACTCTAATGAATATACATACTATACTAGGCGACTAATTTCTAACAGTTTATTTGAACCAACAGTTTGTCGATATAATAAATCACGTACAATTGATTCAACATTATATTCTAGCTTTCCTCTAATTATAATTAATATAAATCTAGGAATGTTCGTTTTGCTGGTTGGAATGTGTGGCTGTCGACACGATTATTTGTCGGAACACTCACCACTATTTTTGTGGAAGAAAAAACTTGTTTATTTCCATTTTAAATAATTTATGTGTTTGATGGGACGATGGGCAGGATATTAGATTAAGTTAAGGAAGTAAGGAAGCGCTATGGAAGTGGTTCTATTAAGGAGGTAGACAGAGAGAGAAAGAGAGAGAAGTTGTTTTTTCTTATTCCAGAATGACCAGCTAGAACCAAATAGTCTTTTGCTGAGGTCACTTCAGGTTCGGGATTGAGACCGTGGGTTACGACTGGGATTGTCGTAGTTGGTTATCTACCAAGGTTTATGGATGGATAAGGATTTTAAGTTGTTAAGTTCGTGTTCTAAGGCGCCTAGGAAGAACCTTACACTGGGCATATTCGTAAAACTCTTCACGAACGGGATGCCTGATTCGAGGTGAGTGTCGATATTTCTCATAAACCATGTGACATTGAGCAACGCGCGGATTTTTTTTTTGGATTGGAACACTATGCAACTAGCATTTTATACAGAGTCGCCTTCGGGAGGATTGGGAGCGAGAGAGAGACATCGTCGTGGTGGTCTTTTATAGCCGTGAATCGGATGGTACCAATCCACCAGCGTTGCCAACCTTTGAACTTAATGTTGATATAAAAGTGGTGGCCTAAAGGATTATAGCGATCACTGCATAAATAGATACCAAATGACTAATAATGGCGATTGTGCTACATCAGTTACCAAAACTTAACAATAATTAAAGTTCAATATTACTAATAAGACAATAGAAAGAATTATCAGCCGCTGCAGTATTAATGCCAAAACAGACTTTTGCTGTCTTAATATAACAAAAAAACTTTAGTCTGACCCAGCCAGGACAAAGACATCGTACCCAAAACCGAACAGCAATAAACTTCAGACCACGAGTAAATAATTTCACGATAAAATAACAGAAAGGATCGACGTACATTTTCGAATTATGGAAACGGTGATGCCACTTAAGCCAGCAAATACGTTAAAACCGTTAGCCATATATAACCAGAGTCTATACCGGGAGAAGAGGTTTACATTATCATATATGCAGCTCGTAAAACGGGAAATAAATAAACATTTTAAGAGTTCGAAAGGTGACGATATACTTATGTCTTGCTTAGTCGGTTCGTAAACGTTATCGTTAAAGCCAGGCTTATATTTGGCTTCATCTAGTTAACATACGTATTACCTAATGCAACCGTAGTGGGAAGGAACGGTGATATATGGATCAAACCAGATCGATACATTTTATCCACAATATCAAAACATTTTTTCTATTATTTTTTAGTATATAAGTTTGAAATAAACACTTTTTTTCATACTGAATGTTTGACGTTTTAGAATGTGCTTTTAAGAGGATTATTCAAAATTTATATTTTTTCCGAGATGTAGCTGTAATATTAAGATGAAACTGTAGAATATTCTACGTATTAATTCTATGTATTCATTATGAAATCATTTATAACCAAATCGTCCAACCGGACAGTCTTAAAGTCAACTATAAAATTAAAAATTAAAATGAAATTAGATGGAATGAAAATTGAATAAAATACTAGTAAATAAATGGACTACTACTAATTTACTAAGCATTGGATTTTCATTTTTATCATTTTTAATATCTTAATTGACTTTTCATTGCATGTCGTTCATTAAAGAAACAGTCGATTAAAAATAAAATTAAAACCATTTATTAAATATGCCTGTTGAGATAGCTGCGAGTTCGAATCCTGCTGGGGCATGGTGATAAATTTATGTTTGTGATTGTTTGAAATATGTGAATGTTCTAGACAAGAGTGTAAAATCCGACAAGGAAAATGATCCCAGTCACGCCAGTAACCAGGCTGGGTAAGACCTTCTTGGATGATTTCTCAAGTTGGTCACTCGCCAGTCATTAAGCTTAATGCTGAGGACCGTAGTTCGGAGCCCCCGTTAAATTATATATATATATATATATATATATATATATATATATATATATATATATATTAAATGTTATCCTGGAAAATAGTTCGGTTGTATTTTTTGTAGATGGTAATTGATTTAGTTTAGTTTTTTGCAGTTTATAGTGGATCACAATTCGAAATATTACCCCACTATTTAATTCTTCTATTATATATAATTATATAATGGTATTGAAGAGGACTAATTAATAATAATATATTGACGAGACCATAGGAGTCTATGCATGTTTTTTCTATTTTTTCTTACAAAGTTCGACTACCTAAAACTTTAAAGCGTTTTTGTAGTTTCTTTAATGCTGATTTTCAATTTTTCTCAAGAACCATTTATACTATCTTATAGGATTAAGGGCGGCTTCTTCAGATGGCAGTGAATTTAAGAGAGAAAACATCTCAAAAAAAGGTCTAGAAGGTATAATTTTGATGGCCAATACGCGTTTCCTCTATAAGAGCCAAATAAAAATACTTTAGCAAAATAATAGCGATATAATATATACCTGTGTATATATGTCTTCCTTCCAACTAATGATAACGTTGATGACACTGCCGTCCTCTCAGTGCACTCTGATCCAAAAACTGTTACGTTTCAGCTCCAAAATCAAAAGCCAGAAATAATTTAACTAATACGGAATCAAGGCAAATCAAATCAAGTCCACTGATGTTACTTACACTATAAGAAAAGAAATATGTCCGTCGGTAAAATTATATAAAGAAAATATCATGCAAGACGAGCATGCAAAATATGTTACTTTACTGGGACTTTACTAGGATCGTAGCACATCTGGACGAAGCGTAAACAACTCGACAGCAGGTTCCGTAACCTGAATTGGCTAACAGGTTAATTGGTCATATTTTGACAATGAGTAAAAAATTATGACAAAGAAACAATCATCAAGCCAATGTGGACATACGGTATTTAACTTTGGGGCGCAGCAAGCAACAGCAACATTAAAATACTGGAAAGGTTTCAGGGTAAGGCTTTAAGAAACATGGTCAATATTCTTCAAACCATGAACACCATGAGATATCACTAAGAGATATAACTGAGAACCTAAGAGATAAACCAGCTCAACAGAAGCCACTCGACAGGTGCTCGACACGTGCATTTAAGGATAGTACGAGGAACAGAACCCATCAACATCACATGGTCGACGTTATCCCACGAGACTAACGCAATGGACGAAGACAACGCATGGACACCCTTGCACCGCGAGACGGGACACGTAAGGCACCACACTTATAGGTACCACCAAACAAATCGGAGCGCCCCAGAGACGAACTGCTTTCTGCTACACCTTCGATGTCAGCTGATACCGTATAACTCCTGCCTAAGGTTGGATCCCCATCTCATAAACAGTCCCCCAGGGAGATTGGTTACATGATTGCGGGTGCACTCAGGAATCTTGCACCACATGACCCTTTAGGCCAATACCATTTACCTACCAAACTACTAAGGAGTTATGACAAGTTTGCATAAAAAACAATTAGAAACAGTATGATTACGTAAAAGTATGTTTCACATTATTTGTAGAAATAACAAAAAAATTTGACATATACAAAAATTTCACCACATTCTCTGGTGAACAGAGAACAACTAAGAAAAATTGTTCATTCATAATTGTATTAGAAGTAATTGTAAATATAATTAAGACTTCTCTGTAAATTTTAGTGGTTTTTACAGTTCTGAAAATAATCTTACTTATGATACTTTTGTTTAACGTTCAGTGGTATAGTAATTTAAACTTATCAATACTTTGTTAACTATTGAAACTTAATCGTAATTAGATTTAATTAAATGGCATTTAAAAAAGGTTAGTGAGTGTTAATTTTTGAAATACTATGCTTATATTAATATATTTAATATACATAAATTTGGTTTTCCGATCTTATATTGAAAATATTCTAAAATAGTATATAAATTTCGGCCCTGCTCCTCATAATTTCCGAGGCGAATCATGACAAGCAGGACCGAGATTTCCTTTGACCCGTGTGGGGTATATGATTTTTTTCATAGCCGGTCGAATGTACGTTATTAATTTAACTTTAAATTTTGATGAGCATGTTTTTGATGCCTGCCCCCGACATCAATAGACTTCTTCGGCAGCATATCTGTATTTATTATCTTCGTAGTATAACATCTTCCTGATCCGTGGATTCATTAGATGATAACGCATTGTTGGTTTTTTCTGGATTATTGAATCAAGTGACGACAAAATAACATTGATGATCATTTTTATGGTTAGAGGTAGCAACGTTAATGACAGGATAAATAGTCCCTAGTTACGAGTACAAATACGCATAAGAAATTCTTTCCTCCCGCCGTAATAGAGGGCGCGGGTGTACTTCTCACAAGGAGTAAATGTGTAACTTTCTTCCCTGTTATTAGGGACGTAAGTACGTACTTTCAACCTAGGTATGAAAAAAACTTTAGTAACATTAACATATTATTTTTAAATATAATCTTTACTCGATTATTAGAGAAACATAAGGAACCTAATAAATTGTGGTCGAACTACTAGTGTTTATTATTCTTTTTAACAAGAAAATTAACCTTTCAAATGTTGCAATGTGCCATTCATATGTAGTTGATCAATCTTTTTCGGATTAATTCTCATTTGTTCCTGATCGATTGATTCTCTCAATATAAAATAGAGTTTAGGCCTACAAAAACAATATTTTTTTTATGTTGTAAAATATTAATTTCTAAAGCTTCCGGCTTTATTTACACTCTCGAGGATAACTGTCCGAAGTCGTCCGATAACAATGATATTAAAATTGTATTTAAGAAAAAAAGAGCGAACCCAACCCAGACGAAGTTTTTATTAAAACGAGTCCGGCTTAATACGTGCACGGCCGACGATGAAGTCGTATATTCTTGTTTTTCCGTACCGTTTGAAGTAATAAGACCGCCCCTGCAGCTTAATTTACCACTTAAAACGATTTAATTTTCGTTTTGGAAGAAATAAAACGGCCATTAAGCAGAGCGCGGGAGCGAGATGGAGCAGAAGAAGAAACGCGGTGTGAGGGAAGGCCCGTTGTGGGGGGGGGGGAGATGAGATGGTTGGTCGGCGGAGAGGGGGGAAATTCCTTCACGCAAAAACCACGGCCTCACGTTGATTATGTTATTACGCCTAATTCGCAGTTGTTTCCCGAAGAATGACGCAGGTTGTCGGCGGGTGGTCACCGTTTGTTAATTGGTTTTGGTGAGCGTTCGCCGGGAAAGTTTTTCTGCTGTGGTTTCTCGAACACACGATCGTATTTGGGTTTTTCTTCCGGAACGTTCGGTGTACGGAATGGAGAATTACCGCCTGGGCCATTTCATTTTAAATTGCAGATAGTTTTTACTGCATTATATATCAATGCCTGTAAAACCATCAGTGTCAATGGTCCTTTTTATATGCTGTTGATTATTTTTGTACATAGGTATCCATGACGTTGTTGTTCTTTCGTTACTCTCATTCCACATTTTAGAATCTTCAAGCTAGTGAAAATTCAATGTGTATTGATCAATTTTCACTCACACTCACATAAAATATATCGAGTGACATTTCTCTGAACTCCTACTTTCACAGGCTCAATTTTCTCTATAGAACTGAATCCAATTCCCATTTACAAAAATTAAGCAGAATAAAATATTCCCAAATGCCTGTTTGGTTATTTTAACAATATTCACAATAAAATTACTTATTCAATATGTGTTGATAATCCATTTGCTTTTAAAACAGCTGCAGTTCGTAACGGAGTAGATTTGTAGAGTGTCTGAATATTTTATTACTGAATATTGTGCCATTCTTATATCCAAAACAGCCGTCAATTGTTTCACTGATGTTGGATTTGGATATCTACTCCTCACTCCCTACTCTAAAACTCCCCATAACGCCTTATCTTTGAATATAGCAGTATTTAGCAGCAATAAGATGAAGATAGTTAGAACCTCATCATTGAGAATATCAATTTATTTAGTCGCAGTAATCCAAGCAGTGGCCCAGGTTTAGCATTAGCAACTCTTCCGTGAATTTTAGATTTCTGCAGCTCCTGTCATAGTGTTTTGTTCGAAACAATATTACCCAAGTGAGTACTGAGTTTCATTTTGTCTGGTTACGATTATTTTTAAAGTTCGTCGGTCTCTGTTAGTTAACGCTTTTCGCTGATGATGTTTACTTGTGTATACTGTCACTAGCTTGTCGCAGAATACTGAAACAGAGTCTAATAAACTTGGCATGTAAACTGAACCCTACATACTCTTAGC
The DNA here is from genome assembly GCF_030347505.1 of Rhynchophorus ferrugineus. Lineage (NCBI taxonomy): Eukaryota > Metazoa > Arthropoda > Insecta > Coleoptera > Curculionidae > Rhynchophorus > Rhynchophorus ferrugineus. The sequence goes on along the minus strand of NW_027472580.1, from coordinate 87,338,169 downwards.
ATTATTAACACAGAAGCAGTGTTGCCAACATGCAACGAATTACGAACACAAATGACCTATAATGCAAACCCACTTTTCTTCTGTAGATTGTAAGAAGTAGTATTAATTGTATCATCTGGTTTCAGAGTTATACCCTTTTGATTCCGTCATATAGATAACTTTCCTTTTTCCCTAACGCCGATCGGTCTTGTGATGGTCGTTGATGGTTGTTCTTTAAGCAACTTATCAACCTATTATTTTGTGTACGTTTCCACTCATCAAACTATTAACTACAATTTCGGTCTCATGCAAGAAACATTTAATTATTGCCGAGAAAATAGAATAGTGTCATAATTTTCCATGTGTTTCACGATATTTGCCGTAGTAAATACATTGTTAATATAAGTTAACTTAAGTTAAATGAAAAATAAAGCAATAGATACCACAAAATATATAATTATGTCGAAATCGGTTAAATAGCAATGTCTTTTTTAAAGTATTTTTTACATTACTAATCGTTGCGGTCCAAAATACAACTTGTCTCTACAATAACTTAAATTTAGATATATATCTAGGAGGACACATCGGCCCTGACTTAGTCTCTGGTGTAATAATGTTTATGTATTGACATTTTTTTTTCTATTAAATGCATCTCACCACTGTCTCTGTTCTGTTCTAATGTTATCCAAGAATAGTATTACTTCGATATTGGCATGAGAATCGAGTCTGTCCTCATGTTTCCTTACAATTCCCTTAATTTCCTCAGTTATAGTCGGTATCTGAAGGCGTCGATGTAAGTAATGAGTTCTGTAGTATCTAGATGCACGTATAATACTTCTTAGGACTTTTTTCTGGAAAACTTGTACTGTATATATATTACTTTTCCCGAAACATTCCAATAATTGAATTCTGTATGTCCACATGGATTTGAACACTTTCATCCATAATATCAATTTTTTATGTACTCATAACTATGATATTATTTCAATTAACCAATATTTTTGTCTATATTTTTTCTCTCCAATTTTCTTTTCTACACATTCTTTCTTGCGAAGTTTTGCATCAAGATTGATTCCGAGATGTAGGAAGAACAAGTATCAACAATATTGTATTTGGTATTAGTTTGTAATCATATTCAATCAAGTATCACTGAATGAAATTGAAACTATATCCATTCAAATACTTTTTGTTCCCCCACTAATTTAATTATTATATGGCTATAGGATTTTTAGAAATCTACGATTCCAATTAATATAAATGTATTTCCATATGTATGCCTAATATAGTTTTTAAAGATTTAACATTCTGTTAATTATGAAAAATATATTATGAAAAACAATTTGTTTTCTTTTTAAATAGTTTATGTTTTACTTTATTATACATATTAACATATTAGAATTTTTAATGGTGTCTTTCAATGTACTTTAATATCTGCGTTCACATATTTATTATTATACTATACTTGTGTGTACACCAGTACAATCCCAATGAAAACTACTTAGCGTTGACGTAATGGTCGCCCGCTTCACGAATATTTATTTACACTATTCTAAGAGATCATTTAATCCAAGAGAATGCACTCAACGTTACATTAGAATGATAAATAACATTAATGACATTCGGTTTATAAAGAAAAAAGGCTTTAAACAAACCAGATTAGATAAGGAGAGTCGAAATAATAAACTTTGCGCCTATTTTTTCTCTTCTTTTTAATTTACGACTTAAATCTCGGAACTAATGGGCGTGATTATGTACTAAACTTTCTCCAAACACACTGTCCGTGTTGTAAAGTAGATAAACACGAAGATTTACCGACGATTTGAATTAATAAAGTATAATTTGCTACTAACCGGAATACGCTAATGATATTTTATTTATTTTTAATCCGATATAATAATTAACATTAAACATGGGATGATCTAAATGTAGAAGATTGGATTTTAAAAAATAAACAATATAATTTTAAGTAGTTAAATAGTGTTCTCTTGTGATTTTAACATACGAGAACAGTTTGACAAGTGAGTTTTTGTGGGAAAGATATTTTTTGGCAAAAATTCATTTTGTTTTCCAATATAATGTCCTATTAACTCAATATATTTAGTCTAGCGTTTTTCCCATTTTCCCATTCCTAATTCCATTTAAATTTCTTCCATATAATAGGCCTTCTTAATGTCCTTAAATTAGGTATTTCTTTAGGACCCAAATCTCTTACCACACAGCAATTTCTTCAGGTTTTGAAACAAAAAATTGTTGCTGGAGACTGGACAATATGTGTGAAGTAGCAGTTCATAGCTCAATTTATGAATTTTCGTAATGGTGACTATACACGTAAGCACACGTGTATTGGCTTGATGAAGCAACACATTTTCTTCGCCAAATACACTTGCTTATGCTTCAAACGAATATCAAATATCTCCAGAATCTTTGAATAACATTCACAGTTGAAATTGATGCGGCCCCACAGCATCAAGTCTTTTTTTGGTTTCCATTGTGTTTTTTTGCCCAAAAAAAATCCTTCATCAGCGCATGAATATTACATTAATGCCGTAAACACATTGTTGCCTTGATAATCCAATTAAAAATTTATGAAAAATACCCTTACGAAAATGTTCACAACTTTTTACACACGGTGAATTTTCAAGTCTCAGTACTCAGCTGGTATTTTAAGAAAGTGCTGCCCAGGTCAGGAATATAATTAGCAAATATATTGAATTCTACAATGGAAAAATTACATAAATAAATAGTTTGATGTTTTCTTTGTTCTATTTCAAGCAAGTTTCAGTTAGATACTTAGACTTCATATTCATTATAATTTCTAAATCCTCAAAATTACCCTGAGTTTCCAGAAGACTTCAAAAACATTCCTCTGTAGCAACTGTTGTCTGCTTGCTGACCATCGTTGGGCGTCAAATAATTTTTTGAGATAGGAATATCGATAGGAGTTAAAACAATCTTAAACCTAACAAATTTGTTATTTTAACTCAGTGATTATGTTCTTTAGAATGTTTACAAAAAGATCCTCTTAATGCTTTTAAATGTATCGGTCAAATCACTCGATGTTTATTCGTATTATATTTAATTCAACTGTTAAATGTTACTATTGAAAGTTGATGACCATGGAGACCCAACAAACTTACCCAGTAGTGGCTAGGGTGGTAGGCTTATTTAATTTGTTTCGTGCATGACGGTTTTTGTATAATAAATTCGTTGTGCTTGAAAATGTGATAACAGTTAAGAGCATGAAGCTGTAGGTAACTTTTCATTTATTGTTATTGGAAACAAGAAGTCAAAAATATATATTTAACTGAGGATTGTTATAATTGTAAATAATAAACTGAAATAAATTCCTGAATTAATTAATTAATCTGGACTTTACACTCAACTCTACTGTATTTTCTACAATGATTGAATACTATATATACTGTATATTCTTTTTGTAGCTTTTCATGTAATGTTCACGTAATGACTTTCATTCCAATATTCCTTCAGTTACTAATTTTTGAACTTTTTTAGTTAATTGATATGTTCCATGTTAAGTTTTTTTTTAAGTACCAAAATCAATAATCATGAGTTTTTTGCGACAGAGTTTTCAGTACTTTACTTTCAATATTTCTGACTCATTTTTTCTATTAAATAAGAAAGACATAACTAAAAATAATTGTTTATTATTCATTATTTGTACGATACTTCCGCAGGTCAGTGTCTTGGGATGGCTACTATTTCTGCTTTACAATTCTGATCCCAATAACAAAGGAAACAATACTTGGAACATTTGCTGACAACAGTCGTTATGGCAAAAGACATATCTCTACCTGCCACTATAGAACAAATACAAGTGACAATCAGTAAGATCCAGAAATGGACTAGAGCACAGAAAATAAATCAAAATCTGTTCATGTTAATTTTGCGTTGCAGAAAAGAAACAGAAACTTAATTTTTCACATAAGTAATAGATTATGTCCAGATAAACTTTAGTTGGTAAAAAGGAGACTGATTATGGGAACCTTCTCAAGCTGCTTGGCTCCATTCAGCGCTTTCTTATCAGTACAAGGCACTGGTGGGAAATCCATACCATTCTAGGAATGTTCGCCTGGTCGATCCGAATGTGTGTCTCTAGATGCGATTGTTTGTCCGAACACTCACTACTATTTTGTGGAAGGAATTCGCACGAGAACTGAAAGCACTGGTTGAAGAAATACTTGTTTATTTCGATATTCGTGTGGTCGACAGGAGTATTGACAGAATATTAGGTTAAGATAAAGGAAGTACGGTAGCGCTGTGGAAGTGGCACTTTTACAAGGGGGTAGAAAAAAGAAAAGAGCGCGAGACGTCGTCGTGGTGGTCTTTTATAGCCGGGAACCGCAGGGTACCAATCCACTAGCGTTGCCAACCTTTCAACTTGCTGTAGGTGAATGTGTAGTAAAGGGTCGTAGCGGTCGCTACATCACTCCCCTCCTAGTGGAGCTGCCGTGGAACGTACCTCTATGTGGTGCAGGTTTCGGAGTGCACCCGCAATTACGCAATGAATCGCCTAGGGACTGTTTATGAGGTGGGGATCCCAACTTGAGCAAGTTTTACAGGATCAGATGCCATCGGAGTTGTAGCAGGACGTCGTTCGTCTTGGGGCGTTCCGATTTGTTTGAGAGTACCTATAAGTGTGGTGTCTTACGTGTCCCGTTTCGTGATGCAAAGGTGTTCATGTGTTGATGTTATGTATGATGGGCGTCTGTGGTTTTCATCCATCAGGCTAGTCTCGTGGGATAACGTTGACCATGTGATGTTGATGGGTTCCATTCCTCGTGCTACTCTTCCATGCACGTGTCAAGCATCTGTCGAATGACTTATATTGAGCTGGTTTACCTATTAAGCACTTCGGGCTCACCAATTGTAGGAATGTTCGTCTGTCACTCACTACTATTTTGTGGAAGGAATTCGCATGAAAACTGAAAATACTGATTGAAGAAATACTTGTTTATTTCTATCTTAAATGATACATGTGTTCGACGGGAGAATTGACAGAATGTTAGGTTAAGATAAAGGAAGTACGGTGGCGCTGTTGAAGTGGTACTGTTACAAGGGGGTAGAGAAAAGAAAAGAGCGCGAGACGTCGTCGTGGTTTTTTTTTTGATAGTCGGGAACCGCATGGTACTAATCCGCCGGCGTTGCTAACCTTTGTCACTACGCCATATTCGATACTTAGATCCTCATGACGCAGTAATTTTGTTGTGTACTTAGGATGATTTTACTGCGAAATATTTATAATCATATTTTATTTAATTGTAAAAAGTGTCTTTGTTACCAACCAACTGTCAAATAATTATCTCAATAACTATCTGATCTTAACTGACGCGACTCTTATCTACAGACAAGTACAGGAGAATCAAGAGTTGGTAAAGAAAAATATAGCCGAAAGAAAAAAGAAAAAAATTACTGTTGTACAAAAAAACTTACGGATTTGTTTTGTTACAACAAAACAAGCATTTGTTTCGCTAAAGCAGTATTCCAGCCATTTCTTCCCAAAACGTCCGAACGACTTTCTTAGCGGCAATAAAACGAGTCAACACAACAAATATAGATATTTAGGCGATGCCGAGCAAAAGGTAACCGGAGAAAAACGTTGGCGGCGACACATCCACGCCATCAAATACACTGAACATTCTCGGCGACAATAAACCGTCCTGAAAACGGCCCTCATTCCGTCGCAAAATCCGACGTTAAACTTAATTAGATCGTCTACAGTTTCTCGCCTATAGGCAGCTCAGTTTAAATCGAACGTTCGCAATTCGAATAAAGTTATTTCGGGTCCTGAGTACATTTTTAACGAGAGTTTTTATTGAGTACGCGCTTTTACGAGCTTGGATTTATACAAATCGTATATCTCATCTCGAGAGAAAGCTTTTCAGACATCTGTCTTATAGAGTAAATTAATTTTCAAAGTATTTCACAATATGTTTTGTTTTTTTGTAAAAATAAACCATATATTAGCTCTATTGTACTTTTGAAGTTATTAAATTAAAATTAATTAAATTATTTTAGTGTGTCTTTTATTCAATCTCCGATTAGTTATGAATAAGGTGCAGGATTTCGTTTTACTTACTATTTACTATATTAGCAATTTTTACAAATATTAATCCTGTTATTTCTTTTTTTGGGCATCTTTTTGGAAAAGAAATTTGGAGAGTGATAAACATATATGCTAAATGTTACATTTGAGCACAAGGACGCACGTTAAGGTGCCAATTTTAATTCCCTATGATTTGCCATTTGTTAAACTTTCCAGTGGTTATTTATAGTTAACTGATATTTATTCTATTATTGTTTGATTAACTAATAAGCAGCTAGATCAGATTTTAGGGTTTCGCTGGATGGAGGTAGAACGAAAGGATACAGTGGTGTTTACATTATGTGGCCGATATTTATTGAAGTAATACAAAAATGTGGAGAATACAAAATAAATAAAACGGATGGCAGCGGTGTTACCTGGTGATGAGGCTTGGGCAGTCAATAGTGGCACGTCTGAACTTAACGCTGGTCGACAACGATATTTTATGTTATTTTTCAATAAATCCTAAAAAGGCTAACGCCATAATCACAAACATATTAAGCTCGCACACCGCATCTGTTACTTAACTAATTTAATCATTCAACATTCACTTTCTGGTTGTACTAATATACCTTGTTAATATGTATTAGTACTGTAATTCCGAGTCTCTGGATATTTTAAATATTTCTTTTACAATTCCATCTTCAGGCTAATTCGTTATTGTTGTATTATTGTATTAAGGACATGATCTGGCTACCAGGAATTACAAGCTGGAAATGGAGGGTCTAAATTCTCATATGGAATCATCATCTCGGCTACTGCAGTGACTTATATGATGATATTCGACTTGATTACTCGTCAATCAATAAAATCCATAAATTGTGACATATTAATGCCACGTAGGGCGTAAATCGGTAGTAAATCTGTAGTCTAGGTCCATTGTTTGAAGCCTATGTTAAACATTAATCTTAGTAACAAATACATTTAAAATGCCGTGTATCATAATGTTCTTTTTTCTCTCAAAGTGAATCTTTAAATCCATCTAATGAAAATAGCATTAAAAAATCCAAATATTCGTATATAATTTATTGATTCGTCAACAAAACCAATCACCATCACACACTGCTGTTGATGCAGTAGCAGCTTGTCTCTGTCGAGATAACTTGGTGTTTGTCAATCTCAAATCCTTTGCTATGTTTTCTCTCAAGATAAATCTCGATTATACTGAATTGACCATTGTGTCTAATATCCAGTGTTCATCCAAAGCTGAATGGATCCTGTATCCAAATCGCATACTTCGTTGATGTTCTTGTATCCGCCTACTTATCATCCTTCTAGATGCTCCTATGTACAATTTTGAACATTCATATACTCATACATATTTCTATATGATTAAGAACAGATTGGTTAATGTTATTCCATACAGTTATTTTACTTGAACTGGTCCTACTGATAACGTTAGTTTCGAACCACAATCTTCAGATTAAGGCTTATCGCCAGGGTCGGTGATTACCTTGGAAATCATCTTAGAAGGCGTCCAGTCTAACTCAGCTAAAATGATTGTTTCTATAGAATTCTAAACTTTGGCACCTAATTAATCATAAGCAAAAAATAATAGGAATAGAACCAGTAGGTGAAGCGTACTGTTGCACTATGGGCCCATACAGTCCCATTAATGGAAAAGTCCATTGGAAAGTTGAAAAAGGGTGTAAATTACAAGCGTACTGGGCAGTTGCCCGATATCCCTGTCAATTGTTCCTATTTACTTAAAAATTGGGTACTTTTTGGTTTATTACCAAATAAATCCAAGCTTCCAGTAAAATCTGAGGTGACGTGTTCAGAGAAAAAATGCCAACAACAAAAGAGAAGAAAAAAGAGAATAACGTAAGATTAAACATTTAGCACCATTTTCGTAAATGTATTAAAGCTCGAAGATGCTGGAAATACATCTTTAATCAAAATGTGAATACAGTGATTGTTTTTTACACAGTTAAATGTTCAAATAGCTTATATTTTTATGCCAAAATGAACATCTTTATCATTCACAACAACACAAGGCCTGCAAAAATTGTTCTAATCGTATATGATTATGCACAAAATCTATGAATTATGAAAAATTTTGAAGGAAACTATAATGACTTTAATTTTTTTCTTTTACTTGCCAATTATCGGTCCCTAAATAACAATATTTTTTATTACTCTTCGTGATTACACAATCTGCCCTATCGGCAATAAGTATTTCTTATGTCTTTATTATATATACATGGCATGTAGAAAATCACTTCATTAAGCATTCTTCTGTATAAAGTATTATCTTAATTAATTAGTCTTATTCTAAAGCTTATTCTAAAGTCTACATGTGTCCAGTAATCAGATCAGGTGGTGTTAAACGTTTTAATCTGCGCACTTCACTATCACTTCGCATATTTAGATGATTAACGAGTACATTGGGATGCACTGACACTCTTTCGAAGTACTTCACACGAACACGTTGAACTACACTCGTTATAGGTTCTAAATAAATATCGCGCTGTATCACATTATTTGAAATATAGTGCGGAACATCAACAATGGCACCCAACACCTTATTTTGAAACCGTTGAATGATGGATATATTAGATTTACTAGCGGTACCCCATAGTTGGATTCCATATGACCAAATGAGCTTGAGTATAGACTCATACAGCAATACCTTGGTATCTAATGATAATTTGTATTTGCGCCCGATGAGCCAATACATTTGATACAATTTAAGTCCAAGTTGTTTCCGTTTAGAGAGTATGTCCTTCTTCCAGATTAGGCGTCGATCTAAGTGCATACCAAAATATTTAACATGCTCTGCTTGGGGGAGTTGACGATGATTGATATTCACTGGTGGACATGTTCTTCTACGCAGGGTAAACGTTACATGCGTGGATTTTGTTTCATTGGCTTCAATGCGCCATGTCTTCAACCGTAATTGTATTTTCTCTATGTGGATTTGTAGGTTTATTGATGCTGTGATTGGATCTTGATCTCATGGGATGCCAAGATTGCTGTGTCGTTTGCGTATGTTGCCACAGTAGTTATTTTTGTGGTGGACAGAAATAATAATATATGATAGATATATTCTTCGAGAAAGACTTATTTTTAAATTGCAAGTGTGATTATTAAGATTTTAGTAGGAATAAAAGTACAACATATAAAAATTTGTAATTCGAATATTAAGTTAAACACTAATTAGGAGCGTTCCAAAACATTGACGTCACATTTGATCTATTTGGCATAATTATATTTCATAATTAAAAAATATGTTTTGTTTTACCAATTGGAGGAATAGATAAATAAACAAATTACACTGGGATTTATGAAGGCTAATAACCTAAATTTGAGTATTATCGATACATCTGACTATATTACATAACTTTAATTGAAATAGTAATTTTTAAAAACAGTAGTAGAACCATTATAGAATTGAAATAAGTTGGTATTCCAAATAGACTAGTCATGAAATTGGGTAGGGTATTGAAGAACACTGAGTAAAAATACTATCAGTATTACACCAGGCAAGAAAATTAATAAGTGCAGCTAGTAAGTCTAAATAGTACCCTTTTCTTTGGCCTGGAACCGGGAAGGCGAGTCCTGTTACGGATACCTGGTCGGGAAGACCCGCAGGAATAAGCGACTTGGACTGGTTATGTGGAGACTGCTTCTGGGCTACCCACTAAACCCCACCCTATCAGCTGATTCAATGACCCTAACTGATACTTCTTACTGTTATTAAGGAGGGTGTCCGTAACCGGTAACATCGTTAAGAGGCACAAGGGCCAGACAAGGACGTGGCATCGTTATCACATCACACAGCTTGCGGTACATGAGTTAATCGCTCACCGAAGAAGGTCCAGATGGGAACGGGGAGCACGACGGGGATATATCGGTTGTGATAGAATTAGTCTATGAAGAGCCGAATGACTTATTGGCCTAAAATATCGGCCAGCTCGGTAATACTATTGTCCTATTGATTGGTAATAATCTATTGTCCGAGAGACGAAGAATGGAGAAATATCTCGAGTAGAGCTCGAATATAAAATCGTGAACTTAGGGGACGTCTGTTTCACTATGAATTTGATTATTCCTATAGAACCAGGGGGTATTGATTATTCTCCTGATAATTTTGTTTTGAAAGACTTGAAGACGTTCCACCTGGCTAGGTGAGACGTATTTTAAATAGACATTGGGGCCGTATAGAACTGATCGAACCGACATCTTGTACAGGAGAGATTTTATAGAGAGAGGAAACCTGCTGGCCCGGTTGATAAGCGGGAACAGCAAAATAACAATACCTTGACCTTTATTTAGGGTCCTTTGAATTTGGGAATTCCACCTAAGCTTGCGATCGAAGACAAGACCGAGATAGGTAGCTTCTTCTGACCATGGGATTTCGGCGTTCTTGATTTTAAGACGCGAAATGCTCGATGCAAAACGCTTCTTGTGGAAGAAGATGGCCTGGGTTTCCTGTGGATTGACCTACAACCTCCAGAAATGTAACCACTGGACCGTCTCATCGAGTTGCTTCGGATGTGCGGTGCTACTCTTGAAGAAGCCAAATAGGCAGTGGCGTCTGCGTAAAAAGCTGCCTCAACTTGTGGTCTCCTAGGGATATCTGAAAGATAAATATTAAATAGAGCGGGTGCCAGGGCGGAGCCTTATGGAACTCCTGCGTCGATGGTTTTCCGGCTAGAGAGAATATCTTTAATCTTCACCTGAAACGATCGTCCTGACAAAAATTATTTGATAAGAGCTGTTAGGTCATCGGGTAGACCTAATCAGATGCATTTCGCCACTAAACCTTCGTGCCAAACCTTGTCAAAGACTTTCATTAGGTGCAAGAAGACCGCTCAAAGTCTTTCACGTCGGTTAAAAGCACAGTTGATTTTTGCAGCCAACCGATGGGCCTGATGAACGGCTGAGTTTTTGGCCTGGAACCCGAATTGCTCATCTGGAATGTTATTGTTTGTCTTTGTAAAATCATTAAGATCATAAAGAATTGCTCTTTCAGCAAGCTTGAAAATGGGACTTAGTAGGCTAGTAGGTCTGTAGTCAGAAGGTGATGACTTACACCTTTTTTTGGGGATAACTGCGATGAATGCATTGTACTAAACATATGACATACTAAATAGTACCCAATGATAGCACAATTTCCAATTGAGAACTGTAAGAATAGTGTTATTGAAATTATGTGGCCCAAATTTGCTAAGGTAATTCAAAATTGTATGGATGGCAAGATTGGTGAAAAATTTTATGATGATAATTTTAAGGTATAGATGCAAATTTAACACTGTTACCAAAATGTCTGCATTGCCTTGTAATATATGGGTAAGTAAAATACACAAAATGTAATTTTGCAGTTTATTTTAATAATAGCCTTACAAATGTATAAGCACTACACGCAACTGCAATTTTTCAGCAAATACTTTACAAAATCTGTGTTACCTCAAATTAGGTCTCTACTTGGGTACTTTTACTTTAGCTTGATAACATTTGTGTTCATATCGTGATCTGTATATAAGTATTTTTCGAAATGGTTAAAACTGTCTGTTTGACTGTGATGTTGATCAAATCACATTGTTCAATCAAATATGTATCAGTTATCCTTAACCTGGAAAAGCATTACTTATCGAACTATTTAATGTACAAGAAACCGGATAATTAATATTAGCTTTTTGTAACCTAACTTTTATGGGATCTGATTAACACCTGTTGAAGGCTTGATTTTTTTTTGTATTTTGAAAATATCTCTTGGTTGAAATATAGTTTACTATAGTTTATATGTAGTTTGCATGCACGCCCTGAAAAGTAATGGAAATATCAACTAGAAAACTGTAAATAACTTTTCCAAGAACTAGTTTTTCGATTATAACAATATATAGCCGGTTACCAGCACACCACGACAGCCGAACAATGTTTCATTTCCACTTACAACTTGTGGTACATATATTTACAAACGGGACCAGAACACAAGCAGCGGCAGTTCATGATCGGAAGATTTATCGCGCCGGTAAAATTAAAAATTCTCAATGTAGTATAAACCGTACCGCGTATAATTCATACCCGACGAAATGGGAAAATTTATACTGGCAATACGTTGCGAACGCGGGGCGGAAGGGGGCGGCGGCAATGGGGGGAGATATGAACGGGGGCCGGATGGCTAAATTTAGACTAACAGCGTAATACGTTCGAAGGCGGTCTTGAAATTTTCATTACCAACTATTACCAGACGGTTGCGGACGATGACGAAGGAAAAATAACAACATCCCGATACAATAAAGGTGCCCGATGATGTATCTTTATGGCGCGAATGAAGCGTTTTCTTTTATTAAGTTCGGAATTTTCATCGCTTAAGCCGTTTTGGGTTTTAATTAAAAATATAAACTTCGGAGCCGCTGCGAGTATTAAGAGTAACATCAATTTATAATAAATTATTTAATAAAGGCTCTTCGTTATTTTGAATTATCGCTAATTAATTATCTTGCGGGGATGGTGTTTTCGTTCCAATGCCGTCACTTTATTCTATAGGGTGTATAGAGTGTTTCGTTAAACTTCGAGAAAATATATTATGGTGTATACATTTAAACCCCAAAAATGTATATCAGTCAATAAAGTGAATGGATCATTACAAAGGTGTACAAAATTAACTGGAAATAAGAAACTGCAATTCGGTCAATGCAATATACGAGCAATATCAAGGCACTGGTTTCATTCTAATGACTCTGAGGAAACTACCTTTCGTCGATTTTTAAAAATTTTTCAAATTTTATTACATCTTATGCTAGATATACCCTAATTTACAAATTATTTAATTACTAGTGTTCCGTTTTACTGACATAATTACAAGAGTACAAGTTACAAGTTTATCCTGCAGTTATTTCTTAGTTGTGTAGCGATAGTTCGAATCGAAGGTCTTGTTTTTCCATATTTGGATTACTAGTCGGTTTAGTATTTTTTTTCAACCTCATGCATAAATCAATCTATTCCGGCTAATCAGTATAGTTCTTTGATTTCAAATCTAGTGTGTTCTGATTTTATTTAACATGTGGTTCTGAAAGTAAAATTTTCCATCTCACATTATATCGTAAATATAATGTCTTTCAGTTTCCCACTTGCTACTGACCTCACCGCTTGAGCTATCCTGAAGTGACTGTTTCTGCGTTATATCAGCATAGCATCCATGTCGAGTTCGAAGGCGATCTAATGGAAGATTAGTACACGTTTGTATAATCATATCTGGACAATTTCATTTCCATTACTCCTTGATTATCCTGATGCATTAAGTTTTTCTATCCTATAACCTTTTAGTTCTCTAAATAAGTTCTCCTTTCTTCGGAAATATATTGGGCCTTTGTTAGTTAAAACGGTCACACGTTATAGTTTACACTACTGCTTTTAAATATCATTAACAAAATATAATTTTAGGGTAAAATGATGTGGCTCGGTGAATGGAGGTAAAACGAAATAAAACAGTGGTGTTTACATAATATGACCGTTATTTATTGGCAATATAAAAAAAATGTGAAAATACAAATAATAAAACGGATGGCAGCGGAGTTACCTGAAGACGAGGCTTGGGCAGTCGATGGTGGCACGTCTTAACCAAACGAGGGTTGAGCACTGAATGACCGAAATACCCTTCAATAATATCCCAGATAAACGTCTCGGGGTTGCCGCCAGCTATTCGGTGTCGGGTTCCAATTGGCACCCCGCCCGTGTTCAACATCTGGGATTATATTTCTGGGTATTTTGTAGACCGTTATTCCACGATGTAAAATTCGACATGCCTCAATTCGCTACATAATTAACAACCTTTCACAACAATCACTTATATTGGATTTCACAAGAAAGTATTGATTAATTGTATACAATTCTAATATCTCACCAGTGTGCAGACCATCAACAGTGGTCAGTAATGGTCCCAGGCCAGGTTATTTCTAGTTGTTAAGAGAACTTAAGAAAAATCTCTTTCCATAACAAAACTTCTTACTATAGTATCCTAAATTATTATAAAAATAACCTAGATAAAAATATAAATATCTGAATATGCAAATTAAAGCACAGAAATATATTCTCTAATGTATTCGATTTGTTTTGTATACCTCAGAAAAATTTAATATGGAAATATCCTATGTAAACCTAAAGGTTGTGACAAAATAGAGAAACGTTTAATAGTAAATTTGTTAATGGTGCTGAAATAATTTTGTCATGACCTGAAGTCTTTCAGCTTTTGGAAACTAATTTCCTAACGATAGTGATGTTTGTTGAAACTAACAAATTTTTGTGTTGACAATTTTTGAACGATGGTTTCAGTTGCAAATAACTCAGAAAATAAATCACGTTAATATATATAATCATTACACAAATTACTCTTTTCTGAAGTACATAAAAATTTATTTAGAAGCAGTAATTGGAAAGCTATTGAAATTGAAAAAAATTGATGAAAAATTATCTAGTCGTCCAACTACTGCTAGTAAAGTTAATGCAAAAGCCAAGTAAGATAAGAAAATCATCATTGTTGGAGCAGCACTCATTAAAAAAATTAATCTATTATTCTATTACTACTATAAATATATTATAACTATTTACACTAAGCAAGCTGCAAATAGTTCGACATGTACAATCTTCATGAGTTAGCAATATAGAAGATTAACAGGATAATACCAGAAATGTGGTAGGACTAACTTTCAGTTGAAGAACTCCCTAAATTACACCAGGAATAAACGGTCTTAATTAAAACATAGGAAAGTAATCCAAGTAATAAAAATAGAATGGAATTTTGATTCCGTTTTTGATGAAGTAGAAGCCACAGAAGTTTTACAACGGCATCATAGCTCCACCATTTTGCCAGCCATTTTGATGGCAAAAGGAATACCAGAAGAAAATTCCACGAACTTTTTCCCATACCCAATAATTTATGTATATCAATAGTAATAAGTACTTTTCGCAACACTATGTAGCCCCATTAGGTCCCTGATGATAAGAAACCGTAAATAACAGTTTCTGTAATATGCAAGGCATAACAGGTCAATTGGAAAGTCCCCGGTCTGACACACAGATGGTGCTACTAAAGTTAAATAAATATGATTTTTCGTTAGCAATAAACCTCAAAAGATGCATATATAAATTTGACATTTGTCGGATCATTAGTTTGTTAATTATAGCATTTTGAGTGATGCAACTTTTGTTGAAATATAGCTCCATCATTTCAATCCGAAGTCCAAATGACAGTCATCCGAGTGGACTGCACACGATAGACAAAGCAGTCGGCTGGCAAGGTTGTGGCGTCGGTTTTTTTTTTTTTTTGATGCGCATGGAATAATTTTCATTGACTACCTTGAAAAAGAAAGGACCGTCAACAGCGATTATTACATAGCGTTACTTGACCGTTTGAAGGACGAAATAGTCGAAAAACGGCCGCATTTGTAGAAAAAGAAAGTGCTGCTTCACCAAGACAAGGCACTGTGTTAAAAGTCAGTGAACACGATGGCAAAAATGTTAAAAGAATGCTCGCCGGGAAGAAATATTCGTCGAATGAAGAGGTGGTTGCCGAAACTGATGCCTATTTTGAAGCAAAGGGCAAATCGTACTACCAAAGTGGTATCGAAAAGTTGGGGGGTCGCTATAATCAGTGTATCACTCTTCAAGGGAGTTGTGTTGAATAACCAAAACTGATTTTGCCAAAAAAATGGGTTTTACCACGGTAGGCCGTGGACTTTTCAGTTAACCTGTTATAATGAGCATAAAAAATAAACTCTAAAAATATAACCCTTCATTTATCGAACAATAACCGCCGAATCCAACTGTCATTCAGAATAAGTGGCAACCTATCAAATTATATTGTATAATTGATACCGTTTAATATCTGTAACATCACCATTACAATGAACGTAGTAGCAAATTTGTTAAAATAATACTATATTCGCAAGTACTTAAAATCTAATAAGATACCATGGCAAATACCATGTCGCTAAAGCGCAAACAAATAGGAAACAAAAGACCAATTAGTTTAATAGCCGTGGCGAATAAGAGAGGCGAGCAATTACATGGTCGGCTGTCGAAAAATATGAATGGCGAAAAAGCTTTCGTGCTTATTACGTATGCACGCTGCTTTGTGGTATTTATTTTGACAACGGACAACAAACAGGACTTTAATGAACTCGAACTGGGGAATATAAAGGTCAGTCTTGTAGCTTATTAAAATAAATTGACTGGATGTACATATACATGTACGAAAAAAAAAGAAGTTTCAATTATACAGACAGAAAGGCCAAACCGGAAAGTAATAACTTTGGCTATGCGTACACTCTGATAAAGCACCGAGAATTTGTAATTTAAAAGACCAACGCTAATTATTTTTTAATATATCTTTATAATTTGAAATATCAGCTTTGGCGTGTTAAAACTGTTCAGTTTTAGTGGAATATTTGTTAACCATTTTGTATACCGAATTCATTGAGGTTGATTTCTTTTAAAGTAATTACAGAATATTTATTACATGTTTGGAGAAAAACAACCCATATGGAGGATATTCAACAATTATTTCGTAAAAAAAACAGGTGGGTTCAGGAAATATTCCCGCAATCATTTTGATTGCACGCAATCTTGGATATGTGACGTTTAGCTCAGTTTTGCTTTAATCATTGTATTATGTAGATGTCCGTTACTGACCCAATAACCATTTTCACATCAGTATGGGTGCTGATGTATGCTGTATGGATAGAACCACTACTTCGTTATGGTTCCGTTTCTAGTTCTGTATTTGTGTCTATTTTTAAATTGTATATACACTATTTATAGTTTTAGCCTCCCTGTCTGTGTTATTGATTTTATTTATTTAATAATTTATTATTTTATCTATACACTTTATATCTGTCCTTTATATCAACACCATACTGTTGTGTAGTCGAGAAATAACTGCATCTGTCAATACGACAAATTATGTCTTCTCTCTATTCTAACTCTTAGTCGATATAACTCATTGTAAAAATATTATTTATTTTTCCAATATATATGATTTCGCCTTTTTGTTTTTTAAATACTATTTCACAAGTTAGGAAGTCTTTTTTCATACAAGTTGTAGAGATTTGTCTTCTTTATATAATTATGGAACTTTTCCAATAATCCGCCTACGACTAGCAAAAACTTTAGAACAAATTATGGTATTTAGATCAGTCGTTTTTGTTATGTTATATGAAGTATAGAGAATAATGATTAAATTAATTTTAGGGCACATCTCCATCTATTGCCCATTGTTTTCTCTATTTTACATCCTTAGTTATCTCAATATTGGTATTATTTAATCTAGCTATACGAACGAAAGTTTATAATTGGATTTGTTGAGAACAATACTCTCATTATATGGATTATTGGGTGCTTCTACTATACTGGAATATATTTTATTCTCAATATATTGTTTACAACTTACTATAGTGTATTTTAACACAAAGTACCTACATAATTATAAAGACAATGAAATGGGCTTTTGAATGATAAATGGTATGACTTCTGAAACAATTTAAAAGAATAATTAAAATTGAATTTTACATAATTCAATTTTGATATTTGGTTCGGAGATCCTCATTTTTTTTGAAACAATAGTTATTTCAAATCGTTTCAATTTCAATCAATATCTGTTGACTCCAATAATGAATATTTACTAATTAATTAATATAGAATACTAGAATAGATTGAACCGTAAATAAATTGTGTTAACTCTCGTATTATCTGACTATAATTTCAACTATTAATCTCATACAAATCCTAACGATTATGATTTGTTGCAGTATTTGCAATAGTATGTCCTTTGATTTCTTCAATTGACGTTAGTAAATATTTGCAGTCACAGTTTTATTCGATTTTAGCAACTCATAATTCACTATACCTGGTTACCATTCATTATATGCATATCAAAATATTCTGTACATAAATTCTCCGATTCGGTGCAGACGTCGATGGCTCTTCTGGAACAACCCATAGCATTTTATGCTTGAGATTGTTGCACTTTTTATTGGCAGTCACAATACACAAAAGGTTCGAAATACCATTTTAAATCAATTCGTGTAATAATATTTGTTCCTTTATTCATATCTTTCCCATGGCATGAAAATGTTTGGATTCCTTAGCTGCTAAGCTGACTGAAATTTCTTTGAAAATTTGGACTGGGTTTTTGTCCAATAAACCTTACAAGTCACTGTCTTTGAATTTTTTAGCTCTTCTTTGTTATTGCCGTCAAAATCAACGCTTTAAGATAGTTAAAAACAGAACTGACAATTTGGATATGACGGAGCAGCATCACCATAAGTCCCTTCTTCTTCAATTCTTCAAGCTTTAGCAGCATTTTTTTCTTCAAATAAAACAGCAAAAGTAATGAATGTTTGTATACACTGAAAATTATTTACTACTTCCGAAAAAAAACATCAAATCTAACATAAGTTAATTAGTTTACTTTGATACTTCATATTTTCACCAATAGATATCGTTGATCAAAGTAATTGAAGGCAGTTAATAAAATTACATTCTAAGCGACGAGTAGAGCTGCTGTTTCTAAATGCTTTAAATAATCAATAGTTCTAAATTATTCCAAATTTTCTTTATTCTGAGTCCTATTTCCCTCTTTTGTTTTCTGCAAGAAAATTAAGAGTATCCTATATTCCAATTGACTCCTATTCTGAAGTATAACATACACTAATACTGACCGTGAAGAAAGTCAATACATTTGAGAAAAATAATAGTAAAAATTAAGCTCCAAATTACAAAAAAAATCAATAACATTTTAAAATTATTTTATCGATAAAATATTGAAGCATTTTCCTGAAAATATGTTTCGTAGTTGTTTCCTCCCTCGGGATATATACACTTTAAAACATAAATTCATCTCTGTCAGCAATAAAACGTACAATCTTACAATGGGGATATACTCCGAAGAAGGGAAAAAAGTGGGCTTTAATCGGCTCAAAGTCGTCGTCGAGGACGGAGAAAACAAGTCAGAAGAGGGTCCCCTAGGTCCTTCGACCCCCCCGCAATTATCCTAAGACCACTCCAAGACGTCAGTCGCACAATGGCGGAAGCATAAAGGTCGGTTTTTTAATGAAACACGCATTTCGCCTTTATGTCTCCCGCTTTATTATCGGAGATACAGCGACAGTTTCGCCATTCGGTCCCTTGTTCGAACGACCGTTACGGCGCTATTTAGCGTTTTTCCGCTAGTTTTTGTCGGTGGCTTTTTACGACGACGCCCTCACTCACAATGGATTCCTTTTTCCTCTTAATTTTATTCCTACGTCTTAACTGCCTATCCGGTCTTTGTCGCCATTGTTCTGGCATGCAGAAAATTGGTTCTAATTACGGACGAAAGTCGTTCAGAAAGTGAGACTTTGTTTGACTACGTCCGACATAAATAATGATTAGATATATGTCAATTTTAATATCGTATTAATCCATAGTTTATCGGTAAGGCTATATGGGCTCTTTATTATAAAATATCACCTACAATAGTTATTATTTTTACACTTATTTATCGTTAGCCACTGCCTTCTTTTATTGTATTTTAGAGTTTCCACTTACCTACCGCTTAAATACGACTTCAGACCATGGCTCTGGGTATTACAATTACAAACTAGCGAGTGACAAGCTTACCAATATTCTATGGGCTTCCAGTATTACCCAGTCTATGTACTGGAAGGCCTGGGTGGCCTATTCCTTGTCGAATTTGAAATTCTTGTTCGGGAGAAATTATTAAACTCATGGCAATTGACCATTGTCACTACGCCTTTACAATGGTTTTTACAGAGTTTGAGTTCGACATTAGGACAAAGATCAATCTATTTTCGAATGTCTTCATAAAAAGGAAATATCGTTCACTATTGCATAATGAACTTTGCATCGAAGTCATTTTCTGATGGTGCAATGTCTGAATAAACACGATTATTGTTGTGAAATTTATTGTGAATGTTGTGTATGATATGATCTCTTTTTTTAACATTTGGCTAAAGTCAAGAAATTACTTCGATGACTGTATCCTATGCTGATTTATTCACGTTCATGCACATGGAATCTACATGGATGATAAGTGAAACAAAATATTTATGGGCTAAATACCTCGCATCAGCCAATCAAGATCTAAGAATAAATCTGAAAAATATTTAAAAATCTTAGTTAATAACGACCATATAAATGCCAATAATGATAAAGTGTTAACCTATAACATTAACTCGATAAAATTGAATATATTATTCTTATTGATCACTGATGATCTTGTCGTTAGTTAAGTCTTTTTTAATTATGTGACGGTCTCCTTTCTTGGAGAATGCTGTTTAGGTTTTGAATTATAATTTTCGATATTTTGCTTGACGATTGTCAAGTGATTATCCAAAAATTAATCGAGTCTTATTAATTTTATTACTGGCGCGACTGAAATAGCTATTTCTTGTTGGATTTTATGATCTCTTCTATTGAAAATGAGAAAAATAAATTAGAAAGCTTTGTTTATTTGGATTGTTATAGATTAAAAATTATAAGTGAGTATTTTTAATTGGTTCTTTAACGGTATTCAAGTTGAATTTCTAATATAATTGGGATGAGGGTAAATCAATTTGATGCACCTTTATATTTTTGCAATCAGTAGAAAACCCTTGGCAAAAATATTATTCCACTAGGAAAATGAAACAGTTCACTCATCCATTATAACAGTACATCCATTATAACAGTAAAGTCAATGAATAAATGTTTTATAAGTCCTTTGGTCCATTTGAGTTATTTTTCACTTCGCAAACTTTACGCTTTATTGCTAATAGTTACTAAAACAATACACTGATTTATTTAAATGAATGATTTAATAGGTCATAAGTATTCAAACAAATTACAATACGAATTAGAATGGACTTATTGTCAAATACTGTATTTATTTATAATAATATTCAAAGTCAGAAATATAAACCTTTTAAAGCATAAACAAATAAGGCAAAAAAGAGTTTGTTTTACACTGTGCAACAATCTTTGATGTATTATTTACATAACCTTCTAAATAAAATTCATATTTGTCACTGAAGATTACTTAAAAAGGAATATTAGTTATTTTAATTAAGGTGTTTAGGAGACCATTTCGGTGTCGGTGTGAATGGCTTTTGTGGATGAATCTGATACCTTTTTGTACTTATGTACTTTTCGTAATTATCGTAGGAAATCCATTTTTCATCACCGGTCACAATACGTCCCAGAAAGCTCTTCTATTGGATCACAATTTTTGGATCATTTCCATCACATCTAAATTTGTAAACAGTTGGCTTATCAACTACTAAGCTATTGACAGTTCGTTAATAGTTTTCCTACAATAAGTTTTTTAATTCATTGTCTCCAGAATGTTTTGGCCTTCAAAGTACCCTTTGTCATTAAATTAATGTCATAAATGTCATTAATGATACCACCAGTTTTAAGTCGTTGAAAGCAAAACCTATAATTGGGATATGACGAAGCAGCATTACCAGAAAAGTCTACTCGTAGAAGTGTTTGATTGGCTTTGGCAGCTGACTTCAAATTAAAGATCTATGTAATAAATGTCGAAAAGGTAAGCTTGAGCCTCTGTAACTCAATAATACTAAAAGCAAAATTGTTATTTTATGTAAAGAAATGAAGACTAGAACTGTTCTTTACAATGGTGTTCTACATTTTCACATACACTAAAGGTTATTCTCGCTAACTTACTAACTTTCTAACATTTTTTTGTTTAACTTTGCAATCTATTTTCAAATATTTTCATACCTAATAATAATTCAATCTGAGCTTAAGATGAATCTAAAATCCAAATTGCCTGATCCGAATCCAATATCTTTTCCGATGACAACGCAAACTATCGAGCATTCCCGTTAGCGAGGGGGTGCGGTGAAAAGAAAATTTATGCTTTAATATTGGTCGGTCTTTTTTTTCCACCGACGTCAACATCTGTCTCAACACGTGTTCGTTTTTCCGAAGTGTTTCGCCGCCGCACGAAGGATATTACCAGACTTTTCCAGTTATTAAATCAGTTTTTCCGCGTCTCGCAAACCTGATTGGAAAATGTTTTGTCGCGAACGTCGAAAATGAGGGAGGAAAATCGACCAGAAAGTTAGTTTGAAGGAGGTTTTTCCGAACGATTGTTGTGGCGCGCGGAAACGCCGCAAAATGAGGAAAGTACGTAACAAGTGTGGGGCCGGAGACTGCAGAAAAAAGCGGGCGACGGCGAAATTTTATTTCCAACGTCGGAATTGGATTTTGCTCGTCGAGAAGTTTAGCGTAGCGAAATGAAAAAATGTCACGTTTTATTTTATAATATTTCGACATATTTTGGACTCGGGACCCTTTCCTCTATGTTAAAAGTCAAGAAAAACAACGATTGCAAAATGTTTTACCATACTTCA
The DNA here is from genome assembly GCF_030347505.1 of Rhynchophorus ferrugineus. Taxonomy (NCBI): domain Eukaryota; kingdom Metazoa; phylum Arthropoda; class Insecta; order Coleoptera; family Curculionidae; genus Rhynchophorus; species Rhynchophorus ferrugineus. The sequence continues at coordinate 87,315,726 of NW_027472580.1, read as the reverse complement.
CACAGTCTGAAGAATACGGTGGACGGGACAGTACTTCCGATTTTAATATTTCTAAGTATGTTTTTAACGGTTTATCAACATGTAGTCGAGTATTATCATGCTGAAGAATACCATTGCTGGGTCTTTGCACGTATTCCGACATTTTTTTGCATGGCCAGGTTGTTCCTGATTCTTTTTCGCTTACCGTAATGTATCCTAACAGGTTAATTGAAAAGTCCACGGCCTGACACCCAGGTGGCGCTACTAGAATGAAATCCATATATTTTTAGTTAGCCCTTGCCTTCAAAAAATGCGTATATAAATTTGACAACTGTCGGATTATTGGTTTGTGAGTTATAATATTTTTTGTGAAGCAACTTTTGTTACTGTGAAACAAATGGATAAAAAGGAATTTCCCGTGTTGTTAAAACATTGCCTTTTGAACGGAGAAAACACAGTTAAAGCAGAAAATTGCTTGATGCCGAGTTTCTGGACACTGCCCCAGGAAAACCAACCATAAAGGATTGGTATGTTAGGTTTAGACGTGGAGAAATAAGCACCGAAGACGGTGAACGCAGTGGATACCCAAAAGAGGTTGTTACCGACGAAAACATTTGAAAAATCCACAAAATGATTTTGAATGACCCTATATTGTAATTGAATGAAAAATCGGACACTCTAAAGATATCAACTAAATGTGTACATCATATTATTCACGAATATTTCGGTATGAGAAAGCTCTGTGCAAAGTGGGTGCCGCGCGAGCTCACTTTTGACTAAAATCAACCAGGATTTGATGATTCGGAGCAGTATTTGAAGAAGATCAAGCGTAATAAATCCGAGTTTTTGTTTCGATATGTGACAATGAATGAAAAATGGCCCCATCATGTCACTCCGAAGTCCAATCGATAGTCATTCGAGTGGACTGCACACGATGAACTCGCTCCAAAGCGTGGAAAACCGCAATAGTCAGCTGGCAAGTTTAGCGTCTGTATTTTGGGATGTGCATGGAATAATTTTCATTGACTAGCTTGAAAAAGGAAGGACCATCAACAGCGACTATTACATAGCGTTATTGGACACGAAAAAGGGCCGCATTTGAAGAAAAAGAAAGTGCTGCTTCAGCAAGACAATGCACCATGTCAAAAATATAATAATTGGGCTTGCTAGGAATTGCTTCCCCATCCACCGTGTTCTTCAGATCAGGCCCCCAGCGACTATTTCCTGTTATCGGATTTCAAAAGAATGCTCACTGGGAAGAAATTTTCGTCGAATGAAGAGGTGATCGACGAAACTAAGGCCTATTTTGAAGCAAAGGACAAATCGTACTAAAAAATTGGCATCGAAAAACTGGAGGGTGGCTATAATCAGTGTATCCCCTTGAAGGGAATTATGTTGAATTAAAAAAAAAATTGCCAAAAAATGGGTTTTACTCTGGTAGGCCGGAGATTTTTTAATTGACCTGTTGCATTAGATATGCTTAGTGTAGGGTGCCACGGACGCAATTTCCGCTGAGTGGCAATAATTGAACGATTATATTCAATAAATATTGTCACTATTTCTGCTCATTCTTGTGGCATATATTTATCCATAATACAATTTAGAGGTCTACACAACACAATGGCTAAAGCGAATCTTACCTAAACCTTACATAACCAAGAGGGCGCGCAATCAAAATGGTAGCGGAACTTTTGCCCTATCTTAGTGCACTGTTCTGTTATACTTGCATTAGTACACTGGCAAGGCGAGTATGGAATTAATAAATCAGTATGTGTTTTCCAAATGTTACAAATAAATTATAACATATGATTTTATGAAATATAATACTAATTATTTTGTTTATTTTCAGGTAACAACCAATATGTTTCTTAAACAACAGCATTCATTTGGGTCGCGGTAAGTGTGTAATCAAAATTTAATTGTATCGTTGTACTGGATTTCAATGCAATGATAATATTGATATTAATTATCGAGAAAACAATCGCCATATCCGCTCTGGTCATAGGTAGCATAAATTGTTCATTATTCCTTCAAAATTGAAAATGTAATTGAAATATTGATCATTTGACTACGAATAATAGAAAATGTTATCTGTTTCTGCATTTAGTCCTCATTAAAATTACAATTACATATATTATAATAGATTATATAGTGACTAGATTCTGATGGATGTATTGGATCAACCTATGAATGTTTTTTAAATCAGTGTAGTTGCAATACAAGGCACAAGTTTAATTATATATTTCATTGTAAAACTTAATTAATATTGTTATTATTGATTGGAATTAACATAATTAAAAAGTAGGAAATAATAACTAAAATTGATAGAAATTTAAAATTGGATTAAAAGGATTGATTAAGTAAATTTTCCCATATTTCAATTCCAGTTCTTTTTTTTCTTCTTTATATGTTCCTTCCAGATAAGTTTGGCATCGAAATTCATTCCGAGATATTTAGCGTTGTTGCTATATGGAATGATAGTATTATTTAATGTGATGGGTGCTTGTACGGTCTGTTTATAGGTGAACTGCACTTCTTTCATTAATTCTTATTTTCCAAGCTTGTGTCCAATTATTTATATTCTCAGTTGCCTGTTCTAATTTTCGTGAGGCTTCTTCACTATTGTCTCCGATAGCTATAATCGCAGTATCATCAGCAATATTAGCCATCGTAATATTTTCCGTTTATGGTATATCACAAGTGTAGAGGAGATAAAGCATTGGTTCCAGTACACTTCCTTGTGGTACACCTGCTTTAGATTATTTTATTGTAGAGTAAGTTTCTTGTTGTTTGACTCTAAACATTCTGGTTGTAATGTATGATTTTAATAGTTGGGTGTGTTGTTTTAGTAACATTTTCTGTAGTTTATGAGTAAGGCCTTCATGCCAAACCTTATCGAAAGCTTGTGCTACATCTAAAAATATAGCTGAGCATACTTTTTTACTTTCGTAGGCATTTTCAATAACATCTGTTATTCTGTGGACCTGGTCAATTGTTGAGTGCTTGTTAATAAACCCAAACTGGTGTGTTGGTATTAGGTTTTTTCTCTCTATGATCGGTTTTATTATTTTAAACAGAAGTTTTTCAAAAACCTTAGATATTACTGGTAGCAGTGATATAGGCTTTTATTTCGTTTGCTGACTTCCCATGTTTTGGGATCATTATAATTTCCGCCATCTTTCAAATGTCTGGGACATGTTTTAATCTAAATGCTGTATTGATCAAGTTGCTATTTTCTAATAATAAGAGCTTTTAACGTAGGACTAATCTCTTCAGCAATTTTTCTCAATTTGATCATTTTGGTTTTATCACGGTTATGTCTTTTTTATGTCCTTCAGACCTATTTCAACAGCTAACTGAATTCTTAAGATCATTCAGCGGGTAAATATAATAGCATCTTAGTAGGTCTGATACTTAGTCGAATTTACTATAATTGATTCATATTAATTTTTCACTTTTAGATACTTGTATGTATTATGATCATTTTCATTTTAAACAATATATGTTAACCATATATTTTCCATTATTTTCTACAACTTATTCGCCTCTTTTCGGCAACATGGCGATACCGTGTCTAAAGAACATTGTTAGTTTGGCAGTGATCCAATCATCAATCTGCACAAGCGTTTATCAAAGGAAGCTATATCTGGTTAGTACGCTGGGGACTTCAGAACGTTCCATTCGAGCTGCAACAATTTTTCATTCAAAACTCTTGCAAAATGTATTGGTTTTTTTTCTTGGTAACAATATATGGTTTGATTTTTTCAGTAAACATCTGGAGTTTCATTCGGTTTTAAGAGCTTGTCATACACATCATCTTGCTTATAAATTATTTGGTCACTCATCAATTATTTAATATCATTTTATAAAAGAGCACATTGTCCTTACCTTATTTGGTCCAAGTTCTGTGAACTTCTCCACTCTTACCCTGGCCGCAAGCAGATATATACCGATGGTTCTAAATCTCGCAGTGGGCTTGGCGGTGCATTTGTGGTGGACAACCGGGCATTCCGTTTCAAGCTTCCTGAGCAGGGTTCAGCATTGATCTCTAAACTTTTAGCGATATTCAAAGCTTTATCCTTATCCTACATCACAAAATGAATGTTTTCTCCTCTCCGCTTCCCATCACAAATATTGGTATCCGTGCTAACCTTATCCCATTCGTTTCTTGTTTTACAAAGAACGAGGTTCAACGTCGTTGGGCTCAGGACGGCAACCACAACAGATTGGGCCACTATCGTTTCTCACACGGACACAAACGACTGTCCACGGCTCATCCAGTTTAGAGCTAAGTATGTGCTCCTCTCGGATATCTACGAGAAATCGATTTACTAGTTAAATGTTACTGACCAAATAACCATTTTCACATCAGTATGGGTGCTGATGTATGCTGTCTGGATAGAACCACTATTTCGTTTACATGTTTTGGGATCATTATAATTTCCGCCATCTTTCAAATGTCTGGGACATGTTTTAATCTAAATGCTGTATTGATCAAGTTGCTATTTTCTAATAATAAGAGTTTTCATCACGGTTATGTCTTTTTTATGTCAATCAGACCTATTTTGACAGATAACTGAATTCTTAGCATCACTCAGTAGGTAAATGCAATAGCATCTTAGTAGGTCTGATACTTAGTCGAATTTACTATAATTGCTTCATATTAATTTTTCACTTATTAGATACTTGTATATATTATGATCATTTTCATTTTAAACCATATATGTTAACCATATATTTTCCATTATTTTCTACAACTTATTCGCCTCTTTTCGGCAACATGGCGATACCGTGTCTAAAGAACAATGTTAGTTTGGCAGTGATCCAATCATCAATCTGCACAAGCGGTTATCAGAGGAAGCTAAATCTGGTTAGTTAGTTAGACTTTGAATGGCTATGAATATTTCGCTGGATGTCAAGCACTTTATATTATTCATTTATTATGATCTTAGTAGATCCACTTTCATCACAAGTCACAATATGCCACGCAAGAATATTCTTTTTTAGTCTGCCAAACAATGAAACCGAGATGTCGGAACAGTCATTCATTGTTTCATCAGTTGCTAAGAGCTGCTCTGAGAGTCTTTTAAGAACTCGTAAATCAACTTCTTTTATCCTTTGGGTGATTTCTTGTCTCTTGCATCAAAATCAATAGTTTTAAATCATTGAATCGATAATCGACAATTGAGATATGATGGCATCACCATAAGTTTATCTAAAAGTGCTTGGTCAACTTTGGCAAAAAGCTAAGCGACAAAATAACGTTTGTTGGTTTATAACCTCTAATTATCAACATTAATGTTTTGAGGAATTTTGGCTATTTCGGTTACATGTTCGAAGGTATCAGAGAGCATTGTGTTTTTTTTAACTAGAATAAAATGAGAACGGAAAATTATGTCAGATTTTAAGACGAATTCATAAACAACTATATACAATAGATTGGACATCGATTACGTGAGTTCACTATATACTATATATACTATATATAATTGTTCCATCCGTCATTAACCCTTCATAAAATGTTAACTGCCTTAATGTTTCTTCTCGAAACTTCGACACGGGGGTTACTATTTATATCTAAGATAGAGCGCAACACAAAAAGTCAAAGAACGTAGATGAATAATTACGTTACCCGCTCAGTTTCGAATAAAACGCATTTACTTTAAATCGAAACAATTCCCAAAGTGCGGAAAGTTTTCCCGAATTAATCTGGAGAAGCAATTAACGCCTCCAGTAATGATACTTCCTTTCGCTGTCGGCTCCGTCTAGGCTGCCACACCACCACCCCCCTGACCTCTCTCCTCTTTGTTCCTGTCTCCCGGCTTAATAGCGACTAATTATCAGAGCTTAATCCAATTTAGTTTGTCGCGCGACCCTGCCGAACAATTCGGGATCGATCGCGATGAAAAGCCCCATCCGTCCCGCCACCGTCAAGGCTTTCCGTTCACTTTTATTGTTCTAGGAAAATGTATTCGTCCTTAAGTGCCACTTTGCGTCTTCGGAACAATCCCAATTTTGATCGGGACCCCTCTATCATAACCGTCGACGATATCAATTCGATTTTTTTAACGAGCTGTTTGTTTTTCTTTGCTCGATACTTTTATATTTTCTTATATCGAGCTCTTAACTTAAAAAGAACTTTTAATATTAGTTGTGATATAAATTGTAACAAACTAGACTATTATTTTATTATTTTTTTGAAACACACTGTTTTTTCCTATATTAAAATATTTTAAAAATCTAAAAAACTTCGACTGAAATACTACTTTTTTTATTTTGTATTAATATATAATAAAACAAAAATAATTTCATCAAATATAATTTATTTTAACATTGCAGTACATAGAATGCCTATATTTCTAAAGGACTTAAACTACAGTTAATTAAACAGCTGCAATAATTTGTAGGTTAGAGTTGTTTTGTTTTATTTACATTTAACTCCTTTTCCACACGTCATATTAGATAGAGTTCTAGGCACGTTTTTTATATAGGGGTATCTTTTGGAGGCTTAATCTACCTAATTAACAATTGTACATCTAAGTAACGTATTTTACTTTTATTAGAGAACACATTTAATTTTTTACGTTCAGTTCTTGCTCCCTTAATTCCTGTGTTATATTAATTGTGATATAAATTGTAGAAAACTAGAATTTTACTCTCATTTTTTTTACAATAATGGTTTTTCTTCTGTTAAAATATTTTAAGATTCTAAAAAATATCAGCTGAAATACTACTTTTTTATTTAAAAAGCACTTTGCACACAAACTAAAATACTTCCAATAAAACACTCAATGCGCGTCATTAAAATGTTTAATGCAACGTTGCCGTCTTTTATTTAAGTTTTGATTTGTTTTGACTCTAACATGGCATGTTGATATTTCTAAAGGACTTAAACTATAGTTCAACAGCTGCAATAATTTGTAGGTTAAAGTTGTTTTGTTATATTTACATTTAACTCCTTTTCCACACGCCATATTAGGTAGAGTTCTAGGCACGTTTTTTATATAGGGGTATCTTTTGGAGGCTTAATCTACCTAATTAACAATTGTACATCTAAGTAATGTATCTTACTTTTATTAGAGAACACATTTAATTTTTTACGTTCAGTTCTTGTTCCCTTAATTCCTGTGTTATATTAATTGTGATATAAATTGTAGAAAACTAGAATTTTACTCTCATTTTTTTTTACAATAATGGTTTTTCTTCTGTTAAAATATTTTAAGATTCTAAAAAATATCAGCTGAAATACTACTTTTTTATTTAAAAAGCACTTTGCACACAAACTAAAATACTTCCAATAAAACACTCAATGCGCGTCATTAAAATGTTTAATGCAATGTTGCCGTCTTTTATTTAAGTTTTGATTTGTTTTGACTCTAACATGGCATGTTGATATTTCTAAAGGACTTAAACTATAGTTCAACAGCTGCAATAATTTGTAGGTTAAAGTTGTTTTGTTATATTTACATTTAACTCCTTTTCCACACGCCATATTAGGTAGAGTTCTAGGCACGTTTTTTATATAGGGGTATCTTTTGGAGGCTTAATCTACCTAATTAACAATTGTACATCTAAGTAATGTATCTTACTTTTATTAGAGAACACATTTAATTTTTTACGTTCAGTTCTTGTTCCCTTAATTCCTGTGTTATATTAATTGTGATATAAATTGTAGAAAACTAGAATTTTACTCTCATTTTTTTTACAATAATGGTTTTTCTTCTGTTAAAATATTTTAAGATTCTAAAAAATATCAGCTGAAATACTACTTTTTTATTTAAAAAGCACTTTGCACACAAACTAAAATACTTCCAATAAAACACTCAATGCGCGTCATTAAAATGTTTAATGCAATGTTGCCGTCTTTTATTTAAGTTTTGATTTGTTTTGACTCTAACATGGCATGTTGATATTTCTAAAGGACTTAAACTATAGTTAAACAGCTGCAATAATTTGTAGGTTAAAGTTGTTTTGTTATATTTACATTTAACTCCTTTTCCACACGCCATATTAGGTAGAGTTCTAGGCACGTTTTTTATATAGGGGTATCTTTTGGAGACTTAATCTACCTAATTAACAATTGTACATCTAAGTAATATATTTTACTTTTATTAGAGAACACATTTAATTTTTTACGTTCAGTTCTTGCTCCCTTAGTTCCTGTGTTATATTAATTGTGATATAAATTGTACAAAACTAGAATTTTACTCTCATTTTTTTACAGTAATGGTTTTTCTTCTGTTAAAATATTTTAAGATTCTAAAAATAGATCAGCTGAAATACTACTTTTTTATTTAAAAAGCACTTTGCACACACACTATAGTACTTCCAATAAATCACTCAATGCACGTCATTAAAATGTTTAATGCAATATTGTCGTCTTTTATTTGAGTTTTGATTTGTTTTGACTCTAACATAACATGTTGATAGTTCTAAAGGACTTAAACTATAGTTAAACAGCTGCAATAATTTGTAGGTTAAAGTTGTTTTGTTTTATTTACATTTAACACTCTTTCCACAACACCTGTAAGGTAGAATTCTAGGCACCTTTCTTATGTAGTGGTATCTTCTGGAGGACTAATCTACCTAATTAACAAATGTATATCCAAGTAAGGTATTTTAGTTTAATTAGTTTCCTTCGTTCCTGTGTTTCCTTCTTAAGCCATGTTGATATATCTGAATTTCTCCTTAGTTTTTTCAGTTAATATCTGGGTACATATTTCTTGATAAAACTATATTTAACCACTTTATTATCGCTAATGCATTTACTATATCTGAAAAATAATCCCTTTAGCAGATATTACTTATCTACTCATATATTTTAACCAAATGCTCGTTGTCTATTTCTTCTTCAGTATATTAGATGGAGTTCATCCAAACCAGTAATGTTATTGTAGACAAGGCTTCTTTCTATATATCGAAGAACTGTCTCTTATTTGTATATCATTCTCAACCTGCATGTTTATTGTAATAATTCTTTATCGTGCTCGGTATCAATTTAATTGGATTGAGTGAATGAAGTGGTAGGAAGGAATACTCTCAGACGGTATTATTCAACTACCTGATTTACCATGTATCTTTTTCAGACCTATTTCTAAAAAATTAATTTCATAAAGTGCTAATATATATTTCATTTATACTCACCGAGTAACAATTTGAAATAGTTCACGCTTCGGTATGGTTTCTATAAAACTTAATTTATGTATTGCCAGCCAGTCATAAATTACAGCCTTAAACCTTAACTAGAATAAAATGAAAATGAAAATATTGTCTGATTTCAAAACGAATTTACAGATTGCGATAGGCAATATATTAAATATCTTGGTGACCTGAGTTCACTGTTATTTTGAATAGATTTTAACATTTCACACCCAAAATACATTCGGGAGAATGTACACTTGCCTAGTCAACCACTATTCTTTTTATTTAAATTAACTTGACGGATTTAATGTAATCAAAGTATAATAATCAGCATTATTCTATAAGGTTTTCCGGTTTTTCTGATACAATAGAAATATATTGTCAGTCAAGCTCTATAGACTTTGAGGCTATCCATTCATCCAACTATTGTCGCACTTATTTAATATTAGCTAAATAAGTGATACTTAGTAGACCTTGTCTGGTTAATAGATTGAGTGCCAAGACGTCTTATTCAAATTACAATGTCATATTTTCTATTTGTTTCAACGCATGTTTTATCGTTGTCAAGAACCGTTTTACAGAATACAATACCTTTAAGATATTAAGTGTGCTTGTATGCGAGCAACCATTTTGCTTTCGTGATTTAATAGTAATTAGTCTATTATCTATATGGTAAGGGTAATCAAGTAAGTTAAAGTATCTCAGAAAAATCGAATCTTACAGGCCTATTTCGCTGCTACCTGCAATATTAAAACTATTTGAGAAACTAATATTTAAACGTGTTAAAAATTTTGTAATAATACCAGATTTGTTTGGCTTACGAAATCTTCAGCGGCTATTGAAAAAGCGTTTGAGGAAAAGTAATACTGCCCCGCAATATTCCTGGATGTCTCACAAGTTTTTGATCGGGTTAGGCATTTGGGATTAATCTGTAAAATGAGTAGTCATACATTTTCGGAAGAAAATTTAGAAAATGCAAGCAATGAACGCACGAAATGGCATTCTCGAACTTTAAAGCTATTTCGGTTGAAGTTCCACAAGGTAGCAACAACAAACGAAACACTATTTGGAGCCTTTGCTGACGACACAATTATTATGGCAATCTCTCTGCCTAGGGCAGTAGAAAAAGTATAAGTGGCAGTCAACAAAATCTGCAAATGGACGAAAGATTGGAAAATTCAACTTAGTAGCTCCAAAACTACCCACGTTAATTTTACATTGCGGAGAAATATCAAAAACTTAATTATATCACTCAAATACCTCGGAATCCATCTTGACGGTATATTAAATTGGAAACATCATGTTAGACAAAAAGCAAAACAAATTAGAACCAAAATAAAACAACTATACTGGTTAGTCGGAAGATATACTCAACTTGATCTAAAATCAAAGAGGCTGATTTATAAGACAATTATAAAGCCAATTTGGATCTATGGGGTGCAAAATGGGGTTACACTAAAAATTCAAATCAACTAATCAGCCAATGCTTTCAAAACAAAGTTCTTCAATTAATTACCAATGCTTATCGCTACGTAACCAACGAAGAACTGCACGACGACCTGGAAATTAAATGGATTTGCGAAGTTATCCAAGATTTTCGCCTTGAAACACGAAAGAATATTACTAAATCATACTAACGTGGAAGCAATACAACTGCTGGACAGCGCGCAGGATGTCAGGAGATTGAAGCGAACCAAACCATATGAACTTATATAAAGTGTATACCTTTAGTGTAAACCATAGCTATAAGTTATTATAATTTTATAATTGAGGAATTCATATTGATGTATTTTCTCGCACTCGTCTTGCTTGTGAATTGATCCAAGTACAAATGAAATTTAGTAATAAATTAATTTATAATTAAGATTGCACTAAGCGTTTTTAATAAAGATGTTATAAAAATAATGAAGGGTATATTCTGTTATGGAGATTTGATTTTTATTTTCTTAAATATCTTATTATTTTTTAAATATATTTTGAAGTCTCTTTTTACCAACGAGGGTTTATCTGGACTGGACCTACAGTTTAACTTTGGCTCTGAACCATATTTCACGGCATTAGTCTTACTAACTGGTCAGTGATCAACTTAGAAGCCATCCCTTCTTACCCAGCTTGTTTACTGGCTTGATTGGGATGGTTATTCTTTATCGGATTTTCTACTGTTACCTATAAAGACATTTACAATTACAATCACATACATAAAGTACATCCATGACCCAGCAAGATTCGAATCCGCGACTATCGCAACAGTAGGATGGCTGTCCTGTCGCCTTAACCACTGTGCCACCACCTTCACAAAACAACAAAAAATTTCCACAAAACGCCAACAATATATACCTCTCTTAATATAAGTACTTATACGCCGAAATGCAATTACGTATAAAAGAAATATAATCCATAAATTGTCTCGAAATTATCATTGACGAAGAATTTATAGTATGTTTATTAACTCCAAAGATGATGTTAACCATAAAAGGTTTCCGAAAAAACCTTGTTGTATGACAAATGAGTCTGCTGCGCTGGTTCATTTTCGCATTATTTAGTACCCGATATTTCTCAGATTCAAGATTATTTAGGAAATATGTTTAATTAAGAATGATGAATGAAAAAATAAGGTGGAACCAGACGATTTGATTGATATGTTTTACTATTTATATTCGGGTCGACCAAGCGACATTCATTAAGAGTTATTTTTACCGGTGTATTATAAATTTATTGGTGTTCACGCCTACGATTTGTTGTGATTGATGTTCGTCGTATTTTTACCATTTTTATAGCCAAAAGACGTGTTAACAAGTTGTATGTTCTATGCCGTCAGAATATTATTTACGATTGGTCATTTCGTATCAACTTGCGCTACCAGTAATGTTTACTTGGCGTACCTTTATTCCAGCATGAACACAACAATCATAAAAACTCCTCAATTCCTAAAATATAATTTTGTATAACTATGATTTTACGAGACAATATTATTATGTGAACAAATAGTTCGTATTAATGTCCAGCCATTAGCAATAATCTTAATGTTATGAACCTTTACAACATTCTACACTATCAAATGATTTTTTAATATATAATATTTTATGAATAATATTTATTATTAGTACCATTATTAGTATTTATTTATTACCTTTTTTACCATTTGAAAAATGTGTTTCCAATAACTGAGTTTCAACGTGCCTATTTTTCCATCATCTGCCAGTTTGAAACACACAAAATGTTAGGTAGAATAAGAAAGGAATCATGAACGTCTGAAATGATTTTACACGAAGCTGGGCAAAATACTTTTTGCTTTTATTTTTTAATTTTATCATTTAGAAAGTTGATTAACTTTAACTAAATATTTGACGTCTGTAGATCACTATCTCTGTTAATATCCCTACAATTATTCATAATCTTTACTAGTACTGATTCTCATGTGACTACTTCCAGGCATTATTTTATGTTTTTTTTCTCTTACCTGAACGTATTAGTATATAAAATACTAAGAGCAAAATATTTCAACGCCAGGTATACGAAATAGCTATTAAAAATTACATTCCTAGCAACTAATCAAATTAAAAATGTCAATTATGTTTTTGTATTTCATTTACGTATTTTAATTAAAAGTAGTTCAAATACTGACCAACACCGAGTCTATAATGACATAACTAAAACTTCAACAGAAAATTAGTAAAAGATCAATAATACCTCAATAATCAAATCAATACCTCTGTTTTAAAAAACATGAAAAGAACATTGCTCTTTAGATCATCATAGTTATTAGAATTTAAAGCAGTGAAAAATGGAGAATATATAATATCATTTAATGAAAACTCTAATAAGATGTATAGAAAATACTGTGAGAGCAACATTTTTATCATCTTATTTATATATGTTAAGTTATAAGTTAATTATGCAACAATGGCATATATTATACTGGTTGATAAATCTTGTGGATTCTACATCAATCTCAGATTGACATATTCTTTGCTTTCAAAAATCTCTCATGTTGTCGTGAAATATCAATGCTTTTAGAAAATTCGTATTAGTCCTTTTCGTAGTTGATATGGCAGTTGAATGAAAAATGTGGAAACAAAAGAGAAAAGAGAGTGTGGTTGTATAGGTTCTAAAATTTGTGCACGAGCAAAATGATGTTGTGTCTTTCACAGTACAAGGATCAGTAGATATGTATTCATTTGGTTTCAGTAGTTTACAGTGGATAATAATCAAATACACAGATTAGATTTGGGACTGGTGCTTTAAGGCTTGCTTGAGATTGTAGTCATAAATTAATTTTTCATCAATTACAATGTACGACGTAATTTTAGACGTAGATGTAAAACTCTCAACAAAAACAATTTATATATATTGTTATGTAGGAATGTAGGCTTGTCGAACATTCACTATTATTTTTGTGGAAGGAATTCACACGGGAACAGAAAACACCAGTTGAATAAAAACTTGCTTATTTCTTATTTTAAATACAGCATATGTTCGACGAGAGGATGGACAGGATATTAGGTTAAGTTAAGGAAGTAATGAAGTGTTATGTAAAACTATATTGTTACAAGGGGTAGAGAAAAGAGAAAGAGACGTCGTCGTGGTGGTCTTTTATAGCCGGGAACCGCATGGTACCAATCCACCAGCGTTGCTACATTACTCCTCTTCAAGTGAAGCTGCCGTGGAACGTCCATGTGTAGCAGGTTCCTGAGCGCACCCGCAATGTCTCAATCAACCGTCTAGTGACTGCTTATGAGATGGGGACCCAACCTTAGTCGGGAGTTTTTCGGGGTCAGCTGCCATCAACGGTGTAGCAGGACGTATTTCGTCGTTGGCGTTCCGATTTGATCCAGGGTACCTATAAGTGTAGTGCCTTACGTGTCCCGTTTCGTGTTGCAAGCTTTTTCATGCGTTGATGTTATACATCATGGTCTTCTGTGGTCTTGGTCCATCGCGCTGGTCTCGTGGGAAAGCGTCGACCATGTCATAATGATGGGTTTCTCCTGTTTATCTCTCCATGAACGTATAGAGCATGTGGATCCTGTTGGTCTTGTTGATAGGTAGGCACTTCGATCACGCCGGGGTCAGTAATTGTTGGAATGTCCATCTTGTCTGTACATTGTAAATTAATTATTACTCTTTGTTACCAATGAGAGTTTTGTATAATGCTTATACTTTTAATTAGGTCTTTCAGCGAACACTACGACATTTGTTAGAACGTCGGCGAAGCGTAAGACGCCAGAGAACTAATGGATTTTTTTTTCTTGATTTATTTTCAGCTAGTCGATTCCGTCTCGAAATAGAAACGCGAAAAAGCTTCCAAGTGTATCCCGTCACGATTAGCATGATATAAATTAACGCGTCGTAAGAAATACGTTTCTCTGACAGGCCGGGTTTGACTAAATCATATCGGCAGCGACAGGGTACGACGTCCAGAGTCGCCGCGAATTTATTGTTTAAGTCCAACAGTTTGTTAGCGTAGTCGGAGCGTGACTGTTATCGTAAATCACGGCTAATGTTCGATGAATTGTTCCTTTTCCCGCTCGGAAAACTGAAATGTTTTCATCATAGATGACGGCGACGAAACTTAATGGCCATGATATTAAAGGCGGCGTGATCTTGTCGAGTGTTTCGTTTTTGTGTCTCGATTGAATATATTTATCCATCAAATACTACGTGATTTGCATCATTATCATTCTATCGTCTAGTTTAAATAAATGTCAGTTCTACAAATTAATTTTAAAGGGTTTACAACAGATGGTGTTCATGTGTATTAAATCGTATCGGCAACATTTGTATCCAATTTCATGTATCGCCTCACTGATAAACTTCTATTCTATTTGAAGGAAAAAGGAAAAAGATAAATATCTTCGAATGCTGTTTGAAGCTCATGTCCATCGATTTAAGCATGTACTGGCATACAACAAGTGGCTTAGGCTTTTTAAAGTAGTGATTTTGACATCGAAAACCAAGAGTGTTCTGAACAGCCAACAATATTGAAGTGGCTTCAGTTGGCTTAATGCTGAGGACCGTGGTTCGGAGCACACCTTAAACAGTCGGTCCAGTCCAGATAAACCCTCATTGGTTAAAAAAGAGGCCTTAAAATATATCAAAAAAAAAAAATTAAAATGGGAAGTGCTACCAAAAAAATCGATCAGTTCTTTGCCTCAAAAAATAAATCGTATATACAGATTATTATTAGAAAAATTAGCTGCTCTCCATGGAAAATACTTTACACTGGAGACTTGATTAAAACCGGTAAAGCCTAAGGTAATAAAGGCGACAGAACGGTCTTCGCATCGTTGAGAGAGTCACGGGTTCGAATCCCGCAGGGTATGGTCGTAAATATATGTTTGTTATTGTTTATAATTGTGAGTATCCTTAATACGAGAGTGCTAAATCTGACAAGAGAAATAATAAAAGTGAATGTACTTTCATCAATAAACAGGAAATAGCGAGAAAAGAAAGATATATTACCCACAAATTTAATAAAACTAATATTTATTTATTTACTCCTGAGCTTTGATTATAAAAATATGGTAGCTTTATATCGCCAATTATATAGTTACCAGGAATTTTTCACTTTTAATTAACGAGTTTAGCATATTTGTGAAATTATCGACTATCTCTGTCTTTCAATATTTCAATTTCATAAAATAGGTTGAGTATATTTTGAAATGGCAGTTACAAAGACCAAATTATAAAACTAATTAGAAATAGAATATTGACGATTTATACGCAGATCCAAAAAGACTTTGAGTTCCAAGAAAATATATGCTAACAATTCAACTGTCGATAAGAGTATATTTTCGGCAACAAACCTAAAGTGGCGAGAGGAGATGAATAGATTAGATACATTTAGTAAGAAACCAATTATTTATTTCTTTAAATCTCAACTCTCAAAAATTTGATTGTAAGACCATCTTCAAAAAGAAGAAATGTTCAAACAGTTCAAACTAGTGAAACATGGCTAACAATGTGGAGTAATAACGGTCACATTTGCTGATGATATTGCGATAGTCACCACAAGTAACAACATTCATCTACAAGGAAATAGATTACAGGAATAGGCGTTTTCACATCTGCTGGCACCGACACGACGCCGGTATCGGTGAACCCGTAATCTCACGTAAACAAATGGAACCCTTTCGTCGGTGATTTTTATTGTGTACAGAAATATTTTTAAATAAGATATTGTAACACTAATTGATTTAGTAGAATTAAAGTCTTCTCTATGGGACAATACCAGAAATAAGAACATATATTGATCAAGCAACGAAATAATTAATCACAAGCCAGTATATATATATATATATATATATATATATATATATATATATATATATATATATATATATATATATATATATATATACTATATATATATATATACTATATATATATATATATATATATATATATATATATATATATATATATATATATATATATATATATAGTATATATGTATATATATGTTCATGCTCAATGGTACACACATAACGTCAATTTGCATAAGGACCTGAAGGTCACAACTGTCGACAATGTTATCAAGGATTATGTCCAAAAACATGAACTATCCAATTGCTGGAATATTATTTGATACTCAGTAACATATGCTTGAATATTATAAAAATCTATCACATAACAAATAAGTACCATTTCTTAATTGTTCGTTTGTAATCTAATTATTATCATTTCCCTAACCGAATACCATTAAGTTTTATTGATGATCTGTTTTTCTTATTCACAGTGTTCATATGTTCTTATTCTGGCATTGAAACTAAGACCATATTAGAAAAAATCTCGAATCCTCAGTAACCATCATTATACGCATAAAATCTTTCAAAGCAATAGGCAAAAAAATACAGTTTTGTTTCCCATAACTACGTAATACCAGGGGTTTCAAACTCATACTTGAAAAGATAAAAGCGCAACACACTAAACAATATTAATAATAATAATTCTTTTCATAATGATTCTAGAGGCGAGCTGATTTATGTCGAGTTCTTTGTACAAATTTAACAGTCAATCATGATAACGACTGAAAAATGATTCTGATCCGGTCTGTGACGAAACGTTAACCGTTAATAGTACCTTTGGCGGTTGATATCATTTAAGTGCATACATCAATGTGACAGCGGGAGGAACACGAAGAAGAATGCCTGAAGAAATCGTTTAGTTTCTTTAACGATCGAACAAGCATTAAACGCGAACAAATGATTTAATGAAATCGAGTTAGAAATGAATGCGATCGTAAACCATAGTGAGACACTACGATTGCAGGATATGGGCTGAAGAATGGCAGCTTTGTTTCACAGAAATCAATATTTTGAACCAAAAACAACCAAACATTGGCCCACTTGAATATCATTTGCTGCGATCCATAAGAGTGTTCTGGATAGCCAAATAAAATTAAATACTGGGGATTTTAAGGTGCTGCTCTATGAAATCATCAATGGGAATCGCGGTCGATTAAAATTGATGCATTTGAGCCGAGAACTACTCGAAAAACAGTGGTATTATGAGTAAAGAAAAGCATAACAGTGTTATTCTTCAGCATAACGCTCGACCACGTGTTGCAAAATCGATGAAAACATACTTGGAAACATTGAGTAGGAAGTGCTACACCACCCGTCGTATTCTTCAAACCATGCTCCTACTGACTAATACTTGTTCCGACATATGGGTCGTAGAGTCTAAGCAGCGCTTTATTTCTTGTGATAACAAAAAGTGGGTCTATTCGTGGATAGCCTCGTTCTTTTGAGACTGTAAATTTCCTAAAAGATGGAAAGAAGCAGTGGCTATCGATGGACAACACTTTGAATGAAATATCTAAAGATTTTTCACATTAAACTTTCAAATTAAGAAAAAAATCCTTTAAAACTAACTTACGGGCATAATAAATTAATAATATTAGTACCGTAAATATTATAATGGGTTATACAAATTATAAAATATATAAAAAATGTAAGTGATTTTTGTTTTCTCTAATAGATGGCTTTAAAGTCGTATCTAGGCTCTATTAACAGGTATTCAATGAAGATCCATTTTATAGAACGTGCGAAGGGTAAAAGCCCTTAAAACATTTCAATAAAAAATAACATCGTTTACTCAGTCAATAGTTATTGAGCTTTGAAAATGAAGTTTCCAACAGGTTATTTTTGTCGTATTTTGCTCGTTTATTTCTGAAAAAGGAAAAAATAACGCAGAATTGTTTTCGCATAGAGAAAAATTATCATCATAAAATTTATATGAAATCTTGCTCGTCCAGTCGAGTTTTTCGGCGTTGCCTGGCGAATGTTGAAAGAGATTGGCTGACTGCATCCATATCATGGAACACTGAAAATTGCGTCTGACATCCATTATTTTTCATCTTTGATTTGATGGGAAATTGAGAATTTAGTTTTTCAATTGAAATATAGGAAATAAGTTCATAAAAACTTTAGAAACTTATGGTGGTGGTGCCCCATCATATTCAAATAGTCAACTTTGGATTCAAATAATACTTTATATTATGGGATTTTGATTTCAATGACAAAGAACGACCTGAATAGTGAATCTGAACAGTTCTATAGAATGGTAATGTATTAGACAAAACCCTAGCTCAAATTCTCAAAGAACTTTTGTAAAGCTTAATAGTTAATAAATCTAATATTTCCGAACGTTCAAATGCAACTTTATTTAAATCCAATAAGAGGAAAGTACCTACCATACGAATTGACTGAAAATTTCAGTTAAACCGTTGCTAAACAGTTTTCTACAGGATATTATGACTGACAATAAAATATTGATATGCTATGCCATCAAGCGTAAAAAGTAATTGGTTAGTCCAGGAGAGCTATCCATAGACATCAAACCGGAATACTCATGGACATAAACGCTTGCTGTGGGAGCAAAGTTCAGTGTATTACGAGATGGTAAAACCGAATAAAACTGTTACAGCAGATATCCACCGATATCAGTTGAACAAATAAAACGGTATATTGTTGCAAGAGAGTATATATCTCATATCAGCGTACTAATAAACGTAAAGTCATACTCTAGCTACAAGAGTTGTGAACGATACACTGTTCCAATTTAAAATAAAAGGCCTTTGAAGAAAGGAAATATTACCCAGCAATACTCCTGGATGTTTCACAAGGTTCGGATCGGGTATGGAATTTGAGACTAATCTACAAAATGGTTAAATTGGAAATATGAAGTCATTACAGTATTGGTTACTTTCAACTTGACCTAAAATCAAAGAGTCTAGATTATCAGTCAATTATAAAGAGAATTTGGACCTGTGAGCTACAAATATGAGGTTGCACTAAAACATCAAACCAAGTAGTAATCCAACGCTGCTAAAACAAAGTTCTACGATTGATACATCGCATATGACCGCGTAACCAACCAAGAGTTGCACAATGCCCTCGAAATTAAATACATTTACGAAATTATCAAAGATTTCGCCTTAAAAAATCAAAAAAGGTTACTAAATCACAGATATGTGGAAGCTACTGGACAACACGCTAGAAATCAGAAGTGCTACTCTTGACTTTAACCTAAGTAGTTTTATTTTATTGCAATTTGGGAAATATATATTGATGTCTTATCACATAATTGTCTTGTTTGTGTATTGATATAAATACAACAGAAAAATTGATTTGTAAATTAAAATTGCACTAAGCATATCTAATGCAAAATGTTATTAATTAGACATGAAGAATATGTCTTGTAACAATTTTCTTAATAAATGGCATATTAGAACGGAAATATAATTAGAATATATCCAGGTACCAGTATAGCTAAACACGTTTTACTTAACAAGGCAAAGTTATTAGCCACCGAAAAAATTAAGCGCTCCTTTAAGTACCTATTTAAAAGGTGCCACAGAAATTGTAAGACAATAAATAAATAAAAGTAATACATAATAGTATTTTTTTAAATATTTAAAAAATCGCCAGTAATATAACAAAACTAGAATAGTTAGTATAAAAGAACCAACACAAACGATATAATTCAGCCTAAGTTCCATTACGAGAAGTGTAACAGTATAAATAAAATATAACAGAACTTTTAACAAGAACTCCAAACGTAAATATACTCGCCCCACCGAAATGAAAAAGAGCCGACATTTGAGGAAAGAGAATTTAGACGTTCGTATGTACTGGATAAATATAATTTGCGAACGGTACACCACTCGTCCCTCTTCAGCGCCCGCCGCCGTAGCGCCGTGCATATCCTTCAGGATTCACTTTGGGAATATTTGGATATAGTAAATATTTGTTGTAAGTGATGCAGCGTAACGAACAAATACGACGAACCCAAACAGAGGTCGATGACAAGCAAATAAATGCGAGATTTTTCCGAAAGCGACAGAAAAGCTAACAGGGACGAAGTGGTTTGAAGTGAAGACCCTATGAAATTACAGGGAACGCGGGACTAGTTCGAACGCGACTTTATTAAAGAGTGTCGCGTTGAAAGGTCATAAATCCATTTTTGTTAACCGACTTCAAACAAGGAGGTTATATGTTCGGCTGTATATATTTTTCGCCGATTTCTCCGTCAATAAGGGACCGATTTTCAAAATTCTTTTTTTATTCGAGAGTGCGCTTCGGAGGTGGTCCCATCGGAACCAAATCGGGATCTGGTGACGGAATACCGAACAAAGTTTTCATATATTCTTTTACCTAAAATAATCATATGTTGGTGTGTAATGTTATTGCTGAGCTGATGCGACAAAAAATCGGAAGTAGTTCAGTATAAAAACCATTCAATTTACTTTTTAAGCACTAAGCATACCATATGACAAGTCGTAGAAATATTTCAGGCAGTTCTTTCTATGATGTGATGGTTAAAGCATTCAGTCCATAGGCGAAGGTCACAGGTTTGGTTTCCAACGGGGGCAAAAACATTTTGTTGTTCTATTTTGGTTAGAACATTTGTCAAATCACCTAGATTTGGTAGCGGGCCCCGGGGCCTGAAGCGTTCCTTATTTTCAATCATTGTTTCTTTATTCCTCTTTTTGCTCATACGGGCTGCACGTTTACTTTGCTTACCCATTATTATACTTACTCTTTCCCTCCGCATTCATGCAAATTACTGCCAGTGTTTTATCGCTGAAGCTCCTCCCTCGGGTTCTTGGTGGTGGTTTAAGAAACCCTTTTCTGTACCCCTATTCGCTGAGAATATCTGGGTAAGAAACACTCTTCCGGCTAGGAACTTCTCACGCTGATAAAACATGTGCGTTTCGGAATCTTAAGGAATTCCCAAAAATTCCATGATTTCGCGTCTTCTTGATATTTATGGTTGGGCGCCATAACGAGTCCTCTACCAGATCTAATTTTTTTTTGTTGCCTGGAACCGGGGTAGGGGAACCCTGTTACGGATACCCGGTCGGGAAGACCCGCAGGAATAAGCGAGTTGAACTGGTTATGTGGATACTGCCTCTGGGCTACCCACTAAACCTTACCCTATCAGCTGATCCAATGACCCTAACTGATACTTCTTACTGTTAGTAAGGAGGGTGCCCGTAACCGGTAACACCGTTAAGAGGCACAAGGGCCAGGAAAGGACGTGGCATCGTTATCACACCACGCAGCTTGCGGTACATGACTTAATCGCTCGCCGGAGAAGGTCGAGACAGTTTGGAGTTAGAGCACGACGGGGTAGTGTCGGCTGTGATAGAATAAGGCTACGAAGAGAAAAAGGAGAAATCCGACACGTTTCGTCTAGCCTCGGTACCTAAACCCTCGTTATCCGAAACACTCGACAACGAGCTGATGGGAATCATCCTTGTTGAACACGTCTGATCTATTTACTTGGTATCTTTTTGCCTGTCTATATTTACCAGACGTTCAATATACTGCGAACATTATGTTTTTACATATATGGCAAATATTTGTATGTTTTTGAACATATGTCATATATATTAAAAACTTCAGTTAAAAGGTCTAATAAATTAGACCCTCTAACAATAGAACAGAAACAATTCGACAATTAGCGTAATTTACATTTTACATGGCTGTCCCAACCATTCATAATAAATTTGCGTCGCAACAACACTAAAGAGACAAAAATTAAATATTTTGAACAAAAAAATTGAACCCACTTCAGAAAATAAATAAAGAACTCACTAAAAAGTTTTTTAACACAAAAAAGAAACGTTTTAAAATAAGATATGTACATAATAGTTGTAATAACTAAATAAAAATAAACAAAAACTCTATTTATCTTATCTACTACACGTATTTTATATTCTACTATATACACAATTTAGCTTAATACGTACCTATTAAAATATTATTTTAATTGCTATCAACTGATGAGTTTGAAGTCGGTGTCGAGTCCAGACAATATAAAAATAATAATATAATTTTGTTACATATACACAAAATTAGGTTACGAACTAAACAGATCTAATTTCTTGGTTGGTTTTTGTTGTTGCAAAGCGATCAGTTGGTAGTAGTTAAAATAATATTGAAAATAAGTAGGTTTAGGTATGTATTAAGCTAAATTGTTTATATATAGTAGAATATAAAATACGTGTAGTAGATAAGTTAAGTAAGGTTTTTGTATATATTTTTGTTTAGTTATTATAACGATTATTATGTAGATATTTTATTTTAAAACGCTTTTTTTGTGTTAAAAATCTAGTTTAATTATTTTTTAACGTTTAGTGAGTTTCTCATTTATTTTTCGAAGTCGGTTCAATTTTTTTTGTTAAAAATATTTTGTTCTACATATGCTACATACAATATTAATGTCAGGTGCTTCTATGTGTTCTAATCATTTTTCGATTTTAAAAAGCACTTAGTATGATTTTATATGGACTCAATATATCTTAATCAAAATATTTTCCAACCTTTTTGTCTCACAAGAACGGTGTCTTTTTTGGCAGAGATGCAATGAACGTTCCAGTATTGTCTCTCACTCTCTATCATCACCCACCATCTGGCAGCCTGCAGTGGTTGCGTTTATCAGTGCGCATCGTATCTGTTACATTTAAAAATATTCAATTTTTAAATTAATTAAGAATAGATACATTTTTTAACGACTTTTAACTTTTGATATGCTTCAGTTGGGTTGGTTATTTGAATGAATAGTTGGATATATTTATTTTGTGACATACACACAAAATTAAATCAAGAACAAGACAAACCTGTCAAATTTGTTGCTCGACACCGACAAAAGTGATCAGTTGGTAGTACTTAAAATAATATTGAAATTAGATAAATAGGTTTAGGTAGGTATTAAGCTAAATTGTGTCTATATAGTAGAATATAAAATACATGTAGTAGATAGGTCAAATAAAATTTTTGTTTATTTTATGTAATTATTACAGCGATTATTATGTACCTATTTTATTTTAATTTTTTTTGTATTAAAAAAGTTTGATTATTTTTACAAAGTTACAAAATAAAAAATTTATATTTTTAAAAAAATTTTATTTTTAGTGAGTTCCTTATCTATTTTTTAAAGTCGGTTAAATTTTTTGGTTAAAAATATTTTATAGTTTTTGAGTTTAGCGGTACAGCCTATTTTTTAGACATGATGTCAACAGTGGGGATATGCTTGTTCAGTTATGCCCTGATCTTTCATTCAGTTTAAAATAATTTTTTTCTATTTGTTTATCAATTACCTTTCCTGTAGTGGTTTTCCTGGTATAAGCATCACTATGATCTGGCCAGTTTTCCATTTTCTTTTGATATGTTCGAACGATGAGCAGATATTGAAGATTTTGTTTAAGCTCGTGATTCTCTTATAGGGCGTTTTCACATCTGCCGGCACCGACACGACAACGATATTGGTGGACGCGTAATTTATTTTTTTTTGTATTATAAACATAAGTTTGATTATTTCTTACTTTTTAGTGAGTTCCTTATCTGTTTCTTAAAGTCGGTTAAATTTTTTTTGTTAAAAATATTTTATAGTTTTTAGTTTAGCAGTACAGCCTATTTTCTAGACATGATGTCAACAGTACGGATGTACTTGTTCAGTTACGCCCTGATCTTCCTAAAATCCAAATTGCTGGCTGAGGATTATGTTGTTTGGGCGCTCTTTCATTCAGTTTAAAATAATTTTATGTTCGAGCGAAGAACAGGTATTGAAGATTTTGTTTAAGCCCATGATTCTCTTATAGGGCGTTTACACATCTGCCGGCACAGACCCGACAACGGTATTGGTGGACGCGTAATCTCACGTAAACAAATGGAACCCTTTCACACTCGCCGATATGTTGGTATCGTGTCGTTGCCGGCACCGACATGTCGGCGGGCAGCAATCAGACCACTCGTGTCGGCGCCGATTTTTATTTCGTACAAAGATATTTTTAAGGTTAAAAGAGGAAAATGTATAGCTTTAAATATGGGACAAGACTATTGAAAATGATAAAAACAAAATATGGTGCCGTGCCGGTGTCGTGTCGGTGCCGGCAGATTTGAAAACGCCCATACGGTGGATGTTTCAAGAGGTTTGTATAGTAGAAGAGTTTATTTTTAAAATTATGTTTAATATTTTATGATAATTTTAAAAGGCAACCAAAACCTAATTCAGTTTGTTTCCTACATGTAGGAATGTCTGAAGATGTTTTTTTTTTGTAAAACCATGTCAGTTGTCAGTTTTTTAATGCTTCAGGCCTATTGTAGTCGATTTAAGAATGAATCCCGACTCGTTCACGTCGTAAATTACCCATGTAAAAGTTCGATTTGATTAACGACGAGTGTTACAAAGCGAGATTTTTATCGGCTGGCGTTTAATTGCCGTATTCGTCCTACGCTATTAAGAATCAGTCCGATAATTACCAGGTGCGACATGGACACGCCCATTTTCCCTCGTTTACCATAATTTCACAATCAAATAAACTGGTCTCGGCTGGAAATTAATCGAGCCGATTTTCTGGCAATTACACCATATCTGCACCGTCCATTTTTAGTTCTTGTTCGAGCTGTTCCGTTTAGTTTTTCGATTTTTCTCGTTTTTATTATTTTTTCGGTTTCGGTGGAGCGAGTACGATCATTGGTCGTGGGACCTTCGGGACGATTTTTTTGCGACCGGCTTTTTTTTGCGATCCTAGTTGTTCGATTTATTCACGGAGGAAATTGTCATTTGGATTTTTTACTTTTACAACTTCAGTTGGTAATGTATAGCTGTCTGCTACTGATTAGACGTAGATTGATATCGTTGTTCTAAATGGAACAGAAATAAACATAAATAAAGCCTAGTGTTCATTTATTTTTTACTATATTTCGTTTAATTTTTTTAATTATTCAAGTAATTTAAATTTTATTTTATGAAATTTTTAAAAAGTGTTCATTAAAAATTCCTAAAAATTATTATCATTTATAATCGCTCTATTTCTTTAAAAGAAGTATTAAATAACAGGTCAATTGAAAAGTCCCGGCCTTCCACAGTAAAACACATTTTTTTGCAAAATTATTTTTTTTTAATCAACATAATTCCCTTCAAGGGTGATACACTGATTATATCGACCCTCCAACTTTTCGATACCAATTTTGCTTTGTATTTGTCCTTTGCTTCAAAAGAGATCTCAGTTTCGACGTCAGGCCAGATCTGAAGAATACGGAGGATGTGGAAGCAATTCGAAGCCCAATTTATTGATTTTTGCCATGGTTTTCACTGATTTGTGACACGGTGCATTGTTTTGGTGAATCAGCACTTTCTTTTTCTTCAAATGCGGCCGTTTTTCGGCGATTTCGTCCTTCAAATGGTCCAATAACTCTATATAATAGTCGCTGTTGATGGTTCTTCCTTTTCCAAGATAGTCAATGAAAATTATTCCATGCGCATCCCAAAATACAGACGCCATAACCTTGCCAGCCGACTGTTGCCTTTTCCCACGCTTTGGAGCGAGAGCCATGTTTCATCCATTGTCACATATCGACGCACAAACACGGTTTAAAACAAATTATACTGTTTTAAAACCACTTTATTTGAACGGAAAGAAGGGACGACTTACTAAATCGACTGCACACTATTTAAGTGATATTATACCATCGGGATATGGTGCAAAAAGAAATCGCGTCTTTTTTCCCGTTTATTTATTTAATTTAATGAGGCGGGGATGCGATCGGGAGGTCAAACGGCCGGCGGACGTAAATCCGACCAGATAGGACGGGAAGAAAAATGTTCGGCGTCATTTTTATTGGTTTCCGATGAGCGGAAGGCAATTAGCCGGTACGGAGCTCGGGCCTTCGCGTCGTCATTAGTCAACGGCCAAAGGGACCGAATCCCGCTCGCCCGAAAGATTTGGAGGCGGTTGGGCGATGGATGAGTTGTGCCGAGGGGCAAAGAACGAGGAGCATGGCATCGTAACTTGGGGCCATATCATAAAATAAACGATAACATGGCAGCGCCTGGTCCATCGGCTGATTAGGGCTGATTGGTGTACTAATCATTAGGCCTGGAACGGAGAACTGATTCTTAACTAACAAGAATGGATTGCTGGTATTTTAATGGCCCGTGGATAATTGATAATATTTAAAAGCTGTTTTTAGCTGTGTTGTGTCAATTCTCTAAAAAATATTCGTATGTTAAAATGAATTATCATTAAAACGTGTTTGAAATAGTGACATATATCATCTGAAAATTACCATTTTAAAAATATCATAAGAACCTTTTACTGGAGGGGTCTGATTTAATAAATAACATACAGGCCTTAAAATATGTCTCCACCCGTCCATACGAATAAAGGCTCATCCTTTCAGACTCCTAATCCTTCTTCTGCAACCACTTTTGCTGACGCTACTGTGCCGTCTAAAGTAAATCTGCCATCTACTCTCAACTGTCTATCGAAAACATATGTATACATACCTCTATCCCATCATCAGGACCTTTACCAGAGCCGCAGCGCAAAGACGGGAGGACCCAAGGAATAGATTAAACAAACCCTTCGAAATCAAAATTGACTTTTTCGGTATAATTCGGTCTTCCTGTTTCTCCCGCCAGTTTCCATAGAGTGAACTTCAATCAGCTAAGACTGGGACACTGTTATTTCTCGTACACTTGATGATCATTGAAACACCGCAGAGAGCTGTGATTATATGATCAAGTCTCCACCTTTTATTCGACTGCCAGTGCCTTTCCCCTATAAGAATAAGATTCTAGTTGAATATTTATAAAAACACTCGGCTTAGAGGATTTTGAGAGATTTATTATTATCGTAAAATTGAACTCACTTTGTTACATTACTAAAATTATTATTGAGTGTTAGATATTACACTACTGCTTATAAATAATTACAAAACCATATCCAAACAAAAATTTGAACCCGCTACATTCTTGACAGCGAGATGACTTATGTAACCACTTACCCACATCACCATTATAAACTGAAACGAAAATATTTTCCATAAAACCATCAACCTAACTATAATGGATTTTTTATTATTTTTTTATATTCAATTTTGATCGTTAGCGTTCGGTTTGTTTCTAGCGAAATAGCTGATTAACTCACATAAAAACCGTTTTAAGTTAAATTGTATTTTATTTATGTCTGTGGAAAATTGCGTAATGATATTTAACAGGAACAGAGACGTAGCTATGTGAAACTTTCTTTTTCATAATAAAGTTGTTGCCTGTATAATAAAACTGTTGTTTCCGTGATCCTGACTCTGTGTTTCTGTGGCACTAAAACTTTTAACAGTCTTACAACAGTTATAAAGGTCTTGTATACAAGGCAACGTTTTGTGGTCATAAACTGTATATTAAGTTGGTAAGAATGTAAATAAAGTAAATATAATTTGATTTTGTAAATGCTAAAAAAGTCAATGACGATGAAAAGAATCATTGTAGTTACCGTCATCGACCTTGTTTCAAGAACATATTTAATATAATTGTTTGAAAGCTAGCAGGGAGTAGAAGATGAGGTGTTTCAATCATTTGAGATTTGTGACCCTCACTAACTGATTCTTCACAAACAACGTAAGATTTTCTTAAACATCAGAATATACCATACAATAGGGGAATTTCAAGATATAGTTTGTAAAGAAGTCTCAATTGTATAATTCGACCTGAATATCATTAGTATTAATTTAATATTCAATGACAAATTCTCTTTGAATTCATTCCATTAAATGGAGTTGAGTATCTTAACAAAATAAACAAAATAATTTAATTGTTTCCCTCTAATCGCACCAAAGTTGCTTAAAGTGTTCCTAGTTGTGAACTAATTGAATCAAATTGGAATTTATTATGTTAAGGGTGTACCGTTTGATCTGGCCTAATAGAATTTGAGCCGAAGTATCACAATTCAAGATGCACAGTCACTACAGGTAAACTAAAGTTAGTTAAAGTATATCCAGTAATGGGCTATTTGAATTTGAAAACATTAGAAAAATTTGAAACTTAGGGAACCATTTTATAGTCTATATATCATGAAAATTTAAGTAAAAGGTCTAGTTCAAAGAGTAAACTGGTAAAAGAAGTTAATAATTACTGAGAATTTTGTCGTGCAACTACTAGGCAATTTCAAATTCGAAAAAAAAAATAAATAACGAAAATATGTGTTTCCATTTTTATAAGTATTAAAACTCAAATGTATTCTACAATCAGATATATGTACAATTTTAGGACTGATTGAACTGGACCGGACTGATTGATGAGAGAGAAGGAAACATTGGTAACCTAAACTTACGCTGTTACAACAAAGTTGTATTTCTCGCTATATAACACATGCATAATGGATTTCAAAATAGTTTAAGTGCTTTATTATTTATCAAATATTAATATTCTCCATTATCTTTCAATAAATTT
This sequence comes from Rhynchophorus ferrugineus, assembly GCF_030347505.1. Taxonomy (NCBI): domain Eukaryota; kingdom Metazoa; phylum Arthropoda; class Insecta; order Coleoptera; family Curculionidae; genus Rhynchophorus; species Rhynchophorus ferrugineus. The sequence continues at coordinate 87,286,866 of NW_027472580.1, read as the reverse complement.
TAGGCTTATCTAATAAAACAAAAACTTTCAGACAATATTCAACTTTAGTCACCAGTATATTTTCCATCAACACTGATCGCTACATATTATATATGTATATTTCAATAACTTTAGTTGATTTTAGATGCTAATCAATCTTTGACAATTTGTGGGGCCTGTTAACTGGTAAATAACCAATAAAGGACTTTATAAATTATTTTAGAGATTATAGATTATCATTCTTTAAATTTTAGGTTTATCTAATAAAACAAGAACTTTCAGACAACATTCAACTCTAGTCACATATATATTCTTCATCAAGAGTGATCTGTTTTGTATTTTCTACATTTATGTATGTATGTATGTATGTATTAAAGTCTCCTTTTTACTAACCAAGGTTTATCTGGACTGGAACTACTCTTTAACGTGGCCTCCAAACCATGGTCCTCGGCATTCGACTGGCGAATGACCAACTGAGAAATCATCCGAGAAGACATCCGGTCTTACCCATACTGGTAATGGCCTAATTTGGATCATTTTCCTTGTCGGATTTTGCACTCTTGCCAAGGACAATTGTCAAGTTGATCTGATCAAAGAGATGGCCAAAACAAGGTTCTTCGATTAACTAACAATGCTTATTGTTACGTAACCAACTGCACGATAACTTCGAAACCAAATAGATCCACGAAATTATGCAACATGTCGCCCTAAAACCTGAAAAAATATTACTAAACTATAGCAATGTGGAACCAATAGAACTATGGACAAAATGCAGAAAATTAGAAAATTGAAGCCAATCAAACAATAATTGTTTAGTTTATAAGTGTTACTATTAACTTTAGCTTAAGTAACTATTTTTATATTGTATATTTCTATATTTATGTATTTATCAAATAAAATAGAATCATATTAATATATTAATTTTATAAATTGTACTAAGCATATCTAATAAGATATTTTTTTAATTGGAAAATAATTTCAAACAATGCTCGATTCAAACACAATTTTAGCGATATATGCGTGATGCAAATTCGGCTATTCAGATTGGAGCAGGTAGATTGATTATTTCAATCGAGAATAATGTTTGTATGAAGTTACAAAGATAGATTGATGGAGTTATTCAGACTACTACTTATCTCTAAATGCAGATAATAGAATAAGCAAAAATCAGAAGGAAAACAGTACATCTAATATACTATATTAACTGTGGTGAAATTATCGCATGCCTTTAACAAGCATCTCCAAAACACTTTAACAAAACACAGTAAGTTTGCGGTATTCACTGCCTATAATTTTGATACAATAGTTTTTTATTTAAAATCGGTCTAGCCAATCTACTTGTTTATATTTACTCCAAAGTTATATCAAGATTCAAGAAAGTTTCAATATATTTAACATCATCGATATATATCATCATTAACAAACATATGCATAGCATCAAACCTTGGCTGCCAGTTATTGATCTATAGTCAGTAAAAAGCTGACTTAGTGCCTCCTGCTGCTGCGGCGATAATAGCAGGTTCGAATACCGCCGGGCATGTGTGTACTTTATATGTATGATTGTAAATGTCTCTAAATGTAATATATTGTTTCTAGATATGTAGTATCTATTAAATTTTGGTTTAAATGTCATACGATTTACTATAGGTGATATAAATAAATACATAAAACGACGAATCTTATTTTATCTTTATTCATTTTATTACCATTGTGTTTTGTTATCGAAGAAGTTTTATACACAATACTCGCAAAACGAGAACCTATCAACAGATAACTTTTATCCGAAAATATACACTTTTCTCTTCTCGTCGTAAACTTCGCCTACTACCTTTTCCAGTATCAAAAAACAAAGGAACAACGTACTTTGTTTCACTTTCTTCCGTTTTCTTTTTCGCATCGTTCTCGATGAATTTCAGCCGTCATGTCAAAGGCCGGGATCCCGTACCTCCTTCCTTTCTCTTTTCTTCTAAAGGACTTCATTACCAGAAGCTTTTAAGGCTAATTAGAACTGCTAATATGGTGTGGATTTCTTTCGCCCCTTATACATTTGATGCTATTAATCGATTACACTTTGAGGACTTTATATTTTCTTTTACGTGTAGTAACGCTTATTGATTACAAGTGGTTATTGTAATTAATGTTTAGCTATGTTTGTAAATTCATGTTTTTAGTTATCACAAAGCTAACCTTCAAGTGACCAAAATGAGACTGAATTCCTAACAATTTTATAATTGTTTTATCCATACTTTTCCTTATCAGGATTATTTTCCTTATCGGGATGATTTTCCTTATCGGATATTGTAGTCTTGCATAATGGACATTTTTGTGATAAATTTACACCATGTCCCAGCAGGATTCGAAACTGCGACTATCGCAACACTAGGGCGACTATCATGTCGCCTTGACTACTGTGTCAACCAACCAGACCGGGAAATAACTATGTAGTGACTGCTACAACCCTTTAGGCCATCACGCATTTACCTACATCGAAGTTCCCGGTTATAAAAGACCACCACGACTACGTCTCGCTCTCTTTTCTTTTCTTTTCTCTACCCCCTTATAACACTACCACTTCCACAGCGTTACCGTACTTCCTTTACCTAACCTAATATCCTGTCAATTCGCCCGTAGACCACATGTATCAATTTAAATCGAAATAAACAAGTGTTTCTTCAACCAATGTTTTCAGTTCTCGTGCGAATTCCTTCCACAAAATAGTAGTGAGTGTTCGGACAAACAATCGCATCGACAGCCACACATTCGGATCGACCGACTAGATGGACATTCTCTACAATTATTTTTTTTACTATAAAGTTTAAACTTTTTAAAGAAAAAAAAATGTACATGCCTAAATATTGCTAGTTACGCAATTATGAAATAAGTCCTTAATGAACAAATTGTTATTATGATTAAAAATTTTATTAATTATTTTTGTTTCCTAACAGAAACATATTCAGAAGCCTCATAAGTAGATGTTAAAAGTAACCGAAAACCGTTCAAATTTATTAACCGTACCGTACCTATATAATAATAGTCGCGCGAAACTCTTTAACTAATAATTATTAACTCACTTAGCAGTCAAATTAATTCCGAACTACACCGAACTCCACTACAATTACGTTCCTAAACGCCATTAGTAGCGACGATTTTCTTCCGCATACACGACGATAGCACATCCTTTCCCTCCGTTCCGGCAACCATCTACCCCTCCCGCCCGCCAGTACGAACTCCGGGACTCCCCGGCCTTGTCCTGTTCATATTAGGCAACATCCCACCGCCGTAGTAATTAGAAAGGGGATGCATTAGTGGGACCTGCGATGGCAGACCGATTTATGATGCTGGAGGGCAATTTCCATCGTCGCAGAACATGACGGATACGGCGGCCTCGAACTTAACTCTCCGTTAATTTTCGTTACGATGGTGCGAATTTTTTTACGACGTTTTCCAACAACCCTCGCCTAATTGAGATATTGCCGCTGCCCCCTGAACGCGGGGGTAATGAGAAGGAATGGGGACGTTTTCACGCTTGTTTCACTCGGAGCAATATAAAAATAAATGTCTAATTGTGTTACTCATGGTCGTCTTATTTTTTATTTGAATTCATTCGCATTTATTACTTTTTTTAAAATTTACAATGGCCGGAATACACTTGTGTTACACAATTTTTTTTGCTCTATAACATTAACTTTTTTATTATTTAATTATTACATTGTTACTAGTCGTTCCCGACTAAACTACAATTTGTCTTTATAACTCAAATCTAGATATATAACTAGGAGGACACATCGGCTCTATCTCAGTCTCTGGTGAAATAGTGTTTATACATGTCACTGCTGTATATTTTAGTAAATGCACCTCAATACACAACACTACACAATATCACATGGTTTGATTCTTTTGAGTCTCTGTCCTGCTCTGGTGGTATCCAAAAGTTGCAATACTTGAATATTCTCATTAAAATGGATTCTTTCCTCATGGCCTCTTGCAATTCTCTTGATTTCTTGACTGACTCTGGGTATCTGAAGGTCTCGATGTAGGTAGTCAGTCCTGTAGTATTTGGGTGCGCCTACAATACTTCTCAGGACTTTGTTTTGAAAAATGTATATTTTGTTTATGTTACTCTTTGCAGAACATCCCCATAATTGAACTCCGTATGTCCATATAGGTTTCAGTAATTTCTTATATAATAGCGAATTATTATGTACTGATAATTGTGATTTTCTTCCACTTAGCTAATACATTTTCCTATATTTATAACATTAAATAAAACATTTCTTTATCAAATTATACCTGCTGAACACAAAAGCTCAAACAGTACAATTTTTGTACACGTACATTTGAAAGTTATGATGATTTAATGTACTATAAGTAAATAGAGGCAGTATGAAAATTTTAAATCAGATTTATTTATTTTTATCATATAATAATTTTATAAAATATATAGTAATATATATTTACAAATAGACAGTGAATCAAAATAGCTCAGGAAGAAAATCACGACATATTAACTTTTCATCTTGTGAACAGTAGAATCTTCTTTCATCACACACCAGCTGTAATCTGTTAATATTTTGGCATTCAATCTTCCTTGACAACGATCTTCAATGTGTTTTATGTACTGGTGAAACCGTTCATCTTGAACGTCACTCACTATTCCAAGATTATGGTGGAAACATCCGAATGGGAATGCACAAAAAATATACTGCCCGAAAGTTCTTTGAGTCCAAGCCAAATAACCAGAAATGTATGGAATACAACACCATGCGCTAGTATAATCATCTAATAAAATTCCATAAAACATTTCCAACTGAATTGCCGTGATGTCTCTTTTGAAAATCAACTAGTAATCGATATGAACTCCACACGATTTATTGATCTACCAATAACGCCTACAGTAAAATGCAGATATTTAAACCAAACTACAATTAATGTAATGTAATGTAAGATATAACTTAAGCAAGGATGATAATGGTGATCATACGCATATACATCACTACTGCGTTCATTCTCCCTATAAACGCCTCAGTGATATATGCAGTATCCATTTATTCCATACACACATGCAGTATCCATTTAAACCAAACCAATTTTTAATTCATTTGAAAGATATATTTCATTTTTATGTTTGTCATTGAAAACCAGTTTAATATTTAATGGCTCCTTTAGTCACCAAATTATTATCTTTCAGTCCACAATGTTATGGTTCATGGATCACACCACCATGTGAAATTTAAATATCTAATTAATTCTTCCTTTAACAAATTAGACCAAGTCTGAAATTTTACTTCTCTCAACATTTACTCACTATCTTTAAAGGTAATATTAGTAATAAATTTTATTGTTATCAATAATTTTATTATTTTATTATCTGGACTGGACGTATGTTTAACGTGGACTCCGAACCACTGTACTCGGCATTAAACCTACCGACTGGCGGGTGACCAACTTAGAGACCATCCCAGAAGACCTAGTCCTGTCGCCTTTACCACTGCACCAACCAAGCTGGCTACTTAATCTTTAGATTAATTTGTTTAACAGTTGTTTTTATTGATATTTCACATTTTTACCAATTGATATCGCAGGACGAAATAACACTAAATATATTTTTATCAAATTTGTCGATGTATTTTTCTAACAGAAATAAAATTGTTTTTTTCAGTAAAAGTGAAAGATGTTTTATCTGAGCTAATATGTCAAAACCCTTTTGCGCTTTCAAAGCGACGAGGATTTGGAATAATGGCTTGATGAATGATGGTTTCAAACACTTCAAGAACTGTCTAAATCATTGGTCTACTGACAAACCTAGAGACAATGAAAAGCCAATGACAAAAAATAGAGAAATGTTTCTATTGTATCCTCTACACTAATTTAAAATGGATATACTATAATAATGTTAAAAAAGTAAGTGTTAAGCTTAGTAAACCATCAACATCAATTATAAATATCAAGTTGGGTATCTCGTGGGTTATATTATATTATGTCGTAGTTTCTATTCAGTTCTTGGTAATGCTATTAAAAGCAGAACGCTTCTTCAGAGATTACTAAAATTGTCAGAAGATATTTATTGCTTTTCAATCGTTACGCTGTTGTTGATACCGCAGCACTTTACTTCAACTTCATCTTTATTCATCATATATTGCTACTGTTGTTTCTAGATATGTTCATCAACTGTGCACTGATGTCGCTGATCTTAATCGATTATCTAACACCATCTCAAAAGAAAAACTTGCAGAATATCTCGTAAGCATCGCATGAAAGTCTTACACACTGTAATATTTTCCAAATATTAGAGCTATATTGAAGGCCTGTCAAAATAAGTTTCCACACGCACCGTCTTAAAGAAGAGAAAGTTTCTGTAGCTTGACCAATTAACTAGCTGGATACTGTTGAAATATACAATTACAGGCGATCTGTCAGTTGTCAACCCCTGTACTTTGCTGGATGCTGCTGAATAAGTCAGTGGATAAGTCTTAATAGTTTTTGTGAGCAAGTTTCGATAACAAGAAGAGAATAAGAAGGAAGTCGCGTGTACAAAAGACAGTGTATTTAGCAACGTGAGTAACAAAATAAAAAATATATACACAAAAATTAATGTATATACTGACAAGAACCTGTGCCAGTGAAAAATAGTTTCTAATTTAACATGAGAATAATTTTTAATGTTAATGATATGTGATGCTATCTTGCCTATTGATTATGCACGCAACCCATTACACACCTTAAAACCTATAGGAATTATCTAATAGAGAGCCTCAGGCCGACAACATTCCAACTATGCTTAACGAGCGAATAATCAGGAAGAAAAAGCGAAAAATCCATCCGACGCTTTTTTCTTCCCGGCAATTCGTTATAATAATTAAGTTAATTAATCTTAATTTGAGCGGATCGTTTTAGGATCTAATTTTTCTTGCTCTCTCCCCCCTTTTGAAGCTTTTAATTAATGAAAATTCCCTATTCCGGTGTACGATTTTTTCTTACCTGCGTTTCTCTAACAGTTTTACGATTTTCGTAACGAAGTATCTATAAGAGGGCGATAATTAAAATTTATTTTCGCTCATCATCGCAAAATGCACTATCCGTCTTAACTGGAGAAACTTTCATATAACATTAAAATTACCTCATAGATATATATCTTACAAGTATTTAGTTTAAGTCGATGGCAGGTATTTGCAAGAATAACTGTTTATTTGATCCAAAACTACTATTTCTTATTAATGCCATAACTGAAGGAACTAAGTATTAATATAAATATAAGACTCATTACATTTTTAATAGTGAAAACAAATCAATGTGTGTACTTTATCGAAACGTATATTCGTATAGGACAATGTCACCACAACATTAACAGAATTCAAAAATAAGGATCATCTGCCCAGCGTTGCCAACTTATCGCAAATTTGCCCAATCTTCGGGAAAACTTGGGTATTGACATTATGTTAAAATATGTGAGGATTTTGACACCTCATCTTAAATATAATCTCAATAATAATTAAAAAATTGCTTTCAGTGCTCTCCATACTTCAACAAGATATTTGATTTCTACAAAATGTTATTATAATAATATATTGTGTTGGTAATCGGTAATTAAATTATTAATTTTTAATGTTACTCGGTCGCAGACACATTATAATAAAACAGATACTAAAAGGATACAGTCTAAATACAGCTATCTGTATATGTGTTTAATGGCAACAAGAGAAGGTATTAAGAAATTATACTTACAATAAAAATATGAAAAAATTGTAATGTTGTAATTCACAACATTACACTTTATTCCATATTATCGAGAAAAATATGATTCAGACTTGTTTCGTTTCTAAAAATGACCAAGCATCTACCCTCTCTTTCCATAAGAATAACATAAATGTTAGAGGATCCACTTTCACTTGTAAGAGGTCGGATTGATTGAAGGTATGCCATGGGATAGCAGTAACATTTTTTTGCTGAAAAAATTATATCAATAGAAATAGTTCTGATGGCATAGTATAACACTATATTTGAAGCAGTTGTGAAGGTTATTACATAGATATTATATTATATTGATATCAGTCTTCGTAAGTAAATGCACAACACACCAATCCAATATTGCAGGTAATACATATATATACATATACGTATACATATATATATATATATATATATATATATATATATATATATATATATATATATATATATATATATATATATATAAGTATAATGAAAAAGAATAATGTACAAAAAAACTGAAATAAGTTATTTTATTTATTTACGGTTTTAGTCAGTTCAACATTATTGTGCTATGTAGTGACTCATAGTAATTTGCTTGAAGTATTATAATTTATAAATAAAAAAGGGGAAATGTATTGGGATCTGTATTTTACCTACTGTTGATCTTCTTGAGAAGTAAAGTATGATAGCTACTTTTACTGATTATACTGTCATAATGAGAAAGCATGAGTCAGTAATTAAAATTAACAATTTGACAAGAATATTTTAAGATTATTATTCGTTAGAATTTAAATGAAAAAAGTTTTAACATTAAAAGGATTGATCAAAGAGATTATTATGTACTATTTATCAATCAAGATGTTGTTCTTGTTACTTAATAAATAATCTTGAAACATGGAGTTCCAAAATGCGATATATTAGTACACATTAATACACAATTGTTGTTTAGAATCATGCTAAAAATATTAAACCAAATGTATTACATATAAATCTGTGTACGCATAAATTGGGTACATCTTTATCAAAGTCACCACTAGGACTTTACAAGGCAGAACGTTACAAATCAGTCTAATAAAATTAGTAGGACCAAAAATAGTGACTGAAAGTATTCGACTGAAACAATCGATAGTAAAAAATAGTCAATTACTCTATTAATCGATAATCATAGAGTAGACTAAACAGCAAACTATTCAGGAGTGACACAGTACTACGCTGGAGAGCTCATATAAATAAGAAAAAAGAGTAACTGGATATTAAATTTAGAATAATGTATTGGTTACTTGGAATAAATTCCATTGTTCAGTATACATTAAAATCCTAGTGTATAACTAAAGTCTTAAACGCACATATCTAGACATAAATCAGCGGGTTCAGGAAAAAAGTATTGAGAAGTGTTAATGTCCCGTGCTACTTCAGAAATAATGATCTCCATAAGAATTTGGAAATGGATATCATTAACCAAGCCATTAAAAAACTTCTACAGACTCATAAACTAAGGCTTCTTCACCATGCCAATGTTGAGGCAGTTTGGCTTCTTAACGATGCGGATTGGGTAAGTCAACTCAATCAGAATAAGCCTTTCGAATTGGTGTGATGTGGTATTCGTACAAAAGCAGAGCACAGTGCTAGTGCGCAATTAATATTAGTATACATACAAGCTGATAAGTGAACTTGAAACCAGTTTGGTTGGCGTAGCGATAAAGGGAACCGGATTGTCCTCCTAGTCTTGCCATAGTTGCAGGTTCGAATCTTGATAGGTCATGAATGCATACTATGTTTACGATTATAATTGTAAATGTCTTTAGAGACAATAGTGGAAAAACCGAGAAGGAATAATCATCCCAGTTACACCAGCAACCAGGCTGGGTAAAGAATGGTCTCCAAGTTGGTCACTGGCCAGTCGGTAAGCTTAATGCCGGGGACCTTTGTTCAGGGCCCACGTTAAACTCTATGTCCAGACACTATTTGCATTTTTAAATGGTTGAAGTGACTAACATCCATATACATACACCACTCATTGAACAAGTATTGTTGGGATTGTAATTTTTAGTAATATCACTGATATTTTATTTAATGAAAAAATATTAAGGAGCCATATTAAAGTTTTTCTAAATTTATTTACGCTAGTTAATTTATTTAGTGATCATTATTTATACCCTGAACAAATTAAGTTTCAGTTTGATACACTTCTTTATAACATTCCTCGATAAACTCAAACCGAGGGCAATTATCTAATCGGATTTGAGATAGTAAAGCGATACATAATTAACGATAAATATCAGACCGACTAATTAACTGTCAATAACAAAATAGCAGGCGTTCGATGGCGAAAACCGACCTGTCAGTTCGCCTGTTTACTTTGGACCTGGCAACGTTTAAAATCGGATTATTCTTCGTTAGTTCGTCGCTGATTTTTTCCCGTTCGACGTTCAGTTAAACGCCATGACCGAGCATCGATGTTAAACGTAAATTTGAAGAGCTGAAAATGCCTTCAGCTCGCACAATGATTGTTAATTTCGTAAGAGTTGCTGTATCATTGGGTAATTGATTCGGTTGTGTGGTAACAATAATCAATCAATTATCTCTCGGTAATTATGGTTTAGTGATTTGTTGGAATGGTTACTACTAGAGATGCAATTAAGATTATAGTAGTTTGATTGTTCTTCGGTCTGGTTTAAGATTATATTTAAAAATATGGAGGTGAATTGTTTTCTGTTATGTGTTGGCCTCCATTGTCTTAACGTTTATCCTAATTTAAGTTTTTTTCTTTAATTCTTGCCAGCTTATTTTTAATTGATATTTTATTAAATAATTTTCTTTCTTTTAGGTTTTCTGATATACAGTCTGTGCAATAAAACAGTGAACGCACGTCATCTCACCTGAACTTTTGTTTATTTTGGCTCTGAAATAACAAAATTCTGATCTAAATAAAATAATGAAACAAAAATGTTTTCAAATATTATTATTATACACTGAACACTTTTCCATACTATTTTTAACTTAGTTCTAACTAGTGGAGTCCTCTGGATCCACCTGATTATCAGTTGTATATCTAGTTTCTTTCATTAGAAAGAAATCTTCATATTTACTTTATACATTTAGTTCTTGTGTCCGTCGATACAGTGTTTCCTTATAATGTCATTTTGATATCACCATATTTCTGAATCCCATATCATTGAATCATAATTCCATATTTAAAAAGATTCATTCAATATATCTAACATTTGTTCACGATTCCATCATTTGTCAGTTTCTTCTTTAATGTATCTGGTCAAATTCATCCAAATCGAAGGTGTTGTTAACCATTCTCGTTTCCAGCATGAATAACAATATATCGGCAATGAATGATTAATAAATGTTATGACTAATAAAACCCAATCTATTATTATTCCAATGATTATATTTTTCCATCAATTTGTATTGTCTTAACACTATTTTTATTATCATCTTGCCATGAGTGACCATTGGATATATTGGTCTCATTCTGAAATATCCATGTCTCATCTAAATATGCAAATTGAAATAATAAGTCTTCCTTCATTTTATTATATGCTTTTAAAAATTAATTATTAGGTAACGATAATCAATCAATTATCTCTCGGTAATTATGGTTTAGTGATTTGTAGGAATGGATACCACCAGAGATACAATTAAGATTGTAGTAGTTTAATTGTTCGGTTTGGTCCAAGATTTAATTAGAAATATTGAAGGGAATTGCTTTCTGTTATGTGTTGCCTCTTGCCCGATATGTGTGTTATACGGCACGACTAATATGGTATTGGATATCCTAAGACGGGTGATGTATTTGCTTAGTAAGCGTTTAGTTTATATTAGATTGGAATTAGACCGGCCTAATTGTCTGTAAGTCATTCAAACTCGCCACTTCTTTCTGTTAAACTAAAATAATTTTTTAAAAAATAAGATTTTTTAAAGTATTTTCTAACCCTACACATTTCATAACTAGCATAGAATATTATTATTAGGCCTATAAATCAGATTTTTTTTATTTTGAAGCTTTATTGTTAAAAATGGGTATAACGCTTTTTATTCAAAGTGTTATATTCTGGAGTGGTTAAAAAATAAAACCTGGTGCAGCAATATACTCGAACAATGAGAAATCAGAATTTGGAGTTAAAATGAATTGTGTCTTTGGTTTAAACCATTTTTCAATGTTGAGATTAAGTTTAGTATGTCGGTTTAGGTCAAAGACAGTACTAAGATTAGTTGTAATCTTCTAATGTCTGTAGACTATTAAAACGTTTTTCCATTTAGCTTTGGGAACTAAATGAAAATGAAGCACCTTTTTATTGTTTTTTTAATTAATAGTTTTTTCTCTATTATAAAGAATCTTCTCATTTAACCGTCATAATATATCTTTCATCTCTAAGACTCTGGTTCGTTTAACCATATCTTTTATAACTTTCCTAGGAATCATTAAAGAGTCGTATGTAAACCCGGCCGCATTAATTATTGATTAATAGTTATCAAAAAACGAGTAGAAAGTAGCGCGTCCACCATTCCCTTAATCGTAGCTTATAGAGCCTTTTATCGTGAAAAGCTTTTAAGGCTAATTAGAACTCGCGAGATGGTGTGGATTTCTTTTTCTGTCAAAGGCTCTTATGCGTCTAATTGATTTCGTCGGCTGGAAGGCGTGGATGTGCACCTGTGTGCGTTCGGAGTTTTGTCTGGTGCATGTTTTACTCGTTGCGTAAATTGCCATGGCGTGTCGCCTGTCACCGTGAAGTTTTTATTATTAATGGGGATGCAGCGCCACGGAATTGTGACTATTAATTGTGGACGAGGTTGGATTTGATTGTAAGATGTCGGAATCCAACAAGAAAACAAGTTTGGAACGTATGGTACTAATTGGTACGTCTTGCGGTATATAATCCCCGCCAAGTACTATGGGGTATAGGATTTTTATTATTATATATTGCGCTCAAATAATGTAATATTTTATGTTAATTGGAATATTTGTCATCATACTTTCGAATAAGATATAATAATAAGATATTCTCTCATTACGTTAACATAATAATAAATGACATTAGAGGTTGCTCAATTATTTTTAATTAGGATAAAACTTACATTGAAAGTACATATTATTTCGGGGCTTATTATTTTTTACCAACATTCAGGAATCTCCATGTCTCATTTATTGAAGTTCAGAGAAATGAGAAAGAACGAAGAAGTGAAAATAAAACACAAAGCAATAGCGGTAGAAAATCTCACTTATATAACTCAAGGAATGAAGAAGGCACTAGGCTACGATCTTATCTACGCAACTCTCTTGAAATATTTCTCACAATAGGACAATAAAAAATAGACCAAGAAAACCACCACAGGATAGGACCTCGTATGGACCTATAAGCCGCCTACCAGTAATTGATAGAAGCAAATGGAATAAAACTGTTCTAAACATTATGAAGAAGCACCTATACAACATTTGTTGGGTGTCATCTGTCAACAAACAAGTTCATCGTAATGTAGGCATCATCAGTATATGCTTGGAACATGGAATCTACTGCTATGCTGACTTTTTGAACATAAGTTAAACCTTTGACAAGGTCTGACATGATGGACTGCCCTCCGTACTCTCGTCCTATCTCAATCGAAGGGAGTTTGAAGCTTATCTAAAATGGTGCGTGTAGAACAGAGAGAATATCATAATCAAGACTAAAAGTAAGATTTTGATCGAATTCATTGTTTTCCAATTTATAAACCAACAAAAATGCCTTCTTTTAATTTAGTATCACTTCACTTAGAGACAACCGTTTTCATATACAAGAATTCTTTAACATTTTATCCATGGCCTTAACAATTTTTTTCATATAAACCAAGTTTTATTTGTAAAGGTGGCAGAATCACATTTTCTTGTGGAATAAGAGGTTCAAGTTTAACGTTTGATTTACCACAAACAAAGTCAGTACTTTTTGGCAAATCTTTAACTTCGTAGTGGTTTTGGGGGTCTCTATTGTCCCCCCAAATAGAGAAAACAACAATATTTCGTAAAACTTTCCTGTAGTCCAAGCAACAACTTTTAAATTAGCTCAAACTTTTCAGTGGTATTTCTTATATTGGATTAAGTCTAAAAATAATTTCATGTTTTCATACGTCTTTTTTTTTAAATAACTGTAATGTGCAATAAGTATGGAAGAATATCGTCTGCCATTGTTGCGTAATACAGCTTTTAATCATAAATACTATTCGCAGTATCACTAAGGAACGTAACGTGTTAGACAACGTCTTTAACAATGGAATAAGGAATTCAAAGCAGGTAATCTTATTTATGTTACAATAATTGTATCACACAGTGCTATGATGAAAATTTGGTATGTTGATCAAGTAATGAAGCAGAACATAAACGACAACATTGTTAATAAAAAATATAAAGATTCATTAAAAATAAAATTTGTTTGTAAGCCTAAGTTGCCTGGGCCTATATATCCAGGCAACTCGATTGATTATCAGATGCTCTCAGCAAAATTGCCGTTTGTGTCACCGGTCATCAGTAAGAATTTAACAAATTGATTCCCATACTTTAGAATAATTTTTCCTAATTTTTTTAAAATTTAAAACATAAATTATTAAACAAAAATAACTTTTAGCTCTAAGATGTATGTGTGCCAAACAAGCAATATACTTAATAATTAAACTGTAGTCTATTCAAAACAGTGGTGACACGCGTGACCTGTCAAAACGTCGCAATGTTGCCGCATCAACACTGAATTTTAGTATATTTTGGCTCTGACAATAACAAAATTCTAATCCAAATAAAATAATGAAACAAACATGTTTTGTATTATTATTTATTTCAACATTATAGCACATCTAACGTATAAATTATCGAAGGACTTACATCGAAACTATAATTAATTATACCGCCACAATAATTTATAGGTTAGAGTTGCTTTATTATATATTCATTGAACTTTTTTCCACACTAGTATAGATAGAGTTCTACGCGCGTTTTTGTATGTAGTTGCCTAATCCACCTATTTAACAATTGTATATCTGAGTAATGTATTTTACTTTCATTAGAGAGCATATTTATGTTTTACGCTGAGGTCTTGTTTCCTTCGATGCAATGTTTCCTTGTAAAGTCATATTGATATTACTTTATTTCTCCTTAGTTTGTCCTGTTACTACCTGTATACATCTTTCTTGATAAAGCTACATTTAATCACTGTATTCCCCTTGATACATTTGCCATATCTGCAAAACAGTTAGTATTATTTCTCTCCACATATATTTAAACCAAACGTTCATGTATATTGCGAACAATAACACACATGCCCATAAATTCTACATAAACATATTTCACATTCTATAATACAATTCCCTAGAATTAAAGTGTATTAACTGTATACTGATCTTTAGTTGTTTTCTCTTTCATCACGTTGTCTTGGTAATAGTCAACATTAAATCATAAAAAGTTTTATTCATCGAACTGTCACTTGTCACTTTCAGAAACACTAATCAAGTGAGTTAATAAGCTGTTTGTTTTCAATCTATCAAAAACTTGCTCAAGATTCTACCATTTGCCAATTTCTTCTTCAATGTGTCTGCCAGTGTGACAATGTTACACATGCCTCTTTTCACAAATCCAGACAGTTTTGGTTTGAATATCCTCCTCCACCTGAACGTATTGTAATAATTCTTTACAGTACCTCATATCAACTCAATTAGATTAAATATGTAATGATAGGGAGAAAGACGTAATATTCTGTGGCCATAACGTTTAGTAATCTGATCTACCATGTATCTTTCCTCAGGCTTATTTCTAAATAATTAAATTACATAAAATATTTCATTTATATTTACCGAGTAACAATGTGAAATAGTTAATTATTTAACATATTTTCATCGAAACTTATTTTTTGTCCTTTAAGCTTTTCCTTAATCGTAGCCTTTGATTATGAACTTGTTGGGATTTTCTCCACCAGTTGTTCTCTGACATGGTGCATTTTATATAACAATAACTGATGGTTCCTCCAAGTTCTTTAAAAGTATTTGTAGTAGATTTTCAATCTACTACAAATACAAGTTATGGTTCATTTCTCCATGGTAGTCACCCTTGGACTTAGAGGAAAACACTAATTCTGTATCAGTAATAAAACCATTCCAGCATGAAGAACTATATGTCTGCAATGAATTATTTATAAATGTTATGACTAACAAAACCTAATCGACAATTATTCCAAGGTTTACGTTTTTCCATCCAGTTTTGTTATCTTACACTGCTTATGAGGGTCTCATTTAAGTGTATAAATTGATATAATAATTCTTCCTTGATTTTGTTATATGTTTTTGAAAATTGTATTTTTTTAAAAACAATCTCTGGAAGTTCCATTAAACCACTTCGTGAGTTATCTTTACACCACTTAATTCCTATATTACCCAACAATATATGAAGGGATGTTCTACATCTCTGTAATAACTGTATATATTTTGGCTTTTTATGGATACTTTCCAAACTAACAATTTTATTTGATAACTAGTTACTGTTTTTGTACATTTCGTATATTTGATCTCAGCTAACGAGCTGATCTTGATTCGTCACCTGTTTCGTATAAACACGGTTTCTTTTTGGTGAATTTAAGGTTATATTGTTTTTTATTTTTTGAGATATTTTATGTTTGCCGGTTTATAACCCGTAATTATAATATTTTGAAGAATTTTGCAGTTGTTTGACAAACGAACGATTTTTGCAGTCCTATCTATCCTTTTTTAAATATGCTAATTAGATAATATATTAATAATAATAATTGAATAATAATAATGGATATAATTGAATGTTATCCCTTTTTAAATAGAATAAAATGAGACAGACACACATTGATCACGTGTGTCACTACTGTTTTGAATAGACTATATGTGACAATTAATGAATACTTAAAATAAAGGGCGTTACTCATCCTGTTGGGTGACGCGTTGACGATGACGCTAACCTCGTCACAAACCTGGAAACTGTCCGTCCAGTTGATTTACTGCTTTCCACGATCGTGGCGGCTCCATTAAATCTCCCGGGTCACGTTCCCTGATCCATTATAATTGCATTAACGCGTCGACAGGAACCAGGATCTGTTGCAGGAGCTTTTGTGTCATCGGGCGCCATCATTTGCGGCCGCCCGCATTAACACGACTAATCCGATCGTGCGACGACATCCGGCTTCACTTCAAATTTTCATCCCAATTATGCCGCGATACAAGCTCGAAACTATCCGCGAATAGTCCGCGTCGGCTTAATAAGATAACACAATTACATTTGTAATATCAATATTATTGTTTAATGCATCAGTGCCCTCCCAATTATCAATCGTAATTATTGATACTATGATACCTCGCCTTTAACAGATAGCGGTTATTATAATAGTAATTAATCGCTGTTATATTACACATTAATCCATTCCGTAGTCGAAAAATTAATCGCTGGATATCGGAGAACATTTTATTAGGACCACACATAAGCCTTCGTTGTTGTTCTTTAACAATTAAACATTTATTGCCATCAATGGATTGGCTCAGCCTTTAGTATCTTCAAATAATGTGTATGTGAGCATACGCCATTTATTGGCCGTAAGTGGTTGGGATGAACCCTCTTTTGGATATTGCAAGAAATACGGTGACCCCCCCGCACCTAATAACTTGTGGACGTGCCGCAACATCAAGGCATTCTTATCACGGATGTGGCCTGAGGAAAAAGGAAGAGTCCTTTCAAGGGCAATTGAATGTGCTTCTGAGCTGGATCCTCGAATAAATCATAGTATAATACAGTAGTTATGTTATGAAAAAAACACCTGCCCACTCTCAGTTCTCATATGTAAGTGCTTGTCAGAAGTAACTAAGACATAGCTTCTCATTTAAATGTTTGTAACAGGTCAATTGAAAATTCTCAGGCCTGGCACATAGATGGCGCTACTAGAATTAAATCCATATGTTTTTTTAGTTAGCCCTAACCCTCAAAAGATACGTGTATAAATTTGACAGCCGTCGGATCATTAGTTTGCGAATTATAGCATTTTGAGTTTTTGTTATGGTAAAAAAAATTGATAAAAAGAAATTTCGTGTGTTGATTAAATATTGTTTTTTGAAGGGAAAAAATACAGTTGAAGCAAAAATTTGGCTTGATGCCGAGTTTCCAGACACTGCCACTGGAAAATCAACCATCAAGGATTGGTATGCTAAGTTTAGAGACGGTAAAATTGAGCATTAAAGACGGTGAACGCATTGGACGCCCAAAAGAGGTTGTAAAATCCACCAAATGATTTTGAATGACCGTAAATTGAAATTGAATGATATACCAGACATTCCAAAGATATCAACTGAACGTGTATATCATATAATTCATGAATATATGGGTATGAGAAAGCTCTGTGCAAAGTGCGTGTTGCGCGAGCTCACTTTTAACCAAAAACAACGACGAGTTGATGATTCGAAGGACTGTTTGAATATGAACAAGCGTAATAAACCCCATCGTTTCACTCCGAAGTCCAATCGACAGTTATCCGAGTGGACTGCACATGATGAACCCGCTCCAAAGGGTGGGAAAAAGCAACAGTCGGCTGGCAAGTTTAAGCGTCTGTATTTTTGGATGCGCGTGGAGTAATTTTCATTGCCTACCTTGAAAAAGGAAGGATCATCAATGGTGACTATTACATAGCGTTACTGGACCGTTTGAAGGGCGAAATCGCCGAAAAACATCCGCATTTAAAAAAAAAGAAAGTGCTGCTTCACCGAAACAATGCACCGTGTCACAAGTCAGTGAAAACGATGGTAAAAATCCATGAATTGGGCTTCGAATTGCTTCGTCATCCACCGTATTCTCTAGATCTGGCCCCATCGGCTATTTCTTTTTCTCAGATCTCAAAAGAATGCCCGCTAGGAAGAAACAATGCACCATGTCACAAGTCAGTGAAAACGATGGTAAAAATCCATGAATTGGGCTTCGAATTGCTTCCTCATCCACCGTATTCTCTAGATCTGGCCCCATCGGCTATTTCTTTTTCTCAGATCTCAAAAGAATGCTCGCTAGGAAGAAATTTTCGTCGAATTAAGAGGTGATCGTCGAAACTGAGGCCTGTTTTGAAGCAAGGGACAAATCGTACTACAAATGCTTCATCCTCTGTACAACCATGATTTGGCACCAAATAACTTTTTTATTGCCGCATATCAAGAGTATATTGTGTGGCTAATATTTTTCGGTGCCTAAGCCACACTGCGTTCAATAACAATGTTTTGAAGGTATCTTGATCAGAGTGGAAAAAGTGGAACGAAGATTAGCTCAAGGACATGCAAAAGTGTATTAGCCTTATGGAGAATGATTCTAAAAACAATAATTCTATTTTCGTTAATAATTAACTATCTTTTCATTATTAGGCTCAAAATATAAATAACAACCTTCGTGTTTTTTGTTACAAACCTAATTTAAATAAATCTCGAACGAACATATCGAGTTTTGTGTTTTTATTTCCTTGAAAACAAAAGCGTTCTCGATTAGTATAAGGAAACTAAACGGCGCTTTTGTGATAATGAAAATGCTCGGTTGTTCCCTAAACGTTCAGTCCTATCGGTAACCTTTTTTACCGTACAATTAGGCCCACGTAACCCACACACACACACGCACGCACGCCATAATTTACGTCTCCAGTGTACCTTCACCTTAAACGAAAGTAACAATTAAACCAACCACAAAAATGTCAAATGTTGGAGTTGGAAACGTCGAGATAAAAATGTAGGGTGCTAATAGTGTTTATCGCCCTGGGGGACGTTATAAATTGGTAGAAAATCCTTCTGTTACCACTGACAACCCCCTGCGGTTTTTCAGCGTGCTTTCCTCGGACCACCTGGACAAATCATCTAAAGATATTATCTGTTTTCTTTTTGGTTTAAATTACCAGACAGGAGGAGGCTCGTTAATAAAGAAATGGTTTATTTAATTGTGAAAGATTTCAGGAAACTGTTGGCAGTTATAATTTATATACAAGACAGTTTTGGAGAAATTTAACATTTTAATTATATAGGAATACTTAATTAAAATATTTTGCTTTTAAACTAAACAAAAATAATCTAGCTTTCTAGGATTCTATAAAAGTTACAGAACTAAAATAAGGTGGAACATATAGGTAATAAGTAGGTATAAGTATTTTTAAACCTTGGGAACTTTCAAATGTTTAATATTGACTACTTTTTACCTTCGATTGCTTCTATCGACTATTTTTATTTTTAATACTTTCTGGTTTTTAAAGTTCTGGTTTTGCCGTCATAACTGCGATCTTGAAAATGATATATAAATATAAAGTTTTAAGTTTTGTTTGTATGATGACCGAAAATAACAATGTACATTAATATAGCATCATATAGGAATTCTATTTTTCAATATATTTATTAATATAATGGGATAAAAGGAACAAGATTTTGATTGATAACTAATGACACAATTTCTACTGCATTTATTTTTGTCTTTTATTTAACTTTTGTCTTTCTTTTGTTTTTTATTAACTTTTTGGATTTTCAAGTTTCTGGATGTTTGTTCAAGCAAATTTTATTAGAAAGGGCGCTGTTATTTTTAGCGGTCAATTGTAAAGAAGAATGCTCTTTAAAATAAAATCAAAAATATAAAACATAAAAGCAATTTTGCATTATTCAAAATGAAACTTTTCTTTTTAACATAGTAGAATCAAACAATTATCTCCCCTCTTTCCTCTCTCAATCACTAATACGGAAAGGAATTCGTAGAGCTCCGTCTGCTATCATGAATAGACTGAAGCGAACAGTCGAGGTAAAAATTTGAGTGAAAAGGTAATTACTATTTTTAGTCGATAATTTCCAACACTATTTTGGTCATTTTTTTTACTTTAAAACGGCTTTTATTGAGACAAGTTGACACGATATATATTAATCAAAATATTGTTCATAATTTTCAACGCTTTCCCATCTTTCTGGGAACTTGGCGTTAACGTGTCTAAAGAACGATGCTCATTGAACGATGCTCCTATTACTTACTATTGCTGGTCTTTTTTTCAACAATATGTACTTCAGTTGGTCCAATAGATATCGGTAGACATCTACAGTAACAGTTTTATTCGTTTTTAGCATCTCATTAAATTATATCTTGCATATCCGAATACATACAGAGCACGGCTTTACGGTCAAGATCGATGACTCTTCTGGTCGAACCCTACTGAAGTATATCCACTTCAAAAAGCCCTTCTTGTTTTTGCCTGGCAAGTAATGAAACGGTAATGTCGAAAATCTTCGAAATGGCATTTTCAGTCAATAAAACTTGCCTTCTTTCGTAACGCATGTAAATCTGAAAAAAGTTAATTTATCAACTGCTAGGTTATCTGAAAGTTCCTTGAAAGTTTAAGCTGGGTTTTCAGCTATTCAATCTTGCAATTCATTCTACCAGGACTAGGGTCTGTATAACACTTAATATCTGAATAACTCAATAATAGGAATGTCAAACTGATTGAATTTAACAGATAGGATAGCTTGTTTAAGAGTCATTTATATTGATACTTCACATTTTAATCAATGGGTATCGGCGAAATATATGCAAGCACTTTAAGAGACTACCTCCAGTTTTATTTGAAAATTATTTACAGTTTAATAACTCCATCAGCTAACACGGCCGATTCATATTTTTCAGTATCTCAGTTCTACAGCATATTCTACAGTATTTTAACTAGATATAAAGTTAGGCCAACGAATTCAAATCATCAAGTGATAACGTGAAAATTAGTATTTAAAAAACGAAGATCACTAATATACTTAGAAATGCTACGAAAAGTCCCAAAACAATTAAATCTAAAATAAAAGATCCGTCTTTGTTGGCGCAGTGGTAAAGGCGAGAGGACGTGGTCGCAAATTTATGTTTGTGATTGCCCACGTTAAACAGTAGGTCCAGTCCAGATAAACCCTTGTTGGTAAAAAAGAAATTTTAAAATATGTATATATAAAAAAAATATAAAAGACATCCTCCAGAAACTCCACTTCAAATATTGAATTTAATACAACTAGTGACAAAGCAAAAACCTCAGCTTCGCACACCTTTTCATTGATGTCAAGCTTCATGGGAATTACGTAAAAATTGCCAAGTTTGGTCTGGCTCGTAATTTCCATTAGCCTGTGATTTAAAACGCCATGGTTCCCTTGTTTCCTAAATTACTTTCGGATCTAGTTAATTTATGCCCCTTGGTGACAACTATATTTCTTCAAAAATGGGGTGGTAAGTCCGTCCCCCTCCAGTCAAATTCATCCCGTTTATTTATCGTTCATCTGCAAAGGCACGCTGTAGAAAATTAGAAACTATTTTACGGGGACAGGGTAACAAGGTTCCTATTAAATGGTATCGATAAAGCTGCAATTTTTCAAGCAATTCAATATAAAATTAAGACTTTTATATTTAGAAGACACATTGAATTGTATAGATTATTATTTCAGAATGACTGAGAGTAAAAGTCGTCTACTTTTTAACCGACTTCAAAAAATGAGAAGGTTCTATGTTCGGCTGTATGTGTATTTTTTTAATGTATGTTCGCCGTTTTCTCCGTCAGTTGTGAGCCGATTTTCAAAATTATTTTTTTATTCAAAATAGTACATTTCTGAGGTGGCTCCATTGAAACCAAATAAGGATCTCTCTGGGGAATGGGGGGGGGGGTGATGGGGGAAAATAATTTTGGAAAGGGTTTGGTGCATTTTGGTACTTGAATTTAAAGATTTCGTGTATTTGGGTATTTAATTGTAGGGGTTTATTAAAAATAGTAATATATATATATATATATATATTGCCAAAAATATTAATATTTTTTTCTCCGATATTCTATTTTCGTACATTCGTAGTTCTGTAAATAAGAAAAATTATTGAAATTGGTTCGAAAAAGTTCTCATGGAGTTAACAGATGTTTTTGTATTTTCAAAATGCATTGAAAATAAAACTTATTTCTTTGACAATAAATTCGATCATATTCAATGTGGTTGGATCAACCTATTTGGTTTCTGAATGGTACCACCTTCCATCGATTCTTTTAAAAGTTAATTTCGTGAATGAATTAGAAGATACATTAAAAGGCAAAACAGAATTAATTATATTGATTAAACATGTCGTGAATGTTACACAATGGCTTGATAATATTTAGTATCCAAAAAAGAACGGCAGAATATAACAAAACAATTTTGGAAAACCAAAAAGTGTATTTCCGTGAGATAACTGATAGCCCGTTTGAAGTTGTTTTTGAAGTGGGTGTCTCATTTATTCGCATGACATAAGGCGTAGAACATGTGTCAATAATGTCAACTGTATGAACAGCAGTTTGTAAAAGCCGTCCGAAGAGATCAGAAACAAGTTATTCTATATAAAGCATGCCCGGAAAAGTGACAAGAGCACCAGAGAGAATATCTGTTAAAGAAGAGAGTATTGTACTAAAATAGAATTTCTAAATAAAAATATGCGTTTCTTAATTAGACTGCTATCTTTTAAATATAAAAAATTACATCCTAAAATAATCAGACCTAATTTTAGAGTTTTTGTTCATCAGTCAACTTGAGATGATAAATAACAACAGTAATGTTAACAGGAACGTGAAAACTATAATTAATATATATTTTGTTAATGCTTTTAGACCTAACATCTTTACCCCATTTCAATTCGTATATATTAAATTCCTAGAATCAAACTGAAACCACTAAACCGCCATTAAAATACGCAAATGAATTGAAATATTTTACCGCTGAAAAGACTCCAGAAATGTTGTTAAGAAGCTCTTACATTTTTGATAAGCATCCATTAATTAGTTCCCCCTTTTTGTTAATAAAGTAGCGTTTAACTTTTTAAAAGTTTGCTTAAAAATACACGAAATATTCCTCAAAACTTGGCTTAGAATCTTTAAAAAAAATTCTGATCAGATTAAATCTGTTTATAATTTTAATAAAAGTTTAAAATAATATAAGCAATGTTTTTGTTGCTATATTTTAAACTACTTTTAACCAATTCAGGTTTGTTTTATCTTCTTTTTTCTTAATAAATTTGTTGTTCATGGTGAATAATTATTTAATTTGCTTCTTCTAGTTTCCGTTCTTTTCAATTCTACTTCTAGTCATTCCAACCAACTTTCCTGTTCTATATTTTCACCTTTTCAATTTAAATATTAATTTGTTCTGGCTTACCCATCACCATAATAGTTTTGCTGTAACAGTTTAAGTATCATTCCATATTCCCTTAGTTCAATGTTAAATCTGTTTAGGGTTTTCCATAGGTGGCTATCATTTGTTATCAGTACATCATCCGTAGCTACTTCTTTTTGTCTGAGGTTTATCTATTGTCTAAATATTATGTGCAATCTTGAGCTTTGATCTCTGACTTGTTTTAGCCCTTGCTTCTGAAGGTGTTTCATTTTTTATTGTTTTTAATTACAGATTTTTGTATGTATTTAATTTTTGTATATCTTATTCTTCTTTATTCCATCATTTATTATATACATTTTTATTTCACCTTTTAATGTCAGCTAGGCCTATATATATATATATATATATATATATATATATATATATATATATATATATATATATATATATATATATATATATAATATCTATTATTTATGTCATAACTTTGATCATAACATTTATCTGCTAATTTTAATCCGTTTTAACAACTTGAAACCGTATGTTGGTTGGTATGACCATGTAGCATTGATCTATATAATTGATAGTAATAGTCTAGTTAAAATATTCGATGCAGGTCATCGCACATCAGTAAAATTTTGTAGACATTTGACAAAAAGGTCGACCAATATCAACCACATTTCAATTACAATACATGTATCAATTACATTTTTTGGACTGATTCGGTCACACATCTCAGAGCATTCTGTCTCTTTTTAACAAGGGTAAAATAAGAAGGAAAAATCCGCTACGAGTTTGAAACGAATATTACGAGAAAAATGTAATATATATACGTGTTTTTATTGTTAATAACTTATTACTTCAACTGTAAATGCTATAAAAATACCCACCATATCCACTTAAGAATAAGGTAAAAAGACTACTTATTTTTTGAAGTATTAGAGCAATCGTACATTTTAAAATGAATATTAAATATTTCACACCTAAAAGTGCTTTTCCTCGCACAGATAATTATCATACAGATACTCCGGTACAATATTATGAATATGTAATGAAAAATAACGATTTCTTAAAATGCTTTTAAGGTTTTTAGACATCTGCAAGAAATATATCTCGAATTAGATCTTGAAAATAAATAAACAGTTGAGAAGTAATAATGCTATTTAGAAATAAACGGTAGGAGTTAATATGAGAGGTAAATCTGACTGAAGCCTGAGATATTTGACAGTTATTAATTTCGTATGAATGAAATTTAAATAAAATTAAACACCTCCTCTGTTCGGAACGACAAAATACAAGATTTATGATATTGTTCGCTATTTCTTTTACATATCCTTTCCAATTAGAGAAGAGAAAGTAACGAGGAGTCGTCAGACAATTTGTACAGAAGATTAAAGTCAGAAATTAAAACAAAAAAAATATTTTAAACGAACTTCTCTGTTTTTTTACAAATTTCACAACAATTTGTATAAAAAATAATATAGACTAGTGGTCGAAATTCGATCACAATATATTAATTTAATCCTGTTTCCCAATAATAGAGTAAAGAGACTAATTTAAAAATGACATGTTACAATATGTCACATAAATGTAACTTACTATGCCAGTGAACTTTATAACAAAGTATCATAAGTAAGATTATTTCAAGTTCCATTTAACCGTAACAACTTGAAAGCATCAAATATAGGTATACGTAATCAATATATATGAATTTAGAATTTGATATTAAAATGACAACGAATACAATTAGTTAATTTCTTCTATTTGTCCTATGTCTTCTAGCTATGCAAATTATGTAGTTATTGGCATTTTAACTCCTACCTATTTCCATTACATTCTTTTATCAATATCAATCATATCAATAACAATAAATAAAAAAGGTTGATTGAAAAATTTTTTGCCTTTATTTTTTATATCAAGTTGCTCTGTTCTTTGTAAATGGCTCACCTTTCATTTTTCCTCAATGCCCTTCATTTATCTATTGCTTTCTACTTTATCTTATGACCAACAAATGAGCAATTAATTCTATTAGTGTATTTTATAACTGTTAATATTCTATGCTACATTCATTTTAACTCTTGATACATCTACTACAATGATATACTAAGTTTCTAGATATATATCGATTAACAGCAGTCGTTAAACAAAAACAATTTTTCTTTTTTATTTTTCTTCGCCAGCCATCAAATTAAATCGAGAGCTGATTTCGAAAATCTAAGTATCTGATAAGCACAGAATCCAGACGATTCTTGTTATTCTCGAGTTTTCTTAATCTATGTTTCAATGGTAAAAACTCACTTAATTTCAACGAGCCCTATTCTTTATTTTTAACCGACTTCGAAAAGGGAGGAAGTTCTATGTTCGGATTAATATTTTTTTAATTTATGTTCGTCGATTTCTCCGTCAATTATGCACCGATTTCCCAAATTATATTTCTATTGGAAAGAGTGCACTTTCGAGGTGGTCCCATTGAAACTAGGGAAGGGGGAGAAATCGACGAAAAACCTCAGATTTCAAAGGCACGTCAGTGTTTTCACATATTTTTTATCTCAAATAATCAGATATCGGAGTATAATGTTGTTGCTGAACTTATGTGATAAAAAATTGGAAGTAATTCAGTGTAAAAGTCATTCAGTTTGCTCTTTAAGCACTAAGCATATTATATGAGACATCGTAGAAACAAAGAGACGCGAAGGTCGTGGATTCGAGTCCCAACAGGTCAGCAACTTTTTTGTTCTAGTTTGATTGGAACATTTGTCAAATCACCTAAATTAGGTAGTGGACCCCAGGGCCTAAAACATTCCTTATTTTCAATAATTGTTTCTTCATTCCTATCTTAGCTCATAAGGGCTGTACTTTCACTTGATCTATCCATTGTAATATTTATGGGTATTTAGCTAAATTATGTGCATATACTAGATTATAAAATACATGTAATAGTTTGGTTAAATAAGTTTTCTTTTTATTTAGTTATTACAACGATTGTTATGTACATATTTTATTTTAAAACGTTTTTTTTTTGTTTCAAAAATCTGTGTTTGATTATTTCTTCATTTTTAGTGAGTTCCTTATTTATTTTTTGTAGTCAGTTCAATTTATTTGCCAAAAATATTTTTGTAATTTCTTTATTTATATTTATATTTTCTTTCCTAAAACATTCCGTATTTCCAATAATTGTTTCTTCATTCCTATTTTAGCTCATAAGGGCTGTACTTTTACATGATCTATCCATTGTAATACTTATGGGTATTTAGCTAAATTGTGTGCATATAGTAGATTATAAAATATATGTAATAGTTGGGTTAAATAAGTTTTTTGTTTATTTTTATTTAGTTATTACAACGATTGTTATGTACATATTTTATTTTAAAACGTTTTTTTGTGTTAAATATCTGAGTTTGATTATTTCTTCATTTTTAGTGAGTTCCTTATTTAGTTTTTGTAGTGAGTTCAATTTATTTGCCAAAAATATTTTTATAATTTCTTTACTTATATTTATATTTTCTTTCCCAAAACATTCCGTATTTCCAATAATTGTTTCTTCATTCCTACTTTAGCTCATAAGGGCTGTACTTTTACTTGATCTATCCGTTGTAATACTTATGGGTATTTAGCTAAATTGTGTGCATATAGTAGATTATAAAATACATGTAATAGTTAGGTTAAATAAGTTTTTTGTTTATTTTTATTTAGTTATTACAATGATTGTTATGTACATATTTTATTTTAAAACGTTTTTTTTGTGTTAAAAATTTGAGTTTGATTATTTCTTCATTTTTAGTGAGTTCCTTATTTATTTTTTGTAGTCAGTTCAATTTATTTGCCAAAAATATTTTTATATTTTCTTTTTTTATATTTATATTTTCTTTCCCATAAAAGTACACGACTGAAACAGCCGATAATAAATAGTAATAAAATCCAGATAAACCCATATTTGGTAAAAGTAGACTTTAAAATATATAAAAAAAAACTAATATTAATATAAAACCCACATTAAATAAGACGAATGCTTACCCCTTCGGGTAACAAGACGATTTAAAATCGAATATTGTCGTAATTTCTTTCCTCCGTCCATTTCAACATCCATAAGTTACACCTCTGACCGTTGCTTAAACAATTCAGTAACCGACTTTGGCATAAAATTACTGTCGGAAAAATATTTACGCCCCATTGTGTTTTGACAGGCCGGGTATTTACGGCCTTTTGGAGGCACCCACATCATGGTTCTACACATTTATTTCAATTTTATTTGTTTTTTCTTTCTTACAATGCCGTCCTCTGTTATTAGTCCGTTTCGAACACATTTGACTGTGTTTTAATTGTCGTGAAGTTTAATTATTTTCATCAAAGTAATGAAAAATGTATGTCACAATATAATTGCTAATAATTATATAGAAATGATTTATTTCACTTGGTTATTGAATATATGTAAGTGGTCTTCGTGATATTTTTGTTGAAAATATGGCCTTATTTCAATGATATTATAAATGAAAACAAAATACCAATAAGTGTTGGCCATTCGAACCCCTATATTTTAGATAATTTTTGGCTATTATCAAAAAAAAATCTTTTTCAGGACTAAAACAGTATATTAATTTATAGAAATTAAATTTTTGATTCCTTGCTGAAATGAAGTCAAATCTATTACAGGAAAATATACTTCATCGTTCGAAACAGGTGATAATCAGCTAGGGCTAGGTATAGGCTATATGGCCGATAGGTTATGAATTCCTATTATTTTCCGATTTGGATTATCGTAAAAGGTCAATTTCTTTAAAAAAAATCTGAAAGCACGGGGAAAAACATTTAGTGTTAGGTCCTTTGATTTCGGTTCATATAGCACCCAATTTCCTTGCTTTTGGCAATTATTTAATGGCTTTCAAACTATAAGAGCTGTTAAATAGAATAATCGGATGACTCGAATTTTGGAAATTGTAAATTAAACCACAAAAAATCAATAGATTATGTTCCACCTTGAACGCTTCCTTACTTAATTTACCAATTTACTTATCGAAAAAGTTCCCATTACATTAAGGCCACAAAAAGTTACACACCTAGGATTTCTTTTCAGCCGGTATCTAAGTTGGTCAGCCATGTAGATATTGTACAGTACCCGGGTAAACGGGGCAAATAGAACACGCTGTGGGACCACAAACTGAATAAATCTCATAGTCGAAAGAGAATCATCGATTTTGTCTTGGAATAACCGCTTTTCCAAATACCATCATTGGGTGTATCAAACTATAATGCCTTGAAAATAAATTACACCATGGTACCACATTTTTTCAAGAGCCCTAATGGGATTCAGGAATACTCTCCCATGTAGTTCTTGTCACACAAAGTGCGATTTACTTCACCTGGTGCATATAATAACAGATTTAATTAAAAAAACCTATAGAAGATAGCAGGTCAATTGAAAAGTCCGCGGCCTACCATAGTAAAACACATTTTTCTTGGCAAAATTAGTTTTTTTTTACTCAACATAATTTCCTTCAAGGGTGATACGCTGATTATAGCGACCCTCCATTTCATTCTAAGTTGTTGTAAAAGCAAATTGTTAATCGACAACAGCTTACAACAATGTAATAAATACATTTTTAAAAAACCTCACCTGGTAACATCACAGCTTGAGATTTCTTGAGTTTTTTGCTCGAAATCCGAACGGCTTGCCTTGGATGATGTTGATAATAAACTTAGGAAACCACACCTTCGTATAACTTAAAAATACTTGCGAATACTTTTTTGCGAAAATATTTTTATATTGAAATTTCACAAGCATTTTTTGTGAATTTTAATTGTCACCGTACTTCATTTTATGAAAAATGCACAAAGTTTTAAAAACTAAATATTTGAAGCTGACTTCATAGTTTATACTACAAAATACCGCATAAAATTATACTGATTTTTATATTGAAAGTAGTATTTTGAAAAACTATAAAGACACTTATATATAACACAACTAACAAATATCTCAATTTCTCAAATAAAATACAACCTTCTATTTATTTAAAATGGGGAACATTGAGGCAATGTGTTCCCATTTACGAAACACAAACTCCAATTGCTACAATATTATATTTTAGCAATCATGGGCTTGTTATATAATACGTTGTAATCTTCTCATATGTACCATAAAGTGTTTTTATTGCCCTTCAAGAAAAATACAACGGTCAAGTTAAGAAGGCCCAATATCGGACTGAATTCTCTAACTCTGGGGAAAAGTAAACAACCCCCAGAAGAGCAAGACGTACGTCGCAATTGTTTTCCGGCCCTTGTTGACCCGCTGCAGAGGGGAGACGAAATCCTTGACGCCATCTTCCCAGATAAACTAAAGGAGTTTTTCTATGACATGTGCCCCAGTAACTTTTGGGTTTTGTTTTTATTGTAGCATTCATACTGAACATTGAACATTTACTAGTTTGAATACAAAATAAACAAATGTAATAAAATTTATTTGCATATACATCAACAATCTCGGCTGGGCATGGTCTAAATTTATGTTTGTGATTATAAGACAAGAACATATTCCGATAAGGAAAATCATACCAGCCACGCCGTTAACCAAGCTGGGTAAGATTGGCTGTCTTCTAGAATGATATCTTATTTGATCACTCGTCAGTCGGTAGGCTCAATACCGAGAAGTGTGGTTCGAAGCCCACGGTAAGGAGTGCAGATAAACAATTATTGGAAAAAATGAGGTTCAGTGCAAAAGCCATTCAGATTGCTTTTTAACCGCTAACTATAGCATATAAGGCCTCGTAAAAATATTGTAAATAACTGCTTCTATGGTGTAATGTTTAAAGCGTGTAGCACCCAAATGGAGGTCGCGGGTTCGTTCGTTTTCGTTGTTGATTAGTTAAAATATTAGTCAAATAATCTCCTTATTTTCCATCATTGTTCCTTTGTTCCTATTTTTCCTCACACGGACTCCGTCTTTACTTGGCCTATTCATTGTAATATTAAATAATATAACTACGTAATTCATTGAGCAAATATGTAACACTAAAGGAATTAAAAAAAAGGAACTCACTAACTAACTTAGATTTTTAACACAGAAAAACATTTTAAAATAAAATATCTACATAATAATTCGTTGTAGTAACTAAATAAAAATAAACAAAAAACTTATTTAACCTATCTACTACACGTATTTTATATTAATACCTATTATAACCTATATTAAAACTATTTATCTATTCGCAATATTATTTTAACTAATACCAACTGATTACTTTGAAGTCGATGTCGAGCCCAAACAATAGCACAAGCATAAGTACAATAGCATAAGTTCTGCACAGACTTCAAAATAATCAGTTAATAGTAGTTTAAATAAAATTGTAAATAGATAAACAGGTTTAGATTGGTATTAAGCTAAATTATGTCTGTATAGTAGTATATAAAATACGTGTAGTAGATAGGTTAAATAAGGTTTTTGTTTATTTTTATTTAGCTATTAGAACGATTATTATGTACATATTTTATTTAAAATTATTTTTTGGAGTCTGTTCAATATTTTTGTTAAAGATATTTTTTAGATTAACCTTTGAATGAGGGTCTTTTGTCTGTCCAGCTTTGCTCAAACTTTCAGGAATTTTGCTTGAATGTTTGTGTACTATTTTCACCCTAAAAATTCACTACTATAAATAAATAAATAATTAACAGATTAAGGAATAAACATCAATTTTTCAATAATGTGTTAAGGTTACGAGAAAGCATCTACATTGAGAGATAATTAAATTAACTGATGACAAATTTTGAAGACGCCAAAATAAGATTTCTAATAACGTATTATTGTTTGTGTTCAAATGAATTAAATGACCGTAATATAAGAATAGATAAAATAACGAACAGTTCGTTATGACTCTGCGGGAGAATTCAACAACCTGTAAAGGGTAAGACTTAGGTCGCAATTGCTTTCTAGCTTTTGTTTATCCACAGCAAAGAAAAACTAAATATTTGACGCCGGATACCCTATTAACCTTTGGACTGTGTTTATTACGGCTTGTAGCTGGAAACATGAACATATACCTGTTTGTATATCGAACAATCAATTCAAATAACCCTGTCTATGTTCCAACTCAAATTAGCTCCATTCAAAATCTACTTATCGGATAATGTTTAGTCATCAAACATAAATTGCATACTAATTAATGGCAAATATAATTGTTTCGAATCATATCCAATTGTTTTTTTTTTTGTTTCAGGTAACTATTTTGATCAATTATTCCGATTGCAAGAGATGTTTAAATTAATATGCTGTTTGGTGAGTTTTAGTATAAAACATTTTAATTAAATTAAAATTTATTTTGTGAAACTGACGCGTAAATATTTGGTGGATTTTAAACTAGGCATTATATTTTCAAACAACAGCTAAAGTACTTTAAAGCTTGTTTGAAGTGTATAATTTGTTGTAATATGTATACAACGAGTTAATAAATGGTTTTACTATTATTAATTATTATATTATATATTAAAAATAACGAGTAGATGTAAAATAGAATTAATATTAACTAACTATTAATTTAATGATATAAAATATTGATTATATTAAATTAATAATCTAATTTTCCTTTGTGGATTTTATTTCATTGAATATAAAATTTTACAATTAAAATTAAAATATATATATATATATATATATATATATATATATATATATAATATGTACTTTTAAATGAAGAAAATTCGTGCTAATGAGTATAAGCCATATTCATAGTTCCCCTTCAAAACTCCTCTAGCAATTTTTTATATAATTATCATGTATTTTTAAATTTTTGAGGAAACATTTACTAATTAAATAAAGTATTTCTAAATTATAAGTATATAATTCAAAATATAAGACCCGATATTGAAATTGTATCCCTTCCCTTCTTCATTCTTTGGTTTTTTTTAGGATTTTTTCATTTCTCATTAATTAAATAAAATAATTAAAAATTATTGTGTTCTGCAATTTAAAATATGCATTTTACTGTTAAAACAGTGAAAATTTTTCCTATACAACAATGATTTTACAGTTTAAATATAATTTCAACTTTATTTAGTTACTTAGTGTTTACAATATTTATTTATATACCATATCTAATCTATTTTTATTAAACATTGTTACTAATCGTTATTTCTATATATTATTTCTGTTAAATACACTTGTCCCGCTACAGTATTGTCCAATAGTTGCATTAATTCGGTTTTAACATGGGAATAGTCATGCCATTTTGCGATTCTCCTAAGTAACAATTGTTATGTGAAGATCTTGCTGGATAACTAGACGGCGTGGTCATATCTACGATATATAATATAATTTCTATTTTTTTGACAGTATTCATTGAATTTGTAGAATTGAATAATGCTTTATAAACGAAAAAATAATTTTTAAATACTTCTCATTTTACCAGGTATTTTTTTATTATCACAATTAGTCCTTATTATTTTCAGCACTTAATCCGTTAAATTATTTACTAAAGCGTAAACTAGCAGGCGGAAACAAAAGTATAGTCTATTCAAAGTTATTTTGTACATATGTCATCTAAATTTGAGACGTCAAGACGTCGCAATGTTGTCGTATCAACTCTGAGTTTTAGTTCAGTTCGGCTTTTCAGACAAAATTCTAATCTAAATGAAATAATTGAACAAAAACGTTCTAAGAACTACATTTATTTATACAGCCACAATAGTTTATAGGTTAGAGTGATAACCTCTTATCACTATTACTGTCAAGAATTTTGCATACGTCTGACAACCGGACGATTTTGACAGACTTCACCTGCTAACGTATCAAATCTATCCAGCCCTGTCATGGAACATATATTGTTATTATATTTTTTGTTTTATTTTTCGTTACGTCTTTAACATTAATTTTATTTCTAAGTATTGCCCAGCTTCTTATTTATAATTTTTCTTCTAGTCCCTTTCCTTTATGTACGAGTACTCCACTATAAATCAAAGTAGTATAGTTACTATTTTAACGTCTGGTTTAATTTGTATGTCTTGCTTAATTTGTTAAAATTGTTGGTTCAGCTTCCCTTTGCCTATCAGTTTTTGTATATAAAGGCTGCCTTCTAATGACGATAATTATATCGTTCAAAAAATAAGTTGAGAATGGGTTTGTGTCTAAGGATACGTAATTGCTACTTTGTTTCAATTAAAATAATTTATAAGACAAGAAACTTTTCAAAAAATTTTTGAAACACTCGTTTTAGGTACAATATGGTAAAAATTATATCACTAAATTCTTGTTTTGCAAGGTGGTACAAGAAAATTACCACCGCTTCGTGTTTGATTGGGTAAATATCGAAAATCACGAATAAACCTTGACGGTGGCCGACACGGGTGGTCCTAATTGGTGAGGCAATGACCGGTATTAAAACAAGAACTACCTATTCATTTTCCTATACCTCCAGAACCTGCCACGCTCTTTATAAATATCGTTTAACGCTTTCGGTCTCTATTGTTATTATCTATCATTAGGCACGAATATTAATTTCCTCTTCAGATCCTGGGGTTGTCCTTTTTAATTTCAAAATGAATAATTTACTTTTTTTGTGGTATGTTTTTCCATATCGATGACGTTCGCCCACCTTTTTCACTTATTTGTCGTGTTTAATCGTATTGATTTCCAATTTATTCTTCTAAATATCATAATGTATTCACTTTATTGTTATTTTAAATAGACAGGAAAACATTTAGTTGGTTATTTAATTGTAATTTGTAGTTTTTTCTTGGGGATATTATACATTATTACCAGGATACTAACGCATCTATTCACAAGTACAATTAACAGTTTGAAATTAGTTTTAATCATCGTCTGTTAATGTGGATGTTCATGTTAATTATGAATTTATACAAGATATTTTACTCTAGTAGTAGACTTATTGCAGCCATATTTTCGAGGAAACCAAATGTTGAAATTGATTTTGATGCTTTAAATCTAGTTTTATGAAGGCCTTATTCATAAACTACAGAAAATTCTACCAGAACAATACACCGAACTATTAAAATCATACATTACAATCAGTTTAGAGTCAAACAAAAGGAAGCTTACTCTACAATGAAACAATCTAAAGCAGGTGTATCACAAGGAAGTGTACTGGGACCAATGCTTTATCTACTCTACACTTGTGATATACCACAAACGGAACATATTACGATGGCTCCATTTGCTGATAATACTGCGATTATAGCTGTCAGAGACAATAGTGAAGAAGCCTCACGAAAATTACAACAGGCAAGTGACAATACAAATAATTGGACACAAGCTTGGAAAATAAGAATTAATGAAAGTAAATCTATGCAGATCATGTGCAGTTCACCTATTAGCACCGTACAAGCACCCATAATATTAAATAATACTATCATTCCATATAGCAACAACGCTAAATATCTCGGAATGAATCTCGATGCAAAACTTCGCATATAATGAAGAAAATAACATATAATGAAGAAAAGAAAAGAACTGAAATTGAAATATAGGAAAATGTACTGGCTAATTGGAAGAAAATCACAATTATCAGTACATAATAAATTACTATTATATAAGCAAATACTAAAACCTCTATGGACATACGGAATTCAATTATGGGGATGTTCTGCAAAGAGTAACATAAAACAAATACAAATTTTTCAGAACAAAGTCCTGAGAGGTATTGTGGGTGCACTCAAATACTATAGGACTGATTACCTACATCGAGACCTTCAGATACCCACAGTCAGTCAAGAAATCAAGGGAATTGCAAGAGGGCATTATAAAATACTCCATTCTCATTAGAATATTGAAATATTGCAGCTTTAGGACACCATCAGAACAGGACACAGATTCAAAAGAATCAAACTATCTGATCTTGTGTAGTGTTGTGTAGTGAGGTGCAGATATTAAAAAATTCAGCAGTGACATGTATAAACATTATTTCACCAGAGACTAAGTTAGGGCCGATGGGTACTCCTAGTTATATACCTAGATTTAAGTTATTATAAAGACAAATTGTAGGTTAGCCGGAAACGATTAGTAACAATATATTAATTAAATAATAAAAAAATATGTTTATGCTTACCCAATTTTTAATATTACAAATATTATAAACGAAAACGATCGAATATTATGAATAATTAGAATCTTACATATCTACTAAGATTACAAAGAAACAAATAATATTAAAAAAAATAACAGATCGAATTATTCTATCGCTGTTGTTTTTTAATAAAACAGTTGATTTTATAAAGCCGAATATTTTCGAATCGGTTCGATATTTTTTTAGTGAATTAAAACTGAATATTTAATGGGTATTATTACCGAAAATACCAAACCAAAAATTGTTTCTTCGACGAAAAAATCGACCAAAGGCAAACTGGGAGTTCGAAGTCGAGCTCCTTTTTATTTTGCTCGAGTGTATTTCCAGTTCAATTATTTCCCTGGGGGAATAAATCAATTTCAATGAACAAATGGATTAGGGCCAAAGCGTAGGGGGTGGGGTGAAGTTAAGATGCTACATTGTTTTTTTTAAAAAGCTTTCTTATATAATAAAAACTTTTTAGTTAAACAAAAACATACTACATAATGTATTACTTTATTGGAACAATTTGGATAATTTATTATATTATTTCAGATCTGTAGAGTTGCTCTCCGTTGCTTTTTTAGTACTAATTTTAAATAAAAATAAAAAATTCACACGGCGCTGAATCAGACTCGGTTATCAGTGCTTTCTAAAACAGTAATTTGGTCCTAGTCACAGTTACCTACGGTTGATAATTTCAAGGTTTGTCACAGACTACTTCTGAATTCGATTCTACAGACTATAACCACTCTGACCATATACCAAAGGGAAACGTCTTGCAGGTATTTACTCAATTTCTATCAAATTCACTAAACGCCATCGATAAATCTAGGAAGAATTCATAACATCTTTGGGTAAGCTCATCTAAAACAGAGAAAATCTACACTCTCACTAAGAAATATTTTAATAATCCCATGGCAAAGAAATGCTTACAGAAATTATATTAAAAAATCCTGCTCCAATTTTATTTGGCATATCTTTCTTCCTTTCTGAGTATAAAATGATATTAAATTTTCTAAAATTCTCTTAAATAAGTTAAATATTATTGAAAGGAGGAAATTGAATTAAAACAGCATCAATGAAAATAGCTACTTTTAGATAGTGTGCAAAGTAACAAAGTTTGGGTGGCTATTTATTCAATATGCTGTACCTTATGTAAAAAAGTCAAAAATTAATTTTTTTAATTACAAATACATGTTTTCAATCGAATTTACTTCTTCGTATATTATATATTTTTAAATAATTGTAGTGCAGAATATGAGCTCAAAATAATACATTTGCAATGTTCATAGTTGGTTCTTTATTTAAATTTATTATTTTATATATTTTTATTATTCTTTATATATTACGTTATATATTTTTCTTTTCGTTTGTTTATATTTGACTTCAATATTGTTACTTCTTGGTTCCCCTATCACCCTACACATCCTTTTGTTAGGTGCTTGCAAGTATTCTGATCATTATTTCATTACTTCTTGCATCGCATGGTCGATGGTTCTTTCATTCGATTTTATTTAACTCATAATACACCCTGATTCTACCATATGCTCAACAAGTCTTTATGGACATGAATATACCGATTTGTCGTCAATATGGATGATTTTTCTGGACTAATCAATGACTTTTATCACATGAGATTGTCATAGTAGGGCCAAATTTCATCACCTCTAGCAATAGGTCACAGAAAATACTTCTTGTTTGTCTTCGATCAATGAAACTGCGTAGTGGAACTTCAAAATGGTATTTTCAATCAATTCGTGTAATAGTTTTAAATTATTATTATTATTATACGTGTAATTTATTTATTAATTGCTAAGCTGTCTGAAAGTTATTTGAGAATTTAACCTGGATTTTCGTCCTATAAATCTCGCAAGTTTTCGAACTTTTTTGGTCCGCTGAAACTAAAACCTACCATTGGAATATGACGTAAAAATATCACCACAAGTTTCTAAAAGCTAATTTCTAAAATTGCTGAAACTAAATCTGCCATGTGGAATATGAATTGGAATATAATTTCTAAAAGAGTTTGATCAGTATCAGATCAGATTAAGTATCACATTTCTTCAAACAAAAGTAATTAATATGAAAAATGCAATTTTGAGATTCCCATGATTGGCGTATGTTTATATTCAATAAGTCAATAACACTAAATTGAAAACTATTATTTTATGTAAGTAAATATCGAAACCATCAAACATAACAATTAAGTTAGGTTCTTTAACAGTTATTTGCATTTATACTTCGCCTTTTCATCTAGAGAAATCACTGATCAAAATAAATTTCATTTTCATTTATATTCCATATTTTTTTTGTTTTTATACTTCTATGATTATTACTTTTCTTTTGTAGTTAATATTTTAGGTTTCATATTTTTCAAGAAATGTATTTCTTTCTTGCGAGATTAACATTATTTTGAGTGACCTTATAACCTGATTCCGCTGATGATAAACTGAATACCACAGAAAATATTCAATTCAAGATATCTTTTATATTTCGTTTAGTTGTCTCCTCAAGCAGATGTTTTATTAACAGGGCGCATAAACGCGACGGGCCGGATAGCGTCATATATGGAGCATTAAAATAACTTTAAAATATATAACATATCTGACTGGTCATATTTCTGCTACTGCCCTATGACGTTTTATAGTGTAACGTAAATTTTATGCACATATTGTGGTCAGCTGAGTGCAGTATAAAAATCGGATCGTAAATATAAGAGAACCGGGGCGATATTTTTGGTACACGTCTCTGGTTATTTATTCATGTGCTGTCGTTTTTTAATATTGTATAAATTCTTAAATAGGTCGGAAAAGAAGCGAAATAAAAACAATATCTTGATTTACTACTCTTGTGAGTACAAGTTTTCTCGACAAAGGTGTTTATCGGAGAGCAGATCACACGGTGATAAATCAGAGAAATCAGACAAACGGTTGATAAATTATCGTTTATCGATGACTTGATGGTCTAGCTTTATCTCTAGTATTGTGTGTCCTAAATGTTGACTATTCAGAATTCGTTCATTAAAGTGTTTAATCTTCCATTGACTTTTACTATGATCAGATCATATTTATATTCGACTTACTAATTCATCATTAAATGTCACTTTCTTCTACTGTATGACTGATCCCAAGAACTTCAACTCCTGTACTTGCTCTAGCTGGATCCCAGTTGGAATTGTAAGCAATCCCTCAGTTGTCAATACTTTAATATTTTAGAATGCCCAAACTCTATACATCTGTGCAGAGTGGTCAAGGACTTGGCATCATAATAGTGAACGCAATTTCTATTTTAAAAAAGGTTTAGCTTAACTGCAAACAAAATTTATATAGTAGTGGATAGACGACATCTCCTTGGAGAACACGAACTCGGATCTCAAATGAATTTTACAAATTGACCTAACAATGAATTTTTATTTTTTTAAATTAATTATATCTTGTATTAGATATGTTTAGCGCAATCTTAATTTACAAATTAATTTATTACTACTAACTTCATTTCATGTTTTAGGGCGATATGTTAGATCACTTCATTTACCTATTTGATTTCGCGGTCATTGTGAGCTCTTCATTGGTTACTAATCGTATAACTTTATTTTGGGTACGTTGGATTTAGTTGACTTGATCTCTTAGTACAACCCCATATTTGCACACCATAGATCCAAATTGGCTTTATGATTGACTGATAAACCAATCTCTTTGAATTTAGGTCAAGTTGAGAGTATCTTCTGACTAACCAGTACAGTTGCTTGATTTTGAGTCTAATCCGCTTTGATTGTTGACAGAATGTTTCCAGTTTAACGTACCATCGAGATATATTCCGAGGTATTTGGCTAATTCTGATTGAGGACTCGGGCATCCGTCAAGTGATATAATCAGGTTTTTGTCATTTCTCCGCAGCGCAAAATTAACATGGATAGAATTGGAGCTATTAAGCGGTACTTTCCAGTCTTTAATCCATTTGTAGATCTTGTTGACCACTACTTGTATTTACTCTACAGCCTTAGACAGAGGTATTTTGCCATGATAACTGTGTCAGCGTCAAAGATTTTAAGTACTGCTTCTTTTGCTGTTGGGATATCAGTAGTATAGAGCAGATATATGAGTGGTTCCAAGACACTACCCTGTGGAACTCCAGCCAAAATAGGTTTAAGTGTTGAGAATGCCACTACATGCGAGATTCTAAATTTTCTTTCGAAAGGATAATATTCTAACAGTAGAAAGTAATTCCGCGGTAGCAATTTGCTCATTTTATATATTAATCCCAAATGTCATACCCGGTCAAAAGCTTGTGAGATATCCAGGAATATTGCAGGGCGGTATTTCTTATCTTCGAATATGTTTTCAACAACCACTGTTACCGCACTTGGTGGATTGTCGAGTAGTGATTTCGAAATCCCAACTGGAAATTTGGCATATTTTCAAATGGTTTAATAAAACGTATTAGCAGCAATTTCTCAAATAATTTTGTATCGCAGGTAGCAGCGAAATTGCCCTGTAAGATCCAAACATCCATCTTGTTCTGCCGGTTTGTCAGTGGTTTTAAACATAATTATTCGGGTAAACTTAAGGCACTCTCAACATGGTTCACTCTCAAACAGGCACTAAATATAATCTAGGTGAAATTTCAACAATTTCGGGAGCCTTTTTAGAATTGAGATTATTATAAACACGTTTATTGTAGATTCTATATTATTCGGTTAGAATACGTTAGCTAAATGTCCTGCGAATAATTCAGCTTTATCATCGTTGCGTCGAACCCATTCATTTTGATCATTTTTAATAGACGGTACTCTAACAATTGGTCTTTTAAATCTCCGAGTTGCTTTCCATAGCAAGTAATCTTTATCGGCTTACCGGCTGAATTTACTTAAATATTTTTCGAAGTAACTCTGTTTAGATTATTTAATCTTCTGATTTGTCTGACTACTAATTCTATAACATATCATTTTGAATACACCGTTTCTGATTCTGTACCATACTCTTCTAGCTTTTCGTCTTTCTTTCACCTTTATTAGCTGATATTCTGATTTCTTTCTTGCTGTCGGGGTAGCTGCTTTTGCGGCAGACCGAATTTGTTCAATTCTATTTTGGGTTTGCAGTTCTAGATCGTCTATATTTTTGAGTCTTACGTTTAAACTGATTTATTCCTGCATTATAAATCTAAACGTGTCCCAGTTAGTAAATTTGTCTCAGTAATATTAGGCTTATTTGCTTTTTACAGAATTGTCGCGCCTAGTGTTAACAATATTGGAGTGTGATCCGATGATAGTTCGCACAAACTCTCGATTTTGTATTTGAAAACAACCAATGAGTAATTAAAATTTCGATTAAAGTGATTTAATTAAGCTGCTGTAATTTAGCACAATGTCCAAATTGACACAAACGCATCTCGAATTGTGAGGCAATGTTGTCATGCCCCTAGTCCTTTTTTTTTCGTTTTTCCATTTTGCGAAGCTCTTCATAGATATAAATCAGAGCAAAAATCACATTATACTATCAAAGATATAATTATAGAAGCTCAGTGAAATATAGTAAGAAAGCTTCAATAAATCCAATAAAGTTACAGGGCTATGCGAGTAACAAGACAAATAACAAGACATCTTCAGCCTGTTATGGCCATCTTACATTGTATTCTACCCTACCACAGCAACTGTCAATACTAAATTATTTTTATTCGTAGCAGTGAGCACTAATAACAGCACTTTATGACAATAAAACAAGCCATAAACCAACTTAAGTGTAAACTCAAATATATTTCGTAATAAACCCCAAGTTAATATATCGCGAAAGGATTTCGAAAAAGGAAAAACTGAAGAAAATCTTAAAAGAATTATTATAATTTTATGCGACAAGTATAATGGCTGGATAGTGTGTCGTCTGAGATTTGAATTACAGATAAGGACATAAAGTTGTTCGGACGGATGAACAACGATAGAAAACATCGCAAACGCTGCACGTAATAGCTGTAATAACTTAATAAAATTATTATTTCTTATGCTTGAATATAATTAGCACAAATATACCATATAGGGTGAGACCACACGCATTTACCTCTACGAGGTTATTACAAAATGTTTGGGTAATAATTAGTAATAAAAGGAAGAATATCTTATATATCTTATATTATCATCTTAAACACAAGTTGAGTCTACAGGCAGGTCTCCAAGCGTCTTTTTATAACAAATAGGTATTTATTTTAAACGAACAAAATTTCTTATTTAGTAAAAAAAAAATTTTAATACAGCCTAGTAAAATTTTAATTTAAAATTAATTTATTACTGCTGTTCTTGTACCAATGCATAAGCAGAACGAGTGCAGGATAAATAAAACAGTATGTATTTCTGAAGTTAGTCTACTTAAGCTAAAGTTAAGAGCAACATACACATAAAGCAACATATAATATATTTAAAATTTATTTGTATATGCGTCATCGAAATTTGTGACGTCAAGACGCCACAATGTTGCCACACTAATCTAAATAAAATAATTAAACAAAAGTCCTGTTATCAAATCTAATTTATTTTAACATTATAGTATATCTAATGCATATATTACCGAAGGACTTAAAACAGCAATTAAGAACATAATAGGTATAATAGTTTGTAGGTTTGAGTTGTTTTATTTTATTTACATAGAGAGAACACTTTTCCACACCACCGAGGAGGTAGACTTCTAGGCGCATAATTTTATATAATGGTGTCCCCCTGGAGACCTAGTCCACCTAATATATCAAAGTAATATATTTTACTTTAATTCGAGAACATATTTACCTTTTTACGTTTAGTTCTTGTTTCTTTCGATGATATATTTACTTGACAAGTCATCTTGATATCACTGTATTTTTTTATTTCAGCTACTACTACGTATGTACACAATTTTTGATAAAATTAATTACTGAA
Organism: Rhynchophorus ferrugineus; assembly: GCF_030347505.1. Lineage (NCBI taxonomy): Eukaryota > Metazoa > Arthropoda > Insecta > Coleoptera > Curculionidae > Rhynchophorus > Rhynchophorus ferrugineus. The sequence goes on along the minus strand of NW_027472580.1, from coordinate 87,244,110 downwards.
TTCTGCCTAATGCATTTACCATATCTACCAGACAGTTAGTATTCATTCTCTCCTCATACATTCTAACCTAATGCTCATGTTTAATTCTGAACATTTATAATCATATCTGTACCCACAAATCTTTTACGCCCTACAATACAATTTTCTACAGTTATAATCTATTAATTATGTGCATACCTTTAGTTGTTTCCGCTCTCATAACCTTTTCTCACGAATTTTCAGCATTATCACATGTCCTGAAAGCCTATTAGCTCAAATCTATCTAAAATATTCAAGCGAATATTGACTTCTAAACATTATAATGTCATCTTTCACTAGGAGAAAACAGAAAATGCCAGAAAATTTGAATGTGCAAAGAATGTGCTGATATCTAGAACGTTTTAAGAATAAAGAATCAGTATCGAACAAACCCCAAAATAACCATAACATCAAATAACCTTGTAGTAATATCAATCATTTCACGTCAAGAGTAGTATATCCAAACAAATGATTTCCAATATATTTCAACGACAGAACTTGATATATACTCATCGTTGAACTTCATTTTATTCCACATTCATATTCAACCCATTACTGCAGACATAGAGCTTAGATGCTGACAGAATAATGAGAAAACTTAGTAACTATACGTAACTATAGTATATTTACGACCTTTTTAACATTTCAACATTAGTTTTCAAAAAAAAACAAAAGGCAATTTAATTACAAAAATTTAACGGTATTTGCAAATCATTATTTCAATGTTATTGTTCATTTCGATTTCCTGAATCAATACTCAAAAGAAAAAGAAACACCCCTAAAATTTGCTTTGCTTTCAATCTTATAATTAGAACTCAGATTATTTGATGTAGAACAAAAGAAAATTGAAAAAGATTCGCAATAAGATAACGGTAATCACTGAAAAATTTAAATAGCTCGCATACCAATTGTTTTATGTTCGTTAAGGCGTATGAAATTCAACACGTCTACTTTTAATTGTATAGGAATCTAGTATAATACCGCGCTTCTTCCCATTCCCTCTTCCTCTCCGTCTCTCTCCCTTAAACAGAGAATTCTAATTCAATTACGGTTCTTGGATTTAGGTGAACCATTTATACGGAAAGGGAGGTATACACGGGCAGAATGTTAAATGTTAGCTGGGGAGCATAGTGAAAAGAATAAGCGCCGAGATATATTGAACTTTATCTGGGTAAATTTGTTTGTTAGTTCCAAGAACGAATGATGGTTATCTGGTCTCTAATATGTGTATCCCCTGTGTAATTAAATAACAAACAAACTAAAACATTACGTACGATTTGTGTTCGTGATATTTAAAATAAACTGTTGAATTAGTTTGTGTGCGATTATTAATAATATAAGGATTTCTAACTATTTTTTGTTGACAACAATCGATCTGAAAATTATGATTTTCTTGACAATTTGTTAAATCGGTTGTAATTAAAGTAATAATTAAAATTAAATTATTAATAAAATAATTAAAGTAATAGAATAATTCTAGAAGGAAAAAAATATATATTTTAAAGCCTCCTTTAGAGAAACGATAGAACCACTGGCGATGGTGGTGAAACCGCAATCTTAATTAAAAATGGAATCCGTCACTTCTTATTACCGTCACAACATACGAACAGTTTTGAATCAACCTCCATCTCAATTGTTCTATCAGACAGGCCAGTCAAAGTCACTACTATGTATCGGAAATGCACGGAATACGACCCCTCCGAATTCAGGAGACGTGTTCGACGGAGACGTAGCCAAAATTACTGGCGGCGACTTCAACGCCCACCACCCTTCGTGGGGCAGCCTTCGAACAAATCAGGCAGGGGTTGATATCGACCGACTGAGCTCGGATCTGGGTCTAGGACTGATAATCCTAGCAGAACCGACACACTACTACAACCTGCACACACTTCCATCAACAAGTGATTTGTTCTTAATCCAAAACACACAAAACCCCGTTGACGTACGAGTTCTCGATGAAATGGATTCCGATCACCGCTCGATTACTCTAACGGTGGGACTCCCGTATGATCGAAACTCCGTATGGAAAACAATCTCGAAAAACCGACTGGAAACTTTTTCAAGAGATCCTACTGAAAAAAGGTCCAATCCCCAAAATATACAACAGCGAACAAATCGAGGAAGCAATTACCAAGCTCACAAATGATATTCAAATTGCTCACAAACAGGCAACGGTCACAATTCCAATTTCGCAAGGCAATTATAACACAGCATTGCCGCCAAATATTAGGGAATTAATTCGCCATAAGAACAGACTCCACAGAAGAGCTCGTGTAAGAGACAATCAAAGTCTGGACAGAAGAGAAGTGGGACTCACTTCTCTTCAATCAAAGACTTGACGCGCCCGCAGACATCTGGAGAATCTCAAAAGGTCTAGCGGGTAAAGTCAAAAAAGACATTACTCCCTGAATTCTGAAGGGTCAGGTAACTTCGCAGTCTCAGACAGCGAAATAGCCGAGCTCCTGGCCGAATCGTTCGAAAAACAAATGGAATGCCTACCTTTTAAAAAGGGAAGTGGTGCCACACGAAACAAAAAAGTCATCAGAGAGGCCAACAATCTAGGGAAAATATCGCCTCCAAACTACCTCCAAAAACAATCTAGTTTCACCAAAAACACAAAAATCATCACCAATCTTAAACCCAAAACGGCACCTGGATACGATGAAATTTCAGTATTCCAACTCAAAAAGCTCCCACACAAACAGCTCTCAGAATTAACCAACATCATAAATTCCATCATGCGGCTGCAAAACTTCTCAAAAATTTGGAAATATGCACACATAGTCGTGATTCCGAAAAAAGAGCAGCAGATTCTTTGCCTTCAGACTACAGGCCCATCAGCCTGCTTAGTTCAATATCCAAGATTGCTGAAAGACCGATCCTTTTTGCACTCAACCGGTGCACTGATCAGAACCATATCACACCAGATAAACAACACGGGTTCAGAGCCAAACATTCATGTGCACATCAGACCATTAGATTGGTCGCAGAAATTCACTTCGCCGTGAAGAAAAAGCACAAGCGCTGCGCGGTCTTTTTAGACCTAACAAAAACGTTTGACAAAGTATGGCACGACGGCCTAATATACAAAGCCATCGAAGCAGGTTTACCCGAAGACCTGATAATTTTACTGCGTTCCTTTTTGTCGGATAGGTCCTTTCAAATAAAGATCGGTAATACACTCTGCAGTCCTAAATCAGTCAAAGCAGGAGTCCCCCAAGGTTCCCCATTAGCCCCAGCATTATTCAACCTCTTCATGTCAGACATCTCAATGAAGAAAGACGTGAAAACCGCCCAATACGCGGATGACACAGCTTTCTTCACCAGTTCCCGTTCTGTAGATGCTGCTCAGAGAAAACTTCAAATTCAATTAAATGCCGCTGGTTGAATTTATGGAGGTTGCAAATCAACCCCCAAAAAATCCAGGCCATAATCTTTCACAATCATAGAGATATCTGTACTTACCAGCTGAGAGTGGAAAACTCTCAATCCCGTGGCGACAAAAAGCCACATATCTCGGCCTCATCTTTGACCGCACATTTCTATGGTCATCATAGATAAATAAAACAATCTCCAAAGGCTACGGTGTCGCCACAGTGCTTAACCCTCTCATCTGCAGAAAGAGTAAATTGTCTCCGATGATTAAAATTCTGCTTTACAAACTGCTTATCAGACCCATCATGTTATATGGATCTAACACTTGGTATCGGTTTATAAGGCCGGAACTAGTGGAAAAGCTTCAGATAATGCAAAATAAACTTCTCAGGCAAACTCTGAACGCGCCATAGTTTGTCAGAAATACCCAAATTCATCGGGAAATTGACACACCAGAAATAAGACGGTTCGTTTTCTCCTTATACAAGAAATTCTATGCAACCTCAGCTCTCTTCAACAATTCAGATCCCTGTCAGAGCCCTTCCCAATCAGGTAACCCCGAAGACTATCCCCCCGAAAGCGGTTCTTCATACGGCCAAACTTTCTCATACCCCAAAATCTCTTATAAATTGAGTTAACATCAGCAAAGAAACCTTTTCAGCTGGTAAGTCAGGCCCAAAGGAAAAAACCTAGAAGACATCTGGTCTTGCTCAGCCTAATTACTGGCGTGACTGGGATTGTCTCCTTTGTCGGATTTTGCACTCTTGCTTAAGGACAATCACAATTTTTAAACAATCACAAACATGAATTTACGACCATTCCCAAGTAGGATTTGAACCCGGGACTATAGCAACAGCAGGAGGCCCATTCCGCCGCCTTTACTGCGACAACCAAGCGGACTTAAAAAAGTTAAGAAACGCTGAACTTGAATATCCTCTTAATAGATAAGTTTTAACGCAAATTAAAAGTTTTGTTTTAAAACTCTGCTCTACTCTACGTTGTAATATTATAAAATAAAACTTATGAGACAAAAAATTACCTTATCATTGCTCTTACAAATACAATTTCTGGGATTCTATATGATTTTAATAACTAACCAACAGTATGTGTTATTACTCTTTGTATATTGTCCAGTAATATTTTTTTCTCCAGACTATAGTTGAAGATTTTTTCAAGTCCTCTTCATTGAACCATGACACCATTTTTTATTATAGTTCTGATTTTCCGAAAAAGCAACACATTTTTTTCTTGTTGAATTTTAATTAATACGCAGTCAATTTTGTTTGAAAACATCACTTGTTTAATCGTTGCGTAAGTAAAAATGATCTGGTTTCCTGGTCCGTGGCCTAGCCAGTTCGAAAACCGATACGGCAAACGATCCGACGCAGTTATTGTATACAATAAATTACCAATTCAAATGCGAAACAATACTAAAACAGAAAGCAAATATTATTATAGCGCCGCTCATCTGACCGGGGCTCGATATCCGATTTGTAACGTTTGTTGGGTCGCGTGAACGTCGCCTCGGAACTGTTCCTCATTAAAGAGAACAAATCGAATCACAACTGTTCCTCTCCAAAAATGGCGTAGCAATCACGAACGATATAGGCCCAAACTGAAAACCGAATTAAACGCTTTCATTTCGTTGTTAATGGACACTTAGCGTCGCTTGTCTTCATTAAGCTCCATGTGAAAACATGCGTGCTTTTTTTGTCCCTTTTTACCTTTGTGCAGATTATTCGTTACGATTGTACGTTTGCAGTTTAATTTTTTTTTGACGGTCGAAATAATGAGATGTGAATGTATCATCGAATTCTAAAACGTCATTAAAAATTAATGGATTAATTGATCGATTTTATCGTATGTGAAAAAAGACATTACCGTGATGTATAATGTATTGCAATTTGTAAATTCGTTTTCATACTAGACAATATTTTCCTTCTCATTTTATTCCACTTAAAAAGTGATAACAATGCAGTCTGCTACGTTCGAACAAGTAACCAAATCATCCTGAAAAAGTCGTTCCGTTGTCAAATGTCTGCACAATTCTTCAAACCATGAGAACACGAGGTTATAAACCGACAAACGTTATTTTGGCACTTTGCTTTTCTGTCGACAAATTTCAAATAGCTGCTTAATATTTGTGATTATTCTGATTGAAACTGTCGAGTCTAATAAACAGTCGGAAACAAACTACGTTTCTTAGCAATATCTTCGAACCGGCTTGGTGGCGCAATGGTAAAGGCGATAGGACGGTCCTCCTACTGTTGCGACAGCCGCGGGTTCAAATCCTGCTGGGGCATGGTCGTAAATTTAAGTTTCTGATTGTTTAAAATTTGTGATTGTCTTAGGCAAGAGTGTACAATCCGACAAGGAAAATAATTTAATTTTACTTTAAACAAATTGTCCGGAGATTCAAGTCCGGAGTGTCAAGGACGCTATCACCAATCACACTATTTTCCTCCAGTTAAAATTGTGTACAGATCCAGTTAAAGTTACAGCAATCACTTGATTCACTCCATCGCCACCCTCATCCAGCAGCGTAGAGGTACACGTGAAATAAATTTAATTATCTATCGTAACATTGGTTTATAAACTTAATTAATACGCAAAAGTCTCGTAAAAATCACCGTTTAAGTATGAAAATAACAAATGACAAAATACTTGACAATTTGACTACAGGTATAGTGATTGTTAACTTTAAAGATTAACGTATTTAACAGTCGCTATTTTGCTTACGAATGATATCGAGCATTAATTTCTGCAGATATTTCTGAGTAGTTTCAAATATATTTTGAAGTCATAAGTATTTGGAATATCAATTTTCAGTGACATTTTTGAGAAGAAACTTAACTACGAATACCAACTTCCTGTTGGTATGTCAATTATGTATTTTAATTACCAGCAAATCAAATACTGACCAACCTCGACCTTTGATTTTTCATTGAGTGAAATTTTCTTTTTGTTTTCAGTCAATTTGTAACTCTGCAACCAGAAATTACTCGATACCAATACATTGTCATTTAATTACGGTCCTTGGTTGACTACATGAAGTCATTAGGTATGCGAATAAGTGTCTTAAGTTCAACAAAGAAAGCTGTTATTTAAGTACTGTAAACTTTGTATGTGATGTTAAATTATAAACAACTAAATCCTGAAATATTATCAATTTTGTATCAGTATTATATACATACAGCATACACGCTCTATATAAATATCCATGTAATCCCAATTATGGAGTCGTTTTCCGAACTTTCGTATTTTCAAATTGCAATAGTCCATGGATACTATTTAACACTCACCTACTTCATATCATATTTGATGGCTGTACATCTTGATGTATTGCAAAGATAAGACTAGAACTTCTATCCATTGTTATAACCAACGTTAGAAGCGATTTCTTCGACTTCAGATATTTTAAATTAGAGTAATTTGCGGATAGTTTTCAAAGTTTCGATCTTCTTCTCAAATTAGAATGGTTCCCAGCTGAGAAATTGAGTTACTTCAGTTTGCTGAACAGATATTTGAAATACACCACATATCCACTTTATTAACTAATGATTGTTGAAGTATATAAAAGGCAACTCCCATATTATTTTTTAAATTTATTAGAAAACTATATTAGAACAAATTGAATAGATAACTAATTTTCAACCGACTTCATAGTAGTCAGTTGGTAATACTTAATATACTATTGTAAATAGATAAATAGGTTTTGGTAGGTATTAAGCTAAATTTTGTGTATATAGTTGAATATAAAATACGTGTAGTAAATAGGTTAAATAAGGTTTTTCGTTATTTCTATTTACTTATTAAAACGATTATTACGTAGATATTTTTTTCAAAAATCTAAGTTTGATATTTTTTAAATTTTTAGTGATTTCCTTTTTTATATATATTTTATTAGTATTGTTATTTTTCATTAAATGCTCTTATTTATGATGTTTCGTTGCTAAGTGAAATAGCAAACTCCTTATTTGAAGTGTATGATTTTTTCGTTCTCTCTCTATTTATTTTCTGTCTATCAGCGCCTTTCATTACAAATAGTCGTTAATTTAGTCGAGGCTACAACTATTCCAGCAGAAAATCACGATTCTGCAGTCGTTTTGATATCTATCGGCAAAACTTATAGACCAGTCCGCGAGAGGAAGTTGGTTTGTTTGCTAATTAATTGCCGCATTCAATGAAGATAAAACTCATTTCCATTTATCCGAGGACTGGTTGATTTATTTTCAGCGACTAGGTTAACCCTGAGAAGATTCGTACTCTCAAAAATACCATTGCGTCTTAAATATTAAATATTTTTATTGATGGAAGGTTTGATTACATTTTTTGTCCATCTTTGTCGACAATGGAGTTATCGAAATTACCACTTTTAAAATATCTAAACCAATGCTCGTATATATTTATTCATGGGGTATTGTATAAGGTCCCAACAATAGTCAATGACGTTTAGCCACATTTTTTTTAAATTAATTATGAGAAAGGGTAAAAAAATTATTTCTATCCTGTCTCTATAATATACACCATTAAATTGTTTACACATCAGCAAAACGGTACCTAATAACAATTTAAGTATAAAGATGGAACTCTAAAATAAATATAGATATCATATATAAATTCCGTCTGTTTTTTATCCCTACTAAGAATACGTGCTTCTGCCGGATTGTTTTCTCTTTTTTAAAGAAATTAACTGTTACATTCATCCCTAGTTTTCTTAAATCATTATACAGTTTTTCCTTCTCTCTTCCACGGATTCAATATTGAGGTATTTTCTTATTAATTTACTTCTTATTCTATCTATCTTTATTAAACACCAAGCTCTTCGGGGGTTCTTCAGTTCTACTGCTTGTATCTTAACGTTCCCTTTCGTTAATGAATGTACCATTTATAGCAAGGTACAAATTTAGAGTTTTTCCAATTCGGGCATTCATTTCCTTCATCTGTATTCAATTAATTTTAATTTTTATATCCAGATATTTAAATGCATTTACTTGTTACATCCTTAATTTGGACATTTATTACTTCTGTCTCTTCCATCTACATGACTCGTTTTGCTTTTATACATTATGATTCCGTATTCTTTTAGTATAATATTCCATATGTTTAAGACATTTTATTCTATCATTTATTATTAATATTAAAGCTCCTACCGATTTTTCTATTTCTTTTCCTCGTATTTTTATAGCCTATATGCAGTCCTGTTTTGACTATTCGCAAGTTGCAATAACAGCATTGATATTTGAGTAGAAAGAATACCAGCAAGGGGGTCGATAATTAATTATTATGGAATTGATTTAGAATATTCCTAATTGTTTTTAGATTTTCGGTAAAGCCTGATATATATATATATATATATATATATATATATATATATATATATATATATATAGAACAGATAGTTCATCCTATATATGAACCAAATAAAAATAGGGAACAAACAACTCCTGATAAGGGCCAAAGTTGAAAGCTAATCACCAGCTATTTTCACATCCTTTATTAAATTTAATGTTCGGTAAGGAAAATCAGGGTACCCTTCTTTTGACGACATAATTTCAAATTGATATATTTCCGGTCGAATTCATTACCGGTCATAATTCCGCTCCGGCGTTCGGGAGGGAGGAGGGGGATTGTAGCGGAGGGGGAAGAAGCGAAAAAAAAGTTCGGACTCACGGCGATCGTTCAATCTTCGGTTGATGGGGGCGATAATGCGACAATCCTGCTACGCCTTTTTTCGATTCCGTCCCCCAGGAGTTCACCTAAGTGTCGTTTTATGGCGGCAGGATAGACTCGGTGGACTTGTCGTTAGTGATTGAATTTTTCCTTTTGTTCGGTTTGTTTGAGCCGCGACAGGAAGATTTACGACGGGTCGTGGGTGGGTGAATGCGGGATCCTGTATAGGACATTAACACAGAACATTTCGGTGTTGTGGCGCTTTTCCGATTTCGGGGACTTTTTCCAAACTAAAGAACGAGCGCGTTTTTGTATCTCCGTGTCATAGTTTGTTTTATTCTTTCGATTAATGCTTGATCTAAATCTATACATAGACCGACAAATAAAACAATGTACTCGCGTTATCTGAATTGATGACGTCAAAATGTTGCAATGTTGCCACATCAACTCTAAGTTTTAGTTCATTTCGGCTTCGACATACAACAAAATTCATTTTAACATTATGGTTCATTTAATGCATATATTATTGAAGAACTTAAAAACATAATTAATATTTTTCATACCACCTTGAGTTAGAGTTCCAGGCGCATTTTTTTATTTAGTAATATCCCTTGGAGACCTAATCCACCTAATTAACAGTTGTATATCCAAGTAATAAATCCCTTAGAGGCACAATTCACATAATTAAGTAATGTATTTTACTTTCATTAGAGATCATTTTTGCCTTTTACGCTTAGTTCTTACTTTCTTTGGTATAGTGTTACCTTGTAAAGTCATTTCGATATTATTGTATTTCTCCATAGTTTTTTTGTTACTGCCTGTTTCCTACAGTTATCGAATATTAATTATATACTCACCTATAGTTGTTTCCACTCTCATCACCCTGTCTTGGAAATTGTCAGCATTGAATCATAATCCCATATTCAGAAAGTTTCATTCAAGTGAACAACTAAGCTGCTATTTTCAGATGTATCTAATATTTGTTCAAGATTCCATTATATGTCAATTTCTTCAATGTGCCAGAAGGTGTTATCAACCATTCCTGTTTCCAGCATAAGGAGCAATATATCTGCAATGAATTATTAATAAATGTTATGACCTAATTAATTTTTATTCCGATGTTTACCTTTTTTCCATCAACTTTTCTTGTCTTAACACTATTTTCATGATCATCTTGCTATGCTTTTAAAAATTGTATTATTTTAAAAATAATATCTAGAGTTTCCATTAGATCTCTTTGTAGGTTATCTTAACACCATTTAAATCCTATATTACCCAAGAGTGTATGAAAGGATGTTCTACATTCCTCAAAGAGCTACATATATCTGAGCTTTCTATGGATACTTTTCAGACTTTCAAGAGTTTCCTCTGAAATAATTGACGAAATGAGACGGAAAATGTTCTCTCTGACTTCGGCATTTTTAATCAAATGAATGAATCTACAATTTATAGCAAGGTACAAATTTATATTTCTTCCAATTCGAACATTCATTTCCTTCATCTATATTCAATTGATTTTAATTTTTATACCCAGATATTTAAATGTATTTACTTGTTACACCCTTAATTTGGACATTTATTACTTCTGTCTCTTCCATCTCCATGACTCGTTTTGCTTTTATACATTATGATTCCATATTTTTTTAGTATAATATTCAATATGTTTAAGATATTTTATTCTATAATTTTTTATTAATATTAAAGCTCCTACCGATTTTTCTATTTCTTTTCCCAATATTTTAGCCTATATAGCCTATATCCAGTTCTGTTTTGACTATTTGCAGGTTGCAATAACAGCATTGATATTTGAGTAGCAAGGAGTTCGATAATTAATTATTATGCACCTACAGAACCAAATGCATATAATGTATAAGAGAACATAAGGTTTTTTGAAGTCTTAGGAAGAAGAATCAAACATAAAGAGAGAGGATGAATGGTATTGAGTATTGAAGTATTGCAACTCACAATTTGAAATAGAACATATCATACTTCTTATTTTACTAGAGCTAAAATATACTTTGTTCCTTATAAGACAGTTCCTCCCAATCTGGATAGAGATGATAATGTTTATAGGGTGATAGAAATGGTGTTATGATGTTTATGGAGTTGATTTAGAATATTCCTAATTAATATATATATATATATATATATATATATATATATATATATATATATATATATATATATATATATATATATATATATATATTAATGATAATATATTAATGATTATTAATATATTATGAATCAAAAAACTGATCTTGAATCCAAGATTATAATTTTCAATTTTTCATACTTATATTTCAGGGTCTATCCTAAATGTAGTGCAGCTGCAAAAATAAAAACTGCAGCGACTTGAATTTTATCGAAACAAGCAAAGCTTTAAACAACGTTTTCCGATTTATAACAAGTAATTTAATATTTTGAAGGATTTTTCAGATAGTAATTTCTAAAACCAATTTACAAATTGCGGCAGGCAATACATTAAACATTATGATGACGTGAGTTCACTGTTATTTTGAATAGCCTAAAAGCTGTTAATCATAACTAATTTTTACTGTTTAAACTACTTCTTGCAATTTAGGTGTAGGAGGTGGACAAAATATCTGATATATAAACAATGTTTACCAATTAGTAAGTTGACGAACCATTATTTCCTTTTAAAACGGCTGCATTCCAATAGGTTCATATAGTGTCTGAATAGATTCTAACGGAATGTTATCCCATTCATGTACCAAAACATCTGACAATTACATTAATGATGTTGAAAAAGGAAATCCCACTCCTTGCTCCATATAAAGGTTCAATTATGTTGTAATCTGGGGGTAGCGCTAGTCAGGGAAGGTATTTAATAGTATTTTGATACTCCTCAAACAATTTTTTTTCATTGGGTGTATGAGCACATGATCATCTTGGAACATGCCAGTTTTTGACATTTGTAGGAAACAGTATTGCTCAAGTGAGTAATGTGGTCTAACTATAATCTCTTTAACATCATCCTGAGGTTGGTAGGCTGTTGGTAATTCCATGACACTCATAAGACGATGTTGATTTTCAAATGGTGGCAAGTGCATATATGTTAAGTTGTCATTTAGATTAAATTATCAGCAAATTGGTGGTATTGCTAGCGCCTCCGAGGATTCAGGAAGTTACCACTTCTTATTCTTGAAATAAAATTGTTTATGTGAAGCAAAATTGCACAACCTTCATCACACTACAAAAAGCCTTTTATTTAAACCCGGTGAAAAAGAAAAGCTCGATTTGGAACTGATTTACAATGGTATTTTCAATGTCTTTTTGTTATATTTTAAAGTTTCATTTTTATCAACTAAATATTTATCTGGACATAATTTACAAACATATTTCGGCAAGATTCGAACCCGTTGATTCTCGTAGAAGGTATGTTATTAAGGGTAAGATATTTCTTAAAAAATTTACAAAACTTTTGTAAAAAAATGTTTTCAAAAATGTTACTCAAAAGTAGTTCAAAAAATGTATTTTTTTTTCTCCGATATATCGAAATATCGATATATTATTTGAAATTTCTCTTTATCTTAAATTTCTTTCATCTCTCAATAATAAGAAAAAATAACCTTCCTAAATCAAACTCTATAACTGGGGTGTAATGGCATAGCATCACCATTTATTCAAGTATTATGAATCACGTATAATGTGAAAAAAAATGTCCATACCTGAGTGTTTGAAACCAGTGGATAAGGGCAGACCATCGCATGACTGGAACCATAACACCAAAAAAAAGCAATTTCACAACATCTTTCCTTCTGTGTAATATATCAATGAAGACCACCGATGAGTTACGATGTAAAAAACGATCAGCCGTCCGACCAGAATATAATTAATAATTTCGATGGCAATTTTCCGTTCACTAATCGGCGTTTAATTCACGCGGCGCCATTTAATCAACCAAATTAAACCGAAAAATCCCAGAACGACCAATAACAAAAATGGGACTCGATTAAATAAATCGTCATTTAATGACGGGAGATTTTAAGCCGCCGAACGCAAAAATAATTCGAACCGGTATATCCGAAACAAAAAAAAACCAAAATAATACAGTGGATTAAGATAAAGCCAGGCGCCTGGTGTTATTGTTCTTTTTTTTTACGCTGTTTATATCCGCAGAACTAAACCGTAATTTATACGGTTAATCTGATTATCATTAATCATTTAAAATAGTGGTCAATTTTTGAGAGTACAGCAGCGGACGTAAATATATGCCAACATATATATCACGATAATTTCTTTTGGTCTTGTTTTTAAATATTTTTGTCGTTCTCGAAATTGTTACAATGTTACTTTCGTGAACTTAAACTATCCTGTTTTAAAAAGTAGCAGAATGCATATGCATTACTTCAAATGATAGAGAGAAAAAAATTCTATTGAATTTCATATTCAAATTCGAGTTGTTAATACACAACGGACTATGTTTTTATATAGTAGTATTATTTTGAGGGCTAATTCACCTAATTAACAATTTTATTTCCAAGTAATGTTTCTTATTTTCATTGGGGAACATATTCACCTTTTTACTATTAATTCTTGTTTCTTAGATTCTCGATTAGTTCTTGTTTTTCTTACCAAGTTATTTTGGTATCAGTGTATTTATTCTTATTTTGTTCTGTTACCAGTTGTCTATATTTTGTTGACAAATCCTATATATTCTATGATTTCCTTTATATATTCTGCTTTAACCACCCCTTATGCATTTGGCAAATCATCTGTAAAATAAGTAGCGTTCATTCTCCTTTCATACATACCAATCAAATGTTACTATATTATAATTACTTACTATAATAGGTGAATTGAAAAGTCCTTGGCCTACCATAATAAAACACATTTTTTTGGCAAAATTAGTTTTTTCTATTCAACATAATTCCCTTCAAGGATGATATATTGATTATAGCGACCCTCCAACTTTTCGATAGCATTTTTGTAGTATGATTTGTCCTTTGCTTCAAAATAGGCCTCAATTTCGGCGATCACCTCTTCATTCGACGAAACTTTCTTCCCAGCGAGCATTATTTTTGAATTGAGAACAGGAAATAGTCACTGGGGCCAGATTTGGCGAATACGGTGGATGAGGAAGCAATTCTAAGCCCAATTCATGGATTTTTGCCATTGTTTTCACTGACTTGTGACACGGTGCATTGTCTTGATGAAGCAGCACTTACCTTTTCTTCAAATTCGACCGTTTTTCGGCGATTTCTTCCTTCAAACGATCCAATAAGGCCATGTAATAGTCGCTGTTGATGGGCCTTCTTTTCTCAAGGTAGTCAATGAAAATTATTCCATGTGCATCCCAAAATACATACGCCTTAACCTTGTCAGCCGACTGTTGCGTTTTCCCACGCTTTGGGACGGGTTCATCATGTGTAGTCCGCTGGGACGACTGTCTATTGGACTTCGGAGTGAAATAATGGAACCATGTTTCATCCATTGTCACATACCGACGTAAAACTCGGGACTGTTACGCTTGGTCATCTTCAAACACTGCTTCAAATCATTAACTCATTGTTGTTTTTGGTGAAAAGTGAGCTCGCGCGTCACCCACTTTGCACAGAGCTTTCTCATAGCCAAATATTCGTGACTGATATGATGTTCACGTTCAGTTGATATCTTTAGAGTGTCTGCTATTTCATTCAATTTTAATTTACTGTCATTCAAAATCATTTTGTGGATTTTTTTAATGTTTTCATCGGTAACAACCTCTTTTGGGCGTTCACCGTTTTCGGTGCTCATTTCGCCACGTCTATACTGAGCATACCAATCCTTGATGGTTGATTTTTCTGGGGAAGTGTCCGGAAAATCGGCATCAAGTCAAGTTTTTGCTTCAACATATTTTCCTTGAAAAAACAATACTTTATCAACACGCGAAATTCCTTTTTAACCATTTTTTTCAGAATAAGAAAAATTCACTCAAAATGCTATAATTCATAAACTAATAATCCGACAGCTGTCAAATTTATGCACGCATCTTCTGACGGTTAGGGTTAACGAAAAAACGTATGGATTTAATTCTAATAGCGCCATCTATGTTGTCAGGCCAGGGACTTTTCAATGGACTTGTTCTTTAAAAATATCGAAACTTTTATAAAATTTTGATCTTTTCTTCACGTCACTTTGTACGATATTACTTACACCGAGACTTTTGGATTCCAATTGTCATAAAAGAAATTAAGACATTCGCAAAAACGCATGAGGAAGAACTCTACTCACATGTAAACATCAAAGTGCTGCAACCCTTGTAAAATGGTAAATGGTAAAAACATTAAATAATTATACTAACTTTTATTCCATTAAAGATCAAGTCCATTGGGATTTCCGACATAAGTAACTAGTTTTAACTCACTATAGACACAAATTTTAAGTTAGTTGGCAACGACTACTACTAAATTAGTTTCAAAGGTTTTTTAATTAATTTAAAGTTTTAATTTGAAAAATCGATACTATGTATTTTTCTCATCGATAGTCGCTACTTTTTCCCATTTTTCAGGCAATTTACGTATTCTATCTCGAAAAAACTATGTATCTTTTGAGCCTATTCACTTTTTGATATACTCATAAGAAGTGAACTGATGACCATACAAATCACGACTCATAAGTTGGAACAAGTAGTAATCAGAAGGAGCAAAGTCTGGAGAATATGGTGGGATAGCATTTCCCAATTTAACGTTTCAAAGTGTGTTTTCGCCGGTTTTGCAACAAGTGGTCGAAAGTTGTCATACTGAACAATAATTATTATATATTTGCTTATATTTTAGCCGTTTTTTGTGTAGTAACTCAAACGTATTAATTGTAATTGATAGACAGTCCCATTGATGGTTCCATTCAGCAGCTCATAGAATACGACACCCAGTTGATCTCAACTAATACAGAGCTCTATTCGGCTTTGCCATTGACGTTGATGCATGATGGTGAGGCCCATGATTTTTTTTCGCTTTGGATTATCGTAATAGATTTATTTTTCATCACCAGCAACAATAATATGCAAAAAAAAACCTTTCCGATTTTGACGCTGAGGTAGTGTAGTGACCTTGAGGCATGTCGAGACTATTGAGGCGAGACGTCAATCTGAGAGATTATTGAAGGCTACTTTCGAGCATTCAGTGTCTGACTATGGTCCAGTTCAGACGTCTCACCATCAACTACCCAAGCCTTGCCTTTAGATAACATCGCCGCCAGCCCTTTTTTATATATATTTGTATTTTCCGCTTTTTCTAATAACTTCAATAAATAACGGTCACATCATGTAAACAATAACTGTCTCATTTCGTTATAACTCCATTCACCGAGCCGTAAACGCTAAAGTATCATTTAATACATGACCAAACGCCCTTCAATGACTCTTCGCTTCAATTCAAACGCACAAAATATCCAATCCACTGCAAAAATGTTTTATTCACGCTTCGATGACATGATATATACTGAAAAGTAAGGCTTCAATGTGAGGTTGGTTATGAACACTCATAATCACCATCTGTTGAAAATTCTTTAAAATTAATTTATAAGCATAATATTAAAAAATAACCAAAAATTTAAAAAAATTATACGGTAACAATAACAAATAATAGAAGTCATAAATTCTATAGTTAAGTCTTTTTTCGCTGACACAAAATCTGAAATAAATTAACTACACCAAATGATGCTTTTAATAAAACACGACTTGAACATAAAGAAAACCCTTTAATTACCGCGGTATTACCGACACCAACGACAAGAATAAGAAGACGACGAAAAAAACGAACATAACCAGCACGGTATCGGGATGTCTGAGACAGTCGGCTCCAGCTTCTCGAAATTTACGATGCGCAATCTGAGACGCCCAATTAGTCGTTTTAGTGGCATTCCATACCCTTACAAGTTGTCTCTATCGATAACCATACCATCGGGGTTTTATGGTGATCGTACGCCCACGAGGACCCCGGTTTAATGTCTTTATTTTAAGACGGTCCTGGGTGGGTTTCCGTTGCCCACACCTGTACACCATATACACACACACAGACACAAGGAAACTGGTCGTAAAAGGGATGTTTTATGAGATTAGTTGATTAGGGTTTGTTTTTTTCATCTCCTGTGTTCTTGTTTTCTTTATTAGCATCGAAAAGCCACAGTCTGACCGAAAGTTAATTGGGTTATAAAGCATTTTTAATTGTGTGCTCATCGGCTAAGGCGGTGGTCTCTATATCACAGACATTGAAGGGAAAAAAAGCTTTAAAGGGCGTGAAAATTAAAAACTATATTTTCATTTTATTATGTGTTAATCACAATGACTGAAATGAAGGGGTAAGCATCAGTTTTGTAATTAATGTCTTTGATTAAGTGCGAATTAAATAAATACATAATCTTCTAAATAACTATTAGTTAATCTCAGAATAATGGATGTGTAATGATACTTTTGTTTTAATTAGTTTATCATAACTATGTTGAGGTATTCAAGGACATCCTTTTTGAAAACTGGACAAATCTTGAAGTAAACAAAAATAATATAATTGGCTATATTTCAACACCATGTATCAGAAGTTTTCTAATATATAATTTTACTTTTATTTACCTAGCAGGAGCAATTTTTTTTATATTATTCTGACGATTTGTATAAAATTCCGGTTATCTTCATTTAAATAATTATAATTCGTTCGTTAAATAATCCATTATAATATAATCAGTATAGGTTTAATATTTTGCTGATATATCAAAATAATTAATAAATTAATTATAATTATTACTTCGATTAATATTATCAGTTTCAGCCAAAGATTATGAGCATCTTCTGCTGGGTTAAAAGGGTCATCTAAAACTATAATCGCTCTAACTATTTACTAATTCCCATATCCCACTTCTATTTTTCAAATTATTTTTATTATTTATTTAATCTTCATAATCTTATATCTTATAATTATCTTCATCATCTTCTTATAATAATCTTCAAAATACAGCTGGTATGGTAGCACTACCAATGTTGATGCTTCCGAAGAACAATATTGTTGTATCCTGGCTCGTATTCAAGCCGATAGCAATCCCCATTGATAGTTTCATTAGGTTTTAGCAGCTCATAGTATATCACACGAAGCTGATATCACCAAAATAGACAATGATTCAAAATAACTCAGCTTTAAGTGGTCAATAGAAAAAAAGGCATATATTCTAAAAAATAAATCACAAAATAACTTTTCCTCATGTGAACTGTAGAATTCTCTTTCATTATAAACCAGCAGCAATCTGCTAACATTATAGCATTCCATCTTCATTGATAACGCTCTTCCAACTGTTTTATATCCTGGTGAAAGCATTCGCCTTGTTGGATCACCTGATTTAAACGAAACAGTTTTCAAATACAAAAATCCTCTACTATTTTTATCCATGGCCTTGAAAAATGATTCCATTAAGCCAAGTTTTATATGTTAGAGTGGAAGAATCACATTTTCTTGCGGAATAAGTGGTTCATATTTAACCTTTGGTTTACCACAAAGTCAGTTCTTTTTCTTTCAAAGTTTTTTTCTTTATTTTTTCACAAACAAAGAAAACAACAATATTTCGTGAAACGTCCCTGTTTCAGGTTTTCATACGTGTATTTTAAAATCACTGTGTATACAATAGGTATGGAAGGATATCGGCTGCCATTGTGGAATAGTGCAACTTTTAAGCGTACTATTATTTTAAGCGTCTGTTCACACTATTACTAGGGAACGTGACTTGTTAGACACTATACCAATGGACAGTGTTATTAATAATGGAATAGGCAATTCGAAACACTTATTTATATTAGAAAAATTGTGTGACACAGTGTAATTATTTTGTATTAATATATCACTAAATACTGATTCTTATTTATTAGTAACCATATTTATAAAGACCTTTTATTGATTAGGAACAACATAATTATAACGTACAATGATCTAATGAGTTACGTGACCCATTTATAACACTGACAATACAACAGCCAACCCCCCTCCACTTTCCTCACCCTCCGAAGGATCACAACTCACTCAATTAGCGCACCATCCGCCAAAGGTCGACACCAAAAATTCCCGAAAACAAAACCCTTCCCGGTTCCAGGTCAAAACTCCTGGATCTCTCGACGGGCTCGTGTTCGGTCACCAGCCGTTACCTATCAACGGAAACAAAACGCTCTCTCGACTATACTGCCGACGACCCTAAATCATCGTCACGGCGAGATGGAGAGGCCGGCGAGGACCGACAGCTGTCGGCGAATTCGCGATAAATACATCGGATCCAGACCCCGGTCAGGTGCTCTGTCTGCAAGGACCACTTTTCCGTTGAACGAAGGGCGGGGGAGATCGGAAAAAAACGGTTTCGCAGAGTCTTTGCGAGATTTTCTTCCGGCCTGGAAGCCGGCGCGAGATATGGTGGGGGATTTTTCGACTCGAGTGGTGGAAAATTAACGGGATTGTGTTCGGAAGTGTTGTCGGGAAATCCTCGGTTAAAGGCTGTCAGGAAAATATCGGGTTAAGAACCTTTAAAGCTTTTTTTTTAATGGATGGGATTCGTATAACATATAATAATTGATTTGGGGAAGTGCTAGATAAGAGGCTGTTAATTTATTATTTATATTATTATTTTTTTTAAATATATTATAAAATCTCCTTTTACCAACTATGGGTTTAGTTTATTTAGTTTAGTTTAGATAGCCAAGCCGGCTTCTACTATTTTGTAATTATAGATAAATTTAGACAGCCGTATCTAAAAGTTTTATTTTACGTTAGATACGTTTAATAAAATATTAAATTACAATTTAATGTATTACTTTAGGGCTTGGGTAGTGGTGTTTACATTACGAGACCGTTATTTATTGATGTAATATAAAATGTGAAAAATACAAAATGGATAAAAACGGGCTGGCAGTAATAATCTTGGGGATTTGTTTTTAAACATCTTTACTTTATTAATATTACTTTTCGCGGACCATCCCATAAATTAAATCCGTAGGTTATTATCTACGAAAAATTTGTTGACAAATACTTTTTTTTTAGTTTCAAATGCCATAAAGCTGCATCCAGTTATTTATACTTTTGTTCGCCTGTTATAATTTTCTGTTTTCTTTTTAATTGTTGTCCCCAAATCAATCTGATAATAACAAATTCTAGTTGTGGCATATATGGTATAAAGTAAGTAAAGTATTGGGGCCAATACACTTTTCTGAGGTGTGGTATACCTGATTTTGCTTCTTTTATTATTCATCTTTAAGTTGTTTTTATATACTCGCCTTGTTTAACTAAACATTCTGCCTGATATGTATTAGTGTATTGCTTGTCACGTGTTTCAGCTACATGTTAAAAGTTTTTCCAATAATTTCTGTGGTTCTATGTACCTAGTGAATTGTTGAAAATTTGTTGGTAAAACCATATTGACAGGCAGTCATTAAATTTTCTTTTTCATTTTCTTTTATTCCATAGAACTTTAATGTCTTCAATAGTTTTCATGTACCGTAACTATTACCATTAACAATGACAGTCGTTATAATATATTTCTCCGTGAAACTTTACAGTTTCCAGTTAATGGCACAATCGATTGAATTCAACATAAGGTTCGTAAAAGTCTAAATAAAAGCGCTAACGATAGTTAAATGAGTCCTGCTAAAATAACGAATCTTGCCCATTTCTATTCATTAATTTTATTAATAACTCCCTCAAACTGAGTACTAATTTGTGACTTCAATAACCTCATTTAAGCCATTATATAAACGCAATTAAACGTCCAGAAAATAGCAAAGAGCCTCATTATCTCCCACTCTGATTACAGCCACGAAAAAGTGTCCCAAATTTATAGGTCCAATAAGAAAGCTCATTAAGCGTCCTCATACATATTCATGAACGAACCCCCCTCCCCCGACCCTGATTTCCCGCACCATAAAGGGTCATCATCAAAACACATTACTCGTCTTTTATCGTCACCCGATTCTCAAATCGTTACAGCCAGCAATTTCCTTGATTCTCAAAGCTGTGCCGACACCCTCCTTCTCACACTCCCATCCCACAGCATCGCCCTACGTGGTCCTCGTCCCCTTATTCATCGACTGTGAAATCTCCATAAATTGATTAGAGAGTAATTTCGATCTTTGCTATGTTTGTATACACCACAACTATTCTCTGTGATGGTAATGTTGAGAGAGGGTGTTTATAAAAAACAATCGCTATAGTGTTCCCTATTTGTTCATTCAGAATGTTTAATACAATTGTGTTGGAATTGAAAATTGACGGATTAATAAAAATTATGTTTTTTTCAGTAAGTTTATACTTTACTGCTTTTAAATGATTGCCGTTAGAAATAATGGTACAAGATTATATTTTAAATACGTAATTGCCTTTTAGTAATTATTTATTTCTGTTGTTCAAAAACTCTTACCAGATGTACTGGAAAATCATTACCGTACTATTCAGACCTTGTCTCGTCCGACTATCAACTCTTCGCCAATTTCGAAGAAGTTTAAAAATACCTCTATGAATGGTTTTGCTCAAAGGACTAACCAAGTTTTTTTTTCAACGGCATCCATAAATTTCTCGAACGATGAGCAAGATGAATAGAATTGTATCTATATAGAATTATATTTCTTGAAAATTATACCTATTTTTTTCGAAAAAAACCGGTAATGACTTTCCGGTAAACTTCGTACAACTCTCTTTAGGAATACTGTCAAGACTACAAATTTAGCACTTATATCAATAGCTGCTTTGAACGTCATTTTTACTTTCAACCTAATTGGGCTTAACTGAATTATAAGTTACATATTTTCAAATGTGGATAGTAAAGAAAATGTTTTATTAGGTATTTTGATCAGCGATTTATATTGGTGGAAATGCAAATTCAAACGGTCTAAATTAACTGTAATACATTTTTGTACATAAAATAACAGTGTCTATTTAGCATTAAATTATAGCAGTGTCTATTAGCATTTTTGGAAATTTATGACGATTCTATTCTATCATATCTAAAATGATGTTTTCGGTTTTAGCGATTTAAAAATTGTTATTTTAGTGTCAGTGACAAATAACAGACTAGAGAACCCAGAGAAGCCCGAAGACAATGAATAGGAAGACTTATAGGACGTAAAATAGAATATTAACGCTCAAAATAGTTTCATAGAATTTTAATACCTCATTAGTTTATGATGTGTTACTTCCCATGTGGGACATAAGACAAAGTAGAAAGCAATAGATAAATGCAATAAAAAACCATTAAGGTTGAGATTGATAATTGAAATACATGATCAAAGAGCAATTAGGTAAATAAATGTTTCATTTAATTACCCTGATGTATTTATTACACAAATATGTATAAATGATAAGAACTATTTGAATGCATAAATAAAGTAATGAAAATATGCAGAAGTTGAAATGAAACTAACTACATAATTAGCATAGATGGAACACATATGACAAATAGAAGAAATTATGAATTTTTAGCAGTACGTGTGTAAACTTTTCAAAGCATTGATATTAAGGTATTTAATGATTGATACAATAAGATAATTGACTATATGACATTATATTCTTTAGATGTCAAATACATTTCTGATCTTATATTGAAAAAGGTACAAAAATACGTTTTAGTAACATACAATTTTTTAAATTATCACCTTTGCTCTATTATGAGAAACGATTTTGTTTTCTTCGATAACATTTTTTGAGTTTGAAAAATTAAAAAGTTAGGAAGGATGTTCTTTAAGTGCGATATTATTTTCGACTAAATACTGAAACAGATCACCCCGAAGCCCATTTCGAGCTTTTCTCATATTCATACTCACATATAAGGTTAAATAATGCTTAAAATTCGACGTGTTATCCGACAACCCCAAAATAATGGACCGGCCCTTTAACTTAATTGTTACGCATTGACCATCCGCAGAAATCTAAACACAAAGGCCTACCCCGGAAGGGCGAGCTACGAAAATGTCCGACTTATTCAAAAATGTATGTTAAATGGACCCGGAGTTAGGACCCGTCCTCCGAGGACTCCCGCTGTATTAGATGGTCTATTTTCGAACAAAAGGGCCAACAACCGACTGTTGTTTCGGGTATTGCTTTGCGGGAAAGTGGGCGGAGAAGGCTTTCTACCAGGTTTAATACAAATATTTTAACGTTCTATATAATTAAAATTGTTACATGGATAATTGTCTGATAAAAATTATAAGATTGAATATATCTCAACAAAGCAACCTGTAATACTAATGATAGAGAAATCGACAATCAAGCTGCAAAATTGCAGTTTTTTTAACATATGATTCCTAGATTATCTACAAGTTTTCATACATATTCGTTATTTCTTAGAAGTTAAATAGATTAGAGGCCAGATCTGGAGAATACGGTGGATGAGGAAGCAATTCGAAGCCCAGTTCATGGATTTTTGATACGATGCATTGTCTTGGTGAAGCAGTATTTTCTTTTTCTACAAATGCGGTCATTTTCGGCGATTTCGTCCTTCAAGCGGTCCAATAACGCTACGCAATAGTTGCTGTTGATGGTCCTTCCTTTTCAAGGTAGTCAATGGAAATTATTCCATGCGCATCCCAAAATATAGACGCCATAACCTTGCCAGCCGACTATTACGATTTCCTACGCTTTGGAGCGGGTTCATCCTGTGCAGTCCACTCGGATGACTGTCGATTGGACTTCGGAGTGAAATGATGGAACCATGTTTGATCCATTGTCACATATCGACGCAAAAACTCGGGTTTATTACGCTTGACCATCTTCAAATACTGCTTCGAATCATCAACTCATCGTTGTTTTGGTCAAAAGCTCGCGCGGTACCCATTTTGCACAAAGCTTTCTCATACCCAAATATTCATGAATGATATGATGTACACGTTCACTTGATATCTCTAGAGTATCTACTATTTCATTCAATTTCAATTTACGGTCATTCAAAATCATTTTGTGGATTTTTTAAATGTTTTCTTCAGTAACAACCTATTTTGGGCATTCACTGTCTTCGGTGCTCATTTCACTACGTCTAAAGTTAGCATAACAATTCTTGATGGTTGATTTTCCTGGGCAGTGTCCGTAAAGTCTGCATCAAGCCAAGTTTTTGCCTCAACTATATTTTTTCTCTTCAAGCATAAAATATAAACCTGATATGAAACATATCACAATATATATCTTTAAACAAAATCAGTATCTTAAAAAAAAAAAAAAATATATATATATATATATATATATATATATATATATATATATATATATATATATATATATATATATATATAGCATCATGTTAGACAAAAAGCAAAACACATTAGAACTAAAATAAAACAACTATACTGGTTAGTCGGAAGATACTGATGTTTTGATAACAACTGGAAATCAAATGCATTTGCGAAGTTGTGCAGCATTTCGCCTTGAAACACGAAAGAAGATTACTAAATCATACTAACGTGGAGGCAATACAACTGCTGGATAGCTCGCAGGATGTCAGGAGATTGAAACGAACAAAACCATACGAACTTGTGTGAACATTTAGTGTGTATTATTAGTGTAAACTATAGCTATAAGTTATAATTAATATTATAATTTTATAATTGAGGAATACATACTGATGTATTTTCTCGCACTCGTCTTGCTTGTTAATTAATCCAAGCACATAGGAAAAGTAGTAATAAATTGATTATAATAATAATAATAATTAAGATTGTACTAAGCGTATCTAATAAAGATGATATATATATATATATATATATATATATATATATATATAAACCTGATATGTTAATATGAAACATATCACAATATATAGTATCTTTATACGAGTTTTTCCTTTACTACGACATACTTACCAATGATAGACTACTAAAACTTACTACAAATTACTATAGAATGTTTTTTTTTTACTTGGACTCAAATTTCCAAAAATAATGTGTAAACTTAACATACTGTCGTTTTACCCTCGTAAACCATAAATTAGTATTGTGTATTAGGTCGAAGTATATTAGATGAACGGTTCATTTTTGGATAAAGGACCTAACAACCGTCAGGTCATTCAGGGTATTGTTATGTGGTTTAAAGGTCGCGCGAGGGTTGTATTCGTAGATATAACGGAGGTTTTCGGTTTCCGTACGGATTTAATTAATCCGCAGCGACAGTTCTCAGCCGTAACGCACCGCTCGTTTTGTTTCAGGTCCTCCAGGTCCGCCAGGTCCACCAGGTCCTCCCGGCAAGCGGGGGAAGAAGGGAAAGAAAGGGGAACCGGGCGAGCAAGGTCCAGCGGTAAGACACAGACAAGGAATCGTTTATGAATGATATGAGGCTATTTGTCGTTGCATGCCCATTAGTGATTTCAATTTGTTCTAACCGAATGATTTGAGTTGCGTTATGTTGTTTTTTGATTTTGTTTTTTTTTTTTGTTTAGGGTACTCCAGGCACGCCAGGCAAAAATGGTTTTCCGGTACATATATTTTTTATTTATTTATATTTAAATTTTAAATATAAAATATTCGCTCAGTAAACTTATCTTGATTCTTACGCAGGGTATTTTATGAAAGATATGAACTGCACATAAACAAGTAAATTCCTTTAATAAATTTCTTTCTTTCAAGTGTTCTCTACAATATATGATCTGTTTTTCACTTCCCCAATATTTAGTCCTTAATCATTAATTTTCATGTGGAAATATTGGGAAATATATTTTATATAAAATAAAATTAAATATGACCTAGGTCCATAAACATTAAATAACGATAATCCTTTTAAATTACCTTCAAAACGAAGATGAAAAGACGAAAGAAGAAAAATGAAGAATATGAAATAACAAAAATATTAATTTTAAATATAATATAGATTATATATTTCATATCAAGATAATTGGTTAGCTCATTTATATCCAAAAAATATTGCAGTATAAACAATTTCATTATCATTATAGATCTTCATCAGTGTTTTCTTCCTCAGATTCAGTTCTTTCAGTCTTTGAACAACTCCATTATTTCTTATTTCTGATTCTCCCACTTGGTGTAGTGTTTGGTTCAAAACCTTTGGATTTCATCCTCAAGCATCGGCAACCATCAAACTGCAATAAATATTATTGAGCTGTAATCAAATTCAATTTGTTTTGTACTAAATCGATCTTGAAGAGTACTGATTGACCATTAAAATTATAGTTACTTAACTAATGTTCATAATCTATCAAGTAGGTACGGCTAAAACTAAGTAATTACTCTAATTCATAAGAATTCCTAATTTTCATTTTCAACTTATCTTAAATTGTTGACTATATTAGTTCTAGAAATATTAGTTTTCTTTTTTAAAATAAATGCAAACATAAAAAAGTTTTTATTACTTAGAAGAGG
Organism: Rhynchophorus ferrugineus; assembly: GCF_030347505.1. Lineage (NCBI taxonomy): Eukaryota > Metazoa > Arthropoda > Insecta > Coleoptera > Curculionidae > Rhynchophorus > Rhynchophorus ferrugineus. The sequence goes on along the minus strand of NW_027472580.1, from coordinate 87,217,727 downwards.
TTAAAAATGTATTACCAACATTATCTACAGGTCTTATTGCATCATTTTATATTGAATTTAATTATTTCGTTTCAAATAAATTGCAAAAATGATGCCAATGATTTTGATGCTATTATTTTGATAACAAACCTAATTCATTGATGAATATTTATTCCGAATAGAATTAAATTTATCTTCTTCATAAAATTATTTCACTGTATGTTTCATGATATTTAAGATTCATTGTAATGGTTTAATTACAGCAAAACTGTGTAATACATTAATTAAATAAAATAATTATTCAATAGTTGAAGAACATTTTGCAACTTATTCCGTGGAGAGACAGGGTCTCTTCGAAGTGTTACTTGTGATGAAAAAATGGATAAAGCAACAAAGGCGAAAAAAAAAATACATAGATGTAACACTATAACTTATTGGCATTAGCAACATCAGAAAACTAATCGATTAATAAATTACGGATTGTTAATAGATAAGTTGATAGTTATATATGTTAGAATTCATCAGTTATGGTTATGAGTTATAAAACTAGTAAAGGTTAAAGCTCCAGACAACTAATGCCCTTTTAATAGATTAATAAGAAAAAGTGTTGAAATTTATTTTTAGTAAAAAGTAAAAGAAAAACTTCTTTTGTCTGATCAATAAGGCTGAATATAAAGACATATATACATAAGATTCACATTACTCTGACGATTTGAAAAAATACTGGCTGTAAAATAATGTCTCGCCTTCTGTATTTACCAGATATTGTACCCTCCTATTATTACGTTGCCTTAAATCGTAGTGAATTGCTTTTAAAATTGAATATGTTATAGCATCAAGTGGAGTATACAAGCTTATTTGTTCGAACAAACGAAAAGGGTTGGATCACATTAGTACATCTAATTTTTGCTTTTCTATAACAATATCCTCCTTTATTATTTTTTCTTTTACGACCAAATTCTCAATAAGGAATATTTTTACTTGATATGTGTCATTTATATATATATATATATATATATATATATATATATATATATATATATATATATATATATATATATATATATGTATATATATATATATATAAATTATTAACATATCTTTATGCTTGCTTTTCAATATTTCATAAAACCACCCTGTCTTTTTTTTGAGAAAATATTGTTAATGAAGAAGAGTATCAAGTGCCAACAAATGTTAAGACCCTCGAAATGGGGCTTAAACAAGCTAAATATTCCCGAATAAATTATTTTTGATCGAAAATTGGGTTAGTACTTGATACCAATGAAAATTGCTGATACGCAACCACACAATAAATATTCTTATGTATGTTTTACGAAACAAAGTAGGACATTGTTTGATTATCGAATTTTCCGTTTGGAAAACAGCCAAACGTTTTTTGCCAGGATATTCGATATAATATTCGAATATTTAACGAATTTCTCATTGCTCTGATGGACCCGCATCAATTGTTTGTCATTTTATTTGTTTTAAATTGTGTTATTCCTGGTAAAAAATATTTAGTTGTTTCTTAATGAAGTCCTTAGAAGGAAAAAACTGAACGAAAAGGTCTCGAGTGAGCTCTCAGCTAAGTTCGGTGAAGTTTAAGTTGATCCATTAGTGTGGCCGTGGCCTTAAATCCTTCTGAATTAATATTACAGGGTGACAAGGGTCAAAAAGGCGAGAATGGCCATCGGGTAAGACAAATGCTGGTTGTGGATTTTGGTTTGTGGCTTTTTCAACAAAACACCAGAACTCACTGAAAGAGAAATTGTGCGAAACAGTTGTCGAATATTAATACCACTTTACCAGTTCGGTTGCGAAGTACGATATGCCAATATTAATTAATGCGGCCTCCATTTCTCTGATATTCCTTCTTCGAAAACCTGGAGATGAAAGAAGCTTTTCAAAATTAAATATAAGTTTACAATTTTGCAATAGTAATATTTAATATATTTTAAGTCTTTTTATTTTGATATATCTGTTCAATAAGCAAATATTTAACAAACAAAAAGTATTTGAGTGCCAACCTAATTTATTTAGAGTTTAATAATATGATGTATGTAATACTAAAACCCAATTAATATATCAGGGCAAGATGAAAAGTTCTCGACCTGATAATGCTTTTACAGGTTTTCAGTAAAAATAAAAATATTTTTCTACATGATCTTCCTTGGTTTTAACACGCTTGACGCATCGTTTCTTCAATATCAGTATTTTCCTTTTCCTGAAGTTACACATCTAAATCAAAAGATCTTTCAAGTTTAGGAAGAGATGGGGATTTGAGGGTGTCAAATAAAGAGAAAAACGTATGCCAAATCGCGCAGATTACTCATCGCCAAGTCATCTTTCTGTACATGTGCGCTATTCTGATAAAATATGTTAGAGTAATATTCACCTGCAATTGTTTTGTCTTCTTCGAGATAATCAATTAACAGAATATCTCTCGCATCCTAAAAGACGCTAGTCATTACTCTTCCGAAAAATCCCTCACTTTTTTATTGTTGTTTCACTTCTAGAGCATAATGGTCGATCCATGTCTTGTCCATGGTGACACATAGCCACATATATTCGATAAAGTCCCTGTTCTATAGGCCTGATGATTATAAGTTTCCTTATAGGTTAATCTAGCCTAAATATAATATAAAAATATTTTTAAAAAAAGTTTACCATAAAATTGATGTGTACAACCTAAATGAACAATTTGAAACTTGTCATTCACATGATCTCAGGCTGGACACAGAGTTTTGTTGATTGAAGCGCCACCTTCTTTGTAAGTATGATAATTTTACCTTCCTATATTGAGATTCATACTTTCGATAAAGATGTTAATGAAGTTAAGAGATTCAAAGACTCGATTTTGAAATAAAGAGTAATAAAATAAAGTAATAATGAATGGAAATAATTCGTAATATTTTACAAATGATGGGATAAATAACCCGAAAAATTATTCAACTGAAGGGTAAGTGACAAGCATTTATCAGATCATATAGTGATTCTTGCATTGAATTACGACCTTTGTAGGAAAATGAATCTATTACAATAATCTCATCCAGAGGAAGTCACGTCAAGTCACCCTGAAAAGCACCTGTTCCAAACCTATTTTCGGCACTTGGGCACCTGATAAAAAGAGATCTGAAAAACGTGATGTACAATAAACCATTACAATCATGATTCAACTAAAAACATTCCAAAAATAAGTTGTATCCCACCTGTATTTTCAAGATTTTACTTCGTCTCACAACCATTTATACCGAATAATAGTATACGGCCTTTCAGAAATTCACTTCTTGTAAAGATGTGGGTTACACTTTTTTTAATATGTGCTCAAAATACTTACGTGGTGGAAGTGGAGTGGCAATCATGGAACGATTATTTTCAATAAATATTATCACTATTTCTGCTCATTCTTGTGGCGTATATTTAACCAGAATAAATTTTGGACGTCTCCACAATACCATGGTTAAAGCGAAACTGAGCTAGAGGTCACATTACCAAGAGGGCGTGCAATCAAAATGGTAGCGGGACTTTTGCACCACCCTATACTACTAAAGTATAAACATCTCAGTGTCTTGATTTATATTTATACGAATTTTGAATTAAATGTTGCAATTTCCGATGAAGTACGAAGAAAGGCGTTAAAAATAATGCTTCCAAAATGATAATAATGCGGAAAATTAGTACAAAATCAGAGAGAAGTGGAAATTACAGGATTTTGCATAATTTTTGTTTCATCGATGGGTTTAAAATGGTACTAGTAATTATTAATTAACTAATAATCCAGTAACAGTATTCCAATAACAAGTAGAGCATGAACCTAACCTATATCGGATTAAATGTTTATTAATCCCTTTTGTCTACCCTGTTCAGATATTATTCATATAGTTACCGATTAATATATGAGAGAACGTCATATTATTTATTCTGGGTCATTCTCAATATGGGTAGTGAGATTTACTACCTGAAAATATATATCCAAAGAAAAGATATGTTTGATTTTTTTTTTATTTTAAAACATATCATTGAATGAATTCAGCTAAATATTAAAAAAACATTTTAAAGCAAAATAATTCAGTTATTCTCAAATAAATATAAGTTTGGGGAAGAAATAATTTTTGTTTTTTTTTAATGGAAAAATTCAGCTCAAATTCATCGAAAATGGTGTGGTGTTTATTGTGACGGGTTCCTAACCGTGACATGGCCAATTATTAAAAAGGTCTATGAAATTCTTAAGCATTTCGAGACATTTTATCTCACGGTATCACTACGAAACTAAGCATCGACCTTAGAACAGTTTTAGGCCATTTAAATAAGATTGGATAGCAAAATAACCTCAATATTTGATTTCCACATGAATTAAGATTGAACTTTCAATTGTGAATCGCTGCTAAAACTAAGAACCACTTTTAAGACTGACTATTACAGACGATGAAAAATATTATGGTAAAGTCTGAAGAAGACAGCTTGTGAAAACAAACGGTTTCAAAGCTCGTTTTAACACTAGAGAGGCTTACTGTTTAATGGGGTTGGAAATAAATTGTTCATCACAAGTTACCTGAACCTAACCAAGTGTTTAATTTAACTGTTGAGATTAAGTTAATCTGTTGTCAATAACTAATACGATTAAAGAAAAATAAAAAAGGGTGGAAGACATCACGGCAACACTGAACTGCACACATATCTAATAGTAGCTCAGCAAAAATTAAAACACATTGGGTGAGAAGTTTTGATGAATTAACCATATAACACGGAGCCTGCCCCATGCGATGTTCATTTGTTCAAGTCTCCGCAAAACTCTTTTAATGATGTAAACCTGACGACAAATAAGGCTTATAGAAACACTTTTTTCAGTGTTCTATAGTGACAAAATTATGGTATTGGCAAAAAAGTAGCAAAATATCAAAACAACACATATATATTTGAATAAAATTACTTTAACCATGAAGAAAGGATCAAAATTACTTTATCTCCAAACCTTTATAATAATTGTGTTAAACAAAAAGAATGTAGATATTTGCAAACAACATATTTTAAGATATGAACTAGACCAATTTTACACAGAACTTTTATGTTAGTATAATAAAAACTTATATATAGTCTATCCAAAGATATTTTGTACATACGTCATCATACTTGGGACCTCAAAACGTCGCAATGTTGCCGTCGCAATGCTTGCAAGTCTGTGTATTAGTTCAGTTTGGCTTTGACATATATTTAACATGTCAAAGGACTATATAAAATAGTTTGTAGCTTAGGGTTGCGTTTGATTATATTTCCATTGAACTCTTTTCCACACCATCTATGAGTTAGAGTTCTAGGTGCGTTTGTAGTTGTTTGTATCCCCTGGAGGCCAAATCCACCTAATTAAGAAATGAATATCCAAGTAATATATTTTACTTTCATTAGAAAACATATTTACTTTTACGCTTAGTTCTTGTGTCCTTCGGTACAGTGTTTCCTTGTTGAGACATTTTGATATCACTGTAATTCTCCTTCGTTTGTTCTGTTAAAACCTGTACACATCTTTCTTGATAAAACTAGATTTAATCACTGTATTCTCCTTAATGCATTTGCCATATCTGCAAAACAATTACTATTCTTTCTGTCCTAACAGTTATCATATATTATTTATACACTCACTTTTACTTATCCCTTATTCAGAAACTGCAGCACTAAATTACATCATATTCGGAAAGTTTTAAATTTTTTATTATTTAAAAGCAATATCCGGAAATTCCATTGGACCTCTTCGATACTTTTCAGACTAACAGTTTTCTTTGAAAAAATTTAAAAAAAATATGTTTGTATTGACAAACTACTCACTGTTTCTATATATTTCATATTTTTAATCTATGATAGAGCCAACATCAAGCTTATCTTAATTTTGTCACATGTTTCATGTGAGGACTTTTTTTTTGGTGAATTCAAGATCATATTTTTCATTTTTTGGGATATTTAAGTGACCATGAACTTGCCGGTTTATAACCTCTTATCACTATTGTTTTGAAGAATTTTGCGTAACAAGCAGACGACTTTGACATGCTAGTTCGGTTACATGTTCGAACTTACTAGACGGCATTGTATCTCTTTTTGAGTAGAATAAAATGAGAAACAAATATTATCTGATTCTAAAACTAATTTACACATTGCAGCAGGCAATACATTAAGCATCCTGATGACATATGTATAAGAAAACTTTGGATAAACTATGGTTTTGTTCCTATACAAAATAATTAGTCACAATTTATAGTTTACAATCGGTATTTGACTTTGACATCGACTTTATTCACTACTAAGCATTACTAACGTGACCTCCTAGAAATACTTAACGATTAAGTACCACACCTAATAATTTATATAAAAAAGGAAAGAGCAAACATTAACTAAACCCAATTCAATTACAACCGTTAATTACTTTTGATACATTTCAAAATTTCCCTTAAATCTCTTCTATTCTAACAAACCAGAAACAGTAAGAACTGAAGAAACTGAACTCTAACATCTCTGTTGCAGGGTTCGACAGGGATCCGCGGATATCCGGGATTTCCGGTTTGTTCGAAATTTTTTTCATTTGTTTTTATTGCTTCCGGTGGCAGAGGGTCCAAAAAACTAAATGGTTGAGAGTTAAAGATCGTTTTCTTTTTTGTTCTCCGTAACTGTGTCTTATTTCTTGTTGATGTTACGATACAAAGGGGTGGGGTGTCTTCCTGGGGATGCCTATTCGGTTGTTTTTAGACATAAATTAGAATTTTTTTTAGTTATTAACCAGATTAATGTGTTATTTTATATTGAGTTAGTAGATTATATTTATGTTTAGTTGTGGTAATGGTCTAATATTTCAATATATAGATGGTAGATGTAGAATAAATATTGGTTATGGTAATGTCAAATATTGTATTATTGTTTTGGTTCATATTTTGTTGTGTTATAGGGTCCAATCGGGTTGGACGGTCCTAAAGGAGAACCAGTAAGTATACGTGATATCATCTACAAGTGATATTACATACTGCAATAGATTGGCAATAAAGTGTTTTTGCTTTTGATAATTTTGCTGATTTTTTAATTATTTAAAATTAATATCACAAAACAGAAATTACTTTCTTGCCAATCTAAAACCAGAATTTTTTTACTAGATATGAACATATTAACTGAAAACCTGAATTTCATTGATTTCTATAATTTACCAATAAGTATTAAATGTTGTTCTAAGCAAAGATTGAAATGGCATCCAAACATTAAAATCGGCGCACAAAAAATCCAAATTCACTTTGAGCTAAAATAAATTAATTACATAATAAAATATATATTTGTTGTTATATAATATTTGTAATACGTATTTATCAATTTTGAAGATTAATTTCAAAGGACTATTGTTTTATCCATTTTATCCTCTTATTTGAATGCAATTTGATTTTGCTGAAGACGCGTGAGTGCTGAATAAATAAGTACTATTCGCTGAAACGGGTGATAAATGTTTTCTTTTATCAACAAAACATAGAGGCTATTAATTAATTTAAAATAATTACAAAAAAAATTAATTATTAAAATAATGTATTAGTACCTATTTTTACAATTTTACTGTATATAATTTGAATATCCTTCTTATTTTTAGAATTATTTATTCACAATCAAATATATTTTCATTAAAATTGTCCGTCACTCCAGATATAAAATGTCCATATGTTTCTTGTCAAGAGCTTCAACAAGCAAACATTAACTTTCCAAGCAACTTTCCTTTCCTAAAATGATGCTTCGTTGAAATCAATAAAACTTTATTGATTTTTTTTTTGAATTTTACGTGATAATATTAAACCTAATTTATTACAATTTAACTACAGCGAGTTCTAACGAGCGATTTAACTTCAAATCTATTATTACGAGCTTACAATATATTGCTAAGTTATTCAGTACGTTTTTAGAGCTTAATCTAGTTGTCATGTCACTTTATGGAGCAAAACGTCTTCAGAGTTCCAAAATCAGGTACCATGTATTCGAGACAATACAGCATTTAGATTAAAACATGTCCCAGGCATTTTTAAGAGGGCGGAAATTACAATGATCCCAAAACCTGGGAAGCCACCAAACGAAATTAAAGTCTATAGACCTATATCACTACTACCAGTAATATCTAAGGTTCTTGAAAAACTCCTGTTGAAAAAAATAAAACCGATCATAGAGAGAAAAATCCTAATACCAAAACACCAGTTTGGGTTTATTAACAAGCATTCAACAATTGACCAGGTCGACAGAATAACAGATATTATTGAAAAAGCCTACGAGAGTAAAAAAGTATGCTCAGCTATATTGTTAGATGTGCACAAGCCTTCGATACGGTTTGGCATGAAGGCCTTGTTCATAAACTACAGAATATATTGCCAAACCAACACACCAAACTATTAAAATCGTACATTATAATCAGAATGTTTAGAGTCAAACGAGAAGAAGCTTACTCTACAATAAAAGAAGCTAAAAAGATGTACCACAAGGAAGTGCATCTACTCTATACTTGTGATATGCCACAAAAGGAGAATATTACGATGGTTACATTTGCTGATGATACCGCGATTATAGCTGTCGGAGACAATAGTGAAGAAGCCTCACGAAAATTACAACAGGTAAGTGACAATATAAATAATTGGACACAAGCTTGGAAAATCAGACTTAATGGAAGTAAATTTGTACATGTGCAGTTCACAGTTCACAACAGACCATAGAAGCACTAATAACATTAAATAATACTATCATCATTCCATATAGCAACAACCCTAAATATCTCGGAATGAATTTTTATGCAAAACTTCGCTGGAAGGAACATATAAAGAGGAAAAGAAAAAAACTGGAATTAAAATATAGGAAAATGTACTGGCTAATTGGAAGAAAATCATAATTATCAGTACATAATAAATTGCTATTATATAAGCAAATAGTGAAACCTATATCTACATACGTAGTTCAATTATGGAGATGTTCTGCAAAGAGTAACGTAAATAAAATACAAATTTTTCAGACCAAAGTCCTGAGAGGTATTGTGAACGCACCCAAATACTATAGGACTGATTACCTACATCGAGAACTTCAGATATCCACAGTCAGTCAAGAATTCAAGAGAATTGCAAGGGCGCATTAGGAAAGACTCCATTCTCATGAAAATATTGAAGTACTGCAGCTTTTGGATACGACCAGAACAGGAGACAGACTCAAAAGAATCAAACCATCTGATCTTGTGCAGTGTTGTGTAGTGAGGTGCATATAATAAAAAATACAGCAGTGACATGTATGAAAATTATTTCACCAGAGACTGAGATAGGGCCGATGGATCCTCATAAATATATACCAAGATTTCATTTATCATAAAGACAAATAGTAGGTTAGACGGAAACGACTAGTAACAATGTAATAATTAAATAACTTTGGTCAAATATTTTGGTCAAATTTAATCATATTAAAAACCTATTTTGCAGACGAAATGAAACAGTTCTATCGAAATAACACACCTACTCCCACAGCTCTAAAATATTTCACTAAAATCAGTAAACAAAATTATGAGTTGTTTCGATATCCCACTTATTAACCTAACTTGGGTTTCTATAGTTCTCTTTGACATCTAGTTCTTCTCATAACTCACAAATCAAAAAAACAATAATTTTTACTTTCTTGTAAAATTAACTAAACAAATATGTTAGTAGTCTTATAGTATAATTTATTTATGATTAAATACCACACTTAATCTATTAACAAAAGGCAAATTATCTTCATTAGTATCATACAATTTACTAGACAATGCCTAACAATTGAAACAAGACGATGATAATGACGATTTCTTTTGCTAAACCTGTTTCCTTGACAAATAGCTAATCTTAAACAGAAACTATTTGGGATAAGGATAAATTGAAAATGTAAAAGGGGCCCGGCAAACAGATTGAACTAAGTAAGATAAACCTTTCCCTAAATGAACGTAACAGCCCTTATCCGAAAAGTCATCAGTTAGGTTTGGGCTTACTTTTTTTTCTCCAAGTGACAAATGGTGCGCGTTGCAAAAGAGAACAATTAATTTGCCATCTAAACAAAAGCCGAGTAACTCTCAATCAACTTTATACAAATAGTTTCTTAATGTCTATAGATGTTACAACAGAAGGTTTGAAATAATATAAACAAGTATTATCAGTTTTGCCTACATTTCCTAGTTGATCAATACAAGTATATGGTATAATTAGTATTACATAATCCTATATTAAACGATTAAATTTCATTAGTCATAACAGGTCAATTGAAAAGTCTCCGGCCTGGCAAATGGCGCTACTAGAATTAAATCCATATATTGTTTCGTTATCCCTAACCCTCAAAAGATGCGTGTATAAATTTGCCATCTGTCGGAGCATTAGTTTGTGAATTATAGCATTTTGAGTGAAGCAACTTTTGTTATTGTGAAAAAAAAATAATGAAAAGGAATTTCGTCCGTTGATAAAATATTGCTTTTTGAAAGGAAAAAATATAGTTGAAGCAAAAACTTGGCTTGATGTCGAGTTTTCGGACACTATCCCAAGAAAATCAACCATCAAGGATATGCTAAGTTTAGACGTGGTGCAATGAGCACCGAAGACAGTAAACGCAGTGGACGCCCAAAAGTGAACAAACATTTAAAAAATCGACAAAATTATTTTGAATGACCGTAACTTGAAATTGAATGAAATATCAGACACTCTACAGCGACTATTACATAGCGTTATTGGACTGTTTGAAGTTGTTTGAAAAGGCCACATTTGAAGAAAAAGTGCTGCTTCACCAAGACTGCACCGTCTCACAAGTCAGTGAACACAATGACAGAAAACCACGAAGTGGGCTTCAAATTGCTTCCTCATCCACCTCAAAAGAATGCTCGCTGGGAAGAAATTTTCGTCGAATGAAGAATTGATCGCCAAAACTGAGGCCTATTTTGAAGCAAAGGACAAATCGTACTACAAAAATGGTATCGAAAGTTGAAGGATCACTATAATCAGTGTGTCACCATTGAATGATGGGAATTATGTTGAATGTTGAAGGCCGGGGACTTTTCAATTGACCTGTTATATTGGTGAAAATAAGTATCATTCTAGAAAAGCGGTCGACAGTCTATGAGAAATTCGTTAACTTTTCATTCTACAGACTCGTCTAAACCATGTAATCTGCGTCTCTGGATTTGTTTCTCAACTATACCCCAATAATCAAATCTTAAACGAATGACTTCATTTCTAATACGACTATGGAGAGAAGGATTTATATTAGGTATCGCATTTGAAAGACCTCAAGCATACGGATGTCAGACTATAAAAATATCTAAGTTTCGGAGATATTTTTTATTCCTTTTGTGATAAATGCCACTTTCTTCTTCTGTATTACTGACCCTAAATATATGAATTCCTACACTTGCTCTATGTTAATTGGGTCCCATTGAGATTTACAATAGCAGGCGTTATCGTCTTCATTAATTCTCAAGCCATATGGCTTTGCAGTGGGAGCCATATCATCAAGACCAATATTTGTATTAGTGAATCGGCTATCATCAGTAGAACATAGATCAGTGAAGGAGTTCTTCTTCTCTAACAAAATAGATTTTTAAAACTTTTCTCACAATATCATCCACTACCATGTTGAAAAACAGTGGAGAGACGATATCTTCTTAACGAACACCAATTGGGACCTCAAGTGAACTTGATAAACCATTTCACAGTCGCATACAACCAATGTATTGGCAACTTCTTAATTAGTTTCAACATCTTCAGCAAATTAAATTAAAATATGTATATAATAAAAAAAACACACGTCGTAGACAAAACAATGGGCAATAATCATTATATAGTTCTATAATTTAAGATGTCTGACTGGCTTTACCAACAGAATATGATATAAGGAGTACTCCATTTACACATTGCCTTTATAGGAACTTACTCATTTTAGCAGCCTTAAAATATCACTATTAAATATTTTGATGATTTCTGCTCATCGTACGTTTTTCAATTAATTCAATATACATATACATTCAATACAATAAAATACTACCAAATTTCAAAACTTACGTTCTGGTACTCTTATTTTTCCATCTTGCAAAGTTACTAAACGATTGTGTGATTTGGATTGCGATCTTTCATCAATTGTTATATAGAACAACTTTTAACACTTACAGAGTTAGCCTTAAATATTTTGATACTTTCTGCTTATCGTGCACTTTTTAATTAAGTTTTAAATTATAATTCAATATACGTGTAACTTCAGTACAATAAAATACTACTAAATTTACAAAAGTTACGTTTTGGTACTGTAACTTCACCTTCTTGCAAAATTATTAAACGATTGTGTGATTTGGACTGCGATCTTTAATTAATTGTTATATAGAACAGCTTTTAATATTTTTCAACAATTGATAACAACTTTGAGACAAACATTTAAGCTCTTCTAAATAGAAAAAAAAAACACGGACGACAAAAATTATGTCTGTTTTATCATGTTCTTCATTTATTTAAGGTACTTTTATTTAAGGTACTAAAGTATTATTCTCGCTCTAATCATATATTGTTCGTTAAATCATATCTCTTTTTATTATAAATATTATATTATATTAAGCAATTAGAGAGCAAGGCGGTGTTTAAATTTCATGGTTCCTAGCATTTAAATTTGATTAATATGTTTAATAACATTACGGTTTAATAAAATTCTTGAAGGAAAGATTAACCGTTGGATTTAATTCATAGCGTTCTAGGCTTTAGATTGTTGTAACAGATGCCATTAGGTGCTTGCACGTATTTTGATCAATGTGTATCAAGATATTATTAAATATCCCACGTTGTAAAAGTTGTAAAAGACACTGTTCTAGCTCAAATAGGAACACAACTTCTTCAGATCAAAAATGACAAACCCACAAAGATGGGAAAAAGTTATAGAGAATTATATTTTTCTCAATAAACACCTTTTTTAAGTAAAAAAATATATCAAAATTCATGCGAGCGCCTGTTAAATTCGTTTTCGTGTTATCGTTGATGTACCAGGCCATTGAGATGTGTATTTTTACATGAATTTCTATCTTACAATTCGCCTAACCATTTTCGATTAAAGTACGATGGAGTTCACTATAAAATACAAACAATTTTCCACATAGCATTGGTCTATAAATTGGTTTTAAACGTTCTTTTTTGATTTGAAGCTTTAATGTAAAAAATCGGTGCTAGTATTATCAAATTCAATCTTTTATTTATTCATTGTTTATTTTACGGATTCCACCTCGAGAGAACGACTGAGAGGCTATCGATTCGTATACCCATTTTTGGCATTTACATAAAGAAATAAAGCGCTGCACAGACAGGTTTCGACTCATATGTCGGAACAAATAGTAGTCATAAGGAGCAAGGTCTGGAGAATACGCAGGGTAGAATAGTATTTCCTATTTTAATGTTTTCAAGCACCTTTCACCAGTTTTGGAACATATGGTCGAACGTCGTCATGCTGAACAATAACTTTACTATGTCTTTGTTCGTATTCTGGTCGTTTTTGCGCAGAGCTTGGCTCAAACGCATCAATTGTAGTCGATAACATTTATGGATAAATTAGATTTCTATCAGCTCATAGTATACCACTCTAACCTGATCATCAAATACAGAGCATTCTCAGCTTAGAGTCATGGATACTTTTTCGCCTTAGATTAATTCAAATGGCACGCAATATCCAAGCTACTGGATCATCCTCGCGTTCTTCAAGCGTTTGTAAATGGTTTCTTGTATTACACACGTCAGCCCTGCATGTTCCTCTTGCGTTTTACATGGAAGTTCACCCAGTAATGCTTTGAAATCCTCGTCTTGAATTTTTTTAACTGGTGAGAACGCCCTTGGTTTTCACTATCAAAATTACAACATTTAAAACGTCAGAACTAGTATTCACACGTTGAAATCAATGGAGCATGATTTTCATAAGTTTCCCATATTATTCGGTGACCTTCAGACACATTTAGCTTCAAATTGTAATAACAACGAAAAACTTCTACTAAATACGATTTACTCAATACAAATTCGCATGTTTTCAAAGCACTGAAATATTTTTGCTCACACTTTGATGAAATAACACATACATATATGTGAAGCCTCGTCAGTCAGGCTTCGACGTGAAATTCGTTATAAATGTATCGAGGCGATCTAATACATAGCAACACCATGTTGTAAATCCTTTGAAATTAATTTATAGGCTTATATTATCTATATTATCATTTATTGAAGCCTACGAATTAGTTTCTAATATTTACTCTATTACCTCTTATTTTTATTAATTTACTTTGTTACCTTCCGTGTTTCTTTTACCATTTTTCCCCCAATACGTTAAATTAATCGGGACTTTGTCAGACACACGCTCGCACATATACCAACTTATTTTGAATTTAATGCCATCATTTATATTCAGAAGAAATGAACCGAAATCCGTATCAGTCCGTGTGCGCTCGTCTATCTGCCGCTCTTGCTCTCTTTTGCTTTGTCGCTGTTGCTAAAACAACAACAACACATGTTTGCGCTTATAACGTAACAAGACGCATTATATTATCCTTATTTCAGGGCATGCCGGGAGAAAAGGGCCAAAAAGGACAAACAGGCAGCGCAGGGATCGACATTATCCAGGCAGTTAAGGTAATAACCTCATCGGAAAAGGTTTTTTATTCAGTTTGTAAAGGTTTATTTACTTGTTCCCCACTGCTGCGGTGCGCGTTAAGAAAAAGAAATTGTTATTTGCATATCGCGTCTGGTTATCTTTAAATTTTCTTACAGAAACAGTTAATATGTATTCATTTTTTTTTAATAAATACACTTAAGACAATATCACAATAATTCTGATTAAATAAACTGTGCTTTAAAATGATTATTTGTCTAGAAGAAAAATACAAATTGTTGTTGTTATTGTCTGTTGTCTTAATATAGATATTTTATAACCTTTCACTAGATTTTATATCTTAAGAACATCTGTTTCTTCATCATTTGAAGTTTATTCGATTGTATAACAAAATATAAATCCTCAATTTAGAGTTTACTGTCTCTACAGGACATGGAAGTCAATACATGATCGATGACAAATGATTCGTTACCGATAAACTCTATTTCACTATCCTCTTAAAAGATATTTGCTCTCGTATAGTAAGAAATGATCCAACAGCCAACAGTGGATTAAAATTATCAAATCTACGTCCATTGTTTTCCTGAAACACGACACCCTTTTTTTCGAATTTCCCAAACATACTTCAAAATTTATTAAAAAACAAAGTGTTTATATTTTTAACAATACAAATTTCATTGGTAAAAAACTTAGACCATCACTATAAGATACTAAAAATCGTTCTGAATGAAAACATTATTGAATATTTTAGTTAAATTAAATTTAAAAAATTGGGACATAGCATCAATTAGTAGTGAATTAAAATAGATAAACGTTAAGTAACATTTGGTAACATAACATAATAACAATAGCAGAACAATAAAAAGAAATGTTAAAATTCTTGCTTGCATTGTTACTACATATATACTTAGTGCTTTGTTGTAGTACTGTTTCAAAAGGACTACGAAGAAACTTTTTTCAAACCTTTCAATTTATTCAGTTGAAAAAAACATTATAATTGTAGTTACTTCTAATTCTTTTTGAAGATTCTAATGTGGCCTGAGCGACTGCTGATTCTAATATTGAACTTAGTCATATTTTCCATTTTAATAGATTAAATCACGATCATTAATCTTTGACTATATACGTATTCTATATTTCATTTCAATTATCGATATAGACCTTAAGGATAGACCTACTTACTTGATGAATTGTATGTTGGTTAAGTTCTGTTCTTCCACATTTGGATCCATAATTATCCGGTTTGAAATTCAAAGAACAAACCTTCTTCTCTAATATCACTTATTCGAACATAAAATTCTATTTGAACCTTCACATCCTGAAAACAACATGTATATTCTGTTTTCGCATTTAAACAAATTTTGTTTACCTTAAAAGGCCAAAGAATGACAAATTTCCTTAAATTTGTATACAAAAAAAAACAAGAAAAGAACAGATATAAGCTGCGTTTTATATAATTTTAAATCGAAAAAAAAGAAAATTACAGTCAGTTTTAACAGGTCAATACAAAAGTCCCCGGCCTGACACATAGATGACGCTACTAGAATTAAATCCATATGTTTTTAGTTAGCCCTAACCCTCAAAAGATTCGTGTATAAATTTGACAGCTGTCGGATCATTAGTTTGTGAATTATAACATTTTGAGTGAAGCAACTTTTCTTATTGTGAAAAAAAAATTGATAAAAAGGAATTTCGCGTGTTGATGAAATATTGCTTTTTGAAGGGAAAAATACAGTTGAAGCAAAAACTTGTCTTGATGCCGAGTTTCCGGACACTGTCCAGGAAAATCAACCATCAAGGATTGGTATGCTAAGTTTAGACGTGGTGAAATCAGCACCGAAGACGGTGAACGTAGTGGACGACCAAAAGAGGTTGCTACCGACGAAAACATTTAAATAATCCACAAAATAATTTTAAATGAGTGTAAATTGAAATTGAATGAAATAGCACTCTAACACTCTAAAGATATCAACTGAACGTGTACATCATATCATTCACGAAAATTTGGGTATGAGAAAGCTCTGTGCAAAGAGGGTGCCGCGTAAGCTCATTTTTAACCAAAAACAACGACGAGTTGATGATTCGGAGCAGTGTTTGAAGATGAGCAAGCGTAATAAACCCGAATTTTTGCGTCGATATGTGACAATGGATGAAACAAGGCTCCATCATTTTACTATGAAGCCCAATCGACGGTCATCCGAGTGCATTTGGGATGCGCATGGAATAATTTTTATTGACTACCTTGAAAAAGGAGAAACTATGAACAGCGACTATTACGTAGCGTTATTGGTCTGTTTAAAGGACGAAATCGCACACTTGAAGAAAAAGAAAGTGCTGCTTCACAAAGATAATGCACCGTATCAAAAATCCATGAATTGGGCTTCAAATTGCTTCCTCATCCACCGTATTCTCGATATCTGGCCCCCAGCGATTATTTCCTGTTCTCAGATCTCATAAGTATGCTCGTTGTGAAGAAATTTTCGTCGAATGAAGAGGTGATCTACGAAACTGAGCCCTATTTTGGAGCGAATGACAAATCGTACTACAAAAATGGTATCGAAAACTTGGAGTGTCGCTATAATCAGTGTATTACCCTTGAAGGGAATTATGTTGAATAAAAAACTAATTTTGGCAAAAAAATGTGTTTTACTATGGTAGGCTGGGGACTCTTCAATTCACCTGTTATAATACCTCCAGCCCTCTAGTGACTAAAATACATAGTGACAAGATGAATATATTTTATGATTCTAATGCATTATACAACAAATTCACAATCTTCAGTTATTCATCATTTATTACAAATAATTCTCAGGCCTATATTTTTTATTTTAAGATAATTTCTGTAGAACAGTTGACTGCATTGTTGTAAACTATACAATCTAAAATATACTATAAACATAATCATTCATTGATTTCATTCATTGATTTCCTCTGGTTTTAAACAATAACAATCCAAATAAAACCAACGAAATATGCAAATAACAAAAACTCTAAACGAACCGGCTTCCATTCCCTCCGAATAACAAATGATCTGAAGCGTTTAAAGTTCGAACGTTCAATTCAGTTGAAATTCTCTATAACATGTTAAAGAAAATTGTTTCTCGGGAAATGCACATTGGTGCCGGTCATAAAAACGGCCATCTAACCCCGGAGCAACACCAGCCAATTCTAACGCGAATATTCAAAGTTTCAAATGAAATGGTTTATATTAACTAGTCACGTTTATCGCTCAAGAATAATTAACAGTTATTTGTAGATGTTGTACTATTTACGGCTTGAATAAAAGAAAATTTGTTTGAAATGTTTTTGTGTTTTAATATTATTACAGGTTGATATTCAGAACCCATGATTTCTGTCTCCTCCAAGTGTACAACAATATTCTCTTACTCTGCAGTTTTTTTAAAGACAGTCAATGATTTACTCTATTAAGTAAACCTGTTCACATCATCAGCTATAAACTACTGACTTATCTTTAAAAGTAAATTATTTATTCCCACCTATGTTTGTAAATTAAAAACCATTTCGATCACTTTTTAGTGTTTTTTTTGACATTTTTGTCTAAACCTTTCAATGACTTAATTATTACCTTTTTTCTGATATTTTTTATTTCGCGTCTAGTTTTTTCCCCTTACTTCCTCATTTTTACTTCTTACTCATTCCTCTTTCAGTATTATCCCCTTTATATATATCTCTCATCAAATGTTCCTTTTTGCAATTTAAGTACAGTCGTGCTCTCTGTCTATCCTAGATTCTCATTAAGGTTCCCTTTCTCCACTATGATTGTCTCTGAAGCATTATCTTTTGATCATTTTGGTTCGGAAACTTTTCAATTTTGTAAGAGATTCTTCTATCTGTTCTTAGTCATTTTCATCGTTTTATTATATCTTTGAATAAATTCTTTAAGAAAAATATATATAGGGGATAGTCAAAATAACATGGACGTGCAATATAGTACATCTTATTGTATGTTGTCGATACTGCTTCCGTGTAAATAATGTGACCCGAAAGCATTTCTCAGTCAGAAATGTCAAATCTTGTAGTTTATATTTCAGTGTACTATATGATTTGTTCTGCGATGATTGAATAAGCGCTCGGCGAAATATGTGATCCCTCAGACTGTGACGAAATCATATGAATTATTTAACATTCCATAAGCGATGTTATCCACGTTGATGATAGCATAAAAAAAACATGGTAAAACATCATCGGAACCCAAAGTTAACTGACTTTGACCAACAACCAACGACAACAAACAAAGATTGTCAACATAAAATCTAGACACTTGATGATTGGAAAAATGAGATGTGGTCTGAGAATCATATGCAGAGCCCCTACAGATGCCTACAATGTAGACTGCCTGCTTCCTAGAGTCAAGCATGTGTAAAGTTCGGTCATAATTTGGACTGCAATATCATCATCGACGCCATCAATATATCGACATCCTCACTGCTAAAGTTATTACTATGACAGAATATTGCTGCTAAACATTGCTATATTCCAAAATGATAATGCGCATATACACACAGCCAAAAAGGTTCAGTCTTGATTTGGGGAACATCAGAACATCATCAACATTTTTTTCCTTGTCAGCATAATCGCCAGACCTCATCAAAACTGTTATGGGGAGTTTTAGAATAGATATTGGGAAGTAGATTTCCATCAACAACGTCCCTGAAGCAATTGGCTGATTATTTGGTACAAAATAGGAAAACATTCCCTCTACCACACTCTACGGATATATTTCGCAAGGAATTGCAGCTGATAAATATATATTGCGTATTGGTCAAGTGCTCATTTTATTTTGTCCATCCCCTGTATTTAGTTTTTTCTCCACTGTTAAAAGGGTTCAGTCAAAAATAACAGGTCCGATATAATGCTCCGACAGCTGTAAAATTTATACACGCATCTTTTGAGGGTTGGGGCTAACTAAAAACGGATTTAATTCTAGTTGCGCCATCTATGCGTCAGGCCGGGGACTTTTCAATTTATTTTTGTTAACGTTAAATACTACAAAAAGAAAATATGACAAAAACATGAAGCAAATTAATTGTTGTTGGGCGAAATTTAGTGTCAACTTATATTAAAGTTTGTAGAAAATTATTAGGTATATAAAAGTCGTAATTTATGTTATTCTTAAGTTAACTTTAAACAAATTAAATGAACAGATACAGTGTTTCTTTAACATGACGATTTCACAGATAGTGTTCGAAATTTCAACTGCTTAGTTAATAATGAATATAACCATGTTTTTATAAGAACATTTATTCCGCCCTACCCACCATACCTTTTAATGCACCATTAGCTTTAGTGATACTGTAGCATAGATGAACTGTTCTTTTCTCACACAAATCGAAAACGATAAATATAAACTTAAGCTTATTTTCATTTGATTTCGTTTTTATTAGCAGCCAGGGCGGGTAAGTACACGAACTCTTCGTCCGTTTCTTGAGTTTTGGTTTTGGTTGCATCGCTTATTTCCAGTTCTGAATTAGTCTGAGTAGTTTTAGTCCTATTAGTTTCTGATCGGATCAGCTAAGATTTGTCTGAACTAAATACATTCTTTCGGCGATTTTTTGGGGTCGTAACTTAATATTTCGGTTTCTATGTTTCAGTATTTTTGATTATTATTAAACTTATTATTAATAAATTCCAACTGTCATGGAGGAAATTAAGAGGTTCGCAACAAAACATGAAGAAAGGCTCCATTCCCATGTTAAGACCTAAAGTGCTGTAACTCTTGCAACTCAACCGTGTGGTCTTGTGTAGCTATGTAATGAGATACATTAAATAACAAAAACACTGCATATCATTGCATAACTTTTATTTTCTTAGAGACTAAATAACGGATCTTCTTAAATTACTATACAGCTTTAAAACATTGTAGAGACCAATTGTGAGTAATATTATGTTAATAAATAAATACCAAATAAACTGCCATTCAAGGAGATTGTAAAGATGTTGAAAGTGTCAAGCTACACTAGCTTTTACTTCTCTAAAATGGCGAGCATGGAATAAAGGAAATGTTACTTGGACACTGCTCATTATCTAAGTCTTTTAAATGCGATATTTAAGACAAATTCTCAAAAAGTAAGACAAAAGTGTTTCCTTTTGAGATCGTATTAAAAGCGAAATTGCTCGATTAAGATATCACAATCAATGCACAGTTGATGAACAATCCAATATCGAAGTCTGATAGCGCCGATTTGAACGAATTCCTCAGTGGCTTCTGTGGCGAAATCAACCTTTCGGATAGCAGATAGAATAATCAGTTCCAAGAAAAGGATGGATCAAGATCATAGAGAGAAATGGGAGATTGGTATTATCCAATTTGATGAATAATATTCGAGGTTTCGTTTAACCGAACAGCGGCGTATTGGTTGAGAAGTAGACAATCTTACCGAGTACCGGCTATGGATTGATGATTATGCTGATGAGGTGTTATCATTAAAAGTTTGATGAATACGGAGGTTAGAGCAGACTGTCCCATACAACATTTGATATTTTATATATCTTTTTGAAATGTATGTACGATAAATATCATCATTAACTTGGATTCTGATGATTATGTATGGCACATAACTATTACATATATACAAAGTATTTTGGTCATTGTTACTACTATTAATTACTATTAAAATAAATAAGTTGTTCTGATAGAAGAGGATATGAAATGTGTCGTATAAATATGAGATGCTTGCTGTCATGGGTTTTCTTTAAAAAAAGAATCAAATGACCAGGCAGTCATTGGTGTTAAAATCGTACCAAAGCCGCCACTATATTAACATATTTAAATTAGCAGTCGGCGAATATAAATAGGATATAAACAAATTCGTCTGGTTCTGATTATATTATTTTCTAATATTTTTATGTTGCCTATTGTTATCATAGGCAATGTATTTTCTGTATGCTTCATCTATACTTTTAAAATTAAAACATGATAAGTAATCACAATAAGGGTTATTTATTACCCTTAGGTTTCTAGATGGTTTTACTTAATTGATTTAACAGAATTGACTCTGACCTCCACTGTCCCACTCGTTCATCATTCAGGTAGTCAAAAAAAAACAAATGGCCAAATATATTTGTATAAATGTACATATTTTATATATACGTTATATAATATATAATTAATACATCATTTCGTTATAGTACAAAAACCCGGTAAGGACTGAAGAGCCATATCTGTTCTTTGTGCGTTTATGATTATTCTTATTAGTTCCCAGACGTTACAAAGTGACTAGGATATAACGTTGTAATAAAATCATACACAGATTCATCATTAAAATGAATTAAAAATTATCACTCATTAAATGAAAGCATTTATTTTGTTCAGATAAATCAGTTGTTTTATTTTCATTTATTTTTTTTTCGACAGCCACCATCGTTCACAAACGATAAATTAACACCCGTTTATTTATTTAGGGATTGAAAAGGTCCGTTACGACCTTACGTGGAGGGACCCTTGGATATGCCGAGATCGTTGCAGTTAAGGTACCAACGCGTCCCATATTTGTATCCAGTAGACCATTTATTAATATTTTAGGGTTATGTTTAGACGTTAGACTTTTTCTATTACCTATTAGGTATTTCTTATTGTCCAGCATGTGTGTCGTTACCGGAAGGCATTATTTGAATGTCATCTTTTTATTATTATCATTACGGTTTATTATTTTAGTTGATTAGTTTGGCTTACGGTTTTAGTTTCTGTGTTTACCATTAGTTTTGTGTTTTTTTTAGGGGCTACAGGATAGGGGCCATAACATATCAGGGGAAACTATTATTACTTTGAAAGTGAGTCTTAATTTTTTTTAGTTTCTGTTGCCTTGTTTTTCGCTTTTTCTTCTCAGTTTCATCGCTTGGGGAATGGGAGGGGGGTTCGTCAAATCCATTTCAGAAAGCTTGAAAATATAACGCCACGGTTGCATGGATGCTTACTGAGCAAAATATTTCACCAAGAGCTTTAACCATTTAAGTCACACACGAAAGTTGTCTTTTTATATTTGGGATTTGAGTTTAAAAATAATTAGTTACCACAATAGAATAAAATACAATATCAGTTCATTCACAGACGTCAAAGATTTGTCGTGATTAAAGCTACCAAATCGATGAAAATGCTTTTCTGACGGTGGTTAATTTTCAGATTCAAAATTTGTAAAATAGTTACCAAAAATGACAAGTTCTATCCATTTATAACACTATACTTAGTAAATATACCATAAAAACTAACTTAAACTTAGAACAAAAGACTCCTACATAAATTTCAGAACCACATCCCGAAATTTAAAAGACAACTCTCATATAATCAGCAAACGATTAAATCATGTAAAGTAATAATTTGTATAAGTTGATATTTAAATATAATTTATTTAAAATTAGCATTAACATTAAATAATAATTAAAAGTATAATAATAAATGACTGAAATAATAGCAGTAATAAAAATGAAATTAAAATATTTTAAATTATAACAGTTGAGTAATCGTGGCTCTTGGTAATTGATTTTATTGATTAATTGATTAATTTGATTAGTTTATTGATAATAGGCACATCAGGTAATATTGATTATTTATAATTTATCATAATTTCACTCACATTTTCTGTGGCTTTATTATTATAGTCTATATTTTATTAAGATAAAGGAATATTGCATGTTAGTATAGGTTAAAATGTAAGTATTGCAAAATAAATGTAGTGTAATATGCATGGTATCATATAACATATCATCATAAGTTGGCAAGAAATAATATTGTAAAATGTGTTCTCTAATTTATTATTTATTGTTTTAATTAATAAGCTTTAAACTTTTTCCTATATAAAGTATGTTTTATTTTGATAAAATGGACGCATTTGCTCTTTAATGACATTGGGTTATTTTATGAGGATATTCTGGACTGGTGTTACTAACATGCTTAAAAATGATATTCATGTCGTTTAATAAATTATGGCTATATTAAGTTCGTCGATGTAGTTATTCTGTTTTATTGGTTACTTTTAACGAGATAATAAAAATGAAATTAAGATTAATGTTAAGAAATGGAAACAGGAGAAAGGAATTAAATATAAACTACATGTAAGTGTCATGGGTTTTTAATAACCCCTATCCGACAGTTACCCATCACTTGCTTGGTTGCAGTTGACTGTTACGTTGACATGCTATCTTGGTTTTTTTACAAAGAAAAACATTTAATATTCTGTGGTAATGGAATTATTTATTTGTTGAAAAAGTGTATGTACACCAGATATCGTTGAATATAGATTTTTTCGGACTTAAGAGAATTGCAATAATTATTCAACCTAGTATATGCTGGTGCTAGTGCCAAATTATTTATTTACCAATCGCTATATCCGAGAAAATTCTTTGTGTCTACCGACTTAGTTTCTATTGTTTGTTTCGCTCCCTTCTTTTTCCATGTCTGAGTAACGATGATGTTGCCCTTACAAGTGTGTTGTAGGAATTCAAGAAACAAGTCCCACTCCGTGCATGTTGTGTACGTCCTGCTGATTCAAACTGACATTACCATAAGGAACCTATTTTTATCGCGCCTCTAGAGTATTCTACAATTAACCTTCTACAGGAAATCTTCGCTTGCTCACTCTTCACCCCCTGTTTTTGGCATTAAGCGAGATAAAGCATTGACTTTTTTGCAGTTGTCTTTGTAAAGTGGCCAGCAAACGTCAACCCAGTGCCAAAATACACACTGAGTTATTTTATTCACAGATTTGATGCCACCGATCTATATCCATTTTTAGAGGCTAAGCCATCCAACATTTTTGTTCAGAAGCAAGAAACAGCTTCTTCTACCTCATCACGTATCAATTCAAAACAAAGTCGTATTAATCATGTTTACTAAAGCGATTTTAGTTGAAGCAAAAACAACCAAGGCTACATAATTGGTAGACCGAATTAATTGTTTTTGAATACATATACCCTCAGGAATATTTTTAAAAAAACCCTATTACGTCTACGCGGGTTACGCGACATAACACTCCAACTATCGATTATTAATTAAGTGTTTCGAAATATGAATTAATCGAAACATCATTCCGTCCATTATCGGAAATTCCCTCTAATTACACAACAATAGAGACTTTCTTTTTTTTTTTCGTCAAACTTCACGAAACTCTAAATTTAAAAGTTCAGCTCGAACGTTCGGACGAACATTCTGTTAAAGACATCGAACGAACTCTTGATCTACAAGCCCGAACGATCCAAGTTTCAGTCCGTTGAAAGTTTTTAATTTTCCTTTGTGCCATCGGCTGAGATTCCCGTAGTTTTATTCCTCCTGATTGTGGTTGTTGAGAATCGAGCAAAATAAAAGAGGAACAGGTCGTATCGCCGAACTATTTATGTTTTGCTCGTTTTCTTGTTCAGTTTCAGACGGCAATTCGCGGACTTTTCGACGATACTTGATAACATTTTGAAATGACTAATTTTAGGTAAGAAAATGAGTTTCTTGTTCATTTGAATGCGGAAATGGAAAATGTCTATAAACTGATGATATTTCAAAATAAATATATTTTTAATTTAATACTGAGCTATACTTATTTGAATTATATTAGGGGCTTGCATGTGTTCTGATCACTTTCTCGCTTTATTGTGAAAAATGTCTACGTTGTATTTTATTCAAAGTTTTGTCCATCCATAGTAACTACTGCTTCCGATCTTTATTTGATGATCGATTATTTGATGGATTATTGTCAATCACTAATTCCTAGTTGGTGAATTTACGTTTATCTATTTGTCATGGTTTTGTCAATCTAGTTAAGATACTCAGAGTTAACATTTGTGTGCACAAAAGATCGACGGATGAAGTGTACAAAGCCGCAGGGGGGAAATAATTTTTTAATTTTGTTTCTCTAACTAGTGAAATAAAACATTTGAAAATTTTTGACCACTACTTTTTCGGCCACTTCTCCGATCTTACTGTTCGAGGTTTGTTACAAGTGACCCTTAGGTTAAATAGTTGGTTCTAAGTTACCGATATTCTGTATCGGTAATAAATCTATATATTACAAACATAACAAAAATGACAGCCGTAACTATTAGAATCAACTTACATTGGTTAAAATATGTTTAACCAATATCTCCGTAATTCCTACCATGTGATACATTACTGCAGTAAACTATTTTTTTATTTTGTTTCAAATATATTCCAAACCATAAAATTCAGCAACTTAATTAACCAATAGCAGTCCACGTTACTCTGAAGTAATACCAAGATACTTAAAAGTTGGTGATCATTGAATTGTGACTAAGCTCGACAAACTTTGCTACGATTACTGACACATTAAGACATCAGAAAGCTGTATATCTACAATTTTACGTGCGACTTAGACGGGCATGTATAAAAATTATTTTCAAACAACATAATAATTTACAAAAATGGCATCAAGTATTAGAAGGAGCTCCGAAATGAATGAATGTATCACTCTTAAATGAAATTATATTTAGGAAGAAAGAAGAATTTCTAAAAAAGTGTCTTTCTTAATCTTGTGGGAGACCTACTGAATAATAAGTTAATTTTAAAATGCATGTATGTAGAATAGTGTATGGTTTATAAGGTTTTGGAGAAGGAGAAGTATTTTCTGTTTTCATTTGCATGATAACTGTTACCCTTATTTGTTATTGTCATAAACAAATATCCATTCATTAGTAAGTTAATTTTCATTCATATATTATATTATATTGGCAAAATCCTTTTTAATTATGTTTAAATGTGTATAATATTTAACGACATTCAAAAATTAAATAAATATATGTTTTTTAACTCATTCATAATACATTTTTGATAAATGTACACACAAATTTAAAACAAACGTATGAGAACATATGAAAAAAATGAGAACAAATACATTTATTAGTTAGAATTTTTAATGAAATTACCAAGAAGTATCTATTTTATCAAGAAACATGTTAGATCAGAACATGATCAGACTAAAATGATAACTGATTAATATCTGAAATATTATTTTTGCTAAAGAAGTATACTATATTGTAAATGAGTATCACAAAAACCCCAAAGAAAAATTTTAAAGAATCAAAACATTCAGACAGTACAGAATTATTCCCTTGAAAGTGTGGAAATATCAACATTTTTGAATATTACTAGATTCACACCCAATATTGTATAAGAAGTTACCTTCTAGTTTTTACGTTTTTACGATAATTTACCGACTTTGCATATTTGAATATTTTGATAATTTGAATATATATTTTTTTAATTTTAGTACAATTTTCTTGTTATCTGTGTTTATCACAAGCTTGCCCATGAAGACATGCTATTAAAAATATTTATAACTTTTAAAACAAAAAAGAATATTAAATCTTATCCTGTATGTATTTTTGCAATTAAGTAACAAACGCGCTTTCACTTAAGAGATAATAACTCAACTAGTAATAATCTAATAGTTGTAAAATTTTGAGATTAACATATATCAATAAAAATGTATATACATCCTTAATACTTTAATTTTACACTTTAATAGATATAAAAAAGTTTTGAAAAGTCTCAAAATAATGTTTGCCAGTACACTAGTATTTATTCTATAATTTTTTAGATTTCTAAGATACTTTCCTGTCAACTACTACCACTATAAACCAGTAAAACATATCACTAAATATTTTTCTTAATACTAGGGTGAACCGGGAGAACCGGGACCTCCAGGACCACCCGGTCCTTCAGGTTCAGAAGGACCACCGGGACAGGATGGCAGGCAAGGAATGCCTGGAGATCAAGGACCACCAGGCGAACAAGGTGAACCAGGTCCAGTAGGGCCACCTGGACCACCTGGCATGGACGGTATGACAGGACCCAAGGTATGATAAAAGTTTTGTTACAGTTATACTAAAATAATTTATTGTTTCTGGCGATTTAGGGCGATAGAGGAGATAAAGGCGAACGAGGATTAACGACGACAATAGCAGGAGATGTTAAATTCCCGACAGGCATCATCGAAGGACCTCCTGGACCACCCGGACAACCAGGTGAGTTTCTTCATAGATATACGAGAAAACAGGAACGATAATAATTGCGCGAGCATATTAATGATTTGATCCGATTTAATTATGATATAAAACTCTAATGGAAGTGTAATGTATCATCGATCGCGCTATATGAGTTCCGTAGTGATATTCTTCTTTGATGTAAAAGGTGAAAAAGGTGAAGCTGGACCTGTGGGACCTAAGGGAGCCCCTGGCGAAAAGGGCCCGCGCGGCAAAAGGGGTAAAAGGGTAAAGTATATTGACATTTCTATCCCTAAGGCCACAATTCCTCAAAACTGAATTACAGCGACATTATTGTGACCTTAAGTGTTTGGTGATTATAATGGTCGAATATCTAAACACTAACCAGACATATAATAACAAACATCTCTAACCAAACATCAGTGAAATGGTATCCTGGTTCTGGCAAGGGTGATTATCACCATTACAGTTCACCAACACGCTTATCATATAAAGAGCCTTGTATTGTGTTTCGATATTACAATGCCTAAAACCGGTGTCAACAATAATTGGTTCGAGATAATCGTCACAGCTTTGAGGAATTGTCTTCAATTACATCCTAACCACATATCTCATTGCATAGCTTCATACGAAATAAAGTGAAAGGGGATTTTCTAAATTGCATGTTCCCATCTCTGGTGTGTTTTTGTTCCAATTTGCATAATAAACTCGAACTGTAATAGTAAACGTTTTGCATGCAACATATTCTATGCTCAGCTGTGTAGTGGGGCTTTTCTTTTTTTATGTTACTTTGCATTTTGTGTTTTTTTTTTATAAAAGTGCATATACTAACAACTTTTTTAATTAGGATAATATAGCAGATTAAATAACATCACCATTTAATTTAAACGTAGAGTATTATAATTATTTGTTTATTATAGATAACATACACCTCGACTAACAACTTATTGTGTATATATAATTTTAGTTGTATCATCCCTAATATTGGTATTATTTGCTTTTCCTTATTTTGTAAGTATGATTATATTATTATTTTTTTAGTTTTATTTATTTACCCTACGCCGTTCAGATTTCCCCGAAAGCATCGATCATTACAATAGATTTCTTTAATCGTAGGCTTTTTCGTGAAAATCTGAACAATATTGAATGTATTTGTTCCATCCTATCTAGAGAAACCGATCGTTTTTTTTTGGTTTTCTAAAAAATACAGACGTTCAAAACGTATTTTAAACAATAGACATACACGTATATAAAACATGACATATATTTAATTATTCATCAATCTATCTAGTATTTCTTCAAAAGACATAAATTCTTCTCCGATATTTCAATTTTATTTTGCAAAGGACGTACTAATATGACGTCTTTTTAATTATATTACCAGGTTTTCTTCAATGCTCTCTTGTGATTTTCCTTTATAATGGTTTCTGAATAACATCTTTTCATGTTATCAGTCCAAAAGTAACAATCTCTTTGTCCAGTTATTCCCATTGCTACACCTTAGCTGCCCAGTATATTTCCCAATTACCCTTTAACTTGATCATTTGCTCTAAGAAATAAGTTACACTGGTTCTCTTGGATATCTTTGATTCTAAGATAATCTTTTTTAAGAGTGATACATCAAGACCTGCACTAATTTTTTAAATAACTCTTACATAGAGTATCTGGTATTTTATTCAAAAACAAGCTTGAACTTCTTCATTTAAACCAAACCTCCTTCCCGGTAACATTTTTTTGCAGTCACTGAGAACTAGATCTAGACTGTTCAGTTTGACCATCGTTTTCATGGTTGTTTCATTGTTTTGAAAATAACAAATGTTCCATCATTGAAAACTTATCGTCAAAACAACAAAATACCATCACGAAGTCATGAAATCTTTACTTGAATCATTTTAAGGTTCGGACTACTAGATTGTGTTTAGGAATATTAGCACGGACCTTTCTCAGTGATGTGTTAACGTTTATAATACTAAGCATACATTCAAAAGCATTCTTAAATCGAACCTTCACACGTATTTTGAACCTGAAGAATCGCTCTCTATGTTCATTACTTATGGACTCACGTTTCTATTTCTATGTTGTTGAAATTGTTGATATAATCGCTAAATCTGATTTTATTTTGGTTAGTAATCTTCAACAAGTAATAGTTGCAATTCCAAAACTGTAACTTACATTATACAACTGGTAAATATAGACAGATATGTAGATAAGAATATATCTGTTATCACTTTTATACAGCTGTTTTTCCGAAATACCTGAATTTACATATAGTCAACAGATAACAATAATTTAAGCTAAAATCACATCGCAACTCAAAAAATATTATCCATTTTTCCTTTTGTATTGCCCCTTTGTGGTCATATTTGAGTGTGGTCAACATACCTACTCTTATCTGGCTGATAATCTACAATTCACCCAATTCAATTTTATATGTATAACAGCTCTGATCAATTGTTGATACCAATTATAGCAAACAACATGTTCCCGATAGTATATCTCAAAGAAAAAATGTTTTCTTTTATAGCCTGCCCTTTAACATTGATATTATAAAGACTTTCTATCAAGCTTATCAATGTATC
Source organism: Rhynchophorus ferrugineus (assembly GCF_030347505.1). Classification (NCBI taxonomy): domain Eukaryota; kingdom Metazoa; phylum Arthropoda; class Insecta; order Coleoptera; family Curculionidae; genus Rhynchophorus; species Rhynchophorus ferrugineus. The sequence continues at coordinate 87,187,590 of NW_027472580.1, read as the reverse complement.
CGAGTTTCAAAGTCTGTTGGACCTTTATATCCATACCGGCGTGGTAACCTTGAACCCTTCCTGGATCGCCTACACCAGTAGTTCCTCATATTTTCTCAACTATTTTATTGATAGGTGCTACAATTGTTTCTTACTTACTTTCAACTCACTTTTCCTTTTTTTTTTCATAGAATTTTCGCAGACCTTTTTATGACTATACCAAAAACATAAAACCAATAAAAGCTATTATTTAGTATATATTTTTCCTGATTATTAATTATTTGTGTCTCAATTACCAAACAAGTCAAACAGCACAACCAAACTTATTTGCTCTTGTTGCCTTACTCTGCTTGACTTACTTAAAGCCAAAAGGGGGAAACAGAATCAAATCGAACCGAAAATCGCGCAGGGAAATCTGGAAATTCCATCTCCTCGGTCCAGGGATGCATTAATTAGACTGTCTTAATTAAAAAGTTTTCGGCGAGTATCCGTCTGTTTTAGAAAACTAAATAAAACGGGAAAATTTCAAAGGATGACGATGGCGAATCAACTGAAAAACAAGAAAAGTTTTAGGAAGCTAGAAAAGCCGTTTTGTATATTTCGTTTCGGCGATAGATGTAAAGATGGTGGAGATAGTTCGAAGCTATTATAATGATATATTATTTTAGCTGTACAATGAGTTAAAATAGCTTATCATTTAATTTAATGATATCTAAATTATCCACTATTAATTGGGATTCACTTATTATGTCATTGACATATTGTTGTTATAACACGTTGTCAATTTTGTTAACGTTGTTAATTGGAATAATTGTGAACAATTTTTTAATGAATTCTAAGTAATATTATGAAATATTGCGAACTATATCATTTTTTTCATTGTTCATCAATGATTTTATTTCTCTAAATTTTGTCATAACCTTTGGAATCGACATCTATTGATGTTTACCATGAGATAACTCATTTTCAAGTACCTTCATAAAAATTAAACTGTAAATGTGGTGCTGTTAGTTTGAAAGGATTTTAAACATTTTTAGAGAGAAGAGGTTAAGGCATTTTTCAGGACATCCTGCAACATCTGAGGCTGAATTTCTTCAGTTTCGTGATGAATATTGTCTTCAATATCTTGAATCGTTTGGAGCTTATTCACATACACTTTTTATTTTAAAAAACCCATAATAAAAAGTCTGGTGCTGTTAAATCCAGAGATCTGGCAGGCCATGCTAAATCGCCACTTCGCGAATTTAGTCTTCGTGGAGAAACGTCATTCAATAATTGAATTATTTTCAGTTGAAAGTGATTTTAGTTTTACGACATAAAATATCTCGACTTGGTTCATAGTTTATCCAACATCAGCATTCCTTCCTAAAAATTAAAGTCTGAGGATCTTCATTAAGTCTGAAATTGGAATAGAAATTATTATTTTTTATCACTATATATTATATACATAAACGTTAAAACGCCAGTTACATTTATCCAAATTACTTCTTATTGTGAGTACGTTACGAAATCGAATCTAAATATTCATTAAAATATTTGCGATTCTCTATAATTACATAGTCATAATAATACGTATTAATTAACGTTATGTAAATAAAGCCTAATGATAATGGAAAATATAATTTTGATAATTAACTGTGTCGCCCGTAATGGAATAGACCGGAATAAAAATTATTGCTGTAAAACATTGTTAAAATAATATCCAACGCCATCTTTACACTCAAGCGCCATATTTTAGTTATATTGATTTAATTTATTTAGTTTTTTTCTTAGATATAATACCCAGATATCCCTCATGTATATCAACATCTATTTTGTATTTAGTTTTAATAGTAGTGCCAGTTTGTCTTGTGTATATTCATTCTAATTTATTCGCGTGTTTCCAAAGATTTGTTTTTCATTTACATCAAGAATGTATGATCTTAACCAATCGCCTGTAAAGTGTCCAGTTTAAGTAAAACAGTGTTAATTGAGACATGTCAATTTATTTATTTTATTTTGTTCACTTCAGAGCAGTCTATTTTCCTTTTTAAGCACCTTTTAATATTCTCATCTAATATATTTAATAGTACAAGCAATAGCTATGTAGTAATAACTATAAACATATCAAATATACCTATTTAAATTGTTATTTTAAGAGATTACCCTAAAACATAATGTACACATGGTAGAACGAAAATAATGGGAACATCTTGTAACTTATTTTTCAACATTATCGCCACTAAGAGATTTCCCTCCATTTTTCTTCTCCAAAACAAAGCATCCTTCTGGAGCAAAAATTCTTCTTACGCAAAATTTTTGTATCGAATATGGTGAGCATTTTACTTTCATATTCGCATGATATCCAAAACAGCTGTTGAATCATCATTATTGGTACAAATACGTTAACCCTTTCAGTGTCTTGTTTTGTCGAGTGTTTAGAGTTATATACGATAAGATATATCCCAGCAAGTGTTTATAACTATATACCCGAATTATATTTACCCTAATTTCCAATGACAGGATTTAAGAGCACATCAATGAATATACTGTTCTCATACCATTAAAGCATCACATAACTCTTTTCGAATTTTGATACTGTTAAAGTTATCAACTAGATATACAAAATAGTTCGTTTTGGTCTTTAATAGATTTTACTTTTTTTTTTCTAAATCATCAGTAACTATCATATCATTATAAGTTGTTTTTATGCATTGTCGTTTTTATTAAACTATAAATGGTTTCCTCAGTAGTTTTTTGTTGAAATTCAAAATGTTAATGTTTCACAATTCAAAACAGCTAGTCACAATGCTTATACAAGCCCTTTAATGTCCTATCAGCTGTATTCATCAACTAAAATAAACCTTAGAATTACTACCTATTACCTTAAAATACCCTGATAATTAAGTAACTATTAATAGGTATATGAATGTATTTTTTTTTCAAGAAAGATCACCTATGTATAATAAAATGGAAATTTTTCAGGCGAAAATGATATATGTAATAAAATGCAATTATCTATTTCGAACATAAAAACTCAGTATTAATGAAATTAGTTTTACGGTTTAATTATTTAATTGTATAAATGACGGGACCAACAAAATTTATGGGCGACTATTTAATTATATTCGAATACAAGAAAATTAATAATGTACATTGTTGAAGCGAACACAGCAAAAAACTTGATTAATGAGACTGTATGTGCATGAATTGTGTTTTAATTTAGTTATTTGTTTAGTAATGTATTTAATTGTTTGTTGTACATAAACTTAAGGGAGAACTAAATAGGAATAGATGTTGATAGATCGTCGTGAGTAAGCTGGTATGAAGCTATGTTCTGAAATTGTGGTTTGCATAGGGCCAAGACGGGAGGGCCTTGTCCAGGGGGCCGCCTGGCCTGAAGGGGGATATGGGTGAACCAGGAAGGAAAGGAGAAAAGGGCGATAATGGTTTTAGAGGTTTTCCAGGTATTACGTTCGTTCCAAATCGAAGTCAGCTTTGATTTGTCGGCGTCGTCGAGCTATCTCTGATCTTTTCAGAAAATTAACCGTGTCTGCGTTTATTTCAGGACCGAAAGGTGACATGGGCTTGATGGGGCCCACAGGACTGCCGGGAGCGGCTGGAGAACCTGGACCACAAGGTCCTCCAGGACTTCCTGTAAGATGATAATATCCCGCTGTGGAGGAGCTTGTTCTTAAAATATCATATTTTCTTTCAGGGTTCACTAGGACCCAAGGGAGAAAAAGGAGAGTACGGTGATATCGGACCTCCGGGTCTGATGGGACCACCTGGTTTACCTGGTCCACCAGGTTATCCTGGTCAAAAGGGCGAGAAAGGCGAAAAGGGAGAATCGGTATGTACTTTTTTTTAATTATATGTATATTTTCATATAAAATATGAACTGTTTACATATTATCTGATTCATTTTTGAAAAATTGGTACAATACATATTAAATAAAATGTGTTCCATCTTGCCGATACCGGATTTCTTCACCATGTCGTCTGATAAGTGCGCTGGGTGCGACAGTAACAGTTTCACTCGGTTTAGCAGCTTGTAACAAACTAAGTGTACTTAATGTAGATGTCTCTTCTGTATTAACTCATAATTTTTGGCCTTGGAGCTGTCGTAGTAGATCTATTTTCCATCACGTCACAATACATCACAAAAAACTTTTCTTTCTATCAAACGATGCGACCGCATTGTTGAAACAGTTTGAAATAGCATGGTCAGTAAATTCGTGTGGTAGTTATTTTTCCCCTTTTGAATTTTTCCCATGACTTGTAACTATCTAGAAAAGTTATTTCATCACTTGCTAAGCTGCTTGGAATTTTTTTGAAAATTTCAGCTCAGTTTCCTTGCAATAGGTCTTAAAATTTAGTGTCTTCGAACTCAAAACTGACTATTACGGTATAATGAAGCAGAATCACCACAAGCTTCTAAAAATGTTTAATTCGCTTTGTCAAATCTTTTTGTCAAATTTCCTCCAATCAAACCATAAAATTAACGAATATCGAAAATGCATAACATATTTGAATATATCGTGGTTAACCTTCTGTAACGCTGAAAAACTCAATAATACATAATAGGAAACCATTATATTATTTAGAGAACTATCAAATTTAATATTTAGGTTAGATTATTTAAAGACTTGTTTATATTAATATTTACATACATACAAGCACCTAATAGGAGAATATTGGGAAGAGTTTTCTTAACTCCATTATTATAAAAATATTACTGTGTGAAACTGTCTGGTATCAATCGAAATAAATGATCCCCAAAAGACAATATCTGATAAATACGGAATATGCGCTAGAACATTTCTAAACCTTTAATCGAATATATCATTTTTCTTGCATAATGTTTCGCATTACGCAAGAAATTGAGACGCTATGAGATGAGCATTAATGCGTAATGCTCTTCTCATAGTTTTTTTATTAACTACATCTTACATTAGATATACTAAGTATGTTATAATTACTTTAATTTACAACTTAATTTATTAGTGCTCTTCTGTGGTACTTGCATTAATACGCAAGCAATATACGGGATTAGTGCATCAGTATATATTTCCCAAATTAAAATAAAACAAAATTAAGAATACTAAACACTAAATACACTAATACACTGAACAAATTCATGTGGTTTCGTTCGCTTCAATCTTCTGATTTCCTGCATGTTGTCTAGTAGCTGTATTGCTTCTTCCACGTTGCTATGATTTAGCAACCTTATCTCAAGTTTTACGGCGAAATCTTGGATCACTTCGTACATCCATTTGATTTCGAAGTCATCGTGCAGGTCTCGTTGGTTATGTAGCGATAATTATTGGTAATTAAACTTAGAACTTTGTTTTAGGCGCGTTGGATTACTAGTTAGTTACACCATAGATCGAAATTGGTTTTATGATTGACTTATAAACTAATCTCTTTGATTTTAGGTCAAGTTGAGACTCTCTTCCGACTAACTTGAGTCTAATATGCTCTGCTTTTTCTCTAATATGATATTTTCATTTTAACCTACCATCGAGATGTATTGCGACCTATTTAGCTGAGTGGTTTTTGTGATGAATAGTTAAATTCATTATCTAACTTCTTCTTCATAGAATATCACGTTAATAATACCAAGCAAAATAAGTCGAATTTATTTAAATCAAGAGTCTCTCTACCTTTTCAAGCAAAACGCTGCGGCAAGATTTCGAATATGCTTAATCGTTCTTGCCTGAGATAATGTTCGCTCTCTACGATAATACCTTCGTCGATATTCACCTTTTATCTGGCAGACATGTCCCAACCATTGCATTTTACCTCACTGGATTTGGTCCTCTATTGTACCTATTGTCGTATCTGAACCGAATAATTACGTTTTAATTCGATTTCTCAAAGAAACTTACAAAATTTGCGCAGAGCATCACATATGGAAAACTTCAAGCAAGCCCTAATATCAAAGTCATACAGATATATTGGCAAAAGAAGCCACAGGTACCATCTCAGAGAAGGGAGAGGATATACGGATATATTAATACCAAGTATTTAAACTCCCTCGCTTGCTCTAACAAGATTTACTAAAAAAAATTATTCACACAAATATTTCCCATTGTTTAATTTATTTTTAATTCCTTAATAAAATTGGCCTTAAACTTATAGCATTTACTCAAATTAATGTTTAAACCCAAAGTTTTTTTGACAATATTTATTACCACTTTTTTTTTGTACGGATGTCATTATGAACATTATTAAATATATTTTCTTCTTCTATTTCAGAAATATAAAAAGCTGAGACGGAGACAGGTAAATATTAATTTGATGGTGGTCGCTATATAACTAATTCATCATTATAATAAAGACCAAGGTTCAGGATAATTCCCGACATTATATGATAACGCGTTTCCTTTTTACGGCCGTACCTTTTTTGTATTTTCTCTTTACTGTTCCAGGGAGACAGCGCTGGTGAAGTAATATCAGCGGGAGAAGTAGTAAGTACCGTTACAGATCTGAGTTTAGACAAAATTTTGCTGTAGTCCATCGCAAAAAATATCACACATGGGTCGAAATCAAATAAATCAAACAATTAATTTTAGATCGTAGGTCCACCAGGACCACCAGGTCCAGCCGGATTACCAGGGTTGCAAGGTCCTCCGGGTATCAAAGGTGACCGAGGAATGGACGGCATCAAGGGAGAACCCGTAAGTAACACCACAGACATCATTGTAGAAGAAGTATTTTAAAATAAACGTTTGATTTCAGGGCGAGAAAGGCAGTAAAGGTGATCCAGGACCAATGGGATTACCTGTAAGTTATTCGAAAACAAAACATAACTATTTGCAATTATGATATATCTGTAAAATTTTCATACAACACATTCATTTTTGATAAAATCAGAGGGATAATTTTCTGATCGGAAGTACATCAAAAATTCGCATTTTAACCAGTTAAATTATCTAGCTCTTAATTGCAGTTTATATAATTTCGAGCTTTCCTTTAAAGAACGCAAAGCTCCTATACGGAATATTCTATAATTAAAATCAATTGGTTAGATGCGATATTCTGTTCAAATGCGACCTAGATTTTTTATTTATTTATTTATTTTTTAATATATTTTAAAGTCTCCTTTTACCAACTATGGATTTATCTGGACTGGGCCTAAAGTTTAACGTGGGCTCCGAACCACGGTCCTCAACATTAAGCCTACCGACTGGCGAATGACCAACTTTAGAAATCATCCCAGAAGACATCCGGTCTTACACAGCCTGGTTACTGGCGTGACTGGGATCATTTTCCTTGTCGGATTTTACATTCTTGCCTAGATCATTCACAAATTTTAAACAATCACAAACATAAATTTACGATCATACCCCAGCAGGATTCGAACCCGCGGCTATCGCAACAGTAGGAGGACTGTCCCATCGCCTTTACCACTGCGCCACCAAGCTGGCGAGTTTTATTTTTAAATGCAGTACTGCGAATGGGCAATTTCCTTTTTACCTTTTTGAAATTGATAAAACCTTTTTTACCTTTATCTATTAAAAGACTTTGTTTTTAAAATAATAAGATGTCATTATATAGGTAATGCTTTGATATTTTCAATTTATTCATCAAATATCAGATATTATGTTGAAGATTTCAGAATATATAAATATAGTAGGCTTTTTAGTAGAAATCTTCTATTATAACTATCTGTCAAGTAGTCAGTATATCTCTTTAATTTTCAGACTTCAAGGCTTAGTTACTTTTAATGATCCCTCAATCAAACTGATCTATAATACCAATCTCTCCAATTAATTTTCAGGTCAATTACATAGCCAATAGATCAGTCTTTAATAACCTTAACCATTCTTCAGATTCAAGAAGCACATGTCTGAAATTACTGGATTTTTGAAATTTGTCGTACATTTGTGGTTTCTTCTTCAACAAAATTTGTATCCTCAGCATCAAATGTTCGACAATCTATCAAAGAAATATGTGGTGCGTGGTGCATTGAATTCGACCTGTTTTCTTTGAATAGCCTACTTTGAATTTCTGATTAAGTAGAAGTAAATCATGACCACACACACAACATCGCTATTTTCTGTATCAATTTTTGTTTCTAAAACACTTCTATTCAAGACTATTCACCATACTTTGCTTGTCCTTAACATTTTTAAATGTCGGCTCCAATTTCATTATTGTGTATGACATATTTCAGTAATTTTTTGAATTTACTTATTTTATTTTTGTAAATAGTTTAAAACAGATCTATGGTCAATCCTAGATCCATGTCGACGACTTACATTGCTGGATTTTTTTAATCAAATTTCATCTAAAATTACTAGAAAGAAAGCTAGCGAAATACTGTTCACCCAGCAGATTTTGTATAGAAATACCATTACTATGCATAGTGGTTATTTTTATTTTTTCCTTCCCTATTTCTTGGTATTAGCTGCTTGCATGTATGATCAGTAATATTTATTTGTGGAAATGCGAAACATCAATGAAAACATTGTTAAACTGGATGATTTTAATATTTCTCTACATAAAATAATCAATTTCATTTATAAATATTGAGTTATTCACTGTATACAGATGATAATGAAAGAAGAAGATGAAGAACTTCGTTATTTTTATTGTTTGATTTGAAAAAATCTACTCCCGAAGCCACTCGATCATATCCCAATAATCGATTTGGTTTCAACAATTTAAAGTGATGACAAAGATCTATCTGGAAGGACAAGAAGTTCGAAGAAAACGAGTTTCACATATTAAACGTTAGGCTACTTAACAGTTGTTAAATCAACTTATTGCAATTGTATTGTTGTGGCACAGAGGAAAGGTCATCTTCCTTCATGACAATTCTCGAAGACATATTCCAAAAATTATACGGGGAATACCATGCCCAACAATTCATCAAATATAGCACATATTATCACTTATTTAGATCAATACAGCATGATTTCGCTGAAACACAATTTTGAAATAGCGAAAAAGTGCAAAAATTTATTTTTTAATTGAATGGTGCATTATCAAACCATTAGTCTTTCGACACAGTAATGCCATGTTACCAAAAAGAGGGGACAAATGTGTAGAAAGTTATTTGAAATTTTGATCGCTTTATATTGTACAATTTTTTCGCAATAAATATCTTTATAACTTAAAAAAATTATTAAAATACATGCAAACAACCAATAGCATTAACAACATAGGGAATGATTTCTTTCGCTATATAATTTTTCAACATTAAACTTTTGAAGCGCCACTCCACACTCTCAAACTCAGTCTCTTTTCTGAATAATTTGAAATTGACGCCATCTATTAAGGAAAACATCACGAACTTTTTTCATCACCCAATATATCTGAATACTTATCTAAAAATGCATAGCCTCTATAGAAAATTGAATTCTAATAAAAACAAATAGTAGTTTATTAGTGCAAGTGTTTGAATTGTCGTAATTAATTAAATTTAATCGTACAGGGTCCCATGGGACTTCGAGGAGAGAGCGGTAGGCCGGGAGAATATGGAAAACCAGGTCCCATGGTAAGGAAAACATACTATAACTAGACCAAGCGGCGTTGCCAAATATTCAGTCACCTAACAACAAATAATTAACCAGTCTTACTTAACACAAAAAACACTACCTGGACAGCAAAATATATCCGTTTGTTATGTGATTGGTCGAATGATGTACTAGTGTTCGTTGGGCTTTGTTTCTGAGTTGTTATCGATTGAAACTAACGGAGATATTTTAGGAGGACAATAAGTAGTAGCTGGAGGGTGCGGATGTGAAGGGTTTGCTCGCAGAATCTTCGAATGAAAACGAGACGGATCCGATACGCACACCCGCAGCTTTTGTATAAAATTAAGGACAGATGTACTTTTGTATTCTAATAATCCGACAAAAATAAAAAATGCGACAGATCTATTAAGAGAATAAAAAAACAACATCAACAACAAACTAACGCTGTATGTATTCGCTATTGTTTTATTTATTTTTTTAGCGGTAAATATTTAAATTGTATAAGACGAGTTTTTAGGTACAACGAACCGAGCGGTTGCATTTTCCTTTGAATTTCGTTGTTTGTTTTCGATAGTTTCGATGTTCGTTGTAGCTAAAAACCCCCTATATATTATGCCAGATGAAGAAACAGTTTCAAAACAAACGTCCATTCTAGTACTTACAATTTTAAGATTAGCAGCAGTTCATTTTTTGTTTTGGTTTCTCTAATAACAATATTACGAAAACTTCCTCCATAAAAGTAAGAAGATTAAAACATGATGAAATAATCTCATCCTTGCCTGTATCAACACATTGTTATCTTTATAGTTGACCTGGTTCTTTTTTACGGCATATTACATTAAACATTCATTCAGCCCTTAATAATGATAAAACATTTTCAAAAATAGGATAAAAATTGTTTAGTATTGATGATATGATACGGAGTGCATATCAGAAAAAACAATTTCGAAAATCCTTGCGAATATTTTGACTTATTTGAGTACATTTTTAGTATTATTTGTAGTATTAGACTAATAAATTTCGTTCAATCATCATTCATCTTTATATCAAGACCTCCAATATGAAGAACATGAACCTTCCATAAAAGTAATCAGTTTTGCCCGCATATATGTTAAATACATGGCATTATTCTAAATATATTAGTTCATTGTGCTTTTGATTTTCTCGCATAGTTAACAATTATTTAAGAACACTTTTAAAATCTTGTGAATTGAAGCTCTAGCACCCTTTTGTTGCACTATCATTGTCTACAGCATCACACAACTCTTGCTCAATAGACAAGATCGCCAGATTGGTTAATATTAAGGCACTTATTATTGATCTTAAATATTTTTTGAATAATCTCAATTTTGAAAAACCTCATTAACAGCATTACTTATTGCATTTTTTAATTATACTCAGGAAATTATAATATAAGATAGAATGTATTTCAGCTTGAATTTCGTCGTAAATTTTAATTATTCAAATGAATTTATTTTCGTTGCCTGTGGCAAAAATGCAAGTCGACCGTCGAAATCGTTCTAGCTTGAATATAAACAGACGTCTAATGAAGATTATATTTAGTGTAATCCAAATCTAGTAATATAGCAGACGTTATCTGCTGAAAACGTTCACGATAATGATTCTATCTAACGAGGAAAAGAGCTTCCATCTCAACTCATTTTACAAGATAAGTTAGCATTTCTGAGCCAGTCAACAGTAATCTTCCTTTTTGTTATACGCTTCTGCGGTTTCATAGAAATGCTAAGTTCTTCACTCATATTTTTTTATAACTTAGAACGCTGTCTCCTCTTGTTTCTCTAATAGTACCGTCAGCAAGGTATTATTGGTGCACCTGTTGCACTCCACTTCGCGTCTTGAACCAAAAAGGGTTCAACATTTGCCTGTAGCGACTGTCAACAATGTGTGGATATGGCAGAAAGTGAAAACCACATTTTAATGCGCTGAAAAAATCTACTAAACTCGTCTCAAGTGAGACAGCATGTATGATTCGAATTTATTTCTTTAATACTTTTCTGAACTTCTGAATACCTTCCAGTTATAAAAGAAGTATTATCATATGCTTGGCTTCTACAGTTGCTATATCGAGGCCATCAGCTTCAAACTTGCTCAAAATCATCTTTGAAATTCCTTCGGCAGTTTTGTCTTTTGTCCCAATGAAATCTATAAAAGATTCCACTACTTACATTTCAATTTTCAATCATTACGTATCTTATATTCGAATTCGTATCTGAATATATTCGAATAATACTTAGCCGAGCTGGAGAACTTTATTTCAAAAAATTCGCACAATTTCGTTTAATTTATTTATTCGTTTTATTGTTATAATTTATTATACACTATTATTAAACTGTGTAATGGAGAAACTGTAGTTCCGTTACTCCACTGACTCCACTACTCAACCACTTTAACAATAAACAACAACAAAATTATGTTCAACCTAATTGATTCACCCTTTATTGATTATCCATCGAATTCGAATCCCCGGACACCAGAGAAACTGATAACTCGTCATCAACAACGATGAAACCAAAACAAAAAATAACGATCTACCCTTCGCGCTCTAATATAATCCATTGTAAATATCCCTGTGTCCATTAAAAGTAGCATTCGTCAAAATCACACCCAGTAGGCTTGGAAAAACAAGTTTTTGTTTCCCTGCCATACTACGTCGTTTTCGTTTTATTAGATAAATATATTTTGTAATAACGTCTGGGCGAAGGTTAGATCGACAAAAACTATAAAATATAATAAGTTTACTTAAAAAGAACACACGCTATTATTTAGGAATATACATAAAACGAAATGACGTTATTGTACTTGTATAATTTATTATCGTATTTGTAAAAATTAAACATATGTTTTGTTTCGTTTGTTTCCGTCAAATGTGGGGTTTTGTGACACATTGTAAAGTAAAAGATTAACATTTTTTAAATAATAGGTTATAACTATTTATACAAATTATTAAATGTGACTGATTTTTATAGAATTAATAAAATAATAGAAGTGTTATCGGTTACAAGTAAAGGACGAACGTTTAAGTATTACTTTTGAGTTAGAGTAACGTCAAATGCGGAAGGAATGTAATATTTAAACTTCGGCCGTTACGTTGTGAGCAAGAGGATAAAAAACCAAGTAAAAATAACAATAAAAAATAATTGTAAATTATTATTATTTTAATATTTAATAATCTGCTGTATTATTCCAACTCCACAAACATCAAATAAATGTTTATGCATGTGTGGAAATATCAACAGGTTTTATTTCTTTATATTTGTACTTAGGAACTATTTTTCCTATTTATTTATTTTTTCTCATTTTATACTGAAAGTATTTCAATAAGATTCTTTCAAAATAGATCATCATCTGCGATCTTGTTAGCGAATTTACAATATTATTTTACTTCACGATGTTTTCCTTTAAATATATTCAAATAAATTTGATTAATTTTAACAAATTTACGACCATGCCCCAGCAGGACTCGAACCCTCGACTATCGCAACAGTAAGTGAACCGTCCTGTCACCTTTACCATTGCGCCAACCAAGCAGACAAATTTGAATGTTGGTTAATTAAATTCCGATTGGAATAATAGTAACAAGCCATATCGATTAATACGACGTTAATTAAACGAAAAGTTGCATTAATGGTAAGCAAGCCATATATCGACATGTTTGCCACTTTCCACATCTCTAGTAATTTATGGGAGATAATAAATCATGTGTTACCATAAATACAGTGGAAGAATTTATAATGCGTTGGAAAAGAATATTTACGTAAACATAAATATCGTTGCTGTCCATCTTCATTTGCTTTAATGTCTTTTATGCATACAGCAGTACAAAAAAATTTTTATCATCTGTAATCTTAATTAATAAGTTAGTAACATTTTTTACCAATAGATCAGTATAAGTAATAAATAATTGAGACATTTTTATATCACCCATCTGACAAGGACCAGCTACTAATGAGTTAAAAACAATAAAATCTATAAGTAGAAAGATAGAACTGAATTTAGAAAAGTTACTGTCAGTTCTGTATTTATATTACTACTAGACGTTCATTTCGTACATGTAAAAGTGACAATAAAAAGCTGCTGTTACCAATTAACCAAAGAAAACAAACTGTAAGTCTTATAATACTGAATAATTTGATAAGTAAGCATCACTTAACTTCCATTACGATAAGTACAGATATCCTAGAGAATGCGTGGAGAATAGAACTTCAGTTATTTGGATAAAAATTTTATCGAAATGTATCATATAGTCCAGATATTTCTCGACTTGATTATTTATATTTAGCTGTCTTTTTAATCGGTTCTATTCTGAAGAAAATATCAATCGTGGCTTGTTACTATTTAATTTTTGTTCCTTACATTTTAGTTTCTTGTTTAGACCAACTAGGTTTATTTTATGTAGCAATATTTATCTAAAGTCAGCTTTTTTAATACTATAGTTTGTTACTATTTTGTCTCTAACATTTCAATTGACAATTATCTGATTCATTTTATCAATTTAACAACAAAATTTATTATTAATAATGTTTCACCATTTTTTACTATGTTGGATATATTATTTCAATTCCTACTAAATTTTTAAACCAAAATTATATTAAATTTTACATATTTATGAACTATTCCTTGCTTTCCATTACTTTAATATATGTAACATTTATTTTAGCTTATCTTATTGAAATACTTTTCCTTATATGTTTTATTTTATATTGATGTAAATTACGTCAATATTGGTTCCTCAGGTTTGGCAGAACAATAATTTTGGTTTTGTGCATTTTACTGAAAATTCTCCGAAAACTCACAAAACTAAAAGTGTTTTATTGAAACACTGAAGTGAAATGAAATCGTAAATTAATATAGTTCTCTTGTTATATCCATTACTATAACCTGTGTTAAAATAATGGATAATATATACGAATCTCACTATAATTACAGAAAAGTATTTTTGAAAAAATTTACACCAGAAGTGATAAGATAAAAAATCGGATTAAGAAAAGTAAACAAACAGAAAATTCTAGATCACATATTATTATAAGTAATTTATAAAATTGAAAAATAAAATAGTAATTTTGTAAAGTCAACTTATTATATCAATTTACGATTTATGTAAAACTTTATAAGAAATCGATTCTATTATTTAAAATCTTAAGCACTATTAACTCCCTTTCACTATCTGTCTCACTCAATTTTAACACAGCATGGTTTGCTACATAACCAGCATTTGTTTCTCGCCCTTTCTCTCTTTCTCTCTCTAACAATTCCTTATACTCACAACTTATACAACACACGTTCTATACGAGTTTGCTAGATAGAGACGATCCGATCCAGAGCATGACAGATTTTTACACTGAAATTGTGAGCATCATGTCACCGTTATGATTTGTGAGATAATTTTCCGGATCATTTTCATTCATCTAGTTTTAAATTTTGCTCACGTTTCACATCCTATTTCTTAGATATTTTTCTTCACAGGGTCCTCCCGGTCTTGACGGTATGAAAGTAAGTATTGTTTAGTATCTCTCCTCTCTATTATATAACAGTAACAACAATAACGTAGAAAACACTTTTTGTTTGGATTATTTAAAAAGAAAAAAAAACATTGAGCTAAATTCTTTATATATAATTTTTGGCAAATATCGATAAATGTCCTAATGAAAACCTGGTCTATCAGGGAGCACAAGGAGAGCCAGGAAGCAAGGGAGAACGCGGGGATCCAGGATTACCAGTAAGTGTATTAATTTAAATAAAAATTAATTAACACGACGATTTCTCTTAGTTTGAGAATACTCACAGTAAATTTTATTAAACTACTTATTATTAGAAAAGCTAATTCCAATTTTCTGAGAATATTAAGGATCGTGAATTAATTATAAAGGATATTTATAAACATTTAATAATATTCTTTTTCTGAGGCTCATCACAAGTTTTTTCATATCTATGACAAAACTATACCAAAAATAAAATCTTCTAAATGTTCGTAGTATAGTAAAATCGTCAAAAATTCAAGCCCCTCTAAATTAATTCACAATCATAGTTTATGGTAACTTTGTGGTAACAAGAGGTTGAGTTGACAAGAAAGTATTTCCAGTGTTATACGTATAGTTTCAGAAGACTGTCGATTATTTTTAATTAGGTTTCACTAAAAAGGACTAAAATATTCAGTATATTTTACTATTTATTTTTCTTTTGTAATAATAATTTATTAAACGTATAGAGTAAAAAAGTATATATAACCACTGAAGAAACGATGAAAGGAATATACGTGATCGTTGTTCCATCTAGGCAGATTGGAGTTGTAGTTAAATTATTTGTGAGCATCAATGGTACCTTGGACCACCAGTTGATCTTTGATGATTTTTTTGCCTAAATTTTAGATGTAGCCTGTAGAAAATGGCCTCAATTGCAAGCTTCTGGTCAAATTACAGAAGACTAGGTTAATTGACAATTCAGTAGGCCTTTGGTAGTCTTACACTCTGGACTGCGATGTTTATTCCAGGAATCCACAGACTAGACATAATTTTCAAAGACATGGATATTTCCTAATTCTAATAGTTTAGAGAACCAGAGAACTTTGAACAACTTAAATCCACCTTAGATTTTGAACTGCGATGCTTTTGCCTCTACTCCACCAAAATGTGTTAAGTAATACTTCAAGTAACAGCTAAAGAATTGCCAATTCGATGTCTTCTTTTCTTGATAACTTATGATGTCCTCAGAATTCAAATGATTGCTCCAATTGTCAAACGTGTAGGGTTTAAAACAAAAACTTTTAATTTACTCGAAAACTATTTTATTTGAACGGAATTATATAACGAAACCCACCTACTTCTTATCTTAATACTCCAGAATAGTTAACCTAGGGGTAGCTAGTAACACATTACCATTGTTTTCTTCTTCTCCTCCAGATCTCCTATCAAAATTTGGAAATATCCATAATTTTTGAAAAAAATATCGAAATTTTTTTGAGTGATATATCTATATTTTCGATAGTTTATTTTATATCTATTTTTCTGTTTTTTTCAAAAGAAAGATATTTCTTAAACATATTTTTTTTTAATTATGTTAACTAAACTTTTAATACTGGTAGTTAATCTTAAAAGTTTGAAACTATTTCTGAACATCAGCAAAACATCATAAGACCGCAATTACTTTCTTGACAACTCAACAAAATACTAAATGCATTTTTATAACTAATTATTAATTATTGTATATATTTAATGCTCTACTAACATTTGGTTTTTTGCTCTATTTTAGGGAACCGATGGGATACCTGGTCAAGAGGTACTAACATTATAACCATCTCATTTGCATTCTTACGCTTTAGAAAGCTTCCTGCAATATCAAGCATGCTTACGTATCTAATATTATATAGTAATATTTTATTATAATTTTGCGTTTGATATTTTAGGGTCCCAAAGGTGACAAGGGCTATAAAGGCGATGCAGTAAGTATATCATAAGTAGTACTTTGGATCAATTAAAATATTTGAGTTGTTAACTGATAAAATAAATAATAAATAGACCTTCATTTCATTTTTAATGAAAGTTGTGAAGTGTCTGCATCCAAAAAATAATATCTCCATCTTCTAATCTAGGGTCCGATAGGGAAAAGAGGAAGAAAAGGGGATAAAGGTGATAAAGGAGATCAAGGCGTACCTGGTCTGGATGCACCGTGTCCCCTGGGAGCTGACGGATTACCTTTACCTGGATGTGGATGGAGACCACCAAAAGTATGTAAAATATTTGACATGTACAAGTATTTAATATTAATAATAACGAAATAACACATTGTTTAAAATGTTCCCAGTCAAGACATAAATTGTACCTGTATGAAAACTATAGGTGACATTTTTATGAAAACAAAAATACTATAGGTGCTTGTATGCATTTTGATCATTTTTCATATTTAAAAGGCACTTTTTTTATTAATCTCTTAGAATTGCAACAATCTACCCATGGACATTATTATATGATTTCCGTTATATAACTATCCTGACATGTAGAAGATCGCTTCAGTAAGTGATCTGCTGTACAACTTATAATCCAAATCTTATTCTAGATACTGTTCTTATTCTAAAGTATATCCTAACTTATTCTGAAGACTATTCTAACTTATTAGATTAACTAGAGATTATTAAATCTCACTCTAGGTGTCTATTATTCAGTTGGTATAGTAGTTTGCGTTTGAGCCTACGCACTACACCTCATCGTTAGTTTATATTAATAGTCTTTCAGAGTACTTAAAATCACACTGAATCAGTTTGTTGGAGACTTAATATAGATAGCTATGTTAGATTTGCTAGTAGTACCCCACAGTTCAATACCATAGGTCCAAATGGGCCTAAATATTGACTTATACAGCAAAACTTTATTATCTAATGATAATTTAAATTTAGGCCTAGCAGCTAATACATTTGGTTTAGGTTAAGGCCAAACTGTTTGCGTTTTGTCACTATATGTTTTTCCATGTCAAACGTCAAACAAAATGTATTCCCAGATATTTAACGTTGTCTTCTTGTGAAAGTTCCTAATTATTCAGATAACTATTTCTTATTCAAATCTGACTATGCCATTACATTTTACAGTTAGATTATATTGTTTAATAGTTGTTTACATCAATACTTCATATTTTCACCAATAGATATCGCTGATCAAGAAACATGTAAGCACCTAATACTATTCTGATGTAAAACTAGGTTCACCAAAATGTTTTCATTACTTAGGCTGGAAATGTTTTAGTTAATTTGTTAAATATTTGAAAACTAATAATGTAAACTAATAAATATTCAAATATTTGACGAAATTCCAAATAACTGCATAAACACATTATTTAATATACAGCAAATTGCTAATATTTTTTCATATAAAACATCATAGAACCTTGAATATAACTTCACCATTACTTTGTGTAAAATTTAATGTTCTAATCAACAAAATATCCATTCTGTAGATAAATATCACCGTAAATTAATATAAACTTCTAAAAAACAGCGAAATATTATTCAAGACTCCAATATTTGAATACATTAACTTTTTAAACAATTAATGATATATTTATTACTCACTGTGTGTTGTTTGATAACTTACTAACCGTTTTACTAAAACAAACGTAGGACTTATCTCGACCAATACCTTCACCATCGCCCGTACCCATCAGTCCCGAGCTGGACACCGAGGAGCCGGTAGAGGACGGCCTGGAAGACTATGAAGACCCGGAGGGCGAGGACGACTACGAAGACTACCCCGAGCAGAACCAAGCCCTGCCGGTATCAGCGTCGGCCATTTAACATTTGCTTTTATTTTTGGTTATTTTTGTTTGCGTGCAAATGGGTTTTGTGGTAGGTTTTAACCATTAATATTTAACAAACTATTATGCGTAACAACAATATTGGATTTTTTTATTTATTGTCCTGAAAATGTTGTCGATTTTGTATTGGATTTATTTTTATCAATTTACTGGATTTCACTTATCTGGTAAATTTTCTCCATCAATAACAGTAGCTATTTCATCGATTTTCGGCGAATAAAACCTCCACGCTCATCGATAGATGTTTTATCAGGTCTGATGACGATATTACGGCTGCCAAATGAAATCAGACATAATAGCACTTTGACTAAATCGTTGTTTTGATGAAGAAACGTTTGTAGACAGTAATTCGTTTCACCGTTGGATTGTGAACATTCAATTCCGAATCCCTATTATCCTAAATTTGTACGAATTAAACTATCTCCATGTTGCTGCCTCTGCAATTGTTTAAGGCTTGTTAACTCATTTTTAATACAAATTTTAATACACCAAATGACATCATTTGCAGAAAACTATTGTATTTTTAAATGTTGACCAAAAATTAATCAGAAATTGTGTGTAATTGATCTAGTGGTGGGACTAATTGTGGCAATTTTACTTTCCTATCAACAGAATATAACCCCAGTAGACTCACCGCTGTATTTTAATGCCTTACAATGTTTACGCACGATTTTTCCTCAATTGCAACTGATTTGTTGGTACCATAATCTATTTCTAGATCGCAGTGGAACGCTGTTCATTCCTGATTCACAGGAGCACTGCATTTGCGAAATCGGTGGATTCATTATGTGTTGCTCGATGTTATTGTGTTTGATTTGCACGAACTCATTGCATTCCAGGCCTAACCACTTAATTTCCAGCGACTCTCGAATATAATTGTGACACACATACTATTAGTACGTGAAGTAACTCACGAAATCAGTCAAACTTCAATGTCATTAAACGTAAGTCAGGTCGTCTTCTCCTTGTCATAATTTCTAATAAAATCTGTCTCAACTTGTTGCCTACGTGTCGTATTATTTTATTTTATTTATTTTGATTTAACATCGAATTTTTAAGGAACTCATCACTTGGCTAATGATTTAGAACACACTGCTCTTGTCATCATAATATTGTGATATAAACCATAAGTTCTTAACTGAGAATAAAGCTACCTAAGTATTAATATATTTAAAAAAATTAAACTCTACTTGACAATTTTGGTCTTTTTTTATTAATCTCTTAGAACGTCAATAGTCTGCCCGTGGGCAATAAGTATTATTAAATGATTTCAGTTATATAATATAACTATCCTGACCTGTATATGGTCACTTCAGTAGTAATCTACTGTACAACTTATAGTCTAAATCTTATTCTAGATACTATTCTAACTAGAACTTATTCTAAAGACTATTGTAACTTATTCTTGACATCATTAAATCTCACTCTACGTGTCTATTAATCAGTTCGTTTGAACCTATTCACTACACTGCCATCGCGCACATTTAACTGGTTGGCAGGTGTATTGGGTTGCACCAACAGTCTTACAGAGTACTTCGCACTAACACTTCGAATCATACTCGTTATGGGTTCTAAGGGGATATCGCGCTGAATCAGTTTGTTGGACACGTAATATGGGGCATCGACGATGACTCGCCGCACTTTATTCTGGAACCTCTGGAGTATATCTATGTTGGATTTGCTAGTAGTACACCACAGTTCAATACCATATGTCCAAATGGGCCGGAGTATTGACTTATACAGCAAAACTACTAATGATAATTTAGATTTACGCCTATACATTTGGTTTAATTTAAGCCCAAGCTATTTGTGTTTTGCCACTATATGTTCTCCATGTCAAACGTCGATCAAAATGCATTCCCAGATATTTAACGTTGTCTGTTTGCGGAAGTTCATGATTACTCAATTTTACTGAGGGACATGTTCTTCTACAAAGCGTGAATGTCACAACCCATGTAACATTCATTTTTGACATTCATACAGATTTTGTCTCATTTACTTGATACTCCACGTTTTCAACCACAATTTAACCTTGTTAAGATGAAGTTGGAGGTGTCTTGTGGCTGATGTTGGTTCCTCGTGTGATGATAAAGCCAATTTTGGTTTTAACTTATAAAAATATTCTGAGAACATTAAATCAATTTTTATTGCCAAGTTTATTTGGCAAAAAAGTTTGGGTTATATCGATCTACACACTGCGACAAAGTTTTAGGACATTGCATATTGTTCAGTTCAACTCTAAATACAAATTCATATTTAGCTTTTGGATTTTACTATTCATGTAGACATTACAATGAGACAGCTATTAGAACAATCATTTACAATCTATAAGGAAACAATAGATTTTGCGCTCGGAAGACTCGACAAAACTGTAGCACAGTTTGATAAAATTAAGAACTAATCAATATTTTAACTTTTATTTCAATAATGAGTATATCCTCCTCTAGTTTATACAACTTCAATCAATCATATTTCATATCATTTTTAATGTAATTTCGACCTAACTTTTTCCACTCATCTTGAATAGCATTTTTTGTTAAAATGTTGTTAAATTTAAGTACATAACATGTGCTAACTTACCCCAACAATTTTCAATAAGGGGATTCAAATCAACGAATCGCGCTTACTATTCTAAAATTTGAATATCGGGTTCTGATACTGATGTTATTCGACCAATTTAATGTAACTCATACTATTAATATTCCCAAAAATTAACTTTCCTCTCGTCTTTCCTTCCGAATCTATAGAAGTCCAACATATGATATACCCAACTTCTTTCACTCAACTATCTGCGACTTTGTGAATGAATGATTTTTAATTACTAAAATTATTTCGCCACAACCTTATACTATTATTACTCTACAACCACCGAATATTTTTATACAGTACCTCCATTGAAAAACCGACAATATTTTCAGGACAATATAATTGAAAAAGTTTTATCCCATTAATTAATTTTGCTCTTTTATCTCTTTTCAGAATTAATGAATGAAATTGGTGCAGTGAATCAATGACGTACTTATGACGTGAACAGTGTAACAGTGATCTGAACCATCGTTGTAAATAATTCGATTTTCCCCTTTTTCCATTGGATCCGACTAATTTTCATTACATTAGATTGTAGTTTTATTTAAGCCGATATTTTATTTCATCCTTATTGTAAAGGAAATGTTATTGTTGTACATATTTCCATATATATATTTATATATAATTATAACATTTTTATAGTTAAATGATATATTTAGTAATAACTATAATGATAATAATAATATAGAACTGATAATTGGTAGGAAACAATGAGATAATTTATAAGTAATGTAATCTAATCGTTATAACGTTGATAATAATAATAATAATAATAATGTCTTACTGTAAATCGGACTTGAAAATTATTCTATAGTTATACGCCTCAATAATCCATGTTCTAATACTAATAATAATGTGACAAAAAAAAATGGTTCTAATGTCGTAGCTAAATATATTAACAAAAATTGACGTATTCTGTATTGGACATATCCAATTATCTTCCATTAGTATTCTTCCCACGTTGTACAAATTGTATAATACTCAATTGTTCTAAATATATATATATATTAATGTTTTACAAAAGCAAGTGGTTTTATTTATAATATTAATAAATGATACAAGTTTTCAGAATTGTTATTTTAATTGTTATTGCAACGCAAAAATGTACTTTGTAATATGTATGTTTCTAAATAGGTTAGGAAAAATAGCTTATTTATGGTATATAGTTTTGGGCGTTTAATTTATAAATATATATATAGATATTCATTAACGATTCATTAAGTAAATTTTGAAGAATTATACCACAATTTTTGACTACTACAACTCTTTAGGCTATCCCAAATATATCCATGCCGAATTCTAATGTTGGCAATGGGTGGGTACCATGCGGTTTCGTATATAAAATGTGGCCTTTTTCCGGCGATTTCATCCTTCAAACGGTTCAATAACGCTATGTAATGGTCGCTGTTGATGGTCCTTCATTTTTCAAGGTAGTCAATGAAAATCATTCCGTGCGCATCCCAAAAATGCAGACACTATAACCTTGCCAGCCTACTGTTGCGTTTTCCCACGCTTTGGAGCGGGTTTATCATATGCAGTCCACTCGGATGACTGTCGATTGGAGTTCGCAGTGAAATGATGGACCTATGTTTCATCCATTGTCACATATCGATGCAAAAACTCGGGTTTATTGCGCTTGATCAACTTCAAACACTGCTTCGAATCATCAACTCGTCGTTGTTTTTGACCAAAAGCGAGCTCGCGCGACACCCACTTTGCACAGAGCTTTCTTATACCCAAATATTCGGAACGATATGATGTACACTTTCAAATGATATATTTATAGTGTCTGCTATTTCATTCAATTTCAATTTCCCGTCATTCAAAATCATTTTGTGGATTTTCCTCCACTGCGTTCATCGGTGCTCATTTCAGCACGTCAAAACTGAGTATACCAATCCTTGGTAGTTGATTTTCCTGGAGCAGTATCCGGAAACTCGGAATCAAGCCAAGTTTTTGCTTCAAATGTATTTTTTCCCTTCAAAAAACAATATTTTATCAACACGTGAAATTTGTTTTTATCCATTTTTTTTCACAATAACAAAAGTTGGTTCACTCAAAATGCTATAATTCACAAACTAATGATCCGGCAGGTGTCAAATTTATACACGCATATTTTAAGAGTTAGGACTAAGTAAAAAACATACTAACTACATTAACTACGCTAACAGGAACCTACTCCAAGTATATTGGTAAATACATATTTAGTAAAGAGGTATAAAGCGAGTGTAAAGGGGAAATATAAAGCGAGTTTAAAATTGGCAAAATGTTATCTATGTTATTATATTTTTAGCGACCAATTGCTCCACAGGCTCCATATACACCAACAAATGAATCTACTGTTGGCAATTCATGACTATTGCTACCATACAGTCCGAGGAAATAAAAAACCAAGACGTCTAAATTTCTCTCTCTCTCTTTGAGCTTAGCCCAATTATCCTTACCTTTCTTCCATCACCTATATATAGACCTACATCATAGGTTCCATACCCGAAAACCCATGGAACACTACCTGCTTTTCTACTATTCATCTCGTACTAATATTACGTAAGATAACGGTTGATATAAAACAATAAAAATGTATTATACTTACAGCAAGTTTATTTACACATAATAAAAGCATATTTACAAATCAGGAAAAGGCGAGTTTCAATATATTAATCATGGGGGCTTCAAATCCGATGGATATCACGAAGGCAACCAGAAAAGTGATGACCAAGTTGCCAAAGAACATCACCATCTAAAAATGTAAAAAAGAAAACAATGAATCTTCTTTATTTCTGTAGACATGTTTCTTCCTACCATGAAGAAAGTATGCATATGTATCGGTCCATCCAAGACGAAATTAGTGAAGCACATCATCATGGGATGCACCAAATAAGCGCAGTAAGTCAATCGGCTGACTGGTAAAAATAGTTTCCAAGAAAAGATGCTGTTCAGACATCCTCCATATCCTGAACAACAAGCCACCGTTATCCAAGCTATTGAAAGGCCCCAAGCTGTATGTCCAAAGGCTACCTAAAGTGATTTTAAATTACATATTAATACATTTCATCGAAACATTTGTTCTCGCTGTTTTCAACACGGAGAATATACCTTACTAGGAGAATATTAAGGTGCTTGTATGCATTTTCATCAGAAGTATATGATAATAAAAACATGAAGTGTACGAAGAAGAATGTACATGTATAAATGTATGTTGTTGCTGCTCGGTTTTTTCCCAATTGCCGATTTTCATTTTACTGATTTAAATGAGGTGATTTTGATGTCCATAACAAAGAACGACCTAGAGTGCCAAAAATCAACAGTTTTCAGGTACTTATAATTTGCCTCACGATAGTAACACCTATTATAATCTCTATCAATATCTAAAGAAAGAAACATTTCTATGGAATAGAACAAGTATAATTTACACTAAAATAATCTAGAGTTGAAGCAGTCGAGATGAGTTTAGAGTTATACGACGTCAATCTGAAGAATCCATAGACAAATAATTGGAGCCACTACTTCATATGATGCTTCCTGTGAGATGTTAGATGCACTTGATATCAGGAATTATTTCATGATTCATACAAACCACAAACGTGTGACATCAAATTACATCTCTTCGTGTGTCATGTATGTGTTTTTGTATCAAATATGTGAAAAGCAGACGAGCTTTATAAGAGTACAGAAAAAAAACAGGACTAATGGGTGAGCAGTACCTCCACTAAAACTAAGAAAGCCGGCTTAGTTGTTGCAGTGGTAAAGGCAGTGGCGATAGTCGCGATTTCGAATCCTGCTGAGTCATGGTCGTAAATTTATGTTTGTTATTGTTTAATATTTGTGATTGTCCTAGGCAAGAGTGTAAAATCCGATAAAGAAAATGATCCCAGTTACGCCAGTAACCAGGCTGGGTAAGACCGAATGTATTCTGGGATGATTTCTAAGTTGGTCACTCGCCAGTCGATAAGCTTAATGCCGAGGACCGTGGTTCGGAGTCCATGTTAAACTGTACATCCAGTCCAGATAATGGGCCTTCAAAATATTAACAAAAAAAACCTACAAAAATTTATAAATAATAATAGGGTGGCTATCAACATTCAACACCTTCAATTTTAAGTTCTTAGGATTTTTGTAATCGAAACACGAAATATGCATAATGAGAAAACAGCGAGAACTTACTCAAAATCATATTAAATTAAAACTTAGAAACCATTCTCGGTCTAAAAAAACTGGCATAATTTTTTTTTAATAAACCCTCCCAGAGTACCGGAAGCTTTAGACTGAGAAGGCTACAAGAGGGCATCATACATAAAACGCTGAAGCTGGTGGAACCAAACCATCCTTTCCCAAACCGTAAACCAGGGATGCGAGACAAGACAATGACAATATCCAACCTATAATAACAATTAATGGATTGATGTTGATTTTGCAATTGTTCTTATAAAGATAATAACCTAAAAAACATAATGATTGTTTTATTTTTCTATACTGAACATGGAAACCACTCACCCACAATCATTCCTATCAGATATGGACCAATTCTCATCCAAGGTTTATCATAAAGCTCATCAAAAAGAGCGAAGGGATCCTTAACCGTAGCCACGTATTTGTTTTTCATTGCAATAACAAATGTAGCAATCCAAGATGAGATTAGTAAAATCCCCAATGTTACTGACACAGCTTTGAATGACTTGGCGTTTCTATAAATTAAAACATTACTTACAATTAAAACGATCTAATTAAAGTGCAATCTCGATAAAACAGAATTTTAATAAACAAGATTCTTTAACAATTCTGCTGTTGCGTATCTGTATTTTTTTTGTATGATCTTAGTCAAATTATAAAAAAATATAGAAATTAATCTGATCTCTATTTGAAAACGTTGTGTTCAGCAACAATAAATACATTTCAAGAGATTTATATATTTTCATTTTCAGTATGGTGCTTGCATGTGTTTTGATTGTTAAATTTAATGGATTAGGCTTACCATAAGATGCTAAATTTACATTTTCAACAGTCACTACTTTCGTTTGTTGATTTGAATAGATCTATTACCGAAGCTCATCAAATTCTTTTAAACAGGTAATGGACTTTTATGTGATGCTGCATGGCGCAACATCCAATCCATTAAACGATTTAAAAATGATGATTTTAATCTCAATGCCAAAGATCGATCTGGAGGGCCAAAACATTTCAAAGATAATAAATTGCGACACTTATTGAAATAACGCCTCTCAAACTCTTAAAGAACTTTCAGAAAACGCTGAAAAAAGGAAAGGATCCTAAATAAGGGAAAATGGCTACCACGCGATTGAGAATGCCTTCGAAATAGTCGTTTCAACATCTCGGTTTCATTTCTTACTAGGCAAAAGGAAGAGTTTGCTGTAGCTCATTGTGACTCGTGATGAAAAGTGTATCTATTATGACATCTCAAGCTCAGAAAATCCAAGAAAGCCATCCACATCGATACCGGAATAAATAGCGCTAAAATGGTGGCCTTAGCAAGGTAAAGTGTATTATGTGTTGTTAATAGCAAGACCAGGAATAGCGTAGTAACAGACGCAAGGCCATCCTCTTGCATGGTAACGCTCGGTCACATGTTGCAAGAGTTGTAAAAGATTCTGTTGCACTGTTACAGCCTGAAAGGGAAGTTCTGCTGCAACCAGTGCAGTAGTCTTCTAATTACTACCTGTTTAAATTGATGCAGCATAGCTTGGGTTACAAAATGAGATAAATTTGATCGCTGCCAAATACACGTTCCCAGAAAAAAATATTTAGGAAAATGCTGGAGGAAATGATGGAATATACCTGATGTACCATGAAACCATGTACCATGTACCTGAAAGTCATTACTGTTTTTTCCAACAGGTGAAGCTAGGCTTAAGTATGCAATGTTATGATTTGACACATATACCATTTTATTCTACTGACATCAATCTTCAAAGCTACACATGTTATATTTTGTGAAAGTAACACCATGTTTTGTGCTTGGAAACATGCATTTGCAGCACGCATTACTTTTCTTATTTAAGTAAGAGAAAAAGGCTGCTGAACATGCGAGTCGCAGTTTCGAAAATTCAAAAATAGTGATTTCGATGTGCAAGGCAAATAACGTTACCCTAACCCAAACTCCAAAAACAATCAACAAGCGTGAAATACAGGTCAAGAAAGGATTAGCGACCGATTACAAGAAATGGGGGAAAATCCAATAGTTGGATCATGGTAACCACCTGGCGAAGGCGGTTCCAAGGCCAAATAATTTTAATCTCAAGACAATGATCTGAGTTTGGTGAGACCAGAGTGGTGTGATGTATTACGAACTGTTGAAACCTGGTGAAACGGTTACAAGTGATCCCTACCGACAACAATTAACCAACTTGAACAATGCATTGACAGAAAAACGTCCAGAATAGGCCCGAAGACACGGTAAAGTGACTTTACAGTGCGATAACGTGCCGTCTCATAAAGCAAAATCGGCCAAAGAAGCATTAAAAGGATACACTTGGATGGGACAAATTATCGCACTCGTCGTACTCTCCAGACCCTGCCCCGCCCAATTATCAACTTTTCGCATCAATGGGACACGCGCTTACAGAGCTGCACTTTGTCAATTTCGTAGAAGTAAAAAAATGGCTCGATGAATTTTTTGTTCAAAAGACAAACAGTTTTTTTGCCTGACAGATGGCCAAGGTGTATAGAACCAAAAGGCCTATTCTTTGAATAAATATATTTTTCCATCTTCATGAAAATTATGTTTTTTTTTTAGAAAAAAAACGGAATAACTTTCCGGTATGCATGACATTTTGCCTACATTTTAAAGTGAAAATGACCAAAATACATGCAAGCACCTAATATAACTATCTGATGTAATTATTTTATTTAAACATTTCATTAAGACTCCATTAATGAATCCTAAGAGAAGTACTCTTTATAGATCTACAAGTAATCACCTCAAATAGTTTTAAGTTTATATCAATATGGGAAATTTCTTAAAAGTGTTCAAAAATAACGTAATAATTAATTTGTTTTGATTAACAAAACGTGATTGTGGAAAACAAATCAAGTTACTGACATGATCCTTCTCCATCTCAAACGCACTATTCTCATTACCAAAATAACTTAAAATAAAAAAAAATGATAGAATTTTTTTTGTTTTAAACGATAGTTACTTTTAATAAAACAATCCTGGAAAATCAAATGATTTGCCTAATCCATTTATAGTTAAGTCCGAATTATCCAGATCAAACTATATTTGAAACGATAACATTATTCCAGACCATGCATTAACAATAATATTTATTTAAAACATAAATAAAATTAATGAAACGAAATTAATAAACGTTTTAGCCTATGACCATTTCATTATTAATTTTATTTAAAACACGCGGTAATTAAATGGATTGGAAAATAATTACCCATTAATTTAAAAAACGTGGACGTTAAAAATGCTAATAAAATGAAATTTATTTCAAATAAAATTCATTTTATAAAATCAATAGTATTACCCTGTGATATTTTAAAAAGACAAAAATTTCGTTTGAATAGGAAAAACATCGCGTTGCATCAGAATACATTAGTTTGATTGGTTTTTGATTACAACTTAGAGATAATTGTTGATAAATTAATTGGCTGATTAAATTAACGATAGCGGTTTTAAAAATTATATATTGGATACTTACTTAACGGCAATGATTAGTAAAATGGAGGCTATGACGTAAAATTGTGAATCGTTGGCCAAATACCAGGACCACAGCATGCAAAACTCCTGTTGGGGAAAGAAATTGTTGATGTACAGGACGTTCCGCCACCAATATTTCTTGCAGGTTACGTGGTCAAATATGGCGGGACTGAATACGGAGTTACTGAAATAATTAAATAATATTTAATAATGAAATGTTGGGGATACAACAATAAAGCTTTGTTATTAATATCTCTATATATCAGTTGAATAACGATGATGTTATAAATGATATTTTGATTTTAGTTAGATGCTGAAGAGTTACCAGTGATATGAGATATATAATAATGATCTTGCTCAGCATTTTACTAAATATATTAGGCAAAACGTTTTCAACATATTCTTCTAACTTTCTTGATTCTTTTCTATATTTTCACCACCTTAGGTTTTTTTCTAAACTTTTCGCAAGCAAGAGCATTAAACTTAGACATATAAGTACATAATATTTATTTATTAATAAGATGTTGAGATGATGATTTTCTGATACTCCTCAAACAAAGATTAAACCTTTTTGACTGTGTGTACGGGCTCATTATCCTCTTGGAAAATGGCGGTCTTTGGCAAAGATATGCTTGTCATGGTAGGAACTAAGATCGCTTGTCTTAACCGTAGAAGAACAAAGTACTATTGAAATACACTGAAATATAACCTTCAAGATTTAAATGGCGTGTAAACTGAGCAATACATACGCGTCGCATTATTAACACAGAAACAGTGTTGCATGGTGTTCACATTATTTTGTCCCCTGTAGTTAAATATCACAACTCTCAACACTTTGCATATTATAAGTTTGTTCTGTAATAAACAAACAATTTAGGGTTCGTTAATTTATTTTCATTTTTTAACCACCGTTTTCCATCAACATTAGCAAGAAGGAACATTAAAAATTGTGTATAAATATATCTAAAGACCCTCAACACTCAGTACATCCAAAGTTGCTGTAATAAACAGCTTTTTACCTGGTAAATTAGATGTTTCTTTAGATTTTCACAAATAATAGTCTGACCTTTGTATGTATTTCAAAATTTAATTCATTATATTGAATAAATAACCAATTCGGCGCTTTATTATATTTTTTTAAAAAGAATGTTTGGATGCAAGGGCTGTAGAATTAAAATAAATGTAATATGCGAATGATGGTGTAAAACAACGAAATATTTCATTAAGTTACATATATAATGAGTATAATAATAAGTTACCATTATGAAATATCTACAATTAATTTCCCCAAAAAAATATTTTATATTTCAAATTATCAATGTTTCAGTAATTATCAAAAAATTAAACACTTATTTAAATTAATCAACACTAGTTTTTTCGTCTAGTTAATTAATTTACTACCACAGACTGTAGTATAAAATAATCAATATACAATTTTAAAAAGTAATTCAAGAAATAATCTGAACTATGTGCAATTGAAACTCTATTTTATATGCCAGAAATGCTGAGAATAATCTTCACATTTTTAGAACAGTTGCAAAGGAAAGATACATTTAAGAGAACAAATATGGCCTGATATCTGACAAATACCGAATATACCCCAATGTGAACACAAAATGTCGAGGAAATCAATAAAATTACTAATAATTGGACATGTTACTTGGCAATATGAAAAACTTATTAATATTTAATATATAAAAAACGGTTTTATTTGTTCAGGCATGATTTGATATTAGAGATCCAGTAACTGTGATCATGTGATGACACATATATGATGTGTTGGTGTAATGAGTCATGAGAACATCACTCAAAAAGGTATATTGTAATTAACTGATACTAGAGTTGCTCTTTATATTTCTGGCATAATCAATTGTTTTTCCGAGATCACATAATGTGCTTTTTTGAGGAATTTGAGGGAATAAAAAATCATTGGATATTAAATCATGGCTATATCGTAGATTAACCATGAATTCGATATTTTCTATATTTCATTGTTAGAGTTGATGTATGAATGGTTCTATGTTTTGTCACTTCTTCAAGTTGCTCCAAAGTATTTTGGCAATAAATGGTTATATACCATTTGATATTGATCATCTTACGATGTTATAAAGCAAATGTCGTTACATGACCGGTAATGTCGAAGAAACAGATAACCATTTGATTCTATGATAAATTTCCGGGAAGAACTTCTTAGTGCTTTGTCGCCATATGAAGAATTAAGTTCATCGACACACTATTGTCTTGACATCCCACAAATGCTATGAAATATGATCACGAAAATGTTTTCAGTTTACTGTAAACAACATAAATCGCAATCAAACTACAAATTGTATGTTGAATATTACTTTCAACAATGACAATTTTCTTGAGGTTACTGTCAGGAAAATAAATAGCAACCCTCGTATTCAGGCTTAAAATGAATTAAATATAATAGCGATTGCAACTTACCTATGTATATTTTTCATAATAATTTCGTTTACATTTAAGACCAGAAAATATGCCGGCGTCAGTCTGAGAAATCGATAAACAATCATCGATAGGAGACGCAGAATATCCAAAAACAATATCTTTATGGAAAACAACTGCTTTATTGGTAGCTTTCTTCTATCGTTATTTCGAAGGAACAGCAATGTTATCAGCAATCCACTGAAATTATATATACATTTATTAGAAATTTTATATATTTCAGTTTAGATCCAGTAATTAATTATTGCCGTAACATAATTGGCCATGGTTTTAATATTATGAAGTTCAATAATGATTTACATCACAAAATTTGATTGTTTTGACGATGACGGTCAAAGAGAGTTTAATGATACAGGATATAAACAAATATTTTCTATAATAATTATTAAATATATTAAATCATGTGAGTGTTTAGTCTCAATAGTATAATATATTTATATTGTAGAATACTTTGGTAAGAAAAATTTAGCAAAATCCTTATTTGTTTTCTTCAATTTTATTTTAGGATGCGCTCATAGTATTTTTGATAAATAATTATTATTTGTTAGTTGTTGTTGTTGATTGTGTAGTATTCTGTTATACATTATTCTATTTCTTTGAATTAGAGGTGTGACTAACTCTACTAAAATCCTAAAAACCCCTCTAGATTCATAAACACATTAAGATTTAAGTGAAAGAATGGAAAAACCATATTATATTAAAATAAGGAGCTACGAATAAATATTAAAGAAAAAAAGTCTAATATTTAAAACTATTAAAAAATAGTATAAGAAATGCAACAAGGAAGATATATCAGTAGTCAAGGTAGTAACGAAAGAATTCAATATAATGAATCTGACAAAGACGACAACAAGGCTAAGGACAATTGTGTTAATAGTTCAGAAAATTAATGTGAAATCAGAGCTGTAGATAATTAATTATAGAACAATGTATAATTGGGCAGCTCTAGGTTTGTAAAAATCTATTTTATTCAATAAGTCATATCTGTGGCAAACATAGAAATAATAATTGTGCATTGTAATAATTATATAGAGAACTCATTTTTTCCTACAATTAAGTTCACTTGGGCTATCTAATTCAGTCAGCTTAATTATTAGGTGCTTGCATATATTTTGATTGTTTTCAGTTTAAGAATACATTTATTGGCAAAAATTGGTGCAATATATATTAATCAAATATCTTTCATAATTTTCTACAACATTTTGGCATCTTTCTATTAGCATACCAATATAAAAAAAACATTGTGTCGACAGAAGCGTAGCTTTGGCAGCGGTCTTCACAACACTTGACCACATATTGTCATTAATCGCTGGTCTTTATTGAAACAGTACGTTGTTCAATTTTTTCAATTGACGTTGATAGTTATCTGCATTAACAGTTTCTCTCTGGTTTAGCAAGTTCAGTACACTACACCTTGCTGATCCCATTATATGGACAGGAAGACTTTATCATCATGAATATTCCGCTTCGCCGTTGATATCGATGGCTCTTCTCGCCTAACTCGTGACTTTTTGCACTTGGACTTAGAACAGATTTACTTTTCATTGCCGATCACTATACATCACAGAAAACTCTTCTTTTTGGCCGATAAACAATGAAATTGTAATATTAGAACGGTTCGAAATGGTATATTCAGTCAACTGTGTAGTTATATTTCCTTCTTTTGGATCTTTCCCATGTCATATAAACGTTACAAAAGAGTTGAATCATCGACTGCTAAGCTGCCTGAAAGTTCTTTGAAAACATGGGCTGGATTCTCGTTCAATAAGTCTTGGAATTAATTGTCTTCAAATGTTTTTGATTCTTCGGGCCTTCCTTTGTTATTGATTTTAAAATCACCACTTTTAAATCATGAAACGAAAACCGGCTATTGGTAGATGACTAGCTCTAATACACACTATATGTAAGGAAATATTAATGCCAAATAATTTAAAAGTTAGATTAGGTTGTTTTGCATTTGTTTATATTGATACTTCGCATTTTCATCAATAGTATAACTAATCAAAATACATGCAAGCATGCAATATATTATAAGGTTAACTTCACCATAATTTATTGTTTTTTATAATTATCATCAAGTCTAGGAGTATCTCTTAAACTTTCTTTGGTGATATTTATTCAAATAATCTATTCACTCACCTGATAAAGAAAAATGTATCAACCGAAAATGTGGCATTCGAGATGGTTTGGAACATAAAATTTTCTTCAGTTTGTCGTCTTAGACCACGATTAATTCCAATTCCGAACGCAGCTAGAAACGTATGGACCATTATTATCCATACTATGGATAAAAATCTCAAGCCATGTAAACAGGAGATAGAGTCGTCTGGTATCCGATCAACTGACAAGATTCTTTTTCCATTACGAAGGGCGGAAAAGGCCAATATTATTCTCATACATGTTTCTAAAAATGATAAAGTGTTTACTAAAATATCGACCAAAACGTTTATTTTATAAAAGCTCCTAAAACCAAACCATTAATTATAGTGGGCTTGTAAAAAAAATTGGGTATTTAATAATAAATTGAGTAACTTATCAGTAACACATTCATCTCAAGACTTTATGGGTTATAATTTCTTTCCATTGTATTATATGTGACATTTTATTGAAATATGAGCAAACTATTTCCTCAATGTCGAATATCTCGAAGCGACTCACTGGTGAGCATTTCTCTTCTAATTTTTTACTCACTAGAGAAATAATAATATGAACAATTTAGAAAATTCCTCAAAATGTGATCATTATTATAAGAATTCATTATTTTCATTTATCCGTACCCTCTATTCCTTCTCACGTTCGTATACCGGGAAATGAGCGCGCGAATAATGGGGCTAAATCGGCGGCCTCCTCTCCATTCCCCATCAGAAATATTTGTATCCATACTTGTCTTATACCACTCGTTTCTTGTCTCACAAAGAACGAGGTGCAACGTCGTTGGGCTCAGGAGGCCAACCACAACAGGCCCTTCACCATGCCATAGCTCTGAATCGACTGAGATTGGGTCACTGTCGTTTCTCGCACGATCACTTGATGACTTACACACACTGACTTGTCAACATGCCCCTTCAGTCTACCACATACTGAACGACTGTCCAGGGTTCAAGCAGATTAGAGCTATGTATGGTCTGTAAAATTTTAAAAATACCTTAATAGGAGAAAATACAGACACCCTCCTCGGATTTTTACTAGAAATCGATTTTATCCATAGAATCTAGCCTATGCTAAGTTAAGTGATACTGACTAAATAACCACTTCGGTATGGGTGCCATGAATAACAAGAATCCACAAGTTTAAGTCGATAAAGCATGGTTGCCATAAGCTTCACACAGCATTCGATGACCTTCAACAGCCTTTTTTCAAAATATAGTAGAACTTCCCACAAATGCGATATATACTCGCTACAAACTCAGACATTTTCGGCGTACTGAAAACATTTTTCGTCATGAAACATCATATGATGTAAATCCTTTAAAATTAATTTATAGGCCAAAATAATGATTATTCCCTTGACATTATCATTGCAGGATTGCAGTGTAAAGAACAACCAAAGCAACAGGTTTAGCGTAATTTTTGTTTTCCCAGTAAACGGCTTTAAAGTCACAAATATCCAGTAATACTGATTCAATGAAACCGCATTGAAGGGCAATAGTCCATAAATTATTTTAGATATAAGAACCACGTCATTCATTTACTCAGTCAAAAGTTACTATGCTTTGAAAATGCAGATTCTTTATATATAAAAAAATTCTGAAATATAAGTTGTAGATTAATCATAACTAACAATAACAACAAAGAACCATACAAATAATAGGTTTTGTAAATAAAAGTAAGTCAAAGACATTACATTCAAAAATATAAACTTATTATTGGACTTATGCAAAAAATATATATATAGCACATATTCACATTATATCTTTTAAATAATTACCTAATCACAATAATAAAAACTCTATATTTTGCAAAATCGTAAAATAGTCATTAAATCGAGACTTACTGCGTTTTCTGATGTTGTGCAACGATTTAACATCGCTCATATTCACTTCTAGGTCTGACGAACATAAATTTCTTTTTGTTGTTAAATCCACAACGGACGCTAATGTTATAATTAACAAAACAATCAAACAGAAGCCACTGAAACAAAAAAATATATAAAGATGTTACAACAAGAATTTATTGTACAGTCGTCTTCGCATCAGACCATATCTAAATTGTCATTAGGATTAAGAAATATCGACGATCAAAAGTAATCTCTGTATATTTTTATAATTAATATTCGGTAATATTTAATTTAGAATAGTTTATGGATCATTTTATGCGCATAACGAAGATTGCCATGAAAATTCAGTAGAAAGTATAGGCGTAGCAAAAATAATCTTTTGTAGCCATATACGTACAGGTCATAAACTTCCTGGTACTGTATTTCGTTTTGTGTTTAATATTGACTGAATATTTGCATAACAATGTTTACTTTTAAATATATCTTCATCAATATCGATATATATTAAATAGGTGAATATGTGAATGTAATTCATGAACCTTACAAATAATAATGCAAGAGTGAAAAAAAATGTTTCGACAAATTTAATTAACACATGGGCTGGGAAGTCCTGGGCGCAAAAAATAACGATTTTTTTCAAAATTGACTTTCATCAACGTAATCTCCCTCGAGAGCCACACAATCATTCCAGTGGCTCTCTAATATTTCAACACCACTTTTGTAGAACGATTTTTTTGCCTCAAAACATGCCTGTCACCAGTGGCTGTCCACTCAGATCTTCTTTTTGATTTCGGAGTGAAGTGATGGATCCATGTTTCATCCATTGTCACATATCGACGCAAGAATTCCAGTTTGTTACGTTTAAACATTGCCAAACACGCGGAATAATCAACACGTTGTTGTTTTTGATCAGCAGTGAGCCAACGCGGCACCCTTTTCGAACAAAGCTTCTATCTTTACTTTATCTTTGATATCTTTACGATGTTAGCTAACTCACGCAACTTCATTTTTCGACCATTCAAAACGATTTTGTGGATTTTTTTATATTTTCTGGTGTTGTCACCTCATTTGGACGTGAAGATGTCTCTACGGTCACGTTTGAAGTCAACAAACCAACATTTTAGTGTTTTGTCTGATAGAGCGGTGTCTTTATGATACTTTTCAAGCGATTGTTTCGTTTGAACGGTATGTTTTCCCAATGAGAAGCAGTATAAAATTAATACACAAAATTGTTTTTGATCCATTGTTTTGAAAATAACAAAAGTAATGTAATTCTTAACAAACATAACTTACAAACTTCATTGTATGTTAGTCATTCAGCAAATATAATCTTAGACAAAATGTAGTGAAAATCCAGCAGGAAAGAAATATATTTATACCAACTTGACCTAATATCAAATGGATTGGTTTATTAGCCAGTTTAAAGCCTATTTGGATTTTTATTTGCGTGCAAATATGGGGCATACATAGCCCCATTTAGCATTAGCATGTACTAAAACATCAAACCAAAAAAATAATCCAACGCACCCAAAACAAAGCTATGATTAATTAATAATACTTATCGCTACATAACCAACGAAGAATTGCACAATGACCTCCAAATTAAATAGATTTACGAAATTAACCAAGATTTCGTAAGTTTACTAAGTCAATACGTAGAGTAACAGAAGATTAACCAAAGACATTAACCAAACCACACGAGCTTGTACAGTATTTTATATAAATGTTACTCTTAGCTTAATATATAGTGATGTATTTATTCTACACTCGTCTGACTGACATGTTGATGCAAGTACAACAAAAACTTATAAGAATAAATTTAAAGACTTTTGCACTAAGAAATTAGTACTCGAAGGAGACGGCTTTACGCCAAACTGTTATTTGAGTACTTCTTCTGTACCAGAATCTCTCGTTTTTAATAGCTTCATCTCGCAATTCCTTTTTAAATTTAAAATCATAAAAACTAACAGTCACCTTTAAATATGAAAATATCAAAAACATTTAAACGTTTTCCAAAACATTTCACAAATCCTTTAATCAAAGACCTAATAGCTTAATAAATTTTAACTAAAGAATGAAACTGGATTGAAAATTGAATTTTGAGCGCACAATCTGTAGGTTTCTATTATAATTAATTTATCTTTCATAGTAAAATCAATAGTCGCCATAATAATATGAATCTTACGAAAGAACACTGGTTCAAACTTCTAATCTTTATTTAATGGAATCAATCAGCTGAAGACGCTAGCCGCAGTATTCACCAAACATTTCTGTTTTCAATTATCATTTGTTCTAACTTTTTTTAACCTTCCACACTCTTTTTTCTTACACAAAAAATACTATTTTCGAAAGTTTTATGAAAATTGTATTTTTGAATAATTTAAATTTTATTTTGGGAATCAAATAGCTTATTTTGCCTTAAAGTGCCTCCGACCATATCTACCTATACACCCGCTAGGAGCGCTTATCCGTGAACTAGCCTCTAAATTGGAAAGAAGTGGCAAAACTATCACCGT
The DNA here is from genome assembly GCF_030347505.1 of Rhynchophorus ferrugineus. NCBI lineage: Eukaryota > Metazoa > Arthropoda > Insecta > Coleoptera > Curculionidae > Rhynchophorus > Rhynchophorus ferrugineus. The sequence continues at coordinate 87,149,598 of NW_027472580.1, read as the reverse complement.
TATGTGGCTCCATTCTCACTCTGGGATCATTGAAAATGAAAGAGCGGATTACTTAACCAAAAAGAGGGAGGGATTTTACTCTACTAGAATTTTTAGACATCCAGACCAACTCAGATGGGATCTAACAGAAAACAACAAGCTTTGGGAGGTGAAAAAAGATTATTATCAGGGCCGTAACGTTACTAACATCAGCAGGCGCAACTTAAGCTTATTCTCGCGTCTCAGAAATAGTCTCTGCAAAGTAACTCATGAGTTTCTCATTAAGGGAAGAAATCCACCGCTGTATGTGGAATGTGGTTCTTCATCCTTATAAAACATATACTAATGGAATGCCGAAGATAAAACTCGCAAAGACGATTGGTTAACCTGGGAGAAACAATGGACCAGTGTCTTAGGGTGGGGAACCTGGACAAGCTAATTTCCTAACTGCAACAAAACTACTACTAGAAATATAATAGTGTGCATCTGCATCTATGTAATATCATGCAGGTTCGTTTGAATTTTTTGTATCTTGAATCATTATCACTGTCATGGGTTTTGCGATCATTATACTGTAGTATTTATGCATCTGTATACTTATTATTACATATTTTACTTGTCATCTTGCAATATGTACCATTTATCTTACACATTTAACTCCGGCTTTATATTCCGACCATGTATTTATATTGTTCTTTGCATTCTATACTTGAAATAACATTGTATAATTTAACGGATAACTGATACTGTAAATGTGTACAATATATTGTACATCTGTAAATATATAAATAAATAAATAGTTTATTTTAAATGATTCTCACAAAAAAAAACTTAGTTAAGTTTTATTATTAATCAAATTTAGTGCAATCATATCAGAATTTATCTTTAACCAGTTAATCCTTAAAATAAATAACTAAAAATGATTATTAAAAGATCGTTTAAATTAAATACAAAACAGACCTTCATTTCGAGATATTTATCGTGTCTTTTGCTCCAATTATATGGAATAAAACGCCTGAAACAGTTGAACCGCGTCTTAAATCGAAAGTAAACATGTTTATAAGGAAAATAACCGGCAAATGCAAGAAATATGGGAACATTTTCATTCAGGTACCTATCTACCTAAAGATTGATTTATTTAATTGCCAATAATTACACTATTGTAAAGTTGTTATACATCGATCAAGGTTACAATGTATCCGATATTTTATTCCCCTTTAAGCTGCCGTTGTGTATTGATAATGAACTGAAGCGAAAGCAATTTGCATGAATAAAGTTCAGTATTGCAAAAATATCCATATCAACTACACGTAGACCGATATATGAATGTAAAGAAGTTAATTTATCAACAGAATTGAAGAAAACTGTTTGTAAACTTTTTACTTACCCAACTATGTGAGATTTTCGATCACTATAAACCGAATATTCTCCCGGTATGGAACGAACATTAAGTACACTCAAGGTACCACCATGGTAAGTTTCTTGATCTAATAAAATCTTTACGTCCGCTTCTTTGCAAGACTTTGGTAAACATTCTCCCAGCAAAAGTATTCTATCCTAAAAATGGGTTAAAAAGATTATAATTTAATTAACCGCTTTAGATATTAAGATAATAAATATGTATACATTTGGCAAAAAGAAATCTAAACATTTTATGAGGACTCTCATTTACTCTGAAGTTATTCAATGAATTGAAATGTAGATGTACAGACATTTTGAACGGAAATAATTCAGATCATTCAAATGAGGTAACTATTACAAACATGACTGAAAATCCACGATATTATAGTAAACAAGAGAATATAAGAATGAAAACAGATGCTGTAGATTTATATTAATCTCATTTGAAATCTATTTTAGTCAGCTAATAAGCAACATTCGCGTCAAGGCCAAAAAATCTAAAAACAAATAATTTCGTAAGTTGTAAGTTTTAAGTTGTTTAAAAAAAAGGAACAGTAATATTACACAAAATTACTGACATATTAGAGCTATCCCAAAACTTGGATTGAGATACTGGTTGCAGTTTTACACGTAAGACATAGACTAAAAAGTCCCGGACCTAACACATAGATGGCGCTAATTTAATTACATTTGTAGGAATGTTCGTCGGGTCGGTCAGTTGGTCGAAATGTGTGGCTACCGCTGCGATTACTTTGCCGAACACTCACTACTATTTTTGGATGTAATTTGCACGAAAACTGAAAACACTGGTTGATGAAATACTGTTTATTTTAATACTAAATTATATATGTGGTCGACGGGAGAATTGACAGGATATTAGGTTAGGTAGAGGAAGTACGGTAGCGCCGTGGAAGTGGTACTGGAGAAAAGAAAAGAGAACGAAACGTCGTCGTGATCGTCTTTTATAGCCTGAAACTGCATGGTACCAATCCACCGGCGTTGCCAACCTTTGTACTTGTTGTTGGTTAATTCGTGGTGGCCTAAACGGTCGTGGCGGTCGCCACACATCCACCACTTTTTTTAGTTAGTACTAACCTTCAGAAAAAAGTTATGAATGAAAAATAATTTCGTGTTTTAATTTTATACTGCTTTTTGATGGGGAAAAAATACCGTTCAAACGAAGCAGTGGCTTGAAAAGTGTTACAAGGATTCCACTCCATCAAAACAGCAACAAAACGTTGATTTGCTGACTTAAAACGTGGTCGTAGACACCGATGATGCAGAACCGTTCAGCAGCAGACGTCCAAACATCAATAAAATCCACAAAATCGTTTTGAATGATCGAAAAGTGAAGTTACGTTAATTCACGTATCGTAAACATATCATTGTAAGGATATCAAACGTTCTGGTTTTATATCGCATGAGCATTTGACAGTGAGAAAGCTTCGTTAAAAGTTAGTGCCGCGTTTCATCACCAAAACAAGAAAGTGTTGACCAAAAATAAAAAAGTATTGATGATTCTGAGCAGTATTTGACCATATTTTAACGTAATAAACCAGAATTCTTGTGTCGGTATGTGACAATGAATAAAGCATGGATCCATCACTTCACTCCGTAATCAAAAAGATCGTTATTTCAGTAGACAGCAACTGGTGAGAGGCCTATTTTGCGGCAAAAGATAAGTCGTTCTACAAAAGTGGTATTAAAATATTAGAGCAGCACTGGAATAACTGTGTGGATCTTGATGGAGATGACGTTGATAAATAAAACCAATTTTGAACAAAAATAACGCGTTTTCTTTGTTAACGGCCAGGACTTTTCAGTCAATGTGTTAGTTTGGTAAAAGGTAAAGTCAAAAGAAGAACCCATTTATAATTGTTGACACCACAGATTAAATATTAATCGTGTATATGAAATTTGTTTTAAAAGTGTATGCCATTTTTAACCACACTGTAAATTACCAATTTCCAAATATACTCTAAACTACATAATATATAAATAAAAAAATATATTATGGTTCAGAATCAATGAACAGTTTAAATTATTCGAACAATTTTTTGGATATTTTTTTAAAAAAATGTATTATAAAAATATATAATGTAAGAGAGAAAGAAATTCTACTGAGCAACTTTATGCCAACCCTGATCTCAAACTGAAATATGTTAGAAAACCTACATAAAAAAAAAAGAAAAACTATTTTCGGCATTCGTACAGCTACATACATAAAATTATTAACATCTGATTTAACAAAAATATCAACATCTTTCGATGCAATGAAAATAGGGATCCCGATACATTAAAATTAAATCAAAATGTAATAATTCCCAACTGTTTACATATTACAGTGGATTTAAAGAAACAACCTTTCACAACAATTTAAAAAAATAATGTTAAATGTTGCTAGAACATTGCTAAAAAACTTAGTGTATTAAATAATGTTAATGGTAACTAAATAAACTATTTTATTGTTGGCGCCCATACTTCAGCGCTGACAATTTTCACCTTCCTTTCAATTTAATTCACATAAAAATTAATATGTAAGATTTATCGTAATGTTTTAAGTTATAAAAAAGCTTATTACCCCTTGTATATCCGTTGTATTGCTAATTCTAATCTTGGCGATGAAAAAATTGGTTGTAAATGGCGAAGGAACCAGGTTATTAGGATCTTTATCGCGTAACTCGTCACACAATGACAGAGATCCTTGCCAAAATACGTTTCCAAAATAATACGGGCTCGTATAATGACCAGATGCGTCATACACTGAAAATAAAATAAATATTACAATTTTAAAAAATAGTTGAACAATACTGGACGACAAAATGATGGATGTGATAAAAAATGTTTAAAAATTAATGTGAAATATCATTGTTACAGAGTACAATATCATTTCCATTCAATTTAATACCGAATATATCGTAAATTGAGATATAAAGAGTGTGGGCCATCTGTTGGTTTATTTTTGTGCGTATGTGTGCGTGTTATTTAACACTGACACTGATATTAGTATGTTAAATCAATGCTTTAAAAATGATTTATTTTTAAATTATATAAAACTCCTCTTTACCAACTGTAACTAATATAACTTGAAGATACTGTTACATTAAAAACAAGCATGAGTAAAGTGTACCTTTCGAGATCAATGATAATGAAATAATTTTATCAACCCTATATATGGTAATTGACAGATCCATAAAACATAGGGACATAGAATAGGAAGCTAAACTGGCTCAATCGTAACTATGTCCTCACTGTAAATCACTAAAAAGCTGAACGTATATAAAATAATTTTAACAATTTTTTTAAAAATATATTTTGAAGTCTCCTTTTAAAATTAAATACTAAAAATTTAAAATCCGACTTCAAAAAATAAATAAGGAATTCATTAAAAATTAAAAAATAATTAAACTTAGATTTTTAACAAAAAAAAAACATTTTAAAATAAAATATCTACATAATAATCCTTGTATATAATTGAATAAAAATAAACAAAAACCTTATTTAACCTACCTACTACACACAACAAATCAACTGATAAGTCCCCGGCCTAGTATAGTAAACACATTTTTTTGGCAATTTTTTTTATTTAACGTAATTTTCCTCAAGAATGATACACTGATTACAGCGACCCTCCAACTTTTCGATGCCATTTTTAGTAAGATACGAGTACGAGGTAGTACGATTTGTCCTTTGGTTCAAAATAGGTCTCAGTTTCGGCGATCACCTCTTCATTCAACGAACAGTTCTTCCCAGCGAGCATTCTTTTGAGATCTGAGAACAGGAAATACTCGCTGGGAGCTAGACGTTTTTTCAAGCTTTTTGTTTGTTAAAACTTTTTTCCTAAAATCTTGAAAACTAAAATAAGGTTCCAAAGGTTTCAGAAATTGCATCGATTCCAAAATATTTGAAGAAGTTTTAGCAGTAGCAGTTGTTAAATTTCTTTTAAAAATATTAACGGTAAAGAGGTGGACAAAGTATATTAAATATTTGTAATAAATACATTTTCTAATATTCTCTATGATTTCTATGATTTCCAGGATTTTAACAAGTGAATGGGGAAAAAATTTACAAAATTGTCTATTGGATGTCATCAATAAAAGACTGGCAATTTTAAAAATGAACACGATATGTGGGAAATCCACATTTTTAGATCCTAGATTTAAAAAAGCAGGATTTGGTATTGCAAATAATGTTGAGATGATACAAAAAATTATCTCAAAAGAGGTACAACATTGTTCCACAACTCGAAATTCAAGACACAACTACTGACCAAGAATGTATTGATATCTGGCGATATTTTGATAAAAAAATGGCTAGAATGAAAGAAGTAATTACTCCAAGTACTGCAGCAACTTTACGGATTAAGCAATATTTGGAAATGTCATTTATAGGGCGTTTAGAAAACCCATTGTATTTTTGGCGAGCCCATAAAATGACACTACCTGAATTATATCAGTTACACGTAAAATATTTCTCTATATCCGCAACATCTGTGCCCTCGGAACGAATTTTTTCAAAATCTGGGCAAATAATTAACGATCGAAGAAATCGCCTCACGGGAGAAAAGTTAAACATGAAAATATCCCTGAAGAGTATGTAGCGACCTTGAGGCATGTCGAAATTTACATCGTGGAATAACGGTCTACAAAATACCCAGAAATATAATCCCAGATGTTGAACACGGGCGGGGTGCCAGCAGCGCCAACCAGAACCCGACAACGAATAGCTGGCGGCAACCCCGAGATGTTTATCTGGGATGTTATTGAAGGGTATTTCGGTCATTCAGTGCTGAACCACCCTCGTTTGGTTTAGACGTGCCACCATCGACTGCCCAAGCCTCATCTCCAGGTAACACCGCTGCCATCCGTTTTATCTAATTGTATTTTTCACATTTTTTATATAGCCAATAAATAACGGTCACATAATGTAAACACCACTGTTTCATTTAGTTTTACCTCCATTCACCGAGCCACATCATTTACCCTAAAAGTAATTTAAAAATATTTCCGTTCAAAAATAAATAAAAATTTTATTTAAAAAGGGTCTGGCAGTTATTATACAATCATTTTTAGATCATGGATTAGAATTTTCAATGATTAGGTATACATTTACATTTTATTTAGTATTTATGGTTAATGAACAGCTTTAGTTTTTAGGTTTGGTTTAAGTTGTATTGTACTATTTATGTTTATTATACTATGTTATTTAAAAATCGCAATTAATATATAAAACACGATAAAACATGTTTGGTGTTATTTTTCATTATATTTCCATTATATACATCTCTGTCTCCATTATACTACCCTTGGAAAATATAAACGCATTTAAAATTAACTGTTCCAAGCAATTATCTCCGTCCTTTCCTATCGCACAATTTATACAGATAAGAATATCTACATCTTCGTCTGACATCACGAATGGAAAAAAACAGTCGAACCGTTCATTTGACTGAAAATAGTAATTACTATAAAAATAGTAATTACTAATTATATAGTAATTACTATTTTCAATCGCTATTTTTTTTGATTATCGACTGTTTCGACTGTTTTCGGTCGATGGTTCCTAACGCTAATTAATTATATTTATTTCTCAGAATCGGTTATTACATACCTTTTATTTGGTTCTAATTTCAATAAACATATCTTATAATAGTAGAAAAAATTGAATGTTGAATCACTGTCTAGTTTATTTGAATGAACGTCTGTTATAAGAATAGAAAATATTTGTCCGATTGTTGGATCAACGGGAAATATTATAATTGCGAATTTTGCGGCGCGAAAAACTAGACAAGTGCAATTTCATTAGCATTTCCGTTCGATAGACGACAGAGGCCCGAATTCACTTTCGACATACCATTTATTTGGTTCTAATTTCAATAAACATATTTTATAATACTAGAAAATGTTGATTGTTGAATCATTGTCTAGTTTATTTGAATGAACGTCTGTTATAAGAGTAGAAAATACTTGTCCGATTGTTGGATCAATGGGAAATATTATAATTGCGAATTTTGCGATGCGAAAAACGAGACAAGTGCAATTTCATTAGCATTTCCGTTCGATAGACGACAGAGGCCCGAATTCACTTTCGATTTCTATATCGTGAAAATAGCGCTTACTAGCCGAGGCGAAACAGTAAACCAGTTTCTATTACCTAACGCAGCTGTGAAACGCATACGTCCAGCGCAGAAATAATAACCTGATTCCATACTTCAACTTTTTTTAGCGGCAAATCTTATTATTTATAAACATTCAACGAGCACTAAGAGCGTTCGCATTAAGTGGCATAAAATGTTTGTTCATTAAGATTGACTCTAATATCCTTACGTAATAAATCTTCGTCAATATAATCATAGAGCAATGCAAATTATATTATTTATTTAATATATTAGATGTATGCAAGAGCTTTCACTGCTCTTTGAACTTTTATTGTTGAAAACGTGTCTTTATTTCAACAAAAACCTAAACTAGGATCCATAATTTTTCCTAATATATCTTTTTTAAATCTAAAAATGCATAGACCTAATTCATAATTTATTGAAATAAATACAATCGTGCTCTGATAACAGCATTCTAGATCGATTGAAATAAGTAACAGTCAGGAGAGGCTAGATCTGACCTATATGGTGGATAGACCTATATACCAAGCAATTTTCAACTGGTTGTACAACACAAAGTCTAGTTTTATCACTACATAGTATAAAACAAAGTCGCCTTTTCTGTCCCTATATCCCTATGTGCGCTTAAATCTTTAAAACTACGCAACGGATTTTGATGCGGTTTTTTTCAGTAGATAGAGTGATTCAAGAGGAAGGTTTATATGTATAATACATGCATAATATACTAAGGCAACATTGCTAATTTTAGAGGTTTCTAAATAATAATAACTAATTAACCTATTAAGTAAGTAAATTAACCTATTTTTTAGGCTTATTTAGCAATTAGCAAAAACGCTGCCTAACCCTACGAGTTAGATCAAATTAATGTACTACAGTATTGTACACCATAAAAAGGTCTACAAAAAAGTCCGCGATGGTATATGTTTATCTTTTAGGGATAACCCACATTAACCATTTTTATTGTTTACTTTTTACGTGAGAAAATGGCTTATTTACGACGCTATTTTAAGCAATACGGCATTAATCCTTATCGAATTAAGTACCTTAAATACAGTGTGCAATTAATATAGATCAATATGGTTCCTTAGAGCATGTAAATTAAACAAATATTTTCGGAGATATTACAAATTTAAAATTTGCGTTTAAAAATGTGTAATGTAATAAAAATTGTATGAATTTAGATATTCCAAAGATAGCAGGAAATCTTCATAGTAAGTATAGGGGAAGAGGAATTGTTTTACTCCAAATTTAATGCGTGCAGGCGAAGGGCAGTAATGAATGAACCAAAAATACTGGATCGATTTTAATCATGTTTTCATTGAGTGACAGGCATATATATTTTATGCCCGTATTATTGCAATTTTTTTGTCGATAGTATACTCCATTATTGATTTCGCTTAGTTTAATATTAATCCTACCATATACGGAGTGTTACCTTAACAGAATTTATATTTTCCTTTGATATTGATTTTACTAGTATATCAGACACCAAATATTAAACTTTTGGCGGTGGATTATCAGTATATCCCACCTTTCATTACTGGTAACACAATCGACTTCTGAAGACAGAACAATTCGAACAAATGTCGTCCCTATTGTCTCATTGGAGTAGTTTTGAAATGGCTCAGAATTATTGGTTTGACGTAAAACCTCATCCAGTTACGCTAGCAATTCCTTATCATCATATTTTTTTTATAGAATGTAGTTATGGGGATGTTCTCTGAGAAGTAATGTCAATCTTAATTCAAGTATTTCCGAATAAAGTCCTGAGAAGTATTGTGAATACATCCAGATACCATAGGAAGAATTAGTTACATCGAGATATTCGGATTCCAACTGACACAGAGGAATTTCAGAGGTTCCCAACAAGACATAGGGAAAGGCCCCATTACCATATAACACCAAAATGCTGCAACTCTTGGAACACTGTATTTTGAATTTTGTGTAGTAACATAGCGAAGTGTACTAAAAGGTAAAAACACTGAAAAGTACCTACATACGATAGTTTCATATATCTAAATAATATAACAATAAAATAATTTAGGTTACTTGAATTTGGATTGATTCTCTTGTCATACCAAAATAGATAACTTAGTTCACTCGCCAATTCCCTATATAAACATTTTATAGCGAAAACCAAACGACAAAAGTCCATCAAATAATTAATACTGAAATGAACTTGATGGCAGAAAATGACAGAGATATATAATAGATGATTATTGTATTATGATATATTGATTCAAAGACTGTATGATTATATTATATCAAAAAAGGGGTAATTTAACAGGAGTGAGCAAAATGAAGAATTCACTATATAAAAGTAACATAAGTTTAATGGAATCAGAAGAGTATGTTGCTTTGTAAAATATTTAAAGTTGATTGGGCAGTCGATGGTGGCACATCTAAACCAAACGATGGTTGAGCACTGAATGAATCGAAATACCCTTCAATAACATCCCAGATAAACGTCTCGGGGTTGCCGCCAGCTATTCGTTGTCGGGTTCTAGTTGGCGCTGCTGGCACCGCGCCCGTGTTCAACATCTGGGATTATGTTTCTGGGTATTTTGTAGACCGTTATTCCAGGATGTAAAATTTGACATGCCTCAAGGTCGCTACAAAACCTAATCTAAAATATTAGACCACACCGAATGATGAATCTTGTAAGAAAAATAGCACAACATTAAAAACAGATTATAGTACTAATTGTTACATTGCCAAAATCGATGATATTGACATCTGTTTCATAAGCAGTTGATAAAGTTTCTGTTCTATTTTCATCTATTTTTCGATTCATCAAGATTAAATTGTCAACATGTATTATTGCTTATGTTTGATTTGAAGAAGATCGCTTTAAGATCTATAAAGTGCTTGAGGGGGCTTATACTGATATTACCATGATCATACCACAACTACCCACATTGTTTTGTTATTGTGATTTGGTGTCAATTATTATCACTAATACTTTGAAGAATATAGACATTTGGCAGGGTCGACCAGCACCAACACAAATCGAATTTTACAAAATAATTCAGTGGAATGTTCCGACGCATCAGACAGCATCCTGTCTATTTTTAACTAGACTTTAACTAGAAAAATAAAAACGAAAAATTCGCCCTGAGTTTAAAATGAATTTTACATTTTTACAAACTGCAACTGGCAACATATTCAATGTCATCTATGACGTGCATTGGCTGTTTATTGGAAGTAGTCCTTCCACAGCTTAATTTCGCCCGTCACACAAATTGATACAAAATAAAATTGCAAATCGGTACACTATGGTTTCCTTGTACACCAAACAAAAGAATAAAATAAAATAAAAATGAAAAAATTGCATATTGCATGTGCAAATTGCACCACATGCATATCGCTTCTATAAAGGAATATCTACAATTACACACTTATATATGGTATAATTTATTAAAATCTGTTAAAACTGCCTCATGAACAATTTAGAAGAATAGTCGGGGGAAAGGTCACAAACAGGAAACTAACAAGCACAACAACATCTGTATCGAAAAGATATAACTAATAACATAAAATAAGTAAATGGTGAATTTTTCAATAAATATCTCTATACAGCCAAAAAGATACCAGTTCAGGCATTGGACTATACTTATATATATATATATATATATATATATATATATATATATATATATATATATATAATATAAAACAATTTTCCTATAAACTAGAATGGACGTCTACTATAACGATAAAAATTAATAAGAATACGAAACCATGTATCAATAAGGCCAGTTATCTTGTGATGAATCTCGATGTAAAACTTCTTTGAAAAAGCTAGAAAGGGCTTCTTCTTCCAAGGTTAACTAACAGAGACCGACGAACATTAAAAAAAATGTGACTACACAGCATAAAACAACCCTGGTAAAAGTGACAGCAAAATTCAAGGCTCTAAAGCACAAAGCTAACATTAATGGAAGAGCTGCGATTGCGGAACCCTTTATAATGGAAGCCAACGATAAGTTGCGAAAGAAGTAGTAGTGCAACAATCATAAAACCTGGAAAAGTTATTTTTTACAAACAGCCAGGGTTATATATGGAAATCCCCAAAAGAAACTACGATCGGAACTACCTGCTTCCTACAATCAAACATGGGGTAGATTCACATCACTGGATGGATTACTGCTAATCAATATCTCGACATCCCCAATGATCAAGTTTGCTATGACTAATATACTGCTACCAAACATTATCATATTACAAAATGATAATGCACAACCAAAAAGGTTTTGGTTTGAGGAGCATAAGAATGTCATCAAACATCTTCCCTGGCCAACAAAATCATCAGACCTCAATATAATTGTAAACATCATGTTAGACAAAAAGCAAAACACAAGCAGAACCAAAATAAAAGAACTATACTGGTTAGTTGGAAGATACTCTCAACTTGATCTAAAATCAAAAATATTGATTTGTAAGACAATTATAAAGCCAATTTGGACCTATGGGGTGCAAATTGCACTAAAAATTCAAATCAACTAGTCATCCAACGCTGTCAAAACAAGGTTCTTCGATTGATTACCAATGCTTATCGCTACGTAATCAACGAAGAATTGCACGATAACCTGGAAATCAAATGTATTTGCGAAGTTATCCAAGATTTCGCCTAGAAACACGAAAGAAGATTACTAAATCATACTAACGTGGAAGCAGTATAACTGCTGGACAGCGCGCAGGATGTCAGGAGATTAAAGCGAACAAAACCATACGAACTTATATAAAGTGTATAGCTTTAGTGTAAACTATAGCTATAAGTTATCATAATTTAATTAAAAAAGTAGTAATAAATTATTTGTAAATTATGATTGTACTAAGCGTATCTAATAAAGATATAAAAAAATATATTTTAAATATTAAATTCATTATATTTTCTGACCAAAAATTAAACTTACTTTTCAAGGCCCACAGTTTTCTCTCATTTAAATTAGTAATGAAAATGTCCATGTCGTCTTTACAATTTTGATTCGTAAGCTTTAATGATCTTCCTCTCCATTCATACTGGTTAAACAAGTTCCAAACAGGATCTAATCCATCATGAAGGCTGTTTTTTGTATATTCTCCAACGATATTCTGATGTTTCTCGACAATTGTTGAACCGGTTGAATTTTGGGATCTTCCTTCGCAGGAAATGACGAAAAACGCCACAATACACACCCGTATAATCATCTTGAGTAGCTTTTTCGTACGGCTAGTTTCACTTTATCATTTTCTCATCAGGAAGCGAAGATAGAGAACCGAAAAATTCGCACGTCGTCTATTAGGTACGTCGAGGAACTGCAGTACCAGGTCGCTGCAACGACTTTCCATTTCGTGGTACCGTGGCCGTACAGTGCAGTTTCATTTTTCCCCATGTGCAATTAGTCATTCGCTGGTGGTTTTTCTGTGGTGCTGGTCAATCGTTCGACCATTCTTCCAAGGCGATTACCGTTCCTTACTTTCAAGGTTCGTTGCGAAATAGCAGTCTGAACTTGCTAAAAATACTGGAACGTTTTTCTTGATGTGAGTGAAGTAATTACGATATATCTGTATATTGAAATAGGTTATTCGACGCTATTAGATTTATTGTTCTATATTTATTATTAAGTATTATGAAATTTCAGATATAGTCCTTCCAATAAATCAGTCAATTTTCCGTTTATAAAGACGTCAAATCGCTTTTAAAATCGAAGCATTTTTCTTCCTCATTTTACTAATTAGCATTACTCTAGTTTAAACAAAAAAGACAGAATAATATATCATGCGTTCCAACATGTAACGAAATTAATCTATAAAATTCGATTTACTAGTATTTGTCGACGCCACTCTCATACATCAAAAAATGTAATAAAACAACCCTAACCTATAAAATATTGTGGCTGTTTAATTAGTAGTCTAAGTCCTTCATTTTTTTTTTATTATTTAATTATTACTTTGTTACTAGTCGTTTCCTACTAACCTACAATTTGTCGTTATGATAACTTAAATCTAGATATATAACTAGAAGGACCCATCGGCCCTATCTCAGTGCATCATCTGGTGAAATAATGTTTATACATGTTACTGCTGTATTTTTTATTATATACACCTCATGACACAACACTATACAAGATAAGATGGTTTGATTTTTTTGAGCCTGTGTCCTGCTCTAGTGGTATCCGAAAGTTGCAATACTTCTCAGTCTTTCTTCATGCCCCCTTGCAATCCTCTTGATTTCTTGACTGACTGTGGGCATCTGAAGGTCTCGATGTAGGTAGTCAGTCCTGTAGTATTTGGGTGCGCCCACAATACTTCTCAAGATCGTGTTCTGAAAAATTTGCATTTTGTCTGTGACTATTTGCAGAACATTCTCATATTTGAACTCCATGTGTCCATATAGGTTATTATATATATAACATATATAACAGCAATTTATTATGTACTGATAATTGTTATTTTCTTCCAATATACATTTTCCTATATATCAATTCAAGTTCTTTTCTTTTCTTCTTTATATGTACCTTCCAGTGAAGCTTTGTATCAAGATTCATTCCGAGATATTTAGTGTTTTTGCAATATGGAATAGTAGTATTATTTAATGCTATTGGTGCTTGTACGGTCTGTACGGTGTAGGTAAACTGCACATGCATAGATTTACTTTTGTTAATTTAATTTTACAAGCTTGTGTTTAATTGTATCAGACAGCTATAATCGCAGTATCATCAGCAAATATAGCCATCGTAATATTCTCCAATTGTGGTATATTACAATTGTAGATAAAGCATTAGCCTCATTACACTTCCTTATGGTACACCTGCCTTTAGCTTATTTTATTGTAGAGTAAGCTTCTTCTTGATTAACTCTAAACATTCTCGCTGTAATGTACGATTTTAGTAGTTCGGTGTGTTGTTTTGGTAACATTTTCTATAGTTTATGAACAAGGCCTTCATGGCAAACCTTATCAAAGGCTTGTGCTATATCTAACAACATGGCTGAGCATACTTTTTTACTTTCATAGACTTTTTCAATAATATCTGTTATTCTGTGAATCTAATCAATTGTTAAATGCTTGTTAAAAAACCCAAACTGGTGTGTTGGTATTAGGTTTTTTTCTCTCTATGATCGGTTTTATTCTTTTCAACAGGAATTTTTCAAAAATCCTAGATATTACTGGCATTAGTGATATAGGTCTATAGGCTTTTATTTCGTTTCATGATTTTCCAGGTTTTAGGTTCATTATAATTTCCGCCATCTTCCAAATCCCTGGGACATATTTTAATCTAAATTCTGTATTGATCAAGTTGGTGAGTTTTATAATTCCTTTTCTTGGGAGTTTTTGCAGTAATTCTCCTGTTATTAAATCATAGCCTGGTGATTTCCTGAAATTAATATCAGTTTTAATAACTTTGGTTAACACTTTCGGTCTGACTAGACACAATCATTGAATTTTAATTCGTTTGGTTCAAAAGTTTTTTCCAGAGATTCAGCAAATGCATCTGCTTTTTGATGGTTGTCATATGCCCAATTCCCACATAGTTCTCTTATACGTGGACTCTGTAGACATGAACGCTTTAGATATTTCGTGACTTCCAGAGTGAATAATCAGTTTCTTTATCATCGGTTAAATTTCTCAGATAGTCATTTATGGACTTATTTTTAATTTCCAGTATTTCGCTTTTCAATCATTCGCTTATATTATAAGTATTTTAATTTTCAGGTGTTCTGTTTTGTTGCTATTTTTTTCAGCTACAATTTCCTTCACTTCTTTTGGATAATTAATTCCTTTAGTTGTACTATTAATTTCTGGAGTATTATTCCAAGCAACTTGTTGAATATCACTACGAATTTTTCTGCTTCAAAATTTAATTGGTTAGTTGTCTTGAGGGGTACATTTAGTTGAGTTCGTTTGTTCAATTGTTCAGCAAATCCTTCTCAGTCTATTCTCTTGTTTGTTATCCTTGGGTTTCTTTCTTTCTTATTATATTTCCGCTCAACGTCAGAATCACTGGCGTATGATCTGAACTTAGCTCAAAATGTTCTTCAACTTTTATATAGTTGGATGTTAACAGGTCTGGGGTTTTCTCTTGATCAGTCGGCCAATAAGTTGGTTTTCCAGTTGACATATAACTACATCTCAGTTCAGCAGCTGTTTAAGTCCTTCAATAAATATGCATTTGATGTATATTTTAGATTTACGGAATAGACTTGTAGAGTGTCTGAATGGTTTACAATTGAAAGTTGGCCCATTCTATTACCAACACATCCACCAAGTGCTTCAATAATGTTATGTAGTCTATTCAAAGTTTTTTGTACGTACGTCATCAAGATGTTTAATGTATTGCCTGCCCCAATTTGTAAGTTCGTTTCAGAATCAGACAATATTTTGCTTTTCATTTTATTCTAGTTAAAAAGAGACACAATGCTGTCTGATTAGTTCGAATATTATCGAATAAAACGAATAAGCCTGTCAAAGTCGTACGGTTGCCAGACGTATGCAAAATTCTTGAAACTAATAGTGATAAGAGGTTATAACTCTAACCTATAAACTATTATGTCTGTGTAATTAACTGTAGTTTTTATTTGATAAAATTTTTGTTCAACTAGTTTATTTATATTAGAATTTTGTTGAATTTCAAAGCCACATTGAACTAAACTCAGAGTTGATGCAGCAATATTGCGACGTTTTGATGCCACAAATTTAAATGACGTAAACCAATACCTAACAAGATACATTTTGCATGGTGTTCATGTTATTTTGTCTATCCCCTATGATATATGATATAGTATACCCATACCCTCAGCTAAGACAGTAAAATAAATTCGAAACGAAACATAATTAACAATGAAATACCGTCAAATTTCGCACCAGCATATTCAAGTTGTTTTCAGGTTCAAGCAACTAATCACTTAAACGCTTTCTTCTACTTTCTATTCTTTTTGATAAGACTGACATTCAATTTATATCTATTAGGGTTAGGTTCCGTTATTACTGAGTGAAAGAGTATTTTATCTTTTAAATATATCTTCTCTTTACTGATATGATCAAGAACTAGTAAGATCTAAACGCTGTGCCAAATTGTCAACAAATAATTTAATTTGAGTGATTGTTGAAGTTGAAGGGGTCTAGTAACTCATTTACTTCAAAGGATTATACTATTTTTTCATTTTTTTGTGACAGCCTCTACCATGAAACATTCAGGAACACTTAGACTTCTGGTTCTCATTTTTTTTCTTTTAGGCCTTTCTCATCGCATGTAAATATCAGATTTATGATTATTGGAAATTTTGATAATATGAAATAGTTAATTCATCAACTGCTAAGCATTCTTAACGTCTGTGCTAGGTTTTCATCCAATAAGTCTTGCAATTATTTTCGACTTATTTTGTCTTTCAACCACTCCTTTAACATAGACGTCAAAATCACCATTTCTAAGTAATTGAATTTAGAACCGATAATTGGAAGGATTTGATCAAGACTGCTGCACCATAAGTTTATAAAACTGTAGTAGCGAAATTGACAGTTAGGTTAGGCTTTTTGACAGTCCGATATTCAGAAAATGTATTTGTAAAATTTTACTGTTTGTTTCCTTCGAAATCATATGATCGTATGTTCACTTTAATACTTTTTAATCACATATACATATGTGGACTCTTAAATGATTTCCTGTTATTTTACAAGCAAAACTGGTTTTTTTAAAAAAAATTCCTTCATTTTACATCGGATTTCACAATTTTGAGGATTCTTTTGCCAAGCCGTTTTAATAGTTTTGGTTGTAATAGTATAAATCAAAAAATGTATAATTAATAATGTTATTATTTATACATGGGAAAACAATTATTTTACATTGTTTCAGAACTTTTTTTAAGTGTTCCGTAAATAAACGGAAATAATTTTGGCCTTTTATGGCATCCGAACTCAGGCAACCAACTATACAATTCCAGCGATAACACTAATTTTGTGATGTACGATTAGCTTACGCAATTTTTTAAAAATCATCACTCAGTAATTACACCGTTTAACAATTAAATAACAATCCGACATCAGTTCATAATAATATTATAATATTTTAATGAGATTCGAAACCGCTTCGAATGAATATTCGAATTTCTGCTAAATATACGAATTAAAAAATAATTTGAGCGTCACAAATCAGTAAGATAAGGCTCGATATCACGTTGCTATTTAAAATGACATGTTCGTCGCCGCATATCGTTAGGAATTTTTTGAACATCTTCATGAAGTCGATAAACGTACGTCAGCTGTTCGATTCTTAACCTTAAAAAGGTCGACCGCGTCAAATTGCTTTTTCGGTGGCAAAAGTGAATAGATTTAGTTCGATTCATTCAAATAACGGCCGCGATATCTTGAACCTATAGAACTATCGTCTGTACGTTACAGTTTTCATTTGGTTCATACTCTTTCTGTGATATTAACCCATGTATTGGCGCATTTCCTAACAGCACCATCAGATTGAGGTAGTCATCAAGCGAAACAGGGTTTCATACATCACTCACGTAAAATGGACAGTATTTTTTCGTTCAAAGCCTTTTGCCAAGAAGTAAGTAATTTGTTTTACTCAATTATTATCAATTACTTACTAACCATAAACGGTATAGGAAAAAATTAGCAATTGACCGGAAAGATTGGCTTAAAATTGACGTAAACCGATGTGATGAAACTGTTAAGACTTTTATTTATTTTAAGAAATTTACTCTACAGTATCGCAGAAAAATAACACTGTGATGTTTTTGAAGTCAACATCTCGAAATTTAAAATTAATTGGATAATGATAACAGTGTATTCCTCTCTCGTTTCTCTGCTAAAGGGAAAAGAACGGACATCAATATAAGTTGGGAAATATTTCTTTCTTATCGAATTTAATTATGTAACTTAAAACCATCGTGTGCCAATCATGCCTACAAAGGTAATGTTACATTTTTGGTTATTTTGTTTAATCTGTTTTTTATTTTTTATTATCTTATTTGATTTAATTACTCAACAGCCATTTTAATTGCGCGAAAAATAATATTTATATAACGCATTGTCATTAGTAACGTTGGTTTTCTTTATTTAATTAATTTATCTAAAATATTACTAAAAATGGATTGAAACTCGCATATCTTTTACATCTATTATGTCATTTATCTCATACATGTATATAAATAACTTAAATAACTTGAAAAAAATTAATCATAACGAAGAAATGCACGTATAAAATGATGTTCGAAATATTGCCTATAATATAAAATATTTATAAATTATAATTTTTACTTCAGTAATATTCAATATTAGTCATTTAATTAATTTTAGTTAAATTAGGTTAATCTTCATATTCTATAGAGTTTTGTGTTATTTTTTTCTATGATAATTTGATGTAAATTAGTTTATATGTATTATTATGTTTTGAGTTTACTCATATTTACACTTTATAGATGCTTGTAATAACAAAATGTTTATTACGTACGATATTTAATTTTAAATAAATTTTTATTCTCTGTCTTCTAAGTTCTGTTGTTGCAATAAAATAATTCTTTTGAATGTGCATTTTATACGTCTGATTTCACTCTTTTATCTTCCCCTCTATTTTCTAATTAAAAAACCTTTGTTATTTGAATCTTGTTGATAATTGTAAGATTAATCAAAGTGTTACCCAATGAATGATCGGTTTAAGACCCTATGAAGTGGCGTCTCCGCTACAGAGAAGTTTTCTATATTCTTCGGAGTCATTGATTTTTTAATTTATTTTTGTTGGATATTTCTTGATTTTCCACTACAATTTTTACTACTAGTATTCTCTTGACCCTTTTATTCTATTTACTGTATGTTTCGCAATTGTTGTTTTCTTTGTTCCTTCCACTTCTACGTCTGTAGAACTTTCTTTTTTGGTTTCTCCTATATTTTCGTCCTCGTATTCTCCAACATTTTCTTAAATTTCATTCTTTTCTCCCAGTATCTAATTGTTCCATCACTTTCCATTTATGATTAATTTATTATCCAAAATTATTACTGAATTTTGTTATTCTCTTACTTTTATTAGATATGGTTTTAGCAATTTTATGATTTCTTCAGATTCTTTTCTCACCTATACATGAGTTCTTATAGTAGTTACTTTTAAGTAGTTCCTACTTCTCTTTTACTGCTTTTCCTCTGATTTATTATTTTTTGTCCCGATTTTAACATATTCTCGCTACCGGTTTGTTTCCATGACCTTATATTATTATAATAATTATAATATATTATAATGATGATTTAGTTTTTTAAGTTTTTGTCAGAAGATTCGGTGGTCAAAAAATTAAATAAACTTCGAAACACTCAATCTATTTTCCCACCTCACAAATCTGAAAGTGTTGTAGATACATTATAGGGAACCATCTATTTTTGTTTATCCGTTTGTACTTAACCTTTGGGCCTTATTGATCATGATGAATCGTTGTATTTTATTTATATAACTGAATTAATTTTCTAAGGAATTAGGTTTGGACCTGTTTGGCTCCGCAAAATAAGCTTTTTAAGACAGATAATTTTAGGGATAGATCACATATCCATGGAATATAATTTTACGAAGAAACGTTTAGTTCTTTGACAACTAAATAACAACATAAAAAATACTCTTTTATGCCAACAATAAATATATTTTTTCTAAGAATTTCAAATTTAACATTAAACATTTATATTATGTCTATAATCATTTATTTTTTATTGTTATTTAATATACAAAATTAAAAATCTAAGTATATTGAAGTTATTTTTAATGAATATTTGATGTGATGTAATAAATTCCTTTATAACACTTATAAAACTAAGAAAAATATTATTATTTGTAGTTCTTTTTTATATTTAGTCTATATTAATTATTATCTTAATATTAAGTCTATATATATATTTAAGTCTCCTTTTTACCAACGAAGGTTTATGTGGAGCCCGAAACCACGGTCTTCGGCATTAAGCCTACAGACTGGCGAGTGACCAACTTAGAAATCATCCCAGAAGACATCCGGCCTTATTAGTCGCTAATAATAAGGCAAACAACATTTAATTTTCAATATTAATTACTTTTTTTAATTGATTTGAAGAAATCTATTGCAAATAATGGCCTAACAACGAATTGCAAGACTTATTGGGCGAAATCCTAGTTTCTAGACGTGTAACATCACAGCTTCATTGGTAAAAATACAAGAGTTTTTTGTGGCGTGTTGTAACTGACGATAAAAAGTAGATCTACTACGACAATTCCAAGGGCAAGAGGTTTATGTCGTGAGGTCAGTTCAGGATAGCCATCCACATCACCAACGAAGCGGAATAATTTATGACCAAGTGGTCTTGGAGTGCTTATGGTGGGATCAGGAAAATGTACTGTATTGAGTATTGCTAAAATCAAATATTAGGCTGTTATTGCAAACGTATACCGATGTCATTTGAATAAATTGAAAGCCATATTGTTTCAAGACACATTCTCAGAGTCAGTCTCTTGAAAATCGAACGAGAAGCTCTTCCTCGCCTAATATAATACAACATAGACATAGCCCGTTTTGATTACCATTTCTTAATCATCAATGCCGCATAGCTTGATTGACTGGCATGGAGTTTCAAAATGCTTAAAATGTACGAAAAATTATCGATGACTAGATCGCTCCCTTCCGCACGGTATCGTCATATTGTCAGAGAGATGGAAAAAAGTTATAGAAAATTATTTGATAAATGCCTTTATAAAGCGAGAAATGATAAAAATACATGCAATAGTTGTATTATAAGTAAATCAAATATTTTATGCGAAACTGGAGATATTATTTCAAGTTGTAAATCTGATATTTAACTGTCAGGAATATTAAAAAGTGTAAAAAAGATGTAAACTGAATCAAAATTCAGAAAGAGTGGGCAATATTTATCTAAAATTAGAGTTAAATAGCTGCATCTTCTTTAACAAGTACCCAAAAATATTTTAATTCTAGAGCCCCGAAGAAATAGATTGATTTTCCAGCTTGTTCTTCAAAATATTGCCACAAAAATGAGAATAAATAACTTTCAGTGATACTTTTCTATATTTTTTTTAAATATGTCATTAATTTTCATAACAAACTAGCAAAAACTTCTCCTGTTAGACACGAAAGTCACTTAATACCATTATTCAATCATTGATGCAAGTATATTGATAGCAATACATGAATAAAAATGAATAGAAAATGAAAAAAATCATTAATGATAATATAACTATCATTCACTAAAGCCATGTACTGCCATTCGATATGTCTCATCTGCATTAAATCGTCTTCTTTTATTGAATAGAAGAGACTTACTTGTATAACAGTGATAACAAATCGAAAAAAAACTATTTTATATTGTGTTGATTGACTGATAAATGATTATTGAAGTATTGTAATAGAGCTTCTTAGATTAAATGTTTAAAAAATATATGCAAAACAAAACTAAGTATTCCACAAAAGGAATAAAACCAATCAAGCAATGTAAAATTGTCTGATTTCAAACATCAATAACATAACCTTCTGAGAAAATCTATAAACATCTACATGGAAATGCTTGAATGCTTGAAGTTAATTGTTGAATAAAATACATTGTGTATCATTTTTCCTACATAAAATTTCAAAATTATAAATAACGGTCAAAACCAATTTATAAGCCCATATAAAATTAATTTCATAGATATATATGTATCTAATCTATAATAGATATAAATAATGGAACTTGGACAGCTTTGTTGTATTTATTTTCGTAAATGACAAAATCCAACAGTCTGTTAAATACAAATATGATATATTTAGAGGTAAACATTTTATAAAATTGTTAATTTAAGTTATATACATATGATTCATAATCAAACTTTATGTACCACTAATAATTTTCGAAGTATAAAACTTGTGATGAAATACAGACTCTTAAATATTGGAGTTCTGTCTTAAATATTATAAATAAATATATAAGGTTTATTTATTATTCTGTTCGTTTACTAACATCTATTTCAAATAAATCTGTGAAAGAATGGCAATATATAAAATTTGTAAAATCATAAATTCGATTTAAAAAACGGACAAAATAATCGAGAAGGTTGTACTGAAATTTTGGACCCTTAATTGATAAATTAAATTTGAATTATTTTGTCATAACTGAAAACAAATTGCGTATAATTACTCATCCCAATCTTATGAATAAAAAATCAACTGTTCCCAATTAGACTTACAAAAACAATTAATTATATTCAGGAATAAGCAAATCTACAACAACTTTTGAATGTTGACGTTTTGAACTCTTAAGGTTGTGAATTTTGTCTGAATTCAGTCATAGTCAGAGATAGATAGTCACATTACTTCTCTAATCAGTTACATCGAAAAAGAACAAGTTAATATATGCATTAAATGTATTATAATTAGTTAAGTTTTAGTGCAATTGTGAAGCTTTTAAGGTATACATTATAAATTATCAAGTTAAGTTATACTGAAACTGTAAGACCCTCAAGGGTAGGTATTATTTTGGACTGTATTTTTATATTTTAAGACACATTATTTTTCTTCACCGGAAATATACCAACAGAGTGATTACACTGTGTGACACAATTTTTCTAACATAAATAAGATTACGTGTTCTGAATTCCTTATTCCATTGTTAAAAATATTGTCTACTGATATGGTTGTCTAACATAACGTGTATAAATTTGACAGCTGTCGGATTATTACTTTGAGAATTATAACATTTTGAGTGAAGCAACTTTTGTTATTGTGAACAAAAATAGATAAAAAGGAATTTCGCGTGTTGATAAAATATTGCTTTTTAAAGGGAAAAAATACAGTTGAAGCAAAAAGTTGACTTGATGCCGATTTTCGGGACACTGCCCCAGTAAAATCAACCATCAAGGATTGGTATGCTAAATTTAGATGTGGTGAAATGAGACGATGAACGCAGTGGATGCTCAAAAGAGGTTGTTACCGACGAAAACATTAAAAAATTCACAAAATGATTTTGAATGACCGTAAATTGAAATTGAATGAAATAGCGGACACTCTAAAGATATCAAGTGAACGTGTACATCATGTCATTCACGAATATTTGGGTACGAGAACGCTCTGTACAAAGTGGGTGCCTCGCGAGCTCACTTTTGACTAAAAACAATGACGAGTTGATGATTCGGAGTAGTATTTGAAGATGATCAAGCGTAATAAACCCGAGTTTTTGCGTCGATATGTGACAATATGTCCAATCGACAGTCATCCCAGTGGACTGCACACGATGAACCAGCTCCAAAGCGTAGGAAAATGCAACAGTCGGCTGGCAAAGTTATAGCATCTGTATTTTGGAATGCGCATGGAATAATTTTTATTGACTACCTTGAGAAAGGAAGGACCATCAACAGCGACTATTACATAGCGTTATTGGATCGTTTGAAGGACGAAATCGCCGAAAAAGGCCAAGAAAACGCATTTGAAGAAAAAGAAAGTGCTGCTTCACCAAAACAATGCATCGTGTCGCAAGTCAGTGAAAACGATGGCAAAAATCCATAAATTGGGCTTCGAATTGCTTCCTCATCCACCTTATTCTCCAGATCTGGCCCCCAGCGACTATTTCCTGTTCTCAGATCTCGCTGGGAAGAAATGTTCGTTGAATGAAGAGGTGATCGCCGAAACTGAGGCCTATTTTGAAGCAAAGGACAAATCGTACTACAAAAATGGTGTCGAGAAGTTGGAGGGTCGCTATAATCAGTGTATCACCATTGAACAGAATTATGTTGAATAAAAAAAAATGCCAAAAAATGTGTTTTACTATGATAAGCCGGGGACTTCTTCCTTATATATTCAATTCCATATATATTGCATATGGAGTGATTTTAAAAGAAATGTCTGAAAACAATAAACTAATTTTAAATTTAATCAAGTACAAAGAATATGAATGGAAAGTTTGTGCTAAATTAAAAGTTGTTGCTATATTGCTTGGAGTAGTACAAGGCGGTTTCACGAAATATTGTTGTTTTCTCTGTTAGTAGGACAGTAGAGGCACCAAGAACCACACTATGAAGCTAAAGATTGGCCAAAAAGAACTGACTTTGTGGTAAATCAAACGTTAAATATGAAACTCATGTTCCACAAGAAAATGTGATTATTGTGCCAGCACTCATAAAACTTGATTTAATCAATAATTTTGTCAAGGCCATGGATAAAAATGGTAAAGGATATTTGTATTTGAAAACTGTTTCTCTAAATTAAGTGATGCTAAATTAAGAGAAGGCATTTTGTTTGTTGGCTTATAAACAACAAAAATTATAAAAAACTATGAAACCGATGAAAATTTTACTGCGAAGAAGTTAGCGGCTTGGTTATCTAAAGAAAGTAATTCATAGATATTTAGGCAGTCTGAAAGCTGAAAATTCCGGCTTTTTAGTGAATGACTTGTTACAAGAATATGAAACGTTGGGGTGCAGAATATGATATGGATATAAAACAGATAAAAGAGCGTCAAGGAAGATAGAGTGCTAATAATATTAGCAGATTACTGCTGGTTTGTAATGAAAGAGGATTCTACTGTTCACAAGTGGAAAAGTTAATAATTCGTCATTCATTTTCTTTCAGAATTTATGGCTCATTGTTTCTATTGATTACTTAAACTTTAGCAATTTTGATTCATTCATTTGTGAATATATATTTATTAAGATTAATAACCTAAATAAATGAATATGATTTAAAATTTGCATAAACAAGAAAAATAGTCACACAGTGTTAATATTAGTATGTATAAAGAACACATTATACCATCACATATAACGCAACAAAATACAGAAACTGAATTTTTACGCACAAAAAAAATGATGGGACTCTTAAGGGTAAGAATTCAATAAAAATTGTTTTACCTTAATCTGAAACTAGTTCGTGTTTATACCAGCTGACGATGCTAAAATTACTCAGTTGGTTTTCTCGGTCGAGGTTAACTAAAGCGGTCGACATATTGACGCGTTATTCCTTTTTAATTCGCGAATTTTTCTCGGCGGGCTATTCGCGCTTTTAACCACAACAATTCGATGATCTCTCGATGACATAATGCCGGTATGGTTTTACGCGCACTATTCGCGAGACATCTACTCAGTATTTGCCGAGTTTATTTTTCGTACGGTGTTTTAGGACTATTTTTAACCCGCTTTATGTATGATGTAACTTGTTCGCCGTCGACTTTCCTATTTTCCTGAATTGTTTTATCGCGAATTTCGACATTTCGTCCGCCAAACTAGGTACCGTCCGCTATGACCGCGAAATCGGTTGTTTTCTTGGAGGTGCGTGACGTCGACGACCACCCGGCCTCGCCATCATCATTCGATCGACGCTAATCAGACTGTATCCTCTTTCAGGGTGGGGGTTATCTGAAGCGGGCGCAGCCGGTCCAACTTCAAGACATCTTCAACAAGTACGCCACCGTCGAGAAGAATGGGGAACGGTTCATGAGCCCGGAGGATTTTATCATCAAGTACCTGGGTCTGCTGGACGCGGATAACTACAACGCCAACACTCTGAAGCTGCTGGCTTCGATCGTGGACACTAGCAAGGATGGTCTCATTTCTTACCCCGAATTTCAGGCCTTCGAAGGCCTGTTATGTTTTCCCGATGCCCTGTACAAAACCGCATTTCAATTGTTCGACACTAATGGAAATGGAATGGTCAGTTTCCGTAAGTAAAAGACGCACGCTATTACCTAACCTATTGTGACGACAGCGCTGTTTCTTTGTTACACTGTGACAATTAGAGATTCACAACTATTGTCAAGTGCTAGCTGACAAAGAAAATCTCTACAATGACACTTAATTTAAACGAAAACAAAATAAATAAAAATCGAATTGAAATTTTCTGTGCCGAAGCATTTAAGTATATTGAGATATTAAATCAAGAGATAAGAAAGATTTTAATTTACTTTTGCTAATACCCTCTATTATAATAACAGAATATTGTGCTTCATATTTTCGGCATAATTGATTATCAGGCTATATAACAAAAACTGATGGTGTGAATTAATTTAAATACTATTTTACATCATTTGATTAATTACAAACATTTGATTTGTTATGTAAATTTGGATTACAAAAGAAAGTTGATGTAAAGTGTAATGTTTTTTTAATTTACGAAAATGTAGATTAATTTAAAGTTATTGAGGTTTAATTTACGAAAGTGTAGGTTAACAATACTCTATGGGGTATAAATCTTTAATAACTGGTGAAATCTACCCACTGTCGAGTAGCTAGCATGGCGATCACCTTGCTCCAGCTTGGACACAAGTGTGACAAAAACATTTATTAACTTCCTCCAACAGTGTTGTCTATAAACAATAACAAGGAATCAATGCCCAATGGAATTGAACTTGCAACCTTGTGGATAGTGACGCAGTATAACCGTAATATTATACGTCATTAAATAAATTCTGAGTTGAACTCACGCCAAGCTTTTTTATATTCCTAACTAAATCACTTGGTGGTTTGTTTCTTTTTTTTTTTTAGTCGTCTGTTTTGGGTAGCATAATTTATCCATGTATCTTGGACATACAAATAGTCTGTTACTATATATTACAAAAATGTCTATTAGCTATTTTAGTCACCTGATGGGACATTAATGGAACTAGTCATGAAGAGGAACAGCTTTGAAAGCAAATCTGAAATGAACTGACCAATCATTAGTACTAAAGATCATTTTCTTAGTTTTTTTTTATTTTGAAGTACAAGTATACATAGAAGGAATTCAGAAGGAGTTAATTCATTCTAATATACCATGCGCTAGGAATATCAATATAAAATAAGCTATAAAATATCAATATATCGGTTATATATTGTTAGCAACAAAAATATTGATATTTTTTGAAAAAATATCAACATATTTATATTTTATTCGGCTTACCTACCATGAGCCATTCGGGATCAACTTTAAATTTTAACTTTGTATATTTGAAATGAAGCCTGAGGTGACTTTTTTCCAACTAAATTTTAATTCAAACACATTTTTCTAAAACAACGTTTTATATACTCTAACGTTTCCTAGAAGGACTGAAATGCCAAGACTTTTTTACAATTAAATTAATTACAATATCTTGATTCTTTAGTCCACGTAATTTCAGAGTTTTCCAAGTGTAATTTTATAATTTGTTTTTTAAGTATATAAAACTGATTAACCAAAATTTTTTGCAATTGCAATCCATTCTCCTTTAGATACATATATTTGTAAAAAGCATATTCAAAGACAATTTCTTATAGTCTGTTCATATTGGGCTTTGATATTCACAGGCATCTTCTTTTTTTATAATATAAGCATATCACTAAAATACATATGAAATACAAGAACTCAGTAGAACTCATATAGTGAAAAGCATACAAGATTTCAGATAACAGATAATATTATCACAATAATTGCCACGTCGTTGCGGATTTAATGTCCAATGAAAATCATTTTACATGCTTTTTGAGCTTTTTTGAACAAAAAAAAAACAATAAAACAGAACTCCACAGAAGAAAGTATAGAGAATATAGATGGATTTCCACCACAACAAGCAATGGCAAGAAGAGTTGGATCTTATTTAAACGAGGTCAGATTATCCAAACAACAATTTACAACAAACACAAGCAAATCAGAATGATTACATTAAATAATTTGATTAAACTATTTAAATATGCGAAAAAATAATTTTAACCATAAGGTAACTTATTTTAAAAGTAGTGCAGAAAACAAAAAATATTGGACTAGTGTATCGAATTAAAATAGTGAAATATTTTACACACATAATAATGTCAAGACTATGTTAGGTGTACTATCACCTAGCTTTCGTAATTTACAGTGCTTTATCATATATAATTTACGATTTAGTCACTTGAACAGCTCAGAAAAATAAAACCTTATTTTATACAATTTTCCAATCCATTCCAGCTTACTCAGTCTTCTAATCACTCATACAACTTATTTTATTCAACATTTTTCCGAATATTTTCCTTTTCAGGTGTAAAAACTGATGAACTAGTATTATATTTGTCATCTGAGTTATCAACTATTAAAGCATATATTTTACAGTATTAGCATTCATTAGAGGTCATTAAAAGTTATATCGATATACCAGTGAAGCATTTGGGGATATTATTATTTTAAATTCAAGCAATTTTAAGGAATTTTATTATATAAACATAAATTAATATAAACAAACATAAATTATTTTAATAATATACATATATGTACATTATTAAAATAATTAACCTATTTTTATTGTACATATCTCACTATTAAACATCTAAACAGATATAAACCAGATCTGTCATCGCCGAATCATATTGTTTATAGCCGATTTAATCTAACAAATCAATATTTATAGATGAATTCGTGGAGGTGATGAAGAAAACTGATCTCCATCGTCGAATTCCGTTCGACATGAACTCCCCATTCGTGCAACTCTACTTCGGCAAGGACAAGCAGCGGCTGGTCACTTACAACGAATTCAGCCAGTTCTTGCACGATTTCCACGAAGAGTATGCCATTGAAGGTTTTAGAAGAGCGGACAAAGACGGTACTGGTTTTATTTCTGTTTTGGATTTTCAGGACATCATGATCAGTATTAAGAGCCATCTCTTAACTAAAGAAGTTCAGTCACATTTGATCGAGGTTAGTGTTAGAACTGAATTCTAGTAAAAAATATTATTCAAGTGCTGATTGGCTTTACTTTCAGGCAGTACAAGGTGAAACTCAAAGCCGAAAGGTCAGTTTCGCTTATTTCATCGCTTTCAATACCCTGCTCAACAACATGGAACTGGTAAAGCGGATCTATCTGAACGTAACGAACGGACACAGAAATCAGGAAGTCAGTAAGGACGAATTCATGCATTCAGCACAGGCTATGTCACAAATGACGCCCTTGGAAATTGATATACTGTTCCACTTGGTAGACGTCCTTCATCAAACAGGGTAAACATCTAATTTATTCTCCATACAATCATCTCATCGTCACTCATAAAATGGATCAACCGATAACTCCATACTTCCGGTAATTTTCCTATTTTTCTTTATTTGCTGCCTCTCTGGATCTTTTCAATAGATATTTGATCAAGGAAGAGCAGGGCAGCTGGGAAGGGTTTGTTAGATCCATTTTAACTGATTAAAATTTCAAGTTTTAATCAAGTTTTTCTTTTGTTATTTAGGCGCATAGTCTACAACGATCTGTATGCCATCGCACCTGAACAATACTTTAAACAGATCACCAACAGATTGGCAGAGATTCATGCAGTTTCCGTACGTAACACAACCCTAATTTACAATATGCAGGGTGGCTAGTAATAAAATTCACTTTTAAAAATTGATAGACAAAAAAGTCTTATATCTTTGAGTTTAATAACTCTTAAAATATTGAAATTTCTAAGAGTTTATAGATTATTTTAATTAACTCTTTCTTCAGTTTGTAGTAGTTTAGTTAGTAGAGTTTTGTATCTTTGTTTTGATGTAACATTTCTAAAAGTAAAAGTAAACCTTCTACTTGATGTTTTATACCCAAATCTCGGAGTGATTTATCATGAATTATTATTTTTCCTAGAGCCCAGAAGATAGAGGAATTATGATTCAAATCCTTGAAAGTACATACAGATTCACATTGGGTTCCATTGCTGGAGGTAGGTTTAAAAAGAACCCTTGATGAAGTAACAAAAGGGTATTTCAAACATTTCATTGTCTTTAATGAGACTCAAAACCCTGTAATTATTTAATTATATTTTTATTACCACAGTTAGTAATATCTAACGATATATTTATTGGTTAAATATAATTGAGCATTACATGTGCATTAAGTGAATATAGCCATTATCAAGTAATTATCTAATCATTGAGGACATCAATGCTTATCATCAATACATCTCATGCATTAATGATAACTTAAAGATTAAATGAAAGAAATATAATAGAAGGCGTATATAACAAAGTAATATGAAATACATATTTCTGAGTATCTAATGGGATTATAACACTATTTATTATATAGAACTGATATTTAAACGATCAGTTCAACCAACAAAAAAAGGTTTTCCAATCTTTAATATTTTTTATTTCCACTGGATTATGTCAAATCCTTCTAAAATGTAGTAAAGTAAAACAATGTGTTCAGTGGGAAAGTTCGAACTATAAATAAAACAAAAGTAATTATAAAACATTATTTATCAAAATGTTCATATATTTAGAGAGTTTTATTTTTTACATATAACAAACTTTTCCCATCTTTTACCCTAACCAAAAGCGCAAAAACAGCATTGTCTTTGGACTATGTAAAAATTTAGGATGTCTCTCCTTTTAGTTAATATTCAATATTTGCAGTTACCCTTGATTACATAATGAACATAGGCTTTGTCATTAAAAATGACATGATTTAGTGTATGTTGCATAGTAAATACTTCCGATATTCTTTCAGCGCAAGTTATGTTTTAAATATCATATTAATTTCCTATAAATTTTGCTTTTGTAAAAATGGAAACACTAGACACGGGGTCTTTCTTCAGTTGTCGGAAAATTAATATTGGATGCAGCTCATGGTAAACGAATATTGTGCGTATCAGTATTTGTAAAATATCTTTCGATTGCAAAAGTGTTTAGCTACTAAACACTAACAGTTTTCCAAATTTTTCCATTAAACACCGTGTATGTAAAACGCTGCACATAAACTTTTTACGAATTTTTAACGATGTTAAAATTAAAGACAATCTTTCAAACAGTTCTGAAACACCCTTTTGTTGAATCAATAGTAAATGTTTACTAACAAATTTGGCTTTAGTTTTGGTACTTTTTGTTGGGTTGGGTGAGTATCCCACATCATGTTAACCTCGACATTCCTTTAGGAGCTATTGGTATACTAATATTCCTTGTTCCCTTTTGCTTTAATCGATGCAAATATCCGATCAAATCCCGCTGATTAATCCTGGGTTTGTTTATATGATTCAAAAAAACTAATGACCTATCTAAGGTATGTATTTAAATTTATAGCTGTCGGTGCTACTGCCGTCTATCCCATCGATCTGGTCAAGACCCGCATGCAGAACCAGCGAACCGGCTCCTTCATCGGTGAATTAATGTACAGGAACAGTTTCGATTGTTTCAAGAAGGTCATTAGACATGAGGGTGTTTTCGGATTATACAGAGGCTTGGTGCCGCAGCTTATGGGTGTAGCTCCAGAAAAGGCTATTAAATTGACGGTGTTATTTAAATACTTCGTTTAATGTGGACTTTTAAACTGATAATTAATTTTTAGGTGAATGATTTTGTTAGAGACAAATTCACAGACAAGAATGGAAATATTAAATTATATGGTGAAATCATATCTGGTGCTTGTGTAAGTATAGAAAAATGTTATAATTCGTGAAATAACTGTAATAATAAACTGTATTCTAATAGTATAAAAAAATCATTATCAGACTTATTGAAAAGTTAAACAACAAGAAATATACACAGAGGTATTCACAATGGAATTAATATCATACTTATCTAGGCTGGAGGATCCCAAGTAATCTTCACCAACCCACTGGAAATTGTGAAAATTCGTCTTCAAGTAGCTGGAGAAATTGCTGGAGGAGCGAAAGTCCGAGCGTGGTCTGTGGTCAAAGAATTGGGATTGTTCGGTTTATACAAAGGAGCTAAGGCCTGCTTATTACGTGACGTGCCATTCAGTGCCATCTACTTTCCAGCTTATGCTCACACCAAAGCTAGGTAAAACAGTACAGTCGGCAGGTGGTCGGCAAAACAATAATTTTCAATTTATTCCAGTTTAGCTGATGAAAACGGTTACAACACCCCTATTTCTCTGTTGGTGGCTGGTGCCATTGCAGGTATTCCTGCTGCTTCGTTGGTGACGCCTGCTGATGTCATTAAAACAAGATTACAAGTGGTAGCCAGAGCTGGGCAAACTACCTATAATGGCGTGTTGGATGCAACTCGAAAGATTTACAAAGAAGAGGGCTTCCGAGCCTTCTGGAAAGGATCCATTGGTAAGATCTTCAAATCTGAACAAGCAATAACGTATCATATACTGATTTCCTTACTTATCAATAAATTACAGCTCGTGTATTCAGATCCTCCCCTCAATTTGGTGTCACCTTATTAACCTATGAAGTCCTGCAACGAGTTCTCTATGTAGACTTTGGCGGAACGTAAGCCCGATACAGTTAATAGTAAATAGATCATTTTATATCTTATCTTTTTTTCCAGCCGACCATCCGGATCGGAATTGAAAGTCACTTCGTTGGGTGGTGACCGAGCACCACCAAATCCGGATCACGTAGGAGGTTACTCCGTATCTGTACCCATCTTCTCAGGAATAGAAACCAAATTCGGCCTATGTTTACCGAAATTTAGCGTAGCTAAAGCAACATAATCTTGAACGCATGTTAGTCGGAAACGTATAGATATATGAATCTTCAAAAACTGCTTTAACGTTGACTTCAACAAGAATCAAGGTTTTTCTGTAAATACGTACATTGGAAATAAAAACTAAGGGATTAAACGTAAAGGAAATTGTGTTTTAAGTTCGAGCAAAGAACAAACGAGAGTTCAGTTAAAACCAGACACTGTGATACATTCTAAATGTGTTCTAGTTCTTGACATCTTGCGCAATATTAAGTTTATTTTGTGTATTTTTTTTATCCACAACTTATTGTATTTTACCAATTTACTTACAGTTTATTTGCCCTTTTTACTTAATCTACTCTGCAAGCCGTTGTTAGAACACAGTATGAATAAAAATATTATTTTAAAATAATTTTTATTTATTTATTACCTAGACAACTAAATATTTAAAAGTAACAATATTGATTCATCTATAGAAAAACACCAATAGTCAGAAATACAAATTCTAATTAGGTAACATATATTTGAAAATAGTAATTTAACATGAATTACACATATTTCTGAACATAGGTTATTTTTATTTGTCATTTAAAACCACAGAGTAAATGACATGAACTCTATGTTTAAAACATAACCCTAAATTTCAGGGAAAAACAAAAATAAAATTCTTTATTGTTAAGTTGATTTTGTATTATAATTTATTTAAAGAACACTGTTTTTTTGTAATATTTCATTGTTATATTATCATTTATTTATACATTACATTAAAACCAAAATGGAATGTTCAAGTGTTGAAGCAAAATCGTCGTGTGGTAGTAATATTACAGATATGTATAGAGGGAAGAGTCCGTGGTCTTTTAACGTGGGTTGTGTAGTGCCCTCAAGATATCATTGTGTTTTATATGAATTGCCGGTCAATTTGAAAGATCCACCTAGACCACACCGTTCAAAACAGTTAAGGGTTTGGGACACAGACCATGTCAGAATGCCCTTTAGTGATGAAAATTTGTTTCCTGTTAAGGAGGCAAGTGTGTTAATTATATATCCAATACGCTACTAAATAAGAGTGTTTTATATTAAAGAATTCCGTCGATATAATCAAGAAGAGGTGGCAGGTTATTGAAGAAGCATTATCTACTAATATAATGTCCACATATGAATTTGAGACTGCCCTGAACAAGTATAACATTAATTTACCCAAATTTGAACTATTTCATTATTTTTTTAACAAGGTAAATACTTTATATTTAAGATAGATTGAAATAATACAATATAAAAAAATAAATATATTTTAGGTACTAAACCCCGAAGAATCTCTGAATTTTTTTACAACTTGCCTACCAAAAATTATCAAACTCGCGTTAAGACTACCAGAATTGATACCAGATGGTATACCATTGTTACAACAGAATCACAATAGGTCATTAAGTTTATCTCAATTACAAATATCCAGCCTATTATCAAATGCTTTTCTATGCACATTTCCTTGGAAGAAATCAATAGCTTCCTCATACCCTGGTGTAAATTTCATAACGTAAGTTGCTAAAAAATCATGAAGTTCTGTGGCGGTGATAATTTTTAATAATTTTTTAGCTTATATTCATCGTTTGAAAGACCTAGTAGGAATCACAGTATGTATGGGAAACTGAAGTGTTTAATAAACTATTTTTATAGAGTTACACAACAGGGTAAGAGCTAAAGTTTTTACTAATGTTACTATTATTTAAAGTAAATCATAATAACATTAATATAAGCTAGTATTTCTTCAGTGCTGGAATCTCCACTCAGTCAATATTTTTATTTTACCACCAGGTATAATCAAGTAATTTTATTGTTTTTAATATTTATAAATGTCAATGTCAAGTTTGTGTTCTATCATTTTCTTATCAATCCATTCACTGAACATTACTACGTTCACATAAACTCCAGGAGCATAGGACATGCCACATGTTAAACCCCAGGATACTATTCCCACTTGTTGGTATCTTTGAGGCTTGCCTTCTAGTGAACATATTAAAGGCCCACCACCATCTCCTTTGCAAGCATCTTTGTTCGTTTCCCCACCGGCGCAGATGAAACTGTCATGTAGTGTAAACATGGGGCCCAGTCTCACATTTTGCAGTATTTCTGTGCATTTCGATCTAGATATGACAGGTAAAACAACTTTTTTCAACACAGGCTGATAGGTACCTTTTCGAAATGAGTTTTTTCCCCATCCGGTCACCACACAATGCGACAAATTCACTTTCGGAATTCCTTGTGGTAAACAAATGATGCCAACGTTGCGTGTCAGTTTGAAGGGTTCTTTTAGAATTATCAGCGCGATGTCGTATTGTAGGGAACGCGGGTGAAAATCCTCGTGAATAATAATATTGTCAACATCTCTATCTTGATGGGGTAATGGTTCAGTTTGACGTTCCCAGTGCCATTCTCCTGCTCTTATCACATAATCACCAGGAGAAGAAACGCAGTGAGCGGCTGTTAAAGATACCTTAGGATGAATAAGTGATGCTCCGCACTTGTACACACGTCCTTTCAAAATACCCAACATCCAAGGAAACTCCGCGAATTCTGCAATTGTTGCATCACCAAGTATTCTCTTATCGATCTTCTTGTTCACAATGGGAGCGACGGTGTTTCCTTTCTTGCCACATTCAACATTACAACACACATCCAGGTCACCGGTGCAGCTGCTGAAGCTCCGTGGTCTCGAACTCTTCTCTCGTACATCCACACCAAGCCCATTATCGTCTAAACCGCTAAAATCTTCTTTACACTGCCAAAACGGCACGCACAAACAATATTGGACGTGAGATTCTTCAGAATAGATACTAAAATTGTTCAAAGTATGTATCGTCGAGAACAACACAAACAGAACGTACACAACACACAAAAAGTTTTTATTATTTACGGAATCCATGTTCGTTATCTATCGCGCTCTTTTTTATCGGTTGATTTTTCCCGTTTTGTTTATAATTTCTGGCCGCAGATCGTACCGGAAATGTACCTAGATGCGAACTGAAATGGTCGTTACGAAATTTCTTCGCTTGTTTCATTTATTTGTTACCTGCGTCTGAAGGATTGACTGAATATTGGTATAAAGGACGTTTTCTATCAATTATACCAATAATCATAAAAGGGACAATCAATTCTTGGGTAATTCCAAATTTCCTTCAATACAATTTAGTTATAAATACTGAATTTGCTATGGTATTTTTAAAAACATGAAAATCGATTTTAATTTTCGGATACGATATAAATTTAATAATGTAAGATCTAAATGCTTCAGCATTTACCGCAAGAAAATGTTTAAATATGGCTATTAATTTTCATAAAACTATACGCAAATAAAATTTATTGTTGGACCAAATGCCACATCAATTGAGTGAATTATTTTATTAATAACTATATAATTGGCTAGTTATTCATCATCATAGGTTTGAACATTTGAAAACACAACACAACATTTGAAATTTTAACCAAGTCTCAAGTTTAAAAGGGTCTTCTGAATAACGCAGACAACATGAGGTTAAACGTAGTCATGCAGTATTAGTTACTTGCTTCATATCATAGTAAATGGGTGTTTCTAATCAAGTTATTTACTTAGTTTGTTTAATTGTTAGCAATAGAATTCTCTCTGATCAGTTTTCAGGTGTTCATAACATAGCACCATCTTCATGATTTGCCAAATACACACTAACGTAGATCATAAAATACCATGAAAATATTTCTAGTATTAAATTATTTTAACCTTGAAGAAAATTTTTATAAATTAAATTATAAATCTAATTAATATGTTTACCTTATAATACATCTGACATTATTAATTTCCTTAATTGTTAGAACCATTGGGAGCGGTAACTTTTGAAAGAAAATTCATCCCAAGGAACAAAATGCCTAAATGGGATGCTGAGGAAAGATCCCTAGGCAGTGTTAAAGTCCACATATCCAGTGTTGGCACAATAGAGGATGCTTCAGGTTTTCTACAAGTAGATTTCGCCAACAAGTATGTTAAATTCTTTTTAGCATAATTAACTCATGGTTTCGTAACATTTTCTTGTGTTGATCAAGTAATTTAATTGTATCAGAAACATCGGTGGTGGAGTACTGAGATATGGCTGTGTCCAAGAGGAAATTCGTTTTGTTATTTGTCCAGAATTGATCGTAAGCCGACTATTTGTCGAACAACTTGCTCAAGGAGAAGCTGTAATTATAACAGGTAATGAATGTTAATCATTTAGTATTTTTTTAATAGCTATCTAAATTTTAGGTGTGGAAAGATTTAATAATTATACTGGGTATGGAGACACATTCGAGTATGCAGGAAACCATATTGATACGACGCCCCATGATCTGTTTGGTAGAAGGCGTACCTCTTTGTGCGTCATTGATGCGGTTATGTTTGACAAATCGCAATATCAATTCCAGAGCTCCATGATATTAAGAGAACTCAACAAGGTATATCAGAATCTTTATAAGAAAACAAACCAACATCAGGGACATTGTTGCAGGCTTTTGTGGGATTCAGTTCAAGAGAAAAAGAGAACTTAGCGCCTGTGGCTACAGGTAATTGGGGCTGTGGAGCGTTCAATGGAAGCAAAATGCTCAAGTCTCTCATACAGTTAATGGCTTGTGCAGTTGCTGGTCGGGATCTAGTTTACTACTCTTTTGGTGATGTGGAATTAGTACAAAAATTTTACGATATGTATCTGTTTCTGGCTGAAAACTTGGTAACTGTCAGTAAGTTTATTTTTCTTGCTTCAAGTATTGTATTTATCCACCTTTTTCTCCCACTTCCTACCCTCATTCCTGCGCTTGTCACTCATTTTATGTATTCTATCCATTATGTAATAATTATTAATATTTATTACATTTCTAAAATTTAATTAACCCAAACTAATATATAAACATGACTGAATCTTAATACCAACAGAAATATTTTTAAAACAGTAATACTACCACCTATTAGTGAACAATAAAACCAAATTCTGGTTAACAGGATATTTTGTTAGGTCTGGCATTTAATCATGCGCATAGATTACGTATTATGTTAGGGTGGGTGCACCTACAAGTAACGTCCTCATGTATACATGGTTGCATAAGTCGGTATTAAAGTAGTTTCCTGTAAGTAGTTTCCTGTAAATTATAATGAACGCTCCGGCGCATGCTCGTGTTAAAGCTATCCTG
The DNA here is from genome assembly GCF_030347505.1 of Rhynchophorus ferrugineus. Classification (NCBI taxonomy): domain Eukaryota; kingdom Metazoa; phylum Arthropoda; class Insecta; order Coleoptera; family Curculionidae; genus Rhynchophorus; species Rhynchophorus ferrugineus. Next base: position 87,111,608 of record NW_027472580.1, on the reverse strand, counting down.
ACAGGATGAAGATCCCGCCATCTTGATGCATTCTGCGTTGGGGCTTTGACCAAGTTGTTTGAAGAAATAAATAGAGAGCAACTCAGTTGGATGCAGTGTTTTAAATGCCCAAACACCTTCACGAAATCGATTCTACAAAATCGGTTCTAACAATTAATAATAAATGGCGCTAATGACATTTTGGTGAATACGTTGGATTTTATCTTGCTCATATATCTGAATATCAAATTATATCCCAACAGATTAACATTTGCGGCATACACTCCTTTTATATGTTATATAATGAAAAAATATATTGCTTCAAAGGTTATTAAATTTTTGTCACAGTCAAATTCATCAGTTGTCAAAACATAATAGATAATTGACAGTAATGGAGAGTAAGATTTATATTCCAATTTGTTTTTTTTTATATAAATACTACTATTGTACTAAAAAAATTAGATTATTTAGAGACTTTTATATCCAGAAAACATTCATCTCCAGCATATCTTAACGATTCTTTTTTAAATTTAAAATTTCTATTGTATGCCTCTTTGTTATTTTAGTATTATTAATTAATTTCAAGTTGTATGTTTTCTTTTAAAATACTTTATGTATTTGCTTTGTGTATTACAAATCAATTACTAATCAAGCCTCTGGTACGTCCTGACTATAGACTGATTTATAATATAACATGGAGTACAATGCTTTGAAGACCTTTGATTTGATAAGGATTTATTTGTGTAACCCCATAGTACCCCAAATAGACTTAAGGTGGTCTACACTGGCTTCAAAATTTGTTTATATAGTAACCATATATTGTACAGTAAGGAATGTCGTTTAAGGAACCATATTTTTGAGCGCCATATGATCTTACTTTGAGCATGACATCCAGCGTTACGACCAAGTATTTTGCTGTTTTCTCATACAAATTTTTTTACAATTATAAATCCGTTTTTATATCTCATATATTATTGTTTTTATTATATCGAATTTTATTATTGCATTTATTACACTTTTTTACTATGTTTCAGAACAACTTTGGCACGTCCTAAGACAACTTTCGATATCTCCCATCGAAGAACAACGATTATACCTCTTAATCAAGAATAAGTATTTTGAACAAAAGAGGCAACCGTCCATCAGTCGATTTTTCTCGAGGAACAACACATTTCCCCGATCGAAGACTGAAAGTGATACTATCGCGCCCAGTAGTTCCAACATTGTTGAGTCCGTAGAATCGTCAAGTGTATTGAGACATTCCCAGCTCGTTAAATCAGATAATGGGACATCTTCTCCGTTTTCGTCATCATCATCCGATGACGTAATCCCATCTAGTCCACAAGAACCGAGAAGATTTGTTAGACTCAATAACCTTAAAACGCCAAAGAAATCGGCAGACGATATAAAAGACAAACTGCCGGATATTGATATATCCGCTATACTAGAAGAGGTTGATAGTAACGCTAATAGATCGTTATCAACACCAAATAGGAAAGAAGCAGTCCTTGCTAGCGAAGACGTAATTATACCGATGGAAGTGGATGACGTTCAGGAGAGCAATTTCAAGGCACAAAAGAAAAAAATCACAGACTACTTCAGTAAAAGCAATAAATGATCTACGTGTGGTAGGTCCAGATATTTTAATGGGGGGTTCATTGTGATATTAAAGAGAATAATTAATAAAAATGTTGTGCTGAATGTCTTATACATATAGCGTTTTTTAATTAACAGATAAGCATAAGAAATATATGTCTCAATATCTAAATATAAAATACCCGAAGAATCGTTAAAGACGCAAATTTTTTGGTTTTAATATATTTTTTAAGTGATGAAACAATCATGCGATTTTAAAATGTTTTCGTCATTAGACCATTGAGTAACATAAAATGTATGGTCTCTGTAGAATAATTTTTCCGGTGTCTGTGTCATGTTATTTAAAAGTCCTGCATTTGTACTTATTTTTATTGATATGAAACTTGAAACAAACAAGAACAATTTCTGGAATAAAGCTATAAAATCCTGAAATTGGTATAAAATTAGTAATTAATTAAAAAAATTATTTCCACGAAATCTTTTGAATTGTAGGTGTACCGTTTCCGATAATAATATAGACGAGTATTTCCCGATATTTTAGCCAATTCTTCCAATAAATAACTTTCTGAATCACAGCCCTGCTTTTTGAATAATAATTATAAATAATCTTTCTAATTTCAACTTATTTTTCTAGTTTTTAAAATCTAATTTCATTGAAAATCTGGTTTTCTTCGTTTCGCTATTGTTTCAGAAATACTGTATACTGTACCCTTTCTGTTTTGTTATTAGACGTGATGCTTTCATTTAATATTCCAGCAACAATGTAAGCTGAGCCTTCAACAATTTGATAGTCTAGAATATAAATCATCCGTTGACATATCTTTATATAACTAAAAGAATTTGATATCACCATTTATTGAGTAATATTTTCACATATTTGATCTTTATTAAGAACAATAATACAGTTTCAGCAGTTTCTATAATTCATTTTTTTCTTATAATTTCAATATTATTTATGTTTCTTAGAATAGCTAAACTGTAATATTTCGTCATAAGTAAATAAAACTTTAGTTACTTACTATAATTCTCTTCTATTCTCTTCTATAATACAACAATTTCTTTTTTGTTGTAAATTTCAATAGTCAATCAACGTTATAAAATTGAACGGTAATAAATTTTTGTATCTTATCACACAAACTTGTTTAATGCTAGAAAATGTTCTTTCTTCAGAATATATGTGCTTACAATACATATAAGGAATCACAGAAATACTTATAAACAATGTTAATTTTTCATTATTCATTAATTTTAAAAATGAATATATTTTTGAAACAGATGTTAAAATAACATCGGCTTGATATTGACAGATATAGTAATGTCAATTTTTCGCTTTAAGATCACTTTTATCTTTTATTTTTTTTCTTTGGTATTGAAAAAGGGTCTGTTTACTGGGAGTTTTGGAATGTGTTGTTGTCATCTGTTCCTTTATCGTAACCTTATCTGAAATCTTTTATAGTGTTTATTCTAGTTATGACAATTGATGACTTCTTGTCATTATTTCAAATTAGAAGGTAATAAAAATGTTTGTCCCTAAAGATAAAGAAAAAATATCTGTTTTGGCTACTTTTTCAGCAAATAGACAAAGACAAACGTTAATAAAATACATACTGAGTAATATCTGAATAATATGGTGGATGGGAAATTTCTTCCATCCATTTTTTGGTCTCTAAATTAAAATCCGCTTCACCTTATTTTGTTATTAAAATCATTTTCATATCGAATCTTGTTTGGTGTTAAAAATTTTTTATGCTCTGTTCATGTTTCATACCTTCCGGAATTATCATAGTCAATCTATTTTTCATCGAATGCAATAATTGAATCAATAAAAGTTTCAAAGAGGTTTCAGATAAATTAACTTGGTACCCATTTGTTAAGTTTGTGAACATACTTTTACATAGCACCCAATCAGTCACGGCATTCGTCTTTCTAGTTTCCATTACCACTAAATTCACTTACAATTTTAAGCTTATTCCGACACTATTATTAACCGACTTCGAAATAGGAGGAGGTTCTATGTTCCTTTGTTTATTTTTTTAATGTATGTTCGCAGATTTCTTCGTCTATTTTGGACCGATTTTCAAAATTATTTTTTTATCCGAAAGAGTGTACTTCTGAGGTGGTCCCATAGGAACCATTCAGGATCTGTTGGGAGGAAGGAGGAGAAATTGAAGGACACGCACAAATTTCGAAGAAACAACGTTTTCACATATTTCTTTTATATAAAATAATCAGATATTTGGGTGTGATGTTATTGCTGAGCTGATGTGACGGAAAATTGGAAGTAGTTCAGTGCAAAAGCCGTTTCATTCATTGTTTCTTTATCCCTATTTTTCCTCATACGGGTGCACCCTTACTTGGCCTATCCGTTGTAATATTAAATAAAATAACTGCGTAATTTAACGAATAAATATCTAACACTAACAAGTGAAAATTAAAATATTTTTAAGAAAAATATTGAACCGGCTTCAAAAAAATAAATAAGGAACTCACTAAAAATTAAAAAATAATCAAACTTAGATTTTTAACAGAAAAAAAAAAAACATTTTAAAATAAAATATGTACACTATAATCGTTGTAATAACTAAATAAAAATAAACAAAAACCTTATTTAACCTATCTACAACACGTATTTTATTTTCTACTATATACACACAATTTAGCTTAATCCCAGCCTAAACCTACCTAAATCTATTTACAATATTATTTTAACTACTAGCAACAGATCACTTTGAAGTTGGTACCGTGTCCAAACAATATAAAAATAATAATATAATTATGTGACATACAAAAAATTAAATTACCAACAAAACGAAATCTAAATATAACTGATTGGGTTCGGTTGGGTTCTTAAAATTAAATTAGGAACAGAACAAATCTAATTTGTTGTTCGGTAGTTTGTTGATAGTGGTTAAAATAATATAGTAAATAGATAAATATGTTTAGGTAGGTATTAAGCTAAATTCTGTATATAGTAGAATATAAAATACGTGTACTAGATAGGTTAAATAAAATTTTTGTTTATTTACATAGTTATTACAACGATTATTCCGTTTAATTTTTCTGAGGTCTGAATCTCTGAGTTCCTTATTTATTTTTTGCAGTCGGTTCAATTTTTTTATTAATAATATTTTATATTTAGTTCGCTTTTCATGATTTTTAAAAATTGATTTGATGAATTTTTTATTTTTTTGAATATTATTTATTATATATATTATTATTATATTATATATATTATTATATTATATTATATATATATATATATATATATATATATATATATATATATATATATATATACACGTTATAATATATATATATATATATATATATATATATATATATATATATATATATATATATAAGTTATAATATATATATATATACATATACGTTCCTTAAAATCAATCAAATCATTATTTCTTAAAGACCCATTGAACCAAGAAAAAAGTGGTTAGTAAATATAATCGCCACGTTAACCAAGTCCTGCCCTGTTGTGCGGCGTTGCCATAACAAGTCATTATATTTGCATTTTATATCTTCAACTAAAGATGAGAATATATTATGGTTATATTTACCATTATCGTTAATCATGTTGAATCGAAAATATTACATTAATGTTTTATATACTCTGCGTAGTTTTTCAAAAACTTTAAAAGTAATGCCATGAATAGGACATTTAAAATATTCTGGAGAATTCGTACTGCCGCATAAATATGACAACGTCGCTCGAAAATCAATGTTGCCGTTTTCCACAATTATTAGACGTATATTTAACAACGAAAAACGAAAGCGGTTAAATTAGAAAGAGGTTTTTCCACATTCTTGGTTGTTTATACAGATAAAATTTATGATGAAAATTTAACGGAATGTCAATACGTCGTTTAGATATGAACGAAGCACGAAGTTCCTTGTGCGGCTGATCTGACAATCGGGCTTGAAATGTTCAATTCTTTTGCGCCGACAGTCGATAGATGCGTGTGTTACCGTGAGTTTTGTGTTTGGTGTTCTCGTTAAAATAAAAAGTTTTCTTAATTTTGCCATGTAAATGGTGGTGGATCGGCAGGATGAAGGGGCCGTATTTCGCGTACGGCATCAAGTAAGTCTCGTCCCGAAACTATTTGTCCCTTACCATATTCCGTAAAAGAAAACCCGATGTATAACATAATCGATTATTAGTTCTTCCTTCTTCCACAACTATTTTGTTTATTCATTTTTGTTTTGACGGCTAATGTTGTCATACACCCATTTACGGGCGGCTTCGTCGACACATCAACAATATTCCCGATCAGTTTTAACAAATAGCGCCGAAACAGATAATTTACTTTGGACAACGTTTAATCATTTGTAGGTCAATAGATTCGTTTAAAATTCTAAAAAAAAAGATAGAAAACAAAAACCACAAAAATCCTTGGTAACTAGATATACTATTCGATATAATAGCGAATGCTTTTTTAATATATATTATTGGATAGTTTGAATTTAAACTGTAACTAAATACACAACTACTAGTAATCAATTAGCTTAGCTATTTACAGGATACCTGACAATATGGTATTAACTATAAAAATAAACAGCTCGTTTGGTGTCTATAAATAAAACTGCTGGAATCTCCATGCATTTTGCTCTGGAAGGAAATAATCCATCTCTGAAACACATAGGGATTAATACGACGTCTTGCCTCTATAAATATAAAGTTAATTTGTTCATCTTAAACAGGTTTGTTTAGTATCGGGTTATTTGAAATGAATTCATCAAAAACCACACGAACATTGTATTCGTAAACTTAGTAAATATAGTTACTGTATTATTTTACATTATAATTTTGTTGATCTATAACTTGTAAACGTGCAATTAGTTTTAGAGTATGTAATTTCATTCAGTGGCGGATTTAATTTCCACCCTAGGTTTCATTTTTGTAGTAGTTTTTAACAGTAAAATCAATATTTCAAAACTGAACAATAATTAATTTTTGTTATCACACTTTTTAATAATTAAGTTGTACCAATTATATCCCAGTAGAAAAATATACAAGTTATTGCTATTGCTATTTGTTTGTAAAAAGTTTTACACTCAAATGCTAGAAAATTATATTTCCTCAAAATATATGTATTTTGAATGCTTAAATAAGTACAGAAATATTTATAAACAATATTAAATATTATGGCGAAAAATGCAGATATAGAGTGGACCATGTCCTAGATTTATTTTTGAAAGTAGGAGTTATTTTGACATTGGCTTAACATTGACAGATATACTACTGTCAAAATATAGAGTACAGAGAGGAGAAATTGCCGTGTATTAATCGAGAAAAGGCTTAGAATTGTTTTGCTACTAGACACCATGATATTCTCCAAATATGAATATAAAATTATTACAGCAAATATAATTTTAAATGGGTATTTATAGATTTTTTTATTTTTAATAACATTAAATATATTGGCATGAAAATAAGTTTCCTTTCATTTCCCATGAATGAAAACGTATTTTAACAATAATAATATTTTATACGTAAATAAATAACTGATTTGTTATGGTTTCAGTGTACTACATTTCAGTTACTAACATTTCAGTTACTTAATATTCCTATCAATTAATTTTCCTAAATCTCTTTCCCAATACTATCAAATACAAAATATACATAATACAGAAGATATAAACTAACCTAATCTTATAATGTCTATTTTTAATAAATATGAAAATATCTCCATTGCCATAAATATAATTCGCCTTAACTTGATAACAAATAACCTATAAATTATAACGACTTTAAGTACACAACACATTGCAATGTATATTAAGGTTTAGGATCGTTTATTTTTAATATTTTTTTTCAACCTTTACCATTTGCAATTTTATTATTTACCTTACTAATCCAAGTTGTGTTATAATCTGTTACGAACATAACTTTCAACTATTAGAGGTTTTGTATTAGTACTCTAACTATTACTTGTTCTGATCGACAGTTCATGTCATCATTCAGCAGCATTTAATTTCGTCATATTTGAAATAAAACACATTATGTCAGTTTCTCTTAATAGAAATTGAGTTGTTGATATTAATTTAGTAATATAGTACGTAATGATTCATAAAAATTGTAGAATATTTCAAATACATTATGTTTAAATGAAATTTTCATATATTATTTACGATCGAAATCAAGTTTTTCATAATTTGTGTATTTATGGGTATCACTGCGATAATACTATTTGGTTCATAATTAATATCAGATTAGCTGTCTGGTTTTTATCATATTGAGAATGTTGTTCATCTATCATAATCTGAATTTTTTCATATTCTAGGACTTTAAACCATGTCTTGATTTTTTTTTTCGGAGCTGTTTCATTGGACATACAAGTTCAGACCATTGTAATCCGGGTCTCTGAATTTGTCCCTCAATCATGCACTGATGGTCTAATATTAATCTGTATCTGTATCCTGAAGAAAATAGAAGATAAAAATATTTATAGGGGTATTACGTATACAAATAAGTCTATGAGGTTCAATAAAAGAAGACGGTACGAGTTAAGTAATGTACTAAATTATAGTAAGATTGGGTTTATAACAACATAACTTCCGAATCTTGGCAGTTTTATGTTAGTACTCCTTTCAACTATCACTTGTTTTGGTCGATAATTCATGTCCCCATCGAGTGAAAATAAAATACATTATGCCAATTTCTTATACTAAAACTTGGGTTGATAACATGAATTAAATCATTCACCACATAAAGGGTTTTCAAAATTGTAAGATATTTCAGATACTTTCAGACAAATTAACAAATAAATTTATGTTCAGATAAACCTTTTATATATTTTTGTACGGTGGAAATAAAGTTTTTCATAATTTGTGTATTTTTGAGGGTATTTGTATTTGTGTATTTTTTACTATCTGAGTTTTATTAATGGAGACCGTTGTTCATCTATCATAATCGTAATTTTTTAATATTCTAGAGCTTCAAATCTGTTCTTGATAAAAGCAGAACCTTGGAAAATAAAACATTCTATGAGAACTACTTTCGCTTTAAGATCGCTTTATTCTCTTTAATTATTTTCTTTTCTGATAATTATTTTTGATATTGAAAAATTATTTTTGAAATGAGTGTATCCCGAAGAATGGTTTATTCACACTCTGTTGAAGAAAACAATTATTTCAAAATATTTATAGGAGTATTAAGTATACAAATAAGTCTATGAAGTTCAATAAAAGACGGTACCAGTTTATTAATGTATTAAGTTATAGTAAGATTGGATCTATAACAACATAACCTTCAAATCTTGGCGGTTTTATGTTAATAGTCCTTCCACCTATCACTTGTTTTGGTCGATAATGTATGTCCTCCATCGATTTCTTCATATTTTAAATAAAATACATTAAGCCATTTTATCTTAATAAAATTTGGGTTGTTAATATGAGTTAAATCATCTACAACATAAAGATTCTTCAGATGAACTTTTCCTATATTTTTGTACGACTGAAATCAAGTTCAATGTCAAGTTTTTCATAATTTGTCTATTTATGTCTATTGAAAACGTTGGTCATCTATCACAATCTTAATTCTTCGATATCGTAGATCTTCAAATCGTATCTTAATTTATGTTTTTTTCGGAGCTGTTCACCTTTCATTCGAGAGACAAGTCCAGACCATTGTAATCCGCGTCCCTGAATTTGTCCCTCAACTATATGCTGATGGTCTCATTTTAAACGAATGACTTCATTTCCGATTCGATACCGGAGAGAATTATATAGAATTTGCCTGAAGCATCGCCCTCAACATCGCCCCTTCAACAGTGTCCAAGTCTTGTAGCCATACAGAAGTATTGGTAAAATAGATGTTCAAGAGGCGGATTTTAGTTTTGATGATTTCATAAAAGCAAAAGTTCCAGTAGCTTGACCTATTCTCTACATTACTTTAGTAGTGAAGCCCCTTTTTTCCTGTAGTATTAATAGACTAATAATTTTAAAAAGGTGTTTATTGGTTTTTAAAAATTTCTAATGACGTTAAATAAATTGACATGTAAATAAGTTCGCTTTCATTGAACATGGATAAAAAATGTCTCATTTTTATAATAATAATATTTTATACGAATATAGATACAATAATTCTAGGGGGTTAAATTGATTTCTTATTGTTCCGTAATAAACTTAAATGCAGTATAATACATTTTAATTATTACTAACACTGCAATTAAATAATGCTCTTTCAAATTCCACTTAATATTCCTCTCTAAAATCCAAACTACTAACCTTATTAAGCTCCTTCTCTCATGGAGCAGGATACTTTGGAAAATACAACATTCTATTCGAGCTACTTCCGCTTTAAGATCGCTTTATTCTCTTTAAGACAGTCTATTCGCACTCTATTGAAGAAAACAATCATTTACAAATATTTATAGGAATATTAAGTATATAAATAACTCTATGAGATTCAATAAAAGAAGACGGTACCAGTTAAGCAATAGACTAAGTTATAGTAATATTGGATCTATAACAACATAACCGTCGAATCTGTGCCGTTTTATGTTAGTATTCCTTCCAACTATCACTTGTTTTGGTAAATATAAGTTGAAGTTCAGATAAACTTAATATATTTTTGTACGACCGAAATCAAGTTTTTCATAATTTGTGTATTTATGAGTATCATTGCGATAATAGGATAGCTATTTGGGTTTTATCACATTGAGAACGTTGTTTATCTATCATAATCTTTTTTTTTTCTGGTGTTCTAGAGCTTCAAATTGTATCTTGATTTATATTAGTAATTAGTCCCTAAACCATGCACTAATGGTCTCATTTTAAACGAATGCCTTCATTTCTGTTTCGATCTCGGAGAGAAACATGTAGAATTTGCATTAAGCATCGACATCAAGCTTACAGATCTCTGTTACAGTTTCCAAGTCTTGGAGTTACATTAGTATTGGTAAAATAAGTGCTCGAAAGAAGCGAATTTTAGTTTAAATTATTGTCTAGAAGCAAAAATTCCTGTAGCTTGGCCGATTTGACCCATTACTTTAGTAGTTCATGACTCTGTTTTAAAAGATGGGAAAAACGGTTCAATTATGTTGAGAACTGGGTGATTGAGCTGGCTAGGGAAGATGGTTCATAATATTCCCTTGTATCACTTCTCAATCGCAGCCATTCCATGAATGTTAGTTTTATGGAGCTCCCGCTATGTTCTTTTTGTCGAAACAGTGTTACTCAAGTAACTGTTGGGTTCTGCTGTCACTTTTGTGCGGTAATTTTTCGTCGGTCGCTGTCAGTTAACTCTAAGTCACAGGGGTGTAAGTGTATTGGGACTATCTGCTGTACACTTGGGACTTGCCTATATTCAATGAAAGTGTTGTTGCTACATTGCAGATAATACTGTTACAAACAGCTATTTCCGAAATACAATGTCGGATAGAAAAATGGCGCATCGAACTGAATCAAAATAAATCAATGCATATTGATCTCACCAACAATAGAATCAAGCACAAGCAAGTATATATAAATCAGCAAGTAGTCTCGTATGGATATATAGCCAAATATATGGGCATGGTTCTTGATGTTAAACTCAGATGGAAGCCACATATTAAGAAAAAATGTGAAGAACTAAAGGATAATTACAAAAAACAATACTTATGTACTGGTTATTGGGTGGATATTCACCACTATCAAGATATAATAAGCTTTTGCTTTACCAACAAGCCTTGAAACCAGTGTGGATTTATGGTGTTCAATTCTGGGGTTGTACTAGCTAAATCAATATAAATATCATACGAAGATTCCAAAGTAAGGTACTGCGAGGTATTATATTGTTCATGTTCAATGGTACATTCGTAATGACAATTTGTAAAGGACCTGAAGATAGGAACTGTCGATAACGTTATCCATTAGGCTCCATCAGCACATCAGTGTTGGGTTCTCCAGCTCATAGATAATGATGGCCTAGTCAGAAGATTAAAGAGAGTAAAACCATTTGATCTAGCTCAGTGAAATTATAAGTAAAACACATTATTACTGACATAGATGTTAAGCCGAAAGTATCTATTGTAAAATAAGTACTTTTTAATTTTAAAACAGTAGCAAATTAGGATAAAGACAAATAAAATAACCGGAGATGAAAATGATATAATATGGTTCAGTTGGTGGATTTATCTTTTAAGCTCTAAAATACCATTGATTGTAACAAATAGCTATAAAATATATATAAGATCAATCTCATTCAATTCAACGAAATAAAACTAATTTTTATAATGGGATAATGTATTTAAATCCAATAGAGAATTTTGTGATTAGTTTTTAGAATCAAAAAGTGTTTCTAGCTTCGTGACTCATTGGATTGGCGGTCAAAGCTTCAGTTATGTATGGATCACATGGTTTCATATTTATTGTTTGTATTTATCGACTATCTCACGTTGTTTTGACGTAATCGTGACGAGTTTTTGTATCGATAAATAATTACGAGGGAAGCATGATTTATATTGCATGGCCTAGATATGAAAAAAATCAAAACAGTAGTTGGCGAAAATTGTAAAACCACCTGTCAAAGTTCACAGTGACAGTACAAATCAGTGAAACTGCGAAGCGCTTCAAAATGACATTTTCAATGCCAAAATGGTTAAGTATCTTGGGATGAATCTTGACGCAAAATATCATTGGAAAGAAGAATTGGTTATTTGGAAGAAAATAAAAATTATTCATACATAATAAACATTTGTTATACAAGCAGACACTAAAATTTTTTTCTTGTTCTGACCTAAAACCAAGCGGTAGAATGCCTGACGCATACCTAGTCGCGGATACTTGCCCTGGAGTGACAAGTTGGACCGGGTTATGTGGGACTGCCTCTGGGCTTACCAATACACTAAACCGAAACCGCCTCACAGTTAACTCCTGTGGATCGCTACTGCTACTGCATTAAATTTGGGAATATGGCACCCGCTAATCGGGCAGCCGTTATAGGGCACGAGGACCCGGCGATTCTATTGATTCGCGGACTTGAGTTAACACACGACTGGATACTGTCGTATTGTGGCAAAAGTTATGACTGCAGCGACGGATGAGGTCGTGTTAGCCTGGAAAGGGGGGGGGGAGGTTTCGCGGTGATAAGCTCCCAATATGTCGAACAGCTCGCGAACAAGCGCGTTGTTTTTGGAATGATTGAGATATGATGTGCTTGATTTCTGGAGTGTCAGTTTCCCTATGAATTTGATTATTTCTGACAAACCATGGAGCGTTTAATATTCTCCCGAGGAGCATATTTTGGAAAACTTGAAGCCGTTTGACCTGGTTGGGTGTAACAAACTTGAAGTAGACATTAGATCCGTAGAGGAGTACGGGCCGAATTAACATCTTGTAAAATAAGCATTTGATGGAGATGGGAAGTCTGCTAGAAGGGCAGATCAGAGAAGATAGTAGGTTTGTTATCCCCGAACCTTTCTGAACTGGAGAAGGCCAACCGAACCGTCGATCGAAGTGGAGACTTGGGTACATGAGGTAATCCAGCTATGGAATTGTTGCGGTGTCGATCTTAAGTTGTGAGACGCGCAGTGCGTAACGCTTCTTATGGAAAGTAATGACCTAGATTTTCAGGGGGTTGATTTGCAACCTCCAGAATTTGAACCCCTTGACCTTAAGGGCGAGCTGCTTCTGTAAACGTTCTTGAATTGTAACCTCGAACCTAGAGGCCGTGAAGAAAGCAGTGTCGTTATCGTAAAACGCAACGTCAATGTGCTCTTTTCTCGGCAGATCTATAATAAAGAGATTAAATAAGGCTAGGGCCAGTGGGGAACCTTGAGGTAGGCCAGCGTCGATTTGTTTTCGACTGGAAAGTGTTTTCCTGATCTTGACCTGGAAAGATTTGTCCGATAAATAGGACTTGATGAGAGCCGTTGGGTCTTCTGGGAGGCTTAACCGCACGCATATTGCGGTCTAACCGTCGTGCCAGATCTTGTCGAAGGCTTTGTTTAGATCCAGGAGGACTGCTCGAAGCCTTTTACGTTGGTCATGAGCGTGATGGATAGTGAGCGCGAAAGCCCAACTGTTTGTCAGGAATGATGTTGTTTTCCTTTGTGAAAGAGTTTAGCGCGTTGAGTATTGCCTCTCGGCAAGGTTCGAAATGGTTCTGAGGAGGCTGATGGGCCTGTAGTCAGATGGTTGGATGTTATTCCTTGTCGGATATTGCACTGTTGTCTATAAAATATTTTCAATTACAATTACACTCACAAACATAAACACCCATGCCTCAGCAGGATTCGAACTTCGCAACAGTAGGAGGATCATCCTGTCGCCTTGACCACTGCACCAACGAAACCGGCTTCTATTGGTTTTATTTTCTCATACGTAGATTTAATTTTAATACAATAAATACATATCCGCGACAAAACTTTAGCACACAACTAGGTGCTTTGAAAAATAATATACAATGTTCTTTATTCAATGTGTTTTCCATCAATAGCCGTTACTTTTTCTCATCTTTCAGGCAATTTACGGATTCCACCCCAAAAGAAAAATAATGTATCTTTTGAGGCTATCCATTTTTGGTATCTTCATAAGTGAAGCGCTGCTAAGGCACGACTCATGTCGTAACAAGTAGTAATAATCAGAAAGATCAAAAATGCGAGCAGCTAGCGTTTCCTCTTTTTAATGTTTCTAAGTATGCTTTCATCGGTTTTGCAACATGTCGTCGAGCGGTCATGCTGAAAGTAACATTGTTGCATCTTTGCGCGTATTCCGCTTGTTTTTAGGTCCAAACGCGTCATTTGTAGTCGATATCGATCCCTATTGATGGTTTCGTCAGGTAATGCCTTCACATTCTCGTTTAAAATTTGTTTGGCCGTCCGCTCTTTGTTTTCTATGTTAATATCACCACTTTTAAAACATCGAAACCTGTATTCACATCTTGAAATTGATGGAGCATTGTTGTTACATAGCATTCGATGAAGTTCAGACTTCTTTTTCTTCAAATTAAGGATAAAAATATAACTTCCCACAAAGGCGGTTTACTCGATACAAATTCTGACATTTTCAACGCACTGGAAACATATTTTGTTTATACTTCGGCGAAATGACACATACTTTCAGTAAAACCTATCAGTGGGGCTTCAATAAGTTGGTTACAAATGTGCCTGATCATAAATGAACGTAATCCTTTAAAATTAACTTATAGGCCTGATACTTGTTGAGCGAATTAATATTTTTCACTTCATGCCTTCTAGGAGATCTATTTTAGATAAGTATTTTTAAGACATTATATTGGTTTGGATCTTTTTCCAAAATAGATTTTTTCAAATAAATTAAGCCCTTAAAAAATTGATATTACTTTAACAAATATCAATATAGTATAGTCATATTTACCTTCATAATTTTGTTATTGTTTGAAACAATTGAACATATTTTGGGTTCATACTTTCTCCAATATTTTACAATCATCGCTCATGTATGTACCATCAATGTATATACATCACATATTGCTAACCTAGAAAATTTGGAATTATTATAATAGACTATAACTATTTTTTAAATATATCCGGAAACTTCTTAAGGGCAAGACGATTTCTAATTTCTTTGCTTTCTATACATCCGGTTACACAACAGAATTTAGATCGAACATACATCCATAACGAGATAGTTTTGACTATAATTTACTCACAAAAACGTAGAGAAATGCTAAAAGTACTTTTCTATATATCACGCAGAAAATGGCACCCAAAAATACAAACAACAAATGCTCCATAAAAATGAAATGGATGGAAAAGGCGATTGCAGTGCTATCTATTGGAAGTCGCGAAACATTTCTAAAAAGTTGCCTATAGTTAAATCTCTATTTACCCTTTGTGCATAGTACAGAAGTATTTGATATAGATCTCATATAACTGATATAAGAATTTAACTAAACCATACATATTATTTTTATCGATACTTTGATTAAGTAATGATTAAGGTGTAAATAAACTTTCACTCAGTAGATATATATTTTTTATTTGTGAGTATGCATAGGTGTAGAGTTGAGAAATCACAGATCTAACTAGCTCCGAAACATTAATGGACTTCCCAACACCTGAATGCCATCAAGCATGAATAACAACGTATACATTAATTTGATTATTAAAGTTTTAACTATTTTTTAAATTCATATGCTCATCCATTGTGTGCGCTAAGTGACCCGACAAGAATTTATGCAATAGCCCTCTAACTAACTAATAAAATTGTAATTGATATTGAATAAATAGAGCAACGAAAACCGACAATGGCAAGATAAGGTAATAAAAAACTCGGGCATCAGGTTGTCGCATAATGGAGGATTGCAATATTGCTGACAAAGAAACGGAAACATGTAATTATAAAGCCTTTATGACATACGAAGTTATATATATATGTAGGAGGGCTTAAATAAATAATAATTTAGAGGACCTGCACATAAAATGAATATAATTATTGTGAAAGACACGTAGGATGTATAAATAGTTAAAGGTTTTGAAAATTTGTAAAAATAAATTTTTTATACCACTGTTATAGAAATGAAGTTGAAATAAACGGGTAAACGGTTTGTTTAGTTTTCCAAATTTATTTTTTCTTCAATACAGCCTTCAATACAATGTATCAGAAAGACGGCTTGGTGGCGCAGTAATTAAGGCGACAAGGGCCGTCTTGTCCTACAGTTGGGATAGTCGCGGGTTCGAATCCTGCTTGGCATGGATGTACTTTATGTTTGTTAATGTCTTTATAGGGAACAGCGGAAAATTCAACAAGGAATAACCATCCCAGGGACTTCAGTAACCAGGCTGTGTAAGCCCGTATGTCTTCCAAGGTGGTCTCTGGCCAGGTCGGTAGGCTTAATGCCAAGGACCGTGGTTCGGAGCCCACGTTAAACTGTATGTCCAGTCTAGATAAACCTTCGTTGGTCAAAAGGGGATTTTAATATATATATATATATATATATATATATATATATATATATATATATATATATATAAAATGGCGTGGCAATAATCTGATATTCCACGAATGACGTGATGAATGTTCATTACGCGACTAAGCTTATTGAATTGTTGGTGTAAAATTCAATCAAAATAGTTTAACGGAGTCATTCGCATTTATACGCTTAACAATTACTATCACTGATAACAATTGATAATTTTATTACCGACCGTAATTCGTAAAATATTTATTGTTTTACGGTTGGTGTGGCAGGTTACGTGATTTTGAGATGAAAACCCATGCACTGACTTCGAAAGTTTAAAAAAAAATCAAGAGCATATCTGAGATAACCTGGTTTAGGTTAGGTTAAGTTTTAGATTTTACTTGATGGTTGATGATATTCATAATACCGAATAACAGACTTGGGAAATAAATCATGGCTATACATACGCCATACATTGTAATTGAAGATCGATCTATCTCCGTCTATTCTAATTAAAAACGGAGACAATAATGTTGAAACATATAAGTCGTCATATAGCAATGCACCTAATCATATTATGGGATAATCTTCTAATTATTGCGATGGTAATAATAGGTGCAGTAGAAACATTTTGCAGGTAATCAGGAGTCACAGAAGCAGGAAAATGTACCATAGTATGCTATATTTAATCGGCTTCAAAAAAGGAGCAGGTTCTATGTTCGTCTGTATATTTCTTTAAATCTGTGTTCCCCGATATCTCCGTCAATTATGGACCGATTTCCAAATTCTTTTTTTATTCGAAAGAGTGCGTTTCCGAGGTGGTCCTGTTGGAACCAAATCAGAATCTGTTGTGGGGAAGGGGGGAAAATCGAGGGAAACACTCAAATTTCAAAGGCTCGTCCAAAGTTTTCACATATTTTTTTATCTAAAATAATCAGATATTTGTATATAATCTTATTGCTGAGCTGATATGATGGAAAATCGGAAGAGTTTCAGTGCAAAAGCCATTATTTACTTTTTAAGCACTAACCATATCATATGAGAAATCGTAGAAATATTGTAGGCAACTGCTTCTAAGGTGTAACGTTTAGAGCGTTTAGCTCACACACGGAGGTTGCGGGTTCGATGCCCGACGGTGGCTTAATAAAATAACCGCGTAATTTATTGAGTAAATACCTAACACTAAAAGGAAAAAAATTAAATATAATTTATTAAAAATTATTTAAAATAATTCAAAAAATAAATAGGGTACTAGGTAAATAATAATCAAATATTTTTAACACAAAAAAACGTTTTATAATAAAATCTGTACATAATAATCATTTTAATAGCTAAATAAAAATAAACCAAAATCTTATTATCTACTATCGTAGTTACCTACAATACGTTTTTTATATTCTACTATATACACACAATTTAGCTTAATACCTACCTCAACCTATTTATCTATTTACTATATTATTTTAACTACCACCAATTGTTCACTTTGAAGTCGGTACGACCAACAAATTAGATTTATTTTGTTCGTAATTTAATTTTGTGTATATGTGTAGAAGGTCTTGTCGCCCGGTAAATAAGTCCCTCAACCAGATAATGTTAATTATCTAGGAATGATGGATGGAGGCACAATTTAGGAAAAACATACTAATAAAGCATGAACAACTTGAGGTTAAATTGAATTAAATGTATTGGTTTTTAGGGCGTAATTTCTCCGTAAAACCAAGGTATTGCTGTATATCTTATTGCTGTATGCCAATATAGCCATTCTTCAGAGATATTACAAATAGCAGTCAACAATATCAACATATGGATTAAAGACTGAAAAATAAAGCTTAATAGCTCCAAATCTGTCTATGTTAATTTTGCGTTTTGTCGAAATGACGAAAACCTAATTATATCATTTGACGGATGTTCGGTTGCTCAAGCAGAATCAGCTAAATATCTTGCAATACATCTCGATGTTGAGTTAAATTGGAAACATCATGTTAGACAAAAAGCACAGCAGATTAGACTCAAGGGCAAGCAACTCTACTGGTTAGTCGGAATATAGTTTCAACTTGACCTAAAATCAAAGAGATTAGTTTATCAGTCAATCATAAAGCCAATTTGGACCTATGGGGTGTAAATATGGGGTTTCAGTAAAACATCAAACCAACTGCTAATCCAACGCACCCAAGACAATCTTGTACGATTAATTACCAATGCTTATCAATGGATCAATGGATGAAATCAAATGGATACACGAGGTGATTCAAGATTTCGCCTTAAAACGTGATATAAGGTTGATAAATCAGAGCAACGTGGAAGTAATTCAGCAACTGGATAACACGCAGGAAAATAGAAGATCGAAGCGAACCAAACTACTATTCTTAATTTTAGCTTACTAATCCCATACTCGCCTTGCTTGTGTATTAATATAACAGAACAACAGAACAGTAGTAGTAAATTAATTTGTAAATTAAGATTGTATTGCAAAATGTATGCTTTAAATTACCAAATTTATGATAATTGTTAAGATGTGAAAACAGTACAAAATCTAAATAGCAGAATCTGCCAAATATGATGGATATTGCACTAATTATTGTTTGAATTCAATAGCTTCCGCGATAGTTTTTTGAGGTTTGTGAGAGGGTGTGTTGTCTCGATTATTGGAAAACTATCTTATCTATATTATTTGTATGTCTTACTAATACATAAGGCTACTACAGTAATTGATTTATTGAGTTTGTTGTTTTATCCGTTTGCAAGCAATCCACGAAATAATCCTTAATTTTTTTCATGTTCTTCAACGCGAATGCATTTATATATGCTAATCGCATTGTGGTCAAAATCCGACCACAATGTATTAAGTCAATCGTGTGTTAACCTCATAAGAGAGTAAAGGAAATAACTTAAAAATGATATGCTACTAAAACTTGTTTTCACAGTATTTTCGATATATGATTAGCAATATATTTGATATATTAAATGAATTAATATAATAAATGTATACATATTAGAACATATTAAAATAACTTTTTCAAAAACTAGCACTCACTCAAAAACTAGCACTTTTTTAAATGATATTTAATTAACTCTAATTTCCATTGAGTTTCAATGATCGACAAAGGAAGTCTGAAATTCTATGAAGCTATTCTATAATTGTTAAAATTCTGTGCAACATTCATTTTAGCTCTCGATTCACAAATTAATTATATTTAATTAATTGTTTTTATTATATGCAATACTTAGTGCAGACTATATTAGTGTAGATTAAGTTAGAATTATTATATAGTCTAATCTATAAAAAATTAGTCTATATAATAATAGTCTATAAAAAATTTTAATTTAAATAAAATAATTGAACAAAAATATTATGAAATGTAATTTATTTTAACATTATAGTAAATCGATTACATATATTATCGAAGAACTTAAAACTACAATTAAGATACAGCTAAAATAGTTTGTAGGTTTGATTTGTTTTATTTGCATTTAACTCTTTTCCTCGCCATCCATGAGGTAGAGTTTCTAGGCTCGTTTTTTTATTCAGTGGTATCCCCCTGGAGGCCTAATCCACCGAATTAACAATTAATTACTTTTTTCGTTTAGTTCTTGTTTCCTTCAATGGTGTGTTTACTTGTCAAGTCATCTTGGTATTACTGTATATTTTATTTCTTCTTCTACTATCTGTGTACACCACTTTGACTTTCCCACTCATTGTCCAATTCAATCACTAAACTGTTAATTTCTAATCTGCCTAAAACATATTCACAATTCCACCATTTATCAATTACTTCCTCTGTATGTCTAATCGAGTCCATCCAAACCCAAGGTGTTATGGTTGACAATGTCCTTCCACCTATCCATACAGTTTTTGATGGAATATCCTTCCCGACCAGCAATATATCTGCAATTAATTATTAATAAATATAATGATCAACAAAACCTAATCGAATGCTATTGCAACTTTTACCTTTTTCCATCAATTTTTGTTGTCTTTACATTTTTTTGTTACCGTCTTGCCAAGAATGCCACAATGAACGATTTTGAAATATCCAAGTTTCATCAGGATACACAAATTCAAATAGTTTATTTTCCTTGGTCTTATTTTATGCCTTTAAAAATGTATTTCTTTTTAAGGTAATGTCTGGAAGTTATATTAAACCTCTCCGAGGGTTATCTTTACACCATTTAAACCCTATGCCCTGTAAGAGTGTATAAAAGAATGTCCTACATCCCTCAAAAAGCTGCATGTCCTTAATTCTTTTATGTATACTTTTCAGACGGACAATTTTCGATAAAATAATTATATTAAATTATGTTTATATCGATGAAATAGTTTGTGTATTTACTGTTCTTATACATTTCGTATATTTGGTCTCGAATAGAGCCAATATCAGGATGGTCAATATTCGTCACCCAATCCACGTTATTCCCAGTACTCACAGTAATATTTAGCCCGGCAGCAACCCGCTAAAAACATTTTCAATAAAATTGTATTGACTTATATTATTTAATATCATCAATAATTACCTGTCTAACGGAATTTACCAGCAAAAGGGGGCCTCCATTATCTGGTTCCTTTTGCGAAAAAACCTATTAAAGCCGCAATCAATTTGTGACCTTGAATATATATTGTTTTCGGCATTTTCAAACAAAGTAATATGATATATTACGCAGCGACTTCAATTATCAAAATAATCAAAGGGCTAAAATAATGTTTGCCGGTTTATAACCCGTAGTAATTATAACCAATATTTTAAATAATTTAGCGTACATCTGACAACCAGACGGCGACTGGCTGTCAGATGTATGAAAAATTCTTGAAAGCAATAGTGATAAGAGATTTTAACTCTTACCTATAAATTATTGTGGCTGTATAATTAACTGTAGTTTTTAGATTTACTATAATGTTAAAATAAATTATATTTCATAATATTTTTGTTCAATTATTTTATTTAGATTAGATTTTTTTTGTATGTCAAAGCCAAACTGAACTAAAATTCAGAGTTAATTCGGCAACATTGCAATATTTTGACGTCACAAATATCCATGATGCATTGCTAAAAAAAACTTTGAATATACTATAGGAATGCAATATCTGCTCTACAGAAGAATATAAATTTTTATCACTTTTTAAATACGAACAATTTTTCTTGGCTATTCTCTGTTCACCAGGCATCAAATTAAATCAAAGGCTGATGTAGAAATTCTAAATATCTTTTAAACAAAGAGAACAAACGATTCTTGTTATTTGCGAATTTTATTATATATTGTATCTACGTTGGGCTGAAATTTTCGGTTTTCTTTTACACCGTCCGATAAAGCGGAACATTACTTTGTTCTCTCCACAAAAATGTAAAATATATCTGTACGTGGTCGTACTATTGATCATTTTAGATCCAAACTTGCCATAACTCTTTAATAACTCCAACAATATGGAAATGGCCGAAAATTACACAAAATCTTAAATGACACTTAAAATTAAACGACTTTTATGTAATAATAACCTTTAATAATGTTTTAACACACCCACTTTCCCTTTAAAAATTACGTATCCATAGTTGATATATGTACAACAGAAGCCACGCATAATTTACCGTATAAGAGTTGGAGCTGGCCCGAAAAAGCTGACTTTCTCGTTTGAGAATCAAATGAAATGCAATCCATCTCTTAGCCCAACGTAACAGACGTTAACCATTATCAACGACACTATCCCCTCCTTGAAGAGGAAACACTTTCAGTCAGAATATCTTCTAAAGAGCATTAGCTCTCCATAAAACATCTGTCTTCGAAAAAGCTCTAAGCCCAAATGGTATCGCAGTAAACTATCTGAAAGACCTTACCAGCAAGCAACTTTCAGAGCTTGCCAACATCATCAACTCCATCCTGAGGTTAAAGCATTTCCCAAAGAATTGGAAACATGCGCTCTTCGCTATTTTTCCAAAAAAGAAAGCCAAGTCAAATCCATCTGACTATAGGCTCATAAGCCTGATTTCTTCACCCTCCAAACCTACCGAAAAAACGATATTACACGCTTCAAATAATTTCACTTAGGCACACCACATAATCCCGAACGAACAATTCGGTTTTCCTGTCAAAGCTTTCGATTAAGTATGGCACAACGGTCTAGTCTTTAAAGCGAACCAGCTAGGACTACCGAATGTCCTAATCTTCCTGATTCATTCATACTTGGACGGTAGATCCTTTTAAGTCAAGATCGGCGACGCAGTCTCCTCTCCAAATCTCCGCATTGTCCTGTAAGGTGCTCCATTAGTCTCAGTCCTGTTCAACCTTTATATGGTTGATTTCCCACTTCATAAAGATTTACACACATCATTTTATGCAAATAACACAGATTTCTTCACCACCGTTTACAGTCCCGACGCCAACCAGGCGATTGCGTGGTACAAATTCTGGCGGCTGCAGATTAACCGGAGTAAATCTCAGGATATTATGTTCCACCGTAAGACGTTCCGCGCTTATTGCCTCCAAATCGAAAAAGTCCCTATCCCCTGGCACCAGAAGGTGTCATACCTCGGTCTCCAGTTCGACCGTAGGTTCCAATGGTCAGCAAAGGCAATGGTGTATACAGCCTGCTATTTCCACTCCTCTATAGAGAAAGCAAACTCCCAGTTCCCCAGAAAGCGACTAAGATGCTAGTCCGTGCAATTTGTCTCTACGAAGCACAAGTGTGGTACAGAGACGTCTCTGAGAGACAACTTGCACTACTTCAAGTGGTCCAGTCCAAAAAAGTCCGCGCGTGACTCTCGTTCCCTAGACGCCTCAGAACACGATGATGATGAACATGATTCTAGCTGGTCAATCTGGAATAAAAAAAAAACGCGGTCTACATTTAGTTCCATAGTATCACAGGGTGGAAAAGCTTTAACCCTATCTATAAGAAAAGCATTTAGAAAGACATATTTGCTTATTTTCCAAAAGTTATATGTTCATAATTTTTTATACAGCTTTTAACTCATTGTTAATTTATGGTCATTGATGTAGCATTAATAAAATCAAGAAAATCCTTGGTTGTTTCGTTGATCGACTTCGACTTTAGGGCTCATGTATAGCTAATTAAGATATATATATATATATATATATATATATATATCTTAAATATTTATATAAGTTATTGTCATATATTGTTATTTACATATGGAGAACCATTTAAAATACAACTAAAAAGTAAATTAAATTGGATACTGTTTTATTTAGAACATCCCATAAGAGTGCTGATAAGATAATTGAGCTATATTATTTACTAACGTTTTTCAAAATTTCACTAGCTGAGTTAGAGCGAAACAATAGCTTGATGAAGTGTTATGGAGATTGTACAGGCGGAAAATTCATTATTATGGACTTGTATTGCGGAGGAAGCCTGAAAATGGCAACGGAAAAAGAATTCTGGGTTGAAGAACACTGGATTTTTTTCGATGGAATAATTTATTTCAAAAATAAAACAAATACTTTTAAGATTATCACAATACCATCCAATTAGTAATTTTGTTGTGATACTTTCTTATAATCGAAACATGTTTATGGAACATTGAACATGAAATGGGTACTTATTTTTATTTTTAACTCAGTGTTATCTGCCTGCGATCTACTGATGATTTTTCTTGCTAACGTTAAAATAACACGGATTTTAAAAGTAAATTAAAATATGTCTCACCCTATACACGAAGCATACGATTTAGAAAGCGCCAATTGGCGAATTTTCATCTGCTGAATGCTCAGTACATGTTTCAGTGTCGTGAGATTTTTTATGTACTAGATGAAATTGACTATCGACTGTTTAGTAAATGACTGCTTCAGTCGCTATTTTTGGTTCGACTAATTTTACTACTTTTTATCAGTGACTGTTTCAGTCGATATTTTCGACTCTACTAGTTTCATTCGACTGATTTTTAATATTCTGGCTCTGTCGTCCTAACCGCGATCTTAGGCTTATATAAATTTAGGTAGTTTGATTGTAAATAACAAAATATCGTATATTAACATAGCAGCATTTTGGAACGCTATTTTTCAAGATTATTAATATAATATGGCAAAAATATTAAAATTGTGAATGGTAAATAGTGAAATACTTTTGACTGTTTTTGTAGCAATAATAGGTAATATTTTTTTATAAAAAATACAAGGAAATAAGGATGGTGGGGACACTTTTTGGTTAAGATTTATTTTATTAGCAAGTAAGACAGAGAAATATTTTTTACAATCTATTTTTATTATTTTATAACTTTTCAGTAGAATAATGCATTCAGCGAAACGTTCTGTGGTTTGAGAATATTTTGAACAAGAACCCTCAACTTCTGCTATGTGCAAACTTCGATTTAAAAAATCAGTATTTGGAATTACAAATAATGCTGAGGTGATAGAACAAATCATCACAAAAGAGATATCTTCCATTCTAACTTCAAAAAATACAAATACAGTACTACAACTCCAAATTCGAAATACAAATACTGAAAACAAAACCCATTAGATTTTTGGCTAGCTCATAAAATTATATTGAATTATATTAGTTACATTTAAAATATTCTGCTATACCCGCAACTATATCTATGCCCTTTTCAAAATCTGGCCAAATTATTAACCATTGAAGAAATCGCATCACGGGAGAAAAGCTGAACATGTATATTATATTTTTGAATACTGAATAAAAAATATTTCCGTTCAATAATAAATGAAACACTTATTTTATTTAAAAAGGCTCTGGTAATTATTGTGCCATCGTTTTTAGTTATATCATGGATTAGTTTTTTTCTATGATTAAGTATATGTTTAATTTTTATTTAGTATTTATGGTTATTGTTTTGTTTAAATTCTATTGTGTTACCTATATATATATTATAGTATTATTTAAAAATAGCAATTAACATATTATTAAAATACGATAAAACATTTGTGGGATTATTATTCCATTCCAATATCAAATTGTGTGGTAATAGTTATTCAACAATTATTTATTTCCTTTTTATTTAACATTCAGTTATTACGTGAAGGAATATATGCATCTCCGTCTCGCTTTTACTACCGTTAAAAAAATAAGTATATTTAAAATAAACTGCTCCAAGCAATTATCTCCGTCCTTTCCTCTCTCACAATTTATAAAGGAAAGACTTCGTACATCTTCGTCCTACATCATAAATGGGAAAAAAAAACAGTGGAACCGTGTATTTGACTGAAAATGGTAATTACTATTTTCAGTCGATAGTCAAAAAACTATAACGTTTTGCGACTATTGACCGTTTAAACTATTTTCAGTCGATAGTTCTCAACGCTAGTGTTTACCGATAAACTGATAAGCGAAGCGAACCACCATACTAATTAATCTCGTTTTTATTTCCAGATATATATAAGACATCCGCAGCAATGAATATAATGCGTAAGCTGAGAGGTGGCGGGGTACAACCGACCACCTCCAGTTCAGAGAACATGTCTGACCCCTCTTCTCCGCATACCCAGCTGGGTTTGATGCACCTGAAGAAACTCTTTCTCGAATACATGCATCCACCTCATCCGTTGTCCGATAAAGAGAAAGATGATAAGCTGTACAACATGCTGCCGCTGTTTTGCAAGGTACGTAAACCGAAATGACCAGCCTAATACTTTTCTGGAACTTCCAACAGATCAATTGAAAAGTCTCCGGCCTACCATAGTAAAACAAATTTTTTTGGCAAAATTAGTTTTTTTTATTCAACATAATTCCCTTCAAGTGTGATACACTGATTATAGCGACCCTCCAATTTTTCAATACCATTTTTGTAGTACGATTTGTCCTTTGCTTCAAAATAAGTCTCAGTTTCGACGATCACCTTTTCATTCGACGAAAATGTATTTCCAGCGAACATTCTTTTGACATCTGAGAATATGAAATAGTCGCTGGTGACCAGATCTGGAGAATACAGTGGATGAGAAAGCAATTCGAATCCCAATTCATAGATTTTTGCCATCGTTTTCACTGGCTTGTGATACGGTGAATTGTCTTGGTGAAGCAGCACTTTCTTTTTCTTCAAATACGGCCGTTTTTCGGCGATTTCGTTCTTCAAACGGTCTAATAACGATATCTAATAGTCGCTGTTGATGGTTCTTCCTTTTTCAAGGTATTCAATAAAAATTATTCTATGCGCATCCCAAAATACAGACGCCATAACCTTGCCAGCAGACTGTTGCGTTTTCCCACGCTTTGGAGCGAGTCATCGTGTGTAGTTCACTCGGATGACTGTTGATTGAATTTCGGAGTGAAATGATGGAGTTATGTTTCATCCATTGTCACATATCGACGCAAAACTAGGGTTTGTTACGCTTGATCGTTTTCAAAAACTGCTCCGAATCATCAATTCGTCGTTGTTTTTGGCCAAAAGTGAGCTTGCGCGACACCCACTTTGCACAGAGCTTTCTCATACCCAAATATTCGTGAATGATATGATGTACACTTTCAGTTGATATCTTTAGAGTGTCTGCTATTTCATTCAATTTCAATTTACGGTCATTCAAAATCATTTTTCATCACAAACTAATGATCCGACAGGTGTCAAATTTAGACACGCATCTTTTGAGGGCCAACTAAAAAACATATGGATTTAATTCTTGTAACCCCATCTATGTATGAGACCGGTGACTTTTCAATTAACCTGTTATATAGCGTTTTTCATTAAAAGCTCTTTTACAAATCAATCAGAACATCGACTGAATATGATTTTTTATCGGTAATCGGAAAATCTGCGTCTAACTGTCTCTAGAGATTGATTTTGTAAGGGTGCAGATCTTTTGGTCTTCATAAACGCAACAAAAGTTGATGATACGGAATAATTGTTAATATTCATCCAGACTACGTGTTTCTACGGCATACCGGGCTGTTTTTTTTTATTTTATGGTGATTTAGGGTTATTTGGTCTGGTATTGTGTGGTATGATATCCCAGATAAACGTCTCGGGGTTGCCAGATTTTTCTTATCTCTTTGTGGATGTCTCTGCTGGCACCCCGCACGTGCTTAACATCTGAGATAATATTTCTGGGTATTTTGTACGCTTTTCTGAGATGTAAAATTCAACATGCCTCAAAATCGTTACAGTGACTTGTTATTCTTCTCTTGAAATATTTTTTCGTTAGAAACTGGCGAAATGCTTTCGACAAGACGCGGAAAGATAGTGATCTTAGACCCTTAGATCTTTTACTTGTAAGATACTTCTTGCATACTAAGGGCTTATATAGTGCCTTCGACTTTTATCGCAAACATAAACACTTCGGTACTAATAGGGTTTTGGGATAGTATATTTGTTGCATATTGTTAATGTTTATTGACATACATGTTTTTCTATATGTCTATTAGACCAATTCATCTAAGATTGAGCGTCATCAAGTATCAATATGATGTTATTTTATAATCGACTAACATGGATATAGGAACGTTCTCGACCCACATCCTGACATTATAAGTTATAATAGACATTTAGTATAATGATTTGGTATAATATAGATATATCGATATTAAAAAAAAAATTGAAAAATATTGGGTCAATATTTTTTTGACTGATATATCGATATTTTTCGATTTTTTTTTAAATTAAAGATATTTCTTAAACATAAAATATATTATAAAATTGGTACTTAATTTTAACATTTTAGTGTATTTTGGTACTTTTAAAAATATTGAATTTCCCAGCGATGGATTAATGGTTTTCAAAATATCGAAATGTTTCTGGCCGGTTGACACCCTTAGTAAGAGACAGTAATAGAAGTTACTGCGCGGGAAATTGAAAAAGGCATTGACTTATTAAACTTTCTTCGTAATTTAATAGTAATTGTGGCCTACTGCGGTAGATTTTCGTATTCTTGATGATTTGATAAGCGCAAAGGAAGTTTAATCGACGATATTTGGATATATTTGGTCTCGAATAGAGCCAAAAAATTGCCGCGGCAGCAACCCGCTAAAACGTTTTCAATAAAATAGTAGGGACTTATATTATTTAATATCATCAAACCTCTCTAACGGAATTTACCGACAAAAGGGGGCCTCCATTATCTGGTTCCTTTTCGAAATAACCTATTAAAGCCGCAATCAATTTGTGACCCTGATTATCTATTGTTTTTGGCATTTTCCATAACATGTAGTAATTATAGGTAATATTTTGAATAATTTAGCGTACATCTGACAACTGGGCGGCGACCAGCTGTCAGAAGTATGCAAAATTCTTGAAAACAGTAGTGATAAGAGTGATAATAGCCTAACTTTTACCTATAAATTATTGTGACTGTATAATTAACTATAGTTTTTAGATATACTATAATGTTAAAATAAATTATATTTGACAACATTTTTGTTCAATTATTTTATTTAGATTAGAATTTTGTTGTATGTCAAAGCCAAACTGAATTAAAATTCAGAGTTGATGCGGCAACATTGCAATTTTTCGACCTCACAAATATCCGTGACGCGTTACTAAAAACTGAGGAATACATATTGATGTATTTTCTCGCACTCGTCTTGCTTGTGAATTAATCCAAGTGCATAGGAAGAGTAGTAATAAATTAATTGTAAATTAAGGTTGTACTAAGCGTATCTAATAAAGATGTTATAAAAAAATACTAAAAAAACTTTGAATAAACTATATGTACCACACAAGATGCAGTATCCACACCTATTAGCGCGTCTTAGTTGGGAGGATATATTTGGTTTAAAATTTTGCAAATTTTGTGTGATAACAGCTGTATTTGAACAACGATAAAATAAAACGTCACCAATAAATAAATATTACTAATAAAACAATATTAGGTATATTTGTTTTGAATGAAATGGTGGTTGCAGTTTTACTAAGATGCAATTTCTAAAATGTTATATATATATATATATATATATATATTTATATTTTGTTATCAGGTAATACTAGATAATAATTGATGACATTAAATAATATTATTCGTTTAGATGAATGGTTTAATATTAGATATGTATAATCACAAGGTAAGCATCTATTTGAGTGATGTGAGTGGCGCAGTGGTAAAGGCGATAGGACGGTCCTCCTACTGTTCGCGGGTTCGAATCCTGCTGGGGCATGGTTGTAAATTTATGTTTGTGATTGGTTAAAATTTGTGATTGTCCTAGGCAAGAGTGTAAAATCCGACAAGGAAAATGATCCCAGTCACGCCAGTAACCAGGCTGGGTAAGACCGGATGCCTTATGGGATGATTTATAAAGTTGGTCACTCGCCAGTCGGTAGGCTTAATGTTGAGGACCGTGGTTCGGAGCCCACGTTAAACTGTAGGTCCAGTCCAGATAAACCCATAGTTGGTAAAAGGAGACACCGCGTGTGGGCTGAACGCTCTAACCATTACGCCATAGAAGCAGTTGCCTGCAGTATTTCCTACGGCTTCTTATATGATATGGTTAGTGATTAAAAGGCAAACTCAATGGTTTTTACACTAAACTATTTCCGATTTTCATATACACATTATACACAAATATCTGATTATTTTAGAAAAAAAAATGTGAAAACTTTATAGGGGCCTTGGAATTTGAATGTTACCCTCGATTAACAATTTCTATGACTGAAAATGTAACAATTGTAATTGAAAACTGATTTCTTATAAGTGTATTTTTGTGTTCTGTTATATTAGGTGTTTATTTAATATTAAATGCAACACTCAAGAGCTTGGTTCCTGTTTGCCCGAAGTAAAAACAACACATTCAACAGGAAATCTCTCAATTTACTTGGTTTAAGTTAAAAAAATATAACCAATAATTTTAGTCGAATAAACAGAAGTCAGGATAAAATGTAAAAGGCCTAACGAAGTTTGAATTTTGTGGATCGAATTTAGTTTCAGTGTGCAACTAAAGAGACAAGCTGTGGTGTATAGTCTATTCAAAGTGATTTTGTACATACGCCATTTAATTTTGTGACGTCAAAACGCCGTAATGTTGCCACATCAACTCTGAATTTTAAGTAAAGTTTGGCTTTGACATACAACAAAATTCTAATCTAAATAAAATAATTGAACAAAAATGTTATCAAATATACTTTATTTTAGCATCTTAGTACATCTAAAAACTACAGTAGCCACAATAGTTTATAGGTTAGAGTTCTAACCTCTTATTGCCTTCAAGAATTTTGCATACGTCTGAGAACCGGATGACTTTGACAGGCTCGTTCGTTTTCGTATTCGAACATATTAGACCGCATTATGTCTCTTGTTAACTAGAATAAAATGAGAAGGAAAATATTGTCTGATTCTAAAACTAATTTACAAATTGCGGTAGGCAATACATTAAACATCTTGACGTATGTACAAAAAAAACTCTAAATTGGCCATATGATTGGTTATTGCATTTTTATAAAATAAGTTTGGTTATGTTTGTTATTTGTTCATTTTATGTTTATATTTTAAGTTGTTTTTATTACTTCGTTGTTTGTGATAATGAAAATATGGTGAAATTAAAAAAAAAAGATTAGATTTATCAATAATAAAAGAGAACATAGAGAAATAGGAACGAGACAATCTACTTATTGTTTTATTTTCATTTTCTATAATATTTATAGGCTGAACTAACAATTGACATGTGGCCACATGTTATCTAAAAGATGCTGATAATAATGTAACATAACTATTTTTTTAAAAATATCAAGAACGATATATCGCTATTTTTGTAATATCAATATGTGGATATTTTTTCAATATTGGATGTTAAAAAATATATATGTATGTAGTTGCTGCAGATAATACTGAGTTTGAACCAGCACAAAGTACATAGAGGGTACATTTAGGAGTGCCAAAACTAAATATAAAGGAAATATTTCGATAATACTTGAATAAATACATCAATGCTGTTACTACGTTGTTAAATTATACTACACTTGACATCAATTGTATCTTATTTCATCCATTTTCAGTATTATTTTAACCACTTTAGCTACAAACTTATATAAATATTAGCATTTAGTTAGGTAGTTAACATATTTTAAGTTATTTAATACCGTTACGCTTCAATTTAAGCTCCCAATGTAACAGGTCAGTTGAAAAGTCCCCGGTCTACATAATTCCCTTCAAGGATGATACACCGATTATAGCGACCCTCCAACTTTTCAATACCATTTTTGTAGTACGATTTGACCTTTGCTTCAAAATATGCCTCAGTTTCGGTGATCACCTCTTCATTTGACGAATTCTTACCAGGGGGCATTCTCTTGAGATCTGAGAACAGGTAATAGTCGCTGGAGGCCAGATCTGGAGAATACGGTGGAAAAGGAAGCAATTCGAAGCCCAATTCATGGATTTTTGCCATCGTTTTCACTGACTTGTGACAAGGTGCATTGTCTTGGTGAAGCAGCACCTTATTTTTTTTTCAAATGTGGCCGTTTTTCGGCGATTTCGTCTGTCAAACGGCCCAATAACGCTATGTAATAATCGCTGTTGATGGTCCTTCCTTTTTCAAGGTAGTCAATGAAAATTATTCCATGCGCATCCCAAAAAAATATAGACGCCATAATTGGACTGTTGGGTTTTCCCACGCTTTGGAGCGGGTTTATCGTGTGCAGTCCACTCGAATGACTGTCGACTGAAGTTCGGAAAGAAATCGAAGGAAACTCTGGTTTATTACGCATTATCATCTTCAAACACTGCTCCGAATCATCAACTCGTCGTTGTTTTTAGTCAAAAGTGAGCTCACGCGGCACTCACTTTGCACAGAATTTTCTCATACCCAAATATTCGTGAGTGATATGATGTACACGTTCAGTTGATATGTTTAGAGTGTCTGCTATTTTATTCAATTTCAATTTACGGTCATTCAAAATAATTTTGTGGATTTTTTTATTGTTTTCGTCGGTAACAAACTCTTTTGGGCGTCCACTGCATTCACCGTCTTCGGTGCCAGGCTGGAGACTTTTCAATTGACCAATTTTCATTTGGCCATTGACCAATTTTCATTTATTATTTATGATATAACTGAAGAAAGTTAATGTTGATAAATAATATTATGTAAAGCCTGGAAGTACTGTAATTGTTGACACAGTATATTTTCATTTATGAATAAAATATGAGCAGGTGAAAAACGCAGGCGACTATTGAAGTCGTGTAATCAGGTTCCTTTCTACTTGAAAAATAGACCCGAGCAGTTTAACTGAATATGTTTCGTTTTTGAACAAGCTAGCATCAGTTATATAAATGATTTTCAATAAGTGCGCCAAGTAATCTGAAGGGGTAATTAAAATTATTTCAAACTAATATTTTCTTGAGTATGTTTTCAATTAGTAGTGTATTATAGATAAAATTATTATATATTTATCTTATCCAAGTTCTATCGTATTTTGGATACGCCATAATGCATCATTCTAAATTAAAAGTAGGTCGATCGATAAAGAATATTATTCATTTGTCTTACCGGCTAAATTTTGGCACAAAGTTGAAAAACACTTTGTTAGTTTTCGACGGTTACTTTTTCCATTTTAGATACAATCATATTTTCTGAATAACACATATTTTATAGAAGATAAAACCATACTGGCGAAGTTCGCTGTTTAGCATCTTGGAATTGGGTTATCGTAGAAAATGTTAGGTGTTTGCATATATTGCGATGGGTCAATGGGTTTAGTATTTACTTGTTTGTACATAATCACTACCTTATTGATCTTGAAGCCTACACGGGAACAGAAAATATTGTTTAATTTTATTACTTACTTATTTCACATGGTTGATGTGAATAATTATAATTAAATTCAATTTATAAAAATATAAAAATTCCTTTTAAATTCGGACCGGATTTTTTCTTCTTATTTGGCTCTAGTTGGAAAGAGACAAAATGCTGTCTGATGCATCGGAATATGTAACCGAATCAGTTTATAAAATTAGATTTATGCTGGTACTAGTCAAACCTGTTGTCAAATGTCTACAAAATTATTTGAAACATTAACAAAAATACTTTACGGGTTAATGTGCTAACATTGCGAATTTTAATGATGTGCATTGGCTGTCTTATTGGATATATTCTAGGTTGAGGTTAAGGTTTCAGAAATAGTAAAGGAAGACACAGAGAGAAACATATGGTGTTTTATGCCCTTGGCAACGCACGCGCACTGCCAATTACTGGGGTGGCTGGTGTATGTACGGTTGTCTAACGGGTCGTACATACATGTATTTTTATCAGCGATATCTATCTTTTAACTTTTAACAGTTATATCTATTAAAATCGGTGGTTTTTGAAATTATCTACATAACAGTTTTCCATTTAGTGTTATTGAGTGATTCAGTGTAGACAGACGCTGACCATGGAACGCTCAATATTGCATTTTTACATTCATTCTTTTCGACGATTTAAAAGTAGACATCGACAAATGTCGACACTTATCTTCATTCAATCCATCGAAAGTCGTTACAACCACAGACTTGTTTTGACTCATTTTGGAAACCCTTCAGCTCTTCATGATGCTCATACTGCCTGGTTAGAAAGCGATTATTCACATTATTGATTATTTTAGAGGGGTTATTCGTGTTGATAACCAATTTCTTTTTTTGACCATCTTAACTGGACGAGACGATTTTTTACTTCACTTAGAAGCTTCTTTAAACCACATGACATGGCAACATTTATTTGACGAAAAGGGAGAATAGGAATTAATGGGAAAAGTAATTTTTATAATGGATTACCTTAAAGTCGTATATCTACCAATACTTATTCAAAGAAGCCATACTGTAGCGCATTTGAAAGATATATAGAACATTCTATTATATTTTATTATATTAACATTCTAAATATTAGGTATTGTTGACTTCTTATACAACACTTTAAATTTATTTACATAAGACTAGATATTGGATAGCAAAAGGAGCTTGAGAGGGTTTTACATGAATTAATGGTGTAAAATTTAAGTTTCCATTTTTTCAATTTGAGCCATTTTTAAACGAATTACTACACGTAAAGTTAAAAAAACATTTATATTAAGATTGCATTAAGAATTGCTTACCATTATCTTCCCGAAGCTAACTAAACCATTCGTTCAATTCTCTAGTGTCAGCGACCGACGCGATAAAAAGATCAATCAGAATTTTTCGATGGCAAACTTTCGATGAATTGTATGATGAACAGTGAAAGAAGTCTTGTGAACATCACTTGGATTAATTTTTTTAATGGCGGAATTATTGTTTTACAAGAAAAGTGGCAAAAAGTCGTCGATCAAAACGCACATATACCATTGCTTAGTGTAAGTTAGAAATTTATATGAATAAATTTGTTTTAAAATTAAAATTATTTTTGCATTCGATGGGCGGGCTTCGACATGTGCTATTTTTGTGATTTTCGAAAACTATTTTTCATCACCCATTACGATTTGTCGATTTTTTAATTGCTGGTCGTTCAATTCAATTCAAATTGCGACTCTTGTGCAAAGTATTCCAAGATTTTGCGCTAAAAAAAAGGAAAAAAGTTTGCTAAATCACAGCAACGTGGAAGCTACTGGACACAGCTACTGGACAACATGCAGCAAATGAGAAGATTCAAGCGAACCAAATCACACGAACTAGTTTAGTGTATAAGTGTATATTTCAGTTTAGCTTAAATAGATTAGTTTTATTCTAACTTCATGATTCATTTTAGGAATCATTGCGTTAATGGATCTAATACTTACGGTTGCTTCAGATTCAATGTATATTTTAGGACAATTTTGCATTATCAGTTGTGTAAAAACTGGCATCAGTACTTTCTGGTACAACAACTTCTTTTAAATGAACTTTGGTACTTTCGTCAATGAGATATGAGAATTTTTTTTGGAAAAAAGGGTTTTACAATTTTCATTATTTGCTTTTTCTTGAGATAAATAAATGGAAAATCTTATATTTAGATTTTATTATTGAATGAAAAATTACATATTAAGAGAAACATTTTTTATGTACTAGTTTTAAATGCACTTTGTGTAAATGATATCATATTCTATTTTTACACATATGCTGGTGTTAATTTCAGTATTTTAGAAACTTTCTAAAAAATAGCGCTTTCCTGACGATCTGCCTACATTATTCAGAATTTAAGTTGATAAATATGGATATATGCACTGAATATATCAAATTAGAATTTGAAGAAAACAAAGATGAGTAATTGTATTAGATGTAGTAATGGTTAAAAATATATTATTATTTAACGCAAATATACTGGGTATAGGGTATAGCGACTTTGTAGTTAGATGTTTTAGTTGATTCATGCCATTTGATTATTATTTGTTTGGAATATAAAAAATATGAGAACAGTTTGATAAGTCCGCAATTTTTTTTAGCTAAAAACGCGTATTATTGCCTCCGAATAATACGTTTTTTTCATTGTCATCATAATAGGCCTTTGTTTCCTCTACCTCCTACGCTCTTGGCCTTTGTTCACGTTATAACCTCTTCAGTCGACCTGGATAATATCCTGGATGGAGTAGCAGATTGTAGACCTATTTATTGAGTTTTGCTATGGTGATTACACCCCTGCATTGTCTTGACGGACCAACACTTTTTTCTTCGCCAAATGCGATCGTTTTTGCTTCAATTTAATGTCAAATATATTCAAAGCCTCGATGATCTCTTTTGGGTGACCTGAACGTTTGGCGTCACAATATAACTTAGATTTTATTTTGTATTATCACCTCCAAATAATAGGTTTTTTCATTGCCATCAAAATAGGCCTTTGTTTCCTCTATCTCCTTCGTTTCTAGCCTTTGTTCTTGTGATAACTTCTTCAGTCGACCCAAATTTTACCAGTTACCACCGGCATTTTCTTTGATTTTGGAAATATGAAACAGTCACATGTAGCTAAATCTGGAGAATATTCTGGATGGTGATTACACTTCAATGTCAAATCTATTCAAAACCTTGACGATCTCATTTGGGTGATCTGAACGTTTGGCGTCATAATAGAACTTAGAAAATCGCTTCTTAACCGTTAAAATCACCATAGTATTTGTTAAAGCCTTGGTTTCGGTAATGTACGTGCAAAGAATAACGCTTAATCAGCACACGAAAATCACTTTTTCTATTTTTGTTAAAACTTAAGAGGTTGTCTACTGTGAATGACTGTCAAACCCAAACTAAATACTCAGGTCTTGCTCAAAATCTCACAGTAGTCTATTAAGAGATTACACCTGAGGGCATCAGTGATGCATTTAAAGTTACTGCGCGGGATATTAAATAAGCCACTAACTTACTAAACTGCCCTTGTAAGATACATTCATAGTTATAGAAACATTATCACATGTTATAGAAATAAAAAATAATTAAAAGAATGTCAAAAGTTTATCACAAAAATGCAAAATATATCATTTGATTAAAACATATTCGTTTTGAAAATATTCTCTCCGCTGAGTCTATGGAAAATGTTTTAATAACGAGCTATTTATAATCTGACAAATACGATGCGTGGTAATAAAAAGCAATTCGAATTATTGATTTTGGTCATAACGTGAATTGTAGCATCGTCTTGGTGAAGATATCGTTTCACAAAACGGAAGTTTTTCCTTTACTGG
Source organism: Rhynchophorus ferrugineus (assembly GCF_030347505.1). Lineage (NCBI taxonomy): Eukaryota > Metazoa > Arthropoda > Insecta > Coleoptera > Curculionidae > Rhynchophorus > Rhynchophorus ferrugineus. The sequence goes on along the minus strand of NW_027472580.1, from coordinate 87,074,675 downwards.
CTTGATCCCCTTTTGATTAAAAACGCAATTACCATGAATTCGCAGAACATTTATCGCTGATTATCGTTTCTTTTTGAAAATATTGAAAATTATTGAAGATACTGTAAAAATACTGTAAAAACTAGTATAGGAGATTGAATAGTTGTTTACACTTGCTTTAGGATGAATTTCGTTAAAGTTTTAATTATGTTCATACTCAAAAACTGTATATCAACACAAGTGACAAATTATGAATATAAGTCTTAGAGCCCGAAAGACAGAAATCGACTGATGACTCTTCCGAGACAAGCCAAACCCAACCAAAGTTGTTGTTTGTTTGTCCCTTCCACATTACTATTCACTTCTAGTAGCACTGTCGTTTCTGAATGTTCACATACTATTTACAGCCTTTTATCAATCCGTCGTACCTCTCCGAGAGACAACTTGCACTACTAAGTTTACCAATCCAAAAAAATGCGCGCGTTACTCTATACCGCTCAGTGTGAGGTTCTTCCTTGGCACCTTACAACATGAAAATAAACTGATCAAATCCTTACCGATCCATAAATCTCGGTAGTTAAACTAAATCCGGCAATCCCAGTCGTATGCCAGGGTCTCTGTCTCCCGCAAAACTACATTTTCTTGAAGTCGAAGCGACATCAGCAAAATACCAATTGGTTCTAGCTAGTCGCTACGGAAAAAGAACAAAAAAGATACAACAGCTACTTACAAACACGGTCATTGTGCGGCAGTTCTGAAACTAAGACAAAAAGGTACCTGAGCAACCAGTTTTCACTGACAATAGTTGAATTAAAAATACATATGAAATATCACAAGGATAGGTAACATCATATAGGCAAGGAATCAACAGCTATTATTACAATATACTTGTAATAATAGATAATAATGATGAAATATTGTTTCTATATAGTTACAGTTTTGACCGATATAACAAGTCAATTCAGCAGCACTTCGCCAATTTCGAAGAACTTAGAAAATGGCTCGATGAATTGGTATATAGGAGAGAAAACAATGTTGTAAATAAAGTACAAATTATTTTCTCTCTTCTTTGAGTAAATTAATACCCAAAGACATGTTGTGTTATTTAAATTAATAATAAAATATACATATATACATTTATAGATTTTAATTAATACGTTATGCAAAAAGGATTATGATTTAAACCGAATGTACTTACTAAGAACTAAAACCTGGTTTTGATTAATATTAACAGGAATTCTACTGGGTTTGATTATTGATACTTCTTCTGTTCAATATTTATTTTCGATACGGTTAACAATACTTTCTTTAATTCTTCTAACCATACTTTTCTCAATTCTTCTAATAATGCTTATTTCATTGTTCAACAATTCTTTCATTAATGCTTATTTCAATCATGTCTCACGTTGTCAATGCACCATGTTTTATTGCTGAAGCTCTTCCCTCGGGTTCTTGGTGGTGGTGGACAAGGCTGGTCGAAGAAACCCTTTCCTGTATTCAGATTCGTTCAGAATGTCGAGGTGGGAAATACACTTCCAGTTAGGAAAGTGCAAAAATCAGTTTAAAGGTCTAATAAATTAGACCCCTAGACTATACAACAGAAAAATTCTACGACTGACGTTAACTTAAATTTACACTGCCCCAAATATAAATAATTAAAAACTGCGTCGCAACAGAACCAAATAACCAGTACTTTGAATAAATAAATTTTTCCATTTTTTTAAAATTATGTAGACTTTTTCTTCCGAAAAAATAATATTTGAAATTTTGTTTCAGGTATTTGGAGCAAGTCCTACCTGCGACATGAACGAGAAGTTCTGGGATATACTGGCGTTCTGCCATCAAGTTTCGCTGCTGATGGTATCCGAGGTACGAAAGAGGGCGTCCAACCAGTCCACCGAGTCGGCGAGCGCCGCCATCGCCAAATTCCTCGAGATCGAGAACTGCGAAGAGTCCAGCAACGGATGGATGCTGTTGTCCACATTGAATCTTTTGGCGGCTGGTAATGCCACGCTGGTCCAGGTCATGGCCGAGGTGGCGGTACCGTCGACTTTAGTCAAATGTCTCTACCTCTTCTTCGATCTACCCGAGATCCCGGAAACCGAATCCAACGCCAAAGATGGGGGCAGCGATTTCACGCCGTTGGAACGACGAATCCTTTTACAGAAAATATTTGTACAGGTGCGTAAAATGGAATATCGTAGGGTAAAATTTAAACTCGGGCGTGTGATAATTATATCTAAATAAAACAATATAAAATAATTTACACCTTAAACAAACACATAGACAAAAAACAAATGACACCTCTTCATTCGACGAAAATTTATTTCCAGCCAACATTCTTTTGAGATCTGAGAACAGAAAATAGTCGCTGGGAGCCAGATCTGGAGAATATTTGACATCGTTTTCACTGACTTGTGACATGGTCTTGGTGAAGCAACACTTTCTTTTTCTTCAAATGCGGCCGTTTTTTCGGCGATTTCGTTCTTCAAACGGCCCAATAACGCTATGTAATAGTCGCTGTTGATGGTCCTTCCATTTTAAAGGTAGTCAATGAAAATTATTCCATGCGCATCCCAAAATACAGACGCCATAACCTTGCCAGCCGACTGTTACGTTTTCCCACGCTTTGGAGCGGGTTCATCGTGTGCAGTCCACTCGGATGACTGTCGATTGGGCTTCGGAGTGAAATGATGGAGCCATGTTTCATCCATTGTCACATATAGACGCACAAACTGGGGTTTATTACGCTTGATCATTTTCAAACATTGCTCGTAATCATCAAGTCGTCGTTGTTTTTATTCAAAAGTCAGTTCGCTGCACCTACTTTGCACAGAGCTTTCTCATATCCAAATATTCGTGAATGATATGATGTACACGTTCAGTTGATATATTTAGAGTGTCTGCTGTTTCTTTCAATTTCAATTTACGGTCATTCAACATCATTTTGTGGATTTTTTAAATGTTTCTAAATTTAAAATTTTATAAACCAATGTATTATATGGCACATTCAGAAATGTTCTTCAGACTCAAAATTATGTTTAACAAAATAGAAGTATTTTCGCCATGTTTTGTGTTTCGAAATTGGTTGCTTTAATGAAATCCATGAAATTTGAATAACAAAAATAGCCGGTTTGGTGGCGCAGTGGTAAGGACGATGGGACGGTCCTCCTACTGCTGCGGGTTCGAATCCTGCTGGGGCATGGTCGAAAATTTATGTTTGTGATTGTTTAAAAATTGTGAATGTGTGAATGTTCTAGGCAAGAGTGTAAAATCCGATAAGGAAAATGATCCTAGTCACGCCAGTAACTAGGCTGGGTAAGACCGGTTGTCTTCTGGGATCTAAAGTTGGTCACTCGCCAGTCGGTAACTAGGAGGACCCATCGGCCCTATCTCAGTCCCTGGTGAAATAATGTTTATACATGTCACTGCTGATTTTTTTAATATATGCAGCTCACTACAGAACACTACATAAGATCAGATGGTTTGATTCTTTTAAGTCGGTGTCCTGTTCTGGTGGTATCCAAAAGTTGCAATATTTCAATATTAGTATGAGAACGGAGTCTTTCCTCATGATCCGTGCAATTCTCTTGATTTCTTGATTGACTGTGGGTATCTGAAGGTCTCGATGTAACTAATCAGTCCTATAGTATTTGGGTGCACCCACAATATCTCTTAGGACTTTGTTCTGAAAAATTTATATTTTATTTATGTTACTCTTTGCAGAACATCCCCATAATTGAACTCCGTATGTCCATATAGGTTTCAGTATTTGCTTATATAATAGCAATTTATTATATACTGATAATTGTGATTTTCTTCCAATTAGCCAGTACATATTCCTATATTTTAATTCCAGTTATTTTCTTTTCTTCTTTATATGTTCCTTCCAGCGAAGTTTTGCATCAAGATTCATTTCGAGATATTTAGCGTTGATGCTATATGGAATGATAGCATTATTTAATGTTATTGGTACTTGTACAATCTTTTTATAGGTGAACTGCACATGTACAGATTTACTTTCATTAATTGTTATTTTCCAATTTTGTGTCCAATTGTTTATATTATGACTACGCTGTATAATTTTCGTGAGGCTTCTTCACTATTGTCTCCGACAGCTATAATCGCAGTATCATCAGCAAATGTAGCCATCGTAATATTTGCCATATGTGGTATATCATAAGTGTAGAGTAGATTAGCAGTAAAGCATTGGTCCCAGTACACTTCTTTGTGGTACACCTGCTTTAGATTCTTTTATTGTAAAGTAAGCTTCTTTTTGTTTGACTCTAAACATCTAAACTCTAAACTCTGGTTGTAATGTATGATTTTAATAGTTCATTGTGTTCTTTTGATAGCATTTTTTGTAGTTTATGAACAAGGCCTTCATGCAAAACCTGTCGAAGGCTTGTGCTACATCTAAGAATATAGCTGAGCATACTTTTTACTTTTGTAGGCTTTTTCAATAACATCTGTTATTCTGTGGACCTGGTCTTGGTTTGTTGAGTGCTTGTTAATAAACCCAAACTGGTCTGTTGGTATTAGGTTTTTTTCTCTCTATGATCGGTTTTATTCTTTTCAACATGATTATTTTCATCATCATTTCGTTTCTTTACCATCTAAAAGTAAATTTCTCAGATAGTCATTTATGGTTTTGTTTTTAATTTCCAGTATTTCTCTTTTCAGTCTTTTGGTTATATTGTTTAAACTATTTTTATTTCAAGTGTTCTGTTTTGTTCCCATTTTTTCGTAATTTACGTTTTTCAGCTACCATTTCCTTCACTTCTTTTGAATAATTAATTCCTTTAGTTGTACTATTAATTTCTGGAGTATTATACCAAGCAGATTGTTAAATATATACTACGAATTTTTCTGCTTCAAGATTTATTTGTTCAGTTGTCTTGAGGGGTACATTTAGTTGAATTCGTTTGTTCAATTCTTCAGCAAATCCTTCCCAGTCTGTTCTCTTGTTTGTTAACGTTGGTTTCTTTCTTTTCTTGTTATATTTTCGCTCAACGTCATAATCACTGGCGTATGATCTGAACTTAGCTTAAAATTTTCTTCGACTTTTATATAGTTGGCTGTTATGTTTGTTATTAAGAAGAAATCTAACAGATCTCGGGTTTTCTTTTGATCAGTCGGCCAATAAGTTGGTTTTCCAGTTGACATGTAACTGCATCTTAGTTCAGCAGCTGCTTTATGCAGTTCATTGCCTTTAGTTGTTGTCATTCTAGATCCCCATCTTGTATTTTTTCATTGAAATCACCTCCAATTATAAATTTTACGACCATGCCCCAGCAGGATTCGAACCTGCGACTATCGCAACAGTAGGTGGACCGTCCTGTCGCCTTTCCACTGAGCCAACCAAGCCGGCTTTTAAGCAAAAATTATGTAAAAAATATAATACAAAATACTCGATCTTATAGTATCATAATTCGTTTATAAATAACCAACATTTTGGGAACCAGTTTCATTTTTTCTTTCTTTTAATATGTTGTCAATAACAGTCGTTTAATAAGTATCAAATATTAATTAAATATATCTTTCAAGTAAGTAATAATGAGACTTGAAAATCAGTAGGGTTTATTTTAAAAATTAAAAAAAAAAACAATATATTGTATGGTATATACAGAAATTTTCTTCGAGCCTTAAATGATGTTTAATAAAATAGAAGTATTTTCGCGGTGTTTTGTTTGTTTTGAAAAGCTTTAATTCCATGAAATTTGAATAAGAAAAACAAGGCAAAATAATTATGGAGTATCATATTATTTTATGCTTAATTCCTGTATTATTGTTATATTAGAGTTTACCGAAAACGTCCGTAAAAGAAAAATCAATAGGTAAGCTTTTAGACTGACTCGTGGATGTCTCCATTTCATTCATATTTTTGTCGGTTCCTTGGGCTACTTTGAATTCAGCGACAGCACAAGAATCTTGAATTTAAATAAGGATTTACTTATTTCCCGACTTTTTTCCCTCTTCTATTCCGCATTATCACATACGTAAATCATATTTCTGAGATCCAACACTAGATCTTTTGATTCGAAAATGCCCGATAGTGAGCATATTCTATGAAAGTTTTATAAAAACATGATTTTAATATTAAATGATGCAGAGAGCTAGTTTTTACGTGTTGATAAAATACTTCTTTATATTGCTATTATTTTAATCTTATAATAAGTGATGTGCTATGTTAGTGTCTCGATTTTACTTATTTTCTGTGGTATCTCCTCGATATTTTCATCTCGGATACTCTTAGGTCAGGTTCTGGTCTTTCTCCTCACTTTCCTGGCTTCTCAGATTCTCTCTGCCTGTCAGATGATAAGGCGCCTATACACACTGCCAAAAAAGTTCTGTCTTGATTTGGAGTATCATAATATCATCAAACATCCTTTCTGCTAATACAATCATCAGACCTCAACATAATTGAACCGTTATGGGGATTTTTGGAGCAGAGAGTGTGGAGTAGATTTCTCTTAGATTAGTTTTGGTGCAAAAATTGGTCAATATTCTGCTATAAGTTTTTCAGAGATTCTACGTATGTATTTCTCGATGAATTTTTTATGCTTTAAAAATAAATTGTTGCTCAATATCTTATTAATGAATAAATATTGTGTATATGTCAGGTTTTCGTATTATTTACTTCATCTCCTGCATAATGGGTGTGAGAAAACATTTGTAGCGTTTTTTTTTCGCTATTTAAAATCCACCTGTTTTTTTAATAATATAAAATGAATTTATTAAACCAAATATCATTATTATCAACAATGTTTCGTAATTCTTTCTGTAGCATCATCAAGCCATCTCTAAAGAACTTAGTAGTAGGTTTGCCTTTGAGTTTTGCATGTACTGAAACAAGTGAACTATACGCTCGTTACATCAACATTTCACAACCAAGCTCTCGCAAATTTTTAGGGATTATTAAAGAATTGTTTGACGGAAGTAATATATTTTCTATTATCACTTCAGTTATTTATTAGCGTTTGGCAATTAATTAGCTTTCCAGCTCATGATGGACGATTCCATTTCAATTTTAGTACACACAAAGCATTGCTTTTTTCTGCATCAATCTTTGCTTCCTATACATTTGTACTCTTCTCAATTTTCTCACAGATATTATTAATCTTACTATCACAATTCCTTATCCGTAATAGTTATATCCATTTACAAATGCAAGGCCATGATTTGATCCAGATATTTTTCCTTTCTTTTCGTTTTCAAGCGAAAGCACCTTAAACATGTACAGGTATTAGCACTATCTGTATTTCTCGATTTGATTCCAATTGACGCCATCTTCTGGGAAAACTCCTTAAATTCTTCCAAGTGTAATACTATTTTACAATGAAATCCCAAGTAAAATATTACAACAACTTGAGAAGTCCTAAAAGCTTGCGAATAAATCCTAATATCTAACCAGTGTTCACAGCAAACTTCTTGAAAAATACAGTCTGTTATCTGAAATTTGTTTGGGTTAACTATTTCTAAATTTAATTTTCACGGAAGAAATGTATTAAACTAAACAGGAATATAGGATACTTGGACTTTTATTGGAATGGAGATTGTTTTCCTCTTAGGTCAGATATATATTTGACAGTTAAAAATTACAATTTTTGAACTTTTTCATGGATTCTACATCAGTTTTACTAGTTTCCTAGGTTTTTTCAAAGGTTTAAATTTATTTACACCTACAATATAAAATAGAACTATCTGGTTTTGACATACCTATTCAGTAATCAAATTCTGAAAATTTATCTCCATATTTAAAATGTTTTCTATTCGTCAAACTTCTAAAACGCTACTTCATTTACACACAAGATATGAAATATGAAAGGGTTTATGACACATATAACTATTGATTTACTTATCAGTTATAGTAATACAGACTGACTAGGCATCCTATAACTATTTTATAAGGACTTACATCTGTTTATAAGAAAGCAAACAGATTATTTAGATTATAAGAGACCAACGTTTAAAACATGTAATTGATTATTGTGTAAAATAAATAAATTTTATATTAACTATGGAAATGAAATTATTTTCTTGCCAACCCAAGGAGTAATTTACTAAACGTTTATACACTCTTTCTCTTCTCTCAAACTCGTAATACAGATGTTATTCCCATTTATATTTCTTACTCTACTAATTATAATTATTTTCAGTTATTGGTACGACTATGTAGCCATCGGATACCAGCCGAAGAACTAGCAAAAAAAGATGACTTAACGCTGCTTTTCTCGGCGATAACATCCTGGTGTCCATCCTACAACGTCATGTGGAGAAAATCCGCAGCCGAAGTTCTAATGACCTTATCTCGACACGGCCTTACCCCTCCAGTTGTTGGTTATATTCACAGTAAGCAGTACCGTCCGAAAAACCGCATTAAAACACAACTAATTCGAATATTTCCATTCCAGCCAAATCTTGTGTTACCCTGTGTATAGACAACATGAAAAAAGTACCTGAACTAGCACCCTTAGAATTAGTCGAGATGTTCGTGACAGTATTTTGTTTCCTGAAGGATTCCAGCGAGGTCTCATCCACTTTATTGGATGATTTCAGACAAGCTCAAGGATATGTTTTTTTGTCAGAGTTCCTTATTAAGTACGTAGATTTTTTTATTCTTAATTATATATGTACCGTAATAATTTTTATATTAATAATCTGCAATTTATTATATAGAAATCTTTATAGAGATAATTTTCATTTCTGATGTAATTTTTACAGTGTTGCCAATTATAATAATCGAATAATACAGTCGAAACAGTCGATAGTTGAAAAACGAGCGACTGAAAATAGTAATTATTATTTTCAGGAAAATGCACATTTCGGTTGCTTTTTCCCATTCGTGATGTCAGACGAAAATATACGAATTCTTTCCTGTATAAATTGTGAGAGAGGGAAAGACAGAGATAATTGCTTGGAGCAGTTTATTTTAAATGTGCTTATTTTTTCCAAAGGTAGTATAAGGGAGAAACTAAAGAAAAGGAAAGAAATAATTACTATGCAATGTGTACTTTCATTTTAAAAGAAGCAGAAATACTTTTATGTTTGAATTAGTGGTGTTGGCCGCCGGAAAAAATATAGATATTTAAGAAAAAGTCGATATATCATTTTCGATAGTTTAAAAAAAATATCCAGTTATATATCAGAAGTTGAGAATTCTTTTTGAAAATATTCTCAAACCATAGAACGTTTCGCTGAATGCATCATGCATCAGGCAGTGTCCTCGGAACTCGGCATCAAGCTAAGTTTTTACTTCAATGTATTTTTTCCCTTCAAAAAGCAATATTTTATCAACACGCGAAATTCCTTTTTATCCATTTTTTTCACAATAACAAAAGTTGCTTCACTCAAAATGCACCATATATGTGTCAGACTGGGGACTTTTGAATTGTCGTGTTAATTAAACAGATATAAACTTTCTTTTGGGACACCTTTTATATAAAATAATTGAAATAACCGCTCATAAGTTAAAAAATTATATATCTATTCATATTTTTACACTACATCAATATTAATTTAATTTTCAGACTTGAAAATGAAAAATCGAATGAAGCTCAAGAATCAATAAGAAACTTGGTATTAATGATCACCTCATTGTGTATGTGCGGCTATATTGAACTGAAACCATCCCAAGCCTCCACCGGGTCCCTGTTTCAAATGACCGGATTTATACTGCCTCAACCATCCGGACGTGGCACCAGCGTGAGGAACATCCAGGCCTTCCAGGTGCTCCAAAACACCTTCATCAAATCGACATCAACTCTAGTGTGCAGTACCATCCTGGATGCTATCTCTAGCATCTACCATTCAGATAACGCCAATTATTTCATCTTGGAGAACGAGAACACTCTCAGTCAGTTCACGGAGAGGATCCACCACAAACCTCCGGAGATCCAGAAGAAACTCTTCGAGCTCGTCGAGTTTCTTGTGTTCACTCTGAATTTCGTTCCTTGCAAGGAATTGATATCGATGTCGATTTTTCTCAAGTCGCATAGTTTGAACCACGTAGAGTGTGGTATAACGTGCATGAAGACGCTTTTGAATATACTGAAGCACAACATTATATTCAAAGACGTGTATAGAGAGGTGGGTTTGTTGGAGGTTTTCGTCACGTTGCTTAGTCGATACGCCAGTTTCCTGGAGAATAAAAAATCAGCTAAAACCAAAGGGAAAAGTTATAGTATACCTGCTGGTCAAGACAAACTAGGAGGTTTGGTCATTGAGGCCATAACACTTTTGTTGAATAGCAATAGTGCGAATGCTACAGTTTTGAGAGAGTGTGGAGGAGCTAAATGTGTTCATCGATTAGTTCAATATATAGAGTGTAGGTAAGTAGAATTCGTTTAACCTTTTCAAATTCCATGATCATTATAAATATATTTTAATACAACACTGATTACAGATATGCTGCATTAGGAATAATTAGAGAGTTGGTTTTACCTGGCGGGGGAGATGAAGACATGAACCACCTACTGAATACTCTGCATTCAGCTTCATCCACTGAGCTGGACTTAAAAATTGACATACTTGAAGCCTTGAAGCTTTGCTTAAAGGAGTCCCATAAAACTCGTACAATTTTCAGAAAGGTAAATTAAAAACATATTTTAAGGAAATTAATATAATAATATAATTAACTCATATTTCAGGCCAATGGGTTCATATACGTGACGAGCGTTTTGGTGGCGCTGGAGGGTCGGCTCTCTAAGAAGGAAACCAATCCACAAGTGATGGGTCTCATTCATTTGGTCTTTCAGACCATTTGCACAGCCATGAGGTTCGAACCGGCTAACGCAAAGTTTTTTTATTATGAAATATGCAAAACTAGTCTCTGTGATACGCTTAAGTTGTTGGGATGTTTTTCAACGGAAAAGATCTCGGCTATTAGTGAGATGGAATCCGAAACTCCTACAAATAGTTATCATGATATTTATCATAAATTATTTACTGGTACCGTTACTAATGTCAAGTAAGTGAATCTTTAAATTACTCAGTATATACAACGTGCGACAAAAGTCCCGTTATCATTTTGCTTGCCTATAACTTTGTTCAAAGAAAAGATAAGTAAGTTTGGTATTCATAATAAGTTTATTTGGTATTTACATTTTATTTTTCGTTATCAATGAAAAATTATATCGGCTAAATGGTGACCGCAATTCGCTATGCAACTTTCGACTCCTTTTAAAGCCTTCCATTTTATTTTTTAAGAAACCCTGCAACATCTGAGGGTGAATTTCTTCAATTTCGTGACGAATATTATCTTTAAGAATATTATCGATAAGAATCCTTTGGGGCTTATTCACATAAACTTTTGATTTTAAAACAACCGATAAGAAATAGTCTGGTGCTGTTAAATCCGGAGATCTGGCTGGCCATGCTAAACCGCCACTTCGCGAAATTAGTTTTCGTGGAAAAAAGTCATTCAATAATTGAGTTATGTATGCTGTGGCCCCATCTTGCTGTCACCACATGTCCTCTAGTCCTTGCTCTTCCATTTCAGGCACAAGAAAATTTCGAATCATGTCTTGGTACTGTTTAGCAGTAACACTGACTGCAACACCTTGATCGTTTACAGCATGTAGTATACACCATACAGTTGTTTTTAGTGGATGCAATAGTGTTTCATGAATTAATTGAGGATTCCGTGATCGCCAAAACCGATTGTTCCGTTTATTGACGTGGCCACTGAGAAGAAAATGGGCTTCATCGCTCATTATCAATTTAGACGAAAAATCTTAAATTTCACCAGGCGGCCTTAGGATTGCATTAATGTACTCAATTCCTTGATCAGGATATCTAAGGAAATGTGTTACTGGGAACCACGTCTCCGAATTGATGTTTCTGAAGACAATACTATCGCGCACCAGAGCCACATTTTTAGCTTTACGAGACGTCTGTTGCCTTCCAGAACGAGACCTGTCTTTATTGTGTGTGTATTGTCCCTGTTTCTGCTCGTTCTTGTAGCTTATATTTATCCATAATACAATTTCGGTATCTATACAACATAATGGCTAAAGTGAAACTGAGCTAAATGTCACCTAACCAAGATTGCGCGCCATCTCAAAATGGTAGCAGGACTTTTACCCTTATATTTATAAAATATGCAGTGAGGATATTTCAACATAATAAATAGTGAAATTCTATGATTGAAATGCTATTTAAAACATTAATTTGAGGAATTACTAATCAAATATGCTTAAGTTAAAATATAATTGCAATATTGGCTTTAAAAAAATTGTAGACAATATGCAGTAACCATCAAAATCAATTTAAATTCATAATCACAAATGAATAAAAGACGTAAACATTAATGTAAGATATTTAAATAAAATTTGCGGAATTTACAAATGATTTTCGCGAATTATCTCTTTCTTTGCGATTCTCATTTCTTTCTAAAAATCAGTGTCTGTTATTTCGCTAAACCCAAAAAAATATACTTCTTTGTGATCCAACCATGTCAACTTTTGGCACCTTCAAAACATAACAGGCGGGAAGAACTGCCTTTTTGTTTTGACTTGAAGAAACGTGCACCTGATGAACATCATTTGAGTACTGTTTTGAACGTCTTGGAAATTGCGGTTTGATGACTCTGAATTTCTAGATGCTAAGTTGAGATATTTCAGTCGAGCCAAATCATCATTGTGAAAAGTTAACAATTATTGAACAGAGTATTGAAGTCCATACACCACCAATATACAAAAAAATGGCAAAGTACTCACCAGACATCGATTCTTTCGATTACCACTTGTTTTGGCTAATGACTTCTGGAATCGCAAATCAGAACTTTGCTTTGACTGATTGCTGCGCGACTTCTTCCTCTCGAACTAAACTTTACTAAATGGGCTAATAACGACAGTCTTCTACACTATCACAATCACAAACTGTGCGCCTCGGAATATTTTTGAAAACTCTTTAATTAGATGGATACGTTACAATTTATTTTCGATACTCCTCTCTTGGGTACCTTGTAATCTTAAAGTAGACTGGCTTAATTATTTTCTCGCAGCCTGTATTATTAGTAACAGTTTATAGGGGGGAGGGGGGGGGGATTTCCAATACTCTTATAATTCACCTTTCGCGCGATATTTAATAAACATAAATAAACTTCAAACACATTGGACGCCTGAACTACTTTGAACAAAAAGCATTGTTTTTTCCTTTTACCTTTTTTCCTCATTGACTTTTCCTTTTATTTATACTTCCAATATATCTGATTAATTATCAGTTATTATTAATCAAATTATATCAATCATTATTAAGCCAATATGCCATATTAATATGCATTTTATTGTCACTAACCTAACTATAGTTACTGAAGTATAACTCCTAAAAAGATTGAAGTCTATAGAATGTAGTATTTAATGATTCTAAACGCATATCCTATATAAACAATCGTGACAATATCACAATAGAATTCCTGGTACACACTAACACCATTGTATAATAATACCCAATGATATGCAAATAGATATTATGCCACTAAGGATATATTGTGCTCATTTTTATATTTATTTAATCTCCTGTAGTTAACAATAATATTAATAACGTTTGTTTTATAGCATTCCAGATGATATATCACCATCATTAGGATATACGACTGTAATTTATAGGCTACTGTATGATTTAGCGTTAGATCTGTTTGATAGAGCAAATGTAAACCCGGTTATGTTCAATATTAAGTCACCTCCTTTATCTAGACAAAATAGTGAATCTCAGGTAAGAAAATTCGTTCATTGATAACATTTTAGAAAATTCAATTTTAAATCTTTGATTTACGCTTTTAGGCTGATGTTGCACAGAAAGATAAAAGATCGACTGTGAATAGTCTGAACCTTAATCCACCAGCTCCGGATCCCATCGTGGTCCATCCCGGTGTCGTTATCTGCATGTTCCAGCTTTTGCCTTGCATCAAAGTAAGTAACAATTTTTAAAACATCTTTAGTAATTGTTTTTCTCAATTATCATTGTTGGCTTTGATAATGTTATTTTTATCGCTGAGAACTATCGACTGAAAATAGTCGAAACTGTCGATAGGCAGATAAATAGTAATTACTATTTTCAGTGAAATGCGCGGTTGGACTGTTTTTTTCCATGTCAGACGAAGATGTAGGAATTCTTGTCTATATAAATTGTGAGATAGGAAAGGACGGAGATAATTGCTTGGAGCAATTAATTTTAGATGTGTTTATATTTTCCAAGGGTAGTATAAGCGAGGCAGATGTATATATATTCATTCACGTGCTAATTAAAAAAAAAAAAAACAGGAAAAAATATTACTAATTCCTGTAATTTCTATTAACATGTAATAAATAATATAATTTTAAAGGAAGTAGGATTACTTTTATACTGAATTTTCTGTGGATTTGTAAAAAGGAATGGAATAATAACACCATAAATGTTTTATCGTGTCTTAATATATTAATTGCTATTTTTAAATAACATAGTATAATAAATATAAATAGTACAATATAACTGAAACAAAACGTAAAAACTAAAGATATAACCATAAATAAAATGTAACCGTATACCTAATCATTGAAAAATCTAATCCCTGACGAACCTAAAAATGATCGTACAATAACTACCAGATCCTTTTTAAATAAAAGTTTTATTTATTTTTGGACGGAAATATTTTAAAGTTACTGTTCAGGAATATTATCATGTTTTCAACTTTTCTCCCGTGAGGCGATTTCTTCGATCGTTAATTACTTGCCCAGATTTTGAAAAAACTCGTTCCGAGGGGACAGATGTTGCGGGTACAGAGGAATATTTTACGTGTAACTGATATAATTCAGGTAGTGTCATTTTATTGACGTGTCAAAAATCCAATGGGTTTTCTAAACGTCCAATAAATGGCAATTCCAAATACTGTTTAATCTGTAAAGTTGCTGTAATACTTGGAGTAATGACTTCTTTCATTTTAGCCTTTTTTTAATCAAAATATCTCCAGATGTCAATACATTCCTGGTCAGTAGTTGTATCTCGAATTTTTCGAGATGTGGAACTATATTTGTATTTTTTGAAGTTAAAATGGAAGATACCTCTTTTGTGATAACTTTTTGTATCGCCTCAGCATTATTTGCAATACCAAATCCTGCTTTTTTAAATCTAGGATCTAAAAATGTGGATTTACCGCATATCGTGTTCATTTCTAAAATTGCCAGTCTTTTATTGATGACATGTAATAGACAATTTTGTATTTTTTCCCATTCACTTGTTAAAATCCTGGATTTGATGGAATGTACCAATGGATATAGTTCATCAGATAATTCGGTGGTTATTATTTCAATAGGCTTTAAAAGTTGAACACATTCTGTTAAGATAGTCCATTCGTCAAAAAATAAAAACTGTGGTACTCTTCTTAATAGCCACCAAAATAAATTGTTGAATATTAAAGTAGAGTTTTCCTATCAGAAAATGTATTTATTACAAATATTTAATATACTTTATTCATCTCCTTACCGTTAATATTTTTAAAAGAAGTTTAAAAGAAGAACTGCTACTGCAAAAACTTCATTTTCAAATTCAAAAACTTCATTTCAAACTTCATCAAAAATCTTTTGGAATCGATGCAATTTCTGAAACCTTCGGAACCTAATTTTGGTTTTCAAGATTTTAGGAAAAAAGTTTTGACAAACAAAAGGCTTGGACAAAAATCATGAAAGTTTTTCAAAAAAGTTTTACCTATTATGCCAGTCAAAAGTATCTTACTACTTATTATTTACAATTTTATTTTTTCCCCTCGAAAACTAGCGTTCCAAAATGCTGCTATATTAATTTACAATATGTAGTTATTTACAAGCAAACCACGAAAAAACATAAAATCATATATGTAATATAAATCTATATAAGCATAAATTCGACGCATTAATTTCAAGGTCGTGGCTAGGACGACACAGCCATATTGTTAAAAATCAGTCGAATGTAGAACCGAAAATAGTAACTAAAAGTAAACGACTGAAACAATCGATAGTAAATAGTAATAAAATCAGTCGGACCGAAAATAGCGACTGAAAATAGTCACTGGTAAAAACAGTCGAACCAAAAATAGCGACTGAAACAGTCGATAGTAAAAAGTAGTTAATTACTAAACAGTCGATTTCAGTCGATTGTTCCCAACACCTATTTTATAATTTCACAATTGCGGAAATATAGATGCACTATTTTTAGCTCTAGTGATTCTTCAAGGCGCAAAAAACGTATTTTTTTCTAATGTGATTTTAGGATGACAATTTTGAAACATATCTGAGCCTTCAGCTGTACGTGGCTGAAGTTATCAAATCGTTAGTGAGAAGTGAACGAAATCAGCAAGTTATGTGTGATACAGGTTTTGTAAATTATTTGTTAGAAATTGGATCAGCACCATTACAAAACGAAAACCACCCTTTACATTCTCCATTACAATATATGTTGGAGAGACTGGCAGCTCAAGCATTAGAACCAATTGCTTTGAGGAACTTTTTGAGGTAACTGTTTTTAATCACATTTCTTCATTTTCATAAATGTAGTCAATTTGTTATGAATTAGAAACGTAGTTAAGAAAAATGTAGGACTATTTCTAGGATTGTGTTAATAAACTGTTTAATATTAATCCTTCCATGATTATGTTTTTAATTTTAGATTAGGCAATCCGTTGAGCTGCTTACCTCTTGGATCAACAGAATCTGGTGGTGGGCCAGTACCGTTGACGCGCATCAAAACCATCGTTTCCATGACAACGCCAAAGGATTTCCGCGCCCAGTCCACCTATACGCTTCCTCCCTTCGTGGAGTTTGACATGTCGGCCGAGGGATTCGGTTGCCTGTACCTGCCGAGCATCGCTCCCCAGTCCTACTCCACTCCAAGCGTAGTATCGGCGGTGGATAGCAGTATTCTGGGCGGAATAGGATCAGGGGATCGTCTGTTTCCTCCTCAAACCGGACTCAGTTATTCCACGTGGATCTGCGTCGATAAGTTTTCGGATCCGAGAAATGATCCCCATTCGGTTCATCTGCTTACGTTGGTGAGGACGTACAACGGTAGCAAAGACGATCAGGTGGTTTGTCTGTCCATCGTGCTCTCGGCGCGAGATAAAGCCATTATCGTTTCCACCAAAGAAACCAGAATACCAGAAAGTGAGTCAGTATCTGTATTTTTTCTTATATTTTTATGTTAGAACTTTTTATACAAGGTATGTCGAAAGAAAGTTTATATTTGTTTGATATACTGATCTACCAACATTCATCTTATTCGAAATTGGATCAAGGAAGTTGAAAATGCCAGTAATGTTGGTAAAACCAAAATCAGTTTATAATATTATTTTTTTACATTATTTATTACGTTGCCGACTAACTTACAATTTGTCTTTACATTAACTTAAATCTAGGTATATATCTAGGAGTATCTTAGACTCTGATGTAATATTGTTGCATCTCACTAGAATACACTACACAAGATCAAATGGATTGATTCTTTTTTTCTGTTTCCTGTTTTGGTGCTATCCAAGAGTTATATTACTTTAATATACATGAGAACGGAGACTGTCCTCGTGTCTCCTCTTCATTTATTGGGTGACATTCGGTATCTGAAGGTCTCTATATAAGTAATTAGTCCTGCAGTATCTCGGTGCACCTACAATACTTCTCAGCACTTTGTTTTAGAAAACTTGTATTATATTTATATTAGTTTTCGCGGAACATCCCCAAAATTAAATTCCATATGTCCATATATATAGGTATCAATATTTGCTTATATAATAACACTTTATTAGGTACTGATAGTTGTAATTTTCTTCCAATTAGCCAATACATTTTCTTATATTTTAATTACAGTTCTTTCCTTTCCTTTTTTACATGTTCCTTCCAATGAAGTTTTTGCATTAAAGTTCATTTTGAAATACTTAGCGTTGTTGTTAACTGTAAGAATATTATTATGTATTGTTATTCGTGGTTCAGCCGTCTGATTATATGTGAACTGTCTGTTCGTTAATATGTGTATAATTATTTGAACCTTTCAATTCGCCAATGCCTAAATGTTTTATCCAATGAGTATTTTGTATAAAATTCAATTGATTATCGAATGAAGCTCATTTTAATCTTAATCGATACATAAATAAGCACAACTCTCGCTATTGGCTTGTAACGAATCCGAAGCGAACGCACCAGAAACATATTCATTCGCCTAAAATACGAGTTTAAGCTGCAATGTTGGCTCAATGAATTTTTTTGAAAATGAAAGAGGTCGAATTTCCAAATTTTTTATCTGAATCATTTTTATATCAATTACATAATTTATATTTCCCAAGTTAAAATTAAATTAGACTACTTAAGCTGAAATTATACAACACTTATATACTATAAAAGTTCATATGGTTTGATTGGCGTAACTCTTCTGATTTCCTGCGCATTGTCTAGAATTTCAGCCCAGCTTTATTTCATGTTTTAATGCAAAATCTTAGATAACTTCGTAAATCGGTTTAACTTCGAGTTTATCGTGTAGTTCTTTGCTAGTTACCTAGCCATAAGCATTAATTAATCGAAGAATTCTGTTTTGGCATCGTTGAATTATAAGTTAGTTTGATATTTTAGTGCCCTATGGGGTCCAAATAGGCTGACAAACCAACTCTTTGATTTTAGGACTAGTTGAGAGTATCTTCTTAACGTGATGTATGTGAATAATTAATGAATATTTTTGAATAGACGGTTTATTTTGTTTAATCGATCCGCTGTATAAAAACTTTCTTTTGATACAGTTTGTACGAGGGTGGTTCAAATTTGATCGAGACAAATACTCTGACACGTTTATTTACTATTGAAAAAAATTACAGTTTTTCTGGGTATTTCCGCTCACTAGTTACGCATTTTGTCCATCTTTCCGGAAGTTTTTTGATGCCGGTATTACTCGGACAGAAGACTCAGAAGGGTAGAGTAGATGCAGCATTAGTGGTGGGTTGGGTGCGCAGGAAATCGACGTACAGCACGCCCCGCTGGTCCCAGAACACCGTACACAGAACCTTACCCGCGGACCTGGTTGTCTCCGCTTTGACTGTCGCCCCTTCCTCCTTCTTTCTTCACTCTTTAGACGACATCTTGCTTTCGGAAGTGTAATAGTGTACCCATATCTCGTCTGTAGTGAAGATTCGCGTTAAAAATCCGCCCCCCTCCGCTTCGTATCGCGTAAGCAAGCGGCGACAAACTTTCAACCGCGTAAATTTTTGCTCGATGTTCAACAGTTTAGAAACCCATCGCGGCGTTATTTTGCGATATTGAAGGTGTTCGTGGATTTACACTACCAATACTGATGTTGAGTTCAGCCGAAATGTCTCGAACATTCATCCTACGGTCCTCCAAAATGAGTTGTTCTACGTGGCGAATGTTGTCTGGTGTGATGCTGGTTCGCGGTCGACGATCATGTGGCTCATTCTGGACGGTTTCGTGGCTATCCTTGAATGCTGTCGCCCATTTAAACACGACAGCCCTACTCAGGCACTCACTACCGAACTAATTTTTCAAACGCAGAACAATTTCCGTCTTTTTAACGCCTTCCCACACTAAAAAACGAATGACAATACGTTGAGCTACGGCGTTCAGCACTTAATTTTCACCTATGGTCGAAGCACGCGCTTAAAACATGCGCTCCCGACAAAAACTATGCCACACTGTTCGTAAGGGACCCAGCTATCATATACTCAAGTCACGACTTTCAAAACATACATGCGCACCATCTACAGCGTTTGTCTCCATCATATTTGAATCTCTAGAGAAAAGTAGTTTGCTTTTTTATATTGTCCTGTGCTTTTATTGATATCTTAATTTCAAAGCCAATTTTGTTTTGTTTTAGAAGTTATTGGTAACTGGGAACCTGAAGGTACCGGGGAATATGGAGCTCGTGTTTGGTATCCCGATTTACTCAAGGAAACTCAATGGCACCATATTGTCGTTGTTCTCAATAGGGCGGTACTCAAGAACTCATCATTTTCACTTTACATAGACGGACAACAGGTGCACACGCAAAAGATGCACTATATCTCCCAAAACCCTGGTGGACCTGCCGCTAATCTTAATCTAGCGACCTCCGTCTTCGGTTATATCGGTACACCACCGGCGTGGAGGAGATATTCCCGTTTATGTTGGAAACAGGGACCTTGTCATTTATTTGAGGAGGTTCTCACGCCGACCACTGTTTCTCAAATGTATCAGCTGGGGCCCCACTATATGGGATCGTTTCTTGCGCCCAATTTAACTTGCGGTGACTCAATGCAACTGGTTTCGGAAGAAAAGGTGGTGTTTGGTTTAAATGCCAAAGCTGTTTCTCAATTGACACTGAATAAAATCCGAAAAGTTTATAGCAAAGCAGACAATAAATCGATTGGTAAGTTATTTTGAGTTTGTTTCTGGCCCTTTGTTGAGTTATATTGTTTCTTTCCAGCTAAACAGCTGGGTATGTCTAGTCACGAGAGTGCCACTCCCATAAGGATACTTCATAATTCAGCCGGTCATCTCGCGGGCTCAGCACGGACTTTAGGAGGAGTGGTTATTGGGTATTTAGGAGTGAGGGTGTTTTGTCCAAGACCTGTGGCCATCACTGTAGACACCGTAGGCGGTTGTTCCGTTCTATTAGGGCTCATTGCCATGGCGCAAGACCAAGAGAGTCTGTACGCCGGCGTAAAGGCTTTGGTATGCGTGGTGAGGAGTAACCGTGTAGCTCAAGCCGAAATGGATAGGAGAAGAAGTTATCAGACATTGGCAATGTTACTACGCCGGAAGCGACATCTCCTTAACTCTCACATTCTTCATCTAGCTTTCGGCTTGGTGGGAACGGTCGACAGTGGTCGGTAAGTTTTTATGACACTTATGCCCTGCATATTCTTGACCGTTACTTGTTGATCACAGAGAGTCGTCAGCAATACCAAACAGGACTGCATTTCAAGATCTGCTATGTGATCTCGAAGTATGGCACGAAGCTCCAGGAGATCTGCTGCGTTCACATCTCGAACATTTATACGAATTAGTTTCCGAATCGAATGAAAAGAAACACAACACTTGGGTGATGAGAGATTTAGGTTTAGTGGAGAAACTTTTGCACATCACACCAGATGTTAAAAATTCATCAACTAAACAAGTAAGATATACTACTCTCTTTATAAACCTTTTTTTTTATTACTCTTAGTAGTTCCACAATCTGCCGAGAGATCCCCATATATTCCAGAGGTTATATATACATGGCATACATAAAACCAAACCAACTTCATGATATTAATATAATTTTCGACATAATGTAAACAAACAATATTGTGAATACATAGTAAACAAAACAACCGCAAAACCTATCGATAGTGTATCCAAAAACAGGGTAATTTTTACAAATATTTTGAAGGTATTCAACTTGTTATTAATTATACCACATTTATAAATTGAAATGTAGTTAATATATTAGAAAAATAAGGAATAAACGAATTCATATATCAGTTTAAAAAATCTACCACAAAATATTTTCAAGGTCAGACTAAACTTTGCTATAAATACTTCGTAGTTGTTTCATACCCGCCCACATACTGAACTTAAATAGTTTTATAGCAAATCTTAACTGACGTTGCAATTATAAATAAAAACAAACCCAGCTATCCACTAATAAATATATTCTCCTGTATAAAATACTACTTTAATTAATTAGTCCTATTCTAAAATCTATATATGTCCAATAATCAGATTGGATGGTGTTAGACGTTTTAGTCTACGCACTTCACTGTCACTTCGCATATTTAGCTGATTAGCGAGTACGTTGAGATACACTTACACTCTTTCGAAGTACTTCACACAAACACGTTGAGTTACACTCGTTATTGGTTCTAGAGGAATATCACGTTGTATCACTTAATTTGAGACATAATACGAAGCATCGACAATGGCACGCAACATTTTATTTTGGAACCGTTGTGTGATGGATATATAAGAGTTGCTAGCGGTTCCCCATAGTTGGATTCCATATAACCAAATAGGCTTGAATATTGATTTATACAATAATTTCTTGTTATCCGATGATAATTTAGATTTGCGCCTGATAAGCCAATACATTTGGTAGAGTTTAAGTCTATACCAAGATATTTAGTATCCTCTGCTTGCGGGAGTGGATAATTATTGATATAGACTGGTGACTGAACATGTTTTTCTTCGGAGCGTAAAAGTTATATGACTGGATTTTGTTTCGTTGGTTTTTATACGCCACGTTTTCAGCCATATTTCTATTTGATTTTGGTGTGTTTGTAGCTTAATTCATACTATGACTGGATCTTCATGCTTTATAAACCTGGAATAATATTTTTTATATTTGTTTTAATGTTGCTCTATTAATATCTCTCCATGCTTAAGCCTTTCCTTACTCTCTTTCTGCTTCTTTCTCTTTACCATATGAATAAAAATGTAAATTCTAGAATATCTTGTAAAAGTACTACTCAAGACCTCATAACATGTTAATATCTCAATTAATATCAATCAATTAATAATATTCAACACGATTAAATAATCAGTTCACACAACACTTGTGGTTGTATTTTTATTTATCAGAACCAGAACACTAAGTGGTACAGTAATAACAGTAATAAACTCTCCTGCTGTTATTTACTTACGCTGGGATATTATAAATTGGGGGAATTACAGTTTTGGGGTGTGTAAGCTGTGAAGGAAGAAGCTGCCTACTGAGGCATATGGTATGAATTTACATTTTGACAATTTTTATCAAAATCTATTAAAAAGTTAGGTCTTAAGGAAATAAAAAATGACGAACAAGCTTTATGATGTTAAAGTTTAAAGCACAAATTGATACTTTCCAGTAACACTGTGTAGGAATGTTCATCTTGTCGGTCGGAATGTGTGGCTGTCGACGCGATTGTTGATCGGAACATCCACTACTATTTTTGTAGAAGGAATTCACGGGAATAGAAAACACGGGCTGAATAAGAACTTGTTTATTACATGTGTTAAATATTACATATGTTCGATGAGAAGATGAACAGGATATTAGGTTAGGTTAAGGAAGTACGGAAGCGCTATGGAAGTGGTACTATTACAAGGGGTAGAGAAAAAATAGAAAATACAGAGAGGGAGACGTGGTCCTGGTGGTTTTTTATAGCCGGGAACCTCATGGTACCAATCCACCAGCGTTAACAACCTTTGAACTTATGAATGTAGATGTAACAGTGGTGGCCTAAAGTGTTGTAGCGGTCGCTACATCTGTATGTTGTAGTATACTGTTATTTAGTATCGTACTATGTTCGCATCAGTACATTTTATCAACAATTAGCCGGTCCTAGACTCCATAGGCTTGATCCTAATTCATTTTGTAAGAAATCCAACTCGGAGAATTAATATCGTTTTTAGTATCAACGTAATTAAAACGTATTGTATCTTTTACTGTCTTTTCTTTACAGGTACTTTTTTCATTGTTAACAGTATTGTTGGGTAGCCAACCTAGACCCAATGATCTATTACTGTTCGGACAATTCATAGCATCAACACTTCCTCATGTAAATACCATAAACGAAAAAACTATTACGTTAAAACAAGGTGATCTTGAAGCCGAAAATATCCTTTTACGAAACAGGTTAGTATTCGTAATGTATATTGAATCACCATATTTTGGCATTGGATCATTTTATAGGTGTTTGACACTTTTACATTCGTTGGTCTTCTCGAGTAGAAATCAAGTTGGAGAGGAAATATCTAAAATTTTAGGCTTTGACTGGCTCCTGTTATTCATGCAACCTAACATACACTCGACCAGTTGCGTGTGGGCTTTCCGAATACTAGTAGCAGCCAGTTCCAGTCCATTCTTGATCTGTAGGTTCCGCGAAGGAACCAGCAATGGTGGTTGGTTAAGATACACCGAGCAGGTAACCCACAACAGGATGGCGGTGATGCTGGGATGCCCGTCTCATTCTTCGCCTTTGGTTAACCCCGAAATGAAATCGGAAGCTTTACACATACCAGGCTTCCAGTCGTTGGCTTGGTTACTGCCGTCTCATCTTGATATTCCTGAGCTCTACTTCTTGCTCACTGCTCTGATGATGGGACAACCAGCGAAATTATTACCGGCTGAGACGAAATTCGATTTGGACACAGTGTGGGCTTTTCTTTGGGGTTCTTCAATTAACAATCAGCCAATTAACAGTGTTACTCCAAGAATAACACTTAGCCCAGAAGCGGTGGTTGTATTACTAGGAATGATGAGAGCATTACTACATTCAGATCCAGCCAATTTACCTGAGTGGTTAAAAGATCACATAGTTTCAATAATTCAGGTATGTTTTATTTAAGCTGTTTAAACTGTTTAATTAATTATTTCTCAATTTAGGTCCTTTTTCAATTATATCACAATATGCCTGAATTCATGCCTATTTTCATGTCTTCAGAAGTTCTTAGTGCCTTGGCTAGTGTCCTATTCCCTCCAACTCATCATTATGAAGATAGTGGTGGTAGCAGTGGCGCATCCACACCTGCTGGTGAAGAGGCAACTGATATGATTGTTGTCGTGTCCAGGTAATTTTCTGTGTAATCGAATTTGGTTTATAATTGGCCAATGATGGATATTTTTAGGACGCCTTCAGAAGAAGAAACGTTAACTAATCATCCAGCGAGACAATTCGTTATTGATTTCATACGAGTGATCGTCGTTGACTCCTTAAGCCTATCTACAACATTGAAAACTTCTCCGGTTATCGATTTGGTTTTAGACGCTTTTCCAGAAGATTCCAGCAATTCTCAACAAGTTGCATATCAAACCGAAGTACTATACACGGTATAATTAATGATGATTGGCATAATATAGTTCTGTTGTAGGTTTTAGTGACATTGATGGATCATTTGTTGGCTGCTGATATGTTAGTCGGTGATCAAGCGGCTATTCCTATAGTTCCATTAACTAATGCCCACATTCAACATGTAGCGCCGAATGTTTTCTATTTGACATCGAGAATTGTAGACAAACTGTGGCAAGGTGCTCTAAATAGGGATCCACACGAAGTTTTTGATTTTATTGGTAAGATATATCTTATAACAAGTAATATTTGGATCTAGGACACAAACATTAATTTTGATTTCTGCAAAATTTCTTTATATTTCCTATATGCACCGAAGTCACTTTCGTTGAAAAGTTAGAAAATCAACGTTTTAAGAATTAAGGAATTACTACGAATGCTCAGCTATATTGACATTGCAGTTGAAGCTACATCGACGCTGTCTTTAAAACTTTTTTTATTATTATTTAATTATTACATTGTTACTAGTCGTTTCTGTCTAACCTACAATTTGTCTTTATGTTAACTTAAATCTAGGTATATAAATTTATGCATGTCAATAATATTTATGTGAAATAATATTTATACATGTCACTGCTGTATTTTTTATTATATGCATCTTACTACACAACACTACACAAGATAAGATAGTCTGATACTGATATAAGTTTTAATTTAAAAAAATGGTAGTTGATTCGTTGTTTTTTTTTAGTAAAATTAATTGGACAAGCCAAAAGAAGAACAGGAAATTTGTCCCTTGAAAGTCTATACCATTGCCTGAACCGAAGTATTTTGTATCTCCTATCGCGAAATACTGAGTCCATTGCTGATCAAATGTCCGTCTTAGAGGCTTTGCATAAATTGACAACTAACAGGTTTGTAATTGAATTTAGAATTTTTTAAATTGAATTAATATGAGTATAATTGAACTGGAATTCTTAACACTGTGGTTTTTAGATTAATCGCTTTTGGTGCTGGAAATCACGAACTAGATTTTATCGGTTGTCTTACGTACTGTCTTCTTCAACTGACCGCCGATATGAGGATAGCTATGGAGGTTGGAGCAGGCAGTTCGACGCCCAAGACCACCTGGCACGTGAATCCAGGTCAAGATCTTGAATCGCGCGATGAATTGTTGAACGCTCACCAAGGCCGTAACTTAATGGCGACGGCCGCAGCGAGAGTATGGGAGGAATTGTACGTGTGTAAGAAACCAGCGATAGAGGAAGTGTTCAAGGTTACTCTACAGTCTCCGAATATTAATGCCAAGGCACCCGATTTAACTGTGGTTCGTGAACAAGTTTATGACGCCGCATTGAGACTTTGGTTGAATTACATTGATGCTGAGAGAAAAGCTGTTTATAGGGTAAGGCTTGTAGCATGATTGACTTTGTTTAATTCTCGTTTGTAAAGCGGTTAACATAGAGTGTCTATGACAATCAAATATAGTATATGACAGACAAATATAAACATTTTATTTGGCTAATTCTTATTAATATTTCTGAAAAATGTTTCCAATGTTTCAAGCAGTTATAGTGATGTAGAGTAACATATTATACATCTTGATTGATTTTCAAAATAGGCAAAATATTTTCAATTTTTCAAACTAATTCTAATTTACAAATTTACAATTTTTTTTTAAAGAAAAATCATACCTAATGTATGTAAGATTCAGTGTCAAGAACATTGTTGGAAAACATTTAAAATTGGTAAAAGATGTGGAAATAAAAATACTTATAAAAGAACATATATATAAAAGAACTATATAAATTGTAGTTTTATTAGTCTGCAACATTGATGGAAATATTTTGTTTCATATACATTATACCAGTTTTTCATAAATAAGTGTCTTTTTAAAGTGATACTACACGCAAACACCTAATAATTATTCTCTCATTTTATTTTTCATATAGTATTAGGAAATATTTCAAAAAGTACGTTATTTCTTGGAGCATAAAAATGTATAGATATATTATTATTGTATAAATATATTATTTATTGTAAAAATTCTAGACAAGAATTTCATCTTGCACATCTTATCTAATTGATTATTTATCAATGATTACAGGTTCCATGGGAATTACACAATCAGCTGCAGTCAAAAATCCACAAAGTAACTGGAGGACTAACGCGTCTTGCGAGCAGAACAAAAGTCCGTAAAGAAGAAACATCTCGAGTCAGAGTACGGATGGGACGTAAACAAGCTTTAATATGGATGACGAATCATATCGGTCTGGTTCGGGAACTGGTAGAAATGAGACGTCAGCAACACCTGAATACAACTAATCATACTCAAAGATATGTGCACCAAGAATGGCTGCAAACTGAAAATGAACTGACCAGGGAACGTGGTCTGTGGGGTCCTAAAGAACCATGCCATTTAGATAAATGGATGTTGGACATGACCGAAGGCCCTCATAGGATGAGGAAGAAAACTATGAGGAACGATTTGTTCTATCTTCACTATCCTTATCGGCCTGAACATGAAAAAGGTAAACAATTATTAATATTTTATCAAAATATTATAACATAATTTCCAGGTCTCTTGAAACATAAAGTTGCTACCAGTTACCACAGCAAAGAATACTTCCAAGTTTTACAGTTGAGGCAACACAATGGTGTCAGTGGACTAACTCTGGAGCCCCCAGAACGAACTTATAGTATCTCGGAAGAACCATCACCGTTACCAATAGCCTCTATACCTCCACTTGCTAGACTTACTTCGGACATTGACGACCAACAGGAAGAAAACGATACCGAGGAGGAACAACCATCAGCGCCTCCAGATAATCAGACTTTGCTTAGATTATTGGAACACAATGAAAAAATTACTCACACCTTTAGGGTGGCTAGGATACAGGGTTTGGATGCTACAGAGGGTTTGCTGCTTTTTGGGCAAGAACATTGCTATATTGTGGATGGTTTCACACTGTTAAAGAATCGGGAAATACGGGACATCGATAGTGTTCCAGAAAATGCAAATGAATACGAGCCCATTTTACCCAACCCTGGCTCGCCAAGAAGATCACGAGCTATGAGACAGTGTTCAAAATTTTCCTATGATGATATTAGGGAAGTCCATAAAAGAAGGTAGGTATTCAGTATAATTTTAAAAGAGAGAGAAAAAGAAGAAGCAAGAGAAACTCTGGCATATATGAAAGTATTTATAACAGGTCAATTCAAAAGTCCCCGGCCTGACACATAGATGGCGTTACTAGAATTAAATCTATTTGTTTTTTTAGTTAGCCCTAACCATCAACAGATGCCTGTATAAATTTGATAGCTGGCGGATCATTATTTTGTGAATTATAACATTTTTAGTGAAGCAACTTTTGTTATTGTGAAAAAAATGGATAAAAAGGAATTTCGCGTGTTGATAAAATATTGCTTTTTGAAGGCAAAAAATACAATTGAAGCAAAAAATTTCTTTCTTTGTTTCTGAACACTGCCCCACGAAAATCAACATCAAGGATAGGTATGCTAAGTTTAGACGTGGTGAAATGAGCACCGAAAACTGTGAACGCAATGGACGTCCAAAACAGGTTGTTACCAACGAAAGCATTTAAAAAATCCACAAAATGATTTTGAATGGTCGTAAATTGAAATGTAATGAAATAGCAAACACTTTAAAGATATCAACTGAACGTGTACATCATGTCATTCACGAATATTTGGGTATGAGAAAGCTCTGTGCAAAGTGGGTGCCGCGCGAACGACAAGTTGATAATTCGGAGCAGTGTTTGGAGATGATCTAGCGTAATAAACCTGGGTTTTTGCGTCGATATCTGACAATGAATGAAACATGGCTCCGAATCATCATTTCACTCCGAAGTCCAATCGACAGTCATTCGAGTGGACTGCACACGATAAACTTGCTCCAAAGCGTGGGAAAACGCAATAGTCGGTTGGCAAGGTTTTGGCGTCTGTATTTTGGGATGCGCATGGAATAATTTTCATTGACTACCTTGAAAAAGGAAGGACCATCAACAGCAACTATTACATAGCGTTATTGGACCGTTTAAGGGACGAAATCGCCCAAAAACGGCCGCATTTGAAGAAAAAAAGTACTGTTTCACCAAGACAATGCACCGTGTCAGAAGTCAGTGAAAACGATAACAAAAATTCATGAATTGGGCTTCGAATTACTTCCTTATCTACTGTATTCTTCAGATCTGGCCCCCAGCGACTATTTCCTGTTCTCAGATCATCTCAAAAGAATGCTCGCTGGGGAGAAATTTTCGTCATTTGAAGGGGTGATCGCCGAAACTGAGGTTTATTTTGAAGCAAAGGACAAATCGTACTACAGAAATGGAATCGAATAGTTGGAGGGTCGCTATAATCAGTGTATCACTCTTGAAGGGAATTATGTTGAATAAAAAAAACTAATTATGCAAAAGAAAATGTGTTTTACTATGGTAGGCCGGGGACTTTTCAATTAACCTGTTATATTGTATCAGTTATTGGTATATTGTTTTAGATACTTGCTTCAACCAATGGCGTTGGAAGTATTTTCTGGAGATGGACGTAACTATCTGTTGGCTTTCTCGCGGAAACAACGGAATAAAGTTTACCAACGATTCATGGCGACTGCAACAGGTATCGCTGACAGTGCTCAACAGTCAGTTGCTGGGCAAAAGCGAACAGCTAATGTAGAACAAGCTACAAGCCTTTTGAGTAATCTTATTGGTGAGACCAGTGTTACTCAAAGGTAAATAAACTCTTTTAACCAACAATAGACAACGTGAGCAATACCGATCTTTTCTAGATGGGTGAGAGGAGAAATCTCCAATTTCCAATATTTGATGTATCTGAATACTCTTGCTGGTCGTTCCTATAACGATCTCATGCAGTACCCGGTGTTTCCGTGGATTTTAGCCGATTATGATTCGGAAGAGCTTCATTTGAATGATCCAGCGACATTCCGCGACTTCACCAAACCAATGGGTGCTCAAAGTCCAGAAAGACTCGAACAGTTTAGGAAACGATATAAAGTATGTAAAAATGAAGTATTTGAAAAGTGCTTTACATAATATGATTAGTAGCTAAACTCAGCCACTTTTTGCTATAGATCGTTTTGTTGTATATTATTAAGAGGTGAAAAATCAAACAAAAATACAGGCTTGTTGCAAAATACATACAATTAAATTGTTTCCTAAATAAAACAACTTAATTGAAAACAGAATCTGTATAAAATGGGACTCTCCTATTTTTCGTGCGAAAATAATAGCGAAAAAAAAGTTCTTACACATAGTGTACATATTGTGATTTGATAATTCAATTTTCAATCCAACTCATTTGTTTTTAATCTACTAAATCGACTGCTTTCTAAGTTTTACTAACACATACAACATACAAAAGTTGAATAAAAGTTCGGTTACGACGTTAAAAAATATTTTATGAATTGTGAAGTGAAAAACTGTGTGGGAAAATAATTAGATTTTCAGCAATAATTTGTCGTTTTCTTCAGGAATGGGATGATCCCCATGGAGAGACTCCACCATATCATTATGGCACTCATTATTCCAGCGCCATGATAGTGTGTTCCTACTTGGTGCGCTTGGAACCATTCACTCAACCATTCCTGCGATTACAAGGAAGTCATTTCGACTTGGCTGATAGGATGTTCCACTCTGTGAAGGAAGCATGGCTTTCTGCATCCAAACACAACATGGCTGACGTTAAAGAATTGATTCCCGAATTTTTCTATCTGCCCGAATTTCTGGAGAATTCTAATCAGTTCGACTTGGGTGTCAAACAGAATGGGGTTGGTAAGGAGACCATTATATTAAATATTATTTTACGCGTTTATTTTGACTGGAACTGTATTTGGTTTAGCTTTGGGTGATGTAGTGCTTCCACCATGGGCTAAGCAAGACCCTAGAGAGTTCATTAGAGCTCATAGAATGGCATTGGAGTGCGACTACGTTTCTCAGAATCTCAACCATTGGATCGATCTAATTTTCGGTTACAAACAACATGGACAGGCAGCAGTTGATGCAGTTAATGTGTTCCATCACTTGTTCTATGAAGGAAACGTTGATATCGATAATATTGATGATCCCCTTAAAAAGGTATATAGTTAATATTTATGATTTTATGACTTCCAGGTTGATATAAATAACTGTTTCTTTTTTAGAACGCAACAATTGGCTTTATAAACAACTTCGGACAGATACCCAAGCAGCTATTCAAAAAACCCCATCCTTGCAAGAAGATGGGTGGTAATAATCGATCTTCTGTCATCGATACGGGATCTTTGGTACAAGCGTTTTCCTTGCCTCAGCCAGAGAAATTATTCTTTCATCATTTGGATAATTTACGGCCCTCACTTCAACCGATTAAGGGTGAGTTAAGGTGGCATATTTTATACAATCTGTATTATTATTATTGTTTGTATTAATTATTTAGAAAGTAAATATTCGAGCGAATATATGTCTACCGAAAAAACAATAAAATTATGCAATCAAATTATCTATAAGATAAAACAAATGAATTAAATACAGGGTTTTATATCATTTTAACTCTTATTTCTTCAAAAACAAATAATTAGATCACTATAATTTGACGTTGAATATTTGACATATTTAAAAACAAATGAGTGAAATGACATACACTATATACTCTATGACATATACTTAATATGTAAAGATTTGTCAGATATAACAATAGAATGTAATAATGTCAGGTCTGCCACAGAATATCAAAGTTCATGTCGACTACTTTTCGAGTTTTGGCGGCATACATGTACGCAAGTATGATTTATTTTAGTAAGGCTAAATTAGAATCGTAATTATAATTTCTTTCATAAAAACAAATAGCATGGTAATGAATACCAAACAATTATGTCAAACCAAAATGCCAAGAATTTTCCGTTTTTGTTGTAATATGAAATTGACTATTTCAATTGCTGCCGCAATTTTGTTATAAAAAGTATACTGTTAGAAACGATTTTGTAGAATCGATTTGGTGAAAGTGTTTGGGCAATTAAAACTGGATTCAACTGAGTCCCTTTCTGTTTATATTTTACAAACAGCTCTGTTAAAGCCGTAACACAGAATGCATTAAGAGCCACTCAATTACTTATAGTCTATTCAAAGTTATTCTGTACATACATCATCTAAATTTATGACGCCAAAACGTCGCAATGTTGCCGCATCAACTGTGAGTTTTAGTTCAGTTTGGCTTTGACATACAACAAACCTCTATTCTAAATAAAATAATTGAACAAAAATGTTATCAAATATTATTTATTTTAAAATTTTAGTACATCTAAAAACTACAGTTAATTATACAGCCACAACAGTTTATAGGTTAGTGTTATAATCTCTTGTCACTATGCTTTCAAGAATTTTGCATACGTCTGACAACCGGACGACTTCGACAGGCTCATTTGTTTACGTGTTCGAACTAATCAGACAGCATTGTGTCTCCTTTTAACTAGAATAAAATGAGAAGCAAAATATTGTCTCATTCTAAAACGAATTTACAAATTGCGTTAAACAAAACATTAAACATCTTGATGACGTATATACAAAAAAATTTGAATGGACTATATGTCCAACAATATAGAAACACTCTTCTGTTAAAATGTTATGTTGTATAAATACTTCAAGTCAATTTATTTACTACTTTCAGCTTTGCAGATCCAAACATACGTAAACCGATTTTTTTTATATATAAAAGCTAATTGTATTATTTTAATGGTTTTGATGATCAATTCTTTTATTTTAGAAGTTAAAGGTCCTGTAGGTCAAATACTTCAAGTGGATAAATCAGTATTAGCCGTGGAACAAAACAAAATCCTGATGCCACCAGCTTTCAATAAATACGTAGCCTGGGGTTTTGCCGATCATTCCATCAGAATAGGCAACTACGACAGCGACAAAGCCGTGTTTGTTTCGGAGAACGTTGAACAAAACAATGGCGAAATATTGGCTTGCGTTTGTCCTTCCCCTAAACTCATTGTAACAGCTGGTACTAGTTCGGTATGCGATCTTTCTTTCTAAATTGAAGCTATGCCATTAAATTAATCTATGTTCATTATTTAGGTGGTTACTGTATGGGAATATGAAGCCAGAAAGAAATCTACAAGCATAAAGCATAGTTTATATGCTCATACTGAAGCTGTTACCTGTTTAGCAGCCAGTCCAGCTTACAATGTGATCGTCTCAGGTTCTAGAGATTTCACCGCGATTATTTGGGATCTGTCTCGAGGCGTTTTCGTCAGGCAACTACGTGGTCACGCTGGTCCAGTAGCTGCGGTCGCTGTTAATGAGCTAACAGGAGATATCGCCACATGCGCTGCCACTTGGTTACATGTTTGGAGCATTAATGGTTGCCCGCTAGCTGCAGTAAATACTTGCGTTGGCAGGGCGGACAGGATGCAGCAAATTTTATGCGTGGCTTTCTCACAGGCCCATGACTGGGATCCACTTAACGTTGTCATTACTGGTTCAACAGATGGTGTAACTAGGGTAAGTGTCTATGTTAGGTAATGTTTATCAAACAATTATACTGAAGTTCTCCTCCATTTCTGTTTATAGATGTGGTCTATTGATTATGTTCAAGTTCCAATTGAAACTGACCAAAATACTCCAACCGAAAAAATAAAATCAGAAAGCAAAGATCTCATCACTAACGAACCAGTGAGGCCATCACCTTCCCAACATCGCCTGGTCAAACAAATTCATGTATCCCATGACAGTAGCGGTAGTTTAATGAAGTCTGGTTCGGAAAGTAGTTTATCTGAAGACCTAGGACAAAGAAATGTGGTACGACGACAGTGTTATTTTTTATTTATATTTTTTGAGAAAATTGTTGTTGGGCTTTGAAGGTGGAACGTACGAAATCTGGTGAGAGCAGTTCCAAGGAATGGCAGAGTGAACAACAAGAAGAAAAGGAAACTTGCAGTGATGGTGAAGAAGTTGTGGCTCCAGTTGCCCCAACGAGAAGGAGAAGGTCACGGGTACATGCCGGATTCAGGAAAAGTGAAGGTATTTTAATTTTTAAGCCCTCATATATCCTATTGATTCTGAATTATGGTTGAAAACTGAACAGATTTTTTAAATTGGCGTTTATTTATGTTTTATTTTATTATTTAATTATTTTTTATGAATTATTTAATTTGAATAATAACAGAACATTTTTTGCTACGAATGAAGTTTTTTTTTTAAATTAAATTTGTAAAACTCTTTTTAAGTGAAGGCATTTTGCTGAATATTACCAGATTTTGAGAGTTGAAAACTTATCGAGTTGCGATATAAACAAATTGATTTTTAGGGGGTAATAGTGCTGAAAGTGGCAGTTTGGATGTGGACGATAGCTCAGGACTAAGAACAAGCAAATCTGACACTAGTCTTACCGATTCCTTCATCATCATTGATAAAAAGAAGAAAGCCATTAATCCTCTAAATACCCTCAAACCAGGTGAATGATACTTTTCATGATCATATGTACAGTTATTTGATTCTCATCTCGTTATAGGTTTTAAATGGCAACGTCAGTTAGTATTTCGCAGCAAACTCACTATGCACACGGCGTACGACCGAAAAGACAATACTGAACCGGCATCGATTACTGCTTTAGCAGTCTCAAAGTACGTTTCTTTGATTAACATCACTTAGCTCGATGTTGATACATATATTTTTTAGGGATCATCGAGTAGTGTACGTTGGCGATACTAGAGGACGCGTATTCTCTTGGTCAGTATCGGATACGGTGGGACGTGCAGCAGATCACTGGTTGAAAGATGAAGGAGCAGAAAATTGCGCTAATTGTGCAGTGAAATTTACGCTTTATGAAAGAAGACACCATTGCAGGAATTGTGGACAGGTCAGTATTTTTTAAATTCATTTTCAATTAATTAAGTGTTATTAATTTTTGTTTTGATACTTAAAACATATGTGGTTGTTAACAGGTCAGTTGAGAAGTCTCCATCCTACCATAGTAAACCCCATTTTTTTGCCGAAACTATTTTTTTTTATTCAATATAATTCTATTCAAGGGTGATACACTGATTATAGCGACCCTCCAACTTTTCGATGCCATTTTTGTAGTACGATTTATCATTTGCTTCCAAATAGGCCTTAGTTTCGGCGATAACCTCTTCATTCGACGAAAATTTCTTCCCAGCGAGCATTCTTTTGAGATCTGAGAACAGGAAATAGTCGCTGAGGGCCAGATCTGGAGAATACGGTGGATGAGGAAGCAATTCGAAGCCCAGTTCATTGATTTTTGCCACCGATTTCACTGACTTGTGACACGGTACATTGTCTTGGTGAAGCAGCACTTTCTTTTTCTTCAAATGCGGCCGTTTCTTCGGAGCTTTCGACCTTTAAACGGCCCAATAACGCTATGTAATAGTCGCTGTTGATAGTTCTTCCTTTTTCAAGGTAGTCAATGAAAATTATTCAATCCGCATCCCAAAATATTTTTGAATGATATGATGTAAGCGTTCAGTTGATATCTTTAGAATGTCTGCTATTTCATTCAATTTCAATTTACGGTCATTGAAACTCATTTTGTGGATTCTTTAAATGTTTTCGTCGGTAACAATCTCTTTTGGGCTTCCACTGCGTTACCGTCTTCGATGCTCATTTCACCACGTCTAAACTTAGCATACCCATCCTTGATGGTTGATATTCCTGGAGCAATGTCCGGAAACTCGGCATCAAGCCAAGTTTTCTGATTCTATAATGAATTTACAAATTGCGACAGACAATACATTAAACATCTTGATGACGCATATACAAACTGTGAATAAACCATATAAACAAATTATAAATCCATTATAAAATTCATTAAAAAATTTCGTTTAATTTAAACTTATTCGAACAATTTTGTTAATATTAAATATAGAAATAATTTTTTTCATGACTGGTAATATAAATTTAACTTTAGAATGCCTCGAATGTAAAAATAATTTGAAAAATAAATTTCTTCCAAGAAATCTCAATGTCCCGTTTCTACAATGAACGAATATTGATAACACTCCCAATATTGGACTTAATTGTTGATTCGTTTAACATTTTCAGGTATTCTGTTCTCGTTGTTCTCGATTCGAGAGCGAGATCTCCAGACTGAGGATATTGAAGCCGGTACGAGTCTGCCAAACCTGTTACGCCGCTCTGAAGGGCGAGAAATAACCTGTAGATCCACACCACTTACCTACCGTACAATAATTTATATACATATAAATATGCGTAGCTTAGGGGATGATGTTGATACCGTTTGCATTCGATCCCATTGCTCGATTCGATTGGATCAAAATGAACTTGGTATTCCCGTCTTCCCCGTCAATGTAGAGATAATAAAACAACTATATGTAAGATAAGAGAACAATATTAGGTGTACAAACTGATGTATAACAAGAAACAAAAAAAAAGTAATTTTCTAGTAACTCGTAAAAAAATGATTAGAGGTATGATGTAAAATATACAAAGTCCCCAAAGGGGCCCCGCCATTAATATCTTAGTGTATGAAGGAAAACCCAGAACAATAATGGATTTGATATTAACAGAAAATATTTCGCTTGATGTTTTAGTACACATATATAGGCGAGAATCTAACCTACTATTATTTCCCACAGATTGTATTTTAATGTCAAATTGGTGAATGACCTCGTGAAGCTATAGGAGAGTAATATTGGCGGAAATTGCTGATGAATATTCTCTCCTAAAACGTTATGTATATGTCTGAAGTCAGTTTGTATATAAAATCCCGTTATTTCTGGAATTATGCTTTTAAAGCATATATTAATACATTCAGTATTGGAAATAAAATAGTATAAACCTCCACACCTCCCCTAAAATAATAGTTTCTTAGATAAAGCCATATTTAAATATGAGAAAAGTATTTATATATGAACAAATATATTTTTAACGACTGATTTATTATTATTAGTATTGTGTTACGGATAAAATACTTTTGAAGATGTCGAATTTTGTTGAGATGCTCTTAACTATATATACAATAAAAGTGTGTTTCATTTTTTTATTGATTTTATGATAACAAATCGCTTGTATGTTGTATTATTTAAACCCTGTAGTTTTATATTCAATTTTTAATAGATTATTTTAAGCGCAACGTTGTTGGTTACTGTTGGTATTCATTATTTGTGTTATTTTTACATATTTTTGTGATATAGCATTTTATCCTATTTATTGTTGATTATTTATTTCTTTTAATATATATCTTTTATTTGCTAACTATTTTTTATTATATATTCATATATAACAGGTCAATTGAAAAGTCCCCGGCCTACCATAGTAAAACACATTTTGGCAAAATTTTTTTTTTATTCAACATAATTCCTGATTATAGCGACCCTCCGAATTTTCGATACCATTTTTGTAATACGATTTGTCCTTTGCTTCAAAATAGGCCTCAGTTTCGACAATCATATCTTCATTTGACGAAAAGTTCTTCCCAGCAAGTATTCTTTTGAGATATGAGAACAGGAAATAGTTGCTGGTGGTAAGATCTGTGGAATACGAGATAGGAAGGAATAATACGAGATGAGGAAGCAATTCGAAGCCCAATACATGGATTTTTGCCATCGTTTCCACTGACTTGTGACACGATGCATTGTCTTGGTGAAGCAGCACTTTCTTTTTCTTCAAATGCGGCCGTTTTTCGGCGATTTCGGCCTTCAAACGGTCCAAGAACGCTATGTAATAGTCGCTGTTGATGGTCCTTCCTTTTTCAAGGTAGTCAATGAAAATTATTCCATGCGCATCACAAAATACAGACGCCATAACCTTGCCAGCCGACTGTTGCGTTTTCCCACGCTTTGGATTCGGGTTCATTGTGTGCAGTCCACTCGGATGACTGTCGATTGGACTTCGGAGTGAAATTATGGAGAGCCATTTTTCATACATTTTCACATATCGACGCAAAAAATCGGGTTTATTAGGATCATCTTCAAACACTGTTCGGAATCATCAACTTGTCGTTGTTTTTGGTCAAAAGTGAGCTCGCGCGGCACCCACTTTGCACAGAGCCTTCTCATGCCCAAATATTCGTGAATGATATGATATACACGTTCAGTTGATATCTTCTGCTATTTTATTCCATTTCAATTTACGGTCATTCAAAATCATTTTGTGGATTTTTTAAATGTTTTCGTAGGTAACAATCTCTTTTGGTCTTCCACTGCGTTACCGTCTTCAGTGCTCATTTCACCACGTCTACTCTTGGCACACCAATCCTTGATGGTTAATTTTTCTGGGGCAGTGTCCAGAAACTCAGCTTCAAGCCAAGTTTTTGCTTCAACTGTATTTTTCCCTTCAAAAAGCAATATTTATCAATTTTTTTCACAATAACAAAAGTTGCTTCATTCAAAATGCTATAATTCATAAACTAATGATCCGACAGCTGTCAAATTTATACACGCATCTTTTGAGGGTTAGGGCTAACTAAAAACATATGGATTTAAGCGCCATCTATGTGTCAGGCCGGGGACTTTTCCATTGAACTGTTACTTTAACTTTCCCGATGAAGTGTCTTGTATAAGGTGGCACCAAGTCTATCAAACCCATAGCTAAAATATTGCGAACGTAATGGAATTGTAGGGTCTATTGAAGGAAAAATTAATGAATCCATGTATTTTCAAATACTATTTCTTATCAGAAAAGGAATAAAGTAAAGTGACATATAAAAAGACCTTAATTATTCTTCATAGAAAATGTTTCATATATAAAATAGGTAATGAAATTAGTTCACTTTTAAAAAGTAACATATACGAGGGGGAATCATCAAATATCAATGGTATACACAAACTAAATATTTAACATTTTTCAATGTTGTCGCCAGGTGCTCTATTTAAAGCGGATTTTGATTCCTAGAGACTTAGAAACCATTCTAGAAGATATCTGTCCTTATCCAGGCCATATCCATTTGTTTTAGGTTTCTATAGGTTTCTTAGGGGGCGGTGCTGTAGCCTTGGTCACTGTTGCAGTGGCAGGACGTCGACTAAAATAATTTAATAGTTTAACATTTGGTTGGGAAATCAGTGTTTATCAGGTGTACCGGAAATACATTACCGGTTTTTCTAAGAGATGTCGCTAGGTTTAAGTATGCAATGTTATGATTTGGCACATATGTCATTTTATTTTACTGACATCAAGCTTCAAACCTCTACTATCTGAGTTATATTTTGCGAAAGTAACACCGTCATAGATTTATACCTCTAAAAGTACATTAGCGGCACGCTTTACTTTTTTTATTTAGCCAAAAGGAAAAGGCCGTTGAAAATCATCGTTTGCCGGTAGAAATTTACAGTGAGTATGCTCTAATCTTAAGAGCATGTGAGGCGTGGTTTCGAAAATTCATATGTGCCGATTTTGATGTGCAAGACAAATAACATTCTGGTAGACTGAAATTTATCCGACAGACCAGAAGCGTTAAATGTGGCTCAAGAAACGATTAGCAACCGATTACGTCCGATGGGGAAAATCCAAAAGATGGGAAAACAGCTGCTACATCAATTGAATGGAAAATCGAAAAATCGTCCGTGAAATGTTGGTTTAACGGTATGATCGGAAGTAATTTCTGCATCGAATAGCGACAGGTGATGAAAAGTCGATTTATTTTAAAAACCTTAAGCCGAAAAAATCATAGTTATCACCTCCAGCCGATCGACTCCAATGCCAAATCGTTTTGGTTGCCAACCAAATTGTTGAAACCGGGTGAAACGGTTAATAGTGATCGTTACTGACAACAAATAATCAATTTGAATCACGCATTGTTCGAAATAGACCCAGAATGGGTCCGAAGACTCGGTAAACTGATTTTACAGCACGATAATGCGCCATCTCATAAAGCAAAACCGGTCAAGGAAACCTTGAAAGAACTTGGATGTGCCTTTTTATCGCACCCGCCGTACTCTCCAGATCTTGCTCCGTCTGACTATCAACTTTTCGTATCAATGCAACACGCGCCTGCAGAGCACCACTTCGCTAATTTCGAAGAAAAGGGCTCTATGAATGGTTTCATTCAAAGGACAAATAGTTCTTTTGGGATCGCAACTTTTTGGGCAAGATGTGTAGAATCAAATGAGCAATACTTTGATAAATAATTTTTTCTTTTTATGTGAAAATTTTCTTGAAAATTATGTTTTTCTTTTCGAAAAAAAAAACCGGTAATGACTTTCCAGTACATCTGGTTTTATATATATTAATTCATCATTTGATTGATTGAAACAATGAATCGTTAAATTACGTACAATTTCATTTCAAGCTCGAAATAATGACGCAAATTGTAATATGTATTAATATTAATATTATAAGTTCTATTTTGTTTAACGGATCCGATAGATTTTCAATATGATTTAAATATTCTATGGTCACCATGCTGATAATTGTCATGTTAAAGGGCAAGTTCAGGTACTATGACATTCCTTAAGATATCAAACATAATGTTTTTATTATCATTTTTAAAAATTGTTCTTGTTCCATATTATCTGCACATTCTTTTAATTATTTAATTTAACTATTTAATTTAACTATTTAATTTAAATTAAACTAGATTTAAATTTTAATTTGGTTCTGGGATTATAGGTAAATATCCTCCATGTTTAAACAACTGTATTTGTTTGCAAAGAACATTTTAATTTAAATTCAAATATTTGGCAGGAACAACTTTCTGCTTTACTTTCGAATTACATTTTTTTTAATATACATTTTGATGTCCCGTTTTTATCAACTAAGGTTTATCTGGTTTGGGCCTATTGCTCAACATGGATTCCGAACAAATCATAATTCTGAAAATCATAATTATCAGTATATAATAAATTGCTATTATATAACAAATACTGAAACCTACATGGACATATGGAGTTCAATTATGGGGATGTTCTGCAAAGAGTAACATAAATAAAATACAAATTTTTCAGAACAAAGTCCTGAGAGGTGTTGTGTTGGGTCCTCTTAGTTATGTACCTAGATTTAAGTTATCATAAAGACAAATTGTAGGTTTGACGGAAACGACTAGTAACAATGTATTAAATAAATAATAATAAAAAAATCTTCTCGACGGTAGGTTAAATAGTAAACATCATGTTAGATAGAAAGCAGAGCATATTAATTAGAATTAAGGTGATGAAGATATGATGTTGCACTCAACCATCAAACCAACTAGTAATCCAACGCAGCCAAAACCAAGTCTGCAATTAATTACCAATATTTATGGCTACGTAACTTTTTTCTTAACTTTAGCTTAAATAGTTTAATTTGATAAATTGATAAATTTTAATTTGATAAATATATACCAAGGTATTAATCCCGTACTCACCTTGCTCGGCTATTAATGCAAGTACAACAGAACAGTAGTAATACATTAATTAATGAAATAAAATTGTGCCAAGCATATGTAATATAATATGAAATGAATAAAAACATTTCATAAATATACATGCGAAATATTAATATTGTTATTTACGATATATGCTAAGCGTTTCTAATAAGATCTAAAAAGAAAGAGCTTGGACAAAATTATTTATTCAAGATCTGTGTGATTATTTTGAACGGATTATGAAATACTATGGGAAAATATTTTTCTCATTATAAATGAATAATATGCTGGTTCTCGATAACCTCGTTATTCTATAATATTGATAAAACTCATTAATGGGATATACCCCGCAGTCTCAACGAGCCTTTTATATATAAATTACTCACATTCTTCTTATATTGGGAAACCCGCAAATAGAAAGTTAACGGTACTTCAATAACAACCGGAATAAAAGTACCATGCGGGCATATTATACATACATTTAATTAACAGCTAAATGCACACGCAAACTTATCGGGTATAGCCCCTTAAAACTGCCGTTTCATCATCTACGAATATTATTGTCGGCTAAATAATGTTCTAATTCATTTAATGGCAATATTTTGCTAGTAATTATCGGACCAATTTATAAAATAGTATTTAGTGCGGTGAACTGTTTGGCCACAACTTGAAATTATTTGAAATAAAGGTAGGTTAAAAAATGTCCTAGTAGTAATTAAGAAAAGAAACGAGATTAAGCAAAGAAAATCTTATTCTTATGCATCATTTCCGGCTTTTCAAAGATTTCATTGTTTTTAATTTGAATCGTGTTGATGTAACACCAGTTTTGGAAACGACTTTGCGTAATTAAGGACTTTGTTTTTAGCGGTGTCCTTATAATTTTGAAAGTTGCTCGAATAATATTAGTCTATTAAAATTTTAGATTAGAAAAAAATATATTAATAATATTAGTGGTGGTATTATTTAGTAATACAAAAGAATAAATCTATTCGTCCAAAGGTATTTTATCTGCTTCAAAGTAGGCTAAATCGAAAGCAATGCAACTGCTATATCGACGCTTAAACCAAATTCAAAGGATATTTAATTTTTTTTAGGAATATTTGGGTAGATCTTTGCAAATTTTTTACTAAAACCGCCATCTTCTGTATACAATGTCGATATCGATCTTTTTTAAATGCTGCATACCATTGATATGTAATTCGGTACATTGTTTAAGTTATTTACTTATGTTATTACTGGCTTTAATTTGTCTTTAAAATAACTTAGATCCAGGTATATATCTAGGAGCACCCATCGCCCCTATCTTTTTCTCTGATGTAATAATGTTTATATTTAACACTGCTGTTTTTCTATTAAATGCACCTCACTACACTATACTACACAAGATCAAATGATTTAATTCTTTTGATTCTGTGTCCTGTTCAGGTATTATCCAAGGCTTCTTTGCTATTTTCTCCAATACAAAGAATCGCAGTCTCGCTAGCAAATCAAGACATCATGATATTTTCCATTTATGGTACATCACATGTGTAGAGTAGGTAAAGAATTGGACCCAATACACTTCGTTGTGGTACCTTCTTTCTTTTATTGTAGAGTAAGCTTCCTATTATTTGACTCTAAACATTCTCGCTCTAAGGTAAGACTTTAATGGTCCAGTGTGTTGTTTCGGTAACATTTTCTGTAGCTTATGAACAAGGACGTCATGCCAAACTTTATCAAAAATCCTTATTCTACATCTAAGAATACAGCTGAACATACCTTTTTACCTTCCTAGGCAATACGCTACGTAAACAAACTTCCCTTTCAAATACGCATAAATTCTTGAAATAAATATTAAAAATTATACTATTCTGTGCACTTTTCGCATATATAGGGTGCACAAATAAGTTATTTATTCAGAGAAAAAATAATTTTGAATCAATTTAATCTATACCTAATTACTACTTCTTAATGAGAATTGAGGTCCTTATGACAACTGGAACAAACAGTAGTCAGAAAGAACAATAAACAAAACACACATTTCATTTCTATAACTGTTTGCATTCAATGCTTGAC
Source organism: Rhynchophorus ferrugineus (assembly GCF_030347505.1). Classification (NCBI taxonomy): domain Eukaryota; kingdom Metazoa; phylum Arthropoda; class Insecta; order Coleoptera; family Curculionidae; genus Rhynchophorus; species Rhynchophorus ferrugineus. Next base: position 87,031,582 of record NW_027472580.1, on the reverse strand, counting down.
TCAAGCATGTCAATATCAATTCACAGCGATCTCCCGTGATAATTAAGTTAAAACTTTCAATTCTGCATCTTCAAACACTTTCAACCTTTCACTATTTTTTTCTTCAGTATCAAATCCACCGCCCTTTACTTTCTGAAACCATTAAGTTATTAAGTGTTTACAGATACTAATCACAGAACGTTCAAAATTGCAGTTTTTATATTCATTACTTTTCTTGTTTGATTTGAAAAAAACTTGTTGTCGAAGTTCATTAAACACTTTTAGAAACATATAGTGATGATGTTCCGTCCTATATCATAACTGTTGATTTTGAAAGAATTTTCAGACAGCTTAGCAGTTGATGAATTAATTGTTTCCAACTACTTACATATGATGGAAAATATTACAATTATTGTGTATGGTTTCGAGATATGACACTGTTACAATCTGACATTTGAACCTTAAAAATTAAGTCCTGTACAGCGTACGGGCTGAGAAGTAGACACCTTCCTCTTTATGGGTTGATAATGAGTCAAAAGGGTTAGGACTGGACCATAGAGCGGCTGAGGCAGAACTTAAGATTCTCTATTGTCATGATGAAGAATGAATATGCCATTTACCAGTTCAATTTGGAACGTTTTTAATTATTAATGGTTTCGTCCAATTTTAGCAGCTCATAATAACAGGTCAATTGAAAAGTCCCCGGCCTACACCTAACCGGTAAACACATTTTTGGCAAAATTTTAATTCAACATAATTCCCTTCAAGGGTGATACACTGATTATAGCGACCCTCCAAGTTTTCGATACCATTTTTGTAGTACGAAAATAGGCCTTAGTTTCGGGAATCACCTCTCCATTCGACGAAAATTGCTTCCCCGCGAGCATTCTTTTGAGATCTGAGAACAGGCAATAGTCTCTGGGGCCAGATCTAAAGAATACGGTGAATGAAGAATTCGAGGTCCAATTCATGGATTTTTGCCATAACTGACTTGTGACACGGTACATTGTCTTGGTGAAGCAGCACTTTTTCTTCAAATGCGGCCGTTTTTCGGCCATTTCGTTCTTCAAATGGTCCAATAACGCTACGCAACAGTTGCTGTTGATGGTCCTTCCTTTTTCAAGGTAGTCAATGAAAATTATTCCATGCGCATCTCAAAATACAGACGCCATAACCTTGCCAGCCGACTGTTGCATTTTCCCACGCTTTGGAGCGGGTTCATCGTGACGAGGAGTATACTTTACATTATGTACTTGCATGTATTTGGTATATTTTTTTTACTATAAGAGGAATAATTGAACAAAATTTATTGAATAAAAAATATTTATGAAACAAAAGTTTATTAATCAAAATATTATCCATAATTTCTTAAAATTCTTTTTCCATCTTCCTGGAGCGACCCCAATCATAGATCCATTTTCGTAATTCAGTATTCTGAAACCTTATGGTATCCAAGCTATGCTGCATATATCTGAACAAGAGGCAGTTATATCTGATGAATAGGCTGGGTGTGGTAGAACTATTCGAGACATTATTCTTGTTGTAAATTAATATTGATGACATCTGCAGTAGCCGTTTCATTCTGTATTAACAGCTCGTAAGACAACACTACACCTGCTGATCCCACCATATGCACAGCAAGACTTGAATGACCATGAATATCCCTCTTCGGTTTCGATGCAGATGGCTTTCCTGGACCAACATGACTTTTTGCGCTTGATATAGTATAATTTTTTTCCTGACGAACATTAAACTGCGATGTTGAAATGGTTCGAAATGGCAATTTCATATCATGCCAGTTGTCCTATCGTGTGGTAGCCATTTCCTCTCCTTCTGGATCTTTATCATCGAATGAAAACATCAGACACAATTTATTCATCAACTACTGTTGAACTATCTAACAGTTCTCTAAGAATTTGAGTTGGATTTTCCTCGAAGAGTTAATCAAAATTAATCAATCGTTGACATTATATCACCACTTTTGAAAGCCGTTGAAACAAAAACCGACAATTGGATTGTAACAGACCAGCATGACCATAAGATTCTAAAAGTTTCTGATGCCAAAATTAGAACTTTCAGTGTTCAATGATTAGCGCCCGTGTATACCCAATTATTACAAGACAGAACATTACAGAACTATCGAATTTGATAGTTAGGTAAGGTTGTTTAATAGTTGTTTATATTAATATTTCGTTTTTTATTATATAATGTATATATTGTTACATGTTTAATTTATTAATTGAAAAAAGTTTGCAAAATTAAATATAAACGCAGTTATCTACTATTAAACAGAGATAATTTATATATACCACCAATATGCCTATGTTTCTTTGTGTGTTTTTTTAATGAAAAAGTGTTAAACTTAGTCTATTGTTAATTCTAGAAACTATATTTAACACTAGTTATCGTGTATGAGTATACACAATAACAAACAAAAGTGATATTCAAATATATAACGGTAGTAAATCGACCAAAACTGGAAACATCGATAACAATCCGCAATTTCACACAGGACCACAAAAAACCTTCAGACAACGAGATAATATAATTAGAGATCGTTAACAGCTGTTTCATACTTTTAAATATAAGAATGACTTTATACGAAATAAGTCTGTCTAGATGAGTGGTACGCGTTCATAGGTTTAATAACGTCACCTTGCCATAGTAAAGACTTTTTCCTACTAAATGTACGTTCACTTTTTAGTTAACAACCGGCCGTGGTTGGAACCAATTATTTTCGGTTGAATGTTTATTTACTTGTTTGTTTACTGTTGGGCAGCGTTGGAATTCTTGGATTTAAAATTGTTTAAAACTATAAGGTAGGCTAGTTATGATCTTACGTTGAATATATTGCATATTTTAACATCACAAGCAACACTAGAGGAAAGAACTTTTTATCGATTTTTAAAATATGTTCAATGCTTTATTCTTTAAAAATATTTCTATAAAGAGGATTTTTCAAAATTTAAATTTTTTTTTCGAGATATAGCTGATCTGGTGACGCGAAAGCGACTAAATTATGGCTGTTCCAAAAAAAAAATTTGTAACCATTTTTTAGAAAGAGCTAAAATAAAAATTTTGTTATAGTTTTTTGCTTTGTTACAATAGAAGAATGTATAGAGAAGGCTCACACAAAACTTCATGTAAATTGGTTCACCATATGTCTATCACCTCGAAAAAAAAACAATTTTGAGAAAACTACCTTCAAAGGTTCGTTTTTAGATGCTGCCTCACTAAAGCAGCTAGAACTCCAAAAATAATTTAAATTTAGAAAAATCGTGTTAACATCTTTATTAGATATACTTAGTACAATCTTAATTATAAATTAATTTATTACTACATTTCATTTGTACTTGGATTAATTCACAAGCAAGACGAGCGCGCGATAAATACATCCATATGTATTCCTCAATTATAAAATTATAATAACTTAAGCTGTAGTTTACACTTAAGGTATACACTTTATGTAACTTCGTATGGTTTGATTAGCTCAATATTCTCATTTCCTGCGCGTTGTCCAGTAGTTGTATCGCTTCCACGTTAGTATGATTTAGTAATCTTGTTTCGTGTTTTAATGCGAAATCTTGGATAATTTCTTAAATCCATTTGATTTCCAGGTTATCGTGCAGTTCTTCATTGATTACGTAGCGAGTAATAAATAACATTCGTGCAGGTGCTGTGGCCAATATTGATCATTCCAATTATCACTTATTTCTATCGATTTTACAGAGTTTGGTTGAGAAAATTCTTCTTAGTAAATATATAGCCTTAATAGCATTGAATTTTTGTTGTGAAAGATAAGTGTTATGGAAGATGTGAAGAAAATATGGCAGGAGATGCAAAATACCAAAGTTGATACTTATATTTTAACCTTAATAATGAATAGATGGTCATTTATTGACGAAAAATTCTTTTCATGATGATCAATACACTTTTTTATGCACTTGAATTAATCTTCTTCTTCATTAATCTTCTTCATTCTTTATTTCTGATTGACGTACCCTGCAAATATGGCTGTTAAGCATGGCTGCTTTCCTGTAGCGTATACACGTCTGGAAGTAATTGATTCAACAACTGCTAAGCTAGCTTTTTGACAATCTGAGCTGGGGCTTCGTCTCATAAGTCTTGCGTTGAACATTTTTATGTTCAATTAATTGTACATACTGAATAATTCAATAGTATTAAATGGAAATTGTTAATTCATATACAGAAATGTCAAAACCATTGAATTTTACGGTTATATGACGTAGTTTAACAGTTACTTTTGTCGATACTTGTCACACATTTTGATGACCATCATTCAATACTTTTACAAAATTTCAGAAATTTCCGATTTATTTAACTAGGTCTCTGCTTATTTCTTTTCTTTAATTTTGTTGGCTTCACCGATAACACTTAGGGGTAGTGTATTGTATTGGAAGTGTTGTTCGAAATGTTCTTTGTTTTTTTTTAATATATGATTTTTCGGTAGTGTTAGAAGCCTATTTTTTTCTGACTGATTAACATTCAATTCTGGTAGGAATATATACTGATGTTATGACCACTTGTAAAACTTAAGCGATCATATAATATTAATTAAAATGTTCTATATTATTTCATCTTTGGCTTTTTCAAGCGCAGAAAAATATTGGCCAAGCATTTTATTCTTGATATGCGAGAATTAAAAAAGTCATTTGAATCCAAACCATGGCTGTACGAAATCTCGACCCATTGGTGGTAGTGAATGAAACAATTGGTGATATGTAATTAAGAATGAACTATTCTTTGTTCCTCTAATGGCACGGTTGCCACATGTCCACATATTTCCAAGAAACAGGCGATCTTGTTGTCGCGTATGAATCATTTTGTTATTTCCAGGTTATCGTGCAGTTCTTCATTGATTACGTAGCGATAGGTATTAGTAATTAAACGACGAATTTTGTTTTGACAGCGTTGGATCACTAGTTGATTTGAATTTTTAGTGCAACCCCAAGTTTGAACACGATAGCTCCAAATTGGCTTTATAATTGACTGATAAATCAATCTCCTTGATTTTAGATTAAGTTGAGAGTACTTTCTACTATCTAACTAAGTATTTCCGACTAACTAATATAGTTGTTTTATTTTGGTTCTAGTGGGTTTTGATTTTTATTTAACACGATGTTTCCAATTTAATCCACCCTCGAGATGGATGCCGAGGTATTTATCTGATTCTACTTAAGGTATCGAGCATCCATTGAATGATATAATTAGGTTTTTATTATTTAGCCGCAATGCAAAATTAACATGAACAGATTTGGAACTATTAAGTTGAATTTTCCAATCTTAAATCCATTTGTATATTTCATTGACTGCGACTTGTACTTTTTCTATTGCCCTAGGCAGAGATATGTCATTTGCCATAATAATTGTGTCGTCAGCAAAGGTTCCATGTAGTGTTTCTTTTGTTGCTGGGTTGTCAGCACTGTAGAGCAGATACAGGAGAGGTCCTAAGACGCTACCTTGTGGAACTCCAGCCGAGATAGTCTTAAATGTCGAGAACGCCATTTCGTGCGAAACTCTAAATTTTCTTCTGGAAAGATATGGCTCCAGTAGTTGGCAATAGTTACGCGGTAACAATTTGCTCATATTTAAGGATATAAAGATCGTTTTTTTTTATTTTTAGACTAGAATACGACCATAAAGGTAATGAGGTCAGTGGACAAAAACCAGTTGTCCTTTCAAACTACCTATCAACTTTACTTCATTCGGTGGTGAGCTATAGTTCTGTTATGTCAATTTACACCCTTTTAATTCATACATTATACTCTGTTTTGTCTTCTTTCTTTCTTACAGTTTGATTCACTTGATATCAGTTTGAGATTTAATATAATTCGTGAATATTTGGCACTATTTTCTTATGGCGTAATAGTAACATTTATTTTCAAAATAATTCATTGTGTTCAAGATAGACATATTTTGCTGAAGGTTCAGACCTTGTTGAGTTTTGTTATTTCTCAAATTCCTTAATTTATTACTAATACTTACTTGATGTATCACTAATAGTGTTTTTTGATCAGTGAATTCAGCTGCTTTGATTCCTTTTAATTTAGGTATGTTACGGGTATATAAAGGATATATTCATGTTCTTTTATAGTTATGAAGAGTCCGTTTGAGAAATAATATGTAAAGCGTTTCATTCTTTTTATATTAGCATATTTGTAGATATACTGCTCGCATTAATTTTGATCATTTTTCGCTTTGAAGCCACATTTATCGAGAAGGTTGAAGTATATCTTAAATATCTTAATTTTCTATAACTGTTCCCCATAAATCCGGCAACATGGCCACAACTCTGTCTGAAAATGACGTTAATTTGACAGCGATTCATTCGATTCCTTTTCGCATTTCTTCAGCATTTCGAAACTGCGTTCAGCGAAGCTAAGCTGCATCAATTTGAACAAATGGTAATTAAAAAGCGCCGTGTCCGTTATAGCCATACGTTGTCATGCAAGAAGATTATTTTCTTTGTCGTTACCTTGTTATTTTTGGGCTTCTTTCGAAATAATACATGATTCAATTGGTTCAACTGATATAGCTCATTATTCTAGTACACCTTTCTGACCGCACCATGTGCAACAGCAAGCAAGACAGAAAATCATAAACGTTTCGTTTCTCTGTCCATGTGGATAGCTCTCCTGGGCTCATAGCAGTCACAACACATCACACAAAACTTTTTTTTCGTTTGACAAGCAAGAAGATGTTGAAATGGTTCGAAATATAAACATCGGGAAATAGTTGATTGAATTGCTAAGCTGATTTAAAGTTCTGTGAGAGTGTAAGTTGGGATTTCGTTAAATAAGTCTTGCTATTAATTGATTTCGAATATTTTGGGGTGGTCTTCTAAAATATTTTTCTTAATAACATCAAAATCACCAATTTTAGTGGTGTCAAAACGTTATAAGCATCACCATAAGTTTCTACAAGTATTTGATGGGTAGATTTATTCAAAAAAATTAATGAATGTCGCAAATGAAATTTTGACCGTTTTATGATTAACGTCTGTATACATTGAATAAAATATTTTTATCAAAAAAATTGAACCGACTTCAAAAAATAAATAGGGAACTCACTAAAAATAAAAAAATTATCAAACTTAGATGTTTATCACAAAAAAACATTTTAAAATAAAAATTAAAAAATTATCTACATAATAATCGTTGTAATAACTGAATAAAAATAATCAAAAATCTTATTTAACCTATCTACCACACGTATTTTATATTTTACTATATACACACAATTTAGCTTAATACCTAGCTAAACCTATTGACCTATTTACAATTTTATGTTAACTACTACCAACTAATTATTTTGAAGTTGGTGCCGAACCCAAATAGTTACCCAAATATTAATTTATATTTGTTTGATGGTAATTTAATTTTGTGTATATGTCACAAAATTATATTATTATTTTTGTATTATTTTGGGCTTGGCTTTTTGTGAGTTTGATAATTTTTCAATTTTTAGTGAGCTCCTTATTTATTTTTTCAAGTCAGTTCAATTTAATTGTTAAAAATATTTCCTTTTTTTCTTTTTTATATTTACTATTATACTTTTCTGTGAGATATTTACCAATAAATTACGCAGATATTTTATTTAATATTACAATGTATAGGCTAAATAAAGGTGAAGCCCGTATGAGAAAAATAGGAATAAAGAAACAATGATTGATATTAAGGAGCGCTTAAGCCCTGGGGTCTGCTAACTAACCTAGGTGATTTGATAAATGTTCTTTTAACTAAATAAGAAAAAGTTATTGTCCCCGCCATGAATCGAACCCGCGACCTCCGTTTGGAAGCTAAACGGTTTAACCATTACACCATAGAAACAATTATCAGTATATAGTTAGTGCTCAAAAAGCAATCCGACTGGCTTTTGCACTGAACGACTTCCAATTTTCCGTCACATCAGCTCAACAATATCATTATATACAAATATCTGATTAGTTTAAATAAACATATGTGAAATTTGAGCGTTTCTCTCGATTCCTTATATAGAAAAATACCAAAACCAGAAAATTTAAGAGTTGGATTCGATTTTTAAATAATTATTTATATTAATACATTTCCACCAAACTACAATTTGTTATTATTTGATCAAATTTCGCACGTTTAAAAGGTATACAAGAACCTAATAATTATAAATACTATCAGATGCATCTGATGATGCGTTGATAAAGTACATGTTTTAAAACCAATGTTACGTCAGACTACTGCTTGATAATGGTAAAATGTGGTCATTAATCTTGATAGCATGATGAATAAGGTTTACCAAATAAACGGTTTTACATTTGATAAAAATATCTTTTGGTAAAAGATTTAGCGTGAAAATTGTTGTGAATTTAGCATTTGAAAGATACAAAGAAGATATATATATATATATATATATATATATATATATATATATAATAATATATAATAATATATATATATATATATATATATATATATATATATATATATATATAATATATATATATATATATATATATATATATATATATATATATATATATATATATATATATATAATATATATATATATATATATATATATATATATATATATATATATATATATAATATATATATATATATATATATATATATATATATATATATATATATATATATATATATATATATATATATATAGTTTCGCACGAAATGGCGTTCTCGACATTTAAAACTATTTCGGCTGGAGTTCCACAAGGTAGAGTCTTAGGACCTTTCCTGTATCTGCTCTACAGTGCTGACAACCCAGCAACAAGAGAAACACTACATGGAACCTTTGCTGACGACACAAATATTATGGCAAATGACATATCTCTGCCTAGGGCAATAGAAAAAGTACAAGTCGCAGTCAATAAAATCTACAAATGGACTTAAGATTGGAAAAATACTGTTGAAGCAAAAACTTGGCTTGATGCCGAGTATCTGGACACTGCCCTAGAAAAATCTACCATCAAGGATTGGTATGTTAAGTTTAGACATGGTGAAATGAACACTGAAATCGGTGAACGCAGTGGACGCCCAAAAGAGGCTGTTACCGTTGAAAACATTAAAAAATCCACAAAATGATTTTGAATGACCGTAAATTGAAATTGAATGAAATAGCAGACACTCTAAAGAAATCAAGTGGACGTGTACATCATATCATTCACGAATATTTGGGTATGAGAAGGCTATGTGCAAAATGGGTGCCGCGCGAGCTCACTTTTGATTAAAAACAACGACGAGTTGATGATTCGGAGCAGTGTTTGAAGATAATCAAGCGTAATAAACCCGAGTTTTTGCGTCGATATGTGACAATGGATCAAATATAGCTCCATTATTTCACTCCGAAGTCCAATCGACAGTCATCCGAGTGGACTGCACAAATGAACCCTCCCCAAGGCGTGGGAATAGTTTTCATTGATTACCTTGAGAAAGGAAGGTCTATCAACAGCGACTATTACATAGCGTTATTGGACCGTTTGAACGAAGAAATTGCCGAAAAACGGTCGCATTTTAAGAAAAATTAAGTTCTGTTTCACCAAGACAATGCACCGTGTTACAAGTCAGTTAAAACGATGGCAAAAATCCATCCATCCACCGTATTCTCCAGATCTGGTCCCAGCGAGTGTTTCCTGTTCTCTGAAGAAATTTTCGTCGAATAAAGAGGTGATCGCCGAAACCGAGGCCTATTTTGAAACAAAGGACAAATCGTACTACAAAAATGGTATTGAAAAGTTCGGGGGTCGCTATAATCAGTGTATCACCCTTAAGCGGAATTATATTGAATAAAAAAAAACTAATTTTGCCAAAAAAATGGGGTTTACTATGGTAGGCCCTGGAGTTTTCAATTTACCTGTTATATAGATATAAATGTATATACGAGATATAAAGATTAATATTTTTTTATATGATATAATATAATTGGTGAATATTTGACCATTAACAATTTATTAATAAATAGTAAAATAGTTCCTAATGATGATATGATAAAGAATGCTAACATATATCACTTCCCACTCAAGCTATTCCTACGAGTTAAGAGAGGTGTGCGAGAACATATCAAGGTGAAACAGTATTGTTAGGCAAATTATTTTTACCAACGTATTTATAAATATATCATTTAGAACGATATATATTACTCTTACGAGTATAACACAAAACAAGACACCAAAACAACACTGAAGAGATGAAGTCAATCAATAAAATCGTATAACATTATGGTTTTAACATATTTAAAGTGGTCTTAGAACAAAAAAAAATGATGAAAGACATTATTAAAAGAAAAAAATTGAAATAAAAATGCTTGAATGGTTACATAACCAGAATCATCATAAAATGAATTGCGACATAACAACACTCAGTCATACATTAATTACTTAATTAATAATAACTAACATTCGCGCAGGCACTGTGGCCAATATTGGTCATTCCAATTATCATTTATTTCTATCATTTTACAGAGTTTGGTTGAGAAAATTCTCCTTAATAATTATATAGCTTTAATAGCATTGAATGTTGGGTGTGAAAGATAAGTGTTATGGAAGATATGAAGAAAATATGGCAGGAGATGGAAAATACCAAAGCTGCTACTTATATTTTAAGCTTAATAATTAATAGACGGTAATTTATTGACGAAAAATTCTTTTCATGATGATCAATACACTTTTTTATGCACTTGAATTAATCTTCATTTTTTATTTCTGATTGACGTACCCGGTAAATATGGCTGTTAAGCATGGCTGCTTTCCTGTAGCATATACACGTCTGGAAGTAAATGATTCAACAACTGCTAAGTTAGCTTCTTGACAGTCTGAGCTGGGTCTTCGTCTCATAAGTCTTGCATTGAACATTTCTATGTTATATTTACATATATTTGTATAAATTTAATTATTTTCTGTTTTAGGTATGGATACAATTTGGAGGATAATCATCTTGTCTATAAGTTTGATTCTGTTCCCATCTGTTTATGGTGAAAAATGTTCTCACACTGTCAACGACGAGAACGTTACAATATTATGCCAGAATGCCACCGTCGATGACTACTTAGATAATATTTTCGAGATGAAAATTAATATTAGGGACTTTCTGGATGATAACACTACCAACATCAGTATTCGGCTAAATAATTGCAACTTCAGTCATGTAGATGAGTGGATTTATACGCCTTGGGAAGAATACATGAAGCAAGTCGTTGAGCTGAGAATAACCAATTCATCCGTTAATCATATACGATCGTTATCTAAATTTAAGCAGTTAAGAATACTTGATCTAAGTAGCAATAACTTAAGTGATTATACATTCTTAAGCAGGATGACAAGTATTACCCATTTACATTTAGGCCATAGCAATTTCTCACCGGACAGTTTCTTGTTTGCTTATATAATGCGGGAGACAACCAAACTCTCCATCCTTGATCTTAGCTATAGTAATTTAACAAATTTCACAATACCGATTAACGTCAGAGGTGCTATTAAAGGTTACGATTTGAGCCATAGCGATAATTTAACAGAAATAGTATTTGAAAGCTCTTTAGGTGATGTTAGACCTTATTTGAACTTTGATGGTAATCGGAATCTTCGAAAAATTCAACATACGTACAACGAAAATTATTTTATTTGCGTGTCTAGTCTTGACTGGTCAAATTCACACGTAAATTTCACTGATACTCTTAAAAACATTCGACTGTCTGATAAAATTATCTTGAAAGACAATTATTTACCAGTTCTTAACGAGACAACGTTGAATTTAACGCGTTTACGTTTTCACTGGTGCCTCAATGACCTAGGACTATCGATTGACTTGTCTAATACAAGCTTGGCGAACATATCAGACGGTTTCTTCAATGAGCAGCTATTGAACGAATTAAATTTGAGTTTTAATAATCTGTCGACGTTAGAATATCCGTTGTTCCTCGAGTCACAATTGGTGTATTTAAACTTATCCAGTTCAAACATCTCGAGCCTTAGTCCGAATGTTTTTAGTAATCTTACTGTTGAAACTATTGACCTCTCCAATAACAACCTGCGCTGGCTTGATGGCATATTCAGCAGAGCCCATACCATCAAAAAGATCATTTTGTCGTCAAATCCTATCGCTACTATTACCAAGAGTGCGTTCAAGAAATGTAGAGATTTGGAAAGCCTCGACCTAACCAACACTTACGCCCTCTACAGTGGTAACGTCTTCGCCACCTTGCCGAGCTTGAGAAATTTCAATGCCAGTTTCAGCAAGTCTCTCTATACTTCAGAAATTCTCAATATGAACCTATCGAATTTGACTATTGTTAATTCCAAGTTAGATAAGTTGAATTCGAGCAGTTTCAAGGGATTTTACAAACTAAAAAAGTTAACCTTCGTCAATTCGTCAACATCTGGAATGAGCGAGGACGTCTTCAAGGGCTTATACAGTTTAAGAAATATCGATATCAGAGGACTGAGTGATCTAAGCGTCGATCTTAAAATATTTAAGCCACTAACATACCTGGAGGTCCTCGATCTATCCAATTACAAACTGAAGAAACTGCAAACTAACCTTAAAACTTTACAATCGCTTAAAACATTAAACTTGTCGTCAAACGCATTGAGCTTGGAGAAGGATTCATTTTCCGGTTTGACAAAACTGGAAATTCTATGTCTCACCGACAACAAGTTGTCCAGTTTACCGGCAGGACTGTTTGCACCCCTGGAGAAGTTAACGCATCTGTACCTGAACAAGAATGATTTACAGCAACTCGCTTCTGGGACATTTTCGAATCTGAATAACCTTGAAGTCTTGGATTTATCGAACAATGGTTTATACCGTACCAAACTTCATATATTGGTATCAGTATCCATGATCAAAATGCAATATTTATATTTGCAGAATAATAATTTAGGAAGTGAGTACGCTCATGAAGACAGCAACATCAGAAAGAATGAATTCAAATTAATATCTACACATCCTTCGCTAAAACAGATTGACATTAATAACAATGAATGGCAGTGTAACACTTTAATCGATTTGGTAGTTATATTTAGGGATCGAAATATTTCTTTTGTACCTGCGAAGCCATCATACAAAGAGACAAACATAAATGGTATCAGTTGTTCTTAAAAATCTTCTTAACAATATACTTAAAGAAGGCTGTGAAAATCGCATTCAATAGTTTTTATTTTCGCTATTATACAGAAACAGTATTCTGGAGAATATGTGTCTAGGTATATTGATTCCATTGTATTCGACAGTTTTAATATATTGTATTATATATAGATATAGTTATTAAATAAATTATACCATTCAAATAATAGGTTAGTTTTATTCTCAAAATCAATCCCATGAAATTTGTGAAATCGCCATTATCAAGAAAGCTTTCCAGTAATATTTAGACCGGGAAAGACTGAACTATCCAACCCTTACACTCTTTACAATGGCGATATTTTTGCTACCTTTTCAATTTTGAAAGTGAGTTTTAAGAAGTCTTTCTATATATCAGAATTTGCTCGATTTCTCAATGGGAAAAATGTAATTGGCGTCGATTTATATGCTAAAAATACACAAAGGGGCTCTAGAATGATATCATTTAAAAATAACGAGTTGCATAAAGCAGCTGCTGAACTAGGATATAACTACATGTCAAGAAAGCAAAATTATCGGCCGACTGATTCAAATAAATCTACAGACTTTTTGACAGACCAAATTTTCTCATAGCCAGAAATAATCCTTCAATCTATATGAAACAAATTTTTCATGTAAGTTCTGATAATTTAGTAGTGATTCTCCCTCTAAATGAAAACATAAAAAAGTATAAAAACATCTAACACTAAAACATAAGTGGAAAGCATTTACAAAATAATTCATCAATCGTATTTAGCTGAATATATCTGACATGAATACTCAAGTCAGCGGAAGAATTAAATGTTGAAGCACAAAAGGCTGCTTGGAATGATACCCCTGAAATAAAAAGGAAAACCAAGGAAATGAATTATTTCAAAAAAATTAAACAAATAATAGTTGAAAAGTAAAAATTATTAAAAAATAGCAACAAAATAGAACACCTGTAAATAAAAGGTTAAATAATAATACACGGTTATAAGGTTGAAAAGGAAACTATTTAAAAAAAGCTAATCCATAAATAATTATCTGCGAGATATAACAGATGATAGAGAAACAAAGAGAAAATTGGGCATGCAACTATCAACAGAAAGCCGAAATATTTGCTGATCATTTAGAACAAACCAAACCAAACGAATATAATTTATCGATTATCTAGTGCGAAAATCTACTTGTAATACTAAAAGAAGTCCCGAGAGTTATAAAATGTGACATCAATCTAACAATGATAACCAACATTGACTGATAAACTAACTTCTTTATGAATTACAATGACGATCATCATTAAGTTATTGCATGAACATTTAGATTTGGACCAGAAACACTCAATGATTGGCCTTGCGATTTGGTAATCGTCATCATAGAAAAATATAAATTAAACGGTATAGGCAACCTTGGGGAAATGTTTCGCTTAGTTCAACCGACGGTAGCGCTGTGATCGCAAATTATGATTGGTTAGTTTAAATTGCTGGAACCGCCACTAAAATTGAATATGATTGGTTGGTCAAATTGTTAATTTTCTATGGGCATCCATTTTTAAGTTTGTTGTTTGAAAGTTTTGGTGTTTGTTAAAGTCAAGAAATCTTCGTTTTACATTGTGCGTATCTTTTATTTTACATTAATTATTGAGTAATATTATAAAAATTGATTACAATGCATCCGTTCAGTAAAATATGTAGTGTAATTGCATGTAAATCTACTACTGAAATTAGACATCGTTTTCCAAAGAATGATTTTCCAAAAATGGGTTTATCAAGTAAATTGTAATAAATTATCTGGATTAACCACAATGCGAATATATCAACGTCATCGTGTCTGTGACAGACATTTTAGTGAAGAATTTAGAATTACCCTTCCTTCACGAACAGGTATTAGCACAAATGCATATCCAACATTGTTTTTATCAGGTACATATAAAATTATCTATCTATTATATGTGTGTTTATCTATTGTTTATTTACAGAAAGTTAACCTACTTATGAAGATGTTTATGGTAATAATGAGAATATTAATCCAATTAATCTATCAAGTTGTCCGTATGTTGTCAATGTGTTGTCTCCATATAAAGAAGTTTTGCAAGAAGGTAATAATTAAGATACTTAAGAATGGATAATTAGTACTAATAAATACTATTTTAATAGTAAAATACCTTTAAAATATTTGTAATACTTATGTAATACTTTAACGTTTTAGAACAACAATCAGAGTATTCAATAATTTTGGAGTAGTCAATTGATCTTTGATTTTATTCTCTTCGGCTTTTGTCAATATTTTTGTAACAAATTTCATATTTATGCCCCAGATGAGTACCAATATATTCAATGGATACTTAACCTAAAATAGATGTTATTACTAAAACATATAATGAGTAAAGTATAGTTCTAATTGTTACCACTGACTGCAATTTTACCTATTAGTCATGACGGATAAATACTATTAATGAATTGATTACTTCTAGCTGATGGCTGACGTACTGTAGATGCATTTTCATAACCTTAGTTGAAATAATGGATTGTACCCACGAATTTGATTTCCTGCACAATAGACACGTCATATCGTCAAGACGAATGAAATTTCGGAATTCGATCATCGGAATCTTCGGAACGACAACTTCTTTATCTTGAATTTTCCTTTGAATATCATTGTGCCAATCATTTTGATCAGTATTCGTATAATAGTTGCATAGTTGTGATTTATTACTGAGCACTATAAATGGTGCGGTCGTGAAACAGGCACAACCAAAGAATTATAAAAATTCAGTTGGAAAGTGGAATGTAGAGCATCAATGATATGGTTCTAAATTACGAGGCTTAAGTCATCTACTTCTTTGTTTTTAACCGCCTAAATGACTTGCTTGTTCAGCTTTATGTTTACCATTCATGGAGTATTATTTAAAATGGACAATAAGTCGACAGGCAAGATATTATAGATGTTATGGTTGTGTCTGGCATAAAAGTACTTTTTTATATAAAAATCATCACTTATAAATTATAACACAATGAATATTTATTTAAAATTTTCTTCATCTCTCTGGCAATATGGCCAATTATGATGAGTACTACGGGGGGCGGTAGAATTTTTGCGATATAGCGGATAACAGGTCAATTGAAAAATCCCCGGCCTGACAAATAGATGGCACTACTGGAATTAAATCCATATGTTTTTTAGTTGGCCATAACTCTCAAAAGATGCGTGTATAAATTTAACAGCTGTCGGATCATTAGTTTGTGAATTATTGCATTTTGAGTGAAGCAACTTTTGTTATTGTGAAAAAAATGGATAAAAAGGAATTTCGCGCGTTGATAAAATATTGCTTTTTGAAAGGAAAAAATACAGTTGAAGCAAAAACTTGGTTTGATGCCGAGTTTCCGGATACTGCCCCAGGAAAATCAACTATCAAGTATTGGTATGCTAAGTTTAGACCTGGTGAAATGAGCACCGAAGGCGGTGAACGCAGTGGGTGCCCAAAAGAGGTTGTCACCGACGAAAACATTAAAATAATCTACAAAATGACTTTGAATGAAGATAAATTGAAATTGAATGAAATAACACTGACACTCTAAAGATATCAACTCAACATGTACATCATATCATTCACAAAAATTTGGGTATGAGAAAGCTCTGTGCAAAGTGGGTACGCGCGACCAAAACAACGACAAGTTGATGATTCGGAGCAGTGTTTGAATATGATTAAGCGTAATAAACCCGAATTTTTGCGTCGATATGTGACAATAGATGATTTCACTCTGAAGTCCAATCGACAGTCATCCAAGTGGACTGCACACGATGAACCAAAACGTGGGAAAACGCAACAGTCGGCTGGCAAGGTTATGGCATCCGTATTTTGGTTTGCGCATGGTATAATTCTCATTGACTACCTTGAAAAAAGAAGGACCATCAACAGCGACTATTACATAGCGTTATTGGGGCGTTTGTAGGACTAAATCGCCGAAAACGGCCGCAATTGAAGAAAAGGAAAGTGCTGCTTAGCCAAGACAATGCTCCGTGTCACAAGTCAGTGAAAACGATGGCAAAAATCCATGAATTGGCCTTCGAGTGGACAGCACACGATGAATCCGCTCCAAAACGTGGGAAAACGCAACAGTCGAATTGCTTCCTCATCGACCGTATTCTCCAGATCTGGCCTCCAGCGAGTATTTCCTGTTCTCAGATCTCAAAAGAATGCTCGTTGGGAAGAAATTTTCGTCGAATGAAGAGGTGATCGCCGAAACTGAGGTGTATTTTGAAGCAAAGGACAAATCGTACTACAAAAATGGCATCTAAAAGTTGGAAGGTCGCTATAATCAGTGTATCACCCTTGAAGGGAATTATATTGAATAAAAAAAAACTAATTTTGCCAAAAAAAAAATGTTTTACTATGGTATGCCGGGGACTTTGTTTGTTGTGAGTTGTCTCTTAGAGATTTATCTGTACCAAACTTGTGCTCCGAAGAGACAGACTGGCCGGATTAGCGTTTTATAGTCGCTTCTGGGGGATTGGGAGTTTACTTTTTCTGCAGAGGGGTGAGAAGAGTAGACTGTACAAGCCATTGTCTTTACAGATAGTGTGCTGAATTTGGGCTGACTATTGAATCCTGTGGTCGAACTGGAGACCGATGTATGACACCTTCTGGAGCCAGGGATTTGGGACATTATCAATTTCGAGGCGATAAGATAAAAAACCTACCAGTTGTTGTTTTTATACCTCTAGTTCTCTAGTAGTTAAGACAAGTGGCACACTAAGAATATGGTTAGGGGTGTGCCCATTTAAGTTCCCATTCTATAGATTTTGTGATTACAAATAAACTATAAGCCTACGTGACGTGAGCTGTCAATTGCGGACGATGGCGGAGATAAACATTTGTTATAAATTTAATAATTTTCACAATTTTTGTTGATGTTGTGTTTTCAACTTGTAATTTCATGTTAGTCGGTATGGAAAAATTATCGAAATTGTAGAACAGCAACGTTCTAGCAAAGTAAATTGTATGTACATTTATTATCATTTATTTATATTTGAAAATACCTTAATAACAATAAATATTCACAATTGAATATAGTTGAAAAGGCGAAAGGTTACCACAATTAAAATTGACATACTATTTAATAAACAGTTTCGAAATATTACGTTTTATGGTATTCAGCGCATTGTCTAGACTTGTGATTCAGAAACAATCCTTTTCGTTATCGACATTATTTTCACTATATTTTTTGGCATTTTTTATCATTAAATATTGGACATTGTACAAGTTTAGAAAACAACTAGAATAAGTTTTCTCAGCTGCATTTTACCATTTTTGGAGCATTATTAAAAATGGAAAATAAGACTACAGGTAAGATATTAAAAATTGTATAATTGTGCCTCACATAAGAATATTCTTTATAACAAACATCACTTACAAAATACAACATACCGAATATTTATTTCAACTTTTCTTCAACTCTTTGGCAATATGTTTAATTATGATGAGTATGAAGAGTGCGGTAGAACTTTTCATTATAGGAGATGCAGATATGTGCAATATCAGTTATTTTATTGTTAAGTATTGTTCGAAATGTTCCTTGTTTTTTTTTAATACATTGACTGAAACTTCAAGCATACACACTGGGCAGGTTTTTTAACAATTGATTTTCAAACCACAACAAAAACACGTTATGGTTCATTTCTCCATGGTAGTCGTCCTTGGATTTGGAAGAAAATACTAATACCGCTCCAGAAATACCTAATCGAATGTTATTGTAACTTACCTTTTACCATCAATTTTTGTTGTCTTTACACCATTTTTGTTACTGCCTTGCCACGAGTACCTCAATAACCATTTTGAAATATCCAAGTTTTATCAAGATACACAAATTCATATAATTTATCTTCCTTGATTTTATTGTACGTTTTTAAAAATTAAATTCTTTTTAGGGCAATGTCTGGAAGTTCAATTAAACCTCCTCGAGGGTTATCTTTCGATCATTTAAATCCTATGCCCTGTAAGAGCGTATGAAAGGATGTCGTACATCCCTCAAAAAGCTGCCTAACTCAAAAATGTCCCTAACTCTTTTATCTATATTTTCGAGACTAATAATTTTCTGTGAAATAATTATATTAAATTATGTCTATATCCATAAAATAGTTTGTCTCACTGTTTTTATACATTTCGTATAATTGTTTTCGAGTAGAGCCAATATCAAGGTGGTCAAGATTCATCATCTACTTCGTATGTAGACGGGTTTTCTTGGGTGAATCTAACGTATTGTTCTTCATTTTGTAAGCGATGTTATTCGCAGCAACACGGTAAAAACATTTTCAATAAAATTCTCGAAATATTTTATTAAAGCCGCTATCAATTTGTAACCCTGACTATCTTTTTTTTCGACTAACAAACGAACTAAGTGATAGAATATATTACGGAGGAATTTAAAATTTATCAAAATAATAAAGTGCTAAAATAACGTTTGTCGGTTTTTAACCTGTAGTGATTATAACTAATATTTTGAATAATTTTGTGTACGTCTGACAACGGGCCGTCGTCCATTTGCCAGACGTATACCAAATTCTTGACCGCAATAGCGATAAGAGGTTTTAACTCTTACCTATAAATTATTGTGGCTGTGTAATTAATTGAAAATTTTACTATAATGTTAAAATAAATTATATTTGATGACATTTTTGTTCAATTATTTTATTTAGATTAGAATTTTGTTGTACGTCAAAGCCAAACTGAACTAAAACTCAGAGTTGATATAAATAACGCATATATAAATAAACTTTGAATAGACTACATACATTTCAAAATATAATTAATCATGTCATCTATTCGTTGCGCGACCGTTTGATGAAATAATGTTACGGATTCAAGCTCTTCCGTCAATTTTGGCTGAATGAAGTGTTTGAGCTGAAGGAGTTGCACATTCAGCAGGCTAGATCCAAATGAATATTTTTACAGATTGGTTCAAACATTTTATAAAGCCTACACGCCCAACACCAACAGACCCAAGAGTTTTACTGATATTAGATGGACACTTCAGCCATACCCGACATAATAGACTTGATATAATAGACTTGGCCAGAGAGAATAATGTTGATATTGTATCTCTACCACCTCACACCATCCACAAGCTACAACCGTTGGACAAGACGTTTATGGCGTTATTGAAAGTTTACTACAGCGAAGAAATACGAACCTGGATCAGAAACAACAAAAGAGCAGTGAGCCCTTTTGACATTGCAGAGTTATTTGGGCTAGCTTACATGAAAGTGCAAACACGCGAAAATGGTTTTTGCGTTACAGGACTTTGGCCATTAAATAAAAATATATTCAACGATGCAGATTCTCTTGCAGCGGAATAAAATGCTGTGAAAGTTAGATGTACAGATTTTACTCCGAAAAAATCTAACCACAATAATGAAGAGTCATCGACTAACAATCCAAGATTTCCCCTTACACCATTGACTTCTATTCATAATGATGAGAATTTGATTTCAAACGAATCACTGAACTTGAGGTCTAGGTCTAAGACTCAAACAGAAGAATCTACTTCTGGAACTGGACATGAGCCAACATATGACTATCAACCGTCGTCTTTAAGCATTGATCGTAGGAGTCTAGGCCTAGTATCTCCATATGACAAGTCCCGTGCCAAAAAAAG
Organism: Rhynchophorus ferrugineus; assembly: GCF_030347505.1. Lineage (NCBI taxonomy): Eukaryota > Metazoa > Arthropoda > Insecta > Coleoptera > Curculionidae > Rhynchophorus > Rhynchophorus ferrugineus. The sequence continues at coordinate 87,010,857 of NW_027472580.1, read as the reverse complement.
TCAGAAAAACATCTAATAAAATAAAATAAAAGCTGCGGTGTCCTCGGTTATAACTTCGTCTCCATATAAAAATAACCTTATTGAAATAAATAAGAAAAAAATTGAAAAAGAAAGTAAAACAAAAGATAAGAAATCCAAGCAAAGGTAAAGAAGTATAGAAAATAAGAAAGCCAAGACCAGGGACGAAAGTGCAGGTGGAGAAGATATCCAATTTGATTCTGATACTGAACCAAATGCCTCTATAAGAAGAGAGGCTCACGACTCTGCCGATGCAGCATGTATGTTTTGTCAGGAACTTTTTTCCGAAAATGGAGCAGGAGAACTGTAGATTCGATGTTTAATTTGTAAGCTCTGGGCACGTAATGACTGTGATGGGCCAGAGTTTGACAACTGGATATGTGATTTTTGTAAGTAAATTATGTGATTTCTTCCGTCTACGAAAGTAATTTGATCTCTTATAAGATAAATGTTTATAATTGTTATTTTCCTAGAAGATATTATAAGTTTCTCTTTGTAGTCCATTTTTGAGTACCTGTTCTATATTTAGCGTCTATTTCGATATTTTGTTTAATGCTCAATTTGATAATTATATTATAATATTTAGAACATAAGATTGTTAATTTTTAAATTTTGTTTATTTTTGAGGCAAAAATAAAATAGTAACCCATATTTGGTTACTATCCTCTGAACTGTGCTCATTCTCTGTATTTAGTTTAGAAAATATACTTGTTTACTGTATTAATTTTTTTTGTACTCAGCTACCATAACTTTTCTTGCTCCATCAATATGTTTTACATACATACTTTTCTTCCTGTAAAGAAGTATGGTGTCGTTTATCATCTCATTCTTTACTTACAGAAAAAAATTGCAAACAAATCAAACACTTAACTTTATTGTTATTGTTAGATAACAATTATTAAAATAGCCTAATTTCCATTTCTCATTGAATGCACAGTTTTCTTCACTTAACTTCCGCTTCTCAGTAGAGATAAATACCAATGAATTGTTACTTAAACTAATAGGAAAGCTGGACAAACAAGAAAAAATGATAGAATATTTTTCAGAAAGGATTGAAAAACTAGAAATGAAAAACATTAGGCCTGTGGCCCCAAAAACCCGAAATGGCAAATAAAGATATCCGACTAGCTAGCGACTAGCCGATGCTAATGGAATCCGGCAACATCACGCTACCCTGCAACATATCTAGGAATACTCCTAGATATGCAAAAAATAGATATTTGCCTAATATCGAAAACCCATTTAACAAAAGAATCCTTTATAAAATTTAGAGGATATACATTTTATCATACCATCCATCCATCTAACACCGCAAGAGGAGGAAGTGCAAAAATAATAAAAAAGAACATTTCCCACCACCAAGAACCCGGGCTCAGGCAGCAGCAGTAACTATTAAATCAAGCAGATACAAGAATACAATAGTCGCAATTTATTGTGCTCCAAGATACAATCAAAAAAGGAAAATTATTTGAATGTCCTAAGCAACCTGGGAGAAAAATTTATAACTGGAGAAATACAAGATGGGGATCCAGAATGACAACAACTAAAGGCAATGAACTACATAAAGCAGCTGCTGAACTAATATGTAGTTACATGTCAACTGGAAAACTAACTTATTGGCCTACTGATCAAGAGAAAACCCCAGACCTGTTAGATTTTTTCATAGTAAGAAACATTGAGTGAAAATATAATATAATAATAATAATAATAAATGTACCCCTCAAGACAACTGAACAATTAAATTTTGAAGCAGAAAAATTCGTAGTTGATATTCAACAAGCTGCTTGGAATAATACTCCAGAAATTAAGAGTACAACTAAAGGAATTAATTATCCAAAAGAAGTGAGGCAAATGGTAGCTGAAAAACGTAAATTACGAAAAAAGTGGTAACAAAACAGAACAACTGAGAATAAAAATAGTTTAAACAATATAACCGAAAGACTGAAAAGGGAAGTACTAGAAATTAAAAACAAAACCATAAATGACTATTTGAGAAATTTAACAGATGATAAAGAAACTGATTACTCACTCTGGAAAGCCAGAAAATATCTAAAGTGCTAATGTCTACACAGTTCACTTATAAGAGATCTATGTGGGAATTGGGCACGAAGCATTTGCTGAATACCGAGAAAAAACTTTCAAACCCAACGAAACTAATATTGAACTAATTTGCCGGACATAGAAGCTGGAAATTCGATGATTGAATTAGTCACGCCGAAAGAGTTAACCAAAGTTATTAAAACTGACATTAACCCCAGAAAATCATCAGGCTAAGATTTAATAACAGGAGAATTACTGCAAGAACTACCAAGAAAATGAATACATTACAATAATACATTACATCAATACAGCATTTAGATTAAAACATGTCCCAGACATTTGGAAGATGGCGGAAATTATAATGATCCTAAGACCTGGGAAGTTACCAAACGAAATAAAATCTATAGACCTATATCACTGCTGCAGTAATATCTAAGGTTTTTGAAAAAGTCCTGTTGGAAAGAATAAAATCGATTATAGACAGAAAAAACCTAATACCAACACACCAGTTTGGGTTTATTAACAAGCACTCAACAATTGACCAGCTTCACAGAATAACAGACGGTAGATGTAGCACAAGCCTTCGATAAGGTTTGGCATGAAGGCCTTGTTCATAAACTACCGAAAATGCTACCAAAACAACACACCGAGCTCTTAAAATCATACATTGCAACCAGAATGTTTAGAGTCAAATAAGAAGAAGCTTACTCTACAATAAAAAAATCTAAAGCATAGGTACCACAAGGAAGTGTACTGGACCAATGCTTTATCTACTCTAAACTTGTGATATCCCACAAATGGAGAATATTACGATGGCTACATTTGCTGGTGATACTGCGATTATAGCTGTCGGAGACAATAGTGAAGAAGCCTCACGAAAATTACAACAGGCAGGTGACAATATAAAAAATTGAATGCTAGCTTGGAAAATAAGAATTAATGAAAGTAAATCTGTACATGTGCAGTTCACCTATAAAGAGACCGTAAAAGCACCAATAACATTAAATAACACTATCACTCCATATAGCAACAACGCTAAATATCTTGGAATGAATCTCGATGCAAAACTTCACTGGAAGGAACACATAAAGACGAAAAGAAAAGAACTTGAATTGAAATATAGGAAAATGTACTGGCTAATTGGAAGAAAATCACAATTACCAGAACACAATAAATTGCTATTATATAAGCAAATACTAAAACCTATATGGACATACGGAGTTCAAGAGTTCGGCAAAGAGTAACATAAATCAAATACACATTTTTCAGAACAAAGTCCTGAGAGGTATTGTGGGCGCACCCAAATATTATAGGACTGATTACCTACATCGAGATCTTCAGATACCCACACCCAGACAAGAAATTAATAGAAATGCTAGAGGGCATGAGGAAAGGCTCCATTCCCATACGAATAATGGAATATTGCAACTACTGGATACCACCAAAATAGGACACAGACTCAAAAGAATCAAACCATCTGATCTTGTGTAGTGTTGTGTAGTGAGGTGCATTTATTAAAAAATTCAGCAGTGACATGTATAAACATTAATTCACCAGAGATTGAGATAGCGCCGATGGGTCCTCCTAGTTATATACATAGATTTAAGTTATCATAAAGGCAAATTGTAGGTTAGACGGAAACAACTAGTACAATATTAAATAAATAATAGAAAAAGTAGAGATAAATAAACTTGTTGCCAGAAGAAAAACTAATTTGCTCATTAAAATCATTTGGGATTACAAATTATAATGTGCTCTCTGCAAAAATTTTGTTACTTAAATAAAGAAAATAAAAAGAATTGGCGAGACGCATGTGGCCCGAGGGCCATTGTTTGGACAGCTCTGGTGTAGAAAGATTTGAGTTAGGCCCACAAATTGCAGCTTTCTGATTAAAAAATACAGTTTAGAAGATTAGAAAACAAGTGGCTTATTATTTTGAAACAGATTACCATGGCGCAGAATACAGAAAGGAAAAATTTGTATTTAACTTTAACCAAAATTTTAGGTTCAACTAAGATTTGAGTGTGATAGATCATAAATTTCATTTTCATGTTTTTCAAATTATTTTACTGAATACAAAATTACAAATACTTTGTTTTAGGTATAGATACAATAAGGAAAACGATCATCCTGTATATAAGTTTGGCACTATTTCAATCTGTTTATGGTGAAAAATGTTTCCACACTGTTGAAGACCATACATTTACAATAACCTGTGAGGGCGCAACAATGGAAGACTATTTGGACGATATTTTTGAGATGAAAATTCACATTCGAGATTTTAAGGACAATAAAGGAACCTTCCATATCAATATTAAGTTGCATAATTGCAACTTGAGCCATATAGATGACTGGATTTATATACCCTGGGAAGAATACATGCAGCAAGTCTCTGAGCTGAGGATAACCAACTCATCTATTAATCATATACAGTCACTGAATAGGTTTAATGAGTTAAAAATTCTTGATCTGAGTAGTAATGATATAAATGATTATGCTTTCTTAGAGAGCATGAAGAGTCTAACACATTTATATTTAGCTCATAATAATTTTTCACCGGACAGTTCTTTGTTCGATTATATCAGAGGGTCATACGCACTTTCGGTCATTGATCTTAGTTATAGTAACTTAGAAAACTTCAGAATGTCATTCCAAACTAATATTATAAGTTGTAATTTGAGTCATAGCAATAACTTGAGAGAAATATTTTTGTATAGTAGTGATTTTTACATTCAAAATTTGGATCTTACGGACAATAGGAATCTTATAGCATGCCATTTGAATTATAATGATATAGGTCATCTTGATTTGTCAAATTCATACCAAGATTTCACCGATATTCTTAGAGACACTAAAATATATAATAAAATTACTTTAAAAGACAATTATTTACCAGTTCTTAACGAGACAACGTTGAATTTGGATTTTCGTTGTTGTGAGAGTCGCAGTATTCTAGGATTATCGATTGATTTGTCCAACACAAGCTTGGCAGACATATCAGACGGTTTTTTCAATGAGCAGCTATTGAACGAATTAAATTTGAGTTTTAATAATCTGTCGAAGTTAGAATATCCGTTGTTCCTTGAGTCAAAATTGGTGAACTTAAATTTATCCAGTTCAAACATCTCGAGCCTTAGTCCGAATGTTTTTAGTAATCTTACTGTTAAAACTATTGACCTCTCCAATAACAACCTGCGTTGGCTTGATGGCACATTCAGCAGAGCCCATACCATCAAAAACATCATTTTGTCGTCAAATCCTATCGCTTCTATTACCAAGAGTGCGTTCAAGAAATGTAGAGATTTGGAAAGCCTCGACCTAACCAACACTTATGCCCTCTACAGTGGTAACGTCTTTGCCACCTTGCCGAGTTTGAGAAATTTCGATGCCAGTTTCAGCAAATCTCTCTATACTCCAGAAATTCTCAACATGAACCTATCGAGTTTGACTATTGTTAATTCTAGGTTAGATAAGTTGAATTCGAGCAGTTTCAAGGGATTTTATAAACTAGAACGATTAACCTTCGTCAATTCGTCATCATCTGGAATGAGTAAGAATGTCTTCAAAGGCTTGTACAGTTTAAGGTATATCGATATCAGCGGACTAAGTGATCTCAACATCGATCCTAGAATATTCAAACCCCTAAAGTACCTGGAGGTTCTCGATCTATCCAACTATAATCTGAGGGATCTACAAAATAATTTAAATACTCTAAAATCGCTTGAAATATTGAACTTGTCATCGAATGTTTTACAACTGGAAAAGGACTCTTTTTCAGGCTTAAGAAAATTGCAAGTCTTGTGTCTGACCGACAATAAGTTGTCCTCTTTACCAGTAGGATTATTTGCGTCATTGAAGAAGCTGACACATTTGTATCTAAACAAGAACTACTTGAGCCAACTTGTTCCTGGTATATTTTCGAATTTAAACAGTCTTGAAATGTTAGATTTATCGCATAATCAATTAACGGCTAACAGTCTTCATAACATAGTACCAATATCCGTGAGCAATATGAAATATTTATATTTGCAAAATAACTATATAAGGACGCAGTCACGCTCAAACGTCGATTATTATTTCAGCATAATAGTTAATCATCCTTCACTTAAACGGATAGATGTTAATAATAATGAATGGCGGTGTAGTATTTTGTTTTACTTGTTATTATTACTTAGAAATAATTATATTTCGTATTTACCTGATGATCCATCTTATAAAGAAACAAACATAGATGGTATTAGATGTACTAGTTAGTGTCTTGACTATATTTTATTTTTATTTTTTTATAAATAATATTATCAAGGTAATGTACTCTTACTAATAAAAATGTATTAGGTAGGTACTTATTAGGTACTTAGGTACTTATTTGTTATGGAAGGCAGCATCACATACATGTTAGAATTTTAATCTTATTTTTACTGAAACAACTCATTTGTGCATATCTGCAGGGTAGCCATTGAATTTATTAGTTTTGTCTTGAGTTATTAGAGATCAGGGAGATACTCAATATAACTTACAATATAATCTTAACGTTTCTGAACGTGAAATGGACTAATTTTTAAAAAATTGCCTTATCCATTCATTATATGTTGTTATTATATTTTACAATATTAACTTCCAAATTTGTAATCAAATCCCATGGCTATACCTTCCGTATGCTTCAACACGCTTTGTTACTATCCGTGTTTTGTTTTTAGTATTTGGATCCATAATATCTTGATATAACAGTGAAATAGAATTATCCAGTTCTTTGTAATGAAGACTATATTTTCTTACCTTATAGATATTGAAACATATTAAATACAAAAAGCTAACATGGTTTGAAACAGATACTATTTCCGCATTATATAATAAATACCAGCTTATATCAAAATTGCTGAATATTATACACATACAAGTCTTATGAATACCGAATTTTAATTTCCGACTTCTTCATAAAAAGCTTGTGCATAAAAAACTCGCAGCATTTTCCGGTTCATTGTTCTAGCTCATTCTAGAGGGTTTACTACAACCGTATAAAGAGGCACAGAAAGACGTTATGAAAATAATAAAACAGCCAACAATCCTTGCATTTAAGAAGCTTTGTTTTTTAACATTTGTATTTAATGAATATATACAACATAAATTTGTGTAGTACTTGTGCAGTATAGGTGTTTTTTGTTATTTTATGTTTTTATTAGTAACTAAGATATAAGTGAAAATAAATTTTATATTCACGTATAGATTTTTCTTCGTTAATGAATCCCATTCTCCTCTTCATCGGTACACATATTATTCCCTCGTTAACCGTGATTTCACCAACGGCTGCTATCTTACCGGAATGTAACCCACATTCAGGATGTTAAACATTTCTGGCGATTTCAAAGAAATATTATTTTGATGAAAAATTATTAACAAAGCTAGCCAGAGGAGAAGGGAAACAATTTTTGGGTCAAGGTTACAGATCTCCTCTATAAGAGAAAAGTTAAAAATCATCTGAATAACGAGCCCTCAAATTAGTTTCTTGCGCATCCAAATTGTAGGTATCTTTATATTAATAAACACGACACACTAATTAACATGTATCTGTCATTAAAAATGGAAATTTTGGACTTAACTACAATACTACACTATATACTATTACATAATACTACAATATATTTAACTGCGTAATGTTTTTGAAATTTAATAAAACCAATAGCGGAAATTTTTAATGATTTTTAATATGTTTTTCTGTTTCAGCAGATTCTTACCAATTATTACCACGGTAGTAATTACTAATGAAGCAAGTTCTATGTTGTTTATATATAATTTCCTTTAAATTGCCACTTGTATATTACGTGTTTGTTTACGAGGGTTCCGGTACTACCCAATGTTAATAAAATTTAATTCAACATGTATTTTTTCATATTCATTTAACATATATTTAAGCATATAATCATTTATTAATACTAACATAGTGTTAAGTACTAAGTTATACTACTATTAAGTTAATAATATTTCTCTCGTATTAGAGTATAATAATTCAAAAACATATAATATAAATAATAAGACAAGATTTTAAGAATTATATGCTTATAAAATTTATTTTAACAATATTTCTAATATAAGATCCGACTGTCTATTATATCACTATATATTGCTATGACATCAAAGAATAATATCGGATATTACAACCCTATTCTAACTGAAAATATATTAAGTATATCATATAAGAGGTCAATTAAAAAGTTCCCGACCTACCATAGTAAAACAAAAAATTTGTTGTTTTTATTTAACATAATTCCCATTAAGGATACCATTTTTGTAGCAGGATTTGTCCTTTGGTTCAAAATATGCCTCAGTTTCGTCGATCACCTGTGCATTCGACGAAAATTTCTTCCCAGCGAGCATTCTGTCGAGACCTGAGGTCAGAAAATAGTCGCTTGGGGCCAGATCTGGAGAATACAGTAGATGAGGAAGCAATTCGAAGCCTAATTCATGGATTCTTGCCATCGTTTTCACTGACCTGTGACACGGTGTATTGTCTTGGTGAAGCAGCACTTTCTTCTTCTTCAAATGCGGACATTTTACGGCGATTTCGACCTTCAAACGGGGCAGTAACGCTATGTAAACTCGGGTTTATTGCGCTAGACGTTGTTTTTGGTTAAAAGTGAGCTCGCGCTGCACCCACTTAGCACTGAGCTTTCTCATACCCACATATTCGTGAATGATATGATGTACATATTCAGTTGATATCTTTAGAGTATCTGCTATTAAGTTCACTTTCAATTTATGGTCATTCAAAATCATATTCTGAATTTTTTAAATGTTTTCATCGGTAACAACCTCTTTTGGTTGTCCATTGCGTTCACTGTCTCCGGTGCTCATTTCACCACCTCTAAACTTAACATACAAATCCTCGATGGTTGATTTTCCTGGGACAGTGTACCGAAACTCGGCATCAAGCCAAGTATATTTGTTTAGTGCCATCAATTTTATGGGATCTATTAGAGTTCTAACTTATCTTGATATATTGAAGGTAAACTTTAAATCCTTTTCCCTGTTGATATTACATTAACTTCATTAAACCAAAAATACAATCACACCTCATAATCACTTTTAAAATTTGGTCTTGAAAATATTATGAATTGGACAGTTGAACACTAAAAATTTATGTGGTTTTTAAAGATATTTATATTTTACAGTATTTAATCTGTTTAACTACTTCTTCACAATTTTCTCCGGGAGAATGATGTGAAAAAATTGAAGTGGTGATGTACCCTTTTAAAGATTTCTCGAACATACTAGGTGAAGGATGCTCCATGACCTCTAATAGATCCAATAAAATTCTTTAAGCAATCCTGGTTAAGATTTGTTAAATAAATGTAGTTGTTTGTAAATTTAGACAAAATAGATTTCTTTAAGGTAATAAATCCCCTAAAAGTAGCAATTACATTTAAATATACAATAGCTCTACAATAAAATTATTAACACTGATTGTTCTAAACAGTTAAAGTATTACAAATATTTTAGGGATATTTTACAATTAAAATAGTATTTATTACTACTGATTATCCAGTTATCTTAATTATTACCTTCTTGTAAGACTTCTTTATGTAGAGACATCACACTGACAGCATACGAACAACTTGGTAGATTAATTGAATTTTATTACTACTAACATCTTCATAAGTAGGTTTTGATTTTCTGTAAACAAACAATATATAAACAGACATGTAGTAGATAGATAATGTTATATGTACCTGATAAAACAATGTTGGATATGCATTTACCCTAATACCTGTTTGTGAAGGAAGGGTAATTCTAAATTTTTCACTAAAATATCCGTGACAGACGCATGACGTTGATATATTTGCATTTTGGTTTATCCTGGTAACTTGCTACTATTTACTTGATTAACTCATTTTTGGAAAGGAGCGAGATCATTTTTTGGGAAACGATGTCTAATTTCCATAGTAGATTTTTACCCCGGTACACTACATCTTTTACTACAGTGACACATTGTCATCAATTTTTATATTATTACTCCATAATAATTAATGTAAAACAGATAATATGCACAACGTAAAACGAAGATTTCTTGATCTAAACAAAAACGCAAAAACTGAAACCTTCAAACAACAAACTAAAAAATTAACGCCCATAGAAAATACTGACTTCACACAATTTGATAGGCCAATCACGTTCCATGTTAGTGGCGGCACCAGGAATTTAAACTAGCCAAAGTCGATCTAAAGTGTTTTTGTTATCTTTGTGTATCTTACAAACCAGCAGTAATTTAATAGACACATAGAGTAAGATTTAGATTAGAATAGTCTTTAGAATAATTTCGAATAGTCTTTAACATAAGTTAGAATAGTATCTAGAATAAGATTAAGATTATAAGTTGTACAGCAGATCACTTACTGAAGAGATCTTTTACATGTCAGGCGAGTTATATTATATAACGGAAATCATATAGTAATAACTATTGCGCACTGGCAGATTGTTGAAGTTCTAAGAGATTAATTTAAAAAAATTGTAAAACGTGTCCTTTTTGTGTTACAAAAACTAGAAGTACACAGTTTAAATACTGAAAATGAAAATGATTACCACAAGTTACAAGGATATTTCAGGTTCGAAATCGAAAAATTGGGACAAATGTGCCCAAAGCTGCGTATTTGCGGTACTTTGATTTTGCTGTAATAAACAATGACAAGCCAGGGTTATCTAAATTGTTTTGCAACGCGCGTAAAACGGATATATAAAAGCGGTCAGTCATTTCATTTTCATAACCAAAATTGTGGAGAGAATAGAAATATCATATAGATGATTGGTATTTTTGCTCGAAGAATGTCGGTATAAATGCAAAAATAGCATAGTATAAATATCCTGGCGTATCATCGGTATCGAATACAGTTCCACTTATGAACAGTGACCCATAGCAATTTGTCCAGGTACAAGTGTAAAAAATGCCATAAGAACTTCGCCTTCATCACCGGCGACCAAAGGATGCGATTTAATTACGGATGAAACAAAGAAGGAATATTCCAAAACTATTGGTTGACACTGATAAGAAAAGTTTAAAAAATATCAATTTCTCTTACAGCATGAGCTATTAAGTGAAACAATGGCTTGAAAAGTGTTATAAGGACTCCGTTCCATCAGAAACAACCATAAAACGTGGGTTTTTTGACTTCAAATGAGGTCGTAGAGATACCGATGATGCAGAATTTAGTGAACGTCCAAATGAGGTGATAACACCAGAAAACATCAAAAAATCTATAACATCGGTTTGTGCGATCAAAAGTGAAGTTTCGTGAGTTAGCTAACATCGTAAAGATATCACAACAATTTGTTGGTTTTATATTACATGAGTATTTGGCTATGGAAAAGTTGTGTTGATTAAACGTGTTGATGATTTTGAGCAACGTTTGGTCATGTTTAAACGTAACAAAGAGGAGTCTTTGCATCGATGTGTGACAATGGATGAAACACGGATCTATCACTTCACTCCGGAATCAAAATAAGCACCATATGAGTGAACAGTAACGGATGAACCCTCTAAAACGCCCAAAAACACAACAATGGATTGGAAATGGTTATGGCCACGGTATTTTGGGTGTAAGAGTCAACGACTATCTTCAGAAGGGAAATACCATCAACAGTGAATATCGTATTTGGAACGTTTGAAGGCCGAAAGTGTAAATAAACGGCCACATATGGCAAAGAAAAAAATGTTGTTTCATCAAGACAGCGTACCGTGCCACAAGTCATTCAAAACAATGGTAAGACGACATAAATTATTCGGCAGATTTCGGTCCTAGCGACTACTGACTGTTCAGAAAAAAAAAATGGGGAGCGGTAAGATATTTCGCTTTAACGAAGAGGTTATCGCTGAAGCTATTTAAGGCCTATTTTAAGGTAAAAGATAAATCGTTCTGCAAAAGTGATATTTAAATGTTAGAGCGGCGCTGCAAAAATTGTGTAGTTCTTAATTGAGATTACATTGACGAATAATGCCAATTTTAAACAAAAAACCCACATTCTCTATTACGCCCGGGACTTTTGAACCGATATGTTAAGTTTTTATAAAAGTATTTTCATACAATTTTATTTAGAAAACAAGAACGGCATGTGACAAAACAATATTTTCTATCTACAATTGGTTTATCTCCGCACAAAAGGTTAATTTGTCAATACGAGTCAATATATTAATGAGCGCGAAAGTTAAAATTTACTATCAATGACGTTACAACGAGTAGATATAAATTAAATCCTAAAACATTCGTCGTGCTGTAAACAGTTGCGATCATTCATTCAATATCGCAATAATGCTAATATATAATAATAATGCTGCTCGTTTTTGAAGTTATTTTCGCGATACTTGTGGTGTATTTTAGTATCAAATTCTGGAGAGTGTATAGGATTAGAAAGCAACTAGAATGGGTTCCTTCGGCTAAACGTTTGCCATTTATTGGAGCATTACTTGAAATGGGAAATGACTCAACAGGTAATGTTTTATTGCAATAGTTAATATATATTTAAAACAATAAAATATTATATGTTTTGACTAAGCAAAAATATTGAACTAATTTTTATCGCATCTTCAGATAGGTATGAGTGAAATAATTATGAACAGGTCAATTGAAAAGTCCCGGCCTGACACATAGATGGCGCTACTAGAATTAAATCCATATGTTTTTTAGTTAGCCCTAACCCTCAAAAGATGCGTGTATAAATTTGACAGCTGTTGGATCATTAGTTATAGTGTATTATAACATTTTGAGTGAAGCAACTTTTGTTATGTGAAAAAATGGATGAAAAATAATTTCGCGTGTTGATAAAATATTGTTTTTTGAAGGGAAAGAATATAGTTGAAGCAAAAACTTGGTTTGATGCCGAGTTTCCGGACAGTGTTCCAGGAAAATCAACCATCAAAGATTGGTATACTAAGTTTAGACTTGGTGAAATGAGCACCAAAAACGGTGAACGCAGTGAACGCACAGAAGAGGTTGTTACCGACGAAAACATTTAAAAAATCCACAAAATTATTTTGAATTACCGTAAATTGAAATCGAATAAAATAGCAGACGCTCTAAAGATATCAACTGTACGTTTACATCATATCATTCACGCATATTTGGGTATGAGAAAGCTCTGTGTAAAGTGGGTGCCGCGCGACCTCACTTTTGACCAAAAATAACGATGAGTTGATGATTCGGAGCAGTGTTTGAAGATAATCAACCGTAATAAACCCGAGTTTTTGCGTCGATATGTGACAATAGATGAAACATGGCTCGAACAGTCGGCTGAAAACTCAAACAAGAAAGTACTGCTTCACCAAGACAATACACCGTGTCACAAGACAGTGAAAACGATGGCAAAAATCCATGAATTGGGCTTCGAATTGCTTCCTCATCTACCGTAAATTATAACAAAAAATTAATTATATATTCTACAACTAATGATTTAGATTTTCTATAGGCAAGTTGTTAATAAATGAATTATTGTTAAGTTGAAGTTACCAGTGTCTAATAGTTGATTTTTATTATTATTAGGTATTAAAATTCTATCTAGAGAAATGTCTTCATAGCATCGTATTAGTTGAAAAAAGGTTAATAAGACACATTTTTTCTTATATATCCTGTACAGATATTAATATTTCACATTTGATTGATTTTGTATAATAAATATAATTTACTTATTCTTTTTAGGAATTTTGTTTCATATATTAATGTTTCTGATAGTTTAACATTTTATTAAAACTAAAATGGTATCGAAAATATATAGAATAATATATTTTAAGTGTGTAAAACATAACATTTAATAAGTACTAGTAAACAACAAATATATAATTCAAATTGTTGTTTTCTTAATTACTCGACATAACATAATGGTCAATTACAGAATAGTTAAAGAGTAATTAGGTTTCAACGTTGTTTACAAGGAAATCTGATTTATATATTTTGAAATTATTACATTTGTAAAATGCTAGATACTATTTTTAAGACTTAAGTATATTATATATAATATTAATACAAAATATTATATTTCTTAAAAAAATATTTTTTTAAAATTAAAAAATGACAATAGCTTGAAGTGATTTTTTTGTCAGTAAAGTAGTCTTAATTTTTGTATTGCTATCATAATTATTTATTAATTCAAAAAGATCCTGAATACCAGAAAAGTTATACTAACAATTTTAGGGTAATTCATTGTAAAATTGTGATGACTGTGACGTACCCTGAATTGTAAAACATTAGAATTTTAAAACAGGTTTAGTGTACGGACAATTCAAAATAGAACCCCACCATTTTGTACCTTTGTTCGACAACCCTATCAATACATATATTTCTGGACAAACCAAGGACGGTTTGTTCTAAGCAATTTTCCACGTTTGTACCAATTTTTTCTTTTTTTGAAAAAATGTTTAGAAATTATTCTTTAGGAAAAATTAATACATGATAAAAAAAAACAAAACAAGTTTGGGTTATGTGTTTATGTAGTTTAGTCGAACGATAGAGATTGATTTTCAGTCAATAATAAAATTTGGATCGTTCAAGGGTGATACACTGATTATAGCGGTCCTCCAACTTTTCGATACCATTTCTGTAGTACGATTTGTCCTTTGCTTCAAAATAAGCCTCAGTTTCGGCGATCAAATTCTTCATTCAAGGAATATTTCTTCCCAGCGAGCACTCTTTTTGAGATCTGAGAACAGGAAATACCCCCGGGGCCAGATCTAGAGAATACGGTGGATGAACAAGCAATACCAAACCTAATTCATGGATTTTTATCATAATTTTCACTGACTTGTGACACGGTGCATTGTCTTGGTGAAGTAGCACTCTTCTTTTTCTTTAAATGCGGTCGTTTTTCGGCGAATGAATAATTTTTTGAGCTATTCTCTTGTGGTTCTCTACACTGTTTGTTGTCATTGTCATATAAATTAAAATATAGGAAAATGTATTGGTTAATTGGAAGAAAATCACAATATTCATCATATAATAAATCGCTATTATATAAACAAGTATTGAAACCTATATTTTCCAGAACAAAGGACTTCGGCAATAATGTATGGTAAAAATGCAATTTTGAGTGTTATAAGTGCTCATGATTAACGTCCATATACAGTGAATAACTCTATAATACTAAAAGGAAAACTGTAATTGTGTAGTACATTACAGTATTGTCAATACCATCAAATTTAATAGTTAGGTTAGGTTGTTTAATAGTTATTATATATAAAAATACGTGGATAAAAAGATAAAGCAATGTTGTGTAGAATTTGAAATTAGTGATTTATAAAATTTCGGAGTTTATTCATTTTATATTAACAAATATCTGTATTTTTTTATAGATCATTTTATGTTACAGAGTTGATTTATAATCTCACACGCCTTACTGCAAATCCTAAAAAGAGTTGTTACATCGAGATAGGGTTTGATTGTGAGGTGTTAACTAGAGATCACGATTTTACCGAGTTCCTTCTCAGTTCGAACAAATTGATCAACAAGTCCTGGGAGTATCAGATGTTCGAGGATTGGTTAGGTACAGGTCTATTAACAGCTGGAGGTACGTGAATATTATTTGTATAATTGCTTATATTATTTGTTAACTATTTTGTTATCATACAGAGTAATATTTTTTATTATCCAGAATTTAATGCAGATTTTAATAATATTTGCCGATTGAAAATATATGGTTATATGTGGTACTTATGTACTGAAATAATTACAGCGTTTTAAAATATATATTTATAGTGAACTTATTGAATTATTGTAACCATGCTGTAATTATTAAATATTAATTGGAATAATATGTTTCTTTATCCATCATTATCTAGGACTCACCAATTATTTCCTATTTTCACATCAGAAATATTAGGTCAGATTGAAAACACGATATGGTGACACTGTATCAGTAAAATTACTCATCATTAGTTATAATTTTTGAAAGGTTTATTTAAGAGTTTATTTTTAAATTCTACAGAATTCTTTTCAATTGCATTAAACTAAAGTCATATAAATTTTAGACCAAAAAGGAAACAAAACTAGGAATATACGCAATTTGTCTAATATGCTCCTCAAATATAACAGTATTATTAACTACTATAATAACAGATCTATTATAGCCGACTTGTCTTTTTCCAGCGAGAGGCTCCAGCTTATTATCAAGTTCTTCGTGGGCATTTCGACTATCGAATTATGTTGCTGTTTATATTTTATAGATATAAAAAACATCTGACAGCCCCCTGTAATATTTTGTATTATTTCACAGGATTTAATCATTATATGTTCATAAAGAAGTTTACTGATATCTATTAATCCTCTTCCTTGGACATTTCGAGGCATCGTTGTTCTTTTCATGACATTTCTAGGATGGTATTTTTGGGTACTGGTCAATAAAGTCTAACATTCCTTTTCAGTGTTTGAATGTCGATTTTAATTTATATTATAATACCAAGGGATAAGTTTAGAGCAGAGCTTGCCTGATATTGGTAATTGGATTCTTACTAGTGAACTATGAACTGCCTTATTCTATTTATAAACTCGCTAAATATATGGTCGATTCACTGAGCCTATTTTATCCATTCCTACCCCCTACGGCTTCGACGATATGGTCATTCAAACCGCATCCACATATTACAGGAAAACCTTTGAACAATTTTCAGCCTTTGGTGTGGAGAAGTGGCTGCCACAACATTAGGCAGGAACACAATATTAGGTAACATACATCGTTAATGTTACATGTTGTGAATGTTTTAGTGGAATATGCTTTGATGACAAGATTAAGTTTTATGATGTAAGATGTAAGTTTTATGGATTAACATCGGCTGATCTTCACATAATGATATATATGTTGGTAGAGCGTAACTACTTGCAAAATCCATCTGGCATAACAAGTAAAACATTGTTAAGAATTTCTATTTCTGAAATGACACAAAGATAAACTGTCACTTAGAAAGCCTACATGAACGTCATTTGCAAAATCATTTGGGTTTCATAATGAAAGCATTGACAATTTTTTCAACATTTGGACGAGTTGTACATCGAGTATAGAGTCAAATAGCCTCACTAACCCCTGTTGGAAGACGTTCTTTGGTAACAATTGTAGTGTGAATGAAAGCCATTGGCCATTTTGTAACTTTATGATTTTCCAAAGAAAAAATATGAGCTCCAACTAATGAGAGGGTTGAAAGAGTTGAACATTCGTCTTGATGGATTCAAATGAATAGGCTTACAGATTGGTTCAAACAATTCATAAAACACACAAACCCACCACCAGAATCAACAGTTCTACTAATATTAGATGAACACTTAATTACGCTAGGTCAATAGACCTAGTTAGAAAAAATGACGTTGATATAATGTCTTTACTACTCCACAGAATGTATAAGTTGCAGTTTTTAGATGAAACGTTTATGAGATCATTAAAAGTTTACTATAGCGAAGCAATACCGGAAGAATTTGGATCCGAAACTACAACAGAGCACTGAGCGTCAAAAGGGAATTATGAGGCTGTTCGGAAAAGCTTAGATGAACGTTCAAATTAGTGAAATTTCAGCAAATGGATTTCGCGATACAGGACTTTGACCGTATTCAGTGATTATTTTCCTGTGGAACAAACAGCTGTTAAAGATGAATGTACAGATATTATTCCAAACAAATCATGGTGAAAATTTGATTTCTACAAAAACATCAGTCTCAAAATCTGGATCTGAAAGAAAAACTGTTCCTCCATTTGGACCTTCAACATACAGTTGTGATCCACAAATAACATCAACTATAATTGGAATTAGACATGAACTTCCGTCCATACGTCCTATGTCTGGTGGCGAATCTATTATAACATCATCTCCATAAAACAAGAAGAAAATTTCGACGTGTAAATAAAACTAAAAACAGGAAAGGCAAAGAACAGAAAAAAGTGTAGAAATAAGAAATCAAACTACAATGAAGTGATAGATAGTGAAGGTGAAAAATAATTTGAATCAGACACTGAGCCAGGTGCCATAATAGCGAAATAAGCCCCTGTATATGCAAAATGTATGTTGTTCCAGCAACATTTTTCAGAAAACACAATGGGAGAATTTTGGGTTAAATGTTTTATGTGTGGACTCTGAGCACATAATGACTCTGCAGTTCTAGAATTTGAAACTTGAATATGTACCTTTGCAAGTAATATAATTAATTTCTTACAGTTACCAAAGTTTTTAAATTTCTTTAACACATTACATGAATGTCAATATCTTAGAAGATACTCTAGTTCACCTTTTATTTATATATTTTTAGATAATACACTTTTTCAAGAAGTAAATAAAAATGTTATTGTGTTATCTAGAAATATTTAACTGATTAATAGTAAGTTAATAAAATGTTGATTTTTCAATAGTTTTTTACTTTTGATCCAAAAACAAAATGGTAGCCCATATTTAGTTACTTTCCTCTACTTATTTAATAGATACTGTTTTAATAAGCTTATTATTCCTTAACTTATTGATATTTTCTACATCTAAGGTACAAAATGGAAGAAACGAAGGCGTATCATTACACCAGGTTTCCATTTCTCGATTTTGAATCAATACATTGAATCGTTTGACTTAAATGGACGTAAGCTAGTGGAAATATTGAAAAACGAAGGCACCAAACCAGATGGCGTCGATATATATTCATATATAACCAACTGTGCACTGGATATTATTAGCGGTAACATAACCTAAAGCATTTTTTTTGTTGTTGTGATATTTTAATTAATTTCAGAAAGTGCTATGGGCGTGTCGGTAAAGTCACAAGAAGGACAAAATCAACAGTACGTCGTCGCCGTAAAGGATATCCTATCCTCGATTTTGGATCGATCATTTAGTCTTATTAAATCGAACCCTTACTTATTTCCTTTTACTCCGGATTATTGGTACCAGAAACGTTTGGTGAAGATTCTGCATTCCTTCACTAATAACGTCATAGAGAGCCGACTGAAGAGTCTACAAGAAAATGGCGGAGTGGCGAAGGAGGTTGACGAGATGGGCAAAAAGAGAAAGCTGGCGTTCCTGGATCTATTACTCAGCTCGACCGTTGACGGGAAACCATTATCCAAAGAGGATATTAGAGAGGAAGTCGATACATTTATGTTTGAGGTATTGAGTTTGATGAAAATCATACAAGTGATATATTAAAATGCTCGAGAAAAGGTTAATCTAGCAAAGCAGGTAGGATTTAGACCGAATTGCAATTTATAGATCGTCGGTATTAGTCAAGGAGATGTTGTCTCCACGTTGTTTTTCAGCATAGTAATGAATGCTATTATGGGAAAAGTTTTTGAAGACAGAAAGGGCAATCACCACGGGGGACGCAACGAGATCTTCAACTAATTTTAATATAGAAAATAAGACTATTTATATTTAAATATATTTTATATTTCAGGGTCATGATACTACTTCTTTTGCTATATCAATGGGCTTGTATTTATTGGCTAATAATACTAAAGTTCAAGTAAGTATACCGTCAAAGAAAGTATGCTCTATTATATTTTATTGATATAGATGTTAAGACAGGGTTTGCTCTAACAACTATATTTATTAAACAACTGTATTTAAGGGGATTAAAACTGTGTTAAAAAATTTTAAAATTAATTTAACTATTTATGGGTCCTTTGCTCAAAATTATTTATAACCTGCCTAAAATAATAATGAACTCATATCGTCAAAATCTACGATGTTAGAACCTCGCAATGTTGTCGCATTTAACTGTGACTTTTAATTTTTTTTTGCTATGATATTAAAAAGATTCTAATATAAATAAAATGATGAAACAAACATTTTATAAAATATAATTTATTTCACTATTATGATATATCTAATGTATATATTACCCAAGGACTTTAATTATACAGCCACACTAGTTTGTAGATTATAGTTGTTTCATTATGTCTACAATGAGCTTTTTTTCAAAGCACTAATGGTATAAGCTGGAGGCAGTATAATAATATAACAATAAACAGTTTCTTAAAGTAACGTATTTCACTTTCATTAGAGAGCATTGCCATATTTGTAAAACAGTTAATTTTCATTCTTTCCTCATATATTTTAACCTAATGCTCATATATTTTCTGAACAATTACACACAGATAGTCCATTCAAAGTTTTTTGAATTTAAGTCATCAAGATGTTTAATGTATTGCCTGTAAACGAATAAGCCTGTCAAAGTCGTCCGGTTGTCAGACGTATGCAAAATTCTTGAAAGCGACAGTGATAAGATGTTATGACCCTAACGTATAAACTATTGTGACCGTATAATTAACTGTAGTTTTTAGAAGTACCATAATGTCAAGATATTTGATAGAATAATATTTGATAACTTTTTTGTTGAATTATTTTTTTAGAATTTTTTTGTACGCCAAAGGCAATCTGAACTAAAACTCAAAGTTGATGCGACAACATTGCAACGTTTTGATGTTACGAATTTAAATGGCGACAATTCAAAATAACTTTGAACAGAAACTATATACATAATATATACAAATTATATACAAACTATATACAAATTTTCACACTCTCCAATACGATTTTGTACAGTTATTTTATATTAATGGTATAATATATGTCATAATGATGGTGATAATTGTCAGAAATGAATCATAATCCCACACAAGTTTCGTTCGGTCAGTGTTGTGACAGACACTTTCTGAGTCACTATTCAAGTTAAGAACTAAACTGTTAATTTCCTCCTGCTGTGTGTCTGGATTTTGCGATGGAGTTTATCCAAACCGAATGGAAATGTGAGTCTTTGAGACATACATAATTAATTAATTTTCTACGGGACTAGCATACTAATAAATATTCAGTTAATTAGTTTTTAATATAATTTTCTTCTCGAATATCTTATTAAAAATGCGACTTAGTTTAATAATCTTTTAACAAATAAATAATACTACATTAAATGGGATATGAAGTAGATTTATGAGTGAAATATATTTCAGACCACCGCCAGAAATGAGCTGAATGAAATTTTTGGAGATGACAAAAATAAAGAGACAACTCTGCAAGACATCAACGAAATGAAATATCTGGATTTGGTAATCAAAGAGATTCTTCGGCTTTATCCACCTGTACCTCATATTATTAGAACAGTAAATGAGGACATTAAATTTAAAGGTATATAACTTTATATTAATTCATATTAGATGCTTATATTCTGAGCATCATTTCACTTAAAAAAAGGTATTTATCGAAAAATTTCCTCAATTTCTCCAACTTTTTCCCATATTTCGAGCGAAGTGGAGCGTATCAAAAATTTCTACACGTATTTGGATGGCGTCGACAGCATATTTCTTCTAACATTAGAAAATAATGAGTATCCAAAATGCAATTTTGAGCGTTGAGAATAACATCCGTCTGTATATAGAGAAACGTTAGCATCTTCGAAATTAACACATAGGTGGTTGTTTAATAGTTCTTTACATATATTAAAACTTATACTTATATTTTTAACAACTTGAATATGATGAGGTATACAGAATCTTAACACCTTGTTATAAGATTTTATTTACCTCGGCATTTTTAGCACTCAGTATTTTATTCATGAGGTATATTCATGTTAAGTTGTTAAAGAGCTTCATATGTATTTATTTCTAAACTTCCGTGAATAAATTTGGTTCGTTTGTATTATTTATTTAGTTTTTATAATTATTATTTTTTATATAAAATAGAAGATAGATATTATTAAGAGGTAATCCCGGAATATATTTAATTCTGCGTTCAAGTCCAAACAGATAATTTAAAATATGAAAGGCTGAGAAGCGTATATTTGTCTTTTATTAATCTCGGTAAAAACCAAACCAAATATTCTCGATAAAAGGAAGAACATTTAAGATAAACTCGATTAAAATGCTAGTAAAGTTGGTATTAAAATAATACGCTTCAATAGAAACATGAGTCATGTTTGATTGTACATTTTCTGGTTTTGGGAAATACATACTGATGTATTAGTCTTGTTTTATGTATTAATGCAAATACAATAGAACAGTAATAATAAATTAATTTGTAAATAAAGATTGTACTAAGGATATTTAATGTAAGATGTAATTAATTAAAGAATTCAGGTCAAATAAATTCTTATTAATAAAATTGCTTTCGTAAAATAACGCTTTATTAAAATAATCACAAAAAACGTAATGGCAATGGAACGAAAGTGTTTTCATTAAAGGACTGGATTAAATAGGCTTATGACATATATAACTTGAAATATTATGTTAAAAAGTTTGACAAAGTAGTTAATGCAATTAACTCAATGCATTATTGGGTTTTTGGATTTTTTTCTTGGCGATATATTCCTATGAAAATTATTTAGACGTGTATTTAAATTTATTATAATTCGAAAACCGAAAAATCGCCAAATGAACTAAAATCTTATAGATTTATTTCACTATAACTGGTACTAACTAGGGTATCGAAATATTTATATTATTAAGAAATATAATAAATATAACATTTGTTAGTACCCGTGACAGGCATTCAACAATTGATCGCATCACACACACTGTCTAAACGGCTATATAACTATAAAATAACTCACTGAACTCCTAATCTCGTACATCACAGCCAGAATGATTACAATCAATTATAAAGGAGCATATTCTACAATAAAATAAGCTAAATCAGATATACTACAGGGAGATGTATTGAGTTCATTTTTTACCTATTTTACACATGTGGAAAATATCACCATGGCTACATTTGTTGATAATATTGCGATATTTGTTGTTGACGATGAACAGCGAACAGTAACAGTATAAATAACTGGACTCAGATATGGAGAACAAAAGTTAATCAAAGAATGTCGGTGCATATTTAATTTACATAAAATCAAGGTGGATAAAAACAATTTTGACTTTTGAAATTTTCTCACGACTTTATATTATAAATTTTTTTTTTCAATATTATGTGCCAAAAGAAAGATACTCTTGAAAGTAATGTTTTCAGAAGGTCTAAATGAGTTAAATTGATTTGGAATTATTTAGTTCTCCCTGCTCCTACCCTTAGTTTTTCTGTTTGTTGGTACATTTTCACATATTTTTTATAATTAGTTTTTAAATAAAACTAATTTTATTTCTGTATTTTTCAGATCATATAATCCCCAAAGGTACTGATATAGCACTATTCATATACGGTATCAATCGAGACCCCGATTATCACGACAATCCCGAAGCATGCATACCCGAGCGCCATCTAGAGAAGAACAATAAATACCACTTTGCTTATATACCATTCAGTGCCGGCCCAAGAAACTGTATCGGTAAGTTATCGTTTCATTTTAAGTCGAAATATTAACTAACTGCATTTGGTTGCAGGTCAAAAATTCGCTTTGCTAGAGATGAAGAGTCTGCTATCGAAAATAATCCGAAACTTCGAAATATTACCGACGAATCCCGTCCACGAACCACAGTTGGCCATGAACGCGGTGTTTAAAAGCTTGAATGGGGTTAGGATAAGATTGAGACCGATTTAATTTACTTGTTTGTTTTTTTTGTATATAAAACAATCAACAGAGTGTTTATAAGTCTACCAAAGATATATATTGTAGTTATAAATTAAGAAAAAGCACAAAAGAAACTTGTATTTTCTCACTTAAAATAACCATAAATAAAGTAATAAAAAATTAGTTAGCGGTTATTTCTTTTTTTCCAAAGGTAGTGAATTGATGCGTGTTTATCCGCAAATCTTTTTAATACTGAAAAATCTGTAACCTCAACATCATGGAGATAAGAATCACACACTATAACACAAAAAATGTAAGAACTATGTATATATGTGGTAATGTGGTACTTTATTTATTGCCAAAAATACATACAAAACCAAATTTAATGAAAAATCTCAATCAGAGATTATATAAGAAAATGAGGTGCTGTCTTGTTTAAGGATTAATGCTGTACAACATCCTGAGTAAGATACTGTAATAAAAAAAAAACTTAGGTGTTGCTTGTTCTGTTGGGTAAATAAAGGGTAAAAATGAAAAATTTTGCGTGGCTACTTGTAATCCAATAATAGTGTGTAATAGTGTCCAATTATATGGTATAAAGATATAGAAAATAAAGAAGAAAAAGGAGTTTTGGTAATCAAAATTCAAATATGTAATTCTTATATTCAGCAAATTTAAACTTTGTCCTTTAAGTATATTTTGGGGAAATTAATTTTCAATTTTTAAAATATTAATTATACGTAACAATAGAGTAAAATTAAAAAATATCTTGTTATATAAATAATCCTGCTTGGAGCGCCCTACGGTGTTTACGGAGCACAAAGTTATTTCTTTTATGTAACAATTGTCCCAACATAAGTAAAGGTTTTCATTAAAATTGGGAACATCTTATTAGGTAGTCAATGAAAATTATTCCATACGCATCCCGAAATACAGACGCCATGACGTTGGGAGCCGACTGTTGCGTTTTCCCACGCTTTGGAGCGGGTTCATCGTGCACAGTCCACTAAAAAACATATGGATTTAATTCTAGTAGCGTCATCTATGTGTCAGGCTAGGGACTTTCCAATTGACCTGTTGTGCTGTAGTTGTAATTAATGTGTTTAAATACTCACTACTATTCTTTGGAAGGAAGTTGCAGAACATGAAACACTGATAAATTTATACTTATTTATTTTTTAGTTTATTTAAACATGATAAATAGGTTAATGTTAGGTTGGAAGTAGTAACGGGAAAGTCAAGAAAATAGAGGCAAATCACCGGTATCTAAATAACCGAAATTAACTGATAATTCGATGGTTTCGGCATTTCTTCTATATTGTTCAGGCAGTTTTCAGTCTCTGTCAGTTTTTCATTTAGCATTGGTTTTGATTGTTAATGAGCTAGTGGAATTATCACTTCGAACTCTTTCGAAAGCAAGGTTTCATTACTTGCCAGGCATATTTTTATTCAGCGTATAGCGATTGGCGATGAAAGATGGATCTACTACGATAATTCTAAACGCAAAATGTCATGAGTTAGTTTTGGAGAGTTACACATGCTAAAATACAGCAATAATGAGTAACACAAGGTGAATAAGTTCTGAAGTGTAGGGGTAATTTTAAACCCAAGACGTTTATTAAACGATTTAAATGATACAATATTATTTTAACGTTTTAAACAAATAAAAACGGATACTTGTACAATAAATGACAAAATAAGTAAAACGATGTCTAATTCTGCCATATCTTGATGTCAAGGTTATTACGTAACAGTTCTGAAGATGTTGACAAAGGATAAATTAAAAATACACATGACATATAACAAGGATAGGTGATTATCACGACAGATACCTCTAAAGTCAAGTGATAATGAGATATAATGATACTGCCGGTTAATTTTACTGGCAGCTAATTGTATGGATAATTAAATATGCTGACGGGTCATAGTACTGATAAAAAATAGTAGGGATAAATAAATGTACGGGAAATAATGGTATTGATAATATCAACAACATATAAATTCGTAGTTAATAACAATAACCTATTAATCATGATGGTTAACAACATTCTTAGTCTATAACAGTCAATGATGGACAATCATAACAGATAACGGAAAATACTGATCAACTATGTTAGGATGAAGTATGACATGTGCACACGATATGAGATGGAGGTAACACGTGACGTGCTGGCTTCTATTTCAACACTAACAGTAATGGACGTGCAATGACATCAAATAGTGCAAAGGAAGGTGACATGCGAGATCTTGTCATTAGAGTTAATAAACCTCGCCAAGGTAATAGTCTAAGAGCTAGAAATGTTTTTGAAAAAGATTTTTTACGTTATTGTAAGAATATTTTACTGTACAGATACGATGGGCACTGGTAAATTCAACCCCTGCCGCCAGCCAGATGGGCCGAGAGTGTGAAAGAGATCAAATGTTAAAAGATTAGCTTACCTAAAATTCTTGGTTTCTCTACGTTGCTAGCTCCCACTAAGCCAAAATGTCAAACAAATAAATAATTAAACAACACACTTGCTGTTGTGCACTAATTTTTCGTAATTGCTATTATGATGACGAGTACCACAACATTTAGGTATGTTTTAGATTATCAATAAATTATAACTACATCTCAATCAATTTGAAATGAATTAATGAATCTTAATTAACATAATAGTGGGGAATATTCTGATTAATGTATTTTCTACAATTTTTTTCTGGTTAAAGTTCTTTTTAAAGGAAAAAAATTGATCATAATACATGCAATACCTAATACTATACCTCTAGTTTAGAATATCTCCTTAACTTGCCAATATCATATCCTCGAATTCGTTGACTTATTTATATATTTCAAACGTTAATATTCGTTTGAGCATAATTGTTTAGTAAACATATTTAGGAAATAAACTACAATAATGGCTTCTATATTCTTCTCCGGCGCTTATTTTCGTTTAACAGTCGTTTACCTCTATCTTATCAAAAACGCTAAATAACAAATTAATTAGCAGTGATATATTTATACGGATTTGACTCAACGAACCCTCATTTCTTTGTTTTCAATTTAGTTCTGAATTTAACGAGGCTTAAGACACATTAGTTCTTCGAGATGTCAACTTTGAAGCTGCTTACTGGACTTGGAGACGATGAAATTGTGCAAGCGCTCGAGTCAATAGACTACATTATATTTGGAATCGATGGTAATATAAATATTAATTTGTTATATTGATTAATATATTATTTTTAACTTCCGACATTTTTTAATATTTATTTTATTTAAAATATAATTGGTAACAACTGCGCTCATATGCGTTTGCGGGATGTAACGTAAAATGTGTAGGATTTAAAATTTTATATTATTTTTCGGAAAGAAGTAGCGATACTGCCCACTTAATTATTTTCTAATATAAACGAAACCTTATGTGCAGACGTATTACTACATAACATCTCTCAGTCTAATACAAACGCACTATTTTCAGAACCGAAGATATATTATTTTCTTATGTTTTGGTGATATCAAATTCCAATGATATAGTGCTGATAAAATGAACTATTACAATTCACTTTCGGTAGCTACATGCGACGAACTCCAAGATTCTGTGTTGTAGAGTTGTAGAATCTTGTTCTAGAATCTTGTAGAATTCTAGCAGATTATAACTCTGATGTATGTGCCAAGAATCAATGGATTAGTGTTCCTTCTTAATTGTAATAACTTATGACAAGAGGTCTTTGAGCAGCTTCAATCCTTCCTGTGAGCTTAAAGCTTTAGCTGTGATAGTTTTGCCCGGGATTTATTTAACTGTAGCAAAGAATTAGCAAAGGATTGCCAATATAACGTCAATTTATCCTCTCTTCTTGATCAGTTATATGATTCCCATTTATCAAATTAATTCAAAAGAGAACTACCTAACTACGCTCCTTATAAAATGTGAAGAAATTAAAACAACAAATACTTATATTTTGCTTTAAAACTTTAATTTTACGGAAAGATGTGGGTACTTGTCGAATCGAGCTCAATTATGTTTTCGTTTTAACGAAAACCGGTCTCTAGACGTTTTATTTATAGCATTTTCCAGTTTACTACAAATGCTGGTTTTCCTTGAACAACCAGACATGTATGTACCAGCGATATTACATTTATTTATAATGAAAATATGCCACATTGGCTGCAAAATCCCGGGCGTAGCAAATAAAACACGTATTTTTTTAAATCAAAATTGGCTTTACTCATCAACGTACTCTCCATCAAGAGCCACATAATCATTCCAGCGCCGCTGTAATATTTCAGTACCACTTTTCTAGAACGATTTATCTTTTGTCTCAAAATAGGCCTCAGTTTCACCGATAACCTCTTTATTCCAGCAAAATTTCTTACCGGTGCGCTTTTTTTTCAGGTCTGCTAACAGTTAGTAGTCGCTGGGAGCCAAATCTGCCGAATACGGTGGATGTAGGAGTAATTCTAAATTCGATTTATGTAGTTTAACCATTGCCACGAAACAATTTTTTTAGTGTCATATGCCGTCGTCTCTTTGCAACTTCGGTCTTCAAACTCTCCTTACATTATTGTATAATATGTTACTATGTATCTCATCTCAAATCTTATTTCTTTATATAAAAACGTTACTTAATATTCATAGTTGGCGGTATTTCGCTTCCCAAGATAGTTAATCAATAATACACTCTGCACACCCCAAAATACCGAGGTCATATCCTTTCCAGCCGATTGTTGTGCTTTTGGGCGCATTGGATGAGATTCACCAGTTCCAGTCCATTCAGATGACGAACGGTTTAATTTCAAACTGAAGTGATGGATCCATGTTTCAACCATTGTGGCATATCGACGCAAAAACTCTGGTTTGTTACGTTTAAACGTGGCCAAACACTGCTCAGAATCAGCAACACGTTCGTTCTTTGGTCAACAGTGAGCAAACCACTTTGAACAGAGCTTTCTCCAACTCAAATGTTGATGTAATATAAAACCAACACGTTCTCAACCCCACACTCTAGTGTTACCATCTCATTTGGACGACCATTGCGTTCTGTATTATCGGTGTCTCTACGACCTACGTTTGAAGTAAGCAAAGCAACGATTTATTGTTGTTTGTGATGGAGCGGAGTCCTTATAACACTTTTCAAGCCATTGCTACGCTTGAAGCAGTATAAAATTAAAATACGAAATTGATTCTGATACATTGGTTTGGAAATAAAAAAATAAAAAAAATAAAAGTAGTATCACTCTTTGCAAAATAATTTATAAACATATGAGTAAAATGTCATGAAATTTTAACAGCTTTCTTTCCAAGGTTAGTACCAACTGAAAAAGATGTGAATGCAATGAAACTAGCTCCATCTATATGTTAGGCCAGGGTCTTTCCACCCCATGTGCTAACATTTTATTCAAAGTATTGTCCATCGATAAACGCATCAATTGTAGTCGATAGCAATTCCCATTAATGTTTCCATTAGGTTTAAGCAGCTCATAGTATACTACACCAAGCTGATCCCAACAAATACAAAGCACTAGCTTGCATTTATCGTTTATACATTCCATTAAAAATTCCGTTGAATATCCTCTAAACTCTATTTATGGGTTCAAATATATATAATTTTATCTGATATATAAATATATGGTTTTGATACTGTTATCACTTGAAAAATAATAAAATCCCAAGGTTTTATTCAAGGTCTTCGTATAGCATTCCTGTTGTCACTAGCGTAGTGTCAGATAAGGTTGTTTTGAGATCATTAACCTTTAATTTGGAATATATAACTTATAAATAGAATAATTGACCGATTAGTAATAATAATATTGTAGGAAACCTTTAATATAAATTGATATATTATACAAATTAGATAAATTCTGAACTATTCGGTAAAAATTCGGTTATAAAAATTATTATTGTTATCTGCACATGCTATCTGTTATCGTTATTTTTATTAAGTTATGATTGGCTTCGATATAATTAATTAATTATACTAATAAGAAATGTAATTGTTAGTTTATGTGTCTCATTCAGAAGAATATCTATTTCTCTTAAAATGAACTCGAATGTTGGAATTGAACATCTATCGTTACTCTATCAAATAATCATTGGCTTGTTCGATGTTTCAAGAGTTTACAGAAAGATTAAAAAGATTAGCACTATTTCAACTTGTGAGCTTGTAGGTCGTGACTATAAGGTTTCTTAACAATTTGTGCACTGGAAAGGGAAATCATAAGAAACGAAATGTTATTGGATAATGGAAACACATAAGATGCCTCTCTGTTGAACTTAATTAAGGGAACGCAATGTAATTATTAAGTTGCTATGTTACACAATAATGAACTAAATCAATAAGTCTATGGTCTGGAAAGATTTCTGGTTGATGCCCTGTACAAACTTTTACTAAAACTTAATTTACTTATGATTCTATAAATCAGGCTGACCTGTAGTATACGTTTTAGTTCACGCATTTCGTAGTTGAGACCTCTGAAGGATGGCACCGTTGAACGTAATTTAGATCACAATACAATTAAAAAAATATATTTGTTCTAATATAAATACTTTGTTTCATTTCTTTTTGAACATTCTAAATTCTATTGATTCCGATACTGAATTTTCCTTTTTCAAAGTTTAAGTTAAAGATTCTGTAAATTAACACATTTAATTTATTTTAATTTAATTATATACATCGATGGTGATGAAAATCATATTTAAATTTATATATTGTATATAGCTTTATATTGTATATAATTGCATACATACCAAGTGAAAACAATGCATAATTCTGACAAAAACAATGGAGTCATATACCACATATGATAATTTGGTTTTTTTATGAGCTATCTGTTTTTAAATAAGCATTGGAAACTTCTTTAAAGGAAAACGTTGTCTCTTGTTTTGATTTCTGTCCACCAAGTTACAATATAATTTTGATTATAATTTAATTACGTTAAAATGGTAAAAGCACCAGTCTTTATTACTTCAGTCAGAAAAGCGCGCTCAAAATAAAAAGCAATGTCTTTGCGTAGCTATTCAAACAAGTAATAAGTTCAAAGTAATGACATCTAAACACTGGACCTTGCGAAACGTTTCTCCAAATTTGCCCATAAAGTTAAATCTCTATTTCCTATGGGTTACAAGTCGGTACTGATTAAAAATAATATTAATCGTTATGTGATGTGATATATAGTTGAGGGAAAGTAGGAAAGGAAAGTTTACTAGACCAGAAACAGTTATAAGTTGGTTTTGTGAAAATAATGGCAGGGTCTGCAACCAATATAATTGCAGCACCAATATAATGTTGCTGCAATTATATTGGTGTGAAAGGAATAGTTTATATTTCGCTTCAATTGTGCGTTTGTAGAGTTGTAGAGTCTCCAAAGGGTTTTGTGAGATCGTACATCCTTAAAATAAACTTCAAAGTAAAACTGTTAAAGCGATGTAAAGATTTATATCCTTCTTCGGGGTTAAAAACTGTCATCGACTTATGATCTCAATTTTGAACGTTGTACTTGTTTCTTTTTCAGGAAAATAGATCAAGGATTTTTTAAATATATACTAATTTATAAATGTATTTTTAGGAGTTCTCTTAACACACAAAACCCTTATTCCTGGAGCAGATAAATGCGTCGATAAACTTCGTTCTCTGGGGAAGAAAGTCGGTTTTGTTACAAATAATCCTACATCAGCCGTAAACACTTTATCAGAAAAACTGAAACATTTCAATGCCACAGAGGAAGAAATTACCGTGCCTAATGCTGCTGTTATCGAGCATTTGAAGAAAATTGGCTTCGACAAAGATATTTATGTGGTTGGAGGGAAAAAACTGAAAAACATTTTAAAGAATGCTGGATACAATGTGATCGATTATTATGTAAGTGATGTTTGAACACATCTAATTATTTTAAAATTATTACCCTTAGTAGTTCAAACCTCATTGGGCAATACGTATTTTTTATAACAATTATTATATGCATGCCATGTAGAAAATGACTCCATTGAGTGATTTCTTGTTTACAAATATATTATTTTAAATCTTATACTAAAGTTTATATATGTCCATTCATCATATTGGATGGGGTTAAAAGTTTTAGTCTACGCACTTCAATATCATACCGTACATTTGATTGAGCGCCATTTATATGAAGTGCTAAATGCAAACATTTTTTTTAGTATGTGAAGAAGTTTGATATGAGTATGTGTACTTGTGGGACGTCTGTTTTCCCGTGAATTTGATAGTTTCTGACGAACTATTGGACATTCAGGGTGTATGTTCGAAATGTCTGATACTTCTGTTTGCCAAAATACACACGTACCAGGTTGTAAATACTTGCTAAGGTCACATTTTTTGATCTAAGATATTTTAGTTACACTTAACGTGGAGAAGTATGGCCCATCGATCGATTTGATGTATAAGAAGTGAGATATTTGATCGACATTTGTTGATGGATAAAATTTAATTAATACATTTTAATTCTTTATATTTCGAGGATATACATGCATATATATATATATATATATACATGCTGATTTCATTCACATTTTGTATTATTTGCTAACTGAAAAAAGAACAAAATTATAGGGCCTCATATACATAATACATAAAAACAAATGAGGTCCAACCTCAAATATTATTAACACTAACAACCTCGTTATTACGTTAATTATACTTTAAACATAATTAATGGCACCTAAAATAGTGAATACTTACATTAGGATAGTGAATACTTATACTCTTATTACTGTGAATAAATTACTAATGTAACACCGCCTAGTTTGCACTTACGCAAGATTTAACCACATTTCTCTAAGATTTTTATGACTCGGAAAGAAAATACACAACTTGTCTGGAGTTAACCATTTCAACATCAATTTCTTCCAAATCCATTTTTTTGCAGAAATAATTTTTATTCCCTATAAAGCCTACCTAGAATTGTCATAAAGTAGTTATTCAAAATAGCCGTCTAGGCTATTGAAATAGGTCAGTCAGGTTCTCCTCTTCTTAAATATGTCAAGTTTCTTTACATTATCAAGTAACGGTTCAAAATTGTTTTATGGTATTTTTGCAATTTCAAGGCTTCAATATGGAATAGCGTATAATATTAATTTTCAAGGCATTTTCCATCGCTGGCCAATAGTTTTGTGCATACTTTAGCTATTCAATTTCTACCGCAGAAACGACATTAACGAAAGTAAGCATAGCTCATGAAAACTATGTAACATTGATAAAACCTTACGATAATAAGATTATCAATACAAGCATATGTGTACATAACAATTTTTAAAATAGTTTCATTAGCTGTGTACTAGTACGAGATGTTTTGTCAAATTCTTTGGAGATTTCAGCCAGTGTTTGCCAATGAGATGTCTCTCAACTCCTTTTCAGCATAGTACTACTAAATGCAATAATACGAAGAAATTCTAAAATACGCATGGCGTTCAATATGATGCTACAAACTCCTTGGTGGATCACTTATCGATGATGATATCGCTATATTTGATAATATACATTAGTATTCTTAGTGATATAATACGCATTGCTGAGCTTTAAAGCATGGCTTGAGAAGAGAAGACCAAAATATAAATAAAAATTGGTTTAACGGAACCGAGTTAGAGCAGGTGTAGAAGTATATGTACTTGGGATCAATAATGTAGGAGAAAAATGTGGCATTTACTGAAGTAATACGCCTAATAGATAAAGTTGCATGAGCTTTTGCTTCTCTGACGGTACACGTGGAAGAGAGTAAATATTTTAGTCGAGACGTTTCGAACGTTTCTCTTGCCAATCTTTCGATATAGCTTTGAGACTTGTCTGTGAACAAATTTCTCCCAGATCTCTGAGGCGAAATCAACTTTTAGTTAGAAGATGCAGCGAATACAACTGGCAAATACATGGACCAAGATCATAAATATGCGAAATAAAAACAACAGACTAGTATTGCGGAGGCCAGTACAGTTTTGGTTCGCTAACTGTGTCGAAGTTTAATGAAGATTATTCGAAGGATACAACAGCCAATGTAGGAAATAACAACTAGTAGAAGGCTCTGTAATTTGTATCGAGGCTGTTCAAAAATGTATAAAAGATCAGCGATGTAAATAAAATTTATCTTTTGTTTCAAAGACATAAGTGGTGATTTGTAACAGGTTATGGGCACAGATTTCTTGATATAAATGGGAAGAAGTAATGTGCGAAGGACGTAGAGTGCAGAGGTTACGTAAAGTTAGAGTTCAGTAAAGTGTAGCTGTGCAAGTAGTGCTGCTAAAAGTAGAAAAATGAAAGTAGAAGTAGGAAGATGGCTATATGCAACAGAAGGTGGAATTAAGTTATGGAGGAATAGAACACTCAAGGATCCCGAGTTATATATAGGATAAAAAGAAATAATGAAACCAACGTAGAAGAGTTTAGTAACATAGTGATCACTGAAGCAATGGAAAATTAGAAACATGAGATTCAACAAAATTACAGAACTAGTGAAGCACTAGTAAACTAGAAACATGGGGTCCAAGAGGAGTTTAGTTGCAAAGTATTCGAATTTTGACATAAATAAAAATCCAATAAAACAGGAAGATAAAGCAAATTATATTTGAATCATATTTTTAAATGGAATAACGAACAAATCATTTATATACGAAGATACCAACAGTTAAATAAAGCACTGTGCAGGTAAACTATATGTAGGGAATTCACGAAAATATTAGCACATAAGGCTCAATGAAGTGACGAACAAGCTACAGTTAGAGAGATCACATTATGATTATTGTTTATTCACAAAAGGTTATATTCAATGCTCATACATTGATACATTGATAAATGGATACGAAGAGCAAACAGCAGACCTAATAGAAAGTCTTTATGAAGCATAACAGAAGTAGAATGCTTTCTTTTAATGGAAATAGATTTTAACATCAGCAAAAAGTGGAGAATTAATTTAAAGTGTATTATATGAAAGATTAAAATGCAGTCCTATATTTAATTTCATAATTTAATAATTTTCATTAGTTATGAGATCAACATTTGATAAACCAATGGAACGTTGAAAAAAAAGGAATACTTGAAAACCTTAATGGTATCAAAATACCACGGATTAATATAATGCGATAGTGGACTTGAAGGAGCAAGTTATGATGATAGTAATCAACTAAAGAACGTTTTAATGGATCTATACCATTTTATAAAGGCAACATAGTGGCACGGAATCCTCACCATGTAGAAATAGAAGATATATATAAATTGAGATATGGTGTTAAATATATCATTTATGTCGATACAACAGCTAATGTAGAAAAGAAAAGCTGGAGAGGGTGCTATAATTTTTTTCGAGGCTGTTCAAAACTGTATAAAAGACCAGCGATGTCAATAAAATTTCTCTTTTGTTCCAAAGTTATAAGTTGTGTTTTTAATTTCGTCGCGTCCCGAATCATAAATGATTCGTAACAAAGACATATCTCCCGGATGATAACGATGACTGATCAAATGTCAATCCTTCAGGGTGAATACAGAGGGTGGGGTAATATTATTTTGCACTGGCTCTCATGTAGTTGGTAACATATGAACATATTCTTTTAGTAAAATGAGTAGAGCTTCTTGAAAATGTTGTTTTGTTAATTCATAATGAATTAACACAATAACAATAACAATATTTATCTATCTATTTTTAAAATAGGACATCCATCAGTACCCATTGCAAGAAAATTTAGAAGCAGTAAAACATTTAACAGGAAAAGTTCTGGACGTATGTAAAAATGTCGGTGCGGTCATTCTCTGCAACGACGTTAACTTTTGCCTTCCTGCTGCACAAGTAGCCATCACAATACTGCGAAACGACAAAGATGTCATACTACTTAGCGGGATGTCCCACGATACATCACCGTTAGCAGGATCTTTTCGAATTATTGGTAAGCGACATCGAATATTTATATAAATTGCTCGAAGTTGTTTAAAAATCAACAAATAAGTGCTACAATGCCATGCCATATCAATGAATATTGATAAATTGAAATTTTAAATTAGTTTTTGTTCGAGATTTACATAATTATGATGAAATGTTTTCGTGAATTTGAAGGTCCCAAATTTTACATTGAAGGCATTGAACGATGGACAAACAGGAAATGTATCGATGCAATTCGGCCAGGGTTGGATTTGAAGGAAACACTCATGTCGAAGATGGAAATAGTTGATCCTGAACGGGTCCTGTTTGTGGGAGATAGGTGAGATATTCTGAACATTCTCGAAAATAACTACTAATAAGTGTAGCAACAATAAATCCATTATTTTTATATGAAGTTTTGTTCAATAACTTGTTACCATTTTGAGGCCAATTCTAGTGTACTTTTCTTATAGAATCTATTGTTATATTGGTGCAGTTTAGTTTCACACGTCTCTTGAGAAAATTCATATAAATTTGGGCCATAATGTTTCGTTTAAACCAATATATTCTTCGTTTCTTTATTCGTTTGTTACTAATATTTTTAGTAGTGTAGTTTATTTTTGAATCCAGGCTTTTTCAAAGGATTCTGAAAGCTTTTGTTTGTAATCTTAAGCACTTGTCAAATACAAACAGTGCTTATATGATGATATTTCTCAAACCTTAACATCCAATAAAATCACCGAAATCAAAATTGCGCTAGATTAGCTGTTACAATATCAGAGCCATAAACATATTTGCCATTTTTAGTCGCTTGGTCACTATTTTCACCTTTACCAAAAGATAAGTGGAAAATATAGCGTATATTTTTTAGGTATCTATCTAAGATATGAATTCAAATAAAACATAGTCAGCCACTAACAAAATTGTTAAATAGTTTTATTTAGTACGACATTACAACGTCCATTCGCATTTTAAATTTGTAATTTAGTCATTAGTATCCAGTTCAGTAATTTGATAAGGAACATAAAAGTTTATTATATATTTTATTATTCAGTATATTTTCCTTGAACTCCAATTTAATTATACTAGCTGTCTTCTAATTTGATCGATTACATCACTGCTATTACCTCTTTGTTTGATAACAATTGTTTACAACTCGTGCTTTTCTAGAGATACAAGGTTAGTTGGAAGCCAGATAGTGATAATTCTAATAAGTAGTGTGTATTTTAGTCTTTCTACATGTTTACAGTACTCTTTGCTGCTGAAATAATGTTTTTAAGCACCCACCATTTTGAGCTTTTCTACTGTCACTTGGCCAACTCTAGTGCTCTTATAATATATTTTTAAGGAACCTTGCATTATTCCTTTTGCAGTTACATAATCTAAAGTTACTCTTCTGCCTATAATAATGTACTATGGATGATATTTGTCACTAATATAAAACTAGACTGGATTCTGCAATGTTATTAAAAACATTAATTCACATTACTTCTCTTATATCATTGGCAATAAAAGAATAATAAATATTTAATTTTTACAGTATACCCATTGATATAGCTTTCGGTGCCCATTGTGGATTCAAAACCCTATTGGTTCTATCAGGAATTACCGAGAAGCATGAAGTTGATGACTGGAAATATTCCGAAGAGTTCAAGCCCGACTACGTGATCGAAAATTTAGGAGACCTGTTTGAAAAAATTAAACATATCTGATATTGTTTTTTTTTGTACAATAATTACTTGAATAACATATATTGTTTTAAGTATTTCTCTCATGGAATATATATTCCTACTTTATTATTATATTGGTTATTTTGAAATGTTCTTTATGTGTTTTAGTTTAACAATCTGTGTAAATAATATACATTTTCCATTATTTAAAATCATTATGATCTAATGTTGGCCTAAAGATACACTTTTGAAATGTAATTGTAATGCTGCGACAAATCAGTTTTAGTTTCTTCAAAATATTCTTTCTCCTTTTGATTTTATTAAGTTTGATTTATGAAATGGCCTCTAAAGTTTCCTTGATTTAGGTTCTGAGTTAAATCTAAGAAAGTTAAAGAAAACCAATACTGTATGTGGGAGAAAGAGAATGACCACCTGATATATTAAGAGATAAAATAAGAAGTTGGTTCGCGTTGAAAGTCAATTAATTGAAATAGAATAGAGAATTAGAGAATTTCTCTGACTGGCCTAATAAAGCTAAATGTAACCGTTGAATAAATGAAATTTTCTAGAGGTGCTGCTTAGGATGTAATGTTTGAAAAGATGGTCTATTCACATTAAAAATACCTTTGCTGCTATATTCTAATATAATGAGTTGTTTAAACAACATTCTGATTCACTAACACATTACTTTCGGCCAATAATGGTTATTTTTTATAGATAATATTATACAATAGACAATCTTACCTTATTATTACTTTATTTAATCAGTTGGTAAACGATTAACAAGTGATTTATAATTATTGAAATTGTTTGAAATGTCGATAGTCTGAGTCCTCAAAACGGCTCAGACTAGAATTATGGTAATTGATATAGGAGAAAATTGATCAGAGATTATCATTACTAAAAACTGACATATTTTTTTTATTATCCACAGAAGGAATTTATAAATATTGTAATTTTCAAAAAGTGCATTTAGCATTTAGCATTGTATTTAAACCAACAAAAAACGTATAAAAGCCTCGAGTAATTTCGGATAATTTCTTATACGTTTTGTGGAGTAAATTGCTACCAATTGTTTATATTGTGTTTAAATAGCTATAGAAGGCAATCAGAATAATTTTATCGATGGCTCCGTGTCAAAATGGCATTAAATCGGCTCAAGAAGAAGTCGCCGATGATATAAAACTCGGTAAAATTTTAGCTAATCCAGAACCTGGTGAAGAAATCGTCATATCTGGTGAGTAACTCATAAGTATTGTTCAAACCGTAATATCATGTATTATTATCTTGAGACCCAAATTTTTCTAGTATCATCGTTTTGAACAGTTAGTTCAGAGTAAATTTATGGAGACGATTAGAAATTTAAGTGTAATATTTTTAAATATATAAAGAAAAACGATTTGGTATTGGTTAAAGAATCACTGCAAGACAAATGGATCAACAATTATTATTTACATTTATCATGTTATTGCAACTTAATTTAACATAATATTCTGTATATGTTTACAAAAAATAGGCCTCAGTTTCGGCGATCACCCCTTCACGCCCAATTCGTGGATTTTTGACACGGTGCGTTTTCTTGGTGAAGTAGCACTTTCTTTTTCTTCAAATGCGGCCGTTTTCAGCGATTTCGTCCTTCAAACGGTCCAATAACGCTATGTAATAGTCGCTGTTGATGGTTCTTCCTTTTCCAAGGTAGTCAATGAAAATTATTCCATGTGCATTCCAAAATACAGACGCCATATCCTTGCCAACCGACCATTACGTTTTCCTAAGATTTGGAGCGGGTTTATCGTGTGCAGTCCACTAGGATGACTGTTAATTGAACTTTGGAGTGAAGTGATGGAGCCATGTTATTACGCTTGATCATCTTGAAACACTGCTCCGAATTATCATCTCGTCGTTGTTTTTGATCACTTTGTAGAGAGCTTTCTCAGACCCAAATATTCGTGAATGATATAATGTACACGTTCAGTTGATACCTTTAGAGTGTCAGCTATTTCATTCAATTTCAATTTACGGTCATTCAAAATCATTTTGTGAATTTTTTAATTGTTTTGGTCGGTAACAACCACTTTTGGGCGCCCACTGCGTTCACCGTTTTCGGTGCTCATTTCACCACGTCTAAACTTGGAATACCAATTCTTGATGGCTAGTTTTCCTTGGACAGTGTCCGAAAACTCGACATCAAGCCAAGTTTTCGCTTCAACTGTACTTTTCCCTTCAAAAAGCAATATTTTATCAACACGCGAAATTTCTTTTTATCCATATTTTTCGCAATAACAAATGTTGCTTCACACAAAATGCTATAATTCACAAAATAATGATCCAACAGTTGTCAAATTTATACACGCATCTTTTGAGGGTTTGGGCTAATTAAAAAATATATGTATATAATTCTAGTAACTCCATGTGTCAGGCCGGGAACTTTTCAGTTGGCTTGTTAGTGTTGCTTTAGTAACATTGTGTACTAAAGTACTAAAGTTTAAAAAAAATGCAAAGAAGTTAAAGTGCTTAAAATACTATTGTACTAACGCGCTCCTCATTCTTTGTTTGCAGATAGAATGATTAAATAGAGAATATGAATGATAATTAAAATGTTGCATTGCAGAATGACAGCTTAGCAGTAACCATCATATATTTTTTCATATATAATCTAGTCAGTTTGAGATTATTAATATAGAGACAGCCTGATATTTTCTCAAAGGAGAACAAAGCTGTATTTGTTTACTATTTGTACATCCATCTTCCTAGATCGAATATTCATTATACTTATACTCTACAACCGACGAATATTATATTAATGGATTAAATACTAATAATTTAAATACTAAACTGCATGAAAAACTAAACACACTCCAATAATAAACATACGAAACAAATAAACAACAAGTGTACCATAGAAACGAAATGAATAATGCCCAAATGCCTTCAAAAAAGTATTAAGTTCAAAATAGTAACATTTAGATATTGGGCGTCGTAAAACATTTCTCCCAAATTGCCTATAAAGTTAAATCTCTATTTTCTCTGTGCACATTACTAAAATATATGACATTTAAATATTCCTACTTGCTCTAAGATTTTTATAGACATTCATTACCCCACTTTTTAGGCTTAGCGGGTCAATATCCTGATTCCAGAAATGTCTATCATTTTCGCGACAATCTCTTCAACAAGATCGACATGGTGTCCGAGGATAACCGTCGTTGGGAACCCGGTCATCCAGAGATACCACACAGAACCGGTAAACTGTATGACGTCGAGAAATTTGATGCCGCTTATTTCGGTAAATTATAATATCAATATTCAATCAGCAGGCTTTGCTTTATATCGATGATTTCCAGGAGTTCACTTCCGCCAGAGTCATCAAATGGACCCGATGTGTAGATTGATATTGGAAGTGGCCATGGAAGCTGTTTTGGATGCCGGTATTCATCCGGCTGATTTAGAAGGCACTAACACTGGCGTCTTCATCGGTGTTTGCTTCAGTGAATCAATGAAGAGCTGGTTTTATGATAAACTTACTTGTGATACTTATGCTATTACTGGGTAGGCCTTAATATTGATCACTAAGATTAAGTTTCTTTGGTAATAACAAAATTATTGATACGTTGTAGATGTGACCGAAATATGATACCAAATAGAGTCAGTTATTTTTTGAAACTGAAAGGACCCTCAATAACTTGCGATACTGCCTGTAGTAGCTCTTTGTATTCCTTGGAGCACGCCTACAGAGCCATACGATCTGGAGAATGTGACAGAGCCATCGTTGGAGGCGTCAATCTTTGTTTAAGCCCAATGGTATCGCTACAGTTTGCCCGCTTGGGAGTACTCAGCATTGATGGGTCCTGCAAGGCTTTTGATAATTCCGGAAACGGT
This sequence comes from Rhynchophorus ferrugineus, assembly GCF_030347505.1. Taxonomy (NCBI): domain Eukaryota; kingdom Metazoa; phylum Arthropoda; class Insecta; order Coleoptera; family Curculionidae; genus Rhynchophorus; species Rhynchophorus ferrugineus. Next base: position 86,969,980 of record NW_027472580.1, on the reverse strand, counting down.
TATGCCCGATCTGAAACCGTGAGCGTGGTCATTCTACAAAAATCCAGCGAAGCTAAACGGATTTATGCCACTCTTCTTCATGCCAAGACGAACTGCGACGGTTACAAAGACTCCGGCATCACTTATCCATCAGGGGAGATGCAAATTAAACTTCTCAAAGAGTTCTACGAGGAATGCAGTGTGGTTGAACCCAACGAACTCAGTTTCCTCGAAGCTCACGGGACTGGAACGAAGGTGGGCGATCCCGAGGAATTGCAAGCAATCGAGGAAATATTCCTGAAGGGTAGAAAGACTCCGCTATTGATAGGGTCCGTGAAATCAAACATAGGGCATACGGAACCTTCAGCAGGACTATGCTCGGCGACGAAAGCAATTATTGCCATGGAAACCGGATATATTCCTCCAAATTTACATTATACCGTACCAAGAGAAGGAATAAAATCATTGGAGAACGGTCGAATTAAGGTGGTTACCGAGAAACAGCCTTTCGAAGACAACCGAGGATTAATAGGTATATTAATATTTAGTGAGATTGTTTTACATAATTAATATATTGCAGGTATTAACAGTTTTGGATTTGGAGGTGGTAATTGTCACGTTTTATTAAAACATAACCCTACGCAGAAAAGTATCAAACAACGACCAAAGGATGACCTACCCAGATTAGTATGTGTCAGTGGAAGAACACTCGACAGCACTACTTCTCTTCTAGACAGCATCATTGAGAATAAAGTCGATGTAGAATACATAAGATTATTACAAGATATTTTCAGGTAATTTCATAAATGATTCAGATAAGTATTATTTAAAATTTATTATTCTTAATTTCTCAATAATCAACCCCGTATATCTATTATATATATGACATGTAGAAAATCACTTTATTAAGTGATTTCTTGTTTACTATAATATTTTATATATTAATGTAAAATTATATTCAATATTGTTGTTGGTGATGATTTGGCTATTGGTTATTTTACTTATTTTGCTATTTTACTTATTCACACTGTATTGCATCGTTGAGTAAAAATTGGCTTCGTCTGTGAAATTGGAAATTGGGATATGACAAAGAAATATCATAATATCTTTATGATTGTGTTTGGTGGACTTCGGCACCAGATTTCATCAAATCAAACAATAAATTTAATGAATACTGAAAATACAATTTTGAACATTCCATAGATAACATTTGTATACAAAGAATATCTCAATAATGGAATATATTCAAAAGAGAAAACTGATAGATAAATCCCTTAAATCAATCTAATTTACCTAAAGCACCTAATAAAATAGTAATCAAAATAAGCTTTAAATTTTCTCCCAAAAAATTTATATCAGTTTATTTCTTGTCGAAGACTGATAAGATATTCAATATGTTTAATTAAATTATTTCGTTTTAGGAAAACTATTGAAAATCAACCATATCGAGGATTCATTCTAGCACAAAAAGATAAGGAAATATTCAGATCTGCCGCTTATTTCAACTCAAGGATCCCTGATCTATTTCTATGCTTTGGTTGTATTGATGAAAAAAGCAGATTGAAAGCTAAAGAATTCTTGGAGATTCCGCAATTTTCTAAAACAGTAGAGAGGTATACCTTATTAATATTGTTTAATTAACCTTGTTTTTATGTTATTTGCTTTTTTAAATTGATATTTCGTGTTACTTATTTTTAAATAACAATTTTTTTATAAGTTCAACTACTTTTTGTTATGAAGGAACACATCTTATAAAACTAATACATTCCTGGTTCAAAGACCAGTATTTCCAAGTCAATTTTCATTCAATTTTTTTCGACTAGTTGATTTAATCTATCTGGAGATTCAAGATTAATAATTCCTAGCTGGTGGGTCATCTCATTGACATTCATATCACTTAAGTTGAAACAGTTAAATTCTTTCTGTACACTTGATCAGCCAAACATTTACGTCTCAGACTCCAAAAGCAGGTAAACCTAACAGTCAATTGACAAATTTTGGAGCTTATTATTAATCCTCAAAAAGTGATAAGATTACCCCGTAAACATTTCCTTACTGAAGCTGATTAGTTGCATATCTCGGGCTTCAATTGCATTCCAAAATGATTAGATCAAATCCAGCAAGACACTACGAAACAATCTCAATAGAAATTATATTCTTGTGGAACCGGCAATGGTACGTTCCGCTTTCCGTTCGCAACTATGGTTTCATTTCGTTCAACCAGTTGAGATAAAAAACTGTAAATGTTTCTAAATAAGAACGTGAAAACTCTTATTATTTGTAGAGTTCATGACATTTTATCGACCAAAGGCATCAGTATTATGAATATCCTAACTAGTACTACTGCCAAAACTGTGTTAGAGCTAGTTTTGGCTGATATGACCCTCCAGCTAGGAATTGTTGATATTTTACGAGACTTGCAAATCAAATCAACCAAGTCGTTTGGTGTTAACAAAGGATTCTCATTAGGATATATGATATGTTGTTATTATGATGGAGCTTTGAGTTTGAAGGAGGTTGTTGAAATAGTATTTATTATCGGATCAATAGCAAATAACAACACGAAAAATGGACATGGAGAGTTAATTGATCTGATAGACGACGATAATAAAAGTGGTAATTTTTTAATAATAACAGAAGGAATTTATTTTTTAATCAATGTATCATTTCAGAAATAGAAACCAGATTGAGAAAAATCCTTCCTGAAGCTCGAAAACTCAGTGAGGTTGTGATTACTGATGATAATTGTAATGAAGTTAGTCCATCCACACTTGTGAAATTGTTAGGATCCTTTACAGTAGTTGACTACGTTTCCAAACTTCTAAAGAAAGAACTAGCCATCTTTGAAATTGGTAATGGTGATGTAGGAATGGTGTTACATAAATACAGGAAGAATATGCCAATTCTCAACACGCTAGCAGGATTGGAGTCATTTCTGCTTTCCGTTGGAAGGTAAATTATTTTACACAAATATCTTTATAAAATTGGGGATTTTAGATCAGAACAATGATTTACAATCGATAGAAAGCTAGTGTATTGGTGTTATAATATTTTTTATGAAAATATATTGGATATTTATTCAAAGTAACATTATTTGAAGAGTGGTTGAAGATTCAGTAGAGGGGAAGGACTGGCAAATTATTATAGAGAGATTGATGCTACAAAAGCGCTTAGAAGTTGTGGAAATGGAAAAATTGCTTTATTTACCAAATATGTAGAACATGTGATATATATAGAATAAATATTATTCCGTAATAAAAATTTATTGATCGAACTATTAATACATTTTGAACATTTACTACATATACAGAGTTAATTGCTTGTGGATGATTCATGATGTTCTATTTCATGAAATTCTAACTGACAATAAAGAACATCTTTGGTTCAATTGTTAATTAAAAAGTATAATTGAGGAATTTGAAGCAAGAATAATCTGCAAGAAACCGATTAGGTACTATTGTAGCGCCTTGCTCTTATTTCATAGCCCCACACCCAGCACTAGAGCAAAATTCATTGTTAATGATGGAGAATAAACGATTATATAGATCTGCAAAACATTCTAGGAGATGTTTAGGTTTTGTGACGTAACATTTATGTTTTTGAGTGTGCTGAATCCAAAAATGACTTTGACATGTTTTACGATAACTTGAGTAGGTATAATAAATGAGTTATTACATCATAACGAAAGAGAATAGAGTAGAAAATTATATTGTTATAATATATCTTCAGTAGCATACACCAAAATCTTTTATGCTTCCCCAAAAAGACTCCTTTTGTTAGATATCTGCTTGTTGGAAAACCTGGAAGGTCCTTCTAAACGGTCCGAAAATAGTATAATATAATTATTATTGAAATTATATAGACATCATAATATCGTGACGATATATTTCACCTTGTACTTCACTAACATCTCCCAAAGCTTGAAACACTTTTACCATTTTTTGACGATTTGTTTATTGTTAAGGCCTTTATAATTGGCAAATATGTATATATAACTTTCTTCTTTTTGAGGACCTATTATGATGATATTATGAGTTGTGGATCTAATGTCAGCTTTAGTTTTCTAAAGGAATCTTTAAAACTATGTTTTTGAAACAAACTTTTTCTTTGGGATTTTTTTTACATATTACTTCATAAATCCCAACTTTATGTGCAGTGGTTGTAAAAGAACTTTATGTGGAGGTACTAATATATTTTGGAGGATATGGAAATTGCGATGTGGTGAATTATTTTTCGTCCAGTCTGTTCTATCCCATAGATACAAAAAGCAAAGAAATTTGGTAAACTCAGGTTATTGTTCGAGCAGTATGCTCAACATTTTAAGATCGCGACTACTGAAGACGTTATTTGAGAAGAACAACTAGAAAATTTGTCAAGCACGATCTTCATATCTTATTTTGCAAAAAACGCAAGAGTTCCAAGTTATAGTAAGTTGTGTTGAGATGAATACGGAATGCACTAGAAGGGATGAAGCATAAAAATCGCCGGGGTGAAGCAGAACTGCTTTAAGGGTTCTTTTTTTTATGAATATATGTTATAATTCTTGGCGAAAAATTCTCCTAAATTCAGTCGTCTAGGAGTTTTATTCCATATTGTTTCCATTTTCAGCATACCAAAATATAGAAAAATATGAATAAAAATGAGTTGAAAATATTCTAAGAGCTATTTTCTTGCAGAAGTGTGTTTTTATTTCTAACATTGTATGACATTCATCTCTAGCTAGAGGGAAGTTCTAGCTCCAATAGGATGAAACACCCAGAAAGATTTATTTATTTAACTAAATATTTGTTTATAAATTTTTTTTCAAGAAATAGTCCAGTAAACTAATTTCCAACAATTTAGGATCTAATTTTACGGAAGTACAACTTTTGGTTAAATATAAATTTACTAGTTTAAACAAATGAGAGTTAACGCTTTATAAATCAACAAAAATCATCTCCCGTGAAGAAGTAAAGACTTTCGCAACATGGAAAAAAGTAACAATTTATTTTACTGATGACATTATCTCAGAATAAAAACTAGAAACTAATGCTCTTTTCCATATTTTATTTTATAGGCTTTACGAGTTGGGTTTCAATCCACAGCTTCATAATATATATCCAGCTGTTCAATACCCAGTCAGTAGAGGCACACCGATGATATCACCTTATCTGAAATGGAATCATAATAACAACTGGTTTGTTAGTCTTTATAACAAGAACGATATGGAATTCGAACAGAGATCGTTTAAAATTTGTTTGAAAATACCTGAATTTTCATCAGTCGTCGGACATATTATTGACGGTATGTATATAAGTGATCAAATACAGCAACAAAGTCATTTATTTTACTCAAAAAACTATTTTATTTTACGTAAAGATGCGGCAATACAAAATGACACAGAAGGAAGAAGAAGGTAGAATATATGTTCTAACAGAAACCAAATAATTATTTACGTTTATTTATTTTAAGTTTCTAAATCATAATTTATGGAACGGTTTTCCAAGTTTTGGTGACTCCTAATTCCAATAGTCTGAGTCGGCTGAGAAACTGAACTCTGTAATTTGCTTTTGGTGCTGAACAAGCTAGCTTCAATTCAAATTCTAGTAGATTTTGTTAGTTCACATCAACTTTAGTTCTCCTTTGATGGCCATACATTCTAAATTATGTTAATTGGGTTGGGAATCTACCAACTACTGTTTTCCAAAGCTCTAATATTTCTTAATCGGTATAGTATATGGATAGGGTTTTTCCCTGTCAATCCTTCAGCACCTTCAATTAAACTTTTGTGATATATCGGCTTCATTTGCGATACATTTGTTATATGGTTTCTCCAATTAATCCCATTATTTCGAGGTTCTAGAGATGAGGTTTTTTGTGTTTAATATTTCATCTGTGGTGTTCTTTTCGGTCATTAGTTTGATGCTATTTCAACATTTCTTTATTATAGACTCAGAATATAATCAGCTTCAAATAATATTGCATTTAAATGGATATCTTAAGCATTTTAAAAAAGAAATAAAAATCAAATTAGATTTAAAAATTTGGTGTGAGAGACTTTAGTGTGATATATCGGCTTCATTTGCGATATATTTGTTATATGGTTTTTCCAATTAATCCCATTATTTCGAGGTTCTAGAGATGTGGTTTTTTGTGTTTAATATTTCATCTGTAGTGTTCTTTTCTGTCATTAGTTTGATGCTATTTCAGCATTTATTTATAATATCTTCAAATGATTTTGCATTTAATTGGATATGTTAAGCGTTCCAATAAAGAAATACAAATGAAACTAGATTTAAAAATTTAGTGTAAGAGACGTTCTCTTATGTTGGTTCCATTACTATTGAAAAAACTCAAGATTATTTTAATGTTGTTGTAAGGCTGTATTATGTTTCAGCTTATTCTAGGTCTCTTTATGACTGATTTTTATTTAGAAACAAGGATTCGAAATTGTAGTAGTGCTACATATTAAGTCTCTTCACATTATGATAAGGTTAAAATGTCTTACGATGCAGATATTGGAAACTTAACACTAGTCATTATCGAGATGTTATGTTGGACTGGGAAAAATAATTTTGGCTTTTCATTCATGCGTGTCAAGATCATTTTATTAACCTACATGTCAAATATTAAACAATTATTATTAATTAATTACCTAATTAATAACCATTTCTTTTAAACCAGTAATTGTATAATATCACCAAAGGAAACAGTCCAGTGAAATTTGATTTTAAGATGTTGGGATCAAATTTATAGAGGATTAGTTTACTGGACCATTTCTTTGAGTAATGCTATAACAACATTTTTCTGCTAAAGTCATAATTCCACCAGTTCAGAACTTAAACTGAGTCTTCTGGGGGAAATACTGAACGAAGTTTGTTTTAGATTTTGTTTTAGACCTGAAAAAATAGTAACCTGATGGGACACAGTCTGGGTTATATATTTGTTTAGTTTAGCGATATCATGATGGAAGATAATAAAAAATTGCGCTGGAAATTTTTTTTGTATTCGAGGATTTCAGTAGTAGTTTGTAAAATTTTTCTGGTCTTTAGCTACGATATTTTTGGCACCTTATCACCGTATGTACTTTTCGTTGTATGTAATCATTCGTTTGAAAATCGGTTCCTTTTGATTTCATTTGAAGCATCAAAAGTAAATGTTTTATGACCAACATTTAGTTTCATTTTTAACAACGAAATTTCTAGAAGGAAAAACAGCCAACTAATGCTGACATTAGCATTCACACAAATGGTCATCACCAGAAATTCTACATAAAAACTAGAATATTTTATAAGGTGGTTTTATTGAACACGTAATACTGGAGATATATGACTTTAAATAAAAATATTAGGAAAAATCAGAAATTTCTGTTTCCCCAACCTTACATTTCGATCATCTCTGAACGATTCATTATTCTATTATATAAGTTGTCAATTGGCATCTTATTCAATGCTGCTTTTCTTACTATTTTGTATTTTTCAGGAAGAAACCTATTTCCCGCAACTGGGTATCTGTATTTGGTTTGGAAGAGTTTGTCGGATATCCATCGCTTAATTCCCGTAGACATGAGAGTTATTTTCGAGAACTGTAGATTCGTTAGAGCCTGCTCTATGCCTTCTAATCCTGATATGGAAATTGATCTTGGCGTGACCATTCAGAGTACGTCGGGAAGGTTTGAGGTGACTGAGAGTAAGTTTGAATAAAACAGATTCTCTGTTTTTATTTTTCTGTATATGACATGTTTAGGTGGACAAACTGTTGTTACTGGAACTGTCCGATATGTAAAAGATAACGAAACTGACCCAGTGTCACTGCCCATTCCTGTCGAAGATAACAAGCCTAAGATGACAACTAAAGATGTTTATAAAGAGCTGAGGCTTAGAGGATATAATTACAAGTACGTCCCATTTAATTTGATAGCTGACAGTCTTATATTCTACTTTAAAATTTAGGGGAAAATTTAAAGCTATTCAAACCTGTGATGTGAGCTGTGAGTTGGCGTCAATAAAATGGGAAGACGACTGGGTGGCATTTATGGATAATATGTTGCAAGTGAAAATATTACAGGAAGACACCCGAATGCTCTATGTTCCCACTACGATTCATAGATTGGCGATAGATGCCAAAAAACATTTAGACATTTGTTCGAAACTGGGAGAAAATCCAAATATTCCAGTTTATTCATATAGACATGCCGGTATCATTCAGTAAGTCGTAAATTTTGAACTGTCTTTACTAGTATCAATTTATCTATCTATTTTGTACATTCACTGGAAATGGTATTACTTAAAATTGAATTGCTTACGAGGGGACTCGGTTTGGTTTGAGAAAATGTGCTAATGGGATGAATGTTGTAAAGGCTGTTAATGTTGTTTTTTAAAGGTTAAAGGTTTATTGTTATGTTGATTCTAATGAACCATTCTCCTAGAAGAATACATAGATAATTATATTAAAAGGAGAATAAATTAGTATATCAAGTAATGCGTTGTCATAGATACAATAAAAGATATCTGCAATCATATAAGTTTTTCAATCTATGCACACTAATTAAGTGAGGTTCGATAAATTGTTAATTAAATTAAATTTTTTTTCGACTGGCCAAACGGACAAAACTTGGATTTAAACTCTACTAAAAGTATTGGCTTATCGAGTGTAAATCCATTTTATCATTAGATGATAAGATATGGTTGTATAAACCTATACTCAAGCCTATTTGGTCATATGGACTCCAACTATGGGGATCAGCTAGCAAGTCTAATATCTCCATCACAAAGCGTCTCCAAAGCGTGCCATTGTCGATGCTTCGTACTGTATCTCAAATAATATTCCTCTAAAACCAATAACGGGGCTAATTCAACGTGTTAGTGTGCAATACTTTGACAGAGTTTCAGTGAATTACATAATGAACTCGATAATTAGCTAAATATCCGAAGTCACGTGCGTAGACTATAACGTCTAACAGCGTCCGATCTGATTATTGGACATATATAGACTATAGAATAAGTTTTAGAATAATACTAATTAATTAAAATAGTATTTTATACAGGAGATTATGTACTAAAGTGATTTTTTACATCTATATATATAATATAAACATAATAAATACTTATTACTATCTGGCGAATTTTCGACAGTATGGTATCACAGCAGACAGGCCTAGTTCTGGAAGGTAACGAACGTCTCATAACGCTGAAAATGTCGCTCTGATGCGCGATAGTGTTGAAGAGTCTCCAGAAGCATCAATTCGTAGACGTAGTTTCCAGTTACACATTTCTGCACGGAGTTTAAGGCCAATTTTGAAAACTGACTTGAAAATGTTCCCGCACAAAATTCTATTAGTCCAAAAATTGCTACCGAGAAATCATGATCAACGAATTAACGATCAGTAATGCAATCCTAGGGCTGTCTGGTAAAATTGAAGATTTTTCGTTTAAATTGATAATGAGCGGTGAAGCCCATATTTTTCTCAGTGGCCACGTTAATAAACAGAACAGTCGGTTTTGGGGAACATAGAATCCCCAATTAATTCATGAAACATCATTGCATCCACTAAAAACAAGTTTATGGTGTGGTATTCATGCTGGAAATATTATTGGGCCATATTTCTTTGAAAATGACCAAGATGTTACTATTATTGTTACTGCTGAACTGTTGAACCCGAAATGTAAGAGCAAGGACCAGAGGACATGTAGTTTCAGCAAGATGGCGTCACACCACACACAGCTCGTTCATCAATTCAATTATTGAATGATGTTTTCCCATGAAGACTAATTTCGCAAAGTGGCGATTTAGCATGGCTAGTCAGATCTCTGGATTTAACAGCACCCGACTTTTTCTTATGGGATTTTTTAAAATCAAAAGTTTATGTGAATAAGCCCCAAACGATTCAACATCTTAAAGACAATATTAATCACGCAATTGAAGAAATTCAGCCTCAGATGCTGTAGAATGTCATGAAAAATGCCTTAAAAATTGCCGAAAGTTGCATAGCGAATCGCGGTCACCATTTAGCCGATATAATTTTTTAATCATAACGACAAAAAATGAAGTCCAAATAAATTTTTATGAAAACCAGACTTACTCGTCTTTTTTTGGGCAAAGTTATAAGCAATCAAGATGGTAGAGAGATTTTGCCGCACGTTGTATTTGCTTTTACTCTTAAATAATCCAAAATTGAATAATTTTGATAACAAATAATAGTTATTAAAAATGTAAAAATCCTTGTTAGACTAAAACCGAAAGATCTTCTTTTTCATTTAAGGAAATTGCTTTACTCTTTGGTTATTTAAGCCTTATAAAGATGCAAGAGCAAAGCCCTTATAAGTTTTAAAGTTCCTGGATCCCCAATAATAGTTTCAATATTTTGTGCTAAAAAACTTATTGAGAATCAGCCATTAAATCTAACATCATTATCATATTTAACTCATTAATTTCCACGATTTACTATTTAAAGTATTACTACTTATATTTTGATTTAAGATTCATGACAAGTTTGTATAATCTCTTTTAGATCCGGTGGCATTGAAATTCGTGGCATGATTGCAAGTTCAATACCTCGAAGGAAATATTTGGCTACTCCAGTGTTGGAAAAGTACGTCTTCGTACCGAACACCGCCATGATGAATCTTGAACAAGCTCTACGAGTTCATATGCAGATTCTTCTGGAGAACACACATGTTATACATGTTAAAGCTGTGGAACTGATCGACGAAGCAACACCTGACGAACCGATCGTTCTAGGTAATTATTAAAACATAAATTCTATGTCGTTTACATTCAATTTGTAGGTGATACTATTTACGATGTCTTGGCGGACCAACCTCTCATCCAACCCGCCATCACAGTTCTGAGTAAAACCGACTTAGAAGTGACGAATGTCACAGTGGAAGACAAGAAACTTCTCACTGAAGTCGACTGTCATTTGGTTATAGCATCCAAGTTATTGGAACGACCCAATGTAAATTTACAGAAATACAAAATTACTCTTATTAAAATATATACCTACATTTACAGATATTGACTATAGCTCTGGGATCTATTCAAGATTCTGGATTTATATTAAGCAGAGAATCATTGGAGTTCGATTTGAATTCCTACCAAAATCCAAACATTTCCATCGTTAGTGTATTTACCATAGAAAAAGAGAAAATGGTGTTGGTCAAGAAAATGCTGCAGTACAAATCGCCTGTGACTGTTAAAGTCAGTTCGGCAGATGAGTCGTTTGAGTGGTTGTCTAAGCTCAAAACTGCAATGGAAAAAGATGAGAATATTCTAGTCTATGCAGAAGAGGAGCAGACCAATGGTGTTATGGGATTCATTAACTGCATTCGCAGAGAACCGGGTAATCTTTTACTATACTGGGGATAGATAAAATAATTTGAACAGCGAGTGTGTTTGCTAGGAGAAATTTTTGATAATATTCTGATGCTTCAAAAAATCATGTCTGAACCTTCTTGTCTGTTTGTATTCGCGCAATATATTCTTGCAATACGTTAATATTTAGTAGGAATATGCTAGTGATAGTCAAGCTCGACTTCAGCAAGCAGACTGTCTGTATCATAGACTTCTTTTGAGGTTCTCCATACAAAAAGGAGGTCGTTTGTAGGAAACAATGTAAACGACGACTCATTGGACCATACTACATTATTACATTATTATAGTCAAGTGTTCATGTGCAAGTGTAATTGCAGCCCTTTCGTGTATGTTAGCTTTGTGGAATATCTGCTGTACTGTGTCACTTTTGTTGTGGTAATTTTATATTACCTGTCGATAAACTTTGGTTTTCGCCCACTACTTCTCTGCGCTGATACATAAGTTTTTTTTAATTAAAAATTCAACGCAAATTATTCGGAAATCGTTCTATTTTTCTGATTTATCACTGTACTTAACGGTTCAGCTACGGTTATTCACTAAATTCAAGAGACATCTTCTAGGAGAGGTCCTCAGTGGCTCAAATCATTTTATTGTTTTTTGATAACTGTATTTGTTAAAGCGTAACGACGTTATTTAATTCTATAATATTTTAACTAAAAATTGTATGGTGTGGTATTCATACTGAAATCATTATTGGTCCCTATATCCTAAACACCTAAAATGCCTAAGGTGTTGCAGTTACTGCTACTGCTAAACGGTACCAAGACATGATTCAAAATTTTCTTGTGCCTGAAATGGAACAGGATTATAGGACATTTTGTTTGAGCAAGATGGGGCTACAGCACACACAGCTCGTTCAACAATTCAATTATTGAATGACAATTTTCGATAAAGACTAATTTCGTGAAGTGGTGATTTAGCATGGTCAGCCAGATCTCCGGATGTAAAAGCGCCAGACTTTTTCTTATGGGGTTTGTTAAAATTAAAAGTTTATGTAAATAAGCTCCAAAAGACTCAACATCTTAAAAAGAATATTCTTCATGAAATTGAAGAAACTCAGCCTCAGATATTTATAGGATGTCATTAAAAATGCCTATAGTTGGATAGCGAATCGCGGTCACTATTTCACCATCGAGATCTGCATTCTGCGTTTATTGCTTCGAAAAGAGTAAATCATTTAATGTTTTTTGATAACTATGGTATTTGTTAAAGCGTAACGGCATTATTTAATTCTATAACATTTTAATTAGGCGGCCAGAAAGTCAAGTTGGTATTTATTGAGGACTCAGCACCGAATTTCGATATATCGTCACCATTCTACCAAGACCAATTGAAGAAGAAACTATCAATAAACGTCTATAAAAATGGCCATTGGGGCACTTATAGACATTTGCTCTTGGACGATCATAATCGAACTGAAGCCGAACACTGTTTTTTGAATTCTTTATCCAGAGGCGATTTAAGTTCCCTGAAATGGTTAGAAGGTTCAATACGACCATCAAATACATCATCGTTTCTGATGAGTCCTGATGAGACGCTAGTGAAGGTAATATATAAATATTCGTAAGTATATTGATTTCAAGAATGCGATTTTGTTTTTGAAGGTTTACTACGCAGCTCTGAACTTTAGAGATGTCATGACTGCCACAGGTAAAATCAATGTGGACACCATCACAAGAGATAGGAGAGAACAAGAATGTGTACAAGGATTTGAGTACAGTGGTTATTTGAACGAGTAAGTTTATGCTTGAACGAATATTACACCATCAATAACAAGAGCCACTCATAGACTTACAGGTGCGTTGTCAGATTTGATGACGATATTATGGCTGTCAGATGGCATCCCATTAAATCATATTTTGAATATTTTGACTAAGTCGTTCTGATGAAAAAATATTTGTTGTTCTTGGACAATATTTTATTCACTGTTGATGTATTTGTAAGAACTGATGATCTGCATCGCGTAGTGGTAACAGTGCTTTTGGCACTTATCCTTGTGTCTGAAATTCTTTAAGATTTTGTTAACTTCTTTGTGATATAAAATTACCAGAAGTTGGCATGAAATTGTCCAAATATTTGGCAACCAAGAACAATGTCAATTCCTTGTGGTAGTGAAACTATGACTGTGTCAGTGACACCTCGGAAAACAAAATTGTTGTTTTAACTGTTTCTCTCTCAATTATTGCATATTTTATCACCATATAAACCTTCCCTGTAGTTTCACAAATTTCAAAATTAAATGATCCATATCGGTAAAGCTGCTTTTAAGTTTTAATAAGACAAACGAACTGTAATTCATATAGGTATTTTATCGAACACACTAAGCTACTGTATTTTCTGTAGTTTCAGTGGTAAAAGGGTAATGGGAATGGTCACCCATGGTGCTTGTGGTTCTTACGCCAAAGCCGACAAGTTTCTCTTCTGGGAAGTACCGGAGAACTGGTCTTTACTTGAAGCTGCAACTGTTCCAGTCGTATATTCCACCGCCATGTACGCTCTAGTTATGGTAAATATAACTATCTATGTTATCTAACTGTCTAAAAAATCCATAATTTTATTTTAGCAAGCTAGAATTCGACCTGGTCATACGGTATTGATACATTCAGGTACCGGCGGTGTTGGTCAGGCAGCAATAAATATCGCTCTAAGAAATGGTTGTATTGTGTATGCAACTGTGGGTACAGCTGAGAAACGAGAATTTTTAAAACAACTATATCCAGCTTTAACAGGTCTTATACATGATTATTATGTTATAATAGGTACTGAATAAGGTCTCGCAGTTTAGTGCTATAGCTAACTGGTACTTTTCTTTATATATTAAACAGAATTTGAGTCCTATTTATTAAAAATATTATCATGAGTCAAATTTATCAGCAGGAAAGATAATAGTTGGTAAATAGGGCGAGTAAGATTCAACATTCAAGCGCTTCCAAGTACATTTATTAGAGATATGTTAAATCAAATATGATGCAGTTTTTGATGATATAAAGTTTCTTTGGTATATCTGGCTAAAATAATAGTAGTTTGTTTTTTTTTGACTCTTAATTGAAGTACAAGCAGACAACATTATCAACAAGGTTAATCTTTAGAGAAGAAAACAGCGAGACATTGTTCAAGATATTGAAAATATAAATATCATCATAAAAACAAAGTATATTTCCAGATGCCCACATTTTCAACTCAAGAGATACCAGTTTCGAGAAAGGCGTCATGAAAGCAACAAATGGACATGGAGTTGATGTGGTACTCAATTCTCTTGCGGAGGAAAAGCTTTTGGCATCAGTGAGATGTCTTGCGAAAGGCGGCACGTTTTTGGAAATTGGAAAATTTGATATGGGAAACAACAATCAACTGAGATTGAGGCTTTTAAAGAACGGAAGCAGTTTTTATGGTAAACAGTTTAACAAAAGTTAACTCAGAAAATATGATTATCATTTCTTCATCTTGAAAAGGTATTTACTGAGAAATATATATTATCAATTATTTTCGGTCATTTTTAATAACTTTTTCTCATCTTTAATGCAACATGGGGATATCATGTCAAAGAACGATGTTGGCTTGATCCATTTTTACACTTAGCATTTGAAAACCATATATCAGCAAATGGAAGAAAAGGCTAAGTTTGGCAGAACTTGGTATACAACATGTCATTCACTTGGTCGGTTAACGTCTGTAAGCATTTGCAGTAACAACTTCATTCGATTTTAGTAGTTACACTATGCGTTGTTGCTACATGGATGACTCTCCTAGGCTAAATTATGACCTTTTGCCTTGTCGATGGTAATAGTAGATCATAATTAGTTAAAATAAGATAACGAAAATTCTTCTTTTTTATATGGAATACAAGGATCTTGTTTTATTAAAACCCTTCTAAATGTAATTTTCAGTCAATTCGTATATCAAACATTTTTTATTTTGGACATTTCTCATCCTATGTAAATGTCTGGAAACAGTTGATTCATCAGCCGCTAAGCTATTCGGGAGTCTTTTCAATCTCTATTGAACTGGGTTTTCATCTAATAAATCTTGCAATTCGTTATCCTTGAAAATGTTTGGTCCTCCAAGCCGTTCTTTGTCAAAACAAAAAATAGATATATGATGGAGAAGCATCACCATATGTTTCTAAAACTCACTAGCCTTCATGGCTTACGATGAATAGCGTCTGTAAATTACATTTGAATTTATATTGTTGTTTAAATTTATACTTGATCAAAATACATGCAACCATTTAACAATAAATCAATTTATTTACAGGTATTATGTTGGACATGTTTATAAAGAAACAACCCTCCTTTCGATACGAAATACAAAAATTGTTAGGACAATATCTAAAGGCGAATTGGATAAAGCCACTAAACTTCACTGTCTTTCAAATGGATCAAGCAGAAGAAGCTTTTCGATACATGGGTACTGGCAAACACACCGGAAAAGTACTGATTGAAATTCGAAAAGAAGATGTAGAACCAATCAGTCTATATAGTTGTATACCCAGGTAAATTGAAATCATGTATGTCACATTTTGATATGCATAAGATTATGTCCCTTAAAAAAAATGAGTGGGTTTAACGTAGAGTCCGAACCACGGTCCTCGGCTTTGAGCTTATCGACATATCAGTGAATATCTTAGAGACCTTCCCAGAATACACGAGTTTATACCCAGGCTAGTTTCTGGAAGACTGGGAACATAATTTAAATAGTTTCTTTAGGCTATTAAAATTTAAAAATAACGTATATGCATGTCTTGGCGGGATTCGAACCCATGAATCCATTTGAGAAGTAGGAGGCTCGTTCTGTTATCTTAATCACTGCAACTATAAACACGATTCAAATAACCGAGACCGATACTTGGATTTTGTTAGTAAAGTTTAGCTATAATTTCATGTGAATGCTTTCGATGGCCTTCTGAGTTGTAATATTTATATATGAATTCTGTGTTCATATATAAACAAATTATAGATTATTTTTCTAAGCTGAAGAATCCCCACATTTAATGCCATTAACTAGTCAGCGATATTTTGAGCAAGTTCAACGTCAAACTGCCTTTATTTCTTAATAAGTTGTTCGATTGCTTTTTTTAAGGAATAAATTGAACATATAACAGAAATTTTTGATAATTTAAAAATCACATGGCACATATATTTCAACTATTTATTCACTATTTAGTAATTTCTCCTTAATATAGTTTTTAAAGTTCAGATCAGAAAGTAGAATTTCTTAATTAGTGTTTAATAAATGCAGTTCTACTGGTGCACTCCATATAAGTTTAAACTACGGCGCAGTCTTTACATATGGCTTAATTATGCTAATTATAATACTTCAGCTTAATTAGTGATTTGTAAAATCTTTTAACCACGTATTACTATGAGTTATTAAAACTGAGTGATTTTATGCAAGGACATCATATGATGACTATATGCAAACCCCCTTATATAACAGGTCAATTGAAAAGTCCCGGGCCTACCATAGTAAAACACATTTTTTTGGCAAAACTAGTTTTTTTATTCAACATAATTCCTTTCAAGGGTGATACACTGATTATAGCGACCCTCCAATTTTTCGATACAATTTTTGTAGTATAATTTGTCATTTGTTTCAAAGTAGGCCTCAGTTTCGGCGATCACCTCTTCATTCGACGAAAATTTCTTCCCAGCGAGCATTCTTTTGAGATCTGAAGACAGGATATAGTCGCTAGGGGCCAGATCTCGAGATGACAGTGGATGAGGAAGCAATTCGAAGCCCAATTCATGTTTTTCTGCCATCGTTTTCATTGACTTCGGACACGGTGCATTGTCTAGGTGAAGCAGCACTTTCTTTTTCTTTAAATGCGGCGGTTTTTCGCCGATTGCGTCCTTAGAACGGTCCCATAACGCTATGTAATAGTCGCTCTGAATGGTCCTTCCTTTTTCAAGGTAGTCAGTAAAAATTATTCTATGCGCATCCCGCAATACAGACGCCTTAATCTTGTTAGCCGACTGCTGCGTTCATCGTGTGCAGTCAACTCGGATAATGGAGCCATATTTCATACATTGTCACATATTGACGCAAAGACTCATGTTTAATACACTTGATTATCTTCAAACACTGCTTCTAATCATCAACTCTTCGTTGCTTTTGGTCGAAAGTGAGCTCGCGCGGCACTCACTTTGCAGAGAGCTTTCTCATACACAAATATTCGTGAATGATATGATGTATACATTCAGTTAATCTCTTTAAAGTGTTTGCTATTTCATTCAGTTTCAATTTACGATGATTCAAAATCATTATGTGGATTTTTTAAAATGTTTTCGTCGGTAACAACCTCTTTTGGGCATCCACTGCGGTCACCGTATTCGGTGCTCATTTCACCACGTCTAGACTTAGCATACCAATCCTTGATGGTTGATTTTCCTGGCACAGTAACCGAAAACTCGGCATCAAGCCAAGTTTTTGCTTCAACTGTATTTTTTCCATTCAAAAAGCAATAGTTTATCAATACGCAAAATTCCTTTTTATCCATTTTTTTCACAATAACAAAAGTTGCTTCACTCAAAATGCTATAATTCACAAACTAATAATTCGACAGCTGTCAAATTTAAACACGCGTCTTTTGAGGATTAGGGCTAACTAAAAAACATGTTGATTTAATTTTTGTAGCGGTATCTATATATATATTCAAATTAATAATAGTTTTTAAAAATTAAAATTAACATAATTTTGTACTAACAGATACTATTGCGACCTCACCAAAAGTTATATAATCTGTGGGGGACTTGGTGGGTTTGGTCTTGAGCTCGCCGACTGGTTAATATTGAGAGGTTGTAAACGATTAATACTGACGTCAAGATCTGGTATTAAAACTGGATACCAAGCCTATAGAATATCGTAAGTTTTTTAATTGTTTTCGGTATTATATCATTTCAAATTCCAATGTATGATATTTTGTTAGAATATGGGAAACATATGGTTGTATTATCCAAATTTGTACGGATGATATCACCACTGAAGCGGGTTGTTTGAGCTTGATCAAAAAAGCCAACGAGCTGGGACCCGTGGATGCTATCTTTAATTTGGCGGTTGTACTGCAGGATTCACTTCTGGGCAGTCAAACTGAAGAAATGTTTAAAATCAGTTTTGGTCCTAAAGCAGTCGCCGCAAGGCATTTGGATAAGTTGTCAAGAGAATATTGTCCAAGACTCAGGTATGTGAAATGATAAAATTAGAAAAAGCTGTAAATTAGTACTTTTTGTTCCAGATATTTTGTTTTATTTTCATCAGTGTCCTGTGGTCGCGGTAATGCAGGTCAAACTAATTATGGCATGGCAAATTCGATAATGGAGAAAATCTGCGAGAAACGAAGAATGGAAGGTCTTCCAGGTTTGGCAATACAGTGGGGCGCGGTGGGAGAAGTAACGTGAATAGTTAGCATAAATTCAGAAACACTATTAAATTAATGTTCCTAGGTGGGGTTGGTAGCTGATATGCAGGAAGAATCAATCGAAATGGAAATTGGAGGCACATTACAGCAGAGAATCTCTAATTGTCTGGAAGTAATGGACCTCTTCCTCAAACAAACTGAATCTGCAGTTGTTTCCAGTGTTGTTGTGGCGGAAAAACGATCGGGTACCACCGCAGACAACATCGTCAGCGCGGTGGCTAATATTTTAGGTACAACAACATTAAAAATTAGCAGAATTCAACCTAATATCAATGTATTTTCATCAGGAATTAAGGACCTGAAGACAATTTCATTCCAAGCTACCTTGGCTGAAGTCGGAATGGATTCGATGACCGCCGTAGAGATAAAACAAACTCTTGAGAGAGAATTCGAAGTCTTTTTGACCCCGCAGGATATAAAATCGATGACATTTGCCAGATTACAAGAAATTCAAGATGAGATCGACTCATCAAATTCGGGTAAAAATAATTACTCCTTCCTAGGCGTAGACTCTAATTCTCTAAGAACGGATTTTGATCAAGTTATATCCGAATACCATGGTAATTGCTGCAGTAATGGCAGTATCTATGGCAATATTTTCAAAATCTGTCATTCTCAATTTTATTCCCAATTTGTTAATAAAGTATACAGACTTAGAATGAGATCTCTCCTGTATAAAATTGTAGGCAGGTTATATTCGTCTAAACCACTTGAGGGCGCACTATGCAGGTTTATTTATTACAGATGGGAATTAAAACATATTTTAATAAAATCAATACTATCTTTTAAATTAATTTTTAAAATACATCAAAAATAATATCTTATGTGACAACTAATAACTTATTTTCTAATTTTACATTATCATTTATTATGCAAAAATCATTTGTTTATAAATATACTTAAAATGCAATACTAGAATTTACTGATAATATAGTAATTATATTTATATTGATATTTTATTATGTAATTTTGTTTCGTAATCAAAATGTTACCAATTGGTGGCTTGGTGGTGCAGTGGTAAAGGCAACAGAACGGTCCTCCTACTGTGACGATAGCCGCGGGTTCGAATCCTGCTGGGGCATGTTCGTAAATTTATGTTTGTGATTGTCTTAGGCAAGAGTGTAAATCCGGCAAGGAAAATGATCCCAGTCATGCCAGTAACCAGGCTGGGTAAGACCGGATATTTTCTGTGATGATTTCTAAGTTAGTCACTCGTCAGTCGGTAGGCTGTGGTTCGAAGCCCACGTTAAATAGTAGTTCCAGTCCAAGTTTGCAATACTATTTATTTTTTCATCAACCAGAATAACCAAGCCCTAATTATCATTTTTCTTATCACACTGTTTTTCTCCAGGATGTTGAACACAATTAATCATTAAAAAAATATTACCACTTGCTGACAATATCCAAATGATATTTTGTTTAAATTTGGTTTTGTACATTTACTTGCTAATAAATTCAAAGTTTAGGAACATATATATATATATATATATATATATATATATATATATATATATACATATATATATATATATATATATATATATTGCAATATTACTTACATATGTGTTGTTCCTAATACAGGTTATTTTGTTGCAAAAGCATCTGCGGAGAAATACATGTTATTATTTTCAGTTTTCAAACCCTTCAATTTATTTCCTTTCAAGAAATACTATATTTGTTCGTCGTACAAAACAAAACTTAATCGTAAAAGTAGATGTTTATCATTAATTATTTAAAGGCGTTTCTGTTCTAGAGCAGAATCATTTGGAATATAATTAATTTTAATTGAACATTTGCATCCTAGAAAACTATGATTTTAGGATTCTTTATTTAAAGGAAACTTCGTTACTATTATTTTACATTTAAACAAATAATCTTTATCTTAAATTCTACGAATATAACGTCATAACAATTCATTTCCTTAAAATTACAAGTTAGATCATAATTTGCAATACGCCATAGAATATTGCCTAGGAAACAATGAAACCACAATATTGAAACGATTCGAAATATCATTTGGCTGGCTCAAGTAGCATTATCATAGATTTCTAAAGGTGCTTGATGGGCTTCGACAGATTTTTTCAAATGATCAAATAACAAAAGTAATGAATGTGGAAAATGTAAATTTGAGCATTTCATTATTAACGCTTGTATAGAAAGACTATGTAAAGAATAAGTTAGTAAGTAAGTATTTTATATAGCTAAATGTCAAAACCATCGAATTTAATTCAATTAATTTGTTCAGTTTCTTACATTGATAAGTCGCATTTTCATCAATAGATATCGGTGATCATCAAAATACATGCAAGCACCTATTAGAACTTTTCATCTGAAGACCATATCATAACAATCATATCATAATATTTTTTGGCTTTTTATTGATTTTATGTTTTATTATTTAAGGCGTTAAAGAGGAATGTGCTTTAAGTGGCTTGGAGATGATCCTTCGACACATATCGGAATCGGAAGAAATTCCAATGGTCTCGTTGCAAGGTCAAGTTTCTGATCGCTCGAAATCAGGAAATATTATCCTCTTCGGCGGTGTAGATGGTTTAATCAGCGTCCTACAGCCTCTTTACAAGAACCTCGAAGGTGAATTGGTTGGTTTACAGTTTTGTGATTTTAATCAGATGGATACAATCGAAGATATGGCCGAAAAGTATTTTAAGGTGAGTGAATTTGTTCAAATTATAATTTTTCCAATATCAGTTGGTTGTTATCCATGGAACTCTACATGATACTTCGATATATGATCATCCGTTAGTTTCAATCGTATGTTTAAATCTATGTCCACATGGGGAGTTGGATGTTTTTTTCCTTGATAGTACCCATTTACACTATGGGTTTTGAAATAACTTTACAAGGTGAATTCATACTTTTCATTAAAACTAGAAATCTACCGAAAATGTCTTTATTTATTCAAAAAGCTGCTACGGAATACAATATTTTAATAATATGGTTATTGTTGAAGCTTGATGGTTAATTATTTAATATTTGGTGGTAAAAAACTTTAAGCAAAATTTAAGGAAATTACTAATAATTTTTTGAATATATTAATACAATTGAACAGACAATTTAAATTTTCTTAATATTATGTTACTTGAAGAATTTGCTAATATTGGTGATGCTTCTAATTATGGTTACTTATTGTCAAATTCAAAATAAATAGCTATCTATTGTAAGTAATATAAATTCAAACAGTTACAAGGGATTCAGAATTGGTAAATTTTGAAAAGGTTTTTTTTTTATATTTCTACATTTATATATTTCTATCATGTTTTAATAATAAAGAAATATGGTGTTTAAATACACTGTTCTAATTTTAGATTGTGCAAGAGAAAGTGTCGAAATCAGAAGCTTTTAATATTGTATGCTACTCTTTCGGAGGTGCTGTAGCCTTGGAAGTAGCCAGACACTTAGAAAACGAAGGTTACAAGGGTACCATAGTCTGTATAGATTCATCTCCCGATTACCTGAAAACCTGG
Source organism: Rhynchophorus ferrugineus (assembly GCF_030347505.1). Taxonomy (NCBI): domain Eukaryota; kingdom Metazoa; phylum Arthropoda; class Insecta; order Coleoptera; family Curculionidae; genus Rhynchophorus; species Rhynchophorus ferrugineus. The sequence continues at coordinate 86,947,750 of NW_027472580.1, read as the reverse complement.
GCCAACAGTTTGGAGGCTGATTCAGACGACAAAATTCAAGTTAGCCTTTTAGCTCACTTGATGTCTTTACGGCTACCATTAGATGTTGTCGCGAACAATTTGGTGAGTATCATTTAGGTACAATTGACAAAATTACTTACATTTAATTCATTTTCAGCAATCATTAAAAAATCTGAAAACATTTGAGGAGCGAATGGATCTCGCTGATCAAATTACTTTTAGCGAAGCCAAACAGTCATTCGGCTACATGAGAACCTTCACTATTAGCGTGTATAAAAGAATAAAAGCCTTGATCCATTGGGAACCCCATTTTACTCTACAATCTAAGATCGTTCTGTTCAAATCAACATTGAGTAGTGTTGAACTGAAAGAGTCAGATTACGGTTTGAGCAAGATATCAGAATATCCGGTTGAGGTTAAATCAATTGATGGGAATCACGTGACGGTGCTAGATAATATTGAATTAGCTAAGGATATTAATAATATATTTTGGGGAGAGATCATACATAATGGTTACAAGGAATAACGAATCACGGATTTAAAAAGATTCAAATAAAGATATTATAAGGAAATTTTCTTCGTTTTTATTTTGGTTAACCTTCTTACTCTTAAATTATATAATAATAAAAATAGTTATTAGATAATAACCATTAGACTTTAGTGAAAAAGAATACCATATGAATATAGAGGCTATAATAAATATATTCAAAAGAAGATCTGGTTAAATAAGGACCAAAACCTGTTGAAATGCTCTTCCAGCATAGTGACTAGTTGGCTTAAATTTAAACGGAAAATGAAATACGATAATGTAAACTTTGAACTTATTAAGTCCCGCGAAGACAGTTTTTCAGAAGACAGAAGATTTAATTTCATTTCTACGCTGGGTTTGTAAAAATTGTAAAAGTAAATAACAGTTCTCTTAGCGTTTCTCTAAGTTTTATGACTAAATTATAATTAAAATTAGTTTGTAATAATGCATATTTCTTCTGGACGTCTCGAAAGCTTTTGATCAGATATGCCATTTGAGATTAATATTCAAATTGAGCAAATTGTTACCGTGGGACTGTCTGCTGCTGGAATCACATCTTTTCAAAAAAAATTTGGAGTATTGTACATGTACATGAGGGGCATTCTCAATACTTAAACCTATATCGGCTGGCGTTGTCTTCAAACCACTCCTACATCTGCTCTATACTTCTGATACCACAACAAGAAAAGAAACAGGACTTGGAATACCTCGAAATATATCTCGATAGTGGGTTAAACTAGAAACATCACGTCAGACAAAAAGCAGAAAAGAAAAGATTGGACTCAAAGGTCAAGCAACTGTACTGGTTAGTCGGAAGATATTTTCGAAGAACTAGACCTAAATTCAAAGAGGTTGGTTTATCAGTCAATTATAAAGCCAACTGGAACCTATGAGGTGTAAACCAAAGCTCTTCGATTAATTACCAATGTTCATCACTACGTCACTAAGGAAGAGCACGATGACCTCGAAATCAAATAGATACAAAAAGTGATTCAAGATTTCGCATTAATACATGAAATAAGGCTCCTAAATCACGGCAACATACAGCTACTGGACAACACACAGGAAGTTACAAAATTGAAGCGAATCAAACTACACGAACTTGTTTAGTGTATAAGTGTATTCTTAGCGTAGCTTACGTATATTAGTTTTATTGTAATTTGGGAAATACATACTGATGAATTAATCCCGTAACTACACCTTGCTTGTATATAAATGCAAGTAGAACAGAACAATAATCAACAGAACAAATACTAAGCATGTCGAATGTAAGATGTAATTAATAAAAAACATATATCTTCTAAGAAGCGTAGCCGGGTGTACAGAAAGCAAAATAATGACACATCGTTTATTTGTCAAGAAATTTGCGACTCTTATTGTCAAGCAAAAAATAAAAATTAATCTGGATTAAGCATGTGTCGTGTTATGACTCAGCACAGTTTTTGGATTGTGTGTGTACAATGTAAAGTTATACTCTTTTTCTATAAAGTGAACCTATTTTTCACCTTGTTACTAACAAATGGAGGATTGGCCAGACTATAAACCCCAAAATGAGTTTAATGGAATGACAATAACTTCATTTCAATTGTATTGCATTTTAAAAACATGTTTATTTTAAGTTGCATCAGGTTTTTGAAGACTTTTTTTATCTTTTTTATCTTGTTTTTTTATTTAAAGAAATCTATTTTGGCTAAGTATAAATCAATTAAATCAATATGTTGTGACATAGGGCTATTTAACCGAGACAGTTTGTATCTAAAAAAATTATGCTGTAACCTTGTTCCATCTGGGAACATGCGGATACCATGATAAACGATCCATTTTCGCACTACATCGGCATCTCAAAATCGTGTGCTAGCCATGCTGCATCAATCTGAATAAGCAGCAAGAATTTTCCATTAGAGCTGCAATATCCTTCACAACTGTTGTAACGTGTGCCTGAATGGTGTTACGTAAAAGGATGGCTTTTAGTCTGTTTCTTGTCTTTTGTGTGACAACATCATTCAATTTGTTCATTTGCTGTCGGTAAGCAGTAAAGCACGAAACTGCAGTAATAGTTTCGCTCGGTTTTAGAGGCTAGTAATACAATGCACCTTTCTAGTCCTATCATATGTACAGAAAGACTTGAATTTTCCGCTATGGTGACGATGTGGATGGCTCTCCAGCACTAACTCATGAATTTTTACTTTTGAGATTCTCGTCGTAGATCCTCTTTTCATTGCTAGTCACTTTATGCTACTTTTTTTTTGGTTGGAAAGGAAATAAACAATTACATTGTCTCTCTTTTGCGTATTCCCTGCTGCATATACATGTCTCCAGGTTGGTAATTGATCAATCAGTAGATTTAATACCGAAATACATGTGTTCTAGTTTATATAGCCATGCTTGAACAAGAATATGTGTAACAAAAAAGTAATTATAACATAATTAATAATTCTTCAGTATCGATCGTCAATTATTTATTTTGTTGGAGATTTTTTTAGTTATGGAAACAAACATCTGCCATTAAACAGTGTCGAGCTATATACATAAGTGTGATTAACAGTTAAAAGCTGTTGGAACTACTTTCAATTTGTGAATAACTGTTGAAATGAAATAAAATCGAGCCATGTTTGAAACTATTTTATATTACTTTTGATTAATTTTTTATGGATATAGGTATACAAAACTCTATAGAGTATACAGTCTAGCAATCTTTATTATTTTCTGACAACGATTCCATTGATAATTGTTTCATGTTGGTTTTAAATTTAAACGTGATGCCTAATTCCTTTCTAAGTTCGTTCTTAAACGATAACTTCCTCACTTTGCATTTGGCGTAAACATGCGCAGCCATTTCAGTAAAAGATCCGACCAATCCCAGAAAGGCTCCGACAAAAAGAACCAAAAATACACCACCGACGTTCTTCAAACCCAACGCTTCAGCCTCACTTGTCTCTGACGACACCTGAAATTATTTGTTATGGCTTGTTGTCTGACGAACAAGGATCAGAAATTATTTACCGAACAGGTACTACCGCCTCGTTTTTCTTTCCACCATTTTATTTTCAACTGAGTCAGTTTTCCAGTCTCTTGTAGTTTAATAACAGCTGTACTCAAGTCATTACGATATGGAGACTCTGGAATAAAATTGAATTAATTTTGGAGATTAGTTAATAATTTCTTGAGTATAAGATCTAAAAATAAACGACTGTAATAAAATTAAAATTATTATAAAAATAATAATTTGGATAAAATAATGAAATTAAGCTAGTCTTAATTGGAACTGTTTGAAATATGCGTTGTCATTGTAAACATAACAATGTTATCAAAAGTAATAACATCCTATTCTATAATTTTAACTGCACTAAGTATTCATAGAAATTATATAATATTTGTGATGACTATGTTATCAATAATATATAGTGTGCCATATCTTTACCTTTCTTCATGGCTATACCATATCCTTTGTCATCGAGTAGACCACCAACTTGTGCAAGACTACAATGTCTTTGTACAATGTATTCAATGGTGGTAGATTCCATAAAATAAGCGTAATTTTCGCTCTCTACTCTTTTAACCCCTTCCTCGTTATCTTTAGTCATATACTCTGGATGTTCCTTCAAATGGTTCCAGATATTTCGGTAACTGCTAAGATTGGAATCCTAAAAAAACACGAAAAGATAATATCATAATACCATTATTATATATGTAGGGTTATAGAATGTGGGATATCAGTTGATTTATGTGATTGTTTTTTATTTTAATCCTATTAACGCGCTTAACCTTAAGTGAGCCGGCTTTGTTGGCGCTGTGGTAAAGGCGACAGGGCGGTCCACCTGCTGTTGCGACAGTCGCGGTTTCAAATCATGCTGGGGCATGCTCGTAAATGTATGTGTGTGATTCTTTAATATTTGTGATTATCCTAGGCAAGAGTGCAAAATTCGAAAAGGAAAATGATCCTAGTCACGCCAGTAACCAGGCTGGGTAAAACCGGATGACTTCTAAGATCGATGATTTCTAAGTTGGTCACTCTCTTGTTGGTCAAAGAGGCAAAACTTTGAATGCGCAGTATTGTTTATAATAACATTGAAGAGACGAATACAAAATATAAAAATTACTCCAAATTTGTTTGTTACTTAGTTGAGAAATAAACAAACTTTATGAACCAACTAGAATATTATGTTATATTCTATTGAATTAAGTAAAGGTCAGCTGAATATATACATGGACTACTCCTAGGTGTAGGTTGAGTAACGTTATCAGAAGGTTGTCGACTGAATAAACTTACTCTGCAGAAACTAAAAAAACTCTTTTATAAAGAACCTGCATACCCTGAAGAAATTCTCAGTAGCTCCTTGTCTTTTGGCGCCATATTGAATTTCGGTTTGCCTAGCTAACTCCTCGATATTCTTGAATGGTGTTACTAAGGTTTCTACGGTTAAAAAAGCAGCTAAGTTTGCCGTGTAAGAAGCCACCATGATCAAAACGAAGAACCACCAGAATCCTGAAACCGTCCTGATGGAAATGCTCCTGAAATTCACCATAACTTCTTAACTCAACATTTTAACGCTGAGATAACGTACTCACGTCGGAGCTAACTCTGATCCTTGTTGAAGCAGACCGCCAATGGTGAACCAGAGCGAGTTTCTGATGCTGAACTGATTAATTAAGTATTCTGGTTCTTCGATGCAGGGGAATGGACTAGTCCATTCGCTGGGTGACAATCGCCCCATAATAAAAATCGATATTGATACCAGAAGATATGCAACCCCTAACATTATCCAGACACCTGTAGAGAATGGTGAGGTAAACATGAACAGACTTGGAGGTACTGGCTTAGGTTTTCGGTATAAAATACTAATTCCTGTAATATTTAATTAATTCATATTATTGGCTGATATCATTGGTAAGTAATCAAAATAATTTTTGTCAAACTGATTATATTTATTACCTAAGTTCATAAATGGCATGGTAAAGTCAACTGCATTTTCTCTTTCCGATGTTATCGTTAAGTCAGTAATTGCCAGGTCAGCATTCTGCAAATTATTTATAAACTGTATTAGTTAGTTATTTAGCTAGTAAAAATATTAACATACTTATGCTAATACAGAGGAAGAGTTTTGTTTTTATTTTAGACAGTTTGTTAAAGTTGAAATATATATCAAGACTATTGCGTTCTTCTGAATGCTTATTTTACTAATTAATAAATATGATTGTATGTTTGAATTTTATGGACAGAAATATTCTCAAAAATGCCAAGCTATCAGTACTAATTCTACTTAAGCGAAATCCCGTCATATAAGCGACAACTTTCCTACTACTTACACCATCAATAATTTCTCGAACCATACCATTCCATTCATTTGTAGAGCGATTAAAATTCCCAATGATACCATCTTTTTGCTCCAAAATGGTGTAGTTGAATCCAAGAAGTAAAGAAAGCTCGTCAATGACATCAACGCCAAAACCTTCATATCGGTCGTTACCAACTAACTGTTCCGGTATTTGTTTAATCATGACGTATGGATCGGTCTAGAAATGCGAATGCTGTTTTCAACTTTACAGCAAAATATTAGAAGATATATTTACCAAACACGTGATAACTTTAAAAGTTCTATTGAATAAACCTATCTCAGAAGACTGCTCCGTGTTGCCTGTGTATTGCCTCAATATATTCATGGTTTTACTTGTAGTGTTCCATTCCCCCACCTTGGTCAAACCATTCTCGGTCAGTTCCACAATATCCATCTTGAAATCCCTTCTAAATCCCTCACCATCAAATTTGATTTTACCTGTAATGATTCCGTCATAGTCTCTCTGTAATTAAAAGGGCACAATGAAATTTAAATCAGGACCATATCTTTGATTAAATGATGCCTTAATTATATAGTAGAATAGAATATAGAAGCCGTATAATTACCGAGTTCTACAATAAGCTTTGTGTGTAATATTATTTGTAGTTGTATATATAACCTAGGGAATTATTTGGTAAATATCTGATGGGCATGTGACTTCGATATCGTCAACAATTTCGCTTTTTATATAGGAATCTTATTATAGAGTAAAGAAAGATTTAACTGCATAGGTAGCCATGACCATTGCTTTGTGGCGTTCATTATCCAGATAACACTGTAATCGCCTTTTCGGGCCATTTTAATGATATCGTATGCACCTCTATGTTAACATCCGCTAAATCTTTTGATTGGTTCTTTTTTAACAGGTCAATTGAAAACTAGAATTAAATATATATGTTTTTACAGCTGTCTGATCATTAGTTTATGTATTATAGCATTTTGCGTGAAGCTTTATGTAATTGTGAAGGACGTTCGCGTGTTGATAAATATTGGTTTTTGAAGGGAAAAAATACAGTTGAAGCAAAAACCCTACTTGATGCCGAGTTTCCGGACACTGCCCCAGGAAAATCAACTACTAAGTATTGGTATGGTAAGTTTAGACGTGGTGAAATGAGCACCGAAGACAGCGAACGTAGTGGACGCTCAAAAGAGGTTGTTACCGACGAAAACATTTAAAAAAACCTACATAAGGATTTTGAATCACCTTAAATTGAAACTGAATGAAATAGCAAACACTCTAAAGATATCAACTGAACGTATACATCATATCATTCACAAATATTTGTGTATGAGAAAGCTCTGTACAAAGTGGGTGCCGCGCGGGCTCACTTTTATCCAAAAACAACGACGAGTTGATGATTCGGAGCAGTGCTTGAAGATGGTAAAGCATAATAAACTCGAGTCTTTGCGTCGATATGTGACAATGGATGAAGCATGGCTTCATCATTTCACTCCGAAGTCCAATCGACAGTCATCCGAGTGGATTGCATACTGAAGCGGATGAAGCCGCTCCAAAGCGTGGGAAAACTCAACAGTCGACTGGCAAGGTTATGGCATCTGTATTTTGGGATACGCATGGAATAATTTTCATTGGCTACCTTGAAAAAGGATGGACCATCTACAGCGATTATTACATAGCGTTATTGGACCGTTTGAAGGACAAAATCGCCTAAAAACGGCCGCATTTTAAGAAAACGGAAGTGCTTCACCAAGACAATGCGCCGTGTCACAAGTCAGTGAAAACGACGGCAAGAATACAATTCCTCATCGACCGTATTTCGTCGAATGAAGATGTGATCGCCGAAACTGAGGCCTATTTTGAAGCAAAGGACAAATCGTACTACAAAAATTGTATCCAAGAGTTCGAGGGCCGTTAGAATTCGTGTATCACCCTTGAAAGGAATTATGTTTAATAAAAAATAATAAATTTTTAATACAAAAAATATGTTTTACTATGATAGGCCGGGGACTTTTCAATTGACTTGTTATAGCCCGTCTGTTTTTTTAATTTGGACGCCATTTTCTGAGTGCAAAACAAATAGAAAAGTCCATTTAGAATTTACGTTTTTGTGACTAACTTATAATCAATGTGAGTTCGTTATACAGTATCTTACATCTAGTAAATATTGTGTGAATACAGAAAGTAAAGAAATAAGACATGGTATTCCTTTCTTCTTCCTTAAGGAAATTTCAGTTTCTGTTAAGAAACTGAATTGATCAAGCTCAATATCTCAAATTATCTGTTTCAAAAATCAAAAAAAAATCAGGAACGAAATAATTTTCTGGAAAAAGGGACAGTGCGGTAAATTTTGTTTATGAATAAATCAAATATTTTCTTAAACAAAATATATTTTGTGTAATCTATTAAGGAAATTTGAACTACACAATTAAATTCTTCGAATGACGGTTAAGGCAAAATGGTAAATACTGGAAATTAAAAACAAATTCAGCAATAACTACCTCAAAAATCTAACATAGGTTATGACGAGAAAACACACTATTTGCGCTGGAAAGGCACAAAAACAATAAAAGGACCATGTGTACACAGTCCACTTACTAGTATACACTGACTGTTTAGAAGAAACTTTCAAACCAAACGAAAGTGAAATTGCATATAATTTGCTGGTCATAGACTGAAAATTGAACAATCCAATTAGTGAAGTCGAAAGAAGTTATCAAATTCATCAACATTCTAAAGAAATCACCAGATTATGACTCTAAAACATGACAATTGCTGCAAAATCAACCAAAAAAAGGAATTTGTAATGAATGAACTCACCAACTTAATTAATGCAGATTTTCGACTAAAACATGCCCTAAATTCATTTCAATATGAGTATAATTATCATCATCTGAAAAATCTCCAAATGATGTAAAAGCCTATAGACCTATCACACAAAGTACTTAAAATTGATGGTGTGATGGTGATGAAATTGAGGGACTCCATTCTCATGTTCCAAGCAATCCAATTCCAATTGCAACTCTTATATTAAATCAGAACAGTAAAATAATTACGTCTTTTGATCATGTGCAGTGTTATGTAGTAAGGTTCATTTAATAAAAAACAATGTTAATGTTAATATATAAGCACTATTAGATTAGAGGCTAAGATAGGGCCGATGGATCTTCGTACTCGATTTATGTTGCTGTAAAGCAGGTTAGTCCACAACGAACAGTTTTTATAGGATATTACTTACTGAAGCAATCTTCTAAGTGTCATTATATAAAGAAAATCACATAAGATACTTATCATATAAGTTAATTATATTATGCGTGTATGCTGCTAATTGTACTGTTGAAATTTAGGGCTATAAAGTAAAAGGTTACGCAAAAAAAATACGGTTTAATGCTGTTAAATTAGCTTCCTCTTACTAGATAGTGTTATCACATGGATTTAATATTGTCAAATAAAGTGGCTTACAGATACCAATACCCGAGAAAACTACCTTTCGAACAGGAACTTTAGAGCCACAAAATTGGGTCAAGAAAATAGACTAGTGCCAAGCCACTGGTGATATTTAACTGAAGCTGTTCTTCCAAATAAGATAAGCATAAATTTAGTAACAATATGTTTTTCACAAAAATACTGAATACTAACCCCCTTTATCTGATTTACTATCGTATATCCGTACATCCAAGAGTCTGAGTCTCTGCAGTCGAGACTTTCCAGTAAGATGTCGCTTTGGATGTCCGGCATTCCGTGTATGACGTCGTAAAACAAATGAATGCCATCGACAAGTAGAGCCGTAGATAGCTTCAAATATCGATTCTCTTTCTCTTCGTTGGGAATTCTCATGGTGTCTAAGATTTCTTTGGTAAGTTGTTTAACGTCTTCACTAGTCGGATCAAAGATTCTTGCCTAGAATTTCATAATTAACTACATCTTTATAAATGATGAGAATATGAGATAATTATTTTAATCTACATAAAAAGAATATTTCTAGTTTCTAAAGGTAATTTTCTAGTCAGTTAAAGATATTTTTATATAAAACCGAAATTGACTATTTCTTAATATAAAAAAAATTTAAATAAAATATGAATCTAACTAATTAAATTGTTGATTAATTAAACACAAAATTAACAAATTTATAATTTTTAATATATTTTCAGACTATTTTTAGTTTATTTCTAGCTCTCAGATGTTCTTGTTCTTTTCTGTTATTACTTCTATGGTCTTGAGAACGTTAATCAGAATGATTTCTAAAATTGTTAAGCCATGTAGCCAAGTAATGCATGTAATCTGATCAGTTTTTCACTGCAGACAAAATACAATTGTTGAGAAAGGATATTTTCCATAGTCTTCTAAAATGTTTTCTCATGTTTCATTTGGTTGCGATTCACTCACTATCATCATTTTCTAACAGTTAAAAATAGTGTGCTACCAACCATACTTCATCAATCTGGAAAAATGCTAATCAGAGGGTGCCATGCCTGGTAAGTAAGCTGGGTGTGGCAGAACTTCCTATTCGATTTACAACAGTGTATTCTTCAAAACTCTTGCAATGTGTGGCTTAGCATTGTCGTGTAATATGGCTTTGCAAATATTGCTATGACATTTTTGCAAAAACATATAGCTGAATTTGTTCAATTAAAATCGGTAAACAGCTGCAGTAACAGTTTTATTCAAGCAGGGATTCTTTATGGTTATAAATATTTCTATTCGGAGTAGATATAGACAGCTTTTCTGGACTATCCCTTTACTTTTTGAGCTTGGGATTATTGTAGTCAAAGCTAGTCACAATAGACCACATAAAACTCTTCTTTTAATTTAAACACTTTCATTTAACTCATGCTGCCACACCTCCCCTTTGTATCGTTTCCATGGGTGTATAATCTTCTGGAAATTGGCTGAGTACTCTTTGAGAGTTTGAGTTAAGTTGAGACTTTTGGTCCTTTAACATTTAGTTTGTACCCTTTGGCTGTTCTTTGATTTTGATATCAAAACTGTCATACTGAAATAGTTGAAACTAAAATCAATAATTGTGACAATTCTAAAAGAGTTTTATGGACTCTGGTAGCAGATTTCTTCCAATGAAACAACAAATATAACGGTTGTAGAAAAATGTTTCCCTTCCATACTTAGCGTCTGCATACAATGAATAACTCAATAATATTAAAACGAAAACCGTTATTTTATGTAGATAAATGTCGTAGTTATCGAAGTAGTTAATGAAGTAGTTATCGATGATTAAAATATCATTATATAATTAATTACTCCTCTCTATTTTATGTAGATACATATTATACATATCATTTTATGCTAATAATTACAATTCACTAATAGAAATTACAAAAATGAACAGAATATAAAAATATGTGATCATTTTATCAAGAAGTGAAAAAAAATTGGATAAAATTAATACTTGAAGAAAGTGGAAAGCAATAGTGATAATTGATAAACAAACTACTATACCCCTGTAATATTAACTCCACCATATTGAAAAGGCTCCAGATCAATCACGCTGATATCCAAGTTCGTGATGATAAAGTTGTATTCGTCTGTCATCAATCCGACCTGTTGAGCTTGCGTCAATACCTCTTCGAGAACATCAATAGAGCAATCCAAAAGTATATTTTTATAGGGCGATTTTTTCAATGCATTCAGAACCTTGAAACTAATGTTATTGATCATCTTCCTTAGATTCTGAATTTTATCTCACCGTTCTATAACTACCAGCACTATCTTTATCAAGCTGGGTAAAAACAAGATCAATGCCAAGTTCCATGTTCAGTTCCAATAGTGGAGAGATTCTCAATAAACTTTCGTTATCTTCAAATAATATGATAACTTTGTCCCAGCCTAGGTATGCTATCTGAAAAACATTTCCCTGTAGGTGAGATGATTTGTGCAAGTATATTATTAGTGCTTACCAAATAATTAAAAAACTGAAATATCTGTTCAGGATGGGGGTGCAAGTTGATGACGCACTTGTTCCTGTCAACTTTCGCGTCGAAATGAATCTCGATCTGTGGTATTTCTTTCTCATCGCAGATCGCTTGAATATATTTGGAGGTGTATGGTGAGCTTGGACCGAACACTCCTATAACTCCGCGTTCCATCAGAGCACAGACACCTAATATATTGTTTTTTTAATATTAATACCAAATACCGAAGTATATTATAAATTTTAACATTATTTAAATTATTCGGTTAGGTTGAATAAAAGTTAAAAAACTGGAAGCGCCAGACTTCTAGATAAAAAAGTCCTGCGTGAATGCTTCAGTCCAGCATTACACTGAAAATGAATCGTACATGAGGGAATATCAGATTAACTAATCTTGAAGTAATTCAAAACGATATACCAAAATGAACACCAATTATAATTATCACTGTTATTTATAACAGGTCAATTGAAAAGGCTTCTTCCTGACACATAGATGGCGCTACTAGAATTAAATCCATATGTTTTTTAGTAGACCTAACACTCAAAAGATGCGTGTATAAATTTGACAGCTGTCAGATCATTAGTTTGTGAATTATAGCAATTCGAGTAAAGCAACTTGTTATTAAGAAAAAAAATGGATAAAAATGAAATTTCGCATGTTGATAAAATAGTGCTTTTTGAAGGGAAAAATACAGTTGAAGAAAAAACTTGGCTTGATGCCGAGTTTCCGGACACAGCCTCAGTAAAATCAACCATCAAGGATTGGTATGCTAAGTTTACACATGGCGAAATGAGCACCGAAGACGGTGAACGCAATGGACGCCCAAAAGAGGTTGATACCGACGAAAACATTTAAAAAATCCACAAAATGATCTTAAATGACTACAAACTGAAATTGAATGAAATAGTAGACACTCAAGATATATCAACTGAACGTGTACATCATATCATTCACGAATATTTGGGTATGAGAATGCTCTGTGCAAAGTGGGTGCCGCGTGGATACCTGGCTCCATCATTTCACTCCGAAGTCGAAATCAGCTGGCAAGTTTATGGCGTCTGTATTGTGGGATGCGCATGGAATAATATTCATTGACTATCTTGAAAAAGGAAGAACCATCAACAGCGACTATTACATAGAGTTATTGAACCTTTTGAAAGACGAAATCGGCGAAAAACAGCCGCATTTAAAAAAAAAGAAAGTGCTGCTTCACCAAGACAATGCACCATGTCAGAAGTCAGTGAAAACGATGGCAAGAATCCATGAATTTAGTTTCAAATTCCTTCCTCATTCACCATTCTTCAGATCTGGCCCGCAGCGACTATTTCCTGTTCTCAGATCTCAAAAGTATGCTCGCTGAGAAGAAATGTTTGTCGGCTGATTGCCGAAATTGAGGCCTGTTTTGAAGTAAAGAACAAATCGTATTACAAATATGGTATCGAAAAGTTGGAGGGTCGCTATAGTCAGTGTATCATCCTTGAAGAGAATTATGTTGAATAAAAAAAAATTCAAAAAAAAATGTTTTACTATGGTAGGTCGGGGACTTTTCAATTGACCTGTTACAATTACTCATTTTGATTTAAATCATGACAATTAAAATTGCTAGTTAAAAAAGAACACCATTGTTATGATATTGAATTGTTATAAATAACAATTAAGTTTAATAAATATGAAAAGCAAAATATCCAAGGAAAAGATGTAATTTCTTCAAATTTTTATAATGAAAGAGTTTTTAATTAGCATATTTTTAATAACCGTTATTTTCACTGTGCCTAGATCTTCTTTTATTTTATTGTATTCTTACCTTTTCTAGCATCTAAGCTATTGTAATATGAGGTGTTATAAGGTTCAGCTATAAATTCAATGGGTGAATTGGAGTATCTGTTATTCACTTTATTTACCAATACTCGGAAAGCTGCCTGATGCATAGGATCACTAAATAGGCCACCTGGTAAATATAAATAAATATATTAAACACGGTATTTGCTAATTTATTTTTTTTTGAAAATGTAAGGCTATATAAGAAGCTGTATACATTAATATTTGTTAAACTATAGTCCACTATGGGCACTGATTCTTCTTATCCATCCGTATCCGTATTTCAAACACCGACTTTCTGCTTATTAACATTTTCATTTTCTTGTTCTGTTAATAATTACTAACATGCTACTGTTGAAGCCGCAGGACTTTTAGAAATATTCTTCAATCAATTTTGCCACAGTTAGTGATTAGTTTTTCTGGCCCCAGCCAATGTTAATATCGTATGATCTTGATTTATATTCTTTTGAAGCTGCGTCTGTCAATAATTCTTTCACTTTTCATTCTACAGCCATATCCAAATAATTGTAATCTGCTTTTCTAAATTTGTTCTTTAATTGTGCAGGGATTTTCACATCTTAAACTAATTACGTTAGACCTAAAGTTTATATATGCTCCAAACTGTATTGTTGTCCAAATCTTCGAGCCACACAGAAGGATTGGCAAGATAATCTTTCAAAAGAGATAGTCTTCATTGCAATATTTCTTCGCTTTTACATGTACCGTCGTAGAGAAGAAGAAGCTCCTATAGCTTTGACGATTCAACTTATTATTTCGGCAGTAGATGCCACTTTCATCTTCTGGATTATTGATGAATATTGGAATGAACTAGCAGTTTGTAGCATCATATTCAACGCTGTTTGTTTTAATAACCTTGAAATTGCCAACAGAATCTGATGACTACCAGAGCCGCTAGGTGTGACTGAATAGGTATTACTAAAACCTAACGAAATTGTAAAAGGGGATTAGTATTGAGTATAATTGATGCGTTTTAACTATGGATTGATGGGGAAACGGGTGAAAACGTCACAAAATCGGTAATAACATATTTGGAAACACTCAAATGGGCAATCTTATTCCATTCACAATATTCCCTGTAGATTATAGATTATCTTGTAGGGTTACTATTTGTTCAGATCAATGAGAAGCAGTTATTGAATAAAGATAGAGTTCTTTCGATATTGCATTCACCTGTTGTCTGAAAGATAGCGAAATTAATAGGAAATAAAATAGATGCATTATTTGAATTTAATTTTTAATGAAATGTTTCATTATGCTCCAAAAACTAATTAATTAATTAATTCAGTTGCTAGATGTTCTTTTAGTTAGGATTTTATCTGATGCGATATATTTTTAACTGGCTTTATAAAAGGAGGAGGTTCTCGGTTCGGCCGTAGATATATTTTTTAATGTATGTTCGCCGATTTCTCCGTCAATTGTGGACCGATTTTCAAAATTCTGTTTCATTATTCGAAAGAGTGCATTTCCGAGATGGTTCCATTAGAACCAAGATACGATCTGATGGGGGCGGGGGGGTGTCTGGTATCGAGGGTAACGCGCAAATTTCAACGTACAATATTTTTATATATTTCTTATCCAAAATAATCAAATATGTTGGTATATAATGCCTAATATAATGTAAAAAGGACCTCTTTTGTTATTAACAAACAAATAGAATTCTATAGTATTAAGAATAAATAAGTTAATATACTATTATTAATGCATCAAATTTACTAATAAATCACTTGACCTATTAAATGCTTCCTTATAACACAACAATCATTTCTATAACATTTTTGACTTACCAATACGATAAATAGAATTTTCAGCAATTACATCCAATAACGAAACAAGTAATATAAACAGAACACATTTTATAATTTGTCGATGTATCATCTTCGAACAACACAAACTGAAAAAAACAAATACAAATATCGCGTAATCATGTAGGAATCTTGAAGTTCATAGCTGAAAACCGAGGATATTTTTAGAGCAACGAGGAAACGTTGGATTATTTTTGGATCGAATTTAGTGTGTCATTTTATTTCTAGCCGATCCTGTAGTAAAGAAATATCAACAGAGATTTATATTATATATTTTTTATCTGTAAAAATCGTTTAAATTCTTTTCAATTTGCGTGATAATCTAGATTGAGACACAGTGAATATACAATTTCTAGTCTTCGTTATTCAGATCATTTATCTAATGTTATCATAAAACCTTCACAAACCATCTTAGGCAATTTTAAAATAAATTACAAAAGTTGATCACATACACTTAAGTGGAGGGTTATCACATATGTTGAACAACGGTCCAATATACTTTATAGTGAAAATGACACAAAAAATAGTAAATCTAAGTAAGTTTAATGAATATCGCTTGATACAATGTTGAGTTTATGCTACACTGCAATACATAATGCAGCAATTTTACTGTTTATTTTAAATGCTTGCCTCCAGTGCCAATGTTTTACAGCCTGAAATTGATTATGAAATAGTAAAGGATAATGGAATGCATGATGAATTCCATTATCCATATATGGATAATGGATATGGATGACGAAGAAATGAAGTATTTATTTGATAAATATCAAACACCAACGGAAATCAGGAGGAACTTTGACAATAGTTTCAACACTTAACATTTGACTAGGTACATAGAATCACAGGCGTTATTGAAAAGGCCTACGAATATAATTTATATTCTTAGTCGTAGCGCAAGCCTTCGATAAAGTCTGATATAAGAAACTCATCTATAAACTTCATAAAATGCTGTCGAAACAGTTCGTTGAATTCTTAAACTCCTACTTCTCAGGCAATATGTTTAAAGTTAAAGCTTACTCAACAATGAAATTAATAAAAGTAGATGTACCGCAAGGCAGTGTTTTGGCTCCGTTTTTTACCTACTCTTTATATGTGACATATCACAAATAGAAAATGTTACTATGGTTATATTTGCTGATGACACTGTGATAGTTGATATTTGAGACGATAGCGGAAAAGCAAACACAAAACTGCAACAGGCAAGTTATATTATAAGTGTATCCAGAAAGGGAGAATAAGAGTAAATGAAAGTAAATCAATGCATATTGAATTCAGCGAAAACTAAACTATTCATTTACCCATAAGTATGAATAATATTATTATCCCACACGGTAACAATTAGAATTGTACCTTCGGATGAATATTGACGCAAAACTTCGATGATCACACGAGGATCTAATATCAGCCACAAGAAACTTCCAACTTTATATTAACAAAGTCGAATTGTGGTTGAAAACGTGGCATATCAAAGCAAATTAGACAAAATCTACCCATGTGACATTCACCCTTTGTAGAAGAACATGTCCCTCAGTAAAATTGAATAATCATGAATTTCCGCAAGCAGACAACGTTCAATATCTGGGAATGCATTTTGATCGATGTTTGACATGATGACAAATGCAAGCAGCTTGGGGTAAAACTAAACTAAATGCATTGGCTGATAGGATGTAAATCTAAATTATCATTAGATAATAAGGTTTTGCTATATAAGTCAACACTTAGGCCTATTTGGACCTATGGTATTGAACTGTCGGGTACTACTAGAAAATCTAACATAGCTGTACTCCAGAGGTTCCAGAATAATGTGTTGCCAGTCCTCGTCGATGCCCCATATTACGTGTCCAAGAAACTGATTCAGCGCGATATCCCCTTAGAACCCATAACGAGTGTTATTTGAAGTGTTAGTGTGAAGTACCCTAAAAGACTATTAGTGCATCCTAATGCACTCGCCAAAGAGTTAAATGTGCGCGATTACAGTGTAATGCATAGGCTCAAGCGCAAACTACCATATTAACTAATTAATAGACAAATAGAGTGAGATTTAGTAATGTCTAAAACAAGTTAGAATAGTTTTTAGAATAAATATTTTAAAATAAGTTGGAATAGTATCTAGAATAAGATTTAGAGATTAATAAAAACATTTTTTAAAAAAGTTCAATGAAAGGAACACCAACATTATCAAACAAAAACATCAAATAGAAAAGAAAATAACTGAAATTAAAATGCAAAAGTTACTGCTGTATAAGCAGATGCTAAAACCTATATGGAACCAATGGACATATGGAAACACCGAAATGCTACAACACTTGACTGGACAGCATTGACGTAGAACCCACACTTAAGAGAACCAAATCGTGTGATTTTATATAGTTGTGTAGTGAAATGTACTAAATTCTAAAAGAGCTAAGCTGTTATTTTATTAGAGAATAAGTAAGGGCCAACGCGTCCTCCTAGATAAATACCTAGTTCCCACTCACCCTACAGACGAATTTTAAGTTAGTTGGCAGAGACTAGGAATTATACATTAATAAATACAAAAAACGCTCCGCTATGTTACAATAATTGTGAAACACACTATTGGAGCTTGATTTTGAGAACTCAACTCACTTGTCTCATTTCAACTTGTCATTATTTGTCTTAATTTCTTGTAAGCATGCATTTTTAAAATAAAAATAAAACACTCTTGTAGCAAACTGATATAGCACTTTTTATTTATACTTATTTTGATTTATTACACAAAATTACACCTATAATAGTTTGCATGATTTTGATCGGTTGAATTTTACACATATATTTCACAAAGATCTAAGTGATCTCTTTATAACTAGTAAAATCAACTAATATATAACTAAACATCAATATCAACAAATAATTAGTTACTTTACGGTGATATATTGCTGTTGTTATATGTACATTGGTATAGTTTATTATTACTATTTTGATTGGAAAAAACATTCACAAAATGTCTTTGATTCGTAGAGAGTCTTAGATCAGTTGTTTATAAAAGAAACTATGTTATAAAATATAATAAAAAATATATGTTAGGCCGTAAAATTGCTAGGCCTGATCCATTTTTCCGATTAAGCAATGTGTTTTTGCAAGTGATGTCAATTGTTTAATTCTTTCTGTTTTTGTTTTATATTTAATTTAACACTTTATCCTCTATTTGAATTTTACTTTTGTGTTTCTGTCTTAGCTTTCAAAATCTTTTGTTCTTCAAAATCAATATTCTACACTATATACTAATCCGCAGACATCTACATCGACAATTTCTGTTGAGTATTTTGTAACTTCTTTGTATGTACATGTCTGCCCTAATCACTTTGTACTATTAGATTTTTAAAACTTTTTTCATCAATTACAATTGGCCACATGACATTTATAGTCTATTTTATCACCCAAAAATCAAAATCAATAAACGCAGCTTTTTAATATTTATGTAAAATAAAGAAAAATATTGGTTCCATATCTATTTTGGGTTATCAATTTTTAAACAGAATTTATATTCTGAAATAGTGCAGTATATTTTCCACAAAAAATATGTGATGCCCTTTTAATCTATATTTATGAGATTATTTTTTTAGTTTAATAAACGATTTTTATTCATTTTATTTTTTTGTGTAGAGTTTATGTGACATATATTCCGGTGGTGTTTTTGAGTAAAATAAATTGAATCTGCAGAATACCGCAACATACTTAATAAGTCATATAGATAAATACTTAGCTACCTTTTTAGTGTTATATGAGTTAGCAATTCCAATAAATATTTGTATTTTTGTTCGAAACATCGAACATTACAATAAATTTTAAATTAATTATTTTAACAGAAAAAGTTTGACTATAGCCGACAACGACTAGTAATTATATATTAATAATAACAAATAATATAAAATGCTCGGTTTGGCGTGATTTACTATTAATTTCTTAAATTGCTAGATGTACGATTATTTATTCCTCGCCATATAATTGTTCTATTTGCACTAATTCTAACGTATAGTTTTGTTTTCACTTTTTGTTGCATCAGTTCTGTATGCACTATAAATATACTTCCTTTTGATGACTTTATAGTATATTGGAACGAGGGTTTATCAGGCAAATATCTTAAACACCCAAGGTAAAATGGTAAGAAGGTAAGAAAACCCGGAGAAACTGAGTGCATCAGTAGATCTGTCAATATGAACTAAAAAATACTAAAATTTCATTTTAATGGACTTGTAACATATTTTCTTTGAGCAATATATTACCGTTTTAACAACAATTAGATCATCGAACAACAAACAAGTAATTGCTACTAAAATATCACAAGTTTATTTATATTTATGCTTTCTTAGTGTAGGAAACCGACAGTAGTGTGTTGTAAGAGAGCGACTAGGTTAATGTTTTTCTTATTTACCATAAAAAGTTATCAAAGCAGTATTATGACATCTACCGCCTTATTTCTAAACTAAAATTGTACAAAATTAGTTCTTTTTATTCACATTCATTCATATATATTTAATCCTTTAGAAGTTAAAGTCTTGTTTTATACTTCTGATTTTGATTATGTAGGGTTTATTGTGAAGGACGCTTGAGCTCGTTATTTTCCACGCAATTAAGTTTAAGTTTTCAGGCAAAATCTACTAAATTAAGCCAATTGTTTAGAGATGTACAAACATGTAATGAACCAACATATCAAATGTTGTAACACTGTAATTTTCTATGCCTAATTCTATTTATGATAATCCAGCAACATTGCTGCAGTACCTTGCCAAATATCGAGCGCCCCTATTGTTGTGCAAAACCCTGTTGTGCATTATCCTCGGTCTATGAAGAAATAAAGTGAATTTGGCCATGAAGTATGTTTTTCTATTTACATATTCATGAAGACATCACATCACACGAAGGAAACATATAATATTCATTAATAAAAAGAAAAGAAAGTACGCGTACGTGAACAGTTTGATAAGTCAATTGTTTTTCAATTTCCAATGCAGTTACTTTAAAATGCATCACTGTTCTCCCTTTAGCTGCAATCTATTATCATGCAACTGTGAGATTTTGAGAAATCTGGGTCATTTAATTTGACGACAGCTTCCTGTGAATTGTTCCTGTTTCCTAGCCTGAGGAAATGGCGGGATTGTAAGATATTTAGGTCAAATGAAGTGGTCAGTAGCACTCAGTTGGCTATTTTATTCAAATTTGAACACATATTGTCAAAACTAATTTGTTGATCATCATGATAATTAATTCAAAGTAGTTGAGATGTTATTTTTGTACTATTTTAACATAGTTATGTTTCTATGTAATATTTATGTAAATAAAATGTATTATGTAATGCAATGATACCACCCTCCTCATCAACTTGATATCAGTATGCTTGATATATTTCAAAATCGTGAAGAGACATACTGATTCAAAGTATGGTTTATCAAAAGGGTTTTAAAAACAACTCCAGAATTAAAGCAATTAGATTCTTAAAATAAGAAGACCCAAAGCAGTTTCTCAAGAAATTTGACTAATATGGTACAACATTTTGAGGTGGCAACTGCAGAGTAGCATTTGAAACGTTGAGAAGTAGGCACATTTAGACAGACTCATTGACAATCAACGTCAGAAGTTATTTTCAAAACTGCTTATTGAAATTTTATGTACTTATATAAAGAAGGATGGCCTCAGAGGTATTAAGAGAATAATTATTTAGCATTACTTGGTGATAATAGGTTAAAATAATCAACATAGACCGAAAATAATAGCGCTTCCATAATATTTGATTTGCAATTGCAGAAAATAGATAATAAAATAAATAAACTTTTTTCTCTGAATCTCTCTGGAATTCTGTTTCATGATATGCTGATGTTGCTGATCGCGTTATTCCATGTTTAAGATATCGAATCTTTTGTGGTAACGAAGCCGTAGCTAGTGTACGATCCTGGTGGATGAAACCTGCCATCCTTGTCCGGAGAGCGGTCTTTTTTCCGGACCGGTTTCTGAGGTTGTTGGCAACAGAATGCGTGTTGAAGCTCGACTATCATTTCTGAACATAAAGAGGACTAAAACACAGAAAAAAGTTTAATGGAAACAGTATCACTAACATTTAATAAAACTAGTTTTTAATAATATTTAAACCTTTTTAAATTTATTAGATATTTATCAACATATATTAACGATTTTAGGGAAACAATTTGAATATGATTTAAAGCTCGTAATCATTAAACTGGTAAAAAATATGACGGTTTTTTATAAACATACAGTATTCAACAATTATAATTTTTAATGCTAATTATTAAATTTACTAGGAAATAATTCCAGTTTAATGTGAGTGAAGACGTCTGTCAGTCTTGTGATGGTTTCGTTTTACTGTAAGTCTATTACCTAACTTTGTTACTCTATGGTCAATTTTTTTACAAAGGCTTATAGTTATAAAATAAATATATATATAATATATAAAAAGTAATAATAGTAGTTACAAGTTATAATACTGAGCAAAAGTTCCTTGAGCTCCATGAAAATCTATATCGTATATAGATAAATCGACAATTGTTGAGAAAATAGCTTTGGAAAACCGCAAATGCTTGATAAAACATGTAAAACTGAAGAAGAGAAATCAGAATTAGTTAAATAAATCTTCAAAATCTAGACCTCAAAAAAAATTAGTTCAGAGCACAGCAGCCGATAGAAAACAGACAAAAACCGAAACAAAAATAAATTGTACAGATAAAAATGGCATTCAAAAGTTTGAAATTAAAATTGGATCGAATGTATCACCGTGAGAGTTGATGACTTATCAACCGATAGTTAGACCGGAGACCTATCGAGTGATGTCTTAAATAATTGTTGTGTGTAGTAAATTAACTTCGACTTCGTAGCCTCGTGAATAATTTATTTTAGAATTTATTAAATGTTACAGATAAGGATTAATGAAACTACTAAATTACTTACCTCCTATTTGTCCCAATCAATAAGAAAGCATAAACATGATACAAAATCAAATAAATAGAACTCTATTAACATCAACACCTTTAACAATTAAATCTTTTAGATTTGTATGACCTGGTACTCTATATGTGCATCATTTGATTTACTTCGACACTAAAATATTGTCACCCTTTCGATATACATACAATTTTCGTTGACATTTGATTATAAACGATTACAGTTAAGTTAAAATCTCATGGAATGATTCTTGTGTTAATTATTCGTTTAGTAAAACGTACATAAACAATAGATAAATATTAGACCTGATGACGTCACCTGTTTTAACAAAGTTAGTATTATCACGTGGTATATTTGAAGGAAAGTCTAAATAAATATATTACTGGAAATTTGCTTTGTAACATCAGATGCTTTCACTGAAAGTTGAGAATTTTACAAAATTATTTTACATAATTTATTTAGAACATTTCTTATGAGTAATATTAACAATTAAAACGTACGTCTTTCATTGTTTTGGGGATCTTACTAATACGCGTTATTTTTATGGGATGAGCAATGATTTAAGTATGTTTTAAGGAAGAATTAAATGAGATACATGTCTGGTGTTCAAAGATCATAGTGGATGATCAATTACAAAGTATCCACGGTATTGTCAAATTAAAAAAAATTAATTAACTTATTGCAGATCTATCTGAAAGTTGTTTGAGAGTTTCAGATGGATTTTCATTCAATAAGTCTTGCGATTAATTGTCTTCGAACTTATTTGGTCTTCCAGGTCGCTTTTTACCACTGACATCAAAATCACCATTTTAAATCGTTGAAGTCATAATCTACAATAGAGATATGAGGAAGCAGGATAACCAAAAGTTTGTAAAAGTGTTTAGTTCAGAAATAGCGTCCATATTAACTGAATGACTCTTTAACACTGAATGGAAAGCAAAAAAAAATCATTTAGACTGGGTTGTTTAACAGTTATTTATATTGATGCTTCGTAATTTCACCAATAAATATAATTTATTTGTTAATTAAATTAGGTTAATTAAATTATTTATCATAGATAAATTCACAAATCAAATAAAATGTATATTTATTCAATTTCTTACGCAGAAATTACTAGGTGAAGATTAAAAAAGATATTCTCTCTAGGCGGAAAATCATCGATGCAAGATTTCCACAAGGCTCCCCCCTGGCACCCGCTGTATTTAATATTTTTCTTTCAGATATCCCTAGGAGACCACAAGCAGACGCAGACGACACTGCTTACTTTGTTTCTTCAAGAGTAGAACCGCACATCCGAAGCAGATTCCAAAAACAACTCGATGAGACGGTCCAGTGGTTACATTTCTGGAGGTTGCAACCGGTCAACCCGCAGAAAACCCAGGAAATCTTCTTCCACAAGAAGTATTTTGCACCGAGTATTTCGCGTCTTAACATCGAAAACGCCGAAATTTCAAGGTCAGAAGAAGCCTCGGTCTTGTCCTCGATCGCAAATTTAGGTGGAATTCCCACATTCAAAGGTCGCTCCATAAAGGTCAAGGTATTGTTAATTTGTTGTTCCCGCTTATCAGCCAGCCCAGCAGGCTTCCTCTCTCTACAAAATCTCTCCTGTACAAGATGATGGTTCGATCAGTCGTTCTATATAGCTCTAGTGTCTATCTAAAATACGTCTCACCTAGCCAGGTGGGACGTCTTCAAGTCTTTCAAAACAAAATTCCCAGGAGAATAATCAATGCCCCCTTATTCATCAGGAACAATTAAATTCATAGAGAAACAGACGTCCCCCAAGTTCACAATTTTATATCCGAGGTTTACTCGAGATATTTCTCCACTCTTCGTCTCTCGGACATTTGTTACATGATAACAATTCTGACTGACACCTTCTGTATTTTACTAAAGTGAATCGCTAGGACGTCATATTCCTAAGCATTTTTTCTGGATTATCACCAATAGAAATCAACAAAAATATTTATATTCGATTGATTTTTGTATCTTGTTTTCTTGGGTTTTTGTAACATTGTCTTTTTTTAATGATTTGAGCTTAAAAAGTACAGTTTAAATTTAATACAAAAATATGAAAACAAAATGTAACATAACAAAGAAGTTATTTTTTTTCCTAAATTGAAATCATGCTGTCTTTACAAATATATGAACATATTTTTATATATCCTGGAAGAAAAATTAAATTTTATTAGATATTGCTAAAAAATAAAACTAAAATTAATACGGTTCGAAGGCACCATATTTAAGTCTCAGTATAATTTATATAAAAAATGTAACAATTAGTTCCATAGTACAATCTCTTACATAAATACGTATTGTAGTTTTTCTACTAGACGTTATTAAACTCAATAGCGTGAAAACTTGATAGGTGTTAAATTCATTTGATATTGACGTTACAATATAATTAAAAATTAAAGAGATTTACAGAGGATGGACTCACAAAATCATCAGTAACACTGGGATAATACAAACCGGACAATGGAGGATGAAAGCAGCAATAAAAAGGAACAATAGGAGTATTTATTAAAAATTTGAATCAGATATACTATTAATTCTTTCATTATGTTCTTCTTATCCTATGTTTTGAATTACTTCATATAATTTTATTCTAATTATCTCTTGTAAGATATTCAAAATAATCTTATTTTTGACAGGCTTTAGTACCCATGATATTATCAGTATTAAATCTTGTATTAACGTTTAGTGGAATTCTGGAATCAAAGCTGTTAACACCAAATCTGAGCATAATTGTATGTCTTATATTACAATAACGAAGATTTATTTTATATTCTCAACTTTCAGTGAAAATTCTTTATACATGTATAACATTATAATAACTAACTTATGATATATTTTTATATTTATATATACACTTGACAATATAAACGATGTCATTAAAAATGCTAAACACCATCGAAACAGTTGCTACCTAACACTTATACCACCGAAAATCGGCATTAAACCTCTTCCAAAACCTAGGCTCGATTTAATGCCGATTTCGCCGAGTTTATTTATATTTTTGGTTTGAGATTGAATGAGACGAATGAGAAAATATATCGTAACGTCTGAATTCTCCTAGTGACGATAAACCTGCTGTTTCATTATTTATAGCTACGTGTCGTGTAGAATGCTGCTCACCCTTTCTTCGACAGCGACTTTTCGCGATTTCCACACAAACTCGCAGACGGCTATGACGCAGGCCACGCCCATACCGCCCATGAGGACGACGAAGACTCCACCAACGTTCGCGAGTCCGAGTTCGTTTGCTGTGCTGCTGGTTTTCGTTGTTTCATCCTATAACATGTATAAGAGGTTACAGTTTCGTATTAAAAAAAAACGACTTTTTTTAATTCTAGTTAAAATTCTAGAAAAAAGTTAACTCATTCCAATGAAGTGCTCCATCATGATGATACGAAATAATTATTGGGGGTGGGAGAAGAATAAAAAGTCACATGAAGTCAAATCGGGTAAATATTTTGTAACCCAATTTGTACTTTAGATTACTGAATTTTGTGAACTGTTTTTGAAGTAGCTGACAGAATACGTTTTTTTTTCGTGCAAAATTATTTATAAAATAAAATAAAAAACATGCCAAATTGGGTTGGTTTTCAAGAAAGTTTATAACAGTCTGCAAAAAGCAATCTGAGTATATTATATAAGTAGATCGGAAGAAATAATCATCGAATAAAATGTCTATTATATTCAAAATGACATATTTTTAACAAAAAAATTCAACCGATTTCAAAAAATAAATAACGATCTAACTGAAAACAAAAAAAATAATCAAACTTAGATTTTTAACATAAACAAATGTTTTAAAATAAAACATGCACATAACACTTGTTGTAATAATTAAATAAAAATAAGCAAAATAATTATTTCACCTATCTACTACATATATTTTGTATTTTACTATATACACATAATTTAGCAATACGGAGCTAAATCAATTTATCTTTTTACAATATTATTTTAACTACCACCAACTGATCATTTCGAAGTCAGTACCGAGCAACAAATTAAATTTGTTTTGTTCATAATTTAATTTTGTTTATATATCACAGCATTTTATTATTTTTGTTTGTTTGGGCTCGGCGCCGACTTCAAGAACTCATCAGTTGGTAGTAGCTAAAATAATATTGTAATGGCATCTCATATCATAAAATTAGTGCTTAAAAAGCATACTGAATGGTTTTTACATTAAATTACTTCTGATTCTTTATCACATCAGCTTAACAATAATATTTTAAAGAAATATCTGATTATTCTGGATTAAAGGTATGCGAAAACTCTGTGTGTGCCCCACCCAACAGATTCTGAATTGGTTCCAATTGGACCACCACGGAGATATATATATATATATATATATATATATATATATATATATATATATATATATATATATATATATATATATATATACTTATACCGAGTAAATCGAATTTTTCGGCAAATTTTACATGTAAGTTCATCGAATGTTGTGTAAAGCTTATCGCATCCATGCTCCGAACGATCTCGACATGTGAATACAGGTTTCTATATTTTAAAAATGATTTTGATAACGAGTACAAACAAAGTTGTTAAGGAGAACTCACTAAAAAACATTGAACACGAGGATTTGAAGGCATTACTCGATGGGGATGGCTAATCACTACAACTGATACGTTTAAGCCAAGCACTGTGTGAAAAATCAACAGAATACGTGCAAAGACACAACAGTATTTCAACATGACCACGTTCTATCACATATTGTAAAATCACTGCAAAAAGCAGTGCTTCACTTCTTATGAACGCACCAAAAATGAGTCGATTAAAAGATTCATCGTTTTTTTCGAGATGGAATCTGTAAATTTCTTGGAAGGTGGGAGAAAGTAGAGATTATTAATGGACAATACTTTGAATAAAATACATTGTACCGATCTTTCAAAATAAACTTTCAGATTATAAACAAAACTTAAAAACAATTTTAAAACTAATTTATAGTCCTGGTTTTTTTGTTCCTTGTTGAATTTTTGTTCTTTCGTTATTGAATATATATTGAGTACGTATTCGATCTAACTATTGTTTTTTTAATACTGTTTGTTGGTAGCAAATATTCGAATTAGTATATAATATTAGGACATAATCTCTCTACATTATCTTCAAAATATATACCAAAATCATAAACATTTATTTGTAAGTTCTATTTGTATTTCAAAGTAGCTCCCTTACCCTGCAGGCTCCTCCGCCTCTTTTCTCTTTCCACCACCTGGTTTTTAGTATATGTAGCTTTCCTTCTTCTTGTAGTTTTAGAATAGCTCCACTGATTGCAGTCCTAAATGGAGAATCTGTAAAATAAAAACATTTCATTAAAATTGAGGAAAACGTGGAAAGACGGAAAATATGAAAAACCCAAAAATATTTAAATAAATGGTAATCCAAAAACTGGACTGACTAGTCATAGTATCTTTTAGGTAACTCTAGCATGTAGAGTAAGCTTATATAGGAGCATTTCTTTTTAATTTCATCCTAGGTAGCATTCCTTAAAAGATAAAGGTAAATTATGAAAGCGGTATAGTTTATATAGTATGTATAGTAAATCTTAATATTTTTTCTTTAGAATTATAATAAATAATTCAGCAGGAATATTATCCAATGGAAATATTAACTTTTTAACTAGCCTAACAATAGGTACTGTTAACATTAATTGCTGGGCCATAGAGTTGTAGAATAAACGAAAAAATTTTGAAAATTGAAAGTATATATCATCAGAAATTGTACGTCTCAACGATATCTCAATGAAGTATTCAATAATAGAAGAGAAATAAGTTATTATCGACTAACTAATTTGGAATCATTTTCTTTTTAAATTTCCATAAATACTTTTGTGAACAAACTAAACTTTTCATAAGAAAGTCCATAACAGTCAAATAACTTTCAAGTATAAAAAAATTCATCTGACAAGATGCCTGTCACTCAAAAATAGTTCCGGGTTTCTGACAGCGTAATTCGATTGCCGCACTATCCAACTGACGTCTGTCATTTAGTTGTCGACTTAGCGTACGATCAACTCCACCGAGAGCATATCGCTTGAGATGTGGTCGAGGAAAACGCCCCCTTATATGTTACTAGTTTCCCGAAGTGTGAAAAATCTATTTGTTGGAGGTTATGTGGGGTCAAGGAACTCGCACACGGACGTGAGAGTGCCGGATTTCAGTAAACACATGAGAAAGAGCGTGGAGGAGAGCCATGCCAATGCTAGCGAAAGTGCAGATGGTCGCAGACTTTGTACGTACATGTTAACAGGAATGTACCTGACCGCAGGATTGTACGGGGCTAAAAGCGAAATAACAAGGTAAAATGTTTAGATTTGAATTCTAATGTTGCAGTTTCTACGATGTTAATGAAATAAAAATGAATACATGTTAAAATCGAATGAGTAGTGTATCAAGAATAAAGACGTTGATTTCGTAATGAATGTGTGAATGTTTTTGAATAATATATATTTTATAACTAGTATATGTTAAGTATATATTACTTACTAGAAGAACCAGTAAACATTGTATCACCTAAATGTATCTATTAAATGTTCTGTTTGTTAACAGTAGCAATAGCCACTTGTGTTTTGTCAGGTCTGATGACAATATTATTCCTGTCAGATGGCATCTGCTCTAGTGCTATTTCCAACATTTTACAAAATCTATAGCTACAGATTTGAACGGCTTCCCATCAAATCAAATAAAAATCGATAGCTTGTGCGAAATATCATCTAATCATCAATAATATTAACACTAGAACACAAACAAAGAAGCCTAATATTACTAACGGGGACATGTTCAGATGGCCCTGAATCGACAATAAAACAAATTCGGTCTGCTGCAAAAGAAGCTACCCCAGAATCAAGAGGGAAAGCATAATATGTGGTAGACTACCACTTGAAATAAGAAAATTGATGAAATGAAAAAAAAGAAAGACGAAAAGCCAGAAGAATAAGGCGTGGAACTAGAAATCCTGAAGACAAAACGATATGTAATAGAATTAGTAGTCAGACAAATCAAAAGATTAGATAATCTACACAGGGTTACTTCGAAAAATATGTAAATTAATTAAGCCCGGACGCAGACAAAGATTACTCGCCGTGGAAAGCAAATCCAAGATTAAACTTGGGATTTAAAAGACCAATTATTAGAATATAACCTATTAAAGGTGATCAAAATAAACTAATTTATTCGCACAACATTTGGTTAAGCATTGCAACCGAATGATATAAAATTTACAGTAGATACTTGTTTATCAGCCCGATGTGGCTGTAAATCTGATTTCTCCAATGAAAGTTGGCACAGAAATTCACAACAATTTCAAATCTAAAAAACCTCGTGGAATTGATGATATTTCACCTAGGTTATTGATTATGCCTGTCTGAGACTGAAGCATGTTCCGGAATGTTGCTGAAATAATTATGCTCAATATCCTGGCAAACCGGAAAAACAAGTCGGATATTACAGTCCTATTTCAAAATTATTTGAGAAATTTGAGAAACAGCTGTTAAAACATATAAAACGATTTACAAGAATACCAGATTTCCAGTTTGGATTTCGAAATCACCACTCAACAGTGGAACAAGTGCATATAGTAACAGCGGTTGTTTAAAAGGAATTCGAAGAAAAGGAATACTGTCTTGCAATATTCTTGGACGAAAAGGAAAAATCTGTCTAATATAGATTACGAATTGTCATTGAAGAAGAATGTGAAATGAATATATATCTCTAAGGAAGTTCTAATAACTTAACATTTTAATTTTTTTGAGTGATATATAGAAACATCCGTATACAAGACTATACTAGTATTTAAAGGTATTATCAAAAATATCTTTGTGTAATTAAATTATAATATTATATAATGTCATTATGAGGGACTGGCTTAAATTAATATATATAATAATATATAATAACATTTAAGTGGTGCCAATAAGATATGTCTTCTGGATATTTTTGAGTTGCTATTAAAGTGATAAATAAACTCACGTTTTCAGATTCGCAACTTATATGTGGGCATCAGCAGAT
Source organism: Rhynchophorus ferrugineus (assembly GCF_030347505.1). NCBI lineage: Eukaryota > Metazoa > Arthropoda > Insecta > Coleoptera > Curculionidae > Rhynchophorus > Rhynchophorus ferrugineus. The sequence continues at coordinate 86,917,404 of NW_027472580.1, read as the reverse complement.
GTTTTAGCAATGGCTAAAATCGAAATAAAGCTAAACGATATACCAGAAGACAAGCACGTTACCTTCAAATGGAGAGGAAAACCTTTGTTTGTCTGGCATCGTAAGGACGAGGATATTGAGAAGGTTTTTTTAAAATATTTTTTGCTCTTATTATTGTTTGCTGGAGGCTACGCAACATTGTATTGTATATTTCAGGTGCGTAGTATACCAATTTCTACGCTTCGTGATCCTGAGGAGGATGCTAAAAGAGTTAAAGACCCTAAATGGTTGGTAGTTCTAGGGGTTTGTACTCATTTGGGTAAGCATTCTTTTCATAACTTTACATCTATATTGTCTGCTTCTTTGCTAACAATATACTTGTTGAAAATGATTGATTTATTACCTTTCCAAGGTAATCTACTTGATATAGATACTAAGTAATAATATATTCTATAACGCGGTATGCTGCCCGCTGACTGACTATCAATTAACGATCATGTTGAAATACAAAGGTCAAAGGAAATATATATATATATATATATATATATATATATATATATATATATATATATGTATATATATATATATAGTAATATCCATTTCCAAACATATTTCTCAAGCATTTTCTCCTTCTAAAAAAGCATAGTTTAAAATTCAGTCAACATTTTTACAGGCACTATAAATATAAAACTGATCAGCAATATTAATATCTCCTTCTAATTAGAACCTTCTACGTAAAGGTTGTTTAGCATGAATAATAACAAAAAGTCACACATTGTTAAATCTCGCACTTACGAATATTTTTTCACTCTTCGACACAACGATGAGAATGCTGAACTATTAGAAGCACATTTAGCTAGCGTATTTCAGCCGAATGATATAGATCCTACAATAAATATAAATCCTTTATCTTAGCCCGATGTAGCTGTAAAACTGATTTCTGCAATGGAAGTTGCCACAAATATCGACAACTTCAATCTTCTAAAGTCTTCTGGAATTGATGATATTTCACCTGGTTTGTTAAGATAGCTGCCACGAAAATCAATAATCATGTTGACATATATATTTAATGCCTGTTTGAGACTGAACTATGTTCCGGAAGTCTTAAGGTTGCTCGAATAATTATGCCTAAAAATCCTGACAAACCGAATTGAATTTCGAAATCACCACTCAACAATCGACCAAGTGCACAGAGTAAGAGCGGTTGCTAAAAACTTGCTGCAATATTCCTGGATGTCTCACAAGAAAACTACAGGTAGCGGTCAACACGATCTACAAATGGACTAGAGACTGGAAAATATAGCTTAATAGCTCCAAACTGTCCATATTAATTTTGAGTTGCGGCAAAGTGACAAAAAAATATATTACTTGACGGATGTGTGATTCCTCAAGCAGAATCAGCCAAATACCTCGGAGTATATATCGATGGAAGATTAAACTGGAAATATCATATTAGACAAAAAGCAAAGCAGGTTATACTCTAAGTCAAACCACCGTCCTGGTTAGTAGGAAGATAATCTCAACTAGACCTAAAACTAACAAATAACAACGCACTCAAGACACAGTTCCACGATTAAATACAATTATCACTACGTAACTAATGAAGAGCTGCACGATCAACTCGAATTCAATATACTCTAGATTTTTTCAAACGTGAAATTGGTTGCTAAATGAGACCAAGATGGAAGTAATATAGCTACTGGACAACACGTAGGAAATCAGAAGTTTACCAGTTTTTTTAAGGAACCCAACAACACGAACTTGTTTAATGTATAAGTGTATTTTTTACCTTAGCTCAAGTAGATTAGTTTTATTCTAATTTTGGAAATAACCTGTCAATTAAAAAGTTTCCGGCCTACCATAGTAAAACACATTTTTTTGGCAAAATTAGCTCCTTTTATTCAACATAATTCCCTTCAAGGGTGATACACTGATTATAGCGACCCTCCAAATTTTCGATACCATTTTTTAATACGATTTTTCTATTAGTTCAAAATAGGCCTCAGTTTCGGCGATAAACTCTTCATTCGACGAAAATTTCTTCTCAGCGAGCATTCTTTTAAGATCTGAGAACACGAAATAGTCGCTGGAAGTCAAATTCATGGATTTTTGTCATAAATTTTACTGACTTGTGACGCGGTCCATTGTCTTGGTGAAGAGCACTTCTTATCTTTTTCTACAAATGCGGCAGTTTTTCGGCGATTTCGTCCTTCAAACGGTCCAATAACGCTATGTAATAGTCGCTGTTGATGGTCCTTTCTTTTTCACGGTAGTTAATACGCCAATAAAATACAGACGCCATAATCTTGCCAGCCGGACTGGACTTTGGAGTGAAATGATGGAGCCATGTTTCCTCCATTGTCACCTATCGACACAAATACTCGGGTTTATTATACTTGATAATCTTCACACACTACTCTGAATCATCAACTCGTTCTTGTTTTTGGTCAAAACTGAGCTCGCGAGGCACCCACTTTCCACAGAGCTTTGTCATACCCGAATATACGTGAATGATACGATGTATACTTTCAGTTGATATCTTTAGAGTGTCTGCTATCTCATTTAACTTCAAATTACGGTCATTCAAAATCATTTTGTGGATTTTTAAAATGTTTTCGTCGGTAACAACCCCTTTTGGGCGTCCACTGCGTTCACCATCTTCGGTACTCATTTCACCATGTCTAAATTTAGCTTACCAATCCTGGTTCGTTTTCCTGGTACAGTGTCCGGATACTCAGCATCAAGTCTTTGCTTCAACTGTAATTTTTCCCTTCAAAAAGTAATATTTTATCAACACGCGAAATTCCTTTTTATCCATTTTTTTCACAATAACAAAAGTTGCTTCACTCAAAATGCTATAATTCACAAAAAACTAATGATCCGACAGCTGTCAAATAATACGCGCATCTTTTGAGGGTTGGGGACAAACTAAAAACCGTATGGATTTAATTCTAGTAGCGCCATCTATATGCCTGGCCGGGGACTTTTCAATTGACCTGTTACATAGTGATGTATCAAGCCCGTACACGTTTTGCTTATATATTAATACAAGTACAACAGAACAGTAGTAATAAATTAATTTGTGAATTAAAATTGTACAGAACATGTCTAATATATGTTAAGATGTAATTATTAAACAAAAATACATGCATTATTACGTTGCAGCTTTCATAATAATTTCGAATTAGAACACAACCAATAGAACCATTTTAATTTTTTCTATGTAATCATGTGATTTTATTGATAATCTTCTTAAAGTCATACGAATAACAATAAATTAAATTATAAAGTTTCAGTTAATTTGACGTTTGATTTGCTTATTTGATTTTCTTCAGATATTAACACCTCACGTACTACTAAAATTAATATTTACTTTTTATGTTCAAGGTTGTGTACCACTCTCGCATCAAGGCGACTTTGGCGGTTACTACTGTCCCTGTCACGGATCCCATTTTGATATTTCTGGAAGGGCCCGCAAAGGTCCTGCACCTTCGAATCTAGTGGTGCCGCCCTATAGCATCGTGGGCGATACCCTGATAGTGGGTTGACGTTCTTGTACTGTAGCATTTATAAATAAATATATCCATTTCGATTCTCCTCTGTCCCTGATAATTATCGCAGATGTGTTAATAGTAATATCTAAATGGAGGGTCCTCTTACAAAAGGGATCCAGTCACAAAGGACCAAGATACGTTTCAATGCCCGTTGTCGAATTTGATATTAATTAAATGTGATTATGAAATGTGCTGTGCCGTAAATTTAGATATGGGTAGGACTGACAAGCGATGGCATAATTATTACAAAACGGAACGAATAAGCTCATTAATTGTTAACTATTATAAATATCTGCACTATATAAATATGGGAATGAACCATTTACATGTTTGATATTATACATATGTAAAAATTTGCTACTTTTTTTTGAAATATAGTTTTTCAAAACATTTTATATCAACAGCTAAACTTTTAATTATTAAAGTATAATTAATACTCTAACATTTGCTACTTTTTTAACGCGTTAGGAAAAAAGAAATTTCGTTTATTTCATGTTTTAAGTGAATTTGTTAGCTTGTTACAATAATAATACAATAATCAGTGAAATATGTTTTGCATAATGAGTTTCTGATAATTTTCTAGTAAAATTATATTTTCGTCTGCAAAATTTCTGGCTGAACTGAAAAGCTGAAGCAAGCGTACCATTAACCTTCCGTCTTTGCTCTATTGAACATCTTCAATAAGGCTATCTGTATAACAGTGTCTGACAATGACACCCCCATCTTCTGATGACATCTTTTTTTATTACATCTAACAGGTCAATTGAAAAATTCCCCAACCGGACATATGGATGGCGCTACTAGAATTAAATCTATATATTTTTCAGTTGTCCTTAACCCTCAAAAGATGCGTGTATAATTTGACAGCTGTCAGATCATTAGTTTGTGAATTATAGCATTTTGAGTGAAGCAACTTTTGTTATTGTGAAAAAAATGGATAAAAAGGAATTACGCGTGTTGATAAAATATCACTTTTTGAAGGGAAAAAGGTACAGTTGAAGCAAAAACTTGGCTTGATGCCGAGTTTCCGGACCCTGCCGCAGGAAAATCAACTATCAAGGATTGGTAAGCTAAGTTTAGATGTGGTAAAATGAGCACCAAAGAGGAACAAAAACATTTAAAACTTCCACAAAATGATTTTCAATGACCGTAAATTGAAATTAAATGAAATATCAGATACTCCAAAGTTATCAGCTGAACCCGTATATCATATCATTCACGAATATTTAGGTATGAGAAAGCTCCGTGCCAAGTGGGAGCCGCGCGAAGTCACTATTGACCAAAACATCGACGAGTTGATGTTTCGGAGTAGTGTTTGAAGATGATCAAGCGTAATAAATCCGAGTTTTTGCGTCGATATGTGACAATGGATGAAACGTGGCTCCATCATTTCACTCCGAAGTCCAATCGACAGTCATCCGAGTGGACTGCACACGATGAACATGCTCCAAAGCGTGGGAAAACGTAACAGTCGGCTGGCAAGTTTATGGTGTCTGTATTTTGGGATGCGCATGGAGTAATTTTCATTGACAACCTTAAAATGGGAAGAACCATCAACAGCGACTATTATATAGCATTGTTGGGCCGTTTGAAGGACGAAATTTCCGAAAAACGGCCGCATTTGAAGAAAAAGAAAGTTGCTTCACCAAGGCAATGCACCGTATCACAAGTTGGTGATAACCATGGCGAAATCCATGAGTTGGGCTTCGAATTGCCTCCTCATCTACCGTATTCTCCGGCTCTGGCCCCCTGTGACTCAGATTTCCAGTTCTCAGATCTTAAAAAAATGCACTCTGGCAAGAAATTTTCGTCGAATGAAGAGGTGATCGCCGAAACTTAGGCCTATTTTGAAGCAAAGGACAAATTGTACTACAAAAATAGTATCGAAAAGTCGGATGGTCTCTATAATCAGTGTATCATCCTTTGAGGGAATTATGTTGAATAAAAAAAAACTAATTTTTCCAAAAAAATTTGTTTTACTATGGTAGGCCGGGGACTTTTTAATTGACCTGTTAGCATTACATTGGTTTAGTTCAATTTTTATTTACAAATTACTCTATTATAATCATCAATAAATCGTTATGTGTGTCCGAAACTAAAATTAAATTAGACTACTTAAGCAAATATTAAGAGTACAATTCTACACTATACATGTTCATGTGGCTTGGTTCGCTTTAATTTTCTGATTTCCCGCTTGTTGTCCAGTAAACACATTTCTTCCACTTTGATGTGATTTGGTAACCTTATACAATTTTTTAGTGTAGATAACTTCGTAAATCGATTTCGAGGTATTGGTTGTTATGGTATGGTTGGATTATTAATTGGTTTAGTAGTTTGGCGCAACCCCATATTAGAAACCTATAAGTAAAAATAGGCTTTAAAATGAGCTAATAAACCAAATACTTTGATTTTACGTCAACTTGGAAGTATCTTCAAACTAGCGAGTTCGGTTTTGAGCTTACCTGCTCTGCTTTTCGTTTAATACTATGATTTCAATTTAACTTACCATGGAGATGAATGTCAAAGCATTTTACAGGTTATGATTGAGGAATCGTATGTATATCAAATGATATAATTATGCTTTTGTAATTTCGTCAGAACGCAAATTTGATTTGGACAATTTTCCAGTCCCTAGTCCATTTATAGATCTTGAACTTTTTTACACTCTTAGGCATATATGTAGCGAGGATCTTTTGCCATAGTGACCCTATTATCCACATATTATTGGTATATAGGCAGTGTAAAGTGGCCCCAGGACACTACCGCTCAAAATTCCAGCCTAAATAGCTTTAAATAGTGAGAATGTTCCCTTATAAGAAACCATAAATAAAATATGTCTTCAGCAATTTTCTAATTTTGTAAATTAGTCCTAAATGCATTTTCAATAGGCGTTGTTACTCTATGCATTTGGCTGGTTCTTGAATACAAACTATGGTATTTTAAAAAGTAGTTCAATTGAGATTTCTCAAATAATTTGGATATCACAGATAGCAGTGATATAGACTTATATAATCCGAATTATTTTGCCAGTTTATCAGGATTTTTTAAGTATAAATATTTTTTTAGTTACCATAAAATACCATAGGGTTTCTTAGCCAATCCTTAATTATTGCTAATTATAATTCTGATTATAATGCTGATTATATTAATACTTAAGGTAATTTAAAATGTTTGGCGGGTCACTAACCACCAAACTGGGTTGTTTAGCAATATAGTACCCCAGGTTTCTCCTAGGCCAACAGCAATTAATTATGTTGAAATTTAGAGATCCAGTGAAAGTTCGAATTAAATGACCTCTAAAGGTCCCACAGGTAGCACTTAACAAATTCGTCGATCGATTATTTTTTTTATTCATTTATATTGAAATTATTTTACAGTAAAATTGATTTCGAGACTGAATTTTAATTTAAAAATATATTTATGAAATTATTTTCGCTTTCTTGGGAAAGGAGAAATATATTATTTATTTATTGGTTTGATATAAATTACATAAAAATAATAAATAATAAATGGGGCCGTCTAGATGATCTTGCAGTTATAATCGCAAGCCTTCATGGGTTATTGTTGGTCACGTTCTATTTTATGGAATTAACTTACTAATTAATAGTTTGGCTATATCCGAACAGCTCATCATTAGAAATTCATCTTCAATCTTACCAAATATTTTCTGAACATCAATATGTGCTTTGCAGATGTTTGTGAAGATTTTCCAGTATTTATATGATCGTAATTTTTACCCATTACTGTTGCATTAAATTATTTGTTTCAAAAATAGTTTGATTTCGTATCGTTCCGTTAGAGATCCGCAAATGAAAATCGATCCATTGATTTATATACATTAAATTCAAGTACCGCGCTTCTTTTATTTCATGTTTAAAATAATTTTATGATCGTGTCATAAAAGAACTAGTTTAAACGGTTTCTTACCGGAGAGTCAGAGTTTTCACTTTATACTTTGAGAATTCTCTAAACTATTTTAATAATTGATGTTTTAACATATTATAAATTTAATATTTCTAATGGTTTATTTACTAAAGATGTTTTAACGGCTGAGCGTAATTTCTTTGTCATTTCTAAACGATGAAGCACTAAGACCATTGTTTTATGATAAATTTATTGAATAATTTTTTTTGGTGAATATTTATACTGTGGGTTAATTAATGCCACATTATCATTATTATATATCATTGGAAATTGGTTTGTTTTAAGAGAAATTCGTCATCAAAACTCTGTTTCTTCAGGGTTTTTGAGTATTCGAAATTATTTTTGTTATATACTATTTTTTCAAACCAAATACCATAATGATATAAATAATTGATGTTGATATATTTTATAAAAGTTCATACGTGTACCAATTTATTCTTGGAAAGAAAACTTTTACCTTTATCTATATATAGAAATTTCTTGTTCGGTAAACTGGGATGTTTACGAAACAAAATTTTGGACAAATTGGACGACAAAAATAGAAAAAAAAGTATTTCCAAAATATACAGATTAAAACATGATTTTTTTTATCAAAAAGTATTTTTCTGAATATTTAGGAAATATTTAAATATAAAAGGTTATTTTTAAGTTTCACAGTCAAAGGTCTAGCAAGATTTTCACCTGAAAATCTAAGTTTTATGATATTGAGAATATCTAGGCAAGGAGGTAGAAGTTAACGAGAACATATAAAACCTTTCCGACATTTTGTAGAAGACACGCAATTCACATTCACATTCACAATAAATGTCCAACTTGTGGAGTAGCATAGAACAACGAAATTCTATATAAAAAAAGTGGTAACCAACCAGGTTCTTTTGTCCTTTATTAAATGAAAAAATTCATGTCCTTCGCTAAAATTGGAGACACAGTCTCTTCAGAAATTTCTTCTATAGTTAACTGGCCCATTAGACTTTACCAAAAGCTACAATGACATAAAAAAGGATGACAGCAGATGATAAAATATTATCTTAATTTTATGTATTATTTTGATCAGCGACCTCTATAGGTGAAAATAAGAAATATTAATATAAAAAACTTGTAGTTATACAGCCTTTAATGGACGTAATATTTCTCTATTTAAAATAACGACTTTCTCTTGAAATATTTCTTTGAGATATTTACAGATACTCATCATAGACTGCTCAAAATTGCATTTTCGACATTTTTCGACACAAAATGTTTGATGTTTGAATTCAAAAAAGCTGTTGTTTGATATCAGAGTATTTGGTATTAAATCAAAGCCAAACAAATGTCGGTTTTGATTTCAACAATTCAAAATCAATTGAATATACCATTTCGGCCCTTTTCAACATCACTTTTTCATTGTTCCTATGGCCTATTGAGATTGCGCAGCAGAAGTAGAAATCATGTAGTTAGTTAAGGATAGCCATCAACACTGAAGAGGAATATTAACGGCTAGAAAATCGTACTATGCAAATGGTAAGATCAACAAGATTTAGTATATTGCGAGCTGCTAAAACGTAATAAAACTGTTACTGTATAATGTCTACCGATACTAAATAAACAAATTGAATTAGTGATTGTTGCAAAAAAGATCAGCAATAACCAAGATTAGACGCAATGTCATGCTCTTACATGACAACATTCGGCCAGATGTTGCAAGAGTTGTGAAGGATATAGTGTTGCATCTCTAATGGTAGGTTGTGCTGCACTTCAGAGTTAGAATCCAGAAATAGGCCAGTAATGTGTTTATTTTTGAGAATCTAGAAGGAATTTTAGACAGGGATTACTTACAAACTAACAAAAAAAGGTTGAATTGTTACTGCAGTGTTTTGGATTAGCTAAATTTAAATATTTGTTAAGTTGTTCCTGCGAACTCCAGGACCTACTTTGTGCCTATTTCTCGCAACTAGCGTGCCCGTGTTTGCCAGACAATTTCATTTCAAGGAACAAGAGAGCAGTTAAACGGAATTTCCCCATTATCAAATTTTACGGCCTTATTTGTTTAGTTTTGTGGCGGTTTTATAACGACGCCCTCCTTCGAAGAGTTCATTATTTTTGCGAGATAAGAAGAAAATTGTAAAAGCCATCTTTTACGATGACTTAATGGCATTGGTAGGAAACTTTTTTATGGAGAGCAAATGTCTCTCCGTCCTATTGAAATGGGGTGTGATCTATTTTTGAGATGTGAAATGAGAATCGTTTTACAGTTGGCGTTAAAGATGTTTCAATGAGTCTAAATTAATTTTAATGGATTTCGTATCGAAATATCGTATACTATAAGCTGCTAAAACTTAGTGAAACCATTAATGGGGATGGTCATCGATTAAAATGGATTCGTTTGTGCCGAGCTATGTGAAAAAAAAAGAAAAATACGAGCAAAGGTACAACAATATTATCCTTCAGCATGATAACGCCACACATTGTAAAATCAAAATTGCAACATAGGTGAAAATATACTTAGAAATATTAAAATGGGAAGTGCTCCCCACCCGTCTTATTCTCCACGCCTTGCGCCTTCTGATTACTAATTTCTCTAACATGATTCGTGACTTATATGAGCAACGCCTATATTTTATTAACCTATATTTATTTCTTATGAGGATAGCAAAATATGGACCGGTTTGCGGAAAGCCTCAAAAGATTCATTGTTCTTTTGAAATGGAATCCCTAAATTGTCGGAACGAGGGAAAAAAGTAGATGGATAATACTTTGAATGAAATACACTGTATAGATATTTTGTATAAAGCTTCGATTTTTTTTTAATCCCTTAAACTAAATTATAGGCTTAATTAGAAAAAAAACCATTATCGAGATAAAAGATGCAAGATAACAATTTTCTTATCATTTCCAATACCAGTCAGCTCAAAAAAGTAGATGAAGGTTTCTAGATTAATTTGATCGAGTCCCCTGGGTATGTAGATTTCTCTTCTGAAATATCTACTACTTTTCGTCTAATTGATGGTGGTTTTGTTGTAGTAGATTATGTCTCGGGTGTATGTGTACCAATTGAAACAGTCTTACGTCAGGCTATCGCCGAATGTATTAACCCAATCTTGATAATGAATAAGATGAGTCGCGCCTTTTTGGAATTGCAAATGAATTCTGAAGAACGTTATCAAAATTTCAACTTATTGTTGAAATCTTAATGTTATTGCCACTTACAAATATGATGGCGGTTCAGTTTGTTTATGGTAATCCTAGCAGAGGTTCTATATATAGATTTTGGATCAGATCTTCACAGGTTGGCCTGGATTTTAAAACATTTCTTTGGAATGTATATCGTGGTAGATCCACTTTTCAACAGCAATTACAGTATGCTATAGAAAACTCTTAATTTCTTGTTTGACAAGCAATGAAACCGTGATGTTGAAACGATTTGAAATAGCATATTCTATATAATAGCATATTACCACATGAAAATATCTGGAAACCGTTGTTTCATTAACTATTAAGTTGTGTAAAAGCTCCTTGAGAGGCTGATCTATGATTTGGCCAAATAGGCCTTAGCAGTTATTGATTTTTAACTTATTTGATTTTCCAAGCAGTTCTTGACTATCAACATCAAAATCACTGCTTTTAAATTCTTATAACCAAAATCGATAATTGGGATATGATGGAGCATCATCATCAAAAGTTTATAAAACTTTCTGTTGAACTTTGACAGCACATTGCGTCAGATCAAAAAATAAAGAAGTACAAATTTATAAAATCTAAATCGAATCAAAAGCATCGAATTTAACAGTTAGGTCAGGTAGTTTTATAGTTATTGACATTTATTCTTCGTATTTTCACTAACAGACATCTCTGATCAAAATATATTCAATCATCTAATAATTATACGGGAAAGTTTACTGAAAATTTAATAAAAACAAATTTATTGTCTTACTTGGAGGCATCGCTATTCCATATCCCTTCGAATCCAGCATTCCACCAACTTGAGTGAGTTCGCAGTTCCTTTCGATGACGTACTCGATGGAAGTTGACTCCATCAGAAATGCGTAGCTTCCCTTTCCTTTAACCACTTGCTCGACGCCTTCTTGATTGCTTGATGTGAACACAGATGGACGTTGGGATTCCATGAAAGCCCACATTCTTTGGTACGTCGAAAAATTAGAATCCTGTTAAATATTTTGATGTGTAATGTCTTGTCGATAGGAGATAATTCTTGATGTTTACCCTGAAGAAAGCGGCTGTGGATCCTCCACGGAGAGCACCATATTTGATTTTAGTTTGTTTGGCTAAATCCTCAGCGCTTTCGATGGGTGAGTCCATACGTTCGACAGTGAGGAAGGCAGCTAGGTTGGCAGTGTAGGAAGAGATCATAATTAGCGTGAAGAACCACCACATTCCGGCTACCATTCTTGTTGATACCGCTCTAGAGATAAGACAAATATAAATTGTTTAATCAAAATATTGTTATAATGATGAAATATAATAATATGATGTAAACAACATAGAAGCATACAAGCAAAATTGCAACGCAACTGCAAAGCAAACAAGCACGTGCATGAACAAATAAAAATACGATAATTATTCTACATACTACACTTACTATGCATACCATAATTATACAGTTATACTATTAAAATATGGAACCCATGCTTTAGTAGTATGAATGTTACCATTTTCATTCATATTTTGAAGCCTTTTGTTAACAATAGTCCATTTTGTGATATTTTTATGCATTGTTTTGTCATACGTACACAAATTTAATTGGTGCAACTTGTTACATCCGTTGCCTTTTGTCTTTCATTATTTTAATTTTGTTATTTAAAAAGTACAAAAATTAGACTTAAATGTTTGAATTCATAATTAAATTTATTACTTTTCCATCATGTATCGGCTTTTAACTCTATAGCTGTGGAAAATGTAATAGTGATTCTTTTTTTAAAAAATATTTTAGGATTGCAATGTTTTTCTTCAGTACATTTTGAAAATAGAATTCTCTGAAATTATTTAAGGTAATTAAAATTATTATGTGCATTTCCCTAAAACATGTATAAGTGGAGATTTAGTTTCTGTACAGAGAAAAATATGGTTATTTAGTAACTACCAAATCAAATAAATTTTAAGTTACATTCAATAAGCTAGATAACTAGATAAATATATATCAAGAGTCAAAGCCTAATTAGAAGAGAGTCTTTTTATAGAGTCTATTGATAAACAATCGTTTCTATTTATATAGTTAAATAGTACATGTTTATTGTTGTATAAGTTTATATACTAAATCCCTCTATATAAAAACGCTAACCATGAAAATATGGATATCTATATGATTAAATATTTACTTTTCAATTAATTCGGTTCCAACCTTGAAGAGTCAGTGATTATTGGTTACAGAAACCAATAGAGATAAAAAACAGCTTTAGCAATCTTTCAGAAGAAATTGAAGAGAATATACAAATAAGCCCTCAAAAAGTTGTTCCCAAACCACAACCAATAACAGTCTATAAGGTAGGACTAATAAAACACATCCATGATCTATTGAAACCATTACTACGAACTACACAATTAAAACAGTGAGCTATGAAACAATAAAAATCCAAGAGTTCGAACCGGAGCACTTTAAAGTTCTACTAATAGAATTAGATGAAAGAAGCACACAATACCATACATTCAGGTCAAAATCCGAGAGAACACTTAAATTCGTGTTAAAAGGATTGCATCACAGGACGGACTTTAATAACATCAAGGTAGCCCTAGCTGAAAAAGGCCACGATATAGTAAATGTTTACAATATACGACATCGCACGTCAAAAAAAACTGCCTATGTTCAATATTGATATAAAACCTAATGGAAATAATAAGGCAAAACAGAAAAAAGTCACCAATAGCAACAAAAACATTCCACACCTACCAGTCTACCCACCAAACCAAGTCAACCAGACATAACTTATGCCTAAATAGTTGAAAATGGTTCTGCACAAAATCTAGAAACCACATCACAACCTACTGAAACTAGCAGCAACATTTCTAGATTATAAAACATGATGGCCAAACTAATGGATCAAATGAGTACGATGCTTGGTCTACTCACAACTGTCGTCAGCAAACCTTGCCTAATGCCTGAAACCATTAGCTACAAAATAGCCGTCTGGAATGCCAATGGGCTCCAACAACACGCCAGGGAATTAAAAATGTTCGTAACTGAACAAAATATTGACGTTATGATGGTTTCCCAAACACATTTTACGGACAAGCATTATTTAAAAATTCCCAAATATAAACTTTATCATACAAATCACCCTGATGCCATAATAATTCGATATGATATAAAGCATTTCGAAAAAGAAAAATTCCGCAAAGACTACCTGCAAGCCACCAGTATAACCATAGAGGAAGTCCATGGACCATTAACAATGTCTGCGGTTTATTGCCCACCCAAATATAACAACAAGGTAGAACATTTTCAAGAATTCTTCAGTACACTAGGTAATAGATTTATAGCCGGAGGAGGTTACAATGCAAAACATTTAAATGCAAAATAAACACTGACCTAAATGCCAAAAGATATTGTTCGGCTGCTTTTGCATAAAAATAACTAATGTGCCAATATACGCAGACGACACAGCAATCTTGGCATCCCATGAAGATCCAGTCACAGCATCAATTAACCTGCAAACCCACCTGGATCAAATTCAATTATGGTTGGAGACATGGCGCATTAAAGTCAATGAACCAAAATCCACTCATGTAACGTTTACCCTGTGTAGAAGAACATGTCCACCAGTGAATATAAATCATCGCCAACTCCCCCAAGCAGAGCAAGTTAAATATCTTGGTATGCACTTAGATCGACGCCTAACCTGCAAGAAGCAGATACTCTCTAAACGAAAACAACTTCGACTGAAATTATATCAAATATATTGGCTCATCGGGCGCAAATACAAGTTATCATTAGATAGCAAGGTTTTGCTGTATGAGGCTATACTCAAACCTATTTGGTCATTGGCAAATTTAATAAATCCGTCATTCAACGGTTCCAAAATAAAGTGTTGCGTACCATTGTTGATGCTCCGTACTATATTTCAAATAAAGTGATACACGGCGATATTCATCTAGGACCTACAGCGAGTGTAATCCAACGTGTTTGTGTGAAGTACCTCGAAAGAGTGTCAGTGCATCCCAAAGTACTCGCTAATCAGCTAAATATGCGACGTGATAGTGAAGTGCTTAGACTAAAACGTTTAACACCACCTGATCTGATTATTGGACATATGTAGACTCTAGAATAAGCTTTAGAATCAGATAATATTTTGATGATTTTCTGCATGCCATGTAGGTATAATATAGACATAAGAAATACTTATTGCCTATAGGGCAGATTGTGGAATCGCAAAGAGTAAAATACAATTTCAATTGAACTTCAAAGTCAATTAAATATAAATAAATTGAGGAGAGTTTTGAATAAATATAAAGTAAATATTAAACAACGTTTTATTAAATCAATACGTGTGTTTCCTATATTATATATTGATTAAGTAAATAATTGAAACAGGAATAACAGCAGTTGGTTAAACTCATATTGCTGCTGCTATATATTTCACTATTAAACTGAAAATCTGTTTCTATTTTAATTAAAACTCTCTATAATATGGATACGTACAATTTATAACGTTGTCTAAATTGGAAATGATTGTAAAATGGCTTATACGGAAAATTGTAATAATATCTTTTTGATAAATTTGAATATGTTCACACTGGTTTGTTTAAATATTTAGTCTTACATGATTAAACATTTCTTTCATTATACTTACGAATTAGAATTTACATATAGGCCAATGAATGTATTTCCAAGTCCAATAAGCCCAATTTTGTATCGCTTTTTGCCTTAATAAAAAAAAATTCTGCTGGAGCAAGAACTACGTTATTTTGTTATATTTTTTTAGAGCAATGTAATATAGTATTTTTAATATTTTTTTAGCCTGAAAATTTAGTTTTTATGTTATTATTGTTAATCTATTAGACTAAATATCAAATTGGCAATAAAGAAATAGACGCGACAAACCGACCGAATTGAAAATATCGACGCAAATACACTGAGCTAGATTTGAAATCCACCATTCAACTTCGATCGTAAAGTCTGCATGTCTGCCTTCGAACGACTTGAAATTGGGGAAATTTTCAAAAATACCCGGGGGAGCTAATCTAGCCGAAATCAATCGCTGAAGTAATAAAAAGTTGGGAAATCTGTTTACTATAAACAGGCAGTAGGGGCTGAATTAAGATAAGATAGTTAGAAAGTGGACAAGCTTTTCAGATAGTTTTTCAATTAAATTCTTAGATTGATTTAAGAATGTTCCGATATTTTATATTGGGTTTGGTAGTTAATCGTAAACGATTTCGAATAGCTGTCGCGTAATTTTTAGTGCTGCTGATGTTATTGGTAAATATATTTCGAATTTAGAGTTATGTGAAACTAAAATGATATAATAGTCACTAAAATAATCGATGAATTCATTATGCATCAGTGATATCTATTGATTGTAATTTTAATATTATTGTTGAGATGTAATTACATTTATTTGTGTTGAAGGAAATTGCTTAATTTTAATTTTACGAAAATATTTTTTCTTTTGTATAGTTTTGGAGACCTTATTTATTAGATCATTTAATTCTTTTTGTAATATTCGTGACGGGAAAAGAATTATGACTTGAGACAATATAAATTCATGATTAAGCTATCGACGTGAGATGTTCCTAGCTGAAAAAAGCACCTGGATACCATGAAATTTCAGTATTCCAACTGAAAAAGCTCCCACACAAACAGCTCTCGATATTAAATAACATCATAAATTCCATCATGCAGTTGCAATATTTCCCAAAAATTTGGAAACATACACAGGTGGCCGTGATTCCGAAAAAATTTGCAAATTCTTCGCCTTCAAACCACAGGTCCACAGCTTAGTTCAATGTCCAAGATTGTTGAAAAAGCGATCCTGTTTACACTCAATCGGAGCAGAACCATATCATACTAGACGAATAACACGGGTTCAGAGTCAAACATTCATGTGCACATCAGGCCACTAGATTGGCCGCAGAAATTCACTTAGCCACGAGGAGAAAATATGAGCTCTGTGCGGTCTTTTCAGACCTAACAAATTCGTACAATAAAGTTCGGCACAACGGCCTAATACACAAAGGAATCGAAGCAGGTTTACCCGAAGACTTGATAATTTTACTGCGTTCCTTTTTGCTGGAGATGTCCTATGAAGTAAAGATCGGTAATACACTAATATAATACAATAATATAATACGGTCAGCGAGAGAAGGAGTCCTCCAAGGTTCCCCATTAGCCCCAGCGTATTCAACTAATAATTTTCATCATCTGTCAAGGATTCTGGGAGTTCGAAAGCAGAGTAAATCTAAGCTATGCACTTATTTTTATTGCAAGTAATTGCGGTAATCTGATCTTATATGAATCCATTAGCCATAATCCACTAGCCAATTTATCAATGAATAAATGTTTTTACTTCAAAATAATCAATTGATACTAAAAATAAGAAAATGAGAAAGTAATATTTTCAAATTAAAATAATAAATATTACTATTATTTAATAAATAGTTGAAATTAATAAATTGAATTTAATAAATAGTATAAAATATGCTGAAAATGTTGAAGAAGGTGTAAACAAATATGTATAATCGCAACAATTCAATTAGACAGAATTATCTACAAAATCTATTAAACATGTTGGACTCTATAATAAAATAAAGAATCAAAGCTAAATCAAATAAATAATTAAATACTGTAAAATAAGTTTCGTAGTTAGGATTATCGAGGTCGCCTTATTGTGCTGGCATTTCGATGTTTTTGCAAAATGTTTTAAAATTAATTTAGAGCGGGGAACAATATCGGTGCTAGAGGGAAGCCGAGGAACTCTGAACAACTTTTTAATTAGATTGAGAGAAGAGAAAATTATTGGGAAACCCGCCCGCCGATACATCGACAAGGTTTAGTGTTGTGGTCTATAGAAGTAAATTAACAGAACACATCTCTATAGGTTGTTCGTTAACCTGGATAAACTTCAATAAGCCATTATAAAATTATTTATTTTAAGTTTATTTTGCCATCAATATATTTTTTTTCAAATAATCCTCAAAGTATCAATCCCTATACCATACGATAATGGATATTTATGACCTTTTTGTCTAATGAAAACTGTTAGAAAAGTCGTAGATTTTACTGTTGATTTTTTGATCTGTATATGAGTATATATGTAACTAGCGACCCGCCCCGGCTTCGCACGGGTGCAATGCTGATACTAAATTAAGTACACTACAGAAAAAATATGAACGTTGTATATAAAAACATAGCGGCCCGCTCCGACTTTGCACGGGCATAAAATATATATGCCTATGTCACTCAATGAAAACATGATTAAAATCGATCCAGTATTTTTGGTTCATTCATTACTGGCCTTGGCCTGCACGCATTAAATTTGGAGTAAAACAATTCCTCTTCCCCTATACTTACTATGAAGATTTCCTGCTATCTTTGGAATATCTAAATTCATACAATTTTTATTACATTACACATTTTTAAACGCTAATTTTAAATTTGTAATATCTCCGAAAATATTTGTTTAATTTACATGCTGTAAGGAACCATATTGATCTATATTAATTGCACACTGTATTTAAGGTACTTAATTCGATAAGGATTAATGCCGTATTGCTTAAAATAGCTTCGTAAATAAGCCATTTTCTCACGTAAAAAGTAAACAATAAAAATGGTTAATGTGGGTTATCCCTAAAAGATAAACATATACCATCGCGGACTTTTTTGTAGACCTTTTTATGGTGTACAATACTGTAGTACATTAATTTGATCTAACTCGTAGGGTTAGGCAGCGTTTTTGCTAATGGCTAAATAAGCCTAAAAAAATAGGTTAATTTACGACATCACGTTAGAAACCTCTAAAATTAGCAATGTTGCCTTAGTATATTATGCATATATTATACATACAAACCTTCCTCTTGAATCACTCTATATATTGAAAAAAACCGCATCAAAATCCGTTGCGTAGTTTTAAAGATTTAAGCGCACATAGGGATATAGGGACAGAAAAGGCGACTTTGTTTTATACTATGTAGTGATGCAACATATTTCTTTTTCTGCTAATATTCTTCTTAAACTTTTCAAGTTCTTTTTGTTTGTTCTGACTGGATTGAAATGTTAACTAATAATTTTAGTGCATCGTTTAATAGTTTGTAAGCAAGCTTCAAATAAAATTCTTCTTGCTTCTTAGAAAGCGAATACTAACATTCTGTTAGTCGATTTGTGATCATAAATTCGCTTCGAAATCGAACATCTAGATTGGATCACCCTTTAGTATCCTGTTGAGGGAAGTCGTTATTTCGTGACCATACAATGGTATGGCGTTGATATAAAGGAGACGGGGAAGACATAAAGTGTGTATATAAAATAATAAATTAATAAATAAATAAAATTAATAACACAAACAGGGGACGCTAAAAGTATAAATAGTCTATATACACAAATACAGAACTACAAACACAACCATAACTAAGTAGAGGTTTTATCCACAGCACCCATACCGAATAATTATTATTTGTTCAGTAACACTTAACTTAGCACAGGCTAGATTCTATGAAGAAAATCGATTTCTTATAGAAATCCGAGGAGCCTGTCTGTATTTTGAGCTCATAGTTAGTTCTAATATGGGTGAGCCGTGGACAGTTGTTCAGTATGCGGTAAACTGAAATAGGTACACGGTGATAAAACTCATAGTGATCAGGCGGGCTCGAAGTCATCAAGTGGCCGCGCGAAAAACGACAGTGGCCCAATCCCAGTCGATTCAAAGCTACGGCATGGTGACGAAGGGAACACGAAGAGAGGAGAAAAAATCAGCTTTAACTTCAGAGAGTCTATTCTGGTTGGCCTCCTGGGACTAACGACGTTGTACCTCGTTCTTTGTGAAACAAGAAACGAATGGGATATGATCAGTATGTTCACAAACATCGGTTATGGAGAGGGGAGAGGAGGCTGCCGATTTAATCGCACTCATTTGTATATACATCCAGTATACCAACGTGAGAAGGGATCCACAGTAAACTTGTCCTGATCCCATTCAGATAGAGGGTACGGATGATTGACGGTGAGCTGGTGACCAGGGGAGTCATGAACTTCTGTTCCAGGAAATATTAGAGAAAAATTCGGGAATCGGTCAGGATTGACCATTCTTTGAAGGATTATGTTGTGATGTAGGATAAAGCTTTGAATATCGCGATTTGTTCAGCGATCAATGCTGAACCCTGTTCAGGGAGCTTGAAACGGAATGCTTGGATGTCCACCAACCCGATGTGAGGTTTGGAGCCAGGGTTAGAGTGAAGAAGTTCACAGAATAAGGTAATGGCTATGTTACCTTTTATAAAATTGACATAAAGATGTGTTCATGAAGGGAATAGTGAAGGTCCAAGGGGAAAACTTGAGGTAGTGGATAAGGAGGACATGCAACAAGCCAATTCCAGCCCTGGAAGGAAGATCAGCAACTATCCTGTTTTGATTCAGTATCATATTAACAGAGCCAATCCTTATTATGATGATGAAGCGTAACATACAAAACCGGTAACGTTTGTAAAAATAGCACTGTCTGTAGTATACGTTAAAACACACTACTATGTTGTTGCTTCAGTTCATCATTCTTTCATCATTCAGCAAGAGATGACACATAAAGTTTTAAAAAAAATTGGAATGAATGTTCTAGGTGAATTTAAATTTACATTATTTTAATAAGCTTGTTAAAATAACAAAATTATTCGTTATTTAAAACAGATAATAATAGACATTCTGAAAATACCTGTAAGATAACGCACAAGATATAGTAAAATGTTATGATTTTCGTTCGCTCAGAATTTTCAATCTAAAAGTGGAATAATAGAAAAATAACAAAGGCAAATAAAAAAAATGAATTATTAACAGTAAAATTTGTAAACATATTTAAACACTAATAAATATTGAGTTTTACGATTAAGATGCTTTAAGTTAAATATACTGTTTAACGATTAATATAATAAGGTATGCGAATATGTGATACTTTGTTCTTTGTATAAATTATTTTAATTATTTACTTTGTAGACCTAAGTTGTGAAAAATCAATTACAAATATGTATTTCTAAATTGTAAGAAATTAATTACCTAATTCCAGAAATGACCGAAAAATTAAATGATGAACCCTAAAACATTGCTGTTTATTTAATACCAGAGACAGAAATAAAAAAAATTTAAAACTCCATACTCCAAGTTTGATGCCTCCAGTTTTCTCGTAGCAATAATTTAAACTAATTTAAGGTGCTACCCAAAAAACTCGGGTGTTAAAAAAAAGGAGCGCAAAATAAGGACAGGAAAGTTTTTAATTAGATTTTGAGGAGATTGTTATCAAACTTGACGGCTTACATGCGGAATAAATTCAATGAGGGATGAACAAGCAGGCAAAAAAGTTTTTTCCACCAGATAAACCGTGAATAAACAAGAAAAGTTTCCTTTTAGGAAGAGAGGATTTTCAAGAAAAGGAAAATAATTAAGTTAGTTGTTTCAATTAAATAATTTTTACCATATATCAAATGCAGCAGTCACAATATCGAGAAATTTTATTTTCTAGGAATTAAATACCTATAGGCTATTAGGATTTTTTTTGGTGTTTTGATACATATTCGTTGTTTTCGAACAGAAGATGTTACCAGAATTGGGTGCATGTGTTTTATGAGGGGTAACATGTTTAATAGAAAGCTGGAAACTAGTTTAACAAAAGTTCAAATTGCTTTTTTATATTTGGAAAAATCCTAGTTTAGATCCTGCCACAGACAATTTGCTGGTATGTGATCCTGATTGGTAAAGAAATAATTTGTGTTGTATAAGAAAAATAAAAAAAAGCTCAGAAAACAATTTAAAAAGTTGAATGCTGGTGGAAAGAGGAAATTGTTTTGAATACATTCAAAACGACACTCATGGTGACAGAAGAGGTAGAAAAAATAAATATCAAAATTGAAGGTATAAATATAGAATAATTAAAAGCCTTTAAATATCTGGATGAATCTGGAAGAAATCAAAGGCAATGGGACCCAGAAGAAGGAAATTAATCACAGTTCGAATGGGAAAAACCTTCCATATCCAGCATACTCATGTGACAAAACACTTTATAATCATCACTTATTAATTTCAATATTTTATGGCTTGGCTGGTTTCGAAATGTTGAAGAAGCGCGAAAATTAATCGATAATTGGACATTATCAGATTATATGATAGCAATATTTTGGTTAATATTGTATATAACATCGATTTTTTTCTGCAAATCTTTTTAAACGGAATATTTAATCAGAATACATGCAAGCACCTAATACAAAGTATGATAAAAACTGTAATTTGTATGGTTTAAATTAATTTAATTAATATAAACCCAATACTCATTAAATACTCATATTAGAATACCTGCTAGAAATATAGAATAAATTGAACCATAAACCTATTAGGGCCCGTAATAATTTATGTGCACCACCATCAGAACAATTAATAATTCATCGATAGGAAAATGAATAGTGGAGATGGAGAAGTTTCGGAACCCGATCTCCAATGAACAACTTCAGCGAATAGGACAGCTATAATATAAATCAAACAATATCCTTATTAGTTTCCCAGTCTATCTGTTTAACGTGTCATAACGTCTACCTATTGCATGAATTTGGATTAAATAAATAACGTTGATAGTTATAACTCATTCGCATTAGTTTTTTTGGATGATATTATGTTCTGAATTTGGGATATTTCGAATTTTGCCTTCTTCAGCAGGCAAGGCAGGCAGGGTATGTAAATTATTTAATATCTCTGAAGTCAACAATCTTACCGGTGTAATGGTAACGCTGCAAGAATCTTTGGAAATGAAGGAGTTACAACCAACCAACAACATGTTAACTATGGACAGTATTAAATAATTGATTGATTTTTAATCGAAGAGTATGTGTAGTTAATTCATTATCACTAATCATTAGTGGATGCTCGAGAGCTCATCATTGTAGGTCACCATCAGACTTTATTATTAAAAGCCTTTAAAGCCTAGACACGTCTCCGTCATTAACTGTCGCCTTATCATATACATTCGGGAAGCTGGACTATTATCTAATTAACAACACGATTTTAATAAAGGACACTCAAGCACGGGTCATCTGGTCTGCTTCGAAATTGACAAAACCCAAGGTTTTAACGTCACATTCCAGGTGAGAGTGGAATGAGAATGAAGTATGAACCCTCACCATCACCCATCAGCAAGTCAACAGTGTACCCCAGGGGTCGTACATAAGCCCTAACCTTTTCTTGCCATAAATTCTGTTACCACAAATATCCGCCAATCGATCAAGCACAGACTATTCGCTGATGACATAGTACTATATCATACAGTGCAGGATAACACGCTCAGTTAAAAATCGTCTAGCGTTTCCCTCGGGTGTCTGTAGGAAGAGAAATCCTCACCGAACCAACACCATTAATGTGACAAATTCGTTGATAAAAAACAAAAATTTCCACAAATTCCTTGGGGTTTTCTTTGAGTCCCGCCTGACATGGTTGCCACACAAAAACTATATAAAAACTAGATATATGGCTGATATCAGCGTGTTCTGCTCATTGTCTGTATACTACTGGCCCACAGGAACATTTTAATTATTATCTACAAGGCGCACTGACGAAAATGGATTATGGTAGCCAATATTAATCCTCAGCAGCCCATTCATACTTAAAGAAACTATCCATAATAAAGCTGTTAAGTTAGCCCTGGGCGCATTACGAACGAGTCCAGTGGAGAGTATGTATTGTGAAACAAAAATAATTTAATATAATTAAAGTAATTTTCATCATCTGTCATGGATTCTGGGAGTTGGAAAGCAGAGTAAATCTAAGCTATGCACTTATTTTTATTGCAAGTGACAATCTGATCTTATGTGAATCCACTAGTCATACATATCAATTTATCAATGAATAAATGTTTTATTAAAAGAAATGATCCTTTCTAATAAAGCTTATGCATTCTGTTTCAACAAATTAAGGGGAAACATTTATAAACTGTCAATTGATATATATAGATGGAGCCAAAAAAAAGGAACATTTGTGTGCTGCTTACATGAACTTGGAAGGGGAGAAAATGTACTGCTTACCTTTGGAGACTGGCATTCTGAGAGTTCATTTGTTTACCATACACAAATTGACTTTATTCAGAACAATAAAAACAAGAATTGCCATAGATTCTATGTGCTCCCTTAAAAGTTACGTATCGAATAATCTCATACACGCACTGATCTAGATCATCATCAACAAAATTAAGAACCTAAGAGATAAGTCAAATAACTTTTATGTGGTTGTCTTCCCATATGAAAATCGGAGGAAATGAACAAGCGGGCTACCCTGCAGGTAGAAAAAAAACCCAATAACATGAATCTAGTCATGAAGCGCTAAATCAATTTGGGTATGAAATTTGATATATGGATTTGAATAAAAATAATATATAATAATAAAAAAAATTAATGGGTAGTCATATATATTTTAAATGTGGGCGGCGTGATTTTTAAATGAAAAATATAAAATCATTGCTCTTTAACATTTCCCATTGATATGTTCACAATATACAGACCAATGATGTTTCTGGTCTAAAATCCGTACCAAAAAGCAACTTTTTGTGATTGCATTGTCATGTTAGTAGTTACGGTGAGCTAACCCAAAGAGAATATGTATAGCACTTTCCAAAATTTGCCTACATCAATTACTTTCTTTTTCATTATCATCAAAAGCGTCGTGGTGCAGAATTAGCAGAAAATTAGAAGAACTTTTATAATTTAGAAAATATATTCTTCTGGCTTAATGGCTTAAAGAAATTAATGCGCACATAATTCTATAAAAAACTGGATCAAGGTGGAACTTGCTGGATGAATACAAATTGTTGAAAATCAAAGGTATATAAATTTCCTACCTCCTTGTTTTAGTTCTGTATGGATTTTGATTCAATCCTGTCTTCATTGACGGTATTTTGGTATTTATACTCTATATTTCTTCAATTATTCTTACAATTTGATTATTTACACATCTCTATTCTAATGAATTGAATCAAAAAGTAAAAATCAAAAACAGTAAAGGAAATGTTTTCAAGTTTGTAATATACATAGATTTATACAGATGTGAAAAAAACAACAAAATTATTATAAATTGCCATATTGTTACGACATTACAAATTATTTGTTCATCCTCTCCCGATTTCTTCTTTTCATTTCACGTAATTGTACTTTACATAATGACATCTTTTACGACGTAAAACAACAACATCAACAGGCGAAATGCAACAGAAGCTCGCTAACCGTCGGCTTTTATCGCGCCAATTACATTAAACTGACTATTGTCATCATTTCCCGAATTTCAGCGTAATTAAATTTACAGAGGACCATAACATTTTACCGTCCTATTACATTTCTAGCGGGCCTACTTGCTTCTTTTTGAACGTGTCTAATATGATTATAGCTTTCCGCTCTAAAGGTACTTCAGCATACATTTTACAACAGACCCAGTTTAAATCGTTCTGTATATTTTTTATTTTTATATAAATTAGACTTAAATTCTAAATCTTGGTAATCAGTTCACATAACGTTTACGATATTATCAGGTTATTAATGTAGAACATCCTTAATGGTATGTAACATTATGTAGTACCATTATACTGGAAGTACATGAAATCCTTATAATAGCGTTACAGCGTTGACCTGAATTTTTGCAGAAAGAAATTAAATATCAAAATTATCCAAAAAAGTCCTTCTGGGCATTGTTAAAATTCTAGACTATATTAGAAATAATTATATCTTCGACAATCTAAGGGTACCTACGACTAGTAAAGAAACTAAATTATTTGCGAAAAAATAGAAAGATTGCGTGATGTTCGGAAACTGGCTTACTTGGATGTTGAAAAAACAGAAGCAAGTTTGTGTTTGAAATTTGATATATGGACTTGAAAAAAAAATATAATAATAAAAAAATTAAGGGGTAGTGATATATATTTTAAATGTGGGCGACGTGATTTTTAAATGAAAAATAAAACAATCATCGCTCTTTAACATTTCCCATTGATATGTTCACAAAATACAGACCAATGATGCTGCTGGTCTAAAATCCGTACCAAAGAGCAACTTTTTGTGATTGCATTGTCATATTAGTAGTTACGGTGAGCTAACCCAAAGAGAATATGTACAGAACTTTCCAGAATTGGCCTACATCAATTACTTTCTTTTCCATTATCATCAAAAGCATCGTGCTGCAGAATTAGCAAAAAATTAGAACTTTTATAAATTAGA
Source organism: Rhynchophorus ferrugineus (assembly GCF_030347505.1). NCBI lineage: Eukaryota > Metazoa > Arthropoda > Insecta > Coleoptera > Curculionidae > Rhynchophorus > Rhynchophorus ferrugineus. The sequence continues at coordinate 86,891,581 of NW_027472580.1, read as the reverse complement.
AAAGCACACTATATACTTCTGTTAGTAAAGTGAAATTTAGACCCAGAAAACAATGTACTACTTTGCAAAATAGTAAAATACCAATCTGTTTACGTAATATTAAATATAAAACTTAAATCCGAACATCAGCAACGAATATATTCCTATAACATAGTGGGCCATATCTAAACATATCCTAACAATATCAGGATACTTGTCGTTTCTCCATTATATTTACCCCAACTCAATAATACCACTACCCTATTACTTTTGCCCAAGTGGGTTTGTGTCATTAGCCCCGTGCGTGGAAACGCAACCGAGGGAATATAGAAATTTGCTGCTTATTTATTTAATGATTCCTGCGAGAGAATTAGCAGGATATAGCTTAATTAATATCGTGGCTTTACCGTTAATCTACTACGATCTTTAGAGGAATACGGAGGCATAGATTGGTTCGTGTAAAGCGTATCATTGCTTAATAGTGAGGTAGTCGGTTAGTTGTGTAAGTCGAGTTTGTGATATATTTCTAAAACTTTCGGTTTTTAGTTTATCTGTTAACAGAAGAGAAAGTTTTAAGTATATCGTTATAAAAAAATAACAATACAATAAAAATCCAGGTCATAGATAAAAAAAAGTTATAAATATTAGTATTAAATTAAATATTTGTGTCACTATCATTATTATCAATATATAATATTTTAGATATTAATATTTTAATTATTTCATTTAATTTATTTATTTTAAGCTTAACATAATTAGCATTTGATGGATCTGCTCCACGTGTGTTTACAAATTTAAGTAAATTAGTTTTTAATTTTTCTCTACATCTCCCGTCCAAGTCCAAGACGTCCAAATCCGCAGTTGTCGAGTTGTTGTAGTTCTTTAATACTTTTATGTTCACGCACTCTCTTTGGGTATTTTTTCGCAAACTGCTTAGCTCCTTCGCTGACCGTTGGTATCCTTAGATCTTTATGCACGTCCTCATTTATAATATATCATGGGATGTTAATAATGCTGCGAAGAAATTTGTTTTGATAATTTTCGATGATGTTAATATTTGTTCAACCCAGTAGTTCCAGACCGTAGGTACATACTGGCTTGTTTTTTAATTTGCTTATACAGTAACAATTTATTGTAGGTTGATAATTCGGATATTCATCCACTACAGTTGTTTGAAAATCATACAAAGTCCCATTTGTTTTTTTTAACATGCTCTTTTCACTTCAGGTTCGCATTCAGCCAAACATGGCCTTCATTGGCAGCTGTTTAAATGCTTGTTTAAATGCTTAATACGTATTACATCATACAATGGGATTTTTTCGCTATTGAGTGTCCTATTGTTCTTAAAAATTTTGGTTCTTTGGGTATCGGCTATATGCTGCTTTCTATACCACATAGTGTTTATAGCCATATATATATATATATATATATATATATATATATATATATATATATATATATATATATCTACAAATAGCTCTTTTTTGTCCTAGAAGCTAACTTGAGTGCTCTTGGTTGACATAGCAGATCTACTTTTCGTCCACTATAACGATTTTCTACAAAAACTACTCAAAATTATCTTTTAGTGCAGTAGTTAACACATTAAAAATGGTGTGTGACGTATCCCAGCTTGATGTTATACACAACCTAATATCCTTGTTCAGTAACACATTCGCGAGATGTAACCGCTTGCTGAGTTACTATAAAGGTTTGTTTTTGCCTATATTGAAAAAAGAAGAGAGTAAATGATTATAAAAAAACATTGTTGAGCAAGAAGTCACCTATCAATTGTCGAAAAATTATTTATGAAGATCAAACAAATGAGACATCAAATAAATCGTGAATAATCAAGGGTAATAGAGCAGCCATTGCGAGCTCTGACATCTGTAAGCTTAACTAGCCAGGTTTTCATGAGATTGAAATGTGATTTGGTCCTATAATGCCTCCAACTAGGTGTCATCAGGCTTTATTGTCAAAATGATTAAAACGTCGGAACCAATATGTGAATTTTTGTTGATGAAGAATATTCTCCCAATCTTCACATATCAATCGATGTCCATCGAATGCACTTTCTTACATATTAAAGGTTCAGTATTTTCCCCGAAATTGTATTTCGTTGGTACTGAAGTTAAAGGAATAAATATGTATATACTTCAACAAATTGATATATATCAATACTTAGATGGAAATTTTATAACTTTAACATTAAAGTAGTTACATGGACCACCATGACGAAATTCATCCGCATATACGTACATCAGATTGGTATGTTTGGTAGTACGCCTAATTTTATTACCAATAAAGTGTACTAGTATAAATATATGTCTCTCTATTTCCCTGTCTTTCTTTCTCTTTCTTATTCTTGGTCTGTGAACATTGACCGTAACCATCAATACTTTTCCGCTAATCATGTAAATCAAATGAATCAAAAACAATAATCAATGTTCCTTTTCCTCATGCCAAGTTAACAATAATAACATTTGTCACCTACAAGCTAACATACTAGTAAAGCCATATTATATTTCAATGTATGATACGCTTTGTTCTGTGACGGTTAAAATTAATAATCGGTGAAGTGTGTGATTTTTAGACGCGAAAATAAATAGGGGGACATACGAACGGATTGTGGCCAGACAACATAAAATTATAGCGGTAAAAGTGGCAGCAGACTTTAACACTATCTTGAGTAATGCTGTTGGGATAGAATGCGATTAGTATTTTTTTTTATGACAGAAGCCAATGTTAAGCTGTGAAAGAAGTGGTGCAACCATCATAAAACTTGGACTATGATTGGATGATTGAAAGAAGTTGGTATGGTCCTATGAATCATCATTTATATTGTCTTCTACAAATAGTCGGGTTTTTATATGGAAAACCGCAAGAGAATCCTACGATCCGGACTACCTGCTCTTAAGATTTCGGGCGGCCATATCATAATATTTAGCTTGTTCTCCCATTCTCATCACCAAGATTACTGCGCACGAAAATTTCAACATGCAAAATGATGAAGTTCTTACTATTACTGCTAAACTAGCCCAAAATATTTACTGTTGGCTTGATAGGCATCAGAATATTATCAAAAATATATTCTGTAGCCAGTACAGTCAGCTCAAGATAATTGAACTTATGGGGGGATTAATAGCAGACAGTGAGGAGTAGATTCCATCTACATCATTGAAGCAATTGGCAGATGTTGGTTAAAGAATGAGACAACATTGAATTGAAAACCGTTCAGACAGTACGAATCTAGTCCGCTTATAATTGGACCTGGTTTAAAAGCAAATAGTGACTCAACACCTTATTATTAACTAAATATTGCAATACATTTTGTCCATCCTCCCTAACTATGCCTAATATAAAAATGCGAATTGACTGCTGTCTAATTATTTTAACAAATTGACCTGATTTAAAAACAAAACCATTAAAGCATCAGCCGAGCTGTATTTAAATCAGTTATTATGACTGTTAAGCAATTCCATTAATAAACGCTACAATCAGAGTACAATACCATGCAATTATTCGATATACAAACGCCAAGGGAATTTTGAAATCCCCAATCCCACAGAAGCCATCGAACTTGAAAGCGGTAAATTATAGAGTTGATGGAATTTTTCAAACGAACCAAGTATAACCCAGTTTCTTTTATTCGATCATTTTAGGAGCTACGTTCAGGATAATAAATGCCATTCTTAGAATTTTACTGCTTTATATAACCAATTCCCGGTACACGGTTAAAATAGAAAACGTTATTCCTTTGTAAAATTTCCTTAATTTCCTTTACTAGAGTAATTGAATGTAATTTTGTTAGAACCTGGTAAGATTTGAAACAAGTCACGTAATATTTAAAATTATTGGTTCATATATTTCTTTTTTTCTGCAATAATATGCAATGAGAAATAGTTTATGTTAGATGCAATCAAAATATTAAGCATAGTTTTTTTATTTTCAGTTTTTGGAGCCACAACTACATCCATTTAACAGTGATCAATTCATCGGCTGTTGATTTATACATTTTTTATGCTTTTAAGTTAAGTTTGTGTGTATTAATGTCCAATAGTGGGTGAATTCGTTGGCCTTAAACTTTTATATAGTAGTTTTTGGACATTATTTGTTAACTATATTGAAATCATTATAGTCAAATATATTATATTCTAAATCAAACCAAACAAGAAGTGCAATAGAATTGGAAAAGAAGAAAATTACTTACATACCAGCAAAAGACTACGTAATGATAACACTTCACGTTAAAAACGACTTCAATAAGACAAAATGAATAGCAACACCTCATAAGGCGCCCACTTGATCTTATGCACGACAACATCTATTTCCCTGGGAATAAAACAGGTTGGGCTTTTCGATGATGTAGCTTTGATTGTTGATCATCAAACAGAAGGCGCATTAAAGAACATAGCCACAGAGCCTTGCTTCGGATTGACTCGTGTATGATGTAGAGGAAATTTTCCTTGGCTACTGAAAAGATAGAAGGTCTTGCTGACCAGAAAAAGGAAGATAGGTTGCTTGGTTTTTTTTAAATTCAAGTTCAATAGCGCAATGAAACAAATACACTTTGTAAAATAATAATGAATCGACTCTCACCAAGGCGTGGAGTAAGAAGAGGCCAAGACCAATGGCAAGAAGAAAAGTGGGAGTATAGTCTATGCAAACGCAGGCTTATCCCTAATATAGTCATATTGATAAATATACCATTTGCAGACCTTGATGGATATTTGACCCAGGCTTGGACAGAACACAAGTCTTTCAACAAATATATTTATATTTATAATATACAGACATTTATCACTGTAGTTAATGTCATATATAAAATATATTTTTGACCTTATATTGAGAATATTATCAAAACAAGTTGTAATATTGACATATTATTTTTGAGTTGTTTTCGTTGATCTATTATGAGAGTAATATTCCACACTAATATTCCACTATTTTTAATTTGATAATCTGCTTCTACAGATAACAAGCTGTAACACTACATCGAACTACATCTACATTATGAATCCAAAGAAAAACAGTTCACCCTCCTAGGCATAGAGTACAGAACAGTCAGCGTACAAAGAGTAAACAGTGTGTGAAATTGATGGTAGGATGCTTGCACAACAATGACATGATCACTTACTTTGGGGCTATATCAGACCCCTGCTGCATCAAAGACCCGATCGTGAACCACAGCGAGTTTAAGAGGGTGAACTGGTTCTCCAAGACGTCGGGGTCGCTGTTGCATGGATGCGGGTTATCCCATTCATACGGACTGAACCTGCAACCATTGACAAACAGCGTTACTCTAACTGTATATGGCGGACGTGTCCAGACATTCGGAACGAGCAAATGTATATTACAGCGTGTCTGGCATATAAGCAATATACTCTTGGCGCATGCTCCTGTTTTTTCAACAGTACGGTATTCCTAGCTATCATATTAGTATGTGGTACCACGCGTTGTATTTACAAGAATAATGGATACATGGTATTTTTTCAAGTTAATTTTACGTTTACATTATTCTTCAAAGCAGAGTATACGAAAATAACAGGTCAATTGAAAAGTCCCCGGCCTATCATAGTAAAACACCTTTTTTGGCAAAATTAGTCTTTTTTATTTAACATAATTCCCCTCAAGGGTGATACATTGATTATAGCTCAGTTTTGGCGATCACCTCTTCATTCGACGAAAATTTTTTCACAGTGAGCATTCTTTTGAGATCTGAGAACAGGAAATAGTCGCTGGGAGGCAGATCTAGAGAATATGGTGGATGAGGAAACAATTTGAAGCCCAATTTATGGATTTTTGCCACCGTTTTCACTGACTTGTGACACGGTGCATTATCTTGGTGAAGCAGCACTTTCTTTTTCTTCATATGCGGCCGTTACTCGGCGATTTCATCCTTCAAACGGTCCAATAGCGCTATAATAACAATAATAATAGTCGCTGTTCAGTTGATATGTTTAGAGTGTCTGTTGTTTCATCCAATTTTAATTTACAGTCATTCAAAAATCATTTTTGTTAATTATGTACACATTCAGTTGATATCGTTAGAGTCTCTGCTATTTCATTCAATTTACGGTCATTCAAAATCATTTTGTGGATTTTTTAAATGTTTTCCTCGGTAACAACCTCTTTTGGGCGTTCATTGCGTTCACCGTCTTCGGTACTCATTTCACCACGTCTAAACCTAGCATACCAATCCTTGATGGTTGATTTTTCTGGGACAGTGTCCGGAAACATGGCATCAATCCAAGTTTTCGCTTCAACTATATTTTTTCCCTTCAAAAAAGAATATTTTATCAACACGCGAAATTCTTTTTATCTATTTTTTTCACAATAACAAAAGTAGCTTCACTCAAAATGATATAATTCACAAACTAATGATCCGACAGCAGACAAAAACTTATATATTTAATTCTAGTAGTGCCATCTATGTATCAGGCCGCTAAGTTTTCAAATAATCTGTTAAGAGTATATAAGTTATTAGTAAAATATTATATTTTAGTAACACTAATTTGTAAATTGCTTGAACAGGGAGATATTTATGTTAAATAATATGAATATGGAACTCATAATATGGAACATTTTGTTAATCAATTAGCTAGTGATTAACAAGAAAGTATGTTTAAAAATGAAATGCAATAAAAACAAAACATACAACAAAAACAGCTATGGTCTATTTAAAAAATAATGATCTCATGTCAAGACGATGTCGAATATATTTCCTATGGCAGGTCGTTTTAAAATCAGACATCACTTTGTTCTAATGCGTCCGGGAATATAACCGATTCAGCGTATGAAATTTTCTGATTGTCAAATATCTGCAAAAATCTTCAAAATATTACTTATAACAATTATAGGTTATAAACTAGTGAATGTCTAGTTTGTGCTCGTATTAATACCTTGCAAATTGCTCCTTATTATTTTTAACTACTCTGAGTGAAAACCCTAATTGCCAATATATAGTCAGTTAGAAACAGATTGAGTCTTTAATCAGTTACTTTAAATAGGACCATGATGGTGGAGGGTTCCCTCTTGCCAGTAAATTGCGTTAGATACGTTGATACAATTCAATACTAAGTTGCCTTGGATTTACTGGAAATATTTTTAGCGTGTTGCAGCTGCACAGAAAATTAGTATATTTGTAGAAAAGAAAATGTCCACATACGAAACGGGCGATTATCATCTTGTTAACTCTATTCAAGATCAAATGTAGGAAATGTATCAAAACAGTGGGTAGAGTTTTCGATGAAAGCGTCATTTACTATAATTATGTCAGAGGAAACTGTTAGCCTGGGCAGTATCCGTAAAAAAATTAGAGATAGCTAGCTTTTTGGGGGATATAACTGATCCCTTCATATACTATTGGGAAACGTAGGATTTAAATAGTGTAAACATAACCCACGAGTGGAGTTTTCAATAGTGTATCTAGATCAAATAAGGATATTTCAAAATGGAACTTTGACAAGATGCTAATAAAAAAAGTTTAAAGAATTTTTTTTTAGAAATTGGCCTGAAAAATAATATACTGTGGATAAGATGTCTGATTTCTTCCTCCATACTCGATCTATGTATATTTGATCCAATCAAATTTATATGGAGTGTGGCAATTGATAACTACAATGGGCATGCAGGTCGGAAAGGATACACAAGCAAGATCTTTTTGCATATACAGAAAGAAGCAGTATGTTTTATATGTTTATATATGGAAAGACAGTTATTGAAATAATTATGTATCAACATAAGTTATAAAGGCTTTTTTAAACTGCATAATATTCGGCTGATTGAAGAGATAAAAAATCAATGTTCATTTATATAGAAATATATCTGTTGATTAGGCCTTAATTGAGATGATAACAACTTCCTTGAATGACAATAACACAGAACTATTTATAAAGGAAAAATTGAGAAGTTTTCCGAATAAGAAGCATACGGAAAATAATATATTAGTTGATGATGATCGAATGATCCACACATATTTTTCAATATTTAGCGAATTTATAAAATTTCAGAGTATCATATTTCTAAAACCAATATACATATTTCATATTATGAGGCGGATTCTTAATCAATATACTTTGCTATATAAAATTTGTAAAAATAAGCGAGGTCCACAGATAACTGGATTATAGAGAGAAGTGAAGCAAATTATGTAGGCAATGATATATATATTCAATTATTTTCGTGGATTAACGATACTTCCTCCCCATAGTAGTAGTGGTTTTTTAACGGGTAGACCCACTAAAAATGGGTTTAGTACGTCTCCTTAGTACTAATAACCAAAAGGTAGGACAAAGTTTTTTCCCCTACAAATTTTAAATTACCTTTAGCTCATTACGCTTCATATTGTTGAGGACTTACGTTATGGCTTTATGTCAAAAATGTTCTATATTAAGAGGTAGTTTAGGTAACTTAAATTTGACATTCATAATTCAGCTATTTCGTACTTTCTTATTTTGATTTATCTTTCTTTATATAATTTTATTTATTGGATTAAAATGTATTATATGATATATTGCATTTGTACTCTTGAATATATTAACTACTTGGGATAGTTATATAAACAGAAAAAATTATGAATGATTCAAATCTAATAATACTAATTTGTTTTAGACACATTCTATGAACCATCTTATACTTACACTCTGTTAAAAATTCATGACATTATATCAAATATCTTCTCCAATGTCATAATGGTTTAAGTACTAATATAAAAAAATGGTTCACTGTTTTCCATTTTCAGTTTAATTTCTATTTTAATATTATTTAACACAAGGGAAAATATTACACAAGGAAAATAAATTTTAGTATTACTAAATTATAACATATTATTAATAATATATGCCTTATACCCGTATTATCGTATGGTCTGCTGCAAACTATTTTTATTAAATAATAAATAATTAATATTATGTCAATAAACTAATTGAAGAACTAACCATTACCCTCCTAAACACGTGACACCAGGCACTGAAGTTAGAGCTAGGAATACTGGAAAGTTGGAAAATTCGAGGCATGTGAAATATGCATCGTTGATGTGCCATATTCGATTTAATGTGTCCTTTCGGTACTCTCGATGCTCGTTCTGACTCCTGACGCGCCCCGAGTCTTACTTGGGTAGGAAGTCGCATCCTTGCTGCATCAACGATCCGATGGCGAACCACATACAATTAAACAGAGTGAATTGGTTCTCCAGCCGATCCGGATCTGGATTGCAAGGGTGCGGATTCTGCCATTCGTACGGAGTGAATCTGGAAAGAATCGGTAATGGCGCTAAAATACTCCTGCTGAATTTGCATTTCAGATCCAGGCACGAGAACTGGTTATAATTGCAAATTCCGTTCCAGTTGTTGCGTTTAAATAAAGTCTCAAGTCGGATAAGATTTAACAACGCTATGTTGAAAGTATTTATCAGTTGCAAACGAAAAAAAAAACAACTGCTAAATGCTATTTTTAATTTGTATTAAAGAATAATATATCAGTAAAATTGCCATTAGAAAATAGTGATTTATTTTTTACTACCTACGAAAAGTTTCTCTAACAGGATTGATTATTAATATTTTTAATAAGTAACCTCTTATTTTATTCTAACTCTTATTTCTTTTTCTACAAATATATATCTTTAAAGATGCATATGTCTAATAATACTTAATAAACGAAGCCATTCTATGAGACGATTGAAGGGTCAATATACATGGATCATTCTAACATGATATGAAAATTCTAAAAAAATATTTTTGAAAAAAGAAGAATGTAGTACTCATTGAAAATTGTGTGGTGACCAGTGCTAAAATGCACACTATTGTTAAAATACATATTAAAATAGAGTAATATACTTCATTCAAGAGATATCGTTAAGGAATTAAACATTGATAAAATACTGTTTCATATAATTTACATAATACTGGATGTCAAAATAAGCTCTATATTTGAAATTTCCATGAATTAACAGGAAAAGTTGAGTTCTCATTTGTAAATCGTAAAAACAAAATGAAACCCAAACACTTTTGAGTCGAATAGTTATAGACAATGAACAGTAGATCTCGTGCAAAAATAATAGTTAAAAAGTATTGTGATCGAAGCCCAGTAAGGCTTCACAAACACATATTTAGTGACTTGGAAGAACTTGAGAAAAATTGGATGGGAAGTCTTGATTCATTTACCATATAGCCAGAGTTTTGCCCTATATTAAGACCATTTGTTTCAGCCTCTGCAAAACTCTTCTAATGATGTAAAGTTAATTTTAAAAGATACTTATGTAAATCATTTGGTTTTACAGTAGCGAAATTACGGAATATCATCGATAAAGAATCTATTTAAAGAATCTGAAAAAAATGTTCGTCGTTCTATAATAATAAATAAGACAAACTAATATTGATGTAGTAGAACGATCATCAATATCTGAATAGCAAAACTAAGGGAAAAGTGTGTGGACCATCCTATTCTACAAAGGTTTTTGAATGAGAAATGTATTGAGGTTGAGGAGGTTGTCTTTCTTTAGAATAGATATATACTAAGGAATGTGTTAGAAGACTAAAGGTTCAATGTGTAACATTTAAAAAAGGTTTTGCAAGTTTTAGCCTCATACCTTTAAGAAATAAGGTTAGATTTAGAAAAAATTTCCATTTGACCAGACCCCTATTATATTGTGTTTACATTTTAAAAAGATATGTTAGGATGAATTTGACGTATTGTACCAAATTATCTTACATTTTCTACATGTATTATGATATTTTTTTCATTTTAGAAAAATGCATTTATTGCGAAAAATTGATGTAATATATAGAAACAAATAGTAGTCAAAATATTTTCCAGTATTTTTCACCATATTATTCCATCAGCGGTATAAATTTTTCAGAATTTTGAAACCGAGCGAAGAAAATGGGCAATCAGAAGATGCTATGTCCGTTAAGTGCCCTCGGTTGTTAGGCAAGAACCAGTACAATCCACAGGAAACTCTTCGCCACAAGAGAGATTTTTGCCTGGAGAGTAATGAAACCAGGATGTTAAAGCGGTTGGTAATGGTATTTTCAGTAAATTCGTTAGGTAGCCATTTTCTTTACATTTGGTTTTCTACTGTAATCATCTGGAAAGAGGTCATTCATCAACTGCTAAACTGTGTAAAAGAAGAATTAGTTTTGGACTTTTGTCCAATGAATCTTGATATTCGGAGACATTGAACTATTTTGGCCCATATCAAAATAGCCAGTTTTACATCGTTCAAATAAAAGCCGACAATTAGAATATGAGGGAGTAACATAACCATCACCATAAATTTCTAAGCTATTGTATGGGCTTCAGTAGTAGATCTATTCAAATAGAACAACGAAAATAATGAGCGTTGAAAAGCAATTTTGAACGTTCTATGACTAGCCTCTATATACAATGAACAGTTCAATAGCGTTATATAAAAAAAGTGTTTTTTATGTAGGCAAATGCCAAAACCATTGAATTTAATAGTTAATTTAGGCTGTTTAATAGGTATTTACATTGACGAAACTCATTGACGGTTTTTCTAACAGATGCCCATAGACTTAAGTGTGCAATGTTATGATTTCGCACATATGTCACCTTATTCTACTGAAATCAAGCTTCAAAGATATATATTTATATATACCGTCGTAGATTTATACCTTTTCGGAAATGTCAAGTTTCGTGCTTAAAAAAATGCTTTTCTGGTATGCTTTACTTTTCTAATTTTATTAAAAAAATGCCGTTGAAACTCATCGTGTTCTGGTGGAGCCTTACGATGGGCATGTTCGAACCTTAAATATATGCGAGGCGTGGTTTCAAAAATTCAAAAGTGGTGATTTCGATGTGCAAGGCAATTAACGTTCTGGTAGACTAGTCATTGGATGAAGACCCAACCCAAATTTAAAAATAATTGACAGATGCGTTCACTGTGCCCCAAGAAACGATTAGCGACCACTTACGAGCAATGGGAAAAGTCCAAATCATGAGAAGATGGGTGCCACATCAATCGAACGACAGATTAATTGAGAATCGAAAATTCGTTTATGAAATGCTGCCTGAAATGTAGTGATCGGAAATCATTTCTGTACCTAATTGTGACTGATCAAAAGTGGATTTATTTATAACCGCAAAAAAATGGTTATCACCAGGAGAAGCCGGCCGATCGACCCCAAAGCCAAATCGTTTTGGTCGCAAGACAATGTGTTTTGTGGGACCAAAGTGGCGTAGTATATTAGGAACTAGTGAAACCTGTCGAAACAGTTAATGGTGGCAGTTGCTTATAACAAATGGTCAATTTGATCAATTGCGTTGATCGAAAAGCGTCTATGGTGGGCCCGAATACCCGTTAAAGTGATATTACGGCAAGATAACGCGCCGTTTTATAAAGCTAAACCGGTAATGGAAGCATTTAAAGCAATTTATGGGATATATTACCGCACTCGCCGTACTTTTCAGACCTTGCCCCGTCCGATTATCAACTTTTCGCATCAATGGGACACGTGCTGGCAGACCAGCATTTCCGCAATTTCGAAGAAGTGACATCCATAAATTATCCAAAAGATGGGCAAGATATATAGAATTAAGTGGCCAATACTTTGAATAAATAAACTATTCCATTTTTTTGAATATTAAATAGATTTTCTTTAGAAGAAACGGTAATGACATTACGGTACACATGTTAAAATGAACAATTTAATAATGATAAATAGAAAACTCTTAATTAATATAGAGAAATGTCAAAACAACTCAAATTTAACAGTTGGATTATAATGTTTTAGTAGTTATTTACAGAGAATTTCTCATTTTCAAGAATAACAGGTTAATTGAAAAGTTCCCTACCTATTATAGTAAAACACATTTTTTGCAAAATTAGTTTTTTTTATTATACATAATTCCTTTCAAGGGTGATACACTGATTATAGCGACCCTCCAACTTTTCAATACCATTTTTGTAGTACGATTTGCCCTTTGCTTCAAGATAGGCCTCAGTTTCGGCGATCACCTCTTCATTCGAGGAAAATTTCGTCCCAGCGAGCATTCTCTTGAGATCTGAGAACAGGAAATAGTCGCTGGGAGCCAGATCTGGAGAATATGGTGGAAGAGGAACCAATTCGAAACCCAATTTATGGATTTTTACCATCGTTTTTAATGAGTTGTGACACGGTGCTATCTTTTGGGGAAGCAGCACTTTTTTTTCTTCAAATGCGGCCACTCTTATGCGATTTCGTCATTCAAACCTAATAATGCTAAAATTATTCCAGGCGCATCCCAAAATACAGATGCCATAACCTTGTCAGCCGACTATTGAGTTTCCCACGCTTTGGAGCGTGTTCATCGTGTGCAGTCCATTCGGATGACTGTCGATTGGACTTCAGAGTGAAATGATGGCGCCATATTTCATCCATTGTCACATATCGACGCAAAAACTGGGGTTTATTATGCTTGACCATCATCAAACACTGCTCCTAACCATCAACTCGTCGTTGTTTTTGTTCAAAAGTGAGCTCGCGCGGCTCCGATTTTGTACATAGCTCTCTCATATCCAAATATTCGTGAATTCAGTTGATATCTTTAGAGTGTCTGCTGTTTCATTAATTTTCAATTTACGCCATTCAAAATCATTTTGTGGATTTTTTAAGTCTTTTCGTCGATAACAAGCTCTTTTGGGCGTTCACCGTTTTCGGTGCTCTTTTCACCACGTCTAAACCTAGCGTACCAATCCTTGATGGTTGATTTTCCTGGGGCAGTGTCCAGAAAGTCGAAATCAAGTCAAGCTTTTATTTCAACTGTATTTTTCCCTTCAAAAAGCAATAATTTATCAACACGCAAAATTCCGTTTTGTCCATTTTTTTCACAATAACAAAAATTGCTTCACTCAAAATGCTATAATTTACAAACTAATGATCCGACAGCTGCCAAATTTATACACGCATCTTTAGAGGCTCAAGGCTAACTAAAAAAATATATGGATTTAGTGTCAGGCCGGGGACTATCCAATTGACCTGTTATATAGCTGTTCAAAATGTATGCAAACTCCTAATTTATATTCCTATAATAATAATTATAATTTCCATTTTTGTATGTCCTAAACGTATTCTTCAAATTTTACCGAAGGGCAACAAGCTCAAAACTAAACTAATTAACATTCGAAATTATCCCCCAATGACCCCTTTTGTTGACGAGTGCGTGTGTGTGTGTGAGAGTGAACGCCTGTCTAAATTTACAGTTCCCCAGTTTCTTTTGTGGAGTTTCCTGCCCCGGCAACGCCCTCGCTTTCGCTTTCAATAAAATTTTAATGAGGAATGGGCGGCGGGCTGTTTGACGGGGACCTGAACTGTTTTCTACGAGACAGCTGGTTCGAGGCCTCCTTTATGCGAGTGGGAGGGAGTTTGTACGTAAAACGAACCGAACTTCGTTGAGGTATTCACTGTATCTCAACTTTTAGCACCACTTTTTTTGTATGTGGGTTATTATACTGACTTGTGTGACCTCTATTTCTTGATAACAAGGAAATCAGAAAAATCTGATGGTTTTAGCTCAATTACACTATGTAACAAGAAAAAATTAACAAGCGTGTTCTGAATTTCCTACTTCATTCTTAAAAGTATTACTGATTTGGTTGCCTATCACGTCATGTTCTTAACAGGTCAATTGAACATTCCCCGGCCTACCATAGTAAAACACAATTTTTTGCCAAAATTAGTTTTTTTATTCAACATAATTCCCTTCAAGGGTGATACACTGATTATAGCGACCCTCCAACTTTTCGATACCATTTTTGTAGTACGACTTGTCCTTTGCTTCAAAATGGGCCTCAGTTTCGGCGATCACCTCTTCATTCGACGAAAAATTCTTCCCAACAAACGTTCTTTTGAGATCTGAGAACAGGAAATAGTCGCTGGGGCCAGATCTGGAGAATACGGTAGATGAGGAAGCAAATCGAATTTATGGATTTTTGCCATCGTTTTCACTGACTTGTGACACGATGCATTGTCTTGGTGAAGCAGCACTTTCTTTTTCTTCAAATGCTGCCGTTTCTCAGCGATTTCGTCCTTCAAACAATCCAATAGCGCTATAATAACAATAATAATAGTCGCTGTTGATCGTCAGTCCTTTTCAAGTTAGTCAATGAAAATTATTCCATGCGCATCCCAAAATACAGACGCCATAACCTTGCCAGCCGACCGTTGCGTTTTCTCATGCTTTGGAGCGGGTTCGTCGTGTGCAGTCCACTCAGACGATTGCAGATTGGACTTCGGAGTGAAATATTGAAGCCATATTTCATCCATTGTCACATATCCACTCATAAGCTCGTGTTTATTACGCTTGATCATCTTCATACACTGTAATACAAATATTGTTGTTGTTTTTTCTGTTTGTGGACAGTGGAGATACCAAAACCTATTA
Source organism: Rhynchophorus ferrugineus (assembly GCF_030347505.1). NCBI lineage: Eukaryota > Metazoa > Arthropoda > Insecta > Coleoptera > Curculionidae > Rhynchophorus > Rhynchophorus ferrugineus. Next base: position 86,876,224 of record NW_027472580.1, on the reverse strand, counting down.
TGAAGTTAAAGATTGGCCAAAAAGAACTGACTCTGTGGTAAATCAGAAGTTAAATATGAACCTCTTATTCTGCAAAAAATGTTATTCTTCCACTCTTACATATAAAACTTGGTTTAATGAAAATTGTTGTGAAAGTCATGAGGTTTAAGTAATTAGTACATCGAATCAGCCAAACTATTGTCGAAGACACTGCCCTAGGACGGCAGTTATGGAAGATAGGAAATTTTATAATATATATAAAACGAGATTCAAATTCGGCTTTTTCCAATGTTGAGTCCTGAGTTTTTGTCTTTTCGTTATACTCTAAGTCTTGCTGGACGCTGTAGTGTAAACTTGAAGCATTTGAAAAGCATTCCTTAAAGCAAATTTTCTGAGATCGTATTGAACATTCCATTGAAATTGAGGAAAACACATAATTGAGGAACAAAACTTTTAATTAGTTTCTTTTATTTATCACTATCTTGGATTTACAGTTTTTAGTATTATTCTTTGCAAATTCGTTTTCTTCTTAAAAATATTGTTGTTCAATTCATCATAATAACTTTGATATTAGATGTAACATTATGGCTTACAGTTCTTAAAATTTTTATGAGAAATACTTGAAAATTTCTAATATATAATTATATTCTTCTAATATATTTCCAATAATTTTTCAGGAGATTTACCAAAACAATTAAAAATAGATTCCCTAATAGCTTCTTGTAGTACCTAAAAAACTGACAACTATTAAATTCAATGTTTTTGACATTTCTCTAACTAAAATAATAGTTTTCCATTTCGTATTATTATGTTATTCAATGTATATGTACACTAGTTATGGAATTCTCAAAATTGTATTTTCGACATATGTTACTTTTGGTGTTTGACATTTAGAAATCCGAATCTGAAGCTCATCTAACAGTTTTATATAATTATCGTCATGCTGCTTCATCCTGTCTTCATAGTCGGTTATAATTTCAATGATTTAAAAAAGAGATTTTCTTGTCAATGATAAATAATGGTCTGGAGGAGCAAAAAAGCTCCAGTAAAATTACAACTGCAAGACTTCTCTGACAAAATCGTAGCTCATACTCCCAAAGAGTATTCAGAAAGGTTAGCAGCTGATAAATCGACAGTTTCCAGGCGTTCACATACGATTCCAAACCTACAGAAATAAGACCCAATCAAGATCCCGGTTTCATAGCTTATCAAGCAATAATGCATGAAATTTCACGAAATTATCATAAAGCTTTGACGTGGGTATGGTGACATCAGCAAGGTGCTAAAATCGAATAGAATTATTTTTACAGATGTTCACTGACGTAAATTTAAGAAATTGCATGTAATATTGTTGTCATCCTCTTGTATAACATTATACTCGGTCACATGTTGCAAGAATCGTGAAGGATATACGGTTGCAGCTCGAATAAGAAGTTCTGCCGAACCCAGCATACCCATCAAATATAGCGCTTTCTGATTATCAGTTGTTCAATATCAGTCTAGGAAAATAATGCATCATATTTTAATTAATATATATTGTAGTAGTTGTTTTGAAGAAGATAAAATATTTAATGTAACTAAATATAAATAATAGTCAGAGTGTTAATAATAATATTAAAACATACTTCGTCAAAATGTTTGGTGTAATACGTCGAGTTTACCATGCTTGATGTTTTTCAGATTCCCAATTACATTAAAAAATAAAAGTATATTACACTCAAATAAATGCAATTACGCACTTCTTTCTATATTGGATCTAGTTATAGATAAAATTTAGACCGGAATTTCAGTCTTAGTTGATTTCCTCGAATTGTGAATATCTATAAGATTAAATTATTTAAGATTAAACAGTGGTTATTACTTACTAAATCTCGTACGAATGGACAAAAATGGACCCTCGCATTATCTCCTAATTACATACCTCGCTAAAATAAAAAGCAGTACCGATACGCCCAGGTAAGCCGTCGCCATATATATCCAGACATCCAGCGAGAGCGGCGAAAGGAAGGAGAACAGATTAGGCGGTTGTTTAATAGGCTTCCGGTAAAGAATGCTAATGCCGAGATTCATGAAGGGCATTGTAAAGTCGACGGCCTGCTCCCGATCGTAAGTTATCGTTAGATCGGCGATGGCTAAGTCAGCTTTCTGATCCAGCAGCTCCCTGAAATTTATGGAAAAAAGCTTTTAAATTGATGCAGGATGCTTTTTTTATTCTCCCCCTAACAGAAACGAAATTTATAATATTACACGTGGGGCAAAAGTCCCACTACCATGAACGCAATTTCCGCTGAGTGGCGATAATGGAACGATTATTTTCAATAAATATTGTCACTATTTCTGCTCGTTCTTGTAGCGTATATTTTTCGAAAATAAAATGTCGAAGTCTACACAACACAACTGTTAAAGTGAAACTGAGCTAAACGTCATATAACCAAGATGGCGTGCCATCAAAATGGTAGCGGGACTTTTGCCCCATGTTATTTATGACGTTGGCAATGGCTCGTACTTTTAATATCAAGTTTGGTTTAAAGTTGATTTTTTTCTAATCTATATTCGTACATTAATCTCCTGAGAGAAAAGGTTACATCTTTTTTGTGCAAAACAGGGTCATCGAGGGGTGCGATATTTAGCAGCGTTAACGCTTATATCAAGGAATAATTTTTAGGTTTAAATTTTTGTGTAATATACGCTCCAAATTAAAAGAATAAATAAAACGAAATAGGCCCAAATCAAGCCATCTGGAGTAGCCATCAGATCGGCGACACAAAAATATTATTTATATATAATTAATATTATTTAAGATTTCACTGATATTACTGATGTAATTATTAAAGGGTTTTGGCAAGTTTAGTATGATCATATAAATATTGTTCCTGCTTAAGGACTGTTAGTAATTGACATGGTTCTGGAGACAAGAGAGTACTAGAGGTATCTCTAAAGGTTTTCTGTAAATTTTTCTGTAAATTTTAGTGGGTTAACTGCTGGTTTATTTTAGGTTTCCTTAGTAAATGCATTCCTAACAAAGCACTAATAAATATAGCAAGAAATAAATACTTTTGTACATCAAGTTTTACAATGAGTGTTGCAAAGAAGGTTAAGTGTTATAAAATACCTTCATGGAACTTTAATTCTTTATTTATTGGTTGTTTTGTTTGTTTGTTTGTTTATTTATTTTTCCGCATGACGGAAACATCAACAATCGTCAATCATCAACATAATCACAAACAATAATATTTTTATGTTTACTCTATTTTATTGAACCCTCTTGCAGTACATATATATTGAAAAATAAAGGACATCCCAGGCTTTCGTTGAAATTTTATTTTAAATAAATGATCTTGTTATAATATATGACTAAGAGGAACAATAAATTTTTCGGACAGAAAGTATAAATCAGTCAGTTAAAGCAAAAAGCAACTGCGTCTAGAAGATTCTAATTTTGCAAGTTAAATGAGGCTTAAAGTAGTGGAATAAAATCTGAAATTGGCACTTTGTCAAGATGTCTATGAATTCTGTGAATATACGAGAATATCAGTTTCGTCGCTTTGTACAGTAATATTCCATGAATTATTTTAGTCATTTGCTGAACAAATAATATATAATTTTTAGTTATATTTTCAGTTGCACTTCAATACTTCAAAAATATCACTGTCCATATATTGTGAATTAGTTTATATTAATTATCAATAGATGTCTGTGTCATTAGGTAATGAATTACGTGAAAATCAAGTATAATTTATGGGGAATCTTTACTTTCCAATTTAAATTTAACAAGATAAAAACTAAGCTATCTTCATTAATAAATAATTGTCTTTTCGTCATTATCTCAAAATATTAATACCAACTCTTATACATACTTTGTGAAATGACATGACATTGTGAAGCATTGAAATACAATAACGAATCCAAAAATCAACATACTTCGGGACAATTACATATCAACTTTAAAGATAATAAGTTTTCAAAGATAATTTTACATTCTCAAAGGACATTTGTTGTGCGACACTATTGTCGAGTGGTGCTGGTTACTGCATAGTGGTAGCAGCTGCAGTATTTCGGAGTTTTTATGTACACAACCTCACTTGATATTTTTTCGCAAACCTTCTATTTTGTCCGCTGTTTTAGTTCATTTCTTATCAATGCTGAGATGAATTTTGTTATTTATGTAATTTCACACCGTAGATCCATACTGGCTTCAATAATTTCTTGTATAATAACAGTTTATTAATGTGCAGTTCATTCGGATTGTCGTCCAAGCAGCCAACATATTTTTACGTTTTACAAAATTCTGTTCGTATCTTTTTAACATATAACTATATCCACTTGAGTCAGGTATGATTCCCAAGTGTTGACTTTTGTTAGCAGCTCGTATGGATTTACTACAGAACCAATTACCACCGACGGGTAATTTATTTCTTTTTTTTTTTTTTGAATGTGAAATTCGCATATCTACACTTAGTAGCATTCCATTTAATTCGTCATTTCTTAGTCCACTCTTTATAATAACATATAACGTAATAATGGTAACGTTATTTTTATTTTAGAAGATGGACTAATCTTCTTATAAAAAACTATATATATTTAAACTGGTACTACCAATCTTACACTGATTAATAATTTCTTCATACTGTTATAATTTCTCAATTGGGAAGACATTGGAACAACAAATCTTACACTTTTCCTTTTAACGTATTGCTCAGTTTACACGCCAAACCTTGTAGTTTATATTTCAGTATTTCATATGTTTTGTTCTGCCATCCTGGAAACAAACGATCGCAGAGATGTGTGATCTGCCGAAATGTGAGACTTCTATAGAGATCAAATAGTTGATGATCGGTTAGCGATAGCATCTGTGAGATATTATCTGCGGGAATACACAAAACATGGCAAACCATCATCGGCGAGGAGTAATAGTGAGTTAAACTCAAAGCTAATTAACAGAGACTGACGAACATAAAATAATATTGTCATCAGACAACATAAAACTACATAGTGATAGCAGAACTTAACACTAACGCTAAGATGCGAAAGAAATGACGAAACGATCATAAAACCTAGATACTTAATGATAGAAGAATGTTGTATAGTCCGATGGATTATTATTTGCTACAAATAGCCGAGTTTATGTATTGAGCAGCCCAAAAAAGGTCAACGTTCGGACTACCTGCTTCCTACAGTGAGATGTGATGAAATATCGCGGTATTCAGATGGTCTTCTGATTCACATCAAGGCCGGATTATATTAAGGGAATATCTCGACATCTTTAGTGATTGACTTCTTACTATGACTAGCAAATTGTTGTCAAATAATGCCATGTTTCATGATGATAATATGACAATATATACTGCAAGCTGGTTTGAAGAGAATCTTCCCCTGGCCAGCACAATAGCCAATCGTCAACATAATTGAACCGTTATTAGGAGTTCTAGAACATAGAGTGAGAAGTAGATATCATTCTCCAACATTATTGAAGCAATTGATGAATATTTTGGTACACGAATGATGCAACATTTCATTGTAAATTATTCAGACACCCAAAAATCTATTCCACGCACAATTGCAGCTGTTTTAAAAGCAAATGATTGCTCAACACTTTATTATTAAATAATTTTAATGTATATGTCAGGGGTTCATATTATTTAGTCCACGCCCTGTATTTTCACAATTTTTTTCTTCTGAATTTTAATGATCTTTGACAGTTTGACGGTACAAATGAATCCGATTATTGTCAATCGCAACTATTTGCCATCTTAATAGCATACTACTGTATTTGAGTAATGGCTAAATCTATTAGAAGTATATATGAATCAATCTAATTTTGATGTTTTGATATGATGTGAGGTGTGACTCAGACTGGGCATGTATATTTGGTGACACTTATGGACGTTATTATATTTATTTATATTTAGGAAAGTTGTTTCATTTTGAGTTTACGAAAATTATAATGTTTTTTTTGTATAGTTTAGGGTGTATTTGCGTAGTTTATATTAGTTATTTTATTAGACCATTTAACTGTTGCTTGTAATATTTGTTACATGAGAAAACAATTATGACTTGAGATGATATAAAACATCACATACTTGGTGAAGCTAGGCCAAGATAAGAAAGACACCGAGCAAACAGAACTAACATCACTAGCAAACAATATCTAATGGGTACGTTGCCGAATGTTCCGGATAATGGAGATTCAGGTGCTGGGGCTAGACGAAGTGTGTAAGAAGTTTGCCCTGGTAGACAAATCTTTGTGGATATAACCACAAGTTTCAAGAAAGCCCGAAATCGTGGAATGTTCGAGCGTTTCTTAAGAATCCGTAAAGCACGGGTTCAACTTTCTCATCGAGAATGAGAACTTGTCGCCAAATAATTAAAAGTTGCCAAATAATTAAAGATAAACTAAGGATAGAAAATCATAATTACAAAAAGAACGGTCAGAACAGTAGAATTCTTATGTATGTAATAATGTAATGTGTGATGTGTAATTCTTATATAATCAGTTTGGTCCGATAATAGAATTCTTATAGTCAAACCAGACTGACGAGTAGTACGTAATTTTCATTCAATTCATAATTATTTTTCATGTCTTTTTTCTTGTTAATTTTAATGATGTTTCGACATTTTTTGAATACAAAAAAGTTCTGGGAGTACAAACGAATTCGAGGTCTGACAATCGCAACTCTTTTCATCTTAATGGCATGCTACCGCAATTGAGTAATATCTATCCATTGAGAATATATATAAATCAGTCTAATTTTGATAACTACACATGATATGAGATGCGATTCAGACTAGTCACGTATATTTGATCGATATGAGTGGTAAATAGAAGGCGGGAAGAGTAGAGTAAGATATCTAATCTTTTTAAAGCTCTTGCATAAATGTGGACAAAGATTACTGTTGCGAAGTAATTATATTTATTTACATTCAAGATAATGGGAAAATGTTTAATCTTGAGTTTACGAAAATTATAATTTTTTTTGTATAGTTTAGGGTGTATTTGCGTAGATTATATTAGTTAATTTATTAGACCATTAAACTGTTGCTTGTAATATTTGTGACATGAGAAAAGAATTATGACTTAAGATGATATAAAACATCACATTATGTCGAATATCTGATGAAGCTAGGCCAAGATAAGAAAGGCACCGAGAAAACAGAACTAGCGTGGCTAGTAAAAAATTGTCGCATTGGCGCTTTATCGAATGCTTGAGATAATGGAGATTCAGGTACTGGGACTAGACGAAGCGTATAAAAAGTTGGACCTGGCAGACCCCTCTCTGTGGATATAACTATATATTTTAAGAAGGCTCAAGATCGTGAAATTTTCGAGCATTTCTTAAGAGTCCGTAAAGTACGTGTTCTGGTAAAGTCTTTCCCTCCCCGAAATTGGGAACGAAGCGGGTTGAAGAAAAGGGTTTCTTGAACCAACCTTCTTAGCTACCACCAAGAATCTGAGGGGCGAGGTTCACCGATAAAACGATGCATCGAGAATGAGAATTAGAAGTAATTAAATAACTAAATATTAAAAACTAACAACAGAAAATCGTAATTAGCAAAAGAATGGCCAGAACAGTAGAATTCTTATGTGTTTTAATAATGTAATGTGTAATATTACTTAATATGTTCTTATATAATCACTTGGTTCCGTTTATAGAATTCTTATAGCAAAACCAGTCAGACGATTAGTAAGCAAGTTCCATTCAATTCATAATTATTTTCACCATTACGTAACGATTTTGTATTCTTTCATTTTATGATTTTTATATTATTAATTTACATAAACAAGCTACTCTTAATTCACGTGTATTAATTCACGGAATGAAGAAAAAAATGAATTGTGTTTTAATTTACAACATTGTTTTCTCTTCATACCAACTCAACAGTTGCATCAATGCTTAAGCAAAACCCATCGATCTGAAGTGATTTATTATAATGGTATTGTTTGATATGGGCTTAATAAATGTTCAAATTTACAATGCTGGGATATAGATTTATTGGTGGCCTTTTTTTTGGTTAACTAGTGGAAAACTATCTGAACACCTAGGACAACGGTGAGACCGGAAACTTTCCGACGAAACCTCCCATAAATAATAACTGAATTTCTAGCATATCGAACGCAGTTAACGTCCTCGTGATTACGTCGGTTTTGACGCTTAAAGACGCCGAAAAGAAAAACAAAAACAACCCGGCGAGAAACTAAAGTTAGTTTCGGAACAGGATAAAGTTTCGAGTTTCCTTCGGGCTTTTGTCCGTTCCGCTATGTCGAACGCCTACCGAGGGCGGTTTCGGGACGCTTATCAAATAACGGCGCAAAAAATTATCATAATAGAAAGGGTGTTTACGAAAATACAAATGTACGTCGTCTATCTGCGGGTTCTCGTTGTATTAAATGCTTATTACGATCTGAAGTTTGTTCTTGCTTCGCATAATAACAGATAAATTTTAGCTTTATAACTCACTTGAGAAAAATTTTTATTTTAACTTGAAAAATAGCTTGTTAACGAACATAACTGGTGACTTATTGGAACAGGAACGTACACAGGTATAAACTCATCGTTTTGTAACAAGCAGGACTGTAGCAATAACACAGACCTTTTAGTGCATTGAATATGCTTAAATTTTTACCAAATAAGTCGTATTTGCGAGAATTTTTACTTTTTTTCTTCAGTCTGAAGAAACAGGCAGCTGAGGGTCATCTAGTACTGTTTGAAGCTCATGCTCTATCAATTTCGATATGTGGATACTGACCGATGTTTTAAAAGTCGTCATTTTGATACCGAAGAGAAAACATTCTTTCTGCAGAGCAAATCAATTTGAGGACGAACATTTGAAGGTGTCACTTGATCATTATCCATGTAAAATACAAGCAAAATATGCAGAATTGTTGGGACTAATACAATAAACTATTTCTAATCGCTTGTTGAAACAATCATTTGAGATGTTTTTTTGGCTACCATTGATGCATTTAAGTCAGTCACTGCGAGCAAAACGACCGGAATACGGGCAACACAACAATGTTATTCTTGAGAATGAAAACGCTCGACCTCATATTGTAAAACCTGTGAAAATATAATTGAAAACATAGTAACAAGTAAATAGCTTTAGGTTACCTGAATGAAATTAAAATAGTCTTATAATCATCTAGGAGTTTTGTGAAAGCTCCAGTTATAAGAGTTTAAAAAAGCTCGGTTTCGAGTTTAAAATAAAAACTTTAATTTGAAAACTATTTAATTTTAATAGTGAGAAGTAGCAATTTGTTGGAGTGACTGAACGAAACAACACTACTCCCTTCTAAACCTATTTTAAGTAAAGATCTAAGTAAAACACTTGAAGAAGAATAATAAGAAAAATGGTAGAATATATTTCATAGCCACTCTTTTGCATCTCAGTTGGTTGTTTGATATTGTCCATCAATGTCTTTGCGTTTCAGTTCATAAGAAATTTCCAACTACATTGCCTGTGAAACTGATCATTTTGTAATATACCTTTAATTCCTGCAAGTTTCTCTATGGTCTTAATCGGACCTGTTGGAGGATTTTTCAATTTTTTCAAAATTATTTTGTTGTAAATTACTTATCAAACTCAAAATCGGCTATGGTCTTTCTTGAAACTAACAAACATTTACCATTATTGGTCAGTTGGTGTATTATCAACCTAAATTTTTATGAGCATATGATTTACTAGGCGGATGCTCTTTAATAATTTAATATCCACAGTTGTAATATTAAAGCATCACATTTGTAACATTAAAATAAGTAATATTACATGTTTTCATCTTTGCTTCTTTTTAAAGATATTTTTGTGTTTTTAAGCTATTTCGTTATTTTTCTAAATAGATTGATAAATAACCGTTACTAAACTTTTACTAAACTAAAATTTGATGCTGATTCTTATTTTTAGATTAAAACCATTTTCCATGTATTGTATTAGCAACATTTAAGTAATTAATAGAGGTGATTAATATATACTGAATGAATATCAGTCAACAGGTAAATTATGAAAGATTAAAAGCCCAAAAGTATTATTTATAGAGGATAAAACAGTTGGGCTGTGATCCTTGGCTCCGAGTGCACATTAAGTATATCAGTATTAAGAAGCAGTATTAAAAATCCAATAGTTTGAATTGCCTTAATCCTCGAGGTATGAATTTAGAGAAAGAACAAGCATTTACAGTAATAAGCCTCGTTAGTTTTTCCATAATTCATAAATAATTAAATAATATGGCTTAAAAAACATGTTTCGTTATAATATTATATAGGAGGTGCTAGTTTAGCACTTCATGTAAGAATATTTAATTCAATTTTATTTATAAATATATATATATATATATATATATATATATATATATATATATATATATATTTATATATATCACACGTAGAATCATAATATTTATCACTGTCATCAGACGCGTAAAGGCATAAAACTGTAAATAGGTGTAGGAACATAACAAGAAGTGAAAATAAGCGAATAACCCAATTTCGGCCGAAGAAATAAACTTCTAGTTACCTTATCATGCCGTCCCACTCTTTTGTTTCCCTGTTTAAAGAACCATAACGTCCATCCGGCGCCAGCTTGATCGTGTAATTAAAACCCAGGGTGCGTGAAATTTCGTGTATCAGATCTACGGCATAACCCTCGAATTGGGCGTTTCCTGTTAGTTTTTCGCTGGCTTCTTTTCTCATCACGTACGGCGAGCTCTGAAACAATTATGGTTTTAATCGAACAACGGAGACCTTAAGTTAACAATTATTACTTCACACTATAATAAAATAATATTGATAAAACTCATTATTTTACTGGATAAATTTTTATTAAATATGGAGATATATAGATATACGCAGTGGATAGACCAATAAAATACACCCCAAATATACACAATAATAAACTTCACAAAGCCAATTCTGAGCTGTGCAAGAAGTGGTGCAACGATGTTATAACCAGGACACTCCGTGGTTTGCAAGATGTGCTATGGTCCGATGAATCATCGTTTACATTATTATCTGCAAATAGTGGCGTTCATTTATGAAGAATTCCAAAAGAAGCATATTTGCAGTCAAACATGGGGAATTTTTCGTTATGATACTCGCTGTATACAGCTGATATATTCACATGCCTGGCTGGATTAGCGCGAATGTATAACTGGACATCATCAATGATGAAGTTTTTACTATGACTAACACATTGCTGCTAGATATTTCCACATTCCAAGATGATAGTTTACTAATACACACAGACAAATATGTTCAATCTTAGTTTGGGGAACATTAAAATTTCATCAAACATCTTTCCTGACCAGCACAACCGTCAAACATCAACTTAATTGAAGCATTATAAGGAGTTTTAGAGCGTGATGCATATATTCAGATTTTCAACATCATTGAAGCAATTGGCGAATATTATTGTACAAAAATGGAACGATATTCCGTTGGAGACAGATAGACTTGGAGAGATAATGTCTGAATACACTCTGCGAGTCTATTCCGTGAATAAAGGAAATAGTGACTTAAAAGCAACTTATTAATAAATAAATACTGCATATGTCGGGTGTTCATACTATTTGGTTCATCCCCTGTACAGATAATTGTATCTTAAATACTTAGTCCTAAATCTAATCTAAGAATGAAGTTTTCAAGGCGTTTTATTCATTCACAGCTACAAAACAGAACTTTGTTGATAAACCATTTTTGCTTATATGCCAGTGACATTAGTTCATCTTTCAAGCTAACCTTTTAAAATTAAATATTGTGTGTCTAAGTAAATGCTCTTAAGTAATTAAAGTTTTCTCAGAGGTGAAAGTTGTAGCTACTATTGCTGTTTATATTTTTCACATCTGTCTTTGTAAAATATATAAGTTAATTCCACTATTTGCGCTGATATTTGAATGGAATTATACTGTAATGAATTTTTAGACGAAGTACAGAGAGCATGAAATTGTGGAAGTGAAAACTGCTAATAATACAAACTACTAATATTTAAATAAAATCTTCACATATCCTAAAAGATTGGTGGGAAATTAGCGATAATGAAATATTAAGTACTTTAATGTCTTTTCATCAGCAATATCTATTAGTGAAAATGCAAAGTTTTAATGTACACTAAACTAAACTAAAAACTTATCTCAAGCTCTTATAAAACTTTTAGATAGCTTAGAAGTTGAGGAATCAACTGTTTACAAACATTTATATAGGATGGGAAAGATGAGGAGGAACAGGGAAAATGGCTACCATATGAAGTGACTGAAAATGCCATTTAAAATCGTTTTAACATCACTGTTTCATTAGTTGTGAGGCAAAACAAAATAGTTTTCTGTGCCGTATTGTGACTGGAGATGAAAAGTGGATTTACTATGAGATTGCTAAGCCATAAAAAATTATGGGTTAATTAAGGAGAGCCAATTATATCGATACTCAAACGGAATATTCATGATTGTAAAGTGTTGCAGTGCATGTGGTGGGATTCGCAATGTTGTGTAAGGATATTACGAGTTTTTAAACCTGATGAATTATGAATTATTACTGCAGTATGTTTACTAACGTCTGTTGAACAAATGGAGGGACGTATTGTTGCAAAAAAAACAGAAATAGCGAATAACATAGGGAAGGTCATCCACCCTGTGTGATAAAGCTGGGCCACATGTTGCAAGAGTTGTGAATCGCAGCGGAAATGGAAAGTGTTGCCGCATACAGTAGTATACTCACCAAACATAGCGATTTAGAAGTCGCGCGGCTTGATTGGTACAACATTTCAAAATGTCGGAAAAGTGAGAATATGGATTAAAAAATAATGATTCTATTGTTAGCAAACCAGCATTATTTTTTTCTAAATATTTTTACCATATGGCCATAAAGATGGGAAACATTTGTACAAAATGATTTTTAAAATATTTTTAAAATTATAAAAATATTTATATCTCATACTTTGATAGGATATCTAAAATTAAAAATTATTTGCTGCTGCTGCTATTGATTGCAAACTGGAAGTGCATCACACAAGTAGATTTATTAACAACAAACATATTCACGATATAATGGGCCTTGATGCACTGATTCTTGGGCAAGGTTTTCTTAATATTTTGAAGTAACAACTTTAATAAGTTTGAAAGAGAAAGTTTCAGACCTATGGATGCATTCAAATAGTTGATATTCATTTTAAGGATACATTTAGAATGGTTTCAATGAGTAATGTCTTTTTATGAATATTTGAAAAAAAATATAGCCGATTTGATCTAACCATTAAGATTAAGACCCCATACAGCCATTCCTATTTATTTATAACGATGTTAATTTATTTCGAATATATTAGGTTTTATACACAAAATCAATAATCTCAAGCTTTACTGTAGGACATGGTTATAACTAAACAAAGCGCCGTTATACTATCACGATAACATCATAAAGAAATAACACGGCAATCACATAAAATCTATCTCTAACGACCATAAAAGGCCACTCGATCCCAGAACATAAACAGGAATATCAATGACAGGAAAAAAATCCGGAAATTTACAGCGCCAATGAAGAAAAATTGGACTGTATGGAAAGCAAATCTCATCGATCTTTGGCGCACACCCACACGCACAACAACACATGCGAAAACAACAATCCTAAGAAAAATCCACAGGCTGAACGATATTTTAGAGGGCGAAGTTTTCGGTCATTTTTTTCCCGTATAATGTTGACAAATTTATTGTACAACTGTGAGAGCATTTTTCCGATTGTAAAGTTCAGGAAGTTATATTTTACTAGGGTCGGGATATATTATGTTTTTGTCCAAAACAAAAAAAGAACATATATGGCAACAATACTACTCTTCATGAGCATCAAGCTAAGGTTTAGTATTAAGGCAAGTCTGAAGATATTGGTTTGGATGATTTAAAAGTGACGACAACGAGGAGAAAACTTTTCAATTATTTAAATTAAATTTTGTGTTACTCCGAAAATAATGAACTAATATAAGTTCAAAATGGACATTATTGCATGATGAACATGGCTATGCTTTATCCATCCACATGAAAGAAACTTACAAAAAATTTAAAATAATAGCATCTGTATATTTTGATCATGATGGATTGGAATTTGATGCAATCTTCTTGCGAAACCCACCAAACACTTCTAGAAACTTTTGGTGTTATTCCGTTAAAATTCAGTGTCAAGTTTTGGTTTTAAAGATTTAAAAGTTTTAAGAAAATTGAGTTGAAAATGGCTACAAAATTGTCTAACATACCAACTGACTGGAAATACTATTTCGAACCGTTACAACATCGCGTTTTCATTTCTTGCCGGGTAAAAAGAAGAGTTTTATGTGTTGTATTATGAGTCGCAACAAAAAGTGGTTCTACAATGATAATTTCAAGTGGAAAAAGTCATGGATTAGCCCAGATGAGCCATCCACATTAATATAGAAGCGGAGTATTCATGACCATAAAGTCTCACTGTGCATATGGTAAGATCAGCATGGTGTATTACGAACTCCTAAGACTGATGAAACTGTTACTGTAAATTGAATATATTTAACAAGTAGGGATGCAATAGCTAGTAATAGATGCTCGGCCATAATTTGTAAGAGTTCCGAAGGATACACCATTACAGCTGGAATGCTGTAGTTCTGCCACACCAGGCATACTCATAACTATAGCGTCTTGATTATCACTTGTTCAGATGGATGCATCATGGCTCCGAAGGTATAAGATTCCGAAATAAGTGCGAATACTAACCCATAGATCACTGCTAAACCCCATATCCCCATGTTGTCAGAAAGATGAGAAAATGTATGGTGGAAAATAGTTTCATTAATAGGCATGTTATACTACTTTTTCTTAATAATGGTCTTTAAATGTGTAAAAAATATCAGAATACAAGCAATCATCTATTATTGGATGGAAATGGAAATACTTAAGGTCCTTTTGTTTAAGTGAACTAAAACTCACGAAAATCTTAATATAATTATAAAGTAATTGATTAATATAATTTTAATTTCTGTGGTTAAATTAAAACATTGGCTTCTAAGTGAGAATAATATTATTATTAAAACTTTAGGAGAGCTCAAAATTCCATAAATTTTTCTACCACCACTACATATACAGTTTGGTTTAATGAAAATATTTGCAAAAGCTTGAAAGCAACTATGGAAAAGGAAAAAGAAGTTTGGATATAACATAAAAGAAGTTCTGGTTAAATTTTGGACAATATGAACAGAATCATTATATATTTAAATTAGCTGATACCTTGTATGTGTGTGTGTGAAAGTCATCTTTAAAGTTGCGGACACATAATTTGCGTATTTACATTAGCTCTTTCTGAAAATTTAAATGATGCGACTGAAGAGTAAGTTTAAAGCCTTAGATTAGGAAATGATGAGTAAATTTCTATTCATAATGATAATCCATAAAAAAATCTTGAATTTGGTTCTAGAAGTAAAAATCAGGTTATTTAATAAAGCAACGATGAAGCAAAGGTACCTGTACGACCGAAAGATATCAACAGACGTAGCAGCGCACACCCGTCTCAATATCCACATGTCAGTATATTCCGTTGGTTCAACCTTAACAAATCATTATTTTATCATATCCATATGTCGCAAAGCTCTTTGCATGCAGCATACCTTTTTTGGTATATCTGTATTTTGTATTTAATTTTTTTTACCTTTTTGTATTTTGTATGTTCATAATTGTATGTAAAATTATGACAGGGGAGCATTGTAGCGTTCATGATGCACATCGAATTTCACATGTTGAATAACGATCTACAAAATAACCAGAAATGTAATCCCAGATGTTGAACGGGCGAAGTGTCAGCAGCGCCAACCAGTACATACTAACGAATATCTGGTAAGTCGGAGACGTTTATCTGGGAGATTATTGAATAGAATTTCATTTATTCAGTGTCTCACCATCATTCAGTTCAGACGTACCTCCATCGACTGCCCAGGTCTTGTCTACAGGTAACACCGTTGCCATCCTTGCTGCTGCCAAAGGCTAAATTGGTACCATACAGTTCCAGGCTATAAAAGACCATCACTACGACGTCTCGCTCTCTTTTTTTATCTACCCTCTTGTAACCGTACCACTTCCACAGCGCTACCGTACTTCCTTCACCTTAACCTAATATCCGATCAATTCTCATGTCGACCACATGTATCATTCAATGTTAAAATACACAAGTTTTATTGAATCAGTGTTTTCAGTTCTCGTGTAAATTCCTTCCACAAATAGTAGTGAGTGTTCGGACACACCATCGCATCGACGGCCACATATTCCGATCGACCGACCGATCAGACACTCCTACACATTTAATTTATCCTAAGGCATAAAATGTTATCATCCCAACTTTTATTGTATGAATAAAATATAGCGATACAGAAATATATTCTGTAAGATGGCAGATGCAATTTGAAGATTACATACACTTAAATAAATCTTTCATGTATTCCAATTATTCTATAATAAAATTAACAATAAGAGGCAGTAAAATCCGACGAGAAAAATCGTAAGATCTCTTTTTACTACCATCGAGTCTTAAAACAGAGACCAAAAAACACCCTCTTCCATATCACTCGATACGAATCCGAATATCCAGATCGTAAAAAAGTTATTTCCCCTCGTGTTGCGGAAACGCGAAAAAAAATTAGGATGTATGGGAATAATATCCCATCGACCTTAATAAGAAAATCTGGAACGATATAAAACGCTCCATTAATTCCCACCATCGTTCTCCTCCATCCACCCCCGCACCGCCACGCCGACAACACACATACAAACACAAAAAAAAGAAACGGAATGAAAAATTCCACCGCGAAAACTGTATTTCCACCTTGCGGTCACCGGCCAACCTCCCACCCTTCCCCCTCGCCCCGGCTGGAATCGGCGTGCTTCTGAAAATACTTTATTTTAGTAGCGGGAATGGTTTTTTCCCCGTGGTAGGGAACGGTTTGTGGTGATATTTCAGTGAAAAGCTCGGGATTTTTTGTCTCAATCTAAATAACGTTGGACGCGGAAAAAAATCTGGATATGGGTATCGAATATACTGTGGCGTTCCGGGGAGAAAAAAGGAATGGAGATCGTCCGTTAAAGGAGATGAGGAAAAAATCTTTCGGGGAATTTAGTGTTTTATCGAGATAAGTCCGGAGAAAAATTTCAATTTATAGTTTAAGAAATGATAATATGGCCCTTTTTATTTTGAAACAATAAATCTTTGCGTCGACCGAAAAATCTACGGTATAAATAAAAGAAAATGTTTTTGTTATTTCTTTATCCTTTCCTCCTCGTTTTACCAACTAAGGTTTATCTGTACTGGTCTTACGCTTAACGTGGCCTACAGTTTGGCGAGTGAACAACTTAGAGAGTATCTCTAAAGACATGCGGTTTTATCTAGCATGGTTATTTGCGTTATTTTCGCATCTTACATTCTTGAATTTTGGACAATCACAAACATAAATTAGCGGCCATGCACCAGCAGGATTCCAACACGAGACTATCGCAACAGTAGAAGGACCATTTTGAGTACAGTTTATTCATAATTATAGTTTTTTCAGACTAATAAATGGTTGCATATATCTTAATTAACGATATTTATTGAAGAAATTTATAAAATATAGTGTAATTTATAAACGTTATCATGGAATGATCAAAACTGCATTTTAGCCATTTGTTATTATTGCTGTTTGATTGAAAAAAAAATGCTGCCAAAGCCCATGAACTATTTTTAAATATGTGTGGGAATGGTTCTGTTCTATAGTAAATTGATTACTTTAGACAAAACTACGTCGACGAGAAACTGAGAAAATCAGAGAAATATCACTTAAAAGCTTTGACTGTTTATTTAAGTTGTTTTAGAAATGTTGAGAGAATAATAAGGAACAATATGGGATACTTGTTAAGTAATATATATATATATATATATATATATATATATATATATATATATATATATATATATGTTAGAAGAGTATTACTGAAGCAGTTCATCTCGTGTAGTACAAAAAGTAGAACAAAAGGAAATATGGCAGATGAGATTCTGTCTGAACACGTCGTCATTATATTCAAGGTTCTTTTCAGAATCATACCATACTATAAATAAATAAATTATATTTGTTATCGCACATATTGTTCTTTTTATCCGATTAATAAAATTATTAGAAAATTAAGTGTTTTCATAAAAATATCTTGATATTACTAATAGTATTTTGCAGTGTTATCAGGGAAAACTGCTAGATATAGATGATATAGGGGAAATATTTATAAAATTACATTGTATCCTAATAAGTGAATACATGATTTAACTGATAATTAGTACTCACCAATATTGTGGTAACAACGAACGTTTTGTTCTGGATAATTTCTACTATTTGAGTGTACGCCTCCCCGTAAGTCCTGGTGAAATTCACCCCCTCGCTTGAATTCCAGGTCCCGATCTTCTTGAGCCCGTCCCTGGTCAATTCGATGACGTCCAACATGAAGTCGGTCCGGAATCCTTGATGGTCGAACTTGATGACGCCCGTAAGACCACGCATCTCCACCTGAAATTTACATTTTATTAAAACACACGATCCCACGGGTATTGTTTTGCGCCAGAATAAAATCAATATATTAAGAGATTTAGTCAGTTTAGCCGGATTATCATGCAGAACACATTTTCGCAATCAATAAAAGCTCAAACGCCAACAGAAGATCGGGGCAAAAAAGCTCATATAACATTAATGCGGTAAAATTGCCGAAGTATTTTTTTGTATATATTCAGTTTATGTGTTTCGTCGTATAAAGACTTTTTTATAATACATCCGAATGGGTCGTAGGAAAATTGACCTCGAAAAAATTAAAGCGAGAGTTCAAAAAAGAAAAGCGCTCGGGGTGATTAATATCCGTTTCCGGGAAACTTTCCAACAACTACTCATGAACTTTTAAGACTTCGAGATTCTTTCTGCGTTCAAATACGTTCATTACGTATTAAAAATGAATGCTATTTCAGTATCTAAAAGTGGGTTTGGGATTCAATTATTCACTGACTGAATTCGCTGTGTTAAAAATTACCAGGGGCTGTTAAATAAAAAACAATGTATTTAAATAATATGCTATTAAAATAATATTTTATTAACAACTTGTTATTTCAATAGTTATCGCGTTGTAATGTTTAATACTAAATAATGTTTTAACGTAAGATATTTTTAATCTTGACAAAAGCTGGGAACACCTGAAGAATTATTTCTTAAAGGGAGCTCCCATGTTGAGATCATAAAGCTACCATCCTTTTAATTAATTCAATTAACAGGAATATAATTAACTGTGAATAAAATAAGAAAGATTAACGTTGCCACTCTTTGGTTAAGTTGGGGTAAAACTAAGCAGCTGAAGCTGTAGTGTCACAAAGTGTGGATTGAAGGTGCTCGGACGCCTAGCCATAAACTGTTTTAAGATTTCTTCTAAACATTCAAGAATTGAAAAATACCTTCAAGGTATAAGGCCACCAATGGCGCACTCAAGTTGCTGCGAATTAAAGTAGTATGCCAACGGCGGATTTTAATAGCTTAGTTTCTTAGCCGTAGACTATTAAAATTTTAAACATGAAAATTTCGGTAGAAAGAGTGTCATTTCGAAGATACTTGTATTCCAACTGGTGGACAAAGTTACTCTTAATTATGAAATATGAATGAGAGAAGTGATATATTCAAATATTAAACAACGCCTTATCTCACAAGTGACAATGCCGACATTAATTGGAAATATCCCTATTATTCAGTATAACACTTCCATCTAAAACAACCCTGTCTAAAATAAAAACGTACGTGATACGTAATCAGCGAAGCGTTTAGAATTGAAGGTCCTATAGGTAAAGGCGAAGGTAATAATAGGAAGAATGTCACAAGACTGTTCTCTTTTGAGAGCAAACAATTAAACTAGGGATATAGAGAAATCTAACTATAACAGTTAAACCACGGAATTTTGTGTAAAAACATTACAGTTTAAAAGAGGTGTACGAAGGTAAGACTTCGAGATTCTTTCTGTGTTCAAATAAGCTTGTTACGCCCCTTTGGTAATTTCTTCAGAAGAGATGTGTTATAAATTTTTGTTTTAAATCATACACATTTCATAATTTATATAGGTTTCTTATTAAAAAAAAAATAGTCAGAAAATTGAAACATATTTTCATCTATTATTTTCACTGTAATTTTAACGATAGTTAGGTAGTGTGATAGAAACTGATAAGGATATTACTGGTTTTTACTTCATCGTCGATGTGTGTAATTTGTTCGATAATATGACGGTATTCTACGGGAAGAATGCAGACAATGTTTAAATAAGCGTAAGAAGTACAAATAGCAGCTAACAAAATTGTAATAAAATTGGTCGAAATTCAAAATACTAAATTATAAAATATGAAATTTAAACTGAACAAGATAATGTATTGTAGAATATAAATATTCTGATAATATTCACCAGTATTTAATAACGAAGCGATCTAGTTCATCGACAAGGCTCATAGAGGAATATTCGTAAGAATAAGATATAATGATAGTATAGTAGTACAATAGTACAAAGGTTTTTTCAATATAAACATAATTTAATACAATTATTTGAGAGGAAACTGTTAGACTGGCAAGCCTCCATAGAAAGCTTAGAGATATGCAGCTCGTGATATAAAATATCCCTTCATACACTGTATGGTAATATAGGACTCAAATGGCTTAAAGATAAGCTCGAAAAGAGGTCTAATGGAACTTCCAGACATTGGTTTTAAATGAATACAATTTTTGAAATCATATAATAAAATCAAGGAAGACATATTATTTCCATTTCTGTATTTAGATGAGACATGGATATTTCAGAATGGGACCAATATACCCAACGGTCACTCATGGCATGATTATAACAAAGATAGTGTTAAGATGACAAAAGTTGTCGGGCAAAGGTAAACTTTGGAACAACAATTAATTAGGTATTATTAGTCATAACATTTATTAATAATTGATTGCAGATATATTGTTCTTCATACTGGAAACAGAAAATAAATTCGAATTGAATTCGATAAATCATATTTAAGAAGAAATTGACAAATAATGGATTCATGAACCAATGTTAGATAGATTGGAAATTAATAGCTTAATTGTTCACTTAAACGAAACTTTCTTAACACGTTATTATGAATCAATGCTGGCAATTGGCAAGACTAATGTGTGTAATTGTTCAGAATATACATGAGCATTTGGTTAAAATGTGCGAGGAGAGAAAGAATACTAACTGTATTGCAGATATGGTAAATGCATTAGGGGGAATGCTGTAATTATATCTAGTTTTATCAGAAAATATGTATACAGGTGGTAACAGAACAAAGTAAGGAGAAATACGTTCCTATCGACATGACTTTACAGGAAAATACTGTACTGAAGGAAACAGGAACTCTTACTAAATGTAAAAGGTTAATATGCTCTCTAATGAAAGTAAAATATGTTGCTTGTGTATACAATTGTTCACTAAATAGATTAGGTGATACCACTACATAAAAATGCTGCTAAAACCCAGAGTTTATGCGGCAAAATTACGACGTTTTGACGTCATCAATTCAGATGACGTGTATTCACTCTAAAATTTAATAATTTTTTTCTCTAGTTAGCTAATAACGACTAGTAGAAAAGGCAGTAGTACTCTAAAAAAGTATCTCTGTGAAAAATGTAAATTAGTCTACTTGATTAGAGAAACACTCTAGGGACGTACTTAACACCATTGTATTCTGAAGCATGCCGCGTGGATTAGAAAAGCTTTCGAACAAATACACTTACCACTTTCATGTAATTAATAAGGCTGTATCCGTGCGGCCAGAAGTCGACTGCATCGCAGCTGAGCGGTTTGATGTCGATCTGTTGGCTCGTGTCCAGGTCGTGAAGAGCTTTGGCAAACAGATGGACCGCATCGTACATTAGAGCAGTTTCGGCCTATAAAAAATGCCGGGAATCAAAAATGTATATTGTCGTATTTATAAATTTTAATTAAAGGCTAATAGTCCATAATTTAAAATGATAAATTCATGGAAATATTATAATGTTATTGGTGGAAGAGATATTTTTAATGCATACATTTGATATATAAATTTGTATAAAAGTGACTTTGTTATTATAAAACGTTAACTCTTTACTTTTAACTTTATTTCTAGCTTTGATGTAGTTCAATCTGTAGGTCCAATTTTCAATAAATCCTTTTAGCAATTGAAGCCGTATATAGTATTATTACAGTTGTATCTTATTTTTGGCTTTTTGATGTAGAGTAACGACTTTACATATCTCCACATTTTCTTAGAGAAAATAATGAGGAACTGCTATTTTACTACAGGTATCCAGTTAGAGCAAATGCAGACGTTCAAGTAACGCGGAAAAAAAGTTCCACGAAAATAGGAGATTAACACTGCACTAAGCCAAAGAAGCTGCAGCTGACCGCCAACTGTCGCGAGATATATAGTGGGAAATAAAGCCTTGCGGCCTATTTGTTGATAATGATGATTATTACATATACCCACAGTTTAATGTAGCCGTTAAGGAAAATAAGAACAACATTTTATTTTAAATTTACCAGTATTATACAAGTTAGTTTTGTAAGAACAATTTTTCTGCAAAATCTTCCATAAATTAAATTTACACAGACACAGATTGATATTCGCTTCTTCTTTTATACTACTTTCTACAACATCATAACATATTCTGAGAAGTGTGATATGCAGTCATACAATGCAATACCCCTCTAGAATATATAACGAAAGTTTTTCGGAATGTTTAGTTATATTAAAAGAGTGTTAGTGCATCCCAATGTGCTCGCTAATTCGCGAGACTACAGTGAAAGGACACAAAAAGTTGTGGGCGTTGTTTACAAGAGTTGTGGTTAATAATAGAATAGTTTTTAGGTAAATTCTATTTTTACAAAAATTTATTAAGGTAATATAACTATTTATTATTTAATAGAGAAAATTAAGAGTAATAATTTCAAAAACTTGATATTCTATATAAAAACGTCTGGTTTTCTCTCTAAAAATGTAAATAGCAATAAAAAAATATCCGTGAGGTTTTTCTTTTAATAGAAACACTTTGATTTCTCATAATATCTAGAAGCAAGCAATCCTGTTACATCCTTTTTACCATTGTTTCATCAAACAAATAAAAAAACAGCTTTTGTTCAGTAGCGGATACGAGCCTCAACTCAAATAAGGAACACAACAACGGAAAGAAAGGTCCCTTTGATAGAAATCAATCCGTATATGGTCTGGACCGGCATCTTTTTGTAAAACAATAGCGGACATCGTAAACCATTAGAACAGTACGAGAACAAACGGAATTTTTAACCGACAAAAACATCCAGTGGGCCGGGTCGTTGGCTATTTGTTTGTTTTGGTCTCTGCGGCCCGATAAAAAAAACAAACGCCAAACTGCGGCGAGGATGTTGGACCAGATAGGGATTACGAGGGGAAATAAATGGTCCAATTTTTCTCGACCATCGCAAGTGTCAATATTCAATTACGGTTTTAGGTGACTTCGAGTTCGCCGCTCTTTGGGATTTTTTGATTTAAAATAAGGTCACTGCCATGATCGGAAAAAGATTGGTCGAGATATGCGTTGGTTTGTTTTCGAGGTGCGTATTATTTCCACAGTGCAAGTACGAGTGATTAAATTTTATGGAAACAATCAAGAATTTAATGGATATTTTGGATCATTTTGAATATTATATACTTCCTCTAAAAACAATATAATTGTTTTACAAAGGATTTCGGTTTAATTTTCGGTAGAGCTTTAGTTGAAAGCATTTCTTTCGATTTGAGATAAATCTTTCAACATATCTGACAAAGCAAACTTAAAAAATAATTTTATATGGTCAATAGTAAACAAATAGCCAATTTGAAGTTTGTGACAAGCTTACTGACAATCATTGTATGAGGGGCAAAATAAATAAAATGAAGGTTAAGGGCCTACAGTCAAGTTTTTAGTAAAACTATGTTTTTATTTTTCATCGTTATGTCAAATGAGGCCTAATTAATAAATTAATAATTAATATAATTCAAAATATATGGACGACGTACAATTATATACGTACGATATATATATATATATATATATATATATATATATATATATATATATATATATATATATATATCTCAAAGAAAATAATTAAAAATAGATAAACTTCAACATAATATATATTGTACTGTGTTGTATATTTAGCTCAGTTATATTAATGATCATAAAAAGTGTAATCTTTATATATATATATATATATATATATATTAGAGTCTCCTTTTACCAACTATGGTTTTATCTGGACTGGGCCTAAAGTTGCAACGTGGGCTCCGAACCACGGTCCTCAGCATTACCTACCGACTGGCTAGTGACCAACTTTAGAAATTATCCCAGAAGACATCCGGTCTTACCCAGCCTGGTTACTAACGTGACTGGGATCATTTTCCTTGTCAGATTTTACACTCTTGCCTCGAATATTCACAAATTTTAAACAATCACAAACATAAATTTACGACCATGCCCCAACAGGATTCGAACTTCATCTTTATATATTTAATAAAGTATAAATTGTTTTATGTCATTTTTTTTGTATTAGGTGTTAAATGTTAGTATATTGCCATTAAAAAAAATTAAATGATATTTTTATTGTAGTGCAAAATTAGTAATATATCTGATAGATAAGAATTGTTAAATTATATAGTATTTTTTTAATCTATTTTCGAAATATTTACTGTTTAATGTATTTTTTTACTTTTATTGCATTTTTATTTTTACTCTTATTTTTACCACTACTATTTTTATTATATTTTGAATTTCCCATTACTCATATTGGCAATTTAGACCCTCTGGTTCGAAAAAAGCTATACTTTTTCAATTCAATCAAATATCAATCAGTTAGCCTTAACCTAGTGAAGGGCAGCTCACAGACCCAACCGTCCTCATCAAATCTTACGTATCGGCCAGATTGTTTCAGGTGAAGATAAAGTGAATTCTCTCCGGCAGGAAAACTTTCTTCACCATAACTTTCATAAATCACAATTCGAGTAAACAATTAAATCACATCTTCAGAAGAAAATCTTCAAGTGGTTGAAATGGGGAGGGTTGCAAATCAACCGCCAAAATCCCGAGTTATCATTTTCTATAAAAAGCGTTTCGCACTATGCAACTCAATATTGACAATACTGATGCCACTGTATGCATAGCAATACTTTATAGCCATGAATATCTGCCATCTCATTTTTATTATCAGTAACAGTACGCGGCAGAAAACTTTTGTTTTTCTGCCTACAAAGTAATAAAACCGTGATATTGAAACGGTTCCTAATAATATTGTCGTTATATTCCTCAGGAAGACATTTTCCTTCTTTCTCGATCTTTCTTTCTGTTTGACTTTGATTTCTGTCCTGTTAATGTAATTCATTGGTACTCTAAGTTGTTCGTTGACGCTTATATGAAAATTGCCATCTTCACATTGTTGAAGCCAAAATAGACAATGGCGACATGACGGAGCAGTATCACTATAAATCTTCAAAAGTGTTTTGGCAGCAAATTTTTTAAAAATCAAGCACCAAAAGTAACAAATATCGAAAACCTAATTTTGAGCGTTCCATGATTATCATCTGTATATATTGTGCCTGAATAACTCACTAACGGATAACTGTTGTCTTACACAAGGAAATGTAAAAATCATGTGATTTTCCAGTTGTTAAGTTGTTTGCATTAATACTTTCATTAATATAAAATATTATTCATATATTTATTTGTTTTATTGTTAAAGTAACTATTTGTAACAATTTCAATTATTAAATATTACAAAAAATATAGAATAAAAAAAGCCTAAAAAGTATTTCACCAAAACAAATTGCAACATATATATATTTCAATAATACTTAAATATACGATAGAATGTAGACACAAAAATACCCGTACCAAATCAAATATCAATTAACCAATGTTGAATAACTCAAATACTACACTGAAAAAGTAACAATTATTTCAACTAATATAAAACGGAATACATTTTAAACTTGTTCGTACTCGATTAAAAAAATTTGTATCAAAGGTACACATCGATTTCTATTAAAATATTTCCCTATACCTACCCTATAAATTTTTTAGTTTTAATTAAAATTTTGTTTAAACAAACGTATTATGCATATTTTGTTAGCTGTAAAATATTAAAATTTGTATCTGTAACTTGCCATGCTTACTTTGTTATATAAAATGATAAAAGGATATAAAAACTGGAAAAAGTCACGTTAGTTTAGGTTTTTTCTCTATTTGAATATTGCAAACTTTCTCTTTTTAGTTATTAAACTCCCAAAAAAACATTTCATATCTGCAAAAAGTTACGAAACTCGTTAGTTGGCAAAAGAATATTCATTAAACTTTTTATATATGCAAAAATATCAAATATTGTAGCGTCTTCTTTGTGGTGCTTTAAACATTGATGACTAGGTAACTAATTCGACTTTTTTCCTTAGTATGTGGTTATATTCCTGTAAGTGTAAAGAACCTATTAAGAACCTATTTAAATATTATATAATGTAGTATAATGTAGTATATTCTTTTTAGTTGTTATTAGTTAATTATAATTATTAGGTATGCAAATATATAACATATATGTTTTCCTTTTATAATTTTTATACGCGTCATACATACCTGCCGTGTTAGCCAGACACACTTTGTCTATATATGTCATAGCTGTAGAGTGACTAAGCATGAAATTAAAATTAAATACTAATTAGAAATTCCGTATGTAAATATTCCACCGTATAGTGAATTGATTGAAGTTTGGATTGAAAAAGTGATCTTGTATTGCTAAGTTAAATCTATTAAAATATATCATAATTCTTGTACCTAATAAAAGAGCAATATGGATGCAAACTTCACCCAAGACTATCACAACCTGGGAGTGAAATATTTCCTCACGACTTGTTACGAATAACAATTCCTATATGACACTATCTATGACTATATCAGTCTCAGTGTAAGTAATCGATCCCATTGTATTTGAGTGTATTCACAGTTCTTTTCAGGATTTTATTCTCAAATAGTAGTATTATATGGATATTGTTAGCATTTGCTTGTACAGCAGCAACTTATTATTTTCCTCCAAATAACCAATAATTTTTTTTTGTTTTTTAATTCACACTCATAAGACTTGCCTTGTGGTGTAGTTGCTCTTCTTTATTTCAGTGTTGAATAGGCTTTTTTTGTTTAACTATAAACATACTGGTTGAAACGTAGAAGTTTAAGAGTTCAGTGTATTACTTCAATAGTATTTTGTACAGATTATAGGAGAATCTCTTATGCCAGACTTTATCGTAGGTTTTCGCTACGTTCAAGAATATAGCTAAATAAATGTTTTTCTTCCAAGGCTTTTTCAGTAATATCTGTGTACCTGGTCAATTGTTTAATGTTTGATCATAGTACAAATGTATCTATGCTATTTTTAAAGAAAAATTAATTGCTGTTTTCAATATTATGTATCACGTTACTGTTCTGATTACATGACACCTACAAATATCAATTCTAGATGAATATTAAAGAAATGGCCATGCAAATGGAAACTTATTTCTATCTCTAATAGATGGGAGGCAATATTAAGCTTTTGCGCATACGATGATAAGTTATTTATATACTTGTATAGACTTATTTTAGTGAACATACAAATTATTGTCAGTTATTTTAACACTGATATTAATTACACAAGTATATGCAGTTTTGGGCCTGAGTAACCAAAAGCAACTTATAAGGTAAATTGTGTGATTGAAGACAAATCCGCAGACCGTTTCTTAAAATTGGTTTTAGTTTCGGAAATATTCAATAAATTCATTATTTCACTATTTTTAACTATTAACAGTCATTTATTGAATTACAAAGTATAAATCAGAAACGAACAGAGGTTAAACTGAGTATTTTAGACTTGTTGGGATCTATTTTACGCATGACTGTTCAAGAGTAATCGCTCATCATGACTTCGTCAAAATCCTTGATATCGTCTTTTAATTTTCGCTGTATCTGGTAAGTTTTGTGGGAAACAAATTCGTGGTGATGCAATTTTGTGGTAACTTTGCAAAAAATTATCGTTAACGTGTTTATCATCCGGTGATTTGTAGTTATCGAGAAAGTTATGAACAACATAGGATACATTAATTACCCCACAAATATCTCCGGATTTGAATAAACCATAGAAAAGATTAAACCCTATTGTCTTCCTTTTCTAGTGGAGGTATATTCTTTTTGAATCGATCGGTACAGTCGATTAAGTCAAAACAACAAAAAAATCTAGAATAATTAGATCTTGTGTTAAATTAATAATTTTATAGTAATAATAATTCAGTTGTTGTGTTATTGTTGGTGGTTTAACAAACATTTGTTTTAAAATATGGAAAAACAAGGGTGAGTGTAGAATGTAAGGTTACATTTATAAATGTTATAAAATCCAAACAGCATCAATTTTATTTATAGTTGAAATGTTAGCTACCAAACCTATAACACAGCATTTTCAATGATATAGAATAGGTGACTCTTGAATAAAATAGGTATTCTAAATAAGTGATTCTTGAAGAAAATTATTCTTGTTGCGTTAGAAGTAGTCAAGTCATTAATGAGGTTTGTCCATAAAGAACAGTTGCAAAATTTATAGTAACTGGTAATAATTAGACATTTATTTTAAACTTAATATATTTTAGTAAGGATTTAAATTTATCTTATAGCTGTAGCTTTTAAGATGTAGTTAAATTTTGTTGAGAGTGAAAGGCGAAGAATGTAAAATTCAGAGAATTAGAGGAGAAGAAATTAGATTAGCATTTTGCTAAGATGTAAGGACACTGTACAGCGATATTATGAAATAATTAAATTTGCTAACAAAAGTAGACCTGAATCAAAAAAACAAAATATAAAACTAACAAAGACGTCTTAAGGATTTTATGAAAAGGAAAATACAATGCATTATTATATAAGACTATAGGTAAATAAATTATTGTTTTGTAAAAATAATGATGTATTGATTAAAATTTCTTTCAGCTTAAAAGTACAATAATCCATTCATTTTAGGCTAATAAATGTACACTATGTTAATCGAAAGCTCGAGGTAGTCAATTCATTAATGAGATATTAGCAATCATAGTTGATCATATTTGGATATTTTTAAGAGATATTTTGAGAGATTTTGTTTTTGCTAGTATTTTTAGAATGTCAGGTTCGACAAATACTCTTTCTTTGATTGTTTCACTTCATCGAGCAAAGGTAGCAACTCTTTACATGACTTTTCTGTTCAATTCATAACTTTGCTACAGAAAATGAAAAGTATACATTTAGCAAGCGTTATAAAACAAATAGGGTACCCATATCTTACTTATTATTATTGTTATACTTATCTTAGCATTTATGAAGATTTTTCTACGTTTACAGAACATAAAACATCCACAAATAAATCAAAAATACTTTCAATGGATTTTGTGACGATGTCTTATAATGACACAAAAAGAAGATTTATGTTTAATCCAAAGTAGGCAGCTGTTATAACAGAGATCAGGGCGTCAAATAACTTTAAGAATCATTCTCATCTACTTGGACCAAAAAGTTGGCCCAAATTTGTAAATTGAATGATTAAGCTGTCAAAAAATTTTTCTTACTGCTGGTGGTGCTTCGTCGAATAATAATATTTTCTGTTTTATAATTAAACGTTAAAACTGTAGATTACACTTTCATTCACCTAATATTATTAAATAGTAGGAAACAAAGTATGATTATAATATGACAAAATCGCTTGTAATACGGTGCCGGGCATTATCCAAACAATATTTACCGCAACATTATTCAGAATATGTTTAATCTTTGACCTGTATAATCACTGAACAAGGCAATAAAATACGTACCTTCCTGGGTTTCATTCATAATAACTAGGCGGCTTTGTTCCTGTATAATGTTCTGGCCGATTTTCATGAATAACAAATTTCATAATAACAATGGCGATCTTACCGGGCGACGATGTAAATTAAAAAGCCGCATTCAAATATTCATAAATACAACAATAATGCGTTTATTATATTAGCTCGCTTCTATTTCCGTTTTGTTATTGTTTAACGAAACATTTACGGTATACTGGATACAATTTTAATAGGATGGATATTTATTTTTTTTATTATTATTATTTTTCCCATAAAAAACTAGAATAACATTTGGTCACTTATTTTCCCAATAGAGGGTTTTAATAAATTTCATCTCGCCTTCTGAGTTTTACCGGTACACTAAATTATATTAAATAAAGATACTTGACAGTTTTGTATATAGTTGACTCAGTTATGTTGGAACACATTCCCAAAATGACATCCACAATTATAAAATGCTCTATATGTCACTTTTTTGTTGATAAAGGTAAAAGTGCAAAGCAGGCCATAAATATGTGAATATTTCTTATGGTTCTGAGAGGGTAACAGTTTTAGTTTCATCAATTCGTTTGCGATAATGTTGATGTCAAAGATTTTGCGCGCTGTGAAAGGTCAATTGTCGAAAATTTTGATAAAAATATGGAAATGGCTGAGTCCGACAAACATATAAATACTGCGTATACTGTCCAGAGGCTAAGCATTGTAAGAAAACCGTCTGGAAACATTTGGAAAAGTCAGAATTCAAACAGAATATGGATGTAGGTGTGGCACATGAGCAGCGTTGCCAACTTGTGATCAATTTCCTAATCTGCAGGGAACCTCATGTTGATTTAGAATTAGTATTATGCAGGGAGAATGCAAATAACCTCATCGTAAATAAGGATAATATAATATCGTATAATACTGATGGATTAAAAGCTGGTAAAGTTAGGGGAATTTGAGAAAATATGAAAATATTCCTCGTGCTGCTATTGCAGTTTTCTATCTAATATACCAATAATTTTATATTATATTGACATTAGACATTACCAAGTGATTTGTATGCTAAGGTGAGTGAATCCGTATAATCACAAGCTCAATATCTCCAAATTAAATAACTGATGCCAGTGCTGACGCGACCTCCATACGCGATAAATCCCTGACCGCCCAAAATTTGGATGAATTTTTTTTCGCCAATTTTTTCAAATTTGAGAAATTTAACTTGGATTATAGGCGAAATTGGCATTGGCAATCCTGCATAAATAAAAAAAACTCACGGACATATATTCTGTGAATTGCTGCTGAACCACAACCAATCGACCAGTTTTTAAGTCAGTAGTGGCTGGCAATGAAAAGTGGATTACTTATGAAATTACCGAGCGAAAATGGCCGTGGGTGATTTTACTATGAGCTTACAACTAAATTTTGCCGCTATGATGTGAATTGTAGTTCATCAAGGCAATACTAAGCCACATAAATTGATAGCAATTCGTCGGAAAATATGGGAGCTTGGCTGGGATATTCTTTCTTATATATCCACCATATAGTCCGTATCCAGAACTAACTGACCACCTGATTCTGTCAATGACGAACACTTTTGCTGGTGAACCATTCGTTTCGAGTGAAATTTTTGAGAATAAACTGTCCTAGTTATTAACAGTAGGGTCAAGGGCCTCTATGAGTGAGGCATAATAGAAATGTCGATAAATTATGGAACCAAGCGACATATAGTTAAAATAAATAAAATAAAATAATCCTATGAATATTAAATCAAATTATATGTAACAATAATCGGGTAAAAGTATCAAAAAAGGTATAAAACTATTAACATTTATATTTAATGCTATGCTACGAATTAATTGCTTCCCAAGCACCTGGAAAGTAGTTAAAATATTAATGATTCTTAAACCATGAAAAATACCAGAAAATGTGATCTCCTACCGACCTATAAGTTTATTATAGATAATATCTAAAGTTTTCGAGAAACTATACATAAAGAAGCTAAACTATATAATAGAAAAAAGAAAAATTATTCCAGAACATCAGTTTGGTTTTTGCAATAAGCATGCGACTATTGAACAAGTGCATATACTTGTAAACAAAATAAACACTCGCCTAAAGGCCAAATGATACTCTTCGACTGCTTTTCTAGATATATCTCAGGTTTTTGACAAAGTATGGCGTACGGGCTTGCAGATTAAACTAAAGAAATTTCTCTCTCATCCAGACTATCAATTACTAAAATCGGATCTCACTGATAGACATTTTATTGTAAATCAAGGCAATGAACATACTGAATTAAATCCCAACAGGAAGGTAGTGCACCGGGTCCAGTACTGTATCTTCTGTATACGGCCGCTCTGCCCACCACAAGAATAACTACCGTAGTAACATACGCAGCCGACACAGCAATCTTAGCATCCCATGAAAAACCAGTCACATCATCAATATGCCTACAAACCCATATGGAGCAAATACAATTATGGTTGAAGACATGGCGCATTAAAGCCAATGAAATAAAATCCACCCATGTAACGTTTACCCTGCGTAGAAGAACATATCCACCAGTGAATCGTCAATTCCCCCAAGCAGAGCATATTAAACATCTTGGTATACACTTAGATCGCCTGGAAGAAGCACATACTCTTTAAACGAAAACAAATTGGACTTAAATTATATCAAATGTATTGGATCATCGGACGCAAATCCAAGTTATCATTAGATAACAAGGTGTTGCTGTATGAGTCTATACTCAAGCCTATTTGGTCATGTGGAATCCAACTATGGGGTACCGCTAGCAAATCTAACATATCCATCATTCAACGGTTCCAAAATAAAGTATTGCGTGCCACTGTTGATGCTCTGTACTATATTTCAAATAAAATGATACAACGCGATATTCCTCTTGAATCTATAACGAGTATAATTCAACGTGTTTGTGTGAAGTACTTCGAAAGAGTGTCAGTGCATCCCAATGTACTCGCTAACCAGCTAAATATGCGACGTGATAGTGAAGTGCGTAGACTAAAACGTTTAACACCACCTGATCTGATTAGTGGACATATATAGACTTTAGAATAAGCTTTAGGATAAGACTAATTAATTAAGATAATATTTTGATAATTTTCTGCATGCCATGTAGATATGATATAGACATAAGAAATACTTATTGCCTACAGGGCAGATTGTGGAATCACAAAGAGTAAAAAAAATGTAACAATAATATCGAACTACTGAATAAATAATCAATGAAACATTAATTTTAATTCATTTATTGCAGGTGAATAGACGGTGTAATTTATATTTTTGCTAGAAGTTTATTACAAATTGAATCCTTGTACGACCGCGGTAAAGTGGCACCATGGGCAAGTATTACATATTTTACATCAACTATCATAGAAATAGTACAACAGTTAATTAGTAGTAATACCTTAATTCAATATAATATTTGGACGTATTACTGTCAAGCCGTATAGATATAAGTAACACATAGATAAAAGAAAGCCAATGCCTTTAGCAATTCATGTTTTACTTTAATAACACCTAAAATATATACCAATTTATATTGGGTACCATTGGTATAAAATTACCTTAAAATTAATTACTAAATTACCTACTAAAATTAGTTAGTTAACTAATATGACTTTGAAAGTTTAGCAGAAACAGAAATATTTAGAAAAAACTTAGAAGACGATCAACATGAAAGGTTTTTATATTAAAAAAAACATATTTTATACATATCAAATATTTTTTACAGCGCCTTTAAACTATCAAATATTCTAATTAAAGAAAAGCAAAAGGCAAAATAAAGTCAGATAATTAATTCGAATTTATAGAGAAATCCAAACAAAAAATCTATTCGAACAAACTCTTCAGTATCGTTACCAAACGTATCGTATCTAACCGCTATCATTAAAAAGCACGCATAGAATTAGTAGGAACGAAGGTCACATAAGTTCGTAATGATCCTTATCCATTTTATGCCTTTACAGCACTGATAATCCAAACAAAAAATCTATTCGAACAAACTCTTCAGTATCGTTATATATATATACAAAACAGCATACAAGCAAAATGTTCGCTGAAAGAGAACGGACAAAAAATAATGGACAACGTATTGTGTTAAAGTTTTTTCGCCCTCGTGGAAATGAAATGGGTATAACCTAAGTTTTTTTGTTCGATTTTTTTCAAAAGAATGGAACATTTTTAAATAGATTACATAGTGATACCAACCCTATTTTCTAGATTTTTTCTTATTATAGTTTTATAACGACAATTTTTTTAGGATTTTTATATCAAATTAATGTACTAATAGTTGACATTTTTTAATTAATTTGTTTATTTATTAAGAAGCCACTAAATCTAGATTATATTAGAGCCTTATTTGTATTGCATAATGTAGGCTTTGCCTCATGATCCTCTTTATTAAACGTATTGACTGTCTGATCAAAATTACACCATCCCGACATATATTTGATTTTGTACAGCTTTGTTAACAGAATGATAGCCGATAGTTACTGAGTGTAGCTATAGTACGTTACTGTTTATGAATCGTTATAATTTTAAATAATTAGGATAATAAAGAAATGAAAATTATTTTGGATCAAAGTCTGGACTCAAAGAAGTCTGATATAAAAATAACATTTCTATATGGTAGAGTTCAGCACAGTAATACTGTAGAAGTGCTACTTATGTTATAATATTCCAGGCTTACGTCGCAGTTAACAAAGGATAACTATATATATATATATATATATATATATATATATATATATATATATATATATATATATATATATATATATATATATATATATATATATATATATATTGTTAAAAGAGTTTAATATTGTTAATAATCACAATAGGTTGCTATTTATTTGCTTATATCACTCTTGTAGATCTGAAATCCGAAAAGAAAAAAAGGGCAACACAAATTGATTCAGTTCATTTGTAATTTCAATTCTTTTTAGTTAGTTTTTGATAATAAAACCCTCAATAGGTAATATACCTGTTAGTCAACCAGAAACAGGCAGGTAAAGTGACAACAACCGTGGAACTTATGGGGTTTCACTAAGCTATCAAACCACTAGTAACCCGACGCTGCCAAAACAACGTTCCTCGATTAATTACCAGTACTTGTCACCACGTATTTAACGAGCAACTCAACAATAAAATCAAATTTATCCAAGATTTTGCTGTAAATTTCAAAAGAAGGTTACCAATTAACAGCGACGTGGAAGCAATACAACTACTCGACAACGCACCGCAAAAAAAAGTTTGAAACTACGAAAAGTATTAGTACCACTTTTAATAAAATCTGTCGAGTTTAATTTGAAAAATACACTCTGATGTACTTATTCTTCACTCGTTTTACTTGTTACTTGATTAAATTACAAAACGAAAGCATTCATAAATTAGTTTATAATTGAGATTGTATTGAGAAAGATGTTATATTAAAAAAAAATTAATTCACAGATTATTTTGTCAAAATAGTATGAATAGTAAATATATAATAATACTAACTTATTATTGATTTATATCTTACCTTTACAAATGTTCCATTATCCTAAGGAAGCAAAACAAAAGTTAAAATCATAATTAATATTAATATTACAATATCTTAATTAATTTCTGTACTAATAAAAGAAATACTGGATAAATAAATATTGAATATGCTACAAAAACTTCAATGACCTTTAAGGGTAATTTATATTCTAAGGGCTTAATATTTATTTGTAATAGTGTTAAACAAAAGAAACACGTAACAACAACGTGTTTTTAATGTTCTTTAGTCATTTGTTATGCTTAGGTTTCATATTTCGAACACTTATATTTCTATATATACCCCTCAATATCAACGAAAAACACTTCAATATTATTGTGGCTTGAACCATAAAATGCATACTTGCTTAAGACGAATAAGAACAGGGAAATATAAATAGATAAGACACTGGTGTGGAAAAATATTAATTAGTGAATTCAAGTCGTACTATAGGTTTTGAGGACTTGGAGAAGTATAATATGAGTTAAATAAAATCCTATATTTTGCCTCATGCGTAGAGTCTATTCAAAATAAAAGTGAACTTACGTCATCAAGTTGTTTAATGTATTACCTATCGCAATTTGTAAACTCGTTTTTTTCTCATTTCATTCTAGTTAAAAAGAGACAGAATGCTGTCCGATACGTTCGAACATGTAACTGAATCAGCCGGTTGTCAAGGTTGTTAAGAAAATCGCCAGGTTGTCAAGGTTATAAACCGGAAAACGCTGTGTTCCATAGACACATTGAAAAAGAAATTGACAAATGATGGAATGATGAACAAGTATGACATAGATTGGAAATTAACAGCTTAGTTATATGCTGTTAGCATAATGCTGACAATTTCCAAGATAGGGTGATGAGAGTGGCAACAATTAAAGGTGGGTATATAATCAATATACGATAACTGCAGGAAATCGTTTTGTAGAGTGTGAAAGACTTATGTGCATAGATATGTGTGTAGTTGTTCAAAATATATATGAGCATTTAGTTAAAATGTATGATGAGAGAAATAATTTTAACTGTTTTGCAGAAATGCATTACGGATAATGCAGTGACTAAATCTAGTTTTATCCCGAAAAATGTATACAGGTAGCAAGAGAATAATCTAAGATGAAATACAATGATATCAAAATTACTTTGCAAACAACTTTATTGCACCAAAGGAAACAAGAACTAAACGTAAAAGGTAAATATGCTTTTTAATGAAAATAACCTATACTACTTGGCTATAGAATTGTTAATTAGGTGTATTAAGTCTCCAGGGAATACTACTTAAAAGCGAGCCTAGAAATCTACCTCATAGAGGAAAACAGTACAATGAACATGTAATAAAACACAACCCTAACCTACACAATATTATGACTGTATAATTACTTGTAGTTTAATAATAATTCTTTCAATAATATTGCATTAGATATGCTGTAATGTTAAAATAAATTATATTTGACAATATTATACATATACATTTACTTAACATCATTTAAATAACGTAAGTTCACCATTTTATTGAACCGACTATATCTGCAAATTACAGTTCCAGACAACAATTCTGATTAATTGACTGATCACACGTGATAACACATCAAGAATCACATTGAATCGATAAAATAAATAATAAATTATGTCTACCGTTTTGCATAAATATCGCTACGCACTTGATGAATATTAAAATTAGAGTTGAATCGCCATCGAAACTGAATTGATTCCTATCGCTGCTCCGCTCTATTTATCAAACGACTCAGTATTGGCGTCCATCGAGGAGCGTTTTACAAATGCGTTCGTCATGGAAACCGGATTTCCCAGTCCCTGGCGTTTTTTTTTTGCAAAAATAATGGGAACACGTACATTTGCCGCCGGATGATGACCGAGAATTTGCGAGATCTAAAAAATTAAGGGGCTATACCGAAGGGCATTGAACATAAACCCATAATTCTTAGCTTAAATCTAAGAGTTGTAAATCAATTTTGACGACTTTCGCTATTGGACATATGAAGTATCATTTTGGTAGTCATCAGTTGTTCCCACTTTTTGTCAATATTTGAATTCCTTATTATTCTTAGTTTTATTTTCAGATACTTCCATAAGAATGGGGACTTTGCATATTCTTATATAGGCTTTCATGTATTAGGCAACGAGCTATTTAGTGGCTGATTGATATCATTTTATACAACTATTATATTTCGTCATGTTCCTGTTTATGTAATGTAATACTCTAATTAGACACCTAAACATTTTTTTATATTAAAAAAGTATCTGCTGAATAAGATTCATACAATATAAGTTAATCAAAATATTTTCCCAACCATTTTCGTACGTTATCAGCATTTCGAAACCGTGTGCCAGCTAAACTATGCTGCATCGATCTGAGCAAGTGATAGTCAGAAGATGATATGTCTGGAGTATACGATGGGTGAGGCAGATTTTGCCATTCCGGCTGTAACATTGTATTCTTCACTACTTTTGCTACTTATCACCGAATGTTGTCATATAGGAGATGGAGGATTTATGATCGTTTTCCCTACAACAAGCTTGCGAATATTTCACTTCGCTGTCGAGGTGAAACATATTTTCGTCTTTTAGATTTTTCCATCTCATGCAAACAATTCATTCATCAACTCTTTGACTGTCTGAAGTCTTATTAGAAGCTTGAGCTGTTTTTTCGATAAATAGTTAACTGTTTTGGTCTGCTCTTTTGAGACTGTTCATTTTCATTAGCATCAAAATAATCCCTTTTAAATCATTTAAATCAAAACTGACAAGTATAATATGACGGAGAGGGACCCCTATAAAGTTTTAAGACGATTTAATGGGCTTGGGCATCACATTTCTGCAAATCAAACAAATATTGTCTATGTACAATAAATTAATTAATAATATTACATATAAAACTGTTATTTTATGAAAACAAATGTCAAGCAGTCGAGTTTAACAATCAGGTTAAGTTGTTTGACAGTTGCTTACATTGGTACTGCTTTTTATATATCGCTGATTAAAAGATCTAGATTAAAAGAACGATCTAGTTTCAGCATTACAGTTTCATTTGTCTTGAGGTTCCATTGTATTTTTCGATTGATTAGAATGTCTTTTGTCAACTTTTAGCATTTTCCTAGATCTTTTAAAATATTTTACGCTACAGAAATAATATAAATCGATTTAAAGTTTATACTAATGATGAATTATTATAATAATAAATAAATTAATTTTACCTTCTAAAAATAATGAGAGAGTGAGAAAATATAATACTAACCGATCAGTTTGGTTTTATAAATATACACTAAACAGTTAGAGAGTACGTAGAACTAGAGATGTATGATTCTGAAATGACATAAAGAGGAAAAAGTATGATCATCTATATTCTTGGAATAAAAACGATATTTTGGTATGGTTTTCTTGAATTTCGTATTCGCTTATTCTTGCTATAACTCAAAATAACGAGTACATTTAATCATTCAGAAATTCGGTTTCTCATTTTCCATAATTTTTAACTTGTCTGTATATTTTTGAAATGTACTGGAGATATAAAACGTTCAACAAAAACTATTTTATTCCATACCATGATGCTGTTTTTTATTTGACAAAGTGGTACCTAGTAAACTATAAGAACTAATGGCTTTAAAGGACTTAAAATTGATAAATCAGAAATTTGGATATCTAACTTTTGGTCGAAGGAAGGTAAAGTAACAAGAGCATAGGGTTGATTGACATTTTGGCTTTAGTATTAAGTCAAAATCAAGCAGAAACTTAATAAAAAAACAAAAAGAAAGTAATAACTTACAAAATATCTTTATTAAGATAGGATTACTATTGGAGATTACAAATGACTTTATTGTTATTTTGTATTTATATCGAGTGCAATCAAATATTCGTTAATATTAAATTAGTATGAAATAATTTTGTTTGCCAACTGTTATGCAAAACAAGATATGTAAAACCTTCGACAAAAACTGTTTTGTTAAGTACCATAATGTTTTTTTTTACCTGACCTTTCATTTTATTGTCGATTTACGCCAATATTTAATCTCAATTAACATATTCAGACAGTTGCAAATATAGCAGCAGATGTGCCATGAATATTACCCAACTCAGTTTTAGCCCCTGTCGATGTTGTCAACAATAAAACTTGGAATAGAGACTATACTTTGAGACTCCTTAACATATGAGCACTTTCAAATTTATTACTCTCTTCCTTTCTCAATTTCTAGATTTATTGAACAAAACATGTTATAATTTTATAGCGTATATACTCAATATTATTCCAAGTGATATCTCTTTACGTTAGTTCGGTATAACCCCTTAAATTCAATATCTAACAGTTACCAGTTGCTTATTGCAAGATCCACCATATCGAACCAAGAAAAAAGTCTACACGAGCGTACAAGCGAAAAAAAATATCGACATATTCGCGCAATAAAAAGGAGAATGCTTTACCCTATAGAGGATCGGTAGAAGGTCGCTTTTCTTGCCCTTATTGTCTGGCGGAAAATTCCAATCTCGGACAGCTTTTCGCACTTCTACACCATCCGGATCAACCAGCCGGAAAGCGGTTATGTTCGTGCCGCCATATTTGAATTCCTCCAGATCCACTCCGTGAAGGTCCTGCAAACAATTTAAACCTTTATCCTATAATTTTATATATACATATATGTACAAAACATTGAAATGGTAAGATAATAGTTGATTATAATATTAGTCAATTATCATGAATTTATATTATTTCACATTGAGGGAGCATGTTTAGAGAAAAATAGGTACAATATTTATTAATCATAAAATATGTTTAAGAAAAAAATAGAACCGACTTAAAAATAAATAAGGAACTCACTAAAAAGTAAAAAAATCAAACTTAGATTTTTAACACAAAAAAACGTTTTAAAATAAAAAATGTTCATAATAATCGTTCTTATAACTACATTAAAGTAAACAAAAACCTTATTTAATCCATTTTCTATATGTATATTGAATTCTACTATAACAGGTCAATTGATAAGTCCCCAGCCTGACACAAAGATGGCGCTACTAGAATTAAATCCATACGATGTTTCGGTAGTTTTTTAGTTTAGTTCTAGCGTGTATAGATTTGACAGCTGTCGGATTATTGGTTTGTGAATTATAGCATTTTGAGTGAAGCAACTTTTGTTATTGTGAAAAAAAATGGATAAAAAGGAATTTAATAAAATATTACTTTTTGAAGGGAAAAATACAGTTGAAGGAAAACTTGGTTTGATGCCGAGTTTCCGGACACTGCCTCAGGAAAATCAACCATCAAGGATTGGTAAGCGGTGAACGCAGTGGACGCCCAAAAGAGGTTAATATTATATATTATATATTATATATTATATATTATATATTATATATTATATATTATATAATATATATTATATATATTATATATTATATATTATATATTATATATTATATATTATATATTATATATTATATATTATATATTATATATTATATATTATATATTATATATTATATATTATATATTATATATTATATATTATATATTATATATTATATATTATATATTATATATTATATATTATATATTATATATTATATATTATATATTATATATTATATATTATATATTATATATTATATATAATCCGAAATGATCCTAGATTTCGTCTTAAAATATGAAATAACCTCAACAACGTGGAAGCAATACAGTTACTGGACCACATGAAGGATAGAAATGAAGCAAACTACACGAACTTGTTTGGTATATTCTTAATATTAGCTTAAGTAGATTAGTTTTATATTAATTTGGGAAATACACACCGATGTTTTGAACCAGTACTCGTCTTGCTTGTATATTAATGCAAGTACCACAGAACAGTACTAATAATTAACTAAATCAAGATTGTGTTCAGCAAAAACAGAAAAACAGTTAAAACAGCTAAAAGAAAATCGTAAACAGTAAATTCACTCTATTGAGTGATTTATTATAATATAATTTAATGTATACCTTAGCCCCAGCAACGCTTGACTTGGTCTTCTAGGTCATTAAATATATGTTATCAGCTAGGTTATATCGGAATATGTAACATTGGCTAAGAACAAAAATTTATGTCTTAAAATGATAAAAAAAAATCCGCAAACAACTAGTAAATATAAATAAGCAAAACTCAAATAACAATTAGTTATGTTTTATAACACTTTTCGCGTTAATATCGGACATATTTGTTTATATCACATAGATAACAATAAACACGCCCCAACACACGCTCTGCGTTCCAATGGTAAAAGTATCAAAGGGGAGGCAAAGAATGGGCCTTTTACGACATCCTCCCTTTCCACTATCCGCTGAACAAATAGAAGCTAATGGTTTTTGATGTCATTTTATGACGTCTTCCGCAACAGAAGCGGGCGCAATCTCGGCCCTTTGATGTTCCGACGGTTTTCGGATTTGATATATTTCCAGGTGAAATTGCCAACTGAATTGGCCCTTTGCCGTTACGCCGAATTGGCTGAAATATGGACAGGGAAAAGAATGGGAACGCTCTCTCAATTAACTTACCAAAGACGTGATGAGGTAACTGTGGTAGTCGCTCATCATTCCGATTTGCTGCGCCTGTTTCAGAACGGCGTAAATTTTCGGCGTGGAGCAGTCCAGGACGATGTGACTCTCTGCCGAGTTTTTAATTTGCTTTAGTAAAGGCCTGAAAGGAAAAAAAACTGTTATTTTAATACTCAATATATACTATATACGTACTAGTGATCGCTCTGTGGTGGAAATTCGACCACAATTAGACCACCAAGTTAGTCAGGTTTCTCCCATAATAGAGTAAAGAGAATAATTTAGAAACGCTTTGTTACTAAAACTTGTTTCCACGGTATTTTCAATATACGATCAGAAATGTTTTTGATATATAACAGGATTGGTATGTTTAGTTTAGACGTTGGGAAATCAACACCGAAGACGGTGAACGCAGTAGACGCCCAAAAGGGGTTGGTACCGAAGAAAACATTTCAACTAAAAGTGTACATCATATTATTCACAAATATTTGGGTATGAGAAAGCTTTGTGCAAAGTAGGTGCCGCGCGAGCTCACTTTTGACCAAAAACAACGATGAGTTGATGATTCGGAGCAGTGTTGGAATAGGATCAAGTGTAATAAACTCGAGTTTTTGCATCGATATGAAACATGGCCCCATCATTT
This sequence comes from Rhynchophorus ferrugineus, assembly GCF_030347505.1. NCBI lineage: Eukaryota > Metazoa > Arthropoda > Insecta > Coleoptera > Curculionidae > Rhynchophorus > Rhynchophorus ferrugineus. The sequence goes on along the minus strand of NW_027472580.1, from coordinate 86,833,667 downwards.
CACTCCGAAGTCAAATCGACAGTCATCCGAGTGGACTGCACACGATGAACCCACTCCAAAGTGTGGAAAAACGCAACAGTCGGCTGGCAAGTTTATGACGTCTGTATTTTGGGATGCGCATGGAATAATTTTCAGTGACTGCCTTGAAAAAGGAGGGATCATCAACAGCGACTACTACAAAGCATTATTGGACTGTTTGAAGGATGAAATCTCTGAAAATCGGCCGCATATGAGGAAAATGAAAATGCTGTTTTAACAAGATAATGCACCGTGTTACAAGTCAGTGAAAACTGTGGCAAAAATCGAAGAATTGGGCTTCGAATTGCTTCCTCACCCACCGTATTCTCCAGATCTGGCCCCCAGCGTCTATTTCCTGTTCTCAGATCTCAAAAGAATGCTCGCTGGGAAGAACTTTTCGTCGAATGAAGAGGTGATCGCCGAAACTGAGGCCTATTTTGAAGCAAAGGGCAAATCATACCACAAAAATAGTATGGAAAAGTTGGAGGGTCGCTATAATTAGTGCATCACCCTTGAAGGAAATTATGGTGAATAAAAAAACTAATTTTGCCAAAAAAATGTGTTTTACTATGGTAGGCCGGGGACTTTTCAATTGATGTATTATCTTGTCCGACCTCCATTAAGTCAGCCAAATATCCCTAAAGATGTTAAGACTCTTAATGTGTTCATTTCTAGTTCTATCATTGTAAAAAGGGTGCCTTGGAATTTTTAAATAACCTGGCAATTGTTCAAAATTAATTAACCTCACTGTTAATGATCGTTAAATACCTCGCCATTTGAACATAATTAAATATTTTAATGAATTAACATTACTTTTATTTACAATTCGTTAAACGTTTTAACGATTAAAATTAAAGCAATTTTAAAAGTAAAGTTTGCCGCAACTATTTCAACGATATTTACAACTTTCGCTGTAAAACGTTATTAAAGTAGAATCCCAACGAAACCAGATATTATTTCCCTTTCAGTCCATTACATCCACTTGCTGTGGTTTCCGTCGGTAACCTCCCTTGACAACTGGCGATTTGTTGGCTTACCAAACTAGAGGATCCATTTTAGAAGAGCCTTTATATAATTTTATATCACTACAATATCCTCGTAGTAACCGGATGTCTGTCTGGTTAATGAACATAATTAAAATTCCCCTTTAGACGTGCCCTTTACGTTACGGGTTTCCTCTTTTGTATCTTTGTCAACATTAACATTTATATTTTCGAGAAAATGTATAATAAAAAAATATTTTTTGTTTGCCTTTTCGGGTGATATTTGAGCTTTATCCCGACTTTGTACTCGTAAAGCTCGCAATAATTATATATGAGTGATATTATAGCGTAATGAAAACAGGGTGACGTCAAATATATGAAAAAACTATTTTATGAAACACAAGCTCAAAAAGCTTTTTATGAGAAAGGAACGTACCATTTTAAGTTTTATTAATGTTCTGCATTAGCATGGGGTATTATAAATATGCTGTTTTATTGCTGCTCAGTATTTGAATAATATTTTTACCCCTACAATTATCTTAATTTCTTGAGTGATAGTCGATATCTGAAAGTTTGGGTGTATGTAATGAGTCCTATAATGTCTGGGTGCATCTACAATACTAGGACTTTGTTCTGGAAGCAGCATTTTATTATGTACTAATAATTATGATTTTCTTCCAATTAACCAATACATTTTCCTATCATTTAACTCCAGTTTTTGCCTTCTCTTTTTTATATATTGCTTTCAGAGAAGTATTGCATCAACATAAATTCGCAGATACTTGCTGTTGTTGTTATATGGAATGATAATATTTTTTATTGTTATTAGTGCTTGTGCAGTCTGGTTAGACATGATGTGGCCATACACAGATTTACATTCCTTATTTTTTTCAAGACTTGAGTCCAATTATTTATATTGTTATAATTATGTCCTGTTATAAATTTCGTATGACTTCTTTACTATTGTCTCCGACAGCAAGAATCGCAGTGTCATCAGTAAATGTAGCGATCCTCGTATTTTTCATTTGTGGTATATCATATGTGTAGAGTATGTAATGAATTAGTCCCAATACACTTTCTTGTAGTACATCTTCTTTAATTTATTTTCTTGTAGAGTAGACTTCGTGTTATTTAACTGTAAACATTCTGGTCACAATGTAAGGCTTAACCATATCTTTTTCAATTACATCTCTTATTCTATGAACCTGGTCATTTGTTGGATGTTTGTTAATAAACCCCAAGCTGGTGTGTCGGTATTAGGTTTTTCTCTCTAAAATTGGTGTCTTCTTTTAAACATAAGGTCTATATGCTTTTATTTCATTTCGTGATTTTCCTGCTTTTGGGGGTTATGATAATTTCTGCGATCTTTCAATCATTTGGGACATATTTTAATCGAAATGCTACATTTTTCAAGTTGATGAGTTTTATAATTTCTGTTCTTGGTGGTTTTTGTAGCAATTGTACTGTTACTAAATCATAGCCTTGATTTTTTGATAGAGGTAGTACGTAGACATGATTCTTTTAGGCATTTGGTGAATTTCCGGAGCAACTAATCTGTTTCATTGTTTTCTGTTAGATTTATCAGAGAGTTATTTATGGATTTGTTTTTAATTTGCTGTATTTTCCTTTTAAACCTTTGGGTTATATTGTTTAAAATATTTTTATTTCCAGGCGTTCTAATTTGATACCTTTTTTTTCGTAGCTTTCGTTTTTCACCTACCATTTCTTTGATTTTTCTCGGATAATTAACTCCTCTAATTGTACTCTTAATTTCAGTCTGTTCTCTTGTTTGTTAACGTTCGATTTTGTTCTATTCTTATTATATTTTCATTCAGTGTCAGAATCACTGATATGTGATCTGGATTTAGATAAAAGTTTTCTTCGACTTCCGACTAAGAAGAAATCTAACAGATCTGGAGTTTTCTCTGGAACAGTGCAGACTGATTGACAAATTGAATTTCCCGAACACACGTAACTAAATCTTAGATCATTCACAGACCTATCTTGTATTTTTGCGTTGAAGAACCATCAATTTCAATTTTTTCTCCTGGGTTATTTAGGACATACAAAGAACTTTCTTCCTTCTAGTTGTCTATTGGTTGGAAATAAATTGCAGCTAATTTAATCCTGTATTTGTTTGATTTAATATTACTGCTGTTATTTGATTTTTTATTAAAATGATCCCGCATTTTGATAGTGGCAAATGTTCTTTTTAATTATTAAGGCACTTCCTTCTCTTGCGGTGTTAGCTGGATATATGGTTTGATAATATTAATTATATGCTCTAAATTTTATAAGGTTTTTTTGTCAAGTAGCTTTTAGTTGGTATTTGCCTGATATATATTGTCATTTCTAGTTCTTGTGGCCACAAGTCTATTATTCTACAAAAAAATATTCAATAATTTTTTCTTCTTTATCCAATTTTGCTATGAATTTTAACAGAATTTCGTTGGTGAGTGCATATTCTTCCTTTTTATCCTATTAGTTATTTTGGTTTGTACTTTCGAAATTTCATCATGGACTTGGTTATATCTTCTCGGTTATTTCTTTGCAGTCACTGTTTATTTTACTATATCTTGAGTGACTTTTTGCACATTTTGCCTTAGCTTAACTATGGACATTTCCTCACAGACTATTATGGCAAAATTGATCTTTAGAATGAAAGGGACAGCGAACAGCATCGAAAAAAGAATATCGACCAAGATGATAGAAAGCGATATGAAAAATAAGATACTAATATTATTCGAGACTAGAAGAGCTGCAGTCGACCTCTAACTATGGTGAAATTTAGTTAAGAATGTTGGAGGCACTAACTATGGAGTATTGCTTATGAAGTATATACCCAAGTGCCGGCTCTGGACTGATGAGAATGATGAAGTACTGGAGTCAAAGAGATAATGTTTAATAATAATTTTATTACAAACAAGAAAAGGAAAACGTGTTCTCTTAGTGGACGTCGAATCTCATAATTTTAAACTTGGTTGAAATGAAATTACTGTAGTTGAGAACCGAGCTCTTGTAAAAACGGCTTTGTACAACATATTCATGTGTTAAAGTTAAAGTTAATAAATATATAAGGGTTATTTACTAACAAAAACAACAATATTTTTTAAAACGATGGAATCACGTGTAACCCTTCCAAAGTGTGCCATCAAAAACGATACAAAAAATGCATCAGTGTTAACACTCATCCCTATTACCTCGCTTCACAAGTCTCCAACCGCCCCATTTAACGATGATAAATCCCCCCAATGAAGGCTCTAATTAAAATTAATTTAACGTTTTTTTTTCTCGCCCGTCCATTTTGATGCAGGAAAATTTTTATTCATTTTCTAATGGAGCGGGTTGGAAATTGGCGCGGTGTAATTAAAAGCCGTAATGGAGAAGAATAAAAAACGCAGCGCACGATCTCGTTATTTTTTTCGTTCGTCAATGGTAAACGCTCGAGTCTCTTTCTCTCTCTGTGTGTATGTTGAAAAATGTCTCCGATAAGAATATACTCTAGAAAGAACAGAAAAAGTATTGTCTCTTGTAGCACGTCATTCTATAGATACGTAACAAAATGGCTAATTGTAATTATTATAAATTATTCATAATCAATATAAGTGGAGATTATTTTTAGGGACGGAATCTATTGTCGATTGGTTATAGAAATATTGTTAATACGGCGAATGATTTCTATTGTTTCTCAAATGACATAAAAAGGGATAAAATTTTTGTTCATGTCAAAAAATAAGCGAGAATTAAAGCAAAAATGAAGCGGAGCTTCTTTTTAAATAAATGAAACTTAAAGTCCTCTAAACCAACCATACAATCTTCATATTAATTCTTCAACAGCATATAAAATGCGTATGTACAAAAGACCGACAGAATAATATAAACACCTGACATAGGCATCATGTGATTGTCCTATGCAAAACTGCAAAACCCGACAAGGAAAATGATCCGAATCACGCTAGTAACCAGGCTGGGTAAGACCGGATGCCTTCTGGGATGATTTCTAAGTTAATCATTCGCCATCGGTAGGCTTAATGTCGAGGGCCGTGGTTCGGAGCCCACATTAAACTGTACTATTTTGACTGTGTGTATAGGCGCATTAACATATTTGAATGTAGCAGTATTTGGCAGTAATACGCTAGTAATAGTGAGAACTTAATTATTGAGGATGTCAAAATATTTATTCGCATGGATACTATGAATTTTCCGCCTAAAACAAAATTCAACCTTCCCATGTTTGACTCTAGGAAGCAGACAGTCTGGATCCTAGGTTTTCTTGGGATTAATGGTTTCTTTAATGTAATGATAATGTAAATAATTCTCCATAAGAGTAAAATATTTCTAAGACATGTGAATATTAGTGTATTGAAAGTTCGTTTCATTGCTTTGTATTTATCATCTGATCTTTATAGGAAAACCATAAGTTCTGCAGTTATTAAAGTAATTTTCTGACTATTTTGTAAATGTCGAACTCGTTGCTTCTCAAGTTGGAATCATCGAAAAAAATTAATGAATATAAAATTGATCAAAAATACGAAACTAACTCGAAATCCAATAAACTGCAATAATATATATAGAAGCTATGTCATAACAATAAAACAATATTTAATATTATACTGTTATTTACTATTAATTTTTAATCAATCTCTCCAGCAAATTATAAATTATTGTAATGTCACCAATTCAGTGTTGCTCAGAAGAGACTTCTTCTTAATGAAGTTCAGCTTTTTTACCAAAAATATCTGAAATTAGCAAAAGTTCATCGGTCGAAACCTCGCATATATCATTAATTAATGATTTAAATTTATATTAACTAACTTAAAAATTATCTCAAAATTACTTTTTTATATTAAATATTATAAAAATTATTGAAAAAATTACATTTTTACGTAAAGACAGTGTCTTTGATAATTAAAAATTATGAATATAATTATAATAACACTTTTTAATGAAATGTCTTTTGTGGATTTATTTATCATATAAAGTTTTTTCACACAAAAGTTTTCCGTTTTTTTTTTGGTGCTCTTAGAGTATCTATATTTTATTTCAATAGGAATGGCAAATAGCATGTAAAACTTTAAATTAGAAGAATTAGAGAAAATTTGCTAGAAGAATACTTACTTGAAGAAGAAAACATCATATTTCACCAGGACAACGTACTAATGTACAAAACTGTGTTGGCGATGGGGAACTGTTAGATCTGAACAGACTTATATTTATTCCTAAACCTAGAGAAATTTATTTCTTCGCTTTGTAATGTTTTGTATCCAATGAAAAAATTTAAAAAACCTTAGTTACATATTTTTACTGTTTTACAGATTCTAACTTCCAGAAAGCAATCATTCTTAACTGTAAATCCGCACTATTTCATTTTCAAGCTGAAAAGAGCAATAATATCAACTCAAAGGTTAGCTTTTATGACATCATGATAAAATATGGTATGACTTTTATGGATAAAGTATATTTCTAAGCCGGTGAACTTCTTGAACTATTTTGCAGATTTTGTTCGTTAAAAATAATACCCACTTGTGTGGTAACCAGGTCTTTTGTCAGGTCTGATGACGATGTTATGTCACTTAGATGGCATCATATCCAATGCTAATTTAAATATTACGAACTTTGAATGCACTGATCAATTCCTCAATTGCAATTGATTTGTGATATTCTATATCCTGGTCATAATGGAATGATGCTCGTTTCTGGATCACACTACGTCTGCAGAATCGCTCATTTAATTGTGTCTGCATCGACTACTACGACCGTTTAGGCCACCAGGTATTCTTCTATATTAAATTCAAAGGGTTGGCAACGCTGGTGTATTGGTACCATGCGATACCCGACTATCAAAGACCTCCACCACCGACGACAAAAGACGTCTTTTTTCTCTGCCCTTTGTAACAGTGCCACTTCCATAGCGCTAGCGTACTTCCTTAACCTATTCTAATATTCTGTCAATCCTCCCGTCGACGACATGTAGTATTTGCGATCGAAATCCGTTTTCTGTTCCCCTGTGAATTCCTTCCGCAAAAATAGTAGTGGGCGTTGAGACAAGCAATCAAGTCGACAGCCACACATTCCGATCCACGACAAGACGAAAATTCCTAGAATTGGCGACCTCGATGTGATCGAAATGCCTAACGGATAAACCAGCTTAACGGGATCTACGTCCTCGACAAGTACATGGAGGGATAGCGAGAGAAACCCATCAACTTCACATTATCGACGTTTTCTCATGAGATTAGTGCGATGGGCGAAAACCACAGAAGCCAGAAACGAGATACATATACACCACACTTATAGGTACCCTAAGTTAAATTGGAACGCCCCCCAGACGAACTACGTCTTGCTACTCCCTCGATATTTGTCCCTGGGCGATTGATTGCGTGATTGCATGTGTTCAGGAACCTGCACCACATGGAGGTACGTTCTACAGCAGCTTTACTTGGGGGCGAGTGTTGTAGCGACCGTTACGACCTTTTAGTCCACCAGGCATTCACCTATATTAAGTTCAAAGGTTGGCAACGGTGGTGGATTGGTACCATGCAGTTTCCGGCTATAAAAGATCATAACGACGACGTTCTTTCTCTCATTTTTCTGTACCTCTTGTAACAGTACCACTTCCGTAGCGGTACCGTACTTCCTTAACCTATCCCAATACCCTGTCCATTCTCCCGTCGACCACATGTAGCATTTAAAATCGAAATAAACAAGTTTTTAATCAACCAGTGTTTTCTGTTCCCATGTGAATTCCTTCCACAAGAACAGTAGTGAGTCTTCAAACAAACAATCGCGTCTACAGCCACACATTCCGACCGATAAGACGACTATTCCTACATGTCCATTGTCCATTTTCTTCAGTAACTGTCTAACACAATTATGACATACCAGTACGACTATTATCATGTTCTGCCTCTCACTGATTATTAGTGCCATTAGTACGAGATTTGGAAAATACGGGCTCATGTATTAATTCCGTACACGTCTTGCTTGTATATTAATGCAAGTACAACAGAACAGTAGTAATAAATTAATTTGTTAATTAAGATTTTACTAAGCATATCTAATGTAATATGTAATTAATTAAGAAAGTTAGTACGAGTGGTACTTAGTCGCAATTTCCGTATATATCATATTTGACACATAGATTTATTATTGAAATATTATTTTTCATTTGATTTTCACGTTATCGAATCGAATGTCTATACATGTATAAAATAGAGTGTGTATATGATAAAAAATATTAGAAATGCATTTTTAACTTAAAGAAAAAACTAATTAATTAAATTCCGATTTAATTCTTTATTGGACCACCTAAATACTCAGCACGACCTTTGTTTTGGGTCCTAAATAAGTCTTCCGCCACGAAAAACTTGTGCTATTATGTTAAGAGTTCCACTTCACCCAAATGCAAGCATAGAACTGCACGCCGTACATAAATAAAACCGCATAACGAGCAGGGACACAGTCTCAACTCCATACCACCTATACAGTTTCGGGTTTATTTGTCTTTGGAAGCGCGGATATATACTGCATCTCCCGCGAAGCGCAGACAATATATCAGAGCCATCTGACGGTTAAGTTGCGGAAGGAAAGGTACCTAATAACGTTCCTGACAAATATCCTTCCGTATGCTATACTCCACTAAATTCCAATATTATATAGCTCGCGGAATATATGGACCATTAGAGAAATAGATGGAAATCATATTCGTTGGATTGTCTGCGGTTATAAACGGATTTCTGGCGCGCACTAGGAACTATTTGAATATACTCTGCCGTAGCTTACTGCCGTTACTATGTAGATGGTGTATCGTGATAGGGCATGATTTATTACTTAACTTTACGCGGATATACGTCAACATTTCTACCAATATAACATATATTTAAATTACAAAATCATACGTCATACTATTAGGTGTTTCCATATATTGTGATCATTTTTCACCTTCAAAAAAAAACATTTATTGATACAATATATATCGATCAAAATATTTTTCATAATTTTATAAAATAAATTTCTGAAATGAAATTTGAAGACCTATTTTTTCTGCTGTTTCTTTTAAAATCTCTATTTGTTTTTATGTCCTGATTCTTTAGTTTTTCCTAATTTGATTAGCTGGTCAAGTTTATAGGCGTAAGAGTTTATTTGGCGCCACTCTTGGATTACTTTGTCTACGAAGACGCAATTGAAAAGTAATGGGTAGAGTCCATCACCTTGCCTCATTTCTGTTTTAATTTCGACGTATTCCGATATTACTCCCATAAACTTCACCTTGAATTTTGTACCAGTCAGCGTTTGTCTGATAATTGCATTGGTTTTTTTTAATCCAGACCTTGTTTTTCCATAATTTGGAAAATAGATTCACGATCCACAAATTCATAGGCCTTTTTGAAGTCTACAAATACACAAACCCCTTTCTTATTATAAAGTTTCTGTTCTCTGAAAATTAAAATGAATAATTGTTCTGGACAAGATGTACCTGGTCTGAAACCTGCTTAGTATTCACCAATTTAGCATTCAAGTTGTTGTTGTGTTCGGTTAAGAAGGCATTACGAAATATTTTTGAAAGCGACTGGCGAAAAAAAGTTTTTTAATGTAATTATTTATATTAGTTCTGTCTTCTTCCTTATGTAGTGGATGTCATCATCATCAGCAACGTTATTAGGGTGCCAAATACTTTATAGGGCCAATGTAATTTCAGTGTGGTTTTCAGTCTTTTATTCTGGCAATTTCTTCTTTATTCATTCCATACATACATATATATATATATATATATATATATATATATATATATATATATATATATATATATATATATATATATATATATATATATCATTTTTCTGTACCTCTTGTAACAGTACCACTTCCGTAGCGGTACCGTACTTCCTTAACCTATCCCAATACCCTGTCCATTCTCCCGTCGACCACATGTAGCATTTAAAATCGAAATAAACAAGTTTTTAATTAACCAGTGTTTTATGTTCCCATGTGAATTCCTTCCACAAGAACAGTAGTGAGTGTTCAAACAAACAATCGCGTCTACAGCCACACATTCCGACCGATAAGACGACTATTCCTACATGTCCATTGTCCATTTTCTTCAGTAACTATCTAACACAATTATGACATACCAGTACGACTATTATCATGTTCTGCCTCTCACTGATTATTAGTGCCATTAGTACGAGATTTGGAAAATACGGGCTCATGTATTAATTCCGTACACGTCTTGCTTGTATATTAATGCAAGTACAACAGAACAGCAGTAATAAATTAATTTGTTAATTAAGATTTTACTAAGCATATCTAATGTAATATGTAATTAATTAAGAAAATTAGTACGAGTGGTACTTAGTCGCAATTTCGGTATATATCATATTTGACACATAGATTTATTATTGAAATATTATTTTTCATTTGATTTTCACGTTATCGAATCGAATGTCTATACATGTATAAAATAGAGTGTGTATATGATAAAAAAATATTAGAAATGCATTTTTAACTTAAAGAAAAAACTAATTAATTAAATTCCGATTTAATTCTTTATTGGACCACCTAAATACTCAGCACGACCTTTGTTTTGGGTCCTAAATAAGTCTTCCGCCACGAAAAACTTGTGCTATTATGTTAAGAGTTCCACTTCACCCAAATGCAAGCATAGAACTGCACGCCGTACATAAATAAAACCGCATAACGAGCAGGGACACAGTCTCAACTCCATACCACCTATACAGTTTCGGGTTTATTTGTCTTTGGAAGCGCGGATATATACTGCATCTCCCGCGAAGCGCAGACAATATATCAGAGCCATCTGACGGTTAAGTTGCGGAAGGAAAGGTACCTAATAACGTTCCTGACAAATATCCTTCCGTATGCTATACTCCACTAAATTCCAATATTATATAGCTCGCGGAATATATGGACCATTAGAGAAATAGATGGAAATCATATTCGTTGGATTGTCTGCGGTTATAAACGGATTTCTGGCGCGCACTAGGAACTATTTGAATATAATCTGCCGTAGCTTACTGCCGTTACTATGTAGATGGTGTATCGTGATAGGGCATGATTTATTACTTAACTTTACGCGGATATACGTCAACATTTCTACCAATATAACATATATTTAAATTACAAAATCATACGTCATACTATTAGGTGTTTCCATATATTGTGATCATTTTTCACCTTCAAAAAAAAACATTTATTGATACAATATATATCGATCAAAATATTTTTCATAATTTTATAAAATAAATTTCTGAAATGAAATTTGAAGACCTATTTTTTCTGCTGTTTCTTTTAAAATCTCTATTTGTTTTTATGTCCTGATTCTTTAGTTTTTCCTAATTTGATTAGCTGGTCAAGTTTATAGGCGTAAGAGTTTATTTGGCGCCACTCTTGGATTACTTTGTCTACGAAGACGCAATTGAAAAGTAATGGGTAGAGTCCATCACCTTGCCTCATTTCTGTTTTAATTTCGACGTATTCCGATATTACTCCCATAAACTTCACCTTGAATTTTGTACCAGTCAGCGTTTGTCTGATAATTGCATTGGTTTTTTTTAATCCAGACCTTGTTTTTCCATAATTTGGAAAATAGATTCACGATCCACAAATTCATAGGCCTTTTTGAAGTCTACAAATACACAAACCCCTTTCTTATTATAAAGTTTCTGTTCTCTGAAAATTAAAATGAATAATTATTCTGGACAAGATGTACCTGGTCTGAAACCTGCTTAGTATTCACCAATTTAGCATTCAAGTTGTTGTTGTGTTCGGTTAAGAAGGCATTACGAAATATTTTTGAAAGCGACTGGCGAAAAAAAGTTTTTTAATGTAATTATTTATATTAGTTCTGTCTTCTTCCTTATGTAGTGGATGTCATCATCATCAGCAACGTTATTAGGGTGCCAAATACTTTATAGGGCCAATGTAATTTCAGTGTGGTTTTCAGTCTTTTATTCTGGCAATTTCTTCTTTATTCATTCCATACATACATATATATATATATATATATATATATATATATATATATATATATATATATATATATCATTTTTCTGTACCTCTTGTAACAGTACCACTTCCGTAGCGGTACCGTACTTCCTTAACCTATCCCAATACCCTGTCCATTCTCCCGTCGACCACATGTAGCATTTAAAATCGAAATAAACAAGTTTTTAATTAACCAGTGTTTTATGTTCCCATGTGAATTCCTTCCACAAGAACAGTAGTGAGTGTTCAAACAAACAATCGCGTCTACAGCCACACATTCCGACCGATAAGACGACTATTCCTACATGTCCATTGTCCATTTTCTTCAGTAACTATCTAACACAATTATGACATACCAGTACGACTATTATCATGTTCTGCCTCTCACTGATTATTAGTGCCATTAGTACGAGATTTGGAAAATACGGGCTCATGTATTAATTCCGTACACGTCTTGCTTGTATATTAATGCAAGTACAACAGAACAGCAGTAATAAATTAATTTGTTAATTAAGATTTTACTAAGCATATCTAATGTAATATGTAATTAATTAAGAAAATTAGTACGAGTGGTACTTAGTCGCAATTTCGGTATATATCATATTTGACACATAGATTTATTATTGAAATATTATTTTTCATTTGATTTTCACGTTATCGAATCGAATGTCTATACATGTATAAAATAGAGTGTGTATATGATAAAAAAATATTAGAAATGCATTTTTAACTTAAAGAAAAAACTAATTAATTAAATTCCGATTTAATTCTTTATTGGACCACCTAAATACTCAGCACGACCTTTGTTTTGGGTCCTAAATAAGTCTTCCGCCACGAAAAACTTGTGCTATTATGTTAAGAGTTCCACTTCACCCAAATGCAAGCATAGAACTGCACGCCGTACATAAATAAAACCGCATAACGAGCAGGGACACAGTCTCAACTCCATACCACCTATACAGTTTCGGGTTTATTTGTCTTTGGAAGCGCGGATATATACTGCATCTCCCGCGAAGCGCAGACAATATATCAGAGCCATCTGACGGTTAAGTTGCGGAAGGAAAGGTACCTAATAACGTTCCTGACAAATATCCTTCCGTATGCTATACTCCACTAAATTCCAATATTATATAGCTCGCGGAATATATGGACCATTAGAGAAATAGATGGAAATCATATTCGTTGGATTGTCTGCGGTTATAAACGGATTTCTGGCGCGCACTAGGAACTATTTGAATATAATCTGCCGTAGCTTACTGCCGTTACTATGTAGATGGTGTATCGTGATAGGGCATGATTTATTACTTAACTTTACGCGGATATACGTCAACATTTCTACCAATATAACATATATTTATATTACAAAATCATACGTCATACTATTAGGTGTTTCCATATATTGTGATCATTTTTCACCTTCAAAAAAAAACATTTATTGGTACAATATATATCGATCAAAATATTTTTCATAATTTTATAAAATAAATTTCTGAAATGAAATTTGAGGACCTATTTTTTCTGCTGTTTCTTTTAAAATCTCTGTTTGTTATTATGTCCTGATTCCTTAGGTTTTCCTAATTTGATTAGCTGGCCAATTTTAATATCCGAATTTATTTTGCGCCACTCTTGGATTACTTTGTCTACGAAGACGCAATTGAAAAGTAATAGGTAGAGTCCATCACCTTGCCTCATTTCTGTTTTAATTTCGACGTATTCCGATATTACCCCCGTAAACTTCACCTTGAATTTTGTACCAGTCAGCGTTTGTCTGATAATTGCATTGGCTTTTTTAATCCAAACCTTGTTTTTCCATAATTTGAAAAATAGGTAAAATAAATATAAAACAAATTCATAGGCCTTTTTGAAGTCTACAGATGGACAAACCCCTTTCTTATTATAAAGTTTCTGTTCTCTGAAAATTAAAATGAATAATTGTTCTGGACAAAATGTACCTGGTCTGAAACCTGCTTAGTATTCACCAATTTAGCATTCAAGTTGTTGTTGTGTTCGGTTCAGAAGGCGCAGACTGGCGAAAGAAAGCTTTCTATGTAATTATTTACATCAGTTCTGTCTACCTTTTTATGTAGTGGATGTCATCATCAGCAACCGTTTTAAGGTGCCAAATATTTTATAGGACTAATGTAATTTCAGTGTGCTTTTCAGTCTTTTAATCTGGCAATTTCTTCTTTTCAGTTATCCTTTTGTTACAATCATTGTAATTAGAGAGAAGCTCAATAGCTAACTACTGCACAAACTAAAATACTGGTGCCAGTTCTAAAACAATATCCAGTGCTTCACAAATCACTTCACTAATGGCGAGCTCCTGCTATTCAGGATTTTGATCAACGTAGTCTTGAAGATAACACAGATGGTGACTGCTACTGAGTTGAAACATAAAAATTGGGATATTTTCCTTTCCTGTTAACACTGCTATTTTCATTGTATTTTTCAGCAGCACATTTTTCTCCCCAATTTAGGAAATTTTCCTTGGATTATTGGGGAATAAATTAAATATCCATTAAAAACCCTGCACCATAAGTTCCTAAAAGTATTTGATGAGTTTGGGCAATCAATAACCAATTAACAATCACAACCTAATAATATGAACAAATAACATATAAAATAATGTAAACATTTTCATTTTTCAGTTTCATACAGTTTTAAATTAAGTTTTTACATTTGCAGAAACGGAAACATATTTTTCATTTAAATATTGTTGCTTAGAAAATTAAAAAATTCCGAAAACCTATTTCCTTGAAAATTTTACCCAAAGCTGCCTTCTAATATGTTGCACATTATTAAAATATGATTTTATAAAATGATATGTTGTATAAAATGTGCAGTGGAAGTAATGAAACAAACAAAGATAACTATTAAATGTGCCGATGATATAGTGATGTATATTATTTAGATCTGCTTCGTTCCCAATCATCTTTTGATACATAACAGACACGCCCAAAATTGTTATTCATGCAAACTAAATTCTACCGAAGAATATATGGGAAGATCCACTGTTCCAACTCCAAACTAAGTGACAACTATTAAGGTGCTGAAAGAGTAATTTCAGTATTTTCATGTTTTTGAAGACAAATTAATTGAGATGAATTTAAATGAACTTTTTCCACTCTTTTGGTAAGATATACTATAATATATATAGATAATCACTCAGAAGTCAGTTTTGCAGCATTGAGATAGTTGCAGGGATTAAAAAGGATAATAACAAACATAGTCTACAGCCAACCACTTTCAAATTTTATCTAGACACTAAATATCATCGTCGTATTGATTAAATCTGGCCAATTTTTTTAATCGCTTGCTTGAATCATATTGGCTAGTTTGCATAAGTTTCAGATGCTGTTGTTCATGATGAACTATCACGTTCCAATAACACTAAACTTTTAGAATCTTCTTTTGCATTATATGAGTTTTCGCAACCATTTGTGAAGCTGCTCTGAAATTCCACTACGATCTTTCTCACATAATGTTGTCATACGTGATATACGGCAAACAAAGCGATTGTTTTCACTGAGTTTTCGATATTAATTAATATGGAACTCAAATGTTGAATTTCTTTGTGTATCCAGCCTTAACTTAAATACGTTATTCTCAATCCGAAAAAATTAAAAATTAACATTGATGTCACGTTTCAACATAGATTACTTGATCCCTTTAATATTCAACTATTTCATTTATTAAAAACGTTCATTTGTTAGACTCAAATGAGGGTATATATTAGAAAATTGGACTTTAAGTCAACAATTATAAAAATGTATTTGCCATGATTGTACTACTCATATTTAATGTAAGATGTATTAAAATAATCTATACCCCGCAACAGATCAAATTCAATTCACATATGCAATGACTATTGCGTTTCTAGAAGAGGAACATAACTAATTTAACAAATTGCGGTCGAATTTTAACTACTAATCGATCAATAGAGTTAATAATATTAACAAACTCGATGACTAAATAAACAAATTCAATTATTAAAGGTTCAAATATAAAAACTCACGGATCCAAGCTCCTAGAACGAACGAAGACGAAGACGAACTTTTAGCAGGTTTTTCATGACGAATAATAAGGATGGTATCATGTAGATAAGCGGATTTTTTTGTGATGGTGCGACAGAAAGCCTAAACTCTTACGCCTCTACAAGATAAGTATCTGAAACATCTATGAAAAACAAAGGTCGTCTGTCAGAGTGTCGTGTAATTCACAAAAAAAAGGTTAGTAATCCTTTCGATATTAATTTCAGTCATTTTCAGATGTTTCTCTTCATTCTTTCAATATTTTTCTTAATTGTAATTCGAAATTGGGCCATAATAAATTGAAGGGAAAGAATGCGGTTTCACAGCAATATAATAATTAATATTTTATCCTCATCCGTCTCATCTTTTGCAGGCATTTAGGAGGGTTTGTATCTGAAGTTGAAATGAAAATTTTAAAACTCTTTCTCGGTCGCAGTATTATTAATTAATTTTATTTTACATTATAAATTGGGTGAAATTTGTTACATTCTGTAGAAAAGTACGGGGAATTATTAATTGATATTATTTAAAAATTAATTTTAACGTTTTGACGAGCACAATTTAATGCTACAGATGCAACAAACTTTTACAAATATTCTTTTATTAAAGGCTATTTATTCTAGAATTCTAAAGTTCAGTAAATTTCGAAAAGTAAATCCTTATAATAAATTACAAGTATCAATGCAGCATAAATTCCTCAAGATTAAAAAATTGTTTATTGAAGTTAGAAGAAGGTAAATACTGCAAATTTTAAATGTTTGCATGTATTTTAATCAGCTAATATCTATTGGTGAAAATACGTACTACCAATATAAAAATATAAACTGTTATACAATCTACCATTACTAATTCGACAGGTTTTAACCTTTGACCCTATAAAATTATAAGATTTTTACTATATTTGGGCGCTAATAGTGACGTGGTCAAAATTAAGCCTTTTAAAGTAAAACAAAACAAAATATATGCATGCGTATTGTTAGTTAGCCATAAATATTGAGAAGACTAGTCCACGACTATAGGCAACACTTATGTATACATAAAGGTTTTTGTCATCCATTTTCTCTACCAAGGTAGAGAGATAGTTCTTCATAATGCTAAAGCTTTGTTGCTCAGCTGTATACTATTGGCAATAAGAGACACCAAAACTTGGGTAAAAATATAATAATTCAAAAAATAATTAGAGGTAAACTGTCGGAGAACGGAACAATAGATACTCACAAAGAATTTTGCTATAACTGTGACCTGTCTAGAGGACATAGTATGTATATTTCTTTTTTCGAGCTATCTTATTTCTTCATTCAGAGGGAAGCGCTATATAAAGCGATAGCTATGTCCCTGCATATTCTAAAAAATTGGAGGTCACATGGTGTGAGTAGTTATGTGTTTAAAATATAAGGGTTTTGTTTATAATGAAATAGAATTAGATCGACAAAATTGCCTGTATCTTCGAATAAAATAGTTTCTTAGCAAATTAAACGTTTTTGTTGTTCTTGCCGTCTATATACGAAAATATAAATTATTAAAATTCACTGCCTTTACTTATTTTGGTCGAAATTATTGGGGATTAAACAAAACTATTATTATTATTCATTGTATTATGATATTTACGTCTTGAATTTTACGCCTAATATCTTCATAGACTTTATTTTTTATTTCCCTACCTTTGCTTGATATTCATTTTGTCTTAATTTCATTTTAGTTAGCACCTACCCTAATACACTGTATCTTATTTTACTCCATTTCTATTACTGCCTATTCTATGAGTTATTATTGTATATTGTTACTTAATGAAAAAAATTCAATCGAATTGTCGAAAGTCGGCATTAATTTATGCATCTATCTGAATCATGTATTTTCTAAAAACATACTTAAACTGTTGAACAAAAAATATTGCCGAAACAACAAACTGAACTATTGAAGTCTTACACCTACAGCCAGATTCTACTAAGTTAAACAAAAGGAAGCCTACTCTACAACAAAAGAAAAAGTGCTAACGTAGGTGTGCTACAAAGAAGTGCCCAAATACACTTCCAAACCAAACTAAACCTTTACCTGCTCTATACACCACAAATGTACCACAAATCACGATGGCTACATTTACTGATGATATTGCGATTCTTGCTGTCGGAGACAATAGCGAAGAAGCCACATAAAAATTACAACAGATAGGAGACAATATAAATAATTAAACCCAAATTTAACCAAAAATCTGTGCATAAGCAGTTAACGTAGAGTTAGACCGCACAAGCATCAATAACAATAATTAAACCTATCATTCCATATAACAACAATGTTAAGTATCTCGTAATGAATCTTGATGAAAGCTTCGCTGGAAGGAACATGCAAAAATGAGAAAGAAAGAATCTAAATTAAATAATAGGAAAATGTATTGGTTAATTGAAATAAACTTGCAATTATCAGTAT
The DNA here is from genome assembly GCF_030347505.1 of Rhynchophorus ferrugineus. Lineage (NCBI taxonomy): Eukaryota > Metazoa > Arthropoda > Insecta > Coleoptera > Curculionidae > Rhynchophorus > Rhynchophorus ferrugineus. Next base: position 86,815,210 of record NW_027472580.1, on the reverse strand, counting down.
ATAATATATTGCCATAATAAATTTTCCATAATAAAGTCCTAAGAAGTATTGTAGTTGCACCCAGATACTATAGGACTAACTACTTATACTGATTACTTAAATAATTGGAAAATGTATTGGTTTGAACCCAGATACAATGGAACTGATTAGTTATATGGGGACCTTCAGATACCGGCTGTTACTCAGGAAATGAAGAGAACTGCAAGGGGACATGAGGACAGACTCTATTATCATGTCAATATCGAAGTAATACAACTCTTGAGTAACACCAGAGTAGGAGACAGACTCAAAAGATTCAAACCATTTGATTTTGTCTAGTCTCTTTGTACTATAGTGAAGTGCATTTAATAGAAAAAACAACAGTGTTAATACATAGACATTATTACACTAGGAGGGCTGGTGTGTCCTCCTACATATATCTAGTCTAGTCTACCTAGTTTTAAGTTATTGTAAAGCCAAACTCTAGGTTAGCCGGCAACAGCTAGTAAAAACCTAATACTTTAAACTTTAAAAAAATGTCTTTTCTAACAAAAAAATTACTCAATTGCAATATATCTCTGATATATTCATCGTTAGTTCAGTTAGGTCACTTTCTGGTCTTTCTCCTTTCTGTACTTGCTTAATAGACGCCCTTTACCTCTCTTGTGTCAATTTGTCTTTTGTCTCCTTTATATGTACTTTTCTACTGAATCAATATTGAGATATTTTTACATTTCGCAACTTTTCATCCTGATCGGCATTGTAGCTCAGCTCAAAATCTGGCTCCCATCACCATGACTTTCCTTTTATTCTATTTTTGTTATATTTAGTCTTTGTAGGATTTTCTGTAGGTCCATCAGTTATTATTAGATCATATATGTAGGAAAATAGTACCACTTCAACTTTATATTTGATATTTCAATTTGAGATTTCTTTATTCCATCCATCAATATTGTAAGTCTGCTGGTCTGAATAATATTACTTACTCTATTTAATGAGCTTCCAAACAGGTTTCATTTATTTATTTTCAAACTACAGCAGAAATAAAATTGGACAGCAAATAATGTGATTTTATTCCTAAAAATATTTACACAGAAACCAGCCATGAACTCGAAACACATCAAGCTAATCAGGAAGATATTATTATAATGACCGTAATAAAAAAGTTATAGCAAATTAAGTGGCAGATAATTGATGTTATGAAAATATGTAATATTAAAAATTAGGTAATGATTTTTAATATACATTTTTATCGTTAAATTCATTTTTTTAACGTTACAACCATACTACTAATACTTAAAAAATTAGGTACCCTATCATTAAGGTTTAATGAGTTTACTCTGTACATGCATTTATTTATATATTCAAGGTGAAGCAAATTATGCTTACCATGTTGTCATACAGATAATTAAATTGTATGTTTATAGCTTTGGATGTTGTTTATGATCGGAAAATTATTTTGTTTCAATCAAAGTATCGACTATTGATGCCCATGACCTTCAATCATAATCCTAATTGATAATATTATGGTGAAAAAATTATTTTGAGTTATAGTCAATGTGTATAGACAATATATTTAATGTGATACACATTTCTTCAACAATCTGATGTGATACCAGCTCTATATTCACTGATACAGATGATGAGGCTTCTGGTATTTTGCGTGATATGTTTTGCACTGCAGAGCTATATGATCAGAGAATTAATGAAAAAAATTAATGTATTGACAAACACAGGATTGCTCGCTTTTGTAACTCTCAACAGGATCCAGTTAGAGTAGTCTCCGGAGTTCAAGTAGTTCAGTCGGTCAAGCTGTAGGGGCTTATGGTTCTGTAAGATGGTACCTGTGCAAGAGAGGTAATGTTATCAAGAGTAAATTCCAACTTTTAAACGCAAATTCTATATATTTTTCTCCTAGACCATGTGATGAATAGAGTCACTTATTTATGTCGAATATGTCTGTCGAACAAAACATTTTATGAACAAACATTTATAACAATGTTGAACTCGTTTGTTCAGTTCTTCAGCAAATCCTTCCCAGTCTGTTCTCCTGTTTGTTAACGTTGGGTTTCTTTCTTGTCTTATTATATTTTCGCGCAACGTCAGAATCACTGGCGTATGATCTGAACTTAGCTCAAAATTTTCTTCGACCTTTATATAGTTGGATGTTGTGTTTCTTACTATGAAGAAATCTAACAGGTCTGGGGTTTTCTCTTGATCAGTTGGCCATTAAGTTGGTTTTCCAGTTGACATGTAACTACATCATAGTTAGCAGCTGCTTTATGCAGTTTATTGCCTTTGGTTGTTGTCATTCTGGATCCCCATCTAGTATTTTTAGCATTAAAATTACCTCCAATTATAAATTTTTCTCCCAGGTTGTTTAGGAGATTCAAATAATTTTCCATTCTTAGTCATTCTGGCTAATAGTTAATTAATGAGGCAATTCATCGTTTAATATAGTGATTTTAGCAATAGGTTCTTCATTTGTTTGAGAAAAAAGTGTGAGAGTGGTTGTTTTGATTTCTTCTATAAACTGTTTGTTTTCGTATTACAAATTAATCCACAAATTTACAATACAAGTTACAAGTTACAAATTTACGTATGATCTTATGTTGAAAATACATGTACATGTAATTGAAAATTACCATTGGACTAATGGGCATATAATTTTTTATTTTATTGAAATTTGTTATATTGCCATGAAACAAAGGGATATTAAAATGGCATCGATTTTTAGTCCTACTGTAAAAAAAGCTCAACCTAGGTTTGCGAACTCAGTATAGAGCAATTTGACAATTATGAAAACAAACAAAAACGCAATCAAAACTTTTCAATAATTTAAATTTGCTTTATTTACCGAAACACAATTTCCTTTTTTAGCGAATTCGATCGAAATTAACTTGTAAATAACTAATGTGTATTATTTTCGAATATAATTGAACAAAAAATAAGACAAATAACTGTTATTTGAAACAAGTATAAAACGAACTAATAAAAATACTGTAGCGAACGACTGCAGTGATTACCGCTGTTATCGATTGCTAAGGACTAAGTAGGTTTTCGAATTTTCTCACTAATTATTCAGGTTTCGGTTTTTTATGTAAGAGGAAAAACAACATATAAATACGGATGACATGGAAAATAGTTTTAGTTTCACAGAAACGTTTTACGAAAAACAGCAGCAATAAATTAAAATTACCTACTAATTCGCGATGTTTAAAGCCGTGTCGTTTTTGTTGTTCTTACGCATCACGAACCCTGTTATAGGGGCCATACGTAAGTTATTATCACATTTGAATTTTTCGGATTCTCTCGGTCGTATGAACAATAATAATCAGTTAACTTGACGCTTACTTGCTTTAATTTACTTGGCTTTTTTATCTCCTTAATTTCGAATTATTTGAAAATAATTTATTTGTAATCAGAAACTATATAGAAAATGTTGATATAAAAGAAACATCAATAGATGTGGTGTTTTGTCCATCGGTGTAATTGTATTTATCATCACAATTTTTTAATACATTTGGTAACCATCTCAATGAATTAAATCTCTTAAGGGGGTATTTTAATTTAAGGAAAAAAAAACATTATTTTCGTCAAATTTCAGAATTAACGATAATTTTATAACCATTTTTTTACATTTTCAATTTTTTAAAAAATATTAAAAGTTTTGCTATAGTTTTATTCAAGTAATAGAGAGAGACAGATAATACCTGTTGACCTTGCTAAATAATTATATAAACAAATAAATAAATATATAAATGATTTAGTACCTTCAAAAATACTATAACTTTTTCAATATATATAAGGCTCTCCAGATATCTGCTAGTATTCAGTGAATTGCCTGATTCGACTTTCTTAGTTACTTTGTTACCAAATCTCTTTTAACCAGAGGAAGGGTGGTCTTTGTTACAACAATTTTCTCTTATGGTCATAGATTCAAAGCTATTTGAGAAACTGATATTTAAACGTGTTAAACATTTCGTAACAATACCAGATTTCCAGTTTGGTTTTCGAAATCACCATTCAACAATCGATCAAGTGCACAGAGTAACTGCGGCTGGTTAGTTGGAAGATACTCTCAACTTGATCTAAAATCAAAGGGGTTGATCTATAATACAATTATAAAGTCAATTTGGACCTATGGGGTGCAAATATGGGGTTGCACTAAAAATTCAAATCAACTAGTCATACAACGCTGTCAAAACAAGGTTCTTCGATTGATTACCAATGCCTATCGCTAAGTAACTAATAAAGAACTGCACGATGAACTGCAAATCAAATGGATTTGCGAAGTTATCCAAGATTTCGCCTTGAAACACAAAACAAGGTTACTAAATCATACTAACATGGAAGCAATACAACTGCTGGACAGCGCGCAGGGGGTCAGGAGATTGAAACGAACAAAACCATACGAACTTATATAAAGTGTATACATTTAGTGTAAACTATAGCTATAAGTTAATAATTAATAAATAATTATAGTTTTATAATTGAGGAATATATACTGATGTATTTTCTCACACTCGTCTTGCATGTTAATTAATCCAAGTACATAGGAAAATTAGTAACTTGTACTAAGCGTATCTAATAAAGATGTTATAAAAGGAATGGTCCTAGATATATTTACGGGTTGGTAAAAGAAATTCCGAACCTCCTGAATCGTATATTCCTGATATATTTGTAGCTAAATACCAAGTGTTTTAATTTATGGAAACATAGATATTGAGATATCTGGTCCAAAACAGTAAGGCTCTACTATAGACCCATTTGTGGGCTATTAATGGGTAATATTTCTTTCTCTTTGATAAAACAAATCTTTATTATGACGTTTTTGGTGGTCTCAACACCCCAAATCGGCTTGAAATCTTTGATAAACATTCTTAAATGTTTCTTTTGCATACTGCATTTAAAGTTATCCCATAAAGATAATTTTACTAGAGTTAAATCGGGGCTCATTGGAAAGATTAGACCTAAACCGTATTATGAATCCTGTCCAATTTTGTGCAGTCCAACTGTAATTCTCAATGAGTAAAGCGATTCTAAGTCCTATCAGATGGAAAGTAAATGCAATAAATTTCTCAAAACCGACAATTTTTTACTAAAGGTATACCAATTACATAAAAATTACCTTTTTCTTGAAAAAAAACTGAAATGTTATTTCAGTCAGTGAAACAGATGATACCTTGAGTGACACGGTAATTTATTTTAATCAATTCGAAGTTTCCTAATTTTAATTTTCACGCTAATTAAGTTTCATAAGTGTGCAATTTCATATCAGGGTGCTATAGCACACTCAGAGCAGAGGGATGTTCACTGGTCGACAATCTTATTGATTTCGTTAGCAACCTTGACGTCTCATTTTAGCTGTCCATTTTCTTCTTTGAAACCCATTAAGTTTTTCTTTTAAATTTTATGTATAATTTTAGGTATTTTACTCAAAAATATCACATGAAATGTAAAATACACAACATGTCTTTACTTAACCCTTATTATATGTTGAAGTTAATATGGTTTGAAAACTGAATCTTTTTCTAGGTCACTCTGTATATATTTATTTTGATTTTTAATTATCCCAGTTAATTCCAGAGTTTCATGCGATAGTTCTCAGATAATTTTATGTGTTAATATATTATAAAAGTATTATCTTTATCTCTAATGGCCAGTACAATGTCTCTTTTATTTCATTCTCTAATTTATAATGTATATCAGTATAACTAGAGAATAATATATTGAAGTAAACAAATTTCTTTCAGGGATGTAATTCAGTGGCAGAACGTAAGATGTTAATAAGAAGACAGATGACATATAGCTTCGTATTATTATAATTACATATTTCAGTGAAATAATTATCCAGTTATACTCAACATATATATCTAAAATTAAAGAGTTATGGAATAAAATACTGGAGTAAATCTAAAAAATAAAATTTTTTCATATACGGAAGGACTCAATTTTGACGGCATATAGGGTTTAAGCATTTATATTTTTAAAGTTGTTGCAAGACAGGATGGTGTGGTGTGCTAATTATATAATAATTTAACGTCATTTGATTGTAGGGCTATATGAATAGCTTCTAAGAATGTTTGTAACAATAATCCTACATTAATACACATCCTACATAAAATTCACAACCACAAATTTTCGGTTTTGATCCCAATAATCAAGAGTTGATTTTTATATCAGTGACAAAGATCGGCCTGGAAGAACTTAAACGAAGACAATGAATGCGTAATTTATTAGACAAAAATCCGACTCATTCCTTCAAAGAACTATCGTAAATTGATGAATCAACTATTTAAAGATGTCTACATGCGAATTGATTACAAATAACATTTCGAACCGTTCCGACATTGTGGTTAAGTTCATTGCCAGACAAAGAAAGAAACATTCTCGGAGGAATTTTGTAAATGCCGATGAAAAGTGAATTTATTGTCACAATTTTAAGCACAATAAGTTATGATTCAGCCCACTAAAGACTTCTACATCGGCATCGAAGCGGAATATCTAAGGTTATAAAATATATAAAATATATTTGCTTAGCATATGGTAGGACCAGCAAGGTGCAGCAACAGTGTATTATGAGCTGGTGCAACTGAATCAGACTATTACTGCATATATTTTCCTACGTGAATTGAACAACGTATTGTTTCAAAACAGCCGGACAATATATCGATCATTGAATAAATGTCATACCAATATCGTTCTTTTGATACCGAATCACTATAGTCTGTTCAAACTTATTTTGTACATACGTAATTTAAATTTGTGACGTCAAAACGTCGCAATGTTGCCGCACCAACTCTGAGTTTTAGTTCAGTTTGACTTTGACATACAACAAAATTGTAATCTAAATAAAATAATTGACCAAATACGTTGTCAAATGTAATTTATTTTAACATCTAAAATTACAGTACATCTAAAAACTACAGTTAATTATACAGTCCCAATAGTTTATAGGTTAGAGTTATAACCCCTTATCGGTATTGCTTTCAAAAATTTTGCATACGTCTGAAAACCGGATAACTTTGACAGGCTCATTCGTTTACATGTTCGAAGTAATCAGACAGCATTGTGTCTTTTTTTAACTAAAATAAAATGTGCAGGAATATATTGTCTGATTCTAAAACAAATTTAGATATTTCGTCAGGCACTACATTAAACATCTTGATGACGTATGTATAAAAAAAACTTTAGACTATATGTATGGTAGAACTGAGGAAAAATTATTTTCTCAATAAATGCATTTTTAAAGGGACGAATATTCAAAGTATATTTAAACATCTAATACCTATAATCTCTATTTTCAGCTTCGTATTTGAAAATGTGTCACACTGGGCCTGATTTGGTGAAATGTGCCATAGCCAATGGAAACGCCGCATTGCCCGAACTGCTAAAAGGCAATGAAGAGCTAAAGATTCCCAACATGTTACCTTTATCATTTCCAGAAATCCTTACGGATACAGGAAACCTCAGAATGAAATTTAACAATCTGGAGGTTCATGGTCTGGACACGGTTACACTAACTGATTTTAGGTTAGCTTTACGGTTGTTTTATAATTTATAATCATCACAATGTGATCATTTATATCAATTTTAGAGTTGACTTTGACAAACGTACGATATATGTGACAATTCATGCGGACAAACTAGAAATTAGATCGCAATACGACGTCGATGGCAAAGTATTGATATTGCCGATAAAAGGAAATGGCAAATGCGTTGTTGAATTAGGTAAGTTTAAATATATTCAGTAATAATAATATTCAGATCTCGAATATATTCTCACTGACTTTCCGCAGATGCTTAGTGAAGCTTCTCCAAAAAAGTAGTAGAGAACTTTTGAAATTCAGTATATATTACTTCCTCATAATGTAAGAAATTATGGTTTAAAAGATGATGTAGAAATTTACTTGATTTCTGATGTAGTTATGGTTAACTTCTAAAAAAAGTTAACATACTATTATTTATAGTTTAGTAACGAGCAACATATTGGAATGTAACAGGTCAATTGAAATGTTCGCGGCCTGACACATAGATGGCGCTACTAGAATTAAATACATATATTTTTCAGTTGTAGGATCATTAGTTTGTGAATTATAGTATTCTGAGTGAAACAACTTTTGTTATTGTAAAAAAAATTGATAAAAAGGAATTTCGCGTGTTGATAAAATATTGTTTTTGAAGGGAAAAATACAGTTGAAGCAAAAACTTGGCTTGATGCCGAGTTTCCAGATACTTCTCCAGAAAAAAAAAACATCATGGATTGGAGTGCTAAGTTTAGACGTGCTGAAATGAGAGCCGAAGACGGTGAACGCAGTGAACACCCCAAAAGAGGTTGTTACCGACGAAAATATTAAAAAATCCACAAAATGATTTTGGTGACCATAAATTGAAACCGAATGAAATAGCAGACATTCTAAAGATATCAACTGAACGTGTACATCATATCATTCACGAATAAATGGGTATGAGAAAGCTCTGTGCAAAGTGGATGCCGTGCGAGCTCACTTTTGACCAAAAACAACGACGAGTTGATGATTCGGAGCGATATTTGAAGATGATCAAGCATATTAAACCCGAGTTTTTGCGTCGATATGTGACATAGGATGAAAGCTCAATCATTTCATTCCAAAGTCCGATCGACAGTCATCCGAGTAGACTGCACACGATGAACCCACTCCAAAGCGTGGGAAAACGCAACGGTCAGCTGGCAAGTTTATGGCGCCTGTATTTTGGGATGCGCATTGAATAATTTTCATTGACTACCTTGAAAAAGGAAGGACCATCAATAGCCACTATTACATAGCGTTATTGGACCGTTTGAAGGACGAAATCGCCGAAACATGGACGCATTTGCAGAAACAGAAATGTTTCTTCACCAAAATAACGCACCGTGTCACAAGTCAGTGAAAACGATGGCAAAAATCCATGAATTGGGCTTCGAATTGCTTCCTGTTCTCAGATCCCAAGAGAGTGCTCGTTGGGAAGAAATTTTCGTCGAATGAAGAGGTAATCGCCGAACTAAGGCCTATTTTGAAGCAAAGAACAAATCGTACTACAAAAATTGTATGGAAATAGCGAGGGTCGCTATAATCAGTGTATCACGCTTAAAGGGAATTATGTGGAATAAAAAAAATAATTTTGCCAAAAAATTGTGTTTTACTGTGGTAGGCCAGAGATTTCAATTGGCCTGTTATAGTCACATTATGATATTTTTCACCAAGAAATGATGTATTTGAAAACATCTTAATGTATTTCAAGGTTTTAATATTTAGATTTTTTTTGTCATTGTTATCCGAAATCGGATCGACATCATCCCAATCAAGGAGGGATTTTATTTTATTTTATTAAATAATATCTCACCGATATTACTAACAATTGCATTCTGAACTAATACTTCCTCAAATAGTGATATTGGACAGTACTAAATGCCTCAACTTGGATTCCACCAATTCGTTTACACTAATATTAACTTGTACACTAACATAGTTCAAAAAGAATAATCTTCTTGAGTCGTTTTGTTAGAATTTCATCCGAATAGTCGATACATTCCTCTGAATATAATATCCAGTTCTTCTTTCTTCTTCTCTACATAATTTCTTCAGTGCAGCTTTGCTGCCTAAATCCTTTTTAAATATTTCACTGTGTTGGCATATGAAACTTGGATATTATTTATTCTAATAGGGATACATGGATTTCTCCTATATGTAAGAATAATGTAGACAAATTTAGCTTAATTCAAATTAATTCTCCAGTGATTGGTTCTGTTCCTTTTTTTGTAGGTTGCTTTTCCTACAGCCACTATGGCAGATTTTCGGAAAAAGTATTTATTGTACCATGTTGAAATTCAGGAATATGCGTCCTCATGGGTCCAATTTAAAATATACAATTTTTACAATTCTGCAGACTATTTCGGCAATATATTGTCTAATTGAAAATTAAGCCTCTCATTTATATTTGACGACTTTATCAAAATGTTTAATTGGTACGTTCTTATTATTCTTGAACTTATTGACTACCTTTTAAAGCAAAAATGGTCAGATTTGTAACCATTTTACAGGTATTTGTTTTTTTTACAGGTTTTACACTAGGTATTTGTGAATATAGTTATTTTTAACTTTTAGCGACTCTCATTTGAGTTGATTGTTTTCTGTAGTTTTGATTCTTAGTAATCTAGTTTAATGAATAAATTTGCAGCGAAAAGCTATAATTTGTTTAGGATAATAATTAGTCAAATTTCGCGAAATATATACCTAGTATATATTCCGTAAATATATACTAGCGGATCTATTGATCAATCTAGCAGGATTTTGTTATTTTAGATTCATTTAGGGTTAAACGGATGTTAGAATGATCAGTAAATAACCAGTTCAGAATTTAATAAATTATTACCTTTGCTTGTAGAAAATGGAGATTTGGAATACACTTTTAAATACAGATTAGAGGATAAGAATGGTGTTGAATATAGTATGGTAGAACCAGATGACGTAATGGAATTTAAAATAGAGAAAGCACACTATAATTTTGAGAACCTTTTTAATGGAAATAAACAATTAGGTATGGGACTTGTATTTTTTCAGTATACGTTACTAAAAAAGCAATGCAATGCAGGTGCTATAGAATAAGCCACGCCGTGATATATATGATTAGACTCAAAAATGGTGAAAATTATAAGACACATTTTGTAAAAATTATAGCGAAATTAACATTAGATATATGGTTTCTCCTAAATAGATAATATATGCATTGTTTTGTTCAGCTTTCAATGACTCAGCTAACTTTCAATGTCAGCTGAAAATGTAATAGTAGTCGAAAGATAAAAGGTCATCATTATTGTACGAGTTTTAGGATGATTTAAGATGAGATTTATTTTGATTACAATTTTCTTCCAGTATTGTATTCACGTTTCAATAACAATTATTTTGTATCCACATATCTGACTATAAATTTTTATTTAATACTAAATTATTACCAATATTAGAATTAAAAATATAACTTTTGATTTAGGTGACAATGTCAACAAGTTCATGAATGAACACCCACAAGAATTCCTTAGCGAATTTAGCGGAACTATAAAGGCTACGCTGACATCAATAGCACGTGACATAACACGTGGTGTATTCCAAAATATACCGTTCAAAGATTTGTTCATTATGTAGACGAAAATATTTAGAATATATTCAATAATTTTGATTAGTCTTAATTTCATTTTCTTGTTTAAAAATGTAAATTGTTTGTTTGTATTAAAATAATGAAATATGATTTTTAAATGTTTTGTTTTTGTTGTATATATTTTAAAGAAATTTGTTATTATGACTTTGTTTTTTTAGCATTTAAGGTAAATATTACTTGTCAATTAGCAAAATCATAATACTACTCTACTCTAGTACAGAAAAGGTTTTTAAAAGTAAATAACGATACCTCTTAAGATCCCCTAGATGATGTTTCTTTTATCCTTTGCATTTTACGCCGGCCAGATGACTGTGAGCCCAATTGTGGAATATTATTGCTTAACTAAGGTGCAATTCCTAATTGTAAATTTATTATTAAATTTTTCATAAAAATATACATTGATAACCTTAACCTATTGAAAAAGAATATATTAGGAAATTAGAAAATATAAATTAGATTGAAATAGATTACAAAATGACAACGTTAATATCATTAATCCGGACCATATACCAAATGAAAAAGGACCAGGACCAAAAATACCGTATATCACTTAGGAAGATGCAATCTACTAACCATTTACTAAAACTAATTAATTGAGTTGCAGTTGTTATGGCTGGCAACCTATCAAGATATGAGTATACAATGCTGAGATAACACGTTGCAGATGATCCAAGACAATATAAAAAAATACTATATGGTTAAGGAATCATTATGCTTTCTTTAGAATATTACCGAAATGAATCAAAATTAGCTGCCGGGGATAATGGCGATGAAGCCACACGAAAATTGCAACAGGCAAGGGACAATAGGAGTAAGTCGAACTTAAGTAACATTAAGTATAATCAGACGGATCAATCTCTCATAACAATATATAATAATATAATTCCCTTCAGCCATCCATTCCATTCCATAGCAACAACGATAAGTATCTCGGAATCAACCTTGTTGCAAAACTTCTTTGGAATAAACATGCAAAAAAGAGAAGGACTGGTGAACTGAGGCTAAATAATTGGGCTAAAATATAGGAAAATGTATTGGTTAATTGGAAGATAATCATAGTTATCTATATAATAATTATTATATTTAATTACGTATTGAAAAATATATGAACATATAAAATACAATTATGAGGATGTTCCTTTAAAACTAATATAAACACAATAAAAGTTTTTCAGAATAAAGCGCTGAAATTACTGTAACTGCACCAAGATAATACAGAACTGATCACTTATAACAAGACCTTCAGATACCGACTGTCACCAAGCAAATAACTAAACTTGCAAGGAGACATGAAAACTCCATTCTCATGTTAATATAGGAGTAATATTACTCTTGGATAACAGAAGAACAGGACACACACTCGAAAGGATCAAACGATTTTATCCTGTGTAGTGTAGTGAGATGCATTTAGTTACACTAGAGACTAAGATAAGGCCAATGGGTCCTCCTAGATATATATCTAGATTTAAGTTAATGTAAATACAAATTGTAAGTTAGTCGGCAACGATTAATAACAATGTAATAAATAAATTAAAAGAAAATTATAATAAAGTTTTTCAAACGTTTTACTCCAAATTTGTTATATGACAGACAATTTAAATGTGATACTTAACACTGCAGTAAATTTTTAAGGTAATTAAGTTTGGTTTAAAACATTCTTGCTTTATAATGGATACTAAGAAGATATTAATATGCAGTTAATGATGCTGATAACGCTTTAGATCTTCCCGTATATAGCGGGCAATAACGGTAAAATCATAAATCACCGATACTCCTTAATTCCGAACCTACATAATGGAAAACTCCAGGAAATAGACCGTAAAAACCAGCAAATTAAAAACATAACTCAAGCTCTCTTACCTGTAATCCGCCCCCTCGCCCAACTGGCGAACCGTAATAGGAAACTCGTACGGTCCATGTGCCTTTAACAGTTCCTGCAGCCTGACCAGGCCCTCGTTGTTTTCATAAATAATCGTGAAGGACTTCCAGCCCCAGGCTTTCACCAGGTCGACGTAGGCCTGCAACAATAAAAGAAAACCCACCATCAGATGACTGATCGGTCCCTTTTTTCTTGCGTCGCGTCCTATTTGAAAGAAAATAAACGGGACCTATCGCCGGACGAAGACATCGGACAAATTGCCGTAATTTCGGGAGACGACATTATGAATTCTTAACGAGGCACCGACATTTTTTTCCTCAAATGTTGGACCATGAGAATTTTATCTCGCTTTATCCGTTTATCCCGCACAATCCTGAAAAATTTAATCAAAGTGGTTTCTAAATTTATAAATAGCGTAGGTTTTAATTAATATGTGAGGAATAAGAACAGACTCTATTTTAAACTTTAAGATTAATTCAGGGGATATACTAGCCTAAGCATTTGAAAATGTCTATTTTTTCATTAACCGACTTCGAAAAAGGAGGAGGAGAGAAAAAGGAAAAAATATACACTATGTTCGCCGATGTCTCCGTCAGTTTTGTGCCGGTTTTCAAAATTCTTTTTTTACTCGAATTTCAAAGGCACGTACCAAATTGTCACATATTTTTTATCTAAAATAATCAGATATTTGTGTATAATATTATTGCAGAGCTGATATGAAGGAAAATCGGAAGTTGTTCAGTGCAAAAGCCATTCAGTTTGCTTTTTAAGCACTAACTATAGCGTATAAGACCTCGTAGACAACTGTTTCTACGGTGTAATTGTTAAAGCATTTAGCGGTTTCAATTCCCGGCGGGGATAATAGCTTTTTATTGTTGTTTGGATAGAAAACTTGTCAAATCACCTAGGCTAGGCCGTGGCCTGAAGCGCTCCTTATTTTGAATCACTGTTTCTTTATCCCTATTTCTCCTCATACAGGTAGCACCTTTACTTGATCTACCCATTGTAATACTTAATAAAATATCTGCGTAATTTATTGTGTACATATCTGACACTAAAAACAGAAAAATAAAATATTTTTAACAAAAAATTTAATTATTCCCTCTATAATGTTCTGATTTTCTTTCTCTCACTAATTCTTGATATCAAAATATAGAATAAAATCTGTTTTAAAAGTAGTAGAAAGTTAGTTACTTTTTAACTAAAATTGTAAGGCTGTCGATGATGTTCATGATCATATAAAGACTGTAGATGTTATTGGGTTGATTATAATTACCTCAATTTATATTTCTATTTGGTGTTTGGAATTTAATAATTTTTTCACTTAATAAAAGCATTGTTTAAGTAATATTGGTACTTTATATTTTAATCAAAATATGTTTTATCATTTTAACAACCTTTTCCTATCTTACCCGAAGAACGTTGGTGGTTTAAAACTTTAGGTGCTTTAGAACTTTCCGTTCGAACTGCAACAACGTATTCGTCATAATTCTTAGGGAACGAGTGGCTGACCCTTGTCATGTAAAATGTGTTACTGTATATTCGTTTTTTTTTGCGTGATACGTGGTTCAATTTGTTCTATTAACATTGATAGACATCTTCGTTAATATATTTTTGCCTGGCAAGTAATAAAATCGCAATGTTGAAACAGTGTGAAAGATAATCATTATCAACCAATTCGTGTGGTAGTTATTTTATATCCTTTTGAATCTTTCCCATCGAATGTAAATATCTACTCAGCTGATTACTAAACTCTCTGACGGATTTATTTGCGAGTTTGAGCTGTGGTTTGATCCAACTACACGCACATGCATACTATTAAACTATAACTATTGAACAACTACCTATCCAATTGGTCCTTCTTTGTTATCAACATCAAAGCCGCTATTTGCAACGCAATTTTGAGTATTTCCTTATCGGCGCCTCTATACACTGAATAACTTAATAATACTAAATGGAAAACTGTTGCTAAATCTAACTAATTTATCAGTTGTTTAATTGGTTAGTTTAATACTTCGTAATTTGACCGATATCCCTGGTTAAAATACATCACCTACTGTATTAACCGTATATAAACAGTATCACAATGGTATCATATCGGAAATAATACTCAGCAATTTATATATCATTTCAAAAATAATTATTTATGTTTTAAATATATTTAGTAATATTTTCCTTATTACAACTATTACAATTGATGAGTTTAAGTTAGACGAACAAAAACATTCAATATAAACAAAGGAATAATAAAGTTAGTTAGCACTACGATAATGATATATAATTTAGAACTATTTATATACACACTGGTCTATAAATTAGATTTAAGGATTCTCTAATTGTAAAAAATCGGTACAATGTATTTTAGTCAAGGTATTGTCCATCGAGAGCCGATGCTTTTTTCCATATTTCAGACAAACTACGGATTCTATCTCGAAAGAATGTATCTGTTGAGGCTAATTTTGAATCGACCTATTTTTAGTGTCTTCATAAGATATGAAGCACTGCTCAGATAGGTCATGCCTTATATGTCGGAACAAGTAGTAATTAGAAGGAGCTATCTACATCTTGAGAGTACAGCAAGTGTGGTAGCATTTCCCATTTTAGTGTTTCCAATCGACTTTTACCGATTATGCTACGTATGGTCAAGCATTGTCATGCTGAAGAATAACATCAAATGTATCAATTGTAGTCGAAAGCGATTTTAATTAATGATTCCACTAGGTATTTAAAGCTCATATTGTATCATTCTAAGCTGATCCCGCCAAATACAGAGCATTAACTTGGAGTCATAAATATTCGGGATTGTCGTTGATGTTGATGCCTGACCATGATTTTTTCACTTGTATTACCGCAATGAAACCACTTTTCATCACTATTCACAATATAATACAAAAAACCTTTCCAATTTTGCTGACGGAGCATCATTTCACACATCACCAAACGCCTTTAAATATATCCAGCTCTCAATTCATACGACCCAAATTATCAAAACCTTTGGAGCATTTCCATGTTCGTCAAGCTGTTAGAAATTATTTCTTGTGCTACTCGAGTAAAGCCTTCAAATACTGATCAATGTTTTCAGTATCAAAGTAGAAACCAGTATTTACATGTAGAAATGGATTGAAACATGGTTCACATAGTATTCGATGATCTTGAGCTGCCTTTTTCTTAAAATTGTAGTAAAAATTAGGCTCTGAAAAAAATTGTTAACACTTTAACAAACTGATACATACTGAAAAACCAATGAGGTGAGCTGAGGTGAAATGAGGCTTCAATGTGAAATTGGTTTCAAATGTATCCAGTGCAATTTAGTACACAGTAATACTATGTATTAATTGTAATTAATTAATATAGCCCATGGAAATGCTTAGGTAAGAAGTACTGCTCAATCACTAATATTTACTTCGCATAAGTTGCACTTCAAATTTTTTTAAATCTTTCGAGAATTATATTGATTGTATATATACATCGAATGAACATATTATTGGGGACAAGCAAGGAATGAGAAATAGGATAGGAAAAGCAAATTTTGTTCAACAATTCCTCATTTTAATTCAATTTATTATATGGCCCCTGTGCCGATCGTTTCTCTGGCCTGGCGCCAGGATATGTATGCAGTTTTTAAACTACAACATGGAGTTTCCGTAATAAATTTCAGGGAATTTCGGGCTTTCGGTCCGTTCCGTACTTTATTTGAGTCGATTTTTGTTCGTTTTTTGGGTCCCCGATACTGTATCCTTTATGTGGGTTAATTTAAAAATTCAAATTTAATGCTGACGTGTTGAGCGACCGTGGTGGTGACCGGCAAAGTATTTCGCTTGGCTGACGATGAGGCTGCTTGGCCGATGTGCCCTCAGTTTTGTAAGATTGTTTATTTAGGATGTAAATGAATTATGCCACAAAGAAAGTTTAGATATGAAGGCATGACTCGAAATTTGTAGAATTCTAAATATAGTGTGATATTGTGTGAAAATCAAAATACTAGTGTTTATATGTAAGGAAAACAAACATCCTTATATGGAACTATTTGCTATTAAACTCAAACTATTAAAATTATGCCGAAAACTGAATGTTGCCAAACAATAATTCTTGAAATCACAAAAATTATCTTACTCGTTATATTAACTACACAATACATCTTCTAGCCACTTTTTTGTATTGCTTTAATTCTTTGTATTAACTCTTCATATATCTTTAAGAATTTTTCAAAATTTAAATTATTTTTGGAAATATGGCTGTTTTAGTGACACTCTTTTAATAAAGTATTTAAATGTTTTTTTTTTGCTGTCATTACTTTACAACAGCTAAAATCAAATAATTGCTAAAAAGATTATAAGAGTGAAAGTAGTTATGCTGATTTAGAGGAAATTACATCTTAAGTTTCTTTCGTTGTTGTTTTCATTTCCTTTTGCAGCTCTACTTTGTCATAAATATCATAATGTTAATGTCAAATATGCTGAATTAAAATTGGAGCTAAAATATGCTCATTCATCTTATAAGCTTCTTGAATTACTTAGTGTGAATGATTATTTAAATAGTCTAAGAATATAGAATATTCTAAGATATTCTAAGAAATCCGTGTAGTGTGTGGTAATGTAATCTGTTCTGTAATACTCAAAATCGGCAGTATCGTTTGCGCAAACTTTCCAATAAGTCGCCGCTTCTCTCTATTAACTTAATTTAGTCTAATTTTAATGCAAATTAAAATTCTTGTATTAAACTAATATTTCATAACGAACATACTTATTTAACTTCTGGATTAGATATATTTTTAAACATATTTTAATATTAACATCGAATAGAAATAAAAGTAGATGGAGAAAGCACAAGATAATGAATAAGAATTAATAACTGATGTTTACTGTAAATGAAAGTATTTTTATTTTCACTTTTTCAAGCCACACAGAGATCTAAACCATCGACATATTAATAATGATTTTCTATTAGTTTTGGAACCTGCATTATGTCACCAATCCATGAAAATTATGTTTAAATTACCCAGGGTAAGCCCAAGAACCACCACTCAAATTATTGAATTGACATGGAATTAAATTATAGTTTAATGGTCATGTAAAAAATTGTTTTAATCAATGTTTTGGCAAATATTCTAAGCCCAGTAATCTTAGAAAAACAATGTGAAACATTTTAAAAGGTGACATTGGGTGCTCCTCTATATTGGCACTAAATTATTAATATTATTATTTAATTGTTTAATATATTTACGAATTTCAACTATGTATTTATGGAAAAATATTAAGCCAATCTATTTTCTGTATTATTGAAATGCATAGATAAGTTTATTGAGAAGATAGATAAGTCTTATATAAAATATATGAAGATAATATATGATATAAATCGTACTTAAATACATTAAGTAGGTGTGTTAGGATAATTTTTAAAAAACTATAAAATGTGTCTTTCTATCGAATACTTTGCGTCCTTTTGGTCCTAGGACTTATATAACGATCTAAAGGTATAATTTTACCAGTTTATATTAAATTTCCTATTCCTCGTCATTCCTTAGCCGTTTATTTTGATTTAAGATTATGGACGAACATTTTTTAATCACTACATATTATATTAGATATGCTAAGTAAAATATTAATTTACAAATGAATTTATTACCACTGTTCTACATTTACACTTACATTGTTGATGTACTTGTTACAGTACTTGTATCAGTACATGTTTACTAAATTAAAATAAAATTACTTCGAAAGAGAAATCCAAATATGAGGTAAATTCTTGTATTGATATTAAGAAATTAATAATGTAAAGACAAAAGGTTAGAAGAGTATGATACAGAAAAAAAATGCTGCAGACAAAACAATATTTAATAGAATTAGTAATCAGACAAATATGAACAGAGTTGCAGCAGAAAAAGGCTACTCGGTACGGAAGGCAACTCGGAGATTTATTTAAAGCCAATTATTTTAATACCACCTATTAAAAATGATCGAAATTAATGAGTTCGACTTAGCGATGAAAAAGGCGAGATATCTTAAGTTTGCTCGAACAATTATGCTTGATATACCTGACAAACCTGCAGAACAAGTTGGATCTTACATATTATTTGAGATACTGCTATTAAAACGCATTAAAGCATTTATATAAATATCACATATCCAGTTTGGATTTCGAAATCACCTCTCTACAATAGACCAAGTGCACAGAGTAGTAGCGGTTGTTGAAAAGGCATTCGAAGAAAAGGAATATTATCCTGCGTTATTCCTGGACGCCTCACAAGTTTTTGACCGGGTATGGCATTTGAGATTAACCTACAAAATGTGAAAATTGTTATGGCGTCTACTACTGTCCCCTGCTGAAAATTTAGAGTATCGCATATAATGGTACTCTCAACATATCAATCCTTTTCGTCTGAGATTCCACAGGGTAGTGTCTTTTGACCACTCCTTCATCTGCTCTCTACTCCAACAACAAAAGAAACAGTACTTGGAACTTTTGCCGACGACACAGTTTTCATGGCAAAGGATATACCTCTGTCTAACGCTGTAGCAAAAATACAAGTAGCAGTTAACAAAATATACCAATAGACACTTGACGGATAGCAGTTAAGCAGAACTAGCTGAATACCTCGGAATATATCTCTATAGTACGCTGAATTGAAAACATCATGTTAGGCAAAAAGCAGAGCACATTAGACTTAAAGTTTAGCAACTGTATTGGTTAGACGGAAGATACTCTCAATTTTACCTAGAACCAAAGAGATTAGTCTGTCAGTCAATCATAAAGCCAATTTGCACCTATGGGTTGTAATTATGGAGTTGCCCTAAAACATCAAAGCAACTAGTACCCCATTGCAACCAAAACAAAGTTCTACGATAAATTATCAATGCTTATTGCTACGTAGCCAACAGAGCTACACAAAGATTTCGCCTTAAAACACGAATTAAGGTTGCCAAAACAAAGCAACGTGGAAGCAATACGCAGGGAATCAGAAGAATGAAGCAAACCGAACCACCTGAAATAATATAGTCTATAAGTGCACTCTTAAGTTCAGCTTAAGTAGTTTAGTTTATTGTAATTTGAGGAATGCATACTGATGTATAAATCCCGTACTCGCTTTGCTTGACTATTAATGCAAATAGAATAGAACAGTAATAATAAATTAATTTATAAATTAAGATTATATTAAGCATATCTAATGTAAGATATCATTAATAAAAAAAATATTGATTGAAATAGGTGTTTCCTCGGAAACTTATTGAACATTAACCAGAAAATGTTTACGTCCTTGGGTTTTTAAGAAACTTTAACCAAAAATCTAATGAAGGAGTTAAAAAACTAATAAACAACATATCACCAAAAGGTATCACTATTAAACAAAAAATCGAAACTCCAAGGATCTTGTTCAATTTCCTAATGCCGACAACTTCCTGTAAAGCACCGTCGGATTGACGACACAAAAAAGATATACTCCATTACAGACAAATACTCTGGGGAATGATTTATGGGGTATTCGGCATTAAAACAGCCTCCTAAACGAACCCGACCGTCTTCCTTAGATGTCACGCGACTTGAACACTAACACCTAGGCCTCAGTTAACGGAAGAGATACCGCCGTCCCCTCATAAAATGGAATTTAATTTAATAATTCCGCTTAGGTGGCTTCCGTATCAGAGTCCAGGAGGTTCAGCGTCTTCTCTTCCTCCTAATTTGTTTCCATATCGCGTGGCTACCACTGAACTTTTCGGAACTGTCAGAATGTGTTCTTTCAACTGATCCTAGTTTGATTACTCGTGTACTTAATTAAATCAAGATTATATTGTATACTGAACAAAGTTTATTGACTTTTATAACATTCCGTACCTAAAGTTACTGAATATTTGTTGGCCTGTAAATTAGTCTTAAAGGATTTTCTTTTAATTTGAAGCTTTATTGTGTAATATCTGTACAATGTATTTTATTTAAAGTATTTTGTATCGATAACCGTTAGTTCTTCCAATATTTCAAGCAATGTATGGATTCCATCTCGGAAGAACTATGAACAATTTTTTAAAAATTTTATGAAAAGGTAAGCGTGGCTCAGAAACCTTACAATTCGTACGTAGAAACAAGTTTTAACCGGAAGGAGTAAAGTCTGGAGAGTACGGCGTATAGCAGCTGCCATTTTAATAATCTAAGTGTGCTTTGGCCAGTTTTGTAGCATGTTCGAACGTTTCCATGCAGAATAATAACATAGCTGTGTTTTTACTCGTATTCCGGCCGTTTTTTGGGCAGTGGTAGTATCAAACGCATCAATTGTAGTCGATAGAAATCCCCACTGATGGTATCAGGATATAAAATAACATGTATCTATAATGTAATATTACGAGGGAATTATTTCCCTAACGTTTGCATAAGCGACTTATAATTCTCAAACCCAGAAGAGGTCACTTACTGGAGATCTGGCGCATTAAAACCAATAAAATCAAACCTACCCAGGCGGTTTTTAATTTCGTATTGAAGAATGTATCCACCAATGCGTATTACTGTCAACTTCGCTAGTTGAAGAATGTTTACAATCCCGACGAGAATCTATACCGTCGCCTAACATTGAAAGGCAAACTTTTAAACCCATTTGGTTCTACGGAATGCATGTACGAGGTCCTCATAGCAAATCTAATCAATCTGGCGCCCAACGATATAGTGTATCCAGTGTAATGGGCTAGGTGACAAAAATATTGATTTATAATAATAATATACTCTATACAGATCATTAAAAATGCATTAATTTTAGATAAAAACGGGATTACTAAGATTTTACCAGAAATAAAAAATTCAACATTTTAAAATTCGCAATGTTAAGTCGAACACCCATTAGAAGCGCTACGAAATATTAACGTTATGGACTTCCATTTCCTAACCATCATTTCCGCATTCCACTATTTGCACCTTTCAGTAAGCCTCGATTTTATTTAGATTATATACCTTGCAAAAGATAAATGAAAACAATTGAACTGGGATCTAAATGTATCTAGAATTGATTAGTTGATTGTGACTGTGCTAGGTGACTGTAACTGAACTAATAATTTATAATACACTAACCTTGAAATGTGACTTCAGTAAAAATGCTATCACTCGTAGCAAGAAAATTATTAAATTAATAAATCTATACCACGCCACTTAGAAACTAGGATAATAATATTATTGAAATCTTGAAGTGTCTTATATTTTCTAAGATAAATCAAAATTGCAAGGATGTAAGACTACTCAAACATTGTATAGATTTGTAAATGTATTGCTTACGGGGCTACCAAGATATTCATTTTACATAGTTGAAAGGATTTAGAACACATTTTTTTAAAATTTTAGTTCATTTTAATAATAACCTAACTATCTTATAAGCATGTACAACTATAATACATTATCAAGTAATTTACAAAAGCTCTGTTTAGACATATTAAATTCTCCGATGAGTTCTGAAATTCAATCTCTGCTTGTTTTCCTTTATTCATTCGATTCGTGGACAACATTTAGGCTCATACATTATCTGTATGTAAGTATTGTTCTAGATGTTATATCAGACTGTAAAAACTTCATATAATCACATTGTTCAATCGAGTATTTGTCACTTATCCTGGTAAAGTATAGCACATCAAACTATTTGATGAACAGGAAACCAATATTTAACATCGATTTTTTTATAACTTAATCATGACGGTATTTAATTGTTACATGTAAAAGCTTGGATTATATTTTTTCGTTTAGTTTTTTGATTCGGTTTAGTTGGCCTACAGATCTTGTAGAAACATATACTGACTCATGCACACTTGCGCAACTTAACTAGTCAAACTATATCAAATATAATTTTCTATATTATTTGGTAACAAAAAAGTATATTGCTACAGACTCATATATACAATAAACAAAATAAATGACACTTAAGCTCAAATGAGATGAATTTCTGCCCTCCAGCTGGAATAAAACAAGCGATCACTTATTGAAGTGATTTTCTATATGTTATGTAACTAATAATTATCATAAGTGTAATAAAACAATTCAAATTCTATGATGACTATTGTATTAAAATGAAGCTCTTTTAAATATTCTGAGATTAAAGCAATAACATGCAATAAAATATTCATGTTATAGTAATTTGCTACCAAGTACGAGATTAAAAAATATGGAAAATAGTTACAAAACATCTCCGTTTTATTCTCATCAATAGTAGCAGGCCGATTGAAAAGTTCCCGACCTAACATAGTAAAACACATTTTTCTGCAAAATTATTTTTGTATTCAGCATAATTCCCTTCAAGGGTGATACACTGGTTACAGCGACCCTCCAACTTTTCGATACTACTTTTGTACTACGATTACTTTGTTTCAAAATAGGCTTCAGTTTCGGAGATCATCTCTTCATTTAACGAAAATTTCTTCCCAGTGAGCATTCCTTGGAGATCTGAGAACAGGAAATAATCGCTGGTGGCCAGATCTGCAGAATACGGTCGATGATGAAGTAATTCGAGTCCTAATTCATGGATTTTTGTCATTGTTTTCACTGATTTGTGACACCGTGCATTGTTTTGCAAGCAGCACTTCCTTTTTCTTCAAATGCGGCGTTTTTCAGCGATTTAGTCCTTCAAATGGTTCAATAACGCTAAGTAATAGTCGCTGTTGATGGTCCTTCCTTTTTCAAGGTAGTCAATGCAAATCATTTCATGCGCATCCCAAAATGCGCCATAATCTTGCCAGCCAATTGTTTTGTTTTCCCACGCGTTGGAACGGCTTCATCGTGTGCAGTCCATTCGGATGACTGTCGATTGGACTTTGGAGTGAAATTATGCAGCCATGTTTCAATCAATATTTTATCAACAGGCGAAATTCCTTTTTAACCATTTTTTTCACAATAACCAAAGTTGCTTCACTGAAACTGCTATAATTCACAAACTAATCATCCGGCAGGTGTCAAATTTATACACGCGTCTTTTGAGGGTTGGGCCTAACTGCGTTACCTATGAGTGAGGCCAGAGAATTTTCAATTGACCTGTTAATAATTATCATAAGTGTAATAAAAATATTCAAATCTCTTGCTTCACTGATCACTATTGTACTAAAATGAAGCTTAAATATTGTAATATTAAAGCAATAGTATGTAATTATATAACATAATTATATAAAGTATTCGTGTTTTAGTAATTTGCTAACAAGTACGAAATTAAAAAATATGGATAATACTTACATGATATCTCCGTTTTACTCTTCACAATTCTTACTTTTCTCAATAGTAAATACGTATATAAATATAAAAGAAACCGAACTAGATAATAAAGTATATTTGAGGAAGCCGTTTTAAAGTTTACCTTAGATAAAGTGGTAGGATGCGGATACAAATTGACCAAACAGCTCTCGCGTCGCAACCGATAATCCCACCGGGTCTCCAAATGGGGGATCTCCATGGTATCGCAGATAGACTGTACATGACTGGCGGTGTGGGGAGACTGAGGGCCGAAAATCGCCGCCACTCCCGTCCTCAAAAGATGACAAACTGCAAAATAAAAACATCGCATCGTTATTCGCCGTTCCAGTTTTGTATCGCCTTTACACTTTAGCAACGAAAACTGTCCATACCTAAATTTTGAGGTTTTTCTTATGGCTTTGCTTTACTATAGTCTATTCAAAGTTATTTTGTACATACGTCATCTAAATTTGTAACGTCAAAACGTCGTAATGTTGCCGCATCAACTATGAGATTTAGTTAATTTTGGCTTTGACATACAACAACATTATAATTTAAATAAAATAATTTAATAAAAATGTTATCAAATATAATTTTATTTTAACATAATAGTACATCTAAAAATTACAGTTAATTATATAGATATAATAGTTCATAGGTCACTATTACTTTCAAGAATTTAACATAGTCTGACAACCGGACGGCTTTGATAGGCTCATTCGTTCTAGTATTGTGTCTCTTTTTAACTAGAATAAAATGAAAAGGAAAATATTGTCTGATTCTGAAACGAATTTACAAATTGCGGCAGGCAATACAATAAATATTTTCATGATGTATGTAAAAAAAGCTTTGAATAGACTATATGTAGCTTTACCTTACATATCACGTAGGTTTCAAGAAGAAATAAATATATGTTTTCAAATATAAGATGTCTTGTAGATGTGACGCTTTATTTAGTGAAATTGGTGTAACCTATATCACTCAAAGTTTTGTTCATGCTTAAATACAACTTTTATTCAAACTTTAGACAGCATGCGGATTCCAATTTGAAGCAGTTTTCTTCTTTTGTGATCCAAGATTTAACCAATTAACTTTTCCAATATGTGGTGTGAAGATTAGTAGAATGAGCAGTATCTGGCCGTGTAGGGCTTCTCATTTAAGTATCTATATGCAGATATTTATGTGTTATTATAATTTATGGTTGGTTTCCGTAGTGATTGAGTTCAGTTGGGTTTAGCTCCACATCTTCATATACTATTTATTGTATTCATTAAATCCTTAAAACATTAAATCAATTTTATTCGACCTATTTATTTAATTTAAATCAATATGTACTGCGACCGATCTGACTTATATAAATATTATTTCAAGAACTATTATAAGTTTCTAAATGCTGCTTACGTTGATCAAAAATCGAAAGGAGGAGAAGAAAAAAATATGTTGCTAATTCAATATCGCTAACATATAAAGATTCAATCAATACCTGATGACATATTTAAAAAAAGGGACTTATACACATTTATACACACTATAAATATAAGTAAGTCATTGCAATGCTACAAATTGTTTTAACAGAAATACTCTTAATAACACTTCAAGTTAATGAATTATTCAATATAAAAAATAATATAGTCAATTCAAAATTCATTCATTAAATTCACAAAATAGCAGTGACACGAGTGTCAATATGTGTCGGTCTAAATTTGTAAATTCGTTTTACAATCAGACAATATTATCCTTGTCATGTTATTATATTTAAAAAGAGATATAATGTTGTTAGAGAAGTTCGAACATGTAACGAAATGAGCCTGCAAAAGTAGTCCGTTTGCCAAACGTCTGAAAATTCTTCAAAATATTATAATTACGGGTTATAAACCGGCAAACGTTGTTTTAACTCTTTGTTTTCATAAACTTGAAACCGCCGCGGTTTTAATTGAAAATATTTTTTGCGTCATGCAGCTGCACTGTATATTAGTACGGACACAGTCACTAACATATCTCAAGAAATAAAAAACAATATAATCTTAAATTCGTCAAAAAAGGAACCGTGTTTATACTAAACAGGTGACGAATCAAGATCAGCTTGGTGTTTCAGAGATCAAATGTACGAAATGTATAAAACAGTAAGTAGTTTTTTTCAATAGAAACATAATTTATTACAATTATTCCAGAGGAAATTGTTAGTCTGGCAAATATCCATAAAAATCCAAAAGATATATTTGAGAGATGTAAGATATCCGTTCATACATTGTGGTATAACATAGGATATAAATGGTGTAAAGATAACCCCGAAGGGGTTTAATGGAACTTCCAGAGACCACTTTTAAAAGAATACAATTTTTAAAAACATATAACAGAATCAAGAAAGAAACATATCAATTTATATATTTAAATGATATATGAATATTAGAGAATAGTACATTTGGGACAACGAAAGCTGATAGAAAAAAGTAAATGTTGGAATAACTATCAATTAGGTTTTGTCAGTCACAACATTTATTCATTACAGACATATAGTTCTTCATGCTGTTACTTGGTAAAAATAAATGAAATATTTAATTGCATTTTATGCAATTAACTTTTTTAGAAATAAGCCTGAAAAAAGATACATAGTAGATCAGATTGCTGAATGTTATGGCCACAGAGTATTACATCTTCCTCTATATCACTGCATTAATCCAATTGAGTTCATACGGGGTATTGCAAAGAATTATTACAACAGATATTCAGGTCGAAGAGGACATTCCAACCAGAAGTGTTTGGATTTATGGAAAGAGGCATTGTTGGAAATAACATCTACGGTT
Source organism: Rhynchophorus ferrugineus (assembly GCF_030347505.1). Classification (NCBI taxonomy): domain Eukaryota; kingdom Metazoa; phylum Arthropoda; class Insecta; order Coleoptera; family Curculionidae; genus Rhynchophorus; species Rhynchophorus ferrugineus. Next base: position 86,788,192 of record NW_027472580.1, on the reverse strand, counting down.
TGTGTGAGCTCGATTAGACACATTGAAGAAGAAACTGACAAATGGTAGAATATTGAGGAAGTTTTTGATAGATTGAAAATAAACAGCTTATTTATTCACTTGATTAGTGTTTCTGAAAGTCAGATTGTTTGAATAAAACCTTATGAATGTTGCTATATGATTCAACGCTGACGATTACCAAAACAGCGTGATGAAAGAGGAAATCAGTAAAGGTCAGTATACAATTAATATACTTTAGTTGTAGGGAATTGTATTATAGAGTGTAAAAGCTTTATGAGCATGTGTGTTGTTGTTCAAAATATTCATGAATGTTTGGTTAACATACATGAGGAGAGAAATAACTATTGGTGAAAATCACAAGTATCAGTGTAATTTATATATATATATATATATATATATATATATATATATATATATATATATATATAATGGGTTAACCCTTCCTGTGTTCAACATCTGGGATTATATTTCTGGGTACTTTGTTGACCGTTATTCCATGATGTAAACTTCGACATGCCTCAAGGTCGCTACAACGTATTAATTAATTTTGTTGTTTGATATGAACTCTTCACGAAGACCATCACAGTGGAATATTCATAGCTTTAAAATCCTGCTGTGAATATTGTGGGATCAGCAAGGTGAAATGTATTACGAACTGCTAGAAATCAATGAAGATATCACTGCAGATATTTATCGATGTTAGTTGCAGAAATTAAACAACGTATTATTGAAAAACAGATCAGCCATAGCCAGTAACATCCTCTTGCATAATAATGCTCGTCCGTTATGTCCACGTTACTACAATTGTGAAGAATTTCAAGTAAATTTAGAAGTTGTAGGAAATATAAAATTAAAGACATTTTGATCAGTATACATTATTTTAATTTTTCTACCGACAAATGCCTTTTTAAGGTGAAAAAAAAATTTATCAGAATATAAACAAGTAATAGATTCCATTTAGTTAAGTCTGTTCAGTAAAATTGTGACTGATAAACAAATATTTTGCTTCAATCGGTAGTCAATATAAAACTTTCTGATAAACATTGGCAGTTTGATATTAAAAATAACTAATTCTTGAATGTTTAAACATTATTGAACGATTCATGTATACGAATAAATTAACTCAAAATCATCAATTTTTAACATTACATCTATTGTTGTACTGCCGACTTGATCATTAAATATTGTAAAAAACACATATAATTCTGTTGACAAAACTAATTGAAATTAACACAGGCACGTAAAACATTTATTTGACTAACAATTTATCTATAATTAGCAGATGGTTTTAATTAATTACCGCACCAGTAATTAAATGATGGTTATTGGTGCATTATTCCAAACACAATATAATTTAAAATGGTTATGTTTAACAAACCTACCTTGTTGCCAATAGAACAATGTATGCATTATATTAAATAACCATTATCAATTAAGTTTTTCATATTTTTAAAATAGTTTAATTATTTTTGATGTCGTATGATATACATTTTGAGTAGCACTAAATATGATTTTATGGCAAATCTGAACCTCTGATGCAATATGAATCTATGAGCGTGATATTTGACTTTTGTTCTTCGTTGTAATGAAAGTATCCAGAGAAATAACATGGTGCTTATAATCGGTTTAAATGTATTCGTTTGATCAAAATAATCATCAGATATGAAATATAGGCGTTTCTTTTGTTCAGAATTGGCTTTATTCATCCACTGAATATCCGTGAATCAATCATTCCGGCGCCCACATTTGTTGCTCTGACCACTTTTGTTGAGTGATTTACCTTTTGACGATCCTTTTGATTCCGAAATGAGGTGATGGGTCCATATTTCATCTATTGTCACACATTGACCCAAAAATTCCTATTCGTTACGTTTAAACATGGCCAAATATTGCTTAGAATCATCAACACTTGTTTTTGGTCAACAGTGAGCAACATGACACCCACTTTGAACAGATTTTTCTCTTAGACAAATATTCATGCAATATAAAACCAACACGTTATTTTTATATCCTTATGATGTTCCAGCTCGTGCAAACTTCACTTTTCAATTATTCGAAAAGATTTTGTGGATTTTTTTGATGTTTTCTGATATTACCGTCTTATATGGACGTCCACTGTTTTCTGCAACATAGGTGTCTCTACGACCAAGTTTTAACACAGAAAACCAGTGTTTTACTATTGTTTGACTGACTGTTATTGATTGTTTTATTATTGTTATCTTGGACACTGAGTAGAATATTATGAAATGTTTAAACAGCTTTGTTTTGAAGGGTAGAACTAATTGAAAAATTGGTGCAACAAAACTAGCGCCATCTATGTGTTGGGCTCGGGACTTTTCAGGCAATCTGTTAATCATGGAAAATAAATAAATTATATCTACGAAACTTATATCCTTGTTATAATGTAGTGGCTAAGTGTAAAATGGCTAGTGCATTGAAGTTGATAACTACTGAGTTTTGTTTTTACTAAACAAATCACAGTTTTTTACTTTTCTCTATAAGAAGTACAAATGCCCCAACGGCGGCACCTTCTCATTTCTTTCTGTTATCGACATAAAGTTAAATTATACTTTCATGTACTATTATCAGCTATTTATTTTGTAAAACTGCAAATTATCAATATAAAAAACCGTTAAACAATTTAAAATTGGTGCAATAAAACTAGCGCAATCTATCTGTTGGGCTCGGGACTTTTCAGGCAATCTGTTAATCATGGAAAATAAATAAATTATATCTACGAAACTTATAACCTTGTTATAATGTAGTGGCTAAATGTAAAATGGCTAATGCACTGAAGTTGATAACTACTCTAGAGTTTTGTTTTTACTAAACAAATCATGGTTTTTTAATTTTCTCTATAAGAAGTACAAAAGCCCCAACTACGGCACCTTCTCATTTCCTTTTATTATCGACATAAAGTTAAATTATACTTTCATGTACGTACATTATCAGCTATTTATTTTGTCGAAACCGCAAATTATCAATATAAAAAAACGTTAAACAATTTAACCTCACGGATAAATTCGATGGTTTTGGATTACTTTCTATAAAGTAACTGTTGTTCACGAAACCCTTAAAATTATATTTACAAAACTCATGAAATACTTTTACAAGTTAAAGGTTATGCTGCTCCATATTCTTATTGTTGAGCTTTGTTTCAACAATTTTACTGCAGTGTTTTTGATCTTAATATCAGAGCACAGCCTAGAAGATAAAAAAAAACTGAAAAACGATTTGCAAAACTTTGTCCAAAACCAGCTCCAACTCTGAATCAACTTTTGGATATCTTAAATTAGATTAGATAAAGGGAGAGTTTAGATGGACAAATATTACCGGAAGGTTACAAGGCTACTCGATCAAAATAGGGTAAAATGTGTTCCACCCAAATTGAAAAGGCCATTTCTAACCGTCGTTATTACTTACAAGACATAGTGATATGATGGGGTCAGAAAGGGGTAAAATGCGAGCTGCTAAAACTGAATGAATCTGTAACTGTTACAACTCGAAGTGGATTAAACATTGAACAATGCAAAGTCATCCAGTTGCATGACAACGCTCGACCCCGCATTGTAAGATTGTGTAGGATACACTATAGCTCCAGTAATAAGTTCGGATACATCCCACTCTGCCAAGAGATTTTCGACTCATCGTCTGGCATGTCCAAATACTAAATGAATTGCGAATATGTATCTATGATCATTGATCATTGAAAGCTGGGTTAAATTCAAATAAAACGATGGGAATTATGTTAATTAAACTATATTGTACCAATTTATCTCAATAAGTATCTTTTTAAAGTAATAAAATGATCAGAATACATATAAGCACCTAATATTTCAATAGATAATAACTCTACCAAGATATTATTGTAGTACATAGTAGCAGTATTTAAGCCGTACACACTTAAAACGCGTAATTATTATTTTACGACGTGCGATTTGACATCTATTTTCACGCACTTACAATGTACTAATTATTTTGTTATACCTCGTTGCCACCAAATTATATTTTAGAGCAGAAAATGTTATAGTGAACTGAGTGTTGATTACGATAACTCTTCATTCCTTTGGATACGAAAGCAACATTTCAATATTTGTCCTCAAATTCCTCAACAAGATCCTTCCAAATTTGTTCGGGAAGTTACCTTTCCATTACGTATTAGTTGAAGAATAGAGGAACTTATCGTCTCTCTGTGGACGATTATACTGGCCTATTGTATATTTGAGTCCTTCAACCTTCTAAAAAGACATCTGCAAGGACATATGAATAGACCCTAGGTATGGTCCTCCTTATTCATTCTCCAAAATGTAGTCCTCTTTTATAAAATGCTGCCTCCAACACCTGCATCAAGGCACTTGATATCATCTGAATCCATCCATTCATATATGAAGACAAAATTTCAATATTTTTCTCTAACTTCCTTAACATCAGATTCTTCTGAAATTGTTCTGAAGGTTTGCTCTCCACTACATATCCCTTAAAAAATCGTGTCTCTGTGGACGATATATTGGCGTACTGTACGATTAAGCACTTCACCCTAGAAAAAAGATATCTGCAAGAAGCTACGAATAGAGTCTAAGCATGGGCCTCCTTATTTATTCTTCAAAAAACAGTTCTCTCTTATACAATGCTGCATCCAACACCTACTTTAAGACACTTGATGTCATCCGAAATTTTCAATCATATAATATAGATGATGAGGGGCTCAGCCTATCGCTGAATGCCTTACTGCTATCACCAGCAATAAATTAACCATCTAAAGCACCTATCTGTGAGGTTAGCTTCTACTTTGCTTCAACTTATGACCAATTAACGCTTGTTCCTAATTAAGCAACCTATATCTCTTCAACAATTTTATGCTTGATCCCAGAAGACGGACTTAGCTCCCTATATTTCCTTCCTGTTCAATTCCCCTAATTACCACTCTGCACGTTCACTACCACATTCACATACACTTCACTTCATATACCCAGAGTTTCAAATTCCGTGTAGGATTAACTAATTTTAAAGGAGTAATTAATTTTACGAAATAATTCTAAGTAAACAAATTTGTTTATATTCTATTAAAGAAATACTAAGTTTTTGAATAATTTTAATAATTATATATTCTGTAATATTTCTTAAGATGTTTAAATAGTTTCTGTATCAGTAGCATTTCTTAAAAGTAAAGGTAAAAGTCTTATACATAACATACATATATTTAAGGCGAGTTATACTTATGATAATGCAAATTTTTTCATATTTGTTGTAAACAAAAATTATAAGATTTCGTAGCTTTCGTATTATGTCTATTTTGCATTTGATAGTATTTAAGAAATATATTTTTTAATATATATTTTAAGGTCTTCTTAACCAATTATGGGTTTATCTGGACTAGGCCTAAAGTTTAACGTGGGCTCCGAACCACGGTCCTCACCATTAAGCCCACCGACTGGCGAGTGATCAAATTTAGAAATCATCCCAGAAGACATCATAAAAATACGAAATTTTGCATTAATCTTGATGAAAGGAAACTTAATGAAAGCTAATGTATTTAATGTCGTTTAAAATATAAAATTGTATAAATTTCCATTTAAAATAATATTACTGTTCTAATGCAAAAATGTTCATATATGTAATATATAAAAATTGTAAAATTATATTTTTCTCTCATGCATTTTCCAAATATTGACTCAAAATGTTAGACATATAATAAGATCTATTTTATTTCGTTTATTGTATTTCTATTTTGCCCTATTATTGTTATCGTATTTTAAATTTCCCGTTGTTCATTTCGGCGACTTTCGCACCCTCTAGTGCAAGCTTTTTCACATTGATGCATGGGTGATGTATTATTATTCTATATTTAGTAGTATAAGATGATGTGCCCTAAAAATATATCAATTAACTGGTAAGGTCTCCTTTTGTGTAAATGTAGACATAATATTTTATAACTCTTTGTTAAATACGTCCAGCACTGTGGAATAAAAATTGAGTTATGTAACTTAAAAACAATTGTCCTCGTTATGTATACACCCATTAAATTGACTTGTCAGCCATTGTCTATCTAATGTACTGTTTGACGACGTCCTAATTTCGCCACCAACCGAAAACCGAACACGCTTTATAGTCGATAAACTTTGAGGTGATGAAGCGAAAGTAAACTAATTACTTATGCACAGTCTAATGATAAACACGCTTATGTTACGGCGTCATCGATAAAGGCGAATACGGAAGATGCTGCAGAGCGACATCTTTGTCAGTTAAATGGATTACGTTTAGACGCAGAGGATTAGGTTTATGGGGCTCCATTCTAGTTGGTAATCTAAAGAGAGAAGCGTAGGATGAGGAATATTTTTAAGTCGAAAAAATTACTTTAACTTGTAACTAGTACGAATATATTGAACAATTCAGTACAAATGTACAAAGCCATTATTATTCTGAAATTAAAAATTAAAATTACTATATCTATAATATACACCAAGTTATTATAGATTAATCTAGATCGTTATCCAAGAAGATTTGTAATACAAATGATATTTAGAACTGGATTAAGTTATCTGAGTTTTTAAATTTACTTTTTAATTCCCTGTTTCATTATAAAAATATATGCATTATTATTTTGTTCATCATTAGCGACTAGTTTTTTTTATGTTATTCAGATCATGAATCATTTTCTAATATTGTCATATATAATTTTCGGAAAAAGATTTATATTTTATTTTAGTATTATGTTATTCTTAAAAAAATTAAATACTATTGTATTGAAACATAATAACTAACAATTAGAAAGAGTAATGTGTAGTGAATAAAACTTCAATAAGGTCAAGACAACAAAGTATATATCATAATATATATCATAAAAGACCCTAATCCAGACTTGTGGAAGATCCAACTTCACTTCTGTTCATTACTTTCAATATTATCAACTCTCTTCACTGATGATTCAACGATTTCATAGGGAATGGATATTATATATCTTCGGACGTATCTTTGGAATAATACTCACTTCCCTCACTATAATAATTTCAGGCTTTATTCTGTTCCTTTATCCTGCTGCCAATGTTCATATTTGATGACACAGTTGATCTCTTAGCAAACACTTTTCAATCTCGCCCTCCTGACCAATTATTCCCAAAAATAGTCAATGATATTTAGAACAATTTTAATATTACAAAGGCTTCAGGAAATGATATAATAAGTGACCAAGTACTTAAATAGCTTCTAAGGAAGGGATTGATCAAACTTTCAGATCAATTTAACATTACACTCTGATGGCAATATGTGGCTTCACATATTCAGTGGAAAATCGCGAATATCATTATGGTCCCTAAACCAGATAAATCACCCAGCGCTAAAATATCATATGGACCAATATCACTGACACCAATCATTCTAAATCATGCAAATTTGTTCTGAAAATATATTAAGCTAATTATTGAAGAAAACGAGCCTGGTAAAATTAAAATTAAATTAAAAAAAATAAAAATTTGTTCAGCTATATTTCTAGAGGTAGCCCAAGCCTTTGATAAAGTATAACAGGACAGCCTCAGATACAAGTACATTATTTAATTCCTACATTCCTAATCGCCACTTTAATTTTAAGATACAGTGACGAATATTCAGATTTGGATCCCATCTATGTCCTTGGATATAGTATTCTTGGACCAATATTAATTTACTCTATACTAGTGATATCTCTAAATATGAAGAAGTAACAGTGGCCACATTTCCTGGCAATATTGAGTATTGAGACAATAGTAAATAGAGTACAAAAATCTACCAACAATTTTACTCAGTGGAGTCAGAAATGGTGGAAATAAAATTAAATGCTACAAGCTTGGACTTTTAAAATAATTATTACAAATAACACAGGTATAACTCTACTTACACAGGTTGTCAAGCTCAAGTGAAAAATGCATTATATTTCTGCAAAATTGCTAAAATGAATAGACATTTAGCAACTAATTGTAGTATGTATGCTATATGCTTTTAAATAAGAAAACCTTTGTAGTTTATATTATTATTTTGTGTCTATTTATAATTAATATAAAATTTCTTGTGCATCCCATTTATCATTTAATCTGTTCCACCTTTATATTCATTCTATTCACCTACATCTTCATTCTATTCTCCAATTTATTTGTACATCTGATATTACTAAGAGAAACAATGTTAATAAAAAAGCAGATAATTTTTACCAAAATGACTCTGAACTAAGCTGAAGTAACAACTGTTTGTGGTGACTATAAGAAAGAAATTAAATTAAGACTTTCTGTATAATATTGAATTCACACTTGAATACTTTTCTACAAATTTGAGGCTTCTTTTTAACAACAACGATATGGTTAACACTTGACCCACATGGTTATCTCTTATAACACCAAAACTCAGGTTATATTCGAGTTCGATTTACAGTTATTATGAATAGACAACGACCTCAAACAGCTATTAGATCGACTGACATTTTCAATGCCAAAAAAATCGAAAATGTTTGGTTTCTTATGACGTTCAGAAAAGATCAGCCGTTGGAGAACTTAGAGACAAACGAATATCGAGGTCATTAGCTGAGAATGTCACTACTCACTCAAGTATTTGTGACAAGAAACTGAATGATTAATAGTAAATTATCGTAGCTTTTTTAAGTAAATTGTTTTAAATTAAGACACATTTTAATAACTTTATAACATCTGAATCCAACTAACTCATACATTTTAATTTAAGCCATATCGTCAGCACACTCTTGTAATTATAGTAAAACAAAAAAATATTTCATTGTGATATAATATTCAACTCAGAATAAAACAACTAAATTCCTGAATTTCGCCTATTAATTGTTTTGATTATATTGAATATTGTGGTTTATATTACTGTTTGTTTTATTAGCAACAGTAACAGATTAAAAGATATGGTCGACCCTATTAAAATTTAACATTTATACTCCTATAATTATTACTTGTCTAGCATACTTAACATATATTTTTGTATATTGTTTGTAAAAAGTAGTTCCACATAAATTATACTACAGCCAAATCTGAATAAACAAAAATAACGTGATGCTGATAGAAGATAGGTAATTTTCTTTTCTTGAACAAAAGCTATTTAGTTAAAATATAAAAAGAAATCTTGATAATACTCTAAAATAATATTTAACTCTTAAAAATGATAATTAATTTTAGACATCTTGACCGAATGGGTTTATTTCTAGACGACCAACTTAATTTAGTAAAAATAAACGAATATAAATATAGGAAAATTTCGAATATTCTGAAACGTAATTTTGATTTTAGAAGTTAGCATTTTCTATTAAAAGTTCATAAATCTCTCTCGATAATTGAGTAATTTTAATTAAAGACGACTGATCGTTATTGCTCTTGTTGTAACTTCTGCAATTCAAACTTTGTAACTCTCTGATTCTATAGTTTAAGTTGATAGTTGATGTATACCGAGAAAGATTTAATTTGATAGCGGTAGAAAACTTTTTTCTACTTGAGCTTTCGAGAAATTTACCATGACCGCGAATTAATTTTGAGCTATTCACGATAGATGGCGCGTCTGCCATTTAATACCGCATCAGACAAATGTACAAATACAGTCACATCAAACTTATGTTATTAACAGCTTCGCTAATGGTTGTTTAAATATAGAATACAGCTGTTGTTTATTTAAAATTTATATATTTGATCACAAGTGGTGATGTTAAATAAGAGGTTTAGAAAAATAATCTCTTAATGAGCAAATATCAATAAATAAGTTTCTGAAATACCATCTATTTTCTCTACATCTATCCTCTGGTCCTTCATAAAAACGTCAAAAACATAAAAAAGAATCAAGGTTATATTTCGATCTATCAATTAATTATTTTTCAATTGCAAATATTTTAGTGATTAAATTAATTATAAATAAAAATTTAAAAACTATAAAAATTCATACCGCAACTGGAATGATGACAGAAATCAATAGAAGTATATCATTAGAATAAAATCGGATTAATGGATTTATAAAAATCCGTTTACTTTAATATTTAGGGGGGTGTTATTAATTGTTTGATAAAAAAAGTCAGAGCGAACTACGCCTGTATTTAGTGACGAAACATATATAATCTTTTTTTTAAATATATTATAAATAAACTACCCCCATGACTAAGAAAATAGTTCCTAGGTTTGGAAAATAAATCGGTTGAACATCTTTCTTAAAATAATACCTTTTCTGCATTCGCAAAATATACTAATATACTTTTATTAAGGTTTGATTTCCATAATAAATATTCCATTGCGTCAGTTGGTCCTGGCTTAGTAAGTATTCTTGTTTTTCTTATTCATTCATTATTGACTATGTCTTTCAATCTCTCTTTCTTTCTTCCCTACGTATTTGTTTGCTTTTTCATGTAATTTCCTGTTTACTTGTGGTTGGCGCATATAAAATTAAATTTTATATATACTGCAACAATACCCAAAATTATTCTAAAAATTCAGGATATGACTCTTGAAAATAGTCAATTGATATTGCGTATTGATAAGTTTTGCGTTTCCAAAAATATTGTCTAACAAGTCAACTGGAAAGTCCCGGCCTACCATAGCAAAACACATTTTTTTGGCTTTTTTTTTATTCAACATAATTCCCTTCAAGGGAGATTAACTCTTCGATACCATTTTTGTAGTACGATATGTCCTATACTTCAAAATAGAACTCAGTGTAATTATTTTGGGATCTAAGAACAGGAAATAGTCGCTGGGGGGCAGATCTGGAGGATACGGTGGACGAGAAAGCAACTTGAAACCCAATGCATGGATTTTTGACACGGTGCATTGTCTTGGTGAAGCAGCACTTTCTTTTTCTTCATATGGGGCCCTTTTTGGACGATTTCGTCCTTCAAACGGTTCAATAACGCTATGTAATAGTCGCTGTTGATGGTCCTTCCTTTTTCAAGTTAGTCGATGAAAATTATTCCATGCGTATCCCAAAATACAGTCGCCATAAACTTGCCAGCCGACTGTTGCGTTTTCCCACGCTTTGGAGCAGGTTCAGTGTCTGCAGTTCACTCGGGTGACTATCGATTGAACTTCGGAGTGAAATGATGGAGCCATGTTGCATACATTGTCACATATTGACGCAACAACTGGGGTTTATTACGCTTGATCATTTTCAAACACTGCTTCGAATGATTAACTCGTCGTTGTTTTTGGTCAAAAGTGAGCTTGCGCGGCACCCACTTTGCACAGAGCTTTCTCATATCCAAATATTCGTGAATGATATGATGTACACGTTGAGTTGATATTTTTAGAGTGTCTGATATTTCATTTGATTTCAATTTATGGTCATTCAAAACCATTTTGTGCATTTTTTAAATGTTTTCATCGGTACCAACCTCTTTTGGGCGTCTACTGCGTTCACCGTCCTCGGTGCTCATTTCACCACGTCTAAACTTAGGATACCAATCCTTGATGGTTTATTTTACTGAGGCAGTGTCCGGAAATCACTGGAAATCTTGGTATCAAGCCAAGTTTTTGCTTCAACTGTAGTTTTTTCCTTCAAAAAGCAATATTTTATCAACACGCGAAATTCATTTTTATCCATTTTTTTTACACAATAACAAAAGTTGCTTCACGCAAAATACTATAATTCACAAACTAATGATCCGACAGCTGTCAAATTTATATACGCATCTTTTGAGGCTTAGGGGTAACTAAAAAACATATGGATTTAATTCTAATAGGTAGATAGCGTCAGGCCGGGACCTTTCAATTGACCTGTTACTATATGTACTACATTTACTAACAATGTAACAAAATTATACATGAATGCAAATTCATCACGTATATTTAAGAAGATCTTAAAGAGAATATATTTTCAGCCTATTAATCATTATTAATACTCTGGAATCAAATCACTACTGAATTCCATGCATCAACTCTAAAGTTAGCTAAAATCCAAAAATCAACCAAGACGCTTTTCGTTTAGGCCTCTTGTGTCTTTTTTAAGAGTTTGAAGGACTATGTTATAAGGATGCATAAATTTTCATATAGTTTAATCGTTCTCTGAGAAACAGCTTTTTAAGACCTTGCTATTGGACGTTGACAGCGGAAATGTACTCTCTGGTAAATTACTTGAGCAATACCAACTTCATCAAACACTTTGACTCTTCAATATTAGATTTTATTGTAAACCACTTCAGTACCATACTCATATACATTATAGTAAAATAATCTATTACAAATGCAAATAGAATAACGAATTGCAAACGATTTAATCATAGATTGATGCTATTTTGTTACACCGTAATGTGCTGATGTTGTAACTCTACCCTAAGAGTAAATTCTCCAAGAATTCCTTATTCCATTAAGATATATATGAAATATTTAATATTGAAAGATTAAGAGAAAGTTCCTGAAACACAAAATCTTCTAAATATATCCGGTAAATAGATTTCGGAAATAGAAAAAGAAATTTACGTGCGATCGCTCAAATATATTATGAAGGTAAGAAGTTTACAGTTTTATACCATAACTATAAACAGCTTAAAATACTAAATCCTTTTAAAAACTGGCAGTTAACAATCTCTAGATTGAATTAAGTACTTGCGTGTAATATTGTTATTTTAAGGCTAAAATGTCATTCATTGAAAAATGTTGATACAACATATATTAATCAAAATGTCTTCTGCAACACTCTATTCTTCGCGACTCTAGTAATGCGCGGCCGAGAGTTGTCATGCAAAAGGATGATTTTTTTTGTTATTCTCTATTAGTGGTAATTATTGCAAGAACACATCGCTTAATTGGTACAATTAAAATCTATAGACGTATTCAGTAACAGTTGATAATCTACATAATAGTACCACAATGTTAAGCCAATATATCCAATAGAAATTCTTTAATGAATGAATTCGCATAGTAGCAAATTTCCCTTCTAATGGAGTTTTTCCATCGCATGTAAAAACCCGAAAAACTACTGACTAGTCAATTGCTAAACTTTTTGGAAGTTTATAATGTTTCGAATCCCTAGATTTTTGTGTAATAAGTCTACCAATTCATTGCTTTCGAGTCTTTTAGGTTTTCCAGGTCATTCTTTGACATTTACCATAAAATCATCATTACTAAATCGTTGAAACTTAAACAGGTGATTAGAATATAAGGGAGCAACATCACCTTACGTTTCTAAAACAGCTTGATGGTTTTCAGCCGCATATTTACTCTAATAAAACGGCAAAACTAATGAATGTCGCAAATGCAATTTTGAGATGTTCATGATTAACGTCTGTATAAAATAAATAACTCAAGAATACTAGTTAGAAAACTGTTATATTATGTAGGAATGTGTCAAAACCTTGGATTTTATCAGTTGTTTATAGTACTACTTTTACTAATGAGATTCACTTATCAAAATGCATACATCTAGTTTAAAGAAAAGTATATTGATGAATAAGGTCCATTTAAGAACAAAAAATTAAGTTGGACCAAAGAAAAAACAGTTATTGTTACTGAAAAGGACTGAAGAAACATTATCGCACTATTGGTCATGAAAAGTAAACAAAAAAGGAAAATAAAATGAATGATTGTAGTGACATATCAAGAACCAAGTTTGACTCTAATTCAACTGATTTTATCGCAGATACTCTTACATATATTCGTTTGAAGTAAGGGTTGTTGTATTAGTTAAACGGGTAGTCATATGACCCTACTTAATACCGTTTCATAAAGGTTTTTAATATTGACTACAAAATGAATGACAATAAATTCACAGCAAAATATTTCATTAGTTGAAAATCCAACTAATATTTCTGCACACAATACATAATATTTCAGATAACATATACAAAAATGTTCAGAATCGTGATACAATGATAAAAAGAGAGAATTTTTATTAATTTTCGTCACGTATAAAAACAAATATTTCAGAAAAAATATCCAGCCGGATCTTATAATCGAATCAACGGCTTAAAGGGCCGGAACCATCAGTCACTTATTAATTTCGGTTATCTTATTAGGACCATTACACTGACGGACATGTGGCACGGATGCGGTTGGCTGTAATAATTAAAGGAGAAATTTACCCAAATTGCCAGAGGGATCTCTGTAATTATCCTGTACACTGAACGGCTTACAATAATATTAATGTTTAATACAGTTCCCAGTCAGGCGGGCTGGCTGGCTGGCTGGTTTCAAACGAGAGTAACGGGTCCCCTCTCACCTCTCGAGCAGAAAATAGGTGGCGAATGAAATGATGCAAGTGCCCTTATTTATTCGGCATGATTTGCATACGGCTCGTGAAATATTTCTGTTTTTATTTGCTTTATATAAGCATTTTTACGAGAGAAAAACTTACAGAAAAAAGACTAAAACTACTGGAATGAAATTTGAATGTTACGAAATAACAGATCAATTGAAAAGTCCCCGGTTTGACACATAGATGGCGTTACTAGACTTAAATCCATTTGTTCTTTAGTTAGCTAAAGCTGTCGGATCATTAGTTTGTGAATTATAGCATTTTGAGTGAAGCAACTTTTGTTATTGTGAAAAAAAAATGAATAAGAAGGAATTTCGCGTGTTGATAAAATATTGCTTTTTGAGCAGTTTCCGGACATTGCCCCAGGAAAATCAACCATCAAGGATTGGTATGCCAAGTTTAGACGTGGTGAAATTATCACCGAAAACGGCGAACCAAGTGGACGCCAAAAAGGGATTGTTACCGACGAAAACATTAAAAAAATCCACAAAATGATTTTGAATTACCATAAATTGAAATTGAATGAAATAGCGGACACTCTATAGATATCAACTGAACGTGTACATCATATCATTCAGGAATATTTCGGTATAAGAAAGCTCTGTGCAAAATGGGTGACGCACGAGCTCACAACGACGACTTGATTATTCGGAGCAGTGTTTGAAGATGATCAAGCGTAATAAACCAGAGTTTTTGCATCTAAATATGACAGTAGATGAAACATGGCTCCATCATTTCACTTCGAAGACCAATCGACAGTCATCCGAGTAGACTTTAACAGTGGGCTGGCAAGGTTATAGCGTCTGTATTTTGAGATGCATATGGAATATTTTTCATTGACTACCTTGAAAAAGGAAGGACCAACAGCGACTACTACATAGCATTATGGGACCGTTTGAAGGACGAAATCGCCGAAAAACAGCCGCATTTGAAGAAAAAGAGTGTGCTGCTTCACCAAGACAATGCACCGTGTCACAAGTCAGTAAATACGATGGCAAAAATCCATAAATTGGACTTCGATTTGCTTCCTTATCTAGCGTATTCTCCAGATTTGGCGCCCAGCGACTATTTCCTGTTCTCAAATCTCAAGAGAATGCTCGCTGGGAAGAAATTTTCGTCGAATGAAGAGGTGGTCGACGAAACTGAGACCTATTTTGAAGCAAAGGTCAAATCGTTCTACAAAAATGGTGTCGAAAAGTTGGAGGGTCGTTATAATCAGTGTATCACCCTTGAAGGGAATTATGTTGGACAAAAAACAATGTTGTGTGTAATAAAAATAATAAAAATATATTTTACTGTGGTAGGCCGGGGATTTTTCAATTGACCTGTTAAATTTGAATTAATATATTACTAGAACTCTGACATATTCCAAGAAATGTATATTAGGAATTCGGTATTCTGATCGTGTTTTCAGTTTAAAGGCAAATGTATTGCGAGAAATTGGTACAATATATATTTATCAAAATATTTTTTGTATTATTTTACACAATTTTTTCCCAGTTTTCTGATTCTAAGTTAGATTGGCAGTTATTTAATAATTGATTTATTTTCACACTTTTTCAGCATCTTAAAATATCTGGCACCGTGTGGCTAAGGATTGTCCTGTTCGAGAATGACTTTCTATCTGTTGCCTGTTATTGCTGATCTTTTTTGCAGCCAGACGTCTTTTAATTTGCTTTGCAGCAGCTGCATTATTGTCACAAAAGATATTTAGTCAATTCAAAATAGCCCTGACACGAGTGTCAATATGCGCCTGTCTAAAGTTAAAAGAAAAAATTAAAATAAAAGTGAAGTACAAAGAGACCGTTTTTATGCGAAACACGTGACGAATCAAGATCAGCTTTCAGAGATCAAATATACGAAATCTATAAAACAGTAAGTAGTTTTTTCAATCGAAACATAATTTAATACAATTATAGTCTGGAAAGTATCCATAAAAATCCAAAAGATATACAGCTATTTGAGAGATGTAGAACTTCCGTTCGTACATTGTTGAATAATATAGGATTCAAGTGGTGTAAAGATAACACACGAGTGGGTTTAATGGAACTTCAAAAGATTGCTTTTAAAAAAATTTAATTATTAAAAATATATAACAAAATCAAGGAAGAAATATATCAGTTTACAGGTTTTAATGAGACATGAATATATCAAAATGGTACATTGGGTTGCTCATGACAAGATGATAATAAATATTTTAAAGACAACGAAAGCTGATGGAAATAGGTACGTGTTGGAATAACTATCGATTAGGATTTATTAGTCATAACATTTATTCATTACAAATATATAGTTCTTAATGCTGTTACTTGGTAAATATAAATAAAATATTTAATTGCATTTTATGTAATTAACTTTTTTATAACTAAGCCTGAGAGAAGATACATAGTAGATCAGATTACTGAATGTTATGGCCGCAGAGTATCTTCTGAGCATCTTCTATCGCAGTCTTCCTCCGTATCACTGCATTTTTAATTCAATTGAGTTGATACGGGGTATTGCAAAGAACCATTACAATAGATATTCAGGTCGAGGACGATATTCAAACCAGAACTGTCTGGATATATGGAAAGAGGCATTGTTGAAAATAGCATCTTCGGTTTGTGTGAGCTCGATCAGACACATTGAAGAAGAAATTGACAAATGGCAGAATCTTAAGCAAGTTTTTAATAGATTAGATATAAACAGCTTAGCTATTCACTTGATTAGTGTTTCCGAAAGTGAAAGTGATTGAATAAAACCTTATGAATGTTGGTTTATGATTCATTGCCTAGACAGGGTGATGAAAGAGGAAACCACTAAAAGTCAGTATACAATTAATATGCTTTACTTGTAGGGAATTGTATTATAGAGTGTGAAAGCTTTATGAGCATGTGTGTTGTTGTTCAGAATATACATGAACGTTTGGTTAACATGTGTGAGGAGAGAGATAACACTAACTGTTTTGCAGATCTGGCAAAGGCATTAAGGAGAATGCAGTGATTAAATGTAGTTTTAACAAGAAAGATGTATACACATAGTAATAGGACAAACTAAAGAGAATTATGGTAACGTCATGATAACTTTACAACAATATATTGCATCGAAAGAAACAAGAACTAAGCGTAAAAAATAAATATGCCCTCTAATGAAAGTACCCTACTGATAGTAGTGCGGAAAAGAGCTCAATGTATATAATAAAACAACTCTAACTTATAAATTATTTCGGCTAAGTTCTTCGATATTAAATGTCTTTGGTGTACTGGGATGTTAAAGCAAATTATATTTAATAAAATATTTGTTCAATTATTTTATTTATATTAAAATGTTTTTATATGTCAGAGTCAAAATATACTAAAACTCATAATTGATGCGGCAACATTGCAACGTTTTGACAGTTCTCCCGTGTCACTGCAATTTGAATTAACTATAGTTTTCATAGCCAATTATAATACACTACAGAAAGCTTTTTTATTCTTGCTTTGCACCTCATAAGTAATGATACTGTTCTAAATGGAATTTTCCGTCAATTAGAATGGTAGTAATTCTTTCCCTTTTAGATTTAGCCCATTGCATGTAAGCGTGTGTTGTTTACTTTCACTTCGCTGTTTCACCAATAGATATTGTTGATTAAGATACATTCAAGCATCATTATTAAAGCTTCCTTTTTCTGTATAATTCAAATAAAATATCGGATAATATATGTGTAACTATTTACTGAAAACTACTGAATAAAGTGTTATTGTTTCTACAGTTGATGAAAAGAAAGAATAACTAATAGGGCTGAAAACTGAAAACTTTATAGATATTTCATAGGCATGTTTTTCAACATAGCAACAAAAAATTATGACAATCAAACCTACATAGCCAGATACATTTCAGAATTGTTGAACACTTGTACATGTATATTTTCCAATATTGTTTCGTATTCGCTAAAAGATGACTTGCTCTATTTTTTGACTGATTAATGAATTTAATAGATATTGTAGCCAATATTTTGTGAATTTCTGAAAACTGTGCACATAATAGGCATTAAAGCATTAATATAAAAATACTAAAAATGATTAAAATTATAATGGACATCATATTATTACTATAGATGAAATTAGGATCAAGTACTGTAAAAATGGAGTACTGTAAACCCAGTTCAGAAATTTATAGAAAAATACATTACTTTTTAAGGAGTTTTGTTTTCAGAATAACTTCGAGCATGTTAACTCTATTCAATTTATATAGAATGAAGAGATAATAACAGCCACGGAAGAATGTCAATTGACTGACAATTCTCCGGATATTAGCGCATAAAATAATAAATGGCTAAGCGTCCAATACTGAACCGAACTGAAACTGAAATGTCAACAAATTTAGACCTCTTATTGACTAATAAAACACTTTCATAATATATTAGATACTCATATGTACTCAGATGCATTTGATACAATTAGTATATATTTAATTTTCGATAACTTTTCCCAATTTTCTTGCAGCATGGCTTGCAAAGTGAACAACGTGTTAAAACAGCGATACTGATTTGGCAACGATTCAAGCATTGATACGTTTTTGCACTACTTCAGTATTTAAAAACCTTATACCTACCAAACCATACTGCATCGATCTGAACAAGTATTAGTCACAAGGCGCTATGTATCGTGAGTACGCTGATTGCTCATTCAACCTGCAATAGTGTATCCTTCATAACCCTTGAAGCGTTTTTTTTTATACAAGTAAATGACTTTTTATCTGTTATTTACCATAACAATACGTGGATTACTTCGTTCGATTGACATCCACAAATATCAGCAGAAACAGTTTGATTGGGTTTTAGCCGCTAGTAATATACTACACCTTGCTGGTCCTATCATGTGCAGGGTAAGACTTTATGGCTATGAATATTCCGCTTTAGTATCAATGCTGATGGCCTTTCTGGACTAACCTATGATTTTTTACGCTTGAAATTATTTTACTATATCCACTTTTCGTTTTCAAGTCAAAATACGCTACCGAATTATTCTTTTTTGTCCGGCAAGCAATGAAACCGCGATGCTGAAACGCTTCGAAATGGCATTTTCAGTCAATCCGTGTGGTTATCATTTTCCTTCCTTCTGGATCTTTTCCGTCGAAAGTTCTTTGAGAATTTGAGCTGAATTTACAATTGCAATTTACTGTCTTCCAACTTTTTTGGTCCTCCTGACCTTTCTTTGTCATTGACATAAAAATAATCACTTCAAATTCGTTTATACCAAAACCAAATTAAAAATAAAATATTGATTGTTCTATGATTAGCATCTATATGCACTGAATAACTCAATAATACTAAATAAAACAATATTATTTTATGTAGAAGAATGTCAAAACCATATAATATCACAGATATGTTTGGTTTGTTTAAATGTTGTTTATATTAATATTTTGCATTTCCACCAATACATATCGCCGATCAAGATAAATACAAGCACCTAATAACATGAGTCTTGCTAATTGAACGGCAAAACTTACTGAACAACCTAGCACATCTGTATGAGTTGAATTTAACAAAATAGAAATAGATAACTTATTCAATAATAAATATATTTTAACCCTTATTGAAGCTTTATTTGGCTGAAATCAGTTGAATAAAATGTCGTTTTCAGGGAACGAGATTCGGTGCAAAAGCCACTATCGCATTAAGATAATAACTTAGCAGATACCGTCTTCTGAAAAGAATCACAGTCGTTCAAGTAGAAAACTAAATTACCTTTCTTTGACGCGTGAAAACTGTCCTGAGGCGGTATCTTCTCTATCTGCGCCTGCAGCTTGGACCTGGGCAGGATGGTGCGATCGCTATTAATTTTCTCCACTGCATAACGGAATGCAATCTCTTGTTTATCGTCGCTAGGGTGAAACAGACCTCCTGAAACAACATTCTCGTTTAAATTGATGGCTTGTTATTTAGTCTTTGTAACGCTATATTCTATTTTATAAAAATAAAGAGTTAAATTCTTTCGACAAAATGATATTTCTTGTCTAATGTATAAAGAATAATATAAAATATTCTTTAGTATATATTTATCCTAGTTTTTGGTACCATTATCTTTCTTACTTACCGAACAATATATTTGTGACTCTGAGATGTTTTTCGATTACTTACTATTTGGATTTGGATTTAATTTTTTTTAAATGATTACCCTTTGTGGCTGTTTCTTAAATTGATCGCATGTTATTTGATCTTTGTAAAGTTACATTTTATAATTTTTTTTTCGATAGAACGATTAGTTTTTCATATTTCTGGATACTGTTATATTGCTCACCACCAATGTCATATTGATATATATTTTTCCCTCAAAATACTGTTCAATTTTTTACTACTCATAAAATTTGTGATAACGTATTCAGCATATTCACCTAACCTTGTATCCAGATGTCTCTAAATGATAAACAAGGATTCACTCTTTTTGAGATAAATTTGTATGAATAATTGGAATAATTTGTTTTAATTATCTCCCTTCTATGGATTTCTTATGTAAAATATTATAAATATTGCTCTAAAATATGAATATGTCCATTTATAAAATCTGATGGTATTAGACGTTGTAGTCTATGCACTTACAACTTACTGCACTTGCACTTGCAACTTACTACATTATAATGTAGGTGAACAACTAAATTTTGAAACAGAAAAATTCGTAGTAGATATTCAACAAGCTGCTTGGAATAATACTGCAGAAATTATCCAAAACAAGTGAAGGAAATGGTAGTTGAAAGACGAAACGAAATGGCAACAAAACAGAACACCTGAAAATAAAATTAGCTTAAACAATATAACCCAAAGACTGAAAAGAGAAGTACTGGAAATTAAAAACAAAACCATAAATGACTATCTGACAAATTTAACAGGTGGGAACCTGATTATTCACTCTGGAAAGCCACAAAATATCTAAAGCGCTCATATCCACATAGTAGGTGGACTATGTGGGGATTAGAGAGTGGAGATTAAGAGACCTATGTGGGGATTAGGCACGTGACTATCACCAAAAAGCAGAAGCATTTGCTGAATATCTAGAAAAAACTTTCAAACCAAACGAAACTAATATTGAATATAAAGCTACGATTTAATAACAGGAGAATTACTGCAAAAACTCCCAAGAAAAGGAATTATAAAACTCACCAACTTGATCAATACAGCATTTAGATTAAAACATGTCCCAGGCATTTGGAAGATAGCGGAATTTATAATTATCCCAAGACCTGGAAAGTTACCAAACGAAATAAAAGCCTATAGACCTATATCACCGCTGTCAGTAATATATAAGGTTTTTGAAAAACACCTATTGAAAAAAATAAAACCGATCATAGAGGGAAAAATATATAATAACACCAACACATAATTTTGGGTTTATTAACAATCATTCAACAATTTACAAAGTCCACAGATAACAGATGTTATTGAAAAAGCCTACAAAAGTAAAAAAGTATGCTCAGCTATATTCCCAGGTGTAGCACAAGCCTTCGATAAGGTTTGGCATGAAAGCCTTATTCATAAACTACAGAAAATGCTACCAAAACAACACACCAAACTATTAAAATTATACATTACAATCAGAATGTTTAGTCAAACAAGAAGAAGCTTACTCTACAATAAAAGAAGCTAAAGCAGGTGTACCACAAGGAATTGTACTAGGACCAATGCTTTATCTACTTTAAACTTGTGATATACCACAAATGGAGAGATTACGATGGCTACTTTTGCTGATGATATTGAGATTATAGCTGTTGGAGATAATAGTGAATAAGCTTCACGAAAATTACAACAGGTAAGTGACAATATAAATAATTGGACACAAGCTTGGAAAATAAGAATTATAGAAAGTAAATCTGTACATATACAGTTCGCTTATAAACAGACCGTACAAGCACCAATAACATTAAATAATACTATCATTCTATATAGCAACAAAGTTAAATATCTCGGAATAAATCTTGAGGCAAAACTTCGCTGGAAGGAACATATAAAGAAGAAAAGAAAAGAGCTGGAATTGAAATATAGAAAAATGTACTGGCTAATTGGAAGAAAATCACAATTATCAGTACATAATAAACTACTATTATATCAGAAAATTCTGAAGCCTATATGCACATACGGAGTTCAATTATGGGGATGTTCTGTAAATAGTAACATAAATAAAATACAAATTTTTCAGAACAAAGTGCTGAGAGGTATTGTTATAGGACTGATTACCTACATCGAGACCTTTAGATACCCACAATAAGTCAAGAAATCAAGAGAACTCAAGGGAGCATGAGAAAAGACTCCATTCTCATATGAATATTGAAATATTACAGCTTTTGGATACCACCAGAACAGGACACAGACTCAAAAGAATCAAACCATCTGATCTTGTGTAGTGTTGTGTAGTGAGGTGAATATAATAAAAAATACAGTAGTGACATGTATAAACATTATTTCACCAGAGACTTAGATAGGGCCGATGGGTCCTCCTAGGTATATACCTAGATTTAAGTTATCATAAAGACAAATTGTAGATTAGACGGAAACGACTAGTAACAATGTAATAATTAAATAGTAATAAAAAAAATTAGCAGATCAGTTAGAACATTAGGTTACATTAACACTCTCTGGAAATACTTACCAAAACAAAATATAAATCTTTGAATTACATACATTAGGGTATCACTTCACTGGAGATGTTGAGATGCTACTTTAGACTTACTTGCAGTACCCCAAAATTGTATTCTATATCACCAATAATAACAAACCATGTAACAATATCTGAGGCTAAACTTGGAATTACACCTGGTAGATCAATGCATTTGATATTGTTTAAGTTGTTTATTTTGCAAGTGTGTGTTCATTCCTGCTGGAGTTAGGCGCCAGTCTAGATGCATGCGAAATTATTAGGCATCCTCTGATTGGGGGAGTTGAGCTTAATATCCATTAAGTTGATGAGACGCTCGTTAATGCGAACTAATCCAAACTAGATGTTGTGTTAAAACTAAGTAATACACGTTTTATTAAAAGAAACGATTAATACATGTACATATAATTATAGTAAATTCAAAAATAGTTCAACAACTATAATTATTATTATTTTTAGTCAGATGAAAGTTAATCTATATTTTAGAATTCCTTAACTGATGAAAACATGAATATTGTGTTTACATTATCGAACTGATGCTGTATGATTAAAAATTTAAACGAATCAAAAAACAAAACTATTGGTCAAAAAAAGCAGCGAGCGTAAATGTTAAGTAATATGAACGCTATTAGTTCTATTGAAATATCGAGAATAAATTTTGATTCAAAATCAATTGAATTTACTGTAAAGACCCTCACATGTTTTCTTTTGAAGTAAGGGTTGATCGATTGGTTAGGCACGCTGTCATATATAGTTACCCTACTTACGAAATACCATTCAATAAAGGTCTTTATATTATGATTGATTACAACATGAATGACAATAGATTCGTAGAAAAAATTATTTGATAAAGTGAAAAAAGGATTGGGACAAAAATATTTGTAATTTTTAAAACATCTCAAGTGTTGGTTGATTTTTATATATTGCAAAGATCTATAAAATAATTCTATTTTATTAAACATATATGTAACGTAATAAACTACTAATATATTTATATATAATGAATAATTATTAAACATAAAACATTGTTATGATATTGACGATTCACGGATTGAGACAAGAGCTGAAAGACGTCCGAAAGTTCCTGAGGAATTCTAAGATGTTTTCCTCCTAGAAGGGCCCTCCTAGCATCGGGAAAATACTATTGGTTAGAGCTGTAGTCGGCAAAGAATTTACCCCATTCTTTCATATTAGAGGATATGGTTAGTGAATTTTTTATTAGAATAAAATGATAAAAGAGTTAGCAAGAGCAACAAACAAATTGCATAATGAACAACTATGTATGATTGCTTGTAATGAATACGTGGCGTCATGTTATGATGTAGGATAGATTGTTTCGTAGGTAGGATGTTCTAGATGTTTGTTATATTTTGAAATAATGAGAAATAATGACAATATAATACAAGTATTTCAGAATAAAGTCTAGAGATATATTGTGGGTGCACTCAGAGACTATAGGAACAATTATATACTATACTACCTTCGGATTTCAACTGTCATAGAGGAATATAGAGATTCCCAGCAAAACATGAGGAAAAATTCCACTACCATGTCAACAGCGAAATGCTGCAACTAGGACGCAGATTCAAGACAGCCAAACCGTTCTATAGTAAAGTGTACTAAATGGTAAAAATGCTGAAAAGTTCCACTAAATTTTATTTCATTTTATTTAATTGATACTACATAAGGGTTAATGGGTCTTCCTAGATAGGAACCTAGTTTTAAGTCAACCGCTTAGCGAAAATTTTCGCTCCTTATTAATTTTTAGGCCTTAAAATAAATAAATTTACTCCTTACAGGAAAAATATAAGAGCTGCTGTTTTAAAGATTGAATAGTGGAATAAATAAGTAAAGAACGATGCAGTTTTATTTAAAACTATATGTAATAATATAACTATAAGTCAATAGTTTATTCAATGAATATAAATATTTTATTTTAATACAGTATCTCTACTGTAAAAAATAAAGTATTTAATTGTGATCTTCAGTGTTTCAATTAATATACAGATATGTATTATTCATTTTTTTCATGTCCTATAACTTACGTTTATAACATAAAAGTAAATAAAAATCATATGTAACAGGTCAATTGAAAAATCCCCGGCCTACCATATCAAAACACATTTTTTTTAGCAAAATTAGTTTTCTTATTCAACATAATTCCCTTCAAGGGTGATATACTGATTATAGCGACCATCCAACTTTTCGGTACTATTTTTGTAGTACGATTTGCCCCTTGTCTCAAAATAGGCATCAGTTTCGTCGATCACCTCACGCTGCGGGCCGGTGGAGAATACGGTGGATGAGGAAGCAATTCAAAGCCCAATTCATGGATTTATGACACGGTGCATTGTCTTGGTGAAGCACCACTTTCTATTTCTTCAAATGCGGCCGTTTTTTCGGCGATTTCGTCCTTCAAACGGTCCTATGGCGGCTATAGCAACGACTATGTAATAGTCGCTGTTGATGGTCCTTGCTTTTTCTTGGCAGTCAATGAAAATTATTCCATGCGCATCCCGAAATACAGACGCCATAACCTTGCAAGCTGACTGTAGCACTTTCCCACGCTTTGGAATGGGTTCATCCTGTGCACTCTACACGGATGACTGTCGACTTGGACTTCGAAATGAAATGATGGAACCCTGTTTCATCCATTGTCACACATCGACGCAAAAACCCGGGTTTATTACGCTTGATCATCTTCAAACACTGCTTCGAATCATCAACTCGTCGTTGTTTTCGGTTAAAAGTGAGCTCGCACGACAGCCACCGCACAGGGTTTTCTATTACCCAAATATTCGTGAATGATATGATGTAGACGTTCAGTTGATATCTGCTAGAGTATCTGCTATTTCATTCAATTTCAATTTACGGTCATTCAAAATTATTTTGTGGATTTTTAAAATGTTTTCGTTGGTAATAACCTCTTTTGGGCGCCCACTGCGTTCACCGTCTTCGGTACTCATTTCACCACGTCTAGACTTAGCATACCAATCCTTGACGGTTGATTTTCCTGCGACAGTGTCGGGAAACTCGGCCAAATTTTTGCTTCAACTGTATTTTCCCTTCAAAAAGCAATACTTTATCATTACGCGAAATTCCTTTTTTGCACAATATCCATTTTTTTCACAATAACAAAAGTTGCTTCACTAAAAATGCTATAATTCATAAACTAATGATCCGACAGCTGTCAACTTTATACACGCACCTTTTGAGGGTTAAGGCTAACTAAAAATGCATGGATTTGATTCTAGTAGCGCCATCTATGTGTCAAGCTGGGCCTTTTCAATTGACCTGTTACCTATATTTGATGCTCTGAAGTTGTTACATTTCTGAATATAGTTTTACGTATGATACTTTTGTTAAAATATTTAGTGGTATAGTAATTTAAAGTTACTGAAACTTGATCTAACTAAATGTCATTTAAAGAAGATTGGCGAGAGTGAGTTATTAAGATAATTTACATATAATTCAATATACAAATATTTGTTACCTTAACTCAATATTATATATGGAATATATTTCTGATCTTATATTGGAAATGTTGTCAAAACAATTTTTGGTTATGTTAACTTAATAAATTGTGTACGGAATTTCGACCATCGGGCGATCACTGGTAATATAACAATAAATTTAAAAAAGGAAAAGTATTATTAACAAAACAACACAATTAATCTTTAAAAAGGAATAAACTTGATCGAATTAACCGTTCATTGAAGCCCAGGGATTAATGAAAGAACATCCTTAGCGAAACGTTAAAGTTAACGATACAAAAATCACATTTAAGTCCCGATAACCATCAACAACCCTTTCGGAATGATTAATTTACTTCTGGTTAAACAAGCCCGATCCGACTTCGGCGGCGAACGCTAAAAATGCCGCATCGAAAAACCATCATCGCCGAGTGACTTGTTCGGCCCCCGATTTACCATCGCACGGCACAAAAAAGGGTAATATACACAATCGAACATATAAAGGCAATTTCCTGTTAATTGCGTTCTCAATAATTAGATTCGACTACTGCGTCCAAATTGGGATTTAAATATTTACCAAGTATCCTGAATCGATCGCTGATTTTAAATTAGATCTTGATCGGACGCGTAATTACCAATTTCCCGTAGCTGGCGCCGATGTTGACGGTAAAAGATTGACGTTTAGTGTATTATCATGTAATGTAATTTGTTATATCGAATAATAGCAAGGCCCTTTGGTCGCTTGGTTGACGAACAACAAGTATAAGCGTATTTTCTATCAGGTTCCGTCTCTGGGGAATTATCAAGGAAGATTGAAAAAAATCGACTGTTCATTAATCCCGCTAAAACTCGAGAACGCCTTGACCGATTTGGATATTTTTGATTTTGAAATATTTGTAGAGGGCCAGGGAATATTTTGTATGGTTATAGACTATGGAATAAGTGTAAGAAAATAGTAAAAACATTAATTTTGTCTGTAAGAAGGACTGTTACAAACGATCAAAATATTTGTTGGTTGTCCAATATATTTTAACAAAATTTTCTTCACATTGACCGTTTAATATTTTACCATGATTTTTTAGTACATCGATAGGATAACATGAAAAATAAGTAAATATAAAAAATACATATAACACTCGGGTCTAACACATAGATGACGCTAGTCTTATTGCATTCACCGCTTTTTAAGTTAGCACTAACCCTCAAAAGAAAGCTGTTAAAATTTCATGATATTCTACTCATAAGTTTGGAAGTTATTGTGTTAAGAATGACACTACTTTTGTTATTTTCAAAACAATGGATCAATAAAAATGTCGTGTTTTAATTTTACACAGCTTCTTGATGTGAAAAACAAGTTCACTCGAGACAACGGCTTGAAAAGCGTTATAAGGACTCTACTCCATCAGAAACAACAATAAAACGTTGGTTTGCTGACTTCAAACGTGGTCACCGATGATGCAGAACGCAGTGGATGTCCAAATGAAGTGGTAACACTAGAAAACATTTAAAAAATCCGTAAAATCGTTTTGAATAATCGAAAAGTGAAGTTGCGTAAGTTAGCTTAAACATCTTAAAGATATCAAAAAAACGGGTTGGTTACATATTGCATCAGCATTTGATTATGATAAAGCTCTGCTCAAAGTTTGTTCATTGTTGACCAAAAACAAGAACGTGTGAACTGAGCAGGGTTTGGCTATATTTAAACGTAAGAAGTCGGAATTTTTGCATCGAAATGTGGCAATGGATGAAACATGGATCCATCACTTCACTCCGGAATCACAACGATCTTTATCTGAGCTTTGGACAGCTTTCTGTGGATTATTCCTTCTTCCGTGTCAAACTGTTAGTGTAAAACACTGTTGTTTAACTATCAAGAAATTTTGATTTTTTATCAGGATGAAACCTATTTTCACCAAATGTTTTTGCGAAATGAGTGCTTAAGTATCCACCATTAGCTTGCCTATTGCACCATTGCTTGCTGATTTCGGAGATGAATTTCGCCTTGTCTAGCAAATCGTTAAAGGAGCTAATAACAATAATAAACATATCAAAGTAGACCCACATATTTTATCATACAGTTTCGCTACGGAATAAACTTCTATAAATTATTTTTGGGCCATTTACAGATAACTGGATTCCAGAAGAAGCTCAATTAACAAGAAGATAAGATAACAATCAAGAAGATTAAGGTTTCGCATGAATTCGCAGTAATATGTAATGGGTCGTGTTTCTATGTGTGAAACGCTGCTGAAACAGAACGAGAGCTGTTCTTTAAAACAATTTAAGGAAAGGTTAAATTATTTTGTTGAGGTGGAAAGGTATTACTCATCACAAGTTGGCCTAATGGTCAAACAATTAGTTCAGCTTTCTAATGTTAACAATTCAATGATCAATATGGAAGACCTTGTATTTTATAACAACAATGCTAGACTGCACACATATAGACCGGAACTAGCCGCACCCGTTAGCATTTGTTCCTATCTTTATAAAGCTCTCTTTGTAGTGTAGAGCTAGTTTAAAACGGACCTTTGAAAATTTGAAAATTACCCAGAAATCCCAGTATTAATGTTATTACCAGAAAATAGGCAACGATTATCGATCAAAACAATTCCATTAACACGTATGAATGGTTCTGCTGCGTATAGAATATATGAAATTGTAATTACAGGTACGAATGAGGCCATAGGTGTAGAAGCTGAGACTGAGAATGAAGTCAAAGAGTGTATGAAGGTGTATGGTTGGCAACTAGAATAGAATGAAATAGAATTTTGAAGGAATCAGCCAACTGTTAAGCAATACATTTTATATAATTTTAGTGAATGTGACAGATAAGTCAAAAACTATATTCATTTTTTTATATCTAAACAATATGCACCTATAAAATATAATAATTATATATATATATATATATATATATATATATATATATATATTAAAAAACGTAAAAATCTCATTGTATATTCAAGTCATATAAGTACGTTCAAATCTTGTTAAAAGCCCAAAATGACGCAACAAAAGTCCAACTACATGGAGTGCTTTTTACTGCCGCTGTAACCAACCTTTTCAGGTATTTCCTTTTCGATCTTAAATGTACATTTAAAATGGAGAAATATGTAACAAGACCGGGAGAAATATTGAATGGGAAGGGGCCCGGAGAGTGGAACCGCAGAAATAGGGAAAACAACCGCTGAACGATGGCGAGAGAAAATCACCACGTGCTTGGAAAAATGGCGTTTTCGAGAGCCGAATGGGGAATGTTGAATGTTTTGCATATCGGAATCGGATTCTTCGTCTTATCTGTGTGTTTATAATGTGGCTTAAAAGAATTTCAAAGAGACTTTTAGCAAGAATATGTACGTACAAGGTAGCTAATGTTAGTGAAATTATGAGAAGAATATTGTATTTTTTATTAAAATTTAGAATTTATTACTCACAAATAGTACCACACTCACAAATCTATGAATTCACGTCACCATGATGTGAATGAATTGAATTGACTTTATTTTTATGAATTTATTGCCAGTTGGAGTTTGTAAATTCGTTTTCGAAACGGGCAATATTTATCTTTTTCATTTTATTCTAGTTAAAAAGAGATAAAATGCGTTCCAAAATATTACCAAATAATCTTATAAAATTCGCCTCGTTGTCAAACATGTGCGAAATTCTTCAACATAATTGCTTTGGAGATTTAATGGTAATAACAAATTTAATATTGATAAAAAAAAACTGAATAAAGGAGGTTATCTAAAAATAATTTAGGATAATTGGGCCTTTATCTTAAAGGAAATATAATTGGACGAAGATTTGTGTTTCAAAAAGACAATAACACTAAATATTCTAACTAACAAATTTTACAAGTAATTAAAAATATCTACCATCGAATTAGTGTAGAATGAACTTAATAGAAAATTGAAGAATCGATACCCATCGAGGTGAATATATTTCTGAATATACTTAAGGGAATGGAAGACGCTGCACTTCGAATACCTAAATAATTTAATACAAATGAGCAAAATTTGTGGAAAATAATTAGAAATAAATGTAGTCGTTCGACGATACAAAAATATAAAGAAACATTTTTCATTTTTCTTTAATTGACTCAAAAATATTTAATTAAGTTTAAATAAATGTTAATCAAAAGTTTGATTAAATTTGATGATTGGATTATCTGTTTTATTGTTGTTTTCTAATTACGTTATAGCTTTCAAACTTTTGGAAAGGTAGTGTATTTTAAAAATATTTGAAAAAATACTTCCAGTTATTTGTATCAAACTTTCTATTCTCAATGTCTGTATCTGGATACTTGTACTTACCTATAGGTATAATATCTGGAAGTCCAGTTAAGAGCTCTACCCACGACGTAACCAAGAGTAGTACTGCAAATTTAGTCATTACTGGAACATCTGAAAAATAAGAACATGGAATACTAATTTAAAAATGTGTTTCTATAAACGTGCTTTTTAAGTAGAGTAGGTTAAAAAATTACTGCAGTTATGTAGTAATTACAAAAAAATTATGAAGCCTATATATAATTCATTCATATAGTAAACAAATTTAAAACATTAAACACGTGTTTCTGATTGGAGTACACCCATCACCGCTCGCTCAATTTTCGTCGGACCAATATGAATTTTAGAGACTGTATCTAGAAACTTTAAGTCACTACGTTCAGATTATTTACTAAAACTGATTATTACCGAATTGCTTTGATTTACCGAAGTGCTGTGAATTTACGAAATTGAAATAACCCTAAATATTTTCAGATAAGGTTCGCTATAATGTTCTCCATTGGTATGTCTAAATACAAGTATAGCAAGAATCCTACAACTTTATCAAGCACTATTTAAGAAAACTATAACATCGATTACCCCAGTAAAAAGCAACAATGAGCAATGGGACATACATAGAACAACAAACAAAGCTCATTGCTAAATATCTGGCTAATGTATATAGTCCCAACTAAGAACAAATGAATTACATCATTATTATAGTGCTAACTTAAAATTCTAAACTATTAGGATAACTGGTGTATCCCAAAAGAACGAAGCAAAAAAGTAAGAATAAATCTGAATCTAAGACAAGCATCATCAAGCTTGAATATAATTATTGGGAAAATGCTTAAACAATTATCTGTAACATCCATTACATTTCTATCATTATTTACTTATGCAATGGGATGTTGCAGATCTACTTCTGACCTATTAAAACAGAATAACTTTGTGTTCAGATAGAGACACTCGATAAAGGACTAGATCTATCGAATAACGGACATCATTGAACTGGCATCATTTTTGACAGTTTTCTTAGGCGCAGCACAAGCCTTCAAACAAACACAAGCCTACAAAATTAAAAATGCTACCAAACCAATATGTATATAAGTTATTCAGAATCAAACAAAATGATGAATTGAAGGAAATACTTAATAAGTATCCCATGATAGCAAAGTTCTGGGATTTATCGTATACTACCCTCCAGTCAAGAACTTAAATAGCATCACTGTATAAAAGTACACTATATAAAAGTACTAAGTAAAATATAGATAGCTATACTGGCGTTTTGATGAATATTCTAAATGTCAGTACAGAATAGATTATGATTTATAGTCATACTCAGATATTTCAGAATAAAGTGTTACTTAACACAGCAAACACTCTTTGGAATGTATGTAATGAATATTTCATCGAGGGCTAAGAGTCCTGACGATCAGAGAAAAAATAAAAGGTTTGCCGGAAGATATGGAGCCAGTCTGCGCTTTCATCTGCGCAAGACTGTGTATTAGATGGACAACACATCATTGGCAGGCTAAAGTTTATAAATGGATGAACTATAGTGTGTGTGAACTCATAATTGTTAGGGATATATTGATGATTAGTCTAGAAAATTTAGAAAACAGTGATCAAAAAATGACAGCTACATCATCTGGAAATACCATAATACGTATATTATAGTCTATTCTAAACGGTAGTGACGCACGCCATCAACATATGCCTGTCGAAAGTTGTAAATTCGTTTTACAATCAAACAATATTTTCCTTCCCATTTTATTCTATTTGGAAAGAGACACAATGCTGTTTAACAATTTTGAACATATAACCAAATGATCCTGCAAAAGTTGTCCGTTTGTCAAACGTTTCCACGTCAAACGTTCTTCAAAATATTATAATTACTGGTTATAAACCGGCAAACATTATTTTAAGGCTTTGTTTTAATAAATTTCAATCCGCCGTGGTTTTTATTGAAACTATTTTTTGCGCGTTGGAGCTACACAATATCATTACGAGCACGGTGAATAAAATAACTAAAAAAATAAAAAACCATATAACCTTAAATTCACCAAAAAGAAACTGCCATTATGCGAAACAAGCGACGAATCAAGATCAACTTGATGTTAGCTGCATCAGAGATCAAATATACGAAATGTGTATAAACAGTAAGTAGTTTTTTCACTCGAAACATAATTTAACACAATTATTTCAGAGAAAATTGTTAGCCTGGAAAGTATCCATAAAAAGTCAAAAGATATGCAGCTATTGGCGGAATCTAGAACATCTCTTCATACACTGTTAGGTAATGTAGTATTTAAGTGGTATAAAGATAACACACGAAGGGGTTTAATGGAACTTCCAAGCATTGCTTTTGCAAGAATACCATTTTTAAAAAGACACAACAAAATCAAGGAAGAAATATTATATCAATTTTTATATTTAGATGAGACATGGATATTTCAAAATGGTACATTGGGTCACTCATAAGCCATAACGTGTTTTTGTAGTGGTTTGAAAATCAGCTTAAACATTATTTGTAGGAACCATCAATTACTATTATGGACAATGTACCATATCATAGTACACTAGTGAAGAAGATACCAACAAGCGCATCAACAAAGGTTGTAATTAAGGAATGGCTTAAAGTGCATAAAATAGGTTTCGAAAAAACCACGTTAAAGAATGAACTTTAACGCAAATAATGAACTTAATGCAAATAATTATTACAATATATATCCAGGTCAAGGAGGATATTCAGACCAGAACTGTCTGGACTTACAGACAGAGGCATTATCTAAAATAACACCTTCGATTTGGATGAGCTCGATCAGACACATTGAAGTTGGTTCATGTTTTTATATAACACATGTTGGTTTATAATTAGATGCTGACAATTATCAAGATAGGGTGATGAAAGAGGAAACAACTAAAGGTCAGTTATAGTTAATATAATTTAATTGTAGTCATTTGTATTATAGAGTATGAAAGCTTTATGAGCATGTATGTTATTGTTCAGAATTTACATGAATGATTGGTTAAAGTATATGAGGAGAGAAAAACACTAACTATTTTACAGATACTGCAAAAGCATTAAGGAAAAAGATTGAATGTTAATTTATCAAGAAAGATGTATACAGGTAGTAAAATAACAAACTAAGGACAAATATAATAATATCAAAATGATTTACAAGGAAACATTGCATCGAAGGAAACAAGAACTAAGCGTAAAATGTAAATATGTTCTCTAATGAAGGTAAAATACATTACTTAGATATACCATTGTTAATTAGGTGGATTAGGCATTTGGGGGATACCGGTAAATAAAAAAACCGGCCTAGAACTCTACCTATGCTAGTATGGATATGTAAATATAATAAAACAATTCTAACTTATAAATTCTTGTGGCTGTATAATTAACTATTGTTTCGAGTTCGTCGATAATATTAGAGATAGATAATAATATGATATATGATATGCTGATGATAATATGATTAGATAATTATGATAATATTAGATGTGCCATAATGTTAAAATAAATTATTATACATAGTATTTTTGTTTCATTATTTTGATGAGATTAGAATTTTGTTATATGTCAAAGTCAAAAGGTACTAAAACTCAGATTTGCTGCGGCAATATTGCGACGTTTTGAGAAATCACGTGTGTTCAATACTGTTTTCAATTAAAAATCAAAAATTAAACCTAATATCGAACCGTGACTTGAAAAGCTTTACTTCAAAAAATCTACGTAAACTAAAAGACAATATCCTTCTGTTTTCTAAAAATTCCACTCCCATGTCGGCATATCTTGCTTTTGTAGCTAAACCGACGTAAGTCACCAATAAAGACATTTCCGGAATATTTCCCTTTCTTTCCCGGGACGAAACTGAAATTCAGGCACCGTACAATTTTACAGAATTACCTATATACCCTATAATATGATCTTCCCTATTCGTCGGATTTCCAGATTTTGTTCCCGGGAAATAGTTCTTTGGGCCCTATAAAAGCCGACAGGGAACGAATGGAAGGAGCGTCGTATTTAAGCTGCCTAAATGATATTCCCAAAATTAAATGTCACATTATAATAATAGTAGAGGATTCGCCTTTCTGCCTACAGTTTTACCTATGGGGTATCTCCCATAGTTTCAGAGATTAGCATTGTTGGCTAAGGTGATACGATGATTTAGAGGATCGTTAAACAGCATGTGTACTTATTAGATTAGCATTAATTACCCTTATTTGTTATTAAGGCGCGTCGATGTTGTTATTTATTACATCTGACAACATTTGTATTTGACCGGAGTGATAATAAATTTTGTGTGTAGCTGGCCAGATGATTTATGAAGGATAATTGGCATTTATATTTTTGAAAAGGTATTGCGCTGTAAAATAATTTACGGTAAATACAAAAAAATATTTTGATGCCTTCATCATAATGCCACATCATTATGCTATGGAATACGAAAATAATATTTTTCAATATGGAAACAACAATTGCGTTGTATGTTAATAAGCGAGCTCAGTTAAAAATGCGAAGTATAAATGTAAACAACTGTTGAAAAATATTTTTAACAAAAAAATTGAACCGACTTCAAAAAATAAATAAGGAGCTCACTAAAAATTATAGAATAATCATACTTAGATTTTTAATACAAAAAAAACATTTTAAAATAAAATATGTACGTCGTAATATCTAAATAAAAATAAACAAAAACCTTATTTAACCTTTCTACTTTAGATTGTGCTATATAACATATATACACAATTTAGCTTAATACCTACCTAAACGTATTTATCTATTTACAATATTATTTTAACCACTGCTAACTGACTAATTTGAAGTCAGTGCCGAACCCAAACTGTTATAATAATTAAGATTTATTTTGTTGGTAATTGAATTTGTTTTAAATGTCACACAATTATATTATTATTATGTACATATTTTATTTTAATTTTTTCTTGTGCTAAAAATTTAAGTTTGTTTTTTTAAAATTTATAGTGAGTTTATTTATTTTTTGAAGTCGGTTGAATTTTTTTGTTAAAATATTTTATTTTTCTCTTTTTACTGTTAGATATTTATTCAATAAATTATGCAGTTTATTTTATTTAATATTACAATCGATAGGCCATGTGAAGGTGCAGCTCGTATGAAAAAAATCAGTATAAAGAAATAATGAATGATACTAAGGAGCGCTTCAAGCCCCGAAGTCCGCTACTTAGCCTAGGTGATTTGACATATGTTCTACCTAAACATCAACAAAAAGTTATCGTCCTTGCCGAGAGTCCAATCAGCGACATCTGTTTGGGAGCTAAACGCTTTAACCATTACACCAGAGAAGCAGTTGTCTATAATATTTCTACAAGATCTTATATGATAGTTAAAAAGCAAACAAAATGGTTTTTGCAGTGAATGACTTCCGTTTTTCCGTCATCAGCTTAACAATAATATTGTATACGAATAGTTGATTATTGTAGATAAAGAATATGTGAAATCTGAATTGGTTCCAAAAACCACCTTGGAGGTACACTCTTTAAAATAAAAAAAAATTTGAAAATCGGTCCATAATTGACGGAGAAATCGAGGAATATGCATTAAACAAAGAAATACAGCCGAACATAGAACCCCCTCCTCTTTCGTGCTCGGTTGAAAAACGTAAGTTAACAGGCATATTCTATAGTTTGGACATTTCTGTACATAAAACAATACTTGTCAATTTAGTGTTATTGGGTTATTCGGTATATATACATGCCAATCATGCTCCAAAATTCCACTACGTGCTGTTACACCCAATGAAACCCTAACCACAGATGTCTACGAACTTTGGTACACCAACAAACAGCATATTGTTTCAGAAAAGTCCAGCAACAGCTAGTAACTAATGCAAAATCGTCATCATACATAACAAAGCTCATCATCACATTACGAAATTCGTGAAGAGTTGACCGCAAGAGAAGGATTTTAGGATTTTGCCGCCCCTAGCATACTCACCATATATAAAGTTTCCTAATTACCACGGTTTAGATTGATGCATGTTGGCTTGGCTGGTAAACAGTTTCAAAATTCCGAAGAAGTTTGAAAACGGATCGATGATTGAATTCCTGTCAAACCAATATCGGTCTTTCTACATGATAGTGGCATTTTATCACATGGTAAAAGTCGGTTAATATATATATATATATATATATATATATATATATATATATATATATATATATATATATATATATATCTATATATATATATATATATATATATATATATATATATATATATATATACATATATATACATATGTTATATAATATGTAATAACATGTCAAAATTTTCATTAATGGATAATAAATTTTAATACACTGTACGAATAAAACAAATTACCATATCTGTTTGGGATGGATTTGTGCTATTTTTTTAAATATTTAAACCTTATTTATTACAAGAAAACGTGGAAAGATAGACGACAGCCTTTACTAACTGCTTGCTCAATATCGTCTTTCCTTTTTCTTTTTCTAATTTTATTCATAAATAAAACATATGATATATCGATCTCTATAATACTTTTCTCTTATTAGTTAGTTATAAATGGTTGTTCGATATTATCCAACAGCATTTATTTATTGCTTCATATTGTTAATTGATTCTCCTATCAAACAAAAGCGTATTCTTTAATAAAGAAGCAATCACGAGAGAAAGCATATTTGTAAGGAATGTATTCGAAGATTAACACAATAGAGAGAGTTTTGGTTCCCCAAGTTCCCTAACCCGAGATTTTTGTCTAAATGATAAAGTATATATATATATATATATATATATATATATATATATATATATATATATATTTAATATCAGTAACCACATTTATTGTCTAATTTTATTATTAGATTAATCCTTAACTTCTAAATATTATTTTTTTTATAATTAAACTTTTATATAAATGAAAACATTACCAGCTATACACTAAATACGTATATTAGGAAAAATAACTTTAACTAATTATACAACTAATATATTTACACGAAGACTTAAATTGCTAGATGCATATACGAGTTTTCCCAAATTCGTAAATATAATAAAAGGCAACTTTCGTAGTGAGATTTTTATTTCAGATCCGAGCCGGTGTTTGCCAAGAAGAGCCATCGCCGTCCTTTTACTGATTTAATCATGGTAGTGAATGAAATTATGAGGAAAATTATAAAAAACACATGGCGTTCAATATGACACTGCAAATGGCTTGAACAACCAGATGATATCTGTAAACTCCAGTATTGAATTTAAGATTTGAAAGTGAACGAAGAAATCCCCATTAAGTATTAACTGATGTATCTCCAGCTATTATATACTTGGGATGAGTAATACAGAAGAACAAAGTGGCATCTACTAATCAAGTTATAGGTCAAGTCGACCAATTTGCAAAAGCTTTTGGTTTACTATGATGGTGTTTATGGAGGTGAAGAAATATTAGAATGAAAACTAAAATCCGCCTCTTTCGAAAGCTTATTTTGCCAATCCTTTTGTATGATTGAAGACTTGGACACTATGATTGACATCCGAAAGCTTAAGGGTTCGAAGGCCTATTAGACCTTATCGAGTTAAAATGCGACAAGCAGTGCATACTTGAAGAAAAAATTAGGAGACTTGTATTATAATGGTTTGGGCATAGGTTTAAAGATGAACGAATTCTAGACACATTTCTGTGGGAAAATCGACCTCTTGGGTGGAAGAAGTACAATGGATATTCAAGTGTCATTTAATTAGAATTAATATTGACGCGGTAACAAGATAAGATAAGAACTTTTTGTCAACCCTGTTAACACCTCTCCATCGAGAATATTTTATATTTTCATCCTACAACTAATATTGAAATACATTAGTAAAGAAATAATAAAGAACCACTTAAAGATATATCACTTATTGGACAACAAATAACCAAGATACGACTGTTGAGGAAAAACGGTTAACAAAACCCATGTCGTGTTCACCGGACAGTTTCAAAAGCCTATTTCACTATCAGCAAAATGAAAAATTCCCATCGTCCAACGGCGTTTCCT
This sequence comes from Rhynchophorus ferrugineus, assembly GCF_030347505.1. Lineage (NCBI taxonomy): Eukaryota > Metazoa > Arthropoda > Insecta > Coleoptera > Curculionidae > Rhynchophorus > Rhynchophorus ferrugineus. The sequence goes on along the minus strand of NW_027472580.1, from coordinate 86,749,591 downwards.
TTTCCATTTTCTGGACCTGCCCGAAAAAAACCGGGAAATAATTTATTGTTAAAGATTTTTCGTAGCAAAAAGTGGACAGGGGCATTTTTTATTTCGACTTCGTTCGCTGACCGATTCATTTTTTCTCGGTTTTCCGCCGGGGCATATATCCGGTGAGATTTATGAGACCTTCATGTTCGAGATCGCTATCTGCAATTTTCGTCTAGTTAGCGCATTTGTTTCATACTACCTTTAATAGTAAAAATCCTGGCAAGCGTATTTTTGACAGTATCTGGACGCTAATGAATACATATTGTTAAACTTTGGTAACAAAATACCTGCTAAACATCTTTCAGTGTTTGTTTTTTTTTGTTAATCTTATAATATCCATAACATATAAAATTAAATATATCGTCTTTTATAGGATTTCTGGGCGAAAAACTGAACAATAACAACAAGAACAGGAAATAGACGCTGCCTACCAGATCTGAAGAATACGGTGGATGAGGAAGCAATTCGAAGCCCAATTCATAGATTTTTCCCATCGTTTTCACTGATTTCTGACACAATAACGCCATGTAATATTCCCTGTGATGGTCTTTCCTTTGCCAAGGTATTCAGTGAAAATTATTCCATGCACATCTCAAAATACAGACGCTATAACCTTGCCAGCCCAATGTTGCGCTTTTCCACGATTTGGAGCGGGTTCATTTTATGAAGTCTACTCGGATGACTGTCGATTGGACTTCGCAGTGAAATGATGGAGCCATGTTACATACATTGTCACATATCGATGCAAAAACTCGGGATTGTTACGCTTTATCATCTTCAAACACTGCTCCGAATCATCAACTCGTCATTGTTTTTGGTCAAAAGTGAGCTCGCGGGGCACCCACTTTGCACAGAGTGTTCAGTTGATATCTTTAGAGTGTCTGATAATTCTTTCAATTCTAATTTAGGGTAACATTTAATATTTTCGTCGGTAACAACCCCTTTTGGACGTCCACTCCGTTCGGTGCTCATTTCACCACGTCTAAATTTAGCATACCAATCCTTGATGATTGATTTTCCTGTGACAGTGTCCGGAAAATCGGCAGCAAGCTATGTTTTTGCTTCAACTGTATTTTTTCCGTTCAAAAAGTAATATTTTATCAACACGCGAAATTCCTTTTAATCCGTTTCTTCACTATAACAAAATTTGCTTCACTCAAAATGGTAAAATTCACAAACTAATGATCCGACAGCTGTCAAATTTATACGCGCATCTTTTTAGTGTTAGGGCTAACTGAAAAACATATGGATTTAGTTCTAGTAGCGCCATCTATGTGTCCGGCTGGGGACTTTTTAATTGACCTGTTATTGAGAAAGTTTGGCAGAGATCGAAACTGCTTGATATTTCTTAATTATCAAGTTTGTATGTTTTTTTTAATTGATAGCATCAGTCACAGTAACTATTTACAATCGAGAGTTATGGTTCGTAGAGAGTCAAAATTAATAGTTCGACCAATTTTGAGCAGACAATAATGAGCAAACTCTGTCGAATATCACCAAACGCTAAACATTACATTTCTTCTGGTCAATGAGAATTTTTTAACCTTTTCTAGAGCTTCTCTAGGATCCGCTCACAATCCTTTTGCATGTCGATTGTCGTAGACCATTCACTTTTCTGCACCTACATTAAATCAATTCAAAAAGGGACTTTATTTTGTGTCACTTCAACGATTTTATCAACGATTCACCGGGCCAATTAATGTTTTCACTGTTAATTCATATGAAACCCAAATATCAAGTTCATTTTGGTAGCCGGCCTTAAAAATGATTTTAGACTATTTTGTTAAACATGTTGGGTTTCATCAACTTTTTCTACAATTTATCGCCCAGAGTCCAAAGTGACACCGAAATTTCCTCAATGAAAACGGACAGCAACTCCAATTAGGCAAACATCACCGACACACATATAGGACGAAAATTACTTCCTGGAATCTTTATTTCCAAAACCAAATAACTTTTAAGTGAATAGAAGAATATCACCTTTTATTTGTTTATTTTCTATAGATTGATAACATAGTGACTCTTGCTCTGTATTTAATGGGAATGCAAGCAATCATATAGATGCTAAACAGACTCTCCCGTGTCATTCAAAATAATGGATTTCACTTTACTATACTCATCATAGAATTCAACTATCAAATTCTTTATATATTGAATGACCAATCATGGTGAATATTTAACATAAGTCTCAACAAGACATCATAAATCTGCTTCTCTATCAATACGCTGCTGTTGATACCGCAACATCTTTCACCACTCAACGGTACTATTTACTATCGACTGTTTCAGTCGTGTACTTTTAGTTACTAATTTTTTGTTCTACTAATATCATTCGAAAACAAATTTTTAAAAATTGACAAAAATGTGCCCAATTTAGTCTTACATAGATTTATATTTAATATATATAGTTTCATAATTTTTTTGGTAGTTTGCTTGTAAATGACAATATATTGTAAATTAATATAGCAGCATTTTGGAAAGATATTTTTCAAGATTGTTAATGTAATAGAGTAATCAGATTACAATTGTGAATGATAAATTCACATCATATCTGATTTTATGGCAATAATAGGTAATATTTCGATTACTCTCTCGATTTTTGTTAAAAAACATTTCCGTTCAATAATAAATAAAACATTTACTTTATTTAAAAAAAAGCTCTGGTAATTATTGTGCGATTACTTTTAATTATGTCATGGATTAGTTTTTTTTCTATGAATATGTATATGTTTAATTTTTATTTAGTATTTATGGTTAATGTATATTTTTTGTTTTTAGATTTTGTTTAAGTTCTACTGTATTGTCCATATTAATTATAGTATATAATTTCAAAATAGCAATTAACATATTAAGATACGATAGAACATTTGTGGGGTATTATTCCATTCCAGAGAAAAATTCCATTCCTTTTTACAGTTCCACAGAACATTCAAATATAAAGTAATTATACTTCGTTTAAAATGAAGTTATAAATTTTACGTTAATAGTATTCAGTAATTATTTTTTTCCTTTTCATTTTTAAGGTGAATACGTGTAGGAATATGTACATCTCGGTCTCGCTTATATTACTGTATGTACTGTTAACGTCCTCTTTCTCACAATTTATACAGGAAAGGGTTCGTACATCTTCGTCTAACATCACGAATTGAAAAAAAACAGTCGAACCCTACATTTGAGTGAAGATAGTAATTAATATTTCCATTCGCTGGTTTTTTGACACTCGACTGTTTCGACTATTTTGCGACTATCGACTATTTCGACTGCTTTCAGTCGATAGTTCCCAACGTTAGTTTTTACCTACTCAGTTTAGTGACTTTAATATTCAGATGCAGACTGATGTCTATACCTGGCGAATAAGCTGGATATCTAAACAATTCGTACTTAACTATTTTTAACAATTGTTCTGAGAACTGCGTTTGCATAGATACTTTCTCTTGATTAAACATTCATTTATGATTATTTTTCTAACTTTCCTCGCGAATTTTTGATCCCTGTTAATCCAGAATATTACAATAATAATCTGTAATGTCCTCCTGGAATATTTGTTTTCATAATCTAATAACGTTCGACTGAGTAGAGTAATGATGCTGCCTTTATATCTACTCCTGACAAACAAAACCGTTGGAATTTTGTTAATTGATACGCTTTTATTTATTTATTTTACATCCGAAGCACAAATCAGTAATAATAAAATGTATATTTAGCTATCATTTTCCATAATCCTGAAATTTATAAGGCAATCTCGCACTCGGCTTAATCAGCATAAATTTGTGTTAACTAAGCGATATTAGGCTTTAGTTTTCTGATTTAATGGAAATATAACATAATCGAGATTAAATAATATCTTATATTGGCTTCGGCAGTTTTATTACAAAATATTGAGTTTAATGTTAATGTAATAGTTTCTTAGTTCGTCGCTGATTTTTTCAATTAATATTCAACAACTCTCATCTAGATTTAAAATTTAATCAGTGTTTCCTTTATTGCAAATTAAGATTAGTGTCTATATCAGGGTTCAAATGTGCTTTGAATTACGAATTTTGGCTACCAAATATCTCAAATTGACATATTTTTACTAATTGACTAAACCTGCCAAATGGCACGTTACAAGTTGTTAAATGTCAAATTTTAGATTATTCACTAAGCAGGGGCAAATTTATATTTTAATACATTTTTTTCTAAAAGGGTAAATACATTTCGGTAATAAAATATTATTATGCTGTCAGTAAAATAAAAGTAGTGGACTAAGATTAACAATATTTGGAAAAAAACAAAACTATATATTCCCCATATCCTATAAAAAACGGCATACAAATACGATTTACAAATTTCTATTTATATATAGGTATAGCTTTCCCTTGTAAATAATTAATGATACATCCAAGAAATTATTAATATTGATTAAATAACAAACACGTGACTCGTTATCAGATAAACAACAGCAATTCTGTAAATAACAAACACATTAAATTTAGCAAAAAGTGGGCTCGGCCACCACAAAACTGGAGGGGATTCACCCAAAAATGTTAACAGTTCAACGCCCACTGTATACATTAATACATATGAGCCACAACCTTGGGCCAAATTTTTCATATCATTACAAAATAAGAGATCTAAACTATTTTTGGGTGACAAGTAATTATTTATATAAGTAATATTAATAATGTTTCCTTGAAATTAGTCACAATCATGCATATATATCTAATAAAAGTATAACAGAATATTTGTCAGCTTGTGTGATATATTGTTTAATTATTATTTTAATTGCCTAGTAGAAAAATATGATGTCATGGGACCGATCGTGTAAGAATTAGATCAAAAAAAATATTAGAACTCAAAATTTTTGTAAATGGAAGAAAAGTTACAGCGACGTAATTTGATACAAAAGTGAAAAAACCTCAAAAGTAAAAAAATATTTATGATTCTACAATTGATCAAAAAATAGTTTAGATAAAAGTCAAGTATCCATTATTTTAATTTTACAGAATGGTATAAGATGGGAAAAAGAAATATTGCTCTTATATAAACAAATTTAACAAAGAGAATTTGTATATTTTACAAAGTTAGCTGAAACGGAACTCAAATGTAGTGCATATTAAAGCATCCCATGTGCTGCCTTCAAATAATATTTTTTTTATAACATCTTTATTAGATACGCTTAGTACAATCTTAATTATTATTATTACAATTAATTTATTACTACTTTTCCTATGTGCTTGGATTAATTAACAAGCAAGACGAGTACGAGAAAATACATCAGTATGTATTCCTCAATTATAAAATTATAACTATTTATTAATTATTAACTTATAGCTATAGTTTACACTAATAATACACACTAAATGTTCACACAAGTTCGTATGGTTTTGTTCGTTTCAATCTCCTGACATCCTATGAGCTGTCCAGCAGTTGTATTGCTTCCACGTTAGAATGATTTAGTAATCTTCTTTCGTGTTCAAATAATATAATAAGCAAATTTATCCAAATATCAGAAGCTATATATTAGAAGACTGCTTCATGAAGACTATAAGTTTCCACCATATGTAATGATCATATGTTGGATATCTTATTTTCATTTATGGAACCGTTTATTGATGACATTATTGTTTGTCTTGAAAATATGTGGTTTCTATATACGTAATAAAAACACGTAATCGATTATTTGTGGCAAAATTAATACGAGAATGCTACTTGAATGTCTCTCAAAATATACTTCCTGCATTCACATCTTGATTTTTTCCCACAAAACTTGGGCGACACGAGCGATAGCAACTACACTAACATATAGCGAAAATCAAACGGCGATATCAAGAATTCTGGTACAAAGACATGATGACCAGTCACTTCTGAACCCTAATATATGTAATATCCCAAGCAGTATAAAAAATGTATTTCTGATTCATATTTTTTAATTCAATAAATGGCTCTTAATAGTCAAAAATTGTAAAATAATGAATTTTGAATATTTCTAATAAATTAATAAATAATTATTTGATATAAATTATATATTATGTATATTCTATTAAATTTTATATATAACATTTATATAAGTATTAAGTAAGTTTGTGAAAATATTTCATCAAACGCATTTTCAGTTCAATAAGCCGCTACACAGTTCATTCAACAGTACACTTATTCCAACGATGTTCCAATTTATTCCAAACATATGTGGATTTCTATCCTTACTTTAGATCTTAAAAGAAAATTGTTTCCTATGTTTTCAAGATGTGGTGATACATTGTTAAGTGAATTCCGCAATGGTTTTGTCACCTGCATGAGTATAGACACCTCATCTTAACAGAAAATGATTGAATGAAATATTTTCACAAATTTTATACTTAGTTGTTCCAGAAGATTGCCATAATAATTTCAAGTTATTATATTTTTTATTTTAATTAACACTATTTACACTAAATGTTAGCCTCTTGAAGACCAAGAAACGACACATCAAATTCTGTAATTCTTCTTCGTCGTACTCGAATATGTTTGATCCATCACATACCTCTTAAGCTGTTCTTTAAAACTATAAAATTAAAGTTAATTAAATAATGAAGCTTTATGATAGCTCTTATGAAAGATAAAGTAATAAATAGAGTCATATTTTTAGTTGTGCTTTTGGTGAATAGATGAGCTCTAACGACTTAATGAACAAACTAGTATTGTAATATGGAAAAGTACCTACTAAATATTTACCATTACTAAATGTTTAGTGCATTTTCAAAACTAATGAAACTTTGATGAGAGATAATTACTCAAGTCCTATAAAAAATGTTTTTAAAAACATTGTTTTTTTTAATTAACGTTAAAAAATATGGAATCTTTTGTTGAGCAAGAAGCATTCAAACAATTTATAAATATCCACAGAGCATCCATCCAAGATTTTCATAAATTTTCTTTATACGGACCGAATGAGCATCCTGCAATGAAACATATAGTTCCTCCAAAATAAAAGTGAACTCACGTCATCACGACATTGAAAGTATTGTTATTTCCAGTTTTTAAAATCGTTTTACAATCAGACTGTATAATTTATTTTCATTTTATTATAGTTAAACAACGATACAATGGCGTCCAATTCGTTCGAACATATAATCAAATCAGCCTAGAAAATTCCAGCCTAAAACTAATGATAATATTTAGAGGTTGTAACATTATTTTTAAACATTATTTTGCGCTTTGCACGATTTTTGATACATTCGGTGCTTAATATATGACTGAGAATGGCGAAGCCAATAAATAGCCAGAGTCAGGGAGAGATAGCATCTCTATTCAGTCACTTGCTTCGAACAGAAGTAAGGTAATGCCTCTGCCATTAAAATGCGCTAGAAAGGTTGTTGAGTGACAATTTGATGGCGTTTTCATTGAAATATTTTTAGCGTGTTGCAGTTGCACTGAATATTAGTATGATTATTATAAATATAATCTCTCAAAAGCTAAAAACCATAGACTCTTAGATTCACCAAGGAGAAACTATACACAGTGTGACAGAAGCGGGTGACGAATCAATATCACCTTAATGTTAGTTCTCTATGTATAAAAAGTGAGTTTTTCTCCATATAATCATAACTTAATAAAATTATTTCAGGGGAGACTGTTAATTTGGGAAATATTCTCAAAAAAATTGAGATGCGGATATTTAAGTGAAAACTATATCAAATGATTACTCGTTAAATATAGATTAATGTTTATAATTATGAAAGTGAAAAATTGAAAGTGAATTAATGAAACTTTCCAAAACCAAGACACAGTGATGAGGTGGAAAATGCTAAAGATATATAATATAAAAAAAGCATATAATTAATAGAAAACTCTGTTTGATAGGTGGTGTGCAAAATAGTTTAATATAAATATAACAAAACAACCTTACATTCCAAATTATTATGACTGAAAAATTAAGTGTAATGTAAGTTCCTTTATAATATATTCACTAGATGTATTAAATTGTTAAAATAAATTAATATTTGATTATTTTGTTTCATTTTTATTTATATTGGAATGTTGTTAAATGTCCAAACCAAGATATACTTAAGTCAAAATGATGATGCGACAATATTGGACGATGTGACGTCACAAATTTGTATTCATTTAGTCATTGTTATTTTGGAGGGGCTATAACTATTTCCTTTATATAATAAACATATGTTAAACATAAATAACACAAAAATTTGTTAATATTTTTGGAAAAGTTTTTTTGTTGTTGATGCATAATCTATTCGCAAAAAAATAATAACAAAACCTTATTTAAAGTCCTAATATTTACAATAATTTTAAACTTCTCAGCCCAAGTATAATAATCTAACACATAATCGGGGTATAGTTTGTCTACTTAAATTTTGCCCACCCCATAAAGTACATCTACCCCTTGGAGTACGATAAACTAGTGGTAAAAACAGGGAACCATCCATTTCCACGTTCATATAGTATGCATAAATGCAGAGGCGGTCGGTTTGCGTATAATCAGCGTCGGTGACCATGATAATAGATCTTTTCGGAACAAGATTACGCACGGACTTATCTCAAACATCCGACCAAGTTTGCGCGCCTAATTAATTTTGTTTACAATGGTCGCTTAATCTAAAACGATTCCATATATAACCCATTAAGTTTCGGGATGACGAAATATCTCGGCGTCGAATTACTCGTTAAAATTTACATGAATTTCTCGTTTTCGCCTAGTTTCGTGGTCCAAAACGACGTCAACATCGCATCGTACTTGAAGGTTTTTATGTTCGGTCTTCGATTCCTCGAAAATCGGGGAATGAAAACCAAAACTGCCTTGACAAAAACCCAAAATGAAACGGAGTTGAGTGGTGGTATACTGCTGGAGATAAATATTGTGTAACATTATGAATATATTCCTGGTTAAAATTATTATTTTTTTAATTAGAACTCCCTCAATATCCCCACCTTTAAACTACCTTTAAAGCAATATGTACTTCTTCGTTTGATTAAAATTATTTTTTCGAAAGAATTGTTGAAATATGAGAAAGGCGAGAGGGAGCTAAATTAAGAAAATAAGCTGAATGTCGAAACAATTTGTGTTTTAACTCACTGATTTTTACTACTATTTTTTTCTTGCTCTGTAAATCCTCTCCTCACGAATTTCTCTAATAAATTCAGGTCTAAGAAGGAATCAAATACTAAGAATCTATAATTTCCGTCTTCTATTTTAAATCCCCTAAAATATTTAAATGTAACTAATATTTTCTACTATAAACTACTAGTTAATTTTACTAATATTAGATTAAATGGATCAATTAGTAAAGATTAAAGTATGTATAATGCTCTTTAGTAAATAAGTTGTGGTCAATTGTTATTTCTCAAAGTGCTAATACGAAAATAAACAAACATACTGGAAATTACTGAAGACCCAACAATGACACATACATGTTTACAAATCGAATAATAACCCTGATACATCGATATATCCTAAGGACAAGCTGTTTGCTACATATCGACAATAGAATCATATCGGACGCTGGGATTTACCATATAAATTTCACCTGTTACACCTCACGATCTTGTTCGTTTCACGACAAACATACTGCCATCTCACTCCGATTCCCCGGACTCCAATTTGCGCTCGTAAAAAGAGAAAGTACCAGACAGCCCGGTCCGTTGTTGACAAACGTTTTGGATTTTTGACGGCTGCTTTGGAACCTGATTTTTGGGTAAACAGTGTGCCTAAGGTTAAATTTTAGCGTATTTTCTAGCTTCTGACTCGGTATATAATCGAGCCCATGTTCTATCGAAAACAGTACATGTAAACAGTCGTTATAGTAACGTTGTCAATAACCCTAATTCGATTTCATTAAACGAATATGGCTAAATACACACAGGTAAGAATCTTAAATATCCTAAATATTTACTTTTAAGAATAAAAATTTACTGTATTTTATTCCCATTCATCTCAAGCTCTAGCCTTTAAAGCTTTCTATGCAACGATCAAAGTCCGTTAGAGTTTAACGCTATTATCAGCTGAGAAGTGCTCAATGTCGAGGTCAACCTGGAAGACAACAATCTCATGGCATAATTATTGATGATCTGGGTCGAATTTTCCATATAAAATTGTTGTCTCTGGTTAATGAATCGTTTTTTCAAACAAATCAAGCCTTAATTTACTAGGAACCTGTTAATATAAAATAGGAATTTTTCGATAATCTGAGTTCCCAATCATATTAGCACTATATTATATGAATGTATAGACTGCTTGATAGAAAGGGAGCTGATCATTCTGAATAGAACACCCTTTTCTCCCATACTCCCTTTTAATAAGTATTTGTTAATTATTATTTAATTGGTTTAGTTCAGTTGATATAGGATCAACTACAGAGTGACAATAAGATGATGGAGATAGAGTGGACATCGACTTTTTATATAAATTATCTTGACCCATTGTAATGTATTCGATTAAACAGTGCAAGTCCATTTATTCCAGTTGGATGTATAAATATCTAATCATTGCGAATTCGACACATTGGAATATGTTGGAACATAAGGGTTGTGGGAATTAAACATGAATAAGGGACTAGTATTCTGTTTCATTGTTTAACTTTAAACCAAAAGGGATGAAATATCGGCGTTTCCTTCAAAAGTCTTGCTATTTTTTGATCACGGTATTATATCCTACTATTATATCCTTTAAAAACCGCAGTTACTTCGAATAAATTCCTTCTTTGAAATACTTTAGTATCTCATTTTATTTCAGATCGCTCTAGTAGCTCTAGTTGTAGCAGTAGCTCTCATTCAAATGGTAGTTTCAAACCCGGTAGCTCAATTCGGATATGGAGGACACCATGGAGGACGTAAGTTCAATTATTAAGTACTATAATATAGAAATGCCTAATTTTTCGATTTATTTTACAGATTTTGGTCACTTCGGACCCGGTTTTGGTGGAGGTTTCGGTGGGGGATACGGTGGTGGATATGGCGGATATGGCAGACCAGGATTTGGCGGTTATGGATACCCTGGAGGTTATGGAGGGCACCATCATCATCATTTCGGCTAAATAGATAATTGAATTGTATTTATAGTTTTTTTTACTTTTTCTATTGTTTTCTTTTGTATATAAAATAAATGTATTTAATAACTATTTGATATTTTTAACTTATGGTGTCCAATAGTGTTGATTTCCTATTATTGTTCCTATTGTTAAGGTATCCTTATTCAAAGTTTGAAGCATATCTTCAACAGATGGAAGCTTTATTTCACGAATAGGCCAATAGATACCTTCTTTAAATGCTTCACTTGTTTATAAATTACTAGTTTATACCTGTTTTTAACTTATTCCAATAAAAACTAGTCGATTGACCCAGGAAGTGTCTTTAAACAACTTACAATTCGGTCGTTGAACTTAAAATAATAAGGTCGTTTGTGGTGTAGAAGGTTCCATCGACATATTGAAATAAAATGTAATGAATGCAAGAATTAGTTAGAATTTGTTTATATTATACCGATGCTGCCATTTTCATTTCGAACAGATGAAGGACCTGTAATGTCACAATTCGAAAACTAATTTCTTTAAACTTTTGCAAAAACTTTCTAAAGTTACTCAAGTGTTTTACGTATCTGTTTCAATCAATCTCATAGTAACAGGTACTTCAAGAGCAAACTAGTATCGTATTATAAAAGTGTTTTAAATAAACATTGTTCTTTAAATTTTGCGCAATTACGAATACAGATCAACTGAAAACTAATCAGTATATCATATAATTTATTTAAAGTAGCTCGGTACTTTAAACTTCAGGATTAAAATAACGAACATGATAATTTTGGTTTATTTCCTCTTGTTGTAGCTATAGTTTTTGTGTTGATAGCTACCTCTTCACTCTTCAATCAATAGAACTTACCAAAGACCATGGTTAAGGTGTAGGTAGTAGGTATAGGTGACCAGATTAAGCAATGTTTATAACGTTGTAGGCAAAAATTGCTGATTATAAAATATAATTTAAAATATGAAATAGGAGTCATCTCGAGTCAGATGCATTTTTAACAATTTTGATGTATCATATATTGAATAAAAAATTTCTAGAAACTCCATCGAGCAATAGACAGCGATTTATTTTACTTGGCTAAATACTGCATAACATACATTCGCCGAATATCGATTGAAAATTGGGATTTTCAACAGTTAATTTTCTTATAACATATAATGGTGCATAGCAGATGATCATGTTACTTGGCTTTTGTTCCCGTTCCCTCCCGTTCTCCTTATCCTTTTGTGAGTAATATTATAATATAAACTTGACCAGAACGAGACAATCCATATTGACAATCATATCATTTATAATGTTATTTTGGCTTTCGTCATTATCGTTGTATATTTAGTCATTTAATCATCATAAAATCGGCATGGTGGTTTAAAAGAACTATTTGGACTTGTAGAAGGAAATATTTTACTGATAATTAGTAATTCTAATAAATTTCAACAATTATGAGGATTTTTCAGTGAAAACTATTAAACAGGAAAGTGTTTTAGAAAACTCGAGAATAGTTATTATCTTTGACAGAATTATTTAACAGAATATTTAATTACTTAAAATTGTCATTTGGTCAAAATAAATTAAATATTTGTGTTTTTTGTAATTTACTTTTTTAGAATCAAAAGTGGCAAAAGATACACTGTTGATTAGATGACTGAAAAATATGGGTATAGACTATTACGCCTTTCTCCTTATTATTAAATATTTAATAACATAGACAGAAGTAGTGTCTACAACAATATCTTCGGTTTGAATGAGCTCCAATACAAGAAGGAATTGACAATGGTGGAATCGTGAACGAGTATTTGATACATTAGAACTTAACAATTTAGCAGTTGACTGGAATGAAAGTTTGTATGCATATCTATGTGTGTGTAATTCTTCAGAATATACATGAGTATTTCGATGAAATAAGTATGAAGAGTAACTACTAACTTCTTCCCTATCTTTGCATATTCAATCAAATGGAATTGTTAAAGGATGTAGCAAGGAATGACTATAGTAGATGTGCAGGTTGGGAGAGATACACAAACGATAAAGAAAAGATAGAGGCAAGAACTGTTTGGATATATGGAAACTCGATCAGCCACACACAGGAAGGAACTTGACAAATATTGGAATTGTGAACTAGTGTTAGTTAGCTCAAAATGTGATAGTGAGCAAATTAAACTTTCTGAATGTTGAGTTATAATTTAATGCTGAAAATAACCAGACGGGATGATGAGATGATGTAGAAAATCGTAATGTAGAGTGTAAAAGAATTATGTGCATAGATATGTGTCTAATTGTTCAAAATATATATGACGATTTGGTCAAAATAGGCGAGAAAGCAATCAATACTAACACTTTTCCAAATATCACAAATGCATTAGGGAGAATGCAGTGATTAAATCTAATTTTATGAAAAAAAATGTACAGAGTAATAGAAGGAACTAAGGAGAAGCACAGTTATCAACAATGAAGGACATTAATTTGATGTACAATTATTAAGTGTGATAAGGTGGATTAAGCCCCCAGGGGATATCACAGGCAGTTTAGAAAAGATTTCAGTTTAAATATAATAAAATAACTCTAGCGTAAAAACTATTGTGGCTATTTAATTAACTGTAGTTTAATATATGCATTAGATGTACTCTAATGTTAATATAAATGATATTTTATAACATTTTTGTTAACAATATTGCCCGGTTTTGTCGTCATGAATTGAGATGAAGTGAGTTCGCTGGTTCTTTGAATAGACTATAGGTCACTAAATAATGAACTTGATTAAGAACATGCTTTGTCTTATGTTATAATAGCAGTGACAGTCGGTAAATTATCAGCGTGTCGTTCGTAAAGCTAAATAATCAGTCCTAATAGGTATTCAAACGTTGCGACTACCATTAAACGTTGTTCGAAAGGTCTCGATGTTGAGGAAAGTCGAAAACTATTTAATATTCCGTTCCGAACCGTTCCGAAGTCTCAACTATTCCCTTAAGTTTCGCAGTTCAAACTATTATTTATTGTACCGCCGGAAACTTTTTGAGTTCCCTTTTAACCGAAACTTCAATAAGCAGAAGACGAACAAGTAGAAAATAGCTTTATGCAGATTTGGTCGAGTCGATCTCGATCGATGTTGAGACCCAGTTTATCCAATGTTTGATAATAATCTTAAATTGTTTAATAAGTCTAGTTATTCCAAATACATATGAAATACATTTTATGATTCAATATAATTTAGTTAAATTTCATTTAGTCAACCTCTTAATAGCTTTTCATGCATGCATTTTTGAGATTCGACCACCGCCAGAAATCAAAAGGAATTATAACTCAAAAACGAATACTAACTAATACTTAGCTCATTTGCATTGTTTTTTTTTTTCTTTCTTCTTCTGTTTCCATTTACAAATCGTTCTAGTTATATATCCGTTGCTTCTTATCTTTCCCATCCTTTATATTAATTTCCTTACCGTACCTGATATTACAATCTATTTACTATCATCGTTGCTAAGCTAGCTTGTGCTTGTTATCTCCTATTTTTATCTAATTCTATATCTATTTCGCCCTATCTCCTTCTTAATTTTTTTCTCTACTTAATGATCTTCCAGACTGTGATTCTATTATTGTTGGTTCTTTAATATTTTTGTACGATCAATTAGATTCCTAACCCTCAAATACTGAACGCTACCTAGCCAACATATATCTACCATTAACTTTGCAACCATTAACTTGTGTTGTCATGCAATAGGATGACTTTCCGTCTGTTGTTCACCATATGCAGTATTACTTTTAACAATAATAAGCAACAGGCTGTTCGATTTTTTAAAAATAAATGTCGATTAATAAACGTTTTTTAAACATCAATAGTCATAATAGGCCACAGAAGAGGCTTCATCTATTTTGCTTCCTAGGAAACAATTTTTTGCGTTGAGTGATTAGCGTGTGTATAAATTGAATAATTCAATAATACTAAATGAAAAATTATATTTATGTAGGTAAATATCAGAACCATCGAAGTTAAAAATTAGGTTAGTTTGCTAATTGTTGTCTACTTTTACTAATATAAATCGTTGATAACAATACATGTAAACACCTAATATAAGGGAAACACAGCACCCGTCCTTGCCGTAACACACTTAAGGTCGTATCTGAAAATTTGAAGTAGTTTTTTATCTTGTTATCTATTTCTCTTTGTGACTATTAGATGTTTTCCCGAGCCATATAAAATCCAGGTAAATATTCTCCTAGGAATTCATTCACGGTTCTTTGTTTCGGTGCAAATATATATCCTTGTGTTTCTACATCTTGGAATCTATATTGTGGCCCTCCTAATGTATATTAGTTTCCGTGATTATTCCGCATATAAAATAATTTTTTGCAGTTACTATCTTGTGTATCTTCCTTTCTAAATTATACAGCTGCACATGATCCAAACTTTATAATATAATTTCAAAATAATACAAAGATTAATTTTGTTTTGATCTGAGTGAAAAATCTTTTCTCATTAAAATTGTTAGAAATAAAGCAATTGTTTGACAAAAACTGTATTTCAAACGCTCTGCCCTTCAAACAAACTTATTATTATTAAATCGCTTAAAAATATTATCATATAGAATATCTGTGCCGAATTTTTTACTTAAGGAAGATAGAAACTTAATAGTTAGGAATAATATTTAAAAATACATTGACAAAATCAAGAAACTGATGTTAATCGCCAACCAAATGTTTTAGCCATATAAGTTTTAGAGATGTGATCTAAGAACTAATATAAGTTTAATAATAGTTATTTGTATAATATATTAACATAATTTTTCCAAAGAATCTAATTTTTCAAAGACTTTCAGGTAATAAATATAGTAAAGGAAAATTGATAATGATTTTCTACAAACTTTTCTTCAATTCCACGTTGACGAAATATAACCATATTATTTAGAGTACCTAAAGGACATTTTAGACAATATTGTCGTTCTATTTTTAGTATTCTGCCATGACAAGCAGCTTTATATATTTGCCAGGAGGTATTAACGTTAATACCCTGTGTACTAATCCTCCATCCAATAAATTACAAGCCCTCATTCTATAAAAACGAATAAGGAGAATACTCAATATACAAATTAAGCATTATTTTGTTATTCTATTAATTAAAGTCAATATAGATTAATTATTACTTAATTATGAATGAACTAATTACTAAAAGTTTTAATAGATTCGAATTAAATGTTTCGCCTCTTGCTGTTAATTTCTGGCTTATAAAATATATCCCCTATAAAAATAAACATATCTCCGTTTATTTATATATGAAATAGTGACATATTCATGAAATACTCTAGAAAAATTCACATAACACAAAATAAAAAAACCTAATAATAGTTATACTCAGAAGTTCTTTAAATATACATCAAATATGATAATCAAAAATTATAACAGCGGAAGTAAACAATAAACACAATTTATATATATAATATTTGATATTTTGTATATACACAGTGTTTAAAACATACAAAAAGGTTTTTATAATTTTTTAATTAAATTTTCAGAATTTTCGATTTTTCTAATATACTGCAGATAAAGATTATTCTAATATATCATAAGATAAGTCTAATGTAAGTGAGTAGTTATCTTCAGTAACAAGCAGATTGTATATTGCAGAATAATGCTTTAAAAGCAGCCAAAACATGTATGAATCCTGCAGCAAAAAACTCACCAGCAAATAGCAGACGATATCTCAAACCACACACGGTCAACTGGTAGTGGATATGTTAAAACCAAACTCGCGGTATAATATTGTTATCGCAAAAATTCGCACGCGAATCTATCGAACATCCCCAGCGATCTCGCAACCCTCACTGCTGACGCCTGGTTCCAACATCCAGCATCCGACGGTCCGTCTGAGCAGGCGCCCAGCTACATCCCTCCGGAGCAGGCGGAATAATAGACGTTGCCAGGAAAAAATATAACGTTCGCATAAAATGGAACTGTACGACGATATGTTGTTGATAGAGAGCTGATGACTGAAAGGTAATGAAGCGGAAAAGGCAAGTTGATTTTTGTCTTTGTTAACGTTGTTTTGTCGGTTGTGTAGGATTTTCAGTTCCTGCGGTATTCATTTTCTACATGAAACATCACTTTGTTTTCTCTTACCAAAGATAATTTATAATTTATAAGAGCGAAAGAATTATAACACAGACCAAACATTCTTGGTTCTTCTTTTTCATATTATAAAAAGCTAGGTTAGCAATGTAGAACTAATTACAGTCAATAACAATTTTTTTGTTCTATAACATTAAAGAAAACACCTTAATTAGTCAAATTGTATCTGCTGAACAGAAAAGCTTAAATAGATTTCTTGTAAAACGTACCATTTTACAGTTATGATAAATTAAGGTACTATAAATAAATAAATACATTATTTTTATTATTAATTTTATTAAAATATAGTAATATATATTTATTGACTTGTGACATGGTGCATTTTCTTGACGAAGCAGCACTTCCTTTTTCTCCAAATCGGGCTGTTCTTCGGCGATTTCATCCTTCAAACGGTCCAAAAACGCTATGTAAGAGTCGTTGTTGATAGTTCTTCCTTTTCGAAGGTAGCAAATGAAAATTATTCCATGCGCATCCCAAAATACAGACGCCATAACCTTGCCAGCCGACTGTTGCGTTTTCCCACGTTTTGGAGCGAGTTCATTGTGTGCACTCCACTCAGATGACTGTCGAATGGATTTCAGAGTGAAATGGTGGAGCCATGTTTCCTCCATTCTCACATATCGACGCAAAAACTCGGGTTTATTACGCTTGGTCATCTTCAAACACTTCTCCGAATCATCAACTCGTCGTTGCTTATGGTCAAAAGTGAGCTCGCACGGCACCCACTCTGCACAAAGCTTTCTCATACCCAAATATTCGTAAATGATATGATGTACACGTTCAGTTGATATCTTCAGAGTGTCTACTATTTCATTCAATTTCAATTTACGGTCACTAAAAGTCATTTTGTGGATTTTTTAATGTTTTCGTCGGTAACAACCACTTTTGGGCGTCCACTGCCTTAACCGTCTTCGGTACTCATTTCACCACTTTTAAACTTAGCATACCAATTCTTGATGGTTAATTTTCCTGAGGCAGTGTTCAGAAACTCGGCAAAAACTTGACTTGGGTTTTGCTTCAACTGTATTTTTTCCCTTCAAACAGTAATATTTTATCAACACGCTAAAATAATTTTTATTCATTTTTTTCACAATAATCAAAGTTGCTTCACTCAAAATGCTATAATTCACAAACTAATGATCCGACAGATGTCAAATTTATACATACATCTTTTGAGGGTTAAGGCTAACTAAAAAACATATGGATTTAATTCCAGTAGCGCCATCTATGTGTCCGGCCGGGCACCTTTAACATGTTTTATGTTTTCCTTTAAAGGGATTGCACAGCCTTGGAGGTAAATAGAAATAATCTAAAAGACCGAAGTAACAATGTAATAATTCAAGAGTAGACGATCGTATTCCATGTTGGTCGTTTTATTGCCGGTATAGATTAAGAATTAAAGCTATTGTTCTACCACAGCGTATAAATTAATACAATTTTAACCATTTTAATAATTTTAACGGTCGAGTTAATAAAATAATAACTCCCTCGGATTAACCCGCATCAATCTCAAGAATCATATAAGCTATTAATATTCTGGGGTCGTTCTATTCGCCGAAGTAGTCCTTGATGTTCCGCCATTAACAAGATTTATTATTTAACTATTTGATAAAGCTACCATTTCGGTCGTATTGTCATCTATCTTGTGTATAGTAACTTAAAATTATTATAGCAATAATTTGTTAAATAAATAAGCCAATAAACTGTATATATATCTATGCCAAAACCTCAGAGTAAATATTTTTATAAATGTAGCAATAGCATTGCTTTGCATTACCGACAATTTTTAGTATCAAATTTAATCTAACATCACATTAGACAAAAAGCATAGCAATCATAAAATCAGGGAATTGTACTTGTTAGTCAAAATATATTACCAATTTAACCTAAAATCAAATAGCTTGGTTTAACGGTCAATTATAAAGCCTATTTGGACTTATACACCATTGTTGCACCACTGACATCAAACTGACCAATAATTCAACGCTGTCTAGACATAAGATAATTAAGTTCTTCGATTAATTGCTATTGCTAATGCTTTTTGCTGTGTAACAAAAAGAAATGTTCAGTGACCTCAAAATTAAATGGACCTACGAACTTACCTAAGAATTGAGCTTAAAACATGCTATAATTTTACTAAATTAAAGCATTGTAAGAATTGAAGCACTGCAACGTACAAGAAATTCGAAGATTGAAGCAGACCAAACCGCACGAACTTGTTTAATGGTAGCTTAATTTAAGTAGAATAATTGAACATGCATTCTGTTCCTTGGCAACAAGTATGTGAAATCGAGTAGCATCATGGTATTTCCAAGACTTATCCATCTATTTAAAAACTCTTTCTAACAAGTATTATACACACCAAGCTAATAATTATGCATAAAAGTAATTAAAATGTGCAATCAACGTTCAAATTTAAACTGTATCATTTTTTAAAACTATATACTAACCGAATATTGGGAATAATTTTTTTCTTTAAAATATAATTACAATAACGACAAAAATATTGAAGATTGAAAGGTAAATTTGTATACCTTATTTGAATTGAATAACACGAATAAATAGACAATAATTAAGTGCTTGAGTATATTTTGAGCACTATATGTATTGGTAAAATACATATATTGCAAATAACTATTAAACAATCTAGCCTAACTGTTAAATTCCGTGGTTTTAACATTTATCTACATAAAATTACTGCTTTCCATTCGGTACTACTGAGTTATTCAGTGTAAATAGGCGCTAATCATAGAACGCTAAAATTCCTTTTTCGATATTCATTTCAAAAATGTTGAGAGGCAATGACTCACAGAGAAAATATAGGTTTAACTTTAGGCAATTTTTGGAAAAATATTTTGCGACGTCCTATATCTGGATGCCACTACTTTGAACAAATTGCTTGTCACTTAATTCTTAATCGCTATGCTAAGAGCACTGTAGGATTTTGATTGGTTCATTTCGTTTCAATGGTCCGTTTATTGTGCCTTTATTTCATTTTCGGCGTGACTTACATAGGGAAGATTGTATTTCATTTTTATACGGTTCAGTGATTAAATTATGTGTTAGTATATTATTAGCCGGTAGTACAATATAAGTGTTGTATACTCGTATGCACAGATAGTAAAGAAATACAGAATAATGTTCCTTCGAAGAAGTTTTCAGCTATCTTTAACAAATGGCTGATAATGTTGATAATTCCAAACTGACTGTATTAAATATGAAAAAAATATATTAAGATATATTGAAAAAAAATATATGTTTCATTGCTAGTTAAACAAGAAGAGATTTCTGTGGAGCGTTGTGATTGGCGATATCAAGTGAATCTACTGTTATAACACCAAGTTAAAGAATGTTTTGTTGTTTAAGTTAAGATAAGGTTACTCATACTAATAGTTATTCACAAATGTGTTTGTTAATTTTAGAAATTAATCCTCTTCGAAAAGAAGCTAGGCAAATTAGTGATATACATGTATTCTTGGATCAGTTATTTTATAGTTACAACTCCTCTAAAATAATAGGTCTTGAATGCAAATCTTTTAAGAGACGATTAACCGAAATTCAATATACGAAAAATTTCGGAGCAAAACGATTCAGTACTTGAATAGTGCAAAATTTTATTGCCAACTAATAACAAATTTGTTAAAGCTCCGTCAATTAATAAGCTTAATAATTACTTTCAGGGTGTTCATTTCTTTAAAGAAAAATATTTTGAGTAATTATTCGAATAAATATATTGGCTTAAGGTTACTTAACCCAGATAGTTTGGAAACATTTTTAGAATATATTAGAGTTCATGGATTCAGGAATATACATCCCTTAACAAGCATATTCAAAAAGTCATCGAAGGTATTTATCATAAGTTCATTACTTTATTTTAACAGGCTTTAGGAAGTGGTGAAGGGAATAGACATGAGGGCGCTTTAGATAATTAACATTCTTTACCAACGGCGGATGAATTACCAAAAGTTGAGAAATTGCAACTTGACTATATAACTCCAATTCCAGATGCGAATATACACATTTTTGCGTTTTACCATAGTATATACTTCAAGTTTTGACCTTTTGAAAACCTTTGAAAGAATAAATTATTCATAACTTTTGTTTGCATTTTATAGAGGCAAGGCAATATAAGTTATTTATATAGTTAGTTTATATTACAACTAGCGACCCGCCCCGGCTTCGTACGGGTGCAATGCTGATACTAAATTAAATACACTACAGAAAAAATATGAACGTTGTATATAAAAACATAGCGGCCCGCTCCGACTTTGCACGGGCATAAAATATATATGCCTATGTCACTCAATGAAAACATGATTAAAATCGATCCAGTATTTTTGGTTCATTCATTACTGCCCTTGGCCTGCACGCATTAAATTTGGAGTAAAACAATTCCTCTTCCCCTATACTTACTATGAAGATTTCCTGCTATCTTTGGAATATCTAAATTCATACAATTTTTATTACATTACACATTTTTAAACGCAAATTTTAAATTTGTAATATCTCCGAAAATATTTGTTTAATTTACATGCTGTAAGGAACCATATTGATCTATATTAATTGCACACTGTATTTAAGGTACTTAATTCGATAAGGATTAATGCCGTATTGCTTAAAATAGCTTCGTAAATAAGCCATTTTCTCACGTAAAAAGTAAACAATAAAAATGGTTAATGTGGGTTATCCCTAAAAGATAAACATATACCATCGCGGACTTTTTTGTAGACCTTTTTATGGTGTACTATACTGTAGTACATTAATTTGATCTAACTCGTAGGGTTAGGCAGCGTTTTTGCTAATTGCTAAATAAGCCTAAAAAAATAGGTTAATTTACGACATCACGTTAGAAACCTCTAAAATTAGCAATGTTGCCTTAGTATATTATGCATGTATTATACATATAAACCTTCCTCTTGAATCACTCTATCTATTGAAAAAAACCGCATCAAAATCCGTTGCGTAGTTTTAAAGATTTAAGCGCACATAGGGATATAGGGACAGAAAAGGCGACTTTGTTTTATACTATGTAGTGATACAGTTACCACAGGTTTCAACAAGATTGTTTTATTATACCATTTCAAATCCTTTCAATATCGCGGTTTCATTGCTTGCTAGTTAAACAAGAAGAGATTTCTGTGGAGCGTTGTGATTAGCCATCAAGCGCAAAAAGTCATATATACACCGAAGCTGAATATTCATAGTCATAAACTTTTGGTGTACATATTGATTAACAAGGTGTAATGCATCACGAGATTATAAAATGTATTTAATCTGTTACTTAAAAGAATAAAATAAATGACCTAATGTTACAAAAATCCCAACAATAGCGTGCAAAGATCCAACATTATTCTTTTGAACAAGCATCGGATTAGTACTTGTTGAGACTGGTGCAGAATGTTTTGTTTGGATAGCACAAGGTTTTATTTGACTAACTGCGAGGATGGATCTA
Source organism: Rhynchophorus ferrugineus (assembly GCF_030347505.1). NCBI lineage: Eukaryota > Metazoa > Arthropoda > Insecta > Coleoptera > Curculionidae > Rhynchophorus > Rhynchophorus ferrugineus. The sequence goes on along the minus strand of NW_027472580.1, from coordinate 86,726,997 downwards.
TGATTGGATCACCATGGTGTTAGACAGATATACAAAATGTACAAAATAATGGATTATTTTGATTAATATGTTTTTTACTAATTTTTGTCGATATATAAATATTTTAGATGTGAAAAAATTTTCAGAGAATATGCAAATACTTAACACATAAATATTTTTAAATCGTCTTCAGCCAATCATAAAGCCAATTTGGACGTATGGAGAGCAAATATAAGGGTTGCACTAAGACACCAAACTAACTGGCAATCCCAAACAAAACACATTCCTGCGATTAATTACCAATGTTTATCGCTACGTAACCAACGAATAGCTGTACAATGACCTCGAAATTAATTGGATATACGAAGTGATCGAATATTTCGCGTTGACAGATGAAATATGTTAAGGTTGCAAAATCACAACAACGTCGAAGCACTACATCTACTGGACAACACGCAGGAAATTAAAAGATTGAACCGAACCAAACCACATAAAATTGTTTAGTGTATAAGTGTAGACTTAACTTTACTTAAGTAGATTAGTTTTATTTTAATTTGAATGAACAGAACAGTAGTAATAAATTAATTCGTAAATTTATATTGGACTAAGCATATTTAATGTAAGATGTAATTAATTAAAAAAAACTGTCTTCAGTGTATATGATATGAAGCATACATGAAGTGCATAGTATCAAAAACACTAATTACTGATGCCAGATACATAAATTATTTTTGTAGCCATTTTCAGAGCTAATTTTCGCAACTAATTTCAACACTAAACTGTTCAGTTGTCATTTTTCCTGAATATAATTGAGGGCATCCATATTTATAAAATAGAGTAACAAAAGCTAATTTTTAAACATGTCTCTATTGAATAAGTCGGAAGAAAAAACTAACAACGAAGTACTATATAATTCTTAAAAAATAATAGTGGTCGCAATTTTTAATAATAGATATTTAATTTTGGTAAAATGAGTTCAAAAACTTGTAGGAATGTTCGTCTGGTCGGTCGGAATGTGTGCCTATCGATGCGATTGTTTGTCCGAACACTCACTACTATTTTGTAGAAGGAATTTTCACGAGAACTGAAGACACTGCTTGAATAAATACTTGTTTATTGCGATATTAAATGATACATGTGGTCGACGGGAGAATGGACAGTGTATAAGGTTTGGTAAAGGAAGTACGGTAGCGCTGTGGAAGCGGTACTGTTACAAGGGAGTAGAGAAAATAAAAGTCTTTTATAGCCGAGAACCACATGGTAAGTAACCAATCCACCAGCGTTGCTAACCTTTGATTTTGATATAGGTGAATGCCTAAAGCCTCTGCCTAAAGTTCAAGTGGCCTAAAGGTTGATGTAGCGGTCGCTACATCACCCTTTAGGCTGATTCCGTTCCGAAGTGCACCCGCAATTACGCAAGGAATTGCCTAGGGACTGGTTATGAGATGGGGATCTCAACCTGAGCGAGGAGTTTTACGGAATCAGCTGCCATCGAAGTTGTAACAGAACATCGTTCATCTTGGGGTGTTCCGATTTGTTTGAGGGTACCTATAAGTGTGTCGCCTTACGTGTCCCGTTTCGTGATGCAAGGGTTTTCATGTGTTGATGTTATGCATGATGGGCTTCTGTGATTTTTGTCCATCAGGCTAGTCTCGTAGGATAACGTCGACAATGTGATGTTGACGGATTCCATTTCTCGTGCTATCCTTCCATGCACGTATCAAGCACCTGCCGAGTGGCTTACGGTGAGCTGGTTTACCTGTTAGCAACTTCGATCACGTCGGGGTCACTAATTGTAGGAATGTTCGTCTGGTCGGTCGGAATGTGTGACTGTCGATGCCATTGTTTGTCCGAACACTCACTACTATTTTGTGGAAGTAATTCGCATGAGAACTGAAAACACTGGCTGAATAAATACTTGTTTATTGCGATATTAAATCATACATTTTGTCGACGGGATAATGGACAGGATACGGTAGAGCTGTGAAAGTGATGGAGAAAAGAAAATAGAACTAGACGTCGTCGTGGCAGTCTTTTATAGTCGGGAACCGCATGGTATCAATCCACCAGCGTTGCCAACCTTTGACTTTGATGTAGATGAATGTGTGGTGGCCTAAAGAGTAAAATTACAAAAGAAACTAGAAATCCTAATTTTCATCCCAACATCTGAAAAAGGAAAAAATAATAGAGAGCGTTCACCTTAATGCTGTCACTTTCCATAAAAACAGGACAATTTTGAATTAAAAAAAACCTAAAGTTCTATCCCCCACAGAGCATCCCCCGACATCAAGACATTTAAAAAAAAAACTTTTAATTATGCCCCCCGCTCGATTCTTCCGCCCGCACCTCCCCCACAGGAATTAGATCGGAGTGCCAAGGACTCCCGCCGACATCTGTGAATGTTTTCGGTCCAAAATTAAATATTTAAAAATAGAATCGGTCATTTCTTCCCGTCTCCGAGTCGAGTAGCCGCCGTTCCCGAAAACAATTCCCATTTCGTTTTTTTTTCTCTCGTTCGCTTTCCACGACGTTATGGTGGCGATCGTGGAGCGGTCCCATCAATTTTGATCTGGTACGGTCGATTTGACGACGGTATTTACGAGACCGTCATGCGAGCAGCTACGGTCGCAATCGGAGTGGTGCTGGTGCTGTTATGTTCCGGGTTGGTGAGTGGGGTGATCAGTTTAAATGTACGCGAGAAAGAGAACTTGAACGTCGGTGAGTTGAGCTTACCCATTAGCGGGTCTTTTTTGTTCCATGCTTCTTCCATCTTACTTACCAGGGGGATTATAGAGCAATAGTACATTATTAAATTTCATTACCTAAATACTAACAATTTTATAAAAAATAGCTTACTGAAAATAATTTTTATATTGGAGGAAAGGGAGGTCATTTGGAACCCTACTTTACATTTTAAATACTTTCACCACACTGTTTGACTAGTGATCCCAAAAAGTGGTTATATTCTTGCATTTGTCGCTTTTTCAGGTAGTACTAATCTTCAAAAGGAATCTATTAAAATTTCATAATACTCTACTAATAAATTTGTGAGTTATTATGCTAAAAGTGACACTACATGTTATTTTCAAATAAATTATGTGTTTTAATTTATTTTGGGATCTTTTATTTAAAATTGTTCTGATTTGATATTTTGATTCTCTTGATGGGAAAAATATCATTCAAGCGACGAAATTACTTGAAAAGTATTATGGGGACTCCGCTCTATCAGAAATAACAATAAAACATTGATTTTCTAACTTCAAACATGGTCGTAGAGACACCCATGATGCAAAACCGTCCAACAGCAGACGTCCAAATAAGGTGCTAACAGCACCGAAGAAGGTGAATGCAGTGGACGCCCAAAAGAGGTTGTTAACGACGAAAACATTTCAAAAATCCACAAAATGATTTTGAATGACCGTAAATTAAAATTGAATGAAAAAGCAGACACTTTAAAGATATCAACTGAACATGTATATCATATCATTCACTAATATTTGGGTATGAGAAAGCTCTGTGCAAAGTTAGTGCCGCGCGAGCTTACTTTTGACCAAAAACAACGACGAGTTGATGGTTAGGAGCAGTGTTTGAAGATGGTCAAGTGTAATAAACCCAAGTTATTGCGTCGATATGCCACAATGGATAAAACATGGGTCCATAATTTCAGTCCGAAGTCCAGTTGACAGTAATCCGAGTGAACTGCACACGATGAACCCGCTCCAAAGCGTGGGAAAAGGCAACAGTCGGCTGGCAAGGTTATGGCGTCTGTATTTTGGGAGGCGGATGGAATAATTTTCATTGACTACCTTGAAAAAGGAAGGACCATCGACAGCCACTATTACATAGCTTTATTGGCTGAAAAACGGCCGCATTTGAAGAAAATTATCTCTTTACTTTTAGCTAATTGTACGGATTTTTATTTACTCCTATAGCAATACCTTAAATCTCAAAAAGCAGCCTTAAACTATTGTTCATTTCAATCATATCATAACCAATTTTTGTCAAGCAGTACTTCTAATTCCAATTCGGGTTTAATATAATACCATAATATGTCAAACACAAAACAACTCCTGTCATGTAAAACAACGTTGATATAGATATTTCAAAAACATCTGTCGGAATTTTTTTTGTTTAAATTAGCTTACAAACAAATTCTATGTATATTTTGTCGTTACTATTAATTTGCTGTCAATTCTAAAATTAGGTAAATTCATGTTTCAAAGATATATAAATAATCGAGTTGACGTTAGCCAAATCAACATCATATTTAAAACATTAATCATATAGATACCTGAACACTTGTTAAAAGTCTAATTCTATCAGTGCCCAAGTTAAAACCAATACTTACTGTCACAGTATTTTTGAAAATAATGATGATCGATTATATTAACATATTCCTAAAGTCAGAGCATGAAATATATAAAAACTGTTTAATTGAATTTTCAAAAATATTTTTGTTAACTCACCAGTTAGCCGTTAATTTTAAAATAATTTTACGTATACTCGAATCTGTTTTATGGACGTTTTTTCTATTCTAACGTGAAGCTCAGAGAAATACCGATTATCTTGGCATTGAATCAAATAAATGATGACACTGATCAACAATGAATGTGTCCTTGATATGATTTCATTCACGAAATCACGAATATGGACTCTTTGTCTATTTGTAAATGATTAATTTGATATTATAGTAGACAGTATGAGAAAAATATAACAAAAATATTTTAAATTATCAAATTTTTACACTACTATTCGTCTTTTTAGTATTTACTTAATATACATAGAAGTTGAAAGAAAAAATAGTTTGGAAAACGTATGTTATACTTCAGCGAAACATACTTTATAAGACTGTCTTTTATATATATATTTTTTAAATATCTTTTTAAAGATCAGAAGTAATCTACCATCATGGCATCTTACCTAGCTTTCAAAATATATCTTGTATCACCTATACAAAATATCTTCTTAGGGAATGTCTTACAAATGTTCATGTTTAAAACACAGTCCCTCCTTTTTCAATTCTTTGACCGATCTTTTATTATACCTAAAGACCCAACACAACATTTTCAAGCCTTATGAGAAACCCATTATTTATATGCATTTTCAATATTTAACGCAAAATAATCGGTATAAACCTGTTCGGCAATTTCCGTGATATTTTGTGTCTGTTTTGCTGTTATATACACCACAAATATAACAGAATTCTTCAGATCTATATTTATATCTTGATCCATAAAGAAGTCTGTGGAACATTATTTAACATTTCATTCAACAGACACTTACAACTGTATCAGCGAACATAGCGCTATCATCAGCAAATATTAGAACGAACAAGGTGTTTATAGAATCATATTAAACGCCATGTCTGTTTAAATGGTACAACTTCTTTTATTCAAATTTCAACGAATAATAATATTAAAAAAATTGGTGCTATTGATTGAAGGAATACAATAAAATATATAGAGGTCATTACTCCATTCCTGTTTACAATAATGTCAAATATATAAAATAAATAAATAATTTTGCACATTTCAAAATGTTATTTAATGTTTCGTAATGTTATATTAACAAAACTTTTAAATTTCTAATTTCGGGGGTAATAAATTATAATTTCGTTTTCTTTTCCAAAGAACGTTTGAAAAGGAATATGTACATTTTCGCCTCACCTATGGCACTTTTAAACAAAAAGTAAGCACATGTTGGAATGAAATACAAATAAACCAATTATTTTCATTATTTTATCATTTTTACTCTCCGAAAATTAATGTACGATTAAATATATTTAGAATAGTTATTCCATTATTTTTTTCACACTCCTACTTGCCAATTTAAAATTATTTTAAGTGAATTGCCTTATACAGCACAAAGAATCAAATAATTATCTCCGTCCTTTCCTCTCTCAAAATTAGTATAGGAAAAAATTCGTACAACCCCGTCTGTTACCACGAATAGAAAAATAATTGAAGTAGTTTAAAAACATTTAACTGAAATAGTAATTACTATTTTCAGTTGCTAATTGTTTTACCATCGACTAGTTGGACTGTTTTTCCACTATCGACTGTTTCCACTATTTTCAGTCGATATTTCCCGATGCTAATTTTACCAGTTGCAAAACTGAGTTTTATAATAAATATGGCAACATATACGATACATTTTTTCATATATTACTGAGCTAAATAAAATATATACACAAGACAAAAATCAACATCATATGAGTGGACCTAATACGACTATTGCACACACACATTAATATCTAACACCTCAATGATATGGTTTAGACCGTATTCGTTGGGAACTATTTAACTGTCAGTTTTCACGCACCCTTTAATCCCTTATATCGGAGTGGATACATTTAATAATATTTGTTTCAGTTATTTTTACCGACAGTGACAGCAACCATCGTTCAGTGTCGTCGATAGCCATCAGGAACGCCCTAAATGTAATTAGGGTAAAAACTAAATATAACGTTATAGAAAGGATCATACCATTACAGAAGGACAGCATATATGAAGCAGGACAAATAGGTAAAAGCCCTACTTAAATACAAAATGTAAAATATCGTATTTGAATATAATCATTGTTGTATTTTATAAGATTAAGATGATGGAGAAGTAATTTCGGTTTATCCATACCATAACATAATAATACTTTATCAATAAAGCTGTACCATTGCACGTTTGAATTTTAACTAGGGTTGCCAATGCCAATTTATTAAAACGAAAAAAATTGAAAACGTTTCAATAGAATTTATTGTGTATTTTTTCATAATATGGAATAAAGGGTAGTGTTATGAATTATACCCTTACACTTTTTTCATATTTTTTTGCAAACATTTTGCTTGATGGGTTAATCTTGACACTGCCGCCCAATTTCTTGCTCCTTGTTCCTTGTTCTTGTTTCCTTGTTGCGACTAATAACACTACAGTATCTGTATTTAGTCACTTACAGTTCTTTTTTTTTAATTTTTAAGGGAATTATATTTTGTAAAAGTAAAAGAAAAAAGTAAAAAATAAAGTATGGGAATAAATATTCTACCGCAGAGTATGGAGTACGAAATACGTTACCCCAGTAGTTTTCACCATCATTGTCAACTTCTTGAAGTCCAAGCCCATCTTGAACAATCTCCAGCGTAGCTTTTTAGTTCATTTTTATGCTGTAATATATTTATAAACTACTTGAAATCGCTTTACAACTAATACAGTATCTGATAACTTTGCAGCAGATATAAATGAAAATAAAAGATTGCTGAAAATAAGTTCTTGGCAAAGAATACAAAATCAACTTATCTAGCGCAATGTTATAAATGTGTTTAGTATGTCTATTTAGTAGGTAACTTTTAATGAAGGTGAAATTCCCTAATGATAACCCCCAAACTTTTACCTGGTTTATCTATTGTATGCTTCAAGTAATGTAAATCGCTAATTATTCATGAAATTATCGAAGTGTGTATGTTGTGGAACACTTGCGAAATTAGATTAGAATTTTTTATAATGTTTGTCTGCGACAAACCATGACATTGAATGTGCTAAAGTATAATTTTATTACCGATTGCCAACATAATATATTATTACCGTCATTAATAAAATTATAAAATGATGTAAAAATGAACAAGGATGTTATATTGATTCTGTATTCCGTAAAAAAAATTTATGGGCCGAGATTCCATTTGAAAATTGTTACTGAAACAAAACGAAATAAAACCAGATAGTTAGAAAGTTAGCATTAATGCCAAAAGAGGTGATACTAACTCTTTAGTGTGATTCGAAATAGATTGATAGATTGATTTGAAATTGGGTCTAGAATCAACCAATAATGCAATCGAAACAGTGAAATAAACCTACCCGAATTCATCAGTAGGAAAGGCGTTGTCTTCGTCACGATTTCCAAAATAAACCAGATTTTAGATCTCCTAAGTATTATGACTAAAATATTTTTATAAATCTCATACATTACTCATCTAAAATTATAACAGATCTAAAGTATTTTACAACATCATTTCAGATTTATTCAAGAATTAAAAAACTGGCCAATTTTATAATATAGCAATATAGTACATTTTGTTGCATGTTGGCAACGCTGCTTTCTTTTTCTTGTTCCAAGTCGTATAAATAACGACAACACCGGACGACAATATTATGGTACTCAACTGGTCTTCTCATGCATATCACTGGCCGAATTACTTCAAATTAATGGCAAAAATATGATTAGTATATTTCTGCCAAACACTTCAATAAGAAATATTGGAAGATGATAAAATGCCCATACCATTACCATTACCCATCAGTATCTCATCAAACATCTTTCCTGGGCAACACAATCGCCAGATCTCAATATAGTTGAACCGTTAAGGGAAGTTCTTGAGCAGAGACTGAGAAGTAGATTTCCATCTCCAATATAAATGAAGCCATTGCAGCATGTTTTGATACACAATTGTTTGATTTGGAATCTTTGAAAACTATTCACATACTCTACTAATAAATTCCGCGGAGATTTGCAGTAGTTATAGTATTAAATATATATTATGTGTATGTCAGGTGTTTCTATTATTGTGTCCATAACTAACAACGAGAGTACCTTGTGTTATATATATTTAACGATTTGATAAGATATCAAAAAACTATTTAATACACAGTATTTCATTTACTACGAAATATTTCTGCTCAAAAAACCAGTTAGTCCAAAGATATCTTCAATGGCAAAAGGGAGATAATTAAAATTTAGCACACCTATTTTAGTAGAATCACTGAACTGAAACCTAGAGAGAATGTTTGCCGACACAGTTTCTAGTCTGGTAAGCAATTTATCTACATATCTTGAGATATTTCAGACTCAAGATAATATTGCATCCAATTCCCCCTTTATTTCAACTCTATTAAAATCAACAAGTATGAATAAAGATAATTATGTACTATTGGACATCAGAAAGTAGATAATTTAGGTTAACATTACCAATATATATCTCAATAATTAAGTATAACGTAATGGACATATATAATATATATATATATATATATATATATATATATATATATATATATATACAGTAGAACAATATATTTTTGAAAATATAGTTAAATTATATACCCAGTGTAAACTAATTGAAATCAATTTTATACAATTCTCTTTTAATCATTAGTAAACATTCCTATAGTTTAAAAATATCATTCAAGTTTAATATATTACGAAGAATTCTGTATAACTGTAGAACTGATGTAAGCTTGGTGTTAATTGTTGTGATTGTGACATTTTTTAAGTTTTCATATATATATATTGGTTTTAAGAGCTGTTTATGATGAGTTTTAAATGTACTCTGAATATAGGTTTGTTTTATTGACAGTCCATGAGGTTCTAATCAAAGAGGGTCTATGCCGTTACTAAGCTAAGTTTACAAATTTCATTTAAATTTTAATTTTTATAAGAATTATTCACGGATTTGTTGTTGAACATAATAATAAACTTACATGAAGAACTAACTCCATAGATATATCGTACAATTTTAGACAGGTTCCACCAACTCTTTTAATGTCAACAATCACCGCTCAGTCACCCAAGTGTTTGGTACAACGTCCAATATTCACGTTTCAATAGAGCAACATCTAAATCAGCTTCCTAACTTAATTTTAGCAAAGAGATGACAAATGGATCATGTAAATATTTCCATTTAACTAAACTGAAAGAATATTTATATAGAACAAGAGATAAAACTGTATATTTTTTGATATGAAATCAGCCAGTAAACCGCCTCTTGATACCGTCCAGACTGTCCATCGCAACAACCTCCAATGAAGGAAAAAATTCATGAGGTAGTGTCTCAAGCCCATTTGGGCATATGGAATCCAACTATGGGGTACCGCTAGCAAATCTAATATATCCATCATTCAACGGTTCCAAAATAAGGTGTTGCGTGCAATTGTTGATGCTCCGTACTATATTTCAAATAAAGTGATACAACGCGATATTCCTCTAGAACCTACAACGAGTGTAATTCAACGTATTTGTGTGAAGTACTTCGAAAGAGTGTCAGGGCATCCCAATGTACTCGCTAATCATCTAAATATGCGACGTGATAGTGAAATGCGTAGACTAAAACGTTTAACACCACCTGATCTGATTACTGGCCATATATAGACTTTAGAATAAGCTTTAGAAGACTAATTAAATAAAATAATATTTTTTACAGAAAATTGCTTAATGAAGTGATTTTCTACATGCCATATATATATATAATATAGACAGAAGAAATACTTATTGCCAATAGGGCAGACTGTGGAATCACGAAGAGTAATTTAAAAAAATGAGGTAGTGTAAGCAACATCAGTCAGAATCTTCAACATAGGTCACATCATAACCACAAAATTTTGTCACAAATGGATCACATTTAACATCTCAAAGTGAACTAAATAATTTAGTTAAGCCTATTGTGCAAATTATCGTTGGGAATTACAGCGATATAGTCCTCCATATGCTTATAATAGACAAATGGACGAATTTTAAAGAATCCCTTTGAATCCAAGTTATTTTTGATTTTCTTTCTTTAAGTATACTTCATTTTCAATGGAAATTGTCAAGGAAAAATCAACATAACAACTATTAGGTCCATAAATTAATTTTAAAATATTTGTAAAAGAGAGAGTTAGTGTATCCAATCGGATACATTTGTGCCACACGAAATAGCAGCTTCACTACAGGATTAATTTTTCATAACGGGTCATTTCGTTGAAATGTGACCGAATTTGTTTTCAATGCTTGAAATGTCTAAATCTGTATCGAGTAAATCGCATTTGCGAGAAGATTTTCTTTCTTATTTCACTTTGAAGAAAAAAAGCTGCTGAAAGTCATCGAATGCTGTATGGAGCTTATGACAACAATGCTTCCTCAATTTCAGTATGTGAATACTGATATCAACTTTTTAGAAGTGGTGAATTGAACACCGAAGAAAGAGCACTCTGGATAGACAAAAAAATTAAAAGGAGCATTTAAAGGCATTGCTCTGAGATGATCTGTGTAAAACGAAAGAACAACAGGCGGAATTGTTGAGAGTCACACAAGAATCCATTTTCAATCGCTTGAAATGTCTAAATCTGTACCGTGTAAATCGCATTTGCAAGAAGATTTTCTTTCTTATTTCAATTTGAAGAAAAAAGCTGCTGAAAGACATGGAATGCTGTATGGAGCTTATGGCAAAAATGCTTCCTCACTTTCAGTATGTGAATACTGATGTCAACTTTTTAGCAGTGGTGAATGAATATTTTATAGTGTATAAATTAAAGCAAAACTATATTGAAAGGCGTTTGGTCATGTATGATAAACTCACTACAATGACAAAACTTCAGTGACAAACTCACTATAAAAGGGTACTTCAGTAGAAAGGAGTATTTTTCCATCAAGCATGAACATTAACAGCAAAGTTATAGCTCCAATTAGCTGATAAAACCTAATATAATTGCAATACTAAAACTACAAAAAAACAATGCGGGTCGCTATCGACTACAATTGATGCATTTAACCCAAGCATTGTGCGAAAAACGAGCTGGAATGAGAGGAGAGGATGAAATACGAGCAAAGACACAACAGTGTTATTCTTCCGCATGACAACGCTCGATTGTATGTTGCAAAAGGGGTGATAACAATCTGGGAACATCCTACACCCCAAACAACCCACCGTAGTCTCCACACTTTACTCCTTCTGATTACTACTTGTTCCGACATATGAGTTCGAACGAAGATACAAAATAAAATAGAACAAAATAGATTGAACCGACTTCAAAAAATAAATAAGTAAATCACTAAAAATTAAAAAATTATCACTTAGACTTAGAAAAAAAAATTTTAAATAAAATATGTAACAATAATCCTTAAAGTCGGTGCCGAGCCCAAATAATACAAATATAATAATATAGTAGTGTGAAATATACAAAAAATTAAATTACCAACAAAACAAATCTAAATTAATATAACTGTTTGGGTTCGTCACTTGGGAACTTCAACGTCAACGATTATTATTACATATGTTCTTTTGAAATGTTTGCTTTTGCATTAAGAGTCTAAATCTGATTATTTTTTAATTCTTAGTGATTTACTTATTTATTTTTTGAAGTAGGTTCAATTTTTTTGCTAAAAATATTTTATATTTCTGTTTAGGTGTTAGATATTTACTCAATCAATTACGTAATTATTTTATTTAATATAACAATAGGTAGACCAAGTAAAGGTGTAGCCCGTATGAGTATAAATAGGAATAAAGAAAAAATGATTGAAAATAAGGAATGCTTCAGGCCCCGAGGTCCGCCATCTAGGCTAGATGATTTGACATATATTTTAACTGAACTACAACAGCAAAAATTGTTTACCGTGCCGGGAATCGAACGCACGACTTAATCGATAGAAGCAGTAGTACAATAAAAACAATATTTCTACGAGGTCTTATATACTGTTTGTCTACAGTTAGTGCTTAAAATTAAAAACCGAATGGCTTTTGCACTGAACGACTTCCAATTTTCCACCGCATCAGCTCAGCGATAACATTATACACAAAAAATATGTGAAAACTTTGTAGGTGCTTTTGATTTGTAGTGCTCGATTTACCCCCTTCCCCCGAACAGATCCTGATTTGATTACAACGGAACCACATCGAAAGTGCACTCTTCCGAATAAAGAAAGAATTTCGAAAATCGGCCCACAATTGACGGAAAAGTCGGCGAACATACATTAAGAAATATACAGCCGAACATAGAACCTCTTGCTTTTTCGAAGTCGGTTAAAAATGAGTCAAATCGTTGAAAACCTCAAAAGATCATTTTTTCGAGGAGGATTCCATAAATTATCGTTGAACATTACTTTGAACAAAACATATTGTATCGATTGTTCACAATAAAGCTTTAAATTTAGAAATCCCTATAGATATAAAAAAAACCATTGTGAAAAAAATAAGAAAAAAAAATTTACAATATCCTTAACTTTACTTTAAAATAACTAAAAGTTAATCAAAATAGTTACTTTCAATGAGACATTGCAAAAAAAATTAATAGATAATTACTCTCCATAAAAAAATATTCAAACTCTAACCCAAATCAGTCTTATTCATACTGCATTATGCTGATATTTAAGCTCTTATCGATTAAAAAAAATATCTAACAGCTCAGCTTTCGGTCGCATCAAATGAACTTAAAATGTCGTTAAACCAAACTCTGCAAGCACCAAAGTGTGAAATGGAAAGATATGAAATTTTAACTGAGAGAAAAAATGCAAGATAAACACACAAGATTTTCGATCCCTCTTATGACGGCGTTTCCCCTTACCCTGCGAGAAGTTTAAATTGAAATGGATAGTACCGACGAAAGATTAGATGTTTGCGAAATCGTTTTATGAAGGTATTAAGAGCGAGTTTGATTAATTTTCCTTGGAGAATTTCCAAACTCGTCGTGTTTAACCAAGCGTTTCATCTTTTTCGAATAAACGACTCAGGTGGCTTAAATTAGATTTCCTCCCTTTTTTTGTTTGCCCGCTGTCTACTGGTAGATACTGTTTACACTCCAGCGATTAGTGAATATGACTAATGTACTTTTGATGTAATATTAAAGCAAACCAGATGTTCTCTCAAACTGACTTGATACAATCGATTGTTTTCATTAATTAATGAAGACAAAATTTAGGAAGCAAATCAAGTTATTTTAGTTGGCAACGATTTTAATAAAGTAGTTTATGCAGTATCATATTGCTGACTGAGAAAGACTGAACGATACTTTATCAAAATACATCTACAATTGACAATTTTTATTCTTTAGGACATTATGCTCCTCATTCAACATTAATAAAAAATGTTCCGTGTAATAATATTAAATAAAACTTGTACTATCTAAATCATCTCAATGTTCCATCACTTGAATTTGTCTTACTTTCAAGATTTTATTTATAATTTTAAACTTAGTAATCAAATTTTTTAATCTGACTTAATGCTGTACTTGATCTTTATGGCTCAAAAGATGGATTATTTGATTAACATATCTAATATCACCTGACTTCCTAGAGTTTATAACTTGAACCAGTTTGAAAGATAAAGTTTTAAGAATATATTTTTTTGTTATTTATTATAACAATCTAGTAGATTAATACTAATATGCTATTAGTACAAAGTGTTTATTCTACAATAGACACTTCGGACTTAAAATCTATGTCACTGCTTCTAATATGAACTGAGTTTTACTAATAACTTCACTTAACTAAATTAAAAGGTTTTAATATCATTAATCTTCTGACTAATCTATGAGCTAGAGAACCCCTACATCGATGGAGCTCATGGAGCCTCTATTCCTGTTTTTGGGTATAGTCCTTGATATAGTTATCGACAGTATCTACCTTCAATATCTTATTGATTGTCCTTACAAATGGACCATATAGCATCAACAATACCTCGTAGTACTTTATTTAAAATATTTCTATTGATTTAGATGATATAACCTCAGAACGCAATAAATCTATCCATAAGTCCATAAGTCCAAATTGTTTTCGACTTGTTGGTAAAAGCAATACCTTATTATATACTGACAGCGCTGAATATCTACTCCTAACACTTTTTTTTTGTACATTTTTTGTAGTTCAACGTAAGTTCATCACATTTATTTCTGTGGCTTTTAAAAAGCTCTGAAGATAAAATTATATAAATATTTTATAAAATGTGATAAAAACATAACTGATAAAATATGACAGAATAATTCTAAAAATATACAGATATAATTTGAAAAGACTTTCAGCACACAATTTATGAATTTCACAGCAAAGCTTTTTTATTTAGTATAGTAATGTTTACCTCTTCATTCAACGACAATCGTTTACCGTGAAAATTATTGTGTAAAGCGGATCAATATCCGAGTGTTTGAATCGAATTGGTTTAAAATGTTTCAATCTATTTCATTTAACCTAATATTCCTTTACATTTTGGAAATAACCAACGAACAAAATTCCTTCTATATTCCAAATACTTGGCGATAACACACTCTTAGCCAATTCCTGACCACAAACTCCTTATGGGGTCGAAAAAAACACAATTCCATACCAAACTAACCTTTTGTTTTGATTTACGATTATGGTGTTAGATATTTGATAATTTTCCACATTAGAAGGCATTTATTTTAAAGTATTACAAGATATATTAATCACAATATTTTCCATCATTTTCTTCGATGTTGGTTTGTTCTTCAGCATTTCGAAACCATGAGTTGAAATGGTTCTTAACGGCATTTTCAGTGAATTCATATGGTAGCCATTTATCTTCCTTCATAGGTAAATCATCAATCATTTAATTAATTTATCATTTGAGCTATGTGAATTTTTTCGACCAATAAGTGATATAATTCAATGATTTCGAGCTTTTTTGGTTATCCAGGCCATTCATTGACATTACCATCAAAATCGTCACTTCTAAATAGTTAAAACCGATAATAGGGATATGATAGAGTAGTATCGCCATAAAAAAAGGTTTCTAAAATATTTATGGGCCTGGGCAGCAAGCAGAGCTGCAAACAAAACAAATGTAATGAATATAAAAAATGCAATATTGATTAGAATCCACGATTAGCATCTGAATAAATTGAATAAATCAATAACGCTGCATATAAATCTGTTGATTTTAATAGAAAAATGTATAAACCATCGATTTGAACAGTAGAGTTAGATTGTTTAACAGATATTTGCATTAATATTTTCGCATTTTTACTAATCAAAATCGACGATCCAAATGCGTACAAGCAATACATAGTAAGAAATAATTTTATTCTTTTCTAATTGGCACTTGAATGACCATGTCATCGAATGTAATTCCTATATTACACACAGCTTGAAATTTTCCAATTTAATTCAATCATGACTCCACAAACTTATTCCTAATAACACTTTAATAATAAATATCTTACGCAACTTTACAAAATCAACATTATTTTTATTAAATAAAATATTTAAAAAAAATTGAACAGACTTCAAAAAATAAATAAGGTACTCACTAAAAAGTAAATATTAATCAAACTTCTATTTTTAAACAAAAAAAACTTTTAAAATAAAATATGTACATAATAATCGTTTTAATAACTATATAACTATATAAAAATAATCAAAACCCTTATTTAACCTATTTAGCTTAATATCATTACATACACACAATTTGGTTATCTAAACTAAAATACCTGCCTAAACCTATTCATCTACTAATTACAATATTATTTTAACCACTGCCATCTAATCAATTTGAAGTCGGTACGAGCAACAAATTGGATTTGCTTTGACATTTTGCTATGACACAAAATTTTATTATTACTTTTGTATTGGGTGGGATCGGTAACTTTGTATTGTTAAAAAACCTAATTTTGGTTATTTTTGACTTTTTAGATAGTTCATTAATTATTCTTTGAATGCGGTTCAATTTTTTTGCATATTTTATTTTTCCCTTTTTAGCCTTAGATATTTACTCAACAAATTATACAGCCATTTTATTGAGTATTACAATGGGTAGGCCAAGTATGAAGAATGATAGATATAAAGAAATAGTGATTGAATATAAGAAACGCTCAGACCCCGGGGTCCGCTACCTAGTCTAGGTGATTTGACAAATGTTTTAACCAAACTAGAATAGTTAGCAAACTAGCCTGCAATATTTTTACGGCTTCTCTAATGATATAGTTAGTGCCTAAAAAGCAAACTGAGCGGCTTTTGCACTGAACGACTTTGGTAAGAAAAAACATTACTAAAAACTCCTCAGAAACCCCTGAAGATTATAGCGGTCCGGGACCTGCTTTCACCGTCAGCTTTCCTAATAAACTTCAAAGTATACAATTAGTTGTCTGTATATCTCCATAATATTTAAGGAAATATCCTCTAATTTCTAACCGTTGAGGAGTTGTGTCTTCCATCACATCAGCTCAGCAGTAACATTATACACAAATATCTGATTATTTTAGATTAAAAAAATATTTGAAAACAATGTACGCGCCTTTGAAATTTGAGGGTTTCCCTCGATTTCCCTGAATTCCACCATCAGATCCTGACTTGGTTCCAATCGGACCACTTAGGGAGTGAACTCTTTCGATTAAAAAAATAATATTGTGTATCGGTCCTCAATTGACGGAGAAATCGGTGAACATACATAAAAAAATATACAGTCGAACAAAGAACCTCCTAAATAAGAAGATAATAGAAAAAGTGGAGACGAGAAAGTATTTACGCGTCAGTAAATATAAAACGACTAAAAAAACATTCCATATGAATATATCGAACAAAGGCACTCTTAATATTCCATTTATCTTTCAGTTACAACCAATTTCGTTCCGGTTATTTTCTTTTCATATTTCCTGGACGCAAATTTCCGTTCGATCCCGCTTTGTTTTCGGTACTTCGCGTAATTTCATTCCTCGTGTAAACAAACAAATTACGCGACGAGAAAGCTGTCGAATCGAAGTCAAGCGTACGTATCGATTATACAATGCGAGAGAGAAAAATTGGACTTGGATGAAGGCAAATTTTCCATTTTCCTTGAGGCTGTAGCCGCCGTACATAGAAATAAATATTAAATGCGCATCGTCGTTCTCCATTTGTCGCTTCAGCAGAAACTCTTATTTCCACACTGCCATATTATGTTGACATTCAAAAGGACTCTAAATAATTCAATAATCCTCGAGATGTTCTTTATATTTCAAGGCTTTCCAGCTTCTACGCAACAGATACAATAAACAGTTCACCTTAGCGGATTACCATTTCCTTATTCATGTGTATCAGATATGGATATGGCTATAATATTACACAACTGTGTTAGTAACAAATCGCAAAAGACAGCTGACAGTTTTTAAAAAAACTTTGTGGATATATCTTATATAAAAATTTGGATGCGAGAAAATCTTTTCCGCCAAAAACAAAGAACCGTAACTAGTGCAGTATTAGTATTAGTCATAGAGAAATAAAGGTTTAACTTCATAGGAAATTTTGGCGAAATGTTTCGCGACGTCCACCATGTAGATGTCGCTACTTTTAACATATTACTTGTTTTATTCGCTATGCTAAGATCCGCGACGGGATACTGTTTATACGCTATTTTCAATGTGCCCTATATAGAGAACAGTGTGGTTAGATTTTTATAATATATATATTATTAAATAATTATTATTTTATTTTATTAGTTTATACAAGTCGGTAGTTGAAATTCATTCTCGTTCTAGTATGTTGTGTGTCCGGATGCACAGATAGTGACGAAATACATCATCGTTTTCCGTTAAAAAAGTGCCCTGTGATTTAATAAATGAGTAGAAAACATAAAAAATCCTAAACTGGTTGGGTTAAACATTTAAACTGGTTGGGTCTTTATTTGTAGTGCTCCTATTTCCACCGTTCCAAGCCAACAACCATGGTGTTCGAGGCAAGTATAATCGACATTTGAACAATCTCCAGAAGGTAATGGTAAAGTTCTTATTCATTCAGCCAGTATCCCCCATTCTGCTCATTCTTACCGTTAATTACTTAACTCTACAACTTCGGTTCAGATGTTCCTATAAGAACAAAGAAAGGTTTACGTTGTACCGTTATTTAGTAAAACTTTTGAAAAAATAAATTAAATGTAACGTACAATTATGAATAAAACAGTAGAACTACAAATTGAGTGTGATTCTATAGAAGCAAGACAATATCTCGTGCCCCAGACTACTACAAAATTGTTTTATTATACTGCCAATAGGTCTTTGAGCTATGCCCTATTTTATTCAACGATTTTGCCACGTCGATAATATAACAAAATTTTTGTCAAACGTTTTAAAAAAAATTAAATTTAAAACCCTTCAATTGTACATTCCATAATAATCTTTGGGATAAAATATTAGAAGTACTAACAAGATGTGCTATATACTTTTGAGTAAAAGAGGTGAACAGAATATTAAGAGAAAAAGACTCAAAGTTTGCTTTCAGTATAAGAAAACAAAAAGACAGAACTCTAATAGATCCTATTAAATTGATGGCACTAAACAAATATGAAAAAGAAGAAAGACGGAAGAGATAATTTTGATTTGCAATGCACCAAAGTTTTTTGCTTGCGGTATTATATATATATATATATATTGTAGATAAATTTACATTATATATTTATATTTATTGTTATAGGTTATATTTATATTGACTTATTTTTAAATATTATATTTATATTAAATTGTAAATAAAGACAAAAATTGTTTTTTATTTAAATTTCATTGGTCAATTAAACATAACGTCAAGGCTGTCACGTACTAAACATTACTCATGAGCCAATCAAATGTCTTCACCTATGATGTCTGTGCCTATAATGGAGATTTAAATTAACCAATCAAATTACTTGAATGGCCGATTATAGCGCCTTCTGGATGTTGGGCGAAGCAAAATTTTGCGCTAGAGTTCCCTATTGAGCTGCATCTCTATTACTCTTTGGTATTAGTGACTATTCTTGATTACTTATAAAAATAGATTCACAGTTGTACTTCGAATGAAAAAATCATACCACGGTATATTAACAGAACTCCACTTTACTTTATTGAAACCGCTGAATTATGTCCAGATTGATCTTCTTGGCACAACCCCATATCTGGGTGCCATATGTCTATATAGGCTTAAGGAGTTAGCCGAGCGGTATTTGATGCATTTAAATCGCCTTATTGTGAAACTCTGCTTTACGCCACTGAGGCTTATGGACGGCTTTTTATAATGTAAATAATAAAATCCGTAAAATGGTGATATATTCATAAGGCTACTATGCCTAGTACTCAAATGGTTTCTTCGGTTCGAGCAAATAATTATCCGTCCTAAAAAATAATTTTAGAGTAAAATTCAGACTTTTTAAATTATCACCAGGTTCGAATGTTCTCAATCGATAATTCCCAACGCCTCAATTAATTCAACATAATGTCTTATGAAAGTGCTTTATCATTAACATATTATTGGCATAGTTGCAAATGTGTGATACTTAAGATTAAGGGGGCTAAAATATCCATCTAAATATTTGAAAAATACAGTAATATTTTAAGTTTCACTCACAGTATGAATTAACTTGAAAAGCTATTCTATTCAAGCAAAGAAGGGGCAACTTCTTGAACGGTGATATAAAGAGACTTTAAGGGTTTTATCTATTAAAAAACACACCAAACCTATCTCACTCGTCACACGCCCTACACTTGTACGTTATCCTATCTGAATAGCTTATAGTTATAATTTTTTTTACTATCACCTGTACCTTCGTCCACTAATTTGCTTTCGTTCATCTTCTAAATGACATTATTTCTATCCAAATTTCTATAGTATCCCTCTATGAAATGGTTGAGAATCTAACCTACAAAAATCCACCTTTGAAGGTATTTCACCTTAAACTGCAAGTTTCTGTCCAACTTCAGTTCAACTTTGGTGCTCTTACACACACCCTATACCAAGAATCCACGGACTGAAGTTGTTTTTTCGCAACTTAAGTACTTTTGCTTCTAATTTTTGTGGTTAGTGTTTTTTGATCACCTTCAACCCACCTTCTGTGACTTCACTTAACTACATTAAGAAATATTTCGAGTAACTACGGAACGTCAACCTGTCTTCTTTTCTTGATAATTTCATTTTAGTTCATTGAATACATTCAAAGGAGAATAATCTCCATGGAATCATGCTGACTACCCTATTTAATAATTATGAAAGGAGTTTAGAATAGAATAGACACCAGGAGATGGAGAGGAGATTATTAGAAGGCAGGCCAAGACAACGCACTCATTCGCCATTCAACTAGTCTTAGGACTGATGGCCCTTGCAAATAGCCGCAATAGAGAGTACAACGTTGCTATATAACCTATGTCCTAAAAATATTGTTCAAATATTGGTTAATTTTTCAGAGATCCTCAGATCAGATTCATGTTCCTCAGGGTTATTAAAACAGCTCTATTTCCGAAAATGATTAGAATTTTGAGAAATTCTCTAAGACCATATTCCTTTAAGGTTAAGTTTTGAAAATGTTAAAAAATTAAATTACTTTGTGAATACAAGTCTACAAGATATCTGGTGCGCTTTTTTAGTGAGGCGGCTTCTAAACCGACGTATCTAAAAATACGTTACGAATTCGACGTCTTGAACTCGAGCGTATTGAAACTAGCAAACTTTTCGAGATGGTTAACATCATATCTCAATTTCTACTGAACCGACTTACTTAAAATTTAGTGTGTGCCTTCTCAATAAAATCATATATATGGATTCATATTAAAAGAGTTATATCTTCTAAAATAATTTAAATTTTGAAAAATCCTTTTAATGATATATTTGTAAATGTCTAAACTTTGAAAATATGAAAAAATAGATATTATTTTAAAATTTTTAGACTAGAAACTTTCTTAATATTTAGCAGCACTCATAAATTTATATGTAGTTTCATTACAACAGGCATAACATGCGAATTTCATTTTTAAAATGAACGCGAGCAATATTCCTGCTACACAGACAGACTCAATTATTCACGAAACCACAAGATTAAATCAGTTTGTGCATAGAAGTCTACAAGTTATTCAGTGTGCTGTTTTAGTGGCATATAAACCTCTACATCCAAAAGCAAAAGTTTAGATACTTACAACGTAGGGCAAAAGTCCCGCTACCATTGCTGTCGTACCGTACTGACGAAAATTCTCATGTCAACGGTAAATTGTGGTTTTGTAAGACGGACGATTAGGATATTTTTGAAGCAATTTCCGCTTAATGGAATGGAACGATTATTTTCAATAAATATTGCCACTACTTCTGATCGTTCTTGTATCATATATTTATCCATAATAAAGTTTTGACGTCTACATAACACAATCGTTAAAACTAAATTGAGCTAAACGTCATATAACGAAAATGGCGCGCAATCAAAATAGTAGAGGGACTTTTGGCGAACCTGTTATTTCTTCAAACTCTATACATTCTTCTATGGTGCCAAAGTAAAACTGTATATTTAGATTAACACTAAAATAAGTATATTCCGAAAAATATTTTAAATTAAAAAAAATCATCCTAAGGGTTCATTTGTAAAGGGTTAAAAAAAGGCTTCGAAAATATGAAAATTAAAATGACTTTTATTTAATTTCTAGACTAGAAACCCCGTTAATGCTTAGCGTAACATTTGTAAATTTGGTCTCATTGCAAAATGCATAACATTCGAATTGGATTTTTCGAAATGAAACGCGATTCATATAAAATGAACGTGAGCAATATTCCTGGTACCCAGACAAACTTAATTATTCACGAAACCGCAAGATTAAATCAGTTTGTGCATAGAAGTCTGCAGGTTATCCGGCGTCCATTTTTGAACCGACCGCCCGGATATTCGTTAAACTTCTCCACATCGCTACCGTAATCAAAATATCCTGCCAATTACACTAACTAGTTTTGTCGTAGTTTGCAATCTGGTTTTGGACGGAGTGGCCGCCATATTCGGTCCGGAATCCAGCGGAATTAACGAAATAATCGAGTCGACGACCACCGCTCTCCGCCTGCCGCATTTCCAGACCTTCTGGAACACGAAATCGACGCGGAACGATGACGACGTCGAGAACGACAACGGACCCGGCACCGTTTTCAATTTACACCCCAACTCGGCCGACCTGTCCAAGGCGCTGGCCACCCTGGTACGGGATAACGATTGGCATAGCTACACGGTCATTTACGAGGATGACGACAGTCTAATCAGGCTCAGGGAATGCCTGAAGAATAGGAAATCGGACGACTCCGTGGTCACCTTCAAGAAATTGGGTGCAGGTCCCGATTATCGGTGAGTATGATGAATTTAAGATAAACCGACCAACTCATTTTGTAGAGTCAGTTTTAAATTTTTTATACTAGATGGGTCAACGAGCCAATACATATAGAGTTAGTTTTTCAAAATTGTATATTGTATTGAATAGGTTGACGAAAAAGTTATTTCGGTTTTGGCATTAGACGCATAAGACACTACCGTTCGAAAGTTAGGTTCAAAAAAAAATATTTTAGCTGATATAAAACAGTAGTGCAAAGTAAATTAGTTTTAAAGGATTTTTTTTAATTTTAAGTTTTATTGTAAAAAATCATTAGATCTCGAAAGAACGATTATCTTGAGGCTACCCACGAATTGATCTATTTGTTGGCATATATCGTAATTTGCAGTAATCAGAAGGAGCAAAGTCTGGAGACTACGGCGAGTGAGATAACACTTCCCATTTTAATGTTTCCAAGTATGTTTTCACCAATTTTTGAACATGTAGCGAACGTTGTTTTGCTGAAGAATATCAATGTTATGCCTTTGCTGGTATTCTAACTGGTTCTCGGGTCACACGCATTGGTTATGTCAAGTAGCATCTTCAAGTGATCGTCTGCCAATTATTTTTCTGCCCGGAATAATATTGGCCTTCGGTGTCAAAATCAACATCTTTGAAATTTCGATAGCAGTATCCTTACGTAAAATTGATGGAGCATGGTTGCCATAAGCTTCATATAGCACTCAATGTCATCAACGAAGATCGCAGTATTTCTGTCCTCAATAGTTAGAAGATATGCGGTGTAAATCAAATATAAAACTAGTCCAAGAATGCACATGATTACATTTAAATATAACGTTTCTTCAGTTGCGGTAGGATGATAATATGCCCATCAAATCAGACTTTGTCAAAGGTTTGACTTATGCCCAACAAAGAAACAGAGCATTATAGTTTATTTTTCAGGCATGTATTAATTTAGTCTGAACTGTCCCACAATGTGATTTAGATTAGATTTTTCTTCTTTGGATTTTTATTTGCAAAGAAAACTATTATTCCCTTATTTTCATCATTCAAAAAGTAACCAACATAACAGGTCAATTGAAAAGTACCCGGCCTGGCACATAGATGGCGCTACTAGATTTAAATCCATATGTTATAAATTTGCAAGCTGTCGGATCATTAGTTTGCGAATTATACCATTTTAAGTGAAGCAACTTTAGTTATTGCGAAAATGGAATAAAAAGGAATTTCGCGTGTTGATAAAATATTGCTTTTTGAAAGGCAAAAATACAGATGAAGGAAAAACTTGGCTTGATGCCGAGTTTCCGGACACTGCCCCGGGAAAATCAACCATAAAGGATTGGTATGATAAGTTTAGACGTGGTGAAATAAGCACCGAAAAAAATCGAAAAAATTATGAGTATGAAAAAGGGTATGAGAAAGCTCTCTGCAAAGTGGGAGCCAAAGCTGTTGATAATTCGGAGCAGTGTTTGAAAATGATCAAGCGTAATAAACCCGAGTTTTTGCATCGATATGTGACAATGGATGAAACGTGGATCGATCATTTCACTTCGGAGTCATCCGAATGGACTACACACGGTGAACCCGCTCCAAAGCGTGGAAAAGCGCAACAGTCGACTGACAAGGTTATGGCGTCTGTATTTTGAGATGCGCATGGAATAATTTTCATTGACTACCTTGATAACGGAAAGACCATCAACAGCGACTATTACATAGCGTTATTAGACCGTTTGAAGGACGAAATTGCCGAAAAACAGCCCCACTTAAAAAAAAAGAAAGTACTAAAAGAAGCCAAAAATGAATTGGGCTTCGAATTGCTTCCTCGTCCACCGTATTCTCCAGATCTGGCCCCAGCAACTATTTCCTGTACTCAGATCTTAAAAGAATGCTCGGTGGGAAGAAACTTTCGTCGAATGAAGAGGTAATCGACGAAGCTGAGGCCTCTTTTGGAGCAAAAGACAAATCGTACTACAGAAATGGTACCGAAAAGTTGAAGGGTCGCTATAATCAGTGTATCACACTTGAAGGGAATTATCTTGAATAAAAAAAAATTAATTTTACCGAAAAAGTATGTTTTACTATGTTATGGTGAAAAAAAAAGACTTTTCTATTTAAAAAACAGTATAGAAATTTACTTGCACTCGATTTAGTACTCCGCCTTGTGGTATCTAATAAATAACACCATAACGTTGCAATAAAGATAACATTAAAGCACATAAAAGAATATTGATATCGAAATGACCATGGACATTCTAAAATAGACATAGAACTATTGCAGTAAATTATCACAGATAATTTGCCGGGAAAACATCCAATTTTTACCAAGATCCAGACAGGGGTAATACCCGAGCCCTGGCCATTCTTTTTATCCAGAAAGGATGGGCAATTTTCAATTCTGGCGTGTTACTCACGCTTGACTTATACTCCTTTCGGAATAAAAAATTGAATGGGCCCCGTTACACTGAAAAGAAAGGTAAACGTCTCTTAAATTATCCAGTATACCAATCATCTGGCACGCTGCCGTTTAAATAAACAATGGCGCTGGCTGTCTGACGAAAGGTTTATTGTTTTTCTACGATGTAATTGTTTTCTTTTTACCGTTAGACAAGGAATTAAAGGTATATATAACGCCAGGTGGCGAATAACAATAACAATTTGCCTTCGTTCTGAATAGCTATACACTGAATTAAATAACGTTTATAATATTAGATTTACAACAATATAATTTTATAGATATTTTTTAGCAAAATTACATACTATCTAATGTACCTGAATTAATTTAGTGTTTTTAATAAATTTCAGCACGGAAAAACATATTTGAAGGATAAAAGGTCAACAGAAAAGTCCCCGGCCTACCATATTAAAATATATTTTTTGGCAAAATTAGTTTTTTTATTCAACATAATTTCCTTCACGGGTGATACACTGATTATAGTAACCCTCCAACCTTTCGATACCATTTTTGTACTACTATTTGTCCTTTGCTTCAAAATAGGCCTTAGTTTCGGCGATCACCTCTTCATTCGACGAAAATGTCTTCCCAGCGAGCATCCTTTTGAGATCTGAAAACAAGAAATAGTCGCTGGTGACCAGATCTGGAGAATACGGTGGATAAGACAGCAATTCATGGATTTTTGCCATCGTTTTCCCTGATTTGTGACACGATGCATTGTCTTAGTGAAGCAGCACCTTCTGTTTTTTCAAATGCGGACGTTTTTTCGTCCTTCAAACGATCCAATAAGCTATGTAATAGTCGCTGTTGATGGTCCTTTCTTTTTCAAGGTAGTCATTGAAAATTATTCCACACGCATCCCAAAATACAGACGCCATAACCTTGCCAGCCGACTGTTGCGTTTTGCCACGATTTGGAGCGGATTCATCGTGTGCACTCCACTCAGATTACTGTCGATCGGAGGGAAATGATGGAGCCATGTTTCATCCACTGTCACATATCGACGCAAAAGTCCTAATCATCAACTCGTCGTTGTTTTTGGTCAAAAGTGAGCTCGCGCGGCACCCACTTTGCCCAGTGCTTTCTCATACCCAAATATTCGTGAATGATATGATGTAAACATTCAGTTGATAGCTTTAGAATGTCTGCTATTTCATGCAATTTTAATTTACGGTTATTCAAAATCATTTTGTGGATTTTTTAAATGTTTTCGTCGGTAACAACCTCTTTTGGGCGTCCACTGCGCTCACCGTCTTCGGTGCTAATTTCACCACGTCTAAACTTAGCATACCAATCCTTAATGGTTTATTTTTCCTGGGACAGTATCCAGAAATAGGGACAATATTTTTTTCCCTTCAAAGAGCAATATATATTCAACACGCAAAATTCCTTTTCATCCATTAGTTTCGCAATAACAAAATTTGCTTCACTCAAAATGCTATAATTCACAATCTAATAATCCGACAGCTGCCAAATTTATATACGCATCTTTTGAGTGTTAGGGCTAATTAAAAAACATATGGATTTAATTCTAGTTGCGCCATCGATTCAATTGACCTGTTATGACAATAAAATTTTATTTTGATACATTGAAAGGATGAACATGAATACGTACGTAGCTTCGCTAGGTGCAGTGGTGACGCAATTTATGATTGTGAATCTTTAAAATTGTAATTGTCCAAAAGGCAACGGACAAGTGTATCCGATAAGGAATATGATCAAGTCAGTAACCCGGAGGTTTAAGACCGGATATCTCCTGGATGAGTCACTCGCAAATCGATAAACTTAATGCCGGGTACGGTCATTTGAAAACCACATAAAGCAATGGGAACAGTCCAGAGAAACGTTAGTTGATAAAAATAATACTCTCAATTATAACAAAAAAAAATAGCCACTAAAAATAAATATAAGTTAACTAAAGGAGAATAAAGACCTATAATATTCCCATATACTTTAAAATCAAAATCATGGACTCCCAAATGAAGTTATGTGTATATCTATTGGATATCTAGAATGTTTTGCGAAATATTGTCTTAGTGATAAAAAGTAAAAGTCTCACTCTCTCACTAGTATTGCTACTGATCATAAAATAACGAATATATTACAAAAATTCTAAATATAAAGAGCATTTAAGCAAAGCTGTCAAGGGTAACTGATTCCTTCAGAAATATATAATCTATTACAAGTTTTTCTTAAATACCTAAACAACGTCATCAAATCATACAATATAAAACTATTCTTGTGAATGTTAATCACAAATATTACCACTACAAATTCACTATAGCTCATTGCCACTGTAGATTAAACTTATTCAAAGATCCAAATACAAAAATAAGAACTTACGTATCTTATATTAGCTAAAACTGACAAAAACTGTTAGCAACAGACAGTTCATCCTTTAAATAGATAAAGAAAATAAATACATTTTTTTGCCAATAAATGAGGAATATTTGTGTCATTATACACATATATGTTAAACTTAATAGCTTGATATAAAGTTTCTGCTTTTGTTAACCTATGAATGTCAAATAATCACGTAAACGCATGTGAACCAATCACAGTCAAAACTAATAACTTGCAAGAAATATTTATGTGTGGAATATTTATTTATGTTACACATGTGGTATAAAATAAATAGTTAAAGTGCTATTCAACTGTATCAAAATCTATATATAAAACACTCTAAATATTTTTCAAGCTATGTTATGAACAGAACTATATTGGTATGTTTCAAAACAGTAATTTATAGGTAAGTTGGTAAAGTCCTGATCAAAAGGATAGAAAGCCTTTCTGTCCGCTTAGGGTGTAAATGTTTTTGATTATAGATATATGTTCTTAATCATAAATAAAATCAAAAAGTTCCACATTTAATCCACATTAAATTGTATGTCCAGATAAACTCTAGTTAAAAAAAAATAAATAAAAATGCAGATATGTAAGTTCTGTTTTTTTATCGTTTTGGTTATCTTTAATTTAGTAAAAGTATTTTGTTACTAAAGAAAAAAATTATTGTATCAACTGAGGTATAATATAAATTATTGTCACTGTCACTTTTTTGCGTATTTTATGAAATTATGAGTTATAATTATGAGAAATAAATAGTTAAAGTGCTATTCAACTAAATCAAAATCTATATATAAAACACTCTAAACATTTTTCAAGCTATGTTATGAACAGAACTATATTGGTATGTTTCAAAACAGTAATTTATAGGTAAGTTGGTAAAGTTCTGATCAAAACGATAGAAAGCCTTTCTGTCCGCTTAGGGTGTAAATGTTTTTGATTATAGATATATGTTCTTAATCATAAATAAAATCAAAAAGTTCCACATCCAATCCACATTAAATAGTATGTCCAGATAAACTCTAATTGAAAAAAACATAAATAAAAATGCAGATATGTAAGTTCTGTTTTTTATCGTTTTGTTTATCTTTAATTTAGTAAAAGAATTTTGTTACTAAAGAAAAAAATTATTGTATCAACTGAGGTATAATATAAATTATTGTCACTGTCACTTTTTTGCGTATTTTATGAAATTATGAGTTATAATTATGAGAAATAAATAGTTAAAGTGCTATTCAACTAAATCAAAATCTATATATAAAACACTCTAAACATTTTTCAAGCTATGTTATGAACAGAACTATATTGGTATGTTTCAAAACAGTAATTTATAGGTAAGTTGGTAAAGTTCTGATCAAAACGATAGAAAGCCTTTCTGTCCGCTTAGGGTGTAAATGTTTTTGATTATAGATATATGTTCTTAATCATAAATAAAATCAAAAAGTTCCACATCCAATCCACATTAAATTGTATGTCCAGGTAAACTCTAGTTAAAAAAAAAATAAAAATGCAGATATGTAAGTTCTGTTTTTTTATCGTTTTGTTTATCTTTAATTTAGTAAAAGTATTTTGTTACTAAAGAAAAAAATTATTGTATCAACTGAGGTATAATATAAATTATTGTCACTGTCACTTTTTTGCGTATTTTATGAAATTATGAGTTATAATTATGAGAAATAAATAGTTAAAGTGCTATTCAACTAAATCAAAATCTATATATAAAACACTCTAAACATTTTTCAAGCTATGTTATGAACAGAACTATATTGGTATGTTTCAAAACAGTAATTTATAGGTAAGTTGGTAAAGTTCTGATCAAAACGATAGAAAGCCTTTCTGTTCGTTTAGGGTGTAAATGTTTTTGATTATAGATATATGTTCTTAATCATAAATAAAATCAAAAAGTTCCACATCCAATCCACATTAAATAGTATGTCCAGATAAACTCTAATTGAAAAAAACATAAATAAAAATGCAGATATGTAAGTTCTGTTTTTTATCGTTTTGTTTATCTTTAATTTAGTAAAAGAATTTTGTTACTAAAGAAAAAAATTATTGTATCAACTGAGGTATAATATAAATTATTGTCACTGTCACTTTTTTGCGTATTTTATGAAATTATGAGTTATAATTATGAGAAATAAATAGTTAAAGTGCTATTCAACTAAATCAAAATCTATATATAAAACACTCTAAACATTTTTCAAGCTATGTTATGAACAGAACTATATTGGTATGTTTCAAAACAGTAATTTATAGGTAAGTTGGTAAAGTTCTGATCAAAACGATAGAAAGCCTTTCTGTTCGTTTAGGGTGTAAATGTTTTTGATTATAGATATATGTTCTTAATCATAAATAAAATCAAAAAGTTCCACATCCAATCCACATTAAATAGTATGTCCAGATAAACTCTAATTGAAAAAAACATAAATAAAAATGCAGATATGTAAGTTCTGTTTTTTATCGTTTTGTTTATCTTTAATTTAGTAAAAGAATTTTGTTACTAAAGAAAAAAATTATTGTATCAACTGAGGTATAATATAAATTATTATCACTGTCACTTTTTTGCGTATTTTATGAAATTATGAGAGTCATAACAGTCGCATAACAATTTGATATTCCCAGCTCTTTTAGATATGTTAATGTCAAATTTTCTATTCCTATTAAAAATATGTATAGTTTTAAACTTTTCATTCTTGAACAACATTGGGAAACATTGATTATTCACTTCCAAGAAAAATGTTGATTTTCAACAATCATGCGAAAATTGTAATTACATTTTGGGGGAAATGAAGTCAGGAAACATAACCAACATTATTTCTTTATATTACGATGGAAAGGTGAAAAGAAAAGAAAATTTATAATTGAAAACAACGCTAACCTGCGAAAGAAGTGATAAAAATTATAAAACCTAAACACTTGATAATTGGAAGAATATGGTATAGATGAATGATCGTTTCTATTGTTTTCTACAAACGGCTAGTTCTATGTATGGAGAATCTAAAAAGAAACCCACTTTTTTGAGCTACCTGCTTCCTAGAATCAATTAATCAAGGGAATAAGTGGTATTGAGCTGCTGCTCTCATTCATAACACTATCCGAATTATTGACAATGAATATCTCAATAATGAAGTTCTTAATAAGATTAATATACCGCTCAAAAACACTGTCATATTTCAAGATGACAATACCCCTATAGAAACACCCAAAACGGTTCAGTCTTGATGTGCGGAATATCAGCATATTATAAAACATGTTCCTTGGTCAGCTTTAGAAACGATACTCAGAGACTATACGAATTTATTCCGCAAACAAATGCAACTGTGTGGAGACTTGCCCTGGAGTGATAAATTGGACCGGGTTATGGACTGCCTCTGGGCTTACTAATACACTAAACCGAAACCGCCTCACAGTTGGACCCTGTGGGCGGCTATTGCTATTGCATTAAACTGCACCCGCTGATCGTGCAGCCCTTATTGGGCACGAGGACACGGCGACTCTATTGATTCGCTAATTTGAGTTAAGACACGACTGGATATTGTCGAATGGAGGCAAAAGAGATGACTGCGGCGACGGATAAGGTCGTTTCCACCTAGAAAAGGTGGAGGTTAGCGGCGACGCGGTGCTAAGCTCCCAGCATTTCGACCAGCTGGCGAACAACCGCGTTTTCAGAAGAAATTAAGCTGAGTTGTTTGTGGAATGATTGAGATATGAAGTGCTTGATTTCTGGAGTGTCAGTTTCCTTATGAATTTGATTATTTCTTATGGAGCTTATTTTGAAAACGTGAAGCGGCTTCACCTGGTTGGGTGTAACAAATTTGAAGTAGATATTGACTTGACCGCATAATCGAGCTGCTTCTGTAAACGTTCTTGAATTGTAACCTCGGAGCTGGAGGCCGTGAAGAAAGCAGAATCGTCAGCATGAAACGCGACGTCAATGTGCTTTTTTTTCTCACTAGATCTGAAATAAAGCGGTTAAATAAAGCTGGGACCAGCGTAGATCAGCATGGTCAAGATCAGGAAAACACTTTCCGGTCGAAAACAAATCGACGCTAGCGTACGTCAAGGTTTCGCTTGAGGTACCTCAGCTTTACGTAACCTTTTTATTTCAGATCTGCCGAGAAAAGATGACATTGACGTCGCGTTTTACGCTGACGATACTGACGATTGATACGTGACGATTCCTTCACGGCCTCCAGGCTCGAGGTTACCATTCAAGAACGTTTACTGAAGCAGCTCGATCTTGCGGTCAAGTGGTCCAAATTTTCCAAATTCTGGAGGTTAAAACTCAACCCGCAAAAAACCCAGGCCATCATTTTCCATAAGAAGCGTTACGCACTGCGCGTCTCGCAACGTCACGTGTCTCGGTCTCCGCTTCGACTGACGGTTCGTTTGGCATTCCTAAATCCAGAAAACAATCCAGAAGGGTTCGGGGATAGCTAACCTGCTATCTTTCCTAATCTGCCCTTCTAGCAGACTTCCCATCTCCATCAAATGCTTATTTTACAAGATGTTAATTCGGTCCGTACTCCTCTACGGATCTAATGTCTAGTTCAAGTTCGTTATACCCAACCAGATAAAAGGGCCTCAAATTTTCCAAATTAAGCTCCTCAGGAGAATCCTAAATGCTCCATGGTTTGTCACAAATAATCAAATTCGCAGGGAAAGTGACTTTATGATATCTCAATCCTTCCACAAAAAACAACTCAGCTCAAGTTCTTCTGAAAATGCGCTTGTTCGCGAGCTGGTCGACATGCTGGGAGCTTAGCACCGCGTCATCGCTATCCAGGCTGAAACGACTTCAGCCGTTGCTGCAGTCAGAAGTTTTGCCCCCATGTGTTTTGCCCCAGCATCCAGTCGTTTTTTAACTCAAGTTCGCGAATCTATAGTTAGTTTAACTATCTTTTTTTCGCCTCGTGCATAATAATAATATCCCCAAATTTAATGCAGTAGCAGTAGCGACCCAGGGGTGTCAACTGTAAGGCGGTTTCGGTTTAGTGTATTCATAAGCCCAGAGATAGTCCCACATAACCCGGTCCAACTTGTCACTCATAATTTGCATAGATGGAACACATAGAATTACGAATTATTAACAGTTCATCTGTAAACATTTTAAAGTTTTGATAAATATTAAGGTGTTTAATAACTAATGCAATAATAATAGTAACTATCTGACATTTTATTATTTGAGGTTTGTATTCATTATTTTTATTATTTACTTTATAGACCTAAGTTTCAGAATATGAATAGTTAATTTAGTGATTATAAATGCATTCCATTAATATACGTTTCTTCTTTGTAAAATATAAATTACCTAATTGTGTTCATCATTGTTTTAATATGCATCCTAAAGTTAAATATCAATTTCAAAATTGTTTTATTCATATATTCTCTGTTTTAATATACAAACATTTATTACTATATTATTTATAATATTATTAATTAGTATTATTCTAGTATAATTTATTATTCCATAAGTACGCTTATAACATAAAAGTAAAGGAGAATCATGTATACTTATATTTGATGCTCTGAAGTTGTTACAGTTCTGAAAATAATCTTACTTATGATACTTTATTATAATGTTCAGTGGCGTAATAATTTACACTTATTGATACTTTGTGGGTTATTGAAAGTTAATGGAAATTAGATTTAGTTAAATGCAATTTAAATAATGTTAATGAGTGTTAAGTTCTTGAGATAGTTTGCATATATTTTAATATTTTTTAATATACAGACATTTATTATTTTAATTAATGTTATGTATCAATTATATTTCTGATCTTATAATGAAATTACTAGGAAATCAAGTTTTGGTAACATTTTCTTTAAATTACTTCTTTTATTATACTATATTATGATGGCAACATGATTAATTTAATAAATTGTGTAGTAAAAATAGTAAAATCCCTAATAATTATAATCCTTAGTATCTCATAATATTGGTTCTATGTTTCAGATCCGTATTGAAGCAAATCAAAAATTCTGAAGACGTCCATTTCATCCTGGATTGTCGAGCTGACCACGTCTTGAACGTTTTACGACAAGCCAAACAAGTAAAGCTCCTCGAAGATTATCACAGTTATATACTGACCGACCTGGTACGTAGATTCGGTGGCAGCAAAAAAGCTCGGGACATCGCGGTAAATTTTAAAAGTCCCAGTTATAAATATGAAGTTTATGGGGGCGACATAAAATTTAATCCGACCTTAACGACGGTTTTCCTTTACGTCACCCGCTACGAAGCGACGTTTTTGTTCGTTCGTTGTCGCTGGCTTGTCTTTTTTTCGATCAAAATATACGGCCCCTGTTAATTTTATTATTTCTAACAAATAAAGGAGGATGAGCTATAAAAGTAATTTCAGCAACTCTCATCGATATGAAGATATTGAACGTATAAATTGTAATTTCTACTTTTAGAGGTATATAAAAGACGTTGTTTGATTATACACTGAAAAATAATTCAGTATGTCGAAATTAGAACGAATAATATTAATATATAACACTTCACTCGTCACATTTTCAACCAGCTACATTGTTAAAAACTTGTAGGTAGCCCTTTTTGGTTTCCTTTTGGATGATCCCATTGCACATAGACGTCTGAAACAGTTGATTGTCTACTGCTGATTTCGTTTTTTATCTCTTAGAACCTCAATAATCTGCCAGTGAACAATAAGAATTATTAGATGATTTCCGCTATACAACATAACTATGTGGATATGTAGAATATCGCTTCAGATCTGCTGTACAAACTTATAATCTAAATCTTATTCTAGAGACTATACTAACTTATTCTAAAGACTATTCTAACTTATTCTATAGATTATTATGTCTCACACTATATGTTTATTAATCAGTTCATATGGTATTTTGCGTTTGAGCCCACACACTTCAGTGTCATAGCGCCCATTTAACTGTTTGGCGACAGCATTGGGATACACTAATAATCTTTCAGAGTAGTTTGCACGTTTTTGTTATATTTGTTGGTGGTGTTTCTGTATTAATTTCAGTTATAAGTCGTCATTTTAGCGAAATAACTGTCTAGTTTCTCTCTAAATAGTGGCCAGTTGGTTTTAATATTATGTATAGAAGATGGTTTTATTTTGCTGATAATGTTTGAGTTGACTGTTATAATAACTGGCGACTAATCAGATGAGAGATCAAAACACGATTCAACTTATCAAAACATCTAAGTACATACATTTTTAACTTCATAGGGTTTTCTATGTCTATACACCTATTCGATGGTTGATTCGTACTACTTATTAGTAAATTCAAACTGTGTAAGGACTAGGTTTTTCTCTCTAATACTTACTACCTAAAAAATAAATCCAAAAATAAAATAATAAAAAATTGAAAAATTAAATAATATACTTTTTTCACATTTCTTGATTAAAATGTCCCCTTAAGAATTAAGATATTTTGCATTCTCACCAATGTATATTCTAATCAAAATACATAGTTCTTTATATACCAAATGTACGCCCTATACAACAAAACATTTATAGCGCCTTGACTGATAATTTGATGAAACATTTTATACTAACCATTTAGTATAACATTTTTCCTTTTTACAATTTTACCAAAGCTTTATCTGAACACTTAATAATAAATAAGTAGGCACCTTAACATCTTAAGTGGAATTTATTTGAACATGACAAGCTAGAAGGACTTCCCTCCTATTTATCAAGTTATGACTAACTAAATTAAATATATTATTGACTAGATATTGTCAACTCATACTTTTCTTGTCCATACACCAAACTGGAAAGATATATAATGAAAGATATGATATATAGATATCTAGATAGATATATAGACCACATAATGAAAAACTTCTGACCCTTACCTTTTGATTAATTTTACTTGAATTATTTCTTATTTAAACATTAATCTTATTTTAGTCTTTTATATTTATATATTTTAACCACTGTTTTGTGTTAAATACTTTTTTCTTTGGATCATTATATGGTTTTTATCATCTTACTTTTTGTTTGCTTCCCCCAGACTTTATTTAAACAGTCTCCAATGAAGACATTCAAAAACCATAATCATAATGTAACAATACAATAAATTCGTTTGTCTCTAAACTATGTTAGTTACTTGTTGATTGGTACAACAAAATGTTTCAAAATCTTGTTTTCTGTTCAAAAAATGATCTTCCAATGGACAATCTTTAAATATAGTGTAGGACTTGTCCCTTTAATTTAAACATAATGGACTTTAATTTTAATTAAGAATTGTCTACCGAAACTTCGTTCTACTTTTAGAGAGAAGGCTTTGATTATCTCCAATTGCCGCTTGCTCCTCCGCCGTACCGGAATTTATTAAAACGCTTTTAACTTTAATAAGGAAAGTGAAATATTTGACTTCGCCAAGATTCCGCGTTATTTTAGCTTAACATCCCAGTCGAAATTGATTTTTCCCCGGGTCTGCCGAAACTTTCGACCATTCTCGAATACGCTACTTAAAAGGGAATTATTAATTTTTTAATATATCGCCACTATAATCGCTTATTTATAAAGGGGAAGTGAACCGAGGCCTCGGAAAATTACGGGTTTCCTTTTTTTCCTGTTTATTGTCTGCAAACTTCCCGTTCAGTATATATTAATAAATTCTGGAGGTTCCCTTCATACCAAGTAAGTAATATTACAAGAAATTAATTTCACTTTTGTATATTGCATAAACTACGGTGATGTTAGATAGGATGGTGTAGTTAGATAACATGGATGATTGGGCTATAGCTACTTCTACAAGGATGTTCATTTTAAATATTGAACTTTTAACTTTGCTTTAAATGAAAAATATTTCCATTATTTTCTGCAACATTTTCCCATCTTTATGGTTACATCGCGATAATCAGAAAGCCCTATATCCGGTGAGTATGCTGGTTGTAACAGGACCAACGGTGTATCTTTCATAATTATTGCATAAGTTCTGGCAGACCTACTTCTGTTACTTGCTATAGCTGGTTATTACACAATACACAACTTACAACAATACGTCTTTGGACATGATCAGTTGCCATCGATAGACATTTACAGTAACACTTTCCCTCGGTGTTTGTAGTACATAATACACTACACTGTTCATCAGATTCTAAGTTGTCTAAAAGTTCTGTGAGGGTTTAAACTAGGTTATCGTAAAATAAATTTTACAGTTTATTGCCTCTATTGTGTTTGTTTATTAAACATTCTTGCCAAGCTCTTTCACACCGATTTTGAAAACTTTTTAAACTAAAATCCACAATTGATATGATGGAGCTCTATGAGAAAATCACCATTAGTTTGATTATTTTAGATAGATAAATGTCAAAGCCTTCGAACAGTTATGTTAGATTGTTTACTTCGCAATTTTACCGCATCTAATATATATACCAATAAAGAACAAAATGTAAATCTTATATAATAATAATTAGAGTTACTCTTAAAATTATAGATAGCATAGACGTAAAAATTAAGGAAACAATATTTTCCAGGATGTTCATACTCTAGATTGGACGGAATTCAAGGAAATACCAGCAAATATAACAGCCATCCGTCTGATAGATCCCAACAGTGATTCATTGAAGAACATAAAGAAGATATGGAGAGTGGATTCGGCAAACATAAAGGTATTTATCCGATTTTGATATAAAAACCTCAGCATGTATTCGCCAGGTTATTCAGCTATCGTTATTTCATTGTAAATTCATTTGTCACTGTTATAATATTTGTAGCTTGTAGATTAATATTTCTGTGGTTATATTTAATAAGCAAGTAAATGAATAAATAATAGATAGCTTGTCTTATATAATAATATAATTCTTTTATAATGTTATAGAATATATATTAACTTAATTAAATTAATTCGGCACTAAAAAATATTACAGTATATATTCAACATACATATTTTTCATTTAAATACTATACAGAACATATAGGTTCTATACATCTGCTAGGTTATTAATGATATTATTCTTAATGCTGTCTATAATGATAGTTGATATTGTAAAAATATGTCACAAGAAATCTGTTAGAGTCACAGTTGAGAATTCTGTAGTGCGGTTAATTCTAGGTCTAAATAACAGGGAGTTGCTAGAAAGCTCTTAACGGAACATGTTATAAATTGTAAAATATTCTCCAATAAAGAAATATTGTTTTGATACAATATGTTTTGATATAATATGTTGATGGCTTACATTTTAATATATTATTTTCACATAAACAACTGATGATTATTTATATAAATATGTATAAATATTTTTTTATTAATTTCATCCTACATTAGATATGATTAGTACAATCTTAATTTACAAATTAATTTATTACTACATTTCTGTTATACTTGCATTAATAAACCAGCAAGGCTAATACGGGATTAAGACATCAATATGTATATCCTAAATTAAAATAAAACTAATCTACTTAAGCTAATGTTAATAATATACCTATACACTAAACAAGTTCATGTGGTTTGGTTCGCTTCAATCTTCTAATTTCCAGCGTGTTGTCCAGCAACTGCATTGCTTGCACATTGCTGTTATTTAGCAAACTTATTTCATATTTTAAGGCGAAATCATGGATTACTTCGTGTATCCATTTGATTTTGCAGCTCTTCGTTGGTTACGTACAGATAAGCATTGGTAATTAATTGTCGAACACATTTTTTTTTTGACAGTTTTTTTTATCCAACATAATTCCCATCAAGGATGATACACTGATTATAGCCACCCTCCAACTTTTCGATACCATTTTTGTAGTACGTTTTGTCCTTTGCTTCAAAATAATCCTCAGTTTCGGAGATCACCTCTTCATTCGACGAAAATGTCTTCCCAGCGAGCATTCTTTTTGATCTGAGAACAGGAAATAGTCGCTGGGGGCCAGATCTGGGGAAGGCGGTAGATAAGGAAGCAATTCGAAGTCCATTTCATGGATTTTAGCCATCGTTTTCACTGACTTGTGACACAGTGCATTGTCTTGGTGAAGCAGCACTTACTTTTTCTTCAAATACGGCGATATTTCGGCGATTTCGTCCTGCAAACGGTCAAATAACGCTAAGTAATAGTCGCTTTTGATAGTGTTTCCTTTTTCAAGGTAGACAATGAAAACTATTCCGTGCGCATCCCAAAATACAGACGCCATAACCTTGCCAGCCGACTATTGCGTTTTCCCACAATTTCATTCAATTTGAATTTACGATCATTCAAACTCATTTTGTGAATTTTTTTAATGTTTTCGTCGGTAATAACCTCTTTTGGGCGTCCACTGCATTCACCGGCTTCGGTGTTCATTTCACCACATCTAAACTTAACATACCAATACTTGATGGTTGATTGTTCTGCGGCAATGTCCGGAAACTCGGCGTCAAGCCAAGTTTTTGCTTCATCTGCATTTTTTCCCTTCAAAAGCAATATTTTATCAATACGCGAAATTCCTTTTTATCCATGTTTTCCAGTAGCTGTCAAATTTATACACGCACCTTCTGAGGGTTAGGGCTAACTAGAAACCGTATGGATTTAATTCTAGTAGCGCCATCTATGTGTCAGGCTGGGGACTTTTCAATTTACATGTTATCTCGGGTTTAATCGTAGCTGCACAAAAATGGCAAGTCAGCTCAGGCGAGATAACTTATAGTTGGTGCCATAGTAAAGAACGCAAACTACCAGATATCTCGTAGTTGCCAGTCAATCTGATAATCTTCCATTAAGCCTGTGAAAAACGCCAATTTAATGCTCAAACGATCGGTTTCATATTTTATAACATTGCGTATTGCAATTCCACTAATTTAAAATGTGCCGAGCAAACGCGAGTTCCAAACACGAGACTTATCCCGGATCAGAGGTCCCGTATTACCGTCCCCCTCACGCCACCACCCGCCGATCCCGACGGCGAATATAAATCAAGCGAGCGGCGGTCACGTCCGAAACAATGGAAAACGGACCCCCGACGACCGTTTGCCGAAACTAAATGAGTTTAATTTGGTAGGACCGAAGAGAGGACCGGACCCTTTGGTCATCTGGAAAGGTAATCAATAAAATTGGCTAGCACGTTCGGATTTCGACCGGTGCGCGTCCACGTACGCGACCTGGAGGACCTGTTGTTTGAATAAATGTCCAGACGCCAAAAAAATATGACCCCGATAGGTATTTATTTAATGGTAAAAAACACGAGAGTACTTGATACAATTTCGTCTGTTTTTAATCCTACTTTACAAAGTTTCAGAACTCGTTCTTAACACCTATTTACGATATATATATATATATATATATATATATATATATATATATATATATATATATATAAATAGATATAGTCTATTCAAAGTTTTTTTAATAATGCGTCATGGATATTTGTGACGTCGAAACATTGTAATGTTGCCGCATTAACTCTGAGTTTTAGTTCATTTTGTCCCTAACGTATAAGAAAATTCTATTCTAACTAAAATAATTAAACAAAACTACTGTCATCAAATATGATATATTTTAACATTATGGCACATCTAGTGCATATATTATCGAAGGACTTAAAATTAGTAGGATAGTTAAGTTTGTAGGTTAGGATTGCCTTTCATTGTATTTAAATTGAACACTTTTGATTTTGAAGTATGACTTTAATTGAAATAAAATCATGATTTCAATAATTGCAATATAGCTCCCTCTGTTTTGTCAGAAAAAAAACCATTTATTAGATATTAATGTTCAATTTATATTCATAATATGACATATTACATTTATGGGAAGAAATTAAATACATTGGATCCATGCAAATCTATATTTTAAATATTCAAATATACATTATTACATTATTACTACATATATTTCAAAAGCAAAGCAAAATTTAAAATTAAATATAAATATAAATAATTTCTAAGTTTCATATTAAATTATACAATTTACCCAAGATAGATATAAACGATTATCTTTGTATTTATGCGATGTTGAGTAAAGGCAACTAGACAACTTTGAATGGATTCAAACCAAATCACTATCTAATCTATATAGATAAATATGAATCTCCGAAATATTTATATAAAAATTTAACAGCTTATTTGATAAATTGGCAAATATTGAGAGATTAAGGATTTTCTTAAATTAGTTTAAATCAAAATAGTGATCAAGGTCAAGCCTATGGAGGTAAGAAGGTATGTTAAGCTATATTTTTAGATGCAGCACAAGCCTTTGCTAAAGTATGAGTCGAGTAACTTGACTCGAGTAAATATCTATCACAGAAAACTGGAAAATAAAATATATTTAACAAATAAATTGAACCGACTTCAAAAAATAAATAAGGAACTAAAAATTAAAAAATAATCAAACTTAGATTTTTAACACAAAAAAAAACATTTCAAAATCAAATATGTACATAATAATCGTTATAATAACTAAACAAAAATTTAAAAAAAAACTTTTTAAACAATCTACTACACGTATTTTATATTCTACTATATAGACACAATTTAGTTTAATACCTACCTAAACCTATTTATCTATCTACAATATTATTTTAACTACAACCAACTAACTACTTTGAAGTCGATGCCGAACCCAAACGGTTATATTAATTTAGATTTGTTTTGTTAGTAATTTAATTTTTTTATATGTTACAAAATTATACTATCATTTTTTAACATCTATTTTAAAGTCTCCGTTTACCAACTATGGGTTTATCTCGACTGGACCTAAAGTTTAACGTGTGTTCCGAACCATGGTCCTCAGCATTAAGCCTACCGACTGGCGAGTGACCAAGTTTAGAAATCATCCCAGAAGACATCCAGTCTTACCCAGCCTGGTTACTGGCGTAACTGGGATCATTTTCCTTGTCGGATTTTACACTCTCGCCTAGAACAATCACAAATTTTAAACCATCGCAAACATAAATTTACGAGCATGCCCCAGCAGGATTCAAACTCGAGGCTATCACAACAGTAGGAGGATCGTCCCATCGATTTTACCACCACGCCACCAAGCCGGCATATTATTATTTTTGAATAACATACAGAAATTAGTGTCCTCCCCGGGAATCGAACTCGTGACTTCCGTTTGGAAGCTAAATGCTTTAACTAACAACTGCTCCTATGGTTAAAAAGCAAACTAAATGGCTTTTGTACTGAACAACTTCCGATTTTCGGTCACATAAGCTCAGCAATAACATTATAAACAAATATCTGATTATTTTAGATAAAAAATATGTGAAAACTTTGTACGTGCCTTTGATATTTAAGACTTTCTCTCGATTTCCCCCCTTCCCCCAACCCATCCTGACTTGGTTCCAATGGGACCACCTCCAAAAAAGCACTCTTTCGAATAGAAAAGAACTCGGCGAACATACATTAAAAAATATACATATACAGCCGAACATAGAACCTCCTCCTTTTTCGGTTGGCTTATTAAAACAGAATCAATATAAAAATGTTAAAATGTATGAGATTAATACTGAGAATAATCTGATGTTCAACAGAAGAGCTCTATTACGCCACCATTATAAAATAAAATAATATTTATAAAATACTAGCGACCCGCCCCGGCTTCGCACGGGTGCAATGCTGATACTAAATTAAATACACTACAGAAAAAATATGAATGTTGTATATAAAAACATAGCGGCCCGCTCCGACTTTGCACGGGCATAAAATATATATGCCTATGTCACTCAATGAAAACATGATTAAAATCGATCCAGTATTTTTGGTTCATTCATTACTGCCCTTGGCCTGCATGCATTAAATTTGGAGTAAAACAATTCCTCTTCCCGTATACTTACTCTGAAGATTTCCTGCTATCTTTGGAATATCTAAATTCATACAATTTTTATTACATTACACATTTTTAAACGCAAATTTTAAATTTGTAATATCTCCGAAAATATTTGTTTAATTTACATGCTGTAAGGAACCATATTGATCTATATTAATTGCACACTGTATTTAATGTACTTAATTCGATAAGGATTAATGCCGTATTGCTTAAAATAGCTTGGTAAATAAGCCATTTTCTCACGTAAAAAGTAAACAATAAAAATGGTTAATGTGGGTTATCCCTAAAAGATAAACATATACCATCGCGGACTTTTTTGTAGGCCTTTTTATGGTGTACAATACTGTAGTACATTAATTTGATCTAACTCGTAGGGTTAGGCAGCGTTTTTGCTAATTGCTAAATAAGCCTAAAAAAATAGGTTAATTTACGACATCACGTTAGAAACCTCTAAAATTAGCAATGTTGCCTTAGTATATTATGCATGTATTATACATATAAACCTTCCTCTTGAATCACTCTATCTACTGAAAAAAACCACATCAAAATCCGTTGCGTAGTTTTAAAGATTTAAGCGCACATAGGGATATAGGGACAGAAAAGGTGACTTTGTTTTATACTATGTAGTGATATAAATAATATTTCTTATTTGAATATAAAGTAGAAACCTTTATATATTTATTAACAAAATTCAAATAAAATAGATGCTTTTTAAAAAATATTATGTTGTTTTATTTTACTGGATCACCAGTTTATTTTAATCCGTGTCAAAATGTACCCATAATTGGTAACAACACGCAGTTTTTATTTAGTTGTTAATATTTCAAGTTCAGTCACCAGAGGACGAAATTGATGAATATGTCGGTTGGCCGATTATTTTTTAAATTTCTTCATAAATTTGTATTCCCCACATATTTCAATTTACCACACCATGAATATAAGAAAAACAGAATAATTTGCTAAATTTTTGAGCGATATTGTAATATTTCTGTATTTTTATTCACCCGTTAATTACTATTATTTATATAGCAAGCTCATATGTCTCTATGTATCACCGGTTATGATAAATTCAATGAACATCAGAATTATGCGATTCAACTAAAACATTTGTTAATGAAATTGTTTTCGGAAAAAAATACATCTTTGGGGAGAACGCCATTTATCAGAAAAAATCAAGCGAACAAACCTGTGCGAAATGTTTAAACCGTGTGCAATCTTCCTTATGCTAATCTCCTTCACCATTTTAATGTTTTCGTTGCTGAAGGCGGTTTCAGGCCGTGTAGAACCAGGTTTGTTTTTGACGATCTTTTAGCCGTCCTTGAACGTTTTGTACCGTTTACTCGTGTGGTACCGTGTGTATTCTTTATAACATACTTTTTTGTCTCACGTTTTAACGAAAGTTTTTTTCCCAACTCAAAATACATTTTTCATATTTTTAATAATTAACAAACTCACTGTTACAAGCCCTTCATATATATAATATGGCAATTCGGAAAGGCCTTCCCATATTATGTAGGCCTATACATTA
Organism: Rhynchophorus ferrugineus; assembly: GCF_030347505.1. Taxonomy (NCBI): domain Eukaryota; kingdom Metazoa; phylum Arthropoda; class Insecta; order Coleoptera; family Curculionidae; genus Rhynchophorus; species Rhynchophorus ferrugineus. The sequence continues at coordinate 86,683,210 of NW_027472580.1, read as the reverse complement.
ATTTTAAAGGATTTCAAATTAGGATTATATATTGTGTTACTTAGTATACAATCGCATCGGTTTTCTTCGCATTTTGTAGAAAGTTTTGCTTTTTTACTTCAGTTTAAAAAAAAGGCGTCTAAAATTCATCGAATACTGTGTCCAGTTTATGGCAACCATGCTTGATCGATTTCAACATGTGAATACTATTGTCGACGTTTTAAAAATGATAATTTTAACACCGAAGACAAGACATGACCGCGAAGACAAGGATTTGAAGTCGTTACTCGACGATTACATCAATGGATATTCCTATCCATTATAATTGATGTGTTTGAACCGAACACTGCGCGAAGAACGCCCATCCATGGACAATAATTTGACGAAAACATATAGTACCGATTGTTTACGATAAATAATCAAATTAAAAACAATCCTTTAGAACTAGCTATAGGCCTGAATATAGTATTTTCTAATTTATCCGAAATTCTAATCCTGAAAATCAATTATCAGAATACATTTTTATTCAATACAAGTTTAAGCTTAGTTAAACATGTTTTATATTTAACCCTATATACTCCCTTTTCCAGATATTTCCTTGCCGGCATAATATAAATAGTAAAGGATCTCAACTTAATATTCATAACTCCAAGTATCTCTCCACCTTCGAGCTCTTATTTATTACCATACTGACACACTTCTTTGTAACCTGGCACACTTTAATTACCATAAATTACATAACAGGCGAATCCGTAATATTACGAGGATTTAAAAGCAAAATAAAAACCAAGAGCGGCAAGAAGTCTACTCATTAATACTGAGCAGAGTTTAAAACTTGGAAACTGGATTTCCTTCTTTAGTGCTAAAAGCTTTTGAAATATTCCTCGGCTGATTCTAGTTTATGGACAGGCTGTTTTCCAGATATTTCTCAATATTAAATTGCGCTGTTAAACATCCAACTGAACTTTCATTTTATTTTCATATTCAAATTAATTATGACAAATATTTAGTTTTGTTAAGTTTGTTAATGATTGTTTCTTTGAGTATTATTTGCTGTATATTCATTATTTCAAAATTATTACGTTATGTACTCATACATGCACCATATTTGAGTATTGAGAATAGGAATATTTTATTATTATTATTATTATTATTCTTGTTGGTGCAACAATAAGCATTTTTTATAATATTATATACATGACCTCTAGAAATTCACTTCACTAAGTGATTTCCTATGTAAAATATTATATAAAGTTACTAGTCTTATTAAAATGATATTCTAAAGTCTATAAATGTGTTATAACCAGATTGGATGGTGTTAAACCTTTTGATTTATACTATATACATACTTCAGTATCACGTCGCACATTTAGCTGATTAACGAGCATATTGGGCATATGCCGCGTTGCATCACTTCATTAGAGACATGATACGAAGTACTGACAATGGTACGCAACATTTTTCTTTGGAACCATTGTATGATTTTGCAAACAGTACCCCATAGTTGAATTGCATATGAACAAATAGGCTTAAGTATTGATTCGTATAGCAATACCTTGTTATCTGATGATAACTTGGATATCTAAGTAGTTTTCGTTTAGCAAATAGATGTTTCTTCCAGATTAGGCATCGGTCTAGATGCATAGCAACATGTTTAGCATCCTCAGCTTGGTGAAGTTGGTAATTATTGGTATTCACTGGTGGCATGTATTCACATGTTCTTCTACAGAGAGTGAATGTTGCATGGATAGGTTTTACTTTATTTTCTTTAACACTCCATGTCTTCAGACTCAATTGTATTTTATCAAGGCGTACTTGGGGGCTCTTTGATGCTGTTATTTTATCTTCCTGAGACTCCTGAATATATTTCATGTAATTCAGTTGTGATCATCGTCTTGTTTTATAGTATTATCAGGTAAGATTTTACTGACTGAAAATGTAGATGAGGGAAAAGCTTCTTTAATCCATCAACCCTGTGTACCATAACTTATCTAAGATCTGAGGTATGTCTTAAATGGAGATAAACAATATCTTTTGGCAATTAGGTCCATATTTATTTTGCTTACAAGTCTATGCGCTTGTTCTATGATCCCGAGCTTATTACGAACCAAAATTGCTATTTTAAAATAATACTTCTTTTTATACTGTATTATTATGCCTCTTTATGTATAATTTCTCAACTTATATAACTTATGGAATGGTAGGAGGTGACACCTTCTGGTGAATTATTATTATTTTTGCTACTTCCCAAATAATATAAATGATGAATGATGAATGAAAATAATGTATTCATAATGTTGCCTTATAAAACAGGTCAAACAAAGTCCCCGGCCTCACACATCGATGGCGCTACTAGAATTAGATCCATATGTGTTTTAGTTAGAACTAACTCTCAAAAGATGCATGTATAAATTTGCTTGTTAATAATCTTACACCCTCCTCTAATAATTTGTGTATTGTAATACTGAATATTGAGGAATCGAATGTTCAATCAACTCAAATTTTCTTACGAGTATATGTAAAAAATTTCATCAATATTTAGCTGTGAAAAAGATTTGTTCATACCGGATAATGCTAAGTTTTACAAAAGTTCCACTGAAAAAACGCGAAGGGAAGTGTATTGATCTTCATGTATAATACTTCATGTACATGTGTTCTTCATATACGAAACAATAAAGCCATTTTCGTTGAAAAGTAATTGTTTTCATTATTAGACTCAAAATATAAATAAAGCAACACAAACTATAGCAACGTATTAATTATTTCTACACATCCCTACAAAACTATTACAAAAAACACTCTAAATACGCTTAGACATTTCCTCTATTAAAAATAATCTACCCTATGTTATAATTTGAGTACTCTGAAATAATTTTATATTAATAAATTATATCAATAATTTTTAAATGTATCTTAATGCAAATATAAACTTTTTATTTGTTGTCTTGTATTACATTATGCATTCTCAACACAAAGGTTGAGATGTATTGCTGTCGAGGAAGTTGGAGACGGTTGGAAGAGTTATATTAGGAAATTTACATTTAAAGTATCTTGTAATTGGTGTGTAAATTTAGGAACAAAGCGAGACAATGAGAAACGAATTGCACTTAGTGTCACAATTGTTTTAGGGCACATGATTATTTGTCGATGCGAAAATATTTTTTCATTGAATATTTAAGATTTTTAGGACCTTACGATGGTTAAGAAATTTTTTGAGATGTGAAAAGAGTTCGGTGTGAAACAGTTCGGACTTTAATCCGGAGCACTTTAATCTGCATAGATAGTGTTTGTTAATTATGAAATTAATCATCTACAACTAGTTAGAAATTAAATATATAAAAAATCAAGTAAATTTTTATAATATACATTCTCTAAATATATAGAATTGATATAAATCTTTTGGATTAAAACATTTGAAGATAATCTAAATCCTAAACTACTTCAGACATGTTTCTAGGAAATAGTTATCAAAAACAGTTCCCATTGAATGTAAACTATATCCGATATATTATAACATTCCACGCATGAAGGTATGTGAAATTTAGTATGGCTAAAGTTTATATAGGGAAGAAGAGAATATAATTAAATAGATTAAATAAAATACAAGTTACACATAAACGGGCAATCACACCTACCTGTCAATTCAACTTCAAATTCATGCTTATTTTACGCGGTATATTCCAACAAACAAGAAATGCTTCCTCTTTTGTTGTTAGACGTGTTGTTGCAATTTTATATGAAAAATAAGTCACTGAAACTGTTATTAAACAATTTTGTTTAATTATAAACAACAGTATTTAAATTTTACTATTGAAAATTATGTATTACTATTCATTATACCAGTGTTGTTGTAGATAATAAGATCAAAAATTACTATAAATAGTATAAAACCACAGAGAGTTTATTTAGAATTTTAGTTTTTAGTAATGGCAAATTAATGTAGCCGCCGATATATGTATAAATATATAGTTGTGTTTTGTTTAGTATCAATCTTTTATATATATGATCAGTACTCTTGCTTTGGACTGGGTCTTTCCTCCTTTTTGAAATATTTTTCAGATGTATTTAACCCAAGTTCGCTTAAATAGCCTTCTAGTTTTACTCCTTTCTATCCTTGTTTCCCGTAGTCTCTTGTCATGTCTTGTGTGCTCCATACACTGTAAGCGTACCCACCAACTGATTTATTTGCTTTCTTTGTATCCTTCCACTGATTCTATATTGAAATATTTTCTTATTTCTTTACTGTCCATCCTCTTCCACCTTTGTTAGACCTCTAACTCTTACTGCTTGGTTTACTTTTATTCATTGTTATTCCGTATTCTTTAGTATCATATTCCATTTTCATCCAATTACAATCTTCAATTTATATAGTATAAAATATATTTATATTAAAACGATAAATACATTTTCAAAAAATTTAATGACTATAACTGATTTACTTATTGACGAAAACAGGGGACCTGTAGACGTGAAATTTAGCACAGTTAAAACTTATATCTAGGAAGAATTTTTAGGACTAAAATGTGTTATATGCGCTACAAATAAATATATAACAATAAAATAAAACACGCCCACATCAAGCAACCGTCAATAGCTCTCAAATCGGTGACACAAAATATATAAACAAATATTTTAGGCTCCGGCCGACGCGCTGCAAGCTCCAACTTTTTAGTAGTATTAAATTTTGATTCAGTTCAGGTTTCTCTATTAATTATGTTTATTAACAAAGCACTAACCAAATATTGGAGGTAATAAAAACCTTAATTTTGCATCAAGAATTAAAATGCATGCTGCAAAGAATATTAACAATAAAATAGCTTCATAGAATTTTAATTTCTGTTTTGGTGGTAGTTATTAATTGCTATATAGGACATAAGACAAAGTAGAAAGCAGTAAATAAACGAAATAAGGCAAATAAAAGATTATTTACCTGTAAGGGTAAGATAGAAAAGGGTGAGAGTGGAATAAATAAGCAAAGAACGAAGCAAATATTTAAATTATTTGAAAATTTAGGTTTAATTTATTATTTAATTATTACATTGTTACTAGTCGTTTCCAACTAACCTACAATTTGTCTTTATGATAACTTAAATCTAGGTATATAACTAGGAGGACCCATCGGCCCTATCTCAGTCTCTGATGAGGTATGTTTATACATGTCACTGCTGTATTTTTGTTACTTCTTCACTATTTTCTCCGACAGCCATAATCGCAATATCATCAGCAAATTTAGCCATGGTAATATTCTCCATTTGTGGTATATAACAAGTGTAGAGTAGATAAAGCATTGGCTCCAGTAGACTTCCTTGTGGTACACCTGCTTCTTTTATAGTAGAGTAATCTTCTTCTTGTTTAACTCTAAACATTCTGGCTGTAATTAACAAGGCCTTCACGCCAAACCTTTGTTAAGGCTTGTGGCTTGGATGTACCAAGAATATAGCTGAGCATACTTTTTTACTTTCGTAGGATTTTTCAATAACATCTGTCGTTCTTCGAACCTTGTCAATTATTGAATGTTTCTTAATAAACCCAAACTGGTGTGTTGGAATGTTCTTTCTATGATAAGTTTTATTATTTTCAACATAATTTTTTTAAAATCCTTAGATATTACTGACAGCAGTAATAAAAGTCTATAGGTTTTTATTTCGTTTGGTGACTTTCCAGGTTTTGGAATCATTATAATTTCCGCCATCTTCAAATGCATGGGACATGTTTTAATCTAAATGATGTATTGATCAAGTTGGTGAGTTTTAATACTCCTGTTATAGAGAAATTTTGATAAAAGATTGAAACTATATGAAATGAAATACTGAAAATATGCAGCAGTTAAAATGAAATTAACTACATAATTTGCATAGATGGAACACATAGGACAAATAGAAGAAATTCTAAATTATTATGAGTAAGTTTTAAAAAAAATTTAATTTAACAATCTAAGCATTGATAAATATTAAGGTGTTTAATGACTAATGCAATAAGATTCATGACTATATGATATATTATTGACTGAAATTTGTATCAATTATTTTGATTATTTACTTTAGAGACCTAAGTTATTAAAAATAGTTAATTTAATTATTGTACAAACTTTTAACATACATTTCCAAATTTTAAAAAATAAATTACCTAATTGTTTTCATTGTTGTTTTAATATACATCCTAAAAAAAATTGTATTACTTGAATTATTATTTCATATTAATGTTTATAATTTAGAAACAAAGAGAGATCTTGTATATTTATATTCGAAGTTGTGATTATATATTATATTATATATTCGATTTTGTATATTTATATCCGATTTAGTGAGTGCTTTGAAGTTGTGACACTGAAAATAATCTTTCTTATGATACCTTGTTATGACGTTTTGTGGTGTAATAATTTAAACTTATCAGTGCTTTGATGATTAATGAATCTTTATTAGCTCTTGCCGTAGTTATATTAATATACTTTAGTATACAGACATTTATTATTTAAAATAATGTTATGTATCAAATATATTGAAAACATATAAATACAATGAAAACAATCTTCTGTAACATATACATTTTCAATTATTCTATTTACTATGTTATGGGAGAAACATGCTTAATTTAATAAATTGTGGTTGAATTTCGACACAGAGCTCAGAGCACAGTATATTATTAGCTTCATTGATAACAAGTGAATACCAACCATTACCCAATAATTAACGTTTAGAACAAATTTTAGCCATTTCAACCATCATTTTTAGAATTAACACCAATTAAAATATTTAAACTATCTCAACTTGTTGAGTTCTCTTCAGGTTATGTTAATGAACCAAAAACATAGCGCAAACAAAAACTACTAGTTCCCATTGCAACTCTCACAATGACCCGTTCCTTCTCTCTCGCATATTAATCGCTTTCCGAGCGCATGAACGTCGAAAGGCAAAGTTCGCCATTCAAATCGCTAATTAGAAGTTTTACGTTCCAGACCAGTACGGCTCTGCTCTACGACGCGTTAAACGTTTTCATTACCGCTTTCCGGGATATGGCGACAAAGGAGGATCCGATAATAAGGCCACTCGACTGCGAAGGCTCCCAATCTTCCGACCACGGGACCAGAATCGCCGAACTCGTTAGAAAGGTAACAGTGTTTTTAAGGAAAGAAAAAAGAAAAACACCATATCCGTGTTTTGTTTCTCTTTTTTCTTTATCAAAGTTTGAGATAGATACTTGATTGTTTTCATTTTCACCGAAGAAATAATATATACTGTATTTATAGAATGATTACACTCAGTCACTCAATTACTATCCATTTTTTTTGCGGCAATGATATTTTATACGTAAACTTATTTCAAGAATCTTATGTTCATTCTAAAGCTCCTCAAATTTTCAATGCTCTTTTTGGAAGAACCATTAGAAACTTATATTATTTCAGAAAAATTGGTACAATATTTGTGCAATTGGGACCTCTTTCTACGGGTTTTCCTGCGATTTCGCATATTTCCTTCATATTTCCCTTCGTAGATTAACTTTTCATCATCAGTCACAATACACTATAAAATATTCTTTTTTCCCATGGATATCAATGAAACTACGATGTTAAAACGGTTAGAAATGGTATTTTTAGTTAATTCGTGTGGTAAACATATTCTCCTTTAGGGATTTTTCCCATTAACTGCTATACCGTTGTATAAGATGTTCTTGGAGAGTTGCCGGGTATTACAATTGAATATCTTCTAACTTGTTTGGTCTTCCGGTCTATTCTTTGTCACCACCAATAATTTTTTAAAAGTGTTTCATAGCCTTTGGCAGCATTTTTAGTCAATTCGTGTGATAAACATATTATCCTTTAGGATTTTCCCCATCAACTACCAAGCTGTTGCATAAAAAGTTCTTGGATAGTTGCTGCGTTATACAATTGAATATCTTCTAACTTGTTGGGCCTTCCAGTCTATTCTTTGTCAACATCAATAATTTTTTAAAAGTGCTTGATGACCTTTGGCAGCGGTTATATTTAAGTCAAACAACAAAAGTAATAAATGTCATAAATGTAATTTAAGAGTAATTAACTAAACTGTTACTTGTTAAACTTAACAGTTATTTATATTAATAGTTCGCATTTTCACCAACAGATATCGCTGATAAAATTAAATTAAACCCATAAATAGACTTTGGGCGTATTGAACGGCTATTCAATTTTTTTCCCTTAAACAACTCTCCAAACACGACTCTAAATCAGTGTTAGAAAACTAATTTAAAAAGAATTAACATATGTTCAAATGGACAACACACGTAATATTGTAGACATGTTACATGCTGATATGTTCAAAATGTCTGTTATCTCATGAAATTTTATATTACGTTTCCTAAAACTATTTTGTGACTATTATTATTTTTAATATTTTTCGGAACAACTGACGATTTTGGGCGACTACAATATTCAGCATCATTTGTAATATTGATGGTTTTTGCAATAATTGATTTCCATAGTGTGGGGTGTCTGTTAAAGTTCGACAATATTTTCCCCATCAAGAAACAATATTCTCTAGACATAACAAAACCTGTCACATTAAAATCACTGTAACTTGTAAATTAACGGTTTTCCTATATTTAGGCCAATTTTTAATGCTCTATTTTGACCTCCTTGGCTGACTTTTTTCAGGTAACTGCTATGAAATTTTAAGATATTAAGTTATGACAATTAAGTCCTTTATTGCATTTCCCGCCCTTTATTTTAGGTTTTCGAATTGTATGTTTAAGTGTGGATCTACATGAGCCTAACTTATTACTACCCTCTGAGTCATAACGTATTTTTATAGAGACTAGTATTCTGGTTGATATAGTAGAGCTGAATTCCACATGACCAAATAGGCTTGAGTATAGACTCATACAGCAACAGCCCTCAAATAATGGTTCACAAAACTAAATAAATATAATAAATTAATGTAATTATATGATATCGATATATTGTATGAATTACACGGTCAATTTTAAACACTTCAGTTTAACTTCTATTGACTTCTTTTTCTCTATTCTTAAACTTTACAGTTTTCTTTTAACAGTTTCTGTAACTTTACAAATTTCAGCCACTGAAAGGAAGCAAGAAGATATTACCAGGTCCCCTTACCGGTCCAATCCATTTCGATGCGACTGGACAGAGAATCAACTTCGATCTGCAGATCATCGAAATCTCCAAGAAGGAAGTGGGATTCCGAGTGACAGGTGCTTGGAACTCGATGAAGCCGAACATGATCCAGTATGCTGTCACACAAGAGGAACGCGAAAAAGAACTTCAGAAGGAAATTCAACAGAAAAATTTCAGAGTAGTCTCCAAGTACGGTAAAATATTTCAGTTTGTTGATTTTCTATATTGTTTCCATTTATATGCTCATCCTCAGTCACAACACAAGTGCCACGTTAAACACATATCGATTATCAAGTTCTAGATTTCGTCTCTTTCATCGGAGCTACATAATATTGGCCAAATTTGCCTTGGCCTTTTGATTTTAAGGTTTTGAAACCATATAGAAGCACTTTATCTACGTATTTATTAAGGGAACGTAACATACCACTACAAAGTAACGAAAGATGGAAAAAATGGTCACTGTATCAGTACCTATTATTTAGATCCATCCTAGTTCCCAATCAATCTCAATTAATCAATTGATCAACCACTTTAAATCTTCTGAAGACATGTTCAGTGTCTGTACAATAATTTCTAGTGATTATGGTGTAGTTTTTCATCACCCTTAGCATGCTTCCTTTGGAGCCTCTATGGACAATTTTACAGAAACCAATTCACTTGCAAACAATTGTTTTTCAACTAATTCTATTAAATGGTAACTACTTAACTGGTACACTGCAGACTATTAAGAAATAAATAGAGAGACTGCCCATTTCAATTCAATCATCATATATGGTGCCATATGTATGGTGGATGATATCTGTAACAAGACAGCAACTTAATGGGTTCTTGGAGTATAGAAATAAATATTATTCAAGTATATAAAAGTATTCAAACATTAGTCAAAAGTGGGCAAAGCAAGGGTACTAAAGTTTATATTGACAATATGAATTTCGAATAAATTAATTAATTCAGAATTATTGCATAAGTATTATGAAAGAAAATCTCACTTATTGTATATTAATCAAAATATTTTCCATTATTTTCTCCAACTTTTTGCCGTCTTTCTGGCAACTTGGCCTTATTGTTTCGAAAGAAGAATGTTGATTTAGCGGTGTTTTAATTATTGAGCCCAATTTTGAAGCTCTATGCCTACTGAGCTATGGTTTATCGATCTGAACAAGTGCTTTTGCTATGTATAGCCAAGAAATATCTTGCAAAAGGATGACTTTTCGTCTGTTACTAACCGTTGCCGATCTTTCAAGAATAAGTCGCTCAATTTATTGAAATGACGTTGATAGGCAACTTTAGTGTAATAGTTCCAACCGATTTTACTAGCACGTAATACACTATATGTTAACTTGCTGATTACTCCTTATGTACAGTAACACTTTTTGGCCCTGCTAAGCTAAGTGTAAGTTTTTTTGAGAATTTGAACTAGTTTGTCGTCTTATAAGTGTTCCAAATCATTGTCTTCTACCTTTTTGGCCTTCCTTTATCATTAACATCAAAAAATCACTTTCAAATCATTAAAACCAAAACCTACAATTGCTATTTGACGTAGCAGTACCATCATAAGTTTGTTAAAATGTCTGGCAGACTTCGGCAACATATTCCTTCATACAAAAGCAGTAAAAGCAAAGACACAATTTTGAGCGTACAATGATTAGTATATGTAGATACTGAATAAGTTAATAATACTAAATGGCCTCTTATTTTAGGTAAATAAATGTCAAAACCATTAAAGTTAGTAGTTAGTTTAGGTTGTCTAACAATACTTTATATTGATACTTGATACAAAAAAACATGCATGTACCTAACATAAACGAATATCTTCATATTGATTCTTATAGATAAATGTTTGCTGTCAGTCTCAACAATTGTTCTATGTACACATTCATTTTGAATGCCACATACACTTTTCTAACATTATATTAAGACTATTTGTTTGGTAACTACCGGAACTTATTTAGAATTTCAACAAATAAATAAAACTTTACAACAGAACCAAAAAGATAACGATAAGAATAATGAAAATATCGCATATCCTGACCATGAGTTGATCCAACACTTGCTGTCCATTAATCACCGACCAGTACTTTATCAATCATGAAGTTGTCTATAGAGAAATGCGAAGCTGCACGTTAGTTTCACGTTTCCACCTTTACGGGGAGAAAATGTCAGCTGCACCAGCAACGGCGTGTACCCCGCCAGAAAAATAGAACGTTAGAAGCGGCATTGAGACGACACGTCGGAAAATAGACGGGAAATGGGGTCGATCCTTTGTCGATGCCACGTCTGTGCTTGTGGAACTTCCAGATATCACCCGAGAGTTTATTTGAAACCGCTTTGATCCTATTCACGCTAATTCTTTTTTGATATTATTACCTTTAATACAAACCTTAAGAAATATATTTACGAAAAATACCAGAAACTTCGGAACATAAATATAATAAATAAAAAGTATAAAAAACAAAGATTTATCTTTTAATAATAGTGGAAATGTGAGAAAGTTTCAAGTTATCTCGTCTTTCAAATAATTTATTGACAATATTTTTTTTTTCTTGGCTCTTTTTAACAATTTTCACCCATAGTGATGAAATAATGCGCATTAAACGGTTGCGTTATCTTAATACTTCTTAAAGTAACATTCAAATGCGCTTGGTTCATTGTTAGAAAATGGCGAAACCATTTTACTTATACCTTTATCAAACAGAAAACGTTTCATCAAAAAAAACAAAAACAACTCACACTAGTTCTCTTTCAGTCGACAATCTTCTAAAACCATATTCAGTATATGTACAACTATTTTTGGTGGTAATGATGAAGTTTTTCATCGCCCTCGGCATGCATTGTCTTCAGAGCCTCTATGGGCATCTTATAGAAATTAGTCCATTTAAAAACAACTATTTTTGAAAAAGCACATCTACTTGATATAACATTATGAACTGATACACTACCGGTTACTATTAACAGTTAAATAAAGAAACTGGACTTTAAGTCAGTTAGGTTATTATTGCTGTTAATAATATTAATTACTCTTATAAAAAAAAAGTGATTTTGATTTAAACATAGCGCCGAAAAAAATGTTTAGTCGAGACTCTGATTAAATAGTGATGTAAAAATCTTTAAGAGTTCAAAAGATTGTGAAAAAAATAAAATTTGGACAAAAAATTAAAAAAAAATTAAATGGAAATAATGAAATAAATTTTAATGTTCACTATTCCACACTAAAATAAAATTTAATGAAGAACAAATGTTTGAATAAATGTAATGTTGAAGGAATAAAAGTAAAATCGAAAACGAATCGAATTAAAAATATTTTTAAAAAAAATATAACGGCCACGTAAAATACACTTTGTTGCACGTACCCTTCATTCACGAGACCAAACCAAATTTTGCGAAAGATCACGTCGGGGTCACCAATCTGAGGTAAGTTATATGGCTCGATGAATGGAGGTAAAACGAAATGAAACAGTGGTGTTTACATTATGTGACCGTTATTTATTGAAGTTATATAAAAATGTGGAATATACAAAATAGATAAAACGGATAGGAGCGGTGTTACCTAGTGACGAGGATTGGGCAGTCGATGGTGGCACGTCTAAACCAAACGATGGTCGGGTACTGAATGATAGAAAATACCCATCAAAAAACATCCCAGATAAACGTCTAGGGGTTGCCAGCTATTCGTTATCGTGTTCTACTTGTCGCTGCTGGCACCCCGCCAGCGTTCAACATCTGGGATTATATTTCTTCGTACTTTGTTGACTGTTATTCCACGATGTAAAATTCGAAATGCTTCAAGGTCGCTACACATTAAATGACTACCAGCTTTTGAACAACTATATTTATCAAGTAAATAACATACTTTTTATACTAAATTGCTGGAAAAAATGCATAATTTCTTTTAATTTTAACATCAATCATGGACCATTAAGATGATAACATGGCTTATTTAATATATAAATGAGTAATTTGCCTATAACCAAATAAAATTGTAGTATTTCATATTCTTTCCTGTAGGCAAACTAACATTGACAATGTATTTTTAGCTTTTATTACTATTGTGCTTCCAACTTTGTTTAGTGTTTGTATCCCACATGTGATTAAACTTACCTACCAAAGAGGAATTAAAATACTATAAAGTTTTTATCTAATCATTAATATTCTTTACAAATTAATGTACCTATTGCCTGTAATATTCGGTTAGTGTTATACTGCGAAATTAGTTTACTAACGAAACCTGAAATTAACATTAATTTTACTACTAATACCAATAAAATTCGTAGAAAAAAATGAATAACCTTTACAAATACGTTTAGTCTCTGATATATTTTATATACAGTCACGTTTTTAATCGCTAAATATACCTTCTGGTCAAGTGGATACATATAATTTGTTATCCCTACAAAAAAAGTATAATGTAAGTTACTACAAGTTACTACAATAATCTTAATAGATTTGTGTCCCAAATTACCATTACTTCTTAATAGATTCACCAATACTGGTATAACCCAAACTAATAGAAAATCTTAAGTAATATGGCTAAAAATTAAATAGCATCGTTTAATAATGTCTTAACTCACCTATTTTTCATTTTAAATACAAAAATGATATAAAACGTAGTCAGTTTCCTTACGATTTTAATTACACATCAGTGGTCGCTTTACATAAACAGAAATAGCAATAATCTACCGCATAACAGTTGGAACTGGCAGCGCGTCGACCAGAATCTAAAATATTCGTTTATATACTTTGTGTCACCGATCTGCCAACTATTCCTGGTTGCTTGATTTGGACGCTTTTCATTTTACTGGAATTTAATTATTTGTAATTAAGTATAAGCTCTGTATAAGCTTTAACCATATTTTTAAGGAATTAGAAAAAAGACTACCTATAACAATCATTTTAAATGACCAGTAAAAAGCACCTCTCCAGGTGAGTCCAATTATAAACAAAGCGTCTGCAATAAAAATTAAACGTAAAATGCACAAACCAAGCGAGATATTACCGCTAGTCAGAGACAGACCCGCCAAGACTCCATTCATTTCAATTTCGTACTCTACCGACCATACCGTAGTAACGAGTCAGAAATATAACCCACCCAATTAAAAGGAAAATTAATTAAGTGGATATTTTCTTTGTTCCTAGTGAGGCATGCCGTGTAAAGAAAAGATATTTTTGCAGAGATCGCGTTTTTCAAAAAGGAGGGAAAAAAACGCAGGAGAAAAATAGAACGGTAAAAACAGAGGTTTTGTTCTGTGCTTTATTATAATTAATGTCTGATTTCAAAAATATGCGAGGAAAATCATAATAAAACACTCGGAAGCCCTATTTCGTTCAAGAAATAATTACCCGTTCGGTTTTTGGAGATTATTAATCATACCTTGGATTTCCGTTTATCATACCAATTTTATCATTTATACTTAGTAAAAAATAATACAGTAAATGAATATTTTAATATTTCATTATTTCTCTAAATCAAGTTACTATTAAATAATATTTTGTCTTAATCAAAATTTGATATGAGTGATGTAAGTGGGACGGCTTTGAAAGAATGAAAACAATTATTCTCAATATCATCTAACAGTTTATATTTGTCTAAGACGTTTTCATTTATTTAAATTTTTATTTTTCCTGCCTTGGAAATAATTAGCATTGAATCATAATCCCATATTCAGAAAGTCTCATTCAAGTGAATGACTAAGCTGCTCATTTCCAATCTATTTAACAATTATTCACGATTCCAGCATTTCTCAGTTTCTTCTTCAATGTGTCTGATCGAAGTCATCCAAACTTTATTATTCCAACCTTTACTTTTTACCATCATGTTTGGTGGTCTTAACTCTATTTTTATTTCATAATTTTATTTCGATAACTAATATCAACACACCAGTTTGGGTTTATTAATATGCATTCAACAATTTACCAGGTCCGTAGAATAACAGATGTTATTGAAAAAGCCTACGAAAGTAAAAAATATGCTCAGCTATATTCTTGTATGTAGCACAAGCCTTCGATAAGGCATGAAGGCCTTATTCATGTACTACAAAAAATGTTACCAAAATAACACACCGAAATACTAAAATCGTACATTACAGCCAGAATATTTAGAGTTAAACAAGAAGAAGCTTACTCTATAATAAAAGAAGCTAAAGCAGGTGTACCAAAAGGAAGTATACTGGGACCAATACTTTATCTACTCTACCCTTGTGATATAAACCAAATGGAGAAAAATTACGATGGTTACATTTGTTGATGATAGCTGCGATTATAACTGTCGGACACAATAGTGAAGAAGCCACACAAAAATTACAACAAGCAAGTGACAATATAAATAATTGGACACAAGCTTTGAAAATAAAAATCAACGAAAGATTAATGATTAAATCTGTGCATGTGTAGTTCACCTACAATCAGACCCTACAATCACCAATAGCATTAAATAATACTATCATTCCTTATAGCAACAACTAATGGATGAAAATCACA
Organism: Rhynchophorus ferrugineus; assembly: GCF_030347505.1. NCBI lineage: Eukaryota > Metazoa > Arthropoda > Insecta > Coleoptera > Curculionidae > Rhynchophorus > Rhynchophorus ferrugineus. Next base: position 86,667,645 of record NW_027472580.1, on the reverse strand, counting down.
ATTATCAGTAAATAATAAATTGCTATTATATAAGCAAATACTGAAACTTATATGGACAAACGGGGTTCAATTATGGGGATATTCTGCAAAGAGTAATATAAACAAAATACAAATTTTTCAGAACAAATCCTGAGATTATTATAGGCGTGTCCAAATACTACAGGACTGACTACCTACATCGAGACCTCCAAATACCCACAGTCAGCCAAGAAATCAAGAGAATTGCAAGTCGGCTTGGTGGCGCAGTGGTAAAGACGATACCTCCTACTACGGTCCTCCTACTGTTGCGATAGCCGCGGATTCGAATCCTGCTGGGGCGTAATCGTATATTTATGTTTGTGATTATTTAAAATTTGTGATTGTCCTAACCAAGAGTGTAAAAATCCGACAAGGAAAATGATCCCAGTCACGTCAGTAACCACCAGTAACCTGGGAAGATTTTTAAAGTCGGTAGGCTTAATGCTGAGGACCGTGGTTCGGAGCCCACGTCAAGCTGTAGGTCCAGTCCAGATAAACCCCTAGTTGGCAAAAGGAGTCTTTAATGGAACCATCTGATCTTGTGTAGTGTTGTGTAGTGAGATGCATTTAATAAAAAATACAGCAGTAACATGTATAAACTTTTTTTCACCAGAGACTGAGATAGGGCCAATGGGTCCCCCTAGTTATATACCTAGATTTAAGTTATCATAAAGACAAATTATAGGTTAGTCGGAAACGACTAGTAACAACGTAATAATAAAATAATTTTAAAAAATCTAGCCATGAGTGGTCGTTGGGTATATTGGTCCCATCCTGTTTCTGTTCAAAGTAAGTAATTAGAGAGGCAACTTATTCTGCCTGGCATCGGAATTTTCAATCAGAGTAATTATAAGCATTGATTTGAAATTTATCAAAACAAGTAATGCATTAAAATAACGTTTGCCAGTTTATAACCTCTTATCACTATTGTTTTAAAGAATTTTGGAGACCTTTGACAACCGGACGATCACTACAGGCTGATTCGTTTCGTGTTCAAACGTATCAGACAGCATTGTATCTCTTTTTAACTTGAATAGAATGAGAAGGAGAATATTGTCTAGTTCTAAAACGAATTTACAAATTGCGGCAGGCGAAACATTAAACATATAGATGAGGTATGTCTACAGCAATTTTGGATAAACTATATGTGAATTTTGTGGTGTCAAAAGTGGAACATTATTATTTTATACCATAATTACTTTTAATAGATTTAAAAATATAATTTTTTTTATTACTCTTCGTGAGTCCACAATCTGCCCTATTGGCAATAAGTATTTCTTATGTCTATATTATATATACATGGCATGTAGAAAATCACTTCATTAAGCAATCTTTTGTATAAAATATTATCTATATTCTAAAGTCTACATATGTCCGTCCAGTAATCAGATCAGGTGGTGTTAAACGTTTTAGTCTACACACTTCACTATCACATCACATATTTAGCTGATTAGCGAGTACATTGGGATGTACTGACACTCTTTCGAAGTACTTCACACAAACACTTTGAATTACACTCGTTATAGGTTCTAGAGGAATATCGCGTTATATCACTTTATTTGAAATATAGTACGGAGCATCAACAATGGCACGCAACACCTTATTTTGGAACCGTTGAATGATGGATATATTAGATTTGCTAGCGGTACCCCATAGTTGGATTCCTTATGACCAAATGGGCTTGAGTATAGACTCATACAGCAACACCTTGTTATCTAATGATAACTTGGATTTGCGCCCGATGAGCCAATACATTTGTTTTAATTTGAGTCCAAGTTGTTTCCGTTTAGAGAGTATGCGCTTCTTCCACGTTAGGCGTCGATCTAAGTGCATACCAAGATATTTAATATGTTCTGCTTGGGGGAGTTGACGATGATTGATATTCACTGGTGGACATGTCCTTCTACGCAGGGTAAACGTTATATGCGTGGATTTTGTTTCATTGGCTTTAATAAAATAGAATATGAATATCAATGCCTTTTGTATAATTAAATAGTTACTGCTTTAGCGAAATATTTTTATCTAATATAATATTTTATTTTCTGTTTTGAACATAATATTAATAAGTTCTAGAACAAACCAAACTCTGTACAAAACAACTAAATAAAAAAGCATTTGTTGCTCTCCCCAACTTCGAAACGATCTCCAATAAAATTTCTATTTTTCTATTTCACGTACATCAATCATTTGTTATTCAATCCGATATATACACGTGGAGTGGAGATACGGCTTTGATTAAATCTGAACTGCTCGTAGATTCGGACCGCCCTACTTGATACGAAAAACGCCGCCGCCCGGTAAGAGCCTCTTCGGCAATGATCGATGGGAAGGTTACGCTCTGGATCTGATGCAGGAAATATGCAACATTCTCAACTGCAGTTATACGTTCGAAGAGGTTCCGGACGGTAAATACGGAAGTTACGACCCAGTCAAGAAAGAATGGAACGGTCTGATCGGCCATTTATTAAACAGGGTAAGTTAAGGTTATTTGTATTAATCGTTTGTTAGTTTGTTTAAAAAATAGTATCTGCTCTTAACGTTTGATTTTTAAATAATTTATCTCACGAAAACCAAACTCTTAATAATTGAACTGAAAACCATTACATACAATCTTATTTATTCTCGAGTCATACAATTCCGAAGCCGCTGAAGATCAAGAAAAAGTAATTCAAGATGGTCGAAAAACTATAAATGTAGTGGTAAATAATCTGGTCAGTATTGACTATAAAGTAAGATTTCGTAACTTATGTAGTGTTCTAATAACTATGTAAGTTGAGACACAACATCTTGTTTTATACAAAAATTGAGGTTTCCCGATGATAAAATATAGTTCGGATAGTACCAGGTGAAAAGTTATTTATTCAAAGTATTGGCTTTTTAATCTATACATCTTACCCATCCTTAAGACAATTTGTGGATGTCATCCCAAAAAAACCATTTGTCTTTTGAGCAAAACTATTCATCGAGCCATTTTCTAACTGCTCTGAAATTGGAGAAGTGCTGCTCTGCAAAAGCGTATCCTAGCGGTGTCGGCCACCAAAAAAAATCTATATTTCGTTATATCGATATTTTAAAAGATATCGATGTATATGTTTCTTTATATATATTTTAAAGTCTCCTCTTAGCAACTATGGGTTTATCTGGACAGGGCCTAAAGTTTAACGTGAACTCCGAACCACGGTCCTCAGCATTAAGCCTGGCGAGTGACCAACTTTAGAAATCATCCCAGAAGACATCCGGTCTAACCCAGCCTGGTTACTGGCGTGACTGGGATCATTTTCCTTGTCGGATTTTACACTCTTGCCTAGAACATTCACAAATTTTAAACAATCACAAACATAAATTTACGACGGTGCCTCAGCAGGATTCGAACCCGCGGCTATCGCAACAGTATCCCATCGCCTTTACCACTGCGCCACCAAGCCGGCGGTATATTTTCTGCAACAAGTATAAAATATCGACATTCTACCAAAAATATATCGATATTTTTAAGAAGAAATAAAAATAATGAAATATTAGGCCAAATTCATTCATAGATAGCTGTCATTCAATAGATATGGCACCCATCTTCTCATCTTTTGGATTATCCCCATGGCTCGTAATCGGTCTCTAATTATTTCTTGGGCCATATTTAACGCTTCTGCCAATATTTTTGAGTTTGAATTGGCTCTTCATCCAATACATTTTGCAGTTTCGCATCTTAAAACTTTTTCGGTCTAACAGAACTATTTGTCTCGCACATCGAAATCATCACTTTTGAATTTTCGAAACCATGTCCCACTACGGTTAGAGCATGCTTACCGTACATTTCTACAAGCAAACGATGACTTTCAGCGGCTATTTTCTTTTAATTAAATAAGAAAATTAATGCGTGCCTCAAATGCACATTTTCAGGTACGAAACTTAACATTATCAAATACGTATAAATCTATAATGATGTATACGGAAACTATAACATGTATAGCTTGAAAATGACATATAAGTCAAAGCATAACATTGCATATTTAAGCCTTGCGGCATCTGTTGGGAAGGCCGGTCATTACTTTCCGGTAGACATTGGAAAACTGCCCATTCATCAGTTTTGATCTACTAACTCGAAAGGTGCTACAATAATTATCAGCTTATAATATACAAAGTTTTTGAAAAACTATACATTAATAGGCTCAAAATACCCACAGAAGAAAGAAATATTATTTCAGACCATCTATTTGGTTTCCGTAACCAACATGGACCAATAAAGGAAGTTCGCAGATTGATCAACCAAAAACATCACAAATATTTTACTGCGAAACAAACTGACGAATATACTGAGCTACATATAATATATTCAAGTGTTCTGCAGGGAAATATCCTTAACATATTGATGTACCCACTGTATATAGGTGACGCATGGACCTCAAGAACAACTACTGTGCATACTTACAACTCGAGTTCTCCAATAAATCTTCAACTCTCAACAAAATCTATTAGAGCACTCACAATTGAATGCACTTAAATCGACACTTGACTTCGAAGAAATATGTATTAATGAAGCGTAAAAAACATAGGCATAAATTGAATTCATGGCTTAGAGGGCGTAAAACTAAATTACCCTTAGGTAACAAGGTTTTGCTGTATAAATTAATTATTTAGCTAACTTGAACATATGGTATCGAACTGTAATGTACTTGCCATCGTTGTACCGCTTATTTCATCTATAGCAAATTAATCCGAGAAGAAAAATATGCCCTGGAGCAAGGGATCCAAAGTATCCAAAACCGCTAAACATGTATACTTACGCCCTTTGGCATCAGTATAGATACACTTCGATTAATTTCAACAGTTATTTAGAAATAGAACCATATTCTAGCACCTGAATTCTCAACATCCAAATATTCAGTTTACAATTGAGACCGAAAATGTTTCCGAAATATACTTCATTCGGGCGAAAGCACAATGAGCAGCCAAGATATAGGGAACCATATTCCTTAGAGAGTGATCCTAATTACAACAAATATGTCTCTTCTTAGAAAACATAAAGTTTATGGATATAAATGAAACAATCATCCAAATGGGCAATACGATTAAATGCTCACCAAAACAGAAAAAGTTTTCCCATCAGTCCTCCTGTTTCTATAAGAAATAACAGTCCGTATTGAAAGGATCCAATTTTTGTTACTAATTCATATGGAGCTTTTGATATACAGACTTATATAAATTGTTCAAAACTATTTTGTGATGTATTTTTAGTTCCGTGGTAAGAATATCATCAAAATTTCTGAAACGAAAAAAAAAACATACATTATATTTTTCCCAATCTTAAATTTGACAAATTGTTTCTTTAATTTTAATATTAATTTAATTAATCAACATACTTAATAATTATTATTATGTTAAGCCTTTCACTTTAACAACTTTAACATTGTCCTGAAATTAAATTGAAATAATCACTAAACACACACACACACCTCGTTCAGTGTACCGTTCCTTGTGATAAATTGCAAGTTGCACCAATTATTCTCCAACTTTTCGATACCATTTTTGTAGTACGATTTTTCCTTTGCTTTAAAATAGTCCTCAGTTTCGGCGATCACCCCTTCATTAGAAGAAAATTTCTTCCCAGGTATCATTTTTTGAGATCTGAGAACAGTAAAGAGTCACTGGGAGCCAGATCTGGCGAATACGATGAATGTATGGATTTTCGCCATCGTTTTCACTGACTTGTGACACAGTGCAATGTCTTGGTGAAGCAGCACTTTTTTTTCTTCAAATGCGGCCGCTTTTCGGCGATTTCGTCCTTCAAAAGGTCCAATAACGCTATTTAATAGTCGCTGTTGATGGTCCTTCAAAAAATTAAAATACGACTAATGTTACCTTCTGAAGTTTCCATTTCCAAATTCTTACTTAGTAAACGAATAAAGTATATATCTAGAACTTAGTATATAAAACAAACACGTTAAAATGTGGCTCGATTGAATAAACATTACTAGAGATATGTAACCATCTATTAGGAAAAAACATACACTATTTTTTCCCACTCTTAAAATACAAAAAATATACAACACATTAACAAAGATTTAAAATAATTAACTTTGACAAATTTGCTCTTATTGTTTCTTAAATTTTAATATTAATTTAATTAATCAACATACTTAATAATTATTATTATGTTAAGCCTTTCACTTTAACAACTTTAACATTGTCCTGAAATTAAATTGAAATAATCACTAAACACACACACACACACCTCGTTCAGTGTACCGTTCCTTGTGATAAATTGCAAGTTGCACCAATTATTCTTTGATTACCCACTCTGGACTCTCGAGGACTAAACCGCTCGACATCAAATATTCAAACAATGCCAGTTGTATGTTTTAATTACTTCCTAAGTTGGGATATACGACGGGGGTTTCATTAAAAAAGTGAGCTAATGGCAAATTAATTTACTAACACAGAAAAAGGATTGCAAAAACTAAAAGAGGCTTTTCACATGAGAGTGAGCAGTGCGAGGAATCGATCTACTCTGATTTGATTGGTTTATTGGACTGGTATTTTATTCTGCAGTACTTTCCCATACAAGGGTAAAAATTTTTATTTTGTGAAATTAGGTAAAATGGAATTATAAATCTATTGAAGGAGCTTTATTGGTTTTCTTAAATGTTTATAAAAATTGTTTTGGAAACGCCACATAATGTACAGTAGATGGAGAAAATAATATGAACACGTGTTATGAACACCATTTTCATTTCTCACAAGAAATTCGTGACAGAATATTATTCCATTATATTACCAAAACATCCGCCAGTTGCTTAATGATGTTGGAAATGGAAATCTACTAGTCATTCTCTGATGTTGGCCAGGGAAAATGTTTGATCATACTCTCATGCTCCTTTAACTAATACATAAATACAATACGCTAAAATACGCAAAATTACCACGTTTTAAATAATGAAAGGTCATTACCAAAGTTTCTTTCCTGAGATTGATATTGCAAATACCTTTTCTGAAAGACACCGTGCTCAAATCTAACCTCAACGAATTTTATTACCACCGTTCTTCGAATAAATAAGGCACATTTAATTAGCCATGAGGTGATTCCCTAAAAATAATTAATCCAAAGATATTTTACAGAGATCATAAGAGATAAATATCGAAGCCACATTGGTTCAGTAACATTGATGGATCTAAATGAAACTGAGTAATTTGATTCGCGATTGCGAGTTGCTTGCCTCACGGTTGCAGGAATAGAAATATCTTGACCCTAAAGACAGGCCACTTTATACCGAAATACAAATCAGGTGATTTTGCCGTTCTTTAATGATGTGTTTCTACAATTCTATCTATCTATTCTATCATTTGATTGAAATAAATGGCGTTTGTTGAGAGATCGTTCTAAGTATAATTTGAATGTCTCTCTACTCCACATTGGAAATAACAATCCACGGCTTGATGCGTATAATTTGGCCAAAACCAATTCAATGATACATTAAACTTGTCCTTATTAGGAATTTTGTTACAGCACTCAGTCCTGGATCGACTTTCTTGTACTTGACCAAGTTGTTGTTCTACGAAAAAATCAAAGAATCATGGACATCGGTCTTTCGTGTTTTGTAACTTTCTCGGTAATCACAATTTACCAGATTACTAGCACGTAATCAATAATTTATTTCAATATCATTACGAGACTCAAGTTTCAATGTCTTTCAAAATACATTTTCTGCTTTCACATATTGACTTTTTTCCCACGAAACATGGGTAACACGAGCGACGATTAAGAAGAGCGGCTACAACAAGGTATAGTAAAATATAGCGATTTTGGGAAGAATATATGATGAGTGATTACTGTTCGACTATAAGGCGTAAAACAAATCCCAATCAGTATAAAAGACCCATTTCAACCTCTGTTCATTTTTGATTAATATATTTTAATTCAATAAATAGCCGCTAATGGTCACAAATTGTAAAATTATGAATTTATTGAGTATTTTGAAAACTAGAAAGAATTTTAAAAGCTGGTAATTTAAACTGTACTACTATTTTAACAACAATAATAACAAAATAAATATCTGGTAACAGCAATAACTGTTAAGTCAAGCAGATACAAGGTAACAATAATCGCAGATTATTGTCCTCCAAGATACAATCAAAAAAAGGAAAATTTCTTAAATGCCCTAAGCAACCTGGGAGAAAATTTATAATTTGAGGTGATTTCAATGCAAAAAATACAAGATGGAGATCCAGAATGACAACTAAAAGCAATGAACTGCATAAAGCAGCTGCTGAACTAAGATGTAGTTACATGTCAACTGGAAAACCAACTTATTGGCCGACTGATCAAGAAAAAAAACCCCGACCTGATATATTTCTTCATAGTAAGAAACATAACATCCAACAAAATAAAAGTTGAAGAAATTTTTAAGCTAAGTTCAGATCATACGCCAATGATTCAGACCTTGTGCAAAAATATAATAAGAAAAGAAAGAAACCCAACGTTAACAAACAAGAGAACAGACTGGCAAGGATTTGCTGAAGAATTGAACAAACAAATTCAACTAAATGTATCCCTCAAGACAACTGAACAATTAAATGTTGAAGCTGAAATACTCGTAGTAGATATTCAACAAGCTGCTTGGAATAATAAACCAGAAATTAAGAGTACAATTAAAGAAATTAATTAATCAAAAGAAGTGAACGGAATGGTAGCGGAAAAACGAAAATTACGAATAAAGTGGCAACAAAACAGAATACTTGAACATAAAAATATTTTAAACAATATAACCCAAAGACTGAAAAGGAAAATATTGGAAATAAAAACAGATCCACTCCCAATTATTATTCACTCTGGAAAGCTACGAAATATCTAAAACGCTCATGTCTACACAATCCACCTATAAGAGACCTATGTGGGAACTGGTCACGTGCCCAATCACTGAAAAGCAGAAGCATTTGCTCAATATCTTGAAAAAACTTTCAAAACAAACGAAACTAATATTAAATATAATTTGCCGAACATAGAAGCTGAAAATTCGATGATTGAATTAGTCACGCCGAATGAGCTAACCAAAGTTATTAAAACTGACATTAATCCCAGGGAATCACCAGGATATGATTGAATAAGAGGAGAATTACTGTAAGAGCTACCAAGAAAGGGAATTATAAAACTAGCCAACTTGATCAATACAGCATTTAGATTAAAACATGTCCCAGGCATTTGGAAGATGGCGAAAATTTAAATGATCCCAAAACCTGGAAAGTCACCAAACGAAATAAAAGCCTATAGACCTATATCACTGCTGCCAAGTAATATCTAAGGTTTTTGAAATACTCCTGTTGAAAAGAATAAAACCGATCATAGAGATAAAAAATTAAATACCAACCCACCAGTCTGGGTTTATTAACAAGCATTCAATATTTGACCAGGTCCACAGAATAACAGATGTTATTGAAAAAGCCTACGAAAGTAAAAAGGTATTCTCAGTCATATACTTAGATGTAACACAAGCCTTCGATGAGGTTTTGCCATGAAGGCCTTCATCATAAACAAATGAAAAGAAATTCATCATAGAAAATGTTACCAAAATAACACAACGAACTACTAAAATCGTACATTACAGCCAGAATGTTTAAAGTGAAACAAGAAGAAGCTTATTCTACAATAAAAGAAGCTAAAGCAGGTATACCACAAGGAAGTGTACTGGGACCAATGCTTTATATACTCTACACTTGTGATAAACCACAAATGGATAATATTACGTTGGCTACAGTGATAGCGCAATAGTGAAGAAGTCATACGAAAATTATAACAGGTAAGTGATAGTATAAATAATAAAACCCAAGCTTGGAAAATAAAAATTAAAGAAAGTAAATACGTGCATGTGCAGTTCACCGACAATTAGACCGTACAAACACCTATAACATTCAATAATACTATCATTCAATATCGCAGCAACGCTAAATATCTCGAAATAAATTTTGATGCAAAACTCCGCTGAAGGAACATATAAAGAAGAAAAGAAAAGAACTGGTATTGAAATATAGAAAAATATATTGACTAAGTGGAAGAAAATCACAATTATCCGTACATGATAAATTGCTATTATATAAGTAAATATTGAAACCTATATGGACATACAGAGTTCAATTATGGGGATGTTCTTCAAAGAGTTATAAATAGAGTTAACGTAAACACCTGAGAGATATTGTGGGCGAACATCGATACCTTCAGATACTCACAGTCATCCAAGAAATCAAGAGAATTGCAATGGGGCATGAGGAAAATACTCCATTCTCATAAGAATATTGAAACATTGCAACTTTTGGATACCACCAGAGCAGGACACAGACTCAAAAGAATCAAACCCTCTGATCTTGTGTAGTGTTGTATAGTGAGGTGCATATAATAAAAATACACCAGTGACATGTATAAACATTATTTCACTAGAGACTGAGATAGGGCCGATGGGTCTCCTTGTTATATACCTAGATTTAAGTTATCATAAAGACTTATTATAAAAATTGTAGGTTAGTCGGAAACGACTAGTAACAATGTAATAATTAAATAATAAAATAATAATAATAAAAAAATTACATGAAGCTGTATTCTCCTTGAGGCTGATGGGTGTTATCTCTATCTCCCTTCAAGCGGAGAACTTTTCTAATAATGAACTAAAATGTTTTCTTTATTAAATAGTTTCAAATGAATACGAATGATTCGTTATTTCGTGCCTATACCATCATCGTCAAAACATTCCTTCTTCTTCTTCGACTCGGCAATCGTAAATAGGTCACTTTAAACGCGTCTCGGCGAGAGCGCTCTCATTAAATTATATCACGTACCGCGAAAAACGGCCATACTTGTACGCAGTTTTCAGCTCCAAGGGAAATAAGAATTCCATTCGCTTTTAATTATACATACGGGCGTCCCTTTTCTTTTTAAACTACATCGCGAACGCGGAAAATGTTATTTTTTAATTAACGATCCAAGCCCGGCGTTACGCGACTCAAAAACCCGACGAGTAAACATTCAGCCCTCTGGTTTTTGTCAAAGAATTCCGTAAACTCCAATTGGAAGCAGTCCTTTTCATTTTCCGAACGTATTCGGGTGCATAAAAGGAAAACGTTCATTAGGAGCACTGGTCCCAAACAATGAACAATACACGAAAACACAGAATGTTTTGGGTTTATCGACAAACACATATTTTTGCTATGTTTGATGATGCTTTGATCTGATGCGTACTAACGTAAATTTAAATAATTATAACATTGTTAATGCTGTAGATATATACCAATGGAATTCAACGTGGCCGGTGTGTCCAATAGGAAAGTTTAAAGTAGTGTTGGGAACAATCGACTGAAATCGACTATCGACTGTTCAGTTATTAACTACTTTTTACTATCGACTATTTCAGTCGCTATTTTTGGTTCGACTGTTTTTACTAGTAACTGTTTTCAGTCGCTATTTTCGGTCCAACTGATTTTATTACTATTTACTATCGACTGTTTCAGTCGTTTACTTTTAGTTACTATTTTCGGTTCTGCTAGTTCTTACTTTGGACTGGTACAATAGGTAGTACTTTTTTGATAAACTTTCACGATTTTTGTCCAAGGCTCTTGTTTGTCAACTATATTTCTAGACGTGGCCCAAGTTTTTGATAAAGTCTATCGCATATAAGTTAGAAAAACTTTACCTAATCTGATCGGCATCAACTATACAAATTTTATATCTATTTACGAGAGTGTGCCACAAGCTAGAGTCCTTGCATCAATATTTTACATACTTGTTTCATTTGCTGATGATACTACCTTACTCGCTACAAGTAATTATATTGAGACAGTTTTAAATAAGGGACGAGGAAATGGCCAATAAAGTTATATGCTAAAAAGGCTGCATATACGGATATCAATTACAAGAAAATAAGTTACTTGCCAGTATTGGGTAGTTGGTTGGGTATACAAAAACAGTAAAATTCTTAGGCATGAGCCTGGATGCTCTTGACAATTGACATATGTATCGAAAATACCAGTTCCGGTGAATGGTGAATACACAAAACTACGAATGCAATAATGTATATTTTATGGATTTATTTTAACGTGTGTAAATAATAAATAAAACACTAACAATGGTGGACAAAGTATTAAGTTATATATATTAAGACAAAGTATTATACTCCTTGAAGACACATAACATAACTTTGTATAACAATAAAACGTCAATAATGTCAAATATCAAAACCACCAAATTGTCATAATAATTCAATTAATATAATTAATATCACTTAAGGATAAAGCACCCTTTCCTTATTAATTAAAATTAGTGTTACTAGCACTAATATATTTTTATATTTTTAGAAAGCAGATTTGGCAGTTTGCGATTTAACCATTACATATGAGAGAAGAAGAGCAGTAGACTTCACAATGCCTTTCATGACACTTGGTAAGCTTTATATATATATATATATATATATATATATATATATATATATATGTATATATATATATATATATATGTTAATAACATCAAAACTTTATAACAGTTATACCAAAAAAAATTTTGAGGCATTATACTCACAAAATAATATATGTTTCAGGTATAAGCGTCCTCTATGCCAAAGCGATAAAAGAACCACCGGAATTGTTATCATTCGCTCATCCATTAAGTTTGGATGTATGGTTATATACAGCTACCGCCTATTTGGTGATTTCCATGATCATATTTTTAACAGCTCGGTAAGTATAACAAAATTACCATTAAATTTAATAAACGCTAAAAGTTAATTCTATCAAGAATAAGGCATACTATACATTTTTACATAATGAAAACAGATAGGCAACAAAGAAAATATAATCGGGAGAAACATTATCATCTTAAAAACCTAAACCATCTGTGATCGAAAATAGTGTATAATCGACTATTGCAATATTTTGACGATCAATGTCATTCAAGAAGATTATTGCTTGGCTTGTTTGGATCAATATGTCGTTCAATTTGTTCAATTGGCGTCAGAAGACGCCTCCACTAACAGGTTTGATTTTAGCAGTTCGTAATATTCTACACCTTGGTGATCCCTTTATATACATAGCAATACTTTATAGTAATGAAAGCTTTCTGTAATAACCCAATCCCTAATGTATCAACAGTTAGTTGTTGCTGGTTGAAAAATTGACTCATTAGCTGCTCAGCTGTCTGAAAGTTCTTCACCATTTTTGGTGTAGTTCTTCCCACATTTTTTGGTCCCCCAGAATTTTCTCATTCGTAGAAACAATAACCAACAATCAATTCATAAAAACATTAATTCCGAATAACTCAATAATAATCGATTGAAATCCGCTCTTTTAGGTATAGAAATGACCAAACTATGGAATTTAACAGTTAATCTAAATGGGTCTATTAGTGAAAATACATGCAAGCTCCAAATAAGGGAAAATTATATTAAAAATACTAATGCTGGTGAACAACTCTCATTGACAATAACTTCCAAATACCTAATCGAAATCATTAATTCGAAACCATTTTTAACTGAAAATAGGCCTTAGCAATACTACTTTGTGATTTAAATTTATGTGGAAAAAACATATAACTTTTTTTTTGGTAACTCCTTTATTAGATACGCTTAGTACAATCATAATTATAAATTAATTTATTACTACATTTCATTTATACTTGGATTAATTCACAAGCAAGAGGAGTACGAGAAAATACATCAATATGTATTCCTCAATTATAAAATTATAATAACAATGTTATAGTTTAAATTTTATATAAGTTCATATGATTTGGTTCGCTTCAATCTTGTGATATCCTGCGCGCTGTCCAGCAATTGTATTGATTTCACGTTAGTATAATTCTAAGCACACTTCTTTAGTGTTTCAAGGCGAAATCTTGGATAACTTCGCAAATCCATTTGATTTCCAGGACATAGCGCAGTTTTTCTTTGGTTACGTAGCGATAGGCATTAATAATCAATCGAAGAACCTTGTTTTGACAGCGTTGGTTTACTAGTTGATTTGAATTTTTAGTGCACCGCAATATTTGCACCCCATAGGTCCAAATTGGCTTTGTGTTTGTCCTATGAATCAACCTCTTTGATTTTAGATCAAGTTGAGAGTATCTTCCGACTAACCAGTAGTTATTTTATTTTGGTTCTAATTTCACTTGATCGATTGATGAGTAGCGATGTCCGAAAACTGGAAATCTCTTATTATTACACAATTTTTAATGCGTTTAAATATTAGTTTCTCAAATAGTTTTGATATTGCAGGTAGTAGCGAAATAGGCCTGAAATATTTGACTTGTTCTGCAGGTTTGTCAGATTTTTTGAGCATAATTATTTGTGCCACCTTATAGCATTCCGGAAAATGCTTCAGTCTTAAACATGCATTAAATATATGTCAACACGATGATTGCTTTTCGTGGCAGTTCTTTCAATAATTCGGGTGAAATATCATCTATACCAGGTGCCTTTTTAGGATTAAAGTTATCAATTTCAATGGAAACTTCCAGTGTAGAAAATAGATTTAGATCTACATCGGGTTGATAAACAGGAGATGTATCCATGGTAGATTATATATCATTAGGTTGAAATATATTAGCTAACTATTGTGCGAACAATTCAGCTTTTTCATCGTTGCGTCCAACCGATTCATTTCCATCATTTTTAATTGGCGATACTCGAATAATTGGTCTTTTAAATCTTCGAGTTGCTTTCCATAGCGAATTGTCTGCTTCTGGGCTTAATTCACTTACCTATTTTTGAAAGCAATTCTGTTTATATTCTTTGATCTTTTGATTCGTCTGATTACTAATTCTAATAAAACTAGTTTTGTTTGCAGCATTTCTGGTTCTGTGCCATACTCTTCTAGCTTTTTGCCTTTTTTTATCATTTCTATAATTTCGAGGAGATAAATTACTTCACATTCTGATTTCTCTTTTGCTAGTGGGGTAGCATCTTTTTTGCAGCTGACCGAATTTGTTCAATTATATTTTTGGTTTGTTGCTGAAGATCATCTATACTTTTAAGTCTTACTTTTAAACTGATTTTTTTCTGCAGTATTAATCTGAATTTGTCCCAGTCAGTATATTTGTTGCTAAGATTAGGCTTTTCTGTTTTCCTTAGGATTGTCGCGCCCAGTGTTAACAATACTGGAGTGTGATCAGATTTTAGATCGCACAAGCTTTCTGTACTAATTTGATTTAATGTTATGATGCCTTTTGAAGTATAGAAATACAGTAGGTCTGGGACTTTATTACTGTCTGTGGGAAAAACATATAACTAATTGGCACAAATCCTACCAACTAAACTTATTAAGGTATTCATTCTTAAGGTAAGATTCAAGACAAATTCAATATTCCTATTGATAATAGCTTATGAGTACAATAAAAGTAGTTATATATAGTCTATCTAAAGAAGTTTTGTACATATGTCATTGTACAATCAACAAAAATTCTGTTGTCAAAAATATATTTATTTTAACAATTGTATATCCAAGTAATATATTTATGTTTATTTGTTGTTGCAATAAAAGTATTGTTTCTTATAAAAAATAACCCCATAAACATAAAAATTAAAGCAACAAAAAGGAAAAATCTCAATTTTGCAGCAAAACTTTCCGACAACGGGATGGAGACCATAGTTCTGACGTCAAGCCTCGTCGAATGATCGGAATGAAAGTTGCCGCATGATAAGAGCTGGATCCGCGCGAAGTTTCCATAATAAAGTCCTCTGGAACAGTGTAATCGTCTTAGATCATTAAGCTCCGCTTGTGTAGCGCTTTTAAGATGCTTTGTCGGAGATCGAAAGCGTGAAAATTCCGCGTGGCAACGGGAGAAGATGAAAAGATCCTCAAACATTTACCGAATTGTATTTACAAAGGCGCAAAACGGACTTAGTGTATGTAAACGATCCTGTGTTTGTTCCCAGGAGGCGAGGATTCCTTGCAGTTAACTAAACATTTCGTTTCTCACAACATAAAGATGTAAAAATAGGGAAATACAAACCATCTAAAATGAATATTAACAAGAAAATTATAATTTTTAAGACAATTAAGTAGCATCGGTATAAATTATACATGCCTAATCTTACCGGACTCTTTAAGGTCATATACAGTGCTGTGAATGTGTTTGAAGTCCGCAACCAAGTTTTATTATTATTTCTGGTGGAGCGGAGTCCTTATAATACTTTTCAAGTCACTGCTTCACTTGAACGGTATTTGCCCCACAAGAAACAATGTAAAATTGAAACACGAAATTATTTTTCATCCATTGTTTTAAAAATAACAAAAATAGTAGTATCGGACCTTGCATAATAACTCACAAACTTATAAGTAGAATATCATGAAATGTTAACCGCTTTCTTTTAAAGCTCAGTCAATAAAGCTAGCGCAAACTATGTATTAGACTCGGGAAGTTTCAGCCCATGTGTTAGACTTTCCAAAAACGTGCTACTCCTGCTACTAACACATTTACTGTAGGCGAATTCTTCCGTCATGGAATTCGTCTCTTATCCAATATATAGGAAAAACCGATACATTTTTTAGAACATCTTTATTAGATGCGCTTGGTACAATCTTAATTATAAATTAATTTATTACTACACTTCATTTGTACTTGGATTAATTCACAAGCAAGACGAGTTCGAGAAAATACATCAATATGTGTTCCTCAATTATAAAATTATAATAACTTATAGCTATAGTTTACACTAAAGGTATACACTTTATATAAGTTCGTATGGTTTGGTTCCCTTTAATCTCTTGACATCCTGCGCGCTGTCCAGCAGTTGTATTGCTTCCACGTTAGTATGATTTAGTAATCTTCTTTCGTGTTTCAAGGCGAAATCTTGGATCACTTCGCAAATCCATTTGATTTCTAGGTCATCGTGAAGTTCTTCGTTCGTTACGTAGCGATAGGCATTGGTAATCAATCGAAGAACCTTGTTTCGACAAAACCAATACATAAAAACAAACAAATTAATTCCAGTATGTAATAAATATAAGATTCTAAGTAATTTTACATGAAATAAATATTACGAACAAAGAAGTATTTTTCTGTGGGGTATTTACAAGTATTTCAATCAGCAGTATCTGTTGGTAAAGATAAAAAGTATCAATGTAAATAAGTGTTAATCAACCTAAATCCAACTGTTAAGTTTTATGGGTTTAATATTTCTCTATATAAAATAACTGTTTCCTATTTAATACTATTGAGTTATTCAGTATAAACAGACGTTAATCATGGAACATGGAAACTCAAAATTACATTTTACACATTCACTACAAATTCACTGTTGTTTGATTTCATGAAATCAACTATCAAAGCACATAAACTTATCGTAATGTTGTTTGTCATATTCCACTTGTCGATTTTGGTTTGATCGATTTATTTTTTTTTAATTACATTCTACATTAAATATCCTTCATATAATCTTAATTAACAAATTAATTTATTATTAGTGTTCTGCTGTACTTGCATTAATATACAAGCAAGAGATGTATAGAATTAATATATAAGTACGTATTTCGAAAATACTTAAATATGCTGATTTTAAAACATCAGTGACAATTGCAATATTTATCGGAGGAAAACCTAGCTTGAATTTTCAAATAACTTATAATATTATAACAATCCCAAGTGTAAAAAGTTATGACTTAATCCAAGAAAATAACCCGCATCGACAATGAAACTGGATATTAGCTAGCGACATAGCATTGTTAAAATGCATTGTTCTTTATACGGAGGGATGATCAAAGTGTAACGTATTAGGAGCTGTTAAAACCGAATGAAGCATGTTACTGTAAATGTCTACCAAATTAAATTTAATAAATTGGATGATGTATTGTTAAAAGAAAGGCCAGTCACAGGCACAAAGTCATCCTTTTGCATTACAATTCTCGGCCACACTTTCAAAAAATTATGTAGTATAAGTTACTCGTCATTCAGCTTCCTCGTCAGACACAGGACTATCTGATTTTAAGTTCTTTAGATCGATGGAGCACGGCTTTGCTGGCACACGCTTTCAAAATGGCAAAGAAGAGCAAAATAGATCATTGATCTGAATATTGAATTTATATATATATATTCTAGAAAAATATATTCTGTATTAATATTTTAGTTAGTCATAATAATTAAAATATAATAATAAATATTAATGTATAATGTATATTAATATATAACGTATATTAATATTTTGTTAATATATATTCTCAATAATTTAATAATTTAATTTTTTTATTTTTAATAATTTAATTAAATCTCAATAATTTAATTTAATAATTTAAATTTAAATAATAGGCAGAAAACATCCAGGCACCTAATATATAAATCTAAGTAATGATATATAAAATAAACATCACAAAGGAAGTATTTTATTTTTAAAAACAATCATTTCAAATGTTTAAGGACAAATGTTAAAAAATATCAAGTTCCCACAACATTTTGGGTACAATAACAGAATCGAAAGTCTATAGAAGAAAAGAAAATAGAAAGAAATGTTTCGTAACCTTCAAAAAAATGTTGCTTATATTTTGAATAACACTTCTGAGACTCGTACTACATCTCTCTCATCGATCTTCTAACACAATATCTGATGAATCAATTTTGAACATCTATCATGTATATCATCTGCATACGTCAACACTTAAATTCATCAACCTATTTTCTACTGTTCTGATTGTAGGAGAAAAAGAAAATCTTATCTCTTATTTGAAGGGCCTAATAAACACATGTCTTATCATCTATATCGTCAATTTGATCTTGCTTTCATTAATCGTTATCAATTAATTATCCTAATACAATTAATTAAAGTTCAGGTCAGATTAAAGAAGACTGCACTCATTATTTAGGTCGAGAAATGATGTTAATTGATGGTTAATTTCTGTTTGTTGTTGTAAAGAACTTCTGTAATTTTAATAAAACAAATATATAGTTGTCACATCTAGGGTCATCAAAATTAAATGTCGTTTATTTAAAATAAAGCTCTATATTAACATAAAAGGTTTTATGATTAATTCATAGTTATAATAAATTAATATTGCACTAATACTTCAAATATTGAGGTAACCAGGAAAATGCCAAATTATAATGTTATTGATTAACATATATATTTATACATAAAATATTCTATCCCATTTTAATGTGATAAATACTTTATTGTTGACAAACGAATAAATAAATATAATATTACAAAAAATATAGCATCTAAATAATTCTAACAATTACAAAATAAATGCTTAAAAGGAATCTCTAAATGTCTCTTCTTTCCCAACATGGGTTTACTTGAACTGGACCTGTTTAACGTGGGTTCCGAACCACGGTCCTCGGCATTAAGGCGAGTGACCAACTTAGAGGTCGCCCCAAGAGACATCCGGTCTTACCCAGCCTGGTTATACGCACCAACCGTCGTCTGGGGGGTTTACTGAAATCAACTGATTGGAAATACTAATATCAGAAAGCAAATGCTAAAGCAAATTTCATAATTATACAATTACTGTGTATTAAGTACATGTTCATTAAGAATTAATAACATTCCATTAATAATTCTTTAATTTTTACACAGTCGAGCGCACCCCTTTTCATTTCATAATATTCATTCAGAAATGTATAAATATAATATATATTTATAACTGTGTAACTCATATATATGCAAAACAAGTAAATATTAATTACTAATTAGATATTAATATCAATATGTATTATTTAACTTTGATGTCCTAAAACCCAATGTTTCATCATTTTAATACAGTTGAACCATATATACAACAATTTTATTAGCAATAATATCAAATTATGTGCATAATAATGGAGTTGTTTTATAAATAATTAATAATTATCAGCAATTGTTTTCGCAAACTCTCTATATCCTCAAATTGTATTTCATATAAAATTTCTAATGATGACGAAATGGCGAAGGAAATTTTCTCTTAAAATAAGTATCTATTAAAACATTTTAATAAAAAAAACGGCATAAAAAATTACCATTTAAGTACTGTAAAATGGTAGCAATAACATAAAATTATTATTTAAGAGAACAATGGCTTATGTGTTGTAAAAAATAATTAGCAAATGTAATTTTCATTTGAAAGATAATTAAAAAATACTATATATATTTACAGACTAAATCCAAATGATTGGGAGAATCCTCATCCATGCAATCCGGAACCAGAAGAGCTGGAGAATATATGGAGTATCAGGAACTGTTGCTGGTTAACGATGGGCTCCATCATGGCTCAAGGTTGCGACTTGCTACCGAAGTAATTAATATTAATAAAATATTACGTATAATCTGTTCATTCCGTAAATTATTAGAGGTATATCAACGCGAATGGCTACAGCTGCATGGTGGTTTTTCTCATTGATTATGACCACCTCATATACAGCCAACATGGCTGCTTTTCTCACCATGTCTCGTATGGGTCTCACCATAGAAAAAGCGGACGATTTAGCTTCACAAAACAAAATCAAATATGGATGTGTGGCAGGTAATATATCGATTAGATAATATATAGGTTAGATATTTAAATATGAACCCAACATTTTTCGATAAATTTAGCAAGTTTAGTAAAAGAAGATTTCTAATAGCGCGAAATTTACTTTTCCTGACTCATCATTTCATCATCAATAATTCAGAATATTTCCGCTTTATCATCAGTAATATTTCTGTATTTTAAAACGAAAATCCATTTTCCTTTGTTCAATCAAATCAAGTTTCGTAAATTTGTGTTTATATAAATATCATTGTTAACAGTATCCCAGATTTTTGGAATGCAGAAAATATTCAAACATCTTATTGCTTAATATAACAAATATAAATGGGTATATATTAACAATGCAGAAAAGTAACAAATATGCTGTACCAATTACTAAACACGTGATTGTTTCGATTTCTCCTTCGGGCATTTATGTTTTCAAAAATTCTACTGTAAAAATATAAAATATGACGCGAAACCATTGTCACTAACTCAATGTCAATCACTCTTGTAATCAGGTTGTGTTAGGCTAGAAGCTTTCTGAGATAATCTATACAGAAATTAACAACACAAATTTGCAAACATTAACAACAACAATGATAACCACAATTAAAACTTAAGACCTTAATTGCAGTGGCTGTAAAAATTAATAAATTTTGTCTGCCAAAAAAATGTGTTTTACTATGGTAAGCTGGGGACTTTTCAATTGACCTGTTACCTGTTGATCTGTTATCTGATAAATATGACGCTCGTAACCGAAAATAAATACATAAGGCTTCATACTAACCTTCTAAATGGTACATCTTTAATTACTACTTCACTTTCATTTAATAATCGTTGAATGATGCCCTTTTGGTGTATCTTCAGATCTTTTGTCTTCTCTATTTCCATTCCGAGAAATCATTTAACTTCATTGATCTTCCTGACCTTGAATATTTAATGCAGATGTTGCATCAAGTTTGCTTCTTGTTCTTCAGGTCATGTTATTAACGGGTCAACAACGAATATGACAAGATGAACATTATCTTATCTATACTCAGACCTTTTAAATTCAGCTTGTTCATTACCTCATTACATTTCGTGTTCCAACATTTAGGTGGTTTAATTTAAAACATTTTGGTTTAGTGTCTAGACCCTCTGGTTTCTTATTGTAGATATCCTTATCAATTGTAGCTTTTAACAATGCTGTTGGAACATCAATTTGGTGTATCTTCCAGTTCTGTTGAATTGATATTTATATCCAAATTCTAATACCTTTTAACTTTATACTTAAACTCTTCTTCGTTGGTTTCAACAACTTTTTGTATCCTATCTGTAGCTCTGTCGCACCTCATGTTACTTTTTCACTATTGCTTTACTAGTTTTGTAGTTCTGTTTGTCCCGTGGTTTCAATGTTTCTTCTTATCTTACCGATAATTCTATTGGACATCATGGTTCTTATTTTCTAGTACTTCACTCATCCCTGTATATTACAAAAGCCTGAGTTTCTAAACTCTTCTTCACTAGTTTGAATGTTTCTTCTTACTAGTTCTTCTTTACATATGGCTGCATTACTAAACTCTTCTCCATTTATTCTTCTTTCTATCCTACTGATAACTCAGGATCCCACGTTTCTGGTTTTTTAGTGTTTCGTTGATCCTTAAGTTCTCTAATGCTCCATAACTTAATTCTGCCATCTGTTGCATACAGCCATATACCTATTTCTACTTTCCTTTTTCTACTTGTATATATATATTTATATATATAGTTTACCGAACTCTAACTTTATGTAACCTCCGTTCCCCTGCACTCACCGCCCTCAGACCCCCGGTTCTTCCCATTTATACCGAGAAATCTGGGCCTATAAGCTATTACGAATCACTTATCATTCGGGACGGAACGGAACTAATTACCCCACTTATAGCTTTAACAAAAGAGAAACTTTATTTTCATCGCTGGGCTTTTATATAATTTTGAACAGTCTCGATAGCAATTACAGCGCCTTCTATTATTTGTTCTTATTTTCGATATTTGCTCTTGTATCGACATGAATCATATATTTAGCACAACAAAGATTATTTTTAAATAAAGCAAATATTTTAGGAGGTTCTACTTGCTCCTTCTTTAAAGACACTAATTTCTCAACCTACCATCAAATGTGGGTACAAATGGAATCAGCTGACCCCACCGTTTTCGAAAGCAGTAACGCCGATGGAGTTAAAAGAGTGCTGAACAGCAAAAGGAAGTACGCCTTCCTAATGGAAAGTTCGTCCATTGAATACGAGACAGAGAGGAACTGTGACTTGATTCAAGTGGGTGGTCAGATTGATTCCAAAGGATATGGAATAGCTATGACAGCAAGTTAGGATTTAAATTTTTATCGATTTCAAGATTCTTAACACTAATATTATCTTTAGATTTCCAATATCGTAAAGCCTTTAATGAGGCTATACTAAAAATGCAAGAGATGGGTTTATTAAGCAGACTGAAGACGAAATGGTGGACAGAGATGAACGGAGGTGGTAAATGTAAAGTATGTGTAAAACGACATTAAATAATCCAAGGAAAATTGAAGTAACTGAAATAAATTTCAGGAAGAAGAACACTCTGAGGACGATGCAGCTGCTGAGTTGAGTTTAGACAACGTGGGAGGGGTCTTTGTTGTATTAGCTGTAGGGGTTGCAGTTGCTCTAGCCTTTGCTATGTGTGAGTTCATCTGGATGATAAAAAAAATTGCAGTTCGAGAGCATGTAAGTAAAACTGTGTACCTTTGTTATCAGTTATTGTTATTGTTTCTTTTTTAGATTGGCTTTAAGGAAGCATTGAAGAGTGAACTGAAATTTGTTTTAAATATATGGGCAAGACAGAAGCAGATTAAAAAGAACTCATGAAAGAATAAATAAATATAAATTTAACTAGTTCAAGTTATAGTTTTATTAAGTTATGATAAATAATAGCTATGCTCCTTAAAAAGTGTCAAAATTTGACAAAATCAATTTAGTAAAAATAAAACGACAGAAAAACATATTTTTTAAACGATAATTATTAATTATGTTTTTGTCAAATACTAGCAAATTTAATCAAATCATGTCAAACAAATATCCGCTGAAATTTAAATGCTTTCCCCCCTTCTTTAAAATAACCTTCGCCAAAACATCATCAACTATTATTTACTTATATTTTACATTAAAATTCCTAAATAATCTGAATGAATATTTGATTTAATGTACATTTAATTAAAAATAGTTGAAAATTAAATACCATAGTTATGCAAGATGGATTTTATAATTATAATTATAATTATAATATAATTAGTTATCTAAAGAGACTAAAGTACTTTTAGCAATATTCAGGGCGTTATATATCTGTAACAAAATCAGTCGAATTTGATTTGATTTAACGTGATGTGACGGAACTAGTAAAAGGATTGTCGCGCCCAGTGTTCACAATACTGGAATGTGACCAGATGTTAGATCGTACAAGCTTTCTGTACTCATTTGATTTAATGAGATGCCTTTTGAAACGTAGACATCCAGCAGGTCTGGGACTTTGTTTGTTACTGTCTGTGGGCCAATAAGTGAGTTCGCGCCCTGAATGATAATTACAATTTTTAAGGTTAATATCTTTGAGTAATTCGTTTCTTTTTCCAGGTGTTATGTGACAATATATAGCGGTAATATTTAATTCAGCCCTGCTTTTTTCGATACTATCGTAGCTTGCATTTATTCATTTTTAATCTCATCTTGTTCGAAATGTTGTAATATTTTGTTTAATTATTAAAGCTGTTCCGCCTCGAGCCCGTTCGCCGGGGTGTAGTGTCCATTAACCATCATGACCCCGTAGTTCAATGTAGTTTTTTTTAGAAAAATGTGTTTCCAATGGGAGAATCTATGTTATCTGTTTTCAAGAATAATTCTAGTTCTCGGACTATTTGATTTAGTCCCTTTGCGATTCATGTTATAATTCTTAAGAACGAATTAGTCATTTTTGTTTTTCTTATAATATAAACATAATAAATACTTATCGCCCTCTAGGGAGATTGTGGTACCACTAAGAGTAATAAAAAAATCTGCCTTTTTTGGTGTGAAACCGTATGGAGAAACCCGCAAAAATAAGCGAGTTGGACTGGTTATGTAGAGGCTGCCTCTGGGCTACCCACTAAACCCCACCCTATCAGCTGATCCAATGATCGTAACTGATACTACTTACTATTAGTAAGGAAGGTGCCCATAATCGGTAACACCGTTAAGAGAAATATCTCGAGAAGAGCTCGGATATAAAATCGTGAACTTGGGAGACGTCTGTTTCTCTATGAATTTGATTATTCCTGACGAACCAGAAGGCATTGATTATTCTCCTGATATATTGTCTTGATAAACTTGAAGACATTCCACCTAGCTAGGTGAGGCGTATTTTAGATATACACTGGAGCCGTATAGAACGACTGATCGAACCAGCATCTTATACCGGAGAGATTTTATTGAAAGAGGAAGCCTGCTGGCCCGGTTGATGTGCGGGAACAGCAAATTAACAACACCTTGACCTGTATGGAGGGATATTTGAATCTGGAAGTTTCACGTAACCTTGCGATCGAAGACAATACCAATATAGACCGATATAGGCCATGAGATTTCGGCGTTCTCGATTTTAAGACGCGAATTGCTCAGTACAAAACGCTTCTTGTGGAAAAACCTGCAACCTCCAGAAATGCAACCACTGGACTGTCCCATCGAGTTGTTTTTGGAGTCTGCTTTGTATGTGCGGCGCTATTCTTGAAGAAGTAAGCAGAATAGTAAGCAGCGTCGTCTGCGTAAAAAGCTGCCTCAACTTGTGGTCTCCCAGGGATATTTAAAAGAAAAATATTAAATAAAGCGGGTGCCAGGGGCGAGCTTTGTTGAACTCCTGCGTCGACGGTTTTCCGGCTAGAGAGAATATCTTTAATCTTCACCTGGAACGATCATCCTGACAGAAATGATTTGATAAGAGCTGCTATTCAGTCATCGGGTATACCTAATCGGATGCATTTCGCCACTAAGCCTTCGTGCCGAACCTTGTCAAAGGCTCTGGTTAGGTTTAAGAAGACCGTCCCCAGTCTTTCTAGTCGGTTAAAAAAAATTTGCCGCTGTCTGCTTAAAACAAACGCCACGTTCTATAAGGAAAATGTTAATTTGCACAATTACAATTACAGTTACATAAATATATTTTTAAGTGCAGTTTGAACAACATTATCGAAAAGAAAACGGACTGGCCACTGTATATATAATACTTTTTAAGTGAAACATAATTTAAGATTGACAAGAAGGAATAATGCAAGGAGAAAGAGACGGTCGAAAATTGAGAAATGTTAAAATCGAATCGCCAGCTTCCATATTGCCGGGCTATCTCCGACACGGTCGCAAATAATGGTAATATTATCTGCCGCTGTCCGCTTAAAACAAATGCCACGTTTTACAAGAAAAATGTTAATTTCCACTCTTTTCGGCTACCGATTGCGTTCGTGTCGGGCCTTTAAAAGTCGTGTTTCTTTTAATGTGGAAAGATTAAACAGAGCGATAAGGATGAAATTTAAATTTATTTCGGTAGCCACATTGCCATCAAGTGGGCTGTTCTTTTTTTACTCGGTTCTCATTTATGGGACTACCTTTCTTTAAGTAAAATTTTCCAGGACCGCATCTGACTAATTTTCACGCGATAAAAATCGTATGTGATTCACGACGCCACGAAATCCAAGTTATAATTGTTATATATGTTCCGTTAATTATTACTAGTGATGCTAATTCGACCGCAACTTCTAAAAGTTAATCATGTGTCTCTCAAATTAGACTAAAGAGAATAAATTAAAAATAGTATGCTAAAACTTGTTTTGACAATATTATCAATATAAGATCAAAAATATATTTGATATACCATGAATTACAGTAACAAATATCTGTGTATTAAAATACAAGCAAACTACTTCAAGAACTAACACTCACCAATATTTTTTAAATTAAGTTTTAATTTTAATTAAATATAAATTCTTTTAAGTTCTAATAATCAACAAAATATTAATATGTTTAAATTACTACATCACTGAACAATAAGTATCATGAGTAAGATTATTTTCAGAATTGCAACAATTTCAAAGCATCAAATATGAATATATATGATTTTAGTTACTTTCATGTTATAATAATAAATATGGAATATTAAATGATGTAATGCATATTTGTAAATTAATTAAAACAATAACAAACAAAATTAGATACTTTATATTTTACAATATAGAAATTATATTAAAGTAATGTATTTATGATCATTGAATGAATTATTGACTTCTCAAAACTTGGATCTATAAAGTAAATGACTAAAATAATTAATAGAAAGTTCAAAGAATATATTGTCATATGTTACATATTTTATTGCACTAATCATTAAACATCTTAATATTCACCAACCGTTTAAAATATTTACCAAATACAATTAAAAACTAATAATTTCTTTTATTTGTCCCATGTATTGCATTTAGACAAATTATGTAGTTAGTTTCAATTTATCTCCGTTTTGTTTTGTTATTTCAATTATTTACTAATTTAATATTTACGTTTTATACATATTTTCACCTATTATAAAATCAATAAATTGAATAAAAAAACAGGATTATCTGATGAATGAATAATTTATTTACCTATATTTTATTATTAAATCTTTAAAAGAGTAGCGGTCATATATTTTTATCAGAAAATGTATTTATTTAGTATTTATTTAAAACTCTATTTAAAAAACTTTATTGAGAGAGAGTTTTTATTTAAAGGAGACTATTTTAAAGTCTCCTTTTAGCAACTGTCGGTTTATCTGGACTAGGCCTAAAGTTTAACGTGGGTTCCGAACCACAGTCCTCAGCATTAAGCCTACCGTCTGGCGAGCAACCAACTTTAGAAATCATCCCAGAAGACATCCAGTCTTACCCAGCCTGGTTACTGGCGTGACTGGAATCATTTTTATTGTCGGATTTTACACCTTTGCCTAGAATCACAAATCTTATCACAAATTTTAAACAATCACAAATATAAATTTACGACCATGCTCCAGCAGGATTCAAACTCACGGCTATCGCAACAGTAGGAGGACCGTCCTAATTTAAAACATTCATTTCAACCTTGATGCACAAATTGATTTATCTATTTTCGGTGACATTTTGGTTACAGCTTTGTTACGAAGTACCTTAAATAAAAAAAAAGCTAAAATGGATAGAACTTAATACCAACGAAATTAAAAATCTTAATAAATGATACAATAATCTCTAATACAATGATATGCAATGTCTCCACATCAATTACCACCAGTTCTTAAGCAAGAACATTTTTTCCTGACTGTTCTTTTCTGGTTTTTCTTAGAGCTCACTAGATATCAAATTAATTGAACTCCTTAAAATTAAAACATGATTGATTGATGTTTATATTATGAATGTGAAAACGCTACATGCGGAAATCTAAGTATCTTGTAGACAAAGCACAGACGATTCTTGTATTAATCTTATGAGGTTACAGTTTAAACAGTTAAAAAATTGGGTTTATATTACTAACGGAAAGAGAAGATAAACAAAAAAATTGAATAGGAATTTGTCAAGACAACCAACATTTTTCCAGAACCAATTCATCGATAGCGATGTAACTGGAATAATTAAAATCATTAGAAAAGGAATACCAGAACTTTTTTAAAATTGATGTGAATGGAAATTCCAAACACACTAAGGATGATATATAGTAGGATATTAAGGAATTAAGTAAAAATACTATCAGTATAACACTTGGTAAGAAAACAATTAAGTGCAGATAATAACTCTAAAGAGTACCCAATAACAACACAATCGCCAGAGGACCGTGACAATGATATTGTTGAAATCTAGTGTCTTATATTTGCTATATTACATTAAAAGTGTATCAATGGCAGACTTACTGAAAAATAAGACCATCATTTTGAAAATATATATGCAGATGTGTTTGGCGAATCTACCAAAATATTCATTTTATATAGTTGATAGTAACCACAATACAAAAAAAATCATATATTAGTTACCCTTACCCTTATACCCTGGTATAGCTTATCAAAGCATTTGATGTACAAGAAACCAGATATTTGATATGGGCTTTTCCTAATTTAACGAATTTAATTATATTTTTCTTTATATTTTAAGAATAGTAGTTCAGTAGTTAGCAGCAGTGAATGTTCGGCGAGTTCAGTTAGAAGACTAGAAATGTAGTATTCCATACTTGAACGACTAAGTAAATGACATTTTATTAAATACAATTTTCCATATTATTTGGTGACTGAAAACAAATTATTAGGGACTCATACAAACAAGCAATAAATGAGGCTTAACGTCAAATGATATCAACAGTGTTATTTACTTCGATATCCGTTAATTATACTATAGGTATAATCAAGAGTACTTAAAATAATAAATACTTACACTAGAATGATCTTATTGTTGTGAATAAATTACTAATCTTCAGACTATAACAGGTGGTTCGCTCCTTGTAAGAGAACCACACGTTCTAGCTTTTTGCTGCTTTGGAAAGAAAATAAACAAATTGATTGCAGTTTCTACCTATATATAATGTAGTTTTTCAAAAATAATCAGCCTATTATTGTTTCACTCATTGAAATGTTTCTTATTTTGTATAACGCATCCACTTGTATATTATTTAAAACAATTAAAGCGTTAGGTTATTAGTATCATTATTTTGTTTCTGTATAGATTCATAATGTCTAGTTAAGGAAACTTGATTGAAACAGATATAAATCATTATTTAAACAAAATTTGAACTGAATTAAATTGATATTGAATGGGAGCTAATTTAGAGATATTTGTATTTTGAACAAAAAATGATTTGAGGTGTTTTAGAGTGACAATTTTTTTCCTGAAAATATATCAAATATATTTTAATGCATCTGGAATCAAATTCTGAGTAAAACGAGAATATATAAATTTTTTTTTAGTATTGAGCAATTCACCAAAATTCAAAGAAGGGCCGACGCGACGCGGCAATGAGTTATAGTCGAACGCCCAGTTGGAAGACACCATAAAAATCGAACGATCAAAGCAAGACATCAGCCGGCACGTAAGAAGTCGACAATCCCCGGCACCGTAAGCCAATTTTTCCGAATTACCCTGTCAAAGTACCGTCCGCCGAACACGTACCCCACACGATGACGCTCTATCGGTCCGGTATTTAGGGGCGTCAGTACCACCCACACCCACGCTGCTGGAGACCGACCAGCTACTTATCGTCGACGACTGACGAGGACTTTGCCGGCACTAAATCCGTAAAAGTCACTTGACAGATCCATTGTGTCCCGTCAGTATTGATTTTTTAATTCAGGTGAGGTGGTACCGAGAAAAAGACATGCCGACTAATGTTTGACTTAGAGATTAAATGTTCAAGTTAATCTTCATTGAAGAGGTATCGACTTATTCCGGCTGTGAGACAAATATTGTTAGATTATGCGGTATAACTAATCCGTTTCAACCTCAAAGGATGACCATCTACTTTGAATAGTAAATAGCAATTTTAATAAATCAAGAACAACGAGGTTTAAATTAAAGAGAATCCCAACATATTACACTGTTTAAAAACAATGGATTATACATGGCTTATTAGTCATTGATTAGTTACTACTAAGCGTTGTTCATTTATAAATTAGGAAATAAAATACTTATAACAAAAAATTTAACCGCCGTCAAAAAATAAATCAGAAACTCACTGAAGATTTTAAAATAATCAAACTTAGATTTTTAACACAATTTTTTTTTAAATAGAATATGTACAAAATAATCGTTATAATAACTAAGTAAAAATAAACACAAGACTTATTTAACCTATCTACTACGAGTATTTTAAATTCTACTATATAGACACAATTTAGCTCAATCCCTATCTAAACCTATTTATCTATTTACACTATTATTTTAACAACTACCAACTGATTATTGTGAAGTCGGTACCGAACAACAAATTAACAACAACAATTTGCATTGTTCATAATTTAATTTCCTGTATATGTCACAATATTTTGTTATTATTTTTGTGTTGTTTAGGCTCGACATCGACTTCAAACTGATCAGTTGGTAGTAGTTAAAATAATAATGTAAATAGATAAATAGGTAGGGATTAAGCTAACATAAATTGTGTGTATATAGTAGAATATAAAATACTTGTAGCATATAGGTTAAATAAGTTTTTTGTTTATTTTTATTTAATTATTTCAACGATTATTTACTGCATATTTTATTTTTAAACATTTTTTTTGTGTTAAATATCTAAGTTTGATTATTTTATAATTTCCTTATTTATTTTTTAAGTCGGTTCAATTTCTTTGTTAAAAATATTTTATTTTTCCCTTTTTAGTGGTAGATATTTACTCAATAAATTACACAGTTATTTTGTTAAGTATTACAATAGATAACCCAATTAAAAGTGTCGCCCGTATGAGGAAAAATAACAATAAAGAAACGATGGTTAAAAATAAGGAACACCTCAGTACCCGGGTTCCGCTAGCTAGTCTAGTTGATTTGACCAATTTTCCAATCATACTAGAACAGAAGAAAAGTGTTGCCACCATTGAGAATCGAAGCCGCGGCCTCCGCGTGTGAGAATAACCTTCTAATACTTACACCATACAAACAGTTGTTTACTTCGTTTCTACGATGTCTCATACCATAAGGTCAGTGCTTAAAAAGCAAACTGAATGGTTTTACACTAAATTACTTCCAATTTTTTGTCACATCGGCTCAACAATAACTTTTTAAACAAATATCTGATTATTTTAGATAAAGAATATGTGAAAACTTTGTACGTGCCTCCGAAATTTGAACGTTTCCCTCGATTTTCCCCCCTTCCGTCCAACAGATCCTAATTAGGTTCCTATGGGACCACCTCGGAAACGCACTCTTTCGAATGAAAAAAGAATGAAAATTAAAAACGGAAATATATCGATTCTGCTAAAATAGATAATAACTTTTAGTAGATCTTTTAATATAAAGTTGAGGTAAAGGTAATTTCGATATTTTCTAATAGGTTCGAATATCTCTAGTAACATATATTTCATGAAGCCTTACTTATTTCTCAACTAACTTACAACTTCTGATTCATCTATTTCCGGTTCGCTTATGTCGTCGTCTGATGTTTCTCCTCTCCGTTCTTGCGTGCACTGCAAGCATACTGCCTATATATTAAATATTTCCTTATTCCTTTACTTCTCATCCTGCTCATCCCTTTATTATACCCCCAACAATCTTCTCAGGTAAGTTAATTCTGCGGCTTATCTCTCTTTAACAATACCCACGTCTTGCAACCGATTGTTAGGATTGGTCTGTAAATTATTTTCTATACTTTGTGAATTTGCTATTTATGCCGAAATACTATTTTATGTTTTTTTTTTCAATTAAAGCATTCCTTCTCATGGCTTCGATATCTACACCCAGAATGCTTGTCATTTATGCACTTACTTGTCTATTTTCTTAATTTGACTATTCCTCTGGCTTTCCCATTACCATGACTTTCATTAATTAACAGCTATCCTTAAACTAATTGCCCATTAGCTAATTGTTATAATTCAATGTCATTCGTTGTTCTCTTACTATCATATTTATTCATTACAGACACTGAATGTAAATTCCCATTATTAATTTAGTAGCCTTATGATCTGTTTGTATCAACATTTCCACTACTAACCTATCTTGACCCGTTCTTCAATTTTCTCAATACCTTCTATAATTCTTCTATTTTTATCTTCTCTGTACTCTTATTTTCTTTTAAACTTTTGATCAGTACACTTTTTTGTATGTGTCCATAAATATATGCTTTCCCTCTTCTATAAGTTATTAAATATTTGTAAAAAAGTTTTCTTAAAATTTTTAGTTTTAGAGTTTTTGTCTCCATCCTTTCTCCAAATTGTACATATGTTTTTTAACTATTGTATCATTCGTTTTACTCTTGCACTGATTTTTTCAAGTTTCCTTCTTTTATTTTATGTCCACTTATTGATGATTATAAAAAATATTGATGTAAGCAGAACATTTGTCTTCGGTTAGTATTTGAATGACTTTTTGGATATACTTTAGATTACTTATACGAATAAATGGACTTTGAAAAACGCGAAAGAAAATTACTTTTCAAGCCAATTTAATTTAAACTGGTCATCTGTCGATTATACTTTTAACAACGGCTTTAAAATTGTAAGTAAACAATTTTAGCCTATTCTATCTTAATTCAACGTAGCAGCGGAGCATATCGTCAAATATTTGTGGCTCTTTTTCAGAAATAACTTGATGAATATTTAGAAAAATATCGAAAATTTATAATATAGACATACGCTAATAAGGTTCTAATATATTCTTCCTGAAATTACTGAGCTGTAGTTAGGTAATATTTCAAAAATGGGATCGATCTGTCATTCTAACCATTTGTTTACAATTTTTGTATTTAACCAATCAATTTTATAGAGAAAAATACTGTTAAAGTCAAACACTAATTTAATAAACATTATCATAATTCAGAAGCAGGAAAATTATCTATTATTGCTTGTTTTGTTAAGTTCATCATCATCAACTACCTTTCTTTCAGAAAATAAAAATTTTCTACAAAAAAATCACAAACATACGGAAATTGCTTTTATCTACTTTAAAGTCCGTTTTCTTAAGCATTTTACTATAGCGATCAGGACTGGTATATTATGCTAATTGCTACGTAATCAGCGAAAAACTGCACGATAATCTTTAAATCAAATTGATCTACGAAGTTTTCTAAGATTTTGTCTTAAAACATGAAAAAAGATTACTAAAATATAGTAGTGTGGAAGCAATTCAACAGCTCTATTATGAACTTTATCTTAAGTCAGTGTAATTTAATTTTAATTTGGGAAATACATATTGATGTATTTATTCGCATCATCTTGCTTGTGTATTCCAAATACAAACGAAAAGTAGGAATAAATTAACTTATTAATTAAGATTGTCCTAAGTATATCTAATAAAAGATTATATATTAAACATTATCCTTAAATTTAATCAATTAAAATATATTGAATTGGAACAGTGCAATTTTTGTGCCATCTCTTGTAAAGTATCATTCCAACACATAACAACGATTTCATATGGAAATACGTTTTGCTTTCATCAATTAAGATTTATTTGCTTCCACACTAGTCATATATTGTCATTAGTTAGTTCATCACTGCATATATGAATAAATTTTAATATAATATCAAATTTGCTAAAATAATTACAAATTAATGCAAAATGAAGCGATATTATTAATTAATACCGTAATTAAGTCAAATAATTCAAAGTTTAATATTGAAATGTTGTCTCCATTTATTAATTTAATACCCCATAAATTAATAAATTTTTATTCTATTTATTCTGCTGGACATTGAACATTGTACACTATTGCATATGAATTTAGGTGAATAAATTGTATTTTAAATGTTTTAAAATCACAAATTATTTTATTTAAGATTCATATATATTTAGTAGGAATATTCTTTATCTATAACAACCTCTTTTTTTAATATATTTTTAAGGTCTCTTTTAACCAACTATGGGTTTATCTGGATTGGACCTACAGTTTAACGTAGGCCACGGTGCCCCACATTAAGCCTACCTACTGGCGAGTGATCAACTTTAGAAATCATCCCAGAAAACATCCGGTCTTACCCAGCCTGGTTACCGGGATCATTTTTCCTTGTCGGATTTTACACTCATGCCTAGAACAATCACAAACCTAAATTTACGACCATGCCCAGCAGGATTCGAACCTGCGTCTATCGCAACAGTAAGGGGACCATCCTATAGCCTTTACCACTACGCCACCAAGCCGGCTAACAACCTCTTTTAAATAACTTTTAGTGCATTGTTAGTAGTCATTGTCAACCAACCAACAAATAATCCAAAAATTAGACAGTTATCTTGCAAGCGTCATATATATAAGGGTCAAATGACTAAAATTAAGAAGTAAAACAAAAAAAACAAATGATAACATTGCACTCTCAGTGAACATATTTTAATTGAATGCAAGACATACACAAATCAGAGTTTTGGGATTGGGAACACCTTGACCATTTGGGAACACCAGCACCATACATTGTATAATATTAAGACTTAGTCTATAATTATTGTACTTTACCAACATTGCAAAACATTTTTGCGGAGAAATTACGTAAACTCATACCGTAAAAAAACCAGGAAGCTGTTAAATCGTTAATTAAAAACTATTATACATATATCAGTTTATCTAATAAGAGAATATTTGGAGACACTGCTTTTAAGAATAACACGAATAGAATTATTAAGGATAATATCTCATCATCTCAATACAAATGTTGAAATAAGTTACCAAAAAAAGTATTATACTTCAAGCTGATGGTTGTACTTAGGAAAAATATAAGGTTATCAAGAAGGGCAAAGATGGCGACGGACATTACGCTGTACAATAAAAATTTAATCGGTCATTGTAAAAAAAAACCTTTAAAAAATTGTTTCTGGTGGTCGGTCCTCCATTAACGATCATTTGTCAAAATGCCTACACCTGTATGAAATGTACACAATCGAATTTTTTGTCATCCCCATTGTACCGCCACTGTCGCCGACCATTCAGTCCCCTCCCCACCACCAAGAACTGACCACATCGGCTCCTTTGATCCGTTTTGATCGATGGTCGAACAGAGCTCGATTAATAAAGAAAACGCATTGTTAGACAGCAGGCCTAACGCCTCTTTATCATGTCGCCGGACCGAATTCCGCCGTGACGGTGACAGATCCAGGCGGACAGATCAATCCGATGGATCGCGACCCAAGATATTCTTCAATGTCGGCCCCGACGAGGGGGCCCCGGGACCGAACAACTGACCGCCTCCACGCGGCGGCCGTTTGACGCATATTTCCTTGTTTTCCTCTTTTTTTGTACCTTTTTCTTTGATGCATGTGATTGTTTAGAGCAGGTGGCGGTGAGTGGTTCTAAGAATTTCTTGCGTATTTTCAAAAATTTTATATCTTCACTTATCATCCGTATCTTTATCTCCTATGGTTTATTATAAAACAAAATCAGGAAAATAGTTACAGTGTCCTTTAAGCATTTGTATAGAACGATGCTTATTAATGGAAGGAAAATTAGGACTATTAAGGTTTTTTTTAAATTTATTTATTACATTGTTAATAGTCGTTGCCGGCTAACCTACAATCTAACTATTTACCCATCGGCCCGATCTTAGCCTCTAGTGTAATAATGTTTATGTATTAACACTGCAGTTCTTCTATTAAATATACCTCACTACTCTAATCTACACAAGATCTAATTGTTGGATTATTTTGAATCTATATCCTGTTTTGGTATTATCTAAGAGTTATATTACTTCGATATTGACATAAACATAGGATCTCTCCTTATCTCCTTGCCAATCTCTTGTTTTGTTGAGTGATTAACCAAAACATTTTCCAATATTTAAACTCCAGTTTTTTTTATTTCTTTTTGTACATGCCCCTTCCAACGAAGCCTTCAGATACTCATAGTCAGTTAAGATATCAAGCGAATTGCAAGGGGACATGAGGAAAGACTCCATCCCCATGAGAATATTGAAATATTGCAGCTTTTGGATACCATCAGAACAAGACACAGACTCAAAAGGATCAAATCATCTGATCTTGTGTAGTGTTGTGTTGTGTAGTGATGTGCATATATTAAAAAATACAGCAGTGACATGTATAAACATTATTTCACCAGATACTGAGATAGGGCCGATGGGTCCTATGGGGACGGATGGTAAAGACGAATTGTAGGTTAGACGGAAAAGACTAGTAACAATGTATTAATTAAATAATGCAAAAAAAACTTTATAACACAAGTAATCAGGAATAAATACAAAACAACAACTGTTAATTTTAATTTGTAAAACATAAACTGGCTGATTGCATCTATTTTATGCAAATTTCAAGCCATAATTATTGCTATGCTAACTATTTTTGGATAACTATTCGCCTCAATTACATCCTTTCCTCGAACTGTACATACATATTTTCGAAAATATAGAAAGCATTATGTTGTACCAAAATTATTGTTGATAACGTATCATCAGGTCATTTCGGATAGCGGTGAACACACTTAACAGAAAAACATAATTTGACCAATTTATCTAATTCCATCAAGTAAAAAAGCACATATTAACCATTACACAAACTAGCGTTGGGAACTATCGACTGAAAACAGTCAAAACGCCGATAGTCGCAAAACAGTCGATAGTAAAAAACTAACGATTGAAAATAGTTATTACTATTTTCAGTCAAATGTGCGGCTCGAAAGTTTAGTTCAATTCGTGATGTCAGACGAAGATGTACGAATCCTTTGCTGAATAAATTGTGAGAGAGGAAAGGACGGAGATAATTGCTTGGAGCCTTAAATTTATATGTGCTTATATGTTCAAACGGTAGTATAAACGAGATATGCAATTAATAATTTCATTTTAAACGAAGTAGATTTACTTTTATATTTGAATATTCTGTGGATATGTAAAAAGGAGTGAAATAATACCCCACAAATGTGTGCTATTTTCAAATAGTATACTATAATAAACATGGACAATACAACTTAAACAAAACCTAAAAACTAAAGATGTACAATAACCATAAATACTAAATAAAAATTAAACATATACCTAATTATAGAAAAAAAAAACGAATTCATGACATAATAAAAAATGATCCCTAATACCTACTAGAGCTTTTTTAAATAAAGTAAATGCTTTATTTATTATTGAACGGAAATATTTTTTAACAAAAATCCGGAGTGTAATCGAAATATTACCTATTATTGCCATAAAAACAGTCAAAAGTGTTTTACTATTTTTAATTCACAATTTTGATCTTGTTATTTTGATCTATTACATTAACATTCTTGTTACGTTAAAAATCAGTGGAATGAAAGTAGTAGAACCAAAAATAGTAACTAAAAGTACACGACTGAAACAGTCGATAGTAAATAGCGACTGAAAACAGTCGACTGAAACAATCACTGGTAAAAAGTAATAAAATCAGTCGAACCAAAAATAGTCACTGAAACAGTCATTAGTAAAAAGTAGTCAATTACTAAACAGTCGATAGTTCCCAACACTAATAAAAACCATTGTTGGCCTAACTGTACACTCTTCGATAGTCTGTTATTTGGGTTGTGGCGAAAACATTAACGATATTTCGGTCGAAATCAAACGATTCGGTTTTTGAAAGTAAAAACCAAATTAAACCGAGCCTGCCACAACGAAACCTTTTGAACTCTGTCCGATACGGAATTCACTGTCGAACGGACCTGCCACGAACTGAAAGTGGAAAGAATTTATGACCCCATGCTGTAAATTATCGGGTGATTCCTGATTTCAGAAAAGAGAAACGCCGAAAATGTCTCTTGCCGTCTTTTTGTATTTCCGAAAGATCTCTATTTGTCTGGTCGAATTATCAGGATGTCGGAGTTAATATATAAGAAATAAAATATCCACTTTAACTAAAAAAGCACAACTAAATTTATTATATATACTAATAATTCCTGTTATCTTATAGCTCGTCATTGACATATAACAATATTCTAATTTAAATAATACAATGAAACAAAATTAATGTTATCAAATATAATTCATTCTACCATTATAGACATTGTAAAAATATATTATGGAGAGATTTAAACTACAGTTAATTATATAGCCACAATAGTTTCTATATAGGTTAAAGTTGTTTGATTATATTTATATTAAACTCTTTTCCATGTCACCTATCAACTGATGTGTGTGTGTGTGTGTGTTTCCCTCAGTTTGTTCTGTTAATACTTGTCTACATCTTTCTTGATAAAACTGGATTTAATCACTGCATTCTCCTTAATGCATTTGCCACGTATACAAAACAGTTGCTATTCTTTCTCTCCAGATACATTTGAACCAAATGCGCATGTATATTCTGGACAATTACATAAACACATAAATCGTTCACACTCTACAATACAACTTCATATAGTTATCGTATATTAATTATATACTCACCTTTGTTTCCACTCTCATCACAGTGTCCTGGAAATTGTCATCACTTAATCATAATCCCACATTCAGAAAGTTTATTTCAAGTGAATAACTAGCCTGTTAGTTTCCAATCTATCTAACATTTGTTTACAATTTCATCATTTGTTAATTTCTTCCTCAATGTGTCTGATCAAGTTCATCCTAAGCGAAACTGTAGTACATTAAATCTGCAATGAATTATTAATAAATGTTCTTAAATTGGTCCCATTCTGAAATATCAATGTCTCATCTAAATACATAAATTGAAATAATAAGTCTTCCTTTATTTTATTATATGCTTTTAAAAATTGTATTCTTTTAAAAGCAATATCCGAAAGTTCCATTAGACCTCTTCGAGACTTTTCGGACTAACAGTTTCCTTTGAAAAGGTTTTTATACATTTCATATATTTAATATCTGATAGAGCCAACATCAATCTGATCTTGATTCGTCACCCACTTTGTATGAAGACGGTTTCTTTTCGGTGAATTCAAGATTATATTTTTAATTTTTTGATATATTTCAGTGGCCGTGTCCATACTAATATTCAGTGCAGCTGCAACACCCTAAAAATATGTTCTCTCTAACTAATTTTACTGGCAAGAGGGGGCCATTATTATCTCGTTGCTGTTCAAAATAGCTGATTAGAGACCCAATTTATTCTGCATGGCTTCGGAATTTTCGATCAAGTTTTCAATAAGCAGCAGTTTGAAATTTATCAAAACAAGCAAAGCATTAAACTAACGTTTGCCAGTTTATAACCTTTGATTGTTTTCAAGAATTTTGCATACGTTTGACAGCCGGATGACTGTGGAAGGCTAGTTCAGTTACACGTTGGAACTTATCGGACAACATTGTGTCTCTTTTCAACTAAAATAAAATGAGAAGGAAAATATCGTCTTGATCTTGATGACGTATGTACAAAACTTCTTTAGTGTACCGGACAGTCATTACCGGCTTTTCTAACATAAGTCATTAGTCTTAAGTATGTAATGTTATGATATGACACATCATAGATGTATAACTCTTTGAAAATGTCAAGTTGCGTGCCTGAAAATATGTACTTGCGGCACGCATTACTTTTCTTATTTAACCAAATGGAAAGAGCTAGAAAAAGCTGATAGAAACTTACGGTGAACATACTCTAACCTTAAAAATATGTGAGGAGTGGTTTCGAAAATTTAAAAGAGGTGATTTCGATATACAAGACAAAGAACGTTGTAGTAGAAAACACAAACTCCAAAACAATTGGCAGATGTGTTAAATGTAACCCAAAAAAATGGTTAGTGACCGATTACAAGTGACGGGGAAAATCCAAAAAGTAGGAAGATAGAAATACCGCTGATTCAAAGGTGTGATCGGAAGTTGTTTCTTCACTAACAAATCTGGGAATGGCTCTTATTAATATCGGAGAAATGCAAAAAAACACGAGGATCACCGAGTTATCTAGGTCCAAATAATATATAGTCAAAAAAACTTTTAATAGCTTTTATTAATTATTTCCAAATATTCTAAAAGTAATTATATTTCATGATAATAAAAAAAATTGTATTTTAAGACCAAAAATGATTAATCTCAATTGTAATCTCTGCATTTAACTCAAAATTGCAATGCCTATTTCCCTGAATGTTAAACGAAATAAAAATAAATAATCAAATTTTAAAATGTCTTAACTATATGAACCAACTCTTCAAAACTCCTAACCTAGGTCTGTAAGTTGAAGTTGAAAGGAACCAAAGTCTATTATACTATAATTTCTTCATTTATATCATTTCTAAATACATCAAAATTACAGAATAAATAATAATAAAACAATTTATTTTAAAAAAATAATATTAAAAAAAAATCTAAAAAGCCCCTGTAATTTCCAGTCAACCTAACAGTTCTCCAACTGGATTTAGACCACTTTCCGCTGTTACAACAGATGGTGATAACAGATTACTCGAAATCCCATTCTAGTCAACGAAAAGAAAAACCGACTGAAAGTGATATAAGGATATATTACCAGAATCGGATTCCATACTCATATTGATTCACAAATGTTAAATTGGTGGTATACAAAATGCATATTCACAAGTCACATCAACGAGAGAAATTCTAAATTGGTCGTACACGGGTTTCTTAGGGAACTAAAACTTGATCCAGATGACCAAACCACAGCTAATCGAGCCATCAGAAAAGTCAGAGACGCACTAAGAATCTGAAGAGAAGAAAAATGGAGAACTGTTCTTCTCAATCTAGACTCATTGCACTTTGTCGACATCTGGAGGCTGACGTTATGAGAGAGATCAAAAACAGCTATACCTCAATTGAAAACAGACATGACCAATTTACATACCGTTAATCCACCTAACTTTCTGAAACGGTACATTGTTACTCCAAAAATGATCGCAACAATAGCAGAAAAGCCCCGAAAAACACCGGGTCCCAACGGTATAACATATATATTATTTCGTAAAGAAGAAAAAAACCAGAACCCTCAAACTATCGTCTTCGGAACTCACTATCAAAAATCGTCTCGAAAGAGTAATTATATACGCCGTCAAGACCGCCTGCAAGACTTGTAGCCGGATTTCGAATCAAACACTCGTCAATTCATCAAGCTGACAAGTTAGTAGAAGAAATATACCGTACTTCGCATGACAAGAACTTCTTAGGAGTATTCTTCGACCTCTCCATTCGATAAAGTTAACATAATTGCTTAATATTCAAGGTATTCAAGACAACTCCAAGTGAAAGTCAGTGATTCTTTTTCAACTAGGAGTTCCGACCAGTCTGGTGTTCCATTGGGCCCATGCTTTTATGGTTATATCTACATGGCTGATATTACTAAAGTTGAAATAGTAAAATGCACGTTTTATGCGGATGATGCTGCTTTATTTGCTTACTTTCGGTCATCCCAACACATACGCCTCCAAGATAATCCATAAAACTCCAAGATCAGTTAAACAAGACCAAGAAACTTTTTCCTATAAACGATTAGGTATTATGTATGGAGAATCCCAAAAGGAACCTACGATCCGGATACCTACAGTCAAGCATAAGTGACGTTGTGATTACAGCGGCAATATCGTTGTATTCAGCTGGTCTTCCAATTCACATCACTGGCCGGATTATTGAGAATGAATATCTCAACATTCTCAATGACCAATTTCTTACTATAACTAGGATATTTCTATCAAACACTACTATATTTAAAGATGATAATGCACCCATATACATAGCCAAAAAGTCTCAGTCTTGGTTTGAGGACGATGGGAATATCATCGGACATCCTCTATGACTAGCACAATTGCCAGACCTCGACATAATTGAACCGTTTTGGTCAGTTTTAGAACAGAAAATGAGGAGTACATTTCCATCTCCAATATCATTGAATGAATGAATGAACATTCCGTTGAAAACAATTCAGATATAGATTATGTATTCCGCGAAGGATTGTTTATTAATAAATAAATATATGTCAGGTTATGTTGTCCACTCCTTGTATCTTAAATGCAATAAAAACAATAAAACAATTGACAGATTTAAACATGCTTAAGGAAATTAATAAGTAACACGTAACCGTATAAAAGATACTGATTTAACAAACGAAATCCCGCGTAAATCACTACGCCATTGGTCGTACCCTAGAGATCGGATAAAAAATATGCATCACCCTCCATGTCCTTATCAATGGTCGTTCGCTAAAGCAGACATGAAAGGTACCGCCGTAGCCCCAGGTATCTGACTTCCACAGATTTTTCTGACGATTCGACTGGGCAACTCCCAACCGATTTACTCGAAAGAGTGATGGCATCAGTTGAATTAACGGACATAAGCATTTGACCAAGTGACGAAACATTTAGAAAGTACCTCTCAGGGAACTTCGGATTAGATTCTTAGAGAGAATTACCATCGTTGTTTTCTTTTCTGTTTGTAACTAAAAGGCGTTAGATTTTTTTCACTTTCAAACAATATTTTGTAAATATATTTTTCACATTTAATACTACTATAAATTACGCACAAATTCTGTAAATGTTTTCATAAATTTAAAAACCTGTAGACCACTCCAATTTATTTGAAGAAAGTTGATTTTCAAGAAAGTAAAATAAACAGTTTATTATAAATCCATAGCTGTAGTTATATTTTTATAACTGATAATTGTTCTGTTTTTAGAAATCGTCAACCTTCTCTTCATAAATCTATTCTTTATAATTATAATTATTTACTATAATTGACTACTTTTAGTATCGACTGTTTCAGTCGCTATTTTGGGTTCG
This sequence comes from Rhynchophorus ferrugineus, assembly GCF_030347505.1. NCBI lineage: Eukaryota > Metazoa > Arthropoda > Insecta > Coleoptera > Curculionidae > Rhynchophorus > Rhynchophorus ferrugineus. The sequence continues at coordinate 86,624,875 of NW_027472580.1, read as the reverse complement.
ACTGATTTTACTAATTTTTACTAGTGACTGTTTCAGTCAATATTTTGGAATACTATTTCTTAAGATTATTAATGTAAAAGGGCAAAAAGATTAAATTTGTGAATGATAAATAATAAAATACTTTTAATTGTTTTTATGACAATAAGCTCTTTTTTAATATTCAACAGTTTCTTGGATTAAAAAATACAAGAAGATAATGGTGGTCGTGACACTTTTTGGTTAAGATTAATTTTATCTGGAGCCATGACAGAGGAATCTTTTTTACAATCTATTTTTATTATTTTATAATTTTTCAGTAGAATGATGCATTCAGCTAAGCGTTCTATGGTTGGAGAATATTTTGAAAGAGAATCCTCAACTCCTGCTATCTGCAATCCTCAATATAAAAAATTAGTGTTTGGTATTACAAACAATGCTGAAGCGATACACGAAATTATTGCAAACGGGATATCTATCTTCCATTCTAACTTCAAAAAAAATACAAATACAGTACTACAACTCGAAATTCAAGACACAGGTACCGACGAAGAATGTATTACATCTGAAAACATTTTAATAAAAAGAAATTAGATAAATTGAAAGAAATAGTTACATCAGGTACTACAACAACTTTACAAATTAAACAGTATTTGGAAATACCACTTATTGGGAGTTTAGAAGATCCACAGAACATTCAAAAATAAAAGTAATTATACCTTCCTTAAAATGAAATTATTCATTGCATAGTAATTATTTATTTCCTTTTCTTTTTTAAAGTTAGTATGTGTATACATCTCCATCTCGCTTATACTACCGTTGGAAAAAATAAGCACATTTAAAATAAACCGCTCCCAACTATCTCCGTCCTTTCCTCTCTCACAATTTATACAGGAAAGAATTAGTACATCTTCGTCTGACATCACGCATGAAAATAGTAAATATAATTTTCAGTCGCTAGTTTTTTAACTATCGACTGTTTAAACTGTTTTGCGACTATTGACTGTTTCGACTATTTTCAGTCGATAGTGGCCAACGCTATTTACAATCATCATATTCTTAATAGGCAGACCATCAGACGTACAATCAAACAATTGTGTTGGGAAGATATTTCGAACTTAATCTAAGTTCAATGAGTTTGGTTTACCAGTCAATTGTATAGCCTATTTGTAATTAAGAATCCAACTAGTAATCCAACGATGTCAATACAGAGTTCTATCCGAAATAGCTCGGAGATTAATTATTAAATTAAGAACTACACGATGATCTAAAAATGAAATGGATTTATGAAGTTTTTAAAGATTTTGCATTAAAACGTGAAATAAGGTTACTATCCACAGCACAGTATAAACAGTGTGGCTACTGGACAGTACGCAGGAAACCAGAAGACTGAAGAAAAGCAAATCGCACGAACTTGTATACTGTATTATATGTGGTATTCTTAACATTAGCATAAATAGTTCAATCTTTAGCTCAATCAGAGTTGAACAATAGGAAAGTCCGTTGCTTTTCATCACGTTTTGATGCATCAACCGTATATACCGAACTTTGCCCAGTCCGACTAACACTTGTTCCGATCTCTTCGATGACTATATTGATCTTAGCTTCTCCAATTCTTCGAATTATGAGATTTTTCAGCTATTGTACAGTGACAAAATTATGATTTTATTCGAAAGATCACAAATAGTCATCGATTAAAAGGGCACAAATATCATTGATTAGTGTTTGAAATGTATATAAATAAATTTGCTTTGAATAACATTAAAAAACCAAATGAGTTTTTCTCCAACTCATTATGCGAAGATGCAGTATATTCCTCAACCAATACAATATGAAATATCTGTAGGACAATTAGCAAATTGGGTATATACGTCTACCGATACAGATTCTTTATCGTATACCAGTAATTTGATATACTTATTCATTAGCTTAATTACCAAAATTATTAGACAAAGTAATGTGTAGTTTATATGATGGATCTTGTAAAAGTTCCATATTATACTTGGCATTTTTCAATAACTTCAAAAAAGGTATGTGGCCTCGCATTATCACAGTATAACTGTTAACACGTCGTGGATTTACCAAAAATGCCTGTTTTTTAAACATTTTAGTGAACTGTGCACATCAGTTTCATAACAGTACAAATTTTAATTAATTTCTTAGTTGCACAGTAAAACTTATCATGTTGTTCTTTCTGTTTTGAATAGATTTACATTTCTCAAATTCACAAATTTATCAACATTCTTTGCTTTGACGCCCTACTAAAAATGACGGTATCACAATATAATGCAATTATATTTTTAGAACAATAATATGTTGAATTGCCACCCAAAATTCAGCACATTCTTTATCTTATTTATCCAAATATGTTAAAATTATGGTTACGATCATCACCAATACATAAATAGCAGACGCTCGATGAGAGTTCATAACTCTTAACCAATATATTAATAATGGTATCTCAGGACCTTGAATATTCTTCACCAGATCTAGTCACTATTGACGATCAACCTCTCTATGATCTTGACCCATATCTCTTTTTGTGGCGATGTACGCTGCATTCTATATCACGCACATACAAAAACAATGAGAATTTTGTTAATTTTACCCTTGATTTGACTTATTACTTCTTTCATGAATCCTATTAATTCCTTTCCTCTCCTGTATAACAGATCTCAAGTATCTGAACTTCTGCAAGAGATGCTGGACCAAATGTTATTGATATGCACAACCGCAGTTGCTTAATCAGTTATCAATACTTTGTCAATACAATACTCTTCATTTATTTTCAACCCATATGACTTTGCAATGAAAACTAAATCTGGAAATGACTATGATAGACTAGTCATGGTGAATAAAAAATGGATTATATTCCCAGTCACCTAATACCCTCCTTATTATATATCAATCTAATAAATTAATATATCAACATTCGTGATACAATCCATAACTATTAGCTGCTACGTCATCAATGCTTATTAAATAATGTTCTTAAATTTGCAAGATTTACGAATACGTTGCTTATTCTATACTTTTTTTACGTATACTATTCATTCATTTATTTGCATTGGAAAATATTGTCAATTGCCGTATTCGTCTTTTCGAAAGAAATTTTAGAATGAAGGGACATTTTCAACATTTAAGCCCACTTCGGTTATAGTTACGCAGAATAGCATTTTGGGAGGATTCCAGTATCTGCCGTATACCATTTCAATTTTAGAAAAACAATGATATATCAAATGGACTAGAGACCGGAATGAATAGCTTAATAGCACCAAAACGGTCCGTCTCAATTTTGCGTTGAAGTGTAAAGAGAAAAACCTAATTATGTTAATTGGCGAATATCTGATTCCTCAAGCCAAATCAACTAAATACCGTGGAATCCATCTCGATGGCAGGTAAAACTGGAAACATTATGCTAGAAAAAAGCACGGCATGGCAGACCAGAGTCAAATCAAAGAATTATACTGGTTAGTCGGAAGAATTATACTGGTTAGCCGTCTTATTTTTACTTTATTATAAAGCCTATATCTTATGGAGTCTAAATATGAAGTTGCACTAAAACATCAAACCAACTAGTAGTCTAACGATGCTAAAACAAAGGTCATTGATTAATTACCACTTCTTTTCGCCACGTAAACAACGAAGATCTAAAATCATAAAATGATGTTACTAAATCACAACAACGTAGAAGCACTGCAACTACTCAATAAGTGAATCAAACCACATAAGCTTGAGATGTGTATAATTATTTAATCTTAATTTTAGCTGAAATAGTTTAATTTAATATTAATTTGCCTTGCGTATGTATTGATGCAAGTACAATAAAACAAGAGTAATAAAGTAATCTCATAAATTAAGATTGTATTTGTTTTTGTTCTGGTCCGAAACTAGGCGGTGGAATACATGACCCGATCGCGGATACTTGCCCTGGAGTGACAAGTTGAACCGGCTTATGTGACACTGCCGCTGGGCTTACTAATACACTAAACCAAAACCGCCTGACGGCTGACCCCTGTAGGTCGCTACTGCTACTGCATTCAATTTGGAGATATGACACCCGCCAACCGAGCAGCCGTTATTAGGCACGAGGACCCGGTGATAGAACAGATAGTGAAACTAACTATTGATTCGCGAACTTAACATACGACTGAGTGTTGCTGTATGGGGACACAAGTTATGACTACGGCAACGGACGAGGTCATTGCAACCTAGAAAAAGGGAGGATTAGCGGTGACGCGGTGCTAAGATGTCAGCACGTCGACCAGCTCGCGAACAAGCACGTTTTCAGAAGAACTTGAGCTTAGTTGTTATATGTAAAAGGATTGTGATATGATGTGCTTGATTTCTGTAATGTCAGTTTCTCTATGAACTTGATTATTCCTGACAAATCATGGAGCGTTTAAGATTCTCCTGAGGAAACATACTTGAAGTAGACATTATATTCGTATAGAAGTATGGACCCGTTATATTATGGTGTCGATCTTGAGTTGCGAGACGCGCAGTGCGTAACGCTTCTTATGGAAAATGATGAACTAGGTTTTCACGAGGTTGATTTGCAACTTCCAAAATTTGAACCACTTGACCGAATGATCGAGCTGCTTCTGTAAACGTTCTTGAATGGCATCCTTGAGCTTGGAGACAGTGAAGAAAGCCGTTACCTTTTTTCGGTAGATCTGAAATAAAGAGGTTAAATAAAGCTGATTAAGATTGTACTAAACATATCCAATGCATGATGTACTTTTTAAAGTATGATGTACTTTCTTGTCTTCAAGGCATTCCTAATCATATTAATTTATTTCTCACTATTTATCCATAAGCCCTTTAAGTATGCAAAAACCTAAAACCTAAAACCGAAAAAGGACCCTACTAATTTTTCCTTCTCAAAAACAGAGCAATAATAAAAACTTTACAACCAATAATAATCATTGTTTCCTGTTTAAACCGCCTGAAATATAATATGAAACAAAATCCCAGACCCGAAAAGCGAAAATTTCAAAAATCCGCCAGAAAGAATTATGCGGCAGTATCGGCCATTCGGCGGTAGCCATAAAATCGTCTTCAAAACTGACCGCCTAATTTATTGAAAGGTGCCGCCTCCTGGCTGACTTTGTCATTGATTTTTAATCGCCGAAAACCATTTAAGACATTCAACGTTTAGACCCCCCTCCGCGACCGCCGTAATTTATGTACCACAATTAAAAAAATACTGGCATTTTATAACTCACTCTTTACGAGAGATCCGATGTTAATTTTCCTCCGGACTTTATTAATATTTAAATCATTGGAAATTCTTAAGACGTCTTTAAGACCGCCATTTGTATTGCTGGTTAAAGTTTAAGTTAATAGTGTACATTAAAAAATATTGAATCGTCCCATCAATGCGCTTTATTCTAACGATATTCTAATTATTATATAAAGTATAACAGTTAATCGTACAATTTTCTAATAGACGATACATCCACAGGGAAGACTCATCATACACAACGTAAGATTCAAGAAACTAAGAACAAGATGCAAGAAACTGACTGTGGCTCTAATCTTTGTTCCAACACACAGTCCATTTTCAATATTTTCTGTGTGTGCCAGCCAAACTATGCTGTATCGGTCTAAACAAATGGTACTCAGGTATCTTATAAGTACGCTATACTTGCATAAAGATGGCCATGAACATTCTATTTTGGTGTCAATACGGATGACTCTTCTGGACAAATTCATGACTTTTTAAACTTCAGATTGTCTTAGTAGATCCACTTTCACAGAAAACTTTCCTTTTTACGTTTTATTATATAAAGTATAACAGTTAATCGTACAATTTTCTAAGAGACGATACATCCACAGGGAAGACTCATCATACACAACGTAAGATTCAAGAAACTTAGAACAAGTTGCAAAGAAACTGACTGTGGCTCTAATCTTTGTTCCAACACACAGTCCATTTTCAAAATTTTCTGTATGTGCCACCCAAACTATGCTGTATCGATCTATACAAATGGTACTCAAGCATCTTATAAGTACGCTAGACTTGCATAAAGATGGCTATGAACATTCTATTTTGGTGTCAATACGGATGACTCTTCTGGACAAATTCATGACTTTTTGAACTTTAGATTGTCGTAGTAGATCCACTTTCACAGCAAACTTTCCTTTTTACTGAACAAGTAATGAAAGCGTGATGTTGAAAGTTAAATTGTGTTATCAGTCATTTACATTCTAGGAGGCTATCATAGACATCATCACCTCCTCTTTATTCTACATACTGTTCCATATCCTCTACAAGAATTGTTGTAGTTATTTATAGCAATTTAATTAGTCTTTAATTATTAAATAAAGTTACTGAATCCCCATCCATTCATTCACAACTATTTGTTCTAAACGATGCTCTAAGTGACATATAACTCCTTGGGACTGGAAGAAAGGGCCTACTTGTTAGCTAGGGATTCAGTGCAGACTGATTTTATAGAGATATCATTAGAACTATTTTATAGAGATCCATGATGAGAGATGACTGTTCTATTGTACTTAGTGCATTAATACACAATCAAGGCGACTACGGGATTAATACATCATTATGTATTTCCCAAATTAAAGTAAAACTAAACTACTTAAGCTACAGTTAAAAATAAACTTGTATACCATATAAATTGAAGTAGATTGGTTCTGCTTCAATCTTCTGATTTCCTGAACGCTGTCCAGTAGCTATATTACTTCTACGTTACTGTGATTAAGCAACCTTATTTCATCTTTTAAAACGAAATCTTGTACGTAAATCTGTTACGTAGCGATATGTATTGGTAATTAATCGTAGGACTTTGTTTTGGCTGCATTGGATTAGTAATTGGTTGATTGTTTTCGTGCAACCCCATATTTGCAAATTGGCTTTATGATTGACTGGCAATCCGATCACTTTAATTTTAGGTCATGTTAAGAGTGTTTAGAAAATGATAGCACACAAGAATTTATAAACCATCACTCAATCAATCAATGCAACTCCAGATAGAACATGAGTGTTTTATGGATAAGCATAAAAGCATATTTAATATGCATATGTTTTAAGATAAAAGATGTGAAATAACAATTAATAATTCTGGCTGCACTAGCAGGAAAATTGGAAAAACAAAAAGATTTCTGGGATGATCTGTATGTTGGTCGGTATATCAGCATATCAGATGATTAATTAACAGATGAACTTAGATAATTTTATGCCGCTTACCATAAAGCTTTTGGTCAAATTGATGTTACATTGGACTGAAATAATACAGAACGGAAACGTATTTTTTTTTAATAGGAGAACCTGATAATCGTTGAATACAATACGCAAATAAAAAATTTAAATAAGTATTTTTATGCCAACAACCTGATCTGATACTGACTGATCTGAACATATTCTAAATTTAATTTCCAAATCGCCACATCATTCATTTAAGATGGCTTGTTAACGCAGTCCTCTACTACATTTCATTAGTTAAAAATTGGCTGCAATAACTTTAAACTCATTGTATTATCTTTTATAATGCAGCTTCATTGCTGCAATATGCCTTATCCATATATAAATATAAAAATATTTAGTAGAATGTTTTCCATAACAGTATTTTAATATACTATGAATTGTATTAAGACAAACATAGAAAATGATTTCTCATGGTGACATAGATCTGAATTTAAATCAGAAACCGCAGAATTTTCAGAAACTTTCAGAAAAGCACTCAATAAAAAATATAGTAAAGACAAATAGCACAATATTGACCAAAATAAATCGGTTATTATCGTTTTCTAGTGGTTGTCATGGAGTAGATAAAAAATGTTCAAATTAACCTCAACTTGATAATTCTATATATTTAATCATGTGATGTATCTCTGATACTTAAAATAAAGATAAATATACATACGTACGAATATATATGAACTATATCTAAATATCTTGATGTATCTTATTTAAAAACAATACATTTCATTAAAATTCTAAGATAATAAAATTTGTTAGGTTGTTCGCTTTACAGTTTAGAGTAGTTTTCTTCAATTAATATTAAAGATTACACATTCAACTCTCATTATTATTATATTTCGGCGTTTTCAACATTTATTAAAAGGAATTATTCTTCTTAATATTTATGTTTCCAGTTATAACTTGAAATAAAACAGATAAATACTTTTATTAGTTGTTTTTACTTTTTTCTATACTAATATTTAAATTAAGGTTAATTGCTTAAAGGCCTCATGATCATATCTTATTATTTCAGTTAAAGTTACAGATAAAACTTATCCAAAGGTTGGGGCTAATGTCATATTGCTTCTTTGATAAGTCGTATTTATTATTTTACAGAAAAGTATAATAGGTGCATGATTTGACACGAAAATTAGAGATATACATATAATGTTTAAACTCCTAGTCCATTTAGGTCTAGGTGGAAGCATAAACGTGATCGTTTTTCCAATAAGTCGTTTCTTTGTCTTTGTTTTACATTGTTTAATATATTTTTACTTTCGAGTGTTCTATTTTATTTGTCGTTTTTTGCAGTTACCAGTTGCCCTAATTATACTTAATTACTAATGAATTACTCCAGAAAAACATTAAATTTGGTTCTTTTTTAATTACATTTTCATTTAAAATCAAAATCACTGGTGAGTGGTCGGAGATTATCTAAAAATTTTTTTTCAATTTTATGGCTTTTTTCTTGTTTTGAAGAAGCAGTTCTGGTTTGATTTACATCAGTTGGCCTATGAGTTGGTTTTTCTGTTGGCACATAACTATATCCTATTACAACAGCAGTTTTAGGCAGTTATTATCGTCATTCTAGAACCCATTTGGTATTTTGATAACAGATTACTACTAATTAAAATCTCAAAACCTTCATTAGTGAAGTTTTTACTATGCTTAACATGGTTCCACCTAGATGGGGAGACTCGCAGGAAGACCCAAAAAGATTACAACACTAATCTATCCACTAAACCCAACTCTATCCGCTGGTCCCCTCTGATATTGTTGACTGTTGGTAGGGGAGGTGCCCATAACTGGGACACCGTTCGAATGGACAAGGGCCTGGCGTCGTTGTAACAACATGAAGCTAGAACATAGCAACATAAAAACTGAGATAACCGTCTAACGAAAAGGGGTTGAACGATTTGATATAAGAATATTAGTTTATGGGCTAGAATATCGGCCAGCCTCAGAGGTAAGTTCTTGAATTTGGGGTACATCTGTTACCCTACGAATTTTGTCGTTTCTGGTGAACCAAGAGGCAATGAGGATTCTCTTGAGTAGTTCCTTGTGAACTTCTTCATGAGTAGTTCATTCTGAATTTAAAGACGTTCCACCTGGTTGAGCATAACGTATTTAAGATATACACTAGGCCAAATAAAACGACTGAACGGATCAGCATCTTTTAAAGGAGAATTTTTATGGGGAGCCTGCTGGCCAGATTGATGAGCCTGAATTATATATGGGAAATATCTTGACCTTTTTGTAGAGACCTCTGAATTTGAAGGTTCCACCTAAACGTCCTGTCGAAGCGAAGATCGAGATAAGTGGCTTGTTACAGGCTGAGCTAAGACGCGGAATGCTCAGTGCAAAGCGCCTCTTAATTCCACGATGATGATGTGTCCATAAACACAGAAAAAAGGGCTAGTCTTTGTTTGAGGAGCATCAGAATAGTATTAAACATCTTTTCTAGCAAGCGCAATCGTCAGAACTCAACATATTTGAAGCGTTATGAGCAGTTTTAAAACAGACACCGAGAAGTAGATTTCCATCTCCAATATCTTGAAGCAATTGGTGGATCGATGAAAACAAATGGCGGCTCAACACTTTATTAATGGATAAATATTGAGTGTATATCAGGTGTTCATATTATTTTCTCCATCCCCTGTAAATATCAAGATATTTACATAACTATTTTCTGTTTAACAAAGTCTCCAACAAAAAAAACAGTCCTTATAACTAATTAATCTCACTCAAGACGCTTAACAAATTTCTGATAACGGTCATATAGCGGCGCTATTGCTTTTGTTCGCGTTTCTCAGAACGGCGATTATCTACGAAAATTAATAAAGTCGCCAGTAGATGGCGGATCATTTTCGACTACAAAGGTCGCCGTTTCACCGTCTACCCGACCGTCCACCTCACAATATTTATATTGCCGCATCTTGCGGGAAATGAAAAATGGCCATCGCCGCTGTCAACTGGCACCTGTCAAGGTGGAATGGACCGCCGACAGTTCGGGGTGGACGTAGCGCAGGAAACAAGACGACGACCAAAAAAAAAGACGAGAAATAAATCACGACTGGAAATTGGTACCGTGGAACAATAAAAGTTCGGTGTTTAGTCAAATATAAAGGGGCTTTCAGAAAGGCTTTTATTGGTATATTAACCGGTAAGTTTTTACTGTAGAATTCAATAGTTTACGGGGAAAATTTAGGACAGTTCCAGTCGGTTACGACAATACGAAATAGTGACTCCAAAGTATTCGTAAATATCGTAACTAATGGCTTAATTAATAAGTGACATTAACAAAATTGCTGTCCTTAAGCGTGACAGGTTTATTGCTATTAAATAGAGCTATAACTTCGTGAAATATTTTCTCTATTTATTAGGTGCTTGCGTGTGTTTGAACCAAAGATATCTGTTTGTAAAAATGCGAAGAACTACAACTATAGGTTTTGCTTTCAACAATTTAAAATTGATTAAAAATTGATGAAAACTTATATAAGAATATAAATTAAAAGACTTATTGGACCAAAACCCAACACAAAATTTTGACGTAATTTATGTAATGTTTACATGCGACAAGAAAGATCCAAGGGATCCCAAAGGGGCTTACATTGCCATTTGTGATTGGCGATGAAAAGATGGAAAGTGGTCATAGGTTAGTTCAGGACAACCAACCACATCAACAGTGAAGTATTCATGGTCATAGTCTCTTGCTGTTAATATGATGAGATCAGCCAGACCTAGTGTATTACAAGTGTATTACCTAGTGTATTACAAGCTGCTAAAACCGAATGAAAGTGTTATTGAAGATGTCTACCGACGTCATTTGAAGAAATTGACGACGTAAGGCTGAAGAAAGTTCGTCATCACTTTTATCGTCAATTACAATGCTCCACGGAAAATTATTCTTTTTAGCTCATAAGCAGACAATAACAATGAGCCTATTTACAACAATTCGTGTAACAAACGCATTTCTTCTTTTTTAATCTGTCTCAAGTGATACAAGTTCTGTTCACCAATTTCTAGCTTGTCAACTCGTTTTAGCTGAATGTTCCTCCATTAATACCAAGATGATCATGATCAAGACATGTATGGACCCTCTATGTTTGGAAGAGAATTTATCTATCATGAAGAAACCTACCCTAGATTTCCATATGCTTATATTATGAGAAATATATATACATGTGAAACAACTTGGTGGCTATGGTTTGATGATTTTAACGGTGCTAATTTTAGAACTTAAATAAAAGAACGAAAATGTTCTTTCAAAAAAACTTTCAAGAGGATATAAATATCTGAAGATCTAATTAATTCTGCCTACTAGTTGTTTCCACAAATATGATGATGCAAAATACTCGATCTGTCTTAGACTCTGTGGAATGTTATTCTAGGATGCTATTAATACATTAATTTGAGAACCTTACATCTTTAACTTTTTATAAATATATGGAATATCACATACACAATTCTTTTATTACATCTTATATTAGATAATGCTTAGATAATATTAATTTATTAGTATTATTTCAAGATGTGTAACAAACAATTTGTTTCGACTAACCAATACAGTTCTTTTATTTTATTTAAAAAGTGTGGATTATATCCCTATTAATTTCATGAATTTCATACCTACTGCCATTGAAGTAAAGTGAAATGATCAAGTTTTTTCGGTTGACAGCGGGAACCTTCATAATATCTATAATATAATCTTCACTACATAAAACAAAGTCGCCTTTTTTGTCCCTATATCCCTATGTACGCTTAAATCTTTAAAACTACGCAACGGATTTTGATGCGGTTTTTTTCAATAGATAGAGTGATAGGAAGGTTTATATGTATAATACATGCATAATATACTAAGGCAACATTGCTAATTTTAGAGGTTTCTAACGTGATGTCGTAAATTAACCTATTTTTTAAGGCTTATTTAGCAATTAGCAAGTTAGATCAAATTAATGTACTACAGTATTGTACACCATAAAAAGGTCTACAAAAAAGTCCGCGATGGTATATGTTTATCTTTTAGGGATAACCCACATTAACCATTTTTATTGTTTACTTTTTACGTGAGAAAATGGCTTATTTACGAAGCTATTTTAAGCAATACGGCATTAATCCTTATCGAATTAAGTACCTTAAATACAGTGTGCAATTAATATAGATCAATATGGTTCCTTACAGCATGTAAATTAAACAAATATTTTCGGAGATATTACAAATTTAAAATTTGCGTTTAAAAATGTGTAATGTAATAAAAATTGTATGAATTTAGATATTCCAAAGATAGCAGGAAATCTTCATAGTAAGTATAGGGGAAGAGGAATTGTTTTACTCCAAATTTAATGCGTGCAGGCCAAGGGCAGTAATGAATGAACCAAAAATACTGGATCGATTTTAATCATGTTTTCATTGAGTGACATAGGCATATATATTTTATGCCCGTGCAAAGTCGGAGCGGGCCGCTATGTTTTTATATACAACGTTCATATTTTTTCTGTAGTGTATTTAATTTAGTATCAGCATTGCACCCGTGCGAAGCCGGGGCGGGTCGCTAGTATAATATAAGAAACTAATATTTGTATGTTTTTATTTAAAATATTATTAAAGAATCCCCAGCATCCAAGAATTTAAAGGAAAAAATAAAATGTTTGTAGTCATATGATTTAGTTTGGTGCCGTTACTGTTTATGTTAGAATAGCAGTTATATAACAAACAAGAAAACGTATTTTCTTGTCGGCCGCTTTCTAATCTGTGAACTACTGTTTCAACACAGAGCGAAATCAGTTAGTCGTAAATATGACTACTTAGAAATATGAGCTCGAACAGGCGGCACATTCTCGAGACCGTCAGAATGCCATTTTTCCGAAATCGTCGTTAATAGTTTGAGAAAACAAGCGACGGAAAAATATTGGACTCACCGCGCGCTATGCCACCGATCCGGGTTCTGTTTAGATATGACGGTTGGCCCTCCACCGTTACAAATCCCCAACTATAGTGCGTTCAATAAAACAGTGGACTCACGTCAAGTCAATTGGTGACGTTAAATTGTCGCAATGTTGTCGCATCAACTCTGAGTGATTCACACTAGTTCATTTTGCTTTTGATATACAACGAAATTCTAATCTAAATAAAATAATTAAAGTTCTTAAAATTATATCTGCTGGAGAACTAACCTACCCAATTAACAATTGTATATCCAAGTAATATCGGTACATATAGTGCGTCTAATGGGTGGTCATTTTTACATGTTGATGTGTTCGTCACATTTTAAAATGTTTACAGTGTTCTATGAATTAAATAAAATTAATTGGCAAACTTAATATTTTCATATTGTTAATTATTATTTTATACATCTTTTCTCTAACCAGTTGTGAAATACTTTTTCCATATAATTTCACAAATTTTGTACTATGGTGAGTATCAATAAATGTAATTCCCTTCAATGAAAAGTAAGAAAAATAATTCATGATTTTGATGCCCTTTTTTTGTAATTACCATTTGCAAAATAGAAATAAAAATTAAATGTTATTTCAGATTCCTGCAAGTAAAATATAAATATTTTAATTTTTCCTGCTTTTAATGAGGTTTTTATATAATAATACGTATTATTATCAATCATTAATAGATATAAAACACATATTTATCATTCAAAAACATCTTTTAAGGAAAACCAGGGTTATTTTTTCGAAACCAAAACATATGTCATTCATATTCCCGCCAATTTTTCCGACGTTGGCCAGATCCGCGACTTCTGGAACTGCGTTCTGTTCGTCGCCAAACGGTGAAAGTCATTTTGGTGAACACTGGAACTAAGTAAAGTGCATGCGCACTACGAGTTTGAATAAATTTTGAAACCTGTTCATCACGAATGTTCGGCGAATTCAGTTCTGCTCATGCTCATTTTCAATTTTCCCACGAAATTCGCCCCGAATGTTCAGGTCAGTACCCACCGTAAGATTTAAGGAGACATTTTCGTGTCGTCCGTTGTAAATAAACAAATATGACTACTTAGAAATATGAGCTGGAATAGGGGGCACATCCTCGACACCGTCAGAATGCCATTTTTCCGAAATCGTCGTTAATAGTTTGAGAAAACAAGCGACGGAAAAATATTGGACTCACCGCGCGCTATGCCACCGATCCGGATTCTGTTTATATATGACGGTTGGCCCTCCGCCGTTACAAATCCCCAACTATAGTACGTTCAATAAAACAGTGGACTCACGTCAAGTCAATTGATGACGTTAAATTGTCGCAATGTTGTCGCATCAACTCTGAGTGATTCACACTAGTTCATTTTGCCTTTGATATACAACGAAATTCTAATCTAAATAAAATAATTAAAGTTCTTAAAATTATATCTGCTGGAGAACTAACCTACCCAATTAACAATTGTATATCCAAGTAATATCGGTACATATAGTGCGTCTAATGGGTGGTCATTTTTACATGTTGATGTGTTCGTCACATTTTAAAATGTTTACAGTGTTCTATGAATTAAATAAAATTAATTGGCAAACTTAATATTTTCATATTGTTAATTATTATTTTATACATCTTTTCTCTAACCAGTTGTGAAATACTTTTTCCATATAATTTCACAAATTTTGTACTATGGTGAGTATCAATAAATGTAATTCCCTTCAATGAAAAGTAAGAAAAATAATTCATGATTTTGATGCGCTTTTTTTGTAATTACCATTTGCAAAATATAAATCAAAGTTAAATGTTATTTCAGATTCCTGCAAGTAAAATATAAATATTTTAATTTTTCCTGCTTTTAATGAGGTTTTTATATAATAATATGTATTATTATCAATCATTAATAGATATAAAACACATATTTATCATTCAAAAACATCTTTTAAGGAAAACCAGGGTTATTTTTTCGAAACCAAAACATATGTCATTCATATTCCCGCCAATTTTTCCGACGTTGGCCAGATCCGCGACTTCTGGAACTGCGTTCTGTTCGTCGCCAAACGGTGAAAGTCATTTTGGTGAACACTGGAACTAAGTAAAGTGCATGCGCACTACGAGTTTGAATAAATTTTGAAACCTGTTCATCACGAATGTTCGGCGAATTCAGTTCTGCTCATGCGCATTTTCAATTTTCCCACGAAATTCGCCCCGAATGTTCAGGTCAGTACCCATCATAAGATTTAAGGAGACATTTTCGTGTCGTCCGTTGTAAATAAACAAATATGACTACTTAGAAATATGAGCTGGAATAGGGGGCACATTCTCGACACCGTCAGAATGCCATTTTTCCGAAATCGCCGTTAATAGTTTGAGAAAACAACCGACGGAAAAAAAACTGGATTCACCGCGCGCTATACCACCGATCCGGGTCCTGTTTAAATACGACGGCCGGTCCTCCGCGTTACAAAGCCCCAACTACCTGTGTTACTCCGACGATCGGTCGGGCGCACCTGAACAACGGACAAGGCCAGAGCGGTACGCCAAATGCCCCAGTTGTTACCGTGCCCGGCGGGCCTGCCGGCCCCACGTGGTCAAGCGGCGCCTTTGATCTCTGCCGACGCGGTCGGCGCGCGCACGCGCACCTCCCTGCCCGCCATTAACGCATTGTTTACCAACAACGCGAGGATGACCCGCCGTAACCCTAAAGTCCGTCACGTACGTCGATTTAAAGGAAAAGCGGCGGTGTGTTCGCGCAAGAACCCGACGGAGCGAAATTAATTTACACCTGCAGAATGTGATGATAATCATCTCCACCGGGTTCTCTAAGTTCTTTTAACTAGACGGTTCTTAGGTCACATACCTCATTATCCTAACTGAAAATCTTTGGTTTTTTGTTGCCTTTAGCGGTTCAACGATCTGCCCAATGGGCAATAAGTAATTATTTGGATAATTATGATATACATCACCGAACTACTAAAATCGTACATTGCAGCCAGAATGTTTAGAGTTAAACAAGAAAAAGCTTATTCTACAATAAAAGAAGCTAAAGCAGGTGTACCACAAGGAAGTGTGCCCGAGCCAACGCTTTATCTTACTCTACGCTTGCGATATGCCACAAATGGAGAATATTATGATGGCTACATTTGCTGATGATATTGCCATTATAACTATCGAAGACAATAGTGAAGAAGCCACACGAAAATTACCACAGGCAAGTGACAATATAAATAATTGGACACAAGCTTGGAAAATAAAAATTCAGTGCATGTGCAACAATAACATTAAATAATACTATCATTCCATATAGCAACAACCCGAAATATCTCGAAATGGATCTTGGAAGGAACATCTAAGGAAGAAAAGAAAACAACTATTTGAAATATAGGTAAATGTAACATTAGCTAATTGGAAGAAAATCACAATTATCAGTACATAATAAATTGCTATTATATAAGCAAATACTGAAACTTCTATGGACATACGGAGTTCAATTATGGGGATGTTTTGCTAAGAGTAACATAAACAAATTACAAATTTTTCAGAACAAAGTCCTGAGAAATATTGTGGGCGCACCCAAATACTACAGGACTGGCTACCTTCATCGAGATCTTCAGATACCCACAGTTAGCCAGGAAATCAAGAGAATTGCAAGGAGGCATTAGAAAAAACTCAATTCCCATGAGAATGTTGAAGTATTGCAACTTTTGGATACTACCAGAGCAGGACACAGGCTTAAAAAATCAAACCATCTGATCTTGAGTAGTGTTGTGTGGTGAGATGCATATAATAAAAAAGCACTGATACGTATAAAAATTATTTCACCAGAGACTGACATAGGGCCGTTGGGTCCTCCTAGTTTTATACCTAGATTTAAGTTATCATAAAGACAAATTGTAGGTTAGTCGGAAACGACTAGTAATAATGTAATAATTAAATAATAGAAAAATTAAAAATATATATATATATATATACATGATATGAAAACACTTTTGCCAATTACAATGGGATATATATGTATCACTTCACTAAAAGTACCCCGTAAGGAAGGATTCCGTAAGTATTCATTTGTACAGCAATATCTTCTTATCTAAAGATAACTTCGAGTCAGAAAAGCGAATGTTTAGTTTTCAATCCTTCTTCCTTTTAATGTTCCTTAATGTCCCAATTCCAAGTTAGACATCGATCTAAATGCAAGTCATAGTAAAGTCTATCCAAAGTTACTTTGTACATACGTCATCAAGATGTTTAATGTATTGCCTGTCGCAATTTGTAAATTCGTTTCATAATCACAAAATATTTTCTTTCTCATTTTATTCTGGTTAAAAAGAGACATAATATTGTCTGATAAGTTCGAATGTGAAATCGAACTAGCCTGTCAAAGTCGTCCGGTTGTCAAATGTACGCAAAATTATTCTAAATATTAGTTAAAATTACTACATGTTATAAACCGGCAAACGTTTTTTAACGCTTTGATTATTTTGATCGCTACGTAATATGTCATATTACATTGTTTAAAAATGCCGAAAACAATAGATAGTCTGATTGTGCTCTTTCATAAGTTATTTCGAGATAATGGACACCCCCTTTTGTACGCAAATTTCGTTATAGAGGTAAATATTGATGATATTAAATATTATAAGTTGCTGAAATTTTATTGAAAATGTTTTTAGGGTTTTGCTGCTGGGCTGAGTATTAATGTGGGTACTCTGACTAACATCGCTTACAAAATGAAGAACAATATGTTAGATTCAACCGAGAAAACCCGTGTACATACGAAGTGGATGACGAATCCTGACGGGTCTTGATATTGGTTTTATTCAATATCAAATATACGAAATGTATAAGAACAGTGAGTACACAAACTATTTTACTAACATAATTTAATTTAATGTCAAAGTTAAATAATGTCAAAGAAAATTCTTGGTCTGGAAATTATACATAAAAGAATTAGGGACATTCAGCTTTTTGAAGCATGTAAGATATCTCTTCGTACCGGGCAGAGGATTTGAGAAAACCCTTGAAGTAGTCTAATGGAATTTCCAAAGTGAACTATATCTAATTGTTACTAGGTAAATATAAATGAAATATTTCATTGCATATGTTGCAATTTACTTTTTTATAAATAAGCCCGAATAATGATAGTAGAGTAGATGGCTGGTCGAGAAAGATATTTCATCAAGAACTGTTTGTATATGTGGAAGGGAGCATTGTCGACCATAACACCTTCGGTTTGACTGAACTCGATAAGACATACAGAGGAAGAAATTAATAAATGGTGGAATCGTGAGCAAGTTTTAGACAGATTGGAAATTAACAGTTTAGTGACTGACTTGGACAGTGACTAAAGGAAACTTTCAGTATATGTGTTAATACTGTGCAATGCCTGAAACAGAGTAATGAAAGTAGATACAGTTAATTAATTACTGTGGAAAATGGTATTGTAGGGTGTGAAAGATTTGTGTACATAGATATGATTGTAATTGTTCAGAATTAAACATGAACATTAGGTTATAATGTATGAGGAGAGGATAACTACTAACTGTTTTGTAGATATGGTAAATGCATTAGGCAGAATTAAATGATTAATTTTATCAAGAATGGTGTATACAGGTAGTAGCGAAAGAAATAAAAAACACAGCATATCAAGATGTCCTCACAAGTAAACACACCATCAACGGAGACAAGAACTAAACGTAAAAGGGTAAATTGATCTCTAATGAAAGTAAAATACATTACTTTGATGTATAATTGTTAATTAGGTGGATTAGGCCTCCGGAGGGAAACCACCACATAAAAAAAATCTACCTAATGGGTGGTGTGGAAAAGAGTTGAATGTAAATATATTAAAACAACTTCAAACTAATGTGTTCTTAATTGTAGTTTTAAGTCCTTCGATAATATATGCATTAGATGTACTATAATATTAAAATAAACTATATATGTTTGATAACATTTTTGTTGAATTGTTTTATTTAAACCAGAATTTTGTTGTATATCAAAGCCCAACTGAACTAAAACTCAGAGTTGATGTGGCAACATTGCGAACTTTGAATAGACCAAATATAAGCATTTTACTATTGCACAGATTTCGACGTTCAGGGCAACCATCAAAGCATTGAAACTGAAACGTCATTAACCGCTCCTTAGGTGCTAATGTACTGAATACATGTAACATTTTCGTGCCAAAATCATTTTTAACATCACTCTTTACTACCACCAGACAACAAACACCACCGCAGGAAAATTTGATTACTTATATTAAGCGACCGACAATTATGGCAGTGTGGGAAGTCCTTTAGATCCGCATCGCTGAAATTTAAATGCAGGATCCCCGCGGCCGTGCTTTTTAAAATTGTATCAAACGGTCTTGTAGCGTAGGCCTTATCATTAAAAAGAAATTTCCAGCGTTAAAAAGGTCCGTTCTTCCCTCTCTCGCTCTCGCTCTTTCTCGGTCGCCGTTCTGAGTAATTTGTTGAATTACGAGCTTCGATGGACACCTTTAGCGATGCGAAATGCGCGACTAGGAATCGTCGTTTTTATTTTGCTCATTCCAACGATGCCGCTCCGACGGTCGGTGGTAGCAGCAAAAAAAACATGAAGTTGTCGAGAAAATGGACATATTTTTCTTACTAAAAAGTACATACATATAAGAGTTATGGATGAAAAGAAGCAAGGTTATTTAAATTTATTAAATCTTTTGCATAAAAAGAGTAGCTAATACAGTTACATTTGGACAGGATAAGAACTGAATGTATCAAATACATCCAGTCCATCCAATGTTATTTTGTACATACGTCATCTAAATTTATGATGTCAGAACGTCACAATGTTGCCGTATCAACTATGAATTTTAGTTCAGTTTAGCTTTGACATATAACAAAATTCTGTTACAAAGAATACTGTTATCAAATATAATTTATTTTAACATTATAGTATATCTTATACATATATTATCGAAGGACTTATTATCGACGAAAAAATACAATTAAGTACATAGTTACAATAGTTTGTAGGTTAGGATTGTGTTTTATTATATTTACATTGAACTCTTTTTCCTTAAGCCGAATCCATCTAATTAACAGTACATCCAAGTAATATATTTTACTTTCATTAGAGAGCATATTTACTTTCCACGCTTAGTTCTTGTCTCCTTCAGTAGAGTGTTTCCTTGTAAAGACATTTTAATATCGTTGTATTTCTCTTTCGTCTGTTCTGTTAATACCTGTATACATCCTTCTTGATAAAACAAGTTTTAATCACTGCATTCTATTAATTAAATACTTACTATTTTTTCTCTTCTGTCACATTTTAACCAAATGCCCATGTATATTCTGAACAATTACACACATATCTAAGCACATACATCTGTAACATTCAATTGAATAACTAAGTTGTTAATTTCTATCTATTTCTTTCAATCTATCTAACATTTGTTCACAATTCCATCATTTATCAATTTCTTCTTCAATATGTCTGATCGAGTTCATCAAACCGAAGTTGTTATTAACCATTCCTTTTTTTTAGCATGAAGTACAATATATAAAATATAACAGGTAGTAATACATAGCAAGTACAATAAACCTAATCAACTGTTATTGCAACTTTTACCTTTTTTCATCGACTTTATCTTTTTGAAGTCCATCAGAGCTCAACAGCTACAAATAAAGTCACTGGTGTCAATGCTGAAGTAACGAGCTCATGCTATGCTAAATTTTGATCAATATGGGCTTGAACTTCATGAAGATAATATTGATAGTTAATCTTACTGGGGTAAAGTATTTCGTATTAAAAACACTGTGTGTTAAAACCCAAATATAATAATTGTGATGTCCTTATTGCTGATACTTCCGTTCCAGTCGAGCGAAAATCTAATGTTAAAAATAGAGAACCGTAATTATCTAAATACATATACTGTAATGGTAACAAGGTAAGGGATTAGGAAACTGCTCTGCAGTATCAAGTTTAGTCCACCAAGTAAGATGTTTACAAGAAAAACATGGACAAAGGTATAACATTATAATTCAGACCATTACACTTCATTCTGTATTATGAAAAAATAACAAATATATAATATGTAAACGATTGGGACTTTCATTTTGAAAAATTATTTTAAATGGAATTTATAGAAAATCATAAAATTGTTCATCCCCATTTAGGGATGTTGTGTAATAATAGTAAATAGACTAATGGGAGATTTTGGGCAAGCTCCGTGATTTAGTTCGTGTTTGACAGCCATTAACAGCAAACAACCTCTTGATTTTAACAAAAGTGAACAGTAATTTTCGTGTGTTGATTAAGCATTATTTGTTTCGCAAAAAAAAACATTATTGCAACCAACGAAAGGCTTGATGAATACTATATGTCTCTGCACCTGCAATTTCAATGGTTAAGAAATGGTTTACTAAGATATGTGGTCGTACAAGCACAAATGATGCAGGACGTTCAGGTCGTCCAAAAGAGGTCGTCACGCCAGATAATATATAAAATCCATAGAATAATATTGAACGATTATATCTGAGGCTGCAGCCATCACACAACCGAATGGGTATATTACATTTTGCATGCATATTTGTTGCTTCATATTTCACACGAAAGTATCGATTGGTCAAGTACATCTATAGTTCAATATACCTACTCAGTTGTTGAGTGGGCATTTGTGAAATCAAATTGGTGAGATGGTATCAGCTTTATTTGCTCGCCAATAGGTTTGAAGCGCTTTGGAATAAATGTCTCAAAGGCCTTGGACATAACTGGCAATAAAGAAATACAGCTGTTTGATTCCACTTCATATAGATCTTTACCATCATGTTTAAAATACGGTTATCCATTATTTTACCAATTAGATAAGAGGTTTATAGGTCTATAAGAGGTTTTATACTGTGGTGGCTTGTCGGAGTTGGCACTATTACGAATTGGACAATTTTCCATTGCCCTGGTGAATGCCCAACTAAAAGAAAGCACTCCATATTTTGACTAAGCTCATTATTCCCTTGTGTAGTAGACTATTCAAGAGAATTGAGTCGACAAAATCTGGTTAGCCTGGTTCATTTCCTTCCTTGAGAATTCTTATTTCTCTCAAAACCTCTTTAGGGTATGAATATTATTGTTATAAAAGTTTTGACGCACTAACATTATCTAAAGACGATCTCTGCTTAAAATATAAATAGTCAGTACTATTTTTTATAGTTTATTCAATACATCATTCACCTGACTTATCTAATAGTATAACAACTTTTAGTATTTCAATAACTTTATTCATCAAGAGACTCTCTCCAAAGGTTCCAGAATAAAGTGTTGCGAGTGATCGTCAATGCTCCATATTACGTCTCCAGAAACTGATTCAGCGCGATATCCCCTTAGAACACATAACGAGTGTGATTCGAGTGTTAGTGCTAAGTACCCTGAAAGGCTATTAGTGCTTCTTAATGCACTGATTAATAGACGCATAGAGTGAGATTTAATAATCTCTAGAATAAGTTAGAATAGTCTTTATAGTAAGTTAGGATAGACTAAAGTAAGTTAGAATAGATTCTAGAATAAGAATTAGATTATAAATTGTACAGCACATCATGTGCAGATCAGGACAGTTATATTATATAATGAAAATTATATGATATTACTTATTGCCCACGGGCAAATTCTAAAGTTCTAAGAGATTGAAAAAAAGAGACTCTCCAGTAAGAACGATAAGCTTAGTCCAATGCTAATTTAAATATATAATAATATTAGGAGATGGCACAATCTATACGGTTAACTCGATACTTATTAAAGGATATGCATGCAGTATTTAATTTTCATGCACAATTTTAAGCATCATCAAGTCGGTGGAGTTAAGGCGGGGGACCATAGTTTGAATCCCAAGTTAAGCAGTAAGTCTTAATAATTAAGCTAATCATAATAATTAAACCATAGTTAGTAAAAAGTAAACTCTATGATATTAACAAAATTGAATCGATTATTAATTTGTATAAATATTGATATATAAAACAATCCCACCGAAAACAACAGTATAACCATTAGGATGAAATATTCTTCTAATGTCCCAGATCAAGCCATCTATATCCCCGTTGCGATTCTAGTTCAAATTAATTTTCAATGTTATCTTAGAATTCCGCGAATTTCTGATTCTCCTTTGTGATTGACCGTTGTTTTTAGATTTCAGAATATTTTAAATGATTCACTTTAAGAGTAGTATTATATCAGTGTCGGTAATTAAGACCATTAGCTTAGTGCTATTAGGAAAAGTGAGGAGATTCTAATTCAGAGAAAAGGAAAAAAACTTGTAAACATTTAAACTATTATTTCTTCTTTGTTTACTATAATTCATAGGTTTTACCAAAAAGTCATGCAAACTCGAAATATAAAATGAATTCATTCGATTATTAAAATATACTTGCTGTATCTAATGCTAATTTTTATTTTATTATTAGATGATTTATTCTTTTCATATTAACATTTTATAGAGTTTGATTTTATGACTTACAATTAGTTTAATTCAATTTAATGAGTTATCACAACTGATATTAAATTCTAACACAAATAAATAATAATTTTAAAACGGTTGGTATCATTTTATTTAAATATTTTTGAAAGACTAACTGAAAGATAATTTTAAATTAATATCATTAAAAAACTACTCAGGTGCATAGAAGGACAGGTATTATCGGAAAATCCTATGAAAATGAAAAAATATGTTTAGATATATTCTTACATCTAGCACAGACTTTCGATAAGATTGAACACGACGCCGTCATCCATAAGCTACAGAAGAGATTACTCAAGCAACACACTGAACTATTAAAATCTTACCTCACCGCCATACTGTTTAAAGTTAACTCACTGTGTAACTACAACACATACAACTGTATTAAAGCGAACTCTTTACCTACTTTACATATGTGATATACAAGTGGAAAATATCTCAGTGGTTACTTTTGTTGATGATACTACGATCCTTGTTGTCGAAGACAATAACGAAGAAACCACACGAAAATTATAAGAGATCAGTGACAATATAAAGAATTGGAAACAAACATAGAAATCCTCTATAAATTACAACAAGTAATAATATCATTCCATATGGCAACAATAGTGAGTATATCGATATAACCCTTAATGCTTCGCATAAAACATCAAACATGTTAAATGTAAAAGGAGAAAATTGAAATTGAAATAGGAAAATGTATTGCTTAATTGGAAGAAAATCACTGTTATCAATACACAATAATTGAAACCTCCATGGACATATGAAATTCATTTATGAGGATGTTACGAAAGTAATATAAATACAAAACAAATTTTCCAGAGCAAAGTCCTAAGAAGTATATAAGTGCACCCAGATAACATAAGACTACTTACTTACACCGACCGAACATGTAGACAATTGAAAAAATCCATTCCCATGTTAATAATGAAGTATTGGAGTTCTTGAATTACTCCAGAATAGAGCACTGACTCAAAATAATCAAACCGTTACCTTAGTAAGGACTATTAACAATGGAACAAATAATTTAAAAAAAATATTATATTTAATGTATACAATTCGATTATATACTTTAAGTTTAACAACTGATAAAAAACTTCTAACGTGGATAAAAAATAATTTCGAATCATTAGATGCAATTGATTTTTTATTTCCTAGGGCGAAGGGTAGACGAAAAAAAGCGATCGACAAAATACCGAGACGCGCGCCTCTGCTCCCGAAACCCATCCGAAGGGCCCGAAGAAGAAGAAGAAGAAGAAGGAGGAGGAGGCAGCTGCGGCGGCGCCTTTGATGTCCGCGCAGCGCCTGCTTCGTATTGTTTCCGGCTGCTAAGGACCTCTATTATGTAAACAACGTAAGCGTTTGAAGTCGCCGATAGTCGAACCAGTCGTAAACCATCCCGCAAATGAGATACTGTGAGCCGTCAGATCATTGGCGGCGTTCCGGGCGGGGGACAGGGTACTGGTACTGGTACCATGGAAGGATGGGAAATAGTAGATATTTAAAATGAAATAAGATTTAGTAAAAAAGCATATACATTGTATAAGAAATACTTTTATTTATAGGTAATTAAAATACAAACATTTAACAAAACGTTGTAATGGTCACTATCTCGACACTATACAAGGTACTACAATGATTATTACAATGACATTCGTCTATCAACTACGTCAACTATATATTCTCTTCCTACTGCAGCTTCTCAAAGTTATCGGTATATACTTTAAAGTACTCTTTATACAGGTTAAACTTATTCATCTTTATAGCCCAAGATCATTTCGCAGTGTTTTTAACAAGAATTAGTCAAATTACTTATCAACTAAACAATTTCTCAAATATGTCTTTTCACTACATGTAAATTTGGTCATCTTGCTATTCATAATTTAACAATGAACTTTTTCCTTTGACAGGCCATAGAATAGCAGGTCCATCTATAATAACAATAAGTCTCAGTCTCATTACATTTTTGCTTGGAATATTAACTTAACTGGGCAGGTAGTACAAGCTTAGTATCAACAATAGTATCGATATCTTAAAAAAAATTCTCACAAATTAAACTAATTTAATTAATTAATTTTCATCAATCAAGCTTCAATAATCAACATCACTACGGCTCGGTTCAACTAACAAATAGATAGTCTCGGCTGTTACTTCTTCACGCATCAACGTCTTGTGATTTTCCAGCAGGTACTGTGGGTACTAAGATTTTTCATATGTCAACTTGTGCAAAAACTAAACGGTATCGGTCTCAATAATTGCCCTCCAAGTTTTTATATGTAAAATCATATAATTATAAGTAACCAAAGCCACACGTCTCGACTCAAACAACAAGCAGACAGTCTCGGTCTCGATTGCTATTTTTTCAAGCCTAAACACCTTGTTGATTCTTGACAATATCTCCATGACCTCAGGACATCAACATGGTCGTCGTAGTTATCCAATTTTCACCTTTATTACTACCTTAACTAAGCTTAACAACAAAATAGCTAACATTCAACAAAATATTCCACTATCTTGATAATATACAAGGTACTACAATAGTTATTACAATAGCATTCGCCTGTCAAGTACGTCAGCAAGATACTTTTTGAGACACTCTAAGATTTCCAGTCAAGGTGTTGACTTTTGTATGTAAAAAGTGAACATCTCAGCATTTCCATCTCCCGGTCCCGATACCACGTCCTCCTCGATTAATGAATCAGTTATCAGGTGCCCTGTAATTGAATCGAATTAGCAAAAAAATTGCATGAGAACCACAGCTCAAATAATATATAGGTTGAAAACTTTCCAGTCAAAATGATGTTTAACGATTTCCGTGTTTAAAAAATATTATGAAAAGGTAAATACCATTCAATTAAATGATTCAATCTCAGAGAATATTGATTTCATTTCTTGGTATTAATCCTAAAACACGAAAAAAGCTCCCCATCTCGGAATTGACGTATTTCGATTTATGATTGAATTAGATCCACTTTTCGTGTAAATAGAAGCAAAGAAAGTTAAGAAGTAACACTTAAGAGAAGCATGTTCTAATAATAAAACGTAAGATAGAAAACCTGCTTGAATATTACAATAAATAAACTTAAAATGTAAATATAGAATACCATTGGAAGCTCTTGATCGAAACTTAAAAGATCTGCGCAATTACTCGAGAATTCTGGTGTCCGAATGATGTTACTATATGGAGATTTCAACCAAATACTGTCAGTAATTCCAAGATCGACTGCTGGCGATGAAATAAACGTTTGCCTTGATTCATCAAATCTGGCGCTTTGTGAAGGAACTTTAACCGACTGCAATAATCAGAGAGTTTCATTGTTGATGCCCCATATGCTGAAGATTTCCCCAAGCAATTGCTGACTATCGGTATTGGAAAAATTGAATAAGAATTTTTGCAATTTCGTCTCATCGAACGAAGAGCTCATCAACAAAATATATCCGAACATCATTGCTAACCACACAAATAACAAATGGTTAAGTGAGTGAGCAATTTTGGTGGCTAAGGATAAAGATGTGAATGACTTAAACTTTATAATTCAGAATCATCGTTGGTACTCTGCATTCATTAGAAACTATTAATATTAGTTATACAACTGAATTTTTAAACTCCTTGGATGTGCCTGGTTTACCACCGTACAATTTACAACTGCTTTTAAAAGCGGAATCTAAAAAAACTATGCAATGGAACGCGCTTGGTGATAAGAAAACTGATGAGTAATGTGATTCACGCTACGATACTTAAAGAAAAATTTTAAGATGAGTTAGTTCTTATTCCGAGGATTCCGATGATCTCAACAGACACGCCATTTGAGTTTAAACGAGTTCAGTTCGTCTTGCTTTTGTGATGACGATCAACAAATCACAGGGCCAATCGCTGATTGTTTGTGGTATCAACTTAACTCTCATTGTCAATTGTACGTAGAGGCAAGCCATCCGCTCTGTTTGTTCCTGCGTGTAATAAAAAAACTAAAAATGTATATCACAAGGTGTTTCAATGAAGATAATTAAACCGATTGGTATAGTTGATTTTTGTAGTTTTATATTTTTTTTGAGTTATTATCTTAATAAAGTACTAAATCTAATATTTATTTTATCTTCATTGTATTACTTCCATAAAATCACAAATTTAGTTCAGTTAATAAGTAACACGACATTCATTGACTGTTCAGATAACAGGTCAGTTGAAAAGTCCCCGGCCTGACGCATAGATATAGGCGCTACTAGAATTAAATCCATATGTTTTTTTTTCATATATTATACATAGTTTGTGAATTATAGCATTTTGAGTGAAGCAACTTTTGTTATTGTGAAAAAAATTTTGGCGTGTTGATAAAATATTGCTTTTTGAAGGGAAAAAATACAGTTGAAGCATAAATTTGGCTTGATGCCAAGTTTCCAGACGGTGAACGCAGTGGATGCCCAAAAGAGGTTGTTATGTGAATGACATAAATAGCAGACACTCTAAAGATATCAACTGAACCTGTACATCATATCATTCATGAATATTTAGGTATGAGAAAGTTCTGTCCAAAGTGGGTGCCGCGCGAGCTCACTTTTGACCAAAAACAAGGACGAGTTGATGATTCGGAGCAGTGTTTGAAGATAATCAAGCGTAATAAACTCGCGTTTTTGCGTCGATATGTGACAATGCATGAAACATGGATCCATCATTTCACTCCAAAGTCCAATCGACAATCATCCGAGTGGACTGCACACGACGAACCCACTTCAAAGCGTGGGAAAACGCAACAGTCGGCTGGCAAAGTTATGGCGTCTGTGTCTGTGTCACAAGTCAGTGAAAACGATGGCAAAAATACATTATTTGAGCTTCTAATTGCTTCATCGTTCACTGTATTCTCCAGATCTGGTCCCCAGCGGCTATTTCCTGTTCCCAGATCTCAAAATAATGCTATCTGGGAAGAAATTTTCGTCGAATGAAGAGGTGATTTTGGGGGCCGAAACTGAGGCCTATTTTGAAGAAAAGAACAAATCGTACTACAAAAATGGTATCGAAAAGTTGGAGGGTCGCTATAACCAGTATATCACCCTTGAAGGGAATTATGTTGAATAAAAAAAAATGTGGTTTACTATGGTAGGCTGAGGACTTTTCAATTGACCTGTTAATTACAAAATATAAAAATCCTATTGAACACATCACAAATTTCCGTATTATCCGATGGATATAACTGCCGGGGAAGACCGGGCCTAAGAAACAAATCGTAAATTATAATCCGAATAATAAACGACGGAACAAGTGCCAGTTTATCATCTAATAGGCCAAAATAAACAGGACAAATATGAACAGAACGCGGCTTGCGCACGACATATATCGAACCGGCTGTCAAACGGTCTAATTGATGGGCCGTCGTTTTCGCTCACCAATTAAATAAATCCCAGGCAAATTGTTCGGTGTCCTGGTGCCCATTCATCATACGCCTTACCTGACCAATTTATCGAGGACCATCGGTAAATCATCAATCGGCATCGAGGTTTTTAGTATTAGCAGATGAGCGGTTTCGTTTGAGATGGCAAGCTGCAAAGTAAACATTGTTCCGAAATCGGGCGGCGTCATAAATAACGCGGCACCAGTTCAAGGAATATCGATGGGATTTTTTTTTGTTTGTGAAGATATAAGACACAGACAGTCCATTGATGTCCCAACAAGAAATTGCTTTGCATAGTCGTTCTTATCAGTAATTAACACGCAGTAATAACACAATCACCTAGGATTCAAATATTATATTGATGATAACTCTAAACATACATTCAAAAGGTGTTGTGATCTGCTGAACAAGCTGGTAGGATCACCAGCACACTTTAAATTTATACATTATGCTCAGGTCTATGTATCCTCTCGCTCTAACTATCACCATATTTTTTTCTTGTACTCAAATGTTAGAAAATACAAAAACAGCGTTGTTGACTAATTAAGTAGAGGGCATGACTCACTCGCTAATCGTGGCGGAGGCGGTACCGAGACTGGGCGATGGAAATGCTGAGATGACACTTTTTGGGATACAAAGGCTGGTGTCTTGTGTATATTATCAAGATAGAGACCATTATAATATTTTGTTGAATGTTTGTATTTTATTTACCAAGAAATAAAAGTATTTCTAACAAATAAGAGATGGGATTTTACTCACAATAAACTCTTGTTGGTTTTGTCACCATTTATTGCAATTCAACTATACTCTCATTGGGTTGTGAAAGAACAACCTATACAAGGAAGATTATGCTGATAGCATATAGTATTTCCAATTTAGTATAGTCCTTCCAAAGCAATAGTGAACTCATGTCCTCACAACGTTCAATATATTGCCTATTGCAGTTTGTATTCTCATTATGTTTCCCGCTCATCTTATTCCTCTTACAAAGAGATGTGAGTTTAATGCTGCCTGATACATCCAAACATGTAACCGAATCAACCTATAAAATTCCCTTGGTTCTCAAATGTCATAGTCAACTTCAAAATATTAGTGATAATAATTAGAGATTATATGCCGGTAAACGTTTTAGCCTTTTGCTTGTTTTGATAAATTTTAGACAGCTGCTTAATATTTGTCATTACCCTAATTGTGCGGAAGCCAATAAATAGTTAAGGTTAGAAACAGATTGTGTCTTTAATCAGTTACTTTGAACATGAACGAGATAACGCCCCCCCCCCCTTGCCAGTAAAATGCACTAGAGAAGTAACTATTAATATTGTTGAATATTAAGTTGCTAAGGATTTTATTGAAAAAGTTTTAACGTGTTGCAGCTGAAATGAATATTAATGTGGCTACTGTAACTAAAATCTCTCAAGTGAAGTCTCAAGTCCCATCAATAAATGTATTGATGGGACTTGAGACTCTATTTGGTGAATCTAACAATAGTTAGATTTAGATGTTAGACGGGTGACGAATAAAGATCATCTTAATGTTGGTTCCTTTCGGAACCAATATATAAAATGTATGAAAAAACTGAGTAGTTTTTTTCGATCTTGTATTCTTGACGTAATTATAATAGGTCAATTGAAAAGTCCCCGGCCTGACACATAGATGGCGTTACTAGAATTAAATCTATATGTTTTTTAGTTAGCCGTAACTCTAAAAAAAATTGAATAAATTTGACAGCTGTCGGATAACTAGTTTGTGAATTATAGCATTTTGAGTGAAACATCTTTTGTTGTTGTGAAAAAAATGGATAAAAGGGAATTTCGCGAGTTGATAAAATATTGCTTTCTGAAGGGAAAAAATACAGTTGAAGCAAAAACTTGGCTTGATGTCGAGTTTCCGAACATTGCCCCAGGAAAATCAACCATCAAACATTGGTATGCTAAGTTTAGACGTGGTGAAATGAGCACTGAAGAGGGTGAACGCAGTGGACGCCCAAAAGAGATTGTTACCGCTCACTTTGAACCAAAAACAAAGACGCGTTGATGATTCCGAGCAGTGTTTGAAGATTATCAAGCGTAATAAACCCGAGTTTTTGCGTCGATATGTGACAATGGATGAAACATGGCTCCATCATTTCACTCCGAAGTCCAATCGACAGTCATCCCAATGGACTGCACACGATGAACCCGTTCCAAACTCTGTCGGAAAAAACAGTTGGCTGGCAAGGTTCTGGCGTCTGTATTTTGGGATACGCATGGAATAATTTTCATTGGATACCTTGAAAAAGGAAGAACCATCAACAGCGACAACGTTATTAGACCGTTTGAAGGACGAAATCGCCTAAAAACGGCCGCATTTGAAGAAAAAGAAAGTGCTGCTTCACCAAGACAATGCACCATGTCACAAGTCAGTGAAAACGATGGCAAAAATCCATGAATGGGCTTTGAATTGCTTCCTCATCCACCGTATTCTCCAGATCTGGCTCCCAGCGACTATTTCCTGTTCTTAGATCTCAAAGGAATGCTCGCTGGGAAGAAATTTTCGTGGAATGAAATGGTGATCGCCAAAACTGAGGCCTATTTTGAAGTCAAGATTAAATCGTAGTACAAATATGGTATCGAAAGGTTGGAGGGTCGCTATAATCAGTGTATCACCCTTGAAGGGAATTAAGTTGAATAAAAATAACTAATTTTGCCAAAAAATGTGTTTTACTATGGTAGGCCGAGGACTTTTCAGTTGGCCTGTTAATTTAATACAATTAATTCAAAGGAAACTGTTAATCTGGGATATATTTTCAGAAAACTCAGGAATATCCATCTCTGTGAGGGAGAATATAGTTAGCTTAATAAATATAAATTATATGTGTGTGTTTTATGTAATTTATCTTTTTAGAAACAAACCTAAAAAAGAATTGTACACTGTAAATTAAATGGCAAAAGAATATTATCATAGAGTACTCTTATCATTGCGTGTTTAATACTATTGAATTGATATGGGGGTGGTGAAGAATTATTATAATGGGCTTAGTGATCGAAAGAGATTGGACTTATGCAAAGAAACATTGTTTACAATAATTCCTTCGGTATGGGTGAACTCCATAAGGCACACAGATGAAGAAATTGATAATTGGTGATATTGTGAACAAGTGCTTGGTAGATTACTTTGGTTTCATTATTTTTTATAATAACCTACCAATACCAGCACCAATACAAATTACCATACGCTGCTGTTAGTATCACAAAACTTCGGATGTTCTGCCTATCCACTAATTCAGATTGTCCTGAGTTATCTCGATTCATACAAAGCATCACTTAACAGGAGAGGTTCTCGTTTGCTCCTTATTCAACAAATGTATCCTAACCATATCAATCTTACCATATTAATC
This sequence comes from Rhynchophorus ferrugineus, assembly GCF_030347505.1. Classification (NCBI taxonomy): domain Eukaryota; kingdom Metazoa; phylum Arthropoda; class Insecta; order Coleoptera; family Curculionidae; genus Rhynchophorus; species Rhynchophorus ferrugineus. The sequence continues at coordinate 86,592,527 of NW_027472580.1, read as the reverse complement.
GTATAAATACAATGACATATCTCAGTAACACATGCTCATATTTAATATTAAATTATCTTCAAAAGTTTTCAAAAACTAGACCCAGTCATCGGAAAATGTTCTCAATAAAATCAATATTAATGAGCACAATACAAACAAGTATCTAATATGAATAAAAATTCAATGAAGGCCTAGAAGAAAAACAAAAGATATCGTATATATTTTTGATGTGTTCTTGAAACGAGCTCTTAGCTATATATGGTACTACATCTAAGCCAGAATTCAGTGTGTGAAAGTACGCGGTCGTTTAGCTATACCTTCGGGCCGAGCCGAGAGAGTGGTAGAAAAAGAACCACAAGGAGAAGGAAAAAAAAACATTCCTGATACGACAAAAATTCATGCTTTAGTTCAAAATACCGATGAGGCGGCACGCTTTGATCTCGCGTTCGAATCACAGCAGGCGTCCGAGCAATTAAACCGACGGACACTACGAAAATTCAAATTCTGCCGTTTTATTGGCCGCGAACGATTAAAATGATGAAGAGGTGTCCTTCGCGGCTGCCTAGGATCGCGACATTGCGGCTACTTTTTTTTTTCGTTTCTTCGCCGTTTCGTGGCCGTTCCGTTTGTAACAGGAACACGGTTTCGGGGAAATGTTTGGTTAACGAAACGTTAGACGAAGAAACGACGGTGTAATTCGAAGATGTTATTTTGATGATGCTGCAGTAGGAGAAGAATGTAATTCGCGTGAAAAAACTAATGGTTGAGTATAATACACTGCTCAATTAAATTAAGTAGGTCGGGTAAAAAATATGATTAGTTTTTTAGTGGGTTATTTGTTCTTTCTATTGTCATTTTTTTCTCTGTTACTATATCACGTCAGAGAACGATCAAAAAGGCGTAAAAATCATACTAATGTTAATTATGAATGCCTTTAACCGGACCAAACTGTTAAGGGAGAAATAAGCGTAGATTGTTAAAATGCATTTTTTCACAAATCGATAGTACAACCATTCAAGAATACACTCAAAAATTTCAAATTAAAATTCCAAACCATTTAATAGTTCTAAACGTTTTAATCAGCATCCTCCCGGCCTGTTACGTGATAGGAGACGGTATTGGAAATATTATTTCTTTTAACAATAGATATTTTATATATTTAAATGCATAGAAGTATTAATGACCAAGCAAGGCCATATTACATTTTACAATCAATTCTAACTTAACTTTCATAGCGTGCATTTCATTTATACAAAAAACGTCTTCATATCGGAAAAACGAGCATGATGGTTCAAGCCGTAGTACCAGATCTCGTAAAAGATCATTCATGGAAGTCGGTATAAGGATCAGCAGTCAAATAACTGTAGTGAAAATGAAGAAGGAGAAAAAGAACAAATAAGAGGAAATTGAAGATTTATCGAAATATGACTTACTCATTTTACATGTAAATGTAATAAAATGATAAAAATCATACTTGATTTTCAAATTATGAAAAAAAAGTTTCGTTTTCTTTTGGGTTAATCATAATATAGGCTTAAAAGAATCTAATGAAAATTGTGACCTCCAGAATTTGCAAGAATCCTACATGGATGAAAACTCACAAGGCTCGTCAGTCAATATCTTCATTGTGTGATTAAAAAAACTTTAGAAAATTTGATTACAAACTCTTAAATACATGTACACTATGTTCTCAAAACATAAATAAAATAAATATATTCTAAATTGGCTAAAAGCACTTATTCTAAAGCTATTTCCCCCTTAAGAGATAAAATTATTCCTAAGTTATTTCCATTAACTTATGACAATTGTGGGTCGATAAGTCTCAGTTTTCTCATCATGAAAGTGGACTTTTACACACAATATTAATATTTCGTACACCATGTTAAACAAAAAGCAAAGCAGATCTGACTCAAAATCAAAGAACTGTACTGGTTAGTCAGAAGATGCTTCTAACTTAACCTAAAACCAAAGAGATTGATTTATCAGTCAATCATAAAGCTTATTTGATACAAATATAATATAATCATAATATTTCACTAAAGAAATAAACCAACTAGTAAGCCAATGCTGTCAAATAAAAGTTCATATCTACGTAACCTACGAAGATATCACCCTATAACATTTTTTTAAATTGATCTAACAGTGTTACTAGTCTTTGTCGACTAAGATACAATTTCTGTTTACGATAATTTAAATTTAGGTATATATCTAGGAGGTCCCATCGACCCTATCTTAGTCTCCGGTGTAATGAAGTTTATGAATTAACACTGTTGTTTTTAAATTAAATGTACCTCGTTATACTACACAATACTACACTAGATCAAATGGTTTGATTCTGTTGATCAACTTCAGACTTCTATGGCGAAGGATACAAAATACAGTGACCATTTCCGAAAAACATTAAGAATAAAATTATAGAATAATCAGAGTATTAATTGAAAAGTTAATATTCTCTCTGATGTAATAGATAGTTCGATTATAAGTTAGATTATGAAGATAAAACGAGAGTATTAACAACTTACTGCTATAGTAATCTCAGCAGGATCTATTTAGAGCAAGTGCAGGGGCGATCAGTAAAACAGAAGAAGAAACTGGCATCTACCGCTGAAATAAAAAGTCGAATCGGCCAAGCTGTAGTAGTTTTTGCTTCTCTGATATGATGAGTGTGGAAGAAGGGAAAGGTGTTTCAAATGCGATGTTTAATACAAATTCTACAAGTTTCTAACCGAGATCATATTAGAAATGTCAATTGAATTGTTCGCGAAGACTTCTGAAGTGAAATAGACTACATGAAATCTAACTAATATTGCCAGTGAACGTTAAAAATCATCGTGGTCCGGTAAAATGACTATACTGCGCTGGCGCGGGCGTCCACAGTGTTAGAAATATTTCAATATTCTCAGTATTGCTTGGAACGTCATGAGTAGGACTGTGTCTTATCTATAACCAAACTTCTGATATCGGCATAGTGTTAGTCTTCGAAGCGTAAAATATACTCTGTATTAGTTATTAAAATAAAGGGTAATGTTCATAAGATTTATATTAAGCTATATATACATCATACATATGTGTATATATTAAAAATGACTAAAAAAACACTAAGAACATGACTTTATTTTACGAAACCTTTAGAGGAGGTAAAGAAAAACACAGCATAATACTAAATGTTTATATTATATTCATTTATATATCAACCTTTCACCTTTCAACTATTTTCTTTTATTTCTGCTTAGGTCTGCTTTTCTCTTCTTTGATATTTTGGACGATTAGTTGAAATTACTTAAATATATAATTCCCCATTACCTTGTCAAAATTCAGTTGTCGAATAACATGAGTTGAGTCTTATGACATTCTTACTTACTACCCAAAATTCATTCGTAAGATAATAATCATATTAATAGTTTTACGGAAAATACTACCTTGATGAGAACTCCTTATATAATGGTATATAAGCTTCTTGATTTCTTGTTTTATGAGAAATTCTTTAAGTATTTTTTTTTCTTTTGTCGTCCTGTATCATGGACATTTAACTTGTATTATATAACATCTGTATTATGGATCCGACAAAGATGCTGCCGAAATTCAGTATGTTGGATAGTAAAATCACTAAATTGGAGACACAGAGAAGGCAGATGATCCTTCTTGTTATCGGCTTTAGTTGAGCAGCAAGCTCATGGTGAAATCTTTCTTCCTCTTGCTATCAAGTATGTCATATTACAAACTTGACATATTATTTAATTAATTTATCCTATTTGTAACAACTGAAACTAAACGTACCTTTGACTCATCATATTTGTAATCCTGTTATAACGCTGAAATGTTAAACTAAAAGACCTTCTTTTAAAGTAAAAAGGAACATCACAATATAACTTTAAAAATGCGATATCAAACGCTTTAATAGTTAAACAAATAAATGTCCAACGTTTAATCAAAGCAATACGGTACATTTCTTTTGAGAAACGCTTAGCTTGCAATACCTGCATGTTGCCAAATCTAAGGGCAAGACTATATATTGTACTAAATACTAAAAAAACGTATCTGCTCTATATTTTTTTTGTCAAAACAAAATATAAAAGTTAATGTCAGAAAGTTTTGTTAAATATATTATTTTTCTAAAATAAAATACATCCATAAAACAAATAACCTAGCTGTAAATTTGGCAACATCGACTTTTAGCATTTCGGCTAGCGGCGAGTAGATTGCGCCGACGAATATACGAACAGTTACGAAAGTAGCCGAATCTCCGGACCATGATGATTTTTAATGCATATTGCTAATATTGCAAAGTGTGGCGATATCTAGTAAAGAATATACAAAGCCGGAAGAGTATTGGGTGCGGCAGAATTCCTACTCGAGCTGCAACAGTGTATCTTTCACAACTCTTGCAAGAGAATGACACTGTTACTCGTTATTATTATGATACATTATTCAACAAATATCTCCAGATTTGGCACATGCGCACTGTCCTGCACTAACCATAGAAATGAATAAACCATATTTCCATCATTTTCTAATGGCGGTACATTCTTTTCGAACCGATCGGTACAGTCGATCAAGTCAAAACAATAAGAAACTCTACAATATTTAGATTTTGTGTTACACTAATAATTCTAAAGTAATATTAATTAAATTGTTGTGTCATTCTTGTTGGTATAATATACATTGTTTTTAAAATATGAGAGAACAAGAATAAGTGCCGAGTGTAAGTTTAAATTTTTAAATGTTATAAAATCAAAACAGCATCAATTTCATTTATAGTGGGAAAGCATTAATGAGGTTTGTCCATCGAGAATAGTAGCAAAAATTATAGTAACTGATAATAATTAGACATTTATTTTAAACATAATATATTTTAGTAATGATTTAAATTATATTTTATAGGTGAGATGCAGCTAGAATTTGTTGTGTTTGTAGAGTGAAAGTCGAAGAATGTGAAATTCAGAGAATCAGAGACGAAGAACATTTTTCTAAGACGTAAGAATAGTGTACAGTGATTTTATGAAATATTTAAATTTGCTAACAAAAGTAGACCTACAAATAGACAAAAGATTGGAAAATTCTACTTAATAGCTCCAAATCTGTCCACGTTAATTTTGCATTAAGGCGAAATAATAAAAACTTAATTATATCATTCAATGGATGCCCGATTCCTCAAGCAGAATCAGCAAAATATCTTGGAAACCATCTTGACGGTAGATTAAATTGGAAGCATCACGTTAGACAAAAAGCAAAACACATTAGAACCAAAATAAAACAACTATACTGGTTAGTCGGAAGATACTCTCAACTTGATCTAAAATCAAAGAGGTTGATCTATAATACAATTATAAAACCAATTTGGACCTATGGGGTGCAAATATGGGGATGTACTAAAAATTCAAATCAGTTAGTCATACAGCGCTGTCAGAACAAGGTTCTTCGATTGATTACCAATGCCTATCGCTATGTAACCAATGAGAATATAGAACTGCACGATGACCTGGAAATCAAATGGATTTGCGAAGTTGTGCAGGATTTCGCCTTGAAACACGAAAGAAGATTACTAAATCATACTAACGCGGAAGCAATACAACTGCTGGACAGCGCACAGGATGTCGGGAGATTGAAACGAACAAAACCATACGAACTTGTGTGAACATTTAGTGTGTATTATTAGTGTTAACTATAGCTATAAGTTAATAATTAATAAATAATTATAATTTTGTAATTGAGGAATACATACTGATGTATTTTCTCGCACTCGTCTTGCTTGTTAATTAATCCAAGTACATACGAAAAGTAGTAATAAATTAATTGTAAATTAAAATTGTACTAAACGTATCTAATGAAGATGTTATAAAAAAAAAGTAGACCTGGATCAAATAAACAAAATATAATACTATCAATGAGACCAAAATGATCTAATGACAAGGAAAATACAATGCATTATTATATAAGAGTATAGGTAAATAAATTATTATTTAAAAATAATGATATACTGACTTTTTTCTTTCATCTCAAAATAGCAATCATCCGTTAATCTTAGGCTAGTAAATGTACAATATGTTAACCGAAAGCTCGAGGTAGTCAATTCATTAATGGGGTTTGTGAATCAAGAATACTAGCAGAAATTGCAGTAGCGATCATAATTGATCATATTTGGATATTTTTAGGAGAATTTTACTGCTTTCATATATACTGGTGACCTTTTCGTTTGGTTTTAACTATATTGGCTGGATTTGATCTAAACGATCTTGCTCTTTCTTATGGTAATGTTTATTTATATGGTTCTTGGAGTTCCTGTTAATTGTGCAAATATGTAAATTAGTCCACGTTAAACTGTAGGTCCAGTCCAGATAAACTCCTCGTTGGTAAAAGGAGACTTTAAAATATATTTTTAAAAAAATGTAAATTATTTTAAATATGATGTTTTTATAAAAATAGTAAGGCATATAGAAATTATTTTTATTATTTCATTTTATTCAATAATATTTTAAATAAAATGTATTATTTCTATAAATGTTCAATATTTATTTCCCTCCTTATATATGGTTTCATCATTAAATTAATTATTTATCAAATTTGTTAATATTTATTTATAAAAAAGTCATTGGTATATAAAAAAGGAGTTAGTAAACGAAACTGTATGCATGCGCATGCGCAAAACTTTAATTATTTCTGTGTTTCAAGATATATTTGTTGAGTAATGTATTATGTTATTGTTGATCTCCTACAGTCGGTGAGTCAAAAAGTGTACATTTCAGCATTTCCATCGCCCAGTCCCGATTACTACGTCCGTCTCTATTAGCGAGTGAGTCGTCAGGTGCCCTCTGTAATTTGTCAACAATGCCGTTCTGTATTTTCGTATACCCCTTAATAGAAGATTCATATCGATTGTCTTCTGTATATTTATGTTTATCCACGCTGTATTATGTGAGTTTATATTTCATAAAGAATCGTACAACCATTTCCCATAAATTAACTAAATAAAGAATAGTAGTATTTAGCAAAAAAAAAAGCATCATTTACCTTTAAAAAAATATCCATTGTACATTATTTCGATAATAACCATTAATTAATACCGAAATGAATAACCGGAAAAATCTCTGTTTTCCAACCGCATATCAAAACAGACAGCGATTTACAAAAGAGCTTCTCAGTAAGAAAAAAAAACCGATGAAACACGTAGCGGAATGCGATTATTTGAAAAACAAAATGTTGCTTATTTGAAAATCGGCTTTTTTATGCGTCCTGGAATTTATTTCAATTGTCCCCTGTATATTTATGTTGATCCACGCTATATTTTGTGAGTTAGAGAATTTATTTCTCATAAAAAAATCGTACAACCATTTCCCATAAATTAACTAAATAAAGAATAGTAGTATTTAGCAAAAAAAAAGCACCATTTACATTTGAGAAAATATCCACAGTATATTATTTGGATAATTACCATTAATTAATATCGAAATGAATAACCGGAAAAAAACCCTATGTTTTCCAACCGCATATCAAAACAGGCTGCGATTTACAAAGAGCTTCCCAGCAAGAAAAAAAACCGATAAAACACGGAGCGGAATGCGATTATTTGAAAAACAAAATGTTGCTTATTTGAAAATCGGCTTTTTTATGCGTCTTGGGATTTATTTCAATTGTCCCCTGTATATTTATGTTGATCCACGCTATATTTTGTGAGTTAGAGAATTTATTTCTCATAAAAAAATCGTACAACCATTTCCCATAAATTAACTAAATAAAGAATAGTAGTATTTAGCAAAAAAAAGCATCATTTACATTTGAGAAAATATCCACAGTATATTATTTGGATAATTACCATTAATTAATATCGAAATGAATAACCGGAAAAAACCTTATGTTTTCCAACCGCATATCAAAACAGGCTGCGATTTACAAAGAGCTTCCCAGTAAGAAAAAAAAACCGATAAAACACGTAGAGGAATGCGATTATTTGAAAAACAAAATGTTGCTTATTTGAAAATCGGCTTTTTTATGCGGCCTGGGTCCGTAAACAGACTTAATTCAGAGCCGGGCCACGGCTTTGATCATTTGTCGGGCGGCGGTGAGCGGCGTTTGTAAATTGGGCGGGCTATCTCTCCCGTTCGGAATTGCGCGCGAGATTAATCGGATCTATTAGAACGCCATCGGCCAGTATATCACCGGGATCAAAAGGGAATAAGGCCGGGATCGTGGCGGCGCGCGTAAACTTCGCGGGACGTAAGTCAGCTCTAATTGCCGACTACCTGGAAGGCGTATTTAGAACTATGTGATATATCTGGTCATGGAGAGATTAATGTCGCAGACGGTACGCGTTCCAGGAGGGTTTTCCATCTCCCAATGTTATGGATACGGTCAGATTTATTACGAACTTTTCCGTTGCCGCGTTACCCGCTGCTTTCTACAGGGTGTTACGTGACACACTCTGTGTCGGTCTGTTACGGCTTCTTTTGATCGTAGTAAATCGCTTCTTCCATTAATGAATATACAAATATTGGCAATGTTATTTTTATTATTCAATATTTTATTAAGATGAGCAAACTGTTACCGCGTAACTATTGTCAATTGCTGAAGTCATATTTATTCGGAAGAAAATTTAGAGCACCGCACGAAATGGCGTTCTCGACATTTAAAAATATCTCGGCTGGAGTTCCACAAGGTAGCGTCTTAGGACCTCTCCTGTATCTGCTCTACACTGCTGATATTCCAACAACAAAAGAAAAAAAGAAAGAAGTTCTTGGAACCTTTGCTGATGACACAGTTATTATGGCAAAAGATCTCTCTCTGCCTAGGGCAATAGAAAAAGTGCAAATGGCAGTCAACAAAATCTACAAATGGACAAAAGATTGGAAAATTCAACTTAATAGCTCCAAATACGTCCACGTCAATTTTGCATTAAGGCGAAATAGTAAAAACTTAATTATATCACTCAATGGATGCCCGATTCCTCAAGCAGAATCAGCAAAATATCTTGGAATCCATCTTGACGGTAGATTAAATTGGAAGCATCACGTTAGACAAAAAGCAAAACACATTAGAACCAAAATAAAACAACTATACTGATTAGTCGAAAGATACTCTCAACTTGATCTAAAATCAAAGAGGTTGATCTATAATACAATTATAAAACCAATTTGGACCTATGGGGTGCCAATATGGGGTTGCATTAAAAATTCAAAACAGTTAGTCATACAGCGCTGTCAAAACAAGGTTCTTCGATTGATTACCAATGCCTATCGCTATGTAACCAAAAGTTGTACAGGACTTCGCCTTGAAACACGAAAGAAGATTACTAAATCATACTAACGTGGAAGCAATACAACTGCTGGACAACGCGCAGGATGTCAGGAGATTGAAACGAACAAAACCATACGAACTTGTGTGAACATTTAGTGTGTATTATTAGTGTAAACTATAGCTATAAGTTATAATTAATAAATAATTATAATTTTATAATTGAGGAATACATACTGATGTATTTTCTCGCACTCGTCTTGCTTGTTAATTAATCCAAGCACATAGGAAAAGTAGTAATAAATTAATTGTAATAATAATAATAATTAAGATTGTACTAAGCGTATCTAATAAAGATATTATAAAGAAAAATTATTGTAAATTAACACGTAGTGTAGACTGTAACACGTGCTATATCCCATGAAAGGGCTAAGTCAGCAAATAGATGCTGGATGCGGCAGAACGTTCCATTCCAGCATAGGGATGGAAAGATTTCTTAAAGAATCGATTCCGATTTTTCGATTATAAGAATCAATTAATCGAGTGCAAGATTTTAATCGATTCTAAATTAAAGGATTAATAATTTTTATAGCTAATTTATTTTTTGTGAGTCGCAATCCCGTGAGTGAACAACTTAAATTTATTAAATAATGCCAGTTTATAAAGAGGCTATAATTCTTTAGAAAGCATTCTGAAGCCTTTTTTCAGGAGTACACAGAGGAAGGTTATCAACAGCAGTCATACACATGAGATCAGTCGTTACATCATTTTTACTATGATCACTCATTATAAATATACGGATGTGGACATATGAAAAATGTTTCTAGATCAATTATACTTTACCTGGTAAATAAATCATGGAAAAAAAATTACAAAAATAAGTATACGAAATTAAGCAATGAATTATATAATAAAATTACTGACATCCAAATATAAATAAAGAAAAAGACAAGGAAGAAAGTAGATTTGAAGGTTTTATATATATATAAAGAATGCTCGCTGGGAAAAAATTTTCGTCGAATGATAAGGTGATCGCCGAAACTAAGGCCTATTTTGATACTACAAAAATGGTATCGAGAAGTTCGAGGGTCGCTATAATCAGTGTATCACCCTTGAAGGAAATTAATATAAACTAATTTTGCCAAAAAAAATTGTTTTACTATGGTAGGCCGAGGACTTTTCAATTGTCCTGTTTGAGGTTCTTTTTGATGTGTTTAATTAAACTGCTAGTATTATTATTATATTTCAGATGCTTCCTATATTGGTGAGAATGGATATTAGATCAATTGTTTACTTTTTTAAAATAAATCCACACGGCGTTAAGCGCCATTTTAATAAATATGTTGACAAGAAATAATATTTAGTATAAATAAATACCAAACAATAAATATATTTATGTTTGTATGAGTTTTTATCGCAAGGTTTGTTGTAACTGTATGTAGAATTTGACAAGTATCGATTCTTCAAGATAATGATGATGTTAGTATCTGTTACTCGCTCTTACTTGTCTTTTTTGCAAAACTATGCAAAACAATACAATATGCCTTTCAATTTGCTCAATTGACGTCGGTAGACGTTCGCTGTAACAGTTTCATTCGGTTTTAGCAGCTGATAAGATAAGAACACCAACACTTTATGGTCATGAATATACTAAAATTGTCGCAGTAGCTTAATTTTTCCATTGCTGTGTGATATCCATCTTTCTTCCTTTCAGACCCTTCACATCGCGTCTAACCCCCTAGAAAAAGTTCATTCATCAACTTCTAAGCTATCTGAAAATGATCAGTTTTTGTGCTGGGTTTTCGTCCAATAAGGTTTTGTTTCTCCAGGCAAATCTTTCTAAGCACCTAATATAAACAATTTTATACGTGAATTACCTTCATATAGATAAAACAATACCGCCTGGTTATTACTGTTATCTTTCAGATCACTTGGATGCAAGAATTCGTGAAAAAAAACTGAATGTCTTGTTAAAATAATATACCTACTAACACAACGTAAAATACTTTTGCTGTAATCACCAGGTTTAGTTCCCTCTTATTACAGGTTCTTCCCTGGCCTCAAATAATTATTTTGGCAACATTATTTTCATCGTTCTTGTATCTCTTCTCCCTCTTCTTATTTTTTCTCTTATATTTTGGAGTAACTTTTTATCAACTAGGACTTTTCTGAATGTGGACTCCGACCACGCCCTAGAGAAAAGATAATTCCAAAAAAAATCCGGTCTGACCCAGCATGGTCACTGGCGTGAAGGAAATCGTTGTTCCTTGTTGTATTCTACACTATTACCAATGGACCTTCATAATTATAATCACAAACATAAACTACATCCATTCCCCGGGAGCATTTGAAGCAGTTCTATCCTACCACCTTAACCACCAAATTGACCTTCTTTTTAATTAATCCACATTATCAATAATAATTTTATTGTTTCCTTCCGTGCGACTCTCGCATTTGTCAATGGTCATCTATTGCTCTTCTGTCTTATTTACTTTTAGCGATTGTATTTATATTTTTCCTGGCATTCTGTTCAAAATCTATATTATTAGTGTCTCTTGAAAACTAAACATGCGGTTTATTCAATGTTTGTTCCGCCGGCTTGGTGGAACAGTGGTAAAGGCGATGGGACGGTCCTCCTACTATTGCGATAGCCGCGGGTTCGAATCCTGCTGGGGCATGGTCGTAAATTTATGTTTGTGATTGCTTAAAATTTGTGAATGTTCCCAGGAAAATGATTCCAATCACGCCAGTAACCAAGTTGGGTAAGACGGATGTCTTCTGGGATGATTTCTAAAGTTGGTCACTCGTCACACTCGCCAGTCGGTAGGCTTAGGTTTAATGCTGAGGGCTGTGGTTCGGAGCCCACGTTAAACTTTAAACCAGTCGAGATAAACCCATAATTGGTAAAAGGAGACTTGAAAATTTCAAGTTATAATTAACAAAGAAAGTTTAAATTTACTGTCAATTTCTTAATCAATTGAAAATGGTATGTAGATCCGTCATTTTTCTTTACATTCATTTTATTTCTTTACGACATATACTAGCATTTACACATTAACAGCAATTCGACTGACAATACTCTTGCAAGTTTTTTATGTAAAGACGTGATACTATTTACACCGAAGATATTAAAATCGAAAGACAATCTTGAAACAGAAAAAAGAAGATTCCTCAAGAGAAGAATGCTCAGAATTTATTCGATTAATAATATTAGGTCCTTGTATGTATTCTGGTCAGCGACATATATTCATTGGAAATAACATTTCTCTGCATAAAATAACAGTTTTCCATTTAGTATTTTTGAGTTACTTTGTGCGTAGAGATCCTATATCCTACATTTTCACGCTTCATTACTTTAGTTGTTTGAAATAAATAATTCTGTTTCAAACATTGTTGTCCCAATTATCAGTTTTTGTATCCATGATTTACTTAAATAAATGTAAATAAACTTTACGTAAAATAATGATTTAGATGTCACTGAAAAAGATTGGTTTGGAGGACCAACAAAGTTCGAACATAACCGTTTTAATATCATGGTTTAATTGGTTGCCATATAAAAGAGTATGTCTCTGGTGTATTATAATTGGCGATGAAAAGTGGATCTACTATAATATTAACAAGCGCAAAAAGTAATGGTTTAGTTCTGAAGAGCCATTTGCATTGACATCGAAGCGTTATGTTAATGTTCATAACGTCTTGCTGTGTATAGAGTTGGATCTGCAAGGTGTAGTATATGACGAGCTGTTTAAACTGAATGAATTTTTTGCTAAAGATGTCTACCGATATTAATTCAATAAAGTGATTGACGTATTGTTGCAAAAAAGAAAAAGCAATAGCGTGTAACAGACACAAAATAATCAAAATCAGATGTTACCACCCATAATCGTTCTTTCGTTACGTTATCACCATATTGCCAGAAATGTGGGACCAAGTTATACGAAGTGATACAAAATGTTTCAGTTAATAGTTTTTTAGTTTCATTGGAGAGCCTATTTATCTTTTAGGCTAAGTTCGTGTGTTCTTCGGTAGAGTGTTATTTTGTAAAGACCTTTTGATATCACTGTATTTCTCCTTAGTTTGTTCTGTTAAGAACTGTATAAATCCTTCTATATAAAATTAGATTTAATCACTGTATTATACTTAATGCATTTGCCATATTACATTTACTAGCTTTCTCTCCTGACACATTTTAACCAAATGCTCATATATATTCTGAACAATTAGACACATATCTGTGCACATAAATCTTACACTCTACAACAAAATTTCCTACAGTTACCATATATTTACTCACCTTACATGTTTCCATTCTGATCAGCATGTCTTAGAAATTAGCAACATTGAATCATACCATATTCAGAAAGTTTCATTCAAGCGAACAAGTAAGCTGTTAATTTCCACTCTATCTAACAATTGTTCACAATTCCATCATTTGTCAATCTTCTTCAATGTGTCTTATCGAGTTTATACAAACCGAAGGTTTTATTTACCATTCCCGTTTCCAGCACGAAGTACAATATATTTGCTATGAATTATTAATAAATATTATAACTAATAAAACCCCGTTAATTCCAACATTTACATTTTTCCTTTAACTTTTGCTGTCATAACACTATTTTTATTATCATCTTGCAATGAGTCACCGTTGGGTATATTGGTACCATTCTGAAATATCCATGTCTCATCTAAATACATAAATTGAAATAATAAGTTTTCCTTCATTTTATTATATGCTTTTAAAATTTTTATTCTTTTAAAAGCAATATCCGGAAGTGTTTTCCTCTTCGATACTTTTCAGAACAGTTTCCTTTGAAATATTTGTATTAAATTAAGTTTCTGTTGAAAAACTACTCACTGTTTTTATACATTTCATATATTTAATCTCTGATTGAGCTAACATCAAGCTGATCTGGATTTGTCACCAGCTCCGTATGAGGACGTTCTTTTTTTTTTGGTGGTAATTCAAGATCATATTTTTCATATTTTGAGACATGTGGGTGGCCGTGTCCACACTAATATTCATTGCAGCTGCAACACGCTAAAAACTATTTTCAATAAAAATCGCAACAAATTATTATTTAATAGAAAAAATACTTACATCTCTAATGAATTTTACTGGCAAGAGGGGGCCTCCATTATTTCGTTCCTGTTCAAAGTACCGGATTAGAGACGCAATCTGACCTGTCTGGCTTCGGAATTTTCAATCATGGTAATAATAAGCAGAGATTTGAAATTTATCAAAACAAGTAAAGCATTAAAATAATGTTTGCCAGTTTATATAACCTCTTATCACTATTATTTTGAAGAATTTTGCATACGTTTGACAACTGGACGACTTGGACAGGCTAGTTCGGTTACGCGTTCGAAATTATCAGACAGTATCGTGTCTCTATTAACTAGAATAAAATGAGAACGAAAATATTGTCTGATTTTAAAACGAATTTACAAATTGGAGCAGGCAGTACCATAAACATCTTGATGACGTATGTACAAAAAAACTGATCAGAATTCATGCAAGCACCTAATATGATTTCACTCTTTCCAATATGATCAAGCACTAAATAGAAAACCTAAGAATGTTAAATAGAACGTTCCATTTAATTATTAAAATTAAATGAAAACAAAAAAACAAGCTCGTATAACGAGGAAGTTTATAATTATAAGGCGCCAAATTCGGAGAGACCTTACCCATAGCACAACCCATTTGAGAAAATGGGAATTGGCTTGCAACATGTAAATATGTTTGAATTTTTAGTTCATTTAGAAATAACAATAATTGGAAAATAATTACAGTAATTAAAGTTGAAAATGGATACCCATGACCATTATTGACGCGCATTAAAATTAGAAAATGTATGTTAATCAGTAATTGTATTCAAATAGGCGCCTTTATAAAATACGCTATAAGTTTTTTTTAATTACATATAATATGAAAAACTAACCATTACTTACAAGTTAATTTTCACTTATTCTTGTTCCAATTAATGTAAAAAAATCAAAATAATTCCTAAATGTTTTGGCGCCTATAATAACTGCTTAATTCCACATTGCTTAACAAAACTATATTATACAAGGGATCAACCATAATCATTGAAATATGTAATCTTAACTAACTAAATAATTATTTTTTTTAGATTTTGGTTGCGATAGTTGCGGGTTCGAATCTTGCTGGGGCCTGGTAGTAAATTTATGTTTGTGATTGTTTAATATTTGTGAATGTCCTAGGCAAGAGTGCAAATTCCGATAAGGAAAATGATCCCAGTCACGCCTAAGATAATTCGCCTTCTAGGATAATTTCTAATTTGGTTACTCGCCACTCGGTAGGCCGAGGATCGTGGTTCGGAGCCCACGTTAAACTGTACGTCTAGTCCAGATAAACCCCTAGTATATATAAAATATATATAAAAAAATAAAAAATTTGGCAAATTATATTTCTGTATTTATTTATAATAATAAACTTAAATATTCTGCCCTTGCAGCTATCTTCATCTAAATTGAACCTTTACCCTGACATAACTGAATTGAATGCATTATCATGATATACCATAACTCTACTTAATATTCCCTGTTCATCACCTTTATACATCCATATATCCAGCTTTCTGGCAATTTTCCTAATAATTTATGGACCTCCACTGTTCAATATCTGCAGCTATATTATTAGAGTTAGCAGCAGCTGCTAAGTAATTTATTTTCTGTGAACTGTAGGTTTGAAATTTAATTATTTATATATATTATGGCGTAAGTTCCACAAAAATCAATATTAAACTTCCCTCTCCCTCACACTAGTGGTTGGACTTTACTTTAATTTAACAATCCAAATTAGCATCTACAAATATACAAAAAATTATATATTTTACTTTCTTAATTTCAATAATTCAAGCATAACCCTCGTATTTGACGGAAGTTTACTGTTCTGTAATTTCAACCTCTTTTACTCGATTTGTATATTATTACATTATAATAGTTTATAGTTTACATGTTACGTTTTTTTGTTAAAAACTTTTTTCGAAGAAGCTTGGAATAAATTAATATACCATGTAATAAAACAGCATTAAATATCAGTCAACATGTTATTGGTAAAGATCCAAAAGCAATAAGACTGAAGTAAAAGGTATCGAAGTAAATTATTCTATTAAAATTAAAACAATTCTATAATTATCTGAAACAGCGATGATAAATCTGCGAGAATAAAACAATCCTGTTTACGTTAAACATGGTTTCATTTAATGGTTAACTACATTTTTCTATTTTCAATAATTTGAGGAAGACTTCAAATTAATTTTCACAAATTTCGCAAATGTTCTTTTCCTTCATTTTATTAGAATATCATCACTAATTTATTAGAACATTTGTACTGTGTCCTGTGTCGAAACATGACCAAAAATGCTTGTCATTAATTTCTCATGCAATAAAACAACATTAAGTATCATGCAATATTGTTATAGGTGAATGTTTAAAAGAAATGGGTATGTCTCAGAGATAGCCAACATCAATACAACATAATTTGTGATAAAAAAAGGTATGGAAAATTATACAATTAAAATTAAGATTATTTGTTATTAATAATCCATAATTTAAATGATAAATAGCTGGCTTGGTTGACGCAGTCGTCAATGCGACAGGACGGTCCTCCTACTGTTGCGATAGTCGCGGGCTCAAATCCTGCTGGGATATGGATGTACTTTATGTTTATGATTGTAGTTGCAAATATCTTTATAGGCAACAGTGCAAACTCCGCAAAAAAATAACCATTCCTGTCACGTCAGTAACAAACATTCAACAAGAGAAGAGCTGCTTAGAAAAACCAGATGTAATTGACGAAGGTTATAAAGTATGTTATGCTATATGCTTAGATGTAGTCCAAGCTTTTGAGAAGAAGATGTGAAGTATGTCGGCCTTGTTCACAAGCTATAGAAAATATCTAAACAACACACTGAACTACTCAAATATACAATAAAAAACCGATAGCAGGTGTACCACAAGGAAGTGTAACGGTGCCAAATCTTCTGCTATACACATTTGATATACCACAAATGAAAAATAGCACGATGGCTAATGTGATGATGATACTGCGAGCTCTTGCTGTATGAGATGATAGCGAAGAAGCCACACAAATATCACAATAAGAGAGTGACAATATATATAATTGTACCCAAACCTGGAAAATAAAGACCTCATAAGTACCAATAACATTAAATAATACTAGCGTTCCATATAGTAACGACGCTAAGTATCTCGGAATGACTCTTGATGCCAAACATCGCTGGAAAGAATATATAAAAAAAGGAAAGAACTGGTTGAGTTAAAATATATGGGAAAATGTATTGGTTAATTGGAAGAAAATCACAATTATCAGTATACAATAAATTGCAATTATACAAGCAAGTATTGAAACCTATATGAAGATTTATTTGGAATTGAATTATGGGGATGTTCCGCGAAAAGTAATATAATTAAAATACTATACAAGTTTTTCAGAAAAATGTTTTAGGAAGTATTGTGGGTGATACTCAGAAAATCTAGATAATGGCAAGAAGATATGAGGATGTACTCAATTCTCATGTAAATATCGAAGTGTTACGACTTTTGAGTAACACCAACAGAACAGGACAGAAACTCAAAAGAATCAAAGCGTTTCATCTTGTGCAGTGTAGTGTAGTGAGGTATATTTAATAGAAAAACAGCAGTATAAATATGGTACCTAAATAGTATTACATGAGATACTAAGATAGGGTTGATGGGTCCTCATAGACATTTAACTTATTAAGTTATTGCAAAGATTAATTGTAGGTTAGCCAGTAATTACTAGTAATGATGTAATAAACAAATTTAATTCTCATTTAAATATATTAATTTATTTTTATAAATACCACTATGAAAATAAAAAGTTCAATTCATTCATTTAATTAATTTGATCTATGGTAATTCATGAATAACTATTATTATTGTTAACTGTTAACCTTTGTGATCAATCATTAATATTTTGGATCAGTGAAAAATCATGAGAAATATTTTCTCCCTCAGGTATCAAGAGAATTTTGCCTGAAAATTTAGTGGAGTGAAGAAATGTCAATATTAATAAAAATAACTAACGATATTTTTCCAATTTCTCTATCTTGAATTTTCTTAAGATGTGTTTTGATGTAAGAATTAAAGTTTAAAAAAGCCAAAATATTGGAAAATGATATGAAAATTGAAGGAAAATAAATATATGAACAATGTTTCGCTATTCATGTTGTTATATTAAATTTGCTATAAGTTAAAAAAAACGATATTAATTTATTTTACAAACCAACTGTAAATAAACAATTCCGCAAATAAATAACTATATAATGATATGTTTTTCTGTATTTATTGGTTTTTTTATATTTTTTTAAGTCTCCTTTTACTAACTATGAGTTTATCTGGACTGGACCTACGGTTTAACGAGGGCTTCACGGTCCTCGGCATTAACCCTACCGATTGGCGAGTGACCAACTTTAGAGATCATCCCAGAACACATCCGGTCTTACCCCGCCTGTTTACTGGCGTGACTAGGATCATTTTCTTTGTCGGATTTTACACAACAGTAGGAGGACCGTCCTGTCGCATTTACCACTGCGCCACCAAGCCGGCTATTTATTGATTTATTGGCACGTTTTCTTCAACTAGTTTTCAATTATTTAAACTAATTAATAAATAAAATAACTATGTTTACTTTATTATTTTGGTCAATTTTAGTATTTCCAATTTTAAAAATAATCGCGTATTATGAATTAACATAATTATTATAACAACATTTTGGATAATTCGATTTAACTTTTAGCGTATTTTTTTATATATAAAATTTAATATGTTCTATGTCATATGAACAAAATATATTTCCTGACTGTGAATTCATGAATAACTATTATTATTGTTAACTGTTAATTTTTATGATCAATAATTAATATTTTGGATCAGCTCTACTTTGGAAAAACATGAGTAATATATCCCCCACGATTATCAAGCGAATTTTGCGTGGAAAGGCGTGCATAACGTAACTAAATATCGATAGTTTTTGTTCGCCGATATATCCATTTTTTTCAATATTGATATTTTCCTCTGCGGTCAATACCCGTATCTTGAATTATCTCAAAAGATAATAACTATATAACGATATGTTTTTCTTTATCTGTTGGCGCGTTTTCCTAAATAAATTTTCAATTATTTGAACTAATTAATGAATTTGTTAGCAGTTAATTTGTATTACAAATAACTAATAATTTGGGGATCAATTCGATTTTGAAAATCTAGTAGAAATATTTACGTTGACGAATAAGAACAACAAATTTTCACACCGGAAAAGCTTTATTAACAATTTTCCCGGCTCCACGATGATGACCAATCGAACGACGTGGTCACCACCTCGTCGTACGGTACGCCCTCAGTTGCATACCGATCCTGTACCCACCCTCCGGTCCCAGGGGGTGACGGAGGTGCAGTATAAACGCTCGGGGCTCGCCAGAAAGACTCAGTTGCATGTCCGTGTCCGAGTTGAGCGCGTCGTCAGTGTCTACAGGTGTTCGGTCTCGTGGCCGACGTCATGCGGGTCGTGGCACAGGTAAGAGGCCGCCGAGGACGCTTCTTTTGATGTGAAACAGGTGTAGCAGTGCGGTGCAGAGGCTCGGGAGGATGGTTTCTCTTTTCTCGGGGAGAGATCTCGTCGACGATCGGGACGAACTCATTTTGGACATGGTATTTCAGTATGTATTCAGTCGGGATGATATCCTCCAAAGTTGCTCCGTTAAAAAGGTCTGAATTTTAATGAGAAATACAAGAAATTATTAATAACTGGGCGGCTGGAGCCAGACTTGGCGCCACCTGATTATAAACTTTCTCTATCAATCATTTAATAAGCCGGAAAATAACTATGTTTACGTTATTATTTTGGTTAATTTTACTATCTCCATTTTTGAAAAAAATCTCGTATTATGAACTAACATAATTATTATAACAACATTTTGGATTATTCCATTTAACTCGGACCCTTGAAGATAATTTATTTTGTATAATATAATTATGTTTGCGTTACTATTTTGGTCAGTTTTACTATCTCCATTTTCGAAAAAAAGCTCCTCTAATGAATGAACATAATTATTACAACAACATTTTCGATAATTCGATATAATTAGGGCGCTTGAAGATTCAAGAAATTTCATTCCCTCTTTTTTATATATAATAAATTAATACTTTCCGTGTCATATGAACAAAGTATATTTCGTAGAACATTTACGTTAAAAAGTCTCGTACTATGTGTTGACATTATAAGAGCGATATAAGAAACGTTGTTTATTATATATATATATATATATATATATATATATATATATATATATATATATATATATATATATATTAATTTGTTCCATGCTAAAAACAAAAAAGCATAAACAAAATACCGCTGAGGTCAACTCATATTGTACTGTTTATAGATTTATATAGCTCGCAACTAAATAAATGTTCTAAGGAAAAATAAATTAAATTATTCCTAATTAGCAGTTGCCGATTAACCTACAATTTGTCTTTACAACAACTTAAATCTAAGTAAATATCTAGGAGGACGCATCGGCCTTATCTTACCCTCTGGTGTAAAAATGTTTATGTAGTATCACTGGTGTTTTTCTATTAAATGTACCTACACTACACAAGATCAAATGGTTTGATTCTTTTGAGTCTGTGTCCTGTTTTGGTGTTATCCACGAGTTATATTACTTGGATATTGACATGAGAATGGAGTTTGTCTTCATATCTCCTTGCAATTTTCTTAATTTCCTGAGTGACAGTCGGTATCTGAAAGTCTCGGTGTAAATAACATTTTCGATAATTCGATTTAACTTTTAGCGTAATTTTTTATATATAAAACTTAATATGTTCTATGCCATATGAACAAAATATATTTCCTGACTGATTGTGAATTCATGAATAACTATTATTATTGTTAACTGTTAATTTTTATGATCAATAATTAAGATTTTGGATCAGCTCTACTTTGGAAAAACATGAGTAATATATCCCCCACGATTATCAAGCGAATTTTGCAGCATTTATCAAGCAATTATCTTAATTTCCTGAGTGACAGTCGGTATCTGAAAGTGTCGGTGTAAATAATTAGTCCTGTAGTATCAGGGTACACCTATAATATTCTTAGAAAAGTTTGATTCTATTTTTTAGCAAAGCTACGCACTTATTTGTACGTATTGTTATCGTATTATATATGGATAATTATGATTTTCTTCCCATTAGCTAATACAATTTTCTGGTTTGATTTGTTTACAACTGAGTATTGTATCAAGATACTTGTTATCAATATGAACTCAATATAGACTCATTTATTTTCATTATTTCAGTATTTTGTTTGGTATCTTACTGATAATACCAATACACCAATACACCAAATATATTTTGTCATTAAAAACTTATTCAAATTAACTAATAATTTTAAATAATAGATTGAAACTTGTTACCTAAATTAATTAACCAAACATTGCGAAAACATAAGTACTTTAGGAAGGTTTATTTGTATCGCATGAAATACCATTATGTAAAAATTATAAATGCTGTTGGCGACAAAATCATAGTGCTAAGAAAAAAAGGAAATCTATTTTTTTTTGGCAAAACTGTATAAAGAACTTCGATTTTTGATAGTATTTACACTACGTTATAACTTTGTGAAATTGATAGCTTTTATGAATTACTAATTGATTCTATTTTTAAGAGATGTACCATAATTAGTAAGATTGCTGCGTTGTTTCTAATTATATCCAAGGGCGTTGGTTCCTGACCAATCTTAATCGTATAAAAGGAAGGAATTCCCAAACACTTATTGCCACTGATTTGCAATTTTCACAGAAATATTTTTTTACACCATTTTAATGAAAATATATGTAAAATATTATCACAAATTGGTTTATCAATTGTGTTACTATAAACTATGTGTTATATACATGCGTGTATATATATATATATATATATATTGTCAATTTAATAGCAGATATATTATATACGAAAAATATATATTTAGGTATACATTTAATCTTATTATTAACCGGAATGAAATTTCGTTTTCTTTCTATCGTAATGAGATTTGATGAATAATATGTTTAATTAATCCCTGAAGGTTGTAAACGACTAAACTTGATGGTTTACCGACCCTGGAGTATACAACATATAATTGGCCGTACAAAATGCATGGATTTTCTAAATCCAAGCCACCAATTGACAATTTTTGGCCTTGTGTCTTATTAACAGTCATTGTCAAAGGCCGAATGAATTGAAAATTGTAAACGTTTGAATGGAATAAAAAAATTATAGAATTTTAAAAGATGCTAGAGTCTTAACGCAGCCACGTATCGGGTCTAATTAAGTTACTATAAAGATGTTACAATTATAAAAAACAAATGATACTGTTTTGAATTGAAATACAACTAAAATAAATTTACCTTAATTTATTTTTCAGTTAAATGGCGATATTATTGTTACATTTATGTTTACGTTTTGAAAATAATTTCCACCATTATAATTCAATTATTCTATAGAATATATTGTTACAAAGGTTTGTTATTATTACATCCAAACATCTCCAGACTAAACTGTATAAAAAAATTACAGATTCTTTTTATCAAAGCTTAGTCCGATTCAAAAAAAATCTCTCTTAGTTATTTTCTTATATATTTTATTATGTTTTCGATTTTATTATTGCTCATACCATCTAAATCTCCGGCGCGTTTAAATAAAGTAGTTATAAACGTCTAACGTATAAACCAAGTCCAGCGTTTGTGAAGGTGCGTCATAACCTTCCAAATAATCCAATAATTTAAGATTGTTATTAATTGATCTTTAATCGATTAGCTGTATATTTTTTTCTCTTCGGCCAATAACAATATTTTTTTCCGGCGCATTTTTATTTAGTGTGTTGCGGCGACGTCGAATTTATTGCACACATATAGATAAAAATGTAATTTTTCGATTAAATATTGTGTGATTTCATCCAGTTATAAATATTTGAGTCGTTAAAGATTTATGAATGTTTGTTTCTCTTTGGTTGTTTGATATTCTCGGTTGATAAAATAGGGATTATTGAATCTACTTTCAGTGTGTTTCTATCATCCTCTCTCTGTGACTGTGAATTAAATTTAATAGGTCAACAGTCTGCTTATTAATAATAATTATCTTATGATAATATTATATACATGGCATGTTTATTGTCTAATTTCTTCTTGTATAACAGTGGATTTTGTTTCACTAGTCAGATACTTCCCATCAGTTGGAATTTTGCCATTTATTGTTTCACTCCATTTCGTCTTTCGATTCCTCATCTATTAAATCTGCCTAATAACAATAAGTATATCTTATAATAACATTAAATACATGGCATGCTTTTTGTCTAATTTCTTCTTGTTTAACAATGGATTTTGTTTCACTAGTCAGATACTTCCCATCAGTTGGAATTTTGCCATTTATTGTTTAACGGGATTTGATATTTCAGTTCCTCATCTTTAGAAAGCAGCTCATTTTTATTGATATAGTACAGTATTCACGACAAGATGACCAAAACCGTCGATGACCGAATCGAGAGTCGTTGATGACTCTCGCTGTAGTTCTATTTTGTTTAAATCCGGAAAATAAAAGTGCAAATAGTGTTTTGTTGGCACACAATTTTTCCAAAAGTGAACAAAATCATAATTCAATATGAGAAAGATATCCTTATAGTTATAGAATTATCGACCTGATACATAGATGGCGCTACTAGAATTAAATCCATATGTTTTTTAATTAACCGTAACACTCAAAAGACGCATTTATACATTTGACAGCTGTCGAATGATTTGTTTGTGAATTATGGCATTTTGAGTGAACAAACTTTTGTTATTGTGAAAAAAATGGATAAAAAAGAATTTCGCGTGTTGATAAAATATTGCTTTTTGAAGGGAAAATTACAGTTGAAGCAAAAACTTGGCCTGAGGCCAAGTTTCCGGACACTGGCCCAGGGAAATTAACCATCAAGGTTTGTTGATGCCCAAAAGAGATTGTTACCGACGAAAACAAAATAATCCACAAAATGATTTTGCAATGGCCGTAAATTGAAATTGAATGAAATAGCAGACACTCTGAAGATATCAACTGAACGTGTACATATATCATTCACGAATATTTGAGTATGAGAAAGCTGTGTGCAAAGTGGGTGCCGCGCGAGCTCACTTTTGACCAAAAACAACGACGAGTTGACTATTGGGAGTAGTGCTTGAAGATAATCAAGCGTAATAAACCCGGGTTTTTACGTCGATATGTGACAATAGATGAAACATGGCTCCATCATTTCATTCCGAAGTCCAATCGACGCTCATCCAAGTGGAGTGCACAGGATGAACCCGCTCCAAATTTCGCTCCGTCTGTATTTTGGGATGGGCATGGATTAATTTTCATTGACCACCTTGAAAAGGGAAGGCTTATCAACAGCGACTATTACATATCATTATTGGACCGTTTAAACGACGAAATCGATGAAAAATGGCCGCATTTGAAGAAAAAGAAAATGCTGCTTCACCAAGACAATACACCGTGTCACAAGTCAGTGAAAACGATGGCAAAAATCCATAAATTGCTTCCTCCTCCACCGTATTCCCCAGATATGGACCCCAGCGACTATTTCCTGTTCTCAGGTCTCAAAAGAATGCTCGCTGGGAAGAAATTTTTGTCGAATGATGAGGTAATCGCCGAAACTGAGGCCTATTTTAAAGCAAATGACAAATCGTACAACAAAAATAGTATCGAAAAGTTGGAGGGTCGCTATAATCAGTATATCACCTTTGATGTTGAATAAAAAAAAATAATTTGTGTTTTACTATGGTAGGCCGGGGACTTTTCAATTGACCTGTTAACACAGTGTATTATATACTTCACACTCATAGCATAGAGATAAATTAAATTATGTAAAGTTGTCGGTTTATTTTTTTGAATTTTTCTCATTTAGAAACTCATTCATGTAAAATTCAAATATATATTTCTTTGGATTTATATCTTGAGTAACCTGAGTACCTACATAATCATGTATCATCTTGGAGAAATTTTCGTGAAAAATTGTCAGAGCAACATTGTGACCTTACATTTGTATATTTGTATTTTATGTATTACATTTGATAATTATGATTTTCTTCCCATTAGCCGATAGATTTTTTATATTTTAATTCGAATGATTTTTTCTAGTTTAATTGTTCCTTCCAACGGATTTTTGTGTCAAGTTATCATTGGTATTGATATGAATTCAATATACACCGATTTGCTCTTGTTTTTTTTAGTCTTTTCTTTGATCTCTCACTGATTATACCAATACACAGTCTTTATAATACACCCGCTGTAGTTTATTTCGCCGTTAGTTGATAATTATATGCTATAGACTGATCTAATTAACTTAAATTTTTTAAATTATTCTTGTTTTTGTAGTTAAATAATCAGAAATTCCAAAAACATACGAATGTTATGAAGGTTTATTTATATCACATCAAATATTTAATTTAGAAATTATAAAATTTGTACGATTTATAAGTGTCATTGAAGCGTCGATCCTTACATGTTGAAAGAAATACAGTCAGTCAGTCTCTTATTTTCTCTTCGCTTTCCATGATTTTTATTCATGTTCTTTTCGGAGCTTTTCGCTGCGTCTTCCAATCAAAAAGTCAATTTCGCTACAGAATTCTGCTGTTCAGATAGGCAGATCTGAATTTGCTCCTCAATTGTGCGCTGATTGTCGCATTTTAAGCGAAAATTTTTATTTCTAATAAGCTAAAAATTGCTAATTTATATGCTTTAAATGTTATTAGATATAGATGAAACGGAAGCGGCGTCCTATTTTAATTGTAGGGCTTATTTTAAACTCAGAGCGTAAAATATAAGGAGAGAATCACTCAAATAGATAAATAAGCGATACTCTTGCTATTGTGCATTCACTTCTCCAGCTCCAGCTATGATGAACGTATAATGCGCACAAGAAAAAAGTCAAAGGCAACACGCTAGATACGCTGCCACCAAGAGCCAGCAGAACCTATTTTGTGTGTTACCCTAAGTGGCGTTTATGTATACGTCAAATTATCAAAAGACCAGTTACTTTGGCCACATTGGCATTAGTTTCTCGTTTAAAAAGTAGTTATTATTTATACTTTACACACAATAAAACTATTATCTTTAAAAGATAGAGAGAATGAAATAGATAAAGATAAAAAATATATGAAATAAATATGAGAACGGAAGATATAAATAATATAAAAAATGAGAATAATATTTTAGGGTAAATTGATATGGCTTGGTGAATGGAGGTAAAACGAAATGAAACACTGGTGTTTACATTATGTGACCGTTATTTGCTGGAAATATAAAAAATGTAGAAAATATAAAATAGATAAAACGGATGGTAGCGGTGTTACCTGGAGACGAGGCTTGGGCAGTCGATGGTGGCACGTCTAAACCAAACGATGATCGGTTACTGAATGATGGAAATACCCTTCAATAACATCCCAGATAAAAGTCTCGGGGTTGCCAGCTATTCGCTATCGTGTTCTAGTTGTCGCTGCTGACCGTTATTCCACGATGTAAAATTCGACATGCCTCAAGATCGCTGCAATATAAAAAGAGATAAATGGAGATTTAATAGTTAATAAATAGGAATCAAAAAGAGAAAACTGGAATACTCTGTGAACAAACTCTTCATTGGATGAAACTCAGGTTGATAGTAATATAGGAATATTAGGAAGATAGTAACTCGTAAGCGTCGCGTCTTCACAAAAAAGCTCTTATGAAGTTGTAACGTCCCTTGGACTTGTTAATTTATCACATCTGAAAAATACAGTCCACGAAGAAATATTAACAATTTTGTCATTCGTGGTAACTATATCTGTTGTTAAGTATTCGCAGAGCAAACAAATTTCATAATTTAAGAAAACAGCAATCCCGCCTAGTTAGCACTTTACATTATCGTTCAAACCTTTTTAAAAAACATAAACGACCAAAAATTAAAAGGTCTAAAACATGATTTATCAGATGGAATCAAAGTATCATAGATATTCAGAACATTTATGATTTAAAACAAATAAAACTAGCTTTTGCGTATTTAACATAGAAGGTATTAAAGACAAGATAATTTCCACCATCCGTCAAATGACAGTTAACCCTATATAAAGCTCTGTCAGGCTCGAAACAAACATTGTACAGAGTACGAAACCAAAGCACAAAAAAGAAACGAAAAAAAAAGAGCCGCTCTAGGTAGGCCGTGAATAAACAATGGCGTAAACCCGAGCGAGAGCGTTCGGATTACACAGTTTAAGGAAGAAAATACATATTTGCCGAGATGTGTCGAGAGCCGCCGCCGTTACACATACGATACGAGCTGGCTGGTAAAGTAAATGGTAAATATGTAATTAGCATTAGAACGGTAGCTGCTTCGCTGGCGGACTATCTGTTTGATCCTAGCCAAAACCGCGCAGATGTTTGAACTGCGATAGCTCTCCGCGCCACGCCAACTTTGATCTCGTTCCTCGTATTTTTTTAAGTGTCGTATGCGTTTGTTTTTTTCTTCTCTTTGTACCGGTGGTTGTTAACGGTGCAAATATACGCGGAACCGGCGAAAGTCTTTCGTTTTAATGCACCGTCCGGATTAGTGTTGATGTTTGGTTACACGAATTTACTTTGTACTTGTCTGCCGGATTCGTGAATAACGCCAAACAAGCAAGTGGGTACCGTAATCTTTTTAAAACAGTAGACGGTGTTTGTGAAACGATGATACTGTGGCAAACTGGCGTTTGTTAAGTTCAAAACTCGCGAGATCGTGAGACCGTCACGTGCATTATAGAAATAAACAAAAGATAACCGATAAAGATCAAATCAAACTTCATATCTGAATGAAAATATTAGTTGAACAACATTTTGAATACTTAGAATAGAGACATATTTTTCTTTTTATATACAGAGCTGACCAACCGTTGTTTTCTTTTTAATATTTCCAATCCTATAGATATTTTGGCTACATACAAGAAGAACAGTGCTGACAGATCTTGTTCAAATTACGTTCATGCACTGGCCTAGTACAGTCGCTGACATATGTTCATAAATACTCCGCGACAAAACTTTAGCACACTACACATTTTTCATTGAACTCTTAATAAAAACGAATGTTTAACTTTTTAGCGATTAAAGGTTATATTATTCTATGTAATTATTCATTGTAATATTACACAAAGACAACTGGTTTTTACTTATAGGTTTCACGTAAAATCGCGCTTGACCGATACGACAAAACTATAGCACAATTAAGTAATAACTAAAAGAACTAATCATCCTCCTCAATTTTTCACACCTCCAATCCATATCTTCGACAGCGTTTAATATACATTTTTAACATTCTTGATCTTGTTTACACCAGCAATTTTCAATGATATTCAAAACAGGGAAACATGCTGACCACTCAAATTCAAATGAAGTGTGATTAATTTCTTTTATTTTAAAAATTAAAAATTACAAATAATTATTGAAACACCAAAAAAAATTACACTCTGCAAAATTCCTCTAGTTATACTTAATTTTTTGAACTACCTAAAGGAGACTGCATTAGTTTCATATCACTGTCCTTTTTATTATGTTGCGTCACTTCTAGGAAACTTCTTGAGTTATATAATCCTCCTTTATGTAGCACCTTATATTATTCTAGTATTTTATATGATTAATTAAAAATAACAATATAGGTTCAAACATAACATCATGCCTCAATTTCTACTTATTTTTTAACAACAGATGGTTGATCATTGAGTCACTTACTGTTCAATAAAATAAAAAGTGCAGGTATCTTAAAAAAAAAGTAAAAATTTTGTTCAAGAATATTACTGTATGGTTCGATTATAAGCAAGATTTCCAAAATTTAACTGACAAAATATCTGTTGCCTGCAGAAAAGAAGCAGATAAATTGTCTCAAAGGGATTATTGAGCATTAGGTTCTTGTCTGCTGCCTTCAGTCTTGCTCAAAGCAAAGCCTACATTATCTAATAAAACCACAAAAAATAATTTAACGGGTGTTGCAGATTAATTTTTCTCTAATGCTTTTATCATATCACTTTGAAAAGAACAAATTCCGCTAAAATCTCGTTGTCACGAAAAAAGGTTCAAGATAAAGCTAAAATAAAAAGAAAAATATATTTCAGGTACTTTACTTCAAAGATACTTTTACTGAGGTACTTTATTTTCTTTTATTGAACACCTGTTTGTAAACACTTCACACATCATATCATCATACATTAGGATATCTGGTACCGTATCAATCGCGCTATATAACATATACCTATGTGTCAAACGTTGAGTCTCTAGCATCGAAATATTACGCATTTCAATGACCTTATATATATATATATATATATATATATATATATATATATATATATATATATATATGGATTGGCCAGAGTGGTAATTGCTTTCTTTATCAATTTGTAGCATTTTTAGTTGCAAAATTGACATACTAAAAATAAAAAGTAAGATGAAGTATATTAATCCGATAACCAAGGCAAAAATGTTCGAGACACGCGAAGAATTGAGATATATATATATATATATATATATATATATATATATATATATATATATATATATATATATTGAGAGAGCACTAGCTTGTATCTGAAGAAACAGAGAAGATGAAGAAACTGAAATGACATTTTAGAAATATTAAGTTTAAGTAATATAGTTGAAATAAAACTAGAAATATATATTATATATATATATATATATATATATATATATATATATATACAATTGTTCGAAACCTCAACACATATAGATTAAACAAACAAAGGTAATCAAAAAAGTAAAGTAAAGCAAACGGTTATTTTCATAAAAAAATTTATAATATATATAAACCCACATACATTGTGCCAAATGCTGCATTATTTCTATAAAATGCAGTCATTGAAATGTTCTAATTATCTCTATAATACTAAATTAATAAAGCCATACAGTATTACCCACTTTCCAATAAAACGAAAATGCAATTCAAAAGTTATGTTCTAGGCAAAATGATTCTTATCTTTTCTGACATTTTCATCTAATTTAACAAGCAGTAAACATCAAAGAACTATATTTGATCTATTTATTAGGAACTATATATTTATTTCATTTAGTAATAAACTACTAGATGAATAATTTTAATATTTTCTGGGTACCATAACAATTTTTTTTTCGAAAAGTAGAAGTGTTAGAAATAGAAATTATCCGCGGCGTTAGCGGGAACTGTAAAATGTCCTGTTATTCTCCTGACTCTTCCTGGACCATTAATTGTTGGTGTCATGTCAAAACGGAAGCCCGAGATCGACTTTTAACTAGAGAAATGCGGCATATCGGCAACACTTTGTAGTTTTAATGGGTATTACACGGCCCACTATGTCACCTTCAGGCCGGGTATTTTTTAATTTTATTTCCTCTTCCTAATTGTAAATAAGATAAGATATTCATAGAATTGTTAAGCTCTCTAAGTATAATTATTTTAGATGAGAAATTTTTTAAAACTTTTTTAGATTATTAAAATTAATTATTCAATTTATTTAATCCAATATTTTTTCCCTTTATAGTGGAATATTATGTACTAAATTTTGTATAACCAGAATATATTTAGCATCAAATATTTTTATTTTGTACAAGAATGTTTCAGTGCGAAAACATTAATTTTATAAACAAAGAAAGTGTACTCATAATATTACTAGATAGTCAAATTCAGTTTGTTTTCTTATCGCTCTAAATAAGTCTCCTGAAAGAAGATTCATTCTACTAAGATAGTTTTGCAGAAACCAGAACCAGAGATGATCAGAGTGTGCTAAATCTGGATAATAAATTCAGTAAGAGTTCTCAACCAAGTTCACGTAATTTTTAGCGAGTTATTAAGGAAATCTGCATAGTTAAACGTTATCAATTACTACAATTACTTTTTATTGTTGTTTAGTTAGAAAATTTGTCAAATCACCTAGGCTAGGTTTATATTTCAACAAGCAAAGCCAACGTAAATATATTTTTCATAACTTGACTAGTTTTATTTTTATGCCTACTTATGTAATATTAAATAAACAAATAAATAAATAATTTGGCGAATCAACGGCCTCTACATCGGTTTTAGTAGGCGCGTAATAATACTGGGGCGCGAGCTCTCTTACTAATTATTGGGAGATCAAAGAGTTCAGCCGACACAATAGAGACTGCATAACGAGAAGAGGCTGGCTACAATGTGAAGATGGGCAATTACGTCAAACGGCATTGCATCCCGTGTTGCGTACCGCTGTGCTTCTTCGTTATTCTCGTTTTCCTCTTGGGGTCGTCTATTATATTCGAGCATTTCTCGCGATTCCTCTGCTTCGTCAAATGGACCGCGACACATCTTTATGCACTCTCCGTACACCTTCAGATATTGAACGAGATTCGCTTAGATGTCCCCCAGAGTCGAATGGAACCGGAATTTCTTCTCTCCTTCTACGTTCCTATTGTATCTGTTAAGCTTTTGGATGTTGTTTATTACAATTTTCGTTCACGCTCAGAGTTCTGCTTGATTTTGTCTCATTCATATATTTTGTTATTTAGACCTTCTGCTTTGCTTGTTGAAATATAAACATGGAGTAACAGAGAGAAAGCTCAATGGGTGTCTCTGGTGAAAAGTTTCGCAATGTCCAATAGCCAGATGGTACTGCAATAGCCATTCTAGTAACTTGGTTGGTTAGTTTAATTATACACTATAGAAACCTATAAAGAAAATGATTATGTCGTGAAAGCCTTTGATTGGTTTTTAAATTGATATTACCAGATATAGAGTAATATATAGAATGTTGACTTAATGCATTTAATTTCAGAATTGCTTTGCGTGGTCTCAGCAGGAAGGCGCAGTGAACGTCATTTCATTGGTTAGTTTAAATTACCATTACAGGGATCTGTAAAGAAAATATTTTATTAGGAAAGCTAAGATGAAAGCTAGAATGTTTAGAAAATATTAAAATGTATGATATATATCACAATTACTGCTGTGCTTTTATTATGGTAAAATGGAACAGTTAAAGAGACAGCTTAAGGATCTATTAACAGTATAGTAAAACACTCATGAGATAATCTCTTGTCTATAAAAGTAAGCTCATCTTGTTGCTCAACAAACTGTATTATTGTAATTTTTATTAATGTTTTTAATTTATATTAATGTTTTGGGTTTATACTCTGGCCATTATTTTTACAACTAGCATCTATTTGTTGCTAACAAGGTAAAAATAGGCTAAGTTTCTTAAAAAAAACAGTATTTGTTTATATGTATTCAAAAGCTCCAAGTATATAATTATACATATCAAGTAAAAACAGTGAGTCACACTCCAGACATGCTGGATTCAGATAATTTGGGATTTTTACATTATCAGTCTATTTGTTAAATAAGAGTCAGAAACATTTTGAAAAGAAAATGATCTTTTCAAAACAGATATTTTGATTTCTGTACACCAGTTACATTTCTTAGAACAAATATGTATTATAGTGAACTCATTTTGATTATAATTTAATTACGAGACCGTAGAAAAACAGTAGAAGCACCTAAATAAAAGCAGATGAACGAAGCAAATGTCTTCGCAGCTTTTAGCATAGCGATTCAGACAAGTTCAAAGTAGTGATATCTAGATATTGGACATTTCTCAATTATTGGACATGCGAAACATTGCTCGAAAATTGCCTATAATGTTAAATCTCCACTTTCTCCGTGAATATATTTTTCAATTAATTCCGTCTTACATTCGATATGCTTAGTGTAATCTTAATTCACAAATTAATTTATTACTATTCTTCTGTTCTGTAAACTAGTTCGTGTGGTTTGGTTCGCTTCAATCTTCTGATTTCTTGCGTGTTTTTCAGTAGCTGTGTTGCTTCCATGTTGTTGCGATTTAGCAACGTTGTTTCATGTTTTAGGGCGAAATCTTGGATCACTTCGTGTATCCATTTGATTCCGAGATCATGGTGCAGTTCTTCGTTGGTTACGTAGCGACAAGAATTGGTAATTAATCGTAGAACTTTGTTTTGGGTGCGTTGGGTTACTAGTTGGTTTGACGTTTTAGTGCAACCCGATATTTGCATCCCATAGGTCCAAATAGGCTTTATGGATTGATTGATAAACCAATCCCTTTGATTTTAGATCAAGTTGAGAGATCTTCCGGCTAACCAGTACAGATGCTGGATTTTGAGTCTAATTTGCTCTGCTTTTTGTCTCACATGATGTTCCCAGTTTAACCTACCATCGAGATATATTCTGAAGTATTCATGTGATTCTGCTAGAGGAATGGAGCCGTCAAGTGATATAATTAAGTTTTTGTCATATATATGTCAACATGTTTATTACTTTTCGTGGCAGTTATTTTAATAACCGAGATGAAATATCATCAATTCCAGGAGCCTTTTTAGGATTGAGGTTATTAACTATTATTAACTTAGTTATTATTAGCTTCAATTGAAGAAATTAGATTTACTACATCGGGCAGATAAATAGGATTTATATCTATTGTAGATTCTATATCATTCGGTTGAAATACGTTAGTTAAATATTCTGCGAGTAATTCAACTTTTTCATCGTTGTGTCGAACCCATTCATTTTGATCATTTTTAATAGGCGGTACTCAAATAGTTAGTCTTTTAAATCTCCGAGTTGCCTTCCATAACGAGTAATATTGGTCTGTTTCCTGGCTTAATTCAATTTCATATATCATTTGAATATAAATGTACAAAATGCAATTTACAGCATTTGGTTTAGCAGAATTTTAGTCACACTTCACACTCTTGATAAATTGAAAATTGTTAGATTGAAAAAATATGTATTCATTATAGAAAAGAAATATATAAAGATTCACTTCTTTTAATATACTTTTCCGGTTTCATTGCATATTCAAATTAAATTCCTGTTGCGTTTTGTTATAGAGCACTACCTTCAATGTCTTACACAACTATTGCAGCATTTTACCACACGATTCGTAAATTACCATCTTAATTTCGGAACCGTGTACGCTAGTAGTTCTTTTGAATTGAAGCAGATGAAACTAATTATATCCATGATTCAAGTGCAATTTGCATAGCTGTTGGACGATGGCTTTAAGCGCAAATTAAAGGCTAATTAGAAGTCGATCAAAGATTAGCGATATTCTCGGCATTTTTTAAGGCCGTTGAAGATCCTACCCATAGGCGGGTGTTTAGGGAATATTGTAAATTTAAATTATATTGCTATAGCTTATTATATAGTCTATTCAAAGTTATTTTGTACATACGTCATCTGAATTTCGGACGTCAAAACGTTGCTATGTTGCCGCATAAACTATGATTTTTAGTTCAATTTTATATAGTTTGTTTTAACATTATGGTACATCTAATACATATATTATCGAAGGACTTAAAACTACAATTACTAACACAGGTATAATAGTTTGTAGGTTAGAGTAGTTTTATTATATTTACATTGAATTTTTGCACACCTCCCATGAGGTAGAGTTCTAGGCGCGTTTTTTTGTAGTTAATGTATTTTCCTTTCATTAGAGGGCATATTTATTTTTTACGTTTAGTTCTTGTTTCCTTCGATGATTCGTTTACTTGTCAAGTCATCTTGATATCACTGTACACCATTCTTGATAAAATTAATCACTGAATTTTGCTAATGCATTGATGGTTAATCTACAAAGTAAATTGCAAAAAAGTAGTAAGTTTGAAATGGTTCAGTTTTTAACACAACCTCTTCTAAACGTAATTCGTGTTTTGAAAGCCATTCTTTCATTACAGCCTTTGTTGTGATTTTTTCCCATATGGTATATATAGATATGGTGCATTTTCCATAATAATAACTGATGGTTCCTCCAGGTTTTTAACAAATGATTTTCAAACAATAACAAAAACATGTTATGATTCATTTCTCCATGGTAATCGTCCTTGGACTTGGACAAAAACACTAATTCTGCGGCACGAATAAAACCATTTTTATTACCTGCATGAATAACAAAATATGTGCAGTTTCATTCGGTTTTAGCTGCTCATAATAAACCACCCCTTGGTGGTCCCACCGATTAACTATATTGAAACAATTCGATATGGAGTTCCTGGTTTCGGATCTATAACATCACATGTAAACGTCTGAAGTCAGTTTATTCATTAACTGCTTAGTTATCTGAAAGTTTTTTGAGAACAGTTTTCATCCAATGCCTTGCGATTCATTGTATTCAAACTTTTTTGGTCTCCTAGGCCGTTATCATTGTCATTGACATCAGAATCATTACTTTTAAATCAATGAAACTAAAGTTTCCAAAAGTTTTTGATGGTCATCGGCTGTATATCAAAATATCAAAATTATGATATCAAAGTGTGATATCACTGGATCAAAATACATTCAATCACCTAAGGAATATTCTGCATTTGTCACTTGTAATTTGTAAATTTGTAATTTGTAACTTGTCATGTTAAAGTCAATCAACAAATACTACATTAGAATGGAGCACGAGGACCATTAGTTGATTCTGTTCGAGAAAACTCTGATTGGATAAAAGTACGCCGCTGGTACACGAACAACTGCCACAAAATGACGGATGAAATTCTGCAATACGTTTCTTCGTCGGCTCTCTTTGTGAGATTTAGTTGAAAAGTCACGCACCGAATGTATTCCTATTGAGGTTCTCTTTATGAGCCGGCCAGGATGGTCGCGACCTGACGCGCCATATCAATATCGGGCTCATCGACAAGTTCGAATAACGAACGATGTCCATTTCCGCATAGCCGAATATGTTTCTTTATGTACTCATCGGAAGTCTACCTGAAGAAACAGGAAAGATGTAGCGTTCTAGCGGCATCTCAAAGAGATTGTCCATTCCGTTATTTAAGCATTTAGCTTTTTAATAGGCTGGCGTTTCTAGGTTTCTGAGTTTCGTGAAATTATATTAATAGGATGAGGTTGAGCATCGAAACTGGATTAAATATACAAAGCTTTTTAATGAACTGTATGATGGCTCAAATGTTAATGTCCAAGGGCAGATCTGGCCATACATGATCTGCATTAATTAAAACACAAATTACAAAATACTATCTCGCATGTAACAGATCAGTTGAATCCCGGCCTACCATAGTAAAACAAATTTTTTTAGCAAAATTAGTTTTTTTTTACTCGACATAATTCCCTTCAAGGATGATACAGTGATTATGAGGACCCCCAACTTTTCTTCCCAGCGAGCATTCTTTTAAGATCTAAGAACAGGAAATAGTCGCTGGAGGCCAGATCTGTAGAATACGGTGGATGAGAAAGCAATTCGAAGCCCAATTCATGGATTTTTACCATCGTTTTCACTGACTTGTGACACGGTGCATTCTCTTGGTGAAGCAGCACTTTCTGGAGGTTTCTTCAAATGCGGCGATTTCGTCGTTCAAACGATCCAATAACACGTTCTGCTCTTTTATTAAATTTCAATTTACGGCCATTCAAAATCATTTTGTGGTTTTTTAAAATGTTTTCTTCGGTAACAACCTCTTTTGGGTGTCCACTGCGTTCACCGCCTTCGGTGCTCATTTCACCATGTCTAAACATAGCATACCAATCCTTGTTGATTTTCCTGGGGCAGTATCTGAAAACTTGGCATCAAGCCAAGTTTGACTGTATTTTTCCCTTCAAAAAGCAATATTTTATTAACACGCGAAATTCCTTTCTATCCATTTTTTTCACAATAACAAAAGTTGGTTTACTCAAAATTCTATAATTCACAAACTAATGATCCGACAGGTGTTAAATTTGGATTAAATTATGGATTCAACAACAACAACATTCAACATTTATGAAATCAACATATGGATTTAATTCTAGTAGCGCCATCTATGTATCAGGCCGGGGACTTTTCAACTGACCTGTTACTTAAAATACGAAGCACAAAATACAGTATTTTAACTCTTTATTTAAAATGTAAAATTACAAAATCCAGTATTGTATTAAGTTATGTAATAGAACTGATTCAGCCCAACCTACCAATCAGATAAAGAAGAGAGTCCTTCCATGAATGTTACATTTTTAATCGACTTCGAAAAAGGAGGTTCTATGTCCGGCTGTATATATTTTTTTAATATATGTTCGTCGATTTCTCCGTCAATTACGGACCGATTTTCAAAATTATTTTTTAGTCGAAAGAGGGCACTCCCGAGTGGTCCCTTTGGAACCAAATCAGGATCTGTCTGGGGAAGCGGGGGAAATGGAGGGAAACGCTCAAATTTCAAAGGCAATATTCAGAATTCAGAATATCGGCCAACAATAGCTTTTTCAAGTACAAAGTCTCCATAATACTTATCAAGTCACTTTTTGGTTTCAACAGTAATTTTATCTTTACAAAAGTTGTAACTCTTAAACTAGTAATTTAAATAAAGAAATGATGGTATGTATCATTTAAATATTGGTATTAACATAATGCCATCCACATATCATCCAAGAGACTCATTGAGTTGTCCCCTGAAAATTAACTTTCAATTACATTAAGAAAATCAACATTTTACAATAACACGAATGTCTATCAACAACCACTATTTTTAAATCATAACACAACACGTGAAATTTGACTTAAACTTAACATAGCCGAAAAGGAATCGTAATTATCACCAACATCTAACAGTATCAAGATGTAAAACCGACCAAATAAAACCCCCTTAAATCATACGACATAAATCATACACGTGTTAAATTTCTTCCAGGTGACTTGTTTGAACTAGGGAGTCTTTTCAGACCGCATTTACAACGGCACAATGCCGCAAACCATCGACCGAACGCTGTTATATGAGCTCGAAGTAATTCACTTCGACACCAATCTAAATCTAGCCCCGAATTATGAGGGGTGCGTGTGGTGGTGGTGAAAATGGGGAGCTTCTAAAGCGGCGGCACCTTTGATCTCGCCGCTAAAGAAGTACCTGTCGGGCCGGGGTATTTCGACGGCGCTCTTTGCGAGCTCAGCGCGACGTTGTCGGATTTCGAAAATTATCAAAGATCTCCGGTATAATTTTTGGTATCCTTTTCAAGGCATCCTTATTATATTATTAGCTATAGAGAAAATATTATTAACTCACTTTAGTACAATAAAATGATTTTCCAGAGCGGTCAAACTAGGTTATAAAAACTTAGAAAATAAGAAAAACCTAAACTACTCGTATCTAAAATCAAAACACATTTGAGGGTATTAAATTGATGAGCTGAGATGCCATTGAAGTTATTAAAGTTTAAGATTAACTTGAAACTTTACTTACATTTTTAAGATCACTCTCGAAAAATAAAATTTGAACTTATTGTGGTCTGTTTAATAAGGATATAATGAAAGAAACGGCAACATCGTGGCTGAAGGTTGCGTATACTATCGTAGAGGAATTCTGATGTTGAGTACTACTCTTCCGCAAAAATAAGCACATAGTAAAGTTACTCGACTAGATGATGACGCAATCTGTAGATGATATAATTCTGATAACCCAAAAAAAATACTGCTATAAAATTGACACCTTGTAGTAGTTTTTCATATCGGTCATACTGACAACGCATGTTTGAATACAGGGGCCATTTGAAAATGATTC
Organism: Rhynchophorus ferrugineus; assembly: GCF_030347505.1. Lineage (NCBI taxonomy): Eukaryota > Metazoa > Arthropoda > Insecta > Coleoptera > Curculionidae > Rhynchophorus > Rhynchophorus ferrugineus. The sequence continues at coordinate 86,553,707 of NW_027472580.1, read as the reverse complement.
TTTTCTAATTATTACTTCTGATTTTACGGTTAATATTTCACTTATTTTTATGTCTTCACTTTTCTTTTAACTTATGATTATTTTCTAATTTTTTTTTTCACTTCATTTAGATCAAAGAGGATCTATTGAAAATATAATATTAATAATGTAAGTTTCTTTTCTGATTACCTTTTAATAAGTATTTGATGATATGTTTCCTTGTAATGCCAATCTTCTAGATCTATTAATTATATCTTTGTACTAAACTAATCCGTTAATCAGCAATCAGTGTATATAATAAATTACAGGACCTACAGGACCGTATGCGTTATTGGGACTTTGTTTCCAGTAAATTTCCGTCAAAATTCAAAGTTACTCAACTTCATTTAGATAATTGAGAGAATAATTTCATTACGAAAATAATAGTAAACGGAATAATATTTTTAAAGGAACGTCATATTGAAATATTCTTCGAGTAAATTTTGATCAATCGTTGTTGTTAGTACTGAATCCCTTTGAACCCTTCCCTATTCGAATTAATTTGAAAAGGATTTTAAAATAACATCATCAGTTCTTCGGGTATGTGAAACGATTCTTCCTCTTTGTTCCCTTTAGAAGTATTAGAGCAAGGTATATCATATATCATAATCAATAATGAATCAATTCAATAGAAAATTTAACGCGTTAGCTATAATGTTATGCCATATCTATATTCATTACTACTATTTAAATGAGAATTCAATCTTTTTAGTAGGTTAGTGATGGTACCTTAATGTTTACTATGGTTAGCTAAGGGTCCGTAGCCAATGTCTTACGTTACTTCTCCAGAACCCTAATGATGATTTGATCTCAACTCCATCATCAATAATTTCTTGTGTATTTTCTTCAAGATTAACTTGACAAAAGTGTTTATTTAATTATAGGGTATTTATTTTTTTGAAATTAACACATTTTCTGCTAATATAACGTCCATTTTTCTTTCAATGCTCCACAAAAATTAATGCAATTGAAACGAATTTTCCAAGTTTGTTCCTGTGAACTGCAATAACATTACGACTCTTAAGACATGTAACTTCATCATCACCATCAATCCTGGCTGTAGATCCTGGCCCCAAAAGAGTGCCTGCGATCCAATACAATGCTGTTGGTGCTGTAGTCTAGTTGATCTATAACGTTTTCGACGTTGCCGCTCACAGAAATCTCTTTAGGAATTCGTTCATGTTCTGATTTTCGCATCTTAACCGAATGACTTAATGTAAACTCGAAGGTAAATATATAGAATTTGTCTTACCTTCATCTTGTCCACCTTTCAGGCAATTTATGGATGCCGCAACAAAAAAACCGTTTGTCCTTTGATTAATTTCTATGCTTTATGAGACGGCGCGTTATTGTGCTATAAAATCAGTTTACCGTATCTTCTGGGCCCAAACCAGCAGTAATGTGCCAACATTTTAGCTTTCCATCTTTTTTGATAACGTTCTTCTATCTGTTTTATATCCCCTGGAAAGCGTTACCCTTGTTCGTCACTCAACATTCCAAGCATCATTTTACTCGGCATTTTCAGCTTAAGATTGTCTAGATATACATGAATTACTTTCTCTAGTGATTACCAAGCCGCTAACTTTTTCATAGTAAGATTTTCATTGTTTTTAAAAGTTTTTTAATTTAGACAAAATGGTTTTCAGATACAAAAACTCTTTACCATTTTTATCCATGACATTAAAAACAGTTTTCATTAAACCAAGTTTTATTTGTAAGGGTGGAAGAATCACATTTTCTTGTGGAATAAGATGTTCATATTTGACTTTTGGTTTACCAAAAACAAAGTCAGTTCATTTTGGCAAATCTTTAACATCATAGTAGTTTTTGATGTCTCTATTGCCCCACCAACAGAGAAAACAAAAATATTTCGTAAAACATCCCTGTAGTCCAAGCAATATAGTAACAACTTTGAAATAAGCACAAGCTTCCCAATTGTATTCTTTGTATATGATTAAGTCTAAAATTAGTTTCATACTTTCATATGTTTCTTTTAAAATCACTGAATATGCAATAGGTATGGAAGGATATTGGCTGTCATTGTGGAGTAATACAGCTTTTAAGCGTAAATAGTATTCAGACTATTACTTAGGAACGTGGCATATGTTTAATATGTCATAACCATATCAATAGATAATGTTTTTAATTATGCAATATTATGTTAGAAAAATAGTGTCACACAGTATTATTAGAGCGTATACCGTATAGTCAAAGATCACTAAATAACATTCAGAAGTACCTTTATTTGAATTGAAATAGAATCATAATACTTTTTCTTGCTCATTTAAAGATCCCATTCGAGTAAATATACTGGCGAGAAGAAAAATATGCAAATACGCGAAGATTTTTCGTAACCTTACAGGTAGTTTTAATTAATGAGAAAATAATTATCATTCTACCGCTTTTTAACTTCGCAGAAAAGCCGCGCGTTATAACCCATCCGAGATCCTTGAAATATTCGAAGTAATTAAATGAAAATGCTCGTGAAGAATAAAAGGACGAAAAAAAAAACAAGCAAAATAACATAACCAAACGACAATTTAAAATAGTTTCGTGAAATTAACGGTACCGACCGAGTCCGGACCTGTGCGCTCCGTCGGCCCTTTGTCGGCGACATGCAAATTTTATTCTCTATTTATTTTTAAAACTCAGAGTCGGTTCTTTCCAATTGACACAATTAAGAGAATTTAAGACCCCCCAGGCCCCGACCGTTCCTGCGCGTCATCGCCCCCCCCCCTCGCATTAATTAATAACGGAATTAAAGTGGAAAATGAAATAACAGAGATATTAAAACGGACGCGGGTCGCGTTTATAGGACTTTATGGGTTCCAAGATTTGCGGTCCTGGTAAAACGGCCTTAAAAAAATGACCATCGAGTCGTTTGCTTTATTGGTCCAATAACGAGCTTGTTATGTCTTTGTAGGACGGCTCTCCGAATATCCGAAATTTTATGTTACTCCTCGGATAATCGTTATTTTTTATTGATTACAGTTTTCGGGAGGTTTATGGTTCTCGGTATTCTTTGGTTATGGGCCTTACGGTGCTATCGATACCAGAAAGCGTAATAAATAATACGATAAGCCTGGACCTTTTAGTTTTCGAATGCGCTCCGAAAACGGTTATTAAGTTCTTATGCAACATATCGCATACAATTACATAATATAATGACAATCCATACATTATGGTATATATTGCCGGAGTATTGAAGACGAAGTGTTTAGAATGGTGTTGTTACAATACGCGACAAAACTTTAGCACTCTCCACTTTTTTCATTACAACTTTTACTAAAAATAAATTTGAGCTTTTAGATTTTACGATTAAAAACGGTTAATTATGGTATTCATGTAAACATTAGAAAGAGATTATTCTTTACTTATCGGTTCCGTGTAAAATCGGATTCTTGGAATAGCGCGAATAATGATCCAATTTCATTGCCGATTGCCGTAAACGCGCGAGCGCGTGGCCAGATCTGGAGAATACAGTGGATGAGGAAGCAATTCAAAGCCCAATTCATCGAATTTTGCTATCGTTTTCACTGACTTGTGACACGGTGCATTTGTCTTGGTGAAGCAGCACTTTCTTTTTCTTCAAATGCGGTCATTTTTCGGCGATTACGTCTTTCAAACGGCCTAATAACGCTATGTAATAGTCGCTGTTAACGGTCTTTCCTATTTCGAGTGATTGAAAATTATTCCATGCGCATCCCAAAATACAGATGCAATAACCTTGCCAGCCAACTGTTACGTTTTCCCATGCTTTGGAGCGGGCTCATCGTGAGCAGTCCACTCGGATGACTGTCGATTGGACTTCGGAGTGAAATGATAGAGCTATGTTTCATCCATTGTCACATATCGATGCAAAAACTCGGGTTTATTACGCTTGATCATCTTCAAACACTGCTCCGAATCATCAACTCGTCGTTGAATTTGATCAAAAGTGAGCTCGCGCGGTACCCACCTTGCACAGCGCTTTCTCATACCCAAATATTCGTGAATGATATGATGTACACGTTCAGTTGATATCTTTAGGGTTGCTATTTCATTCAATTTCAATTTACGGTCATTCAAAATTGTTTTGTGGATTTTTTTAATGTTTTCGTCGGTAACAACCTCGTTTGGGCGTCCAATACACTATTTTAGTAACACGCGATATTCCTTTTTATGCATTTTTTTTTTCACAATAACAAAATGAATGAAACTAATACAAATTTTCAGTAAAACTCATAAAATAAATAATAACCCTGTTCTTATTAATCATATTCACATAATCATCACTCATGACTAATTTTTGCGCAGTTTAAACAGTAACCAGGATAACCAGGACAGTGCATACATAAATAGTGTGTCTCTTTGTTTTGTAAATAACAATTTTTACATTGCTTTCTCATTACGTCTCCTGCTTTTTTCTCCTCTTGTATTTTCAAAACATGTTCGCTGATGAGCGCTCTGGAAGTAGGTGTGGACGGAGCCTTTAGGAACCTTTTTATGACAGACAAACGAAAGTCGCAAATTGGAATACGATTGCCTTAATACTATTGTAAAGTTTTAGGGTACATTTCATATCTATTTTTCCACTTTTAAGACGAGAGGGCCCTGCCATATCGATATCTTTTCCCGTCATATACAATTCTGCAATACATATGAATCAAAAATGAAAAATCGAAACCAGGCACGTAAATGACTCAATTATAGTCTTCAGATAATACCGACATAATTGTTTTTTTTTTGGCCTAGAACCGGGAATGGAAATCCTGTTACGGATACCTGATCGGGAAGACCCGCAGGAATAAGCGAGTTGGACTGGTTATGTGGAGACTGCCTCTGAGCTACCCACTAAACCCCACACTATCAGCTGATCCAATGACCCTAACTGATACTTTTTACCGTTAGTAAGGAGGGTGCCCATAACCGGTAACACCGTTAAGAGGCACAAGGGCCAGACAAGGACGTGGCGTCGTTATCACACCACGCAGCTTGCGGTACATGAGTTAATCGGTCGCCGGAGAAGGTCGAGACAATTTGGAGTTAGAGCACGGCGGGCAAGTGTCGGCTGTGATAGAATAAGGCCACGAAGAGCCGAATAATGGGCCTAAAATATGGGCCAGCTGGTAATACATCTATTGTCCGATAGACGAAGAGTGAGAAATATCTCGAGTAAACCTCGGATATAAAATCATGAACTTGGGGGACGTCTGTTTCTCTATGAATTTGATTGTTCCTGACGAACCAGGGGGCATTGATTATTCTCCTGAGATCCCCCCGATACAATTGTACGGGCACACTGCTAATGTCCAACTAAATACAAGGCTTAGAAAGACCACCGCACATATAACGTGCTGGATCGTAATTGGCGTCCAATGAAAGCTTCACATTACATGCTTGCGCCAACGTGTTAAGTAAAAAAAAAGAACTGATCAATATTTTAAATTTTTATTTCAGTAATGGGCACGTTCTCTTCTATTTTTCATAACTTATATATAGAGTTTAACATCATCTTGTTTAATTTTTTCCACTCATCTTGGATAGTATTTTTTAGTTGTTCGACATTGTTAAATTCTGCATTTCTGCATCGAATAGTGACGGGTGATGAATATAATATCAACTGGTGAAGCCGGCCGATTTACTCCAAGATTGTGTTCTGAGTTTGGTGGAACCAGAGTGCGTGGTGTATTACGAATTGTTGAAACATGGTGAAACAGTTAATAGTGATCGCTACCGACAACAAATGATCAATTTGAACCATGCATTGATCGTAAAAAGTCCATAATGGGTTCTCGAAGACATGGTAAAGTCATTTTACAGCAGGATAACGCGCCGTCTCATGAAGCAAAACCGGTCAAAGAATTATTGAAAGCACTTGGATGAAACATATTATCGCACCCGCTGTAGTCTCTAAACCTTGCCTTGTCCGACTATATGAACTTTTCGCATCAACGGGACATGCACTTGCAGAGGAGCACTTCGCCAATTTCGGAGTAACCAGAAAATGGCTCAATGAATAGTTTTGCTCAAAGGACAAATAGTTTTTTTGGGATAGCTTCCATAAATTGACTGAAAGATGAACAAGACGGATGTAATCAAATGGCCAATACTTTGAATAAATAAAATGTTCCATTTTCTTGAGAATTATCTAGTTTTTTTTCCGAAAACAACCTGTAATGTAAACCTGGTCAACCTTCATATTAAAAAAAGTCCTTTAAAACGTGTGATAGTAAAGAGTGATAGTAAAGAGTTAATTAAGAATTTCAACTAAAGAATATTTTCTGTGCTTCATATTTTCGACTCCTTATTTGCCAAAAAATGGGCACCCGTGAACGTTAAAATCATTCGCGAACCATCGTTCCGACCAACGAAAACTGACAATTATCGATGATATGACGACGCCGGCCAGGTATTACGCTACAAAAGAGAAGGTTGTACCGCGGCCTGACAGTAGCAGATAATCGCCTGGCGATGATCGTTTGATCTTTACCGCCCCAACTCGCCCACCGAGCACCAAATTAAATTAGTCGTTTGATTTGACTGGCAGCGACACCATCGGAAATAAACGGCCCATGAAGCGGAAAAATAACGCCCATGACTCGTCGTCGTCGTCAAACCGAACGAGAATTTCACAAATAGGGATATATCTTGGGCTATCAGAAATAACTATTAAACATTCGTCGAATTTTGTTACACGTTGCCCACATTTTAAAATATCTCTTGTAAGTTCGAAGCTGCTGGCCAAACTTTGATTGTCCGTACTTTGCGTTGGTATGAAGTAAACAAATAACTTATTAAATTTTATACTGAATTTTATTATACTGGCTTTAGGAAAGATTTCGGGGCATTTTTATTATCAAAATTAAACGGGATTTTTATGGTGTGAAAATGAATGTATTTAAACCAAATATTCTTCATTACTATCGACAATGTTTCGTCATTTTCTGATATAATCATGATGCCATGGATGAAGAAATTCTGAGGTGGTGAATCAAGTGTTCACAACTTCCTAATTCTGAGAAGATTTTGTAGAGATAAGAATAATTACAATCCCTCAGCTCTGGTATTCGTAAAATAAAAAAATATATATGGAATGCACTCTTCCATATATAAAGTTGTGATTATTTTGGGCATCAGAGGACACATCAAGCAGGAATATTTATAGTGGGAAAACAAAAAGTATTTTAATAAAATGTTTTACCGGAAATTTGTATTATAGTTCACCGATCATTTAAATATAACTTATATTATTAATTTTCCGAGAAACGAATGTTCTTTATGACTTTCTTTCAAAACCTATAGCAGCTAAATACATAACACTTCCTCCACTTAAGTGACAAGGCTTAAGATAATCTGATCTATTCTTAATTCATGATACTAACACTTATAAGGGCTAAATCCTGGGTTGGATTTTTATAAATGTTTATAATTCAAATGATTGTAATAGTCATGTGACTAAAAAATCCATGTTGACAATCAAGGCACTTGTGCTACTGAATTATAACGATTTTAAATAAATTATTTCTGATTTTTTTTTTGGTAAAGTGCCAGTAATTATACGGTGCGATTAATATGGCACTAGATGTTCTAAAAAATGGGTGTGATGTTTGATTATGTATTGTGATGATTTATTTCTTTACATTTCAAGAGTTTCATGTCAATGTAAGTTTAAATGACTGTATTCCGATAATTTTTGCACTTTAAGAAAGACATTTATTGAGAACAGGTGGTGTAATATTTATTAAATATTATTTATCATTTCCTTTAATAAGTATTAATCATTCGTTGGATTTTGTTATACACTGCTCACACTTGAAAACATCTTATGTAAGTTTGAAGATGTTGGCCAAGCTTTGACTGTCTATGTATATTGCGGTTGTATGACATAAAGAAATAGTTTCAATATTATACCAATTTTTATTATACCGACTTTGGAAAAGATTTCGTGGCGTTTTATTAGCAAAATTCAACGGAGTTTTTATAGTGTGAAAATTAATGTATTTAAACCAAATATCCTTCCACAATGATTCGTAACTTTCTGATATAGTCATGATGCCATCGATCAAGACATTCTGGGATGGCAAATCAAATGTTTTCACAAGATTCTTAATCCTGCTGAATAAGTTTTACAGGGTTCAGAATAAATATCTCTGTCATTCAAAAAATAAAGAGACATAGAATACTATATATAAAGGTGTCAATCAAGTTTTGCGCGCACACCAAAGGTCGTAGGGAGGAATTAAAAAAGGATTTCAATAAAATATTTTATTTAAACATTATTTTTAACTTGAATTAAATATTTTCACAGGTCGAAAACATTATCAAATCTGACAATAATTATGTTAATAGTTACGAAAGTTGTGAATTTATGAAAGAATTAATCCAGTAATATAAGTTTAAACGGGAATGTACTGAACTTACACTCTTTCAATTAATATGAACGAAAACAAAACTCACTTTTCCCTTAGAAATTACTTTGGTTTTTGTCATCTAAACTAACTGTTAATTTTCTTATTACAATTTCCTTTTGAGGATGCTCCAAGCTTATATTAACGATAAAAAACTATGTGTAATAATACTGGAATGTGATGACCTAAAATATTATTGAGAATTGTAGTTAAATTAAGTGTTCACTAGTGCATTAAAATAAGTTCCTGGCATCATTAAATAGCATTTAAGTAACATAATATAATGATAACAGTAGAATTATAAAGTGATATGTAAACAGTCTTCAAATCCAAACAACCTTCCAACTATCACTGTAGTAATTTCTATATTTGTACACTTAAAATATTGCTGAAACGTTACCTTTCCTACAACTGCTAGGAGTATTTCTGTAATTTGTGTATCTTTAGTTATTTAAAATTAATCATCTTTGGTTTATGGATTACTTACTTTTTGCCTAAAAAAACTATATGTACCACAACAGATCAAAAGAATAAATTGATAGCAATGTACTGAATTATCATGTGAAATTTGAGTGAGACTAATTATTAAGAATGTGGAATTGGTTTTGTGTTTGTTTTGTTAATATGTTACGTTAAATAATTCGTCTAGTCGACCTTCGTCCACTACCAATATGTGAAACATGTGCAAAATCAAGACGCTGATTCTGGAAAATTGATATAATTGTATTAGAGAGTCGACTCAAGAGGTAAACAGGTCTTTCAAATTACTATACAGAATCTATGGCTAATATTTTATACATGGTATATGTGCCTGCAGAACTGATTCAATTCCGAATATATTTTGCCAAGAGTTCTTAAAATCAATAAAACTTTTTTTTTTAACTTTTATTTATGATATGGCTCGGTAAATGGAGGTAAAACGAAACAGTGGTGTTTACATTATGTGACCGTTATTTATTGCCAATATAAAAAATGTGGAAAATACAAAATAGATAGAACGGATGGCAGCGGTGTTACCTGGAGACGACGCTTGGGCAGTCGATGGTGGCACGTCTAAACCAAACGATGGTCGGTTACTCAATGATTGGAAATACCCTTCAATAACATCCCAGATAAACGTCTCGGGGTTGCCATCTATTCGTTATCGGGTTCTAGTTGGCACCCCGCCCGTGTTCAAAATCTGCGATTATATTTCTGGTTTAATAGACCTGGTAGACCGTTATTCCACTATGTAAAATTCGAAGGGCTACATAATATATCATATATGAGGAAAAATAGATTCACGCGCTAATACTTCTTATATAGAACGCACCAAAAAACCTTCAAATTACGATAGAAATAGCAGAGGATTACTAAAAATCAGAATTATGTAAGTGATTAACTTTCCAACATTTTTCCTGGAATAAATTCCAAAAAGTTCCTTTCCATAGTTCTAGTGTCATGAAACACGATATTTAGACTAATCATATCTCCTGTTCTTCCATCTCTCCATGACTGTTGCACATTTTACTTGGAAATTGTTTTGTAAATTCTTCGTTGGAAGAACCAATTGGTCAATGTACTTTGTTTTGTAACTGTACCATTGTAACATCACGTCAATTGAAAAGTCCCCGGTCTACCATAGTAAAACGCATTTTTTTTGGCAAAATTATTTTTTTTTATTCAACATAATTCCCTTCAAGGGTGATACACTGATTATGGCGACTCTCCAACTATTTGATACCATTGTTGTAGTAAGATTTGTCCTTTGCTTCAAAATAGGCCCCAGTTTCGACGATCACCTCTTCATTGGACGAAAATGTCTTCCCGGCGGGCATTTTTTGAGATTTGAGAACAGAAAATAGTCGCTGGGAGCCATATCTGGAGAATACGGTGTATAAGGAAGTAATTCGATGTCCAATTCATGGATTTTTGCCGTCGTTTTCACTGAATTGTGACACGGTGCATTGTTTTGGTGAAGCAGCACTTTTTTTTCTTCAAATGCGACTGTTTTTCGGCGATTTCGTCCTTCAAATGGTCCAATAACGCTATGTAATAGTCGCTGTTGATGGTCCTTCCTTTTTCAAGATCGTCAGTGAACATTATTCCATGCGCATCCCAAAATACAGACGTCATAAATTTGCCAGCCGACTGTTGCGTTTCCCACGCTTTGGTGCGGGTTCATCGTTGGCAATCCACTCGGATGACTGTCGATTGGACTTCGAAGTGAAATGATGGAGCCACGCTCCATATATATCTTTAGGATATTTCCAGGATATATTTAGAGTATCTGCTATTTTATTGAAATTATTTTCTGTTTTTTAATGTTTTCATCGGTAACAACCTCTTTTGGGCGTCCACTGCGTTTACCGTCTTCAGTGCTCATTTCACCACGTCTGAACTTAGCATACCAATCCTTGATGGTTGATTTTCCTGGGGCAGTGTTCGAAAACTCGACATAAGCCAAGTTTTTGGCTTCAACTGTATTTTTTCACTTCAAAAAGCTATAATTTACAAACTAATGATCCGACAGTTGTCAAATTTATACACGCATCTTTTGAGGGGTAAGGCTAACTAAAAAACATATGGATTTAATTTTAGTAGAGCCATCTATGTGTCAGGCCGGGGATTTTTCAACTGATCTGTTAATAATACTTTTAATTATAATTATTATTTGTTAACTAGTGATTTCTGAGTGTCGGAATTTTTGTTTTTCAGCAAACTCTTAATATCAAGTAAATCATTTGAAATAACTCTTTTCGAGACTGTTCTGTTAAATTTTTGAGTAGTTTATTGATGATATTCCATGGTGTCTTTTACACATTCTCCTCGAATCTCTAAGGAAAACCATAACAATAACAAAATTGCTTTTTAACTAATTCAAGAGCTTTCAAAATTATCATTGAGTTCGTAATTGTTATGATAACCAAGGAATGTACAAACTTTATCACGTTACCTAAACAAGTCTTGCCCCAGGTGCCCATAAAAACCCTCTTTCTGCAGAAGTCGTTTTTCCGACAGTTCCCCGAGTTTCAACACGCAAATACTCTTTACCTTTTGAACTCCTGCATTGTTGTGGTGAAATTTACGATTGCAATAAAGAGCCTCGGCACCTGCGAAAGCATCCTTGTTGCGTAAATAAGTTATTCCGTCGGCAGCGCCTTTCTACTTCGGGACGCCACGATTCCTGCTCGTGAAGGATTTCCATGTAGCTGTACCAACGTTTTAAACCTACGATTTCGTTGGATTAGTGTGACAGGTGTTATTTCTTGAATGAGTATAGTTTAAGATATCTTTACGACAACAGTTTTTCGTACAATTTTTTCAGCCAACGTTGGTAGGCTTCGATACTTTTTGTTGGTCCAACCAAATGCATTCTATGAGTATGAGCATGAGCTGTCGATATATTGTTGGACGGATGGATGTCAATCGTCATTTTGAGATTACTATTTTTCACTTTTCATCGTCAGTTACAACACGTCGCAAAAAATTGTTTTTGTTTTATCATGATGACGAATCGATTTTCAATGACAGCAATTCGTACGATATACAGTATTTTACGCCTTTGAGCTGGATGTATATTTGACTTCGAAGTATTATTGGCTATCTGGGGAGTTCATTATCATTAACATTAAAATTGGGGTGTAATGGAGGACGTTCACTATATACTTTCACATGTACTTGATCAGATGTTTTACTTTCACAAGATGATATTTACAAAATACACATATACATATCAGAAAACTAACATTTAAACTAATCGTTCATTTCCCTTCCGTTAGTTGTAATAGATGATTCAGATTAATATCTGGTTCTAATATATTCTTTTCAATGTAATCTATGAATAATTTTCCACGAATATCAGAAAAAAATATTATAATCTTTCTAACACTGGTTTTGGTGGCTTTGTATGGTATTATCTACCCACTCAGAAAGTTTGACTAGGATGGAATTAATAATTAATCTATTGTCACCTAACGATCCCATACTTGGAATCATTGAGACGTTTTTATTTCTGAATGACCACATTTAACAGTCAGAGCCCAATTTCGACAAACCATATCAAAATGTTCAGCAAATATGAGTAACACTTTGCTCCATCAAATATGTTCATTTAAAAGTGGACAATATCAATATATATTATTTGACCTTTTGTTTTTCATAAAATGAAATACGTGTTTTATAACTTTAACACTGTTTCTTGTTACTGTGCAATAAAAATTTTAATAATACTTTTTGTGGGGGTACTTACAATTTACCTCAAATAAAAAATCTAGATGAACAGCCTGAAGAGTTAATTCTGTAACAGTATTCTGTTTTTTTTTAATGAAAGAGCTTCAGTCGGTGGGCGCAGCTGCCATTCCTCTACACGAACATCTCCATTTGTTCTTGAGATTGGGAATATCGCATCTACTGAGACTGAGTACGTTGTCTTCATATTCTATTCAGCGCTAATCCCAGCTCGTTTATATTTACGCAAGTCATCTGTGATTTTATGCTATAATATAACATTTCCTGCATGTTCGCACACTCACATTGACTTGATAATGGATTTGTATACCACCATTTTGATCTGATTATTTAAAAGGGAGTGGCGGCCTGCTGTCGAGTTGTTTACGCTTCATCTAGAGGTACTTGTGCCAATTTAACAGGTCAATTGAAAAGTCCCCGGCCTGACACGTAGATGGCGCTACTCAATTAAATCCATATATTTTTCAGTTAGCCCTAATCCTCAAAAGATGAGTGTATAAATTTGATAGCTGTCGGATTATTAGTTTGTGAATTACAGCATTTTGAGTGAGGTAACTTTTGTTATTGTAAAAAAAAATGACAAAAAGGAATTTCGCGTGTTGATAAAATATTGCTTTTTGAAGGGAAAAATACAGTAGAAGTAAAAACTTGGCTTGAGACCGAGTTTCTGGACACTGCTCCAGGAAAATCAACCATCAAGGATTGGTATGCTGAGTTTAGACGTGGTTAAATGAGCACCGAAGACGGTGAATGCAGTGGACGTCCAAAAGAGGTTATTACCAATGAAAACATTTAAAAAATCCACAAAATGATTTTAAATGACCGTAAATTGAAATTGAATAAAATAGCAGACACTCTAAAGATATCAACTGAACGTGTACATCATATCATTCACGGATATTTGGGTATGAGAAAGCTCTGTGCAAAGTGGGTGCCGCGCGAGCTCACTTTTGACTAAAAACAACGACGAGTTGATGATAGGGAGCAGTGCTTGAAGATGATCAAGCGTAATAAATCCGAGTTTCTACATCGATATGTGACAATGGATGAAACATGGTTCCATCATTTCAGTCCGAAGTTCAATCGACAGTCATCGGAGTGGACTGCACACGATGAATCATCAAGGTTATGGCGTCTGTATTTTGGGATGCACTTGTAATAATTTTCATTGACTATCTTGAAAAAGAAAGGACCATCATACACAGCGTTGTTGGACAGTTTGAAGGACGAAATCGCCGAAAAACTGCCGCAGTTGAAGAAAAAGAGTGTGGTGCTTCACCAAAACAATTCACCGTGTCACAAGTCAGTGAAAACGTTGGCAAAAATCCATGAATTGGGCTTCAAATTGCTTGTTAACCTACGATTCAAATAAAGGCCCAAGTATTTTGCATGTTTCTTCTGTTGGGTGTATTCGTTATATAATTTTACCGAAGGATAGGTTTCTCTTTTCAGAGTGTAAGTAACATTAATGGACTTTGTTTGGTTTGCCTTTACTCCTCATTGGTTAAACCATTTCTAGATTTTATTCAGATGACATTGGAGTTTAGTACGTTGCCCTGTGGGACACCCGCCCGTGAGTAGAATATTCATTATTACACTTAAACATGAAGCTCCTAGATTGTGGTTGTAGGGGATATGTGTTAATTATCTCAATCGATCATCTATAAAAATAAGAAGATAATATTTTTTTCTATCTATATTTTGTTGAAATATCATATGGATTTTTTTGTTATAAGTACCATTTTAATAGATATGTTTAAAAAGAAATAACCCGGATGGAAACCTTCTCTTCTCTTAACAAATACAGCACCGGAAACTAAAATTCACATTACAACTAGACTTCTGTGCGCTAGTTATCCACTTCCTCAACGATCGTCACCAAAAATTTAAAAGGAACAGAGAGAAAACGTCCCATTCAACAGAGACAAATAACGAACCACGTTTCGGCGGGTACTTCTTCGTTTCTGGTGGGTAAGTTGCACAATGGGTCGGCGTCTTTTATGTGGCGTTATCAAAAGGACTGACGAAGCAACGAATTTCGTAGTTTTTTTTTTCGCTTTGAACACCGACCGCCCGAACAAACACCATGTTTATTGTTTGGGATTTTTCGGGGTCTATATAAATAATTTCTTTTGCTTTTCGGCCCTTTGATTTCACCCGGTGACCAGCGGGTCTGGTGTCACGGGACACAATCCGAACCGTAAATCTAGTTTGGTTTGTTTGATATGTACGACATTCGCTAAAGAGACGCTAAAAAGTTTGGATACAGTTTCCTCGGTTTATGTACCTTCATATGTCGGCCGAGTTTAATATGTTAGGTTCTCTAACTATATAACCGACTTTATTTATATTGTAAATACGAGTTAATCAGGTTTTAAGAAGTTCCTCCTAAATTATTTTAAGCATACATCTTTAATTTAGTGAATAACTATAATGTTTATTGCATATTTAATTCAGTTACACTGCTCAACAAATAAATTTCTTTCACTTCTTAAAAAAAAAGATTTTAATAAAAACCCATTCTTAGTGCTTCTGATTTTGGTAATGCAGCATGTGCTTGCTTGTATTTTGATCAGCGATATATATTGGTTAAATTGCAAAGCATCAATACAAGCAAATTTGATGATTTTCTATATAAATTAACAGCTCTTCAATTAATAATATTAATAACGATGACTAATGACGATGTCAAAGAACGCTTTAGGAGAAAAAATTGTAATTACAGCAAATTATAATTAAATTTTAATTGTGATTTCTAGTTTTACATGAATTAATTGGTGATCGATCACAGAAAGCTGTTTTTGTTTGGCTCTTGTTAGAGACTCTGATATCATTCAACAGGATATTCTATTGCTTAATCTTAAAGGTCTTGTATTTTACTGTAACCAATCAAGATCTCGAATGAGATTACCCAACTTCTATTGACTTAGTCTATATGGCTGATTGTATGTTTCTTAAAAATCTAGTAATAGGATGTTAAAAGTTTTTTGGGTTCTTTTAACCTATACTGCCTTTATTTTCTTTTTGTGACTTGTTAAATTTTTGTCCTTCTTAAATTTGAAGTGGAGTAGAAACTGGGAAATCTTCCGAATTATGTCAATTCTAATTCTGAAAAATAAGTCAAATAGTACAACGAAGTTGCTTGCTTTTATAGTCTGAGTGATTCATAGCACAAACTACTAATTACCTTTCAACCATTCTTGTAATATAACTGAAAGTAAGTTGCCGCATATAACGTATAGACCGTGATTTATTTTGGACACCTAGGTAAGTGTTCACAAGAGTCGTCAAATCGGTTTTAAGAAAAATATTATTTCACCAAATATGTTGGACAGTGATACTATTTAAATAGAAGTATATGTGCAGTAAATTATTCAACAAATAAGCGAAACATCATCTATTCCTCATCATGAAACTAAAAATTCAACTCCGTTTTAACCGACTTCGAAAAATGAGGAAGTTCTATATTCGGCTGTATAAATGTTATTTTTTTAATGTATGTTCGCCGATTTCTCCGTCAATTGTGGCCCGACTTTCAAAATTATTTTTTTATTCGGAAGATTGCACTTTCGAGGTGGTCCCGTTGGAACCAAATCAGCATCTATTACCCAGGCTCAGATTTCATATACAAGGCACGTACAAAGTTTTCACATATTTTTATCTAAAATAATTAGCCAGTAATTTAGCCAGTTGGTAGTAGTTAAAATAATATTGTAAATAGATAAATAGGTTTGGTTGGGTATTAAGCCAAATTATGTGTATATAGTAGAATATAAAATAGATAAGTTAAATAAGGTTTTTGTTTATTTTTATATAGTTATTACGACGATTGTTCAATGTTTCTTTTTTGTGTCAGTTCATTGCTTTTGTTAAAAATGTTTTATTAACATACCATCTGTCAGTTGAATCTATTGAAAAATCTTCTAGAGACTTACGACCTGCTAGAGACCCTCGATCCAATAATAATCCAATAATGATCCACAAATTGGAGGGTAATTAGAAATGTGAGGGAAAGTACGCACATTGAAAATACTTTACGTTCAATTCAGCAAACTTATTGAACATCCAAGTATAAGTTAAGTTAGTTGTTGTAAACCCGTCAAAATTAAATCATGGTCTTAAAATCATCAACTATAATGGATCGATGCAAGTGAAAAATGAGTTTAATTTAACGCCAATCAGTACGAAACCTTTCAGATCGTCATAGAACTAAACTAAACATACTAAACGTCTATCGATACCTGTTGAATTACTGACATCATTTAATGTATTTAAAAATATGTATCATGTATTTTTTTAATGAGGCAGGTCGTTTTTGGTCCGGCTCTTGTGCCGAACGGGTTAGATTGATGGGCGTTCTCTCGAGCCGCTTTGATGCCGATCACTACCTTTAAAATACGAGATATTCGAAGAATTCAAATGAGCCGTTTGTGCTATTATGGTAATGCCGCGACAGGCGACGTTTCGGACAACGCCTGCGACCAATTTAAGTGTTACAAAACGGACGTTAATCTCGAGACGACCGCTGACTTAATTGATCGATGGTACTCGGATGGTACTCCGCACGCAATTCGAATCGATCGTTTTTGTTTTCGCGTTTTCGCGATTGTGGGTGCGTTAATCTCGTTAAAACGTTTATGTTTGTCTCCTTTATAAAATGCTAATCTACATGGTAACTAATTTTAAAGATTTTTATATACACTAACGTTCAAACATATGGAAACAATTAGATAATTAAGTTATGATTTATTACACTGAAATCTTAGTGAAACCATAGATTGACGTATAATATATTTAGTAAAAAAAAATCAAAACAAAATATTTCAGTCAAAATAGCCGCCAATTTTTCATTAGTTCACAAATTTTATTCATTATTTTTACCCTAACGTATTTAAGTATTCGGAATGCGGTGTCCTCCATTAATTTTCTAAATATTCCCACAACTACTCCATGGGCATCTATTCTTCGGTATCCCATTTCATTATTTGAAAAAATTCTTTTTTGGTTTCATTTTTGCTCTAGGAAAGTCTGATATAATTTCGACGAATGTTTAGAATCATTGCCTTGTTAAAAAACTTACTGTTAAAAAACTGTTAGATTAACTACAGAAGGAATCGCAATTCCCTTAAGTATTTTCAGATAGCCTATTTAAGTATTGGGTGTGCAATGTCTTCCATTTACTTTGTAAATATACTCATAACTGTTCTGAGCTGCATGGGCATCTATTCATCGCTTTTCTATTAAGTTGATCCCATTTCATTATTTGAAAAAAATATTTTTTGATTTCGTTTCTGCTCTAGGAAACCCTGATATAATATCGACATATGTTTAAAATCGTTGCCTTGTTAAAAAACAGAACTTTGCCCATTTAAATTAACTCCAGAAGGAATCGCAATTTCCAGTGGTATTTTCAGATAGCCTATTTAACTACTCGGAGGGCAATGCCTTCCCTTTACTTTGTAAATATAATCACAACTGCGCTGAGCTCCATGGGTCCATCTTTCCTTCGCTTTTCCATTAAGTTGGTCTAAAAAACAAAATCTGTGTATCAGAAATAAAATAGAATTTGTATAACAAATAAGCCAAGGAAGTAAAGAAGTGCTGTAAAATTTATTAACGTATTATAACTAGTCGTTGCCTACTAACTTAGAATTTGTTTGTACAGTGACTGATCTAGGAAGACCTAGTAATTACTCTCTAATAAAATAAAAGTTGATAGCACTTTTCAGTATTTTACCACTTAGCGCACTATACAGAACCAGAAGATCAGCCGGTTTGGTTCTCTTGAGTCTACGTCCTGGTACAGTGTTTCCCAAGAGTTGCGGAATTTTTTTCTCTTCGTAGGCTTTTTAATAATAGCTGTTATTATGTACCTGGCGAATTGTTAAATATTTGTTCGTAAAATATACAAAAAATAATTAATAAATCATTGCCAAAAATGCAAAGGAAATATAAGGGATGAATATGAAAGGAAATAATTTAAGAAAAAAAAAACATCTGCGAAGGTAAGAACAATATTCGAAATCTGAATGGATATCCACAGAAAAAGGAGAAAAATGAATATGACTTATTGGAGAATAATGAAATAATAACGATGTGTCGAAACAGAGAGACACTGGCATTCTCTCGGCAAGGACATAGAATATCTTTTTGAACGATGACACCCCTTCATAGATTGTTAAGTCATTTATTACACGAATTTTAATTTAAATAACTAACTTGCTGGACCTAACTAACAATATTATATGCTACGTACAAAGAAACAGGTAGAAGTTTCCAAACAACCGCCTGTAATGCTGTTTTAGCCAATAATAAGTTTCTATACACAAAAGTTATATATACATATTTATATGCGAAATCGACAAAATCTTATATTACTGTAAATCAATCACGGTTCATTGTGTTTCGTCGGTAGCCCGTTTGAAAAAGTATATCCCGTCGTTAGAAAAGTCAACAATGGAGAGAGAAAAAAAAACTGTCGTCGCACAATGCCGGGGTTGGTGGATTTTTCGCTGTCCTAAGGTGCCGTTTAGTTCAAAGAAAAGAATTTACGAGGAAAACGACCGTAAAATCTGATTATCCACCTCCGTATCATTCGATACTTTCAAGCGGCCTTTTTGACCAGAAATAAACTGCCCAACGGAACATTCACCACAGTTTTATAAAATAGATCCTAAATGTTGGTGGGCAGCCGTAGATTTTTATCGAAAGATATTGTGGTGGTGTTAACATCACACTTAATTAATTGTGAATATTATTCGTATTCATTTCCAAAGTTATTTTTTTGTTATCTATTCAGTTTTGGTTTAAATATTTTTTTATCAATTAAGTGTTACTTTAGATAGGCTTAGTACAATCTTAATTTACAAATTAATGTATTGCTACTGTTTAGTTGTATTTATATCAATATACAAGCAGGACAAGTACGAGATTAATACATTAATATGTATTTCCCAACTTAATATATAACTAAACTACTTAAGCTAAAGTTAAGAATACACTTATACACTGAACAAGTTCATGTGATATGGTTCGCTTCAATCTTCTGATTTCCTGCGTGTTGTCCAGTAGCTCTATTGCTTCCACGTTGTTGTGATTTAGCACACTTATTTCATATTTTAGGGTGAAATTTTGTATCACCTCGTATATCTATTTGTTTTCGAGATCATCATGCAACTCTTTGTTTAGTTACGTAACGATAAGCATTGGTAATTAATCGTAGAGCTTTATTTTGGGTACATTGGATTACTAGTTGGTTTGATGTTTTTGTATTATCAATAGAGTTGTTTGACTTTGAGTCTAATCTGCTCTGCTTTTTGTATGCTGAGGTATTTAGCTGATTATACTTGAGGAATCGAGGATCCGCCAAGTGATATAAATAGGTTTTTGTGATATTGCTGCAACGATGGGCAGATTTGAAGCTATTAAGTTGTATTTTCCAGTCTCTAGTCGACATTCGTAGTTCGGAGTCATTTGTAGATCTTGTTGACTGCTACTTGTACTTTTTCTACAGCCTTAGGTAGAGATATGTCTTTTGCCATTATAATTGCGTCGTCGGCAAATGTTCCAAATACTGTTTCTTTTGTTGTTGATATATCAGCACTATAGAGATATCAGCATATTGACTTATATGATTATAATGATTAAAGGTGTATATAATACTATGGTGATGTGTGAATTATTTGTAACTGCTGAAACTTATTGCTTTGGGATGTCAGATAGTTCATGTTCTTATAATAACACTATATATTGGCAACAATTGGTCTTAGTATTGATCTATGTTTGTTTAAGAAACATTCTTGGATAAATTGTAGCGATTTTTTCACATATAGTGGAATTAGTGACAAGAATAACTGTTTGATATCAGTTTTGGGATGGTGGCATTACTAGTTAGTACTTATTTCGAAATTAAATGCGTTTGTGATCATTATGAGATGAACCAAACTAAACTTGAACCAAAATTTGTTTCAACAAGTCTCAGTGCAAAATACCGCAACAGTTATAGAACAATCTCGATCTTTTCACTATATCATTTCATTCATTCAGTCATTTCATTCAATAATTTTCCTAACTGTCGATCTGAAGACAGGGCATATTTGCAATTTGAATTTGAGAATATAATGTTGAGATTTTCGTGAATTAGAGCCCGAGAAAATAGTAAACAGGAATGGAGAGCGACTCTACTGCCACAGCAACTATATAGCTAAACATCATTGAGGCATACTTGGCGGCTTGGTCGGTACGGTGGTCAAGGATAGTCAGGGGTTCTAATCCTACTGAGGCATGATTGTAAATTAATGTTTGTGATTGTTTCCAAGGCAAAATTTATTTTAAAAAATATTACAAATATTTACAATTCTATTTCAACAGTACTATCAAAAGCCGGCTTGGTTGCGCAGTGGCGAAGGCGATATGATGTTTGATCTTTATGTTTGTGATTGTATTTGTAAATTTCTCTAGGCAACAGTGGAAAATCAGACAGAGAAGTCGTTCGGAGCCCACGGTAAATAGTAAATTCAGTACAGATAAACCCTTAAAAAGGAGACTTTAAAATATATAAAAAAAGTATTATTAAATATGTCTTAATATATAACTCACCCTATAGAACACTTAAAATAAGTAATAATTAAAAAAAATAAAAATCACAAAATATATTTTCAATCTGATGTGATAAGCCTTAAAAAGCAGATACAAAAATCTAAAATAATAATATCTATGAGTCAGTGAATAACAGTTCGTTGTTTTTTTTAATAAAATTGAATAAATTAAACAGGAATCTATATAACAGTGAACTGTCGTCGTACGTTTAAGGCGATCGATTATTTTACGCACAAAAAAAGTTATGTAATTCATTGCAATTAGAGCTGACAATAAAAGGAAACCCGTAAAGCATGTAAAAATGCCATCCATCTAGACTGACCTGGCACATGATTGGCAGTGTACTATGTTCGTTCGGCCTGCGCATATCTTACTTTGCTTTTTTTTCCCGCGGTAGCAAATTTAATAATCAAAGACCTTGTCGATGGCTTTTGATCTTTCGCCGACGTATAAAACGCTAAAACCAGTAGCAGCAGCGGTAAGATATGCCGATAGTCTTTCTTTCTTCTTATGGTGAAACGTTAATTAATTTCATGGAGCGAAAAAAATGGTAATTATCGACGTTTACAGGACGAAACCCGTAAAATTTACATGCCAGTAAACGGTTTGGACCGTTAGTCGACTAAAAAAAGTATCGGGAATAGTTTATAATTAATATTCTATTGCCAAGATCCAAGAGAATGATGAAGTATCACCTATCCATAATCATCTACTGTTAATTTATTGATTCTAATTAATTTCAGTGTAATTTTTGGAATTTTAATTCACATTTTTTAAATTTTGTTCTTAGAACCATTATAAAGATTGTGAATTAATTTTGAGGTAGTTTAAAATAAATTTAGCTTTTATAGTAAATTGTTGTATACGATGGTCACTATTTATATTTCGGGAATTGGCAACACTGTTGTCATGTGAGTCCATCTGACGATTGCATCGTAAAGTTTGACATATTTGACGATATACGTACTCAGAACATTTTGTCGCACGGACGCTATTTGTTTATCTTATATTTAGTTGAAAGTTTCGTCTCGGTAACAAATGGAACTGAATCGTGAGCATTTTCGTGCGATGATTATTTACGATTTTCGACGTGGATTATCACAACAAGAGTACATCAACCAACTTAATTTGACTTTTGACATCAAAAACCACAGTGTATCGCTGGTTTAATGAATTCAATCGTGGTCGTAGTTCGCTGTTCGACTAGTTCCATGAAGGTCGTCCAAAATGTGTGCGAAATGATTAAGCAAGATCGTCATGTCACCTATTGTGTGCAAAGAAATGCTTAGAAATTTAATCGCGGTGCTTCGAAAGACGTTTATAAAACCGTGACAGGTGACGAATCATAGATATATTCGTATGAGCCCGAAAGTAAGCAGCAGTCGATTGTATGGGTATTCCAAGATGAACCAAATACAACAAAAGTTGTTCGCGCACGAAGCACTTCAAAGAAAATGGTGGCCTGTTTCTTCTAGAAAACTGGTCATATTAAAACAGTGCTTCTAGAGGATCGTAGAACAGTAAATTATGATTGGTACACACCCATTTGTTTGCCAGAAGTCTTCGGTGAAATAAATAAAACAAAGAAGTGACGCCAAATTGTTCTTCATCATGACAATGCGTGCTCTCACACATCGGCTCAAACAAGAGACTATTTGAGCACTCAAAACATCGACTTGATTTGTCATCCGCCGTACAGCCCTGATTTGGCACCCAATGACTTCTTTTTGTTCCCATCCGTGAAGAATAAACGTGGTGTGTGGTCAACGATTTTTCATCGCCCGAAGAAGCTATTGAAGCGTTCAAAAATCATGTTTTGAAGATACATCATTCGGAATGGAATACATGCTTTGAAAATTAGGCGTATGCAAAAGTGTATCGATCATCGTGGTGAGTACTTTGAAAAACAACAAAAATATATTCACAGCTTAACTATTTGTTTTTTTTTTCTATTCCCGAAATATAAATAGTGACCGTCGTACATTCGAACTTTGTTCATAGCTATATCACTGTTACTAGTTAGAAAATCTTGATGCGAAAAATTGATACGTTTTGGAGTCCCTTTTTAAAAATTGATATGATTCGCAGCCAGACCATGTTGAGAATAAAGAATAACTGGAAGGTTTTCAAGAAATTCTAAGAAAATTTTAAAAAATTATTATCGAAGTTTACAGGATGAAACCTGTAAAATTTACAGGCGATGAAACTGTTTGGTCCGTTAGTTGACTCAAAAAAGTATCGAGAATAGTTTGTAATTAATATTCTATTGCCAAAATCCAAGAGAATGATGAAGTATCATGTATCCACCATCATCTACTGTTAATTTTTTGATTCGAATTGATTTCGAAGTGTAATTTTTAGAATTTTTGTTTACATTTTTTATATATTGTTCCTGGAACCACTATAAAGATTGTGAATTAGTTTTGAGTGATTTTAATATATTGTATACATTCGAATGTTGTTCATTTGCTATATCACTTTTCCTAAGACAGAAAAACTTGTTGCGAAAAGTTGGACCATGTTGAGAATAACGAATAACTCTAAAGTTTTTAAGAAGTTCATAGAAAATGAAAAAAGATGATTATTGACATTTATAGGATGGATGTTGGTGGACGCAGAACTGAGAAACATATATAGTTTACACTTAAAACACAGTCATGTTGATATAGTTAAAGAAGTTATTTATTTTTACTCAAAATAAATTCGTCTAAATTCTTCTGGTAACATAATTTATGTTTATTTGACATTAGCAAGTTAAGCTATTTGGTTTAAGGAGAAGATTAAACACTTATATATTATGCAAGACCATGTGGTTTGGTTAGCTTGAATATTCTAACTTCATTCTTGTTGTTCAGTAGTTGTATTGCTTCTACGTTGCTATAATTTAGTAACCTTATTTCATATTTTAATGTGAAATGTTGTATAACTTCGCAATTCCATTTCATTTTGGTGTATTCTTCATTGGTTACGTATCGATATTGGTAATTATTTGAAGAACTTTGTTTTGGTTTCGCTACATTGCTAGTTGGTTTGATATTTGTATAACACCATAAAGTCAAATAGGTTTTATAATAGACTGATAAACCAATCTCTTGGATTTTATGACAAGTTGGGAGTATTTTCCAACTAACCAATACAGTTCTTTGATTTTGAGTTTAATCTGCTCGGATTTTTGTCTGATATGATATTAACTTGTTATATGATGAAGATATAATTACAGTGATAATAGTATATGATAAAACAGTTCATTTCAACTTCATGCTCTGATGTATTTCTATAGTGTTTTTGATGAAAGATGCATTTAAATATTCATGCAGAGTTTTATGAAAGACAGCCTAATTATTACTTCATGGATTTTGGAACATGGCAATGATCAGTAATGACCTTATATTGCTCAATTTAGATTAGTAATTAGTGGCGTAGAAGGAGCACCAAACACATTACCGTATGACTGAATAGATACAGTCAATTGTAAAGAATATTGCTTCATACAGTACGCTTTTACTTTAAATAAACATATAAATGTTATTACATAAGCACAATAATTTAAAAATATGTAAATAATATCATAACAATATATGAAACAATATTTCAAATTAAATTTTATCAGTTTATTAACTTTTGGAGGATTCATGATTGATTCATATCATTGATGACGAATGACGTTGATGTCCAAATGAGTACGATAAAAGAAACTGCCCGCATCTTAGGCTTCATCGGTTTCACGACTCGATTTGCATTTTCAACGATTAAATATCCATTTAGTCATTAACGTTTCCTGATATTTTTCTAGATAATATCGTTGTGGTTGGGCGTGAGTGTCGCTATGTCTTACGTCAGCGGTACGCCTACAGTTCTGCACCATCCAATCTTTACCAACTCGATACAGAGGGTTGTATCGAATCAAAATAGTACCGGTAGCGAAGCCAAACCATTGAAGAAAGTGTTTTTATCCAATAGGACCATTACTTGTAACGATGGATCACAAGCAGGGTAAGTAATAGCTTATAAAGATTAGCATTAGATTAAATCAATGGAAATATTCCCTGTTTTACTCGTATGTCGTATTCAAATTTATAAAATCTATTTATTTTTCTAACTAATTATGCCCCTAAAGAATTATTTATTAATCTTGAAGACATATATTTTGTAAATTCCGGATAAAAAATTGTGTATTTGTATTATTTTTCTGATTTTTTGTGTATTTATTACCATTTGTGCCTAAGGGTACTTCAATGGAACTAATGCTGCAACTGGCCAGGAATTAGGTACTTGCGTTGGCATTACTGAGTCGATTGTTCAATCAACATACAATGGTTCTTGATATATGGAATGTTGAAGTTAGTATAATAGATGATAGACTACTAAAATTAATATGAACTATATTAGGTTTTATATCAGGTGCAACTATATGATTTCATTGACCCCAAGTAAATATCATCAATATTTTCTATATATTAAAAGCCAACTACGTTCGTGTCCCTTGTTCTATGTCTACTGAGTTTTATGGATACAATAGGACTTATTAAATTAAGCGTTTCGGTATAAATTTTCGCGAAAGGCCTTTTTCCTTTCTAATTGAAATGCTCGGCTTATACTAAGTAAACTAAGTTCTTTCAGTAGGCCTCTAAAACCTGCCTTATATACTTCGACTTTTGAAACTTTCATCAGGTGATTGATAATGCCATTCCCTCAAATCCAATAGTAGTTTTTGAGCTGTATAGCCTAGCCATCTCCAGACAAAGATGCTATTGCAGATGACTAACTGATATTTGTATTATGTATTTCATTACAAGAATTCGCATATATAGATTAAAAGATAGAAAGATTGGTGCAACTTAGCAGGCAAGCAGCAAGTGGGACCTGTTGGAGGAGGATTTTAAGGATTTATTTTTCCTCATCTAATTATAGAGAAGAAATACAAACATACTGACAATCAATCAATTACAGTCGGTCTTTAAGCTTTCCGTTTTGCTCAGATTGTTTGCCTAATTGGCTTTCTACATCATCAATCGTAGTCAACTTCTACGTTTCTAAGCGTTGTCTACTTATTGAAATCATTACTTAACCAATATCTACAATTTATATGTTTCCCATAACACTCTCAACATATATGAATTGATAATAAGAAAAGTAAATTTAAATCTCTTAATTAGGTTTTATTTATTTTAGAATTATCTAAATTGTAAACCGTCATATCGTAAAACTACCAACAGATCAAGAACAAAACATATCTCTTAGGTATTAGCGGATTTAGATCGAATATTAGAATATGTTTCCTATTCGAATTTTGAATGGAATCATTTGCAGATAACTTTTATTTTAGTACAAACTTATTTTCAAATATGTTTACAGATGATACTCATAGATTTGTTTCAAAAGCTCACGGTAATGCTATCTTAAAAGTAAAACAAGTTGTCATGAATTATTTTAAACCATTTTTCATTTAGTTAACATATGGGAATGAGTATAAATTTCTTATAGTGAATATAGACATCTGTCTATTATGTTTGTATCTCTTCTCTAGAATGAGATCAGGAAAAAAGAAATCTTTAAAATCCTCCTCGAACAGGTCCTACTTAAGCGGAACCAATCTTATAATCTATAAATTAAGGGAAGGGTATCATCATCTGACGAGAGTTTCAAAAATCGGACCATATAAGGCAGGTTTTAGAATGCCTACTGAAAGAACTTAGTTTACTTAGCCTTTTTAAATAAGTTTTTTCTATTACGAATATCTCCAACAGATAGATATATAGAATAATAGGTAGAGGGCAGTTTGAAGAGCTTATTGTGCAACCTATAATGAACTGCGCCATTTAGCACTATTAGAGTCTTCACAACTGGAATATTTTGACAGAATTTTAAGGAATAGCTCATTTATAGTAAATATGTGTTAAACATGAAAATGTTTAAATGAACATGTGAGTCCTATTTCGTGGTTCACAGTTCACATTATATGAAAATACTAAATGAACAACATTAAAAGATGATGTATATAGTCAGAATCATAGGAAAATTTGAAACTAACACGGTAAATATTTGATTTTTCATTATAAACGAGTGAAATTTTGTTGTACTGATATTTGCATATTTAAACAATGATGCTATTTTTATAGTACACAAACAATTATTTTACCAATCCTATAACATTTTCACGATACGCCAGCAATTTTCGAAAACTTTTTCGTCCCATTTCGAAAACAATGGAAACATTAATTTAATATCTCTTACCTTTCCCGATATGGCCATTAACTGAAAGTTTCATAGCGAACATTTTTATCTAAAATTAACACTCCTAAAAATGAAATTGCGCTCCGACCGGGACCCCCTTCGTTCCCCCGCCCCCCTCGGGACATTCCCGCAAGCCCATAATCTTCTATCACTTTTACGTTCTCGGAAAAGTAGCGACGGCGAAAAACAATTATATTGTAAAACCAATTATTTTAATCAAAAGGTTTCAGAAGTCACGCACGGAACGCTCTCCAACATATAATTATTAGATTCATGAAAATATAATATTATTTAGCCTACTTTTCGTCATTTTTTTTCTATAACGGACGTTTCAAAACAACGTATATTGTATAGTTTAGGTTCCGCTGTCTCCTTTGTTTAATGGGTTCAATTATAATTACCACAAACCGAGATTATAATGTATAGAAGGGTGTTAATAAAAAACTAGCTCTCTCTTCGTCATTGGAGAACATCTTAGATAGCTCTCGTTACGAACTGCCATTGGAGCCCTTTTATTTGTTTATTGTTGATTCACGTTACATCCAGGTTGTTCACAGCTGACCATTTCAGCGAAACACTTTTACTTTGCACTATTTACTTTATTTGCACTATTAATTACAATTTAAGTGAACCAAGGCGATCTTTTTTTATATGGGTCTTTCTATTTAGATTTTTCGACTCTGACTAAAGAATTATCGCGAATTGTAAATTTAGTGAATTAACAGGTCAATTGAAAAGTCCGCGGCTTGACACATATATGGCGCTACTGGAATTAAATCCATATGTTTTTTAGTTAGCCCTAATGCTCAAAAGATGCGTGTATAAATTTGTCAGCTGTCGGATCATTAGTTTGTGAATTATAGCATTTTCAGTTAAGCAACTTCTGTTATTGTGAAAAAATGGATAAAAAGGAATTTCGCGTGTTGATAAAAGATTGTTTTTTGAAGGCAAAAAAGCAAGCTTGACTTGATGTCGAGTTTTCGGATACTGCCCAGGAAAATCAACCATCAAGGATGGGTATGTTAAGTTTAGACGTGGTGAAATGAGCACCGAAGACGGCGAACGCAGTGGACATCCAAAAGAGGTTGTTGCCGACGAAAATATTTAAAAAATCCGCAAAATGATTTTGAATGGCCGTAAATTTAAATTGAATGAAATAGAAGACACTCTAAAGATATCAACACAGAACGTGTACATCATCATATCATTCACGAATATCCGGATATGAGAAAGTTAGCAGTCGGCTAGCAGGGTTATGGTGTCTGTATTTTGGGATGCGCATGGAATAATTTTCTTTGACTACTTTTTTTCAAGGTAGAAGGACCATCAACAGCGACTATTACATAGCGTTATTGAAGCGTTTGAAGGACGAGATCTCCGAAAAACAGCCGCATTCGAAGAAAAACAAAGTGCTGCTTCACCAAGAAGACACTGCACCGTGTCACAAGTCAGTGAAAACGATGGCTCAAGTCCATGAATTGGGCATCGCATTGCTTCCTCATCCATCGTATTCTCCAGATCTGGTCCTCAGCGACTATTTCCTGTTATCAGATCTCAAAAGAATGCTCGCTGGGAAGAAATTTTCGCAGGAGATCGGCAAAACTGAGGCCTATTTTAAAGCAAAGGACAAATCGTACTACAAAAATGGTATCGAAAAGTCGGGGGTCGCTATAATCAGCGTATCACCCTTGAAGGGAATTGAATAAAAAGACTAATTTTGTCAAAAACATGTTTTTTACTATGGAAGGCTGGGGACTTTTCAACTGACCTATTCTTGTACGATACAATAAATTTGGTTATGTTGAATATTTCAAACTTTAAGGTCAATTGCTTGATGGTGTCACTAGTTTATCATAATCTTGAAATGTTAAAGGTTGATCTTATTTAAAATAATTTTAATTTGCTTTTAACTTGTCTAAACTGTTGCTTAATACAAAACAAAAGTAATGGCCTGATAATGGATAATCCCAGGTTAATTTTTAATAAAATGAATGTTAATTTAAATATTTGAAGTTGTTAGACTATGAGAAACTAATATCTGCAATCTATAAGTAGCTTAAAAATAGAGACTTTTTCGATAGTTTTTACGCATTTGGTTATTTTTTTTAAGTAAAAAGGGGCAGTGCTAGTACCAATATTTCAATCATATTTCGGGTAATAATCGTATTTTATTTCTATAAGTCTCAGTCACAAAAGGAAAAAAATTTTCTTAGTAAACTGATATGTTCATTTGAAACAGTGTTATGTGGGATTATGCTGATAGAGGTTGGAATTTATTGTACATTTGTTTAGACTAATTTCTACTCCTAAAATAATTACCTATTAATAAAAAAATCATTCAGTTTTGAAAAAAATTTTATACTCGAGCCAAGTTCGATAATTTTTCCTTTATTTTATATATTCTTATTTTCGTATTTTAAAGTCTCTTTTTACCAACGAGGATTTATCTGTACTGGACCTACAGTTTAACGTGGACTCCGAACCACGGTCTTCGGCATTAAGCCTATCGACTAGCGAGTGACCAACTTAGAAAACATCCCAGAAGACATCCGATCTTACCCAGCCTGGTTACTGGGATCATTTTCCTTGCCGGATCTTGCAATCTTGCACATATGTCAAAACAATCACAAACATAAATTTAGGACCATGCCTCAAACAATTATGTTTTCTTTTCCAGATTTTATCTTCGCAAATCATCCAATACCAAAACATGGATAATCTTCTTGGAGGGCGGATGGTACTGTCACGACGTCATCACTTGTCGAAACAGGTGGCTGAAACAGAGACATTATATGACATCATCGAATTGGCCTGAAACTAGAGATGGTAAGATTTGAAATTTCAGTTCTTGTAAACACGTACTAATTACGCATTTATTTCGATTAGTTGGCGGTATTTTGTCATCGAATATAAAGGAAAATCCGCACTGGTGGGATGCTAATCATGTCTTCGTGCCTTACTGTAGCAGTGATTCATGGAGCGGCACCAGGAAGTCAGACAAACAGGGGATTCAATTCAGCTTCATGGGTTCTTTAATAGTGCAGCAAGTCATTAAAGATCTAGTACCACTTGGTTTAGAAAACAGCACCGATTTACTTTTTG
This sequence comes from Rhynchophorus ferrugineus, assembly GCF_030347505.1. Classification (NCBI taxonomy): domain Eukaryota; kingdom Metazoa; phylum Arthropoda; class Insecta; order Coleoptera; family Curculionidae; genus Rhynchophorus; species Rhynchophorus ferrugineus. Next base: position 86,523,135 of record NW_027472580.1, on the reverse strand, counting down.
CAGGTAATTAATATTTACCATAAAAAATAACTGTTAATACTATTAAATTAAATCATGGTGACATCTAGTGATGGTGACGTTTATTTCAGGAAGTAGCGCTGGTGGTACTGGTGTTATGATTAACCTGGACTCGGTGCACGAACTGCTCCATGATAAATTACATCTAAAACAAATTCTTGTGAAAGGCATCACCGATTCTGGTTGGTTCCTCGACAGAACACCTTACGTGCCAACTCTCAAGCTGGCCGTTGAAGCAATAAGGCAAGGTATAGAGTTTTGGGCAGGGAAAGTTCCGAGAAGGTGTAAGGAGTCATACAAAGACGAGCCATGGAGATGTTACTTCGGTTATCGTTTGTATCCGACGTTGAAAAGTAAGTTTTTCCTTTATTAAAGCCTTTTCATGATTTCGTTAACAATTTTATTATTGCAGCACCATTATTTGTATTCCAATGGCTTTTTGATGAAGCTCAGATGGACGTGGACAATGTTGGTACACCAGTGACGAAGCAGCAGTGGGACTATGTACACAAAATGGGCGACGCCTTGCGCCATAGTTTAAAAAGTGTTTCAGCAGTTTTCGCACCGTCCTGTATATCACACTCCGTACTCACAAAAAAAGACTGGCAAGAAGTGAAAATCGACGATATATCAGTTGCTGATGCCTTAAACTGCTGGGTTAGCAAAACAAATAGAAAAAGGTATGCAATGTTCAATCAGAAATTTTTCAATTCAATTAAACAATGCTTCCACAGAATAAAGAGGAGGAAGAACCAAAAGAAGATGAAACAACAACTGAGAAAACAGCAAGCTCTTCAAAAAAGTGAACATGGCGAACGTTCGAATGGTAGCCCGAAACATGGCCAGAAACAGAACGACAAGAGCGGGAAAAAGAGAAGGAGGAAGGAAAAGAAACAGAAAGAGCGAAAAAGGAAACAGTCGCATCATTCCCGTTCTAAGGAAGGTCCAAAGAATCGAACGAAGAATTCGATAGTCACAAATAGTATATCTAATAATAGGACAAGAAATACGGTTCCTAAGGGACAGAAAGGGACACGTGACAAGCACTGTGCTCATAGAAGACTGGAAAAGTGTTCTTGGCCACAGGTAAAAAGCTCATATCCAATACATATTAATATTTTAGTGTAATATGTAAAAAAAATAATATTTATTTTTTTTATGTTAATCTGATGGTACCTATATATAATAGTTGAAGTATTATAATACCATTTCTCAACAGCAATTCAATAAATTTTCACAAATTATGAAATCTATTTAAAATTCCTTATAATGCTGATAATTCATTGTTTAGCTCCTTTATTATTAGTAACTTTAACAGAGTATGGTATAAATATAAAAATTTGTGGTAAATCAGTCCCAAATTTGATTAATGTTCCTCTCTCAATCATATAATGGTCATTCAACCGTGATAACTTCATTTAGATTATTAGAATCTTGAACATCATTGAGTGCAGAATTTGCAGAAATTAAATTTTGAATTCAATGTTGACATATTGTTTCGTTTTATAAGAGACATATCAAAAATAAAATACCGTAGGATTAAAAATAAAATACACAATAAATACTTTTAATGATTATTGTTAGTTAAAGACTTTTTATTGAATATAACTCATTTTTATAAAAAAGGAATTATTAACATTCAGACTTTTAGGAAATATGTATTTTTTGCAGCTTTTATGACAACTATTAAGTCTTTATTAATTTTAAACTTATTAGACTGGGATATGTTGATAATTATTTTTGATAGTAACAGAAAAAGTGATGTTCTCCACCAAATGTTTTTAGATATATTGTTTACTCCTTGCCTCCTTTTTACCAGCAAAGGCTTATCTGGACTGAATCTACAGTTTCACATTGGTTCCGAACCACAAGCCTCGGCATTAAGCCAGTGACTAACTTAGAAACCTTTTTTTATGTCAGTTTAAGATATTTCTTTATGTCAGTAATTGTTCTGGCTTTCTTATCTATATAACTATTTGAAGTCATGCTTCTCACAAATTGGTAAAAGTTACTTTGAAAGAGAAAAAGAATGATTAATTTTTATTTGTTTAATTAAAATGTATAGTTTATAATAAGCATTTTAATTTAATACCAATTTTAACACCCAACATACATGATTAAATATCGTACGTTAGGTTCGAGTAACACCTATACTTCTTGTTAATCATTTCTCTTCTTTTATTTAAAGTCCTTCTATATTTTCTCGATAACAATAAAATCTTTTAAAAGGTGACATTTCCTTTCTATTCTCTCCAGGTATTCTGATTATTTTTTCACTTTAAAAAGATGTAACTTGAACTTTTATACAACTGCAACATTGTATGAGGATACACAACTCTTGGCTAAGCTTTGTGATACAAGAGGATGACTTTGCATCTGTTACCTAAAGTGTTGTAGAATTAAAGAGAAACGAAAAGTTAGAGAACTTTACGTGCTTCACAAATTTATTTTACTTCGAAATAAATAACATTATTTTCATATTTAATTTTCATTATTTTTTCTTACAGTGTAACCGCTCATGTCCAAAGCTTCAAAATCCACTCACGGGAGAAGAAATGGACTTCATCGAGTTATTGAAGTCGTTCGGCTTGGATATGGGAAGCGTGGCGAGCGCTTTAGGAATCGATATTCGAACACTGAACAACATGGATCAAAGAGACCTCCACAATTTACTCACCCAGCACACGGGTTAAGTTACCTGGGAGGTACCTATACGTATTTTTACGAGAACCACTGTGGAAATATTTAATGTAACTAGTACAAACAATTGTGAATGTCTTACTCTTAGTGTTACGCCACGTTAACCTTCCTCCATAATATTATCATTTAATTAAAAACGATCTATTTTCTGTTAATCTATTGATGATACCTGTAAAATATTTAACCAGTTTTTTTTTTGTATAATTGTATATAGATACCACCAATTCGTTATAATTTAAAAGAAAAAAGTGTATATATTTAAAAAAGTATGTATTTGTTGTAATTCTTCATACAGGATTGATAAGTATAGTAAATTACAATACTGTTTTAACCAATCGAGTCCTGTATAATATATTTTTGTATATATTATTATAATTTTTAACACAAAAATACTGTTAACAAAACCATCGCTGTACATATAAAATAATTTATACAATTTGTGTTCAAAACATTGGAAAATAAGCGCCTGTCTTATTTTTTTTAATTAATCGTTATATTATTTAAAATGTATGCGTCGCATAATTAATTAATCTCTATAAGATTTATTTATTTGCCCTAGACCCAAAGACGTTTATCCTTTATATTTTCAAAACAATAGGACTGATTTTTGTTCTACCTCATTTGTACATTAATCTAGTTTGTAACTTAAGATAAATTTAAAAATAAATGTTTTTTCAATAACTCAGGCTGTTGTTTTATTTCGATTTCATATTTAAATCATTTTGGTTCAAACCATCTCAGTAACCAAATAATACCTTCCAGTGGTATGCATCAAAAAGTATTTTGGACCGATTTCTGTTTATTTCGATAACAAAAATAGTATGTCAGGAATTTGTTTATTACACCAATTTTAATGATTTAATGGATTTGTTAAGATCCAATATGATACATCTCAATGGCCTCTTTTTATAGATTCATCAAATGAAAGCCTTAAAGCAATTGTGCTTCGCAATGGCGGTTTTTATGCTTCCTGTAGACCTAAAAAAAACAACAACTTGGAATTGGTCACAAATTAAAATGTGAAGACCATGAACTTGAAGACAACAAGCTGGGTTTACCATTGCATTTTGTACCTATGGGATAGCAAAGACCGTACAAATCGCTGGACCAAAAAGAGTTTAAAGTTGGTAAAAAGAACGTCCTACAAGAAATATTGATCATAAGTCCTTTTACCATCGCTGCAAATAAAGTTGGAGTTGATGAAACATAGAGATTGCTTCAAATATATGGTTTCAAAGTTTCCAGGCCAGTTTCCAGAATCAAAAGTAAAGGAAAGGGATTTCATCGGATCAGACATTACGTTTAATGACTTGTAGATTTGGAAGATTCATGAAAAGCAAGGTGAACGATTTCATCAGGATATAAAGATAAAGAAAGATACCAGGAAAATCGGAGCATCCCAGTGATATCTTTCTTCTGAGAGACCTATCTTCCCACAAGAGAAAATGTGCAAAGAAGGAGGGAACAAAAAATGGTTTAGGGTATACTAGTGAACGCATATCAGATAAAAATATTTGTAACGTTAAATATTTGTAATATTTTGTAAATAAGGTAATATTTTTCAAGTGTATTCAAATAATATTTTTAATGTTATAATTCGTTTGACCTAGTTAACTAAATTGTGAAGAAATGTGTCGACCTATGAAAATATATGACACTTTCAGATACGAGTCATTCAGCACACCGAAAAACATAAACATTACGACACAAAAACTTAAAAAGATTCGGTTTTTTTCTCTCTGACAGTTATAAATAATAAAAGGAGACAATAAAGCAGCGAGACGACTCTATTATATATCTTCACCAAACATCATATAAATTTGGATAAAAATGCATCAAGAAGATTGAAATGAATCCTAGAAATCATAATACACTTTGCTCAAAATTAATCAGTGTTTTATTTGACATCAGTGCATTATTGAACTATATGTGACTTTTAGCAATAATTCATTAAAATATGACATTGGAGTATCCCAATTCAAATGAAAAAGTGTTTCAAACAACGTGTTCATGGAGTATATTTAACAAAAATCCACATGAATTAATAATGGATGTTGAGAAGTAAGGATCAGATGCACGACAAAACACTAATTCATTAAAGATACTTTATATCAGCACCAAATATAGGTTTAGTGAAAGGGGAACGTACAAGGTCCTGCTTGGAACCTACAGAATGCATTTTCATTTGATTATTGACGCTTTTGTGACCATACTATTCACTTGATGTAAATATTCATTTACAATGCATTTTGGAATAAAGCTAAAGACTTTGATCCTGCTTTTGTAACAAAATTTTATGCTTAATATTAAATATAAATGACTGATTATTAAATGATAATAAAAGTGAAATGTTCTTAACAATTAAACAACATTATTATTAACAATCAATAAACATAGATATAAAGTTTTTAAATTCGGATGAAATTAATTTCCTTTTTATTTTAAGCCTTTGGCTTTATTGGTTTCAATAGCGACCCGAATGAGATCATTTCCAAGAAAGTAATCGCTGGCTACGATGTTGGTACGATTGCACCACTCGTCCCGGAACCATTTGGTCACCTCTTTGTTGGCTTTCTGTGCCAGGACCCTGAGATTGTTTTTCCTGAGTATTACGTCCCATGTTTGAGGTGTCAGCTCGGCCATCAGAGCCCACAAGGGCCTTCTGAGACCGACGTGCTCGTATATGGAACTTCTTAAGTAGTTTCTCAATTCGGAAACCTGGTTGGTGTTACCCCAAAATTGTTTGATTGGAGGCCAAAGCCATTGGTAATCTAAAATTAAGCCACTTATTAACGTATAAGTTTCATGTAATAGTTTTTAGCTATACGTTGGTACAACAAATTCTATCTATTTTGATAAAAGTGGTTTTGTTATTTTTCAAACATAATGGTTCAGAAACAAAAAAAACCCTCTTTACAAGTCTAGTCAAAAGTCGCGAAAGAAATTAAGACAATATGGTGGATGGAAATAAAATTTTAAAATAATTTTAAATAAAGATAATAAATAGTGTTGCTGTTAGAATGATGTATATTTTTGCGATGGAATCTTTCAAATTTCTTTATATTTAAATTAATTTAGAACAATAAATTTATTTCATATAAAATCCCAAAATATGAAAGGATACCATCTAATTTAAATCTTTGATACATTTTTAGAAAGAAAATGATTTCTCTTACCATTTATTACTAATGAATCTGCATAACTTATAATAATACTCCTCTTGGTGGACCATATTTTGCTAAAGGTTGGACCCGACTCGTTCTCATAGCTACTCGAATGAAAAATGTGATTTCCCAAGATATTCTGAAGCAATCTCACAAATTTATGATGCATTTCTCTGGTGAAGTTCTTGGGAAACGGGAATCGATGAATGTCGACGATTATGACTTCCTGTGGCGCTAATTCGGCAAATTTTTGTATTTGCCTTAATACTGGTTCTACTTTTCCTATTCTGACGTTATCATGGTAAATGTATAATCTGAAAAAATATGATTATTGCTAAATTGGTTATTTCTCATGAATTAATCAATGATTATAATTTCTAATAATTACTATTCAGTAATAATGATATGTGTCAATTATTTTTTGAAATTTGAAGCCAATTTATTAGGTGTCGGCATTTATTCTGATCATTAATCACTCCAAAATGCATTGAGGAAAATTGGTGTAATATATTTTAATCAAAATATCTTTATCAATTCCGTCCTGGAGTCCGAGCTGGATTTTTATTCAATATTTTTTGTAATTCATTGTTTTCTTAGTTATTTTCAGACTGAAACACGACACAATTTCAGTCAATTAACAAACAGTATAAAAAATAGAAAAAATCTCAAAATAAGATAAAGAAAAAATCGTTTTTAAGAATTATAACGTGGTACGCAAATGGGCTAAATCAGCGAGTTCGGGAATTAGAAATATTTCTGAGAATGAAATCACATAAATACGCTATAATATCGGAGACTAATTTTCCTAAAAAAAAATATATTAAAATACAGGGTTCTGATGCTTTGGATGTTATATCCCAGAGATTGTATTCGAGGCGCAATACCTCTAACTATAAAATTTGTATAAACTGTACAGCATTTCCAACAAGACGGGAATAAAAGAGGAAATACAAGCTACGGTAATTAGCACTGAAAAGAACGGCGCTGAAATAAACATAGGAGCTATATATTACTCACTAAGATACAAAATAAGATTTCGACAGAAAATTTAGTCTCGCATGATGGGGTATTCTCAACACTTAAACTTATTTTGGCTAGAGTCCACTAACTGCTGTTATCCCAACAACAAAAGAAACAGTACTTTTGCCGACGATACAGTAATCATGACAAAAGATGTATTTCTACCTCGGCGTGCATCTCGGGCTTAAATTGGAAACATCATGTTAGACCAAAAGCCGAAAAATTTGGAATCAAAGCGAAGCAACTGTAGCTGTTAGTCAGATAATGGACCCAACTTGACCTAAAACAAAAGAGACTGCTTTATCAGACAAACATAAAGCCAATTTGGACTTATGGTGTTGGTAAACATGGTTGTCTAAAACATCAAACCAACTAGTAATCCAACGCACTCAAAAGAAGTTCTACGATTAATTATCAGTAACCACCACGCAATCAACAAAGATCTGCACGATGACCTCGAAATAAAATAGGTATACGAAGTGATCCAATATTTCGCCTTAAAACATGATATAAGGTTGTTAAATTATAGCAACACGGAAGTAACAACACTGGACAACAAGCAAGAAATCAGAAAATTGGAAAAAAAACACGAACTTATTAAGTGTATTCTTAACTTTAGCTTAATCAGTTTAGTTTTAATTTAGTTTGCGAAATACATACTGTTGTATAAATCCCGTACTCGCCTTGCTTGTATATTAATTAGTACCACAGAACAGTACTGATAAATTAATTTGTCAATTAAGATTGTATTAAGCATATCTAGGGTAAGAGACATCAGTATATCATATCTGCTGTACGTAAAAAAACTGTTGAAAGATTTTGAAAACGTACATTTTACATCATTGGTATACTTCGTCATATTATTCAATTATTTATTATAAAAAACTGCAACTGAAGAATACTTGATTTGTATACTGACATTTTCAATACTTCATGATGTCTATGATCTCTGTATTTCGGTCACTAGTTACATTATTAAACTACGTTAAATCTATCGGAGGAAGGATAAAACTAAAACTATTAGGCAAATTAGCAAAAGCTTTGTCTCAATTTTTTGGCTTCTATTTAGTTATTAGAATTTAATAGCATGATTGTTGATTTAATAGCATGAATGACAATGAAGGTAGTAGCAATTTATAGAAGAATTGGCTGTAGATAAAAATCGCAATGTTCCTAACCTAACCTAATTCTAACCTTACAAAAAATATCAAAAAAAAAACGCAAGATTTGTTTAAAATTATTCAAATTAAATTGGACCCTGGAGTCTATGTATTATATAGCAACAAAATTTCATAAAATATTACCGTAAGGTGATTATTAGCCCACAGGTATAGTCACTACATAGTATAAAACAAAGTCGCCTTTTCTGTCCCTATATCCCTATGTGTGCTTAAATCTTTAAAACTACGCAACGGATTTTGATGCGGTTTTTTTCAATAAATAGAGTGATTCAAGAGGAAGGTTTATATGTATAATACATGCATAATATACTAAGGCAACATTGCTAATTTTAGAGGTTTCTAACGTGATGTCGTAAATTAACCTATTTTTTTAGGCTTATTTAGCAATTAGCAAAAACGCTGCCTAACCCCACGAGTTAGATCAAATTAATGTACTACAGTATTGTACACCATAAAAAGGTCTACAAAAAAGTCCGCGATGGTATATGTTTATCTTTTAGGGATAACCCACATTAACCATTTTTATTGTTTACTTTTTAAGTGAGAAAATGGCTTATTTACGAAGCTATTTTAAGCAATACGGCATTAATCCTTATCGAATTAAGTACCTTAAATACAGTGTGCAATTAATATAGATCAATATGCTTCCTTACAGCATGTAAATTAAACAAATAATTTCGGAGATATTACAAATTTAAAATTTGCGTTTAAAAATGTGTAATGTAATAAAAATTGTATGAATTTAGATATTCCAAAGATAGCAGGAAATCTTCATAGTAAGTATAGGGGAAGAGGAATTGTTTTACTCCAAATTTAATGCGTGCAGGCCAAGGGCAGTAATGAATGAACCAAAAATACTGGATCGATTTTAATCATGTTTTCATTGAGTGACATAGGCATATATATTTTATGCCCGTGCAAAGTCGGAGCAGGCCGCTATGTTTTTATATACAATGTTCATATTTTTTCTGTAGTGTATTTAATTTAGTATCAGCATTGCACCCGTGCGAAGCCGGGGCGGGTCGCTAGTAAACAATAAAACTTACTCTTTATCTGGCATGTGACCAATTCTTAAATCCAAATATCTATTTCCGAATACCAGTTGGTTCCAGACATCTCTGTCCTGATTCAAGACGTAGCCTTCGAAAACCGCAATTATGCCAGAATAAGAACCCGAATTATGAGTACCAGGAATGAAGACGTTGCCAATTCGTTGATTGGCCAAATACTCCCTGTAACATAATTCTGAATTTATTACAATTGATCATCTGATTTTAATGTCAAATGTGTTACCTATTATCTTGCATCCAAGTAGGCTGTATTTCCAGACATCTGGTATCTATGGTTTGGTTGTTTCTTTTTGAAGTTATCCAGAACGGAAGACAGTGAGGACCGATATCGGCGTTTACTGTGTTCGGATTATACTCCCAATTTCCTGGAAGCCATGGCTCTCGAAATTTGAATTTGGTCTTGTAATAACCGGTGGGGTGCTCAGAAGCGCGAATTTCTTTCAGAATTGCAGATCTCTCTTCCTAAAATTAAATGGATATCATTTTTATGGAAAACCATAAAAACAAACGCCATCCAGCACTAGTTTTCCAGGTATACCGAAAAGTAATTACCGGTTTTTCAAACAGATGTCGCTAGACCTAAGTATGCCTAAGTATGTAATTATGAAATGACACATATAGTATATTCAAAGTTACTTTGTATATACGTCATCTAAATTTGTGACGTCAAAACGTCGCAATGTTGCCGCATCTGACTCTGAGTTTTAGTTCAGTTTGGCTTTGCCATACAACAAAATACTAATCTAAATAAAATAATGAAAAAATGTTATCTTATATAATTTATATTAACACTATAGTACATCTAAAACTTACAGTTAATTATAGAGCCACAATAGTTTATATGTTAGAGTTATAACCTCTTATCATTGTTGCTTTCAAGAATTTTGCATACGCCTGACAACTAGACAACTTTGACAGGCTCATTCGTATACAACGCTCAGAGAGCATTGTGTCCCTTTTTAACTAGAATAAAATGAGAAGGAAAATATTGTCTGATTCTAAAACGAATTTACAAATTGCGACTGGCAATACATTAAACATCTTGACGACGCATGTACAAAAAAAGTTTGAATAGATTATATGTCATTTTATTCTACTGAAATCAAGCTTCAAAGCTATACATGTTATATTTTGGACAAGTAACTCTGTCATAGATTTATACCTCATTGATAATGTCAAGTTTCATGCTTGAAAACGTGCATTTGCGGCACGCATTACTTTTTAGACGTGGTTTAGAAAATTTAAAAGTGGTAATTTCGATGTGCAAGACTAAACACGTTTTAGTAGATCAAAAAAAAAGATGCGAAACTGTAAGAATTATTGGATGAAGACCCAACCCAAAACTCAAAAACAATTGGCAGAAGCGTGGAAGAAGTATGGGAAGATGGGTGTCACATCAATTGAATGATCATCATTCATGATCAATGATCAATGAAAAATCATGTGTGAAATGCTGCTTCAAAGGTATGATCGGAAGTCATTTCTGGATGGAATAGTGACGGGTGATGAAAAATGAATTTATATTGAAAACCCTCAGCGATGGTCATCACCTGGCGAAGCCGGCCGATCGACTCCAAGATCAAATCGTTTTGGTCGCAGGACAATGCTCTGTGTTTGATAGAACCAGAATGGTCTGGTGTATTACAAAGTATTGAAACCTGATGGAACAACTAATAGTGTTCGTTACCCCAATAAATGATCAATTTGAACCATATATTGATCGAAAAACGTCCAGAATGGGCCCGAAGACACGGTAAAAAGATTTTATCGCAACCGGCCAAGGAAACATTGAAAGTGCTTGGATGGGACATATTATTGTACCCGTCGTACTCTCCAGACTGTGTTCCGTCCGACTATCAATTTTTCGCATCAATAGCTCACGCGCTGCGTAGCACTTCGCCTATTTTGAAAAAGTTAGAAAATGGTTCGATGAATATTTTTGCTCAAAGGACAAATAGTTTTTTTGGGAAGACATTCATATATTGCTTGAAAGATTGGCAAGATATATAAAGTCAACTGGCCAATACTTTGAATAACTACATAATTTTCAAGAAAATAGAAAAATGTAATATTTTCCCGAAAAAAAAAATTGTAATTACTCTCTGGTACATCTGAATATAAAGTTGTCGAGTACGGATGTTATAAGGTGTTTCCCGATAAGGTGAAATCGCAAATAATATTCCACAAAGAATGAACTCGTTTCATACTGAACGTATATACAGTATAAATGGTCAACAGAGATAGAATACTTACTGATATCAGAGAATAACTGGTTACCTATCATCGATTACAGTCTGAATACCAGACTATGAATTTACCAGTTTATAGATACAAGTATACTAGGTTTTTGTAAAATAAATCAGATCATGGAACAAATAAACGACTATAGGTGAAAACTATCCAGTAAAGATTCGAAAACTAGTGAAAGAAGAAATCAGAGAAGGTAGCAACAAACAAGAACATATTGAATACTCAAAAGTTTAAGGAGAAATCCAAGAGCTGAAATAGAAGAAGTTTGAGTACGCCCAAATGAGGTGGTAAACACCAGAAAATCTCAACAAACATCCACAAAATTGTTTTGAGTGATCAAAAAGTGAAGTTGCGTGAGTTAACATAGTAAAAATATCAAAAGAACGTGTTGGTTTGCTGGCACGTGTTTGATCACTGTTGACCAAAAACAAGAACGTGTTGAGAATTCTGAACAGTGTTTGGCCATGTTTATACGTAACAAACCGGAACTTTTGCCTCGATATGTTGTAATGGATGAAACATAAATCCATCACTTCACTCCAGAAACAAAACGATCGTCATCTGAGTGCACAGCAACTGGTGACAGACCTATTTTGATGTAAAAGATAAATTGTTCTACAAAAGTGGCATTAAAATGTTAGAGCGGCGCTGGAATGATTGTGTGGCTTTCGATGGAGATTACGTTGATAAATAAATCCAATTTTGAAGAAAAAAATGCGTTTTTCCCGGGAGAAATGCGGTTCTTTTTAGTCTATGTATTATATGATAGATAAAAGAATGATATTAGTAATAAAACAGAATATTCTGTAATCAGTTTAGGTTCAGACAAATCGACTGGACAATCAGCCGTCCATAGAATGGCGGAAAATATCAAGAAGGAAAAAATAGAGTCAGGCTACATCTACATGGTGAATCCATTAATGATGATGTCTATCACCACTAAATGGACTAATGGACACTAAACACACCGCCAATAGCGCTCGATCGATGTGGGTGTGAGATAAAAGAAATGTGAACTAATAATTGTTAGAAATAAAATAATGGTTATTCTGGGACGTGAATGTTTAATTTGGTCTAGACAATTTAAATAAAATGTATGTATTACATTCAAAAGACGACCTAAATTCTCAAAACAAGCAATGAAAAACTACCAAAGCTAAATAAACGGTAGGGTTATTTTAACTTATTTTTTAACGAATAATATATAATTACAGGACAATTTGAACCATCTAACAGATATTTTTAAGTGCATGGTTGGTTACAAATAGAACATAAATTATATATTAGTCAGAAATCTACATCAATGATATATAGAACAAAATAATGTATCTTTAGTCGAACTGTGTATAAATCATCAATAATTAAAATAGTACCTATACCTATTTTTCTCCGTATCACATTCTATTATAATAAAGGTTATTATTTCACCAACTGATATTGTGTACAAAATAAATGTTAATAGAACCTTGACCAGACATTTTTGTTGAATCAGCAACATATAATTGTCACTTACAATTAAATACATCCAATAAAGCAAATATATATAGTAACGAATGAATAACTATTAAGTAGTAAGCAAATAGTAATTATCAATGTTTACCTACTTCTCTGTTTCTCGGATCTTCGTTGGAAAAAATAATATAGTCTGGTGAATTGTTCTCGTTACAATCCTTTACCATCCAGTTTAATTCAAAATAGTTATCTTGCATTGGGGATACGGTTAAATGGACTTTACCGCATGATCCTAGTTGATAATAAACAGCTGAAAAATAAAAAAAAATTGAAATAAGAATTACTAATGATAGCTCTATGGTCGAAATTCGACCAAAATGTATTAAATTAATCATCATAATAATCATCATAACAGAAACTTGATTTAACCTATCTACTACATGTATTTTATATTCTGCAATATACACACAATTTAGCTTAATACCTACCTAAACCTATTTATATATTTACAATATTATATAACTATATATATCGAACTAACTCGAAGATTTAAAAGACCAATTATTTGAGTACCGCCAATTAAAAATGATCGAAATGAATAGGTTCGACGCAACGAAGAAAAAGCTGCATATCTTTAACACGCACGCTAACATATTTCAACCTAGTGATATAGAATCTATCATGGATACATCTCCTGTTTACCAACCCGATGTAGATGTAAATCTAATTTCTCCATTGGAAGTTGCCACTGAAATTGATAACCTCATTCCTAAAAAGGCACCTGTTATAGATGACATTTCACCTGGATTATTGAAAGAACTGCCACGAAAAACAATAATCATGTTGACATATATATTTAATGCCTGTTTAAGACTGAAGCATGTTCCGGAATGCTTTAAGGTGGCAAAAATAATTATGCTCAAAAAACCTGGCAAACCTGCAGAACAAGTCGAATCTTACAGGCTTATTTCGCTACTACCTGCAATAGCAAAGCTATTTGAGAAACTAATAATTAAACGTGTTAAAAATGTTGTAATAATACCAGATTTTCAGTTTGGTTTTCGAAATCACTATTCAACAATCGAACAAGTGCACAGAGTAACTGAGGCTATTGAAAAAGTTGATCTAAAAGACAATTATAAAGCTAATTGGGACCTACGGGGTGCAAATATGGGGTTGCACTAAAAATTCAAATCAACTAGTCATACAACGCTGTCAAAATAAGGTTCTTCGATTTATTACCAATGCCTATCGCTACGTAACCAACGAAGAACTGCACGATGAACTGATTAGACAAGATTTCGCCTTGAAACAAGAAAGAGGAATCTTGAGACACGAAATCATACTAACGTGGAAGCAATACAACTGCTGGGCAGCGCACAGCATGTCAGGAGATTGAAGAGAACCAAACCATAGGAACTTATATAAAGTGTATATCTTTATCTTTAACTATAGCTATAATTTATTATAATTGAGGAATAAATATTCACGTATATAGCCCAAGTAAAAGTACAGCTGAATGAGGAAAAATAGAAATAACGAAATAATGATTGAAAATAAGGAACGTTTCAGGCTCCGGGGTCTGGTACCTAGTCTAGGTGATTTGACAAATGTTCCAATCAAACCAGACCAAAAAAGCTGTTGCCCTGTTGGGAATTGAACAATCGACCTCCGCGTGGAAACTCAACGTTCTAACCATTACACTATAGAAACATTTGCATGCAATGTTTCTACGACGTCTTATATGATATGGTTAATCTTTAAAAAACAAACTGACTGACTTTTTCACTAAACTACTTCCAATTTTTCGTCATATCAGTTGAGTAATAACATTATACACAAAAATCTGATTATATTGGATAAAAAATATGTGAAAACGTTCTAGGTGCTTTTAAAATTTGGGAATTTCTTTTGATTTCCCCACCTTTCCCCCAACAGATCCTGATTTGGTTCCGCCGCGGAAGTGCACTCTTTCGAATGAAAAATAAATTTTGAAAATCGACCATCAATTGACATAGAAATCGCCGAACATACAATAATAAATTTCTATATATTAAAATAGTTATAATAAATTTACAATGGAAAAACAATAGACTTAAATAAAAACGGCAGCACAATAATACAACATTTCCTTAAGTATTTAATGAACCTTTTTAATTAATTAAGCTTTAACCTCTGTTAGCAATTCTGAGCATATTATATTTTAGATCTTAATTGATTTCATATCATAATTTCTTATACTACGTTCAAATTAACGCTTGCTTTTCTCTAATGCTCATTTTTAACTTATTGATTGATAGTTTTTCCAGTAAGAAAATGGAATAACTATTCCGCAGCGCAATAGAGTCTTTAAAAAATGTGTTAAGAATTATTGAAAATGCTCACAATCTTTTAAGTATTAAATATGTCAGTAATAATTTAAGATGATGCTAGATCAAAGAATAATTCAAGCAATGGATGATTCCCCATGTTTTGACTGCTTCAAATGATAGTAAAATGACGTAAACTGACTAAGATGATAATGGGTATGTCAGTAATAATGGGTATGTCAGTAATAATTTAAGATGGTGCTAGATCAAAGAATAATTCAATCAATGGGTGATTCCCCATGTTTTGATTGCTTCAAATGATAGTAAAATGACGTAAACTGACTAAGATGATAATGTGTATGTCAGTAATATGGGTATGTCAGTAATAATTTAAGATGGTGCTAGAACAAAGAATAATTCAAGCAATGGGTGATACCCTATGTTTTGACTGCTTCAAATGATAGTAAAATGGTGTAAACTGACTAAGATGATAATGGGTATGGGTTTAATATTTTTGAAGGAATATTTGTAATAAATGTCATAGGAATCCTTTTTAACTCATCAATTAAAATATTGAATGGACTCTCTAGTATTTTTATGGTGGATATATCTGAAAATGTTTGACCATTGCAGCTGTATTATCTAGAACTATCAGATTAATAAGTGTATATAGAAAATATCTTTATGAAATAAATATGAATAAATGAAAATAAAATAAATAATCAGTCAATTGAAAAGTCCCCGGTCTGACTGAAGGAAGTCCCCGTTTGAAGGACGAAATTAATATATTCAATTTAAAAAAATCTAAACAAATTAATAAATTTAAATAATATCATGTATTCATTAAATTTCCTAGATATATTCATATAGCTGTTTAATGTGGTTGCAAAAAACGAGACCATGTGAAAACAGAAGCGAAGAAGAAATCTTTATAAAACTCTATAGAAAATTTGGCTTTTAATTTAGATCAATATTATATTTAATTTCCATTTTATAGATATAATATATTGAGAGAAACAGTTGAAAATGCGTTTTTGTGAATATTTTTGTTCTTTCAGCAATTTTCAATATTTTAAGAAAATTTATCAATAATTCTCAGTTGATTTGGTTCTTGTATTATTGTAATTGAAAAATTGGTCTTTGGAATCATCAAACACCAAATACATATTTAATACAAAGTACTTCTCTGTTGTAACATAGTTGTAGATCTAAAAACAAAAAAATAACTGAAAGCAAATCAATAATTCTTGCAATTATACTTTTTATTGGTAGTCATCCAATGTATTAATCTATTAATTGAATTTCAACGAATAATGTACTGATTAAAAAGAACAATACCTAGAAAGAAATTCCACCAAAAGTCAGATAAAAATTACTCATTAAAGGTAGATAAAGGTACTTTTTATTTTATAGTGTAAACACATTCCTATTTTAGAAAAGAGGAAAAAAATTTTGATATAAATTTATGGAAAACACGTGAAACAACACGAGGTTAACAAAACAATAAAGACGTTTTAACGTAATTTACCTATGTTTCCCACAATTATCTCACAATATGACAATGTTATTGATAATATATCTTCCTCTTACGGTAATAAGTAATATAAAATTACGGTAATAACTATATAAAATTTCTTTTATAACTTTTTATCATCATGTTGATATTTCATCCTCCCTAAAATTTTACTTTCTCGAATCTTTTTTGATAAAAATATTACCACTGTTCTTCTCTCGCATCAACTAGATTTTCAAGAAAATAGTCACGATGGTTGTTCAAAAAGTGGACCTTCAATTATCTCATAAACAGCCAACAATTTTGAAAGTGTGCGTCATATTAACTGGGATAAGTCTATGATTAGAAGCTTTTACGTTGCTTTGCTCGAAAACTTCTTTATATTATATTTAAGCCCACTTTTTTTTTGAATTCATTGCATGTTCTTCGATAGAAATTGGACAACAATCGTTTCGTTCAGTTTAGATTCTGATAAAAGAAAAAATGTATTATACACATGTATTTAAAACAACCACCATCTTTTAGCCTAAAGTACAGCTTTATGTGTATTGGCGATAAGAGAAAAGCAAAGCGTTCGTTCCGTCTGGTGTCTTTTGTTTGCCAAGGAGCATGGAGATAATATGAAAATCTCCAATAGCTCCCAGTTGTATAGTTAATATTTTGTAAGGTGATGTAAGGATATATGTTAATTTTCCACGTAGGAAAACAGCCAATAAAGAATGACTATTACATTTACATTATGACACAAATACATTCTAAATTTGTTTTTATTTTTTAAGAATTCATATAGGAGAAATTAGGTGATACAATCTCGCTATTATTAGGATCATCAGCTATTATATCCAAATAACACAGGATAAAAATTGCTTTGAAAATATATAGCAGATGAAGAAAAAGAAGAATATCAAATACGATATTGCAATGTGTGAGAAAAGGAACAAACGAGAAGTTGGAGATGCTTATCAAGTACTTGAAGATTGAGAACGAACAATAAGAATAAAGAAGTTTAGATCTAAATAAGGCAAATGGATATGGAAGAAATTAGATGTCATGAAAGTGAGGACGAATTGAAAAATTACATGACCGATTTTCATGAACAATTGATCATGAATAATAAAAATTGACTGTAAAGATAGGAAATTGGAAACTGATAATTGATGGAGATATGTGGACATGGAACATGGAAATACATGAATTGGGGGGAGACACGGGAGTATAGGAGTTAATGGCGATAATTGGAGAGTAGGATTGGGAGAAGTGAAAATAAATTCAACAGCGTAAAGGACGAATTAGGAAACAAATTATCACAAAATGAAACAATTAGAAAACGTGGAAGAAGACGATAAAGCAGAGGAACTGGAGGAAGAATTTTCAAAAAGAAGGGTGTGTAGTGGAGCTCATAAAAACGAAGGAGCATCAGCAGAAATAGACTCCATAATAGATAAAAAGTTCGACAAGAAAGTGTACCCAACTTAGTGTCACAAAAGGTGTTTTTAAAAATACCTATAATATTGTATAATATGGATAATGTTTTCACCGTTTTGTTATAACTTTCACGAAATAATATACCGTTAGATAAAAGTGTTGCGATTTAACAGATATTTTTTACATCAGTTTATTCATATAGCGACTAATATATTCTAATCGTGTATCGTTTGGGACAACACAACAAATTAGTACATTTACCTTGCGGTACCGAGCCGGCAATAGATCGCAAATTCGTTGAAATCACGAGGCATACCAGCAGCAGAAATTCCCGCATCGGTCGATCTCCATCCATCGGTCACCGTTAGCGATAATCGCTTTTTCTTTTAGGCGGAAACAAAAACACACACACACGTACGCGCACCCAGAAAAAGAATCGTACCGCTCAGATCTGCGTCATTTCGTACGATGGACTCAATAATAAGTAAATTAAATTGTTCTTTCGACTAGACCCGGACGGGTCTCAACGATTCGAACTGTTACTGTCGTATGGCGCTGAATGACTTAACACGCTCGAAAGAACTCGGTTTCCCAGGTTGCTTTACATGCAATTAAACACATTGTCAAGCTGTTGGAGTGACAAAAAGGAAGTGAAGCTCGATACCGGTTTTAATATCAATGTTTTTATTTGGTTTAGAAAATATTTAGCAATAATATTGATCAACTTTTTAAAAACCATTTCGGTAAATTAATGGGATTATTTTAATCAGTTATACGAAGGTTGCTATTAATATTTTGAGCCTAATAATCAAGATACACTAATTTATTAACGAAAATGGCTTTATTGTTTTTCAAAGTATTTTAATATAAAATCTTTTGGTACCATATCGGTGTTGTACAATGGATGACCCATAAATTCCACCTATGGACCAATTAACTAGATGGTGGTTTCAGTCGATGTATGAGAGCTTGCATTGTCATGAGAAAAAATTATCCTTCGTTGCCTCTTCCTTTTTAACTTCTGCTAAAAAACACTTTTAATAAACAAATGGTTATGTACGATTCAGAATTCTCCATTCTAAATTGTTCTAACGTCACGGTTGCCACATGCTCAGTTATTCCGAACAAACAGGCGAGCTTTTGCTTCGAAGTGCTTTGCGCACTAATAATATTCATTGGATTTGACGTCTTGGAAGAGCCATACAGTTGATTGTTGGAATTTATACGAGTTTATACATCTTTTTGAGTCTTTATCAATTTATGTGAAATTCAAAGTGAACATATATTTTCACTGATAAATGTCCATAAAATATCTTATTAATTAGCTCGCCTCATGGCATTAATGTTTTCTGTCATAACAACTGATTTTGGATGACTTTTGGCCTAGACCGACTGCAGCCACGATTAAATTCGTTATAGTTATATTTCGTAGTGTTCAAGAATGGGACTTCATCGCCATAAGTCGGAGGAAATTGATCGATGCACACCTGTCTTGCTAATTCTTACTAATTCGTACGCTGAGGTTGCAAAAAATCATAGTACCAAACTGTTTACGAGTTTACTCCATATTTTCACCGAGCCAAATGTTCAAGTAATTGTAAACAACATAAGTTGTGTGTGAATGACGAAATGTTCCGATCTAATAAACTTGCAATTGAAAACGTTACATGGAGCCTAATACCATTTAGTATTGCCAAGACTCAAAATATAAATAACAACCCACATACTAATTTGGAATATTTTTATTGACTTCAATAAAGTATAAAATATTCAAAAATGCTATTCAAAAGCTATTTTTGAAGAATTTTTGTTTAACTTTATAACGCTGTTTCCTCGACATCCTTGGACTATATGCTTCAATATTATAGTTAATTATCGCGAAAACCCCATTTCATATTTCTTAAAGCCAGCCGTCCCTCCAGTCTTTAACAAGATACTTAAGATTTAAGATTTATGTGGTCAATAGCTGTCGAGATAGGAAAAAACGTCTTCCCTTGATTGATTATTCTGGTCGTTCTTCTTTAATTGCATGCAATTTTATTATTGAGGATAGAGATAAATTAATGGTTTGGTAATTTTCGGACTCTCATGAACATTTTTGTGCAATCCCACTAATACATCATCACCCCTTCCAGTATTTAGGGCACGTTATTCCTGTATTTTATTTCAATTTAACAATTCACAAGTGGAAACTCGGTATATCAAAATTTTCACCAATGATTTTTCAATGTAGAACCGAGAATCTCTTGGAAATTAACCTTATGTGAATGGTTCATGTATGTATGTATTGTTGAGTTGCAAGATGAGGTTCATCTTTAACATTGAAATTTCCGGAACAGAAACGAATAAATTAATAGTGCTACTGACGTTCACTCATCTCCATAAACACCATACATTTGATAAGCAAAATGTAAAACATCAGAAACATGATTCTCTGACATCTTCATTTTTATAACAGTATCTTTGGCTAAGTAAATGAATTATATTACCTTTATATCTAGAATATTCTATGTAGCCTATATATCCAAAGTAGCAGTCAATCACGTCATCAAGATGTTTAATGTATTGGATATTTTACCTTGTAAATTCGTTTTAATACCACACAATATTTTCCTTCTTATTTCGTTCTATGTAGAAAGAGATATAATGCTGTCTTATACGTTCTAACTTGCAACCGAATCAGCCTGCAAAAGTCGGTAGGTTATCAAATGTCAGCAAAATTCTTCAAAACAGTAGTGACAATAAGATGTTATAAAACACAAATGTTGTTTTGAATCTTTGCTTGTTATGATACATTTCAAATTGCTGGAGATAATAGATGGAGAGATGTGGGGACGGAACATGGAAATAGATGGATTGGGGGGAGACACGGGAGGAGATTGAGATTGATTGGAGGGAGATATTCGAAAGATAGTTAATGGCGATAAATGGAGCGTAATATTGGGAGAAGTGAAAACAAATTCAACAGTGTAAAGCAGGAAATAGGAAACAAATTATCACAAAATGAAACAACGGAAGAAGACGATAAAGCAGAGGAACTGGAGGAAGAATTTTCAAAAAGAAGGGTGTGTAGTGGAGCTCATAAAAACAAAATAGCATCGGCAGAAGTTGAATGTATAATAAATAGAAAGCTGGAACAAGAAATCGAATAATTATTCGGAAAGGATATTAATTGTAAAAAATGAGAAATAAAAATGGAACTTAGTGCTACAAGAGGTGTTTTTCAAAATACCTACAATATTATAATATAAAAAAATATTTAACACTTGGATAACGTTTTCACACTCTTGTCATAAGATTCACGATTTAATATACCGTTGGATAAAAGTGTTATGATATAACAGATTTTTTAGATCACTTTATTTATAAAGAGACTAATATAATAGCAGTTGGATATAGTTATTAATATTATCAAGTAGTATCAGTAGTGACAATAAGATGTTATAAAATACAAATGTTGCTTTGCTTGTTATGATACATTTCAAATTGTTGCATAAAATTTATTTTAGCTCTAGTTGAAAATGACGAGGCCTAATAAATAGTCAGTCAGAAACCAATTACGTTAAATAAACTAAAATGCATAAAATGTCATAGTTAAATGCGGCAACATTGCGAAGTTTTGAGTTCACTGCTACTTTGGATAAACTATAGACTTTTACCTCTCAAACGCGCTATAGTATCGCTTCATTGAATAAGTTTTGGTGGTGATATGCTATCTTAAATTCATTGGGATAAAACGAAATTACTTTCTCCCCAACCTTATACATATATGATTATACCATGAAAGTCAGAGTCAAGTTGCAGCCGCTTGCATACCGCTTAGCATCGCATCATTTTTATCAGCTTTATGTTGTTTAGCAAAGAAAGTGAAAAGGAATATATCCGAACATTCTTGGAAAACTGTTTATATGAAGCTGTTGCTTGTTGTTGTTGATAGGTGGATTTATATTTGGAATTATTCATAAAAACCTTGTGTAAAAAGTAAATAATAAATATTGTTTTTATAATTTTCATACGTGGTATTTCATACTCACTTAATTTTTTGGCATCTCAACTCAGTTCATTGGCAGTTAATACAAGATATTATTACGAATATTAATTTTCTATACGAAATATGTTTGTAAACTTAGAGACATGTACATGAAAGCATCAACATTTTATTCAAATTCACTATGTAGATATCCAAGAAGAAAAAACTGGCCACATTAAAAATGAAGAAGTTTAAGCGGAATCTTATTAATATATTTTAAGACAAATAAACCCGTAAAAGTAGGCGAATATATAAGACAATTAAACCTTTTTGATTTCTTTAAAGTTAATCTGCTAATTCGTCAGAAAATTGTCTGGATTATATGATAATACTGGTAAAACTCTCTATTAAGGCAGTTATGATAGGGTATACTAATTATTACCTAATAATACAAAAACTGAAAATTGTTCAAAAAAGGGGTGTTGAAAATAATAGCAACGAATTATAAAACAAAAAGAAAAAGTACATTAGTTTAGAAATTGAATTATAGCACAAGCTTAATCAATTAGCAGTGACACAAATGAAACTGATAGTATAATGATGTTATTAAAAGGATAGCGTTTTTCCCAGCGACAGTATCCCCAGCGATCAGTTCCCCAGCGACAATATCCACAGTAGTTAACTGACAGATATTGATAAATATTAAAATAATTGTGGTATCTCGACATCCTCAAGGAGCATCAGAATAGCATTAAACATCTTCCTTGACTAGCACCACCGACCGACTTCAACATAAATGAACCGTTAGGGGAAGTTTTAGAGTAGATATTGAGGAGTAGATTTAAATCTCCATAATTAAAGCAATTGACGAGTTTTGGTACGAAAACGGGATAACATTCAGTTGGAAGGAATTCAAACACTGTATGAACTTATATCGTGAAGAATTGCAGATGTTTTAAAATGATCGTTCAACACGTGGAGTGTAACAATACAGGAGATTTTTTAAATCGAATAGGAAACATTACAATAATACTATAAACTATAGAACAGTAATTTTTAAAATAAAAATCTGGTAACGTTGTACTGTAAAATGCCGGTTAGCAGTTGTTAAATTATGGTTTTCAAAAATGTTAAAACATTATTAAACGAAGTTAACATGCCTGAGCCCTTTAATCCCTAACTACTCCACTCGCACCTCTCGCTCCAGTGCTGGAGTTGGTTTGTTGCATCCTTTCTCTATCCATTACCCCAATTTTCCCCCTTGGACCTTCACTACTCTCTTCATAAGCGCATCCATTCTTATTAATCTACTTATCATTACATTTTTACGGAGGTTAGGATTAGATTAATATATTTACGCAAAAACGAATACAAATTTAAACAGATTTCCTGATGCAAAGCTTCATTTTGTAGGTAAACCATACATTACGTTAGATGTTACTTGTAGCTAGCCTATTTAAACCTCATTACTGTAGACTCCCTGTGGACTCTGCAGCAAAATATTTCGCTTCAATCATTACTCTTATTTAAACAGATCATTTAAAATAAAATCTAACACTCATTTATATAATTTTTATTTCATATCCTTATCTCTAACTCTGATACTCACATATATATATTTATAGAATCAGTTCTCAAATTTATGTACAAATAGTCGGTCAATAAATTGTATCGTTAATGGTTAGGATCTGGTTTAGACGAAACAAATCAAATAGCAATCGAAACATTATCATTATCGTAAATAAATAAACTCGTTCTAAAACTTACAGAGCATTCGACACTATATATTGCGTAACATACTCGATCAATGATCATACTTGCCAAAGCTTTTGTTTGATCCGCATGCCAACGATTCCGGTTTGGAGGAGATAGTTACAGGGCGGTATAGTTGGCACGCGGACCAGTCCACTCATTCTTTGTTACCCTTATATACAGTCAGTAAACCTTAAGACAAGTCTAAAGAATTATATCACAGTTGAAGTATCTATTTGCGTCTTGTTCTCGTCGTCTCCCATGTTCAAAACCAGCGACGTTTCTCCAATGGGGGCGGCGGCGTCCACCAAGTGCTCGGCGCTGAGCGAGGCCACGCTGTTGTCCGCGAACGTAGCTTCCCGCGCTGCATGGCTTGGAGATCTGGAACTACTCCGGAAACTACTCCGCAGTATCGACGCGACTTCCGCAGCTGTGAGGGCGTTCGGCGATGACTGCAGGTTCCGCAGTCTCTCCAACGTGGTGATTCTGACGGGAGTCGTATTGGATGACGCGTTCATCTCCACGAAAACGCTGTTGTAGTCGGGAGGAGGAGGCTCGTCGGTTTGCATAACGCTGGGTCGAGTGCGTGATGGTCCAGCCACTCCGGCATCGCCCAAAACGTTGGCTATCCTACGCATACTCCTCCTGATGCTCTGACGAAGGAACTTGGCCAGACGAGCCCCCGTCGCGGTGGTGTAACTGGGCGGCGGGGTATATTTCGGTGGTGGGTCTTCGGAAGCAGCGTTCGACGTGTTAGTATTTCCCGCAGCCGCACTTATAACAGGAGGGTCCTCCATGTGCTCTCCAATTGGTGGCCGATAAAGTAATTGGATTCTCTGTAAATATTAAAGATTATGTAACAGTGAAATAACAAATTATTTGTTTACAATCAAGGCATGTGGCTCGTAACCATTGGAAACGTTATTTATGTCCATATACGATAAAGTAGCATCGTGAATCTAATACCAAAACATTCACCTTTAGTGTTATCAGCAATAGCATGCTCTCCGACCTCGACTTACTCGAAATGTTAACGGGTTATTAATTTTGGATACACATTTCTCTTATTGTGGTAAGAATTTTATCTGGTAATATTATTAATTAAATTAAATTAAATATGCTTATTAAAAATAATA
Source organism: Rhynchophorus ferrugineus (assembly GCF_030347505.1). Classification (NCBI taxonomy): domain Eukaryota; kingdom Metazoa; phylum Arthropoda; class Insecta; order Coleoptera; family Curculionidae; genus Rhynchophorus; species Rhynchophorus ferrugineus. The sequence goes on along the minus strand of NW_027472580.1, from coordinate 86,498,175 downwards.
AGTTTACCTCTTGTTTTCTAAATAATCTGTCAACTAAATTTAGAGATACTAGCAGTGTTATTTTAATATTGATTATGTATTATACAACCATCAACAACGAAAAAGATATTTGACATATACTTTAACTGGATATATTCAGAAGTAGAAGTCATTCAAGTAACATATTGAACAAAATTCAGTTATGTCCGCCTTTTCGGGCAGTATTGTCATCATTAAATATTTTCTCTAGTATAAATATGCACTTATATTACTTTCTACCTATATAAATAGCAACTCTCTCTAGTAACACCGCAAGGTTCAAGACGCCAGAAACAACTCGATGAGATGATCCAGTGGTTAAATATCTGGAGGTAGAAACTCAACCCACAGAAAAACCAGCAATCTTCCTCCGCAAGAAGCTTTTCGCACCGAGCATTTCGCGTCTTAAAATCGAGAATGGTTCGTCGTTCTATACGGCTCCAGTGTATATCTCAAATATTCTCAGTCAGGTGGAACATCTTGGTCACAAGCAATGCAAAATTAACATGGACAGATTTGGGCTAACAAGCTGTATTTTCCAGTCTCTAGTCCATTTGTAGATCTTTTTGACCGCTACTTGTACTTTTTCTACAGCCTCAGATAGAGATCATCTTTTGACATGATAACTCTGTCGTCGGCAAATGTTTCAAGTATTGTTTATTTTGTTGTTAGGATATCAGCAATATAGGGCAGATATAGGAGTGGTTCCAAGACATCTGGAACTTCAGCCGAAATAGATTTAAGTGTTAGAAATGCCCCTTCATGCGAAACTCTAAATTTGCCTTTGCTCATTTTGTAAATCTAAAATATGTTCAATATGTAGTAGTCAAAATCGTGATTTTCTGAACATTCAAACGCACCGTTCAGCTGATTTAAACAAAAATGAGAATATTGGCTCTAATTCTTAATACGACTTTAAGTTCCCATCATAAAAGTTCGAAAAGAAAATCGGAAATAAGAAGCTTCATTTATCAGTGACATCTTAGCCTTCATACTGTTAGATCAATAATATTGGGGGTTTGAGAAGCAAGGTATCGAATTATATTAAAGCTGTTAAAAGTCATAGTTATTATTTCACATTTTATATACTACAATAAGTTCGAGACTAGGAGTTATTGAAGTAGGACATGGATCAACAATGTAGACAAAGCGGAGTATTCACATTTCGCAGCTTCCCATCAACATTTCTGGAATCTGCTGAGTTTAGCCAAACATATGTTCGTTATGTGGTCATACAACAGTCACATATATGTTTCAAAACTAATAAAAACTTATTAGGAAATGCTTAAATGCTTAATGCTTAATAACTTTTTCATTATTAATTTGCATTCAAAATAGAATTAATTTAATGCCCTTATAAGTCATAAAGCATTCATATTTTTCACACAAAATCGCTTATTATTTCTCATGATTTTAATAATAGTCAAATGTTACTTGGATAAATTCTGTTTTTAACTGGTCATTTTTATTAATAATATTTAATAACTTCTATAAGTTAATAATGGCTTACTCTACAAGAATAATATCTAAAATAAACAGCAGATAAAATAAAGCAAATAAGTTTTAAACAAAGAAAAAATAAACAGAAAAAGCATGATGTGTATGACATTTTGAAGTACCAACATTATTTCCTGATTCTTCGTATTCCTAGCGTGGGCATGAAATTAAAAACGTAATTGTTAGTACAGTTACACTAGCGTTACTCTAAATATTAAATCGGTTGAATAGTCCTTGATTAACCTATAGATTGTGACTTATATAAAATAAATACTATATTTGGAAAGTACCAATCTAGAAGGGTATTTCTAAAAATGTCGTTATCTATAAGTCGAACAATAATTGCATATTTCTTTCTCTTAGTTACAAATGAAAATTGAAGAAAATAATGACTTGATCACTGTTTGTATTGATTGATATGGTAACTTTGAATGTGAGCTTATAATGATGTTCAGGGCTCTGTATATAATAAAATAATAGTTGGTCTATAGAATAGTGGATAGAAAAAGGTCCCCCGACGTAAGATCAAATAATATCGTAGCAAAAAGCGCTATGGCCTGAGGCATACTCTAAGGTGCATTTAGCAAGAAAAGTTTTCACTTTCTAAGTCAATGAATAGTATCATAAATTAATTGTTACGCGTCAAAAATGTTATGAAAGTAATATATTGACGAATATACTTATGCTTCCTCAAAATAAATGTTTTGTTGGTTACATTGGGTACTTTTCATTCGATGTATTATATAAATACGAGAAAAATGAATTATTATTCGATATCAAAAAATAAATAATTACAAAATTATTGATAGGTTGATACAGTTTTATCGGTTTTTTACATATGAATAAAAACAAGGAAATTGACCGTTAATTTAAGTGAAGTAATATTTTTAAATTCGGAAGGTATAAAAGATAGACAACAAATTATACTCGTTGGAATATAGGCAACATATTATACAGCTAGACCTGATTTATTTACTATACCAAGAAGTTGTAACATTTTAAATCTTAATTGGGAACTTACATCCAGTATGTCTGGTGGTCCATTATTTAAGTAACGATAGCTTTGGACGACGGCAACTAATGGCACACAAAGAACAGGTAAGAGTTGCAGCATGGAGCCGATTTGTCTAGTCCACAACGGCCAATAATATGAAAATGGAGCGTGATGCCATATAAACATATCCCGGAAACTCCCATTCTTAAAGGTAGTGATGCATAATACCTACAAGAAATCAATGTTAATTAATTTTGTATACAAAAAAGTACATGTTGCTGGTAATTGGAGTAGAACGTGTGGTAATAGTAATTAAATGTTTCTCACCATCAAAGCCACTGGTAGTATAACGTTCCATGTGAATGATAATAACGCCGGTGCCCAACCAAAGAAGCAAGAATAACTCTGGGGATTGAACAAGGCAGTTACCACTGTATCTCCGCTATATGGACGTCCTCTAACCATGAACACTGCAATTATCTGCAGTAGAATAACTATAGTCAACCACCAGATGCTTCCCATTGTATAATCCATAAAATACACTACGTAAATACCCAGCTGTAACATAAAATATGATTATTTCACTGTACGTATCCACACAATATTAGATGTCTTACCTCAGTCGCCATAGGAAGACCTAAAATGAAACCACATGCGCAGCTGAAGAACGTTATGGTGGTTTCCCACGCCTTCAATACTTTGGTTTTGATAGCCATGATGCCGGTGATGACACAGTGCCAGATGGCGAGCTGCTGAGCAATTCCAAACATGATGAATATGAAGTAGGTCAACACTGCCCAGAAGGGGGACACTTGGTCGGCACCGATGACAGCGAACGTGGCTGGTAACAATTCAGTGGCTAGTCGAAGAACCTATATCATAAATTAATGATTGAATAAGCATTGATGAATGTTGACTAAATCAGTTTTATTTCAAATACATTGTGTCTAAAAAAGTTTGAATTTCAAGAATCCACAACTTTGGACTGTATAATATCTTTTCTATAGAATTTATCTTCTGTATATCATCTTCTATGTTTACGTTTTAGTTTGAAATCGGTACTCAAAAGTTTGTTTGATAAATTGTTATCTGATATTCCTAATTATTCACCCTATTAATTTCGTAATAATGTGATTTTTCAATATTTGAAGATAAGGTTGTAGTGTTTAAATATCATGTTTATCAAATAAACACTACTTTCTTCAAAAATTGGTTAGAACGTATTCAAAGGCGCATTCAGCTTCATGAAGAATAATTTGATAAACAAAAAAGCAAAACCAACCAAACCCAACTATTGATATTAATTGTTTCTTTTTAAAATGTATTTTTTGTTATAATATCTTAAATATTGGTTCTAAACACGTATGTAACTATATATTCTATTTCAAAACAAAGATCAGCCATGATGTTAGCTCAGATAATTTTCTAGTCCTAGTTCAGGTCCGTTGAAATATATGAAGTAAGCGAAGTTTTTACAAGTTGGCGATGTATTTAGGACAGGAAAGTTATATCAACACAATAGTTAACTAATAGTTTCATTATATAGCTAGTATTTTAATCATATGCTCACAATTATCATTTTCATCGTAACTTAATACAAGAAAAAATATGTATTTTGTAAATACCTTTACAACAAATAGCTTTATAACTTCTCGATATCGTCTGATAGGAAATAATCCTGATTATCCCAAGAATATACTCGTTAACTCTTTAGTGGATGTCTGGTCCTGAAGTAATTTAAAGTTCAAGTGCCTATGGCATATTGTTGCATGTACATATTACGCCTTTTGCTGTCCAAATATTTTTTTATAATTTAGCCGGCTTGGTGGCGCAGTTGTAAAGGCGACAGGATGGTCCTTCTATTGCTGCGATATCAACGATGAACTATATCATGTGATGCATCAAAAAGATTTTTTCATTAAAGCCTGAGTTTTTAACTCATAACAAAACAAATCGTATCTCTATATTTAATATTAAAAAAGATATATTTGAAGCCATATAAAGTATAGTCTAAAATGAAAATAGTCGGTTATGGTACAGAGACATATAGAGAAAATTGATTATGAGAAATGATAAATTTAATAGTATATAACAGAGATACCTGTACAATATTTGAAAATAAGTACACCATATTAAAGTATTTTTAAAAATTATGAAATAAATCCGTAATAGTAAAAAAAATAGTAACATTTGACCATGGTAATGTTAGAATTACAAATCTGAAAAAGTTTGGTTATCAAAATTTAGTCCATCTACCGTACTTGATAAGTTTTTGGTTTTAAAGAAATACTGCTCCAGTATTGCCATATCAATACAATTTTTCCAGTAATTTCAAGTAATTAATTAAAAAGGAATTTGCCCTATTTTTTGCGGAGTTATTTTCTGTTTTATTGAAACAAATTTGCTACTGGCTGTAAATGCGAAACAAGTGATTATTTCCATAAAATTCGATACAAAAACCATCCTAGTAGAAAAATAAAGCAAATATCATAGGAGATAATTTCATCAGCATATCATAAACAATAGAAAAGAATTCAAATTATAATACAAAATAATATTGGTTGTTTGGAAGATAATCTAAATTATTAATACATAGTAAGTTGCTGGTGTAAAAACAAATACTAAGATCTATATAGAACTATTAGTTATGGGGATATTCTGCTAGAAGTAAAATCTACATAATATATGTATTTCACAATAAACTCTAGTAAAGTCCAGTTCAGGATTCCAGCTTCAGAGAGGAAATTATGACATTCGCAACAAGGCATGAAGAAAGAATCTATTCTTATGTTAATACCCAAGTCCTGCAACTTTTACACTGTGAAATTGGACGCAAAATTAAGAGAATCAGTTCTGCTATTTTGTAAAGTTGTGTAGTGAAGTGTACTAGAGTGTAAAACTAGTTGGAAATGCTACTAACTTTCATTTTATTAGGGACTAACTAATGTCCAATGGGTCTTGATAAGTACCTATTTTTAAGTCATTGCAGAGACAAATTGTAGGTTAATCGACAACGGCTAGTAATAATATATTAACATATTTTTAAAAATGGTCTTTGAGGACAAATGTGAATAATTTTAAAACATGAGACGGCTTACACTTTACGCAGCAACGTTTATATGAAATGTCCCATCGTAGCTATCGAACTTTAGCAGAACTTACTTTTTTCTGGCTGAACAAAACATTAAAAATTATGTTTAAATAAGATTAAAAAGAGGTGTAATCAATCGCTAAAAATTATATTAACGTCTGTGCTCAAAGGCAGATGACATGCATTAAAAACGCGTTATCCTAATTCTATTTGTTTGCAATTAATTGCAGAACTTTTTTCTTTCTATCTATTATTAATTCTTAGTCATAAAATTTGCATTGATAATCGTGAACAAAGCAAATTGTAATCGATAATATTATGCATTGCACATGTTCCACCTTTATATGATATTCCATTTATTGTACTCACTTGAAAACCGCTCTCGTGGGTGTTATCTATTCCAGGTCTGACAACTCTCTCGCCCATAATGAAAGAATTATGAATCATGTATCGGACGGGAGTGTTCGATACGCTCGCCGGTACTGGATCCTTCGCCGATCTCAAGAATTGATACGAGGACATTCGTTCTAAAAAATTATAATGGTAACAAGATGACTCTCGTTTTCTGAAGTTTCATAGCTTACCGAACGAACTGGGATAGTAACTGTAGCCGTAGAATTTGAGGATCTGGACGCAGGTGTTGGCTAAGAATGCGACTAGTATCAAGACGGATATTGTTATGACGGCTACCAGACTAGAGTCACGTTGAAGAAGATGCTTGTGTTTGTTATGTGATGCTATTTGCATTATGGCTGCCCCCATCAGGCCCCAGGTCAGGAATACTTCTTGAGCTGCTGCTAACCAGCTCTGAAATAAATCAAAATTCATTAGTAAAAATCAAATATATAAAATAAAAAAATACAGCGTTTTATCATATAATATTCTCTTTAAATATAATTTTCTTTCAGAACTTTCAGAACAGAACAAAATTGTACTTAAAGCCATAAAAGGATGACAACATCAAGATGACCGTCAATACCCCGTATTACCCATTGCCGTGGACACTCTGTACGTAAGGAAACAAATTAAATATGAAATAGTGAAAAATACTTGTTTTAGAAAAGACGAACAAAAGAGGACTCTGTTCATTGTATATCGACCACCAATAAACTATTCGACAGTTGATTAGAATTTTTGATATACATAGTTTAGGTCATTCAAATGAGGGTGTCATTTAAATTTCGTGGAAAAGTATCTTCGGCCCATCCTTACATATAGGTCTTATACACAGCCCATATCCCAACAATAAGGAAAAAGTAGATATATTTATAACTAAAACTATAGAAGAATTGTAAGTATGAGTCAACAATATTCATTAATGGACTAAATCTGTCTATGCCAATTTTGGAAAATTGGAAACATTCGCATATTAGACAGTTAGCAGATATATTAGAGACAAGTTGAGCAAAACAAACTCAAAGTTAAACTATTGTTTTGGTTAGTGGAAAGATATACCCAACTAACTAACTAACTAATAAAGCCTAGTCTAAGTTTACTTAACTAACTAAGGCTACCAAAATAAAGATGATCGATTAATTACCAATGCTTATAAGTGTAACGTAATCAATGAAGAACTAGGAGTCAAATGAATTCATGAAGTTATTTAATATATCGCAGTTAAAAATGAAAGGTTACCAAATCACAGCAACGCGGAAGCAACATAACTACTGGACTATAAATACCTGAGAAGCGAACTTGTTTAAAATTTATTTTAATTAGGAAAATATATATTAATTGTAACAATTCCTCATTATGATGATTACTCAATATGACCATTAATATAAATGTCTTAAAACCTTATTGATAAAAACGAAATTACTTTAACCAGAAAATTGCAATAAAACTTAATTATCTGCTATTGATATTTATTAATAAAGACTAATGAATTTTGACGGAATAATTTTTCACGATCAGAATACCAAGGAAGGAATTTTTATTTAAATGCCCGTAAAGTTATCGCTCATTTAATCGATTTCTAATTAGTCAAGATAAAATCAATTTTTGAATGATAATTACAAGTATAAATAAAAAGATCATGGGCCCATAAAATTATTTATAGATTACCGAAATTAGTAAATAAACTGATTTTAATTTATTTTTTTTTTTAAATAATGGAAATGTATAATTTAATAGACTTGATTTCTATTTTTGTATTTAAGTTTTGTTTGAGTAACTTAAACTTCAGCAAAATTTTAAAATATTGGAAACACTTAAAGAATTTAAAATATATAGATTAAAAATTTCTTAACATGTCTCAATAAATTATGTAGAATGTATTCTGAAATACATTCCTTTTTAAACGTATTTTCTTTGGTTAAAATTGAAATAATTTATCATATTATTGAAAACTTAGAATAATAGTTGAATTTTTGTGAATGTTTATATGAATGTGAATATTTATTTTTAATGCGTAAGCCCAAAAAAATATAAATATAATAGTATAACAAGTCAATTGAAAAGTCCCCGGCCTACGTAAAACACCTTTTTTGGCAAAATTAGTTTTTTATATTCAACATAATTCCCTTCAAGGGTGATATACTGATGATAGCGACCCTCCAACTCCTCGATAGCATTTTTGTACTACGATTTGCCCTTTGCTTCAAAATAGGCCTCAGTTTCGGCGTCATTCGATGAAAATTCGTCGATTGGACTTCGGAGTGAAATGATGAAGCCATATTTCATCCATTGTCACATATCGATGCAAAAACTTGGGTTTATTACGCTTTGCGCAGAGCTTTTTCATACCCAAATATTCGTGAATAATATAATGTACACATTCATTTGATATCTTTAGAGTGTCTGCTATTTCATTCAATTTACGGTTATTCAAAATCATTTTGTGGAATTTTTAAATGTTTTCGCCGCTAACAACCTCTTTTGGGCGTCCATTGAGTTCACCGTCTTCGGTGCTCATTTCACCACGTCTAAACTTAACATATCAATCCTTGATGGTTGATTTTCCTGGGGCAGTGTCCGGAAACTCGGTTTTTGCTTCAACTGTGTATTTTCCCTTCAAAAATCCATATTTTATCAACATGCGAAATTCCTTTTTATCCATTTTTTTTCACAATAACAAAAGTTGCTTCACTCAAAATGCTATAATTCACAAAGTAATGATCCGACAGCTGTCAAATCTATACACGTATCTTTTGAGGGTTAGGGCTAACTAAAAATAGATGGATTTAATTCTAGTGGCGCCATCTATGTGTATGGCCGGGAACTGTTCAATTGACCTGTTAACTTTGTGACATATACAAAAATTAAATTACCAACAAAACAAATTAAAATTAATATAACTACTTGGGTTCGGCACCGACTTTAAAGTAGTCAGTTGGTAGTAGTTAAAATAATATTTTAAATAGATAAATGGGTTTAGGTAGGTATTAAGCTAAATTGTGTGTATATAATAGAATATAAAATACGTGTAGTAGATAGATTAAACAAGGTTTTTGATTACTATTGTTTAGTTATTACAACAATTATTATGTACAAGCTTTATTTTAAAATGTTTTTTGTGTTAAATATCTAAGTTTGACATTTTTAAAATATTTAGTGAGTTCCTTATTTATTTTTTAAAATCGGTCCAATTTATTTGTTAAAAATATTTTATTAATAATGCATTTTTTCACTTCCATTCTAGAGAACACGCTACGAATTAACTGCAACATCTAATATAAAATGTAACCCTCACATGTCTTCAGTAAAAAATATATAGGAGAAGAAGATTAAACTTACCCTTGAGTTTAAAAAAAATTCTCCCCACGATGTCTCCGGAAAAACGACGTTAACAAATTCCGGCGGCATCAAGCCGAGTATTTTGGCGCACAACACGAAAGTGCCAAAAACTGGAAGAAGTGTAAAGACGTAGATAACCTAAAAATAATACGAACATCATGGATTATCGTAAAAATAAAGTGATCACGCAATAACTCACTTTTCCGTAGGACCTTAAACCTTTGCTTAGAGAAACGAAAACGATCATCCAGACCACCGCCAAATTGAATGCCAACTGGAATTTGATGGTTCCGTAAGCCGTGCCGGTTGGTAAATGGTATCTTTGCAGGACGATTCCGTTGAAGTAATCGGGAATCGTTTCCTGTAATTTGTAAGTTCCATTCAATGGCAGTTGGATTTCTGAAAAAAAAAAAGAATAATTTATAACTGCTGCAAGAATATTTTTAATTTATTAGGGGGTATTTTAGTCTAGAAATGTGTAAAACTCAATGTTGTTTAGTTCAAATTTTTAAAGGTTTAACTCTTTAAGTAAGGCCCTTAAGAGGGATTTTCAAAATTTTCAGAAACATAGGCTGTTTTAGTGAAGCGATATCTAAAAACAAAACGTGTTTTCTTGGAAAATACTTTTTTCAAGACAGTTCACCTAAAATTTGGTATAAACCTTCCCTATTCATTATTCGATCTATATTATTATCTATAATATATATATATATATATATATATATATATATATATATATATATATATATATATATATATATATATATATATATATATATATATATATATATATTATTAGTAAAAATCCAAATTTTGTGTTAGTTTGCTTTAACATGGAGTGATTAGTTAACTATTATGTAACTCTATATCAAACATATCATATTAAACAGCTCGCGAACTTAAGTTATTAAGTTAACCCTTCGACGGAGAAGGACGAGACAATTGGAATAGTGAGGAGGAGCTAGATGATTTAGTGGCCTAAAATATCGGCCAACTCGGTAACAAATTTGTTGTCCGAGAGACGAAGAGTGGAGAAATAACTCTGAAATATCTGATAATGATGATCGAATTTTAAATGACTACAATTTTATTTAGTGCATACTTGATGGCTGTTAAATATAAATTAAACAATATATATATATATATATATATATATATATATATATATATATATATATATATATATATATATATATATATATTATTAAAATGTATATTTATTAAAAAAATTAAAGATATTTTTGCCTCGTATATATTTGAGCGATTAATATATTTTGAAAAAAAAATTAAAGATATTTCATAAACATTACAAAAAATCCTTTAATTATTTTTAGTAAAACTTTAATAAACATTTATTTAACTAAAGTTTCAATATCTTCGAATTTGATCTCTCTAATGGTCATTTTTCTTTCAAATTTATTGATTGCAATCTACAGCCACCTCCCTCAAAGTTTCCTTGAAGCGTTAAAATAACTCACACGTTGAGTCACTAATAAAGAATTTCGCCAAGTATTTGAGAGCAAGTTTACTTCATAATATCGTGAAATGCAGAGCCATATATATGGCTTGAGAATGAATGAAGAAAACCCCAAAGTACTGACAAGTGTCAGATTGCCTGTAACTTTACATATCAACAGGCTCCAATTACATCAAGTTCAAGAGTTCAAGAACTTAGGATCAGTAATGCCGAAGAAGAAAGTGGAATTTACTGCTGAAGAAATAAACTGACGGTATAATCTTTCATACAAATAAACTGTATGGAAATTTCTCTAATTACTTATAAGTTGTATAAGTTTTATTCATTTTAGTGCTTGAGACAATATGTTAATTACTGAAAGAATCAATATATTGATTTAAATTTGATTTTTTTTTAATATTGCTGTTTTCGAACAGTTTAGTAAATGTTCTCTTCTACTATACTAGATGCACTCCATGTATAATTTAATAACAATTGACATCCATTGTGTGTTTTACAGAATTTACTAATTCTTGTCTCGTTCTCTATCATCACATTAAAATAGTGACTGTTTGTAAACAGACTGTTATTTCATGAAATATAATTTCATACAAATTATCAGGTTACACCGAAACGTACGGTACCGTGACTCAGCCTCACTTTCTATAATTGCTTGCTTGGCTTTGAATGTTGACCTTTACCTATATTTTTTTCGCTACTATTTCACACACCTCGTCTTTTTCATAATACGCTAGCGGAAAAATCGTAGACACTAAAAAAATATTTCGTATAATAGTTATTTTAATTCAACAAATGTGAACATGCTTTTAAATGGGATTTTCTTGTAGCTATTGAATTAGGTTTTTCCGTGAATTTTAATTAATGTTTTACTTTAAAATGGAATTTGTTGGAAAAATTGTTATAATATATATAACCAAAATGTTTTCAATAAATTTCTACAACTTTTTCCTATATGTCTCGCAATATAGTGATGCCAGGTTGAAGAAACAATGTTGATTTCGCAGCGACTCAGTCATCCATCCATTTTCGCACTTCTTCAGCATTTCGAAGCCTTGGCTATACATTCACTATTTTCGAATTTTGTTAGTCCTCTATACCATTCTGGGTAATAGACAAAAGATATATTGAGATATAATCGAGCAGCATCAGTATAGGTTTCTAAAAGTGTTTGATGGGGTTTGACAGCAAATTTTTTCAAATAGCATCTATTTATACCAAATAACTGAATGGAAAACTGTTATTTTATGAAGGGAAATGTTAAAACTAAACTTGATTGATTCGCTTGATATTTTCACCAATAGATATTGGCTTAATATTGATTAAAATATATGCAAGCACCTAATATATCCAAGTTATCTAACCAGATTTGGTCGATGTCTAGATAGTGTATCGTTTTACTAACTTTTAAACGATATATTTTCAAAAGTGTGAGATGAGCTTAAAGATCATCTTTTATATAAAGTTTTACTATTCAATCGATAAAAACGTGTGCCAGTTGTAACGTTTTAGTTTCAACAAGCAGATTTTCAATAGTAAACAAATTGAATAAACTGAGAAAGTCGGGGGATAAGTCCCTTTTCGGTTGCCTTTTTGTTTTAGCAGACTACCTGAATTCTTGGCTAACATATATCTAGAGAAATAGTTGGGATCTATGCTTATTGACTTTTCTTTGACCAAAAAGTAACTAGCAATGTATTTTGTATTTACTGTTTTATTTAAAAGTGAAAAACATTTTTTTAACGAATGCGCCACATGCGAATAGACTAGGTCACGCAATACGTAAAAAATCAGCATTCATTGATTTGTTTTAAAGAACTGTTTATGAAGTAGTATGCCTGATAACCCTCAATTACATAAATTAGTGTTAAAGCTTTTTATTTGAAGCATTATTGTGAAAAATCAGTACAACGTATTTTAATTAAAGTTTTATGTAAGGATAGCTGCTACCTTTTCTCATGTTTCAGACAATTTACGGTTTCCTTCAAGAACGACGTCTGTTTTGAGTATATCCAGGAATCGATCCATTTTGGTATCATCCATTTGGATCCATTTTGTGAGATTCATTAAGATTTATCAACTCATATCGCACCAAGCTAATCCCACGAAATACAGAACATTCGCTTGAAGCCACCTATATTCCGTTTTACCGTGGGTGTTGATGCATGACCAGGGAGTCCCCATAATTTTTCTCGCTTTGGATTATCGTAATGGATCCCTTTTTTATCAGCAGTAACAATACGTTGAAGTAGCATGACCAAACGCCTTTCGGTGCAAAAATCCAAATCCAAAAAAAAGTGTTTGGATCATTCCAATGCTCTTTAGGTGATTGTTAATGGATTCTTGTATCACTCCCAATAATTCTGCATATCCTTCTTGAGTTATACATGGCTCATTATCGAGTAATGCTTTCAAATCCTCGTCTTCATTTTTTTTTTGGCTGTCCAGAACGCTCTTTATGTTTTAAAACGTTGAAACCACTATTCATACATATTGAAATCGATGGAGCATGGTTGCTATAAGTTTCATATACAATTCGATGACTTTCAATAGCCTTTTTCTTAAAATTGAAGTAAAAAAGTAAAACTTTCCACAAATGCGATTTACTCGGTACGAATTCAGACATTTTTCAATGCACTGAAAACATTGTTTGTTCACACTTCGATGAAATAACACATATTGAAAAGTGAAGCCTGTCAGTGAGGCTTCAAGATGATTTGATGATGAATAAGTTTATTCCATGATGAATTTAAAAAAAATATTCCTAAAGAATTCCTATGTCGATATGTTTTACGATGAGGAACTAACTGAAAAAAATCAAAATATTGCATACATTTTCAATTTTCTCATATATAGAGAGATAAGACTACACGTTGTTCAGTCCCAGAACTGCACTTAAAATAAAGGAAACAAGCGTAATTATTACTTTACCTTTTCTATAATACAAGAACGGTTCTGCCCATCGGTATTTATCCACTGTAGTTATAAACGAGTCCCTAAAGAACACAAACATCCACGACACTCCTATGATACTGTACAGTCCGGTTAAAGCCTGCGTGATGAGAAGAGATACACCTACTCCTTGGAATAGAGGCGAAATTCTCCACATGTCCACCACACCAGCGCCGAGTTGTTGTCCCAGACACAGTTGTAGGGTGAAAATGGGTAGGCCGAACGCGACGGTCAGTAACAGGAACTGGAAGATGAAGTTGGCGCCGAAGTGGATGGATAATATGGCGAAGCGGGAGATGTTGAACAGGCCCAAGGTGCAGCCCAAACAGGCCATCATGGAGCTGAGGCTGTGAGGCCATTTTCCCAAGGGACTGTCCGCCTCGGGCATGTCGTTTGATCTTTGACGATCACATGGTCTGAAACAAGAAGAAGATCATAATATATAATGTAAGTTTTATTTTAATATACAGATTTATACAATATTTATTATTATGAAGAACCCATTAAATATAATGTCAGTTTTAAACAGCTTTTTTGTCAAAATGTTCAAGGAAAAATAATAATAACACAAGTTTAAAAATTCGGATCAACTTTGGGACCCGAGCGGATAAAAACGATTCTTAACGTTATTTGATGCTCTGAACTCAGATCTTCTATCCGTGTATCAAGATCTATTTTTCGAGTTTGCGCATGGTGGCAGCACTGAGCTCCTATATCAGTTAACGATGTTGCATTAAACATCCTTTGGAATTTATATCTGTGCTATGATTGTGCTATGATGGTCGGAAGATGTGAAAATGCAGAGACAACGTTGTAAATTCAGTGCTTTATTACCTTAGTAGATGTCATATGGTGGGTAAAAGTGGAAAAATCATGACAAGTGAATTAAAAAATGCGTACTTGCAGTACTTTAGTTTTGTTATAGTAATCACCGACAAGCCATATGTACCGAAATTGTTTTGTAGCGCGTCGAGTACAAAGCTGTATAAGTGGTCACTTGGTGAAAATGTATACTTTTTATTTTCTGTACCAACGTTGTGGATAAACAAGTAGATGATTTCATTTTTCAAATATATAGAAACTTAAAAAATCATGTAGGTGATACTAGTGCTCCTTTTGCTCGATGAATATAGTCGGATTAATTTTTTTAAAAATCACACAATATAAATATCCTGACGTATTATCAATGTCAAAGCTAGCTCCAAATACGGACAGTGATACATTATCAATTTTTCCGACTAACCAATACAGTTGCTGGACTTTGAGTCAAATCTGCTTTGCTTTTAATCTAACATGATCTTTCCAGTTTAACCTACCATCGAGATATATTCTGAGATATTTGGCTGATTCTGCTTGAGGAATCGGGCATCCGTCAAGTCCGTTCACCGCAATGCAAAATTATATGGACAGATTTGGAAATATGTAAATATTCGATAGCCTATAACTCACAAACTGTTAGAAATTATTCAATTTGGTCTTGATCTTGTCGAATAAGGAAAAACGCATAGGACAGTTGAAATATGTAAATGTTCGATGGACTATAACTCGGAAACTATAAGGTATAGGTTAATTTGGTGAATGTTTTCGTAATCAGCATGCATAAGAGTACCTAGAGTGCGAATTAGAACAAAATCGATAATTCATAATACCAATTTTCGATTTTGTTGAATAAAGGGAAACACAGAGAACAGTTGAAATATGTAAATATTGGACAGCCTACAACTCGGAAACTATAAGAAATAATTCAAACTGGCGAACGATTAAGTAAAGCATAGTGTGTGAGTGAATTGGAACAAAATTCGTAACTCATAAGATCAATTTTCTTGGACACAATCAACAAAACAATTCAAGTCGGACTTGATACTTGAAAACTAATGGCTGATGCAAAGTTTACAACATGTTTAACGCCTGACGAAGCAGCAACATGGGCATCGTTTCAAAGTAATTTCCTCAACTTTCTCGGTAATCACAAATCACCGGATTACAAGCACGTAAAATGCATTTTCTGCATTCACATCTCGGTTTTTTTTCTCACTAAACTGAGACGACATGAGCGACAATCAAGTAGTACAGTTACATCAAGGTATAGTGAAGATCGAAAGGCGATACCAAGGATTTAGGCACGAAGGAACGATGAACTATTGGACCCTAATACGTGAAACAGATCCCAAGCAGTATAAAAGATTCAGTTTAACCTTTGTTCGTTTCTGATTCATATAGTTTAGTTCAATAAATGGCCATTAATGGCCAAAGATGGTAAAATAATGAATTGGAAATAGGAAAAATTTCGAAAATTAGAACCAATTTGAAAAGAAGGGCTGCTGGTTTGTATTCATCCCACTAATTTACCTTGTAAACAGCCTTTGATTATTTAGGTTTAAAATTGTGTTATTATAAATTAATAATTTTGTGATTATTACAGTCACCACGCCAAAAAAATAGCGACGAATGAGATAGTCACCAACAAATTCAATGTAAATTGATATGTTAATGAATTTTATCACATTTGATGATAATCAGAAAATTATGTTCTTTATAGACACGATAATTGGTTAATTAAATGGTACAGTTAAAGGTAAACAGTTCCCAATAGAATAACTCTGTATCATTAACTAAAGGCCGAAGGATGTCTTTGAACAGTTTTAATTATCAAATAACCTGAAACCGAATAATCGTTGATTTTGATGTATCGTTTTTCCGGCTATGATTAGCCGCAATGTTGCAATTTACAGTTTGCCGGGAACGAGCGACCGATGCAAATAAAGTCCTTTTTTCCAACGGCAGCTCGCTATTAAAACGGTACCACACTATAAAAGTCGCTAGATGGTAACGATTTGATTTATTTGCCGGCGAAATAGTACGTGCCGGTAACCCAGTTCTGAAGGAGCAAAAATCCGCGATTCGTTCGATTTATTTAGGTCCTAATCCTGTTAGGGGCCGTCGAAAGGCGGATTTGCCTTTGTTTTACATCATATTTATGACATTATAACCTAGAAACAGAGATTATCTGGATAAAAGCGTTTATAAAGGTATTACTCGGTGTTTGTTTAACAGGTGCATTCACACAGACGTATTTACTTTGTGATTTTTTGTTTGTGTAACCGGTTTCATAAACTTTATGATGTTTATTCATATTGTTAAGCGTAATCTATCTTGTATATATATCATATCAGTTAGTAAGTCACACAAATAATAATATCCCTTAATATGTAAACCCTTTTTAACCGACTTCATAAAAAGGAGGAGGTCTATGTTTGACCTATATATTTATTTTAATGTATGTTCGTCGATTTCTCCATCAATCATGAACCAATTTTCAAAATTATTTTTTTATTAGAAAGAATGCACCAAGTTAGGATCCGATGGCGGAATCCGGGGAAATCGAGGGAAAATCTCAATTTTCAAACTTACGAACACAGTTTTTATATATTTTTTTATTTAAAATAATCAGATATTTGTATATAATGTTATTGCTGAACTAATGCAATGGAAGACCGGAAGTCCTTTAGTGCAAAAACTAATCAGTTTGCTTTTTAAGTACTAACCATATCATATGAGAAGGCACTGCTTCTATGGTGCAGTGATTAAAGCGTTCAGCTCACACGCGGAAGGCGCGGGTTCGATTCCCAGCGGGGGTAACGACTTTTTGTTGTTCTAATTTGTTTAGAACATTTGTCAAACCATCTAGACAAGGTATCGGACCCCGGGAGCTGAAGCGTTCCTTATCTTCAATCATTGTTTCTTTATTTCTCATACGGGCTGCACTTTTACTTGAACTACCCATTGTAATACTTAATAAAATAACTGCGTGAATTACTGAGTAAATATCTAACACTAAAAAGACAAAAATAAAATATTTTTAATAAAAATATTGAAACGATTTCAAAATATAAATAAGAAACTCACTAATAAGAAAAAAAAATCAAATTTGGAACAATCGTTGTAATAACTATATCAAAATAAATAAAAACCTTATTAAACCTTATCTACTACACGTATTTTATATTCTAATATATAAACACAATTTAGCTTAATACCGAGCTAAATTTATAATTTATTTAAGTTTGATTGTTTTTTATTTTTTATTGAGTTCCTTATTTATATTTTGACGTATTTGAAAATATTTTTTTGTTAAATGCTTGTGCATATATCAGAAGCTGCTCTGTCTGGTGTGGACGCTGTATCTTGCAACAGTGTATTTTTCATAACGTGTAACCGAGCAATGTCATCCAAGAAAATGACTCGGTTATTGCTAGCCTTTTTGCAACAGTACGTCGTTAAATTTGGTGCACAATATCCTACACTTTGCTCATTCCACCATATGTACAGCAAGGTTTTATAATAATCAATATGATGTTTCGATTTAGATGTGAACGTCCCTCCTAGACTAACCTATGGCTTTATGCGCTTGAGATTAGCAATTACAATATGCTGTTCGGCATTATATTTGTGTATGCATTGTGTGTAAAAGCTAGGTAAGCTATCCAAAAGTTCTATGAAAATTTGGGCTGAGTTTTCATCAATAGCTCTTAAAATTCTTGTTTTGAAACTTGTTTGGTCTTCCAGTTGGTTCTTTGTCATTGGAAGCAAAATCACTACTTTTAAATTGTCATAATCAAAACTGGCAAGCAGCATCACTATATATTTCTAGATTTGTTTCGGTAGCAGATTTCTCCAAATTCAACAACAAACATAATGAATACCAAACCAAATGAACTTTGAGCGTTCCATGATTAGAGTCTTTATACACTAAATAACTAAATGAAAATAAATAGACTGTTACTTTATGTAGCGAAATATCCAAACCATCAAATTTAACAGTTTATATTGATACTTCGCTTTTTCGTTAATCAAAATACATACAACCACCTAAAATTTCAGTTCGATTAATATGTCATATAAAGTTGTGCCACAACACACTGATGCTTCTAAGGTGTCGACAATGTCACGCATTTTAATGTTTTAAATTAATATATCAGTCACTAATAGTTGATTTTCCTACTACAAAGACCCCATTGCTTTGAAAAAAATTGCAAAAATTGTAAACTCTTCGAACTTCAGAACATATTTTTTAAAGCTTAGCTCCCATATCATATGATTCTGTAGATAGCGGGTAAAGGTTGGAAAATAATGAAAAATATTTCCAAAATGAAACCCGTTCAATACCTGCACCAATTCGTATTGACGAAAGTATTGCTTCTGTTGCGCAAAGTGTATAATTAGTTCATATAATCCGTGAAGACATTGTTAAAGTGTTAACAATATTTTAAGGAGTATGTTCCACAAAGAATTTACATTATATACTTACAAAGTGTAAATAACTTTAAAAGTGAAGTAACATTACTTTACACTGGCTAACAGTGAAAATCACCCACAAGTACTGATTAGTTCTAGTTTTGGAAATGCAAGTGACAGTTTATATTCTAATTACCAGATATTTTCATTTTATGTTTTTTTATCTAGGGCTATTAACATGTAACCTGTAATAAACGATGATACTATTGATGTAACGGTGAAGTTTATAGCATTATTACTAGAATTGATATAGAATATTTTATTTCGAAGCGTTTTAACCACAATCGGAGTTGAGTTACTTGAATCGAGATCTCGATTCGTCAAATGTAGATCTTCTAGCGTCAAGGTTACAGTAATGAAATCTTCTGCAGAATAACTCTAGGAAGTCTTACAAGAAAAAAGCCAAAATGACCGCGATGCCATGTGTTTTTGTAGGTCTTATATCATATGCTAGGTCATTTTTTAATTAAAAAAGAATGGCACTTTAAATATTGTTAGCGTCTGTATGAAACTTTGGAAGCATGAAAGACAAACAGAAACTAAATATAATAATAGTTTATCTACGTTACTTTAGTTTTTCTAGATCAATATTAGTGAGAATTGAGTCATGAAATTAGGTGAAAGATTTCAGTTGAAAAAGTTGAAAAATGTTGATTGATGTTACTTACATCTTGGATGTTACGCCAACAAGATAATTTTCAGAGTAGGCTCCCTAAAAACTTAACTGTTTATTCAAAATGAGAAGAAATGAGTACTCTTGGATGACTTAGACTTGAACAATTATCTTTTGTACACTTTTCCAACTAAATGTGTAAAATTGCTATTCCCAGTTTATATATTATAAAAGGTATTGGTAAAAGGTATACATGTTAAAACTCTAAGTATTTTTAAAATATGTTCATGGTTTGAAAGCATTAATATTATAGATTTATGAACGAAGATCAATCAATTATTAATGCTAACAAACGATAGAGATGAAGATTATTGATATTATTTGATGCCAGAACATTTGAAGCTGATTTGCCAGCGATGTGAAGAATGTTGCCTTTAAGTCCTGCAACATCAATAGCAGTTTAAAATATACTGATTGAAAAATAGTCCAAAGGATAAAAGATGGTTATTATATTTTAGATATTAGACTATCTTAAATGTTTAAAAATCCATTAAATTATTATTAAATTAGATTATATAGAGACCTAATATTGTATATATTTTCTATAAAATCGAGATTATCATGAAGTTATATTACAAAAAACACGATATTGATGAGATTTCCTGTCATTTCAAAGCTTTATATCAGCCGAAGCAAATAGACCATAATAACATATTAATCAATCAAAGGATAGGCTGGGAAAGATTAACGAACAAAAAAAACGGGTTCTATTTGACGCAGTAGCGTCGAATGTAAATCATTCCTAACCACTGGCTCATTATAATAACCAGCGCAGAAACCACATATCGTTGAAAAAACCAACCGCCTTCATCCAACGGTTGAAATCGAAGCACTTCTTGTCGAAACTGGCATGTATTAGCTCCAGTCGAGGACACAGTTGCGATATAACAAGATGGCAATTTGAAATAATGCCTCGACGATGATCAAACAGGATATTGTGATTATTTTTTTAATTAGTGCGGGCCGCTTTTTTCTTTTTCGAAAATTACGGTTATTAGTCTTGCGTCTTCGGCGATTGTTGCGAGGTTCGAAAAAAATTGCTCCGCTGTTATTACAGGCGATTTCCATCCGGTGCGTTTCCTCTCCTGAATGGAACGTGACCATTTAAATAAAGATTGATCAAAATTGGTTTATATTAGACCAAGGTTGACGGCAGCCAAGTAAAAATATTTTTAATTTGTCCAAACTATAAACAAAACGTTTTTGTTATACTAATTCGATTTGTCAGTTATTGATTGACATTGAGGAAAGAGTTAGACGAGGTTTTATTTGCAAATTACAGTCATGTTCAGCATATTGGTGAATTGTGAGAGATATATTTTTTAATTCAAAGCTTGAGTGTTTAAAATTGTCTGTATTATTATTTTTCTCATTGTTAGCTAACAATTTGTGTTATTTCTTTGACACTAGCTAAATTGTACGTAGGTGTGGGTATGTTATGTTTACTGTCTATTCTATCTTGTTCCATGTATACACTATGCCCATCTGTTTATCTCTGCTGAGTATTCTGGCTTGGGAGAGGATTTTTGCTTTTTTCTGAAATATTTTCATGAGGCATTCAGGTTGGCCCGTACTTTGATTTGTGCAATCCTATTTTAGTTTTTCTTAATATTTCCCTTTTGGTAATGAATCTGCTATTTTCAGCGAAGTAGAAATTCATGAGTTTTCCAATTCTGACATTATCTCATACTTCATTAATTAGTTTCGATATCTGTACCATGATACTTAAATGCATTTCCTTGTTCTATGTTTCCTGATCCTCATCGTTCCCTATTCTCCTAGTGTCAAATTTCATCCGTCTAGAAAAATTCTCAGACCTGTTTCCTCATAGTTAGAAATATAACATCTATCTAGATGGACGTCAAAAAAAACTTTGACCTAAGTTCAGAACACACATCAGTGAACACTGAGTGAAAATATAATAAGAAGATAACAACATGCAACATCAACAAACAAAAGGTCAGACTGGGAAGCATTTATTGAAGAAATAGATAATCGAATTCAACTAAATCTACCCTTTAAGACAGCAGAACAATTTCGAAATTTTGAAGCAGAAACATTCATTATAGATATCCCACAATCTGTTTAGATAACACACGAGAAATTAAGAGTACAATTAAAGGAATTAATTTTTCGAAAAAACAAGAAAATGGCGACAAAATAGAACGCCTGAAAACAAAAAATATTTCTAAATATATAACCCATGGTTTGAAAAGGAAAATACTGCAAATTAAAATCAAATCTATAGATAATTATCTGAGAAATCTAACAGATGGTAAGGAAAGAAACTATTCGCTCTAGAAAACCACACAATACCTAAAACGATTATATTTACATCTACGTCGAAATTGGACAAGCAGCAACCACGAAAAAACTAAAGAATTTGCTGATCAATGAGAAAAGAGGAGAGACTAGGAAGAAAAACACAAAATGTCGGACACAGAATGTAAAAATTCAATTAGATTCTATTAGTCTAATTCCTATCAGCCATAAGAAATATCCAACTTCATCTTAACAAAGTCAAATTGTGACTGAAAACGTGGCGTATCAAAGCAAATGAGACAAAATCTACCCAAGTGACATTCACCCTTTATAGAAGAACATATCCCTCAGTAAAATTGAATAATCATGAACTTCCGCAAGCGGACAACGGTAAATATCTGGGAATGCATTTCGATCGACGTTTGACATGGAAAAAACATATAGTTACAAAACGCAAACAGCTTGGGCTTAAACTAAACCAAATGTATTAGTTGATAGGGCGTAAATCTAAATTATCATTAGATAATAATGTTTTGCTGTATAAGTCAATGCTTAAGCGCATTTGCACCTATGGTATTGAATTATGGGGTACTAGTAGCAAATCTAACATAGATATCCTCCAAAGATTCCAGAATAACGTGTCGCGAGTCATCGTCGAAGCCCCATATTACGTGTCCAACAAACAGATTCAGCGTGATATCCCCACAGAACCCATAACGAGTGTGATTCGGAGTGTTAGTGCGAAGTACTCTGAAAGACTATTAGTGCATCCCAATGCACTCGCCAAACAGCTAATGTGCGCGATGATATTAAAGTGCGTAGGCTCAAACGCAAACTGCCAAACGAACTTATTCATAGACACATAGATTGAGATTTAATAATCTCTAGAGTAAGCTAGAATAGTTTTTAGAATAAGTTAGGATAGATTTTAAAATAAGTTAGAATAGTATCTAGAATAAGATTTAGATTATAAGTTCTACAGTAGATCACTTACTGAAGTGATCTACTACATGTCAGGATAGTTATATTATATAACTGAAATCATAAAATATTACTAATTTCCCGCGGGCAGATTGTTGACGTTCTAGGAGATTAATAAAAAAAAAGATTGAATCAGTCACGCTGAAAGATATAACCAAACTTATTAAAGTTGATATTAATCCAAAGAAATCACCAGGTTATGCCTTAATAAAAGGGCAATTGTTGTAAAAACTACCAAGAAATGGAAGAGAGCCTCAAAAGAATCAAACCATTTGATTTGACATGATTTGACATGAGATGCATTTAATAGAAAAACAGAAGTCTTAATACTTAAACATTATCACACCAGAGACTAAGAAAGAGCCGATGGCCCAATGATACAAGACAAATAGGTTAGTCGACAACAACTAGTAACAATGTAATAAATAAACTAAAAAAATATTTCATCTGTTTAAAATTTTCCATAGGTAGTCTGGTACTAATGTTTCTATTTTTTCCATATATTTGTACGTATTTATATCATATATGTAGTCCTGGTTTACCCGTGTGACATTTTATTATTACACCTATTAATATTATTTAACAGAGTTGGATTTCAACTTCCGCCTTGTCTGTTTATAGTTAAATTGTTTTAGCTGTTTTAAGATATAGAATATTAATTGTTAATTTAATAGAATGGTTAACTGGTATCTTTAATACACCCATTCTCTTAATCCTCTTAATCAAGTCAGTCAAACATACCTAAAACGATCATCTTCGATATCATTGCTTTCACATATTATTATGTTGAACCATCTGAATCAAGACAATATCTCTAATTCGGATCATATGCTAACCTAATTATTTTTAGTAAATAACTGTAATATTTTTTGAAGTGCTTATTCTGAGCTTACTAATTTAACTAATAGATAATTTTCTATAATAAAGTATATGCAATCAAGATAATGTTCTGCCAGCGAACAACCAAAATTTATTCAATATCTCAAGAGAATTTAGAAAATAAATACGATTTCATACACAATGTACCTACTCAAGGATATGACATCATTATAAGATATATAATAAATATATCTAAATTGTCTGTTAATTATTAATATAAAAAAATAATTGCACACTTAACTGCAAATTGAAAATATGAAATAAAAATGTTGTTTCAACCACACTCATATGGATTTACCTGTAATAAACAGAAAGCACTAATAATAAAAAACTAATATAATGTTATTCACTCATATATGAAATGTTCAGTCACGTTAACAGCTTGGTTTTTTAGTGACTCTATTATTACTTAATATGAGCTTTTAGTCATACATTAAGGTTCCTGATTACATATTTTGAGACATATATGTTGTGCGACTAATACAGCAGTGGCTACGAATACTGTGTGCCTAAAATTCACTTAATGGTATGAGTGAGACGTCTAGACATTGGGGTTTGATTTATACTAGAACATATTTAAAGACTTGGTATCGCCGTTCAACAAGTTGGCAATTCTTTCTGTAAAATGATATATGTGTTTAAAATTAATAAACCAGAATTAAATTAATTGTCAAGAAAACAGATAGATGTTAGACTAGCAACAGTTCCGCAGCTGCATGAAACATTCTTTGGTGTGGTTAAATGGATTTAGGGCAAAACTATCGCAATTGAAGCTGTAAGGTCATAAAAGTTGACCCCTAGCCATCAACCATTGAAAAACTGAAATACACCTCTAGTCCGTGGATGCCCAGCATAAGCATTACAGTTCAGGGTGTAAGGCCACCAAAGATGACCTGAAATTGCTGTGAACTAACTTAGTCTAATATAATTTAAACAGAGACTTGCAGTTCAGGGTGCCAAAATACTGCTACCAAAGGCAGATTGAAGTAGCTTAGTTTCTTTTAGAATAGGTTCTTGTTGTTGAATGAGTTTGTTGTGAATAAGTTTTTGTTGTTTTGTTAAGTTTCCACATTTCATTACTTATGTTCTTTATTCATACGTATATATCATATATATATATATATATATATATATATATATATATATATATATATATATATATATATATATATTTATTGTTAACCAACGTTCTTGCTGTCCAAACAAACAGTCTAATCGTATATTTGCGTCACCATTACACCGTCTATTTTATACTATAAATAAAAAAATTACAATAACAGAATTAGAAAACATTAATTGTTATTTAAAAAATGTCTCCTGCTGGCACGTATCAGGCCGGCTGCGGTCAACATTTTATTACTGTCGTTTTCTTCTCACCGTAAAAAAAAACGTGACGTAGAATTCATTATTCGTCTCGAAACCATTGTTTATGAATTACTGGAGTATAAAACCTTAGGAAACCACTAATATGAAGAAACCGTTTTATAACTATCTAAATTGCGACGACAATACCGTATTTCTTCTAATTTGGTTGTGTTACGGGTCTATACAATTTCAGAAATCGTTTCCTTGCAGTATCAAGGTTTATTTTCGGATGTGCATTGTTTTCGCAACGAGAGACTGAAGTCTGAGTCTCTTTAGAAATATAATAGCTAGAAGGGGGCATGAGCTCTTATCATAAATTAAAAATCTCACTTACTGTCCCACCTACAGTAATAAAGTGCCAAAACTATTGGACTTTTACATTTCGAAAGGTACCCAGAGCTTGTACAAACTCTCATCTAATTCTTCTCCAGTATTGTTAACACTAGACGCGACTATTCTGAAAAAAAAACAAAAAAGCCTAATCTTACTAACAAATTTACTAACCGGGACACGTTCAGACATACAGGAACAAATCAGTTTAACCGTAAAACTCAAAACTATACACGGTCTTGATCCGCAAACCCGAAATATAATTGACCAAACTCCGTCTGCTTCAAAAGAAGCTACCCCAGCATCAAGAAAAAAATCAAACCAAAAAGCTAGAAGAGTGCCACATAGAACTAGAAAATTAGTAATCACAATAAAGAATATAAACAAAGTTGCTTAGAAAAATATGTAACTGAATTAAGCCCAGAAGCAGACAAAGCCTACTTGCTTTGGAAACTAAACCTTCGAGTATTTAAAAGACCAATTATAAGTACTACCTATTAAAAATGATCGAAATAAATGAACAATTAACTAAAGTATTCTAAACGAATGATATAGAATCTATAATATGTATAAATCCTGTTTAGTAAGGCTGATTATGTAGCTATAAATCCAATGGCAGTTTCCACAGAAATTGACAACAAATTTAATCCGGAAATAGCTCCTGGAATTGATGATATTTCACCCAGGTGGGTGAACCACCAGGAAAGAGCTGGCACGAAAAACAATAATCATGTTGCCATATATATTCAATGCCTGTTTGATACTGAAGCATGTTCCGGAATGTTTTAAGGTTGCTTGAATAATTATGCTTAAAAAAAACCTGACAAACATTATAAAAATTATTTAAGAAACTGTTGTTGAAAAGTGTTAATCTATTTATAGAGATAACAGATATCCAGTTTAGATTTCGAAATCACCACTACACAATCGGCAAAGTGCATAGAGTAACAGCGTTTGTTGAAAAGGCATTTGAAGAAAATACATATTGCCCTGAAATATTCCTTTATGTCTCACAAGCTTTTCACCAGGTATCGAATTTGGGGACGCCACGTCCTTGCCTAGCCCTTGTGCCTCTTAACGGTGTTACCGGTTACGGGCACCCTCCTTACTAACAGTAAGAAGTATCAGTTAGGGTCATTGGATCAGCTGATAGGGTGGGGTTTAGTGGGTAGCCCAGAGGCAGCCTCCACATAACCAGTCCAACTCGCTTATTCTTGCGGGTCTTCCCGACCAGGTATCCGTAACAGGATTCCCCTACCCTGTTCCAGGCCAAAAAAAAAAAAATCGAATTTGGGATTAATCTACAAAATGAGCAAATTTCTACTGCAGAATTACTGCCGACTGCTATAATCATATTTTTTCAAAATAAAATTCAGCCTCGCATGAAGCGAGATTTTCAACAGTTAAACCAATTTCGAATGCAGTTCCACAGGGTAATGTCTTGGGACCACTACCATATCTGGTTTATAGTGCTGATATCTTAACAACAGCAAAAACAGTACTTGGAACATTTGTCGACGACACAGCCATCATGACAAAAGATGTATCTCTGTCTAAAGCTGTAGAAAAAGTACAAGTAGTAGTCAACAAGATGCATGCAAATGTCTAGAGACTGGTGCAACAATATTTATTACTAATTGGATATTTATGTTGTTTTATAATAAAAAGATTCTGAAAGGTTTCCCCAAATTAATTTATCTTATTAATCATATTATAACAAAAGATTATTTCCATATACCGTTGGATTCATATTAGTAGTACTATTGAAGCCCGACTGACCTATTTGCCTGATTTAACTTCTCGGGATGTTTTGATACCCTTTAAATATAAAATCCGCTTCCAAGACATCGTTTTGAGTCAAGGGGAATCAAAGAGGATTCTTTGTAATGTC
This sequence comes from Rhynchophorus ferrugineus, assembly GCF_030347505.1. Classification (NCBI taxonomy): domain Eukaryota; kingdom Metazoa; phylum Arthropoda; class Insecta; order Coleoptera; family Curculionidae; genus Rhynchophorus; species Rhynchophorus ferrugineus. Next base: position 86,470,738 of record NW_027472580.1, on the reverse strand, counting down.
TTGGGACCACTACCATATCTGCTTTATAGTACTGATATCTTAACAACAACAAAAACAGTACTTGGAACATTTGTCGACGACACAGCCATCATGACAAAAGATGTATCTCTCTCTAAAGCTGTAGAAAAAATACAAGTAGTAGTCAACAAGATGCATGCAAATGGTCTAGAGACTGGAAAATACAGCTTAATAGTTAATTAATAAGTTAAGTCAGATTAGAGTTAATAGTAAGTAGGATAAAACAAACTCTAAAATATATCAAGAGACGATGGTATACTCATTTCACCTCAGGTGCGGTATTGCAAAAAATCATATAAATATTGTAATAGTAACGAGAAGATGACAACGATGCAATAAATCAGTAAAACAATCGTAAATATTGCATTTAAACATGAATAGTGTTTCTCCACGAACCATTACCATAGCTGACAAAATACTTTATTCACGTCAACTAAAACAACACATGTAAATAAAAAACATATTGTTTAATACGCCACGCAATGTGGTAAAATATAAACAAAAAACGCTCTACCGTTCTTGGAATCGGAAACGTTGCAAATCAGCTTCAGCACAACTTCGGCCGAAGAAAAAAATCGATCTTTCTTACTTTAAATAGACCAAAAAGTCCGCAGGCCAATGGTCAGTCACGCGAGCTATGTTTGTATCATAAAAATCGATAATGTTCCTCCACCCCATACTAACACGAAAACTTTCAACTGAGCTGAATTAATGTAACGCCGAAGAGAGTAATAAAAATATAATAAAGTATAATCGTTAGTGTTTATTTTCTGAAAACCATATTTCGCCATAACATAATCTGTTACCCGTACAAATTAAAGTTTGAAAATAAAACGAAATATTTTAATTATTCATCGAGGTTCTATACTTGTGTTTTGAACAGTAATTTCCGTCTTTGTTTGTTTGTTTCAGCGCTTTATGAGAATTCATCGATTCAGTATATTTATGGTGCAACAATATTTATTACTAATTGGATATTTATGTTGTTTTATAATCAAAAGATTCTGAAAAATATCTAGGTTTTCCCAAATTAATTTATCTTATAAATCATATTATAACAATAGATTATTTCCATATACCGTTGGATTCATATTAGTAGTACTATTGAAGCCCGACTGACCTATTTGCCTGATTTAACTTCTCGGGATGTTTTGATAATCTTTAAATATAAACACCGCTTCCAAGACATCGTTTTGAGTCAAGGGTAATCAAAGAGGAGTCTTTGAACAGGTGGTCTTACTATTTTTTGATCACAATAGTATAATTCACGAATAGCTTTTGGATACTTTCCTCATATGTTAAAAATATATTAAAAGTTGCTTCATTCTATATAACATTTTTGAGGGTATTAAGAATATATTTCTATCTTTATATTTCGAATTGTGTTAAAATGTTGTTGATATATATGAGCAGATATTCAATAAAATAAGTTATTGTAACTTTTGATGCTGTTGGTGAGTTTATCTTTCAAAATCATTGCAATAACGCGAGCAGCTACAAGTTAACTTAAAGTCAAAGTTGAACCTTCGAATATTGTCATTCTTACGATTTCTTATCGCAATATTATCATTTGGAACTTTGGAGCAATTTTCTTTCTTTGCGTTCCTCTGACGTTTTAACCAAAGTAATGCTTTTCAAAAGGTTTCAAACTATATAAAGATATATTAAACTTCTCAGAAAATATTTTAAAACGCAATAATAAATCAATATAATAAACATTAATGTTCATGTATATTTTAATAATTAATTTTAATATGATGTTTAGAAGAAAAGGACTATTTCCAACTTATGGCGATCAGTGATAGATAAATTAAACAACACAATACATATGCGACCATTCTAGTATAACGTTAAATGTTTGTGAACAGTTGAAAGATTGTTAAAAACAATGATTCCTTGGAAAATTGGTCGTCTTATAATAATATTTAAAAAAAATCACAGATACAACTAAAAAGAAATATGTGACTATGATTGACTAAGATTGAGATAAAGACGTTTTCTTAGACAATAAAGTTAGTTGTAATAAAATTACAGAAAGCTATATGGTACCTAGAAACCAGTAACTCGAAAACATTATCTGAAGAGTATTATATAAATTTGTATTGTGTTACAGAACTCTATAAAGAAGTAACACAAAAAGTAATTGAATAAAATTATCCACATTCCAACAAAATTTATTAGCAGAAGTATTGACAGAATTTTTCGACAAGTTTACGTATAAAGTCATAGTAGTATAGGTATGAATCAAAAAAGTATAATATATATATATATATATATATATATATATATATATATATATATATATATATATATATCTTGTAAAACCACTCAAAATTGGAACTTTTTTACATATAATGTAAAGTTTTACTTTCTTTACATTTTAATGGATCATATCGTAATTTTGTCGCTGCGTCACTGTCGTGCCCTTTGACCGCTTGATTTGTTCTAAATGTTACTGTAAATAACTAAAAATTATAAAAATAGCACCAGATTAAGTGAAGACAGTCAAATTAAAACGAAACTAAGACTAACTGAGATTAAATGGTGTATATAGGCCTCCTATGGAAATAATCAAGAGGGTTCTTTACAAGTGATTGAAGGATGAATAAAGCTTCGAAAAAGTCGTCAATAATATATCTGATTCAGAAAAACATTTAGAGCTTGAAGTGAAAGCATGGCAATTCCACAAGTTCATTCTATATTCCTCCATTTTTTACAAGTACATTCAATGCAATATCAAAAATAAATCAAGAGTACTGTTTCTAGAATACCAGTCACATCAACCAAAATCAATATTTACTTAATATCAATCAATGAGTATAACTAATAGAGTGTGTTTAATGTTAAGTTTCAACATCAAATGGAGATGTTTAAAAACTATTTTTCTTTGAATTAAAAAAGAAAAAATAACTATCCTGAAATGGTTTTTTGTTAGCTCCTTTCTAGATTCTTAGGCTCAATATAATAAAGAGTACGCGCAGAATTTTTATTGATAACTAAAATTCTTGAAAACTAATTTACATATTAATATCTCTATTTTTTAACGAAAACTATATTATCTGCTTTGAAAGAACAAGCGACAAGAACATAACGGCAAAAAAGTATATTTGTAAAGAAACTATAAACAACAGGTAGCAACTAACTGCACGAAGCAACATTAATCATTCGAATGTTATCACTGTATCGACACACTGAAACTACCAATGATATACGACCAATTATCGAACAGCAATAAATCGGGCGAACCTGTGTTTTTCTTTTTTCGTTTTTTTTTTCGTTCCGCACAAATAAGGTTAAGTCTCTGAACAATGAATCTGCTTAGTGGGACCGTTAATACCAATGCTTAACATTCGTCGCGTATCTTCTTCGAAACAAACAATGTCCATCATTTCCATAATGATGGCATAACGTTCGAATCAGAGTTAACATGTTGAAATATAATTGGTGTATCTTGTCTATATAGGTTAATGTATACGTCAGGTATATTTCCAAAAATGATGCCACTTTTTTATAAATAGTTAGTCTTGCAATACATTCATGTATTAATAATTGTTTATACTTATTGTTAAAATCACTTCATTGTCAATAGTATTTTATACTCTTCATCAAGAATGTGTGTGATGTGTTGATGTACTTCAACAGAAAGTACTCCAGCAGAAATGGTTTATCACTTTATTTACCACATTCCCGTATAAGAAATCGATGCTCTGGTTGAATTGAATTAATGAGTAATAGAAGAAAATTAAATTTTTGAAGATATGGTTTTGTAAGCTATATAGTTTTAAAAATAATAAAAATAATTGTGATGAGAGTCAGCTTTAGTAAGGTTATCAACACCAAACAAGGCTTAAACCAGGTAATACAGATCCGAAATGAGTTAGGATTCAATTGATTTGGAAGTAAAGATTCAAGAATTATTTTGTTCAAGGATTACCTCCAAACAGGCTAAACTAGATACTCAGAGTATTATCATATTTTTTGGACCATATTGATGTTAGAATTAGTGAGAGAAACCTAATAGATGTAAAAAATCATTTTTAATTCATACCACATCCACCTTATAGGCTAGATTTAGCTCCCATTGATATTTAGCTATTTTCACCTATTAGAAACTTCGTAATGATATAATAAAAGCAGTGGAGGCTATTTGAACAGTCAAGGATAGAATTTTGTTTTATAGAGATTAGATAAAGAATAATATAGTGAAAGTAGATACACATAAACCCTTAATTTGAATAACTAGCATTGAATATTAGGTCTTCTCATGCATTTTGATATTTATTGGTAAAATTACGAAGTATCAGTGTAAATAACTGTTAATCAACGTAACCTAACTACTAAATTTGATGGTATTGATATTTCTCTACATAAAATAACAGTTTTCATTTAATATTATTGAGCTATTCAGTGTATACAGATGAAATTATACAGAATTGAAAGAATAACTGGATGAAAATCCAACCGAAACTATCAAAGAACTTTCAGACAGCTTCAGTGGCAAATGTTTTCGGTGGTGTATTGTGATGAAAGGTGGATATACTACGACAGTCCCAAGCGTAACATGTCATGGTGTAGTTACTAGGGTATTCATGGCCATAAAGTGCTGCTGTGCATATGGTGGGATACGTAAGGCATAGCGTATTACAATGAAATTAGTGCTGCAGATGTTTATCGACATCAATTAAACAAATTGAAAGAGGTACTGTTGCAATAAAAACTCGCAACAGTACGCATCAGACACTTGCATGACCTACCGCTTTACTTGGGTTCCTAAACCATAATCCTCGATATCAAGTTGGCTGGTACATAATCATCAAGTAAGAAGTACGAATATATCATTCATTATCATTTTTTGTTTAAATTTATTCTTTTTCTTATAAAATGTCCTAAACATTTTGACCGATGCCAAAAACCAAGTAGCAAAACCACCCGCCTTGACTACTGCTCTAACAAGCTACCTAACTTTTTATCCTTAATTAAATTAAAAGTAAAAGGTAATTATACGCGTTTATTATCAAAAGAAAATGATCAAATTTATTTTCAAGAAAAAAATAATTCTAACATTTAGTGTATAAAAATCAATAATTATCTAAATATAAAAAATGTAAAGGTTAGAGGAGATTATAACGAAACATAATAGAAATAAAAATCCACCTTTACATTTATAGTTAGCAAAAAGCCACGAAAAATGTCAGTCAAATTACATCCAGATAGCGAAAAATCCGGAAAATTGGGAAGGTTAAAAGGTCACAACAACAGCGAAATGGATCGCGCTCCTCCAGTGGTAGAAATATTGGGTGTATAAGAGGAGAAAATCAAATTATCGAAATTGGATGGCGAGATCACGCCTTAATTAACAATAATGAACTTGTTTCTAGTCGATAATTTTTTTAATTACTTAACTGTCAGCGACAATTAATTTAACGATATTGTAGAGTTTCTCTTCGAGCTATTTGGATAAGTAATTTAATTTTAAAAATAATTGTTTTATTCAATGTAGCGTATATTGTTAAAGAAAATAATTAAAAAGAAACTTTTACGTATTAAGAAAAACGAATTATCTAGAACAAGATCTGGATCAAAGATAATATAAAGTTACAAATTGTGTTACAGGAAATTACATGAACAATTATAACAAAATAAATGTTAGAATATTAATTTGTTTCATAATGCTGGACTATGAAATAGATTATATGAAAATGTATCAAATAACTACCTATACTAATAGAGCAGGGGTTAACTTTAATATTCTCAACTGTTTCCATTCTGACTGTCAAAATGTATAAATGATATTCTATAGATTAAAGACGCTTCAACATTTTCAGACGAGGTAAGTTCAAACACCGAATGAAACAGCATCGTACATATCGACTACAATTGAAGAAAAAAATAGTTGCTAAAGAAGTAAAAATTGGTGACTTGCAACATGAAACTGTTCAAGTTCATAAAAGCATATTTCTTAAAATGAAAGATTCTTTGATATTTTGGAAACAGTACTGGTCAGCATTTCACTCTCAATGTTATAATATGATAAATGAAGCAAAATTCCTACCTAGGTCTCCACTTTGCTCCACTACTCGGTTGCCATTTCCAAATCCAGAAAGGTTTGGATATAGGAAACCTGCTATCTTCTCTGATTTGCCCTTCTAGCAGAGTTCCCATCTCCAATCAGTCAAATGCATATTTTATAAGATGTTAATTCGGTCGGTACTCCTCTATGGATCTAATGGCTACTTCAAGTTTGTTACACCCAACCAAGTGAAACGGTTTCAATTTTTCTAAAATAAGCTCCTCAGAAGAATCTTAAACGCTCCATAGTATGTTCGAAATAATCAAATTCACAAGGAAACTGACACACCTGAAATCAAGCACTTCTTATGTCAATCCTTCCACGAACAACAACTCGCTTGTTTGCCAGATGGTGGAAATGTTGGAAGCTTAGCACCGCGTCACCGCTAACCTTCTTTTCCAGGCTGATAACTTTTGCTCCCATGCGACAGCATCCAGTCGTGTGCTAACTCAAGTTCGCGAATATATCGTTAGTTTCACTATCTGTTTTTTCGCTGGGTCCTCGTGCCCAATAACAGTTGTCTAATTAGCGGTTCCCATATCCCCAAATTTAATGCAGTAGCAGTAGCGACCCAGAGGGCGCGGTTTCGGTTTAGTGTATTGGTAAGCCCAGAGGCAGTCCCACATAACCCGGTCCAACTTGTCACTCCAGGGTAAGTCTCCGCGACCAGTTATGCGCCATGCCACCGCCTGGTTTTAGGTCAGAACAAGCAAAATTCCTTTAAACATATTGAAATATTGTCTTATAAAATCATAATATAGGGTACGCTGGGTAATATTTGTAACACTTAATAATGAAAATATAGTTTGACAAGGCAAAAATTGTAGACGAAATTAAGCATCTGAAAAGAAATTTTACTAAGAACTTTTAGAATTTTACTAACACCTGTGAAACAAAATTTATAAAAAATGCACAGGTGCCTGAAATGAATAATACTTTATAAGTGGTTTTTAAAATAACGGGAAAATAAGTAAAATCCAATTAGCGCAGAAATGCTTAAAGAAAGTAAAACTGTTGTATATGAATGAAAAACTGAAGAACTTCGAAAAATTCATAACTAGTGATCACTAAAACGATTTAAAAATATATATGGAATTCGATTGCTGTCGATATCTGGTAATAATCTGCGCTCATTTATAAGCTTTAATATTGTCGATAGTTATGTTCATTATGATTGTTAAAGTTAGAAAGATCCTGACTGACGTGCAAGTTATACAAGTTTTTTTAACCAAATGTTAAATTGGGCTGAAGGAGGGAAGTGTTACATACAGATATTTCAGTTCTTCGTAAATTATTAATATAATGCAAGACTGAAGGAATGATAAGTGCAAATTAAAGCTAAAATTGCAGATTATTTTTCTTTATACTAAACAATAATCATCGCTGTTATCCCTAAAATATTTAAATTAATATAATAAAATATTTGAAATATTTATTTAGTTTTTTATGAAGGTATGTATAGTCTATCCAAAGAAGTTTTGTACATATATTGTCGTTAAGATATTTAATGTATTGCCTACCGCAATTATAATTTCGTTTTAGAATCAGACAATATTTTCCTTATAATTTTATTCTAGTTGAAAAAAGACACAATGCTCTCTGATAATTTCGAACGTGTAACCCAACTGGCCTGCCAAAGTCGTCCGGTTGTCAAACTTATGCACAATTCTTCAAAACAATAGTGATAAGAGGTTATACCTAGAAAACGTTATTTTAATGCTTTGCTTGTTTTGATACATTTAAAATCGCTGCTTATTATTACTATCAGGGAAAATTACGAAGCCAGACAGAACAGATTGCGTTTCTACTTAGTTACTTTGAACAAGAACGAGATAATGGAGCCGCCCCCCTTGCCAGTAAAATTTATTATAGAGGAAAGCATTTTTACTGTAATGTACTGTACATGGAACAGTAATGGTTAATAACATCTTCGGTTCGGATGAACTCAATCAGATACATTGAAGAAGAAATTGACAAATGATGGAATTGTGAACAAATCTTTTGATGGAATAGAAATTAATAGCTTAGTTATTTACTTGAATGAAACTTTCTGAATAAGATATAATTCAATTCTGTCAAGGCAGGGTGATGAGAGTGGGAACAAATAAAGGTGACTATATAATTAATACATGATAACGGTAGGAAATGTTATTGTGTAAACAATTTATGTGCAGAGATATGTGTGTAATTGTTCAGAATATACATGAGCATTTGGTTAAAATGTGCCAGGAGAGAAAGAATACTAACTGTTTTGCAGATATAACAAATGCATTAAGGAGAATCTAGTGATTAAATCTAGTTTTATCAAGAAATATGTATACAGGTATTAACACAACAAACTAAGGAGAGATACAATCATATGTAAATGTCTTTACAAGGTATCGAAGGTATGGAAGGTATTTACTGTATCGAAGGACATAAGAACTAAGAGTAAAAGGTAAATATGCTCTCTAATGATAGTAAAATATATTATTTAAATATTCAATTGTTAATTAGGTGGGTTATGCCTTCAGGGAATACAACTAAAGACGCGCCTAGAACTCTAACTCAAAGGAGGTATGGAAAAGAGTTAAATATAAATATAATCAAACACAACAACCTACAAACTATTATAACTGTATAATTAATTGTAGTTTTAAGTCCGATAATGCATAATATGCACCAAATTTACTATAATTTTCATATAAATTATATTTGATAACAGTATTTTTGTTTAATTGTTTTATTTAGATTATAATTTTGTTATATGTCAAAGCCAAACTGAACTAAAACTCAGAGTTGATACGGCAACACTGCGATGTTTTTACGTCACAAATTTAGATGACGTATGTACAAAGCTTCTTTGGATAGACTGTATATGTATCAATCGTTTAAATCATTTAAGATATGTAAAGTAAAAATTTCGATAATGTGAACTACACTTGGTTTAAATTCGTTCACATTAACGAACATTTGCTGTATTTATTTCCATAAATACATAATGCCAACGATATAGGAGCTACGATGAAGATTATATAACAAATATAATTGATTATATGTTTTTTAGAATTTATGTTTATATACCGACATCTTAACCATATAAAATTCGTGCAAAATCAAATTACAAAAATTGAAAGGCAAATTCGTGTCTGTTAACGTTAACAGAATTGTTCCTGCCCGATGATTTTTGTAATTATTTAAATACCAGTAATAACCAATTTTGCGATACTAGCAAGTTTCACTTTAGTTTATTATTAAAAAACGGAATTAATTGAAAAAATAATTGTTTAGTTCATTGCGCTATGTTCGAACTAAAAATGCAATGTTAAAAAAGTGGTATATGGACAAAGAGTGATGAATTTTTAAAGGTTTAGCGATAATAATATGTAATAAAAAGCAAATCAATATAATGATTTTGTGTTTAGTATTAATAGTACACAAAAACATAGCAACTTAATGGAAGATGGATATAAAGAATTTAGATATAACAGATAACAAGAGATATTTAGTTTTTCGATTTAAGATAATTTAATATTTAATTAATAAAATATTTTTAATAAAATATATTTTGATTTAATAAATAACGACCAAGAAAATAAAAATTGATGCCAACAAACCGTAAAAAGTACTTTTTATATATGGATGCTCTTCCATAAACCTGTGTCTTGTGCGATACATTTTTTAAGGGGTTTTAAAAATCTAAGACCCAATATTTGTAAATTAATTTATGAACATATTTTATATAACAATTTAAATTTTATGACAGACCTATAATAATGCCAGTTTGAGTCAAGCAAATTTATTAGAATAATATCAAAATTTATAAACATGTAATCCCTTAATATCATTCATTTTGTTTCATATGGTGTCTTAGTTGGTATAGTGGTCAAGGCGACAGGGCGGTCGTCTTACTATTGCGATAGTTCCGAATTTGAATTCTGCTGGGGCATGTTTGTAATTTTTTAAAAATATGATAGTCTAAAAGGCAAGAGTTTAAAATCTTTCAATCACGAACTCAGATTAAGCAGTAGGTCCAGTTCAGATTAAATCCTAATTTGTAAAAACGAGACTAAAATACAACAACAAAAAATGTTTCATTTCACTTGAGGAATGCTCGACTCCTCAAGCAGAATAAGCAGTAGTAATTATGAATGAAATCGCAAATTTCGAACGAGTTTATGAGTTAATCTTGATAACTATATTATCAAATATATTTTATTAAGTATATTTATAGAGACACATTGTAACAATATTTTAGATAACAATACTCTTATGATATTTTTGAAGTGTAGGTGATTTGCTATTTATTAGAAACAATTTGATTGTTATTCAATAATTATTAAAAATATGTTATTTCTTAAATAACCAATAATATAAACAACCCAAAGACAAGCTTGCTAACATCCTTTGATTAATGGTTCTCTCATACTCATAGAAAATTTAGGGTAAAATATTTTTATTAACGGTAATAAGTATTAGTTAATTTCTTGAATTTGGTAATTGATTTTATTATTATCTCTTATCAATTATTCAATTATCATTCCTAAAACCAGTTTTCCACGTATACTTAAACTGAATTTTATGATATTACAGCTTATATTGAAGTAAACTACATTGTCCTAAGAACGTGTAGATCGATAGAGTCGATAGAGCCACATATCTGGCAAATATAATGTTTAATCTTTGATATTTACTGCATTAGTTAAGTTTGATTATAACTGATTTATTATATATCTCTCGAAAACAAGCTTATCATGTACTAAAAGCACCAAAAGCAGATATGGCCATGAATATCAATGATGACAAATATTTTGAGGAAATCTTGCATTTGTTTCTCTGGTAACTAATATAATTATATCTGGGGACTAGTTATATTATACTGTAACTACTTAAAAAACATATCTTCCTTGTGTAAAATAACGATCAAAATCTTATTAAAAATGTAAGTTTACTCCAGTGTAAAGTACAAAGTACTAAAAAGTACAAATCATAGAGTTATTCATTATGATTTCCTATCATCGTGTCAACAGGCAATATTTTTTGTTATAGTTTAAAGTATCCTTTTTACTAATTAGTGATTTATCAGAATCTACTGCTAAACATGGGCTCCGAACTAGGGGAGTCGGCCGCCAAGAAAAATATCCATATTTTTTCCCAGTACCAGAATACACTTTAAAATTAAGCACCAATCTAAATAATGTTTAAGAAATATATTTAATATTTCTGCAAGATATTAATAAATATCAATAAATAAATATAAATAATAAGAAAAATATCGATATATCGGCCAAAAAAATACTGGCCAAAAGTATCGGTAGTTTTTGGCATCTCTACTCCGAACCACGCTCGTCAGCATTAAGGCTGCCGACTGGTGAGTGTGCACTTTAGAGACAATTCAAGAAGACATCCGATACGGTCTTACCCAGCCTGGTTACTAGTGTAATTTTAGTGATTTTCCTTGTCGGATTTTATACCCTCTCCAATGAACTGTTAGTTTTTCATCACAATGCTGCTTGTCACACGACATTAGCTCTTTAAGACCTTTGCGTCACATCAATTCGCAACTGCCTTATTCACCAGACTTAGGTCTATCGGACACAAATAAATTATATCCAAGTGAATCCCTTTTGGATTTTGAATAATTCTTCGCGTTTTATTTGAAAATTCTTACTATTCTTTACCATTATAACAAAAAATAAAAAGTTTAATTATCCAATAAAAATGTTTAATCTTTACTTTAGCACAAAAAATAAAGTCTTTAGGGAGACACGTCACTCTTAAAGCTAACAGATATGATGGTATTATCAATCAGCAACAGGTATGACGACATTTCTATCCGCTGAATTATTTAGAACCGGCAACCAAGGCGTATTGATAATTTTATAGCGAAAAATCTATTTTCAAACCACGAAAGATAAAACAAATACTTTATAGGAGGATATAAATATAAATAATGAGCTAACTGAATGAGAAAGTGGACAAGTTTTAACTATGCAATAAATGGTAAGTTGACGATAGAGTTTTGGAAATCAAAAACTTTCGTTTTCAATATATTTAATGATATTGTAGGTCAAATTATATATACTATTTTGTTGTACGAAAAAAAGTTCTTAACGAAATGCTATACCATGAACAAACATTAACATTTATTTCCAAAAATCTAAGAATCGAATTTAAAAAAACAACTGTGTATTTTTTCGAAATCGTTTTATCTCAAAATAATTTCTTTCTAATTAAAAAATAACCACAAATAACACATATAATTTGAATAAATTATAATTGGAAAAATGTAACTTTAAAAAACATGAAAATACTTTTTTTAAAAAACGAATTTGACCTAAATAACAAGAGGGCTTTAGCAATCCTCAGGTTTGTTTTGATAACAGCTTGAGGGATTATGCCATTTATACATCAACAAATCAATAATTTTATAATGTTTTTATCTGAATAAAAATATAACATGACTACTAAGCCTCTTCTAATTAGAGTTTTACATATTTTCGTCTCTTAGTTTGGGTTTGTACATCCATTAATTAGCATAATTATTTTAATAATTCATGCCCATACTAATTTATTTGCAATTTTTAGTTAAGTAAAATTATAAATCCACAATTAAAATTAATTTATCACTAACATATTTTCCCACAATTGTATTGTTCTTGTATTTATTATTTATTCATTTAATGTATTAATATTTCATGTCTAATTAACTTAATTGATTACAGATTTAATTATTCTTCCAAAATATACATGCTGTTGTTTTTATTATTTTGGTTACTATATTTTCGCTATACAAAATGTCTTCCCTGTACAAGTTGAATAAACTCGTTATGAATTTACAATACTACTTCTGTCTTTATGAAGTTTCAAATGTCATTTGTGTTTATATGAATCATTTTCTTATCTCAAACATTTCTGGTTATATTACAACATAATAGTTATTCCACGAAATGTTCAACATTTTCATACATTTTATGATTTTCAGTTAGAGTAAATGCAAGATAATTGCACAATAAAGCCACTAAATAATTACTACTCAATATATTCACAAATGTTTTATTTATTAAAATATTAAAAATTAGTATTAGCGTTTAAAAATAAGAAACCATTAATCTTATCTGTGTTTATAGATAAGTTATTTTTGTCTATAATAGGAATTTGATGTAATATTACGGCTATAATAATGTAAATTTGAATAGTAATTGTTATTTTATGAAATTCCTGATATGTCATTGTTGATTGTTTTATGATTTTCAGTTGAAAAAAGTTATGAATATATAAAAAGGCTGCTTAATTAATTGTTTGTAATTATTTGATGTAATATTACTATATAATGGTAGTTTCACGAAATGATCAACATCTTTATACATTTAATGATTTTCAGTTAGAATAAATACAAGATAGTTGTACAATAAAACTACTAAATAATTACTACTTAATATATTTACCAATGTTTTGTTTATTAAAAGATTAAAAATTAGTATTAGCGTTTAAAAATAAGAAACCATTATCTTATCTGTGTTTATAGATAAGTTATTCTTGTCTATAATAGGAATTTGATGTAATATTACGATTATAATAATGTAAATTTGAATAGTAATTGTTATTTTATGAAATTCCTGATATTTCATTGTTGGTTGTTTTATGATTTTCAGTTGAAAAAACTTAGGAATATATAAAAAGACTCCTTAATTAATTGTTTGTAATTATTTGATGTAATATTACTATATAATGGTAATTTCACGAAATGATCAACTTTATTATACATTTTATGATTTTCAGTTAGAATAAATACAAGATAATTGCACAATAAAGCTACTAAATAAGTACTACTTAATATATTCAGAAATGTTTTGTTTATTCAGAGATTAAAATTTAGTATTAGCGTTTAAAAATAAGAAACCATTAATCTTATCTGTGTTTATGTATAAGTTAATTTTGTCTATAATAGAAATTTCATGTAATATTACAGTTATAATAGTGTAAATTTGAATAGTAATTGTTATTTTATGAAATTCCTGAATTTCATTGTTGATTGTTTTATGATATTCAATTCAACAAAAAAAATATGAATATATAAAAAGACTGTGAATTAATTGTTTGCAAATATTTTGTTAATACGGTTTCACATCTTATCAGTTTTTGTTTCAAACGTAATAGTATAAATTTACCAAACATGTAATTGTTATTCCACGAAATTTCTTAATAATTTTTTCGATGATTTATAGAGAACTTACCAGGAAAACTACGCTAACTGTACCTACGAACTGTGACAACCAAAAAAAACGACTGGAGAACACAGAACAATGACCAAAAACTTCAAACTAACCGTGAACGATCCGCTTAATTATTTTTATTGCACTCAGTCTAGTATAGCTGTAGCGGATGATGGTTCTGCTACGAATAATAACAGAAAATACTCCAACTATCAATCAGTCACCTGGTGGTGGTAGCGACCGTTAGAAGTACACTGACCTGTTATTCCACTATCTTTTTATTTTTCACAATTTTTCACTTAGTAATATGATTAAGTGGGTTTAAATATTTCGCGACTATCTGTCGCACTTTTTCTGAATTCGGATCGAGAAATCTTTCACAAAATATTTACTCAGCCGAGGTGTATTAAGCAGATGGATTGCGCCGGTTGACTAATTGTTCTCGGTAAAATAGATCATAAACTCATAAATACTGTCTTGTTTTTTTTATAATACAAATATAAAAACTTTTATTTCTATAAATGAAAGATGTAATTGAATAAAACACCATAAGGCCTGCTTGGTTGGCGCAGTGGTAAAAGCGACAGGACGGTCCATCTACTGTTGCGATAGTCGCGGGTTTGAATCCTGCTGGCGCGAGGTCATAAATTTATGTTTGTGATTATCCTAGGCAAGAGTGTATAATCCGACAAGGAAAATTATCCCAATCACGCCAGTAACCAGGCTGGGTACGACCGGATGTCTGCTGGGATGATTTCTAAGTTGGTTACTCGCCAGCCGGTAGGTTTAATGCCGACGATCGTAGTTCGAAGCCCACGTTAAACTGTCGGTCCATTCCAGATAAACCCTCGTTGATAAAAAGGAGTGTACGTTGAGAATTCAGTCAAAATTCAGAGTCAATTGGCAAGCTTGAGGAATATAAATAAAGATATTCTCCAAATGAGCAAACATTTTCGCTAGTAGTCCCCCCCATTTCCTGAACACATCGCATCGCATCTGAAGGGTACTAAAGAAGGAAAACATCAAAGTTATATTTCATTTCTCCGACCTTAACCCCAAAGTAAAAGGAAACAGTTAGAAAAAATAGTATGAAGCACTGTGGGAAAGTGTACGTATTAGATGAGGATGATAAGCACATGGATAAAAGGATAAAACACCAATGGCAATGTGTTAGATATGGACACACGGTCCATTCAGCTCTGTATGAACACTGGATGGCGTATAACTCACAACATTTAGTTCAATCAAACTGATATCTAAGTCACCTCATAGGGCTATTTTGAAACAAAACATCGAGATTGTTTTGACCAAAAGAGATATAATATGAGAACAGAATATATAATCCACTGTATATTCACAATCCAATAAGTATTTTTAATCAAATAAGTATTTTTTTACTTAGAAATACTTGTGAAATCTCCGAAAGCCTTCAAAGATTTTGCATATACGGAATTACTTAAAATTACATATGAAATACCCATTGGTACTTATATTGTTATCGCAATTTAAATTGTAATTCTTTACATTATAATATTTATAATAAATTATTCACACTGATTAACGTTTTTAATTGATAGCTTAGGCTTATATAGTTATACAGTCAAGAGTTCTTTTAGTTTCTTATAAATATTGTTTTCCTGATAAAAAAGTGATTGCGAGAAATGTTTATTATTAATTTATGGGAGAATCATTATACGTTTGTTTGTCATTCATTCCTCTAAAACTATTCATAAGAGCACGCTTCAAAAGATGCTTCAACGCTTTAAAAGATGGTCGTTTGACGTTAAACTTGAAGCAGTAAAATAAGAGGCTCAACAATTGAAGGAATTAAAGGCAAATCCATGCAATAATGTTGTGAATATATATAGAGAGTGGAGTTAAACATTAAATAGTGATAGTATTTGTTATACACAAACTTTTACAATACTATCAGACCGTTAAATCGATATGTGGTTTAGATTGCGAAATAAAAGAGGATAAAAAAGGGACGTAAAAAAGCTGCTGTTTTTAATAGTTTTTTAGAAGAGATTTAGATTTCTTACAAAACGAAAGATTAATTAAATTATAAACAAACTCAACCATAAAATATTTTTAAAGCTGAATTTAAGGGGCGGGTAGCTAGTTTCTAGTATTACTAATATATTATTAATTATTTTACGTATATAGTCATTATAACATTAGGTATATAATGTTGTGTTGTTATGTCTTTAAATTCATTGGGTACATTAGTAATTAACTTCATGTTGGCATCACTTTTCAGTATGTGTCATTTCGTCGAAGTGTGAACAAGAAAGGCATTTATCTTTTTTATAATATAAACGAAAATAAATTGCTTTTATGGGAAGTTTAACTTTTTACCTTAATTTTAAGAAAATGGCGCCTAGGTCATCCAATGCTGTGTGAAGGTTTTGGCAACCATGGTCCATCGGTTTCAACATGTAAATATTAGTTTTGATGTTTTAACAGTGTTGATTTTGACACCAAAGACAAAAAGCGTTCTGAACAGCTAAACAAATTTGAATACGAGGATTTGAACGCATTAATCGATGATAATCCGTGTAAAACTCAAGAAGAATATTCAGAATTGTTGGGTGTAATACAAAAAACCATTTCGAATCGGATGAAGATCATAGAAGGATCCGAAAAGTTGGATATCTTGTGCCGTATGAATTCAAGTAAAGAGAGATTGAAAGGTGTTTGTCATGTTTAAAATGCTGAAGCAGCACGGTAAAATCCGACAGATTTTTGCATCGTATTATTACTGGTGATAAAAAGTGGATCCATTACGGCAATTTAAAGTAAAAAACCATGGGTACCGCCTGGTTATGCATCAACATCAACAAATATCCACGACTTCGAGCTAATGTTCTCTATTTGGTGAGCTTGGTGTGATATATGAGTTGCTAAAATCTAATGAAAGCATCACTAGGGACTGCTATCGACTGCATATAATGTATATATGCCGAGAACAACGCGAAAAATGGCACGAATGCGATCAAAGACACAACATGTTATTCTTCAGCACTACAATGCCCGATTACATGTTTCGAAACCGGTGAAATCATACTTGGAAACATAAAAATGGGATTACTAATTGTTCCGAGTTATAAGTCGTTACCTGTCTGAGCAGCGTTTCACTCCTTATGAGGATACCAAAATGTTCCCGTTTTTTCGAGGTGGAATCCACAAATTGCTTAAAAGATAGGAAAAGGAAGCAGCTATCGATGGACTTCGAATAAAATAAAACTAATTTGTATATTCAACAAAACATACTATGTAATAATTAAAAATACAACGCAACGACAAACATTAAATTTTAATGATTGCAATTTATTATTTACCTCTCTGTTGTTGATTCTCTGTAGTGTATTGCGTCCCATTCATTGTACGAAGGAATGTAAGCCCAATGTTCCACAAACATGATGGCTTATAACATTCTGATACGTCAAACAATAAAATAATAAAAAAGACAAAAATACCGACAATCAACACCTTCAACTACACCAACCAACACTCCCAGTCTGAGAAACCTGTTCAGATTGTCAGTTTATTTGTTGTTTTGCCACGGAAAAAAATTATCTTCCGTCTGATAAGAGATTAGCTCGTAGCGAAAATAAGGATAGATCAGGAACATTGATTTCGCTAATGTTAAATACGATATCGATAAATCAAAAGCGTGTGTCGATCTGTTTTGAACGGTGTTCATTTGTTAAAGATAATATGTAAGGAGTGTGAATCTATTTTGAAGGATTTTTGTGTAAATTCAAGGTGCTATTGTGAAAATTCGTGTGAATTATTATGTGTCGATGTAATTTCTATTGTCGAGAAGTATTATTACTTCATCGCGTTTCTATTAGAGATTAGCAAATATAGATTGTCATACATGAAGTTTTCGAACAGGTTTTTTCTTTGTATTTCAGACCTACTAGATGATTATGGACCTAAATGTGAAATATCATTGCTTAACTAAGATGCAATTCCTATAACAAATTGTTCAGGATGATTGATGTTTTTAATTGATAGTTTAGCTTAATATATAGTCAAAAATATATATTCAAAAGTTTTTTTAGTTTCTTGTTTTGAAGCGCGAGAAATGTCTATTATTATTTTACGGGAAATTGGCTGCAGAAAATCATCATATGCTTGTTCGTCATTCATTCGTCCGGAACTATTCGTTAGAGATCCGATTTAACGTTTTAAAAGGTGGTCACTTTGACGTGAAACTTGAAACAGCAAGACATGAAGTTTAATAATTGAAAACTTTACTGAAAATCCATGTAAAACAAGAAAATCTTGCAAAACCGTTACTTTGATAGTTATTAGAGGTAAGAAAATTAAGTACCACATGAAGAAGAGATTAATCTCTTGAACAAAAAGGAAAAAAACAAATGGTGAAAACGTTTGCACATATTCAATATTATCACATATTTGGTACTTTAAAATTTTTAAAATTACATTTTCAAATACTTTCAACCATAAGAAATATAAATATATTATATATGAAATATTAATATTAATTAATTATTGTATTATGACCGTACTTCTAGAGCAGAGGTCCAGTGTGTTAAAAGAAGATTCATTCTAAATAGAAGTATTACTATTTGTTGTAAATTATACTATCTGATACTTCCAAAACCTCTTTAATATATGATAATTTTTTTGTTAATTCAAATTTGAATTAATATATCAGTGTTATTAAGTTTTTTCTTTGAATTTCAGACCGACCAGATGATTACGGACCTAAATGAGAAATATCATTGCTGAACCAAGATGCAATTCCTTTATTACTATATCTATCATATCTATATATAAATAAATTAAAAATTGGAATAAGCAATTGCTCAACCCACAGAATCTTCAAAAACAATTAGAAGAAACTATAAATATAATACAAATTTAAAAGAAGTAAATTGAGAGGTTTGGAAACTGAAAATTACAACACATGTATCTCCGCAGATCCTTTTAAAACAGACAAATCTGAACCTTTAAATTCATGCTTATAAGAACCAGACAGTATAACACCAAAAAGACTCAGTATTACCATCTATGCAGGTAATATTGCAAGCAAGAATATATATTTATATTATCTAAATTTTATTTAACGATACCAGATACTTATTTTAGTTCGTTTATTTCGGAAGCAATCTCTAGACTTTTTTCTTAATTGACAAAAGTATGTACATAACCAAATATAACGAAAATTCTCATTCGGGTAATACCGGCTAATGGCGATCTTTTTCCAAAACTCTTAATTGTGCAAAACATCCCTGATCAAAGGCAATGTAATAAGAAAAATAATAATCAGGTATTGCTTGCTCAAGTGAATGAAAAATGTAAATAGTATTGCAAAGAGCAAAATGGAACATTTTGCATGGCTACATATAATATGGATAGGGTCCAATTAATATATAGAGTTATAATAAAAAGTATATATATATATATATATATATATATATATATATATATATATTATAGAGAGATATATATATAGAGAGAGAGAGAGAGAAAAAGAGAGAGATAATAAAGGAGGTTTCGTAATCTATTTGTAAAATTGTAGCATGTATTTAATATTTTCAGTATATTGAAATATTGCATTTTTAAGTACATTTTGGACAAATAATTTTTTGATTTATAGTTTCTTATTTTATAATATTTAAGGCAACGACAGTGTATAGTTAGAAAATAAGTTATCATTTGTTAGATTAGATATTGTTTTTGATGTATTTTGAAAATGTTAACTAGTTATTAAAGAAAATATCTAATTTGCCCCTGTAGTAACCTGTTTTGCGCGCCCTCTGGTGACTCTAGTGACAAAACTTGTTTACAAAAAGAAGTTATAAAATATCATTTATTCTAACATTACAATTCAATGTTTACAGCTACTTAAAAAGTTACTTATTATCTATTTGTTGCTACGTATTTATTTGTTAAATATTTATTAAAATAAAATGCCACGTCTTCGAAGACGAATAGGAAATAGTGATCGACGTACATATAATGTAGAAATAGATAGAAGAAAACTTGACGGATAATGTACATTAAGTGACCTGGTTGCAAACACACAAGCAAATAGCTACACAATGAACCACATAACAACATTGGTAAACAATATTGGTATTGAAGATTGGCGGCATCAAACATCTAGCTTCGAAATTTGAATAAATCAGACCCCTAAGTTATAGAAAAAAAACGTTAAATTTTCCTTGAACTTTATAGATAATTAAAATATAATTGCATTGAAACAGGTTTTGTAAAATATATTTGTAATAAATAATTAACGATAGTTCTTTTGAATATATTAGAGACGAAACTGTCAGTTATATTGGGTTTGGGAAAAAGTTATTTCAGGTTTTCCAATAAGCACAATTCAATATATGTGCGTTATGACCCTGTTCAAAAATGGTTCAGAGATGGTTCAAAATAGTTATGGTGAGTTTTAGAGCAAAGAGTTCTGAATTTACTCAACTAGAGTCAAGCTCTAATATCATTGAAGCAATTTACAGAAGACATTTTACGAATTTACTTCGCGAAGAATTACAGATTAATTAACAGTAATTGTTTTAAACGCGTATATATCAGATATTCACAATATTTTTGGCCATGCCCTGTAATATATAACGTATATTTAACAAACTACTTTATCATGACAAATATTAGATATCTGAGTAGAAGAATCGTACCAAATAAAGTAAATTATTATATAATATTTATTCTTATCACTGGAAATATTAAAATTAAATTAAAATATTTTCCATTCTCTATACTTACAAATACGTGTTATTTTTTCTCAGAACTGAGTGATTTTTATTTCTGTTTCAAATGCCAGGAAAAATCATAAAGTTGGTATCACAATATTTCAGGTTTCTATTTAATCAATAATTTAATGATGATAATACCATATTTTCAAGAATTAACGTGTGGTTACTATAACAAACATAAAAACATAATAAACTTGGAGGTTTTAAAATGTGTAGGCTAAACCACAAAATAAAATAGAAACAAAATAATAAAAAAACAAATTTAATAAAATAAAATGTTCATCGGAGAATTACTAACACTTTATTTACATTCAACTTTAAAGGATTAAAAGAAGAAATATAACATCTAGTCTTTTGGGTCCAAAGTACATTCAGGATCATTATCGTCAGCGGCAACATCATCAGTTGAAATCATATTATTTTCAATAGTTTCTTGATCATTCATATCATTAAAATCCGTCGATTCTGGTGGACACAACTCTGTGGTTTCTTCGTCTACGCTGAATTCTTCTATCTTGGAACCAAATATCTCCAATTTTGGATTAGATGTGTCATCTTGATCAATATTCTCATATTTAGATTCGCATTGTTCAGGACCAACACCTATGTATCATTATATTATATTGTGTAATTAACTTTTATCGACAGAGCGCGCCACACGCGTTGTTATAAAAAATAAACGTAATAGTTTCTTAGTAATTAGGAAGATATTATTAAAAACAGTTTATATTGTACCTTTAATACCAAGGAAATATCCTTGACCTTCTACGGTTATTTTGGGTGGAGGTGGTGGGGGTGGCGTAAATATCTCGACAATTTGTTCAAAATCTCTTTGAGCCGAGAGACGTTTCTCCTCCTCGAGCCTAGCGAGTCGCTCAGCTCGTCTCACAGCTCGTTCTTCTTGTTTGCTGTCCTCCAAAGCCTTTAGCGCGTGATGCCTGAGGTAGCCGTATACAATACCCGTACAGAGGAAAGAGTATCTAAAAAACTGGACACCACCAGAGGGATATTTTCGATAATAAACGTACTTCAACAGTTTTTACCTTAATAACCGGCGAAACACGGAACGGAGGTGGTATATCCGACATTGTATTTGCCCAATTAAGCATATAAACTCTGTTTAATAATATTGTCTATTTGACAAAACGCCTAACGTTTGACTTTCTGTCAAAAAATGGTTTCAATATTGTGATCTGATTGGCATTAATTCTGAGACATTTTGTAACACTTTCAAAAATTAATCCGCTCAATTATTTAAGGTTATGTAAAACATGACGTTATATAAATAAAAAATAATTCCATAAATATTTACTAATATTTATATATATATATATATATATATATATATATATATATATATATATATATATATATCTATATATATATATATCTATATATATATATATATATATATATATATATATATATATATATATATATATATATATATATATATATATATATATCTTAATTGTGTTCAAATTATCCGATGTAAAATGCGGTATAGAAGTATTAGACACCTGTCAACAACATAACCTTAAAATATTAAATTTTTATCAGTTTTTGTATCACTTGCATTTTCGTTTTAATTTGCAAGCTTGAGGCCACTTCATTGTAGGACGGGAAAAAATAAAATCGTCAAATTTTAAGTATCTCGGGTTTTAGTTCGAAAATATCTGATAATTCATCCAGTGTCGATGTGTTATGGTGGTTTTATATAATAAGTATATTCTACTGTAATGTTTCTAATTATAATAATTGCGGATGAGGTGTTAATATATTTCGATTTCGATTTCTCTGGAATAAAAATGTAAGGTGTTGACAAATTTACAGTCATTATTAGACTAATGATTGACTAGTAATTCTAAAGCCAACAGCATGGAATTCAAGTTTATTTACAGAAACTGCAAGTGCAGATGGAGAAAAAATGTTGGATTAAATATCACTTTATTGCGTTAATTTATAGCTTTATTAATTGATATTTTTTTTACTGATTCATACAAATAAGATGACTTTGTTGCTTTATTGCTTTGTATCCTACTTATCTACATAGAATATTTCTTTAGCCTATAAAATATTCTGTGCATTTCATATTCCGGAACGAACTAATCTTGCCATCATTATGTAAAAATATTTCGTAATAGAAAGTAATTATCTACATAGTATATTAAAAACATAATGAATAAATGTAACTTATAAAAACACTCTTTTAGGTAAATTAAATTAATTTATCAAATTTGAAAACATAAATAACAAGTCAATTGAAAAGTCCCCTACATGGCACATAGATGGCGTTACTAGAATTAAATTCATATGTTTTTTAGTTAGCAATAATACTCAAAACATGCGTGTATAAATTTTACAGCGTCGGATCATTAGTTTGTGACCGTAAATTGAAATTAAAAAATAGCAGACACTCTAAAGATATCAACTGAACGTGTGCATTATATCATTCACGAATATTATTCACGAATATATTACGGTATGAGAAAGCTCTGTGCAAAGTGGTGCGAGCTCACTTTTGACTAAAAATAACGACGGGTTCGGAGCAGTGTTTGAAGATGATCAAGCATAATAAACTCTAGTTTTTGCATCGATATGTGACAATGGATGTAACATGGCTCCATAATTTCACTGCGAGGTCCAAACGACAGTCGTCCGAGTGGACTGCACACGATGAACCCGCTCCAAAGCGTGGGAAAACGCAACAGTCGGCTGGCAAGTTTATGGCCTCTGTATTTCGTGATGCGCATAGAATAATTTTCATTGACTACCTTGAAAAAGGAAGGACCATCAACAGCCACTATTATATAGCCTTATTGGACCGTTTGAAGGACGAAATCGCCGAAAAACGACCGCATTTGAAGAAAAAGAAAGTGCTGCTTCATCAAGACGTTGCACCGTGTGACAAGTCAGTGAAAACGATGGCAAAACCATGAATTTGGCTTCGAATTGCTTCCTTATCCACCGTATTTTTCAGATCTGGCCTCCAGCGATTATTTCCTCTTCTCAGATCTCAAAAGAATGCCCGCTGGGAATGTTCGTCGAATGAAGAGGTGATCGACGAAACTGAGGCCTATTTTGAAGCAAATCACAAATCGTACCACAACAATGGTGTCGAAAAGTTGAAGGATCGCTATAATCAGTGTATCACCCTTGAAGGGAATTATGTTGAATAACTAAACTTAAGCTAGTTAAACCAGTTAAAAACTAATTTTGCCAAAAAATTTGTTTTACTATGGTAGGCCAGGAACTTTCAATTTACCTGTTATAATTAAGGCTTGAGGTCGACTACTAAGTATTATTATGATCTTGTTTATCTATTTTTATATGGATCAAAGTGCTTAAATAAATTCAGGATTGTTCTTTCTGTGATATTACCTGTAGCAATGTTCATTTTTGGTGTTACATTAATACCATCTGTTTATGTATGTAATATGTTTTATGTTTTATGTTTGTTGATGTTTGATGGTAGGTAATAATTTATATTATACATTTATATTAACTATAAGGTTCATGTTACCAGTGCAATTTTTGAACGGATTTCAGTAACGCTTGTGGTGTTATACTCTGTGTTATATATTTATGAGTTTAAATAAAGATAGATTTTGTTATCTCGATAGAAAAAATGATTTAATAATTTTATAAAACGTAGATTTGTGTACAAATAGTATGACGTTTGATGATAGTAATTATTGTTTCTATAGCTCAGAAGACGTAACGAAAACAATAATTTGTTTTAAATTCTAGAAATTTTAGACTAATATATTATTTTCATCGAGAGTACTAGAACTATTTCAATATCCATCATTTCATGCGCGACATGGTATAAAGTGCCATCTTATTGAAGCAACATCTATCTATACAGCAACAAAAAACTTACAAAGTTTTACCGAATTACAAGGACGTAATCGACAATTTGCAATTTGCAAAATTACCACAAGATTGGAACTAGAATGTCTCTCCAAATACATTTTCTGCATTCACATTTTGATTTTTTCCAACAAAACTTGCGTGACAGCGACAGCGGCTACACCAAGATATAGCGAATATTTTGGGACGAAGGCATGCTGAGCGATCACTATTGGACCCTAATTAGTGAAACAGATCCCAAGCAGTATAAACGACTCAGTTCAACCTTTGTTCATTTCCGATTTATACTTCGTTGCTCAGGTCTAATACCGTGTATACTTATGATATTAATAATCAGTAATATCAATATTTTGATTAATTTAATTAGATTGATTTAATTTCCCACTATTAATGAAATAATTAATTAATCTAGTCATATATTTTTTACGATTAGTTGGCTAATACAACAGAGAGCTGGGGAAGGAAAGAAGTCTGTATTTACTAACGATTTTAACTAATGTATATATAGAAATTAAAGAACAACTTAACTGTACAAACTTTATAGCTTGTCATACCACATCAAACAGATATTAAATATCACCAAACCGGGGAAAAATATTAAATGTTTTTGTAAACAATAAAAGGACGAATGATTTATAGAAAATTAAACTTCTTCAGAACAAACAATTTTAATGCGCCTGTCGATCTTACGGTAAACAAAAAGTCAAACATTTAATTAAATTAAGTTTTTCCGTACTACGTTGCATTGTAGTAGCGTTATACTTTTTATTACCGGACTGTTGAATAGAAAATGGAAGTACAAGGTCGGCGAGTGCATTATTTATTCTTGTAATTCGTTGTTATTGCAATTTAACGTAACTGTGTGAATGTCAACACATGTTGTTATTATTATTATCGCCGTGGAACAGGCCCCGATAAGCATTTTTTCGTTACAAAACATAAACTATGCAGCAGTGAAGTAATAGATAAATTAATTATTCAAAGCGAATCAGATGACGACAGTTTTTCGGAACCAATACGCGTTATTTATAGATCACTATTAATGTCCATTCAGGAATTCGTTGTCTTCGCGTGACCTCCTTCGATAGCAATGACTCTAACATGATGTGATCGATGGAATAATTTACACGAAGTGCTATTCCACTTTTTAGTGAAATTATTAGATCTTTATATATATTCTACCTATTTGTTTGCTTTAAAAAAGCATTTATTGAGCAAAATTGATAATATAGCCTATCCAAAGTAGCATCATGATATATAATGACTTTGTACTTCCTATTGAAATTTGTAAATTCTAATGCTCTAATGATGCTAATGCTAAATACAATGCTGTCCGATACGTTCGAACATGTAACCGAATCAGCCTGCAAAAGTAATTCGGATGTCTGCAAAATTCTTTAAAACATTAGCGATAATATAAAGATAAATAGGCAAACGTTTTTTTGGTGCTTTACTTGTCTTGATGCATTTAAAGTCGCTGCTTAATATTTGTGATCACTCTGGAAATGCCGAGGCCATATAAATAGTCAGTCAGAAATATATTACGACTGAATAGACATGGACACTATGACTAAAATCTGTCAGAAAAGAAAAACAATATAATTTAGGATCCCCCTTATCTACAAACGAGATTAATTTTATGAAGTATATAAAAACGGTGAGGAGATTTTTTAATACAAACATAACTTAATACAATTATTTCAATGATAACTGTTGGCATGGAAAGTATCCATAGTGGCTTGTAATACATAAAATACATAAGTTTTGAATATGCCATGTTAAAGAGTGAAATATTTCATATTGTCACTTGGTAAATATAAATAAAATATTTAATTGTGTTTTATGCAATTTACTTTTTTAGAAATCAAATTCAATCAGTTCGAATTAAGGGAAAGAATTACTACAGTAGATATGTGGGTTGAGAAAGATATACAGGCAAGAACTGATTGTATATGTGGAAAGCATTGTGTACAGTAACACCCTTCGGTTTGTATGAACTCCATTAATGACACTGGTAGACAAATGGTAGAATCGTACACTAGTGTTATATTGGAAATTAACAGTTTAGTTATTGACTTGAATAGTGGTTCAGATGTGTGAATTAATTAAATTTTCTGGATGTGGGATTATGATTCAATGCTAACCATACCAAGACTGGGTGATAGTGTGAATAACTACAAGTGAGTATAAAATTAATAAAGGATAACCGTAGTATATATAACTGTAAATAAAATTGTATTGTAAAGTGTGAAATATTTATGTGCATAGATATGTGTGTAATTGTTTCAAATGTATTTGAGCATTTGGTTAAAATGTACGAGGAGAGAATGAATGCTAAATGTTTAGAAGATATGGCAAATACAGTATGAATAATGCAGTGACTAAAACTAATATTCTCAAGAAACATGTACACAGGTAGTAGTAGAAGAAATTGAGGAGAAATACAGTAATATCAGAATGATTTGATAAAAAAGACACAACAACGAAAGACAAAAGACTAAACATAAAAAGGTAAATAGGACTGCTTTCTTCTCTGATCAAAATAAAGTACATTACTTAGTTGTACAAGTATTAGTTAGGTGGATCAAGGCTTCAGGGATACCATCTGTTCAATGTAAATATAGCAAAATAATTCTAACCTTCAAACTATTGTGGCTTTTTAATTAATTGTAGATTTAGTCCTGCTCTTTTTTGCTTAATTATTTTATTTATATTAGAATCTTGTTATATTTCCAACTTAAAATAAACTAAAATGGAATTTTGTTAATACATTGAGTGCCTTATCCTGATTTAACTATCTCTGACAGATGCAATTTGTCCTTTCAAGTAGTGGTACAGACAAATTATTAAAAAAAACAGATTCACTTAGATCCCTTTTTATTTTACTTTCCAATAACAATATGATGCAGACAACTCAGAACATAATCCTTGATTTTACATAACTAGACATAAACAAACAACATATCTCGAACATAATTTACATGGCACTCAATTTTCTTGTTACTACATCATTTTACATCCTTGGGGAATTTGAAAATCCCTTGTCGAATCACTCCTTACGTAATGTATTTGAAATGTATTTTAAATATCAGTACCAACTGAAAGGGGTCGTTATTCAACAATTTCCGAGTACTAGTAAAGAAAAAAAATAATGTGAAAGTTTAAGTGTCGAAGCTTTTTTTCTTTAAGATGATGGCTTTCAAAGAGGTGTGATATTAGAACTAAAATTAAAATTAAGGAGATTATTAAGACTAAAATTAAAATGAAGGAGATTATTAAGGATGACAGCAAAGAAAGCTTTGCCTAAAACAATATATCGTATTGATAATCAAGTCATAACCTCAAAACATGTAGCATAATGGAACAATTTGAGGTGACAAACTTAGGCATTAGTTCAACTAGCGTACATGAATTTTTGGTAGATCAATTAATTAGAGAAAATGTTTGTTTGATCTTTCTAATCTCACATAATTTTAAATTGTTCTCTTTGTAGCAAACAAGCACTTAAAAGAAATACAACCATGATGATTCATAATATTTATATAACGGCATAATATATTAAGAATCATGTTTTAATAATAAATTGGGTGAACAACGATTTTCGCCAGAGGAAATGTTAAAAATCATAACTTAGGGATTGAAATAGAATGGACAAATGCTTTAAGAAAATTTTTAAACGCATACAAAAATAAAGTGTTACTCAACAGGTATATATATCTTCAAGCTACACATGTCAATATTTCATGACAATCTGCAGTTTAGTTTGAAAATCACATTGGTTTCAGTGAATCGTAATAGTCATTTTCAACAAATGAAATTTCGATTTTTTTACCACACACATTACTGGCTGTTTGTAGACATAAAAATAATGCTCTAAATCAAAATTATGTGTTTTTGTGTAAAATTGCTTAATTAATAATAACTTTTGGATCTGTAGAACTGTTATTTGTTTGTTCCAAATTTATTTTATTAAAGTACGAAACAACTATAATAAGGACGAAGCGTGAGTTTACAAGATTAAATGGCAAAAACTTTTTCCTTTATGTTATTCAATATAAAAACAGTTGCCATAGTTGGGGTAGTCTGGAATTTAATATCGTTTTTATGGCGTCTGTAAACAACTTGTATGATTAAATCTTATTATAAAAGGTATTGGATGTTTTCAACAACAGTTACAATAATAAATATCGTTTCCACTTTTTTGGAGCAAATAACAGTACCATATCAATACTTTACCAAAGACAATAAGCAGTTATTGAATTAGATATTTCAAAATTAATGATCTTAATGTTAAAGAGAAATAATATTTTAGCATATCGAGAAAGTAATAAAATAAAGAGTTGAAGCTAGGTTTATTGCTTCATGTAGGCTCATAATAGATTCTAACCTTAGATGAAATGGTAAAATCAGTAAGTGTTGAAAGAATTAGATCACAAGTTCAAGTCTGGCAACTTTTTACACCGATACTGTGGAATAGTCCAAATATATCATTACAAATAATATTACTGACTTAAACATGGATAATATAAGATGAACTTAATTCATTTCTTGCCAACTTAATATTGACGAATAAATGAAGGAGCAATTATTCTATACAAAATATTTTGTTAATACCTTTGCCTATATCATATACTATTACTAACGCAACTTGAAATATTGTTAACTCCACATCTAGAAGATTAAAATCGTCTAGTCATGAAAGGGAAGTAAGTAATTTTGTAACAACAAAACACTCGACTAAATATTGCACAACCATTGTGGAACTTAGATCTAAGTATATAGACTCATTAAAATATATTATCACCTATTGGTCAGTAGAAAAAGATCACCTTCCTGAAATTGAACGACTAAGAAAAGTTCAATATAATATCAAACCAGATATAAAAAGCCAGAGATCGTAGCCCAAAGTTATGCATGATAGTAGACCCCTTATTTGCTCTTCAGGGATTACTTTTCAAAAAGCAGATTCATATCATAATACTTATTCCTCCTAATTTAGTCTGCATTACTCGTTTTCCTCAAATAACTACTTTCAATAACGAAATAATAACATCCTGTACTAATGGTCGTATTTACCAGACTCTTTCTTTCCCATTACAAACTCTCTGGTCTAATAACATAAAATACCACTACAAAAAAACTAGTGACGAAAAACATATAGCTTACGATTTCTTCAAAATAAATAACTAATTTTCACCTAAAAAATAGTCAAATAGTTTATGTATATATTCAACATTTTCCTTGAATTTAAATCGAACTTTGTTTTAATTATATCTTTAACAGATTTTCTTGTTAAGACAAGGGAATTCTTTGTAAAAAGTTAATTAGAGCGTGTAGTTGAAATTGCTGCCAAAATATGATATCTGCTGACTTAATGTGTGTAGCTATTGTCCTATATTCAGGAAGAGGAAGTGATAGAGAGATAAAAATATTTCAAGTTGCATGACTAACAACAATGGACAGAGATATCAAGAAGATATTATGATTTAAATGATTGCTCATTCATTAATTCGCTAAAATATACAAGGTTAGAAAAAAATTAATTTGATATTTTACTTGTGTCCCTTAATATGTTGTGTCTTTTAATATACACACTACACATTAAAATTCAGTTTAGATGAATTGCTATAAATAAAATTATAATATATTTGTAGAGGTCGGCTGGTGTAACGAGATGTAAAGGGCAAGGAAACCAGACCTGAAGACGACAGATGAGATTCTGCCGAAACGTCGTCAAGACATTAAATTAAGTTTTAAAGGTTCTTCTAACATCCAAACGCAGATATTAGCACAGCAGAGGCTACATGTTACAATAGTATTCTGGGCTTCCATCTGCGTTTGGTTCTTAGAAGAACCTTTAATACTATTGGTATACTTTAAAATAAAAAATAAGGTTGATATTTGAGTTTTAAAATAATTTTAAATGATCTTAACAATCGTAATTTCCTTTAGAATTATTATTTTGTGTCGAATCAGTGTGAACGATCGGCAATAAATACCGAAATTCCTATACCAGGCTGTAAATGCGTTAGTTAGTTACAGTGTTAACCTACCTTCGAGTGTTGTTATTCGTAGTGGGTTCTGAACCATTTGCCGCTGCTCTGTTTCGTTCCATTTGAGGCATACAACTGGGAGTACTCTCCACGCTGGAAGCAAGACTGGTCACACTAGACGATAAGCTCCTAGGTCTTCGCGACCTGGAGGAAGCCGAACTACTTCTAGCCCTTCCGTTTGGATCCTGAGCCACAGAATTTCTCGACCTGGACCTCGATCTTGAAGATCTCCCTAGGAAAACAGATGACCTCAGTCAATAATAAAGAATCTCTTGTATTCATTTGATCAGCATTCTATTAGAGTGTTTTATTTCCGTAATTTTTAATCAAACATTCATAAATTATGTTAAAAGTACCAGAATTACCAAACAAAATGACACTTTTTCATTTCATTTTTTCGAAATATCGATATTTTATCGATAGCCAACACCCCTACCCTACGTTAGATAAAAATCTCAGCAGATTATATTCAAAATTAAACAACTGTACTCGTTAGTTCGATGATAATCTTAGCTTGACCTTGATCAAAAAGATTTAATTATCCATCATTACATAGTATAAAACAAAGTCGCCTTTTCTGTCCCTATATCCCTATGTGCGCTTAAATCTTTAAAACTACGCAACGGATTTTGATGCGGTTTTTTTCAATAGATAGAGTGATTCAAGAGGAAGGTTTATATGTATAATACATGCATAATATACTAAGGCAACATTGCTAATTTTAGAGGTTTCTAACGTGATGTCGTAAATTAACCTATTTTTTTAGGCTTATTTAGCAATTAGCAAAAACGCTGCCTAACCCTACGAGTTAGATCAAATTAATGTACTACAGTATTGTACACCATAAAAAGGTGTACAAAAAAGTCCGCGATGGTATATGTTTATCTTTTAGGGATAACCCACATTAACCATTTTTATTGTTTACTTTTTACGTGAGAAAATGGCTTATTTACGAAGCTATTTTAAACAATACGGCATTAATCCTTATCGAATTAAGTACCAATTAAGGACCAATTAAATACGGTGTGCAATTAATATAGATCAATATGGTTCCTTACAGCATGTAAATTAAACAAATATTTTCGGAGATATTACAAATTTAAAATTTGCGTTTAAAAATGTGTAATGTAATAAAAATTGTATGAATTTAGATATTCCAAAGATAGCAGGAAATCTTCATAGTAAGTATAGCGGAAGAGGAATTGTTTTACTCCAAATTTAATGCGTGCAGGTCAAGGGCAGTAATGAATGAACCAAAAATACTGGATCGATTTTAATCATGTTTTCATTGAGTGACATAGGCATATATATTTTATGCCCGTGCAAAGTCGGAGCGGGCCGCTATGTTTTTATATACAACGTTCATATTTTTTCTGTAGTGTATTTAATTTAGTATCAGCATTGCACCCGTGCGAAGCCGGGGCGGGTCGCTAGTCAATAATAAAGCCTGTTTAGACTTGCAATGGGGTGCAAATAAGGGGTGACCCTAAGATATTAAACTGATTAATAATTCAACACTACAAAAAAAAGCTTCTTCAATTAATTAACAATATTTATCGCTACGCAACCCAGGAAGAGCTGCTCATTATGATTTACAAAGTTATCCAAGATTTCTCTGTAAAATATGGAAGAAGGTTACTAAATCACAGCAACATAGAAGCAATTCAGCTACTAGACCACACGCAGGAAATCAGAAGATTGAAGCGAACCAAACCACACCAATTTAGTATAGTGTATAAGTTTAGTTGGGAAATTTTTTATCTGGGAAATAGATATTGATTTATTCAATCTGCTACCTTTTGCTTGTGAATTGGTGCAAGTACAATAGAATACTAGCACTAAATATAATTTGTATATTGAGATTGTACTAAGAGTGTCTAGTTTAAGATGTAAGATCATCAATAATATTCATTAATGCCGTTTTTGATAGAAGAAGTTACTTGATAAGATAAAGTTGAAAACGGAGATAGCTTTTTATATTTCAAATATTCAGATGTACCAATAAAGATTATTTGGATATCTATTTGAAAGAATCCACCAACGTATTCACTTATTTTAGAATTATCCACTTTTATTGGCCGTCTGTTTCTGCAATAAATAATGTAGATTAGTTCCAATAATGCCCAAAGGTGTTTCAGTTTCAAATACTATAAAATATTACTTTTTACCAGAAAACCAAAGCTATTTGCAGAAAAACAATGACCGGAAAAACAGGTAAGTTGATAGTAATTGTTGTACTTTTTGTTTTAATTTCCTAAACTATTTTGGAAGGACATGTTTCTTTTGCAAAATAACTTATTAAATAACTTTGTAAAATAAAAGTAAAGTAAGATGGAGTAGCGATTTTCGGGTAATTTTTCTGTCACCTAATTACTCTTTTGATGCTAAATTGTATATAGTTTTTAAATATTCTGATTGAAAAACATCATATTTTAAAGGAGGTTTATTAATTCCAAATTATTAATAGGATAATTGGTCTAGTGGGTTTGCCCCATAAAAATTATAAAATATTAAATATACCTTTCTTATGGCTAGACCAATTAAAGAGACTGCTCAGAAAAAACAACCGAAAAGTTATTATCTACTGTAATAATAAAGTTATATAACAGGTTAATTGAAAAGTCCGCGGCCTGACACATAGATGGAGCTACTAGAATTAAATCCATATGTTTTTTAGTTAGCCTTAACCCTCAAAAGATGCGTGTATAAAGATGACAGCTGTCCGATCATTAGTTTGTGAATTATAGCATCTTGAGTGAAGCAACTTTTGTTATTGAAAAAATACAGTTGACGCGAAAACTTGGCTCGATGCAAAGTTTCGGTATACTGCCGCAGGAAAATCAACCATCAATGATTGTTATGCTAAGTTTAGTCCTGTGAAATAACCACCGAAGACGGTAAACACAGTGGACGCCCAAAAGAGTTTGTTACCGACGAAAACATTTAAATAATCCACAAAACGATTTTTAATGACCGTATATTGAAATTGAATGAAATAACAGACACTCTAAAGATATCAACTGAACGTGTACATCATATCATTCACGAATATTTGGGTATGAGAAAACTCTGTGTAAAGTGGGTGCCGCACGAGCTCACTTTTGAGCAAAAACAACGATGAGTTGATGATTCGGAGCAGTGTTTGAAGATGATCAAGCGTAAGAAACCCGAGTTTTTGCGTCGATATGTGACAATGCATGAAACAAGGCTCCATGATTTCACTCCGAAGTCCAATCGACAATCATCTGAGTGGACTGCACACTATGAACCCGCTCCAAAGCGTGGAAAAACGCAACAGTCGGCTGGCAAGGTTATGGCGTCTGTATTTTGGAATGCGTAGAGAATATTTTTTATTGACTACCTTGAAAAGGAAGGACCATCAACAGCGACTATTACATAGCTTTATTGGACCATTTGAAGGACAAAATTGGCGAAAAACGAAGGCAAGAATCCATGAATTGGGTTTCGAATTGCTTCCTCATCCACCGTATTCTCCAGATTTGTCCCCAGCGACTATTTTCTTTTCTCAAATCTCAAAAGAATGCTCGCTGGAAAGAAATTTTCGTCGAATGAAGAGGTGATCGCCAAAACTGCGACATATTTTGAAACTAAGGACAAATCGTACTATAAAATTTTTTATGTACTTTAAATAAATTAGAGATTTAGACTTTAGTGTTTGAGAAATTGAATTCCAATAGTTTTATTTTTTATTTTGTGTTTATTTAAATATTCTGATCCGAAAGATCAGAATATTTTGAACGGAGGTTTCTTGATTCCAAAATATTAATACAGTGCCATAGTAAGTTAGTTCCAGCAAGATCATAACATATTAAATATATTTTGTAACTTACGGCTAGCTCAGTTAAAGAGACAACTGAGAAAAGAACATAAAAACTATTTGGAAATGTAATAACATATTTATAGATATTGATCGTATTCTATATAAAAACTGAACTTAGATAAAGCTTTCTGTGAAGTAGGTACCATGTTGGCTCACTCTGTATCAAAATAATATATTGATGATCCAAAAAATGATATTCCAAGTTTTCACATATATCAAATTAAGACGATATTTTTATATCTTTTTCAATTATTGTTCTACGAATTTTTTCACTTTTGTAAAATTGTCCATTTTTAGTGACTCTTCCTAGAATAATTTTATATGGAAATACTATACAATACCACTTTTTACAAGAAGAACAGCACTTTTGAATACAAATATTGATTGCATTTGTTGTATTTTTGTAAATACTTAAACTATTTTGGAACAAAGCCGTTTGTGCAAATTTATCTTCTAAATGGAACATCATCATCATTTAATTGGTGTTTTGATTATCTAACAGTTCCCCTTTGTAATCAATTGAAGAAATCACTTCTACA
Source organism: Rhynchophorus ferrugineus (assembly GCF_030347505.1). Classification (NCBI taxonomy): domain Eukaryota; kingdom Metazoa; phylum Arthropoda; class Insecta; order Coleoptera; family Curculionidae; genus Rhynchophorus; species Rhynchophorus ferrugineus. The sequence goes on along the minus strand of NW_027472580.1, from coordinate 86,435,391 downwards.
GATCTTTTAAAAACTTTTAAATCGCGATTTGATATATTTTGCTTTTATCATATGTGGGTGTATGAACATTTGCAAGCTTACCTGTTGATGTATTTGATGATGGTAATCTAGATGGAGCACTGACTGGTCTCACAGCACCACCACCATCACCACCTTCATTACTATTAGGTTGTCCATCGTCGGCGCTAGGTAAATTGAGCTGTTGCAGTCTTCGCATGGACGTCCTTAACCAGGTACCTCTGTTGGTCGTGTCGTCGTCGTCGTTCTTGTGTACCGGAGCGTCATCGAAGGCCGCCGAAGAACTGCTGGAGGTGCTCTGGTCGCGCACGGGCTCGACGATGACCGTTCCAGTACAGCACTCCACGGAAGCGTGAGCGTGACGCTGTTGGTCGACGTCACGTGACGCCAGACGATTTTCCGACTCGGGGGTGGTACCGGCATCTGTCCCGGACGTCCGGAACAGGATAGGGAGCGGTGCGATATTGGCCTCGGTCAGGGAGTTGCGCCTGAAAAGGTACCGGTGGCAATGATAAGTATAATTCGAGTGATTATCACCAGGTGTTTTGTGCTAAGAACGCCCTTCCCCTCAAAGGGTTTTTCATGTATTCGTTCCCTAATGAGAGGAAATGTAACTGATATACTGATGCGGTTACCGTGTTGATGAAAGGAAGTGTAATTTAATGGATTTTAAGCATTAATTTTAAGGCTTGGTAATGTGTTTTTTTAATAAGTAATTATTTTATAACATACGCAAGAAAGACAAAATAAGAAAAACAACATGTCAGAGGGATAGGTAACAGTTTTTTTTATAATGTAAAATATAAATGCACTGTAGGACATTGTTTTTAATGTAAATCTAAAATATATGTAGCGACCTTGAGCATGTCGAATTTTACATCGTGGAATAACGGTCTACAAAATACCCAGAAATATAATCCCAGATGTTGAACACGGGCGGGGTGCCAACTGGAACCCGACAACGAATAGCTGGCGGCAACCCCGAGACGTTTATCTGGGATATTATTGAAGGGTATTTCGGTCATTCAGTGCTCAACCCTCGTTTGGTTAAGACGTGCCACCATCGACTGCCCAAGCCTCGTCTTCAGGTAACTCCGCTGCCATCCGTTTTATTATTCGTATTTTCACATTTTTTTATATTGCCAATAAATAACGGTCACATTATGTAAACACCACTGTTTCATTACGATTTACCTCCATTCATCGAGCCACATCATTTACCCTAAATATATAATATTGTTAGTACTATGTATACTTGTTTACATCGCACAAAATAATTATCATTGGCGCATTTAGCTGTTTTGTTACATGACATTAACATACCTTTTCTCTTTCTAATAACATACGACTGTGAGAAAAAAGTAGTAAGAAATAAGAACTCTCAGCAAGTAATATTATTTGTACGTGATACGCTATTTGTGTGGAGCTATACGTTTTAAGAAGCTTCGCAACAATATCTTTGCCCACAACATTAGTTCGTCAAGATATTTTACGCTACGCCTAATGTGGACGTAATGGATTTCTGACTAAAATTTCAACAAGAAAACGTCTTAAGCAGTTCGTTTTGAGTCATTTCATTAAATTAAAACATAATCGGACATGACCTTAAAGGCTATATTAAAAATACAATAGAACAATTAAAGATTGGAAAAAATCTTACATACATGCATTGTATTTAAAAGGGATTACTTTAAAAAGAACTAAATAAATTACATATTTGCATTTTATGTTAAAAATATTACTATTTTTGATCACGCTGATGTTATGCATGTATAAGTAACGCCTAGGCTAGCAAGAAAAATCTAAAAGATTTCAAAAGGATGCTTTTAGAACAATTCTCAATGCAAAGTAAATTAATGTTTGTGTAAAAAGATTAATTCTATACTCGAAAATCTCACAAAAATTCCGCTAAAGTATACTAATCGAATTTGCAGCATTATTGGAAAACGCAGTTCAAGATTAAAATGACAGTATTCATTGGCCGCAGCTCTTCTGGCCTCGGACAACGCTAGTGTCCTATTTTTCGGATCGTTTTCGTTGATCTTGATCTATGTTTTTTTCGAAGCTGCTCGCTACGTCTTCCTTCCACCCATAAGGTTCTAGCGACCTTAAGGCATATCGAATTTTACATAGTGGAATAACGGTCTACAAAATACCCAGAAATATAATCCCAGATGTTAAACACGGGCGGGGTGCCGGCAGCGCCAACTAGAACCCGATAGCGAATAGCTGGCAACACCGAGACGTTTATCTGGGATGTTATAGAAGGATATTTCCAGTCATTCAGTACACGACCATCGTTTGGTTTAGAGGTGCCACCATCGACTGCCCAAGCCTCGTCTCCAGGTAACACCCTTGCCAGCCTTTTTGTAAATCATTTGTAATTTTACATTTTTATATTACTTCAATAAATAACGGTCACATAATGTAAACACCACTGTTTAATTTCGTTTTACCTCCATTCACCGAGCCACATCATTTACCCCAAAAGGTCAACTTTGTCACAAAGTATATATGTGTTCCTTAGCTACGTAATATTTGTAGCATCTTGTCTCTTGGAGCTATACAGAATGACTGGTAAGAAAAGAGTTCAAAAGAAAGGGATTTTAGTCTTTAGTCATTTGCTCTCTCATGGACCATCTTAAAAAAACAAAAGCTACAGCAGCTTAACCGATTTAGTTTACTAGTGGAAGAAAGTGACTTCCAAAAAAATGTTTTTAACAAAAAAATTGAACCGACTCCAAAAAATAAATACTAATTAACTAACTAACTAACTAAGTAAAGTAACCAACTTAGATTTTGAACAAAAAAAAACGCTTTAAAATATAATATGTTCGTAACTCTTTGATCGTTAATGATCCATTAATCATTGTAATAACTTAAGTTATAAATAGATAAATAAGTTAAGGTAGGTATTAAGCTAAATTGTGTGTATGTAGCAAAATACAAAATAAAGGTAGTAGATAGGTTAAATAACGAGATTAACTACGATTATTATGTACATATTTGATTTAAAAACTTTTTTTTTGTGTTAAAAATCTAAGTTTGATTATTTTTTAATTTTTAGTGAGTTCCTTATTTATTTTTTGAAGTCGGTTTTCTCTTTTTAGTCTTAGATATTTACTCAATGAATTACGCAGTTGTTTTAATAAGTATAACAATGGATATCCCAAGTAAAAGTACAGCCCGTTTGAGGCAAAATAGGAATAAAGAAGGAATTATTGAAAATAAGGAACGTTTTAGGCCCTGGAGCCTAGTTTAGGTGATTTGCTAAATGTTCCATTTAAACTAGAACAAAAAAGCTGCTCTGTTGGGAATCGAACCCGCGACTTCCGCGACCTCCGCTTACCTCCGTTTCTCCGAACTACTTCCGATTTTTTATCACATCAGTTCAGCTATAACCAATATACTGATTATTTTAGATAGAAAATGTGTGAAAACATTATACGTGCCTTTGAAATTTATATATATACATATATATATATATATATATATATATATATATATATATGTATATATATATATATATATATATGTATATATATATATATATATGTATATATATATATATATATATATATATATATATATATACTCCTGAAGTCCGTGAAAAAATTATGTTTTGTTAGTAACTTTTATTATACTGTTTTAAATACATATATTTTAAGAATAACTAAAATATTAGAAAATATCGAATAAAAACGTATTGTCCTTAAACATAAAACCACAGTGACATAGACATCTGAAATTGGTAATAAAATCAATAACAGAACGGGTATTATATTAATATTGAAATCAATAGACGTAGTAGACATTACTAACGTAACAGAACTAAAAAAGATTGTGCACAATAATAGCTAAAATTAGTTTTAGTATAATTCGCGATCATGTAAATATTATATTGTTATTGGGGAATAACCCAGAATCATCGTCTAGATCACAGCTATTTAAAACAAAATACGTTCATCGAGAATTAGAAGAAACTGCCAAAAATTACAAATAAAATAAATTATATTAATTAATTTATCAGAAAATATGAGTCATACTATTTTTATAGGTCTTCATATTTTTCGTGTAGTTATGTTGTATTAATTCTTGTAACACATCGACTGAAAAGTAACATATCTGGCAGTTATTGATTGTCATATTGCCTTTTGACTTCCAAGAACTTCATAAAACTTCAATCATTAGGCGAATATATTACTTGGTTATACAATTGTTAATTAGATGGATTGGGCCTCCAGGGGATACAACTACAAACGCGCCTAGAACTCTAACCTACAAACTATTATAACTATATACTTAATTGTGGTTTTAATAAATAATATTTGATAACATTTTTGTTTAATTATTTTATTTACATTAGAATTCTTATATCTCAAAGCCAAACCAAACTAAAACTCACAGAGCTGATACGACAACATTGCGACGTTTTGACGTCCCAACTTTGAATGACGTATGTACAAAATAACTTTGGATAGATTATATGTCCTGTAAGATGAGACAATCTATTATCAGCACAGATATATCGACGTCAATTAAACAACCTAAGTGACAAACTATCGTACAAATGACAAGCCTAGTTGATACACTTTTTCAAAATACTAAATAAGAATGGATAGATGAATGGTTACACCAAAAACAAATATTTTTTCAACGACACATTATCAATATTTAATCAGAATTATATGAGCAAAATTTAAACAATGCTGGAAGGTCTTGGTTTAACGTAACTTACTCAACCTAATACTAATTGTACTCATTAAATACACATTCAAGCGAAAAAATGGCAAGATTTAATTCCCCGACCTATATATTGTACTTATGGTATTTATAAACAAAACTATACAGTTTATCAAGATTTATTTATAACTCTATCCTTAAACAATTAAAACCAAAAATGCGCTTTATCTCTGCAAGATTAATTTGCATTTGAAGGTTTTATCAATGATGTTGTTGGCGCCATGACGCCTATGTCAACAAATTAGTCGTGCCTGTAATACAAAAGAATATTTCTTTTGTTTAAAGAAACAATAGTATGATATTATTATCTCCTCTGCTATATTTCTGTTAAAATAAACATGTAATATTCTTTAGCAGTTAAAAAGCTTTTTTATATAATAGAGAACCATAAAGAGTAATACTTTGATTTCAACGCTTATCTAACTGTTCAATGCTTTTTCAGAGAACGATTTGTATTACAATCATTGTTAATTAGGTATATCATGAATTCACGCTTTCTTGGTTAGCTCCAAATGGTTGATGGGTATAGGTTTTTGGCCCTGTTAGTTTATGTTAAAATAAGCAAATAATACTCTTTAAGCCTTGAGATAATATTGTCTGTATTGGTCATTAAAACTTTAGTTAATACTGAATTTTAAAAAATCAATTATCAAACACATCACTCAAGTATCCAGTCTAACTACGAAAAACTACTTTCATCAATATACTATCATTGAAGAGTAATACATTAATAGCAATGCTTTTTTCACTTGTATATACTTTTTCAACCCCAATTCAGATGAAGCTGTTTTAGTCATAGTTCAAAATTGAAGAAAATTTTGATAAAAATTGATTCGGATGGTAGCGAAACAGGAGGAATAACCCATAACCATAACCCATACTTGAGCCAGAGTTGTTTATTAAAGCTTTTAAAAAATCTCCTTCCAACAAAGATGAAGAAAGGAAACGTTACAATCAGGACTAAAAAGCAGTTCTTGCAAATTCTTATGTTGCCTATCCTTCAAACATCTTGTCCTGAAGACTAATGCAACCTAAGATTTGTAGATATTATCCTGAGACCATATTAGAACTGAAATTGCAATGACCTTTATACATGAATAGTGTCTTCCTCAATAATTTGGTAATAAAGGCGACTGTTTTCCAGTTATGTAGCCTAACAATAAATGGAGGCAAAGTGAATCTATTAACCACAGATGAAACACCATAACACAAGAACGAGTCTTCAAATACGAAAAACCTTCTTAACACCAACTCATATGGTAAAACTCATAAAGATAACCCTCGAAGAAATTTAATAACATTTCTAGATATAGCTTTGAAAAAAACTCTAGCAAGAATTAATAAAAATAGTGTGAGGACAACAAAATTTAATGGAACCATCAGTTCTTGTTATGGACAATGCACCATATCATAGCACACTGGTGGAAAAGATCACAACAAATACATCGCCAAAGGCTGTAATGAAGAAATGGCCTGTAAAATATGAATAAATTTTGGAAGAGTCCATGCTAAAAAGTGAATAATTTCAGACTGTTAATCGGTAAATATAAATTAAATGTTTAATTATGTGTTCTGTAATTTCCTTTTTTAGAAATAAGACTGAAAATTATACATAGTAGATCAGATGGCTGAGCAGTATGGTCACAAAGTATTACGCCTTCCTTCCCATAACTGCATATTCAATCTAATTGAGTTGGTATGGGGAGTGGCAAAGAATTATTACGATAGATATACAGAAGAATATACAAGCAAAAACTGCTTGGATGTGTGGAATAACACCTTCGATTTGGATGACTCCATCAGATATACAAAGGAGGAAATTGATAAAGATTTATATAAATTAGAATATAACAACTTAGTGATTGACTTGACAGTGGAAGTGGCATTGACTAATTGTAACTTTTGGGGTATATGATTATAATGCAATACTCATATTTACTATGACAGGGTGACGAAGGTAGAAGCAACTAAAGGTGTGCATATAATTAATAGAGCACTGCAGAAAATTGTATTGTAACAGGTCAATTGAAAAGTCCCCGGCCTGACACATAGATGGTGCTACTAGAATTATTGTTTATTGTTATTTAGTTAGCCCTAACCCTCAAAATATTTGTGTATAAATTTGATAGCTGTCGGATCATTAGTTTGTGAATTATAGCATTTTGAGTGAAGCAACTTTTGTTATTGTGAAAAAATGGATAAAAAGGAATTTCGCGTGTTGATTAAAATATTGCTTTTTGAAGGGAAACAATACAATTGAAGAAAAAAATTTAGCTTGTTGCCGAGTTTCCGGACATTACCCGAGGAAAATCAACTATCAAGGATTGGTATGCTGAGTTAAGACGTGGTGAAATGAACACCGAAGACGGTGAACGCAGTGGACGCCCAAAAATTGTTACCGACGAAAACGTTTAAAAATACACAAACTGATTTTGAATGGCCGTAAATTGAAATTAAATGAAATAGCAGACACTCTAAAGATATCAACTGAACGTGTAGATCATATCATTCACGACTACTTGGATATGAGAAAGCTCTGTGTAAAGTGGGTGGCGCATGAGCTTTCTTTTAACCAAAAACAACGACGAGTTGATGATTCGGAGCAGTGTTTGAAGATGATCAAGCGTAATATATCCGAGCTTATGCGTCGATTTGTGATAATGAATGAAACATGGCTCCATCATTTCAGTCCAATCGACAATCATCCGAGTGGACTGCACACAATGAACCTGCTCCAAAGCGTGTGAAAAACGCAACACGATGTCTTTATTTGGAATGCGCATGGAGTAATTTTCATTGACTACCTTGAAAAAAGAAGGACCATCAACAGCGACTATTACATAGCGTTATTGGACCGTTTGAAGGACGAAATTGTCGAAAATGGCCGCATTTGAAGAAAAAGAAAATGCTGCTTCACTAAGACAATGCACCGTGTCATAAGTCTGTGAAAATGATGTCAAAAATTCATCCATCCACCGTATTCTCCAGATCTGATCCCCAGTGACTATTTCCTGTTCTCAGGTCTCAAAAGAATGCTCGATGGGAACACATTTTCGTCGAATGAAGAGGAGATCGCCGAAACTAAGGCCTATTTTGAAGCAAAGGACAAATCGTACTACAAAAATCGTATCTAAAAGTTGGAGGGTCGCTATAATCAGTGTATCGCCGTTGAAGGGAATCATATTGAATAAAAAAACTAATTTTTGCAAAAAAATGTGTTTTACTATGGTAGACCGGGGACTTTTCAATTGACCTGTTAGGATGTGACAGATTTATGACCATAGATATGTGTGTAACTGTTTAAAATTATACATGAGCATTAGGGTAGGATGTATGAGAAGAAGTTTTGTAATTATGGCAAATGTATTAAGGATATTGCACTGATTATATCAAATTTTATCAAGAATAGGGTGCACATGTAGCAACAGAAAATACTAAAGAGAAATACAATGATGTCAAAATGACTTCATAAGAATTAAATATAAAAGGGTAAATATGTTCTCTAATAAAAGTAAAGTAAATTACTTGGATATACAACAGTTAATTAGGTGGAATAGGCCTTCAGGGGACACCGTTACATAAAAAACGAATCAACAAACTAATGTGGCTGTATAATTGACTGTAGTTTAAGTTCTTCGATAATATGTGCGCCAGACGTACTAAAATGTTATCGATAACATTATTTTTGTTTCATAATTTTTTACGTCAAAATTTTATTAACACCAAAGCCAAAATAATTAAAACTCCAATTTGGTAGACTAGATTAAAAAAATATATATATCGTTAATGGTTTGTAACTAAAATAATATTTTTAAAGTCTGGCCTCCAATACGGTTTAACATGGTTACCCTAACTATCAAGAAAAGTGGATTCAGAATTTTCGAATTCAGCACACTCAAAAATATAAAAAATTACGGCTTGTATAACCAATTGACGAGACTATCTAAATCTATAAATTAGATCAAATAATTCTACATTCGTATATTATATTTCAATAAGTGCTGTTAAGAAGTTTTATTGAACGTTATACGCTTCATCATACTCTTGAATACGCACTTTCCACGCCATACTACAACTAGCCTAACCGTTCCGTAATCAACGTCCATTCAAAGAAACCATTCTTAAGCCGTACCCACCTATTAAGCAATCTGGGCCGGTCCTTCCGCATCAAGGCGGTGGTCGTGGCCCTACAGGCGTGTTTCCGGTTGCCTAACTGATTGACGGCCGCACACGCCGACATCGGCCTGGCACGTTCCGTCTCCAGCGGCCGATCTTCCGTGTCGAGGTACCCTCCGTTGACCACGCCCAGAGCCACAAATTTTCTGTAGTTCTCCTCCATCTGGCGTAGTTTGGTTCGTTCAAATTCTTCATTGAATTCCTAAATAAATCAAAAAGTCACACAAATACAAGATTTTAAAAATTGTTAAAACTAGTTGGTTAGAAAGGACCGAATGAAGTGAAAATTTGAGATCTAGGAAAAATATTACGATATTTAATTTACTCATAATGTTAAACCCTAATGGACATAATGAAAGGATGTTGTCTTATATTCCAGATTAACAATAAAACATAGACTATGAGTCAGACTGAATCAATTTTAAAAGAATTTTTTTGTAAAATCAAGGTTTTTCAAAAATGGTTCTTCATTATTACCAGTAGAAATCAAGATAATTGCAAGGGGGCATAAGGAAAGACTCCATTCTCATACTAATATCACCAGAACAGAACACAGGCTCAAAAGAATCAAACCATCTGATCTTGTGTAGTGTTGTGTAGTGAGGTGAATATATTAAAAAATTCAGCAGTGACATGTATAAGCATTATTTCACCAGAGACTCAGTTAGGGCCGATGGATCCTCCTAGTTATATACCTAGATTTAAGCTAGCATAAAGACAAATTGTAGGTTAGACAGAAACGACTAGTAATAATATATTAATTAAATAATAAAAAAATTACCAGCAGAGATGCTGACGGCGAAGAAAAATATCGATATTTCGATATATATGCCGATATGTCGATTTCAATATTAAAAAAAATATATATCGATATATCAGAGGAAAAAAATATTGATATTTTACAAAATGTAAAAAATTAATTTATCAGTATTATCCGGCGTCATCTAATATGTTTCCTCATCTTTCTGGTAGCAAAGTATTTTATCTGCTAAACTTCGTGTCTGGGAAACATTCTATAATGACCAAATCTCATCCAACTGAAATTTCAGCAACTTCATAACCAATTAAATTTCACTACTACAACTTCATTATCTTAAACACATCAATTCTGTTTCAATCAATTCCAGAATCTTCTATAGACCATTAGCAAAGAAACATAAGATTATTCTAGTGTAATTCGTTTAAAATTAATTATAATCACAACAAGTTGCAATGCATTTAGAAACCTTTGATATCTGTTGAGCCAAATTCAATAAAAAATTGATATAAAAATATGCTCTTTGGGAACAACCTTTAGAATACTTTCCTTCATCATTAAACATGACATTTGTGGAATGAATAGTGACTAATGAACATATTCATTCTTTCACTCTAGAACAATGATCAAACCGATTGTAGAAAAGCACACAAAGCAAGATCACTAGTACTTATAAATAAGCATAAACTGATAAGAAACTGAAATGAGGCTGAGAAAAAAAAACAAGTGATATAATAAAAATAAATAAAAATGGCTTTATTAAATTAAGTTTGAATTAAAATAAATAATCAAACATTAAAATCGACAAAACTTTACACTAGTAGTAACTTACAATAAAGTCTTGTCAAGACAAAAACTATCGCTTGAGCATTTTAACTGATTGCTGGAGAAAGAACACAAGAAAAGTAATCATTATACAGGCGGACATATGTTAAATCTTGGGTAAAATACCATCCATATTCACCAGAATTAGTATCTTCCAATTATTGCTTATATCGATGTATACATCAACCTGATTTAACGACACATTCGTTCTTAACAAATATATGAGAATCGATTAAATGTTTAAAGATAATTAGGCTTTTTTACAACAGATTTTAATTAATTTACATTGTAATGTCGATCTAAATTCCTCATCTAAAAACATTACTACACAATTGTTATTACGACAGGCTTTAACATCAAACTTTATATATATTGGTGATAAATACGATATGGTCAGAAAGCAGTATTGTTTCCTAGAATCAATATATTTGGTTCTTGCATGCATTTGGATCAACTGTTAAACAACCTAACTCCTAAGTTCGATGGTCTCGGTTAGCCTGTGCAGCTACAGCACTGAATATTAGTATGGACAAGGTTACTGAAGTATCTTAAAAAATTAAATATATATAACCCTAAATTCACCGAAAAGAGACCGTCCTTATACGAAAGGGCTGACGAATCAAGATCAGCTTGATGTTAGCTCTATCAGACATCAAATATATGAAATATATGAAAACGTAAGTAGTTTTTTCAATATAAACTTAGATTAATACAATTATTTCAGAATAAATGTTAATCTGAAAAGTATCCATAGAACCCCTAGAAATATGCAGCTCTTTGAGGAATGTAGAACATCCTTTCATAGATTGTTAGTTAATATAGGATTTAAATGGTGTAAAGATAACCCACGAAGAAGTCGAATGGAATTTACAGATATTTCTTTTAATATAATACAATTTTTAAAGCATATAATAAAGTCAAGCAAGACTTATTATTTCAATATTTGTATTTAGATGAGACATGAATATTTCCAAAGAGGACCAATATACCCAATGGTCACTCATGGCAAGATGATAGTTAAAAAAATGTTAAGATAGCAAAAGTTGATAGAAAAAGGTAAACGTTGGCATAAAAATTGATTAAGTTTTATTATTCATAACATTTATTGATAATTCATTCTGGATATATTACAATTCATGCTGCAAATAGGAATTGTTATAACACCTTCGGTTTGGATGAACTCAATCGAGCACATTGAAGAAGATATTGATAAATTGAATTGTGAACAAATGTTAGATAGACCGGAAATCAACAGCTTAGTTATTCACTTGAATGAAACTTTTCAAGACTGAGATTGGCAATAACTAATGGTGGGATATAATTAACATCGGATAACTGTAGGAAATCTTATTATAGAGTGAAAGTTTTACAATCATATAATACTACTACAATACGAACAATATACATGAGCATTTGGTTAAAATGTGTAGGAGAAAGAATACTAACTGTTTTGCAGAATGGGCAAAACAAATTAAGGAGAAATACAGTGCTATCAGAGTGACTTTACAAAAAAACACTGTACCGTAAATATGCTCTTCAATGAAAGTAAAACATATTACTTGGACATATAATTGTTAATTAGGTGGATTAGGCCTCCAGGGGATAGCGCTACATAAAAAAAACGCTCCTGGAACTCTCGTTTGTATGTGGCATGGAAAAAAAATCAATGTAAATATAATAAAACACAACCCTAACATACTAATTATTATAACTGTATAATTAATTGTAGTTTTAAGTCCTTTTTATAAAAGAATTTTTTAATATAATAAGATAATTTTGTATTTTTAACAGTTTAATTAATTTATTTATATTAGAATTTTGTTGTATGACAAGGCCAAAATGAACTAAAACTCAAAGTTGACGCGACAGCATTGCGTCATCAATTCAGATGACGTGAGTTCACTGCTATTTTGATTAAATTATAGTAAATAATTGTAATATTATAAATTTCTATTACAAGACATACCTCATTATCGCCAAAAGTGTCATTGCTACCAGTTATATCCGACGTATCTTCAGTCTCCCTAGTGGTGGATTGTTCATTTGTAACCGATTCGTTCGATTCACTGTCACTATCACCGATCGCCTTCAGGTAATTGTCCAGATCTTCCAGACAATCCTCGATGACCTGTTGGGAATCGTCCTCAGAACCGGCTTTATCCTCATCTTGGTCGACGGGATTCCGATTGGTATCCACCGCGTTTTCCGATTCTTCCAGAGTGGCATTGAGAAGATCGTCTAAATTCTTCAATATCAGTAACGCCTCGAAATTGTCTACCGGTAACGTGGTGGTACTGTTACCATTATCGCCCTCACAGATGTTTAGGAAGTCGTTCTCGACTTCTTCCCCATCGAGGCTATCTCTTTCGTACTCCTCGGAGTTGATGTCGATGAGGATGTCCTCCACGTCGACGCTGGGTCTTCGGGAATGACAGTTCGCCGAGCTGGAAGCATGCTGGAGCTTTTGTTCGAACACTGGCAGTTCAGTATCGATTAAGTTGTCAGGTTCTTGAACGAGATCGCTTTGATTGGTTTCGGTAGTTGACGGGAGGACAGGTGAACCAACGTGGAAATCGATCAGGTCTATGTGAACGTCGTTATTTGATGATGATGACATTGTGCTGGTCTAGTTGTCATGACCTGAAAAAAGAAATAATAGACGTAATGTAATAATAACGTAAATTTATGAACTACTATATCTATTGAAATTAATTATTTGTAACAGTTCTTCTCATGTGCCATTTTTTGATATTCACATAAATTTGTAATTAACCAATTCAATAATAAATTTTTATAATATTTAAAAATTAATCTACATATTATTTACCATAAAAGTTCGAAAACGACTTTCAAAATTAATTTATAGTCGAAATAATTAATTATATATACTGAGCCCCTAGCAATAAAACAACTTTTAAGAAAAGTAGGACTTTCTGCATCAGGATTCTTAAGATCAAGTGTGATATTTTCAAGTCAGCATTCCTATAACATAATGTATAGATTTTTTATAATTGAACGATTTGTTTTGCTTTCAAAATAGGCTTTAACTTCACCACTTCTTCATCGAAGTCACTTTATCTGAAGCATTGTTGTGCGGTTTGTTTTGAAACATCTAGTAAACAGTGAATGGCAATCACCATTTCAAACTGTTTCATTACTGTTCAATGTTAAAGTGGTTTGTAACTTTTAAAATAAATTCCAGATTTCAGAGTTCGCTTCTCACGTTCACCAAAAAAAGCTTGTGTAAATTAACCATCAAATTATTCACATTTAATAAAGAATATTCTATAAGAAATTTTCTTAAAAAATATTCTTTGCGTATACAAAATTAGTGGCGATATTGTTATAACTTATAAAATATTAAAGGTGATACTTAGTTATAAAGCGTTCCTAATAGATTCTACTACGAATTATCATTGACAGGAACATTTTAGTAATTAGTAATTAAAATTTCAGTTTCAGTTTCAGTTTTTATTTTACTGATTATTGTACAATGTAGGTGCATTGGTTAGGTTCCCCGCTGGCCCCAGCCTTATTTAACCTCTTTATTTCAGATCAAATTCATAGGGAAACTGACCCTCCAGAAATCAAGCACTTCATATCTCAATCATTCCACAAACATCAACTCAGCTCACGTTCTTCTGAAAACGCGCTTGTTCGCGAGCTGGTCGACATGCTGGGAGATTATCTCCGCTTCACCGCTAACCTCCTCCTTTTCCAGGCTGAAACGACCTCATCCGTCGCTGCAGTCGTAACTTTTGCCCCCATACGACAGTATCCAGTCATATGTTAACTCAAGTTCGCGAATCAATAGAATCGCCGGGTCCTCGTGCCCAATAACGGCTGCCCAATCGGCGGGTGCCATATTCCCAAGTCTCCGCAACCAAGTTTGCGTCATGTATTCCACCGCCCGGTTTTAGGTCAGAACAAAAAAATTGTAGGTGCATTTTACGGAATGTTTTTACTGTAAAATCTTTTTTATTTAATTCTACTTCAAATATAATTGTATTCCATTACAAATATGGTTCTAGGATTATTCCGTTAATATATACTCTTTATACTCACGCACATAATACACTAAGTTCGCAGAATTTGATTCTTTTGAAATGTTTTCGGAGTTTGTCAAAATTTGTCCTATTTCCAATTGAAAAGAAATATAAAAACAAGGTGGCTTCCAGTATTTTCCTATTATATTTAATTGTTGTTTGATCTACTTGAAACTTTACTATATTTTAATCAAATTAAAAGCTTCGCTGGATATCCATTTTTTTACATTTATATTTATATACGAAAGTTTTCATTAGACAAAACGCACAGCAAATCAGACCCAAAATCTAAAAGAACTGTATTAGTTAGTCGGAAGATACTCCCAACTTGACTTAACGCCAAAGAGATTGGTCTAGTACTCAATTATAAAACCTATTTGGATTTATGGACATCAAATATGGGGTGGCACTAAACCATCAAACCAACTAGTAATCCAATGATGACAAAATAAAGTTCTTTCATTAATTACAATCATAAAATAATTACTTATCGTAACTAACCAAGTAAGACGGTAACTTTGATATGAAATGAATTTACGAAGTAATGCAAGATCTCACAGTAAGAAGAAGGTTACGAAAGAAGGTTACCAAACCACAGCAGCATGGAAGTAACACAACTACAGGACAAGGCACAGGAAATCTGAAGATTGAAAGGAACCCATACTACATGAACTTGTATAGTGTAAGTATTATATAGTTAACTTTAGCTGAAATAATCTAATTTAATTTTAATTTGGGAAATATATTACATTGTATTTACCCCACCCTAATATAAAAATATAATTTTATAGATTAAGATTGCATTAACTAATGTAATAAAAAATCTATAGAATAATAAACATAAAATAAATAAGTATTTTTATTTTATGAAAGGGATTCGAACTTGCGGCTATGGCATTAACAGGTGGATCTCCATCATAAGGCTTTAACCAATGCGCTATGAATCGTTAAAACAGAAAAAGTTATTAGAATGACCTAATGAGTTACTGGCCTAACATATCGGCCAGCTCGGTAATACATCTATTATCCGAGAGACGAAGAGTGGAGGAATATAGATATCTATTAAAATTAAATACCGAATTTAATAGAAATTCAACGCGATAGTTACTTTTCGCGACTGATCGTACCTCTAAAGATATTATAAACAAAAAAAAAGTGAAACGTCATCTGAAGAAAGCTTTTTCATAGTAGCCTAAACACGACCGAATCTAATTATAAGTTTTCACCTTTCACTAACTGCCATATCGTTACTTTTCCAGAGTGCCGACTGCAATCGATACCACCCACATCAAGGAACCAGGTCAGTCTTTAGCTAACATACAGGATGGAAGAGCGTATTCGTTCGTTCTCGATTTATCGCCGTTATCGACGAAACGCAAAGAACTTTAATTTGGTTTTTTATTCCGAAAACCGACCAACGTTTACGATTGACCAAACAAATTAACCGAATGTTATGGACGATACACGTGTACAAACAAATACATTTTACCCTTATCTTTCATAACATATGTGTGTTAAAGTTACATGCTCATTATATAGGGTGTAAATAATAAGTTACTGGGTTTTTTGGTAACTTTTAGGCTTTTTTCTACTTTATTAAATATTGAACAGGTCATAGTCATAGACTAGAAACAAGTGGTAGTCGAAAGAAGTAGGATGAATACATCGAGTGGGGTAGTGCTATTCAGGTGAATGTTCACAGACGTTTTGCAAATCGCAAAATTTCTTGTGATCGAATATTTCCATATCTAATCGCATTATTACTTTAATAATCACAGTTTGAATTTTATGTTTGACTTAAATGAATTAATTTCTTTTTATAGCAGTATACCGTAATGATATAGTTTGGTTTGAACATGCTTTTTAACCCCTTCCTAGCTTGATTGCTCACTAATAGGTGAAACTCAAGCTGATTTTAATCAATTTTACATTACTTAACCGATTATCAATTGTTGATTATTGAGGAGACTTATTTAGCCTCCTAATATATCATTATTTTGTAAAAGTATTATATACTACAAGTTATTCCATCATTATCTTTTCATATCATTTTAAGATTTTATCTTTTTACATTAAAATTATTAATTCCGGAGTATATAAACCAATTTCTAATTATTATTTGACACATACTAGGTGCTTACATGTACTTTTTACTGCATATATATATATATATATATATATATATATATATATATATATATACAGCGATGCAATGTGGAAGTTCAATGTTCTCACTTCTTCGCCACTTCGAAACCGTTTGTAGAAATCAGAATACGCTAGGTCTGGTGAGTATGTTGCGTACGGCACTACTTGCCATCTGAGCTGCAACAGTGTATAATTCCTTGCAATATTTGGTATTGCTGTTCCGCAATACCAATCGATGCCAATATCCAGTTGATGCCAAAATAGATGCAATAGCAGTTTCGTTCGGTTTTAGCAATTCGTAAAACACTACACCTTGCCTGACAGCAAATCCTTGTGGTCATGATTATTTCGCTTTGTCGCCGATATTGATGGTTGTCCCATTTTTACGATGTAGGTTACCGTGGTATTACGATCACTTCTCATCGCCACCGACAATACACCACATAAAACTCTTCTTTTTTTGTCTGTTGAAATGGTTCGAAAATAGCATTTTCAGTCAATTCGTGTTCGGCCTATTAGCCTATACCTATTAGATCTTTTCTATCGCATTTCTTAGTGCCTATTTTAGGTGGGTTTAACTTCAATAAGTCTTAAAATTGGCTTTTTTCGACTTTTTTGGACCTCCAAATAATCGCTTTCAAATGTTGTTGCCAGAGACCACATAAGTTTCCTTTTTCTTTTTCTTTTTTGGTCTGAAATCGGGTAGGGGAATCTTGATACGGGTACTTGGTCGCGGAGACCCGCAGGAATAACCGAGTTATACTGATTATGTGGAGGCTGCCTCCGGGTTCCCAGTAAACCCCACTCTATCAGCTGATCTCATGAGCCTAATTGAGACCTCTTACTGTTGGTAAGGAGGGTGACCTTAACCGGTAACACAGTTAAGAGGCACGAGAGAAACGCAAAGTCATGATGTCATTATTACACCATGCTGCTCGTGGTACGTTTTTATTCGTTATGATTAATTCGCTTGATGGGAAAGCCGCGAAGAGCCGGATGAGTTATTGGCCTAACATATCGGCCAGCTCGGTAATACATCCATTATCCGAGTGACGAAGAGTGGAGGAATAACTTGAGTAGAGCTGCATAGGCTTCCTAAAGAGTTTTATGGGATTCAGCAGTCGATTTCGCCAAATCAAACAACAAGTTTAACAAATGTTACAAATGTAACAAATGTACAATTCTGCCCGTTCCATGTTTAGCGTCTGAATAATTAACTGAATGACTTATTAATATTAAAGGGAAAGCTATCCTATACTTTATAAAAAAATTTATGTATATATTGTCAAAATGATCTAATATAATAAACAAATAAGTTAGATAGCTTAATATTTGTTTATATTGATACATCGCTAATAGATAACGCTGATCAAAATACATGCAAGTACCTAATATTTTACATTATAACTAGCGTTGAGAATTATAGACTGACTAGTAATTAACTACTTGTTACTATCGACTGTTTTAGTCGCTATTTTCGGTCCGACTGGTTTTACTACTTTTTATTATCGACTGTTTCAGTCAACTACTTTCAGTCGCTATATTAAAATACGATTAAATATATTTAGGATCATTATTCCATTCCTGTTTTCACACTGCCACTTACCAATTTAAAATTATTTAAAATGAACTGATCAGTACAGCACAGACAATCAAACGATCTATCTGTTCTTTCCCCTCTAAAAATTACCATGGGAAGAAATTCGTACATCTCCGTCTGTTGTCACAAATACAAAGACAGTGGGAGTATGCATTTGACTGAAATAGTAATTAATATTTTCAGTCGCTGGTTTTTTTACTATCAACTAGTTCTACTGTTTCTACCATTTTCAGTCGATAGTTCCCAACACTAATTGTAATTACACTTGTTTTATAAAATCTTAAATGTGTTATTTAGACAAATATCTGAAACTGATTCACACGCAATCAAATAATTTCCGAAAATTCCAACTCCCTCTCGGACAAGGTCAGCTATATATTATATATTAAAAGAGTCTAACAAAGGATTGGCACCATGCTGTCATGCTATTTCATATTTTATGGTGATCAACATATTCTATAGATCTTTACTGTCTATTGCCTGTCAAACCCAGTAGTATTTACCTGTATTAATGTGCTTTCCAAGAAATATGTTCAGCTTCCACAAAATAGCGCAGGTCTAGATTTATTTAGATTTTGGACAATAAAATGAAATAAATGATAATTATGAATCTTGATAGAAATCGAATATCTTAGCTTATTAATTTGACTATAAAATGAAAAAAAATGAATTTTGATAGAAATCAAATATCTTAACTTGTTAGTTTAATTCTAACTAATACGTTGGTAAAAGAAAGAGAATGAAATTGGATTAAAGGCCTCAAATTATAATTTTAGAGACTCCAGCTGATCATATTGTTTTCCACATATTAGCACCTTGCAAGACTTTTTTGCTTTAGAAGTGAAAACTTGAAGGTGAATTCAAGAAGAGAATTCTAACAAGATATGGTGACTAGCTAAACATCAATTCTGCGATTGTACAGTGATTGTGAGATGAAATGTTTCAAAGAAGACTAATTTGAAGAAACTTGATATTCCTTGATTTTTGGCTAGAAAAATATTTTTTTGTGAATATCTATTAGTAAAACAGGATAAGTAATAGTTTGAGGTTAATTTCAGTAAAGAGTAGTTTAATTAGAATTTACTTTAGAAATATTCAATCAGCAATTATTTTTCTTAGTTGTTTATTATAATATATTTATTTGATGTATTTCAAAGTCTCATTTTTGCCAGTTGGGGTTTATTTCGATTGAATCTACTACTTAATGTGAAGAAAATATCCAGTCTTAGTTTGGCTACTGGGATGGGGTGATCTTTCTTGTCAGATTGTACATTATTATCTATGTCACAATATTACAAATAATAATAAACATAAACTACATCGATATATGATTCGAACCAGAGACTACCGCAGTAATACCGCATCGCTTTGTCCGCCATCTACCAGACAGGCATAATATAATTTAAAAATACATGTAGTGCGCATCTCTGTAATAAGTATTAACAAACACAGCCCCATTTAACTTAATTAACCGAATAAGACAGTATTACAATTCGCATATTGAATTCTAGGAAAAAAATTATGATATAGTTAATATATTTTTTAAAAACTCTGTTTCAAAACAGGTCACTGACATAAAAATTACTATTAACAAACCTTGTTGAGACGTTAACGTTAATTGAGCGTATTTTTATAAAGAAGAACGGCCTTAGTGAACTTACAAGTCTAACGATCTAGAAATGCATTGTCTCCATTTTGCTTGTAAACAAGTTCGAGGGAAAGTTTTATCTTGTATAAGCGTCGAAAGAGTTCATTTACTCGAGAGGACTCGGATCGAAGTTCACAGTGTCAGCAAGAGACACTAAATGAGATATTTAACATAAATTGGAATATAATGCGTGTAAATAGAGATGTCGTAGACATGAGTATGACTAATCGTTACTGAAATGGCCGTAAAATCGATCGAATGTCTTCTTTTGTTTTTCCATAAATAGACGTGATAATTTTATTCTGTTAGCTCTCTATCAATACAGGGTGTTGGCAATAAAGTATTTTGGATGCCTTCATAACAGCTAATTTATGATAGTTAGGGGAGTACATATTAATTGGCAACATTTGGCTCTACGTTTTTACATTGATAACTATTTTTGTAATAACAAGAGAAGTTTTAATATAGAACTATAGGCAAACTATTTTTCAATTTTATTTTCATGCTCATCTGTGATCTTCAGGTGTTGCTTCCCTCTTCTCTACTTCAACAGTTTTTCGAATCAGTGACGGCTACCTATTTTTTATAAATTATGTCCATCCTACGTACACTCTTCACAATTTTGGTAATCACTTTGTCATTAAAATTGCCTATTTTGGAGAAACTGTTTTTCAACAGATAACATGGAAAGAGCTGAGTGTTGGTAAACACCTTTCGGCCTCTGACGTTGTCATGGGAGTTGTTACCACAATTTCTAATAATCATTCAACGTGTTTCCTAGATTGTTTGCTATTAAAAATTTAGATAGTTCACCATTTATGTTCTGAAATAATTTTTTGAATAGATAATTGTATAATTCAGTTCGTAATATTTTTTTATCAAGTGAAAGAACATACGGAAGTTAGCTTATACACAGAAAATTCCGCAACACTCTACAAAGTATTTCGGAAAAAAAACAGAAAGTAACTTACGAAAGTAAAGTTTTCCATCTACTTTCCATCCCTCTTTGATACAATATATTTAATTCCAACCATTTTCCAATCTTGAAGAAACAGATATTAAATTTGTTATCTCAAATGACCTTTAAAACTTCCTTTGGTTTAGTTCTACTTCAATTTGACTGAATAGGACAAGAGAGGGCTAATGGGGTGACTAACAGATTGAAACATCCCCGGCCTGAAACATAGATGGCGCTACGATAATTAAATCCATATGTTTTTTAGTTAGCCCTAACCCTCAAAAGATTTTTTGTCAGCTGTCGGATAACGTAATAAACACGAGTTTTTGCGTCGATATGTGACAATGGATGAAACCTGGCTCCATCATTTCACTCTGAAGTCCAATCGACAGTCATCCGAAAACGCAACAGTCGGCTGGCAAGGTTATGGCGTCTGTATTTTGGGATGCGCATGGGATAATTTTCATAAACTACCTTGAAAGAGGAAGTACTATCAACAGCGACTATTACATAGCGTTATTGGACCGTTTGAAGGACGAAATCGCCTAAAAACGACCGCATTTGGAGAAAAAGAAAGTGCTGCTTCATCAAGTCAATGAAAGCGATGGCAAAAATCCATGAAATGGGCTTCGAATTGCTTCCTCATCCACCGTATTCTCCAGATCTGGCCCACAGCGACCATTTCCTGTTCTCAGATCTCAAAAGAATGTTTGCTGGGAAGAAATTTTCGTCGAATGAAGAGGTGATCGACGAAACTGAGGCCCATTTTAAAGCAAAGGACAAATCGTACTACAAAAATGGTATCGAAAAGTTGGAGTGTCGAAATGTCAAAATCGTGGATAATTTCGAGGATATCGTGTAGTTTTTGGTTGATTACGTAGCGATAAGCATTACTAATAAATCTAAAAATATCGTTTTGATATCATTCGATTGCAAGTTTAATGTTTTCATAAGTCCAAATGGGCTTTATAATACACTGATAAACCGACTAACCTATATAGTTTGAGTGAATATACTAAATGTTTTGGGCCTGATTACAGGTAAAATTACAGTAGTATTCATATACAGCTCTAAAGTAAACAAATAGGTTTAAAGATTAGAAAATTAATTTTACCATTGTAGATGAGTTTCTCAGGAAGAAAATTTGAACATAGTGAAATACATTTTATAGAACTCAGCTCATTGTAATTCATTATTAAAGCTTGCGAGACCTTATTTAACTTTTTTTTAAAACGTAATGCTAACAGATATTTTTCGTTGAATAACAATGTTATTTCTTTAACTGAAACGGTAATAGCTTTAATTGATATTATTAAGGAGGTTGAGGCTAGTTTCATTAAACACTATATCTACGTTGGAACTATTCGAATTCATATAATTGTATAATTTATATGTAAAAAGGGAAAAGCGATAAGACTTAAATAGAATTACGCCATAGACGTTGAAAGTTGACAAACATTTAACGTTAACATTTCAATAATTATATCATACTAGGCCATACAAAACTATTAGTATATTTATCTATTCTATTAATATTCGTTTTAAATTAGATTTAGTCACATATCCGCATATATTATTTGATCCCAAATTAATATTCGAATAATATACTACGCTTGCAAAAAAGAAATTTCTATTTTTTATTCGAAAATAGAACTATAAAATGTTTCCAAAATTTTGCTGGCAAAAATTAAACAGCAAGCAGGTAGATTTAAGAACTGGTGTTACTCCAACTGGTGTAGAAATAAAATATTTTTAACAAAAACATTGAACCGACCGAAATAAATAAGGAACTGATTAAAAATTAAAAAATAATCAAAATTAGATTTTTAACACAAAAAAAGACGTTTAAACATAAAATATGTATATGATAATCGTTGTAATAACTAAATAAAAATAAACAAAACCTTATTTAACCTCTCTACTACAGCTATTTCATGTTCTACTATATACACTACTACTTAATACCCACCTAAACGTATTTATATATTTACAATATTATTTCAACTACCCCCAACTGATCACTTTATATCAAATTGATCAAACTGAGAACTGATCAAAATTATATTATAACTTTAGCATTGTTTGAGCTCGGCAATGCCTGCATGAGGCAGGCAAAATAAGGAATGTTTCAAGCCCCGAGTCCGCTACCTAACCTGGTGGTGATTTGACAAATGTTTTAAGCAAACTAGAACCCGCGAGCTCTGCGTGTGGGCTGAACGCTCTAACCACTACAACATTGAAGCAGTTGCTTGCAAAATCTCTACAGCTTCTCATATAATATGGTTAGTGATTAAAAAGCAAATTGAACGGCTTTTGTAGTGAACGCCTTCCGGTCTTCCATCACATTAGTTCAGCAATAACATTATACACAATGACCACTTCTATGGGACCATTTCGGAAGTGCGCTGTTTCCAATAAAAAAATAATTTTGAAAATCGGTCCATAATTGACGGAGAAATAGTCGAACATAGAACCTCCTCCTTTTTTGAAGTCGGTTAAAAAATGATCACGCAAAAATGTTCACGGCTTACGGTAAATTCATTTTTTAACCGAGACAAAATTTTCAAGATACAACGCAAGTTGTGCTCAAATTGCCAAATATTATGGTTATAAGGGTCAAACTTCCAATTGGAAACGTCAGATGGAGCCTAACAACGTTTTGTTTTGCCAAGAGTCAACATATAAATAGCAACCCTCATATTATGTACATGCAAAGTTACATCTTTAATTAATTATACTTCTCTTGTACAACGGTGTAATATTTAAGTGGAACGAATTAAAGCTTATATCATTATAGTTTTAAATCATTATAACCTACTAACTGTTTTCCGTTATAATTGTTTATTTTTTTATATCCCGTATGTATTTTATCATTTGTTTTAAACAGTTAGCCGTAATTCTCGTGCATGAGTTCATATACACAATTTACATGTTAGATAAGACCGTAATTAGGAAATATGGAAGGTTATTTTAAATATTTATGCACGTACCTGCGTCATTCTGACATTTTATAGATATACTAAAATATATACGTACAATAATATATGATAAATTCCGATAATTGCCTAGTAATGGTCAATATTTTGAGGTTTCTGTTGCATATATATTTTATTAGTTTTTAAATGTGTTATTAGAGAATTAAATTAGTTCGTAGCATTTTACAAAAGATGGCGCAGCTATAGCATTCTGTTCTTATCATCAACTAGTTTCCCAAAAACAATACATTTTATTTAATAAACTGGGGCTCTCGAGTATTAATATATTGTATATGGTAAAAAATGTACGGAATTATAAATAATAATCATACTTCAATTGAAGTCATGTATAAATATATCAATAATGTAATATAATGTATATTGAGGTCATGATAAAATAATGCATTTATAATGGCTTGGGCGATGATTTGTAAAGCTATAAGTGACAGTAGACACATTTTAGATATAATTTTGGGCTCACAGCAGTCAAACACACACAGAAGTTGCCTATATCATTGAGAGTTGACGTACTCATCATACTAAACGTAGCAAACGTCTAAAAGCATTGAGAATGACAAATAATGAAAAAAATCTAGCTGTATTTTCAGTTATAACTCAAAGACAGCTAGGTGTAACAGAATGTTATTATTAATATTAATAATTTTACATAATTTCAAGAAAATGAAAAAATTTATTATTATAAAGTATTAGCCATTTGATTCTATACATCCTACACATCCTTCAGGCAATATATGGATGCCATCCCAAAAAAAGCTGTGTCTTTGAGAACATCCATTCTTCGAGCTATTTTCTAGCATCTTAGGTCTGGGGAGTACGGCGGGTGCGAAAATATGTCCCTCCAAGAGCTTTCAACGCTTCGTTGACTGGTTTTGACATATGAGACGGCTCGTTATCGTGCTATAAAATCACTTTTCCCTGTGTTCAAATTGATCAGTTGTTGTTGGTAGCAATCACTATTGACTGTTCCACTAGGTCTCAACAGTTTGTATTACATGACGCCTCTCTGGTCCTACCAACAGCAAAGCATTATCTTGTAGTCAAAACGATTTGGCCTTTAATTTAAAATTTAAAATTAGTCGGCTTCGCCAGGTGATAACCATAATTTTTTGCTGTTGGGGTTTTCAAAGTAAATCTACTTTTCATCACCCGTCACTATTCGATGCAGAAATGTCTTCCGATCATACCTTTGAAGAAGCATTTCACAGACGATTTTTAAAATTTTTCATTTGCCTGTCATTCGACTGATGTAGCACACATCTTCTTATCTTTTAAATTTTTCCCATTGCTCGTAATCGGCCGCTAATTGTTTATTGGGTCGCATTTAATGCGTCTGCCAATTGTTTTTAGTTTGAGTTGGGTCTTCATCGAATAACTTTTGCAGTTTAGCATTTTAAAACTTTTTCGGTCTACCAGAACGTTCTCTGTTTTGCAACAAGTTGTAATGTGTTGGGAACTGCTAAAACCGAATTAAATTATTATTACAACTGAACAAAACAACTGAAAAGACAGCAATAGCGAATAACAGACGCCGTTATTACGAAGCTCTTTTAATTCAGAACTGCTGCCTTAACGATACAAAAGGAAGAAATTTTTGAAACAGATTGTGACTGATAATGAAAAAAGAATATATTATAACAATCCCAAGCATCTATATCTTGGGTCATGTCCAGCAATATTATCAACATCAGTTATAAATTCACAGGCCAAAGTTCCACTATTTGATAGGATCTGAAGAGTTTGGTCTAATGTGGACGGCTACAATAAATGACACAATAACTAGGTATACCGATAAAAACATATATATATTTTCACTAAATAGTTCCTCATTAAATTGCAAATTGTTTCGATCGACCGGGCATGGCCAGTTGTAGCTCATTTTTACGATTTTAAATTAAGAAGATTTTAAAGAACTATAGGTGGGAGGCGTCACTTATTTGGAAAAACGAGAAAAAGTAGTATCTAGCAACAGTATTTTTAACAATACATTTATAAAATTTAATTCAATACTAGAATTACATTAATAAAAATACAATGAATACATTATTTTTATTTAAAAAAACGGTACAAATAAATTAAAAATACGAAGTCTTAGAATAGAAGAAACATTAAAAGCTGTCTATATAATCTTATTCAAACCTCTAACTATGTGTTTAACATAAAATAGTAACGTTCTTGAATAAATTTAAATCTACTTTGTTTTTATTGTAATATTTTTGAACATAACTTTATAATAGGTGTGTAAATGTTACATTGATGTAATCAATCATTTGTTTTCTATAAAGACTGTAAATTAATTTTCAGATTTTTTTATTATGAAAAACATTGTATTTTATTGTATTATATTATTATTTTTAAAGGTATTATCCATCGCTATTCACTATATTTTCTATACTGAAAAAACTAAAGCTTCTTTAAGGATATTCAGCCCATAAATAAATGATGCCCGAATGTTAATAGTCCAATTTTGAATAATTGTTAATCGGTAATTATTGGTTTTCTTCACTGTTCGATTAAAGCACATTATTTGTTATATATTTTATCAAATGGCTGTAACGACACGGAATTATACTCTGCAATGGACGATATCTGCCATTGAGTATGCTTACGGTACATGGTTCTATCAGTTGATCTTGAATGAATGACTGAGTGATTGTTACAGTGGACAAAAACACTAAACAAATATCTTGTCTAAAAATTCACATAATCAGTGGTATGAGCTGAACTACTGAAAATAGTATATAAGGCTTACAGTGAATCTTTTTCTATCAAAAACACACCCATTTGACCGATACAGAGCATTAAAAAGCAGTCGAGATATCGGACTTGGATAAGTCATCAATATGTTCAAGTAACATTGACGTCGCTAAAATGAAGCCAAATTAGTTAAAAATACTAATTTGGGGAAAAGAACTTTTGAATTCTGTGTTGAAATAAGGCTATCATTTTGAATCAATTTCTGTACAAGCAACTACCGTATTCCTTTCTTTCTATAGACGATATAAAAGAAAATTCTAAGTTAGAATTAAAATCGATTTTGCAAAAAAAGGTTATAAAACCGAAAATAACATTAAAAGGGATGTAGTCACGAAATAAAAAATGCTCTGATCCGATTTGAGCATTTGTGAACTATTCTTGATATTGCTGAAATTATAGAAATTAACGAAGAATTTATAAAAACATTTTATACACTAAGTATTAATACTGCCTTCTGAAGGCTGAATGAAATAACCCACAGTATTATATTAAGATTCTTACCCAAAACAAAAAAATCCTAGAAAGACTAACTGTAAAAATAATCAAAGTAAAAATACCATTATTATTCTTCCGACTTGGCACCATTCACTTCATCATAGCAAATTTCATAGGGATGGTAAGATAGAAAATACGGTGTAAGGATAGAAGAGAAACGTTCTCTGTAAAGTTAACATTTACGATATATTGGAAGTCAATATAATTTATCCACATTATAAACAACGCTGAATTTATTATGATATTTTGGTACTTATATAACAATTGCAGAAAAACTAAGAAACTAAGTTCATCATAAAATAATTTAATTTATCAAGTTTTTTTGTCGAAAAATTCTTTAACACGCAACTAATTAATAATCAACAGATTTATTAACAACTGCCGGTTGTAGCTGGGTCCACATCAATCATTAACATACGTTACAACACACACATCAGCCATAATTTCGTAAACTACTACTGGCGACCTTGATCACAGATTTAAGTACCCGTTTTTTGAGAGCCGCGTTACACACCTTCCTACTCAGTTGTTTTGCTAATTAACGGGTAGAAATCATAAGCGGAAAAAAGGATTTTTGACCTTCGAGCTTAATAATAACCCACCAGTTCGATCTGAAATGGCAATACGTTAATGTTTTATTCGAAAAAACACCAACTTATTGAACAACAGTTATGATTTCTTCATAAATGGGCCCGTTAAAGTTTCATAACATAGGCTAAATTTGCCAATTTGCAGGATAGTTTGCATTTTCTTATTAAAACCCAAACCATGTTCTTTTGAAGTCTCCTTTTGTCAATCCAGAATAATTTAATGATTGTAGATTGCGATGTTTGGGGCAAAGTTGGAAACAGTTGTTTCAAAAATACAAGTTAAAACGATTTCTGTATACCTTGCTTTTCAATGTTAGACCTTTTTAAATGAAATAGAATGATTATGTAGACAAATATGAATAAAGAAGCTATATGGGCCTGTGAAATTCAGTTATAGGGATGTTATGCAAAAAGTAATATCAGTGATACAAGTATTTCAGAATAAGGTCCTGATAAATGTTTTGGATACACTCAGTTACTACATGGACCTGTACTTGCCCCGAGACATACCAACTGTTATAAAATACTTCCATATAATGCCGAAGTGCTGTAACTCTTGAACAACACTAAACTAGGACGCAGACTCAAGAGTATCAAACCGCGTGATTTTGTGTAGTTGTACAGTGAAGTGCACTAAAGGAAAACAACACTGAGAAGAGCCAACCTTTATTTTATTTTATTACTACATCTGATAAAAATAAAAATAGCCGGCTTGGTGGCGCAGCGGTAAAGGCGACAGGACGGTCCACCTACTGTTGCGATAGTCGCAGGTTCGAATCCTGCTTGGGCCTGGTCGTAAATTTATGTTTGTGATTTGTGATTGTCCTAGGCAAGAGTGTAAAATCTGACAAGGAAAATTATCCCAGCCACGCCAGTAACCAAGCTGGGTATGACCGGATGTCTTCTGGGATGATTTCTAAGTTGGTCACTGGCCAGTCGGTAGGCTTAATGCTGAGTACCGTGGTTCATAGCCCATGTTAAACTTTAGGCCTAGTCCAGATAAAGCCATAGTTGGTAAAAGAAGGGTTTAAAATATATATATAAAAAAATACAAAATATTTAATAAATATACTTGGTAGTATATTTATTTATATTCGCAGTTTTTTAACCGTAGTTATTATGAAAAATCAGAACGTAATGTTTTATAAATAATAACGTAATGTTGTCAAAATTATCTCTACCACTAGCTACTAGAAGAATATCTGTGGTTATAAATAATCAGCCAAATTTTTTATATAATTATATATTTTGAAGCGATACTCAAGCTGCAAAATCAATTATTTTCACACATTTTCTCTTCTATAATTATCATTTATCTGTGAATGTCCATCTCATAAGTACCATTTGAAAGCATTCATCATGAATTCATTAGGTTTGAGCTTTTCTCATTTTCATACACGTTCGATATTCTCCTACAATTTTTATCTTCTGACTCAAAATCACAGGATAATTCATAAGACCTAATATAAATTTTTAAAAAACAGATACATCTCAATAAAGGAATAACAATATAAAATATAATACATTAATGCAAAACTCTGTCGTTAATATTGTTAAATCAGGATAAAAGCAAACTAAAAAAATATGAATAAAATATTAATAACTACATTGATACCAACAGAAATAACAGAAAACCAATATATGATGTAATGATGGAGTAAGAAAATATTATAAACGCATATATAAATAAAACAGGAGATTAAACCAATCAAAGTGATCTAAAAGACAACTGCTATCCATTTATCTTTAATATTACACACTTTTAACATAATTTACTGATGGCCTTATTTTATTAAAAGTAGAAGACTCGGATAGGAGCCTATAGTATAACTTTTAATACAATAATAAAATATATAACAAATTATAACTCAACATATACAACTCAACATAATATATATCTATATATTATATTAATATAATATATATTTTATAATATATAACTGACTTTATCAAAGATATACAAATAAAACTTTCTTCCAGGAATCATTTTCCGTTAAACGAGATAAGACGAGTTAAGATAAGATATGCATCTTATGGTATTCAGTTAAAGGTTATCTATTGTTTTTCTGTGTCTCTGACAGCCTTGCTGCATTCAACACGGTCTTGATCTTCTCAAATGTAGAAGGTGAATACTGTTATAGGCAATACTGTTATATCACGTCATTTAGGTCGAACAATTTAAAACAGTATTGAATACCATCAAAGGATAAAAGGAAAATGTAAGGAATTATAATGCAAAAAAGTTTTACATTTTCAAGAAAAAAAAACAGATATTAGGCGTAACGAAAAGAAATCCATTATTTTTTCATCAGCTCATTTTAATATCTATAACATATAAAAATATCTCATGCTGTAACAGTTCAATATGTTCAACACTAGATGACATTAAAAAGCATTTTGCACTAAAAAAATTATGTAATAGTTTTGTAATTGATTGACTCAGTTTTTTAACTCGGATAGTTTCAAAAGTCTGAAAAACGGGAAAGATCGCGCCAAAATTACAAAAAAACATCCTCATAAATAATTTTCCTTAACTTTTTCCTCTTACTGTTTACACTCTGTAGATATGAGTCTTATTCAATTCACACTCAGTCTCAGAAACACTATTGAGTTAATGAGAGATTAAACCATGTATTAATTAATGTATCACTTAGCATAACAATGTTACAATTCTAAAACGTATCAGTCAGTGTTTTAGTGTAAAATGGCATCTATTTTAAGATTTGGATATTTTGATGACGTACGTTCAAAACTTCCTTGGATAGACTATACATAACATACCTTGATGTTAGCTTTATTCAAGATTAAATTAATGAAATATATAAAAACGGTGAGTAGTTTTTCTAATATAAAAATAATTTAATACAATTATTTCAGAGATAGCTGTTAGTATAGAATGTACCCATAGAAAAGTTAGGGATATGCAGCTCTTTGAGGGATATGTCATTACTTATATATAGACGTAGATATTTCAAAATGGAACATTATGCCTCCCTTGGTAAGTCGCTAATAAAAAGAATGTAAAAGAAATAAAACTTGATTGAAAAAGGTAAAAGTTAAAAACGTTTTATTAGGTTTTGTAAATCATAATATTTTTTAATAAATTATTGCTGATATATAGTTCTTCATGCTATAAAAAAAATCCCAACAAGTGGTCGACAAATGCTGTTATGCTATAAGGATTGGCTTATAAAAAATATATTACTACGTCACGTGGTAACTATCAATGAAATGTCTAATTGTGACTGAAAAAAGATATGCACAGTGTATATGGCCACAGAGTATATTACGAGTATATAACGTCTTCCTCTCTATCACTGCATATTCGATCAAATCGAATTGTTATGGGATATAGCAAAGAATTATTGCAGTAGATACGCAAGTCAAGAAAGATATACAGGCAAGAACTTTTTGGATATCTGGAAAGCAATACACTCTCTACAATAACACTCTTTGGTTTGCATGATCTCCATCGGACACACAGAAGAAGGAATTGACAAATGGCGGAATTCTGAACTAGTGTTAGATTGGAGAGTAGCAGCTTCGGTAGTGACTGGAATAGTGCCCAGAAGTTGACAGTGAGTGAATGAAACCTTCTGGATGTGGGATTATGATTCAATTCTGACAATATCAAGACAGAGTGATGGGAGTGGAAACAACTAATGGTGAGTATATAATTAATATACGATAACTGCAGAATATCGTATTGTAAAGGTATATGTGCATATATATGTGCGTAATTGTTCAGAATATATATAATCATTTGGTTAAATTGTACGAGGAGAAAATTAATACTAACTCTTTTGCAGATATGGCAAATACATTAGAGAAAATGCAGTGATTAAATCTAATTTTATCAAGAAAAATGTAAACAGGTAGTAACAGAAGAAACTAAGGAGGAATACAGTGATACCAGAATGATTTCACAAGAAAACACAGCAACGAAGGAAACAAGAACTAAACAAAAAGTAAATATGTGCTCTAATAAAAATAAAATGCATTATTTGGATGTACAATTGCTAATTTGTTAGACGAGTTACACCTCCAGGGGATACCATAAAAGGTTTAGAAAAGAGTATAAACAATTTTTTTATTACATCTTTATTAGATACGCTTAGTACAATCTTAATTATAATTAATTCACAAGCAAGACGGGTGCGAGAAAATATAGCAATATGTATTTCTCAGTTATAAAATTATAATAACTTATAGCTATAGTTTACTAAACCTAGTAATTTACTAGTTATAGTTACTAAAGGTATTCACTTTATATAAGTCCGTATGGTTTGGTTCGCTTCAATCTCCTGACATCCTGCACGCTATCCAACAGTTGTATTGCCATGTTAGTATGATTTCGTAATCTTCTTTCATGTTTCAAGCCGAAATCTTGGATAACTTCGCAAATCCACTTGATTTCCAGGTTATCGTGCAGTTCTTCGTTGGTTACGATGCGATAAGTATCGGTAATCAATCGAAGAACCTTGTTTTGACAGCGTTGGATGACTAGTTGATTTGAATTTCTAGTGCAGCCCCATATTTGCACCCCATAGGTCCAAATTGGCTTTATAATATATAAACTATTGTGGTTGTTTAATTAACTGCAATTTAAGTCCTTCGATAATACAAGCATTATATGTACTGTAATGTTCACTGCTACTTTGGATAGGCTATAGTTGTTTAGATCCAAGACAGTGCATATTTGTGTGATTATCATAAGAAATATCTATTGCCTATTGCCACTAATAAGAAAATATTGTATAGTTGCCGGTAAATTTTACAAATTAGCAAACATTAATAACCCATTAGATTGTGAAAAGGCAGGTTCACATTATCGAGGTCGACAAGTTCAAAGAGCTAGAGTTGTGTGAAAGTATTTATTAACAATTATGATAACATTTGAGTTATTCGCGTGGTGAATGATCTGTACAGGTTCGAGTACAGAAAGATCGGGAAATGTTTGTTCTGCTTATGGTAAAAATGCTTCAAAACATGGTCCTGCCGAGTCGGTTCACGACATCGACATCACATTGAATTACTGTTCTGATGGACGAAGTCGCACTTTTAGAGTTGCATTCTATATATTTATTATATCATTTATCTTTTTGTATGTTCTTTTTTAATATTGTATTATCCCATAATAAGATATGTTTAAATAAATTATATTTGATAACATATTTGTTTCATTATTTTATTCATATTACAATATTGTTATATATCGAGGCTAAAATAAACTAAAACGCGTAAAATGTCAACCTTAAATGCGGCAACATTACACCGTTTAGACGTCATAAATTCAGATCACGTTCGCTGCTACTTTGGATAGACTATAGTTGTTCAGATCCAAGACCGTGCATATTTGTGTGATTATCATAAGAAATATGTATTGCCTATTGCGACTAATAAGAAAATATTGTATAGTTGACGGTAAATTTTACAAATTAGCAAACATTAATAACCCATTAGATTGTGAAAAGGCAGGTTCACATTATCGAGTTCGCATGTTTAGTAAAAACTGGTAAAATAATGCTTCTCATTGTGTTTTACTATAACCATTTAATTAAAAAAAATCTATGTCAGAAACATATATATAGTGAAATTACTTAATTAATCGAAAGGTTGTTCCCATAAAGATTTTCTTACGAAGGAAAAATCGATTTCCCACACAAAAGAGACAACGGGGGCCACGTTTCACATTAATTTTCCTTTCGCGTCGTCGGGCCTACATGTCGCTTAATAAAACCGCCATTATTTTACAATAATGGTGGAAAAAATTTACCTACGCCACGATATATTAGTAACAATAAAAAAACCGAGCTAACAGTAAACAGTATTTAGGTCAATTCACATGCATTAAGTAAATCAAAAACGGAAAAAAAACAAGTATCAGTAATTACGTCGAGAAACCTACCGACCGAACGACTACTTTTAATAGGAAATCGTGTATGGAGCGGTACAGAACGCCATTGTTTTTATTCAAAGGTCAGAAAGGCGTCTTGGGTATTGTACAGATTATTTCTATTTGACCAACTTTTATTATTTTATTCGATCGTAATAGGTAGGGTTTCCAATAAGCTCGTATAGTTAGATGTCGTTTAAGAAAATAAATTCAACAAGATCGAAGAGTTAGAGTTGTGTGAAAGTATTTATTTACAATTACGATAACATTTCAGTTATTCGCGTGGTGAATGATCTGTACAGGTTCGACTACTGAAAGATCGGGAAATGTTTGTCCTGCTTATGGTAAGAATGCTTCAAAAACATGGTCCTGCCGAGTCGGTTCGCGACATCGACATCACATTGAATTACTGTTCTGATCGACGAAGTCGCACTTTTAGAGTTGCATTCTATATATTTATTATATCATTTATCTTTCTGTATGTTCTTTTTTAATATCGTATTATCCCATAATACAATTTTTATGACTCGAATTTTTAATCATCAGATCTGAGTGATTTATTCGAATTCCGTTGAGATATAGAAAAAGAAATTATGTTAATTAACTCTGTGTGTTAATAACTTAACAGTCAAATTTTTGATTCTTAAGACAAAATTTAAACACATTAACGTAATTTACGAAATTACAATTCTTTTAGTAGCATATAAGCTTAGTTCATATTTCATAACTCTTCTTTTCACCAAAAGATTTTTTCGTCTTTATAATAATAATATTAATGACAGGTTACTTCTACCAGCAAACAAACCTCTATTTTATTTCCAACTTTCTTTTTTTTACTTTCCTTTTTACCAACGAGGGTTTATCTGGACTGGACCTACAATTTAATGTGGACCATGGTCGCTAACCAAAAGACATCCGGTCTTACCCATTTTCATCTTTCTCCGTGTCGGATTTTGCACTCTTGCCTAAGGACAATCACAAACATAAATATACGACCATGCCCCAGCAGGATTAGAACCCGTGATTATCGCAACAGTAGGAGGGACCATCCTGTCGCCAACTCTCTTTTAAATAAAGGTAACTTTATATTGTTCCGATATACATATATATATATATATATATATATATATATATATATATATATATATATATATATATATATATATATATATTATATCATTTATCTTTCTGTATGTTCTTTTTTAATATCGTATTATCCCATAATACAATTTTTATGACTCGAATTTTTAATCATCAGATCTGATTGATTTATTCGAATTCCGTTGAGATATAAAAAAAGAAATTATGTTAATTAACTCTGTGTGTTAATAACTTAACAGTCAAATTTTTGATTCTTAAGAGAAAATTTAAACACATTAACGTAATTTACGAAATTACAATTCTTTTAGTAGCATATAAGCTTAGTTCATATTTCATAACTCTTCTTTTCACCAAAAGATTTTTTCGTCTTTATAATAATAATATTAATGACAGGTTACTTCTACCAGCAAACAAACCTCTATTTTATTTCCAACTTTCTTTTTTTTACTTTCCTTTTTACCAACGAGGGTTTATCTGGACTGGACCTACAATTTAATGTGGACCATGGTCGCTAACCAAAAGACATCCGGTCTTACCCATTTTCATCTTTCTCCGTGTCGGATTTTGCACTCTTGCCTAAGGACAATCACAAACATAAATATACGACCATGCCCCAGCAGGATTAGAACCCGTGATTATCGCAACAGTAGGAGGGACCATCCTGTCGCCAACTCTCTTTTAAATAAAGGTAACTTTATATTGTTCCGATGTATATTATTTCATATGCTATTACTATATATAAAAAAAATATTATAGAATTTAAAATATTTCAAATAAAATGCAATAGTCCTGTCATAAGAAGTATTGGAATGAAATACATAGTTAATTACTAGATAATATTATTAACTAATACATAGTTAATACATTGTTATATACTAAGTTGTTCAATAAATGGCCGATATTATTCAGTTGTACTTACACAAAATAATGTTTTGATGCGTAAAAAAAGTTAAAAGCAGTTAAATATAGAAAATACGCTGAATGGTCACATAATTTGTAACTTAATTTACGAATTTTAACACTAATATTTAACCTGTATGAGCGACTACCTTAATTTGGGCGGAAAATGATTACTTTTTCTGACAACCGAGTCTTTTATTTTAGGTGCCTTTGCATCTAATAGATGTGGAAAGTTATAGTAACATTTTAAGTGCATTTTTTAGTAAAATTTGACGCTAATGATTTCTTGGACGATTCCCGGAGAGATGAATCCACGTTGCTTCAAACCTTTTTCTTGAATTGAAAATATATCCAAAATTCTTCTTAAATTCTTTTTAAAGACGTAATCGAATATATTTTTGTTCAATAAATATGATGACAGTAATAAACAATCACAAAAATATTGTATTTAACGATATAGAATGAATATAAACAAGAAATACAGCAACCGCCTTGATATATTAATCATTGTTTAGTGACATATAATGTGGTAAAGATATGGTAAAAATATTAATATATCGTTATATAAATGAATTACTAGCCCGATGAAAAACATGACCCCAAGACTGAAAAATATATAAGTTTGTTGAAAAAATATTGTTATTCTTCGATTTTAGAAAGAAATATAGATATATTAATATCGATTTTATATATTTTTTAGTATTTTTTCACCAAACCTTATTTTGTTCTGTGCTAACTTCGACAATTTGAGTTTTTTAATTATTTGATCACTTTATTAAATTTTATGTTAGTCTATTATGTTAAGTCACTAGAGTTCAAAAGCTAATTTTACATGTATTTTCATATTAAATGTTGCAGAATTGGAAAAATTTCCATTAATACTAAATGGAGGGGATATGATTTACATATGTTATATTTAAAGTTAAAGAATAAATAATTTCTATATATTTCCTTTTAAACTTATAGTATTGGATTAACATGGCCAGTAGAAGCCACCTATCTCGGTCTTGTCTTCGATCGCAAATTTAGGTGGAATTCCGAGATTCAAAGATTTCCCCATAAAGGTCAAGGTATTGTTGATTTGCTGTTCCCGCTTATCAACCGGGCCAGCAAGCTTCCTCTCTCAATAAAATCTCTCCTGTATAAGATGCTGGTTCGATCAGCCGTTCTATACAGCTCCAGTGTCTATCTAAATTACGTCTCTCCTAGCCAGGTGGAACGTATTCAAGTCTTTCAAAACAAAATTCTCAGGAGAATAATCAATGCCCTCTGGTTCGTCAGGAACAATCAAATTCTCTACTCGAGATATTTCTCCACTCTTCGTCTCTCGGACAATAGATGTATTACCGAGCTGGCCGATATGTTAGGCCAATAACTTATTCACCTCTTCGTGGCCTTATTATATCACAGCCGAAACTACCCCGTCGTGCTCTAACTCCAAATTGCCTCGACCTTCTTCGGCGAGCGATTAACTCATGTACTGCAAGCTGCGTGGTGTGATAACGATGCCATTACCGGTTACGAGCACCCTCCTTACTAACAGTAAGAAGTATCAGTTAGGGTCATTGGATCAGCTGATAGGGTGAGGTTTAGTGGGTAGCCCAGAGACAATCTCTACATAACCAGTCCAACTCGCTTATTCCTGCGGGTCTCCCCGACCAGGTATCCGTAACAGGACTCCTCTTTCCGGTTTCAGGCAAAAAAATATTGACTTAACGAAAAATTATCCAAATTTGTTAAACATCAATTATTAGATTAGATAGTGTTTTTTTATTTTATTTAGTATTCAAATAATCGTTAATATATTTTCATAAATAAACGTTTGTAATTAATTTCCCGCTGTAAATATTACGCTTGTGGTGCTTTCTGGTGATTCCGGCGCGCATAATTTAGTCATGACATTATATAGGAGAAATCGCTTTCTATGTCTCATTATTCTATGA
Organism: Rhynchophorus ferrugineus; assembly: GCF_030347505.1. NCBI lineage: Eukaryota > Metazoa > Arthropoda > Insecta > Coleoptera > Curculionidae > Rhynchophorus > Rhynchophorus ferrugineus. The sequence continues at coordinate 86,397,800 of NW_027472580.1, read as the reverse complement.
ACAGACATTATCTGATAGCGGCAAGTATTTTATATCTTTTATCCTTTATATATGGCTTTATATTCTTCAAAAATGGCATATTCTTAAATAGTAGTCTGAAAAAGTAAAGATATTAGGATATTATAGATTAATTCTTCAAAATTAATCATAATCCGAATTGTTAATGAATTCCATTGAGCGAGCACACAGCCCATAATCCGATTCAAAGAAGTTTTTCGAATTTTTAGCTCTACTGTTAGTGAATAGATGGAGTCCACGAAACTCGTTGGACAACCTAATATATATAGAAACACCTGCAAAATGAATGGCAATTTTTCAGTTTATTAATATTTATAAAAGAACCGAACATAATAGAACCATGCCAAGTCCGAAAGGAACTATTTCCTTATACGAGACCCATCGTTCGGCATTTCAAGTAGCCATCATCATCACCGTCGACCGTCACCGTTCAGTTTTTCACCGCAATTCGCGCCGTCACCACCAAATAAAGCTCATTTACTTATTCGTTTGTCTAATGAGGAAGCAGTTTTTTGTTTCTCAATGTAACTTTGTAATATGAGTAGATTAAGAGACTAAATTATCGAGAATAAATAAATCATTATCTCCATACCGACCGGTTTCAGTAGTAATTACGTGCTGGTTCTCATGACTCCTGACAATACATACAACTTTTACTTCTGACTAAGCCGGTGAAAAAATCAAGGAAGTATATCGTGTGAGAATCGGGGTGGTAACGTGGTATTTGAAAAATAATACTATAGGGATGATTGATGGTTTATTGAAGTGATTGGTATTCTTTAATTAACTATAATAGCTGATTGAACGGATATTCCATCAATTAATAAAATAAGGAATTTTGATCGCCATCAATACTTATGCCAAAGCATAAACACAAAGTAAAGTTTTGAATTCATTTTTAATATATATCAGGTCAATTGAAAAATCCCCGGCCCACCACGGTAAAACACATTTTTTGGCAAAATTAATTTTTTTTATTCAACATAATTCCCTTCAAGGTGATACACTAATTATAGCAACCCTACAACTTTTCGATACTATTTTTGTAGAACGATTTGTCCTTTGCTTCACAATAGGCCTCAGTTTCAGCATTCGCCTCTTCATTCGTCGAAAGTTTCTTCCCAGCGAGCATTCTTTTAAGATCTAAGAACAAGAAATAATCGCAGGGAGCCAGATCTGGAGAATACGGTGTATGAGGAAGCAATTCGATGGATTACCATCGTTTTCACTGACCTGTGACACGGATTATTTCGAACTTGAATAATACTGCGTTCGAAATTGACGATAGCGTCTTTTATTCCAGTAGGTTCGATTTTTAGTTGCTGGAATTGGCTAAAAATGATATCTATGTGGGATATCACATGATGGAAAAAAAGTTTTCCGAAAATTGAAGATCAGATCATTTAATATACGATGAATAAAGGTTGCTACACTACATACTGTGTTGCTGGAGTATTGATCTTATATTTTGTCCATATATTCAATGAGATGGTTCCTATTTTCGTATACAACATAATAGTCCGTATATTTTCCCTTTAGTATTATTGAGATATTCTGTATATTCACTAATTCATTACTTTTATTGTTTCATTTACTTGAACTCACTTTTAGATACTTGTAATACTGGTGATACTGCTCCATCATATCGCTATTGTCGGTTTCAGTTTCAACAATATAAAAGTGATAATTTTAATATTAATGGCAAATAATGGTTGGAAGATCAAGGATCAACTCGAAGATAATAAACTGCAGGACCTATTGGACTAAAACCCAGCACAAACTCTCGAGAAACTTTTAGAAACTTTAGATACCTTTCAAGTTGATACATTGACTGTCTCCACACATTTACATACAACAGGAAAGATCCGAAAGGAAATAAGATAACGATCACAAGAATTGACAGAAAGTGCCATTTTAAATCTTGCTTGCTTTGCGAAAGAGAAGAGTTTTTCGTGGTGTATTGAAACTCATAATAAAATTTGGATCTCCTACGCTAACGCAGAAGCCCAGATTCACATTGACACCCAAGTAAGAAATAGGATCAGCAAGGTGTAGTGTATTATGAGCTGTTAAAATCGAATGAAACTGTTGGTGCAGATGTTCTCAAGTGCCTCCGAGTTATCTTTTAAACCATCTAAAATACTCACGCAAATGATCAGCAAGATTCGGAACAAGAAGGCTCCGGGTTTCGATAATATTTCGATAGCCCAACTCAAAAATCTTTCCTACAAGCAACTCGCCGAACTAAGTAATATCATCAACGCTATTCTAAGGCTGCAACACTTTCCATCCACATGGAAACATGCATTCATCGCAGTTATCCCCAAAAAAGAAGCTAAGTCATCACCTTCTGACTACAGACCTATCAGCCTACTAAGTTCCATTTCCATTTCCATTTCTTTTAACGTGACGTGAAAGACTTGTAGCGGTCTTCTTGGACCTAACCAAAGCCTTTGACAAGGTTTGGCACGAAGGCTTAGTGGCATCCGATTAGGTCAACCTGATGACCTAACAGCTCTTATCAAATAATTTCTGTCAGGACGATCGTTCCAGGTGAAGATTAAAGATATTCTCTCTAACCGGAAAACTATCAACGCAGGAGTTCCACAAGGCTCCCCCCAGGCACCCGCTTTATTTAATATTTTTCTTTCCCTAGGAAATCACAAGTTAATGCAACTTTCTACGCAGACGACACTGCTTACTCTGCTTCTTCAAGAGTAGTACCGCACATCCGAAGCGGACTCCAAAAACAACTCGATGAGACGGTCCAGTGGTTATATTTCTGGAGGTTGCAGGTCAACCCACATAAAATCCAGGCAATCTTCTTCCACAAGAAGCGTTTTGCACCGAGAATTTCGCGTCTTAAAATAGAGAACGCCGAAATCCCATGGTCAGAAGAATCCACCTATCACGGTCTTGTCTTCGATCGCAAATTTAGATAGAATTCCTACATTCAAAAGTCCCTCCATAAAGGCCAGGGTACTATTAATTTGCTGTTCCCGCTTATCAACTGGGCCAACAGGCTTCCTCTCTCTATAAAATCTCTCCTGTACAAGATGCCGGTTCGATCAGTCGTTCTATACGGCTCCAGTGTCTATCTAAAATACGTCTCACCTAGCCAGGTGGAACGTCTTCAAGTGTTTCAAAACAAAATTCTCAGGAGAAAAATCAATGCCCCCTGGTTCGTCAGGAACAATCAAATTCATAGAGAAACAGACGTCCCCCAAGTTTACGATTTCATATCCGAGGTTTACTCGAGATATTTCTCCACTCTTCGTCTCTCGGACAATAGATGTATTACCGATCTGGCCGATATTTTAGGCCAATAACTCATTCGGCTCTTCGTAGCCTTATTCTATCACAGCCGACGCTACCCCGTCGTGTTCTAACTCCAAATTGTCTCTACCTTCGCCGGCGAGCGATTAACTCATGTACCGCAAGCTGCGTGGTGTGATAACGACGCCACATCCTTGCCAGGCCGTTGTGCCTCTTAACGGTGTTACCGGTTACGAACACCCTCCTTACTAACAGTAAGAAGTATCAGTTAGGGTCATTGAATCAGCTGATAGGGTGGGGTTTAGTGGGTAGCCCAGAGGCAGTCTCCACATAACCAGTCCAACTCGCTTATTCCACAGGATTCCCCTACCCGTTTCCAGGTAAAAAGAAAGCTGTACAAAGCCCAGAAATATTAGTTAATAAAAAAGAGAAAACTTCAAACAAAATTTTGAGTTAATCATGAACTTTTAGATGGTTTAAAACATAGTAATAATAATAAAAATTGTAAAATCATCGACATTATCGTTAAAATAAATTAAATAGTACATTATTGTTTAACTTTTTGCTAAGTAAACTAATTAAATCGTCATTAAAACAAATTTCAGTTTAACTAATCCCTTAATAAATAAGGCAACATAAAAGCACACAGTCGCCATTTTCAATTATCGTTAATCGTTATCCGACACCCTGGTAATTTAAATGTGACCATTTGAAATTTCGATTTTTGCCATTCGGTTAAACTGTCCATTGTTCGTCGTTATCTTTCATCAAAGTTAGTGGAAAAATAGAAAGTTAGATGGTAACGCGTTCAAAACAGGAATTTCCTAGTGCGAGCATAGTTTCGTGACAGCATGTAAATTTACAACACGAGACTGCAAATGAAATAGTTCGTGTTCAATCTGTGAGTGTCGAATATTAAAGCGAATTAAAGCTGGAGTAACGTCAGGGTGAAATAATAATAGGACTGTAATATTTTCGTTTATACTATTATGTGTTCGGAAGCCATTGCAGTAAAACATCAACGATATAGTGCCAAAGAAAATTGCACAATCCTGCATGATGTATTCGGTGCTTACATGTATTTTGATCTGCGAATATATTGGTGGAAATGAAGTATCAATGTATATTACTCTACATAAAGCCATTGTTTTCCAATTACGAGGGTCACTACTTATATTTTGGGAGTAGGAAAAAAACAAACAGTTAAGCTGTGAATATATTTTTATTGTTTTTCAAAGTACTCGCCACGATGATCGATACACTTTTGCATACGCTTAAACCAATTTTCAAAGCATTTATTCCATTCCGAATGAGGTATCTTCAAAACACGATTTTTTAACGCTTCAATAGCTTCTTCGGGCAGTGAAAATCATTGAACATTCAGTTTATTATTCACGGATGGGAATAAAAAGAAGTTATTGGGTGCCAAATCAGGTCTGTGCGATAGATAACCCATCAATTCGATGTTTTGAGTGCTCAAATAGTCTCTTGTTTGAGGCGATGTGTGAGAGCTCACATTGTCATGATGAAGAATAATCCGGCGTCTCTTATTTGTTTTCCTTATTTTACCGAAGACTTCTGGTAAACAAATGGTTGTGAACCAATCAGAATTTACTATTCTACGTTGCTCTAGAGGCACTGTTGCAGTTACCTGTACCAGTTTTCCCGAAGAAACAGGCCACCATTTTATTAGAAGTACTTCGTGCGCGAACAACTTTTGTTGGATTTGGTTGATCTTGGAACACCCATACAGTAGACTGTTCTTTACTTTCGGTTCATATGAATATATCCATGATTCGTCACCTGTCACGATTATATAAACGTCTTTCGAAGAACCGTGATTTTTGAGCGATTGTCAAATTGTGTGGGATCTAACACCAACACAACTTTCACACAGGTAAGTATTCATGTAAAATTGCATATATGCTGGTGGAACTAATGCTTAGGGATGCCTCAATCTCACAATAGGGGACATAAGGATCTTGCTTAATCATTTCGCACACACTATCGGTGTTTTCTGGCACAACAGCTGATTTTGGACGACTTGCACGAAACTCGTCAGACAGCAAACTACGACCACGACTGAATTCACTAAACCAGCGATACACAATGGTTTTTGATGGAGCTTCATCGCCAAAAGTCAAATTAAGTTGAAGCGAAGCAATGGCTTGAAAAGTGTTATAAGGACTAGGCTTCATCAGAAAGAACAATAAAACGTTATTTTGTTAACTTCAAACGTGGTTGTAGAGACTGACACCGATGATGCAGAACGTAATGGACGTCGAAATGGGGTGGTAACACCATAAAATATTTTAAAAATCCGCAAAACCGTTTTGAATGCAAATAATCGAAAAGTGAAGTTGCGTCAGTTAGCTAACATCGTAAAAATATCAAAAGAACGTGTTGGTTTTATATTGCATGAGCATTGAAATATGAGAAAGCTCTGTTCAAAGTGGATGCCACGTTTGCTCACTGTTGACCAAAAACAAAAACGTATTGATGATTAACCTGTGGTTGGTCATGTTTAAATGCGTTGATATGTGAAAATGGATAAAACATGGATCCAGCATTTCACTCTGGAATCAAAACGATCATCATCTAAATGGACAGCAACAGGTAACAGGTCTGTTTTGAGCCAAAAGGTGATGTTCTACAAAAGTGGTATTCAAATGTTAGAGCGGCGCTTGAATGATTGTTTAGCTCTTGATGGAGGTTTCGTTGATGAATAAAACTAATTTTTTTCAGCACATGTGTTATAGTTGGATCAACAAGGTGTAATATATTACGAGCTGCTATAACCTAATGAAACTATCACTGCAGATGTATATAGACTCCAATTAAACACGTTGAACAGCGGATTATTACCAACCACTAGTAGCCAAATACCGAAGTAATGGATGTAAAGACATCCTCTTGCATGACAACAGATTGATGTAACATGGAAGGCACACGATTTCAAAATGCGAAATTAGTATAATAATGAATCAATGATTGGATCGCTGTTCAAAAGTATTATTCTTTCAATACGGTATTGCCATGTTGTTAAAAAGATCGAAAAAAGTTCTATATGTTGTATCAATTCTTCGAATTAAATGTCTTTTTAAAAGGAGAAATGGCCATAACACATCAATATTCAACCAACTGTTTTTTCTAAACAAATTAACATCCATCCAACCAAGAGAACCAACACCGTTTCTATGCTCTCTTGTAGTAACAATGTATCTTTTCGAGGATAATTTGTTTAATTAGCCCAAAAATGAATATCTGTCAATTTTAACCGTAGTATTTTTTAATTAAAATACTTTGAACTTTGATGAGTATACGTGAAATGAAAGAAATGAAAGTGAAGATGCAAAATGAAGACCAATATTTGTTAGTAATTTAAAATGGCGTCAAATAATCAGAGACTATTTTCAATGAAATGAGAAATTAAATGAAGTCTTAAATATTATTCCAAGGAAGCACTTCCGATTATTTAAAAATAAACGGGATTTTTCGATTGATCTGCCCAAAAATCGCTTTCCAAACAACAACTGTTTGTCATATTCGTCTAATTTCCTATGCTCCAAGATATATTTAATGGATATAATTTTCAATAATCTTTACAATCCACTCGCATCTACGTTTTACAAACATCTGTGAAAATATGTGTTTCCTACCAAGTGGAAAGAAAATTTAAACACATCATTTAATAAGTCTTCTAACCAAACTAAGAACTGTCGGGTGTTAAGAAGTGGTATAATCATTCCAATTCTCCCGATCCCAAACTTTTCGATGTTTTTTTTATAAATATTTGTCTTTATTTCCTGGCACACTATCTTTCAATACTTTAAAATGTCACCTATTACCGGAAACAGTTGATGAAACAACTATATGATGATGTGAGTATATGTGAGGATAATATAAATATACGACAACGAAAAATGCTGTTAAGTATGGGCGTAAAATAACTAGACCAGATACAATCTTCAATTAAATTGTTATAAATGAAATAATTTCATACGAGAAAACGAGATTAATCCAACCAACAAGTATTTGCCATATTTGTCTGATTTAGTACCGTCTGATTTCCTATTCGGACAAATATATTTACCAATGAAAATAAATATCAAACAAGTTTACGTACTCCTCACAATTCGCTCTACATGTTTCATGTATGTGAAAATACATATTTCGTGGCACTATATAAAGTATTAAGAAAATCTTAACACATCTTTTAAAAGTCTTCAGCCTAACTACAAACCAATAAATTTCAAGAGTGGTATGATTATTTTATTAATTATTTTTAACCGACTTCAAAAAAAGGAGGAGGTTCTATGTTCGGCTGTATATTTTTTTAAAAGTATTTTCGCCGATTTCTCTGCCTGTTATGAACCGATTTTCAAAGTTCTTCTTTTATTCTAAAGAGTGCACTTCCGAAGTCAGGATCAAATGTGGGGAAGGAGGGAAATCGAAGGAAAACCTTAAATTTCGAAGGCAATTTTCTTCTAAAATAATCAGATATTTGTGTATAATGTTATTGCTGAAAATCGGAGGTAGTTCAGTATAAAAACCATTTAATTTGCTTTTTAAATATTAACCATGTATACAGGTTGTAGAAATATCGCAGGCAACTGCTTCTGTGGTGTAGTGGTTAGAGCGGCTGAAGCGTTTCTTATTTTCAATCATTGTTTCTTTAGTCCTATTTTTTCCTCATACGGGCTACACCTTTACTTGGCCTACCCATTCGGACGAAGTCGAGTCAATTTTTTGTAATTTTTTTTTATCAATATATCTTTGCTGTTAAAATAGACCTACTGTTCGTTTAGCCAACGATCTATTTTATTCGGATATGTAGTAGCCCATCAAGATTTCATCTAGTATCACATACTTATGTAAGAAATTATTTTATTTTGCTTCAAAAGCTTCAAACTATCAACAGCTTAAGTTTATTTTGTATATCCGATATAAGCAAATACGACAACCACAAATATTTTCCGTGTTTCCAATATCTTTAATCTTTCATCTACCTTCTGTTTTAGATATTTCATGTCAATATCTAAAACTATTTTTGGATTTTTTTGGTGTTTTCGGAAACAATCAATTTTATTTTGAACAGAGCTTTTAACAATTCAACAATATTTTCGAGCCATCAGAAAGCAATACTCAATCAACCCATGAAACTGTTCTTTATCAATTGTTTTGAAAATAACAAAGATTTTACCTATTTTATTGTCCTTGTAATAAGGTAAGAGGAATATCCAATCGACGTCGTGTTCTTCAAGTAGAAACGGTACCGCACAGCAAAAGTACTTCTTACGACACTTATTTAAAGATCACTGCTACGATTTGTTGAGTCTCCTTTGTTATACAAACAATATTTCGTAATACTCCGTTAACCTACTTAATCCTATTTATTACAAACAAGACGAAAAATTTCCAATGTTACAAACAGGCATCGGCATCATCGTGTTACTTGAGGTTTAGTCACCGAATTGTGAGTAATTGTAGTAAATCGATACGAAACTTTACCACATTTACAGATAAATAGGACGCAGGAAACGACCGAGGAGCGCGAAAGAGACGGAGCCGGGCAGTTTTATATCCGTCAGTCGAAGATTTGAATTCGTCAGATGGTCATGGGGGTCATCGCACGATGACTCAGGTGCGAATTAACATTCGGGGTTTTCTGGGAAGTCACTAATGGTTTTTTCAAGAGGGTTCGAGATATGAGCATTGTATGCCTTTAAATACAAGTGTCTCCGCCACAATGTAAGATCTAATGTGATAAACACGTGTTCCGTTTTATTCCACGGACATTTTTCTTCATAATTTAGTAATATTAAAAAAATTGAACCGACCTCAATAAATAAATAAGGAGCTCACTAAAAATTTAAAAATAAATATAAAAAATATATAATAAAATATGTACAGTCTCAGTCAGTATAGTCTTATTATGAGTTATTGAATAAAACATAGATTCATCACCAGAAAAAAAAACAATCAAAGTGAGAGTCAGAGGAGTTAATATGAAAAAAAAGAAAATATTATTGTCATTGTTGCAACTATTCTAATCACTTAAAAAAACATTTAAAAATTGCCAAGTCAAGCCACGGTGTAATGATCTGAATAAGTTATAATCAGAAGGCTCTATGTCTGGTGAGTACACTGGGTTCGGCAAAATTTATAGCTGAGACTGTCAGTCAACACAATACGTCATTCACTTCATTCAATTGACGTCGGTAGACATCCGCAGTAACATTTTAATCCTGGTTTAACAGCTCGTATACAATACACCCTGTGGATCCCACCATATGCATAGTAAGATTTTATGGCCATGAATATTCCGCCTTGCTGTCGATGTGGATGACTTGTCTGCAATAACCCATGATTTTTGCGTTAGCTATCCTAAAGCTCTGAAATACCAATCACAATATAACACGAAAAACTTTTCTTGTTTTGCCCGGAAAGCACCGAAATCGCAATGTTGAAATGGTTTCAAATGACATTTTCAGTCAATTGTTTTACTTTGCGATACACGTGGAATAATGATATCATTACCGAATGAAATGAATAGCGGAATTAAGATAAAACGGCGGCACATGTCAAAAAAAAGCTCACTTTCACCACGACAACGAACTATGTTAGTTGTATTTCAAATAGTTTCCAGTTCTATTTTAAGCTATGAACGTGGAAATAACGTTAAAAAACAAAGTAATATTCGGAATATAATTCGGGATTTTATTAAATTATTATTTTGTAATTTTCTTATTTTATATATTAAATAACTATCACATAACATTACCCATAAAAATATATAAAAATGATTCAATCATTAAAATCCGTGTTAACTGATTTATGAAAAGTAAGATTCTCTTGAATAACACTTGTTTATTATAAACTCACTAATTATCATTGTTCACCGCACAAGCGTCGAAACTAATTATATATATATATATATATAACAATTCAAGAATACTTTCAAATCATTTTATTAATTTTGCGATTTTAATCAGACCCTGAAATTAATTTACCACAAGTTTTGGCAGCAAACAAAAGAGCTATTCAGTATTTAATAATATATTTTCATTTGTTTGTTTCTACATTTCAAAATTAAATTGAATTTGAATAATGTATGTGTATTAATTATTAATTGTTTAATTAACTTTGTTCAAACAATCCTTATTAAACGTTTTATTTAATTCTTATGCCAAGATAAAAATTCACAGAATCACTAAAATTCACTAGGATTCAATAGGAAAGAACAAAGAGATATTAAAAAAATTAAATCCATATCAACCTTTAGGTTATTATGTAAATTAAAATAATATTTTCTGTACAATTATAAGTACGTTCTTATGTTGCAAAATAATTTCCTCGCAGTTTTACTTCAATAAAGACTGTTTTTCCCCAAAGCTTGCCTTCAATAAATAATTTTAATGCATAGCCATGTTACAATTTGGTTTGAGCCTTCCAGTGAGTTCACACACCATATGCAACATTTATACACCACTTTTGGCTGCCAACTAAATTTTGTATTTTCGATTTTAAACTTGAAAGTGCCAATCAATTGTTCCTAGACCTTCACATGGATATGATTAAAGGAAAATATCCAAAAGGAGAGAAAATCATTAAAACAAATTACTCAAAAGGCCATTTATACCGAGGTTTTTTTTTCATTTACTAGGTTGACCAGCTAGAATCAAATGGTCTTCGGCTGATGTCGCTTCAGGTTCGGGGAATAGTTGTTTTGCGGGCGACAGAGACTTTGGGTTTCAACCGGGACTGTCGTAGTTTGTTTATTAGCGGGGTTTGTGGACGGGTAGGGATTTTATCAAGATGTTGTCGTGTTCTAAGGTTCCTATGGAGAACCTCATACTGAGCAGGTTTATGAAATTTTTCACAAACGGGATGCCTGATTCGAGGTGTATATTGATGTCTTCATAAACCATGGGGCTCTGAGTAACGCATGGACTTTTTTTGGATTGGAACACTTGTAGTAGTTCAAGCTGCCTCTCCGAGACATATCTGTACCACATCTGTGCTTCATTGAGGCAGATTGGACGGATTAGCATTTTATACAGCGTCGCTTTCTGTGAGATTGGAAGTTTGCTTTTTCTGCAGAGTAGTGGAAATCGTAAGCTGTACACGCCATTTCCTTTGCAAATGGCGTGCTGAATTTGGGCTGACCATTGGAATCTGTGGTCGAACTGGAGACCGAGGTATGAAACTGTCTGGAGTCATGGAATAGGGACTTTATCGATTTGGAGGCGATAGGCGCGGAACTCCTTCTTGCGATGGAACAGAATAGCCTGAATTTTGCTCGGGTTTATCTGTAGCCGCCAGAATTTGTACCAGGCTATCGCTTGGTTCAGCTGTACTTGGAATCTGTTGCGAATAGCGTCAGGACAGTAACCGGTTGTGAAAAAAGCGGTATCGTCTGCGTGTGGAAATGCTGTGTGGAAAGCTTGTAGAGCGGGAAATCAGCCATATAAAGCTTGAATAGTGCTGGGGCTAGTGGAGCACCTTGCGGGACTCCTGCAGAAATTTGTTTACGAGAGGAGATTGCGCCACCGATCCTCACTTAAAAGGACTTACCATCCAAGTATGAATCTATCAGGGATATTAGGTCTTTCGGTAGACCTAGCTGTTTTGCTTTAAATATTAGACCATGGTGCCATACTTGATCGAAAGTTTTGGAGACATCTAAGAAGATGGCTCCGGTTTTCGACCTTTTATCAGTGCCTGGTGGATAGTTGCTGCGACGCGGGCAGCTTGATGGAGGCATGAGTGTTTGGCACGGAACGGCCGAATTGGTCGTCGGGGTTATGTGATGTGCCTCTGTAAAATCGTTTAAAGTGTTTAATATCGCTTTTTCGGCAAGTTTGGAAAGTGAACTAATCAGGCTGATGGGGCTGTAGTCAGATCGACTGGACTTGGCATTTTTTTTAGGAATGACAGCGACAAGCGCATGTTTCCAGTTCCTTGGTAAATGCTTTAACCTCAGGATGGAGTTGAGAAAATTAGCAAGTTCGGATAGTCGCTGGCTAGTGAGGTTTTACTTACTTTTACTATTTATACAGAGGTGGAGTATTCATAGTGATAAAATCTTGTTATGCATTTGGTGGAAACTACCGACGTCAATTAAATAAAATGAATTACGTATTGTTGCAAGAAATGCAGCATATCTACTGCACCACGTGTACTCACCAGACGTAGCGTTTTCTGATTATAACATATTTAGAATATTACCTTAAAGAACATTCATTAAATGTCTTTCCAAAGTGAAAAAATGGTCAGAATAGATGCGAAAATGTAATTCTAATATTTATAAAATTACTATCTACTATAGACAATATTTTATTTGGTGCATTAACATCCCTGATTTTTTCTGAAAAATACAGCATTACTTTCAGTAATGTAACAAATCGTGATCTTGTAAATACTTCCTTATTTTTTTTTTGTTTTCAAGTATAAAAGTGTATACGTGATTATTTGAAAACTTGCTCACATTACTAACAACCTTGCAAGAATTAATTTATGTGATTAATTGTAATAACCAATCTGTAAAAGGCTAGATGCTCGCAAATAGAGAGACTTTCAACTTTCAATTTTATATAAAATGCTGTTTTCCAAATCACAAATTCCAACCGATTTTGTGTACTCTTAATTGAAACAAAGGGTTTCTTCACTGGGCTTCTAGATTACTTATTTATTCTAACAACAACAATTATATGAGTCAAAAAAATTATATAAAGAGTCCAAATTATTAATTCAACTTATTTCTTCTGGTATAACTTTAGGGTAAAATGATGTGGCTAGGTGAATGGAGGTAAAACGAAATGAAACAGTGGTGTTTACATTATGTGACCGTTATTTATTGGCTATATAAAAAAATGTGAAAAATACAATTAGAAAAAACGGATGGCAGTGGTGTTACCTGGAGACGAGGCTTGGGCAGTCGATGGTGGCACGTCTAAACCAAACGAGGGTTGAGCACTGAATGAATCGAAATACCCTTCAATAACATCCCAGATAAACGTCTCGGGGTTGCCGCCAGCTATTCGTTATCAGGTTCTAGTTGGCGCTGGTGGCACCCCACCAGTGTTCAACATCTTGGATTATATTTCTTGGTATTTTGTAGACCGTTATTCCATGATGTAAAATTCGACATGCCTCAAGGTCGCTACAAAACTACATGTATCTCTTTTATACCCTGATATATTTTTTATTTCCATCAAAATAAAATATGTACTTAATTTGCTACTTGACTAAGATCGACCACCAAATTTTTGTGTAATATTCTCACTATTCTTCGCACAATTTTTGATACTAGGGAACTGTTCTGGAACTGAATGTACTATAACACATGGCTTGAAAAGTACCGGGTCTAACACATAGATGGCACTAGTATTATTGCATTCGCTGCTTTTTCAGTTAATACTAACCTTCAAAAGAAAGCTGTTAAAATTTCATGATATTCTACTTATAAGTTACTGTATAAGTGAGTTATTGTGCTAAGAGTGACACTACTTTGGTTATTTTCAAAACAATCGATCTAAACAATTTCGTGGTCTAATTTTACACTGTTTCTTGGTGGGAACAAATACCGTTTAAGCGAAGAATTGGCTTAAAAAGTGTTATAAGGACTCCGCTCCATCAGAAACAACAATAAAACCTTGGTTTGCTGCTGTTGCAATATCATCCATATACTAAAACTTAATCGCTCTCGCTGAAGTTAAAGATTGAGATTGAAATAGCTATTTGCAAACAATAATTTATTTAAATTTTGGTGCTAAAATATTACTAGATTAGAGATATTCTTATAAATTTAATGAGATATTCTCCAAAAAAAAATACTCACAGTACCGTATGTGTAACAGTTACGGCGTTATAACCATTAATTCAGACAAAAATACACTTTTTTCCATAATAACCACCACATCACCAAATTTTTTGGATGGGTTTTATGAGATCTACAGATGTTAAGTACTTTCATATGTCTTCTATACAGAAATATTCAACAGAAATATCAGTTTGAGAAATAGAGAAGAGAAATATATAATTTAACAGTAGATTTTTTGGTTTTATTCGTAATGTATAAATATTAGTTTTACCAGTACTATATAGGGTTGTTACTATTTATTATTAAATTGATTTCATTGTAAAATCCTTTTGAAATCTATCTATAAGTGGATTTAAAACGCATAATAAAATACGGTTTACTCACTCTTTTGCAATTCAAATAACATATAAGGTGACAGTTACGTAAAATAAGATACAGCGACTGACGCAGATTAGTTGTTAACGTTTTGAGAAACTGAATACAACATTATAATTTGTTATATAAGAACAAACGACATTTTGTTACTAAATTGGTAGCAGATTTGCTGGCCAGGGTATTTTTTTGTTTTTGATTGACTGTAATGAAACGTGACACCATTTCAAACAAGGTTTATATATTTTCATATAAAATTTGACCATGTTCTTTTAGTGTCTTTGAAAATTTTAGTATATTATTGTTATCAACACGATATTGAGAATTTTATATAAAGTAAATATTCTTAGTGCCAATTTTAAAAACATTATTCTGAAAATAATTCTCAAGATCGTAGGAAGGCAAGAGAAGATGAATGTGATGTGCGCTAAACAGCTGTTCGTAATAATATTTATTTTTAATATAAATGAGAAATGTTATTTAAAAAAGCGAAAGTCGATGACAAATTCTTTGTGACATAATCACGGTTAATGTTCTTCAAGAGTATTTAAATTAAGAGATTTACAAGATATTTTATTGTGTTGTCCAAAAAGGCAACAACATTCTTGTTAGAAAAACTATCTAGCTGACTTGGTGGCGCAGTGGTAAAGGCGATAGGACGGTCGTAAATGTATGTTTGTGATTGTTCTAGGCAAGAAAGAGTGTAAAATCCGACAAGGAAAATGATCCCAGTCACGCCAGTAATCAGGTTGGGTAAGACCGGATGTCTTCTGGGATGATTTCTAAAGCTGGTCACTCGCCAGTCGATAGGTTTAATGCTGAGGACTGTGGTTGGTAGCCCACATTAAACTTTAGACCCAGTCGAGATAAACCCATAGTTGAAAAGGAATATATATATATATATATATATATATATATATATATATATATATATATATATATATATATAATTATCTGAAAACATTATTCAATATCCTAATATTTTTTGATTTAATTATAAGCTTCAAGATAAAATGGTTTGATTCTTTTGGGCGTACACCCTGCTCGAGTGTTATCCAAGGATATTTATTGTTGTATGCTCAGTTTGATCATATGTTATAAAAATAAACTCAATATGCACCAATTTACATTGGTTAAATATTTATTCTCCATGTATCGGTCCAGGTATTTATGTTGTCACTCGCCTATTGTAACTTTTGGTTGCTTTTTCGTTGTTATCTCCAACAGCAAATATCGCAGTATCATTCGTAAATGTTATCATGGTGATATTTTTCATTTGTAGTATATCACATGTATAAATTAGAAAATTAATTAACCCAATGCACTTTCGCTTGGTACACCTAGTTTAGCTTATTTTATTGTAGAGTAGGATTCCTCTTGTTTGACTCTAAACATTTTGGATGAGATGTAAGAGTTTAGCTGAAATATAATAGAAACGATATCTATGTTACATTAATGATATATCTGATATGGGGAAGAACTTTTTTTTTAATTTAATCCATATGAAAGAAACTTATAAAAAACTAAAAGTTTGATTTACCAACAGTAACCACAAAATTAGATTTTATTAAACAATTCATAAAAGCATTGTTTTTTTAGTTTTAAATATTTATACCTAAATTTTTAAGTACACAAAATTTATCAGAAATAGAGGAATGAAGGGATTTTCGTTGAATTTGATATAACTTCGTAATAATGATGAGTATGAAGGAAAAGGATGCTTAAATATCATCAACAAAAGTTTCGACAAGGTTCTGGGTTCTTTGTGAAAGCTCTTAGCTATAAACTTATTTGTAAACGATATTACAAACAAGCTCAAAGCACATAATTGTTTGATGAGTTTTACAGTTCGCTTTTTGCACAATCATTTTTGATTAGTTTACTTCAATCATAGATGTGAATGTCTTCCCTATAAGGGGGGCGGTTTCATCTGGACATAAAAAAGGTGGAAAAACGATAAAAGTGGATAAAAGATAAAAAAATCTATGTAAGAAAATTTACAGCAAATAGAGAATAAGCACCTCATATAAACATTTTATTAATTTAATATTGTTGCTAGTAAAAATGTATAACTTTCTGAAATTTTCGAGGTATTAGCCGTCTACATATAAAATTAGCACATTTTTAGTTGATATATCAATTTCATAATGTTTCCAAACACGTAAATGAACAAAATAAGGACAAATTTGTTTATTCAAAATTGGCAAACATCAATAAATCGATTTTAGAACAATAACAATTAAAATATTCAAACGTTATTGTTATTCGAGCTGTCCGCAGTAGTGTGAATATAAATTCGTTTTTTTGTTTAATTTATTGCAACCAATTAGCATTTTTACTGTACATGACTGGATTCATTATACCTGTGGTGTAATTGGTTATATGGATATTTTGGTCATCGAATGACCCTCATTAGCAAAACCATTATTAAACGAAATTTATTCAGCGCAATCAAAAACAACGATACTGGCATTCGAACCAGGTCAACTGAACATGTTTTATTCTAAAAGGTATTTCATTTTAATTGATATATTAAAAAGTATCACCCGTTGTTTATAATGTTTTGCCATTCTTCTGATAAAAACATAAATTACTTCGCAAAAAGTGTATAAGACCGTGTTTAGTTTGGTTCCCCCTGGGGTAAAAATTTGCAAATCATTGGAGTGAGTAATTTATAATGATTACTAAAGGTGGCAAATTGGTGCTTTACAATTATTAGGTACTTGCATGTATTTTGATCAGCGATATTGACTGCTGAAAATGCAAAGTATCCATGTAAAGAAATGTTAAATACCTTAAACTAAGTGCTAAATTCATTGGTTTGGTTTTGTTTATATTTTTTTGCTATATTTTAAAGTTTCCTTTAAGCAACTAGGGGTCTATCTGGACTGGATCTACAGTTTAACGTAAGCTCCGAACCACGATCTTCCGCATTAAGACTGGCGAGACACCAACTTAGAAATCATCTCATAAGGCAACCGGTCTTACCCAGTCTGGTTACTAGCGTGATTGGAATCATGTTCCTTGTCGGATTTTACACCCTTGCCTAAGACAATCACAAACATACATTTACGATCATGCCTCAGCACAATAGGTGGACCATCCTGTCACCTTTACCTCTGCACCAACTAATCTGGCTCATAAAATATAGAAAGTAATGGTAATGTTGTATTCACATCTTCTAATTTATGGTTTTGGCTTCAAGAATTTAAAAATGTTGATTTTGATGACAAGGACAGCTACAAAATCTATTTTTAATAAAATTTAATATATAATATTTGCGCATCCTTTGAAACTATATAATATAACTGATTGAAATAATCAGGTTTCGATTTTTCCTTTTTCATTGAACATTTGTTTCATTTAACTGACTGAGTTATAGCCGTCACTTGTAGAGACTCCACATTTATATTTTACTATTTTACTAATACTAATACATGGGTGTTGCCTGTACTTGGTAATTTAATTTATACGGCTGACTGGACACCACATAAAGGCATTTACTACAAACGAATTAGTGAGAAAGTGTCCACTATCAATATAGCATTCACAAGCAAGCAGGTTTCTCTATATTTGATTATAATCTTTGACATTTATCGCTAAAAAACAGAATTACGTCCAATACCACTACTTTTAATACACCATCATTTGAGTCAGTATGTAACAAAGACACATTTTTGTGTTATAATAACAAGTTATACTGATACTGAGGTATTATATTATTACATCAATCAGTAAAAAATGTATACACTAATAATAGTATAACATCTTATTAAAATCTAAATCAGTATACACATGTTAAAATTGGCAGTTTCACATATGTGGCATATATAAAAATAGTATTTTAGACTTATAAATTATTTAATATTGAAATAATTTAATAAGATCTCGTAATAATAATTTTAAAAGGCAGGTGCACAGTAAGGCAACAGAAAGTTTTGATCTTATAGGTCTTGTCATTGTTGCTAGTATTTTGATGTTTATAAATCTCAAAAAACAACCTTGCCAAGTGACTAAAACTTGACTTTATTGAATTAATGTTGGACCAGTATCTATCCAGTGTCCAGCTAAATCTAACAGGACCGTGTATTCATATCTCAAACAGGGTTATTTTATCCTTGTACGAAACACTTGTCATCTAAGTACACTTTTTAGCCGTCAGAGGGGACCATGTAACATCTTCCTGTGTGGTTATCCGTTGTGGCATCTTATATCAGATATGAATAGTATAATAAATTATTACAAATACAAATTTTCAAATTAATTTATTACTACTGTTCTGTTGTACTTCTATTGATACACAATTAAGGTGAATAGTAGAACAAAACTACTTAAACTAACGCTAAAAATACACTTATACACTAAACAAGTTCGTGTGGTTTGGTTCGTTTCAATCTTCTTATTTCCTGCTTGTTATCCAGTAGCTGCATTGCTTCCACGTTGCTGTGATTATATCGATTTGATTTTGAGGTCATCGTGCAGTTCTTCATTGGTTACGTAGCGATAAGCATTTTTAATTAATAATAACAGGTCAATTGAAAAGTCTCCAGCCTACCATAGTAAAACACATTTTTTTGCAAAATTAGTTTTTTTAATCAACCTAATTCCCTTCAAGTGTGATACAATGATTATAGCGACACTCCAACTGTTCGATGCCATTTTTGTAGTACGATTTATCCTTTGCTTCAAAATAATCCTCAGTTTCGGCGATCACCTTTTCATTCGACAAAAAAATTTTCCCAGCGAGCATTCTTTTGAGATATGAGAACAGGAAATAGTCAGATCTGGATAATACGGTGAATGAGGAAGTAATTCGAAGCTCAATTCATAGCTCAATTCATTCACAATTCATTTAGTCTTGAGATGCGGTGCATTGCCTTGGTGAAGCAGCACTTTCTTATTCTCCAAATGTGGCCGTTTTTCGGCGATTTCGCTCTTCAAACGGTCCAATAACGCTATGTAATAGTCGCTGTTGATGGCCCTTCACTTTTCAAGCTAGTCAATGAAAATTACTCCATGCGCATCCCAAAATGCAGACGCCATAAACCTGCCAGCCGACTGTTGCGTTTTCCCACACTTTGGAGCGGGTTCATCGTGCGCAGTCCACTCGGATGACTGTCGATTGGACTTCGAAATGAAATGATGGAGCCATGTTTTATCTATTGTCACATATCGACGCTAAAACTCGGATTTAGTACGCTTAATCATCTTCAAACACTGCTCCGAATCATCAACTCGTCGTTGTTTTTGGTCAAAAGTGACCTCGCGTGGCAACCACTTTGCACAGAGCTTTTTCATACCCAAATATTTGTGAATGATACGATGTACATATTCAGTTGATATCATTAGAATGTCTGCTATTTCATTCAGTTTCAATTTACAGTCATTGAAAATCATTTTGTGGATTTTTTTAAGGTTTTGGTCAGTAACAACCACTTTTGGGCGGCCACTGCGTTCACCTTCTTCGGTGTTCACTTCACCACATCTAAACTTAGCATACCAATCCTTGATGGTTGATTTTCCTGGGGCAGTGTCAGGAAACTCGGCATCAAGTTTTTGCTTCAACTGTATTGTCTCCCTTCAAAAAGAAATATTTTATCAACACGCGAAATTCCTTTTTATCCATTTTTTCCACAATAACAAAAGTTGCTTCATTCAAAATGCTATAATTCACAAACTAATGATCCGACAGCTGTTAAACTTATACATCTTTTGAGGGTTAGGGCTAATTGAAAAACGTATGGATTTAATTTTAGTAGCGCCATCTATATTTGAGACCAGGAACTTTCCAATTGACCTGTTAAAACTTGGTTTTAGATGCATAGGATTACTATTACTGTTACTGATTATTATTACTATTATTATTACTGTTAGTTGATTTAATGTTTTAGTGCAACCCCATATTTGCATCCCGTAGGTCCAAATTAGCTTTATGATTGACTGATAAACCAATCTCTTTGATTTTATGTCAAGTTGATAATATCCTCCAACTAACCAGTACAGTTGCTTGAGTTTGAGTCTAATCTGCTCTGCTGTTTGCCTAATATGATGTTTCTAATTTAACCTACCATCGAGATGTATACCGAAGTATTTAGCTGATAAGGCTTGAGGAATCGGGCATCCGTCAAATTATATAATTAGGTTTTTGTCATTTCGCCACAATGCAAGATTAATATGGATAGACTCGGAGCTATTTTCCAGTCTTTAGTCCATTTGTAGATTTTGGTGACTGCTACTTGTACTGTTTCTACAGAATTAGACAGAGATACATCTTTTGTTATGATAACTGTATCGTCGGTAAATATTCCAAGTAGTCTTTCTTTTGTTTTTGGTATATCAGCAGTAAGAGCAGGTATAGGAGTCCCAAAACACTTTACTGTGGAACTCCAGCCGAAATAGGTTTAAGTCTTGAGAATGCCCCTTGATCCGAGACCTTTTTCATGCAAAATTCTCTTTTGAAAAGATACAATTCCAGCGGTCGACGAATATTACAGGGTGGTGGTGGTGCTTAATTTTTCTTTCTTTTTTATTTAATTTATTTTTAGTCAAAAATATTATTCAGAATTATATATTTCAGCAATCATTTATAATTATGTGCCAAACCTAATGTCATTCTTTGTTCATTCTCACTTCAGAAAAGGTCTTAAAGTCGCAAATAAAGTACCCGTCACGACAATAAACCAAACATTTAAAATAAAAATATAAAACCACAAGAGTGAATGGAATAAGACTGTTTTTGATGTGACCACCGAAGAATACAATCGGGACCGAAATGCGACGGCGATATATTTAAAAAACGCCGGCCTTACTTGTCAAATAAAAGGTCAATTGGACCAGTTAATTTGTCTTGAATTGGCGTGGAAGACGTCTTATTTCCGCGATGAATAAATGCATATATATTTCGGAATTATGTAAGGCATCTATTTTACATTTCAGATTTTCGATTCAGTTTGGTTAAGTCGTACACTAATGATAATAAAAAATCGCAACAATTTTAACATAAGTTTACAGAATTTGAATAAATACATTTCTAATTTATTCAATTTGATTAAATGTGAACATGCAATACATTGGGTTGGAGATGATTATATGTAATATATTATAATATATAAGATGAAGATTTCAATAAATATGTGACCTAGAATTATAGAAGCTGTGTAAAAAGAAGGAAATGGAGCAACCAAGGCCATTCATCCGCAATATTCAAATGTTATGATGATCACATCAACATCCAACGTATTTGTTGTCACTGACTAAAGAAGATGATAAAGGAAGGACATCATATTAATTTCAGTATACATTAATTTAAAAAAAAACTTCAAATAAGTATCCTTTTTTATGAAAAATTGGAAGGAAGGACATCATATTATTTTCAGTATTTATTAATTAAAAAAAACTTCAAATAAGTATCTTCTTTTATGAAAAATTGCGTAATATAGTTGAAAGAATGCTTTGCTTGTTTTGATAAATTTCAAATCGCTGCATATTATTACTCTGATTGAACAGAATGCGTCTCAGTTACTGTTATCAGTTACTTCGGTCAGGAACGAGATAATGGAGGCCCCTTCTTGCCAATAAAATTCATTAGAGGGGTAAGCAATTTTACTGTTAAATATTAATTTACAGCAATTTTTATTGAAAATATTAACGTTTTGCAGTTGCACTGAATATTAGTATGGACAGCCTCACTGAAATATCTCAAAAAAAAAATATAATCTTGAATTCATCGAAAAAAAAACCGTCCGCATACGAAAGGTGACGAATCAAGATCAGCTTAATATTAGGTCTATTAGATATCAAAGATATGAAATGTGTAGAAACAGTGACTAGTTTTTCAACACAAACATAATTTAATACAATTATTTTATAAGGTTACTGTTAGTCTGAAAAGTATTAAAGAAGTCTAATGGAACTTCCGGATATAACAATTGATTAGGTTTTATTAATCATAATATTTATTAATAATTCATTGCAGTTATATTGTAATTCATGCTGGAAACAGGATTGGTTAATAACACCTTGGATGAACTCGATCAGACACATTGAGGAAAACATTGATAAATGGTGGAATTGTGAACAAATGTTAGATAGATTGGGAATTAACAGCTCAATTATTCACTTGAATGAAACTGATGTGGGTGTAGTGAGGTGATGAGAGTGGAAACAAGTAAAGGTGAGTATATAATTAATATATGATAACTGTAACTGGAAGGGTTATTGTAGAGTGTAAAAGATTTATGTGTACTGATATATGTGTAATTGTTCAGAATATATATGAGTATTTGGTTAAAATGTGTCAGGAGAGAAAGAATAGTGACTGTTTTACAGATATGGCAAATGCATTAAGGTGAATGCACTGATTAAATCTAATTTTATCGAGAAAGATGTATACAGGCACTAACAGGACAAAGTAAGAATAAATACAGTGATATCAAAATATCTTTACAAGGAAACACTGTACAGAAGGACACAAGAACTAAGTGTAAAAGGTAAATATGCTCTTTAACGAATGTAAAATATATAACTTGAATATACAGTTGTTAATTAGGCGGATTAGGCCACCAGGGGATACCATTACATAAAAAAATGCACCTGGAACTCTAACTCATAGGTGGTACGGAAAAGAGTTCAATGTAAATATAATCAAACACAACCCTAACCGACAAGCTATTATAACTGTGTATTTAATTGTACTTTGTAGTCCTCCCTCCGGTAATACATGCATTAGATCTACTAACATATAATGTAACAATAAATTATATTTGATAACAGTAATTTTGTTTAATTATTTTATTTAGATTAGAATTTTGTTGTATGTCAAAGTCAGACTGAACTAAAACTCAGAGTTGATACGGCGACATTGCGACGTTTTGATGTCACAAATTTTGTTGACGTATGTTTAAAAAATTCTTCGGATAGATAATATATATATATATAATTATTTCAGAACACATTTTAGGGTAAATATGGATATCGAACGACCCTCCATATTTCAATAAACAATTCAATAATGTCAAATGACATTAATTCATGTTCATGTTTATCATTGTGCTATTATTGCAGATTTCTATAGAATATGCCAGTAATTTTATATTACATTGATATCAGACATTACAAAACAATTATTTGTGCGATCCTTTATTTTCTTTTACATTCGCTGTAATTCCATCAGAAGCTACAAATAAAATCTCTGGTGCTAGTGCTGAAGCAACTTCCAGTGCTTCATAAATCAATAACAGGATAAAAATTAGATGACGAGGTGTGAATTATACTATGCTGGATTATGATTAACATTGATGGTTAATGCTACTGTGGTAAATTGTTTTGCCTTAAAAATGCTGCGGGATAATATTTCCCAGGTATAAAAATTGGGTTATATATCCATAGTGCTGATACTGCCGAAATTTAAGAAATTAAGCGAAAGAGTCAAGTTCTCGTGATTTTAGTTACGTCAACCTCATGGATTTTTTAGTCACTGGGCCTACAGCTTAACGTGGTCTTCCAACCACGGTCCTCGGCATTAGGCCTACCGACTGGCGAGTGACCAACTTTAGAAATCATCCCAGAAGACATCCGGCCTTACTCAGCCTGGTTACTGGCGTGACTGAGATCATTTTCTTTGTCGGATTTTACACTCTTGCCTAAAACAATCACAAATATTAAACAGTCACAAACATAAATTCGCAACAAAAGGAGGACCGTCCTATCGCCTTTACCACTGCGCCACCAAACCGACTTTAAACGTTTCATATCTTAAAATAATTATGAGGGTAATTTGATAAATTGTCATTAGCAACTGTTATTTAAATATATTTCAAAGATTCTAGAGCTTACGATATTGGTTTATATATAATGAAACTATATCCCTACCTAATCATTTTAAAAAAATTTACATTTTGTTTTGTGAATATTTTAAATGATATTTTATTTGTTCGTTAGGCCTACCGACTGGCGAGTGACCGACTTTAGAAATAATCCCAGAAGACATCCGGCCTTACTCAGCCTGGTTACTGGCGTGACTGAGATCATTTTCTTTATCGGATTTTACACTCTTGCCTAAAACAATCACAAATATTAAACAATCACAAACATAAATTTACAGCCATGCTCCAGCAGGATTCGAACCCGCGGCTATGGCAACAGTAGGAGGACCGTCCCATCGCCGTTACCACTGCGCCACCAAGCCGACTTTAAACATTTCATATCTTAAAATAATTTTGAGGAATTTTTTGCTAATTTTTTTGCCACTGAAATATATTTCAAAGATTCTAGAGCTCAATATATTGGTTTATATAAATTGAAACTACATCCTTACCTACCTAATCATTTTAAAAACATTTACATATTGTTTTGCGAATATTTTAAACGATATTTTATTTGTTCGTTGCCCAGCGATTATACAAAAACCCGACAGACCCATTTTAAAACAGATACGCTCAAAATAAACCAAGACCGTATTGTTATTCAGTCCGGCCATGCAGTCGGTACGACTGCAAAACTATACTTCCACGGCTATTTCGCATGCTGCTTACGCCATTTTACTCTTTTTAAGGCAACATTATACATGTATTCTCGCCATCCTCGACGACTCCATGAAAACGGCATCGTGATGAGACAACAAAGAAGGACACACCGGGCTGCGACATTTAGATAGCGTCAAACAAACGGGATGCCATCTATGAGGACATATCATTTCGCATCCAAGTCGGATTATCATAATAGAATAACGAAGGATGATATCGGCGAAACTAATACGCGTCTCTATTAATATGCGGAAGTTTTTTTTTGTATAGCCGCTGTTTCCCCGTGTAAAATTTTGGACTTCCTTGAATATTAATATATTCTTCCATCGTTACTAACAGAGAATAACAATTTATAACATAAAAATATATTTAAATAAAATTAGCCAACAATCTATCGTCAATATTAAGTGTATAAATATGATTCCCAGTTCGAAAAAATATTCATTACTGAGGCGAATTTATATCTTATAACAGGTCAATTGAAAAGTCCCTGGCCTGCCATAGTAAAACACATTTTTTTGGCAAAAGTTAGTTTTTTTTTATTCAACATAATTCCCTTCAAGGGTAATATACTGACTATAGCGACCCTCCAACTGTTCTATACCATTTTTGTAGTACGATTTGTCCTTTGCTTCAAAATAGGCTTCAGTTTCGGCGATCGAATCGAATGAAGAGGTGCATTCGACAAAAATTTCTTCCCGGTGAGCAATCTTTTGAGAACTGAGAACAGGAAATAGTCGCTGGGAGCCAGATCTGGAGGTTTCGGTGGATGAGAAAGCAATTCGAAGCTAAATTCATGAAGATTTTCCATCGTTTTCACTGATCTGTGACACGGTGATTACTTTTTCTTCAAATTCGGCCGTTTTTCGGCGATTTCGTCCTTCAAACGGTCCAATAACGCTATGTTATAGTCGCTGTTGATGATCCTTTCAAGGTAGCCAATGAATATTATTCCATGCGCATCCCAAAATTCAGACGTCATAACTTTGCCAGCCGACTGTTGTGTTTTCCCACGCTTTGGAGCGGGTTCATCGTGCGCAGTCGACTCGGATGACTGTCAATTTGACTTCGAAGTGAAATGATGGAGCCATGTTTCATCCATTGTCACATATCGACGCAAAAACACTTTGTACAGAGCTTTCTCATACCCAAAGATTAGTGAATGATATGATGTACACGTTCAATTGATATCTTTAGAGTGTCTGTTATTTTATTCAATTTCAATTTAAGGTCATTCAAAATCATTTTGTGGATTTTTAAAATGTTTTCGTCAGTAACAACCTCTTTTGGGCGTTCACTGTGTTCACCGTCTTCGGTGCTCATTTCACCACGTCTAAACTTAACATACCAATCCTTGATGGTTGATTTTCCAGGGGCAGTGTCCAAAAACTCGGCATAAAACCAAGTTTTTGCTTCAGCTGTATTTTTTCCTTCAAAAAACAATATTTTATCAACATGCGAAAGTCCTTTTTATCATTTTTTTTCACAATAACAAAAATTGCTTCCCTCAAAATGCTATAATTCACAAACTAATGATACGACAGCTGTCAAATTTATTCACACATATTTTGAGGGTTAGGGCTAACTAAAAAAACATATGGATTTAATTCTAGTAGCGCTATCTATGTGTCAGACCGGGGACTTCTAGAAGGTCATGGTATTTATACCCTTTAATCAAAATATATATTTGCTTTAATATAAAATTGGATCTACTACTTTTCAAAATTTATACTGGTCAGTCGGAAGATACTCTCAACTTGATCTAAAATTAAAGAGGTTGACTTATAAAATAATTATAAAGCTAATTTGGACCTATGGAGTGCAAATATGGGGTTGGTTTATCGCTACGTAACCAACAAAGAACTGCACGATGACCTGGAAATCAAATGGATTTGCGAAGATTTGCCAAGATTTCGCCTTAAAACACGAAAGAAGATTACTAAATCACACTAACGTGGAAGCAATACAACTGCTGGACAGCGCGAAGGATATCAGAAGATTGAAGCGAACCAAACGTTACGAACTTATATAAAGTGTATACCTTTAGTGTAAACTATAACTATAAGCTATTATAATTTTATAACTGAGGAATACATATTGATGTATTTTCTCGCACTCGTCTTGCTTGTGAATTAATCCAAGTATAAATGAAATGTAGTAATAAATTAATTTATAATTAAGATTGTACTAAGCGCATCTAATGAAGATGTTATAAAAATATTTAATACCAGTATTTTTGTTTAATTATTTTATTTAGATTAGAATTTTGTTGAATGTTAAAGCCAAGTATGCCAAGAAAATGCACGCAATACTTTTCTCATGTCAAGTGATATGTTAAAGAAGTTAAATTCCTGCTAGATCAATTAGCAATCTGGTGGCTGTAAAGATCATCCACATTGCTTTTCAGTTCGATAAACCTAACTCTTCTGCAACCATTTCTTTTACTATATACAATTCGAAACCAAATATGGATTTGTATTTCAATTGCTTATTTTAATTTCAAGTACTCCAAATACTAGCTACAGGCTACAGAAAAAAATACAGTGGAAGTGAAGTTTTAAAGTGATAAACTTCCGATAGTTCCAAAATTTTACTCTTTTGACTGTTCGAAAGGTCTTAAAATCGAATTTAAATTAACCTTAAACGAACCGGGTCCAAAGTTCATAATATTATTTACGCTCTTCAGCTATCGATGGTGCGATCTAAAGTTATTCTAAACACACACACAACGACAGAAAAACCGACGGAGGGACAGTAATTGTAAAAACTGAACGATAAAGATTTAAAATGTTACCTGGCAACAGTACTGGTCCGATGTTTCACAACAAACCGACCCAAACAGGTAAAAGAACGAATAAGGGCGTTTACATAGATACTCATTATCGGGTCCTGAAAATGGAAGCCTTATAGGCAAGGGAATATAATTTCATCGACCTGAATGGAGTCCCTGTCGTATATAACGTTTGTTTAAAAATGGTTAGGACAGGTTTTATCTTCATTGTTATTGTATCTTTATTGGTTGTTCATTCGTTAAAACGTGACTATATACGAGTTAAATTAATTACTTTCAGTTTTACATTTTTGTCTCACGTTTTTTAATGTCCACCGTCGCTTTATCTATATTATGAATATATTTCTTATGAAGACTTAATTGATGAGGAGCCTAAAAATTAATTTGGAAGATGCTGTCCATCGTTTGTTACTATTTATGTCGTTATTCATTAATGTAGCTCATTAATTTCATGTATGCTAACTCATATGTGTTTTGAGGAAATCCAGTCTAATTTTTAAGAAAACTTGCAAAAATAACAATTGAAATTCTGCCTTTCCAGGCTATGCCATATCGATGTGAAACCAGTGATGTGATCAGTGATAATAAAAAGAAGCAGTTTTTAAATATTAAATGTTTTTTTATGATTTAATTATTACATTGTTACTGGTCGTTTCCGTCTAACCTACAATTTGTCCTTATGATAGCTTAAATCTAGGTATATGACTAGGAGGACCCATCGGCCCTATCGCAGTCTCTGGTGAAATAATGTTTATACATGTCACTGCTGTATTTTTTATTATATGCAGCTCACTACACAACACTACACAAGATCAGATGGTTTGATTCTTATGAGTCTGTGCCCTGTTCTGATGTTATCCAAAAGTTGCAATATTTCAATATTACTATGAGAACGGAGTCTTTCCTCGTGCCCCCTTGCAATTCTCTTGATTTCTTGACTGACTGTGGGTATCTGAAGGTCTCGATGTAGGTAATCAGTCCTATAATATTTGGGTGCGCCCACAATACCTCTCAGGACATTGTTCTGAAAAATTTGTTTTTGTTTATGTTACTCTTTGCAGAACATCCCCATAAATGAACTCCGTATGTCCATATAGGTTTCAGTATTTGCTTATATAGTAGTAATTTATTATGTACTTATAATTGTGATTCTCTTCCAATTAGCCAATGCATTTTCTTATATTTCAATTCCAGTTCTTTTCTTTTCTTCTGTATATGTTCGATGTGGTGTATGAGATATTTAGCGTTGTTGTTATATGGAATGATATTATTATTTAATGTTATTGATGCTTGTATGGTATGATTGTAGATGAACTCCACATGCATTGATTTACTTTCGTTAATTTTCATTTTCCATGCTTGTGTCCAATTATTTATATTGTCACTTGCCTGTTGTAATTTTCGTGTGGCTTCTTCATTATTATCTCCGACATCTATAAATGCAGCATCACCAGCAAATGTAGCCATCATAATATTCTCAATTTGTGGTATATCACAAGTGTAGAGTAAGCTTCTTCTTGTTTAACTCTAAATATTCTGGCTGTAATGTTCTGTTTTTTCTAGATATTCAACAAATGCTTCTGCTTTTTGTTGGTTGTCACGTGCCCAATTCCCACATAGGTCTTTTATGGGTGGACTGTGTAGACATGAGCGCTTTAGATATTTCGTGGCTTTCCAGAGTGAGTAATCTTTATCTTTCTTTATCATCTCTTAAATTTCTCAGATAGTCATTTATGGTTTTGTTTTTAGTTTCCAGTATTTCTCTTTTCAGTCTTTGGGTTATATTGTTTAATCTATTTTTATTTTCAGGTGTTCTGTTTTGTTGCCATTTTTTTCGTAATTTAGGTTATTCAGCTACCATTTGCTTCACTTCTTTTGGATAATTAATTCTTTTAATAATACTCTTAATTTCTGGAGTATTATTCTTAATTATTATTGTTGAATATCTACGCCGAATTTTTCTGCTTAAAAATTTAATTGTTCAGTTGTCTTGAGGGGTATATTTAGTTGAATTCGTTTGTTCAATTCTTCAGCAAATCCTTCCCAATCTGTTCTCTTATTTATTAATGTTGATTTTCTTTCTTTTCTTATTATATTTTTGCTCAACGTCAGAATCACTGGCATATGATCTGAACTTAGCTCAAAATTTTCTTCGACTTTTATATAGTTGGATGTTATGTTTCTTACTATGAAGAAATTTAACAGGTATGGGGTTTTCTCTTGATCAGTCGGCCAATAAGTGGGATCCCCATCTTGTATTTTTTGCATTGAAATCACCTCCAATTATAAATTTTTCTCCCAGGTTGCTTAGGACATTCAAATAATTGTCCTTTTTTTGGTAGTATCTTGGAGGACAATAAATTGCGGCTATTGTAACCCTGTGTATCTGCTTGATTTAATCGTTACTGCTGTTACTGCTGCTTCACTGTTTTCTGCTATACTGAGTCCGGGTGTATGTACAAAGTAACAATTAAAAGTTAAATACAACAGCATATAGATGAAGATCAAAGTCTTCAAGACGACTCAAATGCAGGTTTTGGAACCAATACACCAATAACAGCGTTAGATATGAGTGAACCAGCAATAATCTCTAATTAAAAGTTACAGTAATGTAAATTGTGTTTATAGTATTGTCACATTGTATTGTAATTATTGTATATCATTTTAGCAATAATTAAAAAATAATTAAGCATAGTTTTAATATATCACGTTTTAAAATATATGACTAATTAAGCAATTATAATACAAAAGTAATCACCAACATAAATACTGAACAGTAACCAATATATTTAATTTTAAACAGATTTAAGAAAGGATCGTAAAAAGTCACTACAAAAGTA
Source organism: Rhynchophorus ferrugineus (assembly GCF_030347505.1). Classification (NCBI taxonomy): domain Eukaryota; kingdom Metazoa; phylum Arthropoda; class Insecta; order Coleoptera; family Curculionidae; genus Rhynchophorus; species Rhynchophorus ferrugineus. The sequence goes on along the minus strand of NW_027472580.1, from coordinate 86,367,155 downwards.
CAAAAGGATTTTGCGCATCATTTCATCGCTGTAGATAAATCTTGGGTCTACCGCCATAATCCTTAATAAATTAAATAGCTAAGAAATGATGTGATATGGTATTGCAGTCATTTAAGTTTTGACAACATTTTGACAATTTTTTGGCATGCAAAATAAATATTGTTATTTAATTGTTAAATAAACTGTAGGAAGGTTATTGCAGTAACTTTTTGAACCTGCTGAATGTAAAAATTCACAAGAAAAGACCTGGTTTTTTCGTACAGAAAAACACGTACTATTCAATAAATTAAAATGCAAATAGTTACAATTTATTCATATTCACCATAATTAGTTTCCTCTGACTTTTTGGCTGACCAATGCATGAAAACAGTTTTCTTTTTTTTATGAAACAAATATTATTCATTATCATTAAAATGATTATTGACTATGTTAATATATGAGGTACGATAATATTTGACTTTGTGAAAATAAATATAGGATAGTAAATCTAAAACAGACAAAAAACGAATATTATAGGATGAGATTGTAAATAAAAGAATCTATTAGCTTATCAAACACGTTCAAACATACTTAAATCTTTTATCACTATTTGTCAAATATCAAATAATTGGTATATGTATTTTTTCTCCTTTAAAACAATATTTATATGAACAAATTAAGATATTGTTTAGAACTGTAAATTATGGATATAGTGAAAAACGCCACCAAGAATACGTGTCTAAATATAAAAGCATTTAATCTCAACTTATTTAACTTATTCAAGATGTTGCATTTCATATATTCATTTATATTCATGCTAAATATGGGTTAATTAGCACCAGACATTAATGAAAAAGGTAATTATCAATTGTTGTGTATCTATATATTTTTATTTCAATAAAAAATTACGAATTTAACGTTCAAAAAAGTTTAGTTATTTATAGATCATATGTTCCTCATAATGAATGTTTAAAATACTGTTAAAACTGTTTTAATTCATTGTATATGAAAACCAGCTGTTTGGTTTATTTAATAAGTAATATTCGCTAACCTGCTAATTACTAAAAATACTTTTTTTCTGAATTAAATTTATTCATTTATTTTATTCATACTGTAATGTTAATTTGTTATTGAACAATTCGCAATTCTTACGGTCATGTAAATTGATTGACAACTCAAATTAACACTTGTTTTTTTAAATCACAAAGAGGTATTTCATAATAAATCCGTGATAATATCAAAGAATAACATTAGAACTGTCAAAATAACTTTTTAATTGCAGTTTTTCATCTAATCATTGATAAACAAACCTGTAGGTCATCAATAACTTACATGTTACACAGAAAATGATCACGCACACCAGCAAATCAGCTCGTTTGCCACACGTGTAACTTTTAAAACACGTTAATATTGGAAGCACCACCAGCGACGTCGGTTCGGACTGCACACCGTACGTAAAACCCCGCGGAAAACACGAAAATTTCCCCCCGGAAAACGTCACGTCTTCGCTTTCCACGCACGGCCACAACTAAACTAAAAAGCCCGTAAAAGCGATTCGCAGGGGCGATCAACAACGCTCACTGACATTCAGAAAACTGGCTCTTACGGTCCGTCTAGTTGCATTCTCTTCGGCAACGACGGCGGCGACGACCATGAACCTCTCGTGGGTACGCTGCCTGGGGCGGTACTGCTCCGGCTCCTTGAGACGGAACTCGTCGGGGTGTAGCCCATTGATAATTTGGCGATGGTCTTTTATTTTCGTTCTTTTCGGACGCGGAAATAAAACGTTTTCGGTTACGAAATTGATTTGCGATTTTTTAAACACAACCGAAAAACAGGTTTCTGTTAACGTTCGAAACACAGAGATGGGGGTTGGAGGGGCAAAATAAACGCCATAAGTTAAGGTTGTAATTGCCATAACAGTTTTATTTCCGATACAGCCACTCTACGTTTATTTTTATACGAAAAAATATTTTAGAACCACATAATTTAAGGATACATTCAAATTAAACTAAACGCTTAAAAAAAGAAAGGAATCCAGGACTTTCTCTTTATTAGAACAAGGTAAAGCTAAAATCCTTTTTTAGTAATTCAAAACATTATGAATATTCAAGGTTTGCCCCTGGAATGGGAATAATTCTATTTGGATAATTCATTATTTTTTATTTTAATTTTCCCGACTGCCTAAGCCATTAAACATGCAAATCTGATGTCATAGATATATTGATTCAATTGAATCTATGTTGATATTAAAATTTAGTAATATTCCAGGTCTTAAACCAAAAGTTTAATTTTGCCAATTTCCAGAATTGAATATAGAATTTTATGACTAGCGCATTCGTCATATTATCGCAATGCACAGATTCCTAGATAAAACTTTAATCAGATACTTAAAAATCAATTGGAGGATACTTATAATCAAAATGAAAATCGTGCCTATTGATTCGATATATTGTTATTCCAGAATTGTTTGCTGAACTAATCAATTTTACCCATATTTAAATAATTAAAGCTTTTTAAAATTAAGAAATATTTAGGCTTAACTTATAAGTTGTTTTATCATAACATTTATTTTAACACATTAATTTTAAGTTTTTTTTTTCCAATTTGAACGTCAAGTAGACACTAAGTCAGTTAGGAAATACTTATCAATCATGTCTATTTTTTTAAGATCTCTTAAGAATAAGATCACTTAATGAAGTGACTTTCTACATGCCATGTATATATAATATAATTTTTTTTTGATAAAATCTTTTTTAGATATGCTTAGTACAATCTTAATTATAAATTAATTTATTACTACATTTCATTTATACTTGGACTAATTCACAAGCAAGACGAGTGCGAGAAAATACATCAATATGTATTCCTGAATTATAAAATTATAGTAACTTATAACTATAGTTTACACTAAAGGTATATACTTTATATAAGTTCGTATGGTTTGGTTCGCTTCAATCTTCTGACATTCTGTGCGCTGTCCAGCAGTTGTATTGCTTCCACGTTGCTATGATTTACTAATCTTCTTTCGTGTCTCAAGGCGAAATCTTGGATAACTTCGCAAATCCATTTGATTTCCAGGTTATCGTGCAGTTCTTCATTGGTTACGTAGCGATTGGTAATTAATCGAAAAATTTTGTTTTGACAGCGTTGGATGACTAGTTGATTTGAATTTTTAGTACAACCCCATATTTGCACCCCATAGGTCCAAATTGGCTTTATGATTGTCTTATAAATCAACCTCTTTGATTCTAGATCAAGTTGAGAGTCCAACTAACCAGTATAGTTGTTTTATTTTGGTTCTAATGTGTTTTGCTTTTTTTTTAATATGATATTATCAATCATGTGTTGATATTAAATTATCTTGACTGTATTCTAGCAGATAAGAGTTTAGTTTTATTCGTTTCCAAAATTAAAAGGTATTTAACGTAAGCATTTTTGTATTGATTTTGAAACATTCAAGTATATTTTTCTGATTTTCAATTTTTCAAGTAGTTAACACTTAAAATCATTATCTTAAATCTATAACAAAAGCGCATTTTTTGATAAAATATTATTTATTAAGTTATATAAACAAAATTACAATAACAGTAAATATTATCATATTAATAACAATATATGATTCATTGGTTAGTTCACAGTCTATAGACGAAAAGAAGATCTGAACAACGAACAATAAACGTACATTCACGACATCGTAGTTTAGAACATTGAGAAAAGCGTCAGTTAATAGTTTAATAGTAGGCTTTGCGTTAAGAGATTCAAAGGCGATTATGTATTGTTTTATATGTCATATAAATACTTTATTTGTATATAAAAAATGTTAAATATGCAGCTGCACACTTAAAAGCAATCATTTCGATCTTTAGCTGAGATATAAAATAATGAACGGTGAAAAATTGTGACCATATATAGAATAAGATATGTGTTTTTAAATATATTGGGTAAGTACTGTTAATAAGTCAATATCGTTACTGATTATTTCGTTTGAAACCCCTCTCTATTTTTTCTGCACAATTGTAAATTGATATTGATTATTCATTAGAAAATGTAAATAAAAACACTTTAAAAAATGCAGCTGCCTAGTGTAATCTAATCATTAATCCATAAGGAACGATAATAAAATAAACAACTTTATGGGTTTAAAGCGTAGCATTTTAGGACCTGAACATTTTAGTAGACTGCTAAATAGCCTCATACGCGGTGTCTATCGGAGGACTATTGCTACCGTTCAGAAATTCTTCCAGCTCGTCCCTACTAGATGGATCCCCCTTCGATTTCCTTCTATGTTTCCGCTCAGATTTCTCTTTATCCCTTTCCTTGTCTTTGTCTTTTGATTTTTTCTTCTTGTGTTTCTCCTTTTTGTCAGTCTGTAATAAAATTATAATGATTTTACTTTGATTTAATTTTCAACATTACAAACCTTATCCTTGTGCTTCTTTTCCCTCTTGACGGAACTTGAAGTGTGTGTGTCCTCACTCTCGCTCTGAATACTTATGTTACTTGAGCTGGGAGTTTTTTTCGATGTCAGCAACTCCATGTGGACGTTCGATGAAGTCACGGAGGTACTATCATCGTATCCAGCGCTGTTGTTGCTGTAATCGAACGTCTGACTGACCATAGAGGTATCTTCTCCACCTAATAGCCCCATCCCCGAATAGTAATTAGATTTGATTTGAGTCGAATAGTTTTACTGTACCTTCTGGCGATCTACGCCATTTAGTGTCTGTACCTATCCATGCATCATACACGTCCGACGTTAATTCGGATATTTCGGAATTGATGGTTGAATCGAACTCATCGTTTGTCTGTTTCATATCATAGTCTTCAGGAATAGTCTTTTCAACCTAAGTAAAACAAATTAGGCAATTACAATAAAAAATCCATGAACTGATTTCTTTTTGATAACGCTATTGAATACTTTTAGGTATTTAAATGTTTTACAATTAATCTATTACTACCGTTCAATTGTACTTGCATTAATACACAAGCAAGGCGAGTACCAAATTGATAGATCAGTATGTATTTCCCAAATTAAAATGAAACTAATATACTTCGAAACTAATCGCTTAAATCTTCCGATACCCTACGTGTTGTCCAGGAGCTATATTTCTTCCACGTTGCTATGATTTGGCAACTTTATTTCATGTTTGAAGGCGAAATCTTGGATCACATCGTGCATCGTACGTAGCGAAAAGCATTGGTAAGTAATCGTAGAACTTTGTTTTGGTTACATTGGATTACTAATTGGTTTGATGTATTAGCTTAACCAAATAGGTCCAATTTGGCTTTATGATTGACTGATAAACCAGTCTCTTTGATTTTAGGTCAAGTTGTGAGTATCTTCTGACTAACCAGTACACTTGCTTGACTTTGAGTCTAATCTGCTTTGCTTTTTGGCTAACATGATGTTTCCAGTTTAACCTATCATCGAGATATATTCGAGGTATTCAGCTGATACTGCTACATTTCGCCGCAACGAAAAATTAAGATGGACAGATTTGGAGCTATTCAGCTGTATTTTTCAGTCTCCAGTCCATTTGTAGATTTTGTTGACCGTTACTTGTACTTTTTCTACAGCTTTAGACAGAAATACATCTTTTGCCATAATAACTGTGTCGTTGGCAAATGTTCCAAGTACTGTTTCTTTTATTGAGATAGTTGAGATATCAGCAGTATAGAGAAGATATAGGAGTGGTCTCTAGACACTACCCTGTGGAACTCCAGCCGAAATACTTTTAATATATGATTCCAGTCCATTGACAGTAATTCCTCGGTGGCAATTTGCTCAATTTGTATATTAATCCCAAATGTCATACCCGCTCAAAAGCTTGTGAGACGACGCATTGAATATATATGTCAACACGATTATTGCTTTTCGTAACAGCTCTTTTAATAACCCACGTGAAATATCATCAATTCCAGGAGCCGTTTTAGGATTGAGGTTGTTGTCAATTTCTGTGGCAACTTCTATTGGGGAAATCAGAGTTGCTACTCCTCTGTTGTAGATTCTATATCGTTCGGTTGGAATACGCTAGCTAAATGTTCTGCGAATAATTCAGCTTTTTCATCGTTGCGAACCCATTCCTTTTGATAATTTTTAATAGGCGATACTCTAATAATTGGTCTTTTAAATCTTCGAGTGGCTTTTCATAGTGAGTAATCTTTGTCTGCTTCCGGACTTAACTCACATATTTTTCGAAGCAACTTTGTTTATATCCTTTAATCTTTTGATTTGTTTACAGCATTTCTGGATCTATGCTATACTCTTCTAGATTTTCGTCTTTCTTTTGTATTTTCCCTAATTTCGAGGGGGCAATTTACCTCATATTCTGATTTTTCTGTTGATGTCGGGGTAGCTTCTTTTGCAGCAGACCAATTTTGTTCAATTATACTTCGGATTTGCAGTTCAAGATCGTCTATATTGTTGAATGTTACGTTTAAAGTGATTTGTTCCTGCAATATAAGGCTAAACGTATCCCTTGTACTTGTTAGTAAGATTAGGCTTCCTTGTTTTTTTCAGAATTGTCGCGCCTAGTGTCAATAATACTGGAGTGTGATTAGATAATAGTTTGTAAAAGCTCTCGAATTGTATTTGATTTGATAAGATGCCTTTCTAAATGTAAAAATCCAGTAGGTCCACTCCCCAATCCACTTTGTTACTATCAGTGGGGTAGAAAGTGGGTTCACGCCCTGACTGTTAGTTACAATATTTATTGCTGCGAATAATTCCTTTGCTTTTGCAGGTGTTATTAATCGTGAATCGCAGACATTAAAGTTCATTCCAATAATAAATCTTGGGCCTAATTTTTAAAATACATCCCTATATAGTCGTTGTGTTATTTTGTATCTTGGTGGACACTATATAGCTCCTATGTTTATTTTAGTGCTATCATAGATATTTCTTCTTGTTCCAAATTCTGTATATATTGTCTTAGTATTAGAGCTGTTCCGTCTCGAGCACGTTCACTGGGGTATATTGTCCAGTATGCATAACAACCCCTTATTTTAATGTATTTTTTTTAGAATAATGAGTCTCCGATATGACAACTATATCTGTTATTTGTTCTCAGAAAAAGTTCTAGTTCCTGGACTCGCTGATTAATTAAATTAACGGGGAAAAGTCTTTTACGATATCTTTTTTTTCAGATTTCGAAAATATACCATAGAGTGTACTGGCAAGAAGAAGAGTGGGTTTTATTTCATAATATCTTTGAATGATTATCTTGATCTATTATGGAATTGGCTATGTAGAAAAAAGAAAGGGCTCTAGGTCCAAAAGATAGGCATATATAAAAACTATTGTTATACAAGCCTATTACTACTATTTTTTTAACAAAAAAGCTAAATCTATGAAAACTACCACATAGGAACCTAGTACTTGGCCAATTGACAAAACTATAGCTCTCGGTAAAATTTCATGATAAAATTAAACTAATTAATAATCAAAAAATAATATAGAATTTTGTTTGTAAATTGGCTTCCAAATCGGTTAAACAATAAACTAAGAATATAAAATTTCAGTCTAATGGGATGTAAAAACTTGAGAAGAAAGATCCAGTTTCTATAAAGTAATTAATATATCGTATTGTTATAAGTTTTCTTTATTTAAACTGTATTTGAATTTTATACTTAGTGAAACCGCCAAAAACGAAAGAGGATGTAATTGTAATAATCTCGAAACCATTGAACTAATAACTTGTGGGTTCTTTCTATTTAATGAGAAATTAAGAGCATACAACAGATAAATATATAAGCACAATAACAGTTAATGAATATATTATATTTATGTTAACATATTTACCTCATGATCACTACTGCCTTCAGATTTAGGCACTTTAGCTGGTGCACAATAGAGCACTTCTGGTTTCTTGATAATCCTTGACTGTTTTGAAATAGACATATCTTCTGGCTCGAAATCCTCTTGAAGTTCTGATACTAGTGGATTTCCAGTATCTGTATCTCTATACAGCAAATATTACCATAATGATCATATAGTGAATAGTAATGGATACTTACGAATCCGACTCATCATTATCAACAATCTTTGATGGTCCCTGTATACTAAACTGTACATCATCTAAGAAGCCACCTAAGTGGCCTCCATCAGGGCAAAACTCCTCCACCGATGTGATGGGATTAATGTCCAGTTTTTTAATTTCTGGCAAACTCTCCACTGCTTCTTTCTCAACAACATTTCTTGACATAAAACCGAAACTCATACTTTTTGGCACTTGACTTGTATTTGGCTTTGTTAGATTACCATATGGAATAGGTTTACCTTAAATAAAAATTACAACATTCAACTAAATATAGTATCTGGAATAAATATTTGTTCTTTCCTTCACCGCATAAAACACGACCATTATGACGATGGTTTTTTACTCCCTTTTTGAGATGACCATTCTAATCATAACATAACATATGTAATCATGAATATTCTGTGCCTAACTAGTCTTAAGAACTTGGTACTAATTATATAATTTCACAAGGTAATAGTATCAACGCCAATGTCAAAACAAACTTTTTCTAACATTTGGAAAAGAGATATGTTGATACTCATCTTTCTTAATACCAAAGTTTCAACACTGCGTACCACTGTATTTTCCTATTTTAATGATATGGTTCGTTACAAGTTCTTACCACTTGGTCAAACAGTATATATATATATATATATATATATATATATATATATATATATATATATATATATATATATATATAATTAATATGGTAATATACTTGCTCAAATTTTATTATCTTATCTTATGTGTTTATTATTTGTCTAGACAAAAGAGTAATATTGTGACCATAATCCCAGTTCCATATTCGCCAAAAGCATCCCGTGTGATTTTTATGTTTCACAAGGAAATCAAGGGCAAAAAAAGAAACAAAAAAGATATATTTTGTAGTTGGAAGCACAGCATTATTTTTTAACAGACCTCGTATATAGTGGAATTTAATATATTACATCATAGTAATTCCAACCAAATTGCAATAAACTTAACTTACTCATGTTATATAAAGCTTCTTATCTACATTGATAATTCTATTTATGTTTATTACTGTTATATCATTTTAACTATATACTCATGAATTTATATATTCAGATTCAGTTCCAGATAAAACAATAATAAAAACAACAGTGATATATAAAACTAACCTGCTCCAATAACAATAGAGCAACTTTGAGACCTTTTCATATCAATGACACCTGTTTTTTCAACTGGCAATTGGGGTGGAATGTTTGCATTTGAATCTGCAATCTCGCGTCGCTTTTTCACTAGATTCTCCAAAAATTTGGCATAATTAGCTTCATCTGAATCAGCAAACATATCCAGCTCCTTAAACATAATTTAAATATTCATATCACAAAATAAACTGTTATAATACAAATACTTGAATTGTTGCACTTGTTTCCAATTCATTTCTTTCAATTTGTCTTAGAAATGATTCTTTTTGCAACTGAAGGAATGGTAAGTTGAAAAATTTATGTAGAAATTTCAGTCCAAATCCATTACGCATTGAAGATTCAGTATGTCTAACTTGAGCTGTGCGAGATCTATCAGTTTGAAGATATTAAAATTGAAATATAATTTTATATTACTAGTTGCTTACCCAGAAATTGATTCTATATAAAAATTAATATGATCTGCAGTCACTGTCCTATGATGAGACATATCACAATGATTTGACAATATAATAACTGGAATGTGACCTACAATATAAGAAAATATGCGTATAATATATATCTACTATAATATATATAACTGTTATAAACAATTACCTGGAATTTTTGGCAATTCTCTTTGAATATAATCAAATGTCCAACTTTTTGTTAAATCTAACATCATGATTACACCATTTGTCCCTTTATAGACATCAAGAAATTCTGCATCTAGAGCAGCTTCTTCAGGTATTTCAATTTGAGAGTTTTCAAGTTTTAAGCCATCAAATCTTTTCTTTTTTTTTCCTCTATCTACAACATCCCACACTTCAACTTTTACAATATCATCTGTTGCTTTGTAATTCCACTGAATTGAAGTGACCTGAATTTCTTCTGTTGGTATATATTCTTCAATAAATTTTTTCCCTTGTAATCTATAAAATAAGCAAGTTTTTCCCACATTTCTGTCACCTTTAATTATTATTTTCACTGAAAATGTATTTACAAAATTACATTAGAAAGTTTAAGTTGTTCATATTTACTGTTATATTGAACCCCTTTGGCGAATTTTTTCTGTAAAGAGGAAGACATCGCGTGAACATTGGGACTTTTGGAGCCCATGTTGGAGTTTGAGGTACCATCTCCTTTGCTGGTCAATCTTTTGATCGCCGAAAACATCTTATTTTAAGCTTCCATATGCTTCAATTACTCTAATTTAAATTATTGATTTTATGTGTATCAATAATAGTAATATAACTACTTCTTTAAGACTTAATTATGTTGTTATATTTTAAATTTATAACTGTTTATAAGTAACTTGTACATCGGCCAATTCAAGTTTTTGTTAACACAAAAATAAAACACAATAGCTGACACTCAGCTGATATTGACATTATTAGTCATCCAAAATATCTACTTTATTCTAATTATCGATTTTTGTGTTATTTAGCCGACCATTTTAGCAATATATTTATAAACAGAGTTTAAAAATCCTATTGTTTTAAAAAAATTCAATTTACTGTATATATTTAAAACGAAGGGTATTATTTTATATCTGGGAAAACATCAATGCACCATTAAATAATAGATATTAACGGACATTGAAATCAATTAGAGGAAATATTCTTCAAAAACCAAAATAAAAATATTTAAATCAAAATAATTAAACATCAGTTATAGATAAGTAAAAATTGACACTTCTACCTTCACTTTACGTCAAACTTGTCAGCCTGTTTCCAGCTCTGCGTTGTGTAAATTATTTATTTTTAATCATATCAAAGTTTTCTTAACTTTTGGTGAAAATCTCTTCAATTATTTGAAGGATTTCTTGCTCAATAAGGATGGAATCAAACGTTGTTGGTAAATATCAATCTTGTTTGTTGACTGTGTGTAATATTAATTTGAAATGATTCAAAATTGCATGTGGCAAGAGATGAAAGTTATTTTTTATAAGTAATAAAGTAACGGAACTTACATCAGGCTTATTTAATGCAAATGGAATGCATGATTTAATCATTAAAAATATGTGCGCTATATTGATGTTTTCAGCTGATTTAATTTGACATGATTTAAAACATCACCTTTTTATAGAGTTGCCTTCACCATTAAGCCTTGAAGATAAAGTTAGGCGCATAATATATAAAAACAATGTAGGGCATACATATTTTTGTGGAGATCCAGATCGTTATCAAAAAGATTTGTGTGATGTAAGGCTAGCTACAATTAATAGTAGCATAGCAAATAATTTAAATGAAGTTTTTGCTGTGCTTGATGAAGCTAATTGTGATCAACGTTTTCCGCAAAGAACTACGATGTTTCTGTTTTTGGGGAGATTAATGCATTATGATAAATTAACTCCTGAGCTAAAGAGTAAGGTAACAGCTAAAGCTCTGAGTTTATTCCAGACAGATGAAGATTTTTTTGATTTTATAAAATACTATACTGGTTTAAGAACATATTCTAAGTTACCATCTTCAGTTGAAAAATTGGTAAGGAAATTTTATAATACAAAAACCCCAGAAGAATTAGCAAGATCCTTTGCCAAATTTAATAGATTGCATAAATGGACTCACAAGGATTTAATTAAATTATCTCATGTAAAACCTGAATCTCCATGTAAGTGTTTTATTAATTTCTGTGACCTAAAAATATTAGATAATGTGTTTTTTTTTCAGTAAAAGATAAGGTAATCAAATATATTCTTAAAAAACAATTTGATGATACAGCAAGTGAAGAAGATCAGAAAGTTTTAAATATAGTCAAAAAAGCTTATGAATTGAGAAGTACAAAAGTCGATACAAAGGCCATTAATTTGTTGTCAGAATTACAACTAACAATATTTCAGGTGTTACCTAAATTGAGAGATAATAAACAGGTAAGTTAGTAAAATTTTATTTCCATATGATTAAAATGTATTTTGTATTAGGTCTGGGAGGCTGCCATACGAAATATGACAATTCAAGAGATCCTAACCTGTTTAGAAAAACTTTATAAACTTAACTTATTAAAACCAAAAGCCAATGTCAGTATTTATTTGACAGACTTATTTACAAACTCTGAAAAAGTTAAATCCAGCAAAATTGATCCTATGGAGGTTTTTATTTTTATGAAACGTTTGGAAAAAGGAGGAAAGTAAGTTCAGCATATTTTTCATCAGCCTTTTGTATTAAATATACTCTAAATTAAATCTGTTTTCAGACCAGTGGACTTCTATTATTTAAATTATCTGGAAAAAGAAAAAAAAATGCCTGAAGAAGAATTGAAAAAGTTGAAAACTCGATACCCAGCCAGGTGTGCCCATCTACTTAGTTCTCTTCAAAAATGCTTCAATATAGCATGCAATAGTCTGTCATCAACAAATAAGAGGTATTTGTTTTTTTAAATTAATACAATATGGCTCATTGAAGTGTTTTATTTTATATTTTATTATACTCTCTGTGATATGGATATGCAGTTGATATATATTAATAATATAATAATTTATTAATATAGTAATAACTATTTTTTATAGATACATGGTGACAATTGAAGTAACTGAATTAGCGAAGAATGCCAACTGTATTGGGACAAAATCACTAACATTTTTAGAGGCTGCTGTAGCTTATGCTTTGATTTTATTGAGAACTGAAAAGCATGTAACAATTGCCGTTTTAAGAAATGATGATATTGGGATAATGGATGTGGAAAAAAGTAAGCTTTCAATGTGATTGGTGTATTTTAATTAGGGATTTTAAATTATTTAAACATTGTAAAAAAACCGTTTAATTGTTCTTAATAAACCTTTTAAGTTGTTGTATAATTTTGAAGGTTTAGTTTATATTTTTAGTGTGTATACAAAAAATATCGATATTTTTCTTGGTGGCCGATACCCCAAATTCGAATTATTTTCGAACTTATTTTGCTATATTGTTTCAGATATATCTTTTAACGATCTTTTGACGAAGGTTAAGGAGCAGAGCAGTACCTATTCATCTTTGGCAGCTCCATTCGAGTGGGCCATTAGAGAAAAGAAGCGTTTTGATGTTTTTATTTCTTTTTTTACCAATAAATTTCCCGTCACCTACTTCAAACATCAGGGTGTTAACGTGGATTTGGAACCACTCAATACATATAGAAAGTCGTTGAATATGCCTGATGCCAAGTAAGTTATTTCAGTTTAAATTAATGATTTAAATAACACTATGTAAAGCATCTTTTATGGTATAGGCAATAGCAATTAATAAACAAAATGTCATTAATAGTAGGGTAATTAGTATAGAAATAGTGGGGATATTGCAAAATTACAAAGCATTTTGAAAAATTGTCACCTAATTTTCATCATTTTTCCAACCATCTCACATTATACTTCATATAAGATTTGTCTCATATCGTCCAGTTAAAAATGTCTAGAAGATATTTTAATAATTACTCTTAATGAGAATTACCTCCGATACAATTAATTGGTATTGATTTTTTCAAGATCTAATAGTTTTTCAGTTAATGATTCATATGACCCATGAATGAGTATCGCCCTTCTAAAGAATATTCCTAGATTCTTTGAAGAATATTTCTGCTGTCTTAAGACTTATTTTATTTTTTAGTTATTTTTTCAGAACTTTTTTTCATTTGATTTATCAATATATGATTTAATAATTCCATGACCATAGTTAATTTGTTATAAAATCACCAGAATAATTTCGTTGAAGGATTATAATTGAATAATTGATATTGAATAATTATAATTAGCCGTGTAATCGCTCCATCAAGACTAAGGTTCTTGAGGACTAAGATACATATTTCATTTTAGGTTAGTTATGTTTAATCTTAACGGGCCCAGCTTATTCGCCACCAAACAAAAGGAAGACGTAGTCAATGTGTTGGATATCACTGGATTCGATGCAGTCACCTACAAAACGGCGGTATCGTTCTGTAGAGATCGATTCTGCTAGAACGTGTGGTAAGGGTTCAATACTAACACGGCGTTATTTTTTTATATTTGTTATCTTAACGACATTCGATTTATTTAAATGAACGTAGAATTTCGGATTTTTTCTACGCATTGTTCTTTCTAACGCACAGTTTTTTTTAAATATATTTTTCGTGTTTCTTAAAATTCGCTTTTCTTCAATTGCTTTTATCGAAACTTTTTATAAAAAAAGGTTTAAAAAAATTACAGTATAAATAATTGGACACTGCCACTTTGATGTTGATTTGTTGGTTGGCTAATTTGGATATATGGAGCTCTCTATTTTATAACAGTTGATCTTGTTCGATAAAGCCTTTATTAAATTTAAATTATTTAAATTAATAATTATTCAATTATTAAATTATTTTTGTACTTTCTTATACCAAGTATATATAGGTAATTTTTGAAATTTTCCTATATAAGATAAACAAAAAAAAAACGAAAAAAATTATTTGCTTTAATGTGATTATATTACGTAAGCTTTAATACGGTTTTCTAACGAATAGCTAAAGCAGCTTTAGTTTTAACGTTAGCCAAAAATACATATAAAAAAAATTAAAAAAAAATCTTATGTTAATTAGGTTGTAATTAACTTTAAGATAAAAAACACCGTGCCTTTTCACTTCATTAGAATATTCTCAAATTGTAATGTAGGTAGTTTTATATAATTTTTTTTGTATCTAGAATATAATTGTGTTCTCACTGCATCGCCAGACTAAATGGAAACGGAATTTGTTATGGCTGTGTTCACTTTACCTCATTATAGTCGAATTTTTACTAAATAACTAGATAAAAACTGTTTTCGCCTACCAAAGTTACAAATCAATTCCTTGTTTAATGGGGATGCATTGGGAATCAGAAACATATATCTTAATAGGGTACTATTGTAACAGGTACGAGAGAAGTTCCTGGTTAACTCCACAGTTATAGTGAAGGCTATTATATTATCTTGATTTAATAGTTCAACGTTTGGTTGGATGGTTTTTACTTACACTTCATATTATATTGTTGCTTATATTAACTCTGCAATTGCATTTTTTGACTATTCACATATTTATACGTTACATACATCAATATGTACTCCATTAACATTAAGTTATTTTTAAGTTGTTTTATTTTTCAAGTATTTTATATAATTTTTTTAAGTTATATCTGAGTCCGAGATAAGAATTGAGCTATATAAACAGTGATAAAAATCGACAAATTTTCTTTATAAGTATAGTTTTTCTGTGATATACTGATCTGATGGGGTATTAATGTGGTCTCACAATTCTTGTCTTGGTATTTTTTTTTTTTCAGAAAGAATCGCTTTTTTTATAACAAAAATTGACTAGAATTCTATTTAATTTTTTTCATTTCGATACATCACAGATGTTTTTGATAATGTATTAGCCACTGTGATTTTTCGGTCATTTTGGTTTATTTTTCTGTTTTTGTTTTGAGATATTATGCTGGTAAAATAATATATTTTTTTGTTTTCCATTAAAATTATATGAATTAAAATTTGTTTGCTACATATATAGTTTCATTTTTTTTAACAGAAACCTTTTGATTCGTTTTCCTATTTCTTTTGGATTTCATGTTATACACCTGTATGAACTGATGAATATTGTCACGTTTTCATTATTAAATATCTGTAAAAAGATGTAAATTTAAAATATATCAATTGTACATTACATAATGTGATCTTCCAGATAAAATATAAAAAATTATAAGGTGCGCCATATACTTTTCCATAGAACATAATTTTAACAGGGAAGGCCTCAAATTTTGTTGTCAGTATAATAAAATACAAAGACAGAATCTAATAGATCCTATCCTATTAAATTGATGGCACTAAACAAATATGAAAACGTGCGTAGGCAGAAGAGATAATTCTAATTTGTTCCAAAGTTCACCAAAGTCCCTTGTTTATTTATTATTACAGATTACATTTATTTGATTTAATAAAATTATTTCCAAAATTAAAATTTTTTTTATTTAAATTTTATTGGCCAATTAAACGTGACGTCAGGGCTGTCATCAGCCAACACATTATCAAAAAGCCAATCAAATGTCTTCCTTAGATATGATCCCATATTGGGGGTTGGACAAAGCAAAACTGTTTTCCAGAGAACCATATTGAATTTTCTTTCTATTACTCTATTGTTATATAGGCTTATGAACTTTTTACCTTGGTGGAAAATTTTACTAATAGCATGGTTCTTGAATTTAAAAAGGGTTTATAGGTACTTCTGTAATGGTTAAATAAAAGTGCCTTGTGTACAGATTGTTTCTTATTTAAATTTTATTAGTCAATTATACATGACGTTAGGGCTGTCACAGTAAACATTTTATCAAAGGGCCAATCAAATTACTTCCTTACAGGTGTCTATAATGGAGATTTGAATTGACCAACCAAATTACTTTTATGGCTGATTTGATCCCAATCTGGGGGTTGGGCAAAGCAAAACTTTTCTTAGGGACCCATATTGAATTTTCTTTCTATTACCTGGTATTTATGGTTATATACGTGTAAGACCAATCAAATTACTTCTATGGCTGACTTAACCTCATGTTGGGGGTTTGGCAAAACAAAACTGTTCTCCAGAGACCCATATTGAATTTTTTTCTATTATTCTATGGTTATATAGTTGTTAGAACTTTTTACTGTGGCCAAAAATTTTACTATATCATGGTTCTTGATTTTAAAAAGGGTTTATAGGTACTTCTGTAATGGTTAAATAAACCTTGTATACAGGTTGATTTTTTATTTAAATTTTATAGTCAAATAAACATGACGTCAGGGCTGTCATCAGGCAGCACATTATCAAAGGGCCAATCAAATGTCTTCCTTATAGGTGTCTATAATGGAGATTTGAATTGACCAATCAAATTACTTCTATGGTCGATTTGATCCCATGTTGGGGGCTGGGCAAAGCAAAACTTTTGTCCAGAGGCTATATATTACTATATGGATATGTTAATTTTTAGGATGGTTCAAAATTTTACTAATATCATTGTAGGCGCTTCTCTAATGGATAAATAAAAGTACTTTGTGTATAGGTTAACGGCCAGTGCATAGATATATTAACAGTATAGTAAACAAATATAAATGATTGGACCAAATTATAACATATATAATGTTGGATATATAAATATTTGGGTGGATGCGCCTATATGGTGCTGTATATATGGTTGCGTAAATAAATGCTAGAGAAGTTGCTTTAAAATATAAAATTGTATGAAGGCTATGGCGCATTGTCGTGTTAAATCCTCCGGGATAGGAGAAAGATCCCGTCACCTTGATTAATTATGTGTTGTGACTTTAACTGAGTTGATTGTAAAATATAAATAGAGAGAGACTCAGTTGAATACAGTGCTTTAATTGCCCAAACACCTTCGCCAAACTACAAAACTAAAATATGTAAAGTAGTAGTTTATGAGGCATTATGGGACATGAAGGTAAGAGTATTGTGACCAATATAGAGTATTGTTCCTTATAAGAAAATTGAAGAGGGCTTGGTTGGCGCAGCGGTAAAGGCGACAGGACGGTTCTATTGTTGCGATAGACGCGGGTTCGAAACATGCTGGGGCATGGTCGTAAATTTATGTTTGTGATTGTCGTTAGACAAGAGTGCAAAATCCGAGAAGAAAAATGATTCCAGTCACGCCAGTAACCAGGCTGGGTAGGACCGGATGTATTCTATACTATAGACTGAAGTTGACTATCGACTGTTTCAGTTGCTATTTTTGGTTCGAACGATTTTACTACTTTTTACCAGTGACTGTTTCAGTCGTAATTTTAGTTATTATTTTTGGTTCTACTATATATTTTAGTCAAGGTCGCGGTTAGGACGACAGAGCCAGACAAAAAACAGTCGAATGAAACTATTGTGACTATTTCAGTCGCTATTTTCGGTTCGATTGATTTTGTTAGTATTTACTATCGACTGTTTCAATCGTAATTTTAGTTACTATTTTTGGTTCTACTAGTTTCGTTCGACTGTTTTTTAACGTTCTGGCTCTGTCGTCCTAACCGCGACCTTGACTAAAATATATCCAATTTATGCTTACTAGATTTATATATATGTAATATATATAGTTTTATGATTTTTTGGTAGTTTGTTTGTAAATAACTATATATTGTATATTAATATTATAGCATTTTAGTATGATATTTTTCAAGATTATTAATGTAATTGGGTAAAAAGATTAAAATTGTGAATGATAAATAATAAAATATTTTGACTGTTTTATGGCAATAATAGGTAATATTTCTCTTTATTTTTATTAAAAAATATGTCCATTCAATAATAAATAAAGCATTTATATCATTTCATTCAGATCATTTTTAATTATGTCACGGATTAGATTTTAAATTAAATTATAAATTGTATGTTATGTTTATTATAATAGTATTCAGTAATTGTATTTTTCCTTTTCTTTATTAAAGTTAGATCGTGAAGGAATTTATACATCTCCGTTATTCTTACACTACCGTTGGGAAATATAACCACATATAAAATTGCGCTTCAGCGATTATCTCTGTGCATTTCTCTCTCACAATTTATACAGGAAAGGATTCGTACATCTTCGTCTGACATCACGAATTGAAAAAAACAGTCGAACCCTGGATTTGACTGAATGGTAATTACTATTTTCGGTCGCTAGTTTTTTTACTACCGACTGTTTCGACGGTTTTGCGACTATCGACTGTTTCGACTATTTTGAGTCGATAGTTCCCAACGCTAGTTATGATAATAATATAAGAAAAATTGTTACTTTAATTATCCCATTGTCGAATTCAAATTAACATGTATTTTACATTTCGTGTTTACTGTTTTTTAAAAATATTTGTAAGTGAAATACGTTAATTTAATCAACAAAAAATCTAGATTTATGTTTTACATTATTTTATTTCAGGTCTTGTAATTTTTTAATTTACCTGAGGGGCAAAAAATTCTCTGGTTGCAAGTACAAAGACAAAACTGTAGCCGTTTTAAATAATCATTTAGATAATGTCTAGTCCAGTAATATCAAAACTGGTGTCTATTCAAGGGTGTCCAATGCTATATCTTAATATATATAATTATAATATCTATAGAAAAAACACACAAAATTGTCAGATTGAAGAAGGAGCAGAAATAGTGACAATATTTATTGAAAATAATGATTCCATTATTGCCACTCATTGGAAATTGTATCCAATATATTTAATTTTCGACAGTATGGTTCGACAGCAGACAGGCCTTGTTCTGGAAGACAACGTACGTCTCGTAACGCTGAAAATGTGGCTCTGGTGCGCGATAGTGTTGCAGAGTCTCCAGAAACATTAATTCTTCTGCACGCAGTTTAAGGCGAATTTTGAAAACTGATTTGAAAATATTCCCGTGCAAAATTAAATTGGTCCATTTTTGGAATTGCTATCGAGAGATCCTGATCAACGAGTTAAATGGAGTAATGAAACTCTTTATTGTTACTGTTATCTGGTGAAATTGAAGATTTTTGATCTAAATTGATAATGAACGATGAAGCCCTTCTCAGTGGCCACGTCAATAAATAGAACAGTCGGTTTTGGGGAGTTTAAAAAGAGCTGAAAGTTTCATAGCGAATCGTGGTGATCATTTAGCCGATATAATTTTTCAATCATAGTAAAAGAAAATATAAAGACAAACTAAACTTTTTGTGAAAACCAAACTTACTTATCTTTTCTTTGAGCAAAGTTATAGGCAATCAAAATGATAGCGGGACTTTTGCCCCACGTTGTATTAGACCACAACTAATATGTATGATGACATTGACATTTATAATAATAAAAAAACTTTATTTAAAGTATATATATGTTTAAAGACTGATATAAGAAAGTTTTTTCGATTTTGTGAAAATTACACAAACATTTAAAAAGAGCATAGGCAATGTTAAAATCGTAGATGGTGAAAATGAAAAGACTGTGATTTTAATAGGGATGTCCTTTATTATATTTTAAATCAGTTCCACAATGCATCGTTAATTTCTTGAGCCAGTTCAGAGTCCTCCAGCATGGATACGTGGTTACCGTTAAATGTTTTAACAGTTACTGGCTGCTCGGTATATTCTCCCAAGCCGTAGTCATCATCATTGATGGCGATAGCTTTAAATTCTGGTTTAAATAACATCAGTTTGGATTTTAACTTAAAATCAGGCTGCCAGGCTAGCATTGCTTTTAGTCTCTTGTATATACCTTTGGTCATACTTTTTGTGTTGCTAATTTCTAGTTTATTTGTGACACATTTTTCAGCTATGTCCAATCTCTCGTCAAGGGTCTTTCCATTCTTTAGTTTTACCTAGGAGAATATTATATAACAATTGGAAAATTTAAAGGTTATGAGCGTTGTTTGTATTGTGCATTAATTTTGCTTCAAATATTGTGTAAAAGTATATTGTAATTGTTTTTCTTATTAAGTTATTGTTCTTGTTATTGTTAAACGTCAGCATGTAGGAATGCCTTTTCAAGCTCTTCTCTATTCAGTCATATGTGGGATTAATTATAAAACATCATAATAGGACTGGATGTTAGATAATTATTGAATTATTATATTGTGAAGATGATTATTGAGTTATTATTTTTTTATTAAGTTATTGTCCTTGTTATTGTTAATCGTCAGCATGTAGAAACGCCTTTTGAAGCTCTTCTCTATTAAGTCACATGTGGGATTTATTAGAAAACATCATAATAGGACGGGATGTTAGATGATTATTGAGTTATTATATTATGAAGATGATCATTGAGTTATTTTTTTTATTAAGATATTGTCTTTGTTACTGTTAATCGTGAGACTGTAGGAACGCTTTTGGAAGCTCTTCTCTATTCAGTCACGTGTGGGATTAATTGGAAATGATCATAATATGACGGGATGTTAGATGATTATTGAGGATATGGCTTTCCTTTCCATTTATGAAGAACGTAATTTTAGGTTTAGGCTTTAAATTTTACTTATAATTTACGTTTTTACCAGTACAGTTTCGTCACAGTTTTTTAATAGTGGCATTTTTTTTAACTTGATAAAAGAACACTTCATGCAAGATGTTTTCACGTATTCACCTACATCAAGTTCAGAGGTTGGCAACGCTGGTGGATTGGTACCATGTGGTTTCTAGCTATAAAAGACCACCATGAGGACGTCTCACTCTGTTTTCTTTTCTCTACCCCCTTGTAACAGTACCACTTGCACAGCGCTGTCGTATATCCTTTACCTAACCTAATATCCTGTCCATTCTTCCGTCGACCACATATTTTATTTAATATCGCAATAAATAAGTTTTTATTCAACCAGTGTTTTCAGTTCTCGTATGAATTCCTTCCACAAAATAATAGTGGGTATTCGGACTAAACAATCGCATCGACAGCCACACATTCCGGCCGATCAGACGAACATTCCTACAATTGGTGACTCCGACATGATCAAAGTGCCTAACAGGTAAATCGTCTCAACATAAGCCACTGGACAGGTGCTTGACACGTGCATGGAGGGATAGCACGCGGAACGGAACCCGTCAACATCATATGGTTGACGTTATCCTACGAGACTAACGTGATGGACGAAAACCAGAAAAGCCCCTTGCATCACAAAACGAGACACGTAAGGCACCACACTTATGGGTACCCTCAAACAAATCGGAACGCCCTAAGACGAACGACGTCCTCCTACAACTTCGATGACAGCTGATCTCGTAAAACTCCTTGCTCAAAATGGGATCGCCATCTCATAAGCAGTCCTTAGGCGATGCATTGCCTAATTGAGGGTGCACTCCGGAAGCTGCACCATATAAAGGTACGTTCCACGGCAGCCCCACTAGGAGGGGAGTGATGTAGCGACCGCCACAACCCCTTAGGCCACCACGTATTCACCTACATCAAGTTCAGAGTTTGGCAATGCTGGTGGATGGGTGCCATGCGGTTTCCAGCTATAAAAGACCACAACGACGACGTCTCGCTCTCTTTTCTTCTCTCTATCCCCTTGTAATAGTACCACTTCCACAGCGCTACCGCACTTCCTTTACCTAACCTAATATCCTGTTCATTCTCCCGTCGACCACACGTATCATTTAATATCGCATTAGACAAGTTTTTATTCAACCAGTGTTGTCATATCCCTCAAAATTAATGCACATTCGTGGTATACGTGTTTTACTTACTTCAATTTCCTTAAGATCTTGATTCGTAAAAGGCTTGAGTAAAGTTAACAAAAGACTGATTTCTAAATAATCCTCAGATTGTAATGGTAGAATGTTTGCCAAACCCTTCAGGTAATTGGGTGAAGTGTCGATACAAATGACAACGCCGGAGTATCCTTTCTGCTCCAACTTTCTCGCTGTTTCTAAAGCAATGGTACCACCGAAGGAGTAACAAATGAATTTGAATGGGTCTAAGTTACTGCATGTTTTCTCTATAATCTGCGAACAATGGGGTTTTATTTTTTTATTTGTTTTGTTGTGTACCTTACCTCCAAGTAATTATCTGTCATTTCTTCAATTGTATCCTTTTGGTTGCTATTACAGTACTGTATTCCCTTTATATTACCTTCCAGATTTCGATGTAGTGGTTCCAATAAATCTATAACACCTTCTAAACCAGGAAATAGGAAGACATGTCCAACAGATGACCTCTCGGTTTTTAAACCTCGTATCGGTATAATTTCCGTTTTCGCTTCTTCTGTTACATGACCTATCATTATATCGAACACATTTAATCCACCGTCCTTCTTAACATCTGAAAATTTTTAGTTAGAAACATATTTTCGCATTCTATTTAAATATTTACCTTGAGATTGTAATCTGTTGTCCTGCAGTTCCTGTAGTTTGGCGAAAGTGATGGTTTTCATTTCCTGTGGCGTTAAGAATATTTCGTATTCTCTTTCTAAAGTTTGTTTTATTTCCACTGCAGTCATGGAATCCATTCCTGCTTCCGCCAGAGTGGCCTGAGAGTAGATTGATTTCATATCTTTGATACCTATAATAAAAAATGAATAATAATATTTTTTTAATTGGAATTGCTGTAGAAAATATACCGTACAAGTATTATTCGTTTCTTTAAGCTTTTTTTGTCAAAGATTTTGTAAAATGTTATTGCTCAAGATATTGTCTTTTGCTAGTTAATATGTTTTCCATGTTGTTTAAGCAGTATTTGAATTCTACGTGGGTAAAACGACACCTTGAGAGTGTCAAAATGAAAGAAGCCAAATAATGTTATTAATTTGAATAATCCCTAATTTGATTAATAATAACGTGGTCATGTAAAATAATTTTTCTAATTATGCACATTAAAATATGTGGAATTATTATTTCAATATTGATATTGCTTATCTTCTTTTAGAGCTTCTATACCAATCTCTACATTTTTTATTCACACTGGAGAAATAGGTGTTCCCATTTCGGAGAAATTTCAATAAATTTCAAAACAAATTTGAGGAATTCATTTCAAGCGACAAAAAATAATGAAACTTTTTGAAAGATCACAATAATTGTTTATCCAAAATAGAAGTGAACTCACGTCATCGAGATGTATAATGTATGCCTATTTGAATTTGTAAATTCGTTTTAATACCAGACAGCATTTTTCCTTCTCATTTTATTACAGTTAAAAGAGATACAATGTGGTCTGATACGTTCTAACGTGTAACTGAACCAGCCTGCAAAAGTTGTCAAATGTCTGCAAAATTATTTGTGATAAGAGGTTATAAATCGACAAACGTTGCTTTGTAACGTTGTTTTTGGACAAATAGTGGAATTGTGAACTAGTGTTTGATTGGAAATTAATTGCTTAGTTATTGACTTGAAGTGGGTCAGAATGTGAAAAAGAGTGAACGAAACTTTCTGGATGTGGGATTATGATTCAATACTGACAATACAGGACGAGGAGAGGGGAAATAATCGAAGGTAATTATATTAATATAGGATAACTGTAGAAAATCGTACTGTAGACTGTGAGTAATTGTTCAGAATATATATGAGCATTTGGTTAAAATATACGAGGAGAGAATGAATAATAACTGTTTTGCATATATCGCAAATGCACTAGGTAGAATAGAGTGAATTTAATTTTATCAAAAAAGTATCACAGGTAGTGACAGAAGAAACTAAGGAGAAATACAGAGATATCAAGATGATATAACAAGAAACCACTGCAATGAAGGAAACAAGAACTAAACATAAAAAGGTAATTATGTTCTCTAAAGAAAATCAAAATGCATTACTTGGATGTACAATTATTAATTATGTGGCTTACACCTCCAGGGGATATCAGAGGTGGTTAAGAAAAGAGTTCAATATAAATATAATAAAATAACTCTAACGTACAAACTATTGTCGGAATTTAATTAACTTTAGTTTAAGTCATTCGATAATATATGCATTAAATGTACCGTAATGTTAAAATAAATGATATTTTATAACATTTTTGTTTCACTAATTTATTTATGTTAGAATGTTGTTATATATCGAACCTAAAATAAACTAAAGTTCGGCAACATTGCACCATTTTAACGTCATACATTGAGATGACGTAAGTTTACTCTACTGCTACTTTGGATAGACTATTTCTTGGCGCTATGTCACCGTTAATGTGTTTATGTTATAATGGTATATTTTACAATAGATTAAGATTAAACCGGTAGAATGATGTCGGTTCAATAAGACGCCACTTCTTTCCGTTAAAATAAAATAGTTTCAAATTAAATTAGACATTTATATTTTTAAATATTAAACGTTTCCTAACTTATATACAAATAAATTTAAAAAAAGTTAATAACTTACCTAGTATGGCAGCCACATCAGTAAGAATATTGCCGCTCATTCCTACCCCCGATTTCTTTTCCGCCACCACCATACTAGCTACTACTGCGTATTGCTTCTGATTCAGAAAATCGTCTAGTACTTCCATACAATTTGTGATTTTCTGTTGCAATGTTCCACCAATTTCTATCTCGATTGATTCGTCCTGCATATCTGCCACCAATCCTACCTGTAATTAATAACTTAATTTAGTTGTTGCTTCAATATAATGATTCCATAATATACATCTCCTATAGCTCCCCATTGTATAGCTAAACCAGGTAAACCTTCATCTCTGCGTTTCTCACATATACGCTCCATGATCGAATTTGCCATTCCATAATTGGTTTGACCAGCGTTTCCTCGTCCACAAGAAACCGATGAGAACATCACAAAGTCTCTGAAATATTGAAGCTTTATTTAGATATCTAAAGGATGGAATATTTAAAGCTCTGTTTTTGATAGAGGTATAGAAACTCTGTGGTGCCTGCATGCATTTTGTTCTGGAGTTTATTGGTAAAAATACGCAGCATCAATCTAAATAACTGTTAAACAACCTAAGCTTAACATTGTATACTATGGCTTTGATTAGTTTCCATTAAATATGTATTTATTCATAACTTTTTTTATTTGATTTGAAGTAATCTGCCACGAAAGTTGATCACTTCTAGGCGTCAACATGTTACGGTTAGGATCAAGACGGAAAGAAAGGTTCTACTGTGGCAAAAAGGGCAAAAAGTCATGGGTTACTAACACCGTGGGAAATATTTATGGCCATAAAGTCTCGTTAGCAGGGTTTAGTATATTATAAGCTGCTAAAACGAATGAAGTTGTTTTGCAAATGTTTATGGACGTCAATGTAATAATTAGTGGTCAAGCGTTCGAAGTGACTGGAGCTCCGATTGCCATCCAAACAAAGTGTCTGTACAATCAAACTGTCGGTATTCCAATGTACCTGGCTACCTGCGAGTGCTTATTCAATAAAGATGCAGTAAAAAAAAGTCACCCAAGATGAAGAGCCCTTCATAGAGCTTTTCAATGACACAATCAACTTCATCCACCAACGTAACAACAACAATGATTAAAATCACAGATTGTTCGAAGTAGAAAATTCAACAGCAAACAGTTAATGAATCATTAAAACTCCACATCAAACAACTTAATGATCAAATAGTCCAAAAGCCTTTCAAGACATGAGCTGCGCGCACTGATACAGCAAATACAGGCCCGTAACGTAACGACGAGCTCACGCGAGAAATCAAATTATTAAAAGTGCAAATCAAGACCATAGGACAAAATGATACAAAAGACATATAACTTCCTAAAGGCACCCCAGAAGAGGAAAAGGGAGGAAAACTCTACAGTTTCGATTGAGGAAATCTGAAGAGATCCTGCTGTCGCCAACAAATTATCCTGCCTTATTGGTTAGTTTCACAAATTCCCGCACAAAACACTGATTAAAAAACCCACGACCAATTTATCGTACTTCAAAATCAGGGAAAGTGGAGAAGGTTGATAACTAAGAGTAGTGAAATTACTTGGACCAAAAATAGTAACCGAAATTAGGGGTGGGGTGATGGCCGGTGATAAAAATATACATATTTTTAACACTATACCTTTAAAATTAAGCACCAATTTATATTATAATTTTTTTAATAATGTTTAAGAAATATTTTATTTAAATATTGAAAAATATCGATTGAAAAAATATCGATATATTGATATCGATATATCGATATTTTTAGGCATCCCTAACTTAAAGTAGTCGAGGGGGACAGTCGATAGTAAAAAATAGTTAATTACTAAGCAGTCGATAGTCGTTTTAGTCGATTTCTAAAGTTGGTCACTGGCTAGTCGGTGGGCTTAATGCTGAGGACCGTGGTTCGGAGCCTACGTTAAGCCCAATGCAGATAAACCCTTGGTTGGTAAAAGGAGACTTTAAAATATATTTAAAAAAATTATTACTTATTTAGTTGAATGGAAATTACCGTCTGTCTTGAAAATAATTTAGAGTACATTGTCGATTATTTCAAATTCTATTTCATAAATACTTAAATAAAAACTTTCTGGATTGTATGAATTAGTTGTAGATTTCCATTAAAAAAACAGTCAAATTGCGGTTGCGCATTGGCCAATTAATTTCTTCAATAAGCTGTTGCAATTTTTATTTTGAAAAAATAGGGACCAATCATGTTCATCTTCACACACAACAACCAATTCTTTTTTAAAATTGCTTTTTTCAAAATATGTGTTTTTTTGTTCATTTCTTGTGTTAAAGGATTTGTGAAAAAAAATGATCAAATATTACCTTAGTTCTGGACAATGGGCTCTTGTTATCAAATCTAAATAATAAGCAGCTCCAGCTTTTGGTGCTAGACTGGTCTTGAACATGTCCACCGTTTGATTGGTAAAAATGCCATCTTGTAGGACGACTGCCAAGTTGAAAATGGCATGTACTGGTCCAAGTTTATTCGCTTTTCGAATGAGACTGAGACATCCTGCTTCGGTTGTAATATCGTCGGTATAAACTTCGACAATGTATCCGTAAGATTTCCAGATCCTAAAAGCAATTTAGTCTGATGTAATATGTATTGGGCATAATTTATCTTTAATTTAAAACAAATTACTTACGACATTCTGTAAGCTTGATATCCAGTTCTTATTCCAGATCTGGACGTTAATATTAATTTCTTACATCCGCGTAGTATTAGCCAGTCTGCTAGTTCAAGTCCAAATCCACCTAAACCCCCACAAATAATATAAGTCTTTTCCTCGTCACAGTAGTATCTAAAAAATACAATTTTTGCTATATTAATTGAGTTGGTTAAGCGTTTTCAGTACCTGGGTTTACACGGATACATTCTTGGTGTTTTGAGAACCATGGCTACCTCATCTTCCTCGTTCCTGATTTCCAGCAATACTTTCCCGATGTGCTTTCCGGTGGACATGAATCGAAAAGCTTCTTCGGCTTCATTCATTTGGAATAAGGTGTAGTTCAATGGTTTTATGTGATTTAGTTTTATAAAGTTCCTCAAGTATTCCAACACCCCGATTTGTGTCGCCATGTTCTCCTTCAGCACGCTATCTAACATTATACCTATAATATCATCATGATTAATGTATAGAAAGTTATTTCATAGTGTAAGAAGCTTTGTGTGGCTATTTTTGCTTGTATTTGCTCAATTAACGTTTGTAAAGATTTACGTTGAATGTGATTTATGCTCTATCATATTTGCTATTTTTTGTATTTGTTTGTCGGGATGCTAGTAACAGTTCAATTGAAAAGTCCCCGGCCTGATACATAGTTAGGGCTACTAGAATTAAATCAATATGTTTTTTAGTTAGCCCTAACCCTCAAAAGATGCGTGTTTAAATTTGACAGCAGTCGGATCATTAGTTTGTGAATTATAGCATTTTGAGTGAGGCAACTTTTGTTATTGTGAAAAAATGGACAAAAAGGAATTTCGTGTGTTGATAAATTATTGCCTTTGAAGAGAAAAAATACAGTTCAAGCAAAAACTTGGCTTGATGCCGAGTATCCGAATACTGCTCCAGCAAAATCAACCGTCAAGGATAGGTATGCTAGGTTTAGACGTGGTGAAATGAGCACCGAAGATGGTGAACGGAGTGAATATTTGGGTATGAGAAAGCTATGCAGAAAGTGGACACCGCGCGAGCTCACTTTTGACCAAAAACAACGACGAGTTGATGATTCGGAGCAGTGTTTGAAGATGATGAAGCGCAATATGCCCGAGTTTTTGCGTCGATATGTGATAATGGATGAAACATGGCATCATGAAACCATCATTTCACTCTGAAGTCCAATCGACAGTCATCGGAGTGGACTGCACACGATGAACCCACTCCAAAGCGTGGGAAAACGCAACAGCCGGCTGGCAAGGTTATA
Source organism: Rhynchophorus ferrugineus (assembly GCF_030347505.1). Lineage (NCBI taxonomy): Eukaryota > Metazoa > Arthropoda > Insecta > Coleoptera > Curculionidae > Rhynchophorus > Rhynchophorus ferrugineus. Next base: position 86,338,367 of record NW_027472580.1, on the reverse strand, counting down.
GAGTCTGTATTTTGGGATGCACATGGAATAATTTTCATTAACTACTTTGAAAAGGAAGGACTATCAACAGAGACTATTACATAGCGTCATTGGACCGTTTGAAGGATAAAATCGCCGAGAAACCGCGAAAAAGGCCGCATTTGAAGAAAAAGAAAGTGCTGCTTCATCAAGACAATGCACCGTGTCACAGGTCCGTAAAAACGATGGCAAAAATCCATAAATTGGGCTTCGAATTGCTTCCTCATCCACGTATGCTCCTGTGAATAGTGAATAATAAGAGTTGAATAAAAATCTATTTTTGCCAAAAAAATGTGTTTTACAATGGTAGACCGGGGACTTCTCAATTGACTTGTTATGCCCCAAAAACAGTGCTATTAACGATTAAGTTAGGACTAATGAATTATCCTAGATATACACCTAGTTTATAAGTTATTATAAAATCAAATAGTAGGCTAAAAAATATAAGAAGCAGTATGTTAATAAAAAAATTAAACAAATATTTACTTATAAGCAATTTAAAGCTGAATTCTGTGAAAAAAAATTTGTATTCCAAGTACTAAATAATAGTAATAATACTATAAGTACTAAACTCAAATTATTATTTTAACTTTCAGCATTAATTATATGCAAATATTCGTGAAAAAAAAAACGAAAACAACTATGGTAGGCCGTTGACTTAAAATAACCTGTTATAACTGATGGAAAATGCGTTCATTAGTCTATGCTGTTAAACAGGCGGAAATGAGAGATAGTTTTTCACAATGCTTGAATATTATGTTCTTAAGCACAACTCTTAACCGTAATCTTCTATCGCATATTTTAGTATTAATTATACGTAACAAGTATTTTAAACAGTGATATCTCTTGGTGAAAATGTGAAATAGTAAAGTAAATAATTGTTCGATGATATTGAACATATTTACATTCAAAATTATTAAGTTATTCAGTGTTTACAGATGCTAATCATGAAAGACATTGCATTTTCAACTATTCATCATTGTGTTACTTAGTTTAGAAATCTGTTGACAAAATCCATCAAACTCTTACTTCGTTCTTAGTTCGAAAATAATGAATTATATGTATTTATTGGATGAAAATCTATCTCGAACTCTTCAGACAACTTAGCAGTTGATGATTGAATGTTTACAGGTGTTTAGATGCCATGAGAAAGATATAAAATGTGAGAAAACGGCAATCAGATTAACCGTTCCAATATTGCAGTTTTATTGCAAAAAACTGGTTGTGGCAGGCGGTGACCAACAATGTTTGTTAATTTCGATTGAACAAATTGAACGCGCTCTTATTTATACTTAATTTGATCTCATCAAATTCGTAAGTCAATTATTAAATGTTGAGTTTAGGTCGCCGTAAACTAAATGACCAACTTACCGTGAAAGCTGCAGTTGTTTTTGAGTAAGTGCAGCTTCAACTCATTATTTAAACCCATATCAAATTTTCCAATCTCCAGAAAAGAACCACCTGGAGCCAGGCAGCGCACTGACGCCAGTAGTTTTTCTTCCGCAAGCGAATTGAGTACAGCAGTTACACCCTTACCATTAGTGGCTTTCATAACACCTCTTTCGAAGTTTGTATCTCTTGAATTAAAGATGTGACTGTCTGTGAAGCATATAATGTCATATATTTCTTATATAAGGTGGTCGATCTATTGTTTCATTTTTATTTTCTTCAAAAATATGTTATATTCATTTACATAATATTATAAACATTGGTTGAAAATATTGAATACAGTATAAGCCACCAAACAATCAATTTTTTACAAATTCAGTTTGTTAATTTTAAATGTGTTATTATTTGTTGTTATGGGTTTGTTTAATGTTTAACGAGTGACAGTGATTTGTGATCCTTGGGAAATTTTCCTAACCAGGATTGATGGTAATAAAAATACCCACCGAGTTACTGATAAAATAGACCAAGAAATATAATTCAGTTTGTCGAAATTCTCTTTCAAAAATTATCTCGAGAGAAAAAACAGAAATTACTTTAAAATATTTACAGGGGTAGCCTTAATAGTATTTTCGAAAAGAAACTAACGAACGACTCACCACACAATAGACAGAGCTCTATAAAAATATTTTACTCTGATTTCACTTCTCGTTACCTGGAATTTCGGGGAATATTTTTCTTAACATTTCCCTTTTTTCTTGAGTACCAACAGTTGTGTACACGGTGCATTTTCTGGCGAGAGCTATTACTATTGCGGCTTGTCCCACACCACCTGTTCCAGAATGAATCAGTACAGAATCTCCAGGTTTAATGTCCGCTGTCTAGATATAAATAATTAAAATATATTAGTTAGTTTTTGATTAGATGATATAAGGAACAAGGGAAGAGATTTTTTTTTAAATTTATACAAAGAATATATATTCATTTGTGTATTTATGTTTATAAATACCTACCATAATAAAAGCATATATTACTGTTGAATATACTACACCGACAGTAGCAGCATCTTTCATCGTCCATTCGTTCGGAATATCAACTAGACATAATCCATTCACTTGCACCATCGATGCACATGCACCTCCTGCAACCACACCAAACACTCTGCGTCCACTATAAACAAATAATTGTTATCATATTGTTGAGGTGGTACCAGCATTACTAACTTATCTGTTCGACCACTGAACTCTAACCCTTGGATGCATTCCTGTTCCCTTCTGTTTCTGATAACCGTATCGACGTTGATTCTTCCCGAAGCCGTCATGACATCTCTGAAGTTCAACGCACCATAATAGACCTAAAATGATTTTTATAAATTCAACTTTATAAAGAAATTAAAGAGGTTTCCAATTAAAAAGCAAATTGGATGAACATGTGACGGGTCAAGTACAACCCTCTATTGTTCTTCTTTTATAAAAAAATATCAGGATGTTGAAACTATATTGTAGATGATATACACAATTTTTGAGAATCTATATATAAAGAAGTTTAATAATATAATAGGAAATAAAAGAAATATTATTCCAGAACATCAATTTAGGCTTCATAATAATCACGGAACAATAGAGCTAGCGCATATACTGGTAAACAGAAATCTAGACTTAAATGCCAAAGGATATTGGTGGTTAGCATTCCTGGTCTTTGTTAAAATGGAGCATAAAGGGTTGCAGGTTAACTTAAAGAGACTTTTCCCTCATGCCTACTCTCATTTAGTAAAATATTATATCACAAATATATATTTTTCTATAAAACAATGAATACACTGAATTCCATCCAATATATTTAAAAGTTTGAGACATGAAACATATCTCAGTAAAATAGAACTGTGGTTGAAAACATAACGAATCAAAGTAAATGAAATAAAGTCTATACATGTAATTTACTCTAAATTCCCTCAGTAGAAGATGCTAAAAACTTTGGTATGTATCTAGACCGACGCCTAACTTGGAAAGAGCACATATTTGCAAGCGAATAAAATATACAAATGCTTTAAGAATAATAGTACATTAAGAGTAATACAAAATATCTTGTAGGAAAGAAAATCTGGACTAAAATATATTTAACAAAAAAATTCAAAAAATAAATAAGGAACTGACTAAAAATAAAAAAATTATCAAACTTACATTTTTTGACACAAAAAAAGAGATTTTAAAATAAAATATGTACATAATAATTGTTGTAATAACTAAATAAAAATAAACAAAGCCTTATTCCACTTATCTATTTCATGTATTCTATATTCTACTATATACACACAATTTAGCTTAATATCTAACTCAAACAGTTATATTAATTTAGATTTGTTTTGTTGGTAATTTAATTTTTTGTATATGTCACAAAATTATATTATCATTTCTTATTATCATATATTCATTTCGGGATTTTCCTTCACATCAGCTCAGTAATAACATTATACCCAAATATCTGATTATTTTAGAGAAAAAATATGTGAAAACTTTGTACGAGCCTTTGATATTTGAGCGTTTTCCTCAATTTACCCCCCTCTTCCCTCCAACAGATCATAATTTGGTTCCAATGAGACCACCTCGAAAGTGCACTCTTTTAAATGAAAACAGAATTTTGAAAATCGGTCCATAATTGACGGAGAAATAGGTGAATATACATTAAAAAAATATATATACAGCCGAACATAGAACATCTTCCTTTTTCGAAATCGGTTAAAAATAGCAGATTTGTATAGAATTTTTTTTCGATTATCCTTTGGTTTACTTTGTAACTTTTGTATGAAATAAATTACTTCCATAGAACCCATAAGTATTGTAAAATATTATTTTAACATTTGAATATTGACAATCCAATGATCAAAACAATTTTAGCCTATTTTAAGAAAGGATAAACTTTGGTGGAAAACTAGGAATGTCTATTAAAACACTCATTAAATGTTGATGATATTCAAGTGATGAAAGAAGTGAAGTCAAAATATTAATTTTACGTTTCTTTTCTATTTTTACTTACGTTCACATTTATTAAATTTGAATGCACTTTGTTAGTTTTCTTGGAACTTAGAGGCCCTTCAATCCACTTTAATGAAGATAGGTCACCTTTTATTATTGTATTTAAGTAACAGTGTTCTCTTTCAACTTCCATGTTTCCTTCAAACAGTAGGTGTCTGTAGGTGCCCCATTGACCATTCTTGTAAACGTTGAGAGGTAGCTGCTTCTTTAGTTGAATCTGATAAAATGGTAAATGTGTATCGAATGGAGGGGCTGAAGTATCTGACACGAAGACCAATTTAACTTTGTGACCATCTAGGAAAAGTTATGTTATATTTTGTGTTTGGAAATGGAGTATTAATAAAAGACCTGGTTCTCGGCGAAGACACGTGAATAATCCCATAGATCCATTAATATCCTCCCCTTCCGCATAGAGCACGACATGATCGTTAACTTCCAGAGCATGTCGCAATTTCGACAGCCAGGAAAATTCGGTATCTTTTGAGGAGATTTTTATCGATATCGGAGGAATATACGTTGTAATCTTTTTAAAAAATACTAGTTGTTCTTCATCGGTTCTGTAGACTGTTATAATATCCATGTTAGAATATTCAAGAGAAGAAGTGTCAACATTTAAATTTTCTCTGCTGAGGATAAATCCGGTTTCTTGGGTGGATCCCAACACTACATTTAAAACCTAAAATCACCAACGATATTGATGATGCTCTTGTCGATCACTGTATCAAAATCTTACTTTTGGTCTTGCTAGGAGTTTGGAACCTATCACCAAGTGGCAATCGGCTTCAGTATGGAGCCTTTTATTTTCCACGTTGATGTTTCTAACTTCTATTTCATCTTGACACAGGGCAGTAATATTTGGTTGGATCAGCGGTTGGTCCGACAGGGCATCATAAATGATATCACCTAATAATACATATAAAAATAACAAAATTGAACTAAAAAGCTATTAATACAACGTGAGGCAAAAGTCCTGCTGCTATTTAATTTTTTTTTAGTTACGATTGAAAAATTATATCGCCTAAATGGTTCGGCTCTTTTTAAGGCATTTTTCATGACGCCCTGCAGCATCTGAGGCTAGATTTCTTCAATTTCGTTACGAATATTGTCGTTAAGATATTGAATCATTTGGGGATTATTCACATAAGCTTTTGAGTTTAAAAAACCCCATAAGAAAAAGCCTGGTGCTGTTAAATCCGGAGATCTGGCTGGCCATGCTAAATCGCCACTTCGCGAAATTAGTTTTTGAGGAAAAACGTCATTCAATAAGTAAATTGTTGAACGAGTTGTGTGTGCTGTCACCCCATCTTGCTGAAACCAGATGTCCTCTAGTCCTTGCTCTTCCATTTCCGGCACAAGACAATTTCGAATCATGTCTTGGTACCGTTCAGGAGTAATAGTAACAGCAACACCTTGGTCATTTTCAAAAAATAGGAGCCAATGTTGTATCCAGAATGAATACCACACCATATAGTTGTTTTTAGTGGATGCATTGATGTTTCATGAATAAATGGGGATTATGTGTTCCCCAAAACCGACTGTTCTGTTTATTAACGTGACCACTGAGAAGAAAATGGGCTTTATCGTTCATTATCAATTTAGACGAAAAATCTTCAATTTCACCAGACAGCCTTAGGATTGAATTACTGTACTCAACTCGTTGATCAGGATCTCTTGGTAGCAATTTTTGGACTAAATGAATTTTGTACGGGAACATTTTCAAATCAGTTTTCAAAATTTGCCTTAAATTGCGTGCAACTGGGAACCATGACCCAATTGATGTTTCTGGAAATTCTGCAGTATTATCGCGCACCAGAGCCACATATTCTGCATTATGAGACGTTCGTTGTCTTCCAGAACGAGGCCTCTCTGCTGTCGTACCGTACTGTCGAAAATTCGCATGTAAACGATAAATTGTGGTTTTGTTAAATTGAGGCATTGGACGATTAGGATATTTTTGACGCAATTTCCACTGAGTGGCAATAATGCAAGGATTATTTTCAATAAGTATTGTCACTATATCTGCTCGTTCCTGTGGCGTATATTTAACCATAATGAAATTAGGACATGTATACAATACAATGGTTAAAGGGAAACTGAGCTAAAAGTTTCATAACCAAGATGGCGCGCAAACAAAATGGTAGCGGGACTTGTTGCTCAACTTGTTACTTGTAGTATATTCAATGTGAAAAAGATAACGTTAATATTAACAATGAGTTCGAGGGTTGTTTTTTATATTTTGGGATTCTATAAACTGATGTTTTCTGTGAATTTTCTTAAAAAGTCTTACGGTATAAATACCAAAATGCGTTGGATATGTTTTCTAGGTAAGAATTCTGTAACCTTTATCTTAACAAAATCATTGTCACCGCAGTTATTAAGTCGACATACGAATGTCACTGGGTTATGGTTGTAAACTTATATTTGTGAATGTTTGCAGGTAAGAACCATTTCAGTCGTGTCAGTAATTGGGCTGGGTAATACCAATTGTTTGGGATGGACTCTAATAGTCTAATCTTTAATCGCGTATCGGCCAATCGGTAGATTTTGTTTCGATTTTGTTTCGATTTATTAATGTTTTGCTGTTTTGAGTTATAGCTGTTCACTTAATGAAGGTTTTCAGAAAATTGTTAAGAACTGCTTGTTACTTATATAGGATAGATTCGTGATTTACTGCGGTAGTGGTCCATTCTTTCATCAACATAAGACCTCGTATAAATCCATTTAAATCTGTACTTTTTTAGATTTCAAAATATCTCTTAACAACTCTATTAAGCATTTGTTTCTGTTTTAAATATATACATTAATTAACTAAAAGTATAGTCTATTACTAACTATCTTTCGACTTTGGATATAATCTTATATAAGAATTGCATTCCTCTTAAGACATAATATATTATTTATCCCACCTACCTATTGTCCTATTGTGCTCTGGCGTTTCTTCATCAATCAATTCAATCACTTTTACATTGATTGTGTTAAAGTTCTCCAACAATATCTGTGAATTAGCTCGTATAGCCTCGTCCAAACCAAGCTTGGTGTTATTGGGAATAAACACGTGCTTTTCCAGAACTGGGACGCTTAAATTCTTCCTTCGAGCAATTGAACTGGCTATCATATGTCGAATTTCAATACCTCCAGATCTAAAAAGGTATATTTTTGAAATGAATTCCATGTCATAGATTGGTGCATGGTCATATTTACTGGATAATTCCACTTTTTCGACAAGAATAGACCGGAATATTGGGCTCGCTTCCAAAGGATTTACATATTTCTAAATGTTTTCGGGCATCAATTGTCAATCTACCAATATTAATAGGGACGTATAATAAGCGAGTATCTTCTTGCAATATATTCATTTGAAGCATGTTGTCCATGAAGGCCACCCAATTCTCATGCCATCTAATATGTCCTTGTTGAGCACTTACGTCACAACTTTCTATTGATCGAAATAGTTTGCTAAAAATGGCTGGGATTGTAACACTAATTTTTATATCAACTCTTAAAAATAGCAATATCAAAAAAGATGGATATATTCATCTGTTGAATATTTCAATGAATCTACTCTGCTTGGCTTATATAATAAAAAAATCATTTTAATTACGTGTAATTGTAGCCTCTTAGCTTCAGTTCTTTGTATATATCCTTCTTGGTCATGAAAATGGACTGGTTCGTGATATCCAGTTTTTCTAAAGTGGCGAGTTGAGTTTCGTTTTTCAGTGCAATACGTATTCGCCCTTTTACTACCACTGTATCTTCTGAAAATTATCTGTATAACATCAACATTCCTTTTTTTGGGTGTTAGCCATCAGAAATATTTGAAAATTGATAAATGTGAAATATAAATATTATTTTATAGTGTTTGAATTAATTCTGTGGAATACCTTACATTGCCAGAAAGATATAACAATGCTGAATATATAACAAAATTTCACAAAAATTAATTCTTACTATTCTTGATTTTAGATATCGCTTTTAGTTTATCTTTACATTGAAAACTTAAATTTGATTTTTATGTTGTAGTGTGATAGACTATGATTCCACAACAAATTTAGAGAATCTATTCTGTTTCGGCTTAGAATAGATCGTTTAGACCTTTTTTTATGAAAAAATATTTACCATGTGATATTTGGAAGTTTCCTGATTGTCGGTGTATCATGACGTGCAAAGATAATACATTTACTTTTTCCGAGGGCATAGTACAAGCGCTTATAAATCTGCAATTCTCAAATACAACCTTCATTTCCATCATACTGATATAATTCATATAGGCAAACAAATCCCAGACCATATGAAGATAGCCCATTGCGGGAAATAGATTTCTACCTGTAACATACCAAACGTAACTTTAGAAAACTACGTAGCATATAACATTTTATTATATTGTTATAGTTTAACCATAATAATAATGGAACTTATAGGGAATAGTATTAGAAAAAGTATAGTAAGACTTTAATAAATCACTACAAGAACCTTGTTTTGGAAAACACTGAAATAGAATGAAACAAGTTGTAATTAGAGAAATATAGTGGAAACCAGTTCTAATATATATACGGCGAGCTTTTATTCATGTCATTATATGTGGTGTAAAAATTATATTATTCATATATTCATATTATTTATATATTATTAATAAAACGAAAATAACGTGGACTTAAATTATGTCAAATGTCTTAGGTGACCGAGAGCAAATATATTAAGAGTAATAAAACATTGAGGTGATAAAAATCTTTTGTAGAGATATAGAAAAATAGTAGATGGGTATAGAGCGTAATAAGCATCATCAAATTTATTTTAATAGTTAAAGATTGATAATCCTTAGTATTTAAATAGTTGGAGTCCATTGTTAGAAATGACAATTCTTGACGGAAAATGTGAACACTTTTATTTCAACAGAGTTTTAGTTAAAAATTATGTGTTCTCTCCGAACACTAATTAAATGTTAATCTTTCCATGCCATCTAATTTTTTTAACATGTAGCAATGTAAATAATTACAGTTTTTATAAAATAAAATGTTCTATAAATAGTAAATAAATATGATTGATGAATGAATATCGGATCTATATATAAAGTATAAAAATATGGAAAAATTGATGTCAGAAGGATATTTTGCTGGTCATGTACTGATGTACTGAGAGTTCAGGTCAACTCAACACCAAAACTATAAGCTTATGGAACAAGATACTAAGGAAATATGGAAGTGAACAACACAAACAAAATCGAAAAAATTATATATATATATATATATATATATATATATATATATTTATATTTATATAAATATATCGAAGAAAATAAAAAAGCATATAAAACGGTATATACGTTAGACCAATTGAAGATACCAACAGCGAAAATTAAATATCGTAGAAGAATGAGAAGAATAACGAAGTTAGGAAGGATGATAAGTACAGAAATAAGAAAATACCTTTACGTAGATCCAGTAATTGAGATCCGAGATAATTGAGTAACTTATTGGTGGGGCAACTTATAGAAAAGATTAAACAGGTTAAGAGTATATAGCAAGCAAAGACGGATAGGAGAAATATCAGATGACGACCGGATCATTAAGGTAGTGGTCAGATGGACTTATGCAAGAATAGTGACTAGAAGTAAAGAAGAATGGGGCGATTGTGTATACGGGACAGGAGATAACAGAAAGCTTTTCATAATTTTACACGTACTTACATATTTTTTTAAAATAATATGTTATTGGCGGTATCTTGTACTATATTCTAGAATATTTCTACATATTATAACATACTGTTCAGTCAAATTGAAAGTTATAATATTACATTAAAATGTGTAATATGTCTGGAACACTTTGTAAACAAGGCAGGAGTTTCTATGTAAAACTTTCATATGGATTTTGCAAAATTTAACAGATAATTGGCACGTTGATAAATAACTTTTTTAGTTAAAGTGTTGGCCTTAAGTTAAAAACTTTATAACCGTAGATGTTAACATGTTTGAAATAATTGTTAATATTATTTACATATTACTAGATCTAGGCTTATTAACTATATTATAAGTCCCACGAAGTCTTCATTCCGAACATTCCGAATATTTTTTATATAATTTTTAAATTTGAAATGTATTAAAGGCATCAACTTTTTATTTTCTCTAAAATAAGAACATTTACCATCGATAATGTGTCCTGAAATATATTCGTGATCGGTCTGGCCCAGGCAAAACATAGACGACTTCTCATCAATTTTCACGTTATTGTTGTAGCTTGTGAACTTGAATACATGCCAACTTTTGTCGTGTTTCCATTTGATGGCTGGCGATATCATCGGAGTTCCTCTGCTCACAGGAAATTGAACAGGCGGATAGAAATTTTGAAGTTGTGGATTGAAACCAAGCTCGTACAATCTATAAATATATTAGTAACTATCTCTTTATCAATATATTAAACACGTACTTTCCCATAGTGATCAAGAAGCTAGTGACGTCGAACTGTGTTGATAACAAAGAGACATCTTTCTTTAAATAAAACACTGGTTCTGTACAGCACTGCTTCTGACCAATTTCCAAAACAACGCATCTTTTGGTTAAGGCATTCTTGATTAGATTCGAGATATTATCAGTTGTGAAAGAATCCACTATAAATTTGGAATTCAGTTGGTGTTCATCAAGTGGTACATTTTGTGTCAGTTCCTTTGATCTTGATAAAACTTGGTCCAATGATTTTGTCATCGCTTGAACTAATATGTACAATAATATATATGTTGCTTATATAATAATAAATACCAGATGTACCGGAAAGTCATTACCAATTTTTTATGGAAAAAAACTACATGATTTTAAAGAAAATGGAAAAACTTATATATTTAAAGTATTGACCATTTGATTATATACATATTTCCCATCTTTCAGGCATCCCAAATAAACTCTTTGTCCTTTGAGGAAAATTATTTTCAGTGCGCTGCTCTGCAAACGCGTGTCTCATTGATGCAAAAAAAATGATACTCGAACGGGGCAAAGTCTGGCGTGTATGACCGGTACAATAATATGTCCAATCCAAGTGTTTTCGATGCTTCCTTGACCGGTTTTGCTTTATGAGACGGCACGTTATCGTTTTTTTAGATCACTTTATCGTGTCTTCGGGTAGTGTTCACTATTAACTGTTTCACCAGATTTCAACAGTCTGTAATATACCACGCCTCTCTGATACCATCAAACACTGAGCACTCTCTTGCAACTAAAACGACTTGGCCTTGGAGTCGATCGACCGGCTGGGTCTGGCGAGGTTGTATCCATGATTTTTTGTGTTCAGGGTTTTCAAATTAATCTGCTTTTCATCACCCGTCACTATTCCACGCAGAAGTGACTTCCGATCATTCCTCTGAAGCAGTATTTCGCAGACGATTTTTCGATGTTTCATTTGCTTGTCATTAAATTGATGTGACATCCATCTTCCCATCTTTGGATTTTAACCATTGCTCGCAATTGGTCGCTAATCTTTTCTTATGACACATTTAACCTTTCTGAAAATTGTTTTTGGACTTGCTTTTCATCCAATAACTCTTGTAGTTTCGCATGTTCAAAGTTTTTTGGTCTATCAGAACTTTCCTTATCTTGCACATCAAAATCGCCACTTTTGAAATTTCGAAATTACGCTTCACATGTTTTTAAGGTTAGAGCATGCACACTCTAAGTATCTATCAATAAACGATGACTTTCAGCGGCCTTTTTCGCAAGTAGCAGGACAAATTCACATTTCAAGCCGCTAAACTTGACATTTTCAAAGGCTTATAAATCTATGACTGTGTTACTTTCGCATAACATAACCATAGAAAAAAGCATATCTCTGAAGCTTGATATCAGTAGAATAAAATGACATATATGTCAAATCATAACATTGCATATTTAAGCCTAGCTACATCTGTTAGAAAAACCGGTATTGACTTTCCGGTACATCTGGTACATTATTAATTGAATTTGTATGGAGTTGAATGATTAGGAATATTTTGAGTGTTTTAGTTTTAAAAGTTCTTCGATTGTGGACATTGACATTTTGCACAAGTTATAGTGGCTTTGGTGAAATAACAGGTGATCATTAAACGATAGCTTGGATTGGGCATTTCGTCTAATGCGATAGTAAGATATTTGTGGACCACTAACTGTGGCAAACTAAAGGTTATTGTAAAGATGCTTGGCAATAATTCGCTGATTCTATTCTAATGCAGTACATGAGCTTTATGGGTGGATTAATATGCTGTAATTGAAGTCAACTCTATATGGTAGAAAAGGTATTAGGAGTGAGCGAAATGATACTGAAATATAAAATAATAAAAGAGCGTTATTAGTGCCAATGAAATTTGATAGAATAGAATTTACAACGCAAAATATTTAATAATGTGTTATACATCGCGAAATTGATGATATTATTGAACATAATCAAACCTTAACCCCTAGTTTAATTAATAATGAAATAACAATGAAGCATGATTATTGAGTTTTTTTCAGTAAAATATGTAGTGATATTATTAATAGTGTAAAACATTACCTGCTTTGCTATTACTTTTAAATAATTCGCCCAAATCTGTATGACCATTTAGTTTTAAGCTGATTGCATAGGAAATATCGATTACTTCTTTCAGACTAAATATTCCATCGAAGTATCCGGAAATGAACGTGCCTAATTGTAGGCCTTCATTGGTAGCAAAACATTTCCTTGGTTTGATTTCTAATGCCTTTAAAACATTAACGAGTCCTAGCTGAATTGCTGTGTTTGTTAGCAATTTATGGGAAATTGAGCATTTCTCAGAACTCAGAAGAAGATCCTTAATGCTGACCTTATTTTGCATTAAAAGGTTGTCTATTCTATTAAAAAAGAAACGTGTTAGATATTTGTATCGTTATTTTCTGTGGGATAGACCATCTATTGGTTTACTCTTGAACACATATTTTACAGATTTACATATATAATGAAACTGATCTTCCAAAGAAGAATTTTGAAATCTGTAGTTTACTAAAGTAGTAATTATTGAAGCAGATGGCTCATCATATAGTTGTTACTTACTTCTTTATAGTATCGGAGAATATTGGCACTTTCATGAACTCCTCTATTTGTTCTGTGGATATGTTGTCGATGGTACTTAAATATATTATCAGGTTTTTGGGCTTGAAGTCGTAATAACAAGTCGATCGTGCTATTTCTCCATTTTTGGTGACCAGGCTATAGCCTCTGTAGTAATGGGTCTTAATGGTTTTTCTGAAAATGTTGATCCGTAAGATACTAATTAGATAGCATGATTAAATGGTACCTAAAACAATTCTGTAATAACGCTAAATGTTCTGGATCTAATTCGTTTTGAGTAACATCATCGAGAAGGGTATGCACAGCTTCAACAGTACGACCACTGACGGTAATTAATCTCGGGAAGATCTTAAGAATCTGAAGCTTCTTCTTCGGGTTACGTTTCAGCAAGACATGACAATTGGCACCTCCGAAACCGAAACTGTTCAGTCCTGTACATTTTATAACTCCAGTTATTGTAATGTAGGTGTTTCGTGAAAAATTATTACCTATTATTCCTTTTTCATCGGGGATAAGTGTTTTTTCTGTGACCACTTTAGCGCTGCCATCTATTAGACATTTGACACCCTCTCTAGGTGTATTGTATCGAAGGTTGGGTGATATGTAACCAGTCTCGTAAGCAATTATTGCCTAAAATTGTTAATATTATGTGAGTTCGATATGATAATTCTGGCATCTATGCCCGAGATAGTGTTGAAAAGTGGAAATAATTTTCGGAAATAATTATAGTATTTTTGTTTTGTCGCTAAAATCATAGGGGCATTAAGATATAGCTTTTCAACAACTAGTAAATATTGAATAAAGATATAAAATAAAATGTTTCTAAATATTTTCATTAAATCATTTTATCATTTTCATCAATTTGGATTTGTTTGAGGACAGTTAAACAGACGCATATTTAGGTTCTTGTAGTTTAAAATTGAATTCTTTCAAATGAGATCCAACAATAAATTAATGTCTGATGACAAGACATAAATTTTAATAATAGATACGATTTTGTCAATGAAGCAGAACGTGGCAACTTTATCAAGTGACAATTTCATAATTAATTGCAAGAGAAAATTACTATGTTAAGAGAAAACGTTTTTTAGTATAAATAATAAGAAATAAGTTTTTGTAGTATAAATAATAAGAAATTAATTATCACCAGGAAATAATTGTAAAAATTCGCGATTTTTTCATTTTAAGAAGATCTTTTAAGAAGATCTTTATTGATAAGGGTAAAATAAAAAAAAAGAAAAAAGAAGAGAAAGAAAAAAAAAAATAGAAAAGGAGAAAGAAAGAAGAAAAGGAAAGAAGAAGAAGATAATATATTATATATTAAGATATATAATATATATTATATATTATATATATTATATATTAAGATAATTAAAATATATATTTACTTTTGGAAATTTCAACATGTGCAATATGTTTCCAAAATATAAATAAGATTAATTTATTTTTAATCGGCTGAAAAATTTTATATAAAGAATATATAAATAAGACTTCATCGTTAATATCAAAATAAATGCAACTATCTATATGTATACTAAGTGGATATTCGTAAAGAAGTTACCTTTGTAATGGAACATAGTCCAGAAGAAGGTTCTGTATGCCCTATGTTGGATTTGATAGAGCCAATGAGCAATGGCTTGTCTCTTCCTCTAATAAAAACATTATCTATCGCTTGTAGTTCTTCAGGATCACCAACTTTGGTTCCAGTACCGTGCGCCTCCATATACGACAGCTCCAACGGACTGACTGAGTCGCATTCTCTATAGAATTCTCTGAAAAGATCCATTTGCATCTCGCCCGATGGATAGTTGATGCCGGAGTTTTTGTATCCGTCACTGTTGGTTTTACTGTGCAATACGGTGGCGTAGATTCTCTTGGCATCTTTGGCTTTCTGTAGCAAAATTGCGCTTATAGTCTCCGATCTGGCGTAACCGTTTCCTGCATTATCGAAAGCTTTGCACGATCCATCATAACTTAGTACACCAAGCCGAGCAAACTGTAGAGAAATATATGGATTCATACAGAGATTAGTACCACCCACAATAGCTGCGTCGCAATGTCCCGTCCGTATTGCTTGGTAAGCATGGTCGAAAGCGAACATTGAGCTGCTGCAAGCTGTGTCGCAGATAAGCGATGGTCCTTTGAGTTTTAGGTAATAACTGAGTCTATTGACCAGCATAGATCGCTCAACCCTGTAATTAAAAAACAACTAGTTTAATGCTTCCCTAAATAGGTGTTCTTTTTATCATTACCCAGTAATGGCGAATGACCGAAGCTTATATAAACTTTGTTCCGTTTCACTGAAACATGATCCTACAAAAACACCGGTCCTGCTTCCTTCCAAATCTGATGGGTGTAGGCCAGCGTCGAAAATGGCTTCCATAGCCACCTCCATAAATACTCTGGTCATTGGATCCATTGATTTTGCTTGACGATTATGAATACCTACGAAAAAATGTCAAAACGGTCGTTGAGTAATCCATATACGACTTACCAAAGAAAGGAGCATCGAACTTGTCGATGTCATCTATTTTACCGGTTCGTTGAGGTATTTCCGGATGGCTTGGCGTCCATCGTCGGTCATCGTCAGTTATCATGTCCCGTTTGTTGAACAGATTATCTTGAAATTCGCGAACATTGTTCGAACTTGGATATCTACCAGACAAACCTTGAAAAACAATGTAATAGTGTGCCAGTTGATGTTAATTGTGGTGTGAATAAGTTCTCAGAATGATTTCGCTTTGGTCATTCATGCCTGTGATTAAGTGAGGTGGATTAGGCTAAATATCTTTATGTTGATTTTTCTTAATAAGGTTCAGGAATTTCCAAAGCTTAAAGAGTTAATTCAGATTAATATTGGAAGTTATACCGATCACAGTACGTAACACGAAATAAAACAAATACATGTTCAGGTTATCGATTGCACTTTAAGAAGTCTCAATTTATTTCAGGTTTGTATTCGTATTGTAGTAGTTTTGTTTAATAAGACAAAATTTTCATTTTATGATTGAATAGATTAATTGATATTTATGGGATAAAATTATCTAAAATACTCCATTTTGATATCCAATACTCTAAATTGATCTCCATTTAACAAGACATTTTCTATTTTATTGTTAAGAAGTTAATTTTGTGTAGACTGAGTTTATAGATGATGCTATTTATCTTATTCTGTTTTTATTATTGTTCTCAGCAATTTAACAATCTGCTCAGAATGGCGATAATTATTTTTCCTTTTAAGTACTATATATATATATATATATATATATATATATATATATATTGTATTAAATACATCTTATATTACATATGCTTAGTACAATCTTAATTTATAAATTAATTTATTACTACTGTTGTGTTATACTTGCAATAATAGTCAAGCAAGAAGAGTACGAGATTAATACATCAGTATATGTTTCCCAAATTAAAATAAAACTAAACTACTTAAGTTAAAGCTGGTTCGCTTCAATCTTCCAATTTCCTGCGTGTTGTTCAGTAGCTGTATTGCTTTCGTATTTCTGTGATTTAGCAACATAATTTTATGATTAACGGCGTAATCTTGGATCACTTCAATGGATAAACATTTAATTATGAGGTTATCGTGCTGCCCTTCATTTGTTATGCAGCGAAAAGCTCTGGTAATTAATCCTAGAATTTTGTTTTGGCTGCGTTCAATTACCAGTTGGTTTGATGTTTTAGTGCAGCCACATAGTTGCACTCTATAAGTCCAAACTGACTACATGATTCACTTATAAACCAATGTCTTTGACCTTAGTTCAAGTTGAGAGTGTCTTTCAACTAACCAGTACAGTTGCTTGACTTTGAGTCTAATCGGCTATGCTTTTTGTTTAACAAGATGTTTCCAATTTAACATACCATCGGGATGTATGCTGGAGTATTTAGCTGATTCTGCTTAAACTTACTAGCATACCATATCATCTCCTATGACCAATTGGGTCTAATTATAATATTTTTATATATTATTGCCGATTGGTCTCTCCGAGTTTTTTTTTGATATTAAGTGGTAATTACCTTTAAATATCACATACTTAACTATTTTGCAGATGTTTGTGAGTGTAAATTTAATATACTTAGGCGACAGGTTAAATAAGTTAAATAATTAACATAATGCTTATTTTGGGTAGCGCTATATTTTTGTTACGGACATTGATAGATATATTTTCAGGGTATTTTTTATACTGCCTAGTCAATTTACGAATAAATAAGATAAATACAGTAAACCTAAATGTTCAGATCTAAAGTAAAGTTTAAATTTAAACTACACTGATAAAATCAACAAGTTAATGCCACTTAAAGATCCTATAGATTTAAAGGAATTCGGAATTATAAATCATCATTCATATACATATTTTTGGTGAATAAGAAAGCCATAAAAAATATTAGTTGAGAGGTAAAACCTATTTCTAATTCCGGCTGTAGAATAAAGAAGTTTTTGCAAAACGTATGTGAATGGTATGGTGTTGTTTAGATAATAGAGTATGTTTGTTAAGAACGAAATAAACATATTTAAAATTGTTAACGTCAAGGCTGATCGACATTCATAGTGTTTAGGTCCATCATCCAAAACCGGAATTAAAAGTATAGTAAAAGTGAAATACATTGAACAAAGCCTTTCAAGAAAGAGTCTTTAAAGAAATTTTAGAATAAAAATGATTAAGGTTTATTAATTAAAAGCAGTGAACCCAACGTATTTTGTAAATCATTATCTTCAAATTCCCATAAAATAGTCTATGATGAACCAACAGACTATTTCCGTTCAAATTTAATCAAAGGGTCTCAGATTTAGGAAAAGATAATTGAAACAAATATATGTTGATAAGATAGTAAAAGAAAATTGATAAAATGTACAAATCGTCCAGTTAAGGAAGAAGGTAAAGGTAATGTACTTATAATCATACACATATCTTGATATTTATCCAGTGGAGAATAATGGTATTTACGCAATCCACTACAGCAAGGAGTAGTTTGATTGCAAATGACTATAAAAACAAGTGCCATAGTGTCATCACCAAATTCAACGAAGAAGATATTTTCAATTTCTGGGAATTTAATAAGAACACTCGAGATTTTTTTTATAATAGTTTGCGAAAATTGTTATAAATAGGCATAATGTAATCTATATAATAACCATAGAGCGTTATCCTGTTTATACATTTGGGCAAATCCTGATCTCTGGTGAAGAAAAGTCATTGAAGCATGTATTTGGTGAATAAAGAAATATGGACTATAAATATAATAAAGACTGACACTTAATTATTCTATGAGGTACGACACATTTCTGAAAATATATGAAAATGCCCATGGAAAATTAAATTGTAAAATAAATCGCCCGTGGAGAAGTATGGGAGAGAATAAAGGTTCAGAACGACAGAAATATGCAAATATCGCAATTTAAGTATATTCTTCAATTGTCCCACAGACTACCTGTTTCATTTGGTCAACTAGATTAAAAAATAGTTTTATTCTATATAAGGCGGTAAGGCCAATTACAGGATAATTCATGACAACTTATGAAAATTGTGTAATGTCATAAGGCATTAGGGTTTTTCAAAAAACTTTTTGAGGCTACCCAATCGTGTTACTTAAAAGCCAAAATAAAATCATCTCACAGGATGGGAAACATCTTAATATCTAATTATGACTTAAAGGTCTACTTTATCTTACCAGATATAACAACTTCTTCTCCTTCTTCGGGATGAGCTATAAAATTACGATGCATGGAATTATTTCCAATACTACTCATGGTGTTGATGATGAATAACACGCACTTTCGAAAATGTAAGTATACGACCACAAGCATTATGCAATCCTTTTATATAAAATCAATTCCGTAAATTTAAATACAATGGGATGCGTTGATTAAATAGTTCGGGTTTGTTGCATCTATTTTTTTTAAATAATACGCATTCCGTTGACTGCATACATATTCATTATTCATTGACTGCATTATTGCCATTATTTAGAAATGTTTGAACAGTTGCTAATGAAGTGTACAGCAAGACAGATAATAAAATTTAAATAACTAATAGTTAACTAACATAATTTACTATGGGAATAATTTACTTGAGCGAATTATCTACTGATCACATTCCAGTATTGTTAAAACTAGGCGCGATAGATCCTCGACAAAAACAAACAAGCTAATCTTACTGACAAATTTACTATCTGGGACAAGCTTAGACTGGCAATGCAGGAACAAATCAGTTTAAACTTAAGGCTCAAAAGTATAGGCGATGTTAAGCAGCAAATCCGGAGTATTATTCACCAAATTGGATCTGCCGCAAAAGTAGCTACTCCAATATCAAGAAAGAAATCAGAATATGAGGTAAATTACTCCTATTACTATAAAACTAGGGAATTCGTAAAAGGAAAACGAAAATCTAGAAGATTATGGTACAGAACCAGAAGTGTTGTAGACAAGATAATATTTAATAAAGTTAATAATCAGATAAATTAAAAGATTAATGACTATGAACAGAGCTCCCTTGAAAAATATGTAAGTGCATTAAGCCTTAAAGCAGACTATGGAAAACAATTTGGATTTATAAAATACCAATTGTTAGAATATCGCATATTAAAAATGATCGAAATGAATGGAGTCGAAGCAAAGATGAAAAGTCCTCATAATATTTAGATAACGTATTCCAACCGAATGATATATAATCTACTATGGATACAAATCCTGTTCATCAGCTTTATGTTATGTGACTGTAAATCTGATTTCTCCAATGGAAGTTGCCACAGAAATGTACAACAACCTCATTATTAAAAGGCCAGGAGCCCTTGATGGTATTTCACCTAAGTTATTGAAAAAGCTGCCCCGAGAAGAAGTCATCATGTTGACATACATATTCAATGTCTGTTTGAGATTGTTTGAACATGTCTTGAAATGTTATAGAGTTGCTCAAATAATTCTGCTAAAAAACCTGACCTGGAGAACAAGCCAGATCTTATTGATCTATTTCGCTGCTACTTGCTATATAAATTATTTATGAAACGGCTATTAAAACATATTAAACCATTTATATAAAAATCAGATTTCCAGTTCAGGCTTCGAAATTCTCACTCAATAATCGGCCAAGTGAGGTTGTTGAAATGGCATTTGAAGAAAATGAATATTGCTCTGCAATAATCCTGATCTCCGAAGCTTTTGACTAGATATGGAATTTGGAATTAATCTACAAAATGAACATATTTCTATTGAGAAGTTACTGTCAATTACTGGAATCATATTTTTTCGAAAGAGTATTTAGAGGCTCTAGATATTATTGAGAGTTTGCAATTTGTTTCAAGGGTTAGACAATATTAGTCAGATTTTAGCATGGCTATTAGGCGAGATTTTTAATTAATTTATGGTCATTCAAAATCATTTTGTGGATTTTTTAAATATTTTCGTTGGTAACAAGGTCTTTTGGGTGTCTACTGCGTTCACCGTCTTCGGTGCTCATTTTACGACGTCTGAACTTAGCATAAAATCCTTGATGGTTGATTTTCCTGGGACAGTGTCCGGAAATTCGACATCAAGTCAAGTTTTTACTGCAACTGTATTTTTTTCCTTCAAAAAGCTATATTTTATCAACACGCGAAATTCGAAATTGAAATTGAATGAAATAGCAGACACTCTAAAAATATCAACTGAGCGTGTATATCATATCATTCACGAATATTTGGGTATCAGAAAGCTCTGTGCAAAGTGGGTGCCGCACGAGCTCACTTTTGACCAAAATCAACGACGAGTTGATGTTCCGGAGCAGTGTTTGAACATGATCAATCGTAATTAACCCGAGTTTTTGCATCGATATGTGACAATGGATGAAACATGGCTCTATCATTTCACTCCAAAGTCCAATCGATAGTCATCCGAGTGGATTGTTTACGATGAACCCGCTCCAAAGCGTGGGAAAACGTAACAGTCGGCTGACAAGTTTATGGCGTCTGTATTTTGGGATGCGCATGGAATCATTTTCATTGACTATCTTGAAAAAGGAAGGACCGTCAACAGCGACAATTACATAGCGTTATTGGACCGTACCGTTGAAGGACGAAATTGCCAAAAAATGATTGATTTGAAGAAAAAGAAAGTGCTGCTTCACTAAGACAATGCACCGTGTCACAGGTCAGTGAAAACGATGGCAAAAATCTATGAATTGGACTTCAAATTACTTTCTCATCCACCGTATTCTCCTAATCTGACCAGCGATTTCCTGTTCTCAGACCTCAAAAAGTGCTTGCTGGGAAGAAATTTTCGTCGAATGAAGAGGTGATCATCGAAACTGAGGATTATCTTGAAGCAAAGAACAAATCGTAGTACAAAAATGGCATCAGCATGGCAGAAAAGTTGGATGGTCGCTATAATGAGTTCGCCAAGAAAATATGTTTTACTATGTTAGGCCGGGGACTTTTCAATTGACCTTTTATATAGATGTGATATCGTAACATAAATGTGTTACTTCTATCGAAGTTTGTCATTAAATATAATTCCAACGTACTTTGCAACAATAGTTTTTGGATACAGTTGTCGTTATCAGTGGTATGAGGTGGGTAAGGTTACGAATACATAGATTTTTATTATCATCTTTCACCTTCTTGTATGACAACATTGTTAATAATTTGTTAGTTGATGGAATTAATTTATATCTCAATAACGGTTATTAAACAACCAATTCTAATATACAATATTTCATTAAAAAATAAATAACAATAATTTTGTGATTTATCAAATATATCGGATTTTGTAACGAAGAAATATCTATTTTCACATAAGGGATTGATGCTGAATTTAATTGTATAAATTGACACTGATAACAAAACAAGGTATTAGAGGAATAGTTTTATGAAGAAACGTAATGCTTAATTAATGGGTTTGATGCTTCAGAAATAATTTACATCTTTAACTAACTTTAATTAATATAACTAGTAGTAGTTATGTTTAATTGTAATCAGCCTCCATGTAAATTTTCACTCAATTCTCTAAAAAGGCTGAAAATATTTATTGAAGTGTTAATTTTTTTGAGCTAAAAATAAAAACAAGTTGGTTAAAATTATGTAGTTTATGCTGTCACTAGATTTTTTCATCAAGATTGTGTTTTTTAGCGCATTAAACCTATACGAGCACTGATATGCGACCCGTGAACCATCTAACATAATAATTCGGTTCAAATTAGAGGTTAACGAATACGTGCACAGTATGAGTTAATAGATTCGCATTGGTAAATAAAATCATATGTCCATTATGATTTCCTTAGAATATTCATCTGTAATACGAGCGGTCTAATATGATAATACGATTCTGAGTTATTCCTTTAAGTGGCATAAAATAGTTAACACAAAGTCGAGTATAATTTCGCGAAACTGAATGCTGTGTGCTTTTTATTGTTTCTAAATTTCATTATCATAAATTTGAAGTTATTTATACTGAATTCATTATTATTTACGCATTCATTTACAACTTTCTCTTCTTTATTTTTGTGGAAAATTCATCGGTCTTGTTTATCGCTATTCGGTTATTAGGTATTTAATTATAATGCTTATAGTTTAACTAAAAAAGTTTTGAACATACGTCATCTAAATTTATGACATCAAAACGTCGCAATATTGCGGTATCAACTGTGAGTTTTAGTTCAATTTGGCTTTGACATACAACAAAATTGCAATCTAAATGAAGTAATTAAACAAAAATACGGTTATGAAATATAATTTATTTTAACATTATAGTAGACCTAATATATATATTATTGAAGGATATATTATTAAAACTACAATTAAGTACACACTTATTATAGTTTGTAGATTAGGGTTGTGTTATATTTACATTATATTCTTTTCCATACCACCTATTAGTTAGAGCTTCTTCTTTTTTGAGTTCATTCAGCGGAAGGTGTTATTAACCATTCAGAGATCATCAGGCTGTTATTCTTTAAATTCATTCAAAAACTAGAAAGAAATAGTTCAGTTAAATTCACCGGAATCAAATTACTATTCTAAGTAATAAGTATTCAAGATTTAAAAAACACCCCTAGTCCGTGGATTTCCAGTGAATGCATCACTGTTTAAGGTGTAAAACCAGCAAAGACTGACTGACGTTGCTGTGAAATAACATAGTCTACTGGAATTTGGACAGAAGACTGTAGTACAGGGTGAACGGAAGGCGGATTGCACTAGGCCAGTTCTTTAGGCCTGGACTATTCGAATCCGACATCACCAAAATTTGTAAGGCCGTTCCGTAGAGAGGTATCGTGGAAATTTGGATAGAAACAGTGACATTTTGAAGATCTTCAAAGAAAAATTGGCGGACGCAGGTACTGTCGATACTCAAAAACAATTTTCGTAACAATTATCTGTCCAGATGGAATGATGACCACATACATCTCTGTGGTGATTCTTTAAGAAGGAGGTCTTATGTAATACGGTCTTGATAATCTGGCCATTTCTTTTTCAAACTACTTGAATGGTAAACAAGTAAGATGGGTTGGTTTTGCAAGTAAATTAACAGTTTTTGTGATTAAATCCGATTCCGTTTTATTATTTACGTATGCAGTATAAGATAATGTACTCGCGTTGGTAAAAACGCATTCTGTTCGTTGTCAGCGCCGAAAGTCATGCAGCGAACACTGGAACTAAGCAAGGTCCATGCGCACTTTTTTACGATTTTGAAACCTGTTCGGCAAATTCAGTTCTGCTCGTACGCGTTTTCAATTTTCTCTGTATATACCCCTCGAATTCTCATATCTCTACCCACCATAAGAATGGATGGAAAATATTTGAATGGTATTTTATGAAATATTCACATTCAAGAGGCCGAGTTGAGAAGATCTAGACAAAACATCGCCTTGGTTCACTTAGGCGTAAATAGAGTAATTAATAAGTTAGTAGTAAGTACAGTGAGTGCTTTGTTGTTTACAAGAACTAGAATGCTTTTTTGCACAGGGTGGAAGGCATTTACTGCTGAAGTAACATACCGAATAAGCCAAGCTACTGCATATTCTTTCTTATCTAAAATGATGCTTATGGAATAGAAGATATACTTAACTTGTCAGTTTTTTTTGGGATTCTGAGATTTGAACACAATTACAGTTTGATGTGTTTCAAATACGATGCTTAAGACAATTTTTAGAGTGCATAGTTGAGGAACAAATTCAGAGATTTTGGTGTAATTTTGTCATTTTTCGCTCATATTGCTACTTATGTTATATTGGGTTTGATAATAAAGTTGTTTCGGTTTTGGAAAAATTGTTATATTACTTCTTGACTAGTTAATTATTCTATTGTAGGGATTTACATTGAAATTTTAGATGACAGAAATAATTACAACGTAATTGTAATATGATTATCCTTTATTTTATTTTTTATCCATAACATCCATAATATTTTAATTCCATAAAATGTCGTTGATTTCTTGCACCAGTTCAGGCTCTCCAAGCATGGATACGTGATTACCTTTAATTTGTTTGACAGTCACTGGATGCTCGGTGTATTCCTCCAAGCCGTAGTCATCATCGTTGGTGGCCATTACTTGAAATTCTGGTTTCAGTAATAACACTTTTGATTTCAACTTAAAATCAGGCTGCCAGGCTAACAGAGCTTTTAGTCTTTTATATAAACCTTTGATGATACTTTTTGTGTTGTTAATTTCTAGTTCTTTTGTGACACATTTTTCAGCTATATCCAATCTCTCGTCAAAGGTTTTTACATTCTTCAGATTTTCCTAGGGGAAATTATTATAATAAATTAGCAAATTTAAAAGTTATAATATATATAGTTATAATAGATGTAATTTATGTTTTTTAATTGTTAATTTTTGTTTGTTTTTATGCTGTTCAATTACATAATGTGACATCAATTCAAAAATGTCATAATATCGGACGGTACTTTTTTAAACAATTTATTAATTATTTCCCTGATTTCCGAAATATTTTAAGTTTTTATCAATTGAGTCTCTTCACCTCAATATTTCTCTTTAAACTGAAAATATGTCTAAATAATAAGACAGAATTTCCCATTGATGTAATTAAAAATGTGATTGTTTATAGGTTTCACGGTCTGGATAGATTTCCCAAAATTAAAGAAATGTAAATGTCATGGTAAAGGTGTTCTACTTACTTCAATTTTTTTAAGATCTTGATTTGTAAAAGGCTTGAGTAATGTTAACAATAGACTAATTTGTATATTATCCTCGGATTCAAGCTGTAGAATATTTGCTACACCCTTCAGGTAATTAGGTGAAGTATCAATACAAATGACGATGCCGGAATATCCTTTCTGTTCTAACTTTCTCGCTGTTTCTAAAGCAATGGTACCTCCAAAGGAGTAACAGACAAATTTGAATGGGTTCAAGTTACTGGATGTCTTTTCTATAATCTGCAAAAAATATGAATTTTATTTTTTTACTTGTTAAATTGCTTAACTTACCTCCAAATACATATCTGTCATCTCTTCAATTGTATCCCTTTGGTTGCCATTGCAATACTGTATACCCTTTATGTCACCTTCCAGTTTTTCATATAGCGGTTCCAAGGCGTCAACAACACCATCTAAACCTGAAAACAGGAAAACATCTCCAACAGCTGACCTCTCGGTATTTAAACCTCGAATTGGTATTATTTCCGTTTTTGCTTCATCTGTTACATGGCCTACCATTATGTCAAATACATTTAAACCACTGTCCTTCTTAACGTCTGAAAACGTGTTGTTAGAAGAATAATTTTTTTCGAATTTTTAAAATTCTACCTTGAGATTTTTGCCTATTGTCCTGCAGTTCCTGCAACTTGGCGAAAGTGATGGTTTTCATTTCCTGTGGCGTCAAGAATATTTCGTATTCTCTTCCTAAAGTTTGTTTTATTTCCGCTGCCGTCATGGAATCCATTCCTGCTTCTGCTAAAGTGGACTGAGAGTAAATTGATTTCATATCTTTGATTCCTATGGAAAAAAAGGAAATCAATGATTTTGAACACTATCTTGCTGTTTTTTTTTTGTGAAAAAACTAGCGATAAAACAAGAATTATTTTAGCAACATAGTTAAGTGGTAAAATTACCCAGTTCAACTTGTAATCGCTACAGACGTTATTTTCAATAAAGGTACATTGAAGGTATTCAAATTCCCTTAGCCATAAATTCTTAGAATTAAGAAACATCCATGGTTTGAAATATGCATTTAGTTCATGGATTCCCTGCAGTTCAGAGTGTAAAGTCACTAAAGATGAACTGAAATGAAGTTGCTGAATCACAGTGTATTGAAATTTGGACATAACTTTTCAGTTTTGATGTATATGTCCATAAAAGGTGGGTAACAGTTTTTGAGTTTCTATCTAGTCGGTAGATTATTGACATTTTGATGTATCGAAACTTGGGAAACTATTCCATGCACGGAAATATGGATAAAACATTTCAGATAAGAGAATGATCCTCTTCGATTAGGCTCAGAATAGAATTGTAATGTAGGTGCTGTGTCTTTAGCCATAAGTCGCTACTTTTGTCATTTCAATAAAATTTAATCTTGGTATCCACTTAGATCCACGCCTAACCTGGAAGAAGCACATACTCTCGAAACGAAAACAACTTGGACTTAAATTATATCAAATTAACAAGATATTGCTGTATGCAGTCTATACTCTATACTCAAGCCTATATGGTCATATAGAATTCAACTATCCATCATTCAACGGTTCCAAAATAAGGTGTTGCGTGCCATTGTTGATGCTCCGTACTATATTTCAAATAAAGTGATACAACGCGATATTTCTCTAGAACCTATGACGAGTGTAATTCAATGTGTTTGTGTGAAGTACTTCGAAAGAGTGTCAGTGCATCCCAACCTACTCGCCAAGCAGCTAAATATGTGACGTGATAGTGAAGGGCGTAGACTAAAACGTTTAGCACCACCTGATCTGATTACTGGACATATATAGACTTTAGAATATACTTTAGAATAAGACTAATTAATCAAGATAATATTTATACAGGGGATAGCTTAGAGAAGTGATTTTCTACATGCTATGTATATATAACATAGATACAAGAAATATTTATTGCCTATAGAGCAGATTGTGGAATCACAAAGAGTAAAAAAATATTAAAAATTTAAAGCAAATTAAACGTTTTTGAGTTTAAACTCTTAACGTTTTATATATTATATCGATAGAAATTTAAATAAGTTTTAGGTGAATCATTTACCTAATATGGCAGCCACATCAGTAAGAATGTTACCGCTCATTCCTACCCCTGATTTCTTCTCGGCCACAACCGTACTAGCCACTACTGAGTATTGTTTCTGATTCAGAAAATCATCCAGAACCTCTAGACAATTTGTGATTTTCTGTTGCAATGTTCCACCAATTTCTATCTCGATTGATTCTTCCTGCATATCTGCCACCAATCCTACCTGTAATTAATAACTTAATTTAGTTGTTGCTTCAATATAATGATTCCATAATATACATCTCCTATAGCTCCCCATTGTATAGCTAAACCAGGTAAACCTTCATCTCTGCGTTTCTCACATATACGCTCCATGATCGAATTTGCCATTCCATAATTGGTTTGACCGGCGTTTCCTCGACCACAAGAAACGGACGAAAACATTACGAAGTCTCTGAAATGTTAAAGGTTTATTTAAATGCGTAAAAGATGTACCAACAGTTGGTTAGTTTTAGATCTCTATTATTGTATCTGCATTTTTATATTATTCAGTTAAAGAGGAGCCAGATCTATCTTGGTAACAATCAATTCTCTTAATCAAATATTATAGCCCATTGCCAATTTTTTGTGATTTTATAAATTAGGTAATCATATTTTCAATATAAAATGTTTCATAAAAACATATTATTTTAATATTTGTTTTTTTTTTCTGGAAATAACGTATTTTAAGTAATGATGTTGATTTGGCAGTTATGCCGTCATAGAAACCGTGTGGCAATCAGGTCATGCTACATTAAACTGAACAAGTGGTAATCAGAATGTGTTATATCTGGTAAGTACGCTGGAAATTTTAGCTGCAACAGTGTATCCTTAATAACTTTTTTTCGATATTTTCCATAATAAGTAAAGGTCAGGAAGCAGTTGACTAATCAACCACTAAACTGTGTGAAGTGAATCCGGTTGTGAAAGACCAGCATTATCATAATTTTCTAAAACTATTTTATAGGCTCCGACAGATATTATTTTCTGCATCATCATCAATTTCATCATCAGCATTATCATCAAACAACAAAAGTAATGAATGTTAAAAATGTAATTTTGAGCGCGTTTATTAACGCCTTTATACACTGATAACTCAATAATACGTTATTTATATTAATTTGAATCTAATATTTTTATATTTTATAAAAATATGAGTGACTCTTGATTACTGTAAAAAAACTTTGGATTTCTATTTGGAATAACAGTAACATTAAAAGTAAATTTATAAATCTCCAATCTCTATATTAAAGCGAATTTTTATAATTTTTTCTATTATAGGCATTTTGAAAAATTCATTGAGTAATTATTTTATCATCTTTAATTAAATATTACCTTAGTTCTTGACAATAGTGTCTTGTTATTTTATCTAAATAATAAGCAGCTCCAGCTTTTGGTGCTAGACTGGTCTTGAACATGTCCACCGTCTGATTGGTAAAAAGGCCATCTTGTAGGACGACCGCCAAATTGAAAATGGCGTGCACTGGTCCAAGCTCATTCGCTTTTTTAATGAGGCTGAGACATCCTGCTTCGGTTGTAATATCGTCAGTATAAACTTCGACAATGTACCCGTAAGATTTCCAGATCCTAAAAGCAATTTAGTTTGATTTAATATGTCATTAGTATTATTTTTATTCAACTTAAGGAAATTAGCTTACGATATTCTGTAGGCTTGATATCCAGTTCTTATTCCAGACCTGGACGTCAATATCAATTTCTTACAGCCGCGTAGTATTAGCCAGTCTGCTAGTTCAAGTCCAAACCCGCCTAAACCTCCACATATAATATAGGTCTTATCCTCGTCACAGTAGTATCTAAAAATATAATTTTTGTTAGATTCATTAAATTGGTTTAGTGTTTTCTGTACCTGGGTTTACACTGATACATTCTCGGTGTTTTGAGAATACTGGTTGCCTCATCTTCCTCATTCCTGATCTCCAACAACACTTTTCCTGTGTGCTTTCCGGTGGACATGAATCTAAAAGCCTCTTCGGCTTGATTCATTTGGAATAATGTGTAGTTCAGTGGCCTTATGTGCTTTTCTTTTATAAGGGTCCTCAAATATGCCAGCAGTTCGACTTGTTTTGCCATGTTTTCCTTCAGTATGCTATCCAACATTATACCTACAATATGCTGCTTTCATGTATTCTGATAATTTTTTCTTTAAAATCATATTTATTGTTAAATTATTGTTTCAATATATTTTTGTACTTGGGTTGTTTTGGCGAATATCTAGTCGTTGATCTATTTTCAGACCACTTCAGCATTTCGAAACCGTGTGCCAACCAAAGTACGCTGAATCGATCTGAATAATCAGGAGATGCTATGTCTGGTGACTATGGTGAGAACTCTCCTTTCGAGAGAATTTTCCCATTCGAACTGCAACAGTGTAAAATTTACAACTCTTGCAAGGTGTGACTGAGAGAGGTTATAAAAGAAGATGTGATCTTGCGCCTATTACTCACTTTCCCTGATATTTTTCGTAACAATACGTCGTTCAAATTGTTCAATTGACGACAGTAGACATTTGCAGCGGAAGTTTCATTTGGTTTTAACACCTCGTAATACATTGCTGATAGTCTTTGCTGACTCCACCATTTAATCAGCCTTAAGAATTTATGGCTGTAGATATTCAATTTCACTATCGATATAAACAGCCTTCCTGGAGTAATCCACGAGTTTTTCCACTTGGGGTTATCTTAGTGGATACAGCACAGAGAACTAATCTTTACTGCTTAAGTTCCCGCCCTTTCCTTCTGTATATAACCCATAGCACTTGAAAATTTGGAAAAGTTGATTTATCAGATGTTAAAGCTCTTTGAGAATTTGGGTAAAGTTTTTATCCAATACGTTTTGCAACTCATTGTCTTCGAATTTATTTAGTTGTTTCTCATTGGCATCAAAATGATCACTTTTAAGTCCTTGAAAGCAAAACCGACAATTGAGATATGTGCGCTGATATCGATAACTTTCTGATATCGATAACATTAGAGATAACTAATAATTATACGAATAACGCACACTACTTCTGACAGTAATGTATTGATTTACAGAAACTTGATCTTTTCACCTTCTTAAGGCCATTATTACGTATTTTAACCAGGTTACCATAAATTAAATTATTAACTTACCGTGGAAACTGCAGTTCTTTTTGAGCAAGTGTAGCTTCAATTCATTATTCAAACCCATATCAAATTTTCCAATCTCCAGAAAAGAACCACCTGGAGCCAGGCAGCGCACTGACGCCAGTAGTTTTTCCTCCGCAAGCGAGTTGAGGACTGCAGCAACACCTTTACCATTAGTGGCTTTCATAACATCT
The DNA here is from genome assembly GCF_030347505.1 of Rhynchophorus ferrugineus. Taxonomy (NCBI): domain Eukaryota; kingdom Metazoa; phylum Arthropoda; class Insecta; order Coleoptera; family Curculionidae; genus Rhynchophorus; species Rhynchophorus ferrugineus. The sequence goes on along the minus strand of NW_027472580.1, from coordinate 86,307,378 downwards.
CTTTCGAAGTTTGTGTCCCTCGAATTAAATATGTGACTATCTGTGAAGCACATAACGTCATATATTTATTATATAGGGTGATATAATATTAAATACGTTCTTATTGCTATTCCGATATAGACATTATGAAATTTGACATTAATAAATAAGTTGGAAAAAACTTTATAGCTTTTAGAAAAATAGTTTTTTTTCTGGTAAAATTCATTTTAAACTTCGAGAGTGAGTAAGAAACATATAATTTTCCAATTCCACACAACTAGTAAAGGAGCTTGAAAGGTTTATGAAACAGTGGCAAAGTATCTTATGTAATTTATGGGACAAAGTTTATGGAATGCATTACACGGGCGTTTAAACGGATTTAGATTTAGATAAATGATGGTTCTAATGCGATAGTTCAATGTACATTATTAACCACCAAACAATCAAGGTTTTACGGCTTTAATTTGTTCACTATCGGGGTGTTAATAATATCATACCATATTATTAATATAACCAGGAATTTCACTTACAAAAAATATCAGTCCAGTTACTTATAAAATTGACCGAAAGAAAATTACCAGTAAGCTGAAAGTGTTTTTCATAAATAATCTCTAGAGAAAAAGTAGACTTTGTTTAAAAATATTTTTTATTTGCTGTAAAATTGATAATTTGAAAATATATTTTTTTTAATTGGTGTAATTCTAATAACATTACCGAAAAGAAACCAATAGATTCCGTGACTCTACGAAAAAATTTTCGTTCTTTGTCCTAAAGTTTATTTTATGATTTTCCGCTTAGTTATGAACAAAAACGAAAAGAAAATACCTTTTTTGTATAAAGTTTGCTTTTGTAATAACATTATAACTTTATAATACTCATATTCGATTTTTTTTATAAATTTTCATTATTTTTAATACATTTAAAAATACCGCGCGATCAGAGTGGGGTTTAAACGTTCACACAGCTGTGATAGAAGGCACTACAGTGATAAACAACTATCAGGTATTTTGTACAAATCTAGAATCATATAATAAAGAAATTTAGAAGTGAAAGTTGTATGGAAAAATCAGGTCCCACGTTTAAGCTTTCCGGAATTCCCGTTACGCGGCCAAACGTAAATTAAAAATGCAACAGCTATATATGTGTTTCTCTCTCGTTCCGCCTCGGTATTAATAATTCTAACCTAAGCAGTTAACGGCCACTTATAGGTGATATAATTTGTGTTGTTTATTTACATGAAGTTTTTCGGTATGCGTTTTTATATATATTTGACAATTACTTCAGATTATTCTGTGTATTTTAATTTATTAGTCTAATAAAAAGAAAACCTTAAGAGGGTCTCTTATGATCTCCTATGTACGTCCAGGAAAGTTTGTAACCATTTTAAAGATGAAGACTATAGACCAAAATGTGGAAAGCCATGGCCGAAACAAGATGTAATTCCTACTAATAATTTAAATAGTAAGTATTTTGTTAAATAGTAATGATTTATTGCATTGAAATAATTAAGCAATATTTATTGAGATTCTTTACCTTTACTACAAGACAACGACAATATATCCTCAGTGGCAATATTACAATCACATACGTTTTTGAGGCTGATAGATATATTGGAGATTCTTCTAACCCAACAAGACCCAGAAATAAGTATGTAATAAGAAACTTATGTTTATTATTAGAGAATGGAGGTTCTAACTCGAAATTTATATGTTCATTTACAGATAACTAAGCCTGTCCCATCAGTTTCGTTTGAGGTTGGATGAAAAACTAATGCTGCCTGCTTGCCTTCTAGAAGAACATTAATGCATATACTGAATAAGGTTCCTTTTTGCTGCTGGAGTAGTAACCTCTAATTTTGGTCGTTAGTTTAGAAACTACACTGTATAGACCGAACTGAAGTTGTCATATTTGATAAAATGTATCTCAATTTAGGTAGGTTGTTAATTTAGTTGATTCTAAAAAATAATAAAACAGAACCATTAATAGTTATATTATCTTATTTTAATGTTTGTTTTAGGTTTGTTTTAAATATTAGAGAGAAGATAATATCAGTAGATTACGTGTTTTGGGCATTGGAGATATCTGTGTGTTTATTTTCCCTGTAAAATTAAAAGAATTTTTCTAAAATTTCCTACTAAAATTTTTTATTATACATTTTTAAATTTCCCGCCGTAACTAACTGTCATACGGCGCATGCGTAAGCGTCCTCATACGGGAATTCCGAGCGTAACTTAAAACCAATTTTAACATAGGAGATGTGCATCTAAGTTTCTTTATTCTATGTCTAGAATACCTTAAAATGTCGTCGCGAAAGTGTAAGTATGATGCTGATGCATTTTGTTATATATTTGGGCAATTTATTAACGTAAAATACGAATTAAATACATCTTATGATCTCTGTAAAGCTTGTTTGGAATCAAGACAAGACATGGGCTCCACATGTTGCTTGTAATAATAGTGAAATATGTTTGGAAGCTAATCAGCAAATTTTAATTAAATGGTGAATTAAATATGATAGACATATTAAATTATATATTTTAGGTTGGTATCGAGGTAAGAAAATATCAATGAAATTTACAACACCAAGAATCTGGCGAGTAGAAAAAGGTCACGTTAACGACTGTTACTTTTGCATTGTGAATCAGAATCAAAAACGTAGAGGTAAAAATACAAAACTATCGAATATCCTGATCTGGAGTCCTCTCTTGCTCCAGTCGCACTTGATCTCAGACGACCAGTACCTGAGCCAGTGAAAAAATTATCGCGGAAAGTAGCTCATCTCTTAGTTCTCAAAAAAGTAATTCCGATAAGCAGTTTTTACGTACACCAGAACAACCAAACCACCATCTTATTACTACAGAAAATTTTAATAAGTTAATTGAGGTTTTAACTTTATCAAAAAGTAAAGCAGAGCTTTTAGGCTCTCGCTTAAAACAGTGGAATTTGCTTTTTGATGTTAATATCACGGATCAGCGGACTAGGCATGAAACACTCTCAACATTTTTCACAAAAGAAGATGGACTTTGTTTTTAGCAATGACATAAGAGGTATGTTCGAAGAAATCGGCATATGTTGTGCTTCTAATGAATGGCGTTTATTCATTGACAGCTCTACAAAAATCTTAAAACCTGTTTTATTACACAACGGAAATGAATTCCCATCTCTTCCAATCGCTCACTCAGTACATCTTAAAGAAAATTATGAAAGTATTGAAATTTTGCTTGAATTTGTAAAGTATCGTGAGTATAACTGGCAGCTGACGCTAAGCATTATACTCAACGGTCATGGCCTGTAAGAACAGAACTTTGTGTCGGTAAAGAAAACGTAAAATTTGGGCCATTTGTTGAAGCAGAAAAAGTATTAATGCCGCCTCTGTAAATTAAGTTAGGGTTGATGAAACAACTTGTTAAAAAACTGGATCAAACCTCAGAAGTGTTTGAATACTTGAGGACAGTTTTTCCGAAATTATCAGAAGTAAAGGTTAAGGTTGGGGTTTTTGTTTGTCCGCGAATCAGACAGACTTTCGCCGATGAAAAATGTCCAACGCTACTGAATCGTACCCAAAAAGCGAGTTGGAACAGTTTCAAAGCCTTCGTTCCTGGATTTTTAGGAAGTAACAAAGCGGAAAGCTGAAGAAGATGTTACTAAAAGTTCATATGTTGCATGCTCATTTAAACAAATTCAAAAACAACATGGGAGCGTATTCAGAAGAGCAAGGAGAACGTTTTCACCAAGACATTATGACAGGACAATAAAAACATGATGGGAGATTATATTTGGGGTTTATTAAGAGATAGTACCTATGAACATAAAAGAAAAAGTAAAAGCGTGTACTTTTAAATTATTTTCCACTTTTTTGTAAGTTATTTTCATAGTAAAACTTAATAAAAATAATTAAAATGTTCATTTAAATGGTTTCATTTTCAATTAAAAATTAACACCGCAGATTTTGAAAAATATCGGTTTACTAAATAAAAAAACATACGTTATCATGTAATTTTTTTCGTCTAATTACGGCCTAAAGAATCGGAATTTAATGCTATAAAGTAAAAGTCATGTATTGTGTTGACCCGTGTTATTAACAATAAAATATACAGACACAATAGAGACAGATAAAATAACTCTAACAAGGGTTTTTGTTCTGATTTCAGGTTTTTTACCTGGAATTTTGGGGAACGTTTTCTTTATCATTTCCCTTTTCTCTTGAGTACCAACAGTTGTGTACACGGTGCATTTTTTAGCAAGAGCTATTACTATTGCGGCTTGTCCCACGCCACCTGTTCCAGAGTGAATCAGCACAGAGTCTCCAGGTTTAATTTTTGCTGTCTAGACATAAATAATTAAAATATATTAGTTTTGCTTCTTTTGATATTGATTGTTATATGTGTTTTTAGAACAAAATTAAAATAAAGTTATTGATGGCCATAGTACTGAAATATATGGCGGTTTTGGATTGTTGTAATTGACTTGAATGACGAAACCAATAAATTGAGCGGAGTGGGGATAAGGTTTACATAGTGTTATTTTTAATATGCTGAGAAAAAAAATGGTATATTCGTGTCCGGGCTAGTGAACATTTTTTAAGTGAAGTATAAGAATATTAAATAATATTGAAATAAAAATTTTTAATCAAAATTTTTTTTTGTTTAATTTGACGTTTGATGCGCTCTCTGATGCTTAAAACATGCAAAGAGTCATTGTTCACTACTCAGTATTTTTATGTTTATAAATACCTACCATAATCAAAGCATATATTACTGTTGAATATACTACAGCAACAGTGGCAGCATCCTTCATGGTCCACTCGTCCGGAATATCAACTAAACATAATTCATCGCCTTGCACTATTGATGCGCACGCACCCCCTATAATCATTCCAAATACTCTGCGTCCGCTATAAACAAATAATTATTACAATATAGTGGAGGTGGTACCACTATCACTCACTCCTCTGTTCGACCACTGAATTCTAATCCTTGAATGCATTCTTGTTCTCTTCTGTTTCTGGTCACCGTATCGACATTGATTCTTCCCAATGCAGTCATGACATCTCTGAAGTTTAACGTACCATAGTAAACCTAAAATTGATTTTTGAGTATCGACTTTTATGAAAGAATCATCAACAATTTTCAATTAAAGAACGTAATGTAAGTGTAATGTTTGATGGTTCTTTAACCTTTCAAAATTCAATTTTGCTTTTAAAAATTTCAGACTTTTTAAACCATAAACCCATGAATAATGAGAATATTATATAGAATGAGATGGGAAATTTATAGATAATAATAATGAATATGTATAAAGTTAAATTAAAAATCATCAGTTTTGTTACAGTGTACTGTAAGTTTTTCAAATTATTTTTCTTGTATAGAGGAAAATCTTCAAGAAATATAGCAAGCAGGATTAGATATTATTTTCGATTAATCTGTCAACGACAATTTCATATATTTTCGTTTTTTGTATGAAAAATGTAACCATTGGTATTATATAAAACATGGATAAATGTTTAGGATTTACGTACGTTCACATTTACTAGATTTGAGTGTACTGTGCTAATTTGTCTGGAACTTAGAGGTCCTTCGATCCATTTTAGTGAAGATAAATCTCCTTTTATTATTGTATTTAAGTAACAGTGTTCTCTTTCAACTTTAATGTTTTCCTCAAACAGTAGATGCCTGTAAGTACCCCACTGACCATTCTTGTAAATGTTGAGAGGTAGCTGCTTCTTTAGCTGAATCTGATAGAATGGTATATCTGTATCGAATAGAGGCGCTGTAGTATCTGACACGAAGACCAATTTAACTTTATCACCGTCTAGGAAAAGTATGTTATGCTTAAAGTTTGAAACTAGAATGTTAATTAAAAATAAAACCTGGTTCTCGGCGAAGACACTTAAATAATCCCATGGATCCATTGATATCTTCTCCTTCTGTATAAACGACGACATTGTCGTTAACTTCTAGGGCATGTCGCAATTTCGGCAGCCACGAAAACTCAGTGTCTCTTGAGGAAATTTTTATTGATACGGGAGGTATATATGCTGTAGTCTTTTTCAAAAATACTAGTTGTTCTTGATCGGTATTATATACGGTTACAATTGCCATGTTAGGACATTCGAGAGAAGAAGCTTCAAAGTTTAGATCTTCTCTGCTGATAATAAATCCAGATTCTTGGGTGGACCCTAGTGCTATATTTAATATCTACAATCATCAACGATTTTAACAGGGACCTTGATAAACCCTGTGCCCAAGTCTTACATTAGGCCTCTCTAGTAATTTAGAACCTATCACCAAGTGGCAATCAGTTTCAGTGTGGAGCTTTTTATTTTCTACATTGATGTTTTTAACTTCGATCTCCTCGTGACACAGGGCAGTAACATTTGGTTGGATCAGCGGTTGGTCAGACAGGGCATCGTAAATGATGTCACCTAATAGTATTTATTTATATATTATTATGTATATGTGAAGAAAATAATGATAATGCCAATAATGGGTTTTTGAGTTTGAGGGTTGTTTTTTGTATTTCGGGATTCTATAAACTGGTTTTACTATTACACAACTGATGTTTTTAAAAATATTGTAGGATATATATACCAAAAATATTTTAAATTGTTTCCTATATATCTATTGCTCAATTATATTTGGAATCTCGCCAAGGAATGTATGTAAATTTATAATGTATATATGTATAAGAAGAACAGCGGATGTTTGGGGGATAATTTCTTAAATTGATTACTCGCAAATCGGCAGACTAACTGTCGAGGCTTGAAATCCATGTTAAAGTGGATGTCCAATGCAGATAAAGGTTATAAAGAGACAAAGATATAATGAAAATGGTGTAAAATATTAAAGAATTAAATGTGATTCATTAATGATACGCCATTTTGATTTAACCTTTAGATGGTTTCAAGTTACATGAACCTTCTGTGGCTTATTGACGTATTCGCGCATTTTTGCATCGCCATAAAAGCTCCATAAAAGTTAGAACAATTTATTATTGCTTGAAAAATACATGTTTTGCAGGTGTTTTGGTAGAAGCTGATAAAATTAAATTAATCTTCATGGAGAATACATTGACGAGGAATTGAGAGCTGAAAATGAAATATCGATAAATATAAATGACAACTACCTCGAATGATATGCAGATATAAACATATAGGATGATTATTATTAGATATTCTTTCTAATAAAAAGTAGCTTAAAATGTTGGCCATTTGTAGCCATCTCGTTTTTAAACGTAACAAACAATTAGAACTATTTTTGGCAGTATTTATAAAAACTGAACATCTGTCAAATCCTTATTATATTAGATATCCTACTTACCTATGATTTTGTTATGCTCTGGCGTTTCTTCGTCAATTAATTCAATTACTTTTATATTAATTGTATTAAAGGTCTCCAGTAATATTTGAGAGTTAGCCCGTATAGCGTTATCCAGACCAAGCTTGGTAATATTGGGAATAAATACATGTTTTTCCAAAACTGGTACACTCAAATTCTTCCTTCGGGCTATTGAACTCGCTATCATATGTCGAATTTCAATACCTCCAGATCTAAAAACGAACAGTTTCCATTGAATTCCCATCTGCAGGTTTGTGTATGGTCATATTTACTGGATAATTCCACTCTCCCGGCAAGAATAGACTGGAATATTAGGCTCGTTTCCAAAAGATTCACATATATCTAAATGTTTTCGGGCATCGATGGTCAATTTACCAATATTAATAGGAACGTATAATAAGCGAGTGTCTTCTTGCAATATCTTTATTTGAAGCATGTTATCCATGAAAGCCACCCAATTCTGATGCCATCTAATAAGACCTTGTTGAGCGCTTACGTCACATCTTTCTAGTGATCGAAACAGTTTGCTAAAAATGGTTGTGATTGCAATTATTATTTTTGACAAAAGTAACAAAATTCAGTAAGCTGTGTAGATAAATCTGTTCCTCTTATATTACATTATAATGAGAAGTCGTTATATTTTCTATAGTTATTGATAATATTTGATCTTATTTACGTGTAATTGTAGCCTCTTAGTTTCAGTTCTTTGTATATGTCTTTCTTGTTCATGAAAATGGACTGGTTTGTGATATCCAGTTTTTCTAAAGTGGTGAGTTGAGTTTCGTTTTCCAGTGCCATACGTATTCGCCCTTTTACTACCACTGTATCTTCTGAAAATTACCAGGGTGTTTATGAATATGTGGAAAGAGATGAAGATGGTTATAGTGGAAGATAATATTTGTTTTATAGAATTACTAATTTTTAAGAAATATCTTTGTCATTCTCCAAGAGATCCAAAAATACGGCGCCCAACGATGAAATAGACTTCCACAATAAATGAAAAATAGTTATATCCACCAAAATTTTATATTTTAAATTTTGTAATCAAGTTTCCTAAAGTAAATTTAATCTTTTTTTGTTTTGATATAGCTTTCCTTTATTTTTCTTCATGTCTGAATCTTGATTTTGTTTCTTATATAATACTATCATCAAATCAGAAATTTCTTGACAAATTAAGTACATTACATATGTTAATTCCAGTCAAAAATGTAATACCAAACGTGCTTGTAGTATATCTACGTGTTTGTGATGTAAATGTTTGTAAAATTAGTGAATGAAATATAAAATGTCGAACAAACTACTTCTAAAATAGATTGCATAGAATAAGAATTTGTGCTAACACGTCATTCTTTTGCTCGATCAGTTTTAGTTATTTTATTTAAGATATTGTTTTTTTTTGATATTGATATTTTATTATCAAAAAAAGTTGCGAGTTGCTTGCAATGTTTCTAGGCTAATATATTTACCGTGTGATATTTCAAAGTTTCCTGATTGTCGGTGTATCATGACATGTAAAGATAATCCCTTAACTTTTTCCGAAGGCATAGTGCAAGCATTTATAAATCTACAATTCTCAAATATAACCTTCATATCCATCATACTTATATAGTTCATGCTGGCGTACAAATCCCATACCATGTAGAGATAACCCATTGCTGGAAATAGATTTCTACCTGTAAAATAATAACAGCTTTAGATATCTGCTTGATATAAATCATATAGTTTTGGCAATTTTGTTAGAATCTTACAGAGTATAGCAAGAACTTTTAATAAGTCACCATAAGGTCCTTTCTTGTAGAACAAGTGGTTTGTTGGGATGTTTAATAAGAACGATAACGAAATAGAATGAAGTAATGACATTATCTTTTTTTTAAACGTAACAAGTGGTACATATTTCTCGACTCAGTTTAAGGCGAATTTTGAAAACTAATTTGAAAATGTCTCCAAACAAAATGCAATTAGTCCAAAAATTGCTACCGAGAGATGTAATGACAGTAATGTAATCCTAAGACTGTGTAGTGAAATTAAAGATTTTTCGTCTAAATTGATAATGAGCGATGAAGCTCATTTTCCTCTCAGTGGGCACGTCAATAAACAGAACAGTCTTGGTCCCTATTTTTATAAAAATGACCAAGATGTTGCAATTACAATTACTGCTGAATGGTACCAAGGCATGAAATGGAAGAGCAGGGACTAGAAGACATGCGGTTTCAGCAAGATGGGGCCACAGCATACACAGCTCGTTCAACAATTCAATTATTGAATGACGTTTTCCACGAGAAATAATTTAGCAATAGTAGCGATTTAGCATGGCCAGCCAGATCTCCGAATTTGACAGCACTAGACTTTTTCTCATAGGGCTTTTTAAAATCAAAAGTTTATGTGAATAAGCCCCGAAGGATCCAACAACTTAAAGACAATATTCGACACGTAATGGAGTAACTATGGTCTTATTCAATAATGATACGGCTATATAGAAAGAATAGCGCTAAAAAGTCAGTAAACAAGTAAATTACTAACAGCTGTCCACGGACTAAGAAATATCAATTGGACTAAGAAAGGGCCTTTAATAATTTTAAAAACTAAGAAATTCAAATTTCGAGCATATTGATCAAAATTAAACCTTATATCTGCCCTTGAAAAGCTATATTAAGTGCACCTTTAAATAACCGAAAAGCTGATATGTATGGTATTATGTGTGAAATATAAATTATAAGATAATAATTACTAATTGATAATTTTACATATATTGCTATGATAGCTAATTATTCTGCTAATTATATCTTCTATTTATTGCAAAATAGAGATCCATAAATTAAAGATAAATATAAAAGATGAAGCAATACAAGATTCGTTCGTTGGTTCGACAAATAGCTGTGTGTATAGGGTATTAAATATGGAAATATTTAAATGTCAGACAAATATCTTGCTGATGGTATACTGACAACAACTAATAAATATCCTGGCCACCAGCAGATAACCCTAAACAGATGGAACACGGCACCAATAACCGAACAATAGCTAGAACAAGTAAATTCAATTAAATATTTAAAAATACAAATTGAAAGTAATGAAAGTCATAAAAAATAAGTTGATGCCAGAAATGGAAAGTAATTTATATTTTTAAAGGAATAGAACACGTACGAGAGATTTCAAATAAAACAAAAACATTTGTGTAGATCAATAATTCATTCAATCTATAATTCGGCTATGTGACATTGGTAGTACCAGAAAAAGATAAAAACAGAATCCAAGTAGCGATATTTAAATAACCGCTAACAGATAATATATAATTAATAGATACTGCAGAGGAAAGAAAATTATCTGCCTGTAGCAAGAGAAAATAATGGGCAGAATTTGTAGACAGAATATGAGATAACATATACCAAATATAATACGCCTACATATTTTAGTGGTGCAAAAGCTGTTTCATAAATTTATGATATTGAAGAAATAATAAATAAAATGGTATGGAATGTCCATTAGTAGATTTTTTCAAGTAAAATTTACAAAATGTGGCAGTGTAATACTGAATCGAACTCAGATTCAAAATGTTGTGATGAAAGATCATTTAATGTTAGTACTGTAAAGTTCTGCATAAAAATAATTTATCTTTGATACATTATAGAACCTTCACTATTCTAGAACGTATTCAACTCAATAATATTTACCATCGATAACGTGCCCAACAATATATTCATGGTCGCTCTCGCCCAAGCAAAACCTAGAAGATTTTTCATCAATTTTTACGGTGTTATTGTAGCTTGTGTATTTGCACACATGCCAACTTTTGTCGTGTTTCCATTTGATGGCTGGTGATATCATTGGAGTCCCTCTGCTCACGGGAAATTGAACAGGCGGATAGAGATGTTGAAGTTGTGGATTAAATCCTAGCTCGTACAATCTAAAAATGATACAGTAATTATCTCTTTATCAATATACTAAATTCATACTTTCCCATGGTGATTAAGAATTTAGTGACGTCGAACTGTGTTGACAATAACGAGACATGTTTCTTTGAATTAAGCGTTGACTTAATACAGCTCTGCTTCTGACCAATCTCCAAAACAACGCATCTTTTTTTTAAGACATTCCTTACTTGATTCAAAACATTATCAGTTGTGAAATAATCCACTATAGATTTGGCATTCATTTTGTATTCCCCAAATGATACGGCTTGTGTTAATTCTTGCGATCTTGATAAAATTTTGTCTAATGATTTTGTCAGTAGTTGAACTAAAATACATATTGAAATGTTAAGTTGTTTAAATAATAATTAGTACATTATGGATTAAAATTTTATGTAGCTAAATTGTTAGACATGTTTTTAAATCCCTGGATTCTGGCCATTAACATTACTAAATTTGGTTAACATAGCGTAGACTTAACCTGAACTAATTATTTCATTTCGTGTGATAGCAAGACAGGTTTAAAACATGGACAATGACAGGGACTAACAGAATAAGCAAAGATAAGCTTTGGATTGTCCGCCTTTAATCTAATTTTAAGACTCGAGCTACGCCATCCGAGATAGAATATGTCCATTATTTTATGTTATTGAAGTTAACTATACATACTAAATAGTATTTCGGGAGAGCAAGATGATGCTGAAATGCTAGAAAACAAGACAATGTTAATAGTGGCAAAGAATATTAACGCAAAGACAAGAAAATTGAAATTAATTAAATATTAAGGAATTAATTAAATAAATGAATAAACCAATTGAGCAGGAAAATAATGAACAATGACGACAAATGTGAAGAAGCAGCAAGACTATAAAACAAAGCAAGAAGAAATAATATTTTGAGATAGGAAAAAGTTTAATTGCAATAAATCCCAATTGTTTAAGATAGGGAAGGGAAATATCTTGATTCACAGAGAATCATCAGTAGTTGAGGTGTTTATACATATATACTTCCACAACATGTCAATGGACAATATAACGGTAAGGTTCTACAAAATGTATTTATTTAAAACGACGTAGGTTGATATTCACTCGTTTAAAATGTTGGTTCCACCGACAGTTCTCAGCGATATGAAAACATCCTTAATAACTGATGTTGACAAAAAGTGATATAAATATTCTCAATATCGATAGGCCATCGTCGCTTAAATATTTGGTATTAAGATGACTACCAGTTGTAACCATCAAATTCAATAAATTCGCTCTTGCAAGAGAAAGATCAGCCCTAAAAAATGTTGTAGTGTTAAATCGGATAGCAATAAAGAAGTTAAAAGTGCAGTAAAAATCATCAGGAGCTAGGTGAATAGAACAGAGCTATAGTCTCTTCATTAATTCAAAGAACTAAAAAGTAGTATGATTATTGAGTATTATTCAGGAAAAATATGGAGTAAAATAATTAATCGCGTGAAACATTACCTGCTTTATTATCATTTTTGAAGAGTCTGTCTAAGTCTGTATAACCATTTAACTTTAAACTGATTGCATAGGAAATATCGATTACTTCTTTCAGACTAAATATTCCATTAAAGTATCCACAGATTAACACGCCCAATTGTAAGCCTTTGTTAGCAGCAAAACATTTTGTTGGTTTGATTTCTAATGCTGTTAGAACATTAACCAGTCCTAGCTGAATTGATGTGTTTATTAGTAATTTATGAGATATAGAGCTTTTCTCATGAGCTAAGAGAATATCCTCAATTTTGACCTTATTTTCCATTAAGATGTTGTCTATCCTGTTAACAAATAAGTATTATTATTTTGTACGGTAATTGTTGTATTATTATTGATCCACACTTTATTCATTTAGCATTTTAATTTCATTACATTTGTTATTGAATTTCGTTATAGAGACATGCTAACTATTTTTCTTGGATGCTATTGGATTGGAAAGCGGGTAATTTCGATTTAGAGGATGTTAGCATATTTCTTATCGGGATATGTTTGGAATACAAAGTATTCCGATGACTTACAATTGCTATTATTATTGAAAATATTCAATTAGCTATTTTTAAAATTGATTTAGATAATAATGATAGAAAGAGTTATTTAAAAAAAAAATGAAATGAAATGAAATAAAGCAATCAGAGTACCTTATAGTACTTACTTTTTAATAGTATCAGAGAATATTGGTACTTTCATGAACTCCTGCATTTGTTCTGAGGATATGTTGTCGATGATATCAAAATATACAATCAAATTCTTAGGTTTGAAGTCGTAAAAGCAAGTCGATCGTGTTATTTCTCCATTTTTGGTGACCAAACTATAGCCTCTATAGTAATGGGCTTTAATGGTCTTTCTAAAAGTGTTTATCCCCATGATATAATAATTAGATAGCGTCATTAAATTTACCTGAAGCAATTCTGTAACAGTGCTAAATGTTCTGGGTCCAGTTCATTTTGGGTAACATCATCGAGAAGAGTATGCACAGCCTCGATAGTACGACCACTGATAGTAATTAATCTCGGAAGGGTGTTATGACTTTGAAGTTTCTTTTTTGGGTTACGTTTGAGCAAAACATGACAGTTGGCGCCTCCGAAACCGAAACCGTTCAGTCCTATGAATGTTATAATCCCGTTTTTTTATAGTGTACGTATTACGTGATAAGTAATTACCTATTAATCCTTTTTCGTCAGGGAACGGTGTTTGTTCTGTAACCACTTTAGCGCCGCCATCTGTTAGACATTTGACACCTTCTCTCGGTGCGTTGTAACGTAGGTTAGGTGCTATGTAACCAGTCTCAAAAGCTATTATTGCCTAAAAAGTTAATATTCTACGAGATCAATATGATTATGTGATCTAAGAAAAAAATGTGCTAAGAAAAGAAACTTTATATCGAAAGCTAAGTAAGAAGCTACACTTAAAAATATATATAGAAATTCATTATTCTTTTAATGGGTTTTAAAATTCTTTAATTCGTTAATTTTAAAGTTCTTTAATTTTTTGGGCTTTAATAAATTGTATGTGGCAAGCAATCAAAATGAGAACACTTTAGCATCCAGATTTATATGAACGATTGGAAACAGTTAATTTCTCAACTGCTAACGTGTCTGGAAGTTTAATCTGGTTTTCGTACAATAGGACTTGAATTCTGTTGTATTTAAACTTTATTAGTATTCCTGACCGTACTTTGGTATTGACATCAAAGTCAAACTACCCATTACTGTAAAAAAACCCTAGTTCAGAAACCTAAGCAGCTGTCTCAGAACATTGGACGGATTATACGGAGACGGCTCATAAAAAATATGGACTACTCATTCGGAATGTAGGGAAGCTAAGTAAACCAGGTGCGCAAACAGTACCAATGAAAGAAATAAAGAAATATAAATCCATGGTCACAGCAATTCGAGGAACTAAATGGCTAGGAAAAGGAATCAGATGCATGAGAACGCGCATAATTTTGGTTAGTGGAAAAAAAAGTGGTAAAATTGTCTTGGGTGTGCATGCGCACCAGCTTCTTTAACTTGATATCAATAAATATACATTGTCTCACAGAGGAACAGGAGGAAGAGCAATAGGACCAGTTCCGTCAGCTGAAGGAGGAATTATATGATTACTCACCAAAAAATGATATAAAACAATTATGGGTGAATTCATATCAGCCCTAAGCAAAAAAGTCAGTGGAGAACAGTTCCAGAAAAGTATAGGAGGATACTGAATGATGGAACTAACAAAAATGAAGAGTTCCTAATTCATTTCAACACTAGCAAAAATATGGTTATGAGTTCTACATGCTCTTCGCACCGCAATATCCATAAAATCACTTAAATATCTCTGGACGGAAGCTAATAACCAAATAGATCACGTCCTCACAGATAAGAGAACAGCAAGTAGCATATTGGATGTTAATCAAGAAGAGGAGCATGTTGTGAATCTGTCCACCACCTAGTACAAATTAAATTCAGATGCAGATTGTCTAGAAACAACGACAACCAAGGAAAGAGAGAAAAACTGGACGTTCAGAAACTAAAGTTATCAGGGGTGAAAAAGAGCTTTGAACAAGAAATGTAAAGCCAACTGTATGAGTCAGTCGAGACTAAAAAATAATTGAAACAACAATTGAGGAACCAGTAGTGCCGAGAATAGGAAAGATAAAGAAAAAGGATAGAGCAAGCTGGTTTAACAAAGAAACTAAAGAAACGATCGAAGAGAGAAACACAAAATACAACAATTATAACAGGTCAATTGAAAAGTCCCCTGCCGACCATAGTAAAACACTTTTTTTTGGCAACATTATTTTTTTTTATTCAACATAATTCCCTTCAAAGGTGATACACTGATTATAGCGACCCTCCAACTTTTCGATACCATTTTTGCAGTACGATTTGCCTTTTGCTTCAAAATAGGCCTCAGTTTCGGCGATCACCTCTTCATTCGACGAACATACGTGCTTGATCATCTTCAAACACTGCTCCTAATCATCAACTCGTCGTTGTTTATGGTCAAAAGTGAGCTCGCGCCGAGGCACCCACTTTGCACGGAGCTTTCTCATACCCAAATATTCGTGAATGATATGATATACACGTTCAGTTGATATCTTTAGAGTGTCTGCTATTTCAATTATTTTCAATTGACGGTCATTCAAAATCATTTTGTGGATTTTTTAAATGTTTTCGTCGGTAACAACCTCTTTTGGTCGTCCACTACATTCACCGTCTTCGGTGCTCATTCCACCACGCCTAAACTTAGTATACCAATTCTTAATGATTGATTTTTCTGGGTTAGTGTCCGGAAACTCGGCATCAAGCCAAGTTTTTGCTTCAACTGTATGTTTTCCGTTCAAAAAGTAATATTTTATCAACACGCGAAATTCTTTTTTATCAATTTTTTTCATAATAAGAAAAGTTGCTTCCCTCAAAAGGCTATAATTCTCTAATAATGCTATAAAACTCATCATCTGACAGCTGTTAAATTTATACACGTCTCTTTTGAGGGTTAAGGATAACTAAAAAGCATATGAATTTAATTCTAGTAGCGCCATCTATGTGTCAGACTTTTCAATTGACCTGTTATAGCAAGAAAATCCAAAGACAAAAATCGGATTTCGAGGAGGCCTGAAGAACTATGCAGAAACAAGAAAAGAAAGCACGAGAACCACCTTATCGACAAGATCGAAAAATACTTCAGAGATAACGATCCAAGAGGGGTATATATATACAATATTTATTAACTTTATTTGAGAAGCAAGGAGATGCTGAAATCAGTCAAGACATACATCTGAGAGGAGAAGAGGAAGAAAGTATTGACCAACTCTTGAAGAAGTTACATAAGTAGTAAAGGTTCATAAGAAAACTAAGGCACCAGAAATAGATGAAATCTCCTGAGAAATCTATAAATCAGGTGGTAAACATCTAACAGAATATATTTATGCATTGATAAAAAAATGGAAGGATGAGGCAATCCCTGAGGACTGGAGAAAAAGTATTTGTCCTATTTAAAGAAAGGGAGATGCGCCAAAATATGATAACCTAACCTCGAAACTCTACAAAGAAGGCATATGAGTGTGCAGGAGATCGGCGGGTGATAGACAGACATGGAGGCAGAATATAAGGTCAAGGCCCAGTTTGGGCTGTAGCGCTGTAATAAAAGCTTCGGCAGAGATTGCTTTAAATCAGTTTTTCCAGAGTAAATTACTCAAGAATACTAAATAGAAAAATGTGTACTGAGATATGAAACCCATATGGTTTAACCGTTAAATTAGATATTTTAACAGATCAAAATATGAGAAGCACCTAATATTGAAAGTTTTATGTATGTATACCTTTGCAATAGAACATAGTCCAGATGCGGGTTCGCTATGACCCAGATTGGATTTCACTGAACCAATGAGTAACGGTTTGTTTCTTCCTCTAATAAATACATTATCTATCGCTTGTAGTTCTTCAGGATCACCCACTTTGGTTCCAGTACCATGCGCCTCCATATACGACAGTTCCAACGGACTGACTGAGTCGCATTCTCTGTAGAAATCCCTGAAAAGCTCTATTTGCATCTCGCCTGATGGATAATTGATGCCGGAGTTTTTATATCCGTCACAGTTAGTTTTACTATGCAATACGGTGGCGTAGATTCGGTTGGCGTCCTTAGCTTTCTGTAACAAAACTGCGCTTATAGTCTCCGATCTTACGTAACCGTTTCCTGAATTATCGAAAACTTTACAGGATCCATCATAGCTTAGTACACCAAGCCGAGCAAACTGTAGTGATACACTTGGGTTCATACAGAGACTAGTACCGCCCACAATAGCTGCGTCGCATTGTCCTGTCCGTATTGCTTGGTAAGCATGATCGATAGCGAACATTGAGCTACTGCAAGCTGTGTCGCAGATCATCGACGGTCCTTTGAGCTTTAGATAATAACTAAGTCTATTGACCAGTATAGATCGTTCAACCCTATAATTAAAAGACAATGAGATTAATTGTTAGGTAAAAAGAAGTTTTTTAGTCATTACCCAGTAATAGCTAACGATTGAGGTTTGACGTTATAATAAAACCAAGTTTGTTCTGTTTCACTGAAAGATGATCCTACAAAAACACCAGTTCTGGTACCTTCCAAATCTGATGGCTGTAGGCCTGCGTCGAAAATGGCTTCTACGGTCACCTCCAGAAATACTCTGGTTATGGGGTCTAGGGAGGTTGCTTGACGATTATGAATACCTACGAAAAAATGTTATATGGTGGTTGGGTAATTCATATACGACTTACCAAAGAAAGAAGCATCAAACTTGTCGATGTCGTCTATTTTACCGGTTCGTTGAGGTATTTCCGGATGGCTTGGCGTCCATCGTCTGTCGTCGTCAGTTATCATGTCCCGTTTGTTGAACAGATTATCTTGTAATTCGCGAACATTTCTCGAACTTGGAAAGCGACCAGACAAACCTTGAAAAACCATTATTGTGTTAAGTAATTGTGCGAGTGAGTGGTTTGACAGCATAAAACATGGAATATGAACATAAGTAGGCACGGCAGTCGGCACTAGAGGGTCGAAGATGACAGATATCTTTTATTTTTATTTTATTTTAATTGTTATCTTTCTTTCAATTCAATGGACGAATGGATTTGTTGGGTTATTTTTAGTTCTATTTAGACGGTTTGACAATGTCCAACGAAGGTTTGTTGGCATTCGCTTGCAATCTATAGAGTGTCGGTAACATCAAAGGACATGAATTTTATCGAAGAATATGGTGTGGACGGTAGGTACTAGATAGTCAACAACCAAGGAATGAACGGATACTAATGCGTTTTTAGACAGCTTTTTTAACTTTACATAAACTGGGAACCATGGAAGAGCTCGCTTGTTTTCAAGGGTGATGGCCAATAGCTCCTTCGTTGGAATAGCTTCTCGATAATTCGTATTTTGTTTAGCTATTTCAGGTCCAATAGTATTAAATAACAATTCAAAATCTTTTGCAGACATTCTACAAAAGTTATTGAAAAAACCATATTCCATTTCAACTTGTTAATCGGTCATCAGTTGGCTTCCACTACAGGTATTTCTATTTTTAAATAACGTCGTCATCAACCACCTTCGAACACGTAACCAAGTGAGGCTTCAAAAGTTGTCCGTTTGTCAAACGTCTCCAAAATGTTTCAAAATATTATAATTACAAGTTATAAACCGGCAAACGTTGTTTTAACGCTTTGTTTTAATGCATTTGAAATCGCCAGGGTTACATAATTTAATACAATTATTTCAGAGAAAAAAGTATCCGTAAAAAGTTAAAAGTTATGCAGCTATTTGAAGGATGTAGAACATCCCTTCATACACTGTTGTGTAATAGATGATTTAAGTGGTGTGATGATAGCCCATGAAGGGGTTTTGTAACTCCAGACATTGCTTTTAAAAGAATACAATTTTAAAAACATACAATAAAATCAAGGAAGAATTATTATATCAATTTGTATATGTAGATGAGACATAGATATTTTAGAATGGTACATTGGGTCACTCATGGCAAGATGTAATAGATAATAAATAATAAGATGATAAATATAGTCTAAAGACAACAAAAGTTGATGGAAGAAGGTAAATATTGGAATAGTTATGGATTAGGTTTTGTTAGTCATAAGGTTTATTAATAATCATTGCAGACATATAGTTCTTCACACTGGAAACAGAAATGGCTTAATTGCTGGTGCAGAATTAATGTTTTCCTCTAAATTCAAGGGTGACTACCGTGGACAAATGAACCATAACTTGTTTTTGCAGTGGTTTGAAAATCAGCTTTTAAAGGACTTGGAGGAAACGTCCGTTATTGTTATGGCCAACCCAATGCTGGAGAAGATGCCAATAAGTGTATAAACAAATGCTGCAATTAAGGAGTGCCTTAAAGTACATAAAATAAATTTCGAAGAAACCATGCTAAAGAATGAAAATTTCAAATTATTACGCGGTAAATATAAATGAAATATTTAATTGCATTTTATGTAGTTTACTCTATTACGAATAAGCTTGGGAAAAGATACATAATGAACGTTATGGCCATAGAGTATTACATCTTTCTCCCTATCACTGCATATTTAATCCAATTGAGTTGATATGGGGTATTGCAAAAAATTATTACAATTGACATTCAAGTCGAAGGGGATATTCAAACCAGAACAGTCTGGATTTGTGAAAAGAGACATTGTCGAAAATAACACCTTCGGTTTGGATGAGCTCGAGCAAGTTTTTGATAAATTGGAAAAAAACAGCTTAGTTATTCACTTGATTTCTGATTCCTTTGGTGTTGGTTTATAATTCAATGCTAACAATTGTCAAGATAGGGTGATGAAAGAGGAAACAAATAACGGTCAGTATATAATTGATATACTTTAACTGTAGAAAATTGTATTGTGAGTTATAGTTCAGTATATACATGAATATTTGGTTAAAATGTATGAGAAGAGATATAATACTAACTGTTTTGCAGATATTGCAAATGCATTAAGGAGAATACAGTGACAAAAAGGGGAATTGTCTTAGTCACCATAGAGTATAGTCAAATGTAAGAGAAAATATGGAAAATGGGAATGCCAACTGGATTAAAATTTGCTTTTAACGTCAATAAAAACTAGGTATTTATATAATAAAACTAAATGGTTTACACTATTAACTATGACAAAAAGGTATAATTATCTTACCAGATATAACAACTTCTTCTCCTTCTTCAGGATGAGCTATAAAACTGCGATGAATAGGATTCTTTCCGTCGCTACTCATGCTGCTGCTGGTAATGCGTGACAGTTACCTTCGAAAATCTAAGTCCGCTTGCAAGTATTATGCAATGCTTTTATATAAAATCAATTCGATATATTTAAATACAATGTGTTGCGTGATTAAATCGTTCAATTTTTTGGTATTTGTTGCTAAAAATAATACGCATTCCTTTTACTGCATCCATATTCATTGGCTGAATAGTTTTGGTTATTTAAATTGTTTATTTACATTTTTTTTGGACAGTTATGAACCAAGCATACACTAGTATACATAATCTAATTTAGATAACTGGTTATATATTAGGTATTATAGGGTTATTCTTATCTTGGTTTAGCAATTGTGTAAAATCGGGCATAATTAAAAATATTTACACGTGATTTTGACCTAGGAGAAATTTTTGATATTTCGATATTTAAAAAACAGTGCCGATGTATTAATATATCGGCAAAATTTAACGCTATCGTTCGAATACTCCTTTTTCCACTCCAGGCCTATATTTTGGTTAGTACCAGCACATTTAATGACCGCCGGAGGAGGGGGCAAATAAATGTTCGATATAAAAACAGAAACAGTATGCCGGGAGCTCCACAATGTTAACATTTATGGGCGGCAATTGCCGAAAAGGATTTGACATGATAAAGTCTGCTCCGATGAATCTTGGTTTACATTGTTTCATATAAATTGTTAAGTTTTTACGTGGAAAACTCTAAAAGAATCTTACGGTCATGACTGTCTTTTCCCTGCAGTCCATTATCGGGAGCTTCTGTTAGGATTCAGGTGGTTTTATGATTTATACAACCAAAGAGGTTTAATCTTAGTTAGAAGTTCATCAGAATGGCGGATGTTTTGGTACATGAATGGGACAAAATTTCATTGGATAGTTTTTAGACTCTGAACGAATTTATTTCGCGAAGAATTACAGCTATTTTAGAAGCAAATGGAGACTTAGCGCCTTATATCAATCAAACTGCAGATTTTCACCTAATATCACATCTCATCGTAGGTATTATACTATTATATGTTAGTCAGCAAGGCACACATTATATAACTACAAACTAATCAAGAATTAAGATGGAACAGCGACATAAAGTAAGGCTTATTTTTTAAAGGTTTTCACAATTATAAGAAAGATTTTATTGGATAGAGAAAATAGAGCAATAATAAAGTAGAGAAATCCTGAATTTTTGCGCACTTATCTCCGACTTACAGAAGGGAATAATTATCTAATAGTAATAACCAATGAACAGAGATACACACAAAAGATGAAAAGGAGGCATAATCACTGAAGATGGAAGGAATTAGGAAAGGCTTTGTTGGCAGGACATATGCAGTATATGCAGAGGTTAATTTAACATTAAAGTATAGAGAGAGGAACAAACCCCATGAAATTATCAAATATCACTTATTGTATTATGAAAAGGACCCTAATAATTATAGAGGTATTACTTTATTGTACACAGTCATGAAGATATAGCCCAAATGATAGAAAATCGTCTAAAATCAGTAGTAGATAAGATGTTAATAGAATCGCAGAACAGATTCCGAAAAGAAAGAAGTATTCAAGAATATATAAGTAGTGTTGTATATATTTCATCTGTTCATATTATTTTCTCCAAACGCAGACAAAATGAAAGGCATGTAGTGAGAGATGGAGGGAAAAATTCAACACAAGGAACAGATATACCTAGGAATCATTCATTTTAACATTTGTTTACCCTTTTATAGAGTAGGAATGGGAAAATTAGAAGCCGACATAAGCGGAAGTGGGACGAAAGTATCAGAGAAATACCTCGGAAAAGATGAAAACTCCCGGCAGAAGCAAGAAAACTGAAAAAATAAAACACATTCCCACCACTGGGTGGTACAGAGCGTGTTTTCTGATTATTACATGTTTTTCAACGTATGTCCGATTTGGGACTATGCTGCTGAAGGTTTTTATACCCCGAGAGTGTAGAAAGTGGGTTGCAAGAACCAATAATGTGTCGAACATTTTATTTAAAAACACATATAAAAACAGAAATTTAGTAAATCCTTGGAAAACCAGCTTGGTGGCGTAGTGGCAAAAGTGACAGGTCGGTCCTCCTACAGTTGCGATAGTCGAGGACTCGAATCCCGCTGGGGCATGCTCGTAAATTTATGTTTGTGATTGTTTAACATTTGTGATTGTCCTTAGGCAGGACTAAAAACCGATAAGGAAAATGATCCCAGTAACGCCAGTGAGCCTGGTCACCGGTAAGACGGGATGTCTTCTGGGATGATTTCTAAGTTGGTCCCTCGACAATCGGTAGGCATAATGTCGAGGACCGTGGTTAAGAGCCCACGTTAAACTGTAGGTCCAGTTCAAATAAATATTAGTTGGTAAAATGGAGACTCTAACATATATTTTAGAAATATCCTTGGAAAATGACTCGTCAAGAATACGGAACTATCTAAAAACATTGGACATTGGAACATTATAAAAAAATAAACTTTTTATTTAAAATAATTAAAGAAGGTTAATTAAAGATCGGTTAATGTTATGTAATTTATGCGGAAATCAGATTTCTTAGTCAAATTATTGTTTTTTAGCGCATTGAACTTAATCGTATATATGACTCGTGGTATAACCTGTGAACCATCTAATAATTCAATTCAAATTAGAGGTTGGCAGCTTATATCACTTAGTGATACAATATATATATATATATATATATATACATTATTTTAATAAATTTGTGTTATAATTGGACATTTTAATGTGTACCGATGTTTTAATGTGTACCGATAAAAGTTCCAAATAATTTGCTTATTTTCGTTCCAAGGCAGAGAAACATTTTGGAGAAATATGGTTAAATATTGGAAGTCGCTAATCTGTCAGTATACTTTGAATATCGGTAGTTTATTCACAGCAATAAGACCATTCTAATATAACTATTTACTGTTTATCTAAGTACTTTTAATTATGTCTACAGTTTAATTAAAATAGTATCGATGTAAATAACACTGTTGATAACATTTGAGTTGAGGTCTCATTTATTTTGTATGCAAATGAGTTTCTAATAATTTTGTTCTTTTTTCAGCTGCCAAATAATATGGAAAATTATATTTAATATATGTAATATGATGTGATGCGTCTAGACTTATAAATAGTCATTAAGTCAGTATATATTCAAAAGCAGACCCGACAGGAGAAAATGAGCTTCTAACTGAACTCAATGCTGTTCATTACTGAACGACCGTGTAGTTTCAGAATGCAAAGAAACATAGGAATTAAATTCAGGCCTTCAACAAGTGTTAATCAAATTCAATCAAGGTTAGAAAAAAAAATGATCAGCTTTTATGTACAACAAATTGTTCGATGGGCCAGTTCGATTCACCATGTTAAGGGTAATTAATAGATGTTTGATTAATAATGTTATTTTATCGACTTTTTACAGCCCGTTGCGTGTGTGTGTATGAACAATATTTACACACAGATAATGTATGGACTCAGAAGTTGTCGCTGAACTCAAGTAAAATAAAAAAAAAATAAGCAGATATCTGGTTTAAGAATTTAAGCAAGAAATGAATTTGTTCTAGGATCTGTAAATACAGATTTTGTAAATTACTTGATAAATTAATACTTTAGCATGTGTTTATGAGTTTGTAACTCAAAAATACGATAAGGTGACTTTACTAGATGACAACACGCAAATACATTACCTGCAAAGAAGATTTTATTCTAATTAATTTCACTCTCCAGATCTGGCTCTGCCCGCCGAAGTAACAAAAACGGGAAAAAAGGTTAATTCAAAGAAGAACCTGTTCTTTTGGAACGATATTCATAAATTGACAGAGAGATAAATTTATAGAGTCGAATAGCCAAAATTTTAAATAAATACATTCTGAATTTCCATTATAAAGTCCTTGATTTCTTTAGCTAAAAATTTGGATATAGTTATATATATATATATATATATATATATATATATATATATATATATATATATATATATATATATATATATATATATATATATATATCCAAATTTTTAGCTAAAGAAATCAAGGAATTTATAATGTAAATTCAGAATGTATTTATTTAAAATGTTGGCTATTCGACTCTATAAATTTATCTCTCTACCAATTTATGAACGAAAATACGCAAATTATTTGGAACTTTTATCGAACTTTATTTATTATATATATATAAATTAATAAATAATATATATATATATAATATATATATATATATATATATATATATATATATATATATATATATATATATATATATATATATATATATATATATATATATATATATATATATATATATTTATATATATATATATATATATATATATATTTATATATATATATATATATATATATATATATATTTATATATATATATATATATATATATATATATATATATATATATTTATATATATATATATATATATATATATATATATTATATATATATATTATTTATTAATTTATATATATATAATAAATAAAGTTCGATAAAAGTTCCAAATAATTTGCGTATTTTCGTTCCAAGGCAGAAAAAATTTGGAGAAATATGGTTAAATATTGGAAGTCGCGAATCTTTCAGTATAGTTTGAATATCGGTAATTTATTCACAGCAATAAAACTATTCTAATATAAGTATTCACTGTTTATCTAAATACCTTTAATTATGTCTAAAGTTTGATTAAAGTAGTATCAATGTAAATAACACTCTTGATAACATTTGAGTTTAGGTCTCATTTATTTTGTATGTGAATGAGTCTCTAATAATTTTGTTCTCTTTTCAGGTGCCATAATACCTTTTTTCCATAATATGGAAAATTATATTTAATATATGTAATATAATGTGATGCGTCTAGTCTTACAAATAGTCATGAAGTCAGTATATATTCAAAAGACGACCAGACAGGAGAAAATTAGCTTCTAACTGAACTCAATGCTGTTCATTACTGAACGACCATGTATTTTCAGAATGTAAAGAAACATAGGAATTAAATGCAGGCCTTCAACAAGTGTTAATCAAATTAAATCAAGGTTAAAAAAAACCAATATCAGTGATCTGCTTTTATGTACAACAAATTGTTCGATGGGCCAGTTCAATTCACCATGTTAAGGGTAATTAATAGATGTTTGATTAATAATGTTATTTTATCGACTTTTTACAGTCCGTTGCGTGTGTGTGTATGAACAATATTTACACACAGATAATGTATGGACTCAGAAGTTGTCGCTGAACTCGAAGAGAGTCGAAGAACCTGTTCTTTTGGAACGATATTTATAAATTGGCAGAGAGATAAATTTATAGAGTCGAATAGCCAACATTTTAAATAAATTCATTCTGATTTTCCATTATAAATTCCTTGATTTCTTTAGCTAAAATTTTTGAAATAAATTATCGACACACCTGGTATATATATATATATATATATATATATATATATATATATATATATAAATATATATATATATATATATATATATATGTATACATGTATGTAAATTTGTACTAAGTCATATATACTCATATGAGTCCATTGTGATTTCCTTAGAATATTCATCTAATATAATTTTTTATTTATTCCTTTAATTGACATACAATACATTGCACGGAGTCGAATACAAATTCATGAAACTGAATAGAAAATGTTGTTTATTGTTTTTTGATTTTCTGCCATAAATGTTCAGTCGCTTATACTTATTTATAACAATTTATCAGTTTAGTGACATAATAGTTATGATTACTTTTTATTTTATTAGTGTTGAAAAGTTTAAGAAAATCAAATATCTCCCATTGAATGTATTTAATGTATACCTTTTTTGTTAGTATCAACTATGTAAAAATGAATATTTTGGTAGCCCTGTCAAATATGTTTGCATTTGTATCTTCAAATAATCATCATAACATTTTTCCAAACATTCTCATTCTTAAAAAATATGGTTACAAGGGGCGATTGTGCTATTATTGGGTACTCTTTTAAGCTATTACCTGAATTCATTAATTTTCTTGCCAAGTGCTATACTGATACATTTTTGGACACCCATTTTTTAACTCTGAAATATAAGATGGATAATTCAAATTAAACCGAAGTTCCCTATAAAGTACAAACATTTGGATACGTATATAACGGCTAGGAAACGGTAGGTGACGTCAAAGTTTCGTAGCGCTTCTCACTGGCGTTTAACTTAACATTGCAAATATTGAAATTTTGTGTTTTTATTTCTGGTAAGATCTTAGTAATTCCACTTTTAATTTTCAAATAAATGTATCTTTAGTAATGCTTTTATTATATATTACTATTATATATAAATATTTTTGTAGTTCTTTGTTACAGTCATCTAGCCTATTAACCATTGATACGAATACGCTAGAACTCTTCTAGAACTAGAATCAAACGATTTTATACAACAAAAATAAATGGGAAAAATCCATATTTTATTTAAAAACGACATTTTTTGAGCAGAGGTTTCTTTTATTTAATGTATACTTTCTTCATGGTTAATCTGTTTGGGATTACGTATTCATGTGCCAGTTCACCACCTTCTATGATCCATATACTACCTGTTTTCGCATGTTCAATAACTTTTACGATTCCATCTGCTACTTCTTCAGCTCTGAAAATATTTTACCAAAATGCATTAAATAGTTTCGAAATATCCGAACTATTTAGTACTACTGACGTTTGAATAACTTCACTGCTGGCGTATAATTCGGATATCTGTTTTGGTACTTCATGTAATGTGTTTGTAGATGTAGCTCCAGGACATACAGATATAACTCTAACCCCAGTCCTCTTGTATATCTCTGCCGATCCCCACGACAACGTTAAACCATTAACGGCAAACTTTGTGCATGAATAAACGGGATTATCTGAGGATCCTTGGAGGCCCAGTGTTGATGAGATATTGAGAATAATGGCTGCTTCGGTCGATCGACACGTCTGCAAATAATTTTCTAATCCCAACTGGATCCCATTCACGGTACCTTTCTGAAAAATATTGCTAAAGGTGTTGTCGCTGATTAATTATTTTCGATGTATACTTACAAGATTGACATCGATAGTTTTTTTCCAGTCACTGTCATCGAGAATGCCAGCGTTGTTTATTAAAATATCCACGTGACCAAAGGCTTCAACAGTACATTGAAATGCTTCTGAAAATCAGAAATGTTTCAGAAAATTTTTTCAAAGATAAGTTTCAAATTCAGTGATAAATATGTTGTATAAATAGAAATGATAATATCGAAAATACATATAGCCCGTCCAATAAAACAACGAACTCACGTCATCTAAATTGACCATGTCAAAACGCCGCAATGTTACTGCAATGAAAATAATGAAGTGAAACAAAAATAATGTCATTAAACATTTATTTTAATGTTATAGTGCATCTAAACTATATATTATCTAAGGACTTAAATTACAACTAGACAGACATAATAGTGTTTTCCACACAATCTATGAGGTAGAGTTCTAGGCACATATTTTATGTATTGGTATCCTCTGGAGTCCTAATCCACTTAATTAACAATTATATTTCTAAGTAGAGAGAGTAGTAAGAGAGCATAGTTATATTTTACGTTTAGTTCTTGTCTCCTTCGGGGCAGTGTTTCCTTGTCAAGTCAAGTCATTTTGATATCATTATATTTCTCCTTAATTTATCCTATTACTACCTGTATACATCTTTCTTGATAAAGTTCTATTTTATCACTGCATTCTACCTAATTCATTTGCCATATCTGCAAAACAGTTAGTACTCATTCTCCCTTCATATATTCTAACCAAATGCTCATGTATATTCTGCACAATTACGCACATAGTTATCATGCAGTTGTCATAATATTAATGATATACTTACCTTTATTTGTTTCTACTCCCATCACCCTCTCTGGGTAACTGTGAGCATTACATCATATTTTCACATTCGGAAAGTATCATTCAATCACTGTCACTTTCAAAATCGCTCTTCAAGTGCATAACTAAGCTGTTAATTTTCATTCTATCTAACACTTGTTCACGATTCCACCATTTGTCAATTCTTCAGTGTGCCTGACCGAGTTCATCCGAACTGAAGGTGATATTGTAGACAATGCTTCTTTTCATATATCCGAGATTCATATCACTACTATTTTAAAGAATTTTGCATATGTTTGGCAACCGGACGACTTTTGTAGGCTGATTCGGTTACACGTTCGAAGTTATCAGACAGCAATGTGTCTCTTTTTAACTATAATAAATTAAGAAGGAAAATATTGTCTGATCTTAAAGCAAATTTATAAATTGTGATAGACAATACATTAAACATCTTGATGACGTGAGTTCAAAATTATTTTGAATAGACTATATACATGAAATTCTAAATGTATTATTACAAATTTGAGTTGTATGGTGAAAGCCCCTAATAGAAGAGATAAAAAAAAAGATCTGACATATATTTGGTGATAACATATAAAAAATCGTTCTTTTCCATTCCAGCAAAACGACCACATAATAGACAGTAAACAGAAGAAACATAAAAAGTTAATGTGTTACAGTTATTTGCGAATATTTTAATGAATATTTATTTTTATATTATTCAAAAGAACTTTTTCATGGATTAAAAACATTACTTGTCTTAGCGACTTCTTTAACACAATATCACAAAAACTGTCACTGCATATTTTATGGCATTTATATATTTTACAAACCTTCAAATTGATCCACATCAGTTACATCAGTCTTCACGAATAATATACTATTTTCTGTGAAATTTTCAGATATACTTCTTACTGCCTTCGATCCGGTCTCTTCGTCTATGTCTGCAATAGTTACGGCCTATAAAGAAGTATTTGTTTTAAAGATTTGTGTGATTTAATATTTGATGTACAGTAACTTTTATAGAATATGAATGAAATAATATTTATTTGCTTATTATGCCTTTATAATATTACCATACTTAAACACTAAGATATTATATTATATATCAATAAACAATATTACTTTTTAAAAATATTAGTTTTCTATATTAATCACATTAAAATTTAAAAACATATTTGAATGTTAAAACACTCATTTATTGATTTAGGTGGCGATTTGGTAACAATTGAACACATACAAATGTTCTTGCTTTTTTTTCTATTGTTTTGTTTAATTGACAGTTTGGGAGTGATGTGGAATGTATTCAAGAATCAAAGATAAGCATTGATAAAAGCAAGTGGTCACCAGAAGACTTGCCCCTTCTATATAAATGATAATGTCAAGAACATAGTAGTTCCTATTCTATGGTCGAAAGTTATGTAGATTTGATATAGGGCTGCCTTATCAGTACGACTTTCTTTAGTATTGATTGCTGTGGAAATTTCCACAATTATGTTAACAATACAAGGATCATTTTTTAATACCACTAAATTTAATTCGTGGGTCTATAATATTGTTCTAAGTTATTATGAATGATTTTTTGTATAGTTTTTATGTAATATTTTAGGTGCTTGTATATACTCTGGTAATTTTTCGCTCTAAAAGTGTATTTATTGAAAAAAATCTTTCATAATTTTTACAACTTTTTTGGAAATATGCCGATGCTGTCTTGGAAGAACCATTTCATTTTCATTTTCGCTCTTCTTCAGCATTTCAATTCTGTGTGATGGCCGAGCCTTGCTGCAGCAGAATATGATAAACTGGAGGGAATGTTGGAAATGGCGCATGCGCTCTCTCTTTTTTTTTACCAATAGTGTGTAATCGGCTATTTAAATCGGCTAATAAAATTTACCCTTGATCAAGTCAATAAAAAAAATGGAATATTTAGATTTTGCGATGTATTATTGTGATAGATTAACCAGTTTATAACAATAATAAAGAACTTGTTGTGTATTGTAACTTCCATTAATTTTAAAATATGGAAGAACAAAGGTAAGTACGAAATCCAAAGTTAAATTTTATAAAATTAAAATATTCAAATAGCATCATTTTGGTTATATTGAGAATATTAACTGCCAAATTTCACCCCGATATAGCTGCAGAGTTTAAATCGATAACAAGAAGTTAAGAAAAAAAAATGTTTTTGTTTCAAACGTTGCAAAGGGTATGTGAGAAATAGTATACAAATTGACCAGAAATATAATTAAAGGTAATTATAACTTTTATATATATTTTGTTATAATTAATGATCCATTCGCTTTAGGCTTGTAAATGTACAATACGTCAACCAAAAGATGGATACTCAGTTCAGTAGTCAATTCATTAGTGCGGTTTGTACATCAAAAATAGTAGCAAAAATTGCACTAACTTATAAAATTAGACATTTACTTTAATTGTGATATATTTTAGTAACGATTTAATTTTTCTTTTATAGGCGAAGTGCTGCTGGAATTTATCGAGCAAAAGGCGAAAATAAAGTTAATTTAGAATAAGAGAAGAAAATATATAGGATTTTGTTGACTAAATAAATACATTTTGAATTTCCATTATAAATTCCTTGATTTCCTTAGCTAAAAATTCGGAAATGAATTATCGACACACCTGGTATATATACATAACATATAACATATATATAGTATATAACAATATATACATAGTATATAACAATCAGTTTAATGATATAATAGTTATGATTACTTTTTATTTTATTAGTATTGAAAAGTTCAAGAAAATCTAATATCTCCCATTGAATGTATTTAATGTATACTTTTTTGTTACTATCAACTATGTAAAAATGAATATTTTTGTAGCCCTGTCAAATATATTGGCATTTGCATCTTCAAATAATCATCATAGCATTTTTCAGTAGGTTTGCCCTTGATACATCTTTGATTTGTCTTCCAAACATTCTCATTCTTAAAAAATATGGTCACAAGTGGCGATTGTGCTATTATTGGGTACCCTTTTAAGCTATTACTTGCATTCATTAATTCTCTTGCCAAGTGCTATACTGATACATTTTTGCAACACCCATTTTTTAACCGTGAAATATAAGATGGGTAATTCAAATTAAACCGAAGTTCGCTAAAAAGTAGATTTCTTTCAGATGAAGAGTATGTTGGTCTGCAAGATGAAGATTTTGCTTTGAGATGTCATATAAAAATATGGTTTCTGGCCTTTTGTAAATACTATTAGTTTCCCTAAAAATGTTTAAATACGATGTAAATATGATGCATGGACTTAATGTAAATATAATTCAATATAATATTCATTTAAATATGGTGTTCTCCGTTTCTCCGTTTTTTTTTCAAATTTTCAACAAAATTTTCTAGTAGAATAGACTTTTGGTCTTCAAAGGTTTCCCACTTTTTATTTACTCGGTGAACAAAGTTACAACATTTTTCAATTGTTAAAATGTGCATTTTAATTAGTATTTATTTTATAATATTTCTTAAAAAATAATAACAATTTTCCTATTACTATCTTTACTAGTTTTTAAATGAGTTCCCAGCACTTCCTATACTACTGGAACATTCGTTTGATTATTTCCCTTGCGAAACGATATTGAATGAAAAATATGTTAAACCAACATTTTTAACATCAGGTACACCATTTACAAAACCAATTATATGCGCTTGCGCAGAGCTTGCCAGAACAGCTCTATTTCACCCAGACTGTTATTTTAAATAGATGAAAATGCGCATGTGCTAAACTGAAACCTTCTGTTTGCTGTATCCTAGCTGCGGCTTGAACACGAATAAGTGGTAGTCAGAAGACTATATTTGGTGAGTACGTAGGTAAGTTCCCATTCGAATGGCAACATTCACTGCGCCTATTACTTGCTGTTATTGAATTTGTTCAGCTGACGTTGGTAGATATCGGAACTATCAGTATGATTTTGGTTTTAACCACTCGTAATAGACTATTCCTTGCTGATCCCATTATATAATTTTATCGCCATAAATATTAAGCTTCATTGTGAATGTTACACACCTAGTTACATACCTAGTTACAGAAAAATGGTTCGAAGATGCATTTTGAATCAATTATTATGATAGCCATTTTCCTTTCTTTTGGATCTTTTCTACTATATGTGAAATTTTGGAAAGAGTTTATGTATCAACTAATCAGTATCCTGAAGGTTGTTTAAGAGTTGAGTTTGAGTCCCATCTAATGAGTCTTGTGTAATTCATGGTCTTCCAAAGTTCTTCAGTCCTCCAGGCCATTATCCAAATCGCAACTCTTAAAACTTTGAAACCAAAACCGATAATTGGTATGTAACGGAGTAGCATTAACATGGGTGTCTATATACTGAATAACCTTATAAAGCTAAATGGAGTGTCTACATAAAATGTAGAGAAGTGCAAAAAAACCGACCAAAAAAAAATTATACGCTTTCCCGAAATAAAATTGTTGATGCAACAAAAAACCATATTGTAAGACATAAAAACACTCTTGGATAACTATTATTGTTGTTATGTTAAACCTATTATTTTTAAAAAAATATCAATCATAATTGGAGCCAATTGTTATCGAGAAGCGAGAAGAGATAATGAGATTGTCTGCAAAATATATGCACTTGGTGGAACTACAAGTGTTAAATATAACAAAACATTTTCTAAAGTTTTAAACAAAAATATCTACAATCAGTCAAGGATATACTACAAAGCAAGTTCAGTTGTCCAACTTGGGTGTTCAGAAAGATCTTGAATAACTTTTTCGGTTATAGTTTACATACAGTTTTCTTTGGTTAAGTTCTTAATATCTATGTTATGTAGTATAATTAAGTACTATATTTTATCAAAAATTATTAAGTTATTCATTTATGGGTAAAAATGTAAATAGCAATTAATTCTTTACGGTCCTGTGACGCTAAAAATATTTTCGTTTTACATAATATGATGCGATTGTTTACTATGATTTTAATTCACTATATTTAACCTTGAGTAGTTTCTCGTTTAGTAAAATTGTATTAATCACTGAAACTGGTTTATGCTATTTTATTACGTAGGTTCAAATGTTCATACTTACTTTGGCACCATTTTCCAACAACCCTATTGCACAAAAATATCCTATCCCCGTTGATCCACCCGTGACCAAAGCCACTTTATTCGCAACCGAAAACGTCTGCATCTTTTCTATCACGCTAATCCGGTGTACTGGTCCATAATTCACTCGCTATCATATTTTGTTTTTGTTTTATTATCGGAGACGTATATTTACAGCCGATCTATAAAAATTCGAGCGTGATCACGGTTATACAAGGATTATCAAGAAATATTTACACCATTTTTCTATATATTTCTAATAACCGACCCTAATATTTTAGTTAAGGAATTAGTAAATAATAAATATTATGATATATTTTTTGACCTTGATATAATATAAAATATTGTTAAAAATTGTATGAGGTTAAAAATAGATTATTCTCTCTTTGGTTTGCTGGTGTAGATTAGAAATTAACAATTTGGTAATTCACTTGAACAATGATTCCGACAGTAAAAGTGACTAAATGAAACATCCTTTTGTTATGGGCATATGGCCCTGTGTTGACAGTTACCCAATTAAAACAGAGTGATAAGAGCGGAAACAACAATTGGTGAGTATACTCGTATAATTACCACTACATAAAGCTGGAGGGCTTATAGGTGTTGTGGAAAAGGGTTTAGTGTAAACGTAATAAAACAATTCTAACCTACAATACTTATATTTTATAACGTTATTTTTCTTTCGTTGTTTTATTTCATTTTTAGTATTTTGTCGTCGGAGTAAAAATAAACCAAAACTTGAATTTGTTGCGGCAACATTACGACGTTGTGACGTCATAAATCTTGTTGACGTACATTGGCTGCTTTATTGGAAGGACCATATATGCTGATATAATCCCCAGTCACCATTGCGTCCGCCAGAGTTATAGTGCAGAATGTTTAACTGCAGAACAATCGTCTTTTTTATATCAATTGCATGATAGTACGCGCTTACTAAATTATATGTGATATTATTAACCGCCATATGAATAATATATTTTACTAATAAGTCATAAATTTGTTTCAAGAATTCTATATATCTAATCTTCTAATTCTGCCTCTAATTTTTGGACAATCTATACTTCTTTGTATATACTTAAATTATCTACTTTGATGTAGTTTAAATTAAGATCTGGTCATGTAATTATTTTTCATTTCAATATTACAATTATTAACAATAGAGGCAATTGATATCCTTACCAATGTAAATTCAGGGCCATGGAAAAGAAATTTTGAAAAACATAACTGGGGATTAATATTACCGCCTGAGAAGTGATATGAATACTCCACAAGATACTCAAGATATTTGGAAATATTTAAATGGCAACCTAGGTACCGTTCGATTGATGCCTGTTCTGTTCAGTGGCATCTAGCCCCTTGAGACAAGAACAATAAAAAAGTTTTGTAGAAAAAATCCACCTTACGGTCTATCATATCATACGTTTGGTAAATAAATAAAAATTCTAATAAGAGTTAATTAATGATAAGTATTATTTGTTATATTTGTTAACTAATGTAGGATTGAATGTGCGAAATATATTGATAATCTATATATTAATCGGCCTGGCGAAAATTTGGAGGCACTTGGCAATTTGGTAGCTGGATCTATAAAATTTAGCACGTTTAGTTTATACGGAGGAATAATTTTTAAGCCTAAAAATTTTGTATTATACGTAAATAAATATATTCCAATATAACGAAATACAACCAAATCAAGCTACCATTTCTGTAGTATGTAAATCAACCACGGCCGCCTAATTTTTAAAGTCAAAATCTGCTAGAGCTGTCTTGCAAAGCGAAGTTGTTTAATTTTAAGTAATATTATTTAAGTTTTTGTTTATTTCCGTATTGTTGCGAAAAACTGTGAAAATTGTTTTTACTTAAGGACTATAGTAATTGATACGATTCTGGAGACAAAGTGTATCATTCTACTAGAGATAATTCTAAAGGTTATTAAGATTTTTCTGTAGATTTTACTGGTATTACTTTTGATCCATTTTAAGTTTCATTAGCATACGCATTTTTAACAAAACACTAACCAAATATTGTAAATAATAACTATATTAATTTGTAATCAAGAGCTAAAATAAATGTTGCAAAGAATATTAACAATTACGAATTAGTTTCATAAAATTTAATCAATATAATTTCATAGAAATTCCTCATTGATGAGTTCTCACATGCAATATAAGACAAAGTAGAAACCAGTAGATAAACAGCCATAAAAGGCAAATTAAAGTTGAGGTATCTGCAAGGGCGAGGTCGAAGAGTGGAATAAACAAGCAAAGAACGATGCAATTTTATTTAAAAATTTAAGTAAAAAATTATTTTTTAATCCGCCTGGTATATTTATTCTTTTTGCAATATTTATTTTAGATGAGATAAACGGATAGAAGGTAAATACTATATGAATACATAAATGAAGCAATGACAATATGGAATAGTTACATTAAGGTAAGAGTGTAAAATCCGACAAGGAAAATAATCCCAGTCACGCCAGTAACCAGGCTAGCTGGGTGTAGATCTGGGATGATTTCTAAAGTTGGTCACTCGCCAGTCGGAGTTAAACGTTAAATTTTAGGCCCAGTCCAGAAAAATCCATAGTTGGTAAAAGGAGACTTTGACTTAATTTTTGGTTATACTAGTTTCCTTCGACTGACTTTTAACGTTCTGGTTCTGTCGTCCTAGCCGCGACCTTGACAAAAATGTAACCAATTTATGCTTACTTAGATTTATACGTAATATATGTAGTTTTATGATTTTTTGGTAGTTTGCTTGTAAATAATTGTATTCAAGAATGTTAATGTAATAGGGTAAAAAGATTAAAATTGTAAATGATAAATTATAAAATATTTTGACTATTTTTATGGTAATAATAGGTAATATGTCGATTACTCTGTCGATTTTTGTTAAAAATATTTCTGTTCAATAATAAATAAAGCATTTATATCATTCCATTCCGATCATTTTTAGTTATGTCATGGATTAGTTTTTTGATGATTAGGTAATATGTTTAATTTTTATATAGTATTTATAGTTATTGTACATTGTTAGTTTTTAGGTTTTCTTTAAGTTATATTGTATCGTCTATATTTATTATAGTATATTATCTAAAGATGGCAATTAACACATTAAAATACAATAAAACATTTGTGGGTTATTATTCCATTCCATAGAAAAATTCCATTCCTTTTTACAGAACCACAGAACATTCAAATTTAAAAGTAATTCTACTTCGTCTAAAATTAAATTATAAATTGCATATTATGTATTATTATAATAGTATTCAGTAAATATTTTCCCCCCTCTTTTTAAAAGTTATTTCGTGAAGGAATTTATACATCTTCGTCTCGCTACACTACCGTTGGAAAATAAAACCACATATAAAATTAAGTGCTTCAAGCAAGTAGAATTCTGAAAATAATATTACTTATGATACTTTGTTATAATGTTCAATGGTGTAGTAATGTATACCTTGTTGATTATGGAAACTTAATGGAAATTAGATTTAATTAAAACTGTTGGTTAGTTCTTGAGATAGTTTGCATATATTTTAATATGATTTAATTCTGTATCTTATTTACTATTTTAATTAATGTTGTATATCAAGTATCTTTCTGATGTTATCTTGAAAATATTGTTAATATAATTTTAGTAATATATCATTTTAAAATTATTCCCTTTGCTTTATTATTAGAAACATGATTTAATAAGTTGTGGCTGAATTACGATTATATTCGAAAATTATAAGAATTCGTTTAATTTTTATATAATTGGCTACCACGGCGATATCGTACAATTTATTTTATTGTGTCATTAGATAAAAAGTATCCATACGAATCACAGTAATAAAACATTGAAGTTTCCTGATAACTAACCACAACATGTTTTTTTTTGCTACACTATGATTTATATAACATATATATTTCTATCAATTCAAACCATAATATTTTTATATATTGTTGATATCAGCATCTGGATATTTTCAGGGTACCGTAAAATATAAGTCACTATATTAAGTAAAATATTTATTATTTTTTACAAATTTTACAACTATTTTATTTTTTCGTTAAATTTCTTCATCACTGAGCCACTTCTGAACATGACAATATTCAGGTAAAGGAGGATTCAAGTCTTGTAAAGCTTTATTGTATATCTCGGTCACTTTTTGATCAACGTATTCTAAGCAGGTTTGTGAAAATTCAGTCGCATAAGCACATACAGGGATACGTCCACTAAAACAATCTTTGGTTTCACGAATGGTACCGTTATTCTGATGCACCCAATACTTGATTCTGTCTAAACAAGGACACTTCCAAGGATTATTATCTAGGGTGATATCTTTGGCAGCCACCTTTTGTAGTACTTCATTTGATAAAAAGTTTAAATAGTTAGCGTCCAATAGTAACGTGCGGATCTTTAAATTGTTGGGGAAGATATCTCCTTTAATTTCCTTCAGTCTGTTATCTCTAAGACCTAAATAAGTCAATTTTCGAATACCTTTGAAAGCTCCCGGATGTATCATCGAGATCGCGTTGTAATCGAAGTAAATCTCGCTCAATTTGGTTAGTTTTTCGAAAGCCCTCCGCGGAATAGTCCTGATCCTGTTGAACTGGAAATCCAACACTTTCAGATTCGTCGTGTTGGTAAACCATTCCCTGTTCCAATTTTCCAGTCTGTTGTTGCCGGCGTGAATTCTCAGAAGGTGTCGTAGATTCGCGAAGGATAGATCCTCGATGATATCGATTCGATTGTTGTGGATTCTTAACATTTCCAACGCGGGTAGTTTGTTAAAAGCCCCTCTAGGTATTTCGTTGATCTTGCTGTAAGATATTTGAAACGCTTTTAGTTTCGGTGCCTTATGAACCAAATCCGGTGTAATACTTCTTATAGGGCAGCCCCAAAACGACAAAATTTCCAGATTCTTCATATTTTTAATGGTGTTTTTCCCCAGTGAGTCCACATTATCCTGTCCTCTGATATAAAGCTGTTCTACTTTTTGATTAGGAAATAGAACGTCTTCAATGCATCCGCTTATTATAAAACTATGGGACTTGTTAGAAGTGTTTTCCTTTGCCGAAACATTCACATTCCGTAACCAATGGCAACCATACACTGCATTTAAACCGTAACACAAAACAATCACTGATAACCAACGCATCTTGCATCTATTCGTAAATAACTAATATGTTGCTGTCGCTGAAGAATAGATATAGTCCCCCAGTGGGTCGAAGTTATAGAAAATCGGACAAGTTTTTATAGAAAAATGTAATGGGTTCCAATGTCACGTAAAGTAAAAAAGTTTTTGGCTGTTTACATGTTAACATATTTAATAATATAGGATATTAAACATATTTTGCCTATATAACCGACTTCAAAAAAGAAGGAGGTCCTATGTTCGGCTTTATATATATATTTTTAATGTATGTGCGGCTTTATATATTTTTTTAATGTATGATTTCTCTGTCGATTATGGACCGATTTTCAACATACACTTTTTATTCCAAAGAGTGCACTTCAGAGGTGGTTCCATTGGAATTCCATTCAAGTCATTCCATTCAAGTCAGGATCTGTTGGGGGGAATAGGGAAATTGAGGGAAATTTCAAAGGCACGTATAAAATTTTCACATATTTATTTGAAATAATTATATATTTTTGTATAATGTTATTCTTAAACTGATCTGACGAAAAATCTGAAGTGGTTCAGTGTAAAAACCATTAAGTTTGCTTTTTAAGCACGTACGATATTATATGAGAGTAGGCAACCAATTCTATGGTGGAACGGTTACAGCGTTAAGACCACACGCGGAAATTGTTGGTTCGATTCCCAATTTTTTGTTTCCAATACTTGAGTTTGATCTTGGTTGAAATAGAAATGAGCAGTAATTATAGAATCGAAATTAACACGGCGACTGTTGATATTTTTGATCAAATCTGCTGAGTTATTCTGGGCATTTATCAACCACAATAATGGCTGTACATGTATAATGTCTTTGTTGTCTAAATGCTTTAGAATCAGGTCATGTTATTATATTGCAGTAGCTTCTATCAATGAATATTTATGATTCATGAAAAATTACAAATTGCTGGCGTTCAACGGTATTATGGGTTTTCCATTGCGTCAAGTCTACGCTTGGCTTTATTGAGTTATAATATTACGATGATAAAGCTAAAATTATTCAGAATATAAACATCTAGTTAACCTCGCCAAATAAATGACTGTTGGTCAAATAATATTCTATTATCTCTTCTTGCTATTTCAATGTATGAAACTTGATTTTATATTGTTTAATAAATATCTCAATATTTTTTAAATATCGGCTGAAAATAATATCGATATATCGGTGAAAAATAGTATCGGCCAAAAATATCGAAATATCGATATATTTTTTAGGCATCCTTAGTCCAGAGGAAGAGATCTAGTTCAATCGATGTGGTTTTCGAAGTTGAAAAATCGGTCTATAAGGAAAGTATAGAAAATTAGAGAAGCTCTTTACTGAATGTTGGATTTTTGAGGAGTTTTTTGAAAAATTTTGTTTAAAAGTTGTTTAAAAGTTAAACCTGGAGATACATTATAAGAAAAGACAATTATTTATCTCTCACTGTTCCGAGATATAGTTCTGAAGCGTATTGTAAATGCGTCTTGGCATGCACGCCTTAGTGGCCTTCATAGATTCATAGTTACCACGTCATCATGGAAGTGCCCACACTTTTAATGTCATTAAACCCCTCAAGAGGAAAAATCATCTGATCCTGAATTCATCTTAACTAATGTCTCAACACTAAGTAAATTAGTGGGAAATAGATTAGTTATAGTTATTTATTAGTGTTTTTAGATAGAGAAAAGCTAATTTTTATTTATACACTAGATCTGGCAAATAAAAATTACATTGTGATAAGTCACCGTCTTAGAGAACCAATAATTTTTCGATAATCTTTCTGATAATTTAAAAATACGTCCTCCTTACTCAACATACCTTGTCATATATCATATGCTTTCCAGCAGAACAATATTTTGATTAGATGTATTTTTTGCCAATGTAGATTATTTTAAACATGTTTGAAATACATATTGGGAAACTTTTTATATTTTCATTAATTGTAATTCATTAATAAACTGTACTGTATTGTGTAATATGAAAATCTAAAAGAGATTTTTTTTTTCTCAGGGCATAAATGATATACTTATTTTTAATAACATAGTTTTATTATCGTATTATTTTACAAAGTGGTTAATATTACATTCCATCGTATTACATTCCATCGTATTTATTTATAGTTCG
This sequence comes from Rhynchophorus ferrugineus, assembly GCF_030347505.1. Lineage (NCBI taxonomy): Eukaryota > Metazoa > Arthropoda > Insecta > Coleoptera > Curculionidae > Rhynchophorus > Rhynchophorus ferrugineus. The sequence continues at coordinate 86,266,704 of NW_027472580.1, read as the reverse complement.
TGGAGCTGTACAAGACTTAGATAATGAAGGATCTATGGACTCTAAAGCATTAAGGTATTTTTCAGTTAATTGTGGATCAACATATTCTAAACAAATTTCTGGATAATCAGACAAATGAGTACATACAGGGATGCGTCCCGTAAAACAATCTTTAATATTCCGAACAGTACCATTATTTTGATTCATCCAAATCAATATAATGTCCAGACAAGGACATTTCCAAGGATTACTATTAAGGGTAACATATTTAACTGTTATCTTTTTGAGTAATTTTTTTCATAAGAAATTTAAATAATTGCTATCTAATTGTAACGAGTAATTATCGAGTTTATCAGGGAAAATATCTCCTATAATTTCCGCTAATTGATTGTATCTAAGACCCAAATATTTCAATTTTTATTTCATTAGATTATTTTAAACATGTTTGAAATAAATATTGGGAAACTTTTTATATTTTCATTAATTGTAATTCATTACTAAACTGTACTGTATTGTGTGATATGAAAATCTAAAAGAGATTTTTATTCTCAGGGCATAAAAAGATATACTTATTTTTAACAACATAGTTTTATTATCATATTATTTTACAAAGTGGTTACTATTACATTTCCCCGTATTTATTTATAGTTCTTGGAGCTGTACAAAATTTAGATAATGGGGGATGTATGGACTCTAAAGCATTAAGGTATTTTTCAGTTAATTGTGGATCAACATATTCTAAACAAATTTCTGGATAATCAGACAAATGAGTACATACAGGGATGCGTCCAGTAAAACAATCTTTAATATTCCGAACAGTACCATTATTTTGATTCATCCAAATAAATATAATGCCCAGGCAAGGACATTTCCAAGGATTATTATTAAGGGTAACATATTTAACTGTTACATTTTTGAGTAATTTTTTTGATAAGAAATTTAAATAATTGCTATCTAATTGTAACGAGTAATTATCGAGTTTATCAGGGAAAATATCTCCTTTAATTTCCGCTAATTGATTGTATCTAAGACCCTAATATTTCAATTTTTATTTTATTAGATTATTTTAAACATGTTTGAAATAAATATTGGGAAACTTTTTATATTTTCATTAATTGTAATTCATTACTAAACTGTACTGTATTGTGTGATATGAAAATCTAAAAGAGATTTTTTATTTCTTAGGGCATAAATGATATACTTATTTTTAATAACATAGCTTTATTATCGTATTATTTTACAAAGTGGTTAAGATTACATTTCCCTTTATTTATTTATAGTTCTTGGAGCTGTACAAGACTTAGATAATGGAGTATCTATGGACTCTAAAGCATTAAGGTATTTTTCAGTTAATTGTTGATCAACATATTCTAAACATATTTCTGGATAATCAGACAACTGAGTACATACAGGGATGCGTCCAGTAAAACAATCTTTAATATTCCGAACAGTACCATTATTTTGATTCATCCAAATCAATATGATGTCCAGACAAGGACATTTCCAAGGATTATTATTAAGGGTAACATATTTAACTGTTATCTTTTTGAGTAATTCTTTTGATAAGAAATATCGAGTTTATCAGGGAAAATATCTCCTTTAATTTCCGCTAATTGATTGTATCTAAGACCCAAATAATTCAATTTTCGAATACCTTTGAAAGCTTCTGGATGAATAGTCGAGATTTTATTGAAATCGAAATAAATTTCGGTTAGTTTGTGTAGATTTTCGAAGGCTCTTCGAGGGATTTCACTGATTCTATTAACTTGGAAATTCAAGACCTCCAGATTTGTAGTGTTCGTAAACCATTCCCTCTTCCAGATTTCCAGCTTGTTATTGTCGGCGTGGATTCTTTTAAGATTCCGTAGGTTTGTCAGGGACCGGTCTTCGATGAGATTGATTTGATTGTTATGGATCCTCAATAATTCCAAGGCTGGAAGATTATTGAAGGCCCCATTGGGTAGTTTCTTGATGTTCCCATAGGATATTTGAAAGTTTTTTAGATTAGGTGCTTGATGAACCAGTTTAGGTGTAATACTTTCTATTGGACAACCCCAAAATGACAAGGTCTCCAGCGTTTCCATTTTTTTCACAACAACACATCATTAATACAGCCAGATATAAGCTGCGAAAATGAATTGTTACCAGCGATTTCCGTTATCGTAACGTTCACATCTCGCAACCAGTTGCAAGTATACACCGAATATACTTCGAAACAGAAAATAACCAGAGATGACCAACGCATCTTGGATTTACTCGTAAACAACTGATGTGCTGGTATCGCTGAAGAGAGATACATCGTCATCCAGTGGGTCGATACTATCGAAAAAGGATCAAATAAAATGCGAGAAATAGTTTTTAATTATTTTATTTTTATAGTATATGCATTATAATAGCATATAGCTTTAATCTATTTATTTAATGTTAATTTTAATTTATTTTAATATTTAGTATTAGCAAGTTTTTTATTTTCGTTCCAAGGTAAAAAAAAGTTAAACAATGCAGTACGAGAGACAACAGTTATAGCTCCAACAAAAATAGTTTATTTATGTAAAGACTATTTTTGTTTAAGCGTTTATTATTTTTAGCATCTTTGTGAACCTTTAGCACCTAGATCAGATCAATTCGAGATGAGGTTTCATTTATTTTATTAATTACATAAAATCATATACAACTTTTTATGTATATCAGTCCCTAATAACTTTATTTTTGTTTTACTTACCAAATAATATTGATATTTATTTTTAGTATCATGTGATGGATTTACTTTTAAGCATGCATTTCCACAAAATTTGAAAGCTAACCAATACTACTGAATAATCATATGTTCTCAAAGAATAAGCAAAAATACTAATTAAATACAAAAAAGATTCGTCATAGCCAGATTAAAATTTTGTATTAAATATATGGTATCTGGTACATTAAATACTTGATGAAATATTGTAATTAAATATGCTCTTGTAAATTTCTAAAAGATATTACAAGTTATTTTGGGTTATACTTTTTCTGTTCACAGACCCAAAAGGTTTAAGAAAATCAGACATACATTATCAAATATATATAATTTAAACTTTTTTATTTGTGTGGTAGTTAGTATCAGTTATGTAAAGTTAACCGTTTGCTTGGCAAATCACAGTTGCATGTTGGTGTGAACTGTAAAATTTGATTGTTTCGTGGTAGATCTGAGAGCGATAAAAATTAAGAATATTTCTGTAGCGTACTCAATTACCATTTCCACTTTCCACTCTTTTAATATGCAATTTGTTTTAAATTTTTCTATACTATCCAGTTTTCTTTATCCCTTTGATCATCTTCAGTCTCGTTCTAAACTATCGACTTTGCTTTTTGTTAACGTTTTTTAATCTTTGGTAACTGCATCTCAACCATAAACTTGTGCAGAAAATAATGCATATTTTTGATGCTCTGGGTAGTCTCTAACTAATCCTTCTTCTCAATTTTCGAGCAAAAGTATACATTCTGGGGAAATTTCACTAAAAAAGTAAAAAAAAAAGCATGAAAATGTCTAAAAATATGTATAAAAATTCTGATTATAATACAAGTTATTCGTAAATCAAATGCGATATCTATGTACTTTATATTGACATTTTTATAATATACAATTTTTACGAAATTCTAAATTCTTTTTTAAAATAATTATTAATATAGTTATTCGTAGTTTATGACAGTTGTAATTCCCACCCGTTATGAGTAAGAACGACAAATCAATAGAATTGTTATCTCGATGAAACTTATGCGGTTACAACCAGTTAGGAAGTAGATTTTTGGAATACCCCAGGAGATATGGTGATTTTTATTGATGTTAATAATGAGTCAGTATAAGACGTAATATTAATAGACCCTAGAGGAATGAGCAGAAATGCTATTCTCCTTCAAGTAAGTGGAGAATTTTCATCGGGAAAAACTTCAGCTTTTTCTTCTACTTATGGAGTCTAGATGAATGGATACCCCCGCGACAAAAACTGAAATTAGAATGACTCCATCATCAAAGTGGTAAGTTTTACATAAACTTCTGTGCCTTCAGTGTATCTCTTCAATCACCTAGTTCTCTGATCATTGGAGACTATGATCATTCATATATGATATTTCAAAGAAGGCGAACGCCTAAGAGCCTGCATTACTGCTTAAAAATATATATTGCCACTATATAACCATTCCACACCTGCCCACAGCTACCCATATACCTAGGACTACTTATCGATCAAAGGTCAAGTATTTCAAAATAAGTATATTAGTGGTTATCAGAAACAAACATATGCAACAGAGGGCTGATATTTCATTAGTCCAAACTTTAACTAACTAACTCAAAATATAAATTCATCAGGGAATTTACCGACTTAGATTTCTACTAGCCTCGGTCAGTTTCGTTTAGAATTGATGAACTGGAAGGTGGTTTTATTGCAGTAAACGAAGAGATGAATAATTAATTAATTTTTAAATGCGTGCTAAATCATTTTAAATCTGCACGTCACGTAACTGTTTTGGTCGCACTGGGTTTATATAGGTACAGGACTTATTTATACATTATATTAATAATTTTGGTTTATAATACCATCAGGTATTGATGGTGTCAGGGCTCCCAATGTAATTATACATCGTTAAAAACCCCAAACCATTTGTGTATTTTCGTTCCAAGGCAGAAACATATTGCAAGTCGGGAATCATCCAGTATAGTTTGAATATCGGTAATTTATTCATAGCAATAACATTATTTTAACGTAAGTATTTATTATTTTAAGTACCTCTAATTACGCCTAAAGTGTCCTTTACGTAATTTAGAGTTAAAAAAGACTGTTAGACCTCATTTGTTTTGTTTATTTAGTACATGACGCCTTAACAATTTTGCAGTTTTTTCAGTTACTGAATACAATACAAAATTATATTCAATATAATGTAACTGGTTTTACAAGCGCCCACGAAGTCAGTATATATTATAAAGGAAAAAAATGGGCTTCTAAAACTGAACTCACTGAACATTCACTTTTGTTCATTCTTGATTATATATTCTCAAAATACAAAGAAAAATATTAATTAAATTTAAGCCTCCAACAAGTGTCAATCAAATCCCATTATTATAAGGTTACGAAAGGCAAATATCAAATATCTGGATTCTTGTAAATCAAACAGTTCGATTGGCGATATTTCACTAGGTTAAGGGTAAGTTACACATATTTGATTGAACAATGTGATTTTATAAAGTTTTTACAGCGTAGTATAACAGGAATTTTAATGATTTCGAATAATGCTTACGTGTTACATGACAATGTACGAATTAAATGTTGCGTTTATTAAATGTTAAAATAGAAGAGACTAAACAGATATCTAGTTGAAGGATTCATAAGAAAAATTGATATGTTGAAGCATGTTTAAACACAGATTTTGAAAAGTACTTGATGAAGTAATGTTGTATATAAGACCGTTAGGCTATTATTAAAAAGAACTTCAAAATTACAATTTGTGCATTTTATTTACCCAAATATTACAAGGTAATTTCATACAATACAGAGCTGTGTCATCAAATGTATATAATTAAAAACTTTTTTGAGTTGGTGTAAGTGACACTGTTGATAATATTTGAGATTGGGCCCCATTTTTTATTTGTTGTGTATATGAGCTCCTAATAATGTGGTTTAACTATGTGAAACGAATATTTTGGTAGTCCTGTCAAATATATTTGCATCTGCATCTTTAAATTACATCATAAAATGTTTCAGCAGGTTTGCCATCCAAACAGTTTTGTGATTGTTCTATTATTGTTTATTTTTTAGAGTTATTACCTGCATTAATTAATTTTCTTGCCAAGTGTTATACTGATAGTATTTTTATCCTACCACATTTCATGGTTAACGTGCTTGGAATCATTCATTCTCAGTTCATTCTTTTCATTTATCTTTCCTTTCCATCGGTTGTACAAGACCGTAAAATACAAGACAAATAATCAAAATAAAATCGAATCGCGCTAAAAAGTTTAAATGTTGAATTGTAGAAATGATTGCTCGGAAACGGTAAGTGATGTCAATGCTTAATAGCATTTTAAAAAAATAGCGCTGGTAAAATTTAGCAATCCCACTTTTAATTTTAAAATAAATGTGTTTTTAATAATCTGTTTATCGTATGTTTTTATTATTAATCAGTAGTAATAAGATATATAGTAGTTATATATAATAGTTTCCGAGATATCGATTATCGAAATTTTACAACTTTGGGTCTGCTTCTAACTTAGGCCAAAATTGTAAAATGGTCTTATGAATTAGCGATTTTGTTCCAATTCATACTCCTAGTAATATTCGGCATGCTAATTACGTTGTCGATTACCAAAATGTATTATCTCTTATAGTTTCTGAGATATAAACAATAGAAATTTTACAATTTGGGATTTGCTTCTAATCTGGGCCAAAATTGTAAAATGGTCTTATGAATTAGCGATTTTGTTCCAATTCATATTCCTAGTAATATTCGGCATGCTAATTACGTTGTCGATTACCAAATGTATTATCTCTTATAGTTTCTGAGATATAAACAATAGAAATTTTACAATTTGGGATTTGCTTCTAATTTGGGCCAAAATTGTAAAATGGTCTTATTAATTTTGCGATTTCGTTCGAATTCACATTCCAAGTAATATTCAGCATGCTAATTACGTTGTCGACTTTCTTTCTTCTTTATTACAGTTATTTAATCCTATTCTGCTTCAAACCAATCAATCCAATTAAACTTGTCGATGCTTGGATGGGTGTCCTCGGTTCGATATATGTAAAGTATTTTCTCCGCCCTGCGTCAGACGAAGCAAAAATGACTTCCCGAATTCTTTGATAGACTTTTTTTATTTGTATAAAGGAATTTCCAACGTTATTTTACTTGTATAATATAAAGTGGTTTTTTGCTGGAAATACCGAGAATCTCCTTGGTAACCAAATTGTTTGTTTGTTGTCGGGTTTTCTCGTAATTTGCATTTACTCAATGACGATATGAATAGCTACTGTTATTCGTTCTTCTAGCATATGGGTTATGCAAAAGGAGAAGACGAAAAAACGAATATTAAATACGATTGGAATCTATACCTGAAATAAAATGTACACCGGATTATTAAAATATCGCTTCAATGATCAAATTGTGATGATGATTTTATAAACAATAGGTTTATTTTGCAAATGTTAATCGTAAATATCACCAACGTTAACATGAACACCGAAACTAACCATTTATTATTCTAGACTTCCTTGCAGACAGAGTACCTTATTATTTAATAACATGTTAAAAACACTCTATAAACAACGATATAATAATAATTATCACGTAAACACAGCGATTAAGTTACAAGGTCTTGAATATGCTAATATCGGCAATTTCTTGCATTATAATGGTCGGCCATATGTCTAATGAGTTAGAGCGATATTGTGGTACAATTTTTTTATTACATTACTACAAGTCGTGCCGCCTAACCTACAATTTGAATGTATAATAACATAAATACAGGTATATATCTAGGAGGCCCCATTGGCCCTATCTTAGTGTCTGGAGTTTAGGTATTAAGAGTGCTGTTTTTCTAATAAATGCACCTCACTACACTGTACTACAGAAGATCAAATGGTTTGTTTCTTTTTAGTCTGTGTCCTGTTCTGGTATTATCCAAGAGTTGTATTAGTTTGATCTTGACATAAGAATGCTCCGTTCTCATGTCCTCTTGCAATTCTCTTGATTTTTTAGTTCAGAGTCGGTATCTGAAGATCTCTGTGTAAACAATCAGTCCTGCAGTATTTCGGTGCACCTGCAATACTTCCCAGGACTTTGTTCTGGAAAACTCGTTTGGTATTTATGTTAATTTTCATGGAACATCCCTATAATTGAATTCAGTGTTATCCCGTTGATGAATGTTGAATTCCATATTATCTACTGAAAATTATGATTTTCTTCGAATGAACCAATATATTTTCCTACATCAAGCCGTTGCTTGATAGTAGTTAAAAGGTGTCTCCTTAGTTATTCTAATTAATAGTTATTTTGATATGGAACTTAAATATCCTCAAGAAAATGTAAGAATGTTATGGACAATGATGGACAGCAGCCTTTGATAATATATTTTAATATGCATTTTTTAATAAATCATTATATTTGAGCAAAAATTGCGAGAATTTATTGAGGACCTTAATAGTTATTTTAAATTCAACAAAAATTATAATAAATGTAAAAAGTCGTTTTCAATTCGCTTGACCAGTTTTAAATGGTTACCTAAACCGTTACAAAGAAAATGTTATTGTAAGCAAAATTATCTATTAAAACCCAATTTTCACGGGAAACATTGACTTCTTATAAATTAGACCTTTCTTTATGTAAAGAAAATGAGAGCCACACATATTTAAGCGCCACACTCAGTATTTTATATACAATATTGCGGTAGTACTCGCTATTCATCGGTACGTTGTTTGTTTATATTATTTGTGTAAATGAGAGGTCTGATTTTCAAGAATTTCAGTTCACTAATATTGTTGGTGGTTCATTTTATTTTATTATATTAATTTTATATAATTTAATAAGAATTTTGATGATTTATGTTGTTGAGTCACAAAAGCTGAGTTCATAATGACAATAAAGAACTTCTGAATATGTTCAGATGGGTTTTCAGGATATAAATGCATTTACATCAATATTAATTTAAATATATATTAGATACCATTTTGGACTTAGATATTAATTATTCCATGTATATACAGTAACTTAATATATATTGATAATTACTCAATATTTATTTACTTTAAAATATTCAGTTAATACATAATAATGTATTTCAATACTAAATCGGCACATTCTTAAATACTGTAAGATGATTGATGACATCTATTTACTTCGTACTTATAAAAAGAAAAAACAAAAATTATCTCGAGAATATAAAAATTATTGAATTACCTTGGTAAGAGGAGGATCTTTTAAATACTATTCATATATAAAGTTGGAATTTTGTTATGTTAAATGTCAGGCCAAACTGACATATTTTTAAATACGATAATTAGGTTGATTATATTTAATTATGCCGTATGTATGAAAATACAATACAAAATAACACGATGAGCCGGCTTGGTGGCGCAGTGGTAAAGGCGATGGGACGGTCCTCCTACTGTTGCGATAGCCGCAGGTTCGAATCCTGCTGTGGCATGGTCATAAATTTATGTTTGTATTTGTTTAATATTTGTGAATGTTCTAGGCAAGAGTGTAACATCCGACAAGGAAAATGATCCCAGTCACGCCAGTTACCAGGCTGGGTAAGACCGGATGTCTTCTGTGATGATTTCTAAATTTGGTCACTCGCCAGTCAGTAGGCTTAATGCTGAGGACCGTGGTTCGGAGCCCACGTTAAACTTTAGGCCCAGTCCAGATAAACCCTTATTTGGTAAAAGGAGACCTTAAAATATATTTTAAAAAACACTATGAATATGGAAACGGTTGGAGTGAGATTTAGGGATGCCGATATCGATATATTTTTTTAAATATCGATAATTTTGGCCTATATTTTTTTGACCGATAAGTATTACATATAATTACGTCAACAGTTTTATGTATCGGACTACCAGATTCTTAATGAGTTTACAATAAATTTAAGAATGATAATATCGTGGCACAAGAAAGATAATTTATACGGCAATGTTTGAGACAAAATTTTCATGGAAAAAATTGGTTTTTATAAATTAAACCTTTTTTGTGTGAAAAAAAAAAGAATATTTAATCGCCACACTCGATAATATATATATATATATATATATATATATATATATATATATATATATATATATATAATGTTGTGGTAGTATTTTGTTTATATTATTTGCATCAATGAGACGTCTGATTCGCAAGAATTTCAGGTCACTAATATTGCTCGTGGTTCACTTTGTTTTATTATATTATTTTTATAAAGTTTAACAAGAATTTTGATGATTTATGTTGTTGAGTCATAAAAGTTGGTTTTGTAGTGTCAATAAAGAACTTTATTGAATATGTTCAGATGGATTTTCAGGATAGAACAATCTTCGCATGAATTTTAATTTAAATATTTATTAGATACTATTTTGCACTTAGTGAATATTTATGTACATACAGTTCCTTAAAATATATTTACAATTACTTAATGTTTATTTACATTTACTTTAACTATACCCAGTTAATACATAGTAATGTATTTCAATAATAAATAGGCGCATTCTTAAATACTGTTAAGTGATTGATGACTATTGACTATTGACTTCATATATATAAAAAGGTAAAACGAAAATAATCTGGAGGATGTGAAAATAGTTGAATTGGTATGTTGAATTACTTGGGAAGGAGGGGGATTTTTTAAATACTATTTATAAATCGAGTTGGAATTTTGAGTGTTAAACCAAACTGACATATTTTTAAATACTATAAGGCAGTTGATGATATCTAATTAAGCCATATTTATGAAATCACAATACAAAAATAACATGATGAATATGAAAACAGTTGGACCGAAAGTACTTAGGAAAGCAATAGCTAATAGGTTCGCTAATAATATAAAAGAGGATATATTGCTTCTTGGAAAAATAAATTCCATTATGAAGGCGATCTTGAAGAGGAGATGTTTTTTTTATTGAGTTATTTTTGAGGTAATAGTGACATATATATTATAAAAAATATTATAGTTTTGGACGGATGAGATTATTGCGGATACTAACCTTAAATACTAATGGAATTCATGATTTTTGTTGTGGTAACCTGAAGGTGAGAGGTCAATGGACATTTCAAGGTCTTTCGGTATCAAAAAAATTGTACTTATTATTTACAACTGGTCTTCATTAAAGAATCGTTGAATTTTACAATGACCAGCTAATGGAGGGTGCAATGATTTTAGAGCGTTATAGTATCTTTTGGTAAGTTTCTGATCCACGTTTTCCAGGCAGCTCTGTGGAGACTCAGTAGAGTAAGCGCATACGGGAATACGTTCATCCACACAGTCTTTATTTGTTTTAATACTACCGTTATTTTTATACACCCATTTCCAGATTCTGTCCAAACACGGACACTTCCAAGGATTATTGTCAATGGAAACACTTTTCACTATCAACTTTTCCAGCACTTCACTCGACAAAAAGTTTAATATATTAGCATCTAACATTAAAGTGTGTATCCTAAAATCATCCGGAAAAACATCTCCCGGGATCTCCTTTAGTCGGTTGTGCCGTAGACCCAAATAAATTAACTTATGAACGCCTCTAAAAGCACTTGAATGAATCACCGAAATCGCATTGTAATCTAAATAAATTTCACGCAGTTTTGATAGTCTCCCAAAGGCTCTTCGAGGAATCGTCCTGATCTTATTAAATCGAAAATCGAGTAACATCAATTGGGTGGTGTTGGTGAACCAATCCCTGCTCCAGTTCTCTATGTCGTTGTGGCTGGCGTAGATTCTTTTGAGGTGTGGTAGATTGGCGAATGATAAGTCTTCCACCAGATTTATCTTATTGTTGTGGATGCTTAGCAGTTCCAAGAGAGGGAGATTATTGAAGGCTCCTCTAGGTATTTTCTTGAGGCTGCCGTAGGATATCTCGAAGGTTTTTAGATTAGGTGCCTCGCCGGCAATATTAGGTGTTATAGTACTTATCGGACATTTCCAAAACGACAAGGCTTCTAGGACACCCATATGTTTGATCGTGTTTCTTCCCAAATATCTTACGTTTTCCTGGTGACTTATTAAAAGCATTCTAACGGGTCGTTCCGCAAACAATGTGTCCTCAATACATCCATTGATCAGACGCATAAAACCGATACCGTCCGAAGTAACTGCGGTAACGTTCACATTTTGTAACCAGTGACAACTATATACGATATTCAAACCATAACGAACAATGATCAGTGCTAACCAGCGCATCTTGTGTTTACTTATAAAGAACTGGTATGTACATAGTGTTGCAGAGCAATGTATAGGCATACAGTTTTTTTTTTTTTTTTTTTTTTTTTTTTTGTTCTGGCCTAAAAACCAGGCGGTGGAATGCATGACGCATACCTGGTCGCGGAGACTTGCCCTGGAGTGACAAGTTGGACCGGGTTATGTGGGACTGCCTCTGGGCTTACCAATACACTAAACCGAAACCGCCTCACAGTTGACCCCTGTGGATCACTACTGCTACTGCATTAAATTTGGGGATATGGCACCCGCTGATCGGGCAGCCGTTATTGGGCACGAGAGCCCGGCGATTCTATTGATTCGCGAACCTGAGTTAACACACAACTGGGTACTGTTGTATGGGGGCAAAAGTTATGACTGTAGCGACGGATGAGGTCGTTTCAGCCTGGAAAAGGGGGAGAGCTTAGCGGTGACGCGGTGCTAAGCTCCCAGCATGTCGACCAGCTCGCGAACAAGCGCGTTTTCAGAAGAACTTGAGCTGAGTTGTTGTTTGTGGAATGATTGAGATATGAAGTGCTTGATTTCTGGAGTGTCAGTTTCCCTATGGATTTGATTATTTCTGACAAACCATGGAGCGTTTAATATTCTCCTGAGGAGCTTATTTTGGAAAACTTGAAGCCGTTTGACCTGGTTGGGTGTAACAAACTTGAAGTAGACATTAGATCCGTAGAGGAGTACGGACCGAATTAACATCTTGTAAAATAAGCATTTGATGGAGATGGGAAGCCTGCTAGAAGGGCAGATCAGAGGAGATAGCAGGTTTGCTATCCCCGAACCTTTTTGGATTGCTTTCTGGATTTGGGAATGCCAACCGAACCGCCGGGCGAAGTGAAGACCTAGGTACGTGACGTTATCCAGCCATGGAATTATTGCGGTGTCGATCTTAAGTTGCGAGACGTGCAGTGCGTAACGCTTCTTGTGGAAAATGATGGCCTGGGTTTTCAGGGGGTTGATTTGCAACCTCCAGAATTTGAACCACTTGACCGCATGATCGAGCTGCTTCTGTAAACGCTCATGAATTGTAACTTCGAACCTGGCGGCCGTGAAGAAAGCAGTGTCGTCAGCGTAAAAGGCGACGTCAATATGCTCTTTTCTCGGCATATCTGAAATAAAGAGATTAAATAAGGCTGGGGCCAGCGGGGAACCTTGAGGTACGCCAGCATCGATTTGTTTACGACTGGAAAGTGACGCCCTGATCTTAACCTGGAAAGATCTGTCCGAGAGATAGGACTTGATGAGAGCGGTTAGGTCTTCTGGGAGGCCTAACCGCACGCACTTTGCGAACAATCCGTCGTGCCAGACCTTGTCGAAGGCTTTGGTTAGGTCCAGAAGAACTGCTCCAAGCTTTTTACGTTGGTCAAGAGCATGATGGATGTGTGCAGCCAGACGGGAAGCTTGATGGACGGATGAGTGGTGAGCGCGAAAGCCGAATTGTTCATCTGGAATGATGTTGTTTTCCTTTGTGAAAGAGTTGAGAGCGTAGAGTATTGCCCTCTCGGCAAGCTTCGAAATGGCGCTGAGAAGGCTGATAGGCCTGTAATCAGATGGAGATGATTTTGCTCCTTTCTTGGGTATAACCGCTATATGTGCGTGTTTCCAAGACGCCGGGAAGTGTTGCAGTCTCATGATGGAGTTAATAATGTTTGCCAGTTCTGCGAGTTGCTTATGCGGGAGCTTTTTTAACTGGGTAATCGATATTCCATCGAAACCTGGAGATTTTTTGGTTTGAAGTTTGCCGATCATAGTCTGTAGAGACTTTGGAGATACAAAATGGTTGAGAAGAAAGGCGGGGGTTACTGGTCTTTTGACGGAGTTGGATTCGTTGATGACAGTGTCAATGTCTTTAGTTTTAGTGTTCTGTGCGGGTGGGAGGCATTTCATTTGAGCTTCGTAGGTCTCTGCAAGGAGCTCGACTTTTTCTTGGTCAGTGACTGCAAAATTTCCTGTAACCGCTGACTTCAGGGGAGGGATGACATTGTGCGTCTTCCCCACGAGGCATTTGGAGACACGCCAGAAGGAAGGGGGGCCATCCAGCCTTTGGTCCGCGAGAAATGAGTTCCATTTCATTGCTCGCCAAGTCGAGACGGCCGCCCTTACCCTCTTGCATGCTCTGTTCGCCTCCCTTTTGTCTGCAGCATCAAGGGTGAATCGAGCTAATCTGCATAAACCGTTTTTGATGCGAATTTCACGTTTAAGAGAAGCGGGAAGATTGTTTTTCCACGGCTGGGGTTGTGATGAAATTTTGACTGTGGAAGATTCGTGAGCAGACTGAATATCGCGAGTTAGCTTGAGTACGGCTTCCTCGAGGTGTTCTGATGTGTTAATTTTCGGAATTGGATCGGATTTCAGGAGAAGAGATTGGTAGTTTTTCCAGTCGGTTTTTTTCCTGAATCTTGTTAGTGGGACTTGAGTGGTGGCGCAGTTTCCGAGTTTGAGAAGGATCGGACGATGATCAGAGTCTAGTTCGTCAAGGACTCGAACTTCGGAATCGCGATTTACGTCTTGAAGAATAAAGAAATCAAGGATTCTTGCTGCGCCTTGAGAGACTGTACTAGGGTGATGGGTGGGTTCATCTGGCAAGGCAAGACCGTAGCCCAGATCTGCACTTAGAGCTACGATGGCGTTACCTGCGGGATTCGCTCTGGAACACCCCCAGGTGGGGTGGTGGGCGTTGAAGTCGCCACCTATTATTTTCGGAAATTTTCCTTCGACGAGTGATCGGTATTCGGCATAGTTGAATGCAGAAGATTTCCTGTACAGGGATGTAATCACGAAGGGACGTTCTTGGATATCGATTTTAATGGAGGTTGTTTCGAAGTTGTTTACTGATAACGATGGAAGGAGCTCGTGTTTGACTCCTTTTCTGACGAGAATGGCGGTTCCACCGCCTCGACCCGGAGTTCTATCGTTTCTGTAGACAAAAAAGTGTTCGAAAGAGAGACGATGCGAAGGTTTCAGGAAAGTTTCCTGGATGAGCACGATGTCGACGTCATAGAATGTTATGACGTCCTCCAATTCCGCTTGCTTTCCGCGTAAGCTATTTGCATTCCATGTCATCAGTATAAGAGATTTCGGAACAGCCATTTCGAAGAGTTAAAGGCTGCTGAAAGTTATAGAGACAGGTAAGTGTTGCCGCTTAGGCGGCGACATTTGGAAAAAGACGAGCAAGTTGGTGAGCCAGGGCGATCACTTGTAGGAAAGCCTGCGGGTCAGTAAACGCCTGCATGGTGGAGTTAAGGTCCGGTGTATTGGTTGGAGCAGGCTGGGTAGCGCTGGCTAATTTTTGGGCTAGCTTTCTGCCACCTTGGTTACTCCATGCAGAACCTTGTGGAGGTCTGGTTTCGGTCGGAATTTTTGGTTTTCTTGGAGCAGGACGGCAGGTGCAACCGCTGAAGTTTGCGGTATGAGTTTCACCGCAGTTGCTGCACTTTGGAGGTGCTTCTGGGATTTTGGTACAGGATCTAGTGTCGTGATGCCCGGCACATTTGACGCACCGTGGGGGGGCTCGGCAATATGAGCTGGAGTGCCCGAAAAGCTGGCAGTTGAAGCACTGCACTGGCTGGCCGTTTCCTCTCTGGACCTCGACCTTCACTGTGATGACGCCGAGTTTGGTCATATATATGATCTGTCGCTCTTCGCGAGGGACAACTACCTGAACAATTGGTAGTTCTGTCCCGGATTTTAATTTCCATCTTTGCACAAATTTGGGATGGAAGCCTTGATCAAAGAGAAGTTCACGTACTTCGTCAATGCAGAGTGATTCTGGGATGTTTTTTATTATTACCCGGAATGCTCTCTCCTCCGGATGACAGAAGGAATGGTAAGGGTAATTCCTTTCCTCGAGCAGGGTAGTAAGTTTACGGTAATTGTCGCTTGTGGCGACGAATAAGAAAATGCCGTCCTTTTTATTTCGGGTTATAATGTCTATTGATTGTGCCTTAGTAATTCTAATGAGCTCCATGAACCTCTTCTTATCACGGAGCACTATAGGCGGAATTTTTTCCTTTGGGGGACTTTGAGAAACAGTCGCCGAAACGGTTGGCACTGTTTTTGCTGTGGAGGTTAAGACTTGTTTAGTGACCTGGCTACTTACCTGCGCAGGCTGGTCTTGGGTTGGTCTTGTGGTAACTTGTTTCGGTACTGGCTGTGGGGCCGTCTTGGTGGTCGGCTTGTTTTGCACTGGTCTGGTGGCAAATTTTGTAATCGAAGGCTGTACGTTAGCCTTGGCTTTCGATTGGGTAGATTTAGTGGCTGGCTTGGCTACCGGATTGGGTTGTGATTTGGGAGCCTGTTTTCCCTTGTTGCCGGCCTTCGGCAGCTGGCTTTCCTGAGGTGGAGTGAAGGGCCCTCTTTTCCTTTTTCCCACTAAGGTGAAACCGTCTTCTGAGTCTTCAGTTTGGTCTAAGTGTTGTGTCGGTTTAGCTGGTGTCTGGGACTGAATTTCTATGGCAGCGGGAATCTTTACTTCCATGGCATCTCTTTGATGCTTCATGAATTGTGTTATCGTAGCTGTGAGAGTTTTTATTTCTTCCTTGAGCTCTTCGGAATAGGCATACAGTGTGGTGATTTCAAAGAAAGTGAGTCAAATATATTTAAATAAAGCCATTTGCTTTGGTGGGGTAACCTAATTTTATTATAATATTTGGCGTAACTTTATTTCTCTCAATATCAAATCCAGGTTTTTAGATCTATTTTGATCAAAAAATATTAAGACGTTTAAGTCAAAATTATGGTATTGTTAATTTTGGCCCCCTTTGGTCAGAACTATAAAAATTATTTCAGTGTTATGCGTTATTTGTATGAAACTATGTGGGAATATGGACCAATAACCGGTGGTTATTTGTTACGATTAAGCATAATCGTATACAGTATTGATTTTTCTAAACTTTTTTTAAATTTTCTGTATTTAGCTTTCAGCTTTTAGGATCCATCGACTCTAAAACTCAAATTTTGGATAATAAGTGAATAATTTACAAGAAGGTTTATGATAAACTTGTCTGAAACAACAAATTACACAATTATAGAAGATCTTACTGCAACCGACATTAGATCAAGTTACAAATCCTAAACCTGACTAATTTCTTGCTTACGTGACATACAGGGTGAAAAGGAGCGGAAGCTGAAAACCAAATATTTTAAACGAAGTCAGTGTAATAGTTTTTGAATAATTTGTCAATTCACCTCAATATTTTGTTAAGCCATTTACTGGATGTTTGCTAATAATTCCCATTTCCTCTCTCAAATATTATTCATAGCTTGGCTTCCAGGCTATACTTCTGATAATCTATGTAAATTATTTTCAGTAATTTTGTACCAGGTGTACCGGAAAGTCTTAGCCAATTTTTTAACGTGCGATAATATGTCCGATTCAAGTACTTTCAACGCTTCCTTGACTCATTTTGCTGTATGAGCCGGACTGTTATCGTGTTGTAAAATAACTTTAAGATGTCTTCCGGCCCATTCTAGACTTTTTTAATCAATGCGTGATTCAAACCGATTATTTGTTGTCAATAGAAATCACTATTAACTCTACCACCAGATTTCAATAGTTCGTAATATGACACGCCACTCTGGTCCCACCAAACGGAGAACATTTTCTTGTGACTAAAACGATTTCGCCTTGGAGTTAACCAACCGGCTTTCACTCACCACTCATCTCTTTCTTCGAATCTACGACTTTTTCTCATATTTATAGCCACGGGAATAGATCAGAATAAATTGTAATCAAATAGAGCAAAGTTTGGTACATATGGCTATTGTAGTAGGGTCTGCTGTTAGAGGTTCCTTGACAGCTTTTACAATAGATAATTTGGCATTATCATGCTGAAACTATATCTGCTTGAGCTTCAATAGTAAACTTGGCTGCACAATTTATTATTGATAACGTATTTCAATGATGATTTTGCTGGAATATTTTATAGCAAATCACTCCAAATTGAAGTAATACATAGTCGTGTTTATCACAAGATTTTCTGTAACTTGATAGAGTATTTCGATTTCTTTGGTTTTGTGCTATGGTTGGCAAGGGCTTGAGGCTGTTTTAAATCACTTATTCAGTTACTTCTAAGGATCCACAGACTTTCTCTTAAGTTTAGTATGAATGTCCAATAACACATCCAATTCACCCTTTTCAAATTTTACTGGAATTATTTCGCGTTTTTTTGATAATCGTGTCAAAATCACTTTCAAGCAATTTTTTTTTTAGTTTTCTAATGTGAAACAGGAACATTGAAGTCATTTAAAGATGAATGATGAAATTTAGTTAAATGAAGATAATGATGTTAATGATCTTAATGAATGATGTTAAAGAATGAAGAACCTCGCAATTAACTGTAATCCTTAGCAATGGACCAGAAAAGTTATCTGACAACTATTATTGCTCTTTTACTCTTTTTTGGGGTCTATTTATTCCATGATGTTTCACACCAAGTAATCTGTTGACCTGGGTAGATCGTTTTACAAGTTTGTTATAGTAAAATAAGATTAGGGAGTTGTGTATGACACTATACAGATAATGATTGTTTTGGCAGAATGTGTGGGCTTCCAAATATAATATTAATCCAAACACATTATTAATCTAGACCGAATTGCGCTGTTGCCTAGCATTCTAGTAAATCTCTATAACTTCGTTGGTTACTACTATTAGCTTTGCCTTTTACGCTTCCTATTTTTCATCGAAGATTAATATGTTTTTTTTTCAATAACTTTTATCTCTTGAAGATTCTTGATCAACCAACTCATACTGAATAGAGAGTATGAAACTAAACAAAACGTGGATTTAGATCAATAAAAGTTGAAGTGATGAATTCATTTTAAAAAACTGTTTAAATTATTAAACTTCTAAAGATGTGTGCTTCAAAGTTGTAAGTATTAAATTTTTCTTTATTAACCAACTTTCCCCATTCATCAAATGTATACATTTCTTCAAATTATAATCTTTTTATATCTGTTTTATTTTATTTGTTCGAATATTCTTATGTTAAACCACTGTGTGGTCAAGAAAGACCTTGACGAAAGCACTGTGCAGTCGGTCAGTTAATTCTCGAGTCGCTTAAAATGAACAAGCGAATAGTTGCGATTCTGTTTTGTTACTTTGGCACTACTCTCGGCTGCGATTGGTTAGAAAATGTAAATGTAAGCGGTGTGGATACCAATGACAACAAATTTACTCAAGTGTTAAGTGGGTGTATTAGTGATGCTTCGTTCAATTTTTCGGTCAAGATACTATACATACGGAACCAGGAACATATTGAGACTTTGGGTGAAGGTAGCGTTCGGAATATGTCGACTGTGAGAACGGTTTCCTTTTGGGGATGTCCTATCGAAACTATCACGCCGGGACTTTTTCTTGACGTGCCGAATCTGGTAAACGTCCAGATTGCGTACGGTAATCTTCAAGAGATCCCACGTGGCGCCTTCAGTAATCTTCCAGCCATGGAAATGCTGAGGATTCACAACAACAAAATCGACATAATCGAGGATCTATCGTTTGCGAACTTGCGCTTCCTCAAACGTATCCACGTGGATTTCAACCAGCTGGAATATTGGAATCGGGAATGGTTCACCAATTCCACCAACGTGGAGATTCTTGACTTCCAGGTGAATAAAATTCGAACGTTGCCGCGAAGAGCTTTCGAAAAGTTACCGAAATTGCGACAGATTTATTTTGATGACAACGACATATCGGTGATTCACGCTGATGCCTTTAAAGGTATCAGGAAGTTGGAGTACCTGGGACTGAGATATAATCAATTGAAAGAAATCAACGAAAATATATTTCCGAATAATTTGAAGATAAGAACTTTACTGTTGGACAGGAATAATCTGAATTTTCTGGCGAACGAAGTTCTGAAGAAAATATCAGCCGAAGACGTCACACTGGACAACAATCCTTGGAAGTGTCCTTGTTTGGATAGAATCAAATATTGGGTTTTTGTTAATAATGGCACCATCAGGGAGACTCAGTCTTGTATAGGCGGGCGGATACCAGTTTGTGCTTACTCAACCGGTTTCTCACAGACTTGTTTAGAATATGTGGATAATGAGTTAACTGAAAGATATAGAAAAGCTCTTTTATCTGTGGTACCTCCTATTGATAAGACTTGTTTACAATAAAACCGTCATGTATTAAATAAACATAGCATTAAAAAATATACAAAAGTGTTTAGGTCTGATTTAGATTCCTTCAAATTATATTAAAATATAAATATTAAATTAAATATTTCAAATTCAAATTCATTTTTGGCGTGTAAAATAAAAACACCAATTTTTTGCTTAGCAAAGTGGTTTAGGGTCTACCCTACGCCTTAGCATTTTTTGATTTATTTAACTTTAAGCAGTTAAAATGTATAGCGAAAAAGCTAAATTTAACTAGCGAAACTACCATTAATGAAATAATCAAATTAATAAATGAAAAAATAAATAAATACAAATGTTTATAGATGACAGCCAATAGTTATATATAAGAAAAAATTAAGTTGGAATGATTAAATTTATTTAATTAGGCCTATAAAATAGGTTTAAAATTATTTCCCTTGATAGTAGTTATTTTTTCCCATCTTTCACGCAATTTACGGATCCATCTCGAAAAAATAATCGGATCGATCTATTTTTTGATATTTTCATAAGAAGTAAAGCGCCATTCAAAGAGCAAGGTTTGGAGAACACGGCGTTTTGATTAGCACTTTCTATTTTATTATTTTGAATGGGTTTGCAATGTGTAATCGAGCAATGTCATGTAAGAATAACATTGTTCTGTCTTTGCTCGTGTTCCGGTAGTTTTTCGTGCTGTACTTGTTTTTGGTGCGTTTAATAAATTGTAATAGGGATCGCCATAGCTTCATTAGCTTTTATCGATTCACAGTATATCAAATCAAACTACAGCACTGCACCAACGCAGAGCATTTGCTTGAAGCCATGGATTTTCGACTTTGTCGTTGACGTTGTTGTTGATACATAACCAGGTAGTCTCCACGATATTTTTCGGTTTAGATTATCGTAGTGGATCCACTTTTCATCACTAGTAACAATAAAGACAAGAAACATTCCAATTATGCTGCTGAAGTAGCATTTCACATATGACCAAACGCCTTTCAAACTCCCTTGGATCAGTTCATACGAAACAACATACTCGAGTCTTCACATAATTGCTATGTTCTTTAAGAGACTGGATTTGGTTTCTTGTGCTACTAACACTACAACAAACTACAACAATTCTATATACTCCTCTTTTGTTTTATATGGATTATCATTGAATAATGCCTTTAAAATGTTCGCTTTCAAATTTTTTTGGCTACTAAGAAAACTCTTTGTCTTCGATGTCAAATTCATCACATTTAAAATATCCAAACCAATATTCACATATTAAAATTGATGGGGTATTTTTGCCATAAGGTTCATAAAATATTCGATGACCTTCAACTATCTTTTACAAGAAGTTTTAGGGTACAAATTTTCAACGTACTGAAAACAATTGCTGTTCATACTTAACGAAATGATAGATACTGAAAAGTGAAGCCTGTCAGTGCGATTTAATGCACAGTAACAGCTTGTATTGTAAATCTTTTAAAATTAATTTATAATTATCTCCAGTTAGTGTTAGTAACAACAACGTTAATTCTAAAAAGGCTCCTGGAATTGACGATATTTCACCTGGGTTATTAAAAGAGCTACCACGAAAGGCAATAGTGATAGTGACATATATATTCAATGTCTGTTTGTCTGAATGTCCTAAGATTGCTTGAATAATTATGTTTAAAAATTTGATAAACGGGTAGGACAAGTTGGATCTTACAGGCCTATTTTGCTGCTACCTGCAATATCAGATTATTGATTGAATAGATTATTTGAGAAACAGCTATTAAAAAGTACTAAACCATTTATGGAAATACCAGATTTCCTGTTTTGATTTCGAAATCACCACCCGACAATCGATCAAGTAAACAAAGTAAGAGCGATTATTGAAAAGGCATCCGAGGAAAATAAATAATATTCTGCAGTATTCCCGTACGTCTTACAGGTGTTTGACCAGGTATAACATTTGGGATTTATCTAGAAAATGGGCATATTGATAGCAATGAATTAATATCTACTGCTGTATGATTCCAGCAGTTCTTTTCGAAAGAAAATTCAGAGTCTCATTTGAAGGGCCATTATCAACACTTAAACCTATTTTGGCAGGAGTTCCACAGGGTAGTGTCTTGGGATCATTTCTATATCTGCTCTATACCGCTGATATCTAAACAACTGTTGAAAAAGTACAAGTAGCATACAACAAGATCTACCAATCAACCAGATATTGGAACCTTGACGGATACCCGACTGCAAATTTGATCAAGCAAAATCAGCTAAATACCTAGGAATATATCTTGATGGTAGGTGAAATTGGAAACATTATGTTAGGCAAAAAAAGAGCAGATTAGACTCAAAGTCAAGCAACTGTATTGGTTGGTCGGAAGATACTCTCAAATCAATCTAAAATTAAAGAGATTATTTTATCAGTCATAAAACCAATTCGGACCTATGGTATGAAAATGTTGGGTTGCATCAAGCCATTACTACATGTTTCCATCCAACCAACTAGTAATTCAACGTACCCAAAACAATGTTCTACGATTACTTACCAATGTTTATTGTTATGTAACCAAGAAAGAGCCGCACGATAACCTCGAAGTCATATGAATACACGAAGTGAACCAATATTTCGCTTTAAAATATGAAGTACGGTTGCTAATTTACAGGAATCTGGAAGCAATATCGTTACTGCACAACACTCAGGAAATCAGAAGATTGAAGCGAATCAAACCACATGAACTTGTTTAGTGTATAAATGTATTCTTAACTTTACCTTAAGTAGATTAGTTTTATTTTAATTGAGCACCACACAGCACTGTGTACAATGATAAATTGTCGGTTAGTGCATTATTCTTTTCGTTTGAAGTGTTGTCGACTGTATAGGTCCAAGGAATTCAATTTCCATTCGCCAATTTGCCTGACGATTGCGAAAGTTTAATTTAATGCGTGATTGGTGTTTCAGAATCTTCAAGCTTTAAGCGGTACCTGTTGAATATCATATTTTGAATGTAAATATTGAAATTTGATTAGTCTGCGAGTGTCTAATGCTCTTTTACTATAACATGTCACAGCAGAAATGCATCATACTTTTTTAATTAACAAAATAGTATTATTAACTTAACTAATTTGTGTTTTGTGATTAATCTGCGAGTGTCTAATACCCTTTTATTATAACATGCCACAGCTGAAATGCATCATACTTTTTTAATTAACAAAATAGTATTATTAACTTAGCTAATTTATGTTATTTTATTTGCAAGACTAACCACGAAATCACAAATATTAGGGAATAACTGCGTATCAAACCCCAGAATAACTCCTAATCAATCTAATGTTATAAGAAACTAACACAAAAGCGACATAAAATCATTTAATTTAGTGAAATATGTGATAAATCTTATTTTACGTGGTTAGATGTTATTTTTAACTTAATTTATGTGACTATTTACATTCTCGAAATGCAGCTCCGCCAATTTCAGACTAAAATGTTGTCGTGTACAAGGTATAATCAATAAAATACTACATTTATTAAATATGATGTAAATAGTGTGGTGGTAAGATAATTAATGCTTGTTTATAAATAACTATGTTGTACATATTTGTATTACTATTAGACAACAGTAGTGATAACCTAATGAAAACCATAAATTAACATATGTAAATATTTTATAAAACCGAGAGCTCGCATTTGATTTTATTAAACATTCAAATCTAATAACTGGGATTTCATTAAAATATTGTGTTATTATTTTTTATATCGTTTAACTCATAAAAATACATAAACAAAACGTTCTGCGTTTATATATATGTTGTGCAATATGGCCCTGACAATTCGGCTATCTGCTTTATATCTAGCTGAGTGGTGAACCAACGAGACTTGTTTTTTTTTAATAGATAAGAACCCTCAGTGTAAGTTTATATAGCCATTTAACAAGTCGCCTATTTTTTTTCTTTTTTAACAGTTTTTAAGTAAAATATTTTTTTTTGATTAATACTTTTTCACATTTATTTACTTATCACTAATGTGCACCTTAAAGCTTCCAAGAGCAAATTTCTTCTAGTTCTAATCAATATTCTCACTGGCGAGAATTAATTTATAGGAAAGATGCAATATAAATTTATACATTTCTTGATTCACTTTAGGACACCTCAGGTAAACTTTTAATCACTATTTGATTAAATCATTTGATGATATGGTTTTACTAATGTGACAAAAGAGAATGTTAAAATGGTTGGATATCAGTTGGAAAATAACTCTAATTATTCATACTTCTATGCTAGCAAAGCTGACCGGATCAGAACGTGTAATGAAAGCCAGTATTTTATAATATTTTTACAGTTACAAGCTTCTCAAACCAGTGGAACCACCAGAAGATATCACCACCTACCGGTTTATAAGTTTATTACCGATAATCCCAAAAATTTTTGAGAAACCTTACAGAAAGAGGCTCAATTGTATAATAGAAAACAGATAGATCATTTCAGAATACCAATTTGAGTTTCGCAATAAGCATGGAACATTAGAACAAGGGCATACACCTGCAAACAAAATAAATATGGACGTAACCCCAAAAGATATTATTCAGCTGCATTCTTAGCATATATCAGGCTTTAGATACAGTTTGACATACGCGATTGCAGGTTGAATTAAAGAAACTTCTCCTTCATCTGGATTATGAGTTACTAAAATCTAACCTCACAGATTTTCATTTTACTGAAAAACAAAGCAATGAGGTGTAGTGTACTAGGTCCATTACTATATCTTCTGTCCACATCCGATTTACCTACAACAAAAATAACCACTGTGGCAACATACGCAGATGATATGGCAGTCTTAGTCTCTCATGAAGAATCAGCCCTATCATTAATTAACCTACAAACACGCTTAAATAAAATATATATGTCGTTGAAAACATGGCGTATAAAAGCCAATGAAATAAAATCCAGTCATATGACTTCGTAGAAGAACATGTCTAGGAACATGAACAAGAATAGGAAGAAGCACGTACTCGTCAAACGGAAACAACTTGGACTTAAACTCTATCAAATATATTGGCTTATTGTGCGCAAATCCAAGTAATTATTAGATAACAAGGTACTATAAAATAATAAAAAAAATATAAATAAAAAATAAAAATAAAAATATATATAATATAACATAATATAAAAGTATAAATCTATAGTCAAGCCTATTTAGTCATATGGAATTCAACTATGCGAAATCGCTAGCAAGACTAATATATCCATCAAACAACGGTTCCAAAATAAAGTGTTGTGTGCCATTATCGATACTCCATACAATGTTTCAAATGAAGAGATACAACGCAATAGTCCTCTAAAACCAATACGAATATAATTCAACGTGTTTGTGTGAAGTAGTTCGAAAGAGTGTCAGTATGCGAAGTGACAATGAAGTGCGTAGACTAAAACCTCTTACACCATCCGATCTGATTATTGGACATATATATACTTTAAAATAAGCTTTAGAATAAGACTAATTAATTAAAATAGTATTTTATACAGGAGATCACTTAATGAAGTGATTTTCTACATGCCATGGATATATGATATAAACATAACAAAAACTTAACCCTCTAGGCAGATTTTGGTAGTAGTTCCAAAGTAGAATAAAGAGTAATAAAAAAATAACAGCAAATTATTTCTAATAATTTTAAACATTTTTATGTAGATTACAGAAAATGCATTATAATTTAAATAAGTTCTATGTAGTTTTCTGATTATTCTCCGAGTCAATTCAGTAGGAGTAGCATTATCTAGCTGGCGCTGGTGAATCGATCTATAGTATTTATCAAGTTTCTTTCAGTTTTGTATATTGTGTCTAGCATAGACATTTAAGAAGCGATATTCGAATAGTTATTCTAACTGGCTATATTGAAAATAACATCAATCCCATTGATAAAACGAGTAAAACTGGTATTATAATTGTTTTGTAATTTATGATAATGTACACCATATTTAAAACAAAATAGAGAATAATAAGCTAACCAGCGCATTCTGCATTTGCTTATAAACAACTGGTGCGTACGTTGGGTTGCAGATAAATAGACAAGCATATAATGAGAGTAATATTCAGAGAGTAATATTCAGAATTGTTTTTCGTGGTCTCAGAAGGAAGGCACTGAGAACGCCATTTCGCTAAATTTCATTGGTTTGTTTAAAATATCATCACAGACACCTGTAACGAATATATTTTGTTTGGAAAGCATTTTATTGGTCTAGGATTTTATACGCATCACGGTTCTTACGTCACATTCTACTGACCATATATATATATATATATATAATGGATATGAATAAAAAATAATTAAATATGAATATATAAAAGCAGTCTAATTAGTATTAATGTATTTTTTAATCCTCGCTGAAAATGTTATTTCGGCTAAGGAGAGTTAAGAGCCATAAGATTAATTATAAGTATCTTGATCAATATACATTTGTTTCAAGTAAATGAACCCCTTAAGATAATTAGGCTTTTAATTGATAACACTTTACGAACACCTTTTTAAAGGGTAACAAAAACTTTTCATGGAGTATAATCGCATTTACCTTCAATCCAATTTTTCCATCGACTGAATTGGACACATTTTGGTTTTAATGTGTGGGTAATGTTTTCATGATTTCTTCTACTATTTTCCTGTAGATAACATTATATCAACACAAATGCTTTACATAAATAATGGTATACGTACCATGTAAAATAAATATTAAGTTACACAGAGAACCTTAACCTAGCTAACTTGGTTTATTCCTTCCAATGAAAACGACGTCTGGTTTTTTTATTTCCGTACATACACTGGATACACAACACCTTTGAGAATGAAGATACGTTATAATCAAATAATAGTGATTATAATTAAGGCACAAAAATGCTGATGGTAATTTATGTCAGACACACAAATGGCGTCTAACATACTAAATAATTTCTGCTGAGTACATTATTGAACTTATTGAACCATTTTCTTCGTTTCCAAATACTAAGGAATATGATATTTATTTCGTTTATATTATTATTTAGTATTTTATTAAATACGTTATTTATTTCAAATATTTCTAAATATGTTAGTTGTTCTTGGTTTTATACCTCCGGTTCTCTGATGATTTTGAAGCACACCAGAAATATGGTTATATATCTTATATATAAAAATGAATCGCAAAATGTGTTGGTAAGCGCATAACTCAACAACGCCTGGACCAATTTGGCCAAATCTTTTTTTTAAAATGTTCGTTGAAGTTCAAGGACGGTTTTTACGGCGAGAAAAATTAGAATTATTGCTGGAAAAACCCTAAAAATAGCCCTTTTCTTTTTCCCATACAAATGATTTGTAACTAAAACGTAGTCAATTTGAGCTTTATTGCTATGGTATAAAGTTCATATTAAATTACAAGCACTCACTGTTGTCTAAGCAATGTAGGTGTGTTCCTAACGTCAAAGATCATATCTATCAAAACAATGTGCGTGTGTGCGTTGGAGCACAGAATACATAGTTGGAGGAGTTTAATGTCGCGTTCCGAAACTCGCGTTTCTTTTGTATTAGTTTCGGCACGAGAGATAAAATGCATCAGTTTCCACGTCATTACATCAGTCAAACAAAAATCGCGTTACCAACAGTGTTTTATTATTTTTAATATCCAAATTTTAAATAAATAAAACAATTCGTACGGCTTAAAAGGATTTGAGTTCAAGTCATATTAAATTTAAAAAAAAAGTTGTCTGTTACAGATGACTTTTGACAGATGACAGATGAATTGTCAACTGATACACGAAACAAATTCGTATATCGTGTTTTGTGCAGAGTGTTTAGTTAGTTGGTGTTTGTTTAGTTCGTGATTAGTGAAAAAATAATTTATATTTGATATGCCTCCTATAAGACGAAGCAATTTAGGTAGAAGAACGAGAAATGCTATAAACCAAGCTAATTACCGATCTAATCGTACTGCACAAGAACGTGACGACGGAAATGAACGTGAAAGAATTCGGATATCACAAACGCGTGAAGTGCGAGCGCGACATTCAACTAATAATCGCGCAAGTTTGAATCGAGCTGCTTTCAGTTACGATGTGTCAATTGACTACAGTAACTACCAATGTGTTGTTATTGGTTCTATGAACTTGGTTTGCTCACACTGTAAGGCATTAAAATACAAAAACGAAGCCAATGGATTGTGTTGCGCAAATGGTAAAGTGAAATTGATACCATTGGATCCACCACCAGAACCATTGTACTCATTGGTTTCAGAAATAGGAACAGATTCTATACACTTTTTGACACATATCCAACAATATAACAATTGCTTTCAAATGACTTCATTTGGGACAACAAATGCAGTTCGGGAAAATTTTATGCCAACTTTCAAGGTATGTATTATAGCAGTTACTCATAATTATTTTAGCGAACAAAATTTTCTGTCACCAAAGTTAAGATGTGTTACTAATCTTCAATTTCTTAATCATTACGAAATATATCACTTAGTCATCATATTATATGGTGATTCAGTTTCAGTGACACTTTTATTATATTTTATATTTGATAGATATTAGTTAAAACTAAATATATACTTTTTAAGATCAAATATTATTTAAGTTTGATCACTGACAATCCATTAATTTATACCACACCATAATATTTTTTTTATTTACAGATACAAGGGCAAATATATCACAGAGCAGGTTCACTGTTACCAGTGTCAGATAGCGACAACAAATTCCTGCAAATTTATTTTATGGGCAATTCACCACAAGAAATTGATCTGCGTTGTGCACATAACAATTTAGTAAAGAGGTCTATTGTAGAACAATTACAAACTTTATTTCATCAACACAATCAATTGATTATATTGTTTAAAACTGCCCTGGATCTGATGCCATCCGATAATCACAAAATTGTAATCAGAGCTGATAAAACACCTGCAGGTCAACATACAAGACGTTTTAATGCACCAACTATTGATGAAGTTATTTTTTATTATTTTTTATTTACGTATTTTTATTTACGACTGCTATTAGTCAATGTACGTGGCCCAACATCATTCCAACAGTTACGAACTGTTGATGGTGAATTGTGTGGATCCTACAGAGAAGCCTGTCAACGTTTGCAATTGCTTGAAAATGACGCTCATTGGGATCAAACTCTCAATGATGCTGTAATATCATCACACGCTCATCAAATAGGAACATTGTTTTCTATAATCATATCTACATGCTTCCAATCAAACCCAATTGATTTGTGGATGAAGTACAAAGATTATATGTGTGATGATATTTTGTATCAAATACGGAATAGAATGGGAAATCCAAATATACAAATCAGTGAAGAAATTTACAATGAAGCATTGATTTCAATTGAGGACATGTGCTTGATAATGTCAAACAAACTATTAATTCAATTAGGCCTGACCGCGCCCAATCGTCCAATGCATGACGCTTTTAACCAAGAGTTGCATCGAGAAAGACTGTATGATCTCAACGCTTTGAAAGAATTAATTCAAACAAATCTTCCACTGTTAAATGAACAACAGAAGTATGTATTTGAAACTCTTATGAAAGTAACAAATGATGAAACTGGAGGGATTTACTTCTTAGATGCACCTGGTGGTACAGGAAAAACTTTTTTGATTTCATTAATATTAGCAACAATTCGCTCACAAAATAAAATTGCACTTGCACTCGCTTCGTCGTGAATCGCAGCAACTTTGCTTGAAGGTGGTCGAACAGCCCATTCAGCACTAAAATTGCCATTAAATATGCAAAGCGATGAAACTCCAACCTGCAACGTTTCGAAGAACTCTGCAATGGCAAAGGTTTTGCAGCAATGTAAATTGATTGTTTGGGATGAATGCACGATGGCACATAAAAAATCTTTGGAGGCTTTAGACAGAACCTTAAAAGATCTACGTAGCAATAATAACCGATTTGGTGGTGCAATGATTTTATTAGCAGGAGATTTTCGTCAAACATTGCCAGTGATTCCACGATCAACGCCAGCTGATGAACTCAATGCATGTCTAAAGTCCTCCAATTTGTGGAAACATGTCAAAGTACTTCATTTAAGCAAGAATATGCGTGTCGAGTTGCAAAATGACCAATCTGGAAACATATTCTCTAAACAACTCATTGACATTGGTAATGGCAAATTTCCTATAGACATGTTGACTGGCTGCATTAACTTTCCTCAAAGTTTTTGTCAGTTAACTCGATCAAAAGATGAACTTATTCAGAAGGTGTTTCCAGATGTTTCTCAAAATTACAGAAACCATGATTGGTTGAGCGAACGAGCTATACTGGCTGCAAAAAACATAGATGTAAATGAATTAAATTTCAAAATTCAAGAACAAATTACAGGCGAATTGAGGATATATAAATCAGTTGATTCGGCTACTAATCAAGATGATGTAGTCAACTATCCACCGGAATTTTTAAACTCGCTGGATTTGCCAGGATTGCCACCTCACAATCTTCAATTAAAGGTTGGATCGGTGGTTATAATGTTGCGAAATATCAACCAACCGCGTCTTTGCAACGGTACACGGTTAGCGATAAAAAAATTACTAAACAATGTGATAGAAGCAACTATACTCAAAGGAAAGTATAAAGGAGAAGATGTTCTCATACCGCGCATCCCAATGATTCCGACTGATGTGCCATTTGAGTTTAAACGACTACAGTTTCCAGTGCAGCTTGCTTTTGCTATGACTATAAACAAGTCCCAGGGGCAATCATTAAGTGTTTGTGGTATTAATCTAGAAAACCCATGTTTCTCACATGGTCAATTGTATGTTGCCTGTTTCCGTGTTGGAAAACCATCAGATTTGATTATCTATGCGCCAGGTAATCAAACAAAAAACATCGTATACCACAAAGCACTACAATGATAATAATAATAATAATTATGATTCACATGATTAACAATAAAGCGATTACTTACTTTTAAATCCTTATATATGTTTTATTTAATTATTTTTTATTCACAGCGCCCTATCACCAGGGTGATGGTTCTGTTCAGGAGAATTTTTTAAAATACGTAGGCACAAAAACTGCCACATTATAAATCTTTTTGACAGGACGAAGTCTGTCGGGTCAGCTAGTTAATATATAAATATGGAAATATGGTCAGTTAAGAAATCATGAGAATTGCAAAGGGGCATGAACAAAGACTCCATTCTCATGAGGATATTGAAGTATTGCAACTTTTGGATACTACCAGAGCAAGAACAGTCTCAAAAGAATCAAACCACCTGATCTTGTGTGGTGTTGTGTAGTGATGTGCAGTTAATAAAAAATACAGCAGCGACATGTATCAACATTATTTCACCAGAGAATGAAATAGGGATACTGGGTGCTCCTATTATATACCTAGATTTAAGTTATCATAAAAATAAATTGTAGGATAGTCGGAAACGACTAGTAACAATGTAATAATGAAATAAAAAATTATAAACGTCACCCCATGGGTTTAATTTTATTTAATTTTGTATAGTTTCAATAAAAATTATATAAAAAGTATAGTTATATACTTTTTCCTTGATATAAACTTAAAATATATTCAAAGGGGATAGGATATGACTTAACGAATTAATATTCAGGGAAAATATATTATATTAACAGTGTAGCGACCTTGAGGCATGTCAAATTTTACATCGTGGAATAAGGGTCTACAAAATACCCAGAAATATAATCCCAGATGTTGAACACGGGCGGGGTGCCAGCAGCGCCAACTAGAACCCGACAACGAATAGCTGGCGGCAACCCCGAGACGTTTATCTGGGATGTTATTGAAGGGTATTTCGAGTCATTCAGTGCTCGACCATCGTTTGGTTTAGACGTGCCACCATCGACTGCCCAAGCTTCGTCTCCAGGTAATACCGCTGCCATCCGTTTTATCTAATTGTATTTTCACATTTTTTTATATAGCCAATAAATAACGGTCACATAATATAAACACCACTGTTTCATTTCGTTTTACCTCCGTTCACCGAGCCACATCATTTACCCTAAAACAGTTTTCTCTGCAAAAATTTTAATTCATATTTCTTTGGAACACGATTTAATTGTTATAGTTTTATTAATTTGTATTGTTGTCATTAATTATTTAGATAGAGTTAAATTCAATAAATACCTGAACGTTAGACTTGTCAATTTAAACAGGTCCAATAATAAGGAGGTGATGCTGAATAAATATATATTAATAAGCTTTCCTGGAGTTTGCATACATAAGAACTGAATTTCTCAGTATTTAGAGGATTTAGTGATTTTGGAACTGAATTTTTGTCAAAATAGGTGATAAGAATAAGAACATTTTTATTGTCAAATGCAAGACAACTTGTCAATGTGACAATATCGGAACTGATTATGTTGAATCAACATGCTGATCAGAACGTTAATAGTAATGTTGACTTTAAGCCTCATTCAAAGTATTATGTCTCAAACGCATAAAATTAAAATCAAATACTGGACCCCAAAATGGAAAAGACCCCAGAAAACTGATGTGCGTATTTTCAATGGATTTCCCTGTTCGACGCAGGAGTTTTCCTTCATGGTAATATTAATAAACTATTATATATATTTATCTTTGCTTATTTATGTTTTCTAAGTGTAGGTACGCATTGAATCAGAATATCAAGATCATACCGTCGGGTTTTGTGGTGGAAGTCTTATTGGTGCGTATTGGGTTCTAACAGCTGCTCACTGTATTACCACATCAACCAGTTATCTGGTATATGCCGCAGTTAATTCACCTACGGGATTGACATCGAGGACTTCCCAGCAAACTTTCGTGCATCCTGAATTTAATACAGATACTTTTTACAATGATATTGGATTGATTATGGTGAGTCATGAACTTAATGAACAGTAATAGATCCCTTAAAATTGTTTTAATATTACTATATATACCATAATTACTTTCTATCATGAAATACAATAGTTCTATAAATGTAAGCAAACTTTTTGCAAAGATCACACCCACATTTGATCTTGTAGGTATGTTCGTCTGGTTGGTCGGGCGGAATCTGTGGCTGTCGATGCGATTGTTTGTCCGAACACTCACTATTATTTTTGGAAGGAATTTGCACGAGAACTAAAAACACTGATTGAAGAAATACTTGTGTATTGCGATATTAAACGATACATGTGGTCGACGGGAGAATGGATAGGATATTAGGTTAAGGTAAAGAAAAGAGAGCGAGACGTCGTCGTGGTGGACTTTTATAGCCGGGAACTGCATGGTACCAATCCACTGACATTGCCAACCTTTGAGCTTGGTGTAGCTAGTTAGCCCTAACCCTCAAAAGATGCGTGTATAAATTTGACAACTGTCGGATCATTAGTTCGTGAATTATAGCATTTTGAATGAAGCAATTTTTGTTATTGTGAACAAAAATGGACAAATAGGACTTTCGCGTGTTGATAAAATATTGCTTATTGAAGGGAAAAAAATATAGTTGAAGCTAAAACTTGGCTTGATGAAGTGTTTCTGGATACTTCCCCAAGAAAATCAACAATCAAGGATTAGTATGTTAAGTTTAGACGTGCTGAAATGAGCACCAAAGATGGTGAACGCAGTGAACGCCCAAAAGAGGTTGTTAACGACGAAAACATTTAAAAAATCCGCAATCCGCAAAAAGAAGTGACCGCAAATTGAAATTGAATGAAATAGCAGACACTCTAAAGATATCAACTGAAGGTGTACATCACATCATTCACGAATATTTGTGTATGAGAAAGCTCTGTGCAGTGTGGGTGCCGCACGAGCTCACTTTTGATCAAAAACAACGACGAGTTGATGGTTTGGATTAGTGTTTGAAGATGATCAAGCGTAATAAACCCGACTTTTGCGTCAAGTCAATCGACAGTCATCCGAGTGGAATGCACACAATGAACTCGCTCCAAAGCATGGGAAAACGCAACAGTTGGCTGGCATGTTTATGGCGTCGGTATTTTGGGGTGCGCATGGAATAATTTTTATTGACTACCTTGAAAAAGGAAGGACCATCAACAACGACTATTACATAGCGCTATTGGACTGTTTGAACGACGAAATCGGTGAGAAACGGCCGCATTTGTAGAAAAAGAAAGTGCTGCTTCACCAAGACAATGCACCGTGTCACAAGTCAGTGAAAACGATGGCAAAAATTCATGAATTAGGCTTCAAATTGCATCCTCATCCAGCGTATTTTCAAGATCTGCCTCCCAGCGACTATTTTCTGTTCTCAGATCTCAAAAGAATGCTCGCTGGGAAGAAATTTTCGTCTAATGAAGAGGTGATCGCCGAAACTGAGGTCTATTTTGAAGCAAAAGACAAATCGTACTACAAAAATTATATTGAAAAGTTGGAGGGGCGCTATAATCAGTGGATCACTCTTGAAGGGAATTTTGTTGAATACAAAAAACTAATTGTAACAAAAAAATTTGTTTTACTATGGTAGGCTGGGGACTTTTCAAATGACCTGTTATTAAGCCGAATTGCCCAAGCTGCAGAAACTTTTACTTCTCTAAGATGGTGCGTGTGGAAAAGAGAAAATAATACAATTAGGACTAAGATCCGTTCTTTTCGGAAACTTGTCTCGTTAATCCTTCCATATGGCTCTGAGCTTTGAACAATGTTACAGTATTCATCTGTAAACTTCATATTCTTCAAATACCATGCTTAAAGCAAATGGTTCTCCACGATATCCTATTATAATCAGTACACCATTAAGGAACAAATTCAGAGACGCAGATTGTAAAGGTTCGGAGATGTCTGTTGACTGTAAAGCGAATGAATTTCTCACAGATTTCTATAGGGTCATCAATTTTTTCAGTGAAATATCAGCTTGACGAACAGCTTCGAAAAAGACCTAAATATATAAAATATAAGACTAACATTGTCCGATGCCAAAACAGCTGCAGTAGACAGCCAAATCTAGCAATATTTAGTGAATAATGTTTGAATTACTAAGGCATAAAGACTAAGGCGTATTAGATGTGAGGTAGATACTCTCCCTGAGCTCCAGCTATGGGTTGATGATACGGAAACATCTAATCAGGTTGTCAATAATCAGTAATGTCATGGCACAATGATTAACCTATAAAAATTATTTAAATAAACTTTATTTTATTCCTATAGCTAAACTAATTTTGTGGTATTTCAGTTAAGTGCCCCAATTCCAAGATCCAAAGAGATCGATTACGTCAAGATACCAACCAGACCCTTGCCGCAGAACTATAAGGAACATATTTGTAATACGACCCTAGTGATGGGCTGGGGATATAAGGATGAAACGAGAACGGTACCGGATATGACTGATTTACAGTGTGCTTTCATTCCATCGATGCCCGAAGAGCAATGTCGTAGTAAATTAAGCAGCGATGATAAAGATAAGATGTGTGCTTTTTCAGTCCACGGGAAAGATGCTTGTCAGGTAAATAATAACATGTTGCGGTAAAACATCTTACTTTTATGGACATCCATACTGTTGATACTTGAGACGTATACGGTCGATCATGTTTGATCTGTGGGTTTTCTAGCGAGTCGACGTTTCCGCAGAATGCGGCCGCAATCTGGAAGCCTTGATCTGAAGTAGTTCTTGATCTATATTTTTTTAATATATTATCTGATATTTTCAAAAGAATGGTGTAAAGCCGCTTCTTAATTTATCCTATGTCATCATATCCATATATGACGTAAAGTTTATCGAAGTGAAAAATTAGAATTTCTTGAATTAAATCATAAGTAAATATTCTGCATATATATTTTTATATATATATATATATATAAATTATATGCCTATATCATATAGCTAATCTATTTCGATATGATTTATTCTTTCAGATATTGAAAACATCTTATAGATAATTCGTTAAAAAATTAGATGCAAAATACTTTGAACAACATACAATACATTTTGGAAATTTCCAAGATAAAGTTCTGTGCTCGATGCTGTATCTCTTGAGTGAGATGATTTACTGGACCCAAAATGCACTACATGTTACAACATACGTAAACAGTTTTGGCATCTTACGAGGATCTACTACTAGAAATAAAAAACCTCTAACAGCTATTAGTAATTTTATTATATTTACAACAGGTTCGAAAAGTAGGTTGAATACGCCAGTAAAAAAAAGTCTACTCATACAAATTTCACCTTCTATAGAGGAACATGCCCAACAATGTTATTTAATAGTTTCTAAATTAGTACAAGCAGATGCTAAGTCTATTAGCATGAATTAATAACACCTGATAATTAAAAAAAATACCTTTTTAAAATACCATATAGTGGCGTCAGTATGTTATGCTTAGTGTCTACTCTCTCTTGCTTCTTGTTTCCATCTGGATTTTTTCCTCTTCTGAAGTATTTCTCTAATACATTACAAGCCCAGGTTCGCTTAGGTAACCTTTAAGTTTTTTCTTTTCCGTCTTTGTTTTCCATATTACCTTTGCTGTTTTGCATTCCCCACACTGTGAAAGTCCCCTTCAACTGAGTAGATTCTTTATATCGATATATTGAAGTATTTTCTTATTTATGTACTTCTCATCCAGTCCATCTTTCTTACACCCTGACTCTTTTGAGGTTTTTCATTTCTGCAAGTTGTATCTGTTGTTGTATCTTAGTGGTATCTCTCTTTGATTTTTATGTCTCAATTGAATGTTGTGGTTAGTATGTAAATAACAAAAAACAAATTCCAATGGTTTTTCGAATTTTTGCATTCATGTTCAACTCCTGACTCATCTTCCTGACTTTCATTTTGCTTTTACTTATTGTTATTTCATATTATCTTAGTATCACATTCCGTGTGTTTAAGATTTTCCGTAGGTGTTCTGACTTATTAGTTGTTCGAAAGAGTGTTAGAGCGCCGCAAATTTCGTGCCATTCTGTATTCCGACCTGATTAATGAACATATATAGACTTTCTTTCTTTCTATTTATACATTTATAAATATAATTTGTTATATTTTAAAATTTTGTTGAAATATTATTGAAATACTACTAGTGATTTTAAACAGTTTAAATTATAGGCTGGAAAACAAAAGTTCACAACATTCTTTTGAACATGTTAGGTATTTCGAGCTAAACTACTTTAATGTAATATATACTAACAACAAGACTTTATTATTATTTCAGGGAGATTCAGGAGGTCCTCTATTGTGTGGTTCCATTCAAATGGGAGTAGTGTCCTGGGGTATCAGCTGCGGAGATGGTAATCATCCGGGAATTTATACTCGCGTTGATCGACATTTAGAATTTATTGACTCTATTATAAGTATGCGCGATAACCACGCACCAAGTCATAAACTTCAAGCATTCGACTATCAATTATGCTTAATTGTAACGATTAATATAATTATTTTGTTTTATATGTTATAATTATATATGCGTACAATAGTTTATTTATTTATTATGCACCATCTTTCGCCTTTACTCCTTTATACACCTTTATAATGAGGGAGGCTACGGCAAAATATACCAATATATGCAATAAACTAGTCTTATGCTGGCTTGGTCGGCTTAGTGGTCAAGGCAACAGGACAGTCCCCCTATTCTTACAATAGACGCGGGTTCAAATCCTGCTGGGACATGGTTGTACATTTATGATTGTGATTCAGCAATTCTATCCATTAGGCAAGAGTGCAAAATCTATGACTGTCTGTGGAATGATATTATTGTCGAGGACCGTGGTTTGGAGCCTACGTTAAACTGTTTATCCAGCCCTAATGCCTTATGTCTAAGACACCCGGGATATATTTCTGTGAATAGATTTTATGGAAAAGTATAAATACATAAACGCTTGGAAAATACAAAAATGAAAATCCTGTCAACTACAAATATAAATGTTTGATATTCATAGTTATTTCTCATATTCCTAGTTTTATATATCCATATTCTTTTCTTTTTGTCATGTCGTATCTTTCAATATCTTTTATTCTAAGATGACTCTTAAGAAATGTTCCGTACATGTTCTAGTTTCTCGCTATTTATATTGATATCCCTAATAATCGATGTAGATTAGTAGAAATTATCGCAAATTTATGCCATAACATTATATTATATAGAATGTGTCGTGTGTTTGAAATGTGTTTAATTTTAGATAATATACATTAAAATTCGTAACTATTAGCGCGTCAGTCGCTCCTGAGCTCCAATACTCAAGATGACATGTCGCAATTGTCAATACATTTTAAAACAAAGTTAATTTTACTTGTTTTCATATGGACGCTGTATTTACTTATATGATCTAATAGTATAAAAATTCATACTATGCGTGCGAAAATTGTAAACTTTAACAATATAAACAAAATCAAATATTATTTAAGATATAACCGGGATATATTTCTGTGAGTAGATTTTATAGAAAAGTATAAATACATAAACGCTTGGAAAATACAAAAATGAAAATCCTGTCTACTACAAATATAAATGTTTGATATTCATAGTTATTTCTCATATTCCTAGTTTTATATATCCATATTCTTTTCTTTTTGTCATGTCGTATCTTTCAATATCTTTTATTCTAAGATGACTCTTAAGAAATGTTCCGTACATGTTCTAGTTTCTCGCTATTTATATTGATATCCCTAATAATCGATGTAGATTAGTAGAAATTATCGCAAATTTATGCCATAACATTATATTATATAGAATGTGTCGTGTGTTTGAAATGTGTTTAATTTTAGATAATATACATTAAAATTCGTAACTATTAGCGCGTCAGTCGCTCCTGAGCTCCAATACTGAAGATGAAATGTCACAATAGTCAATACATTTTAAAACAAATTTAATTTTACTTGTTTTCATATGGACGCTGTATTTACTTATATGATTTTCTAATAGTACCAAAATTCATACTATGCGTGCGAAAATTGTAAACTTTAACAATATAAACAAAATCAAATATTATTTAAGATATATACCATGAAAAATGTTTAAGGCTACCAAAAACAAACCATATAAACTTTTCTGTAAAGAGGTAGAAATGAATTTATAAAATTAAGATGATTAAAAGGACATTCATTGAGAAAATTCGTATGATATTTATTATTTCAAAGAACGATGTTGAATGGATTTATTTTCGCACTACGTCAGAACATAGAAAACGCATGACAACCAAACTATGCTGCATCGATCTGAACAAGTGGTCTATGTTGACAATCACAAGGCGCAATGTCTGGTGAGCACGCTGGGTGCACCAGAACATTCCATTCCGGCTGCAACAGTAATATTTTTTAATGAATATGTTCAATTTGTTAATTAGACGTCGGTATTATTTAACAGTTTAATTTTTTGTAACGTTAATTTCTTGTTTTAGCAGCTTATAACACACTATATATTAATGATCCTACTAAGACTTTACATCCTTGAATATTCCGCTTCGGTTTCGATGTGTATGATTAGTTTCCTGGACAAACACAAGATTCTTGGCTGATAGGATTGTGGTAGTAGATCTATTTTTCATGGACAGTCATAATGTGCCACAAAAAACTGTTCTTTTTTAATAAGCAATGAAACTGAGATTTTGGTATCGTTCAAAATGGCAATTGGTCATAAATAGTGTATTGAGATTTTAAGATGAGTTTTCGTTCAATATAACTTGTAATTCATTTGTATTCGAACATTTTCGAAAGTCCCTCAGCTCGAATACATCGTTAATATAAGACATAACACTTTTAAATCGCTTAAGTAAAAACCAACAATTGGGATATGACGGTGCAGCATCACCATAAGTGTTTGATAGGCTTCGGTAGAAGGGCTGGTAATAAATGTTGGAAAGTAAGCAATAGTAAATGGAAAATTGTTATCTTATGCAGAGAAATATTAAAAAGTATTAATGGTTCATTATTTTCACTAACGTATATCACTGATCAAAATAAATAAATGTACATTATAATTAAAGGAGAATATTCGTGAATGAAGTAAATTTTATTTAAAAAAAATTTTTTTAGAAAGCGACTTATTGAGTAATCTGTACAATTATAATTCTCAAACTTATTAGAGGTAAGATATATATTAAATTATTACCGTATTCATATATTTTGCTAAGAAACAAGTTATTTAATAATTCAGTTGTTTATGGGGGTAAAGATTTTAGATGTTTATCAAACAATTTTATATAATTGGTACCAGCACACATATTTTGTATACTTAGTTGTTATACAAAAGACCCCTTTGTTTAACAAGAAATATTCTGTGCATACAGTACACTCTATAATTTAAAAGTTAAATGTTGTCTTTGGCAACTTATAAAATGTCTCTGCATTGTGGAAGAGTTTAGATATTAAAAATAGTTACAAAACAATGAAGTTGTTACTAGCTGGTGTGATGTTATCAAGTTTCTTTTGTCACATACTTTGTTTCTTGGAACCTATCAATCATAGTTTCCGGAATCGGTTAACGTTTGTACTGAACGAGATACTAATGCAGAACAGAGCTCATTTCAACTCAGTTTTCTTAATTCGTGCTTTCTTCAAGTTGAAATTTCCCTCTTATTCTTATTCGTTAAGTCAAAATTTATCAGTGTTGTCGCAAGAATCTCCGCTTAGAAAGGTGTTCGTTGTTGGCACCGAAAAATCTACATTAACTTTGACAATAATCGAGATGAACAAGTTGGGACTGTTACAACCCCAGGCAGTAAATATAATCCTGATGCCGTTCATGTCAGCTTCCATGTACCCGTTCCTAGACGAGATGTATCTATATAGGACGATAATACTTCATCCGAAATCATTCGTTATGAAAAACTACAGGGGCGATCCATTATCTATGGATAATATATCTATGATTTTCGATGTGGATTATTACAAGTCTTTTGGAAATAATGAAGTTTTACGGAGACCGTTGAAAGTTAGTTATACTAATTTAAATTTTTTTACAACTTTTCGTAATGGAGGTAAGGGTAAGTAACATTTGCTTAAGAATGTAATTTGCTACAAAGAAACTAATTTCGGTTTGAATGGGTCGTATAAAATGCACTTTATAGATAGAATGGGCTACTAAACAAAAATTACTAGTAGTCGGCTTGGTGGCGCAGTGGTAAAGGCGATGGGACGGTCATCCTACTGTTGCGATAGCCGCGGGTTCGAATCCTGCTGGGGCATGGGCGTAAATTTATGTTTGTGATTGCTTAAACTTTGGGAATATTCTAGGCAATAGTGTAAAATCCGACAAGTAAAATGATCCCAGTCACGCCAGTAACCAGGCTGGGTAAGACCGGATGTCTTCTGGGATGATTTCTATTGATGATGAAGTTGGTTACTCGCCGGTCGGTAAGCTTAATGCTGAGGACCGTGGTTCGGAGCCCACATTAAACTTTAGGCCCAGTCCAGATAAACCCATAATTGGTAAAATGAGACTTTAAAATATATAAAAAATAAAGAATTACTAGTTTTTATTGGAAAAATTTTCAGCACTAGTAAAATAATTCTATGCCATTCCAGATAACTATTTTCGGATGATTTCGGTGCTATGTGCAAGTTAGGAATAATTAAGAACCATATATTAATCTCACTCGTCAACAATGGTTTCCAACCAAAGGCAAGGTTTCACAAATTTCGATGTTAATAATTTATAAAACTATATATGGTTTTGGAATAATAATGAATATTTAAAAATATAATATTTTATTATATTCATTATTATATTGCGTTAAAAAGTATGAAAAATAAGTTATAACTAGTGTTAGTATCAAACTAATATTTTGCTTTTTTTAAACTCTTTAGAGACCTGACACCCTAAATATTCTGAATACTTTCTTATATCACTTTTATATGCTGGTGGAAGCACTGCTCTGGTTCTTCACTATATGTTCAATATTGAAGCTTACTAGCTTTAATTATAGTTACCTATAAACTTTTGTACCATCAACTCAAAGTCTTTCCAAATTTCATATTAAAAATCTATCCCATCAAATTGAGGACCATCAAATATTTCAGCTTCTAACTTTTCTGTGCTCATCTTAGGAAATGTTTTACTTAAAGCATTCTTAATTGTTCAATGCATTGACGAACTGATTACTGATACTACTAGCAACACAACACTCAACAAGATATTGATTTAGGTCGCTATATAAAACTATTTAAATTAAAAAAACTATTAAAATTATTTTAACGGTTTAAAATTATTTATACTTTTGGTTTAAAATGCCAGTGGATGTAGTTTTTCTACAGATAAATTAACTGCGTTTATATTTTGCCTTATGAAATTTAATTTGAAACGATAAGAACTTAGTAATTTTTGGAATTTTCCTTTAAGAGATGAAGATGATCAATAGGTGAAATACAATATATGCAAGAAAAACGATTAATACAAAATAACAAATCCAGAACGACGAAATACAATAATCCTAATAATCCCAGAGTTAACTCTTAATTTGTTAAATATCAGTGAAAGTATAAGGGTTGAACAGAGCTCGTATAAAATACTTCTACAGGATAATTAATTAGATACAAACATATATTTTTCCATGTTTGTCTATGTTAGTTGAACTTATCAACCAGAGTTACCCAACATTTATATCTATGTAGTATTTAAGTTTGCATCTGACGAAATTATAGAGAGTAATCTGAATAATAGAAAACTAACAGAATCCGAGGCCACAACTACATCAAAAGCAACTTATTAGTTGAGAACTGTGACAGTAGATAGATGACTGATGTTGAATTAATAATATGGGAAATACGGAGCTACAAAAAAACACAAAACAGTTGTCTTTGTGAAAGTTACCTTGGAATAATTAACTTATGCGGTATTCATAAATGAAATAAATTTATAACTAAAGGCATTGTTATAAGAACAAGGAAAGTTCAAAGCCAGTGCATTGAAATTCAGATATATGCAGAATCATTATCAATATAAAAACTCGATCAAAATTAATTAAATATTCTTAATATATAATAATCTATAAGAGTCTTTAAGAGATTTAAATCGAAGTTGGCTATAAGTATATATATATAAAAAAAGGACCGATTTTCAAGATTCTTTCTTTATTCCAAAGAGTGTCCCTATGAGGTGGTCCCAGAAAGGATGAAGGGGGAAATCGAGGGAAAACCTCAAATTTCAAAGGCACGTACAAGGTTTTCACATATTTTTATCTAAAATAATCACATATTTGGATAAAATATTATTGCTGAACTGATGAAAAATCGGAAGTAGTTCATTCGTTAATAGTGAACGTTTGGTTCACACGCGGAGGTCGCGGGTTCTATTCTCAACAGAGCAATCTTTCTTTTTTCTAGTTTGGTTGGAATATTTGTCAAATAAGCAAGACTAAGTAGTGGGCCACAGTGCGTCAATGATTCCTTATTTTAAATCATTGTTTCTTTATTCCTGTTTCTCCTCATACGGTCTGCACTTTTACTTGGGCTACCCATTGTAATACTCAATAAAATAACTGCGTAATTTATTGACAAAATATCTAACACTAAAAAGAGAAAAATAAAATATGTGTAATAACTAAGTAAAAATCTATTTGAAGTTGGTTCCGATTACAAATAATAATATAATTTTATGTCATAAACACAAAATTAAAAGGGAACAAAACATATTAAATTTAATATAACTGTTTGGGCACTGTACGGACTTCAAACTGATTTTTATATAGTTCGTTTAAAACGTTTTCTTTTGTGTAAAATCTAAATTTGATTATTTTTATACATTTTAGTGAGTGCCTTATTTATTTTTTGAAGTGGGTACAATTTTTTTTTTAAAGATTTTTTTTTATATTATTTTATTTAATTCCATTTGGTTCATTTTTGCATTACCTGTATAACAATATACTATAAAAATCTTGCCTAAACAATTTTGGAATCATTCTACACTCTTTAAAATAAAATTAAGGATTTTCGCGTACTTTCCACTGAAGCCAACTAA
Source organism: Rhynchophorus ferrugineus (assembly GCF_030347505.1). NCBI lineage: Eukaryota > Metazoa > Arthropoda > Insecta > Coleoptera > Curculionidae > Rhynchophorus > Rhynchophorus ferrugineus. The sequence continues at coordinate 86,222,865 of NW_027472580.1, read as the reverse complement.
TTCCAAAAACGAAACTAGTTTCTTAATTCACCTAATACAGCAACATTTTAACACGCATTAGGTTTGGAAATGCTGCTTTTGGATATAATCGCCAAAAAGCTTAGTATCAACATAACATATGAAAAAAGGGAATTCACAAATCGGTTTACAAAAATTAGTGGGGATTATTATGGACCTTGGTTGGCTTTGTCCTATAAGAAATTCGACGTTATAATTGGAGCTCCGTTCTACACGGAAAACGCCGAGCTGGACTTTGATCCAACGGTTATTTATTTCATCGATAGATTACGCATCATTGTACCCAAGTCGAAGAGGATTTATTTAATATTGGGACCGTTTGATCAACTTGTATGGAGAATGTATATGTGGGCGATTTTAGGTGGCATTTGCATAAACTTTTTGATCGAGATGACCATTAATACAAGAAATAGACGATTTTGGTTGCATGTGGAAGAAATTTTAAAGGTGAGTCTGAATCGATAAATCTAAATTCATTGAGCCTGTTTGGTTAGCTTTCATATTTTTAATATTTTTTTATATAATCATATTTTTATTAATTTATTCTATTTTAAATTACTTAATATTACTAACTACCAATAGTTTTGATAATTTTTTAACAATTTTTCAAAAATAATTTTAATTTTTATGTGTCTACATACACTTGCAGCTGCTCTTATATATAATAAATATAATATATTATAATTAATATAATATTATAATTATATATAATAAATAAATATATTTATATTTTTATTATTTAATTAATATATTAGTACTAGTCGTTTCTTAACCTACAATTTGTCTTTATGATAACTTAAATCTAGGTATATAACTAGGAAGATCCATCGGCCCTAGCTCAGTCTCTGGTGAAATAATGTTTATACATGTCACTGCTGAATTTTTTTAATATATGCACCTCACTACACAACACTACACAAGATCAGATGGTTTGATTCTTTTGAGTCTGTGTCCTGTTCTGGTGGTATCCAATAGTTGTAATATTCCAATATTCGTGTGAGAATGGAGTCTTTCCTCATGCTCCCTTGCAATTCTCTTGATTTCTTGACTGACTGTGGGTATCTGAAGGTCTCGATGTAGATAATCAGTCCTATAGTATTTAGGTGCACCCACAATACCTCTCAGGACTTTGTTCTGAAACATTTGTATTTTATTTATGTTACTCTTTGCAGAACATCCCCATAATTGAACTCCTTATGTCCATATAAGTTTCAATATTTTCTTATATAATAGCAATTTATTATGTACTGATAATTTGATTTTCTTCCAATTAGCCAGTACATTTTCCAATATTTCAATTCCAGTTCTCTTCTTTTCTTCTTTATATGTTCCTTCCAGCGAAGTTTTGCATCGAGATTCATTCCGAGATATTTAGCGTTGTTGCTATATGGAATGATAGTATTTTTTAATATTACGGGTGCTTGTACAGTCTGTTTATAGGTGAATTACACATGTACAGATTTACTTTCATTAATTCTTATTTTCTAAGCTTGTGTCCAATTATTTATATTGTCACTTGCCTGTTGTAATTTTAGTGAGGCTTCTTTACTATTGTCTCCGACAGCTATAATAGCAGTATCATCAGCAAATGTAGCCATCGTAATATTATTTTCCGTTTGTGGTATATCACAAGTTTAGAGTAGATAAAGCATTGATCCCAGTACACTTCCTTGTGGTGCACCTGCTTTAGATTCTTTTATTGTAGAGTAAGCTTCTTCTGGTTTGACTCTCAACATTCTGGTTGTAATGTATTATTTTAGTAGTTCGGTGTGTTGTTTTGGTAGCATTTTCTGTAGTTTTTGAATAAGGCCTTCATGCCAAACCTTATCGAAAGCTTGTGCTACATCTAAAAATATAGCTGAGCATACTTTTTTATTTTTATAGGCTTCTTCAATAACATCTGTTATTCTGTGGACCTGGTCAATTGTTAAGTGCTTGTTAATAAATCCAAACTGGTGTGTTGGTATTAGGTTTTTTCTCTCTATGATCTGTTTTATTCTTTTCAGCACAAGTTTTTCAAAAACCTTAGATATAACTGGCAGCAGTGATATAGGTCTATAGGCTTTTATTTCGTTTGCTGACTTCCCAACTCTTGGGATCATTATAATTTCCGTCATCTTCCAAATGTCTGGGGCATGTTTTAATCTAAATGCTGTATTGATCAAGTTGGTGAGTTTTATATGAATTATGTATAAAAATTATTTCCCCATCTTCCGGGCAACATAACGGCAACGTGGCGAAAATACTACACCGATCTAAACAATTGGCAATCTGAAAATGCTATGCCTGGTCAGTATGATGGATGCAGTAGAGGTTTTCGTTTGAGCTGCAAAAATGTATCTTTCACAATTCTTGTAATGTGCAGTCGAGGGCGCTCAGTTATTCGATATTGCTAAGATATTTTACAACAATAAGCCTTTCAATCTGTTAAAATAATGTCGATAGTTGTATGTAGTAACTGTTTCATTGGGTTTTGTCAGGTTGTAATAAACTACATCTTGCAGACTCTGGTTTCCTGGATTTATCCATTACTTTTTTCGCTTAGGATTGTCGTAGTAGATATATATTTCATTATCAGGCACAGTATGCCACTGTGAAGTCTTTTTTGCTCGACAAGCAATGAAATCGTGATGTCGAAATGGTTCTATATGATATTTTTGGTCATTTCTAGTTCAGACTTCTGAAACAGTTGAATCACATATATCATATATACATATATATGCCTTTCAAATATTAAAATATTTTATTTCAGAGTATTTAACAAATATAATATTGCAAAGCTTAATACATTCTGTTTTTGCAACTTATATTAGAGTCTGTGAATTAACACTAAGAGATCTTTATATTCTTATATATATTATATTTATATTTTTATATACATTTTTCACTATCATGTACAATCGAAGTATTAATATTATTTTGGTATATTGTATCTTTATAATCAGTTCAGTAGCAATATTAGAAAATGAGATCTTCTTTTACATTTTTCTTTTCAGAGGTAAACAGGTAAATTATCATGAAACCAATCTCTGGAATCGGCTTTTTAAAGTCAAACAACAATTGAATTATAAAATGAATGAAGCTGTTTTTATAACTAGAGTATATCTTGGTGCTTGTTATTTTTCAAACATCTTACTCTACAGCTTCACTGAATAACTCTAAATATTATCACTAAAGGTATGCGTTTGCAAAATCATCTATTAGGAAAATTCAAAATAACCTCCTCCCCAATCCCATCTTATTTTTTTTGTGTTGTATTTGGAATATTTTGCTCATGGTTATACTTCCAGTATTAGTCTGCCTTCTTTTTAGACCTATAGTAAAAAATTAAGATATATCTTACAAAGACGAATGTTATAGCTATAATATTTTACGGGATATGTATCTCACATCTACTATATTCACAATTAGGAACTTGATGTGATTAAAAATCACAGAGGACATTGTTATGGACTTGTTGATATTTACTATATTAAAAAAAGAAAATAAATGTATTATTTAATCAAATTTACTATATCGTCTTGAAAGAAAGCTCTTTTTGATGCACTTCGATCAATAAATATTCTAATATAAGTCTAGTACTTGTGTCCATTGGGGGGGGGGGAGGGGTTGTGTTATTAATTTTATTTGTTTATTAATTTATTAATTGTATTTGTTTATTAATATATACACTTTATGTATCTCTTCGTCTGCTTTATATCAACACCATACTGTTTTATAATCGCGTAATAACGACAAAAAATTGTGCCAATTTGGAAATAAAAGGAATTTTATAATCTTTTAAGTGGGCTTTGGAATAAATTAATTCAATTTTTTTTGACTGAATTGCATGTTTTTTTTAGATATTACTAGAACAAGGAAATATACAATTTACAAAGCGCTGGTCCAAAAGGATACTAATTGGCGCATTCCTGCTATGCATCCTGCTGTTCAACTCTGCTGGAAAGGGAAAAATTATGTATTTCCTCACTGGCTACCATTACGACTATCAAATAGACACTCTTCAAGAAATTACTGACGCAGGTTACAAAATCGCTCTGTTTGAGAAACTGGAATTTATTTCATTGGACGCTAGTTCCGAGGAGTACTGCAAGAAAAACGGAGTTAGATGCTACCAGGACGATGTCTTCAATTCATTGCAGGCTTGCAAGGCTTATAGTTCCGGGAAGAAAGTCGAGAAAGTAGCCGCTATCAAGCCGTTCACTTTAGTCATTCACGACACCAAACAGTTCTTGGATAAACACTGGGTTCCCAGGATCCACTTCATCAGCAAACCATTGAGAACGATTCACTCAAAGATGTTCTTCACTCGCGGTCATCCTCTCTTCACCGTCTTCAACAACAATCTGCTGAGATGTTTCTCTGTTGGTATAGTAGACAAAATTCGTAAGATGGATTACTGGATGAGAATCTGGCAGTTAATATCGGAAAAGCCATCCAAATGCCAAACGAGACAAATCGTCCTCGGACTGGACGAACTGAAATTTATAATTCATTTCTATCAAAACGCTGTGTTGGTCGCAACAGTGGTGTTTTTCTTAGAAATATTGTTCTTTAGAATCAGTAGGTGGTACGCAGGACGATGCTCTAAATTTTAAATCCATTGTAAAAATTGTTTGGATAGTTTTCAATCTGGTATAATCAATAAAATGTATATCTTAATAAAATACATTCAGAATTTAAATGAATATTTATATAAGAAGGAGTTTTATGTAAAGGAATTATATATTCCCTGCACATTTTCAATGTTTCAATTAATATAAAAGAGTTATTCACCTTATGCAATTCACCATATCTAGCCTCCTGTAGTCTAATAGCTTAATGTATGTATTAAATAAAATTTCAAATTTAGATTAATTTTTATTTCCAGGCTCTTTATAAATAATTATCACTTAATATATAACGAATATATAGCATTCAAACATAAATCCTCTTAATTCGCATTAGGTCGAAGTTATCTTTGAAAATCCAGCGTGACAATTTGGCTATCAGATCGGTCGGCATGTTCGTTTGGTGTATTACTACTAGTTAATTTTTTTTAGTAGGCGCTGCTAAAAAATGGACATTTGTCATTTAGGTTTGAAATTGCGTTCGTCGGTTTCCAGTGTTCGTGGATTTTTAGTCGGTTTTTCGCGTCTTTTTTGGTGGTTTCAGTGAACCGAATGGAAATAACCTGTATTTATTTATCTAGTGAGTTATTATTTTATATATATTACTTAAATCAACATCGAAATTACATTTTTAAATTTCAATGTTGATGAGTTATCTGTATTTGCTTATAATCGTGATTGTTGAATACAAGATATGTTTAAGAGATACACTAAAATGACAGTTGTATTTTGTCAATAAATCCGGTTTTTTTTCGAATATTTATCAGTTTTCTCCCCGCATGAATTCTATCGATTTTCAGCAATAGTTCGGCTTACCGTCAAGAGATGGCGCAGGTAGGGGAGGAGAACAAAATTTAATATTATTGTTTCAATTAATGCGATGTAATAATTTGATTACTCCTGGAGTCTCTACTTATATAATTTTTTGCTAAATGGTTACTATCATAACTATTTTCAATTAATATTGATATTTAATATCACCTAGTAAAGCGTTAGATGACTAGTAATACACGTATTGTCAATTTGAAGACAGTAAAATATATTTTGTATTTTATTAATGTAAACCAAGTACTTATTTTTAATATTTTTGTTTATATACATTTTAAAGTCTCTTTTACCAACTATGGGTTTATCTGGACTGGGCCTAAAGTTTAACGTGGGCTCCGAACCACGGTCCTCAGCATTAAGCCTACCGACTGGCGAGTGACCAACTTTAGAAATCATCCCAGAAGACATCCGGTCTTACCCAGCCTGGTTACTGGCGTGACTGGGATCGGATCATTTTCCTTGTCGGATTTTACACTCTTGCCTAGAACATTCACAAATTTTAAACAATCACAAACATAAATTTACGACCATGTCCCAGCAGGATACGTACCCGGTGCTATCGTTACAGTAGGAGGACCGTCCCATCGCCTTCACCACTGCGCTACCAAGCTGGCTATTTTTAATATTGTTAATGATATAATTATTGCATACATAAGTCATTAAAACAACAAAACCTTTTTAATGAATACATGTCGTCTTTATTATCGCTAGGTAAACACAGTTTTATACAATATATCTAATTCTAATATTATTTATTATTTATGAAAAGGATAAATCGAATTAATGGATTGTAATTTAACGATATAAATGGATGTTAAGTTAAAAATAGGTTAAAATGATTCAAATAGCACTTTACTAAAATAAAGAGAGTTTATGATGTATGCTTGGTATTAATTTAGTATAATTTTCGTTAAAATATTGATTATATTGCCTCTAAAATTGATGTTTATTGACATATAAACACACAAATCATAATTGAAATGAGTCATGTATTATTGTTTAAGAGTTTTTACTGACTAAATATTTTCTGGGGCTGTTGTTTTTTTTGTTTTATTTGAAAGTCTGCTTTTTACTAGTTTTTATTAGTTTTACTGCCTTTTGATAGTGTAGTATTATCGTATTTGTCTATATATAATGGCCGATCTGCTTTTATGATTTAATTTGGTGCCTGTAAAGTTGTTTACTAGTACGATCAATAATAATGAAAGTTAGTTATTAATTTTTTGATATTTAACCTGGACTTGTATGAATTGCAGAGATGCATTTTTCTCTCTGTAAGTGGTATCTTGAGCCAAATGTTATAGATTTTTAAAATAGTTTTATACATAGTTTTTTGCATTCCAGCTCTGCTGTCCTAGCTGTGACCTTGAATATAATATTTCGAACTTTTGCTTATATAGACTTATTATGTGAGAATAGAGAATGGGCATGTGGTATTTTATCATTAAAAGGCATCAAACACCTGGAAACCTTTAAGGACATGTCAGGACGTCTTTAAATAAAATGATCTAAATTAGAGAACACAGGTTTTAATATTTGACTCGGCACCAAATCGTCAATCCATGTTTATAAATACTCTAAAACTAATAAGTACGCGGGCCAGCAACGCATTCCGTTCCAGGGCTTCCCACTCCAATAGTACAGAACGGAAACTAAACCGAACAAGTTCGAACACGTTTCATAACACGGATGAACTATGACCCATCGTCGTGGGGAACATACGATAAATCAGCGGGACTGCTCCTCCTATGGTTTTATAATATGTTTTGTTTTTCAATGATTGTAAATAACATTGCAAATTAATATAGTAGCCTTTGGGAACTCTATTTTTAAGATTATTTATTGATAGGGTAGAAAGAAAAAAATTGAATGATAAATATTAAAATACTTTTACTGTAAAAAATTTTATTTATTTTATCTTACCATCTATAAAGTAATGCTCTTTTTTAATGAATTTTTCGATTTTTTTTGGTTTTTGTTAAAAATGTTTTAAGGCCTCCTTTTTATCAACGAGGGTTTATGTGGACTGGACCTTCAATTTAACGTGGACTCTGAACCAAGGTCCTCAGCATTAAGCCTACCCATTGGGGAGTGGCCAAATTAAAAATCATCCCAAAAGACATCCGGTTTTACCCAGCCTGGTTACTGGCATGACTGGGAGTATTTTCCTTGTCGGATTTTGCAGTCTCGACTGTGGAGAATAATAAATATAAATTTACGAGTGTGCCTTTATCACTGCGCCAATAAAGCCGGCTTTTTTCGGTATTAGTTTTAAGCCTTTTGTATGTTAAAACTTATTTCACTGAAATTTCAACGAGTAGTTATTTTAACATATTCCCCATTAATGTCATTAAGTCATAGAATAGTTACATGTTAATTTGATTTTAGTATTTATGAGAGGTTATTGTAGTTATTTGATTTTTATTAATTTCATTACATTGCCTATATATTATCAAATTTATTATATTATGCCATTAAAGAAATTGAAAATCAAATATAATTAAACACAATAAGAATATTCTATATAATTATTGCCTTCCTTGATTTAAATTGTAATTAACAATTTACATTACGATACTATTACTTTCTAATTGTTAAAATAGGATGAAGCATATATGAGATCATTGTTCCATTTTTGTTTTATAAAATCAAATTAACCAAGTTGTCAATTTAAATTCATTTAAAATAAACAGATCTTTGTAGCAAGGAGATCCAAACATTCGATTGAAATAATAATTACAAGTTCGAATATTTAGCGTCTATCGACTTTTTCAACTATTTGCATTCTGTCGAATGCAAATGCTAATCTTTTCAGGCGTTAGTCATAAATAAATATCACAGAGAATTAGCATACAATATTTTATAGAAAACCATATTTGAGAAAATACGCTACATCCAAGTAAACTTCATCATAATGCAGGTTTGAGATAATATATTCAACATTTTAACATTTTATGAATCAGAATACCATTGCCCTAGAAGTATCTTAATTTAACCAATAAGTCAGTTCCTTTAAGACAAAATTCATATACGTTGCGACTTATTCGTAAGACGATTTGTTTTTACTTTCAAAATAGACTTTCTTTTCAGAAGTCGCTTCATCATTTCAACCAAATCTTTTCCCTTAATAATTTGTTAATCTGAAAATCCTCAGTTTTCATTATAGGACATATCTGGACTATATTGTGGGTAGAAAAGCAATTCTATGCCTAATTTCGTTATTTTGATCATCGTTTTCATTCACCTGTTGCATGGTGCATTGTCTTTCAACAAAAGTGGCTCATTAAAATCACTGTAACTTTTATTCTAGTCATGTCATCGTCATGAAATATTGACACGTTTATATAGCTTGAAGTTTGAAGATAGCGTTATCTATAGATTAGGCGCTAGATTTGTAGAGATTTATAAAATACTTTGATATTTTTTTAATCTACTTACTTGTAAAATCGTGTAAAAATATCCCAGGATATACTAGACCATATCATATTTCTGTAGTATTGAATAGAATATACGTCATTAAGGTTAAATACAAATTTTAATATGTTGAGAGACCTTAAAGTTGGCGAAAAGAACATCCTCCAAGAAATCTTGTTACCTCCACATAAAGTTCTATTACTATAGCTGCGTCTAAAGTTGAGATTGATGAAGCTATCTTTTTATGAAGTTTCATTTCCACCTCGACTACTTTCTTGAAAATTTGGGAGATATGAGTGAAGAGCAAGGTAAACGAGATTACTGGAACATTAAACCAGACGATACCCAGGGAAAAGGAACGCCTCAATGATTTCAAACTACTTTTGGAGCTTGTTGAGACCTTCCTTATTCTTCCCAAAAGACAACAAAACCTAAACTGTTCTTAAAATGTTTTGGAAACATGTGTAATATGCGATTTAATTATCTTTGCATTATTTTATATGTTAAAACTCTTAAATTAATAATCGGACACAATTTGATATTAACCATTTCAATTTATCTTTTTTGAAATATTGACACGTATTGTTTGAAGATAGCGGTATCTATAGATTAGGCGCTAGATTTGTAGAGATTTATAAAATACTTTGATGTATCTTTAATCTGCTCACTTGTAAAATCGTGTAAAACAATCCCAGGATATGTTAGACCATATCATGTTTCTGTAGTATTGAATAGAGTATACGTTATTAAGGCTAAATGCAACTTATAATATGTTGAGGGACCTTAAAGTTGACGAAAAGAACACCCTCCAAGGAACCTTGTTACCTCCACATAAAGTTCTATTACTATTGCTGCACCTAAAGTTGAGATTGATGAAGCTATTTGTAAAGTCACTCACTGAAGATGGAGATTGCTTGAAATACAAAAAGTTTTTGGGTATCTCAGAAGCAAGGGTGTTTTTCACGACCATGATGAATCCTCAAAACCTAGGGTGGATTGATTTCAAACATATAGAGAAATTTTATGCAATCATAAAGACTCTATATAAGAATTCTAAAAGTATTTTCGTATTTAATTTGTCTCAAAGTACATTGGTTTCATTTCCACCTCGACTACTTTTCTGAAAATTTGGGAGATGTGAGTGAATAGCAAGGTAAACGAGATTACTGGGATATTAAAAAGAAGATACCAAGGGAAATGGAACGCCTCATTGATTTCAAACTACTGTTGGAGCTTGTTGAAACCTTCTTTATGCTTCCCAAAAGACAACAAAACCTAAACAGTTCCTAAAATGTTTTGGAAACATGTGTAGTATACGCTTTAATTATCTTTGCATTATTCTATACGTTAAAACTCTTAAATTAATAATCGGACTCAGTTTGGTATTAACCAATTAAATTTTTTTTTTTTTTGAAATATTGACACGTATTGTTTGAAGATAGCGTTATCTATAGATTAGGCGCTAGATTTGTAGATATTTATGAAATACTTTGAAATTTTTTAAATCTACTCACTTATAAATTCGGGTAAAAAGATCCCAGGATATACTATACCATACCATATTTCTGTGGTATTGAATAGAGTATACGCCATTAAGCTTAAATAAAATTTAATATGTTGAGGCACCTTAAAGTTGGTGGAAAGAACATCCCCCAAGGAACATGTTACCTCCACATAAATTCCTATTACTATAGCTGCGCCTAAAGGTGAGATTGATGAAGCTATTTGTAAAATCACTCACTGAAGATGGAAATTGTTTTAAATACGTAATTTCAAAGTTTTTGGGCATCTCAGAAGCAAAGATGTTTCTCACGACTCACAATGAAGCATCCTCACACCTCGCACCCTCAAAACGAAGGGTGGATTGATTTCAAACGTATCATAGATAAATTTTATGCAATCATAAAGACCCTAACAAAGAATTCTAAAAGCATTTCAATATTTAAATTGTCTAAAAGTCCATTTGTTTTATTTCCAACTCGACAACTTTCCGGAAAATTTTGGAGATATGAGTGAAGAGCAAGACAAACGATACTATTGGAACATTAAACTATGTAGAAATTTCAAGAGTTTCCAGAGAAAGTGGAATGCCTCAATGATTTCAAACTATTGTTGGATGCTTCAAAGAGACCTTCCACATTCTTCCCAAAAGACAACACAACCTAAACAGCTCCCAAAACGTTATGGAAAGATGTTTAATATACTCTTTAATAATCTTTGAATTATTTTATACGTTAAAACTGTTAAACTAACCAATTCAATTTATCTTTTCTGTATACAATACAAATACTTGTGTAACGATTCCTTTGTGATTCTAATTCTCGACATTTTCATTTCCTCCATGGTCACATTTCCCATTCCGTCTCGGTTTCGTTGATACGTTTCGGAAAAAAATTAACAACAAAATGTTATTTCAATTAGTCATAAAACATGCCTATTTCTCTCTTTCTCTCTCTGCCTGTTTCGCTTTTTTTAAGTCTCTTTATCCCCTTTGTCAGTCTTTTTGATCATCAGCGCTAATATATCTTCGTTTTGTGCTCGTTAAAAAGTTTTTTTTTAAATAGCATCGGTGGTTTTAAGCGCTCGTTTTATCGGCTTTTGGCAAACAAAGAATCCCTGATTTACGAGTACTAGTCTTTTCCTACCCTCCGTGAGAAGCGTTCCTTCTTTTTGCCGCATTTGGTAGCCAATTAAGCCTTTAAAGTGAGAGAAATGAGTAGTATATTGTGATATCTAATATTAATTTTAATTCTGCTTTATTTATTTTCTATCAAATACTACTGCGCTGTTCAATAGTTTCATGGAAATGAAATAGAAATATCCGTAATTGAATATATAAAATATAGCCTTACTGATGAAGTATATGAGAATATACAGGTTGAATTAAGAAATTCAAGTGTATTTATCGTATATTTGCGTAAAATATTCCGCAGAGACATATTGAGTTTAAAATAATTTTAGTATTTATTATATTTGTGTTATAGATATGTATTATAGACAGTCGATAGCCAGTATATTGGGACGCACTTACACTCTTTCGAAATATCGCGTTTTGCCACTTCATTTAAAACATAAAATAAGACAAAGATTTGAAGCCTCTACTCGATGATTATCCGTGTAAAACGGACAAAGAATATGCAGAAATATTGAGAGTAATACAAGAAACCGTTTTTGAGCACTTAACAAAAATGGGAGTGATCCAATATCTTGAATATTTTGTGCCGTTTGTGTCAATTCATGAAGCCAAGAGACATTGAAAGGCGCTTGGGCATGTGAAATGCCACTTGGCAAACACTGAAAAGTTTCTTGCATCGTATTATTGATGGTGCTGAAAAGTGGATACATTACGTAATCCGAAGCGAAAAAATAGAGACTACCTGGTTAAGCATCAACATCAACATCAATTTCAAAACCGAATACCTATATCTCCAAGGTATTTCTCTGAATTCGGTAGGATTAGCTTAATGTGGTAAGTATAATGAAAGCATCAATGGGATCTCTATCGACTAAAATTGATTCGTTTGAGTAAAACAATGCTCAAAATTTACAAGCAATTTGTAGACTACACAAAAAAGCGGCTGAAATACGAGCAAAAATACAACAATGTTATTTTTCAGCGTGATAACGCTCGATCACATATTACAAAACATTTAAAAATATACTTGGTAAAATCAAAATGGAAAGTGCTATCTCACCCGCCCTTTTCGCCAGACCTTACTCCTTCTGATTACTACTTTTTCCGACATATGAGCCCTGACTTCTCTGAGTAGCACATCGTTTCTGATTAAAATAGGAAAAATGGGTCGAGCCTCGGGCAGCTTCAAGGGATACATCGTCTTCTCAACGCAATTCTCGATATTTGGTTATAGTTACAGATTGGGATCGCCTATTAGGTTAAAATTCTGATGCACTAGGTCCTGTTCTTCACATCTGCATTTTAATTGTCGCTATTGGCTGTTTGATTGCATTTAATCTTGTTTCACATGACCACACACATTACAGAATTAACACCAACTTCCATGATTTACCTCGACAGTATTTCAACGATCTTAGAACTAATTCATACATTGTTATATTAGTTATTACATGTTCAGTTAATAAAGATATCTTTCAGAGTGTGAGAATAACAAAAAATCAGATGGAGCTAAGTTAAACTCTCTGATTCCAGGGATAAATCTTGTTGTTGTTGAAAAACGCATGTCAATCCATAAGGTTATGATAATAATGGATTTACTCTTTTATTGGTTTGGAGAAAACCCGTATTCCATATTATTTTTTCATGACAAAGATTTCACACTACTACTTTTTTGATCGAATTTTGAATATGTTTTTTTTTGGCTTTTGAAGTCTAAGACTTAAGTTCGCACTACTTAGCCTGTGTTTTTATTCCCAAATATTTTAGACGCTTACAAGTATTTTGATCAGCGATATTTATTGATGAAAACGCGAATTATCAATATAAACCTGCCCTAAACAATTTGACCTAACTATTACATTCGATTAGTTTTAATGTCTCTATATGTAATAAAACTGTTCCCTATTTAATATTACTGAGCTATTTAGTGGCTGTATTGTCTGCATAATACAGTCAATGACATAGGACAATAATGAAAAGGAAGGACCTGAAGAACCAAAGAAGTTCTGAAACTATTTATTTTTATCAATCTCTTAGAACTTCATCAATCTGCCCGTGGGCAATAGGTATTATTATATGATTTCCGTTAACAGGGTAACTATCCTGACAAGTAGAAGATCGCTCCAATAAGTGATCTGCTGTACAACTTATAATCTAAACCTTATTCCAGATACTATTGTGACTTATTTTAAAGTCTATCCAAACTTATTCTAAAGACCACTCTGACTTATTTTAGAGATTATTAAATCTCGTTCTATGTGCCTATTAATCAGTTCGTATGGTAGTTTGCGTTTGAATATACGCACTTCACTATCATTGCGCACACGTAGCTGTTTGGCGAGTGCATTGGGATGCACTAATAGTCTTTCAGAGTACTTCGCACTAACACTAACACTTCGAATCACCCCCGTTATGGGTTCTAAGGGGATATCGCGCTGAATAAGTTTGTTGGAGGCGTAATATGGGATATCGCAACACTTTTTGACGATGACTCGCAAGATTTTATTCAGGAACATCTGGAGGATAGCTATGTTAGATTTTTTAGGTTTTTGTGAAGTGTGCCACACCTTGTCGAAGGCCTGCAATTTATCGAGAAATGCAGATTATAGAAAAATTTACGCTCACAAGTTGATGTTTTAAATCCCGTTCTCACCCTACAATGGTTGAGACTAGATTTTCATTTTTATGACGCTACTTGTTGCAATACATTACTGGTTTGGATTAATGTATTTTCAACCAATAATTTTTCAATAAATGATCAGAAAACGTGCAGGCATCTATTATTTTGTTGACAGATTTAAAAGTAAAGTATACTAAAGAGCAGCTTTTAGCAATATTTGTATAATTTTATTATTGGGTGTAGCTGCATACATTTCAGCTTTTTTTTTCTATAAAACGTCAATATAGCAGCAGGCGAGTATTGTTAAAATTAAATTTAAAAAATAGATTCGAAAAACGAACCTTTTCATATTTATATAGCGACTGCATGTGTGAATTAATTTCGACTCACGAACATGTTAAATTAATATAAAAACGTTCCCGATTTTTAGATATATTTCCGGTATATGGATGCATATTAATGAAATACACTTATTGTTTACTATTTGTTTACTTAATATTAATATATTAATATAACAAATAGTATAAGTTTTAAATCAATAGTATTTTTAATTTATTTTAGTTAATAATAAATATGTATATCTCAGAAATATCTAAAGAAACAACCTTTTCAAACATATATATAATTCTTATTTTCCAAAACAAAAATAATCAGCAAATATCTGATTTGACAAAAAATATTTTAGAAACACAAAAACTACATTTATATTGATTTTATACAATAACATTATTATTACAATATGAAAATCGAGGTGATTTTTTTCTGAAAACTTACTTCCTATTTGTACATTATCATGATTATAAATATAACATAATACAATATATTAATGATATAAGTTAATATCATTTCAATGTAATATTTTCAAGATGCAATGTATTCTTTGTTTCTGTGCTAGAATTTTCTCTGTCTCCTTTTTAAAAATTACATACATATATTAAGAATCATACCCCATTTGGATTCAAACCCGTGACTATCGCAACAGTAGAGTCACAACAGTAACTATATTTAACCGTCCGGTCAATGACCGGGCACCCGGGTATCCATTTCAATCCGCAGGTAAAATATATTAACTTCTCCTTAAAATTTTTTTATGGCCGTCTGAATCCCCAAAACTGAAGTAATTTGACACCCATTTTTCGTCAAATGTTTTAACAATTAATTAATTAATAAAAGTTATTAACTATCAAACTTGATACCCCGCCCGTTCAATATCTAGGTACGCACTAATTTTGTCGACGATTTATTAGTATTGTTCAATTATTTAATTTGGATATTGTACTTGGAAAATAATACTTTTAGTATATTCTGTATAATTACATAACTAAATGTTTATTAAAATTTGTTAAAAGCTTGATAATAGAACAATAAATTAATTCGTAAACTTTGGAATAAGCATTCAATTATCATCAGAATAATCATAAATCTCTAGCCAGCATTCTAGAAAAGTTTATCAACCAATACACCAAATATCTGGTGTTCTTTAATTTTTAGATTACTTCTCACGATATTGATCCATGTTTTTATTTCGGAATTATTCGATGCGTCTTTGTTCGAAAAAGTCGGTGAGGAATTCATTCACCTTTCATTCGGAGAACATGTCAAATGTTGCAATATGAGTCACTATATATACTCTTTAATTTTGTTATATTTTAATCGAATAATCGATCGGAGATCGTATTAAAAGTTAAGCAACTTTACAGCATGTAAAGAGTTCTAGAAACATGTTCGGAAATATCGGAATTCAATATTTCCTCTCTTTCACAGAAGTCGTCTTACATAAGCATTTTGTCCGAATCAGCCGGAGACAATATATGTCAAGATACCATATCCTACAGTAAGGTATTCAAATGAATCTGTCCCACTTTTCTGATAAAATAACTGCATTCGGTGTTAGGTAGGAAGACAGTTAAACTATAGGCTTTTCAGTTGACGTGATAATTTTCATCAAAGACATCATAGTGCTAAGGCCAATCAGTTGAAACAAATTGCAAAATTCAATGAGTTTTATTTGAACGGACCATAGGAATATGACCGGTCGAAACACGACCTATCGGCAAAAATGGAATTATCATTTTATAAATTAATGTGCTTCCGCTGTGGAATGTCAAGGGTGACTCGTAGGAGTTGTTTCATTCCATTTCGGTTGAGCTTTTTAAATTAAACTCGAGACTTGGGTTATATGATATTTTTTTCCTTAAAAAAGATATCCCGTAAATTTTTGATGTAAATAATATTTAATTAATTAAAGTAATTGGATTAATAGAGCATGCTATTTTGCGGTGCCGAAATGCAGAGAGTTTTTACTGGTACTTACTGGACTTTAAAAACTATTTTTATAAAATTTTATATGTAGAAAAAAATTAAGCTGTCATTCATAAGTTGATATAAAAAATGTTTTTGATCATCGACTGTATCTTCATTCGTCTATCTTTGAAGATTTCCGAAATTACGATATTTCTACACAAATATCTATGGTACCCTTCTACGCAATGGTTTTCCAGATGGTATTACAGCTTCAGCTTCGATACTTTTGCCCGAACTCCACATAACTATACCAAGAAACGCTTCGTGTAACTGCATTATGATTGCCAATCGAACACCAACATGTGTTTTTTCTCGATAATTAATTTGATTCCGATTCAGAGAACAGTCTTCACCATGCGAAGTTCAGTTTCTGTCTATAATCAGTTTTTGTACTGTACAATTAGTTAACTAGCTTTCAAGCATATACAGGTGGTAAACAATAAAAAAACAAATTCAAAATAAATTTACCATTTGCAAAAAGTACTTCTAAATTATTTTTTATTGAGAATTATTGATTGTCGTGCTTTTTCAGTCCTTATTTTGGATTACGATGATCGATGCAGAACTAAAACAATTTCGAAAATATTGTGGTGTATTAATATTCTTAAGAGCACTATATATTTCAACGTCTAGACTGAATAATTTTATTAAAAATAGTTACATAGAATGTTTGTGCTTCACGCCTGAAAATAATAATTATTTTATATGGTTCAACAATCTTTTAGTAGTATTGTTAATTAAATTACTAGTTAATTTTTGAACAATTGTTAATGTAATAATATGATGTTATATATATATTTTTATATATCGGTTTACTTTGGATTCTTATGCAAATTTGTTATGCGGATTGTGCATTTTATCTAATTTGTTTTTCGTATATCTTAGTTCTTCCACTCTTCATTTGTCTGTAATATATTGACTAGAAAAATATTTACTTTCTTTTCATTCAACTTATATATAATTATATAAAAAAGAATACTAGTTGCCTTAAACTGTTTAAAAATGGTGTTTAATTGAATTCCTGAAGAGATTTATTTAATGAAATTTACTAGCGATATTCCACGTCAAATGAAATCGACTATCAAATGTTTAGTAATTCTTTACTTTTTACGAAACATGGAATGTTTCATTCGTTGCTATATGATGATATTCTTATTTTATAAATATTACCAATATATGATACAACATATTTGGGGTTATTGTTCTATTCTATTTTAAAATTTCCAAAATAACAGTGAAATATAAAATTAATTTTGCACTGCTGTTTGTTTATTTATAATCATTTAAAATAAATAAACCTCTATAACACAGAAGTTCAAACAATACAAGTTAGATATATCTTTTCTCTTTCAAAATTAGTACGAAGAAAATAATAATTAATATTTTTATTCTACTACTTTCTTGAGTATCAACTTCGATAATTTAAATGACTAGTTATTTATCTGGTGACAAGTTAACGTAAAAATTGCATTAAGAGCCGATGGCTAGATACATATTAATTTAAAGCTTAATTAATAATATTAAGCTAAAGTCTTTAAGAGAATGCTTTTGATTGATATATCATAGTGAAGTAATTATGAAAAAAGTTAGATGTAATGCATTAGGAGTAAATTATTAAGTGTGTTATGATATTGTAAATTATGCACAAGAAACTAATTTATTACTTTGCTTAAGTTTTGTTTAATTTTATCATAGTCAGACTCCTTAAGCGAAATTTATTTCATTGCTACAATCGATTCAAAATGTTTCATTCGAAGTAGTAATTTTAGTCTCGGGAATAAAAAAAACTCTCATAATAAAAAGTTCTACGCCAACTTGAACTTCTCAAGATTTGTGAGATATCGGCTTCTTGATTTTTTTGTTTTCGTTATAATAGCTGGGATAACTAAAATAGAAGCGCTTTTTACGTTTTATTTCAGATATATGTAAGTAAGGCATTTTTCAAGCGATGTGTTTTAGATTTAGAATTTTACTGAGAAAGGAATGTTGATGAGTTGTTTTCTTCTCTATGTTCATTTTATAATACTCATTGATAAAGTATTGTATGTTACTACATATTTTATACTAATTGTATTAATTTTAAGGGGTAATAAAAATATAGGATATTTCTTTGAAAGCTGCTCAATAGACGAAAATGAAATTTTGCGATGTTGATTTATATTAAGGTATACAAGTGTGTTTATTTTCTCTTTGTGCGAATTAATCCGCAAAGACATATTCCGTTTTAAATAAGTATTTCTTAACAAGTTAAATTAAATTAAAATATAAAATACAGGCACATCAAATAATTTTAAACAATTACGATTTACAACAGATGGTATTACTGTGTATTAAATTTATAACCACATCAGATATATTTGCAACTAAATTCATGTTGTATCACTTTTTACTTTTCATGCTTTTTAGTATGTGTCATTTCGCCGGCAATTTTTGAATAAAAACATTTCAAAGCATTGAAGATATGTATATTTGTACCGAGAAAATTGACTTGCCGAAAGTTTTACTCTTGTACTTAATTTGAAGTCATTTAGTACTCCGTAAAGCTTATAGAAAACATGTTCCATGGACTTCAAAACGTGAATACTGCTTCTCAAGATTTAAAAGATAAGTTTTTGTCACTGAAGACAAAAGGCGTTCTGGACCGCCAAAAAAATGAAGAAAAAGATTTGATGGCATTTGTCGATCATTAACCGTGTAATAGGCTATAACCTTGCCAACCAACTGTTGCGTTTTCCCAGGCTTTGGAGCGGGTTCATCGTGTGCAGTTCATTCGGATGACTGTCATTGGTCTTCGGAGTGAAATGATTGAGTCATGTTTTATCCATTGTCGACATATCGACGCTGTGCCTAATAATCTCGCAAAAACTCGAGTTTATTACGCTTGATCATCTTCAAACACTGCTCCAAATCATCAACTCGTCGTTGTTTTTGGTCAAAAGTGAGCTCGCGCGGTACTAACTCTACTTTGCACACAGCTTTCTCATACCCAAATATTCGTGAATGATATGATGTACACGTTGAGTTGATATCTACAGAGTGTCTGTTATTTTATTTAATTTCAATTTATGGTAATTCAAAATTATTTTGTGTAGGTTTTAAACATTTTCTTTGGTAACAACCTCTTTTGGGCGTCCACTGCGTTCACCGTCTTCGGTGCTCATTGCACCACGTCTAAACTTAGCACACCAATCCTTGATGGTTGATTTTCCTGGAGTATTGTCCGGAAACTCGGCATTAAGCCAAGTATTTGCTTCAACTGTATTTTTTCCCTTCAAAAAGCAATATTTTATCAACGAGCGAAATTCCTTTTTATCCATTTTTTTAATAATAACAAAAGTTGCTTCACCCAAAATTCTATATTTTACAAACTAATGATTCGACACCTGTCAAATTTGTAGACGTATCTTTTGAGTGTTAGGGCTAACTAAAAAATATATGGATTTAATTCTAGTAGCGCCATCTAAGTGGCAGGGCGGGGACTTTTCAATTGACATGTTAGGATAAGTTATTATGTGTTACTATATATTTTATAGTATTTGTTATATTAAATTTAAAGGATTATGATATAAAAATATAGAATTTTTGAAAACTGCTTATCGGAATAAAATGAAATGTTAGTTTATATAAATTAGAACATTTATCGAATAACAATGTGTTAAAATGTAGAGCGAAAACATATTTTCCAAGAAATAAATCGCATATCGATGCATAAAGACTAGTTTGCAAAAGTCGAGTTTTCATGAATAGCAATTTTTGTAGTTTTTGGAAAACGGTCAGATAATAAACCAAAATAAGTTAAATTTTAATTGACCTTAAAAGCTCTAGGTGTTGCAGCAGATAATATATTTAAAAATTACAGCTAAAGTCATTCTAATAAGAAACGTTCATTCATATCAAAAGTGGCATATTTTGAAACGTTACGTGAAATATTTATAATATAAGCTCAAAGATGCTTTATTTTTACTCTGTATTCTCGAGTACACCAAATAACAGCCCTGTGGGTGTTGTTCTCCTTAGCCTCTTCTTAACGTCTTTCTGAGACTGTTTCTGAATACATATGATGGCGCCAAATTTATTAATTCCACGCATAGCTAACTAAACAAATTTGTGACGTCAGATATACACATAATTATTCACTAACAAGATTTTTCAATTTCCAAGTTACAAGGAGCTTGAATCTAAAATCATGCTTGCTAGATTTCGGAATACCAACAATATCCTTTAACTTACCTTTTAACTTACACACCACAATTTGAGACAAAATGGTAATATTCAACTAGAAAATTCAAAACTCGGTAGTCAAACATAGCACCAACTTTGATATTCTGTCTGATGCTGATTTTTTTGAGTTTTGTCGCAAGTTTCAAAATGTCCATATATATTGGAAACTTTCTCCAATTGGCATGTATCGATGGTGTCTCTTACCCTTTGTTTGCTTTCTTATTTATTCGGTTACTATAATTCTATTGTTACTTAATATTGAGATAAATGTAAATAGCGTATAAACAGCTTCCAACAACATTACAGTATTGATTAAGAAATGACGAATAAAATTAAATGCTACGAAGTCTACGCATGTGAATTTTATATAGAATACCTATATATACAATATAGCCTTTGATAAAGTAAGGCATACGGGATTGCAGGTTAAATTAAAGAAACTTTTCCCTCATCCGGATTATGAGTTACTAAAATTTTACCTCACCGATCGTCATTTTACTGTGTTCTGGGTCCAGTACTATATATACTATACACAGCCGATCTACCTAGAATAATAATAATAGCTGTTGCAACATTAAGCAGACGATACGATAGTCTTAGCCTCTCATAGAGATCCAGCCATGGTCATCAAGTAACCTACAAATATACCTAAATCAAATACAAATATGGTTAAAAATATGGTGTATAAAAGCTAACGAAATTAAATCCGGTCGTATAATTTTTATGCTCCGTGGAATAACATGTCCACCAGTCTATATCAATAATTGTCAAGTCGCGCAAGCAGAAGATGCTAAATATCCTGGATCGACGCCTAACTTGATAGAGACACATACTCTCCAAACCGAAACAACTTGGACTTAAGTCCGTTAGTAGTGGTTTAACTCTACCAAATGTATTGATTTATCAGGTGCAAACCCAAGTTATCAAAAATAAAGTTTTGCGTGCTTTTGTCGATGTTACGTTCAATATTTCAAATGAAGTGATACAATGCTATATTCCTCTAGAACTAATAAAGAGTGTAATTTAATATGATTGTGTGAAGTACTTCGAAAAAGTGTTATGGCATCCCAATGTACTCGCTAATCAACTAAATATACGTAACAGTGAAGTGCGCAAACGTCTAACACAATCCGATCTGATTATTGGACTAATAAGCTTTAAAATAAGGCTAATTAATTAGAATAGTATTTTATACAGGAGATCACTTAAGGAAGTGATTTTCTACATGCCATGTATATATAGCATAAACATAACAAATACTTATTGCCCTCTGGGCAGCTTGTGGAACTGCTTAGAGTAATATAAAAACAATACAGTGCGCTGGCTGTGATATAATTGGCCCTAGTCACGTATTCGAACACAACAAACTACTTGGACATGATATTGGATGCCAGGCTCAAGTTGAAAAAGCAAGTTAAAAAAGGACGAGCAGAACGTTGTATGAGGATTAAAAGTTGTGGTGGTTGCTTGAACGACGAATCCGAATTAACACTCTTGTGCATCTATGTACTAGTTTCTGTATCTATATAGAATGTAGAAAATGTTAGTATGTAGAAAAAGCTCAACCTACAAATTCATACTGTAATACTGTAATATTTTAATACATCCAATTGTAATAATATCCAAGTGCAACAACCATATTCAACACTTGGTAAGATAATCTTTCTTAGGAGTCGGATATGAGTTTTCATAATTCCACACGCATCTTCTTCAAGGACCAAAAGTTACGACAGTTTTGCCGATTCGGCTTGTTGTTTCAATGGTAGATAATAATTTCTTCTCCTCCAATACTGATCCCCAGTGCTTGAACGTTTACACTAGCTCTATATAACTAATAGCAGGGGATTTCGTCAGTTATTAATACTTTCATCCTTTCTTCATTAATTCTCAAACCATGCGGCTGTACAATGCCAAAAAATATCATGAGCAAGATTAAATTAGTTGTCGGAGAAATAAGTTAGTTAATTTTATAGCTTTATGATGGTATGTTGTCTGTAGCAGATTGTGTGTCATTGTTTGACTTGAATCGTAATAATTATTTATTGGCCAGAAAGAAATGTTATTGGCAGATACAGTATATTTTCAGAGTGGACTAACTTAAGTCGAACTATGTTAAGAGGTTCTACCTCAGTCTTGGCAAGTCTCCATCGGTCTTTACAGACTTCACAGTCCTAATCAGTCTTCACAAGTCTACAAGAACAATTAAATACCCAATCAAGGAAGCGCACAGTTGGTGCCACTGAAGATTGTTATCATTAACCATTTATTATAAACATCTATTCTTTTATAAATAATGTTTATTTTCAATAAAGTAGTCTAAATTTTGTCAGTTTTAGCCGAGAGAAAAAACACACAACAGCAACTATTAAGCTGATAAGATACGTAGAAAAGAAATTCCAATTAAACCAGCCTTTTTTAACACTAACTAAAATATATTTTGTTTATGAATTGATAGCGGAAGCCCGGATTTGGAATTATGTAAGTTCCACCACCTTGCTCTAAGATACTTTCGTTATATCTCAAAGGATTCACGTTTCCCCAACTATATAACGACGTTACGAAGTTGGGTCCGCCGAGCCTGATCGACTATTTCGATCTGTTGACCGCGATAGCCGGCTCCATCCGCCACCCGGAAAAAGTAACTTCGTCGACCGTCACTAAACACTGTTTTCTCTTCTTCGGAGTGTTTTTTCGTGTATTTGTTGACTGATTCCGGATGCAAGTGATCGGTGCAGGTGCGCGCGCGCCCTCTAACCAACGGTTATCCAGACGGCGTTCCGGATCGACAGTGTTGGTCCAGAACCAGGCAGGTCGACTTCGGCGCCGAAGAATGCCGCTCAAGAGAGTTCGCGTGTTCGTGCAGCCCGATCGGCGCGCTGATCGCTACTCCTGGAAAAGTGTCCCCGTGAACGTTCCAGAATAGAATCATTCTCGTCGTAACTCATTATCATTTACTCAACACTCTATAAAAGATTATTTAAACGATCGGTGTTATAGCAGTTTTTTTTTCACATAATATTTTTATACACTCACAAAAATATTCGAAACATATTGTAACGAAACTCATTTACGATCGTCTCACTAGAAGATTAATTATTCTGTATTTTATATAAAACGAATAAATTGTTCGTGATATCCTTTGTTCTTCTCGATTCTTTGTTTTCGTTCAAGTGTAAGATCATCAGGCATTTTTTCAGTTCCCTTTATTGCTTTCGTGTCGATTTATTTTTACGTTTTATTACTTTCGTATCTGTCGCTGTTAATTATTTGATTTTCTAATTCTTCTTTGTGTCGGTGAGGAATAACTTGTTCAAGTGTTACCTGGGATTTGTCTTAATGGAGATACAGGTAAATTATATGATTATTTAAAGTGTTTAATGAAAATTATTTTCTATTATCATGTAGTTTATCCCATTGTTCTTACATTAATCACTAAATATAGTTTAGTTTCTTTTTTCCTATTTAGGTGTTAATTCCGGTTATTCTCATATATTTTGATATTAATGAAGATTGTTTAGAATATATTTGTTCCAGCTAGCGAATTTTATTGAGAGGTAATGTTTTATACCTTTCAGTATATGTAGTATTGAATTTTTCGTGGTAGTAACATTTAATTCGAATACTTTTAAATCACAACTTTTATAATAATTTGGTAACAATCGGTAAGTTATAATAACATTTTACTATATGATCACTGCGTTTTTTTTTTCATGAAATTTGTAATGTTTTCGAAAAAATTGATTTTTCTTTCCTTGTTACTTGTTTAATTTTTTTTTTGGTTGCAAGAGAAATGTTTTTTTAATCTTAAAATTAATGTCTGATATTTATTCGACTAATGCTTTTTTTAACCACCGTTGGTGAAATATGCCATAGTTTTTAATCTTCTGAACTTCTAGCCTTTTTTACTATTGATATGTTAGTTGGATTTTACTAGTGCTTTAGTAGTAGCTTAAAATAAATAAAGCATACGTAATGTCACTAGCTCGTGTTGATTATTACATTTAACTATTTACATTACGTTTAAGCTTATTAGTTGGAATAAGTATGGCGATTATGGCGAGCTCAGGAAAATGTGAAATGAAATACTTAAGACTAATTATTTTACTAGTTTTTAGCTATTGATTTTCCTCAGTTGCCTTTACTAAAATAAACCTTTTCGCTTTCTTTACTTGTTTACCTTGGATTTGAAAATTTTGACTTAACTGTATATATTTTTGTTTTGAATCTTAAAAACTCTAAAAAACAAATTCTGTTTAAATCACAATCGGAATTTGTTGTTATTATTTTAGTTATGTTTTAGATGCTTTATACACTTACAATGAACAAATTTAGCTTAAATAGTCTATATTAGTTTTGTCACTTCTGTATTTGTATTGTCAATATTGTATTTAAATTACAATGTTAAAGTATTCAAGTTACGGAGTCAAAAATTAGGTATTCAAGAAGGACTACGAAGGTGGTTGCTAATGAAGTATAATATATTTCCTTAAAGTACGTTTTCGTGAATACATTACTTTTTGTGTTTTTGTGTATCATATTTAAAAACTACTATTTACATATATGTAATATAAACTTGATTCCCGATTGATAACTGTATTATATCCAAGTTGATGCTGATGAAATATATTTAGAAAAATTAATCAAAATAATTGCCATCTTTTTTATGTATCAGTTTTCATAATTTTCTATATCGATCTGAATAAATAGAAGCTGCTATGTCTGGTAAAGTATATTGTATGCAGCTGAACTCCCCATTTGAGCTCCAAAAGGACAACTCCTGTACAACTCTTGCAAAGTGCGGCCAAGTATTGTCATCCAAGAGGCTGCGTGTTTTTTTGTGTCTGTTCTTCACTATTGCTGATTTATTTTCCAGCAATACCTTGCTTAATTTGTTCAACGGTCGTCGGTAAACAATTTCAATCCGTCAAGAATCATTCCATTTTTGTTTTAGAAACTTGTGTTTGTGTGGGTTAGCTAGACTAATCCATTAATTTTTACACTTGGGATTGAAAAGTATGAGTAACAGTCATATTCAGTCTATTAGTACGATAGCCATTTTCCTTCTTTTAGGTCTTTGTTGCTAAGCAATCTAAAAGTTCTATAAGAGCTTGAACTGGGTTTTCGTTTTGGAAATCTTGCAATTCTTTTTTTTTAACTTGTTTGGCACTGTAAGCTATTCTTTGCCTTTAACATTATAATCAACACGTTTGAAGTATTAAAACCAAAATCGACAGTATGACGAAGCAGCGTGACCATAATTTCTAACATTTTTCTTCAAAATAAACAACAAATTAATGAATGTAGAAAATGCAATTTTGGGAGTTTGTTTTTTTTGTAGGATAGATTATGCTAAATAAATTATTCGCATCGATACTTCACATTTTCATCAATAAATTGACGATCAAATATATTTGCCTACTAATTTTTATCATTCTGCCAGTATTTTTCATTCGTGTGTCATGAACATTTCAATTAGTTTGTTTGTTATCCTGTAATTGTTACCAATCAACGTAATTTTTTATACTTTAAATCTGTATTTGATGATTGACAGTTGTTGAAATAAATAAATAACATTTTTGTTTAATACATTTTGTAGGCACTTGTTTTCTAGGCCATTAATCTAGTACTTTAGTACTTTAAATTATATATTATATGATATTATTGGATATTCTTTAAAATATATGGTATATTAGTGTGCTAAAAATAAAATATGAGATTTAATGCAAATAAATTATTGTGTTTCAAAGTTAGAATAAATTCTAAACGTGAAGGAATTACTAATCTGACAGTACACCCTTTGAATAATTATCAGAATAACATTATAACTTTTGATGGAAATGCAAAACAATGCGAAAATTTTGTAATATTCGATAAGATAAATAACAGTAACTCACCTTATGAAATATTTATGAATTATATAAATTGTATATTTCATTGTTATTGACGAATACCTATCAATATAAATAATCAAAATAAAATAAAACGTAACAATTTAACCCTAAATGTTTATTTCATAATATTTAATGAATATTATGCAAAGGCAAAAAAGGCATTTTATAAATTAAGTGTTGTAGCAAAACTTATGATAACAACAGACGTTGTATTGCTAAACCAAGAATAATTTATTTACACAATAAAAAAAACACAATAACATTTAATGATTCCAAAACATGTTGTACCGGCCACCGGATTTCTCTTTTTTTGGTGATTAAATTATATCCATTTGTTTCTTCTCAAAAATATTAATGAATATTATCAGCCATAAAGTATCGTAAGATCCATGATTTGAGAAGGGTCGCTTTGCAATCTATTGTATCGAAAATATCTCGTGTGTAATTATTTCATTTCCATCCATTTCGGATATATAATTTTAGGAAAATTTATAATAAGAATAGAAAATCTCCTACTAATAAGACTATTACATGTATTTTGATTAGTGATATCTATTGGGGAAAATGTGAAGCAACAACGTAAACAACTGTTAGATTCGAAAGTTTTGACATACCTCTACGTAAAGTAATAAATTTCCATATAGTATTATTCAGTTTTTCATTGTGTACATTGTAAAACAGTTTTGTTTAGTTTGTTTTATTGAAGTTTGAAGCTTTGTTTAATTTGAAAAAATCAGTCGACGCTCATCAAACACTTAAAAACGTATGATAATATTGTTCCAAATATCTATCTGTATCTGTATCTTAATTAACTATTTCCAAGCTTTTATTTGCGATGGGAAGTTCCAAAATGAGAAAACATACTAATAAACCGTTTCAATATCGCAGTTTCATTGCTTTCCAATCGAGAAAAGAAGTCTTCTTTGGGTTATTGTGACTGCCAATGAAAAGTACATCTAATACTTTATATAGACGGCTCTTATCCACAGAAATGCATTATTCATGGCCATAAGGTCTTCTTGTGCATGTGGTGAGATAATTACAGTGTAATGTTTTGTGTGTTGCTAAAAACGAATAAGTCGGTAGATCTTTACCAACGTCATTTGAACAAATTGAACCATGTACCTTTGGAAAACGGTATCGAAATACTGAAAAAGTGTGAAAATATAGATGATTGGATTTTTTAACAATATATTTTAACATTTTGACATATTTTATAAAAAGTCAATATACATGCAACCACCTAACAATATGTCGTATATTTTACTTTACCGATATTAAAAAAATATATATTTCAATTCAATTTAACAATAAACCAAATAGCGGTGATCAAATATCGCTTTTGTGCTTTTTTTGGCGCCTCTGAAAAAATTTCATCGTTTAACGAAAGCGCCATATTAAAAGCGTTTCCGCAATTTATCCAGGAGTATGACACCTCCCCTCTCTCCCGAATTACAAATTCATTCCTCAAATTATTAGTCTAACGGGAAAAAATCTTTTCATTAATATTTTCGACGGAATATTTGTCTTGTATATAGATTTTCATCGGCTTAGAGAGAGAGAGAGAGAGAGAAAAAGAGCCGACAATATATTTAATAAATTAAAATAATGCGAAAAAGCTCGAGAAACCTCCCCTTCGGCTATTTATTTTTTTTACTCCGATCATAATGAAAATTCGTCTTTATTTTTTTTCCAGGAGCAGCAGGAGTCGTAGGTGGTCGGGAATGGAAAGTGTGCTCTAGAAATTTAAGGTAAGTTTGTCATTATGTAATCCATAACGTGACAGGCATGAACGGGATCGCTATATGGGGAAAATTGTATACGTCAAAGATAAATACGTGAATTTGTTTTCGTTTTATGGGATACGGGTGTGGTTGGGGGTCGTTGAAGGGCGTTGAAATGTTTTTGACGTTGGCTTTTCAACAGTTTCGGGTATTTATTGTTTGTAGTTGATATAGCTGACAGTATATTCCAAACGTTTTATCTCCCGTATCTCAAAAAATTAATTATGTTAAGGGCTTATACAAATTTTGAAAATTGCACTCGAAAAGTACTTATTGGATTTTAATGGAAATTTGACGATTTAATTTACATATCCTTAGGATACAAAATTGCGTCCAAGTAAATTTAAAATACAATATGGCATGGTAACTTTATTAATTGCAGTAAATATTTTTACCAAAAAAAGACGGTAGCCCCCATTTGATGCAATAACATTTTATATTTTCTGTGGAATTAAAATAACAGCAGTCCATTTATATTTTTTACTCCAAATTTGGCTATTTATTAATATTAAAATATCAATTATATTACGTATCTAAAAGAACCACAGCTGAAATTGTCTCTCAGTAAGACCGTGATAGATTTTTACTCTTTGAAAATGTCAAATTTCATGCCAGAAAATTTAAGAAAGAAAATGTTTTAATTAAAAGAAGAAAACCTAGTGAGCATGCTCTAACCCTAAAAATATATGAGGCATGGTTTAGAAAATTGAAAAGTACATCACCACCAAGCGCAAGACAAGAATGTTTTGGCAGACCGAAAAAAATAGAAGATGCGAAACTGCAAGAGTTATTGGATGAATAACCAACTCAAACTCTGAAAAAATAGATAAGCGTTAAATGTGGTCGAAGAAATGATTAGCGACCGATTACGAGCAGTGAGCAAAATCTAAAAGATGGGAAGAGGGGTGTCACATTAAATGATTAAGCGCAAAATATCTTCATTATTACCTGGCGAAAACGATCCTCTCCAAGGCTCAAACATTTTGGTCGCAAGACAAGGAATTATGACAGTTCATAATTCCTTGTCAACAGTTTGAAACCGGATGAAACACCATGCATTGATCGAAAAACGTCCAGAATACACCCGATGACACGGTACAAGTGATTTTATAGCGCTATAATGCGCCGTCTCATAAACCAAAACCGGTCAAAGAAGTGTTGAAAGCACTAGGATGGGACATATTATTGCACTTACCATACTCCTTAGACCTGGCCCGGACCGACTTGGGACACGCGTTTGGAGAGCAGCACTTCGTCAATTTCGAAGAAGTTAGAAATTTATTCAATGAGCTGATTTGTTGAAAGGACAGTTTTATTCGGATGGTATTCATAAATTGCCTGAAAGATAGGCGAGATGTGTAGTCATATGGCCAAAATTTTAAATAAATACTTTTTTCTATTTTTTTGAAAATTATCTAGTTTTTTTTTCGAAAATAGCTACAACTTTCAATTAATCAGTGATCGTCAAATATCGAAATTATAGTCTTGTAAAACACTAATGCGGAAGAGATAATGAGAAGCTTTTCTATGCTAGATAAAATGAATTTAAAAGTTTCGTTTGATCTTTTGAATTTAAATGTTAACAAACAAAAATTTTAATAATGTAAATAATACCTGAAAGTTTATTTCAAAATAAATTTGGTCCATTAAATTTGAGTCTTATATAAATTGATTAAAACTAATGGTTCAAAATGAAATAAAAACGATCATATCAATTCTGAGACTGGCTTAATCAGCCATTACCAAAATATTCGATGATCCTAAACTGCACCCTTCTCTTTTCGGAAGTAAAAAAGCAAAATATGACGAAAATTAATTTTTTTTTATTAGCATCTTTATTAGATATGATAGTACAAGCTTTATTATAAATTAATTATAAATTAATTATAAATCAATTTATTACTACATTTCATTTGTACTTGGATTAGTTCACAAGCAAGACGAGTGTGAGATAAATACTTCAAGATATATTCCTCAATGAAAATTAAAATTGAATTCTTTCATTTTAACCAACGCTCTACTCATTATGATGACTTGATGAATTATGTAAATTCATGTCGTTTTTTGTGGTTTCAGTTGAATTAAGATATTGCCAGATAATTTCTCAATATTAAACTATAGCTCTAATATATTATTGTTGAATGAAATAATATATGTGCTGTTTTATAAAGTTATATATGTTAATATTATGGAAAGTGAAATAATATATGTCACACTTTATCAAACTATATAGTACACGGAACGCATAATTTAATATGAAATAACTGTGGTGGCTACTAATTTAGTTAAGTCGGACATTTAATATTTTAGTGTCTATGTGGTATATATCTAAAATGATTAAATGTGCCTGTATAAAGAGCACATTCGGTTCAGCCATTCATATATTCGTTTCTCAACAAGCTGCAGTTATTCTGGAAAATGCAAGAAAAGAACAAGTTAATTTAGATTAATTGTCGCTTTCTCGTCAAGGACATATAGCTAAGCGATGAATTATGCTGAAGATGTTATGTTTACATGGATACCGTGTCATTCAACAACCACTTCATTTAAATTTAAATTGCGATTGCGAATACGATTTAAATTTTAAATATGAAAATGAAGATAAATAATAAAAGTACTAAAACATTAAATGGTATGGCACCAGACGTATTACGTTATAAATCTTACGTTTCTCATAAATATTAAACAATTAGAAAATCATCAACATTTTTAATTTTTAGTTTTTAAATATTATCAAAACATAATAGGTCAAATGAAAAGCCCCGATCTGACACATAGATAGCGCTACTAGAATTAAATCCATATGTTTTTCAGTTAGCTCTAACCCTCAAAAGATGCGTGTATAAATTTGATAGCGGTCGGATCATTAGTTTGTGAATTATAGCATTTGGAGTAAAGCAACTTTTGTTATTGTGAAAAACTAGATAAAAAGGATTTCCGCTTGTTGATAAAATGTTGCTTTTTGAAGGGAAAAATTACAGTTGAAGCAAAAACTTGGCTTGATGCCGGGCACTACCTAAGGAAAATCAACGATCAATGATCAGTATGCTAAGTTTAAACGTGGTGAAATGAGCACCGAAGACGGTGAACGCAGTGGACGCCCGAAAGAGGTTGTTACCGACAAAAACATTAAAAAAAACCCACAAAATAATTGAATGACCGTAACTTGAAATTGAATGAAATAGCAGACACTCTAAGGATATCAACTGAACGTGTACATCATATCGTTCAAGAATATTTGGGTATGAGAAATCTCTGTGCAAAGTGGGTGCCGCGCGAGCTCACATTTGACCAAAACCAACGACGAATTGACAATTCGGATCAGTGTTCAAGCGTAATAAGCCCAAGTATTTGCGTCGATATGTGACAATGGATGAAATATGGCTCCATCATTTCACTCCTAAGTTCTCGATAGTGATCCGAGTGGACTGCATATGATGAACCCGCTCCAATGCACTGTGTCACAAGTCAGTGAGAGCGATGACAAAAATCCATAAATTGAGCTTCGAATTGGTTGCTCATCTACCATATTCTCCAGATCTGGTGACTATTTCCTGTTCTCACATCTCAAAATCGCTGCGAAGATATGTTCGTTGAATGAATAGGTGATCGACGAAACTGAGGCCTATTTTGAAGCAAAGGACCAATCGTACTAGAAAAGTGGTTTCGAAAAGTTAGAGGCTATAATCATGCTATAATCAGTGTATCACCCTTGAGGGGAACTATGTTGAATAAAAAACTAATTTTGCCAAAAAATGTGTTTTACTTTGGCAGGCCGAGACCTTTTCATTGACCTATTAAATAATGTGCCAGATCATTAAATTCGAAACTTAATTAGGCATTGAATATAGAATTCACTAGCTCTTCATTGCCGCGTTTACCTCATTTAAAGCCATTCGAACTTGTGTGGTGACAGTGAAAGTACAAAGTTCGTGGTGGAATTACACGTAGAATATTATCATTCTGACGCAAAACACCTTACACTACGCCTATCCATTGAATATTTAGTTAGAATTAAGATAATATCGTTGGGTAGGATCATTGGAAGTTATAACAAAATATAGATGATAATTTTATCTTCACAGTGAAGTTTTGGAAGGAATTTTGAAATGCGCAAAAGAGCAAAAGAACAAGAAAAGAACAATTTTTTTAAATACATTAAATTTTAAAGATTTGTAATAGATGGAATAATAGACTGAATTTTAATTTTTGTTTGGCAAATGGATGCATTGGGGCTACAGGACGTTAATAAAAATAAAAATAAAATTGATGCGATAGACTAAAAGAGCTGTACAGTCTTTTCCACCTGATAATAGAAAAAGTTCCAGCTAATTTAATACAGACAGAAAACATATATTTTTTGTTAAATAAAGTGTTTAAACTTGTTACTTACTAACGATCGCCAAGTGGTCGAGATTCCACCACGATTTCGTAATTTTATCATGATTATCATACAATGGAGTAAAGAGAATAATTTAAACATGATGTTATGTTATTAAAACTTGTTTTGACGTTATTTTAAATATGATATAATAAATAATGTGTGTATTAAAGCATATTAAATTATATGCAAATTCAAGAACTCACCTTCTCTTTTTTAAATTATATTTAATTACATCTAATATTCATTAAGATTTATTAATCATAAAAATATTGATGAGTTTAAATTACCACACGATTAAACTTTATAACAAAGTATCATGAGTAAAATTATTTTCAGATATAAAACAACTTTAGGGCATCAAACATAAGTACAGATAATCTCTCTTTACTTTTATAAAAAATAGTAATAAATAGAGAATATAGGAAAAACACAATTTTAAGATTGATATCCCTTGCATGTATATTAAAACAATAACGAAAACAGTTATGTACTTTATTTTTTACAATGTAGTATTTACAATCGTTAAATTAACTACTGATTTTTGAAAACTTAGGTCTATTAAGTAAGTAATCAAAATTGTTGATACAAAGTCACTATTATTCCTCTATTTCTCCTTTGTGTACCATCTACGGAAGTTATGTAGTTACTTTCATTTTAACTGCTGCATATTTTTATTGTATTATTTATGCCGCTCACATCTAAAATATTTCTTACCTAAGATATATATTGCAAAAACAATAAATTCACTAGACCGCTTAAAATAATAAATTATTTAACAAATATTTAAATATAATTGCATCGTTCTTTACTTATTTATTCCACTCTTCGATTTCACCCTTGCAGGGAGAGTATCTTTAATTTTCCCTCTATGGCTTTCCCTTATCTACCGCTTTCTACTTTGTCTTATGTCCCAAATAGAACCTAACAAGTAACCAACAAGTGAAAAATTAAGAATCTATCAAGCTATTTTATAATTGTTAATATTTTTTTACAACATTAGTTTTAACTCTTGATACACAAATTGACGTATTTATTACTTGCAATATTCTGTTAGTGTTTTGGTTAGGAAATGCATTTACTAAAGAAAGCAGAAGTTAATACCACCAAAATTCACAATAAAATTTTAATAAGCCTTAGAGTTACCTCTAGTCACCATCAATTACTATCGACCCTTAAGCAAGACACTTTTCCTTAACAGTTCTCTGTTCGCCAGGCGTCAAATTAAATCCAAAACTGATTTCGAAACTCTAAATATCTTGTAAACAAAGAGGACAGACGATTCTTATTACTATCGAATTTTGTTAATATATGTTGGCACGAAATTTTTGTAAGTTGTGCTTTTCTTTCGCTGCTGTATACTTTCCGATAAAGTAGACACATTAAATTGTTCTGTCTACAGAAAATGTAAAATATAAATTTATATGGTCATATATAATCGTTTTTATTCAAACTTGCCATAACTCTTTAATAGTTCCAGCGATGCAAAAATAACACAAAATCTTAAATAACATTTTCCGTTTTAGTGCCGTATGAAATGTCAAATTTAGGGATGTCTTTCAGTGCCAAATTGCCTGCCGGCATCTTGGGGTAACGTTACCACATTATAAAGGTCTGTAGTTGATTGTAGTTGTCAACAGAAAGGAATTATCTACAATCTTATAAGAGTTAGAGTTGGCAGTGCGTCGGTCATAACTTAAAATATTTGTTTATATATTTTGTGTCACCGATCTGATGGTAACTCTTACTTTCTTGATTTGGGTCTATTTAGTTTTGTTGGATTTTTTATTTGTAGGTCATATTACAGAACAGTTTTAGGCCTAAAAATTCTTACTCAATATAAGCTTTAACCGTGTTAAATTTCACGCCTCCAGGCTCACCCGTTTTAATCAGAAAGGGAGGCAAAATTTTCGCTAAGCTCATTAATTTATAGAAAAAAAAAAAAAGATTTATTAGTGTGTTATAATAAATAATAAAAAAATATGTGACTAAAATATTTAATGGCATTAGTAAATACTTCATTGTAAATAGGATATTCGCGACGAAAATTGCTACATGATATTTCTGTCGCATGTAAAAAACAAACTAAACTTTTTATTATCTGTAATTAATTGTAGTTTACAACAGAATTGAGTAAGCTACCGTATAAGAGTTGCACCAACTTTATTTATAACCAATATTTGTTTATATATTTTGTATCATTGATCTGACGGCTATTCGAGGTTGCTTGATTTGGGTTTATAAGTTTTAATCCGAATTTATTTATTTGTAGTGCATATTACACGACAATTTTAGGCCTAAAATTTCTTTCTCAGTATAAAATCTAACTGTGTCAAATTACACGCATCCAGGCCAACAAGGAGGCAAATTTTTTCTAAGCTGATTAATATATAGAAGAAGAAGATTCAGTAGAGTGCTATAATAAATAATGAAAACATATATACCTAAAATATTTAATGGCATTAGTTAATACTTCATTGTAAATAGGATATTGGCGACGAAAATTGCTACATGATATTCCTGTCGCATGTAAAAAACAAACTAAACTTTTTATTATCTGTAGTTAATTGTAGTTGACAACAGAATTGAGTAATCTACCGTATAAGAGTTGGTGCTGGCAGCGCGTCGGCCAGCACCAACTTTATTTATAACCAATATTTGTTTATATATATTGTATCATTGATCTGAAGGCCATTCGAGGTTGCTTTATTTGAGTTTATAAGGTTTAATCCGAATTTATTTATTTGTAGTGCATATTACACGACAATTTTAGGCCTAAAATTTCTTTCTCAGTATAAAATGTAACCCTATCAAATTACACGCATCCAGGCCAACAAGGAGGCAAATTTTTTCTAAGCTGATTAATACATAGAGGAAGAAGATTCAGTAGAGTGCTATAATAAATAATGAAAACATATATACCTAAAATATTTAATGGCATTAGTTAATACTTCATTGTAAATAGGATATTGGCGACGAAAATTGCTATATGATATTTCTGACGCAAGTAAAATATAAACTAAACTTTTTATATTCGCCATCGTCCTTTTCCGAACATTAATTATGTACGATGTTGCTATCAATCATTATTTCTCTCTGGAGCGCGTGCTTTTTTTTCTCCCGCTTAACCAAAGCGCGTTCGCTTTCAAAAAGCCGAAATCAATATTCCTCATTAGGCGTCATCGAGTAGGCCGACCCCTTGTTTTCCAAACTTTCCTTCCTTTTTTTTTCATTAAAGAACGGTTTTTCTACCGAAGCCGTTTTATTGAATAATGATTAAATTCCATATAGGCTCGGGCCAGATCATCTGCAAAATATTTTAAGGGATTTTCTCGCGTGTAAAAGCCCACGACGCAAAGTTGCTTGTTTTGTAATTAGCGGTGGTCTTTATTAAATTTGCAGTGTTTCAGAGTGGATTTCGTAGCCCCTAAAATGTTGTTTGTTTATTTAACTCGTTTTTGGCTTTTAAGTGACGGTATAGTTTTTACGTAAAGTTTGGTACACTTGTTAATATTTTAATACAATTTGATACTTACGTCAGAAGCTAGTTTAAAGCTATAGTATTTGGAATAAACAATTCCGTGTTTTTAGGTAAAAAATCAATATTTTTATATAACGATTAATTAAAGTATCAGTAACGTTTTGTGCGTTTCCCTTAAATAATGACTGTTATTGCAATTCTTAGCGCTGTTCCTGACAGTTTTCTCCATGTTAATCCTTCAATTCATATTGCTGTTGACTATTCTCTATTTATGAAACATTGAAACCATTATTCATTCATTTTAAATAATTACCAAGTAAAATCTCAGTAATATTATTAAAAACTGGTGATCGCCAGGTAGTCGAAATTATTCTACTACTCTGTATTAAATTAATGTTTAGTTTGTCTTCTATGGCTTCCCTTTATCTATTGCTTTCTACATTATCTTATCTCCCATGTGTCCCAATTAAAATTCTATGGAACTATTTTATAACTGCTGATATTCTATGCAATATTCATTTTAATTCTTGATGGCCTAATTAACGTATTTATTACTTGCTATACGTGGTTATTGCTTTGTTAAGAAATGCATTTATTAATGAAACTGGAATTTAACCAGAAACAAAGACTACTAAAATCTATAGAAATATTTACAACCTTTAGAATTACCTTTAGTTCGATGATATATGATGTCTTCAGAGCCATATCGATTAATAACAGTCCTTAAGAAAGAACAATTTTTGTTTCTTTTTCTTTACTAGACATCAGACTAAATCAATACTGTGATGTCGAAAATCTAAATATCTTGTAAGCAAAGAAAATAGACGATTCTTGTTATTCTATGTTGAGATTAAACATCTGTCGGGGTTTTCATTCAAAGCTCTATATACCTTCCGATAAAGCGGGCATATTAAATAAAAAAAACCTAAAATATAACTTTACATGACCATACTACTCTAAATCGTTTTTTATCCAAACTTTCTATAACTCTTTAATAATTCCAATGCGAGAAATACCAAAAATAACACAAAACACTGCTTAATATTAAATAACAATCACTCACTTTTCGTTTTAGTATTGTTTTAAATATAAAAAACAAACATTCACTTAATATTAACGAACGCTGAATCCCCAGGGAGTTTCAATACTAGTACGTTAATGTTGTCGAACTAAACTCTTAGAATGAACGGCTACCCGCTAGGTTTGCTTATATATTTTGTGTCACCCATCTGAGGGCTATTTCAGGTTGCTTGATTTCGGTGTTTTTCATTTTATTGGAATATATTTTTTGTAATGCATATTACACAAAAATATCAGGCCTAAAAATTCTTCCTTGATATTTGATTTTCAAAAATATAGGATATAGATTTTAGTTAAAATTACAAAAGAACAGTCAGTAATTTTATGCAGTCTTATATTACCAAAATGTTTCAACTCGTTTACATTAATATTAACGGATGAAGACAGTACTAGTTCTTTACTATACCAAGTTACTATACCAAGTCAAAAGGCTTAGTCCTTCAGAATAGCCTTATATGATCTACGCCTTCGAAAAGCTGTACTGTCCCAACATTGATATGGTGAAGTAGTCTTTGTCCATAATTCTAGTCAAGTTTCTTAATGGTCTAGTTAATGATGTTTACGCCCAAATATCTATGGGGATCATCATTTCTGAAGCACCACGAGGTTTTAACGACACTATTCAATACTTTGCTCTGAAATCACTAAATTATATCCAGATTTCAGTTCTTGGCACAAGCCCATATCTGGGTGGTATATGTCTATATGGATTTAAGGCAACACATTTGTTTAAATTTAACGTGAAGTTATTTTTTCTTCTTTACATACACCTTATTATTTCATTAAATACTATATAAACCATTATTCTGAAGAGGTATGTTGATTTCCCTTATATGTGAAAGTGACGTAGACATATTTATTCTCATTGAAACTGATTCTCCATTGCATAGTTCAATTGTTAATTTTGTTTACTGACGTTGGAAATATCACTGTTGCTTTCTCATATACATTTTTACTGATGACAGACGTTCGGAGCAGCCATCACTGATTTTTAATTTTTTTTTAAATCAAACAGAAAAGTCTTCAGTAGAAAAATATTGTTGTTTTTCTACTACTTGAGGGACTTTTGCCGCACCGTATATAAAGTATTATGTGTTTGACGTATAACGTTATATACTAAAATCTTGAATATATGTACTTAAGGACCAAAATATATACTTTGAGCCCATTTTTTAGATAAATTATAAAATGTATTTGTGTATTAATTTGCTCGTTTGGATGAGCATTTAGTAGCTATAGTTCTTTCAATAAAACAGCCAAAACAGCCAATGCACGTTATCAACACCGTTGAACATATTTCCAAATTCAGTTGATAAAAACGTAAAATCCCTCTTATACTCGGATAATTTTTCTTTCTCATTTTACTAATTAGCATTACCCTAGTGCAAAAGCGGCACGGTGAAATCTGATGCGTCTGGACATGTAGCCGAATTGGTCTATAAAATTTTATTTGTGTTGGTGCTGGCCGACACCGTTGCCATATGTTAATGTAAATTTAATAAAAGAACTCTAACCTATAAACTATTGCGGCTGTTTAATATAATTTTGGTTTAAGTTCTTCAATAAATATGCATTAGATGTATTGTAATGTTAAAGTAAATTATATTTTATAACGTTATTTTTGTTTGCTTATTCAATTTAAATTATTATTTTGCAGTTAATGAAAAAAAACTTAAATTAAGTGCGGCAACGTTGCTATATAAATTTTGATAACGTCTTGACTGTTTTATTGGAAGTACTATAGTTTGTTGCAATCTCTAATAATCTGAAAAACCTTCTTAATTCTACTATTAAATTTATGTAGCAGTATACGAAAAATAGTTATTTCTGAAGCATCCCCTTTACGCAGGATTTAATTCGAATATCAGCTCTGTGTCACATTTTGATAGAGTAATGCTCCAATGCATCATCGTCATACATTTTTCCTGTTTTTTTTTACAGGGCCCTTGTCGTCCTCTATGAAAATTACTTGTCCAAAGCTTCGAAACTATTTTTTGCAAGTTGTATATGATGGAGTGTGTTTACTGTACTTAAAAAAAACTGTTTTGTTTTTGCACCGTACTTAGTAGAACCGTAAAACATTATTGTTTTTATTAGCTTCATTTTCTATGCGATTTGACACTTGTAGAGAATGTTGTATTATTTGTAATGGGTAATTTATATTTTCAACCTTCTAAACATTTCATTTATGTCAATGTATCTTTTTTCAGTTAGCAAAAGTGTGAAATAATATTAGTTTAAGTTTTAACCAATCAATCCTTAAGAGTAACATTTAGTTAAAGTTAGAAAAATACATTTTGCACAAAAAAAGAAAATTGCGTACATTTTTCTTCGAATTTAGGCCTCGTTAAAATGGTCACAGATATTTTTAATTACTTGTTTAATTAATAATTTTTCGTTTCGCTCTTGCCGTAGTAAACCCTGACATTATGCTGACGAATATTGGGTCAGTGTATTTTTGAAAAACAAATCTTTGTACAATTATACCATCCCTAGAAGGAATCGCATTTTCCTGAAGTATTTTCAATCAGTTTTAATCATATAGCCATGTCTCAAACCACAGTCAGCACAGTGCACGCTTCTGAAGCCCGTTTGCCTTTTGATCGCTGTAAAAAAAAAACAGTAGATCTAAAAATCTGAAATTTTGATTCATTCGTATATCACTTACTTTCTCAGGCCAGTAGACTCTAAACGCCCTTTTAGAGTCATTTGAAATATTTTAACTTATGTTCCTGCTATCAGATCAGATCTCTTTTCGTATTGATTTCTTCCACTAGCTCGTTTTCGTGTAGGTGTATAATCTTTACATGAAATTGTGACCTTTTGCTGCAATTTGGCGCATAGAATATCCTTTCTGGTTCAATGTACAGATATAACTGGTAGCTGTTTAAGTGAGATCGGCTTGCTATTTGCCATTTTAAGTTCTTATGAAACATTGTATGAATATTACAAAGATCACTGAACTCAAAACTAATTGTTTTTGACCTTGTATACCCATGTTTAAAAAATTATATTCATATAAAAGCAATAGCAAGTCATCAATTGGTGGTGTAAATTCTGCTATCATAAAACACATGTGTCGATATTTTTTTCAAATACTTAAAAGGACACACTATATGTGTTTAAGTGTTTATAAACTTTTAAATTTTCTGAATTATTATTCTTAATTATTAAATGATATCTCAGTGATATTATTAAAAACAAAAAAAATATGTAATTTTACGCAATCTGAAATTCCTAAAAAAATAATATTTTCGAAATAAAATTTTAGGTTTTATCAATTTGTTTACATTAATACTAACGTTTATGCCCTAGCCATACTGCCTCAAAATTCTGTTCATTTGACTTATCCGATGTGCACTTTTCTGAAGCTGCATGTCCTTAACATGGTGAAGAAGTTTTTTTCATGATCCTAGACAAGTTTTTTAATCGTGTAGTTAATGGTGTTCAAGCATTAATCAAAATTTTACTCTTAATTCAAAGCTCTGAAACTACTGAATTTTGTCCACATTGCTTCTCTTGGCACAGATTCATATCTGCAAACATTCTTGTAAATTTAATATCTAGTTCTTTTTTTTTTCATCTCTTCTTGTTCAAATTAAAATTACTAGAAATAGGATGAAAACACAATTTTTATTAAAAAGAAGGCCTGTAATTGCTAAATTTGACTGAATACTATGCATCAGTAACTTTCTGATAATATATTTTAGGTACAATTTCATCCAGCGAAGGAAAGTCATGCTGTTAAATTAAGTTATGTTATATAAAGTATTACTGCTATATTCAGATTTGTGAAAATTTAATGAGAAACTGATATTTCCATTTCAAAATTTTCCCTCGTGAAATTAGCAATAAAACTCATGTTTTATTTTGTATTTATGGATTAAACATTAAACGTTTTATATCTATTTTCTCAAGCGGTATTACATATTAATTTTCTTTTAGTGCTTTCGTGGGTACCTCTAAATAACCCCAGCACTTGCCTAAATATTTTCGCGAATATATGAAGGCAGCGAGGAAAATTACTGGCGAAGTTTAGCGGTGAACGGGAAAGGCAACGCAAAAAAATTGAGAAACCAGTCGTGGAATTTCCCTTTTTCCATCAGTTTTCTTGGCAAATTCTCAACTTACAAAAATTAAGGAAACGTGACTCGTACATCAAAAGCTACATCCCCTCGGGGTCGGTAAGAGAATCCGGCGGGCTGAAGGTGCTTTAAAGCGTCTTAATTTATCGATGAGCCACTTCAGAGAGTAGAGAACGCTTTTATTATGCGGGATTTGACATTTTTATATGACTTTATTCGGCGTTTTTATTTTTTGGCAAGACCTAGTCGTGATGCTGCCAAATAAAGTCTTGTCAAGTCAAGCGTCCCTTTTGATTTGGCGAATACGCCTTTGATAAATATATATATATATATATATATATATATATATATATATATATATATATATATATATATGCGATTGTAAATGGAAAAGCTAAAATAATTCTGTCAATTTAATAATTGCTCAAATTGATCTATTTACTTCAAACTAATCTGTATGGTTAACTCTCACTATATGGTGTGGTTTACATACCTTTTATTTTGCCTTAATTTTTGAGAATATCTTTTAAACAAAAAAAAAGGCTTTAAACTATATATGAAGTAATATACTATTAAATAAAAAATGGTAAAAC
Source organism: Rhynchophorus ferrugineus (assembly GCF_030347505.1). Taxonomy (NCBI): domain Eukaryota; kingdom Metazoa; phylum Arthropoda; class Insecta; order Coleoptera; family Curculionidae; genus Rhynchophorus; species Rhynchophorus ferrugineus. The sequence goes on along the minus strand of NW_027472580.1, from coordinate 86,180,920 downwards.
TAATGTGAAAATGTACTGCTGATTTGATTTTATCGTAGCCGTTATTTCAGGTATGAATGGAATATGCAATGGAAAACACGTTAAATTTTATGGAAATGCATCAAATGTGTTTATTAATTTCGTTTGCATATGAAATGAAGCCGATTTGGTTCGACGTATATGGTGTAATACATTCATTATCATGACTTACAGCCTAAATGTTTCAAATAATTATATGCTGTTTGGCAATTTTTTTGGAGGTTTTTATTTAATAGACTATTTAGAGAATGCTATTTGCTATTAAATAGTTAGGATATTTTATATCAATTAAATCAATTATATGTACATATTTATGTATGCATGTATAAATGTAAATGAAGAATTTTTTGCTGCTAAATTTTAAAAAGGACAAACATTATGTGAAGGAGTTTAATTTGGTTTAGAATCTAATTACATCAATGTTTCTTGAACAAAATAATCATTATGATATTCTTGACGGCTGCGAAATTTTCCATACGGATTGCAGAACTTTGCGAAATTTTTATAAGATTGGAAATAATTTACTGACTAAAATCTTGCGGACGTTTCTCAATCGCTACAGGTTGTATCTTCAGGGCGATACTGAAGTTCTTCTAATCAGTTTCTATTTAAGCAAGTACCTGTTACGGCTGACCGATTAACCGATTTTGGTATTTCTACTTCGTCGAACTGGGTGTTTACAATGTGTATTTTCACATAGTCATTGGAGACCCTTTTGTCTTTGGGGTTAAGACATTTTTCTGTATAATTACTAACTAACTATAACTATATATAACTTTAATATTGTTCCAAAGCGCTCTGTTGTTTCTTAAAGAAGTTTTCTTTTAATAGCGTTATCTTCTTCTGACTCTCTCTTTATAAGAGATGATCTGGGATATCCGAATGTTTTTTTCGCTATTCAGATGTTACGTCAATTTAAAATATATTGCTAATTTAGTCTTATTGGCATATAGTTTTTATATAAGAGCAAAATTAGTTAGAGCGCCGTGGATCTAGACGTACGTAGAATGGCTGGTCGTTTACGAGACCTAAATGTGAAAATGGAACGGAAAAACATGGTGAACATTTATATAAAATCAAAGGCTGTTATCACCTGTAGAGACTGATGTTTACCAAAACTGAGACGGTCGCGCAACACATTGATATTACATCGCTTATAAGGTTATGATGGTCAACGTAGTTTTCGATGTTTGGATATTTTCAAAATCACAAGATTTCTTTCACATTTTGTCATTTCCAGTCTTATTATCTCGAGTGTCCGTTTAATAAGTGCTAGAACCTGTCGGGTTTTTCTGGCCTATATGGATTTTGTCTTATCTCGAATCAATTTTAGTTTCAAACCTAATAAGTCGTTTTAAAATATAATCGAAATAAACTAAAAATTGCCATTAAACGTAATAAAATCTACTTTCCACTGATTATCCCAAGTATGAGATGCACTGTAGTCATTATTTACATCTGCCTAGATTCTACAAATATATGCAATAAAAACTTAAAGTTTGTGCTGAACGATTATCCGGACAACTAATGTAAGAATGAGGAAAATTTTTAGTATTCCAGGCGATATTAGCACATTTTGATAGATACCATTTTGTATCCTCCTAAATTGGTTCAAATATTTGTTTTTTAAGTGAATTGTGGCAAAATCAGTTGTGATATAACGATTTCTTCAAGTTTTATTCTACGAAAATTTGCCGTTTTATTCAGGATGCTGATTAATTATCTGTTCGAAAAGATATCAGTGATTCACAAAACCGGTATAGATTCTTGATTATTCACTAATTACGTTAAATTAAATAAAAGTAACTGTATATTTAATTCGCACATTCTCGCCGCAATATATTCTCCCCGAAAAGGTACATGTAATTATATAGTAATACCTCAGTATTACAAGTATAGCGTAACAAAACATACCTAAATCTATAAAATTGTAGATATTCCGAAAACAATATTCCGGGATATACATATTAGAATTTTCTAAACATAGTTAAAAATTTATAAGTTTATCTCTTAGATATCCTGAAGAGTTAGTAATAGTTTCCTGAATTAGCGGTCCTAATTTGAAGAAAACTATGCCTTTTGAGGCTATGAACAACAAAAAGCTCATCATCTGAAGTTTAAAGAGCATTTACAAAAATTAGCTATGGTCATTTCTTGAAGTTCATTTGTGGAAATGCGAGCTGGTATTTTAATGAATAAACACCATGAGTGACATTGCATTTTCAACATTATGTAAAAGGTTTACATATTATGGAAAACTTAAGAAACGTAGTTTATTAAGTACAGTATTCACCTGGCATGGTAATCAATTTTTATTCTTTAAGTTGAAATTGGCCATTAGAGGATGAATATGATATAAAACGATTAATTTATTTGAAGTCATTATCTCAATCAGCTTAAGAAAAATATGGATTGGAAGATAGAAGATTGTGTTAAGACAAAGTATTACACTGTCTGAGCTGATACTATGCTCTGCTAAATTAAAATGTGATATTACGATACATGTGTCAACACAGTTTTTTTGAAATTTTCTATTGTTGTAATCTTCGTTCCGTCTGGACAACAAACTTGAACAAAAAAAAACGTTTCTTTTACCGAAAAAAAAGCATTTTCATTACCTGAATAGCTTTTGGTATGGTAATATCGTAAATGAATATAAAGGCGTATTTTCCAAGCTTTATCCCCTCACTACCACTGGTGAACCTGCTCGTCGGATCGGGAAACATTATTTTTTCATGACCGCCATTACGCCTCGGAGTAGAAAATCAGCATCGGCGTGGGCGCTTTCTATAAATCTCGTCATTGTTTTACTTTGGGAGCAAGGCGAATCGGTCTTATTTATGGTTTCGATTGATGAGAGACGCGCTTAGCGCATAAAACACAACTTGGGATTCGCATTTGCTTTCGCTTTTGTTGGTACTTTTTTGTATTCTTTTACTGGGGTTATTTTATGTCTTCTTGTGCCGGTGTTAGATGGATGGATATGTATTTTTTAGTTGAAACGTTTTGAGATTATGTCGGCCTTATGATTACAATGTGTTTTTCTGCTGTTCCAGTATTAAATCTAGCTATATTCTCTTTGTGTAAAAATATAATGTATCGTAAAAATTTGTATCTGTCGTCATTACAGACGACCTGAAATAAAAAAACTTAAGCAGGACTAAGGCAAGGCAGAAATCTAAGCCCAAGCCTGTTTATAATATTAATAAAAGTGATATTAAGAAATATTATATAGGAAAAACCATGATATGATCGAAAGGATTGGGCTAGGGCTTTAATATTCGGCTATATATTCTATAGAAACCGAAAGCAACTGAAGCCAAGAGAGGGATATGAACGCAAGAATTTAAAAACATGAATATGTACATCTAAGAAATAAGTAATAAATAATAAAATGGAGATGTAGAAAGCAATTTATAGAACAACCTTAACCTCTAGCTGTGAGGCGTAGTAATTGTGAAAGAAAGTATTACAGGTAAAGAGAATATAGGAAGCAAGGTCGGAGAGGAGATAAATCAAAGTGTGACATGCGAATCTGGAATTTTTACTATTCGTTGCTGACTAACCTACAATTTGTCTCTACAATAACTTAAATCTAGGTCCCTAATCCATCGGCACTAACTTAGTATCTGGTGTAATAATGTTTTTGTATTAACACTATCGTTTTTCGTTAAATGCACCTCACTACACTACACAGGACCAAATAGTTAGATTCTTTTGATTTTGTGGCCTATTCTGGTATTATCCAAGAGTTGTATTGCTTCGTATAAATGGAGTCTCGTCATCTCTACTTGCGCTTCTTTTGATTTTCTGGGTGATAGTCGATGTCTGAAGGTCTCGGTGTAAGTCATCAGTCCTGTGGTACCTGAATGCATCTAAAATACTTCTCAGGACGTTCTTCTAGAAAAATTTTTGCTGTATTTATACTATTTTTTATGAAGATGCCCTTAATTAAAGTCCGTATGTCCATGTAGGTTTCAACACTTACTTGTATAATAGTAACTTATTATGTACTGATAATCGTAATTTTCTTCCAATTAACCAATGCATATTCCTACATTTGAACTCCAAATTTTTTCTTTCCTTTTTTACATGGAAAGAACCGGGAAAGTTTTGCATCAAGTTTTATTCGAATATAGTCAGCGTTCTTGCTATACAGATTAATAATATTATTTATTGTTATGGATGCTTGTGTGTTCTGATCTTGTTTGATTATGAGATGTGATTATATATGAGCTTCTTCGCTATTGTCTCCAACAACAAGAATGGCAATGTCATCAGCAAATGTAGCCACTGTTATATTTTTTATTTTTGGCATATCATATGTATAGAGTAGGTAAATATTTGGCCCCAATACACTTCCTTGTGATACAATTACTTTAGCTAATTTTTTTGTAGAACAGGATTCCTTTTGTTCGACTCCGAAGATTTTGACTGTAATGTAAAATTTTAATTGTTCTGAGTGTTGCTTCGTTAATATTTATGAATTGAACTGGAATAAATGTATCAGAGAAATACGACAGAAGATAGGAAAAGTCGGGCCAAAGCAAGATTGAGCAGAGACAGAAAAAATTAAAGGAATCTATATATGGAGAAAGAGAGAAAGGGCCATAAAGTGAATAGTTCTATACACCTAACGCATATGGTGTCTTTACTACAGTAATAAAACCAAGATTGCAATATCAGCATTCGTTACTGTCTGTCTGATTTATTGTTTCAAATGATGACAAAATGTAGTTGCTACTAATGACTGAGAGACTTACTACCTAGATCTACTACTAATGACATGAACCAATATTTGTAATAGCTTATGATAATCTGAACGGTCAACAAAATAAACAAGGATTTCACAATTTCATTGCAATGTTCGGTTCTTTATGTAATATTATGAATCTACTCCATCTAGGGGGATTAAATTAAAATATATTTATACATTTTCACCACTATTCAATAGTTCAATCTAATTCAATAGGAGGGTAGAGAGAAGCTTTGATTATTTTTGTTATAACAACGTTTCAGTTATATTTTCATTATCAAGATATTTTCTAACATTGTTGTGTTAAGATATCGAAATATCGTGTTTTTATTATTATTGTCTCTTTTGCAACAACAAACTAAAAGTTTTAAAGTAATATTCCACTCAAAAATGTTGGACCAACATCTTAATTAGCATAAAAGTCCGACCAAACACACTCTTTAATATTAAATCATACTAGCGTGGAAAGAAGATCGTGAAAATCCGAGCCTAACACAGTTTTCCCGACACGTTATTTTAAATATATTTTACATAAATCTCGTCCCATTGTTTTCTTTTTCCAGAAAAATACAGACAACTGAGATTATTTATGGTTTTACCTGGCGAAAGATGTTTATCCCATATACTTTATTTTCCATTTTTTCCGTGTTATTCCGTCGCCATCTTTTGTTTTCCTCTAAGGTCGGCGAATGTTTTAAGGAATATTTGTCGTTAAAAAATATTTAATGCTTTTTTTGTTTCGAATAGGAATGTTATTTATTGTTATTTAATGAGACAGAAAACTGTTTCAGGACCCGAGATATATGATTAATATTTTCGCGCGGCGAAGACTTGACGTGTGATGAGATATGGGTCTAGTTATCATCCCAGAATAATACCGAGATGGTTGTATATTGGACAGTTACCAACTCACTGGGAATCACGGTAATTTATGGAGCAAAACCAAAAATGAGAAATTTAATTAATTTAAAAAATATATATTAGTCGGTGCGGTACGTATTTTGGTTTAAGTAATGAAATCTACACGGTAGGATTTAGTTTCAAATTCATACATATTTAATTACACTATCAAACAAAAATTTAATTCATAACAATAATTTAATAATAAAAAGCTTGTTTTCGTGTGATATAAAATCGATGAAAGTTTTATGAAAAAATAAAACGGTAACTATTACATATGCTAAAAACACCTTAAGTTCTATTGCTGTTGTTAATGATATTTACATTCTACATTGTTGAAAAACACCTAGCAGGTGATTTTTTAGAAGGTGACTGACATTTTTCTGCAGAAGATAGAATGGTTTTACTTTGATCCTCAAAGACAATTCACGGGTTTGAGCATCATCTGTTTTTGAAAAATCAAGTTAAAGGTATATTAAATTCTAGTCATGCCTTTCCTCTTCCACACTATTTTAATTTCCTACTTTTAAGAAAAAATAATTTAAGGTGGGATAGGAAATATTTACAGTTTACGTCCGAATATGGAAAGTGTCGAAGAGTACTTTATAGAAGGCATTTTTTCTGTGTTGCTGTTCTTTTTATTGACATCCTGCTTTATATACAATGTCAGGCAAAAATAGCAGTAATCTAATGTGTAGTTATATAGATGACTACTATACTAAAGTCATGCAATAAGCTGAGTTACTCCGGTAGAATTCTCTGGTGCTACATGATTTTTATTGTAATGACACGTAAACTTGAAACGCCTTGTCAAACAATGGGATGTGAACCTTTCAGTTGTTGAGGTCAAGGAATTCTTCACCTGAACTATACTGGAATTTCTTTAAAAAATTTTTTATAAAGTCTAACGACTATTTTATAATATGTGGTTTTTCCTTTATATATATTGTATAATCAGTCAAAATAAAAATGACCGAGAGAAAGTAATTCAATAAAATACATTATTTGTTACAGCCATGGCTGAATCATTACTGGATCATCTAGCGGCACTGTCTTTTTTAATCAAAATCAAGGTTTTATTTTGACCACCTATTTAATGTCTTGTTAATATTCTGTTAATTTAATTAGTTGTATCTGCCAATTATTTTCCAGGAAAATTATATTTTCTCCTTATCATCTGTTGAAAGGTCCAAAAAGTTAAAGGCTACAAGTAGGGTGTCTAGGGGTCATATATCTGTTAATACTGAACTTAGTTTTATAACCAACATTGATATTGTAAGTACTTCAAACAAGATATTAATTTTTAGAGTTGTCTTCAAATATTATTATTCCCGATAAAGCGATTACCCTTCACAATATAGCATTTTGCTTTACCATAATTTAAAATGTTCAACCATAAACCTTTTGAATTATTAATAAAATTATATTTAACTCAGATAATCTCTTTTTCTAAATGGAACCTTTTTACTTAAGCTTTTTTGAGATTTATTTATGAAAATAGGTTAGTGCTAAATCTGACGATTTAGAATAATATTTAGTAAATATAAATTTCTTTGCAAATCGATACCGAAGTTGCCAATGCTGAATGCGACAGTGTATTATAATACTATAAAATTTTACCGGTTTTTTACGGTTTGTTGTAGAACTCAGAAGCATTTTCAATACACCAATTTTTTCAAAGTCTCAGAATCTATCCCCTGAAATTTTATAACATATTTGCTATGCTTTTGTTTACCGTTTGTCCACGTTTCTCTATTCTACCTTGCCAGGATTCCGTTTACGTTATTTTATTTGAGGTCTCGATATTATTTGTATCTATAAACCACTTGTGTCGTCGATGTACACTCGTAAATAACATAAGCATCTTTCTTCATTTTTATGCCAAAACATTCGGAAGATTTACGTAACTGTTTTCTTTACTGTGTTACTTTTAGAGGTATTTAGAAGAAAAATATCTTTGTTTGGTTCCGTATTCCATTTCCATATTTCCATACAAAAACCTTTGAAATAATGAAAATTCTCTCAGCGTAAAACACGATCTGAAGGAAGGGTTGCGGTTCTTTTTTCCGGGGGGGATTTTGGGACGAATCTTTTTTATATCTTGTTTGCTTGTTCTTGCATTTGTTGGTGTCGAATTTGTTTTATATGGTTCTCGTCACGCTAGCAATTTGTTTTCGGTAATACGTTTTGTGTATCAGCCGTAATCATCGTATATATTCTATTTATTTCTCGTTTTTTTCGCAATTTTTCTTTGTAGTTTGGAAGTGTTGACATTCTTTGGAAGTATACCCTCATATACCATTATTTTTGTAAGATATATAAATTTGTATATTCAGTATTTTTATACGTATAATTTTTGCTTATCAATCTACTGTTATATCTATATTTATAATACTGTTATAATCAAAATAATGAGAAATAAATAGTGAATTCCATTTAAATTAATAATTTAATCCTTATCTACAATTTGCTAATGTTTTTCTCAGACTTTGAAGTAGTTGAAATAAACTGTACCTAAAAAAAAGTTCTCCGAGTTCAATTAAATCAGATCAATAAGTTGATTACCTAAATATATGTGCTGACTTTTATTAAGGTGATACAATTTGTTTAATAAATATTTATGAAATATTGAATACTATTGAACTCTAACTACGTTAACGCTGTTATAATCTGACTAATAATTTAATTATTCAAGGTGTTCTAGTTTAACTTTTATTAAGTATTAAGGAACTACCTACTAAATTTTATAACTTTTAGCATGAAAATTATTACTGCCTTTCATTTAATTAATTTTAAGAATATGTTAATATATTTCTATAAATATAAATATTAAATATATAATAACTGAATATTGTATGTTGCTTACGTCTTTGATCATCGTTATTTACATTTATTCATTTGTGATGAACTAAAGATGAATTGGTAATTGTTATTCTTGGTTACGAGAACAGAGAATGGTTTGGCAATTTATTATTATAGCAGTTTTTCGTTAAAATGTCCGTATATATTACTAACAATAACTGAGTATATCAGATATTCCGAAAAGTTATTACCGGTTATTCGAAAGAAAAACTACATAATTTGGAAAAAAATTATTTAGTTAAAGTATTGGCCACTTGATTCTATATATCTTGTCTAGCTTTCAGGCAATTTATGTATGCCTTCCCAAAAAAACTGTTTGTCATTTGAGCAAAACCATCCATCGAGCTAACTCTTCCTTTTTTTCTAACTTCTTTGAAATTGGCGGAGTGCTGCTCTGTAAGCGTCTTTCCCATTGATGCGAAAAGTTGATAGTCGGACAGGGAAAGGTTTGGAGAGTACGGCGGGTGGGATAATATGTTTCATGCAAGTGCTTTCAACGTTTCGTTGGTCGGTTTTGCTTTATGAGACGGTGCGATATCGTGGTTCATCATCCGTCAGTATTCAATGCAGAAATGATTTGCGATCACCTTTGGATGCATTTCGCAGACAATTTTTCTGTTTTCTAATTGTTTGTCGTTCAGTTGATGAGTAATCGGTCGCTAATTGTTTGATGGGTCAGATTTAACGCTTCTGCCAATTGTTCTTTAGTTTGAGTTAGATCGTCATCCAATAACTCTTGCAGTTACACATTATCAAACTTTTTGGTCTACCAGAATATTCTTTGCCTATTGCACTGGATTCATCGATTTTTAATTTTGAAAACCATGCCTCACATGTTTCTAAAATTAGAGCCTGCTCACTGTAAGCATCTACTAGTAGAAGATGACCTTTAGCGACTTTTTCTTTTGGTTAAATAAAAAAAGTAAGCTATGCCGCAAATGCACATTTTCAGATACGAAACTTGACATTTTCAAAGAGGTATAAAGAGTTATTTCTTATAAGTTTCTTATGAGTTTGAAGATGCGATCTGGGTATTGTTAGTATTAAATTGATTATGGTATACTATATATATAGCTACATATATAGCTTGTCTGTGATTTTCTACCGTTAGCTAATTGACTAATATAATCTACAAATTTAATATTTCGTATGTATTCAAAGCTTTATTTTAAGTTTTAATTGTCTTTCTCTTTCGTTTGATTGAAATACGTGTTCAAAGTGTTCCGCTTTTAGATATTTTCATACTATATTTGGCCTGTAGGGTTAGATACTATTACTGGATTAAGAATTAAAATGAAGTAGGAAAGAATATATTAAAATAAATAAGCTAGATATTTTATATTTAAAAAGAAATAAAACAATTAATTTGCAGAAGTCTCGTGGTTAGTTTCTGCTGCATTGGCTTTAATACACCAGCCATAATTTGATTTTGTTAAGGTATTTTTGAAGTCTTTTTAATATTATTATTGGATCTTCGTCTGATTTTAAAGCTGCCGTGTCGTCTGCGTGTATTGTCACAGGAGTAAATTTTGTCGTATATAAATGATCAGTATATTAGTAGATCAGTAGTCTGTCCAACACACTGCATTGTAAAGCTCTTGAATATATTTGATGTAGTTCAGTCTTTTATCCTTCATGATATTTTATAAAAAGCTTCAGTTGTATCCAGGACTTGAATTAAAAAAATTGCAAAACAAAATTCTAAATCTAAAAATGTAAGCAAGAGTCAGCTTATAAGTGTTGCAAAATTATATAAGGGCCAATATATAATTAATATTCAGCTTGCAGACATCAGTTCCAATCAGTAGTTATCCAATTTTCGTTGCGTTTTCAACTCTATGAAAATAAGCAGGTTTAAAACGTTGAAACCAAAACCCTCATGCTTCTGGAAATGAAATGAGTTCATCATAATTTCTGAATAATATTCGATGACTTCTAGTAACATATCTTTTTTATATTAAATGGAAAAAGTAAAACTTTTATTGTAGCAATCAATAATATATATATTATTTTTATGCTATGAACTGAAATATCTAAGAAATATTAAATTTTAATATTATTGGGACATTATATTGTTATTGTTAAACATGGAGGCATTGGAAGTTTTGAAAAATTGAAACCCAAAACTGTTATTGGAAATATTCCGACTGTTAAACCAATAAAAAGAGGGAAAGAGCACGGCAATTTATTTTTTCCATTGCGTAAAAAGAAGAACAAACTGCTCGATAATAGTGCCATATTTTAAAACGACAGGGCATGTCAAATAAAACGTTCCACTGGGTTTTCCACCTGATTCGGTTTGCCAGTAACAGTTCTCATTTACTCGAACGGCTTTTCGTATGGTAATACCGTATAGGTCGTCTTATTTTCTAACCGTTGAACCTCTTAAAATGCCGGCATTATTTTTTCATAGATTCCATTACAGCCCCACCCCTTTTCCTTACAAACTCGAGAAGAAAATCGCTATAAAGCTTCGCTCCTGCAAATCTAGGCTATTGTTTCCCGTTTTGAGGCCGAAGAAAACCGGAAAATTCTTTATTATCCCACCTGGTGGGCGGAGCGCTTTTCTCCCATTGTGCCTGATTCGTATTTACACTCATTTTTGCTTTTTATTCTGCTTCGTTGTCACCAGAACGATCCTCCCATTTAGCGACGCTATTTCGTTCAGTTTTTTTTTGATTGTTTAAATTAATGATGATCGAGGGGCGCCGCAAATAATTCATCTATTTGTTGGTATAATGGATTTGGAAAAGGACGAGGCGCGAATTCTGTCTCGTGCTTTTAGCTTAAGTGGTTTTTGTTCATTCGTGAGTGCTCTGAAGTTTTGTGATTTTTTTCTGGCTCTTTTTTAGGTTCTTTTTAACTCTTACTTTTAAATAAGGATAATACATCTTTTTGTTATTTAGTATCCGTTTAGCTTTATATGGGTAATTTTATATATTCGAATGAACGAATGAGGAAATTTAATGAAATAATTTTATAATATATATATATATATATATATATATATATATATATATATATACATATATATATCCTATATCAACATTTTGATTGCTTTTACTTTTTTTCGACTTTTACGTTTTCCATATCGATCTAACTTTGTATCTTTTGAGGGCTAACCACGAGTGGACCAATTTTTTGGAATCCTCATAAGATGCGAAGCTCTGCTCAGATATATCTCATATTAAAAAAAACATGCAGTAAAATAAGCAGCAGAAAGTTTCCGAGTATTTTCTCCGGTTTCGCAACTTGTGGTCTAGCGTTGTCATGCTGAAGAATAACACTGTTGTGTAACACTATTCCGGCTATTTTTTTTTCAGTGCTCAACTCAAACGGATAATTGTAGTCAATAGTAATCTCCAATGATGGTTTCATCGAGTAGTGCCTTCAAATCCTCGACTTCAAGTTCTTTTGACTCTCCAGAACGCTCTCTGTCTTCGGTGTCAAAAGTTTCGCTTACAGAACATCAAAACTGGTATTTAGATATTGAAATCGACGTAGCATGGTCGCCATACACGACCTTTAGCAGCATGTGTCTTCAAACCAATGTAAAATAGTAAAACATCCCGCAAATGCGATTTACTCGGTATAAATTCAAATATTTTCAGCAGCCGGCTTGGTGGCGCAGTGGTGTGGATTCGGATCCTACTGGAACATGGTCGCAATTTTATGTTTGTGACTGCTTAACATTTGTGATTGTCCTTAGCGAAGAGTGCAAAATCCGACAAGGAATATGATTCTTCTGATAAATATTTAATGAATAATATAATATTTCACTAGATTAATTAAATCAACCAACGAAGCTTATAATTTTTCTCCAAAATCACGGCTACTTTGCTGCTAGTATTGCATCTTTTTAATTTATTTTTTGGTAGAAGTGGACATTTGTCTCAGATCCATATGCTAGTATAACGCAAGTTATCGATCGATTTTTTCTTGTCTGTAATATAATATAAAGACATATAAAATTTATCAGTCTCTATAAGCGATATACAAAAAAATTGTTTCCAAACAGATGCGTGATAAAAGCTCCTTTCAGATAACATATATAAATAATTTGTCTGTCTGCAATTTTTTGTAGAATGAGCGAATTTTTTCACCTTTTCAATATTTAATGCATTCTCTATTTTTTATAATTTATTGCTTATATATATATATATATATATATATATATATATATATATAATTTTTAAATCAATTAAAGTAGACTATTGCTATAGACAACATCTCATTATTAAGCTTGAACTGGAAATGATGAATTCGACAAATTATATAAGCTAAATATTTTAGAATCAAATCTGCAAAATATGTGATGATTCGAGATGAAATGGCATCGCGCAATCTCTATCACTACGTTTTGATATGCATATCCCTAAATCTGACATATGTTTAAAGAAATCTGATATTTGACAAGATACAAAGAAAATACGATCTTGTTAATAGCAGTTATGAATTTCTGAACATTATTCAATAGTTATATCATCAATTTCTTATAATATATACATATTAATGCAATGACTAAGGTATATAGGAGACCAAGAAAAATAATTGAAAAACGCTATTAAGTATATGAATTCAATGGAAAAATTAATATTAATGTGAAACTCAATATGAAGGAATGAGTATTAACTTTTAAGCTTTGAGTATCAAACTTTATCATTAGAATTTTCTTTTTATTATGTAACTGTAATTTATTAGAATATGAGAAAATTTTAAACTAATGATGGTTTAATCACATATTGCGACTTTCATGAAATTCTACATGAAAGTGCGTAAAATGGAAGTAGTATTTCAATTAGTTATATTACTCGTTGTTCTTCCTTCCAATTTTCATTTGTTATGCCATTTGGTTTCGCTTATTTTGTTATGTAATAAAAATGTTCATATAAGTATTGAATGAGTTGAATAGCAAAAGATCTATGTCTTTTAGAATGTGAAATTTCAATACAGATAAGAATTATAGATAATATTTACATAAGAATATCTGAGAAATGATTGGCAGCCTTTATACCATAATTTTCTTTATTGGAATACATATATATTACTAGTCGTTTCCGATAACTTACAGTTTGTTTTTACAATAACTTAAAAACTATGCAAGCTTCGATTTTTATAGGGAGGAAACACTTTTTTATTTTTCTTAAATAATTGTATTTTGTGAGTTTGTTATTTGTGTGCACTGTGCTTCTTGAGCAAATTCGAAGGTGCCAAATTCCAGGGGTACTTCGAATTTGTTCCAGTCAACGACTAGGGACACTTTCAGGAACTTCGGTCTGCTTTTGGTGTCTGTCTATTCTGAACTACTATTTTCTTAAGTCTTCCCAATCTTCAATAGCCCACAGCTAAGAAACTGAGCAGTTTATCTTCCGTTGGATCTCTAGTTATCTGCGTTGAGTACCAGTAGCGTATAAATCGCATGTTGAACCATATATTTAGAAGATACCGTCGGTGTTTATTTAGTATTTACTGTGGTAGCGTTTATACTTGCTTCGGCGGTACATATAATATAATTGGAACGATACAGAGATTAGTATGGCTCCTGTGCAAGGATGATACGCAGAATCCTAAAGGGGTCCAGATTTTTGTTTCATACGTATGTCTGCTATCTCATACGGGCATAGAGAATAATAACCTTACTAACCACTAACTACTATAAATAGTCTTTACTACATTTACTACACATATCAAACTCTTTGATTTATTTGTATGTGTCCTACCCTACAACTATTATCTAATAGTTGTAATACTTCGCTATTAAAAACTAGGCAAGTTACGATTTTTATAGGGAGGAAATAATTTTTATTTCTCTTAAATAATTGTATTTTGTGAGTTTTGTTCTTTGCGTGCATTGTGCTTCTTGAGCAAATTCGAAGTTGCCAAATCCCAGGGGTACGTCGAATTTGTTCCTGTCAACGACTAAGGACACTTTCAGGAACTTCGGTCTGCTTTTGGTGTCTGTCTATTCTGAACTACTATGTTCTTAAGTCTTCCCAATTTTCAATAGCTCACGACTGAGAAACTGAGCAGTTTATCTTCCGTTGGATCTCTAGTTATCTGCGGTAAGGGATACTTTCTTAAGGAATGGAATTACCAGTAGCGTATAAATCGTATGTTGGACCATATATTTAGAAAATACCGTCGGTGTTTATTTAGTATTTATTGTGGTAGCGTTTATACTTGCTTCGGCGGTACATATAATATAATTGGAACGATACAGAGATTAGTATGGCTCCTGTGCAAGGATGATACGCAGAATCCTAAAGGGGTCCAGATTTTTGTTTCATTCGTATGTTTGCTATCTCATACGGGCATAGAGAATAATAACCTTACTAACCACTATCTACTATAAATAGTCTTTACTACATTTACTACACATATTAAACTGTTTGATTTATTTGTATGTGTCCTACCGTACAACTATTATCTAATAGTTGTAATACTTCGCTATTAACATAAAAGTGGAGTATCCCCTCATATATTCACGATTTTTTGGTTTCCTATGTGATAGATGGTATCCGAGGCTGGTATGGGTACCACAGCATATACAATACCTCTTTAGACTTTGAACTGAAAAAATGTATTTTTTAGAGCCCAGACTTATTTAAATTTGTATTAAATATATATTATTATTCACGGAACGTTACCATGACTGGATTCCATAAGTCTATATCTGTTTTATAACTTGTTGGTATATCATGTTCGTCTAATTAATTTTTTAAAATTATTTTCAATTAATCAACATGTTCTGGTATTTGAATTGCTAAAGTTAGTACGTTTTAGACAATATTCAATTTAGGGTTTTTTCGAAAAAATGATTTTTCGACATTTTCTGTGATTCAAACAACCTGCGGGTTACATGCTGGATATCCCGCCCTGTTCGAACATAATTTTTAATTTGTCTGCATACTTCAAATGTCGATCATCGGCGTATTTTGCCCCAATTTGTAACTTTCCGCGTGGCACGATGAATATTTGACGAAATTTATTTTAGAAAAATTTCAATTTCGAAATGGACGTGCATTCATGAATATCGTATTGGCAAAATGGCCGCGAATTTCAACTTTAAAATACTACATATTAAATATTTGAACTTTATAAAAGTATTTTGTCGAAGTTTTATTAGTATATATACTGTTAGGAAATTGTTTAATATGACATGCATCTAAAGTACATTTTATAGTTTTTAACGGCATGTTATCAGTCATTATTTTTGTAACATTACTTAATGGTGATATGGTAAGGAGTAATTACAGAGCCAACTTATGACAATGAGTTATGATTTATGGCCGTTTCAGGGAATATCAGTAAACATTTCACCAAAATAGATTGTTGTACTTTGTTAGAAATACGATAATTGGTCTATGGTCAAGTGCGCAAATATCAGCAAATATTGAGACCAGTGTGGAGCTAGGGAATTCAGCTGTGCGATTGCGCCAGTTACTCCAGTGCCCAAGTAATTCAGAAGTATGGTTGGATGAACACTAAGTGATTCGGTGGAAAATAGCTTAGTTGTAGTTGTTTGTTTGTAGGTTAAGTCATAATAAAGTTAATTGTTAGTTGTATAATATTTTTAATAAATAAATTTTTAAAAATTTCAATGGATTTATTTTTTTATTCATTGGAAGTATGGGTTATTTGATGCTATATATTTTAACATCTTTCTGCAATTTATGAACACCATTCCAATTGCTTTACAAACGGGGGTACGCGTCAATGCGATTCGAAGTCGGTATTCGGATGGAGCCTGGTTAGGAGAGAAGGGCGGGTGCAATAAAACTTCTCGTTAAAGGGATTTCAACAATTCTTCGACTGGTTTTGTTCTATAAGACATGCTCATTTTCCAAAATAACCTCATAATGTCATTGAGCGTATTGTGAACGTTTTTCGATCAATGTGTAGTTCAAATTGAATAATTGTTGCCGGCAACGGTCGGTATTAACTGCTTTTGTAAGATTATAAGTTCGTAGCATACAACATAGTTGAAGCGTACTTATCGTAATCCTTTAGCAGTAAACGACAACTTTCAGCGCTTCTTTATTTTTGGATAAACAAAAAAATATACATGTGTTACAAAATAGTGCATATTTTCAGGCATAAAGCCTGACATTTATGAAGAATTATACATTTCTAGCGTTCTTATTTTGGCGGGACATAACATAATAATCATATGGTGAGAAAACTCAATATGGGTCTCTGGAGAAAATAGTCAATTTAAATTCCCATTATAGGAACCTGTAAGAGAATCATTTTGCTGTGAAGATATTTTATTGGTTCTTTGATAAAGTTAATTGTTAGTTGTATAACAGTTTTAATAAGTACATTTTCAATTTCAATGGATTTATATACTTATTTGTTGGAGGTATGTGTCATTTGATGCTACATATTTTGATATCTTTCTGCAATTTTTGAATGCCATTCCAAAAGAAAAACGCTATCGTTAAAATATGTTATCGACGTGACAATATCGTAGGATAAAATAAAACAGATAATTCAAAGACCTACTAACAGTATAATAAAACAATTTTCCGGACCATGGTGAGCATTTTAGATGACTTCTCTAAAATACTAACAGAAGGATCTATATTTCTAAATATAGGAGCTCTAATAGATCCAAAAATATTTCAAAACATATTTTTAAGTAGTTTTAAGCCACTATATATTATCGGATAATTACACATTTATTTCTTTAATGCAATGAAGGTTTTCAAGGTAGTTTTTTGATGGTAATTTAACAAATGTATTCTTACTTGGACAATAATCACTATTTAAGTCCTGCATTGCTTAGCATCAAAATTCCTAGTGTATTAAGCTTCGGTTAATCCTTTCTTAAAAGGTTTGCATTAAAAAGTTTGCATTTGTGGTTAAAGCAAGTAATAAGTTAAAAGTACCGATATCTAGATGTTGGACGTCGCGAAACATTTCTACAAAATTTCCTATGAAGTTGCATAACATTGCATACTATTGAAATCTGTTACAAAAATTGAAAAGTAACACAAAAACAAAAATACATTGGAGACTTTTGGCACACATATTTCACATAGCTCACAGCGTTCACCAGTCCACAACTTTCAGCCCTAAAATAATTTTGAATGATTTGAAGATGTTTTTGCTAATAGAAAGCTTTAATGAAATAAATGAAAATGACTTTATCACATATACACAGTAAAAATTTATAATACCCCACATTTATTATATTAACATAAATAAAGACAGGGTACCCAACAAAAGGTTTAGTGACGATTTCATGGAAAATTCAATTTGCGGATGAATTAAAGCCGTCTGACCTTCGTTAACTTCAATTTTGTTAATTGAATAGAAAGAAAACCGAGTGGTTATTCGAATAAACAAAACAATACATAACGACCGCCAGGCGTTGAGGAATTAGCAAAACTGATTATCAACCTGGAACGTGATATTTTATTAAGCGACTTAGATCTAATGGAAATCCTTGGTTGTCGTTTTTCCATCCGTGAATTATTTATTAAAGCCCCTTGATTTTTTCTGAAAGTCAGGTATTTGCTAGTGATAAATATTTGTAACAAAATACGTTATAATTTTATGTTACTAATAATTAATATAATAATTATAATATTAATTAATACTTTATATCATTTGAGTTAAATGCATAATGTTTTATAATAGAAAATAGGATACTGCATTAACCGAACCAGCATAAAAGAGTGTAATATTGTTAACAATTCTAAAAGGTTTTTAAAAGTAGTTATTAATAATTTATTATATAACAGGTCAATTGATGTCCCCGGCCTACTATAGTAAAACACATTTTTTGGCAAAATTAGTTTTTTTTATTCAACAGAATTCCCTTCAAGGGCGATGCACTGATTATAGCGAGCCTCCTATGTTTTGATACCATTTTTATATATATAACAAACATAAATTTACGACAATGCCCCAGCAGGATTCGAACCCGCGGCTATCGCAACAGTAGGAGGACCATCCCATCGCCTTTACCATTGCGCCACCAAGCCGGCGATACCATTTTTGTAGTTGCGGTTTATCTTTTGCTTCAAAATAGGGCTCAGTTTCAGCGATCACCTCTTCATTAGACGACAATTTCTTCTCTTTCTTTCTTTCTTTCTGTCTTTCTTCTTTTGAGATCTCAGAACAGGAAATAGTCCCTGGGGGTCAGATCTCGAGAATGCGGTGGATTGGTGGAAGCCATTCGAAGCCCAATTCATGGATTTTTGCCGTAGTTTTCACTGACTAGTGACACAGTACATTTTCTTCGTGAAGCAGTACTTTCTTTTCTTCAAATGCGGCCGTTTTTCGGCGATTTCGTCCTTCAAACATGATATGAAAATTATTTCATGCGCATCCCAAAATACAGACGCCATAACCTTGCCAACCGACCTTTGCGTTTTCGCATGCTTTGGAGTGGGTTTATCGTGTGCAGTCCACTCGGATGTCTGTCGATTGGACTTCGGAATGAAATGATGGAGCTATGTGTTCGCCATTGTCACATATCGACGCAAAAACTCGGGTTTTTATTATTATTTTATTTTTATTATGCTTGATCGTCTTCAAACACTGCTCCGAATCATCAACTCGTCGTTGATTTTAGTCAAAAGTGAGCTCGCACGGCACCCACTTTGCACGGAGCTTTCTCATGCCCAACTATTCGTGAATGATATAATATACACGTTCAGTTGATATCTTTAGAGTATCTGGTATTTCATTCAATTTCAATTTACGGTAATTCAAAATCATTTTATGGATTTTCTTTCTTGTTCGGTCAATAATTTGTTACCTTCGTGTAGTAAGTCCCACACAAATTGTGCCAAATTGATGATGATTTTATTCGTAGATACCACTTCCACCTGCTATTCAATGATTCCAAGTAAATGCGTTGCCCGCTTGGTGGCGCAGTGGTAAAGGCGACAGGACGGTCCACCTATTGTTGCGATAGTACCTCCTGCTGAGGCATGGTCGTAAATATATGTTTGTGATTGCTTAATATTTGTGATTGTCCTAGGCAAGATTGTAAAATTCAAGTATTTGCACTCTTGCGTTTGCCCTAAATATTTGCTGCAATAGCAGATGATCCTTTTATGTTGAATAGGGGCGAGTGGTGAAGGGCAAACTATACCGTCAAGAATGATCAAAATCTCAATATCTATAACATCAAATATAGCGTAGCATATATCAGCTTAATTATAATGGTCACAAAATTATTAATTTATCATATTTTTTTTCGACTATTAATTGATTGATATTTTGTCACCTTTAATAATTGTTTTAAAGTTTTTAATTTAAATATTTAGACAAATGTTTATACAGTCTCTCTTTGCATATGTATATAATAAATCTTTCGATATTTTACTACATTTATTTTTGGATATATGAAGAAAATTCTTTATTTATTTAATTTATTTTGATAGCTTTATAATTTATGTTTATATTGATTTAGCTGAAGAAACAATAGTTGTTATGTTACTTTTCTTCATTCAAATAAATCCCTAATATTATTGAGTATTGTTAGAAACTTCATACATTTGAGACAGTGTTCGATTACAAAAAGTCTTACTTCATCTGCCAAATATTGTTCTTTTTAACGACATAAATCATAATAATAAAAATCACCTTATTTTGAATAATATCTCTTGGTTTCCATAATTACATCTTACATAACGTTATTAGTAATATGCTCAGTTCTTAATTTAATAAAATGAATTAATTACTATTGTTTTGTTGATACACAAGTAAGACGAGTGTGGGACGAGTATGTATTTCCCATATTAAAATTAAACTAAACTATTTATGCTAAAGTTAAGAGTAAACACTTATACATTATATAATTTCATGTGGTTTGGCTCGTTTAAAATTTTTTTATTTCCTGTATGTTATCTTCTAGCTATATTGCTTCCAACTTGCTGTGATTTAGAGAGTACCAATATTCGTTTAATACTTAGAACAACAACAATATTAACATTTAAGGTGAACTTAACGTGTACTAAATTAATTACAAATACTTAGACGTACTTAAAAATATTGTTGAGGTTACGACACGTGCAATAACTTGTATTTTTATTGCCTGGCTGAAAATATCTTTCGAACCAACGTTCGTTCTTGTTACACCACGCGGCGCATCGAAACAACTGCAAATCATTCTTAACTGGTGCCCTACCTTACCTATATTAAGTGATAAATTACGTAAAGCTTTTAGAGGAACGTTGTGGACTTCTATAAATCCAGCTTTATTTATTAGGTGTTGCTTGGGACGAAATATCGGATTAATTATCGTGGCCGGTGGTGTTTAGAAGGTATTATCGGCCATATTGTTATAAGTAAATCCATCGTTTATATTTTCGGATGACATTTGATGATAGTTGGGTACCATATAGAGATGTAAAGGTATTATATAGGTTAATCTAGCGATTCCCTTAATGATTTATATTATAATATAGTAGTGTTGCTGTTTCACTTTGTAACATAGCATTGCCAGCCCAATTGTTCAATACGCAGGGCCGGAAGTAACGCTACTTTGCTGGACTATTTATCTTTTGAGATCATTTTGAAAACACTTCAGATTAACAAGTTATGCAGTCATTTTTTAAATCCAATATCAACATATCCAAACTCACATTGCGTTGTATTTCAAAAAATATATAGAATGAACCAGTAAGTTTAGGTCGAAAATTGAGATATTAATATTAATTAATAAGTAATATTAATTAAACCTTAAGAAACGATATGAAGGAAAATTACTAGATAGTATTTTTTCAACACTTTCAACACGATATTTTGGTCTATTTCTTAAGTATCCTTTAGTATACTAGAGGCCACTAGGTTGCACGCTTTATATTGTAAAGATATAAAAGTTAAGTTTTTAAAATATTTATTACACTTTTTTAAATTGATAAACCTATTATCACATTGCTATATTATGTAGAATATTAAATTATATTTTGCGAAGTTATTTTTGCTGCTATAGCATTATAAAATGAAACGCTAGTTTCAACCTAATAAGAAAGTAATAGTTTCATCATAACATTTTTTTTCTCTGTATTTTATGGTTAATAGTATTAATTCATTCTCCAATATTTTTCTTCATATTTTAGGCTGCAATCAATAATAAATCAAACAATTTCAATATTAATGATGGTTCCGTTAGGTGTTTGCAAAAGCGAAATGATTTATCAAATTCATTGAAAACCAAAGGCAGTGTTCTCCAAGGAGATGCTATATCTTTTATGATTTTCTATATATTAATAGATTTAGTTCTAAAAGCTGGTTTGATGTTCATTGCTGATTTCACTATACAGATGCCGACACAGATGTAAATGATTTGAATATTCTTAACGATATAGTTATCATTTAAGGCTATATCCGCAGACAATTCACCATACAGCCCAACTGGATTGCTCTAATTGAATACCGTTGTGAACTTTGAAGCATTCGAGCTCTTGCCCCTTATTTGATACATTATATGTAACATTGGAGAAGAAAATATATGGCTGAAATAATAACATTAAGTTGGGAACCGATTTGGATAAGTTTTAGGCACTTTTTATGCCTGAATGCATATTTCGTTAATCATTTAATATAGCATAGCTTTGAGATTTGCACACTGTTATATTGTGGTAAAGTATGTTTCTTTCTCTCGGAGATCTTATTCTAGATTAAGTTATTATATATCGGCGATGCGGCAATCAGCGCACAGACGGTGAACAAATTTAGATCTGATTGAAAATATTTTGGATATGTCTGTTAAATGAAAGGCGAATACATTTCTTACAGATTTCTGTCGTGAGATTTTTTGGCTGGGAGACGCAGCTTTAAAAGAGACATGGATCAAGGTCATAATGAGTGATCTGAAAAATTGGAGAGTAATACTTTCCATTCCTTGAGCAGTTGTTCGAAGTTTAAATCACATTCAAATAAGTCCTGCGGCACCACCTGTATCGTATTGTTTGTGAAGTAGACAGTTTTTACAAAAACCATTAGCTATGAATTGTTGATAATAATGATGATTGGTATGACGCTTTTGCCTTTAGGCAATTCTAATATATGGAAACTTACTAGAAGCGTTTTTCAAACATTAAAACCTCTCCTAATACGATTTTTCATTAATAGGGATCTCTTCCTAAGTATTTTATTTATGATTAATACTGACAAAGTCACCGATAAAAATAGCAAAAGCAAAAATTGTATATTATTTGTTTATGTTTAGAATAAATTGCTCTAAACTAAAATTAGAAAGGTTGTTATCACGTATACGTTTTACAGCGGATTATTGATGTTGAAGTTAAATATAAATGATTTTTTTTATTAATGTCTTAGAACATACTTCAGCAGGTGATCTGCTGTACAACTTATAATATGAATCTTATTCTATATACTCTTATAACTTATTTTAAAGTTTATCCTAACTTATTCTAAAGACTATTCTAACTTATTCTAGAGATTATTAAATCTCATTCGTGTCTATCAATCAGTTCGTATGGTAGTTTGCGTTTGAGCCTACGTACTTCATTGTCATCGTGCACCTTTAACTGTTTGACGAGTGCATTGGACTAACATAATAGTATTTCAGTGTACTTCCAATTACACTCGTTATAGGTTCTAAGGCGATATCGCGTTGAATCAGTTTGTTGGACACATAATATCGGGCATCGACGATAACTTGCAGCACTTTATTCTGGACCTCTAGAGGAAATCTATGTTGGATTTGCTAGTAGTACCCCACAGTTCAATACCATAGTATTGACTTATACAGCAAAACCTTGTAATCTAATGATAGTATAGATTTAAGCTCTATCAGGCAATACATTTGGTTTAGTTTAAGCCCAAGCTGTTGTCAAGATTTATTTTTTCCATGTCAAACGTCGATCAAAATGCATTCCCAGATATTTAACGTTGTCTTCTTGTGGAAGTTCATGATTACTCAATTTTACCGAGGTTCTTCTACAAACGGTGAATGTCATATGGGTAGATTTTGTCTCATTTGCTTAGATACGCTACGTTTTCAACCACAATTCGACTTTGTTAAGATGATGTTGGAGTTTTTTTGTGGCTGATATTGGATCCTCGTGTGATGATAAAACCGCTGTATCGTCAGCATATGTTGCAACAGTAGTGTTTCTTGAGGTCCGTAGGTCAGCTGTATACAGTATATATAACAGTGAGCCAAGAACACTGCCCTGCGGAACACCCGAATATGTTGGATGTAGGTGGTGTGTTCGTCACCCTGTTTGACAATAAAATGTCTGACTATGTGGTATGATTTCAGCAGTTGAAAGAACGTATGGGAGAAAAGCTTTTTCAATTTAGCATGCAGTCTAATGTGATATACCTTGTCGAAGGCCTGAGAAATTACGAGTGTTTATTACGCAAGCCAAATTGATGGTCTGGAATATCTGCGCTTATTTTGAGTCTCTTAATTTATAGTTTTTCGAAAAGTTTAGAGATCACATATAGCAGGCTAAGGACCATAAGAGCAGACGTTTTTTGCTTTTTTCCCAGGTTTAAGAATCATAATGTTTTGAGCCATTTTCCAAGTGCTGGGAATATAATTAAGCCTTACATGTAAATGATGATGATGAATTAGTAATTTGTTACTAAGCACCATGTACTGCGGATCAAAAATTTTAACAAAATACAGTTGAGTTAATCAAACAAATTGTTTGGCCCGATAAATTACACTAATGGATACCAATGAACACCATTCAATTTGCAATAAAAATTCGATGTTTTATTGCTATATGATGGCCATGTTTCGAGCTTTCTACTTTAATTAACTTGTATCAATCCGATTAACAACGATGCGGAATTAGGGACGCGAAAATTACATCAAACTAAAATATAACATGGAACAGTCGCCCCCGTAATAACCGTTCCTGTATTTATGGGACATTATTACCAACATAAAACAGCAAACTGATTATGGCTCCGGAATTTTATTAACTGATTACAGTTTGCAGGTGCGCCGCCACTCTCTCTCTCCCTCGAAGGCATAGCGCGGGAAGTCGAAAGAGGATTACTGGGAAATATTTGATGTTAATTGGAGTTGATTTTCCGAAATTGAAAGGAAGCGAACGAGGCAAATCTCCGATCTGTATTAATATCAGTCAGAACGCGTCAATTAGCAAGTTTATTTGGATGCTCGAATGGAAATAAGCCGCTTTTTTGGTCGCTATTTTAGAGGTTGATGAATTTAATATCAATATTTTTTACGAGTTACTTGGGATTTCGGCCC
This sequence comes from Rhynchophorus ferrugineus, assembly GCF_030347505.1. Taxonomy (NCBI): domain Eukaryota; kingdom Metazoa; phylum Arthropoda; class Insecta; order Coleoptera; family Curculionidae; genus Rhynchophorus; species Rhynchophorus ferrugineus. The sequence goes on along the minus strand of NW_027472580.1, from coordinate 86,156,165 downwards.
CAAAACACATATTTAAAAACATGTGTTTTGGTGTCAAAAATAGGTGTCATCAGTATAGAGTCCATATTTTTGGAATGTATTTAATTATTAAAATAGGTCTGTAAATTAACTTTAAAACAATAGAGACTTTCATTAGGTGATAAGTTTCTCAAATTCAACATTTTGCCTCAAGATTTCTGGCCGTTTTTGAGACATAACTTTTACAGAATTACCGACTCTGTGTCCTTATTCGAATGTGGGATGTCGAAAATTTCTTCTTCTTTCTTCGGTAACTAAATAGCAAGAAACAATTGTGGTGCTCTATTCAAAATTTCTAGGAGGAAATAATTATTTTTCTCAATCTAATTTCGTAACTTCATCAACAAAGTTCATGTCTAGAACTCAAAGATAATAATATGTTCAGAAATTCTCACTCTGTAATAACTTCAATGAATGATGAATGATCTTGAATGATCAGCGGAAAGAAATCTGATATTTAGCAAAAACGTTATAAAAATGGTTCAAATAAGAAATGTGGGTTTTCGAAAAGATTGATCCTAAAAATATTAAATTTTCTTCTCATTGTTTGTGACGATTGTCAAAGATTTTTGTAGTCTATCACGGTGGTTTTATTCAAACGGTTATGGATGGGCTTTCCAGACCTCTCTATATATCCTAGAGGAATATGAATAATTCTCGTATTTCATAATCTGATAACTACTTGATACTATTGAAAACAATAAATGATATCTTATTCATATATATCATAAGTACAAAAAATGTATTTTTTGATTTTAAATACATTAAGGTGTAAGACAAAATATATCATTTCAATTTTTCTTTTCAATTCAGATGAAGTATCTAAGATTTTTAAGGTGGATGTTACGCTTATGGCGTATGTACATCGATAAAAATATATGGATAATCATTAAGTGATTTAAACATGCTAGGTTTTCATATATTTGGAAAGTAATTATTTGGCTAGTTCATAATAAACTATTAAGGGCTTGTATTAGGATAATTTTTTTATTTTAAAAAGGCATTTATTTGAAAATATATAAATATATATTGGGTATAATTGAAATATATTGGTATAGTATATTTTAATTGAAATAATTTCCATTCTTTTTTACAACTTTTTCCCATCCTTCCGGCAACATGCCGATATAGCGTTTTGAATGAGCGACACTTTGAAGGTTTTAATAATGATTTTCCTCAATTGAGGAATATGATTTCATCAAAAAATGTATGCCTATAGCTCAAAGAATAGAAAGTGCTGTCAGAAGAGAGTCTCCTCTAAACCTATATCATTATTTACGTGACGAAATACATGTTTATGTTAAGAGATAGTGTAAAACATACTTATCCTACAAATATGCTTAAAGGGTAAAAAAAGGAGTGAAAGAAACTGGACGATTACCGTTTGTTAAATTTAGTAAAATGTTATAATGGTTGATATTTGAGAATCGATCCAAACCTTGCTCTATTTTTTAACTTTTTCAATATTTCGAGATATTGTGTTGGTTAAGACATATTGTATTGATCTTATAAAGTGATAATTGGATGGCTCTATATTTGGTAAGTGTAGCAAAACGTCCCATTCGAAATGCAACAATGTAGCTTTCGAAACTCTGACCTGTGACCGAGCATTGTTAGGCAAGAGGATGACTTTGCGTCTACGACTTATTATTGTTGGAGTTTTTTGCAACAGTATATTGTTCAGTTTGTTCAGTTGACCTGAACCCATTATATGCATATTCCGTTTCGGTGTCGATATGGACGGCTCTCATGACTCTCGTCTAACTCACGACTTTTTGCGGTAAGGATTGCCATAGCAGATCCATTAATTTCTTTTTGGCAGTTACTATATGCCACTCTTTTTCATTTGCCTGGTAAGCAATGAAATAGCGTTTCCGTATGAAACGGCTCGGAATTACCTTTTCAGTCAATTTGTATGGTAGTAATTTTCTCTCCTTTTCAATATTTTCCATCGCATGTAAACGTTGGTAAAAAGTTTATCTATCAACTGCTAAACTGTATAAAATTTTTTGAGAGTTTGAGTTGAGTTATGGGTTTTGGTTGTTTCTTGTCATTGATGTACATACGACTAATAAATCATTTAAGCCAAAACCGACTTTAGGATATAGCGTAATAGTGTCACTCTAAGGTTCCAAAACTGTGGCATGTCTTTGGAAAATAGTTTTATTTAAATCAAAAACGATAATGATAAGTGTCGATAATGTCGACACTCATTAATATTACACGGAAGGCTGTTTGTTACGTAAAGAACTGTCAAAACCATCGAATTTAATGGTAAGATTATTAAACAGTTACATACGATGATATTTCATATTTTCACTAATAGGTATCGTTGATTAAAATACATGCAAGGACCTAATATGATTAAAAGCAGAGACACTCACATGTATTTCATAAAAAATATAGGTCGAACATCAAATCTAACAAGAAACTTTATATATAGCTATATTATCTTAATGGCTAAAGGAATAATTTTGTCCCAATGAGTACGACCATTAATCATTCTGCCACTTTGTTACAGTAGCAGGAAAAAAACCTTTCGGAATTTTGATTAAAATTGTATCGCCAAGTCACCCCGACTAATTTATTATCGGTGAAATATTGATAATATATTTTACTTAATTTCTATAAGAACCAGGTGTGTTCGCTTAAAGGAAGGAAAATTTCCGGTAATAACGGAATGGACTTTTAGCGACTAATTTTGCGCCGAAAAAGTTTATTTTCGCAATGCGGGGCGCGTTTTAAATTCGGCTATTTTGTTATTGTTGTATTTTTTCTTTATTTGAGGTGTTTCGAAATAATTTCTAAAAGGATTAGGGGCTGAATAATTAATGAAAGCTCCAAAAGTTAAAATGGAGCTATAAAACTGTGGCGAATTACTGTTACCGCGATTATTTACAACACGAATTTTTTTGCATTATTTAAGGGGCGTTTTTTAGGGGCTGTATGGGAGTTATGACACAAAAGACTTTATAACTGTGTTAAATAATTATAAAAATTGACAACGTTTTTGGAATACGATTAAAACATTTCAGGTCCTGTTGTTTTTTTTGTTAAACATCAATAGAGTTCTCTGTATAAATATTATTTTAATTTTCTAAATAGTGCGAGAATAACCTTAATAAAGGTTTCGAAAAATATAAATTATATATCATATTTAATTTTTTATTAATAAAGACATCCGGTCCTACCCAGCCTGGTTACTGGCGTGACTGGGATCATTTTCCTTGTCGCATTTTACACTCTTGCCTAGGACGACTATGTCCCAGCAGGCAGGTGGACCGTCCTGTTGCCTTTACCATTGCGCTAATATACACATATTAGTATTTCAGTTCAATTATCGAAAATAAGCTTCAATCATAGATTTACTATATAAATTATAATAAGGAGCTGCATGTTGGTTAAGCAATGCTCTTCCACATTCGGGTCCATAGTGATCTGGTTTGCAAATGACCAAAAGAACAAACTTCTGGAGGATTGACGTAGGAGCTCATAAGAGATTCCCTTAAGTTTATTATTATTTACTTTCAAAAACCAGTTCTGCATTAGAGCAGAATCCTTTTCAAAAAAATTATATCTGTTTGAACTTTCACATTTTGGACAACAATACTTTTGTTTTCTTTTCACTTTTCACAATCATTTTTTGGACAAATCCTTTTTATCTCAAATGCTATAAAAATTATGTCGTAATAACAAATATGCTTAAAAATACAAACAAAAATAAGAAGCAATTATAATCTAAGAGGTTCTATAAAGTTTCAGATCTTTTAAACTTTCAAGACTCTAGTGAATCAGACGCCTAGTTAAAACATGGTAGGGGGTCCTATTAAGTTCTCATTCCTAAGTCTACGAAGACACTTTCATAGTAACTTGGTTTTGTAGTAAAAAAAATTAATTACTAATTAACATTTTGCAGTCATTTTTATCTATTATGTATAATTTAATGTATAAATCGCAAATATAGTTTGATTGTGTTGAATCTGGTTCAGTATTATTCAAGTAATGCTGTTCTCAAATTTTTTTACTAACCTCTGGGCTTCTTGGATGGCAGTTTAAATCCAGTTATTTATTTTTTAAATGAAAATATGTATAAAATGGTAAAATTATTAAAATAAATAGCTTTGTGAATTAAAATGAAATAAAAATGTTTTCAAATAATTTGTTCATTATATTATGCAAATATCTTTGGGATTGTCGATATTTCTTGCAAAATATTATATAATTACTAATACTGCAGTAATACCAACTTGTTTATATCAGTTTCCCTAGGCTTATTTTGGTAATATAGTCCTCCAAGGTATCAAGAACAGCCTTCAAACAATATATATTCTGACCTGCAACAATAGCCAACAAACCAAAATTTTCTGAAATGTTTTTAAAATATTTTAAGGTCCTCTATATTTTTGGGAAATAATCAACAATTTTCGTGTATAAATCTTTACTTTCAGATATGGCTCAGCTTTTAAAAAATTCAATAATTTAAAACGTCAACAATGTTATCATAAAGAAAAACTCTATAAATGATAAATATAAATTTATAATTATACTTGTTTATTTAAGAAGATTTAAATGTCTTTTCTTGTTTTCTTGTCTGATTTTTTATTTTTTCTTTTTCAAATAATCGTATGTCTATATCTAATTAATTTTTGCTTTATTTCTTTGATATGCGGTTTTAGTTTATAAACGATATACACTTTTAATCTCACTAATATTTTTATTAGAACTTGTTTATTTAATTATGAAATACTATTGATACAGAATACCCTTCTGTATCATCTTTCATTTGTTTCTGAAACACTTTCTTTTCTCTTTAACGTACCCATATAGCTTCTTAAATTTCACTTAATGCTGTTGCATTTAGCATTAGTAACGCCATTAATTAGAAGCCCCTTAATATCTACCTTAACTTTATCACGCCAAACGGACTCTTAGGTATACGTTACTATAAAGTATAATATTTCGTCTTGGAAAAGAGAAAAAAATTAACAGAACAGTAAATGCCTTTAAGTTTATTTAAATGATATCAAACTGAGCAGTTTATTTAGGACCTTTTATTTTAACAATCTTTTTCTCCTTTTATTCTTTTTCGTTATAAAGAACGGCAGGTGAAATTCACTGGACTGTTTTCCAATTCCTGTCGTATGAATAACGACTGTGGGCGCGGTTTCCTGTTTGTTCTGTGGCCCTTCTTTTTCCTGCATTCCTTCTCATTTTCCAGACACTGATTTCAGTCGAGAATGCAGGCACTGCAGATTCCTTTGATAATATTTCCGAGATTATATCAAGATTTCGGTTTATATTTCCACACTTTAATATTTCAGTATGTTATTTTAAATTCAGTGTATAATTTCTGCAATATATTAATAAATATCGCAAATATTTATTACTAATACTTGTATCAACAAAGGTTACCGTTTTGGTCAAAATAATTTGTTTTAACTTCTGTAAAACTTGTTGCGTTAGCCTTGGTATAAATTATATAAATATTACCGTTAATTCAATATTATTCTAATATAAACAATAGTCGTAAGCACCACCTTTTGAACTAGAAGCAATCACGTTGTACCAGTATAGTGGTTTTGCGACATAACATAGATTCGGAAAAAAAAATCGATTTTTAGCAGTAGTTAATATTAAAGTCAGATACTAGCAGATTTGAAAAATAACAGTTTGTATACTCTTCTGGATATAAAGGTTGCATTATTCGTTTCTTGTGTTAAAAGTTGTTGTACTTTGAAAGTGTCTATACATTCTATTTCTTTACTTATAAAAAATAGAAATTACGGACTCATTGAAATGATACAGTGTTGAAGTGAACGTTAGTGCCAAAAATGGTTAGTTCATTTTCATTTAGGATATTTTTTTGTTAGGATAAATCGCACTTTAGTCATCCAATCATTAAAAAGTGGATGAAGTTCGTAATTATACAGAGGTAGATTGGCAGGCAGATGGTTAATCTTGAATTAATTATTATTATCTATACAAACTGGATTACACACGACAATAATGTATGAAAAAGATCGTAGTTGATTTGTTTAGGAGTTTCTTATTTGAAGCATTAAGTTTTAATCTTTTGGAGAAGATCAATAACAATAACTTCTTGTTAATCAATAGTCCTATTAGTTCAATTTAAACATAATGGATAATATATTCAACCATCTGTGATAAAATTATAAGGGATATAATATAGCTGCCGAATAACTTTATGCTATATAGTTGATACTGTTTTAATTATGACCAGGAACTAATTGTTATAATTTTTATTGGAAATTTGTCATTTTTGACAGACAAATGTCATATCTACGAAAATCACCATTTTTTGTTTAGTCAAAGTAAAAATAGTACCTCTGATGCGGGTGGCAAATAATTAGAATTTAAAGCGATATACATAGTTTTAGTTTTTAAATGATAAGGCTTGTTTATATCTTGTAACATTTGTGCAAACTTATAGAATGGTAAAAATGAGATTCCCTGTCATTCGTCTTGGGAGGGAAATCAATTTGGATTCAAAAGACGAATCGTTGTAGCAACTAAAAATAAGTATCATTGAAGAGTACCTGGAAATATAGTCATGTACACACTTGTTCATAATAAAATCATACTGATAGACAGGTTAGAGACAAAAATATAAGATGATAAATGAAGATATGAGACAGAGAACCAAAGAGTTTTAATACTTTATATTAAATAAATATTAAGACGTAAACTAGGAATATTGTTTAATAGATCCCATTTTGACTGATTTAGCCACATTCATTCATTTTATGAGTTGATTGAGAACATTAAAGCTAAATCGCAGAATGTTTTCTATAAATCTAGTTCAACAGCTGTTTCTTTGTATTCAATTTGTATTCAATAATATTTTGAAAGGAATGAAAAATACGTGGAAAAATAATTAATACGTTCATATTTAATTCTAAAATTTAATTTCTTTAGTCATGATTCAATTTTGGTTCCATTTGCATTAATATTTCACTAAGATTTTCTTGTGATTTAAAATATACAATATGTAACTTACTTTGGAATACTGAGCAGAGTATTATTTGTAAACTTTCCGCATGTGTATTGACGTTTTTTCGTGAGTGTGGAACAGAAAAAAAAATCAGATCCTTTCTCGGTGCCGGAGATCTGTCATAAAACGTGACCAACCATCTACGTGACTCTCCGTTCGCCCCATTCGTTGGGTATGTGACTCTCGTTGGCCAAACGACAAAAATGTTTGCCGTCTTTCCAATTTATTAAAACTACGATTCCAATAAAATATCCTGCTATTTTGGCGTGGGATTTCGTGACAAGATGTAAGTATTTTCTGATGGCCCTTCCGGAATACTAATATTTGTTTCCGATAATTATTAATGTTTGATTTGTTGAACTAATTGATACAATACTCATATGATAGTTTATGGCAACGCTGCTCTGTCTTATTCAAATGGTCGATTTTGTTTTCAACGATTTCACATGGTACATTTGACTAATGTTTTGTTAATAATGAAGAACGGCTTGGAGAAGCAAGAAAGTATAAATACTATGAATTACAGGATATTTTTAATAGAACATTATGACTGTCGATAGAAAAATGAATCTACTTCGACAATCCTGTATACTGCTGTAGGTCCAATTGATTACCACTTGTTTAGATCGATGCAGTATGGTTTGCATTAATTGACGATTGTAATGATGAATATATTTATTTATATATAAATATTTTGATGAATATATTCCGAATCAATGTATCTCAATAATTGCCTTTTTATAGTGAAGAAGTATCTGAATATATTAGCGGCTTAACAAAATAAATGAATTTATACATAAATTGTGATTAATAATCAAGGAAAATATATTTCAGCTTCGTTTTGGTCTACTTGTTTGTAGGTTATATGTGGAAATAATGCTTGAATTAGTAAATTAATTAAATGTTTAGTTATTAAAACTTATAATCAATTTATAGCGTTCCGCAAATTGCAGAATAAAGGAAATTACTTGTTGGCAACAATACATTCATCGCAAAATAACTATTAGGTATTTAATGTCTATATCAATGTATTTTATTTTGTTAAACAGTAAATAACAATAATTAATGTGAAGCCTAACTGAATAACTGGTAGAATAATATGGATCAGTGACTGATAATTGAAATAAATAAATCATTTTAGAATTGACTTATTAATAGTATTGGCAAGTGAGTGAAACCCATTTGAGAGATATGCTTATTTGATGAAAAAATAATTGAAGATACTGAATTATGACCAATTATGGGTCTATTGCAATGAATTCAAACACAAGAAGTTATGAATTCATTTCGAAAAAATTATTAGAAAAGTGATTTTTTTTCACCTGTCCCTGTCAATAATTTATCATGGTGTTCATATTTTACAACCAAAGGCATTTTTATAGATTTTTGGTTATTCTAAAATACTACTATTTGTGGCGATATGGCCCTCAGCCCACTTAAAATGTGTTCAATTGTTAGTGGCGTGCCACATTCCTCTCATATTGAAATTTCTTGAAATTGTCTACGAAAAGTCCAAGAACGTATTGAAATTTGTTTAGTAAAAACCAGTCGTTGCGTAATATGTCTGAGAACCCTTATTAAGATTATTAAGAACCCTAGTTTTATTATTTTACCATAACATATTTCAACATACAATTTAATGAAAACTTTAAGTCGAATTTTAGTGCTTTTAAATATAAGGCAATAATTTTACTGATTAATTGATTAAGTCACTCATATAATACAATTTTTGAGGATGTTCGATGTAATAATGAAGGTACGATCTAACGTTACCTCCAAAGTATTGTTTTGTGGTTTCGATTTCGATATGGGTTAGTTACGGAATAAAATTAACGTTATCTCTGGGATCATTATCAGATTTCGGTTAGAGCATTCCTCCTAAGGATTTCGGGCCAATTTTAATAGGATGTCATTATTGGCAATCTTGAGGGTTCGATATATATATATATATATATATATATATATATATATATTGTTAGATAGAATGCCTCCTTTATTATTGCAAGAAATATTTAATTTAAATATTAAAGAATTATCCTGAAAGTGATTGCTATTTTTATATTATTTAAACTGATTTCGGCTATACATGCCTCCTATAGTTAGTCAGTTCGATGTAATATATAAGGATGTTTTGCACATCAGCAAAATTTTCATTCTTGACACAACAATCATTGATATATTTCATAAATACACAAGAGGATTTTAAAAATCTGTTTAATGTTCTTACGGTAATATATAATTATCTTGGAAATAAAAAGCGCATGTGTAAGAAAGTGAATTATGTGTTACTTATGAATGAAGTGATTTGAAATAGTTGGATATAGAAATGTTGATTTCTTTAATGAAATTAATGTGTTATTAAAATTGTGTCAGTATTGACGGAGGTAAAGGTTATTTTTTGTTTTGATTGAGTTTTTATATAATACAGTGTAATTCTATTCCCGTGTCCATTATTTGAAACATCGATTAAAAGATTAAAATGAGAATATATTGTGTTTAGATTTAGATTTGGTTTAGTCACCTTCTCTATACACTTAAACCAGACGAAAGTAAGAAGGTACTATATAGATTATATATTACTTTAAAAGAAAATAAAACATCAATTCACGACCAGTTTAAAAGAGTAAAAGCGAGGACAAAAATTACATAATATTATTAGTAAAATAAAATGTATAGGTAAAATATAGAATAGAATGAGTTTATGTATAAAATGAAATAAAAGCCTTATTTTGGTTCTTCAATTTTTCCAATTCATATGTATTTAAAAATCTGAAATAAGTTAGTGAACAATGCGAGCAATGTAATCTATATTAGGAATTTATTTTGTATTTATTATCATATCTTTTTATTTGTGCTCCGAAATTTAACAAATTGGCAATACATAGGCTTGGTTAGCATAGTAGGTAAGGCGACAGGACGGTCCTCATAATGTTGCGATAGTCGCGATTTCGAATGCTGCTCGGGTATGGTCGTAACTTATTGTAATTGATCTTTTATAATTGTAATAAGACAAGAGTGCAAAATCCGACATGGCTAGTAACCAAAGTGGGCGGTCTTATCCATTTCTTCTGAAATGATTTCTAATCTGATCGCTTGCCGATATTAGGTAAAGAAAAAGTTGTTAAGCTCGTTGGTAAAAAGAGAAACCACGACTCCTCCTCTTGCATTTACAACATTTATTTATTTTAAGTCAACGATCATATAAAGCGTTTTTGAATAGCTAATTAAAATTTAAAGTCCAAGTAGTGTATTTCTACCATTAAAACTACGCCGCTAAAAACCTAATAAAGGTTTTTTCGCCGGACGAACAAGAAAAATTGAATTTCGACTTGCCAGGTAACTGTGATGCCCTAACAATCCATCGTTATTAGCTGTAAAACTTCCGGGCATTAAGCTTCCCCGGTAAGGATTCCCGAAAGTTTGAACAGGACTTTGTCAAACTTGTATAATTTCGCCCCATACTGGCGCTAGTTTTTAATGGAATATTTATATCGCTTCCGCGTTTATTTTCCGAAGTTTAGAAAGCTTCCAGGATTTTTTCCTCGCGGAGTATAATGGGTAATTGCTTTAGTTGGTAAAGCAGAGGATCTTTTGTTGGTAAAGTGTTTGTTGTCGTCGTATTGTTGCCGTGATGCTTGTAATAGCAATACTTTTATGTTCTATAAATTTAATTTATTATTTAGTTACTTTAGTTATTTATTATTTTCATTATAATATCTACTTTATAAGATATCAGCTGAAAAAACAATAGTTTAAGCATAAAAAATATATTAGTTTGAATATATATAATTTCTCATAAATTAAGAAGTGATTAATAAATTAAGGTTGTAATATTGTGGATAGTGAAGAAGATTTAGATATAAAAGGTCAATTGAAAAGTTCCCGGTCTGACACATAGATGACGCTACTATTAAATCCATATGTTTTTAGTTAGCCCTAGCCTTCAAAAGTTGCGTATATAAATTTAACAGCCGTTGGATCATTAGTTTGTGAATTGTAGCATTTTGAGTGAAGCAACTTTTGTTATTGTGAAAATAACAACGCGTGTTGATAAAATGTTGCTTTTCGAAGGGAAAAAATACAGTTAAAGCAAAAACTTGGCTTGATGCTGAGTTTCCGGACATTGCCCCAAGAAAATCAACTAAAGATATCAACTGAACGTGTATATCATATCATTCACGAATATTTGGGTATGAGAAAGTGTTGTACAAAGTGGGTCTACTTCCAGCTCACTTTTGATCAAAAACAACGACGAGTTAATGATTCGGAGCAGTGTTTGAAGATGATTAAGCATAATAAACCCGAATTTCTGTTGGCTCTGCCATTTTACTCCGAAGTCCAATCGACAGTCATCCGAGTGGATTGCACACAGTGAACTGGCTCCAAAGCGTGAGAAAAAGCAACAGTCGGTTGGCAAGGTTATGGCGTCTGTATTTTGGGATGTGCTTGGAAGAGCTTTCATGGACTACCTTGAAAAAGGACGAAGCTGAGGCCTATTTTGAAACAAAGGACAAATCGTGCTACAAAAATTGTAACGAAAAATTGGAGGGTCGCTATAATTAGTGTATAAACCTTGAATGGAATTATGTTGAATAAAAAAAATAATTTTGCCATAGAAATGTGTTTTACTATGGTAGGTCGGGGAATTTTCAATTGACCTGTTAGTAGTGTATTTCCACAATTGATGCTATGTCTCTAAAAACCCAATAAAGATTTTTTCACTAAAAATCAGCTAATTGTATAATTGTAATATTATATAATTGTAATGTTATATAATTGTAATGTTATATAATTGTATTTATCAAATTGTTTTATATTGTTAACGTATAAAAATGTTAAGCTCGTTAAAGATGCAATTTTTTTCGCAATTATTCCGTATTTGTTTTAACGTCTGTCTGGAACATTCCCATCTACGATCCCAGCCGCGCTATAACATTCTCCCAGAAATTTCGCTTCCAAATGAATATCTGCTTTCGTTCCCGATAACGCCAAATATAAAACGGGTACAAAACTGTGCCCCATCCCGACACGAATCCTGCGACCGCTTTATCGTTCTGCACAGTTCATCGATCCATATTCTCGCATTAAACTCTGCCGAAGTTCAACAACCGACAGAACAAACGAGAAAATCCAGACAGTTTGTTTTCCAACTAAATTGCTACGTTTTTAGATTGGCTCACTTAATTTAGCCCTTTGTGCCTCAGTTGGGATTTGCGGATGAAAAGAGGGAAAACACCCTTATTGATATCTAGGATGCAAATAGTTTATTGTATATGACAGTTAATCTGATGACCTTTATCTTTTATAGAATAGACGATGTTTTTTTCTTATGGTACAAATTCATATTTTGATGTCTATAGTATCGATCATAAAAGGGCAGTTTTTCACGTATATATTTAAACCTTTGCGAGGAATTCAAACCTCGTATAATAAGAGTGAAAAACAAAATATTAAATGTTCCCTACACTTAGGAAATACAATGTTTATCTATTTCAGGTTAATAGTTAATACAATATACAATACATGAAAAGCTTTCGTTAAAAGATATGGAAAATATTAAAGAATTTTGTTTTGATATGTTCGGATCATATCCGTATTGGAGTAACACCTCATAGTTACACACCATATTCCCACATTGGCTTCAAAACTTGTTTATAGTATAACAATTTATCGTCATCATGCTTTTTACACTTCAACTTGGCATCTAGTGTCATGTCCAAGTATTTTGCTATATTCGTATATAAATTCAATCTACAGCCAAGTATCACTGGCAGGGAATCTATTGTTGTAGGTGAAATCTGCCTCCAGTCTTTCTATTTTCTGTTCTCTTCTATTTTTTTATCTACTTTATTATTAGCAATTGTATTTGATATTTCCTGACACAATCACTAATGTTATTAACAACTGCTAATACTTGTAACGAGTAAGACGGTATTATCTGTGAATGTAGCCGTTGTTAATCCTTCACATTTAGGGGTCACTTGTATAAAGCAAATACTATATTGGCGGAAAGGCATTGCCCTACAAAAATAGGTTTAAAATCTAAACATTCGGCACTATGTTTCTGTGAACAAACCTTTGTTTCACTATAATTATAAAATATTATAACAAAACATATTTACTGCTGAATTTACATATTATCATAATGCTATGATATTCATCGTTCTAGCAATATTATCATCGGTTGTAGCCTTTAAATAGCTTAATTTTTCATATTATTACGGGGAAAAGGTGGGTTAATGTTGAATTCAGAATTGCTACATACTGAAAGAGTAAATGAGAATGGAACATAAATGAACAAATTCAAACTAAAAATTCAAAAATAATCGAAAAATATTCAAAATAAATATCATAATATCTGGTTCATAATTTTTAGTGGCTTCTGGATTTTTTTCAGGTATTGATTAAATACATTTACTTGCTAAATCTTGTTGAAATTACGTTCCAAGCCTGTGAAAATTCGGCAAATAAGCCATCATTACTTTCTGATTTATTAACTATGTTCTGTCTAACGACACTTTCCAATTAATTTCACAATTTTTCATTTAGATTTATTTGGATTTATCTATGTAAACAATTATTTAATCATTTGGCCATATGTGACTATCATGTTGCGGTTTGCAAATAAGAGGCAAGTTATCTTTAGCATAAAGCACAAATGTATTACTTAGGCTACTAAAGTATAGGAACGGCCCAAAGTAATTTCAATTTTTAAATGTTATTTATTATGAAGTTTATTTTGAAGTATTATAGTTTTTTTATACAACCAAAATTGCTGGTTAGTCAGATTTGGTGCCATTAATTGAATCTGACTGAGAGAGCGAGAGAGAAATAGAAGCTAGTAGTCGGTGTTTGGAAAATATGGTGGTTCTAGAACTTTTTATTGTATTTAGAACGTAACAGCGTCCACTTAGTAATCTATTACTATTATTGAATATATTATAACACAGACCACCATTATCGTTAAAGGATCTTTGTGGTTTACACATATTCGTTTTCTCAGTAAAGAGTAAATCATTCAATTATTGTGTATGTATGATATTTCTTTGTTAATATTGTTTGATTTCTTTGTTAGTATTATTTTATAACCAGTAAAATTCACCCAGCTAGGAAACCAGAAGTTAGGTGATAGTCTTTTTTGAACTAATAACATTTCATATGATATGATGTATACATACTATGATGTAACCGACAAAAAATCATGGCATTCATGGCAAGAATATTGAAGAATGCTTTTATCATGACAAAAACAATTGGCAGTAAAAGATTATTAATTAATTCTAGTTCTAGTTCAGTTAATCTAGGCATCGCGCAACATTTCAATGATAAATGTACTTTCGTGACCTTCTACTGATATTCTGGTATTACCGCAATACCGTTACAGTAGAACTTCTGCGATTTCTGGGCGAAAAACTGAACGTAGTGACGTTTACTAAATGTATAGCATTAACAAAAAGTTTCGGAGAGGTCGGTACAAATGTTAATCGAACCGGATAAGGTCGGGGATATAGGGTGGCTGCATTACAGCTTTCGAATCAAGTACTTTCAATTTATGTCCAGGCACTGATGGTTGGTATAGCGTTATCGTAGTTATGAGAACGCCTTTTTTTTTTCACTTTTAGTCGCTCTCTTTAGTCGTAGAGCGTCGATTTAATAGTTCATCTAGGTTAAAGCAGCTTTTAGTTAAAAATTTCTTTTCAATCCTACCAAACATTTGCATCAAGAAAGCTACACATTTCTAGGCATTAATGCGGGTTTACTTCTATCACTTTATTTCTACTGAAGTTTAATTTTATTTGTTTCTTTGTTGAAAACCTATTATATTCTTTTCATAGACAGTTCTATATAAATTATTTGAAACTATTTTCTAAAATTAAATATGTTAGTTTATATTTATAATGAACAAACTATTTCCCCATAAAAGCTATATAATTGAATGTTACACCGAATTTTCCGCTTTCACAAGTCAAAAGGGGTAATATGACGAAAAATGCATTTTGCAATTAGAATGGCTGAAATGTCTGTTCCAAAAAGGGAAATAATTGTTGACTGAGTAAACGAATGACATTTTCAATTTATAAGTTGCAGAATAATAAAGCACTGCTATTTAAAAGAACGGTGAACATACTCCACTGATAAAAGTGATAAAGAACTCACTGCTTACCATGAAAACACTTATCATCGTTTATCACTGAAAATGCTGAAATAGCTCCACTATCAAATTTACCATCTGATATTTCTCAACGAAAATGATCAAAATAATTGAATTTTCAGTTCTTATACTAAATATATAATACACATCTTTAATCAAAACACCAATAAATGTCATCATGTCCGATATGCAAATTGGACTGCGCCGTTTGATCAAAGTCAGTTTTCGGGCCTGCTATATCGGTCGGCGATCGATACCCCCAAGTAAGCTCTTCAGAACTCCAACAATGCCTCGGAACTAACATGATAATCCAGATAGCTTCCAGTTAAATTGTCCCTTATTTTACATTTTAAAGCCCGTCAATAAGAACACAACAAAATTCATTATCATCGTGGAGGACAGGCTTTAATATTTAAATGTCTTTGAATGGACACACAAAAGTAGTTAATTAAAAACATTAGATAACAAAATGAAACTAAAGATACTGCTAGTTGATATTAGTTACGTTTGATTTAGTATAGATCTTATTTTGTTTTATAATAATAGGAAATTGGAGGTCAACATTAATTTTCTACTCTGTATACCATGAAAATTTACGAAAAATCTGTTATAATTTTGCTATTGCTAAAACTGTTTTTCAATATACCTCTAACTTAATTTCTAATGTTTAATTTGATCCATTAAGCCCTCATTTTATGACTTCATCACTAATTATTTCCCACAGCCTTTAGAAAATACTTCTTTACCACCTATAATAATCAATAAACATTTTTCAACAAAAAAAATCGTACTTTGGTATCCTCAAGAGATGTGCAATTTCTCTTATGTCAATAAATGCATATACGAAAGTATTCCTGTGATATTATGATATAATATATGACAAGAAAGCCTATTGTAATAAACTGTGGTATAAATAGATCCTTTTTTATCGTTACAGTACAAATTAATATATTATTGGAAGTGTTTTGTATATTTTTATAGGTAGTTTCATGTATTTTGATCAGCGCTACTTATGAAAAACTCACCTAACTGATAAATTCTATGGTTTTTTATGCATAAAATAAACTACTTGGTATTAGTGTATGATAAGGGCTACTCATTGGACGCTAAAATTACATTTTCTGCATCCATTACTTTGTTAGATTTGCAGAAATGTATTACCGAAGACCTTCAAACATTTTTAGAAACTTATGGTGGTGCTATATCAGATCCCTATTGTCGGGTTTCGTTCCAGTGATTTAAAAATGGTGGTTTTGTTGTCAATTTCAAAAAACGAGATCCAAAACGTCCGAAGCCAATAAATTGCAAGATTTATTGACCAAAAACTCATCTCAATTTCTCACCGAACTTTCAGACAACGTACAGGTTGATTAATAAATTATTGTTAGATGTTTACATGCGATAGGAAATATCTAAAAGGGAGTAAAATGGCTCCCGCGCGAATTGGGTGAAAATGCCATTATAATCCTTTTCAACATCGTGATTTCATTACTAGCTAGGCTAAAAGTAAGAGTTTTTTTGTGGTGTATTGTGATTGGTGATAAAAAGTAAATCTGCTACGACAATCCTAAGTGCAGAAAATTATAGGTTAATCCAGGTGAGTTGTCTACATTGACTCTGAAGTGACATATTCATGGTTATAGCCTTGTGTATGGTGGGCTCTGCAAGTTGTAGGGTATTTAGAATTGCTAAAACCAAATGGAAATGTTACTACTGTTGTCTACCGATGCTAACTGAATACATTTATTGATGTCTGCAAAAGGACTAACATTAACACGAGTAGCAGACGCAATGACCATGCATCACAAGACCGCACCAGTTCGAATAGAAAATTCTGCAGCATCCAGTGTACCCGCGAGTTCTTTTTATTTCCACCCTATAAAAAGTTAAAATTTATGGGATGTATTTGATTAATACATAATTTTATATTTATTTCTCAATAAATGTGTTTTTGAATTAAAAGAATGGAAAAATTAATTATATTTTAAAAGTTAAACTATATGTTTATGTTGTTAATTATGAAACACGAATACTATTTTAATACTATGAAATTGATACTATGACCCGGTGGTCTGTTCAAGTGAATGACTTAACATGGCCTCAAAAGAATATGACAACTTAGGTTAGAGATAAACCAACTTTGGTTTTTCCTAATATGAGATAGATTTAAAGTCGCATATTTCTAATAATACTTATTCAATGAAGCATATTTATGTCATCATCTGTTTATGCAGTCTAATATGGGGATTCCGATAGGTAATTTTCGTCGTATTTCATCCTATAGTTCGGAGAAGGGATTTAATCATGTAGTGTAGTATTAATGGTAACGAGGACGTATATGAACGCCAGTATAAAAATTCATTGCTTGTATTATTCTGAAAGTTTCGATGTTAAAGGTAAATATCGCCTTGATTTTCCGGCCAATAAACAACTAGATGATATTCTTTAAAATATTGCAATATTATGAAATTGAATATCGTTCATAAAATAGTTTTAAAATTCAACATAAGGGAGGAAACGATTCTTGGATTAATTAAGAATATGTTTATTATCGAAAAATGTAAATATATCAAAAAAATTCTAGAGCTCTGTCACAGAGTCGATACAAAACCCCACTATGAATCTGAACCAGCTTATTACCCATTCAACCATGTGCACAAATATTTCAAAATCAAATCAAAATCGGGCAACAATTTTGGGGGAGTTTAGTGATACTAGAAATATTACAGTTTTATGAAATTGAACATCGATCATAAAATGGTTTTAAAATTCAACATAAGAGAGGAAACGATTCTTGGATTAATTAAGAATATGTTGATTTTCAAAAAATGTTAATATGTCAAAAAAATTCTAGAGCTCTGTCACAGAGTCGATACAAAACCCCACTAAATCTAAACCACCTCATTACCCATTCAAACATATGCACAAATATTTCAAAATCAAATCAAAATCATATCACCAATTTTGGGGGAGTTTAGTGATACTAGAATATAATAGAAATCTGAAGAAAAATATTTACTGGAATAATACATAGGGGAGTATCCGATTTATGGTCATACTTAATAATAACTGATAATCATAATATGATATAATATTCTTCTATATATTTGGTAATATTTTCTTGTGTGTTATGTGTATTGGAGACGCTGTTGTTTTATATATTCAAATCAAAGGAAATAATTTTTTTCACAGTACCCTCTTTAAATTCAAAGTGAGATACAAAGGGCTAAACTGAAAGGGCCAATTTAAAATGAGTACCAATTTAGTTGGAAAACAAACTGTCTGGATTTCCACGACGGTTGTTGAACTCTCGGAGATTTTAATATGAGAATATCGATCCGGTGGCTGTGTGGAGCGCGACAAAGAGTTGAACTGGCCGAGGTGGTGGTACAGTTTTGTGTCCGTTTTATGTCTCGACCTAGCGGGAATGAAACACCCCTTTGTATACTGTAAAACGCTATTTTTCAAAGAGCGTATTTCTTTATTAAGGAAGCTTTCTATGGATCGGCACTTTTTGAAGATAACCCCCTACAAAATAGTGGGATAATATGTTAACTAATTAGATATCATGGACAAATTTAGTCTAGTTTCTTTCATAAACCTGTTTGCCAGCTGAAAATTTTAGTGTTGATTGATGGACATATCTAAGATACTGTGAAATATGATCCAATTCCAGTATCGATATAAATTTAGTTCTCGTATTTATATATATCATATATTTCCACCCTTGTCAGAAATTTGGGAAAATTGGCAGTTTTAATTTTCAACTATTATGCTATGTATCATGTATAACTTGGTGCAATAGATATTAATAAAAACATATTCCATCATTTTCGATACCGTATCCACACAACGATGCTAGTTTGTCAGCGATCAAGTCATTAACGCATTTTTGCACTTCTTTAATATTGATTTGAACCAGTTTTATTCAGGTCTAACGTCAGACGCTGGGTACTGCAGGACATTTTCAGAAGGATTCGACTATATAAAATATTCTGCTTCTTCGTTGATGTGAATGACTCTCTTGGAATAGTCTATGACTTTTTTCTGGAGTACCGGTCACAAAGCGTTACAAAACCTCTTCTTTTTTACTTCACAAGAAATGGAACCACGACGATGAAAGGCTATTTTCACTCTTATCTCCCATCGCGACTAGATACAATTGAGGCATCAACTACTAAGCTCTCTAAAAATTCTTGGAGAGTATGAGTTGGAGTTTCGTAGAATATACCTTTAGGCCATACTCTATCAACATTAAACAACGCATAAAAAGTAATGATGCAATGTTGAGCATTGCATGATTAGTCTCTCTATATACTGAATAACTCAGTAATGCTAAATTAATAGTGTTATAATTACTTATACTTTTAATTTCTATATATAAGCCTTGGAACTTAACGAATATATCAGATAGTTTAACAATGGTTTACATTGATATTTTGGAATTTCAGCAAGAAATATCACTGCTACATGCAAGAACCTAATAGTTAAAAAGTATCTTAGATATTGAACCTAATTTAAATTCTATTAAAGGTTCATTGACACGAATTACACTTTGTATTTATCAAATTTATGAGTGCAATACACATCTTTTAGGAGCCATGTTACTTATTTTGTTATATCTACTCACGTAGCGGTTAGTTTTCCTGAAGCACATTTGAAATGATAATTATTCAGAGTTTATTGAGTGCGCATTTTCAACATAACATATGACCGGAATACTGAATGGCAATTTTGAAGACATGTACGAGCTTAGTTGATGCAGGTACCAGTGAACGTCTACATTTTTCGTCGTTATTTATACCATGATATATTCTTATTGTAGACATATTTTGATTTTGAAACATATGAAAACAAATGATTTGGCACTGGATATCGAAATAATTACTTTGAAAATATCAATATTAATATGATTCTTTAGCCATGGGTTATGATGAATGAAGAGTTTCGGATGCATACTACCTTCAATTAAATAAGAAAAATTTAACAGACTGGATTATTTTTGTTTTAGACTAATTGAAACTTGAAAGAAAGAGCTGAGAAATATAATAGAATTAACTTAATTAAA
Source organism: Rhynchophorus ferrugineus (assembly GCF_030347505.1). NCBI lineage: Eukaryota > Metazoa > Arthropoda > Insecta > Coleoptera > Curculionidae > Rhynchophorus > Rhynchophorus ferrugineus. Next base: position 86,135,915 of record NW_027472580.1, on the reverse strand, counting down.
AAATTATAAATAGACTAAACACACATATAGTATGGATTATATAATAGCATATATTACATTATTTCATTTAAATATCTTAGAAATATTTTGCAGATTTATTATAAACGAATACGCTTGTTCAGATAGGCTTACAGTTCAACGGTTAAATTTGTTAAATGATTTACTAATTTAATAATTTCATTAAACAAAACAATTTACCTAAACAAACCTCTCCTTGTTACTTATACTGTGATATGAGTAATCAAATGATAGGATACTTCAAAATTAATCTAATCATTAAAGATAAATTTCGCTAGTTTCAAGAGTTAATCTATTTTGCACTTACTCTTTTGGTTTTTTCTTAGGAAGTAGGTGAAAAAATGGAGATATTCAGGTGTCTGTTTTTTAGCATTTTTATTTTGGGTTGTATTCATATTATAGAGTCGAAAGAAGGTACGTTAAAATTGATTAATTTCTAAGATATATTTTTAGGCATATGTTTAGGATGTGCCATATGTTTTTATTTTATAGAAGCATTAAAACTGTACGTGTAAATATTTTCAAATAATTGTTGCTTTATTTAAGTGGAATTCTCAAATATTTCTGGAGTGTTAGTTAAATAGTTCTATCCCATTCGCTGTATTCTCCAGATCTTACTGCTTGATCCGGCATTTGATTCGTAACACCTAACTGAGTTTCGCTTCACTATATATGTAGTTACCAGAATATTATATATTTATATATTAGTAATAACGGTCCTGAACATTTGCCATAAAGACGCACGAACAAATCAATTGATACCACCTTTTGTTATATTATTACATTATTGTTTTCTAGATATTCATAATGCAGGAACCGAACTGTTTGTCAAATTTATAAACAATAAGATCGCTTTGGACTTACCGGATCCTCTTGTTATCGAGTCGTTTAGTCAGAGATTCAACGACGTCATTTTAACGTAACGTATACCTTTTTCCAGACTTTCTGAGAATATAGAATAACAAAATACGATATATTTACATACCATGCACCATCTTCCAACCTCGGAACACATTCTAAAAGCTGCCAGTTTCCTGTCCAATATATAATGTTTTAAACTGAAATACGACGTCAATTATTTATGGTCAGCAACAATGAATACGCCGCTGGCTAGATAATGTTTCTTTCGAGCGTCAAGATCGATGAATAGCATCAACCAGACTAACAATGGCGTTTGCAACAGCACAAAAATATATTCTGCTTGAAATGTAAATAATTCATATGAATTAGCAATATATTTTTATTCATATTAAATAGTAGAAAACCCGTCTATTTTAAAACAGCAAATGACCAATGATATTTAATTTTATATAAAAATTAGTCATTATTTATCACAATACTCAAGAAAAAAAATCAATATTTTCTTCATTTCGTAACGCAATTTTGATTGGTTGGGGGATGAGAAACAGTAATGTAGTTAGACAATAAGACATAATAAATGAATATACAAAAGGTGATAACGTTCACCATTCACAACAAAAACTTTTATTGTACTTCTTCACCTCAATGACCTTTTTTGACATTAATTTACTTTGGTTGTAATACAATATCTAATAAACGAATTAGGATTCAATTTTAATACATATCATCCGATTCATCATTGGTGTATGCTAAATATTTTCCTTTTGTAATAATCAGTAGCAATTATGTATTGTTATCTTAAAATATTTTGTGTAATTGATTGAGATTGAGTATAATATATATTAATTTTTAATATTATTGATAACGAATGATAAATAACACCTGTGTGGACATATCAAAACATCATGTTGTGGATAAGTGAAATCTATTAGTTTTAAAATTAAAATGACGTTACTGAAATATTTTTTTGGTATCTTCGAAATATTGGATAAGAACGAAAATTGTGTTCTGGCTGAGAAAAAACTGTGGAAGCCACATATGGTGGAAGAATAATTTGAGTTTCTAAAAAATATTTTTCTTACGCAAGAAAATTTATTTTTAGTGGTACATTTTCCGGTAGTGATTTGAACTTGACCGGTTTGAGTACAATTGTTTTTAATCTGACTAAGATTGATGGTATATTTCCAGTGAAAGTAAATGCCACACTTACTGTCGAGAATCTTAATTTGTACTTAGATTACTCTACTGATTTGATGGTTGGTCAGCTTTTACCATTTTATGGAACGGGAAATATTAGGTAAGCCATATACGGGGGATGGACAAAATAATATGAATACCTGACATATACAGAATATTTATTTATAATGTTGGAGATGGAATACTACTCCTCATTGTCTGTTCTAAAGCTCCCCATAATGGTTCATTTATTTGAGCTGACCAAAGATGTTTAATAATATTTTGATTCTCCTCAAACCTGAATATTATTCGATAGTGTATTGTGAATATTATTGTAGTGTTTGGCAGGTATATGCTAGTTATATTTAGAAGCTCATTATTGAGGATATTCATCAACATGCTTGTGATGTGAATGAGAGGCTCAGCTGAATACCACGATATTGGTTCCAAAATCCTAACTTATACTTGACTATAGGAGGCAGACGGACGTTATGTTAGACTAGGTTTCTTTTGGGGTTTTCCGTATGTTACCCCAACCATTTGTAGTTTGTAGTCAATCTCTTGGTCAATGATGTTATCATGTTTCATGAAACATTAAACAACGTCTGACACATTTCACATATCACACATTTCACATATCGGTTGTTTAGCCGTCTTACAACAAAACTTATTGTACACTGAAACATAACCTCCAAAACTTGGAATGTACACTATGGAATACATGCGCGTCGCATTATATAAATGTAAACATTGTTTTCAATATTCAACAAAATGCACTAGATCTTATGATGTTCATATTATATTGTCTGTCGCTCGGACTTACCAATCTATGTTATTAGTGCAATTTATATTAAATTTCAGTGCCAATATCAACAAAATCGATATATCACTATATGCAGAGTTTAATATTCCGGACCTTACTCATCCAAAAAATATCGACGTTTCGTTCTCAATTGGTGATAATACATATGTAAGTATAATACAGTTTCCCTATATACCAGTATATAGGGAAATTATATTTTATGTTAAAATTAATTCATCTCCAACAGGTTAAGTGAGAAGTCCCCGGCCTACCATAGTAAAATAATTTTTTTTGGCAAAACTAGTTTTTTTTATTCAACAATTCCCTTCAAGGGTGATACACTGATTGTAGCGACCGTCCAACTTTTCGGTACCATTTTTGTAGTACGATTTGTCCTTTGCTTCAAAATAAGCCTCAGTTTCGGCGATCACCTCTTCATTCGACAAAAATTTCTTCCCAGTGAGCACTCTTTTGAGATCTGAGAATAGAAAGTGATCGCTGGAGGGAAAATCTGGAGAATACGGTAGATGAGGAAGCAATTCGAAGACCAATACAGACGCCATAAACTGGCCAGCCGATTCTTGAGTTTTCCCACGCTTTGAAGCAGGTTCATCGTGTGCAATCCACTCGGATGACTGTTGATTGGACTTCGGAATGAAATGCTGGAGCCATGTTTCTTCCATTGGCGCAAAAACTCGGGTTTATTATGCTTGATCATCTTGAGACACTGCTCCGGATCGTGAACTCGTTGTTGTTTTTGGTCAAAAGTGAACTCGCGCGGCATCCACTTTGCACAGAGCTTTCTCATACTAAAATGTTCGTGAATGATATGATGTACACGTTCAGTTGATATCTTTAGAGTGTCTACCAATTCATTCAATTTTAACTTACGGTTATTCAAAACCATTTTGTAGATTTTTTAAAGTGCTTGTCGGTAACAACCTCTTTTTTACGTCCACTGCGTTGACCGTCTTCGGTGCTCATTTCACCACATCTAAACTTAGCGTACTAATCCTTGATGGTTTATTTTTTAGTGACAATGTCGGAAAACTCACCATCAAGCCTAATAATTGCTTCAACTGTATTTTTCCCTTCAAAAAGCAATATTTTTTAAACATGCGAAACGCGACAGCTGTCAAGTTTATGCACGCATCTTTTGAGGCTGTGCATTAGGTTATATATATACATATATATATATATATATATATATATATATATATATATATATATATATATATGTATATATATATATAACTTCATTTCATTTCACATTTTGTAATCTTAGGGCTTTAACTGCAATACTTTTGCCCGAAATCCATTTAATTGTGTGGAGAATTTTTTCGAATGTCTATGCAGAGATAGTCAATCTAATATTAACCTGTCTTTGAAAATGCCTTTATATTTTTATAAATAGTTTAGTTTCGTTTTTTATTAGCATTCTTGGATTAAGTTCATTAAGCGTTACTTAATACTCTAGTTCACTATATTATCAGAAACAACGACTACAATTGTTGGACATATAATGATACAGACAAGTTAGTTATTTCTTTTTATTTTAAACGTATCACTCGCTTCTATTACTCTTTTTTGATATTTTCGTTGGAGTGAAGATTTTTGCCTCTAAATATTGTTTTTTTTTCTTTCTCGCTTTTCATATAATTGTGAGTTTGTTTTCAGTTTTATTACATTTTACTGAACGAAGTAATAACAGTTAAATGTATCTAGAGCAGTTCTTTGATTGTTTCGTTTATTGGAGATTCAAAAACTAAATTGAAATGGGCAGATTAAGAAAATAGCGGTTTTTATTAAACATCTAGTTATTTTACATAGTTGACTAGATTCTTCATTTTTATTTTTTTGTCAACAATTGTAATCTGGCAAACGAATCTCATTTATAGAACTAATATTTAAATAGAACATAATTATAATTATAGAATTAAGAGAGAAAATTGTAGATTTACATATTAATTACCTATTTTTTATTTTTAGCTAGTAATTGAGGGCATTTTAAGAAATCAAGATATTAGCGATAGTATCAACGAAATGATCCATATATTTATTTCTCGTTTCGTGGACTTTGTAAATATTAATCAAGATCTTATTGAGAGAGTGCTTAGTTCTATTATACAGTCAATTGTTGATGGCCTTTAACAATAACAAGATAACTTATTTCAATATGAGAATTAATTAATTATATGGCTTAGGAGATAATAACATAAATAAAATATTGTTATTCATATTGCAGTTTTATTAGTTTTAGGATTTCAATTTCAGATTAATATCAATTATTTATAATAGAATAGCTCATTTAAAAATACATTTCAGTTCCATGAAACCAATTTTGAGACCTGAGTTTACAGCGGAAAAACACGTGTGTCAAAGTGTTTGATTCTGTTGTTGCAGATCCTAAGTAAACATTCAGGCATTTTTGATACACCTAATTCGGTGCTTTACTTAATTTTAAAGAATAAAATTGATTTCCATTTCTACAAAATTTAATTAACAAGAGTTTTAAAATATATTTGTTATATTGTAATAAAAGCGGCGAAAAACATTTATTTCATGGTAAATAAGGCAATCTTCCATGACGATGTTTATTTTTATTTGTAACGTTATGAAATCAATCAAAATTGCAAATATTGTTACGCAACTATTAGGTACATTCATGTATTTTCAACATTTTTTCACTTTAAAATGGCACTTGTTGAGAGAAATTGGTAGTACTTATATTAATCAAAATATTTTCTATCATTTTCTACAAAATTTTCTCACCTTTCTTTAATTAACGGTGGTAGACATCAGACATTAGAATTTGTGGTCCCACCATAATTAAATTAAGTAAATTAAAAGTATTTACAATTACGATTACAAACTTAAAGTACATCCATGCTATAGCAGAATTGGAAACCGCGTTCTGTCATCTTGCCATCGCGCCAACCAAGTCGGTTTCTGTGTACGCTGTTATACTCAGGAATACTAAATAGAAGATAATTTTATATATAGAAACATCAATACAATCGGTTAGCTAATTTAACAGTTGTTTACTTTGTTACTTTGTTTTTTACTAATAGATATCGCTGATTAGAATACTTATAAGCAACTAATAACGCAAAAGGGATACATCAAATATTGCTACATCATTTGACGTTTTGTGCTTTTGACCGGAGAAGTGTACAAAACTGGATGGAAATATTTAGAAAAAGGAATTATGGGCAAAACACCTTTTGAAATTACTATTGTTACAAGACTGATTTTTTATAATTTAAATTAATGATAATAATCTATGGTTTTGGAAAGGCAAATTGCCTGAATAAATATATTTAAGTAATAACCGAAATATGACAAAAACCTTTTAAATATTTTACTAACTTTCATTGGTGTTTAGCGAAAAGGTTAAAATACTGGTAAAGGTTAAAACGCAGTTAGAAAGCCTTACTCCCATAGCTCCTTAACCTATATTTTCTCCACCTGAAGTTGGTCTCTGGGAAATCGTTTTTTCTTAGACTTTCTTCCTCCATTAAAAACTTAGAAAACGAATTAAATCACTTAAAGAAAGTCCTTTTATTACGAAATTTGTTTCGTTACATTTGTAGGAGGTTTTGCGGTATCAATTTTAAGTTTAAATATCTCAGATATACAATAGACCTAATACATTGAAGGTGCTTTCTTATTTTGAGAAATTATTTTATAATACTTCAGGGATAAAAATTTATTAATTATCTCTGAAACTAGTATTCATCGTTAGTTTTTCAGGATCATTATACTCTATCATATTTCTGACATTATTTCATAAAGTTGGAGAATCAATAGATACTTTTACTTCACTATATTCTGATTATTGATTGGTTGGAATAGCTCGTGGATTAGTCGTCGAGAATTAGCAGTATTTTATAGGACATTTTATTAATGTGATTTCGGACGTAAGAAAACTGATAGTGTTGTTTATTATGAATTCTTTCTGCCTTGTCAAACTCTAATTAGGAACATTATTTAAGAATCAGCCGTTATTTACCTGAAGATATTCATTTAGATAGGCCTGTTTTAATGGTCCTTAACTGCTTTTATCACTAGAATGCTTCTTTTCATCTAGTAGCCTCTTTCTTCTGCTACTCCATAAGTTACCTCTAAGTTAGAACGAACAATCCAGTAAGCCCTAAAAATCGAGGAAGCTTTAACAGGACATTCCAGATATTCAGCTCATTCATTTAAATATGAAAAAAAAATTATAAACGGACTGGATCAGGATTTTTGAAAGTGGTTTCGTGGTTTATGATCGTTTTTCATTTTAAATAGACCTTTAGCGAGAAACAAAGTACAGTATCTATGGATCGAAATATTTTCCATAATTTTTTACAAGATTTTGTCATATTTCTGCCGACCAGATAACACTGTATCATAAAAATGATCATATAGCTATAGTACATTCAGTAATCGATCAATTTTCCGACTTCTTAACATAAGTATTTTGAAACCGTATGGCAGTTAAACTACACTCAATCTGAATAAGTAACTCTATGTGAATACGCTAGATACTGCAGAATTTCTCATTCGAGCTGCATTAGAGAATTATTCCCAAATATTCTTTCAACGTTCTTTTTCATTGATTGATCAATTAATTGAAATTTATGATTGATATGATTCATTAACTACTAATCGGTGTCATTTTTTTTTATGAGACCAGGAACTAAGTTTTCATTTAACAAGTTTTGCAATTCATTGTCTCCGAACGTTTTTGGTCTTCTAGGACGTTCTTTTCATTAACGTCACAACAACCACATTTAAATAGTTCTTTTATATGAAAATGTAAACATTTTAAGACAAAAATGGTAAAGAAGGAATGTACTTGACAAAAATAATATTATATTATATGAAATATGTAATATAAATCTTAAAATTAAAATTAATGTTAAAATTAAAATTAATTATGTATCTTATATAAATATTGAGATATTAGGAAACTTATATTAAGAATGTTAATTGGATTTCAAGAAAAATTTCCAGGATTTCCATTTCCTGATGGTCATAAAGTTCTCATATTCCAAGGGATGATCTAGTGGGCTTAATAAAATCCCGTCATTTTCTAATATTTTAAAAATTGGTTTCCAAATACACATATCATATGGCGGATAAAACTTCCACAAGTCCAGGGGGAATATCCCGAGATAGATCGCGGCTATTCGATTAGTGTTTCTGCGAGCATGAAGAGTCAGTTTAGGGCAGTAATTTATATTTGCTTGATACTTCAAAAAATTATTAAACATCTTATATTTATTATTGGTAATGTTATATGTATCGCTATATGAAATTACCGTACATAAAGTTCTATGATATATAAATATACGTTTGGATTAATAGTTTTTTATAATTTATATAATAGATTAAATTCGTCATAGATAACTTTTGTTTATATATATAATCAACCTAAATTATATTTTTCTTAATTACATCCGCTGCTGAACTGCATGAAATATACTGCTTGGGCTGTTCTTGGATTATTAAGAGTCGATATCAACAAACTTTCCAACAATCTTCATACATTTGTTTTTTATGTTGTTTTTTTTATTTGTTTTATTTGTTTTATTTGCAATCATGAAAAATAATTGCGTTAAGCTTACAAGGAACTATTTCACGATGTGTCAGGGATGCCAAGAGCCTCAGTTGTCGCACGTCGGTTTGCTTTCTTATTATTTACTAGTATTTAACCTATTTTTAAATTATTTTGGGAATATTAACTAACTTTTATATATTATATATATTACTATAAATAATATAAATAATTTCTAATAAGATATATTTCTAAAATTTCAGGCGTTTAATTTAAAGTCTTTTACTATCTTCATTTACTTTCACTTTAGACAACTAATATTTTATCATCATTCTAGTTTTTTAAGTTAGTTTTAAAAGCTACGAAATTTCTTGCATACAAATTGTTAACATATAATACTAACATATAATACTATGCCTTCAAACATAGTTGGGTGTGTATATATATGTATGAGAAATGGCTCAACAATATTGGTTCCTTGGGAAATTATTAGTGACTTCTTACTGAAAAGTCGTATTCTATAGTTACCAGCCACATACTAACAAATTAATTGAGGCTATTATATCATAATAAGATTATATCCAATTTGATTTGGACTCAATTTGAGGCTATAGGAGGAGGTATGTCGTTTAATTCTTTAGAGTAGCGAATCGTAACATTAATATTATGTAGTTTGAAAGGAAAAAGGTTATGTGTATGGTTATGTGGTACCTCGACCTGTATATTATGAAAGGATATCGTATTACGAATATAACAGGAAAATTTTAATGTGAGCTGTTGATAAAATATGACATGACATGACATGAGGTATTTGAATATAAGTTTGCATATAATATACTAGCGACCCGCCCCGGCTTCGCACGGGTGCAATGCTGATACTAAATTAAATGCACTACAGAAAAAATATGAACGTTGTATATAAAAACATAGCGGCCCGCTCCGACTTTGCACGGGCATAAAATATATATGCCTATGTCACTCAATGAAAACATGATTAAAATCGATCCAGTATTTTTGGTTCATTCATTACTGCCCTTGGCCTGCATGCATTAAATTTGGAGTAAAACAATTCCTCTTCCCCTATACTTACTATGAAGATTTCCTGCTACCTTTGGAATATCTAAATTCATACAATTTTTATTACATTACACATTTTTAAACGCAAATTTTAAATTTGTAATATCTCCGAAAATATTTGTTTAATTTACATGCTGTAAGGAACCATATTGATCTATATTAATTGCACACTGTATTTAAGGTACTTAATTCGATAAGGATTAATGCCGTATTGCTTAAAATAGCTTCGTAAATAAGCCATTTTCTCACGTAAAAAGTAAAAAATGTGGGTTATCCCTAAAAGATAAACATATACCATCGCGGACTTTTTGTAGACCTTTTTATGGTGTACAATACTGTAGTACATTAATTTGATCTAACTCGTAGGGTTAGGCAGCGTTTTTGCTAATTGCTAAATAAGCCTAAAAAATAGGTTAATTTATGATATCACGTTAGAAACCTCTAAAATTAGCAATGTTGCCTTAGTATATTATGCATGTATTATACATATAAACCTTCCTCTTGAATCACTCTATCTATTGAAAAAAACCGCATCAAAATCCGTTGCGTAGTTTTAAAGATTTAAGCGCACATAGGGATATAGGGACAGAAAAGGCGACTTTGTTTTATACTATGTAGTGATAAACACATGAATCATATTCTCAAATTGTACATACTTAATGGTCATTTCATAAAAGATACGGTGACAAATATTTAGTTTTGAGAATATGCCACTGTACCATAGGATAGTATCCTAGGTGAATAATTACTTACTACAAGTAACAATATTGATACATCTGGAACTAGAGCATAAGTTGGTTCTAAATTAATTTCTGAGGCGAACCAAGCAGAATGCTTAGGCATGACAGCGGATGCCAAGCTCAAGTGGAAAGAGCATGTTTAAATTAACTAACGGAACTTTGTATAAGGGTTAAAAAATTTGCTAGTAGCTTTGACGACATTCACAATATACAATATAAATTGTTATTACAGTTCAATTACAACTACTGATAAATCAAACACCAACATGACCCAAACTTATCAAAACAAAATATTCCTCACAACATTGTTAACACCCTATCGTATTATAAAATTGTGTTAATCTACAAAGATCAAAGAGTACCAACGGTTAATGAAAATAATATCAATAGAAATTGCGTGAACATAAATACGTTGAAGTATTCCATAATCAATTGTTAGCGACGCACTGTTGGTCCTGTTGGTTTGGCCGAACTACCTGGCCTTTAAATCCTAGGTCTAGATTACATAAGAACACTTTTGGAGTGTCCACGACACAATCTAAAAAATTACTTCGTACGGTTCACATCTCTATTGTATTAAACATATTCTTTTAATGTTTACGATTTTATTATATCGCCCTTATGGTTCGTCTCCCCAAGATATTGCTCACATTTGCTTTGTAGTAATTATTTAAAGAAGAATATTAATATACGTGTTAAACCTGCTCTTTTTTTATTTTTATTTTCTAACAATACATAAAAGTGGGGTAATGTTTGTTGGTGCTTCTTTAATTAATTATAGAAGCTGTTTTAACTGATATGATATTTTTTACCAACTGAACTTTTACATCAAAGCTCTTGGCACTTGATAAATTTAATTAAAAGTTTTGGAACACCGTGGCAGGATTTCACCTTTCCGGCCTTTGGTTATGGGATAGTTGTTCCTTAATATATTTGTATATGGATAATCGTAAATAATCACAAAGATAACGCGGAATATATTTTATCGGAAGAAAAACAGCCTTGTCGCCTTGACTACTAAACTATCAAGTAGAATGAGTATACCTTCCTTGCTTCGTTAGTTAATTCCAACTATGTAGATTTGACCATTATTAGAACTTCGAAGTTGTTGGCTGTTCATTGGCTACTCATTTTTTTTACTCAAAATACCCATAGTAAGAAAGTTATCAAGTTAAAAAAGTCAGCGACAGAAAAAATATTATTGAACTCATATGGAAATGGAATACTGCCTTACGGACATCAATAAAATCGAAAATAAAAAGCGCGCCTCGTTCACGAAGACAGAAGTACGTTATCTTGAATCGTAAACTACCCCCTGATAACCGAAAAAGTTTATATAAACAGCAATATATTTAATCGCGAGCCAAATACAATATAAAATCGACCATATATTCCGTTGTCAGTCGTTTCCCTTAACGTTTTGTTCTTCCCCTATTTATTTATTTTTCCTGAAGATCCAGTCAAAACGTCCCCGAGGAATGCTTCCGTCTTTCCTGCTTTATCAAAAATTTACTTGTCTAGCACATTCTGGAGGATTTTTTCCACGATTTCTTCCCCATTCGCATACCGATTTCAGTTGGTTTTGTTATTTACATCTCTATCGCAAAGGATTTTCTTCTATATAGTCAAACATTTGATGAGTCTGTTCTTTTTTCGGCAAATGAAAAGCGTTTTTTGCTTATAATATGAATATAATTAAATATACATAAACATACATGATATTCAATCAGATACTATAACTTCTTAACCATAATTTAGACAATTTACAGAATATATCTCTAACAATTTGTTTCTTTACATAATATTAATTATTAACAAAATTTCGATAGTTTCAGAAAATAGGATTCATAGGAGAGACCTATTAAAACATGGACTTGTAATTTAGTCCCTTTTTTAATCACTCTCGGATAGACTTTGGTATATAATATAATTTTGAAAAGTTCACTTTTTCAGTTCCTTTTATCATATTTTGTACTCCAAAGTACGCCGATTAAAAGTACTACTCGCATTTTGAATTACCTCAAATAGCTTCTGAGATATGGCGCATTATAATTTGATAAATTTGTCAAACCGTCGGTTTCCCAATTTTGACTAAAATGCGAAAACTGTAAGGGATATAGACACGGAGTTTTCGCCATAAGAATTACAACATACTTTTTAATAAACTGGCGAATTTTTACTGGTTTCTGTCGGATTTCGAAATCTTGAAAAATTCCTCCGGTCCCCCCTTTGCACTTTTTTCACGTAATTTTGAAAAGTTCCCTTTATCAGTTCCTTTTATCATATTTTGTACTCCAAAGTACGCCGATTAAAAGTACTACTCGCATTTTGAATTACCTCAAATAGTTTCTGAGATATGACGCATTGTAAATTGATAAATTTGCCTAAACGCCGGTTTCACAAATTTGACTATAATGCGAAAACTGTAAGGGATAGAGACACGGGGTTTTCACCATAAGAATTACAACATATTTTTTAATAAACTGGCGAATTTTTACTGGTTTCTGTCGGATTTCGAAATCTTGAAGAATTCCTCCGGTCCTCCCTTTGCACTTTTTTCACATAATTTTGAAAAGTTCACTTTTTCAGTCCCTTTTATCATATTTTGTAGTCCAAAGTACGCCGATTAAAAGTACTACTCGCATTTTGAATTACCTCAAATAGTTTCTGAGATATGACGCATTGTAAATTGATAAATTTGCCTAAACGCCGGTTTCACAAATTTGACTATAATGCGAAAACTGTAAGGGATAGAGACACGGGGTTTTCACCATAAGAATTACAACATATTTTTTAATAAACTGGCGAATTTTTACTGGTTTCTGTCGGATTTCGAAATCTTGAAGAATTCCTCCGGTCCTCCCTTTGCACTTTTTTCACATAATTTTGAAAAGTTCACTTTTTCAGTCCCTTTTATCATATTTTGTAGTCCAAAGTACGCCGATTAAAAGTACTACTTGCATTTTGAATTACCTCAAATAGTTTCTGAGATATGACGCATTGTAAATTGATAAATTTGCCTAAACGCCGGTTTCACAAATTTGACTATAATGCGAAAACTGTAAGGGATAGAGACACGGGGTTTTCACCATAAGAATTACAACATATTTTTTAATAAACTGGCGAATTTTTACTGGTTTCTGTCGGAATTCGAAATCTTGAAGAATTCCTCCGGTACCCCCTTTGCACTTTTTTCACATAATTTTGAAAAGTTCACTTTTTCAGTCCCTTTTATCATATTTTGTACTCAAAAGTACGCCGATTAAAAGTACTACTCGCATTTTGAATTACCTCAAATAGTTTCTGAGATATGACGCATTGTAATTTGATAAATTTGTCAAACCGCCGGTTTCCCAATTTTAACTATAATGCGAAAACTGTAAGGGATAGAGACACGGGGTTTTCACCATAAGAATTACAACATATTTTTTAATATACTGGCGAATTTTTACTGGTTTCTGTCGGATTTCGAAATCTTGAAATATTCGTCCGGTCCCCCCTTTGCACTTTTTTCACGTAATTTTGAAAACTTCACTTTATCAGTTCCTTTTATCATATTTTGTACTCCAAAGTACGCCGATTAAAAGTACTAATCGCATTTTGAATTACCTCAAATAGTTCCTGAGATATGGCGCATTATAATTTGATAAATTTGTCAAACCGCCGGTTTCCCAATTTTGAATATAATGCGAAAACTGTAAGGTATAGAGACACGGGGTTTTCACCATAAGAATTACAACATATTTTTTAATAAACTGGCGAATTTTTACTGGTTTCTGTCGGATTTCGAAATCTTGAAAAATTCCTCCGGTCCCCCCTTTGCACTTTTTTCACCTAATTTTGAAAAGTTCACTTTTTCAGTTAATTTTATCATATTTTGTAGCCCAAAGTACGCCGATTAAAAGTACTACTCGCATTTTGAATTACCTGAAATAGTTTCTGAGATATGACGCATTGTAATTTAATAAATTTGTCAAACCGCCGGTTTCCCAATTTTGACTATAATGCGAAAACTGTAAGGGATAGAGACACGGGGTTTTCACCATAAGAATTACAACATATCTTTTAATAAACTGGCGAATTTTTACTGGTTCTGTCGGATTTCGAAATCTTGAAAAATTCCTCCGGTCCCCCCTTTGCACTTTTTTCACGTAATTTTGAAAAGTTCACATTTTCAGTTCCTTTTATCATATTTTGTACTCCAAAGTACGCCCATTAAAAGTACTACTCGCATTTTGAATTACCTCAAATAGTTCCTGAGATATGGCGCATTGTAATTTGATAAATTTGTCAAACCGCCGGTTTCCCAATTTTGACTATAATGCGAAAACTGTAAGGGATAGAGACATGGGGTTTTCACCATAAGAATTACAACATATTTTTTAATAAACTGGCGAATTTTTACTGGTTTCTGTCGGATTACGAAATCTTGAAAAATTCCTCCGGTCCCCCCTTTGCAGTTTTTTCAGGTAATTTTGAAAAGTTCACTTTTTCAGTTCCTTTTATCATATTTTGTACTCCAAAGTACGCCGATTCAAAGTACTACTCGCATTTTGAATTACCTCAAATAGATTCTGAGATATGACGCATTGTAATTTGATAAATTTGTCAAACCGCCGGTTTCCCAATTTTGACTATAATGCGAAAACTGTAAGGGATAGAGACTCGGGGTTTTCACCATAAGAATTACAGTATATTTTTTAATAAACTGGCGAATTTTTACTGGTTTCTGTCGGATTTCGAAATCTTGAAAATTTCCTCCGGTCCCCCCTTTGCACTTTTTTCACATAATTTTAAAAAGTTCACTTTTTCAGTTCCTTTTATCATATTTTGTACTCCAAAGTACGCCGATTAAAAGAACTACACGCATTTTGAATTACCTCAAATAGTTTCTGAGATATGACGCATTGTAATTTGATAAATTTGTCAAACCGCCGGTTTCCCAATTTTGACTATAATGCGAAAACTGTAAGGGATAGAGACACGGGGTTTTCACCATAAGAATTACAACATATTTTTTAATAAACTGGCGAATTTTTACTGGTTTCTGTCGGATTTCGAAATCTTGAAAAATTCCTCCGGTCCCCCCTTTGCACTTTTTTCACGTAATTTTGAAAAGTTCACTTTTTCAGTTCCTTTTATCATATTTTGTACTCCAAAGTACGCCGATTAAAAGTACTACTCGCATTTTGAATTACCTCAAATAGTTTCTGAGATATGACGCATTGTAATTTGATAAATTTGTCAAACCGCCGGTTTCCCAATTTTGACTATAATGCGAAAACTGTAAGGGATAGAGACACGGGGGTTTCACCATAAGAATTACAACTTATTTTTTAATAAACTGGCGAATTCTAACTGGTTTCTGTCGGATTTCGAAATTTTGAAAAATTCCTCCGGTCCCCCCTTTGCATTTTTTTCACGTAATTTTGAGAAGTTCACTTTTTCAGTTCCTTTTATCATATTTTGTACTCCAAAGTACGCCAATTAAAAGTACTACTCGCATTTTGAATTACCTCAAATAGTTTCTGAGATATGACGCATTGTAATTTGATAAATTTGTCAAACCGCCGGTTTCCCAAATTTGACTATAATGGGAAAACTGTAAGGGATAGAGACACGGGGTTTTCACCATAAGAATTACAACCTATTTTTTAATAAACTGGCGAAATTTTACTGGTTTCTGTCTTATTTCGAAATCTTGAAAAATTCCTCCGGTCCCCCCTTTGCACTTTTTTCACGTAATTTTGAAATGTTAAGATAGAGACACGGGGTTTTCACCATAAGAATTACAACTTATTTTTTAATAAACTGGCGAATTTTTACTGGTTTCTGTCGGATTTCGAAATCTTGAAAAATTCCTCCGGTCCCCCCTTTGCACTTTTTTCACGTAATTTTGAAAAGTTCCCATTTCAGTTCCTTTTATCATATTTTGTACTCCAAAGTACGCCGATTAAAAGTACTACTCGCATTTTGAATTACCTCAAATAGTTCCTGAGATATGACGCATTGTAATTTGATAAATTTGTTAAACCGCCGGTTTCCCAATATTGACTATAATGGGAAAACTGTAAGGGATAGAGACACGGGGTTTCCACCATAAGAAATACAACATATTTTTTAATAAACTGGCGAATTTTTACTGGTTTCTGTCGGATTTCGAAAACTTGAAAAATTCCTCCGGTCCCTCCTTTGCACTTTTTTCACGAAATTTTGAAAAGTTCCCTTTTTCAGTTCCTTTTATCGTATTTTGTACTCCAAAGTACGCCGATTAAAAGTACTACTCGCATTTTGAATTACCTCAAATAGTTTCTGAGATATGACGCATTGTAATTTGATAAATTTGTCAAACCGCCGGTTTCCCAATTTTGACTATAATGGGAAAACTATAAGGGATAGAGACACGGGGTTTTCACCATAAGAATTACAACCTATTTTTTATAATAAACTGGCGAATTTTTACTGGTTTCTGTCGGATTTCGAAATCTTGAAAAATTCCTCCGGTCCCCCCTTTGCACTTTTTTCACGTAATTTTGAAAAGTTCCCTTTTTCAGTTCCTTTTACCATATTTTGTACTCCAAAGTACGCCGATTTAAAGTACTACTCGCATTTTGAATTACCTCAAATAGTTTCTGAGATATGACGCATTGTAATTTGATAAATTTGTTAAACCGCCGGTTTCCCAATTTTGACTATAATGGGAAAACTGTAAGGGATAGAGACACGGGGTTTCCACCATAAGAAATACAACATATTTTTTAATAAACTGGCGAATTTTTACTGGTTTCTGTCGGATTTCGAAAACTTGAAAAATTCCTCCGGTCCCCCCTTTGCACTTTTTTGACGTAATTTTGAAAAGTTCCCTTTTTCAGTTCCTTTTATCATATTTTGTACTCCAAAGTACGCCGATTAAAAGTACTACTCGCATTTTGAATTACCTCAAATAGTTTCTGAGATATGACGCATTGCAATTTGATAAATTTGTCAAACCCCCGGTTTCCCAATTTTGACTATAATGCGAAAACTGTAAGGGATATAGACACGGGGTTTTCACCATAAGAATTACAATATATTTTTTAATAAACTGGCGAATTTTTACTGGTTTCTGTCGGATTTCGAAATCTTGAAAAATTCCTCCGTTCCCCACTTTGCACTTTTTTCACGTAATTTTGAGAAGTTCACTTTTTCAGTTCCATTTATCATATTTTGTACTCCAAAGTACGCGGATTAAAAGTACTACTCGCATTTTGAATTACCTCAAATAGTTTCTGAGATATGACGCATTGTAATTTTATAAATTTGTCAAACCGCCGGTTTCCCAATTTTGACTATAATGGGAAAACTGTAAGGGATAGAGACACGGGGTTTTCACCATAAGAATTACAACCTATTTTTTAATAAACTGGCGAATTTTTACTGGTTTCTGTCGGATTTCGAAATCTTGAAAAATTCCTCCGGTCCCCCCTTTGCACTTTTTTCACGTAGTTTTGAAAAGTTCACTTTTTCAGTTCCTTTTATCATATTTTGTACTCCAAAGTACGCCGATTAAAAGTACTACTCGCATTTTGAATTACCTCAAATAGTTTCTGAGATATGACGCATTGTAATTTGATAAATTTGTCAAACCGCCGGTTTCCCAATTTTGACTATAATGCGAAAACTGTAAGGGATAGAGACACGGGGGTTTCACCATAAGAATTACAACTTATTTTTTAATAAACTGGCGAATTTTTACTGGTTTCTGTCGGATTTCGAAATTTTGAAAAAATCCTCCGGTCCCCCCTTTGCATTTTTTTCACGTAATTTTGAGAAGTTCACTTTTTCAGTTCCTTTTATCATATTTTGTACTCCAAAGTACGCCAATTAAAAGTACTACTCGCATTTTGAATTACCTCAAATAGTTTCTGAGATATGACGCATTGTAATTTGATAAATTTGTCAAACCGCCGGTTTCCCAAATTTGACTATAATGGGAAAACTGTAAGGGATAGAGACACGGGGTTTTCACCATAAGAATTACAACCTATTTTTTAATAAACTGGCGAAATTTTACTGGTTTCTGTCTTATTTCGAAATCTTGAAAAATTCCTCCGGTCCCCCCTTTGCACTTTTTTCACGTAATTTTGAAATGTTAAGATAGAGACACGGGGTTTTCACCATAAGAATTACAACCTATTTTTTAATAAACTGGCGAATTTTTACTGGTTTCTGTCGGATTTCGAAATCTTGAAAAATTCCTCCGGTCCCCCCTTTGCACTTTTTTCACGTAATTCTGAAAAGTTCCCATTTCAGTTCCTTTTTTCATATTTTGTACTCCAAAGTACGCCGATTAAAAGTACTACTCGCATTTTGAATTACCTCAAATAGTTCCTGAGATATGACGCATTGTAATTTGATAAATTTGTTAAACCGCCGGTTTCCCAATATTGACTATAATGCGAAAACTGTAAGGGATAGAGACACGGGGTTTCCACCATAAGAAATACAACATATTTTTTAATAAACTGGCGAATTTTTACTGGTTTCTGTCGGATTTCAAAAACTTGAAAAATTCCTCCGGTCCCTCCTTTGCACTTTTTTCACGAAATTTTGAAAAGTTCCCTTTTTCAGTTCCTTTTATCGTATTTTGTACTCCAAAGTACGCCGATTAAAAGTACTACTCGCATTTTGAATTACCTTAAATAGTTTCTGAGATATGACGCATTGTAATTTGATAAATTTGTCAAACCGCCGGTTTCCCAATTTTGACTATAATGGGAAAACTATAAGGGATAGAGACACGGGGTTTTCACCATAAGAATTACAACCTATTTTTTATAATAAACTGGCGAATTTTTACTGATTTCTGTCGGATTTCGAAATCTTGAAAAATTCCTCCGGTCCCCCCTTTGCACTTTTTTCACGTAATTTTGAAAAGTTCCCTTTTTCAGTTCCTTTTACCATATTTTGTACTCCAAAGTACGCCGATTTAAAGTACTACTCGCATTTTGAATTACCTCAAATAGTTTCTGAGATATGACGCATTGTAAATTGATAAATTTGTCAAACCGCCGGTTTCCCAATTTTGACTATAATGGGAAAACTGTAAGGGATAGAGACACGGGGTTTTCACCATAAGAATTACAACATATTTTTTAATAAACTGGCGAATTTTTACTGGTTTCTGTCGGACTTCGAAATCTTGAAAAATTCCTCCGGTACCCCCTTTGCACTTTTTTCACGTAATTTTGAAAAGTTCCCTTTTTCAGTTCCTTTTATCATATTTTGTACTCCAAAGTACGCCGATTAAAGGTACTACTCGCATTTTGAATTACCTCAAATAGTTTCTGAGATATGACGCATTGTAATTTGATAAATTTGTCAAACCGCCGGTTTCCCAATTTTGACTATAATGCGAAAACTGTAAGGGATAGAGACACGGGGTTTTCACCATAAGAATTACAATATATTTTTTAATAAACTGGCGAATTTTTACTGGTTTCTGTCGGATTTGGAAATCTTGAAAAATTCCTCCGGTCCCCCCTTTGCACTTTTTTCACGTAATTTTGAGAAGTTCACTTTTTCAGTTCCATTTATCATATTTTATACTCCAAAGTACGCCGATTAAAAGTACTACTCGCATTTTGAGTTACCTCAAATAGTTTCTGAGATATGACGCATTGTAATTTGATAAATTTGTCAAACCGCCGGTTTCCCAATTTTGACTATAATGGGAAAACTGTAAGGGATAGAGACACGGGGTTTTCACCATAAGAATTACAACCTATTTTTTAAAAAACTGGCGAATTTTTACTGGTTTCTGTCGGATTTCGAAATCTTGAAAAATTCCTCCGGTCCCCCCTTTGCACTTTTTTCACGTAATTTTGAAAAGTTCACTTTTTCAGTTCCTTTTATCATATTTTATACTCCAAAGTACGCCGATTAAAAGTACTACTCGCATTTTGAATTACCTCAAATAGTTTCTGAGATATGACGCATTATAATTTGATAAATTTGTCAAACCACCGGTTTCCCAATTTTGAGTATAATGCGAAATCTGTAAGGGATAGAGACACGGGGTTTTCACCATAAGAATTACAACATATTTTTTAATAAACTGGCTAATTTTTACTGGTTTCTGTCGGATTTCGAAATTTTGAAAAATTCCTCCGGTCCCCCCTTTGCACTTTTTCCACGTAATTTTGAAAAGTTCACTTTTTCAGTTCCTTTTATCATATTTTGTACTCCAAAGTACGCCGATTAAAAGTACTACTCGCATTTTGAATTACCTCAAATAGTTTCTGAGATATGACGCATTGTAATTTGATAAATTTGTCAAACCGCCGGTTTCCCAATTTTGACTATAATGCGAAAACTGTAAGGGATAGAGACACGGGGTTTTCACCATAAGAATTACAACTTATTTTTTAATAAACTGGCGAATTTTTACTGGTTTCTGTCGGATTTCGAAATCTTGAAAAATTCCTCCGGTCCCCCCTTTGCACTTTTTTCACGTAATTTTGAGAAGTTCACTTTTTCAGTTCCATTTATCATATTTTGTACTCCAAAGTACGCCGATTAAAAGTACTACTCGCATTTTGAATTACCTCAAATAGTTTCTGAGATATGACGTATTGTAATTTGATAAATTTGTCAAACCGCCGGTTTCCCAATTTTGACTATAATGGGAAAACTGTAAGGGATAGAGACACGGGGTTTTCACCATAAGAATTACAACCTATTTTTTAATAAACTGGCGAATTTTTACTGGTTTCTGTCGGATTTCGAAATCTTGAAAAATTCCTCCGGTCCCCCCTTTGCACTTTTTTCGCGTAATTTTGAAAAGTTCACTTTTTCAGTTCCTTTTATCATATTTTGTACTCCAAAGTACGCCGATTAAAAGTATTACTCGCATTTTGAATTACCTCAAATAGTTTCTGAGATATGACGCATTGTAATTTGATAAATTTGTCAAACCGCCGGTTTCCCAATTTTGACTATAATGGGAAAACTGTAAGGGATAGAGACACGGGGTTTTCACCATAAGAAGTACAACATATTTTTTAATAAACTGGCGAATTTTTAACTGGTTTCTGTCGGATTTCGAAATCTTGAAAAATTCCTCCGGTCCCCCCTTTGCACTTTTTTCACGTAATTTTGAAAAGTTCACTTTTTCAGTTCCTTTTATCATATTTTGTACTCCAAAGTACGCCGATTAAAAGTACTACTCGCATTTTGAATTACCTCAAATAGTTTCTGAGATATGACGCATTGTAATTTGATAAATTTGTCAAACCGCCGGTTTCCCAAATTTGACTATAATGCGAAAACTGTAAGGGATAGTTACACGGGGTTTTCACCATAAGAATTACAACATATTTTTTAATAAACTGGCGAATTTTTACTGGTTTCTGTCGGATTTCGAAATCTTGAAAAATTCCTCCGGTCCCCCCTTTGCTCTTTTTTCACGTAATTTTGAAAAGTTAACTTTTTCAGTTCCTTTTATCATATTTTGTACTCCAAAGTACGCCGATTAAAAGTACTACTCGCATTTTGAATTACCTCAAATAGTTTCTGAGATATGACGCATTGTAATTTGATAAATTTGTCAAACCGCCGGTTTCCCAATTTTGACTATAATGGGAAAACTGTAAGGGATAGTTACACGGGGTTTTCACCATAAGAATTACAACATATTTTTTAATAAACTGGCGAATTTTTACTGGTTTCTGTCGGATTTCGAAATCTTGAAAAATTCCTCCGGTCCCCCCTTTGCTCTTTTTTCACGTAATTTTGAAAAGTTCACTTTTTCAGTTCCTTTATCATATTTTGTACTCCAAAGTACGCCGATTAAAAGTACTACTCGCATTTTGAATTACCTCAAATAGTTTCTGAGATATGACGCATTGTAATTTGATAAATTTGTCAAACCGCCGGTTTCCCAATTTTGACTATAATGGGAAAACTGTAAGGGATAGAGACACGGGGTTTTCACCATAAGAAATACAACATATTTTTTAATAAACTGGCGAATTTTTACTGGTTTCTGTCGGATTTCGAAATCTTGAAAAATTCCTCCGTTCCCCCCTTTGCACTTTTTTCACGTAATTTTGAAAAGTTCCCTTTTTCAGTTCCTTTTATCATATTTTGTACTCCAAAGTACGCCGATTAAAAGTACTACTCGCATTTTGAATTACCTCAAATAGTTTCTGAGATATGACGCATTGTAATTTGATAAATTTGTCAAACCGCCGGTTTCCCAATTTTGACTATAATGCGGAAACTGTAAGGGATAGAGACACGGGGTTTTCACCATAAGAATTACAATATATTTTTTAATAAACTGGCGAATTTTTACTGGTTTCTGTCGGATTTCGAAATCTTGAAAAATTCCTCCGGTCCCCCCTTTGCACTTTTTTCACGTAATTTTGAGAAGTTCACTTTTTCAGTTCCATTTATCATATTTTGTACTCCAAAGTACGCCGATTAAAAGTACTACTCGCATTTTGAATTACCTCAAATAGTTTCTGAGATATGACGCATTGTAATTTGATAAATTTGTCAAACCGCCGGTTTCCCAATTTTGACTATAATGGGAAAACTGTAAGGGATAGAGACACGGGGTTTTCACCATAAGAATTACAATATATTTTTTAATAAACTGGCGAATTTTTACTGGTTTCTGTCGGATTTCGAAATCTTGAAAAATTCCTCCGGTCCCCCCTTTGCACTTTTTTCACGTAATTTTGAGAAGTTCACCTTTTCAGTTCCATTTATCATATTTTGTACTCCAAAGTACGCCGATTAAAAGTACTACTCGCATTTTGAATTACCTCAAATAGTTTCTGAGATATGACGCATTGTAATTTGATAAATTTGTCAAACCGCCGGTTTCCCAATTTTGACTATAATGGGAAAACTGTAAGGGATAGAGACACGGGGTTTTCACCATAAGAATTACAACCTATTTTTTAATAAACTGGCGAATTTTTACTGGTTTCTGTCGGATTTCGAAATCTTGAAAAATTCCTCCGGTCCCCCCTTTGCACTTTTTTCACGTAATTTTGAGAAGTTCACTTTTTCAGTTCCTTTTATCATATTTTGTACTCCAAAGTACGCCGATTAAAAGTACTACTCGCATTTTGAATTACCTCAAATAGTTTCTGAGATATGACGCATTGTAATTTGATAAATTTGTTAAACCGCCGGTTACCCAATTTTGACTATAATGGGAAAACTGTAAGGGATAGAGACACGGGGTTTTCACCATAAGAAATACAACATATTTTTTAATAAACTGGCGAATTTTTACTGGTTTCTGTCGGATTTCGAAATCTTGAAATATTCCTCCGGTCCCCCCTTTGCACTTTTTTCACGTAATTTTGAAAAGTTCCCTTTTTCAGTCCCTTTTATCATATTTTGTACTTCAAAGTACGCCGATTAAAAGTACTACTCGCATTTTGAATTACCTCAAATAGTTTCTGAGATATGACGCATTGTAATTTGATAAATTTGTCAAACCGCCGGTTTCCCAATTTTGACTATAATGGGAAAACTGTAAGGGATAGAGACACGGGGTTTTCACCATAAGAATTACAACCTATTTTTTAATAAACTGGCGAATTTTTACTGGTTTCTGTCGGATTTCGAAATCTTGAAAAATTCCTCCGGTCCCCCCTTTGCACTTTTTTCACGTAATTTTGAGAAGTTCACTTTTTCAGTTCCTTTTGTCATATTTTGTACTCCAAAGTACGCCGATTAAAAGTACTACTCGCATTTTGAATTACCTCAAATAGTTTCTGAGATATGACGCATTGTAATTTGATAAATTTGTCAAACCGCCGGTTTCCCAATTTTGACTATAATGGGAAAACTGTAAGGGATAGAGACACGGGGTTTTCACCATAAGAAATACAAAATATTTTTTAATAAACTGGCGAATTTTTACTGGTTTCTGTCGGATTTCGAAATCTTGAAAAATTCCTCCGGTCCCCCCTTTGCACTTTTTTCACGTAATTTTGAAAAGTTCCCATTTCAGTTCCTTTTATCATATTTTGTACTCCAAAGTACGCCGATTAAAAGTACTACTCGCATTTTGAATTACCTCAAATAGTTTCTGAGATATGACGCATTGTAATTTGATAAATTTGTCAAACCGCCGGTTTCCCAATTTTGACTATAATGGGAAAACTGTAAGGGATAGAGACACGGGGATTTCACCATAAGAATTACAACCTATTTTCCAATAAACTGGCGAAATTTTACTGGTTTCTGTCTTATTTCGAAATCTTGAAAAATTCCTCCGGTCCCCCCTTTGCACTTTTTTCACGTAATTTTGAAATGTTAAGATAGAGACACGGGGTTTTCACCATAAGAATTACAACCTATTTTTTAATAAACTGGTGAATTTTTACTGGTTTCTGTCGGATTTCGAAATCTTGAAAAATTCCTCCGGTCCCCCCTTTGCACTTTTTTCACGTAATTTTGAAAAGTTCCCTTTTTCAGCTCCTTTTATAATATTTTGTACTCCAAAGTACGCCGATTAAAAGTACTACTCGCATTTTGAATTACCTCAAATAGTTTCTGAGATATGACGCATTGTAATTTGATAAATTTGTTAAACCGCCGGTTTCCCAATTTTGACTATAATGGGAAAACTATAAGGGATAGAGACACGGGGTTTTCACCATAAGAATTACAACCTATTTTTTATAATAAACTGGCGAATTTTTACTGGTTTCTGTCGGATTTCGAAATCTTGAAAAATTCCTCCGGTCCCCCCTTTGCACTTTTTTCACGTAATTTTGAAAAGTTCCCTTTTTCAGTTCCTTTTACCATATTTTGTACTCCAAAGTACGCCGATTTAAAGTACTACTCGCATTTTGAATTACCTCAAATAGTTTCTGAGATATGACGCATTGTAATTTGATAAATTTGTTAAACCGCCGGTTTCCCAATTTTGACTATAATGGGAAAACTGTAAGGGATAGAGACACGGGGTTTCCACCATAAGAAATACAACATATTTTTTAATAAACTGGCGAATTTTTACTGGTTTCTGTCGGATTTCGAAAACTTGAAAAATTCCTCCGGTCCCCCCTTTGCACTTTTTTGACGTAATTTTGAAAAGTTCCCTTTTTCAGTTCCTTTTGTCATATTTTGTACTCCAAAGTACGCCGATTAAAAGTACTACTCGCATTTTGAATTACCTCAAATAGTTTCTGAGATATGACGCATTGCAATTTGATAAATTTGTCAAACCCCCGGTTTCCCAATTTTGACTATAATGCGAAAACTGTAAGGGATATAGACACGGGGTTTTCACCATAAGAATTACAATATATTTTTTAATAAACTGGCGAATTTTTACTGGTTTCTGTCGGATTTCGAAATCTTGAAAAATTCCTCCGTTCCCCACTTTGCACTTTTTTCACGTAATTTTGAGAAGTTCACTTTTTCAGTTCCATTTATCATATTTTGTACTCCAAAGTACGCGGATTAAAAGTACTACTCGCATTTTGAATTACCTCAAATAGTTTCTGAGATATGACGCATTGTAATTTTATAAATTTGTCAAACCGCCGGTTTCCCAATTTTGACTATAATGGGAAAACTGTAAGGGATAGAGACACGGGGGTTTCACCATAAGAATTACAACATATTTTTTAATAAACTGGCGAATTTTTACTGGTTTCTGTCGGATTTCGAAATCTTGAAAAATTCCTCCGGTCCCCCCTTTGCACTTTTTTCACGTAGTTTTGAAAAGTTCACTTTTTCAGTTCCTTTTATCATATTTTGTACTCCAAAGTACGCCGATTAAAAGTACTACTCGCATTTTGAATTACCTCAAATAGTTTCTGAGATATGACGCATTGTAATTTGATAAATTTGTCAAACCGCCGGTTTCCCAATTTTGACTATAATGCGAAAACTGTAAGGGATAGAGACACGGGGGTTTCACCATAAGAATTACAACTTATTTTTTAATAAACTGGCGAATTTTTACTGGTTTCTGTCGGATTTCGAAATTTTGAAAAATTCCTCCGGTCCCCCCTTTGCATTTTTTTCACGTAATTTTGAGAAGTTCACTTTTTCAGTTCCTTTTATCATATTTTGTACTCCAAAGTACGCCAATTAAAAGTACTACTCGCATTTTGAATTACCTCAAATAGTTTCTGAGATATGACGCATTGTAATTTGATAAATTTGTCAAACCGCCGGTTTCCCAAATTTGACTATAATGGGAAAACTGTAAGGGATAGAGACACGGGGTTTTCACCATAAGAATTACAACCTATTTTTTAATAAACTGGCGAAATTTTACTGGTTTCTGTCTTATTTCGAAATCTTGAAAAATTCCTCCGGTCCCCCCTTTGCACTTTTTTCACGTAATTTTGAAATGTTAAGATAGAGACACGGGGTTTTCACCATAAGAATTACAACCTATTTTTTAATAAACTGGCGAATTTTTACTGGTTTCTGTCGGATTTCGAAATCTTGAAAAATTCCTCCGGTCCCCCCTTTGCACTTTTTTCACGTAATTTTGAAAAGTTCCCATTTCAGTTCCTTTTTTCATATTTTGTACTCCAAAGTACGCCGATTAAAAGTACTACTCGCATTTTGAATTACCTCAAATAGTTCCTGAGATATGACGCATTGTAATTTGATAAATTTGTTAAACCGCCGGTTTCCCAATATTGACTATAATGCGAAAACTGTAAGGGATAGAGACACGGGGTTTCCACCATAAGAAATACAACATATTTTTTAATAAACTGGCGAATTTTTACTGGTTTCTGTCGGATTTCAAAAACTTGAAAAATTCCTCCGGTCCCTCCTTTGCACTTTTTTCACGAAATTTTGAAAAGTTCCCTTTTTCAGTTCCTTTTATCGTATTTTGTACTCCAAAGTACGCCGATTAAAAGTACTACACGCATTTTGAATTACCTCAAATAGTTTCTGAGATATGACGCATTGTAATTTGATAAATTTGTCAAACCGCCGGTTTCCCAATTTTGACTATAATGGGAAAACTATAAGGGATAGAGACACGGGGTTTTCACCATAAGAATTACAACCTATTTTTTAATAAACTGGCGAATTTTTACTGGTTTCTGTCGGATTTCGAAATCTTGAAAAATTCCTCCGGTCCCCCCTTTGCACTTTTTTCACGTAATTTTGAAAAGTTCCCTTTTTCAGTTCCTTTTACCATATTTTGTACTCCAAAGTACGCCGATTTAAAGTACTACTCGCATTTTGAATTACCTCAAATAGTTTCTGAGATATGACGCATTGTAATTTGATAAATTTGTCAAACCGCCGGTTTCCCAATTTTGACTATAATGGGAAAACTGTAAGGGATAGAGACACGGGGTTTTCACCATAAGAATTACAACATATTTTTTAATAAACTGGCGAATTTTTACTGGTTTCTGTCGGACTTCGAAATCTTGAAAAATTCCTCCGGTCCCCCCTTTGCACTTTTTTCACGTAATTTTGAAAAGTTCCCTTTTTCAGTTCCTTTTATCATATTTTGTACTCCAAAGTACGCCGATTAAAAGTACTACTCGCATTTTGAATTACCTCAAATAGTTTCTGAGATATGACGCATTGTAATTTGATAAATTTGTCAAACCGCCGGTTTCCCAATTTTGACTATAATGCGAAAACTGTAAGGGATAGAGACACGGGGTTTTCACCATAAGAATTACAATATATTTTTTAATAAACTGGCGAATTTTTACTGGTTTCTGTCGGATTTGGAAATCTTGAAAAATTCCTCCGGTCCCCCCTTTGCACTTTTTTCACGTAATTTTGAGAAGTTCACTTTTTCAGTTCCATTTATCATATTTTATACTCCAAAGTACGCCGATTAAAAGTACTACTCGCATTTTGAGTTACCTCAAATAGTTTCTGAGATATGACGCATTGTAATTTGATAAATTTGTCAAACCGCCGGTTTCCCAATTTTGACTATAATGGGAAAACTGTAAGGGATAGAGACACGGGGTTTTCACCATAAGAATTACAACCTATTTTTTTAAAAACTGGCGAATTTTTACTGGTTTCTGTCGGATTTCGAAATCTTGAAAAATTCCTCCGGTCCCCCCTTTGCACTTTTTTCACGTAATTTTGAAAAGTTCACTTTTTCAGTTCCTTTTATCATATTTTATACTCCAAAGTACGCCGATTAAAAGTACTACTCGCATTTTGAATTACCTCAAATAGTTTCTGAGATATGACGCATTATAATTTGATAAATTTGTCAAACCACCGGTTTCCCAATTTTGAGTATAATGCGAAATCTGTAAGGGATAGAGACACGGGGTTTTCACCATAAGAATTACAACATATTTTTTAATAAACTGGCTAATTTTTACTGGTTTCTGTCGGATTTCGAAATTTTGAAAAATTCCTCCGGTCCCCCCTTTGCACTTTTTCCACGTAATTTTGAAAAGTTCACTTTTTCAGTTCCTTTTATCATATTTTGTACTCCAAAGTACGCCGATTAAAAGTACTACTCGCATTTTGAATTACCTCAAATAGTTTCTGAGATATGACGCATTGTAATTTGATAAATTTGTCAAACCGCCGGTTTCCCAATTTTGACTATAATGCGAAAACTGTAAGGGATAGAGACGCGGGGTTTTCACCATAAGAATTACAACTTATTTTTTAATAAATTGGCGAATTTTTACTGGTTTCTGTCGGATTTCGAAATCTTGAAAAATTCCTCCGGTCCCCCCTTTGCACTTTTTTCACGTAATTTTGAGAAGTTCACTTTTTCAGTTCCATTTATCATATTTTGTACTCCAAAGTACGCCGATTAAAAGTACTACTCGCATTTTGAATTACCTCAAATAGTTTCTGAGATATGACGTATTGTAATTTGATAAATTTGTCAAACCGCCGGTTTCCCAATTTTGACTATAATGGGAAAACTGTAAGGGATAGAGACACGGGGTTTTCACCATAAGAATTACAACCTATTTTTTAATAAACTGGCGAATTTTTACTGGTTTCTGTCGGATTTCGAAATCTTGAAAAATTCCTCCGGTCCCCCCTTTGCACTTTTTTCGCGTAATTTTGAAAAGTTCACTTTTTCAGTTCCTTTTATCATATTTTGTACTCCAAAGTACGCCGATTAAAAGTATTACTCGCATTTTGAATTACCTCAAATAGTTTCTGAGATATGACGCATTGTAATTTGATAAATTTGTCAAACCGCCGGTTTCCCAATTTTGACTATAATGGGAAAACTGTAAGGGATAGAGACACGGGGTTTTCACCATAAGAAGTACAACATATTTTTTAATAAACTGGCGAATTTTTAACTGGTTTCTGTCGGATTTCGAAATCTTGAAAAATTCCTCCGGTCCCCCCTTTGCACTTTTTTCGCGTAATTTTGAAAAGTTCACTTTTTCAGTTCCTTTTATCATATTTTGTACTCCAAAGTACGCCGATTAAAAGTACTACTCGCATTTTGAATTACCTCAAATAGTTTCTGAGATATGACGCATTGTAATTTGATAAATTTGTCAAACCGCCGGTTTCCCAAATTTGACTATAATGCGAAAACTGTAAGGGATAGTTACACGGGGTTTTCACCATAAGAATTACAACATATTTTTTAATAAACTGGCGAATTTTTACTGGTTTCTGTCGGATTTCGAAATCTTGAAAAATTCCTCCGGTCCCCCCTTTGCTCTTTTTTCACGTAATTTTGAAAAGTTCACTTTTTCAGTTCCTTTTATCATATTTTGTACTCCAAAGTACGCCGATTAAAAGTACTACTCGCATTTTGAATTACCTCAAATATTTTCTGAGATATGACACATTGTAATTTGATAAATTTGTCAAACCGCCGGTTTCCCAATTTTGACTATAATGGGAAAACTGTAAGGGATAGTTACACGGGGTTTTCACCATAAGAATTACAACATATTTTTTAATAAACTGGCGAATTTTTACTGGTTTCTGTCGGATTTCGAAATCTTGAAAAATTCCTCCGGTCCCCCCTTTGCTCTTTTTTCACGTAATTTTGAAAAGTTCACTTTTTCAGTTCCTTTATCATATTTTGTACTCCAAAGTACGCCGATTAAAAGTACTACTCGCATTTTGAATTACCTCAAATAGTTTCTGAGATATGACGCATTGTAATTTGATAAATTTGTCAAACCGCCGGTTTCCCAATTTTGACTATAATGGGAAAACTGTAAGGGATAGAGACACGGGGTTTTCACCATAAGAAATACAACATATTTTTTAATAAACTGGCGAATTTTTACTGGTTTCTGTCGGATTTCGAAATCTTGAAAAATTCCTCCGTTCCCCCCTTTGCACTTTTTTCACGTAATTTTGAAAAGTTCCCTTTTTCAGTTCCTTTTATCATATTTTGTACTCCAAAGTACGCCGATTAAAGTACTACTCGCATTTTGAATTACCTCAAATAGTTTCTGAGATATGACGCATTGTAATTTGATAAATTTGTCAAACCGCCGGTTTCCCAATTTTGACTATAATGCGGAAACTGTAAGGGATAGAGACACGGGGTTTTCACCATAAGAATTACAATATATTTTTTAATAAACTGGCGAATTTTTACTGGTTTCTGTCGGATTTCGAAATCTTGAAAAATTCCTCCGGTCCCCCCTTTGCACTTTTTTCACGTAATTTTGAGAAGTTCACTTTTTCAGTTCCATTTATCATATTTTGTACTCCAAAGTACGCCGATTAAAAGTACTACTCGCATTTTGAATTACCTCAAATAGTTTCTGAGATATGACGCATTGTAATTTGATAAATTTGTCAAACCGCCGGTTTCCCAATTTTGACTATAATGCGAAAACTGTAAGGGATAGTTACACGGGGTTTTCACCATAAGAATTACAACATATTTTTTAATAAACTGGCGAATTTTTACTGGTTTCTGTCGGATTTCGAAATCTTGAAAAATTCCTCCGGTCCCCCCTTTGCTCTTTTTTCACGTAATTTTGAGAAGTTCACTTTTTCAGTTCCTTTTATCATATTTTGTACTCCAAAGTACGCCGATTAAAAGTACTACTCGCATTTTGAATTACCTCAAATAGTTTCTGAGATATGACGCATTGTAATTTGATAAATTTGTCAAACCGCCGGTTTCCCAATTTTGACTATAATGGGAAAACTGTAAGGGATAGAGACACGGGGTTTTCACCATAAGAAATACAACATATTTTTTAATAAACTGGCGAATTTTTACTGGTTTCTGTCGGATTTCGAAATCTTGAAAAATTCCTCCGTTCCCCCCTTTGCACTTTTTTCACGTAATTTTGAAAAGTTCCCTTTTTCAGTTCCTTTTATCATATTTTGTACTCCAAAGTACGCCGATTAAAAGTACTACTCGCATTTTGAATTACCTCAAATAGTTTCTGAGATATGACGCATTGTAATTTGATAAATTTGTCAAACCGCCGGTTTCCCAATTTTGACTATAATGCGAAAACTGTAAGGGATAGAGACACGGGGTTTTCACCATAAGAATTACAATATATTTTTTAATAAACTGGCGAATTTTTACTGGTTTCTGTCGGATTTCGAAATCTTGAAAAATTCCTCCGGTCCCCCCTTTGCACTTTTTTCACGTAATTTTGAGAAGTTCACTTTTTCAGTTCCATTTATCATATTTTGTACTCCAAAGTACGCCGATTAAAAGTACTACTCGCATTTTGAATTACCTCAAATAGTTTCTGAGATATGACGCATTGTAATTTGATAAATTTGTCAAACCGCCGGTTTCCCAATTTTGACTATAATGGGAAAACTGTAAGGGATAGAGACACGGGGTTTTCACCATAAGAATTACAACCTATTTTTTAATAAACTGGCGAATTTTTACTGGTTTCTGTCGGATTTCGAAATCTTGAAAAATTCCTCCGGTCCCCCCTTTGCACTTTTTTCGCGTAATTTTGAAAAGTTCACTTTTTCAGTTCCTTTTATCATATTTTGTACTCCAAAGTACGCCGATTAAAAGTATTACTCGCATTTTGAATTACCTCAAATAGTTTCTGAGATATGACGCATTGTAATTTGATAAATTTGTCAAACCGCCGGTTTCCCAATTTTGACTATAATGGGAAAACTGTAAGGGATAGAGACACGGGGTTTTCACCATAAGAAATACAACATATTTTTTAATAAACTGACGAATTTTTACTGGTTTCTGTCGGATTTCGAAATCTTGAAAAATTCCTCCGTTCCCCCCTTTGCACTTTTTTCACGTAATTTTGAAAAGTTCCCTTTTTCAGTTCCTTTTATCATATTTTGTACTCCAAAGTACGCCGATTAAAAGTACTACTCGCATTTTGAATTACCTCAAATAATTTCTGAGATATGACGCATTGTAATTTGATAAATTTGTCAAACCGCCGGTTTCCCAATTTTGACTATAATGGGAAAACTGTAAGGGATAGAGACACGGGGTTTTCACCATAAGAATTACAACCTATTTTTTAATAAACTGGCGAATTTTTACTGGTTTCTGTCGGATTTCGAAATCTTGAAAAATTCCTCCGGTCCCCCCTTTGCACTTTTTTCGCGTAATTTTGAAAAGTTCACTTTTTCAGTTCCTTTTATCATATTTTGTACTCCAAAGTACGCCGATTAAAAGTATTACTCGCATTTTGAATTACCTCAAATAGTTTCTGAGATATGACGCATTGTAATTTGATAAATTTGTCAAACCGCCGGTTTCCCAATTTTGACTATAATGGGAAAACTGTAAGGGATAGAGACACGGGGTTTTCACCATAAGAAGTACAACATATTTTTTAATAAACTGGCGAATTTTTAACTGGTTTCTGTCGGATTTCGAAATCTTGAAAAATTCCTCCGGTCCCCCCTTTGCACTTTTTTCACGTAATTTTGAAAAGTTCACTTTTTCAGTTCCTTTTATCATATTTTGTACTCCAAAGTACGCCGATTAAAAGTACTACTCGCATTTTGAATTACCTCAAATAGTTTCTGAGATATGACGCATTGTAATTTGATAAATTTGTCAAACCGCCGGTTTCCCAAATTTGACTATAATGCGAAAACTGTAAGGGATAGTTACACGGGGTTTTCACCATAAGAATTACAACATATTTTTTAATAAACTGGCGAATTTTTACTGGTTTCTGTCGGATTTCGAAATCTTGAAAAATTCCTCCGGTCCCCCCTTTGCTCTTTTTTCACGTAATTTTGAAAAGTTCACTTTTTCAGTTCCTTTATCATATTTTGTACTCCAAAGTACGCCGATTAAAAGTACTACTCGCATTTTGAATTACCTCAAATAGTTTCTGAGATATGACGCATTGTAATTTGATAAATTTGTCAAACCGCCGGTTTCCCAATTTTGACTATAATGGGAAAACTGTAAGGGATAGAGACACGGGGTTTTCACCATAAGAAATACAACATATTTTTTAATAAACTGGCGAATTTTTACTGGTTTCTGTCGGATTTCGAAATCTTGAAAAATTCCTCCGTTCCCCCCTTTGCACTTTTTTCACGTAATTTTGAAAAGTTCCCTTTTTCAGTTCCTTTTATCATATTTTGTACTCCAAAGTACGCCGATTAAAGTACTACTCGCATTTTGAATTACCTCAAATAGTTTCTGAGATATGACGCATTGTAATTTGATAAATTTGTCAAACCGCCGGTTTCCCAATTTTGACTATAATGCGGAAACTGTAAGGGATAGAGACACGGGGTTTTCACCATAAGAATTACAATATATTTTTTAATAAACTGGCGAATTTTTACTGGTTTCTGTCGGATTTCGAAATCTTGAAAAATTCCTCCGGTCCCCCCTTTGCACTTTTTTCACGTAATTTTGAGAAGTTCACTTTTTCAGTTCCATTTATCATATTTTGTACTCCAAAGTACGCCGATTAAAAGTACTACTCGCATTTTGAATTACCTCAAATAGTTTCTGAGATATGACGCATTGTAATTTGATAAATTTGTCAAACCGCCGGTTTCCCAATTTTGACTATAATGCGAAAACTGTAAGGGATAGTTACACGGGGTTTTCACCATAAGAATTACAACATATTTTTTAATAAACTGGCGAATTTTTACTGGTTTCTGTCGGATTTCGAAATCTTGAAAAATTCCTCCGGTCCCCCCTTTGCTCTTTTTTCACGTAATTTTGAGAAGTTCACTTTTTCAGTTCCTTTTATCATATTTTGTACTCCAAAGTACGCCGATTAAAAGTACTACTCGCATTTTGAATTACCTCAAATAGTTTCTGAGATATGACGCATTGTAATTTGATAAATTTGTCAAACCGCCGGTTTCCCAATTTTGACTATAATGGGAAAACTGTAAGGGATAGAGACACGGGGTTTTCACCATAAGAAATACAACATATTTTTTAATAAACTGGCGAATTTTTACTGGTTTCTGTCGGATTTCGAAATCTTGAAAAATTCCTCCGTTCCCCCCTTTGCACTTTTTTCACGTAATTTTGAAAAGTTCCCTTTTTCAGTTCCTTTTATCATATTTTGTACTCCAAAGTACGCCGATTAAAAGTACTACTCGCATTTTGAATTACCTCAAATAGTTTCTGAGATATGACGCATTGTAATTTGATAAATTTGTCAAACCGCCGGTTTCCCAATTTTGACTATAATGCGAAAACTGTAAGG
Source organism: Rhynchophorus ferrugineus (assembly GCF_030347505.1). Classification (NCBI taxonomy): domain Eukaryota; kingdom Metazoa; phylum Arthropoda; class Insecta; order Coleoptera; family Curculionidae; genus Rhynchophorus; species Rhynchophorus ferrugineus. Next base: position 86,101,046 of record NW_027472580.1, on the reverse strand, counting down.
GATAGAGACACGGGGTTTTCACCATAAGAATTACAATATATTTTTTAATAAACTGGCGAATTTTTACTGGTTTCTGTCGGATTTCGAAATCTTGAAAAATTCCTCCGGTCCCCCCTTTGCACTTTTTTCACGTAATTTTGAGAAGTTCACTTTTTCAGTTCCATTTATCATATTTTGTACTCCAAAGTACGCCGATTAAAAGTACTACTCGCATTTTGAATTACCTCAAATAGTTTCTGAGATATGACGCATTGTAATTTGATAAATTTGTCAAACCGCCGGTTTCCCAATTTTGACTATAATGGGAAAACTGTAAGGGATAGAGACACGGGGTTTTCACCATAAGAATTACAACCTATTTTTTAATAAACTGGCGAATTTTTACTGGTTTCTGTCGGATTTCGAAATCTTGAAAAATTCCTCCGGTCCCCCCTTTGCACTTTTTTCGCGTAATTTTGAAAAGTTCACTTTTTCAGTTCCTTTTATCATATTTTGTACTCCAAAGTACGCCGATTAAAAGTATTACTCGCATTTTGAATTACCTCAAATAGTTTCTGAGATATGACGCATTGTAATTTGATAAATTTGTCAAACCGCCGGCTTCCCAATTTTGACTATAATGGGAAAACTGTAAGGGATAGAGACACGGGGTTTTCACCATAAGAAATACAACATATTTTTTAATAAACTGACGAATTTTTACTGGTTTCTGTCGGATTTCGAAATCTTGAAAAATTCCTCCGTTCCCCCCTTTGCACTTTTTTCACGTAATTTTGAAAAGTTCCCTTTTTCAGTTCCTTTTATCATATTTTGTACTCCAAAGTACGCCGATTAAAAGTACTACTCGCATTTTGAATTACCTCAAATAATTTCTGAGATATGACGCATTGTAATTTGATAAATTTGTCAAACCGCCGGTTTCCCAATTTTGACTATAATGGGAAAACTGTAAGGGATAGAGTCACGGGGTTTTCACCATAAGAATTACAACCTATTTTTTAATAAACTGGCGAATTTTTACTGGTTTCTGTCGGATTTCGAAATCTTGAAAAATTCCTCCGGTCCCCCCTTTGCACTTTTTTCACGTAATTTTGAAAAGTTCACTTTTTCAGTTCCTTTTATCATATTTTGTACTCCAAAGTACGCCAATTAAAAGTACTACTCGCATTTTGAATTAATTCAAATAGTTTCTGAGATATGACGCATTGTAATTTGATAAATTTGTCAAACCGCCGGTTTCCCAATTTTGACTATAATGCGAAAACTGTAAGGGATAGAGACACGGGCGTTTCACCATAAGAATTACAACTTATTTTTTAATAAACTAGCGAATTTTTACTGGTTTCTGTCGGATTTCGAAATCTTGAAAAATTCCTCCGGTCCCCCCTTTGCACTTTTTTCACGTAATTTTGAGAAGTTCACTTTTTCAGTTCCTTTTATCATATTTTGTACTCCAAAGTACGCCGATTAAAAGTACTACTCGCATTTTGAATTACCTCAAATTGTTTCTGAGATATGACGCATTGTAATTTGATAAATTTGTCAAACCGCCGGTTTCCCAAATTTGACTATAATGGGAAAACTGTAAGGGATAGAGACACGGGGTTTTCACCATAAGAATTACAACCTATTTTTTAATAAACTGGCGAAATTTTACTGGTTTCTGTCTTATTTCGAAATCTTGAAAAATTCCTCCGGTCCCCCCTTTGCACTTTTTTTCACGTAATTTTGAAATGTTAAGATAGAGACACGGGGTTTTCACCATAAGAATTACAACCTATTTTTTAATAAACTGGCGAATTTTTACTTGTTTCTGTCGGACTTCGAAATCTTAAAAAATTCCTCCGGTCCCCCCTTTGCACTTTTTTCACGTAATTTTGAAAAGTTCACTTTTTCAGTTCCTTTTATCATATTTTGTACTCCACAGTACGCCGATTAAAAGTACTACTCGCATTTTGAATTACCTCAAATAGTTTCTGAGATATGACGCATTGTAATTTGATAAATTTGTCAAACCGCCGGTTTCCCAATTTTGACTATAATGGGAAAACTGTAAGGGATAGAGACACGGGGTTTTCACCATAAGAATTACAACCTATTTTTTAAAAAACTGGCGAATTTTTACTGGTTTCTGTCGGATTTCGAAATCTTGAAAAATTCCTCCGGTCCCCCCTTTGCACTTTTTTCACGTAATTTTGAAAAGTTCACTTTTTCAGTTCCTTTTATCATATTTTATACTCCAAAGTACGCCGATTAAAAGTACTACTCGCATTTTGAATTACCTCAAATAGTTTCTGAGATATGACGCATTATAATTTGATAAATTTGTCAAACCACCGGTTTCCCAATTTTGAGTATAATGCGAAATCTGTAAGGGATAGAGACACGGGGTTTTCACCATAAGAATTACAACATATTTTTTAATAAACTGGCTAATTTTTACTGGTTTATGTCGGATTTCGAAATTTTGAAAAATTCCTCCGGTCCCCCCTTTGCACTTTTTCCACGTAATTTTGAAAAGTTCACTTTTTCAGTTCCTTTTATCATATTTTGTACTCCAAAGTACGCCGATTAAAAGTACTACTCGCATTTTGAATTACCTCAAATAGTTTCTGAGATATGACGCATTGTAATTTGATAAATTTGTCAAACCGCCGGTTTCCCAATTTTGACTATAATGCGAAAACTGTAAGGGATAGAGACACGGGGTTTTCACCATAAGAATTACAACTTATTTTTTAATAAACTGGCGAATTTTTACTGGTTTCTGTCGGATTTCGAAATCATGAAAAAAAACTCCGGTCCCCCCTTTGCACTTTTTTCACGTAATTCTGAGAAGTTCACTTTTTCAGTTCCATTTATCATATTTTGTACTCCAAAGTACGCCGATTAAAAGTACTACTCGCATTTTGAATTACCTCAAATAGTTTCTGAGATATGACGCATTGTAATTTGATAAATTTGTCAAACCGCCGGTTTCCCAATTTTGACTATAATGGGAAAACTGTAAGGGATAGAGACACGGGGTTTTCACCATAAGAATTACAACCTATTTTTTAATAAACTGGCGAATTTTTACTGGTTTCTGTCGGATTTCGAAATCTTGAAAAATTCCTCCGGTCCCCCCTTTGCACTTTTTTCACGTAATTTTGAAAAGTTCCCTTTTTCAGTTCCTTTTATCATATTTTGTACTCCAAAGTACGCCGATTAAAAGTACTACTCGCATTTTGAATTACCTCAAATAGTTTCTGAGTTATGACGCATTGTAATTTGATAAATTTGTCAAACCGCCGGTTTCCCAATTTTGACTATAATGGGAAAACTGTAAGGGATAGAGACACGGGGTTTTCACCATAAGAAATACAACATATTTTTTAATAAACTGGCGAATTTTTACTGGTTTCTGTCGGATTTCGAAAACTTGAAAAATTCCTCCGGTCCCCCCTTTGCACTTTTTTCACGAAATTTTGAAAAGTTCCCTTTTTCAGTTCCTTTAATCATATTTTGTACTCCAAAGTACGCCGATTAAAAGTACTACTCGCATTTTGAATTACCTCAAATAGTTTCTGAGATATGACGCATTGTAATTTGATAAATTTGTCAAACCGCCGGTTTCCCAATTTTGACTATAATGCGAAAACTGTAAGGGCTAGAGACACGGGGTTTTCACCATAAGAATTACAAATTATTTTTTAATAAACTGGCGAATTTTTACTGGTTTCTGTCGGATTTCGAAATCTTGAAAAATTCCTCCGGTCCCCCCTTTGCACTTTTTTCACGTAATTTTGAAAAGTTCCCTTTTTCAGTTCCTTTTATCATATTTTCTACTCCAAAGTACGCCGATTAAAAGTACTACTCGCATTTTGAATTACCTCAAATAGTTTCTGAGATATGACGCATTGTAATTTGATAAATTTGTCAAACCGCCGGTTTCCCAATTTTGACTATAATGCGAAAACTGTAAGGGATAGAGACACGGGGTTTTCACCATAAGAATTACAATATATTTTTTAATAAACTGGCGAATTTTTACTGGTTTCTGTCGGATTTCGAAATCTTGAAAAATTCCTCCGGTCCCCCCTTTGCACTTTTTTCACGTAATTTTGGGAAGTTCACTTTTTCAGTTCCATTTATCATATTTTGTACTCCAAAGTACGCCGATTAAAAGTACTACTCGCATTTTGTATTACCTCAAATAGTTTCTGAGATATGACGCATTGTAATTTGATAAATTTGTCAAACCGCCGGTTTCCCAATTTTGACTATAATGGGAAAACTGTAAGGGATAGAGAGACGGGGTTTTCACCATAAGAATTACAACATATTTTTTAATAAACTGGCTAATTTTTACTGGTTTCTGTCGGATTTCGAAATCTTGAAAAATTCCTCCGGTCCCCCCTTTGCACTTTTTTCACGTAATTTTGAAAAGTTCACTTTTTCAGTTCCTTTTATCATATTTTGTACTCCAAAGTACGCCGATTAAAAGTACTACTCGCATTTTGAATTGCTTCAAATAGTTTCTGAGATATGACGCATTGTAATTTGATAAATTTGTCAAACCGCCGGTTTCCCAATTTTGACTATAATGCGAAAACTGTAAGGGATAGAGACACGGGGTTTTCACCATAAGAATTACAACTTATTTTTTAATAAACTGGCGAATTTTTACTGGTTTCTGTCGGATTTCGAAATCTTGAAAAATTCCTCCGGTCCCCCCTTTGCACTTTATTCACGTAATTTTGAGAAGTTCACTTTTTCAGTTCCTTTTATCATATTTTGTACTCCAAAGTACGCCGATTAAAAGTACTACTCGCATTTTGAATTACCTCAAATAGTTTCTGAGATATGACGCATTGTAATTTGATAAATTTGTCAAACCGCCGGTTTCCCAAATTTGACTATAATGCGAAAACTGTAAGGGATAGTTACACGGGGTTTTCACCATAAGAATTACAACATATTTTTTAATAAACTGGCGAATTTTTACTGGTTTCTGTCGGATTTCGAAATCTTGAAAAATTCCTCCGGTCCCCCCTTTGCTCTTTTTTCACGTAATTTTGAAAAGTTCACTTTTTCATTTCCTTTTATCATATTTTGTACTCCAAAGTACGCCGATTAAAAGTACTACTCGCATTTTGAATTACCTCAAATAGTTTCTGAGATATGACGCATTGTAATTTGATAAATTTGTCAAACCGCCGGTTTCCCAATTTTGACTATAATGGGAAAACTGTAAGGGATAGAGACACGGGGTTTTCACCATAAGAAATACAACATATTTTTTAATAAACTGGCGAATTTTTACTGGTTTCTGTCGGATTTCGAAATCTTGAAAAATTCCTCCGTTCCCCCCTTTGCACTTTTTTCACGTAATTTTGAAAAGTTCCCTTTTTCAGTTCCTTTTATCATATTTTGTACTCCAAAGTACGCCGATTAAAAGTACTACTCGCATTTTGAATTACCTCAAATAGTTTCTGAGATATGACGCATTGTAATTTGATAAATTTGTCAAACCGCCGGTTTCCCAATTTTGACTATAATGGGAAAACTGTAAGGGATAGAGACACGGGGTTTTCACCATAAGAATTACAACCTATTTTTTAATAAACTGGCGAATTTTTACTGGTTTCTGTCGGATTTCGAAATCTTGAAAAATTCCTCCGGTCCCCCCTTTGCACTTTTTTCGCGTAATTTTGAAAAGTTCACTTTTTCAGTTCCTTTTATCATATTTTGTACTCCAAAGTACGCCGATTTAAAGTATTACTCGCATTTTGAATTACCTCAAATAGTTTCTGAGATATGACGCATTGTAATTTGATAAATTTGTCAAACCGCCGGTTTCCCAATTTTGACTATAATGGGAAAACTGTAAGGGATAGAGACACGGGGTTTTCACCATAAGAAATTCAACATATTTTTTAATAAACTGGCGAATTTTTACTGGTTTCTGTCGGATTTCGAAATCTTGAAAAATTCCTCCGGTCCCCCCTTTGCACTTTTTTCACGTAATTTTGAAAAGTTCACTTTTTCAGTTCCTTTTATCTTATTTTGTACTCCAAAGTACGCCGATTAAAAGTACTACTCGCATTTTGAATTACCTCAAATAGTTTCTGAGATATGACGCATTGTAATTTGATAAATTTGTCAAACCGCCGGTTTCCCAAATTTGACTATAATGCGAAAACTGTAAGGGATAGTTACACGGGGTTTTCACCATAAGAATTACAACATATTTTTTAATAAACTGGCGAATTTTTACTGGTTTCTGTCGGATTTCGAAATCTTGAAAAATTCCTCCGGTCCCCCCTTTGCTCTTTTTTCACGTAATTTTGAAAAGTTCACTTTTTCAGTTCCTTTTATCATATTTTGTACTCCAAAGTACGCCGATTAAAAGTACTACTCGCATTTTGAATTACCTCAAATAGTTTCTGAGATATGACGCATTGTAATTTGATAAATTTGTCAAACCGCCGGTTTCCCAATTTTGACTATAATGGGAAAACTGTAAGGGATAGAGACACGGGGTTTTCACCATAAGAAATACAACATATTTTTTAATAAACTGGCGAATTTTTACTGGTTTCTGTCGGATTTCGAAATCTTGAAAAATTCCTCCGTTCCCCCCTTTGCACTTTTTTCACGTAATTTTGAAAAGTTCCCTTTTTCAGTTCCTTTTATCATATTTTGTACTCCAAAGTACGCCGATTAAAAGTACTACTCGCATTTTGAATTACCTCAAATAGTTTCTGAGATATGACGCATTGTAATTTGATAAATTTGTCAAACCGCCGGTTTCCCAATTTTGACTATAATGCGAAAACTGTAAGGGATAGAGACACGGGGTTTTCACCATAAGAATTACAATATATTTTTTAATAAACTGGCGAATTTTTACTGGTTTCTGTCGGATTTCGAAATCTTGAAAAATTCCTCCGGTCCCCCCTTTGCACTTTTTTCACGTAATTTTGAGAAGTTCACTTTTTCAGTTCCATTTATCATATTTTGTACTCCAAAGTACGCCGATTAAAAGTACTACTCGCATTTTGAATTACCTCAAATAGTTTCTGAGATATGACGCATTGTAATTTGATAAATTTGTCAAACCGCCGGTTTCCCAATTTTGACTATAATGGGAAAACTGTAAGGGATAGAGACACGGGGTTTTCACCATAAGAATTACAACCTATTTTTTAATAAACTGGCGAATTTTTACTGGTTTCTGTCGGATTTCGAAATCTTGAAAAATTCCTCCGGTCCCCCCTTTGCACTTTTTTCGCGTAATTTTGAAAAGTTCACTTTTTCAGTTCCTTTTATCATATTTTGTACTCCAAAGTACGCCGATTAAAAGTATTACTCGCATTTTGAATTACCTCAAATAGTTTCTGAGATATGACGCATTGTAATTTGATAAATTTGTCAAACCGCCGGTTTCCCAATTTTGACTATAATGGGAAAACTGTAAGGGATAGAGACACGGGGTTTTCACCATAAGAAATACAACATATTTTTTAATAAACTGGCGAATTTTTACTGGTTTCTGTCGGATTTCGAAATCTTGAAAAATTCCTCCGTTCCCCCCTTTGCACTTTTTTCACGTAATTTTGAAAAGTTCCCTTTTTCAGTTCCTTTTATCATATTTTGTACTCCAAAGTACGCCGATTAAAAGTACTACTCGCATTTTGAATTACCTCAAATAGTTTCTGAGATATGACGCATTGTAATTTGATAAATTTGTCAAACCGCCGGTTTCCCAATTTTGACTATAATGGGAAAACTGTAAGGGATAGAGACACGGGGTTTTCACCATAAGAAATACAACATATTTTTTAATAAACTGACGAATTTTTACTGGTTTCTGTCGGATTTCGAAATCTTGAAAAATTCCTCCGTTCCCCCCTTTGCACTTTTTTCACGTAATTTTGAAAAGTTCCCTTTTTCAGTTCCTTTTATCATATTTTGTACTCCAAAGTACGCCGATTAAAAGTACTACTCGCATTTTGAATTACCTCAAATAATTTCTGAGATATGACGCATTGTAATTTGATAAATTTGTCAAACCGCCGGTTTCCCAATTTTGACTATAATGGGAAAACTGTAAGGGATAGAGTCACGGGGTTTTCACCATAAGAATTACAACCTATTTTTTAATAAACTGGCGAATTTTTACTGGTTTCTGTCGGATTTCGAAATCTTGAAAAATTCCTCCGGTCCCCCCTTTGCACTTTTTTCACGTAATTTTGAAAAGTTCACTTTTTCAGTTCCTTTTATCATATTTTGTACTCCAAAGTACGCCAATTAAAAGTACTACTCGCATTTTGAATTAATTCAAATAGTTTCTGAGATATGACGCATTGTAATTTGATAAATTTGTCAAACCGCCGGTTTCCCAATTTTGACTATAATGCGAAAACTGTAAGGGATAGAGACACGGGGGTTTCACCATAAGAATTACAACTTATTTTTTAATAAACTGGCGAATTTTTACTGGTTTCTGTCGGATTTCGAAATCTTGAAAAATTCCTCCGGTCCCCCCTTTGCACTTTTTTCACGTAATTTTGAGAAGTTCACTTTTTCAGTTCCTTTTATCATATTTTGTACTCCAAAGTACGCCGATTAAAAGTACTACTCGCATTTTGAATTACCTCAAATAGTTTCTGAGATATGACGCATTGTAATTTGATAAATTTGTCAAACCGCCGGTTTCCCAAATTTGACTATAATGGGAAAACTGTAAGGGATAGAGACACGGGGTTTTCACCATAAGAATTACAACCTATTTTTTAATAAACTGGCGAAATTTTACTGGTTTCTGTCTTATTTCGAAATCTTGAAAAATTCCTCCGGTCCCCCCTTTGCACTTTTTTCACGTAATTTTGAAATGTTAAGATAGAGACACGGGGTTTTCACCATAAGAATTACAACCTATTTTTTAATAAACTGGCGAATTTTTACTTGTTTCTGTCGGACTTCGAAATCTTAAAAAATTCCTCCGGTCCCCCCTTTGCACTTTTTTCACGTAATTTTGAAAAGTTCACTTTTTCAGTTCCTTTTATCATATTTTGTACTCCAAAGTACGCCGATTAAAAGTACTACTCGCATTTTGAATTACCTCAAATAGTTTCTGAGATATGACGCATTGTAATTTGATAAATTTGTCAAACCGCCGGTTTCCCAATTTTGACTATAATGGGAAAACTGTAAGGGATAGAGACACGGGGTTTTCACCATAAGAATTACAACCTATTTTTTAAAAAACTGGCGAATTTTTACTGGTTTCTGTCGGATTTCGAAATCTTGAAAAATTCCTCCGGTCCCCCCTTTGCACTTTTTTCACGTAATTTTGAAAAGTTCACTTTTTCAGTTCCTTTTATCATATTTTATACTCCAAAGTACGCCGATTAAAAGTACTACTCGCATTTTGAATTACCTCAAATAGTTTCTGAGATATGACGCATTATAATTTGCTAAATTTGTCAAACCAACGGTTTCCCAATTTTGAGTATAATGCGAAATCTGTAAGGGATAGAGACACGGGGTTTTCACCATAAGAATTACAACATATTTTTTAATAAACTGGCTAATTTTTACTGGTTTCTGTCGGATTTCGAAATTTTGAAAAATTCCTCCGGTCCCCCCTTTGCACTTTTTCCACGTAATTTTGAAAAGTTCACTTTTTCAGTTCCTTTTATCATATTTTGTACTCCAAAGTACGCCGATTAAAAGTACTACTCGCATTTTGAATTACCTCAAATAGTTTCTGAGATATGACGCATTGTAATTTGATAAATTTGTCAAACCGCCGGTTTCCCAATTTTGACTATAATGCGAAAACTGTAAGGGATAGAGACACGGGGTTTTCACCATAAGAATTACAACTTATTTTTTAATAAACTGGCGAATTTTTACTGGTTTATGTCGGATTTCGAAATCATGAAAAATTCCTCCGGTCCCCCCTTTGCACTTTTTTCACGTAATTCTGAGAAGTTCACTTTTTCAGTTCCATTTATCATATTTTGTACTCCAAAGTACGCCGATTAAAAGTACTACTCGCATTTTGAATTACCTCAAATAGTTTCTGAGATATGACGCATTGTAATTTGATAAATTTGTCAAACCGCCGGTTTCCCAATTTTGACTATAATGGGAAAACTGTAAGGGATAGAGACACGGGGTTTTCACCATAAGAATTACAACCTATTTTTTAATAAACTGGCGAATTTTTACTGGTTTCTGTCGGATTTCGAAATCTTGAAAAATTCCTCCGGTCCCCCCTTTGCACTTTTTTCACGTAATTTTGAAAAGTTCCCTTTTTCAGTTCCTTTTATCATATTTTGTACTCCAAAGTACGCCGATTAAAAGTACTACTCGCATTTTGAATTACCTCAAATAGTTTCTGAGTTATGACGCATTGTAATTTGATAAATTTGTCAAACCGCCGGTTTCCCAATTTTGACTATAATGGGAAAACTGTAAGGGATAGAGACACGGGGTTTTCACCATAAGAAATACAACATATTTTTTAATAAACTGGCGAATTTTTACTGGTTTCTGTCGGATTTCGAAAACTTGAAAAATTCCTCCGGTCCCCCCTTTGCACTTTTTTCACGAAATTTTGAAAAGTTCCCTTTTTCAGTTCCTTTTATCATATTTTGTACTCCAAAGTACGCCGATTAAAAGTACTACTCGCATTTTGAATTACCTCAAATAGTTTCTGAGATATGACGCATTGTAATTTGATAAATTTGTCAAACCGCCGGTTTCCCAATTTTGACTATAATGGGAAAACTGTAAGGGATAGAGACACGGGGTTTTCACCATAAGAAATACAACATATCTTTTAATAAACTGACGAATTTTTACTGGTTTCTGTCGGATTTCGAAATCTTGAAAAATTCCTCCGTTCCCCCCTTTGCACTTTTTTCACGTAATTTTGAAAAGTTCCCTTTTTCAGTTCCTTTTATCATATTTTGTACTCCAAAGTACGCCGATTAAAAGTACTACTCGCATTTTGAATTACCTCAAATAATTTCTGAGATATGACGCATTGTAATTTGATAAATTTGTCAAACCGCCGGTTTCCCAATTTTGACTATAATGGGAAAACTGTAAGGGATAGAGTCACGGGGTTTTCACCATAAGAATTACAACCTATTTTTTAATAAACTGGCGAATTTTTACTGGTTTCTGTCGGATTTCGAAATCTTGAAAAATTCCTCCGGTCCCCCCTTTGCACTTTTTTCACGTAATTTTGAAAAGTTCACTTTTTCAGTTCCTTTTATCATATTTTGTACTCCAAAGTACGCCAATTAAAAGTACTACTCGCATTTTGAATTAATTCAAATAGTTTCTGAGATATGACGCATTGTAATTTGATAAATTTGTCAAACCGCCGGTTTCCCAATTTTGACTATAATGCGAAAACTGTAAGGGATAGAGACACGGGGGTTTCACCATAAGAATTACAACTTATTTTTTAATAAACTGGCGAATTTTTACTGGTTTCTGTCGGATTTCGAAATCTTGAAAAATTCCTCCGGTCCCCCCTTTGCACTTTTTTCACGTAATTTTGAGAAGTTCACTTTTTCAGTTCCTTTTATCATATTTTGTACTCCAAAGTACGCCGATTAAAAGTACTACTCGCATTTTGAATTACCTCAAATAGTTTCTGAGATATGACGCATTGTAATTTGATAAATTTGTCAAACCGCCGGTTTCCCAAATTTGACTATAATGGGAAAACTGTAAGGGATAGAGACACGGGGTTTTCACCATAAGAATTACAACCTATTTTTTAATAAACTGGCGAAATTTTACTGGTTTCTGTCTTATTTCGAAATCTTGAAAAATTCCTCCGGTCCCCCCTTTGCACTTTTTTCACGTAATTTTGAAATGTTAAGATAGAGACACGGGGTTTTCACCATAAGAATTACAACCTATTTTTTAATAAACTGGCGAATTTTTACTTGTTTCTGTCGGACTTCGAAATCTTAAAAAATTCCTCCGGTCCCCCCTTTGCACTTTTTTCACGTAATTTTGAAAAGTTCACTTTTTCAGTTCCTTTTATCATATTTTGTACTCCAAAGTACGCCGATTAAAAGTACTACTCGCATTTTGAATTACCTCAAATAGTTTCTGAGATATGACGCATTGTAATTTGATAAATTTGTCAAACCGCCGGTTTCCCAATTTTGACTATAATGGGAAAACTGTAAGGGATAGAGACACGGGGTTTTCACCATAAGAATTACAACCTATTTTTTAAAAAACTGGCGAATTTTTACTGGTTTCTGTCGGATTTCGAAATCTTGAAAAATTCCTCCGGTCCCCCCTTTGCACTTTTTTCACGTAATTTTGAAAAGTTCACTTTTTCAGTTCCTTTTATCATATTTTATACTCCAAAGTACGCCGATTAAAAGTACTACTCGCATTTTGAATTACCTCAAATAGTTTCTGAGATATGACGCATTATAATTTGCTAAATTTGTCAAACCAACGGTTTCCCAATTTTGAGTATAATGCGAAATCTGTAAGGGATAGAGACACGGGGTTTTCACCATAAGAATTACAACATATTTTTTAATAAACTGGCTAATTTTTACTGGTTTCTGTCGGATTTCGAAATTTTGAAAAATTCCTCCGGTCCCCCCTTTGCACTTTTTCCACGTAATTTTGAAAAGTTCACTTTTTCAGTTCCTTTTATCATATTTTGTACTCCAAAGTACGCCGATTAAAAGTACTACTCGCATTTTGAATTACCTCAAATAGTTTCTGAGATATGACGCATTGTAATTTGATAAATTTGTCAAACCGCCGGTTTCCCAATTTTGACTATAATGCGAAAACTGTAAGGGATAGAGACACGGGGTTTTCACCATAAGAATTACAACTTATTTTTTAATAAACTGGCGAATTTTTACTGGTTTATGTCGGATTTCGAAATCATGAAAAATTCCTCCGGTCCCCCCTTTGCACTTTTTTCACGTAATTCTGAGAAGTTCACTTTTTCAGTTCCATTTATCATATTTTGTACTCCAAAGTACGCCGATTAAAAGTACTACTCGCATTTTGAATTACCTCAAATAGTTTCTGAGATATGACGCATTGTAATTTGATAAATTTGTCAAACCGCCGGTTTCCCAATTTTGACTATAATGGGAAAACTGTAAGGGATAGAGACACGGGGTTTTCACCATAAGAATTACAACCTATTTTTTAATAAACTGGCGAATTTTTACTGGTTTCTGTCGGATTTCGAAATCTTGAAAAATTCCTCCGGTCCCCCCTTTGCACTTTTTTCACGTAATTTTGAAAAGTTCCCTTTTTCAGTTCCTTTTATCATATTTTGTACTCCAAAGTACGCCGATTAAAAGTACTACTCGCATTTTGAATTACCTCAAATAGTTTCTGAGTTATGACGCATTGTAATTTGATAAATTTGTCAAACCGCCGGTTTCCCAATTTTGACTATAATGGGAAAACTGTAAGGGATAGAGACACGGGGTTTTCACCATAAGAAATACAACATATTTTTTAATAAACTGGCGAATTTTTACTGGTTTCTGTCGGATTTCGAAAACTTGAAAAATTCCTCCGGTCCCCCCTTTGCACTTTTTTCACGAAATTTTGAAAAGTTCCCTTTTTCAGTTCCTTTAATCATATTTTGTACTCCAAAGTACGCCGATTAAAAGTACTACTCGCATTTTGAATTACCTCAAATAGTTTCTGAGATATGACGCATTGTAATTTGATAAATTTGTCAAACCGCCGGTTTCCCAATTTTGACTATAATGGGAAAACTGTAAGGGATAGAGACACGGGGTTTTCACCATAAGAATTACAACATATTTTTTAATAAACTGGCGAATTTTTACTGGTTTCTGTCGGATTTCGAAATCTTGAAAAATTCCTCCGGTCCCCCCTTTGCACTTTTTTCACGTAATTTTGAAAAGTTCCATTTTTCACTTCCTTTTATCATATTTTGTACTCCAAAGTACGCCGATTAAAAGTACTACTCGCATTTTGAATTACCTCAAATAGTTCTGAGATATTACGCATTGTAATTTGATAAATTTGTCAAACCGCCGGTTTCCCAATTTTGACTATAATGCGAAAACTGTAAGGGCTAGAGACACGGGGTTTTCACCATAAGAATTACAAATTATTTTTTAATAAACTGGCGAATTTTTACTGGTTTCTGTCGGATTTCGAAATCTTGAAAAATTCCTCCGGTCCCCCCTTTGCACTTTTTTCACGTAATTTTGAAAAGTTCCCTTTTTCAGTTCCTTTTATCATATTTTCTACTCCAAAGTACGCCGATTAAAAGTACTACTCGCATTTTGAATTACCTCAAATAGTTTCTGAGATATGACGCATTGTAATTTGATAAATTTGTCAAACCGCCGGTTTCCCAATTTTGACTATAATGCGAAAACTGTAAGGGATAGAGACACGGGGTTTTCACCATAAGAATTACAATATATTTTTTAATAAACTGGCGAATTTTTACTGGTTTCTGTCGGATTTCGAAATCTTGAAAAATTCCTCCGGTCCCCCCTTTGCACTTTTTTCACGTAATTTTGGGAAGTTCACTTTTTCAGTTCCATTTATCATATTTTGTACTCCAAAGTACGCCGATTAAAAGTACTACTCGCATTTTGTATTACCTCAAATAGTTTCTGAGATATGACGCATTGTAATTTGATAAATTTGTCAAACCGCCGGTTTCCCAATTTTGACTATAATGGGAAAACTGTAAGGGATAGAGAGACGGGGTTTTCACCATAAGAATTACAACATATTTTTTAATAAACTGGCTAATTTTTACTGGTTTCTGTCGGATTTCGAAATCTTGAAAAATTCCTCCGGTCCCCCCTTTGCACTTTTTTCACGTAATTTTGAAAAGTTCACTTTTTCAGTTCCTTTTATCATATTTTGTACTCCAAAGTACGCCGATTAAAAGTACTACTCGCATTTTGAATTGCCTCAAATAGTTTCTGAGATATGACGCATTGTAATTTGATAAATTTGTCAAACCGCCGGTTTCCCAATTTTGACTATAATGCGAAAACTGTAAGGGATAGAGACACGGGGTTTTCACCATAAGAATTACAACTTATTTTTTAATAAACTGGCGAATTTTTACTGGTTTCTGTCGGATTTCGAAATCTTGAAAAATTCCTCCGGTCCCCCCTTTGCACTTTATTCACGTAATTTTGAGAAGTTCACTTTTTCAGTTCCTTTTATCATATTTTGTACTCCAAAGTACGCCGATTAAAAGTACTACTCGCATTTTGAATTACCTCAAATAGTTTCTGAGATATGACGCATTGTAATTTGATAAATTTGTCAAACCGCCGGTTTCCCAAATTTGACTATAATGCGAAAACTGTAAGGGATAGTTACACGGGGTTTTCACCATAAGAATTACAACATATTTTTTAATAAACTGGCGAATTTTTACTGGTTTCTGTCGGATTTCGAAATCTTGAAAAATTCCTCCGGTCCCCCCTTTGCTCTTTTTTCACGTAATTTTGAAAAGTTCACTTTTTCAGTTCCTTTTATCATATTTTGTACTCCAAAGTACGCCGATTAAAAGTACTACTCGCATTTTGAATTACCTCAAATAGTTTCTGAGATATGACGCATTGTAATTTGATAAATTTGTCAAACCGCCGGTTTCCCAATTTTGACTATAATGGGAAAACTGTAAGGGATAGAGACACGGGGTTTTCACCATAAGAATTACAACCTATTTTTTAATAAACTGTCGAATTTTTACTGGTTTCTGTCGGATTTCGAAATCTTGAAAAATTCCTCCGGTCCCCCCTTTGCACTTTTTTCGCGTAATTTTGAAAAGTTCACTTTTTCATTTCCTTTTATCATATTTTGTACTCCAAAGTACGCCGATTTAAAGTATTACTCGCATTTTGAATTACCTCAAATAGTTTCTGAGATATGACGCATTGTAATTTGATAAATTTGTCAAACCGCCGGTTTCCCAATTTTGACTATAATGGGAAAACTGTAAGGGATAGAGACACGGGGTTTTCACCATAAGAAATTCAACATATTTTTTAATAAACTGGCGAATTTTTACTGGTTTCTGTCGGATTTCGAAATCTTGAAAAATTCCTCCGGTCCCCCCTTTGCACTTTTTTCACGTAATTTTGAAAAGTTCACTTTTTCAGTTCCTTTTATCTTATTTTGTACTCCAAAGTACGCCGATTAAAAGTACTACTCGCATTTTGAATTACCTCAAATAGTTTCTGAGATATGACGCATTGTAATTTGATAAATTTGTCAAACCGCCTTTTTCCCAAATTTGACTATAATGCGAAAACTGTAAGGGATAGTTACACGGGGTTTTCACCATAAGAATTACAACATATTTTTTAATAAACTGGCGAATTTTTACTGGTTTCTGTCGGATTTCGAAATATTGAAAAATTCCTCCGGTCCCCCCTTTGCTCTTTTTTCACGTAATTTTGAAAAGTTCACTTTTTCAGTTCCTTTTATCATATTTTGTACTCCAAAGTACGCCGATTAAAAGTACTACTCGCATTTTGAATTACCTCAAATAGTTTCTGAGATATGACGCATTGTAATTTGATAAATTTGTCAAACCGCCGGTTTCCCAATTTTGACTATAATGGGAAAACTGTAAGGGATAGAGACACGGGGTTTTCACCATAAGAAATACAACATATTTTTTAATAAACTGGCGAATTTTTACTGGTTTCTGTCGGATTTCGAAATCTTGAAAAATTCCTCCGTTCCCCCCTTTGCACTTTTTTCACGTAATTTTGAAAAGTTCCCTTTTTCAGTTCCTTTTATCATATTTTGTACTCCAAAGTACGCCGATTAAAAGTACTACTCGCATTTTGAATTACCTCAAATAGTTTCTGAGATATGACGCATTGTAATTTGATAAATTTGTCAAACCGCCGGTTTCCCAATTTTGACTATAATGGGAAAACTGTAAGGGATAGAGACACGGGGTTTTCACCATAAGAATTACAACCTATTTTTTAATAAACTGGCGAATTTTTACTGGTTTCTGTCGGATTTCGAAATCTTGAAAAATTCCTCCGGTCCCCCCTTTGCACTTTTTTCGCGTAATTTTGAAAAGTTCCCTTTTTCAGTTCCTTTTATCATATTTTGTACTCCAAAGTACGCCGATTAAAAGTACTACTCGCATTTTGAATTACCTCAAATAGTTTCTGAGATATGACGCATTGTAATTTGATAAATTTGTCAAACCGCCGGTTTCCCAATTTTGACTATAATGCGAAAACTGTAAGGGATAGAGACACGGGGTTTTCACCATAAGAATTACAATATATTTTTTAATAAACTGGCGAATTTTTACTGGTTTCTGTCGGATTTCGAAATCTTGAAAAATTCCTCCGGTCCCCCCTTTGCACTTTTTTCACGTAATTTTGAGAAGCTCACTTTTTCAGTTCCATTTATCATATTTTGTACTCCAAAGCACGCCGATTAAAAGTACTACTCGCATTTTGAATTACCTCAAATAGTTTCTGAGATATGACGCATTGTAATTTGATAAATTTGTCAAACCGCCGGTTTCCCAATTTTGACTATAATGGGAAAACTGTAAGGGATAGAGACACGGGGTTTTCACCATAAGAAATACAACATATTTTTTAATAAACTGGCGAATTTTTACTGGTTTCTGTCGGATTTCGAAATCTTGAAAAATTCCTCCGGTCCCCCCTTTGCACTTTTTTCACGTAATTTTGAAAAGTTCACTTTTTCAGTTCCTTTTATCATATTTTGTACTCCAAAGTACGCCGATTAAAAGTACTACTCGCATTTTGAATTACCTCAAATAGTTTCTGAGATATGACGCATTGTAATTTGATAAATTTGTCAAACCGCCGGTTTCCCAAATTTGACTATAATGCGAAAACTGTAAGGGATAGTTACACGGGGTTTTCACCATAAGAATTACAACATATTTTTTAATAAACTGGCGAATTTTTACTGGTTTCTGTCGGATTTCGAAATCTTGAAAAATTCCTCCGGTCCCCCCTTTGCACTTTTTTCACGTAATTTTGAAAAGTTCACTTTTTCAGTTCCTTTTATCATATTTTGTACTCCAAAGTACGCCGATTAAAAGTACTACTCGCATTTTGAATTACCTCAAATAGTTTCTGAGATATGACGCATTGTAATTTGATAAATTTGTCAAACCGCCGGTTTCCCAATTTTGACTATAATGGGAAAACTGTAAGGGATAGAGACACGGGGTTTTCACCATAAGAAATACAACATATTTTTTAATAAACTGGCGAATTTTTACTGGTTTCTGTCGGATTTCGAAATCTTGAAAAATTCCTCCGTTCCCCCCTTTGCACTTTTTTCACGTAATTTTGAAAAGTTCCCTTTTTCAGTTCCTTTTATCATATTTTGTACTCCAAAGTACGCCGATTAAAAGTACTACTCGCATTTTGAATTACCTCAAATAGTTTCTGAGATATGACGCATTGTAATTTGATAAATTTGTCAAACCGCCGGTTTCCCAATTTTGACTATAATGGGAAAACTGTAAGGGATAGAGACACGGGGTTTTCACCATAAGAATTACAACCTATTTTTTAATAAACTGGCGAATTTTTACTGGTTTCTGTCGGATTTCGAAATCTTGAAAAATTCCTCCGGTCCCCCCTTTGCACTTTTTTCACGTAATTTTGAAAAGTTCACTTTTTCAGTTCCTTTTATCATATTTTGTACTCCAAAGTACGCCGATTTAAAGTATTACTCGCAATTTGAATTACCTCAAATAGTTTCTGAGATATGACGCATTGTAATTTGATAAATTTGTCAAACCGCCGGTTTCCCAATTTTGACTATAATGGGAAAACTGTAAGGGATAGAGACACGGGGTTTTCACCATAAGAAATACAACATATTTTTTAATAAACTGGCGAATTTTTACTGGTTTCTGTCGGATTTCGAAATCTTGAAAAATTCCTCCGGTCCCCCCTTTGCACTTTTTTCACGTAATTTTGAAAAGTTCACTTTTTCAGTTCCTTTTATCATATTTTGTACTCCAAAGTACGCCGATTAAAAGTACTACTCGCATTTTGAATTACCTCAAATAGTTTCTGAGATATGACGCATTGTAATTTGATAAATTTGTCAAACCGCCGGTTTCCCAAATTTGACTATAATGCGAAAACTGTAAGGGATAGTTACACGGGGTTTTCACCATAAGAATTACAACATATTTTTTAATAAACTGGCGAATTTTTACTGGTTTCTGTCGGATTTCGAAATCTTGAAAAATTCCTCCGGTCCCCCCTTTGCTCTTTTTTCACGTAATTTTGAAAAGTTCACTTTTTCAGTTCCTTTTATCATATTTTGTACTCCAAAGTACGCCGATTAAAAGTACTACTCGCATTTTGAATTACCTCAAATAGTTTCTGAGATATGACGCATTGTAATTTGATAAATTTGTCAAACCGCCGGTTTCCCAATTTTGACTATAATGGGAAAACTGTAAGGGATAGAGACACGGGGTTTTCACCATAAGAATTACAACATATTTTTTAATAAACTGGCGAATTTTTACTGGTTTCTGTCGGATTTCGAAATCTTGAAAAATTCCTCCGTTCCCCCCTTTGCACTTTTTTCACGTAATTTTGAAAAGTTCCCTTTTTCAGTTCCTTTTATCATATTTTGTACTCCAAAGTACGCCGATTAAAAGTACTACTCGCATTTTGAATTACCTCAAATAGTTTCTGAGATATGACGCATTGTAATTTGATAAATTTGTCAAACCGCCGGTTTCCCAAATTTGACTATAATGCGAAAACTGTAAGGGATAGTTACACGGGGTTTTCACCATAAGAATTACAACATATTTTTTAATAAACTGGCGAATTTTTACTGGTTTCTGTCGGATTTCGAAATCTTGAAAAATTCCTCCGTTCCCCCCTTTGCACTTTTTTCACGTAATTTTGAAAAGTTCCCTTTTTCAGTTCCTTTTATCATATTTTGTACTCCAAAGTACGCCGATTAAAAGTACTACTCGCATTTTGAATTACCTCAAATAGTTTCTGAGATATGACGCATTGTAATTTGATAAATTTGTCAAACCGCCGGTTTCCCAATTTTGACTATAATGGGAAAACTGTAAGGGATAGAGACACGGGGTTTTCACCATAAGAATTACAACCTATTTTTTAATAAACTGGCGAATTTTTACTGGTTTCTGTCGGATTTCGGAATCTTGAAAAATTCCTCCGGTCCCCCCTTTGCACTTTTTTCACGTAATTTTGAAAAGTTCACTTTTTCAGTTCCTTTTATCATATTTTGTACTCCAAAGTACGCCAATTAAAAGTACTACTCGCATTTTGAATTAATTCAAATAGTTTCTGAGATATGACGCATTGTAATTTGATAAATTTGTCAAACCACCGGTTTCCCAATTTTGAGTATAATGCGAAATCTGTAAGGGATAGAGACACGGGGTTTTCACCATAAAAATTACAACATATTTTTTAATAAACTGGCGAATTTTTACTGGTTTCTGTCGGATTTCGAAATCTTGAAAAATTCCTCCGGTCCGCCCTTTGCACTTTTTTCACGTAATTTTGAAAAGTTCACTTTTTCAGTTCCTTTTATCATATTTTGTACTCCAAAGTACGCCGATTAAAAGTACTACTCGCATTTTGAATTACCTCAAATAGTTTCTGAGTTATGACGCATTGTAATTTGATAAATTTGTCAAACCGCCGGTTTCCCAATTTTGACTATAATGGGAAAACTGTAAGGGATAGAGACACGGGGTTTTCACCATAAGAAATACAACATATTTTTTAATAAACTGGCGAATTTTTACTGGTTTCTGTCGGATTTCGAAATCTTGAAAAATTCCTCCGGTCCCCCCTTTGCACCTTTTTCACGTAATTTTGAAAAGTTCCCTTTTTCAGTTCCTTTTATCATATTTTGTACTCCAAAGTACGCCGATTAAAAGTACTACTCGCATTTTGAATTACCTCAAATAGTTTCTGAGATATGACGCATTGTAATTTGATAAATTTGTCAAACCGCCGGTTTCCCAATTTTGACTATAATGGGATAACTGTAAGGGATAGAGACATGGGGTTTTCACCATAAGAATTACAACCTATCTTTTAATAAACTGGCGAATTTTTACTGGTTTCTGTCGGATTTCGAAAACTTGAAAAATTCCTCCGGTCCCCCCTTTGCACTTTTTTCACGAAATTTTGAAAAGTTCCCTTTTTCAGTTCCTTTTATCATATCTTGTACTCCAAAGTACGCCGATTAAAAGTACTACTCGCATTTTGAATTACCTCAAATAGTTTCTGAGATATGACGCATTGTAATTTGATAAATTTGTCAAACCGCCGGTTTCCCAATTTTGACTATAATGGGAAAACTGTAAGGGATAGAGACACAGGGTTTTCACCATAAGAATTACAACCTATTTTTTAATAAACTGGCGAATTTTTACTGGTTTCTGTCGGATTTCGAAATCTTGAAAAATTCCTCCGGTCCCCCCTTTGCACTTTTTTCACGTAATTTTGAGAAGTTCACTTTTTCAGTTCCTTTTATCATATTTTGTACTCCAAAGTACGCCGATTAAAAGTACTACTCGCATTTTGAATTACCTCAAATAGTTTCTGAGATATGACGCATTGTAATTTGATAAATTTGTCAAACCGCCGGTTACCCAATTTTGACTATAATGGGAAAACTGTAAGGGATAGAGACACGGGGTTTTCACCATAAGAAATACAACATATTTTTTAATAAACTGGCGAATTTTTACTGGTTTCTGTCGGATTTCGAAATCTTGAAAAATTCCTCCGGTCCCCCCTTTGCACTTTTTTCACGAAATTTTGAAAAGTTCACTTTTTCAGTTCCTTTTATCATATCTTGTACTCCAAAGTACGCCGATTAAAAGTACTACTCGCATTTTGAATTACCTCAAATAGTTTCTGAGATATGACGCATTGTAATTTGATAAATTTGTCAAACCGCCGGTTTCCCAATTTTGACTATAATGGGAAAACTGTAAAGGATAGAGACACGGGGTTTTCACCATAAGAAATACAACATATTTTTTAATAAACTGGCGAATTTTTACTGGTTTCTGTCGGATTTCGAAATCTTGAAAAATTCCTCCGGTCCCCCCTTTGCACTTTTTTCACGTAATTTTGAAAAGTTCCCTTTTCAGTTCCTTTTATCATATTTTGTACTCCAAAGTACGCCGATTAAAAGTACTACTCGCATTTTGAATTACCTCAAATATTTTCTGAGATATGACGCATTGTAATTTGATAAATTTGTCAAACCGCCGGTTTCCCAATTTTGACTATAATGGGAAAACTGTAAGGAATAGAGACACGGGGTTTTCACCATAAGAATTACAACCTATTTTTTAATAAACTGGCGAATTTTTACTGGTTTCTGTCGGATTTCGAAATCTTGAAAAATTCCTCCGGTCCCCCCTTTGCACTTATTTCGCGTAATTTTGAAAAGTTCACTTTTTCAGTTCCTTTTATCATATTTTGTACTCCAAAGTACGCCGATTAAAAGTATTACTCGCATTTGGAATTACCTCAAATAGTTTCTGAGATATGATGCATTGTAATTTGATAAATTTGTCAAACCAGCGGTTTCCCAATTTTGAGTATAATGCGAAATCTGTAAGGGATAGAGACACGGGGTTTTCACCATAAAAATTACAACATATCTTTTAATAAACTGGCGAATTTTTACTGCTTTCTGTCGGATTTCGAAATCTTGAAAAATTCCTCCGGTCCCCCCTTTGCACTTTTTTCACGTAATTTTGAAAAGTTCACTTTTTCAGTTCCTTTTATCATATTTTGTACTCCAAAGTACGCCGATTAAAAGTACTACTCGCATTTTGAATTACCTCAAATAGTTTCTGAGATATGACGCATTGTAATTTGATAAATTTGTCAAACCGCCGGTTTCCCAATTTTGACTATAATGGGAAAACTGTAAAGGATAGAGACACGGGGTTTTCACCATAAGAAATACAACATATTTTTTAATAAACTGGCGAATTTTTACTGGTTTCTGTCGGATTTCGAAATCTTGAAAAATTCCTCCGGTCCCCCCTTTGCACTTTTTTCACGTAATTTTGAAAAGTTCCCTTTTTCAGTTCCTTTTATCATATTTTGTACTCCAAAGTACGCCGATTAAAAGTACTACTCGCATTTTGAATTACCTCAAATAGTTTCTGAGATATGACGCATTGTAATTTGATAAATTTGTCAAACCGCCGGTTTCCCAATTTTGACTATAATGGGAAAACTGTAAGGAATAGAGACACGGGGTTTTCACCATAAGAATTACAACCTATTTTTTAATAAACTGGCGAATTTTTACTGGTTTCTGTCGGATTTCGAAATCTTGAAAAATTCCTCCGGTCCCCCCTTTGCACTTATTTCGCGTAATTTTGAAAAGTTCACTTTTTCAGTTCCTTTTATCATATTTTGTACTCCAAAGTACGCCGATTAAAAGTATTACTCGCATTTGGAATTACCTCAAATAGTTTCTGAGATATGATGCATTGTAATTTGATAAATTTGTCAAACCAGCGGTTTCCCAATTTTGAGTATAATGCGAAATCTGTAAGGGATAGAGACACGGGGTTTTCACCATAAGAAATACAACATATTTTTTAATAAACTGGCGAATTTTTACTGGTTTCTGTCGGATTTCGAAATCTTGAAAAATTCCTCCGGTCCCCCCTTTGCACTTTTTTCACGTAATTTTGAAAAGTTCACTTTTTCAGTTCCTTTTATCATATTTTGTACTCCAAAGTACGCCGATTAAAAGTACTACTCGCATTTTGAATTACCTCAAATAGTTTCTGAGATATGACGCATTGTAATTTGATAAATTTGTCAAACCGCCGGTTTCCCAAATTTGACTATAATGCGAAAACTGTAAGGGATAGTTACACGGGGTTTTCACCATAAGAATTACAACATATTTTTTAATAAACTGGCGAATTTTTACTGGTTTCTGTCGGATTTCGAAATCTTGAAAAATTCCTCCGGTCCCCCCTTTGCACTTTTTTCACGTAATTTTGAAAAGTTCACTTTTTCAGTTCCTTTTATCATATTTTGTACTCCAAAGTACGCCGATTAAAAGTACTACTCGCATTTTGAATTACCTCAAATAGTTTCTGAGATATGACGCATTGTAATTTGATAAATTTGTCAAACCGCCGGTTTCCCAATTTTGACTATAATGGGAAAACTGTAAGGGATAGAGACACGGGGTTTTCACCATAAGAAATACAACATATTTTTTAATAAACTGGCGAATTTTTACTGGTTTCTGTCGGATTTCGAAATCTTGAAAAATTCCTCCGTTCCCCCCTTTGCACTTTTTTCACGTAATTTTGAAAAGTTCCCTTTTTCAGTTCCTTTTATCATATTTTGTACTCCAAAGTACGCCGATTAAAAGTACTACTCGCATTTTGAATTACCGCAAATAGTTTCTGAGATATGACGCATTGTAATTTGATAAATTTGTCAAACCGCCGGTTTCCCAATTTTGACTATAATGGGAAAACTGTAAGGGATAGAGACACGGGGTTTTCACCATAAGAATTACAACCTATTTTTTAATAAACTGGCGAATTTTTACTGGTTTCTGTCGGATTTCGGAATCTTGAAAAATTCCTCCGTTCCCCCCTTTGCACTTTTTTCACGTAATTTTGAAAAGTTCACTTTTTCAGTTCCTTTTATCATATTTTGTACTCCAAAGTACGCCAATTAAAAGTACTACTCGCATTTTGAATTAATTCAAATAGTTTCTGAGATATGACGCATTGTAATTTGATAAATTTGTCAAACCACCGGTTTCCCAATTTTGAGTATAATGCGAAATCTGTAAGGGATAGAGACACGGGGTTTTCACCATAAAAATTACAACATATTTTTTAATAAACTGGCGAATTTTTACTGGTTTCTGTCGGATTTCGAAATCTTGAAAAATTCCTCCGGTCCGCCCTTTGCACTTTTTTCACGTAATTTTGAAAAGTTCACTTTTTCAGTTCCTTTTATCATATTTTGTACTCCAAAGTACGCCGATTAAAAGTACTACTCGCATTTTGAATTACCTCAAATAGTTTCTGAGATATGACGCATTGTAATTTGATAAATTTGTCAAACCGCCGGTTTCACAATTTTGACTATAATGGGAAAACTGTAAGGGATAGAGACACGGGGTTTTCACCATAAGAAATACAACATATTTTTTAATAAACTGGCGAATTTTTACTGGTTTCTGTCGGATTTCGAAATCTTGAAAAATTCCTCCGGTCCCCCCTTTGCACCTTTTTCACGTAATTTTGAAAAGTTCACTTTTTCAGTTCCTTTTATCATATTTTGTACTCCAAAGTACGCCGATTAAAAGTACTACTCGCATTTTGAATTACCTCAAATAGTTTCTGAGATATGACGCATTGTAATTTGATAAATTTGTCAAACCGCCGGTTTCCCAAATTTGACTATAATGCGAAAACTGTAAGGGATAGTTACACGGGGTTTTCACCATAAGAAATACAACATATTTTTTAATAAACTGGCGAATTTTTACTGGTTTCTGTCGGATTTCGAAATCTTGAAAAATTCCTCCGTTCCCCCCTTTGCACTTTTTTCACGTAATTTTGAAAAGTTCCCTTTTTCAGTTCCTTTTATCATATTTTGTACTCCAAAGTACGCCGATTAAAAGTACTACTCGCATTTTGAATTACCGCAAATAGTTTCTGAGATATGACGCATTGTAATTTGATAAATTTGTCAAACCGCCGGTTTCCCAATTTTGACTATAATGGGAAAACTGTAAGGGATAGAGACACGGGGTTTTCACCATAAGAATTACAACCTATTTTTTAATAAACTGGCGAATTTTTACTGGTTTCTGTCGGATTTCGGAATCTTGAAAAATTCCTCCGTTCCCCCCTTTGCACTTTTTTCACGTAATTTTGAAAAGTTCACTTTTTCAGTTCCTTTTATCATATTTTGTACTCCAAAGTACGCCAATTAAAAGTACTACTCGCATTTTGAATTAATTCAAATAGTTTCTGAGATATGACGCATTGTAATTTGATAAATTTGTCAAACCACCGGTTTCCCAATTTTGAGTATAATGCGAAATCTGTAAGGGATAGAGACACGGGGTTTTCACCATAAAAATTACAACATATCTTTTAATAAACTGGCGAATTTTTACTGGTTTCTGTCGGATTTCGAAATCTTGAAAAATTCCTCCGGTCCGCCCTTTGCACTTTTTTCACGTAATTTTGAAAAGTTCACTTTTTCAGTTCCTTTTATCATATTTTGTACTCCAAAGTACGCCGATTAAAAGTACTACTCGCATTTTGAATTACCTCAAATAGTTTCTGAGATATGACGCATTGTAATTTGATAAATTTGTCAAACCGCCGGTTTCACAATTTTGACTATAATGGGAAAACTGTAAGGGATAGAGACACGGGGTTTTCACCATAAGAAATACAACATATTTTTTAATAAACTGGCGAATTTTTACTGGTTTCTGTCGGATTTCGAAATCTTGAAAAATTCCTCCGGTCCCCCCTTTGCAGCTTTTTCACGTAATTTTGAAAAGTTCACTTTTTCAGTTCCTTTTATCATATTTTGTACTCCAAAGTACGCCGATTAAAAGTACTACTCGCATTTTGAATTACCTCAAATAGTTTCTGAGATATGACGCATTGTAATTTGATAAATTTGTCAAACCGCCGGTTTCCCAAATTTGACTATAATGCGAAAACTGTAAGGGATAGTTACACGGGGTTTTCACCATAAGAATTACAACATATTTTTTAATAAACTGGCGAATTTTTACTGGTTTCTGTCGGATTTCGAAATCTTGAAAAATTCCTCCGTTCCGCCCTTTGCACTTTTTTCACGTAATTTTGAAAAGTTCACTTTTTCAGTTCCTTTTATCATATTTTGTACTCCAAAGTACGCCGATTAAAAGTACTACTCGCATTTTGAATTACCTCAAATAGTTTCTGAGATATGACGCATTGTAATTTGATAAATTTGTCAAACCGCCGGTTTCCCAAATTTGACTATAATGCGAAAACTGTAAGGGATAGTTACACGGGGTTTTCACCATAAGAATTACAACATATTTTTTAATAAACTGGCGAATTTTTACTGGTTTCTGTCGGATTTCGAAATCTTGAAAAATTCCTCCGGTCCCCCCTTTGCACTTTTTTCACGTAATTTTGAAAAGTTCACTTTTTCAGTTCCTTTTATCATATTTTGTACTCCAAAGTACGCCGATTAAAAGTACTACTCGCATTTTGAATTACCTCAAATAGTTTCTGAGTTATGACGCATTGTAATTTGATAAATTTGTCAAACCGCCGGTTTCCCAATTTTGACTATAATGGGAAAACTGTAAGGGATAGAGACACGGGGTTTTCACCATAAGAAATACAACATATTTTTTAATAAACTGGCGAATTTTTACTGGTTTCTGTCGGATTTCGAAATCTTGAAAAATTCCTCCGGTCCCCCCTTTGCACCTTTTTCACGTAATTTTGAAAAGTTCACTTTTTCAGTTCCTTTTATCATATTTTGTACTCCAAAGTACGCCGATTAAAAGTACTACTCGCATTTTGAATTACCTCAAATAGTTTCTGAGATATGACGCATTGTAATTTGATAAATTTGTCAAACCGCCGGTTTCCCAAATTTGACTATAATGCGAAAACTGTAAGGGATAGTTACACGGGGTTTTCACCATAAGAATTACAACATATTTTTTAATAAACTGGCGAATTTTTACTGGTTTCTGTCGGATTTCGAAATCTTGAAAAATTCCTCCGGTCCGCCCTTTGCACTTTTTTCACGTAATTTTGAAAAGTTCACTTTTTCAGTTCCTTTTATCATATTTTGTACTCCAAAGTACGCCGATTAAAAGTACTACTCGCATTTTGAATTACCTCAAATAGTTTCTGAGATATGACGCATTGTAATTTGATAAATTTGTCAAACCGCCGGTTTCCCAAATTTGACTATAATGCGAAAACTGTAAGGGATAGTTACACGGGGTTTTCACCATAAGAATTACAACATATTTTTTAATAAACTGGCGAATTTTTACTGGTTTCTGTCGGATTTCGAAATCTTGAAAAATTCCTCCGGTCCCCCCTTTGCACTTTTTTCACGTAATTTTGAAAAGTTCACTTTTTCAGTTCCTTTTATCATATTTTGTACTCCAAAGTACGCCGATTAAAAGTACTACTCGCATTTTGAATTACCTCAAATAGTTTCTGAGATATGACGCATTGTAATTTGATAAATTTGTCAAACCGCCGGTTTCCCAATTTTGACTATAATGGGAAAACTGTAAGGGATAGAGACACGGGGTTTTCACCATAAGAAATACAACATATTTTTTAATAAACTGGCGAATTTTTACTGGTTTCTGTCGGATTTCGAAATCTTGAAAAATTCCTCCGTTCCCCCCTTTGCACTTTTTTCACGTAATTTTGAAAAGTTCCCTTTTTCAGTTCCTTTTATCATATTTTGTACTCCAAAGTACGCCGATTAAAAGTACTACTCGCATTTTGAATTACCGCAAATAGTTTCTGAGATATGACGCATTGTAATTTGATAAATTTGTCAAACCGCCGGTTTCCCAATTTTGACTATAATGGGAAAACTGTAAGGGATAGAGACACGGGGTTTTCACCATAAGAATTACAACCTATTTTTTAATAAACTGGCGAATTTTTACTGGTTTCTGTCGGATTTCGGAATCTTGAAAAATTCCTCCGTTCCCCCCTTTGCACTTTTTTCACGTAATTTTGAAAAGTTCACTTTTTCAGTTCCTTTTATCATATTTTGTACTCCAAAGTACGCCAATTAAAAGTACTACTCGCATTTTGAATTAATTCAAATAGTTTCTGAGATATGACGCATTGTAATTTGATAAATTTGTCAAACCACCGGTTTCCCAATTTTGAGTATAATGCGAAATCTGTAAGGGATAGAGACACGGGGTTTTCACCATAAAAATTACAACATATTTTTTAATAAACTGGCGAATTTTTACTGGTTTCTGTCGGATTTCGAAATCTTGAAAAATTCCTCCGGTCCGCCCTTTGCACTTTTTTCACGTAATTTTGAAAAGTTCACTTTTTCAGTTCCTTTTATCATATTTTGTACTCCAGAGTACGCCGATTAAAAGTACTACTCGCATTTTGAATTACCTCAAATAGTTTCTGAGATATGACGCATTGTAATTTGATAAATTTGTCAAACCGCCGGTTTCACAATTTTGACTATAATGGGAAAACTGTAAGGGATAGAGACACGGGGTTTTCACCATAAGAAATACAACATATTTTTTAATAAACTGGCGAATTTTTACTGGTTTCTGTCGGATTTCGAAATCCTGAAAAATTCCTCCGGTCCCCCCTTTGCACCTTTTTCACGTAATTTTGAAAAGTTACCTTTTTCAGTTCCTTTTATCATATTTTGTACTCCAAAGTACGCCGATTAAAAGTACCACTCGCATTTTGAATTACCTCAAATAGTTTCTGAGATATGACGCATTGTAATTTGATAAATTTGTCAAACCGCCGGTTTCCCAATTTTGACTATAATGGGAAAACTGTAAGGGATAGAGACACGGGGTTTTCACCATAAGAATTACAACCTATTTTTTAATAAACTGGCGAATTTTTACTGGTTTCTGTCGGATTTCGGAATCTTGAAAAATTCCTCCGGTCCCCCCTTTGCACTTTTTTCACGTAATTTTGAAAAGTTCACTTTTTCAGTTCCTTTTATCATATTTTGTACTCCAAAGTACGCCAATTAAAAGTACTACTCGCATTTTGAATTAATTCAAATAGTTTCTGAGATATGACGCATTGTAATTTGATAAATTTGTCAAACCACCGGTTTCCCAATTTTGAGTATAATGCGAAATCTGTAAGGGATAGAGACACGGGGTTTTCACCATAAAAATTACAACATATTTTTTAATAAACTGGCGAATTTTTACTGGTTTCTGTCGGATTTCGAAATCTTGAAAAATTCCTCCGGTCCGCCCTTTGCACTTTTTTCACGTAATTTTGAAAAGTTCACTTTTTCAGTTCCTTTTATCATATTTTGTACTCCAAAGTACGCCGATTAAAAGTACTACTCGCATTTTGAATTACCTCAAATAGTTTCTGAGTTATGACGCATTGTAATTTGATAAATTTGTCAAACCGCCGGTTTCCCAATTTTGACTATAATGGGAAAACTGTAAGGGATAGAGACACGGGGTTTTCACCATAAGAAATACAACATATTTTTTAATAAACTGGCGAATTTTTACTGGTTTCTGTCGGATTTCGAAATCTTGAAAAATTCCTCCGGTCCCCCCTTTGCACCTTTTTCACGTAATTTTGAGAAGTTCACTTTTTCAGTTCCTTTTATCGTGTTTTGTACTCCAAAGTACGCCGATTAAAAGTACTACTCGCATTTTGAATTACCTCAAATAGTTTCTGAGATATGACGCATTGTAATTTGATAAATTTGTCAAACCGCCGGTTTCCCAAATTTGACTATAATGCGAAAACTGTAAGGGATAGTTACACGGGGTTTTCACCATAAGAATTACAACATATTTTTTAATAAACTGGCGAATTTTTACTGGTTTCTGTCGGATTTCGAAATCTTGAAAAATTCCTCCGGTCCCCCCTTTGCACTTTTTTCACGTAATTTTGAAAAGTTCACTTTTTCAGTTCCTTTTATCATATTTTGTACTCCAAAGTACGCCGATTAAAAGTACTACTCGCATTTTGAATTACCTCAAATAGTTTCTGAGATATGACGCATTGTAATTTAATAAATTTGTCAAACCGCCGGTTTCCCAATTTTGACTATAATGGGAAAACTGTAAGGGATAGAGACACGGGGTTTTCACCATAAGAAATACAACATATTTTTTAATAAACTGGCGAATTTTTACTGGTTTCTGTCGGATTTCGAAATCTTGAAAAATTCCTCCGTTCCCCCCTTTGCACTTTTTTCACGTAATTTTGAAAAGTTCCCTTTTTCAGTTCCTTTTATCATATTTTGTACTCCAAAGTACGCCGATTAAAAGTACTACTCGCATTTTGAAATACCGCAAATAGTTTCTGAGATATGACGCATTGTAATTTGATAAATTTGTCAAACCGCCGGTTTCCCAATTTTGACTATAATGGGAAAACTGTAAGGGATAGAGACACGGGGTTTTCACCATAAGAATTACAACCTATTTTTTAATAAACTGGCGAATTTTTACTGGTTTCTGTCGGATTTCGGAATCTTGAAAAATTCCTCCGTTCCCCCCTTTGCACTTTTTTCACGTAATTTTGAAAAGTTCACTTTTTCAGTTCCTTTTATCATATTTTGTACTCCAGAGTACGCCGATTAAAAGTACTACTCGCATTTTGAATTACCTCAAATAGTTTCTGAGATATGACGCATTGTAATTTGATAAATTTGTCAAACCGCCGGTTTCACAATTTTGACTATAATGGGAAAACTGTAAGGGATAGAGACACGGGGTTTTCACCATAAGAAATACAACATATTTTTTAATAAACTGGCGAATTTTTACTGGTTTCTGTCGGATTTCGAAATCTTGAAAAATTCCTCCGGTCCCCCCTTTGCACCTTTTTCACGTAATTTTGAAAAGTTACCTTTTTCAGTTCCTTTTATCATATTTTGTACTCCAAAGTACGCCGATTAAAAGTACCACTCGCATTTTGAATTACCTCAAATAGTTTCTGAGATATGACGCATTGTAATTTGATAAATTTGTCAAACCGCCGGTTTCCCAATTTTGACTATAATGGGAAAACTGTAAGGGATAGAGACACGGGGTTTTCACCATAAGAATTACAACCTATTTTTTAATAAACTGGCGAATTTTTACTGGTTTCTGTCGGATTTCGGAATCTTGAAAAATTCCTCCGGTCCCCCCTTTGCACTTTTTTCACGTAATTTTGAAAAGTTCACTTTTTCAGTTCCTTTTATCATATTTTGTACTCCAAAGTACGCCAATTAAAAGTACTACTCGCATTTTGAATTAATTCAAATAGTTTCTGAGATATGACGCATTGTAATTTGATAAATTTGTCAAACCACCGGTTTCCCAATTTTGAGTATAATGCGAAATCTGTAAGGGATAGAGACACGGGGTTTT
Organism: Rhynchophorus ferrugineus; assembly: GCF_030347505.1. Lineage (NCBI taxonomy): Eukaryota > Metazoa > Arthropoda > Insecta > Coleoptera > Curculionidae > Rhynchophorus > Rhynchophorus ferrugineus. Next base: position 86,068,781 of record NW_027472580.1, on the reverse strand, counting down.
CACCATAAAAATTACAACATATTTTTTAATAAACTGGCGAATTTTTACTGGTTTCTGTCGGATTTCGAAATCTTGAAAAATTCCTCCGGTCCGCCCTTTGCACTTTTTTCACGTAATTTTGAAAAGTTCACTTTTTCAGTTCCTTTTATCATATTTTGTACTCCAAAGTACGCCGATTAAAAGTACTACTCGCATTTTGAATTACCTCAAAAAGTTTCTGAGTTATGACGCATTGTAATTTGATAAATTTGTCAAACCGCCGGTTTCCCAATTTTGACTATAATGGGAAAACTGTAAGGGATAGAGACACGGGGTTTTCACCATAAGAAATACAACATATTTTTTAATAAACTGGCGAATTTTTACTGGTTTCTGTCGGATTTCGAAATCTTGAAAAATTCCTCCGGTCCCCCCTTTGCACCTTTTTCACGTAATTTTGAGAAGTTCACTTTTTCAGTTCCTTTTATCGTGTTTTGTACTCCAAAGTACGCCGATTAAAAGTACTACTCGCATTTTGAATTACCTCAAATAGTTTCTGAGATATGACGCATTGTAATTTGATAAATTTGTCAAACCGCCGGTTTCCCAAATTTGACTATAATGCGAAAACTGTAAGGGATAGTTACACGGGGTTTTCACCATAAGAATTACAACATATTTTTTAATAAACTGGCGAATTTTTACTGGTTTCTGTCGGATTTCGAAATCTTGAAAAATTCCTCCGGTCCCCCCTTTGCACTTTTTTCACGTAATTTTGAAAAGTTCACTTTTTCAGTTCCTTTTATCATATTTTGTACTCCAAAGTACGCCGATTAAAAGTACTACTCGCATTTTGAATTACCTCAAATAGTTTCTGAGATATGACGCATTGTAATTTGATAAATTTGTCAAACCGCCGGTTTCCCAATTTTGACTATAATGGGAAAACTGTAAGGGATAGAGACACGGGGTTTTCACCATAAGAAATACAACATATTTTTTAATAAACTGGCGAATTTTTACTGGTTTCTGTCGGATTTCGAAATCTTGAAAAATTCCTCCGTTCCCCCCTTTGCACTTTTTTCACGTAATTTTGAAAAGTTCCCTTTTTCAGTTCCTTTTATCATATTTTGTACTCCAAAGTACGCCGATTAAAAGTACTACTCGCATTTTGAAATACCGCAAATAGTTTCTGAGATATGACGCATTGTAATTTGATAAATTTGTCAAACCGCCGGTTTCCCAATTTTGACTATAATGGGAAAACTGTAAGGGATAGAGACACGGGGTTTTCACCATAAGAATTACAACCTATTTTTTAATAAACTGGCGAATTTTTACTGGTTTCTGTCGGATTTCGGAATCTTGAAAAATTCCTCCGTTCCCCCCTTTGCACTTTTTTCACGTAATTTTGAAAAGTTCACTTTTTCAGTTCCTTTTATCATATTTTGTACTCCAAAGTACGCCAATTAAAAGTACTACTCGCATTTTGAATTAATTCAAATAGTTTCTGAGATATGACGCATTGTAATTTGATAAATTTGTCAAACCACCGGTTTCCCAATTTTGAGTATAATGCGAAATCTGTAAGGGATAGAGACACGGGGTTTTCACCATAAAAATTACAACATATTTTTTAATAAACTGGCGAATTTTTACTGGTTTCTGTCGGATTTCGAAATCTTGAAAAATTCCTCCGGTCCGCCCTTTGCACTTTTTTCACGTAATTTTGAAAAGTTCACTTTTTCAGTTCCTTTTATCATATTTTGTACTCCAAAGTACGCCGATTAAAAGTACTACTCGCATTTTGAATTACCTCAAATAGTTTCTGAGATATGACGCATTGTAATTTGATAAATTTGTCAAACCGCCGGTTTCCCAATTTTGACTATAATAGGAAAACTGTAAGGGATAGAGACACGGGGTTTTCACCATAAGAAATACAACATATTTTTTAATAAACTGGCGAATTTTTACTGGTTTCTGTCGGATTTCGAAATCTTGAAAAATTCCTCCGGTCCCCCCTTTGCACCTTTTTCACGTAATTTTGAAAAGTTCCCTTTTTCAGTTCCTTTTATCATATTTTGTACTCCAAAGTACGCCGATTAAAAGTACCACTCGCATTTTGAATTACCTCAAATAGTTTCTGAGATATGACGCATTGTAATTTGATAAATTTGTCAAACCGCCGGTTTCCCAATTTTGACTATAATGGGATAACTGTAAGGGATAGAGACACGGGGTTTTCACCATAAGAATTACAACCTATCTTTTAATAAACTGGCGAATTTTTACTGGTTTCTGTCGGATTTCGAAAACTTGAAAAATTCCTCCGGTCCCCCCTTTGCACTTTTTTCACGAAATTTTGAAAAGTTCCCTTTTTCAGTTCCTTTTATCATATCTTGTACTCCAAAGTACGCCGATTAAAAGTACTACTCGCATTTTGAATTACCTCAAATAGTTTCTGAGATATGACGCATTGTAATTTGATAAATTTGTCAAACCGCCGGTTTCCCAATTTTGACTGTAATGGGAAAACTGTAAGGGATAGAGACACGGGGTTTTCACCATAAGAATTACAACCTATTTTTTAATAAACTGGCGAATTTTTACTGGTTTCTGTCGGATTTCGAAATCTTGAAAAATTCCTCCGGTCCCCCCTTTGCACTTTTTTCACGTAATCTTGAAAAGTTCCCTTTTTCAGTTCCTTTTATCATATTTTGTACTCCAAAGTACGCCGATTAAAAGTACTACTCGAATTTTGAATTACCTCAAATAGTTTCTGAGATATGACGCATTGTAATTTGATAAATTTGTCAAACCGCCGGTTTCCCAATTTTGACTATAATGGGAAAACTGTAAGGGATAGAGACACGGGGTTTTCACCATAAGAAATACAACATATTTTTTAATAAACTGGCGAATTTTTACTGGTTTCTGTCGGATTTCGAAATCTTGAAAAATTCCTCCGGTCCCCCCTTTGCACTTTTTTCACGTAATTTTGAGAAGTTCACTTTTTCAGTTCCTTTTATCGTGTTTTGTACTCCAAAGTACGCCGATTAAAAGTACTACTCGCATTTTGAATTACCTCAAATAGTTTCTGAGATATGACGCATTGTAATTTGATAAATTTGTCAAACCGCCGGTTACCCAATTTTGACTATAATGGGAAAACTGTAAGGGATAGAGACACGGGGGGGTTTTCACCATAAGAAATACAACATATTTTTTAATAAACTGGCGAATTTTTACTGGTTTCTGTCAGATTTCGAAATCTTGAAAAATTCCTCCGGTCCCCCCTTTGCAATTTTTTCACGTAATTTTGAGAAGTTCACTTTTTCAGTTCCTTTTATCGTGTTTTGTACTCCAAAGTACGCCGATTAAAAGTACTACTCGCATTTTGAATTACCTCAAATGGTTTCTGAGATATGACGCATTGTAATTTGATAAATTTGTCAAACCGCCGGTTACCCAATTTTGACTATAATGGGAAAACTGTAAGGGATAGAGACACGGGGTTTTCACCATAAGAATTACAACCTATTTTTTAATAAACTGGCGAATTTTTACTGGTTTCTGTCGGATTTCGAAATCTTGAAAAATTCCTCCGGTCCCCCCTTTGCAATTTTTTCACGTAATTTTGAGAAGTTCACTTTTTCAGTTCCTTTTATCGTGTTTTGTACTCCAAAGTACGCCGATTAAAAGTACTACTCGCATTTTGAATTACCTCAAATAGTTTCTGAGATATGACGCATTGTAATTTGATAAATTTGTCAAACCGCCGGTTACCCAATTTTGACTATAATGGGAAAACTGTAAGGGATAGAGACACGGGGTTTTCACCATAAGAAATACAACATATTTTTTAATAAACTGGCGAATTTTTACTGGTTTCTGTCGGATTTTGAAATCTTGAAAAATTCCTCCGGTCCCCCCTTTGCACTTTTTTCACGTAATTTTGAAAAGTTCCCTTTTTCAGTTCCTTTTATCATATCTTGTACTCCAAAGTACGCCGATTAAAAGTACTACTCGCATTTTGAATTACCTCAAATAGTTTCTGAGATATGACGCATTGTAATTTGATAAATTTGTCAAACCGCCGGTTTCCCAATTTTGACTATAATGGGAAAACTGTAAGGGATAGAGACACGGGGTTTTCACCATAAGAAATACAACATATTTTTTAATAAACTGGCGAATTTTTACTGGTTTCTGTCGGATTTCGAAATCTTGAAAAATTCCTCCGGTCCCCCCTTTGCACTTTTTTCACGTAATTTTGAAAAGTTCCCTTTTCAGTTCCTTTTATCATATTTTGTACTCCAAAGTACGCCGATTAAAAGTACTACTCGCATTTTGAATTACCTCAAATAGTTTCTGAGATATGACGCATTGTAATTTGATAAATTTGTCAAACCGCCGGTTTCCCAATTTTGACTATAATGGGAAAACTGTAAGGGATAGAGACACGGGGTTTTCACCATAAGAATTACAACCTATTTTTTAATAAACTGGCGAATTTTTACTGGTTTCTGTCGGATTTCGAAATCTTGAAAAATTCCTCCGGTCCCCCCTTTGCACTTTTTTCACGTAATTTTGAAAAGTTCACTTTTTCAGTTCCTTTTATCATATTTTGTACTCCAAAGTACACCGATTAAAAGTACTGCTCGCATTTTGAATTACCTCAAATAGTTTCTGAGATATGACGCATTGTAATTTGATAAATTTGTCAAACCGCCGGTTTCCCAATTTTGACTATAATGGGAAAACTGTAAGGGATAGAGACACGGGGTTTTCACCATAAGAATTACAACCTATTTTTTAATAAACTGGCGAATTTTTACTGGTTTCTGTCGGATTTCGAAATCTTGAAAAATTCCTCCGGTCCCCCCTTTGCACTTTTTTCACGTAATTTTGAAAAGTTCACTTTTTCAGTTCCTTTTATCATATTTTGTACTCCAAAGTACGCCGATTAAAAGTACTACTCGCATTTTGAATTACCTCAAATAGTTTCTGAGATATGACGCATTGTAATTTGATAAATTTGTCAAACCACCGGTTTCCCAATTTTGAGTATAATGCGAAATCTGTAAGGGATAGAGACACGGGGTTTTCACCATAAAAATTACAACATGTTTTTTAATAAACTGGCGAATTTTTACTGGTTTCTGTCGGATTTCGAAATCTTGAAAAATTCCTCCGGTCCCCCCTTTGCACTTTTTTCACGTAATTTTGAAAAGTTCACTTTTTCAGTTCCTTTTATCATATTTTGTACTCCAAAGTACGCCGATTAAAAGTACTACTCGCATTTTGAATTACCTCAAATAGTTTCTGAGATATGACGCATTGTAATTTGATAAATTTGTCAAACCGCCGGTTTCCCAATTTTGACTATAATGGGAAAACTGTAAGGGATAGAGACACGGGGTTTTCACCATAAGAAATACAACATATTTTTTAATAAACTGGCGAATTTTTACTGGTTTCTGTCGGATTTCGAAATCTTGAAAAATTCCTCCGGTCCCCCCTTTGCACTTTTTTCACGTAATTTTGAAAAGTTCCCTTTTTCAGTTCCTTTTATCATATTTTGTACTCCAAAGTACGCCGATTAAAAGTACCACTCGCATTTTGAATTACCTCAAATAGTTTCTGAGATATGACGCATTGTAATTTGATAAATTTGTCAAACCGCCGGTTTCCCAATTTTGACTATAATGGGATAACTGTAAGGGATAGAGACACGGGGTTTTCACCATAAGAATTACAACCTATCTTTTAATAAACTGGCGAATTTTTACTGGTTTCTGTCGGATTTCGAAAACTTGAAAAATTCCTCCGGTCCCCCCTTTGCACTTTTTTCACGAAATTTTGAAAAGTTCCCTTTTTCAGTTCCTTTTATCATATCTTGTACTCCAAAGTACGCCGATTAAAAGTACTACTCGCATTTTGAATTACCTCAAATAGTTTCTGAGATATGACGCATTGTAATTTGATAAATTTGTCAAACCGCCGGTTTCCCAATTTTGACTATAATGGGAAAACTGTAAGGGATAGAGACACGGGGTTTTCACCATAAGAAATACAACATATTTTTTAATAAACTGGCGAATTTTTACTGGTTTCTGTCGGATTTCGAAATCTTGAAAAATTCCTCCGGTCCCCCCTTTGCACTTTTTTCACGTAATTTTGAAAAGTTCCCTTTTTCAGTTCCTTTTGTCATATTTTGTACTCCAAAGTACGCCGATTAAAAGTACTACTCGCATTTTGAATTACCTCAAATAGTTTCAGAGATATGACGCATTGTAATTTGATAAATTTGTCAAACCTCCGGTTTCCCAATTTTGACTATAATGGGAAAACTTTAAGGGATAGAGACACGGGGTTTTCACCATAAGAATTACAACCTATTTTTTAATAAACTGGCGAATTTTTACTGGTTTCTGTCGGATTTCGAAATCTTGAAAAATTCCTCCGGTCCCCCCTTTGCACTTTTTTCACGTAATTTTGAAAAGTTCCCTTTTTCAGTTCCTTTTATCATATTTTGTACTCCAAAGTACGCCGATTAAAAGTACTACTCGCATTTTGAATTACCTCAAATAGTTTCTGAGATATGACGCATTGTAATTTGATAAATTTGTCAAACCGCCGGTTTCCCAATTTTGACTATAATGGGAAAACTGTAAGGGATAGAGACACGGGGTTTTCACCATAAGAATTACAACCTATTTTTTAATAAACTGGCGAAATTTTACTGGTTTCTGTCGGATTTCGAAAACTTGAAAAATTCCTCCGGTCCCCCCTTTGCACTTTTTTCACGAAATTTTGAAAAGTTCCCTTTTTCAGTTCCTTTTATCATATCTTGTACTCCAAAGTACGCCGATTAAAAGTACTACTCGCATTTTGAATTACCTCAAATAGTTTCTGAGATATGACGCATTGTAATTTGATAAATTTGTCAAACCGCCGGTTTCCCAATTTTGACTATAATGGGAAAACTGTAAGGGATAGAGACACGGGGTTTTCACCATAAGAAATACAACATATTTTTTAATAAACTGGCGAATTTTTACTGGTTTCTGTCGGATTTCGAAATCTTGAAAAATTCCTCCGGTCCCCCCTTTGCACTTTTTTCACGTAATTTTGAAAAGTTCCCTTTTTCAGTTCCTTTTGTCATATTTTGTACTCCAAAGTACGCCGATTAAAAGTACTACTCGCATTTTGAATTACCTCAAATAGTTTCAGAGATATGACGCATTGTAATTTGATAAATTTGTCAAACCTCCGGTTTCCCAATTTTGACTATAATGGGAAAACTTTAAGGGATAGAGACACGGGGTTTTCACCATAAGAATTACAACCTATTTTTTAATAAACTGGCGAATTTTTACTGGTTTCTGTCGGATTTCGAAATCTTGAAAAATTCCTCCGGTCCCCCCTTTGCACTTTTTTCACGTAATTTTGAAAAGTTCCCTTTTTCAGTTCCTTTTATCATATTTTGTACTCCAAAGTACGCCGATTAAAAGTACTACTCGCATTTTGAATTACCTCAAATAGTTTCTGAGATATGACGCATTGTAATTTGATAAATTTGTCAAACCGCCGGTTTCCCAATTTTGACTATAATGGGAAAACTGTAAGGGATAGAGACACGGGGTTTTCACCATAAGAATTACAACCTATTTTTTAATAAACTGGCGAAATTTTACTGGTTTCTGTCGGATTTCGAAATCTTGAAAAATTCCTCCGGTCCCTCCTTTGCAATTTTTTCACGTAATTTTGAGAAGTTCACTTTTTCAGTTCCTTTTATCGTGTTTTTTACTCCAAAGTACGCCGATTAAAAGTACTACTCGCATTTTGAATTACCTCAAATAGTTTCTGAGATATGACGCATTGTAATTTGATAAATTTGTCAAACCGCCGGTTACACAATTTTGACTATAATGGGAAAACTGTAAGGGATAGAGACACGGGGTTTTCACCATAAGAAATACAACATATTTTTTAATAAACTGGCGAATTTTTACTGGTTTCTGTCGGATTTTGAAATCTTGAAAAATTCCTCCGGTCCCCCCTTTGCACTTTTTTCACGTAATTTTGAAAAGTTCCCTTTTTCAGTTCCTTTTATCATATTTTGTACTCCAAAGTACGCCGATTAAAAGTACTACTCGAATTTTGAATTACCTCAAATAGTTTCTGAGATATGACGCATTGTAATTTGATAAATTTGTCAAACCGCCGGTTTCCCAATTTTGACTATAATGGGAAAACTGTAAGGGATAGAGACACGGGGTTTTCACCATAAGAAATACAACATATTTTTTAATAAACTGGCGAATTTTTACTGGTTTCTGTCGGATTTCGAAATCTTGAAAAATTCCTCCGGTCCCCCCTTTGCACTTTTTTCACGTAATTTTGAGAAGTTCACTTTTTCAGTTCCTTTTATCGTGTTTTGTACTCCAAAGTACGCCGATTAAAAGTACTACTCGCATTTTGAATTACCTCAAATAGTTTCTGAGATATGACGCATTGTAATTTGATAAATTTGTCAAACCGCCGGTTACCCAATTTTGACTATAATGGGAAAACTGTAAGGGATAGAGACACGGGGTTTTCACCATAAGAAATACAACATATTTTTTAATAAACTGGCGAATTTTTACTGGTTTCTGTCGGATTTCGAAATCTTGAAAAATTCCTCCGGTCCCCCCTTTGCAATTTTTTCACGTAATTTTGAGAAGTTCACTTTTTCAGTTCCTTTTATCGTGTTTTGTACTCCAAAGTACGCCGATTAAAAGTACTACTCGCATTTTGAATTACCTCAAATAGTTTCTGAGATATGACGCATTGTAATTTGATAAATTTGTCAAACCGCCGGTTACCCAATTTTGACTATAATGGGAAAACTGTAAGGGATAGAGACACGGGGTTTTCACCATAAGAAATACAACATATTTTTTAATAAACTGGCGAATTTTTACTGGTTTCTGTCGGATTTTGAAATCTTGAAAAATTCCTCCGGTCCCCCCTTTGCACTTTTTTCACGTAATTTTGAAAAGTTCCCTTTTTCAGTTCCTTTTATCATATTTTGTACTCCAAAGTACGCCGATTAAAAGTACTACTCGAATTTTGAATTACCTCGAATAGTTTCTGAGATATGACGCATTGTAATTTGATAAATTTGTCAAACCGCCGGTTTCCCAATTTTGACTATAATGGGAAAACTGTAAGGGATAGAGACACGGGGTTTTCACCATAAGAAATACAACATATTTTTTAATAAACTGGCGAATTTTTACTGGTTTCTGTCGGATTTCGAAATCTTGAAAAATTCCTCCGGTCCCCCCTTTGCACTTTTTTCACGTAATTTTGAGAAGTTCACTTTTTCAGTTCCTTTTATCGTGTTTTGTACTCCAAAGTACGCCGATTAAAAGTACTACTCGCATTTTGAATTACCTCAAATAGTTTCTGAGATATGACGCATTGTAATTTGATAAATTTGTCAAACCGCCGGTTACCCAATTTTGACTATAATGGGAAAACTGTAAGGGATAGAGACACGGGGTTTTCACCATAAGAATTACAACCTATTTTTTAATAAACTGGCGAATTTTTACTGGTTTCTGTCGGATTTCGAAATCTTGAAAAATTCCTCCGGTCCCCCCTTTGCAATTTTTTCACGTAATTTTGAGAAGTTCACTTTTTCAGTTCCTTTTATCGTGTTTTGTACTCCAAAGTACGCCGATTAAAAGTACTACTCGCATTTTGAATTACCTCAAATAGTTTCTGAGATATGACGCATTGTAATTTGATAAATTTGTCAAACCGCCGGTTACCCAATTTTGACTATAATGGGAAAACTGTAAGGGATAGAGACACGGGGTTTTCACCATAAGAAATACAACATATTTTTTAATAAACTGGCGAATTTTTACTGGTTTCTGTCGGATTTCGAAATCTTGAAAAATTCCTCCGGTCCCCCCTTTGCACTTTTTTCACGTAATTTTGAAAATTTCACTTTTTCAGTTCCTTTTATCATATTTTGTACTCCAAAGTACGCCGATTAAAAGTACTACTCGCATTTTGAATTACCCCAAATAGTTCCTGAGATATGGCGCATTATAATTTGATAAATTTGTCAAACCGCCGGTTTCCCAATTTTGACTATAATGCGAAAACTGTAAGGGATAAAGATACGGGGTTTTCACCATAAGAATTACAACATATTTTTTAATAAACTGGCGAATTTTTACTGGTTTTTGTCGGATTTCCGACTCTCTCTCTCTCTCTCTCTCTCTCTCTCTCTCTCTCTCTATATATATATATATATATATATATATATATATATATATATATATATATATATATAATAATTGTGGTAATAGATTCACTTTTCATTTTTGGTCACAATACGTCACAACAATTTCTTGCTTTTTATGTAGTGACATAATCGCTATATTTTAACGGTCCAAAATGGTATTGAGTTTATTATGATCTGTTCTTTATCATTAACACTAAAAATGGCACTTTGAAATCGTTGAAACAAAACTGAGAACTATAGGAAATGACGAAGTACCATAGGTTTCTAAAAGTGTTTAACTTGACAATAATACAAATTGAACTTGTTAATTTAAGTTTACGAATAGGTATTTTTATACGTAAAATCATCAAATTTGGTTAAGATATTATCAGTTGTTTACTCAGATACTTCGCGTTTTCACCAATAGATGTCGCTAATCGAAATAAATACAGGTACCTAATATGTTAGGTCAATTTAAGTTGATGTCGTTTAGAAAATTTTATCTTTTGTGCTGAAGGAGTGTCTTCTCTACAAGAGAAAATGTAATGCGCTACTAAACAGTGTAATGAAAATTTACATACTTTACGCACAATAATACTTCTGAAAGTGACTAATAATTAACATTGTCCTAATAATCACACCCAAACAATCGTACCTTATTTTAAAAGTAACACCATAAAATATATGAACTTACGGCATAACGTATCTAAAATAAATATAAGAAAACTGTATATAGTAATTTTATTCATCATACCGTCTGTGTTTATTCAAACACAGGAACAAGATAAAAAAAGCCGCAATAAAAAGCGAAGAGAGATCCAAATTAATACGATAAAGGTTTAAGTTTTCCCATTAGATTTTCCGCCCGTGTGTTTCCCTTCCAGTTTAAGGTTGTTCAAATATTCTTTTCAGTAACTTTCCGCATTTGGAGTTAATATAAGACCGAAGTTTCGAATATATCAAGGGTAGAAAGTTTAATATTTTAGGCTTACAACTCAGTTGTATCGGATATTAACTAGGAAGAGTGATAAGAACTGGTTTAGGAGACGGAGGTAAAATTTATTGTTAATTGTTAAATTAGATACAAGTAATAATTTAAATTGCTCATTGTAATATCTTGAGCATAGTTTTGGCATTGGAAATTAATCATTTAAAAAACAATTGTTTAATTGTGAACAGGGATCTAAGAAGTTTTTTCGGCATTTTTATGCACTAATATGTGTACAAATATGAATCCGCCCTTTATACGTTACAAATGTTAATAGTAGTGCTATACTTGAATAATATGAGTGTTTAAAAATTTACGCAAGAGCATTTAATGTTTTATAAATTAGGGTTATGTTTGGAACACATACATATTTTGTCGATATATTTCATGATCATTTTATCTAAATGTAGCTGAAATTTATGGTTCCTTCTTTAACTCTCCTTTTACAATACGCAGGTAGTTGTGAGCTTCTTAACATCAAATTGTGATATTTAGTCGAACACAATCCTTAAGCCCATATAGATATTTGAAATTGAAATATATGGAATTATGCCAAGAAGACGAATTATTAATGCCTCCAGTGACACTTCAGAAATAAATATCTTCGTAGAAATTTGAAATTGTACGCCATTCTCTAGACCATTAAAAAATTGGCAACAGTCCGACTAGTCGAGACTAGATTCTTCTTGCTAACTTTTTTTTTGTTTGTTTTGTTTTGTTTGTTTGTTTGTACAACCTTACTGATTGAACAATTATTTCAGATCAGTTCATATTATAATTTTATTACTCACAAGCTCGAATTCTGCTGAGGCATGGATGTACTTTATGTTTGTCATTGTGATAGTACATGTATTTATAAGCAACTGTGAAAGATACGTCAAGTAATAACCATCCCAGTCACGCCAGCTACCAGCTTGGGTGAGAGTGCGTGTTTTCTAGGACGGTTTTTATGTCGAGAATTGTGGTTCGGAAAGCACGTTATACTATACGGAACGGGGAATAAATAAGAAACAATACAAAATAAATTTTAAAAAAATGGTGCCTGATATAATGGATATGGTAAAAATAGTGGGAAACAAGATCAGAAATCATAGAGCACTTGTTCTAGCATTAGCCTCAAAATTCAAATTAAAAATTGAAGCACAAGAAAAATGAAGAGAAAGAAGAAATGACAAATTTAAGAGAACTACAAAGAATATAGGTCAGAGTATAGAAAAATCAAGGAAAACAACGACCCAAAGGTGTAGAAAAATGGTACAGTTAGTTAAAACATAAAAGTATCCAACGAAAGAAAACACTTGAGTTACAAATATTTGGGTTTACCTAAACATCTTTACGAAACAATGCAGAAAGCGGTTTTTTTGGCGACAGCTGAAATAGCCAGAACAGTTCAAAATCTGCATAGAAGCTCATCCCGTTGAACACAGTGCTTAATATGTTCGATAATTTGAATAGTTAGAACAATTTGAAATATTTACAAATTTAATGTGTTTAACAATATTTAGTCCGACTAGCCGAGACTAGATTCTTCTTGCTAACCTTTTTATATTTTAGTCATCTAAGTTTGCACAACGTTACTGATTGAACAATTATTTCAGATCAGTTCATATAATAATTCTATTAATTTACTCATCTTTATACTGATGGTCCCAAATCGTGTACAGGATTTGGTTGTGCCTTTTCTGTACGTATATATATGATACTCACTGCTAAACTATGCGCCATTAATCAGACCCTAAATTATGTGTCTACTAAACCAAACAGACAATGGCTCATTCTTTCAGGCTTCTGCAGCTCGCCAGTCTCAAAATCCCTGAGTCTCCTGCGATCACTTTTGCTGACTTATCCCATTATAATAATGCTTACCACAGTCGCATTTCAAAGATGCTGGGACGCAGACAGTGGTTTAAACGATCTTGTTGAAGATACTTTTTCAGTCTCCTTCCTGTTTTCCGCACCGGGAATTGGTGCAGTTTAACTCAATCGGCTCAAACACTGGAACACTATTATTTTTCACACAACCACTTGATGTTTTCAAGCATAATATCGAGCTGTGAATTCTGTGAGAGATCCTCAGTTTTCTATCTTCCAGCTTTTGAACTACTGCCATCGCATTTTCTCTATAAGAATAAGATTCAGGCTGAATAATTTCAGGAAAACTTTTGTCGGCACACCAGTTGATCAAATTCTTACGATTCTTAATTCTTATATATATTATCATTTTAATTATTTCATTTGAATCGTTCTCTTAACTCCCAGTAATTATCGATTGTCTTTGTATCCTTTAATTATTTACTCCTGTTTCTGTCATCCTGAACTTTAACATTTCGCTGTTAACGTTCATTTTATTTATACAAAATTTTATATATACGCAATTGGTTTGCCATATATTTTACTTTAATTTATTGTAAAAAATTTTAATTATACACATAAATATTTACGTTTGTTTATGTCCTTGTATAGTCGCGAAATGGCGATAAAAGCAACAAACAAAAAAAAATAAGACTTTTGTCTTTTAAAATGAAATATTTTTCAAATCAATAAGTATTTGTTTTTACAACATCTATTTTAAACTACGGGTTGATTCACGCTACACTTCTAAATAATAATAATGAGGCATAGTAGTATTTCTACTGTTTTAGATCGCCATCCTTCCGTTTCGAATAAAAAACTTGTTATATCGTAAAAATCAGCAGATCTCTCAAAAAATAACTTCTTGGTATATTTCAATTTCCGGTTATGTTCGAAAAAGTATTATTTTGTTTTCGGTAAAAGTGGCCAAACAGTATAAAAAAAAGTACGACGTGCTTCTGTCCTTGATGTGATAAACGGCGAACTGACTCGGCATATTCGAAGCTCATTAATATTTTTGTTACAGTTTTTTAGCCATCGCCATCCTTCCATTTTAATGAAGACATTTTGTTAGATCGCGAAGTCAGGAAACCTTTTAGAAAATAACTTTCGGCAAACGCGCCGGAATTTTTAAAAAAGGCGGAATGAATTTTCATAATATTTCTTTTCGTTTCTCTACGAACGTATTAAAATTAATCTTTTTGTTGCTTGCGGCCAGATGCGATTTATTGAAAATTGAAATCGACTTAATTTACTTTTTGCCATCAAATATTTAACGGAAAAGGCTTAGTTCCCTTCTGGTTAACAGAAAATCCACCGGGGAGAAACGCTGATGGTGCTTCTTATTTTTTCCAATTAATTATATATAGAAGAGTTTTCAAATAAATATAATGATGATTATACTTACAATAAAGTTAATTAAAAATATTTTAAAGCCGGAATATCCTTTATAAATGTTTTGTTTTATTATATTTTAGAGGTTCCTTTTATTAATTAGGTTTTATTTGGATTTTTAACATATTGGCTCCAAACCACGATTATCGGCATCATAACCAATCCATAGCCGGCGTTGCTGGTGGGCAGTGTCACCTTCTCAACCATTAACTAGCTACAGCTGCTGCAGGATTTCAACTTCTTCAAATCTTTTTAAGGAAAACGGAGACATCTTGGGACGTGCAATTTGGCACGTTTAAAGCTTATAGGGACGAAGAATATTTAGGCCTAAAATGTTTATGAATTATGCGCTACAAATCAGTAAATTCTAATGACTATTATTCCTCGTTTCTATTATACGTGAGTCAAAACAGGGAGGCGTAATTTTTATGGCAAAATCTGGCAGTGCTCTGCCGCAAAATGCCGACAGAGCAATTATAAATCGGTAAAAAAATCTCTAAATTTTATATGTGAGTTTTATAGTTGCATAAAATATTATGTTATTTCCGGTTTGGTATGTATTGATAATACGGGAATGTATTGTTGGAACTATTAGATTTATGGCAAGTTGGGATAAGAAAATGTTTAAAAGTACTATGATCAGGTAGCTATTTTTAATATTTTTTTATACAGAGAACAAATTAATGTGTACACTTTGTCGAAAGTAACAGGTAAGATGGGGGTATTTCTTGAAATCGACTAGTTTTGATCGTTTTCTTTCTTCCGTCATCGTTGTAAATCCTATCAACTGGCGAGAGGCCAGTAGTAACGTAATTTATTTGAATCGGTGTTATTGAATTTTACATTAAACAACAAATTATCCATCTAATAAATGTTTATAATGAGAATCAATCATCCTAAAATATATTTTTCTAATTTGCACGTACGTTTTTACATCACAATATAGCCTAAATGTAAAGACAGATAATTACATTGTGTATTTTTTTGTTATTAGGCAGCTCAACTTTTATGGTTTCGATTGAATAGTATTATGAGGCGCAGATGATGGATGGCCCTTTGGAAAAATCGAGTTGGAAATGCTCCAAAGTATAATGCGATGATGAATTATCGCCATAGGAAAGTTAATTAAAACGGTATATTTTATAGATTAGCTCGCAGATATTGACAGAATACTATAGAACAGATCTGTGTACATTAAAAAGTTTCTTATATTTCTTAGGTACTTAAATAGCAGTCTGACTGCCAGCAATAAAAACGTAATGGTATCCTGAAACTTGCAAGAACTTTTTTTGAACTTGAAAGTGGAAGTGTTTCAGGATTTAATTTTATACCTAGGAGTTTTATTCGTTCCTTAGTTGTATTCTTGATCTCTGGTTTTTATTAAGAATTAACGTCACTTTTAATCTAATTCTGGCGGCATTCGGTCTTTTTTGTTCTGTATCATATAACTTTAGGGTAAATGATGTGGCTCGGTGAATGGAGGTAAAACGAAATGAAACAGTGGTGTTTACATTATGTGACCGTTATTTATTGGCAATATAAAAAAAATTGAAAAATAAAAATAATAAAACGGACGGCAGCGGTGTTACCTGGAGACGAGGCTTGGGCAGTCGATGGTGGCACATCTAAACCAAACGAGGGTTGAGCACTGAATGAATCGCAATACCCTTCAATAACATCCCAGATCAACGTCTCGGGGTTGCCGCCAGCTATTTGTTATCGGGTTCTAGTTGGCGCTGCTGGCATCCCGCCCGTGTTCAACATCTGGGATTATATTTCTGAGTATTTTGTAGACCCTTATTCCACGATGTAAAATTCGACTTGCCTCAAGGTCGCTACATAACTACATGGAAGTTAATTAATATCATTTTTATGACTTCTTATATTCTTTAAATTTCAAATACCTTCTTCAATGCGATTTTTTGGTCTCTCAACACAATTTGGACTTGTTACTTTTAATTTCCAATTCAATACATATGTTCACGATGCATTAGTTTATATATTTAAGCCAAAATCTTAGGCTATACCTCCGTAGTTTTAGAATAGTCGTAGTAATTTAACAGCAAAAATTGAGGAACTTGACAGTAGGACAGTATTATATGCTGATAGTTACTATAAAACAGTTATTACTGAGAATTAAAATAATCGATTAGAAGAAACGAAATCACTAATATATAGGAAACTATCAAGTTAGTGGGAGCCAACTCGGTTGGCGCAGTGGTCAAGGCGACAGGACGGTCTTCCTACTGTTTCAGTAGTCACAGGCTCGAATTCTGCTGGGGCATGGATGTACTTTATGTTTGTAATTGTGATAGTACATATCTTTATAAGCAACTGTGAAAAATACGTCAAGTAATAACCATCCCAGTCACGCCAGCAACCAGGTTGGGTAAGAGTGCGTGTTTTCTAGGATGGTCTCTAGGTTATTCGTCGGTAGGCTTAATGCCGAGAATCGCGGTTCGGAACGCACGTTATACTATACGGAACGGGGAATAAATAAATACTGTATCATTTTAATATTTCTGATATGTGAGAAAAGTCAATATTCCCCATGAAAGGAGCGAGAAGCTCTTCGATATATCTTTATAATATTAATACATTTTTGACCTTAACATAATATCCACACTTAACATAACAGTTAAATAACGGTCTTAGTATAATTTACATAGCAGTAAACAAATAAAAAAAGGATACTACTCGTATTTATGAAAGCTGATGTTCTCAGATCAGGATTCACTCAGTAAATCCAATTTCAAGTTATCCGTCAGCTACCGACATCGATCGTATTCGTGATGGTGGCCAGTCCACCGGCGTTACCGTTCGAGCGTCTCTCGGCTACTTGTAAAGTTTTTCCTGACGCAAATCGAGTGGAAATCGAACTCGGTCTAAGCAAATAGCAAATGACAAAGTTTATCGATCCGACTGGAAACTGGACAAGATAATAAAAAAACGGCGACTTTACTCACGAAAATTGCTTTCGAAAATGAAAAAGGAAGCCGACGTTCGAACGTTCGGAGTTTCCGCCGACGATTGCTACAATCGGAAATATTAATCTCCCCGAATGGGATTTGTAAGACAAGTCGTTTTCGGCTTAGTGGAAATAAATTATTTTTCTACGAAAACACGTAAATTTGTTATTTGTTATTCGTCGCTGAATCAGCACTAATTTCTATTACCTTTATTTTATTTCTGGCTATGCCATATTGAGGGTACTTTATCATCCGACCGCTGGTCTTATTCACAATCATCGGTAGAACATAATTTTGCCTTAAATATCGGTCATATGTATTTCTACTCTAATAACATTAACTCTATTATTTAATTATTTATTTATTTATAATTTTAGTCAATTGTATTTTTTAATTCATACATTCCTGACATACAAATAGATACATAATATAAATAAACATAAACTATAACACATCAATATGAATATAAATAATTCATTAACACCTTCACTGTCCATCTGGGATCAAATATTTAACAGGTCAATTGAAAGTCTCCGGCCTGACACATAGATAACCCTAACCTTCAAAAGATAGGTGTATAAATTCCGAAGTCCAATCGACAATCATCCGAGTGGACTGCACACAATGAACCCGTTCCAAAGCGTGGGAAAACGCAACAGTCAGATGGCAAGTTTATGGCGTCTGTATTTCGGAATGCGCATGGAATAATTTTCATTGACTGCCTTAAAAACGAAAGGACCATCAACAGCGACTATTACATGGCGTTATTGAACCGTTTGAAATACGAAATAGCCTAAAAACGAGCGCATTTGAAGAAAAAGAAAGTGCTGCTACCAAGACAATACACCGTGTCAAAAATCCATTAGTTGGGCTTCGAATTGCTTCCTCACCCACCGTATTTCACTCCTCGTCCTTCCTCATCCAGATCTAGCCCCCAGCGACTATTTCCTGTTCGCAGATTTTAAAAGAATGCTCACTGGGAAGAAATATTCGTCCAATGAAGAAGTGATCGACGAAACTGAAGCCTATTTTGTAGCAAAGGGCAAATCGTACTATAAAAATGTATTAATTAAATGTAAATGTTCTCTTTCATTCTTCTGAAGCAGCATTTCATTGACGATTTTTCGATTTTATAATTGCTTGCCTTTAAATTCATGTGGTACCCATCGTTTCATCTTTTGGATCTTTCCCATCTCTTTTAATCATGCACAAACTGCGTCTCGGCTTCCATTCAACTTTCCTGTATTTTTTATTAGAGTTTGTGTTGAATATTAATCTAATAAGTCTGACACTTCTGCGTCTTCAAAGTTTCATAGACATAGCAGGACATTAATGCTTTTGTACGTTGAAATCACCACATTCTCGAAACCACGTTCCACATGTTATTTTAATTGAGACAAGCACACCATAAATCTCTGCAGCCAAACGATATCTTTCGGTGGCTTTTCTTAATGAAGCAAATAAAGTAAGATGTAATCTGGGTCGCAAATGCACATTTTCAATCACAAAACTCGACATTAAAAAAAATAACGCTTTTATTTTGGTGGAAAGTCAATTTAACGTCAATAAAATTAAATACCGTATATATGGAGCCATAATATACTTGTACCATGTGAAATTTATTAAAGAGAAGGGAAATTAATTACCCACATATCTAGCATTAATAAATATTATAATGCAAGTACATTACAGATCATATAAAAGTTGAATATTTGGTACGCTAATAGCTATAAGAGCTATAAAATATAAGTACACATATATTTGCTGACATATACACGTCAACAGAAATATAAATAGGTTACATTAGTTTCACATCTTATGTCTTATGTATCTTATGTAGCAACTGTTCGACCTCTTGTGTACGTATTATCGGCTATCAAGGAGAAACATCAGTCCAGGTGTCCGCATAATCTAAGACAAACTCGGAATAGGCAAAGCAAATTCAACAAGTAATCACAAACAGTTTCACTAAGTTTTCTAGGTAAATTTAGTTTCCTAAGAATTGGTATTGTCTCCAGTATGAGCGTTTCTATCGCCTGTCAAAGCATAAATATTCACTATAAAGATTATATACATCTTAATAGACATGGGAACTAAATTTATAATAGTATGGTATATTAATGTTTATTAGATGATCGTAAGAGACGTGACGTGAAATGATAATGGTCTATTTTAGGTTGATTGGCATCAGTTTTGAATGCCGGTGTAGGTAGATTTTAAAATATATCTAGATATCCAGCTATGTAATTGAAGGAGAAATTTGTTGTCCGTAAAGTTTGGCCAGTGGAATTGAATGATCTTGAAAGTTTAACAATACGATAGTAAACTCAAAAGTTAAAACATTTTATGTGATAGATTTTTTCACAGAGAGGCTAGACTGGAAATGATTTGGTTTTTAAAATTCACAATGGGTCTTAGATAAATTATTAGAACTATTCAGTCTAGTCAGTATGCTCTACAAATTTAAATATAATATTGAAATATTAATAACGTAATGTTATAATAAATTACTAAATATATAATATATAAATAAAAAATTAAAATGTCATAATAAAATTTTGCAAAATGTTGCCCTCATTTGAAGAATATTATGTACATAAAGAATTTTATTAAAATATATTTTAAAGTATTCTTTTTATCAACGAGGGTTTATCTGGACTGTCCCTACTGTTTAACCTGGGCTAAGAACCACGGTCCTCGGCATTAAGCCTTCCAACTGGTAAGTGAACAGCTAAAGACCATCCCAGAAGACAATAAATCTTACCAAGCCTGTTTACTGGCGTGATTGGGATAGTTATTTCTGGTCGGATTCCTTGGCCACTATTGCCTATAAAGACATTTACAAATATAAACATAAATTACAACCCATGCCCCATTAGGATTCGACAAACCCTCGACTATGGCAACAACAGGAGGACCGTCCTGTCGCCTTGACTACTGCGCTAATCAAGGGGTCTACAAAGGAATTTTACAAGGAAAACAAAGGAAATTTGGTATAGTTAAAGTATTTATTGACCACAAGTGCACACATTGAATATTTACATATACTAGGTGTGTTCATTCATTTTTAATATTTCACTTTAAAAAAACATTTGTTGAGATTAATTTTGTTTTTGGTCTCCATCTAGATACCATGCAATAAATCTTGCAATTTTTCTGCAATTTCTCTTACGTTAACATCCAAATCACTAGTTTTAAATACTCAAAAGAAAATGTTCCTAGATGTTTCAAAAGCCGTTTTTTAAAATCAAACAGCAGTAGAAATGAATGTCGAAAATGCAATTATGGGCGTTCATAATTAGCGTGTATTTACCGAATATCACTCACCAATATAAATAGCTGGTCAAAATACATGCAAGTACTAATATCAGCAGAATAATTAAGCTTTTTAGAATCCTTATAACTTACAACTAGATATATCAAGTTTAAAAATCTTTTTATAAAGATAATGTGAAATTCTTCGGTTAATCCTATCAACTAAAGAGCTACTGCCAAGATATGAATGCATTATTGTTTGTTCTTGACAACCATTGAATATACTTATATTGTATGATTCATTTTCTGCGAATATACAGTCTTTTGAGTCAGACCCTGTATGTTTATATTCCCGACGAAACAATTTATTCTACGCTTCGTTCGCCGCATTCGACGGCATTAAGGCATACGAGCCTCCGCTATTTGTAATCGTATTTCTCGGACGGATCGGTAAGAAACGTCGGTAAATATTTAACAAGTCACGCGGTTCGTCTTCCTGACGTCTCCCCGAACGGAAATAAAAGCCTATTTACCTCGCCGTTTCCTTGATTTCGCCTCGGTCAGAAGGGTCTCGTATTTCGTCTACCCCGTCAACAATGAAACGGTTAAGGGGCCCCCGCCCGATATTTGCCCGAGCGGGGGAGCGCGTTTAATTTGACGATTTTGGCACTGGCAATATCTCGACTCTTTGACGTCAGTCGCCGATTTTTAACGGCGGCTTTCGTCGCAGGAATTACGGAACGAAGAGAATTAGATTTGGCTCGGATGTTGGTTTAGGCGGCGAGTAGTTGTGGGGAATGTGCGATTTGGTGGAGTTCTCAACGGTCGCGTTTGGGTAATGCGTGCAGGTTTGTCGAAATGAAATGGGATGACGCTTGAAATCGAGAAGATCCTTATCTGGGGTGGGCTTGTAAGACCTTTTTGTGCTTTTCAAACGTATGCCGAACGATAGGGAGAATTTTACATGAGAACTGACTCTAATTTGTATTAATTTACATTACAGAGTTCGAATATATTAAAACAAACCTTTGTCATCAAAAAACTATTATTATTACTTCGATCTGCTGTGTCAAACTGTCAATGAGGAATATAATAATGCTATATTTTTTTACGCTTGTCGTCATTTTTTTGTCACAATAATATTCCTTCCTATACAGAAATTATCAACTCACTATCCACAACATAACGCAATTAATCCATAGTCCCCGCCAGGGCAGAGTGTCTACTTCTCAACCAACACACCGCAATTGGTGCCGGAGGACTTCGAATATTCTTTACGATACCTCGTAACCCCATCTTCCTGACATACGTCATCACATTGGCCGCAATGATTCAGCCCCCCTACAGAATTTATCTCTAAAAAAAAACTTTTTATGGTATTATTTCATGCTTTTAACACCTCGTAACAATAGTAATAAATTAATAGTAAGTTAAGTATAGCCGTATATGTATATAGAGAAACTTCTGCAAAGAGCATGGGAACTTAATTCTGACTATACGGTGGGTAGCAAAATAATTCGGAACCCAATTTGTTCAATTTGACTACCGTTTTCAGAGATTTCTACTAAAACTAAAAAACTTAAAGTTGTTTAACTCGTCTCACTAATATTACCATTTTTATATTTTGAGTAAGGTACATTTTTGAGTGAGTTTTTAGTGCTACTAGGTAAAGATTAGGAAGATTACCAGATGGCGGTCTATATATTCGGTACAGAACTTATTGAACAACGAGTTTTTCGTTACTTATTATTATGGGGTCGAAGGAGAGTTGCTTAGGTATATTTCAGTGATTTATTTTAATACTAAATTTTGATGCTCAACAGGCATTAAGACTATTCAGGCGCCAAGGAAAAAAGATCAGCGCTTAAAAAAAAAGAATTTTAATCCTTCATATGCATCTTCAATTATACCATCTTAGAGAATCAAAACTCCTTACCGGTTAAACTTATTACTTCCATTGTATTACACATCTCAAGTACTTGAACTACTGGTGGTAGTGTTTATATTATATCCTATCCCCTTTCTTTTGATATAGGCGGAATTATTAATTTTTCCACGCTGACGGTACTTTCCGATCGCCAAACGGACACAACTAAACTATTCACCTGATTTATCTTCGTTAGACCGTTATAGAATTTGAGGCCTTTATTGTAAATACAATTAATTTCCCGAAAAAAAATTCAATAACCAAAATCTGAAGAAATCTGCGGTGTAGAAATATATTTTGAAGAGAAACAATTAAATCAGAATCTCTAATATTTAAAATAATTTCGAATGCTTTATGTGAAATTTTCTTCTTCTTTCTTCTTTCGAAGACTTCCTTTAACGCTATGATCAACGAGGCAAACCACACAAGGGTTCTTGGGAAATAAACCCCATTCAACGCGTCGGAATTACGGTTTCTTCGTTTTCGTTTAATTAGATTCTTCCTTTAATAAATAAAGTCACTTTTATGGCACACTTCGTTATCTTGATGGTTGTAACTTTCTTCTTAATATGTTCTTTGGAGGTAAAAAAATTATGTCAAAATCGTGTCTCATAAATGCCTTTTACTAACAAATTGTTTTTTTAACACGCACATGTATGGAAACACTATATAATCACTACAGCCTTTAGTGGCTATATTTTAATAGGTTGCAATTTTTGAGTGATACAAGTCAGTGATAATTTCATTAAAACAACTGACTAAAACATGCTGATGCTGATTAGGAACGTGATATTTCGAATATTGATCTGTGGTTAGAAAAGAACCTGTTTAAATTGATGTGGATTAAAGATCATATGTAAAAGATCCGTAATCAACAACTGAAAATGGTTCCAGCGTTACGTAAAATAAATACATACAAATTGTATTTCGTGGTTGCTACTAGACTAATATTCAATAATATACAGGCAACTCATATCGACACCTAAAGAGTTATTCATAAGCAATCAATAGTATATTCACAACCTGCTGTGCAAAGTAATTTTATTAAATTTGTTTCCATAAATAATAGGGAGTGGTACTATACTTTTTTAATTTTAAAATCTCCTTTTTACCAACGAGGGTTTATCTGGAATGGGCCGATTGTTTAACGTGGGCTTCTAACCATGGTCACAACATACAACGTAAAACATACAATATCACAAACATAAATTTACAGCCATACCTTAGCAGGATGCGAACCCGCGGCCATCGCAACAGTAGGTGCAGTTTATACGAAAGTTAAAGTTACAAATGTTAAACAGCAATGAAGTTTTAAAAATAATAAAACTTTATATTTAAAACAAAAAAATATTTTAAAAATGTATGTAAATGGAACAATAAATAGTTCGTATATAAAATTAAAATAGAACGATAAATATAGATATACATAAACGAAAAAACCGGTTTGTTATTCAATAACTCTGTGAGTTCAGAAATAAAATATAGTTAATATACAACGATATCTCTAAGGCACGTATTTCTTTTTAAATCGCTTGAGCCAACATTGCAGACTCGATATAATATATAGCTATTTAAAGTAAAATAAGTTTCTAGGATACTCAAGAAACCGGGTTATATATTATAACTTTGTATATTTATAAAATGACACAGCTTTGCAGTACAATGGTATAAAAGACTAAGGCTTTAAAGAATGTGGTAGAATTGTCGAAGTGGTTGGTTGTACGAAGTTAATAAAGTTTGTAAAGAAACGCAAAGGGAAAATAAAGAAAAAACAGAAGTTTATTTACCATTTTGTATAAGGATTTCGACGTAATTTTGGACGATATACAGTAACTGTAACATTTATTCAAGTTTGGGAGTTAACTAATAAAATTATAACAAATAGGTAGCGCTAGATATTATATAATTTAGTAAAACAATTAAGGTTTATTCGGACCGATTCGGACTCAAAAATCTAAAAATCTAGAATCAAAAATATATGCAGTTTAGTTGGAAATATTCCCAACTTGACCTAAGATTGAAGAGATTGGTTTACCAGTCAATTATAAAGTATCTTTGAGCTTGTGGGGTTGCACTAAAACGTCAAGACGATTAGTCAGCCTAAACAAAGTTCTTTGATTAATTATCAATGCGTCAAAATCATTGCGTAGCCAACGAGGAATTGCAGAATGATCTCGAAATCAAATGCTCAAAGGACAAACAGTTTTTTTTGGGATGGCATCCATAAGTCGCCTGAAAGTGGGCAAGTTATATTGACTCAAATGGCCAATACTTAATATAAATATATGTTTCCATATTCCTGAAAATGATGTAGTTTTTATTTGAAAAACCTGATAATGACTTCCTGGTATATCTGGTAAGGTTACCAAATCACAATAATATGGAAGCAGTACAAATGCTAACGTACTAACATACATACAGTTACATTAGTGTTATTCTTATTTTGTTTAAGATTGCCATTAATTATAACTTGGCAATTGGTATACTGATTTATTTATCCCACACTCGTACGGCTTGCGTATTGATGCAGGCGTAGCAGAATAATAGTAATTAATGAATGTGTAAATTAAGATAGTACTAACGTAAGATGCGATAAGCTGAAACACTTTAAAAACAGGCTTCAACATTTGTAATAGTCTCTTCACATCAGCTAAATCTCGTTACTTGGAAGATTCTATTGGTTTCAGGTTTGCAAACAGGTGTGTGTATGTGCAATAATCGAAGGTTTGAATCCAGCTGGCCACGATCTTAAATTTATGTTTATGATTGTTGGTAATTGTAATTGTCCCAATCTTCATACAAAGTGTGATGTAACCTTTCAGTTGAGACACAAGCGTACAGCCCTAGCTACTTCGCAAACTTTCATTTTCCGATCGTCCAATTTCATTTCAGAGGTTTCGTAGACGATATCTGGCATAATACTCCTTTTTAGGCAATTGAATGAAACTCGAAAAAGTTAAATGTTGTCTTGACCATTGACATTGATGGTACCGATGTTAGGTTCGGTAATGTTTTTTTTTTTTGCATCAGCATGTTGTCTGCTATGAATGGCTATTAAACTCACACAAAATGACGCAGCTTGCTCAAAACCTCACAATAGCTTATTAGCAAATGACTCGTATCGGTGCAAATTTATGCAAATGCATCAGTCGCTCCAATTTCACTGCTTTACATTTTTTTTTTAATGGAGAAATGTAATTGAAAGTGAGGTTTTATAACAATTTAGCCTGAACACAGATTTTCAGCTTATTTGAAAAGTCTATATGCTTGAAAAAAACTGCAGTATTTTTAATCCATTTATATTAACGAAACAAGTAAATAAATAAATAAATAAAATAAATTTAAACCAAGATACTGTGTTAAACCAAGGTAAGTATTGTCCTTGTATCTTTGAGGCTATTTTGGTGTCTTCGTCAGTAGTAAAGCGCTATTCAAATAGGTCAACAGTCAGAAGAAGCAACGTCGTGGGTATATGGCGGGCGAGCACTTCCCGTTTCAAGTATCCCGTTTTGAGATGTTTCATTGCTTTTGCAACATGTGATCGAGCGTTATCATGCTAAAGAATATCATTATATAACAAATTGTTATTATACAAGCAAGTATTGAATTTTATATAGAAATATGGAATTTAATTATGCTGATGTTCCGCGAAAATAATATAAATATAATACAAGTTTTTCAGAAGAAAGTCCTGAAAACTATTGTAGGTGCATACATATACTACAAGAGTAATTACTAATTACTTATACCAAGACTTTCAGATAACGACTGTCACTTAGGAAATCAAGAGAATCGCAAGTAGATATAACGAGAGACTCCATTTTCATATCAATATCAAATTATTCACAAAATTCACATATTTCTGATCCCACCACCATACAGCAAATATTTGTGACTATGGGTATTCCGCTTCGGTGTCGATATGGATGGTAGGAGATTCATTTTTCGTGTACACAGAAAATCATTGTTTTTGTCTGGGAAGCAATGAAAGCGCGATGTTGAAGCCATTCGATATTGTGTCTTCAGGCAATTGGCTTGAGTATGTTTTTTAATAGTTTATATGAAACAATATATATCGCTGATCAAAATATTAATTTTCAATCATTATTATTGAAACCTTAAAAGCATTATAGAATATCAATTTATTTTAGTTCAATTTCTCCTATTTATATGTGCTCGCTGTCATGTAAATTTCTGATATTTAGTACAATTTTGGTAATACATATATGATAAATATGCAGAGATAAAACCAAACTTGAAACTTGAATTTGTTTTGCTTACGTTAAGTTACTTGTTTATATTTACCTGTTGTCACAATACTCAACAAAAGCCTGAATCATATTTGTACGCCTAAAAAGAAACATATTTCTTTCAACAATGGAAATGGTTGATTTCAGATGTTGCTGATGATCGTCTCGCACGAATCGATCGACGGAGACCGGGGGCGACCGGCTGCCGCCCTTCGGGAATAGGAAGCCGCGGTGCTGGGAACCGCGGCGGCCAGCCATGTCCCGCGATGAGCTGCAGCACATCCGCGACCGGCTGTTGCAGCTGGCCGAGGCGTCATCCGGTCAACGGCGTCCCCTCAACGTCAAGCGGAAGGTCGCCCTGTCGAGGCAGACGTCCAAAACGGCCGCCGCGCCCAAGCTGAGCATGCAGGATTTCGTCCGGATGGACCCGGGGTAACGTTCCCTCCATATTATTTATTTTTTTCCTTCCGGTTCCGGATGAAGCAACCGTTCGGTAAATTCGATTTGATTCATTCTCGGAGGAGGTTTTTTTTTTCAATTTTTTTAGAAACACATGATATCTGGGTATTATGAATTACCCAATTTACTAATGGCTCTTGTACGTCGTTTCGTTCGATCATGTTCTCGGTCGATATTGCCATTTATCTACGTTGCTAAAGATATTTAATGAAAGGTCGTCGTCCTTTTTCTTCAATAAATTGCGATTTGATGTTCCCGACATATTTATATTAAATGAAACAAGTAATCTAGTGAAGTGACCATCAGAGAAATCATGTCCTTGGTAAATGCCAATGGTAAATTTTTCTTACTAATCCAACATTTACATATATTACCTTGATACAGCGCATGTATGTTCCTTATTAAGTAAAACAGATAATTATGACGTTAAAATGTCACATTGATGTTACCACCATCAATTTAGATGTTTAGGTAAATAACATAACGAAAGCAATATTTATCAGAAATAATTCATTTTAACATTATAGTACATATAATGCATATGTTATCGAAGAACTTAAACTAGAGTTAAATATACAGTCACAATATTTTGTGGTTTAGAGTTGTGTTTTATTATATTTATATTAGACTCTTTTCCATACCAATTATGAGGCATAGTTCTAGGAGAGTTTGTTTAATGCAGTGGTATCTCTTAAAGGAATAATCCATCTAATCAAAAATTATATATCAAAGTAATATATTTTACTTTCTTTCGTGGTCAATTAATGTTTTACGTTTACCTATTGTTTCCTTCTTTATATTTTATCAAATAATTTGTTATCACTGCATTTCTACTTAATTGTTTCTGTTAATATTTAGATACATCTTAGCTACTGCATTCTCCTTAGTACATTTGTCATACCTGCAAAAGTTAATATTCATTCTCTCCTCATACATTATAGTCAAATGCTCATAGATATTCTTAACAATTACAGACAAAATGTTATTCACACAAATCTTTCGTACACTATAATATGGTTTTTTATAGTTATCCTGTATTCATTATATATTCATCTTTACTATATATTACATTCATTACCCTATCCTAGTAATTGTAAGGATGGAGTCATAATCCCATATACAGAAAGTTTCATTTAGTCAATAATCTATCTAATTCACGATTCCACCATTTGTGAATTACTTCTTGTGTTTGTATGATCGAGTTTATCCGAACCAATAAAACAAAAGGTGTTATTGTATAAAATTCTTCTTTCCATATGTCCAAACAGTTCTTGCTTTAGTCATCCGATCTACTATGTAGTTCACCCAGCCTACTTATTAACAAGTAAATTACATAGAACGGAATTCAATATTTAATAATATTTACCGGGCAAATCTTTCAAATATTTCACTCTTTAGCATGGCCCCTTTAAAATTTAATGTATATATTGGAATCTTTCCATATTACTTTGAAAGTGATGATTTAGAAAGATGATGAGGAGTTCTCTGATCAACCTGATAGGTTTGAATCGATCATTGAAAGAAAGTCATTATAAATAAAACTAACAACCCATGTTAAACGCCAAACCATCCAAAAAAACTGAAAACTTTTAAAGTCTTGATAAACTTTGATTCACTTGTTCCAATAGATTATATCACTTGGCTGAGAGGCATGTTTATTTTATAAAGTAAACTGATTTTTGATTAGTTTCAAATTGTGTGTAGGCCATCTGAAATCTGAATCATCTGAATTCAAATATTCTGAAACATATACACATATTCTGATACTTTTTCTAAAGATTTTCAATAGGTTGGTATATCAGCTATAGAATTATATAATAATTTGGAAACTGTTTACAAACGAAGCCATACTCAGAAAGCTCTATATTTGGGAGTATATTGAATGCGGCAGAACTTACCTTTCGAACTGCAACAGTGTAATCGTCAAAACTTTGTCAACCGTCACTCTTGGTTGTACGTTGCAAGAGAATCACTATGCGTCTGTTACTTGCTTTTAATGTTATATCGGTAACAGTTTAATACAGTTTTAGCAGCTTGTAATATACCGTGTTGATCCCATCCTACATACAGCAAGATTTTATAGGTACGAATAAATCCCGCTTCGGTATCGATATGAATAGCTCCTCCAGACCAATCCCTATCTTTTTGCGCATGGAATGTCATCATTATACCACTTAGAAATCACCACAGAAACATATTCATATATAAGTGACACATTCGGTCAACTCGTTAGGTTAGCTTGTTTAATAATGGATACTTAGCTTTTCACTAATATATCTCGCTGATTAAAATACATGGAGGTTCTAATAATTTAAAGAGTACATGAATGATTCGTTTACTTCTAAAACAAAAACAGCATATTCCTTATTCAGTATCTATTTATACGGTAAATACCTCATTTTTTGCTTATATTGTTATACTTGATCTCATTAGCAAACGCGTGATAATTGTTTAATATGATTATTAATGTTTCTTTTATTTATCTGATAAAACCTAACCAGTCACGCTACACGCGAACATTTATAGTCACACCGTAATAAGTTGGCAATGAATTAACATGCAAATTTAGTAATGTCTACACGTTTTCTATTAACTTCATCTAGATATAACAGTCACGAAATATGACAATTTTAATATAATCATATTTCACTCATTTTCAAATGTTATTTTGTGATTATTACTTGGAGGCCATAAAGACACTTAAAATATTTTATTATAATAAGAGATGAAATTAGCTCTGTTTAATTTCTTGAAAATTATGAACTATGCTTGCGATGTTGGTATTTTAAAATGAATCTGAAGCTAAACTTTTTTTGAGACAGATTTTTAGAATATCATAATGTTAAATGAAATATAAATTCTGGTAAATTTAGATAATTAAATTGTGAATATAATAAGTCGTGCGATCGATAAAATATGGCCCTAGTTTCCTATTTTATTTTTTGAAGGATAGCCGAGAGAGATATAGCAGCAGCCCTTTGGAATTTTATTAGACAGTGTGAGCAACATTTCGGATTTTAGTAAGCTGTTCGCACAATGGATACCGCAATCGCTTACAATGGAAGAATGAAATGTGTTTATTTTCGCAGGGGAAACATGATTTAATGGATTTTGAGGGTCATTTCATTAAGGTGGACATTAGGGCGACTGCTATACCGAAATACAGCAAGACGATGAAGTCCATGAGGAATTATAAATAGGATTAATTTTTTCGGAATGCAAAAGGAATTTTGTTCCTAATTTGGTAAAGCTATGAACTATGAATTGTCATTGCAATCTTTTCAATTTGTGGAAGGGAAAGAGAACTTTTTAATAAAGAAAATAGTGTTAGTGACATTGAGAAAGGATTGTATTGTCTATTATACTCATCTCGAAAATTATGTAAGCTATGTTTTAAAAAAGACTAGGAGATCTATTATATTTATTGGCATCACCATAAGAGGCTTATAATAATAATAGAATAATGAGTAGATAAATAGGTAACAGTCCAAAATAATAATGAATTTGTGTCATCAAAA
Organism: Rhynchophorus ferrugineus; assembly: GCF_030347505.1. NCBI lineage: Eukaryota > Metazoa > Arthropoda > Insecta > Coleoptera > Curculionidae > Rhynchophorus > Rhynchophorus ferrugineus. Next base: position 86,037,896 of record NW_027472580.1, on the reverse strand, counting down.
ATTGTGACATGACGTCGCAAAGTTGTCGAATAAACTTAAATTTTTAGTTTATTTTGACTTATATATCTATTTTAATCATTTTGAAATTTATATAATTCATTTGACATAATTTAACTTAATTTTGTTTATTTTAACAAATTTTACAAATCATACAATCTTTTAGTGTATCTAAAGTAATGAAACAAAAATAAAGTTATCAAATATAATTTATTTTAACATTATAGTATGGAAGAACTTAAACTGCAATTACTTATACAGCTAAAATAGTTTGACAGTTTTGCTTTATTATATTCACATTTAATTCTTCTTCATGTCACCCCATAGGTAGGTCTAGTTCTAGGCGTGCTTTTTATGTAGTGGTATCCCTTGTAAGCCTAATCCACCTAACTAACAATTTTATATCCTTGTAATATATTTTATTTTTAATGGTTTAACATATATAAATTTGTACGTTTAGTTCTTGTTGCTTTCGTTGCTGTGTTTCCATCTCACATTTCTTTAGTATATAGTATATATTATATACAGAGTATATATTCCCTTATTAATTACTGCTACTACCCTTGTACATTCTCTTTCAAAATTCTACAGATTTCTTCGATATATTCTGATTTAATCGTATCACTTTTTCTTTGTATTTGTCAAAATTGGGTCATAAACCTACACAAGGAAAATGTCATTCGGACACTATCATTTTCACTAACAGAAACATTGTTCAATTTTTTATGTGAAATCCCACAAGGAATCTGATCTCAGTCAGTCCAGTAACCAGGCTGGATATGAACGAATGCCTTCTGGGATGATTACTAAGTTGGTCACTTGCCTATCTGTAGATTTAATGTCGAGGATCGTGGTTTGGAGCCCACGTTAAACTGCAGTTGGTAAAAAAGATAAAATATCAAAATATAAATATGTATATTCGAATAATTCAAAATATGAAGTTCAAAATACGAGTTCTATAAATTAATCTTTTGCATCTACATTTCTGCACGTAGGAAACAACCACAACCAGTTTTTTTACCCAACAATATACAACAATACAAAACAGTGCTACACATAATAAATCGTTAATCCATATTTCATCGAAAATGTGCTCATTATGTTGGAAATTTAAATTCGATAAATTAAATTATTTGCTCAATGGGCTCGCAGTAACGTTTTTGCATACATTATTGTTCAAATTTTAATATTTGCTTCTGTTTTTTCATATCCTATAAAATAAATAATATTAGTTTTTAATTACAATTAGTTATCCAAACAAATAGCATTTTAATGCTAATTAGCTGAATCTCTAACTCGTTGTTATTGTAATACAAGGTGTAGAAATAAGTATTGAAGCTTTTTTAAATTGAATTGATTGCATGTCTCGATGTTATTTCTTAACGGTCCAAGAATTGTCTAAAATTTGGTTTCTTCGTTTCATTATTATGTGTGTCAAAGTGCTAGTAGGAGGAAGTAACGTTTAGTGAATTTTGTGAATCGGTCAAGACTCTTCATTAAATCATTCCTTTGGTCAGACTTTTGTAAGAAAATAGTTTGAACACAATTTTGACTTCTGATATAAAAATATTGCGTAAAGATTTTATATTAAGTGTCATTTCTTGTTCCGTGCACAAGGTCAAGGTTTGTTCTCTTTTTTTCTGCAGTATCTTTTCCTCATCTGGTATTTCTATTTTCTGTTCAGGCTCTTCTAACCTGTTTTTTCTCTTCCATGTCTTGTACCCTGTATTGCCTGTCATTCTTTTCTTATATCTATATATTTCGTCCTGTTTTGTTGCTTATTGTACCTATATCTCCTTTCATACTTTGATTGTAATATTATCTATTTCTTGTTAATACATTAGCTATTCATAATTCTTTCTTTCTTCAAATTTAATTATTTCTTTTGGCTTTCCGATTGCCATAACTTAGTACAGTAAGTATTATACTGCTTACGGTTTTCTATAGGTTGTCTGGATTAACAATTATCATTATATATCCTTTGCAAAACTCATTCCTATATATTCCTATATATATATTGTTTCCAGATGCATATATCGTAGTGTCCTGTCTTCTTAAGTTCACGTTTCTTTTTTATTTCAACCATAAATATTTCAATATTGGGTTTAGACTTCCACCTTATCTTGGCGCTGTTCTTAATACAATAAATATATTCTTCCTGAAGATTTTTGATTACTTATTATCTGTAATTACAACTTTTGAATTGATTGAATTTGTCCAATATTGTTTAAATTACTGTTATGTTTTTATCACTTACTTTTTTAATTCCAGTAAAATCGAATATTACATAGATACAGGCATATTTTTTTTATTGAGATTGTACTCGTACAAACGCTCTGCGATTCTGTTAGTGTCTTATCTATTTTCTTTATATTAATTATATTTATTCCTAACTAGAAGGAAATTTCTGAAAATATTTCCTCCAAGTCTGCATTATTTTTAATTTTTTCAGCTTTTCCTTCTATTTTATTAATCTATTTTTTGTTTTGTAGAAATATTCCTAATTTTCTTTACTGCATCTGTATGCTTTTCCTAATTCCTATCCATATTCCTTTTCCTATTAAATCATTCAGTTTGGTCTTGCTAGGATTTTTGTTTATTTTTGTAGCTTTAAACTATTTTGCCATGTAATTAAGCAAGCTTTCTTCTTTCGTTTTATATAAACTTTATATTTTCAAACTACTATGTTCTTTGTTTTTGATCAGCCATTCTTTTGTTAATGTAACAGGAAAATTTGACTTATACATATTAATTTCTATTCACAACTAATAGAATTTTAAATAAGTAAAATCAACTTTTAAGGTATGATAGGTTATCACTTTTCTTCTAATTATGCTAATGCTATGGGACTAATTGCCAAAGACGAGTAAAAAATCGATTATTTAAAGTTACAAGCTGTATTTTAATCATATAATTGAAATGATTTGTTAATTTTGACTCTTTTTTTTGTTTAAATTTTGTGCCCGATATGACGTTCCTAAAGTGCACGAAGACAGATAATCTGATTAATATGATTCATTATATCATGTTCGATAACTATGGAAGTTGCTTTTTTCGCTTTATATTCATTATGCACCATTCACCGCATCATTAATTTATTCAAATACATTTATTATATTGTTCGAAAGTTTCTAAAAAAAGGGACAAAGTCAAATATCGTCGGACGATTTCGAATAAACGAATTTCAGATAATAAAATGTTATTTCCACCGTACAAATACCCAAGTTAATTTAACATCGCCGCAATATGAATAAAAATGGCTCGGACCACTCTTCAGGGAACCTTTTATTACAATTTCCCACACTTTGCCGAAAATTTAACGTCGAAAAATGAGGAATTTTTGTTTGTTTTCCCGATAAAAAGGAAATGTTTACTTTTGTTCTTCGTATTTTCGTTTTTTATCGTTTTTTTTTTTCGGGGAGATATGTTGTATAATGAAACGTGCTAATTTATGGCGAGCTGAAACTGGAACGGGTTTAGCAGGATGTTAAACGTCCCGAGGAATTGAAAGACAAATGAATTGGTCAGATTACATTCCAATTTTCAATTAATGCTTTATTTTAAAATGAGCGGTTGTATACATTATGGAATGAAATATGGAATTAGGGTAGGAACATCATTTTATTGATATGGGGAATCTTGCAACTCTACAGTGTTAATTTTTAATAAGTTAATAGTTTTGGGATTTGGTATGATTGTGGCGTCAGATTACATGAGGGCGCGTTTACTTACCATCTTTTGCAGTAACTTGTTTAGAATAAGAAAAATCTTTTATTTAATACAGATGATTTACCTCTGTTATTATTTAGTCAGTTATACAGTTCGTTTTTTATTAATAATCGGTAGCTCCATTCTATTTACCACTATTGTTGTACGGTTATTGGAACATATACCTAAACAATATTTTAAAATTTAAAAAAATCCAGTTATTACTCAGTTCTATATTAAATATGTTAAAATTATGAAAAAATTTAACAGAGTAAAGTTAGAGGCATTATTTGCCATACATCAGAACTTGTCGATATCTCTGCACACTGCAATCAAAAACTTACTGATTCTCACAGACGAATATAGCTCACTCGTATGTTTTTTTAAACAAAAATATGATGCGAAATTAATGATAATGCAATAATTCATGAAACATATGGTATTCCTATTTCCTTAAATTATATTGGTATCCATACATACCTGCTCGTGATAAAGGCCTTCAGTAGGAGTGTCCTACAACATCGATGGCGCCTTGAAGTTAGTCCTCCCTCGTGGTGAGGTTAAATCGGCTAAGACCTACGCCACTGCCATTTCTGATATGGTGACATCTGAGGTCGTTATTGATGATAATCGAGTCCACCTTATTGTTTAAGAATTTCTTGGTTTTATTATCTCATTTTTAATTAATATTTCTTAGTTCGTATTGGTAGTCTTCTAAAATGTTAAAGCACTTTGAGAGGGAGACTAGAACCAATAATATAAATAAAAACAATTCAAATACAAAAGAAATAGGGTTGTTGGTAGATTACTTAGATGGTTAATAGTTAATGGTTAGTTGGATATATATATATATATATATATATATATATATATATATATATATATATAATTATGAATATATTATATAATTGTTAAACTCTTAACAAAGTGAGCTCCGCCAAAATTTTTGCCATTACGCGTTTTAGACCGTATATACTCCGAATCACTAAAAAATGGGGATTACAACCTATATATATATATATATATATATATATATATATATATATATATATATATATATATCTTTAGAGTAATCTCTTTTAGAGTATTCGCGTTTTACTTTTACATTTTTTTTCAAGTTGACCTTTTCACGTTTGATTTCCTTTAAAGTTACAACAGCCCCCGAATGCCAATTAAATTAATGAAACATTAATTAAATTGTTTTTTTTTCTATAAAGGAACGAGCCCTGATTGAAGTTTATAAGAAATTATTTTAATCAAATAATTTTAGGTAATAAATAAGATGAAAACGGGGAATTGAAAATAAAAGTATATAAAGCTGTAGTAGAAATTTAGTTCGAACATACTTTAATATATTTTTAGAATTTTAATAATCGAAACGTTATGAAATTTTATGGATTTCATATTTATTTGAACTTTTCAATGAAAGAAGATTGTAAAGGAAAAAGTTCTTTGTTTTACTTGGTTAAATTTTAGACCCAAGTTAAATCTTCTATGTAATTTGGACCCTGTATCGATTGAAGTAGAGCATATTGAGATAAATTCATCAGCATTCAATATCAAACTAAGAACCTGGAATAGAATATTGTATTGCACCTGTATGAATGAAAAAAGGTCTAACTCTATTACCAATCCCAAATACTTGAACTGTGTCAGTTATTTTAATTGGATCCTGTTGAGCTTGCCATTAGCAGGCAATCTGTCAGTTATTAATCATTAATTTTAATGCCACAGAATACCCTAGAGCGAACTAAATCATGAAGAATGCTAGGAAGCCTCGATATACGTATTACGGAATATCTATCATCAGTGAATATTAAGTCAGTTATGGAGTTTGTAACACCATATTGAACGTAACGTCTATTCTTAAAAGCCTTTCACATAATTGATGATGCAGTTGATGCATGAATTGATGCAGTTCCAGAATATTATCTGTATAATCACTATGGAATCTAAATCCCATTTGCTCTTCTTGTCATATCTCCTGCCGAAACTTTTGAAAGCTTTTTTGTACATTTCTATATATTTGTATATTTCTATATTTTTCGTATGGGAACGCTTTCTTCTATGCTGAGGATATTCTTTCGCGTTCGCTAAATTTGTGCAGCTAGCACGTGGAGCTATCGAAAATGGTTTACAAATTTCTACTAACAAACGATGACTTTTAGCGGCTTTTTTCATTTGATTAAGTAAGAAAAGTAACGCTTTCCACAAATGCACGTTTTCAGACACGAAACTTGACACTTGACAAAGAGATGAATCTTTGACGACGTTATTTTCGCAAAATATAACATGCAAAGCTTTGAAGCTTGATGTCAGTAGAATAAAATTATATATGTGTCCAATCATAACATTGCATACTTAGGCCTAGCGATATCTATTTAAAAACCGGTAATTACTTTCCGGTATATTTAGCTTTCTTGCAAATGAAGCCTGTTAATGAAACTTGCCTAGACAATCAATAGTTTTTTCGCATATTATTATCATATGCTAACCACTATTCGACACCCGTAATAATTTGCTTTAAAAATAGGTGAAATGTTGTTTCAGTAGGAATTCTCAAATAGAAACTTAGATAAAACAAGCAAAAAGCAAAAACTAAAAAAGTCTGACTTAGCGTTCATTTGAGCATTTATTACTATCAATACAACAAATTTGTTGATGAGCTTGTGCTGCAAATTTCCTTTCTCCGGGTGTAAAAATTCAAAATATGACGAACGTGAACTACTGCAACCTCCAATCCTAAGACGCAATAACTTTTCACTGAGTAAACGAAAAACACAGGTCTACAACAGAAAACTGTGTTAGTAGTTTAAACTGATTTTATATTTTGGCATGTTGCAAAAGCTTTTACTGCAAAAAGTAAAAGTATAAAATTAAAGGATTCTATTTGAAAGTAACTTAGAACTGATATAAATATATTTTTATTCATAACTGGGAACTTGCAGTTGGGTCTTCGCAAATTAAAATTTGAAGACCATGGCTGGCAGGTGCGAGGCTATTTTAAAATTTTGTGCATGTTGCTCACACAACAAGCTGGGATTACCAAATTTGTTTACTTTTTGTGACTATAGGATAGCAAACACCGAAAAAATCACTGGGCCCAACAAAGATGGACGTTGACTGAACTTAAAGTTGGCAAAAAGAATGTTCTCTATGTTCTTTTACGTAACGCTGGGTATAAAAGTGAGATTGATGAAGCAATTTCTAAACTCACTTCCTTACAATATTGATATTGTTTCAGATACATATTTTCAAAGTTTCCAGCCATCTCACGAATAAAGGTGAAGGAAGCTTATTTCGTCGGACCAGATATTAGAAGGATTAGGTTGCTTAATAAAATAAATTTAAAAAAAAATCATTCTCACCTCGACTATTTTCCGGAATATTTGAAACATGTATGTTAGGTGGACACCTTATTGGTGATTGAGACTTAAGCTAAGACCAAAGAGATGGGGAAAAGATATCAAGGAAAATGGAGTATCTCAATGATATCAGACTATTGCTAGAGGCTTCAAAGAGATCCATGATTCTTCCAGTGAGTGAAAATGCGAAAAAAGAAAAGCTTCACTGGAAAAAATAAATGGTTTCGGTGTATGCGAAGGGAATATCGTCGAGTATATGTTTCAGATTTTTTATAGATCAAGCTCCATCGTTGCTTTCTTGATTGAGAGCGGGATTTGATGGTTTTCTTTTTAAGTGCTGGGAATTCCATAATTCTGTAAAAACCGCTTGTCTTCTGGGGAATTACATAGTATTTGCAATGGCCAATTCAGATTGCTATTATTACTATTTGTTTTGATACAGGACAGATGTTCGTTTAATAAATTACCCAAACTATCTTTCAAGCCTGCCATGGATTAGCTTCCTTCCTTCTAGATTAGGTATTATTTCGATTTTAAAGCCAAAATTACTTTTTGCCTAACCTTATAAATTATCTTGAAATCTGTACCCTACGACCATAAAAATTTTTAATTACTCAGATTTGTCCTTTGGTTATTTTGTTAATAATTGAAATTAATTTGATATAAAACAAAAGAATATATGAAATTTAATTAAAATCGAAACGAGCACTTGAAGCAGAAGCGCGCCCGTCTTCATCACTACTAGTTTCTCTTAACGCGAACCGCTTTCGTTGGCGATCGCCGACAACGTCATCAAATCAAATTAAATTCCAAAATTAAATTTCTCTAAACGTTTTCTATTATCCGTGTCAGGTCTCGGTCTCCCTTATCGGTTCCCGTCTCGGAAACGGGATCAAACAATACGAACGGAAATAATGGTTGAAGACCGCGCCGATATCGAAAATTGATTTTCGATTCAGTTATGGTGGTTGCGGAGACGTACGCGGGATCGCTGAAAGGATTCGGTCGGACAAGAACCATACGGGGATCGGAGCGGATGACGAGGGTGCCGTCGACGTCGTGGTGGCGGCATCCGCCGGTGGGACTTCCATGAAAGAAGGCTGGTATTGAAAATAATGAGGAGGGAGATTCAGTTAGGACTTATCATTTGCCATTGTTTTCGTTGATGTTATTATTAAAATATTCACTGGGGTCGTTTAAATATTTCTGCGGTAATAGACATATCAATTTTTTAAAAATTAATTACACCTTACATTAAATATACTTAGTACAATCTTAATTTATACATTAATATGTTACTACTGTTCTGTTGTACTTACATTATTATACAAGCAAGGCGAGTTTGTTTTGGGTGCGCTGGATTACTGATTGAGTGAAACGCCTTATTTGAGCCCCAAATTGGCTTTATTATTGACTCATAAACCAATCTATTTGATTTTGGGTCTAGTTGAAAGTATCTACCGACTAACCAGTACAGTTGCTTGATTTTGAGTTTAATCTGCTTTGTTTTTGTCTAACATAATGTCTGAGTCAACATACCGTTCCAAGTACTGTTTCTATTGTTGTTGAGATATCAGTAGTATAGAGCAGATACAGGAGTGTTCCCAAGGCATCATCGTGTGGAACTCCAGCCGAAATAGATTTAAGTGTAGGGAATGCTTCTTCAGTTCAGTCTCGCAGATTCTAAATTTTATTTCAAAAGATATGATTCCAAAAGAAGATTGTAATTCCGCAGTAGCAATTTGCTTAGGTTGTAGGTTAATCCCATCTCGATGCCATACCTGGTCAAGAGCTTATGAGATGTCTAGGAATATTACAATGTAGTATTTATGTATTACTCTGTGCACTGGTCGATTGTCGAGTGGTGATTTCGAAATCTAAACTTGAAATCTGGTATTTCTATAAACGGTTTAATACGTTTTAATCGCCGTTTCTCAAATAATTTTGATATTGCAGGCAGCAGCAAAATAGGTCTGTAAGATCCAACTTGTTCTGCCGATTTCTGACGTTTTTTGAGCATAATTATTTGAGCATCCTTAAGAAATTCCGGAACACGCTTCGGTCATATCAAATATGGCTTGATTGAAGAATTATTTGATATGATGTTGTTGAATAATATTCTTAATTGAAAATATATTGGGTGTTTGCATTTGTTTTGATCAGCGATGCCTATTCGTGAAAATGCGAAATATTCTTGTGAACAAATGTCAAATTCATTTCGTATTATTAAGTTATTCTGTATATACAGACACTAATCATGGAAGGAACATTTACAATAGCATTTGCGATATTTGTCGTCTTTTCTGTTTGATTTGAAGGAATCTGTAGATAAGGCTCACTATACACTTTTGGAATCTCCCAATAAATCTGCCAATGCCCGTCATCAAAATTTTTGACGTCGCAATGTTGCTACATCAAATTTCAGTTTTGGTTCATATTGACTTTGAAACAACAAAATACTAATAAAAATAAAATACTGAAACGAAAACAACGTCATAAAACCTTATTTATTTTTACATTATAGTAGATCTAACGCATATATTATCAAATAATTTAAACTACAGTTAATATATAAACAAAAAAATTTGTAGGTTTAAATTATTTTGTCATATTTCCATTGAACCCTTTTCCATACCACCTATGAAATAGAGCTCTTGGCACATTTTTTATATAGTGGTATCCAATGGAGGCTTAATCCACTTTATTAAGAATTACATACCTACATAATTATTACACCAACATACAATTGTATAAGTAATATATTTTATTTCATTACATATTTACCTTTCAACATTTAGTGCTTGTTTCATTGGTCGTTCTATTTCAAGTAATTTTGAAATCACCGTATTTCTTTTTACTTTCTTATGTGTCTACTTATGTACATTTTCCTTCACAAAATTGGATTTAGTCACTTTAATACCCCAAATATATTTGCAACAGTTTGTATTATTTCTCACCTCATAAATTCTAACTCAATACTTATATTATCAACAATTACAAATACATCGTATTACATTTGTCCTATTTTAATTATAATATAATCTTTAATTGTTTCATCTCTTATATATTACAGTAAAACTGTGGATATGTTCATTTGTTGTATATATTGACCTTGTTCATTTACACAACTACTATTTGGTGGAAGGAATTTGTACAAGAACTGGAAATACTGATTGATATAAACATCTTTAAGTTATTAAAGTTTACATGTGGTCGAATACATAATTTTAGGCTAGTTTAAGGTTATGGGAAAGTTAAAGAGATATGAATGAAATTGAAAATGGGAAAGAGAAAAAAGAAGAGGCATCGTTGTGCTGGTGTTTTATACCCTGCGTTCCCGAGGAACCAATCTCTAGCGTTGTCAACCTTAAAATCCACCGGGGGTATATTTAATATATTTGAGATCTGTCGGTCTGTAATTTACTCCTTTCCAAGTGGAGCGGTCATGGAGTGTACCTCTATAAGGTGAAAATTCGTGAGAACCCTTGAAACTACGTAGTCAATAACCCAGAGACTGTTAGGAGTTTTGCACGACTTACACACATAGATATGTGGTATCTGTAAGAGGTATCTGCAGCTTACCATGTCTCATTTAATTTAATATTTTAAATTTCCAAATTATTTAATTTAATTTAACATATCTTATCTATATCTATGTCTTATATTATATCTTATTTATGTCTATTGTAATATAGACATAAATATATAATATATAAACATATATTGTATTTATAAGGCTAATAGACTTGCGTATTGATTATTGGGTCGTAGAACATTATTATACTGCCAGCAGTCCTAATTATAATAAGAGAGAGAGGATCCAGTTTTTATTTGAAGAATTATATAAAAACTGGTTAGGCAACTTAATATTAGTAGCTTTTTTAATTATAAATTAGCTTTGATCTTAAATTCTTATAAATAAATTTTGATATCAAATTAAAAATGTATCTGTAATATATATAAAATATACTATAAGAGTAAAACCAAATAACAGAATAAAATAAATAGTCATAATTTAACTCCCATACGGTGGTATTTAAATTTACATCGGCTAGCTTAATAACTGACCTGAGATATAAAACAGGTAGACCAAATAGAACAGATAATGTATTTATCTAGAAAATATAAATTTAGAAAATAGAAATAGATATAGTATTCAGCAAAATGTGAATAATAAAGATGAAAAAAAGATTGTAATGAATAAACAAGATTATTAACAAAGAGAGATGAGAACCTGCATTGAATGTAACAGAGAGATCTTGTAGAAGAGAGGGAAAAACCTCGCCGGAAACAAGAAAACATAACAGAATATACGATTTGTAATTGGTTAGTCTCGCTAAGACTCGAGAGCAGCTGGACCAATTTTAACCTTGAAATAGAAGTGTCACTGTCGCCACTATCTTTACTGTCGGAAAATAACGACATATATGTAAACTATGTTATAACTATGATCCACCGTTAATTTCGAATCGTATTTTAATTGCGATCGAGCAAACATCTCCTAAGGATTCTTGAAAATATATTTCTAGGAGTGCTCTTATCACTATTAGATCATTTCTTACAACATTATTTTATAGGCAATTCGGATTCTAAACCTATCCAAAATGTTCAAAATAGCATCGGAATCGACATTCACCAATAATATACGAAGTAGTTATTGTTATTGTTGGAGAACATTTAAAAGGTAAACGTAGGTGATGTAAAGTATGCAGGGTCATTTAAAATTAAATAAATTTTCTTAATCAGAATGATATTTTGAAAATAGAGAATACAATTTTATGGATAGGTTATTTATAGATACACATTAAATTGCATGCCAACGAGCTCTCCCTTTCACAACACGTGCTAGTCAAAATTGAATCCGTTAGACGTTCCTTATCGAATTCAAACAATGATCGACGTAAATATAGACGAGCGGAATGTCGGCCCAGTCGCGCGGCTCGATTTTCGATCATCGAATAAAGCATCCCCCGGTACCGCCAAAGGGTTGCGACGTCTGAAAGGTATGCGCCGGTCGAATTTCTGACGAGGGTTTTCGAATTTCGGCCCCGGAGTTTCACTCGCCGAATTGTTTTATATACGTCTCTCTTACCGTCGGTCGCCTTTGTATACTAACATATTCATAAATATCAGACCGACGTGTTTCTGCGCCCCTCTCGCTTTCTCGCTCTCGTGCCGTTTGTCTAGGTCGCAATACAAAGGGTATTATTATTATTTATAGGGTTGGGCAAGGGTGAGGACGAGGGCCGCGAGGGTGGGAAGGACGGTACGCATTGAGCATTCAACGGAGGACATTATCTAAATTAGCTGTCAACGTTATTAAGTCGTTGCGGGCTGAAAGTGTGATATCAGTTTAAATATTCGATGTAAGACGGGCGGAGCTATTTGTGAAAGACGCTCGAAACTAGATGGGACGATGTAAAATTCAAGGGAATTCGGTGGGAGAATCGATACTTCTCATTATCTCGAACGATTCGATATATAAAGCAATATTTGTATTGAATAGACAACTAATGAAATGAAAGTTTCAGTTACAGTATAATGAGTAAAGCGTAAATCTATTAAATTGTTTTTATTCGTGAATTATCTTCTTATATCAATAAACCATAATATTTTAATTAATGTTTGCTCAGAATTCCACTGCCTACACTTGTTCTCACTTTAGGAGCTGAACATGTTCGCCTAAGAGCTTTCGATTAACTTTCGATGATTCCATTGGCTGTGTCCTAACGCGAGATAATTTATCAGTTTAATATGATGCTATAAATCTCTTGACAAATCTGATGTTTACTGATGATAGCGCTATAATCGATATTCTTCATGATATAGTTAGCACTGCATCGGCATATGGAGTAAAATTTAGTGAAGGAAAACCATATTATTGCCAATTAACCGATTGGCTGCTATCATAGACCTCAACCTGATCCAGCATCGCTCAAGCTGCAGAAGCTTTTGCTTCTCTAAGTTGGTACCTATGGATCAAAATAAATATTACAATAAACACTAAAATCTGAGTCTTCCGGGCGTTTATCTAGCATCCATACTTCTCTATGGCTTTCTCTATGGCACTTGGACACTGTTACAGTCCAACGTCTGTTAAATTGATGTCTCTCAATTGAGATGGAAAACTCTATATATCTATTTACGAGATATTATTCGAAATTAAGTCATTCATTTAACATGCGACAATCATTGCACAGTTCAGAGATGCAGATTACAATGGTTTGGACATCTTGGGTCTTTTGAATGAAAATTTATCCAATTTTCCAAAATATTATCCAAAGACCAATGTTTATAGGAAAAATAAATTTTAGGAAATTTCGAAATTACTTATATGAAGTATGGGCAGTATACAAAATATATGCACTATAACAAGACAATAATATCACTTTCAATTGAAATGGAAAATTCTATATATCTATTTACGAGATATTATTCAAAATTAAGTCATTAATTCAAGATGCGACAATCAGTGCACAGTTCAGAGACGCAGATTACAATGGTTTGGATATCTTGGGTCTTTTGAATGAAAATTTATCCAGTTTTCCAAAATATTATCCTAAGACCAATATTTATAGGAAAAATAAATTTTAGGAAATTTCGAAATTACTTATATTAAGTATGTGCAGTATACACAATATATGCACTATAACAAGACAATAATATCACTTTCAATTGAGATGGAAAATTCTATATATCTATTTACGAGATATTATTCGAAATTAAGTCATTAATTTAAGATGCGACAATGAGGGCACAGTTCAGAGACGCAGATTATAAAGGTTTAGACATCTTGGGTTTTTTGAATGAAAATTTATCCCATTTTTCCAAAATATTATCCAAAGACCAATGTTTATAGGAAAAATAAATTTTAGGAAATTTCGAAATTACTTATATGAAGTATGGGCAGTATATACAATATATGCACTATAACAAGACAATAATAATACAATATTAGCAAAAACAATCTTCTGTGGTAAAAAATATGTTTAGTCTCTAAAGCTATAAAATTTTTCAAGTCAAAATATATGAAACACTACTTTGCCACACTATCTTGCTCAATACTGATCATAGTTGTCAAGATGAATGTTCAAAAATAATTTATCTACTTTATTGTGACGATTTGTTATCTACAGAGTTCTTCTCATGTCCGCGTATTAGAAGTAAATAGCATCCTATCAACGCTTTTTTTTACATTTTCTGTCCTTTTCAGGAATATACCTTTGGCATTAGATCGTGAAATATAAAAAGGAAACTTTATAAAAAGAAGATCATCCTCAAAGTATAATAATACTCAGAACCCTATACTTAATATATACTTATTTTTATATATTTAATATGCTTAGTTTTCTTAGTTCGTGAGCAGTTTGAGAGCAAGATTTCATGATAGTCTTCATTAATTTATTATTTTATAATTATGTATTAATTATTATTAATATTATTTATTTATGAATGTATTGTTTAGTTATATTTTAATGACTAATTTATGCAATAGTTCCCAAAAGTAAATCAAAGGGTAAATGAAGGAAATATATATGTAAGAAGATTATTTCGAAATTAAGAAAATTAAAATTGATTTCATCTTCATATAACTTTTATGTTTCGAATTACATCAAGATGTGCATGAAAAAAATCAATATCACCAAGCTACAAAAGTTATACAATATTGAATTGAAACAAATTTCCTGCTTTGTACGAGGTGTTAAATATTGGATTATATTGGTACTAAACAAGGCGCTTAACCGCAAACCTATAATAAAATGTGTTTGTCTAAAAATACGTAATAATAAAAACAGTTAATACGACAACTTGAAGTACATTTATCTCTATATAACTGAACTTACCGCTATTTTTATAAACAATATGCATTTTTAACAAACTAAAGACACCAAAAATAATTAATAAAATTAAATAAGTTCTGCTCAGTGGGACCCCTATTAAAAATGTAATAAACGTTCAACTATTCAAATTTAAACTCGAGTTGTAATAATTAAACGAATGTTTGTTAGCAATGAGTTGTAATTAATGGTAAAATACGGCTGCAATTCCACAGTATAGCAAGCGAGAATATAGAAAACTCACTCCAATGTTATTTTCGTATATTTCAAAGCTTACTTTAAATTAAAGTTTAATTGAAAATAAAATAAGTGCATTTTTGGAATTTATTCAGGAATTATATTGCTTCTTACCTTTTAAATATAGTTATTATAGTATAATATACTACCGCGATCAATGATTGCAAGTCTCTTGAAAAAAAGCAAATAAGGTAGATTTTCAATATTACAGGCACTTTATAATAATCAATCAATCAATTAAATTAAATCAAAGTAATGTAGGGCCAAAATTCTAATACATATAAATCACACAAATATGTTGGTACGATTCCCAATTTTAAATACATACATAGAGCGTTTTGCTTTAAATCATCAGCTTAAAATTAATCAAATCCATTATGTTTCAATAATATTTCAGGGGATATTTTAGCAGACATTTTTTTAAATAAGTTCTGTACACTGTATCAAAATAACATATTACAAAAAATAAAGCCTAATTGATGCATAAAACAAAAAAAATGCACTGACCTAAAACACTATTCAGTCATCTAGCGACTAGCACCATAATATATTAGAGGTCAAAATTGAAAATGGAAGATAATTTATATGCCTCAATTGATGGTGCGATTGAAGTTTATGAAATGAACGGGATTAATTAATCAGAAGCGAATAAGAAAGCAATTTACCATGGCTGGTAGTTGAACTATAGTTTAACGCAACCTGCAAAATACTAAAACTAAATTGTTATTGATAGTACGGCAAAAACCGAGATAATTTTGTTTCATTTACGTGATTAATGGTATCTAAACTTTTTCTTAGTAAGGATATAAAGCAAGTTGAACATTGAAACTAGATTACAGCTAGTTAATTTTTTCCTATGATCTGTAATATTCTGCAATATTATATTTTAAATAAATTTTATAATAAATTAGACAATTAAAGTCCTGCCTTACAAGACTCCAAGTTCGATTAGCCTTTTCAATAGACTAAAGCGAGGAATACGTTCCAAGGAATCGGAATGATCTCGAATTGAGATAGGTGAATGTATAGGAAGAACAAAATCGATAATAATCGAATACTCATGTAGGGCAACTTGATCCTTCCTCGCAAAATTGAATAAGTTGTATAATAAATTAAACTATATCTAAAATACTTTTCGAGAGCTGGCGAACATATAATAGACGAATATGTTCTAAATGGTATATCAAATGAAGACCTGCACTTTGAACATTGGTTGCATAAATCAAAAGAATAATCCAGGCTACAAAACATTCCCAACTTCCTCATGTTCGGATATACTACATTTTGCAGTTAGATGTTAAGAAAATATTAAGTTCTGAAACCCCTATACATAATTTTATATCTTTAATTGAAAAATTTGTTGAACATTTGTCGGAGTATGATACGCACTTTCTTATAAATTTGCTAATTTAACTTTTCTATTTTAGTTTACATTTATTTCACGTTATGCATTTGTTTCTTCATACCTTAATACATCCAATACCAGTTGAATAATGAGATATTTTCTGAAAATATTGATAATTACTGATCTTTTGCAAACAGTTTATTTTAGTGTAACCTCTAAACCGGTTATCTTATTATATCCTGATTTAAATGTTTTAAGACCGCCGCTTTTGGTTTAACAGTAATATATATTTAATATTAACTCTTTGCTCATTATCTACTGAGTGGCTTATGTTTGGTATTCACATTATTTACAAAGATCAAATGGTTTCAAACAATTTTCAAAATTAAAACTTGTTATTTTAAAGCTATTTTTCAGAGACTACAAAAACTCGATTGCATTTTTTGTATATTTAACCAAAACTGCAATTTTACCTTTCGTTCGAAACAAGTATAATATAGCATATTTTCAGCAAGTTTAAGTATTAGAAAGTGCAAGCAAATAAATGAATTCATATTTTAGAGAAATTGAAATTCATATAATGTGAGATTTAAAATGACAAGAACTTTTGGCAAGATAAAGATGAACTGAATTTTATTGTCCAGATATATGAGGATTTTGTAATTTATTAGAATGGCTTTTGTTACGTCAGGCCAATATATAATATTTTGACTTATTTTCAGGAAAATGTTTTATTGAACGATGATTAATTTGAACGTAACTCATCTCATGGAATTTAAATAAATGCAAATTTAACCAAAATAACACAGATCTATCAATATATTGCTTTATTTTTATTTTGGTGTAACACAAATCAGATCTCATTCTTATTTAAAGTTTTATCCTACCCATTTTTCTTATAAAATGCATTAAAATCAAGGGGTCCTTTTTGAGTTGTTCTTTCATATTTTTTAAAGTTGAATTGATATTTATGAAATTAGACAATTGAGTATTATTTCACTATTATTCAAACATTCTTCATATTACTACCTCTGAAAAAGGGATTTACCAGGATAATCCAAAGCAACATAATCAAATTAGTAATACTTGTATCTGATCAGATAAGAAATAGATATTATATTATGCGTTACTTAAGTAAATTAAGCGATACTGCCTTTGTTAATTGACTAGCACTGCCCAGCAAAACTTGTTGATATTAATTCAGATCAAATGGACATCGATTTTTTATCATGATGAATTTTGATCTTGACCAGTTTGCACAAAATGTAGCTCAATCAATGTATAGCCCAGACGTAGGCCCTTTTGACCAAAATTTCTTTGAATTGATGCATATTATCTTTACAGGAATACGCTTTACTTCATTTCAAGGTATTGGGTGTATACTCTTCAAGACTTGAAAAATTAGATATTATTTGGGGGTTAATAAATTATCTGAGAATAGTTACAGCTTGCAATTAGCTATACTTTAAATAATATTTATTATAATCTTTACTTTTAGTTTGCTCTGGTCACCCTCTCTTGAATATTGGCAGCATTGAACTATAATCCTACATTCAGAAAATTTCATTCCAGCGAATAACTAGCTATTAAATTCCATTCTATTTAACATTTGTTCACGATTCCATCATTTATTAATTTCTTATTAAATATGTGTGATCGACATCGTCCAAACAAAAGGTGTTATTAACCGTTCCTATTTCCAGTACAAAGGACAACTTATCTGCAATAAATTATTAATGACTAATAAATCTTGTTGAATGTTAATACTAATAAAACCTAATCAATTGTTATTCCAATGTTCCCTTTTTCCATCAACTTTTGTTGTCTTAACACTGATTTTGATTAAAGCAAGATGATAAATTTTGTCATAAGTGACCCAATGCCCCATGTCTGATATCCATGTCTGACGTAAATGCGAAAATTTAAATAATAAGTCTTCCTTGATTTTAAAAATTGTACTCCATTAAAAGCAAAGTCTGGAAGTTCTACTAAACCTCTTCGTGGGTTATACATTCACCATTTAAATCCTATATTAGCCAATAGTGTATGAAGGGTATTCTACATCCCTCAAAGAGCTGCATATCTTTAAGATTTTTATAGATACTTTCCAGATTAACAGTTTCCTCTGAAATAATTGTAGTATTAATTTATGTTTATATTGACAGAATTATTTACTTATAGATATATTATATTATATATTATATAATTGTTATATTATTGATCTCTTATAGACCGAACATCAAGCTGTTGATTCGTCATCCGTTTCGTATGAGGACAGTTAATCCGACGTTATAATTTTAAATTTTGAGATCTTTTAGTGACTGTGCCAATACTAATATTCAATGCAGCTGCAACACACTAAAAAATGTATTCAATAAAAACTGCCGTCACTTAGTATATAATAGTAAAATTGATAGTGATAACAAGCAGAACGATTTGAACTGTATCAAAATAAGCAAAGCGTTAAAAGAACTAATATTTTGAAGAATTTTGCCGACCTTTAACAACTTTCACCTTTCACTGTTATTTCGAATATACTATATATATGACATATCAAAGAATGCCGGTTTTAAAAAGATACCCTTGTTTTATCACATTTTTATGCCTAAACTTTATCGCGGAATCTTAGAGTGTAACCTAATTTGTCTGATACGGCTTTTAAACCGTTTTACGAATCCGTCTGTGTTCCGCGGAAACATTACCCCACACCTCAACACTCTCAACTCCGAGCAATCCCAACGTATTCCCCTCCCTCTGGCCCGTTACCCACGTTCTCGTTCTCATCTCGTCCGCTTTTACGTTTCAGCTACACGCCCGACATCGAACATCTGGTCTTCCCCAATCCTAAAAAACGGAGCCCCCAGCAGGTGGCGCCGGCCACCCTCGCAGACGCCCCGCCGCCGCCGCCGCCTCCGCCCTCGAACAAGACGCGCTCTCGGCTGGCCGAGATGTTCGCGCTCAGCAGACACCTGCAGAGATCCTCGACGGAGCGGCAGGAAGCGAAAGCGCGAACTGGGCCTCAGGTGAACGTAAGTGATACTATTTACCGTTTACGCGTCGTTCCGTCACATAATACGCTGCCCCGGCGACCTCGAGGGTAGTTTCTCGGTGGTGGGTATGGGTCGTTATACTTCTTTTCGTTTTGGTGGGTTTAGTATGGGTTAATTAAAAGTGTGTATGGAAAGTTTGCAAATGGCTTTACGGGAGGGATTAAAGCATCATCTTATGATTTAAAAAATGCATTAAATCATGAGTATATTTAAGACTAAGTATCAGTATAATTGGCAGAATATTTGCAAAGTTTTGATGATAAATTATGTAGAAGAACAAATAAATTAATAGTAAGAATTTAGAGCATAATAGATGTTCAAATAATATAGCACTATTGGACAAAAGAATATGCTATCAATAATTTATGTTAAAACAATTTTACCTTAAAATAACAATAATTATGCAGCTAGGATCATAATCAATTCATATTTGGCGGGTGTACCATAGTGCCTACTTCCTAAGCTTTTCTACTGCTGTATATTGCTATTGGTGGCACTTCCCAAATCTTGGCACTATTAAATATTGGCAGCAAATTTTCTGGCCTCAGGAATTATTAATGTCCAGTTTGTTTTTTATGATCTTAATCGATATCTTTTTTGGAGCTGCTTCTTGCTGCGTCTTTCTTCTAAAAGATCGATTTTGCTACTAGTTTGTTTCAAAGTTATTCGAATAATTTATCGATATATCACCATTCATTCGAATAATTCAATTTCAATCGAATACGATCTCAAAGAAAAAATATAGAAGTATCGCACTAGAAAAATCTGAAGCTTATTACTCCAATGGCGTAATACATACATTGGCAATATAAGTGGTCTAAAGAGGCGTAATATTTATTTTATCTCATATGCCTCACCTGAGATAAGCACAATGTTCTGAAGCTGGGACTATTTGGCTTATTACTTTAGGCGTACGTGCAACTTCCTTCTCTATTACTAATCAAATATGTTAATTATTTGGCATTTTCCTCAAGCTATTAAAAATTGTTTCCTTGTCGGTTTTGATCATTCTATTATCACCTGTTCAACTCCAGTGGTATTACTATACATTAATGATTTTATTGCTTATTGCAATTAGTAATTAGGAAATGGAACTTTTAAAATATCAATTATTCTCAACATTTCTCAAAATTGATGAGTCCTGCCGGTTCTTATTCTTCTATCAATATCTGTTAAATAGACCTGGTAACATAATTTGAGGTAGTTGAGAGACAATTGGGCTGACTGACATAATATTTTGTGTTACCGTAATATTTGTATCATTGAGCTGTTCAGGTGCCTGAAATATATTTATTGTTACAAATTATGTTTTGGAATTCTTTCAAGTAGGAAGAAGACAAGGTCGATTAACTAGTTTTTGAGAAATGAAGTTAGAAATTCATGACAATAATTCCAGAACTATATTGAACATCTACTAAGAATAAGAATGAAAGGCGATCTTCCTGTCATGCCATATTATTTTCGAAATGTATTTACAAGCTATACTACTAAATAATATAATAGTAATAGCAATATTTCAAGAATGTTAAATTATTGAATTATGTATTTTATTCCAATATTGTTTATTCTTCTTTATTCTCCAGCGAATATACGAATAAATATTTCCACAATAATAAAATACATTAAATTACGTACAGACATTTTTGTTCTATTTTTTATATAAATTTTAACGTTTCCTTTTACCAATTAGGGGTTTATCTAGAGTGGGCCTACAGTTTAACGTGGGCTCCGAACCAGGGTCTTCAGCATTAAATCTACCGACTGGCGAGTGACCAGACATCCGGTCTTACCCAACCTGGTTACTGGCGTAACTGGGACACTCTTTCCTAGGACAATCGCAAATATTAAACAATTACAAACATAAATTTTCGCATGCCCCAGCAGGAGTAGAACTCGCAACTATCGCAACACTAGGAGGACCGTCCTGTCGCCTTTACCACTGCACCACCATGACGGCAGATAGTTATTTTGATAGTAGTTATTATAACGGCAAATACATTTTTGATGTCAGATTACTTAGGTTTTGATGCTAAATCCATAAATTTAATCAAAGAATTGACAATTATATTATTCTGAAGATTTCTCCTAAAATGTTTTTGATAGTACTACTCATATCGGAGGTAGTATCACTAACTCATTCGTATTATAAATTTTTAACTTAAAAAATTAATGCAATATATTTTAGTCAAAATATTTTATATTTTCTGCAATTTTTACCAACTTTCCGACAGCTGGCGATTCCGCATAGACAAAAAGATGTTGGTTTGGCACAACAATGTCATATAACTTTGCTTCTGTTTCTCCGTATTGCTATTCATACTCACACATAATCATGCATCATTCAATTAACCGCCGTTGCCATCATCAGATGCTTCATTCAATTTTGGTAGCTTAACGTACACCACACCTTTCTATATCACCATAATGTGTGGCACGTTTTTATGGTCATGAATATTTCGCATCAAAGTAGATTTGGATGGCTCTCCTGGAGAACCCATAATACGCTACAGAGAACCCTTATTTTCTGACTGGCATGCAATCAAATAGAAAGGTTAAAACGCTAGAAAGAGCATAAAAATATTGCTCGGGATTAACTGCTAAATTGTCTTAATAAGAGTTTGGCAATTGAGATAAAACAAATATATTTCATGGGCTTCGGCAATATATTTACTTAAGTCAAAAAACAAGTTTAAAGTAGCCTTTACTACATATTTGTTATTTGATTTAAATTCAGATATTTTATTAACTTGTTTTACATTACTTGTTTCATTTAAAAAAGTCTGATTCTCTGAAGAAACGATTGTTGGTAAAATGCATAAAAACTGGATAATATTGGTTTAGATATTATAAAATTGGCTAATACGACAAAGTTAACAGTTTTAGTCGCCAAAAATCAATGGTAGATAAATTTCGATTTTAAATTTAAAACTTAAATGTTAATGATCTTTTCCGATATTTTGAACACTAAACACCCAATTATTTGCCATTTATAGGATTTTTTTAAAATAATGTTTTGTTTTACAAACACTGAATTCAAATGCTATGGGGGAGATAGCAAAAATCTTTTAGTTACGGTGGTAGTATAATAATGTGCGCAATTTTTTACTACTAAATTTTAAAATCATCCTTAAAATTAATTAACAGTCCATGTGTATATTCTAAAGCTAATAAAAAATTATAAACTAAGCACCGAATTAACCGCTCTACTGAAGTGAAAGAGAAATTACCATTTCTGCAGTAATAAAGTTTTAGGGTATTAGCCGAGGATATTCCAAATATAACTATATATTTATACACACATTTCTCTTTCGACTATATGATTCTAGGGATTTTACTAATACCTAAATTCAACGGACCCGGCCCATAATATTTGATATTTAGTTTAGAAGCTAAATAAATGGGCATT
The DNA here is from genome assembly GCF_030347505.1 of Rhynchophorus ferrugineus. Lineage (NCBI taxonomy): Eukaryota > Metazoa > Arthropoda > Insecta > Coleoptera > Curculionidae > Rhynchophorus > Rhynchophorus ferrugineus. The sequence continues at coordinate 86,014,950 of NW_027472580.1, read as the reverse complement.
TAAACTCGGATTTAGCAGGGAATTTATCATTGAGAGTGGAACGAATAGATCGTTATGGGAAACCATTTTACTTTTAACGTGAGCGTATATCGGAACCATTATTTTTGTTTGATTTATCGCTGTGCTGCTGTACTCGAAGCAATGTACTAAATCGAGTTACTTTATTTAAATCATTGTTGCAACAATACTTTTTAACCAACTTTTAGATACGTCTAATGTTATTTTGGAAACGTTAAGATACGTCTAATGTTATTTTGGAAACGTTAATTAATTATAAGATATTGACGATCATACCTTATTAAATTGTGACTTATCATCTAATATTTTACAAAATAAATTTTCAAAGAAACAACTCAAATAATGTTTAATATGATAGATTTTATATCTAATGTTTTCGCTTTTCTTATGTCGCGATTGCCGTTTTTTCATCTTCTTTTAGATATTATCTTTTTCACATTTTCACTACCTAGTGGCTGATCTTTTTCCGCGCCATCTGACTATATATATATACCTGATATACCAAATAGAAATTATTATTTTCAATATTAACATTTTTATCCCTCTCAGTAAACTAGATGGGCACCTTCGCAGCCAGAACTATTTGATTTTTATTATGTACTAATTATTTATATTTTTTCTTTTTGGTTTTTGGTTTATTAAATCCTGTGGTTCTACTGTAATGTTAATTGTTAACTCTCTAGCATTCAAAGACTTATTATTGTTCTTTTACGTGGTCCATTTAAACTAGTTTAAACATTACTAAGAACTCGAGTTTATTATTATATGTTCTTACAAACTAATATTCTTTTTACTTGCATCAGTACATAAGCAAGAAAAGGGCGAAATAAAAAAATCGTTACTTGAGCTAAAGTTAAGAATAATATTCAACACTATGTAAGTTCATGTGGTCTGGTTTACGTCACTTTTCTGATTTCCTGCGGTTTGTCGAGTAGCTGTATTACTTTTATGTTAACCTTATATCATGTTTTGAATCGAAATATTAGTTAACCTTCGTTGGATATTTCGTGTTAGCTGCGTCCGATTATCAGGCGGTTTGATGTTTTAGTGAAAATATATATTTGCACTTTATAAGACCAAGTTTGGACACCTTCCAACTAACCTGTAACCTAAACTGTATTGCTCTTTCGTTTTGAGCCTAATGTGCTCTACTTTTTGTCTAATATATACCTTAGTGGTGAAGCTAGCAGTCGTTAATTGACCGTCATTCCCGTAAGCAGTTATCATGTAGAGTGTATTCTAATATATTATATAATAGCGTTGTGAAAGTTTCTCCGAACTCACTGTTGGGGTGTTTAAGTCGCGATTTCTTATTTTAATTTCTACACAGTACCCATGTTATTTTAGACGCTTCTATTCTTATTATGTACAATGCATACTGTTTACCAGCCTATATTTTAACTTAACCTAACTTATTATAGATGGAAAACGTTACGACTAATTACGTCGATGATATCCGAACTATTTTAACTACGGAAGAAAGAAATATTGCCCATCGACGTGTAAATTATATATAATAAAAGCATCTTTATATGTAAACACTGACTTCTTTCAACAAAAATTTATATATTGCAGTTTATTCTTGCCCCTTGTTTATGTTAGAAGTTTTTTCTAGCCCCTAATATACCCTAATAAAAATTGATTATAGTAATAGAATTAATCTTTTATCGTCTAATTAATGGTTTATTATTATTTAGTTTATGGAAATATCGTTTTATTAAGGGCATATTAGCTTCACAATAGTTGTATAGGATTAGCATATGCCATCATTTCATCGTTACCTGTTGTGCTGGTAATTACTGCTTTGTAACAGATACTAGCTAACTGACACTTACAATCCACTAGCCATAGGTATGCAAAGGCATGATTTAATATAAGACAAGGAACCTCCATGTAAGCTAAAATAATTTGGAGGTGCGAAATTGCCGGAGTTATTGGATGAAGACCTAACACAAACTCAGAAACAGTTTGCAGAAATGTTAAATGTGAACCGAGTCGCAGTTTGTGAACAAACGATAAATTCATTACCGACACACTTGGTATGTAGTATTTTTTTAAAGCAAAATAACCAAAATTTTAGTTAAATATACCAATTAAGTATAGGTTTAAAACCAATAGAATGCGGAATGGCGAATCCGTTGTAATGGTGGATACAAGAAATTGTTCAAGTTTCGGACAAATATTACACATAAAAGGCGTCTAAAAACTGCATCAACATAAGAAATTTTCCGAAACCCGATTCTATAACATATTTCTAAATATATTGAAAAAGTTATTTTCAAGATACTCTAGGTATATCATTTTGGGTGTCATAAAGGTGGCGTAGCACTACAGCTCCGATGCAAGTTAGAGTTCCAATATTATGGATTACTTTAAAATCGATAAAACAGTAAAAATAAATTGAATCTAAATTGCGTGGCACTACAATATTTGCGTTTGCTCATACAATTCAAAATACATCGTTGGAATCAGTCATATTATAGGAACAGTTGATTAAAAATCCAACTTAATGGTCAGATTTAGTTTCATGCGACTTCTGGCCTTCTTAATTAAAATTACTTTTTGAGATAAGATTTTTATCGAACTAAGAGCTAATGGTTGTCTTATGATGATATTTTCCAGGACATCCGCAAAGCCACTACAACAATGTATACACTACAACATTGCCTAATTATTGGAGGTGTTCATATATATTTCAAAATATTAAAACACAGCATTCAAAGTTTATGTAATAGCAATTTACTATATAATTGTAATTTTCTTCCTCTTCATTTTTACATGATGCTCTTTCTAGCGAATTTTGCATCAAGATTCCTTCCGAGTTACTTAGCGTTGTTGATACATAAATGATGGTATTGTTTATTGTTATTGATGCATGTGCGGTCTGATTACAATTTCCATTTCTGGTCTGATTATTTTCCAGATTTTATTAGAATTATAGTATCTTTATTAGAATAGAATTTATAATAAGAATTACAGTATCATCAGCAAATTCTGATATTTTCTGCTTGCGGTATATCACATGTATGGAGTAGGTAAATAGTTGGTCCCGATACACTTTCCTGTGGTATACCTGCTTTAACTTTTTTTTTATTGTAGAATATTCCTCTTGTTTGACTCTAAAAGTTCCGGCTATAATTTTGTAGCCTCAAATTAACAAACTAAAAGAGAACAACAGCTTAGACAGGAATATCAATGTTTACTTCGTCCATGCAAATTGTTCGATCCTCCAGTCGAGTCACATCAGGGTACGCACGCACGCAGGAGCAGCGTTTCGCTTCAGTTTTCGCCTGGAAATAAAGTCGTCGGCCGGCATTTCGTTGGCCATTTAATGAGGCGCGAAACAAGGAGGGAAATCATTCGGAAAATAAACCGCTTTCAAACTTTTTCCACCGCAGGTTAGGTCCGCTTCCAAACGGTGGGAATTTATGTTATGAAAATATACGGCCGTTGTTTCGTCGAGGCAGACGGAACGTCGTAAGTTGGCGTCGTATTTTTTTTATTCCGCCCTTTAGGATCTGTTTAGCCCCGGAAACGTTATTGTGAAAGATGACGTCAAATGTTAAACTCCATCTGAAGTGACAAAAGGACATATTGTACGGTTGTTATATGAAATGGCGGTTGTTGGGAAAGTGTGCTTTTGCGCGGGTTTTTTGCTTGGTTGACCTTGCGTTATATGATACGGAATAAAATGAATTGATATACTTGGCTGAGTTAACTTACACCGACTTTGACGATGAAAAGTCTGTTTCTGCAAAAAAAATCCGCTCTTATCTCCTGTTGACGTAAATTTTGTTTCCTTATGTAGAAATTGTGGCATTTATACTCTATATATGTGTTGTTTATTTATATTGATGTATTCACGGATATTTATAACAAGATATTTGACTAGTAATATTATAACAGGTTATTCGAAAAGTCCCCGCCCTACCAAAATAAACACATTTATTAGCAACATTAGTTTTTTTATTCAACATAATTCCCTTCAAGAGTGTTACACTGATTATAGCGACCCTCCAACTTTTCGATACCATTTTTGTAGTACGATTTGTCCTTTATTTCAAAATAGGCCTCAGGTTCGACGATCACCTCTTCATTCGACGAAATTTTCTTCCCAGCGAGCATTCTCTTGAGATCTGAGAACAGAAAATAGTCACTGGGGCCATATTTGGAGAATACGGTGGATGAGGAAGTAATTCGAAGCCCAATTCCTGAATTTTTGCCATCGTTTTCACTGACTTGTGACACGGTGCATTGTCTTGGTGAAACAGCACTTTCTTTTTGTACAAAGGAAGCCGTCTTTCGGAGATTTCCTGCTTCAAACGGTCCAATAACGCTATGTAATACTCCCTGTTGATGGTTCTTCCTTTCTCAAGGTAGAAAATGAAAATTATTCTATGCGCATCCCAAAATACAGACGCCATAAACTTGCCAGCCGACTGTTGCGTTTTCGCAAGCTTTGGAGCGGGTTCATCTTGTGTACTCCACTCGGATGACTATCGATTGGACTTCGAAGTGAAATAATGGAGCCATGTTTCATCCATTGTCACACATCGACACAAAAACTCGGGTTTATTACGCTTACGTGACTTTGATCTCTCCCTTGCAGATATCTAACTTCAATTTGTCTTCTATAGCTTTCATTTAACTATTACTTTCCACTTTGCCTTGTGTCCTATGCCTCAATTAAGATTCTGTGAAACTACTTTATAACTCTTAATATATTATGCAATATTCATTTTAACTCTTAATGCAGAAATTAACTTATTCAATACCTGAAATATTCTGTTAGTGTTTATTAGATTGAAATTATTGATTTGCCTTTAAATTAAGGTTCCCATCCGACTTTTTCATGGCGCGAACTGTATAATTAACCTAATTCCCTGAAATTAGCCGAGGAATGGCCAAGTTGGAAGGAAAATCCGAAACATCGCTAAGTAAATTTCGAATCGTGCTTGATTTATTTGTATTTGGAATGGTCGAAGGCCGAATATTCAGGGGCTAAAGGCTAAATTGAAACATAAACTGCCTAACTTTCGAAGATTGCTCGAGTCCCGGACAGATCCAAAAATAAATAATAATGATTAATATCTCGGACTGTCGGTCGGTTTGGATATTTAATATAACCTTTCAAAATAAGGCTTAATTATTTGATTACGATCTTTATCTTATTTACCGATAAATTTAATTAGCTACTGGTTTTGAACATTAAATATTTTAAAATTGATATAATTTATTTGTTTATTACGCACAGCTTTATTGGATCAGTTTGTTTGTTGGGTAATCTTGGTTCCGATAACAAGACAAGCAATATTTAAATATATATTTTAGAATATTATTTTTATGAACTTAAATCTACCTGGGGTAGACTTATCGCTCAACGTGTGCTAATTTAGAGATCATAGCAGCTTACTGATGTAACTGAGATCGTTATATAGTACTTTTGCATGCAGATGGTTCCAAAAAGTAAGTAATATAAATTTAAATCATCTTTGCGGACTAATAATACTAGAGAGTTGACTATCAAGGCAGTAAAAATACCATCCCGTCGTTTTACCCACTACTCTGCAAAGCCACATTTCCAGTTTTATTTTTGTTAGAATATCAAATATTTTATTCAATTGTCAATATTCCTACTGGCATTAACTTTTGCCGAAGTCGTCAAGCACTAATTCCTCGAGAATAAGTCACTTAGTCCTCAATCATGAACAGAGTTAAAAGATAGCATCTCTTGATTCATAAAATTATTTTGAATTACTAGCCTATTAATTTTAAAGACATTTTTGACATTTAAATAGTAAAATATCCTACAAGTTCTCAGTATATCTGATATGTTTGAAATTAATATGTTTGAAACGCAAAATCTCAATATTACAAATTTAGCATATAATATAAATTAAAACAACTTTTTCAAATAATGTGAAACATTCAAATTTCATTCAACAATTGGTAGAATGGTGCATAGAGATTTTACATCCAAAATCATATTTAGAATAAATTTATTCAGCAGAATTTAATATATTATATCAACCGTCTCAATATAAGTAGTTTATCGAAAGCTTAACAAATAAGATTAATAGCACCATCGTCAGCGAATAGCTGATTGATTTACAACTATTTATCATTATTTGCATTATATCTGTTATATACATTATATCTTTACCAATATTAGTGCGCAGTCGATATTTTACCAAAAACTCAATTTGATCATAAATAATTTTGATGTATTGTTATATACCTGTACATTGCTACTAGAAGAAATTAATTTTTTTATGGAACATATTCAGCTTTCAAACATTCAGAAGTTATAAGTTGCTTATAGAGGGACAGAATAATTTAATGTTCAGTAAATACTCTATACTCAATGTGTTATATTTAAAAATTTTATCTGTGTAAGTTTCATCTTGTGTGATACACACACTTTTGTTAGAATCAAAGTTGTCTAAAACCAGGAAAAAAAATCAGGAAATTACCTCCTCTAAACCTATGAGGCTTCAAACCAGTAATCGGTAAACTCACAGGAAAAGTTGTTATAAACACAATGAAGGAATGCCTAAACAGTATCATCCTCATTCACTAATTTGGGTTGGCTTTGGTGGATTGGATCAAATTGAACGAATGGAAAATTTACTTTTCTTGGACAGAATTCAAGACTTTAATAATGTCTGCAATCATCCCACTTCAATCAAAGAAACTTCGTGGAATATAAGTGAAAATTCTTCTTTGCACGAAATTTACTCGGATGTCGCACAGCTCACCATATTGGGACCGGTGTTGTACCTGATTTATACAGCGGGCCCTCCAACTAGTAAGGCTATAATAACTACGACCTACGCTGACAACTATGAAAGCAAACTGATCGTATACGAAGCCATCATCAACTGAAACTTTCTTATCTAATCCAACTAAAATATTCTAAATCAACCGGTACACGTATCTATACCTCAATATGAGAATAGTAGAGCAGGAAATAAGTCAACATAGCATAATATATCAAAGGAGACTTCCGCAACATACAAAGGAGCTGGTATTAGTTCTTATTGGAACAGGAGGACAACAGCAATCGAGGTTCAAAAGATGCGATATCGCAAGTAAAATCACTAAATGCCATTATTCTGATAAAAATTAAATATTCGATTTAAGATACACTATCGTTATTTCGACCTATCTCTTTTTATTTAGCTGTTTTCGCCTCGAATGCCATCAAATATGAAATCTAACGACGAAAAAGGCCCCGCCGTCGTATTCACCGCCTCCGAAATAGGCCAGGCAAAAAATTAACTTCATAAAGGACCGACGACCGAGGACCGTGTGGTCAATATGATGTCCGATCACACGTGACCCCACGGTGGCGGTTTTTTTTATCAAATATCCTTGTTGCGTCATGAAACCGCACCCTCTCGAAAAAAGTACGCTGTGTCGCTATTTTTAAATCGCGCCAGCACGTGTAGATCCCGTAGGAGAGGACTTTAGAAGTTAACGGACGTGAAGGGCTTTGTCGATGTTTTAATCGGTCGTGTTTTTAAAAATGAATGAACTAATTTTGAATTTCGAGTCTGTATTTGTTATGGTCTCTGTACAAGGCAAACGTTTGATGATTGTGTCACATTAGATTATTTTACAAACATTCATTTGGAACTTTGTATCAATATGTATGCTATTTTTACTATTCTTACATCCAAGCATCCTAGGTCAGAAATAGAATAGTTTTTTCATAAACAACGTAACAACAAAAGTTAAATTCACAATATAACCGAATATCGTATCATCACTTTTCGTCGCTTTTAATATAAAAAATGTTATATGAAGAACATTTTATAAATATCTTTCCGTTTAGATCAATTTTGAAAAGAAAAAAGATATACAATAATAAAACAATATATAATTATTTAGCAATATATAAACGTAATTGTATACGTATACTCGTAAATTATTCCTATACTTGAACAGCATAATACATATTCTAAAATTCATAAGTTAATCTAAAATCTCACTTGAAACTCAAGTTTCAAGTAAAAAATACCTTCATTGTTTCCTCACCGAATCTCCTCGATATGCAAAAACAGCACGGAAATGTCTCTCTCAATTCATTCAATAAAAGCAGGGAATATAATTCTAATCGATATGCATTAAGGTACCCAGAAACTAAGATTGTGGTTTATATAAAACACATCCTGTATTTTTTACATCAACTACCCATGCTTCAACACTTGATCTTATAAATTCCTGATATTGATCCAATAATCGATTACAGTCAAATTTAGAAATAGTAGTATTTTTACCAAAATACGAACTCCACACCTCAACAATTTTCGAGTAAGCTAAACTTCAATATTTCATGTTCAATTTTAATGCTGTGGGTTTTCTATATGATCAACGAGTTGTGATTTTGATGATATCAAATCACGTAAAGGACATCGAGTCATATTTATCTGTACTTTTACTTTCGCAGGATCAACTGTTCCTAAAATATAATGAATTTGGTATAGAATTTAATGCAATTTGCAACATTAAAATCAAAAAGGAGTGGATACGAACCTAGATGGGTGTCCTCATTTGTCAATTCGCATTAAAAGTGCTATAACAACATTTTTGACAATATTACCATTAATAATCAGTACAGGAACAAATAAACTATAAACAAAATTCTTAACCGTACAAAAAAGCTCCCACGACTGCTAGTATTAAATCAAATCCAAGATGGCTTGTACTACGTTGGATTTTACCTCTCGATTGCTTGTAAATCGCAACGTTGCAAAATCAGGTGGAAACTACTGATATTTACCGAATATCGGTTGGAATTTTCCAGAAATAGGTATATTGATTTTTGTCCCAGCATTTAGTTTACAGACGTATATTATAACTATATCAAATGAATAAATCTAATGACGTATTGCTACAAAGAAGACCAGTAATAGCAAGTAACAGTCATAAACTAACCTTCTCGCATAAGAACGCTCGGCCACACGTTGGAATAGTTGTGAACGATACACTGTTGCAACTGGAATGGGAAGTTCTGTCACAACCAGCATATTTGTCGGACATTACCACTTATTCAGATCGATATCGTACATAGTTTAGAAATGCTGAAGAAGTGAGAAAATTGATCGTTGTCAGAACAATGGGAAATGGTTGAAGAGGATAATGAAAAATATTTTGATTTAATGCTTATTCTACCATTTATTCCCAAAAAAATTTTTAATATAAAAGAATTATCAGAAAATGCAAGAGCCTAACACAACTGACAATTTTTACCAAAAAACCTATATACTATGATGAAAACTCCATATCGTTATGTGCAAGTGTTTTTTTATTTATGAATATTAAGTGATGGCATTGAAAATGTAAAAATTTCATTTCTTCTTTTTTAGCTTGAGAGGATTAATGAGGCTGAATCAATTGATCTTAGCTGAGGGAGATAACGTAGTATGAGCCCTGATGTTATACTTATGAAGAAACCATTAATATATTATAGGAAGAAGTATTGTTGTATTTGAAGTATTCAAAGAGATATATTTCAGTAGTTTGGTCAGGGAAAGGTGATTGCCTCGCAGACTTCTGGTTCGAAATCAGCTTTTTTGCATGAAACATGGATGTACCAGCAAACGGGACATAGATTAAGATCATAGAGAGCGATGTGAAAAATCAAAAACATTATCCTACGCTAAAATGATTGTGGATAGTTAACAGTTGTGAGATTTGATGAATATTCGAAATTCCTCGGCACCAACAGCACCGTGTAGGTTGAGAAGTAGACACTCCCCCCTCGCAGTGTTTGTAGATTTTAAAATACATACATTGAAATACATAATATTAAACTTCTTGCAGTATAATGGTTTAGTACTTAGTTATTTCATGTAAAAATACACAACAATTAAGTTAGACTTATTATGAAACATTGAAATTATATAGCTTCATGCCATTTTAAATTCCAGAAAAATATTTTTCTCGTTAGAATTTATATAGAATGCAATTTCAATGTGCTGTTAAATAGTTACCAATTAAAACTATTCTATTCAGAGATTTCATGTAGCTCATGTAGACTTGTTATACGATTTTAAGCCTAATCTAAGCCTACCCCACCACCCTTTAAAAAAAATAATCGCGAAAATATTAATTTACTTTAAAAATAATTTGAAAATAGAAGAAAAAATTTATAAAAATTAAGTCATACTCCTAATATTTGATAATTTATGAAGCCAAACGAATGACAAATTACCAACATAAAGTTTTTTAGGCGATAACGTCCAGAAAGTTATTTAACAATCTTATGATGACTTTTAAGGTATTAGAAAAATTCTTCGGCTTGGTTGGCACAGTGGTCAAGATGACAATAAGGTCCCCCAACTGTTACGATAGTCGTGTGTTGTAATCCTGATGGGGCATCATTATAATTTGTCATTATAATTTAATAAATCCTAGGAAAATGGTTCATGGTTCAAAGTTCACGTTAAGTAATGGGTCCAGTCCAGATAAGGCCTAGATGGTTAAAAGAAAACTCATTGACATATCAGAATTCGAATCGGCAATAATATTAGATTATTGGCTTAACCATCTATTATCTTTAAGAAATTTTTATATGATATAGTGAGTATTTTCGAGAGTTATAGGCATAATACGGTATTGTACTATCGTTACAAGTATATTTTCGGACAAACTGTTATTTTATTAAAGAATAATCGACTAAAATTTGACCTAAATTCCAAATAAACTAAATGATTAATATTTTACAACTCAATAGTCTGTTTTCTCTATATTTGGAAATATGTCCAACACTGCTGTAAAAAAGTATGCATGATCGACTACAAAATGGCAAAGGTCTCGTGGCATTTTCCAAATTGTCTCCCTATTTATGCAGGCAGGCATGGTAAAAATAGAAAGCTTTTTTTGTTGTAATTTGGCAAAAAAAGAGGTGGCGACGCCAGGTGTGGTCGAATCGACGTCATATTGACTAAAGGGCTTTCGTTCGGCCTTTTATGAAACATTTTTCAGGGCATTTTATTGGATGGACTGGCTTTTATAGCTCTCTTTTATCTCACAATGTTTTTACTGTTGGTCTTTTTTTATTTCCTGCTTATATTAATATCGTAAACGAAATTTTTGTCTCGTTTTTGACTGATTAGATTCCCTATTTGGGCAATTTGTCATCAATCAATTGTATTGCTCTAAATTTATATTCTAGTATTAATTGACATGAAAATATTTTGTATTTGTGTAAACTATTTCAAGTTAAACATATATTTATAATATTTTATAAATATAATTTAATCATATTTACATACTGTCAGGACAGAAGTAATGAAAAGCAGGTAGTTGGTCATACGAAGGAGAAAAATGAGAAGTATATCATAGAATATCTACTATGAACTGACTACTATGAAATGAATAACTACTATGAGCAAATCTCTCTCTAATATCGTTCTTATTTACAAGGTTTAACTTGGTATAGAAATCTTCAGTAGGTCATTTAATAGGTTTTTTCATTTTATGTTTTTTATTTTATTTAGCATTTATCTGAATTTTAATATACGTATTACAGTGATCTACTTCTATATTTTATTTATGAAAACGTTAAAATACGCTTTCATGATTAATAGTTCTTTTTGCCGAATGAAAATCATTTCCGTGTATATATTATTAAAACAGAACTAAATATTTTTTTAAATAATTTTCGGTCCTTAACTCCTTTCCGAGTTTTAGTATTTCGTTTAAACTACGAACTTAATCATTTCAAAACTCTTAGTTTCTTTATATCGTATTTTGAAAATGCTTGAATTTCACTATTCTATTTATATGTACTATTTCATTATGATATACGCTATTTTAATTTTTATCGCAAACTTGTCTTAAATATAACATAACATGGCAGGGTTGTTGATAGCCATGCGATTTTAAACATATTAGCTTAAAATTTAGGTTATAGTTTATTTGGAATAAAATTATTTTTTGCCCTATGCGCATTTTAATAACAGAAATATGTCAGCAATATTTATTGGTGAAAATACGTATAATAAATATCAATGCACAAAACTGTTATATTTGATGAATTGGTCATAAACACGGTACATAAAATAATGGTTTCCATTTATATGTAAAAAAATTCTGTTTTTAAAGCCCATGAAAGACTTTTAAAAACTTACGATTATAATGGTCCGTTATATTTTTGGCTCTGGTTTCAGCCACTTTAAAATGATTTGAAAATAATCAATTGCAAAGGTTATTGGACGAAAACTCAGCTCAAACTTTAGCACACCCTAGCAATAGATAAATCAATTGTTTTCAAGCATTTAGTGCTATGAGGCAGATCCAACAAGGAGGGAAAAGCTACTATCATAGAATTTTATTGGAATTATCATTTTAAAATATTTTAACATTGCTTTTTAGTGGCCTATTGTGTAATGAAAATTGTATCTGGTATCAGAATTCCATGCTTAAAAACTTCTAGTTTATTTCAGAAGGACCATTCACATCGATACCAAAGAGGAATATTCATGGCCATAAAGAATTTTTATAAATGTGATGTTATCAGAAAGGTGCAGTATATCACGATCTGCAAAATCGAATTAAATTGTTATTGTAGATGCGTACAAACGTCAATTGAACAAATTAAATGAGGCATTGTTCCAAGAAAACACCAGCAGTATTGACTAACAGGCGTAAAGCTATTCTCTTGTATGACAACACTCGGCCATGTATTGCAACGATTGAAGCACACGTTGTTGATCCTCGAATGGAAAGTTCTCTAGCGGACGCACTAGCAAAACATAGCGTCTTCTGATGATTGTTTTTTAAAATCTGTATAGCGTGACTTCATGAAGTCAAACACCTAATATTATTAATTAGCCTTAATAATAATATGATCCGTCTCAAATATTTTTTGTCTTAAATAGTGTTTAGGGTGAATGATATATCGGTGAATGGAGGTAAAACTAAAATGATACAGTGGTGTTTACATTATGTGATCGTTATTTATTGGCAATATAAAAAATGTGGAAAATTCAAAATAGATAAAACGGATTGCAGCGGTGTTACCAGGAGACGAGGCTTAGGCAGTCGATGGTGGTACGTCTAAACCAAACGATGGTCGGTTATTGAGTGATCAAAATACCCTTCAATAACATTCCAGATAAATATCTCGGGGTTGTCAGCTATTCGTTATCGTGTTCTAGTTGTCGCTGCTGGCACCCCGCCCGCGTTCAACATCTGGGATTATATTTCTGGGTACTTTGTTGATTGTTATTCCACGATGTAAAATTCGACATGCCTTAAGGTCGCTACAATACTCCCCTGCCAGAATTTTACATACAAATATTTTAAACAACAAAAAAATATGATGCATGAAAAGAGTTTTAACCTTTGGATATGCTAAATTAAAACAGTTGTGGTTGGTACGGTTCCGATCTGGCACGGCTGTTGATATCTTTCGGTCCTACAGATACCGTTGCTTCATCGTCGCTTTGGAACTTGAATGTAGTTGAACGTCGACGCCGTTGAAAAAGGAGAGGTTCGATTGTTCGACAACGTGGTAGCTTATTTTCTTCGAAGACGAGACGTTGGCAATTCTGGTACCTCGGCGAAGACATGACGAGTCTACGGTGACTGCAAACGGTACCTAGTTTCTGGAGCTGGTTTGTGACTAATCCGTAGTCACATACTGCCCAAAGCCTTTCAAATCAAAATGTCTGCCAATATGACGGAGGCGGCAAGCGAAAGAAGACATTATGATTTAAACATAGCGCCGAAAGAAATGTTTAGTCGAGATGCTGATGATTAATAGTGATGTCAAAATCTCTCAAAGAGTTCAAAAGATTATGAAAGAAATAAAATTCGGACAAAAAATTTAAAAAAAATGAAATGGAAATAATGAAATGAAATTTAAGGTTCATTGTTCCAGCACTAAAATACAATTTAATGAGGAAAAAATGTTTGAATGAATGTAATGTTGAAGGAACAAAAGTGAAATGGAAAAAAATCGAATTAAAATGGTCGCTACAAGTGTAATGTAGACTAGTTAATACAATACATTTCGAAAGCAATATTGAAACTTATGTGGGAATCTGTGGAAACACAATGACCCTATCAATAATATACTCACTATATCTGTATTGAATTAATAAAATTAATCTCTAATTGTTATTCTGTTTACGATATATAAACAACAATCTTATAAATAAACTCCAAATATCAAAACAATTACCGAAATTATCCTAGTGGCGTCCCAATTTCAACAAGAATATTATTCTCTGGCGATTAACAATTCTTCTTGTTGCATAAATATCTCCCCTGTCGAGCTAATCCATCTTGGCAGTAGTCGACTCTATATCGGAGAGATTTTGTAAAGTTGCCATAACGACGACGGGGCATGCTGCTTTATTGCCGGTTGCGGTTTCTCTTCCAGAACAGTCTGGAAAGTATTTGAGATTCGGTGTTGGTATCAGTTTTTTTTTCGGGTGGCTACGATAAAAGCGGTTATTTTCTTGAATAATTTAATTTTCCCGCTTAATAAATCGATGATATTTACTAATTTATGTTGCCAGTCACGAACTTTTTTTTTGAAGTAAAAAACGACTTTTGTTGTTTTTAGCACGGTTGGTAATTCTGTAGCTTGATGGGAAAGTTCGGTAATTTAGTTTCGGACTTATTTATATAACTTTTAGATTATTGTACCTTTTGCGTTGAATTATTATGCGCATAGTAACGGATAGCAAGATAGTTTAATGTTGTTGAACTGAACATAAAGTAAGTTTTTGTAATTTTGTTTAGAAAATATTTTTTTTATTATATGCCAACTTTTTCAGTACAATTGATACCTTGAATAAGTTCTAGTAGCTTTTTAATTTAAAAAAGTTATACATTATGTGGGAATATATGGTCTATAGTAGGGGTTGGCAACATTTCTTTTTATATAAGATCCACTATTTACTTTTAAAGTTTGTTGAAAAGGGATGTTGAATGCCTATTATGTTTATAGACTATGTTTCAATATAACTTCCAATAAGGTTTGAGGCTACACCCTTGAGGGGAATTCGAATTGAAATAAGACTTGTAAATGTAGTGTCCATTGTCTCTTTTGTGTTTAGTCTCTTGCCAACTGACGCTTGCTGGTAAATTATTCAGTGATAGTTCAAAAAGCCAAGGAGTTAATATTCATTTTGACATAAAGCTATAAAATCATTTATTCAATCTATCATTGCAACTGCGCTATCCATTGCTATTGATACTATTTTAAAAAGTTATACTTTCATTTAAATGCAAAATCCACAAAAAATAATACGAATGAAAACAATTAATTGCTATATAAAATATGTTATTATACTGGAGGGAAAAATAAAAATATCTATTAATACCATTATACAATTGCTTTTCTACGTTTCCACTCATCCTTTCAATCCATCGCATCACTGTGTTTTGAGACAATTGTTGATCTTAAATTGCAGTAACAACTTTGTCAGTGAATCCGACATTACAAATCGATCATACAAAAATGGCTTACTTTAATTAATTTAAGTTAAATTAATTTAGTGAACACTGTTTGATACTTGTTACGTAAAGATAAAAAATGTCTCTGCATAATATTTTTAGCAATGTCACCTGAGGTAAACAATGTTCATTAATACTAATAATATTGTTGATAAACAAAAAGTAGCTACTATATGACACTACCAAATATACAAGCTAATTAACGGTGTACCTATTATTATTTGGTATTGATATGGATGTTTCTCATGGACTAAGTCATAAGTTGGAAATGTCGTAGTAGATTAACTTTTCATTACCAGTTACAATATGCCACAGAAAGCTGTTCAGTTTTTATCTGGCAAGCAATAAAGTCGCGATGCTCAAATGGTTCGAAGTGGAATTTTTAATCAATTCGTATGGAAACTATTTTCCATTCTTTTGGATATTTTTCGGATCGTGGAAATAATGGATTTACCAACTGCTAAGCTGTCTAAACTTTCTTTGAATATTTGAACTAGGTTTTCGCCCAATGTCGAAATGTAATTTCAAGGGTTGCATTATTAATGTATTTATACACTGAAAAACTGAATAATCCTAGGTGTAAAACTAAGTCATTAATTTAATAATTAGGTTATAATTAACAGTTGTTCACATTATAAAAATGTCCAAAGGCAAGGGGTGTTGTAAAACTAAAGGCCTTTATCCTTTGTTTCACACTTTTCGTCATCGCTCGTCAGTTTTTGTTTAAGAGTTTTGTTCGTTTTTTGAAATAATTGGTGCCAGATTTCTTCATATTTCCTTAAAATGTTTCTTTTTAGTCCATTCATTTTCCATCCAATCCAATGATTATTGGTCTCATATATATGATATGAGCAGTTTTATGAGCTCTTTAATTTATTTGCCTTTATATTCTCATATTATTATTTTACTGCTATTCAGATTTTTCTACTTCTTTGCAATTTTATTCATTTTATTTCTGTAAACAGTGCTTAGATATATGTTTGAAATAAGACAATATCTAAATATTTCATATAAAACAGGATCTCGATAACATAAACACTCGATAATGAAAATATTACGTACATGTAAACACAAAATTTATACATTAAATTAAGGCAGAGTGCAATTGCAGATTACTTTTCCTTCTATCTAAAAAAATACTAATTACAGTTATTACATATAGTCAATTCAAACTAGCACTAATAGGGGAGAACTGTCAAAACGTAGCAATGTTGCTGCAGCAACTCTGAGTTCTAGTACATTTTGGCTCTGACATATATCAACATTTTAATATAAATAATATAATTGAAGACATATTCTATTAAATATAATTTATTTTAACATTATAGTAAAACTGCAAATAATTTTACAGCCGAAGTAATTTATAGGTTAGAGTTGTTTTATTATATATACATTGAGCGTTTTTCCACACCAGTATCGTTAGGGTTCTAGGCGCGTTTTTGTATGTAGTAGTATCCCCGGAAGGCCTAATCCACATAATTAACAACTGTATATCTGAGTAACACATTTTGCTTTCATTAGAGAGTTATGATCATTAGAGATTATGATATTACTATATTTCTCTTTAGTTTGTCCTATTACTATCTGTATACATCTTTCTTGATAAAACTACATTTAATCACTGCATTCTCCTTAATGTATTTGCCATATCAGCAAAAGAGTTAGTGTTATTTCTCTCCTCATACATGTTGATCAAACGTTCATGTCTATTCTGAACAATAACACACATGCTCATAAAGCTCTCACACTCTATAATACAATTCCCTACAACTAAAGTATATTAATTGTATACTGACTTTTAGTGGTTTCCGCTTTCATCACCCTGTCTTGGTAATCGTCAGCATTGAATCATAAACCAACATTCATAAGGATTTATTCAGTCACTGTCACTTTCTGAAACACTAATCAAGTGAATAAGTAAGCTGTTTATTTCCAGTCTATTGAAACTTTTCTCAAATTTTTAGCATTTTTCAATTTCTTCTTCAATGTGTCTGATCTAGCTCACACAAGCCAAAGCAATTTTCAATAATGCCTCTTTCTGTAAATTTAAACCGTTTTATATATAGCGTATATATTTCTATTATATTAAATATTCATTTCTTCTATTTCGTTTTCATTTCGGAACTATCAGGAACATTTGCAAAAATCTAATTTTCTTTATCCCTATTTTCCGCCCTCTATCCTAAAATCGGCTCCAAGAACAAAAAAAATCTCGGCTCTCGTCTCGTACAATTTTCTGGAAGCCTTGCCCGTTCCCATGTATTGTTCCTTTGAGCTTCAGTGCTCGGCATTATTCCGGAAATTAATTTTTAAATTCAGCTATCGGAATAGGTTGGGGAGACCAGGCAAGGAGGCAAGAATGTCGCGTTTCCAAAATCGGTTACGATTTAATTCAACCTGAATTCGGTATATTTTTATTTTACAAATTGCTTTATTGAATAATATTCTAGCAAGAAAAGAAACAATTTAATATCTTATTCTGTAGTATATATTTTAGGTATCCATTTTTATTATTAGTTATGCCATCTTTTTAACATCACATTATTCGTATTTTAATTACATAAAAAAGTATATAAATTAATAAAGGTGTTTAGTTATGTGTGAGGAGATGCTAAAAATATTGTAACTTCTCTGGTCATCTGAAACATGAAAAAATTCTATTGAAAATATTCTTGCTTATTAATATTATCGTATTGTAACTCCCACGTAGGAGAATTTTATTTCACAATGGCGGGTTGTCTGAAAAAAGGTATTGCTCGACTATTCTTCGGTGTGATTTAAAAAAAGGCGATAGAAAGAGGAGTTATATTTTTATTACGTATTGAAGGATGCTACAAAGCTTGACGAGAACCAACCTAAACAGTATGTAACAAGATGTCAACCGTGCTGAAAAAAAGTAACTTTGATAAAAACTTTTAAGAGAATTTTGTTTCTTCTTTATTTTCTATTTTTTTAAATATATATTCTTAAAGCTTCAAAATTTAATATTAACAGGTCAATACAAAAGTCCCGGGCCTGACATATAGATGGTGCTACTAGAATTAAATCCATATATTTTTTAGTTAGCCCTAACCGTCAAAAGATGCGTGTATAAATTTGATGTGTGTCGGATCATTAGTTCGTGAATTATAGCATTTAAAGTGAAGCAACTTTTATAATAGTGAAAAAAATTGATAAAAAAAATTTTGCATTTTGGTAAAATATTCGTTTTTGAAGGGAAAAAATACAGTTGAAGCAATAACCTGGCTTGATGCCGAGTTTCCGGACACTGTCGCAGGATAATCAACCATCAAGGATTGGTACGATCAGTTTAGACGTGGGGAAATGAGGACCGAAGACGGTAAACGCAGTGGGCGCTCAAAAGAGGTTTGTACTGACGAAAACAATTAAAATATCCGCAAAAGTTTTTGAATGACCGTAAAATAAAATTGGGTATGAGAAAGCTCTTTGCAAAGCGTGAGAGAAGGCAACAGTCGGCTGGCAAGTTTATGGCGTCTCTACTTTGAGATGCGTATATAATAATTTTCATTGGCTACCTTGAAAAAGGAAGGAACATCAATAACGACTATTACATAGCGTTATTGGACCGTTGGACCGAAGAAAAAGAAAGTGCTGCTTCACCAAGATAATACACCGTGTCACAAGTCAATGAAAACTATGGCAAAATCCATGAAATTAACTTCAAATTGCGTCCTCATCCACCGTATTCTCCAGATCTGGCCTCCAGCGATTATTTTGTGTTCTCAGATCTTAAAGGAATGCTGACTGGGAAAAAATTGCGTCGAATGAAGAGGTGATCGCCGAAATGAGGTCTATTTTGAAGCAATGACAAATCGTTCTACAAAATTGATATCGAAAATTTGGATGGTTACCGTACTACGGCCTTTTTGAAAGGTAGCAGGTCATTTAGGATCTTAGATGTATGAGTAAACTTAGTAGATCGATATATACAGCTCAGGCTCATTGAGAGTAATACAGTCATACACTGTCATTAGCACTTAAATGAATAACATTGTCGAAATGGTTTATTCCTTTTTGTCCGAATATAATTGATGTCCTTCTGGCCTACCAGTTGTTGAAATAGTTTATAATGATTTTAAAAGTGGCTATTTAAAAATATTTAGGATTGATCAATAGTTCTTGCATCACGATCACACCAAACGATACACGTTTTAGTAACTTAACAAAAAAATTAAAGAAATTAACTATGAAATTGGAGATGTTTTGAAATCCGCTGAAAAAAGACAGACAACACATCATTATTTTTACAAAACAATAATTTAATCCCATGTTTTACACTTATATAAGAAATAGTGATACTTTCTAGTGACCCTTCCTCCTATAGAGAGGTAGGTATTAGATCATAAGGGCGTCATTAATCATTTCATGTCTTGTTTATTTAATCGATGTCAACTCTTGTTAGCAAATTTAATCTTTTCGAAATATTATTCTAGTAAACTGCTCTTGTATCCTTGCGATATCCTGTCAAATTTCTTCTTCTCTTATTCTAATTTCGCCCTCTTCAACTTTCTCAAAAAATCAACAAATTCTACCGACACCACGCCTGTGAAATAAAAATTAAATTATTACTAAAAGATATTGCGATGAAAAATAAATTAATTATTCCAACACATCAAGAATAATTTTCTTACCTGGTTCGTTTTGTCATTTTGGAATCTGCACTTATTTTAGGAGTGTAATATTAGCATATGTCGATTCCCGTTTGATGTCGTTGAAAACTATTTGTTATAAATTGGACAGCTAACATTCCCACTATAAATAAAACTGATGCGGTTATAATTTTTAAAAATGTAACCTTACACATATGTCAACCCCATGTATGTTATTATTCTGCACAAAACTTATTCTATATTTTGTTGTCTAAACTCGACTGGCTCATGTGAGGACTATATAGTTTATCTATAATCAGTCATGACCTCCTTATGTCAGCATACAAACCACAAATAACAATACGATATAACAAAGGAAACACTGTCAATAGGAAACATTACTGGTAATATCGACCAGACATTTTATAATATCATCATTTCGAATGGCCATAACGCCATAAACCATACATTAAACTTCCATGTTGTATAATATCAAATTGAAATTTTAATTATTTTTAGGAATGGTTCTTTTAATGTCCCCTTTCTGTTTAAAATGCAAACGTTGCAGATTCTGCTCCGTATAAAACAGGTAATCAAAAGTTTAGTTTAGTTTTATGTCATCAGTAAAACTTTCTTTTGGCCTGGTGTAATTTATTTTATAGCCATCTGTAAACCTAAACAGATTCGAATACGATTTAAACTTTTGTATATTACATATTTATTATATAAGTTTTGTATATATGTGCCAACAAAATACCATTTAGGCGGCCCTCCTTCTGATAGGCAAGGGTGCAAAATCTGACAAGGAATATGATTCCAGTCACCCCAATAACCAGGCTGGGTAAGACTGGAGGTTTTCTGGCATGATTTCTAAGGTGGTCGCTGTAAGCTTAATGCTGAGGACCGTGGTTTGGAGCCCACGTTAAATTGTAGGTCCAGTCCAGATAAATCGTAGTCTGTGAAAAGTAGACTGTAAAATATATTTTAAAAAACCATTTACCGGAAATAATTTTTTGCGAAATATGCGCTAGTTTTGGACAACAAAGATATGGCTCTATGCCAGAAGCCAATAATTCAAATTTACACTACTATTAGCACCGAAATTGCGTCTAATGAGATGTATAATTATTAGTAAAAACCTTGTAAAAGTTGTGGTTGGGAATGTATGAAAATGTGATATTACAATCATTGCTGGATGAAGGTTGATGAAAGACAATTTGTGGTCTATGAGTAATAATATTACAGAGTACGATTTTGAAGTCTGTTGTATTTCAATATTTTGGCTGTATTGGCAGATATTTTAACACTAAAATTCAACATGACCAGTCATATAATACTCACTGAAAAATATTTTAAAATGATTTTAAACAGCTTTCTTTCAAATATCTAAATGCAAATAAATACACTACATATGAAGCACAAATCAGAATCATAAAGTTTGTGTAGAAATAAACACAACGTATAAAAAAACTTGATATGGTAATTTTATATAAAATTGTAAACAAGAGAAGTATTACACAGCAAATGTCCGGAATGAGGTGATATTATATTTCTATTTCCAACAAATGTCCCACGCTAAAACACCATATGAAACTTTTTCCACAAAAGCCACGTTTTTCTACGACATAACCTTTGTCCCCTATCATTTAGTTATGAGTTCCGCCGTTTGTCATTTTAAACGTTACAAAAAAATCTAGCCCAAGGAACGTGTCAGTAGGAGACAGGGACTATTTTTTTGTTTTATATATTGCTACTGTTATTAAAATATGTGCATTGATATAAGAGAGTTTGTTGTGTTTCTATCCTCATTAATAAATCAGAAAAAGTATTATCTTTTATTACGCTGCGAATGTAAAAGCATGTGAAAAACATTTCGCCAAAAGGAGAATTTTGAGAAGTATTTATTTTAATATGTTACTACGAGGGTCACTATTTATATTCCGGGAATTGGCAACACTGTTGTCATGTGAGTCCATCTGACGCTACCATCGTAAAGTTTGACATATTTGACGATATACGTACTCAGAACATTTTGTCGCACGGATGCTATTTGTTTCTTTTATATTTAGTTGATAGTTTCATCTCGGCAAAAACGGAACTGAATTGTGAGCATTGTCGTGCGATGATTTTTTACGATTTTCAGCGTGGATTATCACAACAAGAGTGCATCAATCAATTTAATTTGACTTTTGGCTATGAAGCTCCATCAAAAACCACCGTATATAGCTGGTTTAGTGAATTCAGTCCTGGTCGTAGTTCGCTGTCCTACGAGTTTCGTGTAGGTCGTCCAAAATTGGCTGTTGCGTCAGAAAACATCGATGCTGTGTGCGAAATGATTAAGCAAGATCGTCATGTCATCTATTGTGAGATTCAGGCATCCGTAAGCATTAGTTCTACCAGCATATATGCAACTCTACATGAACACTTAGCTATGCGAAAGTTATGTTCGCGTTGGATCCCACACAACTTGACAATTTCGATTGCTGCAAAGAAATGCTTAAGATATTCAATCGCAGTGCTACGAAAGACATTTATAAATTCGTGACAGGTAACGAATCATGGATATATTCGTATGATCCAGAAAGTAAGCAGCAGTCGACTGTATGGGTGTTCCAAGATGAACCAAATCCAACAAAAGTTGTTCGCGCACGAAGCACTTTGAAGAGTGGCCTGTTTATTCGGGAAAACTGATCATATTGCAACAGTGCATCTAGATAATAGTAGAACAGTAAATTCTGATTGGTACACAACCATTTGTTTGCCGAAAGTCGTCGGTGAAATAAGGAAAACAAACAATAGACACCGGATGAAAAACACTTCATCATGACAATGAGAACTCTCACACATTGGCTCAAACAAGACACTATTTGAGGATTAAAAACATCGAATTGATGGGTCATCTGCCGTACAGCCCTGACTTGGCACCCAAAGGCTTCTTTTTGTTCTCATCTGTGAAGAATAAACTGCGTGGTCAACGATTTTCCTCGTCCGAAAGAACTACTGAGGCGTTCAAAAATCATGTTTTGAAGATACCTCATTTGGAATGGAATAAATGCGTTGAAAATTTGGTTTAGGCGCATGGAAAAATGTACGGATCATCGTGGCGAGTACTTTGAAAAACAATAAAAATATATTCCCAGTTTAACTATTTGTTGTTTTTCCTATTCCTAAAATATAAATAGTGACTCTCGTAATAGTAGTATAGATTTTTGAGAGTAGTCCTATTGCACGTAGAAAGAAATTATTTCCGATATTTATCAACTTATTTGATATATTCAACCAAAATAGAGCTTCAGCCTTAGCATAGGTATTCATTCAAATATGCATGGATGAAGACTCAAGTGAACCAAAAAGATCCAAACCGATGTTGTGCAAGAATCCGCTTTGTTGCGATGAAACAACCAGTAAGTAATTAATAGGTACCCAAGTAAGTACCAAATAGCTTCACATAAAGAATTTTTTTGTGATAATATTCAAATACTATTAACAACCATGATCATATCCTAAATATGTTAAAAAGCTTTATCGAAAACAAACAGATGTATCACCCTATATAATGAACGATAATAATAAGTTTTTACTTAAATGTGAAATAAAGTTGCACAAAATAAAAAGAAATACGAGTTTTTTAATTAAAATTTAAGCGTCAAACTTTAGTGTTTTATTTAGGAATGTCAGCTTACGTTAATTTTTTTCTTACATCTTATATTTGTAATTTATTTTTATTGCAATGCCTTCTGCAAAGTTCGGCAATCTTCACGGAACACAACTTCTTTGATGACTAACGTAAAAAAATATATCAAAGGTGCGTGATATTAAATAAGCACCTTAAAATTTCCATATTACATTCTTGACTAAAACGATTTTAGCGAAAATAATTTCCCGAAAGTGTAAGCTATTGCAAACTTTCGACTTTATAACGTACCGTATTAATCTTGGATTACCTTTTTGTATGTTATTTGGAGAGTATTCACGCTATAGTTGAATAGAACTTTTAAGTATTGTTATAACATGATACTATTTCTTAAGTGGTATTTTGCAACTTTCATCAAAAATAGGTGACGGAATGAAAAGGTCAATGCTGAACGACGATGCAAATTGATACTAAGGGTAAAAATAGACCAACCCGTTTCACTCGTTCCCAGTCAGATATTCAAAAAAAAACAAATGGTTGGATAGTCTGGGCCGTAATACATATCATTTTCATGCTTGCACGCTTTTCTCACCTTTCTGGCAACATGAATGCAGTTTCGAATGGACATTGTTGGTTTAGTAGCGATTCATACATCGGTCCCTTTTCGCACTTTTAGTATTTCCATACGGTGTCCCAGCCAACCCATGCGTCGATTCTGAACAAGTAGTCAGAACGATTTATAATGAATACGTTATGTGCGATAGAAATTCATACGTCACACAATTTGTTGAACAAATGCGGTAACAGTTTCTTCAGTTAGTAATTCACTACACATTTCTGATCCATACCTCTGCTTTGGCGTCGATATTGATAAACTGACATTGGACATACAAACACTGGCCCAATGATTTTTTTTCTAATTCTGGAGGCTTCAACTTGGGTTTGTACCGACATTTGGAATTTTCATCTTTTAGGACTGGACAGAGTCGCCTAATTTTCGGATATCTACATAAAAATTAAAGTTCTGACTGAGTCAGGTAATGTGAAATTGATTGAAATAACCTGGTCATCCCTAATCGATATTAATTCAGTATGAATATTTCAGCAGAACTTTACACATTATTTGTTGCCTATGTGAAATTCGAAGGTGATTCAAATATGAAAGAGACAAATACTCTGACACGTTTATTTACTATTGAAAAAATTTACAAAAATTTACGGTTATTCTAGGTATTTCCCCTCACTAATTATGCATTTTGTCGATGTTTTCGGAAGTATTTTGTCTTTTTACTGTCGAGTCTTTTTACCGCCTTCCCACACTAATAAACGTATAACAATACGTTGCGCTACGACGGCGCCCACTCATGGTCGTAGCACGCGCGTGAAACATGCGCTCTCGACGAAAACTATGCCATAGCGTAAGGGACCCAGCTATTACATACTCAAGCCACGACCTTTAAAACATACATGCCATCTACAGCGTTTGTCTTCATCATATTTGAACCAGCCTCGTATATCAATTCTAAGTCTTCCGAAATAATACAGAGAAGACTTTTCTATTAAAACAACTCTTTGCCACTAATAGAAAATCATGTATATAATTAAAACGCGACAATAAATCACATTAAGTTAAATACATTAAATATACTGAAGTCTTATCACTGTCAACGATCAATCTTAATCTTCCATACATCAGATTAATTCTTGGCGATAATTGTTATTATTCTACAGATCTATGTTGAAAAGGATATACACTACTGTCATCTCGGTCTTGTATTTATTGTTTTGCTTATAAGGTTTTTTACTTCTATATATATGTCGGTCCAGTTCAATACTAATCCCAGGTACTTGAAGACGGTTGGCTTCTAATTAAATGCCACTAAGATTTGAAATTACCGTATTCTATTGTCGAAACTCGGTATAAATCGTTGTTGCCGATCTTCAGCCTACATCAGAATCTTGTGTCATCACATTGAATATCATGTCTATTTTTATAGACTTGCTTTATAATTGCAGGAACTACTATGTTGAAAAGCCGTGAACATATACCTTCTTAACGAACACTATAACACATCGCAAATTCATTTAATACGTAGTTCCATATTTGTACAGGGTTTGCGGAGTTATCATAAGATCATCTTAAAAAGTTTAGTAATTCTAGGAGAACTCGTACAGTTCTCAGAGTTTGGTGAAATGAATACTAATGAATACAGTCGAAAATCAATAAAGGGACAATCGGCTCTACCATGTTCTTCGATAAATTGTAATAACTATGACGAACATGGAAAAAATATATATGTTTGTAAATGAAGAAGATATATCATTGTTAACAACAGTTATTTTCAACATTAACCAATAACTCTGACTCTCCTATAATATAGTATATTTTAACCTTAAAATAAAGTGAGACGTGGTTTCGAAAGCTCAAAATTGGAGATTTCAATGTGCAAGATAAAGAACGTTCTGGTAGACCTAAAAATATTGAAGACTTGAAAGTGCAAGAGCTATATTGTGAAAACCTAACCTAACCGACTGATTAAGAGCAACAGACAAAATCCAAAACATGAGAAGATGAAGAATCATCCGTAAAATGCTGCTACAAAGGCATGAAGAAGTTATTTTAGCAGTTGAATAGTGACGTGTAATGAAAAGTGGATTTATATTAAAATCCTTAAGCGCCAACAATCATAGTTAATGTTGGGAAAGGCCGCTGATCAACTCCAATGTCAAATCGATTTGATGCTCTGCGTTTGGTCGTACCAGAGTGGCGCGGTGTACTACAATCTATTGAAACCTGGTGAATTAGTTAATAGTGATCGCTGCCGACGACAAATTATCAATTTGTGCCATACATTGACCGAAAAACGTTAAGAATGGGCCCGAATATCCGGTAGTGTGATTTTAGAACATGATAACGAGTCGTCTAATAAAACAAAACTGGTCAAGAAAGCGTCGAAAGCTTTTGGATGGGACAAATTATCGCGCTAGTATTCAGGTCTTGCCCGGTACGAGTTTCAACTTTTGACCTCAATGGGACACGCGCTTGTAGAGCAGCTGGTCGCCAATTTCCAAGAAGTTAGAAAAAGGCTCGATGAACGGTTTCGCTTAAAGGACATAGAATTTTTTTGAGACAGCATCCATAAATTTCCTGAAAGATGGACAAGATCTGTAGAATGAAAATGTCAATATTTTGAATAAATTTTTATTTTTTTTGTTAATCTCTAAGAACATCAACAATCTGCCCGTGGGCAATAAGTATTATCATATGATTTCAGTTATATAATATAACTATCCTGACATGCAGTAGATAACTTCAGTAAGTGATCTACTGTATAACTTATTTTATTCTATTATTATTATTATTCTAAATTTTATTCTAGATATTATTCTAACTTATTTTAAAGTATATCCTAACTTATTTTAAATATTATTAAATCTCATTCTATGTATCTATTAATCAGTTCGTATGATTCAGTATCATCTCGCACATTTAACTGTTTAGCGGGTGCATTGGGATGTACTAATAGTCTTTTGAGAGCTGTTCGCACTAGCACTTCGAATCATAGTCGTTATGGGATCTAAGGGGATATCGCGTTGAATCAGTTTATTGGACACGTAATATGAGGCATCGACGATAACTCGCAACACTATATTCTGGAACCTCTGGAGAATATCTATGTTAGATTTGCTAGTAGTACCTCAAAGTTCAATATCATATAAAGTAAGGGCCTAAGTATTGACTTATACAGCAAATTTTTAGCACCTTGTTATATAATGATAATTTAGATTTTCGCCTTATCAGTCAATACATTTGGTTTAATTTAATCCCAATGTGTATACGTTTTGTCACTATATGTTCTTTGCATGTCAAACGTCGATCAAAATGAATTACCAGATATTTAAGGTTGCCTGCTTGCGGAAGTTCATGATTATTCAATTTTACTGAGGGACATGTTTTTCTACAAAGGGTGAATATCATATGGGTAGATTTGGTCTCATTTGCTTTGATACGCCACTTTTTTAACCACATTTCGAACTTGATAATATGAAGTTGGAAGTTTCTTGTGGCTGATATTGCATCCTCGTGTGATGATAAAACCGCTGTATCGTCAGCGTATGTTGCAACAGAAGTGTTTCTTGAGGTCGGTAGGTCAGCTGTATACAATAGATATAACAATGATCCAAGAGCACTGCCCTGCGAAACACCCGAATATCCCGTGTAGGTCAGTGTATTCGTCACGCTGTTTAACAATAAAATGTCTCTCTGTGAGGTACGATTTCAGCAGTTGAAAGTGCGTATAAGGCAAAAGCTTTTTCAATTTAACATGCAGTCCAGTATGTCACACCTTGTCGAAGGCCTGAGAAATATCGAGAAATACAGCGGAGCAATATTTTTTATTGTTTAAGTTTTTGTTAATTTGGTTGACTAATCTATGTATTTGTTGTATTCTTCCGTGTTTACTGCGGAAGCCAAATTGATGGTCTGGAATGATATTTCGCTCCTCTGCAATTATTTTGAGTCTCTTAATGAGTTTTTCCAAAAGTTTAGAGATGATAATTAACAGGCTTATAGGACGATACGCGGTGACGAATAAATATAATATAAGATGATTTAAATAAATAAATATTTGCATTTTCTTGAAAACTATGTAGTATTTAAAGCAAAACGGTAATCACTTTCCGGTACATCTCTTATATACTTCTGAATTTCTTTGTCTATTTCTATGCTAATTGTCATAACTTATATATCAAATCGTACATTTAATACTTACCAGTTTTCAACTCAAAAAATTCGCAATAAATATTAGGACGTCACAATTTCACGATAATCGTTTAGCCCTTGGAAATTTCGTCGATAAAATACTTCCTCGTTACGTCCCGTAATATAACTTTTCGACTATAACCATTATCTGGAAGATGGCACAAATTACCGTAAGAAAAATGCCCGTTAACCACCAGAAGAACTCCGCCATTTCCGTCCGGAATTATCGTTCATGTAAATATTTCGAAAATTAAGGAGAACTTTCATAAATGTTTATGATTTTCTACGATGTCCCTTTTCAGCTGTCTCCCATTGGAATTGCCTTCGAAGTTATGACATTAAAACGGGAACGTTCCTTTTCGGATTCTCCGGTCCGGAATTTTTATATTCCGGGATCGTTTGGCGCGTGTAGAATTCACGTTGATAAAACGTGTACCTAGCAGACTGTTTCCCAATTTTGACTTGACATTTGTGTAATATTGAATACCGTGTCTTATACTTTAATGTATTTTTACGAAAATTCGAGTAATTTATTCAACTTTATTCTGTTCCTTTTATAAAACCTTGTTGCTTAAGTTATACTATACTATATAGGTTTAGAAAATAAAAATTATTAATTTACTTTAATAGAATATTTTTAACAGAAAATTAAACCAGCTTGAAAAAATAAATAAGGAACTAACTAAAAAGTAAAAAATAATCATACTTAGATCTTTTCACCAAAAAAAAATAAAATTTACATAACAGTCGTTGTAATGACTAAATAAAAATAGACAAAAACCTTATATAACCTATATACTGCACGTACTTTATATTCTACACACAATTTAGCTTAATACCTATCTAATCCTATTTATCTATTTACAATATTATTTTAACTACTGTCAAGTGATCACGTTGAAGTCGATTCCTCCGACTTTCTAAATAGCAATTTGCATTCACTTTGAATAATTACCTTTTTCTAATCACTCAATGACCAATCCAAGGATTTTTTTACCAACGAAAGTTGCACGAGCTGAACTGAATGAGAAGCAGTGTACAAGGAAGCGAGACCTGAAGGAGGTAGATGATATTCGGCCGAGACGCGAGATGCAATTGGCTCATGATTGCAGACATTAACGCTCCCTAATCTTCTTTTAATTCTATGATACTATTGTATATAACTTACTTGTAATATTTCTTCAAAACCAATTAACTAAATACACTTGTAAACAAAGAATTTATTATATATTTTATTACCATACAAACGGTTCAGTTATGTAATTTAGTCATAATCAAGTTGATAAAATAACGATTAATAAAATGTTTACCCATTCTAAGATAAACCATAAAAATAATCAATATCAGACTGTAATTGATGTCCACCTATGTATTTAGGGTGCTGGCCTCTATATTTATCAGCTGTATCTATTGGTAGAAATCTTAAGTAACAGTGAATGTTACAGCATTTTCAGCATTCAATAGTTATTGTTTTTGACTTGAATAAGTCAGCTGTTGAAGCCCATCTTTAGAATTTTTTCTCAAGTCCGTTAATAGTTTTAGAAATATATATTGATGCTTCTACGTCATGTCCTAATTTTCAGTTTTGGTTAGATCCATTTAAAAGTGTAGCAGCATTTTACACCAAAAAAATCTCTGTGTCAATCCGGGGATTTTTCAATTGACCTGTTATATATGGTTCATGTATTATATTTTAACTTTCCAAATAACAAATACACTTATTCTCACTAATTACTGTTTCAATTCGTTCAAGGAAAGAAATTATCAGATGACACTAGTAAATCCATAACTTATAAATCAATCGCGTTTAATCAACGGGTATGACTTTAATTAAAATCAATTATATCTTTTCAAATATCTCAAGTTTTTTATAACAATTACTTTCACAACATACGCCTTTTTTCTTTTTATACAACACTATATAAATATATTCCTACATCTTATTGATACTCTGGGAATATTCTTAGGAAACCTGAAAGACAAATTTGAAATTAATCTCAACAAAACCTACTGAAAACTCTTCATAATTTGTATAATTACTTTTAATACAAACGTAAGTGTTTCAAAATCACTTTAATTTCCATCGTTTCTTATGTAGGAATACGCCTGGTATGCGTAGTGATCAAGGTGACAGGACAGTCCTCCTACCGTTATGATAGTCGAGTATTCGGATCTTGTTTGGGCATAGTTGTAAATTTAGTTTTGAATTTAAAATTGTCCAAAAGGCAAAAAAAGCAAAATCAGGAAAATATGACCCCAGTCACACCAGTAACCAGGCTGGATAAGACCGAAAGTCTTTTGGAACGATCTCTAAGTGGGTGACTGGCCAATAGACTTATTGCCGATGATCGAATACTTTCCTCGAATTTCTCCTCTTGTATATAGAGAAGCAAATAGATCTTTATTTTAGATGTTTTTAAGGTAACGACAGAATATAATATTCAATAGAGACACAATGAGAGTGCATATTTTCATAGTTTTCATAGAAAAAAAGTCCTCATAGAAAACTCGTGTATTGAAAAACATAACAAAGCATCATTACTATAATATAACATTTTATAATATAAAATGATGCAGAAGTTCTCAGAATATACTTAATTAAAATTATTCAGAACTGGAAACTTTTATATACAACTCGGCAAACAAACGAGATATTAGACTACAACTGAAGCAAAATGAAACGCTGATGATGTAAACGCGAATTTATAATACGATTAGTTTGACAAGAGTCGTCGTCGTGATGAACGTAACAACGCCGAAAGAATCAGTTATTCCCGTTTTAATTAGTGCCCCTACGGCACAGTATATCAATTCCCTGAAAGCAGAGCAACATTCCATAGTTGTAATTCATTCTCCCCTCGCTGTAATTTTTCCACCAGGATACGGGATAATCCCATTTCTAGACGTGGAACTACATCGACCCTAATAGCAAGATAAATTGTCTAGGTTTCCGTTTTATTTCATCCATCTTTTATTCTTTATTATATATTATATGAATATAGCGGATACTATCATATTTTTTTATATAAAAACGCATAAATTTTTTAAACCGATATGATATATTTATTTAAAATATACCAGCAGGCCCGAAAGTCTTGGTGAAGCACTTTCTTTTTCTTCAAATGCGGTCGTTTTTCGACGATTTCGTCCTTCAAAGGGTCCAATAATACTATGTAATAGTTGCTGTTGTTGGTCCTTTTTTTTACAAGGTAGTCAATGAAAATTATTCCATGTGCATCCTAAAATACATACGCCATAACCTTGCCAGTCGGCGTTTTTCAACGCTTTGAAGCGAGTTCATCGTCTGCAGATCACTCGGATGACTGTTGATTGGACTTCGGGGTAAAACGATGAAGCCATGTTTCATCTGTTGTCACATATCGACGCAAAAACTCGGGTTTATTACGCTTGATCATCTTCAAACACTTCGAAACATCAACTCGTCATTGTTTTTGGTAGTAAAAGCAAGCTCGCGCGGCACCCACTTTGCACAGAGCTTTCTCATACCCAAATATTCGTGAATGATATGATATACACGTTCAGTGGATATCTTTAGAGTGTTTGCTATTTCATTGTGTAATTTTTCACACCAATGCAATACCAACATGTGCAATGACATCATGGCGACGCATTGGTATTTGATCTGGCAATAATGGAATTATCATTTCATCCTAGCTTAAATTACACGTAAATGTGATCAACAGTTCTAATCGACCGTATGCATGTACAAAAGTCATGCATACAAAACATGTTAAAATATCACGTTTGGTAAAAATGAAAACGCCTCAACAATGTTGTTATCTTGGTAAGAATCTCTATTGCTGGATAGTTGCACATGCTACAATTCCCACAAATAACAAAAAGCAACAATCCCACGTATTGTATTTCATATTATCATTGAAGCTCTTTCAGTAACCATAAATGAGACACAAATAAAAAATAACAAAGTAAAGTGTAAAATTACCGAATATAAAGGAAATATAAACAAAATATTTTACAAAGGTATGGTTAAATCAGATTCAGCAAATCATACAAAAAAAAATGAATCCTACCCGCGCTATACTATCCTATCTAGATTATTTGATATCCATGGGAGTCGTAAATTCCCGTACGTGGTGATTCCGAGGAAATTAGTGGGACAGGTGTTATTACAAAAATTAATGGGCTGTAATTGGTTACTAGTTATAAACTAAATATTATGGAATGTTGATTAGAGTATCGAAAATAGTGGGCTGTTTATCTTTTGTTTCGCGATAGGTAGATTGTAGGTGCAGTATTTTGATGTTAAAGTTTAATAGGTATGAAATATTAAAGCTAGAAAAATAATAAATATTAGGTTTTCTTGCATCTAAAAGAAAATCAGGCCAACATGCTCTTACAAAAGAACCTATAAGCACATGAGTTTTGTCATTATAAAAGCTGATTTTTGGGTATTTTGCAAATGTTTCTCGGGATCTTCACCTATTTAATGTAAGTGCGAAATAAGTGAAAAGAAAAGTGATCGGAGTACTAGGCAGCATCACAAATAGCTGCGAAGTCGGCATTGATTTTAAATAAGTTAATGAGAGGTGTTTGGTGTGGTTAAAAAGGAATTGTGCACCATGAAGTGTTTGATGCTGACTAAACCTTTAGTGAAGACTTTATTGAGAATAAATAATATTCCGGCCTCGGTGGCGCTGTGGTCAAGTCGACAGGATGGTCTTCCTACTCGTACGACAGTAGCGTATTCGAATGCTGCTGGGGAATGGATGTATTTTATATTTGTGATTGTAATTGTAAATAACTTTATAGGAAACAATGGAAAATCCAAAAAAAATTATTCCATTTATATCACATTCCAGTGATACCAGTGACATGTAAGATGTCTTCTGGGATGGTCTCTAAATTGGTAATCGGACAATTGTGTTTCGAAGTCCACGTTAAACTGTAGGTCCAGTCCAAATGAACCCTCGTTGGAACAACCAGAAATAATCAATAAGAAAGTTTTGTTTTGTATCAACTCTAAAATATAAGAAATAAAAATAACTATTTCCTAAATCTGTCACTAACAACAGAACCTTGAAATATTATCGATGTAAATTGTTTCCTGCATATGTTTTTTCTTCGATTTTATTCTTTTCGTGTTTTGAGTTAAACAACAGTAATTTTCAAAAACATTCTTTAGAAGAAATCTCTGTAATAATAAGGCTGACTCTAGAGAGAGAATTAATTTGACAAGCTTAATGTTGTAAATTTGGGGCGAATGATAAGGAACATATCTTTAAAATACTTTGGCTTTGAAAATTGTACTAATACACATAATTTAAAAGTTTAAATCCACTAGAGCAATTATGGGAGATCGCTATAGTTTGTAATTTACTCTTTTGTGCTGAGAATTTTAACATTGTTACAAAAACGCGAAAAATTGAGGTATTTCAACATTTTATTTACCCCACGTTTCAAATTCTGATTATTAATATTATCGAGCAAAGGCATATGACTTGACGGAACATCCAAGAAGAAGAAGAACAAGGAATCCAGAAAATAGAACTCTGGGAACAATATTTTAAATAATCTTCTATTTCTTCATAATCACAAACATACCCCATTTTTTATTAAAGTAAGACAGGAAAACCGTTTTCGTTATTCTACCAATTAAATCTACATGGAGATGTTAAATCAATTATTTGGATGTGTTGGTATCTAAATTCTTTCATATTTTTGTTTGGAAGTTGTTCGGGCCATTGGCTAGTTATTACAGATGAAAGCTCAAAATGAAATGAAGGAAGTTTCGTTTATATTTTAAATTTTGAACCTATAATATTTCATGTTGTATCGATACATGTCAAATTAAAAGGAACAATTTACGTAGTTGTTTTGATCAAAAGACAAACCCACCCGGACAATGATGAAAAGTATTAATTAAAATCTATACCGTATGAAGGGATAGGACTTCCGTGGATTCAGGACACGTTGCGATATTTTCGACCGTGTTTCGGCCGCAGGCTATGGAATTAGGTCTGTTCATTCATTTTCATTTCTAACGTAATCTGCTCAGGTCAGGCATCCGAAGATCGATTAAGCCTAAAAGCGAAAATATTTGCGGAATAGAAAAAATCACAAGGGAACGATTTTATGACAAGAGACACGATTTTTTCATTTTCGCTCAGAATGGAAAAATATGTTGTTTCGTTTTTGTTATAATCTGTTCAATATTCTGGAAGTATATACATATGAGTAGAAGTAATGAAACGTGAATGGTTTAGAAACAAAAAGTATTAATTTACTTGTTCGGGCTGTAAAGACAAACGAACCTTCGGGTTCAATTTAAAAGAAGATATTTAGAATATATATAAGCCATCTCTTTAGAATCTATTCGTTTGTTCATTTGTTGTTGTTCTTCTGTTTGTTCTTACATCTTACATTAGGCATGCTTAGTACAATTTATAATTCAATTTATTTCTATTATTCTGTTGTACTTGCATTAATACACAAGCAAGCTTGGAGGTAGTGCTTCTCCACCAATACGTTGCTCTTGGTTCGGCAAAGTTTTTTTATCACGAAAGTGTTAATGATCAAGCGCAACGGTTCTGAAACTGCACGATGTGAATCTCACTCTAATCCCTCTCGCAATCTAATTCCTATTAAAATTTTTGCAAATTATTTACAGAATATTTAGAATAATCAAATTTCCATTAGAATCTCTTGAAGAATATACGAATTATTTTTTTTGTCGGTTAAATTAAATACATAACAAAAATTAATAAGTAAGTAAAATAAATAAGTAATGGATTTAAATGCCAAAATATATTGTTCGGTTGCATTCCTTAATATATCTCAAAACTTTTGATAAATAAACTCTTCCCTCATAGACATCAAGTGTCAAATAACCTTCAAATGCACTTCCATGAAAAATCAACTGTTGTTGATAACATTAAAGCAGATGATACGAAGTCTATCGAAATGAACCAATAATTGTCAACTTCACCAAACTGAGTATAATGAATCTATTACCTCTTAAATATCTATAAGATCTTGGTATGAAACTGGGCCGACGCCTAACCTGAAAAAATCTGGGGTACTACTATCAAGTCTAATATAGTCATCATACAATGATTCCAAAAGTGTTGCGTGTCATTGTCGATGTTCCGTACTACGTCTCTAATGAAGTGATATAACGCGATATCCCTCTAGAAACCATAACGAGTGTAATTGAAAATATTAAGAACTTTAAAATATAATTAGTACACCACAATATGTTAGCTAATTAGGTAAATGTGTGACATGTTAATTATTTCGTTAAAACGTTCGATCACTTTCCGATCTGATTATGGACATGTATAGACATTGGAATGAGATTTAGAATATGACTAACTAATTAAGATAATATTTCACACAGGACATTACTTAACGAAGTAATTTTCAACATATATTATGTATATATTATAATTATATAAAATGCTTATTTTTCACTGGGCAGATTCTTGAACCACTAAGTGCAATAAAAAAATGTATACATATATTTTTATGAACTTAGAATGAACCAAATATAGTTGAACTATAAAAGAAATACAAAAAAGAACAGAAAGTACTCAATATATATAGAAGATAATAAAACGAAATGAACATCAACTGTCTGTTTCTTTTTTGTCTATAAAACAACTCCCCAATCACCCACGGTAATGCGCGTTCAGGAATTTAACTACTGCCAGGAACACCGTCGAGGTCCAGACAAGACTAAATTATTCATTTCCAACACGATACGAAATCCTTTAAATCGATTTCAAAAGCAAACAACCCTAAAAAAGCACCCTTCCAATTTAATCGGTGGCCTTTTTTCTGTTCTGTTCCAGCGGAGTATAGACAGTGCCATCGAGTCGTCGAATAGTGTCACGTCCCATGCCCGTCAGGCGGCCCCCATCACGGACGCGAACAAGAGATGGGTTTATAGTGTGGACGAGACTGTCAGACAGAATTTTTTGAGTAGGGCGCCCTCTAGAGTTAGCCCGTCAAACGACAATAACAAAAATGGAGCCAGGTAAGATGTTTATAAATTTAATAACTCGTTTGATATATCTATATATAGTATATACGACGACTGTGGATTAATTTTGATGGATCTTTTGGTAGATTCAAGTCACTTATATTGGAAGGAATTATCTATTCTATATTTCAAAAGTTGTATGTAAGCTCTTTAATACTTTGAGGCTTTCCAAGCATACGTTAATTTTTATTTTGTAATATCAGGAGAAATATCTCAAAATTAAAATAAAACGAGACTAAATGTGAAGCTAATCGCCAGCTGTAGTGAGACTTAATGCCTTTCACATTTTACAGCTACGTATTGATGATGATGTTGAATAATATAGAATTCAGCATATAAATTTCGTACAGATTTTTGCTTATTTTATAAGGTATAATAGAGCGTTGTGGAATAACTTAATTTTTGATATTTTTGGGGTTTTGTTTTAAATTTGTGACTTCCTTTCTCAATCTCAATGATACAGGTGCACTTGCATAATTTATGAACATTCGGCGCATAATTGTGTCTTTATTAACAATAATAATATGTAGATAGACCCAAATGCCAAACAGTCATAAAAATCGATATCCAGTTCTTTCGCGACTGTTCCATTTTTTCTGTTAATAAAGGCTTATTTAATCCTCAAACAAAATTGCCAATTGTTTCACCAAAAATTTGCTAACCAAAGGTTGTAAAATCACCGATTGATTGATATTTAATAACCAGATAATTATAAAACTGCTGATGCATATTTACAATTCGAATTAGGCTCAGAAACTTTCAAACAAAGAAATGAGCAAGAATAGCAGAACAATTTTATATATC
Organism: Rhynchophorus ferrugineus; assembly: GCF_030347505.1. NCBI lineage: Eukaryota > Metazoa > Arthropoda > Insecta > Coleoptera > Curculionidae > Rhynchophorus > Rhynchophorus ferrugineus. Next base: position 85,977,619 of record NW_027472580.1, on the reverse strand, counting down.
TGCTATTGGTCAAATAAAAAGAGATCTGTTTATTTTTGAAATCAAAACGGAACTGTTTTAATAATTTTGCAGTTAAAAGTTGGAGCGTTCGATTTTTTTCGCCCTAAATTGTAATAAATTCGCAGAAAATATTTTTATGCTGTTTGGTAAAATAATATCGATGTAAAAGGTTTGGAAAGTGACGTTTTCGTTTGAAATATATATAGAATTTCTGTTGAATATCTCTATATATCGAATTTTATTTCAAAAATGGAGAAGGGGAATTTTTTCTTAATAAAATGCGGTTTAAGTTATTTTACATGTACAATTAACATTAAAGAAAATAAAAAATGACTTTGTTAATTTAGTACGTAGTGGGAATCTGATGACTTCTTGGCAAAGTTTCGGGAAACTAAGGCTGCCTGATTAATTTATTGATTATGTGAATGCATAATACCCTGGTCTCAGGAAGATGATTTTATTTCGATAGTTTATTGTACCTTGTATAATTCCAAGAGAATGGCAATTAAAATATTTTGTTGAATGTTCGTCTACTTCTTATTAAATTTTAAAAAAATCGCATTTAAAAGTGAAAATAATTAATTAAAAATTATACTATATTTTCTGGTATTATTGTGATAAAGGGAAGACTGCTTGGGAGGCTTGTAAAAGTATTTGTACTCTGTACGACTAAAAGGGAAGATTGCTTGGGGGGCTTCTAAAAGTATTTGTACTATGTACGACTAAAGTTCGCTTTCTTTCGTTCAGTAATATAAACAGTAAATAGTGCTGTATATGCAGTGGAATTCGCAGGAAATAGGACAATACCGCCGCTTTGCTGCTTCGGGATGTTATAAGGATTATGTTATAATATATATTATGCTAGCTATTTGAAAGGAAAGTGTTGGACTTGAATGATGAATATGATGTCCTAATCTAAATTGGTAAGATCTTGCTGTGGAAGTTTTAGTGCATCCATAGTATAGTCCAGACATAGGACGGCCTGACAGGCATTTGGAATAATAACTACGGATTTATATATTTAAGTAGAATTATTAGTAGAAGCAGTTAAACATATCTTAATTTTGTTTCTCAAACAGAAACTACAGATTTCTTCCTGGAAAAGCTATAATAAAGAATTAGCAAGAGATATTAGATTACATTTTTGAAAATTAATAATTTTAGATTATTTCAATGAGACGGTACGTTAATCGTTAATTGCTAATTGTTGTTTGTTTAAATTTAGTTTTTTGAAATTAGTTTTATTTACTATTAATTAGAGACATTTTAAAATTATTATTCATTATAACTTCCAAATAGGAAGTTTTATCAAATAAAAAACTTAAATAATTATCGAAAGAGTTAGAAAACCAAAAATGTCAAGTATTTTCCTAATTATAAATTATATAATATTTTAATATTACCTATTACCTAATGCAACAACATTCGTGAATTACTTCGAGTTCCTAAACGCTACTACTACTAAGGTAAACTATTATTTACAATTATAAAAAGAAACAAGAAAATCTATTACATATATGCCTGTATAAGCTTAAATTTCTCACATTATTTACAAGGTCACAATTAGAATAACAAAGCGTGAAGGCCAAAAACTATCCAATATAAAACTACTAACGAATGAAACATTCGAATGATGTAGTCGTTATTAAATATAGTAACGAATTAAAGGTTCGATAGTCGATTTAATTCGATATTTCCTAACGTCAACTGAATGGTTTTCTAATTATTTTAAGCAACATATTTTTAAAGTATTGAATAATTTTACAAAATCTTACTATTATAAATATTTATTATATGTTCCTTCAGATGTGTTATGCATAAATTTGTTCTACTCTACTCACTGAATTGTATTCTCTAAATTGATGAATTTATAATGAACTTTTAAAAAGTAAATATAAATCTGAACAGAATTTGCAAATAATTAAAAATACGCCTGTTTCAGAGGTTCATCTTTAACGCCTAATTAATTTTCATTTCAGTTGATTTTTTTCCACCTGAATTCAATTTTTCCAGTTTAATTACTGACATTTTTAATGTTTAAAATTTTAAATTTTGTTCCCTTGGTTTCAATTTTTAATTTTAATTGCTAATATTTGAAATATTATTTGCTTCACAAATTATTAATATAAGAAATGGTTATGTTTATTAAAGTCAACTAAAATATCAATAATATTTATAAAAACAAAATAGTAAATATCTATCATAACTAACTTAAAAGGTATATCGGTATTTGCAGAAAATATCTTTCTTTATCTCTAACGTATATACTGCTACGCTTTACATACAACGTTTAGTTGTTAAAAAAAGGTTGTTAGTAGAAAATAAGAAAATAAGTAGCGACATTTAAACAGCGAGCATGAAAGGATACTGAGGATTTGAAACTATTGGGATATTAGGGCATACAAACTGAACAACAAGTCTCTGTACAAATTCTTGTAGATTATGTTAGTTCCAAAAAACTTTAGTCCGCCCTTGGTGGGATTACGCTCTGAGCTTTGATGTACTTATGCATAAATTCAAGGACTAGGGATGTCGCACCTTATCTAATTGGAATAGTTTATGGGTAGTGGTCTTTGAGCACCCTCAATCCACGTTTAATGGCCTTGCAGATTTACCTGCGATATTTTGACCGAAGGACACTTAACTACACCCAAAGAATGTCTCGAGTGACTGTGGAACGATTGCTAACTCAATGTCTTGAATGTATTGAATGTCAAAATCTTGAAAATTAATTAGATTCCGGTTAGTTGAATACATTTAAAAATAACAGCCCCATTATCTTCCCATCATATCGACTGTCCGAATTATGAAATGTGAAGTGTTTTATGTGGCAAGAACTTTAAAAATTTTAGGATTCAAAAATATTTTTTCTTGGATTACCTCCAGACTGCTAAAGTGACAGACAAATATATCACTAAATATTATAAAAATAGATTTGTTCAACGAGTAATCCAGATTACTTATTAGATTTAGTTTTTTCTTTTAATTTCTGACCCATATAATAAACTGAAAAATCGTTGGTAAATATTGCAAGGTACAAGCCTTCCCTAATTATGCGATCCATAAATTGGAAGATCCAGTTGCAGATCGTTGGAGGGAGCAGTTGAAGCATGTGAAATTATATCTAAAAAAATACAGTCATTTAATTTATGGTATATATAAGCTGTGGCCATTTCTTAAATGGCATTGGTTGGTCTTTTTACAATACTTTCCATATACAACCAGTCAATCAATAGACTTGCAAAAGCATTTCAACGATTAACGAACATTTAATAATATTCCGTCCAGATCTAAGATTTCAGACCCAAGTTTAAAAGTAGTATAGTAAAATTAAAAGGGTTTTAATCTCTTCGACAACGTCGTTTTTGCGTTTGAGTACAACTACAACGTATTTCAACGATTTTATGTTCACACAATTTCACTTCATATTTTTTCGCATATTTTGGCAGCCTTCGGTCTTTCTAAATGTCAGTGGCGTTGGTTAAAAAAGCTGCCGAGGAATTATGAACCCCACCGCAGGTCCACAACAGCTACAAAATTTGTTTATATATTAACAATTTGTTGTGGAATAATAATTCGGATTGTTATTCGAGCAAACAAATTAACATATGTTTGTGCCTCATATAAAATTTTGCTCGTGTCTGCTAAATATGTTTTCCACTTGAGCTTGACACGTATCCAGTGTCATAGCCAAGAATTTTCATCAATCTATCACTGGCTGGTGATTGCAATTTGGGTATTTTCATTTCAAGGCAGGAAAATATTGCCTGGCGGGAACCTGGCCAATATAATTTGAGCATCAGTAATTGATTCACGACAATAATATAATTCTAATATAAGTTATTTAATACTTAAGTACCTCTAGTTATGTCTAAAGTATAACTAACGTAATATCGAGGTAACTAAAATAACTATTGACAACATTTGAGGTTAGGCCTCATTTGTTTTGTTTATTGTGTATATGAGTCCCCAATAATTCTGTACAACTGTGTAAAATCAATATTTTGTTAGCCCTGTCAAATACATTTGCACCTGTGTCTTAAAATATCATCACAATATTTTTCAGTAGATTTGTCTTAACAAATATAGAGTACCTAATTTCAGTAATACTATTCCTGCAGTTCCCAAGTGGTGATTGTGTTATTATTGACGTCTCTTTAGATTTACTACTTGCATTTTCTTAGCGTTATTATAAGTGTTATATTGATAGTATTGTTATATCATATCCTTCAATATACTACCTCATTTCATGATTAGTGTGTCTGGATTACTCACTCACTTAAGTTCTACAAAAGTTCTAGAATTTTTAAAGTTTATTATTTCAGTTACGGCCGCAGCAGTTAAGAGTACAGCTATTATCAACGAATCGATTTTGAGCAAATTTAGGTTATTTTCCTTGATAAATCCCAGTTCAGTTTTTTCTTTTATCTTTTCTGGCCGTTGGTTTCACAAAAAAAATTAATTGTGAAATTCAAGATAAATAATCTAAATAAAATTGAAGCGCGCTAATTAATTCAAATGTTGGATTGAGGAAATGATGGTTAAGAAACGGTAAGTGACGTCAATGTTTGGTACCGCTTCTGATAAGAGTTTAACTTAAAATGACAAATTAAAAAAAATTAAATGTGTATTTTTATTTTCGGTAAAGTCTTAGTAATAGCACTTTTAATTTTAAAATAAACGTCTTTTTACAGTCATCTAGCCTATTTATATTTATATTAGCCATATTATGTTGTTTATGCTTCATCCATGTTATTCATCCATAATTTATTTGAATTATACTGATTTAGATTCTGTTGATAAAAATTCACAAAAAAACGCCATATTAACAGGTCAATTGAAAAGTCCCCGGCTTGACACATATATAGCGCTACTAGAATTAAATGAATTTTTTTTAGTTAGCCCTCAAAAGATGCGTGTATAAATTTGCCAGCTGTCGGATCACTGGTTTGTTAGTTATTGCATATTGAGTGAAGTAGCTTTTGTTATTGAGAAAAAAATAGGTGAAAAGGAATTTCGCGTATTGATAAAATATTGCTTTTTGAAGGGAAAAATACAGTTTAAGCAAAAACTTGACTTGATGCCGAGTTTCCGGACACTGCTCTAGGAAAATCAACGATCAAGGATTGCTATGCTAAGTTTAGACGTGGTGAAATGAGCATCGAAGATGGTGAAAGCAGTGGACGCCCCGTCGAAAACATTTAAAAAATCCACAATATGATTTTGAATTACCGTAAATTGAACTTTAATGAAATAGCAGACACTCTAAAGATATTAACTGAATATGTACATCATATCGTTCACGCATATTTAGGTATGAGAAAGCTCTGTGTAAAGTGGGTGCCGCGTGAGCTCACATTTGATCAAAAACAATGACGAGTTGATGATTTGGAGCAGTGTTTGAAGATGCTCAAGCGTAATAAACCCGAGTTTTTACTTCGATATGTGACAATGGATGAAGCTTCATCACTTCACTCCGAAGTCCAATCGATAGTCATCATAGTGGACTGAACACAATGAACCTGCTTCAAAGTATGGGAAAACGCAACAGTCGACTGGCAAGTTTATGGCGTCTCTATTTTGGGATGCGTATGGAATAATTTTTATTGAATACCGAGAAAAAGGAAGGACTATCAACAGCGACTATTACATAGCGTTATTGGACCGTTTGAAGAACGAAATCGCCGAAGAGCGGTCGCATATGAAGAAAAAGAAAGTGCTGCTTGCCCAATATAATACACCGTGTCACAAGTCAGTGAAAACGACAGCAAACATCCATGAATTGGGCTTCATACTGCTTCCTCATCCACAGGATTCTCCAGATCTCACCCCCAGCGACAATTTCCTGTTCTCAGATTCCAAAAGAATGCTAGCTGGGAAGGAATTTTCGTCGAATAAAGAGGTGATCGCCGAAACTGAGACCTATTTTGAAGCTGAATAAAAAGAAGTAATTTTGCCAACAAAATGTGTTTTACTGTGGTAGGCCGGGGGGTTTTCGATTGACCTGTTATCATCCCGTTAGTACTTTTCCGGTACATATTCATGAAAGGTCTCTAGAGCTTTATCATAATTTAGCGTACTAACTCCCGCCATGTTTTTTTTATACTGAATTTTTCCCTTGTAGTTATTTATTGACTAGGATTCGTATAATGTTACTTGAAAATATTAATTACCGTGAAATTATTAAATTTATTTGCCCCTTTACACGAGTATCTTTAACGAAACAAAGTGTGCATTATTTACATATTTATGTACGTATCACTAGTTACGTAACTCCATGGATAACAGTCTCATTAACGAAAGTAGAACAATGCGCGGCCCCATCCCGAACTGTGGCAGTTTTCAAAATGTAAACTGTGGTAACAAAGCTGACTTTATTTCGCTTATCATAGCCGGCCAAGCGAGCGTTGTTGGGTTGGCAGGGGGAAGCTGAAACGAAACCCGATGCTCCGCGTTGTTGCTTTATTTTAGTTTTTCACTTGTTTCAAAGCCATTACTGATATTCATTTTTTTCCCTTTATATATACTGTCATGGTTGAGTTTTATTTAATTGTCTCGTACTGGACGTTGGTGTCCTACACGTCGGGTGCTTTTTATTCAAGGTATTACGTGAAATTATATATTTTACTTGTAGTTTTCTTAATGCGAAAAACCCAACTGGTATAAAAATATGCAAAATTTTCTTCAAAATATAATAATACAGATTTAAGTTCTTTATCAAATTTAGTTTTTCGATAAAAGAAAAGACAGATATTATTAGGCAGCTACATCTGGCGAATAAAGCTCTTTTCTCGCTCTCGACAAAAATTCCTATTGATATTTTGTAAATATCGAGTTTATATCATTTTTAGCCTTTTATTTAGATTCATATGCAGTTAGTCCATATCTAATAATTTTACCTTCATATTCTTTTTTGGAACAAGATATAAGGTGTCAGACCAAAATTAAATAGCGTCTGATGGATGTACTACAAATATGTTTAAAATGTGGTGAAATTGTCACACATAGCTTAACTATTTAACTATTTTAATTTTTGTTTTAACTGGTGATCGTCCTGTGGTTAAAATTCGACAACTTTTGAAATTTTCTCTCATAACATAGTAAAGGGAATTATTTGAAAATGATATGTTATTAAAACTTGTTTTCACAATATTTTCAATAGAAGATCAGAAATGTATTTGAAAATAATATTTAAAAAAAATTAAATGAATGTATATTAAAACCTATTAAAATAACTACCTCAAGAACTAACCTTTTTTAAATGGTTTTTAATTAAATCTAATATCCATAAAGTTTCAATAATTCATAAGTAAGTATTGATAAGTTTGAATTACTACATCACTGAACATAATAAAAAATTATCATAAATAAGATTATTTTCAGGACAGTAACAACTTCAGAGCATCAGGTAAAAGAATAAATGATTTTTCTTTTATGTTATAAACATAAATATGGAATGATAAATAAAGGCTATTGATTTTTCATGGTCTATAGAGTAAAGGTAAAGTAATTGCTACAAAGTTCAAACAATAAAATGTCATATAGTACATATGCATAGATATTGCATAAACAATAAATACCCAAGGCTGATTAAAGGAGTAAATTCTTTATCTAAATTATTGCTTATTTATTCCACTCTTCGGTCTCACCCTTGCATATAGGTCACCTTAATTTGTTTTCTATGGCATTGATTTTAACTTTGTCTTATATCTAACGTAGAAACTAACAACTCGCCAACAGATGAGGAATTAAGATTTGATGGAGCTATTTCATAATTGTTAATATTCTTTGCAATAGTTATTTTAGCTCTTGATTTAATGAAATTTTACTTGCAATTTATGGTCAGTGCTTTGTTAGTAAATGCATTTATTAAAAAAAAAACTGAAATGGGTAAAAATTTAATATCACTAAAATATACAGAAAAATCTTAATAACCTTTACCTCTAGTACAATGATATACTATGTCTCCAGAACCATAACTCTTTAGGCTTAAAAATTCTTTCTCGATATAAGCTTTAACCATGTCAAATTTCAAGTATCCTGGTACCCAGGTAAAATTAGATGATTTTTAAGCGAAATAAAAGTTTTCCTTGCTAGATCTCACATATTTTATAACTATAATAACTCCTTGCGGTCAAGGAGTTATAACTAATCCGCAGATTCAATTTTCTAAAAAATTTTGATGACAATATGTCGAGTTAATAAATTATAAATTCAGAATTTCAAAATTCATTAATAAGTTTTGTGATAACGTAATTGGTTGCAAGAAGTTACTGAAAGTAGTAAAAGGAAACCGCAAAATTTGCAGAGTGTATGACGACTCGTAGTGAATAACGAGCACTGACTATAAGATATGCGACAACGACGTCATGATACTGCAGAATTTCTGAAGAGTATAGTACTTTAGGAAAGCACAGACATGCTTTATTAAAGCTTAGTGTTGTTCAATATTTCATGAGTTGGTTGTGGTGCTTTACATTTTCCAGGGAACCGTGATAAGAAACATCTAAATCGTAGTTCACCATTGTTTCCCACTAATCTAGTGTATTTATTGGATGTCCTATGCTTCTACTGGTGCATTGCATAGTTTGTTTAAGGCTGGAACAGTTTTCATACGTTGCTTAGCTATACGAATTCAAGTTTTTGTCCCTTCATTTTTCTAGTGGGGTGACCTTTATAACCACGTAGCCACTATAACATCGTGATTTTGTTTTGAACACAGGACCTTATACACAAAGGACGGGGACTCACATAAACATCCATAAGTAAAAAATATATAATAAATTAAATGATTAAAGAGCAAGGAAAGACGAAATTTATACGTTCAGAATGAAATAACGGGTTAAACAAGCTGAGGGTACCAAGACAAAAGATAATCAATAGGAGTTTAAGGAACGATAATCTTAACTAAATCTTATTCTACTGCTTTCACTATATCATGTATACTGTATCTACTTATTGGGACCTGCCACCAGTAAGACATGGTTTTGGGCATTGTTCTCTAAGTTCGTTAAAAGCTGACTTTCAGACTAGGGCAAAAATATCTTATGATCCATTTCTTCATGATAGTCGCTCTTGGAATTGAAGGAAAATACTAACTGTCGGTCAGACATAAAACCGTAGTTCAGTCGGTAGTGACTATCATTCCCTATACAACGAGCTTGAAAAGAGAGGAGTGCTTATTAGAAGCGCAGACACAAGCAAGTCCTTTACTGAATTTGGAGCTGTCAGTATAAATATCTTTGCTTCGGATAGAGAAAGAGTATGTAAAATACTTAATAAATACGTAAAATGTTGCTCTCGTGAGCAACAACTCGTGATTTATCAATAAAGGAAGAAATAAAAGTTCAGGCTTTTCGCAAGCTCTTTATTTTCTTCCCTGACTGTTGATAACATGTAATTTTTAGATTTAAAACTAAAAACTAAACTAGAAAGAACTATTAAAATAAACAACTAAATTTAATTGTAAATACATGAAAATATTTTCAAACCTTGTCCTGATCAAAACACGGCCTCTCGGGTACTTACTATAAAATGTGGATTTAAATAGGCGCTGTTACGAGTTAAGTGTTCTATCATCTGTTGATGAAATATTATCCGAACATTTTAGATTCATAAATGCTTAACGTATAAAGTTAAACTTTATTTACATACAAAGCTTTTAAGGGTTGATATTACACCAAACGCTAATAGTCATAAAGCCTGATTTATAAGCTCCATGGAACAGTTTTATAGCGGAAGTTCGAGGTAATTCTAAGAACATTTCACTATGTGAATATGAGCCCAATTAGTCTCAACTATGGAACAGTTTCTATTAATTTCCTTGTAAACAATTTCTGAAGGGTGAGATCCTTTGCTCTGTACAAACAGTTTAATATTTGTTACCGGTTATATTTCTAGACAAATACGTGCCGGATTCATTGTAATATGGGATTATGTTTGGTTTTAGATATATGTTACCTCGCCACTAACTAATTTAAGGAAATATATTATATATTTGCTAATTTTACGTCATGCAACCAGCAGCATTGTTACCTCGCTAGACGAATAACTTCCCAAACTGCTGACGTTCACTAAGTTAGTTCGAAAACTCAAGTTGTCTAACTTGTGTAATATACATACGAAATATTTTTGTTTCTACTTGTAAGTGAAATGATTAATGCCAATAACAGATTAATCCAAGTTATCTTTCGTTAGTTGTAAATTATTTTACAAAACTATAGTACATTAAAAACAGCAATGAGCCTACGTGTCCTGAATTGATGACGCAATGTTGCTGAAATGTATCAACTCTAAATTTATTACATTTTGACATATAAGAAAATTGTAATCCAAATAAAATAATTTAAAAAAATGTTAATGAATATGATTTGTTTTACATATTATAGTACATCTTATACCTGTACTATAGAAGAAATTAAAACTACAATTATACAGACACAATAATTTATAGATGAGAGTTTTATTATATTTACATTGAACCTTTTCCCACATTAGTATAGGTGGAGTTCTAGGTGCGTTCTTTTATGTAGTGGTATACCTCGAAGGCCTAATCCACTTACTTTCAATTGTATATTTGAGTAATGCATTTTACTTTCATTAGAGAGCATGTTTACCTTACCTTACCTCACGTTCCTTCCATGCAACGTTCCCTTGTAAATTCATTTTGATATTTCTTCTTAGTTTGTTCTGTTACTACCTTACCTGTATACATCTTTCTTGATAAAACTACATTTAATCACCGCATTTTCCTTAATGCATTTGCCATATCTGCAAAACGTTCATGTATATTCAGAAGAATAACACACATGCACGTAAAGGTTTCAGACTCTATAATACGATTTTCGACAGTCAAATTATATTAATTATATACTCACCTTTAGTTGTTTCCTCTTACATCATCCTATCTTGGTAATTGCCAGCATTGAACTAGCACTCATGTAGTTTTATTCAATCACTGTCTATTTCAAACTGCTGACGTTCTCTAAGTTAGTTAGTTAAATCCAAATTTTCTATGAATCTATGAAAAACTTGCTCACGATTCCACCATTTGTCAATTTCACCTTTAATGTATCTGATCGGGCACATCCAAACCAAAGGTGCTATTGTCGACAATGCTTCTCTCCATAAATCCAGACAGTTCTGGTTTGAATATCCTTCTAGACCTGAATCTCTATTATAATATTTCTTTTCAATACCATTGGGTATTCAACTCAATTGAATTAAATATGCAGTATTGGAGAGGAAGGCTTATTTCTAAAAAAGTTAATTACATAAACTGTGATTAAATATTTTAATTATATTTACCAAGTGACAATTTGAAATAGTTCAGGACTTAACATGATTTCTTCAATAATATTTATTTCACTATCTCCAGTATATATTCCTTAATAACTCCCTTGCGCTTAAGCTAAATCTACAATACAAACAAACCTTATACTTGTGGCTCAACTTAATGTGTTGATGTCATAAATAATCGTTAAATTTGTAAAGAATCGTTAAACTGCAATGATTTCAATCGATTTATTTAGACCCAATACTACCTGAACAAAAAGATACCCGAAAACTATGAAATATTCAAACATTCAAAACGAACGGCTTAAGAGGCAAAAAAGAAATAATGGATAAAATTTGTTGGGATTATGGTGAGAGACATTTAACCAAAAGAGCAAAATTGGGCATTGGAGATAACGTAAAATATTTACAATAAAACATGGAAAGAAGGACAACGCCAGTGATCGTTGCATAAAACCAATGCAAAAAAGGAGGCAAAACGAACTGCAACAATGACAGAAGGATTACTCTTTGATGTGTCCACCTGGCCACCTACAGGAAGCCTTAATTAGATCGAATATTGTGGTAAAGGATGATAAATATGGATATAATATAGAATAAAAACAGAACATTTAATGTCTGGGAATTGAAATTAGAAGTAGTTGAAACTATGGAAACGAATTATTTATTTCATTTCTTAGCACTCTTTATAGACCAGCCTCCACCTACAGTTTTATTTCCTAGTTAATAGTTTATTTATCAACAATAATTCATTAGAGTGGCGAAAAAGTTTGTACGAAATACAAACACGTTCTTTATTTTTCAAGTTTATTTGTTTATTTCAAACAACTTTTAAAGCCATCAGAATTTCAGAATTTCTCCGTAATTTATAAGAAATAATATATAAATTTATCAAAAGTTGCCAAACAAATGTACCCCTTCATCACAGTAAATATAGAAAATGTAACAACTTAGGAATAAAATCTTAATGTGTACATTGGTTTGATTTAATGAATTATAAAAGGCTGATTAACATCGAAAGTTCTGTATATTTATTGAGTAAAATATATCTAATTAAGCCAACAAGCAGATACCCTATAGTTTACTATGTTTAGACATCGATCATAATAATAATCTTTGGAATGTGACTTCTATTACTTTCACTTAATTACAAAACAGATTAAATCTCAAGCAAATAGTTAATTCGTGTTATAATTCTCAGTAGAATAAACTAATTTGTATAATTGTATTTATCAACGTTATTATATTAAAGTAAAAAAGGCGCTTGATAGCCTCAATCTATTTAAAAAAGGAGAAAATAAAAGATAAGACTTATAATGATATTAACCATATATTTGTTATTAAAATCGTATAATGTAAATTATGTTATTTAATTGTTTACATATCTAAAAGGTTATAACTAACATATTATATTAACGCTCTTTTTGAAATGGCATTATTTAATTTTACAACATAATAATTTTTTAAATCTATTTTTTAATACTACTACATATGATACATATTTTTTTCTAATCCTGATGGCCTTGGCATTAAAATAATGGAGTCGTTATCCATGTTTATATAAGTTGTTTATGCTGTAATTCTCTATGTCAATTTCTCTCAAGATCAGTACTCATTATTTGGGTGCCCTGATAAAATTGCTAGATACTTTGTTTTAGAATAGTTTTATATAAATATATTGTTATATAATAAATTGACATATTTTAATTCACATCCTATTCAGAGCTTATCTCAGACAAAGCAACAGAAATATACACTTATGTTATATCCAAAGTATGTATGTTCTCTCCACAGTGTCGAATAATAAATCTAGATATGTAGATTGCAATGGTTAAACATTTAATATAGATATTCGATTAAGTTGTTCGGAAAAAAATCTTAAAGGCTATGTGGCTAGATAAGTTGATTATTTTTAAAGTGGATATATAAACCTTGAATATGATTTATATTAATCATTGAAACATCCAATAAGAATAAGCATCAAGAATCATATAGAAAAGTTCACTAACAGTGCAAGACAACAACAAAACAATTTAAAATTTAACTTTATTTTTTTCAACTTTTAACTTTTAAATATTAACTATTATTTATTTTAAATTTTACTTTGTCAGTAATATTCTGAGCATCTTAGAAATGATATACAGACTACGAAACAAGTTTGAGTTTGAAAATAGGAAGAAAATATAAGTGTCCATTTTTGGGATCCAAAAAAGTTTTGTTCTAGTCAAGAGTTAATTGCGATTTTTATTAGAACCTTTTGAAAAATATAATGTATATATAAAATATATCACTTTCTATCAAAATAGGTCAAACATTTTGTAAATTAAAATATCAAAATATGAAGTATCAGTGTAAACTGTCCACATCCTAACCTAACTCTTTACTGATTTCGTGGTTTTAATGCTTCTCTAGATAAAATAACAGTTTTCCTTTGGTGTTTGATTCGAATAAATCTAATGCAGAAGTCCATTGAACACATTTAGAAACTTATGGTAATATTGCTTCACCATATCCCAGTTTTCAACTTAGGTTACGATTTAAAACTGATGATTTTGATGTCAGTGATAAGGAAGGTCTAGAGGATGAAAAAAGTTCGGAAGCAGAGTATTGGAAGATTCTGATATTGATATTCTGATATAGATAGTATTGGCAGGCGAAAACCCATCCCCATTTCCCAAGTAGTTAAGACAGCTTAGCAATCGACGAATCGGCTGGTTCTAGACTTTTATATGCGCGCTGGGAAAGGTTCACAAATAGCTAAAATGGCTACTATGGAATTACATTTTTATCTCTTGGAATATTGTGGCTCCATTAATTTCCTTATGAAAACGGTTCTATTATGTACTACGATTGGTACTGAAAACATGATCTATAACGACCATCATCCCGAGTACAATACAGTCATGGGTTAGTCCAGTATATAGCCATGAAGTGAAATATTCATGACCATAACGTGTTGCTGTGAATATGGTGGGACCAGTAAGGTGTATTGTATTATGATCTGTTGAAACTGAATGAAACTAGTACTGCATAATTAAACCACGTTTTTTGAAGAAACCGAATGACGTATTCTTGAAAAATGGATGAGCAATAGGGAGTAACAGTCGCAAAATTATCCTCTTTCATGACAACGCTAGGCTACAGCTTGCAAGAGTTATGAAATACATTGTAGCAGTTTTAGTGGGAAGTTTCTCTGAACCCAGCATACTCACCAGGCAAGGCCTTTTCTGATTGCCACTTGGTGATTTGATCACCAGCAAACTAACATAATTTTTTTGACGCGGTATCGCCATGATACGCCAAAATTATGAAAAATTATGAATAATATTTTGATTAATATATACATCTAGTTTATTCGTATTATTTCCGTTTTCTTAATGAATACTCCAGTATTCATCATAAGTAAACCAACAGAATGGCCTACTCTATGGGCCTATAAATTAATATTAAGGGTATTTCTATTTGAGGCTTTATTATGAAAAATTAGTACAATCTATTTTATTAGACGCATTGTCCATCAATCGTCGTTACCTTTTCCTATCTTTCAAGATATTTACGTAAGAACGATGTATCTTGTAGGGGTGTCGAATTTTCGACCCGTGTTTTGGTATCATCGTAAAAAATTAAGCTTTCCTCAAATAGGTAACGACTCATACGTCAGTTCAAGTAGTATTCAGATGGAGCAAGGTTTAGAGAATGCGGCATGTTGTCGAGCGTTGGCATGATCAAGGATAATATCGTTGTGTCCCCAGTTATAGTCCGCAGTTTTCGGCTAAAGCACTTGTAGACGATAGCGATGCCCATTGATGGTGTCATCGAGTAATGTCTTCGAATCGTTTTCAAATTTTTTAGTAATCCAGAATACTCTTCTTCTTCGGTATCAGAATCGCCACTTTTAAAACGAATTTACTATTCACATGTTGAAATCGATTAACAATGGTTTCTATAAGCTTCACTCAGCATTCGGTGACATTCAGCCGTCTTTTTCTTTCTTTATTCACTACAAAGCACTTTTGTTTACACTTCGACGAAATGACATACTGATAAGTGAAGGTTCTCAGTGAAGCTTCATCATAAAGTTGGTTGTAATTGTACTGGATCCGATAATACCCATCCGTCGTAAATCCTTTAAAATTCGTTTATAAGCCATTATAATTTATTCAATAATAATAAAAAATTATACATTTTTAATAATTTCACTTTGCAATCTCTAAAGTTCTCGGTATAATTATCAACAGATGCGTTTTCTTTTTTAACAATAACACGATACATAGTTCGAATCTTACGCGATATCATGCGTCCGCTTAGTGAAAGCGAATCGACCGAATACCGATCGTAAACAACGCATAGCTTCGAGATAACAGCATCAGCTGGACCGACTCAGGTGTCATCGACTTCACCATTTCCGCCAACGCACGTCCGTCCGCGAAGAACCGCGAACGCCACCCTCTCACCAACAACCAACCGTCCGACTGGTTTCCTCGTCGTTTTCCATCGGTATCTTCGGTATGCCGTCGCGTATCGATGGTCCTTGGCGGCGGTCTCCTTCCGCGTAAAAGAAGTGGACGCCCCCGGAGGTTCGGTGAGCGATCAGTCGCCGGTACGGGTTTCCATCGGACGGCAGAACGACACGATCGAACTGCTTCGAAACAGAAACGCGCGAATCTTGTTATTCTCAGTGAACTGGTCTGATCTTGTCGGAGGAATATGAGGTGATTATCTATTTTGGTTCCGTGTTGATATGCCGTCGTGGTGTAAGCATTATATTTGGGTTTGTGACGGAATTCCTGTTTGAGTGGTTTAACATGTTTTATAACGAACCAATTATTTTATTAATTAAATTAGATTGGGTGTGTGAGAAGGTAACACACGTTTTTAAATTCCACTCCATTCCACCATATTAAAAATGTTGATTTCAGATCAGAAACATCTTGTATTGTTAAGTAAAATAAAAAAATAATAATAATGGTATGAATGTATGAAATGATCAACTATGGGAAGGATGAGAGAGATAAGAGACAGATGAACCCACTTTATGCTGAAATAACGAAATATATTTTAGTTTACAACGCTTTTCAATAGTTTCTTGAAACACTACCCCTATTTAGGAATAATTTATTAGTAATTTAACTATACAATTAACAATATATATGCAATATACCATAGGGATCTAACTACAGTTTTATTGCTTTTAATAGAGACTCTTTTTAACAAAATTTCGTATATTACGTATAAGCAACATGAAAAAAATTCTAAAAATATAATTATAAAGATCAAATAATAGGATAACAAAATAAAAATTAATAATAATACAGTAATTAAAAAACGTATGTATATAAATAACGATGTATTCATGAAATAATGTATTTTATTATTACCGATTCAGGTTGCAAACAATGACTATATTTATTTTCTTGATATACATATATTATAAATTATATAATATCCACCTACAAAATTTATGTAAGATTTTGTTTACGTATTTACTACGCAAACATTTCATTTGGTAACTTTCTTGAATTTATTGAAATAAAAGCACTAACGCATTATTGTTCCCAATAGATAATTTAACTAATACAATGTAAGATTTTTTTTATATATTTTAAAGTCTCCTTTTACCAACTATGGATTTATCTGGACTGTGCCTAAAGTTTTACGTGGACACCGAACCACGGTCCTCGGCATAGCCTATCGACTAGAGAGTGACCAACTTTAGATATCATCCCAGAAGACATCCGGTCTTACCCAGCCTGGTTACTGGCGTGACTGGGATCATTTGCTTTGTCGGATTTTACAGTCTTGCCTAGAACATTCAGAAATTTTAAACAATCACAAACATAAATTTACGACCATGCCCCAGCAGGATTAGAACCCGCGGCTATCGCAACAGTAGGAGGACCGACCCATCGCCTCTATCACTGCGCCACCAAGCCGGCTACAATTTAAGATTGAATTTAAAATTAATTTACACTATAGATAATTTAATATCCTATTTTTACTCCTGTCAAGACCAATACTACTTATTTTTAGTTATTGTTTAATAACAATATTTATTGTTTAAGAAGTTCTTTATATATCCTACATTTTAAAATCCTACTTTTAAATAATTCTCTTACGTAAGTTGCAGAATTGTTTAAGGCCTTTTTGTTTTAATTAATAGAACTTTATAATTAAAAATACTTTCAATATATATCTGATAAAATTCCCCATTGTTCGGACAAATAAGATAATTTCTCGTCTTTTTAAGCCTTTGGCTTTCATTGTTGATAAGCTTTATAAGAATTAATCTGAGTTTCCAATAAATAAATTGTTCAAAACATCCGGAAAATATGGTGGGTTATTGGGGCGCTTCCAAATATTATTAGACCTGTTGTTCATTCTTAGAACAACCATTGTTGTGCTAACAATTATTTTTGACTTTCAAAATATTTCAGTCCTTTTTTCTTCAACGTACGCTTCAATTATACAAGTTAGAGTAATTTCAAATTATGTTGTGGATTTTGGCAGCTCACAATAATTTTTTTTTTTTTTTTGATAAAACGCTAGGAATTATTCGCACACTCAATAATTTCAATAGAATTTTAGTTTAACTAAATTTGAGTAAACTTTTTTTGATAGGTTTGTTGTTTTCTATACTATACATGTTTTAATTATTATTAGGAACCCTTTAATGTTGTTTAATCATGAAATATATATATTTTTGCGACCTTAAGCATCATGTTCTGTAATCGACATAAATGAGATCGGTTTTAACATCATTTTACGATCCTAAACAATTACGTAACGTTTTGTTATGACCGAATTCTTAACTTAATGAAAATTTCATAAATCACCATAATTATTTGAATTCTTGTAACTTGCTTTACCAGATCTACCAATATATTGAAGATAAATTCCTGCTAATTTAGAACTGTAAATATTCTTAATGTTAATAAATTATTTTGCTGAAAGAATTTAACATATTTCAGCTCAACATTGAATACGAGTAAATTAATAACTTTTTTAAAAGTAGCGCTTTATTTATTTTCGTGCTTTGATGAGTAAATGTTTACATTAAACACTCACAAGGGTTTTATTTACATATATTCAATTTACCATAATTTACCGCAAGTCGAAAACAGTATCGCAAGTTGTAAGATCATCAAAGGTCTATTGAAAGCCTCCTGGCTAGATGAACTATAATAATTAGTAAACATCTGGCTTTGAAAAGCTGTCTTTGGTCAATGAATTTCTGGCACAAGTATCGCAGTTCTGAGTGTGAAGCCTTCAGGGGCGTAAAAAGGCATTCCTAATCATAACCTATATTTTGGCACTTTGAGTACAAATAGTGTAATACAGGATATCAAGAGCAAACTGATGGGCGCAGTTGTAGGCGAGATTCATAACTATTTTTACTACAGTTGTAAGCAGTCCAAGAGAGCCAATGACCACGTACATCGCTTAGTAATTTCTTCAAGTCTTCACGCGACTAATACGGCCCTGTTCATTCAGGAAAAAATGGTGCGGCTGTGAGAAGTGGTGAGTGTTTCATATATATTCTATTGGTTTCATATATATTAAAATACGACTTGGATGGAGGTATCAGAAAGCCACCTTTTTTTCATTAAAATAAAATAGTTAATTTAAAAAAATCTTCCTTAAAGCTGCGCCCGTTTCAGAGCTCATAGTAAACCCATGTTTGTATGTACTTAGTACAAATTGGATATAATGACTAACGTAATAACTCCGATTCTCTTTCAAGAATTAATCTTATACTTCGTGAAATTTACTAATTATATAAGAAGAAATATATAATGTCTACCTAATCCTTTAAATGTATCAGGAAGCTTATATTATGGCTCCACTATATATTCTACTGACAATAATCCCTTTTAATCCACTTAATTATGAAGGCTACTTAGTGATAGTAAAAAATTTCGTAATACTATTAAGGTACTATACCGAATTTAATTCCCTCTGCTCTGTATGTAATACAAAAGTCCTTTCAAGCTGCAAAGGTTAACAAATCGATACTCCATTTCAGATAACTTTATTGTAAATGCACGTTTGCCCTGTGGCGTCACGTTCTAATTGTGGACTGGGTTCTATTCCAAAACAGCTAATTTTGAGTAAACACGCTATGTTATTGAATACAAACCAATTTCACAACAACCACAATATCACTCGAATGCTTTCCAGTTATCTTTCTTAATTCAAGTAATATATTCTTAACATTATATTCTTTATCGTTATAGAAGGATTAATATTATTCCCATCTCGTTCTTTTATGTATTTTCTAATATAATCTGATAGTACTAATAAAATTTGGTTTTAAACTCTAAATAATTTTATATATCGAATTTGTCGAATCAACATTATCGTATTATTTCTACAACATATACAAACTTTGATATGAATAGTTTGACATGAAGTGTGTGTGTGTTGAGTCAATGCACGTCATCTAAATTAATGACGGAACGTCGCAACGTTGGCATATCAAGTTTTTTTCAATCAATTTTAGATATTTTAACATTTTAGTACATATATTCCATATTTTACCAAAGAATTTTTTATTCGTTGCCATTTATACTTGTCAGGTCAAGTCTTCTTCGTAGATCTATGAGGATTTCATTTAACTATAGTAAATTTAATCACTACATTCGACTTAATTCACTTGCCATATCTGCAAAATAGTTAGTATTCATCCTTTATTCATTCTTCAATACTATTTTCTACAACTATCTACCATAAATTATACTTACACCATTAGTTGTTTCCATTCTCTTCACCTTGTCTTGGTAACTGTCTAAAATTATAATCATATATCCCGAAAGTTTCATTCCCTCCATGTCCATTGTAATCTATGCCACACTAAATATTAATTCGATTGAATTGGATATGCAGCGATAGGAAGAAGACTACTTTGTGACCTAATTATTCAGCCATATAGACTACTGCGTATCTTTTTCACTCTTTTTAATAGCATCTTACCAAGAGTAGCTCAATGTTCTTATTTTAAACATCTAAGTATCCATTAGATACTTAAATTGAAATAAAGAGTCTTTCTTTATTTTATTATATGCCTTTAAAAGCAATTTCTGGAAACTCCATTAGAGTTCTTCATCAGTTGTTTTCACAACATTGAAATTCTATGCTCCCCAATAGTGTATGAAAGGATGATTTAAATCCCTTAAGGAGCGGCACATACCTAAGTTTTCTATGGATACTTTTCAAACTAATAGTTTTCCCTGAAATCATGCTATCAAAATATGTTTATATTGAAAAAACTGTTTGTTGCATCTCGAATAGCTAACATCAAAGTGATTTGTCGCCCACTTCATTCATTTTTTGAGAAATTTTAGTAACATTAGCGATAATACTATGTAGTGCAGCTGCAATACGCCAATTTCCAATAAAATTACAGAAAATCAATATTTAACAGTATCAATACTTACCTCTCTAACGCATGTTACTGGCAAGAAGACGTCATTATTGCGCTTCCAATAATAATCACTAATGTTTAGAACAATTTTGCAGAAATTTTAAACGAAATATATAGGCTGATTCGCTACATATTCGGAGGTATCAGACAGGATTCTGTCTATTTTTAACTAGAATAGAATGGGTAGTGTAACACTGTCTCTTAACAAATTGCTATAGGCGATACATTGAACATCGTGATAACATGGGTTTACCGTTATTTTGTAGAAACTATACGTTTTGGCGTATATATTATTTATTTCTCCCGTTCACAAACCAACAAATAGTAATTTTATAACATCAGCTTTAACTTCAGATTTATTATTTTTTTACACTCTATACATTTTCCATTCCAACTCCTATAAATACACATTTTTAGATTTCAGATTTTAAAGACAGTTTTTTACTGTAATCTTGTAAACGTTATAAACAGACAGCTATTGTTTAATATAGGTTTTGCGCAATATCGTGACTATCGAAAGGTGCGACAAAACCTTAACACTTTTATGTAAAAATGAAAGAACATATCAATATTTTAAATTTTTATTTCAGTAGTGAATACGTCATCTTCTGTACTTTTCAGAACTACGATCAGTTTTTTCGGTAGATCTTTTCCTAGATCTTGGATCGCATTTTCTAGTCATTCAACATTGTTAAATTATTTACCTTTTGAGTATACGACACGTGATAGCTTACCCAAACAATTTTAATAATATTCATATAGTTAGGAGGATCTGATTAGCTGGTAGTTTCAAAATTTAAATATTTTTGTTCTGAAATATAGTCTCTAGCAAGTGACAGTCTCAACAGCAGCATTGTCGTGCTGAAAACTATAATTGTGTACCATTAAATTTCCCTTAAATGTATTACAACATAGGACACTTAAAAAAATATCAGTTGTGTGGAGAACTGATATTTTCTTCATCATGAAAATTATACTTGCATTAGTATAAGTCAATTAGTACTGTAAGTACCTTCCTAATATTTAGTTCATTCCCGTAAAGGCGCTGTAAAAATATTTTCTTAAATAATTTGCTATTAAATTATATAATTACAATTATTTTATTTGAAAGGCATTCCCGAAGTGTCGAAAACTAATAAAATTTAAACAAAATCACAAAACTCTCAAATCAAAATAAAACAAAAAAAAACTGTATTCTAGTGTAACCAAATAACGGCTCACAATTTCTTTTTGGAACGCGTGGGAAATTCTTACAGCTTAGCTAAGAAATGATATCGAATTCACCATAAGGCACTGACCTGGCGCCATCTGATTACCATATATATCGGTGTTTACAAGATTCTTTAAATGGTAAACATTTCACCGACTACTGCGACCTAAATTCATGTTTCGTTGTTTTTTGTTGCGAAGGACCTGTACTATATTATAGCTGAACTAATTTATCACATCGTTTATTATATTCGTATAGATCAGACTATTATATTGAAGGTTCTTTGGTTAACCTTGCTATGTAATTTATTAAGAATTATATAAGTACTGTAGAGATAGAAATATATGTTACGTGCTTAATCTTAGTTCCCTTTATGTTTTCACTTGTTATTTAAGCCATATAATACATTAGCTAAATAATTATCTATTTGATCTGGACAATGGTAACGCAACAATGGTAACTAATAAAAACAGTGATTAACCAATTTAATCCATAGATAATAAATATTAATTTCAATAATATTACAAGTTGCGTATTGGAACATTATTATATTAAAAGGAATTTCGTCTGTCCATTAAGTATGTTTTACTTAGTGAAAAAATATTGTAAAAAAATATAAAAAAAATATTAGTAAATACTTTCACAAACTAATGTTAAAGTCAGTCAACTTAAGGTAAAGTTAATTATAATATCTGTTCATTTTATAGAAGGTCTTGTCCTTTGATTTTATTCAACCTACTGATTTCAGCACCTGTATTGCTTATATATTGGTGTGGTATAATAGACTTCTTTCATGATTTATTGAGAAATTTTGGATATTTTCTTAGATCCATTTAATTTGGAGATCATAATGCAATTCTTTATTGATTACTTAACAATTACAATTGATAATAAATGGAATAACAGTTGTTTTGTTAACAATTTGTTATGACAGTGTTATATTACTAGTTGGATTGATGACTTTTTGCAACCTATATTTGCATTCCATAAATTCAAATAGGCTTTGTAATTTGTTGATTAATCTTTTTGTTATCATCTATTCATCAACAGTAGATAAAAATATTCATATCCATTTTAATATTTCGTCTCTTTAAAAAACACAACAACTAATATTTGATAACTGAACTTCTTAAAAATAGGTTAAACATGTAATGCATTGTTGACAGAATAGAGCAAACTGTACAAAACCAAAAATGCATTTACAATGGGAATATAAAAAGCATTAAAATTATTTGCTGCACCGTTTCATCAGTAAAAATGAAATTTGAATCAAATTTAGTGATACTAAATCAAAGCAAGATACTAGAGAGAAAGAAAACCCAATTATCAAAACAGCCGGTGGAAATATTATTATATTGTTGTCAAAACTTTTGTTAGTTTTGCTATATTTATATTTTATAATTTTATTTTAATATTTTAGAAGTGGTATTTGCTATTTCAAAACTGATCAGTTAGAATCAAACGAAAAAAGATGCCGAAACTTTTAGAGGAGTTCACAATCAAGGACCTTTAATGCATTGTAACTAAAAAGTAGAATTGTGAGGGATAATTTAATATAGGGATATAATCATATACATGGTCATAATAACCACTTTTATGAATAGAGTAGGAAAACTTTCTAGTATGTTCTGAAGATATCTCTAATAATTATCTTGCATTATATACCACTCACTGATTTTCAATCTAAATCCAATTTAAAATGCAGTAAGGCCGTTACGAGTTTGCGAAAATAATATTGAAACGAATTTTCTGTACTTTCATCTAGTTTGAAGCTGCAGCCGTATTTTATCATTAGTTACAACTCATTTCTAACAAACATTTATTTAATTACAATGTTGACGCGTACAAATTGAGAAAAGTCAATCCTTGATTATAATTTTAATAGGAAACCCTCAGAGCAAAATTTTATTTTGCCTTTTTTTAATTATTGTTGATTCCTATAATTTTTCCCTGCAGAAAACATCATTTTATTTTGTATCTTTTTGCTAGAGAAAATTATTATTTTAATTAAGAAATATTCTTATTTATTCTGATGACAAATGTTTTATTTTATTCTGTTATACAATATTGTACAAATTTTGGCAAAGTGCGTTTAAATTTCTTAAAGTCTCATTTGAAACACAAAGGAACATACTGCTTAAAATTGATAAGGCCACAGGAAAATGTGTTGGGAACAGTGGTTAGCATATTATTATCATCAGACCTTTATTGATGATATAAGAATATAAGCAATAATAGAGACTGCAGAAAGCTCAACCCAATATATCCCATCTGCTCTTGTTAAAATTGCAATCTGGCACAACCTAGGCATTAACGGCATATAGACTCTGTGTAACAAAATAAAATCTCTTGACATGACCTTGAATGCCAAGCCTAGATGTAAGGTGACGATAAAAAAGAAGCGCCATGAACGCAATCAATTCTAAACAAATTATTTGGTTATTAGGCTGAAACTCAACGACAAACTTATTTTATATAAGGAAATACTAGGACCACTATGTAGTTTAGCTATGAAATTTAGCTGTGGTGTCAATATCGAACTAATTGTCCAGTATCATCAACTAATCCGAGTAAAGATTCCAAAATAATTTGCGGTTTCTGATCAAGGAAGACCCCAAAACCACACGAATGTGTGTAGGTTTATGAATGTGCATAATGTCGTTAAACCTCTCAAATGAAAAAAAAAACCATCTAATATTACTAATGTCTGAACACTAACATTTTATAAAAGTATTCACACTGACGATTTTTTATTACACTTCCCATCACCACTTCAAATTATGAAGTTAAAAAAAAATCTTACTAATTAAAATTCTCTTCTTTCTATAAAAATAAATTCCCAGTTCAGGAATTAAAAAAACTCTCTTTTCTTATATATAAAGTCATCTTGTTGAATATATATATATATATATATATATATATATATATATATATATATATATATTATTATTATTATTAATATTATTATAGTTAATTCACACAAAGAGTATAGTTATATTAATAATGAGCAATTAATAATTTTAACATTTTCTTGTAGTACTGCGAGTATTTTAATTAACTATCAAGAGTCTACAAGGCAGGCAGAGTCCTCTATATAATACGTAGACATTACTGTTTCAGCTTTAGATGTATGAGACATGTATACAGTGCCAAACTGTGTAAATCCCCTAGTCGCAACAAACATCAGAAAGATTCATAATGAATAATTATCAAGTGCTTATTGATTAAAAGTAAATGAAAGTAATGTTTCTTCTCACATTAAGGATTATTAAATTTTATTTAGATTGAATTGATGTTATCAGAATACTATTTATTATTGCACCTTCATTCCAAATTCTTTTAATTTCTTAGTTAAAAGAATTACGAAAAATTATTTACCTTCATGTAACAGTAAGGGCCAAGAAATATCAACGTTTGTCTTTATAGTTTGAGTATAGATATAAAAGGATAAGAAACCAACTGAATGCCAGATGACCGGACCTACTACGAAGAACTTGACACTATAATTAATTACACAGTTATAATAGCTTGTAGGTTGGGGTTGTGTCTAATTATATTTACATTGAACTCTTTTCCATACTACTTATGAGTTAGTATTCTAGGCGCGTTTATAGTTGTATCCCCTGGTAGGCTAATCCACCTAACTAACAACTGTATATCCAAGTAATATATTTTACTTTCATTAGGGAGCATATTTACCGGTATTTTTCGGTACTGTTTATCCTTGTAAAGACATTTTGATATTACTATATTTCTCCTTGGTTTCTTTTGTTAATACCTCTTTATATCTTTCTTGATAAAAGACCCTGTCGTAGTTTCATTCTAGTAAATCTAGGTTTATTAGGTACAATTGCATCATTTGTCATCAATTTCTTTTTCAATGTGTGCGATCGACTTCATCCAAACCGAAGGTGCTATTAGCCATTCCTGTTTCTTGCATGAAGTACAACATATCTGCAATAAATTATTATAAAGTATCATGATTTACAAAACAAATATTATTCTTACTTTTACCTTTTTCCATCAACTTTTGTTGTCTTAAAATTATTTTTAATATCATTTTGTCTTGAGTGACCATTGGGTACTCACTGTTTTTATACATTTCATATATTTAATCTATCAGGTATGGTAGGCTAGTTCGGTTACATGTTCGAACTTACCAGACAGCATTGTGTCGCTTTTGAACTAGAATAAAATGAGAAGGAAAATATTGTCTGATTTTAAAACGAATTTGCAAATTGCGACATGCAGTACATTAAACATCTTGGTGACGTATTGTACAAAACTACTTTGGATACATATATTATTAAATTTTATTGATACATATACTGTATATTGAAGTTATATTTACAGATATTTGTGATCAAATTCCGTACAATTTTTTTCAATATATTTATTTTATATAATAAAGCATATATTCATTATTTTATTGTTAAGCTCCTTCACAGCTGAAGCAGTCCATTTTTATGTAATTAAAAAGATATTCTTTAAAGGAGGTCTAAATCTGGTGAAACATTTTCTTGACCGATTTTTAAACACAAAATCACTTCGGAGCCTAACAGCGTTTAGTTTTAGCTTTTACGTCATTCTTTTGATTTTTTTGTGGACCTAAAGCATAGCGTGAGCTCCTAACCACGTCCCTCGGTATTAATTAAGCCTGCTGATTGGCTACCAAGCAGATGATAGTAACTCCAAGTTTCTTATATAGTGTATGAACAACGCATAAGATGTTGTTACATATTCTTCAAGTAGTCTATTGTTTTTTGTTAACATAATGTGTTATGTTCTTAAAATTTCCAAATTAAATTTAATTTAATCATGATATTTTAGTAATGCTTTTATAATATATTAAAACGGAGTAGAATTTTTAGTTGTGGTACATAAAAAAGGTGTAATAAAACATTAATTTGTATAGAATAGTTCGGCAAATCGAAACGATGGAAAGGGTATATTCCTAATTGAATCGTCTAAAACGCATCAAACTCTATCTTGTTTCTAATCCGCGTCGGTTTCGGCAAGAAACTCTCGGGCGCAAAAGAGAGGAAGCAAAAAAAAACCAATCGGCCACATCGTAACCCCGGCAAAAACAAGTGACGCGATTAGAACCCGCCCGGCCCGCTTCGATCCTAACTGATTTGGATTCCCGTTGTGCCATTTGAGGATTACAAGGGACGCATTTGTTCTTGCGGTGTTGCGTGCGGCAAAGACTTGATTTCGGAAAAGTCGTACGTTCCCTGCGGGCTCGGAACGAGTTTTATCTCATAATACATCGTCGGAGAAATTAGATTAACAGTCAGATATTATGTATCGATAAAAGTTTTTGTGTCCCGATAAAAACCGGGAAGGGAAACGGAGATAATGATAATTGTTAAATAATTTATTGATGCGGTACTTAATCATAGGGGATTTCTAACAAATGGCGTATTGGTAAATACACCTGGGTTTCGGACTCAAAAAATTTATATTATTATGTTTTCAACATTTGTTTCTTGAAAAATATCATTTTGAGTTTTTCAATACATCCTGTTCCCGCATTTAGCATTGAATTTTAGTTTATTTTGCTTTGATATATGACAATATTCTAATATGGTTAAAAATGAAACCAAAATAATGGTATCAAATATAATTGATTATATCATTATAGAGTATAGAGTACATATAATGCATTTTTCATCAAAGGACTTAAACTACAGTTAAATATACAGCCACAATAATTAGTTAGGTTGGTTATAATTCTGTTATTCTACATTACTTATGAGGGAGAATTTAAGAGGCATTCTTTGTATTCTATATCTAACAGTTCAATTGAAAAGTCCCCAGCCTGACACATAAATGGTGCTATTAGAATTAAGTCCATATGTTTTTAGTTAGCCCTTGCCCTCAAAAGATGCGTGTATATATTTGACAGCTGTCGGATCATTAGTGTGTGAATTATAGTATTTTGACTTTTGTTATTGTGAAAAAAATTAATAAAAGGAATTTTGCGTGTTGATAAAATATTGCTTTCTGATCCATTATTACAATCAGTGTATCTTATTTCGTGCCTATTTCTGAGAAAGTAAATTACATCAAACTCAATTAAACATTTCGTTTATATTTAACATAGTATTTTCAATACCTAATTTATGTTATGCAAGCTCTCATTAATGACAGCTTTTGCCGATCCACATCATGGGGTCTTTTCCACAGGTGTGCTATGCTATGGCACATTGTCCATACGAGTAACTGATGTTTCTTCCTAGTTCTGTAGTAGTTGATTTTTAGACCAAAGCAAAAACGCATGGTTCATTTTTTCCTAATATTCGCTCTTCGACTTGGAAAAGCTAACTCTTCTCAAAGAATAAAACTATGCCTGTTTCTAGCATAAAAAACAATATATATACAATGAATTATTAAAAAAAGATTATGATTAACTAATTTTTTTTCAATCAAATGTTAATTTAATTTATACCTCTTTCTATCAACTTTTGTATTTACACTCTTTAATTAACGTCATACCAAAGATGGCCTAATATTCAGTTTTGATACATCTGTGTTTTTAAAAGAAC
Source organism: Rhynchophorus ferrugineus (assembly GCF_030347505.1). Lineage (NCBI taxonomy): Eukaryota > Metazoa > Arthropoda > Insecta > Coleoptera > Curculionidae > Rhynchophorus > Rhynchophorus ferrugineus. The sequence continues at coordinate 85,949,145 of NW_027472580.1, read as the reverse complement.
TGAAGTAACAAATCTTCCTTAATTTTATTATATGCTTTTAAATATTCTATTCTCTTAAAAGTTATATCTGGAAGTTCAGTTCAATACATCTTGTTCAATGCATGCATGCCTCTATGAAAAATAACCATAGCCTTTCATATACAATGGACACTGTGGCGTCATCTGTGTAGCACGGCGTTCTGCTAGTCTTCACAAACGTTCATCGCGTTCATAGCATCTAATTTCAACCACCATATTTTTTTTCATATTTCTGTAACCTCACCGCTAACGCGAAAAACTACAGAATAATGACGTACTATAACAAAGAGTAACGTTTTGGAGATGTTTCCATCTAATGACCTCGTACAGATTGGCGTCTCCTAATTTAAGGTGGCAATGCTTATTAATATTGTTAATATAACCGTTGATCCAAAAATGCGCCTCATCATCATTTATCAGATTATCTTTTGTCCAAAATTTAGTTCTTAACATTCATTTTCACAAAAATAAAGTGTTATTATTTGGACCTGTGGCTCAAACAGTAGGTTAAATATTTCATAAAATATATCCGCACCATGAAATCAATAGACAATTTTAACCTTCATTTTTTTGCTAAAAATTATAATAGGTTGGAGAAAATTTATGTTGATGATTGATGAATTTATGTTCGTTAGACTCTCTAAAACCTGAGAACGGCTGGACGAATTTGACCAATTTTAGTTTAAAAATCTTTTTGGAAGTACAGGCAAGGCTTAGTGGCGATAAAATATGATAAAATATTAATATTTTTGTTAATTGTCAAATATTTATCATTATATATTGTCATTATATCTATTTAAGTGTATGGAAACTTATTTTGGGCTTAAAAATGTTGAATACTGATTAAAACTGCAGGCCATTATTATCAAGCCGCTACTATAATATAAAAAGTGTTACTCGTTGAAGATAATTTTGCGGCAGTTAACATTTAATAATATATCGCGATTTATATTTCATAAAATTATGGGTGCTTTTTGATAAGTAAATCGATTCTATAACGCAAGATTCAAGCGAAAAATAATAACATATACGTCAAATGTGATAAAAATATAGGCAAATGGTAATTTCGAATTTTATTATAATTGCGGTGGAGTAAACATTTAGCAAGAATACATGACATGGACTCAGAAGACACCTACCAAAACAAATAAATGACAAATGCACAATGGAGATGAAGAGAAACAATCACATTCCTTCGCGGGTCTTAAAATTTTATCTCTATTCACCCTTTGAATTATTTTTTTAACGTTTAACTTTATTTGACATTGATGTTCCTTCAAATATAGTAAATATCGTCGAATTATATTTTAAAATTTCAATGTTCATAGTAAAAATACAAAAAAGATCATATATATAGGCATTGACTTAACATGTATTTTCAGTTTATTTCACATAAAAAAATATGCAAATATTTGATTAAAAATTTAATGTTTATTTATCAATTATGTACTTCGTGTTCTTTAGTATATTAATTTTAAGGTGGGTCAGTAATACCTTTCACTAAGTTTCATGAGAAATTTCTAAACGGATGTTATTCTCACGCGTTATTATTAACTAAAAAAGCGTATATGTAAAATAATATGTATGTTTTCTGACATAATTTTGAACGAACTAATCAATTTTAAAAAGAAACGCGAATTGTAATATTGTTTTTTTCAATACTGCAAACAAACTGTCATGGCGTCCAACATCTTATTCATCCATCAAATTTTCTTTTCGATTTTGTATCGACGGAACTAAAATTTTCTGCGTTGTATTAAATTCAGTCTTGGACTGAACAATTCTTGGATTCAGTAACAATGGAAAAAAAATCATTTCAAAAATATCCTCGAACTTGTTGTTTATAAGTTATAATTAACAATATCATAGTATTATTACGTGCTGATTTTTTTTTGAACCTTTATTAAACAGCTCGTGCAAACTATTGTACAGGAGAAAAGAAACACTGCTCGAGACCATTAAATTCATCTTTATTCATTCATAATAAACAACAATCGTTCACGTTTATTTGTTTTAAAGATCGAATTATCTCACGATAGAATTTTTTATCAATTAGAAATTGTTACAGCAACGTACACTTGCCCGATGACCTTTGTTCTTTTTTTATATGCCACACCCAAAGGCGTAACGTAGAAAACCTTGTACAGTCCTATCGATTGAATTAATTTATTTCAAGATATCTATATTAGGAATTCTTGGCAAATTATACATGGGGCGTACAAATAAGTTTTGACGGATCTGTGTTCGCACTAGTGACCGCACAGTGGTGAAAATTCGACCACAATTTATTAGGCTAATTATATATCTCACATAATAGAGTAAAGAGAATAATTTTAAAAAATATGTTATGCTACCATAACAAAAGATCAGCAATGTATTTGTAACAAACAAATGCTATGATCTTCTTAAATATAGTTTTTGACCCTGAATTGCAACCTCTTGAGGCGAAAATCTTCAAGCAAGAAGTGCATGACAATATTATACATATTTCAGAATTCAAATTCAACAATATGAATATATAAGTTTTTATTACTAAACAATATCTTATTAATACCAATAAAATCTATAATCTCAAAGATATTTATTCAATACGTAAAATTATATAGCCCTAAGTTACTGTAATTTTGCACTAAATATTTTGGCATTAAAATTTCTTAAATTCATTCAACTCCTTTCTACTAAATTTAATGTCTGAATTGTGCTCTGCTTTTGCACTAATATCATATTGCATCAGCTTAAGAGACTTAGCCCTCTTGAATCATTTTATTCGATCTGATTTATAGACCTGGTTAGTGATAACCACTTCCTAATATCTATGGAAGTCAGTATTTCTTAAGAGCGCGTGGTCAAGAATCTGAAAAAGTGACAGAGTAAATATAACATTTAAATCATGCTCATTCAAACACATACACAAACACAGAAGTGCTTATATACTAAAGTAAAAGAAAAAATGACATTAATTCAGCTCAAAACTCGAATATAAGAACTCACGTGATATTGTTCGCATGTTATGCCAAATCATATGATTTGGCACTTTTAAATAGACTATTTTAATCGCCTAGTAACCAGTAGTATATCCTCCTTTTGAACAGTAGATAATTTTTTATATGCTTAATCAAAGAAAGTTAAAGCAAAATGGCAAATAGTTTTAATTAATATGAAGAAACTATAAGGTGAAATTACCAGTATCCAGATGGCAAAACCACTACCAAAATATTAAAAACAATCCTCGTATATACTGACTATAGAATAATGCGCTTTGCTGCTTAGCATTTCCGTATTGTTATTACCAAAAAGCTTCCAGACTACAGCAAGCATAAAGCAATTTGTTTTACCGCAAACTACGTTAAATACTTTGCGCCCTAATTAGATCCGCTTTAATTTATGGAATTTCTTTTAAAAGTACGAATTTCTCTGCGGAACTTTGTTCAGCAACTTCAATAACATCGGAACAGAAAGACGTTATTTCTTTTATGAGGGAAGCGCTATTATTTTTTAGACCTTTTGTAGAACATTTTGCGGTCAAATAATATTATACTTCACAAAACTAATTCAACTATTTGATGGCTTTATTATTGTATTATTACATAAATGTTGAAAGAAGATAACGAAATTATTATGATCTTCACGTCGAATAGAGTAGATTGAACTAAAATATTTGTCAATTTTCTCAAACTATAGATCAAGGAAGGATAAACCTTCGTTAATTTGTCCAAAAGATTAAATAAAACCTGAGTAAATAATAATTCCATTGATATATTTGGGTGTACTGGTGCATACTCAATATAAGTTCGTGTTCAGAAATCAGCCAAGAATGCCTTAGCATAATTCCTTTTGGGGGTGCCATCCGAACCTCCAAAATTAGTAAATCAATATACATAGATTATTAATATGGCCTTTCTAGACTAATTTGAATCCCAAAATCTTTGAAAAATCTGTTCATTTATATAAAACTTATTGCTAAATTGAGTAAATTAAAATATAAATTGTTTCAACACCCTGCTTATTCTCCATATTTAGCTCCATCAAACATCTTTCAGGCTATGCTCAGATATCGAAAAATGTTACTTTTAATTAAAATTGCTCTCTTCGGTAGATCTCCACAGAAATATATTTATTTCAAATTACTAGTTCAATCTTAAATTCTTTTGGTTAAACTATTTTGCCTTTTGCTCCTATTGTTAGTTATTTCAATTGTCAAAATCCCGTCCAGCCAATAAAATGTTTTAAAAAAATCATCTAATATTTTTTTTTATTTTATATATATATATATATATATATATATATATTACTCAAAATTATTATTTATAATAAAACTATTGTTTTCGTTGAAAACTATTTAATTTTAACTTGACATTTTAACACTTGACGCAGAAGTTATAAAATACATAAAAGAACAGTTTTACATTTACTATTACAGATGCTAATGATGGGAAGCTTGATATTGCATTTTTGACATTCCTTACCTTTGTTTAGTTTCAATAAATCTATTGCCTAAGCCAATAACCCTTAATACAACTTAGAGAGACAATAAAGCCCGAAGATAATAAACTGGAAGATGGATTGGAACACTGATTTATTGAACAATTTGAATTATTATGTCAGACAGCTTTGCAATTCATGGATCAACTATTTCCAATCATTTCCATGAAATATAAAACACAGGGATTTACTTAAAATGCAGGTTCAGTATTCAACATCGCAGTTTCATTCTATACCTGACAATAAGGAAGGGTTTTCTGTGGCGTATTTTGACAGACCTTAAAATGTGACTACAAAAACTAGATGAAACTATTACTGCAGATGTCTACTAACGACATTTGAACAAATTAAATGATATATTGTTGAAAAAAACCGGCAATACTGAGTAATTTACCTTCTTGATGTGTCTTATCCACTTTACTAACCAGGCATAACGCCTTGTAATGATGATGATACCTACTTGCATGTTTACTAAGTATATATAACTGAAATGTTGATTATAGTATATAGCCAATAAAATCATTAAAACTTTGTTAGCACAAAGAACTATAAAATAGAGCATTAATAACCGAACGTCAAAAAAAGTTCGTTGTTGGTAGATGTATGTTTCGTTTTGCTAACTTCATTTGTCCTAACGAACTCCAATCAGGGACAGTTCGCTAATAGCGTACTGAACTGTCAAATGACCGGGCCGAATAGAGAAAACAATGGCGGTGCATTTTTCCACATCGTACTCACTTATAGTCGTTGCAATTAATCTTCGGCAACTATAAATCAGTGACGTCAAAGAGCCGATTTTCAAGTTACCGCAGAAGGATTGCTGCAGCTCTGGTTAGAACGCGTTTCGATTCGAAAATCGATCATCTGATGTAAGCGTTTTCCTATAAAAGAAACCTTAGTGGTTTTCGTTGCATGTCCGAGAATGTATTTGAGTCACATTTGGTGCAGCTGGTTAACATTTTCTATATATGAAGAATCTCGTTATGCCCATAACATCATTAGTTAAATGATTACGAAGTCTTAGGTAATATAAATTATATTTAAGGATTAAAAACAAACCCATTAATATATAAATAATTCCGCATAAAAATGTAGAGAGATCCGTATATAAATATATAAAGATATATACAAAATAACTATTTCTAAATTCGAATATTAAATTTTATAATGACTGTCTAGCAAAGTACATTTCTAGGTATTTATATCTGGTGTCTGTTATCTCATATTCTGTGTACACATTCTGTCCACTTTTATTGTGTGCTTCTCCTCAATATTTCTTGGGATGAAAAAACTTATTAACGTATCTGGACCCAAATACGCTTGATTTCACGCCTAAAATGTTCAACCCTCTTAAAGGAATCCATATCTCAGAAAATCGCTTATCAGATGTTCCGAACAATCAAATGTTCCGCCGGCTTGGTTGGTGCAGTGGTAGAGGCGACAGAGCGGTCCTCCTACTGTTGCGATACTCGTGGGTTCGAATGCTGCTGGGACAAGGTCGTAAATTTATGTTTGTGATTGTTTAACATTTGTAATTGTCCTTAGGCAAGATATATAAAATCCAGCAGGGAAATGATCCCAATCAAGCCAGTAACCAGGCTGGGTAAGACCGGAGGTTTTCTGGGATAATTTCTAAGTCACTCGCCAATCGGTAGGGTTAATATCGTAGGTTCGGAGCACACGTTAAACAGTAGGTCCAGATAAACCCTCGTTGGTAAAAAGGAGACTAAAATATATTAAAAAACAAAATCAAATGTTCCGAACCATTAATAAGTATGATATAAATGTAGTCCAACCACATAAATATATTAGACGCCTAAAATATTTTCAACAGTAGTTATCATTCAATATAGCCATGACATTTATTTCCTTGCTCTAGAAAATGCCTTCCAAGCTTATAGATGCTAGTATCAAAAATACTCTTTGTTTGGGTTGTATTTTTCTACCGTTTTGTATTAAGCTAAGGATGTCTTCTTGAATAGCTTTAATTTTTTGGGATCCGCCATACGACTGTGTTCATATTTTAAATATAGGTAAGTTATTTCTTTTAGTTCGTCATAGCTGTGCACTGTTGGCTAATCTCTTTTTCTGTCCCATTTTTCTAATTTATTTTTACAACTTTTCTGGTACGAAACATCGTGCTTTTCCATTTTTCTGTTCTTAGTTTCTGTTCTTGTTTTCTGTCCTAATTACAAAATAATTAATTAGTTACTTATCAGTTTTTATATTTCTTTTTATATTTTATATGTCTAGATTTACATAATTTGCCTTCTTGAATAAGATTTTCTGTAGTGTTTTGTATAAATAGTTTATACAGGTTTTCCCCGTTCCTTATATTTCAATTTTTATCTTTATAGACTATCATGCAAATGTATTTTTAAAGTAATGAAAATTTTAATCGAACTAACACTTATAAATATAATTTGAAGCCTATTACTTTTCTTTCAAATATAATATTATGGAATATTTTTTTTGTAAATAATTTTCTTCAGATATTTATCACAACTTTTTACGTAGAATATGTTTAAAATATTAACCAAACATATATAACTAATGCGATTTTTAATTAAATATTATATTTTTTTGGATACAGTGGTGCCTAGTAAGCTTCTTGAGGATTAATTCCATTCCATATTCGTAAATTATATTTGTCTATATAAAGGCTTAACAAATATGCAAAATAAGTCTGTTTTAAATTACATTTTGGTTTTTTGTACATTTTGAATCCATTGTTCTGGCGTTAATCTTCCCGAGACAATTTGATGATGCCTACTGAGCACATAACTCAACCAAGAATGACAGCTAATCCTATTAGAGCTTCTATCAGTATAAAAACACCCAATATCACGCAGTTTAAAATATTCACAGTTCGATTCAGAGTATCTTAAACAGTAGTTTTCAACTTACTGTGCTAGTTGCGTTCAAAAAAACTCATTTAAAAAAATATTTGTCTTCATTAAAACTAATTTTTAGTTGTTTTACTTTTTTTGTCGATTTTGAGATATGATTTGTCATAATAAACACATCATAGAAGGTCTGATCGAATGAGCTAATATAACCCGCTGTAAAAAGAATGTATGCTAATTGATACAACTCCTGTTCTGATGTAAAATTGACTCAAGTTGGAGAAAAGTTTCTTAATCACCAGGGTTTTCTTTTCAAATACCTTCGCCTTTCTAAGATATTTTTTGTAAATATATATTTGTATATAATACATTTCTCTATTGTGTTCTATCACCCCTACTCTTCAATTTCATAACTTTTTAATGGTAGCTCTCTGAGTCTCTCTCACAAGTGTTATTTGATTTCATAACGTAATGAGATAGTAATATAATAACTCTAACACAAAATATACTAGATGTGTAATTAAACATACATGACACAGTACATTAGTTTTACTAAAACTTAACATAGGGCGCTCGAACATTTCCATAAGATTTAAATTCATTATCATTGCTGCATTAACACCATTAAGAAAGTAAATTCTTTTCATAGTCACTTTTTTATTTTATTTTGTTTTATTGAAATTCGTTCTTTTTTTCTTTTTGGAATGTTTGACTATGACCACATTTCGCAATTTTCTTGCAAAATATTGTGAGAGAAGCTCTGCATTATCTAAAAGCAAATAACACCATGATCGTGTCACTGTTTGAAATGGATTTTATTTTTTGAAAATGAAGCTGAATAAATGATCACTAGAGAAATGATAACCCAATTATTTCTATTAAAATTGGATTATATTGAATCGCAGGATATGTGATTAGTCTTTCGATTTTATTATACAGTTTTTAAAAAATAAACAGGTTTCTGATTGAAAACTTACATTTTTTGCATTCCTATATTTCCTATATATGTTGAAAAAATAGTTTAAATTGAACTAGTTTAAAAAAAAACAAGTTTTTAAATAGTGATCCTAAAAATTTAGTCACAATGGTACATATACATATACTAAAACGTGATTAATCTCCTGTAATTGGTTCATATAATGATCATTCTTCCTATTTTAACTATTTTTATTTTCATCAAATTAACATTGTTAAAATAATTTTAATATCACAAAATATATTTTGTATTTTATAAGTAAAATATTAAAATGGCAATGGTTATCTTTCAACTAAATATATGATTGATTAGTCAGCATATATACAAATCTTTAAAGTATCTACCTGACTCTACTGATTTGCATTTTATAACCTTGACAATCCATAAAACGCACACAACGCGGTATTACGTTAGAACTGAGATATTTTTAATGATGCTTAAAATATACGAACTGGTTTGTATTGTGCCGGTACTGTGATATGCCGCGAAGGAGTATAAAAAATTAGAACCTTGTGCCTCAATGGCAAAATGTAAATAATAAAGAGAACCTAATTGGTCGACCTTTTGTTCGCTATTTTAACGACACATACGGTTTCTTGTTGCTTTTACTTTCCGTTAGATTGAAATTAATAATTTTTTGATGTACTGTTATCCTCGTATAGACACACGTGTTTGAAGAATTCTTTTACAGCATCCGCGTGACATATCGAAATATTAACGCATAACGGATATAATTTACAGTTTATACTTGTTTTATTGCTTTTTGCTAATAATATATATTCAGACATAGAATACCGTATATTCCTAATACTTTTTATAAGTAATAATACATAAAAACTTGATTGTTGTTTTATATGCTTATAAGTTAGAATCATTAGAGGAAAATATCAATGAAGATAATTCCTTCTTCACTTAATGAGTAACTGACAAACCCCATTCTGAACTATTATTTAATCAAAACGAGATTATTAGACAACGATTAGGAGATACTTATGTGTATAGAAATAAAATAACAGCTAAAAGACATCTCATCTCAAAGAAGAAGCAGAGAACATTTTCGAGAAATAATTTGCAGGAATAAATTTTATATCTTGGATATAAAGTGAAATAAAGTGAGTGTCAAATTAATGAAATATTTAATACTAAATACACAAAATTAATTTTAAAATATAACTATAGTAACCTTATATTTGGTGCTTGCATGTGGTGTACAAATGTTAAATTCGATTATTCTGCATTTCTCTACTTCAAATAATAGTTTTCTCTTTAGCAAATATAAGCAAATCATGGAACTCGGACAATTACATTTTCAGTATTCATTACTATTGTTGTTTGATTTTAAGATATCAACTGCCAAACATTATTAAACATTTTTATAAACCAATAGTGATACTACTCCATTATATCCGAATTGCCACTTTTGGTTTCAACAATATTGAAGTGGTGATTTTGATGCCAATAGCAAACAAAAGCCTAAAGGGTCAGAAAAGTTCGAAGACAATGAATTGCAAAATTTGTTGGGCAAAATTCCAACTCAACAATTAATTATCTTTCAAAGAACTTTCAGGCAGCTAAGCTGTTAATGACGCAAAAGTTTCTATACTTGTACATGCGATGAGGAAGATTCAAAAAGAGGGAATAGAGCTAGTACAGGAATTGACTGAAAATTGCGAACAGTTTCAAAATCGCGGTTTCTTGCTTTGCAGGAAAAAGATGTGGATTAATTATTTATTCAAAAGAACCGAATTAACGCATGACTCGCCCCAGAGAATCCTTCCTCTGGGGCGAGTCATGCGTTAATTCAAAAGAACCATCCATATAGATACCAAAGCGGAATATTCATTACTATAAATTCTTGATGTATTGTTGCTACATAAAACTGTTGCTACAAATGTTTAACGATATCAATTTAACAAAATAAATTACGGTTTGTGTAAAAAATACCAGCAGTACCTTTGCATTACAACATTTGGCTACGTGTGGCAATTTTTTCAATGAACGTCTTTTTGTAATGAAGAAATGGTTATTATATATAAGTACCTAATATATATGTATATATATATATATAAATATCCACTACTTTTAAAGTTATATATAATTTATTTAAACTATATTAGTTTCTTGTCTCTTCAGTATATAATGAAGTAAGTAATGATAAACAAGCAAACCAATTGAAAAATTTCAAAAGTTGTCAGGAAGTATTAAAAAATAAAGGTTTTACAACCAAATATTAGGATGTAGAATAATTTCATGACTTTTCCTATTTATGTCTGAATGTAAAAAAATGGTAATTTTTGAAAATATATTTATTATATATTAATCTCTTGCTAATTATTTATAACTAAATGTTCATTGGATTCATTAGTTCATTGGTTCAGCAGAGACAAACTAAGATTCCAAAATGAACGTTTTATTAATAGTGGATTATTATAAATAATTAATGTATTACAATTCAATATGATCGAGCTCCGGAGCTAATAATAAATTATATCAAATGCGACATTTTGTTTTGTATATTTTAATATTGCATTAAATTAATTCGAACCTATATGATATTTAATTTTGTATGAATGAATGTATGATCACAAAATTATTATCTAAAAATAGAATTTAAAATACTTCAGCTGGCTTGTCTGGCGCAATGTTAAAGGCGACAAGGCCAGATAAACCTTCGTTAGTAAAAAGAAGACCAATTTTTTATCACAAATGTATTCTTTATCTAATTATCTACTTTCGTAAATTTTTTAGCTACTTAAATTAACGACAAAATGTTATGTTGAACAGAAAATCCGATAGTCTAAGAAAAGAAAGACTTGGAATTCACTTTATCGATGACATCCTAAGGACGAAGACGAGGCGTAGAGGATATAGTCTACCAAGCGCAACTAATTCAACGAGACGGATCTTTTCTTGATATAAAGCTAATACAGTGTAAAAATCCTTTAGTGCGAACGATTAAATTAATTTTACATAAACTTTCAAAAGGGTCATCACGTTCCCCATAAGTTAAAATGGGGGATTATTAAACAGCGTTACCAGGTCTGCCGTAATTAACATAACAAGTCAGCATGGTGTGGCTGAAATTTTACCACAACTTATTAAGTTATTATAATAGGGTAAAGGGACTACATATATTTAAAAATATGTTACTCAAACTTGTTTTCACAGTATTTTCAAATTAAGATCAGTAGTACTTTTTACATATAGCAAAATTAAAATAACACATATCTGTATATTAGGATATATGCAAACTATTTCAACTAACACTAACCTTTTTTAAATGGCATTTAACTAAACCAAATTTCCTTTAACTTAAAATATATATTGCAAAAACAATACACCTGGCTGTTTATAAAAATAATGTCTTCAACTAAATTTTAAAATGAAATTGAACTATTCTATGCTTATTCTTTCACATTTCAGGAGTATGGAGTGTGCAAGTGTATTCACCCTTGGAGATAGCTCATAGATAGTTACATTACATACTATGGCTTTCGTATTTATTGCAGGTAGCAATATTCGGTTAGTGCTTTGTTAAAAAATCTATTTATTATTGAAACCTGAAATTAATTTGAAGTTAATATCAGAAATATTAATATATAATTTACAGAAAGATGTGTAACCTTTGTCGTGGGAAAATTACTGATGTGAGGAATATAGAACATTGAACCCAACACACTTTTCTGTGGTACTCCAGCCCTTAACAATTTTAAATTAGAATAGTTTTCTTAATGTTCAACACGGAAGTATTAATTAATCATTTATCAATAGTAGGTTTTTAAGAGCAGGTATAAATATTTAGGAATATATGACATTATTTTTTACACTAGGCATTTATGCCATATTGTGTCAAAAGCCGAGGACGATGGCAGGGCACAGGCCCTTATTTTGTAAAAACTTTTAAGCTGTATCAATATTTCAATAATTTGATATACTTGGTCAATTATTAAGAGGATATTCCTAAATTCATACTGGTGAGATGTTAACAGCTTCCTTTGGTCGAGGCGTTTAATTTGCTTATTTTGATACCAGCATTTTTCTATATACCTGGAACATAGCTTAACCGACTCTAAGCATTAAATAAATTGGTTAATTTATCACTCCCTTCATGAGGTCATGGCGTTCATTTCACAGTTGATGGTTTTTTCAAATTAAAGTGGAGTTTAATTTCTTCCGACACTACTTTAGGAATTATTACTGCAATTTCTTCACAGCAGTTACTGGGGTCGAAGCATTTCCCCCACACCCCACACCCCGGTTTGAATGAAATCTGTCTTATATTCTATTATTATATTTAGTCCAAATATTCTGCAAATATATATATTTGTCTTATCAAAATAATTTCGGGCCCACCTCCCATCGGGATTTCGAATAGGAGGCACAGCTACGTGATGCCAAAGTGGATATTAATTTCAAAAGTAAATACTCTGAATTACTATCCACAGATAGTTGCGAAAGGATTTCTAATAGATCTCTTTATATAATTGATATGAGTCATTATACAGTCATTCATTTATACAGAATTGTATAGGATATACTATTGTATGGCACCTAGTATGCTACATTGTTATAATAGGAGAATTAGTAAGAACGAACTGGGTAAGGCTGGATGACTTTTGGAATGATCTCTAAGTTGGTCACTCGCCAGTCGATAGACTTAATGCTGAGGCCTGTGGTTTGGATCTCATCCCACGTTAAGAATAGATGTCGTTATATAATCAACATGACTTACAACGTGGGGCAAAAGTCCCGCAGCCATTGACGCAATTTTCAATTAATGGCAGTAATGGAACGATTATTTTAAATAAATATTGTCACTACTTCTGCACGTTCTTGTGGCGTATATTTATTCACAATAAAATTTAGATGTCTACAGAACACAATGGCTAAAGCGAAAATGAGCTAAAAGTCACATAGCCAAGATGGCGCGCAATCAAAATGATAGCGGACTTTTGCTCCATCTTTTATTATAAAATCAATCATAAGCATTCCATAAAATGTATAATGCATGTACAATTGTATAAGATTTACAAGTGTATGGCACCTATCGTGCTTTATTGTCATAATGGGAATTAGTATGAACGAACCGGGTAAGACTGCATGATTCTTGGAATGATCTCTAAGTTAGTCACTCGACCCTCGATAGACTGAATGCCGAGGAAGGTGGTTGGGATCTCATTCTACGTCAAGTAGTAGATCCAGTCCAGATAACCTATAGTTGGATCTTCGCTTTAAGCAGCTGTTAAAATGAAGTTGGCTATCTCAATAAATATATATTATTGGTATTGAACTAAGAATGCCAAAATATTTTCAAAAGATTTTTTAAATACTGTTTAAAAAATAAGAAAATGTCGTAGTTTGAACAATGAATAACATTGTGATTTATAAAGTATGTTGTTATAATACTTAATTATTAACTTAACTTAATTATATTTGTACTGACTATTTTTTTTTACAAAAATGTGTCAGAAATACCATTACTTTTACATCTCGTCCGTTTCTACAGTAAAAACGCACAGACCACCTGGCGCCAAGCGTGGCCGAGCTCTCCCATTCGGAAATAACACGAACTGGAATATCTTTGCAACGTTTACGTTTGGGAGGCAAGGGCCTTTTCGAAGCGCGTTTCTCGCATTGTTGCCTGATCAAAAAGCATTTTTATTATTCCGCGGCAACCGTACAATCTGCGATTTTTATATCGGGCGGTCGGGAAATGAAAAGGAACGATGTTCGGAATCCGTGGTATGGGAACGCTACTTAACGGGCCGGAAAATATTCTCGCTTCTGCACGGCTTTATTGGTCTCTTATTCATACGGATTTTTAACGTCCCCTTCGCCGAAAAAAATATTTGCGACGATGTTAACAGCGCTTCTTTATATTTAACCGTGATTTTTCGTAACTTTGGTCCCTCATAAAATACAAATCTGCTCCATCTTTTTTCAACCATAGCCGGCGTTTGGGGTAGATTTATTAGATATTTGCAAGTATTTTGGTGAGTCATGTTTACAACACTTAATAGGTTTACATTTAGTATCATTAAGTTATCCACCATATGGAGTCGCTAATCATGGAGTGTTCAACATTACATTTACGACATTCATTACTTTGGTTGCATTATTTGAAAAAGTCGTTTAATTTATTGATTGTAAACTTATAGTGTGATATGTGGAATATCCTAAGATCCCACACTTTCATTATCGCAGCCACAAAGTCTTATTATACATATAGTTAGGTTTAGCATCATAGTGCTACCAGAAAAATAGGAGAAGTAACGTATAATATACAAATTATTCTCAAATTATTGGAATTGAAGCAAAATATTCATCAAGATATCGCAACAGCTTCCATAACCGCTTACGGTCGTAATGTCTGAATTTTCACAAAATCGTTGTTAATAGGCGTTTCGGATTATCTTGATTATTAAAAAAAAGGTATGTTTTCCTTTGTCTTGTAAATATTAATGAACCCTTGAAAGTGTAACATATATTATGTTATATATTTGTTATTCAATTTTCAAAAATGAACTTCTAAGATTTAACATAGCGTGATATTATCCATCCTCTTCAGATTCATTTTCGCGTATCTTAAATTGACCACGTCGTGTTGATCTTGATTATTAGAAAGTCATATACGTGGACGAGAATTGTTCAAATATTCAAATTGCCAAAGAGTTTTTTCATACTCTTGCACTGTATGGCTTACAGCTAGGTCTCTTGTATAGAAGCATAACTTTGATTTTGAAAGAATTGTAACGAGATATTTCGCTTTAACTGAAATATTGATGGTTTGCCGGATTTAAGCTATAGTTTTTTTCGTTTTCATAGCAAATCTATTTTGATAAAAATAAACGGCATTTTACCAAAGAAAATTTTGTTTGTATATTATAACAAGCAAAATTCGACGATGAACCGATTGACAATAACATTATCATTTATTTCATTCTTCATCAATATTTTTTATTTAGAAATTTTTTATCATCTACTATCACCTCATCTGTACGAACGTTAAGGGTTTAAGGTGCATTTGTTAACATCTTAAACCCTCCAGAATTCTTTTGTCCTTGATATCAAGACTGCCACTATTAAATCATTGTAATTAGTGTAAATATGACAGCTAGAATATGACAAAGCAATTATTGAAAATATGTAAGTACTTTAGGCAGGCACTATTTTTGGTTTGTATTAAAAGCCTAGGAATTTAGGGAAGACATTTTATTCGTTTTATTAAAACTTCATTAAGCAAAATTATGTTATAACAAGAAATAAGGAAATTATTCGGAAACGAAATCGCGGACATTTCCTGTGGAATTAACAAAATTACAATTTCCAAATCCTCATTTTTTTGGATAAATTTTGAACTATGTTATTTATTACAAGCGTAACTAGTTCTCAATATTTGAGACACTAGGATACAAAATATAAACAAAGTATCATAATAACGATGCTTTTATTAAGATTCTGACTAAATTATCGAAACCAGAGCCTGCGGATAGAGTGTTCCAGTTCCATATCAATACGGCTTCTCTTTATTTGTTATATTTTCTCTTAGTCTCCTTTTTACCAACTGGGGTTTATTTGGACTTGAGGTACTATTTAACGTCGGCTCCGAACCACGGTCCTCGGTATTAAGCCTACCGATTGACGAGTGACCAACTTGGAGTTCAGGTCTTACTCAGCCTAATGACCGGCCTGACTGGGATCATTATCCTTGTTAGATTTGGCACTTTTGTATTTAGGACAATCACAATTAAAAACGATCGCACAGATAAACATATGACCATTCTCCCACACTTTGACCAGTCCTGTCACTTTGACCACTGCACAAACCAAGCCGGCTTAAATGCTTTGGAGTGCACAAAGATATCTCAAAGACTCAGCTATAGTCGCTTAAAAGTTTGATATATTCCCATATTAGTTTTTGGATATGATTCTCGAATAGCTTATTACTTTTTTATGTATAATTAGAACGAAAAAATGCAATGGAATATCACTACATAGTATAAAACAAAGTCGCCTTTTCTGTCCCTATATCCCTATGTGCGCTTAAATCTTTAAAACTACGCAACGGATTTTGATGTGGTTTCTTTCAATAGATAGAGTGATTCAAGACGAAGGTTTATATGTATAATACATGTATAATATACTAAGGCAACATTGCTAATTTTAGAGGTTTCTAACGTGATGTCGTAAATTAACCTATTTTTTTAGGCTTATTTAGCAATTAGCAAAAACGCTGCGTAACCCTACGAGTTAGATCAAATTAATGTACTACAGTATTGTACACCATAAAAAGGTCTACAAAAAAGTCCGCGATGGTATATGTTTATCTTTTAGGGATAACCCACATTAACCATTTTTATTGTTTACTTTTTACGTGAGAAAATGGCTTATTTACGAAGCTATTTTAAGCAATACGGCATTAATCCTTATCGAACTAAGTACCTTAAATACAGTGTGCAATTAATATAGGTTCCTTACAGCATGTAAATTAAACAAATATTTTCGGAGATATTACAAATTTAAAATTTGGGTTTAAAAATGTGTAATGTAATAAAAATTGTATGAATTTAGATATTCCAAAGATAGCAGGAAATCTTCATAGTAAGTATAGGGGAAGAGGAATTGTTTTACTCCAAATTTAATGCGTGCAGGCCAAGGGCAGTAATGAATGAACCAAAAATACTGGATCGATTTTAATCATGTTTTCATGTGACATAGGCATATATATTTTATGCCCTTGCAAAGTCGGAGCGGGCCGCTATGTTTTTATATACAACGTTCATATTTTTTCTGTAGTGTATTTAATTTAGTATCAGCATTGCACCCGTGCGAAGCTGGGGCGGGTCGCTAGTAATCCTATAAAATCAATTGCAATGTCGAAATAAAAAATAACCACATATACTAACAAATAAAAGCAGACAATTTACTCTATAGTATTGGGCTTATAAACTAATTTTAAAGGATTTTCAACTTCGCGTCCACCGGCGTATTTTTTCAGTACGTGATACATACGTGAACAATTTTTTTTAGTTCGTTGAAGATCTTTGAAATTAGACCGAGTAAATCGCATTTGCAGGGAGTCTTACGTTTTTGGTTCAATTTGAAGAAAAAAAAACTGAAGGTCATAGTAGTGATGTGTAAAACTTGTAGTAACTATACTCCATCCAATTTTAATATGTGAGTACTGGAGACGTTTTAAAAGTGGTGGTGATTTTTACACTGAAAACAAAGTCACTCCATCTATGCGAATCGCTCTCAGCAAAAATTGGTGAAAACACACTTGGAGTCATTAAGATGGGAAATGCTACCCCACCAGCCGTATTCTCTGGACCTTGCCCCTTCTGACTACGACTTGATCCGACATATGAGTCGTGACCTGCCTCAGCACTGCTTCACTTCTTATAAACATTGATCAATTCGTAGATATGTTACTCTCAAAAGACTCATTCGGGACGGAATCCGTAAATTGAATGATGAGAAAAGTATCGGGTATCGTTGAAAAATACTTTGAATAAAATATTTTCTACCGTTCTTTACAATTTTACAAATTAAAAATAATCATTTAAAACCAATGATAGTATAAGTATTCAAATATGTAACTAATCCAATATCAATAAAAGTGCGAAAATGAATCCCTATAGATACTTATTCGGTAAAACGGCTTTTTAATGGATAATAAAATCTTATTTTGAACATATTAAAACCGTTGGTCCAATCATTTATGGGACATAAAATTTTAATAATGTAATAAATAAATCAATAAATTATCCATTTTATTGCAATAAATTTCAACCGAATTTCATCTGATTAATTTCGAAAATAGTCCGAATTAAAATTATTCTTAAACCTAGATAACAATTTGCTTTTCATACTAAAATTTCAATCCCTCTATTATCTGCTATCGATTCCTCTCCAATTATTTTCTTCCATTTTAGTCGGAAACTTTTCCCAACTTTACGCTGTCACGGCCACTTATAAAATAATTTTCTCCATCCATTATATCACCAAACAATTAAAAACTTATAACAATTACGGTTTCCGTTGTTGGCTATTTAAAAGTTTCGTCCCCTCCGTGTCTCCCTTTTTTTTGATTTCGCGCCGGAGTTAAAACTTTAATCATCATCTTTGATATAACCAACATCGAAGTAATTAATTTGTTTTTATCTTATACGGGGTGGTGCGCGGGAAGTTGATATGAATATTTTAGGTGATGGTATTGGAATTTTTTAACCTTATATCATTATTTGAGGGTTCTAGATTGGGTACTCGGTATTATAACTACTCGATTAAAATGGACTGATCATATAAATTCTCTCGTCACTTACACCACATATATAAACATTATCCCTAAGTAATTAATATTTCAGGGGATTGATTAAAATTCTTGAAATAAATTTAATTAATTAAGGACTGTAGATTGGGTATTGGGGGCATGTTAAGGTTAAATTTTATGTCATATAATTACGTCAATAATAACATGACATAAATTAACGTTATTTTTTATTAGAAGGATTTCCCTTGATTACAGGAAATTCAGTAAAACAGCTTCCATGTAAAACAATTGTAAAACTTAAACATTTATTTCACTTTCATTTTGGGTTAAGACATATAGGTGCGTAAAATTTTTGGTAGTTTCCTAATTACCGTAGGCCTATAAATTCGTTTTAAAGATTTTTTTAAGACAGGTCACGACTCATATGTCGGGAAAAGTAATCATAGGAAGGAGCAAGGTTTGCAGGATACGGCGGGTGAAATATCACTATCTATTTTTATTTTTTCATGTATATTTTTACTGATTTTGATGGTTGAGCGTTATCATGCACATTTTTTGTCTTTGCTCGTATTCCGCCATATTTTCGCGCTATGTTCGGTTTAAACGCAACCAATTATAATCCATAGCGATCCCCATTGATAGTTTTATCGAGTAATGCCTTCAAAAACTCGTCTTCAAATTTGTTTACGGAATGTTATTTGTCTTCGGTATTAAAATTACCAACTTTTGAAACGTCGAAATCAGTATTCACATGTTAAAATCAATGAAGCATATTTGCCATAAGCTTCACACAGCATTCGAGGACCTTCGAATTCTTACCTCCAATATCAAATTACTCAATTTTTACAAATTCAGATATTTTAAATGCTGTGAAATGTGTTAAAACATAATCCCAACATATAAGTTTGGCTCTAGGGTGAAACACTCAACCATAAGTTAAGGGGAATTTGCACTCTCAATTTTCTTTTAAGCTTTTGATAAGGCCTAGCACGAGGGACTTAATCATCAATTAAATGTTATCCAGTCAGAATTTTCAAAATCTTATATCTCGTATGGAATGTTCAAGGTTAATCATGAAAATACCTATTCGGTATTAAAGAAAATGAAAGCGGGAGTACCATAGCGTAGCATTTTGGGATCATTCCGCTACATAATATGGACTAGTGATGTTCTTGCAAAATAATACAATAACTAATTTTGATTACAATGCTTCTCTAATATCAGACTGTAAAGACCGATGAAGTACCAATAATGTTACAGACGCCAGTAAACATAATTGACAGCTGGATCTGTTGAGAATAGGCTTGAATGAAACTACACATAAAAAAATCACCACACCACAGAATAAATAGATTTTCCAAGAGCCATGTACTAATACAACAAAATATTTAGAATAATATTAGACACGAAACATATTATCGATTCACATACTAGAGCTATCAATAAAGAGTTTAGAGATAATTTCAACAAACTTCCAGGCAAGTTTGTCAAGATTTTGTACATCATTACTCCATCTTGGGCATTCATTAACTTATTTATGAAGATATAACAAACATATATATGATTCATCAATAATATACTACAATAATATTAGACTAAAATAACAGAAATTACACCAAAACAAAGTTTATGTTTATGATTTTGGCCTCGAATAATTATTTATTATATTACGCTATCTTGTCTTAATTCCAGTTTGAATCTCCAATATGTATTACAATATTTTTCATCTTTGTTTTATCTCCAAAAACCCTTACAATATCTAGCTTGTTTTCTTCAAGATTTTAAGAACTATAGCTAATAGTAGTGTCAGTTTCAATTTAATAATATGGGCGGATATTATTTCTTCTTAATATAATGTTAACACTAATAAATAATATTACTTTTTCCAATGCTTTTTCACATAAGTCAATAATTTCTTTTGAGTTTTTATTGACGTTTGTACTTATAACCTTAAATTATATATAACCTCTAATTATAAGCTCTAACCTATTGAAGAATTTTGGAAACATTTGGTGACAGAATTGTATAGAATGATGCGGTTACATCTTCCGATGCATCAGGCATAATTATGTCTCTTTTTAACTACAGTAATGCTAATTACTAAAGCGAGAAGGGAAAACCCTGTGGTAGTTTCAATCTAATTTTACACTGTTACAAAATGAATTTGGAGGTATAGTCGATGTCATCAATAATGTACATTGACTGTTTTATTGAAGGAATACATTCAGTTGATAGAGAAGCGTGAATTAATTTCCCCATTTTAATGAATACTGTTGAATACAGGGGGCTAAATCTTTGAAAACCATTTTATATAAAAACTGTTAATGATAAATGGCATAATTAACGGTTTACAACAAAAACCTTCTAATTTATTCACAAGCATTCCTTCAACTAAATTAGAACAGTCGTTTGTCCGTTTGACTTTTAACTCTGGAACCGTTTTTATAACAAACCAATTTAAATTTGAAATTAGGACCAATCTCCTTCACCCCTTTCGGGCGGTCAGAACGCGCTTTTTGATGCCAGATCCATCGATTCCGTCCTATTTCTGTAGGCAAATTAATGATTAAATATACATTGCTCCAGACATATTAGGAGCATGAGGTAGTCAGTTAACTGCTTTAAAATGTTTATATACTTTATCTTAATGAAACTCATATGCTCAATCCATTAATTTATATGTCGAAATTTTCAAAATTAATTATAGGAATATAGGAATCAATATAATATATGATCATAAGAAATAATTAGTCCGCTCCAAAATATTAAAAAGTGTGGGTTAAAAATTATTCTAACATAGTATCAAAAATGACAAGAAGACGTAAAATCCAGGAGATAATTTAATTTAAATCTAACTAATATTGTCTATGTATGGGTTATCTAACAAAAACTAATTTATTCAACTTAATTCGTCCATATTTCAGTAATTCCATACATATATTCATTACAATAGACCCTTTGCTTTCCGAAGTCTTTTTTGTGTCATCTTTCTCAAGCATCTTCTTAGTGGTACATGTGTCATTATGAGCCAACAACTGCCGATTTTAGTTAATCAAAATATTCATCATCTGTCTTTGTAAGACCGCATCCTAATTTCATTTTTAAAAGAACCTTTAATATTTTGACGACGTTTCAGCGGAATCTCATCTAGCATCTTTTGGTTTTGTTTCCTGTTCCTTTTGAGCTGAAATTCAGTTCGAGTACATATTCAAGCATTCATTTATAAAAAAATCCCGCAATTTATTTACACTTATTTTGGACAAACGTTGATAAACCCGAAAATCGGTTGATGTTTTGTCAGTCAGAAAATTCAAATATATATAAAAATGTTTAAATTGATATTCCAACTAGGCACAAAAAATGCATGAACCAGGTACTCTCTTTAAAAAACCATGAAATTGTTCATGGACATGCTGAAATTAAGAGAAGATGTAGTTTTGTCCGAACGTTGTTTGGATAGAATAACTTACTTCAATTAACGTAACAATGATTCACAACTACATTATTTTTTCTTATTTCATAATATAAATTTACAATAAATTTCTTTTTATTTACAATATAATAAATATACGGTAAATTAAAAAGCCTAAATCTCTTCCCTCTCAAAAAGTTCTCCTACTAAGTCTCTACCGAGAGGGACGTAGGACATGCGCACTAAAATTTAAATTTGACACATTGCCAGTTCTTGTAGATTATATGCATATTTTAAGAAAATTATATATTTTCTTGAATTCACAAATTAATATCAAATTATGTTTCCAGATTTTAGAATTACAAATGTCAATGTTTCTTGTTGATTTCGCTCACTCCCACATAACGAATCAAATAATATTTATCTGAATTTTACTTTCACAAGATCAGCTTGCTCTAAAATTTAATTCATTATTATACAATTATATCCAATTAGCAAAATTAAAATAAATAGTAGAGTAGATGCTCATCTTCATGAAATTTATCCAAATATAAGTTCGCTGGTTTGACAATAATCATAACTAGATGATTCCGTTATATCGTATCCATTATTGCCTACTGTATTAAAATTTAAAACTATAATAGCAAATCACAATATAATACCTAACTCTATAAGTAGGATTAGTGAATAAAAACAGTATTCGAAATCACTAGATTTTTTGGCCGTATTTATAAAATTTTAAATTAATTAATAGACTTAGTCTTTATATTAACATACATAATGATATACTGAGAAAAACACCACAATACAGAAACTAAGCAATAATAATAATAGCTTTATATCAGAAAAAAACCTCTCATTTATACTAGAGATCGCCAGTTTCAGTTGCAAAAGAAAATAGCGGCATTCAGCTGATAATAACACATTTTAAGGTAAAAGTCAGTCTTGGAAATACTTGGAAATATGTAACAACTAAATATATTGCTGTAAAATTCAATTAAAATTTATGAATTTTAATGATTTTTTAAAAATAATTTCAATGTTTTTAAAATATTTAAGAAATAATCCTGTTTTTAATATTGATATATGGGTTAAAAAAATATTAGCCAAATATAATGATATATTTTCGGCATCCCTAATTTTCTACTCTTAATTGTCCATCGATTCTTCACTGTATCCCATCTTTCATCACAATATGTTGTACTTTGCTCATCTCTATTAACATCTCTATTATCGATATCGTTGTTTCAACATGGACGTTAATTTATTACGTTAATTTATAACTCACATATATTTGTTAAATAATGACGCGTATATATTATGTACTCGGTGTAGGTATCATAAGTCCTTTTTTTGATCTTTTGCATTGCGCATTCAATTCTTTGCGCTCAATCCTTTACTGTCCATGGTGTTCAGAACAAGGCTTAAATACTAAAACTGTCATGTTTAAAATACCGAAATTATTTTCGGTATAATTTATTAAATGAAACATTATCACTATAAACTTCCACAGTAATGCGATTCACATTTGTTCCAATTAAAGCAAGCAACGAAAATATTCAGCTAAAGTTGCTAAGTTAATATAAAATTTGACATATATGTTATATAACAAATGCATAAAATACAACGCAATATAGTCTGAGTATATTGACAGATACTCGATCTCTTTAAGACTACTTGGACTCTATGAAGCTTCTATTTTAAAAACAATTGAAAGTAGTACATTATGAGTAAATATTGCCATATAAATTATTATATTACAGGACATATATTTTATCTTCTGAGCTAAAAGTAACTCGTGATGTCTCGCTTTATTTGCTCGACAAAATAAATTACGTAAAACCGCGGATAAACCAAAACAGATAAGTTAAAATTCGCCGGTAACGTATCATAACGTCGAGAGAACGAAACGACACTTGCCGCGTATCGAAACCGACTCCCACGGCATAATCCAATCACGAAGGAAAATAGACGGTCGAGGAAAATGGAAAACCGTTCGCGAAACGAAAATATTATTGTTGGAGCCGGAGCGAAAACAGAACGTCGGAAAGCGGAGGAACCGCGATAAGAGCCCGGACGGTTCTTCGCGCCAACGTTGTTTGTCTTGTCCTTCGGCGACGCTTTTTCCGGCCACTTTTTTCGGTCTCGCCCTTTGACCTTTTTTTCACCCGTCTTCGATCCCGAACAAACTTTTCCGGAAACCCGACCGGTTTCGGTTTTCGAACGTTGCGTGGAACTGGACGACTTCGACGAAGGAGTGTGTGAAAAAAGGGGTCAAGGCCGAACTGAACTATATGAACTAAATTGAATTAGTCAGCATATGCTGCTGTCTATAGTCCTTCCAGTAAAACAGCAAATGCACGATATAACAAAATATAAATAAAACATTGAAACAAAAATAACGTTATCGAGTATAGTTTATTTTTACATTATAACAGGTCAAATGTCTATTGCCTACCATAGTAAAACACATTTTTTGGCAAAATTAGTTTCTCTTATTCAACATAACTCCCTTCAAGGGTCATACATTGATTATAGCGACCCTCCAACTTTTCGACACCAATTTTGTAATACGATTTGTCCACTTTGAACACTCATACCCAAATATTCGTGAATGATATGATGTACACGTTCAGTTGATATAACAACCTCTTTTGAGCGTCCACTGTGCTCACCGTCTTCGGTGCTCATTTCACACGTTTAAACTTAGCATACCAATCCTCGATGGTGTGTGTCCATGTGATGGAAGCAGTGTCCAGAAACTCGGAATCAAGCCAAGTTTTTGCTTCAACTGTACTTTTTACTTCAACATCAATATTGTATCAACACTCGAAATTCCTTTTTATTCAATTTTTTCACAATAACAAAAGTTGCTTAACTCAAAATGCTATAATTCAAAAATTAATGACCCAACTGCTGTCAAATTTATACGCGCATCTTTTGAAGGTTAGTTCTAACTAAAAAACGTATGGATTTGATTCTGGTAGCGCCATCTACGTGTCAGGCCGGGGACTATTGAATTGACCTGTTAATACATCTAATGCACATAATATTTAAGGACTTAAGCTACAGTTAATTAAACAGCCACAATAGTTACCACAATAGGTGTTTTTTTTTCCCAAGCACCTATGAATTTCTTTATAAAGAGTTCTAGGGCATGTAGTGATATCTGATGCATGCCTAATCTACTTAATCAATAGTTGTATATCCAGGTACTGTATTTTACTTTCATTACAGAGCCTGTTTTTGTTTTTATGTTTAGTTCTTTTTTACTTTGTGTTTCTTTGATAATTCATTTTGATATCTCTGAATGTCTTCTGAATTTCTTCTGTTACAGCCTGTCTACATATTTCTCGATAAAACTAGATTTAATCACTGCCTTCTCCCTAACGTATTTGACGTATCTGGCATATCTCTATAAATATCACTATATTATTAATTATCAGCATTGGGCCATAAGCCCACGCCGCACAAAATATTTCTTTCACTATCAGAATCACTATTAAAGTTAATTACCAAATTTTTAATTTATAATCGATCGAACACTTGTTAACAATTCCAGATGCTGTTTTTTTTTTGTATGTATTGTAGATAATGCTTCTTTCTACAGCGTATATATTTTTGGCTTGTTTCCAAACATGTAAATTATATAAAACACCAACAACATCACTTCTTCAATCAATTTTTGCGGTCTTACATTATTTATTAGCGTTTTGAGAGAAGTGGCCCAATATTCAATTTTGAAAATATATATAAAAAATATTCATTAATGTTATTATAAGCTTTTAAAAATGGTATTCTTATAAATATACCTTAAAGTCCCATGAGATCTTTTCGTGGATAATAATTACACTACTTAAATCCTATATTTCCTAAGAGTATATGAAGAGATTATTTACATACCTCAAAGAACCATATTTTCTCTAAAACAATTGTGTTGCATAATATTTATACAAATATAATTCATATAGGTATTCTTGTTCACCTGCTTTGTTTTGTACCGCTCTTTGTATTTAACTGCTTTCACACTAAGAAATATTTGAAATAAAAATGTATCAGCTTAATATTTAATAGTGTGAATATTTGGCTCTCTAACGCATTTTACAGGTAAGATGGGGGCTCTCATTATCTCATACATGTTCAAAGTAACTGATCAGAACCTGATTATTTAATGGCTTTGGTATTTTAAATAAAAATTTTATCAGTTTATCAGGTTTTAAACAACAGTTAGAAATTTGTAAAAATAAGCGCCAAAAGAACGTTTGCCAGATTCTAACGTTTGATTATTATCACTAATCACATATATTCTGATTTTTTCTAGTCCCCAATTCAAATTAAGTTAAATATATGTTTACACGATATATCAGTTAAAACATATATAGTCTATTCAAAGTTGTTTAGTAATGCGTCATGGATATTTGTGACGTCGAGATATTGCAATGTTGCCGCATCAACTCTGAGTTTTAGTTCAGTTTGGCTTTGACATACAAGAAAATTCTAAATAAAATAATTGAACAAAAATGTTATCAAATATAATTTATATAACATTACAATATATCTGAAAACTAGAGCTAATTATACAGCCACAAAAACTTATAAGTAAGAGTTAAAACCTCTTAACACTATTTAAGAATATAATATTTTCTCTAAATAATTTAAACTTAATATCGATGAATAATTATGCTTATTTTATTATACATTTAATAGTCAGATAATTGTTAAATATTAGATGTCTTCTTGAAATACGTAAAAACTTTCTTTTATTTATACAGATGTAAAAATAAAGCAAAACTGATGAAACAATTAGCCAAGACCCTCAAATTACGTAGACACACTTATTTCAAAACTAATTTGGTAAGAGTTTTTATCCTCAGGGTCGATATATGTACCACGCAAAATATTATACAAACAAGAGGCTACATAATGGGAAAACTGGTGGGGGACAACACTAGTTAGGCGACATAGTGGGTATCCAAAACCGCGAGATTTAGCTTATATAAGGTGACACTGCCCACCGTCTGAATTAAACAAGTTCAATGTCCATTAGACGTGGGATTTTTATAGAATTGTGACTCGTTATCGACGATAATTTGTTTCCTGTCTTAGATCCTAAAAATGTTTAATTTTTATTTATTAACATCAACGTTTATCATTATCAAATTGTTACAGATTTTATCAAACTAAATATGATCTTTGAATAAAAATAAAATACGAACTATTCTTACTTTCTCAATATTATGGTTTAATTTTTGAACGGATTTGAAAACGTTACGAAAATTATGTTAACATTTGTATTAAATTGTACTTTTTCTGTTCAATAATAAACAAGTACTGATTAAGTCAATTCCTCTATCGATAACAGCATTTGATTATTGGTTTCGACGTTTTAATAATGCTTATTTCCATCTCTTTCCTCTAAGATCTCTTTCCAATAATATTATAGCAGTGGAAACATTTATGTGAAATATTTTATAAAAACACCTTTAGTGTTTAATCCTTTAGTGTTTGGCCTATGTGTTAAGTGCTGACGATGATACTATATTCAGCGATACAGATGTTCTTCGGGCTTCAAGTACCCTTCAGATATATTCCGCACTGAAAAACAAAACAAGAACGAATTCATTACATAACTCTGTTGCGAAATTGATCTTCAGATGCAAATGGAAGTTTGATATTCAAAGTTGTAACAGACGGTCGACATCATATAGAGCTATAACGAAAAGTTGTCACTACGGGCGTTTCCATGAGCATACAACCACACTTTTAACATAAATAGGTTGAAGTTGTGACAAAAATTGGTTCTTTAATATAAACTTAATTATGTAACTATAATCCACAAAATTATAAAGCATATTGAAGAACAGGTATTGCCAATTTTGCATACTTTGATAGTAATTTTTTTGGGTAAAACTAATTTTTGAGTTCATTTTAACATTTGAAATAATGTTAACAGTAGACGAAGTCTATGTTTCTATTTATATATATTTATATTTTATGTTTCTATTTATATAATAGAGACGACATATTAAAATTACCTTAACAATTTTGATATTGAAAGGTCAGGTAATCAGTTAGATCACGAATTTACGACTAATAAAATGATTCCTATTCGCTTAAAAGTAAACTAAAACGTGCAATGTCATCAGGTGTGTAAAAGGACCCTAATGAATATGGTCAACAAAGGACTATTTGTTTAGTAACCCCCCTCACGAACAACTGCTTAGATTGTCATTCTATTAATTTAGTTAATTTATTTTATATGTAATATCAGTGGCACAGAAACATATTCTTTTAAACAAATTTGGGAATTCAATAAAAATGTCGGTGATAGTAGCATTTTATTTTCTTTTTAATTAAAAATATATTACGTTAAGGATTAATTTTTTTTAAATGTCTATAAAATTTTTCCTAAATACTGTTGTCCCCCATCAGATTTCCAATTATATAGACTCTTGTTTGTATAATATTTTGCGTGGTACAGATATGGATCCTGAGGACAAAAACTCTTACCAAATTAGTTTTCAAATAAGTGTGTGTATGTAATTTGAGGGTCTGTAATTGTAATGTAATTGTTTCATCAGTTTTGCTTTATTTGTTACATCTGTATAAATAAAAGAATGTTTTTACATATTTCAAGAAAACATCTAATTTTTATTAATTAATTGTGATTATTAAGCTTATAATAAAAAACTCATAATTATCCATCGATATTAAGTTTAAACTATTTACAAAAAAAAGACTATATTCTTAAATAATGTTAAGAGGTTTTGACTCTTACCTATAAATTATTGTGGCTGTATAATTAACTCTAGCTTTCAGATATTCTGTAATGTTATTATAAATTACATTTGATAACCTTTTTGTTCAATTATTTTATTTAGTTTACAATGTTCTTGTATGTCAAAGCCAAACTGAACTAAAACTAAGAGTTGATGCGGCAATATTGCAATATTTCGACAAATATCCATGAGGCATTACTAAAAAAACTAGTTCTCCAGTCTACTATATATATTGACCAATAGGAGTAAGTATATAAAATTCCGGCTTGGTTGGCGCAGTGGTAAATGCGATAGGACAGTCTTTTTACTGTCGCGATAATAGCGGGTTCGAGTCCTGCTGTGGTATGATCGTAAATTTATGTTTGATATCAGAAAATAATTGTTTGAACAATTTAATCTATTTAATCCCTTAAACATTTGTATGCAACTACGTATCTTTATCCTGGACTAAAGTTTTGAAGCATCGCTAACATAGTTCTATAACAGAAAAGTTGTTTTCGCAATTTGCAAAATCAATTATCAAAGATGGAGGGATCAAAGATGCCATATATGCAAAACTGTCAGTATTATATCTCTCTTCAGACATTTAAACCAAACG
Organism: Rhynchophorus ferrugineus; assembly: GCF_030347505.1. Taxonomy (NCBI): domain Eukaryota; kingdom Metazoa; phylum Arthropoda; class Insecta; order Coleoptera; family Curculionidae; genus Rhynchophorus; species Rhynchophorus ferrugineus. The sequence goes on along the minus strand of NW_027472580.1, from coordinate 85,919,761 downwards.
TTCAAGTATATTCTGAACAATAACATACACATACATGAGGCTTTCACATTCTATAATAGAATTTTCTACATTTAAAGAGTATTAACTCTATACTGACCTTTAGTTCTTTTATCACCCTATCTTAGTAATTGTCAGCATTAAATCATAAACCACCATTCATAAAGATTCATTCAATCATTCTCATTTTCAGACTCACTACTCAAGTAATTAAATAAGCTGTTTATTTCTAATCGAACAAAAACTCCCTCACGATTCCACAATTTGGCAATTTCTTCTTCAATATGTCTGATCAAACTCACCCAAACCGAAGGTGTTATTTTCGACAATGCCTGTTTACATAAATATAGACAGCTCTGGCTTGAATATCCATCTCGACTTGAATATATATTGTAATAATTCTTTATAATACCCCCCATCAACTTAATTGGATTAAATATGCAGTGACAGGGAGGAAGACGTAATACAACAACGTATAGTTTAATGTGTATATTTTTATAAAAAACTTTTGTTGAACTACATCTTTTATTTGGTCGAATAGCAATTAGCTTAATTATTTCAATTCATATATTATATGTACGGAGCCTATTTTGATATAAATAAAATAAAATATATGAAATATATGAAGACTGAGTGCCTCTTTCATCAATTATTCAATTTCTATGAAATAATTAATAATTAGTAGGTTTTTCATATGTATAATCATCCGTTAACTTATCGACACAGTTATTTACCAAACTAGTAATAGCAGGAAATCGAAGCAGGTTTAATATCTGCACATTCAGTTTTTTCCACATCACGTGTTGCGGCATTTGTTCTGTTTATACAGCTATAATTAATATAGAACATGTAATTTAAATTGGATTTCACGCGGAAAACTCGCGCTCTGCTTGTAAAAAATTAAAAACTGATTTCGTTATGAAATAACGCATAGGTTTGTTATGCGCGTTTATCTCGTCAAAAGTTGCCATTTTGATATATAAATACAAGCATACCCAATAGACGTTGTCTCGCTTGAACATTGATTTAATGTTTAACTAATGTATATAACGTAAAATAGCCGGTTTGGTGGCGGAGTGGTAAAGGCGATGGGACGGTCCTCCTACTGTTGCCCAGTTCAGATAAATCCATAGTTGGTAAAAGGAGACTTTAAAATATATAATTTTTTTTTTAAATAACGTAAAATATATAAAAATGTACGGTAAAATATATTATTATATTATACAATATAAAAAATCAATTAATCTCAATCTCAAATTTACATAACTACGCTCAAAAAGTTTCATCGCAATAGGACCAACCACTGAAAAAAAGATCAAAATAAGAACAAGTTTTTTTACTGTAAATTAAGAGACACTGTAGAATGTAAAACACACTATAACCTATGAAAGGGCTAAGTTAGCAGATATTTGCGGGGCCTGATGAATACATTAGTGACATGGAAATTAAGCTCAATATAGATTAAGCTGTCGAAGATAGCACGAATTACTTTTAGTATTACAAATAAAACATTAATATAATATTAAGTTTAATTTTATTTACACATAGCAACAGCCATTCTTGCGGGGGCTAACATGCTAAATTTTATAGTGTGAGAAATATGCCAGTTGTAATGAAAAATATTTTTAAAAAATCCTGAAAACTTTGTCGCTGCCATCTACCTCGAAATGAATAAAACACACACAAAAATTATATCAAACCTATTAGAGAGTTCAGTTACATACACACGCATAGTAGAACTATATATATTAAGATATAAGGCGTTAGTTACTTTATAAAGAAAAGTTCAAAAAATATAAAAAAAACATTTTAATACATACATCAAACTTATCTTAATATATTACATTCTTCTGAAATAATTCTGAGAAATGACTAATAACAGACATTAAAAAATGTATTTAATCCTTATTAGGCTTTTTAATATTTTATGAATATGTTGGACTTTTTCGCTAACTTAGAATATTAGCAATATAAACTTCACTCAAAATATACTTGACCTAAATTAACTTCAATTGATTTTCGCAACTCGTATAAATCTTAATCTTGCTGATCCCACTATATGGCCGGCAGTATATTATGGTGTTGAATATTCCACTTCAGTATCAATTGATATGGTCCGCCTCTTACGAATATTTTTGATTCTCCAAGCCGTCCTGTATGCTTGACATCAAAATTTTCACAATTCAATCGTTGAAAAAAACAACCGAAAATTAAAATACGACGAAGAAACATCACCACACATTTTTAAAGGTGATCGACTTCATAAGTTAGAAAACCCACAATTTGTGATAAGTGCAGATCTCAGCTAAGCATCAAATACATCTTGTAATCAGTTGGTTGGGTACCATGGGTACGCCCTCCAGTGGCGGTTCTTTGGCCCAGAGGGATCCATAGAACAGCTTCTCCAGTTAAAAAACCTTGAGCGTCTGATGAATTATCTGGCAGCCGTCGGATTACTTTGGTATATATCATTAAGGCTATTAACATTTTATACCAATTTGACATCCGCCAAAGGTATAAAAAAAACTGTAAATTTAAAAAAAAATCAAACAATATAAGAATTTACACTACTCAATAAATCAGAATTGCAATTTATATAGAAGCTTAACAATGTTATTTATATATAATAAAATTACATCGATATTTATTTTGCATTCTATTGGCAGCAATGCATTTTTCCTGATAGGGCCAGTTCACCAGCGACGTTTTCAATTTTTCACACGTTTCCCTCATAAAATAAACAGCGACCCGTATTTTTACGTATACCGGCGACGGGTAGGCAGACGGGCCACGTCAAACCTATTAAAATTGTATCAAAAATGCATCGTAACTTGTTTGCATTTTTAAAATACACCTAACTTTCCTAACAAAAGCGCTCAGCGAAGAGACGCGAATTTACAAAGCGCGAAGGGTCAACGGGTGAAAATAAATGATAAATATTCATGGCTATAATTAAATTACGTACGAGTCGAATGCTTCCTAAATTTGCTGATGTATAATTTATCGCTAACACCAACTTAGCTCTATTTACTATTTATTCCACAAAAATTGATTTAAAACTACTAGGTCTCACCGGAATAATGTTAAAGAAACATTAATGAATTTAATTTTCAATATAATGTAATTTAGAAAATTTACATTAATAATTTATTATCAGCATTACATCTCAGAAAACTCTCTTGGTGCTGCCAGGGCTATCCTTATTTTCTAAATCGATACTATGATACTTATCCAAGTCTTCTTTAAGCTGCTCATTGAATCAACTATTTAAAAGAAGGAGGATCTTACCACAGAAACCTGCGCAGATTTCCGTTACGGTTCATTCATCAATCATGTCCAAGCTATTGTTATCTGCGTCTCTGGATTTGTTCATCAACTGTAAACTGATTACCGCAGTTTTTTCCAACATACCGCATTCACGAAACATTGCTTCAGGTCATTTGGAGTTTTAATTTATTTCATTCCTTCCTGACAATACCATTTATTAACAATTAACCTGACAATACCAGAACTTAAATTCTATATCGAAAAATTGACAGGATTACGAAGATTTTCAAACATCATTCAAACAATATGGTTCTATACTAATTAAGCTGTTCTAGGTGCCATTTTTCTACGTATCGACCAGGTCATTCTTAATCATTAGTTCATGATATAAATATAGTTACAGAAACTTTCGCCATTAGAAAAAATGTATTTTGGATTTGCATACTGACTATGATTTTAATCTTCTAGGTTTATTTCGTCATTCTTAAAACTTTGAAATCATGTACGCCAAGTATGGAATTCCACAGATTAAATAACATTTCCGCAAAATAATAGAACTCAAAAGGAATAATTCAGATTAGAATAAAGGCGATATCTATCAGTGAAAATGCGAAATATCAACATATGCAACTGGTAAACAACATAACCTAACTTTTAAATTCGACGGATTTGATATTTATAAGTTTACTATTTAGTATTACTGGGTTATTTAGTATGCACTGACGCTAATCATGGAACGCTCAAAATTAATTTTTTGACATTCACTACATTTGTTGTTTGATTCACAATCTTACTGTATAATCAAACTGTTTTACAATGTCAGTCGTTTTACAGTGATGCTACTCCATCACATCTCAATTGTCAGTTTTGATTTAAACGATTTACAAGAGTTTATTTTGAAAACACAACTCAAATTCTTAGACAGTTTCCTTTTCAGAAAATTAGCATCTGATGAATCAACTATTTCTAGGGGTTTACATGCGATGAGAAAGAAAATAAAAAGAGATCGAAAGTGAGCGAAAATGTATAGTTTCCTATGGGGTATTGTGGCTTGCGATGAAAAGTGAATCAACTGCGATAAATTCCATAAATCTGTAGGTTAGCCCTATGTAGGAGAGGTATTCACATCGACATCAAAACGGAATATTTATGACCGTAAAACCTTGGGGTGTATACAGTGAAATTAGCAAGATGTAGTTTGTTACAAAAAAGACCAATTGAAACTATTAGTTCAAGTTTCTACTTACGTTAACTAAACAAATTTAACAACGTATTTATCCAAAAAAGATCAAGAATCGTGAGTAACAGACACAGACGGAGCAATCCTTTTTTATGACAACGATCGTCCACTCATTGCAAGAATTCCGAAGTATACCCTGTTGCAACTCGAACAGAAAGTCCTGCGGCAGTCAGCATAGGGCTTCGAAAAGTTCTTCAACATCATTCTCTCAACACGGTATTATCATGTTGCCAGAAAGAAGAGAAAACATTCCTTAATTTGTTGGAAAATATTACATTTAATATATATTGTACCCAACATTTCAGTACTATAGTGTCTTCAAAGTCTTTTTGTACATATGTCATGAAAATGTTTAATGTTTTGCCTGTCGCAATTTGTAAATTCGTTTTAAAATCAGACAATTTTCACAATGCCGTCTGATCGAACACATACGAATGAGCCTCTCAAAGTCGTCCGGTTGTCAGACGAACACAAAATTCTTGATAGTGATAAGAGGTTATAACTCTAACCTATAAAGTATTGTGGCTATAATAATTAATTTTTAGATGTACAATAATGTTAAGATAAATTATTTTTGATAATATTTTTGTTCAATTATTTTATTTAGATTAGAATTTTGTTGTAAGTCAAAGCCAAACTGAACTAAAGCTCAGAACATAGCGACGTTTTGACCTCACAAATTTAGATGACATATGTACAAAATAACTTTGAATAGGCTATATGTCGTTTTCGAGCTTATAACACGGCCAATTTGTACACTCAGTTTTAAACTGTTCTCAACAATTTATTAGTGGCTCATTTTTGTTAAACGACGAATATATTGCGACACCGTAACTAGGGAAGGTTTTCAAAATTCTGTTATAGTTATATTAGTAACAAATAACTGTAAACTCAGAATCTCGAATTACACAGTTCTCTTTCTTTTTCAGAGGATCAAACATATCAATTTTACATTTGCGAAGTACGTCAGAACCGTGGGAGAAAGAAACGGTACCAAATTATTCATCGGCCGCCCGGTCTTATTTCGCATCGAGCCGTAGCACCACGGCAGCAAGCGCACCATCAGCTGTAAGTTGCCTCTGATTGTCCTTTGTATCGCTACGTATAATTTATCGTTAAATTATATCTGGAAAGGCTCCGCCGTTAACGAAACACCAGTCGTTGGGAAGCAGCACCAGCAGTAGCGCCACTCACAAATGGACCACCTCGCCCAGCTTCCACTCGGGATCCGAAGTTAATTCTCCCGGGATATTCACGTTCAGCGGCAGCTGTAACAGAGAATTATCACCAGTAAGGTGAGTCAATTATCGTCTTAATACTATATTATACTGGAACTAATTTGTAATCTAATACAATGTTAGTGTAAGTTTTTTTTAGAAGTCAATTAATTAACTAATAAGTTATTCAAACAGTGTTTTTTTTTCTATTCTGCTTGCTGTTGTGAGATAATCAATCAAGATTTATTAATTGATATTTATTTGATGTATATAGCCACTATATTTGGTTTGTTGATAGGAAATATGATTTGTCAACTTAGAAACTGTAATTGCGGGGTCAATATAATGGGTGCAATGTAATATACGTATATATATATATATATATATATATATATATATATATATATATATATATATATATATATATATATATGTATATATATATATATATATATATGTATGGAAGGAAATACTCCAGAGAAAATAGAAAAACGCAAACATATTAAATAATGAATTGCATGTTCGCCTCTTTCTTTATCTTCTACATACTTTTAGCTAGAAGCTATCATCGTGACACTACACGCCATCCGCATCAAATAAAGGGATTTATAATTGTAAACATGACTTTATTAACCGACTTCAAAAAGGAGGGGGTTCTATGTTTGGCTGTATATACTTTTTAATATATGTTCGTCGATTTCTCCGCCAATTACGGACCGAATTTCAAAATAATTTTTTTATTCGAAAGAGTCAACTTCCGTGGTGGAATTAAATCAGGATATGATGGGGGGAAGGGGGAAATCGAGGAAAACGCTCAAATTTCAATGCACATACGAAGTTTTCACATATACTTTTATTTAAAATAATCAGATATTTGTTTATAATGTTATTGCTGAACTTATGTGACAAAAAATCGGAAATTGATCAGTGTATACGCCATTCAGTTTGCTTTTTAAGCATTTACCATCTTATCATACCACAAACTCGCGGATTGGTTTCCCAACGTGGACAGCAATTTTTTTTTGTTCCAATTTGGTCGGAAAATTTGTCACCTAGACCAGGTAGCGGACCCCGGGGCTTGAAGCGTTACTAATTTTCAATCATTGTCTCTTTATTCATATTTTTCCTCACAGGGGCATTTCTTTTACTTGAGCTATCCATTGTAATGCCTTATAAAATAACTGCGTAATTTGAGTAAATATCTAACACCAAAAGCAGAAAAATTAAATATTTTTCATAAAAAAATTTAACCGACTTCAAAATATAATTAAGAAACTCACTAAAAATTAAAAGATAATCAAACTTAGAATTTTAACACGAAAAAAAAAGTTTTTTTTTATTTTAACTACTACCAACTGATCATTATAAAGTCGGCGCCAAGCAAATAATTAGATATGGTTTGTTCGTAATTTAATTTTGTGTATATGTAACGAAATCTTACTATTATTTTTGTATTGTTTTGACTCTGAACCGATTTAAAGCTTCTCAGTTGGTAGTAGTAAAATAATAGTGTAAATAGATAAGTAGACTTAGGTAGGTATTAAGCGAAATTGTGTGCATAAAATAGTAAATAAAATACGTGTAGTAGATAGGTTAAATACGTTTTTTGTTCATTTTAATTTAGTTATTACAATGATTATTACGTACATATTTTATTTTAAAACGTTTTTTTTTGTGTTAAAAATCTAAGTTTGATTATTTTTCAATTTATAGTGAGTTCCTTATTTATTTTTTGGAATCGATTCAGTTTTTTTGGTAAAAATATTTTATTTTCCACCTCAATTAAATAATTTAACCATACTCATTTATCTCATTTATATAGCCTATTACTATAATGGTATTCTAGTATGCCTCCAGTTAGCGGTGACTATGTTATTACCTCTTTGTTAAAACATTCAACATTTCATTTAAAACTGTCATTCAGCTTCAACTATTTTTCGTTAATTTTTACATATAAGTAGTCTAAAAGATTAAAAAAATAATTTCGATACAAAGTACAGTAGAGCCGATAAAAAGGTTAATTTCTCATTCTATTTTTCGTAATCAATGTGGTAGTGGTAATGAAGAGATTTTTGTGGATATGTACCCACCTGGTGTAAATTGACGTTAAGCTCTTTGGTCTATTAGATCCTATACGAGTACAGATTCAAGTTTGCAAAAAACCAAATTAATGTCCATGGGGAGCTTTGATCGTCTTAAACTTTTCTACACGCTTTTTCGAACAGCGGCTATATCTTTGATCTATACAGTATTTCTGAATGGCCAAGAAGATCTTTAGTTCAGCTCATTAGTGTAGCTTACAATGATGGCTCAGTTATATTATCTTTAGTTAACAAAATGCACGTGTTATTTAAATTATAAGAATTTTAAGATAGAAGATATTGAAGGGTTAAATGACAACGGTACATTCTGTACTGGAGGTTCAAATTTAATCTTTTATAAGGTATATAAATACATTACAGCGTAGCATTCTTCAATAATATAGTGGTCATCATTCTTTAGCAAAATGAAATTCTCATTGAAACAACATCCCAATAGACAATATTTAGGAGTAAATTTAGTTTACATATTTCAGTAATGCGTAGGCTTATCTAGGGCTTTTCGGAGTTTGTGTTCCCAAGTTACGGTAGTATTTTCTAAATATATTACTTTTCTTATTTGATTTCAATAGATCTGTTGCTGAACATAGATCTGATGCTGACTATCTCTAGATCTCATGTGTCGATATTGACATCAATAATTTAAAAGTGCTAATGTTGATGTTCATGACAACTATCTAAGAACCTACAGATATGCAAGTAGTTGATAAATAAACTTTATTATAATATGTGATATGGGTTGAGAAATGTTCAAAATGGCGTATTGTAATTGACGATGAAAACTTGATCCACAACAAATCCCAAGCACAAAAATATCCATGCCGATAACCAAGCGCATCCAGTGTACTCAACAAACATAATGCTTTCTGTAGTACGATGTAGGGTACACATATTTCTCAATAAATATTTTTTAAAGTGCAAAAATTATTGGACTATATGCAGCATCTACTACGTAAAATATCGTCTACATATCTAGCTTTTATTTATATACAATTACTTGCAGGTTGTATCTAAACTATGTATAAATTCTTTACTGAATTTAATATTATATCGCTTTTAAAAAAATGCGAATGAAATATTTTTTAACCGACTTCGAAAAATCAGGAGATTCTATGCTCGGCTGTATATAATTTTTTTAATGTATTCGGTCGATTTTCAAAATATTTCTTTTATTCGAAAGAGTGCGCTTCCGAGGTAGTTTCATTAGAACCAAATAGAAAAGGGGGGAAATCAAGGAGAAGCCTAAAATATCAAAGGCACGTACAAAGTTTACACATATTTTTTTATCTAAAATGTTTAGCTCCCAAACGGAGGTCGCAGGTTCGACTACGGGCGGGGATAATAACTTTTTGTTGTTGTTTGGTTAGAACATTTGTCAAATCACCTAGACTAGGTAGCGGATCCAGAGGCCTGAAGCGCTCCTTAATTTCAATCATTGCTTCTTTATTCCTATTTTTCCTCATACGAGCTACACCTTTATCTGGTCTGTACATTGTAATATTAAATAAAATATTTGCGTAATTTATTGAATAAATATCTAATATTAAGAAGAGAGAAATAAAATATTTTTAACAAAAAAATGGAACGGCTTAAAAAAAATAAATAAAGAACTCACTAAATATTAAAAAATTATAAAACATAGATGTTTACCACAAAAAAACACATTTCAATATAAAATATATACATTATAATACAACGATTATAAATAAATCAAAATAAACAAAAACCTTATTTAACCCATCTACTACATGTATTTAATATTCTACTATATACATATAATTTGGCTTAATACCTACCTAAATATATTTATCTATTTAGAATATTATTTTAACTACTATCAACTGATCACTTTGAAGACGGTACCGAGCCCTTTACTTTTCTTAAAACTCTTTACCAAAGAAATGTGTTCCCCAATCATATCATATTATTAACTCTTTATATATAAATTAAATACAGACGTTATTAACAGAACAATAATACTTTACAGAATATATTGCTTAAATTAGATGTCTGTCCAAGCCAACTTAAAAAAAAAACTGGTAAAACTGGAAAAAAGTATTTCTAAAATATGTTTGGTTTAACAGTTGCAATACTAAAATACAAATCACGAAAACTCTAGAAATTACGAGATTATAACATTTATTCATATAGACATATTCATTACAAAAGTTGCAGAATGTGTAAAAATTGTAATTTTCAAATTTCTAAAACTTAATATACTCTTAAATAAGGTGGCAATATTTTTGATAAATAAGATAACACTACATTGATATACAGCTATACAAATAATGTAGATCTTTGCTTTCATTTAGTATTGGCAGAAATACGGAAATGTTTCAATTAACTAGACAGGTTCAAAACTATTGAAGTATAAAAATACGTACCCTGATGAAGCTTTCAAAACCTCTATACGCATAAATTAGCACAATCCCGAAATTTAATCAACGTCTCATTACGGCTATAGGTAACGTATAATGAGTTTGTCCGGGGCGGGGGTGAAGGCCGTTCCGCATTCCTCCGTTTCCGTCGCGTTTCCAACTCTCCGCGCGGAAAATAATGTGGCATTTCCGTTCGTTAAATTGCAACTGTGCAACATTCCCCGTCTGAAAACTGGAAATTTCGTTATATCGCGTTGGCTCGTTGTGCATTCAACATGGTTCCGACGTGAGATATTTGGCTTCGGCGTAATTTGTCGACAATACGGCCTAAAGCGCCATCGATTTTAAAATGAGTTACTCTCTGCCTGTAAAAAGGTAAATCGTTCCGCTTGTAATGAAATTTTAACGTTTAGCAGCAAAACTCCATCATGTATACTGTAATGATTTTTATTTGCATTGGGAACTAGGGAATAAACATAGTCGATAGGCTGTAGCAAGATAATTGAATCAATCGATAATTCAAAAAGTACTCTATTCGAAATAGGAATTTCTATTTCATTTCGAATGCACATTTCCCTTTCGGATCCATATGGACAAAGTCGTGCAATTCTCAAGAGCGTCAAAACGTGAAGGTGGTGCACTTAAGTGAAGGTTAGCTTATTTTTAAATATTATTTTGGAACTTTATCAACAAAGGTTGCAAACATACATTTACATAAAAACAACGGTTATTAATCAATACCAGTGATGAAATTTTATTTTCTGCCTTGTACTAATTTTACTAACAAAGGCAAAATAAAAAGATTATGAAGAAAATATTTAATATTTAGCAGATTCAGTGGTGGATGGTGCATAAGCGCTGCAGTATTGTAGATCTCCAATAAAATAGTTATGTAATCTCACTAAAATACTACTATAAAACAATATTTTCTATTACTTACCAAAATGCAAATCTTACTTAGTATTTACGAATTCTTGTTGTAATAATTAAAAAAAAATTTAATAAAAGTGCTATATTTTAATAAAGGTATCACAAAGTTTTCAAAAAATGTTCAGGTTCGTACTAAACCTGAATATATGTCTCCATACTATGTCGGGAGTAAATTGGCAGATATCCTATCTTTATTGCTAAGTTTCAAATTTGTTATTGCAAACTATAAAAAATAAATGGGAAATATCGTCGAAAATATCACCGCCATTACGTGTCGTCCCAGTATAACAAAGTAACCTTTAGAGCATAAATATTATTACCCAGTTTATTGTCACTAAACGATGCGGTAGCGAATGAAATAAAATACAATTTTTACATTTTTCGTTATATGCAATCTAAAAATATATCATATAATAAATGGGTGGAACTGCAAAATTATTTTACCAATATTTTAAAATAAATTTCAGTAGTTTTTTGTTAAAATTGTTGGAATGTGTTAAAATTTTAAAATATCGTAAACGTTCAGAGGCTTTACGAAATTATTGTTTGACTAAATAATGAAAAAATGTTAAATGGAATTATTACACTAATATCCATATTTAGCAGCAAAGATAAACGTGATAATATGTATTTTTACATACAGAATAACCGCAAGTAACACAAATATTAGATAAGATAATAAACATCTTATTAAGTCATATACTGTTAAATAAAGGCGTCATAGATCAATGATATTCCAGAACATATGGAAGGGCATGTCCGAATATAATTTTTTTTAAATTTAACATTAACTAGGAGAAAAACAATAATTAAATTTAATATGTATAATGCCTTGCAGTGCAAATGTAATTAAATTTTAATATATAGATGCCATTTACAAGAAAAAAGCGGTATTTTATGTTTTATTCAAAATAATATTGTTAAAGTTATTTTTGTTTTAAATAATTAATTATTTTTTTGATACTTTTATACGATCTGAAACCAAATTTAGCCATCTCCAAATCTATATAGATTGTCTTATAGCTTGTTAATACACCCAATAATTTATATAATCTTCAACATCATTCAAAATAACTAGAGGGAGGTACAACACTACTTAACAACAATCAACTTCCAATTTAAAAAATAACTAACCATGAAATATATAAAGTACAATATTAAAGCAAAATACAACAATTTTACATGTGACTAAGTCTCGACACAAAAATATACTATATTCGTTGCATTCTAGTACACACATTTTTCTTATTCTTTTTCATGTGGCTTCATAAAATGAATAGTTATCAATGTTGTTTTGGCGAACTGGATACCAAAAATCTCTATGGTTACTCACTTGCCTGCAGTTGTGGTCACTGGAGTTAATAGTCAGCCTGGAATAGAGATCTATCATAATCCTAACATCTGTTATTTATCATTTATTTTCCCTCCAATATCTAACAGGTTAATAGGAACAGTTAATTTAAGTTCTATCTGACTAGTGAGTGGTATTGGTAAAGCAGAAAAGTGGCTACTAAGAAACCTGTGAGTTTGTTTAATACATTTATTAATATTAGGAATCCGATATGGTGTTATCAACTTTGTTACAACTCAGATGAACTTTGTTTTAGCTACCAATAAGTGGGCCTCGTGAATAACGGAAGATATTTCAAAGGTAGTTAATCAGGGTTGACAAATAATCAACATTCGTGGTTCTGAGTCGGACTAAAATATATGATATATACATATCATTGTGAAGATCATATTTGAAGCAATATTTTATTTATTTTGTAATAATAATAATAAGTAATAATCCTTGTTTTTATTCATTCTACACTCTTTGAATTTTTTCATATACCAAAGAATTAATTGCCTTTTGTGCTTTGATCATTTTTTGCAAAATCAAAAAGTCATTTATTTGGAAAAATATTCTCCATAATTTTATAAAGATTTTTCCTATCCATATGATAGAAACCAAAACCGTGCGCGAATTAAGTGATGCTGGATCGATCTGAGTAAATGGAAATTGAACTGTAACAGTGTATTCTTCATAACTTTTCCAACATGGACGAGTTCCAAAGAGGATGGGTTTGCTTTTGCTACTCATTGTTTATACATAGGCTTTATGAAATGTGAATAACGATGTTAAAACCTTTCAAAATGGTATATTCAATATTTTTAGTGAGTTTGCGTGACAGCCATTTTCCCTTCTTTTAGATGGTTCTTCTCGCATATAAATACCTGAAAAAACTCGTTCGCTAATTTTAAGTTACCTGAAAATTATGTTCTTCATCTAAATTTTCATTCCACGAGTCCTACAATTCATTATCTTCCAGGTCTTTTTTTGTCATTGACATCTTCATTGACTTCGACAACAGATTACTTAAAATCAATCAACAATAATATATGTCGAAAATGTAATTTTAAACATTTAATGAATATCGTCTGTATGCACTAAATCATCAAAAGTACACACAAAGTTTTATTATATTTATAACGGCGGAATCATATTTGTAGACTTAGTAAATGTCTAGCAACTATATTGTAATGAGAAAATCGATTTCTCCGTAAGTCTGATATGATTCCGATTTTATGTATATTTGTCTGTACACTATCAGCATTTTTCTACATTCTAACAACAAAATTATTGTTTTCTAGATGGTGTGACCGTGAGGTGGATGGAGTTTATTTAGGCAAATCTGGCTGGGTCCAGGTTCAACAACGGTCTCTTGACGATAACCGTCGTGCCAGCTACTCCATTAATCTCGCCAAATCACTACAATCCAACCGGACTGGCATCAAGCTGGCCAATTACCACTTCAGTAGCGAACCGAATAAATCATCTAGTTTCTCACGAACCAGCAGCGTAGATCCGCGTCTCGAATCACGCCCTGAACCTCGGTCAGATCCTCAACCAGATACTCATCGTCCCGCTTATCTGGTGCTTCAGAATCGCGAGTACGACAGAAAGATCAAGACTCCATCACCGTTACCTGAAAGTGGGTCGTTTTCTCCGCCTTCAATAACACCCATTATTTCACCGCCACCAGCGTTTCAAGATAAAACGAAAAGTCCGGTGAAGAGTCGAGCATTCTTCGGTAAGACTCCATTCTTACCGAGATCGAATGCCATCGAGGACAGTGATAACAGTCCACCGAGATCACCACCCATCGTTAGTCAATGGAAGACAACAGCTCCTAATGCTCCTACCTTACCCAAGCCGAAACCAGTGATTAAAACTTCGCCTGGTATCGAAAAACCACCCCGAGCGACGAAAAAGGTGCCCCAGGCTAAGTCTCTGGAAGAAACAACCGCTTCTCGCAGAATGCAGTTCAAGCAAAAGTACGGTTCGTCATCAAGTTCGTCGAGTTCAATGGGTTTTAGAAGTTTGGACAGTTGTCTGAATCGAACAAGTAGTGTGATGCCGAGGTTATCAGAGAATACCGATTCCTCTATTGACGTGTATGAAGATGCTGATGAGGAAGATAATAACAGTTCATCGGTTAATATGAGTATGGTGAATACTGCCGCTTTGCAGGCGGAATATAACAGAAAATTATCACCATCTGGCAGGCCCAATCGACTTACCCATTACAGGTGCGTAAATCAATTTAAAATCTAGAAAACTTCAAAATAATCGAATTATAAAAATTTAAAAATTAAAAATTATCTATCATATTTCTACAATTATTATTTTTTCTTTCTGGTATTTACTATTTCTCAATTTTCATCTTATTAAAAACAGAATATTTATTTAATCAAGAGCCCAATTTTCTGTATACTTTAATCAATTCAAATATAATACCAGAAAAATGGAATATTATCAAAAATACTCTAGTTTACGTCTATTTAAATAAGTTAGATCTTGGTTTGTTTTGACTAGGTACAGAAGGATGCGGAAGGAGTACATGTGACTCATCATACTGCTACTAGCAATATAGTCTATTCAAATTTTTTTTAGTAATGCATCATGGATAGTTGTGACGTCGAAGTATTGCAATGTTGTCGAATTAACTCTAAGTTTTAGTTCAGTTTGGCTTTGACATAAAAAAATCTAATCTAAATAAAAAAATTGTATAAAAATATTATGCAATATAATGCCATATCTACAAAACAGTTAGTATTCATTCTCTCCTCATACGTTGTAACCTAATGCTCATGTTTAATTTTGAACAATTACAATCATACCTGTACACACAAATCTTTCACGCCCTACAACACCAATTTCTACAGTTATATTCAATTAATTATGTACATACCTTTAGTTGTTTCCACTTTCATCACTCTGTATCAGAAATTTCTAGCATTGCACAGCATTATCATATATCCTGAAAGTTTACTTCAGTGACTTAACTTCTGTCTGAAACATGTTCACAATTCCACCATTTATCAATTACTTTCTCTGTATATCTAATCGAGTCCATCCAAAGCCAAGGTGTTATGGTTGATAATGCTTCCTTCCACATATCCAAATAGTTTTTGACGGAATATCCTTCTCGAGCAGCAATATATTTGCAATTAATTATTAATAAATATAATGATCAACAAAACCTAATCGAATGCTATTGTAACTTTTACCTTTTTCCATCAATTGTTGTTGTCTTTACACTTTTTTTGTTACCGTCTTGCCAAGAGTGCCACAATGAACCATTTTGAAATATCCAAGTGTCATCAAGATACACAAATTCAAATAGTTTATCTTCCATGGTCTTATTTTATGCCTTTAAAAATTTAATTATTTTTAAGGTAATGCCTGGAAGTTATATTAACCTCTCCGAGGGTTATCTTTACACCATTTAAACCCTACGCCCTGTAAGAGTGTATAAAAGGATGTCTTACATCTCTCAAAAGGCTGCATGTTCCTAATTCTTTTATGTATACTTCTCAGACGGACAATTTTCTCTAAAATAATTTCATTAAATTATGTTTATATCGATAAAATAGTTTGCGTATTGACTGTTCTTATACATTTCGTATAATTGATCTCGAATAGAGCCAATATCAAGATGGTCAAGATTCGTCACCCACTTTGTATGTAGAGAGGTTTTCTTGGGCGAATCTAACTTATTGTTCTTCATTTTGTAAGTGGTGTTATTCACAGTACTCACAACAATATTTATCCCGGCAGCAACCAGTTAAAAACATTTTCAATAATATTGTAGGGACTTATATTATTTAATATCATCAATAATTACCTCTCTAACGGAATTAACCAGCAAAAGAGGGCCTCCATTATCTCGTTCCTTTTTGAAATAACCAATTAAAGCCGCAATCAATTTGTGACCATGAGTATCTATTGTTTTCGGCATTTTCAAACAAAGTAATGTGATATATTACGCAGCAACTTAAATTATCAATATAATCAAACGGCTAAAATAATGTTTGTCGGTTTTTAACCTGTAGTAATTATAACTAATATTTTAAATAATTTAGTGTACATCTGACAACCAGGCGGCGACCGGCTGTCAGATGTATGAAAAATTCTTGAAAGCAATAGTAATAAGAGATTTTAACTCTTAACTATAAATTATTGTGACTGTATAATTAACTGTAGTTTTTAGATTTACTATAATGTTAAATTAAATTATATTTCATAATATTTTTGTTGAATTATTTTATTTAGATTAGAATTTTCTTATATGTCAAAGCCAGACTGAACTAAAACTCAAAGTTAATTCGGCAAATTTGCACTATTTCGACGTCACAAATATCCATGATGCATTACTAAAATAACTTTGAATATACTATACATTTACTAGCTATACATTTAGTACGTAAGAGACTGCTCTTCGGTTTTTGATCTATCAATCTAATTTACCGCGATATTCAATTATAAATTGTCAGTATCAAAATAACAGAGGTCGATTAAACAAATCTAAAACTCTTTCTAAAAAAGTGTTTATGGCATAATCTTTAGTTTTATTAGTTTGTGTGTGTGTGTTAAATCCGAAAATAACTTCCTTTTTGTCATAGTACGACACGTTTCTTGACAAATTGAATAACTTGTTTTAACGAGTTATTGCATTATAATAAAAAAGAGAATGGGCTATAAAAATATTATTTTGTTTACAAAACCATTAATGACACATTATTTTCATCTAATATACGTTCAATAACACATATTGAAACCTTTTCTTTTCCTTAGTGAGGCTGCTTTTTGTGCATTTTCGCTTATTGGAAGTAATCTGATATAATTGAGATGTTCATTTTTTTTGGACTCTTCACCACCTATTTAATATCCTGATGAAATTGAAACACCCCTCCCATATTTTTCGGAAATTAATCAAGGCGGATATGAAGAAAATGTACTTTTACTCTCATAGTGAAACCTAAAGTTTAAAAAACACTCAGCATTATTTTGATGATTTGTTGACAGTTATGAGATTTGATATCTTGATGATTGCCTAGACATTTTTTAATGCCTCCATACAAGTAATTCACCCTTCGTTTTGAAGATGTGTCATGATCGTAATGAATTTTGATCGGTCCTATAAAAACACCTTTCTTTACATTTGCTTCTTAGAGGACTGGAAACTTCCAAAATATGTATTTGAAATAATCTCCATCTTTAGAAAGAGACAAGGGAGTTCAAATAGCTTCATCAATACCATCTTTACATGGAACGGTGGTAAAAGAACTCCATGTGGAGGTAGTAATATTTCTTGGAGAGGCTCTTTTCAACTAATTATAGTTTCCCGTGTAGCCAACTTTTTTTGAACCAGTTATTTATAAGAATTTTCACTTGATAAACCCAGCTTGTTGTCCAAGCATCATGCACAAATATTTTAAATCGCGGCACACTTACCAAGCATGGTCTTCTTATTTTTATTTGTGGTTTTGCGGATTAATAAAAATTGGCTCTCATTTAATTCGCGGTTCTTCGCAATTTCAAGCCACAAACAGCTTTTTTTGTTGCCTGTATTTTACTATTTAAAAAATTAATAAAACGTTGATGAGAATAAATTGGTGAAGAAAAGTTTATAAAATCAGTCACGATTATACAAAAGCAAAATGGCATCAATACGAGAGGGCTGAATGATAAGTAATGGAACTGGAACAAGAAATATAATAATATTCAAAATATACAACCATGGCCAATAATTAATAGGTAATTCAAAACATAACTATATAATATTCAGACAATAAACATAACTGTATATCTATTATCAAAATGCGCTTGCGCAGAACAAAAATCATATGCTGTACCCCCCACTACATATGGTTGTACATATCATATGTTTGTTTCCCTGTAATCTCCTTACTCTAGTTCTTATTACCCCGTACCCTTGACAATGGAGGCTAACTTTAAAGGATATCAATTCCCCTTGCTCTGCTTATAATTAAATTGTATAATTAAGTACATGTATCAATCTAAATTGACTATATATTTTATAGCTAAGTGCTTAACACGTTTGAGCATAAAATTAAATGTCTTGTAATTCAATAATGTTCCTTATAATTTATTATATCAGGATATTTCCAAATACATTATTCATTTATATCTATATTTTTATTATAAGTGAATATTGTGGATTCTTAAATATCAATACAAGCTTTTTGACTCTAATAATAAAATAAAAACCCCATCATTCTGTCGGCTTTAAAGAAGTGACATTAATTACAAAATAATACTTTTTAGGAACCAAATTAGACGTTCTCCGGCTGGTTCCGATACCAATAAACATTCCCCAACATCCTCGTCATCCAGCAGTAACGAGTTCCTCTCCAGGTCACCCACTAATAACCCGCAACAATCCATACGACGACCTGCCCCAGTACGTCCCTATCAACCAGTAAAATCCCCTCAGGACGATGCCACGCAAAGAGTACGACGCTCCAGAAGCTTACAATTGCCGGAAAGAACACCCCCACCTAGTTTCGAGAGAGCTCAGAAGGTGTCACCTCAACATCCTGATCAGCATCGTGTCGTGGTCAAAGTGACCGGTAATCATCAGATGCCAGAAAGAAAACAATACTCTGTGGGATCGAAGCAAACATCAATGGAAAGGGGCGAGGTGCTGGAAGAGGAACTATTGAGGGAGGCTGAGGTGGTTACGGGATTTTTGTATGGTAGCAGATCACGGGCAGCTGCACAAGCTCTACTAATGCATCGGTAAGTTAAATCGTGTTTATTTTGTGTTTTTAAATTACACTACAAGAAAGTATCCTTTAAAATCTTCATTATATTGTAGACCAAATGCCCAAAAAAATGTATATACATACATTTATTATTAATCGTTTAACCACCATGTTTCTCACCAGCTCATTCTTAATTTAGTAGTATAAACGAAACTGATATTATATCTGACTGCGTAATAGCTTAATTAACTATTGAGCTCGACTGTTATTATTTGACAATTGAACAGTTTTTCATTTCTTTACGTCTAACATATCGTGCTATATGTTTAAGCAAATTATCATAAAGCCGTAGGTACAACGAACTTTATATAGTCTAACCAAAGTAGCAGTAAACTCACGTCATCTCAATTTATAACGTTAAAAATTGTGCAGACATTTGAGAATCGAAGCAATTGTGAGGGCTGATTCGGTTACATGCTGGAAGGTATCAGAAATCACTGTCTTTCTTTTTAATTAGAATAAAAGGATAGGAATAATATTATCTGGTATTAAAACGAATTTACAAATTGAAATAGACAATTCATTATACGTCTTGATCATGTGAGTTCACTGCTACTAGACTATAATTCCTTTCTACTGATTCTTCTATTTAATGTCGTGCCTCATCATGTCCTAAAAGTTTACTTAAACAGTTTTTTGCAACAGAAATTATCACTTCAAATTTCATTTAAAAGCTACTGTGTTATAAAAAAACATATAAAAACATAAATTATGTGTATAACCTAAAATCCAAACAAAGTGAAGTTCAAAAGAAATAACAGTTGCTGTCTGTTATATTACCTTTCGTATTTTAAAACTAATTAGTGGTATCCATGACATGTTTCCAAAAATATTTGTTGCTGTGCAGTATTGTTTCTGATTAACTACGACTCTAATATTGTAAATTATTCATCAGGTACAACAATAATAACATTTCCGCCGAAGAAAAGAATAAAGAGAGCAACAAGCCAATGTTGAATAGCGACCTCACCGTCTATTACGTGGGCAATAACAAGAACGAACGGCAGAGATTACTGGTCCGCGGGGCAACTAGTCCCAGTTTGCCCACGACGCATCAATTTGACAGCAGCAAAAGCGTATCCTGCAGCCCGGAGAATTGTGACTTTTGGCCACACTGCGCCCACAGAGACAGTTTGAATCGGGAGGCGCAGTTCGTCATGAGGTCGTCGCAATCTTATCCGTCACACCAGAGGTCGCTAGATTCAGCAGTGGTAGTGGATACTACAAGGTAAGTCAGTAATAGTTACGTTTAACATTAGGAATCATATGAATCGAAATAAGTAAAATTAAAATTCGCTTAGTCATTTTAAAAGGCCTGTAACTTAAATGTTTAAATATTGTACAGTTACGGGGACAGTGTGATAAATCAATAACTTGAATATCACGCCCAGTAATTTTAAAGTCGTCATTGCTCTCCTCAATTTTCATCTATTAATGTGCTACTGTGAGTTTTCGAGCAAGCTGCGTCATTCACTTTATATTTGACAGTATTATTTTTGGGAAAATAAAGCAAGGAACGGCTTCATAAGTAATATCGGGCTCCGCACCATGAATTTCAATGGTTAACATGTGATTTATTGAGTGTCCTGATAGCAGTGCTAGCACAAATAACGCAAAATGTTCAGGACATTGGAAAGAGACAATCGCGTCCGAATTGTGTGGTTTGAAGCAAAAACAGTTGTTCCATTTAGATAAAACACGGATAGACACGTGCGTAGTCACTGTGGCAAAAATCCATAAATTAAGCAATGAACTCCTACTCCATTCAATGAATTCTTCAGTTTTAGTCCCTTGTCACTATTTCCTGTATCCAAACCTGAATAAGTGGCTGACTCGTAAGATATTTGTGTCGGAGGGAAGATATGGAAGGAATAAAAAAATTAGAAAACGTTGAATATTAAGCATATATATTATTAATTTCCTAGAGATTTACATGCTTCTCACCCTTTGATAGACCCTTGAATTACCCTTGATACATACTGATGAGAATGAAAGGAATAATATATTTCTAAAATTATTTTTAAATATAACCAAACTTCGATCATATTTTGTATTAATAATTTGTATTTCAAATAGCCGACGCTGATGTATTTTGTACTTAATATTTCACGTACTTGTAGGTACAAAATAAATTTGAATATAAATATATTTAGAGATCTACTTAACAGATGCGTTCTACAGAATTGCAGAAATAAAATACGGTTGCTTTCGTAAAAAAGTATCGCTCCAGAGCGTATTTGTTTTTTGTTAAATGTGAATACTTTCTTTATTGTTTGTTTATTTAGATGTCTGAATATGTACCATTACATTAGTCAAAGCTTCTCTAAGAATATAATCTATTAGCTTATACAAAAGTTATATTTAGGACCTACTTAGTCACAAAAAAGGATTTGTAAAAAATTAACTTAGATAAACATAAACACTTGTTCTTCTCGAACTCAATCACCTCGTCGCAGTTCGAATCCGATATCAAAAACACTGTTAACTAGGTGATCTATGCTAAAAAACGGCAATAAAAAATTTGCTATATTAATGGATGGGATAGTAAAAAATAGATTCGACCCTGACAAAGGCAAAGACTAATATTTTCTTCACCATAGAACTAAAATATTTGGAGGAATTCATTGAAGTGTTGAAAACATTTTCTGAAGCATTAGATTTCATTCAGGGCAACACTTGTTAAAATAATACACTTATGACTACATTAAGGTCTGTATGAACTAAATTAGATCGGATGTGATCTTAGCAGAATGGTAATTTGAGGCATTTTACTCGGATGAGACGCAAATATGTCAATTTCCTAACTCAAAGACACATAACAAATACTATGAAATAATGCCTAGGAGTAGTAGAAGTAGCAGCGCTAGATAAATGATGACGATTTTATTGTTTTGGAGAATAGGGAGAATGATCAACCACCAGACATAAATTGTGTTAGAGTAGGTCAGCTTCCTGAAAGACAAATGCAAAAGGTTTACCTAAAAACTTGTCTAAAAAAATTATGAAATCTATAAAATTCGATCTAATTTGTAAAATTAATATAAATAATAGAATTAATAACTGAATATAATTTTATTGTCTGAGTAGTTTTGTCTATAAATTATTCTCTGGTCAGTGAGTAGGCCACTGACCTATTGACCTGAATGGCCACTTTAAGTAGTAGGTTCAGTCCAGTTAAACCCCAATGGGTAAAATGAAGACTTTGGGCTTAAATTAAAACATAATTTAAAAAAAAAAAAACATATACATAAGAAGGTATATTTAGAATTTTTATTACATTGTTTCTAGTGGTTGGCAACTAACCTACAGTTTGTCCTTACATTAACTTAAATCCATATATGGGAGGACCCATCGACTCTACCTTGGTTCCTGGTATAATAATGTTTATGTATTAACACTACTGTTTTTCTATTAAATGCACCTCACAACACTACAGAAGATTAAATGGTTTGATTATGTTGAGTCTGCGTGTTGTTCTGGCATTGTCCAATCATTGTATTAATTTGATATTGACATGAAAATGGAATCTGCATCGGTATTTGAAGGTCTCGATGTAAGTAATCAGTCCTGCAGTAACTCGGTGCACCTACAACACTATTCAGTACATTATTTCAGGAAACTTATACTGCAATTATTTTAGTTTTCCCAGTTATATCGCCATAATTGTATTTCGTATGTCCATATATGTTTCAATATTTGTTTATCTAATAGCAACTTATTATCTAGTGACAACTGAAAACAGTTCTATTTTCTTTTTTACATACTTTCCAGCGAAGTTTTGCACCAAGATGAATTCCGAGATATTTAGCGTTGTTGGAATGCTATTGTTATTTATTGTTATTAATGCTTGTGCAGTTTTAGGTTCGCAAATGTTTATTTTCCAAGTTTGGGTCTAATTACTTATGTTGCCACTTGCCTGTTGTAATTTTCGCAGGGCTTCTTTACTATTGTCTCCGACAGCAGTGTCATCAGCAAACGTAGCTATCGTGCTATTTCCATTTGTAGAATATCACATGTGTAGTGTTGGTAAAGAATTGGTCCCATTACGCTTCTTTGCGGTAAATCTGCTTTAGCTTCTTTATTTTTATTTCCTTTCATTTCATTTTTTCATTGGTCTCAACAGCTCAGTGTATTATTTTAGTAACTTTTTTCTGTAGTTTATGAACAAAGCCGTCTTGGCATACTTTATCGAAGGCGTGTGCCACAACTAAGAATACAACAAAAATATTGTTGTTGAAAATTATGAGATATGCCAAAACTGCAAAAAATTTCAACAAAAAAATGTGTTCTATGTTTTATTTGCCCTGTTATTTTTTCTACTTATTAAGAGGACACATCGAAATCATTATCTTAACGGTACCACATAAATACAACAAACTGGCTTTAATTCTTATTTCTTTTTGCCTTATTTATATCCAGAAACTTCTCGTATATCAAATATTTCCTACACTAAATTTAGTTTTTACGCGTTCCAGACCACCATTATCCGGACCAGACCGAAAGCCTCCGGACCAGTACAAGAGGCGCTTGGATATCGACGGCAGCAGGTCGAGGAAAACGACGGATTCGAGACGGACGAGCCCCGGCCGCCCTCCAGCAACAGGAGGCAGCGTCAGACGCAACGGATCCACCGAGATACCGGTAAATTAACCAGTTGATTGTTCTCCATTGTTTTCCTTTCGTTCTTTCTCGATCTGGCCCCAGCCGCGTTTTAGGGACACGTCGCACAGGACGACATCATTGTTCGTTCTTCTTCGTTCCCATTTTCCTTCATCGTCTCCGGCTCGTTCTCCTTCTTTTTTTTCTTCCTTCGCCTACGAGTTCGCTACGGCGGCACTGAATTGCGAACTCGAAATGGGACCGTGTGTTTTTTTCTCTCTCCTTTTGTTTTGCCTCAATTGGAGTGAACGTAGTTACGGCGAGAACACTACTGCTTGCGGACGGTATTGTTATTTCGAGCAGTCGGCATTGTTGTTTCAACGGCGCCATTATAAATAACATTTGGTCAGCGTCAGGGTGAATTAACGCAATAGTATATACAGGGTGTATCGCGGAAAGTAATAATAACACATGATTTTTTAATTTTAAAAGTGTGTTTACTATACGAGAATTTTCTTGTTATTATTTCTATATACAGGGCATGGACAAAATAATATTTTTTTAATTATTACTAATAGTAGTTCCATAATCTGCCCAGAGGGTAAAAGTATTTGTTATATTTTTATTTTATATACAGCGTGTAGAAAATCACATCATTAAGAGATGTCCTATACAAAATACTATTTTAATTAATTAGACTTATTTTAAAGCTTATTCTAAATTCTGTATACGTCAAATAGTCAGATCGGATGGTGCTGGACGTTTTAGTCCACGCACTTCACTGTCACTTCGCTTATTTAGCTGATTAGCGAGTACATTGAGATGCACTGACACTATTTCGAAGTACTTCACACAAACACTTTGAATTACACTCCTTATTGGTTCTAGAGGAATATTGCGTTGTATCACTTCATTTGAGACATAATATAAATTACTGATATATACACAATATTTATTTATTAATAAGGTATTGAGCCACCATTTACTTTTAATACGGATTGAGTTTTTCGTGAAATACAAGAAGATTCGTAGAGTGTCTGAATAGTTTCCAACGGTATACTGTCCAGGATTTTGATCAGAATACCCGCCAATTGTTTCAGTGATGTTGAAAATGGATATCTACAACACACTCACTGCTATAAAACTGCCTCAATTTTGATAAAGTCTGGCAACTTTACTGGCCATGGAAGACAATTGATGAAATTCTAATGGTCCTCAAAGCAAGATCGAACCATTTTGGTTGTGTGTATGGGCACATTACAATCTTAGAATATGGTAGTATTTGGCAATAATATGCGTCACAGTAATAACTTCATCATCCAGGATGTCAAGATATTAATTCGCATCACAAATCTAGCCAGTGGACAGAGAATCTGGTGAATACCACGATATTACATGCTATAGGAGGCAGACAATCCGTAATGTTGGCGGGTGCCCTGGTTTTATGTTCATTGCAGCACTTCTTTACCGGCTTAACGCTGGCTTCCATTAAAAAGGGTTTCGCCATTGCAGCCCTTCTATGATTGTTATATGTGGAGCTCCCGTCATAATTCTGCTGTCCCTTTTGCTACGGTAGGTTTTGTTTTGTCGGGCAACAATCCTTTTTAATAAATTCGGGTTTCGCCCAGTATTCCTCTTCGTCGATAACGTTTTGTCACGTTTTGCGTATGTTATTCTATTTCTGTTCTTATTTATTGTTGTTGATTTTTTCCCTCTTAAGTCTGATTGTTCTTACATCTGGATACTGCCGTTTCGTTTCATGGAACCATGGATACTGTCGCCCGTGAGATGTTAAATGAGAAATTCATTTAATTTTCAGATTCAGGGCAACACTTGTTACTATAGTATACTTTTGACCACCTTAATATCTATTTGATCTAGATCCCTATCGGATTTGATATATGTTGCTATTAGAGGTATTTTGCTTAGATGATACGCAAATAATTCAAAATCTTGCATTCAATGTCTTAAAGGCGCATCACAAAAAAGACGAAATAATTCCTGTAACAGAAGTAGCAGAAGTAGCAATACTGGTAAAAAAGATGATGATTTTATTGTTTTGAGGGACAAAGATAATGACCAACCATAGATATTAAAAATTGAGTCGGAGTTAACTGTAATTAACTAACTTTAGCAGGTTTTATTAATTCCCAACAAGATGCCGATTGTCTGATAATATATTTAAAAATATATCGTTCATGAAAGAAAATTGTTACTTTACTGAATAATAGGCTAAGCTATATTAATTATATTTTATTCACATAATCTATCTGTATTTTATTATTTGTATTTTGAATTTTAAGTAAAATAGGCTAAAATACTGTATATAGTATTATAAATACAAAACATAAAATGTTTTGTATTTCTTATTTTAAATACATGCTAGATATTATATTAATTAAAACTCCTTATAAAGATTTTTTTGATAAAGTCTGGCAACTGAACTGGCCCCTAATGATCCCCAAAGCAACACTGAACGATTTTTTCTATGTGTACGGACACATTACCATCTTGGAATATGGCAGTATTTGTCAACAATATGAATCATATTAGGAACTTCTTCATTGATGATTTCAAGATATTAATTCGCGTCACAAATCCAGCCAGTGGGCAGAGGATCTGCTGAATACCACGACATTCCATACCATAGGGTGGTGGAGGTGCCCTGGTTTTAAGAACATTGTTACACTCCTTTACGAAATTAGCGCTGGCTTCCGTTAAAAAGGGTTGCTATTGCAGAACTTCTATGATTGTTATATGTGGAGCTCACCACATAATTCTGCTGTCACTATTGCTGCTGTAGCTTTGTATTGTTCAACGATTGCTTGTTTTAACATAACAAAGCAAAGAGTATAATACACCGAAATGTAACCGAAAACTCTTGGAATGTACACTCAGCAATATGCGTCGTATTATCCACAGGGGAGCAGTGTGACCAAAATGCAACAAGATATAATAAACTACATAGTATTTATATGATTTTGTCTAGCTCCTGTATAGACATATATACATAGCGACATAAATAATTAATAATAAGTGATGAAGCGAATAAATTTCCACCATGATCAAAAACTAGAGAGACTTTTCAATTTAAATCGTTCGGGTATTTCCAAATTAAATTATCATTTTGTTTTCATAGCGACAGCAGATTTTACTTGTAATCTTTTTAAATTAAAGTATTAATTGTTAATAAAATGTATTGCAATCTTTCAAAAAAATAGTTTTTTTAGATTTTTAACACTAGTAAAATAATCAAAAAATTTAGCAGACAATTTCTAAGAAGTCTAAACTTGCGGAGTTCAAATACAACAAAATATATTCTCTATCAGTTATAAAATTTTCTAGAATAACTGTATATGCGGCAAAACACTTATATTATACACAGCAAAATACTTGGGTACCGGATGGATGGATATATGATACTACATGCCAGCTTATTTGAAAAGAACGTGTTAAAAAGTTACAACTTTTTATGTGGTCAAAAAAATTCGAATTATCACATTACAAATTATTATTATTATATAAAAAAATTTAAGTTACTGGTGACCTATGATGTGCAACCATCGGGTTGCATTACAAATTTACGAAAACAAACTTCTTCGCTACATTGTTAACGCCCCATGGCATATTTAAGATGAGAATATCCACAACGACCCAAGAGTATTAACAATCAGCGAAAAATTAAACATTTTGCGAGAAAAGTACTAAGGGAGACTGCGCGAACATCCAAATGTTGAAGTACTACAACTGCTAAACAAGGGTAGATCTACCCGGAGATAACAAGCAAAATGCTTTGAAGCAATTTAGTTAAATTATGTAATTTTTTAAAACTATACGGAGCTCACCAATGGGCTTCCATTAGACGCTAATTAAATTTGCGTTTGAAATATTTAAAAGGGAAAAAATTACCAGGTAATTCTAGTTGTTTTTGTGTCCGATATGCTTTTTAAACAAAAAACACGTGGAAGCTTTATATCAATTACATCTCTGTATATATAAACAATAACATCATGAGTTAACTGACATGTTTTGAAAATTAAACGGTGCATTATCATATACTACAATTATAAAATTTGAGCAATTATTTCTTGTATTTATGCAATGATTATACTCATGCTTTTTCAAGGTGTTAATAGAATAAGATTTAAAGTCACATTCTCAGTTCGATTGAAATTGGATTATTTAAATTATGTTTGACTGATAAATGAAAAAACTGGTATTTATCAAGGCAAATTTGCATAATCGATTCGTCGATGGTGACTATATGTTAACTGAGGAAATCATTTTAAAAAGAATACTAGGATTATTAAAGAATTGAAGTGAGTGTTCTATCAGTGTAACACTTGGCAGGAAAATGTGTAACGCAATTGACAAATAAATGTGGGTAATCATTCTAAAGAGTATACAATAATAGCACAATCGAATCTTTTTATGTGTTATATAGGCATAAAATATTTTACATATTTTTTACCAGTCCAAACTGGCTTCGAGACTCTTTAAACGAGACGCTAACTCGTTTTGCTATATTCGTGGGTATTTTTTTAAAGTAAGAGAAAAATGTACAATTTAAGTACAAGTTTAAATATTTGCGAACTCTATAAAGCTTGCTTCAATCTACCCTTTAAAAGTCCAGACATAAAATGGGCTCCATGTGTGCCATGTATCTCTAGCAGTTATATTCTGGAGAATGAGTTTATTTTATTTCTTTTATTTTATGGAATTATTTGTTAAGTTATGTGATGCGCTTTATTGTAGGCTAATATAGAGGTGAAAAAAAGTTGGCAGTGCTGGTAAAAAAGTCCTGTACCTATTCCTCCTGTATTGTAAATCAACTACTCTCACAAGATTCTCATCCATCACGGGATTCATTCGTATCCGAATCCGATATTAAATATGATAAATACCACACCTCGCCAACTCTGAGAAGATCTCAATGACTTAATAAGAGCCTTAAGGATTCCAAAATATAAAGCAGAGCTACTGGCCTCGCGGTTAAACCTTTTTTTTGAGTTTACTTGATTCTGATGTTCGAATATCCCACATCACATCGAAAGTATTTATTATATTTGGGGGTTGATATAAGAAATTTATGTTGAACATTACAGGAAAAGTTAAAACTGTGCATTTTTAAACATTTGGATTCTATTTTAAAACAAATAAATCATAAATGTGAGTTCATTATAGAACGTAATTTCTGCTCAGTGGGAATAATGGAACGATTATTTTCAATAAATATCGTCACTATATCTGCTCATTCTTGTGGCGTATATTTATCCATAATAAAATTTGGATGTCTACACAATAAACTGGTTAAAACGAAACTGAGCTAAACGTCAAATAACTAAGATGGCGCGGAATCAAAATGGTAGCGGGACTTTTGACCATAGTGTCAAATCAAAATGGTAGCGGGCCCCGCCTTATATTTTAATAAATCTAATATGTAAAATTGAGTTAGTTTTTAATATGTTTTCACATATAAAGGCAAATGCAGAACTATTTCTTGTTCTTATTCTTATTTTTAGCTGTAAAAGCAACAAAAATTAGCTAGACATGTCACTTGCGCAAACAAGTTGTAGGCTGATACAATTATCTTAAGGGCCCTGACACTATCAATATACGATAGTATTATAATTATAGATATAATCATATTATAAAAAAGAATTATTAAAATAATCTCTAAATAAGACCTGTAGATGTACAAACCGTCCAGTGCGACCGAAACAACTACGTCACACTCAGAAAATGTGATTATTGAAAACGTCAATTTTAAATAACTAGAAAGCTACTAGCTAGCAATAATAACTAGCAGAAACAACTTTTCTACCGGGTAAATTAAATATTTTTTATAAAGAAAAGAAAGAAAAGAAAGAAAAAGAAAGAAAATATATTTTATATTAAATACTTATTATAATTTTTATAAAGTGTCTTATAATATATCTTTTTTACAAAACGCACAAAACATATCGGATGTTACTAAAAAATATTTGTCTATACTTAACTGATGGCTGTAACCATTTTCATTTTCCTTTTTTCGTACATTTACTGTAAGTATCTTATACGAGTATAATTGAAGAACCTTTTCAATTACCATTTTCCGCTATGCTACCACTCGACAAGCGGAAGCCTCCTAGAACCGACCGACCGACCGACCGGTTCGCCGGAACGAAATTCGCGGATCTCTTTTCCTTCCACGTCCAAATTAAAAACGATTAGCATCCACTTTTTATTGTGCCGAAAACTTTTAATTGCCGAACGGCCGGTACGACCGCCGCAAAAAAAGAATTAATTCTCGTGTCTGCCATTTTATTTCGGCTCCCTCTTCTCTTATTATTTACGTCACGGCTTTTAGGTTTGATTTATTTATCTTTAAGAGGGTAGAAAAAGTAAATACGCAACGACGGGATCCGGAACGGTTTCGAGGTCTCGAGGTCGAGTCAATTTCGGTCGTCCGGATATCGGGTCCAACGATAAATATTGTCCTTTTTATGTACAAGGTGATTGTCTAGTATATAAACAGAATCCACCTTTTTATACCATTGAAGAAAAGAAGTTTTAAAAGTTATCAACTCGGTCTGCCTATTAAAGAGATGTGAATTACTTATTTAAAAGTAATAATATATATGAATTTTGAATTATCACATATCATCACATAGTAGTTTTAAAAGCTGCGCTTAAATGTCGTACTGTAGTGTGTTAATAGACTACTGTGAGATTTCCAGCAGGCTATCTCAATTAATTGTGTTGATAATTGTTGACAATGAAGATCTCTCAAATTTCAACAACAATGGAAAAAGTATTTTTCGTGTGCTGCCTTAGAATTATATTTTGCAGAAAAGACTTGAGAAATACCATGAGGACTTTACATTTTTAATTTTTAATACTGGAGATATTCGAGAAGAGGCCGTCATGCCAGAAATCCTAGGAAAAATCCAATAATGAATGATATTAGACGATTCCATATATATTTTGATATGAACAAGTATGTGATGCGTACACAGTAATCATCTACGAATATTATTTAGAGCTTTCGGGCATATTTGATACCGATTAACTTAAGCACGACCGCATTAGGCGAAGAAAAAGTGTTTTTTCATCAAGGAAATGCACGAGTGCAGACATCGGTAGTCACCCTGCCAAAAAAAACATAACTTGTGCTACCCCATCCAGCATACTCTCCAGATTCAGTCAACTGCGACTATTTATCTGTTTATAAACCTAGTGAAAAGAGATTGGGGTCGAATGAACTATACCCACAATGGTTTCTCAGAAAAACAAATAAAAACAGCACAAGGAGTACTCCCGAAAAAATTAAGAAACATTAGAATATTTGCGTTCCATACATACAAGATAGTGTGGACAAGATCAGTTGAATACTTAGAAGACACAGAATTAAGACAACATTCACGGACTCAAACATACAAAATATTACTCATAGAGTATACAAAATTGAAAACCATTTCTCGGCGCAATATATCAGAACTAATTCAAATAGGATTGATTTTGTAAAATAATTAAAATACCAACAAGAGTAATGCAGAAAGCAACAAACTCACGAACATAAAATATATGCATAACCTCTATCAACATCTTCGAAATCATCGCTACTCTGTTAATTAACCATTCCAATAAAACAGAATTTAAGAGCAGCAAATACATGAAATACCATGGCAACTACTCTGAAAAACCAGAGCTGCCTGGAGAGATAAGAGAAAAAAAGATAATCAAACTGGTGAGAAAGTTCATCTTTGAGGTCGAATTGGTAGAAAAATCCTACCTTTTTTATTGTGGAATGTGATACAAGAACCATTTCGGTCATAGATTAAATCTAAGTTGATGAAACAATAATCTCACATTATCCTTTGTACTTTTGTACAAATTCTATGCAAAATTTCGTAAAATATACCCAGTTAACATAAGAAAATCTGTATGTTGTTTCAAGATAAAGCATGCTCTTAAATACCCAACAAAAATTTTCTATAATGTTCCGTTTCCTATAATTTCCTTTTGATTTCCGTGAACTTAGTGGAGTTCAGTTCAGTTCTTGCACTTGTTTGTTATTCTAATACACCATAATAAATATATTTCAGGCTGAAAATAACTACTAATGCTCATTAATTTGTTCTGGAGTAGACAAGACTCATCTTGAATGATACTGATGATTAGCATTATATATATAGTCTATTCAAAGTTATTTTGTACATAGGTCATCTCAATTTGTGACGTCAAAATGTCGCAATGTTGCCATCTGACTGAACTCTGAGTTTTAGTAAATAAAATAATGAAAGAGAAAAATTTTATTAAACATATACAGTTTATTTTAACATTATTGTACATCTAGTGCATATATTACCGAAGTACTTAAAACTACAATTAAGAATGCAGGTGTAATAGCTTGTAGGATAGAATAGTTTTATTATGCCTAATCCAGCTAATTAACAATTATATATCAAAGTAATACGTTTAGTTCTTGTTTCTTTGGACGGTGTGTTTACTTCTCAAGTTATCTTGATATTACTGCATATTTATATCTTCTGCTACTGTCTGTATACACCCGGTACTGTCCCCGGAAGAGTATATGAAGGAATGTCTTACATCCCTCAAAAATCTGCATATCTCTAACTCTTTTATCTACTTCCCAGACTAACAATTTCCTCTGAAATAATTTTATTAAATTATGTTTATATCGATGAAACAGTTTGTGTAC
Organism: Rhynchophorus ferrugineus; assembly: GCF_030347505.1. Classification (NCBI taxonomy): domain Eukaryota; kingdom Metazoa; phylum Arthropoda; class Insecta; order Coleoptera; family Curculionidae; genus Rhynchophorus; species Rhynchophorus ferrugineus. The sequence goes on along the minus strand of NW_027472580.1, from coordinate 85,887,215 downwards.
ATTGTTCTTATACATTTCGTATATTTGATCTCGAATAGAGCCAATATCAAGATGATTAAGATTCGTGACCCACTTCATATGTAAACGGGTTTCCTTGATTGAACTTAACATATTGTTCTTCATTTTGTAAACGATGTTAACAACAGTACCCATACTGACATTCAGCGCAGCAGCAACATGCTAAAAACATTTTCAATAAAATTGCAGCATCTTATAATATCATTAATATTTACCACTTTAACGGAATTTACGGGCAAAAGGGTTCCTCCATTATTTCGTTCCTTTTTGAAATAACTTACTAAAGACATAATCAATGTGTAACCATGACTATCTATTATTAAAATAATCAAAACGCTAACATAACGTTTGTCGGTTCATGACCTGTAGTAATTTTTTTTATTATTATTTAATTAATACATTGTTAGTAGACGTTTCCGTCTAACCTACAATTTGTCTTTATGCTAACTTAAATCTAGGTATATAACTAGGAAGACCCATCGGCCCTATCTCAGTCTCTGCTGAAATAATGTTTATACATGTCGCTGCTGAATTTTTTAATATATGCACCTCACTACGTAACATTACACAAGATCAGATGGTTTGAATATTTTGAGTCTGTGTCCTGTTCTGGTGGTATACAAAAGTTGCAATATTTCAATATTCGTATGAGAATGGAGTCTTTCCTCATGCCCCCTTGCAATTCTCTTAATTCCTTGACTGACTGGGTATCTGAAGGTCTCCATGTAGGTAATCAGTCCTATAGTATTTGGGTGCATCCACAATACCTCGCTGGACTTTGATCTGAAAAATTTGTATTTTATTAATGTTACTTTTTGCAGAACATCCCCATAATTAAACTCCGTATGTCCATATAGGTTTCAATATTTACTTATATAATGGCAATTTATTATGTACTGATAATTGTGATTTTCTTGCAATTAGCCAGTACATTTTCCTATATTTCATGTAGTAATTGTAACTAATATTTTGTATAATTTTGCGTACGTTTGACAATTGGACGACTTTGACAGGCTAGTTCGGTTTCACGTTCGACTTATGTCTCTTTTTAATTAGAATAAAATGAGAAGGAAAATATTTTCTGATTCTGAGACGACTATAAGCATAAAATGAAATAGTTATGTTTACTATACAAAACACAGCGATCAACATTTGCGATAGCTGCCTCAACCGCAATGAAAGCTATCTATTTATGCAATGAATCAATACTAATGATGATAAATGGGTGTTTTATAGTAAGCTCTAATCTGTATACAATGATTGTATTGCCTCTATCAATATGACATACACAGTTTGGTAAATATTATACTATTTGTTGGTTCATAAATTTTAACGCTTCATCTGAAGCTAAAATTTTTTACTTATATTTTAGGTAATATACGCAGTTCTTTTTAATTTTTTGTATCTCTAGAAGAATTTAGATTGCTGTCGTCTTTTAAGCGCATTTTGATGCTCCTCTTGTTTTTCAATTTTCAAATTTATCGAATATCTTAAAGTTCGAAGTACATTAAGATTTATAATATGTATCTGAAAAAGCTATTTGTAGATATCTAAGTGGGTGGGAAAATTATCTGATGAATATAATGCAGATGATTCTTATTCTCAAATTTTGTTAATTTATATTATGATGAAATTTATCAATAACGCATTGTTTCTTCGACAGTTTAATATTGCTTTCAAAAAAGCGGATATATTAATTTGTTGTCACTACGCCAAATGTAAAATGTTTTAACTTTTTATTTCTTTCTTTTCTTATTAATACTTTTAACTGAATTTCATTTATTCCTTTATTCTTTCTGAGCTCAAAATATAACTGAATAATCGAAAGTAATACAAAATAAATGGTTTATAAAGTACTCATTCACTTTTTATACTATTTGATTAGTTGAAAATATTAAAATTTTAAAAACAAACGATGAATAAACTGGATAATGACGGAATCATTTTTGTACCAACGGTATTCTTTGAAAGTTTTTTATATTGTTTAATTAATTGATTCCATGAATTACATTATACTCATATTATAGGCTATATTGGGTCCATTGATCATAAAAAATGTATATGTTTTTATGTCATTGTGTGGTTGCGTTTACATCATTTCTAAAGCCAAATAAACGTTTTATTCGAGCTATTTGGTTAATAAATTTAATTTAATATTAGCATTGTTAAAAGCACGTAAACGAGTTTGGAATACAAATGGGATTCACTGTAATAATAATGTAACGTTTAATGCTTTTTAACGAGTGTGTACAATGGTAATATTGTTATTCCCCTTACGTGAGATAATAAAAATAACTTAGGAAGATATAGAAAAATATATCTCGATTATTTTACTTAATGAATAGTTATTTTGTTGTCCTGTCCATTATATTGTTGCTATAGAAATTGAGAAGGTTTATTGATATTTTATATTTGGGATATATAAATTTTAAAGATTATCAAACTATATAAGAACTATCAAAATTATATTTTGATTAAATAACTTTCGTAAAAGCTATTATTGTGAATTTTTCATTGTTTGTTTGACGATTGTATGAATATTCGTTATTGTTTACAATAACTTATCAAACAACACTTTGTGTAAAAATGCAAATAGGCGTATCAAATAACTTCGTGTTTTTTTCCCGTGATTTGGGATTAATGATATGAAAAAATTAGAAATTGTTTTATTAATATTACAGGGGGAAACTAAAAGATACACTGTTAATGTTATTTAAACAAATGTTAATGTTAGCATTTGTTTAAAATATTTTCTAAATACATAAAAACAACACATAGTATGATTAATGATAACTTATCTTCTAATTATGCATTAATTATTGTCGTAAATATTATAACATAAAAGTCCAGGATAGTAACTACATGTTACAATTTTGATTACGAAACCTCCTTTTCTTTTTTATGTATTTTTATAGGTGCTTAATTGGACCCTATCCATAATATATGTAGCCATGCAAAGTTTTTCATTTTTTTCCCTTTGCAATCCTGTTTACTTCTTTCATCCACCAGAACAAGCAACATTTAATTATTACTTTTCTTATTATATTTCCCCCTTCCGGATTTTGAACTCAAATAATGGTTTTAAAAATGAGTGACATTTTCTGGAATTTTACCAAGAATACATTTTAATTAAGACAACATTTTATCAAGAATATCCTTTAAATTTGTTTTGGCACATCCTTTGGGCAATACATAAAAAATCTAGAGATGGTTTCAAAAACATATGAATTGAAACAAGTTCCTGGTATCGTAAGACAACATTTATCATACTGGTGAGCTTTAATAAATTCTGTATCTGTATCACTTTCCCGATACATATCATTACATTTCCAAACTATGCTGTTGAAATCGCCTAATCATTACGAATTTTCTCTTCTGTAGTACTATGTGTGTAATATTTATTCTATAAACTTCTTTGGAAGCATAAACTAGTCATAATATAATTTTAAGTATTAAAGTATCTCTATTTAAATAAAATTGTAGTTACTTCTTGCACTATTTGAGTTGCAACTGAGAACTGCACCTTTGTTAAACAGTGGTCTGCCACATTTGGATCTATATGCATATATACTGCTGAGAGAGCCACTTAAGTTTATGATTGTTGACCTTATTAAGCCATTTCTGGCCCAAAGAAAAACTCTTGCGAAAACCACAAAACATTAAAATATCAAAACATTGACATAACAATTAAAGCATTGAAATCGATTCTGCATATTTTGTGGCTAGAACCTTCACTTGGCAAACGCTCATATTATATTTTATGACCTCTATAATTCAAATCGAAAGAAAAATATCCGTAATGTTTTTATCGGCGGCCCTCTGGCAGTGTGGCAGTACGCTGAAATCATAGCTACGGGTGTGCCCATTTAAGTTCCATTCTATATTTCAATGTTTTGTGTTTATAATAACTCATTCAAGTAATTTGATGAGTAGTTTTAAATTTCTATTAGATAGATATAGATATAGATATATAATGCCTTCACGACTTTTAGCAAAGCGATTAAAACAAGTAAAAAGCTCAAAGTAATGGCATTTAGATATTGGACTATGACAGTGACACATAAAATTATTGTTTTTACAATTTTTCTAGCATATATGTGTTTTCCATATATGTATTATAAACGAAAATTAGCCAAATCCGTTTAGTAATCCTAGAGATTTAGCGAATGAACAATTAATTAATATACATAGAAGGTTAAAAATTATTGATTAAAATATCAATTAACTGAATTAATAAGATAAAATCATAAGCTTTGTATTATTTATCAAGATGTTATACACGACACTTCCGCATAAAAATTCCAGTCCCTTTTTCAATACCTTTTTTAATTTGGAAGTAAAATTTTATTGTAGTTCTGCTCGATGGTCCCATTATTCTCCCCCAGTCGTCGTTTTATCTTTTTATCTATACATTTATATGATTCTTCCGTACCAGAAAAGAGACACGATTTTATATAGGGAGGGCACAGATACCATTCGTGCCAGATCTTTATTAAAAACGATAAAACTGATGTCTCTTCGGTGAGCACAGCCCGGCCAATTCGCGAATCGGTATTGCGTTAGTCCGAAAAAAAAAGATTTCTCAAGTTTAAGAGGGGTCTCCAAAGCCCGATGGTTATTGCTAGTCGTTTTTTGCCGTCTTTTTATTTAACAATTAGATTTCCCACTTTTTATCGTAAATTTTTCGTGGTTCTTCGGTTTTTTTTCGGTTAAAATTGGATGAGGATCCGTGATTTGGGATTAATTTATATCGAATTTACGACCAGTCAAATCGTTATTCTAAATTTAATAAGATGAAGTCACGTAGTGAGATGTTTGCATGAGGGTTAATTCGGTTGTTAATGCGAGGGGAAAGGTTTCAGGTTGAGCCATAAAGTCCTGGTTTAAATACCAATTATATGGTATGTAGTTTACAAAGTACGTAGGTTTTTGAGCTTTGTAGTTAAAGTCACTTAGAGTAGTGAATATCAGGTCCCACCAAAAATAGATTATCATAAATATTAGAAGTAGTGTAGAAGAATTTATTAGATTTCATATTTAATTTTAAATGATAGTCTTCTTTAAATTTTACATAACTCTTGAATTCATTTTAATTGGCGTGTAACAAATTCTGTCGTATTTTTGGAAACTAACGTCAAGTAACTTCTAAAAAATGTTGAATATTTTCCAAATACAAGCCCAAAGAAGTTTTTCAGTTCTTTATGCAATTGGTAGGCTATTGGTAAAAATGACAAAAGGTTAATTATTTTCTCTTTAGAGCTTATAACAATATCACCACTATTTGATATTTTAGGTAACTATTCACATCAAGAAATTGGAGTTTGCTCAATGGTTCACCAGACCAATAATAACTTTTAGTATTACTTTTATTTTATTATATCATCAAATAAGTCTCCACTATTTGGTAGCAGATAGGGTAATTTGCAACAAATTATTCATAGTGGAAGCAGATTATTCAACATTGGCCGCTAGCATGTATTTCTATCAAAAAGTTCCAAAAGGATGCTTCGAATGGTATCAACGTTGGGGTTTGAGTACTTACAGAGACAAATCTATTAGAGACCTGTTACAAGAGACTATTAGGACATAACCCATTGGGACAATACCAAGTATAAAAGTTGTGGGTTAGTATAATACTAGCGATCACAAAAATTTACTGTATTGCCTTCAGATATATGCAGCATGCAGTAGCTTACACACGGTGTGCCAAACCAACCGTATCTTTCAATACGGAATCACCATGTTAACATAAAGATGGGGATATTAGAAATATTAGAAAACGATGGCAAATACGGGTTGGTTAACATATATTGTGACAGATATTCTCAATAAATACATTTCAAGATTGAAAAAAAATATGAAAATATAACCAATCGCCTAATATCCCTATTTGATTGCGATCCATAATTCTATTATATATGATAACCTTTTTCTATTATCAACTCATTTAGTTTCACTTTCGTAACTTAAAAGTTAATAAAGCACTATAATCGATACTTAATATTACTACACGTTACTTTTGCGGCTGTTTGACATTAGAGGACTTCACTTATAAAACATAGTTCACAGTAGTAGTTTAGACATAAAAAAATATTTTTCCTTAGTGAGAAACGAAACTAACAAGGGTATTTTTCTTTATTAAATTATCAAATTTTATTTCCTAACAAAAGTTGAATGATACATTTATTAAAATTAACTTACACTTTATTATTTGAGACAATTGCTTAAAAATAGTGCTTCTTCTGAAAGTTTATTATATTATTATTAGAGATTTCTTTCAGCACTTCGCATATAGGTTTATGACGTAAAATTACGAAGGAGATGAACTTAACAAGAACGATACAAGAGTAATTAAATTGAAATGTAACATGAATGGTTACCGAGTGTTGATAGAAGGCAATTTTATGTCGAGAATGATGCTTCAGTGCCCTAAAATAAAGTAGTTTTTGCATCGTATTGTTACTAGTAGTGAAAATCGAAAGAGTCATGTGACATAATTATATGAGAGAAGTAGTATATTTAATTGCGGACTGGTAAAACCAAATTATACTACTAATAGAGAAAAACATCTAATTCAACTGATGAAAAATAGCCACCAGATTATACCAAAAGCTAATCGAAGCTAATCCCTTCTCACTAGAACTTCTTTCTATCAAAATAGAATCCGCGATAATAACACTTACTTTATTTAGCCAAAAATAGTCTTGAGAAATATATAGACTTTTTGTAAAATAGCAGGAAGTCTATAGCTGTCTATTGGATAAATACTTAAAATGTAATATTTTTTAAATTAACATAAAGCCACATTTTCAAGAAAAGCAGTCAGTTTGTACACATCCTGTAACTAAAGTATGAAAGTACTATTACTATTCGTATACACTTTAATAAAATTATCCTGACCTTATTTAGTTCAAAATTATCTAGTACTATAGCTTTTTAGTTAAATATATTATTATTTTCGACAACTTTGCATCAACTCTCTGGACTAAATGAAACTTTTGCTAATTATTTTGCAGTGATACAAACATGCAAATACTACTTTTAAAGTAGCAGATAATTCTCAAATTTAACTTATGAATAATAGTCCTTCAAAAAGGTTAAGTGTTATAAGATCATAACAAATGTAGTAAACTAATGGTTATGTAAAATAAATATCCAAAAGTGATCAAGTACAAAATTTATACTCTATATAAATTGGAATCATAACAACACGAATATACATATTTTATCATATAAACTACTATATATATAATATTTCCTTAGAAATGTGCTTTTACAATGACTGTTACTTTGAAGTAACGATTTGACGTTAGTTGGTATTAAGTATAAATCCCAACGAGAGTTAAATGTAACAGCTGTTATTTTCCCTCGGAACAAAGAAAACTGTCTAGACTGCATCTGTTCCTTAAAATTTTATTTTGAATATAATCTATTTAAAATATCAAATATTATTATCTATAATGTTGTTTACTCCTTTTGATAATATTGTGTGAACTCGTAGAAAAGCACACTTTTTAACTGAAAAGCTTATTGTAAGTTATTTGGAAGTGAACTTGCTTTTCTAAAACACCCTGTATATATGAAATAAATGTAAACTAATTATTTTCATATTGAAGTTCCAGATCCCAATTTTGAAGACTTTTTTTGACTTATTAATATCAACGATATTTTGAGTTGCTTGTTATATAAGAAATATAATATCAGTTAACATTAATAATATTTTTATAATATTTTGTTTTGCAAAAAACTATGTGTACACGTATATGTAGGATATTTCCTAAATTATGCACATAATGTGGTTATGCACATAATGGTGTAATCTGACACAAACATAGAATCTTAATGTTAGTAATATTATAATATTAATATAATAAATATTAATATCAGCAAAACATTCTGTAAGGCTCTAACTTCTTTAAAAAAAAATTTTATGGCCCCAATCAACTTGTAATTTGCTACATTTTTTTAGTATTTTTGTGCATTACAAATTTACTGAATAGTATTACAGTTTGTATTGATTATCATTCTTCATCATAATCTGCATTAATTTGACTTGGCAACCATGGCTTGTTTGTATTTCCTGTTATGCCTTCCAACATATATGTTTCGTGGCATTTGAGGAATTTTATTTTCATTTAATACCATTACATAATCTAACATATTAAATTTTCTCCAGTTCTCTATTTCAAAAGAAAGTTGTTTTACACAACGTTAATTCCTACAAAGTAGTAAATACAGCTGTTTTCCTGCAAATTTCATTAAAATATTATAAAACTTAGAAATATAGAAATTTTAAAATCAATAAATAAATTTTCAAGCAACTCAATATATTTAATAATAAAATCAATGTGTTTTTAGTTCAGGATAGAGTTATATCAGATCAAGTTAATAAAATGAATTAAACACCTGACTTGTATATACAAATATAATTTTTCACATCACAGATACAACAAATAATGTAAAACCAACGTTATTTATTACGGTTGCAGTTTCCTAACGACTGGTACCAGACGAAGTACCAGCAAAACGTCAAACTATCCCGCCAAAATTCGATTCTCTCTCAGAATTTAACGAGAATGAGAAAAAACCTCGGCCAATGTTTCGGATTTCCGAGCATGCCCTAGGGTGCATTTTAACTTCATCAACGCATTATAAACACGTGCCAGATTGGGTGATGAGGTTTGCTCAGGTCAGGTGAGAGTTGCTTGGTCCCGAATCCGAATGTTTTTGTTCTTGTTTCGTTTTGTTTTGTTATTATTTGTTATTATAATTGGATCATGCATCTTCACCATCATAACCATTAACATCATGCATAGAGCATTTCCACTTGCAAGGTGTCCATAGAATTGTAAAATAGGTTTCACGTGTCCATAGCCTGTTGCTCTTCACCAGATATAATACTGTGTCCCCCTTGTGCCTTTATTTTATATAATATATATGTAAAACACTCTGTAAATAGTGCATTTTATATGAAGCATCCACCAAAATATGTAAAAACCTTTATAAAAACTTTTACACCTGCGTATATATATATATATATATGCACATATATATTTTATCAAAAAAGTACCAATATGTCCAAACTAGGCCCCTGTTTAATGGAAACGTCGCAATTACACATTCTTCAAAACTACCCTAGGGTCTCAATGGGGGGGGGGTAGCCTGCATCCTATTACACGAGTTATTTTTTCCATTTACACAAGACAAGAATTTTAAAAAATGTTCAAAATAGAAAGAAATCAGGGGTATGTAAACTTTGATTAAACTTTATACGAGAAAAAGAAGTAGTGACATCAGTTAGGCTCACCGAGGGAAAATCCCTACGAGTTATATTATAGCACAATTACCATCAAGTGTAATAGAATAAACATCTTCCTTCGAAGAAAGTAACTTTGGAAGCTTTCAACAGTTACAAAATTCTTTGGAATATTGAAAGAGATTTCTCCAAAATTTTCATAATATTCAGGTTATCGAGTGCTTTTCGTTAATTAAGCTTTGGTATACCCAATTTCCAATAGTCACAGTTAAGCAATCGAGCTACTTCAGTCCATCTTTACTGGCCGTACATTCTGAGTTGCAAACTTCTGCTTATATTTCGGTAGATCCAGATTTAGGCTCACAGGAATTTTTGCGAATTAAGAATTTCGAAAATTGAATTTCATAAACGGTTTCACAAAATTCCGTTTGCCTTTAGTGACTATATACTATGAATTATGATGCTTGTATGCAAACTCCAATAAACTAAAATTAGTGAGTATTTCTTTAATTTTAGAATAACAAATTTCCAGCAATCGACGAGCTTTCAAAGAGTAGATAATAGTTGTCTCCACTTTTAATTTTTCTTAGATAATTTTATTTCAAGTATCAGAAGTGAATGAAAAAGTTTTATAGAGAAAATGATAATTCTTATATTATAATTGAATAAGTTAAGTGGATATATAATTTTCTTGTAATAAATGCTATGATTCCCACTAATTGCAAATTGCTGGCTCTTTGATAGATAAGTGTGTATATAACAATATAGCAACATTGTAATCAAATATTAATAGTTACCAATTCAGTAATATATAAATATTATATCATCTAAATATATTTCTCAATATTAGATAATTTTCTCCAAAACTGTAAATTAAATTATGTTTAAAATGTCTTTGAATTATATTACATTGACACAGTTAATGTATGTATTTTTCCTAATCAACTAAATAATTGAAATTCTTTTCATTATATTTTTAAACATTTTTGATCAAAATTTTAATATTTTATATAATCATGATGCTAAAACACAAGTTTGCATATTTCTACTATCTGTCCCGTAGTCCCTGGGAAATTCCTAATTTTCTTTGGCAAGTTTTCCAGTGCGTCGTTCTTAAATGTTATCCTATATTTTCCTTTGAACAATTTCCATTTTCTTTGTGCTGTAACAGAACATGTAAAATACTTGAGGGTTTATTGTACTGAATACCCCGAATAACCTTTACTGAATATTTATAGGGTTAAAGAATATATAACATGAGGAAAATAAAAATTGATTCCTGTCATGAAAGTGTCGAAAAACTTACGAAAGTTCTTAACTAAAACATTTTCGATGATATATTTATTCCAAATATATATTTGCTTTAAATTAAGATCAAATATACCATTATAAAATGCTAAATAATTATAAAAATTCAAATTTTATTCTACATTTAACTCATTGAGCTACTAAATGTTGGTCAAGTAAATTATCAGAAAACTTAAGCAGTCGCACTTATTAGTGCAATTAGAATATAAAAAATATTCTAGAAGCAGCTGTAAACAAAATACTGTTTTATTTTATAATCAATACTAGATTCAAAAGTCGACGAAACACTAAAAGAAGTACTTATTCATGTTCAAAGTACTTGTTAAAGGTACCTGAATCGCAATGAGAATTGTTTTTGTGAAAAGCAACGTATATTTGATGAATTAGTATTTTAGATCTCAAATCGCAAAATATAAAAGGCAATTCGCATATTATGTATTTTACCTGATTGGCTGATTTTGGAAATTATTAAGTTGTTCTAAAAATTCGGTATAAAACACTTAAATCAATTGAAATTTCCAATAATCAAAATGAAATATCAGATATATTAGATATTTTAAAAGGGATTTTTCAACTTCCATACACTCATTTCAACAATCATTCTGATTTTCTTCTTCAAATAAAAAGTGCTGTATGTTAGGAAGAGCTAAATCTAATAAGCTAAAAGCTAAATATAAATATATACTTTAAATAACATACGCATCTTGAGGGATTCCGTGAGTTTTGGCAACCAAATGGTCCAAGAGATTTATTATTCTAGCAATAATCAATTCAGTGTCGAATAAAATAATTTTCGCAGCCCAATAAATGCTCGCTGACACTTCTTTGATTGTAGAATCCATAGTTGTAAAACGAAAGATAAAATAATATGTTACTACAAATACAGTTTACTGCACCTATAAACTGTTTAATTGACGAATAGATCATGTTCCGCACACTTAATGAAACCTACTAAACAAGTTTATAAAAAAAAACATTTTAAAAATAAGGATTAACGGCATTTTCTAAAACGTAAACTAAATATAAATACTATAATACTAAAATTACCTTTATATAAACAACTAGGTAGTTATTAAATATTAGAGACACCTTTTAAACATCATCGTTCATTAATTTCAGTTCACATTACTCTCATTCAGTCACAACATCAATAAAGTATATAGTAGATATAGTAGATTCAATTCATTTTAGTCTTAGTACGAAAATAATTCCCCTTTCATTCTCTCTCTCTATTTTTTATTTTTACTTTTTACGTTTTCTTTCTAACCCCTTTACGGCATCCAAAACTGATCGGAACACCATTATCCTTTTAATATTGTTTGCTTTCTACTTTATTCCCCCTATTGAAGATTTTCCCAATGGATCGGTATTTAATTCATCTGTTATGGTTTGTTTTTATTCGCTATCGGCGTTGATTTCTTGACATTGGACCTGTATTGTGATGTAGCAGTTGGTTCCCCCTTGTAATTTTGACAGTATTTTATGATTTAATTCCACCGTTGTCGGAATGTTTTCTTCCTTATTCATTATATTTGTATATTTAAAATGTGTATATAACTTGCTTGATAAATGTTATTTATCATTCTTTTTTATATCAGGGAATGTTTATATCAAATGTAATGTTACCCCCTTTTATATTTATTATATTTAATTTTAGGTTTTGAAATATTATACTGTTATAAGCACAACTTACAACAATGAACATAAATACTATTGTAGATATAGAAATAATAATAAAACTCTATAAAAATAAGCTAACATATATTTGTGAAGTGACATAACGTAATTATTAAGAAACAAAGTATCCAATAAAGATCGTACAAGTTCAAAGTATCTGTGATTCACCTCACAAATACCTCAAGTATCCAGTTTAATGTTGTAGGAAATAGGTGCTGATAGTACATCCACCATAAGTTGTAACTACAACATTTATCATATTTTGCTAAACAAAGAGCCGATTCTAATTTATCAATAAATCCTATTAAAAGCTATTATTTCGAAAATAAGATCGATTTCATTTAATCAAGTGTACATTTACACATTTTTACCAAAGAAAATAAAACGTATATTGCGATTGCTCTAATGAAGAATGCGAATTCCAAATTCTGAGCTTCGTTGAGATCACAACACTAAAGTTGGAACTCGTCAAACAGTCAATGTTGAGTTCCTATCTTTAAGGCTGATTTAGATTGATTAAGTGCTATTTTCTGTATGTTATCTTGACCATTACTAATGCTTTTATCTAATGATCAAAATTACAAATACGTTTATTGTTAAATACAGACTGTTGTTCTCGCTATAATATCTGAGTTAAGTTAGAAAATATCACCCAAAACCCCATCCAAATTATGAATTTAAATTTTCCTGCTAAAGAACCATAATGCATCATAATAACAAATTTTCGTCAGGTCGTGGAAAATAATTATTAGTAAGCAGATTGAGCAAGCAATTTTGACAGTTTTCTTAAAGATAACTAACAGAATTCTTTTCAGTTCAGAACAAGTTCAGATATAACATATATTGAAAAATCCTGAAAAATCTATATTGAAACATTTCAAACAGTACCAATCAATTAAAAACCAATAAAAGTTTCAAGCGAAGCCTATATTAACATAATTGCGAACGAAGCAGCATAAATAGAGCGATTTACAAATGTAACCCATATTGGAATTTGTTCCAGTTTGTAATTAAAGAATTAACTCATAAACATAACTAATAAGATGACTTTCTATATTAATTTCGAATACTTTTCATAAAAGTAGGGCTACAGAAAGTGAAATTTACCTGATCTGGATTAAATTTCGAAAAATTAATTAACAGCCTCTATGTGATATATATATTGTCAAGATATCTGTTGCTAATAATGCGAGGTATTCATAAAATGTTTGTAGACTTTTATATGCAATGAGATGAGATCCAAAATACAGAAAAATGGCATTAATATTCCGATTTCATTGCTTCCCAGCCAACAAAAAATTAAAAATTTTATGTAGCATATTGTCGCTGACGAGGGAATGTGATACTTGCTTTGGGATACTTCAATAACCCCAGTTACATATAAAAGTCTTCGGTACATAACATATGATGGGATCTACAAAGTTTAATCTATTACAATCTGCTAAACTCGAACGAAACTGTCTCTGAAAGTATCTACTAAAAATTGAAATAAATTATCTAATACTAATACTACTTTTTTAACAACGTTTTGTTAATATATTGTGTTATATACAATGGAAATACAACGAAACATACGAAATAATATATGATATAAAACACAATTTCAAATTAAGAAAAGCAATCATAACATTGAACACTGGAAAATCCGACGTTATTTTCTTTAACTATTTCAATTCGTTTAATGTCCCCATCTTGTAGATAATACTCATTTTAGTTACGACCAAATCATTAATGAAATCTACCCCTCTGTTTACAACTCTTTCTTTTTTTACGTTGTCTTTCAATCCCCTTCGATCTCGATCGGAATTTATTAGAACACCATCACCCTTTTAATGCCGTTTTATTTTCTGTTTTATACTCCGATTCTCCCCTATCGAATGTCCTTTAATTGATCTTTTCACTTTACCCCTTTGTTTGGTCTTGTGTACCTTTTTGGGATTGATTTTCTGCAAATTTCCATTGCATTGTGAAATAGAAGTTTTCAGTCCCCCTTTTTGTGGTATATTTTTAATGATGTTCTAAAACGTATACTAGCTTGTGTATTTATAATATAATTAAATTTAATATCGTTTCGACAAAATCAGTTATAAAGAGACAGACGGAAAAGCAATATACTTTTATACTTTATTGTACTTTCCTATTGTGGATTTTCATTACAAATTACACATATACTTTTCTCAATTCAAATTCTACAACATATTGCATTTTATCATATTTTCGTTGGCTTGTATGTGATTAGTAAAATATTTTTTTTGTATATTTTAAAATATCCTTTTACCAACGAGGGTTTATCTGGACTGGGCCTACAGTTTAACGTGGGCTCCGAACCACCATCTTACCCAGCCTGGTTACTGGCGTGACTGGGATCATTTTCCTTGTCCAATTTTGCACTGTTGCCTAGAACAATCACAGATATTAAACAATCATAAACATAAATTTACGATCATGCCCCAGCAGGACCGACTAGCGATTATCGCAACAGTAGGTGGACCGTCCTGTCGCTTTTACCACTGCGCCAACCAAGCCGGCTGAAATAATATTAATTGAATGATTCAATAAATCAGATATTCAGATCCGATACATTAGTTGGTGTTTGATAAGTTTCAGTTATCCTACAAAACTTTTTATACCTTTCAAGTTTCAGTATAATAACATGTCTATACAATATATTTTTTTTATTGACTGAAGTAATGAAACTGCGATGTTGAAAAGGTTCGAAATAATATTTTCATTAAATTCGTGTGGTACCCAGTTTCCTTCTTTTAGATCTTTCCCATCGCATATAAACGTTTGAAAACAGTTGATTTGTGAGCTACTAAGCTATCTGAGTGTTCTTTGAGAGTCTTAGCTCTTAGCTAGCTTAGTCTTGAAATTGGTTCCCGTCAAACTTTTTTCATCTTCCAAGACGTTTTTGCCGTTGACATCAACCTCACCATACGTATATAGTTAAAATCAAAACTGATAATTGAGATATGATGAAACAGCCTCACTATATGTTAAATTTATAAACGTCTTTTATGAGCTTCAGCAACACAATTATTTATTTAAATTTCAATTTGGTGCTTTTCGTGATTAAAGTCGGTATACACTGAATCATGTCATTTTCATTGCTGAAAACAAATTTAAACACCTTATATTACTTCTTATGACGATGACCATTTTTTAGTTTGTTCCCATTGTAATTTTTTCACCCTCATTACTAAAAAAAATATATAGTATTGACTAACGTTGTAATAGAGATTAATTAAATTAGTATTTCGTCATTATTTATATTATATCGATATTCCAACAACAAGAATTATTAATACTGCTTCATATATTGCCAGTATTCTAATTGTTTTCCAATAACCCTGTCTAGAACACGATCATACCTATAATTGAGTAGATGTGTAATGAATGTTCTCAGTCATATCAACCCTTTTAATATATCCTTGCGTGACTCCATTTGTCAGCACATTGTTCATAAATTTCAGGGAATTTCTTTATTTGATATATTACAATTAAAGTGTAGCAACTTTAGTTAGTTTAATTCGATGTAGTACACGAATGTAGTGCAATTTTTCTTTTATTTCTATTGGGAATCCAACTTTCAGAATTTTTAATAATAAATCGTTATTAAATACCAATTTTAATTTAAATTTAATTAGTAGTTTATCTTCAGTCAAAAACGTTTTCTCTCTCTACTTAACACTGAAAATATACTTACTACAATAATATAAACAATAACAATAATTTCACTTAATTTTTATCTATCTTGTATCAAGTAAAATCTTGTATCAATCTAAAATCTCAAATGGCGTTCAATCAGTTATTTTGAAAAAAGTTAACTATTTAAAATCGCACAATTTGGCAAGGTTACTATTGTATCATATATTTGGATCGATTGATTGATTGATTGATGTATGTTGATTAACGACCTAACAGCCTACTGGGAGTTCTTAGGACCATTGTTTTCCGATATATTACAGCATTGTTACATACATGGATTTTTTATTGTTTTTTGGTATTTTAACCTGAGTAGAATGAGATTTCTCTATAAATTCAAAGATCATACTTCCCACAAGCACGTTTAAACCATCTAGTCATCAAATTAGTCAATAAAGAGTACTCTTTTACCAAACATTTTAGAAAATATATAAATTTTGATATATTACATAGGGTGAATCTACTGTCAAATTAGTTGTGAGGTATATGTACCATGAACTATATTAAGAGAAATTGTTTTAGAGATAATAGTTTGCAAGTTAATAGAAAAATAAAATATAAGTATATTCTTAAATATTGTAAATTATCCGGAAAGCTTAACATTTATAAAATCTCAAAACACTGTATCTTGTAAAACAAAATAGTACGTGTATTAAAAATATAAAGAGTATTTTTATGTCTGTCTGTCATTGTACGTAATAGTAGCGGATTTTTCTAAATAACTATCCACTCATTCGTGAAAACAATCTCCTGAAATACTGTTGGAACATCCTCCTCACTAACGACAGCTGATGAGTGTATCTCGTCTGCACACTCTTATCTTTCTGTTTATACGCCTTTATAGATACCATCCTGCTGAGGATGTCTTCATTTTCTTTTAATTTTATTTCTACAAAAGATAGCATACAACGGATTTAGTCGCTGTCTCATGCCTTTAATTAGCGTTATCGGTAATTTCTAAAGCGTCCTTGTTGTACAAGATAAGCTACGGTTTATGGCAAATCCTTTGTTGTTTCTTGTTAAGAAAATGTACGGTTATTCGTTGAAAATGATGCAAGTATTTATATTTTTAATATGGTTAATAAATTAAATTAAAACATGGTTAATATACAAGACAGTGAATTAATTTCTAAGGTTTGTTTTTGATATCATTTGAGTTTTACGACACAACCAAAAAATATCTTTTGAAACATTAGATTATTTAGTAATATACGAGTAAAATTAAGAAATACTCTATTCTAGATATATCTCGCAACAATTTTTATATATTTTAGAGTGTCCTTTCTACCAACTATTGCTTATCTGGACTGAACATACTCTTTAACCTTCCTTATCGGACCTTCCTTATCGGCATTAATCCTACCAACTAGCGAGTGATCAACTTGGAAATTATACCAGAAGCCATGCGGTCTTACCCAACTTGGTTACTGGCGGAGTTTATTTAGGTAGTTTATTAATATTATCTCAATGAGTTATTAGCGACTAAATACAGTTGCATATTAGTAAATATGAACAACGGTGGAGATATGTGTATGGAATTATCTATATATCTATCGTCAATTGGTTGAAACTACCGTTGAGAACTATCGTCTGAAAATGACTATTTGTTTACTATCGAATTTTTGAGTTGACCATCTTCAGTGGCTTTTTCTGGTCAGACTATTTTCTACTACCGACTGTTTCAATCGCCAGTTTCCGTCGGACTACTTTCAGTCATGACTACTAATGAATTAATTAATTAATTTCATTCATGTTGATGTTAATTTAAGCGTCTTAACTGCGACCTTGCAAATAAAGTGCCAATTTCATGCATATATGTAAATATTTGGCTTTATGTTCTTTGTTTGTAATGTAATAAATAAAGAACAATATAAATGAGTATAGCAGTATTTAGACACTCCATTTTTCAATACCTATTAGAGTAAAATGAACAATATTTTCATAGATAAATAATAATTTTGACTGTATTTATATTATCCTGGTATATATTCAAACTTATTTCATTAAAGCTTCAACCAATAACTAACACTAGAAGTCATTACTGCATTCACTTCTACAGTGAAATTAAATACATGATATATAAAATGTTATATCATTATTACTTTACAAACAAACAGATATTAACCGAGGATGAAACATATTTAGGATCATTATTTCTTTCCTTTTTTACATTGCCATTTCTCATTTTAAAATGACTTAAAATTAACATATATACACCTCAGAGTATCAGACAATTATCTCCGCCTGTTTTCTCAACAAACAGTGGAAGTGTACTTTTGACTGAAATAGTAATTATCATTTTCAGTCGCCTAATTATATTAAAAAATTATAGTTATTTTTTATTAAAAAAAATACTATAAATTAATTCCAACAATATTTAAATACTAATATAACTAATTATAACTAAAGAATGATCTAGTACAATATTATAAATTTAAATAAATTAAAGCAATAATAAAAAAAGGTTAGGAAAATTTAAATAGGCCTTCTACGATTAAATCACCCCCTTGTATTTTCCATGGATTATAGGGTTTTACCACACATTTTTACCCTCTTGTTCATTTAAGTGACGGCCAAATACGATGATGAAATCTGTTTTTCTCCCTCAGTTTACAGCCCTTTTCTTTTTATGCTCTCTTTTAACCCTTTCCATCGCCTTTAGAATGAATTAATACAATATCGCCCTTTAACATTGTTTTGCTTCCTACTTTATTCCCCGATTCTCCCTTTGGAGTGGCGTTTCGTAATAGCCTACTCATATTTTCTTTTTGTATGTTTTGGTGTACCATTTAGGTTCGACTTTTTGCACTGACTTTCTCCTATATTGATAACTAAAAAGTTTGTTTCTTTGCTACTATACCATGGATATTATATTTATGAAAAACTGTTTTTATTTTTATGTAACTATTTTAACGATATTTATAATAATTTATTTATTTATTATTACAATTTCTTTATTGGTTTTTAAAGTCTTTAAATATTATCATTTAATAATTGGACGATAATAACTTTCAATGTTCTTATTACTTAAATTAATATGCATTGGTTTATTATAAAGCGGAAAATCTCAACCAATATTCTGCGACTAAAGCCATTATCGATTATCAATGTTCTATATTTAATTGCTATTATTTTTAAATCACTCTCTATAATCTTGATCGATTCCCTTTATGGTTACTTGCCTTTGATAGCTTTGCTTATTCTTTTTTATTACTTGCCATTCTCAACAATTAAGAAACTTTGTTAAATACATACTAACTAATTGTATTGGGAAAACACAAATTATATATACATGTACTTTGGTCAACGATATGTACTGATGAAAAATACGAATTATCAATTTAAATAACTGTATACTAACCTAAACTAACCGTTAAAAGTTATGGCTTTTAAATCTCCTTATACAAAATAACGATTTTCTATTTAATATTATTGAGTTATTAAGCATACACGAACGCTATTCACAGAGCGCACAAAACTTTTCGACCTGCATTACTTTTCTTACTCTAGTCAAGCACTTTCAGAAACTTATGATCGTACTGCTCCAGAATATACTAATTGTTTTTTGGAAGTAGTGATTTTGATCAGAATGACAAATATCGCTTGAAGAACCAACTCAAACCCTCAAAGAGCCTTTCGACATATTAATTACCATTTCAAACTGTTTCAACATCCAGGTTTAATTGCATGTCTAGCAAAAACTGAAATATTTTCTGTGGAGTTTTTTAAGTAGCGATGAAAAATAGATCTAATGTGATAATTCTAAGTATAAAGAGTCATGGGTTGGTTCAGGAGATCCATTAAAATCAACATCAAAGCGGAATATGTAGTGTTATAAAGTCTTGTTGCGCATATGACCACGTATCAGCAAGGTGTAGTGTGTTACGAGATACTAAAACCCAATGAAAATGTTATTATGGATATACGTACTAAATGATAAAGAATTTTGAAAATAAGACCTTTGCCAAACCAAGATCGTTCCTTCGACACTGTATTTGGATGTTGCCAGAAATATATATAGAAATGTTATATATATATATATATATATATATATATATATATATATATATATATATATATATATATATACAGATATCTTATGCCGATATTATCA
The DNA here is from genome assembly GCF_030347505.1 of Rhynchophorus ferrugineus. Lineage (NCBI taxonomy): Eukaryota > Metazoa > Arthropoda > Insecta > Coleoptera > Curculionidae > Rhynchophorus > Rhynchophorus ferrugineus. The sequence continues at coordinate 85,867,137 of NW_027472580.1, read as the reverse complement.
TTTTGTTTCATAACTAAAATCCTCGTAACTTCAAATTTATATGATATATCATTAACCTTCTAATTTCAATTATCCATTTCTTCCTCTATTCTTTACAGAACCAAATATTGGTCGCTCGTAATATTGATGTGTAACTTGAAATATAAGTAACTTACTTTGTAATTCCAATCATCCACTTCTTCTCATGATTTTTGGCAAAATAGTCCTTCTGAATAGATCTTGAGAAGTTTGATACGTATTAAGCCAGAACCTACAGCGAGTTATGTACGCCCTCTTTCTCAAGAACTAGACACGAATTAGTCACATTACACCGATCATAGATAGCAAATAATAGAATTGTGTGTAAATATTTAAAGATCTATAAAAATACCTAGTTTCACTGATAAACAAATAAACATGGTTGATAAATAAAATAAACATGTTAAAGTTTATTTTAATACAATTGGTGGACACAAATATGATGTTAGATGACAAAAAAGCAACAGAATTTAGTGTAGGTAATAGGGCATAAAAATGAGCGAGAAATAAATTCTAAATATATAAACCAATTGTACAAATTAAAAATATCAGTGATCATTTCTAGCAACATGATGTCCTAAGAAATACAACGGTACTCTATGCTGAAGACAGCTTGCTTTGGTTTGGATATCACAACAGAACAACAGCCCCGCACGTTCAGACAAAGTAATAAAAGATTTTTCGTATGAGAGAAAATTTTCGTTTCAATATGGCAACCAAAAAGCTCAAATTAAATCCAATTTAAACTGTTTAATGACATAATTTGGAACATTTGCAGTAAAACAAAATAGTAAAGTTCCTCCCTCAATCATTCTTATTGAATGACACGAATGAATGACTCCACAAACATTGTGAGTAGTTTTTGGACATAATAAATATTATTTTTTGTTATAAAGGTAATTTAGGTCAAACTGATAATACAAATTTATAGAAGTTTTAAAAACGTACCTTTTGTATGAGTGGAATTCACAACAACTTTTTCCTAAAATAACAACTGGGACATTTAAATATAAAAAAAACAATACTAAACTCGAAGTTAAATTAAACACCATTATATTTCTATCACCGACAGGAATAAACAATAAAACAAATTAAACTGGGAAACTTGAACGCAAAACTCAACCTCAACAACCCATATTTTCGGAGGTCCTTCACCCAAGTCTCGTCTACCTTGTGGAAACTTTCGAAAATTCCTTTTCTTTGTACCTGACTCGCCGATAGGAATTTAGTAAACCTGAAGTCATTTCGAAGAAGTCCCCTTATTCTCAACCTTTCTTTTGTACGCTCGTCCAACGCCCTTGCTTCAAGCTGGCGTCGAAATCAACTCAGGAACATGGAGGGTCAGGAAAATGTTATTTTGCCCTTATAAAATATTCCCAAATCGTCCATAATTTATGTCAAATCAATCGATTGCCTGTCTGTTTATATTTGTGGTGTTTTTTTTTATTGAAATTGAAGTTAATTATTTTTGTAGTGTTTGTAATAATTTTATATTATCAGTTTTTTATGTACAATTCAAGAATTATTATATTGTGTATTAGTATTAATTGGCAGTCTTTACTAGTTCCAAGCAATAGACTAAATCTAAGTCCAAAAACTCATTTTATATACAAATAATATTATTGTTTAACATCAAGGTAGTAAACTGAAAATCGTGTAATGAAGATATGTATATTTTCAATTAAAATCTGATTGTGTAAATATAACACCACTCTGAACTTGTGAATAGATTTTCATTGATGCTATTTTCGTTACTTGACTTTATTTATAACTTAAAGAAGCGTAGGCTGCCTGAAACCGACAGGACATCTTCAGTCCAGTTATTTCTTGACTAACATCATAAGAAATGCTGTTCACCCAAAACTTGTGGCATGAAGTAGAACATATGATAGTAGTATCTACAATTATTAAGTCTCAATAGTTTTCTTGATATTTTCTATGTCTCTATGTTCATCCTTTTTTCAAAATATCAAATATTGTCATTGTTGACTACATCAAAATCGATAATTTAGAAAGAGACAAAACTCAAATAATTTATGCCATATAGAGGATATGGATAAAATAATAAAAACCTCTGATATATACACAATATTTATTTATTAACTAGCGACCCGCCCCGGCTTCGCACGGGTGCACTGCTGATACTAAATTAAATACATTACAGAAAAAATATGAACGTTGTATATAAAAACATAGCGGCCCGCTCCGACTTTGCACGGGCATAAAATATATATGCCTATGTCACTCAATGAAAACATGATTAAAATCGATCCAGTATTTTTGGTTCATTCATTACTGCCCTTGGCCTGCACGCATTAAATTTGGAGTAAAACAATTCCTCTTCCCCTATACTTACTATGAAGATTTCCTGCTATCTTTGGAATATCTAAATTCATACAATTTTTATTACATTACACATTTTTAAACGCAAATTTTAAATTTGTAATATCTCCGAAAATATTTGTTTAATTTATATGCTGTAAGGAACCATATTGATGTATATTAATTGCACACTGTATTTAAGGTACTTAATTCGATAAGGATTAAGGCCGTATTGCTTAAAATAGCTTCGTAAATAAGCCATTTTCTCACGTAAAAAGTAAACAATAAAAATGGTTAAAGTGGGTTATCCCTAAAAGATAAACATATACCATCGCGGACTTTTTTGTAGACCTTTTTATGGTGTACAATACTGTAGTACATTAATTTGATCTAACTCGTAGGGTTAGGCAGCGTTTTTGCTAATTGCTAAATAAGCCTAAAAAAATAGGTTAATTTACGACATCACGTTAGAAACCTCTAAAATTAGCAATGTTGCCTTAGTATATTATGCATGTATTATACATGTAAACCTTCCTCTTCTAGAAATCACTCTATCTATTGAAAAAAACCGCATCAAAATCCGTTGCGTAGTTTTAAAGATTTAAGCGCACATAGGGATATAGGGACAGAAAAGGCGACTTTGTTTTATACTATGTAGTGATAAGGTGTTCTAACAAGGTTAATAAGCCATCACTGTTCATGGATTCGATTTGTAAAGTGTCTGAAAAGTTTCCAAAAGTATGTTGTCTAGTTTTTTTAATAAAACACCCGCCAATTGTTTCAGTGATATTGAAAATGGACATGAGAAAAATGGAGAAATCTACGATACACTCACTGCTATAAAATTCCCCTTATAGGTTCAATTTTGTTAAGGTTTGGCGACTGTACTGACCGATGAATATATTTGATAATATTCTGATGCTCCTCAAAGAAAAACTATTTTGGCTATGTGTATGAGCATACTATCTTGGAATATGGCAGTTCGAAAAAGAACAATTGGAATGTAGAAAAGCGATTATTTCAAATCAACTGCTTATGAGGTAGATGTCTAAATGTATATAGGACGAAGATTTCATTTATTGATTACCCAATGTTGGCAGGAGTAAATATAATAGATATCAAACTGAAATTAATATGAATATTTCGTGTGATAAAATTAGATTATTTGAAGATTTCGTAATTAATTGATAGAACTAGAACTAGACTAGGGACTAGGCACATTAAAGATAGATTATAAATCTAGATTATGAGTAAACTAGACTTGTTGTGTAAAATATACTCATTTGGTTTCAACTAAGTATTACAAAGAGTTACCATAATAATAATATAAGTGTCATATTCGCCTCGGCTCGATTTAAGGTTTTTGCAAAAAATAACACATATATAAGCCTGACATATATATGTTACAGTATCTATTTATTAATAAGATGTTGAACCACCATTTGCTTTTGAAACCGCTGAAATTCTTCGCAGAAGAGATTTATAAAATATATTAATAATTTTCATCGGAATGTTGCTCTATTCTTGTATCAAGATGTCTGTCAATTGTTTCAATGATGTTGGACATGAAAATATACTCTTCACAGTTTGCCCTAAAACTTTCTTTTTGCTCACAAGTCAATTTCGTTCAGGTCGGAACAGGGAAGATAGTTGACGATATTCTGATGTTTCTCAATCGAAGACTGAACCTCTCGGGTTGGGTGTATGGACGCATTATCATATTGGAATATGATAGTGTTTGGCAGCAATATACTAGTCACACTTATATCTGAGGATGTCGAGATATACATTTGCATTAACTGACCTGCGAGATGAATGAGACAATTAGCTGAATACCGCGATAATGCTGCCCAAATAATGATGGAACCTCTTCCATGCTTAAGTGTAGAAAGCAGGTGGTTCGGCTTCTTTTACGGTTCTCCCAACATAAACCCGGCCAATTGTAGGAAAGAATGCAAACATTGTAACACATGTAACCATACCACATTCTTCCAGTCATTAACTGTCCTGGGTTTGACGTTGAAAACGTTGAAATATTTTTTTGCAGCTTAGCGTTGGCTTCCGTTATAAAAAATTTCCAAATCGTAACGCTTCCATGAATGTTAGCTTTGTGGAGCTCCAACCGTATTGTTTTTGTTGAAATAGTATTATTCAAGTGATTGTTGAGTTATGATGTCACTTTTGTTGCGGTAGTTATATGTTTTATTCCACAATCCGTTTTAACGTTTGTTGGTCTTTCCCAGTTAACTTTCGCCAGTCGGCTTTCGCCCACTATGCCTCTTCAACGATAATGTTTTGCCATTTTTTCTGTGTGCTGTTATAACCATGGATACTGAGTGATTACACATTTTACCGATCGCTTGTTTTAATGGCATGTTAACTAAATTATTTGTCATATACACTGAACAGTATTTGCGCATAACATTATTTACACAGAAGCAGTGTTAATATGCCAATATGCAACAACATGTATTATATTGCTTAATAAAAGATGAAAAAGAAGCCAAAAGGCTATATTCTGTATAATAAAGTTGCTGCCCACCTTGCTATTGCGTTGGTGTGCTAATAAAGAAAATGATACCTAATCTTCTCTTTACAGCCTGTCCATGTAATAAATAAAGTGACACTTAAATAAGATCGACCATAATTTGTCGCTTTGTCCTGTACAATATATCTTCTTTAAAAACAAATATCACCCATTATTTTCCTGAGTTTGAACATACAACGTACAACTATCTGTAATTGTGAATATTACTGTATTGTCACACAAATTTTTCACTTTTTTCGTACAATTTTTCAGACCTTTCCTTTCCCACAACCCTTGTCTCGATAATTACGAGCACAACACAAAGAATTAGCCAAATAGGTCTAGTCGTTCTAGAGTGACGTGCTTCAAATTATCTCCTTTTTTATTGCTTTCGATGCAGATTATGAAGACAATATCGTATTTATGGATTTAAGTGCTAATACGATCTATTAGTACTATACTACGAAAACTTAATCGAATAATACCATTTCTCCGTTTCTTCCTCACTCTTTGACTCAAACAATTAAATAATATAACCCTCCAAATTATCGAATTGATAAGTTATCCGCTGTATAGTCCTGATTTGGAACTAAGTGACTCTTTCTATTCCCACAAATCAAAAATAAATTAAGGGGTCAACAATTTCTGATACCTGAAGATATGGTTGAGGTCTTCAAAACGCGTGTTTTGGAGTTATTTCAGTTAAAATGAAACATGTGCCACGAATATTGATTTCAACGCATAGAGAAGTACATTGGTTTTCATCAGGAATATTTTTAAAAACAATCAACTTAATTTCGCCTATCAATAATTACTTTTTCACTGTTAGACTATCATAGAGGAAAATAAGCGATTCGCAACAAGACATGAGGAAAGACTTCACTCCCATGTTAGCCCAAAACAGTTGCAACTCCTAGATGGCACTGAATTATACTGAAAAAATTGTATGATCTTGTTGTAATTATATAATGAAATATACTAAATGGTAAAAACCCTGAAAAGTGCTACTAACTTTTTATTTTATTAGATTAATGTATTATTGTAAAGGCTAATTGGTATCCCTAGATAAGTACCTAAATTTAAACAACTGTAGGGACAAATAAAATAGTAATCTATCAAATAGTAAGTAAGATAATCGGCACAGACTAATAATAATTTATTAATAAATTAAAAAATATATTAGACCAGAAACATAACTGTTATAGAAACTGTCGTAATATAACTACCAATAAATTAATTTTATCTAACGCAAGTTTTGCAAAATATATTGCTATAAATTCATTTTTTGTATTATACCAGTCCCTTATAACATAGTTGTTTAAACTACATTTGATAGAAACTACTCTAGTAAAATGTTCTTGTATCGAATGTTAAAGGTTCAATTTGCCAGTCGCTTAACATAAATATTATCTACCTGAAGAAGACCTCCGCAAATACTTTTTATCTTTGTAGTGCCATCCGCCGATAGAAATTCAGTAAATGGTTTTAGGAAACGGAAGTCCCTTCGTTTCCCCCATTTCCTTTTCTGTGTTCGTTCATATAAAGTTTCCCTTCGCCGCCTATACGTTAACTTGCAAAAATATGAGTGCTTTTTCTTTCTTGTGAAATAGGCGGATAGATTTATAAATCGAAAAGATATGTTTTTTTATTAAGCGATATGAATATGCTATAATAAAATTAAATTAATGCTTTGTATTTGAAAAGTTCTAAAAATATATCACTAGCTCTCAATTTTTCAATTTTTTTTTAATATAAAATCTTGTATACTAGAACTAATCTATAGTTATCATTTAGAGCACGATCTTTCAAAGACCACCTCCAAGATTATAGTGACCTTAGTGAATGATCGACCTTAATATAGATAAATTTAACGTCTCCAGCTTCACGTCACCTTAACCATTGATTTTTCCATCGTTGGCCACAAATAGACCCTTAACGATCCAAAGCAAGGACAATTTTAGTTCTAGCATCTTCACAAGCCGCTTTTTGGTCATCATCTTCCGCTATATCTAAGCTAAGGTTTTATACGGATGGTTCCAGGTCGTCCAAGGAAGGAGGCCCAGCTTTTTATGGGTCCTCTAAAATAGAAACTTATAAGTTTTATAAACACTGGTCCATACTGTCGGCAGAATTAACAGCTATCTGGAAGGCTCTACAGATTTTACTGGAGGTTGAGTCCGGTGATTGGTTGATTTGTACTGATTCCCAGAGCTTTATTCTGGTAATTGAAGATGCATCTTTTAGATACCCTATTATCGTCCGTATCTATACCATCCACCATATTATTATTATTATGAAGAGATGAATACCAATTGTTTCGATTCCCAGTCATGTGGGCATAGAGAGTATTGAAAGAGCAAACACAGCAACTAAAGAAGCCACTCTTATTGACAGAGATATTCTTAACCTTCCATATTATACGGATATATATCCCATTATTAAAACTAAAATAAATAATCTTGTTCAAATGGATTGGGACTTGCTGGAAAGTGATAATAAATTATGGTTCATTAAGCAAGTTTTTTTATTTCTTTAACATTGTCGACAAAAAGGCATAAACAGGTCCTGTATCGGACATTATCGCTTCTCACATTCGTATCTTATAACTGGGAATGTTCCTCCTTTTGTCTCATAATTGTGTCATAATTAATATATTATGTACTTTGAATTATGATTTTTACATTATTATTATTTTATATCTGCTTTTATGTTAATTAATTAATTATAAATAAACAATTAATTTAACAAATTAATTGTTTATTTATTTAATTTTATATATTGTTTTATATATCTACAGTTTTTGTAATGATTTTTAAAGCCATTGTTTTATTCCGAAATTTTTTCATTGTTGACAAATGTAAACACTAAGAATTTAGAGATTCAGTTAGCTATGTAAAATATATGGAAATATATATATATATATATATATATATATATATATATATATATATATATATATATATATATATATTAGTAAATAGTTCCATCTTTGCAACTATATACATAAGCCTAGTTTATAAATATTTAATGATATTGAATAACTATTGAACACTATCATTACATTAGGATTATCAATCCCAAGTCCAATCTGGAGATTGTATGCTTTCAAATCATATCAACATAGCAGCAATATTTCAGATTGAAAATGTTTGTAACTTGGTGTATTGTCGAAATGTTTTAGATCAATAAAGTACTGATTTTGGCATCAAACAAAAACGTCGAAAAAAATTAAGTAGACTGTACTTTTATAAGTATAAATAGGGTAACCCGAATTAAATTAAAATAATAGGAGCTAGTTACCTATGAATATATTTCAGTCGGAGTAGTGTTGTCCTGGTGTTATTTTGATGATATGTTTAAAAGGGGTCAATAATTGCACTTGGAGTAGTATAGTAAAGGATTTCCATAACATCGACCGTAAAATAATTTTTAGTTTTTTGAAGAAAATTTAGTTTCTAGTACAAATTGACGACAAATTCAATCATAAGAATGGAAATTTGCTTTTCAACCAATACGCTTCTCTTAATATCTCAAGGTGTCGCATATTCTTTACCAAATTTAGTGACTAATAGCACAGAATGATAGCTATTGTGATAACGTACGAATTATTACTATTAATCAAACAACATCATTCTTAATACGATATTGAAAGCCTAGAATTGGTCTTAAGCATTGTAATTGTAATAATTTCAGACTAAAAATAATAGATCGTAACAATTCTGTTTTTGATGTCTTCTTTTCCTATTCCAACTATTTTTTCATTGCATATCCAGCTTGACCAGTATGTCCATTATAATAATGATTTGGCACTCTCCTATCAATTAAAGATGTAGTGATATAGAGCACCTTCCTCCTAATACTCTGTGACCACATTTTTCTGCCATCTGATTTATAGTCTATATTTTTTCCAGACCTGTGTCTATTAACAAGTAAATTCCATAAAACACAACATTAATTTATATTCACCGCGACACAATTTGAAACACTTCTGTCTCAAAACAGCTACATATTCCTGAGTTTTCTGAAAATACTTCCCAAATTGTGAACTCATTCAAAAAACTTGCCCTAAATTATGGTAATTATTGTTGGAAATTATCGATTAAAAACAGTTAAAAATAGTCGATAGTAGCAAAACAGTCGAAGCAGTCGATAGTCAAACAACTAGCGACTGAAAATAGTATTTACTATTTTCAGACAAATGCACGGTTCCACTGTTTTTTTTTTAATTCGTGATGTCAGATGAAGATGTATGAATCCTTATATAACTTTCTTATAAAAATTGTGAGAGAAGAAAAGATGGATATAATTGCTATGAGTAGTTGATTTTATATGCGCTTATATTTTCCAAAGGTAGTATAAGCGAGACGGAGATGTACATATTCCTTCACATACTAAATTTAAAAAAGGAAAGGGAAAAATAATAACTACCGAATACTATTAACATGCAATTACTAATTTCATTTTAATTATAATTTTGCAAAGAAGTAGAATTACTTTTATATTTGAATGTTCTGTAGATCTGTAAAAAGAATGGATTTTTTCAATGGAATGGAATATCACCCCACAAATGTTTTATCGCATTTTAATATGTTAATTCATATTTCTAAATAATATTCTATAATAAATATAGACAACACAATAGAACTTAAACAAAAATTTAAAAACTAAAGATGTACAATAACCATAAATGCTAAATAAAAATTAAATATATACCTAATCATAGAAAAACTAATCCATGGCATATTTAAAAATAATCGCACGATAACTACTAGAACTTTTTTAAATAAAGTAAATGCTTTATTTGTTATTGAACGGAAATATTTTTTAACAAAAATCGAGAGAGTATTCGAAATATTACCTTGTATTGTCATAAAAACAGTCAAAAGTATTTTACTGTTTATCATTCACAATTTTGATCTTTTTACCCTCTTACATCCTCGAAAAGTGAATTGATTGAATCTTGAACAATATATGCTATAGTAATATACAATATATTGTTATTTGCAAGCAAAATACCAAAAAAAAATCATAAAACATATATTACATATAAATTTGTGTAAACATAAATTGAGTACATCTTCGTCAAGGTCGAGGCTAGAACGACAGGCCAGAACGTTAAAAATCAGTCGATTTGAACTAGTAAAACCAGAAATAGTAACTATAAGTACACGACTGAAACAGTCGATAGTAAATAGCAACAAAATCACTAGGAGCGAAAATAACGACTGAAAACAGTCGACTTGAACAGTCAATAGTAAAAAGTAGTCAATTACTAAACAGTCGATAGTTAATTTAAGTCGATAGATTTCCCAACGCCAGTTCGACAATGAAAAAATCTATTCTATATGTAACATACCAATTAAATTAATGATTAACATCGATTAACAAAGAACACTCCCATATTTCCATTTGTCCGACGAAAAGAAATAAATTCCATTCTGAATATAAATTTAATTCCTCACTTAATAAACTCTGCAAATGTTTCGAAGTGCTTCGAATCGAATGGCAATTCTGAGATTGCGATTTAAAATGCGATTGCGCCTCGATTCCCCCTCTCGTTCGAATTTAATTGTCCGGGCATATAAACTAAAATTGCGTACTAAAACCAATTTTTAATTGGATTCGTTTTTTTTAGTGCTCGACGAATGTGTTGAAATGTGGTGAGTCGGTCGGTTGTAGTAAAAACATTTGCTTTGCCACGTTTGGCATTTTTATGGGCCCATTAGTCGTGGTTTGAGGCCCAGAGGAAATTTATATGCATGATGTAAGGGAGACATATCGAGAATTGTGTTACTATTAATTTTGTACATTTTACGATTTTTTCGGCGAGTTTCAAAAAATAATTCATATTAATATCAAATTTTGGGCTCCGGATACCGAAAAAATATCAATATATTGATATTTAAATATATTTTGTCGATATTTTTAGAAAAATATATTTATTAATATAATATTTCTTTTTTTATAAACCTTTAAAATTGTTACTTCATTTTAAAGGCTTGGTTATTTTAGCTCTTATATTAGAAGATTGATTTGAAGAATATCGATATTTTTTGGGTCGATTTGTCAACATTTATTTCTGCTTTGCTAAAAATATTGATATATATTTTCTAAATTATCGATATTTTTTTAACAATCTATATAGCGGGCGACATCCCTATAAAAAATAATCCATATAAAAAAGTGTGATCAAAATTGAGAACTAATTAATTCAGCCTAATTTTTTAATTAAATCAACTTAGTTATGCTTACATTTTAATTTTTTTTCCTCAAATATACAATCAAATTAAGTTGAAAGAGCATGTGTTGTTGCAAAAAGTAAAGTTGTTTCTAAATCGAAGTATTAAATATTAACATGTATTTTTATCAGTGATATATGTTGGTCAACATTATATATATAGGTGAAGATTAAAAAACCTAACCTAATTGTTGAAATTTAATCTCCATGTTGATATTTAATGGAAAATCAATAATTTTCTATTCAGTATTATTGAGTTTTTCAGTGTATACAGATATTTTGGTTGAATGAATTTAAATAAACCTCCTGCTAAAGTTATCAAACACTTTCATAAACTTATGGTGATACTGCTTCATGAAAAACAATACATTGCAAAACTTATTGGATGAAACCGCTCAATAAACTTATAGCAGCGACACAACTGATGAATAAATTGTTTCCAGAAATTTATACGGGGCGATTCTAAAGACTAACTTGTTGGTTAAAAGGCTAGAGAAAATGGCTACTTCACAAATTAACTGTAAATTCCATTCCAAACCGTTTCAACAACGCAGTTTCATTCTTTGCTATGCAAAAAAAAAGTTTTCTGTGGCATATTGTGACTGACAATGATCTACAACGGCAATTCGACACAAAAACAAAAACCAACCATATCGACATCAAAGAGGAATCTTTATAGTTTTGCTATGCATACGGTGAGATCAGCAAAGTATAGATGGTGTGTAGCTCAAATGAGGAATTCTGACATACCCAACTTACTAACCAGGCATAGCACTTTCTGATTACTTTTTCATATCGATACAGTATGGTATATAGTTGTAGGAAGAAAAATATCTTGATTAATATATACTATACCTGTGTTTCTCAACAGATGCCTATTTAACGTGAAAAAGCTATCAAATTACAGGCAAACACCTAATAATTTTGATAATATTTTCAAAATATTTTTTTTCGTAAACATTTAACTACAAATATATAAATTTATATAAATCGCCAGAAATCAAAGATTCTTAAGCAAAGTTTAGTAAAGGTTTAAATAATAAAATGGATAGAATTCATTACATGAGACTAACTCCAATTGAAGTTATCTATTAAAATGTCGAAATCTGAAGTAAGAAATTTGTTTTTAAATGTACGGTTTATAAGTTCACATTCCTATCTTTACTATTTTATTTCACCAAAGACGGCATAGTACAAAAATATACCCAAAGGAATATGTCCTCTATAAATATTCCAGTAAAAACCAACAGCTATTACGAAGAATTTTTAAAATAATATTTTATGAAGCATTTACAAGTAAGTACATCTGATGGTTATAGTTTGAATTAAAGTTGAACGTAGACTTGGCGTCAAATCCCAATTATCATGAAATGTCAATAAGTTCAATATACTACTAATTTTGTAGTAATTATGTTTAACAAGTAAATGACTAAAAGATCGATATTATAAATTAAAATGTTTATAGCATATAATATATTATTACAGATTTTTTGCATTAGTTGCTTAACACCTTAACCTCATCTAGATTAATAGGTTTATCAAATTATTTATTCTATAGGTCATGTATTAATTTCAAATTTCGTGGTTAGTTTCTTTACTTTTTCTCCGTTTACTATTATTTCATCCATATAAACTTCTAATAAATGTTCATCCGTTAGTGTATTATATTATCCTTCTAAAATAAACAACATAAACCATCAGCATTTTTTGACAAGTTACTTTTATATGTGTTTGTGTGATGTGTTTGTGGGAATCTAAATGTATGAAAAGATACTCCTTTTGCGAACAGAGAGAACATTATATATATGTAAACATTATATATTTATATATATGTATGTTTTGTAAGTACAGAATATTAAAAAGATTAAAAGTGTTAGGAACAAACTTGGCACACATCTAGTCATACAGATAGTGAATCTACTCTATAAAAAGTAGAGCAGCTAGCACAATTTGAATGTACGAACTTACCGTTAAAATAGATGTGAGTCGCAACCGAATTGACAGGATGACAGTGTCTGTTCATATGTGCTTTTTATTTTATTTTATTTTAAATATTCGTGCTTCATATTGTATATGAATTTAGTTTTGTACAGTTATCCTTAGAAACTTTGACTATGCTCATTCTCAGACATCTTCGCAAGTGTAATATTCTTAAGAAGGGAAGTAAAGTTTTAGTTTATTATTATATAAATACTATATATATGTATATATTATATTCTCTAAATATGATGGATAAAGCTGAAATCTAGACCTTAACATATATATAACTTTAAACTTTAACCTTTAATTATAAAAAATAACGATAATGTAACTTAATAGCGAAAGAAGATTTGTAAAAAAAGTTTATTTGGAGAAAATTAATTATATGAGTGAATTAAATTATATTAAATCAATTCCTCCGATATCTTCCACAAACGTTGGTGGAAAGTGATGGCTTTTATACTCTTGGTACACTCTATTTTTTTAAATGAAGGGAAAAGATTTGGAAGACCCAATAAATGTTACTTAAATATAAAGCTGGTTTGAAAATATTTAATATTTACTCATCCGGTTAATTATTAAAATTACAAATCTTAATCTGAATACACAGAATATCAGGCCGATAACTGTAAGTAATATTATGTTTTTCCGCAAGAACTCGTAAACTAAAATATTAAACAAAAATTACAAATCGCAAACTAATACATCAAAGAAACATATTCAATTCTACCTACTAGATATTAAATTATTTTCATCATTATTATTTTACGTCATGCTACACAACAAAATAATGTTCTATTACTTAAAATGTTAGCAAGAGTGGGACTACTTAAGGTATAACCTTTAGCACAAAATATTTTTCGAAGGGTTTTGCAAAATGGGTAGATACTTTCAATATTTCATGGTTCACTTTAGTCCATTGTGGTAGGTAGCTACTATTTAGAAAAACAAATTAACATGGTATAAAATAGTTTTAGCCTATAAACCATTTCAGTATACAATCTATAAACATAATAATAATAAAAACATACATTATTACGTTAAACATATACATCTGACCTGATGATTTAAAGGCATTAGGCTATCAAATATTATTAAAAGATTATAAAAATATTATCATATATTAAAATATAATGAACTTGTGACACTATGAAAAAAAAAGACAATATTTATTAAGCAAATAGTTGGTTTCCAACAAAGCGCTGTTCATTTACATTAACAGTCTCTTATACAATATATAACATTAAATAGAATGTGGAGGATTTGATAAATGATAATAAACACTGTAATATAATTGTTTTTATTCAAATTTATGTATTCTGCAGGGTACGTTCGAGAAAAAGTCATCTCCGCGAGCTAGCAATGTCAGCGGATCGTCATCCGGAAGCGACGTATGGCTGACGGCGTCCAGAGTATCGTCGGTGAAGGGCTCGGGAGCCTCCACACCGGTTGATACGTTTCCAGATCAGGATAGGACGTCGATGTCACGTCCAGGAAGCGCGCCCACGGTGGAGGTCGGTGCTGATCTTTTAGTTGCCCAACAACGTTCCATGTCGCTGCCCAAGTCCTTCTTGTCGGGCGGTAGCGGCCCTCCAGTTGGAGTCAATGGAGTCTACCTACAAAGGTTAGTGATATTTAGTATATAAATTGGAAATTTTTGTTATCAGTCTTTTTATTACTTTCAATTACTTGCTTTTATGAGAAAATTTTATGGTACTATTACGATTTATAGAATTAAGTACTTAGGGAAGAATTTTCTTAAGAATATAGAGAGACGTGTCCTAACATAATTATTTTAATGTAACCTGTATTGAAAATAGAAAAACCTGAATAACTAAATAGTACCGTCATTAATACTAATTAATATTTGGTTAAAAATTCACAGTGTGTAAAATTGGGTACCTACGTACGGACAAGATGGAATTTATATAACAACTTTCATTACATCTCATATCTATGTATATCAACAAATCAACCTTAAAGGCCCAACGACAAGTTAGAAATTGTAAACAGTTCTATGATAAATTGACAGAACATTGAAGTTATTTCAAACCTTAATCCCATTGTTGCTCATTCCCTACTTGGTTTCATTCTTCGTCGCCCTTTTATTAATTCTTATATCATCACCATCAAACCATACCAAACTCTAGGAGGGAATGTCTGTTGGTTCAACAGGACGTCATACACTTTTAGCAAATCTTGCGACTCTTAGACTGCTATTTGTTTCGTAGCTACTGTTCTTATTCTGTATTACAGATTACAAGTTCTGCACTTTGAGATTTACAATAGCTGGCGGCCTGTCAATTATAAATACCTTGTTAAATTGTCTTGCAATGCTAACTGTATGATAGAGAATGCTGAAAGACCCAACATATATATCATGTTGCGATAGCAACGAACACCAGATCGTCTAAAAAGTTTGCAGCATCAAAATGAACTTTCACATAATTTTACCAATTGCTATGCTTAGAACCAGTGGAGAGATACCATCCGCTTGACTCGTATCTCAAATGATTTTGACAAATAATTTAATACGCCTGAAGATTCCTAATAAGATTGATAATCTTTAACGAAATATCTTCTAAATCTACTCGTCCAGTATATAGGGGAAGATTAGATAAAAACAATAAAAACGACACTAACATTCTTTCCATATCTAATAAGTTTCTTAATAAATTGACGGAAAGCAAAATTTGGCCTCCACAATCACGATTCAGTTTATATCTTGCCTACTCTTGTCGTCTTATCTCCCTCAATTATTTTTCCAACCATTAATAGGAGTCAATTTTAGTCACTGCCTATCCCCATTGGTGGTTTCATTAAGTTTTGACCTTTCATAGTGTACCACACCAAGCTGATCCTATCAAAAACAAAGCATAGCAGCTTAGAGCCTTGGATGTTCGGCTCTGTCGTTGATTAACGTTTTCATCACCAGTAGCAATTTTGGATGACCAAAACTTTGGATAGCTCCTATGTTCAGTATGTGATTTTAAATGAGTCTTCGTGTAACTCCCCAACTATTCGGCATACTCTTCTTACAGTCTATGTGGATCGTCATAGCGTAATACCTTGAAATCTTCATCTTGCAATTTTCGGCTGTACAGAATGCTCAGACTACCACTTTTAAAACCTTGAAACCAGCTTCATACAGCAATCAATGACCTTCAGTCGTCTTTTTGAATTTAAAATTGAATTAAAAAAAGGTGAAACTTTCCGCAAATGCCAAATACTCGATACAAATACAGATATTTTCAACGCACTGAAAAATGTTGGGTTCATGCTTCAACAAAATGACACATACCGAAAATTAAAGCCTGCCAGTGGGATTTTAACATGAAGTTGGTTACAAATGTACCCAATACTATTAACACACATTTATACCATCTGGTATATAAGCTTTAAAATTATTTTATAGGTCTGTTACCATTTTTTGATCGTGGTAGTATAATTATCATAATAAGAAGAAAATCGTAATTAAATTCATCAATCGATCATACATGGCGAAATAATGAAACGGGCAAGCTCAAACACCATCATCGAACCGAAAATACACAACAATGAACTGGCCTGATTATTGATTGCAGCTAAACATATTTAATTTGTTCCAATGACCGACGTTCGACACGGAACAAAATTATACTGCTTAATAGGCAAATGATTGCCTTTGAAATGCATCGTACTGTCTAATGCATTTACTATTGAAACCTGCGTGTGCATATAGACGGATTGTTGCACATATATATCCGGCCTATTACACGATACAGATAACATATTCTAACTTTCCTCATGATTGGCTTTAAACGTTGCTCAGTAAAGTTTATATAAAGAGAGTTAAATAATCATGTTATGTGTTGAATTTAATTCCTAGTGCTATTTTCTGTTTTGGTAGAAAATACTATACTAATAGTGCATAATATTATCCGTAGCTGACTGCTTCTTTTTGCCCCCGTTCAGGTAAAATGGTGAAATCCTTGGAGGAAAAGGTCCTCTTCTAAAGATACAATCAATGAAGGGTCCATATTATTGCAATCCCCAGTGAGAATTCTTATAGATTTCTTACAAAAAAATATAACTCCCAGACGAAAGAAAACATATTTTATATTCTAGAATATTTAATATATTTATATTTTCGAAATCAAGAAGGAACTCATTATTTATATATTTGATTTTTTACAATATTTGAAATTGAATCAATACAACAAGGGAACGTGGATGAAATTAATTTATATTTTGAGATGAACCCCTCTCAATAACTACTTATGGAGTATTAATATTATATTGTATTGTATTGTATACAACAAACTACTGCAATAATATAGTAATCTGATATATTATAAGAGGCACCTTTCAAACGCCAGTGAAGTAAGATAAGAATATAATCATTCTAATATATCCTTTACAACTGCTACATCTTACACTAATAAATATTTTAAGACTATGCTCTTGGTAGGTTACAGGAAATTTTAATTAAATACAATACAATAATTAGAGATGAAGTAGAAAATCTTCTGGAGAATTCAAACTCCAAGTTAAAAGAACATAATGTTGGCTAGTTAGTAAGTAATTAGAGGAAGAACAAACAAAGACCTCACAACTAATGGTGAACGTTAACACAATTTAAGATAGTAAAACATTCACATTATTACATATATATGTATATATATATATATATATATATATATATATATATATATATATATATATATATATATATATATATATTATATATATATATATATATATATATATATATTTATATATATATATATATATATATATATATATATATATATATATATATATATTCTATATATTCTGTATTTTATTACTATTTTCTGTTGACTCATAGTCCCTCATATTCAGTTAAATCACTACTATTTGAAATCGTACAAGAATTGTTCTGTGAATATTCTGAGACATCTGCAGTTAAGATACTATATCAATCTTACGGCACAGTTTTGTATCATTACCTTTAAAGACTTACGTGTATTACATGAGCATCCTCTTTATATTATTTAAATTTTAATTTATGTCATATTTATATTATTTAAGCACGAAGCTGAGACAAGCGCAGATATCGGCAATAAATAACAATAAATTAAGAATAAAGATCTATACATACCATGAGATACATTTTACGTTATTTCCCAAAATTCAACAGCTGGTTCTGTTTTCAGAGGAGGTTAGCTGGATCGTCTTGGATACACATATTTAATATTGGATGAATATTTAATTAACCGCATTATTCTTTATCGTGACTTTATCATAAATTAACGTAAATAGCTGAGCTTTCTGAAAACCTCAAACATTTATTTAACAAGTTACCTTACTGCTATAGTTTAGATTTCGCAACGAAAGGAAAAAATTATGGCGTCCTATGAAGGAATATGTTTAAATCGCCATAAAATCACAATATCTAATGCCAAGATTATTATGCTAACTATGATGATGACTAGGCTAGTATTTATTTTAGTTTTAAAGTAAATAAATGGATAGAATACATAAATTCAGTAGAACAATAGCAGAAGGCCGAGGTACACAAATTGTAATATGTAAAAGGTTTAAGAAACCAAAACTATTAATTTACTTGAATATATTAATATTATTAATGGAAAGAAGAGGCGACTGGTTGAACGGCCATACATAGTGACACTAAGGGTTCTTACCTATTAGAAAACAGACCCCTCTTCCTTACTCGTAACCCCTTCAAATAGTTAAGTAACAGTAACAGAAGGACGGATGGTCTTGGCCTTATTAAATAACGAACACATATTGTGCAGCTATCTTAAATATAAAATTCAATACAGCATGAATTGTCACTAGCTAGGATAATTGTACTGTTTCTCGAAAGAGCAATCAACAAGTTCCTCACAAACATCTGCTCCGTGGTAGACTTTTTGAATACGCCGTAAAAACTCTAGATATATAATATATAGTATTGGGCAATCATCAACTATATAAACATTTTTCTGAATAGATTTAGGTCTTGAGTTTTCTTCGTTACAAAAAAAATAAATGATTGCTTGAAATAATTTATTACAGTACTTTGTTTCATCAAAATATTAAATTTACTCTGTAAGAAACAACAAAGAACGGAATAAATTCACTTATCTAGTCCACAATTTGGACACCGTTCAAAAAATAAATACAATAATACAAAAACAAACAACTATGCCAGATATTTCGGTCACGTTCGAGGAGCTAATCGTATCTCCTGACCTTTTTCTTCTTAATTTAATCCAGCGACGTACAGACCTCTTTATTTTTTTTTAAATCTCTATTTCCCAATAACCTCCTGGTTTTATCTTTGTAATGGTAATGGAACAAACTTCAATTTTCTATTATTTGTTCGCTTTTAATGTCGTTTTGTTTTAATTCCGTTTAGCAACAGTTGAACCAATTTCCTGTTATAAAATTTTGCATTCAACATATATTGAATTAATTCAAGAGATTAAAATATTTTATATAGTAGCTAAATATATATATAGTATAAAAATATACAGCATATTTATATTAATGTAAATAGTATAACTTAGTAGCCAATTCTTAATCACGCCAGCTTCTTGAATTCTTCGTGACTGAAATTGTTGCTTAATTAGGCCTTTAAATCACAGACATATTTGGTTATTCGGTAAAACCGGTACCAACATATATTTTTTAAAACGAAAGGCACCTCTGCTTTACTCATTATTACTCACACACTGTCAATAAACAAATATTACGTACTTGAATGTATTTTGATCATTCATAAATAAACCCCCAAGGATTGAAAATGGCTACTAGACTAACTACCTCAAATTGCCATTTCGAACATACTAGTTTCAGTATCTGGCGTGAGAAAAGAAGAATTTCTCCACTGACGATAAAAAATAAAGCTAGTAAGATAATCCCATGCGCAAAAAGTCTATTCCAGGGGAGATATCCAAATAGACACCGAATTACTCACGGTCATAATTAGGTTAATCTGGTTTCTTTCTTTGGAACCACTGTTTTGGGAAGTGTATCAGTCTCAGAATCGAGTTAACAATATTTGTTATAGAATTAGAATTGTTAATCCATCATAATCGGGAACTTTTTTGCCTAATAATCAAACTTTATATCATTTGCGAGATGACTAGATGATTTAGTAGTTTGTGAGCTTGTGAAATAGTTTATTTGAACTCTTCACTTCCTTTTTCAGCATCTTTGAAGATTTGCTCTACTTTTTTGGACATGACATCAAGATGAGGCATCTTCATTTGGCCGATCTATATTGGCCAGTATAAGCCAACACCTATAAGCTTTTAAGCTTAAATATATTTTAAAGTTAGAATAAAAAGCCTTTAATTGCGGATAGTGTTATAAAATAATAGAAACATAGGAAATTCCACAGAACTTAAATAAAATTACAAGCGAAAGACGTGCTTTCTTTTGTAAGTTGATAGTTTTTTATTTATTATTTAATTGACATATTGTTACTAGTCGTTTCCGTATAACATAAAATTTGTCTTTATAATAACTTAAATCTAGGTATATAACTAGGAGGGCCCATCGGCCCTATCTCAGTCTCTGGTGAAATAATGTTTACACATGTCACTGCTGAATTTTTTAATATATGCACCTCATTACCCAATACTACACAAGATCAGATGGTTTGATTCTTTTGAGTCTGTGTCCTGTTCTGGTGGTATCCAATAGTTGCAATATTTCAATTTTCGTGTGATGAGTGAATGGAGTCTTTCCTCATTCCCCCTTGCAATTATCTTGCTTTCGTGACTGACTGTGGGTATCTGAAGGTCTCGATGTAAGTAATCACTCCTAAAGTATTTGGGTGTACCCATAATACCTCTCAGGACTTTGTTCTGAAAAATTTGTATTTGATTTATGTTACTCTTTGCAGAACATCCCCATAATTCAACTCCGCATGTCCGTATAGGTTTCAGTATTTGCTTATATAATAGCAATTTATTATGTACTGTTAATTGTGATTTTCTTCCAATTAGCCAGTACATTTTCCTATATTTCAATTCCAGTTATTTTCTTTTCTTCTTTATATTTCAATTAATGTTATCAAACAAGGAGAACATTTTGTTGAAAGAGTTAAATTGTCATACTTAAATCAGTCTAATCAATTACTAATTAAATTTGATTAATATGAGCAGAAATAAGAAAACGTTCCTTATATATATATATATATATATATAAGATGTTAAATAGAAAACTGTTTAAACACGAACCACTACCCAACTCGAAACTTCCGTAACTTATTTTATACGTTATGGACGTAGAGTTAAATCTCTTGACATTTCCTGTACAAAACTTTCTCAACACGAAACTAAGAATTTTCGGTAACGTTCAGTTCATTTACTTCCCCTGTATTTGAGTTGCACGCTAGCCCGTCCGAATTTAATTCGATAATATCACTTATTTACTTTTCCATTTAAACATAGACAATTTAATCGGGATCTTGTACTTAATATCGATTAACAATGATAATATGGAATTATTTTATTAATATTTAATTATATTTGTTTAGTTTTGTCCAATATTTTTGACTTAAATTTATTCTTTATGTTTAACATAAATTAATTAATGTTTTTTTAGTTCAAAAGTGTAACTCTAATTATAGATTATTATAAACCAATACGAAATAGCAAACGACATTTGAGCTGTGTTGCTAATTATTTAACTTAACTACTATAACATCCAACTGTAAATTGCTTTCCTACCTCCCTACTTACACTTTAGCATTTCATGAACAGTTTATATTTTAATCCGGACTTGCATTCTATATCCTACCTATCCGAAAGATTATTATGCCTGAAGATTCTAATTATTTTTGTTCTACACTATATAATGTCCAATTTTCTACACAATATCAAGGTATTAATCAAATAAAATATTTTAATGTTCTTAATTTGGGAATTTTATGTAAGCTGTCATACGGTTCCTGATTTCTAATTCACAATTTTATTGTACGTATATAATTACTCTAAAATATTAAAGTTATGTACTGGTTCTAGTCTCCATATTGATTTCAAAATATAACTTTCAACGTTTTCCCCTGGACTATAATTTCGAATTATTTTAAATGAATCCTCAATCAGGTTTTCAGAACTTGGTAGCATATGTTACTGGACTATCCTTCACTAATGTGGCAGTAGCCCTTTCAAATCCGCTTAATATATGTACATTTTCGATAGTATTGATTGTCCAAGGGCAATAGTGTAATTTTAAGGGAGGTAAAACAAAAGGCCTTCTATAATGACCACTAAGTTGGTCACAGATATATCTTCACTTCGAAGCCCACGCTATAATAGCTTGGACACAAATATAAATCAACAAACACAACCATAATAATGTAGAGACTTCCAGATATACTAGCACCAACAAGACCAATCTCAACATAAGCTATGATATCTCTATGAAGATAATCGATCTCTCGTACAATTCCGAGGAGTCTGTCTGTATTTTCTCGAATTAAAGAATTCCTAAAGTTTTGCAGTTCATACATAGATCTAATCTGAGTGAGCCGTCGACTGTTGCCCCGTATGTGGTATACTAAAGTAAGAACAAGGTAACAAAACTTTCATTGAAGAGGCGGGCTCTAGTTCATCAATTGATCATAAGAGGAACGACAATGATCCAATCTCAGTCGGTTCAGACTTACGGCATGGTGACGAAGACAAGAGATGAAAAAATTCAGTTTTGGTTTCAAAGGGCTTGTTATGGTTGGCCTCCTAGACCCAACGACGTTTTACCGAGAATGGGATAAAATCTCTTAAAGTCTAGATACTATTATAACTTATTCTAAACTCTATCCTAACTTATTCTAAAGACTATACCAACTTATTCTACAGATTATTATATCACTATTGTATATCCATGTGTCTTTTAATCAGTTCGTATGGCAGTTTGCGTTTGAGCCTACGCACTTCACTATAATCGCGCACATTTGACTATTTGGCGAATGCATTGACATGCACTAACAGTCTTTCAAAGTACGTACTTTGCACTAACACTTCGAATCACACTCGTTATGGGTTTCAAGGGGATATCGCGCTGTATTAGCCTGTTGGAGACGTAATACGGGACATGGACAATTAATCTCAAACCTTTATTCTGAAACATCTGAAGAATAACTGTATTAGATTTTCCGGTGGTACACCACAGTTCAATACTATAAGTTCATGAGCCTACGTATTGACTTATATATTTGGTTAAGTTTAAGCCCAAGCTATTTGCGTTTTGTCACTATATGTTTATTCCTTGTTCCATTCCATTTTCTGCTTTCGGGAGTTCATAATTATTTAATTTTACTGAGGGACAAATTCTTCTAAGAAGGGTGAATTTCACACGGGTAGATCTTATCTCATTTGCCATGTTACCTCATACCCCATATTTCCAACCACAATTCGACTGGGGGTTTCTTGTTTCTTTGTAAATATAAATAAAAATATTCGAAATAATATATACCAAAAAGACCGCTTTCAGCATTTAATTTTTATCGGCAAACAAATTTCGTATAAAAAATTCAAATGATTTAAGAGTATTATCTCGAGGAAACAAAGCCGAACATCTATATATAATTCAGGCTGAATCAATACAAATATCACACACGAAATCCATATATGGATCGCGGGTAGCGTAGCAATCTGAACCTCGACCCCATCCTTCCACGGAAAAAAAATTTAACCGTTTCATATAGAGAAATCTCTTTTTAAGGGAATCTCCTATTTTTTTATTTGCTTTGTATTCCCCCGGCTCGTATCTAATCGTATACGGAATGAATTTCCACGGCACCGGTTTAATTTTATATTTATCTTCGTCTTTCACCTCATATACTTTATACGACATCCCTACTTTATTATATTTTGAGGTTTATAATATATACACAAAATGTACGGAACCTTTTTAACAATGGACGTGACCAACGATGAGGGGAGTTATCATTCGGTTGTATAATCATGATCTGCCAGATTAATATTTCAAAGGCTTAATTTCCTCATGAATCAAGGATCAATAAATTTACAATAGTGCAAGAGAAATAATATATTACTGATTTTGTACTTGGGCAAGTATGGTGGCCGAAGAACGTACCATTAACATTAGAAAATTATAATAGTTCTTGTCGGGCGACACGTTATTGGAAATGTTTTTATGAAAACAATATAAAGAAAAAAGTAGTCCTCCTCCGCCTTTGTCAATTGTTTTTTTTTTCAGTTCGCTTTTGTTTAGCATCCTTTTGACTGCATTTACTTTGGATAGCTAAACACCTCTGAACATTAACATTATTTCTATATCGTATATAGAATATATGGTATTTAATTATTTCTTAGTATAATGTTAAACGCAATTATGTGGAAAGTATGTATAAGCCTTATTCTTACTTATACAGGGCGATAAAATCTTAGTTGAGATTAAAAAAAAACATCACACAACACAGGACAACTTTTTGCTTTAATATTATTTTGTTATTGATCGAAAGTAAACGAAAAACAGACTTATATCATCAATTAATCAATAATAATAGAGCATTTTGGAGCTTGAGTGAGTAAATTCCACATAAGCTTCTGTGGGAAATTGTTTAATGAAAAACGATCAACCGCAAAAATACGCATTAAAATTAAAATTATAGATAGTGATCTGAAGAATAGAGAGTTAACTCTATGAAAGGGCAATAGCCAGTTACTTAATATTTATATAGACGATATTTGATGAAATTTTAAGTGCCTGTATTTTTATAATTAGCAAAAACTAGCATATATTTAAGATATGAAATACATAATATTCCAAATCTATTTTTAAGTCATGTATTTGAAGTATAAAATACAAAATATAGTATTTCAACTATTTTTGTATCAATTGTAAATTACAAAAGCCAGGTTTTATGTAATATAATGAATAAAAGAAGAATTTCCTTTCGTTAGCCCTTGTTTTTTGATTGATCAAGAAAACAATATTTATACAGGTCCTGATGGGTATAAACTTGCGTTATATTGAACACATTTTTTATATTTGGATATCGTTCTAGCATGGTTCTTTTTACTACTATCGTTTAGGAAGTTGAAAACTCCAATTTTTGAGCCTGTGATCACTGTCCCTGATCACAAAAGTAATAAAAATCAACATTTTCTTTACCTATTATGCTACTCCGGCTGGTCCCAGACATCATTTCATCTTTTCTGTAATTTTCCTCATTCATTTGTAGTGATACTTTCTTCCAATCAACACATTTTGTAACTAAAATAGTAGTATGGCTCTATTTATTTCAGATGCATGTTTGAAAAACTTATTAAATCTTCTATCTAAGCTCTCTTTAGTTGCAGTTACCAATAGACTAACTAATAGTCTTACCCACCTTACCAAATAAATAATTTCATTTTGATTTGCTTCAAATAGGCTACACTATGGAATCGTGAAGAAATTTCGATCTTGTGGTACAGGGAAATATTAAGTGATGTCCAAAACTATTTTATGATTTTAGTGGAATTGGGCTTTCTAAACATATTCCAGAACACGAGAATCTTTAATGAAATTATTCAGGTCGGTAGTGATCAAAATACTTAACACGTGAGACATCACAGTACAATTGTTTTTGTTGGCAACTTTACAGATTGAAATATTTAGTCCTTGCCATTTTGCTTACGAAGTCTATCTAGCGTTATTTTCTGTAAAACTTAGACCAGGACAGATAAATGTGTTTATTATAATCAAAAGTATTAGATATAAATTTTTAAGTATAAGTGAATTGCGAATATGCATTAGAATTTCAATTACGCATTTTATTTACAAATTACTAAAATACTGTCCAAACCTGACAGATCATGCCACGTCCAAAATTTTCAATTAAACGACAATGATTTGAAGAAATCTGATGTCAAGCTAAATACATTTAGAAACTTATGATGATACTTCTACGGCACATTCCGATTATCGGTTTTAGTTTTAACGATTTCAAAGTGGTTAGTTTAATATTAGTCATAAAGAGCGATCTTACGGACCAAATTCCAAGAAAGTTCGAAGACAATGAATTAAAAGAACTGTTGAACATAAACCTATCGTAAGCTCCAATGGAACTTCCAGAAAACCTGGACAGTGATAACTGGAAGAATGGTATGGCGATATATTTGGATACTGCATTGTTTATATTGTTCCCTGCAAACTATTGGGTTTATATACGGAGAACCCCAAAACAACCTACAATACCTACTTTTTAATTAGTACAGCCAAGGATGAGAAAGATTCTAGTATGATTTGGACGGCAAAATGATTGGATAGCGATATTTAACCTGTCTTCCCATTCACATCAGTATCTACTCTTCAATTATTCATCACTTACTGCGAACAAATATCTTGATATCCTCAATGATGAAGTTTTTACTATAACTGGGATATTAGTGCTGATTTCCAATAGCAATGGGAAATCTTGCAAGATTTAAATGCACTCATAAATACTGCCAAAAAGTTCACTCTTGGTTTGAGATGTACCAGAATATCATCAAACAGCTTCCCTAGGCAGCACAATCGCCACATCTCAACATAATGGGATCATTATAGCGAATTTTAGAATAGAGAGTATGGAGCAGAACTCCATCCTCAACATCGTCGAGGCCCTTGACGATGGAACAATATTCCGTTAAAAACCATTTAAATACTCTACGAATCTATTACTTATTAATAAATAAATATTATGTATATATCAGGTGATCATATTATTGTTCATCCCCTGTATATGCAATATACGAGGGCGGTCTGATAAGCACTTGTAGCAAAAAAAGAAATATCGGTTAGTGGGTCGAGTCTTGTTTTTGGAAGAAAAGTCGCTCACCGTCGGTTTTTCACCACACATGCCCAGGTGCGCCGAAAAGGGAGGTTAACATAACAAAAATCGATTAACTCAAACGGTAGACCACCGATTGAAGGTGCGCGAGATAGCTGAGACAGTAGGCATCGCAATAGATCACGTGGTTCATATCCTGCCTGAAATTTTGGGCATAAGAAAGCTGGCGGCGTGATGGATATTGCGTTTGATTACTCCATACAACAAACGTAACCATGAGATCACTTCAGAGCAAAATTGAGTGTGAAGAAGTTTCTGTATCGTTTCATGACCGTCGACGAAACATGGATCCACTAGTACACACTAGAGACCCAAGAACAGTCGAAACAGTGGACTTTTCCCAGTAAACGCGCCCCGAACAAGTCACTACGGCCAAACTGGTCAAAGTGGGCTACGAACTGCTGCCCCATCCGCCATATCCTCCAGATTGGATCCCGTGTGGCTTATTGTCGTTTGCGAACTTGAAAAAATCGTTCGGCGGGCAAAAATGTGAATCGAACGAGGAGATCATCGCCGCCACGGAACTCGAGAATACGCATTATTCAGACAGGTTAAATAAGTTGGGTCATCATTGGGTCAAGTGTATCGAGCTAAATGGAGACTATGTTAAAAAATAAATCGCCACTGTTTCATAATTTTCGTTTCTCTTTTGTAGGCTTACCAGTATATACCAGTTATAAGTATAAGTACTTATCGGACCACCCTCGTACATAGTAGCGCAATCACAGTACATAGCGCCTTCTAAACTAAATATATCAGATGATATTACATAATATTACGAATATTTCAAGCGCAAATGTCGGATCCCAATAGGGGTAAAGAATATAAATGGGCAGTTTAAATTAAAACAAGAACATAATCGTTCGAAATTAAACATTTATATTGATCAAACCCTTATCGCACACACTATACATTTAATTGCAATGTGGCCGTACTAAAACGCACTCGAAAAAAAAACCTCCATTAAAAACCTACGAGGAGGTTATTAATAAAGGCCGTTCTGCTATGTCGTAAAGTCGGCCGATAATAAAACATTTCGCCAGTTTATTTCTCATATTTAAATATCCCGGGTAGAAAAAAGATTTATTGCCATCCTTACCGAGAGGTTTATTAAATTCTGAATCGCGACAAGTAGTCCTGACGCGAATCGTTGCTTTCTTTGTTTTATAGTCGGCAGTTCGCTAATTAAATTTAACAGAACATTATTAGCGACATTGTCGAGTTCTATCCGACTTCGGGGCATCAACTTAAACCAGTTTCCAGATTAAATTTCAGCGAGTTATGTTATTTTAAAGATGTCAGAAATTATTTAGTTTTCGACGGTCGCTCGAGTCAAGAATTTCTCGTATATATCATGTCGTGCGAATTCGCGAGTCGCCATCTGTCAAAAGTAGAAATAAAAAATTACAATGCTTATGACATTCCATCTTTCCTAAGAACACATATGTTTAATTTTTTCACCTAATAGCCTTCAGAAAGTATTCGTGGCCTTAATTAAGAGGGACAGAAAATGGTTACTGTCAAATGATACAAGTTTTTCATCTTTTGGGTAACTAGGAGATATCATGCCTTCAGATGCTATGTCTGGTGAATACGCTGGGTAATACAGAACTCATATCGGAGCTGCAACATTATATTTTTCACAACTCTTGCAATACGTGGCCGAGTTTGACTGCTACAATACTTTGTTCAATTTTTTCAATTGACTTCAGTAGGTATCGACACTAACAGTTTCATTGGTTTTGAGTAGCTCGTAATCATACTACACCTTGCTGATTTCACGATATGCATAACGAAACTTCATGGCCATGAATATTCCGCGTTCGTGTGCATAGTTCTGCTGAACTAAACTATGACTCGTGTGTGCTTCGGTTTGTCAAAATATTTCTATTTTTCATCGTCGATAACAATATGCCATAAAAAGATTTCTTACTGGGCAAACAATGAGACCGCAATGTTGAAAAGGTTCGAAATGGCGTTTTTGAGTTGACAATATTTGGAAATTGCAATTCAAGCTATAGCCATTTTCCGTTCTTTTCGATTGTTCTCGTCATATGTAAAGGTTCGGAATTTAACTTAATTTGTGTCTGATATGCTAAAATTGGATCATTTTGAACAATCCATAATTTATAAAAACAAACACAAGACAATATGCTGCAAAATTGGTTTAAAACTGCCGAGGCAGAACTAGCACTTTTTTAACAGAAATGTGTTGCACCTATAATGTTTCTTTTATAAAAGAAATTCTTTATTCATAATAAAATTGAAAAGACTTATCAACCATTTTCCATCCACAAATCCACTTATTTTTTTCAAACTTTATAATATATAACCTCTTACACAATAAACAATGAGACACTGATCAGAAAAAGTATTTGTTGAACAAAGAAACATATAAAAGGCACAGCAGGAAAGGGAGGAATTCCTAATTACGCACCTCCAAATATTTATGACAGAGTTTGCGAACATATGGAAGTATTGTAGCACCGAAAGTAATTATGTTTTGTCAAAATATCTAAACGACGACAACGATTTTCCATTATTTGTTAAAAAAATAACGATTATTAAAATATGATTTTTAGGTTTTTGTTATAATTAGTTATTAGTAGGCATTCTATCTATCTATATTCTAACTATCAATGTCAATAATTGATATACAAATATTCAAATTATTGAATTCGATGGTTTTGACATTTCTCTCCATAAAATTGCTGATGATACTGGCTAATTACAATAACATAAACTACACAACCTACCAAACTAATTTATGTACAAAACTACAAATCTATATAACAGCTCTCGATTTTCCATAATCATTTCCATCCAAAGCTCAACCATTACTTTTGAGGATTGGAGAAATTTGCTGCCGACCATCAAACACTTTTATAAACTTATGGTGATGCCTCCTCCCTTATTGTCGAATTTCGTTTTAATGATTTAAATTAGAATTTAATATCAAATAAGGTTATAAGATAAATTATTTGACGAAAGCCTATCTGAAGCTTTCAAACAACTTAGCTGATAATCACCTTTGTTGATGAATCATCTATTTCCAAACATTTACATGGAATGGGATAGATCAAAAAGGAATAAAAATGGCCCCACAAAATAACTGTTTCACTGTCGCAGTTTCATTTCTTGCCAGAAAACTGTCAATATCAAGCGCCAAAAGTCACTTGTGAGTTAAGGAGAACTAACCACCTCGACATCGAGTTCAAAATAAACTAATAATTTAGATAAATGACGTAATAAAGTATACGTATTATTTCTTAATCAAATAAAATTGATTTAAATTGATGCTTAATTACGAGTTACGTTACTTTTTACCAACGAGGGTTTATCTGGCCCGGACCTACTATATAACGTTAGCTCCGAACCACAGTCCTCGGCATTAAGCCTAACCAGCCAACCATTAAGTAGGCCAGTGATCTGCTTAGATACCATCCCAGAAGACATCCGGCCTTACCCAGCTTGGTTACTGGCATAACTGGAATTGTTATTTTTTCGGATTTTCCACTGTTGCCTATAAAGACATTTACAATCACAAACATAAAGTACATCCATGGATTCCAACCCACAACTATCGCAACATTAGGAGGGCCATCCTGGCACCTTGACCACTGCGCCAACGGACCAATGTTTCCAACACCAATGTTTTAAAAACTACAGATTCTTATAAACGTTTAAAGAAAAATAAAAACGAATATAAATTCAACAGTTTCTTTGATTTATATACCTTAAGACCTCATATAACATGACAATGTTGATATAACAGTGATATTATTGCTTTGTTACAGGTTATAAAAGTGAAATATTCCCATACTAAACAATAAAAACCGTTTTAATGATCTACTGCTTCGGCACATCGCCGCTATTAAATCGCACCGATACAGAAAACGTTAGAAGACGAGAAAGAACGGCCTCGAAAAATTAGCAAGCAGCTTGCGATTGAGATAACACTAGAATCAATATTGGCCCGATTCTTTCGCTCGTCTCGTCGACTGTGGAGCGCGACGGAGTTGGTATCTCATTTTACTTTGATAAAGGATTTTGTAGGCAACAAAGAGGGGCATCATTTATATAGGGCCTATCGACGTTCAATGACAACGGAAAAATTGTGACATCTGAAAGGAAAAAAAGCCTTTTATTGGAAAATATTTTGGTCGTTCAGGCTCAAAACGTTTTGTTCTTTCCTGCTTATAAATTCGTTATGTGTCTGAGGGGATCGTTCCTAATTTGGAGAAAATCAAATAATAATTAATCAATTTGTCGTTATTTGGTTGTCAAATAAATTAGCACAATTTCGTATGTTATTAAAACGGATTATGATTTATATAAAAATATTATATTTTTATATATTACATTTTCTACACCTTTTTCTCATCTTTGACGAAAAAACCACTCGAACAAAATTGTCAAGAGAAAGCAATCATAGATTCACCTACTTCTTCAACATATTGAACCCATGCTGCATAGACCTAAACAAGTGGTTATTAGCTTTATGTTATTTTGAGTTAATAACTGTTGAATGGATTTTCTACGATATTAATACAGTCCGAAAATATCTTTTGAGCTAACTGTTTAGGTGGTGACCGTTTTCTTTCTTTTAGGATCTGTCACAGCTCAATAATTGATTCATGAACTGCTGAACTGTCTGACAATTCCTTGAGAGTGTGAGCTGGATTGTCGTCCAATAAATCATGACTTCGAAATTTTTTCACCTGCAGCCGTTTTTCATTATTGGCATCAAAATCTAAACCAAAACTGACAATTGGAATATGACGGAACAGAAGAACCACAAATACCTAAAGGTTTCATGGATTTGGGCAGAATATTTCTTTAAATCCAACAAGACAAGTAATGAATACCGAACGCCTGTATACACTGAATAACTCAATAAAAGAAAATGAAAAACTGATATTTTATGTAAAGTATTGTCAAACCATTGAAATGGATAAATTATGATAAATTATTCTAATTTGCCTTTCCGTCTATTTGCTGAATTCCGTCAATCTCAAAATTCCTCTCTTTCCATCTCTTCACTATTTTATCATCGTCCGCTTTCAAGGCGGTTCAGCCAACAGCAACAATATACAACATTCTTTATTAAAGCAATTAATACAATAATAACATATTTTATCATATAACATATAATAATGACATGATAATGCTCTGATGTGTTAAAAATTAATTGCTCTTCCTTAGGCTCGCTAAAGCTCGAGAACGGTTGGACGGATTTGGCTAATTTTGATTTCGAAATATTTATAGAAGTTCACGAAAGGTTTATATGGTAGAAAATAGGGAATAATTACAAGGAACTTAGTAAAAACATCATCTTTGTTCCCATCTTTTCATTGTCATTAATATTCAGGCATTTCCAAAAATGTTGGATACTGATTAAAACGGTCGACCAGTATCATCAAACCGTAGAATATATAATGTCCCAAACTTTGAAGATAATATCTTGGCACTAACAATTTAATAGCATACCCCGATTTTTGATATGTAAGTCCATTCGATAACAGCAATTTCGAATCGTATTCTAATTTAATACAGTTTTTATATTTTCGCTATTTATATTTTAACTTTTTTATACTGGTCGTTTAATACTTTTTCAGTATTTACATCGATGTAGTGAAATTCAAGTTAGAATTTTTAATCGTATTTTGATTGCGATCGAATAAATATTTACCAAGAATGGAGTTGGAATATATGGTGACTATATATGGTAAAATATACGTTGTAAATATATTTCATATCTGCTATTTTTTAGTCACAAAGTTGGTGCACGAGAACTTATTGTATTTACTTCATTATAAACAAGACCTAAGAGAAGACTAAGAGAAGAGAGTCGAAGTATATCAAATGTACAAAGAACTACCTCACGTGCTAATCGCACTAATAACCAACGAGAGACAGAAAATTATAGTAGTCATATCGATATATCTTAAATTGTACTCGAGAGATACCGGAAATGAAGTATATAGGCTTAGAATGCAACGAGTTCGTGCAAATCAAATACAATAACAAACACGACACAATTAAATTGAATTATTCTGTAGACGTAGTGCTGGGGCAGGGCTAAGATCCATGAAATCTTCTATGTAATGTTATTTTTTAAATATATTTTAAAATGAGTTATGCTGTGAGGGTGGGAAAGAAAAATTGCCACAATTAGTCCCACCACCCGATCCAGGTTCCTTAGTTTCTAGGATGGGAAATAATTCTAAGCAATTTTGACCAAGAAGTGATAACATAAAAAAATATAACAGTTTTCTTCAAATGACGTTGTATAAATGTATATGTGAAAACTTGGTACGTGCTGTAGCGACCGCTACGACCCTTTAGGCCACCACGCATTCACCTACAGCAAGTTCAAAGGTTGGCAACGCCTGTGGATTGGTACCATGCGGTACCCGGCTATAAAAGACCACCACGATGACGTCTCGCTATCTTTTCTTTTCTCTACAGCCTTGTTATAGTACCACTTCCACAGCGCTACCGTACTTCCTCTACCTAATCTAATATCCTGTCAATTCTCCCGTCGACCACATGTATCGACTATAACGAAATAAACAAGTATTTCTTCAACCAGTGTTCTTAGTTCTCGTGCAAATTCCTTTCCAAAAATAGTAGTGACTGTTCGGAAAAACAATAGCATCGACAGCCACACATTTCGACCGACCGACCGACCCGACGAACATTCTTACAGTGCCTTTTAAATTAGAGCGTTTCCCTTGATTTCTTTCCCCCAACAGATCCTGATTTGATTCCAATAGGACCACTTCAGAAGTGAACTCTTTCGAATAAAAAAAGAATTTTAAAAATTGGTCTACAATGGACGGAGAAGTCGGCGAACTCCTCCTTTTTCGAAGTCGGTTAAACGTATATATGCAGCCGAAAATAACAGCTCAATTGAAAAGTCCTCGGCCTGACACATAGATGGCGCTACTAGAATTAAATCCATACGTTCTTTAGTTAGCCCTAACCTTCAAAAGATGCGTGTATAAATTTGATACGTGTCGGATCATTAGTTCGTGATTTATAGCCTTTTAAGTGGACCAACTTTTATTATTATGAAAAAAAATGGATAAAAAGGAATTTCGCGTGTTGGTAAAATATTGCTTTTTGAAGGGAAAAAATACAGTTGAAGCAAAAACTTGGCTTGATGCCACTGCCCCAGGACAGTTTCCGGCTAAGTTTAGACGTGGTGAAATGAGTACCGAAGACGGTGAACGCAGTGGACGACCAAAGGGGTTGTTACCGACAAAAACATTTAAAAAATCCACAAAATGATTTTGAATGACGGTAAGTTAAAATTAAATGAAATAGCAGACCCTCTAAAGATATTAATTGAACGTGTACATCATATAATTCACGAATATTTGGGTATGAGAAAGTTCTGTGCAAAGTGGGTGCCACGCGAGCTCACTTTTGAAACACAGCAAAAACAACGAGAACGAGTTGATGATTCGGAGCAGTGTTTGAAGATGATCAAGCGTAATAAACCCGAATTGTTGCGTCGATATGCGACAATGGATGAAACTGGCCCCCGGCGACTATTTCCTGTTCTCAGATCTCAAAATAATGCTCACTGGAAAGAAATTTTCGTCGATTGAAGAGGTGATCGGCGAAACTGAGTCCTGTTTTGAAGCAAAGGACAAATCATACTACAAAAATGGTATCGAAAAGTTTGAGGGTCGCTATAATCAGTGTACCGCCATTGAAGGGAATTATGTTGAATTAATAGAACCTATCCCATTTCTGAATTCGGTTCAAAACTAAGACCCGATGATGAACAATATCTCGATGAATTTTAACGCAAAACTGCACCCTATCATCGACGTAACTTCATTACATTGATTTACGATATGTGTTAATGAACAGACCGTTTCCACAGTCCGCACGAGAGCCTTTCCGCGCCTACGCCATCCAGAATAACGACCCGACTCCCGATAATTCCATTAAAATTCCCATAAATATTAAACAATGATCCAACTGGCCGCGAACCCCTTCCTCCTCACCGATATCTGCCGCCGGCGCGAAAACCACCTGGTGACCGATGGACCGGCCCATCGATTTTCGCGCGTTGTTCCCCAACGTGACGGGCGACACGTGACCCGATCGTAGCCGAGCGACGGCGTCGCGATGCCCGCCGACGTCTAGACGCCTACGATGCACCGGCCGAAGCTGTTCGAAAATCGCGATGCATCAGCGTCGTTCGCCGACATTTTCTCCATGTGGATTCCGCTTTAGACCATAGTAGGAAGAAGCGGCATCAACGTAGGCCCGTGCGTTTGCAGGAGACACAGTCCTGTTACATTTTCAGGTTATTTTACTGAAATATTGACCACGATGCACGTGTTTGTTTACCGAATTGGGTCATGCAAGGTGCGAATCATAACGATATAGGGTAAGGGTTTATGTTTTTAATTAGTATTTGCTTCGTTTTCAATGAATTTGGGACCAAAATACGTTTGCTGGTTGCACGTTGAGTAAATCTTAATAACCTTAAAATATACAAAATTGTAGGATACGAAAACAGGTCTCCAACAACGTGCCATGTATTATTAAATTGATATTTCGATATAAAAATAACTAAAATATATTCTATATTCTTTATTATTTGCTTAATAATAGCTTAGCAATACTATAATAGTTGCTTCTTGTACTCTCTGCACACTGTACCTTTCTTTATTTTGCTGTTTATTATTGATGTGAACTTATTTCTTTTAAATTTTTTTTGATTATCCGTTTTTTCATTTGTTTATGACATATCAATGTTCAACAATATATAATAGCTGCTATTATTAATATGTTATGTTACTTCATTATTAATAGATGTTAAAAATAAAGAAAACTTTTCTACGTCCATTTTTAAATTTATATTGTATTTGAAAGAATGTTAATTAAATGGTACCAAAAAGGGTCATCTTATTTTGAGCTTAGATAATAATCCTCACCTAAACAGCAGTATTAAGTATTCATATGATTCATCTATAATCTACAGTTATTTATACAAACTTATTTCAAATACATTTATTTTTAATTTTTTCTTTATGATTTATTTTTTCATTTCCTTATGATATATTGATTTCTGCACAAGAAAGTCTTAAAGTTATTACTCTATTCATATAACAAAATACAGTTATGTATTAAATACTGAGATAAGTATGTTTCTAAATGGTGAGTTATTAATATATGTCAAATATAACGAAAACTTTTTCTGTGTATATATTTAAATTTACGTTGTATTCGAAATTTACAATTGTCCCATCTAGGATTTTTCTAAATATTCTTCGTTAGATACAGTTTTGGTTGGTCATTGCAATTTTACCATATTACTTATATATTGAATATTTTAAAATTACTCTTTATACAACTCTCTACACTATACTCTCTCTACAAATATATACATATATATATATATATATATATATATATATATATATATATATATATATATATATATATATACGATATGGATAGTATTGAACTCTTAATTTTCTTCTTAATTTCTATAATTGCAAACTGCCTGATATTCTAAATTGCCCTTATTAGATCCACTTTTGGACTTTTTGATGGTAATGTTGGTATATAATATTAAAACCTGTTAATCTTAAAACCACTTTTATATCTGCAACAATATATAGATATATTTCTAAATTTGATATATAGTTATTAATAAATGCAAAATATAAAGAGAACTCCTTCTACATTCATTTTATAATGTATATTATCTATTATTATTATTTATTTACTTATTTAGTTCATAGTTTTAATACTATAGTTATTAGATACCTATTGATTTCATTTGAGATTTGGAAATCATACTTTCGTTACAAGCAAGAAGCATTTTGATTTTTTTCCTCTAGTCCCTATGTAGTTATGTAATACAAGTTTATACAGATATTCCCAATATATACAGCTCTCAGATTCTTAAAAACCTTAAATAATGTTGATATTCGCTATTAGCTAGTAATGCCCATTATATTATTTGTTTTACTTAGAAGGAAATATCTTCATATCATTCAACTTTTAGCATATTGTTTCAAGAGTGACTATTTTCAACAGCATTTAATCGTTACATCATACATTGTAATAAAATAAGATAGTAATGTTGATAAATATTAAGAATTATCTTTATCAACAAAAGTTTTTAAAAAATACATACAATAAAACGCATTTATAATTTATTGAAGTATGTTTATATATTGTATTAAACAAATCAATAGGTGTCATCTTTTTTTATTTAAATAAATAATTTAGAGTATTTAATTAGAAGAATTTAGAACGGTGAGGGTTTATATTTTTCACAGAATTATAATTTTACGACGTAGGCACTTTTTGTAATAAAAACTTTCAATACTTTATTATATTTGCTTTATATTCAATTTGAGAAAAATAATTTCGAATTTTTGTCAAACGCAAAAAAAATACAACCAAATGATTTTCACAAGTTTCTGAAACCCAGTTTTAGGCCATTAAGATAGTTAGATTTATGGTTCCCATCCTAAAATGTTATCAAGCACTATTGCCTTCAACATCGTCCTATTGATTTTAAGAATATCTTGTATTTCCAATAATTCTCGAAAATACAAATCGATCTAATTCTTAGTACAGATATTTAGTAAATTTATGCATTATGCATTAATACATCTCAAGTGCGGTAGTGAAGTCAAAGTTATCTAAGCCAAAATAAGGCGTGCTTCAAAAACAAACAGGTTGTACGCTCTATAGATAGACGTAAGTCCTGTTAATTATAAACCAAATTACGTGCTCGGTTTGATGCGATTAATTGTTGTTTATGACGATCAGCTGTAATGGCTTCGCCAGGGTTTAACAACTCATTAAACAGTAAGTCTTTCATTATCCAACAAACCCACAACGTAACTGTTGCACTATGATTTATGATTATATTAAGAATTATATAATATGTTCATGCGCTAAAAGTAATTAAATCAAAAATAAACTAATGCTGTTGAAGATCGAATATACCTATTATTTTTATTATTCTACTGGATATTATAACAATCTTTGCAAAACAGAAAGCGCTCAAAAACAAAGAGAAGCACTTGTTTCTAGTTAGGTCAATTTATATAGTTCAAGTACCTCTGACATTTTATTTAAATTTTTTGGAATGTTATGAAATATGAAGAATCCAAAACAACAGTTTTATTTATTTTACATTAAAAATTATTGTGTTTTACGGAAAGAAGTGCGGATTGTTAGATGGCGGACACAAAACGGTCTTGACAATTGATCTTTTCTAATATAATTAAATCACCTATGTCTAGACGTTCATTCTTCACACCGTTCTTTCTAAGTTAAATATAAAGATACAGTCTTTGTAATCACGCACCTTCCTTCTAATATAACCAAAGGGATGTGCCTGGTCTTTATCCCATCTGAAACGCTTATTTTTGAGGGTCGCTTATACCGTCATCCGCCAGTTTGCCTTTAATGGTCTTTAAAATAACACTGTAACTACCAAAATTTTTATGGCATGTATGGTGCGGTATGTATTTTAATGACTCCAATTTCCAGTAATCTTCGTATGAGAATATGAGCTATTAAAATCTGATTTTGGTGATCGTTCGCGTGGAATTTGCAAGCTTCTGTTCAAATTCAAGTAGATTATGCTTGTTCACAACAACTTTAATCCGCCTTTGGTTTTTTTTCAATGGTTAAAATGTTTCTTAATTGGAGTAGTTTAAGCCCAGCGATGTTACCAGTATCTTCAATCAACTTCTTGTGACCTGACCTAAATTGAATGAATTCAAAAGAACACAGACATATGATGAAACAACGTGTAAAATGTTTAAGGGAAATATAAATCGATAACAATAATACGAATCGTGAACATTTATTCCGAAAACTAATATCATGATCACCAGATTTATAAAGCTAGATAACATTTATTTCTGTCTTTTAATCCGCATCCTACTCGGGTGTTACGATGAGGTATTAACACAAGAGCGAAGTCTCACCCCATGTTTCTTTAGGTTTCTCTTAATTTTCTAAATGACAGTCCATATCTGATGGTCTCGCCATAAGAAACTATATAGCTAGAAGTGTCGTTCACAGGATGTTGTTCTAAAAAATTGAGTTCGTGTATATTTGTTACTTTCAGCAGAACGTAGCATAACTCGATAACAGGATCCTGTACTTCCATATAACTTGAATATTATGGAGTGCTAAAACAGCAACTTATATACGACTAAATGAAATTTTATTTTAATTAACAAATACATGCTTTGATGTCAAAATTCATCCCAACGTGCTGAGCGTTGTTGATATATGAGAAATGAAATGCTGCTATAAATAATTCTTATTAGTATTTGTACTATCTGGTGAATAAATAAATAAATAAATATATATATATATATATATATATATATAAATATATATATATATATATATATATATATATAAACATTATGCCAATTGACTGACAAGAGGAATTTTAACAATTTCTTCAATCAACAAATCACTTTTCGATAATGCTTTGAGATAGTATACAAGTCATTTATGACAGTGTTGCAAAATCTAAGCCACACACAAAATACAATTATATATCCAGTATATATATCTGAGTCCCTAGTGTATAATATGCACATATTAACACTGCTGTTTTTCAATTAAATACGCATCACTACCTAAACTTAAATACGCATCACTACCTAAACTACATCAAGTGGTTTGATTCTTACGAGTCTCTTCTGGTGTTATCCAAGGGTTATATTATTTCGATATTGACATGAGAATGGAGCCTGACCTCATACCTCCTTGTAATTCTATTAATTTTGTAAGTGAGAGCCGGTATCTGAAGATCTCGGTGTAGATTGTTCATCCTGTAGTGTCACGGTGTACCTACAATGCTTTTCAGGGTTCTTCTGGAAAACTTGTGTTCTATTTATATTGGTTTTCAAGTAACATCCCCATAATTGAATTCCGTATATTATATTGGTTCAATACTTGCTTGTATAATAGCAATTTATTATGTACTGATAATTGTGATTTTTAACCAATTAACCAATACATTTTCTATAATTTATCTGCACTTCTTTCCTTTTCTTTTTTACATGTTCTGAGCATAGCAGTGTCATCACCAAATGCAATGATCGTGATATTTTCCATTTGTAATATATTACATGTGTGGAGCCACAAAAAAATTTAACCCAATAGACTTCCTTGTGCTACACCTGCTTTAGCTTCCTTTAATGTAAGGTAGAGTATATATAAACTTATTATACCAATTTACTGACAAGAGAAATCTTAACATTCCTTCAATCAACTAATAAATTGTCGATAATACTCTGAGATAATATACAAGTAATGACAGTGTTGCAAAATCTAAGCCACACGATATATTCGAAAGAATAGAGGAAAATCCGAACGAAGTTAAATTAGGCATCACCATCATCAATCCATAACTTCTTAACCAATACGCTGCTGTTGGTGCCGCAAGACTTCAAACATTCTTCAATTATCTCGCCACATTTGTATCGATGTTAAAGTTGAAACAATCAGGTCATTTTTGATTATTTTGATCTATTTCTTTTTCGGAGCTATTCGCAAAAGGTCGTTTTGGCCACAAGAACAATTTGTTCAATTTTCATTTGACAGGCATATCCAAACTTTTGTAATCTGTATATGAATTTGTTCCTCAAATATACACTGATAGTCGCATCTTAAATGAATAGCTTAATTTCTAATACTATCTTGGCTATAAATATGAAGAATTTATTTTAAGAATCGCATTTAAAAAAACCTCAAGCTTACAGATGTCAGTCTGATACAAGGAAACATACAGAAGGATTGGTAAGATTGACATTAGAGAGACATATTTAAATCTCGATTAATAATACTTCCTTTCTTCTACATGCACCTTTTTTATAGCAGCAAAAGCTCCTGCAGCTTGGCTGATTCGGCGTGTTACTTCAGTGGTAGATACTACTTTCTTTTCCCTTGTTATCGATCCCAAACACTTGAAAGCCTGCATTTACTCTAATTGGATGAACAATGTTGGATATTCTTCGTTAAGATATACAATAGAAGGCGATCGATAGCAGGAAAATTGTCAATACTTTGGTCTTTTCTTTGTCAATTCTCAAGCCACATTTCACTGAAGTGTACTTGAAGTACACTTTATATAATTAAATTAGTTGCATTAGACAAATTGGAATGTTACTAAATGATGAGTGGATTTATTTTCATAGTGTAAAAAAACCAAAACAAGCTAAAAGTAATGCTGTAAAATGAGTTATTAGCCCATAGTTCGAACCGCTTCAGATAACCTAAAACTTAAATAATACATTCTGTTGAGCCCGATTTCTTTCCGTTTATAAATTAGTTTAGAATTTATAGATTCAAATATTCAATGATAATTTTCGAATTTAAATAGAGTTTTATATATCAAAAATCATACAAAACCGTTTGGTTGCATTTATTACTTCGTTAAACATTATAATCGGCATCGTGCCGGACCTAGTCACGATCGACACGGAACATCGACCAACCAAACAAGCGAAAATATCACATATTCCGAGCGAACGCTAAAACGGCTAATTATTTTCACATGAACATTAAACAGATTATCGACTCTACCAATATAGTTCCACTAAAATATCCATAAATATTGAACAGTGACCTGTTTGTAACTACCACTCCTCTAACGCTTCACGCCGTCGTTTTTGTACCTCCCTCTACCTCCCGACGGTCTCGCAATGAGACCATCAACCGCGAAAGAATCGATTTTCT
This sequence comes from Rhynchophorus ferrugineus, assembly GCF_030347505.1. Lineage (NCBI taxonomy): Eukaryota > Metazoa > Arthropoda > Insecta > Coleoptera > Curculionidae > Rhynchophorus > Rhynchophorus ferrugineus. Next base: position 85,825,467 of record NW_027472580.1, on the reverse strand, counting down.
CGTTTTCGTTTTCCATTGTCAGTTCGGCGTGCTCTTTTCCAGCTTAGATATATTTATAAGGCTAGAATTGTTGCGATATTCACTACCGTAAGTATAGAGTGGGCCATCTGTTGATTTTTCGATTGCTTTTAATGCTTCAGTAACTACTTCAATAAGCTTTGTTGTTGCTCTAATTAAAATATTACAACTTTCTATTGTTTATATTAGATGCTGGCATGTATTTTTAATTATTGATAAAAATCTTTTAAAACCTATTTATTACTTTGTTATATATTTATATATATTTATATTTATTATATATTATATATATATATATATATATATATTATATATATATATATATATATTTATATAATATAATATTATAAATTTATATAATTTATATATATATAATATGCACATATTAACACTGCTGTTTTTCAATTAAATACGCTTCAGTACCTAAACTACACAAGATCAAGTGATTTGAATCTTACGAGTCTGTGTCCTGTTCTGGTGTTATCCAAGGGTTGTATTATTTCGATATTGACTTCAGAATGGAGCTTGTCGTAATGCCTCCTTGTAATTATCTTAATTTCGTGAGCGACACCTTGAAGATCTCGGTGTAGATAATCAATCCTGTGGTGTCACGGTGCACCTACAATGCTTTTCAGGGCTGTTCTGGAAAACTTGTTTTCTATTTATATTGGTTTTCAAGTAACATCGCCATAAATGAATTCCGTATATCATATAGGTTCAATACTTGCTTGTATAATAGCAATTTATTATGTACTGATAATTGTGATTTTCGACCAATTAACCAATACATTTTCTGTATTTTATCTGCACTTGTTTCCTTTTCTTTTTTACATGTTGCGAGTATCGCAGTGTCATCACCAAATGCAATGATCGTGATATTTTCCATTTGTAGTATATTACATGTGTGGAGCCACACAAAAAATTGAATCCAATACCCTTCCTTGCGCTCCACCTGATTTACCTTCTTTTAATGTAGAGTAAGCTTCCTCTTGTTTCGTTGATTTCAATAGCTCAGTATGTTGTTTCGGTATCATTTTCTCTAGCTTATGTACAAGGCCGTCACGCCGTACCCTACCGAAAGCTTATGCTACATCTACGAGTATAGCTTCATACCTTTTTACCTTCACAGGCTTTTTCAATTACATCGATTATTGGTTAATCCACCTGTTGTATCCTCGAATGTTCGTTAACAAACCCAAACTGGTATGTAGGTATTAGGATTTTTCTCTCTATAACTGATGAAAATACCAGTGTTAGTAACTGCCAAACAAACCCAACAGTTAATTTCGATGGTTTTTACATTTCTCTACATGAAATAAAAGTTTTTATAGTTTATAAGTTTAAATAAAAATATATAGGTTTTCTATTCAGAGTTCTACACTGATTTCGAGCAATCAGTTTTCGATGTTTATTATGCTTTTGGAAATTTCATGGTATGGGAAGTGATATGCTGATGTTGCTCTTTCTCATCCATATTGTCGGTTATCGTTTCAACTATATAAAAATAGTGATAATAAAAACGTCATGGAAGACAAAAAAGAGATTGGAACAGACAGAGAACAGACAATGAACTGTTGGACTTATTGGACGAAGACCCATACAAAAGTGTCAAAGAATTTTAAAACTAAACCGTGGTTAGTGATTAGTAAATCAACTTTTTCAGTCGTTAACATACGATGGGAAAGATCCAAAGATATTGAAAAGTGGCTACTGCATTGATTCAGATTTATTGAACTGTTTTGAAAAAACAAAACTTTTCTGTGGCCTATCCTGACTAGGTAAGAATTACCGATTTTGTACGATAATGTCAAGCGCAAAAGGTTCCTGGGTTAGTCCAGGAAGTCACCCACATCCATTCGTAGTTTTAAAACGTTACAGTTCTTCTTGCTGGTTTATATTCCTCCTTTAAAGTTGTTAAAAACAATCATTGATTGTATATATCAGTCATATTGATTGATAATATTAGTTAAACAGTATTTAATGTTTCATTTCACTGAAGAAGCAGAATATTCAAAGCCCTAAAGATGTATATGGTGGGATCAGCAAGCTGCATTAGAGGACTGCTGGCGTCACTTGGACAAATTAAACGCTATATTGTTGCAATGATAACTAATAGTAGCGAATAATAGACGGAAAGTCATGCATCTTACATGACAACAAAAGGTGTCTTTGGAGAAACTGTAACTTATTAGTATTATATTAGTGTGTGTTTTTTAAGTTTTGAAGCTAATTTTATAATTTGATGATTTAATTGATTGATCTCCAACCTCCTGCATTTTTCTTCCTTCCTGGTCCAATGCTTTGACGAAATATTTCATCATACCTAATTAGTTATGTGGTCATAGCAGTAGTAATTCGTAATAGCTCTACCAAAATATTTCCCTTTCTTCTACAAATGGAAAAAACCCAACGCAAGATTTACAAAACTTATAAAAAAAAACCCAATACTGAGATTTGGTTTTCGAATATATCATTTTCAATATTCAGTATAAAAGGAATTAATTTATTGTAAAATCTAAAGATATATAATTAAGATAAGGCCATCGAGTCTGTCACAACTAACTGACTTTTCATCATCATTAACGATGCAAAAACAAATTATGTTCTTCGCATTAAAGCAACATTTGCCCTATTCCTAGCGTTTCAATTATTCCAGTGTATTTGAAATATCTAAAAATGGTTAACTGACCGTATAAATCCTCATAAATAAATGCACCTCCATTTCTCTGTATGGTTAGTTCAGTTCCAACCTTCGTAGGGTGAAGACGTATTTTCAATACGGTCCAAGCTATAAAAGGATACCTTTTTTTAAAAAAACCCAGTATTTTATTACGGTTATTTAATAGAGTGTTAAAAACGCATAACAGATGCGGCTATCCGTCTCTCAGTGGACCTAAAGTGTAGTGAATACGTGTTTACGTGACCAGACAAAAGGACTGCATCTCATTTTTATTAGTGTTTAAAATTATTTCATCTTATTTGACAACAGTCGTTTTGAAATTCATTTATAGTATTTATAGTAAAAAACTAGTGCTAAAATAACGTAAGTGGAAAATGAAGTGCGTGAAATAAACAATGTATTTATTTTATTTTTTTTATCCTCTGGAAGTAAATTAAATAAAATATTAAAAATTAAAAAATGGCAAACCATAGTGATTCAACCAAATCACCTGCACACTTTGATATAAGATTAGAACAAACAGCAATAACGCAAACTCCACCATCAGAATGGACTACAGTCATTAACAAAAAACGATTGAGAAGTCCAGAAGAAGAAATCGCGAGGAAACAAACAAGAATCAGTGACTATTGGTTGCAGAAACCGATAGAGACAAAAAACAGTTTTAGCAACCTGTCGGAAGAAATTGAAGAGAACATACAACCAAGCCCTGAAAAAGTTGTTCCCAAACCACCACCAATAACAGTCTATAAGGTAGGAATAATAAAAAACATCCATGACTTATTGAAAACCATTACTACGAACTACACAATTAAAACAGTGAGCTATGAAACAATTAAAATCCAATTGTTCGAAGCGGATCACTTTAAAGTTCTTATAAAAGAATTAGATGAAAGAAACACCCAATACCATACATTCAGGCCAAAATCCGAGAGAACATTTAAATTCGTATTAAAAGGATTACATCACGGGACGGACTTTAACACCATCAAGGTAGCACTAGCAGAAAAAGGCCACGAGGTCGTAAATATTCACAATATACGACATCACACGACAAAAAAACCTCTGCCTATGTTTTATATAGACATAAAACCTAATGGAAATAATAAGGCGGTGTATGAAATCACCAAATTGGAAAATAATATTATTAAATGCGAACCACCACATATAAAGAGAATTATACCACAATGCACAAGGTGTCAAGCGCACGGGCACACAAAGACTTACTGTCGCAAATCATATAGATGCGTAAAATGTGCAGGAGAACATAAGACAGGAGATTGTACTCGTAAAGTTCGCGATGAAAAAGTGAAATGTGTTAACTGTAATGGAAATCATCCAGCGAACTACAAGGGTTGCGCAGTTCACAAGCAACTACAGCAGAAACTCTATCCTGCCTTAAGGGAAAAAAGGCATCAACAAAAACAATCCACTACTACCAATCTACCACTACCCACCAGAACAAGTCAACCAGACATAACATATGCCCAAATAGTTGAAAATGGTTCAGCACAAAAACGAGAGACAATATCTCAACCTACTGAAACTAGCAACATCTCAAGATTAGAAAATATGATGGCCAAACTAATGGATCAAATGAGTACGATGCTTGGTCTACTCACAACCGTCGTAAGCAAACTTGCCTAATGCCTGAAACCAATAGCTACAAAATCGCCGTCTGGAATGCCAATGGGCTCCAACAACACGCCAGGGAACTAAAAATGTTCGTAAATGAACAAAATATTGACGTTATGATGGTTTCCGAAACACACTTTACGGACAAGAATTATCTGAAAGTTCCTAAATATAAGCTTTATCATACAAATCACCCTGATGATAAAGCACATGGAGGTACAGCCATAATAATTCGAGATGATATAAAGCATTTCGAAAAAGAAAAATTCCGCAAAGACTACCTGCAAGCCACCAGTATAACCATAGAGGAAGCCCATGGACCATTAACAATTTCTGCGATTTATTGCCCACCCAAACATAACAACAAGGCAGAACAATTTCAAGAATTCTTCAGTACGCTAGGTAATAGATTTATAGCAGGAGGAGATTATAATGCAAAACATTTAATGTGGGGTTCAAGAATAATAACCTCAAAAGGTAGAGAACTGCTTAAAGCCATAAGGAAAGATAACTTACAACATATCTCTACTGGTGAACCAACATATTGGCCTTCAGACAGAAATAAAAAACCAGATACAATAGATTTCTGTATTACAAAAAATATTGATCCAAAAAAGTGTCCGGCAGAATCATGCTTCGACCTGTCTTCTGATCATTCACCAATAATAGTAACAATTTCTTCAAAAATTACCATCAAAGATAAACCCCCTTCTCTGTGCAATAATAGAACTAACTGGCCCTCATTTAGAGAAAACTTAGACCAAAATATCTCTCTAAATTTACCGTTACAAACTGAAATGGATATAGAAATAGCAGCAATAAATCTTACAAAAAATATACAGGAGGCAGCATATTCCGCGACTCCCAACAGTGAAACATTTCCAAGAAAAAATACACATATATCATGTACAATACAGAAAAAGATAGCAGAAAAAAGAAAGTTACGACGAAATTGGCAACAGCAAAGGACTGAAGAGAATAAAAGAAAATTTAATAGGGCCATAAAAGAGCTGAGAGATCTAATCCAAATTGAACAGAACCAAGGCATTCAAGAATACCTAGAAAACTTGACATCAACTGAGGCTACAGACTATTCGTTGTGGAAAGCAACAAAAAAGCTTAGGAGATCCCAGCAGCATAACCCACCTATTAAAACAAGCGAAAATAATTGGGCGAGAAGCAATAAAGAGAAGGCCGACATTTTCTCAAAACACTTAAAAAATGTTTTTAAACCTTTCCAGTCTCAGCTACATAAAGATGACGAAAATAAAATTACTAGCTTTCTAGATTCGCCATTTCAAATGGATTTACCGCACGAGAAATTAACGGTCAAAAAAGTTAAACATACAATAATGAGAGAGATTAATATTAAAAAAGCTCCTGGTTATGACTTAATTACTGGCAAAATTTTAAAAGAACTATCAGAAAAGGCTATAAAACTATTAACATATATATTTAATGCTATGCTACGAATTAATTACTTCCCTAGTATCTGGAAAGTAGCTAAAATATTAATGATACTTAAACCAGGAAAAATACCAGAAGATGTGACCTCCTACCGACCTATAAGTTTATTACCAATAATCTCGAAAGTTTTCGAGAAATTATACATAAAAAAACTAAACTATATAATAGAAAAAAGAAAAATTATTCCAGAACATCAGTTTGGCTTTCGCAATAAGCATGGGACCATAGAACAAGTGCATAGACTTGTAAACCAAATAAACGCTGACCTAAATGCCAAAAGATATTGTTCGGCTGCTTTCCTAGACATATCTCAGGCTTTTGACAAAGTATGGCATACGGGCTTGCAGGTTAAACTAAAGAAACTTCTCCCTCATCCGGACTATCAGCTACTAAAATCTTATCTCACTGACAGACATTTTATTGTAAATCAAGGCGATGAATATACCGAACTAAATCCCATTTATTCAGGAGTTCCGCAAGGTAGTGTACTGGGTCCAATACTGTATCTTCTGTATACGGCTGATCTGCCCACCACAAAAATAACTACTGTGGCAACATATGCAGATGATACAGCAATCTTAGCATCCCATGAAGACCCAGTCACAGCATCAATAAACCTACAAACCCACCTGGAGCAAATACAATTATGGTTGAATACATGGCGCATTAAAGCCAATGAATCAAAATCCACGCATATAACGTTTACCCTGCGTAGAAGAACATGTCCACCAGTAAATATCAATCATCGTCAACTCCCCCAAGCAGAGCATGTTAAATATCTTGGTATGCATTTAGATCGACGCCTAACCTGGAAGAAGCACATACTCTCTAAACGGAAACAACTAGGACTAAAATTATATCAAATGTATTGGCTCATTGGGCGCAAATCCAAGTTATCATTAGATAACAAGGTATTGCTGTATGAGTCTATACTCAAGCCCATTTGGACATATGGAATTCAACTATGGGGTACCGCTAGCAAATCTAATATATCCATCATTCAACGGTTCCAAAATAAGGTGTTGCGTGCCATTGTTGATGCTCCGTACTATATTTCAAATAAAGTGATACAACGCGATATTCCTCTAGAACCTATAACGAGTGTAATCCAACGTGTTTGTGTGAAGTACTTCGAAAGAGTGTCAGTGCATCCCAATGTACTCGCTAATCAGCTAAATATGAGACGTGATAGTGAAGTGCGTAGACTAAAACGTTTAACACCACCTGATCTGATTACTGGACATATGTAGAGTTTAGAATAAGCATTAGAATAAGACTAATTAATTAAGATAATATTTTATACAGAAGATTGCTTAATGAAGTGATTTTCTACATGCCATGTATATATAATATAAACAGAAGAAATACTTATTGCCAATAGGGCAGATTGTGGACTCACGAAGAGTAATAAAAAAAAAAAAAAAAAAAATTTCTCTGTATTCCTAATTTTGTCTTCTTTATGTCAACAAAATAGCCACCTTTAAAACGTCGAATCCAATCTCGCCAAGTGGTTTTATATACACCATGTATCCTGTAAACTTCCACAAGAATATGACTTTCCATTAGGGTGGTGGAAAAAATATCGATATATTTTCAGAAAACCGATATTTTTTTTCTAAACATTCACTTTTTCTTTTTTTGCTATTCGGTACAACCAATCCGAAAAATATCAATATTTCAACAAATTTATACCGATTAGTTGATAAAAAATGTCAACATTTTTTTAATGGAGTAATCTTTCTGGCAAATATTAATTTTTGAAAAAAAAAAAGATATTTTAATTGCAGCAAAGAACCATGTTGTGTAAAATTAAAAGTATTATTTGTTAATAACAGAGTAGATAATAGTAGAGCCATCTATTTTCACACAACAAAATTATCTATCATAGAAATTATAATTTTAAGCACTACCTCAATTTAGCAATAACAGCAATAGTATTAAGTACTCAATCTAATATAATTCTATTAATGTATGCACTGTGAACTAATGTTTATTTAAATAATCCGAGTCTCGGACAGATACGGTCCGGTCATCTATTATTTTTAGGTTTATTTAAGAATTAAACATTACGTGTATCATTCATCGAGCCTTCGTTTAGGAATTTAACCCCCAGAGGATCATCTATATTTAAGCTCGTTGTCCATTAGCATCTCCCACATAGCGGTATTAAATATTTAAAATCAATTTACTGGTAACCTAACTTAACGAAATTTTCTTTTTCTCTTAAAACACAACACCCGAATTATTCTTCTTTTGTTGCTGCGGCCGGTAATTCTGTTAAATATAGACGTCGAACGAAATATGGTTATAGGTTAGGTATCTCTGCATCCTGATTGGTTATTTGTACTTTTATTGCAGTAAAAGGCTGAACAGAATATGTAAAAATAAATATTATTGTCTTACTTTTATGAATTATTCACATCTTAATCATATTGTGATATTGCTAAAATCTGAACAAATATTTTTTCAATGGCTAATATTTTTCAATTCTAAATTACTATAAATTAAAAAAAAACAAAGATTTTCGCTCTATAATATCTTAGCTTGCAATGACTTATTTACACTAGCACATACTCCCCTTTTGCACTTCACACCAACTTAATACATTTTTTATCTTTACATCTTTATTAGATACGCTTAGTAAAATCTTAATTATACAGTAATTTATTACTACTACTTTAATTATGGATGGGGATCCACGGGCATGGATTGCTTAGGGCATCAAGTAGTCTTAATCCAGCACTGATGATGAAAAGCCTCTATTTATCATTATTGACATATTTTCTAATGGTCTGGTTGACGTATATATGAAGACTATTATTTATGAAATACCATGAGATGTTAAGAGTACTAGTAGCCTCATTCAAATGAATGAGCAAATGCCCTCTTTAGTCCAATACTGTTAACAAACTATTAATATAATCAACCCTTTAGGCAATGGCAAAAAAATTCAATGTCAAAAGTAATGATAATTATTATTCCACCTTCAAATATTTTAAAACAAATCGAACAATACAAGATCTGACATAATTCTGCTATGTTTTTACGAACTTTCATCTATAAAATTCTATTCAAGTATATTTAGCATAGATTGCATCTTTCTGATATCACCAAATACATGGCATTATCTTGACTCAATCTATGTTTCATTTTAATTCTGATGGATCTGCCTGATTTGACTTAGTTCAGTGATTCTTAACTGTAGATTAATGGAATATATAAATTTTACACAATCAGGAACAATTCGATTTAAGAAAATAATTCTTTTTTCTTAAGGTTTTTTCAATTACATCAATTATTTTAGTATTAGGTTTTTTCTCTCTATAGGTGATGAAGATATGAATGTATATAACTGCGAATCAAACTAACCTAGCTGCCAAATTCGATGGTTCTTGCATATCTCTAAATGAAATAAAAGTTTTTCTTTTTATATTATTGAGTTATGCTTTTAGAAACTTCATGGTATGGTAAAATCAATCTTTGCTTCTATTTCATTCGTTCAACATTCATTTACTCATGCAGTGTGTGGACGTCCAAATTGTCGTTTCGATTAAATACTTGTACAATTGCGGTGAAGTGGCTTCATTACATATCAGTTATTTCTAGATTTCGATAATTTAAATTCATTAAATTAGGAAATACATGTTGATGTATTAACCCCTAATGGCCTTGCTTGTGTGTTAGATGTTATTAATTAAAAAAAAGTACTATGTGATTTTATATAAAATTGTACTATTGAATAGTATTTAACATAGTACTCAAATTATGTTTGGTTTAAATCTTTACCAAGTTATGTATTTGATTGTGGATATTTAATTCCTTTATGAGTTTCTCGTGCGTTTTTTGTTTCTAAATTCAAACTTCAAATTCCTTGTATTATTATATTTTCACAACAATGTGTTTTCACGTTTTAGTAATAACATAGAAATTAAACTAAGCATGTTTTTAGGAGTGAGTTATCAGTTGTTCCTCTCTTATCAAAAATATTGAAAATGTCCACTCTAACTTTCTAATACTATTGAATTACTTTCAGCAGCATTTTTGTTCCAAGAGTTTTAACTATTGCTTTCTTTTATTTTGATGTTGTGTCTCTTCCCAATATTATTATGCAGCCTTGTATGTTTCTTAGAATTATTTATATTTTTAAACATACACATGAAAATTGATGCTAACATATGTTATGATGCTATTAGCTATGATGTCTAAGTCTACCTTAGGAGCGAAAGTATCGCATTTATATTAGATTCTTGTTCTGTTCAAAATCATGAGGGTATACCCCCAAATCTCATAGAAACGCTGAAAAAAATCGTATATATCCTTTATAAAATGGCAATAATATTTTTGAGATAAACTTGAACTAAAATTTCCATGATGACATGGGGGCTTCCACTGAATTTATCTTGATTAATAGACTAATACTCCAACACAATATGTGGTAGTTTTTTTTGCGATTTCTGCTGTTATTCTTTTTTACTTTTATGTGATTCATCCTTAATGCTTGTACAACAACGTTTAAATCCAACAATTCACCTTTCTCCTCTTCTAATTCAAGCTGAATGTGTTCTTATATATTTCCAACAATTATTCATACATTTATTTTTGTTCTACACATTCCAAAACTAAGAATTTTGTTACTGCTTGATATTCAATTTCACATCAAAGTACTTTATGAAGGAATTTAATATAACGAATCTAATGGCGCTATCCATAATCAGTACTGATCTATTTTGAATATTTAAAGTCAGGTTATCTGTATTATTTAAATGGAGAGAAAACCGAGAAAAGCTCGATTAAAAGCTTTCGAATTTGCTTTGCTCCATAAAATTTAAAGTAAAAACATTTTAGGTCTGGATTTAATTAAAATATGAAACGTTTATTATTGAAGCTCCGAATATAAGCGTAATCCGTAAAACACACATAGAAACAATGTATAACGAGACACAGGCAATTCACGGTTTTATGCATATTGTTGCAAGTTGCACGTAAGTTGTTGCTTCACCCCAAACAACAACTTCCACCTATCCAGCGATGCTGAAGTAAAGTTCGCGGAGGTCGTACGCTTTCGCACGTACAGATACGTTATATACGTTGCTAACTTTAGCAGTTATTCGGTTGTATTTCCGTGTATTCTGATATTTTTTCGCCTAAAAAAGACGTTTGTATAAAATATTGATGCAATATATATTAATCAAAATATTTTCTACAACTTTCGCCTTTCTTCCTGGGAATATGGCGAAAACTTGTCAAAAGAATAACGTTGATTTTGCAGCAATATATTTTCATCCATTATCGAGCTTCTTCAGCATTTGGAAACTATGTTCCAGCCAAGCCATACGCCCACTTCTCTTAATAGGCATTTGTAATAACAGTTTCATTCAGTTTCGCGGTTCGTAATACATTGGGTATCAATGTAGATCTCCTGAATTAACCTGCGCTTTATCACCAGTCCTAATACTTTACAGAAAACTATGGTTTTTATGCTTGGCTACAAAAGATTGTTAAAAATGTTCGATATGGAATTTTAAGCCGATTCGTGTGGCAGCTATCTTTATTGCTTTTGATTTTTTCCATTGTATACTCTACCTGGATACAATTGATTCTTCAACTACTTAGCTATTTGAAAGTTTTTGAGCGTTTGAGCTGAGTCTCCTAAGTATCCTTCATTAACACCTAAGCCACGACTTTTAAATCACTGAAATCATAACCGCCAATTGGGATTTGATAAATCATCATTACCATAAGTTTCTAAAAGTATTTGTTGGGCTTCGGTAACATAAATAATGAATGTAAAAAATTAAATTTTGAGTCTTCCATAAATAGCGTCTGTATAAAGTGAATACCTCAACAACAGTAAATAAAAAACTGTTAGTAATTAGGTTATAATTATGTTGCTTGAATTGATACTTTGCATTTTCTTCAATACAAATTGACAATCGAAATACATGTAACTATTTAATCAATATAATATATAATAGACTAACTGTCAGTTTAATTTTTAAGTGTATGTTATTGCGTAGCTGAAACTCAAGAAAAATGTTCACTTTTTAATCAAGTCCTAGTACTACTCGCCTAGTACTCCAGTATCTACTAGGTGCTCTTAATCTACTTTAGATGGCAAGGTCAATTTCAGCAAAGAAATTAATGTTTCATTCGCTGAATTTTGCTATTGCATTAATCTAAAGTGGAAGAAGAATAAAAGAAGATGTAATATTTTGCGTTGCTTTAGCCGAGAAGCTACATTATTTCTATTATTGATGCAAACTGTACAAAACCAAGCAACTCTACCGTAAACAAAGCAACTATAGTTTCTTGGCCATCATTTTTGAAGAGACAGACTAACTATAGAGTTGCTAAAATTAATTAAATTTTATTAATTAAAAATTAATTGAGATAAAACTTAAACTATAATAATACTGAGATAAACTATTACTATTGAAATATGATTTGATTCAATTGAGCTTGATATCTTAAGGAACAATGCTGTCTCATCCAAATATCCGAAGATTCGATAAACTAATATTGAACTTGACTTGTTCGTTTCCACTTATTTACTTGATTCGTCACCCATTGGTTGTTTCCTATTTTCATATGTTAAGAATATACGTGTTAATATATTAATCGATTAAACATTACTGAAATAGATACATTTCTTGAAGAATTAGATTGATTACAATGATCGTCCCATATTAGAAATAGGTCTAACATAATACGAAAGAAAAATTTTCGTGTAGGTATTGTGGAATGCTATAGTGGTGACAGAGACACTTACTTTTAATGACAGTATTCAACACATGATACTATTAAGATATATTTGTTTAATTTTATCATTTAATAGAATATTTTTTGTTATTTTCAAAACAATAGAAAATGCGTTAATCCTTTTTATTGGATGGGGAGTCATGTGAGAAGAATGAAGAAGTCATGATTAAATTCATCAATATAACAGTGACTTTATTGAAAATAATTGATGAAATAAATGCTGACAGACTATGAATGTCAAAATCAAAGAACAGTATTGGTTAGTCTTAAGATACTCCCAACTTAATTTTGAGATAAATAACGGTCAATTATGATGCCAATTTGAACTTATGGGATGCAAATATGGGGCCGCGCTAAAACATCAATTCGAATAGTAATCCAACGTTACCAAATCCCTTCAATGAAGTCTTTCGATTAATTACCAGCGATTATCGATACGGAACCAATGAAGAACTGTATGGTGACCTTAAAATCAAATGGATCCACGAAATAAACGTGGATGAAATATAGCTATTGGGAAATGCAGAGGAAATTAGATGATTGAAGTGTATCAAACTACTTGAACTTGAATAGTGTATAAGTAGTAATTTTAATCTTAGCTTAAGTAGTCTAATTTAAATTTAAATTTTATGAAAAAAACCAAAATTACATTTTCTCTAATACTTATATAATAGACAACAGTTCATATTTTAGAGGAACATGGATGGTAGGTATAACGTTAATCGGTAAATCCTGTTCATAACATAAAGATATTCTATGCCAAAAAATGTTACTCACATCGTATCAATCATCTGGTACATTTCCGGACCATAACTAACCAACTTAATAAATTCCATTGCCGGTACGGACCCAAGCCACGTCGGCCATCGCGGCCCGTTCTCCCCTGGGAATATCCGAAATTGCATCCATCTTACAAAAGCTCCACCCAAACGGACGCTTCGCCTAGAATCGTTGCTCTTCTGAATTAATTTCTGATCGGCTAATTTACCCAGCGCTCTAACTGAGCCCTTATTGGAAATTAATAGGCTGATTTTGCCAGGTCTGTAAACCAAACAATATCAGTTAAGAGCGGTCGATTAAATCCGAATCGGCGATAGAGGCCGGAAGGCATAGCCGTAGGAAACCCAATGGGGAGGACAGTCCAAGGATTGATCTACGTAGATAACATTTTTGAATTACATTGAATTCAATTATAAAGTATTGGTATATTAATATGAAATATTTTAAAAATATGTGATCTAATTTTTAGATTTAATATTGATGAATAACAGGTCAATTGAAAAGTTCCTGGCCTACCATAGTAAAACACATTTTTGGCAAAATTAGTTTTTTTATTCAACATAATTCCCTTCAAGAGTGATACACTGATTATAGCGACCCTCTAACTTTTCGATGCCATTTTTGTAGTACGATTTGTCCTTTGCTTCAGAATAGGCCTCAGTTCCGGCAATCACCTCTTCATTCGACAAAAATGTCTTCCCGGCGAGCATTCTTTTGAGATCTGAGAATACGGTGGATGAGGAAGCAATTCGAAGCCCAATTAAAGGATTTTTGACACGGTGCATTGTCTTGGTGAAGCAGCACTTCCTTTTTCTTCAAATGCGGTCATTTTTCGGCGATTTCGTCCTTCCAACGATCAAATAACGCTATGTAATAGTCGCTGTTGATGGTCCTTCATTTTTTAAGGTAGACAATGAAAACTATTCCATGCGCCACGCTTTCATCGTGTGTTCATGGATCTGGGGGCCAGATCTGGAGAATACGGTGGATGAGGAAGCAATTCGAAACCCAGTTAAAGAATTTTTGACACGGTGCATTGGCTTGGTGAAGCAGCACTTCCTTTTACTTCAAATGCGGTCGATTTTCAGCGATTGCGTCCTCCTAACGGTCAAATAACGCTATGTAATAGTCGCTGTTGATGGTCCTTCATTTTTTAACGTAGTCAATAAAAACTATTCCATGCGCCACGCTTTCATCGTGTGTTCATCCACTCGGATGACTATCGATTGGACTTCGGAGTGAAACTATGGAGCCATGTTTCATCCATAAATCGCATAACAAATCGTAAAGAAATAGAAAGTACGACGAAGTACTAGGTTGTCTTAAAACTCTTGAAAGTTTACTCAAATCTTCAAACTTTACAATTGACCAACACATTCTCTGTCAACTACATTAAAATCAACATTTCTATAAAACCTAAATCTACACTCACACATTTATATCAACGGGTTATGGTCACCGTAAGTTGCTTTGAATTAAATAAGAAAAGCAGACTGAAAAGTGTTTTTTATTGTTTTGAAATTGAATATCGTCGAAGCATATATATCGTATGAAGGAAATATATATTATAATACACGTATATTTTAATATAAGTATATTAATATCAGTTAAATATAATAATAATAATAATTAAATGTAGTGTGGTTATCGAAAAAAATTGTGAAAATGTGGAATGTTATATAATCTATGGTATTTTTATATTATATGTTGTAAATCCTTCAAAATGTATTCATAACTCTGCGAACTCAGGTTAATATATGTCTGTTGTTCTATATTGCATTATATATGAACCGAAGGCTTTCTGACTTTTCAATCAGTTAAGATTGCGCAGTGCCTATAAAGCATCTAACGACCATAGAACAATCGAACAGCAATAGATTAAAGGCGATCGCAGCGGCATCTAGTTAGTGAACGCAACGAAACAACTACCCAAGATCACCACGACCCAAGTTAAATATACACTTACCCAAGGATAGCGACACATAAATAATATAAATGTATGAAACGTAGACCAACATCCGATCTGATTAATCGCTAGATACATATTTTTATATTGATAGAATTTTTGTAATAGATTTATGACCACCGGATATATTTTTAAACCACTGAAGGTAGTAATTTAAAAAAGCAATTAAAACCATTATATAACATGGAGAGAAGCCGGCTTGGTTGACGCAGTGGTCAAGGCGACGGGATGGTCCTTTTACTGTTGCGATAGTCGCGGTTTCGAATCCTGATGGGGCATGGATGTACTTTATCTTTGTGATTGTAATTGTAAATGTCTTTAGACAACAGTGTAAAATCCAACAAGAATAACAATAACAATTTTGATGACGCCAAGAACAAACGCTGATGGGATAGTCTCTAAGTTGATCTCTGGCCAGTTGGTAGGTTTCGTATATTCGAGTACCGTAGTTCAGACCCCAAGTTAAGCAATAGGTCCAGTCTAAGTAAAGCGTCGTTAGTAAAAAGGATACTCTAAAATGTAACAAAAAATATAAAGGGACAAGAGAGTACTAGGAGCTGCTATTTAATATTAAAGACAAATAATGAGACAATCAATTGAAAGAGCATCCAAACCAAATATAATTATACTTCAAACATATCTCAGCTACTTTACAACTTTACACATGCAGACAGTATACCGACATTTTGAACATTGAACATGAAAATTACGAACTTCAGAGTCGGAAGTAGCGAAAAACTTTTGCCAGAAAAGCGATGGGAATCATTTAAATAATGCAAAACGTCTAAAGCAGACACCTTCTCCCTCCTCCTCCCGTATACTAGGTCCCATCCCCTCCACGGATCTCTTCTCGTCTCGTCTCGCCGGTCCAGAAACCCCATAAGGAACTAAAACTTGCCAGTTTAAGGGAGTTTTATTGTACACTGTTGTGAATCGAGAGGTTTAGTGGGCTACTTTACGAGTTAGAAACGGATCTCGGCGAAGTGTTTTAAGTTTTTGAACAGGATAATTGAACATGAAATATATACGGGAGACTTTCACATGAATAATGGGGAGGGATGGGCACGTTGCTCGTGTTTAATCGACGGTTAATTGTCCCTTTTAGAATAAACCGTTGGTGTTTGTAGGGGACGACCTCTGGAGTCTCATATTTTAATCTTGTTTTAATGATCGACAGAAATTTGCCGACTGACTAACTAAAAAGTAATTTGCTGAAGCGGTGGGCTTTATTCTGTCGTCTCTATACAGTATAATATTTTAAAAAGCTAACAAAAGCTGCTTTTGCCGTTATTTAATTCTTTTAACTAATAGAAATCATGTTTTCCCTTTTACCACATTACTTTGGTAGCACATTTTTTATCAGCAAAATTATATTAATATCAGTATATATTAATATCAGCAAATATTAGCAAAATGTTTTATCTCAATACTTCAAATGCATCAATGATTGGCTTATCATCCCATGTGGTAATTGGTGAGTAGCTCAGTTTTTGTCCTCTACGTCTTCCTGTGATTGACATTCTTTCATACTTCATCTTCTCTTATACCTATTTCCAGATAGTGATGCGTTACTATATCTAAGCTTTTCGATCGTGGCCTTCTCTCCTATATTTTCTTTCTGCGTCCCACTGTTACCGATTTTTCTATTTTTCTGGCTATATTTTTTTCTCTATTTAGTCCTTCCACAGTCCATTTTTATTCTCTATCCATTTTCGATCTATTATATTTCGCGTAGCCGTTATATATGCATTATTAAGCAAAATAATAAATACATGACAATCAAATGAAAATTAAAATAATAAATAATAATAAATTTAGTTATTAAAATAAACGAAAATTCTAGACACTATTATATACTATTATGTGTAATGTATAAAATTGTCTCAACTGAATGTCAAGGAACAAAATTGCCTAATATGTAGTATATTCTAAATAAGAAGCGTAATATTGCTGCGCTTATGATGATAATATAGAATATTGCTTAGAATATTATTACCGAAAATCATAGTTTTATATAAATTGCGCCGTTAGTAAACACCCACTTACTTAATTAATATACCAGGTGTATCGGAAAGTCATTACCGGTTTTTCTAGCAGATATCGCTATGCTTAAGCATGCAATATTGTGATTTGAGGCATATTATATTTTGCGAACACGCATTACTTTTAATCAAATTAATCAAATTCAAATTTAATCAAAAGATAAAAGCCACTGCAGGATATCGTTTGCTGGTAGAAACTTTGTAGCTTACTAGATTGGTCTAACCTTAAAAACCTATGACACGTGATTTCAAAAATTCAAAAGTGGTGATTTCGATATGCAAGACAAAAAACATTTTGGTAGACCTAAAAAGTCTTAGATATGCGAATCTACAAAACCTATTGGATGAAGACCCAAACCCAACTGAAGAACAAATAATAGAAAGGTTAAATGTGACCCAAGAAACGATTAGCAACCGATTACGAGCAATGGGGAAATTCCAAAAGTTGGGAAGAAAAGGATTGATGAATGGTTTTGCTCAGTGGACAAACAGTTGTTTTTGGATGGCCTTCATAAATTGCCTGAAGGATGGGCAAGATGTATAGAATCAAATAGCCCATACTTTGAGTAAATAGATTTTTCCATTTTTTCGAAAATTATGTAGTTTTTTTTTTTCGAAAAAACCGGTAATGATTTTCAGATAAACCTAGTATATTTTATGTTAACAAAGCGCTATGTTTCATTTTACTTAATAAGAAATATTCATATAACATCCAGGTCACTGATTTTATTAGATATTTTTAAATTTCCATTGCCAATATAATTTTTTGAATTTTATATACATTATTCAAAAGATTATTTTATATTTTAACAATCATACATCAGTATATGACATATCATAAATGTAAAATAAAACCAATGGATAATATAATATATTAGGGGTTTGCTTTTTTATGGCAGATATCTCTTGGTTAAAATGGCAGTATTAATACAAACAACTGAACCTAACCTGACTGTTAAGTTTCATTGTGTTGACATTTCTCTACATAAAATAACAGCTTTGCATTTAGTTGTATTTTGTTTCATTGAAACTAATTTTCTCCAAAAAAAAATTAATGGCAAAGCACTCAAAGTTTAGTAAGCTTAATTCACAACCAAATACTAATCTACCATCAAGAGCTCGAAACCAGCTGGTATAGGATTGACCTTGGATAGCAATGCGAATAAGATTTAAGTATTCCAAAGTAAGGTATTTCGTGGCAGTGGACGCGCCTTTTTATGTACACAGTGAAAATTTGCAAGACAGTCAAGGAGGAAATCAAAAGATACACTGAAAAACATGAACCCAGATGCACCTCTATGAAATATCAGAAGCGCTTCAGTTACTGCATGGATGACAGTCTGTTCCCATATTGAAGAGGACTAAACCGTGGGAACTTGTGTGATGGTGCTAAGTGCTGGAGTTTAATGTGCGTAAATTAACGTTTTTTAATTTATTATGAATCACTATTATGATCAATATATACTTTATAGTTATAAATAAAGTTTCTTCGACCCTGTGACTATGACCTAATCTAAAAAAAGCGGTACATAAAATCGGAAAAGACTTCAATTAAAGTCCATTTCAGATATCCTACTCTATAACTGTTTTGAATGTAATTGGCAGAAATTCATTGTGTCAATAGGGACAAACTTTAAAAAAACAGCAATATATCAATTATTCTATCCCATCCTACTTATTATAAAACAAACACAACACACAGAAAATAATATAAGACGAACATTCTATCAGGCACCGACGAATTAAAACGTACAAAGAACAGACGTGAAACTAGTGTCCGTTTTTTATCGAAGTCGGATAATGCCACAAAAACATTATTATGGTATAAAACGGGCCGGTCCTGTTACGTTCGAAAGGTAATGCGGTTTCTGATCAGATCCGATGCGAAATTCAATTTCGGCATAGAGAGAGGTCGGGGCTTTGTCGCGGTCTTCGGTGGTTTGATTGTGATTTTTTCTCGTAAATATTTAGAAAGGAACGTTGTTGAGGGCGAAAAAGTTCAAAAACAGCTTTTGCTTTGGCGTCTACGTCTGTGGGAGTTAGTCTGTTTGTTTTCCTTTCTGCTTTTAAATGATATTTTCTTTTTTATTTTTAATATATACATTTTCTGGTGCGTATTAAGTATCATTAGTTATCGCGTATCAATTGTTACATCATCTCTTCTTTGTCATTAAAATCATAGTTGATGTAGAAGTTATTCATTTCATTAGAGGATTTTTCATGTAGGATTTTATTTTTGAAAATTTGGGTGAATATAGTATGGTGACAAAAATAGTGCTCGTGTTCATCATCAACTATTCAAATTATCTGCTAATTTTCCCAAAGAAAAATTTATTGTGAGAATCCAACTTGAATGAATCTACCACAATATTGATAGTAGCTACTACAATATTAAGTTAATTAACTTTTGATGAAAATTGATTTCAATAAATACTCAAATATAGTAAATTCTTGAATATAAAATATACGTCTAGTCATTTTAATGTTCAGTTCTTTTTAATGTCAGCCACCGCACCCACGCATATTCACTAGACTTGACCCCATTTAACTACTATTTTTCTGATTAATATTGTATGCCTTAATGAACCATAATTATCATCAATCCATTGCTGGTGCTTGTAAACAGAGGTGTAACACACCTTGTGCACAGAAGATTCTTACTATTCTGGAATTTTGTCAATCTATATTAGGATTAAATCTTCGCGTCGTGCTTCTCTTTCACATACCTTCCGATAAAACTGATTAATTTGTCATCCCTTCAAGTAATGTAAATGATCATACAACCCTTAATAAATCATAACTACCATAAACCTTTAATAGTTCCAACAGTATGGGAATAACCGTTAATAATAATATCGTTTCAAATAAAAAACGTAAAGGGTTTGTAAAATTACACGTTCTTAGTCGATTTACGTATAAAAGAAACGTCGAATAATCTGCTGTATTAGAATTAGAACCAGCAGCGGGCAGCGAGTCGGCCAGGTTCAATGAAAATAGAACCTAAAATATTTGTGTATATTTGACAGCTATTCCTGGTTGCTTGATTTGCTCATATTTCGTTTTATTAGAATTTACTTATTTGTAGGGAATATTATACAAAAAAATGTAGGCCTAAAATTTCTTCCTGTGCCTTCAACTGTGCCGAATTTGCGGTAGCGGTGCAAACGTCTCGGTACTCCCGATTTACTCAAAAAGGGGGGCAACATTTTCGCTAAGCCGATTAATATGTAGATGATTCTCTTAATGTTCCATCTGCTTATGATTTTGTATAGGATGTCTGGACTATCAGTTGTTATCAATACATCAACAGTAAAATTATAAATTATATCTTTGCTATCCGTAAATAACAGTCCAACTAAGTCCCCGGCCTACCATTGTAAAATACATTTTTTTGACAAAACTAGTTCTTTTGTTATTCAACATAATTGCCTTCAAAGGTGATACACTGATTATAGCGACCCACCAACTTTTCTATACCATTTTGGTAGTACGAGTTGTCTTTTGCTTCAAAATAGGCCTCAGTTTCATCTCATTCCGAAACAACGATTATTTCCCAGCGAGGAAATTCTTTTGAGATCTGAGAACAGGAAATAGACGCCGGGAGCCAGATCTGGAGAATACGGTAGATGAGGAAGCAACTCGAAGCCCAATTCATAGATTTTTGACACGGTGAACTGTCTTAGTGAAGCAGCACTTTCATTTTCTTCAAATGCGGCCGCTTTTCGGCGATTTCAATAACGCTATGTAGTAGTCGCTGTTGATGGTCCTTCCTTTTCCAAGGTAGTCAATGAAAATTATTCCATACCAAAATGCAGACGCCATAACCTTGCCAGTCGACTATTGCCTTTTCCCACACTTTGGAGCGGGTTCATCGTGTGTAGTCCACTTGAATCACTGTCGATTGAACTTCGGAGTGAAATGATGGAACCATGTTTCATTCACTGTCACATTTCGACACAAAAAACTCGGGTTTATTATTCTGATTCTTTATTATTCTTGATCATCTTCAAACACTGTTACGAATAATATTATATACACGTTCAGTTGATATCTTTAAAGTGTCTGCTATTTCATTCGGTTTCAATTTACGGTCACTCAAAATCATTTGTGGATTTTTTAAATGTTTTCGTCGGTAACAACCTCTTTTGGGCGTCCACTGCGTTCACCGTCTTCAGTTCTCATTTCACCACGTCTAAACTTAGCATACCAATCCTTGATGGTTGATTTTCCTTGGGCAGTGTCCGGAAACTGGGCATCAAGCAAAGTTTTTGCTTCAAATGTATTTTTTAAGGTCAAAAAGCAATATTTTATCATATTACATATGGATTTACTTCTAGTAGCGCCATCTATGTGTCACGCCGGGTACTCTTCAATTGACCTGTTATAATGAACATTAAACTTAAAAATAATTCTAATACCAATCTACAGACTCATTTTTTATATCTACGAAGACTGTCTCCACCCCCTTTTCCATGAAATATGGCCGAATGTTATCGACACTAACTCCTTCCACAGACATAACCATCCGTAAAAACGGATGAAATTAATGAGACCTGTCATCCGTTTTATGTCAGCCACGACGTATTGGATCCATCATCCACCGAAACGCCCGGACCATACGTCATCGATGTGGTAACAGCGCCCCTGTCGATTTTCTATTAGAGCGTACGTGTATTATTCCAATTACTCTAAATTAAATCAGGTGGAGATAATAACCCGAGGTGGTAGTGGCGATTAAATACAAATTTTCTTCCTCCGTTCCCCAAGGACGGCTTGCCTTTTTCTGGAACATTAACTAAACCATTGTGTGTAGGTCGTTCTCTTTCATTTTCGGATTGTGTAAGTAGGTGTTTTATTAATCTGGAAAATGGACGTGGGAGCAATCAAGCAAGCCAACACCTGATTCGGAATATTTTCCGGGCTTTTGCTGAATAGATGTTTTGACTTGGTTAATTTACAATGAAATTTATTCGGAAAATGTAGGTCTATTTGTTACTATTGTAAGGTCTAATATTATTTAATGATTAAGTTGACACTAAAAGAATATTCATAGTTCAGAAGCCTTTCTTATCTTTTTAAAAAATGTTAACAGCAATTGAAAGCAAATGTTCCACATCAGAAATTTGCACATTCCTTGAAACTATGCTGAAAAAGATATCGGACAATCTTTTATATGTATCTTATTGCTATATAGAAACTGAGAGTTCTATTTGAAGGCTGTGTTGTGAATTTAAAGCTATATTGAACAAAGTCTCTGTAAAAACAAAAAATTAATGTATTGATCTATTGAGTCATATAGTATCCACCATAGGAATTACAAGTTAGAAATGAAAATACCTGATACATATAATATAATTAATTAATTAATCCAAAATCCCCATGACTCAGCTTCGTTATGATCAAACTATGAGCACAGTCTTCAGCATTTCTTACTGTATTTTACATTAGAATTAACTATTTTGTCTTAAATTTCATCACACCTGAAGTTATGAAGAATGGTGATTTATTTGCGTTATTTATCATTTCTCCTGTTCTTGTATCGTTCTAGCCTTCATACAAGATAGACTAGCGATTTATGTATTACCAGCTTTTGTTCTTGCCTGTAACCATCCTTGGCAAAAGTGACAATTTTAGTTACTAATATTATATAATCAATTGTAATTGGGTTACACAGAAACTATTACATACAACATATTATGATAACACCAAAATTTATCAAAATTATTTTAAAAGTAAAAGAGATACTAGCGTAATTATTACATATAGCATGATAGTTATTTAATGAAAAAATTGTTTGGAAACCACATAAATGCTAAAACATTTTGTTGTATGCATTTGACGCTACAAAACATATGTTTAAATATTAGCTTTTATCGTTAAAAATTGGACAAAAAATATGTTTGTGTTGTAGTGCATTTTCAGTATTTGTACTAAAAATATACTAATCTACAGTAAGCTCAATAACTTTAAATTGTGTTTCTTTATAACTGTGTGGCTTCAATGCATTATTCGTCAGTAGATGTAACTATTCCTAACCTTTCCTATTCTTTTATGTCAATCCAAATTTTGATGTTTGACAACTTTATTTTTTGTTATTCTCTTTAAATGATTAAAGAATGAAATATTGCTCGACGAGACTATGAGCCTCAATCTTAACTGGAACAAATGGGAATGACCACTGTCCTGTGAATATACTGGGATGGCCTTACCTTTCCTTTAGAAATTTTCAGGTATTAGATGTGTAAAGGTGCTGCTCTCACTCATTATATATATATATATATATATATATATATATATATATATATATATATATATATATATATATATATCAAAGTATTTTCGATAATTATTTCCTATTTTTCAAGCAATATAACGATATTGTATTCAAAGAACGATGTTGAAATAACGGTGTTGGTTTGACAGTAATCCTATCATCGATTTTTGCGCTTTTTCAGAATTTTAAAACTGTGAGCGAGCAAAGTCATGCTGTCTTAATATGAAAAGGTAGTCAGGCTCTCCTGATGTTTTGTGACAACTCTGGATTTTCGCAAATATGTACTATTTAAATTGATCAATTGACGTAGGTAGACATCTACAGTTTTGTTTGATTATAGCAGACTATAATATACTACACCGTACTGAATGCACCATATGCACAATAAGACTTTACGTCCATGGGCATTTCGCTTCAGTGTCGATGTGTATAGATCTTTTAGACTAAGAATCGATTAATCAAAGATTGAACTGCTTAGACAACATAATTATTAAACGATTCAATATAATTTATTTTCTAGCATAAACTGTAGCCATTTTCACTCATTTAAGATCTTGCCCATTACATGAAAACGCCTGAAAAGGTTGAATTTTTTTGAAAATTTCAGCTGGATTTTGTCTGTATACATTGAGTAATCAATAATGATATGTCGAAAATTATTACTTTTTATCGATAAATGTCAAAAGTATCATAATTAACAGATTAAAATATCAAATAATTGAAGGACCTTACTATTATGACATTTTAAATCAATCAATTTAACTGATTTTATCTTATTCTCTCCAATACAAAAAGAACTAACAATATACGTCAGTTTCATTTTAAATACAAATCAACTCCCGTTCTCAGCTAGCTTTACAAAACTGATACAGTTCTTGATTGCGATTTTAACGATTTTATACTTTTCCGTATAACTTCAATAGCTCAATAATCACAGACACAAGCGTATGAAAAGAGCTGATATCCAACGATATCGAAAGATCTCTTTCGAAAATCCTACACAGAAGTCATATGTCGATTTCCATCGAATCTCTTTGATAGATCTCAAATCCATTTTTGTCAACTAGTACCTATCGACACCCGTGCCGATAAGGCCACCCGACCAGTTTCGCTTTGCACGCCTTTTGTTATCGCTTCATTCGAAATTATAATGTTCCTGCCTCGACAGGAATGACAATCGTTCGCTATTCCAGGAATCGGGAAACTGTGACGGGAAAATCGATGCGCGGGTTCGACGACGACGACTACTGACGAAGGAATGGTGGGTCTAAATAATTTATTGGGGACTGGGAATCGAGTCGGTTTGGATGGATTGGACAACGTCGGGTGGCGTGAGAAACATTCGGTCTTACGACGAGGGAAATCGCAAATCGACAAATTCCTACACCCTGTGACAATAACGAGACGGAAGAGGGACGGATAAGGAGGTCGCGTCAATAAATAGGGGTTGATGGGGTGAGAGGTACTTTGATTGATACATGTTTAAAATGCCTAAAGCATTCAACAAATGTTGGTTGTTGGTGATGTTTTTTTTGAACAGTAATTTACTATAATTTTATATGTTTTGATATCTGATATAAATATAGATTATATCATGCGACTGTTAACGGTCTTAACTACGAGTATCTAACTGAATGGTGGTGATGAGTGAGACATCTGTACATAGCTAGTTTGGTTTATGTTCAAATAGATTTAAATCGTCACTATCGTTTCCTATCCCCGTTCAACAAGTCGCCTCTTCTTTCCTTAAATAAAACAATTTTTATAAAAAGTTTTATAAAAACCCTTTCGCACTTTATATCTTCTATATGTGAATTTCTATACAAGATTTTAGCTTGAGTGGTTTAATAAGTTTGAGAAACACAGTCTGTCAGACAACAGTAATACTGTAAACTCAGTACTATTTTATTTGGTGTTTTTATACAATCATTAACTTTTTCACTTCTTTTATACCGTGATACCGTGTGGAAATAACGATATTGGTTTGTCAGCGATTCGTTCATCCATTCATTTTCGCACTTTATTAATACGACGTGTACCGGAAAGTCATTACCGGTTTTTCTAACATATGTCGCTAGGCAATGTTATGATTTGCCATATGTTATTTTATTATACAATAAAAAAAAATATAAAAATACAAATTCGTGCGATCAACATTATACTCTTCATAGCTAACTAGGAACCTATTTAATTATTAAATAGTGAATTGACCTGTATTCAAAATGACACATAAAAAACTTAATTAGTAGATTATCAAACAGGATTACCATAAAGAAAACAGATCGTACAGTGTACTTCACTTTGAACGAATAACTATTAACACATACAATGGTCATAACAACTTAGAAATGTATATTTAAAAATTTTAATTTCAAGTATTTTACTTTCATTACAGAGCATATTTACCTTTTTACGTTAAGTGTTTCCTTCGTTACTGTGTTACTTTCTTACTTAGATGTTTCCATTCTCATCACCCATCATAATGACATTACGCGAAAGATTCATTTAGTCACTGTCAACAAATCTTTCTTGATTTTATTGTATGCTTTCAAAAATTAAATTATTTTAAATGTAATATCTTTAAATTAATGTAAGTAATGTAATTATCTTTATACCATTTAATTCATATGTCCCTTAATAGTGTATGATATAAAAAGAGCTACATATCGCAAAGTTTTCTATAAATACTTTCCATACTAACAGTTTCATCTGAAATAATTGTATTAAATTATGTTTAAAACGAAAAAACTGTTAGTGTTACTCTTACTGTTTTTATAGATTTCATTAATGTGACCTCGAATAGAGCTAACATCAAGATGATCTTGATTCGTCATCCACATCGTATGTCGACGGTTTCTTTTTGTTGAATATAACATTATATTGCTCTTAATTTTTTCAGAGGTTTTTGTCACAGCGCCCATACTAATATTCAGCGCAGTAGCAACACGCCAAAGTTTTCCAATAAATCCGCAGCAACATAATATTTAATATAATCAATACTTACATCTCTAACGTATATTATTGGCAAGAGGGGCTCCACATTGTCTCATTCCTGTTCGAAATGTATTACTACTACTAATAAGTGATCGTACGCAATTGCTTTCGGCATTTTCATAGTAAGATAATACATTAAGTCGCGATTTGAAATATATGAAACAAAGCAAAACCCCAACACAACGTTTGTCAGTTTATAACCTCTTACTCTCACTAAAGTTTTGAAAAATCTTACAGACGTTTGGCAACCGAACCAATGTAGAAAAAAAGAAGAACAACTAGTAGAGGGCACTATAATACGTATGGCGTGGGCTTTGATGCGATGAAACCCACACAATAACTTAATAGAGAACAAGTGGTAATTCCACGGGCTATACTTTATTTACAAAAACTGGTCCGTCACGACACGAGGGGTACTTCTTGTAACGGCGGGAAAATGAAAAAGAAGATTTCCAAGGGTTGTAATTTGAATGTATACCTGGCCGAATGCGATGGTATCAATTACACCATTTAACAAACGGCCACTGTAAAGTATAAGAAGAAGACATAAGAATAAAAAGAAAAGTATAAGAATAAAACCGATAACCCTTCGGTGTTGTCGGTTTTATTTTTGGGCTTTGCGCTTTGTACAGTATGGCTGGTTGTCTAAGTCGCCACAATGGAGGCTTTTCAAAAATGTATAAAAGACCAGCGATGTAAATAAAGTTTCTGCTTTGTTCCAAAGCCATAAGTGGTGTTATTAATTCCGTCTCGTCCCGAATCATAAGTGATTCGTAACATATTAGACTATAGCAATACTTATAACATTAAGGCATTGAATTTACTAAAGTTGTTGAGTTCATAAAATATACGAATGCTTAACAATTTCCGATAATGTAGCATCACTCCACTTAAGAATTTATGTAACAAGTAACGGTTAATTTTATAGCTTATGTCAAAGGATCCAAACAAAGTACACATAATGAGATTATTAACCGTTTACGTACGCCTCCTTGAGGCATTATTTAGCGTTAAATGTCATCTGCGCAAAATTGCCTCCCACTTGCGTCGAACCGTAAAAAACCACTTAACACGATTTGGCGACACTAGCAGTTTACATCGGCAAATTTAATTTTGGCGAGGGCCTATGTCCTCCGTCAATTTTTAAAGGCGACGAAGCTGTCGAACGGTAGGATATAAATCGCTAAATTTTATTTTTAGTTTGAGAAAATAAAAAGAACTAGTGATCACCCAGTGGTCCAAACTCGATCACAATCTATCAATTTAAGGAACATTATCAGGTTTCTCTCATAATAGAATTAATAAAACAATTTACAAATGATATGTAAGTTTACAATTTAAGATCAGAATCTACATAAAATACAATAAATATTATTAAAGTAATTGTATTTATGATATTTATTTATTTGTACCTATAGTAAAACATATTAAACATTATTTTAAATGAAAATATAGAAACTTTTTTCAATTTAGCTTAGAGCTAAAGGAACGGAATACAAAATATTACTTTTTTTACAGTTGAAGCAAAAACTTGGCTTGATGCCGAGTTTCCAGACACAGACCCGTGGTGAAATGAGCACCGAAGATGGAGAACTCAGTGGACGCCCAAAAGAGACTGTTATCGACGAAAACATTAGAAAATCTAAAAAATGATTTTGAATGACCGTAAACTGAAACTGAATGAAATAGCAAATACTCTAAAGATATCAACTGGACGTGTACATCATAACGTTCACGAATATTTGGGTATGAGAAAGCTCTGCACAATGTGGGTGCCGCGCGAGCTCACTTTTGTCCAAAAACAATAATGAATTGATGATTCGGAGCAGTACTTGAAGATGATCAAGCGTAATAAACCCGAGTTTTTGCATCGATAAGTGAGAATGGATGGAACATGGCTCCATCATTACACTCCGAAGTCCAATCTACAATCATCCGAGTGGACTGCACACGATGAACCCGCTCGAACACCTGGGAAAACGCCACAGTCGGCTGGCAAGGTTATGGCGTCTGTATTTTAGGATGCGTATGGAATAATTTTCATTGACTGCCTTGAAAAAGGAAGGACCATCAACAGCGACAATTACATAGCGTTATTGGACCGTTCGAAGGACGAAATTACCGAAAAAGGGCCGCATTTGAAGAGAAATAACCGTATTCTCCAGATCTGGGCCACAGCGACTATTTCCTGTTATCAGATCTCAAAAGAATGCTCACGTAATCGACGAAACTGAGGCCTATTTTGAAGCAAAGGACAAATCGTACTACCAAAATGGTATCGAAAAGTTGAAGGGTTGCTATAATCAGTACATCACACTTGAAGGAAATTATATTGAATAAAAAAATAATTTTGCCAAAAAAAATATGTTTTACTATGGTAGGGCGGGGACTTTTCTTTCTTATTAACTAAAATTCTGGGAACCGGAGCAACTTATATAGGTATCTACATGAATAAAACCATTTGGAAAATGTTATTTGACATTAGCAGCAATATATTAGAACAAATACAAACATAATTAGACACTTATATTAAAAACCTGCAATATAGTAAATTTTATTTTTTTATGTATTTATAATGATTAAATTAACTTCAAAAATCAATTGAATTAACTGAGTTCCCAAACCCTTAGTATATAAAGTAAATAATTAAAATAATTGATAATGCGAAAGTTTAAGGAATAAATAATATGGAGTTATATATTTATTGAATCAGTCGTTAAAAATCCATGTTAACCAATGCATCAACGGTTTAAAATGTTTAACAAATTATTGTAAATAATTTAAAATTTCTCCTCTCTGTCCTGTACCATTTGTGCAAGTTAATTAGTTCATTTAATTTTTTTCCATATTTTCATTGCCTCATTCATATATTCATATAATCCTTATATTTCTTACATAAAATGTACTTTGAAAAACAATACAATGAAGCTTATTTGATAAATTAATAAAATATTTTCCTACCAAATCTGATTTCTCTAATAGAAGTTGTCACAGAAATTGCACAACAATCTCAATCCAAAAAGGATCCTAAAATTGATAATATTTCCCCTGAGTTATTGAAAAAGCCACCACGAAGTCATCATGCTGACATACATATTCAATACCTGTTTGAGACTGAAGCATGTTCCGGAATGTTTTAAGGTTGCTCGAATAATTATGCTCAAAAAACCTGACAAACTGACTATTTTGCTGCTACCTGCTATATCAAAACTATTTGAGAAACCGCTGTTAAAACGTATTAAACCATTTAAAAAATACCAGATTTCTAGTTTGTATTTCGAAATCACCACTCGACAATCAACCAAGTGCACCAAGTGCTTTTACTGAGCAGTTGTTGAAAAGGCATTCGAAAAAAAAATACTGACATGAAATATTCCTGAACATTCATGACATATTTGGGAATAATCTACAAATTGAGCAAATTGTTACCGCGGTATTACTCTCGACTGTTGGAACCATATATTTTCGAGAGAAAAGTTAGTGTCGCGGATAAAGGAATATTCTCAACACTTAAATCTATTTCGGCTAGAGTTCACTAGGATATTGTCTTAAGAACTATCTGCTCTATACTGCTGATATTCCAACAATAAAAGAAACAGTACTTGGAACATTTGCCGACGATAGAGTTATCATGGCAAAAGATATATCTCTGCCTAAGATAATAGCAGTAAACAAGATTTACAAATGGGCTAGACACTGGAAAACACAGCTTAAAGCTCCAAATATGTCCGTGTTAATTTTACGTTGCGGCGAAATTACAAAAAACTAAATATATCATTTGACGGATGCCCGATTCTGTCAAGCAGAATCAGCTAAATACCTCGGAATATATCTCGATAGTAGGTTAAATTGGAAACATCAGGTTAGAAGAAAAACAGAGCATATTAGATTCAAAGTCATGAATTATACTGGTTAATGGGAAGATACTCTCAACTTAACCTAAATTGAAATGGAATTTAAGCCTATTTGGACATATGGAGTGCAAATATTGGGTTGCACTAAAATATTGTTAAAAAAATAAAGTTATACGATTAATTACCCATACTTATTGCTACGTAATCAACGAAGAGCTGCACGACGACTTCGAAATCAAATGTATATATAAAATGATTCAAGATTTCGCCTTAAAGCATGAAATAAGGTTGGTAAATCACAGCAACATGGAAGCAATAAAGCTTACTGGACAACGCGCAGGAAATCAGAAGAGTGAAACAAAGCAACTTTTTTTGTGTACTTTTTGTCATACTCGCAGATATGTATTACCTCTCTTGTTACTTCCTTCTATGAAAAATATATGTTATCTTTGTTCAGAGAATTCCCAACATCTTCCTCTACGCTATATGTATAATTATTATTCTTTATTTCCTACATAATTACATATTTTAAAATTTAAATAGTAGATACATTAGAATCCACTTCCTCAATTTAACCACTCACCACACAAGTTTTCCATAATTAGTCAATTATACTTGTGCAAATTTATAATTGCTACACCAAAACTTTCCCTTACTATATTTTGATTATAACAATATAATAGATCGCTGTAATTCTATACTGATTTAGAAATTAAGATCTCAGACAGTCGATAGGAATGTGAAAATAAATACACCCCGCAAAAACGAGCGAGACACAGAAGAATTGTGTTCATTGAGTTAGAGAAGACTCTACCAGTCGACTAGTTAACGGTTAGGAAAAGTTTTCGATTGATTTTTAACTGAGAACGGCAAACTAGAGACCGAACCTTAGCGTGCCCCATCCTCCCTCCCGCGTACCCGAGCCACCGTAGTTCGTCGTTACCCATAGCGCTAATCTAATCCAGAGCTCGGCAAGTTTATTTGCGTAAGCGAACGCTCTTAGCGAAATTAGTTTTTTGTTTCGCACAATAAATATTATACAACAGGGTAACGATATCAAAGCCGACTTAGTGGTAAATAACTAAGTTCGCGCCATGAATTACTCATGCTCGGAGTAACAACTTTTAACGATTATTTTTAGACCTGTGTCGGACGTACGTTCTATTATTAAGTCGATATGTAAGAGGGTCGCTATGATCCTGATAACGATTAAATATAAATACGTCACGGGTTTCTCTATTAATTATCGGGCGGTTAACGGGCAGGTGCTGGGTCTTGGAGGGATTACGTAGATTTAATGGACACCTAGCCATTAGAACAAACTCCTTTAATGCGGTAACACAGTACTAAAGATTGCTCTAGGAGCATGCCATGCCATTTGACAGTCTACCCTGTGAGGCGAATATTTCTTCCCTAGACTCTCGACGAGAACTTTTGCTACTGATGTACGCAAGCTCATTAAAACTCAAGCCGGGGCTACCTCAGTATGGGCATTTTTCCCCACCAACAGCAGTATTAAAATAAAAGAGCAAACATATAAAGGGTCTGGCTATAGCTTCCAGAAAATCTGCAATCGCTTGTCATTGGAAGTACCTACGTACCTACCATCTGTAAATTTACGACTAAAATACCTTCCTGGGAGAACGTAACTATGCCATTTATCTCTCAATGAGACTCTTATAGTGCACGCTCCCTTTTCAAACAATTGATCTATGAAAAATACCTTAAACACTATCAGATTTACACTGACGGATCGAAATATCATGAATATACAGGAGCTGCATATATATCAACATTGAAGGGAGAACATTACAAATTGCCCTCTTTGACCCGTGTTTTTACTGCTAAATTGCTGGCCATATACAAGGCTCTTAAATGCGTTCAAGATAGTCCAGATATGATCTCGTTGGTAATCATCACTGACTCTATGAGCTCTCTTGAGAGCTTAAAGTCGGCACAGGCTCATCATCCACTGACAATGCATATTCGCGAATTGAACACTACCGCTCGTAGTAGCTGCAAAAATATTACCTACATGTGGGTACCATCCCACATGGGAATCGAAGGTAACGAAAGAGCCGATCATCTTGCTGTGAAAAGGGAAGGATCACTTTTGGAAAACCATCTGTACTGGAGAATGGATCTCAATACATATCATACCGCACTTTATAAAAAACTGGATCAACTTAACTGAGACTTAATGACCAATAACAAATTGTGTGAGGTAAAAGAGAGGTTTTACCAAGGTCTGAATTTTGTCACTTTAGCAGGCGTAAATTGGGTATTTCTTCCAGCCTCAGAATAGGCCATTGTCGTCTGACTTACGAGTTTCTACTCAAAGGAGAAAGTCTGTGATAGATGTAGATCCCTGCTAAGCATCAAACACATCCTAGTTGAATGCCAAGGTCACACCCTCCAAAGACGACTCTCTGACCTGAAGGGATCCATATAACAACTTCTACAATTGAAGAACCTTGAACAACTGATGAATTATTTGGTAACCATCGGAGTATTCCAAAATATATAATAGACTATGAATACTACTGCTGTTAACTTATGACTTTTAAACTGTTCGCTCCACATTATTCTCATACTTATATTAAATTAACTATAAGCTCTTTTAGTTTTGTTCTTTATATTGTTTGTTCTGAAATATTAAGAAGTATATAGTGTATAGGTAATAGCCCTCGAGGCTGATGGGCCTTTAATAAATAAATCTAATCCTTTAATGCAATAATATTTTTAATGATTAGTGTATTTATATTACAGTCCGTGATATTAAGTGTACAAATAAGTTTCCACTGTCGAACAAAGGGATACCTTCAATGAATTATGTTAAAATCGTCAAATCTTAACAAAATAACCTTGATATTTTAGCGATTTTGTTATTATATTTCTTCATTTATACATTTTGGCGTTGAAAATGTGACATTTATGTATTATATTTCTTGCCATTTGAAAACATATTAGGTACTTGCACGTATAGTCTATCAATAACAGCAGTGGACTTACGCCATCTCAAGCTATGACGTTAAAACGTCGCAATGTTGTCCCACTTAAAATGAAATAATAATACAAAAATGTTATAAAATATAATTTATTTTAACATTATAGTTCAAGGAACTCAAACTACAGTTAATTAAACATGCACAATAGTGTGTAGATAAAAGTTATTTTATTTCATCTACATTGGACTCTTTTCTAAACCATCTATGGTATCCCTTGGAGGCTTAATCCACCTAATTCATAATTGTACATTTAAGTAATGTATTTGATTATCAACAGAAAACATATTTTCCTTTTCATGTTTTGTTTTTGTTTCCTTCGTGGCTGTGTTTTATGTTATGTCGCTGTATTTCTCCTTAGTTTCTTTTCCTACTA
This sequence comes from Rhynchophorus ferrugineus, assembly GCF_030347505.1. Classification (NCBI taxonomy): domain Eukaryota; kingdom Metazoa; phylum Arthropoda; class Insecta; order Coleoptera; family Curculionidae; genus Rhynchophorus; species Rhynchophorus ferrugineus. The sequence goes on along the minus strand of NW_027472580.1, from coordinate 85,791,617 downwards.
CCTGTATACAATTTTTTTGATAAAATTATATTTAATCACTGCATAATCTGTAATGCATTTGTCTTTACTGCAAAATAGTTAGTACTCATTCTCTACTTGTACAATTTAAGCAAATGCACATATATATTCTGAACAACTACACGCATGTCTATGCAAATAAATATTTCATATTTTACAATACGATTTTCTTCGAGTTATACTATATTAATTATATACTCACCTTTTCCCCTATCATCAAACTGTCTTAGTATTGCCAACATTGAATCATAATCCCACACCCAGAAAATTTCACTCACTGTCACGATCTGAGCCACTATGTCTAATACTAATACAAAATTCCATCATTTGTCAATTTCTTCTTCTGTGGGTCTGACGGAGTTCATTTAAACCGAAAGGTGTTATTATAGAGAGTTCTTTCCACACACTAAAACAGTTTTTGCTTTTACGAGTATGTTTTTCTCAACCTGCATGTCTATTGTAGTTATTATTTGTCTCATCTCATAATAATTGGATTTGATTGAATATGCAATGATAGGGGGAAGACGTTACCCTCTGGGGACTAATTTTTCAGACATGTGAACTGCTCTGTATTTTTCTTCAGGTCTATTACTAAAGAAGTAAATTATATAAAACACAATTAAACATTTAATGTATATTTGCCAAGTGACAATATGAAATCATTCACTCTTTAGCATGGTATCTTCTCAAAAGGTCAGTCTCAAAAAACTTAATTTATGTTTTGCAAGCTATTCCTTAATTACAGCCTTTGCTGACCACTTCTTAGAATATTTTTATTGGATTCTTGTTTCTAGCATGCAGAACAATATATTTGCAAATTATTAAAAAATATTGTTATTTACAAAATCTAATCAAATGTTATTCTAACTTTTACCTTTTGTAACAACTTTTGTTGTCTTTACCCTCTCTTATTAGCGTCTTGCCAAGGATGGCCTAACGTTCCATTTTAGAATACCTATGTTTGTACAAAAATTTAAGTAACAAGTTGTTTAATATGAAGAAATCTGAAATCTGATTTAAAATCTTACGTTGATGCTAAGCTAAAATTGATGTCGAATGGTGGTTATTTTAATGCTACTGATAAAGAACAACCTCATCGACCAAAAAATATTTACAGACAATTAATTCCAAGACATGTCAGACGTAATCACAGCTCAAACTCTCATAACTTTCAGAGAGCTTAGCAGTTGATGAATCAAGTGTCAATAGATGAGATATATGATCGAAAATGTAATTTAGAAGAGTTTCAGCAAGTGTTATTACAAGTGTTACTATTAAGTACATTGTTATCAGCAAGGTCTAGTATATTACAAGGATCTACATTCAAATTAAACCATTACTGCAGATATCTGCACGTCAACTGAACTCATTGTTGCAGTCTTTCGAATATTTTTCCTAATTATTCGCTATTTGAAACATTGATTATAACTGACTAAACATTGAACTTATTTGCGTTTTATTACTAGAATAAGATAAAAATGATAATAGGTTGAAATAAACGAAATACGATATGTTAACAATCTTGATGGTAATCTGCCATCATGTGACGATCTCATCTACCTTAATATTTTTTTTCTGTCACTTTAAGAGCCCAGTGGAAGCTCTAACAGATTATCAGAAAATTTATTTTGTGTAGAATGTGTAAATTTATATCTATGATATCTTCAAAGATTTTGAAGCTTGCCATGTTCTAGCTTTAACTGCGATAAAACTATTTATGAAAATATTTCTATTATTATTTTGTACTATTACATATCACACAAATATTATAAACATTTTTATTCAGCTTTAATATCCAGCATATTAGTACAGTCATTACACAATGCAACCCCTTAAGTCATTTAGACTTTAAACTGCTATAAAAACAAGTAACTTTTATTTTCAATTATTCATGCTTTTATTTCAATTAATTTTAAAGTTCTCATTACTTATGTAATTAAACATAAACCTGCCCCTTTAGACAATACGGTTTTAACATTCAATTACAGCCGAATTGTTTTTTCGTCTCCCAACAGGCGAGAATGGTTGCATTTGATCCATAACCCTTTTTTCCCTACCGTCTGTTTGCCGGGATCGGTATTAACCTGTCTTTCTCTCTGATAGCCACCGTGGAATTATGAAGCTTTTACAATATCGAGCTGGATCGTATTTCGGTACAATATTTTAGGATTTACGAATTTATCCGTCTCATGTCGGATCCCATGTCATATGGGAAAAGATTGGATTTAAACAAGGAAGAGATGAACGTGGAAAAAATGTCATTTGTTTCATCATGTTAGTTTACAGTTTTTCCATCTCATTAAATTTTCATCTCTTATGAGGATTGTGAATAGGTTGTAAACGGATAACCGAATATGACGAGAGTCGTTCAACAAATCCTTAGAGAAACACAGAAAAACAAATGATTTTTGGTAATATTTTACAATCTTTATTTTTTCTTTTCATGCGTTTTGATCACCAATATCTATTGGCTAAAATGTGAATTGCCATTTACCTGTATAAAATAGTATTTATCTAGTATTATTGAGCTATATATGATACTAAAAATAATATAAATACCAAAAAAAATTGAACTGACTTTATAAAATAAATAAGGAACTCATTAAATTGTAATAAATAATCAAACTTAGACTTTTAATAGAAAAAAAAACATTTTAAAATAAAATATTTACGTAATAATCGTTGTAACAGCTAAATTAAAATCAGTCTGAGGTCGGTACCGTGCCGAAATAGTTATATTAAATTAGGTTTGTCTTGTTCCTTTTTAGTTTTGTGTTTATGATATAAAATTATATTATTATTTTTGTATTGTTCGAGGACTCGGTAGTAACTTCAAACTGATTTTTATTTAGTTACTACAACGAGTATTACATAATATTTTATTTTAAAATATTTTTTTAATTCTGTTTGATTATTTTTTAAATTTAAGTGAGTTCCTTATATATTTTTTGAAGTCAGTCCAATTTTTTTGTTTAAATAATTTATTTTCTCTTTTTACTGTTAGATATTTACTTAATAAATTACGTAGTTATCTTATTTACTATTACAATGGGTAGGCAAGTAAAGGCAGGCTGCACCTTTATGAGGAAAATGTAGGAATAAAGAAACAATGATTGAAATTAAAGAGCGCTTCAGACCCCAGGCCCACTACCTACTCTAGATTATTTGACAAATGTACTAACTAAACAGCAAACACTGTCCGCCGAGAATCGAACCCACGACCTCTGCTAGGGAGCTGAACACTATAACCATTACACTATAGTAGCAGTAGTGTACAATATTTCTACGATGTTGTATATGCTATAAATTGTGCTTAAAATACAAACTGAATGGCTTCTGCTGTGAACGATTTCCGATTTTCCATCACATGAGGTCAGCAATAACATTATACACAAATATATGATTATTATAGATAAAAATATGTGAAAGCATCATAAAGCCTTTGAAATTTGGCCGTTTCCCTCGATTTTTCCCCCTTCCCCCTAATAGATCCTGATTTGGTTCCAGTGGGACCACCTAGATAGTGTGCTCTTTCGAATAAAAAAGAATTTTATATATTATATAATTATTTAAAAGAATCACAGTTAAACTGTATCACCATGCTATATCATATCGAGAACTTCTTATATTGTATTCTACTACTCTATTGATTTTATCTTGTAAGAAAAGATGATGCTGAAGTCATAAAATCAACCAGGCTTATTGAAAACCAGATAATAGAACATGTCACTGCACAAAGCCTCACACTTCACACTTCACAAAATAACTAGTAATGAAGATAATAAGATATCTTTTTGCGTTAAAACTCAATAAATTTGAACTAATCATTGAAAGAACGTTGTTTATATAAAAGAAAGACGATTTTTATATAAACAAAAGTGCGATATATTATTTTAAAATGTCAAAGTCAAAGTTCTGGATTATAATCCGCCTTTATTCATAAATATGTAGCGACCTTGAGGCATGTCGAATTTTACATCGTGGAATAACGGTCAACAAAGTACCCAGAAATATAATACCAGATGTTGAACACGAGCCAGCCAGCAGCGACAACTAGAATACGATATCGAAAAGCTGGCAACCCCGAGACGTTTATCTGGGATGTTATTGAAGGGTATTTCGATCATTCAGTAACCGAACATCGTTTGGTTTAGACGTGCCACCATCGACTGCCCAAGCTTCGTCACCAGGCAACACCGTTGCCATCCGTTTTATCTATTTTGTATTTTGCACATTTTTATATTACTTCAATAAATAACGGTCACATAAGGTAAACACCACTATTTCATTTCGTTTTACCTCCATTCACTGAGCCATATCAATTTACCCTAAAGATATATTGCGCTATATTGACTGATAATATTAGTTTAAGTGTAATTCATGTTTCGTTCCGAACTAAAATTATAGTTCTGATATAATATATTTTGTTACAGTGGAGAAATACCCTGGCAACGACAGGGAACTGACAGTTTGGGTTCATCGCCAGGTCTACCCAGAAAGATTCCAACACCAGAAGTAGCACACACTGCCCCAGTCACAGTAAGTTATTATTAATTTTTTGAAAAATAAAATCCTAAATTTTCTAAGTTAAGAAAGCAAATGATGATAAAGATGTCATCTTCTTATAATACGGAATACGGTATAGCGGAAGTTTGTTATGAACATAGGGATTTATATGATATTACATCACATGACCTCTAGTACTTTAAAAATAATCATCACAGTCCTGTAAAAACAAAAATTAAAACTAATATGTCTAAAGGTTTATTAGTTGTTTATATTAACACTAAGCATCTTATATTATGTTCTTATTTATAGAAAATCAATCAAGTAGTGTCTAATCTAATCTAATTTCGAATCTAATAGATTGAAAACTGTTCGAAAATCTATTTTTTTTAAATTTGGACAAGATTATAAAACTAAATAAATTAGTAGCATTGTTTTCCAAGTTCAACAGCTTTTATAATTATATTTTGATCTATTCATTAGTAGTGAGGGTTTATTTAATCCGCATTTATAGCCTAACTTGATCCGCAACCCACAGTCCCATACCGGTTACTGACGTTATTCGAAGATAGTTGCTTGAATTACGGAATATGGTTCCTTGGTAGATTTTATATCCTTGTCTAAAAACAATTGCAAACAATTGCTGTCGAGCCCAAAGAGTGAACCAATCGGTCACGTTGACTACCACTAGTAATCCAGCATTTACAGTCCAGATAAATCAAAATTTATCTTACATATATCAGATTACCAACTATGGCATAAACTAATAATTATTTGGTAACTTATTGTTACTTTAGGGCCTTAATTTTTAAACAATTCTGTTAATTTTCACCATATATAATACTAGAGATTTCTACTTATATATAGTCATATCAGCAAATATCAAAGGTCATATTTTTAACAACATTATAGTTAATTATCGATTACAATAATACGGTAACTAACAAATGCCGATTGTTCCAATACGTACACGCACATAAACAAAAGGCTTTTAATTTAAAAACACCGCACAAAACATCATAAATATAATGGTTTGGCATTTCCAATTCTGCGTCGTCTGTATTTGCAGTCTGCTTTACAGTATTATTACATTTATGGATAAAAGCAAAAAATGAAAAATATAGAACAATGGACATTTAGTAATTGGTATATATATTATATGCTGTATAATCACTATAGTTGAAAAATTAACTCATGTACAAAAAATAAAGGAGTTAATGAGCAGATTATTCAATTAAGTAGTTACTTACGTAACAGGCACGTTGTGTGAAAGTTATAATAATTTTATAATACAGCTGGGTATAATTAAAATTATAAAGACGCTATAAAACTAATTCAAGTATATAATAACTGATAACCAGGAGTCAAGTCAAGTTTCAAGAAAAGAAGTCAGTTAGGGGAAAATTTTAAAAATATCTATCAAAAAAAAATTATTTAAACCAAATATTTTTAAAATTCATTAAAAAATACTGACAATAATATTATATTAACCCAATAATATCATTCTAAAAGGGAACATATAGAATTTTATATTCTGTATACCATTAAATGTAAATAATATTACCGTCATTCAATATGTATGAACAAAAGTTTTTCATTGTTTCCCCTTGCAATACTACCGACTTGGTATTCTGCTCTAGAATAATAGCAACGTGTGCCTGTTTCTAATTTTTAGGGAAATATTTTAACCTCTGTATGGAGTTTATGATATTTGCAAGCTCGTAAAGTTGATTGCTGGTGAGGTTGTTCAGACGATTTGCTGTAATACCATCTGAGTCTGGAGCTTTTCTGACGAAAGATGTTTAATTGAGACCTGGATGTTCTGAGGCGAAGTTTTTCCTCTTTAAAGAGGCTGTTGTGTCAGTGATGACAACTAGCATCTGCCGTGGAAGAGCAAGTAAAGGAATACATTTCATTTGATTTTCCAAGTTTTCAGTGGGGTATTTGGCTTTTTCCATATTGTTTAAAGCGAAATCCGTAAAGGATTTATCCTTTAGCGGGGGATTGTGTTTGAAACATTCCCCATAATGCTTTTAGCGGTGCGCCGGAGATCACCAGGAGCTGTGCGATTACCTAGACTTTGAAGGAATAATTCTCATTTCTCCTCTTTAGCAACTTTCACCCTGTCACTAACTTGCCTAATTACGCACTGTGTCCCACGTTTATCCTCTGGATCTAGTATGGCACGAGCTCTTCTTGGATTTGGATTGGTGGATTTTTCTGCGGCTGATTGAATGTCTAGAGTGACATTCATGACTGCTCTTTGTAGATCGCCAGGAGAGCTAAACAAATTTCCAATCAGTAGTTTTTGGGATCTAGGTATAATGGAAAATTGGAAGTTTGGAGAAAGTCGCCGATTTTGAGAAGAATTGACCTACGGTCTAAAAATACTATAATCATTAGAAATGTAGGTATATTTTATTTAACAGGTCAACTGAAAAGTCCCCGGCTTGACACGTAGATGGCACTACTAGAATTAAATCCATACGTTATTTAGTTAGCCCAAAACGATGCGTGTATAAATTTGTTAGTTGTCGGACCATTAGTTTGTGAATTATAGCATTTTGAGTGAAGCTTTTGTTATTGTGAAAAAAAAATGGAAAAAAATTTGCGTGTTACCAAGAAGTTAACAATTGACACATAATCCGACAAAATCGACGTATCTTCCGGGAGAGTAAAGTATGTCGAAAAACTGGAAAAGATCAGCATCAATCTGAAAATGGCACATATGAAGCCGATACTGCAATATGACTGCAATGTGAGGACTGCAATATGGTGCAGTTGATAGCTGATTAATTAATTAATAATATAGTATATATATAACTAATAATATTTTCTCTCGAGTAACACCAATTTAGGCGACGTATCCTCCCAAAAAAAAAACACGTAAACGTTCAAGCTTCTTCGCGTACTCGTTCTCTTTCGCCTTCCCGTCATCGACCCGCGGGTTCGATGATGTCTTTCTACGGGCGCGCTAAAAATTAACAACGCAAATCGCATAGTAATTTCCCTTTTAATTCGTTACCGTCGAGTCCTAATTTTACACACTTACGACGAGATCGGTCCGTGTAGCTGCTTTTTAAGCATTTCCATCACGTAAGTCGCCTAAATACGAACCGGCGGCGGCCCACCGACCGACGACGGGTCCTCGATGGAATCGTTTCAGTCGACTCGAATCGGTTTCGATACGACTTTAAAGCGTCGTAAAACAATTTTTTCCCGTAGTTTTGTTGGTTTTACGGTTTTTCCCGCGACGATCTTAGTTTAACGACCGTCGTTCTCCTATCGGGGTGTTCGGTGTACGCGACGTGATAACGTGCGAGACGGCATTGTGGTGTTCAGTGTTTTATGTTTGGAGAGATCAATTAGTCGAGCTCGCTGATGTATCTGGTACTGGTCAGTGTCTGTTTCCGACGACAATGTGTCTTTTCCGTGACCTTATTTCCGATTGTATCTAATGTAATTGTATCACACTGTTTATAGTGCACTGAACCAAAACAGTATATTTATATTCTATAGAGAATCTATTTTATGTGACAATACAGGTTAACGTTAAGTTTGAAACTTAATACTTTTTATTTGAAATAAATTATCATTTATAAAGATATAATAGATAATTATTAATATGTATTAAAACAATCTGCAACTCGTTTTTACATCTGACCTATACACAAGATGTTACATTAATAGTGTTGAGTCACTACTTGCTTTATAAACAGCTGCAGTGATTCACAGTATAGATTCGTAGAGTAGTAGAATAGTTTCCAAAGAAAAGTTACCCCATTATTTCATAAAAACATCTGCCAATTACTTCAATGATTTTGCAGGTAGAAATCTACTCCTCACTGTGCTCTAATATTCTCCACAATGGTTCAGTTATGTCAAGGCCTGACAATTGTGCTGGCCAGATAATAGTTTGATGACATTCTGATGCTCATCAAAGCAAAACTGAACCTTTTTGGCTGTGCGTATGGGCACATTATCATTTTGGACTATAGCACTACTTAACAGAAATATTCTAGTCATAGTAACAAATGCATTATTGATAATTTCGAGATATATTCGCAGTAATCCTGTCAATGATGTGAATAAGATGCCCCACGCCATGCTTAATCGTAGGAAGCAGGCAGTCTGGATCATAAACTACTTCTGGGATGCTCCATATATAAACCATCAATAGACCATTCCAAATTCCTCCAGTCATCAAGTGTTTAAACTTTTAAACCACTTCTATTATAAAGGGTTTAAGATCCCCAGCTGTTCCAGGATTGTTAGCTTTGCAGGGCGTCATACTGCTTTTGTCGAGACTCGAGTGTTTGTTAAAATCTGCTGTCACTTTTGCCTGGTTTGGCCATAATCATTTTTAATGTTCGTCGGTCTGTAAATTAACTTTGAATTTCGTCCATTATTCCTTCTTCGCCGATGATGTTTTATCATGTTTTGTGCATCATTATCGTGGATATTGTCGCTAGTGAAACATTAAACTATTCAGCTGGTTTCATCACAGATGCTTCCGTTAACCGACCATCAACGATTTGTTTTGCTTCCAAATTTGAAAGATCACACATTTCACCGATCACTTGTTTTACGCGTCAGTATAATATACTAAAATATAACCTTCATCGATCTTTACTTAGTTCGATAAGTAATAATGTTCATGTGCAAATTAATAATAATATTTTTGTGTTCAAATTCTTTATTGTAAGAGTTGTACTACTTTGATATTGACATGAGAATGGAGTCTCTTCTCAGGTCTCCTTGTGATTTTCTTGATTTACTGAGTGAGAGTCGGTACCTGAAAGTCTCGGTGTTAGTAATCGTTCCTGTAGTATGTTGACACATCTACGACACCTTAAGACTTTGGAAAAATAGTAGATCACTTCTATCGGAATACATAAGTATATAACGGCCCTATAACTGGCCTTCTACAACAACATTTTAGGTGGGGATAACTGATATTCTCTTCCAATCCATATATTTTTTTATATTTTGATTAAATCAGTTCTTTTGAATGCAATTAATTCCACTATGGATCCATAATAACATATATTACTTCCAAAAAGAACATCAAGACATTTTTGAAATATTACTACTTGTTACCATGAAGCTATTTGTCTTAAAAGGACGGTATTATACGCATATAACTCTTCTTTAATACCATCATAATGCAGTATAGACAGTTTCATACTGATTCTTTCCTTAAACTCAAAAAACGGCTTCGACGTTTTGAGTCGACAGATGACCTTAAAATAAAATAAAAAAAATACAGTAAAATAAATTGAAGAAATCTAATTTAACAACGTTTCGATTACTCCAATTGCTTATGTATTCAGAGTATTTTGAGAAAACAAATTCAATTGTCATTATTTTAAAAGAAAATATGACCGAGGGTACTTCCAGAATATAAACTCAGGCAATTTTAGAATGCAGTAGTACCTAGTAATATATGTTTAGGATTATTCTCGTTGTAAATTCACCAATGCCGCTCTACAAGCAGCAGAATCAAATATATTTAAAAATCATAAATTTCATAAATTTTCATACGTTGTTGTGCCGTCAATTTTTCCAAGCTAATATATCTAGGAGAATACTTATATAATGTTTTTACCACCTAACGAAAATGATAAGCTACAAATCGCATTATATGTATAAAATATATAAATAAAGAAACTTTGATATTTTGACGACATTTCGGCAGAATCTCGTCTGCCACCTTCATGTATTTCTTTCTCTTGTTCTACTTCTCACTACCTTGAATGCTATTGGCTTTTGGTGTGTGAACATCCTGCTTGGTCTTGCTGCTTTAACTAAATAAGCATCGATACGAAGCTTTTATTTCTAGATTTCAGTCATCCCATCTCACCGTTTGCCATAAACATACCATTATTTGGAACAATTAGTATCAGTCTCTCTTAAGGAAGCAACCAAAGCGATGTACGTGGTAGTTCCGACTGAGACGCTTATAGTTTTAGTAAAATGATAGGTATTAAAGCTATTGATTGTACCTTCGATCCTCCAGTTTTATATTGATGATTTTTGGAATTTTAGTACCTTTACCCACATGTTCATGGTACAACCTATAGCGAGTGGTTTTCCAAGATTTGGATTTGGAGAAATTTGAAATGTTCAATTGTTATATGACTGAACAGCTAAGCTACTGAAATCCACATTTGATGGCCCTGCTCCCTGAACAGTTATGTCAGAAATCCGCATACTAACGCCGTTCTTACAAGAATAAATTAGTAGTAATTCTAACAGTTAATGGCTAGGGAATCTTGAAAGCTTTGAATCCACTTTTGCGATGGATAGGCGATTGTCAATCCGACGTCAACTTATCTTTTTTCTCAATAAACTGACTATATTCTTGATAAAGGAATTGGTTCTATTAAGTTTAGTTCTAATAAGGAACAGATTATTAATAAAAGTAATCGAATAATAAACTTTTTTATTATTAAAATTATTCTTGAACCAACACCTAACAAAGTTCTACTTTTTTTGTTCCTACCACATAATCGATCATAATGAAAATATCTCGGTCATGATACTAATGTATACCGCTCACACAATTTATTCACGAAAGTAGATATTTAATTGATTATACTGTTCTCACAATGAAAAATTTGAGAAGATTAATATTAAACCAGTAACTATTATAGTATAACATAAACTATATAACATAGACTAGGTAAATCAAAACTATATATAATATTAATGTTTTTTAAGTGATAATTTATATTTACAATAAAGTTAAGTCATTTTTAACTTGTTGTATTAAATAATTATTCATAATTTCATATTAAAAATAGAACATTTCATTTATCTTCATCACTTCAAAAGAAACCTTCATTAATTTCTTATAAGTTGCGAAAGATATGTGCTGCCATGATAATGATACGATAGAATTGTGATCTAATTTTTTATCACTTTTGAAGCTGTGATATTATAAACATTATATTTTTTGATTATCATAATATATAAAATTACTAGCGAGCCCGATTTACTTTTTGACATTTGGTGTGAGCCATCTCCATACTTTTTTTTTATTATATCAAACTAAACTGTAACAGAGCTGATATTATAAAAGAATGTGTGGAGAAGGTTCATAGTAGAACTTCAATAATAACTCGTTTAATGTTTCGTGTTTGAAATGCTGCGACACTAACACAGCTATACAAAAATAATTTAATTTTGAAAAATACTCTTAAAGGTTATAACAGCTATATCCCCCAAAAATAATATAAATATTGAAGTATCTCTTAAGGGGATGTTCTTTAGAAATATTCCGCTCTGAAGATACAATCTGCAAAGATTGCGAAAAGAAGCTTTTATTTCTAATATGAAATTATGGACTGTATAAGTTTCCCGTTTAAAATAAACGTTTTTTCTTTCTTTTACCAAGATGACCAGCGGGAGCCAAACGATTTTGTGTTGATGTCGTTTCGGGTGCAGGACAGAAAGGTTTTGCCGGCGACAGAGACCCTGGGTTACGACTGGGATTGTCGTACTTGGTTTAACTACCAGGGTTTACGGATGGGTAGGGATTTGGTTAGATTGTTATCGTGTTCTAAGGCGCCTAGGGACAACCTCACACTGAGCATGTTCGTAAGCTTTTCACGAACGGGATGGTTTCCTCATGAACCATAGGACATTAAGTGACTAGCGAGCTTCTTTTTTCTGTCTTCTCCTTTTCTTCTTTGGAGTAATTAAGTTGTTTCCCGGAGACGTATCTGTACGACGCCTGTATACCGTAGAAGTATACTGGACGGACCTGCATTTTGTACAGAGTCGCTTTCTAGGGATTGTGAGTTTGCTTTTTATCCAGAGGAGTGGAAATAGTAGGTTATACAGGCCATTGCCTTTGCAATTAGCGTGCTGAATTTGGGTTGATCAGTGGAACCTACAGTAGAACTAAAGACCGAGGTATGATATCTTCTGGTGTCAGTGGATAGGGAACTTCCTCTTACGACAGAACAGAATAGCCTGAGGTTTGCTCCAATTAGTCTAAAATAAACTAATTTTAATAAATAACTGATATATAATAGCGCCAGCTATTAGATATTCGTTATGATTAATTATCACATCAAATATACCCAAATATTATTATATTAAATATTTATCAATCCAAAACAAGCAGGTCCATAAATTACGGATGACCTAAATCTTATAACATATGAAACGAATTATTTTATACTAGACACATTCCCATTATAAAGTCCATATAAAGTGAGCTCGATGGATTGATTAACTCGTAGGTAAATGAATAAACAAAAACGGATAAACTCGCAAACAACACATGAAACTATCTCTATTAATAGACATGCCAGAATCACTAACTTAAAACGGTGAACTAAGCCCGGCTGGAGAGAGAGCCTCTCGAGAAACATTTTCGGCTGAATTAATATCGTTAATAGAAAAGTTCAAATCCTCCCGAGTATGGCCGGGGGGATCACGCGCAATATTCTGGAATAACGTGTAATTTTACGCCTGGATATGGTGGTGTATTTAGTGGTAAGTAGATTTAGCGTCTATTCGTCTCACTTTCTGCTCCGCGGCTCTGATATTTTATAATACGACTTTGTTCTCTGTCCCAATGCTATTGTTGTTGAGTTTACGCCCTAGTACCTATCCCGTTTCCTTTCGGAACCTTCTTTCGGTTCAAGAGCACTTAATTCAATAAGTCTTCGTTCTGGTGCGCATTTGATTGCTGCAACTAAAGTGACATAAAGGTAAAATTAATTTTTGAAGAGACTATACATTATTTTTAGGGACAATCAATTATGATATTAATTGTTCTCCTATTTTTCTCTGATTTCGATATTCGCAAAAGCTCATTGTCTTTACTAAGAAGCTTTTCTGAAGTAACACATTCCTCTATTTGTCTCACTTTCTGCTCTGTAGCTCTGATATTTTATAATACGACTTTGTCCCAATGATATTGTTGATGAATTTACGCCCTAATACCTCTCTCGTTTTCTTTCGAAACCTTTTAAAACCTTTAATTGATAATATAATTTAATTTGGTGGACAGTAGCGAAATTTCGTGGCAATATCCATTTGTTGGGGACTGAAAAACTATATTTTTTTGGTAATAAAGTATTTTGTAACTGAAAAAACTGAAAACTCTCCTTTCTAACAAATAGCACTTAATTCAATAAGCCTTCGTTCTGATACGTAATTGATCGCTGAAACTAAAGTCTGTTGTGAAAGCTATAGCAAACGTTCGACATAAAGGTAAAATTGATTTTTGAAGAGACTATGCATTATTTTGTGACTCAATAAATTATGATATTAATTGTTTTCAGTTCAAAAAACAAACGACTTCCTCAGTCTCTTCAGTTTTCCCAACCAATATTTATATCTGCCCGTTTATTTATAATATAAAACTAATCATAATCGTCACAATACTGTGTTTCTAAATAATTATTTTTATGAAATTTAAATTTAACAGGAAATTTTGGCCCGATAACTGTTTGACGAAAATTCAACTCATATTATTAGCAACCACTATATCCGCTTGATTTAGCTCCCGGACCTCTGTCTCTAAAATCTCTTCGAGGACAACCCTAAAAAGATTAATTTTGCCCGCGATTTGATTACATACCTATTTAGTATCTTAATTTTCTTCACAATTTTCTCTGGATTATATATTTTATAGATGATCACTGTACTGGCAAAAAAAGATTTAAGAAATTTAATATCTTCAATCTGCTTTTATCATTTAAATATCAATGTTACAAACATAGACTGTATCTAGCGAAATGTATAATCGATGGAATTATTCTATTAATGAACCTAACAACTGATTCTGGCTGTATCAATTATAAACCTCTTCAATTATGTTCGCGCTATTATTAACTTGCCTAAAATAAATGCTATGCCATTGTTCTGCCGAAGTAATACACCCAGTCGCTCTGCCAACATTTAGATCGTATTGATAATTAATACATAATTTTGAATATTTTCCTTTGTCCCAGTTAATGAAGGTTTTTATCACTGAAGGTCTTTTTCACAAATATCGCTTTCCATTGAACCATAATAATGTATTAATTAAATGAAAAGGTGAAGGTATATTTTTAAGTCTTGCTCATTGTTTATATAATATTGGCTTTGTTTAATTATCTTTTTCTAGTTCAGATAATTTTATATTTTTCTTAAAATGAGACATTAATTTAGAAGATTCTTTTTTAAAAACATAGGTTTTATAAAAGGTCTTACTCCATTTTAATTTCATAAATTCTGCTACAATTTGAAAAAATTCGTTTCAGTTCCTGAAAGATGGTGATATTGCAGAGAATAAATTGCAGAGAATTGACCACAAAAGCATGTAAATGAAGAATTCGAGGCCACCATTAAATGTTGATAATTCAACCATTTCCACGCATTTAAAAATTGTTGGATTAATTCAAAAGCAATGAATTTGTGCTTACAATTGTTTAAAGAGAGATCTATTATAGCTCCATGCATTTTTAAACTCGAAAAATAAAAGGTTTTTATGAAAAAACATGAATAAATTACTTGAAAATGAGAAAAAGTTATAACTTCCGAAAATATAACTTCCGTTTGGAGTAAGAAGATTCTATACATTAAAACTGTGTTTTATATGATTATTTCTCAAGGATATTTATTTTATTTTTTCAACAATTCATAATTTCATTACTAATGATATTTTAACTAATTAGTATCTGTATTATAACAACTATAGGAATGATGCGATCTTAATAATATTGTGTACGGCTTTGGTAAGATTTGATATATGTATTAAAATATATTAAAAGTTACATAAATGTATACACCAAGTTGACTTTTCCGTATAAAACAAGTTATATTGATCCAAAAGAAATAAGAGCACGAATAAAGAATACCAATCTACACTAACAAAGTGTAGTTTTGAAAATTTTTCGTAAATTTAAAACTTCTTGCGAAAATGCATTACCTTATTATTTTTGAAGATATTGTTTATAGCTAAAAGTATTGGTTTCCATCATTCAGGTGGCACGTTTTATCGAATTTTAATATATATTTCTATTCATTAACTTCGGTTTTGATTTTTTTAGTAAATTAGAAATCGAAAATATATGATAAGAGTTTCACTTTCATTGCGATTAATTAAAATGTGAAGTAAGGACAGAAGTTGGAGAATTATAGAAATAGAAATCACATATTAAAAGCATATTTTGTCAATCTAAATTACTTTAATCACAGCTTCAAATTGTTATTTCTTAATTGCCTTGATAATTTTATAATTATCAAACAAAATATTTGTCATTAAAATCATCTTATGTTCGAATACTGATACTGAATTGAGATTGAAAAATATAATAAAAAAGAACCCTTTCAAAGAGAGAAGGAATATAATGTACAAACAAGAAAAAGATCATTACAATTCAACACCAGGAAGTTTTATAATAGTGCTGCTTAATATATTTGGTCTAGCATTTTAGGTACACGCAGTATCAGAATCAGTAGTTCATCATTTTATTTTAAACCAAGTATGATTAAGTAATATTTTAGCTTAATTTTTGAATTTCACAAAGTTTCAAGGTGGTGCACAATGGTTATTCTATTCACCAACAATAAAGCAAAAACAAATATGAAGAAAGATCAATGTTTCTATAAAACTAAATAAACTGCTAACAATAGTACGAACTCTCTGTGAAACGCAAGCGCTCAAAGCAATAACACTGTTAAACACACAAAACTTAGCTCCCTGTAATTTATGAGATTCCTTCGTAGAAAATTTTTCTGACAGTTTTTCAGAACCTAGTAGCTCATTTTTGTTATTTATTTTATTGTCATTTTATGTTCTTAATATAAGAACAATTATTTTTGCCGTTATTTATCTTACTGCTCTTATTGATATAGACTTTTCAATAACTTTGGATAGCTTAAAATTAGTCATCAGCTGAACTCAAATTAGTATTATATTTTATATCGATTCATTCTAAAGATTTCTTCATTTCTTAAACAAACTTCAACATATTTTGTCAAGTTACGAAATACAGAGGATAGACAAAATAATATGAATAATAACAATATGAAAATACCTTGCAATATAATATATCTATGTTTGCATAAGCAATACGACGCCCATATATGACTCAGTTTGCAGGTCAAGTTTTATAATTTATATTTCAATGTAATATGTCACAGTTTGATCGAAACCCAAAGTTAATTGATAGAGACCGACGAACATGGGCCCAGACAACATAAAACTGTCGCGGAAAAAGTGACAGCAGAACTCAATACTTATTTGAGCAATACTGGTTTGGCAGGAGCTCCACAAAGCTAACATTTATGGAAGCACTGTGACTGCAAAGCCCTGGTGCCATATATTAATCAACTTAATGAAAATTCTGTCTTCCTTTTTGAGGAAAACAGGATCAGCGAGAGGTTTGAAATTTAGCACCTTTAAAGGTCATACTCAAGAAAAACAACAAGAGGCCTAACATTTTTGTGTATTATGCCCTACAAATAACTAAATTAATGTGTCCGTTGTATCAGAATAAACATTCAGCTGTAAAAGGAAAACACGACATATGTGAAAATATCATCCTAATATATATTAAAAATTTCCAGAATAGCGAGAATCGTTTGTGCTCTGTTTACAAGATACTTATGTTTTCACAAACAGATTTTTCAGACTCATAACATAAACATCAATTAATCTATTTTCAATTTTAAGAATTCCATTAACACAACAGCTATTACATTGTTACTAGTCTCTTCTAGTTATCTTGATTTCTTAGCTAATTGTGGGTATCTGATGGTCTCGATGTTGATAGACAGTCCTGAAGTATCTGGGTGCACTCACAATACCTCTCAGGACTTTGTTCTGACAAATATCTATTTTGTTTATGTTACTCTTTGCAGAACATCCCCATAATTGAACTCCGTATGTCCATATAGGTTTCAGTATTTGCTTATATAATAGCAATTTATGATGTACTGATAATTGTGACTTTCTTTTAAAATTTTCCTTTATATATTTATTGTTTATTTTTCTTAATACATTTTCCTATATTTCAATTCCAGTTCTTTTCTTTTCTTCTTTATATGGTCCTTCCAGCGAAGTTTTGCATCAAGATTCATTCCGAGATATTTAGCGTATTATTTAATGTCATTGGTGAGCTATATGCAATGGTGAGATATTACATAAAATTATTAGATTGCTTGAAGTCTATGTCCATATAGGTTTCAGTATTTACTTATATAATAGCAATTTATTATGTACTGATAATTGTGATTTTCTTCCAATTAGCTGATAGATTTTCTTATATCTCAACTCCAGTTCTTTTCTTTTCTTCTTTGTATATTCCTTCCAGCGAAGTTTTGCATCAAGATTCATTCCGAGATATTTTGCGTTGTTGCCAGATGGAGTGATAGTATTATTTAATGTTATTGGTAAGCTATATGTAATGGTGAGATATTACATAAAATGATTAGATTGCTTTAAGTAAATAGATTTACTGATAGGAAAAAATATGACAGCTACTCTTTTGAAGATTGAATAGTGGAGTAAATAAGAAAAAAACTACTTATCGCTAAATAATCAACGAATAATTTTACTCTAACCACAAAAAAAATTACAAAGTTATCCAGGATTTGGCTTTACGGATCTTCGCAGAATAACGTGGAAGCAATACAGCTACTGGAGATGCACAGGAAAACAGAAGATTCAAGCGAAACAAACCACAGTAGCTTTCATAGTCTAACAATGTGTGAATATCAAAAATATATGCTATATATAAAGTTTGAAATATCATGTATATTGGATAACCAACGTCGTTAAACTCCCAGCAAAGAGTTGTTTATCTTTCGCAACTCTTCTTATTCTCCGCTTATCACAGATCATAATTGCCACAGTCTGCAGCTGTTACTGCTCAGTTTTCAAAAGGCTTCCTTGAAAAGGCGAAAACCCTAACGTATTTAGTGGATTCGGTCGACGGTACGTTTCGATATTGCCGAAATAGAAAAGGGTGATGGGAAATCCTGATGAAAATTGGGTCGTCTGCTTATTAAAGTTCACGGCTAAGCATATAAAAATTGCCGTCGTTCTCCGAAAAAGGGATTTTTTACGTCCCATGATTTATTATACGTTGGTTTATAGCCGATTACCCAACATCTGTGGATTATTAATTCCTCACAGGCGGAGATCGTTTGCAATGAATTTGATAACATACAATATATATGCTATACTCGTTGATGTGAACTAATTCATTCATTAAGAAATAATAAAAATTTGGTGTCTCTACTGATAATGTAAAATGTAACTTTATATGGTCATACTTTTCTTAATCGTTAAATCATCTTATCGTTTGAATTATACATTGGCATACACTCGTCTGATTTCTTGATCCTTTTTTTATAGCAATATTTGGTTTTGGTCACTCTGGGCAGCTTCTTTGGCTGTTCTTGTTAAGATATCAATCTTACTAATACAAATTATATACAAATAAGTAATACAAATTACTAAACAAAAAAATTGAACCGACTTCAAAAAATAAATAAGGGACTCACTAAAAGGTAAATAATTAAATTAATATTTTTAATACAAAAAAAAGTTTTAATATAGAATATGTAGATAATAATCCTTATAATAACTAAATAAAAATAATCAAAAACCTTATTTAACCCATCTACTACTCGTATTTTAGATTCTACTATGTAAACACAATTTAGCTTAATACCTCTATACCTATTTATCTATTTACGATGTTATTTTAACTACTACCGACTGATAACTTTGAAGTCGGTACGAGTAACACATTAGATGTATCTTGTAAGTGTAAAGTAGTTAGGGCACCGACTTCAAACTTCAAACGCAGTTATTTTATTAAGTATTACAATGGGTAGGTCAAGTAAAAGTGCAGCCCGTATCAGCAAAAATCGGAATAAAGAAACAATGATTGAAAATAAGGAACGCTTCAGGTCTCGGGGTCCGCTGCCTAGCCAATATGATTTGATAAATTCTAACCAAACTAGAAGAACAGCAAAAAGTTATAGCCTCTGTCGGGAATCGAACTTGCAACCTCCGCATGAGAGCTGAGCACTCTAACCCTTAAAACAAAGAAAGAGGTTGCCCGCAATATTTCTACTACTTCTCATATGATATAGTTAGAGTAAATATAGTTAAAAAGAAAACCTAATGGTTTCTGCACTGAACGACTTCACTGTCAGTTCCGTCATATCAGTTCAGCAGCAATATTATACCGAAATATTTGATTATTTTAGATAAAAATATATGTGAAAATTTTGTACGTGCTTTTGAAATTTGAGGGTTTTCCTCGATTTCTCCGGATTCCCCCAGCAGAGCCTGACTTGCTTCCAATCGAACACCCTCGCAAGTGCACTCTTTCGAATAAAGAAAGAAGTTTGAAAATCGATCCATAATTGAGGGAGAAATCGATGAACATACATAAAAAATATATATACAGTCAAACATAGAATCTTCTCCTTTTCTGAAGTCGGTTTAAATATAACTCAAAACCAGTTCACAATCTATATAAAAATCGTCCGATCAGCTTTTAAATCCATTGTAGAAAAACGAGTGCAAATAAATGTTGATTGATAGTGGCCAGGATTTTATTCCCGTAGCCAATATTTATTCGTCAAATGAATATAGAAAGACATTTTAGAAAATAAGGAAATATCCGTAAATAAGGAAAATATAAAATGTTATTTTACCAAAATGAAAGGATGACGTTGGCATTAAATAACAACGCAACACCTACCTAAAATGCTAAAGCAGAAAAATAAAACCAGATAGAAACCAGACGAAGAACTAAATCTATGGTAATTTCAGCGCGCAACTCCGTGGAGCTGTCCCGTGGGTATTCCCTCGTCAAAAGCTCATTTGCATCAGAGGTGGAGGATGCAACGGGCGACCTCCATCGACCGCATTAATTCAACTTTCTTAACCCGGGAAAACAAGACAAAGCCTTTCGCCTCTAAGGCGCTGGTAAACATTCTTTTTAAAGTACCGAGATGCGTAAGAACGAACTGATGCGGTTTCTTTTATTCAACCACTCAAGTCTGAAGTACAGGTTGTCTTACATAAGATTTCCAACAAGAAAATGTAGAAACAAATGGTTACCTAAGTATTATGTATGATACTGAATTTCAATTGTTTTTTTTTTCTGTTGTAAATTATTTTTATTCTAACGTATTAGTCATGATTGTTTATAACCTACTGCCACAATTCTAGCAACAGATGGATTTCACGATAAAAGTTATTTCTAAAAAGCGATATTCGACATTATCGTAAAGAAATAATTGATGAGCTTGGACTTTTTTATTAGGTTTAAGGGGCTATACATCCTTGATGTCTTAAAAAATTAATCTTTTTGAAATTTCTTCCTCCAAAATTACACAGCGCAGTCTAATCAAATGTTGAGGCTTTTATGTACATGTTTTAAATCATAGAAAGACATAAAATGTCTACATTACACTAAGCGACCCACTACTGTCAAAAAATAAATCGGCATACACCACAGGAACAAGAAAAACATTGTCAGCAGTTGTCACATCTTGACATTTTTATAGTCAATGGCATATTATGGCAAAATATTGATAAAAGGTACTAAGAATCTTTATGTCATGATTATTTTGCTTTTTTTCTGAGTCTTCTAATTTTTCTAAACGTATTATAAACTAGACGGTCGCACATCAATATTTCGCACTTCCAAAGTCTCCAAGCAAAGAATATGATGTTGACTAAACGTTGGATCGATTATATTGAAGTCATGAAAGATTTTGTAGAGAAATAAAAACACGTCTCAAATAAAAATCGCACAATTTCATTGTTAGACCGTGAACTTTATCTCGTAACTGATTTAAAATTGACATTGATGTACTATGAAGTCATATTCCCCAAACTGGGCAGAAAATTTTACAGATTCCCAACAAATTACCGTCAAAATTATTTTAAGAAATGAAACAAGCCCCAGACATTTAGATAATATTTATTTTTATCTTTTCATAGTATGGAATAAAATTTTATGTTATGAACTATAACGTTAAATTATTTTTCATATTATTCTTTACATATTTCTATCATTTTGCTTGATGGGTTAAATTTGACAGTGCCTCCTATTATATTACTGGATTCCCTTGTTGCCATTAAACACATTACAATATTTGTATTTAGTTGATTGCTGTTCTCTAATTTGAGATTAACAAATGCTTTCGACAACGACAGTATCAGCAGTAAGGACATCACAATTTTTATGTTTGGGAAGGAGTATTCTCCAGCAGTGCTTTTAAGGCGAAACACTTTACCGCTGTATCATTTAGCATCACAGTTATATTCATGAAGTTTAATCCCTTGTTGATCAAAATCTAGCATACCATGATCTTGCCACTCGTCATTCAGACTTTGTGCTATTACAGATTTTTGAAAGATTGGAAATTGCTTCGTACTGACATCAGTGTTTTAATTTGTAGCTGTTGAGCTTCTGATGGATTTACAGCATATATACAAGAAAATAAAAAATCGCTTAAATCAAATGGCTTGAAAATGTCTGATATAAATATAACATAAAAGTCTTAGCATGCTCTATAGAAATCTGCTATCGCAACAGGAGGTACATTTTCACCTATTTTCGAATTTCCCATACATTCTTCTACTTTAATCCAACGTATGTTTCGCCTAAACCTATAAGATGCTTTGAAATTATTATTTCGATATTTGAAGCTCTTATAGAAGTATTCCGATCCGAATTACCGATATTATATAAGGCCTATAAATAAATTTTAAAGAAATTCAGTGATACAGTGTATTAAATAGCATCAAAACACTTAAAACCGACTTCATGTTGAAGCCTGTCACTAAGAGTCTCCATTTTTCAGAATGTGTCATTTGTATCAACAAAAAATTTCAGTACGTTGCAATTTTCTGAATTTCTACCGAGTAAGGTTTTACTATTTTACTTCAATTTTAAGAAAAAATCATCGAATATGTGAAGCTTATGTCAACCATGCTCTATCGATTTCAAAATTCTGGATATATCTGGATGGAGCGTTCTGGATAGCCAAAAAAAATTTAAGACGAGTATACACAGGCATTACTCCACTAGACCATCGTTGGGGATCGATTACAATTGATTTGTTTGACCCGAGAACTGTGCGAAAAACAGCTGGAATATGAGTAAATACGCAAGAATATTGTATTCAAAACACTTCAAAACATTAAAACGGGAGGTGTTATAACGCCTGTCGTATTTTCCATACCCTGCGCCTTCTGATTTTTAGTCTTTCCGACATGTGAGTCGTGACCTATCTGAGCGACGCTTCACTTATGAAGATACCAAAGAATAGGTCAACTCGTGAATAACCTCCAAAGGTACATTGTTCTCTAGAGACAGAATTAGTAGAATTCCTAAAAATTGGAAAAAGTAGCGGTTATCATACATTGATAATATGGACCATACATTGATTAAAATACCAATTTTGACAATAAAGATTTAAATTAAAGACATCCTTTAAAACTAATTTATAGGGCTAATATTTACGACGAGATGTCAAAATTCCTGCATTTTCTCCCATAATGTCAATTCCCATTCAACAACAGATGCCGAGCAGATTGGGGAATTCCCTATAAGTTGGCAACGCTGGCCATTTATTTAGCGTCAGATGAGGTACTGCTCCTAATTCTTTATAATTAAATTAAATAGTTTTGTTACACAACTCAAAGATGTTGCACAATATCAACAACATCCGCCAATTCCTGATTCGTCGCGCCACCAAAAATTGGTAACAAGTCAGTTATACCGTTGATGGATATGGGTGACGAGTTAAACTAATTTCAATAGTATAAAGTTTGGTTGATGGCCCACAGAGGGGGAGTTTGTTATGCCGTTGATAGATGAAAATCATTTAATTGGTTTTGGTAAAATTGGCCCTCCTCCCCCCCACCTACCGACCAGACCCAAAATCTAAAGTGAACTTAGGTAATGGGATTTCAAGTCGCATAAATACGGAGATTTGCTTTAATGGAAAACAGTGGATGAGTCATTTTAACGTGAGACTATTCAATATTAACGAGACATTTTAGGTGCTGGCTGGATCCAATTAATTTTAACATTATTATCTAATCGAGGTGGGTTGGCTCGAGAGGTATCTCCATAATTCCGTCTCCAAGAAAGCTTTCTCGATTATAAATTCACATTTCCGGTGGGGAAATCGAAATAAGTTACCTTCAGAAATGTTATAATTCATTTTTGGAGAAAAAAATTGAGTCAGATGAAAGTTAATTACCTAAAGCCACAATTAAGTACAACATTTAAAATATCTTTCTTTTATCGATTTTATGTTAAAGCAAAATTGTAATGGATAAGATGATGAGACGGTCCTCTAAGAGTGTCGCGGGTTCGAATCCCTCTCAGGGCATTTGCGTTTGCAATACAGATGTATAGGTACTTTTGGTATAAAAGAATACAAACAAGGACATCAGAGGGAACAGGGACATTGTACTTGCAGGCTTCTTTCAGTGTTTCGAAGCGAAAGAATGGCTGGTAGAGGCATAGAAGCGTGATGAACATACCAAGTCAAACTGTCGTTTTCTGCTTAATACGTTCAATTGTTGTCGTTGTAGGATTCACCATTCGCTGTGCTTGCATGTATAATGAAAATTGTTTCACTTTAATAAGTCATTTATGGAGAAAAATTGATACAATATGTATTAATCATCAGCAACAAAAGAAACAGTACTTGAAACATTTGCTGACGACACAGTTATAATGGCAAGAGATGTATCTCTATGTAAGGCTGTAGAAAAAGTACAAGTAGCGGTCAACAAAATTCACTGAGGGAGTAGAGACTGGAAAATACAGCTAAAAAGCTTCAAATCTGTCCACGATAATTTTGCGTTGCGGGGAATCACTTGACGGATGCCCGATTCCTCAAGCATAATCAGCCAAATATCTCGGAATATATCTCTATGGTAGGTTAAATTGGAAATATCATGTTAGACAAATAGCAATGCAGATTAGACTCAAAGTCAAGCAACTGTACTGGCTAGTCAGAAGACACTCTCAACTTGACCTAAAATCAAAGAGACTGATTTATCATTCAGTCGTAAAGCCTATTTGGGCCTATGGGGTGCATATATGGGATTTTACTCAAACACCAAACCAACTAGTAATCCGATGCATCCAAAATAAACGCTTACTATTAATTACCAATACTTATCGTTACATAAAGAACGAAGAGTTACACGATGACCTCGAAATCAAATGAATACACGAAATGGCCCAAGATTTCGCTGAAAAACACGAAATAAGTTTGTTAAATCACAGCAACGTGCAATCAATACAGCTACTGGACAACACGCAGGAAATCAGAAGATTAAAGCGAACAAAAGCACACCAACCTGTTTAGTGTATAAGTATATTTTCAACTGTAGCTTAAGTAGATTAGTTTAATTTTAATTTGTAAAATACAAACTGATGTATTAATCCTGCACTCGCCTTACTTTTGTATTAATGCAAGTACAACAGAACGGCTTCTGAAGGACTGTGTTGGTTTGGCAGCAGTTGGGTCCATTAATCGACTGATTTTCGCACTTCTTCAGCATTCACCGTCGAAGCCGCGTGCGAGCCTAGCGCCCATGCTGCGTAAATTGTAAACAAATGATATAAGTAGGCGCTATGTCTAGTGAGTACGCTAGGTCCGGCAGATCTTGCCACTAGAACTGCAACGTGTATCATTAACAGCTTCTCTCATTCAAGAGGATGACTTTTTTTTTCTAACAATGCTTTGTTCGATCTAATCAATTGGTCATATGTTATCTACAGTAATGCTTTATAGCCGTAAATACTCCGCTTCAGTGTCGGTGTGGTTAGATCTCCTAAGTTAACCCATGAATTTTGACGCTCAGAATTATTTTAGTAAGTTTACTTTTTATCATCAAACACAACTGGAAAACATCTGCTCTTTTTAATTGATTAGTTGGATCATCAAGCTGCTAATCAAAAAAGCGGAAGCTCTTTGAGTTCAGCTAAGCTAAATTCGCGGAATTCGTATAAAATATATTAAATGTACTCTTAATCAGTTACATATGCTTTTAGCATTTTAAAACCATACATCCGATCCGATATTTAGATTATAAATATAATGGGAAACTAGCCGTAACAATCATGAATACAAAATAAGAAATAGTGTGGAATAAATATAAAAGCATCCATCCCACTCATATTTGTTATTAGGGAATGGTAACTCCAGACTTGCTAAGACGTCGTCTATGATAATCTTTAAGTTAGCCAACCAATAAATTTAAAGACTTAGAGGAAATATTAGGTCCAGTTCAAATAAACCCTAATTAGCAAAAAGAAGACTTAAAAGGTTATTAAGAAAAGACATAACATGTTCTTATAATATAATATTATTATTTAAAAATAAATTAAGCAAATTATTAAAAAATCAGATTATTTATTCTGTAATTATACAACTGCTCCATCAATCAACTTGCAAATCAGCAAAAAAATAAATAGAAAATGAATCGGAGCCTTTGTCAGTGAGATATTTTATTTTATTTTTATTTGATACGGCAACATGTCTTCATTTTCAAGACATATAAGAACTTATACGGTTTTCATCATTTTCCAAAGTCAGAGGAAATATGTCCCTTTTGAAGGGAGATTTACTGCGGCACAGAACGTTGATTGACGTATCGACGACATGTTCCCCGTGCCGCAATTGTACGGCTCATTTTGCTCCACCGTCAAAACGACTGTGCGATTGCTTTTTGAAGATGTAACTTTTTATCATGTTCGTTTAAGTTTGATAAGCCTCAGACCAATATAAAGCTGCTTATATGGGTTGTTGAAAATCTCTTTCTTTCAAAATAAAAACTACAGTTAAAAGAGAAACATCAACCTAAATAAATGTCGAAATGTTTAAGCTGATAAGAAATTAATGTAAGGATATAACGGGACGTAAAATAAATTTTAAAAAAAACAATATTCTGTGCTGGATTAAACTAACTAAATGTGATAATTGGAATTTCATTAAATTTATTATTATACTACTAGTTGGTTACATATAACAGGTCAACTGAAAAGTCCCCAAAATTTTTTTTATTCAACATAATTCACTTCAAAGGTGATACACTGACTATAGCAACCCTCCAACTTTTCGTTACCAATTTTGTAGTACGATTGATCCTTTGCTTCATTCTTCATTCGACGAAAATTTCTTCCCAGCGAGCATTTTTTGAGACCTGAGAACAGGAAATAGTCGCTGGGGGCCAAATCTGAAGAATTTGGTGGATGAGGAAATAATTCCAAGCTCAATTCATGAATGTTTGCCACCGTTTTCACTGACTTGTCACATGGTGTATTGTCTCGGTGAAGCAGCACTCTCTTTCTCTTCATTTGCGGACGTTTTTCGGCGATTTCGTCCTTCAAACGGTCCAATAACGCTATGTAATAGTCGCTGTTGGTGGTCCTCCCTTTTTCAAGGTAGTCAATAAAAATTATTTCATGCCGTTGTTTTTGGTCAAAAGTGAGCTAGCGCGGTACCGTCTGTGCACAGAGCTTTCTCATACCCAAATATTCGTGAATGATATGATGTACAAGTTCAGTTGATATCTTTAGAGTGTCTGTTATTTCATTCAATTTCATTTTACGGTCATACGGTCAAAATCATTTTGTGGATTTTTTAATGTTTTTGTCGGTATTAACCTTTTTTGGGCGTCCACTGCGTTCACCGTCTTCGGTGCTCATTTCACCACGACTAAACTTAACAGACCAATCCTTGATGGTTGATTTTCCTGGAATAGTGTCCGCAAACTCGGCATTAAGCCAAGTTTTTGCTTCATCTGTATTGTTTCCCTTCAAAAAGCAATATTTTATCAACACGCGAAATTCCTTTTTTCCTACTTTTTACCCATCCTACCAAAACTTGTTCAGTATTTCGAAACCGTGTGACAGCTGCATCGATGTGAACTCACGATTACTGCATGGTGTGACTGAGCTTTGCCATGTAGTAGGCTGATTTACTGTACCGGGTGAGAAAGTGTTGTATATCCTGTACCAGAAACAGAGAAATAGAAGAGGAAAAATATTACCTTCAGTGTGGTCCAGAATGATCAATAATTATTGAATGATTTTGACCGGCGAGTTAGAGACAACCTATTAGTTAAGCTATAGTTAACTTTTTAAAATTATTTTTATCAATCCAACAATCGAAAAACTCAAAATATATTTCAACAAAATGCGAAATTGAATAATACAATACAGAATGTTATTCAATTTTTTTATTCCCTAGATATTGTTTAAAGTTTACAACTAATTTAATTAATTTTTTGTTCATTTTTATAGTTCTTTACTAGGTGCTTCTAGTATCTTAATAATTTTGATTGCTTTACACTAAAATTTATATTATTAAGCTAAAACATAATTCGTTGTTGAAAAAATAGGTGGAATTGTATTTTAATAGACCTTAGTGTAATGTATTTTATCTGCAATTAACATCTCTTTCATGTTAAATTAAAGAGCACTCAAGAGAATATCTGATCACCTAATCTCTATTTATATTTCCAATACTATTATCTTATTTATAACTTTATTTTTGTACTTCTACAATAGTCTACTTAAGAGCTAAGTAATAGTCGAAATAAATAAATCAATATAATAAAAAGTCCGGAGTTTAATAATGATAATGTTTACGTCTAAGCAAAAGAACCTAGTGAACGACAGAAAATGTATAAAACCGAAAAATTGGAACTACAAACCCAACAAAAACATTATGAGAAATCCCTGTATATTGCAATTGATGTGAATAGTTTATATTTTAAAGAAAAACAATCGTTAAAATACAATTAAGTGATGTGACAACATAACAATCAAGTTACATAATCTGTAAAAACAATTTATAACCTATTTTAGTCCTACCAGACCTACTGTATTCACCAGACGTTGTTCCGTCCAACTAGCCTTGTTTTAATCAATTGCACATAGCTTGCATAAAATTCTGGGCTTATGAAAAAATATTCCAAAAAGATAGTAGAGGATGAATAGTCAATTACCTAAACGTTATGGGGAAAAAAAATCATGCCACTAGCCCGAAATATGCACCAAACAATACATTTTGAGTAACATTGTATCGTGAACTTACTCCAAGCATGAGCACTAGAGTATTTAAAATAAATAAAATATAACCTATTGATAACTAATCAAATATACATCGATACAATGCCTATGCAACTTCATATACGTTATAAAATCCTAAATATTTAATACGCACAAATCATCACTTCTATCTACTCTAGAACCATTGTTTTTGGTGTTTGATTGTCTTCTAAATTGGTTTACCTTGATGATTTATTTCGTCGTCATTAAGCCTTATTTTATACCTTCTACATTAATTTCATTGCTAATCCCAAATATTTCGTTTGCTTCCAACAATTTAATAGTATTAATTTTGTTGTTTTAATGAATGAAGAACAGCCTTAACAATAAACAAGTTTAAAACCAATGAATTGCAAACTCAAACTATCAAGGAACTTTTAGATAGTCTAGTAGCAAAAGCAAGGAAAATGGCGACCATACGTATTAACTGAAAATGTCATTTTAAACTGTTTGATCATGTGTACCAGATGTAAGATCGTTAGACATTCACATTACACAGATTATTATGATGCTTTCATGGATTTCTAGCCAATAAAGAAGAGTTTTCTACGACGTGTTGTATTTTGTGATGAAAATTCGAGGGTCATATCGATACTAAAGTGGAATACACATAGCATAAAATCTTGCTATGCATATGATAAGATCAGTAAAGTTTAGTATATATGAAATGCTTAAATCGAATTAAACTATTATTAGCAGACTTATTATTACTTGGTTTGCATACGCTTTAGAAATGCTGAAGAAGGGGGAAATTGATCATTGGAAACCAGCATCGTTCTTTGACACGTTATTGCCATATTAATGGCAAAAAGTAATAGATAATGACGAAAATATTTTGATTAAAATACAATATATCTGTTTTTCTTAATAAATGCTTTTATACATTAAAAATAAAGATAGCCTATTAATAAGAGCAAAAAAGGGACACAGTGTTTCTTACCAATTATTTACCCCAAGTGTACTGAATATAGAATTTAGACTTCATATATGTTTTCATCATATAACCTAAACGACATATCTCTGCCTAGGGTAATAGAAAAAGTACAAGTGACAGTCAACAAAATCTACAAATGGACGAAACATTGAAAAATTTAACTTAATTGCTTCAAATCTGACCACGTTAATTTTGCATTACGGCGAAATAATAAAAAGTTAATTACATCACCCAATGGATGCCCTATTCCTCAAGCAGAATCAGTTAAATACCTTGGTAGTAGATTAAATTGGACGGTAGATTAAATTGGAAACACATTAGAAATCATCATCAAAACACATTAGAACCAAAAGAAAACAACTATACTGGTTAGTCGGAAGATAATCTCAGCTTGACCTAAAATCAAAGAGGTTGATCTACAAGACAATCATAAAGCCAATATGGACCTGTGAGGTGCAAATATTCAAATCACTTAGGCTGCACTAGAAATTCAAATCACCTAGTCATACAGCGCTGTCAAAACAAGGTTCTTCGATTGATTACCAATGCCTATCGCTACGTAACGAACGAAGAACTGTTATCCAAGATTTAGCCTTGAAACAAGGAAGAAGATTACTAAATCATACTTACATGGAAGCAATACAACTTCTAGACAGCGCGCAGGATGTCAGGAGATTGAAACGAACCAAACCATACGAACTTATATAAAATGTATACCTTTGGTGTAAATTATAGCTATAAGTTATTATAATTTCATAATTGAGGAATACATATTGATGTATTTTCTAGCACTCGTGAATTAATCCAAGTACAAATGAAATGTAGTAATAAATTAATTCATAATTCAGATTGTACTAAGCGTATCTAATAAAGATGTTATAAAAAATATATATAACCTAAATTCTTATTCAAGTAGAAAAAATTGGTCATCAAAGTCATTCTATCAGATTTAGGTCAGAAATAAAACTTGATAATAACTAATATAAGTTGTGAACAGTTTTTAACGAAACAATTTGTTTTATGCTTATCTTGCGTCTACTTTCAACATGACTAAATTTGAATATAACGGCGGAATATTGTCGGGCGGAAAAAATACCGTCCCCATATTTTTCCGCTAAACAAGACAAACCTATCGCCTTTACGTTATTCGGCACATTTCCCCCTAGTTATTAATCTTTCTCATCTGTTTCAGCCTTTGCACGAAGTTCGTCGTGGAGTACGCTCGCCTCTAGGTCCCATCCGCAGGACGAAGGCCTCCTCCACGCCACACCTGTCTGATTCCCAAATCGATTCCAGGTACATAATCTAATTTAATACGTCAATGTATCATATACGAGTTCTCTAAAATTATTTTTTAAATATGTAATGAACATTCGTTGGTAAAACTAATTCTAAGTTAATAGAGAAGTAACAGAACAGTGGAAAATATTTGATAAAGTTATTGATTACACAGGTCTACAGCTAATATTCTAAAATCTGTTTAAATTTTCTGATGCAATAATTACTTGGGTGTGCTTAATCCGATAATTACATTCTTTTCGTCATAGGACGACACCTCGCTTAACAATTCGGGTATTCATGTTAAACGAGTTATTGCATTAAAATAAAAGAGAACATACTTGGAAAACATTATTTAATTTACAAGCCATAAACGGTACATATTTCTTGTCTAATATACATTCACAAGTGTAACAGGTCAATTGAAAACTCCCCGGTCTGGCACATAGATGGCGCTACTATAATTAAATCCATTTCTTTTTTAGTTAGCCCTAACCCTCAAAAGGTGCGTGTACAAATTTGACAGCTGTCGGATCATTAGTTTGTGAATTATAGCATTTAATAAAATATTGATTTTTGAGGGAAAAATACAGTTGAAGCAAAAACTTGGCTTAATGCTGAGTTTTAGGATACTGTCCCAGGAAAATCAACCATCAAGGATTGGTATGCTAAATTTAGAAGTGATGAAATGACCAAATGACCACCGAAGAAGATGAACGCAGTGGACGCCCAAAAAAGGTTGTTGTCGAAAAAAATTAAATGTTTTCAAAATCCTCAAAATTATTTTGAATGTCCGTAAATTGAAATTGAATGAAATAGCAGACACTCTAAAGATATCAACTGAACGTGCACATCATATCATTCACGAATATTTGAGTATGAGAAAGCTCTGTGCAAAGTGGGTGTCGGGCGAGCTCACTTTTGACCAAAAACAACGACGAGTTAATGATTCGGAGCAGTGCTTGAAGATGATCAGCGTAATAAACCCAAGTTTTTGCGTCGATATGTGACGGTGGATGAAACATGGCTCCATCATTTCACTCCGAAGTCCAATCGACAGTCACCCAAGTAGACCGTGCACGATGAACCCGCTCCAAAGCAGGGGAAAATGCAACATTCGGCTTGGAAGGTTTTCATTGACTACCTTGAAAAAGGAATGACCACCAACAAGTTTTCCAGGAAGTAGTCGAGGTAGGAATGAAGAAAATGTACTTTTATAATCATTAGGCAACTTAAATCTTGAAATGCTTTGAGCATTCGTTTCACGACTTGTTTATAGTTAAGGTCTTTATGATTGTTTGAAAATTTATCATTGATATTCTAAAAGTAATATTCACCCTCCTTTTTGAGGATCCGTCATGGTCGCGATCAATTCTGAGTCAGTCATAAGGCGTTTAATATTTGATCCGACGAAAACATCTTTCTTCTTCTTTACTTCCAAGAGGCCTAGAAACTTGAAACTATGTATTTGAAGCAATCTCCATCTTTGGGAATTGATTTTACGAATTGCTTTATCAATCCTAACTTGCTGTGCAGTGGTGGCAAAAGAAAATTATGTGGAGGTACCAATGTTCTTTGAAGGGCATTTTTGCCAAATTGAAATTTAAACCAATTCTAAGTTCTTGTTAATTTCTTTGAGGGACAACTGACTTAAGGCTTCTTTTATTGATGAATTTAAGAAAAAATGTTGTAAATCTTGACGTCCTGTAATTGTTTCCATATTATTTTCGAATTCAGCATACCAAATCATATAAATCTATTTTTGTTGCAGACCTGTGTTATAATTTACTATTATTATTAACTAGCTTCAATTGTATAAGTTTCATAGAATGCAGAATACCTCAAATCAAATATATTTATATTTAATTAATATATTATGTTTCTATTATTGTTTTAATATAGGTTTCTTATAAATGATAAATAATAACAAAATAAAAAGGGAGCCGATAAATAAATTATTTAAGTAACAACAGACCATATTGGCATGGTACTAAAGAACCACCTCAAAGTGTTATTCAAACCACACATTCTCAGTCTTTCCCTAACCCAGAAAGCTAAATGGGACCCGGTAAAGTTGACAGGGTTATACTAAGTCCTCTATGAATATGGGAAAGAATATATAGGAGAAACAATACTTCAGATACGATCCACTAAGCTTTAACTGAAACTGGCTATAATATTCAGTTCAACAAACGCGGGATTTTATCTAATCCACAAATCTATTTTCAAGAAAACGTCAAGATGTTTATGATATATAAACATCAAAATAATCTCAACAAAGACAAAGGCGAGGACTAACCTCATCCAGTCTATATGACACTTGCTTAGAATGGATAACTCGATTAGAAGAGAATCAGTGTTACAACTCCCGGCCTGAAGATGCAGTCGTTAACAATTTCGAAACGTCGACTCGTTGTAGATAATAAATATGGCACCAATCCGGAAGCCTATATTTCACTCATAGTCTTAACTCCAAAACAAATGGAAAACAATAAAGAAACAAAATTAATTTAAGATCCTTCATTAGCGTTAAGTAACATTATGAAATTAACTTAATATGTAGTAAATTAAAAAATATATATTTTATTAACATTATTAATTATTTCAATGGTTGTTGCAGAAAATGGCGCGATCAAATTGATGATGAACTATGTCTAGATCCAGCAGGACCAGATGAAGATGAACTTAACAGGAATACTGCTGGTAAGTGATTTATATATTATTTTATTTAATTTGTTAAAACTAATATGATGATTATGCCAAAGTAATCTAATATTATTCATTAATATGATTTACTTGGAATTCAGCTCTTAGTTCATTTACAATATATAAAAATATATAATATTTCCCAATGATATCCTAAAATATAGGTAATTATAGTGTATCATTACATGAAATATAGTAGATATATTTTGTCATAAAGGGCTACACCAACTTAGCCAAAATATGAAAAAAAAATTTCTGAATATCTAGTAAATGGATTTTAAAAAAGTTTTGAAACATTTTTTTATTAATCCCTTAAGACGTCAACAATCTGCCTGTGGGCAACAAGTATCATTATATGATTTCCTTTATATAATATAACTATCCTGACACCTAGAAGATCACTTTAGTAAGTGATCTGCTGTACAACTTATAATCTAAATCTTATTCTAGATACTGTTCTAACTTATTTTAACTTATATCCTAAGTTATTCTAAAGACTATTCTAACTTATTCTAGAGATTATTAAATATCACTCTATATGTCCATTAATCAGTTCGTACGGTCGTTTGTGTTTGAACCTCTATACATTACAATGTCATCGGGCACATTTAACTGTTTGGCGAATGTATTGGGATGCACTAATAGTCTTTCAGAGTACTTCGCATTAACACTTCGAATCACACTCGTTGTGGGTTCTAAGGGGACATCGAGCTGAATCAGTTTGTTGGACATGTAATTTATGGCATCGACAATGACTCGCAACACATTATTCTGGAACCTCTGGAGGATATTTTTGTTACTTTTGCTAGTAGTAACCGACAGTTCAATACCATACGTCCATATGGGCTTAAGTATTAACTTATATAGCAAAAAAATTATACTTACATGAAAATGATATGCAAAATACTGTGGTGATACTACATGCACACTAATGGAATCACACAGTCTTTCTCGGTTAAACTACAAACTTCGTACGGATAATTGGAAGGAGCTATATCTGGAAAAGGCAGCGCGTCGGGTAGGATGTTCTATTTTAACGTTTCAAGATAAGTTTTAGCCTCTTGAGCCACATTCGGCCGGAAATTGTCATGAAACAAAATTACTTCATCATACCTCCTTGGTATACTGGCCGCTTTATTTTAATGCCCGGTCCAAAGACGGAGTTCGATAGTGCTCTCTTGTAATAGCTTTTATCTCACCACTCTTATGGCCAGACGAGTTGATTCCACCATTTGCACTAACACACCTTCGCGCCATTGATGGCTGGGCATGTGATAACCATTTTTTTCTTTTTGTATCATTCTCAAGCCGTTTATTAAACTCTAGTCACTGGAAAAGTTTTTTCGATGTATGGTAATCTTTAAATAGCAACTACTCAATTTCCACGTCTTCCAGCTTATTATCTATTGGCTCTATATATAAGCTTATTACCATATATCTATCTTATCATTCCACGTAATTGGCCTGCAGCTTTATTTCAATTAAAAGCATGGAAGAGCCAGAAGTGATCCAAAAGGTGTATATATAAATAATTTAATAATAGATATAAACCGGGAATTCTAATGTTTTTCCTTCTAAAAACGAGGGGCCATAATTTATAGCCCTAATACTAAGTGTACCGGAAAGTCATTACCGATTCTTCTTAGAAAAATTACGTGGTTTTCAAGAAAATAAAAAAATGTATTTGTTTGTACATTTAATTCTGTACATCTTGAACAGAAAACTTGAAACATCTTCAGCATTCATCGAGCTATTTTCTAACTTCTTCGAAATTGAGTGCAAGCTTACCATGCAAGTGCGTTTTCCATTGATACGAAAAGTTGATAATCGAACGGGGAAGTTTGGAGATGACAGCGGGTGCTTCAGTATGTCCAATACAAGTGCTTTCAACACTTCCTCGACCGGTATTGCTTTATGAGATGGCGCGTCGTCGTGCTTTAAAATCATCTTACCGTGCCCTCGGGCCCATTCTGGGCGTTTTTCCATCAATGCGTGGTTAAAACGGGTCATTAGTTGTAGGTAGCGCTTACTATTAACTGTTTCATCAGATTCCAACAGTTCCCCCACGGCCACTCTGGTCCCACTAAAGATGGAGCATTGCCTTGCGATCAAAACGATTTGGCCTTGAAGTTAATCGGCCGCCAGGTGATAACCACGATCTTTTGCACTTAGGGTTTTCCAAATAAATATACTTTTCATCACCCGTCACCTCCACTTCCGATCATACCTTTAAAGAAACATTTCAAAGAGGATTTTTCGATTCTCCATTTGCCTGTCATTCAATTCAACACCCATCTTCTCATATTTTGCCTTCTCCCCATTACTCATAGTCAATCGCTAATCATTTCCTGGACTACATTTAACTCTTCTGCGGATTATTTTTGAGTTTGTGTTAGGTCTTCATCCATTAGCTCTTGCAGTTTCCTTTTAATTAATTGACAATAGCAATGCGTGCCGCAAATGTACGTTTTCAGACTCGAAGCTTGACATATCCAAAGAGGTATAAAGATGTTACGGTGTTATTTTCGCAAAATATACCATGTAAAGCTTTAACACTTCATGTCAGTAGAAAAAAATGACATATGTGTCAAAACATAACATTGTATATTTAGTCCTAGCGACGTCTGTTACAAAAACCGGTAATGTCTTTCCGGTACGCCTGGTATAACGAATTTATACCGGCAAAAAACTGCCAATAAATCAACAACATCTAAAAATATCCAAGAGAGGTATAAAAGTTTATCGAATATTTTTCCAAAACAGCATTTTAATCATTCTAAATCGGAATTAATGATATTCTAAAAAGAAAAGAAAATACAATATTTTATAACCCCTTAATCTATGTATTCCAATCCACCGATTGCAAGAAATCAATACTATTTTCTGCAGTTACCTACCTTATATCATTAAGACATAATATAAACACATTACCTGCATACCATCTGTTAAATAATGCCGTTATTTTTTCGTTACGTCGAATTTAATGGGCTTTGTTTTTTAGTTAATCGTCTCGACTGTAAACTAATCCGAATTAGTTAATCTAATTAATCTAAAACATTCGTATACATTACCGAAACAATTATTGTCCGGTTGTGGCCCTGATTTAATTTCGGACTTGCATTGTCTACGAATGGAATTCTAATCGAGCTACTGAATGAATCGATTTGAATAAATCAAGTCCAGTCTTACATTCTAAACAGGCTGCTCAGTGTATAGATGGCGATGCGGCAAATAAATCAAAGATCCGGGTACTTTCTAAAGGAAATATGACAGCGCGGTCATCAACTGGGACGGCTTTTTAAATTAACTATTATAATGATGTCATTTAATTGATGTTTTTGTTGATACGAAAAAAATTAAATTAACCTGCTATAATGCAGGTTGTCCTTGACCCTAAACTAAATA
Source organism: Rhynchophorus ferrugineus (assembly GCF_030347505.1). Taxonomy (NCBI): domain Eukaryota; kingdom Metazoa; phylum Arthropoda; class Insecta; order Coleoptera; family Curculionidae; genus Rhynchophorus; species Rhynchophorus ferrugineus. Next base: position 85,754,642 of record NW_027472580.1, on the reverse strand, counting down.
TATTTAGGTAGTTTCATTTGTTTAAAAAGTGATTTAGATGAATATTTTTATATGAGTTGTTAATCATAATATTATAGATTTAAATGAGTTGATAATAAAACATTTTGACGAACAGTACTGTAAAGATAAAGCTGACGAAAGTGTCCTCCTGCTCCTAATGCAGTTGAGAATTCAAATGGCCTTAGAGTGTTGATGTTTCTAGTCATCATTTTTAATACTACCCTATATCAAGTGCCTCCTGGTGTTATCCAATCTAAGAATTTTGGTGTTTTTCCTCATGTCTTGTTCTCCACTCAATTCTATTTGATTTTAATAATTTTCCTTATACTCTAAAGTTAATATGCTTTGAAATGTTTAACATAGCATGTTTTACTAGATGCTCTTAAGATAGTATATCTTGTGTCAATTGTAAACTAATTTATTGATATTTAAATTATTGGCTTCTGGGTAGGAGCTATGATACAGAAGTTCTCCTAATCAGGTTATTCTATTTAAGCAATAATAATTAAAGATTTAATGGTTCATTGAACAAAAAAAAGATAGAATATTATTTCAAGTTCGCTCTTCGCACGATGTTTCCTCTCTGTATAGCCTGAGAGAGTGACTAAAACTTCGATTATTGAAATAAATTTTGTACCCGGTATCTATCTCATCTTCAATTAATATTGACAACACTTCCACCAGTTTTTTGTATGTACAGTTTCCCAGGCTCATAGGGGACCTTGTATGAATCTTTTGTCTTTAGCCCTTTTAAATTTGGCATTATTTATCTTAGATACCTTTGACCACCATAGGACTTTGACCTAAACCACCTTGTATTAAAGAAATATAATTTGAAACTTATATTCATCTTGAGGAAAGACATGCTTAAGGTGGTATGGAGAGGTTCTATAGGGAGCGGATTTATTGAGTCCCCTATATATTCATAAATTATGATTTTTGGATGATGTAGCTTGAAAATATTTGTGTGTATTAAGTTTGTCCTTTCCATAATTCCAAATGATGAAGATGTTGTCCACATCACTAACCAAGGTAGCAGGATTTATGGAGATACTGACTGCCTTGTATTCTAAATATTCCATGGAGATGTTGGCTATGATGGGAGATACAGGGGAACCCCTAGCAACGCTGTATGTTTGTCCATAGAAACTTTATAGGAATTGGAAATATGGGTATGCAAGACAGTGTTTTTCAATGTTTGATCCATACATATTACTAATATAGTAATGTAAGGAATACCTTTCATTTCACTCGAACAGCTTCAAACTGCGTTTTTTTGTCGTCATGTTATTTTTGGTACAGTGGCATCAACTTCAAAGGTAAAACTATAAATTCGCCAGCTATCTTACGTAATTTCAAATTGCGATTTTTCAGAATTACAATATGGTTTTTTTTTATATTTTGCATGGCAGCTGGTGATTTTGTTCACCATATCGATATTTAGGGTTGTTATATGGCCCGGTGAACGGTGGTAAAACTAAATGAAAGAGTTATAGTTACATGGTGTGACCTGTATTTTATTGATGTTGTAGGAATGTTCGTCTGATCGGTTGGTCGAAATCTGTGGCTATCGATGCGATTGTTTGTCCGAACACTCACTACTATTTGTGGAAGGAATTTGCACGAGAACTAAATATACTGATTGAAGAAATACTTGTGTATTTCGATTTACACTGATACATGTGGTCGACGGGAGATTGTACAGGATATTAGGTTAAGGTGAAGGAAGTACGATAGAGCTGTGGAAGTGGTACTGTTACAAGGGGGTAGAGAAAAGAAAAGAGAACAGAGCGAGACGTTGTCGTTATGGTCTTTTATAACCTGGAACTACATGGTACCAATCCAACGGCGTTGACAACCTTTGAACTTGTTATAGCTGAATGCGTGGTAGCCTAAAGGGTCGTGGCAGTCGCCACAATGTAATATGAAGTGTGGAAAATACAAATAGATTTCTGGGTAAAATTCGACATGCCTCAATATCGCTACAAGTGTATAAATCGCTTCGATGGCATTTAAATTTAGTACATCGGTAAATAATAATTGATTTCCAATGCCGTTGCAAAATCTTAATAGCGCTTATCAAATTCATATTGGTCTTTAACAGCATTTTTTTCTATCAACAGCAATGTTTAACCCTACACCTAATTATTTTTAGCAGTTTTGAAAATAACAATAGCGGAAATCAAACCAACCTGATATCCATACATATCGCTTTAATTTAAAATTTTCCGGAAATGAAATCTGTCAACAGTTATAAGTAATAGTTCCTCGTTATTTATTTATTAAATTTGAATGCTCAAATGTAAACGGATTAACACATACACATCGCATTATTTACACTGAAGAAGTATTGTCAACATACAAAATATACTAAATTGCATGGTGTTCATATTATTTTATTTGTGCCCTGTAACTGAATTTCTTGTTGATTTTGTATTTTTTTATTTAATTCTGTACTACATTATGTTTCCCAATACCTCCTACCACTTTACATTTTTATTCATGTCTTTAGTACCATTTAACTCTCGTAATAAATTTCTTGTTTCCCATTAAACAATTTTTGAAGATATTTCAATTATACCACCGCAAACTCAAAGCCATGGCAGAACTAAAGTATTTCCTTTAATTTTTCGTCAACTCTTCTGACGTCGTTCTAATGAAAACAAAACAGACCGTCCAAAAAATCTCATTTCCATTCATCCTAAACGTCAACACGCCCTAATCTACCCGCCAAGCTTCATTAATTTTTGTCAATTCAATTAAGATGGTAATTCGGCTCATTGTCTTCAATCTGGTCCGCGAGAGGTGCGAGTTTCATTTCGCGAAACGATCATTTTAATGAGATTCGAGACCGAGCTCCGTGCCGAAAGTTCGTCAGGTATTTGCTAAAGCGCAGTAATGGGGTTAACTGAAGCCAAATTGGTCTGGTATTGTTTATATAGCGTTTGGCGATAGACCCGGTTTAATTATTTTTTTGTCCAGTTTCCACGATTGTTTCGTTATAAATTTGTATTAGGTCTAGTAAAATAATATCCATTATTTTTCCAATAGATGGAAATTGGGCATTGTCAGGGTTGGGCAATATTTGAATTACTTGTATTACTATTATTATCTTAAAAATATAATTTGTAGTTAGTATTTTAAATACGTATGGACTCAAAATACATCTGAATATAAATACATTTGGACTTTTTACTAATGGATTCGTTCTCCAGAAAATAACGCTCGATAGATCTCATATAATAACTGAAGACCACTAATTATGTCAATCTTTAAAGGTAATAGCACTGCACCTCTACTGTACATTAAGTTGTCCAATTGTCGTGTTGCAATTTGAGATATTTTACTATAATGCATTACAACTAAAAGGGAGCTTTGAGGATTTGCTAAGTTTTATGAACCGTCATCGTGTCATGTTGAAATAAACGAGGCCATATTGGCATCATGCTACCACCCGAGTTACAATAAATCGTTGGTTTTCAGAAAGCATCATAACGGATAACAGGCAAGGAATACAAGAAGCTTGCAATTCATGCCTTAATGCAAATTACAAGAAAAGGGAAATAATGACTAAAAGTAAATGCGGTACTAAGTTATAGAGGTACAGTAATCAAACCCAGACATTAAAAACCATAAAAGCAATGGGTTTATTTTACTTCAGTTCTGCCCAAATATACAAAATATGTTCATACGATATAACACAAGTTTGTACTCACCAAGGCCTATAGAGAGATTGTTTTCTTTAACGATTTTTAGAAACCTGGTTGATCAGAGGTTTTTAAAAACTTAGTGTTCGCGATAGCAAATTATAATTTCAATCAATAGACTGGCTGAATTAGTACTATTCTATTTACGTTACCTGACGCTATTTTGTATTTTAATAAAAATAGTCAAAAATATTTTGTATTTCGTATTTTAAATACATGCGACATTGTATTTTATAATTTATATTTCAGTTAAAGGAAAACATGTATTTTGCCCATCTCTGCTTACACTTGATGGTATAGGAAGCTGAGATTTCCTACAACAACAACTTATTTAACATTTCTTTTAACAGTTTGAACTCAATGTTGTTTGAAATGACGTCAAAGATAAAAAATTGGTAACCAAACTGACTGCTAAAATTAAATATGTATCTAAATTAGATGAAATCTGTATATACTTGTACACATAAATAAATTTATGTTCGTTAGTCTCTCTAAAACTCGATGACGGCTGATAAACGAGTTGAAAAGCAACGCGCTACCCCACGTGCTAGCCACACTGATGACCCACGAGAGACATAAGATAGTAATAGTAGTAATGGTATGTCACAATTACGTTCGAAAGTGACTCGAAATCAAGTGGATAGGCCTGGAATGTCACGAGTGCGTGCACATCAAACACAACAGCGAGAGCGACACAATGAAATTGAGCCACTCTACAGACGCAATGTTCCAGTGATCCAGGAGCAACATTCCACTACAAAAATAGATTATGGTGCCAATAAATCAGTTGCAGTTGGTTCTTCATTGGTCTTGTATGTCATTAAAGTACAGTGGGGAATCTAAAGGGTTATCTTAATCTGGTGGAAAATTAAAATTGCTATAATTGGTCCCACCACCAGATCTCTTACGCTTATGGGAAACACTTCTATCCACTTTTTGGCCAACATTCAAATATATTCCAAATGGCGTCGTCCGGCGCAACGTATATTGTACAATTTCAAGATGTTATGTCATAAAATATTTTCAATAATATTCAAATTTGTATCAGAAATAAGTTAACAAAATATTGCAGCTACAAGGACCAATTTATCAGTTATTAGAAATGCCAGATGGAGATCATCAATTGTTTCAAATTTATTTTATGTACCATCTTTTCTTTGATAACATCTTGTTAACTGCATCTGTGTAACTGCAAATGTTTCTTCATTAGAACGATTTAGCCAAAATGTTCAAATAGCATAGGATCGGATGCCATGTGACAGATATAATGTCATTATCAGACCAAACCTGACGGTGAGGACGGTTTAATAGATCTACGAAGTCACTATTACTATTATCAGAGAAAATTTGCAAGATAGATGTAGATGATACTAACTTTTCCGGGTCATCTAGCATTAATTATAAAAATTTTAAAAAAAGTAATTCAATTACAAGAAGTTCTTGAGTAAACATTATGTACCACATGTTATGACCGACTAAAATTCCCTTTCAACGTCATAAAGGCCTCGATGAGACATCTGTAAAAGTTTTTATGTCCTCTTCGGGGCCTATTTCTTCCAGATTCCTCCAATAAATTGTCAAGATCGCCAATTTTCGTTCCGAATATCTCCATTACATTTTCACTCGGCGGAAATCCCGTCAACCATGTCCCCTTTCGTCTCAAACGAACCGTTTAACTTTCGAACATTGGGCCACACAGAGGGAGGAAAAAAATGGATCAAAGGTTGAAATTTGTCAAATCGGTATGAGTCGGAAAAATCTGGCTGAAAAATCATCTGATTTATTTGAGCATCATAGATAATTTATATTTTATATTATATATACTATACATAATAGTTTCTGTAATTAATTTTCTAAGATAGTTAATATAGGCTATAAAATGTAAGGAGTTTAAAATAGTAAACACTTTTATTTTACTTTTAGTTTCGCTTTTGTTTTTATTAAACTATTTTATTTTATTGAAAGAACTGGCCACTTGTGGAACGACGATACAAAACGATAATGATAATCTAAATCTATTTAAACATATATAAAACTGCATATGCCTAGACGTCTCATTTATCACACCATTTAATTCCAAAATTCTTCAAACACTTCATTCCTTTGATCAAATTATAGTTTCTTTGTCAATTCATCTTTAGTGCCATTGATTTTATACTGGATGCATTAAAATGAATTAATTTTTTTTGATAACATTTTTATTAGATACGCTTAGTACAATCTTAATTATAAATTAATTTATTACTACATTTTAATTGTACTTGGATTCACAAGCGAGACGAGTGCAAGAAAATACATCAATATCTATTCCTCAATTATAATATTATAATAACTAATAGATAGTTTACACTAAAGGTATACACTTTATATAAGTGCGTATGGTTTGGTTCGCTTCAACCTTCTGACATCCTGCGCGCTGTTCAGCAGTTGTATTGCTTCCACGTTAGTATGATTTAGTAATATTCATTTGTGTTTCAAGGCGAAATCTTAGATAACTTCACAAATCCATTTAATTTCCAGGTCATCGTGCAGTTCTTCATTGGTTATAATAGCGATAAGCATCGGTAATCAATCGAAGAACCTTGTTTTGACAGGCTTGGATGACTAGTTGATTTGAATTTTTAGAGCAATCCCTTATTTGCACTCCATAGGTCCAAATTAGCTTTATGATTGTCTTGTAAATTAACCTCTAGATCAAGTTGAGAGTATCTTCTGACTAACCAGTACAGTTGTTTTATTTTAGTTTTAACATGTTTTGCTTTTTGTTTAGCATGATGTTTCCAATTTAATCTATCGTCAAGAAAGATTTCGGGGTTAGCTGATTCTGCTTGAGGAATCGGGCATCCATTGAGTGATATAATTAAGTTTTGATTATTTCGCCACAATGCAAATTTAACGTCAACATATTTGAAGCTATTAAGTTGAATTTTCCAATCTTTCGCCCATTTGTAGATTTTGTTGACTGCCACTTGTACTTTTTCTACAGCCTTAGGCAGAGATATGTCGGTTTCCATAATAATTGTGTCGTCAGCAAAGGCTCCAAGTAGTGTTTCTTTTGTTTATGGTGACATCCCAACCAGTGTAGAGCAGATACAGGAGAGGTCCTAAGACGGTACCTTGTGGAACTCCTGATTTAAATATAAAGAAAATGTATTGACTACTGAGAAGACACCCTAGTCTTTCAACTTATAACAAAGTGTTAATATATTAACTGATATGTCAGAAGCTTCATTTTCTGTGGGCTAGCCAACAATCGACAAATTGCGTGATGTTGAATTATTGACTTAACACCGCTGGAGTCAACTAAATTACAGTACAAATGACCGATCAAAGCGGATGAGGAACCACTATTTCAAGGATTTCAAGTTTTGCTTACGCTACTTTAGCAACCGGACAGAATAACATCAGTACGAGAAAAGTCAATAATTGTTCTTACATTGGAAAAACGAAGAATATTTTATACTGAAAATTGTGGAGGAACTATCGAGAACATGTAAAAGCATCAATTATACAGATTATTTAGATCAAATTACGGTAACGTAAATAATGTTTTCCCATTTCACTAGTTGTGGACGAACGAGTTTGATATGGAAAACCTATGATTGTCATTTTTATTGATTTTCATTCTGCTTTCCACTGCATGAACTGGACGTTGCTTCGGACAGCCTCAGAAGCTAAATATATTTCCTAAAAGTTGTTAAACTTCTTCGGGCATCTTAGGATGATTTTTTGTTGGAGGTTCTTTGTAGCTGATAATAGATCTTTGCGAGATAATATAATCGCCATAGCGTCAGTATATGTTGCCGCAGAACGTGTTTTTGAGGTCGGTGTATACAGGAGATATGAAACTTTGGCGGAACACTTAAATATATTGGTTGTAGTTCAATGTATTCGTCACCTTGATTTATAGTCAAATATCTATGTGTGAGGTATGATTTTAGTAACTGGAAATGCGGATGGGCTAAGATTTTTCAATTTAACTTAAAGTCCAGTATGTCAAACCTAATCAAAATGCTTAACTCACATGAATGATTTATAATTTATTATGAAACTACCACGACTTTTAAGTCTCATTATTTTCATTCCTTCTTCTCCTGCGGCTCTCTTGCGTACTCCGGTGCCCTGAAGCTGACATGTCACACTATTTAATCCTAAATATAGCAATAATAAAGCCAAGAGTTGAAGTTACTCTACTCTGATCCTTTGACCAAATTGTAGGTTCTTTTTACCTGAGTTGTATCTTTCCAGCATTTCCGGGATATTTCCACTGGCTGATTGGATCATTAGTAGCACACTGGATCATTTTTCCGTGCATTGAAAGTTCTTTCCTGTAACTTCTTCTCTTCCAATCTTATCACATGTCCTCTCCACTGTGAGGTCGTAATATGGGAGTAAAACTTCTTTAAACAGATTACAGAATTCTTGATTAGATCCAATTTCCCAGATGTTATTACACCTAGTTAGTCTCATTATCTTCCCTTCTAGAATTTGCGATGGGTCTTATTATTTGTATACTATAAATATTTATAGATTCTCAGCTTGTTATGACGGTGTAGCTTTTTAGATTTTAATACGTGAAACATTGCGAAATAGGTTTTACTGGCTATATTTGTTCTTCTAGGAATTTCTCCGACTCAATATTGTCTTCTACTATGATTTGTACGTCTTCATTACCTCTTTTCTATATTAAAGTCTTTGTTTTACTCGGATTTGTTTCAAGGTCGATGTTGTTGGCATGTAGTTTTAGTTCTGAATATGCTTCGCTTGCTGTTTCTACTCTTCGGCTCATAATATTGATGTCATCTGCATAGACAGCCAGCTGCTGTAGTACTTTATTAGTTAGCAGGTTTTCCTTTCCCATGTCTACCTGCCTTACTATGTATTCTAGAACTAAGTTAAATAGAGTAGGGACCAGCCCATCTAAGGAGATGCAGGGCTTTAAGCCTTTCGAGATAGTGAACGCATCAATTAGTTGGTTTTGGATTCGTACTGCATTGTTGTTTTTATCATTCTCATTAGTTTACGAAATATTCTTAATTTGATCTATATCTAATACAATTTATTTCTGTCAATCCAGTCATAAGCTTATTTGAAATTCATAAATGTGTTATATACATAACGTCGTGTTCCCAGGCTTTTCGTAGCATTTGTTTTACTGTAAATAGCTCTGTCACCCAGCTTCATTTACCAATTATATTTTCTGCAGGAGATTGTAGGTTTAGGTTAATAATGCATGTGGGAATTCTGAACGCACTACACAAAAGAAATATTCCACGACAGTTGTCGCATTTAATCACATCTCTCTTTTTACATATACAAACAATACAATTTCTCAAGTCCTCGAGGATTTCCTCTTCTTTCAACATTTTTGTTATTAATACATAGATAGATTCTGTTAGGTCTCCACCACAAGATTTATAGATTTCGAAGGGATTGTCGTCTATTCCTGATGACATGTTGTTCTTCTGGGTCTTTATTGCTTGTTTAACTTCCTATAACTTTTTTGATTCAAATATGAATTCGGTGATGATATAGTATGTTCCTTGATTTCTTTTTGCAATTTAATTGATGAAAAATATTACAGACGCTTCTCAAAACACCAAAAGTCTGCAGTGTATACTCTTTGTGATTCTTCAGCGCTCAGATTTTATATATTGCCTGGCTTCAGCATGGTCTTGCGTCTCAAGTAGAGATCGCTTTTTATTTGTGCCTTTTTGTTTCTGTAGAAGTCTGTTCGAGGTTTGTAGGCCCTCTCTCACGTTTTTTAGGTATCTATGTACCTCTCTTAAATTGTTATCTCCGAAGCCTTCTTCCATCTTGCCGATAAGGTAATTCTCAAACTTTTTTTTCTGCATACTTTATCCATTGATCTTCTGGCCTCGTCGAATTTTCTAATATCAGCTCATTGCTTTCCATCAGTATATTCTGCATTAGTTGGTTACACGCATCCTGGTCTCCGTATTTATTTAAACAATTTTTAAAATCACTACTCCATATGAGTTATTAAATAAACATGATCCAACATCATAGTTAAACGTCTAAATTTGCCCGGACCCATCAAAAAATCATTAGTAACCCGAAATAAAAGCGAAAACAAACCGCTCGAATAAATTTAAATGAGAAATGTACGGCGACTGATCCCCTACGTCCCACGTTCCCCCGCGCCCGACTCGCCGTTTCCCTTCTTTTAATAAGTACGCTGTCGAGGCGGTCTTTTTAAATATTTCCTTAATTTCCTTCAAACGTTAATGCCATTAACTTAATGGAAACAAAACAGATTCCGGAAAAATCCCATTCTCATTCATCCCGAATGCCAACAAGGCCTAATCCGTTGGCGGATCTTCCAATTAAGATGATAATGTGGCTCATTGTCTCCAATCTGGTTTCGGTGACTTTACGTTTTGCACTTTGTTATCGCTGGTTGTTAATGAGACTTAAATTGTTCCTTGTAGAATTGCGATACACGACTTATTGTATGTTGTCTGTGTTGCATCGGTAGACAGAATGGAAATTATTGTCTGGCGTCGGTTATAGATAAGGATTTTATTTAACAATTAGAATGAGGCACTCATAGTATAGATAAACTAGTTATTAACTTAATAGTATATACAAGGGATAACCAAATATATATATAATATATATTGTTACATGTTGGCAGAACTGCTTCGGTGTAATCAATGCAACCCGTGTTGATTGCTGAGTTTATATGCCAAGTTTTATAGGTTATATTTCAATGTATTGTACACTTTGTTCTTCAACAGTTAAAATAAGCAGTCGATGACATATGTGAATACTGTTTCGACAAAAACAGTAAGGCGGGAGCTCCATGAAGTTAACGTTCATAAAAGGGCTGTGATTGCGAGACTCTATATAAGAGAACGCAGCACTAAGCTGCGAAAGAAATGGTGTAAAGATCATAATACTTGGACACTTGATAAATAGAAGAACGAGGTATGGACCGCTGAATCATGCTCTAAGTTGTTTCCCATAAACCACTAGGTTTATGTACGGAGAACCTCAAGAAATTTCTACGATCCGAATTATCTACTTCGTACAGTCAAACATGTGGGAGGTTCCGTTTTTATTTGGACGGCAATATCGTATTCAGCTAGTCCTCTCATTCACATCACTGATCGGATTAGCGGCAGTCAAACGCTGCCATATTCGAAGATGACAATGCGGCCATACACAAAATTAAAAAGGTTCAGTCTCGGTTTGAGGAGCATCAACATATCACCAAACATCTTCTCTGATAAACACAATCGCCAGAGAATGAGAAGTAGATTTCCATCCTATATAACATAGAAGTATATATATATATATATATATATATATATATATATATATATATATATATATATATATATATATATATATATATATATATATATGGCGCACATGTATGTTATGTATGTTTTGAAGGTTGTGGCTTGAATATGTGATAGCTGGATTCCTTACGAATAATGTGGTATAATTTCCGTCGGAAGCGCATTTTTCACATGAACACATTGAACTTCGAGCAAAAATTTACGCGGTTGAAAGTTTATCGCCGCTTGCTGACGTGATACGAGGCGGAGGGGACGGTTTTTTAACATGAATTTTTACTACAGACGAGACACGGGTACACCATTATACTCCTAATAAGTGGTGGAAGAAGGAGGAAGAAGTGGCGGCAGTCAAAGCGAAGGCAACCAGGTCCGCGAGTAAGATTATGTGTACGGAGTTCTGGGACCGGCGGGCTGTACGTCGATTACCTGCGCACCCAACATACCATTAATGCTGCATACTACTCTAAACTTCTGAAAACATACGTGAAACCTGCTTATCGCTTGAAACGGAGGAGCATTCCAGCACGAAGTGCCATTCTTCTCCAGGATAACGCGCACCCTCAAACAGCGCATTTCACGCTCGATACAATATCGGAATTAGGATGGGAGGTACTGGAACACCCCCCCTACTGTCCGGATTTATCACCCTGCGACTACCACATATTTGGACCATTGATAGAAGTCCTCGAAAGTCAATGATTGAACACCGACCACGAGGTAAAGAGTTCGTGCGCACATGGCTATCCGAGTTGCCCAAGGAATTCCTCGATATCGGCATCAAAAAACTTCCGGAAAGATGGATAAAATGAGTAACTAGTGAGGGGAAATACCTAAAAAACTGTAATTTTATATATATATATATATATATATATATATATATATATATATATATATATATATATATATATTAATATATTTTATATATATTTTAATACTAATTGGTATGTTATTTCCAATATATAGTAACAACAACCAAGTGGCAATAATGTTTATATGAAAACTCACTTTTAAGAAATATGTGTACAATTTTATTTAAAATTTTGAAATAATAGAATATGATTAGTAATCTGAAAAGTAACTGGATTGGAAAAGTAATTATAGGGTTTCCCTATATATACATTTAAAATCGCATGTTTCTACGAATACTCATTACACGAACCAATACTTATTCATTAAAGCTATACTCTATGACATAGCTCTATATATAATTTGAAAGATAATAATCGATAGAATATTTTACTGGGGATTTTGGGAGATAATTTTCATCCTATTTTACTTTTATTCAAAAATGGAAAAGCTCAGACTCATCAAACTCATATTATGGTGATGAGGAGAAACTACCATATATGTTACAATTCCTCTATAATCCTATATTCTAATTCCAACACAATCCATAACTACCAATGATTTCAGTGATTGCTGTGATAATTCGTAGTTCAGTGAATAGTGATTACCTAAAACTATTTAAAGCTGGAGTTTGTTTTATTAATCCATACTCACGCCTTTTATAAGGAATACTAACTAAATTAAATTATTATACTCAGATCTTGTCTTAAGAAAGATTTTTAGAAGTTTTAATATTTAAAAACGGATGAATTCACGATCTGTGGCTCTCTATAAAACCCAAGATGTCTTTTTGTGTAACCTGTCCTTCAAGATTTTATTGGAGGCCACCGTATCTGGCGTAATTTCAGCACTATATTTTGGAGTTTTCAGATTTATGTTCTCAAGTTCAATGGTTTGGAAATATATTTATACGAGAGAAACCGTATTTTATTTCATACAGCAAGACTAATCCGAAGTAGTTGAGATTTTTTAAATTATATGCATAAAAGATATGTTATCTCTTTGTATTGCAATAATCATACAATTAAATTGATCTGGTTACTCAATTTAAATCCGTGTTTCATTACCATTTGATTATTTAAAATTATTTACATTTTTTTTCGTGATAATAATCTATTGCTATGACAGCAAATATTCTCCAGAGTCGAGTTGTATTATAATCGTTTTTGCACTTATATTAAAAGGCATTTATTGAAAATAATATATTGATACAATATATATTAAGAAAAATATTTTTCTCATTTCCTACAACTTATTCTTTCTTTTTTTTCTTATTTCTACTATCTTTCTGGTTATATGACGAGAAGACTATTTTGGTTTAACAGATATCCAATTTCGCACTCCTCCAGAATTCTGGAACCGTGTACTAGCCAAGCCATGCTTCTTCGATCTGAACAAATGGTAATCAAAAAGCACTATATTTAATAATTACGGTGGGCGTGAAAAAACATCTCATTCGAGCTCCAACAGTATACACTTCACAACTCTTGCAACATCTGACTCAGCGTTGTCACAAGTATCTAAAACTTAAAGGCCTGAATAACTCATTTTATATAGATAATTGTCAAAGCCATCGCCTTTAACAATTAGGTTAGGTTGTTTAACAATTGTTTATATTGATGTTTGCATTTTCACCAAGAGATATCGCTGATCAAAGGTTAGATGCAAGCACCTAATTACATATTAAATTTTATTTATGTCGACTGATAAAACGAGCCTTTTTGTAATCGATAAACATTGGCGTCGGCAAGATATTTTGTCTTGTCGCTTTATTTACCAACACTCCTGCGAACAAGAAGTAAATACAATTTCGACTAAATATTTAACAGAGATAAACTCGGCGCTTAGTTGACAGCCAAGGAAATCAAATTAAAACATGATACGGAGAAAGGTAGATAATACTGGATCATTTGAAAATATATTTCTTCAAATAAAATTTGTGATATTCACTCTTGATAATTCATCACATGGTGTAGAGGATTGAGTTATTGGGCCATGAGTGTATTAATTTACTGAAAAGAATGTAAAACAGGATTAAGAATCTACTCTAATAACCAAACCAGATAATAATTGTAAATAAATCTAATTATTTAATATAATTTTGTCACAAACCAAAAAGCAGAACAGTCTTTCCCTCATTTTATTTTAATATATTCATAATATCATATCTATTTCCATATCTTATCTTTTTACAAAAAAAAAATAATGCAATATGTTATAGCATTGGGAACTATCGACTGAAAGCATAATTCAAACATATCTAATCGTAGAAAAAAACTAATCCGTGTCATAACTAAAAATGATCACACAATAACTACTAGATTATTTTTTAAATAAAGAAAATGCTTTATTTATTACTGAACGGAAATATTTTTAAGAAAAGTCGAGAGAGTAATCGAAACATTACCTGTTATTACCATAAAAACTGTCAAAAGTATTTCACTTTTTATCATTCACAATTTTAATCTTTTTACCCTATTACATTAACAATCTTGAAAAATATCGTTCCGACATGCTGCTATATTAATACACAATATATTGTTATTTACAAGCAAACTACCAAAAAAAATCATAAAACTATATATGTACTACATATAAATCTATGTACATTTTTGCCAAGGTCGCGGCTAAGACGACAGAGCCAGAACGTTAAAAATCAGTCGAATGAAACAAAAATAGTAACTAAAAGTACACGACTGAAACAGTCGATAGTAAACAGTAACAAAATCAGTCGGACCGAAAATAGCGACTGAAAACAGTCGATGGTAAAAAGTAATTAATTACCAAACTGTCATTTTCAGTCGATAGTTGTTAACGCTAGTTATTTATTTAAAATATCACATCAAATTGTATGGCTTGTACTAAAAGAATGAATGAACGGATCAAAATGAAAGTGGCATAGTTCTTAGTTCTACATTAACGAATGGTGGTGGTCCACTAACTTATTGACAAACACGGTATACATTATGACAATAAATAATTTTATAAATCTTAAAATACTTTCAAATCATTTGCTCCAAACAACATGAGATTTTCATACAACATTGTAATATCTTAAAGATGATTTCAAAAATTACATTAGAAATTATTTTGAGCGAGAGCCATAATATTATTTATTACCACTTCCACAAGTTTAAGCTTTGAAAAGCTAAGTTAAACTATTAAGTCCTGTTATAATTATGAATATATTTATATTTATTGTTTCATATTGAGTACTATTTGTTTTTATTTTATTTAAAAGGCATATGGCGTACATGTTACAACTAGTTATACATTATCTATTAATTTTTCATTAACATTATGTTTAATCTACCAGATCTAAGACTTTAGACTCAAGATTAATTCGCATTTGATGGAAGTACTCTCGCTAATACACTCTACGTAAGTTTAAAACACGGTAGAGTTTTTACACATAACTTCTTAATTTGATAAAAATAATTTCGAAAAGAAATTTAATGTGAAATTTGCGGTTCACAAGGCACTGACTGTAAGTCTGATAGAGTAGGCCCTATGTTGGAACAATTACGTACTCAAATTCATTGATTTTGTCCTTTTTGAACTCTTCTTCTTGGCGAAAAAATATTTTAACAAATCGAGTCCTTCCTAGCGGTTTTGTCCTAGTTCTAAATAAGATATGTTTACGATAAAATACGCCTTGTATATATTAAATAAATATGGCATTTGGCCACTTCAAAAAATAATCATAAATAATGTTATAAATATTTATAGTATTTATATCGTTAAAACCAAAGAAACAATATTTCGGTAGATTCCAAAATTCGTGCAGTGTTACTAAAACGATTAAAATGCTAATCGTTATCTACAAGTTTTCGTAAAGGTCAATAGCAAGAATTCGCTAACGAATAAATCGAGAAATGAGCTATGTAAATATAGTTTTTTTCAACGTCCGTTCACACAAACTAAACAAACAAAAGTAAATTAAAACGCAGATTTCTGGCTATTATTATCTTTTTAATGGTTAATTAGTATTCGAAATAACTATCGTAAAAAGGAATTTAGTTATTAGTAGAATTCGATTCAGTTGGCCATTTATTTTTTTAATGAACTTACTTATTAAATCATTTTTATTTTATCAACATATAATATGAATTGTTATAAAATCATTACAGTTGTGAGAATATTTTGTTTTAATGTGCGTATAATCTATTCAAAATAACAGTGAACTCACGTCATCAATATATTTCATGCATTGCTTGCCAAAATTTGTAAATTCGTTTTAGAATCAGACAATATTTTCCTTCTCATTTTATTCTAGTTAAGAAGAGACACAATGTGGTCTTATACGATAGAACATGTAATCGAGTCAGCCTGCAAAAGTCGTTCGGTTGTCAAACGTCTGTAAAATTCTTCAAAATATTAATTACAATAACTACAGGTCGACAGTACAACTATCAATCGGAAAATATTGTTTTGACGCTTTGCTTGTTTTGATGCATTTCAAATCGCTACTTATTATTACTCTGATTGAATATGCCGAAGCCAGACAGAACATATTATGTCTTTAATCAGTTACTTTGAACAGGAAAGAGATCATGGCCCTCTGTTTTCTGTAAAATTCGTTAGAGAGGTAAGCACTTTTAAGATAGATATTTATATATTAGATATTAACTTGCTGCTTATTAGATTGTCTTGGTGAAGCAGCACTTTCTTTTTCTTCAAATGCTGCTTCAAACGGTCCAATAACACTCTGTAAGGACCATCAACAGCGACTATGTTGATGGTCCTTCCTTTTTCAAGGTAGTCAATGAAAGTATTCTATGCGTATCCCAAAATACAGACGCCATAACCTTGCCAGACGATTGTTGCGTTTTCCCATTTTTGAAGCGGGTTCATCGTGTGCACTCCACTCGGATTGGACTTTGGAGTGAAATGATGGAGTCATGTTTCATCCATTGTGACATATCGACGCAAAAACTCGGGTTTATTACGCTTGATCATTTCCAAACACTGCTCCGAATCATCAACTCGTCGTTGTTTTTGGTCAAAAGTGACATTTTTCGATAACTTTCCTCGACCGATGTTGGTTTGACAGCGACACAGTCATCAATCAATTTTCACATTTCTTTGGTATTTTACAGCCAAAGTTCCATTGATGTGAATAAGTGGTAATCAAAAACGTTATATCTGGCGTCTATGGTATTATTGAGTACGGAATTTCACATTCGAATGGGCACAATATATTCCTCACAACAATGTAGGTAGTAATGAATATCGAAAATGTAATACTAAGCTCTTCACGATTAACGTTTGTATACACTGAATAGCTCAATAATACTAAAGGGATATATGTTCAACTGCTGAAAATGAAAACGTGGAGTTAAAACTGCTAACCAAACTAAGACATTATGGGAAATCACTATGAAATGAAATTAATAGTTTTCATTCAGCATCGATTATGAACTATCATAAAACGTAAAAACGTCATCAAGTGTTTTTATAATATGAAAATGTTCTGTTGCATTTCGAAATCCGAGGAGATGTACATGGAAATAATTAAATAGGTAGCATTACCACATGTGTCGTTGCTCATCCAGACTTTGCTCCTCTTAAGTGCAGTTGGCTCTGATTGTTGTCAAATAATACTTTGTTTCTTCCGAAGAAGCAAAAAATTGGCCAAATTGTCAAATTACCTCATGAAATTTTTCAAGACAGAATCTGTATACCGGCTGATAAACCTCACTAATCAGAAAAACTATCGTTTGTAAAGCTAATTGGGTTCTAAGAGTTGCAAAAATGGGGTTAAACTAAACATCAAACCAACTAGTAATCCCACGCTGCCAAAACAAAGCTCCGATACTACCGCTATTAACTACCGATACTTGTCGCTATTAACCAACCGAGAGCTGCACGATATCCTCGAAATAAAATGGATTTACCAAAATTTCGTCTTAAAACGTGAGATAAGTTTACTAAACCAGACCAAAGTGGAAGCAACACAGCCACTGAACAAAACGTAGAAAATCAGAAAGATCGAACCAAACGAAACCACACTAACTTAGTAGTACAGAACGTATAGTATTTAAGTGCTATTCTCAACTTTAGCTTAAGTAGTTTAATTTTATTTTAATTTAGGTAATACGTACTGATGTTTTAATTTCGCGTAAGATCTAATTAATTAATACATAAAGATAGAGAGAAAATAGATCAAATTGGCAGAAATGTATCCCAAAAAATGTGGATTACTTTATTAGTAATATATTACTCCAATATTAAAATTAAGCAATATAAATGAAATTATTTTAAGTAATTACTTTTAAGTAATTAAATAATTTTATAAAAAAGTAAGATTAGTAAAAATAAATTCAGATACTTTAATTAATAAAAATTCATCCCAAAATGATCCATCCAAAAATACATGAATGTTCAGATAGTGTTTAGTGTTTCGAAAACATGAATGAATGTTATTATTATATTACTGTAATATAAAAACTCACAAAATAAATCAAATTAGGTATAATTATGATACTTTGAATGATATATGAAACAATATTGATAGAAATATATTCCAAAGAAAATACAGTTTAAAAAAACGTGGATTACTTAGATTTAGATTTACTAGTAAAAATATTACTCATTGTTGAGTGAGTAATTTGAAAATACATAATAAATAATACCAATATTTATTTTGATACTTCTAATTCCTTGACCAACTGATCCATCCTATCCCGTTATCGCTTAATAACTTTTTACACGCCATTCAGTGATTCTAAACATACATTTTTTAATCTCCAAACTATCCAAATACCAGCACCACGCTAATAAAACAATTAAGATGCTACTCGTTATCTACGTTGTGTTTTCATAAAGGTTAATAACAAACATTCGCGATTGTTGAACGAAAATCGAACGATGTAAACATAAATTTTTCACCACGTCTTCCGCTCCCAAAAAAGTAAACAAGCGAAAATGATTTAGACGCTTATTTATAACGGGGCAAAAGATGTTCTCCGATAGCTCTCGGTGAATCTGCAGTCCCCGCCACGGATCCAGGTAGGCATTTTTTGTGTCACACCTGTCTACCGTAGAATTGGCCGAGGTACGTCCGTACTTTCGGCCCTTCGACGTGCGTTCTCCATCTCGTTCGGCTCGTCTTCGTTCTCTTTCACGTTGCCATGTGATTTTCGACTGATTTTTTGACAGTAGACCGTCGGTCCGTAGACGCGGTGAACGTTTCGTCGGGAATACGGCGTCGAAACAACGGGAATTCGATGTACGTGACGTTCTAGTGATTGTTTTAGTGTTACCTGTGAATTATGTTTACGTTGGGAAGGAAGAGGAACGGTCACGGGAAGCCCCTGAAGGCATCCCAGTCATGTGATTGTCTGAACATCGAACCAAAATGTGAGTACCGTCCTGGTAGTACCGAATTTTCAGATTAAAGTGAAAGTAACCGGTTTGATTCGAATATTTTCTCATTTTCAAGGTTTTCTAATAATATAAAATAGTTTTTGCTGTTCGTTTTATAATACTCGTCCTTGTAATTCAGGGGTTTACGTAATTTCGATTAAAACGACGTTCTGACAAAATGTAAACTCTTTTTTTTATATATTTTAAAGTTTCCTTTTACCAACTATGGGTTTATCTGGACTGGACTTACAGTTTAACGTGGGCTCCGAACCACGGTCCTCAGCATTAAAGCCTACCAACTGGCGAGTGACCAACTTTAGAAATCATCCCAGAAGATATCCGGTCTTACCCAGCCTGGTTACTGGCGTGACTGGGAACATTTGCCTTGTCGGATTTTACACTCTTGCCTAGAACATTCACAAATTTTAAACAATCACAAACATAAATTTACAACCATGCCCCAGCAGGATTCGAACCCGCGGCTATCGCAACAGTAAGAGGACTGTCCTATCGCCTTTACCACTGCGCCACCAAGCCGACATGTAAACTCTTAATATTAAACTTTAATATTTTCACCGTTGTTATTTATATTATTTATTTTATTATTCGGACAAGATACTACTATCTATAAAAATATATACCTATTTTATAAGTATTAGTAACATAATCAATTGACGAATGTTTATATTTAAAAAGAAGGCAAAAAATAGAGCAGGATTCAAAGTTAATAGTATATATTCAAGTATCAGCAATATTAATTTTTTTGCTTTGTTTTTTTTTGTTTGGTTTAGAACTAAACTAATATCACTTACTTCATTATTAGGGCTAGATACTACTATATATGTTATATAGGAATATATACCTACTTTATAAATATTAGTAAATATAACCAATTATGAATGTTTATATTTAAAAAATAGACAAAAATATAGCAGGATTCAAAATTAATATTATATGTTCAAGTATCAGCAATGGTCGAAATGTTTTTCTTTTGTTTTGTATAAAATTAGTAGAAAAAAACTTACGAGTATTATTGAATCATTGCAAATAATGAAGTATTAGTAGTCTTATAACATAACCTATCAATTATAAAAGATGTACAATGGGTTGATGATCGTTTCTTATTTTTAAACACTTTTATGGATTTTAAAACCATTTTATTTTAATAAATGACATTTTGCCTCTATTTTGGTACAACCGTAATTCTGCCATTCTAAACCTAAACCAAGTTATGTCGTTCATTTAAAACCTTATTTATATGTAACTGTTTAGTTAGATCTCCAGCCATCTTATGTACCAATTATTTCTTGTAGACTCAGACACGTGGTTTTGTTTACCATATTAATTTTGTTGTTGGATCTGTTATCAGTACGACTTGGTCAGAGGAGTTAAAGGTTCTTTTTTTATATTTCAAAGTCCTTTTTACCAACGATGGTTTATCTGGACTGGATCCACTGTTTAACGTGGGCTCCGCACCACGGTCCTCGGCGTTATGCCTACCGACTGGCGAATGACCGATTTAGAAATCATCCCAAAAGACATCCGATCTTACCCAGCTTGACTACTAGTCGGATTTTGCACTCTTACCTAGGACAATCGTTAAAAGTTCTTGTTCTATTATTATAGGTTCATATGAAAACGTTATTTAAACAAATTTAAACTGGCTAGTCCAAGTCAATTTTCGCGATTTTTACTAGTAGTTCATTAAATAATATAAAAAATATATGGATAATAGGGTGAAGATATAATAGTTTGTTTTAAAAAAATAGTAAAAATAAATATTTCATATTTTTACTCTGTATTTTTTACATTGTAAATTAATTATGAGATATTCTTAATTACTCATTCCTCATATCGCTGCATACTTAGCATAACGTTCATATATGTCATATCATAACAATATATGTTCACTAATTGTTACATTCATCGACATTTTTGAAGAGCTTCATGAAAACATTTTAATTAGCTCTAACAACCTGTCTAATTGTTATTACTTGTTTTGAACGAAATTATACGGTTTAGGTTGGGAAGCACTTTGTTTTCTAAAGATCTAACATTTTCTATTTATAGCAAACGCTAACTAGTACAAAATAGTACAGTATTAGAATATTGATAGAGGCCTACAGACTTATAACTTTAAAGGTCCTTACTATCCAGGTATCTCTCTACCCTTCTCGTCTTCAACGTGGCCTGAAAAGGTGTCAATAGTTATAATAAAAATTTAAGTTATTATTATTTTCCTGATTATTACATATTTACCTTTACACTTTCGATGTTTGTAACATTTGAAGTTTTACAGCACTATTCAATAAAGTCATAAATTATTTGCGGAAGAGGTTTTCAATTCATCGACTACCATTTGAGACTGACACTTTCAATAAAATATTACCTCACTGGCTATTTAGAAAAACATACCTAGAATGTATTACAAAGGCTATTCTTAGAATGGTTAGTATGGTTTGAAGGTGAGAAATGTAATGTATCCTGAATGGAATTTCTTTTCATTCATGTTATAAGTTACTACAGTTTTACGACTTACGAAAAAAAATCACAAACAGTTTAATCTGCAGCTTTGAACAGTTGACAGCTTGCTAAAGCTGGTCGTCGTTGTCAAACCGTATTTTTAAACTATTTCTTCTACAGGTGTGAGAAAATTTCGGTAGGAACATAAATGTGGGCCAAGCTGTAAAATTAGACCGCTGTGCATTACATTTTTATTTATTTATCTCCGATATTATTTTACTCTCTGATCTTCTCTCCAAAAATAACATTAAGAAATGTTTTCGTTAAGTTACTTAAACCAATAGAAATATTCAGGTAAAGATTTTATTTATTTTTAAAAGTTCCACATTATTTTTTTAGCTTGGCTTGTACAGTTGTTTTGTTAGTGCGTCTCTGATTTTTAAATGTTTACGCAAATATTTCAGTAATTACATTCGATTATATAAATCATTAAGGAATGTCGATTGATACCGTGAGCTGATATGCCAAAAATTTTAATTTTAATTAGTTGTTATTTTTATATTGTCTTTCGTCGAGGAATTTCGAATTTATCAGGAAAGGTTATTTTATTTGGGCAATCTGAAGGCGTATTTTGTATTAATAAAGTTGTAAACATTTGTTCGTCAAAACAACGAGCCAGGTGGAAACGAATGTTAAATTATTTACAACATTCAATAACTGAGTTAAACAAATCACAATGAAGGTTTTAATAAACAACAATATAAAATATGGTGTGAGTGATATTTCCATTTATAAACTGAACATACATATAATATATATGTACAGTTAAAACAGGAAGCTATAATTGAATTAGCATTGCAATTTATCAGGTACTTACATGTATTCCGATCATTTTTTGATATTAAAAAGGCACTTATTGAGAAAAGCTGATAAAATATATCTTTATCAAGATATTTCCTATCCCTTACTACAACTTTTTCCCATCTTTTTGTGTTCAGTCTTGGTTTGGCATAGATCTAATTATTGACCATTTTCACTCTTATCCAATATCTCAAAATCATTTGCCAGCCAAATCATGCTGCATCGATATAAACAAGTGGTAAAACATGTAATGCAAAAACATGACTTTGTCTGTATTATTCATTATTTCTGATCTGTCTTTCAATAATATATCATTCATTTTGTTCAATTGATATCAGTAGATTGTAGGTGTGACAGATTTATTTGGTTTTAGCAGTTCATAACACACTACATTATGCTGATCCCATCAAATGTACAGCAAAACATTCTTTCTATAAACATGATGCTTCCAAGTCGATATAGATGACTCTGCTGGTCTAACACATGACTTTTTAGGCTTGGAAACACCTTGGTAGATCCAGTTTTCATCCTCAGCCACATTGTTCCACAGAAAACTCTTTTTTGCTTGGTAATCGTTGAAACCTCAATGTTGAAACGATTCGAAATGACATTTCACGTGAATTCATACAGTAGTAGTTTTCCTTTATTTTGGATATTTTGAGGTTTTGAGAGTGGTTTTCCTCCAATTAATTGTTCAAATCATGGTCTTCGGAAATGATTAATCTTCTAGACTGGTCTTTGACATTAACATCATCTCTTTCGCCTCTGTTAATCACCTATATAACATAAGCTTTTAAAGATATTTGGTGGCCTTCGGCAGAAAGTTTCTTCAAATCAAACGTTTGAGCGTTATTTCTTATAATTAGCCTCTATAGACAGTGATTTCGACTTCTTTACTAATGAAAAAATCAAAGAAAGAACACATTTTTGAAATAATTACAAGAATTTCCACGAACATTTATTGTTATTGCAATCTTTTCAATTTTCTTAGAAACTACTAATAATTGATAATGTATATTGATAAAACAACACTTATACCATTAAATATTATCAAGAATGATATAACATCAAACGCAAACAATTTTTTCAACATCAATAAAGAAAAAATATTATAAATGACAAACAAAAATTGTTCTTAAAATAAAATGATAATGGAAATACAATTGTATATGTTGTTTCTGTAAAATAGATTCAATTTTATATGAAATTGATGCTAAAGAATATAGAATATTTGAAACTACTTATATGAAAAAATTCATTTATAAGAACACAAAATATTCCACTATTTACTATACGTCATACATTTATTCGTAAGCAAGTACTAAGTAGATTAATTTTTAATGTGTACTTAGTTATTCAACTAAAAGGTTCCAAATAACGTAATACCTAATCGATACTTTATATGTTACCTGCAATTTAGAAAGGAAAAAAAACGGTTTCATAGCTTTTTCCCATACTAAGTGTGTCTCTATTTCGATGTTTGGCCTATAAAGGTAATCTAACGATAATCTCTTTTGTTGGCCTCGATGTATATAGTGGGAATTCGTATTTTACTGGATTATTACTGACTATAGTTCGATGGGTGATTAATTATATATTTGAATGAGCTATATATACATAAAATAGTATAATAAATAACTTGTTTATTTTAAATATATATTTTTTATTATTCTCTTAGCATTCCACAATCTGCCCGATGTGCAGTGAGTATTTGACTGGAACTTATATGACATGTAGGTGATCACTTCAGTAACCGATTATCTATACAAATTTATAAACTAGTGCTTAATTTAATTGCTATTCTATATGTCTATTAATTAGGTTAAATGGTAACATTACACTGGTACTGTAGATCACATTCGTTCGTTATGGGTTCCAGGAGGATATCGTGCTAAATTAATTTGTTATATGGATATTATGGGGGGTCAACGATGACATTAAGCACTTTATTTTGGAATATCTGAAGGATTACTATGTTGAATTTGCTAGTAGTACCCTAATAATATAATAATATAATCAAAATATACTATAAACCGAATAGAGGGCCTAAAAATTGACTTATACTACAATCCCTTATTATCTAATGATTATTTAGATTTACGCAGTATAAACCATTAGATCTGGTTCAGTTTTAACTCAAGTTGTTTACGCTTTGTTAGTATAGGTTTCTTTTAAGCAAGCGTCGATCCAAATGCATTCTAAGATACTTAACATATATGTTTGCGGAAGTTCATTATTATTAATATTTACTGGAGTTTTAGAGGTAGAGTAGATTTTGTTTTGTTCACCTTGATATATCATCTTTTCAACCATAAATGGATTTTGTTGAGATGAGGTTGGAAGTACCTTGTGGATGATATTGGATCCTCGTGGGATGATAAAGGCGCCATATTATCAGAATATGTTACTACAGTAGTGGTTCTTGTAGCTAGGTAACTAAGTTAAATATAGGAGATATAACAATGGGCTAAAGGCACTACCCTGCGGAACGCCTGAATTATATTGGATGTAGTCCATTGTAGTCGTTACCCTGTTGTACAGTAAAATGTCTTATCTGTGAGGTACAGTGAAGGTATCTGTGAAGTATTTTTTAAATATAATTATATGTTGGAACGATTGGCCAAAAGTGTAAAAACCTGGTATACAAATCGGTTAGGAAGCTCTGAAGCTTTGAATTTTGTCTACTTTAAACAAACTTGTTACATACAATTTCACAATAAAGCATTGACAAAGTTAAAACTAAATAATTCATAACATATAAATGAGTAAAATAATAATGTGGTATTTTAATTGAACTTTTAAATGTACGTACTGTACACGCAACAAAATAAGAAATAAAAGTACGATAAGATTAAGAAGAGAGCAACTCTGATCTTACAACCTATAAGGGCTTAAGACATTACTAAAAAGTAAATAGGACAAAATGATAAAAAATTAGTGTAACTGAAAGTAATAGATAAAAAATAGTAAACATAGAATGTAAAACAAAATTAAAATATAATAAATAAATAGGAAATTGTTGTAGATATAGTAATAAAATTAAAACAAAATATACACACGAAATAATTTATTCATTCGCTAATATTGTGACTTTATGATAATTGAATTATATAATGATACTAATTACCATAGACATAACAAAACTGATAGGAATGATAGTCTGATAACGAATAGTATTATAATATTGAAATACCCGAGACAACATTAAGATAACCACAGTATACACAAGATCAAGAACAATATAAAGGTGATAAAAGTAATAAACAAACTTTCTGATTCCAGTTTAAGGAAAAAGTGAGTCAAGGCAGGTCGGTGTCATCAACAGAATTCGATTTTGTTTCAAGAAATCTGAATATTCGAAAATAAGGACCCTCAATACCAATAAATCAGCCGCAGTAATTAAGACGAATACTCATTTTGTGAGAGTTAAAGCAGAGATAATCGCTGTACTAAATTTCCGAATGCAATGCATGATTAATAATTTTAAGTGTCACACGGTTGCTTTCACCTGATTTTGTACCGGCGAACGTTGACATGGAGATTCGTTACCAAAACGATTCAATTATGTTTTTGTTCTACATTTTTACTATCATATTTTATTGTAATTTTTAATGGCATTAATAAGTATGTTTTTATAATTATTTTAAGGGGATATAATGGCTTTGAAAATGAAAAATACATTTTTTTACATACATTAGTAATGCTCTTGTACTTACATCAATACACAAGCAAGACGATTATGGACACATATTTATTAACTATATATAAACTGATAAAAACTACTTAAAATTAAGAGTAACACTTTTCGTTATACAAGTTCATGTGATCTGATTCGCTTCAATATTCTGGTTCCCTACGTGTTGTCCGATAGCTCTATTGCTTTCATGTTGCTGTGATTTTGTAACCTTATTTCATGCTTTAAGACAAAAGTTTGGATGGCTTTGTAGATCCAGTTGATTTTGAGGTCATCACGCAATTCACAAATGGTTACGTAGCGATATGCATTGGTGATTAAACAAAGTTGTTTTGAGCAACACAGTAGCTTTGTGATGTTGAGTCTTATATACTCTGAAACTGAAAATAATTAAAAAAGATTTCTTATGCTTAACATCCATTATATGCTGTGTATAAAATAGTTTCGATCATTGTGTTCACCTTTTACCATTATCACTTATTCGCTTCAAAAATGTCAATTATTATTAAAAAGTCAAGTAAAGGTTATAATGTCTGTTTTTTGAAGAAATGTGTATATATTTCGGAGTTATTTGTTGTTACTAGAGGGAGGAACATATAATGCTATAGTCCATTCAAAATAGTAGTGCACCCACGTGATCTGTCAAAACATTGCAATGTTGCCGCACCAAATCAAAGTTTCAGTAAATTTTGGCTTTGACATATAACAAAATTCTAATCTAAATAAAATAATTAAACAGAAATATCATGTATTAAAATTTATATAACATTATAGTACATCTAATGCATATATTATCGAAGAACTTAAAACTACAATTAATTATACGGCCAGCTTAATTAATAGGTTAGAGTTGCTATATTTGCATTGAATTTTTTTCCACACTAGTATAAACAGAGTTCAAGGCGCGCTTTTTTATGTACTGGTATCCCCCGAAGGCCTAATCCGCCTAATTAACAATTGTGTATATGAGTAATGCATTTTACCTTCATTATAGAGCATATTTAAGTTTTTCGCTTAGTTCTTGTTCCCTTCGATAAAATGTTTCCTTGTAAAGTCATTTTGATATGCCTGGTATACATTTTTCTTGATAAAACTATATTTAATCACTGCATTCTCCTTAATTTATTTGCCATAGCTGCAAAACAGTTAGTATAATTTCTCTCCTCATACATTTTAACCAAACGTTCATGTTCCCAACAGTTGCTTCCTCTTTCATCACCCTGTCTTGATAATTGTCAGCATTGGGTCATAAACCAACATTCATTCAGTTTAATTCAATCACTGTCACTTTCAGAAACACTAAGCAACTGATAAATTAAACTGTTTGTTTCCAATCTACCTCAGGACTCAGAGGAAAACACTAACTCTGCATCAGGAATAAAAGCATTCCTGTTTCCAGCATGAAGAACTATATATCTGCAATAAATATTATGACTAACAAAACCTAATCGATAGTTATTCCAATATTTACCTTCTTCCATTAACTATTGTTGTCTTTATACTATATGTATTATCATCTTGCCATGAATGATCCAATGTACCATTCTGAAATATTCACGCCTCATCTAAATATACAAATTGATATAATAATGCTTCTTCTATTTTATTGTATCTGTTTAAAAATTGTAATCTTTGTGAAGCCTGGCCAGGAAGTGCCATTGAACCTCTTCATAGGTTATCTTTACACCACTTAAAATCCTATATCACCCAACAATGTATAGAGGGATGTTCTAGATCGAAACGTAAACGTAATTTACGAGTAAAACGAATTTACAACTTTCGACAGGCACATGTTGATAGCGTGCGCCACTACTGTTTTGAATTGACTATATATTGGATAATTTCTTTTATATTGATGATATGATTATCTCTAAAATATTTTCTTTAACACTACTATTAATTAATAACACTATGCTACAGCAAAGGCTAAATTTAGGGTAGGTTGCAGTTAGTTTTCATTCAAAACTTCAAAATTGAACTAATTACTTGAAGGTAAATTTTTGAGAAATAATAGAGTACCAAAACAGCACCAAAGAAAAACTAATTTTATTAAAAACGTTAATTCATATTTTCTTAAATATATTGTCATGAAACGTTTGAATGTATACAGAAATATGTAATTTAATAACTTATATCAAAAAGTATAATTTATGTTTATATATTTTAATAATATCTTGCTATTTGCTACTAATAAAAGTATTATTACGAGAGAATGTTTAAAATAAATATGTATCATAACCCTATGAATTTAACGGTTTTAATAGTTTGTTGAAAAAACTGATAGTGTCCAATAAAATCTGATATTAAAGAACATAAAAATTGTTTTAAAAATTTAGTACTGTTAAAAAAGCCATCAAAAATTTTATTCGATCGTAAAATGTCAAAATCTTGAAATATAAGTTATAAACCATTCCTTAAAGAATTATTAAAAGCATAAAGGTATATAATATAACCGAAAACGAAGCATAGATAAATCTATTGTTTGGCTTTTAATCAGTTTCTGTTATTTCGCTGCTACCTAAGATATCAAAATTATTTGGGAATTTGCTTCTAAAACCCTATTAAATCATTTATATAAAAATGAGATTTCCATTTTGGATTTCAAAATCACCACTCGATAATCGACAAAGTGCACAGAGTAACAGCGGTTGTTTGAAAGGCATTCGAAGATAAGAAATCTGCCCTGCAATATTTGGGATTAACCTAGAAAATGAGGAAAGTATTACTGCAGAATTACTGTCGACTGCTGGAATCATATCTTTTCGAAAGAAATTCTATAGTCTCGCATGAAGTGGAATTCTCAAGACTTAAACCTATTTTGATTAGAGTTCTCCAGGGTAGTGTTTTGGGACCACTCCTTCATCTACTTTACACTGCTAATATCCCAACAACAAAAGAAACAGTGCCTGGCAGTGTATCTCTGCCTAAGGCTGTTTAGGGTAAATGATGTGGCTTGGTGAATGGAGGTAAAAAGAAATCAAACAGTGGTGTTTACATTATGTGACCGTTATTTATTGACTATATAAAAAATGTGAAAGATACAAATGATAAAACGGATGGCAGCGGTGTTACCTGGAGACGAGGCTTGGGCAGTCGATGGTGACACGTCTAAACCAAACGATGGTCGAGTACTGATTGAATGGAAATACCCTTCAATAACATCCCAGATAAACGTCTCGGGGTTGCCAGCTATTCGTTATCGGGTTCTAGTTGGCGCTGCTGGCACCCCGCCCGTGTTCAACATCTGGGATTATATTTCTGGGTATTTTGTAGACCGTTATTCCACTATGTAAAATTCGACATGCCTCAAGGTCGCTACAGCTGTAAAACAAGTACAACTGGCAGTTAATAAGATCTACAAATAAACTAGAGATTGAAAAATACAACTTAAAAGTTCCAAATCTATCCGTGTTAATTCTGCGTTAGGGCGAAATGACAAAAACCGAATTATATCACTTGACGAATGCCCGAATCCTCAACCAGAATCAGCTAAATATCTCGAAATATATCTCAATAATAGGTTAAACTGGAAACATCATATTAGAGAAAAAAGCAGAACAGATTATACTCAAAGTCAAGTAACTGTACAGGTTAGTGCGAAGAGATTGGTTTATCAGTCAATAATAAAGCAAATGGAATGCACACATGGGGTTGCACTAAAATATCAAACCAGCTAGTAATCCAACTCACGCAAAACAAAGTTTTACGATTATTTACCAATGCTAATTGCTACGTGACCAACGAAAAGCTACACGATGAACTCGAAATCTAATAGATATACGAAATGATCCAATATTTCGCTTTTAACATGAAATAAAGTTGCTAAATCACAGCAACGTTGAAGCAATACAACTACCTGACAACACGTAAGAAATCAGGAGATGAAGCGAACCAAACCACAGGAACTTGTGTACTGCATAAGTGTATTCTTAATTTTAGCTTAAATAGTTTAGTTTTATTTTAATTTGTGAAATACATACTGATGTATTAATTCCGTAGTCACCTTTCTTGTGTATTAAGGCAAGTACAATAGAACAGTAGTAATAAATTAATTGGTAAATTAAGATTATACTAAGCATATTAATGTAAGATGTATTTTCCAATCTCTAGTCCATCTATAGATCTTGTTGACCGCTACTTGAACTTTTTCTAGAGCCTTAGTAGATTTTTGCCATGATAACTGTGTTAGTACTATAGAGTAGATAGAGCAGTGGTCCCAAGCTACTACCCTGTGAAACTACCTTATTAATACATTAATATTATGTATATGTTAGGTGTTGAAATTCAAATTATTTTGTCCATTCCCCTTTCATTCATCATATTTCATACCATTTATGACTTTTATAAGAAAAATTTACATTTTCGAACGAAAAACCGCTTTAATTTGTAAACGATACAGCTTAAATTGCATAATTCTAGCCCGACTCTTTATAGGACACCAACTTCTGCCATTTATCACCATCCGGAAGTAAAATACGTTGTTCGGGTAGCGCGAAGTTTCGAAAGTATGATGAATGAATAGGACTGTTCGCGCGCATTAAGACAATCCCACCGATTCCGCCGAGTTCGGAAATAAAGTTTTAGTTTAATTAAGCAAAACGGCAAGGGCAAAGGTGGGGTCAGCGTTGAAAAGTTGGTCATTTCGGGACGGCGGACCGTATTTCCCATTCACGATCAATCAGCGTGAATGCTTTAAACGGGAACGGTTCCTTTACAGCGACTGGGACCGTTCGGCTTTCAAACGGTTAGTTTTGCTTTATGGGGGTTGATATCTGCGGTCCGCTGTGTCGAAGAATGTTTCTAAACTCGGCCATTCTTGCTCGGTTATTTAATGGTTTAATTTATCTTTATCCGTCACCGATAATGGTGGGAGAAATAAATAAATTGTACTATACAGGGACCTTTATTCAGAATTCCCTTAATATATCGTTCACCAAATTTAGGTTAATGTTACCTTTTCCTATACAGTTCTTTTATTTTGAGTCTGATTCGTTCATCCTTTTGTCTAATATGATGTATATAAAATTATGCTCAACACTCATGATTAAAAAGATTTTATTAATTAAAATAGATCCAAATAGATTAAAACTCAAAATATAGCAGATATTTATTTAAAAAAATATGTTGGGTTTAATTATAGTGAGTAGAAAAAGGAATATAAAGGCTGTATTTAGATATTTGTTTTATTTTGGAAATATGTATAGTATGTATTTTTTTAATAAATATATGTTTGCTAAAATGATTTTACATGCACTACCAGTAATTAATATTAGACGAGGCTAACCAACATGCCTCAAGGTCGCTACAATATTTATTTCATATTTGCAAAAAATGTTTTAAAACTTGCGTGCATACTAACATAGTACTTATATGTACTTGTTGTATTAAAAATGCGACAAAAATAAGCAAAATAATTAGACCCAATTATTTTTAATTTAATACACCTGTTTCTCACTATAATTTCCCAAATTATCCAGAATTATATCCAGGTGACTACGGAAATAGTATAACTGTATCTTCATATTTTTATCTATTTGAAGATTGCCAACATATTTTGTGCAAAAGTCTGTGATATACAAAATGATTGATATCTTTTTCTCATTAAACAACACTACTTAAGAAACACAACTTAAGAAGCAACTTTGTTAATTTTCCAAGTTTATAGAGACCTCCACTATATTGCACTTATTGCTTAATAAACATGACTGTCGGCTTGGTTGGCGCAATAGCCTAGACGACAGTGGTGTCCTCCTGTTGCAAAGTTCGTATAGTTCGTATTCGAATCCTGCTGAAACATGGTCGTACATGTTTGTTTGATGAGAAAAATGATCGCAGTCACTCCACTAACCAGGTTCGCTAAGACCGTATGTCTTTTGGGATGATTCCGAAGTTGGTCATTCGCCAATCGGTAAACTTAATACCGAGGACTGTGGTTTAGATCTCGCGATAAAGAAAGATTCTTCAAAAAAGA
Organism: Rhynchophorus ferrugineus; assembly: GCF_030347505.1. Classification (NCBI taxonomy): domain Eukaryota; kingdom Metazoa; phylum Arthropoda; class Insecta; order Coleoptera; family Curculionidae; genus Rhynchophorus; species Rhynchophorus ferrugineus. The sequence goes on along the minus strand of NW_027472580.1, from coordinate 85,722,404 downwards.
GATCCAAAAATATTTTAAAAACCATCATGAGTAAAATTATTTTTAATGGAGACCATTAAGAGCATATATATAAGCCAAAACATAAATGAATCAAAAAACTGAAATAGAGAAAAAAGATTCTGATATAAAAAATACACTTTTTAAACTTCATTAAATTATTTGTCTGTTATCTGTAAGTTTCATAACTCGAAGTTTTCAACTTTTAAAGTCAGACGGTGCACAGTAGACAGACATCAAAGATTCTTAATTAGAAACCGAAACTTTCCGATAACGAATTTATTTTTATTAAAGTTCTTAAGCTGGAGTAATTGAAGCTCTTCCAACATTAAAATATATTAAGCCTCTATTTAATTAGCGTTTTGGTTGAAATACATAGTTCCAGTATTGCAATATTTTATCCGTTATTCTTAAACTTCACAAGGAAGTGTACTGGGATCAATGCTTTATCTACTTTACACTTGTGATATACCACAAATAAAAAATATCACGATGGGTACATTTGCTGATGATACTGCGATTATAGCTGTCGGAGACAATAGTGAAGTAGCCTCACGAAATTACATCAGGCAAGTGACAATATAAATAATTTGGACACAAGCTTGGAAAATAAGAATTAATGAAAGTAAATCTGTACATGTGCAGTTCACCTATAAACAGAACGTACAAGCCCCAATAATATTAAATAACACTTATCATTCCATATAGCAACAAATCTAAATATATCGGAATGAATCTCGATGCAAAACTTCGCTGGAAGGAACATATAGAGAAGAAAACAAAAGAACTGGAATTGGAAATCACAATTATCAGTACATAATAAATTGCTATTATATAAGCAAATATTGAAACCTATATGGACATACGGATGTTCTGCAAAGAGAAACATTAATAAAATACAAATTGTTCAGAACAAAGTCCTGAGAGGTATTGTGGGTGCACCCAAATACTATAGGACTGATAACCTACATCGAGACCTTCAGGTACCCACAGTCAGTCAAGAAATCAAGAGAATTGTGAGGGGGCATGAGAAAAGACTCTACTCTCATACTAATATTGAAATACTGCAACTTTTAGATAATACCAGAACAGGACACAGACTCAAAAGTATCAAACCATCTGATCTCGTGTAGTATTCTGTAGTGAGGTGCATATATTAAACAATTCAGCAGTGACATATATAAACAAAATTTCACCAGAGACTGAGTTAGGGCCGATGGGACCTCCTAGTTATATACCTATATTTAAGTTAGCATAAGGACAAATTGTAGGTTAGACGGAAACGACTAGTAACAATATATTAATTAAATAATTTTAAAAAATTCTTAAACTTAGCCGTTATGAAATTAGTTATGCATGGCTAATTACATTAATTATGGTACCTTATTACAAAGCATTTCTTATATTGCTGATTAGTATATTGTGTTATTAATGTAGTCAATATATTAAGTCAAGGCATCTGTTTTATAATGTAACCTATATTTACAATGGTTGTTAGTCACATTTTTATGAAAACAAAAACATGTTTTACAAGTTCATATCTAACAAAGGTAAAACAGGAATATACAATATCCTACCGGTTAAAACTTTCATCAAAACGCTAGTTTCACAAAGAGCTTAGAAACTTTTATGTTTTTTTAACAGTGACACAAACTCTGCTTTATAGTATTTTTCTATAAATTTCCAACTTCCACATGGAAGATAAAGAACATCTCTGAACTCTTCCAGTCGTCGATAACTTCCAACTCCTTCCAATAGACTTTATTGTGTTTAGCTATTTAGAATTTATTTAATACTTCATACTCTTAAGACCCACGACCTGATGAACAGAAAAATAGAGTGTTAAATATTGTCTTCAGTAATTAAAAAATTTTTTGAAAAGCAAAAATATTGAACTGAGTTAATATAAACATATCAATTTCTAGTTACTATATATGTTTTCATTACTATATTGAAAAGAAAATATTTTGATTTTATATAAACGGAATGTCTATATCTTAGCTTAGCTTAGCTTATCTCTTGCTGTTGCTTTAGTCGCAGGTTCGAATCCTACTGTGGCATGGTCGTAAATTTGTGTCTGTGATTGTTTAATATTTGTAATTGTTCTTATGCAAGAGTGCAAAATCCAACAAATAAAATAATCCCAGTCACGCCAGTAAACAGGCTGCTTAAGACCGGATGTCTTCTGGGATGATCACCAAGTTGGCAAATCGCCAGTTTGGAGCCCCCGTTTAACAGTAGGTCCAGTCTAGATAAACCCTCGTTTGTAAAAATGAGACTATCAAATACAACTAACAAAAATTTTGATTTTAACTTTTAGTGCCAGTTAAGTGTTTTTAGAATGGACATATTTTAGTATATATAGCATAACATATATTTTCGTTAAAAAACAACTAAAATTACTAAATCTCTAGTGATACAACACTTATATTACTCGTTCTAAAAAATTCAAATTCACTTCATTTATCAATAAACTTATCACAACTCCAACAATCAAGTCAAATACACTAATATCATGTTTCAACAAAAATAAAGTAAATCTCACAGAATCGGAATTTATTTTACCGGTATTGCAAAGGTGTTATTTACCCAGGTACCAGGCAAGACATCTTTTCAGCTGTTCAGATGTTCAGCTGTCAACAATCATGTTCTATACAATAATACAAGATTACTTGCAACAGTTTTGGCAACTTGTGAGAACTTTTGCTCAAACTTGATAGTATCGGTAATCGAATTCCAAGTTTTATAGTACTACTAGGTACATAGGTACTAGATACGTCTGAATATTTTTCTTATTAAATACGTTTCTGTTGTTGTCAAATATTACAAATTTTAGTGAATTAAATAATTTCATAATTTGAAAAATATAGCATTTAAAAAAGGCAATATTTTAATTTTTAATGTGACAGAAACTGTATACGCCATATTTTATTTTTATTCAATTCGGTTAACATTATTATTATTTCTGAGTAATAATGTTATTTTTGACTATATTGTCCATTCTTTCATTTTTTACTTCTTATACCAAAAAAGAAAGCCAAGTCAAGTCCATCTGACTAATAGGCCCATCAGCCTGATTAATTCATTCACCAAACTTGCCGAAAAAGCGATATTACACGCTTTAAATATCTTCACTGACGCTCACCACTTAATCTGCTGCAGCTTAAAGCTGCCCGCGTCGCAGCAACCTTCCACCAGGCAGTAAGGAAAGGTCGCAAAGCTGGTGCCATCTTTCTAGACGTTTCTAAAGCTTTCGATCGAATATGGCATAACGGTCTAATTTTCAGAGCGAACCAGCTAGGTCTACCGAATGACCTAATCTCCCTAATTCATTCACACTTGTACGATAGATCCTTTCAAGTGAGGATCGACGGCGCAGTCTCCTCTCGAAAAAAGATCTCCGCAGCCCTGATCAACAAGCAAGGTGCTCCACTAGCACCAAATCTGATCAACCTTTACATGGCTGATTTCCCACTTCACAAACATTCTCACACAGCATTTTATGTAGATGATATAGCTTTCTTCACCACCGGTTACAGTCCAAGTCCAACTGAACCAGGCGATTGCGTGGCACAAATTCTGGCGGCTGCAAATTATCCCGAGCAAAACTACTCTGTTCCAATGTAAGAAGGAGTTTTGCGCTTATCGCGTTCAAATCGAAAAAGTCCCTATCCCCTGACTCGAGAAGGTATCATACATTGGTCTGCAGTTCAACCGCAGGTTCCAATGATCAGCTCGAATACAGCACTCTATTTGCAAAGGCAATGGCGTGTACAGCCTACTATTTGCACCCCTCTGTAGAAAAACGAAACTCCCAATCCCCCAGAAAGCGACGATAAGATGCTAGTCCGTCCAGTCTGCCTCTACGGAGCACAGGTATGGTACAGGTATGACTCTGGGAGACAATTGGCACTACTTCAAGTATTCCAGTCCAAAAAAAGTTCGCGCGTTCTCATTGCCCCATAATTTATGAGAAACGTCAATACTCGCTTCGAATAAGGCATCTCGTTCGTGAAGAGTTTCACGAACATGCTCAGTGTATGGTTCTCCCTAGGTGCCTTAGAATATGAAAAAAACCTACCCATCCACAAACCCCGGTAGTTAAACCAACTACGACAATCTCAGTCGTATACAAGGGTCTATATAAAACTATAGATAAACGTATGGCTGTTTTACTCTCATTGCCGGACCACTTATTTTTACTTTAGATTACTGCTAGTATACCAACCCAACCTGTTTCTTCAACTCTTCACCCAACACTTCAATCCCCTTACCGGTCACTCCTTGTACGTTTTAAGTTCCCATCCTATATTGAGTTGTTCAGAATATGAAAGCTTTACTTAAATTAACGGTATTGTCTGAACGTTGAATTTAAAGGAAATTCATATAACAACGAAACTGGTCTTACTATCTTATTTTAAAACTCAAATTATACTGAAACTTTAAAAGAATGACTGATATCAAACACGTTTTTTGCCACGTTATATTATAATTGATATCTTTTGTGCATTATTTCATCTAGTCAAATGATAAGAAACTGATTATTCACTCTGGAAAGCCACGAAATATTTAAAACGCTCATATCTACACAGTCCACCTATAAGAGACCTATATAGGAATTGGGCACTTGACAATAACCAAGAAGCATTTGCTGAATATCTAGAAAAAAAAACAAATGAAACTAATATTGAACATAACTTGTCGGATATAGAAGTTGAAAATTAGATGGTTGAATTAATCACGCCGAAAGAGCTAACCAAAGTTTTTAAAACTGACATTAATCAGCAGGCTATGATTTAATAACAGGAGAATTACTACAAAAAAAATACCAACAAGAGGAATTATAAAACTCAGCAACTTGATCAATACAGCATTTAGATTAAAACATGCCTACGGCATTTGGAAGATGGCGAAAATAATAATGATCCCAAAACTTGGAAAGTTAGCAAACGAAATAAAATCCTATAGACCTATATCAGTGCTGCCAGTAATATCTAAGAATTTTGGAAAACTCCTGTTGAAAAGAATAAAACCGATCATAAAGAGAAAAAACCTAATACCAACACATCAATTTGGCTTTATTAACAAACATTCAATAATTACCAGGTCCACAGAATAACAAATGTTATTGAAAAGACCACGAAAGAAAAAAATTATGCTCAGCTATATTATTAAATGTAACACAAGCCCTCGATAAGGTTTGGCATGAAGGCCTTGTTCATAAACTACAGAAAATGTTACCAAAACAGCACAACGAACTAAAATCCTACATTATAGCCTAGCGAAACGACTAGTAACAATGTAATAATCAAATAATAATAAAAAGTATAAACTTTATCTTGTTAAAATTAAAGTTACTGCCTTGCTAACAACATTATACATTACGAATATAATTTAGGCGTTTTTTGTATCGTGTATATCAGATAATCACGTAACAATTTGCAGAAATATTCCAAGATATGAAACCTATTACTCCATCATAAATTATCTTGTACTCGACACTGGACACGGGCAAATTCATCGCCCTTATTGGTCGTAACCCTTATAAATTATTACCTACTAGGACAGGCCAGTCCATTCCAAATATGTTAAATGCTTGTAAGTCCGTGATTTAATGTTGGTTCGTGAGGTTTTCTAGGTTGGCGAGCTCGGGACTCTTTTGTAGGCTTCGGCTTTCGGCGATCGCCTCACGTCACTTGAACGTGATGACAATGTATTTATTATGTTTGCCGAACTATGCCACGATAAAACAACGAATAAGTACACCTTTCTTCACGATTATATAGAATTACTTGAATATGGGAAACATCTGCATGTATCCTAACAAGAAATATGTTATAATTAATATAAAATAATCTTTTGTTAGCTCGAAGATTTATCCTTTGTAAGCGTAAGTAAGTTTAGACGGGAACAAACAGCAACAGCTGCGGCATATTGTTAACATGTACACCTTTAAAGGTACAATGGATGGCTTGAAGAACAATCTGGCCAGACCACTATAGAAATTTCTTTCAATGATTTAGTATCAGTAAATAAATACGTTTTAACTTATTTTAGGAAGGAAACATACATTTTAACAATAAACCAAGAACAAAAAGTAATGACATTTTATCACTAATCAATCACGATGCACTAAACGTTCCTATATTTATAGTAACGTAAATTTAAAATAATGTATTTTACTTCCATCAGAGAGCATATTTACTTTTTATGTTTAGTTCTTATATCCTTCGATAGTGTATTTCCTTCTAAAGTCATTTTGATATCACTGCATTTCTCCTTAGTTTGTTCACCTCACGCATTTTAACTTAATGGCTATGTATATACTGAACAATTACACATATATCTATGCACATACACCTTTCGCACTCTACAATATGATTTCCTACAGTTATCGTATATTAAGTATATACTCACCTTTAGTTGTTTACACTCTCATCACTCTGTCTTGGAAATTGTCAGCATTGAATCAAAATCTCATATTCATAAAATTTTATTCTCGTGAATAAATAAGCTGTTAATTCCCAGTCTATCAAATAGTTGTTCACTTTTGTTATTAATCACTCCTGTTTTAAGTAATCCGGTTTCCTGAAATGAATTATTAATAAATGTTATGATTAATAAAACCTAATCAAATTTTATTCGATTGTTTACCTTTTTTAATCAACATTTGTTGTCTTAATACTATTTTTATTATAATCTTGCCATGAGTGTCCCATTCTGAAATATCCATATCTATTGAAATACACAAATTGAAGAAGCAAGCCTTTCTTGATTTTATTATATGCTTTTAAAAATTATGTTATTTTAAACAAACAGGTTTATAAATATTATTATTCTGTTTTGCAAATGTTGCTATCATTATTCCATTTTTCTACAAAACACCAAATTATTACTAAATAAAGTATGCTATAATACGAGGGTAGTTCAAATATGATCGAGACAAGTACTGTGAAACAATTTACAAAAATTTACAATTTTTCTAGGTATTTCCCCTCACTAGTTACGCATTTTGTCCATCTTTCCGGAAATTTTTTGATGCCGGTATCGAAGAACTCCTTGGGCAACTCGGACAGCCATATACGCACGAACTCCTCTACCTCGTCGTCGGTGGTGAATCTTTGACTTCTGAGGGCTCCTTTATAGTACCTCCCACCCTAATTCCGATATTATATCGAGCGTGAGAGGCGCAGTATGAGGGCGCGCGTTATCCTGGAGAAGAATCGCACTTCGTGCTGGAATATTCCTCCGTTTCGAGCGATAGGCGAGTTTCACGTGTGTTTCCAGAAGGTTAGAGTAGTATGTAGCATTAATGGTACATTAGGTAACTTTCAACCGCGTAATGTTTTCCTCGAAGTTCAACAGTTTAGGAACCCATCGCGCCATTAATTTGCGATATTGAAGGTGTTCATAGATGATAAACCAATACTGATGTCAAGTTCAACCGAAATGTCTGGAACATTTATCCTACGGTCCTCCAAAATGAGTTGTTTTACGCGGAGAATGTTGTCTGGTGTGATGTTGGTTCGCGGGCGATGATCATGCAGCTCATTTTAGACGGTTTCGCGTCCATCCCTGAATGCTTTGGCCCATTTAAACACGGCAGCACTACTCATGCATTCACTACCGAACTGATTTCACACACATAGAAAAATATCCGTCTTTTTAACGCCTTCCCACATAAAAAAACGAATGACAATACGTAGCGCTATGGCGGTCGACACTTGACATTCACTCAAGGTCGTAGCACGCACGTGGAACATGCGCTTCACACGAAAACTATGCCGCATTGTTCGTAAGGGACCCATTTATCACATACTCAAATCACGACCATCAAAACATACATGCGCGCCATTTACAGCGATTGTCTCCATCATATTTGAACTACCCTCGTATATATAATATAACTGACTAATCTGAAGTAATATAATAATTTTTCATTTCATTTCAGCACCAAATACTGAGAGTGTACTGCAGAAATTCCGCAAGACCTTCTCACTACGTTTTCCACAAAGGAAATCCAGCAAGGACAGTTGCGGCTCGGAGGACACCGCCTCCGAGGCAGTCCCATCCGAAGAGGAGTCTTCACCAGCCCGTGCCCCTTCGACGGCGTCCTCTGCAGGACGTTTTGGCGTTGAAAATGAGGGCGACAAAGAAGAACAAAGAACCGTTGAACAAAAATATCGGTAAGTATTTGGTAATAATTAATTAATTATTTATTAATAATAGTTCGTGAGGTTAAAGCCGTGGACCGTGGAGTAGTCCAAAAAACTCGTAGTTAGTAAATTTGGTCCTAAAATATAACAAAGAAAGCAATAAAAGTAATTAGTTAAACATAACACATTTAGGTTAATTTTGTACTTACTGTGAATTATATTAGAGAATCTTTCTGAAGAATTCTATAATAATATTGAAATCAAAGCTCAACTATTTAACTATACATTTTCTTGTATATCGGTTTTCTTTTCAGTGTTAAACCACCAAAATATTTCTATTTATTTAAACGAAAATTATCAACTAGTCATCTGGTCTAGTCAAAATTCTTCGATTAAATACCAATGCCTATCGCTACGTAACCAACGAAGAACTGCACGATGACCTGCGAAGATTTGCCAAGGTTTCGCCTTAAAACACGAAAGAAGAAGCTAATGTAAATGTAAATTACAGTATAAGAATTCACTCAGTTAAAGTCACAAAAGAATAGAATTTTACTAATATTATACGCTTGCATGTATTCTGATCATTTTTTCACTTTAAAAATACCTTTATTAAGGGAAATTGATATTCTCCTTTTGGTAATATGATGATACCGTGATACCGTGATACCGTATGTGATAGAACGATATGGGTTTGGCAGCGATGTACATCTATACATTTTTGCACTTCATCAGTATTTCGAGACAGTGTGCCAGCTAGGCCGTATTGCATCGATCTGAACAAGCGGTAATCAGAAGGCACTTTATCTGGTGAATATGCTGGGTGTGGTACAATTTCCTACTCGAGCTGCAACTTCTTAATCGGGCATTTTCATACAAAACTGTATTACCACTTACCATGTACATAACATACATCCTGTCGATGTGTTCAAATAATGTTGAAGACATCTGCAATAACGGTTTAATTCAGTTTTAACAGATCGTAATAATGATGACAATATGGCCCTGAATACTCCTCTTCGGTGTCGATGTGGATGGCACCCCTGGATTAATCCATAACTTTTTGTACTTAAGATTGTCGTTGTATGTAAAATTTTTATCGCCACGTACAACATGCTACAGAAAACTCTTCTTTTTGCCTAGCAAGCAATAAAACCACGATGTTGAAACAGTTTGAACTTGTATTTTCAGTCAATTCATGAGGTAGCCTTTTCGATCTTTTCAATCGCATGTAAACGTCTGGCAGTAACTGATTCATCAACTGTTAAACTGCCTCTAAAGTTCTTTAAGAGTTTGAGCTGGGTTTTCATCTAATATGTTAACTCTTTAATTATCTTCGGATCTTTTTGGTCCTCCAGACAGTTCTTTGTCATTAGCACCAAAATAATCAGTTTTAAATAGTTGAAACCAAAACCGAAAGTAGGATGTGATGGATGAATATTTTAAACGTTAGTCTGAATTTAGTGTCTGTGTAAACTGACTAACTTGATAATACCGGATACATCCCTTAAAAATATCTCCGGATTTGGCGCATACGTATATACAGCTTCATTTACTTACTCCTTTTTTATATATAAATTATTTTTTACAAATAAGTATACACAAATTTGATAAATACTTGATTTAGTGTTGAAAATATATATAAGAAGGAAAATAAACATTGAAACATTTTTGAAATAACACATTTTACTTAATTATTGAATAAAATTAAATAACAAAAATATTAGCACTATAAACCTGACCTTTCTACTTTTATAAAAACACCATATTTAAATTAATTTACACATTTGAATAATTAATATGAACTCAAAAAACCATATACATAAACATTACCAAAATCTTTTAGTTCAGATCCAGCCAATATGGTTAAAACCAAACGAAAAAGCCACTACTGTATATGAAAGCAGTGAAATTGTGTCCTAAATGTCCCCAAATATAATCAACTATAATCCCCGCTGCAATTGTTGCTACTATTCTTGATCCACAAACCCCATTAATACATTAATTACCTCGAGATTTCGGTTAACATATTGTACATTTACTGTCCTAAAACGAATGGATGATCGTACTTTTAAGCTGATATAAATCTCCAGTTCATCATTATTTTTACAAAACAATCATTTATTTACCTATACTCCTATATAATAACGCGTTCTCTTTTCCTTGTTTGTCATTGGATCATTAGAGTGCCGTTGATAGTTTTATATTTTATTTATTTGATCTAGGTCTACTTTGGTAGCAAATTTAATTATTTCATAGTATTCACTGCTCTTGCATCCTAGCAAAATCCTGTCTAATTTGTTCTCTGAATTTCACATTCTTCGATTTTCACTCTCAACAAATTCTAGCTATATCTCACCAATAAAATAAAAATTAAATCATTACTAAAATATAACATGTTTAACATACATGTCTAATTCTTACCAGTTACTATAATTTTTATATAAAATAAATCTGGTTAATTGCAAACCTATATATTCCTTATTAATTTAGAATAAGAAAAAACTATATAGACAATCTTAAGAAAACTAATTTTCATTCCGGTTTAAAAAGGCTCGCGTCAGTTGTTTCTTTGAATGATTAATAAACGACTTGAAAGTTGAAAGTAGTTACAGTCGGAGAAATCTTAATTTTTCATCGGTTGGTTTTTTTTCGAAACTCCTTTCAAACTAGGCAACGAGTTCCAATGTCGAAGCTTTTATCGAACTCCCTTTCCAAGTGTTTTTTTTCCTCAGTCGTAATTAGTGATTTCGTGAGTTTTAAACGAGTTGATGAATGCTAGTTAAATATAAGACTTTGATATCGATTGATCTGAATGACGGCTGAATTTAGAATTGAACCAATTAAAATTTAATTAATATTTCGAAGTTGACTAGTCTTTTTTTTTTGATAATTTATATTGGATTTTTCTTTTTTTAATATAGAGTAAAAAATAAATTTACTTGTAACTGAATTATTTTATCAATTTTAATCTCAAACTGAACTGTTCATAAATTTCGCCAAACTACCAAAATAACACAACTAAATTTAAATTTTATAGAAGAATAAAACACGAACCTCTTACTCATCTTCTTACACCATCCATGAAATATTGCAAGAATCTTTCAGCTAATGAGGAACATATTAATTATTGCAACATATATCGTATTGGCTTGATGTAACTCTGTCTGATTTCTGTTTATTTCCGATTCTAAAGAAACATACCTGTGAAAAATAATTTTCCTTAAAAATCTGGGAATATATTCGACAATCTTCCACGTTATCGCTCAAGTATAAAATCCATAAGTAAACATAACAAAACAGAAATACAAACACGACAGTAAACATATAAATTTAAGTTGTAAATAAAGTAGAAGGGAATGTATTTTTACTGAATAATAAAATTCATCTCTGATGTCTTTCAAATCATGAAATAATGTTCGAATGGCAAAATTTAATACAATAGAAAATTTAATTGGTCACCACCAAGCATTATAAATAAAAGTATTGTAAATTATAAAGGTTATGTTTTGCTAAAAAACATAAACTTACATTACCATTAGTAGATTTAATTTACGTAAAACCGTAATCGCCATTATTTAAATGTATTTTTCTTCAAACCACTATATGCATTTGTTAAATTCATTAACACAAATTAAAATAATCAACATTGTTAAACTAAACATAAAAGATATACAAGAAGGGAACAAAACCATCAATACTTGGCTATGGAATGAACAGGAGGAACAAAAATATCTTAAGGCATATTTTTCATCATTGTATTTATACCATATTTCCTCACCTATGGATGATAAATGAAAAATGGCGAAAATCATAATAATGGTCAAAAGTCTTTTCTGGATTCTTCTATTTATGATAAGCTACAAATATGTCTTTGTAAATTAACAGAAATAAGAAACCCTCACAACGTTGTTAAATAAATATTATGGATATAATAGTAGAATGAAAAAGAGGAACAGAAACACATTAGAGTAATCACCATCATAATAATTATACCGTACTTGTTGTTTCTACTTGAAAATAGGTGATTTTCAAATATCAATATAAGATATCAATTTTAAAAACTTCCTAGGATTATCTATCATTGTTGGAATAATATTTATGAAAATTAAACTAATCAGGAAACAAATTACAGTGGAGGAACATATTAGATGTAGAAGGACTACATTTATTGTTTTTATTGATTATCACCATACCTTCGACTGTATACACGAACTCACTTTCTGAACATAAAAATTATTGATTAAACTTCTTTAGGCATCTTAACCATAGTTCCATTAGCTGTTTGCCAGTGCAAAATGATTTCTCGAATTCATTTAAGATCTGAGTTGATATATATTCACTAAGAAGATATCGTCTCTATACTTCTTTTCAATATATCATTAAATTAAATTATGGGAAGCGTATTTAAAAAGAGACATAAGTTTCAGTGCGATGCTGTAAACTTGATCCATCTGATGTTCGCCGATTATGATGAGGCTTCGACCATTCCACACAATTTGATTCACATTCTTAGGACTTATAGCTTATATGAAGAAAATAACAAAATATTGACTAGCTTCCCTAATATACTTAATCTCAAAGGCCAGTTAGTACAATCAGTTATAGCAAGCGCAAGAGAAAGTGTCACCTACGACTAATATAATATGCCGAATCGGTCAGGCTGCAGGAGCTTTGGCCTGTCCAAGATAGTGCTAGTGGAGGAAAGAACATTTTGTTAATATTTCTGGGAATTGGATGTAGTTACAGTCTGACATCTATAACATTCAAATATTCATTTGACAATGTGCCCTCAACCAGTTCCTAGAAAACTGTGTTCGTGTTTTTGTTGTTATAATGTTAGTTCGCTTCAATCTTCTGATGTCCTGCGTGTTGTCCAGTATTGCTTCCACGTTGCTGTAATTTAGCAACCTTATTTCATATTTTAATGTGAAATCTTGGATCACTTCGTATATCCATTTGATTACCAGGTCATTGTGCAACTCTTCATTGGTTACGTAGCTATAAGCATTGAAAATTAATCGTAGCACTTTGTTTTGGGCGCGCTGTATTACTAGTTGGTTTGATGTCTTTTTGCAACTCCATATGTGCACCATAGGTCCACATTGTCTTTATGACCAACCAATCTCTTCGATTTTAGGTCTAGTTGAGAGTATCTCCCGACTAACCAGTACAGCTTCTTGTTTAACCTACCATCGAGATATACTCCGAGGTATTTAGTTGATTATGCGTGAGGAATCGGGTATCTGTCAAGTGACATAATTTGGTTTTTGTCATTTCGCCGCAACGCAAAACTAAAATGAACAAATTTGGAGCTGGCTGTCAACGAAGCCGAGAGTTGGTAAATAATGCTCCTGTAGCACCAATAATAACTTACTGGTTTATAAATAGAGCGAGATAATCCACTCGATTTATGGTCATGAAGATGTTGAAGTACAAAGCCTAAAAGATAAATTGCTTTTGAATACACACCATGTGATAAAATAATAAATGAAGTTTTATTTTATCTGTAACTTTCTAAAAGTTCATACGAGAAAACACCACTTTACCTACCAAACAAAACCCTAAATAAACAATAAGAAATAAAAGATAGAAACAGTAAAGTTTCGTGTTCAAATAAAGTGTTTTTAACGGACTCCCATTTCCTTTATCTCTCGACTATATACGGGAGTCTTCAAATTCATATAAATAAGAGAAGCTGTTTAAATTTTCTCGCTGATAAAAAGACACAATGTAACGAGTCCAACGGGGTGAAAAATGGGAGGATGTTCGTTCTCGTGCATTGACAACGGCTGCAATTTTCTTCAATTTATCTGGTTCTGTTCCATTCGTTCGCGGTGCTTTCACAAGGGCATTTCATTAGCGTCGAGTTCAGTGCAGATTTTTACGGGTTTTATTATTAGTTTTTCGTTTTAAAGTGGATTTATTCATAAGTGGAGTAATTATTTTCTTATGTATGTTTTGATTTTTTTATATTAGGCGTATAAATTCGTTTTAAAGAATTTTCTGTAATTTTAAATGAAATCTTTATTAAGACTTTATTATGACATCCGTGTATTTTTGAATACAATACACGAAATTGAATTATTTCTTATAGTTTCCGAAATACAGGCTATCGAAATTTTACATTTCAGGCTCTGTTGGTCTTATGAATTAGTCATTTCGTTCCAGTTCACACACCAAGTAATATTGGGCATGCTCATTACGTAGTCGTTTGGCAAATTGAATTGTTTCTTATAGTTTCCTATATAGGCTATCGAAAATTTGTACTGTAATGTATTTTATACTATGTCTTTTCAATAGATAGTCTCTACTTTTCCCCATCTCTCAACGATGTATCTTTTTTGACCATATTTTAGTATCCTTATAAGGAGTAAAGTGCTGCCCAGACAGGTCATCACTCATATATCGGAACAAGTAGTAATCAGATGGAGCATAGTATGGAGAATACGGTTTTACAATATGCGGTCATGCTGAATAATAACATTGTTGTATCTTTGCTTCTATTCCGGTCATTACTCGCCCAACCCTAGAATCAAACACATCAATTGTAGTCGATAAGAATCTTCGGTTTTATCGAATAATGCCTTCAAATCCACGTCTTCGTTTTTTTGCCAGTCCAGAACGCTTTTTGTCTTCGTGTCAAAAGCACCACTTTTAAAGCATGGAAAACAGTGTTCACATATTGAAATCGGTGGAACATGGTTGCCATGAGCTTCACACAGCATTGACACCTTTAACCGTCTTTTTCTTCAAATTGGAGTAAAATTCCACTCAAGAATGATTTACTCGATATAAATTCAAATACTTGCAATAAAATGAAAAAGCATTTTTATTCACACTTTCACGAAATGACACATACTGAAAGTGAAGCTTGTCAGTGAAACTTAATGAAGAAATATAATGTTGGTTAAAATTGTACCCGATGTGATTTAATTCACATTAATACCATCTGTTATAATTAAAACTAATTTATAGGCCTGATGAAATATGTATTTATTTTAGAGTTATATTTCTAGCAGCATACGGTTACTAGATTAGAAGATTGCTTTATCATTTCAACGTTGGTATTCTAGGAATTTTCGTCGGGCAGGTCGGTCGGTGTGGCTGTCGATGCGATTGTTTGTCCAAACAATCACTACTATTTTTAGAAGGAATTCGCACAAGAACTAAAAACACTGATTGAGGAAATACTTGTTTATTGCGATATAAAACGATACATGTAGTCGACGGGAGAATTGACAGGATATTAGGTTAGGTACGATATTACAGGACAGGATATTAGGTTAGGAAGTACTGCAGCGCTGTGGAAGTGGTAGTGTTACAAGGGGGTGGAGAAAAGAAAAGAGAGCGAGACGTCGTCATGGTGGTCTTTTATAGCCGCGAACCTCGTGGTAACAATCCACCGGCGTTGCCAACCTTTGAACTTGGCGTAGGTGAATGCGTGGTGGCCTAAAGGGTCTTAGCGGTCGCTACATAATTTCCCTCCTAGTGGAACTGCCGTGGGACGTACCTCTATGTGGTGCAGGTTCCGGAGTACACCCGCAATCATGCAAACAATCGCCCAGGGACTACTAATGCGATGGGGATCCCAACCTGAGCGAGAAGTTTTACGGGATCAGATGCCATCAAAATAGTAGCAGGGCATCGTTCGTCTTGGGGCATTCCGATTTGTTTGAGTGTATCTATAAGTATGGTGATTTACGTGTCCCGTTTCGTGATGCAAGGGTGTTCACGTGTTGATGTTATGCATGATAGACTTCTGCCGTTTTCGTCCAACAGGCTAGTCTCGTGGGATAACGTCGACCCTGTGATGTTGATGGGTTCCGTTCCTCGTGCTATCCTTCCATGCACGTGTCAAGCACCTGTCGAGTGGCTTATGTTGAGCTGGTTTACCTGTTAGGCACTTTGATCACGTCGGGATGACAAATTGTAGGAATGTTCGTCGGGCAGGTTGGTCGGTCGAAATGTGTGGCTGTCGATGTGATTGTTTGTCAGAACACTAACTACTATTTTTGAAAGGAATTCGCACGAACTAAAAACACTGATTAAAGAAATACTTGTTTATTGCGATTTTAATCGATACATGTGGTCGACGGGAGAATTGACAGGATATTAGGTTAGGTAAAAGTTAGGTACAATGGCGTGGAGAAAAGAAAAGAGAGCGAGACGTCGTCGTGGTGGTCTTTTATAGCCGGGAACCGCATAGCACCAATTCACCGGCGTTGCCAAACTTTGAACTTGGTGTAGGTGAATGCATGGTGGCCTAAAGGGTCGTAGCGGTCGCTACAGTATAATATAAGATGTTGCTTACACATATCATATATTTTCGAAGAAGTAGCTGTCTGCCAAATATGAAGGGTTTTCTATTTAATTATTTTCTTGTATTATAAATTTCCATAAATTTTACATTGTCGGCCAACAGCAAGTTACAAAATTATTCTTTCGCTTTCCTACTAATAAAATTCTCATGATCGTTTTGTTTTTAATCTTCCAATTATTTGTTTTAATGCCTTTTAGACCTTTTTCCCTATTCATTCTCCTCGACGTTGAAATCAACTTTCTTAAGCCTTTGAAGCCTCTCCCTGACTCTGTCACTTAAGTCATTCTAATAAAGTACTTATAGCTAGTAGTAATATCACAAGCAATCAATATTCATCAACTACAAATTTATTCAAATTAAATAATTTACCCCCAAATAACGCCCAAAACCAGGAATAGTGAACTGACGTCATACACTTATTCCACTGCTGCCGGTAACAGCTAAGGTATTTGAAAAACTTGTATTGAAAAAATTTAAGTGAATTATAGAACGAATGTCACTAAAAAAGCCTACGAAGTCTGCTCAGTTATATTCTTAAAGCGTCAACAAGGTTTGACATCAACAAACAGAGAATGTTATCAAAGATGCACACTGAACCAGTTAATTCTTATATCTCAGCCAGAATATCTAAAATAATAAAAGAGGAATCCTATTTGCAATAAAATGAAGCTAGAGCAGGTGTACCACAAGAAAGTGTAGTTTTTGTAATATATAGGTACTACAAAGAGAGAAAAATGAAGAAAGTAACATGGTACAATATTTATTTAAATAAATTTAATTAAATTAAAGGCTATAATAGTAATAGTAGTTTTCAAAAAATATAAATTAAACATTTTACTGTAAAAAAGGTTCTATTATAATACTTTTTTTTATAAAGTTTCGATTATATAACATTACTTTTTTTGATTTTTCTTATTTTTAACTTCAAATGCTAAAGTGAACATCAAAATAAACGAGAGGTTTTGTGGAATACCTTAGTCGCCTTATTTTTGTCAGCGAAATACCTCAAAATCTATCTCGATTGTAAGTTAAAGTAGAAACATCACATGAGCAAAAATCACAGCAAATCAGGCTCAAAATCAAGGAACTGCTCTGGTTAATCGGAAGGTACTGCGAAATTAACCTAAAACCAAAGAAATCAAGTTTAATCAAGTTTAAGCTGGGCTAATTACCGTCATTTATCGCTACGTAACCAATTAAGGGCGGTACGATGAACTCTAAATCAAATTGATTTACGAATAAAGCCTAAATTTTGCCTCAAAACATGAAATGGTGTTATTAAATCACAACAAGGAAACAATAGAGGTACTAGTCAACGCTAAAGGAACTGGAAGATCGAAATGAGAGCAAACCACCCCAGATTGTATAGTCGATAAGTGTTAAACACTTAACTTTGGCTTAAATAGTCTAGTGTAAATTTGATGCAAATATAACAGAACAATAGTAATCAATCAATTTACAAAATTAAGATTATGATTTAATTAAACCATAGTATCCCATTTATCGTCATTGAAAAATATAAATTAATTAATGCTTTTTGGTCATTTATCTCCAAATTACCAAATTAATAGATTTTTATTGATGTAGTATATTCACCTTACATTTTCAACGGTAAACCTTCAACAGCATTGCGCAATTATATAGGAAAAAACTTCCTACAAATGTTATATAGATTATGTTCACTTGTAGTTTGATTCCTTTGATGTTAAAAAAATATATTGTGTACTCATCAATAGAATAATACTCGAATAATGGAGCTATAAAATGTATATATAGTCTATTCAAATTTTTTTTTGTATATACGCCATCAAGATATATTGCCTGTCATAATATGTAAATTCGTTTTAGAATCGGACAATATTTTCCCTCTTGTTTTATTCTAGTTAAAAAGAGACAAAATGCTGTCTGACTCGAACGCGTAAACGAATGGGCTTCTCAAAGTCGTCCGGTTGTCAGACGTATGCAAAATTCTTGAAAGCAGTAAAAGGTTATAACTCTAACCTATAAACTATTGAGGCTGTATAATTAACTGTAGTTTATAGTAGTAGATATACTATAATGTTAAAATAATATTATATAATAATTATGTTTGATAACATTTTTGTTCAATTATTTTATTTATATTAGAATTTTGTTGTATGCCAAAGCCAAACTGAACTAAAACTCAGAATTGATGCGGCAACATGGCGTCGTTTTGACGTCACAAACTTAGATGACGTATGTACAAAATAACTTTGAATAGACTATAATCACGCAAGTCGCTGATAAAATCGCAGTATTTTTGCTTAATGATTAAGAACAAATATAACAGAAAAATATAACCCATAATAATGATAATCTTAAATAGCTCTAGTGGATTTAAAAAGGTTCTGAAGATCTACGAAATTCTTAACGAACAGTTAGATGATTACATATCAAGACTTCTTAATAACATTAATGAGCATGATTTAAATTAACCGCGTTTCCCTTTACCTTTTACAGATTTGGACCATTGATATGGCGATCGAGCAAAGAACGGAAAAAGCTAAACAAGGCGGCGCGAGACGCAAAGTGCAACAGCGGCGACAGCGGAATCCAGATCGAGGTGAGTAGCGTAGTTACCCCGTTCTCCCTCTTTGTGTCATGTTCACTCCGACTTTTTACGTCTCTTTATTGTGTCCAAGTGTGCCCATTTGTTCTGCTAATTTGCACTTGTTCGTGCCCTAACAAGAAACGCCACGACACTTTTAAGTTTCATTTTGTTTGTCACTCTTTGGTTCGTTTTAAGAGCCGTACATTCTCTAGAAATCGTAAATATCGCGTATAACGAAGTTAATTATATTTAAGGAAATGTTTCCATTTATTATTTAAAATAACTATACTGCTACCTTTAGTTCAGTACGTGTACTTATCAACAATTACAATAACAGGTCTGCAAAAACATTTTCTAAGAACTGTTTACGTTTTTTGGCATAATCTTAATGTTTTTGGGACTAAAAAGACTTCCTTTTTATCATATGACGACATGTTTCTTGACAATTTGGGTAAATATGTTAAAAGATTTATTACTTTAAAACAATAGGGAATAAAAATAATATTTTATTTACAAATAACTACCGATAAATTTATAATAATCAAATAAACGTTCACTAGAATACCCTAAAAGCTTTCCTTTTTCTAGTGAGGCTCTTCTTTATACATTTTCGGTTCTTAGAAATACTTGAAGGTCTCTCTGAAGCGTCCAACGTCCCTTAGTATTTGTTCTCCATATCTTCAATATCTTGATGAAATCATTCACCTTGCTTTTTACCCGCATCTTTAAAATTTTCCCTTTTCACCAAATTAAGCTTCCTCGGCGTCCAACTCTTTCAGACCCAGTGATTTCCTCGGATTCTGGTATCACATAGACATAAAAACATGGGATTTTATAAACCTAGCTAGGTTACTTTGGAGAACAATCACCGCACACCTGTCAAACATGATTTTCATATTTTAATTTGCAAAGAATCAATTATTGTAGCTCTGCAGCTCCTGCACCGAATTTTTTCGAGGTGTATGTAATGACCAACAAGAATTGAAGCATATAAACCACTGTTGTGAATCAGAACTGCTTTAGAGCTTCTTCTTAATGAATCAATGGAAAGACACCATTGTGTTGTGTCGTATTGAATAGTAGCGAAACATCCTGACGCCCCGGTATTTCTTCATTATTATTTTCCAGCATATCAAATACATAGAAATCAGTTTAAAAAATTCAAATTCATAAATTTTTGGTGGGCGATTTTAGAATTTCAATTAAGATAAATAATCTGTCGTTTTAAACTTTCAAGACGTTCAATCAGTAATTCCATCAAGATATCTAATATCTATACCTTTTTCCTGCCAAATATTTTTAAAACTCAAAAAGTTAAGTCACACATGGGATATAATAGGAATATTCTATGATTGTTATTTTGTTTTCATATAAAGTTTAAAAAATTATAGCTTCTGTATGGAGCGATGATGGTTAAAACATGATTTAGACGAGAAATTTACCAGGTTATTCAACATATTCACAGAGTATTATTTATTCGTCAACCTGATCACTGCAACCAGTGAAATTATACTTATATATTATACTACTGCAAGCCATTTCCGAGTTCACGTGTCAGTATGGCTTAAGTACGAAAAAATTCAACAGTCGTTAAATTCTTTGTAAAATATGTATAAAGACTTCGAAGATTCACATCGAAATGATAAGTGGACTAGTTGAATCTGCAAAAGAAGTTGTGCAATGATTATAAAACTCTTGATGATTGTAAGAATGAGCTATGGTCCGATAAATTATCGTTTACATTATTTCCTACAAACGACCGGGTTTGCGTATGGTGAACCCCAAAAGTTAAGCCTGGGGGAGGGAGGTTCCGTTATGACTTTGACAACAATATCGTGGAATTCAGCTGGTCTTCTTACTAAAATCACTAGCCAAATTACTGCGAATTAGTATCTCGACATCCTCAATGGTGAAATTCTTACTAAGACTGGCATATTGCTGCCAAACATGTATTCCAAGATGATAATGCGATCATTATCATACAACCCAAAAAACTTAGTCCTCACTTCCTCCTTATTTGAATAGTTTTGGAGCAGAGAGTGGGGAGCAGATTTCCATCTCCAACATCATTAAAACAATTGGCAGATGTTTTGATACAGAAATGGAACAACTGTTCAGACACTACAAATATATTCAGCCAAGGATTGCAGCTGTTTTTAAAAACAAATCGTGACTCAACATCTTATTAATAAATATATATTGTGTATATTTCAGGTATATATATTGTTTTGTCCATCCCCTGTATAATAATTACCATATGAAATACTTATTGCCTATTGGACAGATTGTTAAACTACTTAGAATAATCAAAAAAGTTGAGGAAAATTTTACTGAAAAATAGTGATTTCTAGAACTATAATTTATTTTGTTTTTCCGTTTATGAAATTTTATTTTTAATATCTTCGAATTTGTTGAACAATATAGCGTTGAAAAATAACGAAATCGTAGTTTGAAACCTCAAGATTTATGATCGAGCATTTCACTTAGTTATCAGTATTTATATTTAGTAACAAAATAGCTTTATAATAAATAATTTATAAATATATCATTCTCATACGTAACCACCCAAATAAAGCTAAAAATGTTTTGAACGACGTACATTATCACCGAATAAAACTCAAGCCATCCGTCTAAACACAAAGCCTCACACTAAATCTGTCCAAAACGCTCCTGAATGAACCTACACGCCACCAAATGAAGCTCCCGCAATCCAAAGAAAGATGGCTATCTATTCTATCCTGGTAATTCAAAAACGGCTGCAATTTTCGCCAATTTATCTCGTTTTTTTACGTTTTTGTTTGCGCCTGCTCCATGTAACTGCTCACCGAGCAGCTTTTGTCGGTGGAGATTGAAAGCCGCGCTGTAATTGTATTCAATTTCGCATTAAATTTGCGAAAAAAACAGGTCGAAGCTTAGCCTAACCAACTGTTACCGTGGATTAAATCGAAAACGTCGCATTGATAAGAAAATCGAATCCGGAACTTTATTTTTCCGTTAGATTTTCCAGTCGATGTTAGATTGTTTTTTTCTCCAGGCCAAAAAAAAATGGGAGACTTTGTTATTTAAGTAGAAGAAGTTATTTTTTGATCATTCAACACTTAAAGATTCATTTCATGTACATGTATGTTGTTGATCATCATTAAATATCACTTTTAGCTACCACTACCTTTGTCTACTTTTTGCTACCAGTTTTTTATAAGTTTCTCTCAATATTTGAATTTTAAATCCAAGATTCATCAATCATCGATCAATCGATCAGAATATTTTGTCATTAAATAATATCTCAAATATATTAGTAAAAATTACAAATCTTAATAATTACTTGTTCAATGAGTAATAATATGCAGTCCAAAATTATCGGGCCTATAAATTAATTTTACAGGATAATGTTGAAGCCTCAATAACAGGCTTCACTTTTCAGTATATGTCATTTCATCGAACTGCGTATAAAAAAGTTTTAGTGTTTTATTTCCTGTTGAAGAAAAAGGCAGTTGAGGAATGTCGAATGATGCGTAAAGCTTATGGCAACCATCCTTCATCGATTTCAACATGTGACTATTAGTTTCAACGTTTTGAAAGCAGCTATTTTAACAACGAAGGCAAAGAGGCTTTTGGACTGCCAAAAAAATTTGAAGCTACTACTAGCTTCTACAACTAGCATATATAGCTCTATACTAGCTATATAACTAGCTCATACTAGCTAATGCAAGTGACAAAATGTAAATTGGTTTTTCCACTTATGTCTGGCTGATATCCATTTCAATCCGCAGATATAATATTTTAACTTCTCCTTCTCCTCCAAAATTTTATGGCCGTGTGGATCCCCAAAATTGAAGTAATTTAACACCCATTTTTCGTCAAATTTTTTAACAATCAATTAATTAATAAAAGTTATTAATTATCAAACTTGATATTGATTGATATTGACTTTGATATTGATCAAATTGTTCAGTATCCAGGCACCCGAGTACCCACTAAGATTAATTTATATGAACGACGGGTTTATACACACTTCAGAGACTGCTTATTAAAGTATTTAGTTAATTTGACTTTTAAATTGGTAATAGACAATACAGCTTGTAATTTTTTTATTTAAACAATAATTAAACAATAATTCTTATTATAAACAATAACAAAAATAGTAAATAAGAAATACATAACTCCTTTTTATTTTATTTTATTAATATCGGTTTCCATTCTTTTACTATTTATTTACTTACATTATTTTTTTTTATTATGATACAGTGCCATATAAAAATTGAAGTACATTAAATTATTTCAAACATCCTTCACATGTCGTGGTTGTAATACAATGTTCGTCACAAATAGGGTTCTCACATACCGAACTTATTTTTCTAGTTTTGCGACGTTTTTTAAATTCGCTTTGGAGACATTCATAGCATACACCAGTAATCTTTTTCCTCCCATTTGAATCGAGCTGCGTCTGAGGTGTCAATGATACAGATGATGTTCGCTGATGCGCATTCGGATTGATAGCTCGACTAAGAAGAGATTCAATCGACACTTTCGTTGAGAAATGACTCAAAATTTGTGCATTATTCGAACGACTTTCAACGAATGGAGTACATAGCTCTCTGCCTAATTGCCGATAAAATAATCGTCGTTCATACGATTTTTTAACAATCATTTTATTATTCTCATAATACAGAATATATGATGCAAGGCAGGTAATATCGAGAATATTGTAAAAACATGCTAGAGGCCAGTTGATCTTTTCGCAGTATATCTACCAAGCATTTTATCCATCGTGTCTACTCCAGCTTTAGACCAGTTATAAAACTCAATAATTTCGGGTTTTTTCTTTGCACTGACATTAATTTTAGCTTCATTCAAATATTAATGATAGCATAATTACTACCTTGTTTTTTTTTTGACACATAACTACATAGGATAACTTTTTCATGAAAGCCAAACACAGTGGATAATTCTTCTCGCGCTTTTGATACAGCCATCGCTGGTGAAATGTATGCTTTATTTTTCTTCAAGGTGCCAACAATTGTTAAGTTCCAAGATAGTAAAAATTTTGCCAGCGAAAGTAGTAGTGAAAAAATTATCCATTGTAATGTTTCTACCGGATCCTCTATACGGTGCCAGCAAGTCTTTGACAACTCTTCCACCAACGTTTTTCACACGACCATCTTTCGATTTTCCAGAGTAAATCCGTCCAGTAAGTGGATACGAATTTTTAGCATCGCATATCCACTATACTTTAATTCCATATTTAGCTGGCTTTGACGAAATATACTGAGTGAATCTATTTCGACCTCGGTATGGATAAAGTTGCTAGTCAATTGTCAGGTATTCTGTTGGCTTAGAATGTTTTGCTAAATTACTATTCAACATTGTCCAAATGTCTCGTATTGGAGCAGCGTTTCTTTCTTTTGGTACGATATGAGAAAGGGAAAGGGACATCTCAGGTATCTAAATATCGATTGGCTTGGCATTCCGCTATTTTTATTTCTATGAGGACTATAAACTGTGTCCCTATAGCTATTTGATATGCCAAATAGCCAGTTTGCACAGTAATTTTTAGGTGGGTACCCGGGTACCCGGTAATTGAACGAATGGTCAAAGTTTGGTCAGTGACCGGACGGTTAATAAAAATTAATATGTTTTCTTAGTATGATGGTAATGTTGTATAAATGTGACAAATATAATATATATTTTTGTTATAGTTGTAGTAAAAATACATAAAAGTTACAAAACTATTCTTTAGAATATCATGTAAATATTCTTGGTTATTACTTTCCAAATATTTATCAGCCTCCTAATATTTATCCTTTGTAAGTAAATGGATTTTGCTGTTCTATTTTTTACTTTTTATATGTATTTAAAATTCATAGTCCATATTCATCGACCTGCTTATAAATATTAGAAACAATATTTTTACTGTTACTACCGACAGCTGACGTTCATTTGGAATAAATATGCAATATCGCCGTCTCATATCGATTTGAAAATACCATTCCATATTTATACTGTTTTACATACTTTAATTCTGCATGATCTATTATTCATCTCTCTGAAACGTAAATTAACTTTTCCGTTTCCGAAATAAGATTATATATTCGCGCTGACAATAAATTAAATAATAGAGTAGCCAGTTTTTGAAATTAGAAAAACCTTAATAATTCTCTAGAAAGGTCTCGTTGTGACCTTTAATATTTTCAGTTATTATGTCAGGTTAGGTCTATTTTCAGAACAGGTATCTAAATAATTTTATAAACGATTTAGTTATTAATAAGCAAGAATCTTTTTCAAAGTGTGGGTGTTATTTAATTTATGTTTGTGGGTGAATGACAAAGACAAAGAACTGTAAAACTCTCACAAAGAACAGCCGTTCATTCGAAGTTAATCAATATTAACAAACCTTGCCTTGTAAAAAATACCGTAAAATACCGAAAAAATACTGTCCAGAGCACTTTTCAAAATTGACTGTAAAAACATATTTAAAAGCGTTTAATTTTCCATAATAGAAAACTATTTATTCTCAAAAACTTTCCTAAAAGTATTAAATGTTCAGCTTCAGTTACTACGACTATATAAAATTTTAAAAATTTTCTTAAAAATAATGTTTGGTAAACTAAAAATGGGTATCCTACAAATTAATACTCAATAATACTCAAATCCTCAATGATATTCTAATATATAAGATAAAATGTTGTAAAACAAATTCAGACACAGACGGCACTTTGTTTTCCCAAATAGTAACTTATAATTTCTTATTAAAGATAAAAGGGAATAAAAATATATTTAATAGGTCTAGATCTGGATAATATTCTGGACCCAAACTGAATATTAAAAAAAATGTACAATGGTTTCTGTAGGTGTGTACGTATGAGAAAGAGAATTTGTCGAATTCGTTTAAAATCCAAGTCGGTGTCAGGCAAGAAATTGTTGCCTCTTTACTATTTTTCAACCTAATAATGGATGCAATTATGGAATAGCATTTAAAGAACACTGTATTCATCGATACACTGTATGCACTGTATTCATTGATACAGATGTTGAGAGCTGCTTGTTGAACTGAGTTATATAAGCATTCTTTGTATTACATAGTCATATGGCCTAAAAATTAATGAATACATAAGTATTGCAGCTAACGTTAGTTAGAACAAGGACGGGAGTTTAAGTACTTGGGATCAGTAACAGAGGAAAGGAAGGTGACGTCTACGGTTGAAGTAATAAGCTGGCTGCAGGAAGTTTCCCTTCCCTAAGATGGTATGTGTGAAACAGAAGAAATATTATGGACGAGTCTAAAATCGAATCGTCTAATTGCAACTATTTGGATATGTTCCTTGAAGGTAAATGAATATGAGGCAGATTTCTGTGGCGATATCGAAGTTACGGATGGAAGACAGTGGCTCAAAAATACATGGACTAAAATCATACAACCGAGATTGCAGTCGATTGTCAACAGTAGCGAGTAGCGTTTAAGAATATAATATAAATGAAATAAATTATATTGAATTAACCTAATATTTTCGTTGAGACTTGAAGTTTTTTTTGGTACATTTTCCTATTCATCTCCTAACGAACGTAATATAAAAAACCTTTTTAAACGTAGTTAATTTAAAAATCATTTTGAAGGATAGAAAGAAAACATAAAACAATATGTAATTATTTATCCATATTTCATTACAGCATATTGCATTACAGCAACAAAACAAATTATAGTTCTTGTAAAATTTCTTAAACTTTCTAGTAATTTAAATTTAACTATATTTATTGGTACAATATTGATCTTCTATAATATAATATATATAAAATTAAAAATCATTTATAAGCATGTTTAATTTTAAAAGGAAAAAGAGGAAGATGAATAGAACAATATGTAAGATAACAAATATAATGTATTTATCAATATATAAAAAAACAAGCATCCAAATCCTTATGTACTAAGTCCGTATATAGAATCTACACATATACAATCATGGCTATATTATTTTAACATTTCATACTGTCGTTCATTCATTATTATTAACATAAAATCTTCTTCCTTTAAACTAGGGTTAAACATCCTATATTTTAACTTTATTTACCCATGCTTCAACACTTATAGCGTCACTTTTATGCTTTGTACCTGCAGAATTCAATCGGTTTGCTTGTTGAAAACCAAATCTTTACGAGTTAATAGATACCTTCCAAATTGCCACTGTTTAAATTAACTGTTGTTTCATCCAATATAACATCCATTAGAAATTTTAGCAGTTAGCTGATTTAGTTGCAATGAATTTTTATTTGATTTTAATAAAAATATCTTACTCAAATCATTTTTATGTCCTATATGTATTTTAATGTATTCCATTTTACATTCCTTTCCATTTTCTATCGATTTTACACCGACCGGGAAATACAAATTTATTTTAACACTTCCTGGAGTTTTCAATGCATCTCACCCTTTGATACACTGTTACGAATTCCTGATCGATAAGACTAATTTTTTTCGGAAAATAGGAACCCCCAATCTTAAAAAGGGCCTAAGGCCTCAAAATCTTCAAGCGAGCTTCAATGTTTCTTGTTAGATTTTAATATTGTGAAGTGATCATATAAGATAAGCGAGCTCACATAGAGGACGTGGAGTCATGTTTATCTGTATTTTTGTTTTCGTAGGGTCAGCTATGCCTAAAATACAAAAAATTTGGTATAGAATCGAATCCAATTTATAAAATTTAAACGAAAATATATATATGGAATCCCCCTGGATGGAATGTCACCATACGTCTATTTAGATTAGAAGTGTTATAAAAGCTTTTTTGACAATATTCACAAATCGATGATTTATCCATTACTGCTTACTATATATAATCAAAATATGAACAGTACAAGAACAAATAAACTATAGCCGGCTTGGTCAGGACGGTCCTCCTACTGTTTCGTGACTCAGTATCACTACAGAATCCTGCTGGGGCATGGTCTCAAAAACATGTTTGTGATTGTTTGTGAACATTTTTGAATTTGTCCTTAGGCAAGAGTGTAAAATCCGACAAGGAAAATGATCCCAGCCACATCAGTAACCAGGCTGTGTAAGACCGGATATCTTCTAGGATGATTTCTAAGTTGGTCACTCGCCAGTCGGTACGCTTAATGCCGAGTACCGTGGTTCGAAGCCCACGTAAAGTTTAACGTCCCAGTCCCAATAAACCCATAGTTGGTAAAAAGAGATTTTAAAATATAAAATAAATAATTAAACTATAAACAACAACATTTTAACTTTACAAAACAGAGCTCATAATGGACGCTGTAGTTCGGTGGGTTGTACCTCCCGATTGTTTGCAAATGACAACATCACAAAATCAAGTGGAAACATCTAAAGTTTACATAATGTCGGCTATGATCCTCCAATATTAGCAACTTGATGTTGATCCCCCTACAACTCTTTATATAACGTTTATAAAAAATATTAATAAACAACACTTTATCACTATATTATTTTAAGGTTATTTTTAGTATATAGTACCAATAAAACTGCATCATTTTAAAAAGTTCGAACAAATGACACACTTGGATATGATATGATATTTATTATTTAACTGTTTAACTGTATTTAACTGTTTTACTATACCCCCATTCAATTAATAGTTATTTTAATACCATAACCCCCCGCCCCCCTTCCACACACAACGCACAATATATTTAATCGATTTTATTTCGTAATCGTACATATATATGTTTAAAGCACAACTAACCTTTAATTATGATTTCTATTAGTCCACCGCTAGGCTAGCTTGGTAAGAAAAAAATTAATCAGTATAATACAAGTCCATTTCATTCGCTTTTCATTCAGATAATTTTCGTCCAATTTCCGTTCTTTGCCAATACACCCATCACATGGTAGATTTGTTGTTTTGTTGTTCGTAGAGCGTAAGCTTTTGTACTCGTTAAACGTTCATTAACTGCAATTTAAATGTTTAATTAAAACGTTTGATCAGGTACAACGAGAAAAGACGTTGATAAATAATCGTAATGTCATTGCCTAAAATGTTATTAACCAATGTAATGTTTATTCCAGCGTTTATCCCATAACGCAATACCATCAGAAAAAGTGGTTTTGGTAAGTGTTCAACAGGAAACAAAATGTTTTCTTTTAATTGTAATCATTCACAAGCAGAAATAATATTTAATAAGGCATTCAATATTTTAGTAGTTTAATATTCTTTATTATTACTCATAATTAATTTAAAAAACCTAAAGGATAGATGTATACTAATCGATGAATATTATTAAACAGTTACGTAGGGCTCAATTTAAAAGATTTGGCCTTTTAAATGAAGTTTTGTCACCAAAACGAAACGTTACGAAAATTCCACCTGTCGATCCAGATTATTTTATACTGAGCGTACACATTCCCTATGCCTTGGAAGATTCTGTTTTATATTATTTTTATGTTATGTTATTATATGTTCTGTTGGTACAATGAAACTTCATTTTAGTAGATTACTAATGTCCAACAATATATTAAAATATAAATATTCAAATTCTAAAATTAACAAGAAGGACATGTTAGTAAATTAAATAAATTAAACCAAATATAAAGCCAAAATACAAGAATATGAGAATTTATAATACGATTACAATAGGATTAGGCAATATAAAGCTATAATTTAATAATTTTATTTCATAACATTTATACAAAAGAGTTGTTCGGTATGGTTAAACATACATAATGTTAAATTAAGAATATAGGTATATAGATAGAATAAGATTTTGTAAAATGCAAAAGGTTCAAACCTTTGTAAAATATCAAGAAAACTATATTATCCTAAAACCCTAAATACTATTAATAGAAAACCCCTCTCAGTGGATAACTACTTAATTGAAACAAAATATTATCTATGTAAGCATTGTGAATTAATTTTAAAGGATGACTTCTTATGATGATTTCGTTCGATTTTAAATTCCTTCGTTATCAAACTTCTTTGTTAACAGCATTGAGATCACTAAAATGACGAAACCAACCATAATCATTATCGTAACACATTTTCATCGATGAAATAACTATCCAATAACTAATTTGATCTCTAAATGTTTAAATAGAATATTAAAAGGGAAAACATCTTACAAGAAATATTTCAAATACTCTTAGCCTCTATCTTGCGTTTTCTTTTAAACAGATTGGACAAAAGAAATAATAGGATTACAATACTAAAAGTAAAAGGAGATTTCTAACTTAATTTTTAATTAATTAATAATAATTAATAATTAATTAATACTTTTTTTCTACATTTGCTTAACAAATATTTGCTAATTTGTACATTTTATTTTCTTCAGATGTTAAGTTGTGTTTATATCTACGTCAATCTTGAATCTTTTTAATAATGTCCTCCATTAGTTCACGAATATATCGATATCTTACAGACCTCTTTTGCGTAATCCTAAGTAGGATTACCTATCCTAACACGTCTTTTGATATTGTCAAAATAACATCAACATTACATCCTGAATAGCGTTATTGGCCCAGGACTGTTTTCAATATATTTTACTGTTGTATTTTTGAACATTGTATGTCTTGTAACTTTCATTCACATACTAAATCACAACTGTTCTCAACTGAATGAATGGGCATTTTATCTATTTTGAGAAAATGTGTATATATGCATTATTTTCCTTATTTCACCCTCCTTAGTTCCTATTTCAATTTTCTTTTCCTGTAGGAATCTATTTGTTGTCTGTGTTTGTCTGTTGTTATTTTCTGGTTTCCAACATTGCTTTGACTTTTAACATGGTTATTTTAATTTTCTTTTATATTCTCCCTTTTCTTCGTAAATATTTCCTTCCATATTCATATCTTATTCGCTTTTTTTGGAATCATTTTGAGCGTTATAATGTTTTCATTTTTTTTATCTGCCCTTATCTTTGTCATTATTTTCGCTATCTCTTTTTCGGTTTGTTTATTTTTCTCCATCTGAAGTTCTTCCAGTTTCCGTCCTCATCCTAGATTTCTAGCTTCCATTATCATATCATATATCAGCTTCAAACGTAAACCCAGGTTATTTCATTAATTTGCATTATACCCATAAACTTACTTATAGTTGAGACGATTTGAAATCCCTTTTTGATTAACTTCCAAAGTTTTAGTGACCTCCTCATTAAATTGGCATAAAAGTTGGTTCAATAAGGCCTCCAACCCAGAATTTTTAAACCCGACTGAGCTTATGTGTTCTTTATAATGTTTTAACTATATCTTACAATAACATGCTTACTTCAATTTTAATTTACAAATTAATATATTACAATATTACTATTGGTCAATTCCACTTGCATCAGCACACAAACCTTGACAAAAATTACGCTTCTTAAGTTAAATTTTCTTCTTTCCTGCATGTTGTACAATACTTATATTGCTTTTACGTTCCTGTGATTTGAGTATCTTTCGTGTTTTAGGGCATGAGAGATTTTGGCGGTTAATCAAAGACAGCGTTGATCACTGTCTTTGATTTTGAGTCTGATCTGTTCAGCTTTCTGTTTAGCGTGATGCCTTTGTAATATTCTTATTATATATACCATCGGGAACATATTCTTCATACCGAATTTCATGTCCATCAAGACTTTTTCCGGGAATTGTATTTAATAATCTGGCGAAATAATATATATTGAGTAAATTAGTACAAGATGATTTTTAGAAGATTTATAGCTTCATCTCTTTTCAATCCATCGATACTCATTTGTACGCCATATAAATATAATCATCGTACTTTTGATCAAGTTTATAACGTTTTAAAATACAGATATATTTTCAATAATATTATCAAAAGGAAATGTTCCACCCTATATAACTCGAAAATAAAATTACAATATTTTTATTGAATACTGCAATAAACCAAACAAACCCAAGTCTCAATAAAAGTCGCAGCACCAAAGATATTCACATATTTTTACTGCTACTCACTTTATTATGCCCCTATACGCGCTGACGTTCATCGCTATACGTCCCGATAACAGCGTCATAATTTCCACTAAAATTTCCCCGAACATAAAACGAATATATACGTTTAACGTTCCATCTCTCGACCGAGTCCGTTATCTTTCCAATTTTCTTCGCGGTACCGGATCTGAGGCGTTGTAAGATCGGGAATTTCCGATCTCGCCATCAGCTTCAAAAGTGTATTTTGCACTAATTAACGTATATATCCTCGGGCTCATTGAAGAGACGCGCTGGATAGAGAGAGATTTAATAAATCTGAGAAATGTTGCGGTCCTGGAAGATCTCGTACCACCAGGAGTAACGAAGGTAAATTGGAGAAACTAGTTTCGGAATTTTGTCGTCGGTTTACGACGTATACAAAGCGAAAACGTCGGCGAGGCATATTGGGAAATAATCAGGCTCGTCGTTGGGGAATATTTCGAGAAAACTGATGTGATATGTAACGTTGTCGGGATTTAGTTATCATTTTGTTCTCTGAGGATGTAATTTTTCTTTATTTATAGGGGTAGAAGGTATACTGATCTAGAGTTTCTTTGTTTGCATATTTATGTAGACTTTTTTAGTTAAAACATCATAATACAATTTTATAGTAGATTTAAAGCAATATAAACGAGCATTATTTTATTCAAACATTTGGAAAATACAGTCAAAAACCTTGGTTATCTCAATCCCTTGAAGATCCTTCAAAAATTAATGCTAACCCAGCTGATGAAGAACTGATATAAATTTATGGCTATATATAGTTTTTTTTTTAATTTTTAAGTACAATGAATGGACAAATAGAATTTAATATGTCTATTATATCTAATTCACTATTTAATTAAAATTTACTGATTACCTTCGAGGCATTTTTTACAATTATTACAAGCAATATGTGAAGCCCATGTCTTGTCTTGATTCCGAACGGGACAGTTAAAATATGCTTCGTAGGCTTCACAGAGAACGTGAGATGTACTTAATTTGTATTTTACGTCTCGAACTTAAATAAATTGCCCACATATATAACAAAATGCATCAGCATCATATTTACACTTTCGCGACGACAATTTATTCGTTATTTTCGTTTATAACTAACCGGAAAATCATAAAATAAACTTTAGGATAAAAACGAAAATTTCTTCGTAGAGTCGTGTTATCATCTTGGAATATGGAAATGTATGGAGCAATATGCCAGTTATATTCATATGCCGAAAAATTCGTTCGCGGTAATCCGGCCAATAATGAT
The DNA here is from genome assembly GCF_030347505.1 of Rhynchophorus ferrugineus. Taxonomy (NCBI): domain Eukaryota; kingdom Metazoa; phylum Arthropoda; class Insecta; order Coleoptera; family Curculionidae; genus Rhynchophorus; species Rhynchophorus ferrugineus. Next base: position 85,689,185 of record NW_027472580.1, on the reverse strand, counting down.
AATGAGAGGACCAGCTAAATATTATGATATTTCACCCAAATCATAACCGAAACTCCTCCATGCTTGTCTGTTGGAAGCAGGCAGTACGGGTGGCAGGCTTCTTTTCGGGTTCTCCATACACAAACCCAGTCGATTGTAGTAAAAAATGTAAACAAAAATTCATCACTCCACACCTCATTCTTCCATGATCAGGTTTCCAGGTATTATTATTGTTAAAACACTTATTTCGCAGCTTAACAATGGCTGCCGTTATAAGGACTTTCACAATCCATGAATGTTAGCTTTGTCGAGCTCCCACCGTAGTTCTTTTGTCGAAACAGTATTACCCAAGTTAAGTGTTGAGTTTTGTTGTCACACGCAGTAGTTCTATGTTGTCTGGCCACAATCCTTTTTAATGTTCATCGATCTCTGTCAGTTCGGTAGGTTTCGCCTACTATTCTTATTCTCCTTCAGTTTTTTTGTCGCAGGCCCACCTGTTCACTGAATTCCAACAATTTATATATAACTTACAATATTTAGCAAACCTTATTTTCACGGAAACGGTACTGCCAACCGGATGTACTATGTCGTATGAGGTTCATATATTTTGTCTATCCTCTATAAATACTTAAGAATATACTTTTGAGATATTAGTATTTCAATAATTTACAAAATGCTGACTGATTTTGGTGAAACAGTTGACCACACCAAAAATAAAAACCTGGAGGAATTAGCAACTATTAATATTGAATGGTAAAAAGTAGGTATTATATAGTATAACCAGATTTTCAGCCATGAGTTATATATTATTAAGGCGTCTCTTGCAAATATAATTGGAACTTGCGTATACAATATTGGCCCAAGTGCACAGGCTTGTATAACTCCTGAATATACTGGATATAGTTCTTCTTCATTTGGTTTTATAGTAAACTGAATAATATATAAACTTAAATAGCAAAAAACACTATTAAGCAAAAAGCTTCTTTAGTATAACCTACAGCCCTTTGTGCCACACTATAAAATGCGTGAGATTTATCGTAATGAACTTATAGACCAAATCCCATCTTTCTTGTTAGGAAATCCAAATGATTTTGACTACTTTCCAAATGCTAGTGAAGTAATTCATATACTTTTCTGGTAGTTTTGTTATTTTGTCGTATTCCCCCACTTATTACTTCATGCGCATGAGCTTTTTTACAATTAATTTATTTCGGAAATTCCTTTGAAGATAATTTTTCTTGGGGTATTGCCTTTGAAATGGAAATATATTAAACTAATATAACATTTTTGATCACTTATATAAAGGGATCGACTAATACAATCGTTGATAATTGTGATTGTTTTGAAAATGTCATAAGAACAGATTTTTACGAATCCTTAAAATGTATCGTTCAATACATTCGCCATATTGTCATCTATTTGCATAATCTTTTACCTTAATTATTAGTTTGACATGGACAATCACCCGCATGAAATATATTTGATTGTAGATAATACAAAAGTACTTTAGTCGGCTAGTACAAATTTTACATAAACTTTATTTATAACATCTTCAACAAACAAAGCAATTTTAGAAATATCATTTACCAAAAAAAATATGGTGACGAATTGGTGAAGGCGATCCAGAGTTCTTAAATTTATCGGTAATTTAATAGGTAATTCCAGGTACTCTGATCATTGTTTCAATTTAAAATGGTATTTATTGAGATGCAGCATATATAGCAATATATTTTCCATAATTCTTTACTAATTTCTTTCTAGCAATACTGCATGCAATAACGATGTTTATTTGACTTGATTTGTTAAGTGGCATTTTCAGTCCTTTCGTGTGGTCGCCATTTTCATTCCTTTTGAATGAAGTTAGTTATCACGATTTTTATAGAGAGCTTGAGCTGAATTTTCATCACATTAAGTTTTGCAAGCATTGTCTCTTTTGATCCTTCAGGCCGTTCAATGTCATAGACATCATTATCACCATGTTTAAATCGTTCAGAATCACCATAAGTGTCTAAAACTGTTTGATGGGCTTCAGGAGCATATTACTTCAAATGAGTGCCATGAATAACTCAACAATTTTCAATGGTAAATTATTATTTTTTGTAGAAACATGTCAAATTTAATAATTAGGTAGCAGTAATTTTCATTGATATATTTATGTTGTATTATAATAAGATATATTTAATTAAATTAGATACAATACAATACTTAATGATAAAGGTGATTCTAATACGCATCATTGCGCCTATTAAAATTAGGTTAAGTTAATTTCTGTATAAAAAAATACGTACGAATCTTTGGAAACATACCCATCTTATGTCCAAATTATAAACAAAGTCACTGTCAGTCAGGTCTATTTTTACAGGACGCTAGTTTTTCACGATAAATAAACCTGATCGATCTTCAGATATTTATATTCAGTCAACATTATCACATCGAATTTCAGGAAAGCAGATTTATCACGGCGGTTAAAGATTGAATGTAAATATTTAAGTCTACTTAATAGAAATAAAGGCAAATAGAAAAATAGTTATTCTTCTTATTTTATATATGTTGACTGTGGGTGATTTTTAAGGGAATTTTAATGGATTATAACTTCTAATAAGAGTCTAATTCAATAATTTTTATGAAAGATGAGTCATTTGTTGGATCACTTCAAGGGATTAGGAAAATTTCGATTGGTTTCTGTGGACAATATTATGCAAAATAAAAAAATACACAATTCTTTAAAATTGATCCATCAATTTTTAAAAAAAATATATTCGAAATTAATTCAGAGACCTTTCAATTCAAAGCACAGGATGTTCTAAAAAGAAATTCACTATTGAAACTTGAAATAAGAAATTGGCATTGGAAAAAGGCAATATGAAAACTTTTTTAAACTATCTCTTGAAATGGATTCTAGTTCTTATTAAAGATTTAGCTCTATTTGCTGAAACGTTATTATGGAAATATGTCTTTCCTTGACGGTTTCCCTTTAAAAAGGAATCTGCTGAACTTAAATCAGAACTGCCATAACAGTCATATAGGTCATATCAGTATATAGGGTGGGGCAATATATAGGGCCCCGCTACTAATTTGATTGCGTGCCATCTTGGTTATGTGACGTTTAGCTCAGTTTCGCTTTAACCATTGTGTCGTGTAGACGTCCGAATTTTATTATGAATAAATATACGCCACTAGAGCGAGCAGAAATAATGGCAATATTTATTGAAAATAACGGTTCCATTATTGCCACTTAGCAGAAATTGCGTCGGTAGTAGCGGGACTTTTGCCCTACCCTCTTACCTTTTTTGAGTTTTAAAACTAGGACTCTCTTCAGCATTATTATGTTCTTCTGTGAGTTTCCGAAATTAATTTATTCCGTTACCATCCTGTATGTAATTTTCAGGACTTATATCTTCTTTCTTTTCTCGGTGCTTTTAAAGTATATAAGATTTCATTATTAAAATCCTAAAATGTTATAATAATGTTAACTTAACAACTTTTAAACGATATGATATAACTGTTAAATTCGATGATTTTGACATTTCTGTACATAAAGTAACAATTTGCTATCTAATAATATTTAGGACGCCCCAATATTTTTACAAACTTGTGGTTCTGCTGTTCTATCATATCCCCACTGTCAGTTTTGATTATAACGGTTTAGAGGTGATCTTTTTGATGATACCCCTATATTGGTAACTTGTCAGTGACAATGAACGGTCTGGAGGACCAAAAGAGTTAGAAGACAATGAATATAAGACTTATTGGACTTATTGGGCCTTTGGACTTGGACTACTGGTAAGACTAACCCAAGTAAAACTGTCAGGAAACTCTCAGATACTTTAGCACTTGATAAATAAACGTCTTCAAGATTAATCGGATCGCTGTCAAACCAATATCGTTTTTTTGACACAGTATAACCCTGTTACCAAAAATGCGGGAAAAAAATTAGAGAAAATGAAGATATTTTGATTAATATATATTATACCAATTTTTCTCAATAAATGCATTGTTAAAGTGGAAAAATTATTTGATATGTATCATGCTACATATCTTTCATTCAATGTACTCGTACTTAAAATATACAATATATAATTACTGAAACCATAGTCAAAATATTGGAATATTTGAACAAATATATTATAATATTATCAAATTACTATATATATATAGTAGATCAGACATATTTAAAATGTAGTTTCAAGTAAAATGCCACAGTGAACAATGTCAAAAGATTAAATAAATATGAATAAGTTTGATTACTTACTTCTGCTTATTAGATTTAATTTAGGTTTTGCGCTTCCGTAACAAAAACATTTCATTTATACCCGCCTAATTGATATTGCTGACCCGTTGAGCGCCAATACTTGTCCTGCTGCACCATTTAACCGATCCCAATAAAACTAATCATATTATTTGATCTTGTTCCACCTTTTCAGATGCCGGGAGGCGGCGGACCTACGGGAGGTGACAGCAGCGAGTCCCACGACACCGACGGTGGTCCACCCTACGACAGTCCTCCGGTCCTTCGGCGAAAGCATCCCAGTCGAACCGTCAGACGTCCCCATTCTGATCACGTTAGCCGAATCGTTGCTGACAAGCTCAAGGTAAGCCAAAACGTTTTATCGGATTCTTGCATATTAATTTCATAATTGCATTTAGTCGATAATTCCTCATATTATTCAAATTACTCTGTATGTAAAACATATTGTTATTTGTTCAGTTTCAAAATATTGTTCTTGTATTTGTTTAATGTGTGGTTTCACTCAGGATAACCAGCATTTAACGTCAAGATTCCTGTTATTTATTTAGATAGCCAGAGTTAATTTTGCTAAAGGATAACATTTACATTATACTGCACTACTATAACATTTTTGTTGATACTACGTAAGCATAATCCATTATATAGGGTGAACGAATAATCTTAATATTAACCCTATTGCTTTCGCTGTGATGCCAACAGCATATGTTAGATAGAGAAAAATTTTAGATAAAGATAAAAGATAGAAAATAAAAGATATATATATATATATATATATATATTGAGTTGATAAATAACATTTCAATATTTATTTTCTTAAATAGTTTATGTCTTGGTTACCACTGAAAAACAGGATTCATCAGACACAATTTTGATAAAATTTAAACTAATGATATCTCCAGCGTGTAAACCAAACTATACAATGCATTTCTGAGAATGAGACCAGACTTGTTCATAGAAAATTACCCTTTTTAAACAATTGGGCATATGTATTTACATTACCAGTTTTTTAAAAAGAGAATGATGTATTAAATACACGATGTAATCTATGAATTTGTACCTAAAACTGTTAAAATAAGATTGACTTCAGTTTTTATTATATATAGATAAGGGCTTTCAGAAAGTGTGCTGCTATTTCATCTTAACACTAGATTATTCAATGAGTTTGTGATGCTCTATTTATTTAATATAATAGATATTCACAAAAATATATATATATTAAAAATATTTATAAATAATATATATAAATTTACAGAAGATCACTGATTCAAAGTACGAGTTCTTTCAACAACGAGTTTACTCCACAGATTTAACTCCTTCTGACCTTTGGCTGTTCCCATACTTTCGGCGATCGCCTCTTCATTCGACTAAAATTTCTTCCCAGCAAGCATTCTTTTGAAATCTGAGAACAGGAAATAGTCACTGGGGTTCAGATCTGAGAATACTGTGGATGAGGAAGCAATTTGAAGCCCAATTCATGGATTTTTCCGTTCGTTTTCACCGACTTGTGACACGGTGCATTGTCTTGGCGAAGCAGCAATTTCTTTTTCTTATATGCGGCCGTTTTTCGCCGATTTCGTCCTTCAAACGGTCCAATAACGCTATGTAATAGTCGCTGTTGATGGTCCTTCCTTTTTCAAAGTAGGCAACGAAAATTATTCCATGCGCATCCCAAAATGCAGACGCCATAAACTTACCAGCCGACTGTTGCGTTTTCTCAGGTTTTGGAGCGGGTTCAGCACGTACAGTCCACTCAGATGTCTGTCGATTGGACTTCGGAGTGAAACGATACAGCCATGGTTCATCCATTTTTGTCAAAAGTGAGCTCGCGCGGCACCCACTTTGCACAGAGCTTTCTCATACTCAAATATTCGTGAATGATATGATGTACACGTTCAGTTGATATCTTTAGAGTGTCTCCTATTTCATCCAATTTCAATTTACGGTCATTCAAAATCATTTGATGGATTTTTTCGTCGGTAACAACCTCTTTTGGGCGTCCACTGCTTTCACCCTCTTCGCTGCTCATTTTTTTTCACAATAACAAAAATTACTTAACTCAAAATGCTATAATTCACAAATTGATTATCCGACAGCTGTCAAATTTATACATTCATCTTTTGAGGGTTGGGGCTAACTAAAAAACATGTGGATTTAATTCTAGTAGCGCCATCTATGTGTCAGGCCGGGCACTTTTCAATTGACCTGTTAAATAATCATCACTCAAAGCAGAAGCGATTAACAATGTACAATTTAATGCATAACGAGTCATGTACATAAGTTTAGTACCTATTCAGCTACGTAGTATATTTATCTCTCCGCCTCAAACTGAATTTTAATCAATTTCAATTTTTTGGAGGTAATTTTAAATTGATAATTAATAATAAGCTGATAATTAATAATCTTTATTGGGAGTTTTTTATATTCGCTTTTTTATACAGCGTTGACAGGTCATTTACCAAACTCCGACTTCCTTAAAACACTGTTCACTGTTAATTATTTATTAAATACATGAATTTATTATAAAAATTTTAATCTCTAATACAGGATTAAGCCGGTAGGCAAATTAATATAGGTGTTAAAGCATTCTACTGTTTTATAGAACGACTGAGAATACTTTTATTATTATATCAAACTTTAAAAAAATATTCAAATACAAAAATATTAAAACAAATAAAAATTAATAGAGAAACGTAACAGAATTGTTGTTAGTAATATTTGTCCGTTTGAGCTAATTTCGTGTAATACATCTGATTAACTAGCGTAATACTATAATGAAAATTAGGAGCTAGATTTTTAGAACAATAGACAATCAATTAACGTAATCTTGTGAAAGTCTCTTTAAAATAATATGCTTGGCACTGGTTCACACTCATCATCACTTAATTTTCTTTCTGGACATGTTTCTCTTTTCGGAAGCAAAAAATTAAAATATGACAAAAATGAGTTTGTGGAGTCTCCATTTTAAATTTGCCTAATAACGCTATCATAATATCTATTATATGTCTATTTAGTTTATTATCTTTAATATCTAATATACACTACTATCCTTCAAATGCACTATAGTATGAATATTCACTGTATTATATCAATATTAGTAGAGATATGTAACATCTATTAGGACAAACCAAAATGATATATTCCAGAACTTTATATTTTAAACATCGTGACCAAACTGTTAACTAAGCAACAGATAAAACTATTATATTTTTTTGAGAATTCCCTCTTTTCCTGTTACTGGCTGTAAATACACATACAATATTACACAATATATCATACAAAATGCCTATATAATATGACCGTATATACGATATACAATACGATAGAACAGATTGTTTCTTATCATTGGGAAACACGAACTCATAATTGGATAATTTAGATAAGTCGAGGGAAAAATATACATTCCGTTATTTAATTAACAAACCTACAAATGTTTTTAAACTATCTTCGATGACTGAGTCGAGGTGCATGATTTTAAGACCCTTATTACTGATGCCAGGCACATGCATATTTATTTTACTAACCCACTACTCAATAAAGCCACCATTAGGTAGAACATGATCAATAAAGTTGCGGATGTACTTGCTTTGGTACACCGGTTTCAATCTAAACCAACTTCCTTTAACCTTGTTTTCACTACTTTTGCATCAACACTATCCTGTTTGTATTCAACAGTTCAGTTTTTGGATGCAGAACTGTTAATATACTATTTCGTAATAAGCGAAGTTTTACTTACTCTGTCTGTTTACTCTAACCTACTTATTAGCTATTATTTTTTATCACATGTCTATTTATTTTAATATTTATATCGATTATGAGCTATTCTGTTGACATTTTCATAGTTTATAAACGACTAAACTGAGTATTAAACTAAATAATAGCTGAATTTTTATAGCAGCTTTTCTTTTATTATTTCGAAAATATTATAAATAACATTATAATGTCTGATCAAGTTAAAATATATGATAGATATTCATCAGCCGATTGATCTCATATGAATTTAATCAAATATTGAAATAAATTTGCTACAACTCATACCGAATTGCTCGACTAATATTGTGAATAATCTTTTCATTAATATGGGTTTCCATATTCCAACATACAGTAATAGTTGAATCGTTCTTTTGTCATTATTTATTATTTATTTAAGTACTACAAAAAGGCAACAGTATGAAACAAGTCCATCAGAAACCATTTCATTCTCTCAAAATTGCACTGTGAAAATATTTACATGCTGGAGTCATTAGCTGTTATATTTTGCCAAAATTATTTTCAATACGAAAATATTGTAACTTCTTTTTGAATTTACAGTTTTGTCTGTAATTTGTAAAACTTTTTATATAAAAAAAACACAATTGAATACGCTTTGCTGTATAGTAAGTTTGGCATTCAATAAAAGAGAATGCTATTATTTAAATAATTATTATATGACCGGACTTATAAATATTTGGTGAAAACACTAGATACCTAATTAAACAGAATTTTCAAACGTTTTAAGATTTTTAACTATCTAAGAAAACGTGGTTATTAAATGGATAATACAAATAAATCTCCTTTTATAATGAAATAGTACTTATTGTTAAATAACAGAACATTTTGTTGACTAGGCAATGTACTTTTGCTGAAATAAGTTGTCATGAAGGGGAATCATGACCGTACAATAAGGCGGGTAGGGTTGGCGTTTCTATGTGCACATATTTCGCAGCTTCTGGTTATTATACGTTATCGTGTTGGAAAATAACTTGATAACTTTCATGCTGAAAAATAGTATTGGTTTATTTGGCCGTCTTCCATGACCCTCTAAGTTATATACATATATACATATTTTGCATTATCACTCTTAATAAAAATGAATTCTTAACTTTAAGACTTTTAAATATGATCATTCATGGTATTATGTTAAGCATTTCAAAAAGCTGTTAGGTCGAATGGCAGTAAACGTTTTAACCTCCGCATCTCACTGATATCCAGGGGGATATCGCGCTGCATTAACTGGACATTAACACGTAGCACTTTACTTTGGAATATCTGAAGGATGGCTACGTTGTATTTGCTAGTAATACTCCACAGTTCGATACCACACGTCCATATGTGCCTAATAATTGACAAATCGCGTTGGTCGAAAGACAATGTTCGGTGGAACAAGAGTGGCATGGCGCATTACGAACTATTAAAACCTGAAAAACAGTTAAAATAGTGGTCGCTACCGACGAAATGATCAATTTGAACGATGAATTGTCGTGGATAGTGTAAGGTGAGGTGAATTAGGCATACCTAACATTCATAATATATTTATTACCCTAAAAAATCTACAATTAAACTGAGAAATGTAAAACTAATCGTAGTAATTGAAAAAATGTGCAGTGTGCTAATGTTTTATCAAGAGATGTATATTATGTATGTCTAATATTCATAAATATACATTGTCCTAAAAACACTACAATTAAATTGAATTATGTTAATATTTATTAATTCGAAAGGAAAAATACAGAACTAATTAGATAAAATCGACGACGATCTTGTCCGAGCGCCGCAAATGATGATTAATGTAGTTTTAAGCTCTGCTCAGATGAGCTTTCGCAAAATGTTTTCGGGACCGTTAACATAATTAACCGTAACTCGGTATCGGCGCTTGAGGTCACTTTCTCCTCGTCTGTGCCGTCGGCCGTGCCGTAATTTAGTTGCTTTCAAGCCCAAATACGTCTGACTGAACTCCCCGACAATTCGTCCGGATTGGTGGCTGCGGATCCACTGACGATCCAGAATAGGAACACGATTTTACCTCGTTTAGCATCTTCGTTATACAAAAATAATAAAACATAAATTCCTGTCAATCCAATTAGGTCTATGAAATGTTAGTTGATTCAAACTGCAATTTGTTTCCTCATATTTTAATTAATAATTGTTGTAATACTGATTCGTGCTTTATACATAAATACAATTATTTTCTATAGAATTTGTGTATGAGCATACACATTTTATCAGGAACAAATTTAACAATAATAATTTGTATCTGATTTCTTAGACCTTTTCGATAATAAAACACGATGCAGCCGCTCGACCAGGACAGTACCGAATATCCTATAAAGTCTTTATCCATATCAATCCAATCATTCATTTAGATTTACCACAAATAACACGTACTCACCCTCAACTCTCACATATCCATACCTGTCAATATTAAACATGATAGTGTTGCCTTTGTAAAAACGGTACTTAAAAGCTGAACAGATGGTTCATCGTATATGTTAGGTACCGACATGAATTTTCTTTTCATTGATATCAATTTCATATAAATCTGTTTGTAAAATGCTTTCAATGTAGATAACTGTTGTAGATAACAAGGTAACCTAACTATTAAATATGACTATTTTGATATGTTTCTACATAAAATGACAGTTTTAGTGTTTTGTATTATTAAGTATATCGAACGCTCCAAATTGCATTTTTGACATTCACTACTTTTGATGCTTCATTTCAAGAAATAACAACATGTTAAACAGAAAGCAAAACGCGTTAGAATCAAAATAAAACAACAATAGTGGTTAGTCGGCATATAACAAATCAAATCAACTAGTCATTCAACGCTGCCAAAACACGAAACAACCAACGAAGAACTGCACGATGACCTGAAAATCAAATGGATTTGCGAAGTTATCCAAGATTTCGTCTTAAGACACGAAAGAAGATTACTAAATCATACTACCGTGGAAGCAATACAACTACTGGACAACGCGTAGGAAATCAGAAGATTGAAGCGAACCAAACCATACGAACTTATGTTATATAAAGTGTATAACTGAGGAATAACATACATATTGTATTTATTTCGCACCCGTCTTGCTTGTGAATTAATTGAAATGTAGTAATAAATTAATTTATAATTAAGATTGTACTAAGCATATCTAATAAAGATCATCAACAAAAAATACAAGAAATCTGCTGCCAAAGCTCATGAAACATATCTGGATACTTGGTGATGGTGATGCTGCTCCATCATATTTTTTGTGGCGATTTTCAACTCAATGACAAAAAATGGTCTGGTGGACCAACAAAGGTTGAAACCCATAGTCAAAAAAAACACACGCTGATAAACAGCTTATAAATTTTCGGACATATTATTAGTTAAACAACTTTTTCACAATGTTTTCATGCTATGGAAATGATTCAGTTGGAGGAAAAATGACTACCACCATGTTTCAACATTCACTATTTGTCATGCAAAAAAAGAAGAATTTTCTGGGGCATATTGTGGCTGACGATGAAAAGTAGATCTACTATGAAAATTACAAAAGCAAAAAGACGTTAATTAGTTCCGATAGATTCTATATCGACACCGAAGCGGAATAATTATCCACAAGGTGTAGCTTATTACGAGCTAATGACGTAACGTATTATTGCAAAGAGACCAACATTACCACTTGTTTAGTTCGACGTTTTTATTTTTTTTTTTTGTTGTTCTGACCTAAAACCAGGCGGTGGAATGCATGATGCATACCTGGTCGCGGAGACTTGCCCTGGAGTGACAAGTTGGACCGGGTTATGTGGGACTACCTCTGAGCTTACCAATACACTAAACCGCAACCGCCCCACAGTTGACCCTTGTGGATCGCTACTGCTACTGCATTAAATTTGGGGATATGGCACCTTCTGATCGGGCAGCTCTTATTGGGCACGAGGACCCGGCGATTCTATTGATTCGCGAACTTGAGTTAACACACGACTGGATACTGTCATATAGGGGCGAAAGTTATGACTGCAGTTACGTATGAGGTCGTTTCAGCCTGGAAAAGGGGGTTAGCGGTGAGTTTAGTTCGACGTATTGTTACTGTTAATGAACTGGTGATTTTGTGAACTTTTTGTGAAGATACCAAAGAATGGACCGATTCATGGATATCCTCAAAAAAATAGATCGTTCTTTAGAGATGGAATCCCTAAATTGTCTGTAAGATGAAGAAAAGTAGCGGCTATCAATAAACTTTAAATAAAACACATTGCACCGATCTTTTACAATAAAGTCTCAAATCAGAAGAAAATCCTTAAAAATTAATTTATAGGCTATAATGAATTAATTACTTTATGAGAAATTCATACCAGCACCTAATACTGATATACAGAAAATGACTTGCTACTCTTTTTTATTGCATTTAACCTTTCAAAGAGCTGAAATTAACTGAAAATGTTGAAAAAATACTGATAACTATTATTGATCTCTTGATATAACACACATTAATGTGCCAATACAAATTAATTCCTGTTTCATACCATTTTAGTTCATTGCAGCTAGCGATTCGCATATGGACGATCTATCATAATCCCCTCGAATCAAAAACTAATTAGTTAAGTGGAAAATTAAACCGTGCTTTAAAATGATTAGTTTACCCCCTGGGAGATTGTTTGGGGATGGGCTCACCACAATTATTTGTGTGGTAATAGATAACGACGTTAAATTGTGTTGAAAATTGATGGGGGAAATCGAATTAAAAGATTTAAGTGTTTGGATAGAAATTTGATGAATTATAATGTGATGATAAATGTTAGAAAATGGGTTAAATTCCGGAAAACTTTTGAATATTTCAGGATATTTGAACTATAATAATTTTAAAGTTATAACTACTGGCTATATCAATTTTAAATCTGAAGCACTTGCATATGCCTATCCTATAATTTTAAATATCGTCAATATTTTATTTCTCTAATCTGCAATGAATTATATGACAAAATGAAATCACTGGAAACATTGTTATTAACTAGACTGGGACAACAGGAGATGTTGAACGAAAATCGGTAATCGGAAAATATTGCTCAAAAACTTAAGGACACATATTGTCACACACACATAAAGAAACGGTTAAATGTAAATATAAGAATGTAAGCTTAAACATGACATAAAGTGTCTCTTTCTTAAATGTTCAACACATCCACAGTACTTTACTCGAAATTAGAAACTTGTTAAAAAAAGGACTGAAAACTCAATAAGCTGTCTCAGTTATTATAACAAGATTCTAAAAAAACAACACATTTTCATCATTAGAATATTGCTCAAGACTAATTTAAAATTTTACAGAAAATTCTCTATCAAAAACCTCAACATTATTCAAGAGCATGTTACCAAATAGAATAAAGGACTTTTTATATAATTTAAAGCTTTGTTGTGAACTTAAAGCTTGTTTGATTTATATATTCGTCTTCATGTGATGCCTTATTTGTAAGCAACAGGTCCACAGTAAAATTTTCAGCTGAAGAACCTTCTATTACATCAACATATACTTTTAACTCATAAGGTTTTATACCCCTAAAATCTTTTGATAGAACTTTCTGCTTTATTTCGACAACATTATTAAAAAATGATAACTTAATTTTAAATAGTAATAAAAAGTTAAATAACATGACTAGCGGTAACAAATACAGTAATTGAAGTTAAAATGATATATTTCATCGTCATATACATCGTGGAATAACGGTCTACAAAATACCCAGAAATATAATCCCAGATGTTGAACAAGGGCGGGGTGCCAGCAGCCCCAACTAGAACCCGATGACGACTAGCTGGCGGCAACCCCGAGACGTTTATCTGGGATGTTATTGAAGGGTATTTCGCTTTATTCAGTGCTCAACTATCGTTTGGTTTAGACGTGCCACCATCGACTGCCCAAGTCTCGTCTCCAGGTAACACCGCTGCCATCCGTTTTATCTAATTTTATTTTTCACATTTTTTTATATAGCCAATAAATAACGGTCATATAATGTAAACACCACTGTTTCATTTCGTTTTACCTCCATTCACCGAGCCACATCATTTACCCTAAATAGGAATTAAACTTAAAATTTCAAATGAAATTAGATTTTCACTCATTTTGTTCATAACAAATCTTATAACCTATTTTTGATAAAATAATTTATTGTTCATACGGATGAGTTAAAAAGAGAATAAACTATACGACTAAAAATTAATAATCAATATTTAATATATAATAAAATAAACCAAGTAACATATTTGTAGAACTTCCATTAACTTCATATCCACTGTCAATATTGGAACTACTAATATATGAGTATGAGGGTTATTGCAGATATAGGCAAACAGTTGGCCACCTAATATTAGCTCCGCAAAATCGCAATTGGTATGCTGAGAATTATTCCAACTTGCTTGTAAGCGATTAAACTTTTAGACTCCCGGCGTTACGTGGAAAGACGACCGTGACGTCATAGCTGCCAAACTTGTCAACGATAATATCCGATGAGTAATTAGCAGCACCATCTGCATTAACATTTTCTTTGGTGATTTATTATTGTCACTGAGATTTAATTCATTTATAGTTGAAACGGAAACTGTTATAGGAAAATCAGAAATATTTACTGATACTAAATGTTTTTATAAAAAAAATGCATATACTGCTATAAAAATAGAATAAGAAGAAAATAAGAATGCTTTTTATTTATTAACATATTATGACTAGTCAACAATTACAATTTACAAATTGTCCAAAAGTTGCTGCAACACTTCGGTGTTTACATGGGACTGAAATCATTCTTCATGTCTTGTTGCAAACCTCTTAAATTCCTCTATGAAACTTAGAAACCGAAGGTCTTGATGTAAGTAATTATCCTTGTAGTAGGGGTATTGGCCACCGAAAAAATATCGTTATTTCGATATATCGATAATACAAAAAAATATCGATATATCGTTTTCGATATTTATAAAAATATATCGATATATCCGAGGAAAAAAATATCGATATATTTTTTGCAAGTATAAAAAAATATATTTTTTCTAAATATTTTAAAAAGTAGTGATATTTTTGACGAACCTTTAAAGTATCGATATATCGATATATTTTCAGCTTCCCTATCTCGTAGTATTGGGTTATCTATTTAGATCTTTTAGGGTAAATTTTATATAGCTCGGTGAATGGAGGTAAAACAAAATGAAACAGTTGTGTTTCCATCATGTGACCGTTATTTTTTGAAGTAATATGAAAATGTAAAAATACAAATAATAAAACGGATGGCAGCGGTATTACCTGGAGACGAGGCTTGGGCAGTCGATGGCGGCACGTTGTCGATTGGCCAAACGATGGTCGAGTACTGAATGATTAGAAATACCCTTCAATATCATCCCAGATAAATGTCTCGGGGTTGCCAGCTATTCGTTATCGTATTGTAGTTGGCGCTGCTGGCACCCCGCCCGTGTTCAACATCTGGGATTATATTTCTGGGAATTTTGTAGACCGTTATTCCACTATGTAAAATTTGACATGCCTCAAGGTCGCTACAATCTTACAACTTTAAGTTGAAATGTTTTACAATTTCTACGGCATACTAGACTTCTGATGATGTTAAATTGAAGAAGAATACGTTCTATAGATATATAATAGGCTCTCCTAACTTCTGGTTTTGGAAGTGAAATTTCATCCTTAAAATGTTTACTAAAATGCTTGGAAAACCAAGCTTCGGAAAACTGCTGTCTATATTTAGTTTATATTATAACAGAAGCTACGTATGAATTTTTATAGCGTAGTACAGTGATATCTTATCGTAAAGTTATAATGCATCTCATATAATGATTCCCCTAAAATGGAATTATATGTTCCATTTTCTTCTTTAGTGATATGGAAATAGTAAACTCTAACGCCATAATATTTATTGCACTCCTTATCCTAAATACAACCATCTTTAAGCTTTTATTATTTCGTCGAAACTGAAATACTTCAATGAAATTTCTTGTATCTTATACAAGGTTGGCAAAAATTCATTTTTGTAATTCGAATTTGATTCTTGTGTGAATTCGACTCATTTTTGGTAAACGTATATGGCATTTATTTAATTTTTTAATTTTTTTTAGGCCTACTCTAGATTAGAATAGAATATATACCGAAGTATTCGTAAGTTGAACAAATGAAAATTTACCATAATACGTTGAAATGTATGTTGTATATTCATTATTTCTTCATGCTATTCTGGAGCTAGAACAAAAGTTAACTGTATTTAAGTGATAAGTGGAAATGATGTCCTCCATTATATGGTAATTCGAATTCGTTGAAACGTATCATCACAGTTTTACAGGGTACGTTTCTTCGAATGGCGGCCCGTTTACAGCATATAACGAAATTCTCTTTGATTTCTTTGTTTGCCGACATTGTTTCGATGGTCGATGTCTTCATAATGGGTTTCTTTGTCAATCTCTTTTTTGTCCGTAAAGAAACTCCTATTGACCATCAAAATAGATTTTTAAGAATTATTTTAATTATTTACAATAACAAAATTAGATTTACGATATTAAAAACAAGCTGATGAAGTTAAAACCATTTTAAATAAAATATAAACCAAAGAAATAAAAAATATATATATAGTCCAATCGACCAAACCATACTCCAAAGCGTGGGAAAATCCGTAGAATAATTTTCCTTGGCTACTTTGAAAAAGGAAGGACCATCAATAGCGACTATTACATAGCGTTATTTGACCGTTTGAAGGACGAAATCGCCGAAAACGAAGAAACTGCACTTCACTATAAAATTTCTTGTATCTTATACAAGGTTGGCAAAAATTCATTTTTGTAATTCGAATTTGATTCTTGTGTGAATTCGACTCATTTTTGGTAAAAGTATATGGCATTTATTTAATTTTTTAAGTTCTTTTAGGCCTACTCTAGATTAGAATAGAATATATACCGAAGTACTCGTAAGTTGAACAAATGAAAGTTTACCATAATACGTTGAAATGTATGTTGTATATTCATTATTTCTTCATGCTATTCTGGAGCTAGAACAAAAGTTAACTGTATTTAAGTGATAAGTGGAAATGATGTCCTCCATTATATGGTAATTCGAATTCGTTGAAACGTATCATCACAGTTTTACAGGGTACGTTTCTTCGAATGGCGGCCCGTTTACAGCATATAACGAAATTCTCTTTGATTTCTTTGTTTGCCGACATTGTTTCGATGGTCGATGTCTTCATAATGGGTTTCTTTGTCAATCTCTTTTTTGTCCGTAAAGAAACTCCTATTGACCATCAAAATAGATTTTTAAGAATTATTCTAATTATTTACAATAACAAAATTAGATTTACGATATTAAAAACAAGCTGTTGAAGTTGAATTAACATAAACTAAAGAAATTTAAAAAAATTATATGATTTGGGTAAACAAATAAATAATAAAAAACAGTAATAATGAAATAATGTGTTAAAAATACATTATTATTGAGATGTTTTATTATATGATATGTTTTTATGTGGTATATCATATGATTGTGATCACATTTTTATTATGCAAATTTCATCTATTATCTTCTAGTCCGATCAAAATGAACTTAGCTAAAATAGAAATCGTCAGAGGTGGCAAATGTAAACCAAAAATTGTTAAAGCGTAAAGCCTAAATTTTAATAGGATTTATGAAATAGCATAACAACTCTTGTACTTAACTGACTACTGGAGAGTTGAGGTATTATAGTACTGAGATATTATTATATTAACATATGACATACTGAAGATATTAATGAAAACGAAAGAAACAAAATGACGTTGGTATCAAATATGGTATATTTTAACATATTTGATTATATCTATTCACATATTATTGACGTATTTCCTTTGCATTTAGTTTATCATACTACCAATGTGTTCTAAATTTACTTTGTATGTCTGGATTATTATCTTGTAACTTTATCCTAGTACTCAAAATGTACTATCCATACGCTAAATACGTACAATATTGTCTCCAACAGTCCCTTATCCATATCTTCCTATCAGACCTGCATGCTAGTTATTATGGCAAAAGATATATCTCTGCCTAGGGTAATAGAAAAAGTGCAAGTGGCAGTCAATAAAATCTACAAATGGACAAAAGATTGGAAAATTCAACTTAATAGCTCCAAATCTGTCCACGTTAATTTTGCATTAAGGCGAAATAATAAAAACTTAATTATATCACTCAATGGATGCCCTATTCCTCAAGCAGAATCAGCAAAATACCTTGGAATCCATCTTGACGGTAGATTAAATTGAAAGCATCACGTTAGACAAAAAGCAAAACACATTAGAACCAATATAAAACAACTATACTGGTTAGTCGGAAGATACTCTCAACTTGATCTAAAATCAAAGAGGTTGATCTATAATACAATTATAAAGCCAATTTGGACCTATGGGGTGCAAATATGGGGTTGCACTAAAAATTCAAATCACTTAGTCATACAGCGCTGTCAAAACAAGGTTCTTCGATTGATTACCAATGCCTATCGCTATGTAACCAATGAGAATATAGAACTGCACGATGACCTGGAAATCAAATGGATTTGCGAAGTTGTGCAGGATTTCGCTTTGAAACACGAAAGAAGATTACTAAATCATACTAACATGGAAGCAATACAACTGCTGGACAGCACGCAGGATGTCAGGAGATTGAAACGAACAAAACCATACGAACTTGTGTGAACATTTAGTGTGTATTATTAGTGTAAACTATAGCTATAAGTTAATAATTAATAAATAATTATAATTTTATAATTGAGGAATACATACTGATGTATTTTCTCGCACTCGTTTTGCTGGTTAATTAATCCAAGCACATAGGAAAAGTAGTAATAAATTAATTGTAATAATAATAATAATTAAGATTGTACTAAGCGTATCTAATAAAGATGTTGCTTATAATAAAAACCTGCATGCTTATAAATTATATTTTTAATAACCTAGCAATTACAGTAATATTGATACATAGAAATTCAATATAACCTACCAAACAGTATTAGCTAGCTATAATCTCTCCAAAGTTATTTTGTACATACGTCATCAAGATGTTTAATGATTGCTTGTCGCAATTTGTAAATTCGTTTTAGAATCAGTCAAAATTGTCCTTATCATTTTATTTTAGTTAAAAAGAGACACAATGCTGTCTGATAAAATCTAATGAAAGTGAAATATATTCTTGGATATACAACTGTTAATTAGGTGGATTAGGCCTCCAGATGATACAACTAGAGAAAAAATGCGCCTAGAACTTTAGGTCGTAGGTGATATGGAAAAATGTTCAATGTAAATATAATCAAACATAGCCCTAACCTATAAACTATTATACCTGTGTTCTTAATTGTATTTTTAAGTCATTTGATAATATATGCTTTAATATAAATAAATTTGACAGCTGTCGGATCATTAGTTTGTGAATTAGTTGATTGTGAAGCAACTTTCGTTATTGTGAAGAAAAATGGATGAAAAGAAATTTCGCGTGTGTAAAATATTGCTTTTGGAGGTAAAAAATACAGCTGAAGTAAAAACTTGGCTTAATGCCAAGTTTCCGGACACTGCCTCAGGAAAATTAACCATCAAGGATTGGTATGCTAAGTTTAGTGGATGCCCAAAAGAGGTTGTTACCGAACGAAAACATTTTAAAAATCTACAAAATGATTTTGAATGACCGTAAATTTAAATTGATTGAAATATCAGACACTCTAAAGATATCAACTGAACGTGTACATCATATCATTCACGAATATTTGGGTATGCTCTGTGCAGAGTGGGTACCGCGCAGAGTGGGTCGAGGAAAGTTATAGAAAATTTTCACTTTTGACCAAAAAACAACGACGAGTTTATGATTCGGAGCAGTGTTTGAAGATGATCAAGCTTAATAAACCCGAGTTTTTGCGTCGATACGTGACAATGGATGAAACATGGCATAAAATATTGCTTTTGAAGGTAAAAAATACAGCTGAAGTAAAAACTTGGCTTAATGCCAAGTTTCCGGACACTGCCTCAGGAAAATTAACCATCAAGGATTGGTATGCTAAGTTTAGTGGATGCCCAAAAGAGGTTGTTACCGAACGAAAACATTTTAAAAATCTACAAAATGATTTTGAATGACCGTAAATTTAAATTGATTGAAATATCAGACACTCTAAAGATATCAACTGAACGTGTACATCATATCATTCCCGAATATTTGGGTATGCTCTGTGCAGAGTGGGTACCGCGCAGAGTGGGTCGAAGAAAATTTTCACTTTTGACCAAAAAACAACGACGAGTTTATGATTCGGAGCAGTGTTTGAAGATGATCAAGCGTAATAAACCCGATTTTTTGCGTCGATATGTGACAATGGATGAAACATGGCTCCATCATTTCACTCCAAAGTCCAATCGACCAAATCATACTCCAAAGCGTGGGAAAATCCGTGCAATAATTTTCTTTGGCTACTTTGAACAAGGAAGGACCATCAATAGCGACTATTACATAGCGTTATTCGACCGTTTGAAGGACGAAATCGCCGAAAACGAAGAAAGTGCTACTTCACCAAAATAATGCACCGTGTCATAAGTCAGTGAAAACGATGGCAAAAATCCATGAATTGGGCTTCGAATTGCTTCCTCATCCACCTTATTCTCCAGATCTTGCCCCCAGAGACTATTTCCTGTTCTCAGATCTCAAAAGGATGCTCCCTGGGAATCAGTTTTCGTCCAATGAAGAGGTGATCGCCGAAACTGAGGCCTATTTTGAAGTAAAGGCCAAATCGTACTACAAAAATAGTATCTAAAAGTTGGAGGTTCGCTATAATCAGTGTATAACCCTTGAAGGGAATTATCTTGAATAAAAAGAACTAATTTTGCCAAAAACATGTATTTTACTATGGTAGGCCATGGCGTTTTCAATTGACCTGTTACATTTGAAGAGGTAATAATAAAACATAATACAGAACTAATTTTAGAAATAGCAGGAAGCAATTCGAAACCATTTTATTCCATCTATTTCCATATCTGGCTTATAATATTAAAGGCATTTTCGAAAACACGAGCAAATATCAGCTCTCCAGACAGACAAAAGCTAATAATCAATAGGCGGTATTATCTATGAAAATAAAATCCGAAATCCCCGACGTCCCGTTCCGCGATGTGCAATTTAGATTTCCTGAAATTCTTTTCTTTTTTCGAAACGAGCGATTTTTCGAAGGCTTATTTCCGTATCGATCTGCTGCTGGTCCGTGGGTGAGCTTCGAAAGACGGGGAACCGGGCGGCTCATAGCGGTATTTGCGGTGGGGTGTAGAAGGATTGGCGAGGTGAGGACGGAGGACTTTATATAATGTGATACGTTTTATTAAATTACCATATTTTCACAAAGACTGGCTCTGTTTTCAAAGCCCTTTTCCCTTCCTCGGACTGGAAATGGAGTTTTGCGTTGACTTAATAACTTGTCATTGTTTCTTATAGGGCGGGAGGAAGAGGGTAGCGGGCGGTGAGGAAGTTTCTTTTGTGGCCTCGGCGAAAACCCGGCTATTTGTGGACATCCTGTTTCGTTTCGGAAGTTTTAAGGGGTTATATACAAATACTAAAATAGTTTACTTTCATAGGGTCAGTCACCTGTTAATTTATTTTCAATAACATTATATTTTGATCAGAATTGTTGATAAAAATGCAAATTATCAATGTAGAGGACTGTTAAATTCGATGATTTTGACATTTCTCTACATAAAAGAGAAATTTTACCTTCAACATCACAAAGATATTCAATATACAACACACGCCAATCATGGAACACTCAAAATTGTATTACTCCATCCCATCGTCTGGATTTGGTTTCAACAATTTAAAAACAGTGATGGTTGATAGTTGATATGTCAATGATAGAGACCTTGCTTAACCAAACAAAAGCAAAAAAAGACTTATTGCATGAAAACTCAGAAAACTTTAATACCACTTAACAGCTAATGAATAAACTTTTTCCAGACGTTTACATATGTTAAAATGGAAAATATTTAATAGAAGGGAAAATGGCACGAATTGACCAACAATAAGATGCTATTTAAAACTTTCTCAATAACGTTATTTCAATGCTTGGAAGGTAAAAAAGAAGAGATGTCTGTGGATATATAATTAAAAGTGGATATATTGTTACAATCCCAAGCGCAGAAGAAGGTCTTAGCAGTCCAAAGGATTCACCCACATAGATACCGAAACGGAATATCCATGACCGTAAAGACTTGCTTGTGCATATGGTGAAAACAGCTGTTAAAACCGAATGATTATGTTACTCCAGATGTCTACAGAGGTCAACTGAAAAAATGTATGATATTGCAGATAATATCATCAATAGTATGGAATAGACATAGAATAATAGAGAGAAAACTTAATATGGGGCTCTGGGGTTAAATCAGCCATAGAAGTAATTTGATTGGCCAATTTAAATCTCCATTATAGGCACCTGTAATGAAAACATTTTGCTGTGAAGACATATGATTGGCTCTTTGATAAAATTTGTCACGAGATAGCCCTGACGTCACGCTTAATCGACCAATAAAGTTTAAATAAAAAATAATTTAATTTCTGAAATCAATTGATTAAACAAAAGTCAATTAGAAAAATAAATATAATCTGTAAATTATGTATAAAATTTAAATATAGTATAAAAATAAATATATCTATAAAATATAACTTTGGAACAAATCAAAATTACCTCCTTTGTTTTTCCCTTTTTCATATTTGTTTAGTGCCATTAATTTAATAGGATCTATCAGAGTTCTGTCTTTTTGTTTTCTTGTACTGAAACAAACTTTGGGTCTTTCTATTAAAATTCTGTTTACCTGTTTTATCGAAAATTATATGGTGTACATTATTTATAACATTCTATCTGGAAGATCATTAAATAACATACAATTAAAAGGATTTAAATTCACATTTTTTTAAAGTTGTTATACTAAAAATATGTTATATTATGAACGTGGGAATGTCGTGAGATAAAACAAAAAAGACAGCTAAAACAATTTTCTGGGGCATGTGATATTGCCTTGCCCTGTTTGTTCATAAAGGGACATCTATAATTGAAGGTATAAAGTGAAGTTGCAATTTCTCAACTCCTAGCAATACATGGGAAGATTAATTCTTCACAATTTCCTAAAAGCCAAATGAGATGAAAAAAATTAACATATATACCTATTAATATATACTTATATACTTCTATACTTAATTAACTTATATATATATATATATATATATA
Organism: Rhynchophorus ferrugineus; assembly: GCF_030347505.1. NCBI lineage: Eukaryota > Metazoa > Arthropoda > Insecta > Coleoptera > Curculionidae > Rhynchophorus > Rhynchophorus ferrugineus. The sequence goes on along the minus strand of NW_027472580.1, from coordinate 85,665,973 downwards.
TATATATATATATATATATATATTTCAAACATGCTAACCGAAGGATGTATATTTCTCCATTCATGAAGCCCTAATATTTCTTAACAGTCTTGACAGTCAATGTTGAATAATAACTAATATCAACATGCCATTTTCAAACAGTTTATATCAGCCAAAAAGATATTTAATGTATAACACAATCGCAAATGTTTTTTTGATAAATTGGAAGCAAAAATGTAAAATGTGATTAATTTTTTTCTCTTGTTAAAAGTATAATCACATAGTCATACATCATATCAAATTTTTATTGTAAATTCATAAAATTATAATTTGCATGAAAAATAGAATAAAGCATAGAGAATACAAGGAAAACATTGTCAGAAATGGCACCGACAATTAGTATCATAGCTTAATGAGTTTCATTTGAATATTAGAAATGTTTTTTCATCAAGGTCGACATAATACATTACGGGAGATGAACGTGTGCATTATTCTCTTTGTTCTACCAAATTCCTGTATTGTTTTTTAGGATTACTGTATAAATTATTACGTTATTCCTATTTATATACCAGCGTTGCCTTTTATATTTCCGTATTATATTAAATATACAACAAACAAGACAAAATAGAAGATTGTTTCTCGTGGCGTTAGTATCGTTTTATATAACCTTTACACATTTTTATTGTATTTTCAAGGATTTAAACAAAATTTCAATTGAAGTTTTAGCTTTGAGAACCAGAAAACAACCTTCAAAAATAACTTTTTTATAGGTTATATTCGTTACTATGGATGAAACTTCAGTCTGTCGCCATGTACTTCAATTTTATAAAATATTAAGAAATGCTTTAGAATCCAGAAATAAACCCTGAAGGTATTAGCATAATTTTTTTGAAATACTAAAGGAATTTTCTTCCTTAATTCAATTCAATAAAAATTGGTAAAACTATTATTGTAACTTTTTGGTCTGACTAGATGTGAAAAATCGTAGAAAAAGAACAATAAAACTGTTCAATTAATGTACCTGATAGCTGATGATGAGTATAGGTCATGGCAGTATAAGTTACCGTTTGATTCCTAGTTGTACATATTTCAAATAAATCATACGTGGAAATCGATTGTATTTTGAAATTGGAAATTGTCTTTTAGACCATCATTTATCATTATCATTTTGATCTTTCTCGCATCGAAACTTTTTAAACAACCTAGTATATAAATTAATGTATAAATAAAATGTGTAGGGCCTAAACTAAAAAAATATTTGTATCACCTCTATTTTCACCCGCCAGTTTGCCTTTGATGATCTTTAGTATTACACTATTCTAGTGGCTGTATACCTTGGACTGCAAGCTTTTGTCTAGTTGGTTATGTTAGTTCACAGCAACTTCAAGTCCACCTTTGTTGATTTTACATCCTGAGGATCAAAGGATGAATGTTTCCGGATGGTTCAATGGATTATCATCAATGGATAAATGAAAATTGTAATAGTTTATAACTAGGGTGCCTTCAATATAGCTTTGGTGACTCTAAATATTAAACTGCGATATTTTTGCCCGAACTCCATCTGCCGGTTTAATCATATTCTAATATAAACGAGACTGTTATACTTCGAAAATATACACTACCGTATTAATTGCACTATATAACATATAAATCATGCGATTCATTGTTGGTTTCACATGATTTATTTTCTCATTATTGCATTTTATTTGGTCATAAAATTGAAATTAAATAATATTTTAAATAAATTAATATATTTATTTGAATAATATTAATATTTTTATTTGTTAATATGATATTACTCGTTGCCGACTAACTTACAATTTGTCTTTAAAGTGACATAATACTAGATACTTATCTGGAAAGACCCATTGGCCCTTACTCAGTATCTAATAAAATAAAAGTTAATAGCACTTGTCAGTCTTTTTATCATTTGTGTACAAAATACAGAAATACACAACTGTACAATATAGGGATGTCAGTCGGTGAGAAAAATATCGATATGCGGGGGAATAAAAAATATCGATACTTAATATATCGATAATCAAACAAAATCTACACAAAAATATAGGTACTAAAAAAATATCGAAAAAATATAAGGAGCTCACTAAAAATTAAAAAATAATCAAACTTAGATTTTTAACATAAAACATAACCTATCCACTACACATATTTTATATTCTACTATATACATGCTTTAACTAAACAACAACAAAAAGTTATTCTCACGCAATTCTCTACAATATTAGTACGAGGTCTTACATGCTATAGTTAGTGCTTAAAAAGCAAACTGAATGGTTTGACGTCTGGACGACTTGACGAAGAAGATAAAAAAATATGTGAAAACTTTATACGTGCCTTTGAAATTTGAGCGTTTCCCTCGATTTACCGCCATCTTCCCCCCCCCCTCAGATCATGATTTGTTTCCAATGGCACCACCTCAGAGGTACACTCTTTCGAATAAAAAAAAGAATTTTGAAAATCGGTCCAACTCAATAAGGGATTTTTTAGAAAAAACGATTTTATAATAATACGAATCTAACAAACCGAGCAAATCCATTGACGGCAAGCTTTCGAAGCTACGACAGCTAAGTCAGTCCACCCGGTACATTCACCGTACCCACCACCTAAGTACGATCGAAACTCGCCGACGGCGCTCGGGCGACGGTCAAACATCGCGCGAGCTTTATCAGTCGAGCCTCCGTCCCCGCCAGACCCGAGACCGTCTGACGCGCGACCACCATTTCCATAACGCAGCGCCACGTTATTTTCGTTGGAGAGTGTGTGCAGGTGCAACTTGGGTGCATATAGTAAATCGCCGGTCGTTTACCCGCACCGAACGCGTGTCGTTCACTAGAGGAGATTTTTTACGGTTTACGTCTCACGGAATACTACTGCCCAATAGGACACTTCGCGGACCGCCGTCTCCATGCAGTGTCTACGGATAGTTTCGAATGTGTGATTATTTACTAGGTGTTGCGTGTTGTTCTCTAGTTTCTGATTAGCATCGGCCGACAGAAGTCCCGTTATAAAACGAATGCACTTGAAACTACTAATTGAACCGCAAGTCTACTGCGCAAGGGACGGGTAAGCTCGCTGTAAATATCCGTTATATTGGTAAATTGAATACATCGTGATAATCTATATTATAAAACAATTTTCAACCTTTACTACATAACGAAATACCAAACTTGCAGCAGATTGTGAATTAATTTTAAAGCCTTTCTTCCGACATTTTATGCTTTTCATAAAAGTTCGCTAGATTGTCACCTTTAAGGTATAAGATCTTGTAAAAACGACACATATTTTGAGCCTACTCATCTAAATCATGACGGCATTGTCTGTTGAATATGGTAGGTGGGATAAGATTTTCCATTTAAGGGTTTCCATGTAGGTTTTCACAGATTTTGAACATCTGGCCATTGCAAAATCGTTGTATCGCATTATCTGCAATCAATCCAATCAATAGCGAGGTCTGTAATGGTTTTTTTTTTAATTTGATCTTCTTCCATTGGTCTATGAAGTGTAAAAACTAGTACGCATACACGTGAGAGACCCAGAAAGCTTGAATATTTATTTTACGTCTTAACTAGTATTTAGTAGTAATAAAGTATTCTCCATTAAATGCAATGCATTTTCCAAGTTTCTCACTATCGTTTCAATCATCTCTAAAAATATTTAACTTTATTAGTGTCCAATGCTCTTCGAGAAATATTTCCTTTTAGGTTTTAGTTCATTCTCGGAGACAGTATGGCATCAGAGCACCTGAAAAAACCAAATAGTGGTTCATTCTTAAAGCTGTATGTACGGAGGCGTTATCGTAATGAAGGGACCAGTTACCAGGTCACTATAATCCCAGGAGAGGTATTGTGACCAAGTCTTATTTATCTACGATACTCCGTACTACGTATATAATAAATTAATTTGATGATTCAGTGCGACATCACCTGTATCCATAACGTGATTCTTTCTACAAATTAGTATTATATACTTCTGAATACTGCCAACCAGTTAAATATGCGCAATGACATTAAAGTATGTAGACTAAAATACATACTATAATTCTATCTGATTAATGGATACGAAGATATGGATTAAGTTATGAAATGTGATGCTTTATTTTATTTTATGGGAAGAAGAGGCGGCTTGTTAAACGGCAATACAAAACAACATTGAGGATTTTTGTCTATTACAAAACAAACCAAATCCCTATATTGACGTCTGTTTCTAGACGTCTCATTCGTCACGCAATTTCCTCGAATTTCTAGCCTGTATCCAGTGCTTTAACACTCGCGCAATATAACACCTATTTCCTAAAGAAACGATCGAAGTGATGTACGTGGTCGTTGTCCCATTTGGATGGCTTATGGTTATTACGAGGGGTAATCAAATATAAACGGAAATTTTTTCAAATAAATTTATTGATCAATGGTATACACAAACTAAAATTTAACATTTTTGCGATGTAGTCACCTCCGTACTGTACACCGATTTGGAAGCTTGAATATTCCTTCTTCATAAAAAGTTTTAGGGCAAGTTGTCAGCCATTTGCGCACATGCTCCTACACTTCTTCATTGCTTTCAAATTTTTTGCCTCCAACTGATTCTTTCAAGATCACAAACAAAAAATAATCACAAGATGACAAGTCAGGTCGATAAGGAGGGTGATCGAGGGTTTCCCAGCTCATTTCTTCGAATGTATACCTTGTCGTGAAAACTGCGGTGTGTGGCCTGGCATTGTCATGAAGGATGATAACATCTCTAATGGGCATACTCCGTCGTTTGCTTCGATATGCTATGTTAGATCAAATTTCTTTAATGCTTAACCGATGGTCCCCTTCAATAAGCTCTCGAATAGCACGGACGTTGTCATTTGTGAGTCTTGTTCGTGGACGTCGATCATGATTTTCATTTTTGACCATTCCTGAATTCACTGACCGACGTATACACTCGATTCTAAGACAGTGTAGCATTCCCAAACTGTGCCTTCAAACGAGTGAAAATTTCCGATGGTTTAACGCCTTCATTCTTTCGTTAATGCCTTCCAATCCTTGACAAAGATTTTTGTTACACTTCTTGTTAAACAAAACATTCATATCTTATTGAAGTAACTATTATAATTGTATCCGATTATCCTACCATGCCGATTGCTGAATCACTAAATATTATTATGATTTCAGAAGTAACATGTTGGCTGACATATAATTCTCGGTCCTAATACATAGATGGTGCTAATTTTATTGCATTCCCCACTTTCTCAGTTGGTACCACTATTTTTATTATTTTCAAATCAATGGATCAAAAACAATGTCGTCTTTTTATTTTACACTGCCTCTTGATGGAAAAAAATACCGTTCAAGTGAAGCAGTAGCTTGAAAAGTATTATAAGGAATCCGTTCCATCAGAAACAACAATAATTCGTTTGTTTGCTGACTTCAAACGTGGTCGTAGAGATACCTATGATGCAGAACGCAGTGGACGTCCAAATGAGGTGGCAACACCAGAAAACATAAAAAAATTCCACAAAATCATTTTGAATAATCGAAAAGTGAAGTTGCGTGAGTTAGCTAACATCGTAAAGATATATGTGACAATGGATGAAACATGGACTCCGGAATCAAAACGATCCTCATCTGAGCGGATAGCAACTACTGACGGGCCTATTTTGAGACAAAAGATAAATCGTTCTACAAAAGTGGTTTTAAAATATTAGAGCGGCGCTGGAATAATTGTGTAGCTCTTAATGGAGATTTCATTGATTAATAAAACCAATTTTGAACAAACAAAACCGCGTTTTCTTTGTTACGTACAGGAATTTTCAGCCCATGTGTTATTCGATATAGTATTAAAAGAATACCATCTAGTATAAATCTATCAAAATTCGCAATATATTTTCCAGTCGCTCTACTTCCAGGTGAGTTCAAAGTGAATTTTCACTGAGTCAAGTTTAAGCTTTGGATAAAATTAATAGTTTTAAATAAATGTTATACTTATAGCTTGATTATTCCATTGTTTCATTAATACATTTACAACTAATTTTATTATCTTGTATTGCTGAGACAATATTTACGGTAATTTTTCTACTTAATACCCGTATAAAAGTAAATTTATATGAGGAACAAAAACATATGTAGCTATATTATCAATTTTTTTACGACTCTCGTTCTATTCTGATAAATTTAACAATGACAATATAAATAAAACGATAATCTGGCAGTAACAATATAGATAAAACTATAACTATGTGATATATCACTTAAATTACCTAGAAAAAATTCATAACAGGACGCTACTGTATATACTATATTAGGCATGAAATTTAATTCTAAATAATTGTGTTAAGAAATATTACCTAATACGTCATCCAAAGAGCCTCAAATGTTGGGTAAATAACATAGATATCAACCAGGAAGACACTCGATCAGATCTTCCGCTATCTGATCTTTTGCTTACTGAGGCGACTGTCTTTATTGAATATTAGATTTTACCAGTAATTACCAATATGCATCAGCAATAACCAGCAACCTTTAAAAAACCATTTCACAAAACTAATAAATATTTCAATAATCTGAGATGAATTTGGAAATTGTACAATAAAATACAAACCAATCTATGGTCAATAAATACCTAATATTATTAATTGCAATGCAATGACTATGTTTCAAATATTATTTTAGAAATTAACCAAATGGTTACTGTTAAAGGTTTGAAAACCAATAATATTTCATAGTTAAAACTATTTCTCTATCTTTCTGGCAGTGATCCTATCATCGATCCATTTTCGCACTTCAACATTTCGAAACCATGTTCTATCTACTCCATTCTATATCGATCTAAACAAGTTATGTATCTGGTGAATACTCTGAGTGTAGACACAGTGTATCCCTCATAACTTTTGCAACATGTAGCCAAGCATTATAATGTAAAAAGATGATTTTGCGTCTGTTTGCAATATTGCGCCGTCCAATTTATTCAATCGACGTCGATAAACATTTTCAGCACCAGTTTTAACAGCTACACTACATCTTACTGGTCCCACCATATTCACGGCAATTATTGATATTTTTATGGATATTTAGTTACGTGTCGATGTGGATGCCTCACTAGAACTAACCCATGGTTTTTTACACTTTGTATTGTCATAGTAGATCCTTTTTCATCGTCAGTCATAATAGGATACATTAAAAATCATCGGGGTCCGGTAGATTAACTATACTGCGCTGGCAATATAAATATTTGAATATTCTCAGTATTGCTTCAGCAAAGCTGTGTCTTATCTATAACCAAACTTCTGATATCGGCATAGTGTTAGTCTTTCAGGCGTAAAATATACTCTGTATTAGTTATTAAAATAAAGGGTAATGTTTATAAGTTTTATATTAAGCTATATAAAAATGAATTAAAAAAAACAGTAAGAACGTGGCATTAATTTACGAAATATTTTAGAGGAGGTAAAAAGAAAAATACAGCATAATACTAAATTTTTATATTATATTCATTTATATATTTTAAAATTTAATATGAATCTTAAATTATAAATTAGAGAATATAAAACAATAAATCTTAACTATACCATAAACTATTTACTAAATTACCACATATTTGAATATACAAATGTATTATATACAAATAAAATTTTATAACAACTTTCGTGTAGATCCATCCCTTTATACTTCTCACACTAATTACTAATTAATTACAATACAATAAAAGTTGCAATAGAAAATTCAAGGTTAATATATTTCATGGAAAAAGGGCTTACCGTTTAAAAAAACACCACCATAATTAATGAAATCAAGGACTCAAGTACCTAAAAACTCAATGATTGAACCTTTCAACTATTTTCTTTTATTTCTGCTTTTCTCTTCTTTGATATTTTGGCAGATTACTTTTTCTTATCAACAAATCATACAGCTGTATCAAGTACAATAATTTTCTAAATTGCTACCTTTTCAGGGTTAATGGCCTGCAATATTTTCCTGCACTTCTGCAAAGACTCTAAACTGGACGATTAATTGAAACTACTTAAAGATATAATTCCCCATTACCTTGTCAAAATTCAATTGTCGAATATTATTATGGGATTTATATTGACTACTTGTATTTGCTTCAATATTGAGTCTTATAACATTCTTAACAAAAAATGACTTATATAGACAGACTCAAATACATTTCTTGCCTGTAACCCTTCTTGACTTATCGTATCCTACCTAACAATTCATTCGTAACATAATAATCATGTCAGTAGTTTTATAGAAAATACTACCTTGATGATAACTCCTTATACAGTGGTATATAAGCTTCTTGACTTCTTGTTTTCTAAGAAACTCCTTAAGCAATATATTTTTTTTTATCGTCCTGTGGCTTTCAACTTTCAAAGCTTTACAAATTCTTAAAATATAGATCATATTGTTTAACATCTGTATTATGGATCCGACAAAGATGCTGCCAAAATTCAGTATGTATACTAAAGGATACGAAAATCATTAAACTGGAGATACAGAGAAGGCAGATGATCCTTCTTGTTATCGGCTGTAGTTATGCAGCAAGCTTATGGTAAAATCTTTCTTTCTCTTGCTACTAAGTATGTCATATTACAAACTTGACCTATTCATTTATTTTCACTGCAAAATTTAAGTCATTTAATTAATTTATCCTATTTATAACAACTGAAACTAAACCTACCTTTGACTCCTTCATATTTGTAATCCTGTTAAAACGCTGAAATGTTAAACTAAAAGGCCTTCTTTTTAGCTAAAAAGGAACATCACAATATAACTTTTAATATAGTTTAACAAATAAATGCAGTGTTGCCAAATCTAAGGGCAAGACTATATATTGTGTTAAATACTAAAAAACCGTATCTACTCTATTTTTTTTTTTCATGACAAAATATTAAAAGTTAATGTCAGAAAGTCTTGTTAAATATATTATTTTTCTAAAATAAAATACATCCATAAAGCAAATAGCCTAGCTGTAAATTTGGCAACATCGACTTTTAGCATTCCGGCTTGAGGCGAGTAGATTGTGCCGACGAATATACGAATAGATCCGAAAGTAGCCGAATTTCCCGACCACGATGATTTTTAATGTATACTAGTCATAATATGCCGTAGGTAAATCTTCTTTTTTACCTTCTAAAAGACGAGTATACGATCTTGATACTCCTTTTGAATATTTCCTATCACATATATGTTAATGTTAATAACTAATATCTAGAAACTTGTAATTAACCATTTTTTTATAGTTTGATAACTGTTTAATAGCTCAATTTTCGTTCAATAGGTTTTCCAATTCCTTGTATTGGAACCCTGTCTCCACAAGTTTCTAAAATTATTTGATAACCTTTGCTAGCATATTTCTTCTAATCAAACCACAAATATAAATATAAATGAAAAATAATTATTTAGTAAAATTATAATTAAATTAAATTATATAAGTTAATTTCTATATTTATTTCGTTATTATTAAATTAGGAGCTGATTAAATATTACGAAAATATTTATAATATAAACCTATTTAAGAAACCACAAGTAATTTTCAGGTTACAGCAACATTCTGAAAGTATAACGTCACTAAAGTCAGTTACACAATGTTATTAGTAACAATTTTATCAAGATTTGTTATATTTTATTCAACACGTATAATAAATGATTATAAATAAATACATATGTGACATAAATAATGGCTAAGAAACATTTTTCATTATACCGTACTTGTTAATTTATCAATTCTTTGAAAGTGATCGGAAACCTGAACCAATTTCATATACGCCCAGTGGTTTTTGCTATTATCTTTGCCGTCATAACTATAAAAACCCATACATAATTGGTACTTTAGAATGTTAATAAGATATTTTCAGATTATTTATTATCTTAAGTATTAGGTATAATATTCAATTTTGAAAGGTTTTTTAATCGATCTCTGTCTATTAACAGTTCCTAATATATCTTAAAAAAAATAGTTCGAACCAATCAAATCTTTCGTGACTTAATAATCGAACTAAGTAACTCAGCTAAACGCTTTTCCATATTTGTAACACATTTTATACATAGTTGTTTAAATAAATCATTATTTTTTTAATAAAAATGTAATTTTTATTGAAAAAAAAACAGCAACTATTGACAGATTGTCATCATTCTATATGAGTGTTGGTTGTACCACTATAATAAGAATCGAATCAAGAGGCTAGTGAACCAGAAAGACAAAGTGTCAAGAGACGGTGGGTGGAGTCCCATTTTAATGTTTTCAAGTATGTTTTCACCAGTTTTGCAACATGTGGTCGAGAATTGTCATGCTGATATTGTTACGTCTTTGCCCGTATTCCGACCATTTTTCGCGCAATCTTCGGCCCAAACGCATCAATTATAGTCGATAACGATCCCCATTCATGACTTCATCGAATCCTCGCGTCTTCAAAGTTTTTGGCTGTCCAGAACGCTCTTTATATTTGGTGTCAAAATCGACACTTTTAAAGTACCAGTATTCACATATTGATATCGAAATAAAAGAAAAAAGTAAAACTTTTCGCAAATACGATTTACTCGGTACAAATTCAGACATTTTCAAAGCACTGACATATTGAAAAGTGCAACCTATCAGTAAGGCTTCAACATGAAGTCGGTTACAAATTTACCTCATTGAATTTAATACACAAGAACAGAATGTATTGGAAATCCGTTAAATTTAATTATATTTCATTTATATGCCTGATAAAAAGTATGTATTCATCTAGGAGGACCCATGCCCTTATTTGGTCTCCTCTCTAGTAATGTTTTATGCTATTTTTTCTTCTATAAAAAATCTCTTCACTGCATTAGTCTCTTTGTGATTCTAGATTCCCTGATTTACACTGATAACTAAGATATCCTTCTAATTTCCTTATGTTTCAATTTGTGTTATTTTTTCTTCTTTCTGATGTGCTTCTTCGTATGGAGTTTTCTACCATGTCCATATATGGGATGATAATATTATTCATTGTTAACAGTATATGTGCAACCTAGTCATATGTAAACTCAATATGCGCTGATTTGATTTCGTTAACTTTTATTTGCCAGTTATTTATACTGTTATTTGCCTGTTGTAGTTTTCTGGCTGATTGTTATTATCGAATGAAACCATGACGATTTACATGTAAAACGTAGGTTCGAAAAGAGTTCGCCCAAATACACTTTGTTGTGATATACCTGACTTAGTTTATTTTAATGTCGAGTATGCTTCCTCTTATTTGTGTCTAAATATTGTACGACATAACTTACTGAACAATCCAATAAAATATATTCACTATGTTAATAACCTGAAATAAACCAAAATATATATTTTTAGCCTATTTTATTCTAATTTATTTAATTTTTTAAATTAACTATTGATTATATACAGAAATTTCGATTTCAATCGTTGAATTATTAAATGATAACAGTCATATTATTAGTATTAATTATTTTAGAAACAAATTAATACAGATTTGTGATTAAAATGTCAAAATTGCGCTAAAATTATCACTTCTAATGTAATTAAAGAGTAACGTTTCATGTGTTTAAATTGTACGAGAAATATACCACACATAAATAGCAACTTTTGACTGCGACTTGTCAATTTCTGATAAAACCCATTACTCCGGATGTTACTGATATACTAACCTATTTTGTGTATTTAAGGTTTGTTTAAACAACAAACATGTAAAATAGCGGTTGTACTCAAAACCGATTTCAATGAATGTTACATTTTAAAAGTTAGTTCTAGATATATTGATTAAACGAGACTATATGAGATCCCCAAGAAGTATTAATATTTATAGAAAGACCGGTACATACAAGCAATCTCTCTATATTCTATTCAACGGCCTATTTACTTAACCCATTTCCTAGTAACAGTAGGAGATTTGAAGGAAACTAATATTTTATCTATTTTATTGGCCATACAGAAAAACAACTGTGGTTTGGATGTTTACGGAAAGTAATATTTTCTTTCGTGGATGTAGGGATATATTGGTATACCACTAGCACAAAGGTAGTTTTTTTATATTTCGTGATTTCGGATTTAAAATCAGGATTTTATGATAACAGATTATTTGTTTTGGGTCTTTAGAAAATCTCTGAGCTCAAAGAGATAATTTGTGACAGCTCGTATTATTGTGGCAGAAAATTATTGTTGTTTATGTTCTAGATAAGTATGTTATTTCTGTCAAAATAATGGTAATAAGATAATCACGGGATAATAAAAATCCCGTCTAATTAAAAATGTAAATTTTTGTTTCAAGGAACAACTCTACCAATCACGCCAGTAAGTATGTTGGGTTTTCCGAGATAGCTTATACAGGGGATAGACAAAACTAAAATGACACCATGTACATGTATACGTTAGTAATATTGTTTCCGCGTAAGTAACGATACGCGTACGTGTTGTTCAGTTCACATGCCATGTCTTTTAGGTCATAGTTCAGTGTATTATTCTAGTATGTTTAGTTTTGAGATAGTTAAAATAAATGATATGTGAGAAGTGTGATCTCTTAAACATCGAAATAGAGCAAATGGTAGGTACTCGGCTAGCAGGAATGTCTTTGACAAAATTACCAACATTTTATACGGGGAAACATCCACGCTATTGACAGCATATACAAAATATGGTAGAACATCATCAACGAAGAGATTGTTTAGATTAGAATTTTGTCAAAATTAATTAAAACTCAAAGTTCAGGCGGCAGCACTCCAACGTTTTGACGTAATAACGGTAAATGACGTGGCATCACTGTTTTATTGAACGGACTATATATACTTACCCAACTTACATTTCTACATATCGCGGCTTTTAATAATAACATTTTAATACATACTCTATATATCTCAGAATACTCTATATCTTAATGATAGCTAGATGATAATACACTCCTTCAGTAACACATTATTGGCCAAGTTAATAATTTTAGGACATTAATTTCTTGCTGATTTAAATAGTACATAGTGGTCTATAATAATTATCATCATCATGATCATTGTCAATCCATAGTTAACACCAGAACAGAGCGTGTAATTCTCAATACGTTGCTGATGATCTTCATTAAATCTCACCATAGTTAGCCATCAACCGCAGCTCTTCTGGCCTCCCAAAGTAGTATTTTATTTTTCAGATCGTTTTCTTTGTTGTATAATCTGTAAGTATCATTTTCGAATGTACTCACTCTATCTTCCACCTAACTTCCCTAACCTCCAACCATATCGATTTATTCACAGAAGTCTGTGAACAATTCTTTCACTTTTCATTCAATAGAGATTCCGTAGCCATGACGTGAAATTCAATATATGTGAAGTCATGTCAAACCAGTATAATCTACGTCTACGATTTTATTACTTAGTTGAGAATTTCATTTAATGAGACCGTAATAATATTTAAGTCTGAGATATCACGTCAATTGAACAGTCCCCGGCCTGACACGTAAATGACGCTACTAGAATTAAATCCATATGTTTTTTAGTTAACCTAACCCTCAAAAAATGCTTGTATAAATTTGACAGCTGTCGGATCATTAGTTTGTGAATTATAGCATTTTGAGTGAAGCAACTTTTGTTATTGTGAAAAAATGGATAAAAAGGGGAATGTGCGTGTTGATAAAATATTGCCTTTTGAAGGGACAAAAATACAGTTGAAGCAAAAATTTAGCTTGTTTCCGGATACTGCACCAGGAAAAACGACCATCAAGGATTGGTATACTAAGTTTAGACGTGATGAAATGAGCAACGAAGACGGTGAACGCAGTGAACATCCAAAAGAGGTTGTTACCGACGAAAACATTTAAAAAATCCACAAAATTACTTTGAATGGCCATAAATTGAAATTGAATGAAATAGAAGACACTAAAGATATCAACTGAACGTGTACATTATATCATTCACGAATATTTGGGTATGGGAAAGCTCTGTGCAAAGTGGGAGCCCCGTAGGCTTACTTTTGACCAATGAACAACGACGAGTTGATGATTTCCACCTCTCCATTCGACAAAAATTTCTTCCCAACGAGCATTCTGTATGGTTCATTTTAATACGGTGGATGAAAAAGCAATTCCAAGCCCAATCCATGGATTTTTGCCATCATTTTCACTGACTTGTGACACGGTGCGTCCTTCAAACCCTCCAAAAACGTTATGTAATAATCGCTGTTATTAGTCCTTCCTTTTTTAATTTAGTCAATGGAAATTATTCCATGCGCATACCAAAATACAGACGCTATAACCTTGCCAGCCGACTATTGCGTTTTCCCACGCTTTGGAGCGGAATCATCGTGTGCAGTCCACTCGGATAAATGTCGAGTGGACTTCGGAGTGTGAAATGGTAGAGCTATCTTTCATCCAATGTCATATATCGACTTAAAAATTCGGGTTTATTACGCTTGGTCATCTTCAAACACCTCTCCGAATCATCAACTCGTCGTTGTTTTTGGTCAAAAGTGAGCACGCGTCGCACCCACTTTGCAACTCATACCCAAATATTCGTGAATGATATAATATACACGTTCAGTTGATATATTTAGTGTGTCTGCTATTTCATTCAATTTCAATTTACGGTCACTCAAAATCAATGTTGTGGATTTCTTAATAGTTTCATCGGTAACAACACCTTTTGCGCGTCCACTGCGTTCAGCGTCTTCAGTGCTCATTTTACTACGTCTAAACTTGGCATACCAATCCTTGATGGTTGATTCTCCTGGGGCAGTGTCCGAAAAGTCTGCTTCAAGCCAAGTTTTTGCTTCAACTGTATTTTTCCCTTCAAAAAGCAATATTTTATCAAGACGCGAAATTCCTTTTTATCCATTTTTTCGCAATAACAAAAATTGCTTCACACAAAATGCTATAATTTACAAATTAATGATCCGACAGCTGTCAAATTTATAGACGCATCTTTTGAGAGTTAGGGCTAAATAAAAACATATGGATTTAATTCTAGTAGCGCCATCTATGTGGCAGGCCGGGAACTTTTTAATTGATCTGTTATTATATACACACAAATTAGTTTAATACCTGCCTAAACCTATTTATCTATTTACAATATTATTTTAGCTACTACCAACTGACTACTTTGAAGTCGGTGCCGAACCCAAATAGCTATATTAATTTAGATTTGTTTGGTGGGTAATTTATTTTTTTGTATGTCACAAATTATTTGTTTTTGTATTGTATTGGGCTGGGATATTTACTTAATAACCCTTAAATTATGTAACATAAAATGTAATAAAACAATTTTCTTTAAACGAGTGTCGCGAGTAACGATCCCGATCAATCAATTCATCATTCATCATCAATTCCAAAATCAATACACCCGGAAACAACAGGCCCCTAAAACAACAAGAAACAGAACGAAATTTAATTTCGATATCAATCATACAGAACGAATCGATAACTAATCGGCAGTCGGGCATTTCAGTAAATTTAAAAGGAATAAAAAGCTTTATGGAACAACACCTGGAGTGCAGGGGGTGGGATTGAGCGGGGACGGGATGGGATGGGATGGCGTTACGCGACGCTTCCCGATATCCTTTTCGGGGAAATCAATGCGCTCCCCGACGAGATATACCTACAGAATACCGTTATCGTTCCAATGACGGATCTCGAATAAATAAATAGCAACGATCGATGCAATTTAAGGAGCGTACCCTGAAAATAAACGTTTTGCTGGATGGATGGTTTTGAATAATAATGAAGGCGCTTATTTTTAGCCGGAACAACTTTTTTCCGAATAAAAAAACTGCGAAATTAATGGTGCAGATCGTCTTGATACTGAATTGAAAATAGCATTAATTTTTCGGTTTTGTAAGAGTCTTCTTTTCCATTAATTTTCCCAATAAAGTTCGAAGTATTTACATACCTATTTATAAAATTGATTCATGCTGGTTTGATCAATTGATCATTTTTTCTATCTTCTGTATGTTTAAAAATGCATTGCCTCTCGTTAGTTTCATAAAACTCAAAAACAGTTAGGCCGATTTGGTTAAAAGTCCAAGGAATGTGTATATGATGAGAAAATATAAAATAATTGGAAAATAGTAAAAACAATAATATTGTTTTCCCAAAGTATCACTGTCACTGTTATCAATATTTTCACTGATTTTGATGGATTTAAATAATAATGAAAGTGCTTGTTTTAGCCAGAGCAACTTTTATCCGAATAAAAAACTGCGAAATTAATGGTGCAGAACGTCACGATAATGAATTGAAAATAGCATTAATTTTTCGGTTTTATAAGCGTGTTCTTTTCCATTAATTTTGCCAATCAAGTTCGAACTATTTACATTCCTATTTATAAAATTGATTCATGCTGGTTTGATCAATTGATCATTTTTTCTATCTTCTGTATGTTTAAAAATGCATTGCCTCTCGTTAGTTTCATAAAACTCAAAAACAGTTAGGCCGATTTGGTTAAAAGTCCAAGGAATGTGTATATAATGAGAAAATATAAAATAATTGGAAAATAGTAAAAACAGTAATTTTGTTTTCCCAAAGTATCACTGTCACTGTTATCAATAGTTTCACTGATTTTGATGGATTTGAATAATAATGAAGGCGCTTGTTTTTAACCGAACAACTTTTATCCGAATAAAAAACTGCGAAATTAATGGTGCAGAACGTCACGATAATGAATTGAAAATAGCATTATTTTTTCGGTTTTGTAAGAGTCTTCGTTTCCATTAATTTTCCCAATCAAGTATGAAATAATTACATACTTATTTATAAAATTGCTTTATGCTGGTTTGATCAATTGATCATATCTTCTGTATGTTTAAAAATAAATTGTCTTTCGTTAGTCTCATTAAGACAAGGAACGGCTGGACCGATTTGGCTTGATATTCGTGGAAATCCGTGGAAGGTTTATATGGTGTTTATAAGACAACAATTTTCTTTTCCCGAAATCACGCAGCCATTGTCATAATAGAGGCTAGACATTGTTGTTGGTTGTTAAATATTTATAGGTACGTTCGAAAATTTATCTTATGACTAAAAATGTTGCATACTGATTTAAACTACCAGCCACTATTATCAAACCGCGTTTAGAATATGTAATGTGTTAAATATTGGAGATAATTTCTCGGCACTGCCGATGTAATACTTCACCACGGTTTATATTTGACCCAAATGTATGTATTTTTGATTCGATAACGTGAAAATCATGTGAAAAATAATGACATATTTGTCAAATATGGCATAACTATGGTAAATCCATAAATATCCTAATGGTAATTTCAATTCGTATTATAATTGCGGTCGAGTAAACATATACCAAGACTAGAATTGAAATATATAGTGACACAAAACAGCAATCTTCAGCAATATAGCAGATCGGGTGTTGTAAGAGTGAGAGTTAAAGAGATATTTTATTTCTCTCTCAAAGATTCTTGTTTTTTTCTAGTCATTGTTTAAAATATATTAATTGATAATTTGAAAACATCCTAAATATGTTTAGAAAATGTTACTTAGCATGCCATGAAGATCCAGTCACAGCATCAATAAACCTACAAACCACACCTAGATCAAATACAATTATGGTTGAAGACATGGCCCATTAAAGTCAATGAAACAAAATCCACCCATATAACGTTTATCCTGCATAGAAGAACATGTCCACCAGTGAATATCAATCATCGTCAACACCCCCAAGCAGAGCAAGTTAAATATCTTGGTATACACTTAGATCGACGCCTAACCTGGAAGAAGTACATACTCTCTAAACGAAAACAACTTCGACTGAAATTATATCAAATGTATTGGCTCAGCGGGCGCAAATACAAGTTATCCTTAGATAATAAAGTGGTGCTGTATGAGTCTATACTCAAGCCTATTTGGTCGTAAGGAATCCAACTATGGGGTACTGCTAGCAAATCTAATATTTCCATCATTCAGCGGTTCCAAAATAAAGTGTTGCGTGCAATTGTTGATGCTCCGTACTATATTTCAAATAAAGTGATACAACGCGATATTCCTCTACAACCTATAACGAGTGCAATTCAACGTGTTTGTGTGAAGTACTTCCAAAGAGTGTCAGTGCATCCTAATGTAGTCGCTAATCAACTAAATATGCGACGTGATAGTGAAGTGCGTAGACTAAAACGTTTAACACCACCTGATCTGATTGCTGGATATATGTAAACTTTAGAATAAGACTAATTAATTAAAATAATATTTATCAAATATAATATAGACATAAGAAATACTTATTGCCTATAGGGCAGATTGTGGAATTACAAAGAGTAAAAAAAAAGTTACAAGTTGACAAATTTCGAAACAGAAAAGAATTTAAAAGGAAAAATATACTTACTGTCATTTGGTCATCTGAATCAAAAATTTAAAACAATCCTTAATTTTATTATAGTTTCTATTTATGAGAAAAAAAACAAACATTTTTCATAAAATATAGACACAATAAAGCGGCATTTTTCAAGTTTTTTTTTACAAAAATTTTAGTTGTAAACGGGTAGGTAAACTTAAAAATTTTCAGAATAAAGAGTATTTATAGTAATCCCTTAATTTTTCAAAGTTTGTCTTACTTACCCAGAGACTTACATTCTGAAGAAATAGTAATAAAATATTAATACGTCCTTGACAGCGTCCTGTTCCACAAATAAAATTGTGGTTAGCGGTACGGTTACCAGCTATTATTTCTCTCATCCGGACACTGCTCTGGCATTGTCCACTGACGAGTTGACAGGAAAAAAATTTGTATTCATTGCATTTTAACGTTAATTTTAAGAAAATTGATTAGTTTATATAACTCAGTTTATTTTTCCTTGTGTGTATATAAAACCAACCTTATTTAACAATATAATCTCTCTTAAATATTTTTTTGCTGTAATTCAACGTGGAGCAAAAGCCCCGCTACCATTTTGATTACCTATAACTTTGCTCAAGTTTGGTTTTCATAAAAAGTTTATTTGGTTTTTACATTTTTTTTCGTTATGATTGAAATATTATATCGGATAAATGGCGACCGTGATTCGCTATGCAACTTTCGGCTCTTTTTAAGGCATTTTTCATGACATCTTACAATATCCGAGGCTTTATTTCTTCAATTTCGTGACGAATGATGTCTTTAAGATGTTGAATCGTTTGGGGCTTATTCACATAAACTTTTAATATTAAAAAACTCCATAAGAAAATGTCTGGTGCTGTTAAATCCGGGGATCTTACTGGCAATGCTAAATCCCCACTTCGCGAAATTAGTCTTCGTGGAAAAACGTCATTCAATATTTGAATTATTAAACGAGCTGTATATGCTGTGGCTCCATCTTACTGAAACCATAGATCCACTAGTCCTTGCTCTTCCAAGATACAGAGTTCGATTTTTGGTAATGTCAACTCAAAAAACAACAGTGTCGATGTATTTTCTAAAGATATCTAAAAATATTAATTAATATTAGTAATTAATGCTGGAAAAATCATAAGCCTTATTGTGTTAGTTTATTTAAAACGGTCCTCTGCTTGGTATAATAATTAATGATATTTGTTTGTTTGTTTTTTTTTAGCTTTAACATTAAAATCCATTATACGTTAACACTGCTGTATACAAATATCAAAATAACAATTCAATTATATAAAATCATTAATTACATACAAAACATATCAAAAATTTAATTTAAATGGAGAAAAATAGTAGAGTGAATTTAACAAAGCATTAGTCTATCGTAATTATGATAGATCTGACAACATCGTCCATAGATTTTATGTTTTCCAGATATGATGTCAGTTTGATGGAAAATAATGACGGCTACTTTATTATCACAATTAAAAATTTCAGTTGAAATCAAAGAGAAACTTAAATTAATTTTAATCTACATATTTACATTGGTATACCGACAGATTATATTATCGGCACGTTATTGAAATCATCAGTTAAATTATCCCAGTGAAAACTAAACGAGTTAAAGCGAAGTGCGAAGAAAAACATCGCTATTTTTTATGTCAATTTTGAGGCTCTGCTCGATCTTACGGTATTTTTCCAACAGTCTGGTTTTTTGCGATCAACATTCAGGCAATTACTCTAATAGAAAATAACAAAAGGTTATTTTAAATCTCCATTAATTGTTACTCATCGTCTGTGGGTAGAAGATAAATATGTCGGCACGTTCTGGGATATAATGAATTGATTTCGACACATCATTCAATGAACATTGTTGCAAGGTTATGGGGATTTATCATTAATTTCTTGCAATCAAGATAAGTACTACTATTATTATATTATGATTGTTACTGATAACCTATGATATAATATACGCAAATAGGTTTTGGAATTTGGAATTTTAAAATAATAAAAACTTATTTTATTTTAAAAACTATTTTATTTTACGAAAAGTGGCGACTTAAACAGCGAACATGAAACAACACTGAAGGTTTAAATGTAGTTCAGTTCCAACCTTCGTAGGGTGAAGACGTATTTTCAATACGGTCCAAGCTATAAAAAGATACCTTTCTTTAAAAAAACCCAGTATTTTATTACGGTTATTTAATTGAGTGTTAAAAACGCATAACAGATGCGGCTATCCGTCTCTCAGTGGACCTAAAGTGTAGTGAATACGTGTTTACGTGACCAGACAAAAGGACTGCATCTCATTTTTATTAGTGTTTAAAATAATTTCATCTTATTTTACAACAGTCCTTTTGAAATTCATTTATTGTATTTATAGTAAAAAACTAGTGCTAAAATAACGTAAGTGAAAAATGAAGTGCGTGAAATAAACAATGTATTTATTTTATTTTTTTTATCCTCTGGAAGTAAATTAAATAAAATATTAAAAATTAAAAAATGGCAAACAATAGCGATTCAACCAAATCACCTGCACACTTTGATATAAGATTAGAACAAACAGCAATAACGCAAACTCCACCATCAGAATGGACTACAGTCGTTAACAAAAAACGATTGAGAAGTCCAGAAGAAGAAATCGCGAGGAAACAAACAAGAATCAGTGACTATTGGTTGCAGAAACCGATAGAGACAAAAAACAGTTTTAGCAACCTGTCGGAAGAAATGGAAGAGAACATACAACCAAGCCCTGAAAAAGTTGTTCCCAAACCACCACCAATAACAGTCTATAAGGTAGGAATAATAAAAAACATCCATGATTTATTAAAAACCATTACTACGAACTACACAATTAAAACAGTGAGCTATGAAACAATTAAAATCCAATTGTTCGAAGCGGATCACTTTAAAGTTCTTATAAAAGAATTAGATGAAAGAAACACCCAATACCATACATTCAGGCCAAAATCCGAGAGAACATTTAAATTCGTATTAAAAGGATTACATCACGGGACGGACTTTAACACCATCAAGGTAGCACTAGCTGAAAAAGGCCACGAGGTCGTAAATATTCACAATATACGACATCACACGACAAAAAAACCTCTGCCTATGTTTTATATAGACATAAAACCTAATGGAAACAATAAGGCGGTGTATGAAATCACCAAATTGGAAAATAATATTATTAAATGCGAACCACCACATATAAAAAGAATTATACCACAATGCACAAGGTGTCAAGCGCACGGGCACACAAAGACTTACTGTCGCAAATCATATAGATGCGTAAAATGTGCAGGAGAACATAAGACAGGAGATTGTACTCGTAAAGTTCGCGATGAAAAAGTGAAATGTGTCAACTGTAACGGAAATCATCCAGCGAACTACAAGGGTTGCGCAGTTCACAAGCAACTACAGCAGAAACTCTATCCTGCCTTAAGGGAAAAAAGGCATCAACAAAAACAATCCACTACTACTAATCTACCACTACCCACCAGAACAAGTCAACCAGACATAACTTATGCCCAAATAGTTGAAAATGGTTCAGCACAAAAACGAGAGACAATATCTCAACCTACTGAAACTAGCAACATCTCAAGATTAGAAAATATGATGGCCAAACTAATGGATCAAATGAGTACGATGCTTGGTCTACTCACAACCGTCGTAAGCAAACTTGCCTAATGCCTGAAACCAATAGCTACAAAATCGCCGTCTGGAATGCCAATGGGCTCCAACAACATGCCAGGGAACTAAAAATGTTCGTAATTGAACAAAATATTGACGTTATGATGGTTTCCGAAACACACTTTACGGACAAAAATTATTTGAAAGTTCCTAAATATAAGCTTTATCATACAAATCACCCTGATGATAAAGCACATGGAGGTACAGCCATAATAATTCGAGATGATATAAAGCATTTCGAAAAAGAAAAATTCCGCAAAGACTACCTGCAAGCCACCAGTATAACCATAGAGGAAGCCCATGGACCATTAACAATTTCTGCGATTTATTGCCCACCCAAACATAACAACAAGGCAGAACAATTTCAAGAATTCTTCCGTACGCTAGGTAATAGATTTATAGCAGGAGGAGATTATAATGCAAAACATTTAATGTGGGGTTCAAGAATAATAACCTCAAAAGGTAGAGAACTGCTCAAAGCCATAAGGATAGATAACTTACAACATATCTCTACTGGTGAACCAACATATTGGCCTTCAGACAGAAATAAAAAACCAGATACAATAGATTTCTGTATTACAAAAAATATTGATCCAAAAAAGTGTCAGGCAGAATCATGTTTCGACCTGTCTTCTGATCATTCACCAATAATAGTAACAATTTCTTCAAAAATTACCATCAAAGATAAACCCCCTTCTCTGTGCAATAATAGAACTAACTGGCCCTCATTTAGAGAAAACTTAGACCAAAATATCTCTCTAAACTTACCGTTACAAACTGAAATGGATATAGAAATAGCAGCAATAAATCTTACAAAAAATATACAGGAGGCAGCATATTCCGCGACTCCCAACATTGAAACATTTCCAAGAAAAAATACACATATATCATGTACAATACAGAAAAAGATAGCGGAAAAAAGAAAGTTACGACGAAATTGGCAACAGCAAAGGACTGAAGAGAATAAAAGAAAATTTAATAGGGCCATAAAAGAGCTGAGAGATCTAATCCAAATCGAACAGAACCAAGGCATTCAAGAATACCTAGAAAACTTGACATCAACTGAGGCTACAGACTATTCGTTGTGGAAAGCAACAAAAAAGCTTAGGAGATCCCAGCAGCATAACCCACCTATTAAAACAAGCGAAAATAATTGGGCGAGAAGCAATAAAGAGAAGGCCGACATTTTCTCAAAACACTTAAAAAATGTTTTTAAACCTTTCCAGTCTCAGCTACATAAAGATGACGAAAATAAAATTACTAGCTTTCTAGATTCGCCATTTCAAATGGATTTACCGCACGAGAAATTAACGGTCAAAAAAGTTAAACATACAATAATGAGAGAGATTAATATTAAAAAAGCTCCTGGTTATGACTTAATTACTGGCAAAATTTTAAAAGAACTATCAGAAAAGGCTATAAAACTATTAACATATATATTTAATGCTATGCTACGAATTAATTACTTCCCTAGTATCTGGAAAGTAGCTAAAATATTAATGATACTTAAACCAGGCAAAATACCAGAAGATGTGACCTCCTACCGACCTATAAGTTTATTACCAATAATCTCGAAAGTTTTCGAGAAGTTATACATAAAAAAACTAAACTATATAATAGAAAAAAGAAAAATTATTCCAGAACATCAGTTTGGCTTTCGCAATAAGCATGGGACTATAGAACAAGTGCATAGACTTGTAAACCAAATAAACGCTGACCTAAATGCCAAAAGATATTGTTCGGCTGCTTTCCTAGACATATCTCAGGCTTTTGACAAAGTATGGCATACGGGCTTGCAGGTTAAACTAAAGAAACTTCTCCCTCATCCGGACTATCAGCTACTAAAATCGTATCTCACTGACAGACATTTTATTGTAAATCAAGGCGATGAACATACCGAATTAAATCCCATATATTCAGGAGTTCCGCAAGGTAGTGTACTGGGTCCAGTACTGTATCTTCTGTATACGGCTGATCTGCCCACCACAAAAATAACTACTGTGGCAACATATGCAGACGATACAGCAATCTTAGCATCCCATGAAGATCCAGTCACAGCATCAATAAACCTACAAACCCACCTGGAGCAAATACAATTATGGTTGAAGACATGGCGCATTAAAGCCAATGAATCAAAATCCACGCATATAACGTTTACCCTGCGTAGAAGAACATGTCCACCAGTAAATATCAATCATCGCCAACTCCCCCAAGCAGACCATGTTAAATATCTTGGTATGCATTTAGATCGACGCCTAACCTGGAAGAAGCACATACTCTCTAAACGGAAACAACTAGGACTAAAATTATATCAAATGTATTGGCTCATTGGGCGCAAATCCAAGTTATCATTAGATAACAAGGTATTGCTGTATGAGTCTATACTCAAGCCCATTTGGACATATGGAATTCAACTATGGGGTACCGCTAGCAAATCCAATATATCCATCATTCAACGGTTCCAAAATAAGGTGTTGCGTGCCATTGTTGATGCTCCGTACTATATTTCAAATAAAGTGATACAACGCGATATTCCTCTAGAACCTATAACGAGTGTAATCCAACGTGTTTGTGTGAAGTACTTCGAAAGAGTGTCAGTGCATCCCAATGTACTCGCTAATCAGCTAAATATGCGACGTGATAGTGAAGTGCGTAGACTAAAACGTTTAACACCATCTGATCTGATTACTGGACATATGTAGAGTTTAGAATAAGCATTAGAATAAGACTAATTAATTAAGATAATATTTTATACAGAAGATTGCTTAATGAAGTGATTTTCTACATGCCATGTATATATAATATAAACAGAAGAAATACTTATTGCCAATAGGGCAGATTGTGGACTCACGAAGAGTAATAATAAAAAAAAAAAAAAAAAAGGTTTAAATGTATTGTAGCGATCGCTACGACCCTTTAGGCCACCACGCATTCACCTACAGCAAGTTCAAAGGTTGGCAATGCCGGTGGATTAGTACCATGCGGTTCCCGGCTATAAAACAGCTAGATCTACCAAATGACCTAATATCCCTGATAGATTCATACTTGGCCGGTAGGTACTTTCAAGTGAGGATCGGTGAAGCAATCTCCTCTTGTAACTAAATGTTCTGAACGATTCACTTTTCATAGAGATGGGTCCATTCATTCGTGGAGATATTCAAAAAAGACATCGTTTTTTTCAGATCAAATCCGTAAATTTCTTGAGAGATGGGAAAAGTTAACGGCTATCGATGGACAATACATGGTACAGATTTTTGACAAATTTTTAATCGTAATAATACAAACTAACCCCTATATAATCACACATTATCATCACACTATTCAGTCTTACATACAAACTCACCGCCACGTAACAGTCGCGCAATATAACATGTATTGTAATTAAGACAGTTAAATTCATATAACCAATAATTTTAAAAAATGTTCTTGGCGATCATAGAAATTAATACGTTTCATCAAGAATCATAATAGTGAATTATCAGGTCACTTGGATTTTATTACAATGTTTAAATTGACTTGGAGCTAGGTATGTAGAAAAAATATCGATATATTGATATTTTCTGAAAAAAAGATCGATATTTTTAGCCGATATTTTTCGATACTTTTTCAGAATAAATTAAATATTATTTTTAATAAACTTTTAAAATTGGTACTTAGTTTTAAGGTTTATAAAAATATTACTACTCTTTAAAAAATTTAGAAATAATATATTTTTTTTAGTCTAATATTTCACTATTTTTATTTTTCTTTAAAGATATCAATATATTTTTTGTAAAATATCGATAATTTTTTGTCGGATATATTGATATAACGATATATTTTTTTAAATATCGAAAACGATGTATCGATATTTTTTTCGGTGGCCAACACTCTTACTTGGAGCTTATTTTAATTCCTGAATATAGAAACTTTACATTATTATTAAAATTGTTATTATTGCAACATCAAAAATGTCGATACAAGTTGCATTCCTGTATAATAAAAAGCTCACTTAGCAATAGAAAACTGACGACGAAACCAAAAGTTATATTATTGTATTAAATTGTATTTCTTCGTCAATAACATAGTTTATTTAGCTTTTAAGTGTCGTTACTTTCTACTGCTTTATATTTCATGTACAATTTGTGTTATATTTGTAGTACTATGTTATATTTTTCATTTCTATGGACGTTAAAATTTCATTATAATTAATATTTCACCCTCGTATCTACACTAAACGTAACACACCCCACGCCACCCAGGTAATACACCGCCTGACTTCCTCTTCCTCACTTCCGGTATCTAAAGAAGACGTTAACCAGAAGGTTATTTGTGACTTGATATCGCTCAGAGAGGGACTGAAGAAACTTATTAGACCGTACCCCAGGTATTTACCTAGTTTATTTTTAAAGATACTAGAGCGTTAGATTTTACCTTGCTTTGTATGTTTCTAATATCAAGGCTGTTATTTTATTCTCGGACATTTTAGGTGAAGAATTTCACACGTGTGAAATTTTTTCTCTCTTCTATATATTGCGATTCGATCTTCTTCATTTCTCATATATATTATTCGATCTAGTTAGCGGTCTTAATATCGTTATATACCACCTGTCAGGTTTGCAAAAAAATCCAAATATTAATTAAAATGTTTTTTATTATTATTTAATTATTATATTTTTACTAGTCGCTTCCGTCTAACCTACAATTTATCTTTATAATAACTTAAATCTAGGTATATAACTAGGAGGACCCATCGTCCTTACCTCAGTCTCTGGTGAAATTTTTTTTTACGTCAATGCTGTGTTTTTTAATATATGCACCTCACTACACAACACTACACAAGATCAGATAGTTTGATTCTTTTGAGTCTGTGTCCTATTCTGGTGGTATCCAAAACTGCAATACTTCAATATTCTCATGAGAATGGGGTCTTTCCTCATGCCCCCTTGCAATTCTCTTGATTTCTAGTCCTATAGCATTTGGGTGCGCCCACAATACCTCTCAGAACTTTGTTCTGAAAATTTTTTATTTTCTTTATGTTACTCTTTGTAGAACATCTCCATAATTGAACTCCGTATGTCCATATAGGTTTCGGTATTTTCTTTTAAAACAACGCGCGACCATCATATTACGAGGGAAGATTGATAAATCAGTGACTTTTTAAATTAAATAAATTTAATTTTACGTCAAAAGGCAACTTTTTAATTTTTTAATTCTTTCCAAAAAATTGATTTGGCGGTAATTGATTGAATCTCTTACCATCCAGTCATTTACTCAAATTGGAAAACAGCGAATAGCCGCAAAGGACTACATCTGGACAATATGCAGGATCGAATGGCAATTTGTCATGATGAGACGCACGTGGGCACTGGTACATTGTCTTGAAAGAACTACACACGTTTTCCTTCAAATCAATATCAAATATATCCAAAAGCTCTGAATAATATTCACCAGTGATGGTTCTTGACTAACTCAAGTGACTCTTTTCAAGATAATTTCAATGAATGACACAACTTGATCTTTGTTCCACGTCCACCTGCAGAAACCCACAGTTTTGATTGTTCCTTAACGTCTTAATGGTGTTCCTCATTTGAGATGCATACAGCTTCAACTACCTCACGTACTTTCATTTTTCGATCGTCTAACATCACTTCATCGATTTTATTGGCGATTTCTGGTGTGACGACCTCTTTAAGGCGACCAGACAGTTCACCTGACTACCTGACAGTAAACCACTCCTTAATCATTGAACTTGATGATGCATGCTTGTCAATGGTTTTCAAACACTGTCAGATTGCTCAGAATTTCACAGTGGTCTATTAATTCATAGCAGTTGAGGAAATTCAAAGAGTATTTGACTAATCAAACTGCCCTCGCATATTTGAAATTGCTCTTTTATATTACCTAAAGAGTGGTAATTTTGGGAACGGGATTTTTTTTCTATTACGAATCATCGGATCAGTCACTGTGAAGACATAATATAAAATACAGGCAATAATATTATATGGTTTTATATTTGTTATTTTTTTGTCATTAGTTATAATTTCAGTTAGCAATCGGTCAGTTTTCGCGTTTAAGGATTTTTTAGCAAAATAGGAGTGAACCCGAGTCATTCAGATTTAAGACGTCAATACGTCGCAATGTTGCCGAATTTAACTTTGACTTTTACTTTATTTGAGCTTTTATATATTACAGCATTCTAATGCAAATAAGGTAATGAAATAAAAATGTTATAAAGTATTTTAACATTATAGTTCAATGTTTACTGCTATTTTGAATAGACTATATATATTTCTTAGCGAAAAGAACGTATAGTGAATAATTTACCATAGTTTGGTAAATTAAATTAAATTGAGTAGAGCTTTGCAACTCTTAGTGGTTTTATTAGTCAGTAATATTAACTGAAAAAAGTATAAACTCAACAAGATAGTACTTGTTTTTCTGAATTATTAATTCTTTGTTCATTTTTAGAGTTATAAATGATTTATTTTAATTCAAAACAAAGTATAATAATTTGTTTTTTTAAATTGTTTTTATTACTATCCGCCGTTTCGCTTTATCATGTCTTTTGGTGAAATTTTACGTGCCATTTATGTTACCCAAGCACCCGAGACAAAAAATATTATTATTCGTATAACCTCTTTTTAATCCTATAAATGTTTATACGATATATCGAAAGTTTTCATTGCAAAATAGGTAATAAAATAAATTTTAGAAAGTGAAACAACATAAAACTAGAAATTACCCGAATAATTTCAGCTATACCAGACACATTTCTCCGAGATATAAAATAATAACGCGCAATTTCGGTTTATATCGGGCTTTATGTTTTATTTTAAATTAATGGGTTAATATTATTTATTAGCTACCAAGAAGGCGAACATTTTTTTAACAATTTTATTTATAGTATCATTTTATTGTTTAAATAATTAATTGTAATAATTACAATAGATTTTTTAATAAATTTATTATAAGAAAGTTTATAAGTCTAGCGACCTTGAGGCATGTCGAATTTTATATCGTGGAATTACGGTCTACAAAATACCCAGAAATATAATCCCAGATGATGAACACGGGCGGGGTGCCAGCAGCGCCAACTAGAACCCGATAACGAATAGCTGGCAACCCCGAGACGTTTATCTGGGATGTTATTGAAGGGTATTTCGATTCATTGAGTGCTCAACCATCGTTTGGTTTAGACGTGCCACCATCGACTGCCCAAGCCTCGTCTCCAGGTAACACCGCTGCCATCCATTTCATCATTTGTATTTTTCACATTTTTTATATAGCCAATAAATAACGGTCACATAATGTCAACACCACTGTTTCATTTCGTTTTACCTCCATTCACCGAGCCACATCATTTACCCTAAAATAAGTAATGTGAATTAGTGTTAGGGTTGCTTATTGGGTGCGGTACTATGCTACAAAAATTAAAATTCCTTTAAAACTATTTAATAATTGGTTCTTTTTCGAGCATTATAACAATGGAGAGGCTGCTCGCTCGCATAAAACATTTTCCTATAAGAATTAGTATTTAGATTAAATTGTTTCCTGTTTCTTCTCATCTAATGACAATTCATCAAACAGATCAATTAATTCACAACATCAAAGATGGTTTCGTCGAATTTTTGTTTCTAAGTATTTATAGTCGAACATTTTCAGTTGACCATAGTATTGTCAAAAGTGTCGAAATCAGGGCTTCTAAAACACCGAAACTAATACACAGGGTCATTGATGGAGTATGCACTCAAGAACAATTTTCAATGTCGGCTCATAATTCGACATCTTCTGAACTAAGAAAATATTTTGTTTACAGTTCAGTATATTTCACGTTGTTTCAAACTTAATAATATCAAGGTAGCAAGGTATTTCACTAAATCTGTGAAAGAATTAGACATCTTACATGATGTAACTTGTTTACCATCTTTTCACCACAACGCAAAATTTAGTTCAAACAAAGTTTCGCCCTTTCTTGAGCTGCTAAGTTATATTTTTCCTCTAGTCCTCTTTGTACACTATCGTTCAGAAGTTTAGAAACACCGTATATTGAATTTGCATAACAAAAAAGTCTTCAACAAATCTTTAAATAAACATTTTCCTATTAGGATTCATATTTTTTACGGCTGTTCTTTAATTCTTTTAAATATTTTTATAACTACATAGTTACTACAGGGCTAATTAGGGATGTCGGCCGACGAGAAAAATATAGATATTAATATTTCTTAAAATATTGATATATCAGTGGAAAACATATTTAAATATAAAAAGTACCAATTTTAAAATATTTCTTATAATATTTAAGAAATACCTTTAATTTACTTTTAAATATATCGAATAATATCGGCTGCCAATACCTACTGCCAATTGTTGATATTTTAGAATTCGGGCAGTTTTAGTTATTGCTTTTACATCGAATATTACAGAAAAATATTAGTTTAGAGTTCAGTATTCCTCGTAAACTTCATGTAAAACCTACTAGTTTCAACAACATCTGTAAAGAAAGGTTTGCTGTCTGACGGCGTGAAAGAGTACGTAGCAGCCAAAAAAAAACAGATAAATTGGTATTCATAAGGAAATAGAGTGGAGTAAACTAAACCATATAAAGACTGGACAAAAAGCTATTAGTAAAATGTCATGTAGACATGTAGATTAATAAAATGTCATCCAACTTTCAGATTTTGGGATCCAATAGATGTATTTTGATTTGTCGAACGGACTTTGAAAAAGACAGTTAAACATGCTGTTGGTAACGTGATGGTTTGAGGATACTTTGGTAATAACCACGATCACATGATAAAAATTGATGAAGAACTGAAGAAAGAAGACTATCTCAAAATATTTCAGGAAAATGCTATTCCTTTTGGAGCGAATTTTGTAAATAATTAAATGAAAATAGCCAAAACAATAGCCTCTCTCTCCTATCTAGATATCTAGAATTGATGCTCATCGAGCTCAGCACTGTTGTGGGAATACTTATAAAGTGAATGGAGGACACTGGCCTCCGAATACTTAAATAAGTTATCAAAAAGAATGAAGAAATTTTCTAGAAAGATGAGGCCATTTTCATTTGTTCTAAATATACTTATATGGTGTTAATGATTTAAAATTACTTCACAGTTCTAATCATTAATATAAAACATTGTACCAGTATTTTATACCGATTAAAAACACTATTTTCAATATTATTTGCAGCAAATCAATCTCCAATCGCAAAACATATCATAAATTCCGCTTAATTAAATTTTGATGGGGTCGATGAATCGGCAAAGTTGCCAGTGGTGTCAGGACGTCCTTAAGGAAGTTTTTAAGGTGCCCAAACGGATTAGTGAGGTCTAATTTCTTGGACGAATTAATTTGGCTCTTAGCGCAGGAGATCGTCGGAACCATCAAAGTATCGTCGGGGATTTTCGGGGTGAAAAATTGATTATCCCCTGGTGAAACCAGCTCCGTGTAACATCGCTTGAAGCTTTACAAAATATTATATGTGGATATTTCAAGATTTAAGACTTCAAAAATTATTTTTCCTATCACCAATGAAGCTGTACTAATATGATTTTTATGTCATAAAATACAAACCAAAAAACATCTATCCAAGGAGATATCGCGCTTAATTAGTTTGTTGGATACGTAATATAGGATATTCAAAAGGACAAAATAACATAATAAACACACATTTGATATATATGATATAACATATTAACAGTATCAGAATAATAAAATTATATGTAACAATTCTTGTTTAGGATAATACCACATACTTCCACTTCACTACTTCTTAACCTTTTTGGTGTTATGCTGACTGACTCTTATCCATATAAAGTTGAAGGCACAGATTCTTCTGTCTCAGGAACACGTGTTATAATTTTGAGTTCAAGTATCTCATTTTACTTATTTTGAAAAAAATATACATGTTTTTACTTCTTTCGTCTTGTTTAACTAACACTCGTCCTAAAACCTTCTTGTCCAGAAACTTGCTGTTGGAGCTCCTATAAAAGTTATCATTGTTTACTGTCAAAAATCGTTTCTGTACTAAATCAGAACCCAATGGAAAATAATTAACTCTATTAGAAATACCCTGAAAAACAACACTTTTATACTGTTTTTGCATTTAAAGAAATCATATTTACCCTAAATGCTACAGCAAATAACGTCGTAACAACCAATTTCCTTAAAAAGACACAAAAATCAAAAGAAAACAAACAAATATAACCAAATATAATATTTATTTGAGTTCCCATTCTATATGTTTATATGAGTTTTGAGTGAGTTCTTAGTGCGCTACGGAAATAAGCTAACTGATTTTTCTGACTGGCACTAAATGCCTTACACCAAAATATACTTTAATTCCAATTACAGAATAGCACCCACTCAAAGTGTTATGGAAGGCTGTTGTTGTTATATTTTTTAGAGTCTCCTTTTTACCAAACGGACCACGGCCCTAGGCATTAAACCTACCGACTGGCTAGTGAGCAACTTAGACCATCTCAGAATTCATTTTCCCTGTTTCCTTTCCAAACATAAATTTACGATCATGGCCTAGCAGGATTCGAACCCGTGACTATAGTAACAGCAGGAGAACCGTTCTGTTGCCTTTACCACTGCGCTGACCAAGCCGACTGTCATGAAAGGTATCAAGGAATATTTTAGGGGGATTTTGTTACTTATCCAGGTAGCAATACTAGCTTCATACAATTCCGAAATATATCAGACGACCCTCCTATAGTATATTATCCTTTCTAAATTACGTTAAGCACCTAATGTTTAATGTCCACCGGAACTAATGTCGCATTATTAAAATAGTTCTTAGTTATTTCAACATCAAACTATGTTTAAATTCACGACCAGCCAGTCTATTTAAACTTGTGCTCAAAGTCGGGCGATGCAATATCGGAAATATTTGGTGGGCCACAGTAACTCGAAATTTCATGCAAGTTTAAATGCCCATAGGAAATACAACAGACCAAGCCATCGAATTTTGTGCCAGAAAAATAACTTATTCAGCAAGAAGGTCTGTCATGGAATTGAGGCCAGACAAACGGCAGATAGGAGTTATCTTGTCTGCACAAGATAAATAATAGAACCAGGAAAAAATATTGCGTTTTTTTTACAGTTACGAATTGCTTTTTTGTTTTAAGAAATGAGTTTTAAGATTGTGATGTCAAAATATAAGAATAATCACAATAAAACCAATATAATTAATTGTCGAAAGGGTGAATAAAGTCGTATCTGTCTCTTTATGAAACAGGATCTACGAAGGTTATAACGACGGCTACAGAAATATATAATAAATAAAAACTACAAAATAAAATAATGTACGCCAAATATATTTATTATCTTTACATTGACACTAATAACATTAACTGACATTTGGCAGTTAAATATATTTCATAAATATTATAACAAACCTTTTAATTATTTTTAATAAGTCTTTATATAAAATTGGCACATAATTTTAAATATTGTGTGCATTTAGTACATCGCTATTTTTTAAAAAATTTAGAGAATATCGATATTTTTTAGGCCGATATATCAATATTTTTATATTTTGTTAAATTAAAAAAATATATATGAATATCGATATCTACAAAATATCGATTTTTTTCCGATATATCGATATTTTGTTTTAAAATCAACTTTTCAACAAATGACCAGGTGCATAAAATAACAGATGTAATTAAAAAAGTCTATGAACGTAAAAAGGTATGTTCAGCTATATTCTTAGATGTAGCACAAATCCTCGATAAGGTATGGTACGACGACCTTATTCATAAGCTACCGAAACAACACACTGAACTCTGTTTAGATTCAAATAAGAGGAAGCCTACTGTATAATAAAAGTAGCTAAGAAAAAGAAAAAGCAGCTATACCACAAAAAAGTTGTTAGGGCTAATTATTTACCTACTCTACACATGTGATGTACCACAAATGGAAAATATCACGGTGGCTACATTTACTAGTGATACTGCGATTCTTGCTGTCGGAGACAATAAAGAAGAAGCCACATGAAAATTGCTAAAGCAAGAGACAATATCGCAAACCGACAAGCACTTACGACTATATATATTATTATTCCATTCCATATAGCAACAACGATAAATATCTCGGAATGAATCTTGATGCAAAACTTCGCTAGAAGAAACATCTAAAAGAAAAATGGAAAGAACTGAGTTCAAATTTAGTAAAATATATTGCTTAATTGGGACGTAATCACATTTATCAGTACATAATAAATTAGCAAGTATTGAAACCGAGATGGACATACGAAATTAATTCATTTATTGTAGAAACTTGTAGTTATTGTATTGTAGATTATTGTAGAAACAAATTGTAGCTGAATGGGCAACGACTACTACCAATGTTATTGATAAAAATTTAAATAATTTAAAAAAGTGAAAAAATGATTAGGATATATGCAAGCGGCGCCTGATACTGCGTAATGTTCCAGAAAAAATCTCAAATAAGGTCAGTTTTCATGATGCTAAAGTCGGTTTTCATAGACGCTTGCTTTTGTCCACGGTTATACTTTAGATATTCAAATACAATCGACGTAATAATGGTTGGATTGCGTCACGACATCGCGTGAAATAATATCACGGCCGTTCTGGATTATTAGCCGTAATAAGCGCGAGATACGATTTGAACTAATAAAAAATTTGACCGGCTCACGATTTTATGGCCGATAATAAACCGTTCGGGAGGCCGGTTCGAAGTTTTATTGCAAATTGCGAGAGGTGTTCGGTTCCTTACCGTCGGTAATTCCGGGGAATATTAGCATGCGAGCCGCCTAGATCATATTTCAGAGCTGGAAAATGCCACGTCTGCTTTTATACGACCTTAATAATCGCGATGTTAGTTCGCGACAAAATTCCTCAGTTTATTATCTCTCGCCCGTTTGCTTCCCGCTTTTTCCCCCGTTTGTTGTCGTCGTCTAGTTTTATAATAATGTTGATGCATTGTTTTATTATGAATATGAACGGGGAGATGGAAGTTTTAACGATGGGGCTGTTAGCGCGACGAAATTATTGCAATGAAATGTATGTTTTACTGATATAGTTTCGACAATTTCGACAAATTACTCGAGACATAAGTGTATAATGGCGGTAACGAGTGACATTACTGGAAATTCACAAATAAATGTTATTACAAGACCGTAATAGTCTTACGAGTCATATTATGTAACGTGTATGGTTTAAAACAAAACTTTTAATTCCCTTCTAAACTATTTTAGTTTAATAGTAAAAAGTGACAACTTGTTGAAACTATTGTTTAGACAATACTGCCAAATACTAATGATATTGAACTCTTAAGAATTCTCTCATTCTCATTTTCCCTCATTGTAATGTAGAAACAATATCATAGAATCAGAAATGCTGTAGACAAAACAATATTTAACATTGTTATGACAGATACTCTCGGACTTGATGAGATTTCACATAGGTTAGTATAAGAGCTGCCACGAAAAGTAATAATCATGTTGACATATATATTCAATGCCTATTTGAGACTGAAGCATGTTCCGGAATGTCTTAAGGTTGTTCGAATAATTATGCTTAGAAAGCCTGAGAAACAGGCAGAACAAATTGGATCTTACAGGTCTATTTCGCTGCTACCTGCAATATCCATTTGAGAAACTGCTGTTAAAACGTATAAAACATTTATAGAAATACCAGATTTCCAGTTTGGATTTCGGAATAACCATTCGACAATCGGCCAAGTGTACAGAGTAACAGCGGTTGTTGAAAAGGACATTCGAAGAAAAGAAATACTGCCCTGTAATATTCCTGGACGTCTTGCGGGTTTTTGGCCGGGTATGGCATTTCGGATTAATCTACAAAATAAGTAAATTGCTACCGCGGAATTACTGCGGACTGCTGCAATCATATCTTTTCGAAAGAAAATTTAGAGCTTCTCATGAAGATATCATTCTCAACACTTAAACCTATTTTGGCTTAAGTTCCACAGGGTAGTCTCTTGGGATCACTCTTATATCTGCTCTATACTGCTATCACAACAACAAAAGAAACAGTACTTGGAACATTTGCCGACGACACAATTATAATGGCAAATATCTGTCTAAGGTTATAGAAAAGGTACAGGTAGTGGTCAACAAGATCTACAAATGAACTTAAAGACTGGAAAATACAGTTCAATAACTCCAAATCTGTCCATGTTAATTTGCATTGCGACGAAACAAAAATAAAGACAGAAACCTAATTATATCACTTGACGGATGCCGGATTGCTCAAGCAGAATCAGCTAAATACCTTGGCATCCATAACGATGTTAACCTAAATACGATGGTAGAAACATCATATTAGACAAAGAGCAGAGCAAAATTAGAGCCAAAGTCAAACAACTGTACAGAAGTCGGATTCTCTCAACTTACCTAAATTTAAAGAGATTTGTTTAGAAGTCAATCATAAAGTCGATTTGGCACTATGGGGTTGTACCAACGAAGAGGTGCACGATGATCTAGGAATAGGAATCAAATGGATACACAAAGATTTCGCCCTAAAACATGAAATAAGGTTGCTCAATCACAGCAACATGGAAGCAACACAACTACTGGAGAACACGCAGGATATTAGAAGATTGAAGCGAACCAAACCACACGAACTTGTATAGTTTATAAGTGTATTCTTAACTTTAGCTTAAGTAGATTAGTTTTATTTTAGTTTGCGAAATACATACAGATGTTTCAATTCTGTACTAGCCTTGTTTGTGTATTAACGCAAGTACAACAGCACAATATTAATAAATTAATTTGTAAATTAAGATTTTACTAAGCATATCTAATGTAAGATGTAATTAATAAGAAAATCGATTGGAATATATATTTTCAATAGCAGGTGTTTTTTTCGTTTTTTAGCAAGTTTCGTATTTATAAGGAACCGGGTCTCAATTATATATTCCAGTCTTTTGCGATATAATATGGTTTAGAAGCTTATTAATTTTTTTGAAGATTAGCAAAACTAATGAGCCATTGATTAACGTTTAAAGACATCAATTACAATGATATTCTTGTTATAAATGTTACAGATATTATATATCTGATAAATAAATAAATAACTATTGTTTTATTCTTCATAGTTATATGATTCCGCAAAATAGTTTGCATAAATAGTTCTTTTTGTCACAAGATTGTTTTGTTAACGTAATACTGTTAATTATCTATTTCTAAGATTTCTAAATCCCAAGGGTTGCAAGAAATAAAATTAAAATATCTTATCTTCATAACCACGTTTTCTGTCTGTATCTGTTTGCGAGTTTTATCTATTTTATCCAAACTACATCTTTCTAAACTATCCTCATTATATTTTTAACAAATTCATCATATATAGACAGATATTGTCTGTCTTAATTTTTATTTGCTTTTTGACGTTATTATTTGATAAAATACTTTTTAAAACATACCTCTTTTGCTAACAATAGCGTAAATTGGTCGTATCAATCAATATTTTCTTAACAGGTGAAGCATAAGGTCTTTTCTATGAAGTCGTTTCATAATCTCGTAACATTCTGGCCCATTAGCTGGCCAATAGATGGTAGCATTTGAGGGAGAATTTACGGTTAATAGGCTCCCATTATACGCCGCGAGGATGCACTGATGCAGTATTCGACAGCGGTATGACCTTTTGTTAAAAATAGTTTTCTTGATGATGGTTTTTAAACATGTGATATAGAACTATAGTCTATCCAAAGAAGTTTTGTACATGCGTCATCTAAATTTGTGCCGTCAAAACGTCGCAATATTGTCGTATCAACTCTGAGTTTTAATTAAGTTTGGCGTTGACATACAACAAAATTCTAATCCAAATAAGATAATTAAACTGTTATCAAATATAATTTATTTTAACATTATAATAAATCTAATGCATATATTATCGAAGAACTTAAAACTACAATTAAATACACAGTTGTTCTGTTAATATCTGTACACATTGTTATAACTAGATTTAATCGCCAATCTGCAAAACAGTTAGTATTCTTTCTCTCCTGACATATTTTAACCATATGCTTATCTATATTCTGAACAATTACACACATGTTTGTACACATAAACCTTTTACACTTTAAAATAGCATTTCCTATAGTTATCATATATTAATTATATACTCACCTTTACTTGTTTCCACTTTCATCACCCTGTCACAGAAAGTTTCATTCAAGTGAAAAACTAAGCTATTAATTTCCAATATATTTAACATTTGTTGACAATTCCATTATTTATCAATTTTTTCTTCAATGTATCGAGTTCATCCAAACCGAAGGTGTTATTAGCCATTCCTATTTGCAGCATGAAGTACAATATATCTACAATGAATGTTATAACTAATAAAGCCTAATTAATTATTATTCCAACGTTTATATTTTTACTTCAATCAACTTTATTCCATTCCATTAAAGCTCTTCGATACTTTTCTAAGAGTTTCTTTTGAAATAAATAGAAATTGCTAGTTTGACTACACGTTCGAACTTATGTTCATCAGCATTGTATCTCTTTTTAACTACAATGAAATGAGAAGGAAAATATCGTCAAATTGCGTGATTTTTTAAAATATAAAATATAAAACGTAGGTATAAGCACAGGGATAGGCTGAAAAGTATTACTTACATTATTGTAAAATACGTATAGTAAAATCGAGTAAATATTACATTAAAGTACAATTCTTAAGCCTCAAAGTCATAGCTTACCTTTAAAGCTACAGTAGCCATACTATAATATTTGTACTAACGTATAATAATACATTATTTCGATTTTTCTCGAATCCTCATCTCATTATGCGAAGTACTAGCACAATTTGTTGGTATCTACGAGTTTTCTTATTCTACCCTTCTATGTTAAACTAAACACTATGAACGTAGAAAAATAAAGTATATTTCATCCTTAAAATTTTTCATTATTAAGGCCAAGTTCTTGTCGGACGACCCTCGTAATTTTCGTCCCTCGGTCGATTTTTGTTTGCATCAGCTTTGGTCAGCTTTCGAACCGGAATCTCCGAGATGGAACACAATAGTAGACAAATATTTGTACGCCAATTTTGCTTAGACGGAATATGCACCAGACTGCAATCTCCTTATACGAGCACATCACTATCAAGATATATGAGAATAAAATTAAAAGACATATTTGCATCATTTATGATCATTATATTCATATTATTAAGAATATAACTTATACCTTAATTTGTCATATTTGGTTCATATTTTATTTTAGCTTCAATACTAATTTGTTATAAACATTTCTATTTCCATTGCTGTTAGTTTTTCCCATATATACAGCTTGGATATTCTCAGACAGACATCAAGTTTTGGGACTTATTTTTGTGTATCGATGTAAGTTTTTAGAAAAATCACATGTAGGCACTGTCTGTTACGAATATTTTTGATTCAGTATAATAATTGATTGATTTCAATTTTGATTCAGTATAATAATAGATAAAAATAAAACTAAGGCCACGAAGCCGATGTTTGATATGAATATTGTTACTGAAGCTTTGTGGCTACATATCATAGGATACCAACATCACTTGTTGTATGTGAATAATAGATATTATTACCTATTATCTCCATCTATTTGTTTCTTAATTTTACCTTCTTAACAAAGTCTTCGATGAAGATACGGCTATAAATTCTTCAACATTAGCTCACGTAATCGTGTAAAACTACTTACACAATTTATTATTTTCATTTCATTCCTATACAAGCTATTATAAATAATTCTGTTTTGAACAGAATGGTAGTATTATCACAAAAAATGCGTTGATTTTTGTTTGTCACATATCTTTTAACATACAATTGACATTCACCCAACAATACATATATTAAAAACTTTGTCACTCATACATGACACAATTTTTAGTACTACAACTACAAACTTCGTATATATTAAGGTAATAAGAATTGTAACAAAAATCATGAGAACGAATATTTTTTAACATTTTAATATATTTTGCTCTTAAAGTTAATGAAAATTGAATTTTCGAAAAATTCTATTTCTATATACATCACACATATTTCTTCTACCGCCCAATATATTGAAACCTTATAAATGCATATACATATATTTAAATATTTACAAATGCATTAATATAAGAGAAGCAAATTGTTAGTACAACAAAAAGTAATTTTGTCTATATTTAAAATATATAATTTTAAAAGAGATAGAGAAACTTTTAAATTTTAAATCTTTATTTAATTTCAAGATAATTTGTTTTAGTATAATATTTTTTGTTTGTATATGTAACGTATATAGCCTTAATTATATACAATTCATTTTATAAAGAATAAAAATCGGTACATAAAAGACAACTCCACTAACAATTTATACAACGCTGTGTGATTTTTATCGTTGCCACCTCTTGGTTAGATAAAGATATTTTTTAACAGTTGTGAAGACGTCATACGAATTTAATTTTAATCAAATCACTACTTCTAAACAATATGTTTAACATATGTTATATTTACATTTTCTCGTATTGTTATTCACAATATGGAATGCATTGCATTATTTATTCATGCACGGTACTGTAGAGTTCCACACAGTTGTCGTTTTTTCTGACAATAATATTCACTTCCTTAATATTTATATTAGAAACCCAAAATTATCTTCATACATATTTAAAATGCATCAAATGTTTCACGCAATTTCTATACAATCAACGTAATAATGAAACAATGGAAAATGAACTATCAAAAAGCTATTTTACAATAAACAAATCTCTTAATATCAGTAGTTTGGATATTTCCCAATATATCGAAAAATATTTGATAGAGAAATGGCATTTAAGTAATGGATTAGCTTGATAAATATTATTATGAGTCAGTTCCAGGTTAATAAGACTTTATTGACCAATATACCTGTCGACATAATCTGAAGATCTGAAGCCTCAGTAACTAAAGGCCCGCTGATCGAAAATTAGGATATCAAAAAGCTTAAAGAAAAGCTATCATATCAAACTACAGCTCCAAACTACCACATCTCTAATTAAATAATATATCTCTCGAGAACAAATAACAAGTAAAGTTTTAGTGTTGAAGAAACTCATTCATTAGTTCCACGAGTTAAACTTTTCAAATTGGTATAAACAATATAAATAACACTCAAATTACAAAATGTTCCGAAGGAGATTATATTCAACACTTTGTACTACTTCGTACACAAGTGCACTTAGTACCAAAGTCTATACAAAGAAATATAAATAACAATCTTCGAATTTTAATGAAAAGCTATAAATATAATATATATTTCTATGTTAATATAATATTTAATATTCTAATAATAAAAACTCATTTAAAACGCTGCTTAAAGATCACAGAGGTCGAAAGAACATTATATTTGGCCCAGATAGCGTTTTAATTGAATTAAATTAAGCACTGAATCCCACAATTGTTCCTTTTATTGGGCCAATTATATTTGAATATGTAAGAAAAACAGCAGTAGATAAAATTAATGACATTTTTATTCATTATATTAATGTATATACTACAATGTTTCAATTTAAATTAATATTAAATACGTGAAAATATAATCAAATTGTTTTAAACTATATTTTGTCGAAGTAAATTTCAATGGGGATTGATTTATTAATGATTTTTTAACCCTAAATATATTAGGTTATTGGTTGTATTTTGATATTTTTTCAAATCAAAATATATTCTGTCATTTTTCATAACTATTTCCCATCTTTCTAGTTTCTGTTAGTGAAAAATGTTTCATATTTGTTAAACATTGCCAGATTAGTTCATATTTATTTATTTTGAAAATGTTATTAACTAATATTTAAATAAAATATTCTATTGAAATATTTTTGTAATTTCCCACGTGGCACTCCCTCTGTTAATCAAAATGTGCAAAAAATTAGATAGAACTTAATATATTGGAGATCGCATTCTATAGTCTACCCAAAATAGCAGTCAACTCACATCTTCTAAATTTATGACGTCGAAACGTCGCAATGTTGTCGCTAGTAAACTCCTATTGTATCTCTTTTTAATTAGAATAATATGAGAAGGACAATATTGTCTATTATTAAATCGAATTTACGAACTGCAATAAGCAATACATTATAAATCTTGATGTCGTGAGCTCACTGCTAATTTGGATAGATTAAATATATCTATATTCATTGAAACCTTGACCTAAATCAGACCGTCAGCTTAGACTTTTTCATAAACTATGTGTATTGTAAATTGTAAATATTATGTTCTAATAACCTACATTTGTTAAATAATCAACTTTATTTTCATTATCAATTTTTCTTTCTTTTACAGGTGAGTCACCCATTACACATTTCATAACTATATGATAAGCAGTAAGTATTCGATTAGCTCTATATTCTGACAATGAAATAATTATTCACATATAGTCCATAATGACGATAACTACACCACTTTATCAATAAAAGAACAGATACATGACACGAACATGGGGAAAACGATTTTTTCTTTCGTTAAATTCTATATTAAATCATTCGAATTCTGATATTAATTTCGTCGATATTTTATTACAATATTTATAAGGGGGGTCGTTGAATTTTCCGAGTAAGAAAATCCGCAGAATAAATAACCGGCATTTGATGTATCGACGCTGTGAACTCAACTCTCATTCATCTTTGACGCGTTTACCAGTTTTGGCATTTATTGTTCTGCCCTAGCACATTCGCCAAAAAAAATTATTTAACATCCCATTCAAGTTCCAAGAGTTTGATATGTGTTGCTATAAGCTATAGTGCATTCAATAATCGACATATGTATTTGCATAAACAAGAATATATAAAGTCTGTGAATTAATTTTGAGGGTATTTTTCTAATGTTTGTATATCACTTTTGTAGAACGATTTATCTTTTGCCTCAAAATAAACCTAATGCTAAACATTGCTCAGAATCATCAAGACGTTCTTGTTATTGGTCAACAGTGAGCAAATGCGGCACCCACTTTGAACAGAGCTTTCTCATAGTCAAATGCTCATGCAATATAAAACCAACACGTTCTTTTGATATCCTTGCGATGTTAGCTAACTCAAACAGCTTCCCTGTTCGATCATTCAAAACGATTTTATTGATTTTTTGTGATGTTTTCTGGTGTTGTCACGTTTGGACGTCCACTGCGTTCTGCACCATCGATGACTCTGCGACTACGCTTGAAGTCAGCAAACCAACGTTTTATTGTTGTTTCTGATGGAGCGGAGTCCTTATAACACTTTTCCAGTCATTGCTTAACGTGAACGATATTTTTTCCCATCCAGAAGCAGTGTAAAATTAAAACACACAAACTTATGAGTAGAATATCATGAAATTTTAAAGGCTTTCTTTTGAAGGTTAGCACTATAAATAATAAAACTAGCGCCACTATGTGTTAGGCCCGGACTAGTAAGGTTTCACAAATTTGATAACATGTAACCGGTAATTCCTTTACGTTTTTTTTTCCACTAGAGCAAACATTATTGACAATGGATACCTAAAATTTACCTATTCAAAGTATTGACCATTTGATTTTATACATTATGTCCAACTCTCAGGCAATTTACGAATGCTTTTCTGGAAGAACAGTTTCTCCTTTGAGCTAAAACCGTTTAGTCGCTTGATTTACCATTCATAAATTACAACTTAGCTTATATTCAACTTTTTTGCCAATTGTTTTTGAGTTTGTGTTAGTTTTATTCTATTTTAAATGTAGAAATAGCCATATTGGAATTCTGGCAACCACGTTTTAAATATTCTTGTGGTTAGAGCATGCTCATCGTAAGCCTCTAACAACAAACGATGACTTTCGGCAGTTTGACTTTTTACGAAAGAAAAATAATATGTGTTGTAAATGTACATTTTTAGGTCAGAATTCGATATATTCAAAAATATATAAATCTATAGCACTATTATTTTAATATTAAATTATATAGTTCTGAGATTAATATAAATAGAATAAAATGGCATATATATCAAATTGTAGTATTGGACTGTATATATCCATAGTTTCTTTTCGGTTCCGTTTAAACGCATCAATTTCAATCGTCAACAATTTTCCATGATTATTTCATTTGATATAAGCCTTAATTTCTCATCCTTCAACATTTTTTTGTTTTTTCAAATCGTTTTTTAGTTATATCGAAATCACCAAGTTTCCAGAGATTGAAGTTCAAGAAGACCTTTTCTTGGGTTAAAGAGGAAACATAAAGAAATATATGACATTGCTTTGCAAAAATGTCTAACCTTTATTAGTATCTCTACCAGTTCTTTTTCAATTGAAACATCATAGCTGTATTATAACAAATAATATAACTATGTTGAAGCTTATTTTAAACTTGTCAAGAATAATATTTTTATGTGATCTAAGAATAATAAGACTTAATTTTCAATTTTTCCGATTTTATTTAGTCTCCTCCTTCCTAGACATCTTACAGTTGTAGTCAAATTATTTATGAATATCGCCT
Organism: Rhynchophorus ferrugineus; assembly: GCF_030347505.1. Classification (NCBI taxonomy): domain Eukaryota; kingdom Metazoa; phylum Arthropoda; class Insecta; order Coleoptera; family Curculionidae; genus Rhynchophorus; species Rhynchophorus ferrugineus. The sequence continues at coordinate 85,621,614 of NW_027472580.1, read as the reverse complement.
GCATCTTCGTTCGCCAGCTTGTCTTTGAGAATCTTCTGAATACCACTTTTCTTCCCCAATTTCGATGATATAAACTGTATTGCACAATATCTAAGGTTTCGATGACTAAATTTCAATAGTCTCTGACTGAGTAACTGATCTATTACAATCCGCTTTTGGTGGCCGTTCACTCTGAACTCCAGTGGACTGTGTTGACTAGATTAATTCACAGCGATTATTCAAAAGTAAATTACAGGGTCATCGTAGGTCATAGACCTACGAAAATTTAATTGATTTGAATTGAAAACAAAAAGTATATTTTATTTTAAAATCAATCAGGCTTTGATACATTTATTTGCGCTATTCCAGATTATAACAACTGTCTACTGTTAACATAATGTTGCTCGTTATCTGACGAGAACTTTTCGAAACTTTTAATTATGTGAGGATAGAGATCAGTAAAAGAATCTCGACCGTTTCGTTTCCCTGAATAGAGCTGAAAAAGAATTCCCCGAAAAACACGACCATTGCGGTTTAGTTTTATTGCTCTTTAAGTATTATACAAAGTTAATACAACATTAACTGCGCCCTTTTTATTACGGGGTTATGTTTAGTGTTTGCTGGACCCTCGCTTTGGTTTCGTTAAAGTGTGAAACTTAATACATTATTATTTTTAGGATTTATAGGCGTGAAACCGCATCGAAAGCTTCTTTTATACTAAAGTGGATTTTAAAGCTATTTAATTTCGGGTTTTTATTTGAAAATCTAATTCAATCCAACTTTTAAAATATTAGGTATGCTATTTAGTTTTAAGTAACTGGACTCTCATTCATTTTTAGATTTCTTCATAAAATGTTAAGTGTGAACAAACTATACAGCGCTGGTTTAAGTGCTATTAACTTTTTTATTTTTAAAATGATATAGAACGAATTTTACTATGTGGGCGTAAATAAAAAAAATATTTTTAAGGGATATTTGTTTATTTCAGTTACAAATATATATATATATATATATATATATATATATATATATATATATATACACAATTAAACAAACATCATATAAAGTACTTACAAGCAACAATAAATCGATTAAACTAAAATTAAACAGGAACACGTCGATTGAGAAAATACACGGGCGACAGTTCTGCAATAGATAAAAAAAAATACCCGAGTAACCAATTTTCGAGAATAAGAGTAAGATATAAAGAATGTTAAATCAGTCGTATAATTATTAAATGAATTATCAGCTAGGTTGGTTAACAACGGCGATGATACTCATAATTAATGCCAATTGACCGGTAATTAAATTTGTATGTCGGTCTATTGCGTTTTCAGTGCCGATAGTGACAAAAGACAATAGCGATATCTGATAGCAATGATAAACCGTGCTTGGATGAAGTATGACATGTGCACACGGACCCGAAGGGATAGCACGCGACGTACCAGGAGAATCTCCAGAATAAATTGATAACTGAATAGATAAATGAATAGATAACTAAATATATAAATGAATATATAACTGAATAGATAAATAAATAGAATTAAAATAAAAATAAAACTGGAATACTCTGTGAAAAACTCACCGTTTTGAAGAACTCGGGTTGTGCAGAATAAAACACTGTATAATCGGCACGACTGAAAAACGTACTTACTCTGACGGTCGCGGCTGCATAAATAAACTTTCATAGAGCCCGAAAAGCCCTTGGGCATGTTAAGTTATCACATTTGGCAACTGCAGTTCGAGGAGGGGCTAAACATATTACCAATTATGGCAATTGTTTTTGGTGCTGGGTATCTGCAAGGGTGGCAGATCCCAATCGAGCAGAGATGACAACCTCGCTCTTTTAGTTTCTTTACCGTTATCTTAATTTTTCCAGAAACATAAACGCACCAATAAAATATTAAATTACCCTTAAAATATGATCGATGTTTTACCGTTAACGTAAACTTTCTAACGGTCGATTCTGGGATTTCCAACTCCTCGAACCACAAGTGTTTCTTTTTTGTTCGTTTTTTTATAGAGGAAATTAAAAAATTATATTGAAAAATAATTCGGTTTTACAATAGTCAAACTTGGCATATATTTTATTACTAATCACAGTTCAATACATTCTTCATATTTTTTCTCTAAAATATTATTTCTGTTAAGACAAAAGCATTTAAAAACATCACTGACCTGTAGCGATAACGGAAACAAAAAGAAGAGTTCTGGAAGGGGTTAATTTGTATTGGAGATGATAAAAGCAAAAGAGCATTGGAAGGAGTAATTTTAACATTCAAAATGAAACAGAGGAATGGAACGAAAAGTTGTAAAAATGGTGTAAATATGTGGTACAAGACCTATAACTTTTGATATTGATGAATTAATAGAATATATAAAATTAAGTTACAAAAGTAAAGTAATCCAACTGTTACTTTGTTAGAATGCAAGTTCTCATTAGTAATTAGGAATTGTAATAAAACATTGGTTCTTTTTGCCTCTATTCAATTTTTTTTATTAGATTAACATGGAATAAGGTATTAACTTATGGTTTGTCCTAAAATTATGTCAATGTTTATACCGCTGAATTTCAGGTTATTTGTTCTTCAAAATAACATTCATTTTGTATTATTTTTCTGTGTGTTCGATTTTAACCATGCTTTTATTTTTGATGTTGGACATTTTTTTAGGATATTGAGTAGAAATGTATAAAAAAGCTAATTCAATCGAGTGTCATGCTCCAATTCAGATTACGCGAAAATGCAACGCAATCAATAGATTTCAAGGCTGTTTACTTTTAAAAGTAGTTCAAAAAGTTTTACAGTGCTGATATAAGGATTTTGGTTAACCATGTTTTGCGACCTTAAGATATATCAGTTGAAATTGGATTTATGTGAAAGGATATAAAAAATGGAAGAAGTGGGATGTGAGTATTTAATTTTGTTTGGTTTGGTTCGTACTACCAATGGGCATACTATTAAATCAGAACCTCAGATTGTATTAGAAGACTCTTGAAACTGAAAGCTTCTTTTACCAATTTTTTCTCGGTAGAATTTATTTAGTCTTAAAAGGCAATATCATTTCAATGTATTTGGATGTTGTAAATTTGCAATAACATTCAATACTCAGCATCCAGTTTAACTGGCCAATTGAAAAATCCCCGGGTGACTCATAGATGGCGCTACTAGAGTTAAATCCATATGTTTTTTTAGTTAGCACTAACACTCAAAAGATGCGTGTATAAATTTGACAGCTGTCATTAGTTTGTGAATTATAGCATTTTGAGTGAAGCAACTTTTGTGAAAAAAAATTGATAAAAAGGTATTTCGCGTGTTGATAAAATATTGCTTTTTGAAGGAAAAAAATACAGTTGAAGCTAAAACTTGGCTTCATGCCAAGTTTCCGGACACTGCCACAGGAAAATCAACCATAAAGAAAGCCCAGACGTGGTGAAATGTGCACCGAAGACGGTGAACGCAGTGGACGCCCAAAAGAGGTTGTTACCGACGAAAACATTAAAAGAAATCCACAAAATGATTTTGAATGAACGTAAATTGAAATTGAGTGAAATAGCAGACACTCTAAAGATATCAACTGAACGTGTACATCATATCATTCACGAATATTTGGGTTTGAGACAGTTCTGTGCAAACTAGGTGCCGCGCGAGCTCAATTTTGACCATAACAACGACGAGCTGATGATTCAGAGCTGTGTTTGCAGATGATCAAGCGTAATAAACTCGAGCTTTTGCGTCGATATGTGACAATGGATGAAACATGGCTCCATCATTTCACTCCGAAGTCCAATCGACAGTCATCCGACTGGACTGCACACGATGAACCCGCTCCAAAGCGTGGGAAAACACAACAGTCGGCTGGCAAGATTATGGCATCTGTATTTTCGGATGCGCATGGAATAATTTTCATTGACTACCTTGCAAAAGTAGTTAAACGAATTTTTTTAAATTAGCTGTTGATACCACATTATTGTTGAGATTAATTAATTATGAGTAAGATTTTCTTCATATAGTTCTTTTCAACTTTTTCGTCATTCAGATTGGCAAAAAGATCGCATCCAGAATTTGATTAACAATTACTCTAAACTGCGATGTGTTGTTTAAATTTAAAAGTCTTAAAGTCAATATTATGTTCACGACAAACTTCTACAATGTTTCTTGGATTTAAAACTTTATTGCACTTAAAATGCAGCATAAAGTTGTATATAAAGTTCTTGTTATTTTCTACAACTCTCTTAGAACTTTTAACAATACTGTTGTGTCGATGGAAAAATTGCAATTATTTTCGACAAATACACAAAAAATATTGTTAGTTTAACTGGTATATAAACATTGTTCTACGTTTATTTCAGTTTAAGTCCTTTTTAAGTACATTTATAACAGTTCCAGAAAAGTATTTAAAAATATGCATAAAGAATTTTTTTTAACAATCCTTACAATGGATATAAATGGAACATACTGCAAGCGTAGGTTGTTCTATTTATATGTAAAATACTCTATAAATAGCTGTCGCCAAATTTAAGTCTTTAATAAAGGACGTTTAACCTTTCATTCTTTTCGTTCTACGTTTTACTCTTATTCTAATATCGGTTCAGTTAATACTCTAGTATTAAATTAAAAACAATTTCTTGTTGTTTCTCCTGTATATGGAACATTTACATGCCTGTTAAAAAAAGCATCATATTCAATCTAAACAAGGCAAGGTACAAAGCGTTTTTGTTCGAAAATGAGTATGCTTCAAACTTTGTTTTTTAATTTCACAATGTAAGTTGGGAAAAATGTGAAGAATCTATACTGTTGCAAATTGTGAAATATGGCATTGCAGTAGTAGGCTAGAAATAGATTGAATTATTAATATTGGAAGTACCTTTTATAAAATGGTGATTGTTTTGCTTGACAACACCCTGACTGATGGTACTCTGATGTCAGAATATATTTAGTTACTTCTGACATATTATAGGATACTCAGAATCATTCGCCATACCCTGTTGGGCTGGTGGTTTTGCTTGATCTACGTAATTATGAAAATAGCTCTCTAGATACGATAGATGATCTAGATGATATACCAGACGAGATTGGTTTTATAGACCTCGTCTTTTTTGAGACAGTTTTGGCGTTTATAAATATCAAAAACTCGATTTTATTTCTCAAAAATTCCTCGTCGGGTAGCTACGACCTCGACTTTACCCATTCAGTGTTCCGCCAATGCTGACTGACACATTTGATATCTATTATATCTCACACAGTTGATTATTTAATCTATGTACTTGTCATCTCAAATTTTTCTATGTATATTTTTTCCGCTCTTACAGGTGTCTTAGGGTTAAAAACCACTTGATGTGGTTTTGCTATTGTGTCTCTTTAGTACCTCAACAATGTGCGATCTGTTATTCCCAGATGAAACTGAAAGACCGCTTTGTTTCTTTCCCTTTATTTTATAGATTTCTCTTTATATGGGCATTGGATCTCATTGTACGTTTGCTGATAAGTATTTACATGTAACTCGTTAGTATTTACGTACTCTAAACTGGTCTAAAGTTCATTTTCTAAGGAGTTAGCTTCGAACATGATGCAGACTCTACATGTTAAGGAACTCAGGACGGGTCATTTTTGAAATGGGTAAGGGTGCAATATAACTTGGTATTTTTTCTGTGCATTAAAACTTCTAAGATAGGAATCCACGAGTTGTCGGTTAGCATGGCGATGATTTAGATGTTCCAGATGATAAGCTATGTAGCACATATTTCTAAAGCAATGAGGTGCTATCTAGTATGTCGTTCTCCAAAAGGTCTTCAAAAAAATTTTTGGTTATTTCTAAAATGTATCTCTAAGATACTGAAAATATGTAGAGGAAATACTGTGAGATAGGAGAGATTGCTTGATATTTTATTTGACTAAATTGTTTCAATTTTACTAGGGTGTTAGTGCCATGAGCAAATGATGGCTTGTTTAATCTGGGAAGTATCACTACTATTCTATGCTATCTAACGCTTTCTTCATAATCGGTTTTGATTTCTTTCAATCAACCTTAATTATCTACTGATCAAATAAAAATAGTTAATCTAAAACTAAAATGGCAATGCCATAACTATGTATATCTATATATTGCTGAAAATGTGAGTATTATGTGACATATAGTACCTGGCAATTAAAAGTGAATAAAATAAAACAAATCTATTCATAAGTCTCACTTCATAATCTTGCTGTGAATATGGTGGGATCAGCAAGATATAGCTGCTAAAACTATATGAAACTATTACTGCAGATGCATACCGACGTCACATAGATTGATTATTGGACGACCGTCAAGCCAATATCGTTCTTTAAATACGCCTTAGAACCGATTTTGTAGAATCGATTGGGTAAAGGTGTTTGGGCAATTAAAACACTGGATTCAACTGAGTCGCTCTCTATTTATTTCTACAAACAACTCGGTCAAAGCCTCAACACAGAATGAATCAAGATGGCGGGATCTTCATCCTGTCCGGATGGGTTTAGCGCGAGCATGCGCCGTAGCGTTCATTATAATTTACAGGAAACTACTTTAATATCGACTTATGCAACCATGTATACATGAGGACGTCCACCCAATTATTGATATATCCAACATACGATAAAAGTTATGTAGCGAATTGAGGCATGTCGAATTTTACATCGTGGAATAACGGTCTACAAAATACCCAGAAATGTAATCCCAGATGTTGAACACGGGCGGGGTGCCAATTGGAACCCGACACCGAATAGCTGGCGGCAACCCCGAGACGTTTATCTGGGATATTATTGAAGGGTATTTCGGTCATTCAGTGCTCAACCCTCGTTTGGTTTAGACGTGCCACCATCGACTGCCCAAGCCTCGTCTTCAGGTAACTCCGCTGCCATCCGTTTTATTTATTTGTATTTTCATCTTTTTTATATTGTCAATAAATAACGGTCATATTATGTAAAAAAAAAAAGAGCCACATCATTTTACCCTAAATTGGTGACCCCGACGTGATCTTTCGCAAAATTGGGTTTGGACTCGTGAATGGAGGGTACGTAGAAAATGGTGTATTTTACGTGACCGTTATATTTTTTTTTTGTTTTAAAATTTTAAATATTTTTAATTCGATTCGTTTTCAATTTTACCTTCAAGGTTCATTTTCATTTTATTCCGATTAATTTCATTATTTCCAATTCATTTTTTTAAATTTTTTTTTGTCAAAATTTTTATTTCGCAATCTTTTGGAATATTTTTACGTCACTGCTTAATCATCAGCATCTCGGCTAAACATTTCTTTCGGCGCTATGTTTAAATCATAATGTCTTCCTTCGCTCGCCGTCTCCGTCATAATGGCAGATATTTTGATTTAAAAGGCTTTGGGCAGCTTCGGTCGGATACCGTCGTTATTTGTTTTTTCTGAATTAACCTAACGTATGTGACTACGGATTAGTCACAGAGCGGCTCCAGAAGCTAGATACCGATTGCAGTCACCGTAGACTCGTTATGTCTTCGCCGAAGTACCAGAATTGCTAACGTCTCGTCGTCGAAGAAAATAAGCTACCACGTCGTCGAACAGTCGATCCTCCCACAGCGTCGATTACGGGAGCCCTGTCTGAAGAATAGCTTGTTTTCAACGTCGTCGATGGACCACATTCAAGTGCCAAAGCGACGATGATGCAACGGTATCTGTAGGACCGGAAGATATCAAAAGCCGTACCAGATCGCAACCGTACCAACCACAACCGTTTCGAACTATCATAGTTTTTCAAAGCCCATTTTACACAGCACACTTTGTTTGGTATATGTTTTTTTTTGTATTTGATATTTTTTGCAAACATTTTTGTATTTTTGTTGAAGTAATTTTATGTAAAATTCTGGCAGGGGAGTATTGTAGCGAATTGAGGCATGTCGAATTTTACATCGTGGAATAACGGTCTACAAAATACCCAGAAATGTAATCCCAGATGTTGAACACGGGCGGGGTGCCAATTGGAACCCGACACCGAATAGCTGGCGGCAACCCCGAGACGTTTATCTGGGATATTATTGAAGGGTATTTCGGTCATTCAGTGCTCAACCCTCGTTTGGTTTAGACGTGCCACCATCGACTGCCCAAGCCTCGTCTTCAGGTAACTCCGCTGCCATCCGTTTTATTTATTTGTATTTTCATCTTTTTTATATTGTCAATAAATAACGGTCACATCATGTAAACACCACTGTTTCATTTCGATTTACCTCCATTCACCGAGCCGCATCATTTTACCCTAAAGTTATATAGTATGATGGAGAATATTTCAATTAATATTTATTGTACTAATTTTTCTGAATAAATACATTTTTAAGGTACAAAAATGATCATAATAATATTTAGACAAGATTACAATAATTTTAAAAACATATTTAAACTCAAAAATTGTACGTTAACGTAAAGAACATCAACATTACATATCGTATATTCTTAAATTTGTTGAACAATATATTTAAAAAATAAAGTAACGTGCAATAAGTTTACGTGCAATATTACCATGGCCACGTTAATATGGAATCTGGAACGCTCTCTACGTACGAACGAAAATATAAGTCACCTTTCGCGGAAAAGAAACGAAATAAAGTTGCTTTTGAACGTACCTACTGATATAAAGCATGTCTGGCGAGCACATGGACGGATCAAAGTGAAATGAAACTTTTCGGCTAAAAGGAAATTTTATTTTAAGGCGTACTCGACGACTTCAATTCTTCGACGTTCTTCCTGATATATAATTAAAATTTAATATATATATATATATATATATATATATATATATATATATATATATATATATATATATATATATATATATATATATATACATATATATTAAAACAAAACAAATGATTCGCTTTAGAACTATTTTATTTTAACGGACAAAATGGTCGGACTGTATGGTATTGGACCATATAATATTATCTGACTTCTGACATAATCACACTGATATTTTGTTAATATTGTTTGTACTGTCGTCTGCGGTTTGTCCTTAATAATCTTCCAAGTTGTCCTGTTTTTACCCAAATGTTCATGGTATAGCCTAATAGAAATGGTTTTTGAAGATTTGAAAAACCCAAAGCCCAACTTGTTTTGGGAACCCACGGATTAAGGATGTTTTTCAAAGCCTGGATGTTTCCTACTTCTTATAGTTTATAGCTAAAGAACTTCAAGCACCTTCAATTAATTTTTGACTGAACTTACAGCTTGAACTACGATACTTTTGTCCAAACTCCACTTAAATATATCAAGGAATACTTCGATTAATTGCAGAATAATTGGCAATGCAACATGATCCTGTCTGCTTTTCTTGATCAGTAAGTTAAGTCCAGTTAATTGAATAAACTGAAAAGTAGTAAATCAGTTATGAAGCAGGTGTTTTTATTTTATTTGAAAATTATCTTATTGCGACAGTAGATTTTTCAATATCTTACAACTACATCTGTAAGAGGTCAATTGAAAAGTCCCCGGCCTACCATAGTAAAACACATATTTTTTGGCAAAATTAGTTTTTGTATTCAACATAATTCCCTTCGAGGCTGATATACCGATTATAGCGACCCTCCAACTGTTCGATGCCATATTGGTAGTACGATTTGTCGTTTGCTTTAAAATAGGCCTCAGTTTCGGCGATCACCTCTTCATTCGACGAAAATTTCTTCCCAGCGAGCATTCTTTTGAGATATTAGAACAGGAAATAGATGCTGGGGTCCAGATCTGGAGAATACGGTGGATGAGGAAGCAATTCGAAGCCCACTTCATGGATTTTTGCCATCGTTTTCACTGACTTGTGACACGGTGCATTGTCTTGGCAAAGCAGTACTCTCTTTTTCTTCAAATCCGACCGTTTTTCGGCGATTTCGTCCGTCAAAGAGTCGAATAACGTCAAGTAATAGTCGCTGTTAATGGTCTTTTCTTTTTCAAAGTAGCCAATCAAAATTATTCCATGCGTATCCCAAAATACGGACGCCATAAACTTGCCAGCCGTCTTTTGCATTTTCCCGCGCTTTGAAGAGGGTTCATCGTGTGCAGTCCACTCGGATGACTGTTGATTGAACTTCGGAGTGAAATGATGGAACCATGTTTCATCCATTGTCACATATCGGCGCAAAAACTCGAGTTTATTACGCTTTATCATCTTCAAACACTGCTCCGAATCATCAACTCGTCGTTGTTTTTGATCAAAAGTGAGCTCGCGTAACACCTACTTTGTACAGAGCTCTCATACACAAATATTCGTGAATGAAAGGATGTACACGTTCAGTTGATATCTTTAGAGTGTCTGCTGTTTCATTCAATTTCAATTTACGGTCATTCAATATCATTTTGTGGATTTTTTTAATGTTTTCGTCGGTAACAACCTCTTTTGGGCGTCCACTGTGTTCACCGTCTTCGGTGCCCATTTCGCCACGTCTAAACTTAGCATACCTTAATGGTTGATTTTCCTTGGGCAGTATCCGGAAACTCGGCATTAACCCAAGTTTTTGATTCGACTGTATTTTTTACCTCCAAAAAGCAATATTTTATCAACACACGATATTCCTTTTTATCCATTTTTTCATAATAACAAAAGTTGCTTCACTAAAAATGCTGTAATTCACAAACTAATGATCCGACAGCTGTCAAATTTACACAAGCCTCTTTTGAGGGTTAGGGCTAACTAAAAAGACATATGGATTTAATTGTAGTAGCGCCATCTATGTCCCAGGCCGGGAAATTTTCAATTGACCGCTTACTTGAAACTGATAGAGTTATAGTTAATAATATAATTCTAATATTTGAATAATTTTTTTTCAATATTATGATATTCGATTTAATTATCTGAAATATTTAATAAATAAAATAGTGGATGATGGTAAACTTCATGTACAGTTGAATAGCTTTCCTTGAAATTAAATAAATGGTCTAGAATTATGTTTTCGTCTTTACTATTTTGAGAAAAGCTATTAGCTTATTACATGAAACTCGTACATACTCAATCTAGATTTCGTGAAATGGGTGATCCATCTTTTGCGTTATAATCGCTTATTCTCCAACCATATGGTCTAATTCCCCGACTTTATATAGCGCTTGAGAATAATTGATTGTTATAAAAAATATATCCCTGGTATTTATTTTTTTATAGTTCTTAATTTTCATGTTCATTCAGAACACATTATCTCAAACATCTTGATCCATTCTAATTAACGAAAAAGGACTTAAGAAAATGTTATTTATTAATCTATATAGTTCGTTGTACACGCATTCCCAAAATTTATGCGAATATCTAGGCTCAAGAGAGTGCTTAAGGATTTTAATTAATTAAGGTTATTATAATATTAGGTAATTAAACAAAAATATAGTCTTTTTAATCGTTTCTATTATCAAAATCTATAGGAATATCTTAACCTAGTCTTGTAATTCTAATAATTATATTCAGTTCCAGAATTAACTTATTTGCAATTACAAAATCACATAACAAAAAGTATAGTATTTTGCATACATTAACACATAAAAACGTATTAATTATATACATAAATCTAATTTAATATTGAAGCCGGCTTGGTTGGCGCAGTGGTAAAGGCGACAGGACGATCCACCTACTGTTGCGATAGTCGCGGGTTCGAATTCTGCTGGGGCATGGTCGTAAATTTATGTTTGTGATTATTTAACATTTGTAATTGTCCTTAGGCAAGAAAGCAAAATCCGACAAGGAAAATGATACCAGTCACGCCAGTAACCAGGCTGGGTAAGACCGGACGTCTTCTGGAATGCTATGTGCTATCGTGTATCACCATGATATAGTTACCTAATTCTGACTTTTGATCTATTCTACATCGTCTATACTGAACAGAAGTTAAACAACGCCAATATAATGAACAATAATTTCATTCGTTTTTCTCGATAACTTCTTTTTTAAATAAAACATCAATGTTCACAAAAAAGAACCAAAAACTTATTCAATATCCTAATTCTTATACAACCCATCATATTTCTCCACTCTATTCTAGCATAAAATTAAATATAAAACAAGTGGTTGAAATTAAAAGAAAAAGGTGAGATCTTAGTTTTTCAATTGGTTACCCGGCCAGTACAAACGTAGAAAATTAAATCCCATCTCGAGGACAAAGCAAGAGTTATTTTAAACGGCGCTATCTCTCCTTATCCCCGGGCGGGAAAAAAGAGATAATTAAAATTTTTCTTTTTCCTCCACGGTCTTTTAAATTAATAACGCTATAAATTTCGGGGGTTATAATTTTCGTTTTGGAGGCGGGGTTTGAAAATAATGGCGAAAGCCACAGTGTTAATTGGAACTTTTTACAGTGTTCCTTGCAAATTTCGGCCTAAAAAATCCGATATTATAAAATGAGTTTTTGGTTAATGGCTTTTGTTGTGCTCTGACCCATCGAAATGGAATTGGTTTCCTTACAAAATAAGATGGCAGGGTCAGAAATAAGAATATGTCTGATAGATCACTTATAGATGGAACATATCCGTGTTTCTGACGATATTCATATTATTTCAAAAGCTTCATCTGGAAACACTTAACACTTTATTCATCAAATCTCCAACATATCTCTCTATAAAAAAATTTCTGTTCTAACTCTTCAATGTCTGTAGAATGGTTTGTTAAAAGAAAGTTCAGTTGCTGTTCATACAACTGTGTTTGTTTTCCTAAAACACCGCTTCTATAACGCTGACTAATCCACTGTTTGTCCTTAACAGTATTTCTCCTTAAACAACAACATATTTCTGTAACGTGTAACAGTACCATCCCAAAATTATATAGTTCATAAATAGTGCTTGATCTATCTATTGGCCTCTCTATTTTTGACTTGCTCAGTGTTAAGACTATCAAACCTTCGAACTACGAGGGTGGTTCAAATATGATCGAGACAAATACTCTGACACATTTATTTACTATTAAAATATGTACAGTTTTTCAAGGTATTTTCACTCACTAGTTACGCATTTTGTCCATCTTTCCGGAAGTTTTTTGATGCCGGTATCGAAGAATTCTTTGGGCAACTCGGACAATCATGTGCGCACGAACTCCTCCACCTCGTCGTCGGTGTTGAATCTTTAACCTCCGAGGGCTTCTTTCAGTAGTCCAAACATGTAGTAGTCACAGGGTAGGACTGTAGGGACGTGTTCCGGTACCCCCCACCCTAATTCCGATATTGTATCGAGGGTGGGACGCGCGATATGAGGACGCGCGTTATCCTGGAGAAGAATCGCACTTCGTGCTGTAATGCGTCTCCGTTTTGAGCGATAAGCGGGTTTCAAGTGTATTTTCAGAAGGTTAGAGTAGTGTGCAGTATTAGTGGTAAATTGAGTGCGCAGGAAATCGACGTACAACACGCCCCGCTGGTTCCGGAACACCGTCCGATTTGACTTCTTTCTCCTTCCTCCACTCTTTACACGAGATCTTGCTTTCGGGAGTGTAATACTGTACCCACGTCTTGTCTGTAGTGAAGATTCGCGTTAAAAAACCGTCTCCCTTCGCGACGTATCCAGCCAGCAAGCGGCGACAAACTTTCAACCGCGTAAATTTTTGCTCGAAGTACAACCGTTTAGGAACCCATCGCGCCGTTATTTTGCGATATTGAAGGTACTGATTGAATTGAAGGTCGTGATTGATAGACTTTACACTACCAATAGTGATTCCGAGTTCAGCCGAAATGTCTCAAAAATTTATCCTACGATTCTACGCGGCGAATGTTGTCTGGTGTAATGCTGGTTCGCGGTCGACGATGATGCCGTTCATTCTCGACGGTTTCGCGACCATCCTTGAATGCTTTGGCCCATTTAAACACGGCAGCCCTATTCAGGCGCTCACTATCTGATTTCGCAAACGCCGAAAAATTTCCGTCTTTTTGACGCCTTCCCACGCTAAAAAAACTAAAAACGAACGTAGCGCTATGGCGGTCGGCACTTGAAGTTCACTCATGGTTGTAGCACACGCGTGAAGCATGCGCTGCCGACAAAAACTATGCCAGACTGTTCGTGAGGGACCCATCTATCACATACTCAAGCCACGATCTTCAAAACATACATACATACAGCGTTTGTCTTCATCATATTTGAACCACCCTCGTAGCAATCCAAATCTGCCAATACACACACACACAATGAGCTCGTAGTCGAATAGATCTACGAAATTATTCACGATTCCATATTAAAATATGAAAGAGCATTGCTAAATTTCAGCAACCTAGCGAACTTGTGTAATGTATAAGTGTTATAGAATTTAGTTTAAGTAGCCTAATTAATTTAATGTAAATTTTAGTCCCTACTCTTACTTGAATCATAGAATAATAGTAGTAAATTAATTTTTAAATCAAAATTGTACTAAGTGTGTAAAATCTAATGTACGATGTAAATAAAAAATTCAATCACATATCTAGCTGGTCAATTGGCACAAACATAAATTAATTTAAATACCATAAATGAAGCAAAATATTTAGATATAAACCTGCTATTAACTGATGATAATACTGATTTAGCACAATCCCGAAGTACAAAAGCAATCTTTCTTTTATAAGAAAACAACTAAAATATAAACACATTAAACAATATTAAATATATCATACATTTGCTATAAAACAATGCCAAGAGAACAGTTTAAACAACTTCGTTGCGGAGTAGTCAAGGCGAGAGGATGATCCTCCTACTTCCGAATCCCACTGGATGGAGTGGAAAACCTGACAAGGAATAACCATCCCAGTCATGCCAGTAACCAGGCTGGATAAGACCGGATGTCTTCTGGGATGGTCTCTTAAGTTGGTCGCTGACCAGTCGGTAGGCTTAATGCCGAGGACCATGGTTCGGAGCCCAAGTTAAACTGTAGGTCCAGTTTAGATAAACTCGCGTTGGTAAAAAGGAGACTTTAACATTTGTTTTTTAATTAAAAAAAAATATATGTAATATAATTTAATATTTTTTATAAATACTAAAATATGAAATTATTGTTAAAATTAACATATTTTTTTCTAACTGGCTCTTGATTTTATCAATGAATGTTTCATACTAAATTGTTTTTCACTACGAAAATATCACTAACATGTAATCGGTATCTTTTATCCTATTTCATTTCAATTATTTTATTAAATTCCTTGTCTTCACACGAATGCCCACGATATTTCCACATATCCGCGGTTAAAAACAATAACTACAAATGTGTCTTATTATTTTTCCAGCGATGATACTTCTGTAAACTTTTTCAATTTATATTAATGTGGCCTGTCAATTTATATCGTAACTTTTATACACCTACTGACATTGCACAAGCCTGTAATATAAACTAGAGTAAATTGCAGTAATATCAGCAGCATCAGAAATATTTATATTTAGAAATAAACGTCGATAAATGTTTATAACTCATCCTCTGAATAACAAATATAAGTATTCCAAAGTTCATGCATGAAATTATTTTCATAAAATATGCAAAAATTTAATATATATATATATATATATATATATATATATATATACTATAATGACTATTATAGTTATATTTTACTCTATAGTATTAAATGACATTTTTTTTTAAATTTCTTTAATGGTATTTCATGAATATATTAGAATTTTATTGAAACAATGTGTAATATCAACATTTATTAATAGATCGTGGTTTGCTAGAATAAACCTAAAATTGCAACACTATTCAGAAAAAAATGCAAAATCCGCGGTGAATAATCACACTTTATAGATATACAACAGACGCTCGATAACGTAAACACTCAACAATTAAAACATTCCGTTATCGTAAACAAAATTTGTACGTTTGTTTTTTGCAACTACGAAATAATTATCGATGTTAAATTTAATTTTTTATAAATATAATTTTCAAAGTTTTTTTATACATACGCCATCAAGATGTTTAATGTATTGCCTGCCGCAATTTGTAAATTCGTTTTAGAATCAGACAATATTCTCCTTCTTATTTTATTTTAGTTAAAAAGAGACGCAATGCTGTCTGATTAGTCCGAATACGTAAACGAATGAGCCTGTCAAAGTTGTCCGGTTGTCAGACGTATACAAAATTCTTGAAAGCAATAGTGATAAGAGGTTATAACTCTAACCTATAAACTATTGTTGCTGTATAATTAACTGTAGTTTTTCGATGTGCTATAATGTTGAAATAAATTATATTTGATAATATTTTCGTTAAATTATTTTATTTAGATTAGAATTTTTTTGTATGTCAAACCAAACGAAACTAAAACTCGGAGTTGATGTGGCAACATTGCGACGTTTTTATATCACAAATTTAAAAAGACGTATGTACAAAATAACTTTGTAGAGACTATTTGCTGCTGAAAATTATTTGCAGTATGTAGTCAATAGACTACAATTATCGAGTTGATTCAACCTTAGAATGAAAATGAGGGTATGCTACATGAATCTTTTCGATAAACCTTATTATTAACAATGCTGTATGAATGTTCCTTAACAATACTGCCCTTAACAACATTGTCTCAACGAATTGTTTCTATGATCACAAGATTGGCATTATGAAGAAAGCAAAAAGTAAGTTGTGGATAATCTCAAAACATACATCATTCTTTTCGAAATCCATAAATTGTCTAAACGATGGGGAAATGTAGCAGCTATCGACGAACAATACCTTGAATGAGATTAATGCTTATATTTTATATTTATATAGAATTATTATATATATAGAATATTATATTATATAGAATATTTTATCGATTTTTCACAATAAAGCATAAAATTTAAAAAAAATCCTTTAAAGTAATTTATAGGCCTAATATAATAAAAATTATTTTGTAATAGAATGTGATATATTGGTTAAAATCAGGTTATGGGTTTATTTATTATGTTTGTAGATAGGTAGATAGGCAAAATCGGTAAATTTACCAAAAAGTTAATAAACATGACAGCGCTGCTTAGAATGTTGCAAAGTATATGGCAAAGAAAACGCTTGTTAAATTATAATATATGTTTTTTGTCGCATTCGAGTCGTTCCATATCAAACCCAATTCCGATAGTTTCTGTCCGATATTAAATCCGTTAGTTTTTGTTATGCAGTTAATTTAAATTACAATCTCTCATGGCGAGTAAGCTGGAAAATGACAAAAAAAATACTTATTAAAAACAAATATTTGGTTTCGATTGGAAAAAGCTTATTTCCATATTCGACCGGCTAAAAAATGTAATTACGTTTTTATTCTTTCTGTTCAGCGTCTTTTGTGGAAAACACACAAAAAGCGTATCAAAAGATGGCGTTATTCGTTTGTTCTTGTTGAAAAATAGCTGTTTTTATTGTGTTTTGCTATAAAGGAAGGTTAGTTTGTCAAGTTTTCATTCTATATTAAAATCTATAAGGTTTTTTGCACATTTTCAATTAAATGGAAATAATGAATCATGTAAAATTTGTATGTGCTTTTTGCATATCAAAGAATCCATTGAATGTTTTGTTTAGTTTTTACTCTACATGTTAAAAATATGCTGTATTTATAAGACACGCATTTCTTTTTAAAATTTTTATAGCGTTTCTATTTAAAGTTTTGTGAAAATATGCCAAATGTTGTATAAATTATAATTTCAGTAAAGAAATATTGAACCAAAATTTACGAAATTTTTAGGGTAAATTGAGATGGCTCGGTGAATGGAGGTAAAACAAAATGAATCAGTGGTGTTTACATTATGTGACCGTTATTTATTGAAGTAATATAACCCATTTATATACTACTATGGTCAAATATTGTAAAAAAAAGTTGAATTAGTATCAAGTTATTTATCTTTCAGCATTTCATTTTATTTCCATTTTCATCCTATTCAAATCAATTCTTTTTTAATTCAATGCCTTCAGACCAGTTGTTGAATTGCATTTCTCAAATGGTCTTTAGATCTAATCAGAGCGGTTTTTTTACTTTTTTGACAGAGTTAATTCCAGAAAACATGATAACTGCGTATTAATATAAGAAAATTTTTTTATTAAAAAAGATTCAATATCCTGTCTGAAATTCATTTCTGGAATTTTAATAAGATTAATATAAGATGCATAACTTCATTCGCATTAATAAGATTCTTGTTATTGCATTATTCAATAAAGATTTCAAATTAATCCATCTGGACATACCATGGAGAACTGCTTTTCTCTGTTCTATTTCATTAGACTCGTTGGAATTAAATAATCCCGGCATAGCTTAAAGCAGTCTTTGTTTTGCTTTAGATTTGACTTAATTACAGACAACGAAGATGGAATTACGGGTGTCAGTAAATACATCAACTGGGACCAGCAAACATCCAATTAGAGGCACTAATGGTTTTTTACTTGTGTGTATATTAATTAAATTGAATCGTCACGTAATTATTAACAATCAACGTATTCCCTAGGTGAATGCTTTAAGAATCTTTTTCAATATAAAAATTATGATATTTCTTAACACCGAAAATAAAAATATTTGGATAATTTATCATGTTTTATTACATCTTACATCTTACAATAGATATGCTTAATACAATAATAATTTATCAACCATAATACCTCGGATTATATCTCGATAGTAGGTTAAAGTGGAAACATCATGTTAGCCAAGAAACAGAGCAGATTAGACTCAAAGTCAAGAACCTGTACTGGTTAGTCGGAATATACTGTTAACTTAACCTAAAATCAGAGAGATTGGTTTATCAGTCCATCATAAAGTCTCTTTGTACTTAAGAGGTGCAAATATGGGGTTGCACTAAAAAACGTCAATAACAACCAACCAGTAATCAAACGCTCCCAAAACAAAGTTCTACGATTAATTACCAATGCTTATTGTTACGTAACCTACGACCATGACCTTAGAATCAAATGAATACACGAAGTGATCCAAAATTTCACGCTAAAACATGAAATAAGGTTGCTAAATTACAGTAACGTAGAAGCAATATAGCTACTGGACAACAGGCAGAAAATTAAAAGATTGAAGCGAACCAAACCACACGAACTAGTTTAGTGTACAAGTGTATTTTTAAGTTTAGCTTAAGTAGATTAACAGGTCAATTGAAAAGTCCCCTGCCTGACACATAGACGACGCTACTAGAATGAAATCCATATGTTTTTTAGTTAGCCCTAACCCCCAAAAGATGCGTGTATAAATTTAACAGCTGTCGTATCATTAGTTTGTAAATTATAGCATTTTGACTGAAGCAACTTTTGTTATTGTGAAAAAAATGGATAAAAAGGAATTTCGCGTATTAATAAAATATTGCTTTTTGGGAAGGGAAAAAATACAATTCAAGCAAACACTTGGCTTGATGCCGAGTTTCCGGACAGTGCCCCAGTAAAATCAACCATCAAGGATTGGTATGCTATGTTTAGACATGGTGAAATGAGCACCGAAGACGGTGAACGCAGTGGAGATCCAAAAGAGGTTGTTATTGACGAAAACATTAAAAAATCCACAAAATGATTTGAATGTCCATAAATTGAAACTGAATGAAATAGTAGACACTCTAAAGATATCAACTGAACGTGTACATCATATCATTCACGAATATGTGGGTATGAGAAAGCTCTGAGCCAAGTAGGTCCCGCGCGACCTCACTTTTAACCAAAAACAACGACGAGTTGACGATTCGGAGCAGCGTTTGAAGATGATCAAGAGTAATAAACCCGAGTTTTTACGTCGATATGTGACAATAGATGAAACATGGCTCCATCATTTCACTCCGAAATCCAATCGACGGTCATCCGAGTGGGCTGCACACGATGAACCCGCTCCAAAGCGTGTGAAAACTCAGCAATCAGCTGGGAAGGTTATAGCGTTGTATTTTGGGATGCGCATGGAATAATTTTCATTGACTACCTTGAAAAAGCAAGGACCATCAACAGCGACTATTACATAGCTTTATTGGACCGTTTGAAGGAACAAAATCGCCGAAAAACGGCCTCATTTGAAGAAAAAGAAAGTGCTACTTCACCAAGACAATATTGCTTCCTCATCCACCGTATCCTCCAGGTCTGGCCCCCAGCGGCCTGTTCTCAGATCTCAAAAGAATGCTCGCTGGGAAGAAATGTTCGTCGAATGAACAGGTGATCGACAAAACTGAGGTCTATTTTGAATTTTTGCTTGCATTTTCTAATTTTTTCACAAATTGCTGTGAAGTAACACCATTTCATAATTAAGGCTTTTATTAATAACATCTTGGACACCTTCGTAAATTCATTTAATTTCGAAGTCATCGTGGATTTCTTCTTTGACTATATAGCAATAAACACTGGTAACCAAGGAACTATATTTTGGCTTCACTGGATTACTTGTCAGTTTAGTGTTTTAGTGCAACGCCATATTTGCACTCCGTAAGCCCAAATAGGCTTATAATAGACTGATTAACTAATATTTTTATTCTTAGGTCAAGTTACCGTCAAGTTACTCTTCCAACTAACCAGTACAGTTCTTTGATTTTGAGTCTGATCTGTTCTACTTTTTGTCTAACGTAGTGTAAAAACATTACTATCCTAGTTAAGCTTACAATGCAAAAATCTACCCTGACAATATAGTTCAATATTCATATATTTTTAACTGGTACTGATTTTAATAGCTGATACAGGAACATATAGAATGACTTTTTCAGTATATATGATTATTTTGGTGGCATCATGATCTCAATCAATATAATAACTCAATAAATGTTACACGATGTAATTCTTCGGTTAATGAAAGTATATGTTTTTATGGCATTAGGTTAAATATATTAAGCTATGTCATACACGTCAAGTGTGACTCAAAGTGTGAGAGAGATTTAACTAGCATCTAAAATTAAGTACCGAAATACAATTTAAAATTTAGTACTAATTTTAAAGGTTTGTTCAAAATAATTAAAAGATTTTTTATAATGTTTAAGAAATATCTTGACATTTTTTTTTCAGACTTGTATAATCCTGTATGAAATCATGTAATTTTGTGACTCAAACGATCTTCTTGATCTAGGAATGGAAAGTTATCAGGCCCTGTTTGCTAGCATTTATATCAGTTAATGTAACTGACCTTCTTCTGTTCGATTTTTTTTCAAATTTATTTGATGACAACATTCTTATTACCTGAGAGATACAGAATATATTTAATGAAATAAATTCCCTGAAAATTAAATAATACATCTACCATATATAAATCGAATCGAACCTCTAACGATAGAGAGCTACTCCATTCAATTTATTTAGAACCGTTCGGAGTAAATAACTCCGCACAGCTTGAAGCAGTCTCTGTTTTGTTTTGGCTTTAACTTAATTAAAACCAACGAGGATGGAATTAGGCCGATGTCGGAAAAATGCACCGTCTTGTCGACTAGCGGCGTTCTAGTTTCTGCGAATGTTTGTTTAGACTAGCGATCGGATTTTTTTCCCGAAGAGAGTTTCACGTTGGGAACGAAATCTAATTAAATTGAAACGTCGAACGTATATATCGCACCTAGGTTTAGACACTGTTTTACGATGGCTATTTAGGAACTTCAAATATTAGATCTGAGAGTACAGTATACGCGAATTAACTTCATAAATATTTTATTTTTAACTTTGAAATCAATTGAATTTTCTTGTAATTTAAGTTTACGTTTTTATGTGATTTATTTGGCAAGAGTCTAGTTTTGGAAAATCATGCGCACAAAGGTTTGAGTTTGCAACATTGCCAGTTGTTGAAATTTATAAGTATATTTGATGAATATAATATAAATAGAATAAATTATCTTGAATTCACAAGTTAAGCCAATATCAAAGAATTAAATATTTCTGTTGAGGCCCAAGTAAAAACGTTTTTATATATATTTTTGTCCCCTCTATTATAAAAAAATATAATATGAAGAAGCTTTTATAAACATGTTTCATTTTAAAAAGAAAAAAGAGAAAATAAAACAACATGTAATTATTTATCATTACATAAACAATACAGTAACAAACCAAAGTTGAACAAAACAATTTGAAGCCCAATTCATGGATTTTTTCCATCGTTTTCACTGACTTGTGACACGGTGCATTGTCTTGGTGAAGCAACAAAAGCAAACGGTCCAATAACGTTATGTAATAATCGCTGTTGATGATCCTTCCTTTTTCAAGTCAAATGAAATTGAAATAATATTCAATGAAACTTATTCCAGGCGCATCCGAAAAGACAGACGCCATAATCTTGCCAGCCGACCTGAATTTTCCCACGCTTTGGAGCTGGTTCATCGTCTGCAGTTCACTTGGATGACTGTCGATTGGACTTCGGAGTAAAATGATGGAGCCATGTTTCACCCATTGTCACATTTCGTCGCAAAAACTCGGGTTTATTGCGCTTAATTATCTTCAAACACTGCTCCGAATCATCAAGTCGTCGTTGTTTTTGGTCAAAAGTGAGCACGCGCAGCACCCACTTTGCACAGAGCTTTCTCATACCTAAATATTCGTGAATGATATGATGTACCCGTTCAGTTGATATCTTTAGGGTGTCTGCTATTTCATTCAATTTCAATTTACAGTCATTCAAAATCATTTTGTGGATTCTCATTTCACCACCTCTAAACTTAGCATACCAATCCTTGATGTTTCAGTGTCCAGAAACTCGACATCTAGCCAAGTTTTTGCTTCAATTGTATTTTTTCCCTTTCAAGCGAAATTCCTTTTTATCCATTTTTTTCACAGTGACAAAAGTTGCTTCACTCAAAATGCTATAATTCAAAAACTAATGATCCGACAACTAACAAATTTATACACGCATCTTTTGAGGGTTAGGGCTAACTGAAAAACATATGGATTTAATTCTGGTAGCGCCATCTATGTGTCAGGCTGGGGACTTTTCAATTAATCTGTTATTAGATACTTACATGTATAATAATATGGTTTTAGGTTAAGAAGACATTAATTGACAAAATTGGTACAATATATATTAATCAAAATATTTCCATTCAATTTCTATATTTTTTTCCACCTTTCTGGACATATGACAATACCGTATCAACAGTACACAACATATTGGCTTCCTCAGCAGCTCAAAACCGTATGCCAGCCAAGTCATGCTGTGTCGATTCGAACAAATGGTAATCAATAGGCCTAATGATTACGCTAAATGTCGCCGAATGTTGTCATGTAAAAGCAACACTTGCTTATGGTATTAGCAATGAATATTCCGATTTGATGACAATATGGATGGGTCTCCTAAACTAACCCGTCATTCTTGAACTGAGTATTGTCATAGTAGATGCACTTTTATCGTCATTCACAATACGCCCGAAATACGCAAAAACTCTTCATTTATTACCTGGTTTCATTAATGAAACTGCAATGTTGAGGCAGTTGGAATTTTCAGGAAATTCGCGTAGTTTTTTTTCGCACCATTTTCTCCTTCCTTTCGTCCAATAAGTCTTAAAATTCATTGTGTCCAAACTTTTTTCGTTGTCCAAGCTGTCCTTTGTCATTTACATCAAACCAATCATTTTTAAAACATTAAAACCAATACGGAGAATTGGAATATGACGGAGTAGCACCAAAATAAATTTCTAAACATATTTTATAGATTTCAAAAGCAGATTTATTTAGAAAGAGATCAAGCAACATAAGTAATTAATGTTAAGAATGCAACATTGACCGTTTCATGATTAGCATCTGTATACACTAAATAATTCAATAATAGTAAACAAAAAACTGTTATGTTCTGATGAATACCAAAACCATTGAATCTAACCGATTGTTTAACATATAAAGAATTTTCACCAATATGTATATATATATATATATATATATATATATATATATATATATATATAAGTTGATCAAAATGCATGAAATTACGTAATAGCATAAGTTCCTACCATCTATATTAAATCCTTCAAAATCAAAGTGCAGTCCTAGTAAGTTATGATGTTCAAACATCAATAAGTAAAATTATATATATATATATATATATATATATATATATATATATATATATATATATATATATAAGTTGATCAAAATGCATGAAATTACGTAATAGCATAAGTTCCTACCATCTATATTAAATCCTTCAAAATCAAAGTGCAGTCCTAGTAAGTTATGATGTTCAAACATCAGTAAGTACTTAAATAACACATCATTAAATAAGTGGATATTTATTATACCTAATCATGAAAAACATTTTTTAGAATCATCAAAATATCTCTTTTTAAAACTACTTGTTTTTGGTAGCTCTAGAGGGCTTTCACCAGAAATATTTTAATAAATTCGATATCTAGTACATAAGACAGCAGAAAAAAGTATATTCTTGCTTAGGAAAATATAGTAATCGAAATCGTTCTGATGACACAGTATAACATATAATAGATATCGAGCAATTAAGTAGTTCACTTAGTGAATGCATTTAGTACATATTCATTGAATAACAAAGTTAATATAAAACTAACAAGGAAGAATGCCAAAAAATGCAAATATTGTTGTGAATTATCAATTTTTAAATATTTTAGTTTCCTTTTTACCAACGAGGGTTTATCTGGACTGGACCTACAGTTTAACGTGAACTCCGAACCATGGTCCGCGGCATTCAGCCTACCGACTGACCAGTGACCAACTTAGATGGTTATTCCTTGTCGTCTTTTCCATTATTACCTAAAGACATTTATAATTACAATCACAAATATAAAGTATATCCAGCGGGATTCGAACCGGCGACTATCCTGTCGCCTTGACCATTGTGCCAACGAAGCCGGCAATTTGTATTTTTTAAACTGTTCCTTAAACTTCTTAATTTGATATGTATTAGAGGAAATTATGATAACCAATGCAAAACAATGACAAATTGGTTCAAGTTCGCAACCAACATTGTGGTTGTATATAGTGTTGAGTATTTTAATACGCAATTTCAGTTCACCAAATATTAAATTATTTTCTTGGCTATTTGTTGACTTTATTCACCAATTTTATTCTACATATTATGCTAGATGATTCATTTTCTATCTATACTCGCCGCATCTTTCTATAACACATGTCTTAATTCTATCTTAATCTAACCTCTTCTATATATATGTCAAACCTTACATCTAATTATATCAGGTGCATCTGAACTACCTTGAAAGACAGAAATATTACCCATCGACGTATAGATTGATAAATAAAATCAATAAATCAAAATTAAAAAAATGCAATTATTATTACTTTGATACAAAATAAATAT
The DNA here is from genome assembly GCF_030347505.1 of Rhynchophorus ferrugineus. NCBI lineage: Eukaryota > Metazoa > Arthropoda > Insecta > Coleoptera > Curculionidae > Rhynchophorus > Rhynchophorus ferrugineus. Next base: position 85,596,519 of record NW_027472580.1, on the reverse strand, counting down.
ACAATACGAAAAAAAATATTAACTTAATGATTACCATAGAACATCCATCAATATGCTATCACTAATATATCTATGTATATAATAGTATTATTTAATTATAATTTAGCCCTACCAAAAATGTGTAGTAAATACTTACATGAGATTTTAATAATAATTATATTCTATAATCCAGCATATATTATTGCAATTTATAGCAGATATACAACACGATACCTTTAAACAAAAAAATGAAACTAATGCTCATTCAGGTATCTATCGGAAACCTTTTTTTTTCTTCACCTTGCCTACCTGATGTCACCTAATCTGAGATATTTCCACCTGAATGAATTCCACCTGAATACCCATGCCACAGCATCTGCCTCGGATATACTCCCATATTTTATAAAAGAATGAACAAAAAAAACAGTGAACATAACAATAATTAAACAACTCATCTTACACGTTTTATGTTTCAATGAGTTTCCTTGTCCTTATCTGTTGCATGAATAACTAGCTGATTCATTGCTTTGGTATTGAATTAACAAATAACAATTTTTACCTTCCTTTATCTTCCCGTTAAGAATCTTTTATCTTATCTTTTCTTTCTTTTAACAATCACATTTGATATTAATATGCTTAGTACAATCTTAATTTACAAATTAATTTATTACTACTGTTCTGCTGTATTTGCATTGCTAGACCACTTAAGCTAAAGTTAAGAGAAACACTTATACACTATACAAGTTTGTGTAATTTGATTCGCTTCAATATTCTGATTTCATGAGGGTTCTCCTGTAGCTGTTGCGTAACAACTTCCACGTTGCTATGCAGTAAAGCCATGCAGTTTTTGTTAATTAAATAGCGGCAAGAACTGGTAATTAGATGAATAACTTTTTTGTCAGCGTAGAGTTACTAGTTGGGTTGATATTTTAGTGCAACCCCATATCTGATAACACCAAATAGAAATAGACTTTATAATTAACTGATAAACCAATCTATTCGATCTTAGGTAAAGTTGGGAGTGTCTTGCGACTAATAAGTACAATTCCTTCATTTTGAATCATTTTACTAACAACTAGCAATTTATTTTATTTAAACCTATATTAATATATTATGAGAATTTCCAGTTACCTCTCATTCAACTTATCGTTCTTCATGCCACTAAAATAAATTGTAAAATAAATGGAAAAACACTCAGAAATTATATATTCTCTAGTTCTTATTCTGGCGATGCATTATTTCAATAGTGTTGGAGATTTCTTCCTGAAATGTTCTCTTAATAGTGATTCACATAATATATATGTCACTTTCATGTGATTGTTAATATAATAATTATTCTAAAAGCTAATCATAAAAACATCTCCTAGACCTACATAAAGAGTATTTTTGAAAATATTCAGTGTAGTTTTGGTCTTCTCTTTATGTAGCTCCACATTTATCCACTCATAGGCTGTTTTTAATATTGTGTGGGCTTGGGATGACCAAATTTTTCCCTCCTTTGTTTATATTTTATCTATCTATATTTTAACTTGCAATGACTTTTTTACTTTTTATTTTATCGCATTTTTTACTGTAATACCTTCCTAAGCACATATTCAATATATATTCAATAATATATATCCTTAAGTTAAAAATATTCAAGTTTTTTGAGAAAGCGACTAGTAAAGGAATAAACAAAACTAGAACTAAATATAAAATACCACTACAAAATTGTAACGTAAAAAAATAGAATAACAAATAGTTTTAAGCATTGAACGCTGGTAAAAAAAATCAGAACAGTTCAAATCAAGGTATACTATTTAGGTAAAATAACAACAAAATATAATGTATAAAACCGACTACAAATTTAATAAATAATTAACTTACTAAATCACAAGAAATTCCGTGTCATAAACTAAAACGAAACTGTGTACAGAGCTTTTTTTATTAAATAAACCACCCACTTTCCATAGTAATCGGCACGATCACGACAAACTTTCTTCGTATAATCCGTTTGGTTTCGGACAACAACCGTTTTCAAGTTAAATCAAATCGATTTCATATCTCTTAGCGACAAAAATAAATGACAAACAAAAATATTCAACCAAAACCGAATCGTATTTACGATCTTTACGATTAAATTAGTTCCACTTTACCGGAACAAGCACGCGACTGAAGAAAAAAATGTTTGCGTGTATAGCAATCCGCAAACAAAAACATCTATCATCAGCATTTATTAACACCTCATGCCTTCTTTTATTTAAATAAATAATGTACTTAATAATAAACCCAACAATCGTTTTAAAAATCAAAAATAAAATGTCAATAAACTACTATATATATATATATATATATATATATATATATATATATATATATATATACAACGTTCAGCTGTATAGCTGTATTCTTAAATGTAGCACAGTAGTGTTCAACCAGAATGTTTAGACTCAAACAAGAGAAAGTTTAGACTGCAGTAGAAGAAGCTAAAACAGGTGTACCACAAGGAAATGTATAGGGATCCACACATGTAATATACCACAAATAGAAAATATCATGATAGCTACGTTTGCTGATGATACTGCGATTTCTACTGTCGGAGAAAATAGTAAAGAAATCATACAAAAATCACAACAGACAACTGACAATATAAATAATTGGACCAAAACTTGGAAAATAAAAATCAACGAAAGAAAATCTGTGCATGTGCAGTTCACATATAATCAGACCGCAGAAGCACCAATAACAATAACATTATCATTCTATATAGCAACAAAGCTGCAGAAATGAAACTTAATACAAAACATTGCTGGAAGGGACATGTAAATAAGAAAAAAAAATTACTTGGAAGATAATCATAATTATCAGTGCAAAGTAAATTGCTGTTATACAAGCAAGTATTGAAACCTATACATATGTAATTCAATTATGCGGATGTTCCGCGAAAAGTTATATTAATATAATACAATTTTTTCCGAAGAAGTATTGTAGATTTATTTTAATTGTAATCATATCTAAATTATTCAATGTTCTTTGTTCTTAAAACGCCTCAAACTAATTGCAACTCACCTCAGCTCACCAGTTTGGATTTAGAAATAAACACGCATCAATTTATCAGTCAATTTATCAGCTACATTGTATCACATTTTCGCTTCTTACCTTCTCATTTCAAACTAAGATACAAAGAGGCTTATTTAGATTTGGAACCCATCTACAGGGATGTACCACAAGATAATGTCTCTATCATATATATAATAATTGTATTTACTATATACTAGTTATATCCCTAAATGTGAAGGAGTCACAATGGCCACAATGTGCTGATGATACTGTGATAGTCGCTACAAATAACAACAGTGAGACAACTGTAAATAAAGTACAAGCAGCTGTCAGTAACATTACTTGATGGACTAAGAAACGACGAATAAAATTGAATGCTACGAAATCTACACATGTAAACTTCATATAAAAAATAGACTACCAACAGTGATGTCTGTCCTTTGCGGGTTTTATTCTTTAAGGGAGGAAGCGTTTATGATGAAACCCTTTAAGTTTTAGAACGTTGAGCTCAATATGAAGGTAAAATTGTTAGATAATTGTACTAATAACTAGCAATTAACAGTGGTTTCTTTTAAGGTCTTTAGCCACTACTAATAGAATAAACAAGAATCGTCATAGTATTATGTTACTTTAATGCTATATGCAATTAAATTTTAAGTGTATTGGTGACCTTTGATTTCAATTCTACAAATTACTTTTATTGTCTTATTTATCTCTAGCCGGAGGAGTACAATGCAAAATATTTAATGTGGGATTCAAGAATAATAATCTCTAAGAAATCAATCACAATTCACATATATCATGTACAATACAGAAAAAGATAGCAAAGAAAAGAAAGTTACGACGGAATTGGCAACAGCAAAGGACTGAAGAGAATAAAAGACAATTTAATGGGGCAATAAAAAAGCTGAAAGAACTAATCTAAAATGAACAGAACCAAGGCATTCAAAAATGCTTAGAAAAATTGTGATACCAACTGGGGCTACAGACTATTCGTTGTGGAAAGCAACAAAAAAACTTAAGAGACCCCAGTAGCATAAGCCACCTATTAAAACAAACGATAATAATTGGGCTAGAAGCAATAAAGAGAAGGCCGACAATTTCTGAAAACGTTTTTAAATCGTTCCGGTCTCAGCTACATAAAGATGACGAAAATAAAATTACTAGCTTTCTAGAGTCGCCATTTCAAATGGACTTACCGCAAGAAAAATTAACGGTCGAAAAAGTTAAGCAAACAATAATGAGAGAGATTAATATTAAAAAAGCTCCTGGTTATGACTTAATTACTGCTAAAATTTTAAAAGAACTATCAGAAAAGGGTATAAAATTATTAACATTTATATTTAATGCTATGCTACGAATTAATTACTTCCCTAGCATCTGGAAAGTAGCTAAGATATTAATGATTTTTAAACCAGGAAAAATAGCAGAAGATGTGACCTCCTACCGGCCTATAAGTTTATTACCGATAATCTCGAAAGTTTTCGAGAAACTATACATCAAGAAGCTAAAGTACATAATAGAAAAAAGAAAAATTATTGCAGAACATCAGTTTGGTTTACGCAATAAGCATGGGACTATAGAACAAGTGCCTAGACTTGTAAACAAAATAAACACTGACCTAAATGCCAAAAGATATTGTTCGGCTACTTTTCTAGATATATCTCAGACTTTTAACAAAGTATGGCATACGGGCTTTCAGGTTAAACTAAAGAAACTTCTCCCTCATCCGGACTATCAGTTACTAAAATCGTATCTTACTGATAGACATTTTATTGTAAATCAAGGCGATGAACATACCGAATTAACTCCCATATATTCAGGAGTTCCGCAAGGTAGTGTACTGGGTCCAGTACTTTATCTTCTATATACGACCGATCTGCCCACCACAAAAATAACTACTGTGACAACATACGCAGACGACACAGCAATCTTAGCATCCCATGAATATCCAGTCACAGCATCAATATACCTACAAACCCACCTGGATCAAATACAATTATGGTTGAAGACATGGCGCATTAAAGCCAATGAAACAAAATCCACCCATTTAACGTTTACCCTGCATAGAAGAACATGTCCACCAGTGAATATAAATCATTGTCAACTCCTCAAGTAGAGGATGTTAAATATCTTGGTATGCACTTAGATCGACGCCTAACCTGGAAGAAGCACATACTTTCTAATCGAAAACAACTTGGACTTAAACTATATCAAATGTATTGGCTCATCGGCGCAAATCCATCATCCGGTGCTCATCCGGGTGCCATTGTTGATGCTCCGTACTATATTTCAAATAAAGTGATACAACGCGATATTCATCTAGAACCTATAACGAGTGTAATTCAACGTGTTTGTGTGAAGTACTTTGAAAGATTGTCAGTGCATCCCAACATACTCGCTAACCAACTAAATATGCGACGTGATAGTGAAGTGCGTAAACTAAAACGTTTAACACACCTGATCTGATTACTGGACATATATAGACTTTAGAATAAGACCAATTATTAAGATAATATTTTATACAGGAGATCGCTTAATGAAGTGATTTTCTACATGCCATTCATGTAGATATAATATAGACATAAGAAATATTTATTCTTATTTATCACAAAGAGTAAAAAAAAATATCTCTAAACATTTGATATACAAGAATACTTTTATAAGAATTTATTCATCTACGTATTTTTACTAATTGTTTTTTCGATGTTTTTAAGTATAACATCTCCAGCTTTTTATTTGATTATTAATAAGTTTTACCTGGCCATTTGGTTTTCAATTTTGTTATTTGTTAGAATCTAGTTTCGCATCGCTTTTTTTTCCAATAGAGAAAGGTCGCATCCTTAATTATATCCGAAGTGACTTGTACTAAAGTGGATACAAAGGCTGCGATAGAGGCCCTTAAGTCGGGCATCTGACTGACGAGCAGATGTTCGTGACATCGGCTACGCCAGGTGCTAAACGTCGGAAGGTGCCGGTGGTACTGTGGCATCCGCTCTTTCGTGGCCGGCAGATGGAACAGATGACGCGAGGGGTACTCGCGTGCCATTTTGGTCCACACCCAAAAGAAATCTCGACAACGGAATGTGATACATTTACTTTAAAGGTGCAGCAATATTTGGTTTTCCTCTGTTGCTGTTTACTCTCGTCAAAATTATTTTTAACATAAAATTTTATTATTATTTTTACTGTTTTAAATCAACATCAAAATAAGACAAATAAAACTACTTTAATAAGTAGTTCATTCATTAGACAGCGCAAAAAGCTTGAACTATTTATATAAGCGCCTCGGTTATTGGTGCTCTTTTGCTCTTACACCATTGAAGACCGATACTTAAATTCCTTGACCTGAAAAAGTACTGATGATATTGTTTAGAATTTTGAAACATTCGAATCGTTTTTAGAAATGATCAGTAAATATCGGATCTTCATATAGTCATATAACACTTCATATCTGATCTCTCTCATCACGATATTGAACATCAGTAGCGTACCCATTTGGTATGTTAAGTTTTATTTTAACTATAATCCAAATAATTATTCGACAATATTTGAGAAAAAATATTAGGTTGGGTGCTAAACACTGTTACTAATATCGTATGTTATTTAATATAATATTACATGACTCAGAAGATAATAGTCAATTAACATCTACTTGTACCTGCAGCGTATCTGTAAAAATAATTAACCTATTATTTACATTCCTCATTAGTAATGGTGTTTAATAGCAATTTGTTTATTGTTATTATCTGATTTTTTATCAGTAATTATCTGGCATTTAAGAACTCGAACTAATGAAGTAAGGAAATAATTTTAGTTTATATTACAACAAATTATTGGTACTTGTATACATCATACAATACGGATATGTGGGCGATATCTATTAGTGAAAATACGAACAACCGTTAAACTGTAACTTAAAAAGTTGTGATTTTATGTCAATTGCAAAGAACTGTCTTAAGGTCCAAAGAAGTTCATAGATATTTGCAAGAGTTATTGGACGAGAACACTGTTCAAACCCTCAAAGAGCTTTCAAGCAGCTTAGCAATTATTAGCGATGAGATAGATTGAAAATAAGGGGAAATGGTTACAACACGAATTGACCGAAAATATAATTTCAAACCAATTTAACATCGCGGTTTCATTGCTTCTCTGTCAAGAATAGAAGAGCTTTCTGTAAAATATTGTAACTGACGATGAAAAGTAGAGCTACTACGTTAATCCCAAATGCAAAAAATCGTCCATATTGATACCGAAGCAAAATAGAATCAGCAAGGTGTAATATATTACGGGCTGCTAAATCGGAATAAAAATGTTAGTGCAAATGTCTGTTAGTTGAACAAATTGAACAGCGTATTATTGCGAAAAAAGACCAGCAATAATGAATAATAAACGCAACTCCACAATACTGTTATCGCACAATATGAGCAATACTAAACTCGTTTGACAGATTGATTCGTAAATATTGATCACCTAAAAACCTCTTTTTCAGCAAATTATAATTTAAAAGTGGTTAGCACTGATTTAACAGACTGCAGAAGTTTTTCACAATTTATTTGTAATCTATTGTATCAATTACAAACGTGTAATGCAATCATTTTAACAATGGTTGGTACTTTTTAAGAAACCACCAAATGATTTAGTACATTAATTAGTCATTATTTTTAACTTTTATAGAAAGCTAAAACTTCTTTAATACAATCTAGTAATATGGTCTATGGTATTTAAGTGAGTACTAGATTTTTTATATTGCTACTATATGTATGCAAAATGTTGTAAATCTAGTTTACGTAAATTTGCGATCACTTTTACTTTAAAACAAGAAAAACTAAACCTGTCTAATTGAATCATTCCGTTATTAAATTAATTTCAAACATTTAGTCTGCTAAGAAATTTCATTTCATTTTTATTTATTTTTTTTAATTAACTTACAAATTCGTTTAAGTATCAAGTGTTTTCTCAAAGTACTTCACTGTCCTGGTAGGTTATATGCTTACACCACTGGGGCATCTTGCTTCTGATTATATAATTGAATTTAATGCATCTCTAAAGAATTACAAAACAAGCTCACAAGACCTTACAAGAAGTTGAACTGATTTCATTTTATCTGACCTACATCTTTAGGGTATATTCTAAATTTCTATGAGAAGTTATATGAGAAAGAATAGGTTTTTAGAACAAAAATTAAGTATGGGTTTTAGTATTTCAATACAAGACCCCCAGCAATCATTATGTTTTTTGTGAATTGTGTTCACAATCATTCATCCAAGATAACCAACCAATCCGAGTCATCTTTTTACCATTTCACCTAGGAAAATCCATTGAGTGGACTATTCTTTACTGTTTAGCATATTACGTCGGTTTGTTTTTCCTTACTAATGTGAGAAATTTTATTGAAATGTATGTTTATCTCGACTTAAAATATATGCGCTTCTTGTGGGCAATTTTTAAACCCGTACGACTTCTATCTTACCGAAAGTTTCTTCATATCCAAATACGATATTAAAAATTTAGTTCGATCTATTTATAAAGTTATAATCTAATCAGAACGACGTAACGAAAATCAAATAAATGTACTGATTAGAGTGAGAATATTCTCAACTTAACTTAAGATCAAGCAGGTTGATTTATCCGTCAGTTATAAAGCATATTTTGACGTATCGGGTGCAAATTTGAAGTTGCACTAAAAAATCAAAACGACAGTAATCCAGCGCTGCTAAAAAGTCCTGGAAATCAAATTGATATACGAAGTTATCCAAGATTTAAAAAATGAAATAATGTTACAATATCCCAGACAATACGCAGAAAATCAGAATATTAAAGCGAACTTAACCAGACAAACCAGTATAATACATGTGATGTATATTTATCCCACACTCGTCTTGCCTATGTGTTGATGCAAGTACGACAGAATCGCAGTAAAAAAATTTACCTCTTAAAATACTACTATACACAATAAAAAATATCAACTTTTGACCAACAGTACTATTTCTGGTTTAGACCAGGTACTTATCATACAACCCCAGTATATATAGACATACAGATACTTAAAATGTTGCACATAAAAATATAATTATGCATTCCGAACATATTTCAATTAATTTATCCAGTAATTAAGTCAATTTATTTCTCGTAACGTATCGTCGACTGCCTAAAATTAGTACATAAATGTTCTACTAGCAACAAAGTTAGCCGTGCAAATGTTAACTAAATAAGACATCAACACCGGAATAGTAGACACCTTCCAAAATAGACGTATCATCTTTCGTCGTTGAGATAATATGGCTCAAGCCAGCACAATTCCTTCACCACATGTGTCCCAAAAAGCGGATGGTTCAATGCAGACAGTATCCGCCCGATATTTTTCATACCTAATAATTAGAAACCCCAATAATTGATATATGGCTAATCAATCTTCATTCTTGTTAGTTCATCTCATCTAAATGGATTTTGTTTGCTTCACTAATTCAATAATTAATGAAATAATTGGGTAAAAAAATTTAACAATAGTAAACGGAACTAGTAATTAGCAAAAAATGACACAGTTCGAACTAATGTTATTTACGAAACAGTTTCAATTCACTCTGGTTTTTAACAATACGAAAAATAATTGATTTAATTGCTTTCGTAAATTTTTTATTCCCTGCAAATTATTTATGCGTTATTAACAATAATACAAGCATTAAAAAGCATATTAATAATAAATTAATAATTTAAACGCAATATTCTATTATATAACACTTCGCTTTTGCAATATTTATTGATGAAAATGCGAATTATCAACATCAACAAATATTAAACATACCATATAACTGTTAAATTCGATAATTCTGACATTTCTCGACAGAAAATAACAGTTTTCTATTTATTATTAACTTATTCAGACATATGCTAATCAATGAAATCCAAGAATTTTTCTTTGTTGTTTCAATTCAACAAATCTGCTGCAGAAACCCATGAAATACATTTAAAAATTTACAGGAATATCACTTAGTAATTGTCAGTTTTAGTTTGAACAATTTAAATGTGGCGATTTTCATGTTAATAACAAAAAACAAAGAAAATCAAAAAAAGTGAAGACAATCAATTACAAGATTTATAGGACGAGAACGCAGCTGAACCAAGAAAGGCTCAAAAATACAGAGGCTACCACACGATAAAGAAGTATTCTATATGTTGATTAAACATTGCATGGATGAAACATGGATTCACTACAACATACTTATAATAAAAATATAAACAAATGAGTGACCAAGAACAGGTGAAATAAAATTCAAAACAACCCACAATAAAGTTTCCTTCCCATAATAAAATAATTTTAGTTAGACCGGAGATCTATTGACTGAAGTATTGTATAACTCTATGTTATATATTTTAATTAAAGTTTTTAAATGCCACATATATAACATAAACAGACTATTCAGTATGTTATTTAATTTTAAATGATTTCTCATTAATAATAAGCAAAGCTTAAAATCAAAAAATGAAATGTTTCAAATAAATGAAATCCTTAATATCAGTCTAAGTAGTCTACTATTTGGTCCAACATATAAACTGTGTAGATCGGTTATACGCTGTTACCCAAAATGAAGTTGTCAAAAGCACCAGTGTCTGGTGAATAAAACGGTTTCAATGTTTGACCGTTCTCATGTAGAGAAATACTCCCTATTTCTTCTTAGGCTAGCTTTCCAGTAATGACCTAATATCATTCTAATTTTTAATACTATGTATTTTTCAATCTCGAGCTCATAAATGTATTTCGTAACACTTGTCTGGGTATCTAAAGTAATAAAAAAATACATAGTTAGTAGTTAGAAGAAGTCAAGGCATCCTTTGTTAGGCCAACTATAGATCCGGACTTAAACACCTGTGATATAATCATAATTGCGTTATTTGATCTATAAATGCGGTTTCTAATTAATCTGTATCATTCTGAGATGCAACTCGGAAAAAACTTCAACGCAAAAAACCATAGAAGATATTATACAGACCATGTCTCCTAATTTTAGTTTCTGATTATAATCACTGGTCACTTGAACTTGAAGCTATTTCGTAAAACATTCTCATATTTCCAAGTCTTCTTTATATATCAGATATTTTAATATCAGATAATATTCTATTCTTGTATTTAACTTAGATTGTTATCTCTAAACTGTGCTAAGTCGTTCTTCGCATAAGTTTAAACAAGGAAACCTTTATTTTTCAGTGGTATTTTTTTTAATTTAACATATGCAAGTAGCAAAATACCTCGGCATCCATCTCAATGATAGGTTAAATTGGAAATATCATATAAAAATTATTAGATAAAAATCAGATGAAACAAAAATCAGACTCAAAATCAAGTTAAACGAAAGATATTCCCAAATTGATCTAAAGGCACCGAGATTGATTTATCAGTTAATTACAAAGCCTTGCACTAAAACATGGCTACGTAACCATCAAACAACTGCACAAAAACACTTGAAATCATGTGGCATGAAAGGCATGAAATAAGGTTACTAAATCACAGCAACGTCGAAGCATTATAGCTACTGAACAACACGCAGGAAATCAAAAGATTGAAGCGAACCAAACCACATGAACTTGTATAGTGTGTATTTCTTGTGCATTAATGCAAGTATAACAGAACAATAATAAATTAATTTTAAACATTAAAATTGTACTAAGCATATCTACTTTAAGATGTAATTAAAAAAAAAAAAAAATATATATATATGTATATATATGCATGTAACAGTTCTTACCTTGATAGTTCAATGTCACATCGATCGATTGAACTTTTTAATGAATACGTCACTAAATTTTAAAAATTACATCTCTAAGAAATCCTTTATAATTAAGTACCAATTACGGTATCTCTTAAAATCTGTTTAATTTTTTTGTATTACTTAAAATGTATCTTAAATTTTATCAATATATATAATTTTTATTAAAATTAACGAAAAATTTTAAGAAATAAATTGACAATGGGGATTAAGTGGATATGAAAATTTCAGACACATTTGTTTATGCTCCAGATGTACTCTATATAATCTCAACGGAACAATTCCTTTTAATTAACACGTGACAGTCATGGCTCAGCGATTCCCCCTACAGAACATGTGCCAAATCTATTGAACTCGAATCGTTCCTGTCGTACTCCTCGACCCGACCGTCCTCGGCCGCCCTACCGGCGCATCCCACATTAAAAAAAAATCAGCTGCATCGTAGTGAGCCACCTCAAGAGGGCCACGAACAAGTTGTGACGTCACCCGTCCACCGATAACCCGATGCCAAGAGGGCATACTTCCATCCATCCGAGTGTGGCAGTCGGCTCGCAGCACTTAAGTAATTAAGACTGGTCGAGACGAACGACTCACATCTGTGTATCCGTGCGCGTGGTTGTGTATGTGTACGTCTCTCTCACGGTGCCACATCTAAGTTCATCGCCGGTGTCCGAAGAAGGAAAATCATAAGCGATGGCGAAGGAGTACGTTGAAATTTTTAAGGTATTTTTTAATTATTCCGTTAATCACGACGATAGATATCGCTATGTGTTTATTACAATGAAAACATTCGACCTGTTTGACCTACTTGATTTTACTGCATAATTGTGCAGGTCTGAATCATTAACATTCTTTATATATCGCGACTGGTATGGCTTCTTCGACACAAGACGGGTATTCAACAGGTGTCTGACTTAAATATTTAAATAATGTTCATTCAGAAATTGTTGAAAGAGATTTAATAATATATGTTTATCATAGTTTAACATTTTTATTGGAAATCAACAGGTGAATATTACCTTTACTTCGTTTAAGTGCAATACATCAGATATTTATTCGCCATTTGTCAGTAAAGTTTTTGCTAAATTTCATTATTTATAGATTTTTTATAAAATATATTTATTATTTTAACTTACATATTGTTTTACTGTTTATTTGGTGGAAAACGTCCAAGATCGGTTTAAGTCAGGGTACTTTTCTTTTAATCAAACAGAACTAATATTTTTCGCAAATTTTGCGTTGTTAACTCGTGATAGGTTTTTTTTTTAATTAAAAAATTATTTGTTTTTATCTCGATTCTAACGACTAAACGCAATTTATAGAATATGAAATTTACTTTATATTCACAACCACTTCATGACTAAGTGTCATGTTTCATACACTAGATGATGTGATGAAACGTAAAATTGACTTGTTATTTTTCAGTATTTTTAAATTCATTATATATTATTATATACTAATGTATTGCTTATGTAATAAAACATTAATACAATCACATATACAATACAATCACACAATACAGCATAAAATCATACAATCCATGAATAATAAATTGAAAGTATCAAATAAAATATATCAGATAATTAAAAGAAACTGACAACTGAACTACTGATTGTTGACTGGTATTTGTTTTATAATGATTCATTTGCTTTTTAAATAGAAGAGGACTTTTTATAGACTAATTAGTGATAAATATTCATTGAAATGAAAGGTAAAAATTATGACAAAGAACACCAATAAAAATCTGTAATAGAGTTTTATAATATTATACGTAAAAATATTATACATTGTAATCAATAATTTGAAAAAAAAAGTTTTTTTATGTATTAAATATGATCAATTATATTTTAACAGAACTATCTTTGGGACATACATTTTTAGAGTATAATATTATAAAACTCTATTACATTATATTATTATATATATATATATATATATATATATATATATATATATATTTGTTTTCAAATAATATTTTTAGCTATCAACTGATTAGGTCTTTTTTGGCTTAATTTTAACAGTTTTCAATAAACAATTCCTCCAATTCGTCATCACTGTCTTAAGTTTGATTAGGGCCTTGTATGTATTTCGTCAGCTTTATCTATTGATGTCATTGTAAAAAAAACGATTTAACAGTAGTAATTTTGATATATCAATAGCACAGAACGGCTTGAAAGACTAAAAAAATTCGAACACAATTGCAAGATTTCATCACAGTAGTCACCTCAGTAGTTGACATATCAACTTTTTCCACTGTTTGGATTATATAAAAAATATCCATAAATGTGGGGAAATGGGCATCACACGAATTGATTGAAATTGTTGGTTCAAATATAAAAAAAACAGTTTTCTTGTTAACTAGCGATGCAAAGTTTTCATTATTCTTCAAGTGTAAAGAGTCATGAGTTAGCACAGGAGAGCCATCCACATGGACTCGAAAGCGGAATATACATGGCCATAAAGTCTTGTTGTGCATATAGTGTATTACAAACTGATAAAACCGAATGAAACTATTAGTACTGATGTTCACCGACGTCAGAACAAATCGAATGAAAGATTATTGTCAAGAGACCAGCAATAACGAGTAACACACACTCAGTGCACTAACCAGACAGATTACTCATTACCACTTGTTCAGATCGATGCAGCATGGCTTCTCTGGCGCAGGGTTTCGAAGTACTGAAGAAGTACAAGAATGAGTCGATAATCGGGTCGCTACCAAATCAACATCATTTTTTGACAGATTAACGCCATATTGTCAGAAATATGTTTGTATGCATTCTTTATCCAAATAAAATAAGCTAAAATAGAAACTCAAATGAATTCATTACCTATAGTATCGTTGGTAAGACGCTACGAACTAATTCCAACATCTAATATTATGGCAATAATAAAAACAATTATTGGGAGACTATTCTAATTAGTTTGTTATATATTAATATTGTATTAATCAAACTAAATTATATCAGTTTTGTAATATTTAACTTTTTGTATTATATTCATACTTGAACAAACATAATAAACCAATTATAATTTATCAATTATTTAATATGGTAATATCAGTATTCATATATTCATTATTCCCATATTCATTAGATAAATAATGTAAAATAATTTTCCAATAAATCACCCGACTGCTTAGATTTTGTAATATTACGATATGCATTGATATATTATGAAATTTCTAACCCATAAAAATATATAATATTGTACAAAAACTTTATAACAATATCAACTCAAGTTTTCGATTTGGTTTTGGGTAATTTTCTTTTATATCGGCTCAAAATGAAATCGGTCGGATGGGGAATGCGTGTTGTCTAGACCGATGCGATACTTAAATTCCATTTGGGCTTCGGAACATTTTTCGACCAGTTTTTTGGGGACGAAGTTGACCTAAGGTTCACTATAGGCTCCCGGACCAATATAAATTTTGTTAAGACGACGTTTCTAATTTAGTTTACTGCAAGAAGTGCTCCGCCAGTTACATAAAATGTAAATGAAACCAACAATAAATAACTTGGAGAAAGTTAAACGGCACGAATAAAAATAATTTATTTGTCTAAATCGGTTTTATATTTTTGTTTTACTTTTTAATTTAAGGGTCTAATGGTTTTAGCACTTTGAAAGATAGCGATATATATATGATATAACGGCATCAATCCAAGTTTTTACTTCAACTGTATTTTTTCCCTTCAAAACGCAATATTTTATCAACACGCGAAATGCATTTTTATCCGTTTTTTTTTTCACAATAACAAAATTTGTTTCACTCAAAATGCTGTAATTCACAAACTAATGATCCGGCAGCTGTCAAATTTATACACGCCTGTTTTGAGGGCTAGGGCTAACTAAAAAACATATGGATTTTGTAGTAATGTTCGTCGGTCGGTCGGTCGGTCGAAATGTGTGGCTGCCGCTGCGATTATTTGTCAGAACACTCACTACTATTTTTGGAAGGAATTTGTACGAGAACTGAAAACACTGGTTGAAGAAATACTGTTTATTTTAATATTAAATTATACATGTGGTCGACGGGAGTTTTGACAGGATATTATGTTAGGTAGAGGAGGTACGGTAGCGCTGTGGAAGTGGTACTATTACAAGGGGATGGAGAAAAGAAAAGACAACGAGACGTCCTCGTGATGGTCTTTTATAGCCTGGAACTGCATGGTACCAATCCACCGGCGTTGCCAACCTTTGTACTTCTTGTTGGTGAATTCGTGGTGGCCTAAAGGGTCGTGGCGGTCGCCACATAACTCCCCTCCTAGTGGAACTGACGTGGAACGTACCTCTATGTGGTGCAGGTTCCGAAGTGCACACGGAATCACGCAAACAAACGCCCAGGAACTGCTGATGAGATGGGGATCCCAACCTGAGCGAGGAGTTTTACGGGATCAGCTGCCATCGAAGTTACAGCAGGACGTCGTTCGTCTTGGGGCGTTTAGCTTTGTTTGAGGGTACCTATAAGTGTGTTACGTGTCCCGTTTCGTGATGCGGGGTGTTCATGTGTTGATGGTATACATGATGGACTTCTGTGGTTTTCGTCCATCAGGCTAGTCTCGTGGGATGTCGTCAACTATGTGATCTTGATGGGTTCCCTTCCTCGTACTATCCTTCCATGCACGTGTCAAGCACCTGTCGAGTAGCTTATGTTGAGTTGATTTACCTGTAGGCACTTTGATCACCTCGGGGTCACCAATTGTAGTAATGTTCGTCGGGTCGGTCAGTCGGTCGAAATTTGTGGCTGCCGCTGCGATTATTTGTCAAAGTGCTATCCACAATAATCGATATACTTTTGCATACGCTTAAAGCAATTTTCAAAGTATTTATTCCATTCCGAATGAGGTATCTTCAAAACATGATTTTTGAACGCTTCAATAGCTTCTTCGGACGATGAAAATCGTTGACCACGCAGTTTATTCTTCACCGATGGGAAAAAAAGACGTCATTGGTTTCCAACTCAGGGCTGTACGGCGGATGACCCATCAATTCGATGTTTTGAGTGCTTAATTGCATTGTCATGATGAAGAACAATCCGGCGTCTCTTGTTTGTTTTCCTTATTTCACCTAAGACTTCTGGCAAACAAATGGTTGTGTACCAATCAGAATTTACTGTTCTACGATCCTCTAGAGGCACTGTTGCAATATGACCAGTTTTCCCGAAGAAACAGGCCACCGTTTTGTGCTTCGTGCGCAAACAACTTTTGTTGGATTTGGTTCAACTTGGAACACCCATACAGTCGACTACTGCTTACTTTCAGGCTCATACGAATATATCCATGATTCGTCACCTGTCACGATTTTATAAACGTCTTTCGAAGCGTTTGAATTTCTAAAGCATTTCTTTACACCAATTGACACGAGCCTTTTTTTGAGCGATTGTCAAATTGTGTGGGATCCAACGCGAACATAACTTTCGCACAGCTAAGTGTTCATGTAAAGTTGCGTATATGTTGGTGGAACTAATGCTTAGGGATGCCTCAATCTCACAATAGGTGACATGACGATCTTGCTTAATCATTTCCCACATAGCATTGATGTTTTCTGGCACAACAGTCGATTTTGGACGACCTTCACGAAACTCGTCGGACAGCGAATTACGACCACGATTGAATTCACAAAATAAGCTATATACGGTGGTTTTTGATGGAGCTTCATCACTAAAAGTCAAATTAAGTTAATTGATGCACTCTATTGTGATAATCTACGTCGTAAATCGTAGAAAATCATCACACGAAAATGTTCACGATTCAATTCCTTTTTTTGCGGAAACGAAATTTTCAACTAAATATAAAATAAACAAATAGCGTCAGTGCGACAAAATGTTCTGAGTACGTATATCGTCAAAAATGTCAAACTTTACGATGGAAATTTCAGATGAACTCATATGACAACAGTGTTGCTAATTCCCGAAATATAAGTAGTGACCATCGTATAGTTTAATTGAAGATATTTGATTTTGTCACATAAAATATTTAAAATATTTTTTATATATTTTATAAGTCTTTGATTTTCTACTATTATTATTAAGTTAGTGAAGTTTTGGTGAATGTATCCTTTGTAAATTGTAATTAATCATTATGAATAGAAACTAAAATAAACCGGTTTTTTGTTAAGCTAAAACTCTAATGAAAACAGCGTGAACAGGAACTACAAAATTCTAACTAAAAAAAAATCTGAAAACCACAAATGTGTTCGGGTGTTTTTTAATGACCTTGATACTTTTAAAGACTCCGACAAAACCTTTTTTAGATTACTCCCCGCTAGTAACCGACAGGAAGTTTTTTTTTAAACCCTCGAAATGCTTTATCGACGCGCCATTCGGGAGACCAGTGGCAGCATTTAAAGTTTCCTGGCTTATTCTAAGATAATGTTTTCGAAAGATATCACACATTTTTAAATAACATAAATTTAATGGAATTAAGTGTTGAATTTTATAAATAGTAGTTGGTACTGTAACTTACTCTTGTATTTATATTAATAATTCATTAAATTAACTTATAAGTGATTCTCATCTTCAGAAATTCCCAAACTAATATTTATATGTGCTCCAAAAAATTTCGGCAATAAATTTCGACAGCCTTTTTCCATAACTAATTTTCTGAAATCTTCTAAATTCAATGGCCAAGATATTTTTTCAGCAAAAAGTGTTTTATTTCTGAACATAATCTCGTTTTAACCCTATATATTTATTCCAGGATTTTTCCAATTTCATTATTTCCAAATAATAGGTTTCCATAGGTTAATAGGTCATAAAAATAGACGTTTGTTTCAATCATGACCTTTGCATTCGACCCAAGTGTCTTACCTCCAAACTACTTCATGTGATTTGGAAATAGGAAATCGTCACAGAGGGCTACAACTAGGAAATAAGCTGGATAGGGTAGCAACTCGTAGCTCAATTTATAGTTTTTACTATTGTGTTTACAACAACACTTCTAAAACCAAAACTCGTTCTTGTTCTCCCGTGTTTTGTGATGAATCCATGTTTTCCATCCATCTGCTCAGGCAGGAGCATCAACTTCGAGCAATGGATATTCGACTTTGTCATTGATGTTGATGCAAGACCAGGTTGTCTCCATAATTTTTTCGCTGTCGATTATCGTAATGAATCTTTTCATCGCCTGTAACAATACGATGCAATGATCCTTTCCGATTTGGCGACTAGAAATGGTTTCTTAAGATGAAGTTGGTTAAAAATATATCCGATACGATTAAACACACTGTAACACTATTTGTTGTAAATGCTTTAAAATTAATGTATAAACCTGGTATTAATAAAAATAATTAATAATTAAAATTAAAGTGTAATGTAATGCTATTCCTTAATTGAAGATCAACACAAGTAATAATTCTTAATTGTTAACGTAACACTTTTCTATAAATAAATAAATAAAATAATGCAGAACACGCTTTAAGTTCATTAATTCTCTTTATCCCCCATATTGCACAAGTTATTTCTATTTATTGTGCACATATGCAGCCGACCGGTCTGACGACATTAAACAAACAAAACCAAAACAATTTATCGATTGTTTATTATTAAACAAACGAATTGTGCACTTTTATTCTACAAGTAAATATATCCCAATTAAAATGCTTCCTATCTCGGTTGTATACGGCCTTATCGACGATGGGATTGTCTCCAATATTTTTATGGACACATTGGAGCCTAGATAATATCACTGATAGTCTGAAATGTGTTTCGCGTTGAGGATATCGAACAAAGATATATTGACATACAATTTTTAAAAGCTTCTATTCTCTTGTTGTGTAAGTCGTCTTCTATTCTTAGCTCAATATAATTTATGTGATCCCCGGAAAAAAATCCAACGAGGTTTTTTTTGTAGATTACATTTAATACATTACGATGTTATCGATTAATAATCGATTTTGTAACAGATCCTACTTTTTAATAAGAAGCTGAGTATTACTTAATTATTATTTAATATGTCGTGATATTATTATTGGTAATTAATTTGGCAACAACCTTAATAATTATCTTAACTTGATTGAATGTTACAGTTATAGTTCGGTATAAAAATCCAACGAGCCCATTAGCAATTATTAAATGCTTTACAATATTATTAATTGATAAAAAATAAAGTTCTTATAAATTATCTGGTGCCTAGTGACGATAATAAGTTTTTAAGTGTCTTATACGACTTCATTTGATTGTATTAATGATAGATTTCATAATAAATTGAATGGTTTAAATCCATTTGTAAATACTATTGAATTAAATTAGCAAACTTACCACATATTTTCAAGTGGTTGTATACAGATTATCGAAGAACAAGCTTTATAAAAACAAATATTGTATATATCAGTCCGATGTGGTTTTTTAGATTTTATTGTCAGATATAACAGAAATAAATTTAGGCACGAAACAGAAAAACAATAAGTTGAGTATTTATTTATATTTACAGAAAGAGAAAAAAGAAATAAATAAATGGATATTAGGGATAGATAGCGTGTATCGATATATCATGATTGTCGATATTTATGTTACAATTTTCGATGTTACAACATCAATAATTTCAGATGCTGATTTTTTATATGGTTGAACTTAAATATTATTTACACCAATCGATTATTATTCATAAAGCCGAAAGTTTTATACAAATAGATTATGATATATTATACAAAACAAGTAGTTGTCAAAAGCAGTAATATTTAGTGAAATGGGTGAATGGGTTTAACTGCAGTTTATAATATGGAATTAACATGCAAAACAATATATTGAAAGATTGTTTTCATTGATTCATTGTTGTTTATAATGATCAACTCTCATAATTTTAACATATCTCAACCAAGACCATGATTTTTAGAGCTCTCAATTGTATTCAACATGTTTTTATCGCCATTGAAATCTTATTTGGTCTTTGTTCTTCCGCCACGTCATATAACTATTTTCCTTTTTTGAATAAGAATCACTTCTATTAAATATTTATCTGTAGTTCGAATTACCCCTTTCTAAGTAAGTGAATAAGTTATTCTTGAATTGATTAATTGCATTTTCAAGCAATAACTCCAAAGGATTACCATATTTTCCAAACTATAAACATTATTTTCATGGAATATAATTAATCAAAAACTTTTTTTGTGCTTATCATAATTTATTGCTTGATGTATCATAATTCACTTATAATATTCTTCTAATATACTTATAATTATTCTTATAATACTTAAGAAGTTTCTGCATTTTGTTAAAGTAGCAGTATTAAGAAGGAATGGGCAAATTATTTAATTCAATTTGTAAATCTCTGTTTTCTAAATAGATAACAGGGGTATTGAAGTCCTTCTTAAATAGCCAAAGCTTTTTTCCTCCTCCGGCAAGTCACACTTTAATCTACCTTACCATTTGTAATAGCATTTTTGAGCCGGTTATATCGCCAGGATGTATTGCCTCGTCTACTTTTACAAATGACTCAGATTTATCTGTATAAACAACCTCAAAGTTTGAGTACCCTGATAGCATTTGAAGGTATAATTTCTGTAATGTTAGTGATTTTAAATTTTGTTTATTACAAGACGCTAATGACGTATTTTATTTTGATAACGGACAAAGTTCATGGCCGCTCAAATGTTCATTAAGATTGAGGAATATTCGAAGTTTTGCGGCACCAACAGCTGCATATTGGTAAAGATGATCCTCCTATTATGGATGTTATATTATGTGGTTCTGATACACAGGCTTGGTCGTGATGATGCTGAGAATATTTTCTAATAAAAATACTTTAAAATTATTTGGTCTATAAATTAATTTTAAAGAATTTATAACATATGGCTCTTTTCTGTATTAATGACATCGGCACATTTGGGTAGTTGGTGGTTACAACAACCAACCATTAACAAAGAGCGTTCTGAAAAACTAAAAAAAAAATGAAGATGACGATATGAAAGCATTACTCGGTGGGGATCGCTAGACACTACAATTGATTCATTTGAGCTGGCCACTGAACGAAATTCCAGCAAAGACACAACAGTGTTATTCTTCACCATGACAATGCTCAATGACATATTGCAAAACCGGTACAAACATACTTAAAACATTAAAATGGGAGGTGCTTCTCCACCAGCCGTATTCTCCAGATTTTACCCCTTCTGAATACCACTTGTTTCGACATATGAGTCTGTCTGAGAAGCGCTTCACTTCTTATGAAGATACCAAAAAATGGATCAAATCGTGGATAGCCTCAAAAAAATACATTGTTCTTTCGAGATAGAATCCATAAATTGCCTGAAAGATAGGAAAAGGTAGCGGCTATCCATTGACAATACCTTGAATAAAATACATTGTACCGATTTTTCATAATAATGCTTCAAATGAAAAAAAAAACTAATTTACGGGCCTGTGTAATTTTGTTGGAACCTTTCCTAATATCAATTTCGATCATTTCTCATTTACATGCATCCTTAACATAAATACGACCACATTACATAAACTGTAGAAGCCGTTATAAACAAAGCCCAAATATACAAACACGATCCCAATAAATCAACATTTCAAACATTATCAGACCGATTGTCAACCTCACTGACTAAACTAACAAAACGGCATCGGAGCGGTCTCGATGTCATTTATATTCTAAATGGTAAATAACCCTCGATGCGTACAAGACATCGTTAGTTTATTTATACGGTTATGGATCGATTCAAACGCTTTCCCTTTTAATTTGCTGCTTAATTTACGTTTTTACGCAATTGCTGACAGTTCGGTATGTTGGACGCTTGATTGAACCATCGAGGAACGGTCGTAGTAGGCTGGTAAAGTCGCGTGTAGTTTGTCGGTCGCGATACCTTCGGCGAACTGCCCCCGAATAACTCAAATGGTATGTTTTTCTTGTTCTAATTAATGTTTTGTGGGAAAACGTGAGTTTTTAATCGATTGTACTGCCTCCAATTAGTGGAAATGAGAATATGTTCAGGTTGAGTTTAAAATTTATTACGAATTATTGCTTGCTTTGTTACCAATTGTTAGTTTTATGATTTAATATTCTCCACAAAATAATTAGTTAACCTCAGTACCGAACTCTATTGTTTAAAGTTTTAAATGTTATTTGTTTAGATTTTGTGTAAAAAACTGTTGCATATCTGGAATTTAGACTAATAATTTATAACTCAAAATATATAGATATTTAAAGTGTTCGTTACTAACGTTATCTTAACCATGTAACTTATGAAATTAAATTTCAGACAATTTTTATTTTAAATAAAACAATTTATTCAAATTTTGATTACATGCAATTTAAACGAAGTAATTATACATCATATTTATAAATATGTCAAAAATCTAAGAATTTTCAACGAGTTCTGTTATTTAGAGATACCTTTGTACGGTTTCTAAATGTATATAAAAAGTATATTTGATGAATTCTAAAGAGATTTATGTGGATTTGTTTTATAAGATATAATAATTTATTTATATAATGTGAATTACCTTAATAATTTATATAACTCAAAACCTCATTATATTTATTATCTTTATTAACTACATAAAAATTTTATACAGCGTTTCAAACGGTATTGTACTTATACTTGGAGTGTATTGTGTGGTAATGATTAATTTTCATTAACAATTCAAGTTTTTTCGAAGAAAATAATTAGAAATGTTTTATGGTGTGATTTATAAAATGTGTTCTATAGCCAATACACATCATAAATGACATCGAAAATCCTGCCATATGCTATTTGTTGGATTTTTCCTTATCATTTTACCCTAGTTAAAAAAGGACATAATGCTCTGTGATGCTTCGATACATATAACCTATAATTAATCTATAAAATTCGATTTGTATTGGTACTGGACCCTCTTGTCAAAACGTCTACAAAATTCTTCAAAATATTAGTCATAATAATTAGACGTTACAAATCGGCAGACGTTGTAAACCAAAAATTCTAAGTTAATGCGGCAACATTGCCACATGCTGACGTTATAAATTTTCATGACGTTCATTAGATATTTTACTGGATATACTATATGTATAATTCCTATATATACTCTATTCAAAGTTTTGTAATTCGTTTTAGAATCAGACAATATTTTTCTTCTCATTTTATTCTAGTTAAAAAGAGACACAATGCTGTCTGATTAGTCCGAAGACGTACACGAATGAGCCTGTCAAAGTCGTCCGATTGTCAGACGTATGCAAAATTCGTGAAAGCAATAGTGATAAGAAGTTATAACTAACCTACAAACTATTGTAGGTATATAATTAACTTTAGTCTTTATATTTGATAACATTTTCAACTATTCAAGTTGAAATATTTTCAGCAACTTCAACTATTTTATTTAGATTAGAATTGTGTTCAATGTCAAGGCCAAACTAAATTAAAACTCAGAGTTAATGCGGCAACATTGCGATGTTTTGACGTCACAAATTCGGATGACGTATTTACAAAATAACTTTGAATATACTATACACTTTCATCGCGGTATTTTGTTCAATCTTATAAATAATCTAAGACAAATTTGGAACTGTATATGAAAGGAGGAATGGAGATCTTCGAAAATAAAAGAAAAATTAATAAATAATTTTTTTATAATTATTTATTTATATAATGTGAATTACCTTGATAATTCATGTAAGTCAAAACATAACATGTCCTCATTATGTTTGTTATCTTTATTAATTACATAGAATTTTTATACAGCATTTCATTTAGCATGATTCTTGTTATACCTCGAATTTATTATGTGGAAAAGGTTTATTTTAACGATTAATTCTAGCTTTGTTCAATGAAAATAATTGGAAATGTGTTTTAGGCTGGGATTTATTGATTATATTTATGTGTTGTATGGATAATTAGATAATGTAACCACAAATTTATAGCTTTACGTATACGCATAATGAAAGAAAGGGAAAGAGAAATATTTTGAAACACAAGTGAAATTAATATACATTTTCTGTTCCAAATCTAATGTAATATTAATGTCGATGGATCGTCAAAAATGGTTTGATAATCTTTAAAATGTCATTTACCTACTTTTGCGTCGTTATTGATAATCACTTAGCCACAGTAGATAAAGGTCTCCATTTGTATTACGATAATATCCGGTAAATACTGTGGAATATTTATAAATAATTATGAAAAGAAAACAGTTCTTTGTAAACGTATAAAAGTGTGAACTGTGACATATTGGAAAAATTCAAATATATATTGTTAAATATAGGTGATATGACTATTAAAGGCCCTATGGCCTCTGGTAGGTTATTAAAATATTAAGTATGTATAGTTAAATACTATTAGTGATACATGAAGTTTAAAATGTTAAAATGTGTATCCTATTTTAGCAACTAAGCCTTCAAAATATAAACTAAAGCCCAAGATTAGCCATTCTCTTATGAAGCATATAAAGAGCTCTAGGAAAAAATTATTTAAACAAATCCAAATCGGCCCACCCGAATGTCAACTGGCTTACAATAGTTAAAAATCTTCAAATTGCATTACTTCTTCAAATCACTTATTTAGGCCAATAGGACATACCCAGGGATTTCATTCTTATGAGGTATTACTATTAATTATAATACGGCTTGTTATATAACCATATAATTCTAATTATCCAACCAAAATGGAACTAATTAAATTGTCTCATGAGTTGTGTGGCAATATTTTGTTGAAACAACATATCATCCAATTTAAGCAAAAATAACTCTGTTGTACTATCACGACATCCTGAGTCATCCCTGGTCAGTTGGTTGAATGCTTGACCAGCCCAATGTTTGAAGAAGTAAGGTCCAGTGATGTTTTGAGCCCAAAGTCCACAGCAAATAATGTCGTGGATGCATTTCTCATCAAATGCAGGTTTTCTGACACCAAACACCCCATTTTATTTTAACGATTAATGTATATATCAAACAGATAATATACTTCAGTGAACGCTCAAATAATTTGTTATATTAGATATGCTCAATACAGTTTTCAAAATCTACAAATGTATTTATTACTATTGTTCCGTTGTACTAGCATCAATACAATAACGAGACTTCTTATTTTCTGCTCTTTGTCTAGTAGCTGTATTGCTTCCATGTTGTGTCATTGTCATTCTGCATTTCTTCGTTGGTACTGTTGCTATAGTCGTTGGTAATTAGTCGAAGAACTTTAATATTTTGAGACAACCCAACATTTGTACACTATAAGTCCAAATAGGCTTTATTATTAACTGATAAACCACTCTGTGTCATTTTAAGTCAAGTCTTTCCTTTTCGCCTAACCTGATGTACCAAAAATTAATGCAAAAATAATTTTGGTAAAAAAGCTTCCATTATATTGTTTAATGATTAACACTTATTGGGTTGTTGTTTTCTTTATATTAAAGGCAGAAAAAGCGAACATTTATTACTACAAAAATTTTTTTTTAATTCAACATTTATACATCACTTATATATAACCATTTTATAGGGTAATAAATAGTTGATCTCTAGAAAAAATCCAACGAACTCTTTTCATCTACTAACATTATTAACTGTTAATCACTTTTAATAAAAAATTAAGTTATTTAAAGTTATCCCGAATCGGATTACATAAATTCTTTATTAACGACATGAAACACTATTCCACTATTTTAATTCCGCAGGTAATAAAAGTTAGCAGTACGTCCAATCTAGCAACCAATTAAGCCAATTATCCACAATTAGGCAATTAGATTAAAAAAAAAGAAAAGCCTAATGACGAGAGAACCGTTATGAGAACTGACCATTGCTGTCGGCCGAACAATAGGCCGAATAACAGAAAGCGCAACCATCATCAAAGTAAAATAGCATGTATCAACGATTGCTGCTACTAGTTTATGTCTGTTACACGCCATAGTATTTCTACCTTTTTATCGAATTGTTTGTTCATTAACGGATTCAGTTGGAATCGCAACGAAAATCGTATGCAGCAGCTCTTTGCGCTCGTTGTTTTCGGTCGAATCCGATTGTGCCCGTTCGAGTCGGCGATTACGCCTTGTTGGAAGTGAATTCGGGATATTTACTGCATAGGGTCGCTACGCTACAAAACGAATCGACATTCAATTGCATCGCACGTCGACCTGGCTAAAAATGATTTGTAAGTTGTTGCTTGTTTGTTAAAACTCAAAATCTCGTTTAAACTTTCTACGAATAAATGGTTCGCGAACTGTAGAAAAGTTTCCAACGAGTTCGTCTATTTGGAACTCGAATTGTGAATATAGTCATGAGAACTTTATACGTTGTACAGGTTTCAAAAGTGTTTTCTAAACAATCTAAAAGGGAATTTGCGCGCTAGCTTATATAACACTAAAAATATATTAACAGTGTTCTAAGTATTTTCTAAGTAGAGTGCGTTTCGTTTTTGAAGAACTTAATATATATATATATATAAAATGTAAATTAAATTGTGAAATGTAATCTGTTAAATCAATAATTAAACGGTGTGTGTGTTGAAGAAATGTTTCCAACAATATCTTTAAAAATAAATATATTTTATACGGTTAACATTATAAATATATAAGTTTCAATTTATTGTAATTTCCAACGAGCAGTATGACTTAGAGTACGTTTTCCGTAAGAGTAAAATTTATAAAATACCACTCAAAATCTTAAATTTTCCATAAATATATGTTTTATAAATCTAGAAAAGTTTTCAATGAGATCATTTACTTGAGGAACATTTTAATAAGTTCTTTAATAAGTAAATACGTTGTTTATAATGCGAATTTCGTTAAGTTTCTGAAGAGCTATTTTAGTTAGGAAGCGGTTACAACGCTAAGTTTTGTAATAACTCCTTGGTTAATTTGTTTATAAACTATTGCCGACTAACGAAATACCTTACTTACTCATTAAAATTATATACATTATGTAAACTATATAATAATTTCCAACGAGTTACATTATTTAGAGTGTTTCCGATTAAGATAAACAAATCCACTCATTTATTCAAGCGGTACCACTTCGGAAATCTAGTCGACATCGTGATCCAATGAATGAAGTAATCTTAATCGTATTCGTATCGTAATCATTTTAGTATTAATTGAACAGATACGTGCAGGAATTTGTTCGGACTTTCGTTAATTTGTGGAACAACGTGCGATTTTTAGAATCGTGTCTTTATTTTATGACGGTTTTTTACATAAACCGCGATTCGCAACGTAAAACGTGCTTGCGTGGTTTTGATTAGTTAACATAATCGGTGTGCCAGTTAAATTAAAGTGCTAGGAATTTTATTTCCTTTTAATTTGATCAATTTATAAATAATCTTAATCTAACAAAAATTGTTTCATATTCGTTTTCCCAAAGTAGCTGTAAATCAAATATCTCCAATGGAAGTTAGCACAGAAATTGATAACAATCTCAATCCTAAAAAGGCTCCTGGAATTGATGATATTTCACCTGGGTTATTGAAAGAGATGCCACGAAAAGCAATAATCATATTGACATATATTGTGCTTAAAATAATTAGAATAATTATGCTTAAAAGCCTGACAAACCGGAAGAACAAGTTGGATCTTATAGGCCTATTTCTCTGCTACCTGTGATATCCAAATTATTTGAGAAACTGCTGTTAAAACATATTAAATTATTTATAGAAATACCAGATTTCCAGTTTGGATTTCGAAATAATCACTGGCCAATTGACGACGTGCGCAGAGTAACATCGGTTGTTGAAAAGGCATTCGAAGAAAATAAATACTAAATACGTCTAACAAGCTTTTGACTAGCAAATTGCTACGATGGAATTACTGTCGACTGCTGTAATCACATCTTTTTGAACGAAAATTTAGAATCTCGCTTGAAGGGGCATTCTTAAGGCTTAAATCTATTGCGGCTGGAGTTCCAGAGGGTAATGTCAAGTAGTGTATCTGCGTATCTGCTCTATACTGCTGATATCCCAACAACAACAGAAACAGTGCTTGGAATAATTGCGGACAACAGAGCTATCATGACAAAAGGTATATCTCTGTCTAAGGCTATAGAAAAAGTACAAGTAGCGGTTAACAAAATCTACAAATGGTCTAGAAACTGGAAAATACAGCTTAATAGCTCCAAATCTGTCCATGTTAATTTTGCGTTGCGACGAAATGACAAAAACCTAATTAGTGCGGGTGGCAGATTATACACTTGACGGATGGCCGATTCCTCAAGCCTTATCAACTAAATATCTCGGAATACATCTCGATGGTAGATTAAATTGGAAACATCATGGTAGACAAAAACCAGAGCAGATTAGACTCAATGTCAAGCAACTGTACTGGTTAGTTGGAAGATACAAAAACAAAGAGATTGGTTTATCAGTCAATCATAAAGCCACACCAATGGTGTACAAATAAGGGGTTGAACTGAAACATCAAACCAACTAGGAATTCAACGCACCCAAAACCAAGTTATACGATTAATTACCCATACTTATCGCTACATAATCAACGAAGAGCTGCACGATGTCCTCGAAATCAAATGGATACACGAAGTGATCCAATATTTCGCCTTAAAACATGAAATAAGGTTGCTAAATTATAGCAACGCAAAAGCAATGTAACTATTGGGCAACACGCAGGAAATCAGAAGATTAAAGCGAACCAAACCACACGAACTTGTTTAGTGTATAAATGTATTTTTAACTTTAGCTTAAGTAGTTAATAATGGGATTAATTTAATTTAGGATATACATAGTGATGTGTTAATCCCGTACTTGTGTATTAATGCAAGTACAACAAAATAGTAGTAGTAAATCAATTTATAAATTAAGATTGTACTAAGCATATATAATGTAAGATGTAATTCATTTAAAAAAAATTCCAACGAGTTACTACATGTGGAGCTAGATTGTTCTTATGTATTCTTTTATTTCAGGCTGACCTAAAACACCACCAGCAACAACAGCAACGCAGTGGCGGCAGACCGGTGAGACGTTCGCGCAGCGATCTGGGCGGACAACGTTTACTTGGTTGGGAGCAGCGACAAGCGGCACGTAGGCTGTTGCGCACCATGGCGAGTCCACGGAAACGTCCACCCGATTCCGACTGCGCGGTCGTGCTGCGCAAACATAGTCACGGTGCTCCACCGCGCAGACCTGCCCTGCGGCGCTCTCTCAGCCAGCCGATAGACATCGACAAGCTGTCACCTCTGCTCGGTACCAGAACCATTGGGAGTAAGTAGAACAATTCGTTTAAAAATAATTCACTTCCGTGGATTTTCCCACAATTAAAACGCTAAACAAATATCAAAGATTCCTTTTTGAAACTGCTTCATTTTATTTTTTCAGTTATTAGGTGCTTGCATATATTGTATATGAATTTTCTCTAATTATTGATCCAATTGGAAGGACTAGAAATGTTAATAAATTATGTTTTCCTATCAATATTGGAAAACCTCTTCGATTGGTATTGGTACTAGCGATTCACAAACTGACGCTATTAACTTCAATTTCTCTTGATTGCTCACAGCTGACGATTTTAGCTAGACTTGGTTGTAAATTAAAGCACTCACTGTACTGTTCTATTAATTTGTTAATTACTCTACTAGGTCTACCGGTAAGTCATTGCCGCTTTTTATCGGAAAAATAGTACATAATTTTCAAGAAAATGTATTTACTCAAAGTATTTGATACGCAATTTGATTCTCTATATCTTGCTCATCTTTCTGGCAATTTATGAATGCCATTACAAAAAAACTGTTTGTCCTTGGAGCAAAACCCGAGCCATTTTCTAACTTCTTCGAAGTTAGCGAGGTGCTGCTCTGCAAGCGCACGTCCCATTGATGTGAAAAGTTCATAGACGGACACGGCAAGGTCTGGAGAGTACGGCGGCTCATGTTCCATCGTAGCGCTTCAATTTAACATCCAGTTTTTCGCGAATTTTTTGAGCTTTTTCGAAAATTACCGCAGACTTCATAGAAGTTTTAAATAGTATGGTTTCGATAACCGAAATATATTCAATCAAATTGATTGCGATTTGAATTTGAGATTACCTTTATATATAGAATATTCATGTACAAAATTTAATATTTTTTATTAGCTAATAGTATAATGCCGAAAAACAGAAAACGCTGGTTGAATAAAAGCTTATTTATTTTAACGTTAAATACTACATGTGATCTACGGAAGGATGGGTAGGATATTAGGTAGATCAAGGTTATACGGAATTGTTAAGGAAATGCAAATACGAAGAGGAGAGAGAAAGAGAGAAACGTCGCCGTGCTTGTCTGTTATACCCGGACCCGCATGGAACGAATCCTTTTTGAGTTCAGTACTCGCTTCTACGGTACATATACTAAAACTGGAACAATACATAGAAGATTAGCATAGCCTCTGCGAAAGGATGACACGCAAAATCGTGAAGCGTTCCACACTTTTAAGCACGATTTTTCGCCGATGACATTGTCATTTATCATGCTCATCAGAATCACAAAAGAAGTCAGGAATTTCTGCAAAAATTCCTCGATACTCTCCCTTTTTGGTCAAAAACAAACGACCAGTATAAGGATTTGTCCTCGAATGACAGGTCCGTCTATCGATGGCAATAACATAAACAACAAACCTGAGCATAAATTCCATATGGCATTATATTCAACTCACGCCTCAGCTGGCTTCCACACATCAAACAAACAAAAAACAGATGCCTAACTGATATTAGCCTAAAACGATCCCTCGCCAACTTTCACTGGGGTGCTCATAGAACCACTCTTCTGGACATCTACAGAGCACTGACGTTGAGTAAGCTGGACTATGGCTGTCAGTGTTTCATTTCTGCGGCCTCATATGTAAAAAGATTAAATTCAATTCAGAACACAGTACTAAGGATTGCTCTAGAAGCATTACATACAAGTCCAATTGATAGTCTACTCTGTGACTCCCAACGAGAACTTTTGCTACTAAGGTACGCAGGCACTTTAAAACTCAAGCCGGGACTATCTCAATATGTGGAATTTTTCGCCATCAACCGTAGTATCAAAGTAAAAGGGCAAACATACAAACGGTCTGGTTATTGCTTCCAGAAAATCTGTAATCGCTTATCATTGGAGATACCTACTATCGGTAAATTAATGAATAAAATACCTCCCTGGCAGAACGCACCTATTTCCATTGATCTCTCGATGAGACTTCTTCCTAATGATGCTCTTAACTCTTTTAGTGCACGCTCCCTTTTCAAACAATTGTTCTTCGAAAAATATCTTAATCATCATCAGATTTACACTGACGGATCTAAAAACAATGAATATATCGGAGCTGCATATACATCAACATTGAAGGAAGAACATTTCAAATTGCCCTCTTTGACGAGTGTTTTTACTGCCGAATTGCTGACCATATACAAGACTCTTAAATGCATTCAAGACAGTCCAGACTTGACAGCTTAAAATCACTACAGGCGCATGATTCATTCCACATGGGTATCGAAGGTAAGGAAAGAGCCGCCCATCTTGCAGGGAAAAGGGAAGGATCACTTTTGGAAAACCATCTAACTGGAGAAGGGATCTGAATACATATATTATTATACCGCACTATATAAAAAACTGGATCAACTAAAGTAGGACTTAATGATCAATAACAAATTGTGCGAGATAAAAGAAGCCGATCTGTGATAAATGTAGATACCTGCTGACCATCAAACACATTCTAGTTGAATGTCAAGGACACGCCCTCCAAAGACAGCTCTCTGGCCTGAAGGGATCCATGAAACAACTGATGATCCTGATGAACTATTTGGCTGCCATCGGAGTACCTTAAAACATATAATAGATTATGAATACTACTGCGGTTAACTTATATTATGCGGACCTTTAAACTGTTCACTCCATATTATTCTCATACTCATGTTAAATGAACTATAAGCTTTTTTGTTTTGTTCTGTATATTGTTTATTCTGTATTATTAAAATGTATATAGTGCGTAGGTCCTAAATAGCCCTCGAGGCTGATGGGCCTTTAATAAGCAAAATCTAAATCTAAATCTTTGGGTCCAGCGTGGAGGTGGCCTAAAGAGTTTTAGCGGTCGTCACATATGCAAGCACCTAATAGTACTGTAATGATATTAATCAGTAGAGTCAATATTTTTCTATTAGAGATTTATTTTAAATACCATATCATAAGTTTTCCTAATTATCGCTCATCCACACAATAAACCATCATTTCAATCTTTCAATCACTCCTAATCATTTTTGAATTACTCTTTCAGATAGAACGGTGGCACTGAGCGAGGACGAGCACGAGAACCGTGCTGCCAGTCATACCTCAGATGAAGACACCACCTCCGATTCGGATGTTTCATCTGTGGCCTCGTTCAGCGGCCGCAAGAAGTCCCTGGAACTGGCCGGTGCCGACGAGGACCTGGTGGTCCTGGCGGAGGCCGTGTTCGATCACGTGGCCATCGAAGCCGACGAGCTGGCCTTCCGGGCCGGGGACGTGGTCGAGATCGAGGAGATGGCCGACCGCGAGTGGTGGTGGGGATCGACCGGCGGCCGATCCGGCTGGTTTCCCGCGCAGTTCGTACGCCTGCGCGTCAGTCAAGAGGACACGGTCGAGGATTGTTTGGCGGCCATCGCGGCCGGACGTCCGGCCTCCGCTCAGATCCGACGTCGCACCAGCGTGTCGTTGCTGTCCAACGATCAGGTGAGGACCAGCGTGGTGCGCGAGCTCGTTCACACCGAGAGGGACTTCGTTAAAGTGCTCCAGGACGTGGCCGAGGGTTATTTGTCCGAGTGCCGTAAGCGGGAGGATATGTTCAATGAGGAGCAGATCGCGACGATCTTCATCAACCTCGAGGAGATACTGCGTTTCCAGCGGAGTTTCCTGCGCGACTTGGAGACCTGCGTCGATTGGGATGCGCCGCACCGTAGCTGCGTCGGCGAATGTTTCCTGAAGCACAGCGTGGGATTCAAAATGTATTCAGACTATTGCAATAGGTAAGTTCTTCATTTCCTTCTTATTTGTATAAATACATAACCCAAAAAGAAATCCAACACCCTGTAAATCACTATATAGGACATTATTTATTTTTCTTCCCTGCCAAAAAATTAGTATGGATTCATGGAGTTCCGATTTAGAGTGAACAAAATTTTATACTTTAGAATTTTAAAACTCTTTCTAATGATCGATTTCCTAAATATTTCTGCTGAGAAAGGTTAACCATCTGGTTCTTATTGATTTATTCTTCCTGGTGTAATAAATGCTCTAGCTAGTTTGGCAGTATCCCAATCTTTGCACATTTTTTACAATACATTGTCAATTTTCAGTGGTTCTGTTCAGGTAACCCACTTGTGATTAAATGAAATTTTTGCCACTTTTACCTTTTCTACAGCATCAACTACTCGTAATCCAACATTGAAAGAACATTACCACGAAATCTAAGTGAACACTCCATTCTTAGGCTTTATTTTTTGTTATGAAATTTTAACGCTCAGTTACATAATGTAATTTTTTCTTTGAGAAAACTCTATGAAAATAAATTCACAATTCTTCTATATAGAAATATACAATACTATATGTAATATACTATAACATTGCGACGTTTTGACGTCATAAATTTAGATGACGTATGTTCACATCAACTTTGGATAGACTAGAGATATATTTTAACGTGTAAAGT
This sequence comes from Rhynchophorus ferrugineus, assembly GCF_030347505.1. NCBI lineage: Eukaryota > Metazoa > Arthropoda > Insecta > Coleoptera > Curculionidae > Rhynchophorus > Rhynchophorus ferrugineus. The sequence continues at coordinate 85,562,191 of NW_027472580.1, read as the reverse complement.
TGTAACACCATGTAAAGTAAAAAATGTGTTTCATAACGTATTAAGTTGCGTAATAAAATAGTATATTATTCTATATCTTACATTTCTCTACATTTGATTTATTATTAGCTCTTTCAATTTGATTTCTAAATAATCTTAGGCATAACATTCCCTAATTTCATAATGACTGTCATTGGCAACAGTCAGAAGTATTTTTTGTTGGAATATCAGCAGTACAAGGCAGAGTAAAGTATATTCACCAAATTAGTAAAAAATATTTATTTATATCACTCCACTAACCAACAGTTTAAAATTTCACAGTAGATACTCTTCTAACCATCAGCTTTACAAGTTTAGGATTTACTTCACTTATGTACTGAAGTATGTTTTAATACAATGTTGCTCGTTTTTTTATGGCATATAAAATATTTTTAAAGAGTTTTTCATTTTGAAGCTTTGTAGTGCAAAATCGGTACACTGTATTTTATTCAAAATATTGTCCAGCGATAGCCGCTACGTTTCCCATCGTTCAGACAATTTACGGATTCCACCTCGAAAGAACGATGTATATTTTGAGGCTATCCATGAATCTACCCATTTTTAGGTGTCTTCATAAGAAGCGAAGCATTCATATGTCGGAATAAGTAGTAATTAGAAGGTGCAAGGTCTGGAGAATACAGCGGGTGGAGTAGCACTTTCCATTTTAATGTCGCACTGCCCAACTTTTACAATTTTTTGCGTCGATTTTACAACATGTGGTCGAGAGTTATCATGCTGAAGAATAACACTGTTATGTCTTTGCTCGTATTCCGGTCGTTTTCCGCATAGTGCTCGGCTCAGACGCATCAATTGCAGTCGATAGCGCTCCCCATTGATGGTTCCATGAAGTAATGTCTTCAAATCGTCGTCCTCAAATGTTTTGACTGCCCAGAAAGCTCTTTGTCTTCGGTGTCAAGATCACCATTTTTAAAACGTTAAAATCAGTATTCACCTGTTGAAATCGATAGAGCATGTTTGCCATAAGCTTCGCACAGCATTCGATGACTTTCAACCGCCTTTATCTTCTAACTGAAGTAAAAGGTAAAACTTCCTGCAAATGCGATTTACTCGGTACAAATCTTCGACGAAATGACCATCATCTGTTGTGAATTCTTTAAAATTAAACTAATTTAATTAAATACTAATTTTCCAATATTTACTTTTTACAGCCATCCCATGGCAACAGCAGCATTACAAGAACTTTACCAGTACAACAACTACAGCAAATTTTTCGAGGCATGTCGACTGATGCGCGGACTAATCGAGATACCCCTGGACGGATACCTTTTGACGCCAGTCCAGCGAATCTGCAAGTATCCTCTTCAATTGGCGGAACTGCTGAAGTACACGAGGACGGACCACGAAGACTACGCCAACATCAAGGAAGCCCTGGAGGTGATGCGAGGGGTGGCGATGATGATCAATGAGCGTAAGAGACGGATGGAGAGTCTAGAGAAGCTGGCTGGTTGGCAACAAAGAGTTGAGGCTTGGGAGGTAAGGATTATTTCATGTCGATATCGATCAGATTAAGGAAGACAATGATTTTATTAGGGTGAAGACTTGATCGAGCTGAGTTCTCAACTGATCCATCAAGGAGAGGTGGTACGGGTTACTTCTGGAATGTGGACGAATAATATCACACTGTTTTTGTTTGACCATCAAATAGTTTATTGTAAAAAGGTTTGTAATTTGTTCGAATTGTTTAACAAAAAATGTATATTCCAACTTAATATTACAGGATATACTTAAGAGAAACACTTACGTATACAAGGGTAGGATTTGCCTGGACACTAGTGAAATTATCGATGTACCTGATGGTAAAGGTAATATACAAAAGCACTCCATCCAGAGAAATATCATATTAATTGATACAATTTTTCCAGATTCTAATTTGGGGGTCAGCGTGAGGCACGCGATCAAATTGTTGAATCAGACTCGCGACAAATTTTTAATATTTTGTTGTCGTTCTGCTAAAGACAAACAGCGATGGCTGGACGCCTTCATCGAGGAACGAAAACTGGTTGCCAGGGATCGAGTCGACGGACTTGAATTGCCTCAGGCCACTCGACACTTGGCTCGAGCCGCAGCAAGCCGTCAAAAACGCCCACCAAGAAAACTAAGGCGTAAGTAAATTACTACATTTTTTCGTGTGTCTAAGGACATTTTTCGGAATGTTGGTTAATTGTTATTCGATTCAACAATAGAGATACTCACACTGCCTTGCTTATGTTCAAGAAAACAACATTGTCATCAAGCCCTCTATATTCGCAAGATCCCATTTAACTTCTTTGTGCACAAAAATAAAAAATTGAATTACTAAAATATCCAAAACTAACCCAGTGAAGAGATTCCAGAAGGGATTGGAAGAAACAGTGACCTAAGTTCATAATATCTAATCATATAATATATAAAAATACATATTTTAAAACTTTCCAAAATTAAAATTCTTATTATTTTTTGATCGCACCTCATGTATGTATTAATCGACCAATTCGAATACAGATTTTAATACTACTTGATGTTCTGCTTAACCAACTTAATGAGTGTTTTATTCAAATTATTTTGTGAACAATCTCAATAAACTAATAATCTAGATAATCTTAAAACAATAACTCGTTAAATTATATTTCACACTCAACTTTCCCAGAGGCATATTATCATCCATTATATGTGATATGTGAATATACAATATGTGATAGACTAATTGATTAAGCTCAGTGCATCTTAAAGCAATTTAATAATCCCATTAAGTAGCTGAAAAAGTAATTCACAATTTTAAAACCCACCTAAACTAGAGTTATATGGAATTGATGAATTATGATAAATTTACTTTGGATAATCAGTAAAGCATAGTATTAGTATAGCTTAGTTATTAGAAGAAGTAATAACTGAAATAAATAGCTTCTGGTTTTTTGAAAAAGGTGAGAAACTTAAAAGGGAGGCTTATGAAGAAATATTGGTAATGTATACTACTTTTTCAGGTACATGGTACTTGAAACATCTTAATGAATTCACAATTTAGATTCCCCCTCTGTGTTCTATAATTTTAAAACAATCATTCATCAAATTATATTTCACGTTCAACTTTTTCAAGATTATTTTACCACCATCCATTGATATCCATTTTATTATAGTTGTACTATTGTTAGATTCAATGTTTTTTAAGACAAATTGATATTTCCATTAAGTAGCTAAAAAATAATCCACAACAATAAAACCCACCTAAATTGGTACATTTATTGATCAAGCTGTTAGATGAAATTGATTAATTAAGATAAATTTAGTCTGGAAAATATGTAAAAGATCTGCTTAGAACAAATTAAAAGTGAAATAAATATATTTCTTATAATTATAATTAAATTTAAAAGGAAGCTTATGAAAAAATTAGTCAGCAATGTAAAGTAATTTTTCAGGCGCATAACACTTCTATTATATTCTATCTTAATCAACTCTCCGACTGAATGCCACTCCAATGTCTGAAACATTTCAAAATCATTCATTCATAAATAATTGATATAATTAACTTATTACTTAACGATTAATTCTTTTTGCAGAGGGCAAGAAACTGAAACACCAGTCCGGATACATAGGTTCGTCCATGCTTCAGTTGAACGTCACCGGATCCAATTCGCTTTTGGGTAGGAAGATGGGTACCTGGTTTAGCTTCGGAGGTGGGAAAAAGTCGAGACACCACGACGTTCCTTGAACGATAACCACCCCAATGGACCGCTGTGTACATAATCTAACGTGCTGAAATTGAGGTGCTCTACTGACTGACTGACTGTGTTGTTTTAACGTTGTACAGATATTAAGTCGCATCGGTGCCAAAAAATAGCTTAAGTTACGAGTTTCGAAACCAAATATCAAGCTGCTGTACTTAAAAAAATATTCCTTTACGATGGTGGCGAACGTGAAACTACTAGGAAACATATCAGTAGGATATCGCAGTGCTGAATCGTTTCTGGTTATATTACGTTTTAACATACATGACCAACGTCGAAGGTTTAGTCCATTACGAACTGCAAAAGTTCCTTATTTAATCCCCTCAAACTTAGATCTACAGAGATCATTTCTCTGAGTCATTATGCTGAGGTCACATTCTTCACAGGAAAACAGAATTTCATTTATAACAAGACTGTGAAATAAGAACATTTAGAAAATTGATTTTTGTTATACCGTTTAATATATTGATATATATTTGTAAAAATAATTATGTTAAGGATGAAACACATATTTTGTTGAATTTATTTAATATTTTGTTTGTAGTAGAATCTGTTTGAACAATGATTTTTTTATATCGATTCTTATTTATAGACGTAGATAGATCTTCCAAACCAATGAAATTATATGTAACTGATATTTTTACTTCCTTAAGTTTATCATCTAGTTATCAGTGAAACAACTTAATGTACATACAAAAATAATAGATCAAGAACTTAGCAAAATAATTTAAACAACTCGACCCTGAAAACGTCAGACTTTGTAAAGTTAAGAAAAAATATCCACCAGAAACACCTAATGTTGGCAATTGTTGTTCTTATAGGACATTTTATTAATTTTTAAGTAGAGAAGTTTTCCATTTGTATAAAGTATGTTTATTGTTTTATGTAAGATATTTATAAATGTATACTAGTTGTAAATTAATGTATTTAATATGTTATTTATTTCGAACGTATTTCTTGAGGAATGTGACGCGCTGGCAAGAATCGAATTTCTACACAGAATAATTTAACTCTACAATTTTCGGAGTGATAGGGGGGAATTAATATAGAAAAGGTATAAGACTGAACCTTCGCTCTTTTCTTTCGCGTTAATTTCATATAATTTATTATTTACAAAACTAACGCAATACAACAAGGTGATATTTGACTTTCGTCGTGATGTGTTTAGAGAAAACAAAAACATTTGGAGCAACAAGGCCTAAACTGTAAATATAATTAAGAACGGGCCTGAAAACTAGTCGCAGACGAGACGTATCCTCCATGGAATCTCCCGTTCCCCCACTCCCTGTTTCTCTCTATAAACATAATGTCATCATTCGATAATTCTACGCACAAACAAAAATCTTTGCAATTTGTAAATTACTTTGCACAGGGTATTAAGGCGCAAAAGCAAACTTGTATCGACTATCTAAACTAAACGCTCCGAAACGGTAGGATTGTCTAGGAAGAGATCCCTTTCTATTTTTTGTAAAACTCTGTTGGTCTGTCTCGTGTTTGGACTCGCTCGCGTGACACAGACCCACTTTTGGACCAAAAAACCTTGAGAAAAATAACACTTTTTACACTGTCACTGTAGAAACACTCTACTCTTTTTCATTAATGTTTTACATTGTATATTATTACTTATTATTATTAAACTTTTTGTTTTATTTTCTTTTTTTGATTTGTTTATTTTAGTTACTAGCCCTTGTCCCTTTAGTTTTGGTCTCTGTTCCGATTAAGATTTATTTACAGGATTAAATTAAGATGTGCATTGATGGACGGCAAAGGAAGGTGTTAGAAATTGATTTGTATTTATATTGATATTTTCATTAGTCATATGCAAATCAACAACTGCGTTGATGATTGTTAAATTTAGAAACTTTTAAAACCTTTACACCCAATTTTATAAGCACTTTACTTTTTTGGTATAATGTTTTTACGTGATTTTATCCATTCCTTCGCCTTTGATACTTTTATAACAATATTTACTAATCACTACATCTCTATTATCCACTATTTTTGGAAACTAGTAGACCTGCATATAGGAAGCAATGATATTTTTTGGATAAGGTATGATAATCTCCCATATATAATCATTAAATAGTTTTAAATACATTAATAAGAGTTTGTTATATCAATTTGGTCAAAGTTGTTAGCAAATATATGTTCGCCCCTGTTAGCACAAAACAACGAAATAGTGAATGCAATCATTCCAGATTAATCGATACCACTCAACATTTTCTTTTTCTATGTCAATTATCTTAAAGCTTTGGCCAACTTGATTATGAAAGAGATTAATACAATGGATATTTCATAGGATATAGAACTGGTAATAACGTAAGCACTCCGCTGCCTGGATCATGTATGTTTTAATCATTTTGTTATCCATGATCAGCTTTGCACAGGAGATGTGAAGTCGACAAAAACTTATTTCAATAAACCTGATGCTTATTGATTTTTGAACATGGCATGATTAAATAGTTATTTAACCGTCTCATTGACAATATCAGAAAAGTAACTTTGACTTTTGAAGGTGAATATAGGTGTTGCTGTGTTAAAAAAGAAAAATATATAAGATATATCAATATACAATTATAAGACACTGTTATATTCAAATCTTCATGATATACATCAACCACAATATATATCTATTGGACTACTTTTAGACTGATCTAAACCAATGTAGTGGTTTATTTTTATAACGTGTATGAGCTGAAAGTATTTTAACTTGCACAAATCCTTCTCAGATAATGAAAACAGTGAATTCCCATAAGATTTAGATAGGCTTCAGCTCATGCACTTGAATAGTACTGTATACTATTTGTTGTACAGCACAAGGATTAAGTGCTTTGTTATATTCTTGTTAGAGAAGAAAATAATATTAGAGAACTATTGTTACAACTTTTTCATTATTGTATGTGTTCAAAAGCCAACATATAATAAAATTGTTTTTTACCTAAATAATATTATTTCTCAAAAAAACCTCATCAGTGACCTAGGTGAGGATAGCTAATAATAGGTAGGTACCAAAGCAAGTGTGGACAAATAGATTTAATGAGAGGTTGATTGTGGATAGTTGATTAGAAATATGAGAAAAGTGACATTTTAAATATAAAATTTTTGCATTTGATGCTTATCCACGTCATCTGATACTAATTTCCTACGGTTAATACATACTCTCTCTGCGTTCTATATTAAGATCAGTTTGAAATTTAAATTAATCGAAGAGAAATAGAAGCAACAATAGTAAAGGTTTAACATTACTTAAGATCATGAATATGCTTTATGATGTAGGTATGTATGGTTTAGTGTTTCAAGCACCGTATTTACAACTAAAATCACTGGAAGTAGGCACATCTCGTAGGATTATAAATGAAATGTTAAAATTCTTCATTACCTACAAAAAAATATATTCAAGCGCAAAAGTCGCAAAAATTGATATCAATGTTCCGAACATCCTTATAAATAAAATTTTAAAAGTCTCCATTACACCTACAAAAAAATGTTATCAAGGCCAAAGGTCGCCAAAACCGATACCAGTTTACGGAACATTATTATAAATTAAATGTTAAAAGTCTAAAATAATCTCACACTTATAAAAAAAAATATATTAAGGGTCAAAGGTCGCCAATATTAATAGCAGTGTTCGGAACATCATTATAAATAAAATGTTAAAAGTCTCCATTGACCTCACACCTACAAAAAAATATATTCAAGGTTAAAGGTTGCCAAATTTGATATCGGTGTTCGGAATATTATTATAAATAAAATGTTGTCTTCATTGACCTCACACTTACAAAAAAATTTATTAAAGGTCAAAGGTAGCCAAAATCGATACTAATGTTTAGAACATCATTATAAATGAAATGTTGAGTCTGCCTTGACCTCACACCTACAAAAAATATATTCAAGGTCAAAGGTTGCCAAATTTGATATCGGTGTTCGGAATATCATTATAAATAAAATGTTGCCTTCATTGACCTCACACTTACAAAAAAATGTATTAAAGGTCAAAGATAGCCAAAATCGATACCAATGTTCGGAACATCACTATAAATGAAATGTTGAGTCTCCATTAACCTCACACCTACAAAAAAATTTATTCAAGGTCAAAGGTCACCAAAATCGATACTAGTTTACAGAACATCATTATAAATGAAATGTTAAAATCTCGATTTACCACATATTTACAAAATGTATTCAAGGTTAAAGGTCGCTAAATTTGATAGCAGTGTTCGGAACATCATTATAAATAAATTTTAAAAGTCTCCATTGACCTCACACCTACAAAAAAATATATCAAGGTCAAAGGTCGCCAAAATCGATAGCAATGTTCGGAACATCGTTATAAATAAAATGTTAAAAGTCTCCATTGACCTCACACCTACAAAAAAATGTGTTCCGTGTCAAAGGTCGCCAAAATAAATTCCAGTGTTCGGACTATCATTATAAATAAAATGTTAAAAGTCACCATTGACCTCACACCTACAAAAAAATATATTAAATGTCAAAGGTCGCCAAATTTAATATCGGTATTATGAATATTATTATAAATAAAATGTTAAGTCTCCATTGACCTCACACCTACAAAAAAATATATTAAAGGTCAAAGATCGCCAAATTTGATACCAGTGTTCGGAACATCATTATAAGTAAATTGTTAAAAGTCTCCATTGACCTCACAACTACAAAAAAATATATCAAGGTCAAAGGTCGCCAAAATCGATACCTATGTTCGGAACATCATTATAAATGAAATATTAAGAGTCTCCATTGACCTCACACCTACAAAAAAATGTGTTCAGGGTCAAAGGTCGCCAAAATCGATACCAGTTTACGGAACATCATTATACATGAAATGTTAAAAGTATCCATTGACCTCACACCTACAAAAAAATGTATTCGAGGTCAAAGGTCAACTAAATCGATACCAGTTTACGGACCATCATTATACATGAAATGTTAAAAGTCTGCATTGACCTCACACCTACAAAAAAATGTATTAAAGGTCAAAAGTCGCCAAAATCGATACCAGTGTTCGGAACATCATTATAAATGAAATGTTAAAAGTATCCATTGACCTCACACCTACAAAAAAATGTATTCGAGGTCAAAGGTCAACTAAATCGATACCAGTTTACGGAACATCATTATAAATGAAATGTTAAAAGTATCCATTGACCTCACACCTACAAAATAATGTATTCGAGGTCAAAGGTCAACTAAATCGATACCAGTTTACGGACCATCATTATACATGAAATGTTAAAAGTCTGCATTGACCTCACACCTACAAAAAAATATATTAAAGGTCAAAAGTCGCCAAAATCGATACCAGTGTTCGGAACATCATTATAAATGAAATGTTAAAAGTCTCCATTGACCTCACACCTACAAAAAATATATTCAAGGTCAAAGGTTGCCAAATTTGATATCGGTGTTCGGAATATCATTATAAATAAAATGTTGCCTTCATTGACCTCACACTTACAAAAAAAATGTATTAAAGGTCAAAGATAGCCAAAATCGATACCAATGTTCGGAACATCACTATAAATGAAATGTTGAGTATCCATTGATCTCACACCTACAAAAAAATGTATTCGAGGTCAAAGGCCACCTAAATCGATACCAGTTTACGGAACATCATTATACATGAAATGTTAAAAGTATCCATTGACCTCACACCTACAAAAAAATGTATTCAAGGTTAAAGATCACCAAAATCGATACCAGTTACCGATACGGACCATCATTATAAATAAAATGTTAAAAGTCTCCATTGACCTCACACCTACAAAAAAATATATTCAAGGTTAAAGGTTGCCAAATTTGATATCGGTGTTCGGAATATTATTATAAATAAAATGTTGTCTTCATTGACCTCACACTTACAAAAAAATTTATTAAAGGTCAAAGGTAGGCAAAATCGATACTAATGTTTAGAACATCATTATAAATGAAATGTTGAGTCTGCATTGACCTCACACCTACAAAAAATATATTTAAGGTCAAAGGTTGCCAAATTTGATATCGGTGTTCGGAATATCATTATAAATAAAATGTTGCCTTCATTGACCTCACAGTTACAAAAAAATGTATTAAAGGTCAAAGATAGCCAAAATCGATACCAATGTTCGGAACATCACTATAAATGAAATGTTGAGTCTCCATTAACCTCACACCTACAAAAAAATTTATTCAAGGTCAAAGGTCACCAAAATCGATACCAGTTTACAGAACATCATTATAAATGAAATGTTAAAATCTCGATTTACCACATATTTACAAAATGTATTCAAGGTTAAAGGTCGCTAAATTTGATAGCAGTGTTCGGAACATCATTATAAATAAATTTTAAAAGTCTCCATTGACCTCACACCTACAAAAAAATATATCAAGGTCAAAGGTCGCCAAAATCGATAGCAATGTTCGGAACATCGTTATAAATAAAATGGTAAAAGTCTCCATTGACCTCACACTTACAAAAAATGTGTTCCGTGTCAAAGGTCGCCAAAATAAATACCAGTGTTCGGACTATCATTATAAATAAAACGTTAAAAGTCACCATTGACCTCACACCTACAAAAAAATATATTAAATGTCAAAGGTCGCCAAATTTAATATCGGTATTATGAATATTATTATAAATAAAATGTTAAGTCTCCATTGACCTCACACCTACAAAAAATATATTAAAGGTCAAAGATCGCCAAATTTGATACCAGTGTTCGGAACATCATTATAAGTAAATTGTTAAAAGTCTCCATTGACCTCACACCTACAAAAAAATATATCAAGGTCAAAGGTCGCCAAAATCGATACCTATGTTCGGAACATCATTATAAATGAAATATTAAGAGTCTCCATTGACCTCACACCTACAAAAAAATGTGTTCAGGGTCAAAGGTCGCCAAAATCGATACCAGTTTACGGAACATCATTATACATGAAATGTTAAAAGTATCCATTGACCTCACACCTACAAAAAAATGTATTCGAGGTCAAAGGTCAACTAAATCGATACCAGTTTACGGAACATCATTATACATGAAATGTTAAAAGTCTGCATTGACCTCACACCTACAAAAAAATGTATTAAAGGTCAAAAGTCGCCAAAATCGATACCAGTGTTCGGAACATCATTATAAATGAAATGTTAAAAGTATCCATTGACCTCACACCTACAAAATAATGTATTCGAGGTCAAAGGTCAACTAAATCGATACCAGTTTACGGACCATCATTATACATGAAATGTTAAAAGTCTGCATTGACCTCACACCTACAAAAAAATATATTAAAGGTCAAAAGTCGCCAAAATCGATACCAGTGTTCGGAACATCATTATAAATGAAATGTTAAAAGTCTCCATTGACCTCACACCTACAAAATAATGTATTCGAGGTCAAAGGTCAACTAAATCGATACCAGTTTACGGACCATCATTATACATGAAATGTTAAAAGTCTGCATTGACCTCACACCTACAAAAAAATATATTAAAGGTCAAAAGTCGCCAAAATCGATACCAGTGTTCGGAACATCATTATAAATGAAATGTTAAAAGTATCCATTGACCTCACACCTACAAAATAATGTATTCGAGGTCAAAGGTCAACTAAATCGATACCAGTTTACGGACCATCATTATACATGAAATGTTAAAAGTCTGCATTGACCTCACACCTACAAAAAAATATATTAAAGGTCAAAAGTCGCCAAAATCGATACCAGTGTTCGGAACATCATTATAAATGAAATGTTAAAAGTATCCATTGACCTCACACCTACAAAAAAATATATCAAGGTCAAAGGTCAACTAAATCGATACCAGTTTACGGAACATCATTATACATGAAATGTTAAAAGTCTGCATTGACCTCACACCTACAAAAAAATATATTAAAGGTCAAAAGTCGCCAAAATCGATACCAGTGTTCGGAACATCATTATAAATGAAATGTTAAAAGTCTCCATTGACCTCACACCTACAAAAAATATATTCAAGGTCAAAGGTTGCCAAATTTGATATCGGTGTTCGGAATATCATTATAAATAAAATGTTGCCTTCATTGACCTCACACTTACAAAAAAAATGTATTAAAGGTCAAAGATAGCCAAAATCGATACCAATGTTCGGAACATCACTATAAATGAAATGTTGAAAGTCTCCATTGACCTCACACCTACAAAAAAATGTATTCGAGGTCAAAGGCCACCTAAATCGATACCAGTTTACGGAACATCATTATACATGAAATGTTAAAAGTATCCATTGACCTCACACCTACAAAAAAATGTATTCAAGGTTAAAGATCACCAAAATCGATACCAGTTACCGATACGGACCATCATTATAAATAAAATGTTAAAAGTCTGCATTGACCTCACACATACAAAAAAATGTATTATAGGTCAAAAGTCGTCAAAATCGACACCAGTGTTCGGAACATCATTATAAATGAAATGTTAAAAGTATCCATTGACCTCACACCTACAAAAAAATGTATTAAAGGTCAAAAGTCGCCAAAATCGATACCAGTGTTCGGAACATCATTATAAATGAAATGTTAAAAGTATCCATTGACCTCACACCTACAAAAAAATGTATTAAAGGTCAAAAGTCGCCAAAATCGATACCAGTGTTCGGAACATCATTATACATGAAATGTTAAAAGTATCCATTGACCTCACATCTACAAAAAAATGTATTCGAGGTCAAAGGTCAACTAAATCGATACCAGTTTACGGAACATCATTATACATGAAATGTTAAAAGTATCCATTGACCTCACACCTACAAAAAAATGTATTCTAGGTCAAAGGTCAACTAAATCGATACCAGTTTACGGACCATCATTATACATGAAATGTTAAAAGTCTGCATTGACCTCACACCTACAAAAAAATGTATTAAAGGTCAAAAGTCGCCAAAATCGATACCAGTGTTCGGAACATCATTATAAATGAAATGTTAAAAGTATCCATTGACCTCACACCTACAAAAAAATGTATTCGAGGTCAAAGGTCAACTAAATCAATACCAGTTTACGGAACATCATTATACATGAAATGTTAAAAGTATCCATTGACCTCACACCTACAAAAAAATGTATTCAAGGTTAAAGATCACCAAAATCGATACCAGTTACCGATACGGACCATCATTATAAATAAAATGTTAAAAGTCTGCATTGACCTCACACATACAAAAAAATGTATTATAGGTCAAAAGTCGTCAAAATCGACACCAGTGTTCGGAACATCATTATAAATGAAATGTTAAAAGTATCCATTGACCTCACACCTACAAAAAAATGTATTAAAGGTCAAAAGTCGCCAAAATCGATACCAGTGTTCGGAACATCATTATAAATGAAATGTTAAAAATATCCATTGACCTCACACCTACAAAAAAATGTATTCGAGGTCAAAGGTCAACTAAATCGATACCAGTTTACGGAACATCATTATACATGAAATGTTAAAAGTATCCATTGACCTCACACCTACAAAAAAATGTATTCGAGGTCAAAGGTCAACTAAATCGATACCAGTTTACGGACCATCATTATACATGAAATGTTAAAAGTCTGCATTGACCTCACACCTACAAAAAAAAGTATTAAAGGTCAAAAGTCGCCAAAATCGATACCAGTGTTCGGAACATCATTATAAATGAAATGTTAAAAGTATCCATTGACCTCACACCTACAAAAAAATGTATTCGAGGTCAAAGGTCAACTAAATCGATACCAGTTTACGGAACATCATTATACATGAAATGTTAAAAGTATCCATTGACCTCACACCTACAAAATAATGTATTCGAGGTCAAAGGTCAACTAAATCGATACCAGTTTACGGACCATCATTATACATGAAATGTTAAAAGTCTGCATTGACCTCACACCTACAAAAAAATATATTAAAGGTCAAAAGTCGCCAAAATCGATACCAGTGTTCGGAACATCATTATAAATGAAATGTTAAAAGTCTCCATTGACCTCACACCTACAAAAAATATATTCAAGGTCAAAGGTTGCCAAATTTGATATCGGTGTTCGGAATATCATTATAAATAAAATGTTGCCTTCATTGACCTCACACTTACAAAAAAAATGTATTAAAGGTCAAAGATAGCCAAAATCGATACCAATGTTCGGAACATCACTATAAATGAAATGTTGAGTCTCCATTAACCTCACACCTACAAAAAAATTTATTCAAGGTCAAAGGTCATCAAAATCGATACTAGTTTACAGAACATCATTATAAATGAAATGTTAAAATCTCGATTTACCACATATTTACAAAATGTATTCAAGGTTAAAGGTCGCTAAATTTGATAGCAGTGTTCGGAGCATCATTATAAATAAATTTTAAAAGTCTCCATTGACCTCACACCTACAAAAAAATATATCAAGGTCAAAGGTCGCTAAAATCGATAGCAATGTTCGGAACATCATTATAAATAAAATGTTAAAAGTCTCCATTGACCTCACACCTACAAAAAAATGTGTTCCGTGTCAAAGGTCGCCAAAATAAATTCCAGTGTTCGGACTATCATTATAAATAAAATGTTAAGTCTCCATTGACCTCACACCTACAAAAAAATATATTAAAGGTCAAAGATCGCCAAATTTGATACCAGTGTTCGGAACATCATTATAAGTAAATTGTTAAAAGTCTCCATTGACCTCACAACTACAAAAAAATATATCAAGGTCAAAGGTCGCCAAAATCGATACCTATGTTCGGAACATCATTATAAATGAAATATTAAGAGTCTCCATTGACCTCACACCTACAAAAAAATGTGTTCAGTGTCAAAGGTCGCCAAAATCGATACCAGTTTACGGAACATCATTATACATGAAATGTTAAAAGTATCCATTGACCTCACACCTACAAAAAAATGTATTCAAGGTTAAAGGTCACCAAAATCGATACCAGTTTACGGACCATCATTATAAATAAAATGTTAAAAGTCTGAATTGACCTCACACCTACAAAAAAATTTATTAAAGGTCAAAAGTCGCCAAAATCGATACCAGTGTTCGGAACATCATTATAAATGAAATGTTAAAAGTCTCCATTGACCTCACACCTACAAAAAAATATATTCAAGGTCAAAGGTTGTTAAATTTGATATCGGTGTTCGGAATATCATTATAAATAAAATGTTGCCTTCATTGACCTCACACTTACAAAAAAAATATATTAAAGGTCAAAGGTAGCCAAAATCGATACCAATGTTCGGAACATCACTATAAATGAAATGTTGAGTCTCCATTGACCTCACACCTACAAAAAAAGTCAAAGGTCACCAAAATGGATACCAATTTACGAAACATCATTATAAATGAAATGTTAAAATCTCGATTTACCACATATTTACAAAATGTATTCAAGGGTAAAGGTCGCTAAATTTGATAGCAGTGTTCGGAACATCATTATAAATAAATTTTAAAAGTCTCCATTGACCTCACACCTACAAAAAAATATATCAAGGTCAAAGGTCGCCAAAATCGATAGCAATGGTCGGAACATCGTTATAAATAAAATGTTAAAAGTCTCCATTGACCTCACACCTACAAAAAAATGTGTTCCGTGTCAAAGGTCGCCAAAATAAATTCCAGTGTTCGGACTATCATTATAAATAAAATGTTAAAAGTCACCATTTACCTCACACCTACAAAAAAATATATTAAATGTCAAAGGTCGCCAAATTTAATATCGGTATTATGAATATTATTATAAATAAAATGTTAAGTCTCCATTGACCTCACACCTACAAAAAAATATATTAAAGGTCAAAGATCGCCAAATTTGATACCAGTGTTCGGAACATCATTATAAGTAAATTGTTAAAAGTCTTCATTGACCTCACAACTACAAAAAAATATATCAAGGTCAAAGGTCGCCAAAATCGATACCTATGTTCGGAACATCATTATAAATGAAATGTTAAAAGTCTCCATTGACCTCACACCTACAAAAAAATATATTCAAGGTCAAAGGTTGCCAAATTTGATATCGACACTTTTGCCAATTTGACCTCACACCTACAAAAAAAATATATCAAGGTCAAAGGTCGCCAAATCGATACCTATGTTCGGAACATCATTATAAATGAAATATTAAGAATCTCCATTGACCTCACACCTACAAAAAAATGTGTTCAGTGTCAAAGGTCGCCAAAATCGATACCAGTGTTCGGAACATCATTATAAATAAAATGTTAAAATCTCCATTGACCTCACACCTACAAAAAAATGTGTTCAGTGTCAAAGGTCGCCAAAATTGATATCAGTGTTCGGACCATCATTAAAATAAAATGTTAAAAGTCTGCATTGACCTCACACCTTGAAAAAAATGTATTCAACGTCAAAGCTTGTCAAATTTGATATCGGTGTTCGGAATATCATTATAAATGAAATGTTAAAAGTCTTCATTGACCTCATACATACAAAAAATATATTCAAGGTCAAAGGTCGCCAAAATCGATACCAGTTTACGGAACATCATTATAAATAAAATGTTAAAAGTCTACATTGACCTCACACCTACAAAAAAATGTGTTCAGTGTCAAAGGTCGCCAAAATTGATATCAGTGTTCGGACCATCATTATAAATAAAATGTTAAAAGTCTGCATTGACCTTACACCTACAAAAAAATGTATTAAAGGTTAAAAGTCGCCTAAATCGATACCAGTGTTCGGAACATCATTAAAAATAAAATGTTAAGTCTCCATTGACCGCACACCTACAAAAAAATGTATTAAAGGTCAAAGGTTGCCAAATTTTGATACCAGTGTTCGGAACATCATTATAAATAGATTTTTAAAAGTCTCCATTGACCTCACACCTACAAAAAATATATCAAGGTCAAAGGTTGCCAAATTTGACATCGGTGTTCGGAACATCATTATAAAGGAAATGTTAAAGGTCTCCATTGACCTCACACCTACAAAAAAATGTATTCAAGGTCAAAGTTCACCAAAATAGATATCAGTTTACGGAACATCATTATAAATGAAATGTTAAAATTCTCCATTGACCTCGCACTTACAAAAAAATGTAATCAATGTCAAAGGTCGTCACAACTGGCACCAGTGTTGGGAACATCATTATAAATGAAATAAAAAATCTCCATTGACCTCACATGACAAGGTCGAAAGTTGCCAATATGTTTTTTGAAGACGATACCAATGATTTTGTAATGACGATATAATGAGCGATTACTATTGAACTCTAACGCATAAAACTGATGGCGAGCAACATAAAAGACTCATTTCAGAGATTGAATTATAATTCATAATAAGAATAAGAATTCATTTTTGATTCATACTTTTTAGTTCAATATACGCCCATTGGTGATCAAAAATAGTAAAATAATGAATTTATGGAATATCTCGAAAACTAGAACTCATTTTAAAAATTAGCTGTTGATTTGGATACAGCCCCCCAATTTTCCTTACAGAGTGATCAACAGGTCCAAAACTCGTATACTTGTGCTATTATATAGCTTTGATTGATTTTAATAAGATCTCGAAGGTATAAATTGGACACACAATAGGCGTCAATATGACAATTAAAAGAAAACACGACAATTTTTATTCATTTTATTATCACAACAGTGATCGAACTTATAC
Organism: Rhynchophorus ferrugineus; assembly: GCF_030347505.1. Taxonomy (NCBI): domain Eukaryota; kingdom Metazoa; phylum Arthropoda; class Insecta; order Coleoptera; family Curculionidae; genus Rhynchophorus; species Rhynchophorus ferrugineus. The sequence continues at coordinate 85,544,808 of NW_027472580.1, read as the reverse complement.
TAGAAATATACATTTCTACAAACTCGTCTCTAAAAACTATATTGTAAAAACAATATAAAAAAGATTATTTAATAAAAAGAGAATCAATTTATCTGTCTGTTTCATAACAAAAATACAAGGCATAAATCATAATTTGTAAAATAATCACGTCGTCTCAAAGGCCAAACAATTTGATTGCAAAACTACAAATAAAATTAATATGTTTGTAAAAATGCTTAAAATTGTATAATGTAATATACAGTGTACATTTTGGTTACAATAATACATGTATTACTTGCCACGTTCCTAGAACTAAGAAAATCCTTAATATTATATACAAATTTATAAATTTATATACAAAATGGGTTTGTTGGTTACTGTACAAATATAATTTTATTTCGAAAAAAAAACTAATACTCTCCCACTTAAACGAACTAAAAATAAGTTAAATTAAATTAATATAAATGATCCGGCAAATAATTATATTCATTTTAGTCCGTGAGACATCCTAGGAAAATAACTTTTCTCAGATATTTATGTAAGGAACCTAAAAAATACACATACATCAATTAATATATTCAACCAAAAATACTTATATATCAAAATAAATTTTGGGTCTGGAATGTTATGTTCGTGGCGTTTTTTACTCAATTAAAATCTATTTAAGCCAAATATAACATATAGAAGATCTGGCAACCCCGAGACATTGATTTCGGATATCATTTAAAGATACTTAGGGCATTCATGATCATTAAGTACAGACGCGCCACTATCGACGGCTGAAGCGTCTTCTGGGTAACAGTGCCTCATTATCTCTTTATCTGTGTGCATTTCTTTTCAATTTTATACAAGAAATAACGATGTGCTTCTCAATTACAATTATGCAGCGTCGGCCTGAACAAATGGTAGCATCAGCTGATGATAGTAATGAAAAATGTCACGTCTGATAAATACTGTGAAAAATGTATGACATACCACTTAAGCATTTCAAAGTTATTTTATACATACGTCATCTAAATTTGTGAGGCCAAAAAGTTGCAATGTTACCGCATTAACTCTTGAGTTTTAGTTCAGTTTGGCTTTGACATACAACAAAATTCTAATCTAAATAAAATAAATGAACAAAAATGTTATCAAATATAATTTATTTTAACATCATAGTAAATCTAAAAACATTACATTTTACAGCCACAATAATTTATAGGTTAGAGTTATAACCCCTTATCGGTATTGCTTTCAAGAATATTGCATACGTCTGACAACCGGACGACTTTGACAGGCTCATTCGCTTACGTCACCAAACTAATCAGACAGTAGTATGTCTTTTTTAAATGGAACAAAATGAGAAGGAAAAATATTGCCTGATTTCAAAACGAATTTACAAATTGTGGCAGGCAATATATTAAACATCTTGATGACGTATGTACAAAAAAATTTTGAATAGACTATATGTCTCGCTTGTATAATAGATGTTTCATTCATTGCCTAACTCATAAAAAGACTCATACCCAGACCTAAGTTAGTGTTGATACATGGCTTTCTTAGTTTTCAGTAATGTACTCTTAGGGTTGTCACTGGTAAATATCTATATATCATTTATCTAAATATCATATATGAAAAGATCCCTTTTAACAACTACTATGCCACACAATATTTTTACATTTAAAGAATTTTTGACGTACTGTACTTTTTACTAAAGTTTCGCCAAACTGCCAACCGCTGTATATATTTTCGATCGATGATTTATTTTGATAGCTGCACTTTTTCCTTTGTTTAGCACATAACAAGTAAAGGACTAAAATATTCCCCATTAATATATTTTTAAAAAATCCACGTATGTAATGATATAACGTTAAATATAAAAAGTTATTATAAACTTTAAGATGCGTCAAAAGAAACCCCCGATATTTTATTCAAGATCCCGATAATTAACTCAATCGTGAGGAACTCTAAAGAAAATTACACACTTACGTATATATTATAAAATAAAGATATCTTTCTTTTCCACTATGACTCTAAATCATCTTCCCTTTGACTGGAAAAATATGAAGCTAACCCAGCAAATTCACCACCCGACTCATCTTCGTAGGCTTTACTGTTGCTGTTATCTGAGGGAGGATTATCTTGAACTTGTTCTGGTCCGGAATACTGCCCTGAATATTGCGATTCAACTTCCGGCCTGTATATTACATATTGAAAAAATCGTAATTCGATATAGCAAGAAACTCACCCTTGGTAAGATGTAGGTGGCATTGCATCTTCACTTGGTGGTGGTGGGGGGTAATTCCCATAATAACCCTCTGATGAATTTTGAGCACCCTCCGTTGACGTTGGTGGCGATGGTTGATACGATTGTGGATGGGACAGATGAGGTCTAGGCGGACCTCTAATTACTGGTGACGGTTGACTAATAGGGGGATATCTCACTGAAGGTGAACTAGATGGTGGTAGTGGACCAGAATCTGCTAGGTTAATAGGTCCTCCACCTGAAGGTGAAGGATCCATTGACCTATGCGAGGAATGATGCTGATATTGATGGGACGGGGGTGGTTGGCTATGAGAAGGTGGTGGTGGTCCATGAGTAGTTGATGGAGGTCCATGAGTAGTTGATGGAGGTCCATGAGTGTTGATGGATGATGGTGGTGGACCATGGGAAGATATAGGTGGGGCATGAGTAGATATTGGTGGTCCATGAGAAGATATGGGCGGGGCATGGGTAGATACAGCTGGACCATGAGTAGATATAGGAGGACCATGAGAAGATATCGGTGGGATGTGACTCGATATTGATTGTCCATGAGAAGAAGTTGGTGGCCCCTGAGTTGATGGACCATGAGCAGATGTCGATGCTCCTTGCGTAGATGTTGGAGGGCCATGGGATATTGGCGGTCCGTGAGGTGGTTGGCCGTGAGAAGACGGTGGAGGCGCATGAGTAGTTGGAGGTCCATGACTAGATGTTGGTGGACAGTGAGCTGAGGGTGGTGGATGATGAGAGGAAAGTAATGGTCCGTGTGTAGATGGTGGGCCGTGGGTTGTAAGAGGAGCTGCGTGGGACGGAAGCGGTAGACCATGAGATGTTGGTGGGCCATGTGAAGTTGGAGGTGCATGAGGACTTGACAATGGCGGCCCACGTGATCGGCCTTGTAATATGTGAGGTTGAACTGGTCCTCTAGGATTCGGCGGAGTAAGCGAAGTAGGTGGTCCTCGAATAGGCGGTCCCCTGGGCAAATGGTTCAAACTGATACGAGGTTGTTGCCTAAATTGTAAACTTATGCCTCTTATTCCGCCTAAAAAATGCAATATTTAATAAACGCAATAAATAATATTAACTCATAAACCTGGCATGTTATATGGAAGATGAGCCGCAGGTGGACGAGCTGGTGACGATTCCCGTGAACCTTTAGGACTATCATCCGAAGAATCATCATCCCGCATTGTAGCAAATTGTTTCGGTCGTATTGTACCAACTGGATATATAGAAGCTTGTCCAGGCGTCGACTATTGAATGTTATAAGTATCAACTAATGTTTTAAAATGTAGATTTATCTATATTTTATTACTATTGATTGCATAAAGGGAAACCATAACTTAAAAAGTGGTTGAAAGAAACGGAAGCCACTATGAATAAAATGCTTTTGGTAAAGATTATTACTGATGATACAGTCGGAGATATTAGTTTTGTTCAATACTCAAAAGTGGCAAAAAAAACTAAAAGATAAACTACGTGTTGAAGGTTAGAATAATCATAGCTTCTTATAACAATGAAATTTCTAAAATTAACGTTGCATTTAGATGAAATGAACTGTTTAAAATGACAATTTTCTAAAGAAGCCAAACAAGTAATAAACACATCACCCAGAACAAGGTGACTAATAATTGAGATGTTTTAATTACTGATTAAATAAACCCAATTATTTCATGTGATAATTATATGAATTAATTGCCTGTAATAACATTAGAAGTTCTGGATAATGTGGCAAGCTTACCGAGAATGAAAACAAAAAATAGGATATGCATTTTTAAAATTGGTGAAAAACACAATTATTGATGAACCAAAAAGCAGCTGTATATTAAATCAGGGCATGTTCTTAAACATTTCAAAGTGGGTAATGAACAATCCAAAAAAAAACAGCCGCTAACTCAATAATAGAATGCATGTTGATGTATCCATCAATATGGTCTAAACAAACTCTAGATATCGTTAGTTCTGATCTCCACAAAAATCACTTATTACAGTTAAGCCAATTTAATAAAAAAATACAATAAGTCTTCACCAATGACATGATGACTTTATCCGAAATGTAACAAAACATTGTGGATAACATAAAGTCAATAAAATTCAATAAGAAAATTGCAAAATGGTAAACAAAATATTTTCCCTGTCGGCGGAAAATTGACCTTTTGCTTGAGATTAATAAGTGTTTTCTGAAGTGGTAATTGTTGCAATTTTTGATTATTTATAATTTAAACGCCTATAACTTTAATATCACTTACTTGTAACATTCTGGTAATAATCGAAGGTGTAGGCTGGGCTTGTGAGAATGGCTGTGGAGGCGCAGCTATCTCAATAGCTGGTGATTCTGTGATTGAAACCTTTTTCCCTATACAAGCTAATGTTTCTTCTAATGTCTTTTTCCTCATTGGAACAACTGAAACACAGAACTGGAGTAGTATATTGTCGACTATTTTTAAGCAACAATCTTACTTTTGCTTCTTCTTCTTCTGTGAGGTTCTTGATTCGGTCCCGGCTTACTTTGTCCCGAACCTGTTGACAGATCATCAAAAACTGGAAGTGCGATACCCGGTGGTTCCGACAGATCATCATTTTCGTCCGTGTTTTTAATTAACGCGCTGACGTTGTTGACAATAGGTTCCAACGGTTTGTCAGCGGGTTCAAGGGATTCGTGAATTCTCTTACCCAACATCTATTAAAAACAAAATTATTAAGTTCTTTTTTTTTGTTTTATTACAGAGAAATGGATAGGCATGCTAAAACAATGCCTTAAAATAATTTACCACTGGATTTGCAGGCTTCTCTGGTTTAAGCTCAGCAACGGCAACGGCACTATCGTCGGCCTTAGTTTCAGTTTTGACCACAACTTCAGTTTCAGTTTTAACCGCAACGTTTGTTTCTTCGCTAGTGTGACTGACCACCTTGTTAACCGGCTGCTCCAATTTGGTATCAGGAACAGGTTCTATATATACTAAACGAGCATCCGGTGATTTAATCTCTGTCTTAACGGTGTTATTCACTATCGGATTTGGTGGCAGCTCAGAGATTACAGCCGGCTTTGCATCCTCTGTTACTTTATTTGGTACAATAGTTGGGGCAACTGTAGGAACTGGAAAATATTATTTTTAAACCAAATTAATTTTTTTATCAATCATACATAGGAGCAATTTTCTGGTTTGATTTTGAAGTGCGTTTAATTTCGAAATTGGATACGGAAGTTTTTATTCTTAAACAATATTAATTTTATGGCTAAAATATTATTGGGCGAAGCTTATTTGAATCTTGGAAATTACATAAGAAAATTGTCCGTATTGTTAAAAAAACAATTTCCACTAACTCAAACTGGCCACCATGAAAATGAAGCAACATGAAAAAGAATGTTTAGCCTGGGTTTTGTGAAAGGTAACGATAAAATGGTAACAGCGTTATGGTGAACGGAGCTACAGATATATATTAACTGGTTATACTTAGACTAACTTTGGTTTTATAACCATGTTACCAATTGTTTTGGAGTTGTATTATTTTGTATAGTAATATGTCAGAAATCACTATTATGATTCGCCAATAATTGGTGCACTTAAGGGCGTCAATAAATGATTCCAAAGAGTAGTAAAAACATAGGCAACAATGAAACGTTTAATTTCTCATGCAGCAACTTTAAAAAATACCAATATTAAGGAGCAATTGCTTCAAACGTAGAGGGAATTCAACTAGACATAGCAGATTAATGATAAGTATTGTTCTAATTAGCTTATATCTCAAAAATGGTATGATCAAAATCACGTTCATTCCATAGTTTCACAAATTAAAAGGCCTCTTGGAAAATGATTTTGAAATAAAACAATCAGGCGAATTAATGGAGATTATTGATGATCCTAACTAACAGTGGCACCTTTGGAATGAAGATATTTGGGATATAATTAGAAAGCATAGACATTTTGATGCAAAATAGATTTAAAATAATATTTTTCTACACAGCCAACTGCACTGAAATTGATGATTTTTGAAAATCAGTAGTTATACAATCTTGAATAAATAAAAATCCCAATTAAAAAATTTACAAATACAGTTTTAATAGCTTTATAAAAAGAAACAACTTGCTTAGTCTATCGATTACATTAAAGTTAATGAATAGAAAAGGAATTAATTAATTGTTTAAAAATAAATATAGTAAAAATTGATAAGTTGAGATCAACAATAGTTTGTTTAAATGGCAAATTAAATATGCTTACCTTTTACTTCCGGTTTTTTTATCCCAAGTGGTTTCTTAATATAAATTTTGGGAACTAAAAGCGATCGCTTTTCAATCCTTTCCTGTTCAGAATCGCGTTCTTCCTCTTCTTCTTCTTCCTCCACGTCTTCCTCCTCATTATCGTCGCTGCCTTTTTCCTCGTCCTCATCTTCATTAGCTACAAAATCTTCGTCATCATCGCTCATAAGTCGTCTGGGATTTCTTTTCACAGCTTTTTGTTCCTCTTCGCTGTCCGATCCTAAAGTGTCCACGTAGGTGGCTGTTTTGCCTCTAGTTCTACGGCCCCTACCCAAATCCTCATCGCTTGAAGTTAATCCACCATATTTTATCCTGCCTTTACTTCTTTTTCTATCTTCAGATCCGTCTCTCCTCTTCTTTTTCTTCTTCTTACCTTTTCTACCTCCTCCCCAACCAGATGCGTCTGACTCTTCTGTTTCCGAATCATCCCAGGTGGCTTTTTTCTTTTTTCTTTTCGGTGCATCATCTTCGCTGTCGTCGTTGATGAAATCCGAGTCATATCTTTTCGTTCTTGCCCTAGTGGACCTACGCACTGGCGCATTTTTTCTTCTCTTGCGACCAACACAATCATCACTGTCTTCGCTAACCGCAGAGTCATCATCTTCTTCTTCTTCTGAATCACTACTGGATCCTTTAAAGTCCTCATCAGAAATATCTTCTTCTTCGCTATCAAACTCCAAGCTGCTAAGTTTTCTGTGCTTTTTTCGTAACATTTTTTTCAGTGAATTTATACTACGTCCACCGTTTTCTGGAGCTTTCGGTTCAGGCTCCAGCCCTTTAACGATAGTCTGAATATCTTTTCCTCGTCCTAAATTACCAGCAGTGTCTTCAGGCTTGTCTAATTCTTCTCCAATTGCTGTTTTCATGATTTCATCATACTCATTAAATTTATAACTTTTGGCTTGTCGCCTTTGTCTTAACTGATAAATCGGTTCGTCGCTATCACTTGTCGATTCAGATTCTGATCGGTCGGACTCGGTCTCCGCTTCTTCGCTCGAAGAATCAACCTTGTAATGCCGCCTCTTTGGTTTACGAGGTTCTACCGATTCCTTAGATGGTAATACATTATTTAAACTGATCCCAACATAAGCTAAACGTTCTTTGCGTCGATCTTCAATTTCCTTTTTACACAATTTCTTGTCATAATCTACTAATTTCGATTGTAATTCTTCCAGCAAAATAACATGTTGACAGGGAGGACAATACCAATCACCTTCGGGAATAACAAGAAGCGGTGGACGTAAACAGGAACAATGCCAACCGTTATCGCATTTATCGCATAGCAGTATCCATTCAGGTTGATCTAGTTTTCCACATTTTTGACAAGGAAAATCATCACTTTCAGTTTGATCTGAATCTAATAAAAATTAAATAAAATCGTCTAAGAATCTAAAGAAAAATTTGTATGGTAAACATTACCTTTAACGGCAGTTCTAGCTCGTTTCATAGGCTGCCATTCATCTTCGCCCTCCAAATCACTCTCCGGAGAAAATTCATGGTCCGATTTCAAATCACCCAACGGAGCATCATCTTCCTCTTCAATCACATCTTCTTCCTCTTCTTCCTCCACAGCATCATCACTATCGTCAGAACTTGATTGCCAAGGCCTGTTTTCATTAAATAACTGGCTAACAGGTTTCTCTTTTTTCTTTTTCTTCTTTTTCTCCACTACCACTTCTGGTTCAGATGTGGTATCCTCTTTGTACTTGTTCCTTTTTCTTTTTTCAGCCTTATCATTCTTGCCTTTCTTCTTTTTACTTGTAGACTCTGAAATTTAAGGACAAATTAAATTGAGATTAACATCAAACAAATAAACGTCTCAATTCTGAAAAATATATCAAAACTGATATTGGTCTAAAAAAATTCAATTAATGCAAAATTAAATTGATTTTAAAACACCAGAGCCATTTTGAAAAGTTTAACGCTTTATATTTAAACGTACCCTCAGCTTTTGATGGTAATTTTGAAGTAGGCGTTGGATCCATTTGCTCCTTAATTTTCATTTGAGCAATTCGACGAGATTGCCTCAAAGCTGGTCTGTCATTTGATGAATCTTCTGCGATGTCCAATCCGGCCAATATTCCTTGAGAAAATTTATTAAGAAACATGCTTAAAGTATATTTCGCTTTCTTACGGCTGTTTTTCTTTTCTGGGTGCCTGTTGATTGGTTTCTTGGGCGTCGTGTTTTTAGGTGACTTCTTTTTGTGGCGATTGGTTGTCGGTGATGTTTTTTCATCGTCGCTATCCTTGCTCTCGCTACTACTACCTATGATCATTAACAAACGTAGAAAATAAATAAAATGATAAAATCAACTAACCGTTAAGTTTTTCTATCCGCTGTTCTGCACTTTTTCGTAAGGCTGCATCAACTTGTCTTCGACCTTTAAGTTTCATACGTTTTTCTGGACCATTATCGGCCTCTTGGGAAACCTGGGTAGTATTTTCTCGGCCTTTAATAATTTTGAAAAACATTGTACTAATAATTGATAATTTCAAATTTCAGTTATGAAAAATTTATTAGTTTCTTAACTATGAATTGGCAAAAATTCGATTTAAGTTATGAGAACTTTATCTCTGTTTAAATAATAAAATAGAATGGAAAGAGATTCGTATTAGGAAAGAATTTCTCTACAATGTTGATACCTGTACTGTTAGATAATTTATATAATAACTATAACCAGGGAAACAAATAGGAAAAAATCCTTCAGGATGTCTATTTGAAATACGTAAAAAGATTTTTGGAACATAAATTAAAAGTATGAAATGAAATATCAAAAAATTGAAATATTGACAAGTTTGTCTAAGTTCATAGAATAAAGAAATTTAGAAGTGAAAGTTATGTGGAAAAATCGGGTCCCACATTTAAGCTTTTCGGAATCCCCGTTACGCGGCCAAATGTAAATGAAAAATGCAACAACTATATGTGTGTTTATCTCTCGTTCGGCCTCGGTATTAATAATTCTAACCTAAGCCGTTAACGGCCATTTCTAGGTGATTAATTTGTATTGTTTATTTATGTCAAGTTTTTTGGTATGTGTTTTTATATATATTTGACAGTTACTTTAGATTATTTTGTGTATTTTAATTTATTAGTGTAATAAAAAGAAAATCTTAAGAGGATCTCTTATGATCTCCTATGTAGGTCCAGGAAAGTTTGTAATCATTTTAAAGATGAAGACTATAAACCAAAATGGGGAAAGCCCTGGCTGAAACAAGATGTCATTCCTACTAGTAATTTAAATAGTAAGTATTTTGTTAAATAATAATGATTTATTGTGAAATAATTAAGCTTTTTCTTTACCTTTATTACAAAACAAGGAACATATGCCCCCAATAGAGATATTAAATCACATAAGTTTTTTGAGGCTGATAGATATATAGGAGATTCTTCTACCCCAACAAGACCCAGAATTAAGTATATAATAAGAAAGTTATGTTTATTATTAGAGAATGGAGGTTCTAACTTGAAATTTATATGTTCATTTACAGATAACTCAGCCTGTCCCATCAGTTTCCTGTCAGGTTGGATGAAAAACTAATGGCTTTATCCTTATTGAAATGCAGTGGCAGAGGGTATATACTGTTATCGAAAATATTCTGCTTGCCTTCTAGAAGAACATTAATGCAGATACTGAATAAGGTTCCTTTTTGTTGCTGGAGTAGTAACCTCTAATTTTGGTCGTTAGTTCAGAAGCTTGACTGTATAGTAGGTTGTTAATTTAGTTGATTCTAAAAAAATAATACAACAGAACCATTAGTAGTTATATTATCTTATTTTAATGTTTGTTTTAAATATTAGAGAGAAGATAATATTAGTGAATTACATGTTTTGGGTAGTGGAGATATCTCTATGATTGTATCAATGTCTTTATGGTCAAGGAAAATTTATGGAAGTGTAATATATCAATAAAATATATATTTTCCCAGTAAAATTAAAAGATTTTAATTTCCCGCTAGAATTTTTTACTATATATTTTTAAATTTCCCGCCTTAACTAACTGTCATACGGCGCATGCGTAAGCGCCTTCACACGGGGATTCCGAGCGTAACTTAGAACCAATTTTAACATAGGTGATGCGATGATAGATGGAAGTTTATTCTATATCTAAGTTACAGTAACAAAAAAGGAAACTGAATTATGCTCGTATTCTTAAAAGTTAAATGAACTCAGTATAAAAACCAAAATAATTGGCATTTACTTGAACTACATTAATTACTATAATATACATACACATTAAATATAATATACATATACATATATATTAAATTAAAGCAATCTAATTCTGCTAAAATATTTGCTTTAACCCACAATCCTAGGCAAGTACACATTTTACTTTTACCCAGCAGCATATTAACTCAACTCAAACATTATTTTCCCAATTCTAGTTAATTAAAGAAATTTTTCTTCAATATAACAAAATATATATCGGGAGATATTGCATTATTTTAGTATTATACTATTGCTAAATAGAAAGATTAAACAAAATGTATTAATATCAATATATATACATCGAAGCTGTACCTCTTTTTCTAACTGCTCTCATCGCAGGGGGTGCTACTGTGCTCACTTTTTGACTATCAGAATCATTATAATCCAGAGAAAAGTTGCGCAATGTGGAGGAGCGTGTTGTACGAGTTGGAGCACTAACTGGTTCCTTCGATTCTTGAACTAAACCAAAATAACATTATATTTGCATAATAAGCATGAAGGAATATTGGACATGGCTAACCATAGATATTTTATTGTTTAATGCGAGTTCTGAAACACGAATCTCGACCAACGATTACCCCTGATTAACCTCTTCAGTAGCTGAATTCGTTGCGTTCACACAGTAAAAACTTACACCTACTCAGTTATCACCATAAAGTAATATTTATTATAAGTAATACTATTAAGTTATTATAGACTAGCAACCCGCCCCGGCTTCGCACCGGTGCAATGCTGATACTAAATTAAATACACTACAGAAAAAATATGAACGTTGTATATAAAAACATAGCGGCCCGCTTCGACTTTGCACGGGCATAAAATATATATGCCTATGTCACTCAATGAAAACATGATTAAAATCGATCCAGTATTTTTGGTTCATTCATTACTGCCCTTGGCCTGCACGCATTAAATTTGGAGTAAAACAATTCCTCTTCCCCTATACTTACTATAAAGATTTCCTGCTATCTTTGGAATATCTAAATTCATACAATTTTTATTACATTACACATTTTTAAACGCAAATTTTAAATTTGTAATATAAATCTCCGAAAATATTTGTTTAATTTACATGCTGTAAGGAACCATATTGATCTATATTAATTGCACACTGTATTTAAGGTACTTAATTCGATAAGGATTAATGCCGTATTGCTTAAAATAGCTTCGTAAATAAGCCATTTTCTCACGTAAAAAGTAAACAATAAAAATGGTTAATGTGGGTTATCCCTAAAAGATAAACATATACCATCGCGGACTTTTTTGTAGACCTTTTTATGGTGTACAATACTGTAGTACATTAATTTGATCTAACTCGTAGGGTTAGACAGCGTTTTTGCTAATTGCTAAATAAGCCTAAAAAATAGGTTAATTTATGACATCACGTTAGAAACCTCTAAAATTAGCAATGTTGCCTTAGTATATTATGCATGTATTATACATATAAACCTTCCTCTTGAATCACTCTATTGAAAAAAACCGCATCAAAATCCGTTGCGTAGTTTTAAAGATTTAAGCGCACATAGGGATATAGGGACAGAAAAGGCGACTTTGTTTTATACTATGTAGTGATAACCGGGTTAATTTAATAGGCACAACCGGAGAATTATTTTGCATGGTCGTATGATTTGCATGGTTTGTAAGGTACCATCAATTAATTACCAACTTAATTATTTTAAAGGGGTTTATTTATTTAAGGGACTTTTTTGTTAAGATACTAAGTCAACTTAACCAAGTTGTGTTTTTTTATTAGAGCGCTTGAAATTAGAAATATTCGTTCTTCAATAAATATCTTTAAAAAAAGAAAGTGAATACTTTTACATTCAATTATACATCAATACAAGCTTTTTCAGACAAGATAGTAGTTCATGCCCATCATAATTATAATACATTGTTAATAGATCTTTAAGCTGTTTCTTTGATTTAACTCCTCGAGTTTATATACATTTTATATTTTGATATAAATACTTTTGAAGTGTTTTAATTGTCCGATTCATAATTTTCACAATATAATTTTAAAAATAATTAAAACGTGCTTCAATGAATTTTTGTGTTATAGTTACAAGTATTATCCTTCCAATAAAACAGCCAACACCGCCTTGTTAGTGTAAAAATAAACGAAAGTCCCGCCCAATAAAACTGTCAATTATGTCATAAAAATATAGGACGTCAGAACATCGCAATATTGCCGCATCAATTCAATTTAGCAAAATGACCAATCACTACCAACTCAAATCGAATTCGGTTACATCTTTTTTCAAGTAGGTTAGAATGAGAAAAAAAAATGCTTCGATTTTGTAACCTATTTTACATTTTTAGGAACTGCAATTGACACTATATTCGAGTTATTTATGACGGACATTGGCTGTTTTATAAGGCAGGCCATATATTACGTCAACCTTTATCATTACGGATGCCCGTAACAGTAATTTAAATTAAGCAATCGAATGCAGCGAAATAGCGACCCCAACGCCTTCTCTGTTAAAACTACACATACCAATTCTCTAATTTTTGGTATTACACTCTATAGTACTGTGTAGTCATCACTTTTAAATAATAGAGATAAACTAAATATATCGAATCAGGTGCATTCATCGCATATATACACTAAGAAATGTGATCAATACTACCTTCAGGTCCAGATACAGCTAAGGGATCTGACTCTGGGGCAGCTTCAATGTCGAGACTATCACCAGCAATAAAATCAGCCGTTACACTACTGTCGCCCGCAGATTGAACAGGCGAATTGACCCTGGAAGAATTGGCACTGGGAGCTGTAATCAGTTAAAAACATGAGTAACCATCACACAACAAATAAATGGTACAATCAAACAGTACTTTTTGACTCTTCTAAGGGGTCTCGATTATTTTGATCTGTTTTCACTGTCGCCTTTCGTTTAACTGCCCGCTTCACTGGTCTCGAAATTGTCTTACCGTAAATTGTTGATTTCTCCTTTGTCTCAGGCACAAACACTGCCTCAGGCTGAACTGAAGAGTTCTTTGTTTTTGATCTAGTAGTAGTGGCACTTTTGGATTGTTCATCATCTGAACGTAGACACACAAACAATTACCATTAAATATTTTCCACAGCAACTTACAACCCACCAGTTTTTCCTTCGTCTTCCACAGTTTCTGGAGACTCAATTTCACCATGCCCATTAGACTCTGGACAAACTTTATTGGTATCTTCACTTTCATTATTTTTTTCTTTTTCATTTGTTTGTTCTTCATTTTTCTCTGATTCTACAATCTCACCAACTTCAAATATTTCATTGGTTTGACTATCCTTCCTGTTTTCCACCTCTTCATCTTTACCGCATACATAGGCAACTTTTTTTATACAATCAGGTTCAGTTACTGGCACAGTTTCAACTAATTGTTTTGTATCTTCTTCAGCTTGTTTATTTACATCAGTCTGTTGAATAGCTTTTTCTGTAGATTTTTCAATATTATTTTGAACCACTGTATTTTTTTCATTATCTGTATTAACACTAGCCTTTTCTTCCGTATTATTAACAACTTTATTGTCTAATGCGCATTTTTCTGATTCATCATTATTTTCAAGTAATTTTATTTTAGAATCATCTGTAAAAAATATAAAGCTTAATTACTAATAATAATTAAACTAAAAATTAACGTGAACTTTTTATTGCTAGTGTAACTTTTGATATTTTGTAATTATACATTATATGAAGGAAAATCAATAAATAGAAAATACTTTGAATAATTTAATGCAACGACTCCTTTTTATTATTTTAGCAGTTCATACAAAAATAAATATTATCTAAATAAACAAATTTAGAAAACTCGTAAATTTACCATCATTTTGTTTAATGCAGTTATTTGTAAGAACATCTTTATTTTCTTTTAATGCTAAGCTGTTGATTTCTTTTTCTTCCTTTTCATTGAAATCCTTAACACAATTTTTTGAATCATCAACACTCTCTATTTTCTCAATTTCCATTTCTTTTGCTGCTGCCTTTTCTTCAACAGTTGTTTCTTTTTCTTTGTTACCTTTTTCAATCTCTGAATCATTTCCTGTTTGGCAATCCTGCCCCATACCTTGTCCATAAAAATACATGACGTCTTCCTCTACAGCTTCACCAATGATAGGACTTTGGTTATCAACACCAGAACCTTGACCTTCCACTTTTAACACAGGTTCCTCAACTTCTTCACCTGTAAAAATAATAAACTATAAGATGTTTTAAAAAGAACAATCTGAATTTCTTACCTATTACAGGATTTTTTTCCTCTTTAATTTCGGATTCTTTATTCTTAACAGGAACATCTAGAAAAATATAACATAAAAAATATACTATGTTTATATGTTTACCATTTTTCATACCATTCACATGATTTTTATCTTGTTTTATCTTTCCTTCAATTTCATCGCCTGAATATGTAAACAAAAAAGAATTAATCACATATATGTTTTAATTATAATTAAGAATGCAATTACCTAATATAGGATCTTTTGTTATATCAGAGATAACTATTTCTAGATTCTTTATTTTATATTTCTGAAACATTAATTTTTCTTCGTCAGTTTCATCTCTAGGTCTTTTTAAAGATTCCTAACAAAAAAGACATCAATATTGTTTTCTTTTTACTCTTATATTTAGCAAACCTTATTAGTGATTCCTTCATCTGATATTTCTTTGCATTCTTCCTGCTGACCTGTATCAATAACAGGTTTATCTGATAAGCTATTAGTGTCCTCATTGCCTGCTGAATCCGAACTAATTTTTATATCACCATCACTTAAGGTATTTATCAAAGATACCAAGCCATTTCTATCTCTACAATTAAAATGTACATATAGAAAACATAACAACCTAAACAACATTAAAAAATAATTTTCTTACTTGGCCACCAATGTCCATTTATCATCATCTACATCCTCCTTATAAACTCTTATTTGGTAATTGTCATCACTCTGAAACCAGTAACAATGTCCAAATTTATCTCTACCAATTGGCTTTGATCTTAATTCTTTTGATGACAATTTATGAACTTCAGACTTAAATTTCAAGTTATAATCAAATTGAAATTCTAGTAATTCCTGTAAAACATTTGTTAACACCCACCAGCCGTCAAAAAACAACATGTACAAACCTTTAATATTCGCAACTTCGATGAAAGCTTAGCTTTCTTATAACCAAATCTTTCTACTTCCCAGGCATCAATGCTACTGAATGTATGACAAAATTTAATCAATGATTTTTCCCACTTGGCAGGTACAACGGGTTTCTTAATTGTTCTTAATAATTTCACATGTAAATCAACTAAATATTGAGGAACTGTAAAAAGAAATTAAATCCAAAATTAGTTATTATTAAAACAAATTATTTTTGAGGTTATGTTTAATGACATTTAGACAAACAATTTTAATGTTATGCCTAATATATATTTAACACATTTAATTTTGCCAAACCACACTAAATTCGCTAAAAGATTTAATATCTACATATTAAGAAAAACAAAACAGTTATAAGAAAATAAATCTTAAAAACATGCAAGATATCGTAAGGAATAAAAACAACAGTTATTATGACAAAGTTTAGATATAAGTAGTAAAATTATCTTTAAATACATTTTAGAAATCTAGTAATTATAATGTGTGTATTTAAGAGGAATTTTGTATTTGTTAACTATGAATTCCTAATAACATTTAATCTAAGATAACCTACCCTCTATTGTATTTTCCAGCATACATTGTAACTCAAAGAAATCGATATCAGTAATTCCTATTGTCTTGCCAAATTTCTCCATGAATGCACAAATAACAGCAAAATTAGGATCTTCCTCACAGGAAGCTTCACTTTCCGACGCCATTGTAGCAATAACTGCAAACTTTTACACAGAAGCTACGGCACCTCCTCAATCCACTGTTAAAACAGAATTTCAATCATGTTTGTTTTCCTTGTTGCAATTCGATATTACTAGACATCGAACCAGAATATATGGATATTAACGAAACGTTTACAAAAACAAAACAATTGTATCGATAAGGGACATGGCAAAACTTATGTTAAACTAGGTTATCGTTTGACAAGCTGTCTGTTTTCAGATTATGCTCATCCTTGTCTTGCGCACTCATAAAAAGAGATCACTATTTGTAACAATATATTATTCATATTAAATATTAAATATTTTAGGTACCACTAATTCAATTACATATATTCATAGAATATATATTGTAATAAACTGTTTAGAATAAAGTATATTTTTAATTTAACAATATATGAACCGTTTAACAATATACCGCTCTTAATGCCTCAAAAGAACAAACACATTGACCTCATGAACCATGGTTCAAATAATTTAAATTCTAAAATCGTCTAGGCACCCCAATACGTTAAAAATTAAAAGCAAATTACTATTATTTTGATTTAAAAACAAATGATCCATGATATAAATATAATAAATAAATTTAAGATCTATATAAAAATACAAGCTTGTTTTCATAAAAATACAAAGAGTCCTTAAAATAAAAGAGAGAAATATTTCTGTATAAAAATTATTTTAAGCAATATTTAGTAATATGCTGGAGAAAAAGTTATTTCATTTTTTTCATGTCTATTAAAAATAATTTATTTATATAAATTTTAGATACTAATCAATATGCCTTTATGATCTATGAGTTTTTGCCACTTATGGTGATACCATAGAGTAATATAATATTTACTGTGTATTATATATGTATTTATTATGTAATATTTACTCTATGGGTAATACTATAATTACATCATTATAGGACGTTCAGAAAATATTTGGAAGACATTGAATCAGGATGATTTTCAGAAGATTAATTTTGAGCTTTGTGTTTAACAAGGTCTGAGCCCTATAGTCAGCTAATATGTCTCAGTTTTTATTGAATGTTATAATGGAAAACAACGCGTTTGATCTGGAATCAATTTTGACCGTTTTTATAATCGCTTTAGTTGTTGAGAGAAGAATCTCAAATAAATTCCACCAAATACTTACCATTAGATTTCCTGCCGGCAATGGGGCTCTACAACCGTTTATGAAACTCAGTCAGGTTTTGACTATGGTCTTTTCGCATATTATTGTGGTAAATGATGCTCTATTCTATTATATGGTTCTCTGCTCTATTCCTATCAGTAGAGTTTCACAAACATGCATAGTTATTATAAAATAAGTATTATCTTAATTATTACTTTTTTCCCAGCCTTATTTATAGCACAAAAACTTCAGCTGATTTCACTAATCGGAATTATTTTTAAGAATGTTAATATCTTGTAAACTAATCATGGCAAATAGTGGTGTTGATAATTAAAACACTATCATAAGTTAGATGTCATGTACAATATAATTAAAAATAAATAATAACAAAAATACTAATTCCACTCGACAAGTAGGAACTGTAATTTATTTATAAACATTGGTAATTCTACATTAAGGTCAGAAGCCTAGAAAATAAGTTATACTTATAAAATATACAAGATGATGAACTTTTCATGAATCTTAGTTAGAAATTAACGAGGCTTCTGATATCACTGAATTTTGAGTGTGCTCCACTATCCTAATCATAATAGACGAAATCGTCATTCATCTTTGTCTTGGTACGTATTCGACTGGGCCGTAAATTTGTAAACATTGACTTGGGACTTGGAGGGCGTTGTGGTGCATTTACTTTACGGTCATCGTCATCTTTGTCATCATCATCTTTGTAAAGTAACCAATCGTCATTTGATTCATCACATATATCAAAAAACGGAGCCGGCTGATCTGGCGATTTGAGTGGTTCTTCTGCTTCTAATGTCCGTATAACGTCTGAAACATCAGCAGGCATACACAGTTCCAAAGGTTCCGGTAGTTTCTGTGGATCATCTACTTTATAATCTTGTAGATCGATGCCGTGACGCTCCCATCTTCCCCTTTTTACATTCTCCTTTTCAGATATGTCTTTAAAATTTTCCTCTGTCGTTAATTTGCCCAATTCACCAAATAAACTAGAATCAGGTTCGGGTAGATCGGCCATTTGCTGCGACGTCGGCTCAACCAGTTGAACATCCTCCACTGTGATGTCTTCATCGGTGTGTTTCCCTCCGAAACTGTTGGAATCTTTCAATACACGGAAATCGTGCGACATCAACAAAGTTTTCCAATTTGGAAGCGGCAGAATAAACGTCGAAGCAGTATTTTCAATAACCTTGTGTTCCCGCCTCAGATGGCTCAAACAGTCGTATTTATTGAAGGTAACAAATGAACATTTCGCGCACTGATATCTGAACCATGAGAAATGAGCGGACATGTGCCACAATAACAATTTTAAAGTTCTGAAATTTGCGACGCATGGCATACAGGTTAAATTTTCTTGGTCCATGTATGGTGTAGCCATAAGCAGAAAATTGTCGTCATTAACATCAGATTGCCCTCCATTATCGCCTGAGCTTTTTCTCTTTTTAGTAGTCCTCCGTTGTTCTTCAATTGATTCAACACCAATAAAAATGACATCATCGTTACTTATTTCCCCACTTGCTGGCTCATCATTTGTATCTTCAACATCTTGCTGCGTAATGTTTTCAGCATTGTTACAGATATCCTCAATATTAATATCTGTGTACACAATATTTTTGGGGCTTTGAATCAACTCATGTCGATCCAGTGGAATTTCTGTAGCATTGTCGCAACAGTAATCGTTTGTTTTCTCTATTTTTTTATAAGTTTGTTTTTCTTCTTGAACAACACTTGATGAAATTTCTTCTTGAAGTTGATCGTTGTTCTTTTCTTCTGCACCAGAATTTTTAAACTCATTTTCTACTAAATCACTTTCCTTATTAACAATAATATTTTGATCCATTTGTAAACCTGAAATATTTGAATCGTCCTTTTCCATTTTTATCGTTATTATTTCCTCTACTACACTACCATCGCACTGACCACTTTCAATTGTTTGCAACTGTTCAATTTTGATTTCAACTGTTTCCTCACTTTTCTCTTCTATTACATTACCGGATTCTTCCGTAACCTGAGGAGGATCCTTCAGTTTTCTATTAAATGTACTCTTGCATTTTCGTTTCGAAGCTCCCTTTACCGCTGGCTTGTCTTTTATTGGCTTCTCTTGTTTGGCTTTTTCAATTGCCGCTTCCTCCTCTTCCTTCTTTTTCGCATTTTCTTTAATACTATTACAAACTTCAAGACGTTTCGCGCACATTTGTGAATGGGAATGAAGAGCTGCCTTTCTCTCGAATCTTTTTCCACACCCCGCACACATTTGAAAAGCGTTGTCCTCTTCTATATCATTAATCCACTGAAATAAAACCCATAATAACATTTAATAATAGAGAAAAGTTATTCATACTTACCTGATTTTCGCTGCTAATATTTTCTTGAGCTTGTTCAGTGCTTTTTTTCTTTTGCAATAAAGATTCTTGATCTCTACGAATACCATTGTTATGTATTTGATCGCGCAAGCGCCTCACTTGTTTATTTGACATTCGGTGAATCCTCAACAAATGACGATAGACGCACCAAGGATTTGCGAAAGTATCTTTACAAGTGGGACATACATACACTATCCGAGATGGATTATGAACACTCTGAAATAAATATATATTATTTTTTAGTCGTTTAACACAAGTAATATATATAAAGGTTTAAAAGCCACTGAAATAGTTAATTATTTACAGTATTTTACGAACGAAATTTAAGTAATTCAAAATACCCACCTTTATGTGATTAGTTAGGGATTTCTGTGTAGCAAACTTCTGTTTACATTTACTACAACTAATGTCACTCTTTGGATACGTCGATGATTTTTCCGTTTTGCTATTAGTGAATCCGCATACTTTTCCTTCGGAATCCAGTACCGGCACATCGTTTTGTAAAATTTTATGTATTTCCATAACCTAGAGTACAAGAAAGCAATGACTCTGATATAACACTTTCTATATATATAAAAAATAGGATAATCTCGCATGATTACGCCGTTACTAACATTTTTTTAACATGCCGCCAATAATATGTTTCTAGACATTAGTAATAGTAAGTTTCGAGTGTTAGCGAGATTAAGCTTGAAAAAACTCCAAATTCCAATTGATATCATTGTAAGGTATTTTCATTGAATAAAAACTTCTAGAAAATACATTTACATGTTAATCTCATAGTTTTTTAAATAAATGAAAAATTATTTCAAGTAGCTCACCTCGGACTTCATACAATTCCCTTTTCTACATTCAACTTTGCTAGGGGAGTCCCTTAAAACAGTCTGGAACATTCCAGATTTGTTTGTGTCTATGGCCTCCAAAATAATCTTATTAGAACCAGATGATTGTTCTTCTCTTTCATCCATACTTTTAATTCTTCCATTATCAACATCATGTGTTAAATCTGCTGTAAATATATGACTAACTTTTGCATTTAATTGATCCTTTTGGTGAAGTTTTTCAATTATTCTGTCTAAAGGCCTGCTTGGCTCTGCCTTTTTAGTTGTTTCTGGAAGGAGTTCCTTAGCATTTTCAATAGTTTCCTAAAGACAAAAGCAAGTAAATCAATTAACATAAAAATTATAAAATGGCAATATTTACATTATAGTTATCTATAGTTTTATCACTTGCTTGATTAAACCCTTCTCTACAATAATTCCTTTTATGTAATATAAAATTGGCCAAGCTCCTAAAAATAGAACGGCATGTTCTACACTCATACATGATATCACATTCAAATAATAAAAAATTCTTCACCTAAAACAACAAAGAATAATTGATTTTTCAATTGTTTCATATATTGATTAACATTAGTGAATAGATATTTACTCTAAATATACACTCTTTTAATAGCAATAAAATTCTTGATTACTTGATAAATTTTCTAGCAGCAAATCAAGCAGATAAAATGAAATTAACAGAATAATTTAAAGAAGATTGAAAAAAACAATATAGACTTAAAAATTTATTTGGTGTGTATGGACATAATAATTAATCATGTTACCTGTGTATCTGAACAAAATCCACTTAGTCATAATATACTTACTTCAATTGTAGCTGTCTCCAGCAGTGATAGAAGTTGTTTTATTCCAGTTATACTGGTAGCAATTGGTTTTCGTAAGTGAGATAGATCATCTTCAGTGGACTTCGTTGAAGCTTTGCCCAATGATGTTTCCAAAGGCTTTTTCGCCTTCTTCTGATTCTTATGACTAACCATTTCAAATTGGTCATATGTATTAATAGCAGACTCTGAAACAATCATTTATTTGTTATATATAATATATGTTTGATGATTCATTTCAAATTATTTAACACTAGAGCAACATTAAGTAAAAAGTGGTTAAGATATATCATAATCTATGGTAAGAGTATATAGTATATTTAAAAGTATTAAAAAGACTAGGTTCTTTTGGTACTTCACCTGGGTTTATAACCAAAAATGTAATATAATTTCTTCAATAATCAATTTTGAAAAAAACTATTTGTTTATAAATTAAACATTACGATATGCTAATACATGAACAGTAAACAGGTTCTATGTTATATAAAACAATCTTTTCGATAGTTTTTTGGTAAGGAAGGTCAAAAATATGTGAAGTCTCTCCTTCAAATTACCCATTTGCACGAAAAGTTATCGGCATGTGTGATATATCACTATATTCAGGAAAAATTGCCAAAAACGAAAGACGCAAATCTGTGAAATAATTTTTATAATGATGAATCGTAAATTTGCAAAATCTCCTTACCTCTTTATAGATCGTCACTTGGCATATTTAATAGCACTCTATCGGAGAATATTCCAAAAAAGTTTTCCAACCTTAGACAATAGATGTCTCTTATTCATTTTTGACGTTATGATAGAGATTTATTTCGATTAATGGTATCGTGCAAGTCGTTTGGTTTTAGGTTATTTATTTTAAGGTTAAGGAACCAAGATGTTTTTCGTATAATATAAAAGAGGTTTTGAATTAAAAATGAATATAACACGTATTTTTTCTGTTTTACGACAGGGCGGAGTAAGAAGCACTTTAATTTTTTATTTATATTTTACATGTTTATTAACATTTCAGAGGTATTTACATTTTTTAAAGACCTCAAAATCACTAAATTATCCGGAGTTAGTTAAAACTGCAGGTATTTGTAGTACGAGGCATTACACTAGTTCTAATACAGACCAAAAAGAAGATGGTGTGATTGTTAAGTTACTTAAAAAAATTCCATTTCTTCAAATTGATTCACTTGTATGTATCTTAAACACATATATGATATAGATTTTATGTTGATATTTTTTGTGTATTTTAGAGAGCAAAAGCAGCCGGTTATATGCTATATGAAAATACTGTAGATAATTTAAACTATTTAAAGTTTTTTGAAAAATTTGCTTTGCCTGATACATTTTATTCATGGTTTGTAATAACTGAACTTCATGTTTGGATGTTATCAGCTAGAGTTATGGCTGATGGTAGTAGTGGACAAATACTAAGGAATGGAGTTATAGAAGCTCTGTGGGCAGACACTACTCAAAGAATGAAAAAAATAGGTGTATGTATATTTAGTATCAATTTTAACTAAGCTAAAGTAATTTCTTAATATAATATACAAACCTTTAGGCAGTAAATCCCTCTGAAACTAGAAAAAGTACCCAGGAGCTGTCTGAACAATTTCAAGCTGCCCTAGTTGCATACGATGAAGCCATTAACTCTGATGATATTGTTCTGGCTGGTGCTTTATGGAGAAGAATTTATCAAAAAGAGTATGCTTCTCCTCAACATTTAGAAAGTTTAATTAATTATGTAAGAAAACATGTAAGTTATTCAATGTACAGATAATTTATTTTTATTAATATTTTTTATATTGGTAGATATCTACCCTAGATCAGCTCAATAAAGAGCAAATTGCCAGTGTAAAAGCTGTTGTTTGGGATCCACTATAGGAATAGTATTTATTATGTACATATTTTTTATTGTTATTAAATTATTGAAATTTTGGTTTAACATAGTTTTATTGCATATTATTTTTGAACACATGATTGGTAGCAGATGTAAATAAGTCAGGCTAATGATTCAGTTCTTGTAATACTTGCTAACAAATTTCGTCTACACTCGTCATTACAACCGTCCTTCAAGGAAGCGTCTCCATTTCTGACAAAAAACCTAAAAGCAACAACTGTTATTAATTATTTGTCACGAACGACGTTAATTTAATGAATTTATTACAAAGCTGGCAACACGTAAAATAAAATTGTCTAATGCGTATCACGTTTTGTTAACTATTTTAACATTATCAAATATTGTATGTAACTGTAAATAAAAATTTATTAATATAAAACAATTTAAAAATCATTTATTTTCTAAAAAAAAAATTACAGAAACCTACCTCCAATACACATCAAGTAGGTTTCTATCTGTCGATAACCGTTTCGCAAAAATGTCAAAATTATCTGGGGATAAATCACTGAAATTATATGCTTCTTTTATGGAATATAATTTCATCCATTTGGGTGATGTATACGGATGTAAGTTTGCTTCAGTTAAATTAAAGTAATATGTGTCAACGTCTAAAATATTCTGTTGGAGTTGCAAATGTTAAATGTAGGAAAGACGTTATTTTTATTTTGAGAAGAGTACGTACAAATGTGTTGGGATCTACGCTAATTATCTTGTAGTTTGGATTATATTTAAGATAAGGTGTTAAACTCGCTCCATTGTACCCAACATTATTAGGTCTGCCATCTATTTTACTGTAAAAAACTTTGAAGCTGTCAGTGTGTGTGTGACCGAAGAATTGTCCTTTAATAATGTGGGCGAATCTGAAAATTGAAATTTTAAGTTTGTTAGTTATTCGTATTGTGTTTAATGTGTACCTTGTAATTAATGAGTTATAGTTTACTTCCCACGGTTCAATGCACTCTTTTTCGCCAGGATAAACATGAGAGATGATATGGACAAATTGTCCATTAGCTTCCGCTTCTACTAATTCACGTTTCAAAAATTCAATTTGTTCTTTTAAAAAGTTCGTGTCGTATAACAACCACCTAAAATAAAATAAACAATTTTAAAACATGCATGATTTTAAACCAAATGTGGAATCTCAATGTAAGTATTTATTAAATTTTATATTTATCTAATAAGCTGACTGAAGAGCTTACCAGTTATAAATATAACAGATGTTATTGTTCAACGATATTATTCGAAGTTTATTATTAGCTAAGACTGAATAATAACCCTGTTTGGCAACTGATGATCTGGCTTCATTTGGTAACCATTTGGACCATAGTTCAGCAATCAGTTCATATAACCAAGCTTGAGACAATTTTTGATCAGTAATATTCGGAGGAGGGAACCTGAATGTTTAGCTGGTGAATTTATAACTGTGTCAACTTCAATTGTACTTACATATTTAATGGTACTGATTCATGATTACCCAAAGTTGGCAAGATAGGTATATTTGGAAATGATTGGGCTAGGTGGTCAAATACAAATCTTATATCGTTGGAATTATCTTGATGCGAATCTTTCCAAATGGCGTGATCAATTATATCACCAGTAAAATAAACTAAGTCCAAATCCTGAAAAGAATGAATTTTAACATTTGTCAACTGTACAGAGAAGAGTAGTAAGTGCGTGTATACAAGTACCTTTTTCTTGAAATATTTTGTATAGAATTTAAAGTTAGGAAAGAAGTAATTACATATAAAAATGTTTAGTCTTCAGTGTCATTATAAGGTTAAAACAAATTAATACAATTAAAGTAGGTATTTTCTTTATATTTTAAACGAATTTTGTTTAGTATTTTCCTAAAAGCATATTATTTTTGCAGGAAATAGTAGTTTTCAGGAAAAAAATCTTTTTCTATTTTAATATTTAAGTTCGCGCTCTAAAGCTGGCTAGGGTCATGTGACTTCGCTTCTATGTAAATAAACTGCAAACATCAGGAACCATTCCAAAGTGTGTAAGTGATTTGGACTTCCTCGGTGCAATAAATGTAAAATTATTCCTAACAAATTATTGTACCCATTCGTTACTTTTATATAGAAGTGACTATATTAGTTCAACTTAACATGGCAGACTGCTGCAATTTGTAGTTTTATTTTATCAATATTCTCCTAAATATGAAAATAAATCAATTTTTCTAAACATATTAATCTTGTTTCATTAGATAAATACAATATATATGTAGTGGAATTCACTTACTTTGTGTGTGTTGTTAATATATTGTAATGCATCCAAATAAAGCCACGGAGGAATGTCACAGTTGTATTCGCCCCATGTCCCAGCATCGGTACCTTTTATAGGATTTCCAAGATTTCGCTTACAACAAACCGGATATCCGCAATTGGCTACCCCGCCAACTTCGTAGTCTTGCGATATGTGGAAGTCTGACAAATGCAGGATTTTTAACGGCTTAGATCGGGGAGGTAATTTTGCTGTATTCTGAAACAAGATACGTGTATTTGTACGCGCTCCAATGTTCAAGTAATGCGAATTACTTGAGTTGTCAGAATGGGTCCGCCGTCAGGAATTATGGTTTCCCATTTGAGAGCTGGATGGTCGTAGTAACAGTTTTCGTTTTGTAAAAGAATGGAACAGGCATATTCGGGTGTTAGTATTTTACTGTTGGCTAAGATATATTCCAGTATAGGCTGAAATTGTTATAAAAAAATAGCTAGAGTTAAAACAGAAAACGTTTCACAATAATAAATATTTAGTCCTGTAACAGGTATAAATCAAATTAAAACAAAACTTTTTGACATACAAGCATAAAATGTCCAGATATTTTTGCTAAAGTTCAGATACTTCATATCTTATTTTTGTGTAGTTAATTTTTAGAAGTTGGCCTTTTTTATATAATTGTTCAAAAATATATTACAAATATGATCTAAGAGTTTGCAGTGTCATAGAGACATGACAAGGTCAATATGTCATCGTTTTCATTTGTTTTAAGAATGTTGTGAGTTGTAAAAGTAAGAGAGATGAGCCTTTAAAATGTATTATCTTAGATATATTTTATATAAAAATATATATTTTATGGATTTTAGTTACGTTAAAATTCTTAAATGACTGGCGCCGCATAGTTACTAAGGTTTTCCTTGTGACATTTTACACTTTTGGATAACTACATTTTGAAATAAGTGCAAACATATATTATATCTACAATTTCTTAGAGCTGCTGATCTTATTGTAATGATAATATGAGATAGGATCAAAAACAAATAGGAATTTGTAAGTTTTGCGAGCTGTGTTGGTTCGATTAGCACGATTTTGTTGTTGTGTTGGCAAGTAAGACTTAGTATCTGTATATTTTCGGCAATATCAATGGAGTGCTCTCTCGTAAACCGTTGACAAAATAATGCGTGTTTTTGCATTGATAGTGAATTTTTATGGATATGGGCCAGATAATATGTATACATTTTGTAATAAAAATAATCTAACGCACTGTAGAGTCTTAGATATATTAAATGTTGTTTTCGGTGAATCTACTGTTAGAAAAACGAAAGTTTATGAGAAAATTTTTAAAATGGCAATGGAGATGTTGCGGATGAGTATGGGTCGTAGTAGATCATACAAAAAACTATCTCACATATATTTAAAATACGAAATTCAAAATACAGTGCCAGCCTATTAATCAGTAAAAGAAGAACAATCTTTCACCACGTCCTAATGAGTAAAAACTAGTGTTACAATATATGAAAATATTTTTTAAATTTAAAAAGCGTTCAAGGATGATAAAGTTTTTGCTTTTATCATTTAAGAGGCTTAATAACTCTGACTCCATTTTTGATATATCTGGTTGATTACCGTCCCTATTCGCAAAAACAATACAATCATCATCTTGTTTGTTATAGCTGCTATTCTTATTAATCTCAGGCATGTTTTTTTCATGTTTTTATAATGAGGTATGATTTGTAAGATTTTAAATTCTACGCCTCTTATCTGTTGCGGTAGCATGATGTTAATATGACTCCATTTATATTTCAGCTATTTCAGTTTGAAAAATATATCGTTCTAAGCTCTGTTTTCATTGTGATGCAGTAACAGTAAAATGCCTCAAGTGCAATCCTGCAGTTGATCTAATTTAGTTCTTACAGATATTAGTATTAGAAGTTTGTTATAGTAACAATCGTCCTAAATGTAAACTAAAGTTGTAGGAATTGCTTTCAATACTTGGTCTTATTCGACTTAACAAATAACTTATTTCATGTTGATTTACTTCTCATATCCTCCATTATATAATCGTAAAGGGATTAACTGATGTCCAAGACAGTCTTTTATGACTGCAGTCGATTTGTTGAAAATAACCGCTTGAGAATGAAAATGACAATTGACAAGATACTTGATAATTTGATGTACGGTACAGTGTACTGTGTAATTTTAAAGATTGACATAGTTAGCGGACGCCAGTCGCAGAACGATATTTCTATAGAACGTAGCCCATAGGTACATTAATAGACTCACTAACTACATTTTTGTAAAACCAAATCTAATCAAATCTTTTATTTTAATTACCTATTCTGATTATCAATAATCTCCAACTCTGTGCGTAGAATATTCTTTCTAAAAGGTGTAAAAAAACAATCATCTTCTACAAACCTTAAGAGTGCTTCTAGCTTCTGCTTAAGGCCAGGCACAAAATGGGATGCAGCTTGGTGAGGTGATGCAGCGTGAGTCACGGCGAGATTTTGCCGGTTTAAATAACGATAGCTAGCGCGCATTATTGTTTCGCAGCGTGCCCTAACGCAGTTTTGGCCAACGGCGTCTTACGGAACGCAGTGTTCTTGTCGCAGTTTTTTGCCTAAAGTCCCAGTGAGTGTTTAAAAATGGTTGAAGAATTAGTCGAAGCTGTAGGGATTCGACAAGATTTGTACGTCAAGTCATGTAGACTACATGAGGGCTAAATTATTTAATTAAAGTAAATTCTCCGGGAATCTTTCTTCTTTTTAGATATAACTTCTCAGTTGCCTCTTAACCGATTCAGAACCAAATTTCAGTTCGGTTGTTATTAGTGCAGTATCAATTTAAAACTCACTACGTCACCTCGCCAAGCTGCGTTCCATTTTGGGCCTGGCTTGAGAGTGCTCCTAGTTTCTGCTTAACACTTTACTCAGGTCGGCTATTTTAACCCCAAACTATTTGATTATTGTAACAAATTAATACTGACCTTGTTGATTCTCACTATCTGTTTACAGAAATCATTTATCGTCCATGTTTGTATCGTAAAATAGATGCTACAAATGGTGGTACCCAGCAGTTCGACGGTTATAGCGTGCGTTTGCAGTTTCCTTATCAGTGCTTGGCAGGTGAAACAGATCGCTCGTTCCTGCAGATTGGCGGCTCTGGATTTTAACTCGTCTTTGATCGTCAGTTTGTCCAAGTAGCCCTCGACCGTTTTAACGTCCATCTTTTTGTATTTGGTGAGACCGACTAGCCTGGCGAACTGGTCTTCCAGGGACCCTGGAAAAATCCAAGAAGGACGTTTCACTCCAACTGCCAATCAAGAAAATATGTTAATATGGGAGTGACAAAGTGATACAAGTTTTTAACGTCTCTTAACTGTCCTTCAAAGACATTTTTTGTGTTGTAACAGTTGTAAAAATATATTTTTACAAACGTTCTAAATTATTACGCTTATTGCTTTAAAAATTTGAGCCAAGAAAAGATGTGGAAGTTTTCCCATTTAACTATTTCGGTATTTTAACAAAAAAGCTCCTAAAAGATGCAGTGCTGCAGAGATTCCAAAAGAAACCGAAGAACTCTCAGAAAATAATTATGTAATCTCACTAAAATACTTTCTATTATTTACCAAAAAGCAAATCCCACTAAGCATTCGCGAATTCTTGTTAGAATAAATGATAAAAAAGTTGCAATGGAAGTGCTAGCCACGGAAGTAAAGTGGACCAGTGGAATGATCTACTGTCGGTAGGTAATCTGCTCAAGTTATCGTTATTATTTATCTGGGCTACACGATCGGGCTCTGCGAGCTCCTTCAAACATCCGCGCGGAACTCCGCTTCCCCTTTGTTCTTCAGAACGGTCTATATTTTTTTAAAGGTTTTTATTAGAGAGGTTTTAGGTTTACTCGAGATATTTCTCCACTCTTCGTCTCTCGGACAATATATGTATTACCGAGCTGGCCGAAATTTTAGGCCAATAACTCATTCGGCTTTTCGTAGCCTTATTCTATCACAGCCGACACCACCCCGTCGTGCTCTAATTCCAAATTGTCTCGACCTTTTCCAGCGAGCGATTAACTCATCTACCGCAAGCTGCGTGGTGTGATAACGACGCCACGTCCTTGCCTGGCCCTTGTGCCTCTTAAAGGTGTTACCGGTTACGGGCACCCTCCTTACTAACAGTAAGAAGTATCAGTTAGGGTCATTGGATCAGCTGATAGGGTGGGCTTTAGTGGGTAGCCCAGAGGCAGTCTCCACAGAACCAGTCCAACTCGCTTATTCCTGCGGGTCTTCCCGACCAGGTATCCGTAACAGGATTCTCCTATCCGGTTCCAGGCCAAAAAAAAGTGGATTTCTCTTCATTTAGTCAAGCCCCGTATGGTCCGTACGTGATATCGGTTATCTGTATCGGAACGTTACCTGATTTTCGACCAGTTAATAATAACAATATTAGTAACTGTGACTATGGAAGGGGTCTTAAAATAATGTGAAGAAATTTTTTTTAATATTGGAAGAAAAGTTGAATTACTTAAAAATGCTTCAGTATTTGAAGGCAACTCCAAAGAAATACAGAACAATCTGTTACAGAGTATGTTTGAAGTTTGTCATGGATAAATAATTGAGGAAATTAATAATTTCTTCATTTTTGGCGATCATGGCGGTGAAACAATTCTTCTTCTTCTGATTGCTTCAAAATCTCAACTGGTAGTTATTTTTAGAAATGTTTGCGATTACGAGCCAATTGGAACTACCTAATTCCCGAAAAATATGATGCAGAAACACTTTAACAATTTGAAGCGTTGTAGATTCTTAATTCTATATTCACTCGATATCGCACAAAGCTATGATGGAGTTATGGGCGGCCAATATGCAGGCGTACCCTATTATGCGCACCAATTAAATTTGATTATTTCTAAAGCTGCTTCCCTAAATAAGCAAGAATGTGTATTTTTTGGTAATCTACAAGACATTCCTGGCCTTTTTAATAATCCACAATTGATCACTTAGAAGTCGGTGCCGATCCCAAACAATAAAAAAATAATTCAATTTTGCGACACAAAAAATTAAATTACCAACAAAACAAATCTAAATTAATATAACTGTTTGGATTCGGCTCCGACTTCAAAGTAATCGGTTGGTAGTAGTTAAAATAATATTGTAAATAGATAAATAGGTTTAGTTAGGTATTAAGTAGTAGACTATAAACATAGAGTAATAGAGATTCAACTCAATAGGGGACTCTGGCGCAAAGTTTTGCTTTACCCAACATCCAGAGGTCGCATAATTGGCCATTCAAGTAATTTGATTGGTTAATTTAAATCTCCATTATAGGCACCTGTAAGAAAAATATTTGACTGTGAACACATTTGATTGGCTCATTAGTAATGCTTGGCACGTGACAGCCTTGAGGGTATGTTTAATTGACCAATGAAATTTAAATAAAAAACAATTTTTTTTTCTGAAATAAATTTATTAAATAAAATTCAATTAAATATAAATATATGTAAAAGTAAATAAGTATAAATATAATCGATAACAATATATATATATATATATATATATATATATATATATATATATATATATATATATATATATATATATATATATATATTGTAGTGTACAATTAAAATAAAGGGTTTTGAATTCACATTTTTTAAAGATATTTCACAAAAATATGTTATATTATCAACGTGGTAATATCGCGGAATAAAATAAGAGTTTAAAAATTAAAATTAATTAAAAGAAGAGGTTAAAAGAGCCCTACTCCTAGTATAATGAAACAATACTCTGGGGCATAAGATAGTGCCTTGGCTCGTCTATTCATATAGGAACATCTGGAATTGAAGTTAAAGAGTCATCCCCCGCCATTATAATTATTTAAAGAGCCCTCATGTTCTTCCTCTTCACATTTTCCTAAAGGCCAATGAGATGAAAAAAATGTAACTTATTACATATAATTAAAATTTATGTTAAACGATTCAAATGACTGCTAAAACATACTAGCCGAGGATGTGTATTCCTGAAACCATTAGCCGGATCCAAAAAAACTATCTTGATTAAATAGCCTTAAGCTAATATATTTATATGGATAATTAAATTTTTTTTCTTTAATGAAAAGAACCCCTCAAGGTAGTTATTAAATTGATGCCACTTTAACAAATTTGTTCTTACTTGAGCAATAACAACATTTTACAGCAATAATCCTTGTGTATTGAATATTGGTTGACCTACTCTTAGTATATTTGCAATCAGGAGCTACTATTTATTTTATTGAAGCTGCAACTATCGATCCAAGAAAAAAAGTATATACCCGTTTGCATAGCTTCTTTCGAAAGGGGATTAATTTCTAAAATTAAAAAAAAACAATATTTGATGTTTGAGTATATATGAATAAACTTACCTCAACTTACAACAACAAAACATGATGTAACGATCATAAATTTCTTTGATATTTAATTCATTCAGTTTGGGATTTTTAACATTATCAACCATTGTTTAATGACATCCAAATATATCTTCGAACGAAAACGATTCTGCATTTCTTTACTATTTATGCATCCGGATACACAACACAGATCAATAATTCACTTTACTTTTTGTACTACCGACTTATATATACTAATGACCGAATAATTTAATATCTAAACGCACTATGAGTGAGTGAATCAATCAATCAAATTCCGTCGCAGCTTATAGCCTAGCGATTAAATTAAGTAATAAGTTAAAAGTAGCGACATCTACATGTTAGACGTCGCGAAACATTTCTCCAAAATTTCTATTTCTCTGTGACTATAAAATACATGTAGTAGATAGGTTAAATAAGGTTTTTGTTTATTTTTATTTAGTTATTACAACGATTATTATGTGCATATTTTATTTTAAATTGTTGTTAAAATCTAAGTTTTGATTATTTTTTTATTTTCACCGAATTCCTTATTTTTTGAAGTCGGTTCATTTTTTTTGTTAAAAATATTTTGTTTTCACTAACGTTGGTTCTAATATTAAATATGCATTTCAGCTGATATTAGATGTTAATGTAAACAATTCTTAACCAAAATCATTAAATTCGTTGATTTTAAAATTTCTCTGTAAAAATTACAGTTTTCTATTAATACTATTACGGTTATTCATCGTATAAAGATGTTAGTCATGGAACACTCAAAATTTCGTTTTCGACATTCTTTAATTTTGTTCTTTGATGAGAATAAATGGGCTATCGAAGCCCATCAAACAATTTTACAAACTTATGGTAAAGCGGCCATAAGATTTCTATTTCGATAACAACGAACGGCCTTATTGGACGAAAACCGAGCTTATATTCTCAAACAATTTTTAAACAACTTAACAGTTGATTAGTCAGCTATTTGCTGACGTTCTTTTAGTTGAAAGGATCTAAAAGGATGGCTAAATTGACTACCACTCAAATTAACTGAAAATTCTACTTCGAACCTAATCAGGTAAAAAGTTTTTTGTGACGTATTGAGACTGGCTAATGAAAAGTATATCTAATACGACATTCTCTGACGCAAAAAATCATGGTTTTGTCCTGGAGAGTCACCCATCGACACTAAAGCGGAATATTCATAGTCATAAAGTCGTATGTTGCGATAAGGTGTAGTAAAGCCGAATGAAACTGTGACTGTAGATGTCCACTGATATCAATTTTAAAAAATGAACAACGTATTGTTAGAAAAATGATAAACGGTAGCGAGTAATAGCTACAAAGTCATCCTCTTGCATGACAATGCAACATGTTGCATAGGTTGGGAAGAATATACTGTTGCAGCAGGTAGTTTTGCCGCATTTAGCGTATTCACTAGACATAGCGTCTTCTGATTACCACTTGGTCAGGTCGACGCAGTACGGTTTGCATAGTACACACTTTCGAAAAGCTAAGAATTTACGAAAATGAATAGCAGCCAAATAGACATTACCAACAGAAAGATGGGAAAAAGTTCTGAAAAGTGATGAGAAAATACGTTAATATATACTGATAAAATCATCAGAATATATGCCTAATAAGCTCGCGAATTCTGTATAGTTGATCGAAAAACTTATTATTTAAATAAAATAAATAAATAATCAGATATACAACATAAGATTTTGAATAATTAATGATATAGTGTAATATATTGAAAGTAGATCAGTTCCTATCAGAGATACCGAAGAAATTTCGGAGATGACTAGACAAAAGGGTAAATATCATTAATAGTAATTAGTCGCAATGATATTCAAGTAGACTGGTGTGGCAGATGTTTCATTTGATTTATGGTAAAATTATTCCAGGAGATACGAGTTGGTTAATTCTTTTAAATTGTGGCTTTACTGTATTGTAACTAAAATTGCGGCCGTGTTAGTAAAAACCGCTGTGTGTGTCATCTAATCCTGTTTAAATAAAAATTAATTTCTTAGTTGTCATTTTATTTAATTGTATTTATATGATTTAATTAATTCTGTTTCAATTATTTTATGTTGTAGTTTCCGCTGGATCTAATAAATTATACTAGAACAATATATACTAATATTGCTCAGTGGCTTATACATTTTTGGGGTAGACAATTATAAAAAATAAGCTTAGATGTTATGCTGTTGATGTTAAAACAACGAACAGAATTAGGCAATTTATATTTTACGTTTAGAAATGTATATTAAAGGAATTATTATTATTTAAAATCAGTAAATTAATTATCGATTTTACATAAGTTAGGCCTAAAAAGTAAATAATTAAAATAATTGATACAAGGTTTAGACAATAAAATGTCATATTGTTATATATCTTATAACATTAATCCACAAACACTATAACATTTACCAATGTTTCTACTTGTCCTATGTGTTCCATTTATGCAAATTATGCGGTTAATATAATTTTAACAGCTGCATACTTTCGTTACTCCAGTTCTGTAATCGTATAATCTTTATCTTTTATCAATATTTCTAACCAAAAATATATATTGCAAAATCAATAAATACACCACGCCTACTAAAAGAATAAATTCTTTATCTAAATTTTTAAACAAAATTGCATCTTTTTTTAAGAATGGAAGATTCTTCGGTCGCATTCTTGATATTATTTTTAATTTGCCTTCTGTGGCTTTCATATGTAAACATGTTGTACATGTACAGCGTTGCCAGATTTTTTTTGTACAACCGGATCGGCTGTACACCAAAATGATTTAAAGAATAATTTCTTTACCTAAATTTTAACATAAAATTGCATAGTTCTTTGGTTATTTATTGCATTATTCGGTCTCTCCCTTGATATAAGTTATTTTTAATTTGCCTTCTATGGCTTTCATATGTAAAATGTAAAATTTAGGGATTAGTTTTCCGATTCAAAATTGCATGCCAGCATTTTGAGGTACAGCGTTGCCAGATTTTTTTGTAAAAATACGCGTCCGTGGTTGATAAATGTACAAGAGAATCGGCTATACACCAAACTGACTAAAAGAATAATTTCTTTACCTACATTTTAACATAAAATTGCATAGTTCTTTGGTTATTTATTTCATTATTCAGTCTCTCCCTTGATATAGGTTATTTTTAATTTGCCTTTTATGGCTTTCATATGTAAAATGTAAAATTTAGGGATTAGTTTTCCGATTCAAAATTGCATGCCAGCATTTTGAGGGGCAGCGTTGCCAGATTTTTTTTATAAAAATTACGCGTCCGTAGTTGATAAATGTACAAGAGAATGGCCTATACACCAAACTGATTAAAAGAATAATTTATTTACCTAAATTTTAACATGAAATTGCATAGTTCTTTGGTTATTTACTGCATTATTCGATCTCCCTCTCTTAATATAGGTTATTTTTAATTTGCCTTTTATGGCTTTCATATGTAAAATGTAAAATTTAGGGATTAGTATTCCAATTCAAAATTGTTTGCCAAAACGTTGCCAGATTTTTATTGTAAAAAGTACGCGTCCGTAGTTGATGAATGTACAATAGAATCGGCGAATAATTTACCGTATAAGAGTTGGAGTTGGCAGCCTAAAATGTTTGTTTATATATTTTGTGTCATCGATCTGAGGGCTATTCTTAGTTGCTTGGTTTGGGCTTATTTCATTTTATTGGAGCTGATTTATCTATAGTGCATACTACACAAAAATGTTAGGCCCAAAAATTCTTTGTATAAGCTTTAACCGTGCCAAGCCGATTAATATATATATATAGAAAATACTTTGCATTTTCACCAAGGGATATTGCTAATTAAAATATGCATTATTATATAATTAACATATGCTAATTAATCATGTGAGCACCTAATTTTTATTGATTAAAGTATTTCATGAATTTCTGTAGCAGCACTGATTTGTTTTCGATACATCGATACACTCTGTACCTTTCTACTTCAAACTCTTTATGTATTACCTGATTTTTCTTCATATAGTTTATATTTCCGAGTATTGTAATTGCAATACCGCTGACCGACTGCAAAATCGGAATAAATAAATCGTGAATAACTTATACATTTATCTGGTAATGAAACGATTTTATAGCAATTATAAATAACGCGTAATGCGGTGTAATTAGAATAGAAAAAAAATCGCTGATACAGAAACAAACAGTCCTTGAACGACTAGGTCGATTATAGCAACTGAACATTGAACATAGCTTTTTTCCTTATAATAATGTAATGATTCCGAAGGTTTGTACTAATTGGTAAACGTTCGTATCATCTTCGACACTGACTGAAAAGAAAATTCGATACACAACATGTCACGGTTGGTCTGTCGGGTAAATTAATCGACTGATATCAACATAATACCGTTCTATAGGCGTGAAAGGTAGTGACCATGTACCACAGCGTCGTTTTCCCGTTTTGTACCGCAATAAAAACACGTGAAGAATTTTCCGATTATGGCGTCGAATATTTCGGCTACTTACCCAGTTGATCCTTGAAATCCAAACAGTGTCCGTTAACGAGACAAACCGCCATAAAAACCAAAACGGCGCACAAAGTTCTCATGTTTGCTTTTCGCTGCGTTCACTTTGCTTCACATGTAACATGAATCTGGTAAATTTTCTCGTTCAGTCGGTGGTGTATATGTTTCCGTTGATCAAACGCTTAAGTGTCATTTGAATTGTATAATACAGATATCGCAGAAATGCGATTTTTAATTAATGGTGACGGAGATGACGTGGGTATTCCAGAATCGAGCTGATACATGGTATTGTAACTGTTCTTTGTCAGATCGATTAACGATGCGGGATTGTAAAATCTGTTGCAATGTTAAAAGCTGATTTTACTATTTTATTTGTATCAGAAGTTGTTCAAGCCATATTGAGAGATTGCTAATATCGTGGGTAGATTACACTGTCTAACCGTAAAAATATTTCGGGCTCCAAAATAGCCTGTTCTCACGTATTTTCATCTAATGAATTGAGTTCAAATGTACTGATTAGCTTTAGTTTTAGAGATACAAGTAATATTTTATATTCTACGTTTTCAGTTTGTGAGAAATTCGTTTTCTGCTTAGAGAAAAAAATGTGTTATTCTTATTAATCTTAATTATGCCGCGAAAATATATAAATTCAGCCAACAATTATAATATTTGTGATAAAATAATGTTATTCTCTTAGAAACGTAATTAGATAATTCTTCTAAAGATTGTTAGTTCATATTATTTTGATATGTGCTGACCAGGATATGTCATGGTCACATAAATGCGGTAAATTATGTTCCTACTAAATACAATTATGGGGTACTGTAAGCAAATCTTAGTTATTATGCTTTAATTTGTTTGGAATTCGATTTTGGCTACGTGGATTACTGCTTCTAGTGGCGTCCATAAATGATATTGCACTAAACTAAAATGTAACAGTTGTGAGAAAACGTATAAGTATGATGAACTCTGTTTAAAAAGTGGATAAATATAAGCCTTAATTATTTGACTATTAAGTACCAAGTTAATCCATTTATTAGTTTGTTTATATGTGATGAAAAAAGATTGATTGATTTGGTCACTTCGAAAGACTAAGCAATGGATAGATGTGAGATACTGAAATTGTGATGACAGTTATTGAAATTGTGTTTTGATACTGTACAATAACACGTTATATATGGCATGTGGTTCAGTAATCTCTTCACATGAGCAATATGCGATTGTTTATGTGGTGGGATAATCAAAAATTGTTCAATTATTTACTGGAGTGGTTTTCTATATGTGTATAATAATTATCATAAGAAATACTTATTGCCCAGTGTATGGCAGATTGACCGATTTAAACAATCTACTAAAAACAGGCCATGGTTTTTGGTCATGCATTTGGTATGGCGAGAACTTGACTCTGACTTTGAAAATGTCTACTATTTTTGCATGACTCCATCTGTACAAGCAAGATTGTCAATAAAACGCAACATATTCAGACATTTTTCTAGTTCTCATTCCATCTCGAATTTACGATTGAAACGAAGACAATGTAGTAGAAGAAAAAATTAATAAGCCTCCAATTATTATTATCCAGTGAACAAGAATTTGAAGGAACATATGGCGAAACACATGGCGCCAATCAGAGTTATGTGATCTTATTCTAGATCTTGATTTCGAAATCATAGTAGAAAGCGGAACTTCTAAAGTCAAGGATACAGCAGTAGTATCTTATCAAAAGGTAGATGTTTTTTAACAATTTAGAATATAAATAAATAAGAACAATTACATAAACTTCGTTTTCTTTAAGAGGAAAATCTTTCATCTATCGTATATCACAAAAACTAATGTTTTCTTTCTCATATTTGTTTTTTTATCTGAAAAAATGGTAGAAATTGACTATATAATTTTTTTTTGGTCGGTGTTTGTGTAAGAAAGATTTTAATAGTATTAAAAATATTGATTAAATACATTTCATTTGTTCACCATCTATCCGGTAGTAGTAGAAGAAAAAATCGACGCCATTTTAATACTGCATCTTTCTTAAGAGTATTTCCAACATTTAATTTCGGTCTGTCTTGTTTACAAGCCATTTTTAACATTGAAAATAATTGAGAATCGTATAATGAAACAAATTCGTTGAAAGAATTACAGTTTTTAAAGTTTTATTTTTATTTAAAGTATTGCCGAAAATTGATATTAGTATGAACATAACTAAACTAGCTCCTTAGCGCATATATATTACAAGTGAATCATAAATAATTAAGCTTAATAAGAATAATTAATATTAAAATAATAAATTTCCAGAAATATAAATTATGCTGTTGCATAGAAAATACCTAACGATATTAGCAGAAGTAAGGTTTTTCTATTATTTTATGAATCAAGACAACGTAAGAATGAGTATTAAACTATTTTTTTAGAAATTCGTTGAATAAATGACTAATTTAGATTTTATATTATTTTTTAACATTTCATTATATTATGGTTAGTTTTAAATTATTAAACATTAAAAGTATTCAAACGAAAACGAAAATAGAATTAAAACTGTTAAAAAAAAACACTCAAAAAGTATCCAATCTGATGTTGGTCGATCCATGCGATTTCTGGATAGTACTAGCCTTCAAATGATTCTCGTTAAAATTTAGTAATATTCCACCTGTTACTTTATAGGTTACAGAAGTTCTTGCTAATTCGAACAATATCAACTATTTTCGGCTGAAAAGCTGAATTTAAACGCTGAGTGTTCAACGCTCTGGTTGCTTAGAATTAGGGGTTGTTTAGAAAACATTAAATTCATACTATAGTTTTGCAGCATCTAAAAAGCAAATTTGATTGAAATGGCTGATGTTTTAAGGTTATAAAAACGTACTATGTTTTAGTAGTAGTTTTAGTAGGATTGGCTGTTTGATCCCACTGTTGATACATTTTATGTCGGGCCTCTTTAGATTTTTTTAAAAATATATGTTAAAGTCTCTTTTTTACCAATGAGGGTTTATCTGGACTGGACCTACTAACCAACTTAGAGACCATCCCAGAAGACATCCGGTGTTAAGTACCCTGGTTACTGGTGTGATTGACATTCATATACATACACTACATTCACACCCCAGCAGAATTCGAACCCGCGATTATCGCAACAGTAGGAGGACTTTTTAGGTATGCTTGGTTGTGTGTGTTTATAACTTTACGTACAAATTTGATCGGTAAGTTCCTTTCGAATCCAAAAACAACAACGCGGTGATGGTTCAGAGTACTCTGATGAAACACTGATCCATTATTATAAGTCTGAATAAAGAAGTGAAATTGAAACATCGGAAATTAGATAATAAAAACAATAATTCAATTGAATTAATTAGACATCTAATTGTTTTCCCGATGGTTTGGCTCTTTATAGATTTCAAAATATTTCTGGAAAAGGAATTTGGCACAATTGAACTTATTACCGAAACTCTAGCTTGTTTTGAGGGCAAAGGTAGATTATTATCATAGGCAAGGGCATTGAAAAATTAAAGGAATGTCGGAATTATTGCTGATTAAATTTCGATTTGATTATAATGAATCTGAATTTTTAGTTTCACTGGAGAATTATTGGATAATGTGTTGCGTTACATTCCCCATAATGGAAATCATCAAATATCGCCTAATTTCATATATTTTCATCTGTCGAATTGAACAACTCACTATAAAATGAACCGATTAGGGCAACGCCAAATCCGTTAAATGTAAAAATACAATTTCTCGAACTGATTTAAATTTACTTGTATTACTTTGTGTGATATTGTTGCTATAATGGTGAATTTCATAGTATTGGTACTGGGTTGATGTAACTGCTATTATCTTTCAGAGATAAGGGATATTTTTTTTGCTTTTAACGTGAAACAAAAATAACTACGCTGATGGCCATGGAGAAAGTTTTAATGAAGACATTTTTACGACGGAACGGAGATATGGAGGCTGCCAGGTTACTACTAGTCACTACAAGAGAATATCTTGATAGCGATCTTATGAGCCAGCGTACAGCGATTACAGTCACCATAGGAAAAAGAAATTCAAGGGATAGGTTAAGAAGCTTGTTAATTTCTGGACAAGATACTTGGGCAATATTATGAAGAACTTTCTTAATTATTAAATAGTATACTGTTCCTAATTGTGAAGTATGACGTTAGGGCAGCAGAGAGGAAATGGATGGGATTAAAATATTATATACTTCGGAAATTGGATGACCTTTTTGGTCATTGTGCTTATGAGTTCAGGGATTAATGGCCCCCAAAGTCTCCACGTATGATTCTGACATACTATTGAACATTTAAAAACATCTTATTTTGGAATAGTTGCAATTTTTTGTAGTTAGTCTGTTTGGTGAACTGACACCACCTTGCGAACCATAACCAAGGCTTTTTAATTGATTTGATTCTTAGATAGAAAATTAATTTGGAGCTTCAAAAATTTGAGTCTGACTTTTTTCAGTTCTTTGATCAGTTGGAGAGAGTTTGTTTGAGATGCATGTATTTGGATGATCGAGAGCATAGAAAGAAGGCAGCGTCATTCAGATAAAACGCCTATTTTACTATTTCCGTTTTAGAAATATCGCTAATAGATATACCAACATCATATTAGACAAAAAGCAAAACACATTAAAACCAAAATAAAACAATTATACTGGTTAGTTGGAAGATACTATTAACTTTATCTAAAATCAAATAGACTGATTTATCATACAATCATAAAGCCAATTTGGACCTATGGGGTGCAAACATGGGGTTGCACTAAAAATTCAAATCAACTAGTCATCCA
The DNA here is from genome assembly GCF_030347505.1 of Rhynchophorus ferrugineus. Taxonomy (NCBI): domain Eukaryota; kingdom Metazoa; phylum Arthropoda; class Insecta; order Coleoptera; family Curculionidae; genus Rhynchophorus; species Rhynchophorus ferrugineus. The sequence goes on along the minus strand of NW_027472580.1, from coordinate 85,503,315 downwards.
ACGCTGTCAAAACAAAATGCTTTGATTAATTACCAATGCCTATCGCTGCGTAATCAACGAAGAACTGCACGATGACCTGGAAATAAAATGGATTTGCGAAGTTATCCAAGATTTCGCCTTCGCCTTCATACAACCGTGGAAGCGATACAACTACAGCGCGCAGGATATCAGAAGATTGAAGCGAACCAAAACATACGAACTTATATAAATACTTTTATACATATATACCTTTAGTGTAAACTATAGCTTTAGTGATTATAATTTTATAATTGAGGAATACATATTGATGTATTTATCTCGCACTCGTCTTGCTTGTGAATTAATCCAAGTACAAATGAAATGTAGTAATTAATCAATTTATAATATTAAGATTGTACTAAGCATATCTAATAAAGATGTTCAAAGATAATCATAAAATAGATATATTAAACAGTATCTTTAGATTGGAAGCATTTAATAGCATGAGTTATAACATGAATTGTAAACCCATCAATTAAAAAATTAATAAAGTAAGGTTTCTGATGTAATGTAAACCCAAGCTAATATAGTGAACCACTGATAGAATGAAGTGCTCTTATAAAGAGAATATAGAATATACTGATCTTATAAAGTTACATAACAATAAAAAAATTCTATTCACTTACTGATCTGAGCTTCAAAAGGACTTGCATTTTCTGATTTTATAATGAGAATAGTTACCATTAAAGTTAGGAAAATACCCAAACTGTATTTACTCTTCATGGTCATCTGGTGTCTTCAACCTACATGCCTACGTAAGAAATGGTTTAAAGTTATATTTCGACATTTATAGGTTTTATCAATAATTTAATGACATTCAACTAGGTCAAATTTATATCGCACTACCTACTGTGAACATATTTTCTATGTTAATGTAATTTCTGATAGTGAATGCTATTCTTAATAGAATTGGTTTTGGATTAATCTATTATGTTATCGCTGCCACAATAGTATTATTTTATTCAAATATATGGCAACACGTGCATTCAAATATTTACGCCTGTATAACTTGTTTCTTCTCAATAGAAACGACGGAAGTGAGGCGTGCCCTTCCCGCTGTCCCACCCATAAATAAATCACATAAGGTAGGGTGTTTCTTTATTCCTGGATCCCGACAAACTACTATTAGGTGTTTTACAAATGATTTCTTAAAATTATATTATACGCTAGATATGTTTAGTATAATCTTAACTTACAAATTAATTTCTAAATCTTTTCTAAATTTAATCTAAGTTAGACCATTTAAGCTAAATTTAAGATTAAAGTATAGTCTATCCAAAGAAGTTTTGAACATACGTCATCAATATGTTTAATCTATTGCCTGCCGCAATTTGTAAATTCGTTTTGGAATGAGACAATATTTTCCTTCTCATTTTATTCTGGTTAAAAGGAGACACAATGCTGTCTGATAAGTTCGAACGTGTAACCAAAGTCGTCCGGTTGCCGTCATATTTAAAATTCTTCGAACCAATAGTGTTAAGAGGTTATAAATCGGTAAACGTTGAATTAATGCTTTGATTGTTTTGATAAATTTCAAATCGCTGCTTATTATTACTCAGATTGCGTCTCAGTTTTTTTGAACCGGAATGAGATCATGGAGGCCCCCTCTTGCCAGTAAAATTCGTTAGGTAAATATTTTTACTGTTAAATATTAATTTGCTGTGATTTTTCTTGAACTTATTGTTTAGCTTGTTGTAGCTGCATTGAATATTGGGATGCACACGGTCAATGAAATATCACAAAAATAAAAATATAATTTTGAATTCACCGTCCTCATGTGAAGAGGGCGACCAATCAAGATCAGCTTGATGTTAGCTTTATTAGAGATTAAATATATGAAATGTGTAAAAACAGTGATTATTTTTACAATACAATTCCAATAATACAAAAGCTTAAAAGCATATAATAAAATTAAGGAAGACTGATTTCAATTTATGTAATTAAATGAAACATGGATATTTAAGAAAGGGACCAATATAGCCAATGGTCAATGGAAAAAGGTAAACGTTGGAATGACAATTTGTTAGATTCTACTAGTGATAACATTTATCAATAATTCATTGCAGGTATATTGTTCTTCATGTTGGAGACAGGAATGGTTAATAACACCTTCGTTTTGGATGAACTAGATCAGATACATTGAAGAAGACATTGAGAAATAATGGAATTGTGAACAAATATTAGATATATTTGATTAACAGCTTGGTTATACACTTGAATGAATCTTTCTGAATATGATATGCTGCCAATTTCTAAGACAGGACAGGATGGAAGTGTAAACAACTAAAGGTATATACTTATATTATATATATCAATTAATATATGATAACTGTAGGAAATGTTATTGTAGAGTGTAAAAAATGTATGTGCAAATAGATGTCTGTAATTATTCAGAATATACATGAGCCTTTAGTTAAAATATCCCATTAGAGAAGGAATAGTAAGCTGTTTTGCAGATATTGCAAATGTTTAAGGAGAACGAAATCTAGTTTTATCAAGAAAGTTGTATACAGGTGTTAACAAGATAAACTAAGGAGAAATACAGTGTTATCAAAATTTCTTTACAAGGAAACACTGTACCGAAGGACACAAGAATTAAAGGTAAAAGGTATATATGCCCTTTAATGAAAGTAAAATCTATTACTTGGATATAAAATTGTTAATTAGGTGGATTAGGCCCCCAGCGGATACAACTACATAAAATTAACACCTAGAACTCATAGGTGGTATGGAAAAGTGTTCGATCTAAATAAATAATCAATCACGACACTAACCTACAAGCTATTATAACTGTGTACTTAATTGTAGTTTTAAGTTCTTCTATAATATATACATTAGATCTGCCATAATGTAAAAATAAATTATATTTGATAACAGTATTTTTGTTTAATTATTTTACTTAGATTAGAATTTGTTGTATGTCAAAGCCGTACGGCAACATTGCGACGTTTTGACGTCACAAATTTAAATAACGTATGTTCAAAACTTCTTTGTAGAGGCTATATGCAAGTTGATGTGTAGTAATACGGCGTATAATAAAAAAAGATTGCGATTTACCAAAAATGTGGTGAATTCTTGAGAATTAGTGTGACCTATCAAAGATATATGGGTATTTGTATACTATGGTACAATACTGTACTCTTCACAAGTTTTGCAATGTATGATCGAGCGTTGTCATGCAACAGATTGATTTTGCGTTTGTTCCTCGTTGTTGTTGTCTTTTTTTGCAACTATACGTTGCTTATATATTCAATTATTATATTCATATTCATTTGACGTCGGTAGGCATCTACAGTAAGTGTTTCATTCAGTTTTAGCGCTAAATTTTGCTGATCCTACAATTTGTTTAGCAAGACTTAATTGCCATGAATATTTCGCTTAGGTATCGATGTGGATCGTTCTCCTGGATTAATCCTTGATTTCTAGCATTTAGGATTATCATTGTAGATCCACTTCTCACTGCTAGTTACAATGCGCTTTGGAAAACTCTACAATTTTGTCTGGCAAGCAGTGAACCAGCGATATTTAAAGAATGTTTAAACATACCATCTTCAGTCAAATCGTGTGGTAGCTATTTTCCTTTTTTATTTTGATTTCTCTCATTGCACACAAACTTTTAGAAACTGTTGATTAATTAACTGTTAAGCCTGTCTGGAAGTTCTTTGAGAATTTGAGTTTTTGAGTCTTTCAACATGTATGGTCTACTTGGTCGTTATTGAATGAAAAAGTATTATGACTACCATATTGGTTTGGCGACAATCTATTGTAGCGCAGTGATTAAGGCGACAGGACGGTCGCTACTGTTGCGATAGTCGCGAGTTTGAATCCTGCTGCGGCATGAATGTACTTTATGTTTGTGATTGTAGTTATAAATGTCTTTATAGGCAACAGTGGAAAATCCGATGGGGAATAACCATCCTAGTCACGCCACTAACTAGGCTGGATGTCTTCTGAGATGATTTCTAAGTTGATTACTCGCCAGTCGGTAAGCTTAATGTCGAGGACCGTGATTCGGAGCCCACGTTAAACCGTAGGTCCAGTCCAGATAAACCCTCGTTGGTAAAAAGGATACTTTAATATATATACATATACAAATAAATAGATGGGAATTAAAAAGAGAAAACTGGAATACTCTGTGAACAAACTTACTATTTGATGAACCTTAGGTTGGGCGGCACAAAACACAGTAAAATAAACTGAATACGAAATAGATAGACTATGAGCATCGCGTCTTCAGAGATGAAGTCTTGTGAAATCTCTTGGACCTGTTAAGATATCACATCTGGCAAAAAAAAGCAGCCCCGAAGAAACATTAACAATGTTCTATTCATGGTAATTGCTTCTTATAAAATATTCGCAAAGACGACAAATTCTAAAATTAGAAAGAAAGTAGCGGCAATCCCGTCTAGGTCCTTTACATTATAGTTCAAACCATTTAAAAAACCAAAGCGATCCAAAATTTAACATAATTAAGATCTAAAATATCGAACTACCAGATTGAATTCTAATTCATATTCGGAACGATTTATGATTTCCTTCAATGGTACGTGTCTTTGTCTTTGTTTTAGGAAAAAAAAATGGAGAAAACATAAATGAGAACTTGCTTTTACAGTAGTTTAATTATATTTTAATTTGGGAAACGTATACTAATGTATTTATTCTGTACTCGTCTTGCTTGTGTATTAATGCAAGTACAATAAAACGGCATAGTAATAAATGAGCTTGTAAATTAAGATTGTACTAAGCATATTTAATGTAAGATCAAATTTATTTTAAACATTTTTCTTTTCATTTAACTCAACTTTTTTAACGACTGTGTTTTAATATAACATATTGTTCACGGTAACATACACATCCTTCTTCGAAGAAAAACAAGCGGAAGTAGGGCTCGCCCTTCCCATCATCCTCGCCCGTAAATAAATCACAAAAAATCCACGAGGATCGCCCCAGAGCCGGTAAAGACCGCTCGTTCACCAGATCCGGTGGAAATGGCCCGCACCGCACGGTCATCGGGACCGAAATCAACACTCTTCGCGTCCCCCCACCTCCCCCTCGGCCGAAGGATCGCCGTCACACACCGAAAACCCAACCATTCGGCCCCTCCAGCGCTTGTCTTCACGCTCCGTCAATGGGCATTTCCTTCCGTTTGTCGGCCGGTTGAATCAGCACCAGGCCGTCGCTGACGCCGCCGTTGTTTGTTGTCGAAATTCGGCCGGTATCGTTGTTCCGTTCGGTGTTTGGAGGTGAATGGTAACGTGGGCCAAGGAAGATTTGTGTTAGTGGCCGATCGAGAAGAGTTGGTTAAAGAGGCACGGCATGTGTGGGCCACGGGCGTAGCTTGAAATGTGTTGCGTATCATCGGTTTGATAGTGTCGTGATATTTCTCGGTCACCTGGTTGAATTACAACGGAAGGATGATATCGCTCATTGGGAGTAAGCTGATTTTGGCCCTAACCAATTTTCTTTTGTTGGTAAGTGAACAGTGTTTGTTTATATTATTCAAAATATATCATCGATAAAGTTTGGTTAATAGAGATAAGTTTTCATACGTTTTTACATCGGAAAATTATACTATTTATAAGATAAAATAAACGTATAAAATATAATTATTTTATTATATAGATTATTATATATAATTAAACGTTTAACAGGAATTACAACATATAGTCAAGTATCAGATTATATAAATAAAATAGAATCAATCCAGTCCAGCTTATTAATTAGTAAAAAAGGAATTTTCTTTCATGATCATTAGATGTTTAACCAGACAAAGGGGGCCTCTTATTGGGGAATGACTAAAACTTGAGTACAAACTTGTGTTATATTATGTGAATACATTTCTAAGTTTGGATAGCGTTCAGGGATCGCAAGCTTTTTGGATCTGTTCTTTAGGAAATTGACTAAATCGATTGTTAATGTCTGGTTGATAACTGCCCCTGTTCGTAAAAACATTATTTCATGTTTTTTTTTTAATTTATCTTTAAGGGTCGAATTGCGAGGTTTTTTTGCCTCTCATCTGTTTTGATGCTTTCTGGCAACCAATTTATTTTGTAACTGGGGTGGTAACATGACGCCAATATGGCTTCATTTGCTTCAAATTGAATGAAATCTTCTTTCTGAGCTCTCTTTTAGTTGTGATGCAATAACATTAAAATATCTCAAATTGCAATCTTCCAGCCGATCTAATCTGTTTCTTACAGACATAAAATTAAGCAGAAGTTTGCCATAGTAAGGTTTGTTGCCCTGAATGTAATATAAATCTGTAGCAGTTGATTTCAATATATCAATGAATTCTTCCAAATATTTTAGTTATATGACCGAGAAGTCTACCGAGAGTCTAGTGTTAGTCTTACCCAACTTGTCAAATAAGTCACTTAAAATTGATTTACTTCTCATAAGCTACTCTATAGAATCATAGAGTACCATCTTGTTTGATAGGGATATAATAATTGATGTCCAAGACAGCTTTCTACGATAGTTTTTATTACTTTTATGACCGGAATAGGCCCTCTGGACATATTTCATAACAAAGTACATCTAGTAATAGCAGGATAGCGAGCTCGACTAACACCACAATTTTTGAAAAAAGTCAAATGTAAGTCTCAGTAGTTTCATCTTTTGATATAATTAGTGACAACAAAACGAAACAAGTGAGAGGATGGCGATGGCAATTGACAAAACACTTGATTTAGCTGTAGCCATTTTGTTTACGAAAACTATTTAGCATTATTTTTGCAGAACACACCCATTGAATGTGTGAATTTCATGTCAATGGCAAAGAACGGACTCAAAAATTTCGAAAATATTTTAATTAATATAATGTGTATTATAATATACTTAGTTTATCGTAAATTTTCTCAATAAATGTATTTAATGTGAAAGTTTAAAATAAAAATCTTAAATATGTCAGAATGTAAAATAATAGAAGAAAAAGATTGTTTATCAAAATAATACTTTTAGTTATTCTTCAGGTTTAGTTTCGTTTAGAATTGTTTTATTTTGAATAAATTAATATAAATATGTTAATTGATATTTTTTAGTATCTTGTAAGTTATGATTCTAAACAGGATATTAAAACTATTTAACATATTTGAGAAACATTTGTTAGGTTAAAACGAGACTTTGCTTTATTAACGTCTTAAATATTACAAGTTAAGTTTGAGAAGAATATACTTTCAATTTTGTTTCATTGTTATCACTATTAGAACAACTATTTATTATTCCTAAATTTTTCTACTGTTTTATTTATTTTTCTATATATATCATTATGTTAAAATTTTATATTAGTATAAATAAGTGTTAAAATAAATGTATCGTAAAAGTACGAGTAAAAATTGAGAAAAACTTTGCTTTCATTATATCATTATTCTTTCCGCTTTTTTTTGTTTTGTTGTACTACTAAATTTTACCAATATTGTAGTAATTTTTGCAAGCACTGTGACTCATTCAGTTCGGAAATATGCAAATTAACGAAACTATTTAGAATATAATTTTGTGTCTTTATTTAGGTCACTATAATTATTTTAATTCTATGAACTCATTTAAATGGTTTGAATTAAGTATACGTGTAGTAGGGTACTTGGTTATATAGTTTTGCCGGTTTTTGACACAGTACCGTAAAATTAAATTGTGTTTGCCGCAACAGCACATTGCAAATCTGTCAAATCAATTATTATATGTAATTAATAATTAAGTTCTCAAAGTTCAAAATTGAGAATTACTTTACAATTACACATAACAATATCATAAAAAACAATAACAAAACATAAAATCGTATATGATTTTTTATTTAAAATAATATTCCTGCTGGGGCATGGTCGTAAATTTATGTTTGTGATTGTTTAATATTTGTGATTCTCCTAGACAGGAGTGTAAAATCCGACAAGGAAAATGATCCCAGTCACGCCAGTAACCAGGCCGGGTAAGACCGGATGTCTTCTGGGATGATTTCTAAAGTTGGTCACTCGCCAATCGGTAGGCTTAATACTGAGGACAGTAGGTCCGGTCCAGATAAACCCATAGTTGGTAAAAAGGGACTTTAAAATATATAAAAAAATTTTATTATTATTATTATTTATGTTAAAGTTTCTTTTTTGCCCACGAGGGTTTATCTGGACTGGACCTACAGTTTAATGGGAACTGCAGAACTTTCCATTCCAGCATCAAGAGTAAATTAATTCAACTCCAGTTCTTTGTTCATAAGTTTGTGAAAACTAATTTGCTACTAAAGCACCTCACCATTATAGACAAAGGTGTTAAATATAAATAAAATATAATAAATAATAACTTCAGTCTCGCCAGTATTGATGCTTCTCAGATGGTTGGTTTCTTAGATAATTTCCATGCCTATAGGCTTCATAAATTGCCAAATATTAATTGCCCATGAAGGTGTTAATTGGAAATAATAGATGGTCGACTGTTTTAACATAAAGGCTACATTAAGCAATAGGATTGGTTTAAATTTAAAATAATACGCTATGTAACGTCTTCATATAAATAATCCAATAAAAATTACTAACAAAAATCACGATAAATCTCATAATACAATTACAAAGGCTTACTGCAGATATGAAGTTTTAAACTTTGTTAGCTTATTACAGTTCTTTACACATTTCATTTCTGTTCGTTCCAAATAAGAAACTTCATCGCACGAAAACAATTTCAATAAAGTTTACGACACTAGCTGAAAAACAAAATAAATCAGCCATTATTACTATCGAGAAAATCGATTCTTATTTTCTCGGTTAGTTTTGATTTTTTACCGTATAATATCTTTTTATTCGAAAAATTATTTTATATTAAACTGTATATAATTAAAATATATTAATAAGCAAACCAATTTAGAAGTTACATTTTAAATAATTTGTATCTACAAAAGTTTAGTCAGAATATAATAAACAGTTTTTGATTTTTTGTTTTAACTTTAAAATAATCAAAATTCTGGTTATATTTTCTTTTTTTAATAAAGTTTCTATAGTTAAAATTAAACTATAATACCATACTATAAATTATTTTATTATTTAAATAAGAGAAATTCTTTGAAATTCAGTTGCTAATCAAGTCTATATTAATTACAATTTTAACGATTTTGAAAATATCTTTACAGTATACTGTCACTTACTGTCGATTACAATGCGAAAAAAATATCAAGCAGATATATTTCAGGAATATATGTCGGACTGTTAACGTGGAATTTGAAAATGATGTTTATTAGCAAACTTGATTTATTAATATAAGAGAGGAATATTTGTGAGGAACACATTACTATAAAATTAGATTTAATGTACAAAACAGCTAAAAAATGTTATTATGATGCAGTGTAAGTACAATTGTGTTTTATAGAAAACTATCTACTTTTAAGGCAAATTTTCACTAGTTGAAAGCCTGGATGAGAGTTTAGTTTAATTTGCAACCTTGTGTGTCCCACACTTTTTCAAAAGCCTGAGACATATCCATACTTTTTACCTAAATCGATATTCTGGAATAATATTTTTCTTATTGATGCATATTGATGTAGAGTTTCAATGTTGATGTAAATTATAAAGTAAGTGAGGTAAAATCCATTTTTATCGAGTTTAAAATAAGAATCTTGCTAGTGTATGTTAACTAGTAAATAATACCATATGTTAGTGAAGCAGAGTACCCACAGTTACTTTACTGTTGTCGTCAGTGTATAATAGTATAGTCAGTTTTGTCTAACTAATTTATTAATTTTTATGATACTTGAAAAACAATGAGCCATTAGTTAGCTTCAAAAAAGGTGTTGTTTTTCAGATCAGGTATTTAAGTGTCAAAATATGAACTAGATCAATTTTGTTGTGATCGAAACATTCATTATTTTCATAACAAATAACGAAAATATAACCAAGGTCTCAAGACAACTAATCGTGTATATAATAACATATAATTTGTACTCGATTAATTGAAGAATATATTAAATTAGATGCTATTTAACCATCGCATTATAAATGCAACGGCGCATGTTTTACGTTATAATTGTGATTGTAGTAAATTGCTATTTAAAACAAACCGGAAATAATTAAACAATGGATATAAACAGAATTTACTCATTAAGTTGTAAAGTAAAACATTCTATAAAGGCACTATTTTATAGCTTTATAAAACACTGACAATTTTTACCTTTAAATTAATTAAAATAAATTAATGGCAAATATAAATTGTAAATACAAAAAATCTTTTTGTAATATATTATGAACATTAGAATTTTCTGAAAAAAAAAACATAATTTTTACCTTCTTCACTACACCTTCAAAACATTCATTAGAACATTTTGTAACTTAAAAGGCCATCTAGGACACAAAAATGAAATTAACTCTTTAAATTATTTTTCAATAATTTCCAACGTGGTCTGCAACAAAAACCTCTTTGAGTATTTTGAACTGATTAATATGTAATTTTATACGCTGAAAACGAAAATAATATGGCATAAAATCAAGGGTGTCAGGATATAGGAGCATTTATTAGGTTAAATAAGTTTTTTGTTTATTTTTATTTAGTTTAATTTTAAAACTTTTTTTTGTGTTGAAAAATCTAAGTTTGATTATTTTTTACTTTTTAGTGATTTCCTTATTTATTTTTTGTAGTCGGTCAAATTTTTTTGTTAAAAATATTTTATTTTTCCCTTTGTAGTGTTAGATATTTACTCAATAAATTACGCAGTTATTTTATTAAGTATTAAAATGGATAGCTCAAGTAAAGGTGCAGCCCGTATGAGGAAAAAATTGAATAAAGAAGCAGTGATTGAAAATAAGGAACGCTTCAGGCTCCGGGGTCCGCTACCTAGCCTAGATGATTTGACAAATATTCCAACCAAACTAGAAAAAAAGAAGTCGCTGCATCCGTTGAAAATCGAACGCCTGTGAGCTTAACGTTCTAATCGTTACACCATAAAAACAGTTGCCTGCAATATTTCTACGACTTCTCATGTGATATGATTAGTGTTTAAAAAGCAAACTGAATGGCTTTTACACTGAACTACTTCCGATTTTTCGTCACATTCGTTCAGCAATAGCATTTTATACAAATATCTGATTATTTTAGATAAAAAAATATGTGAAAGCTTTCTACGTGCCTTTGAATTTTGAGGTTTTCCCTCGATTCCCCTCATCATATCCTGACTTAGTTTCAGTGGGCCACCTCGGAAGTGCACTCTTTCGAATAAAAATAATTTTGAAAATCGGTCAGTAGTTGACGGAGAAATCGGCGAACATCTGTTAAAAAAATAGCGAACATAGAACCTCCTCCTTTTTTGAAGTCGATTAAAAATGGAGCGTCTATTAAACTAACGTTGGACTCTTCAGAGAGACCTTTCAGATTCTTCTCACAATTGTCACAAAAATGTACCAAGCAGAGCCTCAATGGCAAAAAGAAAAGGTTTTAATCTGGGTTAGTAAATGCATATTAGATAAAAAATAAGTATCGTTAATAGTTTTTATATAAAAATAACTCTCTCGTTTAACTTATTTATCCAAATTCTTAAGAAACGTGTTATCTTATGACAAAAATTAAGTCATTTTCGGATTCAGTACACCCGTGATTACGTCACAAAATTTAAACAACTCTTAAATATTTTTTTGTAGACCTGTGTTACTATGATAACAATGTATTGATGAACTTATTTCCTTTTACGATGAAAAGCGCTATTCTACTGCACTGTAAAATTAGGTATAACGAATTTAGTCATAGTTGACGCTACCTCCAAGACGAATTCCGTGAAGATTGTCCAAAATCGGTTCTAGCGCCAGAAAATATCGATGCAGTACGTGATAGTATAAAGCAAGATCATTATGTGACATGCCGTGAGATAGAGGCATCCTTGGCGATTACTTTGACAAGCTTCGATAAGTTATGGTCATTTGGCTGGAAAAAAGAAAAAAAATAGATGGAAATGTTAAGAAATAGGTGCAGATTGCATCAAAAAGTGTATATTATGCAAAAAATGTGTAGGGTTTTTAAAATAAAACTTGTTCTTACTTTTTATTTTAAATAAAACTATTTTATTTTACGGAAGTAAGGGGCGACACATATCTCAGCCTGACATAAACGCGCCGTTTTTTATTGAACAGCCAGGATAAAAGGGATATACGTGGTCGTTTTTGCGCCTGGATAGCTTATAGTTGTAGGAAAAATATTTGTAAATATTGCCTGTAAGACAAGCCAAACTCATAAAACTGTACGCGGAAGACTAAAATCAAAGAAAATGGTTATCTGTTTATTACATAGTACCGATCACATATGGACAGTGGTGTTAGTGCAATGTAAGGGCGGTTAATTGTAAATGGTATATGACCATTTATTTCTCAGAAATATTTAAAGAAATTCCGAAAATGTTGAAGAAGAAGCGAATGATTGTTCATTACGATAATGGAAGCGCTCATACATCAGTTCAAACAATGGAATTTTGCACTGATACATTGATACATGAAACAATAACAATGGAATTATGGTTTTCGGGTCGTCGGGTAATACAACTTGTTATACAACTAATTAACTAATAAAAATGTATGAGTGTTTGATTATTGAAAGGATGATTGTTGATTGAATGTAAGATGCTTGGATGTCGAAAGATGAATGAATCTGCTGTCTACTTTTCTATGTGCCCTTGATCGTTTTGGTCAATCTTATTCTGTGGCCAGTTCGCGATAAGAAGAAGAGGCCTGACGTCACCACAGAATCAATGCGTATACAGTCCCGAGTTGTCACCAACCTGAATCGTTATCAACGATTCTCTACACCCACCAAAAGTGGTTATTCAGATAATATTTTGAAAAACAATTAATTCAATTTTGAACATCGATAATTGTTTTTTTTTTTGAAAATCAGGTCAGGATTATAATTTCTGCCGTCCTATAACAGTTGTTCATAAAGTACCTCCAATTGAAATGTTAAGGAATTTTAAGAAAATGATTGATAATTTGCCCACTTATCAATGGAATCTAAATCTAGTGGATCGACAATAAAACAAAAACTCGATCATTCAAAACATCGTATACATCATCTGTTGACCAACTCGATGATTATACACATAACATATAACAAAAGTTTTAGATTCTTGATTAATTCTCGATACTTTTTCTTTCTTTTTAATTCTGATTAAATCTTGACTCTCTTGATTGCTTCTTTTTTTCTCAATTCTGTCTAACTCTGTTGGCTGATTTTGTTGTTGTTCAATTCTATTGTGATTGCAAATTCTAATTCTCGTTGTTGATGCATCGTGTTTTATCGCTGAAGCTCTTCACGCGGGTTCTTGGTGGTAGTTGAGAAGACTGGCACAAGAAAACCTTTTTTGTATCCTGATTTCTTCAGAATTTCGGGGAGAGAAGGACTCTTCCAGCTAGGAACTTCTCGCGTTGATAGAAGACGTGCTTTACGGACCCTTAAAGAATGCTCGAAAATTGCACGACCTAGGGCCTTCTTGAAGTTTATGGGTTACAGCCACCATAAGGGGTTCTCTACCAAGTCTATCTATCGTGAACTCCCATTATCCGGAACACTCGACAACAAGCCCATGAGATATCTTTTTTGATAGACACTTGTTTTCTGTTTGCACCAATCTTCTCATATATTGGACTAGCTTCACCAGGCATTCCATACAATGCGATATGTTATATTCTCTGACGTCATATTTCTTTTCTCATGTCACAAATATTACAAAAAACAATTAAATGGTCTAATAAATTAGACCCCCAAACTATACAGAAGAAAAAACATTACAATTTTCGTAAAATTAATATTAAACATTTTTTTCTAATATAAATAAATGTAATTACGTCTCAACATTACAAATTACTAATGATACAAGAAACATCATGTATAGCGTGATTGACGTCATCAAGTTTTTTTCTTTTCGCCTAAATTTGATTAGGTCGGAAAATTTTTGTTAACATTTTGAGAAACGTAGCAAAAGGTATATTTCAATTGTCTTTTTTTGTATTTCATTAAATAATTATAAAACTATTCGGTTTGAAAGTACCTGCCTCATCTTATGTTATGGATATGGTAATTGATGGACTTTCTTTATAATAATCTGGTGCGATGCTCTCAATTAACAAGATACTTCTTTTCAGAGTGTGATGGTTTTAAATTCTTAAACCGTTATAGTAAAATGTGTTTGAAAGGCAATAACGACACTTTCTTACTAAATCAAGTAAGTTTTTACGGTAAATCAACGATATAAGTATGCAGTTTGACTTTCACGGTATTCTACAAGAAACATTTGAAATTATGATACCAATTTATGCGTTTAACAGTTTGGTGAAGCAATCAACAGGTGACAGTCTAGCCAATTTGCTACTTTCGGTAGAAAGTGCCGACTATATGTTACATTATTAAATATTCAAGCGTTAATATGCTGATTTTTATGAAGATTTATTCATTATATGAATTTGCAAAAGAAACTTTGTTCTTGTAATACATTAAATCAAAATATCGGTTTATAGAGCCGAATTTGAAGTTCTACAAGAATGCGTTCTTAAATATTTGATATAATGTTCAAATGTGTTTAAAAATAGTTATTTAAATGATATAAAAAGTGACCGATATAATTAATAAATCGTTTCGTATAATCGAATATCGTCTCCGAGATTTCTGGGCGAATAATTGTACAGCTAACAAGTCAATTGAAAACTTCCTGACATATCATAGTAAAACACATTTTTTTGTGATACACTGATTATAGTGAACCTCCAACTTTTCGATACCATTTTTGTAGTACGATTTGTCCTTTGCTTCAAAATAGGCCTCCATTCAACGAAAATTTGAGGTTAGTCAATGAAAATTATTCCATGCGCATCCCTAAATACAGATGCCATAACCTTGCCAGCCGACTGTTGCGTTTTCCCACGCTTTGAAGCGGGTTCATCGTGTGCTGTCGGATGACTGTCGATTGGACTTCCATCCATATGATTTCATCCATTGCACATATCGACGCAAAAACTGGGGTTTATTACGTTTGATCATCTTCAAACATCGCTCCGAATCGCCAACTCGTAGTTGTTTTTGGTCAAAAGTGAGCTCGCGCAGCATCCACTTTGCACAGAGCTTTCTCATACCCAAATATTGGTGAATGATATGTATACACGTTCAGTTCATATCTTTGGAGTGTCTGTTATTTCATTCAGTTTCAATGTATGGTCATTCAAAATCATTTTGTGGATTTTTTAAATATTTTTATCGGTAAAAACCTCTTTTGGGCGTCCACTGCTTTCACCATCTTCGGTGCTCATTTCACCACGTCTAAACATACCAATCCTCGATAGTTGATTTTCCTGAGGCAGTATCCGGAAACTCGGCATCAAGCCAAGTTTTTGCTTCAACTTTATTTTTTCCCTTCAAAAAGCAATATTTTATCAACACGCGAAATTCCTTTTTATCCACTTTTTTTTTCACAGTAACAAAAGTTGCTTCACTCAAAATGCTCTAATTCACACACTAATGATCCGACAGCTGTTAAATTTATACACGCGTCTTTTGAGGGTTAAGTCTAACTAAAAAACATATGGATTTAATTCTACTAGTGCCATCTGTGTATAAGGCCGGGGACTTTTTAATTGTCCTTTTAGTTTAGCAACCAAGTCAGTTTTATAGAGTTGAGAACAAATATTATCTGGACCAGGTTATAACATCATGCCGTGGTGGATGCGTCAAAATTAACTAACTGATAGCTATGATAATTAAACATAACTAGCATCTGTGTGGTTTAGAGGCATTTTTCTGTATTGATACATTATAGCTGCAATTTTCAAACGTCTGCTTCAATCGCATTATCTGCTTACTCTAAAAAGTTAAATTAATAGTTTGGTCAGATTCCAGCAGCTAATGATGAGTGATTCTTCTCCAATCCCACCAACATTTAGCATATTTAGATTCACTTTTCATTGTCCGTAATCATTCGTTTCAATAATGGCTTGATTTTGTTTCGTTTCACTAGCAATTCACTAGTGAAAACTCCATCAATTAGTTTTATACTCGATGTTTAGTTCATATTAGCAGATAAAATATTTCAGTCTACCTCGATATGTTTAAAGAATTTTACTGATTTGTTCAAGGATTGGCCAAGTAGGGCGAGGTTCATCTAAACAACTACGACACTGTCGTTCACATAAGCTCATAATGCATTTTATAAATGTTCTCTTGGAATATTCAATTTTCATCCATGTTCAACGGGCAATAACTGTTGATTGAGTAAACAAATACCACTATATTTTTATCTCAAATTTTTCTTTTTACAGGCGCCGTAGAATATCAGTAATTATAATCCGTATATTACATATTCTTCCATAATATAGTTTGACTACATAATTCATAACAACAAGTATACACGGTTTTGGACCTGAGCAACCAAAAGCTGTTCAAAAAGTGAATTGGGTAGTTTAATCCAAATCAGTATTCTATTTTTGTTGGATCCTAGTTTTCGAAATATTCAATAAATTCATTATTTTCTATTTTTAACCATTAACGGCCATTTATTGAATTAAAAAGTATGAATTAGAAATTAACAGAGGTTGGACTGAGTCTTTTATACTGCTTCGGATCTGTTTCACGCAGTATGGTCCAACAGTAATTCCACATTATGTCGCAAAATCTTTGGTATCGCCTAGTGTTCTTCTAGCTTATAGGGTTTATGTCGCCCAAGTTTTGTGGGAAAAAATCAAGATCTGAATGCAGAAAATATATTTTGAAGTTTTGTCAATTATGTGCTTGTAATTCGGTGATTGTGATTACCCAGAAAGTAGTGAACAACACAACATCAGGATAAGTTAAATTAAATTATTTTACATGACTTAGAAAATGTACCAAAATCAATAATTGATCCCTATTTTTATACATTGTTTACTTTATTGAACATTAACATTATTGAATGATAATCATTCCATAAAGAAAATCAAAATAATTCTTTAGCTAGCAGGAATCTAGGGTATTCGATGTCGAAGCTAACATTCATATCAAGTGCAGAATAAAATAACGGTTTTACCTCGTTAAGAATTTGTAGTTTTTTCTAAATTGTTATATAGCGGGACACGTGATCTTCAAATAAAAAATGTTAAAACCAAATGAACAACTATTCCATAAATTATTTTAAAAGATTAAGTTCCCACCCAAATAGCCTTGCATTGAGTCTGATGCAAAAATCAGGCGTAGAATAGTGTTTCGTGCCATATTATGTTAACATGCTTCCTCATTTATTATCGTGATAAAATATTTTCCTAGAGTTAACTAAATTAGTTGTAAACTCTTCTTATGTAAAGTGGTTTAAATTTTGATTCATTCAAATTAGATAACTCATGATGATAAATAGTAATTCGGTGGTTCCCAAATGTCATACATTTCTTTCTATCTATAAAATTATAATGTTATGTACTAACATTATATAGGTAGAATCTATGAAAATGTGTTTATTAACTGATAGCATCGGAATGAATCTCGATGCAAAACTTCGTTTGAAGGAACATATAAAGAAGAAAAGAAAAGAATTGGAATTGAAATATAGGAAAATGTACTGGCTAATTGGAAGAAAATCACAATTATCAGTATATAATAAATTGCTATACTATATAAACAAATACTGAAACCTATATGGACATACGTAGTTCAATTATGGAGATGTTCTTCAAAGAGTAACATAAATAAAATACAAATTTTTCAGAACAATCAGACAAACAGTCCTAAGAGGTATTGTGGGTGCACCCAACTACTATAGGACCGATTACCTACATCGAAACCTTCAGATACCCACAGTCAGTCAAAAAATCAAGAGAATTGCAAGGGGGCATGAGGAAAGACTCCATTCTCACACGAATATTGAAGTATTGCAGCTTTTGGATACCACCAGAACAGGACACAGACTCAAAAGAATGAAACCATCTGATCTTGTGTAGTGTTGTCGTAAAGTGCATATAATAAAAAATATAGCAGTCACACGTATAAACATTATTTCACCAGAGACTGAGATAGGGCCGATGGGTCCTCCTAGTTATATATCTAGATTTAAGTTATCATAAAGACAAATTGTAGGTTAGACGGAAACGACTAGTAACAATGTAATAATTAAATAATAAAAAAAAGAATTAATGATAGCTACAAGAATGTATTCATAACATGAATGCGCAGAAACTGAATTCATAACATTATTTTATATATGTAGTATATGTACTTAATGTGATTTTATATAGCTGTGAATATATCGCTTTTAAGATATTGATTAACAAACTAGAGGAACATAATTTTTAAATAATTATTATAACATTAATAGAGGCAATTAGAAATAAATCTTGGCCAATACGATATTTTTTTAATTAATACTCTTAGTGGTTCCACGATCTGACCAATATACCCTTATAAGGAAGTAATTCATGGTTTCATTGGTAACCATGGAGCTGAAAATTATGACGAACTGATTTGATGATGATTTCGAATTTTTGCATCATAGGATGTAGAATATCTCAAAACATGCACATGTTACATTCTCATTTGGATACATTTAAGGACAATATGGGAGCTTATACAGAAGAACAAGAGTAACGATTTCATCAAACCATAACGCCAGTACACTGAAAGCATTACTTTTTTAATATTTTAAAGTCTCCTTTTTATCAACGAGGGTTTATCTGGAGCGGACATAGTTTAACACGGAGTCCGAACCACGGTCCTCGGTATTAAGCCTACCGACTGGCGAGTGACCAACTTAGAAATCATCCCAGAATACATCCAGTCTTACCCAGCCTGGTTACTGGCGTGACTGGTATCATTTTCCTTGTCGGATTTTGCACTTTTGCGTAAGGACAATTACAAATATTGAACAATCACAAACATAGATTTACGACCATGCCCCAGAAGGATTCGCACCCGCGACTATCGCAACAGTAGGTGTACCGTCCAAGCCATATAACTTTGTAAGTTTTTAGCTATATAACATTTTTGAAAGCAAATATATTTGAAAGTAAAAATGTCCAATCGCACCTTTCGTTTAAGTTTGCTTACAATACTTAGCTACTATGGATCTCCTGTTATCAACCCGATGTAGATCTAAATCTAATTTCTACATTGGAAGTTTCCACTGAAATTGATAACCTCAATCCTAAAAAGGCACCTGGTATAGATGACATTTCACCTGGATTATTGAAACAACTGCCACGAAAAGCAATCATCATGTTGACATATATATTTAATGCCTGTTTAAGGCTGAAGCATGTTCCCGAATGCTTTAAGGTGGCACAAATAATTATGCTCAAAAAACCTGACAAACCTGCAGAACAAGTCGAATCTTACAGGCCTATTTCGCTACTACCTGCAATATCAAAGCTATTTGAGAAACTAATATTTAAACGTATTAAAAATTTTGTACTAATACCAGATTTTCAGTTTGGTTTTCGAAATCACCATTCAACAATCGATCAAGTGCACAGAGTAACTGCGGCTATTGAAAAAGCGTTTTAGGAAAAGAAATACTGCCCTACAATATTCCTGGATGTCTCACAAGCTTTTAATCGGGTTTGGCATTTGGGATTAATCTGTAAGATGAGCAAATTGTTACCGCGTAACTATTGTCAATTGCTGGAGTCATGTGTTTTGTCATGTGAAGAAAATTTAGAGTATCGCACGAAATGGCGTTCTCGACATTTAAAATTATTTCGGCTGGAGTTCCACAAGGTAGCGTCTTAGGATCCCTCCTGTATGTGCTCTACACGGCTGACATTCCAACAACAAAAGAAACACTACTTGGAACCTTTGCTGACGACACAATTATTATAGCAAAAGATATATCTCTGCTTAGGGCAATAGAAAAAGTGCAAGTGGCAGTCAACAAAATCTACAAATGGACGAAAAATTGGCAAATTCAACTTAATAGCTCCAAATCTGTCTACATTAATTTTGCACTGCGGCGAAATAATAAGAACTTAATTATATCACTCAATGGATGCCCGATTCGTCAAGCAGAATCAGCTAAATACTTTGGAATCCATCTTGACGATAGATTATATGATCCATCTAGATTATATTGGAAACATCACGTTAAACAAAAAGCAAAACACATTAGAACCAAAATAAAACAACTATACTGGTTCGTCGGAAGATACATTAACTTGATCTAAAATCAAATAGGTTGATTTATAATAAAATTATAAAGCAAATTTGGACCTATGGGGTGCAAATATGGGGTTGCACTAAAAATTCAAATCAACTAGTCATACAACGCTGTCAAAACAAGGTTCTTCGATTGATTACCAATGCATATCGCTACGTAACCTGCACGATGACCTGGAAATCAAATGGATTTGCGAAGTTATTCAAGATTTCGCCTTGAAACACGAAAGAAGATTACTAAATCATACTAACGTGGAAGCAATACAACTGCTGGACAGCGCGCAGGACGTCAGGAGAGTGAAGCGAACAAAGCCATACGAATTTATATAAAGTGAACTTATACATTTAGTGTAAACTATAGCTATAAGTTATTATAATTTTATAATTGAGGAATACATATTGATGTATTTTCTCGTACTCGTCTTGCTTGTGAATTAATCCAATTACATAGGAAAGATAGTGATAAATTAATTGTAAATTATGATTGTACTAAGCGTATCTAATAAAGATGTTATAAAAATAATTAAGTTTGCTTATATATATCACAATATATTAAGTAAAACCCGTGCGCAACCGGTGTTATTGACAAATTCTGAAGAATGAATTCGTAAAAAGTCAGAGCCATATTTTAAAAACGAACAGAACTAATTTACAATTTTTCTTTTTATCTTTTCAATAATAATAGTGTTAATCGTAGTAATTAACCATTATAATGCATTTAATAAATTGTTTTTTTTTTCAGGGATGCGGTTTTACGCTCGTAACTGGAGCAATGCTGGTCCTCTTCGACCCAGAACGCATCCTGCTATCGAAACTATTGGCCGCGGGACCATTTTCCGACCTCCCTCACCCGATGCTGTATTACGTCGCCATCGGCCTGGCTCTTCTGGGTCTGTCGTTGGCGGCCGCCGGTATTTTAGGCTGCTGGGCATCCTGTCTGCACAACTACTGGCTGTTATCGATAGTAAGTAGCGGCAATGCGTGCAAAATCAACGGTCTAATTTAGGAAATTAAACTGGAACCGGGTCATTAAAAAGGACGGACGACCGTTTCATTTAAAGCGGCCTCGGAGGTCGACTTATTAAAGAATAACTCTTGATGATGCTGAACGAGACTTAATCCAATTAGTCATTCCCGTTTAATTTATGACAAAGGTTGATGTTAATAAGGCTTATAAATTATTTTGTTTGTTTCGAATGTTTTTTTTTATGAAACAAACATTTTATTGATATAAGTATTAGGTGCTTGCATGTATTCTGATCATTGTTTACTTCAAAAAGTTGTTTAGAAAAATTGGTACAATATAACAGGTCAATTGAAGAATCCTCAGCCTGACATATAGATGGCACTACTAGAATTATATCCATATGTTTTTTAGTTAGCCCTAACCCTCAAGAGATGCGTGTTTAATTTTGACAGCTGTCGGATCATTAGATTGTGAATTATAGCATTTTGAGTAAAGCAACTTTTGTTATTGTGAAGAAAATGGATAAAATGGACACTGCCCCAGGAAAATCAATCATCAAGGATTGGTATGCTAAGTTTAGACGTGATGAAATGAGCACCGAAAACGGTGAACGCAGTGGACGCCCAAAAGAAGTTGTTATCGAAGAAAACATTTTAAAAAATCCATAAAATGATTTTGAATGACCGTAAATTGAAATTGAATGAAATAGCAGATTACTATACACTCGCTCTAGATAGCACCCTAAAGATATCACGAATATTTGGGTATGAGAAAGGTCTGTGCAAAGTGGGTGCCGCGCGAGGTCACTTTTGACCAAAAACAACGACGAGTTGTTGATTCGGAGCAGTGTTTGAAGATGATCAAGCGTAATAAACCCGAGTTTTTGCGTCGATATGTGACAATGGATGAAACATGGCTCCATCATTTCACTCCAAAGTCTAATAGACAGTCATCCGAGAGGACTGCACACGATGAACCCGTTCCAAAACGTGGGAAAACGCAACAGTCGGCTGGCAAGGTTATGGCGTCTCTATTTTGGGATGCGCATGGAATAATTTTCATTGCCTACCTTGAAAAAGGCGGACCATCAACAGCGACTATTACATAGCATTATTAGACCGTTTGAAGAACAAAATTGGCGAAGAACAGCTGCATTTGAAAAAAAAGAAAGTGGTACTTCACCAAGACAATGCATCGTGTCACAAGTCAGTGAAAACGATGGCAAAAATCTATGAATTAGGCTTCGAATTGCTTTCTCATCTACCGTATTCTTCAGATCTGGCCCCCAGCGACTATCTCCTGTTCTCAGATCTCAAAAGAATGCTCGATGGGAAGAAATTTTCGTCGAATGAAGAGGTGATCGCCGAGACTAAGGCCTATTTTGAAGCAAAGGACCAATCCTACTACATAAATGGTATCGAAAAGTTAGAGGGTTGCTATAATCAGTGTATCACCCTTGAAGGGAATTATATTGAATAAAAAAACTAATTTTGCCAAAAAAATGTACTTGTCAATTGACCTGTTATGTTATAATAATAAATATATTTTCTACTACTTTTAGTATCTTTCTGGCAATACGGCGATACAGTGTCGAAAGTACGATTGGCGGCTATCTAATCTTCTATCCATTTCCATACTTCTTCAGTATTTCGTATTTCGTCAAGTCATACTGCATCAATCATCAATCGATCTGGGTGTGGTCATTCAAGCTGCAACAGTGTATCTTTCACAACTCCAATGTGTAACCGAGCATTATCACGTAAGAGGATAATGTGTCTGTATTTTTTGGTTGTCGTTGTTCATTTGTTTAACTGACGTCGATAGACACCTGCAACAACAGTTTCATGAAGGGGTATGATCAAGAATATTCCGTTTCGGTATCAATGTGGATGGTTCTCCTTGGCCAAATCATTTTCAAATAGACTTTACACTTGGGATTATGACAGTTTACTTAATATTTACTTTTCATGGTCAGGCACAATAGCAGTTCATGGGTTGTTCCTGCAAAGTGGGAGTCAAACTGGCTGGTGACCGACTAAGGGCAGAATAATCCGATGGAACGGGTATCAGGTATAAATGCCCGGAACCTCACACAATGGTCTTACCTTCACCTTGCCCTGAACAAATGCTCGACAGTTTCAAAATTTAAAGGTCTTTTGGAAACATGGATAAAAGGAAGAAATTAATATGAAAATAAATTAAAGTGGAAACATATAAAGGTGGTTACAATGTGGGAAAATATGTATGCGATCGCACACGAATAACTAAACATCAGGATCAAGTAATCTGAATAAAAGGAGCTTAGCTCCTTCAAGGGAAAAGGCCTGTCCAATTAGGACAGGAAGGAGGGAAGCAATGCAGGATCACAACATCAGGAAATAAATCAAGTGGCGACCACTAGCAAGCAGAAAATGGCGTGGAAATAAAGTTTTGTGGACTGTTTAAGGTGGTTTAAAAACAGAACGGGAGAATGTCCTTAGGTATGTCCTCCTTTTTTCTGCCAATGGAAATATATTGACTAGCAGCATGCCATCGGAAAATTGAATAAAGTTAACTGGTAATTCTGTGGTAGTGATTAGGAAGCGACCGGTCGATAGGAAGGAGATTGATAGAGTAAATGTTATTAAGGGCATAGAAGGGCAAATGCTCTACTAATGGCTCCAGGATTGATGTGCTGGCGGCAAAGTACGTGCACTTGCAACTACCGGAGGTTTTCTGTGGAATTTGGCGATGATATGTGGTCGGTACGATCATGGTAACCATCCTGAAGCCTAACGGTAAAGAGGTGTGAGGCAAACCCCTATAAATTGTCAGGCACAATACATAACGCGTTCTTTTTCTTCAAAATTCATTCATCAAGAGCCACACTATCATTCCAGCGCCGCTTATTTCAATACCATTTTTGTACAACGATTTATCTTTTGCCTCAAAATATGCTTATCACCAGTTGCTGTCTACCCAGATGACGATCCTTTTGATTCCGAATTGAAGTGATGCTTTCTTTTTTGATGGTTTCACTTTAAACAGAGATTTCTCATAGCCAACGCTCATGCAATATAAAACCAACTTCGTATTTAAATCAATTATATATCAATATATCTAAATCAATTAATAGAGAAATAGGCGATGTTGCAATTAAAACCAACTGTAGAAACATTCTTAGTTTAACTTTATGGTGATTTTTTTCTTTTTTTTTTTTCAAGGATATTATTTATGGAAATAAACCATGCAAGGTAAGACCGGATGTCTTCTGGGATGATTTCTAAGTTGGTCACTGGACTGCGATTCAGAGCCCACATTAAGCAGTAGACCCTGTCCAGATAAACCCTAGTTGGTAAAAAGGAGACTCTAAAATATAAGACCTATTCTACTTTCCTAGAGTAACTACATTTATTGTATCATATTATTCATTGAAATTAGATCTGCAGTTTAGGTTTTCCACCTTTTGAGCGACTCATAAGACTATAAGAATAAGATTCGGACTGAATAATTATAGAAATACTCTTGTCGGCGACAATAGTGATAGGTTGATGGGATTTTTACGAGAGATTCATTATTATCAAAAAAATTAACTCATATGAATCGGTCCCTTAACACTTAATAATTATCGTTATTATTGTCTTATATATTATATATTAATTATTGTCTTGTGTATCCTTCAACGTTGACATTTTGCTGTTAAATAACCGAAAGCGACAAAAAAATAACAGTTGGACACGATTTTTTGCTTTAAAATACATTTTATTATTAAATATTATATCCCTGAACACTACCTTCTTTCCTTTCCTTAAACTAGTAGATTGGTGAACTAGGTTTTAGAAACAGAAACAGGAGAAAGAACCTACACTGAGCATATTTGTGGGTATTTCATAAATTCCATCACTGGAACTGAAAGTTATAAAACAATTCAAAATTCATTTTCACGGATGCTATTACTTCAATCATAATAAGTAATCAATTCGATCAAAAAGGATTTTCTATAAAGGAAAATAAAGGGTGCCGAATATGGCTAATAGGTTGGCTGTAACAACAATTTGTTCCTTAAATCACTACCTTCATTTCCAAAAAAATATTTGTTTTAGCGACTTAAAACAATCGCAATAATCTGTACATGTCTATAAAATGTAGTATCTATTTTAGAAAACTGACGAACCTAATAGCGCCACCTCTTATCAGGTGACAACATGTATTGAACAATATTATCTATATAATTAATAGAACATGCAATAAAAAATATAAATATAATTTAAACACTAATTTTCCTACATCCAATATAACAAAACCAAAAAAACTAACAAAATAAATGAATCCGATCAATTTCGGCAAAAGCAATTCCAACGATATCGACACTTTCTGAAAAAAAGTGAAATTCGAGCGTGATATCGGTCAAACGAGGATCGATCCGTAGCCTGCTCTTTGCTATTCAGCCGGCGAATCTTTTCGTTATAAAACAATTGAACATTCGCTCGAAACAATGCCGGAATAGGCGACACCGTTGACCGCTGGCTGACGTGGAACAATTTAAATTAATATTAAAGACAATAAATACTCATTAAACAAAAGAGGGAGAAAGAATTGAACATTTCCTGTTAGAGATAGATTCTAGTTCTGATTTGATTTAACATTATGGGACTCGACAATTGATGATGCTAAATATAAACGTAAATTTTGCTTCATTTGATATTATTATAACAGTCTACAATTTAAGTAGTTGGAATGATTTCATTATTTCCCATTAATGAAGCTATTGAAGATTTTTATTGAAAACAATTTGAGTTATGTGGTAGTCATAGCATTCTTTTATCATATTATCATTTGTCATTTACGTAATTATCAAGGGTTGCCAATGGGTTTGATGGGTTAAACTTTTTTTTATATATATTTTAAAGTCTCGTTTTTACCAACTAGGGTTTATCTGGACTAGACCTACAGTTTAACGTGAGTTCCGAACCACGGTCCTCAGCATTAAGCCTACCGACTGGCGAGTGATCAACTTAGAAATCATCCCAGAAGACATTTGGTTTTACCCAGTCTGGTTACTGGAGTGACTGGGATCATTTTCCTTGTTGTATTTTAAATTTTTTGCCTAGGACAATCACAAATATTAAACAATCAAAAACATAAATTTACAACCATGCCCCAGCAGGATTCGACCCTAGACCATCGCAACAGTAAGAGGGTCACTACCTCAATCACTTCTCTTATTGCCATTAAAGACACTAGAGTATCCGTATTTAGTCGATTACGGTTCTCTGCTTTTAAATTATAAGACACTACATTTTCGCTTGATCGATGTGTTGGAAAATAGCAGTAACAGCAATAAAGACATCTCAATTTTTATGTTTGGGAACAACTGTTCTCTCGTAGTGTTTTCAAGATCAAACAGTCTACCCCAGTAGCGATCACCATCAACGTTATATTCGTAAAGTTTAAGCCCATGTTTACCTAAATCCACCTCACTAATCCTTTCTCTTGGCACAATTCTTGGCATGTTCTATAGACATCTGCAGTAGCATCACTGCGTCACTTTTAACAAAAAATTTGAACCGACTTCAAAAAGTAAATAAGGAAGTCAAAAAATAAAAAATAGATTTTTAACACAAAACAAGCATTTGAAAATAAAATATGTACATAATAATCGTTGTAATAACTAAATAAAAATAATCAAAAACTGTTAAAAATCAAAATATTTTTTTTAGTGTTAGATATTTACTCAATAAATTACGTAGTTATTTTATTAAGTATTACGATGGGTGGGTTATGTACTGGTGCATCCTGTATGAGGAAAAATAGGAATAAAGAGACAATGATTGAAAATAAGGAACGGTTCAGATTCCGGGGTCCGCTACCTAACCTACGTGGTTTGACAAATATTCTAACTAAACTAGAACAACAACAAAAAGTTGTTGCCCCCGCTGGGAATCAAACCCGCGACCACCGTATGCCAGCTGAACGCTCTCATCACTATATCATAGAAGCAGGTGTCTACAATATTACTACGATATCTTATAAGCTATAGTTAGTGCTTAAAAAGCAAACTGAATGACCTTTGCACTGAAGGATTTCCGATTTTAAGGCACATCAGCTCAACAATAACATTATACAAGAATATCTAATTATTTTAGATAAAAAATATATGAGAAATCCAAAGTTGGTAATTATCCAAAAAATCTAGACAAAAATTGTCCTTTTATCATTCAGGATTTAATGCGTTTTACATCTAGGTCAGCTTGGGTTGAAATTCTGTCGGTGGACCCAAATTCTATATAATCTGTACAGGCTCACATTAAGCTCTCTGAACTTCTCGGCTTTACTGTTTTCTATGTTGATATATTCACAATAATGGAGACCTTAAAGCTTATAATTTTTCTCTATAACCATTCTAAAACAATAAAACAATACAAATCTCAAAATTCTCTGCAGACCATTGAGAGTGCAATTTCCTTACTTCCGCTAGTGAACCTCTCGATCTTAGTCATAAGGGCATACATAAATTAGCTGATATTCTCTAATAAGATTTTTCCCCATTTGTAGATTATAAGATCTGTTTTCTTTCTGTGGCAAGATCTGGTTTAAAATATTTATAAGTCCTGCAGCACCAACAGCAACGTATTTGTCTAGGAGGAAACCCCCTCTCCGATCGCAGGCTATGGATTTATGATGATTATGAATAGATTAACCTCAATGATCAACTTTAAAAAAGACGTGATCATTAAAAATATTTAATTTAATTGATCATTTTTTGTTCTGTACGATAATGATTCTTGCGATCTTGTTCTTTTTCTAATTTTTAAAATTGGATTATATAATACGCAAAGAATTTACCTTTGAAATGTTCCGTAAACAATACTGTTTTAGAGAAATCGTCTTTTGTGTCATACAATGTCGCGTATTCCATTAGAAATCGAGTGTAAAAATTCAATAGACAAACAAAATCGCTATACAGAACGGGATATTTTGCAATAGTAATTGTTAATGATTTTATTTGTATATATAGGGTGTAGTATGTATACATCTGTAAATACTTCCGAATGTTGCTACAGCAAATGGCTGGGCAGTAGCTCATTCTTTTAACCCAGTTTTGCATTACATTGTCGATTGTGTGTGAGTTCGTTTCAAGAATAATTGTTTGAGAATTATTATATCCTAAACATATCCCTATAAAATAGGGCCATTTAACAGTTAAGTGCTGGTGATTGTTGAAGCCAAATTTATTTAAATTTTTTAGTCTCCTAATAGTGTTATCGAAAACATGCTTCATTTTTACAGTGGACGTTTGATCTGTCAAAGCCATAACTGCTAGTGTTGCAAATAACAATATAACAAGCGGTGCAATGTACCCTATTTTAGTCGCTTCATGCTAAAATGTGTTAGCACCATGGTTCTCAATCCATATAAGAGAGTGGAGAGTAGCGTGGGCCTGACTTCTCGGCACGAAGTGAGTTCGAGGTCCAAAATCGTTTAAAAGTCACGGTCTTTAGGATCAAATGGAACGTTGTTCTAGTTATATCTAACATTGGTAAAACAATAAACAGATTATTCTCGTAATATTGGATCAATTGGATACAAGGATTCGTGAAGAATAGACACCATTTACAGAAGAAAGAATCGTGTTCTGTTAAGATAATGTTGTTATATTTAGTTTCCTTTGACTTCTAGTTTTTAAGAATTTCGTGAAAAGCGATTTTAATAAGCACTGTCTGGTGCGGGTCTTCCGAAAGGAAATTATCAAACCAAATTGTTAAATGTTAATAAATGGTTTTCCACTGTTTTTTTTTTGTTTTCCATCAAATTCATATATCATGTGCTCACATGTATTTTGTGACATGTGATATTCAATAACAGTTTTTCATTAAGTATATTTGAGTATATACAGGCTTATTTAACGAAAACCTAGTTTAACTACTATGCGAGCTTACTGAAAAAATTGATAAACGTATTGTTGGAAAAAAGATAAACAATAGCGAGTAACAGACACAAAGTTATTTCCTTGTAAGTCAATGCTCCGCCATACATTAAAGAGTTGGGAAAGATACACTGTTGCAGATCGGATGAGAAGTTTTGTCTCACTCAGCATACTCGCCAAATATAACCCCTTCTGATCACAACTTGTTCAAATCGATGCACCATGGCTTGGTTAGCACATAAATTCAAAATACTGAAGAAGTGCGAAATGGATTGATTGTTGGATCTCTGTCAACCAACTTCGTTCTCAACATGTTGTGGAAAATTGCGGAAAATATTTTTATTAACAGATATTGTACCAATTTTTAAGTGAAAAATTATTGGAATTCAGACACCTAATAAATAAATATAATAAATGAAAACTTGATTCGAAAGCTATTAATAAAAAATAATTTCCTGTGCATTAGATAACAAAAATATGATAATAAGCACAATGGAGAGATGCAGCCGTTGGTCGATGCTACTGATGAACGAATTCCTACATGTCTAAATAATTGCCTTCTGAAGACCGAAAGCTAAATATATAATTTATTTTAGATATCTTAATTAATATTTACAGCCATGCTGAAAATTATGAAAATGAAATTATAAAATAAAATTAAAATGCTTGTAAAAGGTGCTTAATATTTTGGAGATTATGGAAATAGAGGTAGCTCGAAAATAAAACAGTGATGGTTACGTGATTTGGCCGTTATTTATTGCCATTATATGAAATATAAAGAAATAGAAAAAGGGCTACGCAGTGTTACCTGAAGGGTCTCTTGGACAATCGATGGTGGCACGTTTAAACTGAACGATGGTCAATGACTGAATGATCCAAAACCCGGTGATGATATCCGAGATCAATAACACTATTTATTTTACACACTGTATATACGTAGAACAAACAGATCAGCCTATATCTGTTAAATACATCTCATGCTTCAACAATTGCAATTGCAAAACATCCTGTTCTATAAGTTGATTTGTTTTTTTTTTCAGGTTTTCCACTTAATCTATTATGAAACGCAAATAGAAAACAAATTGACATAAAACCATTTCTCCAAGAGAGCATTGTTTGTAGGAAACGTGATAGATTTCCTGTAGTACAATTCAATTTTCATTCTCCACACTTTCTATCGGTTTAGTAATTCAATTCAATTTCGATGAAAAAAAATTTTACTTAGGTTTTTAGAGTTAATAGACCTGGTTGAAAAGTTCTCATTTAAATATGTGCAATTCTATAAATATTTCAATAGTTTTTATAGAGATTTACATCCCCCTGATTATCAAAAAATCATTTGTTTTCACTATACTAAGTGAAGCTACCATTTAAGATTTGTGAGCAAATAATTATCTATTTGGCCACATATCTGGACTATTCTGTCCATTTTTTACTTACAATACTCGCGTTCTTTTACACTCAATACCTCAATTACTTTGTTCAATTGACTATAATACTTTAATAATTCGGTTACTGATCCCAGAATATGCAGAGCAAGACTTTATAACCATGAATGCCCCGCTTAGTCGTCGATATGAATGACTAGATTCCCTGGACTAGATCATGACTCTTTACGTTTAAGATTTAGCTGTCCGAAAGCTCTTTAGGAGTTTCAATTGGGTTTTGATCTTGCGTTTCATTATTAGTTTTTCCAATTAATATTAAAATCACCACTTTTAAATACTTTAAACTAAAACCGACAAGTTGGATATGATGGAGCAGCAAAAGTAATGAAGAATGTAATTGAATGAATAAATGTTATTTTACATGGAAAAAAATTGTTAAAACCATCGAATTTAACTGTTATAAGTTATATAAGTTATATAAGTATGAGTTATGTGCTAAGAACGACACTATTTTTGTTATTTTAAAAACGATGGATCAAAAATAATTTCGTGTTTCAATTTTACACTGCTTCTTGATGGGAAAAATACCCTTCAAGCGAAGCAATGACTTGAAAAGTGTTATAAGGACTCCACTCCATCAAAAACAACAATAAAACGTTGGTTTAGAGACTTCAAACGTGGTCGTAGAGACACCAAATGAGGTGGTAGCACCAGAAAATATTTTTAAAAATCCACAAAAATTTTTAATGAGTGAAAAGTGAAGTTGCGTTAGTTAGCTATCATCGTAAAGATATCAAAAGCACATGTTGGTTCTAAATTGCATGAACATTAGCTATGACTCTATTCAAAGTGGATGCCGCGTTTGCTCACTGTTGATCAAACATAAGATGGTGTTGATGATTCTGAGCAGTGTCTGACCATGTTTAAACGCAACAAACCGGATTTTTTGCGTTGATATGTGACAATGGATGAAATATGGATCCATGATCGTCATCTGAGTGGACAGCAACTGTTAACAGGTCTGTTTAGAAGCAAAAGATAAATCGTTCTAGAAAAGTGGTATTGATATGTTAGAGCGGCGTTGGAATAATTGTGTGCCTCTGAATGGAGATTACATTGATTAATAATTCCAATTTCGAACAAAAAAACACGTTTTCTTTGTTACATCCGGAATTTTTCAGCCTATATGTTATATGATGTCATATCTGGTCATGTCTGTAGAGTGAGGGTATATCGAATTTCAAATACTTTTAAAAATAATTACAAAATGTAACCACTATAGGGAAATATAGAACTGCAACCATTGACACCTACTGCAGTGTGCGACCTTAGAATTTAATCTAACTTAAGTAGGGTTTAATCATGATGATATATAGAAACATTTCAGTGAATGATTACGTTTAATTCGAACAAAACACAATTTCTAATGATTCAATTAAAAGACAGACATAAATAAAATAGTTTCAACTGTTGTTTAACACAACTTCATACGCAACAAAAGAGAAAACGCTTAATTAGATTGTTAGATTTAAAAGTCAGAACTAGAACGTAATTAGCAAATTAGAGATTTTTATTGAACATTTTCTATGGACATTGAAACGAAATCAACAGAAAAACTATTTAGTACGGTTTTTCTAAGATCTTCTTACAGGGGCGCTAGATAAATAATTGGTTTCTTCGATATATCAGATTAGTTAAGGTATACAAGTTATGAAACTAAAGAAACATATATTATTATGAAGGTTTTAAAACAACAAGAACTTGTATTTTACTTAAAAAACAGTTTTATTTTACCGAAGGAAGGGGGATTTTAAAACTCACCAACTTGAAAATGCAACATTTCGCCAAAAAGATGTCCCAGACGAAGATGTCTGAAATGATCACGATCCGAAAACCTGGAAAATCATCAAATGAAATAAAAGGCTATAGACCTATCTCACTTCTAGCAGTAATATCTAAGGTATTTGAAAAACTTTTCTTGAAAAGGATAAAACCGATTATAAAGAAAAAAAATGCATACACATTAGTTGTTTACAATATTAGTTTTTTGTTAACAAGCATTCGTCGATTGACCAAGTGCATGGAATAACAGATGTAATTGAAAGTAAAAGTACATGGTAAAGGTAAAAGCTGTAACATTCAGTTATATTCTTGGATGTAGCACAAGCCTTCGATAAGATATGACGGTCTAATTTATAAGCTCAAGAAAATGTTAGCAAAACAACACACTGAGCTATTGAAATCTTACATTACATCTAGAATGTTTAGAATCAAACAAGAGGAAACCTACTCTACAATAAATGAAGCTAAGGTGTACCACAAATAAGCGTATTGGGACCAATTCTTTACCTTCTATACCCATGTGGTGTACTATAATATTGGTTTGGATGAATTTTCGTTCAATAAATCTTGCAATTCATTGTCTTCAAACTTTATTGGTCTCCAGGTCAATCATTGTAATTGCAATCAAAACACCAATTGGGAGATTGCAGAGGAATATCACCATAAACTTTTAAAAGTCTTTGATGGGCTTCGAAAACATATTTCTTCCATTTAATCCACCAAAATAATGAATGTCGAATAAGTAACTAAAAAAAAATCTGTATAAATTTAATAACTTGATTAAAAACTATTATTTTATGTAGGGAAATATAAAAATCATCAAATGCAACAACTTAGACGACTAAGTTGCTACTGTTTCATCAATAGATACCGTTGATGAAAATACATGCAAGTGCCTAATATTTATATAATATTTTAATGTTATTTTAACAATATGATACAAAACCTGCAGAAATTATTACAACAAATTTAATCGGTTTATGTTGGAGCATTGAATATAAAAAATAGAGTTCAACCCCCTAAAGTCATTTGAGACTTCCCGTGACAAATATTGTCTCGGAATCATGTTCACCCAAACAAAATATTCTGGATCACTATCACTCGCGGTATTTTTCGCTAGATAATGTCAGACCACAAGTTGATAAATTGAATAAAATTTGCTGGACAAACATTGCTGATTTATTTTAAGTGCGCTATTCTATATACCTCTTCTGACTCATATCTGCTTATATATCAGCCTATAACACATGGGTTGAAAAGACCAGAGTCTAAAACATAGGTAGCACTAGTTTTACTTTATTCACTGCCCTTTCAGTTAGCAATAATCTTCAAACGAAAGCTGTTAAAATTTTATCATATTCTGCTCGTAAGTTTGTAAGAATGAATCAAAAACAATTCCGTGTTTTAATTTTACACTGCTTCTTGACAGAATACCGTTCAAGCGAAGCAATGGCTTGAAAGTGTTATAAGGACTACTCTTCATCAAAAATAACAATTGTACGTTAGTTTTCTGAATTCAAACGTAATCGTAGAAATAACGATGATGCAGAACGCAGCGGACATCCAAATGAGGTGATAACACGAGAAAACACCAAAAAATCCACAAAATCGTTTTGAATCATCGAAAAGTGAAGTTGCGTGAGATAGCTAACATCGTAAAGTTATCAAAAGAACCTGTGGTTTTATATTGCATGAGCATTTGACTATGGGGAAACTCCGTTGAAAATGAGTGAAAAAACAAGAACGTGTTAATGATTCTGAGCAGTGTTTGGCCATGTTTAAAGATAACAAACAGGAATTTTTGCATCAATATGTCCTAATGGATGAAATATGGATCCATCACTTCACTCCGGAATCAAAACCATCATCATCTGAGTGGATAGCAACTGGTGCCAGGTCCGTTTTAAACAAAAGATAAATCGTTCTACAAAAGTGGTATTGAAATGTTAGAGCGGCGCTAGAGTGACTGCTGTTTCTCTAGGTGGAGATTACGTTGATGAATAAAGCTAATTTTTGATAATAAACCCAATAGTGCATTGTCTATCTATATAACCCACTAAATAATGAGTAAACGAAAATCGTTCGGAGTTACAAACTAACTTAATTTAGACAGAATTGGACTTTAAAATAGAATTATTTTTTCGGTTATTGATATCACAATAAAATATTCAATAAACACCGTCATGTTTTTTTCAGTATTTCTTACTTGTGATGGCTGTTCTTGTCGGAGAATGTGCCATTTACGCTGTAACCTGGCTATGGCCTCAATGTATGGGTCTGGGAATCGATGCCGAAACCATGGTCAAGAGCCTTCAACGAAATTACGGTGTCAGTGGTCAGGATCAATTTACTGCTGCGGTTGATTTAGCACAAACTACAGTAAGTTTACTCCATCATAGTATTTATTTTTACTTTATTAGGTGTTAAAATTAATTCGTAGTGTTTTAAGAAATTCCTAGATAACACATCATTCTGATGTTTCTTCTATTATGACTTATCAAAAGTTGGTAAAAGTCTAAAAGCTTTGAATGTACTGCAACCCAGGAATACTGAAATACATTTTTTGTTTGCTATCTGCTGCTTCAACGACAAGAAGACCTATTGCAACAATCCCAATCGATGAAATCGTTGTCAAGAGGGATGGAACATCGACATAGATCTGATATGAACTATTAAAACTAAATGAAACTGTAACTGGAAATATTAGCTATAATACTTGTGTTGTTGAAATTTCAAATGTTGAAAAGCATTTTTCATCATTATTTTGAGCATGACACTATTGATCCGTATGTCTGAGAATATTCATATTCTCCAGATGTTACTTTATCCGACTACCTCCCATAAAGGAAGCAGTTAACTTGTATTATTGATTGAAATCACTGAGTTGATTCATGGATGACATCTAAAGTTCTCTGGCAGGATAGATAAGAAAAAGTAGTAATTAGTCCAGGGCAACTATTTTGTAAATTATATTACAAAATAAAAAATGCCACAAATTAATTATCAACATCATGTTAGACAAAAAGAAGAACAGATCAGACTCAACATTAAGCAACTGTAATAGTTAGTCCGAATATACTCTTAATTTCACCTAAAATCAAGGAGGTTGGTTTATTAGTCAGTCATAAGATGCCTATGGACCTATGGAGTGCAAATATGTGGTTGCACTAAAATATCAAACTATCTAGTAATCCAACGCTGTTAAAACAAAGGTCTTACTAATATTTATCTTTACGTAACCAACCAAGAGCTGCACGAAGTCCTCAAAATCAAATGGATTTACGAAAACATACAAGATTTCGTCTTAAATAATGAAATAAGGTTACCAAATCACAACAACATGAAAGTAATACAGCTACTGGACAACACGCAGGAAATCAGATGATTGAAGAGAACCAAATCACATGAAATTTTATAGTTTATATGTGTTGTCTTGCTTGTATATTTATGGAAATGCAACAGAATAATAGTAATAAATTAAGATTGTACTAGGCATATTTAATGTAAGATGTAATTAAAAAAAAGCATTAATTACGACGTTAATTGTTACCTGAATAGTAAATTATTTGATATATATTTTTCTTTTTAGTTCCGATGTTGTGGAATAAATTCAGCGAACGAATACGACACGTCACTATGGCGACTACAAGCGTTGGGGAAGCCGCTGGCTATTCCCCTTACCTGTTGCATCCTGCAAAATACCAACGAAAGTGCCGCTTATTTGAACCCGAATCCCGTCAATATGAGTTTATGCCAAGCTCTGGAAAAAAATATTCATAATGGTTTTAGATACACCGAAGTAAGTATTTGGAAAGTATTTGGATGTTATGGACGGAATTTGGAGTATATCGCATAACTGAATAACTGAGTCCAAATTAATTGTCTGACTCTTAAACTAGCTGGTTTTAATTCATATTGGTGTCAATATCTTATGTTATGTTCTAATAATTATTATATATAACCGTTAATTTTTGTTTATTTTTAAGATGAATTTGGTATTTACCAATTTCAATATAAAAGTTAAATATATATCGAAAATATTTGGGACTCCTATTTTAGTTGACATAAAAGCACCGCAATACTTCTTTAAATAAATATTTTTGATTGGTGTTTATTATTTTAACAACCGTTTTTATAACCATAATCAACAAACTTACTAGTTTTTTATCAATTGTTTCTTATTTCGAAAAAAGACCGACATACTTTTATGGGCACAAAGGTTACTACACCGCCATGTGTTGATTTTTGAGAATTGGCGTGTTTAATAGTTTTTATGTTTTAATATGTTTTTATATTGAATTTTGTCTAATCTTTTAAATATAGGTTTACAAATTCAATAAAAATTATAAGAAAATTGAAACGACTTCAAAAATAAATAAGGAACTCACTAAAAAGAAAAAATATAATCAAACTAAGATTTTTAAGACAAAAAAAGGTTTCAAAATAGAATATATACATAATAATCGTTGTAATAACTAAATAAAAATAAATAAAAACCTTATTTAACCTATCTACTACATGTATGTTATATTCTACTATATACACACAATTTAGCTTAATACCTACCTAAACCTATTTATCTATTTATTACAATATTATTTTAATTTCTTCAAACTAATCACTTTAAAGTCAGTGCCGAGCTCGAACAGTTATATTAAATTAGATTTGTTTTGTTCCTAATTTAATTTTGTGTATATGACACAAATTAATATTATTATTTTTGTATTGTTTGGGCTAGGCACCCACTACCACCATAGAGGCAGTTTCCTGCAATATTTCTACGGCTTTCTATATGATATGGTTAATGCTTAAAAAGCAAACTGAACGGCTTTTGCACTGAACGACTTTGGTAAACAAACCCTTACTAAAACTCCTCAAGAACCCTTGAAGGGCATAGCAGTCTGGTCCGGGTTTTCATTATCAATTTACCTAAATAACTTCAAAGTACCTATACAATTAGTTGTCTGTAGGTCCCCATAATGTTTAAAGAAATATCTTCTAACTTCTAAATACCAATAGGACTCTTTCGTCTACAGTCGAATATAGAACCTCCTCGTTTTTTGAAGTCGGCTAAACACTATTAGTTTAGAGTTCTGTGTATTTTGTGGCATTCATGTGCTAGTTACTAGTGGATAAAATCGCAAAAGTTAAACAGATTTCTCTTGAACAGAGTGCTATCTGCATTTTGAACGAGGAACCATATTTAATGGACCAATTGGAGAAAAGGTCGGAGTTTCGTGTAAAGCTTTGCATTATACTCTTACACAAATACGTACAATTGGGTAAATCAAAACTGGAAGTGATATAGACATCCCAAGTCTACAACAAAGCAACAAAGTTATAATATTATTGAACTACATCTGTGCCTCAAATTACCACAGCTTTAAATGAATCATGAGAAAGGGTCGTTTACAGTATGTTAGCCTAAGAGGATGTCCAGCAGACAAAAAATGAGACTAATTATACCAGCAATAGCGAGTAACAAACGCAAAGTTGCATATATAATAACATTCGGCAGCACACAGTATACTCACCAGACATAGCTTTGTTTGGCGGGTTACATGATTTCAAAATTATACAGAAATGCGAAATCCCCGAGACATGATGATTTCAGGCAATGCTACTATCTGATAATTTGCTTCAATTTTAGATTTGATCTAATTGTCATTAATCTTATGTATTGAGGGAAGAAAATAATTTAAACAATAATGAAATTACTTACAAAATACAAAATAATTTTTCTCAGCTTAATTTGTAAAATTTTAAGTACATTACAAACATAAAGGAAACGCTGTCATTATTATACATTAACATGAATGATAAACAGTACCCACATATTTTTTATTAGTAAACATAACCGTATTATTTAGAAACTAGGAAATTTTAAATAATATATATTTGGAATTACGCTTATTGGGCAGATAATATGACATGACAGGACATTCAATAAGTTTTGTTTTAAATTTTTATTTAAAAAATAATGTTATATTTAAAAAATATATTTTTGACAGTATTTTATGTTATTGAGAGTAACAAACACATTTTTTTAACAAAATTATTTTTTTTATTCAATATACACGGTGCATTGTCTTTGTGAAGCAGCATTTTCTTTTTTTGCAAATGCGGCCGTTTTTCAGCGATTTCGTCCTTCAAACGATCCAATAGCGCTAGGTAATAGTCGCTGTTCACGGTCCTTCCCTTTTCAAGGTAGTCAATGAAAATTATTCCATGCGCATCCCAAAATACAGACGACATAACCTTGCCAGCCGACTGTTGCGTTTTCCCACGCTTTGGAGCGGGTTCATCGTTTGCAGTCCACTCGGATGACTATCGATTGGACTTCGGAGTAAAATGATGGAGCTATGTTCATCCATTGTCACATAAGGACTCAAAAATTGGAGTTAATTACGCTTGATCATCTTCAAACTCTGCTCCGAATCATCAACTCGTTGTTGTTTTTTGTTAAAAGTCAGCTCGCGCGGCATCCACTTTGCACAGAGCTTTCTCACACCCAAATATTCGTGAATGATATGATATACACGTTCAGTTGATATCTTTATAGTGTTTGCTATTTCATTCAATTTCAATTTACGGCCATTCAAAATCATTTTGTGTTGTTGCGAAATTCCTTTTTATCCATTTTTTTCACAATAACAAAAGTCGATTCACTCAAAATGCTATAATTCACAAACTAATGATCCGACAGCTGTCAAATTTATACAAGCATCTTTTGAGGATTCGGATTGACTAAAAAACATATGGATTTAATTCTAGTAGCACCATCTATGTGTCAGGCCGGGGACTTTTCAATTGACCTGTTAAAATTTTATGACTTTAAATAAAATTCTTTGAACAAAAATAGTATTTCTTTATAAAATGAGGTTTTGTGCATTCCTTGATGATGAATACTTTTTAAATTTATATTTCGTTATTTGTTTTTCAGGGTTGTCAATTAAAATTAGAGCAGTGGTATCGAGAACACTACGTGGCATTTTTGGGCATCGGATTGGCCGTTGTCCTCGTCGAGTTCTTCGTACTTCTGAGTACCATCCTCACCTGCACCCGAGTCTACCATCATAACCAAGAACAGAAAGAAAACGCCAAGAACACAGCGCAGGATTCCGACGCCATCAACACCAAAGACAGAATATTCCAGAAGAAGGGATCTCTAACACCTGGCGCGTACAGCAACGAAACTTATGCCATGACCGACAGCTATCGGCAAAACTATAAGCTTCTGGAGAGGGCATGATGGTGGCTTAGGGGCTGTACAAAGCCAAATTACGTCTACGAAGTCAATGTAGAGTCAATGTTGTGGTAGTTACACACTGTTCCAAAGATTATATAATAATTATAATATATGTTGCTAAAGACTGCAATTCTAGTATTTTATGTTGATATTATGTTGTAATCTAGGTGTAATAGATTGTTATAAGGTTTTATTCTTTATTTTAATAGCATCTAAATCCTTTTATTATGGATTTTTATTTATTATATCGGTATTTTTCTATGTAAACGAGAAATATACTGTATTTAGTAAATTGATGTTTTTTTATTTTAATTAAATTGTCCCGTAGCCTTAATGTATTTCGATTTATCACCTTGACATTCCTTAAGTTAGTGAATATTTGGTTGCCTGTAGATAATAAAAAAAATAAATATAAAATTTAACTTATTGTATGGTTTTGGTCACAAAACTCGGCAAATAGTCGGTATTAGCTTTAAATATTTGTATAATGTTGTAATTTAGTGGAAAACTATTTTTGTATATTTTTCATTCCAAGGTTTCAACGCAATAGGACATTTTAAACTCTTTTGTTTGGATTGTAATTTGTCATAGTTGAGCTATAATTGATAATTTATCTTATAGTTAAGCTCTATTATAGTTTGTCATAGTAACTGTAAAACAGTGTATATACTCCATCTTCGTTCGAATACCTTTGTTTATACGACTAATAATTAATATCAAACAATACCAGAGCAGCGCGTAGCCAGATTTAGATTTATATAATACTTTTCGATTCTTTTTTAGAAATTGTCTATTTCTACCGTACTCATTTAGTTATGTAGAAATAAATAATATCATTTTTATTATTAAAAACGACTCTCATAGTACGATTTGAGAATTTTCAAGCTTGAAATATTTACAGGTCAGAGCGAATATCGCAAAACAAAGAGTATATTCTGTGATCGTAAGGTTATTCCTTTTTAATATCTAGTTTAATTTATATGGTGGCGCCATCTAGGCGGCAGGGCTTGTATTATATAATAATGTAAATAGTTAATTGTTTATATATTAATGCAAAATTTAAATATTTTCTTATATCAAATATGATATACATATAATTTTGCGAATATTATTATCATTGTGTAGAGATCTGCATTCTGTTTTTTGGGCGATATCCATAGAGGGCGGGAAATAAAGCTTCGAGTGTGTTTGGTTGCCTGACAGAAGCTTTATTCAGCTTTACCCTTTTGAACGCAAGCTTTCATGTGTCACACGCCATGAGATTCTTGTCGCCCCTCCGTCCCGTATCCGTCTCGCCCGTGGTCCATCGTCATTTCGCGTGTGACAGGTGGCTGCACTGGAACGCATCGAAAATGGCCGCGGTCTCAACGGAACCGAAACTGGCGATGGTGTTTTCGTCGTCGAAAGCCCTGATTTTGAAAGACTGAAGGTGCGTCTTGAGTTGATCGGACTTGTGCGTTGAAAACCGGGTTCCGTGGATTAGTTTTTAGCGAACGCCGGCCGTTCCCCGCGGAGATATACCCCAAAACGACAGTTGGTTTGTTTTTTTCCGTTTATTATTGCTCGTTTGTCAGTACCATAAACAAAAATATTCGTACTTAGGGTCAAGAGGTTAGATATTTTTAAAATGCGTACGGTTTCGGAGTTGTGACTGTTCAGGAACGTTGGTGTGTCGTTTATTCTACGGTGACTGTGTTGCAAAGTGACAAAACAAGACCTTAGAGACCGTTTATCGTACCTTTTTGAAACCCCCAGTCCGATAACTTTAATATCATCAACAGTTTATGTCTTCGTCCAGTGTTTTTCGGTAAAATATGCCCAGTTAGAGACAGTTTTGCGTTCCAAGTCAACTGACAACACAAATCAAACTTGACTCCACCAGCGGACATGCACAGAATCGGTTTGATCTAATAACAGTGTTCGTGCAATGTGACAAGAGACCAGTGTCAGATCAACACACTGGATCGAGGTGGCTCTGGACCAGGGGGTTGCCTCGACGGCGGTGGGACGATTCCCTCCGTCGTCTCTCAGCCCCCAGGACTGCCCCAGCTTCATGCTGAAGTCACCCCTAAGCAGGCCGTGGTGGAGAGGTACGCTATAACCATTTAATCTTCCTCCCAGGAATAACGATATAATAGTAAATTCCGACCTTGTTTGAAAAAGAGAGATAGTTGCGTCGATTATTCGAATTATTAGAATTTTTTTCGAAAAGTCAAGGAGGATTGGGTTGAATAGTTCCAAGGGAAACTGATAAAATGTTTACTATTAGTAGATGCTATTTTGCGCTATAAATATTAGCGGTATAGTGGAACGTCATGATATCGAACGGATTTTTATTCCGACTTTGCAACAATCCCCTATTTGTAAAGTGATTTATCATTTTTGGCCGTTATTCACGCCACCTCACCCTTCTCATTCATTCCGACAAGAGATATAATAGTAAGACCTACTGTTAAAGCGCCTGTTACATGCTCTATATTCACCAGCAAGTTTTTAAAAAATCCCATTCAATTTGAATTGAATTTACGTAAATTGCGTAAGGAATACAGAACAGTCTAATTAGTTTTTTTATTAATGATATCTCTCTGATATTTTAATTATATTTTTAAAAATTACTTGAGACACAACTTTATGATTATAATTAATTTTGTTTGTGACTATATATATATTATTGTGGAGTGATCTGCGTTGCTGATAAACATCGTACAATTTCTGTTTATTTTAAGCATCAAGGGGAGTTTTCTTCTTGATAACCCTAAACACACCCTTCAACTACCCTAAGTATAATTATATTCTCTCGTCATGTAATATTGCCTTACAATATTTGACGTATTGTGAATATGCACAGTTGTCAGATTATATTTTAATTCCTTATATATCGTGAAAAAAACTGAATAACGAGTGGTAATAAATGGTTTATTTAAGAAAAATAAAGCAAACATTGATTATGTTCCACTGGAGTTCATCGAATTACGGCGTCGTTATCACCTATATAATATTATGCAGGCACGAACACTTGCTTTGAAAGGATCGGAGACAGATGAGACGATACAAAATAATATGTATTTTACCTAAAATGTTTTGAGAAGGTCAGGTACTTATTATATAACTCTCGTATTTGAAAATATTTTCTATGGTTTATTTGTACCGAGAGATCACCAATACATGACTTAAATTACTGTGTAACACCCAACAAAAAAGATATCCCGGATAATATTTTAAATATTTTATTATTGGGAATCATCTTTCTTGTACGGTTAGGACACAGTTCTATTTCAACGTCGTCTCATTTAATACTCAGAATTTCAGGTAGACCGTTGAATCGGTTGTGGATTATTTTCACATCCTTTTATTAAATGTTCTCTGTCTTTTAATTCTAACTCGATGTTCAGTTTGACTTTAAATATTTTTAGTAATAGTTAAATTATTTTTAAGAGCTTATGATTATAATTCATTATATTTTAGTAAGCAAAAATCACGAAGTAAAATAAAATACATCCATTTGTAGAGTGTATTTACATCAATAAATCATGTTTATTTTGTTTATTGATATTGTAGTAACATAATAGGTCAATTGAAAAGTCCCCGGCCTACCACAGTAAAACACATTTTTTTGGCAAAATTAGTTTTTTTTATTCAACTTTCAAGGGTGATTCACTGATTATAGCGATTTTTGTAGTACGATTTGTCCTTTGCTTCAAAATAGGCCTCAGTTTGGGCGATCACCTCTTCATTCGACGAAAATTTCTTCCTTGCAAGCAGTCTTTTGAAATCTGAGAACAGGAAATAGTCGCGGGGGGGTAGATCTGGAGAATACGGTGGAAGCAATTCGAAGCCCAATTCATGGATTTTTGCCATCGTTTTCACTGACTTGTGACATGGTGCATTGTCTTGGTGAAGTAGCACTTTCTTTTTTTTCAAATGCGGCCGTTTTTCGCCGATTTCGTCCTTCAAACGGTCCAATAACGCTATGCCATCGTCATGATTGATGTTCCTTCCTTTTTCAAGGTAGTCAATGAAAATTATTCCATGCGCATTCCAAGATACAGACGCCATAACCTTGCCAGCCGACTGTTGCGTTTTTCCACGCTTTGGAGCAGGTTTATCATGTGCAGTCCACTCGGATGACTGTCGATTGGACTTCGGAGTGAAGTGATGGAGCCATGTTTCATTCATTGTCACATATTGACGGAAATATTTATCAACACGCGAAATTCCTTTTTTATCCATTTGTTTCACAATAACAATTGCCTTCTTCACTCAACATGCTATAATTCACAAACTAATGATACGCCATCTGTCAAGTTTATACACCCATCATTTGAGGGTTAGGGCTTTTTCAAGACTGTTTACATATCTTAAGTTCTAATGAATTGATTTACTAGAAATTTGGTGTAAGCCTTCTCTATACATTCTTCTATCTTATCAAAGTAAAACAGTTTTTTTCTCGAAGTTACAGTGTTCGAAAAAACGATAAATATTTTTACCCCAGCTTATATTATAGTTGTATGAATACTTTAGTAGCTCTTCATCAACTCAAGGGTATTTAAATTCTACGAATGCAAAACCCATCAAGTTGAAGCTAGGTTGTTAGATTGTCTGTTCTGGTTAAAAGTATTCACATTTTCGTTCAAATGCAGAAAACATTTCCAGAATTGCATTTTCTGTTACAGTGTGGTTCTCGACTGTATCAGCTGATTCATATTTGTGAATATGACGATATTGAAAGTATAGTTTAATGTT
Organism: Rhynchophorus ferrugineus; assembly: GCF_030347505.1. Lineage (NCBI taxonomy): Eukaryota > Metazoa > Arthropoda > Insecta > Coleoptera > Curculionidae > Rhynchophorus > Rhynchophorus ferrugineus. The sequence continues at coordinate 85,459,099 of NW_027472580.1, read as the reverse complement.
TTGCTCATTACTGTAATTTGAATGCAGATATTTTCACAATGATTCTGTATGGAGAATAATATTGGGTATACATCCACTGTGATTTTCTCAATGGAGCCAGCTTAGATTAGCCTTAATTTAACTGTAACTAAAGGCTGATAATGCCTCCTGCATGTGAATCTCACTATACAGTGTTGTAATAAGCCTTTGGTTATTTTTTTGTCGATTATTTTCACTTCATATTCAGCCAATTTAAATTCTTTAAATAATTTATACAAGTCAAGAAACAATTGAACATAACTATCCACAATTCGTGATTATAATTTCAAAATTCATAATAGTTTATGGATGTTCATTGATGACAAATATCCGGCATGTAATTCACGCCTTATAGTGTTACAATAGGCTCCTGATGAATTTTTCAGGATTGTTTCCAACTTCACATTCAGCCAATTAATCTTCTTTAAAGAAATGATTGATTGTTAAGAAACTATTGAACATAACTGTCCAGAATTTATGAATGTTGAGTGTCTTCAAAACTTTCATAATAATATATGAATGTTCATTGATGAAAAATATCACAGTAAGATAGCCTAATTAACCCTATTGAAAGACATTTCGTGCTAATGGAAAATTTTGAAAAAAAAACTGTTTTGCAATATTTATATTTTTATATTCGTTATTTATCTGAGTATTTTTAAATTCAACTTGTAATTGTTATGGATCATGTAATATATCGTACGATAGTAATACGTCATATTTGTACAGGATGTGGTTTAGATCTATAATATCCTAAATAGGTACTGACTAATTAAGTTTTCGATAAATTGTGTTTCTATTTTCTATATGGGGAGTACGTAAAGGATAGGGTTTTTTATTGTTAAATAACATATAGTTATTTTTATGAATTTGTAGAGGTGTTATGAGCTTTATTTCAAAATTATAAGGTGTATAAATCCGTTTTGAGGTATATACGTAATGTGACGTAGCTGATATAAATTCGCATCAGACCACCTTGTATAATTTTCATGTTAAAGTGTCATTATTTGCTTCGAAAAATCGCTAAAGTGTGAACAACATACTTTATGCCTTAGCTATGTGAGTCTTTGTGGCAACGTATTAGATGCTTGCATATATTCTTGTCAGCGACATATATTGACGATAATGCCAAATAGCAATGTTAACAATTATTTAACTTCACCGACTAATAAATTCGATGGTTTTGATAGGATAACATTTCTCTATTCTAACTTCTCTTTAACATTGTTGAGTAATTCAGAGTTATAGAGGCAGATTGAAGAAATATGCTATCGAATCTTGTTAAATGCTTTTAGAAACTTAGGGTGATGCTGCTACTATCATATCCCAATTGTTGATGTCAACTGTTTAAAATTCGTGACTAGAACAGTTGAATAATTGCAAGACTTATTGGACGAAAACACAGCTGAAATTCTCAAATAAGTTTCAGACAGCTTAGAACTTTTTTATATCAATTGTGTTCAGACGTTTATGTGTAATTGGAAAAGTGATATGGTACTAATTAATTGAAAATGCCATTTCGAGGGAAAATTCTTGGAAATTTGCGACTAATAACGAAAAGTGGATCTATTTAGATAATTTCAAGTGCAAAAAGTTATAAGTTTCCAAAAAGACCTGCAATAACCTGTTGCAAGAATTGTTGAAGCACTGTTGCAGCTCGAAATGTCGAAAAAGTGAATAACAAAATCGGCCTTTCGACATGATATTACCATGTTTCCAGAAAGTTGGGAAATAGTTAAAGAAAATGATTGATTTGATTAATATACATTGTACCATTTTTCCTCAATAAAAGTCTTTTTAAACACGGATAATAAGCACTTAATAACACAGACACTGGAAATCGCTGCTTTCTGTGTGGAAATACAGTGCAGCATATTGTATTCAAGGCTAGTGGCAGGCGACACGAAGGAGGACCAGCACATAACGTCTTTTTTTGTATAATTTAAAGTCTCCTTTTTATCAACCAGTGTTTATCTGGACTGGACCTACTGTTTAACGTGGGCCCCGAACCACAGTTCTCGGCATTAAACCTACCGACTGGCGAGTGATCAACTTAGAAATCATCCGAGAAGACATCCGGTTTTGCCCAGCCTGGTTAGTGGCGTGACTGGGATCATTTTCGTTGTCGGATTTTTGCACTCTTGCCTAATCATAAATGTTAAACAATCACAAACATAAATTTACTACCATGCCCCAGCAGGATTCGAATCCGCGACTATAGGAACAGCAGGAGGACCGTCTTGTTGCCTTTACTGCTGCGCCAACCAAGACGGCATATGTCTTGAGAAGAAAATTAAACGGAGACCAGATATTTTGAACAAAACACATTGTACGAATACCTCTGTATGAAGCTTGAAAATTACCGAAAGATGGTCAAAACTTATTTGTACACCCTATATAACATTGACGTATTCATATTGATGGAATCTTACATAACACAAAAAAGATTTAATATGGCACAATTAGTTTATTTGGTATGATATTTTAATTTTAAGCTCTATGTTTGTGATTATATGTAAGTAGACATTTAGTGAAAAATAGTTATGTGATATATATAATTTGGGGTCGTCCGTTCGAAAGCATTATTAATAGAATTACTCAAAGATAAGGGAAGAGATAGATAGTTGTATCGTTCTTTCATGAAATCCTGACTGATACGTAAAAGCCTTGCTGTAGACTTGGAAATATTTATTACTTTACGTTGATAACAATTTAAATATCATGAAATCATAATATTACATGAAATAATTTACTTCATAAGGCCTACTAGATTGTTCAATAAGTTTCGACGTTTGATTAGAATGCCGCTGATTTAATAAGAATCACATTTTATACTCAATATAATCTCCTTGGATTATTTCGACATATTTGTTTCAGTTGCTGTTTTTTTCAGTTAAAACCGATGGAACGAGTTGGATCTTACAGGCCTATTTCGTTGCTACCTGTGATATCAAAATTATTTGAGAAACTGCCGTTAAAACTTATTAAACCATTTATAGAAATACCAGATTTCCAGTTTGGATTTTGAAATCACCACTCGACAATCGACCAAGTACACAACAGAGCGGTTGTTGAAAAGACATTCAAAGAAAACAAATACTGCCCTGCAATATTCTTGGACGTCTCACAAGCTTTTCACCGGGTATGACGTTTGGGTTTAATATATAAAATGAGCAAATTGCTACCGCGGATTTACTGTCGACTGATGGAATCATATATTTTCTACACAGTTATCATGGCAAAATATATATATCACTGTCTAAGGCTGTAAAAAAGGTCAATTTTATTTTAATTTGGGAAATACATACTGATGTATTAATCCCATACTCGCCTTGCTTGTGTATTAATGCAAGTACAACAGAACGGTAGTAATAAATTTGTAAATTAAGATTGTACTCAGCATATCTAATGTAAGATGTAATTAATTAAACAATAAGTTTGTGACATTATAATAGAATTAATTTGTGAATAAAATATGCATTTGTTAAGGTAAAGACTTGGTTATCAAAATAGCATCCAAAATGTTGATAAAAAGTGACGTTTATAGAACTGTAAAAGTCTAACTATTATAAATACTGTTAAATTATTGAATTCAAAACAAATTTAGTGTTTTATTCAATTATACGAGTTGAAAAAAAGACACTCAGTATGAATAATGAAGAAATATTTGTATAACGAATTGTGTTCATCATTTTACATCATCAAAAATTGTGTATAAATTTATAGTTATAAAATTCGTTAAAACATTTATTGAAAAGGATACTCAATATAAAGAATTGATCGAGCTATATTAAATTTGTGTTTATATAATTCACTAAACTGTCTTTATCGGCCCAAATCTTAGTTAAATTCATTCATACACTTGTGGCACAAAAACTCGTCCACCGCTACTACATCAGATTTAATATAAAAATGAATGAAGCTTTTGTGCTTTGGACACTGTGGCTTGACATCATTTGGGTTATATTTATTAATTTTATTCTTTGATATTGTAAAGATTGGAACATCTGTTGATAGCAGCTGCTCACTAATTTTTGTTGTTTGAAGTCTCTCTCTGTTTCGTCCTTTTTCTCTATCTCACTCTCTCTATTGATTAAATTATTGTATGCATTTAGATGATTTTTTCAAGAAAAATTGTAATTTGTTATTTTTTATCAATTATATAATTAATAGGCGCTATATTTAATAAACTCTTTAGAAATTGGATTGGAAATTAACAAAATTGATGTTATACATTGTTGATTTGATGTTATAAATATTTATGTTTCCATATTAGGAATATAATTATTTAAAAGTTAACGATATATAAATTAGTAATTGTAAACAGAAAACTTTGAAGGACTTGAAACTTGACAAGGACACTTATATCTCTTGCTTTACTTAGGCCTTTTAACGGAGTTAATTGGTCCATATGGCTTTGTTGAGTGCACGTGTAATTTTACTCAAAGAAGATATCAGTATAGTCACGTTTATAAATACAATATAAAATAGTCAAATAGTAATATAATATTTTATATGATAGTGCAGAAGTGGTTCAACTAGTTTGACAGAAGTGGAATAACAAAAATTATTTTTACTTTACCATTTGTTCCAATGGTCCTCCATTTGATGGATTACTTTTTTGATCTATGAGAAGAACCAAAAGTCGAGGGTGGTTTAATCTGGCGAATAAGCTGGATGTTAAAATAATCATACTTTAACTCTGTTGGCTTCTGGGACTCTCTGTGGCATTATTTCATGAATAATTTGATGTATATATTCTTCAAGCGCTTCAATTTGTACATTGTTGAATTGTTGAATGATGAGTATGTCTACCACTGATTCTTTTCTTTAATTTACCTGTTTCAACAGTACTTCAAATGATGAATACAAGTTTTGAAGCGTGAGAAAGATAAAATATTAAAGGTAGCTAATAAGCTAGATGTTGATACAATTCGAACTTTAAATGTCTCAAATTTAATGTTATACAATTTTAGTTATAAGGCTGCTCTACTATACTTCAGAGTATTCTATGTTAATTAATTTATATTAAATAGTACATTGTAGATTGTTTATGGTCTTATTTCACGAATAACTTGATGAATATTTTCTTGAAGGACTTCAATTATATGTAGATTGTTGAATTGTTGATGTATAGTTATAAGTATGCCTACCACTGTTTCTTTTCTTCAGTACACTTGTTCCAGCAGTCCCCCAATTGATGTGTATAAGAATTTTGAAGTGCGAGAAAAATGAATAATCAGAGATAGCTAAATCTAGCGAATAATCTGGATGATGAAGCAATTCGAATTTAGAATATCCCGAATTTAATAAAGATTTAATTTTGTAGTACATTGTGGATTGTTCAAGATTTTGTTTCACGAATTACTTGATGGAAATTTTCTTCAACTGCATCGTTTGCTTGAAGGTTTACCACTGATTCTTTTCAAATATTTACAGATTGAGGAGACGTATCGAATCCTATCGGCGTCGTCAGAGTGACTGTATGCCGCGTTTCGACCAGTCCTTCTCGGGACTGTGCGAGCAGAATCTGCAGGACACGCTGCACCTGAAGCAGCGTTTCCTGGACGCCAAGGCGAAGAGGGTGTCGAAGACCAAGGACAAGAAACAGGAGGCGATTCAGAGTAGCGTCCACGTGGTAAGTCTCTTTACCTCCCGATATTATTTTTTAGAAACATAATAACCAGTATTTAAGTCATTGTTTTATCGCAACCGAAGGCTATTGTTATTTCATCAAAATTCTGTTTCAAATATATTAAGTGAAACCCTGAGTATAAATATAGTTCCTACTTTACATCCAATGCAATGCAGTCTATTGTTCTATTACGCATATATCTCGATGGTCTTTGTTTAACATTGAGGAAATCGCTCTTAGACATTGATAAAAATAAAAGTGACCTGATGTATTTGGAATTGTGCCTTTTCTCTTTGTTCTTCATCATCTTCGAGTAGTAATATATTACGATATATAGGAGTAATGTACGAGGGTTCCGTTTTAAATTTCGGGATTTTATGTCGGAAAGATTATTTGTTAAAAATGTTAAAAATACGTTTGGATCATATTTTGAAGGTAAACAAATCTTATATTGAGATGGCTAGCCATCTGATCTATCAATTTTTCCATTTTTTACTTACTTATAAGACCGGTTAGCCACACCGTGTCATTGGTTAAAACAAGTGGCAATCAAAGGGAATAATGCCTGAAAGATCAAGCTCATACGCGGTAATACTTCCCATTCCAGTTGTCACATATTACATCAATAACACATGAGTTGAAAAGTCCCGGGTGTAACGATGAAAACGTAATTTTTTTTTCAAAATTGGCTTTATTCATCAATTTAATCTCCATCAGGAGCCACACATTCATTTCAACGCCGCTCTAACATTTCAATATTAATTTTGTAGTACGATTTATCTTCTGCCTCAAAATAGACATGTCACCAGTTGCTGCCCACCCAGATGACGATCGTTTTGATTGCGAAGTGAAGAGATGGGGTCATGTTTCATCCATTGTCACATATCGATGCAAAAATTCCGATTTAGTGCGTTTAAGCAACGCCAAACACTGCTTAGAATTATCAACACGTTCTTGTTTTTGATCTTCTTTTGGCGTTCTCATAGTCAAATGCTCATGTAGTATAAAACCAACACGTTCTTTTGATATCTTTACAATATTAGCTAACTCACGAAACTTCACTTTTCGACCATTTAAAACGATTTTGAGGATTTTTTTGATGTTTTCTGGTATTACCACCGTTTGGATGTCCAGTGCGTTCTGCATCATCGGTGTCTCTACGACCACGTTTGAAGTTAGTAAACCAACGTTTTATTGTTGTTTCTGATGGTGCGAAGTCCTTGTAATACTTTTCAAGCCATTGCTTCGCTTGCACTGTATTTTTTTTGAAGTAGTGTAAAATTAAAAACGAAATTGTTTTTGATTCATTGTTTTGGGTTCGGAATAGTGTGTATTTTGCGGGCGACAGATACCCTGGGTTACATGTGTTACTTCGAACTTGATTTTTTATAATTTATAAAGTTTTAAATTTACACAGTGCAAAATTAATTTATAATCTTTACATAAATAATTATTAATGTTTTGGGAATTCATATTTTCTGAAGAATTTTACTTAATTAAATGGGACACGATGGGAAAATAATTAGAATAAGAATATAAGATCACAATTGGGGATAAAAATATCATATATTTTCTTAAGGTTTTTTAATAATGAGGTCTACCATAAGGGAGCCTGAGAAAATGAACCTTTTTAAGATTTTTGAGATCTATTTCGTGGACTTTACACAATTTTAGGCTTTTATTTGTGTATTTCGGAATTAGCGATTGAAATGGTCAAAAAAAAGATCTGAATCAGCTAATGAGTATATTTTTACTCCAAATAAGACAATACAGTAATCTCATTTACATATATCGAAAAGCATAGGTTGGTTTCCCTTATTTGTTAATTGTTTGTTTTCCCTGTTAACCTTCTATATTCTTCTAATGGGGCATTTTTAGTGTTTTGAGGCAGAACTAGCTGAGTAGATGGTTGTTTAACAGTTCATCAGAGTTCTTTAAATCTATTTGGCTTTGATTCTTTTATTGTAAATACTAATACCTAATTATACACCAGTCTCAAAGCGATTTTTTGTCACTGTGAACAGTATGAAAGTAATTTTGTTAGTATTGGTTTAACACAATTCCAGATTATAAAAGGTAACCCTCGTATATCGTATATCTTGGCGTGAAAATGAAAACTTTTCGTCGAACAACTGAGAAATATGTTGCTCGTGTTTCGTAAATATTGTTCTTTAACTCGAATGGTATTGTTTTATTACGAGAATTATGATACTAATGGCGCTTTGTTGTGTGTGAAAATTAGATTCAAGATATATTTGGATGTTGAATAACAATGCCTATTGGCACTGCGATCTAATTACTCATCGATCTATTTTGATGCTTTAAGTCATTTTATGTTGATTAGTTAATATTTTTATAAACTAATAATAAACAGTAATACTAGATCACTATTAAGTTTCTTTTAACTATATAACTTTTATTAAGTATTATTGTATTTGGTTGTTTCAAATAATTTTGTTTGTTCATTTTGGTTTTGATCGTTTATATTAAAACACAATGAAGTTAATTTTCTAGAGTTTATTTGTTGGGCGAGTGTTGTTAAGGTGCAAGTTAATAAAGAATCATTAATATATTTGTATTAATTGTGTTTTTTTTTGACAATTCGTACATCTTGTACTGTATCCCACAACATCCATTGGAACATCTCATAACACATTTGCTTCATTTCGTAATTTCGAAGCTATAGTTTATCAATTTTTTTATCAGCTAACGTATATAAGTCTCCTTTTACCAACTTTGACTCGGTTGATCTGGACTGGACCTACGTTTAACGTGGGCTCCGAACCACGGCCCTCGGTATTAAGCCTACCGACTGGCGAGTGACCAACTTTAAAAATCATCCCAGAAAACATCTGGTCTTACCCAGCCTGACTGAGTAAGACCTAGCAGGACTAGCGTAACTGGGATCATTTTCCTTCGAATTTTACATTCTTGCCCAGGACAATCATAAATATTGAACAATCATAAACATAAATTTACGACCATGCCCTAACGGGATTTGAACCCGCGACTATCGCAACAGTAGGTAGCCTTTGCCACTGCGCCAACCAAGCCGGCTTTTTTCACTTTTGCCCAGTATAATTCTTTTCTTTACACTGTTATAAAATACATAGGCGTCCCATAACAACCAGAATATTTTGATGTATTGGAATTATTGAACACTACAAAAATAGATCTTGGAAATATTAAGAACTGTTTTTGTTGGGTCGATGCACATAGAAATTGATATCAAATAGAGCCATCATTCGGTCATTTTTTAACTTTTACTGAAATATTTCAATTGATTAGACACGTTTATGGTCATAATTGTTTATCTAGCTTCAAGGTCCGTGAGTGATAAATATGTTTTGTAGATGTTGTGTATCTGGCTGATTGCCAAGCGAAATGTTATTATCAATGATATTAACAAAATATGTATGAATTCATCGGAAAAATAAACATTGAATTTTATGAAAATTAAATTGATTGTTTCGAGAATATCAGTTTATCTGTTCACGCTTAGTTCGGAAAAAATTGACATTTTTTAGTCATTATTTGTCATATTAAACATAAATCGTTAGCTGTATACACATGATTTAGTATCTGTATTTTTTACGCAGTCAAGAACAAAACAAGCAACAAAACAACTCCGTGGGACATGCTTCTTGACGATGGAAAGTGTAGCATGTAGTTCGAAGGAGATTATTTTGAATAAAATAAATGACTTTTTTCAAAATAATAGTTCTGTTTATTTTGATACTCACTTAAGTTAATATAACAAATTGTCTCGGTAATATATTGTAACATTGTTGTTGTGATTTTTATGACGTAGTTTAAAATATAACATTTCAAACGTTATTTGATACAATATTACAAGAGTGATACTAGAGGAAATATAGTGGCATAATTTGAAATAAACTTAAAATATTTTAATCTTTTTACAACTTTTTACGTGAATTTAAAAACATATATTAACGAAAGACTAGAACATAATCGAAATTGTATTTGTAATTTCTCAGAACATTTTTGTGGTTTTATTGAAAGCATAATTAATTGTGAATTTCAAAAAATTAATTAAAAAATGTATTAATGCAATCTAGTAAATTAACACTAATGAGGTATTTGTTTTTATCCTAATTGGCTACGGTTTTAAAATTACAAAGCACTACGATAGACACTTTGGGCTTAACACCTAAATCTTTTCACCTATGCCACTGAACTAGATCAAATGGTTTTACTTTCTTTAATCTGCTGACTATGCCATCATTATCTAGGAGCTGGAGGACCTCAATATTCAGGTTCTTATGCAGATTGTCTGATTGATTATGAATGTTCCATGACAGTACATTGTCTTGGAATCTTTGTATGATATTTTTGTTGCTTTGGCTGGTGCAACTCCAAAGTTGAACACCATACGTACTCTCTGGTTCCAAGACTTGTTGGTAAAGCAAGAGCTTATTATATACTGACAGTGTTATATATGTATCAGTACATTTTTTTGTCATTCAACGGTTTTGAGTTCTTCAAAATTTTTCTTGACATGTGCCTTGAGTTTAACATCAAGGTCAAGATATTTGACTGTATTTCCATGCAGAACTACTTGTTGACCGCAAGCTGCTCCACTAGCCCCAACCCTGTTCAACGTTTACATGGCTGATTCCCCACTTCACAAATATTCACACACAGCATTTTATGCAGGTGACACAGCTTTCTTCACCACCGGTTACAGTCCCGACGCCACCCCTGACAGACTCCAAGTCTATTTTGTTCTACCGTAAGGAGGAGTTCCGTGCTTATCGCCTACAAATCGCTATCCTAGTTTCTATCCCCTGGCTCCAGAAGGTATTACGTCGGTCTTCAGTTCGATCGCCAGTTCCAATAGTCAGCTCTAATATAGCATGTTATTTGCAAAGGTAATGGTGTGTACAGCCTACTATTTTAATTCCTCTACAGGAAAAACAAACTCGCAATCCCCAAGAAACCGACTGTATAAGGTGCTAGTCCGTCCAGTTAGCCTCTACGAAGCATAGGTGTGGGAGGTACAGGTACGTCTATGAGAGACAACTTGTACTACTTCAAGTGTGCAAATCCAAAAAAGACTGCGCGTTACTAAATGCCACGTGGTTTATGGTGAACGTGAATACTCACCTCGAATTAGGCATTCCTTTTGTGAAAAGCTTTACCAACATGCTCAGTGTAAGGTTCTTCCTTGGCGCCTTAAACGAAACTTGGCGAACAAGAAAACAACTTGATCGAATCCCTACCCATCCACAAACCCCGGTAGTTAAACCAATTACGACAATCCCAGTCGTACCACAGGCTCTCTGTCACCCGTAAAATTTCTCTATCCCGAACCGAAAGCTACAGCAACAAAAGACCATTTGGTTCTAGAGGGTCAATCTGGAATAAAAAAAAAATCGGTGTTTCTGTGAACCTGATCAATCAATCTTGGAATAAGATTTTTTCCTCAGTGATTGGTTTTCTTTTTTTCAATAGAAGTTTTTCAAGTAATTTCGACATTATCGGCATTAGTAATATTGGCCGTAATATTGACCGTTATGACGGTGGCTTTCCTGGTATATTCTAGTCTAAACGAGGTATTTATCAGGTTTCTTGGAAGTTCCTTTAATATTTTTCCGGAATATGATGTGTGGGCTTGAAACATCCTCTCTTATTTCTGGTGCAGCTCTGATACTCATTTGGTTTATCGGAAGCGCTTACATAATAGGTCTTTTTAAGGTCCTGGTAGCTCTCAACAGCGAATACTCAGCACCAGCATTATTAACAAGTCTATGTAGAAATTAACTCACGGAATAAGTTTTTAATTATTTAATTTCAAGTCTCAGTTGGGATATAAGATTATTGAACTTGCTGAGCCCTGGAATAATGCCATTTCTCCTCGCTCTTCTTTCAATTTGATTTCAGTATATTTGTATCAATTGTAAAAATATTTAATTTTCAAAAATTGTTGTATAATTAAAATGTATTCATAGCATCTAACACTTCTCAAAAATTTTTCAATTCATTGTATGATTTATTAAAATTTCCTTGTCATATGATCTTTTGTCGTTAAGTTCTCATATTTATTAAACTTTTTAAAACATGTTTTCGCTTTTATCAAAGGCACCAAGAAGTTTAGTAACGCGTCATTGCCTTTTTTTTTTCTAATCATTCACCCCAAAAAAATCTAAGGTAGTGTTGCCCTTTAATTATGGTTCTGTTACATCTTATTAATAAACCTTTTTTTCTGCTTATAATTAAATATGACTAATACAAAGATTTGATAAAATCTTATTAATTAGACACTTTTAATCTTGATTGCTTTTAGCACTTGAAACGAAACTAATCAACGAACGAGAGAGAGAGAGAGAGAATGTTTGAAATTGTTCTAAGAAGTTACTTGGCGATATTTAACTGAAAGTGTGCGATGGACAAGCCGCATACTTTCTTCGCCGATAAATTTCAGCGATACTTTGATTTCTTTTTAGCGTTAGCTGCATTCGATGGGACCGGCTCGTTTGCATTCTATTCAAAATGTGAATGCACTCTCATGTAACGATTTATTTGTTCTTTTCTCGATAAAAACCGAACTAGTTTTGAATGTGTGTATGGTGTTTTATTAAAGAGTGAAAGTTGTTATATGTATTCGGTCTATTTAAGAAGCGAGGCAACGTATCGGGCATGTATCAATTTTTGTAAATGTAAATCGTTGCCAATAGCATCAGATGCTATTTGTATATTAGTGGTTATTATGGTCTGTCGGGAGTTTCATAAAAATATTTGCTGTTAGAAGTAGTATTTAATTTTTTTCAAAGAAGCCAAATATTGTCCAAAAAGATGAGGACTTTTTCAATTTTTAATCTGATTATTGCTTGAATAGAGGGGAAAAGCTAACAGTACATGAAAAAAATATGTAATACTAATTTTTCAATTACAATTATTTTTAAACCTTCAATTACAATTATTAAAAAAAAAAGATTTTCAAATACCAACAAAACTTTTATATTTTTATACCATGTAATATAAAGCCAGAAATTGAAACGTGATAACTTCTCCGGACATTGAAGAACTTTTAGATTTTGATGCGTTTGATAACTTTCATGACTAAATATTTTTGGGTTTTAGAAGATTCAAGATTGGATGGATTTAAGGGGAATAGAAGGGCAGAATTATTTGCTACCTAAACATTTTCTAAAAATAATTCTCTTAACATTCCACAATCTGCCTAATGGGAAATAAGTATTTGGTGGGATTTATGTTAGTTTTTATGTTTTTAGTTATTTGGAAAACTATTTTATGTGTCTATTAATCAGATCGGAAAGTTTAAAGTTTGACTATGAGACTTCATTGACATAACCCACATTTAATTGTTGTAATGTTAGGTGACATTTTTTCAGAGGATTTTAAACCTGCATTTTGGATCACAGTCATTATGGTATCCAGTGGGTATTGGGCTGAATTAGGTTGTTACTGAGTCAACGTGTTATGGGACGTCAACGATGGCACGTAGTACTTTATTTTGGAATCTCCGAAGAATAATTACGTTGGATATCCTAGTAGTAGTTCGATACCATACCTCCATATAGACCTAAGAATTGACTTTTACCTTATTACCTACAGATAATTTGGCTCAGTTTCTTGTTCTTTCAATGTTTCTTCCAAATTAAGCGTTGATCCAGATGCATTCCCAAATATTTAACATTATCTGCTTATGGGAGTTCTATCTACCTAGGTTGAGCGTCACGTGAGTTTGCCTCATTCGCCTTGATACACCATGTTTTCAACCACTCCGAATTTAAAATTAATTTTACCTTTTTACAAACTGCATTTTCAGTGTATTCGACGTCATCTATGATGTGGAGCAGCTGTTTTATTGGAGGAACTATACGGATAAATTCGAAATATCCTAATGTTCTTTTGTGATTCGTATTTTACCACAAGGATAACACAAGGTTATGGAAAACAAAGGTCATTGTTTAATATTTATTTGAAAGAATTTTGTTGATGATCAATTGAATGATAGAAAAATCGAAAACGACATTTTTGTCGAAAAGCAGCCACTATGTCTGGTGAGCACACTGGGTGTGACAACATTTCCAATAGAATGCGGCAATAGGATCAATTATTAATTGTGTCTATTACTCGCTGTTCCTCATCTTTTTTGTAACAATACGTTCTTCAGTTTTGTTTGGTTTTAACAGTTCGTAATACACTGTCGTTCCTAGTACACATTTTAAAACCAGTGTATGTTACAGCATTAAGAATAATATAATTTAATTATTACTGCTATAGACTTGTTAATGCGTCAGAAGATCAAAATATTCTAGATTATTAGTTGTTTTTAATCGATCAACAGTAAATTTTAAAATGACCAATTATACATACTGTAGGTAGAAACAGAGACCCAATTGTGCGCATGCTCTAATAAAGAAATGTGAAAATCATCGAGATTTAGATTAGAATGTTTAATAGTTATTGACTTCAAAAATATAATAATGGGTTGAGGATTGAATTATTTTGAATATCTATTTTTTATTGGGATTATACTAGGAGGTCTACTTTTTTCAGTAGATTCGCAATTACTAGCTTTTCGTCCAATAATTAACACGTGAATATAGTAATCACGTGCAATTCATGGATTTTTACCATCGTTTTCACTGACTTGTGACACGGTGCATTGTCTTGGTGAAGCAGCACTTTATTTTTCTTCGAATGCGGCCGTTTTTCCAAAATATATACGCCATAACCTTGCCATTTCTTGCGTTTTCCACGCTTTGGGGCGGGTTCATTGTGTGCAGTCTACTCGGATGACTGTCGATTGGACTTCGGAGTGAAATGATGTAGTCATGTTTCATTTATTCAAATCATTGTCACATATCGACGCAAAAACTGGGGTTTATTACGCTTGATCATCTTCAAACACTGCTCCGAATGGTCGTTGTTTTTGGTCAAAAGTGAACTCGCGCGGAACCCACTTTGCATAGAGCTTCCTCATACCCAAGTATTCGTGAATGATATGATGTACACGTTCAGTTGATATCTTTAGAGTGTCTGCTATTTCATTCAATTTCAATTTACGGTCATTCAAAATCATTTTGTGGGTTTTTTAATGTTTTCGTCGGTAACAACCTCTTTTGGGGGTCCACTGCATTCACCGTCTTCGGTGCTCATTTCACCACGTCTAAACTTCAGCATATCAATCCTTGATGGTTAATTTTCCTGGAGCAGTGTCCGGAAACTCGGCATCAAGCCAAGTTTTTGCTTCAACTGCGTTTTTCCCTACAAAATTTTTATCCATTTTTTCTCAATAACAAAAGTTGCTTCACTCAAAATGTTATAATTCACAAACTAATGATCCGACAGCTGTCAAATTTATACACGTATCTTTTGAGGGTTAGGGTAACTAAAAAACATATGGATTTAATTTTAGTAGCGCCATCTATGTGTCAGACCGGGAACTTTTCAATTGACCTGTTATGTTGATCATCGATTTTAACGGGTTGTAAAGGCTTAAAGTTGATTAAATTGATACTTTGCAGGTTCATCAATATTAAAATAGTGATTAAAATATATGCAAGCATCTGGTACATAAAGAAAATAAGTATTATTAATGACGTCAAACATTAGTAACGGATAGTTGCAATTGAAAAGCATCACCGGAGACAAATCAGCGACCTTCGTGGCATCGTCGATAATTCGCAAAGACAAGAAAACAAAAAAAACTATATCGGCCAGTGCATTTCGGTTTGAATGGTAGGCGGTGATCGAGCCGTTTAGTTTTTGCGAGTTTCTAATATGACCGGTCAATCAACTCTGCACGGAGGAGAGGAAGGAGCCTTTGCCGTGCGCCAGTTTCTGCCGACGAAGAGAGACGACCCCGCGCGCGTAGTCATTTTCATAAAGGACGTTTTAATTTCTTTCTGTACGGAGGCCGGACCAGGGACGAAGCGGCGGACCGCCGCACGTCCGCTAAAACGGAAACAGTTACAGGTTGATAGAAACCGACGACGAAGGCGTCGTCGGCGGCTGCTGTTGCTGCTGCCTAGAGGAGCGGTCGCGAGAGGCGAAGTAAGCATATACTAATCTTCACCAATTCCACTCATATTTTTGCTGTTATAGCTGTTATAGGGCTGCTTCTCTTTAAAAAAAACAGACTACATACTATGCTTTTGATTTTTTTAAATCATATTTTAATGTTTTTCATTTACGCTGACCATCTAGAAGAAACTTTTAAGCCAAAGGAAACTGATATTGAGTACAATTTACCGAACTTAGAATGTGACAATTCAATGATTCAACTAGTCACGCCCAAAGAAGTAAACAAAATTATGAAGGTTCACATTAATTCAAAGAAATCGTCAGGCTATAACTTAATAACAGGACTGAAATTATCATGATCCCAATACCTTGAAAATCTCGAAATGAAATAAAAGCCTATAGTCACTGTTACTAGTAATATCTAGGGTATTTGAAAGACTCCTATTGAAAAGGGTGAAACCTAAAATAGAAAGAAAATCAGTTTGGGTTTGTTAATTAACATTCTACGATTGATCAGGTACATAGAATAATATATGTAATTGAAAAAGCCTTTGAAGGTAAAAAGCTATATTCTTAGATGTAGCACAAGCTTTCGATAAGGTATTGCATGACAGCCTTGTTCATAAGCTACAGAAAAATCTCACATTAGAGGCAGAATATTTAGAGTCAAACACCAGGAAGCTTAAACTACAAGAAAAGAAGCTAAAGCAGGTATACCGCAAGGAAGTGTATTGGGGCCACTTCTTCTACTACTCTCGAAAATATTACGATGGTTACATTTATTGATGACACTGCGATTCTTGGAAAAATAAACTTTAACGAATGTAAATCTGTGCATGTGCAATTCACGTATAATCAGGAGCTCAATAACCAATGACAATAAATAATATGAAATAACAACGCTAAATATCTTGGAATGAACCTTAATGTAAAACTTCGCTGTACATGTAAAAAAGAAAAGGAAAAAGAAAGTTAATTGGAAAAAAATCAAGATTATCAGTACATAATAATTGCTATTATATAAGCAAATGTTGAAACCTATATGGACATACGGAATACAATTCTGAGGTTGTTCCGCGAAAACCAATATTCCAAAGTTTCCAAAACAAAGTCCTGAGAAGTGTTGTAGGTGCACCGATGTACTACACGACTGATTACTTAGATCGTGACCTTCAGATATCGACTGTCACCCAGGAAATCAAGAGAATTTCAAGGAGTTATCAGGGCGGACTCCATTCTCATGTCAATATCGAAATAATACAACTCTTGAATAACAGAAGAACAAGACACAGACTCAAAAAAATCAAACCATTTGATCTTGTGTAGCGTAGTGTAGTGAGGTGCATTTAATAGAAAAACATTGGTGTTAATACATAAATATTATTACACCAGAGACCGATATGGCCGATGAATCCTCCTCCTATACCTAAATTTATGTTAATGTAAAGACAAATTGTAGGTTAGTTTGCAATGACTAGTAACAATGTAATAAATAAATTTAAAAAAGTATCTTTCATTTGCAGCAGTACCAAACTAGGTCATATTGCTCAGTTTTTGTATTATTTAGTATAAACTTTTATTCCTTAACAATCCACAAAATTAGTGTCACTAAATTATAACATTTTACCTATAATTCATAGTTTACACGCGTATTGTGTGCTGCTAATTTTCTCTGTTAATAATAGATATTTATATAAATTAATCAAGGAATAATGGAAACATAAAATTAACAAAAAATACCACCTAACTACTACTCTCATAAACCACAACCCGTGGGCACTAGGCACTGAAATTATAGGCAGGGAAGCAGAAAATTTGGAGATATTTGAGAATGAGCAAGAGTATGGAATCGGTGAAGATTACTGTATACTAACGCTGTAGCCCATACGTTAACCTGTATGCCTTGCTGTTCTTGTTGATGCGATGGAATACCTGTAGCTGCCTGCGTTATGAGGAATTAAGCTAATGCGTGGTAACAATGAAGATTTTATTGTAACATTGGGGCCTGGGAAAAAACTCGTGACTTTTTTTTAATAAAATCCGACATTGTATAGCAAAATTCATTATTTTCTTACACTGTGAATATGGATTTGTTTGAAAAATTTATTAAATACTTTTCAAAGATTCATTTGAAATTAATTGGTTTTATCGCTTGTTTATATACTTTCTGGATGGATAAATGATTTGTTGAGTTACCATTTGCTTTCAAAACAGTTGCAATTCGTAGAATGCATGATAGCTTCCAACGGTATGTTCTATTTTTGTTCGGGTCAATTATGTTGAGGATGTGCTGGTCAGGCAAGATGTTTGATAATATGTTATTCCGATTTTTCTAACTAAGACAGTACCTTTTTGGTAGTGTGTATGGATGTGTTATCATCTTGAAATATAGCATTGATGTTTGACATCAATGTACTAGTCATAGTATGAGGGCGTCCAGATATTTATTTCCGGTAATGTAAATAAGTATAACGTTATTGCCGTCCAAGTGATAATGGTTAGCTCTAGGAAGTAGGCAATCCGGACCGTAGGCTTCTTTTGGGGTTCTCCGTACATACACCCGGCCATTTGTAACAACAATGTTTTGGCAAACTGAAAGATGAGAAAAAGGCGTAGCTAACGGTGGGTAGTACTACTAATTTCATGCGAATTTATTCAGTTACTACAATTGGTTCTTTGCATGGGTTGTCATATATATTTTTTATATATATTTTAAAGTCTCCTTTTACCAACTATGGGTTTATCTGGACTGGGCCTAAAGTTTAACGTGGGCTCCGAACCACGGTCCTCAGCATTAAGCCTACCGACTGGCGAGTGACCAACTTTAGAAATCATCCCAGAAGACATCCAGTCTTATCCTGGTTTATTTTCATTATCCAAATTATAGCTTTTTCAAAACATAAAAAATCGGCACCTACGATAATTATTTATTTAGGCATAATATTTTTTTGTCACTTTGACGGGTCGTCATTTTGCGACTATACAATAGTACGGTGATAATATAAAGGGGACGGGGACAAACATAAAGTATATACATCATAATAAATTAATAAATAAACAAAATTGACATAAACACGCTGGCTAAAAGTAATTTAAAAATGAACACAAATACAGGATTACAATCACAACCTTAACGAATCAGAGGTTCTATCCAGACAACACACATCAGCACCTATACGGAAGTAGTAATGGATATTTGGTCAGAAACACTATACTTAACATAGGCTAGATTCTATGGAGAAAATCGATTTCTCGTAGAAATCCGAGGAGTCTGCTTGTATTTTCTCCTGTTAAGGCTTTTCTCAATCATCAAGTGATTCAAAGCTACAGCATGGTGACGAAGGGAAGGCACGTAAAGAGAGGATAATAAATCAGATTTAACCTCAAAGACCTGTTGTCATTAGTCTTTTGTACCCAACGACGTTGTACCTCGTTATTTGTGAAACAAAAAGCGAATGGGATAGGTCAGTGGATGGACACAAATATCCATGATGAGGAGGGGAGAGAAGGCTGCTATGCTGCTGCTATCTCGGTATACCAAAGTCAGAAGGGATCGACATTAAACTTGTGCTGATCCTATTGAGATAGAGGGTACGGATGATTAACGGTGAGTCGGGACCAGGGGATGCTTGAACTTCTGTTCCAGGAAACAATCGAGAGCACTTTGTTAGTTGGTTGCGATTAGCCATTCTTTGAAGGATTGTGTTGTGATGTAGGACAAAGCTTTGAATATCGCGAAGTGTAAACTCTGTTCAGGAAGCTTGAAACTGAATGCCCGGTTGTCCACCACAAATTCACTGTCAAGCCCGCTGCTAGATTTGGAGCTATCGGTATATATGTGCTTGTGGCCAGGGTGAGAGTGGAAAAGTTCACAGAACTTGGACCGAATAAGGTAAGGAAGTGTATTAATTTTGTTTTTGTTTAGTTTAGTTCTTTTTGATAAAATTGATATAAAAATATGTTTATGAAGGCGGTAGTGAAGGTCCAAGGGGGAAAATTGGGATATTGGCCAAGGAGGGGATGCCACAAGTAGGCATAATATTGATTATTACATTCGGAAGAAAGATAAACTGTATGTTAGCTTCGTAGAGAAATAATAGTGGGCAAATTTAAATATCTGAAATATATGAACATGACAGAATATGACAGCTGATGTCTTATTATCAAATTTGCATAATCTGTTAATGCTCGATAATAGAATAAGTATTAATCTAATAAATTCCACTACCTATATATCGCCTAGTTTCTCAATTTCATAATTGTCGGACTGTTTGTATATGATCCATTTTTCATTTATCTGTTTTTCATCCATATCTAGAAACATTTATGTGTCATCATTGTTGATTGCAAATGAAGCGATTAAGCTAGGAAATGCCGAAAATCATCAAATAATTTTTCCAATCTGCATATTAAGAATATATAAACATAAACATTATAACAGACGTGGTAATACTTAACGATCAACTACGAACTTTGAAGCCTTGAATTTTCGAAAATATCGTGTCAATTAATTTACATTCCTTATATGAGAATAAACCAGTATTGTATTTTTGGTTATTACAAAATTCACAAAAAAAGACGTATTAGCTCATTAATAAACCTAATATTTAAATTAACACTACTTTTTTACTAATTTTGTTTCTTTTATTACTAAAAGTATATAAAGGTGATACGTGGTAAACCAATAGCTGTGATAAGAACAACATTATACAGGAAAAAGCATGAAAATATCAGTTTTAATAAAAATAAATGTGTATACCAATCATTTTAAATAAGCCTCTCTTTTGTAACATTCACGAATTTATTGCGTTTATTCCATTTTTTTATGTTTCGTCGTTTCAATAAACATCTATAACATTCTCGAATACATCGTTAAGCTTGTTTTTGCGATGTTAGTTGTTTAAAAATTTAACGCAAAATATAGAGCAGTACTTTCGTGCCGTTAATTATTAATAAATTTCGCTTAATATCACAGCGATACAATTTCCGGGCGTAGAGACATTTAAGAGTTCTTCACTAGCTTATTAGATATGGAAAGTGGGTAACTGGGCTTGAGGATGTCAGAAAAAGTGAAATACTTACCATCGTTCGTCGGTTATCTTCATTTTTAATAATTTAGAAAGGATCTTCATACATTTCGGAAAGTTGTAATAATCATTTTTCGGCTTAAACTAAAATATTAAGGATTATTTATATTTTATTTTGATTACTAGTAGTCTATACCTGTAGTATGTCATCAGTATGTTTCAGCTGAACTTGTAAGCTTAAAGAAATAGATCTTGAAGGCTTTTCAAAACGCCCAGTTCCAGACACAACAGTCTACTTATAGGGACGCATGGTCTGCGCTTTAAAATTTGATATTGCTATGTTGCCAGTTCTTGTAGATTGTATGTATATTTAAAGAATATAATATATAATAACATATTTTTTTGGATTTGCAAATTAACTAACCTAATTTTTTTTTTGCAGTTTATTGGTAGAATTGTCATCTTATATAATATATTAAATATAATGTCAAGAAATGGTTATAAAAGTATTTCATTTTAAAATAATTTTATTATAGAAAGAAAGGAAAAGAAAAGTGTACGATAAGAAATATAATTTATTTATCTATGTATAGATTATATTACAAAGTAGTATAAAAACTACTTCTAAATAAGAAAAAATTAAACAATATGTACGATAACAAATATAATTTATTTATCAATATGTTAATATTACAATAACAAACCAAAGTTTATATAGGAAATATTACTGAAGAATTTAATACCTCTCACACTTTTCTTACTAAATGTGCTCGAATTTTTGAACATAGGCACCTGTTATTCTTCCATTGTTACCTTTTCACATTCGAGAATGTTTCCTGTTCAAAGTTTTCACTCATCCAAAGAAAATCAACGTATATTTCTCTGAACTTTTACTTCCACAGGCTTAATTTAGTCGAATATCTAATGCATTTATCACAGAATTAAATCCAATTTGTAAAATTAAACTGAAAAATAGCATAAATATTCACCATTCATCATATGTATAAATTAATAAACTCAGATAATGTATGTATAACGATAAACTGAGAATAACACGCAGCACAGAAACTATATAATATCAGATATAAATAAGCCAGTGATAATGGATATATCACTAATCTCACACCCATCACCAATTTCAGCGGCATTTAACTGACATAGCTCTCGATGAGCTTGTAAAATGGCGATTGCTGAACATGCGCCATTGAATGTAGTCACTACTGTTCCTTGCTATGATGTCGAAGAGATATTTTTAGCAATATTTCCATCCACATGCTTTGAAGGACTTGATAGCTTCACGGTTTATGAATTGAATCTTTGCGATCATGTTTTATACGAAAACAGAATATAACAAATAAAGATTTATACGAAATAAGTTCAGTTCTTTCATGTA
Organism: Rhynchophorus ferrugineus; assembly: GCF_030347505.1. NCBI lineage: Eukaryota > Metazoa > Arthropoda > Insecta > Coleoptera > Curculionidae > Rhynchophorus > Rhynchophorus ferrugineus. The sequence continues at coordinate 85,437,009 of NW_027472580.1, read as the reverse complement.
GAGCTCGATTTTTAATAATCCTCGATTATCGGCGATCATTTATTTTTAATTGATAATGTGATAATTTAATGATTTAAAACTGAAAAGGTCTTCGGACAGCCAATAATTACACATCATGATCCAGCAAATAAATTATATTATCAGTTACACTGCCCATAATAAAAGTGTTTTGAGCTCAAAAATAGATTGTTTTTACTAAATATGCATACGTTGTAATAAACAAATGTAATTATTTAATGGATAAGCTCTTATATCCTAAACAGTCGGTGTTTTGAAGTGCTTTTCTTGTATTTCAGTTGAAGATATTGCAGAATTTTATGATAAGGCGTTGCTTTGGACATGCTTTTATTACTGTACAGCGAAATTTTCTGATTTTACCACTATTATAAGTATTATTTAGACCAGTATTATCAGTCATGGCTGTGCATACAGGTTCCAAATGTCTACCGGCTGTGAAAATGGGGGTACATTACTTAACAAATATCTCCGGATTTGACGCATGCGTATATTGGGCTCCATTTATTTTTGAAACAGAATAATTCAAGTTTGACGCATGCGGTATATAGCTGCATTTACTTACTCCTTTTTTATATACCACCAAGAATAAAACAACAATTATTCCTATACAATTATTAATGTAACACAAAATCTAAATATTCTAGACTTGTTGTTGTTTCCATTTCATCTACTGGATCGACTCGAAAAGAATGTATCACAATTAAAAAAAGCAAGGCAATATAGTATATTCTTTTCTATGGTTTTCTATGTAGGATAGAGCATGCGCCAAATCCGGAGATATTCGTTAAGTAGTGCATCCTGTGGAAATGACCGAAGAAAATAAATGAGCTATAATTTTTGCTGTTCCTATCATTTAGAGGAGGAATAAAATAAAACATGCCAACGAAAGAACGACTGTTCAATACCAGAATGTCCCGTCTGCTTCGGTCTATTATTATGTTACATTTTTGCAGGTCTCAATCCTCTAGAAAATTATGAGATGTAAGCACAACAGCATAGCTTAGCGGACCTTCCAGGTTACTTGATTTTGCTTTTGAAGCATAACATTGTAAACTATACTAATAGATCCAAACTGAAGTCAGTGATTTCATCCCAGACCTAATGTTATCTAAGAAATCCACTTTTCTGCGATTCAGTCTGCAGCCACAGCATAAATAACTTACCTAAACACGTGTTAATTTTTATATTTATAGTGAAAAAAAAATGATGATCAAAAATGAATTTGTCACTTTTCATGTGAACCTTTCTTCTTCTTGGCTTCGAAATTTCCCCAAAGGCAAACAAATGTTTGATTATTATTCAGACATGACCATTCTACTTTTTCTTTAACAGTTAGTTTCGTTAGCACCACTGTCGCTACATGGCTGATAATGTCAAAGATACAGAACCCATTTGGTCCGATTATCGATTATATTTGATTTCTGTTTTGTTTCAGGCTCATACTTATATGTTCATGATTATTTTGAGTATTTTTCAAAAACATTTACTTACAACAATAACTCTAGTCACAAAAACTAGTCAGTCAGATTATGTCTTATCCTCATTCATCAAATTACAAAATGTTTATGTAGTAAGTAAGTTATGTTGAATAATGTTAAATGTTCAATGAAAATGTCAGATGACTGCCAAGACCAGAAACTTCAATAGCAATCCTCGCAAAATATAATGCTTTCGGGACTCTCATTATGATTCCACGGTATTTTTCCTTATATTTATATTTATTTTTTCCACATAAATGTTTTATTGATCATTAATAGATGCATCATGATCAATAAGATCCACTAAATTTCTTCCATATGATTTACCAGAGTGTAATGTTCAATGTCCGATTTATAGTAATAGTAATTTGTTTTAAATAACGTGTATTGAGTCTCTTAAACAGAATGTTGAGTTGGTTTCCTTTTATGAATTAATTAAAACAAAATTCGACGGTTATTAACACATTTTAATTATTAATAAATTAGAATATCCTGCGGAATTTCGTAATGTGTAAAACTGAAATCTCCTTCGTTCCTCTCCATAATTGGTAGACATGTCATCATCATAGGATGTGCGTGGTCCAACCAATTCATATGTTTTTCTCTCAAGAGTTTCAACATCTCGCATGTTTAAAATTGTGATTATTCAGATTAATAATATATTTAAATAGAAACAAAGTGCGTTTGTTTATGATAAATAAATGTATTTTTTCGCTAAATATATATGTTTTAAATATAATTAAATGTTTCAATGGTCATAGGTTGTAACCATTTGATACAAGAATTCTATAATTGAAATTTTGATAAGTTAGATAACCTAATACGCAAAATAAAATTTCCTAGAAATATTGTTATCATAATTTATGGAATAATTAGTGATCCTAAAACGATATTTTGCCAGAAAGTTACGGTGTTCAGTAAGTGTGAGAAAATCTAGAATTCAAATGGAGCTAAATATGACGAATAAGATGGATGTTGAACTTTAGCAATGTTTTTTGACTTGTGTGAGCAGGGACCTTATATTGATGGATAATGATATTTTCTTTTGCAAATTGGATCTTATTTTCGCGAATTTTTGTATCTATTTGTTTTAAAAAGTTATAATTATATTTGAATGTTGTTTAGCTGCTCAAAACTATAGACGTTACGTTCCTGCTAGTAGAGACTGTTGATATGAGCATGCTCCAATCATAGGAATGTGTGAAGTGAGGTTTCGTCAGTTTAAATGTGGTGATTTCAACGTTCAAGTCAAAAACGTTCTGGCATATCAAAAATGTTTGATGATGTGGTATTGCAAAAGCTATTGGATGAAGAACCCCAACATAAGTTCAAGAAAAATTGGCAGAAAATTTGAATGTGAGCCGAGTCGTAATTTGTGAACGTTGTTATGAAGATGGGTACCACCTGAATTGAATTATTATTTAATCTATATCAAGTTAATTTGGCTATTCAATCAAGGCCATTAGAAAATTGAAAAATCATCAGTGAAATGATGCTTCAAATGTATGAAAGGAAGCCATTTCTGCAACGAATAGTAACGGTTGCTGAAAAATTTATCCTATGAAGAAATTATGGATATCACCTGGTGAAACCGATCGATCGACTGTGAGGCTAAATGACTTTGATCGATGGTGGAACCAGGTTGGTCTTGTATTTTATGAACTGTTGAAACTTGGAGAAACAGTTATCACGGATCGCTATCGATAAAAATGGTCATCTTGAAGTGTGCATTTATGGAAAAAATTCATAATACGTTCAAATATATGACTTACAGCAATACCAGTCAAAGAAGGGTTGAAATCACTTGGATGGTTGCATTACAGCCGATTTCGAAGAAGTTAAAAAATTACTCAAAGGTTTAACCCAAAGGAGGAACTATTCTTTTGGAATGGCAACCATAAATTGCCTCGGAGATGAGCAAGATGTATAAAATAAAATGGCCAATACATAAAAAAGACCTAATACCCACAAACCAGTTTGGCTTTATTAACAAGCATTCCACAATTGACTAGGTGCAACAAATAACAGATCTAATTGAAAAATCTGATGATTCATATATATTATTAGATGTAGCACAAGCCATGGACGGTATGGCACGACGGCCTTATTCATAAGATACATGAAATGTTACCAAAATAACACACTAAACTATTAAAGTCGTACATAACAGCCAGAATGTTTAGAGTCAAACAAGTGGAAGGTCTACTTTTCAATAAAAAAGGCTAAAAAGCAGGTGTACCAAAAAAAGTGTAATGGGATGAATTCTTTACCTACTCTACACAAATGGAATATATCACGATGGCTACATTGCTGATGATACTGCGATTCTTGCAATCGAAGACAATAACGAAGAAGCTACAGGAAAATCACAAGACGTAAGTAACAATGGTTAATATATAAACATTATTACATCAAAGACTAAGATAGGCCGATTTTTTCTTTAATATCCATAAAGTTCATACATTTTAATCAACAGTGCTACCTATAGGTCAAACCGAGGACTTTTCAGTCGATTTATTATGTTAATTTTGTTTATATGATTGTACGTTGCAACTTTGTGAATATATTGCATGGATATTTTACAAAAAATTAATGGGAAAAATAATAAATGTGTCTTTATTTATCAATAAAGTTCGTTGGCCCTTCCATCCGTTAACAAGCACATAAATATAACAATGATGATACATGACATATATAAATTTATGATAACTACTTGCTCGTAATTGAGATTATGGCACTCGGTGGGAGTTGTCTCAAAAACAACCGGTATAAAATGTGAAAATAATTACAAAGACGTATCCAGTGGACAATGGAAGACGATGTGATGGGAAAGCCGGGGCACGTTCGTATCTCCACATTCTTCAAAATGAGGACGTATCGAAAATTTCTGCGTATTTTGCATCGGGGTTTACTTTTTGTGCTTATTAAGATTCAGCGCAAGCTGAAATACGTCTGAATCGTTTTACTTTTACTAAATGCTACTCAGAATACCATTAACCTCATGTATAAAAATATCACTTACCAGTATTTACGGAGTAGTGCGGATCTTCTTCAAGGTATCAAAAGTAAAATATATTTTAGTTTCATGCAAGGTAAATGTCTGTTATTGCTAATAAAAATAAATGATTCATGTTGAATAAATACGCTGAAATTTATTTATTTTTACGGAAACTGACAGTATGATTTTGTCAAGGTTTTATTGATTGCATTTAAATTCTTATAAGTACTTAGTCTACAAGAGAAAAACGAAAATTTTGGAAAAGTGATGATTTATTCCTCAGCATCCTCCATACGTTTTCTAGAGGTCTGCAAAGTGAACCTCCTCATTCGCCTCAAATTTCTATCCGGCGAGAGACTTTTTAATTTCGGAAACAAAAAGAAGTTGCACGGAGCGAAATCTGGAGAATACGATGGAATACGAACCTTTATATAGGTAGGTTTTTATAGATTTTTTTCAATGTATAACCGATGGTTGGTCGAACCTAATTTTTTGAATTACATCTTACATCTGTTTTCAAATTAATGTATTACTATTTCTGTTGTAATTTCATCAATAAATAAGCGGGGGTTATATAAAAGGGGGTTAGATACATCAGTATGTATTTTCCAAATTACAATTAAATTAGACTACCTGAGCTACAGCTAAGTGTAACACAAGGTTATGTGGTTTGGTTTGCTTTAATGTTCCGATTTCCTATGCGTTGTCTACTAGCACTGTATTGCTGTCACGTTGCTGCGATTTAGTAAAGTTATTTCATATTTTTTTGTCAAGTCATCTTTTTTGTTGATTGGTATCTTTTTTATACCGACTGAAATAAAGAATAATTAAGGCTAATGACAGAGCCCTCTCTTTGTACACACTTCATCACGATTTTTAGGCATTGTTGTCGAATAGAGATGTTACTCCAATATCTCTAAGAATTACTAGAAATCTTAATCTTAAATATGCTAATCCCATTCGGTGTTATTAACAGTTCTTGTAGGTACGTCTACTTCTTCATGTGATCATTTTATAATAAAGTTGATAACTAACGCTTTATTAATACATATTTTTCTAGTGTTATCCAGGTGGTACAGTATTAGGATGGTATGAGAAGAAATTCTTTAAAAAGTTTAGACTTTCTGAGCCATTTAATATTTTATTATTTATAGTGTTGAAGATCGTCAAGTTAAAAACAAAAAGAAACCATTGTTAGTTTAATATAGCGATAATGCGCTGGATATTACTAGCAAATGAAAAACAACAACCAAATTTATATTTTTCTCTAATATATCCAGTTTTATTTTCTAATATTATTTCATATTAATCAAAATGTTATCCTTTGCTGCTTATAACTTCTGAGGTTATGCCTGTTATCATTCTGTTGAATCACCCCATAATGAAAATATCAATGAATATTCTTCAGTCATTAATTTTTTGTCCAATTTCAAGTTCCATATAAGATTAGAAATATAGAATAGATGGGATGTCGGGTATTAACCCAAAGAAATGCTGATGAACACTTGGAAGGATGTTTGATCAATGTTACAAGTGAGGTTGCTTAAGCATCTTTGAGTGATTTAGCCAAGTTTGAGGTAGGTTGCCAAGACCTATTGCACAATAATTTACCATGTAGTGTATTTTAGTACCATCAGGTATCTTCTGGCATATAGGGAATTGAGGTAATAGGTTGTTATTTTTGGTGAAGCACAAGTTCATGATTTTTCCAACCCTGGCATTTATTTTCATCCAGGGGATCTATTACTTCTGATTTTATAGCCTTGATACATATATATTTTTTTACTTGTTCTATTTTTCATCTTAAATTTGTATATTTATTTCTTCGGGCTCCGCCACCACCATGACTTTCATTTTGCTTTTATTCATTACCATTCCATCTCTTCTTAGTGTCATATTCTATGTGTTTTAAGTTTCTCTGTAGGTGTTCTGGCTTACAGTCACTGCTATCATTAGTCGTTATTATTACATAACCTGCAAAACTCCTACAGGCAAATATATTTTTCTATATTTTTTTAACATGTATTTCTCTTTCGTTTAATTGAGGTTTCTTTATTACTTCATCCATTAATATTATAAACACGGTTGATCTTACACTTTCGCATTGTCTTAGTTGCTGCTTGGGTTTTGAATATCTACTGTATATTTCTTGAATTGTTCTTACAACTTTATTGCTTACACCTCTTGTTCTAAGCCAGAATGTTTCTTTTCTTACTCTGTCAAATGCCTTTTCCTCTGTCATTCAGTTAGCGACTTATCTACTACTGATTTTAGGCGATTTTCTATAATGTGTACGTATGTCTTCGTGGTTGTGCACAACAGAGTTTCTCTCTATAATTATTAGTCTCTTTTATCGCTTCTTAGGTATCGGGACAATAAGTGGTATTTGTATATATTGAATAGACACATTAACTGTGTCCGTCAAAATGACATTTTTTATAACTTTAGGCGATGTTCTAGTCTCGAAATTTGAAAAATCGTTTTTTTTTCATATTTTAAAGTTAAACCCTTTCGGAGATATTTTTAGTGACTTTTTAGTGACGCGACGACAAAATTTGATTGAAGATTTTACTATTTTTAAAATGTCAAAAAAATTTTAATCATTTTTCTGGTATTTTGTTGAAACCAGCTTCATTTATGCTCATAAACTCCAGGCTTGTTATATTCGTTTTTTGCTGTCAAATAATTTAAGGCCAAAGTGTATATTATCGTCTTCAATTGTCGATCGTTTTTAATCAAAGTTATTAATAATTCAGTTTAATTCAAATCCTGCGAACATAATTAGCCCGTGTGCCGTTCTCTGACGAACAGTGTACAATTATAAAATACAAACTTTCCGTACTTAATCCAGTCAATTTACAGTTGCACCATATTTCGTTTGAACGTAGCAGAAGAAACGGCTCGTCTGGTATAACTAATTAACGATCTCTAACGCTTAAAATATTGTCTGTTCTGCAGCGTAAAAGAGTTCATGCACCTTATAATGCCCGTAAGTGAGGCGAGTTCCAGTTAATTCCCGATTTTTTTCCCGTTTATCTCTGCGCCGACCTCATTTTTATTAATACCGGTTCATTGTTCGCCGCTGAAAACTTAACAACCGTAAAAACGCGCGTCGATCGTCGACGATTCGCGCTTGTTTCGTTCGAAAAATTGATCCCTTCACCGTGGCCGTCTCGATTTGAGCTTTATCGGGGATTGTTTCGGCGTTTCGAACGTGAATAAACGTTGGTCGCCCGGTATAGAGGATTTAGTTTTACTGTTATCGTCTCGTATTCGTTGCTTGCGTATAATTTGTTTTTGTTTTAATTTTATTTATTTGTTTATTATTGTTAAAAAATGATTGATGACTTTTTAGTATTTATGTCTATCCAAAATAGCAGTGAACCCACTTCATCTCAATCTATGACGTCAAAACGTCTCAATGTTGCCGCATTTAACCTTGACATTTAGTTTATTTACCTGACAAACCTGCAGAACAAGTCGAATCTTACAGGCCTATTTCGCTACTACCTGCAATATCAAAGCTATTTGAAAAGCTGATATATAAATGTGTTAAACATTTGGTAACAATACCAGATTTTCAGTTTGGTTTTCGAAATCACCATTCAACTATCGATCAAGTGCACAGAGTAACTGCGGCTATTGAAAGAGCGTTTGAAGAAAAGAAATACTGCCCTGCAATATTCCTGGATGTCTCACAAGCTTTTGATCGGGTTTGGCATTTGGGATTAATCTGTAAGATGAGCAAATTGTTACCGCGTAACTATTGTCAATTGCTGGAGTCATATTTATTCGGAAGAAAATTTAGAGTATCGCACGAAAAGGCGTTCTCGACATTTAAAAATATCTCGGCTGGAGTTAGCATCTTAGGACCTCTACTGTATCTGCTCTACACTGCTGACATTCCAACAACAAAAGAAACACTTCTTGGAACCTTTGCTGATGACACAGTTATTATGGCAAAAGATATATCTCTGCCTAGGGCAATAGAAAAAGTGCAAGTGGCAGTCAACAAAATCTACAAATGGACAAAAGATTGGAAAATTCAACTTAATAGCTCCAAATTTGTCCACGTTAATTTTGCATTAAGGCGAAATAATAAAAACTTAATAATATCACTCAATGGATGCCCGATTTCTCAAGCAGAATCAGCAAAATACCTTGGAATCCATCTTGACGGTAGATTAAATTGGAACAATCACGTTAGACAAAAAGCAAAACACATTAGAACCAAAATAAAACAACTATACTGGTTAGTCGGAAGATACTCCCAACTTGATCTAAAATCAAAGAGGTTGATCTATAATACAATTATAAAGCCAATTTGGACCTATGGGGTGCAAATATGGGGTTGCACTAAATATTCAAATCAGTTAGTCATACAGCGCTGTCAAAACAAGATTCTTCGATTGATTACCAATGCCTATCGCTATGTAACCAATGAAGAACTGCACGATGACCTGGAAATCAAATGGATTTGCGAAGTTGTGCAGGATTTCGCCTTGAAACACCAAAGAAGATTACTAAATCATTCTAACGTGGAAGCAATACAACTGCTGGACAACGCACAGGATGTCAGGAGACTGAAACGAACAAAACCATATGAACTTGTGTGAACATTTAGTGTGTATTATTAGTGTCAACTATAGCTATAAGTTAATAATTAATAAATAATTATAATTTTATAATTGAGGAATACATACTGATGTATTTTCTCGTACTCGTCTTGCTTGCTAATTAATCCAAGCACATAGGAAAAGTAGTAATAAATTAATTGTAATAATAATAATAATTAAGATTGTACTAAGCGTATCTAATAAAGATGTTATAAAAAAAAATTTAGTTTATTTAACTTTGGCATAAAGCAATATTATGATGTAAATAATTGTAATGAAATTTATATATTATCGAAGGACTTTAACTTGGAAGTTACAGTTACAGGAGAGGAGGATATTTACCTTTTTATATTTAGTTCTTATTTCCTTCGTCGTTGTGTTTCCTTGTCACATTATTCTGATATCACTGTATTTCTGCTTAGTTTCTTCTGTTACTATTTGTGTACATTTTTATTGATAAAATTATCAGTTAGTATTCATTATCTCCTCGTGCATTTTAACCAAACGCTCATATATATTATGAACAATTACGCACACATACATCTTTAACACTCTACAATGCGATTTTCTACAGTTACCCTATACTAATTATATACCCACCTTTAGTTGTTTCCATTCTTATCACCTTGCCTTGGTATTATCAACATTGAATCATCCCACATCCAGGAAGTATTCTTTTAAAATCAATATCTGGAAGTCTCATTGGACCTAACAGTGTTTGAACTGATGAATGAACTGAACTGATACCCCTCAAAGAAGTGCATATCCCCAAGTTTTTTATTGATAATTTTTATAGTAACAGTTATTTATGCAATAATTCTATGGAGCATGGTTACCATAAGTTTCACGCAACATTCGATGGCATTTAGCTGCCTTTTTCTGAGAAGTGAAGTATAAAAGTAGAATCGAGCTTCCCGCAAATGCGATTAACTCGATACAAATACAGACATTTTTAACGCACTAAATGTTTGGGGTGCTAGCAGCGCAAACAGGAAACGATAACGGATATCTGGCAACCCCGAGACGTTTATCTGGTACATTGAAGGGTACCTTCCATCATTCAGTCATTGGCCAGAATTCAGTTTAGATGTGCCACCATCGACTGCCCAAGCTTCGCCTATTTGTTTTACCGATTTATAATTTAACCTTTTTTATACGACTTCAATAAATAACGGTCACATAGTGTAAACACCAGTGTTTCATTTCGTTTTACCTCCATTCACCAGCCATATAACCACCCTAAAACTTTTTTTTTGAGATATTCTGAGCGAATGATAAAATGTGATTGTGCCATTTTTTGTACATAAAGGATGTTTATTAATTTCTAATACTAAATTATGTCCAAGTTTCGGCAATTCTAAAGAATGTGAACCGATCTTAGGGCGAATTGCATCAATTCCAACAAACCATAATCTGTATTTTAATTGGGAAATAGAGCTGTTTTCTACACAACCGCTAATGTCTGTTATTTTTAGTTTTTTTTTCAAATTTAATTGTGGTGCCAATATTAGTTGCAAAATAAATAATCTTGCTGTACATATTTAGATTTGTTAATATTCCAACCATAACAGGTCAATCGAAGAATCATAATACAACACATTTTTGTGGCAAATTTTTTTTTATTCAACATAATTCCCTTCAAGGGTGATACACTGCTTATAGCGACCCTCTAACTTTTCTATACCATTTTTGTAGTACGATTTGTCCTTTGCTTCAAAATACGCCTCAGTTTCGGCGATCCCCTCTTCATTCGACGAACATTTCTTCCCAGCGAGCATTCTTTTGAGATCTGAGAACAGGAAATATTCGCTGGGGGCCAGATCTGGAGAATACGATGGATGAGGAAGCAATTCATGGATTTTTGCCATCGTTTTCACTGACTTGTGAGGACGGTGCATTGTCTTGGTGAAGCAGCACTTTCTTTTTCCAATTTTCAAAGGGTCCAATAACCCCTGTCAATGAAAATTATTTCATGCGCATCCCAAAATACAGACGCCATAACCTTGCCAGCCGACTGTTGCGTTTTCCAACGCTTTGGAGCGGGTTCATCGTGCGCAGTCCACTTGGATGACTGTCGATTGGACTTCGGAGTGAAATGATGGAGCCATGTTTCACCATTGTCACATATCGACGCAAAAATGGTTTATTACGCTTGATCATCTGCAAACACTGCTCCGAATCATCAACTCGTTGTTGTTTTTGGTCAAAAGTGAACTCGCGCGGCACCCACTTTGCACAGAGGTTTCTCATACCCAAATATTTGTGAATGATATGATGTACACGTTCAGTTGATGTTTTTAGAGTGTCTGCTATTTCATTCAGTTTCAATTTATGGTCATTCAAAATCATTTTGTGAATTTTTTAAATGTTTTCGTCGGTAACAATCTCTTTTGGGCGTCCACTGCGTTCACCATTTTCGGTGCTCATTTCACCACGTCTAAACTTAGCATACCAATCCTTGATGGTTGATTTTCCTAGAGCAGTGGCCGGAAACTCGGTATCAAGCAAAGTTTTTGCTTCAACTGTATTTTTTCCCTTCAAAAAGCAATATTTTATCAACACGTGAAACTGCTTTTTATCCATTTTTTTCACAATAACAAAAATTGCTTCACTCAAAATGCTATAGTTCACAAACTAATTATCCGACAGCTGTCAAACTTTTATTAAATTTATAGGGCTAACTAACTAAAAAACATATGGATTTAATTCTAGTAGCGCCATCTATGAGTCAGGCCGGGGACTTTTCAATTGACCTGTTACATAAACATTCAGCCACATTAGCTATTTCTAAGTTGACGCTTCACTTAATTACTATGAAAAAATTGTATTTTCATTTTGATAAAATTAAATTAATGCAGGTTTTGAAGGGAGAACAAGATCTTGTGGTAAAATAATATAGGTAGCTTTTTCTACGCAGCCTAGATTAAGTAACGCAATATTCAATAACAAAGTATGTTTTCCTTCAGAAGATTATATGGGTCGCGACTAATCTAAAAGAAAAACATCAAAACAGTTTTACAGTCCAAAGATAACTATAGGAATAGATGGAAGCTGAAAATATGTAGGGATACTCATTTCAAAAAATACAATTTTTTTTTTTATTTTAACATATTAAAATTTCATCGTCAATGTATAACATTCATGGCAGTATTATATTCAGGCTATGATATACGTATTTTTAGAGTTTATGAATTTTTTTTTTAAATAAGCAATACGAATTCAAAATATTGTCACCAAATATTGTTGTAACAAAATATTCCAAACACAACTTCAATGATTAATGACCTATAGAAGAAACGATTAATTACTTGGTAGCAAAAACATAGTTGGCGTTGTTTTATCCTTTTAATTATTAAAGTAGAAAGTGGTTTGAAAATAAACAATTGCATGTGGAAAAAGGTATTTTCGTTAGTGATGAAAGTATATTTTTTACAATAACAAATAATGGTAATGATTAATTACTATAAAATAAATAAAGATCTAGTATGACTGTGAATTAATGTTGACGGATTAAGATGGAATGTATGTCGTATCTCATCGGACATTATTGTCACTATATTCACGTTTAAGCTCTTGTCATTGGTCTTTCCTTTCTATTATCTATTATTTAGTTGTAGTGTAAACAACATTTTTGTTACGTAATAGCTATGAAAATCGAATTACCATCGAATTCTCCGTTTAATTTTTAAGGAATATTATTAAGTGTTATTGAGTATTGCTGTATGATGATATCAATTGGGTCACCAAAAAATAATTTGAACAAAACCACTCATCACGCATGATGGATTTTGAAGAATAAAATGTCGTTATGCAAACTGAAAGTGACAACGTTTGGGCATATGTTGAAGTATCCACGAGAAATTACATATATGGGGTAAGACTCTAGAGACTCACCCTATTTATTCATCATCAGATATTGTCCCTTTTCAATTAGCATTTATTCAGATCGATCGGCACATGAGTCTCATACATGTAGATTTTTCAAGGCCAATTCGAAATTGCATCAATATGTGTCAATATTTTTGAAAAGTATATACAATTGTCACGCTAAAATAATAAATTCACAAAAATTATTTCACTAATGGCATATAAAAATATAATAAGTAAATTCACTGTTTGTTGATATCACTGATATTAAGATAATATAAACCTAGTTAAGAAAATATTGTGAATGTGGGTTTTATTGTAGGACATAAAATAACACAAGAACAATGGACAAGACGTAATAACAATAACACGAGAATAGAAGTTTAATTTAAAAATTGTCCATTCAATGCCAAAAAAGTTCATTGACATTCCCCAGTTATGTTTTGTAGATGATGGTTCGGTACAAATTGCACGACCAATTAACAATTACAATTTATAACAATTTAAGGATTGGTGTAATAACATGGCGTACTCGTACAAGAAATTGTGGTATTAACTTATGATATTTGTGTTTATTCATGATATTTTAATAAATTTGAAATCTATTTGGTATTTGGTGTGGTATTTAGTAATAAGGATTTCTAATAAATGGTGTTAATATTTTTAGAACAAGCTTAGGTTAAACGATGATATATCGATTTCAACATGTGAATACTGATTTAGGAAGTTTATTGTTAATGGCTGACTATGTCTGTATATGTCTATTTCAGTAAGAAAAAGAAAGAAAGAGCGTTTGCGATTTAATTTCTTACTTAATATAACGCGAGTTAATATTAGTTGAAAAACAGTACGACTAAGGTTAAAATTTAAAAATGAACTGATGAATGAACGCTAATATAACAAAGCCTTTTTCTCAAAATACGAAATATAATTAGAATCAAAAAAATAGTTAAAAATTTTTTTATGTATTAAAAATGGTGTCTAGAGTGTCAATTTACTTTTAAATTACTTACCAAACTCTATAGTTCATTCAACGACAAGTAGTTCTGTTCCCCCAATTTGTTTTAGTTTTTTCACCTACGTACCTCCGTTTGATTATCACCTTTGGTCATCTGAAATCAGTGATAAATTGTCACTTTTGACTTTACAATTAAATAATAACATTCTATTGAACAAAACATTGACTAATTAATGTTCTAGAAATGTTAAGGACCCTTAATCTTATATTATGGATTTAAAAGAAACTCTAAAATACAATATTTTATGAAGCAGTGTATAAATTACCTTATTAGAAATTGTCATTGCAATTCCTCATTATTTGGTAATATATACATCAAACGTCGTACCATGTGTATTAAATTTCAACATACACGAGTGCTTTTGTTTTAAGAATTGTGTCTTCATATTTCATCATATTTCCATGAATTTGTTGGGTTATAACAAAACAATATAAAATTAAATTTAATGATTTAATGAGTACCAAGGACAAAGACTTTATGTGATCATGGTATTGTTTTTTAAACGGCACGTTTGTCGTTTATAACATTTTTATTGACATGGAAGAATATATTGTTTTATTTTTGGGGCCTACGTTGAATCTATTTAGTTTTTTAGTATTTTAATTTTTACATGGATTTTTGAACATTTAGCTTCCTTCATTTTATATGTAACTTCGAGCTATATATTTTCGTATCTTCCTATTCAGTAATAAAAAAAACACGAAGCATGGATATTTGATATTTGTAGCAATGTGTATGATATGTTGGCATGTTGAGAATTATATTTTGTCTACAAGTAATTAAGAGAGTATCGCCAAACTGAGGGTTTATATTTGGAGACATTATTTTAGAACCATTTTATTAACACATATTTGTTCTATAGACATCTTACTTTGTATTAATCCACAAAATAGAAGTTTCTTTTGACACACTTCATATAATATATAAGCTAACGGAAGTTCTGATTGGTTTTTCTTCTCAGCAAGGCAACAGTAATGTCCCAGTAGCTATCAAATATCTTTAAATGTTTGAAAATTGCAAAAATGACCATTTTCAGTTTTTGTTATCGTTATGTATAAGTTAACGGATGTCCTAATCTTTTTTACTCGAAGTCGATGGTAATGTCCCACATCTATTAGAATCTATTAAAATGTGTGAAAACTTTAAAAATCGACGTTTTCATGTTTTTGTCGCAGATTTTAATCTGAAAAATTTCATATGATTTTTACTATGTTCATATTTACAAATCAATACGAACACTAACAGGTCATTTGAAAAATCCCCGGCCTACCATAGTAAAACACATTTTTTTGGCAATTTTTTTTTATTCAATATAATTCCCTTCAATGGTGATACACTGCTTATAGCGACCCTCCAACTTTTCGATACCATTTTTGTAACACGATTTGTCCTTTGTTTCAAAATAGGCTTCAGTTTAGGGGCGATCACCTCTTCATTCGACGAAAATTTCTTCCCAGCGAGCATTCTTTTGAGATCTGTGACCAACAAATAGTCGCTAGGGGTCAGATTTGGAGAATACGGTGGATGAGGAAGCAACTCGAAGCCCAATTCATGGATTTTTGCCATCATTTTCACTGACTTGTGACATGGTGCATTGTCTTGGTGAAGCAGCACTTTCTTTCTTTCCAAACGCAGCCTTTTTTGGCGATTTCGTTCTTTAAACGGTTCAATAACGATATCTAATAGTCGCTGTTGATGGTCTTTCCTTTTTCAAGGTAGTCAATGAAAATTATTCCATGCACATCCCAAATATAGACGCCATAACCTTGCTAGCGGACTGTTGCGTTTTCCCACGCTTTGGAGCGGGTTCATCGTGTACAGTCCACTCGGATGACTGGATTGCACTTCGGAGTGAAATGATGGAGCCATGTTTCATCCATTGTCACATATCGACGCAAAAACTCGGTTTTATTACGCTTGATCATCTTCAAACACTGCTCCGAATCACCAACTCGTCGTTATTTTTGGTCAAAAGTGAGCTCGTGCGGCACCCACTTTGCACAGAGCTTTCTCATACTCAAATATTCGTGAATGATATGGTGTACATGTTTCGTCGGTTACAACCTCTTCTTCG
Organism: Rhynchophorus ferrugineus; assembly: GCF_030347505.1. Classification (NCBI taxonomy): domain Eukaryota; kingdom Metazoa; phylum Arthropoda; class Insecta; order Coleoptera; family Curculionidae; genus Rhynchophorus; species Rhynchophorus ferrugineus. Next base: position 85,420,939 of record NW_027472580.1, on the reverse strand, counting down.
GTGCTCATTTCACCACGTCTAAACTTAGCATACCAAACCTTCATGGTTGATCTTCCTGGGGCAGTGTCCGGAAACTCGGCATCAAGCCAAGTTTTTGCTTCAACTCTATTTTTTCCCTTCAAAAAGAAATATTTTATCAACACCTTTTATGAAATTCCTTTTTATCCATTTTTTTACAATAACAAAAGTTGCTTTACTCAGAATGCTGTAATTCACAAACTAATAATCCGACAGCTGTCAAATTTATACACGCATCTTTTGAGGGTTAGGGCTAATTAAAAAAACACATGTATTTAATTCTAGTAGCGCCATCTATATGTCAGGCCGGGGACTTTTCAATTGACCTGTTATACATTGTGTTATATTTTATTCGATTAAATCCATAAAATATTAAAATAATGATTTGAATTTATATTTGTTTACGACAGTCTAGTTTTAGATAGTCTATGACAGTCTATAATTATTATTATTAGCCTATAATTATCGCAGTTACTTTCTTAATACATAATTGCACATGCTATGATTTTTAACTAATAGGAATAACATTAACTACTATGCATTTAAATTGTAACATAACAATGCGGAAAGAGCAAAGGTTATATCGTCAAGAAATCTAATCAGGAAATAGAGGGAGAAGTGAGAGAGATACAGCCATATCATTAGAGATAAATAATATAGAGGCAATATATCTTGATTAAGGACATTTACTATTAGAGACAGGTAACTAATTAAATCTTAATGGTGTAATATAATAAAAAATTCTGACAATGAAGCAGTTTAACTTATATAATTAATTGAGCCACAAATATAATATATATTTCATGATAATGTTTATTTTCTGTGTAAAGTTCACAAGAGCGCACATATGTACGAGGGTGTAATTTAATTGTTATTGGGAATATTTTATAAATTTCCAATTTCAGTACGTCACATGAGGTCAATGTCTGAATTGAAGAGTGAGTATCCAAGAGATTTCCTAGATAGTTAGATTTGCTAGATGGCGATACTGAAGAACAGTGGTTATCAGTTTGTAACTACATCAATTCACTTCAGCCAGTAAAAGACAACTTTGGGAACTTTTTTACTTTCGTCAGAAAAGATTTAGAACAATTGACTGAACACTTATTTGGAAAATTAAATCAAAATGCAAACATTGTTGGTATTACGAATATCAAAGGAAAGAGAAAAACAGCCAGTAAAAAATAAATCACTGCATTAGGAGACAAAAAAGAAGAAATTAGCTGAGATTTTAGAGTTTTTCTCTTTGTTCTTTTATTCATGAAAGTGGGTTAATTAAACGAAAACAGATTAATTCTTATAATTAAAAGGTATTTTCAGTTTAATCTGTATTTTGGCCTCTTCTTATGTAGCTTTATATATGCACCAAGTATTTTCCACAACAAATAAGAATAAATTAGACTTGGTGATAATATTTTATTGCTATAGATACCACACAATCATAAATATGCTTGATGTGAGCTATTGTAAATTTAATAGCAGATTAATTCCAATTGATTATCCATTTGTTTATATATGTATGCTCTATTAATGTATATCTTTATGTTGATAGGCCTACATTAATTAAAAATAATGAGAGGAAAAAGCATCGAAAATTCAGTTCAATAAAACAACATATAACTATATAAAGGAAATGGGAGAAAGACTTTATTTTAGGTTTATTTGACAAATATTTTGTTTTTAAGGGTGTAAATCGTTAAATTTGCTACGTGGGCATTTATGAATGGATGCTGTTACAGCAGAAACGAATCCTTTGTATATTTTACAGTTTTTAAGTTACCAGAGATCAGTGGTAAGAACCTACAAAAATAAAATGGTGTAGAGGAAAATTTAAACGGAGTTCAACAAGGTGAAGTTGCATCTTTGTAAATATCAATCTAGCAATAGTATTTTTGGATTTTTCTATTTCTCTGAAATGAAATAACTATTTTTATCCTTTTTAAATTTCGAAAATATATAATTGTCATTGAGGAGAATTATAAATTAATTATTAGAGTGTTTCATCTATAATATAAAAGAAAAAAAGCATGGGAAGTTATAGTGAAGATAGGTACTTTTCTAGTTTTCTGAAATAATTTTAAATATATTCTTAGTTGATAAGGAAAAATTAATTATCAATTATAATTATAAAGAGGACTTTCTTTTGTAATTTTTATTAAGAATATTGAAAACATATTTTTGTTAAAAAACATCTTGAGAAAAAGTTTTAATCATACATTCGAAATATTTTGTTGCTGTATTGATAAATTAGTTGAGATTAGTAAAAAAATATATGTTTTTATACATTTAATAAATATTTACGCGACAATATGAGGATACATTACTCCGCGACATCTCAGAGTTTGGCGCATGCGTATATACAGCTTTATTTATTTATTTTTTATCGTTATTATTATATTTAATGTCGAATATATTAAGCAGGTAAATAGGTTCAGGAAGTAAATAAAAATGGTAAAATTTTGGAAATAACACATTTTATTTAAAAAAGTATCGAATAAAACGAAATAACAAAAATATAATTAAAAACCATCATATTACACATTGTCATTGCTTCTTATAAATAAAAATACACAAATATGATAAATAATTGATTTAAAGTTGAAACTATATATAAGGAGGGAAATAAACATTGAACATTCTTTTTGAAATTACACATTTTATTTAAAAAGTTATTGAATAAAATGAAATAATAAAAATAATTCTATTTTTATAAAAAGACCATATTTAAATAAATTTACAAGTTTGAACTGTTAACAAGAACTCCAAGAACCATATAAATAAACATTACCATAAAAAAGACCAAAATCGTTTAGATCAAACACAGCCAATATAGTTAAAACCAAGCGAAAAAGCCACCGCTATATATGAAAGCAGTAAAATTTTCATAAAGATCTCCAAATGTCGCTACTATTCTTGATCCACAAATCCCATTAATGAATTGACTACCTCGAGCTCTTGATTAACATATTGTACATTTACTGGCTTATAACGAATGGATGATTGTACTTTAAACATCTCAGTCAATACATCATTATATTTACTAAACAATAATTTATTTACCTATACTCTTATATAATAATGCATTGTATTTTCCGTGTCATTAGATCATTAGGGTGTCGTTGATAGTTTTATATTTTGTTTATTTGATCCAGATCTACTTTTTTTTAGCAAATTTAATTATCTCAAAGTATCATTGTACATTGTTACACTCTTCTTATATCTTAACAAAATGCTGTCTAATTTCTTCTTCTCTGATTCTCTGAATTTCACATTTTTCGACTTTTACTCGCAACAAATTCTAGCTTCATCTTATCTATAAAATAAAATTTAAATCATTACTAAAATATATTATGTTTAAAGCGAATATCTAATGATTACTAGTGACTACGGTTTTTTCTACTATTCTTGATGGACAAACCTCTGTTCTTGTTATCATTAAATTTTGGCGTATGTTGACACTATAAAGAAGCAGCTAAAATTCCCACTATAAATTACATTGACGCTATTTGGATTTTATAACTTTTAAAAATTTAATCTGACATTCTGCACTTACCCTTGTTCTTCCATATTTTAACACCAATGTATGTTAGACTACCAAGAATAACACAATTTAATTATTATTAGTATAGAATTATTAATGTAACAGATCATCTGAATATTCTAGTTTTTTTTTGTTGTTTTGATCTGATCGACCGCACCGATGGACTCGAAAAGGATGGACCGCCATTAGAAAATTAAGAGAATATAGTTTCATAAAGTTCATTCTTTTCTATGGTTTATTCTATGTAGGACGGAGTACATGCGCCAAATCCGGAGATGTTGTGGAGCAATGTCTCCTTGCAATATGTAATTGCTGGGTTCTTGTACACATACGCTGGTACTAAATTTGAATAAAGCAAACTAAGGAATAAACTATTTTCACTAATAAGACGGTTAACCGCAAATCCGTTATTTTAAAAAATTCTATATTTTTATCAATCCGTTCCTTATAAATTCCATTTTCCGTAGGTGTTTGATAACAACTGAATTAATAAGATTGTGGTAGTTGGGGAGCATTGACATTATCATGACTTGACTGTTTGTCATCTACGTCGTTGCTTTTTTACTCGTTCTCGTCGTTAAGTTTAATTTTGTTTATATGTTTTGTTTGTATTTTGTTTACACTTTTATGGAAATACCATACTACATAAAATTTTATTGAAACAAATTTAAGATGGCGATTGTTGTAGTCTATAAATTCAGACGTGTTTAAAAAGGACTGAACCTTAATTTGGGTTTAATATGGTTCCAAAATGTAAACAAATATTGAGGGTTTCACTGTAAACAGATACTTTAGTCAATCCAATAAAAGAGCCATAAACCTCATCAAAATTTGTGACAGTGTGAAGTTTTGTTGAAAAATTACCGATTTATAACGTCTGGTTATTGTCACTAACGTTTTGAAGAATTTTGAAAACGTTTGGCAACAAACGGTAGGGTGGACTACTACCAACACAAATCGAATTTCTTTCGATTATACGTTGCGAAGCATCATGCAGTATTATGTTTCTTTTTCTTTTCTTTCATCAGGGTAAAATGAAAAGAAAAATACTAAGAATAAATTTTGAGTTTAAAACGAATTTTACATCTTTACCAATTACATTTGATAGTATGTATATTCGACGTTATCTATATATATATATATATATATATATATATATATATATATATATATATATATATATATATATATATATATATATATATACTAATTTCGGTTATTATCAATGGTTGCTTCGGCCAGTATTGATAAAAAAGAGATTAGGTTTAGAAGTGACAATTAGGTCATTCATTCAATTTACTTGTTTATAATATTTAATAAGATACAATATTTAAACCTTTACCTTTAGACTAGAACTTTATTCTGTTCAAAATGGCAGTAACCTCATGTCATCTCAATAAGATGTCTCTTAAGAAGATGTTTCCACAACGTCGCAATGTTGACGTATTTAACAGGGACTTTAAATTATATTTATATTAATTATGTTTACATTGAAAATACAAAAATAACTGTTTTTATACATTTCATAAATTTAATCTCGAATGGCTAATTAGACCCTTTTTAGCGGCGATTTGAAATTTACCAAAACAAGCAAAGCGCTGAACAACGTTAGCCGATTTAAAACATCTTATTATCATTAATGTTTCCAAGAATTTTTCAGGCATTTGTCTACCGGACGACTTTTGCAGGCCGATTCGTTTACATATTCGAACGTATCAGATCACATTGTGTCCCTTTTTAACTAGAATAAAATAAGAAGGAACACATGGTCTGATATAAAACGAGTTTACAAACTGATGACGCGAGTTCACTGCTCTTTTGGACAGGGTATATATCGGAAACTATAAGAGATAATTCAATTTCGCAAAAGACAACGTAATTAGCATGCCGAATATTACTTGGAATTGAATTGGAACGAAATCCGTAATTCATAAGACCATTTTACAATTTTGGCCGATATGGAAAAACAGGGCCTAAAAAGTAAAATTTTGATAGCGTATATCTCGGAAACTATAAGAGATAATTCAATTTGGCAAACGACAACGTAATTAGCATGCGGAATATTAATTGGAACGAAATCCGTAACTCATAGGACCATTTTACAATTTTGGCCTATATGGAAAAACAGAGCCTAAAATGTAAGATTTCGATAGCCTATATCTTGGAATATATAAGAGACAATTCAATTTGGCAAACGACAACGTAATTAGCATGCCGAATATTACTTGGGATGTGATTTGGAACGAAATTCGTAATTCATAGGACCATTTTACAATTTTGGCCTATATGGAAAAACAGAGCCTAAAATGTAAGATTTCGATAGCCTATATCTTGGAATATATAAGAGACAATTCAATTTGGCAAACGACAACGTAATTAGCATGCCGAATATTACTTGGAATGTGATTTGGAACGAAATCCGTAATTCATAAGACCATTTTACAATTTTGGCCGATATGGAAAAGCAGAGCCTAAAATGTAAGATTTCGATAGCCTATATCTTGGAATATATAAGAGACAATTCAATTTGGCAAACGACAATGTAACTAGCATGCCGAATATTACTTGGAATGTGATTTGGAACGAAATTAGTAATTCATAAGACTATTTTACTATTTTGGCCGATATGGAAAAACAGGGCCTAAAATGTAAAATTTCGATAGCGTATATCTCGGAAACTATAAGAGATAATGCAATTTGGCAAACGACAACGTAATTAGCATGCCGAATATTACTTCGAATGTGAATTGGAACGAAATCCGTAATTCATAAGACCATTTTACAATTTTGGCCGATATGGAAAAACAGGGCCCAAAAAGTAAAATTTTGATAGCGTATATCTCGAAAACTATAAGAGCTAATTCAATATGGCAAACGACAACGTAATTAGCATGCCGAATATTACTTGGAATGTGAATTGGAACGAAATCCGTAATTCATAAGACCATTTTACAATTTTGGCCGATATGGAAAAACAGGGCCTAAAAAGTAAAATTTTGATAGCGTATATCTCGGAAACTATAAGAGCTAATTCAATTTGGCAAACGACAACGTAATTAGCATGCCGAATATTACTTCGAATGTGAATTGGAACGAAATCCGTAATTCATAAGACCATTTTACAATTTTGGCCTATATGGAAAAACAGGGCCTAAAATGTAAAATTTCGATCGCCCATATCTCGGAAGCTATAAGAGCTTGTAATACGATTCAATTTTGGCCTATGTGGAAAAACGGCCTAAAATGTAAACGACAACGTAATTAGCATGCCGAATATTACTTGGAATGTGATTTGGAACGAAATCCGTAATTCATAAGACCATTGGCCTATGTGGAAAAACGGCCTAAAATGTAAAATTTCGATAGCCCATATCTCGGAAGCTATAAGAGATAAATCAATTTGCAATGTAAAATACATTTTCCAATATATTAATCAGTAACTAAATGTATCAAAAGCTTTAAATGTATTAGAAATACCAGTTGCTTATTAATAATTTTTTTCTAATTTTATTTTTTGCTATAAAACTTGCGTACGTTCTTGTCTATCCATTATCATTAAAATATTTGGCAAACATCAATCACATATAAAAACGAACATAAAAAATAAAAAGCGATAAAGTGGTTCCATAAAACATCGAACTGGGAAACCGTAAACCTGGAAGTTATTATTGTAAACCAAACACTCTCCTTCCCTGTGCTAATCGACTCGCCGACAACCATCCGACCGGCCCCCGTATAGTCTTCCCGTTTCCTGCAATGTGCATTTTAAATCTTCCTTAACTGTTCATTTACTTCGTCTATGGTAGGTCTAAGCGGCGTTGCCGGTTTTCGCGTCGGCAACGTCGCCCGTCGTCGTATCAGTTAACTGGCCGACGTCGTTGGCGACTAGCTGGCGAATAGAGATTTGTCGTCTGCAATTTCCGACCGAATAGAATTTTGCGGCGTAGAAATATGCTGTTTGGGATTTCGACTTATTGATAATTATTTTTTTTAGTATCGGGCGGCCGATGTTCCAGCGTTGCCAACCGGAATTTTTGAAAATTGGCCGTTATTTTATTATATTTTATTTGAGGCGTTTTAGTTTGCTACCTGCCGCGAGATTGGAGAGTGTTGAAATTTTCCATTTATTAAATGTACAAATCTAATATTGGGTGTATGGGTTTTTGTTTGCTGATATAGGGTTGTTCAAGAAGTTTGTGAAAATTTAATCTGATATAGAATATTATAAAATATTGATATATTATTTATAATATTCAAAGTAAAACATGCAATTTTCAAAAAATCAGTCAAATAACTGAATACGGTATACCAGGGATGGAGGAACATTGGCCGATATATCTATATTTTTACTATATGACTGTATTATTCCAAACATGTCGATAGTTTTAATATAAAGTAGGCATGTCGAACTAAATTATATATAGATATTTTTTCAAAAAATGTCTTTATTTCTTAAACATCTTAAGAACTTTTTAATTATTTTTTATAATTCTTTAAAGTCGGAACTTAATTTTAAAGGTTTATTGCTATTTTTTAAAATGATTAAAGAATATCGATATTTTCCCGGGAGTAACAATGAAAACGCCTTTTTTTGTTAAAAATTTGCTTTCAACGTAATCTCCATGCCTCATTTGGCTAAAATAGACCTCTCACCAGTTGCTGTCCACTCAGATGACGATCGTTTTGATTCCCAAGTGAAGAGATGGATCCATGTTTCATTCATTGTCACATATAGATGCAAAAAATTCTGGTTTGTTACGTTTAAACATAGACAAACACCGCTCAGAATCATCAACACGTTCCTATTTTTGGTCAAGAGTGAGCAAACGCGGCGCCCATTTTGAACAGAGCTTTCTCATAACCAAATGCTCATGCAATATAAAACCAACACGATCTTTTGATATCTTTACGATATTAGCTAACTCACGCAACTTTACTTTTCGATCACTCAGAACGATTTTGTAGATTTTTTGATGTTTTCTGGTGATACCATCTCATTTGGACGTTCACTGCGTTCTGCATCATTGGTGTCTCTACGACTACGTTTGAAGTCAGCAAACACCAATGTTTTATTGTTGTTTTGATGAAGCAGAGTCTTTATAACCATTTCCAAGCGATTGCTTCGCTTGAACGGTATTTTTTCCCATCAAGAAGCAGTGTAAAATTAAAACACTAGATTGTTTTTGATCCATTGCTTTGAAAATAACAAGAGTAGTGTCACTCTTAGCACAGTAACTCACAAACTGATGAGTAGAATATTATGAAATTTTAACAACTTTATTTTGAAGGTTAGTACTAAGTAAAAAAGTGGCGAATGCAATAAAATTAGCGCCATCTCTGTGTCTTCTGCCTTTTCAGCCCATGTTGTTGCAGAAAATAATCAATATTTTTTTCCTCGATATATCGATATTTTTCTCGACGGTCGACATCCCTAATTTAGAGTATCAAAGTTTGATCAGATTTCCCCTCCGCCCTTGTCAATTTTTTGAAAATAAAATATTGTTTTTAAAACCTAGGGTGTTTAAGTAGAGCATCGAACTTTTTTTCAGAAACCACCCCTCGCTGTCAAAATAATTTTGCGTGAAAAATTAGTGCTGTGAAGGAATATCGATACTTATTATATTGCTCAAGTTACTCAAACTTAAAATAATAAAAATAATTTTTTTAACTGAGGTATTGAAAGCATTTATGAAAACGAAAGTAACAAAATAAAGTTTTTGTTAAATGTAACGTATGTGTAGAAGTAACAGAATCGATATATTCAGTTATGTATATTCACATTATTAAGTATTTTCTTTGCGTTTGTTTTTTTCGCGTGTTCAAGTGTACCTTGTATGTTTTTCGTCTGCTAGAATCTATGTACTTTACATACTCCTGAATTGTACTGCAACTGTCTGCAACAGTCTCAGTACCCATTCTTGACACATTCTTATCATTTATACATATTTTTGATAATCATTAGCTCTAATATTAATATATATATATATATATATATATATATATATATATATATATATATAATCCATTTAACATACTCTACAAAACATTATTAGATTATTAGTATTAACTTATATATTATTATTAATTATACTATTAACGTTTAGATTTTCTGCCATGAGATCTTTCAAAATTACCTTATCCTGGTAATTTTTTTGACGCACATCTAGAATATAATATGATGTTTATTCATATTTTAATATTAGTTTCGGTTTTTAAATACATTTTATACTAGTAATATTTCATATTATTTCATATATTTTTCTGAATTTAAACTAATAAGTAGGTAAATATATACATATATATTTCAAAATTCGAATCGAAAATATCGAAATTCGCATGCGCTAATCATATACTAAATCCTTGTTTCCTTGTAGTCTGAACTTCAATTAGTTCAAGACAAAATTCCTTTTAACTCCAAAAATGAATCGCTAACACTTGCTTGTGGTATTTCTTAAGAGCTACTTTCTTTGAAGCAGAAGAATGTTTTGAATTGAATGCAGAAAAACGCCAGCTTTTAATTTATTATCTCATCTATTCCTCTTCCCTACTTTTATGAAATTTATGAAATCCATACTTTCATACTTATACCAGAAATGAACGATATTACAGACATCAATCCAAATAAATGATGATTTTGTTGTAATATTTGATATATATTGTTCGTTGTATGTCACTTCTCGAGCGAATAAAAACTTTATTTACGATCCACATACTGAGCGAATTAAATGGATTAATCGAAATACTATAGCATGTTTGCAGCATCCTTGTGAAACAACACAGTCATGGAATTGCACCGATTAGACTGTTTCATTCACTTTGTGGGCTATTAAAATCACTCCATATAGCTTCGCGTATACTTAAATCACGTTTACGTTGCACATAGGTTATAGTGATATCTCCATAAAATAGCCTTTTTATTTGGATACAATTTTGTTCAAAACAACTCGAAAACTAAACAACTAATACTGAAAACCTGTGTATAAACTGTTAACAGCACAGAGATGTTCGAATCTTGAACGAAACAAAAAGGGATTGGATTAGTTAATATAGAAATGGGGTCATTTTCTCTGCTACGAAGCAATGTTATAATGGCAGAAAGCTGCATTTTATAAATTTGTATTATAAAATATAATATGATTAAACTTGTCCTAAATATAAAAAAAATGTTTTAAAATGTATTAGTCATATTGCATTAGGAAAATATACTAAATATAGTATTTGTAATTGTTGATTACTGTCTGTTAAATATAACTTATATAACTAAACATAACAAATTATCAACTACACAGTGTCATTTTTTTTTGATTATATTTAATTTTAATGGAAAAAATGTTTATTTAATAACATGTATAATATTATTCTTTTTGGGAGCTAATTCTGTTTTATGGAGAAAAATACATGTTTTTTTTATATCGGTTACACATACATTTTCAATAAGAAAATAGCCGATGTAGTAGCGCAGTGGTCCAGGCATTGAGCCAATTTTGTGCTATTGATCTAACAGTCACAAGTTTAAATCCCTCTCAGAGCATACGTGTTTTTAATTGGCATTCGTGATTATCTACAATGTAAAATCTTATAAGGAAGATTGCAAAGATGGCCTCTAAGTTGATTATTTAATAGTCAATAGACTTAAGGCCGAAGGTCGTGGTTGGAAGCCTACATTAAGTAGTAGATGTAGTCCAAATAAACCCTAGTTGTCTGAAAATAAGACTATGTGTTATTAAAAAAAACATCACGTCAGACAAAAAGCAAATCAGATTATACTCAAAATGAAACGACTGTATTGGTTAGTCGGAAAACACCCAGCGCGACTTAAGATCAAAGAGATTGATCGATAATAAATCTCATTTGATCTTATGGGGTGCAGATATGGAGTTGTACTAAGGCGTCAAATCTAGTAATCCAACGCCGCTAAAATAAAGGTCTTTGGTTAATTACCAATGCTTATCACCATTTAATCAACAAGGATCTGCACGACGACCTTAAAATCAAATGGGTGAAGGAAGTTGTTCAATATTTCTTCATAAAGCATGAGACAAGGTTACTAAATCACAACAACGTTGAAGCGATACAACTATTGGACAGCCAACAGAACTTGTACTTGTAAAATTGTACTAAGTGTACGCATGGCACTCATATCATAAGTAGTTATTAACTACATCTATCTAGTAATGTTTCCTCTTAAAGTCACATCTAAGATTTCAGACCTAAACTGAATTATCATGGATGTACTCTCCTATAGTCTTAAATTTAATTTTAAAACACGACACATTTTTCACACATAATTTGGCTATATTATCATTAGTTGAAATGGTTTTTGTATCTTCAAACTCCGGGTAACACTGTTGTCCATCAGCAGTAATTTTTTGTGTTCGTTCTCTTTTAATATCTTTTCGGAAACCATTTAATTTGTTTATTAACCGTTAGTACTCTTATATCATTATCGGTGACTTCATTCCTAATGTAACATGGAGCGGTAACAATACTGCTACGAACTTTGTTGTGGTAAGCTTGGATCCTGTTAATGTTAGATTTCTTTGTGCATCCCCATAATTGCACACCATAGGTAATGTATAATGTAACAAATATTATTTTAATTTAACTGTTCTAGATAAATAAATAGAATGCAGTATATATTTCAAATGAAAACAAAATATGTTTGTTAATTTTCGGGGTTTTCTCATAATGTTCATCGATTTCTGCTAAAATTCTCGGACAATTTCTCTAAAACAGAAAAATATCCTCAGAGTTGGCAACTCCGCGATATTCCCAGACGATAACGAGTGCGTCTGCGCGTTGAAGTTTAAATACGTTCAAAATTCATTTGAATTCAGACATGGGCGACATTTGATTTGATTATAAATGATAATTTAAGTGTGCTGTAACGATTCTGTTTTTGTATCGGTACGAAAATTAAATTGACGTTTGAAATTTTTATACGCTCATTATGTAATTATATTATGTATTTTTTATTTTCCATCAGTTATTATCATTTATTATAAATAATGTATATTATCGATCAGATGGGATTGTAGCAATGTACAGCGAGAATTGGACTGTTTGTTGTGCACGTGATATAGAACATTGATTCGAGAGTCAATGCTAAAGGGGTCCGAACTGGATCCCCTCGTTAGGGTCCCAGGGTGACCGAACTTAGATTCTCTGTTGGCTTCGCACGCCTTTTTTTCTACAGTAGTCTCAACGATGAATATAGAAAAACATACAAATTAAAGACACATCTACACTGCATTAATAAATTCACTCAGTTCTGAAAATTAAGTTGAAAATAATTCACGTATGATGTTAAAAAATACTGAACATATATAGTTATCACGTAACAAGGTTGTCAAATATGTCACCTCATTAAAAGCTATTCAATATAAATACAAAAGTACATATTTATGAAGAAACAATAATATTAATTTTTTATCAGCACAAGAAATGTTAATATAATAATTATTTCGCAACCTTTGTCACGGCTTACTATTTTATGATTAGAACTAGTTTGGTAGGTAATTGGAAGGTTAACTCCCATTATAAAATAAATAAGTTAATAAATTTCACGTGATTTGTTGCTTCTTATAACAAATATGGTAGTATTTTTACTCTTTGTTCACAATTGCGTGAGAAAAGCTATTATTAAGATTGTACTAGCTGAGATCGTTGACATCATCATCGTATAATCATATCTCGTTATATATGAGAACTATTTATGAGAATGACGATTATGAATGAAGTAATGAAGTGAATTATTATAAATAAAAACGATTTTAACGAAGGATAATTGTAATTATAATAATTGTTTTAAGATCAGTCATGGTAATAAGCAGAATGGTTTGGTTAGGGTTAAGAAATGTTTTCTATAATGGTCATTTACCAGTCGATGGATTAACTCAGGTACCAAAGCCTGTAATTCGACATTAAATTGTATATCCATCATTTATATATTCTCTAAGATTGTTACTACACAAAGTACTATAATCTTCAATAAGTTCAGGTTCACTGTTATAAAAAGGAATTTATTTTAGTTAGATCCTGCCATTTATTAATATCGTAACTGTAGATTTTTTACTGTATATCCTTATTGAACAACTATTACTAGATATTGTTGTCACTACTCAAAATATTATAATCTTCAATAAGTTGTCAAAATGAAAAATTTTAGAAGTGGAAATGAGAAAACAAGTTCACTGTTATAAAAATCAATTAATTTTTATTAGAACCCTGCCATTTATTGATATCATAACTGTAATATTTTTACTGAATATCCTTGTTGGACAACTATTACTGGATATTGTTGTCACTACTCAAAGTATTATAGTCTTCAACAAGTTCTCAAAATGAAAAATTTTAGAAATGGAAATGAGAAAAGAACTTCAATGTTATAAAAATCAATTAATTTTTATTAGAACCCTGCCATTTATTGATGTCATAACTGTAGTATTTTTACTGAATATCCTTGTTGGATAACTATTACTCTTTTTGGTCCTTTTTCCATAAATTTTTTTGTAATTTTAGAAGAACCAGACGCGAAAAGGTTCTGTATCTGGCAAATATGTCGAATTTTGAAACAATGTTTCATCTAATAAGGTTTTAATAACCTTTACCACTGCGCCAATTTATTATTAAATAATTATTGTCTATTATAACAGATTCGCTTTTTTTAATCCATTTTAACATTGTGTGAATTACAAACTGGGACATAATATTTGTACTAGACCAAAAACCATTTGAACTAAATTAAGTGCATTAAGAGTTGGTATAAATAAACACTCGAACGAGACTTAATAATTACCCAATAATGGGGCTCTTAAAATAAACGCAAATGAAGTCCAATGCTATTGAACTGTTGAAAAAGCAAACTCAATGTACGTACGTTAATAATCCATTTCTGTTTCACTTGTCTTAATCTAAAATTGTATATTTGGATCTTAACAGTCCTTGGATACATCACGCTATCTCAAACTGTTTCCTAATTTTTTCCCAGCTTTTAGATAACAACATTCGTTAATAATTTTCGGTTTTAATTAAAAATAAAGTTTATTAAATATCAATCACATGGTTGTCCGGTATTTTTTTTAGATGAAATGATTATATAATTCGGATTAAATAAGCGATGACGCGGTAATATCCTTCTAATACAATATTTTTAAATTTCTTTATAAATTAGGAGTACTCTCTGGTTTTTTTTATCAACACTTTATTAAAAATATTATCATTGTCTCGGAAGACTAAAGAAGAATCTGAATTAAGTTCTTAACAATTTTTCTCCAATTACTGACTCAACTGTATCAATTTCAATTTATAGTGATTTTCCATGATGAATTTAATTCATCTTAACCTTTTTGGCCAGGAACAATGAAATAGTCAGTTTTGATGGCAGATTGACTATGCTTAAACTTTTAAAAGCACTCAGGACTAAAATGTTTTCTTTAATCACCGTGTGTAATATGCTTCTAAAAGTATCTTAAAGTAAAAGTAAAAGTTTTCTGTAATAGACTATTGGCCTTGAAGTTCGTTGAAGATCTAGCGCGATGTTCTTGCTATCACAGAATTTACCACTTCTTAAAGGATCATATACCACATTTTATCACATCAAGTTTCAACATACGGCAGCCAGAAAGAGTAAGGTACATCCATATTTTTATTTTAGCCTCCGTAAAATCAAAATTGCCGAATAAGGGTAATAAGTGAACATTTGGTATTATTGGTTAACACAGTCCCAACATCACAATTAGTTTTCAAATTGTTATTGTAACACCCGGGTTTATTTCGGAGTCATTTTTAGTTTCAAATTGGGACTCTATATGTACTACTTTGTTAGCAATTTTACCAGTGAAATTAATTATAGTAGTATTTAAAGAGTAATAAACAACAGACAGTAATAAAAAATCAGGCCTTTATTTAGTAATAAATAAGGGCCTAATTTCTAAAACTGTATTTTGTCTTTGTTTGTGTCTACTAGTAGGTATTTCCATGTAACTGGTAAAAGTTAAGTATCAGTGTAAACAGCTGTTAAACAATCTAACCTGGCTGCTAAATTCGATGGTTCTGACACCTACTGCTGCCCATCAACATTTTAAAAAAATTTATAGTGGCTATTTTAGTATCAATGACAAAGAACGACTTTTAGCTCCACAAGATTTCAGAGGCAATTATTTGTTAAACTTATTGGCCGAAAATTTAGCTTAAACTCTTCAAGAACTTTCAGCTTAGAAGGTGGAGAATCAACATAAAACAGCATAAAAAGATTTCTGTGACGTATTGTAACTAGAAATGAAAAGTAGAGATAGAACGACAGTCCCAAACGCAAAAAATGATGAGTTTGCCCAGGAGAGACTAGTTTGTCACTAAATGTCTAGTAGTACGAATTTTAGTACGAAAGAATGATCAGAATACCGTAATACTAGAGTCGAAAACCCTAGGGAAATACCACAATCTATTGATATATTTGGCAACATTAGTAATTTAATGGTACAAATATTAACATAAATATATTGTTGCTAATACTATTTTACATTTATTCAGTATTATTGATCGCTGACAACTTTTTGCCATCTTCCAGAATAATTCTATATTTTATATTTTTATTCAATATTTTATTTCATCCATAGAAATAATGAGTCAAGATTAGCTAGGAGCCGGCTTGATTGGCGCACTGGTACAAGCGACAGGACGATCCACCTACTGTCGCATTAGTCGCGGGTTCGACTCTTGCTGGGCATGGTCGCAAAATTTATTTTTGTAATTGTTTAATAGTTGTGATTGTCCTAGACAAGTGCACAAAATCCGACAAGGAAAATGACCCCAGTCACGCCAGTAAACAGGCTGGGTAAGACCTGACGATCCCAGAAGATGATTTCTAAGTTGATCGCTCGTCAGTTGGTAGGTTTAATGTCGAGAACTGTGGTTCGGAGCCCACGTTAAACAGTAGATCCAGTCCAGATAAACGCTGGTTGGTAAAAAGGAGACTTTAAGATATAAAAAAAAAGATTAGCTAGGCCGTGTACTATTGCACTAAGCTATAAAATTTCCGACCGATACACTTAAACACTGTAACACTTGTGGTCAAATAATATTAGCGGTCGGAAGAACCAGATTGTCTTAATAATTATTTTTTGTTTATATATTCATATATTTCACAAATATATTAAGTTGACAAGAATATATTTAGTTTTTTCCTTTTTTCTCTTGTAACCAACGAAGAACAAAATGGAGATCAAATGGATTTACGAGGTTGTCAAAGATTTTGCCTTGAAACATGAAATATGGTTGCTAAGTCACATCAATATAGAAGCAATATAGTCATCAGATTGAAGATTGAATCGAACCAAATCACGTGAGCTCGTATAGTGTATGTTTAATGTTAACTTTAGCTTAAGTAGTCTAATTTAATTTTAACTTGAAAAACACATACCGACGTATTTATCCAATACTCGCCCTGTTTGTTTATTGATGCGATAACAGAACAATAGTAATAAATTAATTTTATAAATTAAGATTGTACTTAATTGTTTCTATACCTTTTATAATTATTTTTTTTTGTTTTAGGTAAGTTCCACAATAATCAGATCACCGGTACTATGACTAAATAGTGGCAACAATAGTTTTGTAAGGTAATTCTTATTGATATTAGGTATTGTAGTTCTTGTTGAAAATGTAACGTTAATTATTACGTAACATGTTTTGTTATGTTACAGTTTTGTTGTAAAAGTGGAGTTAAAAACTCTGCGTATTTTTCATAAAGATATTTACCATTATCGATTACATTGATCAACCGAATAAAAATAGATTATATAATAATTTGCGCAAGTTACACGGGATCAAAATGCAACAATTTTTTAATTAAAAAAGTCAGTGTTATGGGAATTAAACTATCTTCATTTTTAATCTCCCCCGTGATTTGTTAATAATAACTTATAATTTTCCCACTAATATTTAATACTAAATAAGTTGATATTTATTCAATAAGTCCTCTTTCATTCACATTGAAATTACCGTTTCAAAGTACTCTAAATTAATTGAGATGAGAGCAAATTTTAATATAGTTTAATTAATTTTTACTGAATAATTTTTAACATAATTAAAAATCGTTGCGAAATCTTTTATTCACAATGAGTGATCACAAATGGCAAGTTATAACATATAAGTTATGATAATATAATATAATCCATAAGATTTTATAACTTTTTCATTTCATTGTTTCATCATTCTTTCAAATCAACTGATCGAATGAAATAATATACTTCCAACTGTTATTTTCAAAAATGTCTGATATCTGATTATCCAAACTTATCATTTTTCACTACCATTAATTATATCTTTTAGTATTAGCAGCTCACAACACATCCCTTTGATTGTCAGTCTCGATTTAGTTGGTGCGCAGTGGAGATCTTTTTCATTTTTTATTATTGTAATATATATTTTCATCGATAGTAATTAATAATACGGTGCAAGATCGACTCTTTTTTTATGTTAAATCGGCTTTGGCAATTGGTTTTCCATCCAGCAACCCCTCAGATTTTTTCAAACAATCTCATTTTTCATTTAAAAATCAATCAATCATTCGATGATCAGAATTCGATGATTTTCTATAGCTGGTTCAAAGTCGAATAAATTATTTTAGAAACAACATTTAACAATTTTACTTATGCTGTTACGTAGCAAAACCTTTTTTGCGATTTTTTTTCATTTTTTTTTATGTGAAATTTATTCACATACATTTACCGATTACATATAAGCCATTTTGATTGATCATTTGTATTTTTTCTGGTAATATCTTAATTAAGACACTGTAGAATTTTAGAGATTGTTAATAAATTATTTTTACAAGCCAAAATAGTTCAATTTCACTTTATTTCACAATTAGGACTTTCAGTTCAAAATGTTTGATACCAAAAAATCTTCGATAACTTTCTGACAGATTCTTAAGTGCTGAATAAATGAATAAGATGTATTTAAAAAAAAAACTTGGTGTACATGTATTTTTACACGACTATTAAGTTTCATGTAACCAAACCAGCCGCAGCTCTGTGAAGAAATTGTACCTATTACCTAACAATGAAAGAGAAAAATGCGAACTGGTTAATATTGCGTTTTTTGCATCGAATTTATGCAAAGGTGAAATTGTATCAAATTTGTTTTGTATTTTTCTTGAAGTTATTTTTTGCTAAAATTTTGTTTTCTAATTTCTTGAAATAGACGTAAAATGAATTTATGTTGATTTCAAAAAGCTTTTTTTATTGATTTTTATCTACAATATACTTTTCACTTTTTGTTAAAGTGCTTGCATTATATTTTGAAGCATGTATTATAATTAGTTATTTAATTAATATCATCAGTTGAGATGTTGATTGTTCTTGTAAAATCGACTTCGTTAACATGATCTTGATGGAAAATTATCATTTCAATAATTCGTTCAATATATGCACTTCGTTTTAGATAATCCACTGACACTGGTTCTTGCAATTACTTGAACATTATAACCTTTAGAGCCATTGAGAGTCATATTGTGCTTTCATCATTTCTAAATTGTTGTGAATTATAAATATACTCTTATTACCATGTAAATATACTCTTATAGATTTCTACCATAGTAATATTAGTAGTAAATAGCATAGCAAAGTTTTAAAATGTACAGGGCATACAAACACGTCTTTTCTATATGGTTACTTGTTGTATTTATCGTGGTACAAGGTATGTGGTATTCCAATTTAAACGAAAGCTTACAACAACCACTCTTAAAGATATCTCGAGAGTCACCAGATTTTAAGCCTTTTTTTGAAAAATAATTTCTTTGAATAACCAGTGACGTTCAATACAATATAACGTATATTTCTTCTGTTTTATCTTCCAGTAGGCCAATTTTTTTTTTGAAAAGTTTTATCAGTTCGATTTAAAGAGCTTTCAAATACATGTAAAATCGCTATAAAAAGACTTTTTATAAAATAATGCACACCACGTAAATCCTAAAACTATACCATCTGATTATCAGCAATGGTCAGTACAATTCACCAAGAGATTATTTCATTTAGATACATTATTCTCTACTCCTTTGCTATGCGTATGATTTTCTACGTTGAAAAATAACGTTTAAGTATATACGTGACGATAGATCCCTAATAGTACTGGTTATGTTTCCCTAATTAAATTTGTTTACGATAGATAACAAACATCCGACTGGGTTTGTTTTGATTTGAAACTGTCATTCGAAAAATATAGTCCTGTTTTTGATGACTATTTTTAGAATCATTACCGATATTCCGTTTAAACTGCTCGAAATATCTCCTTTTTCGTCAGAATCGTTAGATTCAAAATACAAGAATTTGTTGAATATTTGCTTTTCCGTCGATTATTTCGAATACAGTTGTTGACAGTAAACATCTGAATTGGTTATCTATTTATATTTTCGACTACTTTCGAATGCTACTTGTAGACTCTTCATTTTTTAGTTTCTAGACGAGTGTTATAAGGCATTTCTCGAGCACATTGTTTGTTAAATGTACCCTGTACATTTGAGTCATAAAAAGTGAAGTGTAGACTTCTAAGTGAGTTTCTCTAACTAGAAAATGGAAGAACTTTGCTTGAATTTTGGTAGGAGGAATTTGAAGATAAAAAGAAAGTTATTTTTCTACTATAAGCCACAATTGCTGTAGAACTGTGCTACAGTTTTAAATCGGGAGTCTCATAAAACATTATTGGAAACCTAATGAATATTTTAAAGAAAAGTAGGCTTGATGTTTTGAATTGAGTCATTTCAAACATGAGTAAGCCATTATATTTTAAAATTGTTGAAAATTAATTCTAATTATTAACAACACGAGTTTAAATGAATCATACATAATGTATATTTTGGAAAAATTATTAGTAAATTATTATATCTTTATTTTCCTTAAATGGACAAAAATGTTTCCGTTTTAAACCATCTTATATACCTAGTTTAAAATATATTGTACTTATTTTTATCGGGTTTTACAAATACTCTTCAGATCAGTATATGTATTTTAAATTATTTTGTTAAGATTTTATTCTGGTCCAAACTGGTAATATGTCCTTTTATATGGTTTATAAAATAGGCTCAAACGATTACATCAGATAATATTTTTTGTTCAAATACCAGGTTGTTCAATAAATTTTATTAGTCGAGGGGGGAAACAAGATTTCATTGTTTCAGATACATTTTATTATTCATTATAATCTCCATTATTTGATTTTAGCCATATTACAGCAGAAATGGTTTTCCGCGCAATAATTTGTGGTATTTGAGAATAAATAAAATGTTAAAATGTTATTTTGTTTTTAGTCACGTCAACCTCTTGGATTTTTTAGTGACTGGATCTATGCTTAAGCCTACCGATTGGCGAGTGACCAACTTTAGAAATCATCCCAGAAGACATCCGGTCTTATCCAGCCTGGTTACTGGCGTGACTGGGATCATTTCCTTGTCGGATTTGACATTCTTGCCTAGAACAATCATGAATATTAAACAGTGACAAACATATACTTTACGACCACGTTCCAGGAGGATTCGAATCCGCGACTATCGCAACGGTTTACCACTGCGCCACCAAGCCGGCTTGATAGCAAATAGAAGTCAGGGAGAATAAAATCTTGGGAATAGGATGTATGGAATTCGATGACTTCTAATGGTATCAGCACTGTGAGAAGGTGTACTTTTAAATGTTTCTCTTAATCGCTGATCCTTTATAATCAGAACCTGTAATTTTGTAATGTTTTTTTTTGTTAAAATAAGTGTAATTTAGATGTCCTTCGTAGAGATTATCCTCAAGATTTTCATTACCACATTTAAATAGATCAACTCATCTTTCGACTGTTCTGATTGAATGTGGGGACTGGAAAAGTGATTTTTAACAATCGGTTATGAATTTGTTTCCCTGTACTATACCTTGCGAATCTTATGTAGACAATTCAAAAAATGTATTTACTGTTATATGTCAATTGATCGATATCGATAAATTTCATTTCTACAAAGAATTTTTGTCGAAACATCGCTTCGTACATTGAACAACGTATTATTTTGCTATGTTATTTTCGCATTAAATTTATTTCTAGTGTAACTTTTTTGATCCTAATAACAAAGCCATTAAATTTTAGACATTATGGCGCCTATAATGTTGGAAATAATTATTAGAAACCAATCATATTTTTGTACAAAACTCTTCAAGCTTCCAAGCATTCAAGCTTCTGTCCAAATCCTACTTAATATGTGTAAAAGCCATGACAACTTGCCATGTTTGTGAGGAAACATTTTTTGGTAATATTAATAGTCATTTAACATATTTTCTTTAGCAGATATTTTGAATTGCTGTTGAGATTAGGGGAAATCATCGTTAGTGTAGAGAAAAACTAAGGGTGGTAAATTTTAAAAATCCCCTTGCGGATTTCTAGACTAAAATACTTGGAATCATCAGCCATTTATTTTAACCGACATTTAGGTGATCCCGATTTTTTTTGTGAATTTTTAATATATTTTACGTAGAAGTTGAATTTCCGTTTAGATTAATGAGAATCAACATCAACTTTAACATTTACATTCACTATACTAGTCAATGGATTATTTAGACATTATCAGCATGACATTAAATTGATTACTTAAACTCTGATTTTTTTTTACCAAAAAAAGTAACGAAACTTAAATAATAATACGAGATTTTTTTTTAGTTTGAAGCTTTATTGTGATAAATCGCTACAATGTATTTTACTCGAAATGTTGTCCATCGATAGCTGTCACTTTTTCCCATTTTTCTCGAAAAAACTGATGAAACCGAAAATAACAATGTATCTTTGAAGCTATCCACGAATCGATCAATTTTTTGGTATAAGAAGTGAAGCGCTGCTCAGACAGATCACGACTCATGTCGAAACAAGTAGTAATCAGAAGGAGCAAACTCTGAAGAATAAGGCCAGTGGGGCAGCCCTTCGCATTTTAATATTTCCTAGTATGTTTTCACGGTGCTGCAACATGTGGTCGAGCGTTGTCATGCTAAAGAATATCATCGTTGTCTTTTCAATCAATTGTAGTCGATAGTAATCCCAGTAATACAATTTCAGATATTTTCAACGTACTGTGAAAAAGTGAAACCTGCGAGTGAGGCTTCAACATGATGTGGATTATAATGCACCCGATGCGATTGATACACAGTAACGTCATCTATTGTAATTCCTTTAAAATTAATTTATAAGCCAGATAAATAAGACGGTTGGTAATCGGTAATATAATTTTGAAAAACTAAACAGTTATTACGCCTGAAATATAGGTCCGACAGCCGTGGTTTGCGATTCAGATTTTTCTCCATTATGGCGATTTTTTTCGCCATATCCAATAACGAATTCATTAGTTACATTTTAAACATTTTCCGGTCCATAAACCCGATCTCTCCGATCAACACGACGTCGCGTCGGCCTATCCGATTTCCCCCTTCGGTTGCGACACGACATTCTTCAATTTATACGGTCAAATTATCGGTTCTATTAGGTTTCTTGCGGTCCAGTTACGTAAACCGGTATTGTTTTGCGTATTAATCGCCTTTTTCGATGGAAACACGGTGTTTATTAATATTTAGCGCCGTCGCGTTTGCGCGCCGGACCATCGCTGTACGATGTATTCGTTGACGTTTTCTCGTCTCTGTCCGACGTTTCGGCGCGAATACGACGGATTGTAAGCGGACAAGTTTATCGTCTTTGGCAGTAGTTACTATGAAAGTCGAGCGCGGACGAAATTATCCATATATCGGCTTCGATATTTAAAAAAATGTATGGACGTTTTAAAAATATATCGGAGAACTAAACAAATATTGATATATCGAGCTAAATAAATATCGATTATTTCTTAAACATTTAAAAAAAGTACCGATATATAAACTTTTAAATTTATGTACCGAAAAATATTTTTGGCATTTAATTTTAAAGCTTTTTTAACATTTGCATTGCTGTAATTTTCTGGGCAACTGTCTAGGTTTTTTAAAATATATTTTAAAGTCTCTTTTTTACCAACGAGGATTTATCTGGACTGGACCTACTGTTTAACGTAACATTTACTACTGTTAATGTGTGTTTACTGTAGACAAGTTTTACCCATCCTGATTACTGGAGTGACTAGTATGGTTATTCCTTGTTGGATTTTCCACTGTTTCCTGTAAAGACATTTACAATTGCAAACACAAACATAAAGTACATCCATGCCCCAACAGGATTCGAACCCGCGATTGTCGCAACGGTATAAGGAATGTCCTGTCGCCTTAACCACTGTCGCCTTAACCAAACCGGCTGTCTAGGTTTTTTGGTGAAAATTCATAATCGGTTTATCGGCCAAAGATATCGATATTTTTTTCGGAATCTCTGGTAGTTACTATAGTAAAATATTGCGAAATTAGTATATATGATAAGTTGGAGTTTATATTAAAGGGTCTTTTTCATATTTTTACACATTATATTGTAAAAAAACTGTATACGTTATCATACTTAGTTTTCAGGCGGCTTCATAAATCAAGCGATAGAAGCCATAAGAGGGGGAAGAGAGAGTAGGTGGAGTAGGGCTTACTATTTAATTATTCTTACGTAAATTCTCATGAATTTTGTGACATGTTAGAGCTGTAGCTATATGAATATAATAATTGCCATATTAAAATAATTCTATCGCATTTCTGCTCTGACGATATTAAATCTTATGACATATTAACTGTACTCGATAGGAATCTCCTATGATGGTATCGTGTGATATTTCTGAGACTAAGAGTATGTGACTTATACTTGGGTAAATGAAGACGTAACAGGTCAATTGAAAAGTCCGGCCTACCATAGTAAAACACATTTTTTTGGCAAAATTAGTTTTTTTTATTCAACATAATTCCCTTCAAGGGTGATACACTGATTATAGCGACCCTCCAACTTTTCGATACAATTTTTGTAGTACGATTTGTCCTTTGCTTTAAAATAGGCCTCAGTTTCGGCGGTCACCCCTTCATTCGACGAAAATTTCTTCCCAGCGAGCATTCTTTTGAGATCTGAGAACAGGAAATAGTCGTTGGGGGACAGATCTGGAGAATACGGTGGATGAGGATGCAATTCGAAGCCCAATTCATGGATTTTTGACACGGTGCATTGTCTTGGAAAAACAGCACTTTCTTTTTCTTCAAATCCGACTGTTTTTAGGCGATTTCGTCCTTAAAACGGTCCACGTAATGCTATGTAATAGTCGCCGTTGATGGTGCTTCCTTTTCAAGGTAGTCAATGAAAACTATTCCTTGCGCATCCCAAAATACAGACGCCATAACTTTGCCAGCCGACTGTTGCGTTTTTCCAAGGTTTGGAGCGGGTTCATCGTGTGCAGTCCACTAGGATGACTGTCGATTCGGAGTGAAATAATTAAGCCATGTTTCATCCATTGGCACATATCGACGCAAAAATTCGGGTTTATTATGCTTTATTATATTCAAACACTGCTTCCAATCATCAACACGTCGTTGTTTTTGGTCAAAAGTGAGCTCGCGTGGCACTCACTTTGCACAGAACTTTCTCATACCCAAATATTCGTGAATGATATGATGTACACGTTTACTTTCGAGTGTCTGCTATTTAATTCAATTTCAATTTACGGTCATTCAAAATCATTTATATCTGCGTTCACCGTCTTCGGTGCTCATTTCACCACGTCTATACGTAGCATACTAATCCTTGATGGTTGATGATCCTGGGGCAATATCCGGAAACTCGGCATCAAGTGAAGTCTCAGAGTCAAGTCAAGAAATTCCTTTTTATCCATTTTTTTAAAATTACAAATGTTGCTTCACTCAAAATGTTATAATTCACAAACTAATGATCCGACAGCTGTCAAATTTATACCCGCATCTTTGGAGGGTTAGGACTTTTCAATTGATCTGTTAACATGTTCAAAGGATTGTCCTATTTTGGTACCCAAAAAATGCTTAAATGCTTTAATATATTAGGCCTATAAATTCGTTTTCAATATTTTTTTATTTGCAGCTCTATTGTGAAAAATATAAAGGTATAACCTCTTTAGCCCTTATAATGTTGCTTTAGTATAAATATAGTTAGTGTGGTGTCAGATATCAAATACGGTGATAGTACAGTTAAATAATCGATCAAAGTCATTGACAGTAGGTGTGAATTGGTAGCAATATTGACAAGGGATATAAAAACCATGTGACGATCTTTCTTTTTTTTTCATTTTCCTCCTTATTAATTAATCGAAACCGAATAATTGTTCATATAATTTTTAGGATGGTAATTAGCAGGCTGTCTTTTCCTCCAACAACTTGGATCATTGATTGGTTCACACTTAGACTGATAACAGATTCCACAGAGCATAAAATTTAGAATCTTTTTTATTTAAATTTTAAATTTAAAATTTAGAAAAATTTAGAAGGGTCTTCAAATTGAGATAAACTGACATTGAATATTTAATCTGTTGTTTGTTATTCAATCATTGTTGTAAAATCACTATGGCTAGTTATACTATTGAGCAGTTTGAATTGGTTAGTTTGAAATCATCCTCAATAATAAGGCGCATTTTTGAATGAAAATCTATTCTAACAAACATAATTGCCATATGTGGAATAATGCCAACCCACACAAGATTTTAGGTGGCAGTACATCTACAAAAAGTTACTGTTTAAGCTACGATTTAAATTCCCTACTACAACTACGACTAGTTTTTGTAAACCGCAATCGTCCAATGCCCTTATAGTCAACACCACTTTTGCTATCATTTAATTCG
Source organism: Rhynchophorus ferrugineus (assembly GCF_030347505.1). Taxonomy (NCBI): domain Eukaryota; kingdom Metazoa; phylum Arthropoda; class Insecta; order Coleoptera; family Curculionidae; genus Rhynchophorus; species Rhynchophorus ferrugineus. The sequence continues at coordinate 85,394,621 of NW_027472580.1, read as the reverse complement.
AGTGGATTTACATGGCAGTTAGATTAGGCCACTCGCATCCATGTCACCATTGGAATCTTCAGTGAACATTTGAACGATGTTAATATAGTACATCTTTACGCACAGATTACATTCATCACATTTTAACATTGACCTGTCGTTGAAAAATCATATAAAGGGTAAGAAACAAAATTATGTTGCATTCGAAGCACTTCCTGGATAAATTCTTCTGCGAAATACGCAGAACACTATTACTATAAGAAAATTCCTTACCGATGGGTATGCCATCTTTATAAATCCGTAAAAATAATTTCACGGCTTTAGATTTTTTCAGATTAGAAGGTTGATAAAATATTGTTAATTTAGATGTAGAAATTTTGATGTTTTGTATTGGGACTGGAAGAAAATCCTTCGTTGGGAAAATAACTTTCTAGATCTCAACGATACAAAGAGCGGAAAGTTGTAAGCAGTGAACAAAACTGAGTAATTAAGTAATGAAGTAATTAAATATTTTCTTATATTTTGTAATATTATTAAGAAAAAGAGAAGACCACTTTGTAAGACTATGAGAAAAGTGAGAGTGCTACGTATCATGAAGTTACTTTATCAATATCTGCTGGGCATAATTTGTTTAACCGTTTTCATTCAGGTACATTTGTTGTGAAAATTAAATCACTGAGAAAAGCGAATTACATTTTCGAGAAAGCCCAATAAAATAAATAACAGCAGTGTCGATTTTACAATAGAATATAATGTTGAAGCTCTTAGCGAGGGAGGGATTTTTGTTTGTATTTGTTTTACAATTGTGAGTGTCCAAAAGGTCTAATTTTGTCTAAGCAGGATGATCCCAGTTATGCCAGTAACCAGGCTGGGTAAGACCGGATGTCTTCTGGGATTATTTCTAAGTTCATTACTCGTATGTCGGTAGGCTTAAAGCCGAGGGCCGTAGTTCTGAACCGAAGCTAACCATAGTTGTTATAAAGGAGATCCTAAAGTATAACAATTTTTTTCACATAACCAATATTTCCAGCTAGAATCAATTGGTCTAGAGACCCCAGGATTCGACAGGGGTTGTCGTATTTTATTACCTATCGCGAATGATGAGTGGGTAGTGCTTTAATCAGCTCATTGGAATGTTGCAATGTGCTTCGTGAAGCTGTCCACGAACGGGATGCCTGATTCCATATAGGTATTCGCGTTCCTCGCTAACCATGGGGCATAGAGCAACGCGCGTTTTGGATTGGAATACTTACAAACTATGAGTTGTCTCTCAGAGACGTACTTGAACCACATCTGTGCTCCAAAATGGCAAGCTGATCGGGCCAGCATTTCATACAGGGTCGCGTTCTGGGGAATGTGCTTTTTCTGCAGAATAGTGCATATAGGAGGCTATACACGCCATTGCCTTTGCAGATAGCGTGTTTAATTGAACCTGTAGTCGTATTGGAGAACCAGGGGATAGGGACTTTATCGATTTGAAGGCAGTGGGCACGGAACTCGCTCCGATTATGGAATAAAATAGGCGAGTTTTGCATGGGTTTAGTTTTCTGGTAACTACAGATTAGTTGCCAGACTTCTATCACGCGATCGCCTGGTTGAGTATAGGCTTCTTGGAGTATGTTACGAATGTCATCGGGACAGTATCCGGTGGTGAAAAACGTGGTATTGTCAGCATAAAATGCTGTGTTCGATTTCTTCAGCAGTGGGAAAATGCCCATGTACAAAATGAACAGGGTCGGGGCTAATGGAAAACCTCGTGGAACTTCTGCGGAGATTTGCTTCCGAGAGGAAACTAAGTCACACAATATTTACTTGAAGATTCCTGTCTTCCAAGTAAGAATGAATTAGGGAATTAGGTCATCTGGTAAACCTAATTTTTGGGCTTTGAAAATGAGACCGTTGTACCACACTTGGTCGAGAGCTTTGAATACATCTAGAAAGAGTGCTCCAGCTCTACGACCTTTACAAAGGACCTGATGTATGGTGGCTGGACGCGGGCAGCTTGATTGCGTCAGTGAAACTATTGAGAGCGTGCAATATCGCTTTTTCGACAAGTTTGGAGAGAGAACTTGAGAGTGTTAGACGTAAGCGCAAAAAGAATAAAACTGTCTATATAAGGTAAGAAATAAAATCTTGCTCTTCTCCAAGCACCACCTTCCGCGAAATGCGAAGAACGCTATCACTAAACGAAAATTCGTTAGTAATAGGTGCGCCATCTATTGTAAATCCGTAAAAATTATTTCACGGCCTTAGTCTAGTAATATTCAAATGATATATCAAGATAAATGTCGTGTATATACAATTTATCCCAAACATCTTTTTAGTGTGTGTGTGTCCATAATTCCAGCATGGGAGAGAGGGAGACAGAGTTAAAGAGAAAGAGACGCAGAAGGTAAAACATTTGTGTTTTTATCTTTCGGTGTGTCGTGTGGCGGCGATTCGGTCGATCGTTGCCAGTCCAGACGTTAGACAATTATTAGAATTGCGAATATTTAAATAAGTTACTACCGGCTGATTACGTCGACTATGTCGAGCCTGTTTTAGTAACGCAATTGGGCGTAGTGTTTTTAACGATGTGCAGTACATTAAAGGTAAATAAAAACATACGGTGTACGAGAAAAAATTATTTGTACTGAAATCTCCGAGATCATTTATAGAATCATAATTAGTTTCTAGTTAACTATCTACAACTGTAAGTTGATTTTTGATCGATGAAACGTTGAAAAAGTAATCCAACTTTCTAATATTGGGTTTAAGAAAAAGTTTTTCAAATAAAATTCAAATATTTGTCGTATAGAATACAAACCAGTTCATTAAAAACAAATGTCCTCCATTATTATCGAAGATGTTTCGCCATTTTTCGAGTAGAGCCAGGATTGATCTATTCTACGAATAACTAATTCGAAGCAATATTGTTAAGAAGTATTGTCTTTTGATAGTCTTTTTTTTACTTTTTCCCGTGTCCGAATGATGTATCTCTTGAGGTTATCCACGAATTGATCCATTTTCTGTATCTCCATAAGAAGTTAGAAAGGTCCTGAATCAAGTCATGACTCATATAACGGAACAAGTAGTAATCGGAAGGAGCATAGTCCGAAGAATACGGCGAATAGGGTAGCAACTTCCCATTTTGAAAGGTTCCAACTATGTTTTCATCGGTTTTGCAACATGTGGTCGAACGTTATCATGCCGAAGATTAACATTGTTGTGTCTTTGCTCATATTTCGATCGTTTTTCGCCCAGTGGGCAGGCCAAACGCATTACGTAGTCGACAGGGCTCCGCAAGCGTCAAAAGCAGTATTCACAAATTGACGTCGACACACAGCATTCGATGACTTTCAGCTGTCTTTTTCTTTGAAATTGGAATAAAAAGTAAAATTCCCGCAAATTCATTTTAGTCAGTGAAAATTCGGACATTTCCAGTGCAGTCAACGCCTGGCGGTGAGGCTACATCATGAAGTTGGTTAATGCTGTTGCAGATCCTTTAAAACTAGATTATTTTAAATAAAAATAAACAAAAAACATATTTCACCGTTATTATAGAAGATGTTTCGTCATTTTATCATGAGTAGAAACGTGAATGTTCTATCCTAATAGATTGAGACAGTCGTTGTCGCTCTAGGTTATGCAGTACTTTCTCAGCTTATCATTTACTGATACTTTCTTGTCAATTTTTATACAAATTCCTTCAAAATTAGGTTGTAAAGAAGTAAGGAGTTACCTAGTACAGTTTCATCACGTCATCCTAATAATTAATTATAAATTGGATTTTTTTTTACAGATATGGTGATATAAAAATATTATGCTTTAGTATTCTGTAATTTAGTATATTTTTCCCTTAATATATATAATATATAGCTATAGGCCCTGGCTTAGTCGACCTTATGGGAAATCAGTCTCTTTTAATAGATCATTTGTTTATAATTGAAAAATTAAACTAACCGGTTTTCTGTAGCATTTGAAAGAAGCAGTAAGTCAAGGAGTGCTATGTTTGGAGTATACGTTGGATACATCAGAACTTTCCAACCAATTCCAATTTTCCATCGACCATCAGAACAATGTATGTGCAGGAGTTGTTGCAATGAAAGTCAACGTTAATCTTTTTTGTGTTACCAGATTTGTGTAAATAGTTCACTAGCACTTCTAATATAATTATTTTGTTCCACTTTTTCAAGAACTTCCTCAGCATTTTCAATGATTGATCAGAATATATAAAATTTTTCCATTTCCGAAAAACCATTTCTGACCAGCAGGTTTTGATAACTTCATCTCATCATTTTTATAACATACACAGTAACTTCATAATCACCTCGTAAACAGCACATATTTTTTTATGTTTTTCCATTTAATGTGTTCTTCAATTTGTCCTAAATACATTGTAAAATATGGCAAACTTTTTCATTAATTTCCGCCATTTTTTCCAGTGCTAACAACTTTCCATCCATTACATACAATACCAATCTCTATGTTTTTAAAGTTAATGAAATTGTTAAAGTTTCTAAAGAATCTTTATCTCAGTTTTAACATCTTTAGAATTCTAATTTAACAAATAATAACCTTACAGTTAAGTGCTACGCCTTTTATCCTGGCGAATCTCTGAACAGAAGAAGTTGCACATCATAGAGTAAAAGCTTATTTAGTTTGTTACCATTATTTGTCTATGGTTATTGTTCTTGCTTCGGCCTTAATTCTCCATACGCTGTAAGTATCTTCACCAAGTAGAGTTGTTTTCTTTATATGTACTCTTCTACACTTTCTTATTTCTTTATTTTTCATCCAGTTTATCATTGTTGCAGCCTTGGCTCTTCTGAAATATTTTATCTCTTCTATATTTGCACCTTTATCTCTTTTTAATAATACCCACGTCTGGCACGAATGTTGGAATTGGTCTGCAAATTGCTTTATACACTTGCATTTTAGTTTTGTTTGATGTTTCCTTTTCATAAATTAATTTTCTATATACAGCGAAGTACAAGCTCGTCGTTTTTCTGATTCTAGAATTTAATTCCATCTCATTGCCCGCATTACTTCCAATTTCTATCTTCATTCGGCTATTTATTACTTCTAGCGCTCCCATCATCACGACTTTTTTAAAATTATTTTGCTTATATTCAGTCTGTTTAAGATTTGCTGTAGGTGTTCTGGCCTATCAGTTGTTATTATTACATCATCTATAAAGGATCCTACTGACATTTCTATGTTTTACGTATTTTTATAGTATCTAAATATGTAGTCTTGTTTTTTCTGTTCGATATATCTTTATTATTTCATCCTTTAATATTATAAACAGGGTTGGGCGTAAACATCCATCTTATTATAATCATGTTGGGTTTCCTGAATAATTAATTTTAATTATGACATGTATATCAATGATTTGTGGTCTTTTCATAAAAATTACTATAAAAATGTAATAACCATAATTCTTCTAGCATCAACAATATTGAAGAAAATATGATAATTTTATTCTCGAACAAAGGTAGTCTCGCATAGCTCTCAAAATGGCCATTACTCACAATTAGAAATTATTTAATATATCTGGGCTCCGAGTTTCCGTCCAATAAAAGCTTAACTTAGATGATATATAGCTTCAAGCTATTCAGTAATAAAGATTACCGCAATATTAATATGAAAATAGAGGGGAGAATTTTATATTGATTTTTCAGTATAAATTTTTTTTATTTATATATTTCTTATTGTTATACTAAAGAACAATACCTTTATAGCGAGTTCGGAAACAACGAATATTTCACGACTTTCTATTAAATTATAGGCACTAGCCATAATCTTTTGACCATAACTAATTATTATATCAATACATCCTTTCAGTTAACCCCTGTAAAATTTTAAATAACACCAAAACCCGATATGTTTATTTTTGTTTCGAGTTTCCCATCAACGGTTTCTTATGTCGTCATTAATTATAGAACCAATTTTATAATTACGAATTAATTAATGGAGGAAAAAGGCGAGCAGAAAACCCGTAATTCGGAGCAATGGGTAAATTAAAACATTCCTGACTAGAAATCGGTTGTATAAAGTAGAAATTGAAGGAAATAGGGCTACTAGGAATGATATGTCTTTTTTTATTTTTTTGTAATGTTTTAAATTAGAAAAAGTTAAATATTTTATAGCGGAAAGCGTGTTGAATTAATAATTAGTTGATTTTATATATTAGGTTAAGTGATTACAAGTAAAGTTCCTGGTCTCGGCAACTAATACAACCGATATCGGATTTACCAGCAGACTAGGTGAGATTTACCACTCATTTTGTAAGTGTTTTACAACGATTCTAAAAAAAACATATATCCTAATTATTTAGAAACTTTGTACAAGAATGTGCAGCCAAGTACACTCTACACTACTATCAGTTTTCTGAAAGTTTTTGGAGAAAACCAAACTTTGATACAGTACTTCGATGGACCACTTCGCTAAGGGGACGATAAACTATACATGATCTACTTTATGTCAAGAAAAGCCAAACACCTTAGCTCATTTGTGGATAAATTAAAATGCAATAAAAACATATTTAACAACGTTAACCAAATGTCTATTATTTTTTATGATCGAGCATTTTTTAGTTCAGAAATATACCCAGAAACTATTTCCTGTGTAATCTTCAAAAGATCACAAGAGTTCATATTCAAACTAACAATGCTGATGCAATGAGAACGATAGAGCACAAATCATAAACTTATATAAAAAAGTAAGTAAAGTAAAGCATTTTCATTGAGAAAAAAATGTGATTATTGTGGACTATATCATATTTATATAACACAAGGACTGAAAACTTTCGGGCGTAGCAAAGAAAACGCGTTTTTTTGTTCAAAATTGACTCACACAATAACACTTGTAGAACGATTTATTTTTTGCCTCAAAATAGGCCTATCACCAGTTACTGTACATTCATGGCGAAACACCGAATTCAGAATCATCAACACGTTCTTGTTCTTGGTCAACAGTGAGCACTTTGAACAGAGGTTTGTCATAGTGAAATGCTCATGCAATATATAACCAATACGTTCTTTTAATATCTTTACGATTATAACTCACCCAAATTATTTTTTTCGAATTTGTGATTTTTTTTATGTTTTCTGGTGTTACCACCTCATTTGGACGTCCACTGCGTTCTGTATCATCCGTATCTCTATGACCACGTACCTACGACCACGACCTCCTTTACTATAGTTCTTATAACACTTTTCAAGCCATTGCTTTGCTTAAATAGTATTTTTTTCCACCAAGAAGCAGTGTAAAATTAAATCACGAATTTGTTTTTAATCCAATTGTTTTCAAAATAATAAAAGTAGTGTCCCTCTTGGCACACTAATTCATAAAACGTATGAGTAGAATATCATGAATTTTTTTTCTTATTCCATGATGATCAGCTAGAACCAAATGGTCTTTTGCTGATGTCGTTTCGGGTTCAGGATGTGAGTGTTTTGCGGGTGACAGAGACCTTGGGTTACGATTGGGATTGTCGTAGTCGGTTTGCTACCGAGGTTTGTGGATGGGTAGGGATTTAATCAAGATGTTGTCGTGTTTTAAGGAGCCTAAGGAGAACCTTACACTGAACATGTTCGTGATATTATTCTGAAACGGGATGCCTGATTGTAGGTGAGTGTTGACGTTACTCGTAAACCATGGGGCATTGAGTAAAGGGCGGACTTTTATAGATTGGAACACTTGGAGTAGTTCAAGTTAGCTCTCAGAAACATACCTGTACCACACCTGTGCTCCGTAGAGTCAGACTGGACGGACTAGACCGAAGTATGAAATTTTTTGGTTTCTGGGGATGGGGACTTTATCAATTTGGAGGTGATAGACGCGAAACACCTTCTTGCGGTGGAACAGAATAGCCTGAGTTTTGCTCGAGTTTATCTGCAGTCGCCAGAATTTGTACCACGCAATGGCCTGATTTAGCTGGTCTTGAAGTCGGTTGCGAATATCGTCGGGGCTATAACCGGTTGTGAAAAAAGCGGTATCATCTGCATAAAATGCTGTGTGAGAATGTTTGTGGAGTGGGAAATCAACCATATATAGTTAGGGTTTGTGGAGCACTTTGCGGGACTCCTGCGGAAATCCGTTTACGAGAGCAGACTATGTCACCGATCCACACTTGAAAGGACCTACCATCCAAGTATTAATCCTTCAGGGAGATTAGAGACATCTAAAAATATGGCTCCAGTTTTTCGACCTTTTCTTATTGCCTGGTAGATTGTTTTATACTGATTTAAAGTTTTGTTTTGAAAGTTAGTACTAACTGAAAAAGCGGTGAATGCAGAAAACTAGCGCCGTCTATAAGTTAGGTACGGGACTGTTCAGTCCATGTGTTATAATATTTGTATAATACACATGTATAATATTTATGAGTATTGTACGTATTTGTAAGTATCATGATTTAAGAATAGATCAAATGATTTTAGTTCGCAGATAGTTGAGTAGAAGAAGAATTGTGTTGGACTGCTTTAGATTTTGAAAGAAAAGCAGAAATAAAATTCATTTCTGGGGAAATTAATAGTATACGTTAATTTAAATTGATACAATAGTTAGCCAAATGTGCAAAACTATTTTTCAGACCATAATATTTAAACTTTACACTGGTCGTTCGCCTGGTTTGAACAGTATTAAGGTAAGCTAGTACGGGCGTGTACCCAAATAGTAAAATAATAATGCTGAGCAACTTAAAATTGCTATCCAAGGCAAGTGGAAAATGTTAAATCAAGATTATATCAAACACTGCCGAAGAAACAGATTGAAGTTATGAAGAATAGAGAAGGTATCCATTACTGACTTTACCATTACCCATTACATACATTTACATCAGTTTTTCCTAATTGTGCTATAGTTTTGTCGCGGCATTCGAGTGGCAACAGATGACCCTTTGTAATGTTTGTATGAATGTAATTTGCTAAAGTTTTGTCGCGGGGGTTTTCATTGTAATTTTTTTTCACCAAAATTTTCCAGCAGTATATAAGCAACCCCAGGTTATACGATGCATCATCGCTGTCGAAGGCTAATTTGTGTATAGCTTACGTATTAAGACAACCGTTTTTTGATCAATAAAATGAATGTTTAAGGTATAGTATGTCAAAGTATCCGTATTAGGTGATCATCTACCTCAAAATTAATCATTTAAATTATTCCAACACACATATTCATACGAATCATCGGATATAATTAACTTTGTTCGTTCAAATCGCATTTCAATCTATAAATTGTTTGTATAAATTGGTTCAAACGTTAATTTTTTTATTTAACGATCCATTAATTCGTATGCATACGGCTGTAAATTGGATTGATTAAATGATTCCATCGTACAAAAAGGGTTTATTTATTATTTAATTGAGTAGGGCTAGGGAAAAATGGTGGGCAATTCTGTTTGGAAAACGTACAGGCATGTCTTAATTTGATTTATTCAATATACAATATGCCTATGTGACTATTTGTAATATTATGTAGAGAATAATCATATATCAAGCGGTGTTAAATGAGGCGAATACGGAAATTAATGTTTTTATTGACTTTTGGTGAATCGACGTAATTTTTTGATAAATCCAGCGACAGCTGGTTATCTTTGAATTTATCTTGGTTTTTGTACGGGATAAATACTCATATTCAAAATTGTATCACATGACGCGTTTCGGAGAAAGCATGAGTGATGTTTATTTTTGCACAGATGTAACTTAACAATCAATAATAAGCAAAATTATGAAACAATGGTATTGACTTTTAGTAACTAAGTTTTGAATAATTAAAATTAAATTAACTTTCCCAACCACTCAGGTTTGATAGGAAAACTAGTTGTATGAATAAAAGGTGTTATTGATTTCGAACTTTGATATTAAATAGACAATTAAATCATAATTGTGCTATGATTTTGCACCTATGTTTTATTGTATCTTATATCATGAAGCTATTTTTGCGTTAAAAAATATTGTGAGAAAGGAAATATTTGAAGTTCCTCTTAATATTTTTTTTACGATTTTAAAATAATCAGTTTTTTAATTACGTTTTACATTAGATATGCTTAGTACAATTTTAATTTACAAATTAATCTATTACTATTGCATCAGTGTACAACCAAGACGAGTGTGGGATAAATATATCAATATATATTTCCTAAATTAAAATAAACTTGGGCTACTTAAGAGTTAAGAGCTAAATTAACACTATAAGTTGGTGCGGTTTTGTTCATTTCAAACTTCTGATTTCCTGCCTGTTGCTCAGTAACTCTATTGCTTCAACGTTTCTATAATTTAGTAATTCTATTTCGTGTTTGAACTTTGACCTTGGAAACTTCGTAAATCTATTTGATTTCGAGATTCGATCATTGTGCAATTCTTTGTTGATCACGTAGCGATAAAAATTGATAATTAATCCAAGAACTTTGTTTGGATTACTAAACTTACTAGTAGTCCATTCTCTTTGATTTTAGTTCAATTTGGGAGATCTTCTAATTAGCCCGTACAGTTCTTTGATTTTGAGGCTCTAGGATTCTCTGCTCTCTGCGGGTGGGAGGGTAAAGGACAAAGGTGACACCATATCCTTTATTAATTGTCTTAATAATCGGGGTGGGCCATGCGAATCTGTATTCGAAATTGAATTGAGACCGAAATAAGTAGTTTTTTGTTTCAATGGAATTGAGACTTTTCCCCTCTCAATTGGTCGGCGCGAACATCTCTATGACGATGGAAGATGACAATTTGGGTTTGCCGGGGTTGGTTTGCAATCTCCAAAATTTTAACCACTTGGATTCATGGGAATGTCCGGCATAAATCAATTAAATAATGCTGGTGCTAAAGAGCGTTTTATAGACACCGGCTTTGAGTACTTTATGACCATTGGTTTTTCCAATGTTTACCGGTTTTAGTCTTCGGGTATACATGCTCTAATGGTTTTTTATTCCTTTATTTTTTTTTCATTTATTTATTTTATTTATTAATAAACGAGTAGTCTAATGATTGCATGAATGTTTGGTTTGGTCTGGTTTCACATCCTTTTTGATAGGAATGTCTGACGTAAATAAATTGAATAATACCGGGACTAGTGGAAACCTTGACACCGCCTCTAGACTAACTCATGACACCAAAGGGTTTTCCCATTGTTTACATGAAACAACCATTTCTCTAAGAAAAGCTGCAACAAAATGCTCATGCCTTCGGGTATACTTGCATTGATGGCTTTATAGATAAGACTCTGATGTCAAACATTGTCAAAGGTTTTTGTTAGATCTAAAAAGACCGCACAAGGTTTATGATTTCTACCCATTGTATGTTGAAGTTCTGTGGTCAAAAGAGTAGTCTGATGAATTTGAGTGGTCAAGGCACGGATCCGTTTCGCTTGTAATGCCATTGTTATTATAATTAGTCTTTAATTTTTGTTTTCGCTAATGGGCCAAAATGGATGCTAGTGAGGAATAAAAAAACCTAAATTATCAATAAAAAATGAGATACACTTTACTGATGCTGAGATATTGGTTATTTTAGAGGAATATAGCGATAAAGAACAAATATTTAGCCACGATTATTTATATTTTGCTTTTTTTACCAGAATACATATTTTGTTTATTTTATCTTAATTTTATAGTACGTTTATCGAACTAATCGAAAGTTATTGGTGAATGTACATGTTCAGTTTTTGTCTCATTTTACATTAAAACTTTTACATATAATTCAGTAAAATAGGGTGTATTATGATTTTATTCTAAATTATGACCTGTACTCGCTTTGGCGGTACATATACTAAAATTGGAACGATACAAAGAAGATTAGCATGGCCCCTGCGCAAGGATTACACGCAGAATCGTGAAGCGTTCCAAATTTTTAATAAACTCTTTTGTAGAAGGGATGGGCAACCCAGACTAAAATCTTTATATAACCATCTCGACCAATTGGGATGGGATCTGCTAGTCAAAGACAACAAGCTATTGGAGGTTAAACAACTTTTTCACCAGTCCCCCTGCGATTCCATCACTAGCAGAGTTAAGCAGAGTCTTCTCTGTCGCCTTCGCATTGGACACAGTAGGCTCACTCATGAGCACTTGTTGTTGGATCAAGATCGCGTCAATTGCGCCCTCTGCTAGTCCCCTCAGAGCATCCGCCACATCCTCTTGGACTGCCGCCCACGTGAGCATCTGCGTTTGAGCCTTGGAATGCCGAGATCCCTTGGTCTTCTGTTGCAGCTTAAGTACATAGACATTATTATTAATTTTCTGACTATGTCTCGCCTAATTGACCGGCTATGATCTCTGGAACTGTTTATTTTCTTTTTTCTTTTATTGGTTTAGAATTGTTAATTATAATTTTATCATATCTTATATTAAAATTGTTAATTTAAACTATATCTTAAGTTGTACGTCCCAAATAGATAGATAGCCCCTGAGGCTGACGGGCTTGTGATTAAATAAATAAATAAATAAATAAATAAATTATGACCTTAATTTAAAAAAAAACACGTCCTCATCTGGCCATATTGTGGAATTCTGTTCTTCCGCTCAGTGAACCAATTTACCGCAATCAGATTTGCTCTTTCGGTAATCGAACTAAGCTGATGGGCCTATAGTCTGAAGGCAAAGAAGTCCGCATCACCACGACGTATGCGAGGTTCCAGATTTCGGGAGAATATTGGAGCCGCATAATTGAATTAATTATATTGGTTATTTCAGCAAATTGTACCTGTGGGACTTTTTGAGTTGGAATACCGATAATTCATCGTATCCGGTGCCTTTTTTGATTTGAGATTTTGATTATTTTCTCTAAAACTTTTGGGAAAATTAGCTGGTTTTTGAGGAACTTTAGAAGCGTTATGTTCCCTAGATTTTTGTCTGCCAAATCCTGTTTGTTTCTTACCACCCTTAGTGGTTCAAATATTGGTCCAATGGACTATAAGTATTCCTTATGATTATTGTTACATACATGATATACATGCAATCAATTTAATAAGTGATACCATGTGTAAAATATTTTGTAGGTCCAAGAATCAAATCGATTCTAGTAAACGTTTTTGTCTACCCAGTTATAACTCACATTTGGCTGATTGACAAGTCCGTTGTGGTGTACACTAACCTTAGAGTTGTGCAGAGTTTTATAGATTCTACTCGTGGAATGATATATGGATTCTAGCAAGTTATCACGCTGTATCACTTTGTTAGAAACTTAATCTTGTTATACACAAGAATACATGTTTATAGACTACTTTTAATCAGGCAAAAGACTACGCTCAGAATATTTCGGTAACCTTTTGGGCCAATTGGCTGTAAAATCAGTCTGAGCCGTTCAAATGTAATGAACTAGATCATAAAGTTAAAAAAAAATTTAATTAGTGAATTAAAATTCCTATTGTAATTAAACATTGATCTTATCCGCCCCGCAACTATAGCAAGACGCTCATCAATGTTAATGTGACTCAGTAGTAGTGAACAGTTAAAGTGGTTTAAATAATAAACATTTTATTAAAAAAATAATAATTAATTAATAGCAAATTAATATATCTCAACAGCTATAAATATTTTTTAGGTAGAAGAAAGGAAATTTGTAATTTTAGTTTGTCGTAATTGATGAATATTTTAGAAATTGTCTGTTTATATTACTGTCAACAAGTATTAGAAATTTCCGGTAATCCAGAGGCGCCATATAAGATTTTGTGATAAAAAGCATGTACAAACCAACAAGTTTTTATAATAATGATTAATTATTTCAAGAGAAATAATATTTGCGTGTTATTTATCGTTGATGTCAAGCTTTTTACTTAGTAACCATTAAAGTATCTAATAGTCATCATCTCAAAAAAAAACATGTGTTGTACATTATCTAAATTTCACCTTCATAATGCAACAAGTTTTAATGCTCGATATTGTAAACTATCCGCGAAAGATACTGTGCGATGAATGGCGGACTTTTAACTTATTTACCGTCGTGTTTATTCAGTAGTAGAAACAGTCGAGATTATATTAGTTATCTCGACGCGAATTTCGTATATTGCAGCACTGAGTTGTTGACAAAAACAGTTAGGACGTCATTAATCGTAAAATTTTAAACATGTTCACACTACAGCGGGCATGTCAATGGATGTAAACATTTTAGACAAACACTTAATTTAGTTGTGTTATTCGAATTTAATACCTGTATAGATTTCCGTTCGCGCAGCGCGTCACTTTGATTTGGAGTTATTAATTTGTTGCGAATTGAATTGTTTGACTGAAATTGATCATGATTATGTTAAAACGCGCACTTTATAAATTGATTATTAAAGTCATTTATAGTTATATTCGTAGTGGCGTAAAAAATTTCGAACTTTTGATATGTTTGACTGAACTTAACGTAGTTAATTGTTTTTTTATTATGAAAACATTATGAACAGCTTATTTTATGGTGTTTAAAATGTTGCCTCCATTATTTTGAAATTCGAGGATTTATTGTTCAAAACGGATATACCTTTACCATTACCAACTCAAAATAAAATCAAACGTATACTAATATGTACATATTATGTATCTCATATTTACTAATTTTTTTTTATTAAATAACTGAAATTAAAATAATTACAAGCTTTTAATTGAGGTACTGGGAACATTAATAAAAACGAAATAACACGGTATATTTCAGTATCGGAGTGACAGCATCGATTGTATTGGTGTGTTTCCTTTGCATTTGGTCTTTCCACATCACCAATACGCTGTAAATGTTAATGTACTGTAAAAGTCCCGGGTGTAATGAAGAAAACGTTTTTTTTATTCAAAATTGGCTTTATTCATAAATCATTCCAGCGCCGCTCTAACATTTCAATGCCACTTTTATAGAACGATTTGTCTTTTGTCTCAAAATAGGTCTGTCACTAGTTGCTGTCTACTCAGATGACAACCGTTTTGAATCCGGAGTGAAGTGATCCATGTTTCATCCATTGTCACACATCGATGCAATAATTCTGGTTTGTTTTGTCTTAACATGGCCAAACACTGCTCAGAATCATCAACACGGTCTACAGTGAGCAAACGCGTCAACCACTTTGAACAGAGTTTTCTCATAGCAATATAAAACCAACAGGTTCTTTTGATAACTTTACGATGTAAACTAACTCACGCAACTTCACTTTTCGATCATTCAAAACGATTTTGTGTATTGTTTTCATGTTTTCTGATGTTACCACTGCATTTGGACGTCCATTGTTTCCTGCATGGACCTTCCTGTGAAAGAACTTGTATACCAAATGTACCGGAAAGTCATTACCATCATGGAGCCATCGAGCCATTTTCTAATTGTTGAAATTGGCGAACTGTTGCTCTACAACCGCGTGTCCCATTGATGCGAAAAGTTGAGAGTCGAGACAAGGTCTGGAGAGTACGGCGGATGAGATAATATGTCTATTTGATAATAAGTGCTTTCAACGCTTCCTTGACGAATTTTGCTTTGTGATACGCATTATCGTGCCTAAAATCACTTTAATGCATTTTCGTGTCTATTCTGGATGTTTTTTGATGAATTCATGGTTCAAATTAACCATTTGTTGTCGGTAGCAATCACAATTAACTGTTTCACCAGGTTTCAACATTTCTTAATACACCACGCCACTGTAGTCCAACCAAACACAGAGTATTGTCTTGCCGCCAAAACGATTTGGCCTTGGGGTCAATCGGTCGGCTTCGCCAGGCGATAACCATGATTTTTTGCGCTTAGGGTTTTCAAACTAAATTCACTTTTCATCACCCGTCACTATTCATGCCTTGAAGTAGCATTTTACAGACTTTTTGCTATTTTCCTGTCATTCAATTGATATGTGATCTTCCCATCTTTTGCATGCTCAAGATTCTACCAGCAAGTGATGACTTTCAGTGGCTTTTTCAAGCACAAAGCGACATTTTCAAGGAATCTATGACGATGTTACTCTCGCAAAACATGACATATATAGCTTTGAAGCTTAATTCCGATAGAATAAAATAACGTATGTGTTAAATCAAAACATTGCATACTTCAGCCTAGCGAAATTTGTTAGAAATGTCGGTAACGACTTTTTGATACATCTGGTAATTTATTATACCATGCGCATTTTGTGACCGATGATTATAATTGTAAGAATGTTCGTCGGGTCGGTCAGTCGGTCGAAATGTGTGGCTGCCGCTGCAATTATTTGTCAGAACACTCACTACTATTTTTGGAAGGAATTTGCACGAGAACTGATAATACTGATTGAAGAAATACTGTTTATTTCAATGTTAAATGATACATGTGGTCGACGGGAGAATTGAAAAGATATTAGGTTAGGTAGAGGAAGTACTGTAGCGCTGTGGTAGTGGTACTATTACAAGGAGATGGAGAAAAGAAAAGAGAGCAAGACGTCGTCGTGATGGTCTTTTATAGCCTGGAACTGCATGGTACCAATCCACCGGCGTTGCCAACCTTTGTATTTGTTGATGAATACGTGGTGGCCTAAGGGGTCGTGGCGGTCGCCACATAACTCCCCTCCTAGTGGAACTGCCGTGGAACGTACCTCTATGTGGTGCAGGTTCCGGAGTGCACCCGCAGTCACGCAAACAAACGCCCGGGGACTGCTGATGAGATGGGGATCCCAACCTGAGCGAGGAATTTTACGGGATCAGCTGCCATCGGAGTTGTAGCAGGACGTCGTTCGTCTCGGGGCGTTTACCTTTGTTTGAGGGTACCTATGAGTGTGTTACGTATCCCGTTCCGTGATGCGAGGGTGTTCATGTGTTGATGGTATACTTGATGGGCTTCTGTTGTTTTCGTCCATCAGGCTAGTCTCGTGGGATGTCGTTGACCATGTGATGTTGATGGGTTCCGTTCCTTGTGTTATCCTTCCATGCACGTGTCAAGCACCAAGTGGCTTATGTTGAGTTGATTTACCTGTTGGCCACTTTGATCACGTCGGGGTCACCAATTGTAGGAATGTTCGTCGGGTCGGTCAGTCGGTCGAAATGTGTGGCTGCCGCTGCAATTATTTGTCAGAACACTCACTACTATTTTTGGAAGGAATTTGCACGAGAACTGAAAACACTGGTTGAAGAGATACTGTTTATTTCAATGTTAAATGATACATGTGGTCGACGGGAGAATTGAAAGGATATTAGGTTAGGTAGAGGAAGTACGGTAGCGTTGTGGAAGTGGTACTATTACAAGGGGATGAAGAAAAGAAAAGAGAGCGAGACGTCGTCGTGATGGTCTTTTATAGCCTGGAACTGCATGGTACCAATCTACCGGCGTTGCCAACCTTTGTACTTCTTGTTGATGAATTCGTGGTGGCCTAAAGAGTCGTGGCGAACGCCACATAACAAAAGATCTTATTACCAGGATGGCAAATTCATTTTTATGGATATCGATAGGATGAAATAGATACCGTAACTAGTGCTATACCTCATCAGAAGCTATTACAGTACATTTATGTGAAAGATATGTTGTTAGGCTTTAGTTTTTATTATATGTTCTCCGATAATGTCGAACTACCAACAAAAACCATAATAAGCGCGAAATTTTACTTCTACTATTTAATTCAAATTTAACTTAAACAATGTTTTTACAAACTTATGGCGAATATTCCTCAAAAGCACGTACTTCTAAAGAGATACAAGATATTGATTAACGTGCACAAATTTTCCTTAAATTATTATAAAATATTTATTATTTATAAAATATTCTTCAGAATAGTTCGCGATCTTTATATCATAAAACAACACAATTTAAAACGCGTATAAAACAGATTTCTATATAAAAGTAAGTTTTAAAAATGTGATATATTTATCTGTTGCCTGGTTGGCTATTTTAATGTTAACAATAACTGTAACAATAACGCAATACCAATTGGGTTACTTTTCAATAAGACATTGTATATGTCAGGTAACGGTATTACTCAACGTTAAACCGATTCTGTACGGTATTTCTACACCAGTTACAATTATTAGTATGAAATGAAGATAAAACGAATGATTTTCTAGCAATAAATGCACGGCCAATGATATAAAATGATTAGATGCTGCACGAATGGCAACAATAATACATTCGGATTTCGTCGCTCTATTACCAGGTTAAATTGCCAATGAACAAGTTCATTTTTATATTCCTTGACATCGATACGGACATTCCGAGACTGAAATTAGAAAATTAGAAATGCAGGTAACTGTACTCTACTGTTTGATATCATTTTCGATGCGAAACTCGATGATACAAAAGTTTAATTTATGCAAATCGTCTTTTTTTGTTTTAAGTCCTCTTTATTAACTTTATATGTTACTGTATTTTTATGTTTCCATTATCCTAATTTTATTCCAACATATCGATATGTCATTCATCAGTAATGTTTATATAAATTAATAAAACTGATCTATTGTTAATCGCCTTTTTTTCCTAGCGGCAACATTGCATCAGAAAAGCCACAAATTCTTGGAGCTATGCAAGTGTCACCTTGTTTTTTAGTATTTTCAAAAACAAATATTAATCGAAGTCTATAGCAATTTTTGGGTCTCAGTTCCCAGTATTATTGGTAATGTTATTCAATATATAAAACACGATTTTTTTTAACTTTATCTTTTTAATGGTATGGATGGTATTTCAAATGACAGATGTCAAATTTTTATCCAAAAATTCATGCCAACTATTAGTTTACAAGTTATATATATTATAAGAGTGAATTAAGCCCGGAAACAGGCAAAGATTACTCGCTATGAAGAGCAACTCGGAGATTTAAAACACGAATTATTAGAGTACCGCCTATTAGAAACGATCAAAATGAGTGGATTCGACGTAACGATAAAAAAGCTGAATTATTCGCGGAACTCTTTATCAGCCCGATGTAGCTGTAAATCTGATTTCTCCAATGGAAGTTGCCATAGAAATTGAAAATAACCTCAATCTTAAAAAAGGCTCCTGGAATTGATGATATTTCACCTGAGTTATTAAAAGAGCTGCCACGAAAAACAATAATCACGTTGACATATATATTCAATGCCTATTTGAGACTGAAGCATGTTCCGGAATGTCTTAAGGTTGCTCCAATAATTATGCTTGAAAAACCTGAAAACCGGCGGTATACGTTGGATCTTAGGCCTGCTATTTCGCTGCTACCTGCGATATCAAAATTATTTGAGAAATTGCTGTTAAATCCTGTTATACCCTTTATAGAAATGCCAGATTTCCATTTTGGATTTCGAAATCATCACTCTATAATCGATCAAGTGCACAGAGCAACAGCGGTTGCTGAAAAGGCATTCGAAGAAAAGAAATACTGCCCTGCAATATTCCTGGACGTCTCACAAGCTTTTGACCGGGTATAGAATTTGGGATTAATATATAAAATGAGCAAATTGTTACCATGGAATTACTGTCTATTGCTGGAATCATATATTTTCGAAAGACTTTTCTCAATACTCAAATCTATTTCGGCTGGAGTTCCAAAGGGTAGTGTCTTGGGACCACTCTTATATCTGCTATGTACTGATTATATCCCAAGAACAAAAGAAACAGTACTTGGAATATTTGCCGACGACACAGTTATCCTGGCAAAAGATGTTTCGGTGTCTATCTATGGACTAGAGATAGAACGTAATCAATTATATCACTTTACAAATACCCGGCTCGTCAAGCAGAATCAGCCAAAAACATCATGTTAGACAAAAAACAGATCAAATTAGACTCGAAAGTCAACCAACTGTATTGATTAGTCGGAAAATACTCCCAACTTGGCCCAAAATTAAGGAGATTGGTTTATCAGTCAATAATAAAGCCAATTTGGACACGAACACGAAGTGACTTAAAGCCTTAAAACATGAAATAAGGTTGCTAAGACACAGCAACTTGGAAGCAATACAGCTACTTGAAAACACGCAGGAAATCATAAGATTGAAGGGAACCAAACTACACTAACCTGTTTTGTGTTTATATATATTATTAACTTCAGCTTAAGTAGATTAGTCTTATTTTAATTTGGGAAATACATACTGATGTATTAATCCCATGCTCGTCTTGCATGTGTATTAATGCAAGTACAACAGAACAATAGTAATACATTAATTTATAAATTAAGATTGTACTAAGCATATCTAATGTAAGATGTAATTAATTTAAAAAATCCATTATTATAGAGTTATTAGAGATACTCTCAAAGATGCCTACTCTACAAGAAGTTCATCTGTTGTCAGAAATACAGGTAATAAGTATTGAAATTACAAAAATAATCATTAAAAAGTTGTTTAAATTGCATTATTATAGCCTACTATTTTTAAACTGTGAGTCATGAATGTATGATAGTACTTATTTAATATGAAAAAAAGTAGTTATATCAACTCTTATTGCATGAACGTTTCTTAGTGCTACCCTGACTGCCGTTCGTGGTTTCCACGCTACTCTGCAGTGGGTGTCTGAGACCTTGACGCACACGATAAGTTGCATTGCATATTTAATAAAGTTATTTTACATAATTGCCGTTTTTCGCCCGTTTCAAGCTCGAATTTAAGTCGCGCAGGGATCGAGTTAAAAATACGACCGCCGTTCGTTTCACTACTATATATTACGGATGTCTGTCTGCTTCTCGCAATACTGACACATCGCGTTTTTCACGAACCAGTGACGACGACGACGAGCTTTATTAAACCGATCGGATAAATCATTTGGTTTCGCGAGGGAAAACCATCGGGAAGTCGATAGCTAATGAACATTTGTTTTTCTATTGTCGGGATTTCGTTTTGGGAATTTCAAAAATACTTTTCTTTATTTAGTTCCGTCTGTTCATTTACTTAGAAACGTCCGATGATCGATTGTGCTAAAATTGAACCGTTTGGTTATTATCATGAGTTATTAAACCCTAAATAGCTTTTCCCTGAAAACTATGTATAGTCTATCCAAAGTTGTTGTGAACATACGTCATCAATATGTTTAATGTATTGCCTGCATTTATTCTAGTTAAAAAGAGACACAATATTGTCTGATGTTCGAACATTTAAACGAATCAGCCTGTCAAAGTCATCCGATTGTCGGACATATACAAAATTCTTCAAAACAAGAACACCGGCAAGAAGTTATAAACCGGCAAACGTTATTTTAATGTTTTGATTGTTTTGAGAAATTTCAAATCGCTGCATATTATTGCTCTAATTGAAAATTCCTAATCCACAGAACAGATTGAACGTCTCTAATCAGTTACTTCAAACACGAACTATATAATGGAGGCCCCCTCTTGCCATAAAATTCCTTAGAGAAGTAAACATTTTTACTGTTAAATATTAATTTGCTGCGATTTTTATTGAAAATATTTTTAGCGTGTTGCAGCTGCACTGAATATTAGTATGGACACGGTCACCGTAATATTTCAAAAAATTTAAAACATAGTCTTGGAGGATTCACCGAAAAGAGACCATCCTCATACGAAGCGGGTGATGAATCAATATCAACTTCATGTTAGTACTCCAAACCAAATAAAGCCTATAGACCTATATCACTGCTGCCAGTAATGTCTTTTTAAAAAACTCCTGTTGAAAAGAATAGAACGGTTCCTAGATAGAAAAAACCTAATACCAACTTTAATACCAGTTTGAGTTTATTAACAAGCATTCAACAATTGACCAGGTCCAAATAATAACAGATGTTATTGAAAAAGTCTGTTATTGAAAATAAAAAAGTATGCTCAGCTATATTCTTAGGTGTAGCACAAGCCTTCGATAAGGTTTTGCATGAAGGTCTTGTTCATAAACTATAGAACAATTAAAATGGTACATTACAACCAGAATGCTTAGAGTCAAACAAGATGAAGCTTACTCTACACTTGTGATATACCACAAATGGAGAATATTACGATGGCTACATTTGCTGATGATACTGCGATTATATCTGTCGGAAACAATAGTGAAGAAACCTCACGAAAATTACAACAGGCAAGTGACAATATAAATAATTGGAGACAAGCTTGGAAAATAAACATTAATGAAAGTAAATCTGTCCATGTACAGTTCCCCTACAAACAGACCGTACAAACTCCAATAATATTAAATAATACTATCATTCCATATAGCAACAACGCTAAATATCTCGGATGAATCTTGATGCAAAACTTCGCTGGAAGGAACATATAAAGAAGAAAAGAAAAGAACTGGAATTGAAATATAGGAAAATGTACTGGCTAATTGGAAGAAAATCACAATTATCTAGCTATTATATAAGCAAATACTGAAACCTATATGGACATACGGAGTTCAATTATGGGGATGTTTTGCAAACAGTAACGTAAATAAATCACAAATTTTTCAGAACAAACTCCTGAGAGGTTTGTGGGCCTACCCAAATATTATAGGACTGATTACCTACATCGAGACCTTCAGATAACTACAGTCAGTCAAGAAATCAAGATAATTGCATGCGGAAAGACTCCATTCTCATGAGAATATTGAAGTATTGCAGCTTTTGGATACCACCAGAACAGGGCACATACTCAAAAGAATCAAACCATCTGATCTTGTGGAGTGTTGTATAGTGAAGTGCATATAATAAAAGATACAGCAGTGGCATGTATAAAAATTATTTCATCAGAGGCTGAGATAGGGCCGATAGATCCTCCTAGTTATATACCTAGATTTAAGCTGTTATCAAGACAAATTAACAGTTAACAAATTAACACAGTAATTTAAGAATTATGGGAAAAATACCAATATTCCAAGAAATAATAAAATATAGGAGAATAAAAAAGATAACGGTAAATGGATAGATAAAAAATAAAAAGAGGATAATATATGGAGAATAATAAATAGAAAATAATAAATAGAGCATGATAAATGGAAATCAAAAAGAGAAAACTAGAATATTCTCTGAACAAACTCATTTGATGAAATTCAGGTTGGGCGGCATAAAACACAGTAAAATAAACTGAATAAGAGAAAGCGAAAGAGAAATAAGAAAAGTGTTTCCGAGCGTCGCGTCTTCAGAAATGAGCTCTTATGAAGTTCTAATGTGCCTTGGACACGTGAACGAAACCCTCGCGTCAGTAGAGAAATCGACCTTTTCCTCAGAAAATGACATGGATGAAGATCAGAAGGATTGCGCTCTATAACCAACTGTGGCAAGGTTTGGTGAAGAATATTTGAAATACTAAGGTACCAACAAGCAGCATATTGCATGTAACAGGCTTATTTGTATATCAAATAGTTGAATTGTTGTTAATAAATATTGTGATTTGTGGTTTTTTTAATGTAAAATAACAATTATTTTGAAATATTTACAGATGTCGTCCCAAAAGCTTTGTAAAACATTGAATAAATGATGAGAGGTTAGGATAAATGATAAGGACTCTACAAAAACTTGTCTGGGAGTACGATCAGTAAGAAAACGGATAAAATATTTACTGTAGGTATTATTTTATTATATCCACTAATAAGCACTCAAATATGATATGTAATTGCATATATATATCCTAATCAGATTTTAAAAGGATAGTATATTTCAATATTTATTTAATAATGAGACTTATACAGATGATAACTAACTAAACCTGCAGTAAGTGTTCAAAAGTAACCGAAATATTTGCTATTCGTTATAAAAGTAATCCATTTTTTGGGTTCTATGTCTTATCAAAGAGATAAAAGTAAATATGATTCCGTATTATATTTTTACGAAATGAACACTACTGCAAATACATTGTAGTTAAGTGAGTATTAATAAGATAAAAGGCATTAATATCTTTAAACTACTTTCTAGATTTATCAAATTTAAAAAAAGTGTTTTATGTATTTTAGATGTTCTTTGTTACCAACTAGTTTTGATCTGAGTTCAGCCAACTTACTGACTGGCCAGTGACAAATTTTAGAGACCATCCCAGAAGACATCCGGTCATACCTAGCCTGGTTACTAACGTAACTGGGATGATTGTTTCTTGTGGCCATTTATACATTTGCCTTAGGGGTGCCGAAAGAATATCAATAGTATTTTTATTAGTATATATACATATATATATATATATATATATATATATATATATATATATATATATATATATATATATATATATATATATATATATATATATATATATATATATATATTATTCTTAAATTCTTCTTTTTTTTATTTCTTATATATTTCTTAAACATTATAAAAAAACTTTTAATAAACCTTATTTAATTTTAAAGGCTTGGCACATTTTAATACTTAGATTTATTAAAAATATCGCTACTTTTTAAAATATTTAGAAAATATCGATATTTTTGGGTCGATATACGAATATTTTGATTTTTTTCTTAAAAATATCGATATTCTTCCTAGTTATTGCAAACATAATTTCGACATATTTTTTCTCCGATGTTTTTAATTAGAAATAGTCATAAACATAAATTTACAACCATGCCACGGCAGGGTTCGAACCCGTGACTGACGCAACAGTAGGAAAACCGTATTTTAATCTTTTATAAACACAATTTATTTATAATCCAAGACCAGGGTCAATATAGAGACCCCTTTTGTCCAAATGTAAGATAATATTTTGGTATTAGTAACTAGTTATTCTAGTTAGTCAGTAACTTATTGTGGTCAAACAACTGAGATAACGGTTTCGCCCATTGGTTTTAGTTAATGTTAACTCGGAAATAATTTTTTAATTATTAAAATATTTTAACTCGTGATTTAACTAAATCTAGAATAATAGAACCCATTGTTTTTTCATAATTTAAAATGTTTGTTCTCCCTATTAACTCTACTTAATTGTACAAGCGATTTGATCTTCTTGAGTTATTATGAGTTATTTGAGTATCGTTTGTTCAGTCAGTCCAGGAATTCCAGGACTTGGTGTTAATATAAGGTACTTTCATAGGTGTGGAGGCGATATTAATGTTTATTGTGAATCTCTTAGTGTTGATTTCATTTATCATTTATAAGATTCTAATGACTTGATTTATTTGTTCCTGTGGTATTGTTTGTTTTTGAATGAGCAATCGTGCAATATTACTCAATGCCCATATTTACGAAATTATTTTACACATTCTAACTTTTTTTTGTATTATATACGTTTCCATTTTCATTAAGTCATGTATTAGGTTTCCAAAAAATGAGGTCCTACAGTCACACAAATTTACACCATCTGTATTTTACTTGGGACTTAAAAAACTCGGTCCATAAGTCCTTTAATATATAGCGATAATAATGTGTTAAAAATGTTATTCAACATTTTTCGAACAGATAAAGTGCTGAAGTTTTTTAATATTCTTAAGTAATATTTTATTATGTAGGTCATCAAATACTAAAAAGTTTATAAAGAAAATTACTTATTGTAGGGATACAGAAAAAATATCGATATATCGAAAATTTTTTAGCCGATATGCTTCGATATTTTTTCGAAATAAATTAAATATAATTTTAAATGTCAATGAAAAATATCACTGCTCTTTAAAATATTTAGAAAAAAAAATTTTTTTAGGCTAATATTTCACTATTTTTATTTTTTCTTAAAAATATTGATAAATTTTTTGTAAAATATCGATATTTTTTATACTTGTTGCAAAAAATATATAGGTATTTCGAAATATCGAAATTTTTTTCGATGGCCAGCACCCCTATTGCTTAACATTAGTTTATAACTATGAATTTCAACCATCGATTAACCCCGTGAGATGTTAATATTTGACAAGTCAGAAAGGTTCAGGTTCTTAGCTACTATGAAACATGAACAACCAATTCAACCAATAAAGTGACCGTTGCGTCACTACGCCGACTATTTAAGTAAAATAAATAACACTTAATGAGAAATTAAAACAAACATAATAAATGCTATAAAAAGCAACTGAAATATTTTCTGTTTGTTTTTAAAAATAAACAATGTTTTGAGCTGCTGAACTTATCAGGGAGATAAAAATAAATAAGTCATTATTGTTTCTTTTATGAAATGTAATGCTGTAAACATCTTGCAATTGAAATATTCATTAAAGTAAATTAAAATTAATAACTAATTTATTTTGTCAGGTTCAAAACAAGCATCACTAATAGTGTGAGCGTGAATACTTTCATTAATATATTCATATTCTTTTAATACCAACTTTTTAAATATTAACGCGATTTCATTTAACTATCAGCTACTTGATTTTCTTTATCTTTTTTCTTTATCAAATCAATTACTTCCAGGTCCTCATTGAATGTTTTGTACTTTTCATGTAAATTCATAATTTTTAGAAATTTTACACTAATACAAATTTACAAATTTCTTTTGAAATGTTAATTAACTGTTTTTTTTTCAATTATAAAAATGGCATAGTCCTCGAAACTATAATTTGAAATCAAATATATATCAGTACAATGAAATATATCTCATTGAAGATTCTTTTAAATATCTATGTGAAAAATCGTTGCTCTCTTAATGTATTCTTAATCGGAGATAGTAAAAGGCGTTTAGCTAAATCACTGCTATAACTATTACTAATGGTTAGTGTTTCTCGCATGATAAGTCACGTGACAGTAAGGCAATATATATTATGAACAGTGTCTAATTCAGTTAGTCAATCGTTTAGTTTGAAGCCTTTAGAAGAATCGTAGAACACAGTTGGTTGTGAAGTAATTCACTTCAGTTTTTATTTGGAATAATAATTAAAATAACAATTCGAATCACTATAAATAAAGCTGGCAGTCATTATATCTGTCTAAACGAGCAAATACGTCATAATTTGTTACACACTCAAATCTTAAAAAAAAAACTTGGGATTAATATTTAGATTAACTTATTTAAGAATTCAGAATCCAGTGTCTTCCATTCACTTTGTAAGCATTCCTATCTTCTATCCCACGCTAATTCGATAGGACAAAGGGCCTGGCAATTGTGATGGCCATTTCATTATGTGCACAATTTCTTCGTTTCGTTTTTTCATGAAAGGAATATTAATATAATTTTGATTGAATGTTTAGGGTTTTGCTAAACAAAACTTCGGCCAGTTAGATTCACTCCAAGATTTTTACCGTTTTGCATCAGTTTTAATCACATGGCCGATATGATTATTGCTAAAACATATCATGCAGAATGCACGCTTTTGAAACATATTCACCTTTGGATCTACGCCCAAAAACACATGTATTTGATCCAAAAATCTGAAATTTGGAAATCTGTCCCCAGGAAATTTCTATTTATGGTTACTAGGTCTCGGCTTTTTTCTCTGCTACGAATGTTCTCAGATTGTTAACAACACAACGACAATTGTCGATTTCGCTTAAACAGCATTACAACAAACTTAGCTTATTGCTTTGTTGTGGAATTGTGGAAACCTAGATATCTTCCGCTGTTGATTTTCTCCAGTAGCTGGTTTTGGTGTAGGAGCATAATATACACCTTTAGATGAAACAGTGGCCATTTCTGAAATTTGACGCGTATGACATCCTTCTTGGTTCAAAATTCAGATAAAACTCCATTGTACAAAAGAAATATATTTGCCTTTTAACTTTTTAAGCGCTTATGAACTATTACGTGAACTCATATTTTTTGAAATTATTCTATATTCAATATAAAAGCAATGTCTAATCCCATCTATGAAATCAACAATTGTCGGTATAGTAACCTTTATAGTTTTATACACATGTCCACATGCCTTTTTTCAAAATAAGGAACAATTGATAAGAAACTAGTAATATTGTTGATTATTGTTATAACACGAGCGTAAAAGTAATATACTCTAAAACCAACATGTTTATTTAAAGATTTATCGCAGTTTTTTTATGTCAACTAAGAATAGATTTTTCACAGATTTGACCAGTAGCGTATATGTATACCATCAAACTAGCTAATCATTTCGATAAAATCATTAGGTCTTTTTTTCTTATTCAAGATGGACAAGCTAAAAACAAATGATCTTTTGCTGATGTCGCTTCAGGTTCGGGATAGAGAAGTTTTGCGGGCTACAGATCCTAGGATACGACTGGGATTGTCGAAGTTGGTTTAGCTACCGGGGTTTGTGGATGGGTAGGGATTTGATCAAGTTGTTATCGTGTTCTAGGGCGCCTAGTGAGAACACTGAGCATGTTCGTGAAACTGGGGCATTGAGTAACGCGCGGACTTTGTTGGACTGGAACACTTAGAGTAGTGCAAGTTGTCTCTCAGAGACGTACCTGTACCATATCTGTGCTCCGTAAAGGCAGACTAGACGGGGTAGCATCTTATACAGAGTCGCTTTCTGGGGGATTGGGAGTTTCCTTTTTTTTCAGAGGAATGGAAATAGTAGACTCTACTCGTCATTGCTTTTTCAAATAGTGTACTGTATATGAGCTGACCATTGAAACCTACAGTCGAACTAGAAACTTAGGTATGATACCTTCTGGAGCCAGAGGATAGGGACTTTTTCGATTTGGAGGCAATAAGCACGGAAGTCATTCTTACGATGGAACATAATATCCTGAGTTTTGCTCGAGTTAATCTGCAGCAGCCGGAATTTGTACCACGCAATCGCCTGGTAGGAGTAGGAGTCCTTAGTTGGACTTGAAGTCTGTTGCGGATGGCGTCGGGACTGTAACCGGTGGTGCATAAAATGTTGTGTAGGAATATTTGTGAAGTGGAAAATCAGCCATATAAAAGTTGAACAGGCTGATGCTAATGGGGCACCTTGCGGGACTCCTGCGGAGATCTGTTTTCGAGAGGAGACTGCGTCGTTGATCTTTACTTGAAAAAATCTACCGTCCAAATGTGAATGAATCAGGAAGACATATCGTTGTGATATACTTGATCGAAAGCTTCAGAAACATCTAGAAAGATGGCTTCAACTCTTCGACCTTTTATTAGTGACTGGTGGATGGTTGTTACGTCGTTGGCAGCTTGATGCAGGCTTGAGTGTTTGGCATCGAAACCCGAATTCGGGATTGTTCGTTCAGAATTATATGGTGTGCGTTAGTAAAGCCATTTAAAGTGTATAATATCACTTTTTCGGCAAGTTTGGAGAGTGAACTAATCCGCTTGGACCTATAGTCAGATGGATTTTACTTAGCTTTCTTTTTTGGAACAACAGCGACAAACGCATGTTTCCAATTCTTTAGGAAATGCTCTAACCTCAGGACGGAGTTAATTATGTTGGCAAGCTTTGAAAGTTGCATGCTGGTGAGATTTTTCAGATGGTTTTCTGTGATACCATCTAGACCTGAAGCTTTTTTGAAGGCGGACGTCAATAGCAGGTCACTAAAAACTTATTTAACCCAATCCCGAAATATAACAGGTAACCCTCGTATTATCTTAAATAATAGTAAATAAAAATAATTTTTATAGATACAGTTTTTATTCATTTTATACGATGAAATACCTGGTTATTTAGTTAAAAAATGATACCTAAGCAATTTATCAGTGACTAAACTTATAAATAATTATGCAAAAGAAACGGAAATGTTGCCTTATGATAAAAATAAACCATTTTTTGGGGCTCAGATCTTATCAAAAAGACAACAACAAACACAACTATATATGTATAACATTTTTTTGTGAAATATAGATGATGCAAGCCGCCTGCAATTTAAGCGTGCATTAACAGCGAGGAATTAATAACAATACAACCAATCACATCGTGCTGTACGTTAAAGACGATTTAAACACGATCGAATAAGTAAATATTTGTTGAATTCCAAAAATTCTGACGCATTATGTCGTTCCGCTAGTATTGAAATAGTAATGAAGCAGCACACGATAACAAGGAAATGGGTTACCAAGAACTTTATTCTTAAAATATTTCTATTGAACTCGATATACATAATTTCGTTCATTAATTGATGTTTTGATATGCGGGGATGTTGTTCTATTTAAAACCCAACATATTAATTTCAGTAATTATATTATGTTGTTGATCTGATGTAGAAGCATCAGAACCTTCAATATATTTTTTTAATATTGTATTTAGGTTGTTAGTATGTTTCCATACAACTAAAGTATGCTTTCTTAGACCTTGTCACAACAGTTTAAACAACTAATAAGCAGATGGATTCTATTATGCTTCTTGTTAGAGAATGAGTAAAGTTTGCTAAAAAACGACCTTTCTACAGGTCCTGATGAGCACAAACTTGTGTTACCAGGGTCACTATTTATATTTCGGGAATAGGAAAAAAACAAATAGTTAAGCTGCGAATATATTTTTATTGTTTTTCAAAGTACTGGCCACGATGACCGATACACTATTGTATAAGCTTAAATCAATTTTCAAAGCATTTATTCCATTCCGAATGAGGTATCGTCAAAACATGATTTTTGAACGCTTCGATAGCTTCTTCGGGCGATAAAAATCGTTGACCACACAGTTTATTCTTCACGGATGGAAACAAAAAGAAGTCATTGGGTGCCAAATCAGAGCTGTACGGCGGATGTCTCATCAATTCGATGTTTTGAGTGCTCAATTGCATTGTCATGATAAAGAATAATCCGGCGTCTCTTGTTTGTTTTTCTTATTTAACCGAAGACTTCTGGTAAACAAATGGTTGTGTACCAATTAGAATTTACTGTTCTACGATCCTCTAGAGGCACTGTTGCAATATGACCAGTTTTTCCGAAGAAACAGACCACCATTTCCTTTGAAGTGCTTCGTGCGCGAACAACTTTTGTTGGATTTGATTCATATTGGAACACCTATACAGTCGACTGCTGCTTACTTTCGGGCTCATATTTTCACGATTTTATAAACGTCTTTCGAAGCACCGCGATTGAATTTCTTAAACATTTCTTTGCACCAATCGACACGAACCTTTTTTTGAACGATTGTCAAATTGCGTGGGATCCAACGCGAACCTAACTTTCGCACAGCTAAGTGTTAAATGTAAAACCGCATATATGCTGGTAGGAGTGATGCTTAGGGATGCCTCAATCTCACAGTAGGTAACATGACGATCTTGCTGAATCATTTCGCACACAGCATCGATGTTTTCTGGCACAACAGCCGATTTTGGACGACCTTCACGAAACTCGTCGGACAGTAAACTACGACCACAATCACCAAAAGTCAAATTAACGTTAATTGATGTGAATTAATTAATTTAATTGTTAAAGTTAATGTTAATGTTAATTATAATGAATAAGTTGATGATGATGTCCGTGTGACAACATGTTCTGAGTACGTATATTGTCAAAAATGTCAAACTTTACGATGGAACCGTCAGATGGACTCACTTTAAAATTAAAAAGGACTTATTCTTAAAAATTAAAAATTGGGCTTAACATCTATGTCACTGTCTTTAATGTACACTGAGTTGTACTTATAATCTTCTGACTGAATTATCTAGGAGTTGGAGAATCTCAACATTGACGTGCTGATGGAGCCTCTATTGATTTCTTTCGACATAGTCATTGATAACATTATTGACAGTTTGTACTTTTAAGTCCTTATGCAGATTGTCGTTACGAATCTACCATACCAGTAGCTTGTTTCGAAATTCTTGTATGATATTTTTATAGCTTTGGGTGGTACAACCCCAGAATTGAACACCATAGGTCTACAAGACTTGTTGATAAAGCAAAAGCGTATTATATATTCACAGGGCTCAATATCTACCAAATAACTGGTACATCTTTTGTACAGCTAGAGTTTTTCACATTTTTTCTTAAAATGTGGCTTCCACCTGAGTTTAACAAGGGTCATGCCAAGTAGTCCCACTTGCTGATTTATATATACTGGTTTGTGCTTGATTCTTTTATTGATAAAATCAATATGCAATAGCATATATATAAATAATCGATGAACAATGAAATGAACAAATGAAATCGATGATCTATGAAAAAAATCATAGTTTTGATACTATGCAAAGAAAAATGTCTCTTTCGAATGTCTTGACACCAAAAATATGGATAAATAGAAAAAATAGTTAAAAAACATTGACCAATCGGCATATTGTCATTATTTGTAAAACAAAAATCGATACTATGACTTGATTTTGTATGTGAAACGAAATTTAACAAAAATACAAAACGTGTTAACTTCAGAAAACTGATATAAGAAATTGGACAAAAATATTTTAAACACGTTATTTGTGTTTGTATATGGTATATATTCTTAAAGATAAAGTAAAAACATCATGGCTCTAATGTAATACCGCAATCAATAATTGGATGTCATAACAACAAGGACTAGTTTGACTAAAATTAAGTCTCCATATTGTACTTGATCTCCTATTTCTTGTTATATTTGAATTAAAAATTGATATATTTGATTATTTAAGGTATATAGTCTAACAAGATGCTCCAATCTTCTTCATAATATGATATGAATTAAGAACCCTTGTGAAGGAGACACATTTCTCTTTTTCTTTTTTATTTAAAGACTCTGTTATTTGCAGTTTATATGTCGATGGGCAATATTTATTTAGTCTATGGTTTGAAAGTAGTTCAGATATCCTCGATATAACATTTGACATATGTATAAAAACAAAAGTTAAGTTAAGATAGAGTATTAAGAAATGTTTTGAAGCATCAGGTAGTGTGTAAATAAAATATAAATAATATAAGTCATCTTGAATAATATGTAGAATTACAAGTAGTGAATAAAATCCATAAACAGTTAAGAACATGGTTTATTATATGCCAAAGCTAAATAGCTTATTATGTTAAAAGCAAAGGGGGCCTTCGAGTTTGATGCACATATTAATTTCTGTGTACTTAAATATTTGATGAACCGAAATCGCGGGTTAAAGACCCCAACAGTTTGCATACTTTTCTGCCATGTCTATCTTTCTGTCATCTAATTATAATCATAACGTCAATTATTCTGATTGTTTTTACTTTATTTTTCTGTTTTATCTATTTGTTCACTATGGGCTAGTGATTTTGTTGAAGGTATTTTGACTTAATATAATATTTGTTACTTTCTAACCACTTCTTCTGAATACATCTACTGTCACTCCAAATTATAACTACGACTGATATTGCAGAATGTTTCGACACGCTGCTTTCTCAAAAGCTCTAGGACTGATTTGCGAATGCTGAATGTTGGCAGAGTTTTATTATTTTAGTATTTCTTTTTTATATCAATGCTATGTACAGATGAAATAATAAATATAATTAAAATGCTGCAAAATCAAAAATATTTTTTATAAAATCTGAAAATCGTTAGAATATTACTCCATGACTAAAACATTAACATAAACATCAATAAAGTCGTATTTTTCGACAAACCATCGAACGGAAACAATTAAACTGTCTATTTTTAAGCATATCAGGACGTCTATTGTCTTTTACAACAGCATTGCCAATGTACGAGGATCATGACATCATTTAAAGGAATGTTTAAAAGCTGTACTAGTTATTTGTCAATAGTATTTTGTGGTATTATCGTATAGACAAGAAAATAGTTTCAGTTTTATGGCGTAAAATAATTATTGTGTTTTACGTACAAATAATTTTAATTTAATTTAACAGATTCTATATTTTCTATTTCGGACTTTGGTTTTGGTCTCTCATAGAATATTTGGTTCTTATCAATTAAATAACGAACTCGGTGATTATAATTAGTGAAAGTTTCACCGTTGCAAATTTCAAGGTGGTTTAAATTGTCCCAGAAGCGGGCTTGGTAGCGCAGTGGTTAAGGCGATAGGACGGTATTCCTACTGTTGCGATAGTCGCGGGTTCGAATCCTGCTGGGGCATGGTCGTAAATTTATGTTTGTGGTTGTTTAAAATTTGTGATTGTCCTAGGCAAGAATATAAAATTCGACAAGGAAAATGATCCCAGTCACGCCAGTAACCAGGCTGTGTAAGACGCGATGTCTTCTGGGATGATTTCTAAAGTTGGTTAGGTTCAGATTGAAGCTGTATGGTGATGCAGCACATTGATTATTGAGAAAGATTGGTCATAAACGTTAATCAAAATATTGTCCATAGTTTTCTATAACTTTTTCCTATTTCTCTGGCAAGATGGCGATATCGTGTCAAAAGAACAATATTGGTTTGACAGCGCTGCAATCATCGATACATTTTCGCTCTTATAAACCGGTGTCAGTCAAGCCTAACTGCACCAATACGAACAAGTGGTAATCAGAAGGCATTATATCTAATGAGTATGCTAGATGTGGCAGAACTTCCATTCGCGCTGCTGCAGTATATCCTTCCCAACTTACGCAAAGTGTGACCTAACATTCTCAAGCAAGACGATGACGCGTTTCTTACTCGCTATTGCTGATCTTAATAAATCTTGCAATACATTGTCTTCGAACTTTTCTATACCTCCAAGCTGTTCTTTAACATTAACATCAAAGTCGCCTCTTTTAAATCGTGCAGACCGAAACCAAAAACTGGGATATCGCCTATTACTCATTCGAGCTGCAACAGTATATCCCTCACAGCTTTTGCAACATGTGGTCGAGGTTTGTTATGCAAGAGGGTCACTTTGCATCTGTTACTTGCTATTGCTGTTTTTTTTTGCAACAATGTGTAATTCAATTTGTTCAAATAACGTCGGTGGACATCTGCAGTAACAGTTTTACTCTATTTTATCAGCTTATAATACACCACACTTTGCTGACCGCACACGTTTTATAATTATCAATATTTTATTTCGGCGTCGATTCGGATGGATCTCCCGGGCTAAACCATGACTTTTTGCGATTGGGATTGTCGTAGTAGATCCACAAGAAATCTTTTTCCCTGACAAGCAATGAAACGGCGATGTTGAAATGGTGCGAAATGACATTTTCAGTAAATTTGTGTGGTAACCATTTTCTTTTAATTTTGGATCTTTCATATCTATTATATCCTATTGATAGTATGTTGATTATGTTTTAGCTGATTATTGAAAAGTAGTCATAAACAAAAAAAATCTATTTCTCAACTTCTTTTCATTTTCGAATCCCTAAGACCTAATTTAAATCAACCTTTAAGAAAAGGGTGAAAGATTGGATCAAACGCTGGTGTAGGTGAATTGTATTAGATAAGACTTGTAGATGTTGTTTGTAGATGATAAAATTCATTTTATAAATGAAATCAAAATAATGTTTTAAACAATTATAATGCGAATTGTGACTTTTTTAAGTAAACAATATTATGAGACTGTGTTGTTAGTAACTTTGCTGTTAGTCTATTTTGGTGACAGAAAGAAATATTTTTATTTACACTCCAGTCAACTAGCAACTATAACGTTAAGTTAACCACAAGTTGCTTGTAACTCAACCCAAACGCTGCATATCAAATATCAAAAGAAATAATCGTAAAATTACCGAATACAATTACAGCGTTGTTTATACGTTATGTTAAAACATCGACACTACATTTTTGTCAAACCTACGTTTTATCACTATCGGTCTGGTAAGTCTACCGGTTGATTTACATAAAGTAAAATACATTTTTCGACGTCGTCTACTCGTAATTTATTTTGGAAAATTTAACTCTATCGGACATTACCACCACCGACGACGAGCAGCCCGACTTGCAGCAAGTACGGTTCGTGTTGTTTCATTTTCGCCTTCAATTCAAATTTATTTCGATCGCCGTGTAGTCGTATCGTTATCTCCAACCAGACCGCTATCGGGAACAATTCGACTCGTCGCTGATGACGTAACGAACGTAAACAGTATCGCACACTATACGAGGGTCCCCCGGTACCTCATTCGCGGTCCAACACGCGCCCAGGTGGTACCACTGCTGCCCAGCGCGGACGCGTGCGCCGTTGCCACCTCCTCCGCGCGTCTCCGATTTACGACGAAAACAGGAACAAAAAAAAAACATAACACGAACCGCATAGTGTGACACTTTTTTATTAAACGTCTCGCGTACGCTCGCTCGCAAGTCGGCAGTCGGGTACCACCAGAACCGGTGGAATTTCGAAAACGCGTCCCCCATTTTCGGGATCCGTCCTGTTTTGGAAATCGGCGCCGCCGCCAGTTTCGTAATTGTCGCGCGACAGTGGGTGAACGAGAAATGCGGGCCGTTGTCGGACATTTGGCAACGTCGCGGCCGACCCGCTGATTGCACTTCCTGTCGGCGGATTGGTGTGACGTCACGGTAATGACGTCCGAGGGCGGCGAAGAACAGGATTTGTCGCAGGTAACTTTTCTGTAACCATCCAAGTCGTCCGTTTTTTGACCGGTCTTGTCTACGGGACGTTTTTTTAAATTCAAAACTTATTCTCCGATTCCGAAACGCACCATTAATAAGTATCGATTAAGTTTTTTAAATAAAATTCTGTTATCCCTATATTTAAACGCGCACCTCATATGTTGTCATACCTTCTCGATTAACCCGATAATATTTTTATTGGTTGTACAGAGTTAAATATAATTGTTCATATAAAATAAACAATTTACAACTTTATAATTTTTTTAATTAAGTTATCTGCAGTTTTTACAGAATGAGTTATTGTGAATATATTTACAGTAACTTAATTATGTTAATTATTGTTTTTGCATTACAATTTCAATTAATTGAGTTCGTATTTATTACAGTGCGAATGTTCACCGATGGTTACGATTTTTCTGATAATAATATAAGTTATCATACCACATTCAGGAATTTAATTAACCTAGTATATTTAATTTAATTATTTATTAAAAAACCGAATCGATCGTAATACGCAAAAAAGCGAAATTAATATAGGTTTTTCAAATACGTGATTCTTTCCTGACAAATGTAACATAGTTGCCAATTTGTACTGAGAATGTTTGAATTTGTCAGTTTTAAATTGTGAATTTGTGGCGCTGTCAAGATTATAAGAATTTTAGGTTTAAAATATGATTTCAGTTTTTAATGAACTTATTGTTATGATAATTTAATATATTTAATATTCATTAAATATTTACATAGATTTTTTTTAATTACAACAAATTAATTAATCCTAGAAATGTATAGTAAAATAAGAAAAACATATACAATCAATTATAATGTGACAAAAATCGAATGAATACAGATTTTTTCAATACCTGATTTTTCGAAATGTCAAGGAGTTGCCACGTTGTTACGTTTTCCTTAAGATTTTGTCATTTAATGATAGATAATATAATTTAAAATCTGATTTCTAAATTAACCATCTTGTGTAACTTATATCAAGTTATTAATAACTGATTTTTATATATAACTAATAACTGCGTTATACACTATATTAATAATACTAGAACAAGATTTTGAATACAACTTTTTGATTTTGATATATGTGAAAAAAATCAACATTTAATATCTTATTTTCAATACCAGCATTTCAGAATGTTAAGAAGTTGCCACGTTGTTACGTTTTTGTTAAGATTTTGTAATTTCTCATTTCTAAATTAATCATCTTGTCAGGTGTACTGGAAAGCTATTAGCGGTTTTTCTAACAGATCGCTAGGCATATGTATGCAATGTTATTATTTGACACGTATGTCATAAAAAACAAAATACAAATTTCCTATCATTTTTAATCAAAAGAAAAATGCCGCTGAAAGTCATCGTTTACTTGTAGAAACTTACAGTGAGTCTGTCCTAATCTTAAAAACTTGTGAGGCATTGTTTCGAAAATTCAAAAGTGGTGATTTCGATGTGCAAGACAAAGAACGTTCTGGTAAAGCGAAAAAGTTTGAAGATGTGAAGCTGCAAGAGTTATTGGATATGACCCAAACAAAACTCAAAGACAATTGACAGAAGCGTTAAATCAATCGTATCAAGGAACGATTAGCGACTGATTACGAGCAATGAGGAAAATGCAAAAGATGGGAAGATGGGTGCCACATCAATTGAATGACAACAAAGTGAAACAAAATGGCAAATAG
Organism: Rhynchophorus ferrugineus; assembly: GCF_030347505.1. Lineage (NCBI taxonomy): Eukaryota > Metazoa > Arthropoda > Insecta > Coleoptera > Curculionidae > Rhynchophorus > Rhynchophorus ferrugineus. Next base: position 85,357,009 of record NW_027472580.1, on the reverse strand, counting down.
AAAATCGAAAAATCGTCTGTAAAATGGTACTTCAAAGTGATTTTACAGCACGATAAGGCGCCGTCTCATAAAGAGAAACCGATCAAGGTAGCGTTGAAAGCGCTTTGATGGTAGATATTATCGCACCGGCCGTGTTCTCCAGACTTTGCTCCGTCCGACTATTAACTTTTCGCATCAATGGGACATACGCTTGCAGAGCAACACTACGCCAATTTCGAAGAAGTTAGAAGATATCTCGATGGTTTTGCTCAAAGGACAAACAGTTTTTTTGGAATGGCATTCATAAATTGCCTAAAAGATGGTCAGATGGTCAATACGTTGAATAAATAAATGTTTTCATTTTCCTAAAAATGATGTTTTTTTCGAAATAAAAACATTAATGACTTTCAGGCTGGTATTTCAAATTATTAATTAAGAGATAACTGTTTTTTAACGAATTGAATTACTTCATTATATATCATATTAATAATAATAATATCTTAACTAACTATAATATATATATATAAAGATACGTCACCAGATTACCACGATTGCTTTAAAACTTTTTTATGTCATATTGAGAATTCTCGCTAAACTAATGCCTTAACTCTTAATGTTGTCAGGATTAAATTGTCAGAATTTTCCCAAGATATGTAATGTTATACCATATGTATTTTTTAAATAAATGATTTGTTTTTATTAATTTAGGATTTAAAATAAATTAATTAAACTTTGTCATACTATCATGATGTTTCTGATAATGTTTTACTTATCATACTAATGAATATCAATTAATCTATTGCAATTAAATTTAATTAATTGGCACAATATAATTAGCGAAAATAAAAATCGATAAGGTTAAGATTATTGCCGTATGGGATTTTCCTAATAAAACTGTAATTTGGTACTTAAATTATTCTATTTTAATTTTTTTATGGTCTAAATTTCATTGAACGTTGTCATATTCTTACAATTCTGATGATTATTTTGGTTATTATTATTCTGTCATGTAACAAACTAAATGTCATGTATAAAATGTAATATTTTTCTTATCGCGCTTCCATAAGGTTCTTGATTTTTATATATTAGACAATTTTTTTAAGTAATTCTTAGTTATAATTTAAATCATCAATTAATATCCAAGTTATAATTTAAACTTATTTATCGTTCACATCATCGACTATTCTTGGCAAGACAACCTAACTGCCCAAGCCTGATGTTATGAGTATTATTATATTTAATATAGTCAATATAAATATTTACCCTTCTCTCATAAACATCAATAAGAATAAAATAATAATGTAGATTATTAAACATTTTCTCAAGGATACATTAGAGTGTAAGTGATGTAAACATTTAATGTTTATATGTTCATAAATATTAGGGGAATAAGTTATATTTTATGACACAAAAAAGCAACACAAAATTAGTGTGGGGCTAACGTAGAATTGTAATTATAAAATTGTAGTTATGATTGATTCAATTGATGTATGTTCTAATTATTTTTCAATTTTTTTTTAGAGTTAGTCAGGAACTGTACTATTGTTCAAAATTTTTATTATAGAATAACGTTATTTCATCAAAATAAAACTATTTTGTAATCAGTAATTTTAAAAGAAGAAAGGAACGATTACACAACTTTTTTTTACAAATTTTCTAATAATTTTTTAAAGTTTTGGTTATGGTTTTAATATATTGTTACAAAATACAATATTTTGTAAAATAATATCTCAGTATTGTGTTAAAGGATATTTCTTAAGAAAAGAAGTAAATAAATTAGTGTTTCATAAATGACATATAAAGTACGAATTATTACAATATCAGTTGATGTTATGTTAAAATAAAATGAAGTTAAATCCAAATGTTTTATTCACAGTGTTACTATTTTACTTTTTAGATAGTTATCTATACAGTTTTCCAGAATATAGAATAGTTTTCAATAACAATGTGTAGAAAAACATATTTTTTTATTTAATTGTATAGTTTTCATGGATATATAGTCTGACTTTATGGTTCCCGATTAACTTTGATAAATGCTCAAAATATGTGATATCGGTAAGTGCAAATGACAATAAGAGCTATGTCTCGGGTGAGAGGTGATACGATTGGGCACTATTTAAAATTTTCTGTGGATTTTACATAATGTGGCCAGGTGTTGTCATATGACAGAATCACCTTGTAGCTTTTCTATTGATTTGAAGTAGTATTTTAGTCTATAAATTTAAAGAAATCGATTTTTTCATAGTTTCAAAGCCCTTTAATACCCTTTAGAGGGAACCCCTAATTTAGAAACAAAATCGCAAACCTATCTCTCTGGCTCCTGAAGGTATCATGCCTCGGTCTCCAATTCGACCGCTGGTTCCAATGGTCAGTCCAAATTAAGCACGCTATTTGCAAAGATAATGGCGTGTAAAGTCTACACTTCCCATTCCTCTGCAGAAAAAATAAACTGTCAATCCCCCAGAAAGCGACTCTATATAAAATGCTGGTCCGTTCAATCTGCCTTTACGGGGCATAGGTGTGGTAAACGTACATCTTCCACTACTCCAAGTGTTCCAATCCAAAAAAATCCACGCGTTACTCAATGCCCCACGGTTTATTAGGAACGCAAATAAAAGCTTCACGATCATGCTCAGTGTGAGGTTCTACCGTGGCGCCTTACAACATAAATATAAGCTGATCAAAACCCTATCCATCCATAAATCTTGGTAGTTAAACCAAATACCCAACCCCAATCATATCCCAGGGTCTCGTCGCCCGCAAAACCCAATTTTCCTGAAACCGAAGCGACATCAGCAAAAGACAATTTCTAGCTGGTCACTATGAAAACAAAAACAAACCTATCTAACGAGATGGTAACACTAATTTATAATAGAAGAATATAGTCCCAAAATAACAGGCCTACAAATTAGTTTTAAATTATTTAACCTAATCTGAAACTTTATTGTGAAAAATCGGTATAATTTATTTTATTCAAAATATCGTCCATCAATAATCGTTATGTTTTCATATCTTTCTGGCAATTTACAGATCCATCTCGAAGGAACGATATTTTTTGGCTCTAACCATGAACCGACCCATTTTTTAAGTGAACCACTGCTCAGGTAGGTTACCACTCAAATGTCGGAACAACTAGTAATCAGAAGGAGTAAGATCCGGGGAATACGTCGGGTGTGGTAGCACTTTCCATTTTAATGTTTCCAAGTATATTTTCAAAACATGTTGCAAAACTGGTCGAGCTTTGTCATTGTCATTTTTTTGCACAGTGCTCTGCTCAAAGGCATCAATTTTAGTTGATGGCGATCTCCGTTGATTGCTTCATCGAGCAATGCCTTCCATTTTTTTCTGACCGTCCAGGACAATTTTGTCTTCGGTGTCACAATCACCACTTTCAAAACTTCGAAGCCTGTATTCACATGTTGATATCGATAGAGCATGGCTATCATAAGATTCACACAGCATTAGATGATCTTTTTTTTTAAATTAAAGTAAAAAAGCGTAAATGCAATTTACTTGGTGCAAATTCAGACATTTTCAATGCAATGACATTTTTTTTGCATACTTGTATAGGAAATGACGTACTGAGAACTGAAGGCTGTCAGTGAGGCTTCAACATGAAGTTGGTTACAAACGTACCAAATGAGATTTAATATACGGTAACACTATCTGATATAAATTTTTTTTAAAATTTTTTTAAATATATAGATCTGATATAAAAAGTAACCTTCATATTTATTATCTATTAATATCAAAGCCATAATAAGGCTTATTTCCAGAAGGATCTCTTAAAACTAAAGCCATAATGAATGTTGTGTTTGTCTGTTTGTTATTATTTAACCAGTTTTTTAACGTTTTAAATATATCCTTGTTTATATTTTCGACGTTTCCATCTAAACGGAATATTTAAGGTAATAAAAATGAAGACGTAAACATTAAAACGTTCACGGAGACACGTGGCGTTTCCTTGTAAGTGGTAAGGAGAAGTCGGTTTCGTGAACTCGTCTGTACTTTAATTACTTTCAGGATGTTCGAAAGTAGTAAAATCTTAATTTGAGGTGATAAACGTAACAGGTACTAAAACTATCCTTATTTTCAGTTGCTAACTGCTTCTTACTTGTTTAGGTGGGTGTTTAGTCACGAGAAAACGCTTAAAATCATCTAAATTCGATAACGTGTCTGTTTAAAATGACAGAAATATGTTGTAATACCGGTCATATATCGAAAAACTTTCTAACATTTATGCAATGTTACGATTAAAACAAGGAAATTGCCGGCTTGGTGGCGCAGTGGTAAAGGCGTCCACATACTGTTGCGATAGTCCCGGGTTTGAATCCTGCTGGTGCATGGTCATAAATGTACGATATCTGTGATTCTTTTTAGTATTTGTGATTATCCTAGGCAAGAGTGCAAAATCGGACAAGAAAAAAAATTCCTGTCACGCCAGTAACCAGACTGAGTAAGACCGGGTGTCCTGGGATGATTTCTAAGTTGGTCACTCGCCAGTCGGCAGGCTTAATGCTGAGGACCGTGGTACGGAGCCCACGTTAAACTTTAGGCCCAGTCCAGATAAACCTCTAGTTGATAAATTTAGGCCCAGTCCAGATAAACCTCTAGTTGATAAAAGGAGATTTTAAAGTGTATGTTAAAAAAACAAGGAAATTTATTGTTTTTTTTTCTCAATTCAGAATTTCTTCTTACACAGTCGCCCTCTGTTATGGATAATCTATATATATCGAAGTTATAAAAATGCGTTATGATAAATACCAAATTTATTGTTTTAAACTATTGACCACTTTGTTAATATACATCTTGTATAACATTCAGTGGGAAATTCGTCCTTCAGTGGGAAATTCGTCCTTATATGCTCTTAACACGAAATATAAAAACGTATAAAACTATCAATTTCAGTATCTCAGATCTATAAAAAGACCTTCTTACGTATACGACTTTAATTACATAGTAGGTCAAAAAATCTTCATATTAACACAGAACAGACGAACACAGTTGAAATGTATAACAGAATAAATGAATTGATATCTTAGAGAATTACATAGCTGTCCTGTGTTGAAGACAACTTGCCGTAAGTTTGGACATTAAGACATTTTTTACAATTTTAGTTCTCCATTTAGGATAGAATATATACATTATTAATTATTTTTTATAATACATATTATTTTTGTAAAATATTTGTAATTTATCTTGCAATAATTATCTTTTTCTACTAAAAAACGCCACATATATATATGAATATACGCCACAACATCATCTATAATAAAATTTGGATGTCTACGCAACACTACATAACCAATATGGCACGCAATCAAAATGGTAGCAGGACTTTGCCCCACCTGTTACTTAAAAAAGTATTAAAATTAAAATGTATGGATTTGATCATCGCTGGAGTTTTAACATTCCTGTTATTTCCTATCCGCTATGAAAATATTTGATATGCAATGCAACCAAACCAAACCAAAACTGTAAGGGAATAATACGCAGAAAACTATACGTTTACAAAGGGAAAGTACTAAATAGCAGGTAGTAAAGCGCACCGAAAATCTATGTTCAGTTAAATTGGTTTGATATTTGATCGGTCTGATTCCAAATTGGAAATGGCGATTCTCAATAAAAATGTCGTCTTAAAATCAATTTTTTTTAAATCGTTCATATGTCAACATTCATTCGAATTATGTTTTGATTATTTCAACTACCTAGATTGTACTCAACAATGTTCACACAAGTGTACTGGAAAATCGAAACAGGTGTCGCTAGGCATAAAGATGCAATGTTACACTTTGATACATATGTCATTTTATTCTACTATATTTTGGACTGAAATTTATTTTGAAGTAAAGAAGTAACACAAGTAGTTTGAAAGTAACACCGTCATAGATTTTATACCTCTTTGAAAATATCAAATTTCGTGAAAACGTGCGGCACGCATTACATTTCTTATTTAATGAAAAGAAAAAAGCCCAATGGGAAAATCCAAAAGATGGGACGATGGGTGCCATATTAATTGGATGACACGCAAGACACTTCAAATGTATGATCTGAATTAATTGCTGCGTCGAATAGTGACAGATGACGAAAAGTGGATTTATTTGAAAACCCTAAGCGCAAAAAATCATGGTTATCACTTGGTGAAGCCCGTCCATCGACTCCAAGGCCAAATTGTTTTTGTCGCAAAACAATGCTCTACGTTTCAGAGTCGCGTGGTGTATTACGAACTATTGAAACCTGATGAAATGGTTAATAGTGATCGCTAACGAGAGCAAATGATCAATTTGAACCATACATTACTCGAAAACCATCCAGAATGGGCCTGAGAGCACGGTAAAGCGTTCTTATAAAACAAACTCGGCCAAGGAAGCGTTGAAAGTACTTCGATGGGACATATTATCGTACCCGCCTTATTCTTCAGACTTTGCCCTGTTCGATTATCAACTTTTTGCATCAATGAGGCACGCGCTTGCGAAGCATCACTTCGCTAATTTCGAATAATTTAAAAAATAGCTCGATGAAAGGTTTTGTTCAAGGGTTCTCTTAATGGGTTATCCTTTTCTAAAAAGGTTTGATAGGCTTCGGTAGCAGATTTCTTCAAAACAAACAATAAATGTAAAATGTTATGAGTGACGTGTGAATAATGTAAAAATAATAATTTTAAAAAAATTGAGTAACAATAATATTAAACGGAAAAATGTTTCTTATGTACATAAATGTCAAAACCATAATAGTTGTCCCCATTAGTACGGCAGCACATTTCATCAAAACAAAGAATAAAAGTAAAATGTTTTGAATAATGAAAAAGTAATAAATGACAAAAATACAATTTTGAGCAACTCAATAATATTGAAGGGAAAAATGGTTTTCATATACGGAAACCATCTTATTTAATAGTTTTCTACATTGGTACTTCACATTTTCACCAATAGATATCGCTGACCTAAATCCAAGTACCTAATTGAATAATTTATAGCATAAAGTGGTTACAGACAAATTAATACAGATAGATTATATTATCGACTAGGAATTATTAAATTAAAATGTACAGATTTTTTTAACACTTATTTGGTTACGCGCTTGTTATAATTTGGCATTGGATAGACGAAGTTTTAGGTTTGTTGACGTAAAACACGTGGACAAACAACAGGTACTATGGGCCTACCCAAAACTTATTTCACGTAGAACCGTTAATTATTTTGTGATCATATTGTACCGGATGATTTATAGCTATGCTTTTCCCTACGACTGTATCTGTTGAAACTCGTCAGTACCACTATTAATTGGAAAATACTGAATCTAATAAATAAAAGTAAAGTGTTTTGAGTGATGAAAAAGTAGTAAATGACAAATATACAATTTTGAGCAACTCAATAATATTGAAGTGAAAAATGGTTTTCATGTACGAAAATGTCATAACCATCTAATTTAATATGTTTCTACATTGGTACTTCGCATTTTCACCAATAGACGTCGCTGACCAAATTGGAAGCACTTATTGAATAATTTATAGCAAAAAGTGGTTACATAGAAATTAATACAGATATATTTTTGACTAGGAATTATTAAATTAAAATACACAGATTTTTTTAACACTCATTTCGTTACGCGCTTGTTATAAATTGGCAATAGATTGACGAAGTTTTAGGTTTGTTGACGTAAAACACCTGGACAAACAACATGTACTATGGGCCTACCCAAAACCTATTTCACGTAGAGCCGTCCTTTTAAAATTTATATTGTAAAAGTAGACCGACTTTAATTATTTTGTGATCATATTGTACCGGATGATCTATAGCTATGTTTTTCCCTACGACTGTATCTGTTGAAACTCATCAGTACCACTATTAATTGGAAAATACTGAATCTTTGTTTTTAACACTTTATAGCATGATTACAGACATTTTACTACAGATATATTACATTATCGAATAAGAATTATTAAAATAAAAAGTATAGATTTTTTTAACATTATTAAATTAACAGATTAAAGTAAATATAATCAAACACAGCCCTAACCTACAAACTATTATGACTGTGAACTTAATTTCAAGTCCTTCGATAATATATACATTAGATCTGTCATAATGTTAAAATACATTATATTTTATAACATAATTTTTGTTTATTTTATTTAGATTAAAATTTTGTTGTGTGTAAAAATCGTCCAGTTATCAGATGTATGCACATTTCTTGAAAGCAGTAGTGATAAGCAGGGGTGTGCAACTGCAATGGTAAGTACTGGGGCAAAGTTTCGCTTAGTCCAATCATTGGCGGCGCTGATAACGCGAATTTGATTGGTTAGTTTAAAATAGTTATGTAGAAACCTGTAAGGAAAATACTTTGCTTTGATTGGTCTACCATTTCCCCTGATTATTTTGTGACGTCACATTTATTGGCCAATAATATTTAAATAAAAATCAAATTTAAATTTTAAAATTAATTTATTAAAATAAAATCCTATACAAATATACATAAGTGTAAATAATATAAATATATATAAACAAAAAGCAAAAAAAAAACAATTATGAACTCTATTCTCGGCAATATTAAAATATCTATAATTCTTCTATAACGCCTTCCCATATATGTTTAGTGCCATCAATTTTATCGGATCTATTAGAGTTCTAACTTATCTTGATATATTGAAGGTAAACTTTAAATCCTTCCCTGTTGATATTGCATTAACTTCATTAAACCAAAAATACAACCACACTTCATAATAATTTAAAATTTGGTCTTGAAAATCATTATGGATTGGACAGTTGAAACACTAAAAATTTATGTGTTTTTTAAAAATATTTAGATTTTAGAGTATTTAATCTGTGGAACTACTTAATATAGAATATAGACAAATATTGCATGTTGTCTCTTTTTCAGAAGTTTTGTTAAATAGCCTGAAATAAGACTAAAATACAATATTAGACTCGTTTTCCTCAGAGCAAAATTCTCTGGAACTGAAAATATAGACTCAACTGGTGATTTAACAACCTCAAGTGGTACTAGATCTCCCGTTAAAAAAGAATATAAGTTATCTAACATGTTCATCTACTTCACAATTTTCTCCGGGAGAATGATGTGAAAAAATTGAAGTGATGAGCCCTTTTAAAAATTTCTCGAACATACTAGGGGAAGGATGCTGTTTCTACCTCCATGATCTCTAATAGATCCAACAAAATTCTTTAAGCAATCTTGATTAAGATTTCTTAAACAAATGTAGTTACTTGTAAATTTAGACAAAATAGATATCTTTAAGGTAATAAATCCCCTAAATGTAGCAATTAAATTTATTGATGGCACCATAACAAATATTTTCTTAACAAGGCAATCAAATTTAAATATATAATTCCTCTACTATAAAATGATTGAACACTGATTGTTCCAAAAGTTAAAGTATTGCAAATATTTTAGGGATATTTTACAATTAAAAGTAGTATTTATTACTACTAATTATCCAGTTATATTAATTGTTACCTTCTTGTAAGACTTCTTTATGTAGAGACATCACATTGACAGCATACGAACAACTTGGTAGATTAATTGAATTTTATTACTACTAACATCTTCATAAGGTTTTGAATTTCTGTAAACAAAAAATATATAAACAGACATGTAGTAGATAGATAATTTTATATGTACCTGATAAAACCAATGATGGATACGCATTTACCTTAATACCTGTTCGTGAAGGATAATTCTAAATTTTTCACTAAAATGTCCATAACAAACACCATGACGTTGATATATTTGCATTGTGGTTTATCCAGGTAACTTACTACTATTTACTTGATCAACCCATTTTTGGAAAGGAGCGAGATCATTCTTTGGGAAACGATGTCTAATTTCCGTAGTAGAATTTTACTCCGGTACACTACATCTTTTACTACACTGACGCATTGTCATTAATTTTTATATTATTACTCCATAATAATTAATGTAAAACAGAAAATATGCACAACGTAAAACGAAAATTTCGTGATCTAAACAAAAACCATAACCTACAAACAACAAACATAAAAATGGACGACCATAGAAAATGCTGATTCCACACAATTTGATCAACCAATCACATTTCATGTTAGTGGCGGCACCAGGAATTTAAACTAGCCAATCACAATTTGCGATCGCAGCGCTACAGTTGATTGAACTAAACAAAACATTTCCCCAAGGTCGCCTATACCGTGAAATTTCTATTTTTTCTATGGTTATAAGAGGTTATAACTAACCTGTAAACTATTGTGGCTGTATAACTAACTGTAGTTTTTAGATGTACTATAATGTTAAAATAAATTATACTTGATAACATTTTTGTTCAATTATTTTGTTTAGATTAGAATTTTGTTGTATGTCAAAGCCAAAGTGAACTAAAACTCAAGAGTTGATGCGGCAACATTGTGACCTTTTGACGTCACAAATTTCGATGACGCATGGTTTTATCAACGTTTACTTGTAGACTTTCAACCGTCCATTTGGCAACACGGCGCCATTGTATCGATATAATGATAATGATAATTTTTATGACGTTCAATTCGTCTACCCATTTCCGTGCTTCTTTGATCTTTCGGAAAATACAAGCAGCCCAAGGCTTTTGAGTAAATTATATATGGTACTATTTTTTTAGATTTTTTTTTCTTTGAAGTTTAATAAAAATATTAAACTTAATAAATTTATATTGTCTACCAATTTGGGTACTTCTTTGTAATTTTTTGAGTAATTTAAACATGGTACAATGTAGACATTTTTTCTTTGAAGTTTTGTTTACTATTTAGATATTTTTTGTTCATATTTTATAAAAATAGCTTAAATTTGATAGGTACGAGTGCTTAGAAATAATTCCATTCTGAATCCAAACTATTAATATATAGGAATGATACCTTCACCAGAGATTAGGAGGTACTATGATTTCAAAAAGTCCGCTTTCTTTATGGTAGATGTGTCGGCCGGCGAGAAAAATATCGATATTTCGATATTTTGTAAAAAATATCGATATATTGGAGGAAAAAATTATCGAAATTTATTTGCAATAAATGCAATATTTTTAATAGACCTTTAAAGACACTAAAATACACTAAGCCTAAAAAAATGATTAAGTACCAATTTTGGTACCAATGGTAATTTTTCGTATACTACTTTTTTTATAGTAAACATTTAATAATCGCTTTAAACTTACTAATTATAATTTCAACGCTGATAAGAATAAAGGATTCCGAATAACGCATTTTTATTGATGACATAAGCAAAAAAATTAAACTATTAATTAAACTTTATCAGAAGGTATTTTCGTCAATTTTAAGAGTCAAGTTGGAGATTGGTTAAAAGACAAAGATATAGACATTCCAACTATCCATACTTTTGTACGGGAACGTACAAAATATAGGATCAGTTTGATTATCGTGTTTGCAGCAGGTAGGGAAATAATTGTATTATTGCAGTATCGTAAAAATGTCTCCTTTAAATACAATAATTGCAAGGGGTACGTTTTAGTTTAGCATCAGTGCTCGAACTGCAATGATGAGTCTTGACTTAGTTCAAGAGTAAAGTGTGGGTGAGTGAAATCAATAATGTATACTTACTATGGACAATTAGTGAAGAAGGATATGAAAAGCGTTCAAACGAGTGATACTGAAAATCCTGTAAGTATATAAAAAAAATTGAATCTTTGCGTCAATTTTTAAAAATGTATACGTGAATATTATATACTATTTTAACGTCAACGTAACTCGTTCTATGAACAAAAATTTAATTTTTCGGTTATATTAATATTGTGTTTTATTTTTTATTGGTAATATAACAAAAATTTTAAAACTGTTACTTAAATTTTATCAGAAGATATTTTCGTCAGTTGGAGATTGATTAAAAGACAAAAATGTCGTATGCAAAAATGTAAACATTCCAACTATCCATACTTCTGTACGAAAATATACAGAAGAGGAGGTAAAGGTTGTTTATCGTATTTGTGCTAATAAAATTCTATTGGAGGAAAAAAACTAGTAATGATCATAGTAGGTAGGGAAATAATTGTATTATTGCAGTATCGTAAACATTTCTCCTTTACAATTCTTCAATACAACTACTGAAAGGGGTACGTTTTAGTTTAGTATCAATGCTCGAACTGTTATAATCAGTCTTGATTTAGTACAATAGTAAAGTGTGAGTGAAATTAATAATGTATACTTAAAATGGACAATTAGTGAAGAAGGAAATGAAGAGCGCTCAAACGAGCGGTACTGACAATCCTGTAAGTATATATAAAAAATTGAATATTTGCGTCAATTTTTAAAAATTTATACGTGATTAGCTTCAAATATCTTAATTTAAACTTTGTTTGTGAAGCGAATGTGTAGAGCACAACCAATTTATAATTATGATTAGGTTATTTTTTTACATTTTAAGTGTACATAAACTATCGTGTTGATAACACATGGTTCGTATATTTATATGATATTAGTTCAAAAATAATATAAAAAATCATTAAGGAGCCTAGTTTGCTTTGATACTAATGGAAATTATATGTTTCGAACAATACAAGGGGCCGGAAGCTTTTATGGAAATTACAAGTAGTTTTATTTATATAGTTTTTCTTTAAATTTCATTGAAAATAGTGTAAATTGTTAAATTCAATGCATCTACCAATTTCTGTACTTCTTTGATGTTTCGGATAATACAAAAAGCCGAAGGCTTTTGAGGAAATTATAGGTTGTATTATAAAATAAAGGGGAAACTGGACTCGAAAAGTTGTAAGAAATGTCTTACGTAATATGTAAGGTAACAAAAAAAAACAAGTAAAAATAATGTTAATATTTTCGTGTTAATTCATGTTATTCATTTCGGAATCATTTTTGTACATATTATAATAACGAGGGAAGGTAATTAAAATAGGGCTATTTTAACGTTAACGTAACTCATTCTATGAATAAAAATTTAATTTTCCAGTTATATTAATATTATGTATTATTTTTTTATTGGTAATATAACAATAATTTTCAAACTATTACTTAAATATTAAATAATTTAAAACTATTACTTAATTTTATCAGAAGATATTTTCGTCAGTTTTACGCGCTGGAGATTGATTAAAAGACAAAAATGTCGTATGCAAAAATGTAAACATTCCAACTATCCATACTTCTCTACGAAAATATACAGAAGAGGAAATAAAGGTTGTTTATCGTATTTGTGCTAATAAAATTCTATTGGAGGAAAAAAACTAGTAATGATCATAGTAGGTAGAGAAATAATTGTATTATTGCAGTATCGTAAAAATTTCTCCTTTATAATTCTTCAATACAACTACTGCAAGGGGTACGTTTTAGTTTATTATCAGTCCTCGAACTGCGATAATCAGTCTCGATTTAGTTCAAAAGTAAAGTGTGAGTGAAATTAATGATGTATACTTACAACGGACAATTAGTGACGAATATTAAGAGGGCTCAGGCGAGCTATACTGAAAATTCTGTAAGTATAGAAAAATTGTTGAATGTGTGCGCCAATTTTTAAAAATGTATACTTGATTAGCTCCAAAAATGTTAATCTAAACGAAGCGAATGTGTAGAATGCAACCAATTAATAATTATGATTAGGTTATTTTTTACATTTTAAGTGTACATAAACTATCATGTTGATAATAAATGGTTCGTATATTGGTAATCGTGCAAAAATAACAAATAATATAAATAATCAGTAAGCGGCCGGGTTTCCTTTGATACTATGGAAATTATAAATGTTTCACGCACTTTCTCGCTGAGAATACGAAGATCGTAGTAATTACATAATTTTTTTACACTATATTTTTATGTATTGACTTTCGTGTATTTCTTTTTGTGCTCTATATAGCACCTTTTATATTTTGCTATAAATAGAAAAGTGTTTATTCGTGGTTTTTCCAATTCTGGCATCCATTTTCTTCTCTTGAGTTTCATTACATTCGATTTAGATACCCAAATCTTTAAACACCTTTATAAATGTTTTTATATGGATATATACTTCTTCTATTACTCCCAACACCATGGCTTTTGTTATCTTTTATTCATTACCATTTAAAATTCTTTAAGCGTTACATTCTATGTTCTCAGATCTCGATCTATCAGTTGCTATTAATACATGCTTTTTCCATAATTTTTATACTATCATCATGTCATACGTACCTAAAGTGATAACCATTTGCCATTATGATTTAATTAGGCCTAAACATTATGTATTATTGGCCTTTCACAACCTTTTTTTGTGGTCTACACCAAATTCACCGTCCAAATGTGCTTCTAAAATCTTCTTTGTGTATCGTATCTGTAGCCTTATTTAAATTAAAGAATATAAATAAAAATTACATTTATTCGGTTAAAAATGTCTTTAGAAGAATCGTTAATATTTGAACGTTATGTTGTTGGCTGATGCTCAGCCTCATAATATAGCGTTTTATACTATATGATTTGGTTATAACCTAACTTATTTGTGATATAAAACTTTTCCAATAGTCCCAATATCGATAGACTAATGAAATTATTATTAATATATTTTTTATGTAATGGTGTCTTGAATATTGTTACAGATTTTCTGGTTAGTTCCATCATTTATTGGAAATCCTTGAATAAATTTATATATAATAATTATAATCAATTATATAAATTTAATATAATAAATATTATATTACAATAACATATATATATATATATATATATATATATATATATATATTTAATTAAATTGTTGCTGATATAACTTTTTTAATATATTGGAATATGTTAATACAATTTGAATAATGTTACAAAATTTATGAGTCATGTCATTTACTTGAAATTGTTAGAATTTACTTTACATTCTTAATAAATTTGTGACATTAAATTTTTATATATAGCTTTAAGCTTTTAATTTGTTTTTCTGCACATGTGCGACTTTTTGTTCGAGGTTTTACACTACATGAACGTATATATTTAAAAATTAAATTAAATTTAAAAACAGTTATAAAACTATTAATGTAATAAAATAAATAATATGTTTGCGTTATTGAAATATTGGTGATTGCATGTATTCTGATCATTTTGTCTCTTTATAAATCCATATTTATTGAGAAGAAATTGAGTTTGTAATCACTGACGTCGGCAGACATTTGCGGTACCAGTTTCTACTCGGACTAAACCATGGCTTTTATATTTGGGATTACTGTAGTAGATTTACTTTTCACCGCCAATCACAATACGCCATTCAACCACATTTCCTTTAGATCGTTGCTGTATATATCACTTCCTATATCGCAGTAAAATAAACCTGGCTTAAATCTCTTAGTATATCATATCTAACCTTCTTGCTGACTACTGAGCAAGCAAGAAATTGACCAAAAAAGTATTTTTCAAGATAAGGTCACTTTGTGCGATACAAAATCAATTTTACCACCAAACTTATAAAATTATAAATTTATTATTAGGAATTTTTTGGACTAATTTGTTACTAAGATTCGTATAAAACGGCTTTCACAGAATACTATAAAGTTTACTGAAAAATAAAACTCAATAAAAGTAAAGAACCAGCTCAGAGAGCCCAAATAACCATAGCTAAAATCAGCGAATAAAAGTATAAATGTATAAATTATTTGAACATCTTGATTATTCGCCAGATTTAGCTCCCGTTAATATTCACATGAAATTCCTTCGTGAAAAACAATTTTCATGGATACAGGCATTATCAACATTTTCACCATTACTTGCCTCCTAGGAGGCCATAAGAATATTCCATAACTTAAGGAGTTCGTCGGAATAATTGCTCTATATCGATGATTATTGAGATTGAATGTTTCTCTATCACTTATTTCAGATTGATTTAAATTAGTAAGGAAATATCATTAGGAGTTTCATCGAAATCTGAAATACGTGCATTCATAATGAATGCCTATTATTTGAAGATCTTTACAATTATGTTGCGGTGATAGAAAGCTCTTAAATTTTTATCCTGGTAATGGTTCAAACTATAATCAAACTCTCTCTTCATTTGTTGTTCGGTATTATTGTTGATCTTTCGTATAATAACATTTTTATTTCAATTTCAGCAACAAAAATTTCTCAAACGAAGCGCCGATGAATTGGAACCAGGGCCTCTTGACAATTATGAACCACCTGTCAAGTTACAATGCACGACGCAACAGCACGGATCCCATCAAAATGAAGGCCTGACGAAATTTTCGGTAAGCACTGTAAATATCATCAAAATGCATTCATCCAAAATAATACTATTTTTAATTATCATTTAAATTAGTTTATATTTTGTTCGTTAATTTTAATAATTGATAATTAATGTTGTACTACGTAAACAATTATTATGTATTGTATAACAAAGGCTTTTTACAGCTGAATAGTATTAGGTATGGATTTTGATTGAGAAATTCGGTAAATTTTATCAAATCTCAAGTGTGAAGTTTTGCTTTACATAACAGTTCGATACTCTCCACGATACGTAAACTGTAATTTTAAGCTTTCGCTATATTTTGTAGATATACATATGATTTCATCTCTTTTTGTTTTGATAATATTGTTGAAACTACATCTGTAATTTTTTTTGAGTGATGCTTTATTCGATAGAATACAGCACTCGATTAGCCATGGAAAACAATTTTATTTAAATTTAAATGGTTGTCCCGACTTGGGCTTGGCAATAACCCAGTCCGTTAACCCAATTTTGCAGCATATTCTCCATTGTCTTTGGCTTTAATTCACTGATAGTTCGATGGGTATTATACTTAAATGCATTAATATTGTGCATACACCAGAGCATCATTTTCAATATCGCTTTTGCGAAATTTACACCAAGTAGTCACTGTTTCAGGATATAATGACTATTTATGTATGTGAATTAAAAGCGTGTCGATGTTTTAACGGTAATATGTGGCAAGTTGTTCGAGTTATTCACATCACATCTTACAATCTGGCATAATACGCCCTTTTTTCTCTCAAATATCCAGGGCCTATCCTCTGAGAAAACAACCAAAGCCTATGTCCGGACAGCTCACAATTGTAAAATTATTTGCATCGTTTTGCTGTTTCCTAATTCGTTTTCGAAGCATATATGTAACTCCTAACTCTAATACTTCATCAACTACGATACTTTTCCCCGAACTTTTTCCAAATAATACTTAAATATATATTTGGATGGTAATAGCTGTTGAACAAAGCTTTCTGAATTTGTTCTAGTTTAATTTCGATTAAATTACCAGTTTATTTTATTTTCTTAAACTTCCTTCCTTTTTCTTACATTTTATTAATTTCAAGTTATTTTATCGTAATTTGGAAGTAATTAATATTTAGTCAAGTTTCTTTTTTTTAAATAATTATAATACACAATCATCGAAGTTAATATATCACAGTAAATACATTGATACTGTTTTTGTGCAGATTTTATTATTATATTTTAAATATACAGTTCAAGGCTGTATTCCTTAACGGAATAGTGACTCATTGTACTTCTTGTACCAAAACATCCATCAACTGCTTAGTAATGTTGGAAATTGAAATCCACTCTCTACTCACTACTACTCTCTTCACACTCTAAAATTCCCCATGAACTTCGTCACTAAGTCGTCATGAATTGAAATACCGCTCTAGCCAAATCAATGTTTGTGTTTGTTTACCGACTATAGTAGAAAATCTGAAATAAATCGGTCATTTCGTGATTGACCAGGTTGGTATCCAGCTTCGGAAATTAGATGTTCCTTTTTTATTAACTTCTCATAGGTTATTTGGTACGCATTCGTATAAATATGGCTATTTGTAATTTTGTAAATGTGTGTCAGGTAACATATACTATCACACTTTCTACGTTTGTGTAGGTGGATGTGTCGGTTCGTAATTTTTTCCTTTCGGTTTTTTTGATATAATAGCAAGCCTCTATTTTCATTGAGTTTATTGCTCTTTATTTTTTCAATTATTTATATGGCAATTTTAACATTAACATTTCTTGATTTTTTAAACTGCCATTTGTCTCGTTCTCCTTCGTGTTAATCAGTGATAATTATCGTTTGTAAATTACGGGATTTGTGACATGTTAGGGCTTTATCAAAGTTACCGGTAAATCGTCCAAAAAAGCCGATGCATATAGGTGGAGTATATAGCGAATTGAAGTTTGTAAATTTGTAAAATTCGTTTAAAACAAAAAAAGAGACTTTATGCTGTCTCATGTTTTGGGATATTAAACCGATTCAACATATAACATTCGTATTGGGTTGGTGGTGGTGGGAGATGTTGCCGAATCTCTTCAAAATTCTTCAAAACATTAGTTATAATAATTAAACTTTATAAACCGCCAACCCTTTTAAACCAAAAGTCATATTTGATGCGGCAACATTGTCACGTACTGACGCCATACATTTTGATAACATGCATTGGCTGTGTTATTGGCCGGGCTATATATAGTTTCAAAAGAATTACATATGAATATATTGATATATTTTGTCGCTTCCGCATGTCTATAGCATCCGCAACCGGGTATTTTTTTAAATCTGAAGCTTTTTGTGAAAAATCGACACAACGCATTTTATTCAAAGTATTATCAATCGATAGTAGCAGCTTTTTTCCATCGTTCCTGCTATCCAATAGTCTGTCCATTTTTTTGTATATTCTTAAATAAAACGCTGGTAAGATAGGGCTAATGTCGGAACAAGTACCAGGCCTATAAATTAATTTTAAAGGATGATGTTATTGTATATTAAGTTGGATCGATAGACAATACTTTGAATAAAATACATTGCACTGATTTTTCACAATGAAGCTTCAACTGAAAAAAATCTATTAAAAAATTTTTTTCTTAACATGATTTGTTGATTGATTAGACTATGAGCCTAATCTGTTCTGCTTCTTGTCTAACATGATGTTTCCAATTTAACCTACTATCGAGATATATTCTGAGGTATTTAGCTAATTCTGTTTGAGATATCGGGTATCCGTCAAGTGATACAATCAAATTTTGGTCATTTAGCCGCAACTAGAAATTAATATGGACAGATTTGGAGTCATTAAGCGGCATTTTCCAGTCTCTAGTCGGTTTGTAGGTCTTGTTGGCTTTTTCTACAGCGTTGGGCAGATACCAAGTACTATTTCTTTTGTTGTTGTGATGTCAATACTATAGATCAAATACAGGAGTGGTCCCAAAACACCACCCTGCGAGGCTCTAAATTTTCATTGGAAAAGATATGATTCCTGCAGTGGTCAGTAATTCCTCGGTAGCAATTTGCTCATTTTGTAAATTAATCCCAAATGCCATACCCGGTCAATACAGAAAAGGGCAAACAATTTTATATGTCCTTTAATGTTATTACAGGAATATTTTTGTGATTGTTGGTTGGTTGGAGTAGGATTATTCATTGATGTCATCAACATTCATTGAGATGGAAGATTAATGATTTTCCATGAGTTGTAAACTTGAGAAACAGTAAAGAAATACAGCAAATATTTGCGGAAACCACTGATTGTATGTTCTAGAATTTTTAACGAACGTTTATTTTATTATACTGATAAAATAACACGATTCGCAATACAAATCGACGTGGTTTCTATAGACGACGACGTACTCGGCAACATAACTGTTTGCTTTGAACTGATTTTTTTTATTCGGCGCGTTACAAAACGACGAATGTACAATGAGCAGCGGCGCGATTCGTGAATTTTATCCGTTCCGTTTCGGGTTTTCGAGTCCGAGTTCGAGGCGATGTCTCGAATTTGAATATGTTTTTCGGACAACGATGAGGCGACCAAAGGCTGCCAGGTAGATTTTCGCGTTGTTTCGGCGGAAGTAGCTTGATATTTTAATTTTGCTCAAACCGAAATCGATCGCATATTCGGCCGGCGTCTGTAACGATGGCAGAAAAACAGACGACCGTAAAAGGACATTGTCGTGCATGCGGATTGGTCGGAACAACTCATGCGCGTTTATTCTAAACTATAGCTTGACAGATTTCGCAGCCACGCGTTGATTCTAGATCTGGAGAATACCCCCGAAATTATTTTCAATCACTTCTCTTCTAAACAACATCTCTCATTCGGAAAACATGGTCTTTATTATTTTATTATTTTTATATTATATTTTGTTACATAGTTATTTATGTAATATATAACAGGTCAATTGAAAAGTCTCCGACCTGACACATAGATGGCGCTACTAGAATTAAATCCATATGTTTTTTATTTAGCACTAAACCTCAAAAGATGCGTATAAATTTGATAGCTGTCGGATCATTAGTTTGTGAATTATAGCATTTTGAGTAGAGCAACTTTTGTTATTGTGAAAAGAATGGATAAAAAGGAATTTTGCGTGTTGATAAAATATTGCTTTTTGAAAGGAAAAAATACAGTTGAAGCAAAAACATGAGTTTCCGGACACTGTCCCGGGCAAATCAACCAACAAAGATTAGTATGCTAAGTATAGACGTGGTGAAATTAGCATTAGTGAACGCAGTGGACGCCCAAAAGAGGTTGTTACCGCGGAAACATTTAAAAAATCCACAATATGATTTTGAATGACCGTAAATTGAAATTGAATGAAATAGCAGATACTTTAAAGATATCAACTATACGTGTACATCATATGATTCACGAATATTTGGGTATGAGGAAACTCTGTGCAAAGTGGGTGCCGCGAGAGCTCAACAACGACGAGTTTATGATTCGAAACAGTGTTTGAAGATGATCAAGCGTAATAAATGCGAGTTTGCGCGTCGATATGTGATTGTCACAGAAACATGACTCCATCATTTCACTCCGAAGTCCAAGTCCAATCGACAGTCATCCGATTGGACACACACGACGAACCCGCTCCAAAGCGTGGAAAAACGCAACAGTCGGCTGGCAAGGTTATGGCGTCTGTATTTGTGATGCGCTTGGAATAATTTTCATTGACTACCTTAAAAGGGAAATACCATCAACAGCGACAAATACATAGCGTTATTGGACCGTTTAAAAGACGAAACGGCCGCATTTGAAGAAAAAGAAAGTGCTGCTTCACCAAGACAATGCACCGTGTTACAAGTCAGTAAAAACGATGAAAAAAATCCATGAATTGGGCTTCGAATTGCTTCCTCATCCACCGTATTCTCCAGATCTGGCCCTCAGCAACTATTTCCTGTTCTCAGATCTCAAAAGAATGCTCGATGGGAACAAATTTTCGTCGAATGAAGAGGTAATCGCCGAAACTGAGGCCTATTTTGAAGCAAAGGACAAATCGTACTACAAAAATGGTATCGAAAAATTGGAGGTTCGCTATAATCAGTGCATCACCCTCAAAGGGAATTATGTTGAATAAAAAAAAACTAATTTTGCCAAAAAAATATGTTTTACTATGATAGGCCGGGGACTTTTTAATTGACCTGTTATGTATTCAAAAAATATAATTAAATAAAATGAAAATAATTCTTTTTCGGAGAAATAAGACATTAAAGAGAAAAATGGATACAAGGTAGGATCAATTAAATTATTTCTTCTATACCCAGAGAAATTCATAATTTACTGTAGTTCTTTTCGTTCTTTTTTGCGAACATTGCTATACATGATTTTCACAAATCTTTCTCTAAACGCAACAAAAACGCAGAAAACTACAACTGCTTTATGGTCGTCACATGATGAAATTGCTTTCGTTCTCAAGATTTGTAACATGGAAAGGAAATGGACTAAATCAGCGGGTTCAGGAACTAGAACTATTTTTGGCAACAAATCACATAGATGTAGCTATTATTGCGGAGACTCGGTTTTCCCAAAAAATACATTATTATACAGGGTTTATGATGCCTACTAGATACAATACGCTAGCAAACATGCTCGAGCCCTTCCACAGCTTTAAAACAAAAATTTCTGTTAACAAAAGAAATAACAAAAGAAATGGTTCTTGGAAATTAATATATTTTATCCTTTTTGCAATTTTGTTAAGTACTATCTTTCAACAAGTTCACTTCTCAATTCTGAACCTGTCCACTTCTCAACCAATACGCCGCTGTTGGTCTGCTAGGATTTCGAATATTCTTCACTATGTCCAGCCATAATTGACGATTTTAGGTCGATTTGGCGATAGAAATCTGTGACATTTATAGTCATACCCAAGCCATTATTGTGCATTAATTGTCCTACCTTAATACAATGACGTTATTTCTTACAATTCAGAAAAAAACATTTAGAATATTCCTGAAGCATTACATTTGAAAGGCTTCAAAGCTTGCAGCTGATTCGGCTTATTACTTCATAGGTAGATACTACTTTTTTCTCCTGTATTATTAATCCCAAGTACTGCTGGATCCCAATAGATATTTACAATAGCTTGTCAACACTAGTCATTTCCTCATTAATTCTCACTACGTCTATTGTTCGCTATTTTTTGGACCTTTCCGAAGTAAATCTTCATTCAGACTACTCAGTTGATTGATTCAATTACTTAATGACGCATCTCTCAACAAGTCTCACTACTAAAATAATAACTTTTTGAACAAAATGAGCTATGAGCTAGACTGGTGTCGTAACCATTGGCCTTCTTTTTGGATATCTATGTCCTTATTAATATCCTTCCTATTGCAAACGTTTTTCTATTATTGGCTGACCAACTCTTGACGTTTGCGTCTATTAATATTCACAACTTATGTTTTTTTTTCGACTTTCCTATATGCGGCATCAATATGACCACTTTCAAAGATTTAAAATCAAGCTCGATAGTCGGGATATAATAGAGTTGCATAACCATATGCTTCCACAAGCTTATGAATGATCAATTTTAAGCTTTTGTATATACTAATAAAGATCAACCGACATAAAGAAATTGTCGTTATTAACGGTGATGCCACCGAAACCTATGAATTTTGAACTATGATCATTTCAGGAACTGATCTTATTATTATTTCATTTTGCTTATAATATTACAGGTGCAGTTTCTCTGATTGCAATTATTAGGTCTTACGTTGAATAGTTATTTAATAATTGTTCAGATTGACAAAATATGGTTTCATTTCCAAATGTGATTTATAGTTTTAATGTTTAGCATTTTTCTAGGGCGTCAAGGATTGTGTATTTGTAATTTATGGAGTCTGATCAAATATCAGTATGCTCTAAAATTACATATCATATTAAAGCTACAGTTTACTTTCTGCTAATCGATCAAATGTATCTTTCAGTTATTGAAAATAATTGAAAATTATTGAATATAATTGAAAACCCAAAGGACTGATGTTTTTAAATCTTAGATAATGGATATTATCAAATAATATTTAGGCTATTTTAATTCAACACTTATACACTTTTTTCAGGAACAGGCGAGAAATAATCCTAAAAAACAGGTTAGTGCTACTATGTTAATTATAATGGGCGACTAATTAATTTTGAAGGATTTTCACATTTTGATATATAAGGGTTGTTCATCACTAGTCACAACACTTTTTAATTTTTCTAATTAAATTCGATCAAAACCTCCTTTTTTAGTATCTTCATGAAAATGGAAGCGTGTTGATCGAACTTTGTTTTTTGTAATATCACTTTGTCACAGTCATACTGTTTTTAATTGATATTTATTCTTACCATATTCGATTCGAAAGGCATTAGTTTGAATCTACACTTATGCTACATGATGTGTTCATTCGGTTCGAGCTTCCAAGTCCTCTTTTTTAATATTCTTTTGGCCTGAATGTTCTTTTATTCTTTCTAAGACATTTTTATCGACGAAGTATATTCTTTGTAACACTTTGTTCATCATTGAAAGAACTTCGAAGCTGAATGACACGCCACAAAAGTTGTTTTCTGTTTGGCGATTTACTGTTGATAGAATATGTTACGTTGTCTATTTTATATCCTTCAAAGTTAATTCGCAGACACAGATCATTATTTAACCTCCAGTGGTGCGTTTCTAACAAATCACTCGAGTAGCCCGACCAATAAAACAACCAATACTGTTTGAATGCTGTTGTTTGATTCTAAATTAATGCGGCAACATTCCGACGTGAAGTGGCTGTTTTGTTGGGCGAGCTATAGTCATCTATATCTTATATCAACTTTACGGTTTTGGACCTGAGCAACCAAAAGCTGTTTATAAGGTAAATTAGAATTAGAAATAGGAAATTGCGACGCGGTGACGTCAAATTTTTGGCTCAAAGGCATGATGATCGCTCATTATGTCTTCGTCCGAAAATCCTTGGTATCGCCTTTCGATTTTCGTTTGTATCTTGGTGTAACCATTCTACTTTTTCCCAAGTTTTACGGGAAAAAATGTGAATGGTGAAAATATATTTTGAGACCCATTCGAGCTCCAATCTTGTGGTAATATTGCAACAAATTGTCGATTACTTGTTTGTAATGCGGTTATTTGTGGTTACCGAGAAGGTTGTGAACAACACTTTGAAACGACTGCCCATTTGCCATTACTATATACTTATTTACTTACAAATTGAGCCATCACAAAACAATTTCGGCACCCATGGCTTGCTAGTGTTTACTAGAGCAAAACCTGAGTACTGGAAGTACACATCTGTGAGTGCAATAATCATGATTCTTGCACGTCACCGAGCATATAACATCCATATACGCAACGAAAACACTTTGAGTCCACTTTGCAATCCTGTATCTGCATTTTCACGTATTTCGAAAGCCAATCACGGTACCGAAATGGGGTTTCAAATAATTTTTATAAGTCGTCAGCTGATTCTCGACACACAGACACACCTGCACCAATCTTAATACACGGATTGAAGATTTGATTTCGGGGTATCAAATAACGTGCAGTCTAACATTATATGTTCTTTTAGTATAAGTAATCACAATTATTATATAAAATGAAATAAAGTAATTTTAATTCGAGTATATATACAAAACGTCAATTTTTATCGCCGTACATTTAGACCCAGCTCTGATGTTTTCCATTTTCCCATGACTGCACGTAAAAATCATCTCATGCATAATTAATTAGCACAAAATCATCAGAAAAAAAAGGTCAGAATCGTCGTCGATGATTTTATCATTAACGTCCTGTAGCCCGTCTTTTCGTTTTTTAATTTTAATTCGAAACTGCCGTTCTAACATTTGACGTGGCTAATAAAAAACAGATATTTATATTTCCTACTTTCCAATCTTTCACCACTGCATATTGTTAAGCAAACCGTGGCGACGGTACGAAGGGGGGAGCGGCGCGAAGGAGAAGGTCTACGGACGGGGGACACATCCAATGCTAATTATGCTTTTAAAATGCATCCTTTATAAACAGTTGTCGTTTAAACTACAATTTAAATGTTTTTTGTGTTTTTGCTGAGTTATTTGTTCTTTTTTCTGTTGGAGATTTCTTTTAATTTTGTTTCATTTATGTTTTTAATGTTGTTCATTTTAAACTCACTTGGACTATGATAACTGTTTACTTACAACGGAGTTTTATTGGATAATCTTCTAATTATAGGATATTGATGATTGATTGATATCCATACTGAATCATAATTTTCAAATTCAACACTCGGTCTCTTCTATTTCTTCTTCTTCTCCTTCGTATTCCTGTTTATTCACAAATTGTTTAAATGAAGGTGTGTCAGCTATCTCTTCAGTGACATAAATCCTCATCAGCAGTATTTAAATCAACATTCGAGCAAGACTGGCTGAGGCAATAATACTTTTCACATTCAGATTTCGCACTACATAGTACATACTTGCTGAACGAAAACTATACCAAATGTATTGGTTCATTGAACGCAAATCCAAGTTATCATTAGATAACAAGGTATTGCTGTATGAGCCTATACTTAAGCCTATTTGGTCATATGGAATCCAACTACGGGATACTGTTAGCAAGTCGAATATAGCAATCATACAACTGTTCCAAAATAAAGCTACATACCATGTCTCTACTGACGTGATGCAACGCCATATCCCTCTAGAACTTCTAAAGAGTGTAATTCAAAATGTTTTTGTTAAGTAAAACAGTGTTAGTGCACCCCAATGTGCTCGCTAATAACGTTATTATAATATATATGTTATAATCATAAATGCTTATTGCTTATTGGGTAAGTTGTTGAACCACTAGTAGTAATAACAAAAATCATCGGTAATATAGAACCCAAGTAATAATAAACCCAACATTCTCATGTTTCAAAAACAGTTCCTTCATGAAAAATTACTTTCTTCATAAATCTTTCCTTATACGAGAAAGTGCACATTTTTAGGCAATCCGGTAAATTTTATAAACTCATTAGCGAATATTTCATCTTCAAAATTTATTTACAAAGTTTTTTGATTTAAGATTCAATCAAATATTTTCTCGTGTCACTTTGACTATTTCTGGAAACACCACTACATTGTTTTGAATGAAATGAGACTCCGACAAGTCTTCTTTTGTTGAATAAAAACTGTTTCAAACAGAATATACTACTGTTTCGTACCAGTTAGAAAACTAATATGTTGATGTGTATGTCAGTACAGAAAAAGTAATGGCATGGTATTCAAAGAATAGTATTAAGTAATTATTTGCAACAAATAACGCCTACTAAAATAGAAAAATTCATGTAAAAAATAGATTATTGTTACCAGTTTGATATCAACATATAAATATTACGTATATAACTAGAACGTGTTCTATGTTTAGTCTCATAGAAATTTATTTTTATTTTACACCAAAGATAGTTTTAACCCATTTTAAAAGATGGGTTAAGTAGAGAGTGAGAATCATGCTTATTTCAGGTGGAGATAGTGCAACAGCTCGAATTTACCACGAGCGCAGCCAACTCTCAACCCCAGCAGATCAGCACGAATGTAACTGTGAAGACACACGCAAACGCTAGCGTCAAGAGCGACGTCTCGTCCCCGAAGGCCCCCACCCCGGGCACCCCCGGTCACACGCAAAAGACAAACATCGGCCTGGACGTGGGGACCCTTGTCGAATGCGTCAAACAGGTATGGGATACAGTTCGAATTTAATCTATTTTAGAAGGTTCTGCTATGCAAAGGCTATCAAAAATATCTATATATAGTTCAAAAAAATAATGATATATCGATAATTTTTTGGGCATCCCTAATCGATACTTCTCTACTATTATCCCATTTGAACCAAATTGGGATATGTATGGTAATAGTTTTCTTTTTCTTGAGGTAATTTCCAAAATGAGAAGGAGCTTACGACAAAACATTCAATATTCCCAACACCATTTCAAGATATTATCATCATATTGAAACTAGGAAATAATTTTTATGTTATCCCCGATAAATGGTGCCAAATATCTTTCGATGTCCAAAATGTCATTCATCCGTAATCCATTTGAATGGTTTACGCGAACTTATTAAGTTATACATATTAGCATATTAACCACGAACTTTTACCTAGACCTAACGTTTCCACCCAGTTTTCTCTCGAAATTTCACCAAAGGATATTTTCGTTTTATTTTCTAAATTAATTAGCCAAGAAAAATTAATTAGCGAAAGAGTCGTCCAGACTCTCAGACAATTGGGTTGGGACGTAAGACAGAATCAATAAATTTGATTAAAAAAAACCTTTTAAATAGCAACACGAAACCGATTAAAATAAAATTCCATATAAAAGGTTACTTTATACAAGATCTTATTTAACTAATTGAACTTAAATTAGTTGTACTCAAAATGTTATAAGAGAATGTATCGAGGGTTGGAAGTAATTTTTAAGGTTAAAAAGCAATTGATAAAGTGTGCTTGAAAGTTTATTATTCCTTAATATGTTTATCTGTTAATTATTAAGATTATTTTTCAAAATGTTCTCTACTAATGTACTGTTTTCATGTAGTATTTACCATTTGTTCGTGATATAAGGAAATAAAATTAACCGGGTGTAAAATCAGGGCTATAGAGACGATTTATAATCGACGTTTTTCAAAAAAATACTTGTTTGTCGAGATAATAGATGCTGGCTAGAATGTTAAAGAATGAATCCAAATGTATGGCAACCAAAATGGCAATAGTAATTTAACGCTATCCGAAAATAATACTGGGTGTATCGGAAAGTCATTACCGGTTTTTTTTTCACAAACAAAACTATATAAATTTCAAAAAAATGGAAAAATGTATTTAAATATTGACCATTTGATTCTATAAATCTTGCCCATCTTTCAGGCAATATATGGATGCCATCGCAAGAAATTGTTTGTCCCTTGAGCAAAACCATTAATCGAGCCATTTTTTAACTTCTTCAAAATTAGCGAAGTGCTGCTCTGAAAGTGCATATCCCATTGATGCGAAAAGTTGATAGTCGAACGAGACAAGTTCGGGGGAGTACGGCGGGTGCTATAATATATCCCATCCAAATGCTTTCAACGTTTCCTGGACCGGTTGTGCTTGTCACTGTTAATTATCACCGGGTTTCAATAATTTGTAATACACCACGCCATTCTGGTCTCACCAAACACAGAGAAGAATTTTGCGACCAAAACGATTTGGTCTTGGAGTCGATCGGTCGAATTTGCCAGGTTTCAAAATAAATCCACTTTTTCACCAATCCACCCATCATTATTCCATGCAGGAATGACATCCGATCCTACTTTTGAAGCAGCGCATTTTATATTTTACGATTTTTCGATTTTCCATTTGTGGCATCCATCTTCCCATCTTTTGGATTTTCCCCATTGCTCGCAATCGGTCGCTAATAGTTTCTTGGGCCACATTTAATGGTTCTGCCAGTGGTTTTTTAGTTTGGGTTGGGTCTTCACCCAATAACTGTTGCAGTTCCACATCTTCAAACATTTTCGGTCTACCAGAACGTTCTTTATCTTGCACATCGAAATCACCATTTTTGAATTTTCTTCAGTTCTTCAGCGGCTTTTTCTTTTGATTAATTAAGAAAGGTAATACGTGCCGCAAATGCACGCTTTCAGTCACAAAACTAGGCATTCTTCAACTTTGATTTTCGCAAAATGACATGCGTCCAATCATAGCACTGCATACTTAAGCCTGGCGACACCTGTTAAAAAAACCGGCAATGGTTCTCGGGGAAACCTGGTGCAGGCAAGCCTTTTAATTGGTCTCCTGGTCCATGACTAATTCATCCAACTATAATCTGATAAAGTAAATCTTAAGATCGGAGATATTTATTGCAAACGATTATTTTCTAGGAGCCCGACAGTGAGTTTGTGGACCTGGACCAATGCGCCGCCGCCCTGGAGAAGGACGCGGTCACCCACGGTACCGGTTTCGGAGGATTCGCCGACCTCATGGGAGACGACACAAACGATGAAATCATGTCTTCGGCCTTTAAAGATTTGATATCGGACATCAGTAATTATCCAGACTACCCCGATTTAATGAAGGCGTTCGATTTTGGGAATAAACCCGCAGATAACAGCAATGCCTTAAAGGCAAGTTTTTTTGTTGATTTAAGAAGATGTAAGTGATTAATATTTATTGGTAATACAGGCAGAAGAACTCAAGGAACCGGTAAACACTCAACCAGGAAATGACATGAAACATACTCAAAGTCCTTTGTTGGGCAATCAAAGTAACTTTTCACCCGCAGTGTTTGAGAAAAACCCCACCGCTGCCGTCAATGCCCGTCTACCCTACTCTAACATGGATTTCACTAAAACGGAGCTGAGTCCTGCTGCTCAAACGTTAAAACAAATGGCTGAACAACATCAACACAAGGTAAGTGCTACTCAAATCAATATACAGTAAAATGTCTTTATTCGCAGAGTATATATTTTGAAAATATAGATATATAAATTGTAAATTTGTTTTAAAATGAGATTTTTCTTCTCATTTTATTCTAGTTAAAAAGAGACAACGCTATCTGATTACTTTGAACACGTAAACCAATGAGCCTGTCAAAGTCGTCTGGTTGTCAGACGTATGCAAAATTCTTGAAAGCAATAGTGATAAGAGGTTATAACTCTAACCTATCGCCAACTATCGTGGCTGTATAATTAACTGTAGTTTTTAGATGTACTGTAATGGTTGTACAATCATTTTATTTAGATTAGAATTTTGTTGTATGTCAAAGCCAAACTGAACTAAAACTAAAGAATTGATGCGGCAACATTGCGACGTTTTAACGTCACAAATTTAGATGACGTATGTACAAAATAACTTTGACTATATATATACTATATATAGTGTATTCAAAACGATGTCGGATGTATTATCTATTCTAGATTGAAAATTCGTTCACTTTTCTTCCCTCTCGTTTTATTCTAATTAAAACTCGCTTTTCTTGTTTCGATAAAGTTCAAATCGTTGCTTAATATTTATGATTAATCTAATTAAAAAAATTCCAAATCTAGAAATCACGCCTAGAACTCTACCGCATAAGTAGTGTGGAGAATTGTTCAATGTAAATACGATGAAACAACTCTAACCTATAAACTATTGTGGCTATATAATTAATTGTAGTTTAAGTAATTCGATAATGTATACATTACATATAATGTGAGCGTAACTTACATATTATAGCATTATTTTTGTTTCATTTATGTATGCATGCATATATATATATATATATATATATATATATATATATATATATATATATATATAAATATGTCAAAATAAACTAAAACTTGTTGCAACGTTTTGACGTCACAAATTTAGATGACGTGATTTCACTGTTTTATTGAACGCATATACTTCACATTGTCGCATTCAAATGGGCAAAATAACTCTAATAAAGAATCACAAAAATATTTTTAACAATAATATACTGTAGAGAGATTACTTTAAAAAAGTATTTTAAAATTAAATGTAGGTTTACTAAAATACCAGAATTAGCCATTTTAGCTCAAAACACCACTAACCACCATTTCAACGTTGCAAGATTTAAACTTTTTAGCACCCTCCGATATTTTATATCAAAAAAATAGAAAAAAAATACACGTACTGGTGGATGTTTGATTATCTTAATATTTTGATGGGTTTTGATTGATACTTGTTGAACGCTTGGGTTTTAATTAATATTTTTCTTTGTATTTTGATATTATATGGCCATTCAGTGCCAAAGAGCGGTGAATGTTCATTGAGTTCAGTTAGAAGCCCATTTTTTCCGTCTGGTTGGCATTCGAATATTTTAGAAACATACTCTAACCACATTTTTCTGTATTGCAACGAAAAAAAAAACAACTTCTTTGGAATTCCTACCGAAACATTTTACTTTAACTACATTTTTTGCAGAAATATTTTTTGAATAATAGAAAGAAATAATATTTATTACGAGTGAATTTATGATCTTAATTACGATTTGCTCGATTATATCAATCCATTGGAATGTATATTTTCAAAATATATCAATTATGTCCCATATTAATGAAAACGTTAATACAGAACTACTATAGAATAACAATATATATTAACCAACAAATAATTATATTATTTTCAGAATCAGATGGGTTTGAATTTCAACCCGGCAAGTCGAGCGCCGAATTCCCGTTCCCCATATTCCGATTTCCCGTTCCAAGGGGACTACGGAAGTCCCAACTCGTCGAACGCCACGTTCCACAAGAACGGAGCCGGTTTCCCACAACCGGACATGATCAAGCAGGAGATGATGTTCCAAAATAACGATTTCAATGACATGAAGAGGAAAGGAGCGACATCCGGCGGTGGGATGTACACCACCAAACAGCAACAGTATTCACCTTATGGCAGCCCCGGCCAGAGCGGCAGTCCGGGTTTTCTGAACTCCGGCAGGGGAAACGGACCCAATACCGGACCATACGGAGGCGGGACACCGCCACGACCGCCATCCGGCTCCGGCGGCAACACCCAAGGACCTGGGGGTACATCCGTACAGATCAACCAAGCTCAACAGCTTAATATAAACCAGCAGAACCACGGCCATATTCAGGTAATTTGATACGTCGTCGAAGGAGTGGAAAGCTAGGAATAAAATAGTCGTTTAGAACTTTTCGGGTTATTCGCGCGACTTTAGTCGAACAAGGACAAATTTAACCGGAAAAAAATCGGGAACACTGCTTTCCGAGCGATTCAATCAGCAATAAATTCCCAACGTTTCGGCCGGCGGAGGCTTTCTCGGTATTACACAAACATTTGAGACTTGCGAAAAGCTTACATCTAATAAATAACTGGCGGGATACGAAACGAGAGACCTTCCCGGGACGAAACAGCGGGACCGGGGGACGTGGGGGGTTACGTTGTCCATAAATCAGTCCTCCTCCATTATGTCCACCGTCCTAAAACGACCGTAATGGGATGGTCGGCGGCTGGTCACGTGAACAGCTATTGGAGGCGGTGGCGGCGTGGGCGTAGGGGGCGGCGGTTATTTCGTTTCGGGGGAGGCGACGGTCGGGGTTTTACGTCATTATTTTATCGGTGTAGGGTTTGGAAGTATGCGGCCATTACCGATAATTGATTTAGAAATCGAACGATGCGGCGCACGAAATGCGTTCCGTATAAACACACTCTCCGTGCCTAATTGGTTTTAATTCGTCGCCGATACAAGTAATGGATGCATATTTAATATCTGTTGGTCGGTGATAACCGAAACTACTTAGCGGACAGTATTATATTAGGTCCGAACCGCTAGCCATTTATATAATCAGCGACACTGCCGAATCCACTGGCGAAACATTAACAGAGACCGTAAATCTCCTTTACTAGTTCCATTTTTAGCGAGAACAATGGCGCCCCCGGTCGGCAAGCCCAACTAGATAAATTGACATATTTATCATAGGCCCTAATAGAAGGCGATAAATCAGAAGCACCTCTATAATCGCCGCTGACTATAACTGATGTCTGGACGCTCGATACTAAATTGGCAAATAGTCAGAGCCAGTCTATAGGATATTAACTATAGAGCAGACTTACTGAAAATTATCGTTCGTATTGCTCCAAAACCTTTCACATTATGAATACCAGTCAAAAGTTGTAAAATTATTGATAACAAGAAAACAGTTCATTATAATAACTTTTCTTAGATTTATGTAGGATGTATCACAATGAAACCAAGTGCATTAAATGAAAAGTAAAAATATTAGCCATTATTTATGAATTTTACTTAGTACTATTCATTATTATTCACATTATTCCTAACTACTTGTTACTTATTACAATTGATACAATATTATATAATATGCCACAGATAAATTGCTCATATAAGGTGTATATCAGCAGAAAAAAAATATCAAGATCGAAATAGTTAGATGAACTAACGAATAATTTGTCGCTGATATCTGGGGATGTAAAAAATATGGCTTGGAAAGTGTGACAAGAAGAGTCTAGTATAAAAATGTAATTTGAAATATGTAGAATGAAGTCTTGGAAATTCCGTCAATAAGAAGTTTAGTTAGCAGCAAAAATATTATAATATTTTATATAATAAAAATACACGGTATTTATTAGCCAAAATTCTCTCCCATTTTACATCTAAGCATAAAAAAAGTATTTATTAAAATGTGTTTTTTTGAAACTAAGAATATAGGCTGAAAATTATTCTTCATATGATATTCATATATTTCTGTATATAAATATATAGAATAGAGGAAAGCTTTTATTAAATAGTTTCTGTATTTTGCTAATGATGCTGTTCTGATATTTTAAAAACTCTTTTGATACTATACACCTAGTATACTAGTAATATATTATTCTTATCCAAATAATATAATTCTGTAAAATAAATCATTTAGGTGGATTTTAATAAATTTAAATCATTTTATTGTTTCAAACAACTATTAGGATTTAAAAGCTAAATCAAGTTTATTCAAAATCGTTCTAGAGTTTGGGAGTCGATAATATTATTAAAGATGTTTAATACATCTTTATAATTGACTCTGTAGCTATTTATATCAAATTGATGTGATGAAATTACTTAAATCCATAATACGTCTAAGTAGACCTTAAAATTTAGGGCAACCTTTTTACATGAGCAATCAGGTTGAGGCTAAACTTCGGAAAATATAGTTTCCACTCGCGGTATCCCCGTTTGAAAACGCGGAACTGTGTCAAGGCGTTAATTAGAACACGCCCGCCCGAAGCTGGAGCGAACGGTGCAAGGATGAATCATATTCGATTCAACAAAAACTAGC
This sequence comes from Rhynchophorus ferrugineus, assembly GCF_030347505.1. Classification (NCBI taxonomy): domain Eukaryota; kingdom Metazoa; phylum Arthropoda; class Insecta; order Coleoptera; family Curculionidae; genus Rhynchophorus; species Rhynchophorus ferrugineus. Next base: position 85,323,065 of record NW_027472580.1, on the reverse strand, counting down.
ACGAAATTTCCATGGATAATTACTATGCATCTCGTTCGATATTTCTAATGATAAATTGTCTGTATTCTGAATTGTAACGCATATTGATTTGCGGAGCAATGTTACCGTTAAACATTGTTCATATACTTGGTAATCGGGATAAATAACAAATTTAACGCTGCAAGAAACGACACATTTTAAACTTTTTGTTTCTTGTAGGTCTCTGCTGGTCAACAAATGCATCTTAGCGGAGACATCAAGGGAAACGTTTCAATTGCAGCGCAACAAGGAATTCATTTTAACCAGCCACACGGCACGAACGCCTCCTCTAGTCAAAACCAACAAAATGGTGGAGGCGCGCAACACAGTCCAATGGCAGGTGGATTAAATACCCACCAACAACAGACCCCGAATCAGCAGATCGGTGGTAATATTAACAGTTTGGGTCCACAAATGACAGGAGCAACAATGGGTGCCCCTCAGGCGATGGGCGGAATGCAGAATCCTGGTGGAACAATGGGAGGCCAAGGTAGCATGCAAGGCGGTATGAGTGGCTTAATGGGTGGCCCCAATATGTCTCACGGTAGTGTAATGGGTCACGGCGATTCGTATGCGATGTCGCAGTCGCAGACGATTAATTTCACGCAGCAATCTTTAAGACGGGCTACTGGCCCAACAGGTAGTTCATTTTGTATGTACAACTAAGTTATATTATATTAATAAATTGTATTAGTAGGAATGAGCGCACAAATGGGCGGTCCTCCTACAGGCCCCATGGGAAGTGCAACTATTGGTCCACGACTGATACCTGCTCAATCTCTGGAACAACAAAAACTCCAGCAAATGATGAGAGCTCAGCAGGCAATGCAGAATCAACAATTGAGACCCCCTCCACCAGATTATAAAACCAGTGCAGCTTTAGGTCAAGGCATGCAACCTAGGTATGGTGCGCCGGCGCCCCCACCAAACATGAGGCGCATGCCGCATCAACCTATCCCGCCTTCGGGTAAGTTACTTATATTGTGTTTTTCTAAATGAGACGCTTCATTAAGGTATTTCTTTATCCTCAGGTCCAATGATTCGATCCAATGTATATATGTTGCAACAGCAGCAGCAGCAACAACAAATTGCGGGAAGGACAATATTTAATCGTGAACCAGGGCCCATGGGTAGCATGGGAAGTATCCAACAAAATAACACAGAGTGGCGTCATTTGTTAATGACGCAACAACAGAGTGCAAACTTCGGATCAATGCGTCCTACATTCCAACAAGGTATGCTTTTATTTTACAATTATATAATTTTGTACTGATAAGTATTTGAAAGGCTATATAGTAAATACATGAACAACATTTTTAGGAGGATTCAATATTAATATGGGTGGTGGTTCTATACAACAAATGTCGGCGTTGCAACATCAACAGCAACAACAACAATTGCGAGCTCAACAAGCCAGCATGGGACCAACACAAAACCAACTAGGTCAAATAATGGGCACCCAAGGCAGTCCTATGACCCAAATTAATTCGGTTCTACACATGCAACAGCAACAAAGTCTTATGCACCATCACCAACAGCAGCAGCAGCAGCAACAACAACAACAAACCGCGCAGGTAAATTCACAGGTTTATAATTAAAATTGTTATTTATTTAATACAATAGGATCTTGCTATGGTAATTTGTTGAGAAACATTTGTACAAATTGAATTCAATTGAAATATCTTCAATACATTTCTATGACTTTCTAGCAATACAGTGAAGTAGTTTTGAAGCTATCGATACATCTGGCCGCATTTCAGAAACCTACGCCGCCTAGGCATTGCTATTTTGTTTTCATATTTCTTGCAACATGTTGCATCATTGCGTGTGATAGTATCGCTGACATTTTTTTCTTCATCAAAATTGTTTAATTGTCAATTTTAATCAGCTGTAAAGGTTCCATTCAATTTTAGCAGCTCTTAATAGGCTATTCCTTGCTCTAAGCCTTTAATTTTATTTAATATTCCATTTTGATAGCTAGTTTATGTTTCGGATTGTTTCATCTTCAATTCTTGTAAATCCACTTTTCGTAAGTAGCTAAAGTACACTGCTAATTTTATTTTCTTAAGGATAGAAAAACGAGAAACATAAAATAACAGTATCATTCAGTATTGAAATTCCAGCTGTCTTTCAGGAATAATTGGTGTTGATTATTGTTAATTAATAAAAATACCAGATACAAATTAATTAATGAACCTAACATTACTAAAATGAAAATGTCAGTTTGTTATGTTATGATTATAACTTTATGAAATGGAATGAATTACAATTTTAATGACTTATTATCTTTCAGATGGCCATTTCAAATCTACACATGCAACAATCTCAATCAATGGTCATAAATAACCATGCGCTGCAGCAACAAGCCCAGCAACCAACTGGAGCCAACATGATAGGTACTAGTAACGGCGGTAACACCTCGGCAAACGCTGCTAATGGAAATAGTAACGCTTTGGCGCCCTTCAATCCCCACACTACCGATTTTAATTTTGAATTCTTGGATAATCTTCCTGGAACGGGCGACGGTGGTTTTACCGAGCAAGAACTGCTCAATTCGTTTGGCGCTGATGGCGCTTTCCCTCTCGACTTTTAAGGAGTCTTTTTGTCCCGGACGAGTCAATTATCAATACATGATGGATTTCTGTTATTCTGTCGTCGATCGGGGTGTCGTTGATCTCAGTCGATACGATTATTTTTACTTTATGGAGTGTTGTATCATGTATCATGTACATTTTTTGAATAAATTTAATTCTTCCTCCTAGAAGAAACAGGAATTTTGTGCAATATACGCGTTCCGAAAATGACCAAATACACGACTGATATAAATGAGACACCAAAAATGTACTCCAGAATATCCACACAACCGAAACTGTACTCAATAAATCCACCAATTTCTCATTTTTACATGACAAACAAATGAAAACTTTTTGTTAATATTTTTATAATTTTTTGTAAATATTCATATTTTACCGTGGTTTATGTTATTTTCATGTTTTAAATATGTTTTTATTAATGATAGATTTTTAAAATAATATATAATTGCTTTATTAGTATTTGTATAAGAATCTAAAAGAAATATTCTACACGCACAAACAAAAATCAATAACAAAAAAGAAATAAATGAGTATTTTCATGACACCGATTTTGTTTTAAAGTAATCTTTTATTAGTATTATATTGAGGAGTAAGATATTCAAAGTATTTTAATTTTCTTAGAACTAAAGCGACAGTATAGAAGAAGAAAAGTATTTCTTAGTTTGGGTTCATTCAGATTTACTAAGAATGGGTTATATGGATTGTTTAAAAAATTTTACATCTAAATCTTTAAAATGGTATGGTGTCTTATTTTACTTTCAGATGTGTTGTCTCTTAAATATTTGTTAGGGCCTTATATAGTTTCTAATAGTTTTCTGTACTGGTTTGATTGGTGCCAAAATTTCAGTTTGTTCTTATGGAACAAAGAGTTAAATAAATCGCATGGAAATAAAAAGATCTGTATATACTTATGGTACAAATTCAAGAAAAATACAGATATTTATTTCACAGAAAACTATTATAAACTGGTAAACACTAATAGAGAAATCCAAGACGTTTTTTCATTAATAGTTTATTTTGGACTTTCTTCGACACAAATAAAATTAGAATTTTAACTTTTGACACGTTTTTACATACTGCCTTTATTTTTTATTACTCTGTATTAAATATATATTTGTATGTAAGAAATTATCATTTAAATTTCAAAAAGAGATCATATCAAATATTTTGATAAAGATATATATCATTTCTCTATTTACGATGTTAGTATAAAATAAAAGAAAGGGATGTCTTGTGGTCGAGAAAAGATCACAAAACTACATAACCATCCCTCTTATCCATTATTCGAGCTGCTGTTTCGAAAAGTTGCTGTATCGGCATATATCGAAACAGGGGTACTGTTCTCGCAAAGATTTAGAAAGTGCTTAAGTAGTCAATATTAGGAAATTTTTAACAATTGTCTTTAGATTCAGAATGGAACAAGAGACATTTTCTGAGAGTCCAATATATACATTTAGGGAAATATAAAAACAGGTGTAGTGTTAGTTTGTGAATATATCTGATGCAGACTTATTTTTAGAAAGTTTCGGTGTCTTTTCTTACGACCACATCACTAAAAATTATCACGAAAATTTTGGGAACAAAAAATCGAATAGGGTTAATTGTAGAAGGCTGTTTTTCTTTTTTTTTTTCTAAAAGTTTTTCTGCATATCTATATTTACATTGAAAATTATAGTCAGATCTCGATAATTCTAGTTTTAAGATTGATTTAAGTGATATTATCATTTGATCAGAAACAGGTTGAATTTTGTTACGGCTTGTCACACTCTTTTAACTCTTACCATTCCGAGTAATATTAGTAATAATGTGATATGCGAAAAACATCAGTACACTATGTTATCTGTACAGAATGCAGCCTGTTTTACATTATTTTGTGTTCGAAATACCTATTTGTTTCCTTTAGTTTACTAACATTCCATCTTATTTAATTGATATATTGAAAAAAAAACACCCAATTCCATCTCATGTTCAGTATTTAGAATACAAATTTTTGTACATATTCTTTAAAAATTATTTGTATATATAATTTTCAGTTAGCTGTTGACTTATATTAGTTTTCAACGGACCACAGTTTTATTTTTATATAATTAATTTATGTGTGTGTACTTAGGTAAATGAAATTGTTAAATTATAATGATTTTTACAGACATACAAGAGTTTATATTACGATTATATATATTCCATGTTTTGTAGAGATATTTAGTAAATACTGATTCATCAAGTCATTATTCTTTTATTATTTCAACAATTCAAGTTTATCTAAAAACGTGTAATCACCTGATTTAATAAAAAGGGCGGAACTCTTATTCAAATTATTTGATTGATGAATCATATTACAAGTGATTATTATGTAATTAAATAATAAACTTTCAAACTTACCTGGCTGACTTTTATTTAACCACTATCAACTCTTACCGATAACAAAACTATTTAATTATTGAAACATATATGGTAATTCTCACAAGACTCAAAATTGAAAAAAATAAGATTAGTATTGTTCAGTGTTATTTTCATCAATATTGGCACTATAATATTGAGTGTTCACATAACACAATTTTATACTCCATTTTTCACAATTTTTTGACATTTCCTGTTAAACATTCATTTGTTTTTTGCACATTGCCAAGTTTTGATCAATGTATTAATTTTTGATTTAATTATTTAATAAAAGTGAGTTTTAATGTTATTCTCATTATATTTTCTAACACTGGTTATACTTAATATTAATTTAAATGAATTTTTGTATAAACAATTAACATACCTGAAAAAGTAACTTAATTTTTGTGGTAGTAACATTAGTGTTTTAGAAGTAAATTATATTATTTATTAATAATCTGTGTTAAATAACCATTTTTCTGTGTAGTTTGTTATAGGTGTAATTGACGTTGAATCATATAAGTATTAGATTGAAAAATTAATGTACATATTTAAGTGGTTTTTCAAGTTTCTATTGGATAAGGATTTATTTAATTGTTTTAATACTCACTTTTAATTTATTCTTCACTATGTTTTAAATAGCTCTAAAGGTTTAAATTGCTCTTCATATTTTAAACTAAGCTGTAGTGGCGAAGTGTTGAAGATTTTAAATAATACACAGGTAATGTTGATATTTTTTATTAATGAACATATAAACGGTACTATTGTATATGAAATAATTCATTTATAGATGTTATAAAAATATGTTAAGTATCTAAGAAATTGTTGTGTAAATCAAATGCTTAATTAATTTTTTATTGAACATTTGCTTGTCTTAAAAATAATCTCCCGATCTCAAATCGTTTATCTTAACAATACCAAAACTTCATAAGTGATAAAATTATACAAAATTATAGTATTTTTGCCATGTAAATATTTCCCTTGATGCAATATGATATTTGCAATATATTAAAACAAGATAAACTAAAGCAACACCTGATTGTTCAGTTAACTAAAACAATAATCGATCACTACGAACACTTGTTGAATTGTCATAACAGAAGAAAAATAATGATGAAGTCCACTTAATATTATTAAAGAATCTCTTTGAGAGATATACTTAAAAACAAATATAAAAAAGTAAGCAGGTACAAAAAACTTAACAACTATAACTGATAGATTTTGAAATAATTTGGAACAAAAAAAATTCAAAATCACAATGGAGAAGTTTGTGCGCCAGCGAAACAATATAAATGGCTGGTATGTAATATATGAAGGACTTATAGTTAGAATATGCAAAAGTTTTGATATTCCTAACTGGTAATAAACGTGGTCAGAAAACCGATAAAACCTCTTAAGATAACTCGTTTAGTGTCAGTTAAGGATATTTTTTGTTCCAAATTATTTTTTAAAACATATAACATAAATATATAAAATTGAACACTTATATGATAAAGGATTATACAGTTATAACATCTCCGAAATATAAAATTATTATAATAGAGCCAAATAAGCCAATATGGCTGAAAATATACCTTGCACGCTAAAAATGACACCTTTGAACGGCAATATTTTCTAAAATATACTTATTGCCGCTCGAACACTGCCAAAATCTATCACAGATGCACACTTGTGGCAACCCAGTGTGAGTTCTTGATGTGTTTATCGTTGTTGTTAGTAATACAAATATTGTCAAATAAACGGGATTAGTAAAAATAATCAATAGTTTTATGATAGCCACATCAAAACTCTTAACTGACTTATACCTGCTTACTCTTACCAAGTATACTAAAGAGATCTTTTCTGTATGTGTTGACCAACTTTTCTAGTTCTTCCACCTGAGTTTTGAGCTTAATATTTTTCTCGCGTAATTCGTCCGCTTCCTTTTCGTACTCTTGCTCTTTTATTTTCCTCTTCAAACGCGACCGTCGCGAAGCCTCGTTATTTTTATCGCGTAATTCGCGGTATTTGGATAATTCGGTATCCTTGGAACCATCACTGGATAGGGAATCGGTACGTTTAGGAGGCCTGCCGCGCGGTTTTCCCAGTTTCGCTCTTTTCACAGGTGTTTTTTTCACTTCGTAGTCCGAATCATCGGTGGAATAGTTATCGGCCGTGTCGCCGTCCAAGTCGTTGAGGTTGACGGTGGATTGCCTGTTGTTACTGGGTGGAATATAGTCTTCGTCATCGTCATCGTAGAATGCCTTTCGTTTTCTCGGCCTTTTTGAAGGCGGTGGCGAAGTAGTCGTGCCAGAAGATGGGGAATATTGATCTTCCGAACGGTTGGTCTGCACAGAAAGGAAATCGGCATCGACGTTTAATACAGTAATATCCTGAAAAATGAAACAAACTGTTAGTTGCCATATTTTAAAGCTGTTAATAATTGCTTGTTTTGAATTTCATTTAATATTTATATAATAAAGATATTAAAAGTGTGAAAGAGTTACTTGCATTATTGTTGGTAGTAATAATTGTGATTTATTTTGTTTAAGGGATCATCTTTATGTATGGTTATTAGCTTTCAGCCATGTTCAGAAAGCTTTCCAACTTATTATTTTAACAACAAATTCGTTCAATCGTTAATAAGTTTACTACTATTTTGAATCGAAATTTAATGAAAAGGATTAAATTTTACATGTTTTAATGAGGATTGAATGTACATTATATATATTATATATACTTATTATTCCTCTTTTGAGATATAATTAGAATTAATAATTAATCTGACTAGTGCTAGTGCTATAAAAAATATTTGGATGGATGGGAGATGCATTCTTCTCTATCGATTAAAATGTATCACGGAGAATAATTTTTTCACACAACTAATTATTTTACCGTACTACAAGCTATTTTATACATGTCTTGGATGTTGCTTACCCCGTTAACTAGATCGAGTAGATCAAACTCGGAACCCATGTTGACAACATCTTCAATAAGATCCGGGGTATTAAGCGCCGAGGGTCCTTCTTCTTTGATTGAACAGTTGAATTGATCGATATTGAGGTTGAGTTTTGGTTTAGTGTTGCAGTGGCCACTGTAGGGACTGGTGGCCAGCTGTTGATCGTCTGCCGGCGATGATACGTATGAATATTGATCGTCTTGTGGCGACGGCAAATTAGAACTACTGCAGTACGTAATATTACTATTAAGATTTATATTATCTAACGACACATTTGGCTGTCCTTTGTCGGCCATAAATGATGGTATGGCGACTGGAGCGGAGTCCCTAAGGAGCTGGGACTGATACAGGAACATATTCGCGTTGTCGTTAGAAGGCGCTGGTTGTAATGCACCGGAAAATGGATACAGCTGTGCGTTGTATTCGACTTTGACTTTGAGGTCCTTGTCGTCATCATTAAATTCGGGAAAGTCGAATGCGTCCTTGTCTGAAATTAACAAAAGAGAAAGGTCGGTCACTCCAGTAATCTGCTCTTACTCAAAAAAAAATAGCGGGTGGGGGGTGTATCGGAAGGGCGAGTACTTACCGAAAATCGGGGTATTTAGTTCATCTGTATAGGCGGTTAATTTTGCGTTTGGGTTCGCGACTGACAAAAGAGCCGACAAGTCGCCGAACTCTTCCATTTTCAATTGAATGTCGTCGCTGTGAAGCATGTTTAGTGGTTTTGAACTCACCTGCTGTAAAACAAAACAAAAAAAACCCTGCTTAGTCCAAAACTTCTGGAAGTCTCCAAATAAATCGAACCATGTCAAAGCAAAAAAAACTATTATTATAGTTTCGTTTCATTTTGATTTTTCCAAAAACTAAAAGTCTAAAACGATAATAACAATTAATAATTGTTAATATATTTTAAATATATAATAATAAATATTAACCGAAACTGTAATATTAAAAATGTACATTAAATTTCTCATATAAGAATTTGTAAAAATAATATAAATCAGAAACTAATATTACTGATCAAATTATAAAATTATTTTATTACAAAATAATAAGATTAATTAATTTTAATCAACATTATTGTATGTTTTTACCAAAAGGATAGTTACTACCTGTTAACGTGAAGTCGAATTATTTTTGCCCTTTATATTTTCAAGAATATTATTGTTTTATAATTCATTTCTCTATAAATTTTAAAATAAATCGCTATTTTAAAATAATAGATCACCATTCCTAAATAGTTTTATAATTCTTTTAAAATAGAACTTTTTCTTGAACAGCCTTAATCAATCGAATTATGTAGGTTTGGTTTAAGTATACAGCCAGATAAAAAAGGTATAATGTATGTATGTTAAGAATTATATACATTTCAATAAAATTTGTAAATAAAATATAAGATACAGATATGAGTATCAGATAACAATGGCTCCATTAATTATATTTATCTACAGTTTGGCACATTCATGATAAGTGTTATCAAATGTTTCAAGTGTAACTATTATTAAGTATCAACAGTGATACTAATAGCTAAATAATACGACACTTTTTTTCTTCACAAATTATCATTAGGATTCATACTTTATTAGTTTTCAAGGCTATCTTTTCATTACCTAATTCATGGCCAAGCTATTGTATTTTTTGAATATTGATTTTATTATTAAAATTATTAAGGTATTACAAATGTAACTAAAGTGAAATTGTGGAAAACCAAAGAGAATGATAATGTTTCTAATTTCAGAAATTATGAAAATTCTCTCTGGATAAGTTGGCAACTAATACTGAAACTGATTACGTTTGATCTAGATTTAGATCATGACTATTTGTCGCCCATTTTCATAAAAATCAATTAATTGATATTAAAAAATTTAGTATTATATATTTTTAATGATATTCCTCTTAAAATTATTTAATTATATATGTCCACAATTAAGCTTATATTCCAATGACATAAAATTACTTTAATATTCCCATGAAAATAAAATGTTGGCTTATTTGCTTACCAATTGTATTTCTGCACCAAATATTTATTTATAATTTATATCTTAATGAACTAATATTTTAATTAAAATATTTAAATAAAAAATTTAACAATAAAAATAAAAAAGATATTGAATGTGTTTTACTTTTTAATAAATTATGACTAATAATAATTCTATTAGGTAAAAGTCGCCATCTTGTTGCGAATCATTGTTGTTACATATAGAGAACTCTACTTGTTCTAGAACATCAATGGAGATATTAGAATCGGAATGACCTTGAGGAAGATAATGTTCCTAATTTAATAACATTTTCATTCTGAAATATCATTTTAATCATAAATACTCCTAGATAATATTTATAGAAAAAATCTTCTTTCTTGTGATTCATATAACTTTTACAAATTATTCAAAAGAAAACGAAAGAATAATAATAAAATAAAAGTATATATACATGTTGCATCAAGGATGACTCCGTCCAGCTTTAGGCTTGACCCTGGGATCTGTTGTTGAGTCTCCTCAATATCTTCAGAGTTTTGTTAAGCACAAACACACTGATTCTTTTTTCTCTTTGAATGTATTTTGAATCAATCAGCTTTAACACTAGTGACAAAAGAAATGAACGAAAAAATATCGACACTTAATCTCCTGCAGTGATTCGTTGCGGCTGATTCAATCTTTTACGGGATTTATAATCTACAGAACAAAATACATGTGTGTGAGAAGTGACGGGCAAATTTTTCAGTTTCTTTTTATTGACATAATTGGTTATTTCTTTTTCACTGAACCGTATTTGATGAGATTCAATCACTATATGGTGAAAAGCTTTCGGATATCCAGGTATTTATAACGTTATCAAAAGACTGTGTTACCGCGAAGGTGGGGAGGGGGCTTCGGACGCGCTTATGATTCAGCGAACATGAGCCGACTGCGACCGACTGAAGATCTGGCGTTTCTTCCGTTGGCGATGTGACGTCGCGGTCATACGTGTTCAAACTCGTTCGACAGTATGTTATTTAGTTTCCGTTCTGTACTTGCTCGGTTTGGTAATTTCTGAGAAATCGTGCCACCTTTTGGCTCTTATCAGAACCAAATTGAGTGTTTTTTGTGCAATATTTGCCGAAAATAAAATCAATATAAAGTGTCACTTTTACGTGAAATAAATAAAATAAAGAAGAAAAAGAAACTTAAAAAAACTGTTGATTATTTATTGAAGGTACATACATTAGTTTTGTTAACTGTTTGGATCTCATGGTTTTAATTTTATTCCGGTTCAAGCCAATTCAGCAGGAAACTATTCAGTTTCCGTTCTGAGCTGTTCTTTATTTGGCTAATTCTGGGAAATCCCGCCATCTTTTAATAATTATTGGAACTATCAAGGCTGTCGTGAAATATTAAAGTATGTTCGTCTTTTTTGTTATACCTTAAGTTTAAGTTTGTTAATTGTTCTTGTTTGAAACTATATTGGAATTTTGTTGATTCCTTCTTGATTATTTTTTGGTATTCTGTTTTGAAGTTACTCTTAAAATTATTTTGGGCGAATTTCTTAAATTTATCAAACCTTTCTAGTGATGGCTTATTATTTTTTTAATATACATATCTGCCAATGCCAGAAGTGATATATGATATTTATTTAGGTTTACTATGTTATTACATTATTCCCGTTCAACATGGAAATAATGAGTTATAAGTTTATTTTTCATTCTTTTAAAATATATAGTTTTTTTTTTATTATTTTTTGGTTTTTATATATATTTTTCAATATATGTTGGATTTAATTAATATGGGTTTCTGTTTAATATTTGAAAGTTGTTATATTTTAAATTATTTTTAGGGAGTTTTTCAAACCTTTTTTGCGATGACTTATTATTTTTTTGTGTCAGACAATGACAGAATGTTTTATTTCGATAACTAATACCGATAATGTCTTTAATATTTGCGATTTTCTATGTTTTAATTCATATTATTATTACAACAATCGAATAGTACAGACTACTAAAATATAATGCAGAAGATTATACTTCTTTGCCTTTGTTTTAAAAGTTTGTTCATGTTCTGTACTTAGTGTCTAGTCCTTTTAATGAATTTTAATGAAATATTGATTGTTTAACTGAAATTTGGATAACTTTATTGATTCATATTACTCAACATAAAATCTATACTTTTAGACCTTGTTATTACATTGGATTTTGAAGTAAATTACCTCGACGATTATTGACATTAATGTTGATTGTTAATTCTACTTTGTTAGATTGTTCTGTATGTTTTAATTATCATTTTGATGGCTGTTTAAATACATTTTACACATTTATTTTTATAAAAAACTCTATGCATTCATTCAATACCCTGCGATTGACTGCAATTTTGTTTAAAATGTTTAGATTTACATCGTTATTTAATATTCAGAATTGGTTTTTTAAAATACATTTTTAGTATAAATTATCTTAGCATATATGTAAAACCTTCGGCTAAATTTAAATATTGATAAGTGATATTTAGAAAACATACAATACTACAAATGTTAATGGTTCAGTTTATTTATTCCGATACCAAATTAACATACTCATATACTTTACTAGTAAGGACTTTATAACTATTGTATCAACATATTTCAATGTTTTGCTGAAGCATTATTTATTATACGAATATTATATTTGAAAATGTATATTTTATGAACTAATTTACAGAAAATAACAGAATATAGCTTGTATAAAAATACATAATTTTAGAAAAACATATACAATACTATAAGTATTAATGTAGAATAGACAAACCGATACAAATGTGTTTGAATCTCTTAAAAATTGGTCCAATGACGATATTTTTACTGGAATACTCATACTGATACTATACCGTTTGGAGGATGACGAAGATATTTTTGCAACATGTTTATTCATAATGGTAGTCTACTTTGTGGTCTAAATTCAAAATTGAGTCGCTATCAACGATTTCATCGCCAATAATAACAATCGATAATCTCCAATTACCGTCAAATTAACCTTAAGGAAAATAAAACACTAGATCGTAGGAATTCCTTACCTGTGAAGGTCCAGTAGCCCATAGCGTGGACGCTGGGCCAATAAGAGGATTGACGTCGTGAGGATTCACAAACTGCATTGATTCCATCTCGGCAAAGTCCCCGATATCGCACTCCTGGGCAGTAAGCATTTGGAGGTTTGTTTGGTATGTATGTGTTGTCGAGTTGTACTGGGTAGACAAAGCTTTCTCGCCATGATGCTGCTTGAGCAGGTACAGATTTGGTGAAGACCATTTTGATAGGGACTGCAACAAATGGAGAGATTTTGGTCAGAAATTGGATAATTTGTTGAAAAATAGTAATTTTCTTTTCTCGAGCGATTTCACTTTTGAGCAACAAAAAAACCGTTATATAGTTGCACTTAGTGTGATATACGTAATATTTATTTCCGTATTGATAAAAACAGTAGTAGGTGCGGTTAGTCTCGGAAATATACTGGGAAAAACCTTTGGGAAAATGATTACTGCTACGCAAGTACTATTTCCAATAATTCACCATCAATAAGAGTAGCAATTAATTTTTGCATTATTATAATGTTTAAAGTTTTTAATGAAAATAACACATATGGTAAATAAATCAATTACAGTATAGACTTACGCAACCTCCGTCGGCTCCCACTGAAAAAGTTCGCACAAAAACTAATTCGAAATACCGAAATTAACGTGCTTATATACTAGATGATAAAGTGGCCCTGAATTTCCTTATCCAATGAGAACAGTTCCACCATTTCCCTGTGACGTGCGTTTTAATCGCAAACAACTTAAGATCCTTTAAGTATCCTTAAGATTCTAAATAATACTCGTAGGAAGGAAAGTTTATATTAGTATTATCAAATTTTAAATACAATATTTTCAAGTACGTCGCCAATTTTGATAGAAATATTTACAATTTATTTATCAATTTGTTTGATATTGTTAATATTGATTAATAAAGAGATTCGACACATTCGGACTAGATGATAGTAAACTTACTAAATAAATAAGTGCAGCTGGCTTTTTCCCCTGTACTTCGAGAACAGATTCTTTAGAATCAGGAGACTATAAGAAACTAAGGTATATTAATACCCCGACAATGAAAGAACATGATTGAATAAACTATTACAAAAATAAATACTGAGGAGTCAGTTTGAGCGAGTATTTCAAGGGAAAACTATGGAAAAATGTAGTCTCATAGAAAATAGAACCCAAATAAACTATTTTCGCACAATTAGAAGGTAATTTTCTTAATCAAAATGATATATAATAATAGATGTAAGCCAATTAAAGAACATGAGACACTATAAATATAGTAAAAACATGCGAATTTGAAATCAGAGCAATATATCTTACATTAAACTATCTTATAATGTATAGAACCTATACGTATACATAATAAAAAGTCATAAATGTTAGGAGAACCAAAAAATGAGACGACCTTTCGAAGCCAAAGAAGACGCTCTCTGCTCGTAAGTGGTACAAGATGGCGAATTGGGAAAAACCAGCTACTCACTTCAACCAGTCTGTAATTTAATGGGTATTTCGAACATAAATCATGAGAGAAAATTCCCCGTTAAGACCTAACAAAAATTGGCGAGCAAATATTTTTTTCTTAAACAAATAAAATAAATTAAATATACTTAATTTAGTTAACATAATTTAAATAATTATAATACAAAGATAAGAGTACAAAGCCTACGAAATTATATTCAGATTTTTCGGTTTTATATTATATGTTCGTCTAAAATTTCTCCAACCAATAGCAATGAGAGATTGACAAAGGCTTTTTCGCTACGTTGATCTTAGTTTAACCTTATTTGTGTTAAAACGTCCTAATGACTTGAAAATAGTTATTAAATAATTATCAGATATATTTCAAATGACTTCTATTATTATCTAAAATAATGTTATACAATAAACACTTAAATGCGATAGTGATCCTCACTATCATTGGTTACAAATAAATTGTGTTCACATTTACAACGTAAAAGTTTATTAATACAAAACTATTTGATCTACGCAATAATATTTACTGCCGTAGTAATATTTTAGCGCATCTTATCGCAGCGTGCTGTTCTATTTTTAATAAGCTGTTATCTAAACGAATTAACAGAAAGTGTTTAAACATTATGGGGAATATTTGACTATACTTTACGTTTAGTTATTTGCAATAGGTCAAAAAACCATCATATCGATACTTATTTCCATTAATTAATATCCAGACTCGTTCTGTCAAATCACAAGATGAAATTGTATTTTTATATTTTGAGAAACTATAAAATTTCAGTTTGTTTTGACGCTGACGCGAAAAATAAAGTGTGACTTGAATCACGTGTCGAATTCTCGCCCACGGATTTAACAGTTGGTTCCAGATAATCATCGAAATAGTTCAGAAAGTAACATTGCGAATATAATTAGACTGTATAACGTTCGGTTCACTCTAAAAAGAAATAGAACTTTGGAATTGTTACGTAGCAGAATTCCCAGTTTTCGACTATAAATAGTCTTACGTCGATAGAATTTGGAGAGAACATGCTGGAATGAAGTTTGGTATATATTCTGCGAGCAGGTTAATATTTATTTTCTAGTTAAAATAGAGTGTGAGATAGTACTATGTTAAAAAAACAGTAAAAATCCTAGTGCGTTCATTCTTTGTTTTTGTTCAAACTCAAAAACCGTCCTCGAGGGGACATTTTTTAAGCTATTGGGAAGATCAAATTATATCGTAATCCCACCAGTTTAAGAATTACTTCAAAGGTTAGAAAAATTGTGCCTTCAAAGGTTTGTAATGTCGAGAAAATATCGATATATCGATTTTTTTGTTGACCGATATTTTTCGGCAATTTTACAAAAGAGGAAATTAAAAACATCTTCTAAACACTTTAATAATATATCTTTAAAATTAAATACCAAAAATCATCGATACTTTTTATAATGCTTAAAAAATATCTTTAATATTAGGGACGTCGAAAGAATATCGATAATTTTTTTGGGCCGATATAACAGTATTTTTGTATATTTCTCTCCGGCCAATATCTCCATTTTAGGTATCTAGAGTGATAAATTTGGAAGAATAAATAACCAGTACTATTATTTAATCACAGTACTCAAGAAAAAGCGAAAATATTTTAAAATTCTGATCTAATATCAGTGTAAATTTTTATATTTTTTTTTTTGAATTTCCTAGATTTCTTTAGATATTAATTTTATAAAATATAAATACCACTGCACAATTATGCTGACATGACATGATTTATTACAATTTATTATATTTATGGCATTGATAGTGTTTCATTACATATATAGAAAAAACGTTAAATTGTTACACAATAAAATAATGTTTAAACGCTTAAACTTGACTTTTCATAAAAAAATGCTTTAAGATATAAAAGAACCATAATCATTAATATGTTTTCATGGCAATTAATAAATGAAACTATTTATTTCTCTATAAGCAAATATTTCAGCAATAAGTTATTATTAATTGAATTGGTTTTAGTGAAATATATTGTTTAAATAATCACCGCTGTGGTTAATGTTCTGATAACAAATCGGCGAAGTACTCTTATTTTTATTTAGTTACATGTGATCCAGGTAATTTAACCTTAATTTAATTATAAAGCAAGGATATAAAAAATAACTTCTTCAATATTCCGGTGTTCCTTCATACGTTCATAGTAATGATAAACAAGCAAAGTCATTTAAATATATACGTCATAGAGCGTGCTAAACCAAATATTGGATACTTACATTAAATTCACCTTTTCTGGGCGTAGAAATTTTTAACGCCTTTAGGCCCCGCAGAGGAAGAGTTGAGTGTTTTTAACGCCCAACCTGGAAAAAGAACAAAATATTAGTATTAAGCTTCCAAAATATGTTACTAAAATATTAATATAGTTGAGTGTTTATTTAAAAGTTTCAAGAGGGTTAACAATTTCATGAGAGATGGTAGAAGCCATTTTGCGTTTTCTTAACATTTGTTTATTAACAAATACTGTATCGTTATCTTCACATAAACATAATTTTTCAAAAAGTGATATTTTAATTCAAACTAGTAAAATTAATGTAAATGAAGCTATAAATAAAGTTATTATCTCGAAACCACCATATTATTCCCATATATTTCCGTTGAACTTATGGCTATTCATTATATTTAAAAATCTCTTCGAGGATATCATTATTAGTTTTGAATTAAATCAAATTCAACAATTAAAAAATATATTTAGTCTCCTTATTACCAATAAGGGTTTTATCTGGACCTACTGTTTAACGTGGGCTCCAAACCACGGTCCTCGGCACTAAGCCTACCGACTAGCGAGTGAGCAACTTAGAAATCATCCCAAAAGACATCCGGTCTTACCTAGCCTGGTTACTAGCGTGATTGGGATCATTTTCGTAGTCGGATTTTACACTCTTGTCTAGGACAATCACAAATATTAAACAATCACAAACATAAATTTACGACCATGCCCCAGCAGTATTCGAACCCACGGCTATCGCAACAGTAGGAGGACCGTCCTGTCGCCTTTACCAGTGGGCCACCAAGCCGGCAATTTAACAATTATTGTGAAAAGGAAATCAAGTTTGAAAAATAATTCCGTCTTATTATTTTTTAATCACAATAATAGTTATTAAGGAGGTTTTTATTTCGTTCCCAGGATATCTAACTTATTTAAAATACGAAATTAAAAAAAATTATAAATAATATATAAACCAGACCCTCATTATCATTGTGTACCATTTATCCTTGTATTTTATGAAGCCAAGCATAGAAAATTTTAAAATACACACATAACGTATAAATAATTATACAAAATGACAGCCGGTGGATGAAAATCGAATCTAGTAGACCAAGGTGAAATAAAATTAGTCCCGATACAAAAACATTTCCAGGAAAAGCTATTACTGTTTCGCAGCCGCTTCGTGTGGTGAATACCGTACAGTAAATATTTAATTCTCCACTGGCGGCAACAATAAGGCTCCGATATAAGTGGAATTACTTCGTATCGATCTGAAAAAATTTAAATGTGTCAACGACCTCCTTCTCTTTCCTATCCTCGACGTCTGATTTTGTCCACGCACCATCCAAAATCTAACGGCTAATTTATTGAAGACACCTGAAGAGGACTGGGTAATATGAAAATTAATAAATATCATCAGATATTCCATGATACCGAAATATATAATCAAGTTACCCATGATAAAAAAAAAACAACCGCTCGCCTATTAAAATGTTATTCAGTTTATTATCCTATTTTCGAATCCTTTAATTTTATCACGACCTCGGACCCCGAATATGAATACGAAATTAATAAATACCATCGAATATTACTATATCGATACCCACAGCGAAGTTTTTAAACGCTAAAATCCGCGGCGAAAAAAAAAACAACAGCTCGCGTATCAACTGTTATTCAGACGTTATCCTATTTTCGAATCCTTTAATTTAATCGTGACCTTGGACGACGAATTATTGCGTGTTAGATGATCCTCGCAAAGGTCGCGTTATGTAAAGGAGCCTTCTGAAATGGTATTTTCCAGAAGATGGCGATTGCGTCAGGATCATGATATGCCGGTTTCGAAAACAGATAAGTCTCTAGAGGAATATTAAAAGGATACTGCGCGCGCACGAAAAACAACCGAACAACTGCGCGTTACTTTCGCAAGGATCAGGATCGGAATTGCAAATTCATCGCTAGGATAACCTCGTGATTTTTACGACCGCCTTTAGAATATTGATAATACGTTCGGTTAGTTAAAAATATGTTTATCGGTAAGATTGACTTGGTATATATGTTGATAAAATGTCACAATATTTTTATGAAATGAGATATTTTAGAAATATCGATAATCGATACATTTATCAATCTGAATATTTTATATATTTGTTTAACCGTCATAAATATTTTCTACTATCCGATTATTATTATTAATATTTTAAAATTACATTTTCTACTAGCATTTTAGACACTAACGGCTTGAAGAAATGACGACTTAAAATGTATATTTTAACAAATATATTTTATATTTATTTGAAAAATGTAATTATTTTCCTGATTTCAAAACAAAAATGTATTTTGATTGGAAAGCTAGATCACGAATATTTCTTGTTATTAGTATATAGATAATTGAAATATGTCTTACTTATACATATATTTTAAAATAAAAGATTATTCAAACTCTATATTCACTTAACTTTCACAAAACCAACCTTTGGACTTACACGTGGTATTACGCGTATCTTGATTACAAATTAAAACCTTTTACAACTATGGGTTTATCTGGACTAAAGTTTAACGTGGGCTCGAACCACGGTCCCCAGCATTAAGCCTACCGACTGGCGAGTGACCAACTTTAGAAATCATCCCAGAAGACATCCGGTCTTACCCAGCCTGGTTACTGGCGTGACTGGGATCAATTTCCTTGTCGGATTTTACACTCTTGCCTAGAACATTCACACGTATTAAACAATCACACACATACATTTACGACCATGCCACAGCAGGATTCGAACCCGCGGCTATCGCAACAGTATGAGGATCGTCCCATCGCTTTTACCACTGCGCCACCAATCCGGCGTGAACTAATTCTATTGGATTTACAATTTTTTTGTGTAATATTTAGTGCTTAAATGTTTTACATTAAATTTCATTATTATTAGTTTTATATTATAAAAGTTTGGATAGAAAAAGTAATTTAAATTTATTTTAATCAATGAAAAAAAAATTATTTGGACTTTCACGAAGAACTAGCTTTGCAATTATAATTACACACTTCTAAAATATTTCTTAGAATTTTCAGAAATAAATATTTATTGATAACATATTGTTTAAATAATATAATCGATAAATATTTATGAATTTTAACCTTTATTAGGACATCTTATCAAAATTAATTAATCTTTTCGGAAATATCTTGTTAAAATTCATTTTGAAAAGGTTAAAAATGAGATTAATTTTATTCCTTCAAAGTTCAAAAATAACAATATAACTATATTTATTAGCTATGTATTTAACAGAGAACTAGTTTTAGAATTATAATAACCTTGTGAATAATTTGGTCTCATTAAAACGATTTATTCCTAGTTTCTTGATATATTAAGCTTCTCTTAATTCTTAATAACAAATTCGATTGAATTATACATTTTTCCGAAATAATTTTTTAACAGTCAATATTCGCATTAAAAGAAACAAATAAATAAAGTACAAGGAAATTACTACATTTTCTTTATAAGAATCTTTCAATTTCATCAAATTCTCTAAAACAAATTAAATTCCAAAAAAAAATGCAAAAAATATATAATAAAATATTTGTTTAAAAAACACAGTTTTATAATTCAAATTTTATGTTTTTTTATAATTATATTATATATTTTTTATAATTATATTATATTATATATTTATAATATTTTTTTTATAACAAATATAGTAGTAGTAGTATTATTATTTAGTTTCTTGAAAAATATAATTTTAACAACACCATAAATATTTATAATTCTTTGATTTAAAATTACGAGAGGTGATTTTGGCGTATTTTTATGAACAAAAACAATTTTTTTCTACAATGTTACAAAATTAAATATTTTTCTTATTAGGCTAACATAAGTTTAGAAATTATTACTCTTTTTCTTATATGTAAATTTATCTTTTTTAAACTTTATTAAAACAAATTATCTTCAGTAAAATTACTAATTTTCTAAATAGAAGCAGCCTTATTCTAATTCTAATTTTATATAGGAAATAATTTGTTATAAAAGAAGTATTACTTGTTAATCATTAATTTATTATTAATGAAAATATATGTTTTTGTCTTAATTAAGAATATATATTATTACTACTAGTTATAATAGTAATAATATATATATAACATATATAAATATATATAACAACACTATAAATAATTATAATCCTTTAGATTAAAAATATTTGATGATTGGTGATTTTCGCGGGTTTTTATAAACCAAAATAAATATTTCCCAGACATATTAAAATATGTTAGTTATTATGGTAAAGATATTTGTTTGTACTAAAGCAGCATTAAACAATGTGAACGGAAATTTTTAAGGAAAATGGGGTCAAACTGGCGAAAAATCGCAAATATCAATTCGCACGCCTCTGTACCGTCTCCGTTCTGTCGCCTGACGTCACGGGGGCCCACCGACAAGCCTCAACAAGTCTACGAATCGACCACCAAGACGGTCAAGGTCGTTTCTCTAGGCCGGATTTAGCCGGATCCAGAATTGCGGGAATTTCCGCTGGCAATGTCACCACCCGATCAGATCAGATAAAAATGGTACGAGATACTATTAATATGGAGATTAGACCGAAATTAGATACGATATCGGGTAGAAAAACACGCAAAATCTCTTAATCCATCTCGCAATATGTTTGTTAACGTCTGAAGCTGATAAGATAACGACGAAAACGTATGTTTGTAATAGGGTATTGGCAAAAAAATTTTTTTTAATAGTTGAAACATATTGTGCAATAGTGAAAATAAATTATTTTTCCGGTATTAAGAGAAAATGGGGACTTACTCTAATGTCGCTTGTGTGCTCTAGTCGCCGTGGAAGCCTTTTGTTATAACACAACACAATAAAATCAAATAATAAACCGAAAACTTGTGTTTCGAGGAGAGCGCGGAGAAACCAAAATATTTATATTCTCGCGGTACCGGGCTCAATGTAGTCTTTTTAAGGACTACAGCGTTAAAACACATCCAACAAGCTACACGATCGCTGAGGTAATGACGTGTTTTTTCCCCCCAGTTGAACTAGCGAAAATTGGCGGTGCGAGGGCGCTGTCCGCGTCGCCGCGATCTAATTGGTCGGGGTTACGTCACGCGGAACCAATGCCGCCTTTCGTATGATAGTGTGATTGTCTGACTCATCGCGTAAAGCGAGAGGACAAGAGAGAAGCTCGCAGGACCTGCTATTGCCGAATTTCGAAGCCGTCGACTTGTTCTGGAAGGATTCGGTGGACTTTCACCTGATCTAGAGACGGTTTTTGGGGCAATGCGACGCCTGTGATATAATGACTTTGCGGGTTTTTAAGGAGCCTGTGCCTATTTTAAATTCTGGATTCTATTTTGGGGATTGTTCGCGGTTATTCCCATACATATCTATTTTCGTACGACATCAATATAATCAGGCGCCCTGTTTTATTTGTTTTGGTGAACTGCTCATTACGTATCCCACATATATTGGTTTTAATCGAAACAAATGACAGCTAACATTTTTTCCCATAGCTCTTTGAGGAAGGGTGGTGAAATAATGAATTATTGCTGTGTCCTACGAGAGTAAAAAATTATGCTCAGCTATATTTTTAGATGTAGCACAAGCCTTCGATAAGGTTTGGCATGAAGGCCTTGTTCATAAACCACAGAAAATGTTTCCAAAACAAACGTACTAAAATCGTACATTACAGCCAGAATATTTGAGTTAAACAAGGAGTTTGTTTTGTTTTCTATAAAATTGTTTTATTATACTGTCTTTGAGCTTTTTTTATTGCGCGCTTTTTCCACGTCGACAATATGACAAAAATTGTTGTCAAATGTTTAAAAAAATAAATTAAAAACCCTTCAATTGTACAGTCCATAATGATCTTTCAGATAAAATATTAAAAGTAATAACAAGGTGCGCTATATAGTTTTGGGTATATGAGGCAAAGACTAAATTTGCTTTCAGTATAAGAAAACAAAAAGACACAATATTTATATTTTATAGACATATTCATTTTTATATTATATTTATATTACATTTATTGTTATAGATTATATTTATATTTATTTTTACATATTATGTTTTTATTTATGTTTAATTGAATTTTATTTAATAAATTTATTTCAGAAAAAAAAGTTTTTATTTAAATTTGGTTGGCCAATTAAACATGACGTCAAGGCTGTCACGTGCCAAACATTAGTAATGAGCCAATCAAATGTCTTCACAGTAAAATATTTTTCTTGCAGGTGAAACATAATGGAGATTTAAATTGACCAATCAAATTACCCGAATGGCCAAATATGGCGCCCTCTGGATGTTGGGCATAGCAAAACTTTTCGCCAGAGTCCCCTGTTGAGTTACATCTCTATTACTCTGTTCGGATGTTATTTTTGCGTAGTTATATGTTATCTGGCCACAAATATTTTTAACGTTCGTCGGTCTCTGCCTGTTAACTTTGGTTTCTGTCCATCATTTGATTTTGTGGATGCTGTCTGTGAAATGTTATATAATTAAGCTGTTTTCAAAAAATGGTACATACAATGGAAAAATAGGTAGTTTTAACTAGATAATTTTCTCACGATGATAATAACTCTATTACATTAATCAATATTTTGACATTGTAATTGTCTTATCAATTAGAAACCGGACCTCACTATCATTTTTCTATAGTGAAATAGACCTATAAACTTTCTGTTCTACTAATAATCAACACAGTATTAATTAAACAAAATTATGATTATATAACCGAGGAAAAACGTGATTTCTCCAGTTTTCAAGGTGACATGCGAACCGACATCTATAGAGGAATCTCGACTGTGACGCAATACTTTCTCCCGAGCCGAACAATCGCCATGCTCTCATAGTAACAGGATCCTCGAGATAATAGTCGAGCCGCCGTGAATCAGAATTACTTAACGCGAAACAATTCATCGCATGATTTTGACTGCATGTATGTTATTGTTATTAATAATATTGGGGTAGGCGTGAAAACCGGGGAGATACGGCAACGTCGGTGCCGGCTAACTTTTGCGGTCGATTCCTGGAATTACCCATGCGAATGGCTCGGTTTTTAGGAGCTCGCAGCAATGATTAATCCGCTGGAATCGTTCTTATATCTTTAATATACGGCCTTCGTTATTTTTTTTTATGTAAATATCAATGAACGGGTTCTGATTTTCCCCGTTTCCGATTATTTTCCTGTTGTTTTAGAAGCGTTGCAGTGGTGGAGAACAACAAATATAAGTCCATATATAAAAATATTCAATTTTGTAAATATTATAATAATTTAGACTTCATTTCAATGATTTTGAACTTCTTTTTTTTGTCAAATGATAAGCCTACCGACTGGACTAACTAAGAAATCATCACAGAACACATTCGGTCTTACCCAGCATTTGCTGGCATGGCTGGGACCATTTTCCTTGTCGGATTTTGCGTTATTTTCTCGGACAATCATAAATATTAAACAATCACAAACATAAAATTACGACCATGCCTCAGCAGGATTTGAACCCACGACTATCACAACAGTAGGTGGCCTGCCCTGTCAGATTGACCACTGCGTGTATTTAAAATACAAAATACAATATTTTAACTATTTTTATTTAAAATTACAAAATACAATTAATACAAGGCGTTAGGTTATGTGAAAGGAATATAACTAATCCAGTCTATATCGAAAAAAGATATCGATATATCGGAGAAAAATATATCGACAACCAGGAAAATATCCATATGTTACAAAAATATATCAGATATATATACAGATCTTAATGGGCACACATTTATATTATTTTATATGAACATATATTTAGATAGCATTCAAACATGCTAAGCATTTTGATTTTATTGTTTAGAAAGTTGACTAACTAACTCAATTTTTAATATATGTCGTTGATCACCGACCCTGTCCGAAAAAACAATAAAACTATAATATTCTTTACTAGTACTGCTACTCCTGTTACTCTCAGATATTATTATTCGAAAACTTTTCGTACTAAATATTTAATAAATATTTAATAAAATTATTTTTTCCGTGTCATTTGAAGCCAATGGTAGTAAAACCCTAGAATATAGAGAGAGATTTACTATTAAGCTGATTTTATTGAAATTTAGCATACTTCATCCAGGTATGATTGCCCGATTATTAATTAATACATTCATAATATCACCCCTTATTTTTTAAGGCAATAATTCAAATATCTCGCATTCTAGTATTTCATTTAATCTTGAGCTAAACTACTTGCAAAAATGTATATTTTTTGGTTTAGTTATTGTTAAGGTCTCGAAGGTAAAAGATAATATTATCAAAAAGATCCTGCCTAGATAAAAAGCATAATCAAGATGTTTGCTGTTATACTAATGTGATTATGTCGGTTTATATGTCATTGTTTGAGCGTTTATTCTTGACCAATGGAGGAAATAAAAAAGAAATAAATATTTGAATAATTACATGTTTTTCCTTTTTCCTGAACCTATTTTTTTATCTTTAGAAACTTAGACAAAAAACAACAAGCTTTGGAAGTAGAAAAAAGAGTATTATCAGGGCCCTAACAATACTAACAGCAGCAGGTGCAACTAAAGCTTATTATCACGTCTCAGAACTAGTCACTGCAAAGTGACCCATGAGTTTCTCATTAAGGGAAGGAGTCCATCACTGTGTCCTCACTGTTTATCAGTCACATTAACCGAATGCCAAAGATATAACTAGCAAGGACGGTTGGTCAACTTGGGAGAGACGATGGACCAGTGTCTTAAGAGACCTGGACAAGCTGATTAATTTTCTAACCGTAACAGGATTACTACTAGAAATATAATAGGGTGCATCTATGTAATATTATGCATGTTCGATTACATTTTTTGTTTCTTGTATCTTTATCATTGTCATGGGTTGTGCGACCATTTTACTGTAGCACTTTTATAATCATGCATCTGTTGCTTTTACATATTTTGTTTGTCATCTTGGAATATGTACTCCTTATCCTACACATTTAACTCTAGGCTTTTAATTCCTATTTCTAATTCCTAATTCTAGACCATGTATTTATATTGTTCTTTGCATTCTATACTTCTAATAACATTGTATATTTTAACTGATGTATTGTATATTGTAAATGTGTAAACAGTACACTAAATAGTCCCTAAATAGTTCAGGAGGCTGATTGGTCTATTATATTTAAATATATGAATACATTTTATGATAATAATAAAGATAGAAATTTTCATTGAGTTTAGCGTAAAATAAAAATCATTATTACGATGCTTTATTTAAGTTTAATAAAATCGTACAAATATTATTAATTTGTTGTTACTAAGGTAACTAGAAATTGTATTTGTTAAAATATCGACGACAATATCACTTTTAATAAATTCCCATTTTAAAAAAACCGCTCTAACCACAACTTCCTATGATGATCTCATCAGAGCTGCTCGTACGATGCATACCCTTCTCGTTATATATAAATTTGTTAAAAAGACGTCAGCAAAATCGGATGAACAGAAAACCGCAACCGTTGACTTTTTTTTCCATTAGTTGGTGTTATAAAATTGTTCTCTGGTAGGAAGTGTGCATATATATAATTTATTGTGAAATGCCGGATATGGCGCATCTTATTAATTTTAATTGTCAATTACGGAAACACCTACAGATTATTTATTCAGTTCAATGTATTAATGAGTAATGAGGTTTTTGCAACGTCACTAAGTATTAGGTCGTTGAATTCGTTCTCCAAAGCCCAATCTCTCGCTAATTTCATACCAACTGAATGATATAAAATCTACAATAGTCTATATCTACAAATATCTCTAAAATCAAAAATATGATCTTGAATTCACTGAAAAAAAAAACGTCCTCATACGAAGCGGGTAACAAATTAATATCAGCTTGATGTTAGCTCTATCAGAGATTAAATGCATAAAAACAGTGAGTGATTGGATTTTCAATACAAACATAATTTAATACAATTATTTCAAAGGAAACTGTTAGAGTCTATATCGAAGATGTTAAATGGAACTTCCAGATATTGCTTTGAAAAGAATAAAACTTTTAAAAGCATATAATAAAATAAAGGAAGACTTATTATTTCAGTTTATGTATTTAGATGGCACATGGATATTTCAGAATGGGACCAATATACCCAACGGTCACTCATGAGAAGATGATAAAAAAAGTTGATAGAAAAAAGCAAATTTTCGAATAGCAATTTATTAGACTTTACAAGTCCTAAAATGTATTAATAATTCATTGCAGATATGTTGTATTTTGTGCTGAAAATAGGAATGGTTAATAACACATTCGGTTTGGATGAACTCGATGATTGAAGAAGGAGTCGCCAAATTGGGAACAAATGTTAGATAGATTGGAAATTAATAGCTTACTTATTCACTTGAATGAAACTTTCTGAATCTGATATGATTCAATGCTGTCAATTTCTAAGACTGGTTGATGAGAATGGAAACAAGTAAAGGTGAGTATATAATTAATTTATGATAACTATAGGAGATGTTATTGTAGAGTGTAACAGATTTATGTGTGTAATTGTGCAGAATATACATGAGCATTTGGTCAAAATGTGCCAGGAGAGAAAGAATAGTACCTGTTATGCAAATATGGTAAATGTATATAGGTATTAATAGAACAAATAAAGAAGATATACAGTGATATCAAAATGTCTTTACAAAGAAACACTATACCAAAGGACACAAGAACAAAGCGTAAAGGGTAAATATGCTCTCTAATAAAGGTAAAACATATTACTTGGATATACAATTGTTAGTTAGGTAGATTAGGCCCCCAGTGGATACCACTACTAGCGCATTAACTCTTAGATGCTATGGAAAAGAGTTCAATGTAAATATATTCAAACCCAACCCTAACCTACAAACTATTACAACTGTGTACTTAATTGTACCTTTGTACAATTAAGTACACAGTTTCAGAAGACAAAAGTCATTTGATAATATATGCATTATATTCACTATAATGTTAAAATAAATTATATATGACTAGAGTATTTTTATTTCATTGTTTTATTTAGATTAGAAATTTGTTGTATGTGAAAACCAAAGTGAACGATAACCGAACAAACTCAAAGTTGATACATACAAAATGATATGTACAAAATAACTTTTATTAGACTGTAAAACTCACGTGTGCTTTACAAGTTTGATGATCAGAATATTAATAGTGCACATGACATTCTAGAATATATTAACGTTAGCGTAGCGTCAACCTCTGCATTATAATTTGCGAATGCTACTACGGCGGAAACATCAAAACAAGATGACTTGCACCATCTGTCAAATTACAGTTAACTCTATAAAGAGTTCTAAATAAATCATTCAGAAAACATCTACAAATCCTAGTCATTTTTGAAAAAAATATATTTAATTCGGTTCTTATCAGTTGTCTCGCTTATACTTTGATCACTAGATCGATGGATTAAACGAGTTGTTTGTCCTTTTTTTAATCTTAATAATCTTGACACCCGATTCTGTGCAGTTTTATGACACATGTTTCTTTGAATTAGATGTTTACGATATAAAATCTACTGATAATCATTGATAATTGATACGAAACATATATATTCCATTATCCTTAAATTTATTGAAATTAAATATATTATGTAATAGTCTTTAATAGACTAATTTTTTATAAAATTTCAAAAACTTGCAGGAGAGAAAAATCATGTAACTATAGGCACATGAAACATAAAAAGGACTTATGATAATTGAGGATAAAAAAATAACAGAAAATGGCAGGTGTGAAGTAATAAAGTAATGAAGAAGGTGGAAGGAAAAGGTGTAAGTAATAAAATTGTGAGAAAATTATTCAAGAATTATACAGGAAATACTCCAATGATATCATTGAAGAATCTTCAAAACCCAATCAGGACTTTTAAGCAACCCTTTTTGTAATGTTAATGAATGAAATAATAAAAAATTATAAAATAGACAAAACAAGATATAACAACATAAATAGGGTATAAAAACATGGGAAAATGGAAATATCTATAAGAGGCTTTGCAATTGATAGATCAAAACATCTATAAATCTTAAACATATGAAATAGGATATTAAGAGATTATGGAATGATAATGAGTGATGGGATAGCCAGAAGTATCAAATATAAAAATTGAAGGTGTATAAATGTAATAAGTATCTGTAATAAGGCTTTTAAATATCTGCGTGTAGAAATCGAAAATAGCGGAAGTCAGAAGATGGAAGTGAACGCCAGAATTCGAAAAATTATAAATTAGTACTTCGTTATTAATATCAAATTCATTTACAACAATGTTCTACAAAAGATGTTTGTGATTATATGTTTATATACGATGATACACATTGTATGATGTATTTCCATGCTGCTAAACTCTTTGTCAAAGGGTACTATATCAGGTTTCATTTTACAAATAAATTTTCGACTTGTTATTTGCTTATGTCTTTTTAAAAGATAATACAAGTTAATTAAATTGCACAATAATGCTATGTATATAGAGAAATGGAGCTTTAACGTTATGGGAAATTTTTTGTTGAAAAGTATTTGTTGATAATGTTAAAAATCCCAAACTGACTGAATCAACTAAATCAAAAAAATATATAATCGTTACAGCGTGTTTTGTTGTTGTAAATTGAGATATGTTTATTCATATTAATAATCATATAAAATATCAAATATTTATTTTTTAATTTTAGAAATTAATCCCTGTCCGAAAGAAGCTACACAAACAGCCATATACTTTTATTCTTGGATCAATTATTTGATAGTTGAAATCCCATTAAAATAATAGCTCCTGAATGCAAACCTTTTCAGAGAGCATTAACTAAAGTTTAATACACTAGGAATTCTCGCGCAAAGCGATTCAATACCTTCAATTACAGATGTTCTTATATGAGGCAAGGCAATATCATATGTACCAGAAAATTGTTTTATTATACCGTCAGTAGTTCTTTGAGCTACCTATTTTATTTTATCTCACGATAATATAACATATAACATTTTGTCAAACATTTTTAAAAAATGTAAATTTAAAACCTTTTAATTGAACACTGTAGATGATCTTCCAGATAGAATGTGCACCATATACTTTTGGATAAAACAGGTTACATAACAGGACAACATAATTTTAACAGAGAAAGACTCAAAGTTCTTTCAGTATAAGAAAACAAAAAGCCAGAACTCTAACAGTACCTATTAAATTGATGGCCCTAAACAAATATGAAAAAGGGGAAAAACAAAAGAGATAATTTTGATTTGTTCCAAAGTTTTTTGTTTATGATAATATTTATATTTTATAGGTATATTTATTTTTATATTATATTTATATTTTATACATAATTTTCAGTTTTATAGATTTCAGAAATTAAATTGCTATTTATTTACATTTTATTGGCCAAACGTGACGTCAGGTCAGTCACGTGCCAAATTTTATCAAAGAGCCAATCAAATGTCTTCACAGCAAAATGTTTTCCTTACAGTTGCCTATAATGGAGATATAACGAAACTTTTCTTCAGCCCTCTATTGAGTTGTCTCTCTATTACTCTATGGCTATATCTTGAAAAACATCAATCCTCAAAATTAATTTTGACTGTATACAGATATTCTATTGTCTTGTATTACTTTTATAATTTTTGGCTGCTTTTATTAGTGCCTTGTCGAATTTATTGTTCTAGTTATCATTTTGTATTTATATAATTCCTGATTATCTTATTGGAACAGGTATCACTGCAAAAAAAACGTTCATATATTATCCCCAACTCTATTGATGATCGTTTATGATATCAGTTATATCAATAGAATAAATAGTGCTTCATAATCAGATATATAGAGAACAGACTTTTTTGATTAAGAATACACATATTAGTTCAATAGCTTTAAAAAATGAGAAATATGTACAAAACTAGATTGCATCGAAGGACACTTAATATTTTTACCACGTTTCTGTTTAAATTATAGTGAAAGGATATAGTTAACCATGGATGACACCCATTAATTGAAGCAAAAAAACATGTTTTGGTTAGGAATTATGGTTATTTTTGTTTCATTAATAATCCTTTGAAATTAAATGCCATGAGCCAAATAAAATTATATAACACGTCGGTTTTTATCAGACTAATTTGATACCATTTACAAGTCGTGGTTGATTGGCATTTTAAAATTAATAAATTATATGTATCTCATACCTATGAATTTGTACCTATGTTAGTAAACATCGTTAATATTTAACAAAACATCATGTAAATTGTTTTCGAAATAACTCCTAGATACGGTATAATTTTTTTTGTTTTTTGACGTGTGCTTGTGGTTTTTCCACGTATAATATTATCTCTAGATTTTGCACACGGCCTCGACGCTACGTATCTATATGATGAGTAAAATATTTGACGAGATAAAAGTTAAAGGAAACAGATACGGTTACATCTCCTACTCTCATTGTAAATATAAAAAGTGTAAAATGAAATTTCTAATATTTAAATTTTATTATAGCAATTAAATGAGCTTGGTGATACGAAAATTTAGAAATATAGTTAATTAAGTAGAATGAGATGAAAAATGAATAAAGATGTTGAAAGATGACAAAGAGGATACAATGAAAATATTTTCTTAAAGAGTTATTTTTAAAATAAAACAATTCAATTTAAAATAATCTAAGAATTCCGCGAGCCTTCACCCTGTTATTAGGTGCTTGCATGTATTTTGATCGGCGATATTTATTGAAATACGAAGTATCATTATGAATAGCTCTTAAACAACATAACCTAACCATCAAATTCGACGATCTTGACAATTTTCTAAATCAAATAGCTGTTTCTATTTAGAATTAGTGAGTTATTCAGTATTTAAAGACTACTCTAACGATGCAATGGTCAAAATTACATTTTCAATATTGATTACTTTTGTTGTTTGATCTAAAGAAATTTGCTGCCGAAGTCAATCAGACACTTTTAGAAACTTGCGGTAGTTTCCAATTGTTTATTTTAGTTTCAGCGATTTAAATGTGGTGATTTTGATGTCAATGACAAAGAATGGCCTGGAGGACCAAATAAGCTGGAAGACAGCAAATTGCAAGACATATTGGACAAGAATCGATCCCAAATTCTCCAGAAGTTCTCAGATAACTTAGCAATTCATGGTTAAAATATTTCCAGCCGTTTATTCGTAATGGAAAAACTTCAAAGGAGTAAAAATACCTTCAATCTAATACCGAATGAGCTAAATTAATATTAATGATATTATGTTAATTTCAATATCAATATGTTTCAAGTATTTGATAATGGTATTGAGTGTTCTGCAAAATATACCGATAGTAAGTTATTATCAAAAATACATCTGGTATTTTAGAAAAATAGTTTAATTTATATATATGCTAACTTCTGAAAATGTATTAAGAATCACTTAAAATGGTTGGCTTATAAAAACAGAGGCAATATAAAATGTTACAAAGAAGCTATGAAATTAATTTTGAAATCAATCTGATGTTCAATAGAAAAGTTTTATTACACCACTACAACAAAATAACATTCTGTGATTATATTTCAAGTATAAACATTTAATATATGTTAATAAAAATCAAATGAAACACAAGCTTTTTAAAAAATGTTATATTATTTTATTTTACTGGATCATTAGTTTATTTTAATCCGTATAAAAATGTACCCAGAACTGATCACAACACCCAATTTTATTTAGTTGTTAATATTTCAATTATTATCATCGAACTATACTCCTTTTTTAAATTATTTTGAACACACAATTATTAACAATTTCAGAACCAGAAGATAGTGGCTATTTGGACACATTTGGTGAATATGTTGGTTCATCGTTGGTGTTTAGTATTCTATTTTTTCATAAATTTGTATTCTCCACATGTTTTAATGCCCTACATCGTAAATATCAAAGAAAACAGAATAATTTCCTTAATTTTTGAGGGATTTTATAATATTTCAATATTCTTTATTCTTGCATTGATTACTATTATCTACATATCAAGTTCATATGTTTTATCATCTCTTATGATGAATTCTATTAACGTTAATTCATCAGAATGATGTGGTTCAATAAAAAGATTTGTTCTTGAAAAAACTTCTTTGGAAAGAACACCATTTATCAGTAAAAATCTAGCGAACAGACTTATGCGAAATGTTTAAACCGTGTGCAATCTTTCTTATGCTAATGTCCTTCACCTTTTTAATGTTTTCGTTGATGAAGGCGGTCTCAAGCCGTGTGGAACCAGGTTTGTTTTTGACGATCTTTTTAGTCGTCCTTGAACGTTTTGTACCATTTACTCGTGTGGTACCGTGTGTATTCTTTATAACACACATATTTTTTCTAACGTTTTAAGTTTTTTTCCCAACCCAAAACGTATTACATATTTCGAATAATTAGTAAACTTGTTGATACAAACACTTCAAATATGACATGGTAATTGGGAAAAGTCTTGCTATATTATGTAAGTATTAAGTAATTTTAAAGGATTATATATCGTGTTATGGTGTATTCAATCGAGTCGGGTTATTTTCAAATTTTTTGGGTTTTGCTTTTTTACTTACACTTACATTTTAAAGAAAAAGCCGTTGAAGGTCATGGAATAGTGTGTGAAGCTAATGGCAACCGTGCTCCATCGATCTGAACAAATGAGTACAAGTTTCGACGATTTAAAAGTGATGATTAGTACCGATTTAAAGTACGTATGATTAAAAGTACCGATTTTTCATAGTAAAGCATTAAATTAAAAACAATCCTTTATCTGAAACATTAATCCTGAAAATAAATGATCAGAATACACCTAAAATGCATATTTTTTGTAAAATTATGTGGTTATAAGTCTTTGAGTACAACATACAGACCGGAGTCTATTTTAATTATCTATCATCTCTTCATATCAGGAACTTAGATAGTGTTGCAACTGATTCTGAGGAGTTGAGTTACATCAACGTCATGTTCAATGTCTGGGTCGTCATTTCGACCAATACAGTAATTGTGTTTTTCACCATTAGTTATTTAATATATGTGCATAAAACTTTTTAATAACATAATTTTGTAATAATCTGATGCTACTTTGATCACAATTAGCACAATCTCCCACAGTTGAAATGAATGGACGTCTACATACGCAGGTACAGATAAGAAACAGTATATCAGATACATGCAAATTATCAAATATGTACTTGAAAAAATAGAACGTCCTTTGCAAATAAATATGATCTGAATAATGATAAGACAAGTGCTATTTTAAATCTCTTACACAAATTAAATAAATACTTTATTTTGGGTCTTTTAAAAAGTTGCATGCATGTTTTTCGTCATAGTCATAGCTATTAAGATGCTTTCTACAAGCCTACAATAAGACTGAAACTGTGCACTGATTATTTCATCTTAAACAAGTGACTTCATTTCCAAAACGATCTAGGTCTAAGACTAGAGATGTCATACTTTAACAGTTTCCAAGTCTTGAAGCCATATAAAAAGGTTGCGAAGATAAGCATATGATTATAATATGTCATCTACTCCAGAGGGACTATCTTAGAAATGCCCATGAATCTTCGCCGATTTGATTTATTACTTCAGCAGTAAATGGTACTATGTTCTCCTGTATTACTGATAGCAAGTACTTGAATTCATGCACTTGCTATAACCGGATCTCATTAAGAATTATAATAGAGGGAGAACCGTCACTTGTCAATACTTTGGACTCTTATTTATTAATACTCAAGCCACATGTCTCTGTGATATAAGTTATGTTATTAAAAATGTTTCCTCAATGTTTATAAAAAGTCTCAATGTCTCTATCAATCATCATCAATCATGTCTCATCAATCTCAATTCCTCTAATTTACCAAGTATAAAGGCTATTAATACAGATATTCCATTTTAATATCGTCACATCAGAAAAAACTTAGTCTAAACAGAATTAGAAATTTTCTTTAATTGGAAACATGACGCTTAAGCAGTTGAGACAGATCAAAATTGCTATCTTAACATAGAATACTTTCATGGTCTTTTCTTCTTCTTTCTTTCTGATCGTACGTTTTGTATTTCAGAGCTATCACTGTTGTTTTGTTGTGCTAAAAATCCTAGTATAAGAATTTTACAAACAGAAAACAGATATTATAAGTAAACAAAAAACAAATATAGATCAAAAGTTATCTTTAAAAATATCAGAGGTTTTTATTTTCCTAGCTTTTATTTTGGTACATTTTATTTTAGTACAATATTCTTTATAGCTTTATTCCAAATATAATCTTAATATACATAGAATTATTAATTATAATGTTCACTGATTTTGACAAATGGTTTCCGTAACAATACTATACAATATTGCTTTCGATAACTCATCCTGAATCTTCTTATAACTGCAAACCACTTTTTTTTAAATTAATAATTCTTTGAACGGAAATGAATTGATGAATGATTATATCCTGGTCAAAACATAATTTATTCAAATCCACTTTGTGTTCCGCATTTCTATATAAACAATTCACAACCGCGAGTTTGACGTCAAGCCCTCTACTCTCGAACAGATAGCGTTTTATAGTCTCGTAAAAATCCCATCCACTATGAAGTTTCTTTTTTTTTGGTCATTATTTTTATATTAAGCAGAATATGATTGAGAGTTATTTATATAGCTCAAACGTTATCTAAAATAGAGAATATTCTTATTTTTAGCAAATTATCTTAACGTAATGTATTTTCGTTTTAAATTAATATTTTAAAATTAAAATTTATGATGTTAGACAAAAAACACAGCAAAGCAGACTCAAAATCAAATGACTACTCTAATTAGTCGAAATATACTTATAGAATCAACGAGATTGCTTTATCAGTATATTATAAAGCCTAGTTAGACTTATGGGGATGCATTAAAACATCAAACCAAGTGGCAATCCAACTTAACTCAAAAGAAAATTATTCTATTAATACACGAATGAATTAAATACCATTAATTAATTTGTAATCACTGTTGTTTTGTTGTGCTAAAAATCCTAGTATAAGAATTTTACAAATAGAAAATATAACTAAACAAAAAACAAATATAGATCAAAAATATCGGAGGTTTTTCTTTTCCTAGCTTTTATTTTGGTACATTTTATTTTAGTACAATATTCTTTATAGCTTTATTCCAAATATAATCTTAATATACATAGAATTATTAATTATAATGTTCACTAATTTTGACAAATGGTTTCCGTAACAATACAATACACAATATTGCTTTCGAGAACACATCCTGAATCTTCTTACAACTGCAAACCACTTTTTTTAATTAATAATTCTTCGAACGGAAATAAATTAATGAATGATTACATCCTGGTCAAAACATAATTTATTCAAATCCACTTTGTGTTCTGTATTTCGATATAAATAATACACAACCGCCAGTTTGACGTCAAACCCTCTACTCTCGAACAGCGAGCGTTTTATAGTCTCCTAAAAATCCCATCCACTATGAAGTTTCTTTTTTTTTGGTCATTGTTTTTATATTAAGCAAAATATGATTGAGAGTTATTTATATAGCCCAAACGTTATCTAAAATAGAGAATATTCTTATTTTTAGCAAATTATCTTATCATAATGTATTTTGGTTTTAAATAATTATATTAAAATTAAAATTTATCATGTTAGACAAAAAACACAACAGCAAAGCAGACTCAAAATCAAATAACTACTCTAGTTAGTCGAAATATACTTATAGAATCAACGAGATTGCTTTACCAGTCTATTCTACAGTTTAATTTTTATATGGTATTTAAGGCTATTGTTCATCTTCAGTTTTTAAGTTTTGTTTAAGTTCTATTGAATTGACTGTATTTATTATAGTATATTATTTAAAAATAGCAATTAACACATTAAAATGCAATAAAACATTTGTGGGGTATTATTCCATTTCATAGAAAAATTCCATTCCTTCTTACAGATCCACAGAACATTCAAATATAAAAGTAATTCTACTTTGTTTAGAATTAAATTATAAATTGCATGTCATGATGTATAACTATTATGTTAGTATTCAGTAATTATTTTTACGTATAAAGTTAGTTCGTGAAGGAATTTATACATCTCCGTCTCGCTTAAACACCGTTGGAAGATATAACCACATATAAAATGAACTACCCAAGCAATTATCTCCGCCCTTGCCTCTCTCACAATTTACACAGGAAAGGATTCGTACATCTTCATCTGACATCACGACAAAAATAGTCGAACCGTGCATTTGACTGAAAATAGTAATTACTATTTAATGACTGAAAATAGTAATTAGTATAGTAATTACTATTTAGAAAATAGAAAATAGTAATTATTCAGTCCTTAGTTTTTTGACTATCGACTGTTTTGAATCGATAGTTTCCAACGCTGGTTTTTAATAAACTAGACTATCAAAATAGCATTTTACGAACAATGTATTGGTGTAAAGATAAAATGGATGGTTATATAAATGGACAGTAGGTTAACACACTTGAGAATGGATCCAAGATATTAATGTTGATTATAATATTCATCAGTAGTTAAATCCTATGGAAGTAAGCGATCTCTTTTAGAACCCCATTATCCGTTATTCCTAGCTTCACCGTTCCAACAAGGCTGTGGGACCTATTTATACGGCACAAAATATTTAAGCTTTTAGATCATTCCCATGTTCCTCAAGAGGTTGGAAATGGGTTTCTTGTGTTACTCCCAATAATTCTGTACATTCTTCTTGAATTTTCACGAATCATGGATCATCATCGAGTAATGCCTTTAATTCCTCGCCTTCAATTTTTTTTTGGCTGTCCAGAGAGCTTCTTGTCTTCGATGTTAAGTTCACCACTTTTAAAACTTCAAAATCAGTATTCGCATGTTGAAATCGATTTATGATCATGATTGCCACAAGCTTCACATATAATTCAATGACTTTCAGCGAGATGAAGATGAAGATGTTTTCAAGATGTTAAATTAAATAACCACTTAACAAAGCTTACTTGCGCTATTTTCTATTAAACGTCTTTATCACATGTTTTCCAAAACGCCGACAGATA
Organism: Rhynchophorus ferrugineus; assembly: GCF_030347505.1. Lineage (NCBI taxonomy): Eukaryota > Metazoa > Arthropoda > Insecta > Coleoptera > Curculionidae > Rhynchophorus > Rhynchophorus ferrugineus. Next base: position 85,285,417 of record NW_027472580.1, on the reverse strand, counting down.
ATTTCGAAACATAATTTGTGGAATTAAACGAAATCGGAGAAAGTTTAAACGCAAAAAGCGCACAATATGTAAGTCATGCAATTTAATTGTTACCATTCTGTCGCTTTTTGCGTCGACATCACGTGGCCCGCCGCCTTGTTGATGTGTAATTTAAAACCGTATCAGTTTTACTACGAGAGTTCAGTCGATGACCTTGATAACAACCGCCTTTCGGTTTAACAAATATGTAGTGTTGGGAACAATCGACAGAAATCGACTATCGACTGTTCAGTAACTGACTACTTTTTACTATCGACTATTGCAGTCGCTATTTTTGGTTCGACTGTTTTTACTGGTAACTGTTTTCAGTCGCTATTTTCGGTCCGACTGTTTCAGTCGTTTACTTTTAGTTACTATTTTCGGTTCTACTAGTTCATTCGACTGATTTTTAACGTTCTGACCTTCCGTCCTAGCCGCGACCTTGAAAGTAATGCACCGAATTTATGTTTATATAGATTTATACGTAATATATGTGGTTTTATGTTTTTTTGTAGTTTGCTTGTGAAACTATATACTGTAAATTAATATAGCAGCATTTTGGAACGCTAGTTTTCGAGGGCAAAAAAATTAAATTGTAAATGATAAATAGTAAGATAGTTTTGATTGGCATACTAAGTAATACTTTAGACTGGTATAATAGGTAACACTTTTTTGATAAACTTTCACGATTTTTGTCCAAGCCTCTTGTTTGTCGAGACTTTTTTCCTAAAATCTTGAAAACCAAAATTAGGTTCCAAAGGTTTCAGAAATTTCATAGATCCAAAAGATTTGAATTTTTTTACAGTTGTTAAATTTCTTTTAAAAATATTAACCGTAAAGAGGTGAATAAAGTATATTAAATATTTGTAATAAATACATTTTCTGATAGGAAAATTCTACTTTAATATTCAAAAATTTATTTTGTTGGCTATTAAGAAGAGCACCACAGTTTTTATTTGTTAACGAATGGACTATCTTAACAGAAATATTTCAACTTTTAAAGTCCATTGAAATTATGACCAATGACCGAATTACAAATTAATACAATCAACTTTATATATGTCAGATCACCTTCTATCCGTCTTTAATCTATGCTTGCTATTTATGAATGGCTAAGAAATGTTGCTGGCCTTTAGAGCAAAACATTTTTTATGTAAGAATGATTTTAAATGGTAAGCCAGGGATCTTGAGGCATGATTTTAATTTTGGAGAGATACGAAATATTTCATCATCAACATTCAAGTCACTCAATTATTCTAGAACATGATACTTTGAAGTGTGAATATGTAATGTATTTATCTATGATCTAAAATTTTGAGTTATATAAGTTGAAAACAAAACACCCCAAATTTGATATGTAAAACGCAATATTTATTTTCGAATAGACTAGGAAGGAATATTTGAAAAAATTGGCTATAAATTGCTATTATCAATATCAGTAGTATCCAAGACTGAAGCCAGGCTAGATAAAAAATATTCAGAGTTTCCTCTAATTGTACTGTTGTATTTAAATTTAAGTTTCTGATATAAACTTTCTTGTTCCGAAATCTTTCGAAGTTGCAGGAATGGTTAACATGAATGAATGGTAAATATAAGATAAGAAGAAAATTTTATTCTATTTTTACGTGGTATGGTTTGAAAATTGTTTCTATTTTTCATTATGCAAAAGCATTATGCATTTCAAAAGCATATATGTTGGAAATCCTTACCTAGTACGATTTGTTGTTTGCTTGTGATGTTCATCCAAAAATATAATAATTGATGGCGTTTATGATTAGGATCGACAGTTTCTAATATCATAGATTAGATGAAATTAAACGCAATATAGACAATCAATAGACACTTATATAGTGACTATTAAAAGTTTTAGTAAAACTATTTATTAGATCCGTCTTAGTATGAAGTACCACATCCAACAATACAATGACAAGCTCTCTGAGATGATGAGAGATGTTAAAGTAAAAAATGGGCATTATCTTAACTACTTCGTCGATTATTCAATGTAGTAATATTGTTAAATAAATTTGTCGAATTACGCAAATAATTTTATTGCACTCTATCATAATCCTTAAATATTAACTTAGTGAAAAACAAGTTATTATCAGCCGAACAATTATCATTGCTAACATATGACACATCCACAATCTCGAATAAGTTATATTAGCATATTATGACGAACTAATTAATACATTGTACCTAGTGGTAATAAAATCTAAAAATACGGGTGCCATGCAATCAAGATATTGGTTCGGCTTCACTCCAGTGAGGATAGATTAATAGACATGTAATATTTGAAGCCTTAATACGTATTATTGATTAAATATTATTGATAAAATTGTACTATGGTATATAATATTATTTTATTTTTAGAGTTTTGTAAAAACCACATAAAATTCATAAAAACTAAAAATAGATTCGAATAATTTTGTCAGGAAGCTTAAATTACTACTGTTCATACAACTATAAGCTATAGTTTTAGTCTTTGTATTCACTCATTAATTCTCCTACTATACATACTTGCAACCTTTGGTTCGTAAGTAGCTACAGATCCTGAATTTTCATCTAGTTGACCGCGGTTATAAAGGTGTATTCGCATTGTTATATAACACCATATTCTGAAATATTCGCTCCGAGGGCTACCCTACAGTTGCAAATCATATAACCAAATTGGTTTTATCACTGGACTATGAGTCATAATGTTATCAAGTATGAGTCTCTTGGATTTTCTTCGAAGATGCCAATATAGCCTGACTTTTAGCTTAGTTAATTTTTTTTTAATATCTTCTTTCACTTCAATGTGACATCCGATGCCATTCCATATATTCGACGCTATTCTCTATGGTATTTGGCCATTTAGATTTGCTGGTTTGTTTAGCGCTTCGTTGATAAAGTTGATATAAACAGTTATCCTATTTATATTAGTTCTTTATTCATTTATTCATATTAAAGATATATTTTATCCTTAACTGCCCGAAATTCTCAATCAATCTCATTCACTCAATTAATTGTGTGGCGACCGCCACGACCCTTTAGGCCACCACCAATTCACCATCAACAACTACAAAGGTTGGCAACGCCGGTGGATTGGTACCATGCAGTTCTGGAGTATAAAAGGCCATCACGACGACGTCTCGCTCTCTTTTCTTATCACCGTCCCCCTGTAACAGTACCACTTCCACAGCGCTACCGTACTTCCTTCACCTTAACCTAATATCCTGTCCATTCTCCCATCGACCACATGTATCAATCGTAAGTTAGAATAAACAACTTTGATTCAATCAGTGTTTTCAGTTCACGTGCGAATTCCTTCCACAAAATAGTAGTGAGTGTTCTGATAAATGATCGCAGCGGCAGCCACACATTTCTACCGACCGACCGACCCGACGAACATTCCTACAATTGTATATATGGGACGCTTCAGCATATATTCACATTCGGAAGAGTATGTTTGAGATATAGGATGTTTGATTTTATTTTGTTTTTATGTAAGATTTTGCACCAAGCTGGTTCAACGCTGTCCATTATTCTATGGACCTGGTCGATTGTCGAATGTTGTCTGATTCACATCTGGGAATAGATTTTTTTGTCTTACTATTAGAGAGGCATCTGCCGAATATTATGTTATTTTCAAAAGTTGTGCCTATGGTTGGTTGCACGATTGATCAATACAATGAATTAAGGATCATTTCTAGTATTGCCGGTTATTTGAAGATAAATGTTACACTTGAATTAGAAAAACAGTTTGGCCAGCTTGAATATAATATGTTGTTAGCAGTTGCTAGACTTTCTTTTCAAAAATCTACATTTTAAAATACTTGATGCATGTACAAAAGCGGTGCCAAGAATTAGAACATTTATTTCAGTTTATAAATCTGTAGCCACATCAATTTAATTTGAATTAACCACAGCTTTGGAGGATGAAGATAAAGGTGAATTCGAAATACCATAAATCTCTTGCTCACATACAAATAAAAGAAATCAACCTACTCAACGATGGGCTTACTTTCTATCCTGTTGTACCTGTAAGTACTCTAAAAGTAACCATCCTCGAAACGTGCAAGAGATGCAAGGTGTATATCCCAATCTGTTTAAAATGACAATGAATCACTTACCACTTGTGGTCACGAACTTACCTTCCGAAGTTATTTTTCGAAGGCAGGGACGATTATAACTGTAAGCGGAAACCGGCTACATGGTAATAGGCTGTCAGATTTATTGTTTTTAAGTTCGATGGCTATTACAATATATTGGTCTTTAAGGTTAAATATAAATAATTAAAATGATACAATAATAGCAAATCTATTTTTTATTTTATAATGCTATTTATTGATCTTTTACAGGTATTATTTATTAGTATTCTTATTCAATTGAACATTTGATTTTTGAATTATTTTTGGATTTATTTTTGCTTAAAAAAATATCGATATATCGCTGATATATAGTCTATATGGATATCTGCTTAATTCGATATATATCGTTTTTACCTTCCTCTATACAGTATGCTTCGATAGTTTGTAAGTACAGGCCTTTAGACCCTTGACTTAATAGTGATATCAATATTTTCTTTTGAAGAAAATTTTTTCAGTGTTTTTTGTCACTCTACGTGTAATAAATATAAATTAAATATGGACACTTAAAGATAATTTATAATGATATAAAAATAAGTTTACATAACTGTAAAATAATTTTTTATTCTAATAGTAATGGTCAATTTAGAATAATAAGAAATAACGGTGAAATTGAAGAAGAAAACGTCATATATGTTATACAAATAAAAATGAATCATAATATACGTTTTGTAATAACCTAATTAAATTTAGTTAACCTAATTATAAAGAACTTGTCACAGATTCTTCGATAGGCGCACCAGTCCGTGGTAGGAACGTTATAAGAAAGTTAATCAAGAGAGAAATATTTCAGACCTTGAGCTTCTTTTACCAGACGCGTGGCATGTTACGTAGTGGCGTTGTTCCTCCTTCACATAATATCGTTTTTATTTAAATTAGCCACTGATGCTTATTACAGTTTATTTAACGAGTCTGGTGTTCTTGAGGAGATGGTTGTGTCAGATTTACCATTTTATTTTTCTTTAATAAGTTGCTATAAAGTTCTCTCAAATCATTCATATATTAACTGTTTAATTCAGTAAGATTGAACGTTATCCAATAATTACAGTAAAAATCGAGATGGGAGATGTTGCATTAATGCAAACTGAGGAACGCTTATTGAATGCATACAAGTTTTGGGAAGAAATGATGTGAAGGACTTTTTATCAACATTTTAATTTATTCTAACAAAGGGGTTAAGTTATGAGGACATTGCTTTGGAAGATCGTCAATTAATTGAAGAAGATTTAGTAGACGGCCTTTTATACAGTGGTGTGAAAAATGCGTTGGCTTTTATTTATATCTTCAGGCCTCATTCACTTTAGTAGAACAAAAAACATTCCAATACATCTTTCTTAGCATTATTTAAAGTATTTTAGGAGGAATAAAAAGCATTGTGGGATACTGTATCGCCATTATTAGCAAATGGGTTTAGCACTAAAAGTTGAAATGAGATGCAAAAACATTTTGTTTATGCATTAAAACAATTAATTTAGAATATTATTGCAACTTTGTAGCCTAGAAGGTTCAAAGTAATCGATAAAGTCAGTAAATTATTTCAATATTCGTCCTATTTGCCATATTTACCTTTTGGCTGTTTTTGAGCCTTAAAAAATAGAGTCAACTATAAATATAAAAATATAATGTTTTGTCGATGAGAGCCAGCTTTGCTCTAATACGAAAACCATTAGTTCAAATATCAGCACCTGTTGCTCATTCACTTCATTATCCAGTTGAGAAGAGGGAAATATTCTGAAAAACGGATTATTCTAAAGAGTAACAAATAAATAACAATAGCTGAAGAAACTAGAGAGAACACTCGTTCAAAATGGTTTCTTCGAGAAGCATATTTCCAGAGTACGCTGTTCGGTGTAATGAGAAAAAGAGAAAAAAAACAGAAGAAATAACTATTTTATTGTGCATAATAAAGACACGTCCAACAACGGCAGAAAAATCAACCAAATTCTCCCAACACAAAGGTAAATAAGCTATGACAATCATCAAAATAACATTTCTAGGTATTTGAAAGAATTACAAGTTGCGGAAAATCCTTCATTTTAATTTATTGGTCTTTGAGTTTGTCTGCCTGTTTTTAAAATATGTTTGCATATATATTTCTGATATTTGGACCTGCTAGATTCCTGTAGCAATTTTCTTCGAAGGCTTCATTATGGTGTAGTTAAAATTTGTTCGCAAATATCGATGATGATGCTTATTCATTCATATTTTTACCACATTCTGTGATCTGCAAACAATGTCTGCTATTTGTTTAACTCTTTAACTCTAAAAAAGTCGTTCAGCAATATAAGTCGTAGAGCAATAATGAAATAAGAAATGCTACATTTTATATATAAAATCGTAGCTTATTTAGACAAAAAATTGTTCTATTTAAAAAAATCACATTAAAAATCTGTTCAAATATAAATATATCTCAACGATATAATATACATAATAGATAACACATTTCTAATAGAAAACATAGTAATAACCAAATATGAAACAATAGAATTTATTTACTCAATTCAAGTTAGTCAGATTTCTCAGGCTTCTTGAGAACAATCTACAAATCTTGTAAGTGTTTTGTAAATTTACCTGATAAAACTAGTACAATTATCATTTCTGGTTGCTTTTCATTTAAATGAAATATTTCTACTTTTTGGGAGAATTACAATACAAAGAACTAATATTTATATAAAAGAAAGCTTACAACTCCTGCAGAAATAGTAATAGAAAGTAAATATAACAAGTATGAAACAATAGCACCTATTTACTCAAATCAAGTGTAACATTACCCAGTTGAGTTGTAAATGAATTAAAAATGTTTGTTGTTTATTTTCGACTGTCGACATCTCAAGTGAATATCAACTTTATTTATCAACTTCGATGATATTTATCAACTTATAAACAATGCTTAAAGAACAATATAAGAAGGAGAATCATCCAGAAAACGGTAAGTGTTAACGGCGACAGGACGGTCCACCTAATGTTGATAGTCGTAAGTTCGAATCCTGCTGGGCCTTGGTCATCAATTTATGTTTGTGATTGTTTAATATTTCCTATTTCCTTGATTGTCTTAGGCAAGAGTGCAAAATCCGACAAGGAAAATGATCCCAGTCACGCCGGTAACCAGGCTGGTTAAGAACGGATGTCTTCTGGTATGATTTCTAAGTATATATATATATATATATATATATATATATATATATATATATATATATATATATGCATTATAATTAATGTGTGACAAGAGTTGCTATAGTGTATTAAATGTTGTAAATTTGGCAATATGAAATATAAAAAGTAACCCTTCAACTTATTCCGTATTATCTCGAGTAACACACAATTACAAGAACCAAATTATTGCTTAAAAATATAAAACTTGTTATGTGAAAACAAAGTACGCGAATCGGTGATAATATTCAAGATAACGGTTAAAAATCCAGAACAAACGTCTATTTTTAAAGGTGTTATTAATTCATAGACATGACTAATGCTTAAAAGGTCAACAATAATCGATCATTTACCTCGTAATTGGTTGGTTAATAAATACGTTGTTAAAATGAAAAATAAATTACTTATCTTTGACAATATTCGCAAATATTTGAGTCGGTTATATAGCTTTAAATCAGTTTGTATGATTTTTTTTGCGTACAAGGCGCGTTCCGAACTTAATATATTTTCTTACTGTTGGGGGATGGTTAATGGTTGACACTTGTATTGATGTAAAAGTGAATAATAAACAAAACGTTAAAATTAAGTTGTATTTGAAACTTCAAGCATTTGTTTCATATTAGAATCTAAGAATAGTACAGATATTTTAAATATGAAAAGAAAGCGTTGCAAATGGCAGTGGGCAGGGACAATGTCTGTTGAAATTTGTGGATATGGTAGATCATTATTCCAATTATTATTTTCAGCCGTTAGAAATCTACAGTGACGATTTGAATCAAATGATTACTTCATTATAACATGGTAATTGTAAATATTGGAAGCACGAATAAGTTTACGTCTTATTTAGCAAGAATGAAACATTTGTAGCGACCTTGAGGCATGTCGAATTTTACATCGTGGAATAACGGTCTACAAAATACCCAGAAATATAATCCCAGATGTTGAACACGGGCGGGGTGCCAGCAGCGCCAACTAGAACCCGATAACGAATAGCTGGCGGCAACCCCGAGACGTTTATCTGGGATGTTATTGAAGGGTATTTCGATTCATTCAGTGCTCAACCATCGTTTGGTTTAGACGTGCCACCATCGACTACCCAAGCCTCATCTCCAGGTAACACCGCTGCCATCCGTTTTATCTAAATGTATTTTTCACATTTTTTTAAATAGCCAATAAATAACCGTCACATAATGTAAACACCACTGTTTCATTTCGTTTTACCTCCATTCACCGAGCCACATTATTTACCCTAAACATTTATTATTTAAAAACCTATATATGTATGTATAAATCCAATTTTTTGCATCTCTCTGTAGATATATCATACGTTTTCATTCGAAATAAATAATAATCACATGGAGCAATATCGGGTGAGTGGTACTTAATGGAATGTTGTCGTGTAATTTCGTAGCGTTTCTCCTATTACAAATGTTTTTTCATTGAGTGCTCAGCTAAGAGACAATCAATTACAATACATTTTGCGCTTCTATGAAATTCTTTGAAATCTTCTCTTAACATATCTCTCATAACATCTTTTCTCATTTAAGACAGTCTTACCATATATATTAGCAATCAAATTTTTTCGAGCTTTTCGTCAAAAGGTAGCTATTCGACACAAAACACGAAAAGAATATATAATTATATTCTAGCTGGCAATCTATATTAAAAAGTTTTAGCATCATTTACGATAGTATTTTGTGTAACAGGCAGTTGAAAAGTCCCCGGCCTATTACAATAAAACACATTTTTTTATTCAATATAATTTTCTTCAAGGATGATACACTGATTATAGCGACCCTCCAACTTTTCGATGCCATTTTTGTAGTACGATTTATCCTTTGCTTCAAAATAGGCCTCAGTTTCGGCGATCACTTCTTCATTCGACGATAATTTCTCAGCGAGCATTCTTTTGAGATCTGAGAACAGGAAACAGTCGTTGCAATTCATGGATTTTTGCCATCGTTTTCACTGACTCGTGATACAGTGCATTTTCTTGGTTAAGCAACACTTTCTTTATCTTCAAATGCGGCCAGTTTTCGGTGATTTTATCCTTCAAACGGTCCAATAACACTATATAATAATCGCTGTTGATGGTCCTTCTTTTTTCAAGGTAGTTAATGAAAATTATCCCATGCGCACCCCTAATACAGACGCCATAACCTTGCTGGCCGACTGTTACGTTTTCCCACGCTTTAGAGCAGGTTTATCGTGTGCAGTCCACTCGCATGACTGTCGATTGTACTTCGAAGTGAAATAATGAAGCCATGTTTCATCCATTGTCACATATCGACAAAAACTCCGGTTTATTACGCTTGATCTTCTTCAAACACTGTTTGGAATCATCAAGTCGTCGTTGTTTTTGGTTAAAAGTGAGCTCACGCGGTATTAACTTTGCACAAAGCTTCCTCATACCCAAATATTCTCGTATGATATGATGTACACGTTCAGTTGATATCTTTAGAGTGTCCGCTATTTCATTCTATTTCAATTTATGGCCATTAAAAATCATTTTGTAAAACTTTAAAACAGCTACAAAATGTGATTACTATTGAATCCTAATGCGTGAAAGTGATCTCCAATTATATAAAAGCCTCAGTTCAACCACTGTTCATTTCTGATTAATACTTTTTAATTAAATAAATTGAGATTAATCATCAAATATGGTAAAAAAAGAACTTATTTAATATTCCGCAAACTAGAACCAATTCAACAAGAATTGGCTGCTGATTTCGATTCAGCCAATTTACCTGATAAACAGCTCTGATTGCCCAGGTCCAAAACCGGATATACTGGTTTATTTACTCACTCTGCGATATTTAATTTCATCCTACACATTATCATAGAGCCATAACATCAATAATCCTAAAAGATTTATCCTAAGTACTCCTTTTTGGCATCTAAATATGTATCTCCACCAATAAATTATTTCAAGGTTTCTTTTCGTTCAAGATGCATTATGATATTAAAATAAATCCAGGTAGTCTTGGTGACGCTATCTGTTGTAAGACAGCTATAACTTTTTCAAGGTCTTGATAATTTCGTAGAGAAAACTGGTATTGGAAATGATTATTTTAAATGCAGAGTGATAATCAAAAAATGGCACATATTAAAAAAACTTTTAAAAAAGTTTCACATACACCTTCTTCTCTTGTAGCGCCTTAATTTCAATAGAAATATATTGATTATTACACTAGTTATGTGATATATTTGGATATAATCTATATATACTATAAAAATAATAAAAAAATAACTCCACCCGAGCTTTGACATGGTAAATTCTGGAAGAGTAATCTGACAGTTTAACCAAAAATGAAAAAAGATATTTAAAAGCATTCTTTACTCATGTAGACGATGACATGTCTAGAAGAAACATCAAATAACTTCTGAATAAATTAATTTATATTATAGCAAAGAATTTCTAGAATAATGAACATACACAGAAGTAACTTAATCTCAAACCTGTAAAATAATTAATTATTAAAAAGAAAGTAATCTGACAATCTAACCAAATAGGCACCTTAAAACAAAAGCGTTTTTTCACTGATGTAGACAATAATGTGCTTGGAATAATTATGAAATTTCTTTTGACTTAATAAATTATTATATATTATAAAAAAAAATTCTAAAATAATGAACACACCCACAAAATAACTTAATCTCAAGCTTTGGTATATTCTAGAAAAGTAATCTGACAATCTAACCAAAAATTAAACAAGAGCCTTTTTCACTGATGTAGACGATAATATGCTTGGAAGAATTATTAAACCTTTTTTAAATTAATAAATTAATATATAACAAAAAAATCCAAAACAATGAATAAAGTTACTAGGTACCACGTGGTTTCGATGACGTAGCGATAAAACGATATTGTTTATTATTGTCAATAAATTATCGATTTCCTTTAATTAAAACAATAAAGGAAACAACACTGATTGATGTAATTGTAATGATCTGTTAATTTTTTCATGTTGCTGTTGAAGAAGTCGCGAAATTATTGCGTCATCTGGATCTCTTATCTCTGTCAGCTCCAGTTTCAATCAATGGTTCAAAGTAAAACATTATTTCAATTAAAAATAAACAAATAATGTTGTTGTGTAAACATTAATTCCGACTGCCATTCATTCGATTGATATTAATCATGTTGTTTTGTTTCGAATGGCTATTAAAACTACATTAAACAAATAAATAACGAAGGTACTTACATCATTCCCTGCATGGCTGTCCAATTATTCGAGAAAAACTTTCTGGTCGATTTTCTTCTCTGGACGGTGATGCAATTAGATTTCGTGAACGCGCTTTTGAGGATTTGATTGTGATGCTGATTGAAACTTTTCAGGTATAAGATGTGATAAAAAACTTCGGGCATAGTCAGCTGGCGATCGACAATAGACGCGATCTGTCTGGAAAAAACAACGGGGATGTTGTTCCAAATTGGGAGAGACGATTGCACAATATTAATTTGGCGTGAGGGCTCTGATAATTGAACGCGAATTCGGGACACCGGCTGATAGAAAATAACAAACGCGGCGCGGATGATAACGAGGTAACGTCGGCTCCAACGTTGTTTCGAGTTGTTGGCAGTCGGCGTTGCCGGATTATCGGAATTTTCGAGGATATTCGAAGAAAGGTTTTTGGTAGTTATTAAATTGTTCATAAACTGTCTACGGTAAATATTAATCAGTAATTTTGCAATTCCAATAGAATTTTATTTTACCACAAAACCACTATACCGGATATGATGTTTAATTGGTGGAAACTCTGTGCCGTGAAAAATAAATCCTATTATATTGCGAGTTTGTTGCAAAACCTCGCTGGAAAAAACATGATTCTATATTTATTAATTAAAGCTCCCATGAAGATCCAGTCACAGCATTAATAAACCTACAAATCCACCTGGAGTAAATACAATTATGGTTGAAGACATGGCGCATTAAAGCAAATGAAACAAAATCCACGCATGTAACGTTTACCCTGCGTAGAAGAACATGTCTACCAGTGAATATTAATCATCGTCAACTCCCCCAAGCAGAGAATGTTAAATAACTTGGTATGCACTTAGATCGACGGCTAACCTGGAAGAAGCACATACTCTCTAAACGGAAACAACTTGGACTTAAATTGTATCAAATGTATTGGCTCATCGGGCGCAAATCCAAGTTATCATTAGATAACAAGGTATTGCTGTATGACTCTATACTCAAACCTATTTGGCCAACTATGGGGTACCGCTAGCAAATCTAATATATCCATCATTCAACGGTTCCAAAATAAGGTGTTGCCTGTCATTGCTGATGCTCCGTACTATATTTCAAATAATGTGATACAACGCGATATTCCTCTAGAACCTATAACGAGTGTAATTCAATGTGTTTGTGTGCAGTACTTCGAAAGAGTGTTAGTGCATCCCAATATACTCAGTAACTAGCTAAATATGCGACGTGATGGTGAAGTGCGTAGACTAAAACGTTTAACACCACCTGATCTGATTACTGGACATATGTAGACTTTAGAATAAGACTAATTAAGTCAGATAATATTTTATACAGAAGATTGCTTAATGAAATGATTTTCTACATACCATGTATATATAATGTAGACACAATAAATACTTATTGCCAATAGGTAACTAACAATAAACTTTAATTTGACTTAGCCTATTAACATACAACTACAACTAATAAATTTCATTCTAAATCACTTAGTGTTCAAACATTTGTAAGATCAGAAGGTTTTTTTTCGTTGACTTAACCTACTTTAGGGTAAGTGATGTGGCTCGGTGAATGGAGGTAAAAAGTAAAGTAGTAAAAAAATGAATATAGTGAAATGAATAGAAGTATTCTGGGACAAGGTACCACAGAAATATTGTAGATGCTCCCAGATACTACAGGACATTACTTACACCGATACCTTCAGATATAGACTGTTACTCAGAGAATCGTAGGGAGACATGAGGAGAGATTCTATTAGTTGAACAAATAGAGTGACATATTAACAGACTTCATCTTCTCGCATAACAACGCTTATATAGTGCCTTCTGCAACCGCACAACGTATAACCATGTTGAATTTGGAAAATGGGAAGAAATTATAAAAATTAATAGAAATTTTTGACTTTATTGATAAGATATTCCTCTTTCAAGGCATGGTTATACATTTATTGCAATATTCTTTCGATATTTTTGTAGAACGATGTTTTGGCTGCTTTGTACAGCTTTAGTTGTTTGTAGTTGTACTCAACTTCATATTACAGATCGACGTAAGATAGCTCCAGATTAGACTTCTTGAAAAGTCTTGAAGTCAAGTCTTCTTGAAAAAATATCCTGTACGCTATACTTATATAATTGTTATTATCTAATCCTTTAAAATGGAGATCGAGAAGGTACACAAACTGATATTTTCTTCAGACTTATTACTTTTTTAATTTTATAAATACTTTGGTGTTATATATAGCAGAGGGCATTTTTCTACCACAATTTCAAAATCAAAAATATCATTTCCATTATTGTAGTACTGGTATGATAAAACTAGCACGGATATTGCTGCAGATTCAATATCAGCAAGCTTTATTTCAGTTTTAGGCTAAACCAGTGATGATGAATTCCAAGAGAAAAAACTGAACAAAATTCTGGTTTCATTGTCTAGTGAATTCTAGTGAATATCCCTCATAAATAGCTCATAATAGCAAATATTTAATATCTTCTGTTTCATTAGAGACAGTAGGCTCAATATAGCGATATTTCTGACAAACTAATTTTTCTGGTCGTTAAAATAAAAATCTCTAAAATATCCCTTTTAAAGACCTTCTTTGGTTTCATAAAAAAGTCTAATTATAAATTTTGAGTTGCTTTTACATTCCTGCAAAATCGTAAGCATATTATGTTCTAATACATTTTAAGATATCGACTAAATCAGACAAACTTTTGGGGACCTAAGAGTTCAGCGGGTACTTGAACATCAGTGGCATTGGTACAGCCATTTTATTTAAATTCAACATTTCCGCTAATAATAGTTGATTTCTCTGAAGTTAGTATATTCGTAAAAGAAAGTCAGGCTCTCTGCTAGGAGTCGTGAATAAAAAATGTTTGATGTGTGAATTTTTGTGTTGTATGGATTTTTCTAGGAAGAAAGATCACCATCGGATAATTTCTCATAAGTTACACTTCTCATAACATCTGATTCGTAAAATCATATTATCGTTATAAACAATAAATATCTTATAAAGTTTTGCCTTCGTCTGGATTTGGTTCAAATTTTATTTAATGAAATAGAAGTTTGTTGAATCCATTTTCCTTATACATAACAAGTTAAATCTGAACAGACTAATGGAATCTGCGGTGAAATTGTAGATCGATATTTGAGATTTTTTGGAGCTTTGCTAGGATAATACAGAATAACTTTTTAAAGCTGTTGCTCTAAATATGTTGGAAATTTACAATTTTTCTGTGGTTTTCGGTTGGTTGTGAAGACGCTTTTACTTTGAAGAATTTTTTCCGGTATTATGTAAGTCTTTATCGTCTACATAAAGTGCTACCCTTTTCCTTTGATTCATCACTCAGAATTTTATTTGTGTCCATTTGAGAAAATTATGGCGTTGTCTGTCTTATTTGTAAGAACTATTTTTAATAACACTTTACATTATTCTTAATTGTTTAGAGATAAGAGTTATTTCCGAAAATTCCTTATGACTTTATTTGGAACGCCTAATAAAAATCACGATCTGAATTTATATCACCGTAGTTAGTGAAAGTTATACTATTAAAATTTTCGATATAAATGATAATCAGATGGTACTAGGTCAGGGTTATTTGATGCATGCAATATCATTTCCTAACCATGCTCTAGTAATTTGTTACGATTTGTGAAGTATTCCAGGTGTGTCTAGAATTCCTTTTCAGTTATTCGGCAAAATAATCATTATTTACAACAGATAGTTAAAATATATTTATTCAGGGAATCGAGCGCATTGGGGACGTTTTTATCAACGCACCGTTCAAATAGATCATTTGTTGTCGTTAGTGATAATGATTAACTGTTTCTTCATGTTTTAACAGTTCGTAATATACGACACCAATCTACTACTACCGGATACTGAGTTTGGTCATGCAACCAAAACGATGTAGTCTTTCAGCCGATGGGCAAACTTCGCGAGGCGATAACCATGATTTTTTCGCTTGGGATTTTCGAAATAAATCCATTTTGTTACAACTTATAAAATTACCTATTGCTATGCGATGTGGAAATTACTTCCTTTCATACCTTTGAAGTAGTATTATTAGCAATTCATATGGTACCGGTAGCAACTTTTGGAACTTTCCCATTGCTTGTAAATGTTCACAAATTGCAACTCAGTTCACATGAATTATATCTGCTCATTTTTCAGTTTATGTTGATCTTTCAACTAATGAGTAAGTGCCTACCGCAAACGATAACTTTCAGCGATCTTTTTGTCTTTATGAAACGATAAAGGTAATGCATGCCGCCAATGTAGAGTACAATTAATATTATTAATAAATTATAGATCTATAGTACTGTTAGTTTGGCGAAATTTAACTTCTATAGTTTTGAAGCTAATGTCACTAAGATAAAATTACATATATATTAAATTGCATACTTATGGCTAGTGAAATCTTCCCATATCAAAAAAAAACACCTTTTATACCACTTTGTTGTGTAATGTTATGTTTATTGTCTATTCTCTCTTTATCCGTGTATAAATTCCTCTCATTTGTTATTGTCTCCGCTCAATCTTCTTGGTTTGGCTTGGATTTTTCCTCTCTTCCAAAGAGCTTGTCTGATATATTCTTCACTGGTCCAATTTGGTTGCCCTCTAATTTTTCTGCTCTTCTTTTTTGATTCTCATATTCTCATTTTCTCATTAGCTGTCTGACGTCTTTATATATTCCAGATTTCGATTTTACAAACTTTTTAATTTTTGTTAATTTATGTTGTTTTTCTTCCTTTTCTCTCTTATTCCTGTTGAGCTTAATTCCATTCTCTTCATCTAATTTCTTTATTTCTACGTTTTTTCGTCACGAAATTCTCTCCATGCCTCTTTTGTTTTTATCGTCATAAAATCTCCGCTCCATGTTTTCCCTGAATCTCCTCTTCAGAATTTGTCTATCCTGTTTCGACACATATTCATTAATGTACATTATGTCCGTTAGTTTAGCCAGTTTTTTCTTACTTTTCATGATTAATTTTTTTTATATATATATTTTAAAGTCTCATTTTTACCAACGAGGGTTTATCTGAACTGGACCTACTGTTAACGTGGGCTACGGTCCTCGGTGTTAAGACTACCGACGGGTAGTGACCAACTTAGAAATAATCCATCCAAAACGTCCAGTCTTACCCAGCCTGGTTACTTTCGTGACTGATATAATTTTACTTGTCGGATTTTACATTCTTGCTGAGAACAATCACAAATATTAAACAATCACAAATATAAACTTACGACCATGCCCCAACAGGATTCGAACCCGCGCCTATCGCAACAGTAGGTCCTGTCGCCTTTACCACTGCACCAATCAAGTCGGCGATCAATTATTTTAACTCGATTAAATTGTTTCTAAATGTATTATTAAAATTATATATGAATAAATAATATTATTTTATGGCAGATTATAATAAACAAAATTATATTAAACTTCACAAATAAATAAAATTGTAAAAAATTATTTCTTTGTTAAAATTTAAGATCGGAAGTATTGAAATTTAGGAACTGTGAGATATGTACACTGTCCAAATAATTTCATCAGCTTTTCTCTAAATTATTCTTCATTCGAAGAAAGAATAACATAAATAAACACGTCAGACTAAAGTAATCTGCCAACATTGTTTTGTGTTGTTGGCAATAGATGTTGCCGGTTTTATTACTCTAACAGGGAAAAAAAGGTATCGTGTGCATGTCGTAACATCATGTATTTGATGATTCATGTAGATGCGTTATTATAAACAGAAGATGCATAACGAAAATACGCTGATGCAATAACAACATTATTTTAGCATACTTTTTTTAAATAAATTTTATTATTTAATTTTTTTGCAAATTCCAAGAAACATTATCAGATAAAAAATTATTGGACTATTTGCTCTTTGATTGACTCTTTGCACTTTTTATAAGTTAAAACACTTATGCATCCGTAATTTCGGGTACTGTAATCCTTACAGACAGACAGGTAAACAAGATGGTGAACATACAATTCCACAAGACGTATTCCAAGTTTAATGTCTTCAATATTGCAGGTATCAAAGGCAGTATTGCAAAATCTCAGGTATACTGTTGATCTATCGACTATAAAAGTTACTGTGATAATATATCCAGACTACATAGCAGTCTTAGAATCTCACGAAGGTCCACTAATGGTAAGAATTGCGACTGAACTTGGCGTATTAAAAGTTTCTCAGATAAAAAGATATAGTTATAAATATCATTATTTAGGGTCATTTGGCCATGTGAAATTTAATTGTGGGGTACTCTAGCAAATCTAACATGCTACTCTGCTAATACAGCGACAGGTTTGTCATTACTAAAACGTTTAATACTATTTGATCTAATTAATAGACAAATGGACAGATGTAGATCCTAGAGTAAGATGTACATACGATCTCTTACAAAGGAAATCATTTACTGAAGCGATTAGTTACATGTCATGTATAATAACTAATATAGGAAATTCTTATTGCCCAGTGGGCAGATAGCTGAACCATTAAGATAAATTTATGAAAAATGGCGTCCGGAGATTTTACAGATTCCACAAAATATCTCAAAATTTTTATAAAAATGTTGCTTGGGAACTCGCTCATTTCAAATAGCCCGAAAAGCAATTACCGGTTGGAATAATCCTGTAAAATTCTGTGGAAACTAAACAACATTCTTGTAGTTCTTTTTCAATAATTTAACAATAATAATTCAATTTTACCTTCTAAACTAAAGATATATTAACTATACTGTTGTAGCGACCTTGAGGCATGTCGAATTTTACATCGTGGAATAACGGTCTACAAAATACCCAGAAATATAATCCCAGATGTTGAACACGGGCGGGGTGCCAGCAGCGCCAACTAGAACCCGATAACGAATAGCTGGCGGCAACCCCGAGACGTTTATCTGGGATGTTATTGAAGGGTATTGCGATTCATTCAGTGCTCAACCCTCGTTTGGTTTAGACCTACCACCATCGACTGCCCAAGCCTCGTCACCAGGTAACACCGCTGCCATCCGTTTTATTATTTGTATTTTTCACATTTTTTTATATTGCCAATAAATAACGGTCACATAATGTAAACACCACTGTTTCATTTCGTTTGACCTCCATTCACTGAGCCACATCATTTACCCTAAACTGTAAAAAGATCGATGAAGAAATGAGTTAAGTGGTGTGCTAAGTTATTTACAAAAAAAATCAATAATGTATGAAATATAGACTTTCAAACTTCAAAATTTATTGTTGCTATGATCAGCAAACTCGCTGTTAAGAATGTGCAATGTGTATAAATGTGTATATGAAGAATGGGTTATAATGAAACATCAGTTACTTTCAGTAATTCAACGAAAGCAGGATTCTAACCGGTTGATCGGTTACGCGTGATATGCACTAGTTTAAAAATGTTTAAGTTGATGTGATTAGCCACCAGTAAGATCCCAGAAGCCACTGAATATTATATGCATAATATGAACATTATTATTAGTCACTGTTACTTTTTGAGCCCAATAAACTTTCGTTGCCTTTACACTCTTTTTATTAAGGCCTTGATACAAGTTTCCCAATATACCGTTTGGGAATATCCAAGTCTTGTCAAGATACACAAATTCAAATAACAAATCGTCCTTGATTTTATTGTATGCAATATTCAAAGCAATACCTGGAAGTTTTATCAGACCCCTACGAGGGTTGTCTTTACACCATTTAATTCACATTAGTCTTTGATTCCTATAGTATTCCTATAGTCTCCTAACAGTGTATGAATAGATGAGTTACATCCCCAAAGAGCTGTATTTAGTTTTCTATGAATACTTCCAGACTAACACTATTCTCTCAAATAATTGTATTAATTATTATGTTTATATCGAAAAAACTGTTTGTGTACTCACTATTTTTATACATTTCATTAAATTGATCTCTAATAAAACTAACACCAAGATGATCCTGATTCGTCACCCACTTCGTATGTGGGCGGTCTCTCTTTGGTGAACCTAACATTATATTGTTCTTCCCTTTTTCAGATACTTTAGTCACAGTGCCCGTATAAATATTCAGCGCAGCAGCAACACACTAAAATATATTTCCAGTAAAACCGCAACAATTTAATATTTAATACCATCAATTAATAACCTTTCTAACACATTTTACTGTCAAGAGGATCCCCCACTATTTCGTTCCTGATCAAACTAACTATTGCTTGGCATTTTCAATCAAAGTAATTTAATATATTACCCAGATAAATTAAATATTAATAAATTTATCAAAACAAGTGAAGCGCCAAAACAACCTTTTCCCGCTTATAACCTCTTATTATCACTAATATTTTGAAGAATCTTGCAGACATTTGACAATCGAACGACTTTTGTAGGCTGATTCGGTTACATCTTCTAACGTATCAGACATCTCTTTTTACTAGAATAAAATGACAAAGAGAGTATGGTCTGATATTAAAACGAATTTACAAACTGCAATAAATGTGTAATACATTATACATACTGATAACATAAGTTCACTGCTATTTTGGATAGACTATATAGTAGCTAGTCAATTATAATCACTGATGGCCGTTTTAATTTATCAAAGTCTAATTAAACTGTTTTGTTTTTACTGTTGATTGTGGTTGTTGTCATGAGTTAGCCCATGAGAAACATCCATGTCGACATTGAAGAAGAATATTCTTGCCTATAGACGCCAAATGAACATATTGCATAGACGTGTTTTTGAAAAAGACCAGCAACAGCTAGTACTAGATGTAAAATTACGCTTCTGCATGACAAAGCTAAGTCATAAGTTCCAAAAGTCGTGAAGTACACACTCTTACAGTCTCAATGGGAAATTCTACGACACTCAGCGTAATTATCATACATGTGTGCCTTGTTCAGATTGCCTGGCACACGATTTTGAAATGCTGAACTGTAGGAATGTTTGTCGGGTCGGTCAGTCGGTCGAGATGTGTGGCTGCCGCTGCGATTATTTGTCAGAACACTCACTACTATTTTTGGAAGTTTATTTTAATATTAAATGATACATGTGGTCGACGGGATAATTGACAGGATATTAGGTTAGGTAGAGGAAGTACGGTAGCTCTGTGGAAGTGGTACTATTACAAGGGGATGGAGAAAAGAAAAGAGAACGAGACGTTATCGTGATGGTCTTTTATCGCCTGGAACTGCATGGTACCAATCCACCGGCGTTGCCAACCTTTGTACTTGCTGGTGGTGAATTCCTGGTGGCCTAAAGGGTCGTGGCGGTCGCCACAGAAGAAATACGAAAATGGATCGAGGATTAGATGGCTGTCAACATTATCACGTTCTTTCGAAATGACATCGTCATGTTGTAATGGCAGTAAAATGAGATAGAGTTGTAGAAACTGATGGAAAATATTTTGTACCAATTTATCACTTTTTTATAATAAAAGAATTATCAGCATCTAATATTTAAAAACCTGATTTATTCAACTTATAATAAAATGTATGAAAATCTAAAATATAAATCTTAAAAAAAACAATTTTAACCAATTATAATAGGAAGATTAAATCTATATTAGCAAATCGGATTCTACTTGACAGATGACTTTTATATTTTAAGTAGTACAACGTTATTAAGGTCAGATCTGTGGCCAAGTTTTGCCGGTTGTCTAGCATGAGTTATTGGCCTTCCCGGAATCGATCTCGCTTCCTCGAAAAAATTCTAAGCTATCATTAGCTCCAATTAAATATACATAAGAAATTCACGTGATCGCAAGGTAACATCACCGCCAACGTTGTTTTGTATTGTTGGCAAGCCACGTTGCCGAGTTTATCACAATAACAAAAGATGAGTTCTTTTGTTACATTTATAAAAACTAATTTTACGGTTAAATAAAACAGATATATGTTTTTTTTGTTATTAAGCCTATAAACTAATTTTAAAGTATTTACAACAAATGGTTTTCCAGTGTATTAAATTGCGTCAAAAAGTTTAACGAAATATTTTTTTCAGTGCCTTGAAAATGTCTGAATTTGTATCGAGTAAATCGCATTTGCGAGAAGTTTTATTTTTTTACTTTATTGTGAATAAAGTGGCGGTTAAATCATCGAATGCTGTATGAAGCAACCACGGTCCGTCAATTTCAACATGTGATTACTGGTTTTGACGTTTTAAAAGTGGTGATTTTGATACCGCAGTCAAAGTATGTTTTGCTCAATCAAAAAGACATTACTCGGTGACACCACCAATGAGGATCGCTATCGACTGCAAATGATGCGTTTGAGACAGTACTGCGCGAAAAACGGCCGGAATACGAGCAAAGACACAACAATATTATTCGTCAGCATGACGACGCTCGACCACATGTTGCAAAACTGGCGAAAACATACTTCGAAACATTAAACTGAGAAGTGCGATCTTACCCCCAATGTCCTCCTTATTTTATCCTTCTCATAGTATTTTTTCCTATATATGAATCGTGATCTGTCTGAGCAACGAGGGACGCTGAGAAAGTTCTTAAAAAGATCTCAAAAAAATGGGTCAATTCGTGGATCTCTCTCCTCAAAAGATAGATCACTCTTTCAAGACAGAATTGTTGGGGCTACATAATCGAAAAGAAATTGTTTAAAACTAATTTACAGGCCTAATATTTGATAAGTATTTTGTGATTATCTATTATTCTTTATGATAATTGTATTGTATTAAAAACTACATTATCTTATGCTTATTATACATTTAACTATTGATGTTTTAATCTAGTGATTTTGTCTAGTTGTCTTTGAGCTTTTTTTCCTGCTAATGGGATCTTTTAAAGAATATTTGAACTCAATTTGTCAAAAACACAATTTGTAGTAATAATCTGAGTTTATTGGCATTAGCAATTTAAAGTATTCTTTTCTTAACAGCCTAAGACACTGACTCTAACACCTTTTGGTTGATTTTTGAAAATGAACTCAATTTGGAGCTAAAGAACTACGTTTATGTGATTTCTTAGCCTTTTGTTTTATTTAGGATCATAGTGGTAGTTTAAAGTCACATCTATCTTGATGAAAGGGCGTATAAAATGCTTTTCGCCCTATTTAAAGTCACACTGGAATGTGTTTTTGGTTCTTGCTAATTTTTTTTTGAATGTTAAAAATAATAACTGGAGATAACCTGATTTAGATTATTTATAGAAACGATTGCCTTCGAATCGCCAGACAAGGCAATAATCTGGTCAACTGTATGAAACCCAGATCTATTACATTTTAATTATACGAGCCTAAATCAGGATGACATACAAATAATTCTAAGTACCACTCATGTAACTTTAAAGTAGAATACAAACAAATAATCGTTGTGAGTAGCTGGTTAGTTATTGATGGAATTTGGCAAAATCCAAGTTTAGAAACTAATTCCGGAACCTTACAATATTTATAACACTAAGAATATTTGGAAAAAAACCCTCGCAGTTCAAAAACTACGACCCGAATGATAAGTGCAGTGATCGATCGTTTAAGTCAGTAAAGTAAATCAAGATTTTCCTTTTTTTTGTGAAAATAGATTCTCAATTATAATACAAAACTGTAAACAAAAATATTTATATTGAAATCAACAAATATGTCCTTGTCAAAATTCGTGAAAATCTATTGAAATCTTTTCAGGTCTGAAATAAATCAGGTTGATTTGGCAACAATGGGACAGTCAGGCGATGTGTATTCGACGGATCATAACAAACCACGTCAGATAAATTGCGGTTACGCCTAGACCTGCTAAATTTCCAGGGACGTTCAACTTACCGGAGTATAAGGCCCAGAGATCGATGGCTGAATAGATGAGTTGTCGAAAATAAAGGCCACAGAACTGGTCATAGTTTAGAAGTTATGTCCAAAGTTATATTTTTACGAGTTTTATTTGTTTATATTTTCTCGATATTTTTCTTTCCTAAAACAGAGACAAAGATATATATCAATCAAGGAAATCTTAAATCGGTCCGAATGTCCATGGTACTTAGAATTTCATCTGGTAGTTCGATAATTTAGACCTTTTAATTTTGGGTCGTTTATGTATTTTTTTAATTATTAATTAACAATTACTTCGGGGGCTATATTTGCCAGATGTGATATCTTAACATGTCGAAGGGACGTTAGAGCTTCATAAGACTTCATTTGTGAAGACACGAAATTCAGAGTCACAACCTTTTCCCTATTCAGTTTATTTTGCTGTGTTTTGTGATTGCAACTGTACCCGGAGTTAAGAGAAGTGAGTTCCAACAGAGTTACTTTTTATTTATTTACGAGTTTTTATATACTTATTTACATCATGGAGATTTTAGTTTAACCCTAGCGAGTAGTACTAACCCTAATGGCAGGATCTTGCGCGTTGGATTCCTTGATCTCCTTGCACATCCATGTGTTAGGACAGAAGCTGGTACACCTTCCTTTCGTACCGTGTGCACATGTCATACTTTATCCTAGTACAACTTATCATTTTTAATCTCAAATCATTAATTATCTCTATTACCCATTGTTGTTTGTTGGCTAATATGTCAATTAATAAGTCCCCGGCCTACCATAGTAAAACACATTTTTTGCCAAAATTAGTTTGTTTTATTCATCATAATTCCCATCAAGGGTGATACACTGATCATAGCGACCCTCCAACTTCTCGATACCTTTTTTGTAGTACGATTAGTCCTTTGCTTCAAAATAGGCCTCAGTTTCGGCGATCACCTCTTCATTTGATGAAAATTTCTTCCCAGCGAGCATTCTTTTGAAATCTGAGAATAGGAAATAGTCGCTGATACGGCGGAGCAGGAAGCAATTCGAAGCCCAATTCATGGATTCTTACCATCGTTTTCACTGATTTGTGACACGGTGCATTGCCTTGGTGAAGAAGCACTTTCTTTTTCTTCAAATGGAACAAAGAAAATGTGACATTAAGAATACAGAATTTACAGAAGCTTTCTGCAGTTTGAAAGGAATACTAAAGTGTGTTTAAAGAATTGTTAGTTATGTTGTAGCAGTGTGTAATTTTAAAAAAATGAACAATGGAATAACGATTTTGAACTCCTCTAACTTTTAGAAATAAATAATGTTGGAAGGAGTTAAGGAAAATATTGAAAGACATTTAAATGGTGAGAAAAACATGTTTTTGGACATTATTTAGGTTACTTGTTGTCATAACTAGATGCTCATGATTTCTAGATGCTTCCTGATTTGATGATTGATCTAATTTGTGAAAACTTACCAATAAAACAAAGATAAATATACCAATGTCTAAGTACAAATTTTATGTGTCAGGTGCTTACAGGTTTCTTGGTTTATAGATGAAAATGCAATATCAATACAAAAAATTGGTAAACAACTTAACTTAATTGTTGTTTTGATATTCATTTAGTTAAAGAAATCAGCTGGTGAAACTCAACAAATTAAAATTGTTGGTTTTGGATGCAGTTCTTAAAAACTTAATATATACGAATAATCAAATCAGCTAGCGTGATAAATAAAGGTTCTAATAGAAAAATAAACAAGTGAAATGATAATGAAAACGTTTTGACTTAAAAATTACCTAAATGTATTGAAATATCAATTAACAATAAGCGATGAAATATTAGAATAAACTTTGAGCGCATGCTAAATCTGTAAGTCTTATTGAACTGAAACAAATCTAGCCATATATTTTTTAATGCAATTAATTTCAAAAATTCAAAATATGCACATATTAGATAAGACATGCTTTTAATAAAAAGGGCTTTAAATTTTGTTACTTTAATTTCTTGAACACTGGAAATAAATAATTATAAGAACAAGTAACAGCCAGCTGCCATCAGGAATGATTTAGAATGGTTCACCAGAATCCACACCAGGATATAATTATAACCCCCTTAATTTTTAGTGAGTTCCTTATTTATTTTTTGAAATCGGTTCAATTTTTTTGTTAAAAATATTTTTTAAATTAACCAGTGTAGAAAATAGGAAAACAAATAGTCGTAATTTAAGTAATCAGTAATTTTCAAATAATATTTGTTGTTACCAAATAATAATCTACGAAATGTTTAGTCATTATTAGCATAAATAAGTATAGTACGTAACACTGATTACGTAACGGTATTCTAATTGTGCACCTGTACGTAGGTGATCAAAGTCGAATTATAGCGACCAAAGTCTAAAAGTAGGCTTTTAGGTAACTAATAGGTTAGCTTTGACGAAAAAAAGCTAAAAGGGATAGAAGATTTGTATCTTCCGCCAGTTTGCTTTAATTGAAAACATACCATAGCTAACAAACGACAACTGAGGTGGAAACATCGCAGTTCAGAAAGCAAAGTTTTACTCTTGTGAATAAAAAAGCTAACAAATTAAAAATATTACTGAGATTATTTGATTCAACAGATAAATAAATCAATATATATCGCATCTTATAGATATGTATTAAGTTTTGATTTATAAGAACAGTACTTTAATCTATTTTTTGCTTATGTGTTCTATTTTCCTTAAAATCAGAAACCTGCAACACAGATCATGAAGAATAATACGAGAGTGCATATTGAATTTACCTATATCCAAACTTTACTGATAAATATGAATATCATTTCTATCCCATACAGTAACCATGCTGAGTACCTTGCGATGCAATTTCATGCTAAACCAAAGAACTCAAAACACTCGAAGAACTTGAAATATTTTTTATCTAATATAATCAGATATTTGGGTATAATGTTAATGCTGAACTGATGTGACGAAAAATCAGAAGTAGTTCAGTATAAAAGCTATTCAGTTTGCTTTTAAGCGCTAAACATATCATATAAGAAGTCGTAGAAACATAGTAGGCAACTATGTTTCTATGGTGTAATAGTGAGAACGTTAAGCTCACACGCGGAGGTCGCGCGTTTGATTCCCAACAGAGTAGCAACTTTCTATTTTCTAGTTTGGTTTGAACATTTGTCAAATCACCTAGACGAGGTAGGAGACCCCAGTGCCTGAAACATTCCTTATTTTCAATCATTGTTTCTTTATTCCTATTTTTCTTCAAACGGGCTGTACTTTTACTTAGACTATCTATTGTAATACTTAATAAAATAACTGCGTAATTAATTGAGTAAATATCTAACACTAAAAGGAGAAAAACAAAATATTTTTGCAAAAGAAAATTTAACCGTCTTCAAAAAGTCAGTGCCGAGCCCCGAAAAAATACAAAAATAATATAATTTTATGCTATAAAAACAAAATTAAAACAAACAAATCAAATCTTATTTAATATAACTGTTTGGGCACGGTACCGACTTCAAACAGATTTTTATTTAGTTATTACAACGATTATTACGTACATATTTTATCTTAAAACCTTTTTTTTGTGTAAAAAATCTAAGTTTGATTATTATTTACATTTTACTCTCACATGTCTGTCAATGTCAAGAGTGGTAGTGTTGGTTGATTTTAAAATAGCACCAATTTTGGTTATAACGAATATCCATGAAAATACTTACATAAATTATGTCATAAATCATTTATGTATAACTTCATTTATATATAAATTTTGAAAAGATGTATGACGTCATTTTTTCAATTCTCGCTCTTTTGAAAAAACCTCTTTACTATATGTAAACTATTGTTAGATTTTTAACTGGTGAATGGGAATTAGACCATTTAAAATTGATGTATAATACCTTATATTAGAAAAAACTGTCGATTGAGTTGACATGAATAAAAAACAATCAAATAGTAAAGAATCATTAGAAACTTGAACTTTTTAATATTCGGTCACTATTTACCATACAAATGTTAACATTTTTGAAATCTTTGAAATACTGGCGCCGATAGTTTAATATATATGCATTTAAATTTAGCAGCTTCTACATGATTCTCATTGTTTAACGGGTTATTCAAATTCTGAAGGCGTAAGCACGAATTGGCTATTGCCCATAATTCAAGATAGTAATGTGCTTTTTCTAAAAATTTCAAATTTTGCACCTTTCGGAGCCTCTCCATGCATTTTTAGCTCATCTTTATTTATCGTTATCCTTTAAAACACATCCTTATTATTCTGTTATCTGTTTACGTCAGCTAGAAAGCTTTTTTTAGAATAATATTTTTACAATATTGAAATGCCGGTGAAATATATTAGCATTTTATTCATTAATATTTTATATCCATCGTGAAGATTTTGTATCCTTTGGTGCTTTCGCGGAAGATCAATGTTAAGATGAAAAACGAACAGTAATAACGTTATTTTTATATTTTGGGATTATATTAAGTGCTGTTGAGGATTTTATTGTAAAATGTAAATTGGTAGAATTTTTATAGATCCAATTCAAATAAATTCAAAATGATAAAATATTTATATATTCTTTTCTTTCATAATCTAGTATTCAATTAGCTGTCTTTAGAAATTCTATCATTTGATTGAAACCTGTTTTTCGGATTTAAAAAATAAACAAATGTTTCCCGTTTTTAAATATAGTAAGTAAGATGGATCTTCTTAAGTTCTAGGTGTCTCTAACTTAATTTTTCGTTCTTTTTTTCACCTTAATGTACCCATATTTAGCTTTCTTATATCTAAAAAAATACTTGAAATTTTTAATTAATTTTTTAATTAATTTATTATTACTGGTCATTGTCGACTAAAGGTATTTCCTTAGTTTACTTAATAATGTTCACTCAACAAGATCTAATGGTTTGATTTTTTGAGTTTGTGCTCTGCTCGTGCTTTGATATTAACATAAGATTGGTGTCTTTCTTTATGTCTGTTTGATTTCTTTCCATCAAGCATTAAACTAAACACCTGTAGAGGGCAACGCAACTACTAAGGGATAACTCTGACTCTAGCAATATCAGCACCCAGTTCAATCATTGAAAATGACAGAGCGGATTACTTAGCCAAGAAGAGGGAGAAGAAGGGGAAAATTTCCTCTTCTTGGGTAGAGATATGAAGCAGCATTCTACTAGAATCTTTAGACATATAGACCAACTCAGATGGGATCTAATAGAAAACAATCTATTATGAGAGCCTTAAAATTACTAAAATCAATAGGCGCAAGGTAAGCTTATTCTCGCGTCTTAGAATGGGTCACTGCAAATTAACACTCATGGAAAATTCTCTCTTCCCTCTCTAAGGGAAGAAGTCCACCACTGTGCGTTGAATGTGGTTCGTCGCTGTCTATCAAACTCATACTAATCGAATACCTAAAATACAACTCGCAAAGACGGTTGGTCAACCTGGGACAGACGATGTACCAGTGATTTAGGCTGAAGAACCTGGACAAAGTGATTAATTTTCTAACTAACCGTAACAAGACTACTACTAGAAATATAAAAGTGTACATTTATGTAATATCATGCATGTTCGTTTACACTTTTTGTATTTTGTTCCTTATCACTGTTATGTATTGTGCTACCATTATACTGTAGCATTTATATATTCTGCATCTGCATACTTTTGCATATTTTACTTGTCATCTTGCAATATGTACTCTTTACCTTACACATTTAACTCTAGATTTTATATTCCGACAATGTATTTATATTGTTCTTTGCATTCTATACTTGCAATAACATTGTATACTACATATATATTTACATGTGAATGACAAAACCCGTTAATACCACGGTATTGCCGTCCAAATCATAACGTAACTTCCTCTATGCTTGACTGTAGCAAGCAGTCCGGATTGTAGTCTTTTGGGGTTCTCCATAAATAAACATGACCATTTGTAGCAAATAATGTTAACAATATTTCATCGGACTATACTACATTCTTCCAATCATGAAGTTCGGGTTTTATGATTGAAGCACCACTTATTTTGCTGTTTAGCATCATCTTTATGAATTTTTCATTTTGCCAAAACAGTATTTACTTAAGTATAAGGCGCAAAATGGGACGAGTTTGGACGGAATTAAACTGCCAGACGTTGAAATCGTCCATATACGATTGCAGTTATGGCTTCGCAGTAGAGCTGTTCACAGTAGTAGGCTTGGTACAATGGTAATTACTGATTCGAAGACCAATTCGAATTTGAAATGATAATGTTTATCTCCCAGATGGCTAGTAAAGGATAACTGAGAAGTTTATACCTAAAAACAAGAAATACTCACTCACAATTTACTTTAACTAAATAATTTAGTGAAGAATTTGAATTAACGAATTTAGTCCTCATGTAGTCTACATGAGTTGTATCGTATAAAACTTGTCGAATCCGCACAGCTTCGATTAATTCTTCTTCCATATTTAAACACTCACCGTGACTTTAGGCGAAACACTGCGACAAGAGCACTGCCCTCCGCAGGATTACATTAGCTAAAACTGCGTCACGGCTCTCCGCAAGGCAATATTGCGCGGTAGCTATTGTTCTTAAACCCACACAATCTCGGCGTGAATCACGTTGCGTCACCTCACCAAGCTGCGTCCCATTTTGCGGCTGGTCTAATACACTGAAATATAACCTACAAAACTTGGCATATTAAAGCATGCAACAAAAAGTAAGATGTAGTATACAGAATGGTGTTTATATTATTTTATCTATCCCTTGTTGACAATAGTACATTTTATATCTTACCTTTTAACTTTAAACCTTCTTATATATGTTTGTTATTTTATTACTTTTACCCCTAATTTTATCCTTTTACGCTATTTTAACTTGTTTGTGAATTGATGATATTCTTTTAAAACATCTTAGCATATGAAGGTATTCTAACCTATCAGTTTGGTTTTAGCTTGCATAGATTTTTTACGCCGGGAAACAGAAAAACATACACAAATAGTAGTATGAAAATTAGGTTAGAAGAAAATCATTTATTACTATTACCAAAAACAGTTAACTAATTACATTACATTATGATCATTAAAGTATATATAATATCCGAAAAAAAATCTATGGTAATACAAACTTATAAAAACTATAGAAGATTAAAAATAAAAATAAACGATGTTTTTCTTCCACAATTTAGTTGTGCAATAATTCTAATTTAAGTTGTTATTTTGTTACTCTCCTATACCTATTATACCTGATTATAAAATTATTAATAGATGCTGATAATATGTATCAAAATACAGAAATTCAAATATTTAATTATACATTATGAAAAGCAATGAGTCAATTAAAGTGATTAAATAATTCGATCCATTTGCCAATAACAAAAGTTACGTAATTATTATAGCATAGCATTATATCTAATAGGTTCAACATTAATAAGGTTGTCTTTAATTTAAACAAGTTAAATTATATAGTTATAAATTATATATTTTAGCAAGTTCATGGACTTTCACTTTATGCAACCAGCAATATACTTAAAGTATAATAGAATTTTATTTTTGTGTGTAGTGAACAAAAAAACAATAATATTATAAGGATCTTTGAATCTGTTGATCCCATTATTACTAACCTTTTTTTGGAACTCTAGAGTTTATTTTTAGGTCTGTTTTGAAAGAAGGAATAAATAGAAGCAATAATTAACATATTAACGTTATATACAACAGATATAAACATTTATAACAGTTTAAGTAAAAGTACAAAGAAATTGTAACTGTTTTCAGAAATTACATTTTACCATGTCAGTGAATGCTTTAATATTCACTTGTAATTCATTTTAATTTATTGGAGTTTGGTTACAGTAATGTTGCTCAATACAACAATATGATGCGAGTTTTCTGTTTTTAAGTTGGTAAAAATCTAAAGGCAAACATGTTCTTATTTAATTTGAATCGATTTTTTTACCATGGTGTTGCAGAAAAAAGCAATTTTGATTGTTTCTATTAGGTGCTTGCATGTATTTTGATCAGCATAAACAACAGTTAACCTAACGATGGTTTTATCATTTTTCTATTTAAAATAACGGTCTTCCATTTAGTATCACTCAGTTATTTAGTGTGCTTGGCTTAGTGATGCGGTTGTTACTTTGTGGTGATGTTTGTGATTGTAATCGTAAATGCCTTTATAGACAACAGTTGAAAATCCGATAAAGATTAACCATCTTAGTTATGCCAGTAACTAGGGTGGGTAAGACCAGATGTCTTCTGGGATGGTCCCTAATTTGGTCACTGGCCAGTCGGCAGGCTTAGTTCAGTCCAGAAAAACTTTCGTTTGTAAAAAGGAGAATTTAAAATATATCAATAATAGCAGTTATTAATAGTGTATACGAACGCTAATCATGAGAAGCGCAAAATTGCATTTTCGAGATTCATTACTTATGTTGTTTCGTTTGAAGCAATCTGCTGCTGTACACCATGAAGCATTTTTATGATGATGCTGCTCCGTCATATCCTAATTGTCAGTTCAGCAGTTAAGTCAGTGAGTCAGCGATTAAAAGTTTTCATGTCAATGAGAAAGAATACCTTTTAGGATCAAAACAGTTCTAAGACATCTAAACATCGCAAGATTTATTGGACGAATCTCCAGAATTTCTAACCGTTTCAACATTCTGGTTTCACTGCTTGCCAGGCAAGAAAGGATTAGTTTTTTTGAGGAGTATTGCGGCTGACTATGAATAGATCTACTATGACAATCTCAAACACAAAAAGAGTTATCGGTTAGCTCAGGAGAGCCATCTACATCGATACTGATGCGGAATATTCATGACCTTGCCTTGCATATGGTGGGATTACCAGGCATAATGTATAACAATTTACTAAACACGAATTAATATATTACTGAGGATATTTACCGCCGTTAATTGAGCAAACTGAAAAATGCATTGTTGTAAAAAAGACCTGTAATAGCCAGTAATAGACTCAAAGTCATCCTGTTGCATTAAAAGGCATTATACGTTGTAATAGTTGTAAAAAAGGAAAGTTATGCTGTACCCAATGTATTCATCAGACATAGTGCCTTCTGATAACTACTTGATTAGATTGATGCAGCATGGTATGGCTAGGCACAATTTCGAAATGCTGAAGAAGTGTGAAAATTGATCAACGACTGGATCGCAGTTAAACCAACATCTTTCATTCGATATGGTATAATCATGTTGCCAGAAAGATGGGGAAAAGTTGCGGAAAATGTCAAAATATGTTTTAATCAATAGGTATTGTAGCAATTTTTCAATAAATTTTATGTTTTCCAATTAAAGTTAAAAAATTATCATAGTACATTCAAGTATCTTATAGAAGTATATTCTTTGTATATAAAAATTAACTTTTTACTGTCGAACAATGGATAATCTATTATTAACTCAGCTTATTCTCCTTTAACTTGATATAATAAAACAACGATATATTTACATACATTTTTTATTAACGTAGGATTATTTTTTTGGTACACATTTATATCAAGACAATTTCACTGTTTATCTTCATATACCTTGAAATTGTCTGGTGATTAAAGGAATTCATTTAGCTTGGAGAAGTAGGAAACGTGTATATAAAGTACTCTATAAACTATCGTCTAGAAAATATTGTCGAACTCATTTTCATTTTTGAGAACAATTGCTGTATCTAATAAACTGCGTATGGTTTTATAAAAGTCGATGTTATCTACAAGAACAAAAATCGGTTTTAATCTAATCACTTTAGGTTAACATGAATATATAAAAATTCTATATTTTCCAGTATATAACTAGGCATATAAATACTTGAGTAATTTATTAATTGATTATATAGTAACTCCCTAATTTAATGTCTTGTAATTTTTTCATGACGAATTGGCGGAGGTTCTGTTACTTCAATTTCAGTGAATATAAGCTACGATATTATACTTGATAGTTTGATATACGCTCTAGAGTTACTATATAATAATTTATATAATTAAATGTTATAATTCTGTTAGGGTATAATTTATATTCTCTGTTGGGTCGAAACTCAAAACCGAAAACATTCTATCAAATTTTCTAAATAGCTTATAGTTTGTTAAAGGTGTCAGAACCATTCATCACTATACACTTAAGAAATTGACACGTTCAACGAATATATTGTTTATCTTTCTTTTTTCTTCACCATAATAAACAATATGTTCAAGAAAAGGTAAAGAAAGCTACATTACACGACACACAAAAAATAAAGAAATAAAAAAAATGCTACAGAATAATTTTTGCTATATTTTACTTTTCAAATAAAACAACTAAATACCATCACCATGAAACAAAAGAAAAAATTAACATTTTACAATAAAATACAGGTATAGGATATGTAAGAAGAATATAAGTATACAATATAGTATTTAACGATTAGTTTAATGCTCCTGTAGTTTTATTAGTTTAAGTGTAAAAAGCGTTTAGAACTGGGTCTTTCCGAAAATGAAGTTTCCGGGATCGGATGTATTTTCCGACGTGAAGAATTGCTGCCACAGGGTCTGGAATTGTTCGAAATTGACTTCTTTCTGTCCCTGCAAACAATAAAAAGGCTGTTTAGTTTGTCCCGTCGATTTAACTTTGTTGTGTTCACAAAGAGCTCTGACGTAGAAGTTTAAAAATAGATATCTACTACATATATATAGTATAAGTATATAGCTTTTTTCGGTGTGTAAATTACTTTTTTTAAGTCAATTATAGAGTTTTCCTTATCTACGAATACTTACAAATATTACGAATTAATAAACGTTAATACTTTTTGTAGATGTTCAGAGAACGGGTGGATTAAGTTTTTTTATGTTTGAATTTTCCCTTGCTCATGCTTCCCGTCAGGTTTTTCTCTGCGATTTGCTGGTTTATTGTGGATGATATAAAGTTAACTTTTTGATATATTTCAATTTTAACAATGACTAGGAGTTGTTTACCATGCTGCATTTTGTATGCATTTGTTGCAGTTATTGCTGTTTGTTTTTGTATCTATATCAGTTTTGATGGGCAAATTTGGAGATAATAGTCCAGTCTTTCTCAAAATATCATGTAGCTATTTTTGTGTAGAGAAGGCTTAATTTTGTTGACAATATTTAAATTAACTGTTATTATTACTTGTGAGTGATCGGACGATGGATCAAAATAGCTTTACACCTTTGGGCGTCAAGATTTTTTGTGACATAAACGTCTATGATATCGAAATATTGCCTTCATTGTTTTAATTAATTATTTGCCTTTTGATGGTATAAATTTTGCATCCTATATTAGATGTTTAGTATTGTAATTTATTGGCAAATAATCTATTACCCAACGTGTGAAAGAAAGCATTGAAATGTTGTGTTTTATTGTGATAACAGTTATATTAGTGGCTTGTAAATCCTCGATGAATTTCTCTCTTTTTTAATGTTGTTGTTATGTTTATGTTTAACATATATTTCAACACGAAAAATAGTATTAATGGACAAAATAATAATTATATCGCGGAATAGAATACACGTTTAAGAGTAGGGCATTAGATTTTTGTCTGCAGTCTAGACGCTTATAGAAAGTTCATCAACATGTTAAGGTTTTGGGCTTGGAGGCACTGATCAGGGATGCTATCAAAGACAAAAGCTTTGCGATCGAAACAATCATCGTTCTGTTAGTATTTGTAGTCAATGCGGTACCACACTGTTCACAAGGGTGAGTACCATCCTTTAGCAAACCTGCTTTATACCTGCTAATATTAGATAAAATATTCTTTTGAGCTCCCACATTTAGCTGTTTGAAAAGACGTGCGATATATGTTTTCAGGTCCTTGTTCCAAAAGGTATACAGACAGTAGAAGGGTAGTCAAAAAGGCGGTATTGATATACTCTACCTCTGAAGTAATTTATATTACTCTTGTAAAATGGACATTAATAAAGATGAACATGATTGCAATGACCTCATGGAGGTATCTGAGACAATTGGGATATTATTGAGGTTTGTGAAGAGTCTAGAGGACAGCAAGAAAATCAATTAATATTCTCATTGTTATGAGAAAACGTGAAGGCACTGCCTATGTAATCATCCTTCTTGAAGACATTGACATTGGAGACAGTGAATTAACTGGACAACAGGATACTTTTCCTATGTGATTTAAGCAAATAGAGCATGTATGAATTGCGATGCTATATGAATTTTGGGAAGAATTTCAATGGATATGCCATATCATATTGCGGAGAAAGTTCAAGGATAGTTTAGTGTAAAAAATGAAGTTTTTGAATATGTGGTATAACTCCTTGTGTTTATCCATCGAGAAACATCTTACTCTAATACATATGATACATTCTCAAATGACATAAATATCTTATTTTCAGGTTATCAATTAATTGTAATTATAGATAAAGTTATTTAAAATGAAAGTTATTTCACCAAAAAATAAATGTAAAAGTCAATTTATAAATGTAATATTTTCTCCATTAGTCAATGAGAGTGAAACTAATGATAAACATTAAATATTTACCCCGGACATCTTGGTGAATGCATCTCTGCATTCTTGAGCTTGTAATCCGTAACAGGAGCACACGCTGGTGAACTCCTCAACATCAATGGTGCCATCGCCGCTGGCATCCTCCAAGTCGAACATGAATCTTTGGTACTGGTTCTGCCACTCGAGAGCGTTTCCTGGGTTTTTCGAATAATCGTCCCACATTGATGCCCATTCTTCTACGCTTACCTATTAATATATAATATTTTTTACATAATACAACTCATATACAGGCGATGATATTTACTTGTCCGTCTTGGTTAGCGTCAGCTCGTTGTCTGAGGCCGTCCCAGATTTGGATCATGCTATCATAAGTCTTTTTGTATTGGTCGCTACCTTGAGCCCATCCTCGCAATGAGCAAATTTTCTAAAAAAATATATAACTAGTATTGACAATAGTTTCTTTTGATGCTTGATAGCAGAATATTTCTAGGAAAAAAAACTAACCTCAATAGCCAACTCAAAGTCTTTTTTGTCGATGGTCCCGCTTTGGTTGACATCTGAAAAAAATAAAATAACATATAACAAAGTTTAAAGTAATCTTATAGTTAACTTCAAGTAATTATAACTATATATAATATAATAATGATAAAAACATACGATACGTTTTTAAATGCTTTTCCATTTTTGCATTAAATTTTGTTCAGTTTTGAACTTTTTCAAAAATCATTTAAAAGTAAAGTATTGAAGGAAATAAAATGAGAAATTAATTTGTTGAGCATATTGTAATTGATAATGCAACTAAACTTTTGAGAAAATGGGAAGATGCTTCATCAAATGCTACTTATTAGTTACTTTACTGTCCTATAGATTCTTCGCTCAATTAATATATCTCCTTAACTCTTGTTCAGCATCTTCAAAAATTCGTCTTCCATTAAGGTTGGACACGTAAAAAAAATGTTTAAAGGCCATCGATTAGACAAATGGTTAAGACATTAACTGACCTAAGAACTTGTTTTACAAGTGTAAAGTATCTTATTACAAATTTTAATGATTTGATTCATAATTCTAACAACTTCTGATGGTATGGATGGTCTCTATAAGAATATACTTATAGTCTATTTCGTACAAGTTTTTTGTACAAATATCATCAAGATGTTTAATGTATTGCCTGTCGCAATTTGTAAATCAGACAATATTTTCTTGCACTGTACCGAAGGATACAAGAACTAAGCGTAAATGGTAAATATGCTCTCTAATGATACTAAAATATATTACTTAGATATACAATTGTTAATTAGGTGGATTAGGCCTCCAGGGGATAGAACTATGAACGAGCCTAGAACTCTAACTCATAGGTGGTATGGAAAAGAGTTCAATGTAAATATAATTAAACACAATCCTAACTTACGAACTATTAAAACTGTGTACTTAATTGTAGTTTTAAGTCCTTTGATAATATTCGCATTAGATTTACAATAATGTTAAAATTAATTATATTTGATAACAGTATTTTTGTTTAATTATTTTATTTAAATTAGAATGTTGTTGAATGTCAAAGCCAAACTGAACTAAAACTCAGAGTTGATACGGCAACATAGTGACGTTTCTACGCCACAAATTTAGATGACGTATATATAAAATAACTTTGGAGAGACTATATATTTTGTCAACTGCTAAATATATAAATATAACCAAAGTTCTTTTTAAAAACATGTCAAAATACTGCAGATATTCCATTATGTAATTATTACTTATTAGTATCAGTAGTTTACTTTGACTAAGCTTTAATTTTGGATTGATTAAATTATTGAGAAGATACAATTTCCAAGGAATAATGTTATTACTTGAAGTATTTGAATTTTCATTGTTTTTTTTATTTGTAAAATTGTTTAAATGGCAACAAACCAAACATATAACTGAACAAATTCGGTCAGCTGCAAAAGAGATGAGAGAAATCAGAATATGAAGCACTTTACTTTAGAAACATTAGAACACTTTAGAACCAAAATAAAACAACTATACTGGTTAGTAGGAAGATACTCTCAACTGGATCTAAAATCAAAAAAGGTTGATCTATAATACAATTATAAAGCCATTTTGGATCTATGGGGTGCAAATATGGGGTTGCACTAAAAATTCAAATCAACTAGTCATACAACGCTGTTAAAACAATGTTCTTCGATTGATTACCAATTCCTATCGCTATGTAACCAATGAAGAACTACACGATGACCTGGAAATCAAATAGATTTTCGAAGTTATCCAAGATTTTGCCTTGAAACACGAAAGAAGATTACTAAATCATACTAACATGGAAGCAATACAACTGCTGGACAGCGCGTAGGATGTCAGGAGATTGAAGCGAACAAATCCGTACGAACTTATATAAAGTATTTACATTTAGTGTAAACTATAGCTATAAGTTAATAATTGATAAATAATTATAATTTTGTAATTGAGGAATACATACTGATGTATTTTCTCGCACTCGTCTTGCTTGTTAATTAATCCAAGTACATAGGAAGAGTAGTAATACCTTAATTGTAAATTGACAGTGTGCTAAGCGTATCTAATAAAGATGTTATAAAAAAATATTTTATTTAGATTAGAATGTTGTTGAAGCCAAACTGAACCAAAACTCAGAGTTGATACGGCAATGTTTCTACGTCACAAATTCAGATGACGTATATATAGAATAACTTTGGGGAGATTATATATTTTGTAGACTGCCAAATATATAAATATAACCAAAGTTCTTTTTAAAAATATGTCAAAATAGTGCAGATATTTCATTATGCAATTATTACTTATTAGTATTAGTAGTTTTAATTTTTTTTAAATTTTAAAAATTGTTTAAAAGGAAATTACTAAGCTTACGAAGCTTAGAGGAAGTTGATCAAACACTAAAAGAAACCACAACTCGAAAATTTAATTCAATTGTCGAAATGAAATAGCGGCTAGTCATTGTCGAAGAATTTCACTTCTTTTTTCCTTAAAGAAAAAAAGATTTTAAATATTAAATCGCAATGAAATTGATTCCTTTATTTTTATATATGTTGTAATCCAAAAAAAAGTTTCCTAGATTTTATAGGTAACTAGTCGTAAAAATGTCTAAATTATTATGTTTTCAGTTTTATGGTAGTAGTTTCAGAACGTTCTTTATTTTTATCACATAAAACGTAAAGACCACACACAAAAAAGGAAAACTATAACTTTCAATGGGGTAGTTTTATAGTAAACGACTACCTTTTTATAGTAACGTTACAAAGTTTTATAATACAAGTTTGACTTATACATACGTTTTTAATACTGGATTCTCCAATAAGTTTGCGGATTATTAACGATTCATTTACAGTAGAACGGATCAAAACTCCAATGAAATTTTAAAAATGATTAAAATATGTTTTCTAAAGATATTATTTCAAATATTTTGTGAAGACGTATTTTCAATACGCCCCAAGCTCTAGAAAGATACCTTTCTTTAAAAAAAGTATTTCCCAGTATTTTATTACGGTTATTTAATTGAGTGTTAAAAACGCATAACAGATGCGGCTATCCGTCTCTCAGTGGACCTAAAGTGTAATTAATACGTGTTTACGTGACCAGACAAAAAGACTGCATCTCATTTATACTAGTGCTTTCAAATTATTTAATAGTCCTTTTGAAATTCATTTATAGTATTTTTGGTCAAAAATATAGTGCAAAAAATAATACTTGAGTGAAAAATGAAGTGCGTGAAATAAACGATGTATTTATGTTATTTTTTATCTTTGGAAGTAAATAAAATAAAATATTAACAATCTAAAAATGGCAAACCATAGCGATTCAACCAAATCACCCGCACACTATGATATAAAATTAGAACAATCAGTAATAACGCAATCCCCACAAACAGAATGGACTACAGTCATTAACGAAAAAACGATTGAGAAGCTCAGAAGAAGAAATCGCGAGGGAACAAACAAGGATCAGTGACTATTGGTTACAGAAACCAATAGAGACAAAAAACAGCTTTAGCAACCTATCGGAAGAAACTGAAGAGAATATACAACCAAGCCCTGAAAAAGTTGTTCCCAAACCACCACCAATAATAGTTTATAAGGTAGGAGTAATAAAACACATCTATGACCTATTGAAAACCATCACTACGAACTACACAATTAAAACAGTGTGCTATGAAACAATAAAAATCCAGTTGTTCCAAGCGGAGCAATTTAAAGTTATAGTAAAAGAATTAGATGAAAGAAACACCCAATATTATATATTCAGGCCAAAATCCGAGAGAATATTTAAATTCGTGTTAAAAGGATTACATCATGGGACGGACTTTAACACCATCAAGGTAGCCGTAGCTGAAAAAGGCCACGAGGTCGTAAATGTTCACAATATACGACATCGCACGACAAAAAAACCTCTGCCTATGTTCTATGTCGATTTAAAACCTAATGGAAATAATAAGGCAGTGTATGAAATCACCAAATTAGAAAATAATATTATTAAATGCGAACCACCACATACAAAAAAATTATATCACAATGCACGAGGTGTCAAGCGCACGGGCACACAAAAACTTACTGTCGCAAATCATTTAGATGCGTAAATTGTACAGGAGAACACAAAACAGGAGATTGTACTTGTAACGTTTGCGATGATAAAGTGAAATGTGCTGTAACGGAAATCATCCAGCGAACTACAAGGGTTGCGCAGTTCACAAACAACTACAGCAGAAACTGTATCCTGCCTTAAGAGAAAAAAGGCATCAACAGCAACAAAAACAATCCACACCTACCAGTCTACCCACCAGACCAAGTCAACCAGACATAACTTATGTTCAAATGGTTGAAAATGGTTCAGCATAAAATCGAGAAACCACATCACATCCTACCGAAACTAGCAGCAACATCTCTATATTAGAAAACATGATGGCCAAACTAATGGATCAAATGAGTTCGATGCTTGGTCTACTCACAACCGTCGTCAGCAAACTTGCGCCCAATGCCTGAAACCATTAACTACAAAA
The DNA here is from genome assembly GCF_030347505.1 of Rhynchophorus ferrugineus. Taxonomy (NCBI): domain Eukaryota; kingdom Metazoa; phylum Arthropoda; class Insecta; order Coleoptera; family Curculionidae; genus Rhynchophorus; species Rhynchophorus ferrugineus. The sequence goes on along the minus strand of NW_027472580.1, from coordinate 85,244,733 downwards.
TCGCCGTCTGGAATGCCAATCGGCTCCAACAACACGCCAGGGAACTAAGAAATTTTCGTAACTGAACAAAATATTGCAACATATAAACCACATATTCTCTAAACGGAAACAACTTGGACTTAAATTGTATTAAATGTATTGACTCATCGGGCTCAAATCCAAGTTATCATTAGATAATAAGGTATTATTGTATGAGTCTGTACTCAAGCCCATTTGTTGTTATGTTTGTTGTTTTACAGCAAACGAAATAAAAGCCTATAGACCTATATCACTGCTGCCAGTAATGTCTAAAAAATTAAATATCTAAGGTTTTTGGAAAAATTCTGTTGAAAAGAATAAAGAGAAAAAACCTAATACCAACAGATCAGTTTGGGTTTATTAACAAGCACTCAACAATTGACCAGATCTACAGAGACTAGATATAGATATATATATATATATATATATATATATATATATATATATATATATATATATATATATATATATAGACCACTAGATGTAGCACCAGCTTTCGATAAGGTTTGGCATGAAGGCCTTGTTCATAAACTACAGAAAATGCTATCAAGACAACACACCGAACTATTAAAATCCTACATTACAACCAGAATGTTTAGTGTCAAAAAAGAAGAAGCTTACTATACAATAAAAGAAGCTAAAGCAGGTGTACCACAAGGAAGTGTACTGGGGCCAATGCTTTATCTACTCTACACTTGTGATATACCACAAATGGAAAATATTATGATGGCTACATTTGCTGATGATACTGCGATTATAGCTGTCGGAGACAATAGTGAAGAAGCCTCACGTAAATTACAACAGGCAAGTGACAATATAAATAATTGGACACAAACTTGGAAAATTAAAATTAATGAAAGTAAATCTGTACATGTGCAGTTCACCTATAAACAGACCGTGCAAGCACCAATAATATTAAATAATACTATCATTCCATATAGCAACAACGCTAAATATCTCGGAATGAATCTCGATGCAAAACTTCGCTGGAACATATAAAAAGAAAAGAAAAGAACTGGAATTGAAATATAGGAAAATGTACTAGTTAATTGGAAGAAAATCACAATTATCAGTACATAATAAATTGCTATTATATAAGGAAATACTGAAACCTATATGAACATAAATAAAATAAAAAATTTTCAGAACAAAGTCCTGAGAGGTATTGTGGGTGCACACATATACTATAGGACTGATTACCTACATCGAGACCTTCAGATACCCACAGTCAGGCAAGAAATCAAGAGAATTGCAAGGGGGCATGAGGGAAGACTCCATTCTCATTCGAATATTGAAATACTGCAACTTTTGGATACCACCAGAACAGGACACAGATTCAAAAGAATCAAATCTTGTGTAGTGTTGTGTAATAAGGTGCGTATAGAACATATATACATACCTAGATTTAAGTTATCATAAAGACAAATTGTAGCTTAGATGGGGACGACTAGTAACAGTGTATTAATTAAATAATAATAAAAACAAATTCTACGGGAACTTATATGTTATAATTAGTGCTTATACCCAAATATATTATTATTTTAGATAAAAAATATGTGAAAACTTTGTACGTGCCTTTGAAATTTGAGAATTTCCCTCGATTTCCCCCCCTTCCCTCCAACAGATCCTGATTCGGTTTGAATGGGACCAACTCGCAAGTGCACTCTTTCGAATAAATGAAGAATTTTGAAAATTGGCCAACAATTGACTGAGAAATACGAACATACATAAAAAAATATACAACCGAAAATAGAACCTTCTCCTTTTTCGAAGTTGGCTAAAATTATGTGGTTTCAATAACACTATCGGAGAGAAACCAACAGATGGCGTTTTATAAATATGTAAAATTGACTTTACCCAGGGTTGTTATAAAATTTTTTGTTTTTCGAGTTGTTAAATTCTAAAATAATTACCTATACGTGTAATTATTTTATTACGTACTTAATGCCTTGATAGCATCAATTTTCATTCCAGATATTATTAGAGACATTTACGACGGCTTGTAATCCGTAAGTGCTTATTACGAAGCTCTCTAGATTAACCGGACACTTTTAATTGCAATGCAGTTATCATACTTTTAAAATTTATACCTGCGATAGGACCAATAAATTGCCGGTCAGGATGATAAAGGGTAGCACCTTCGAAAATTTATACTCTAAATGGGGGTAGAAAGTTGGACGGTGCGAAAGGGGAAAGATTTGATGCGAAATCGGGGACTGTCGGGCGATCGGGGATTCCATTAGGTTTGTATTTTGTTTTTGGCTAAAACGTAAAGGGACAAAAAACAACGGACATGTAAAAGGGGTTGGCGTTCACGAATAATGTTACTTTCACAAAAAAAGCAATAATATATAGACAACCATAATATATAGTTTAGATTATACAGAAGAAGACTGAATTTTTACTACAGTTTAAATAGTGAGGAAATTTATTTCCATTATCAAATCAATTGAAACTTGAGGAACATTGAATTAAGTTTATATTTTGTCGGCCACTAATTATTACTTTTTTCATATTCCATATAATATGCGCCGGAAGACATCTCTTCATCATAAATTCTTAGCAAGGTGTTTACATACCAGCTGTACCGAAAAGTCATTACCGGCTTATCGGAAAAAACTATTTATTTTATTATGATTTACAAGAAAATTGAAAAATGTATTTATTCAAATTATTGGCCATTCTATACATCTTGCCCATCTGGGTACCATCCCAAAAAAACTATTTGTTTTCTTTTGAGCAAAATCTTTAATCGAGTCGTTTTCTAACTTCTTTCAAAATTGGCGAATGCTGCTCTGCAAGCGTTTGTCCCATTGATGCGAAATGTTGATAGTTGCACGGGGCAAGGTCTGGAGAGTATGGAGGATGCGACAATATATCCCACCCAAATGCTTTCAGCGGTTCTTTGAATGGTTACGCTTTATGAAACATATATACATATATCGTAATGTAAAATCACTTTATCGTGTCTTTGGGCCCATTCTTGAAGTTTTTCGGACTCATTTAACGCTTCCGCCAATTGGTGTTTAGTTTGTGTTACACTCAAGGTCGTTTCTTTTCGAAATAACTTATTGAAGCTGCAATCAGTTTGTGACCATGAATATCTATTGCTTTCGGCATTTTCAAACAAAATGTATATGATATATTACGGAGCGATTTACAATAGCATAGGATTTAAATGGTGTAAAGATAACCCTCGAAGAGGTCTAATGGAACTTCCAGATATTGCCTTAAAAATCGTTCAATTTTTAAAGGCATACAATAAGATTAAGTAAGATAAATTATTTGAATTTGTGAATTTTGATGAAACTTGGATATTTTAAGATGGCTGTAATGGTGCAAGACAACAAAAAACCATTGAAAAAGGTTAAAGTTACAATAGCATTTGATTAGGCTTTGTTGGTCATAATATTTATTAATAATAAATTGCAGATATATTGTTATTCATGCAATAAATAAGAATGGTTTTATTTTTGGTGCAGAATTAGTATTTTCTTCCAAATCCAAGGGCGACTACCATGAACCATACTTTTTGTTGTGATTTGAAAATAAATTGTTAAAAAACCTGGAGGAACCATTATTATTTTGGGGAGTGCACCATATCATAGTACACTGATGAGAAAAATCCCAACAATAGCATCAACAAAGGCTGTAATGAAGGAATGGCTTTCAAAACATGAATTGAGTTTTGGAGAGACTATGCTAAAAACTGAACCATATCAAATTATTACTGGATATAAATGAAATGTCTCATAGCATTTATTGCAATTTACTTTTTTTAGAAATAAGCCCGAAAAAAGATATACAATAGATCAGATGGCTGAACAATATGGTCACTGTATATTCAATGCAATTGAGTTGATATGGGGGGTAGCAAAAGAATTATTGTAATAGACATGCTGGTCGAGAAGAATATTCCATTAAGAACTGTTTGGATATTGTGAAGCATTGTCAGCCATAGCACCTTCGGTTTGGATGAACTCGATAAGACATACTGAGGAAGTAATTGATAAATCGTAGATAGTGAACATGTTTTAGAGAGATTGCAAATTAACAGTTTAGTGATTGACTTGGACAGAGACTCCGAAAGTGAAAGTGACTAAAGGAAACTTATGGATATGTGATAATGGTGTGCTACGCTGGAAATTCCTGAGACAGTGATGAGAGTGGAAAAAACTGAAAGTATGCACATAATTAATATAATATAACTGTAGAAAATGACATTATAGGGCGAGAAAAATGTGTGTACACAGATATGCTGGTAATTGATCAGAATTAAACACGGCACTAGGTTAGAATGTATGAAGAGAGAATGAATGGGCGAGAAAAATGTGTGTACACAGATATGCTGGTAATTGATCAGAATTAAACACGGCACTAGGTTAGAATGTATGAAGAGAGAATGAATACTAACTGTTTTGTAGATATGGTAAATGCATTAGGCATAAATGACTCAGTGATTAATTTTATCAAGAACAGTGTACACAGGTAGTAGCAGAAGAAATAAAAAATACAGTGATATCAAGATGACTTGACAAGTAGACATACCATTGAAGGAAACAAGAACTAAATGTAAAACGGTATACTCTCGAATGAAAGTAAAATAGATTACTTTGATATATAATTGTTAATTAGATAAATTAGGCCTCCAGGGAGATATCACTACTTAAAAATATGTGCCTAGAACTTTACTTCATGGGTGGTGTGGAAAAAAGTTAAGTGTAAATATTTTTTATATTGAGGGGTTTTATTCCCTCTAACCTACAATCTATTATACCTGCTTTCTTAATTGTAGTTTTAAGTGATTCCGTAATATATGCGTTAGATTGATTATGATTAATTTTATCAAGAACAGTGTACACAGGTAGTAGCAGAAGAAATAAAAAATACAGTGACATCAAGATGACTTGACAAGTAGATCGAAGGAAACAAGAACTAAATGTAAAACGGTAAATATACTCTCGAATGAATATAAAATAGATTACTTAGACTAATGATATATAATTGTTAATTAGATGAATTAGGCCTCCAGGGAGATATCACTATTTAAAAATATGTGCCTAGAACTTTACCTCATGGGTGGTATGGAAAAAAGTTCAATGTAAATATAATAAAACCCCTCTAACCAACAATCTATTATACCTGCGTTCTTAATTGTAGTTTTAAGTAATTCCATAATATATGCGTTAGATATACTATAATATTAAAATAAATTATATTTGAAAACAGTAGTTTTGTTTCATTATTTTATTTATATTAGAATTTTGTTGTATGTCAAAGCCAAACTGCACTAAAACTCAGAGTTGATGCGGCAACATTGCGACGTTTTGACGTCACAAATTTCTATATATAAATAAACTTTGAATAGACTATATATAGTATTGAATATTATAATATAATATAAAGTTTTGAACAGTATAGTATAGTATATGAATGCTATACTATATTGCTATATTTAATAGTATATAGTTTGTGTATTGAATAACTTATTACTAATTAGAGCTTACTATAATTAACTTAAATTATAATAATAATTAAACTATATCAAAATATATCAAAAATATGTAGCGAATTATGTTAGAAAAAAAACGGAAATGACTTTCCAGTACATCTGGTAATTAGTAGGCAGTAATGAATACATCAATGATTTGTGAATGTTGTCAAAAAGCTTCTATAACACCTATAATATGAGGGCATTCCATCCAGGAGTGTATCTATTCGATTTTTATTATATATATATATATATATATATATATATATATATATATATATATATATATATATATATATATATATATATATATATATGTATAATATAAAACATTAAAGCCGGAGGCCTGGAAACATTATATTCAAAGAACAGCTAATTCCTCATTTTTTAAGGTTGGGGTTCCTATTTTCGTAAAAATATTACCTCTTCTAAAATTCTGTGCGATCTATCAATAATTCATAAGAGTGTATCAAAGTTAGTGAGAGTTATTAAAATGTGATGAAAATATGATTGCAGCCAAACTAACTTGTAAAAATCTAACGGATGCTATATATAGTCTGAAGATGTTTATAAAAGTTTTTTATTCATCTGTATAGCCAATATACGAATTAGAAACAGAATTGCTCATATTTTAGGGTCGAAGTGTTAGTACGAAGTACTATGAAAGATTATTAGTGCATCCCAATGCGCTCGCCAAACAGTTAAATGTGCGCGATGAGTGTAGTGCATGGGCTCATACGAAAACTAGCATACGAATTGATTAATAGACACATAGAGTAAGATTTAATAATCTCTAGAATAAGTTAGAATAGTCTTTAGAATAAGTTAGGATAGAGTTTAACATAAGTTAGAATATTGTCTAGAATAAGATTTAGATTAGAAGTTTGTGCAGAAGATCACTAACTTAAGCGATATTCTACATGCCAGGATAGTTATATTATATAACTGAAATCATATAATAATACTTATTGCCCACGGGCATATTGTTCAAGATCTAAGAGATTAATACAAAATATATATTTTAGGGTTATATTATTGATGCATGTCCAATCTTGCGATATGGCATTTTATATCGGATAAATTTAAATTTTAACTTATTTATTTAAACTAATAGCTCCTTTTTTTTAATGAAAAGTTTCTACTTAAATGAGATGTGCTACTTGATTCGCCATATTGCCCATACATTGCCTATTGAAATAAGTTTTAATCGATGTCATATCGCTTGGCTGAATACAATTTCAATTTTTATGAAGACTGTTCTTTTTTCTGACATATAAAAAATGCTCGCAGACAGATGGAAAAAAGTAAATAGGGAAAAAGACGTATTCTATTTTAAATAATGTATTAATTTTCACGGAAAAAAAGCGAGAGATTTTTGTTAAGCTCCATCAGCGCCGTTCCATCAACTGAAATAAAGAAATAGCTGCAAAATAAAAAAAATATTGTTCTGTTGTTACTGTTTGTTCTTTTACCAAATCCCTTTGTTTATTTGATTTATTTTTTGTATTAGACCATTATTCTTCCGACTATAACCTAACAAACAGGTCTAGGTCCCTTGACACAACTACCATACATTTTAAAATATGGAAACTACACACCAATCAGAAGGCTTTACGATCATACATAGCAAGATGCAGCCATAAAATGGTACGGGCTGAAAAATATACGTTAGAGACGCTATAGTTTCTCAGTTCTTGAGTTGTTTCCTTCCTTATGGGATAATACCGTAGTCATTTCAAAGCCAAGCCGAATAAAAAACACGGACATTTTAGAGCACAGAATAAATGTGGCAACAATATTTTGGTTTTTATAATATAAGGAAACTTCGGTAATTGTATGTAGCAAAACATGATTTATTTGTTGAGTATTTAAAATTGAATTGGAGGTATATTTTTAGAATATAGTTTATTGAAGGATAATATTTGAAGGGGTGTTTGAATTTGAAAATAGCTTTTTAGATATATTTGTGGTCTAGATGCAGATGAAAACGTTCTTGAGGTTGTAATGTTGTAATAAAATTAAAACAAGGTTCACTTAGTTAAGCGGTATTTCCAACGAGGATATTTTTTAATTAATTTATTCATTATCAAGGAGATGGGAGATATAGATAACACTAAAAGATGTTTAAAAATCTATACTGTTATGTATTATTTTTGTTTTCTTCTATATGTATATATGAGGGATCTGGTTTAAATGTGCCTATATGTGAGTATATGTATATTATTTGACTTATTAGTATATTGTTTGACTTTTAATAAATTATTTATGGTATTTAATTTTGACGAAATTGAATAAATTATTGATTCCTGATGGTATAATAATAATTGATGTAAAGCCAATAGTGTCCGATTTTGCATTATTGCATAATAACAAGTCAATTGAAACGTCTCCGGCCTACCATAGTAAAAACATTTTTTTGGCAAAATTAGTTTTTTTATTATATATAACATAATTCCCTTCAAGGGTGATCCACTGATTACAGCAACCCTCCAGCTTTTCGATACCATTTTTGTAGTACGATTTCTCGTTTGCTTCAAAATAGGTCTCAGTTTCGGCGATCACCTCTTCACGAAAATTTCTTCCCAGCGAACATTCTTTTGTGATCTGAGAACAGGAAATAGTCGCTGGGGGTAAGATTTGGAGAATACGGTGGATGAAGAAGCAATTTGAAGCCCAATTCATGGATTTTTTCCATCGTTTTCACTGACTTGTGACACGGTGCATTGTCTTGGTGAAACACCACATTCGTTTTCGTCAAGTGCGGCGATTTCGTCCCTCAAACGGCCCAATAACATTATCTAAATAGTCACTGTTGATGTTACTGTCCTTTTCCAAGGTAGTCAATGAAAATTATTCCATGCGCATCTCAAAATACAGACGCCATAACCTTGCCAGCCTACTGTTGCGTTTTCCCACGCTTTAGAGCAGGTTCATCGTGTACACTCCACTCGGATGACTGTCGATTGGATTTCGCTGTGAAATGATGGAGCCATGTTTCATCCATTGTCACATATCGACGCAAAAACTCGGGTTTATTATGCTTGATCATCTTCAAATACTGCTCCGAATCATCAACTTGTTGTATTTGGTCAAAAGTGAGCTCACGGGGTAGTCACTTTGCACAGAGCTTTATCATATCCAAATAGTGGTGAATGATATGATGTACACGTTCAGTTGATATCTGAATGTCTGCTATTTTATTCAGTTTAAATTTACGGTCATTCAAAACCATTTTGTGATTTTTTAAAATGTTTTCGTAGGTAACAACCTCTTTTGGGCGTCCACTGTGTTCACCATCTTCAGTGCTAGTTTCAACATTTCAGTCGATTAAAACTCTACGTTATGGATGTTTTTTCGAACATATCTTATTTGAATTCGATACAGAAACGTAGCATACAAATTTTAATTCCACAAAGATTACGGCATTGTAAGATTCAAACCGCTTTATGCGATAGCAGGCGCCAATAAATTATCGTTTGGTGTGATAAAGAGTATCACCTTCGAGAATTTATGCCCCAGGTAGGGTGGAAAGTGGAAATGCAAAAAACAGAGAGAGAGAGACCGAAAAAAACCGGCCGAATATTCCATTAGATGAGTATTTTGTTTTAGGGCTAAAAGAGCAAAAAGAAATGTAGGGTAAGAAGGGAGGTATGCAAAAAGAAAGAGACGAGAAGAAGGCAAATATTTACGTTGCTTTTTTTCCCTGAAACGGACTAAATTGATATTCTTATTGGTTTAGAAGTGCCGTTTTTTTTGCAATAGAATAAATCGAATGAACTCTATATAATAAAAATCCGACTACAATGAATTATTAAAATGTCTTTGGGTTTTGGTTGCGTGATAAGTTTGTCGTCAATAAAGCAATCTTATATCAGCATTTTTATATAATATCGATATTTTATTCAATATTTTATACAAATCAGGTATTTTACAACGAATGAGTGGATTCTTTTTTATATAGAATATAGTTGAATATTCGCGATTTAAAAAAAATGTGTATGATAATTTAAACAATAATAAAACTAGCGTTAATAAGGTTTCTTGGTTTTTTGAAAATCACTTAAACATATATTTTCCATCTTCCAGCAGCATTTGATTTTATGTTAGAAAAATTGAATGTTTGGCTTTTTGACACAAAGACAAATAGAATTTCAAATAGCCGTAATCGTAATAAACCTCACACTGTGTGTTTTGATCACCAGAGGGTCGAAGGTATAAAACCAAGAACAACGGCCAGATTTTTTTGGTGTTACGCTTTGGTTTGAAATTTTACAGCACACCTTAGGTTATTTTTCATTTTAGTGTAAGATTGATACTTGTGATTGTGATTGTGATTTTTTTGATATTTCTTGTTAAGACATTATTTTTATAGCGGTAAAAATTATTTGCCTATATGTAAAAATGCAGCAAAATTTTTACATTTACCAAACCCCACATTTGCATTGTCGATGAATAACTAAAATAAAAATATAACTAACAGAATCAATAGAATAGTGGCAAATAAAAGTTTTGTAATTCAATTATTCTTTAGGCTTATTTTTCTCAATTTGTCACATTTTATTTAAAACATTTATTTTGTCTTACATTTATAGTTTTATACACTTGTATTCGTAAGAGAATCTAAGATAACATAAAAATTGTATAAACATTTATATTACCAGTTGTACCGGAAAGTTATGACCGGTTTTTTAATAAATGTCGCTATGCTTAAGCATGCAATGTTATGATTTGAACCATATGTCATTTCATTCTACTCAAGTAAAGCTTCAAAGCTATACGTGTTATATTTTGTGAAAACAACACCATCATAGATTTATATCTCTTTGAAAATCTCAAGTTTCGTGCAAGAAAACGTGCATTTGCGGCATTATGCATCACTTTCCTTAATTTAATCAGAAGTAAAAACCACAGAAAGTAAAATTTGCTTGTAGAGACTTACGGCAACCGTGCTCTAACCTTAATATTTGAGGCTTGGCTTCTACAATTCAAAAGTGGTTATTTCGATATGCAAGGACGTTGTGTAGACGGGAAAAAAATTAAGATGCGAATATTCAAGAATTATTGCATGAAGATCCAACCCAAACTCAAAAATGATTGTCAGAAGAGTTAAATGTGGCCCAAAAAAACGATTAGCGACCGATTATGTTTAATGGGGAAAATGCAGAAGATAAGAAGATGGGTGCCATATCAATCATCACACTCATAAAGCAAAACTGGTCAAGGAAGAGTTGAAAGCACCCGCCATGCTCTCCAGACCTTTCCCTGTCCGGCTATAAATATTTCACGCACGCTTGAAGAGCAACACTTTGCCAATTTCGAAAAAGTTAGAAAATGGCTTAATGAATGAAAAAACTTTTGTTTTGCTCAAAGGAGAAACAGTTTTTTTTGGGATGGCATCCATAAATTGCCTGAAAGATGGACAAGATATATAGAATTAAATGGCCAATACTTTGCATAAATAAATTTTTCTATTTTCTTGAAACTCATGTAGGATATTTTCGAAAAAAACCGTTAATAAGTTCTCGGTACACACTTGAAGAGCAACACTATTAATAACAACTAGTAATACAACAACAACTAACAGCAACTAGTAATTTCGAAGAAGTTCTAAAATCCCTAAAGGAATGAAAAAACTGTCTGTTCTTTGAGCAAAACAAAGGACAAATATTTTATTTTAGGATGGCATCCAAAAATTGCTTCAAAGATAAGATGTATAGAATCAAATGGCCAATACTTAAAGAATATACTTAGAATATTAGGTAGTTTTTATTTTCGAAAAAAAAGCGGTAATGACTTTCAGGTTCTCCTGGTATTGGAACGTTTTTTCTAAATAATTCTTCTAGCTTAAAATATAAATATTAATATTATTCATATTTAAAACATTTTATTTATTTTAATTTGTAAATTAGTAAGGAAAAAGTTGTTTGCAATATGAGAATACCGATTGTTAGTAACATCGTGATAGATAACTTACCAAAGAATACGTTGAAGATGTATAAGAGCTTCTTCTTTCTGAATTCTGAGATAGGCATGTTGGCTAGTCGGTTCTGTAAACAAAAAAGCGTCCAAATTAAGTAAATTCCGAATTTTATATGACGGATTACTAGCTAAATATGATTGATGGATAATTCGAGTTTTCCGTGGAATTTCGATAATAAAAACAAAACTGTCTTTCATCAATTTTTTTGCGCTCCTCTCATTCATTTCAATTATGTTCTTTATTGATTGATGTTGGGTCTTAATTGGTATGAACGATTGTTCCAGAAAAGTTGCGGTTGATTGTATATTAATGTAGAGGAAAATCATTTTGCCAACTTAAATGTTAGTGTCCATATATTAAAATTATGTTTCGATGGTGAGTGATAAAATTTCTTTATCTGAGCTCTTTGGATTTAGGGGGCTCGAGCTATCCCAAATTAAATTTTGTCCTCTAGAAAGGCATTGAGATAATACTTCATGTTTAGTGCTTTTGTTTCATTAGGCTTTAGTACCTCAATATATTAGTAGTGTTTATGGTGTTGATTAAGCGATTTCTGGTCTGGATTATCGTAGCGCATTCATAGTTCTATTAAAACTACTCTATTTTCTACTGCTAACATATTTATGAAATACAAGATTTGAATATCTCTCAGTATCAATTCATGTACCATATGTCAATTTCTTGGCTCTTGGGTATTACTCACTTTTCCCATTATTAATTTTCACATTTCTGTAGCCATCTTGATTGTTTCTTGCTTATACTATTACAATTTTTCAGTAGTTTTATTCATAAAATAATAATGAAGTAAAATCACAGTAAAGTAGAAGTACTAGTTCTATTCTGTTTAAGCGGTTTTTAATGTTATCTACGTGTATTTTGTTTCTGCACTTATTTGGATGGATCTCTGAACTAACCCAATACTTTGTGCATTTTGGATTGTCGTAGTAGATCCTCTTTTTATCACAATCACAATGCTACAAGAAACTCTTGGTTTCATACGTCGCAAGCAATAAAAGCCCGATATTGAAAATGTTGGGAAAAACATATTCAGTCAATTTGTGAAGTAGTCACTTTACTTTCTTCTGGATATTTTTAAAAGCATAAAAACGTATGTTTAGAAACAGTGACTTCACCAACTCCTAAGCTACTTGAAAGTTTGAGTTTTGTTTTCTCTCAATAAATCTTGCAATTCATTACCTTCGAATCTTTTTGTTTCTTCAGGTCAGTGATGTCAAAATCACCACTATATATATACAACTGAAATTAAAACCAACAATTGGGATATACCAGAGTAGCATCATCATAATAATACTAATAAATCAATAATACTAAATAAGAAATTGTACCTAATATTATGTAAACACTTACACTAAACACCTGGAATATTATTTTGATCTTCATATCTCCATAGCATTTATATTTTATTTGAGGGTACATACAAATATTTTTAACAAAAATTGAACCGACTTAAAAAAATAAATAAGGAACTCGCTAAAAAGTAAAAAATAATCAACACAAAGAGAAACCTTTTAAAATAAAATATGTACAAAATAATCGTTGTAATAACTAAATAAAAATAAACCAAAGCTTTATTTAACCAATCTGTACAATACATACAATATAGCTTTATACCTACCTATACCTATTTATCTATTTACAATATTATTTTAACTACTACCAACTGATTAGTTTGAATTCAGTGCCAAACCTAAACAGTTATATTAATTTAGATTTGTTTTGTTGGTTTTTTTTAATTTAATTTTTTGTGTATGTCACAAAATTATATTATTATTTTTATATTAGTTTATATAGAATATTTTTTATATAGTTGTCTATCATATTTCTACAAGCATATCAGATATATGCTATGGTTAGTGCTTATAAAGCAAACTTAATGACTTTTGCACTGAACGACTTTCGATTTTCCGTCACATCAGCTCAGTAATAATAATATACATGACGTTCATGATGTTCATATAATAATGAACATTATGAACATTGTCTGAAAAATGGAATAGAATTATGGAGAATATTTTAATTGAATAATTTTTGTACAATATATACTTATTGATCCAAAAAATTGATAAAATACAATTTTCGGGGCCAATAAAAAGAAGCTTCTGGAATATACTGACCAAATGGCGATTTTCTTAATCATTACGACATTAATTATAACCAAAACTGGCCCTAAATCAACCGCAATTGTCGCGATTCGACCACCGAGGGAGGCGGCGGGGTGTTTTTGAATGATTTACATGGGAATTGCGATGAGAAAATTGGGTAAAACGAGTCGTGCTCGTTAAACAAGTGGGGGGAGGTTCCCTTAAACGACATGGTGTTCCATAATTGATGAAACAAAATTAACTTTATTCCAAATTAAAATTGTTCGTGGTTTTGTTTAAAAAGGGGAATAGGACTGAATTTGAATAAGTTTTTAGATGCTTATGATGGTTCACGTTTTGCTGCTGAAATAATGAACGAAAATACAAGATAACGCTGTCCCAAATACTTCAGCTTGTTGGTAAATAGTCATCTTGTTGATTTTATTTTATTATTTCAAATAATCCAAAATTAATAAGGGAATAAAAGTAAACAAACGAAAATTAATTACTAATGGAAAGGTAAAGTTTCTTTACAATATTAAGTGTAAAAATTTGCTTCAAAGATACAAACGATTGTCATTTTTTTAATCGGTAAAACACTATATAAAAAGTATTTAAACATCACCAAAACGTTATTCTATAAAATATTATGTGTTTAATATTAATTGAAGGACATATTGTTCTATAACCTGTTAGAATGTGAAAAATGAAGCAAACATTTTAAGTGTAAATTACTTATTTTACCCTTAGTGTTCATTAAACATTATTACCCTGACTTATTTCGGCTAACCGGCTTCAAAAAATAAATTAGGAACTCACTAAAAAGTAAAAAATACATTTTTAAATTATGTACATAATAATTGTTGCACTAAATAAAACTAAACAAAAACCTCATTTATCCTATCTACTACACGTATTATATATTCTACTATATACAACCAATTTAGCTTAATACTTATCTAAATCTTTTATCTATTTATAATATTATTTTAACTACCACCAACTGATTATGCTGCCGCTCATCAAATATGGTTAGTACTTAAAAAGCAAACTGAGCGGCTTTTGTTTAGCAATAACCTTATACATCAATATCTGATTATTATAGATAAAAAAATATGTGAAAACTTTGCCCGTGCTTTTGAAATTTGAGGTTTTCCCTCCATTTGGCCGGATTCCGCCATCAAATCCTGACTGGGTCAATGGGGCCACCTCGGAAATGCACTCTTTCGAATAAAAAAAATAATTTTTAAAATCGGTCCATAATGGACGGAGAAATCGGCGAACATACATTAAAAAATATAAAGTCGAGGAGGAGGTTCTATGTTACCTCAACCTTTTTTGAAGTCGGTTAATAAAAGAAGAAGAACAATATTAGATATTGCTGAGTTACCTCGTGGATATTTTTTCTTTAATTCATCAGTTGTAAAGATAGCAACAGTTTGCAAAGTTTAAATCATACTATTAATTTTAATACATTGTTTTGTTTGTGTTTAATATATTTGCCGAATATAGGGTAGTAAAGATATTTTAACAAAGTATAAAACAAGAATTACTATGCATATTTAATATTTCTCATTATTTATCCTTTTCGGTGCTATAGACAGACAAAGGTCTTGGTAGAAAAACGATTTGTTATATAAACTCCAACTTTTCCATATCGTTAATACTATTTTTGTTATAACAGGAAAAATATAATGGTAATTAAATGCTATTTTATATATAGTAATATTATATTGTTTCATGTAAATTATATATTGGTGTAATTATAAAAGAAATGGTGAATTTTATGATGTACAAAATGTTTTTATTCAAATAATAATTCAAGACTGTACGGTTTCATTTTATATTATTAAATATATTCATAAAAATTATATATTGTTGCAATTATAAAAAAATGTGAATTTCATTATTACCAAACAAACAAACATGTCTTTATCCAAATAATAATCCAAGACTGTACGGTTTCAAGAAGTGACTTTATTGAGAAGTCAATTTCTTTAGTGAAATGTGCCAAGATAATGCAATATTGGCTTATCTCATATATTAGAAATGAGTCTCTTTTTGTTCTACAGCAGATTTTGGGATACCTGCTGTGGAACTCCAAAGGGACTTTCTATTCAAGCTATACATATTGCAAAGTTTTATGTTATTATTCATGTAGATTCAATTTACCATTATTCGTCAGCAGATTTTTTCAATTAAACTTGCTGTTAATAAGATGAATGTACGGATGTTTTATTTGTGTATGTTTCTTTAACTGCTTCTCTATATTTTGATATGTATTCACTATCCGGCTTGATTTCTTATAACATATTAATCCAATGCATTATCACTAAAAAACACCTATTATAACAAATATGAATAATATTCCTTTATAAGACCCTATATATACATAGAAGCGACATAAAATGTTTTCTTGTTCAAAAGAATTATTTTCCGGGCTTTTTACTTAAATAGAACTATCAAGATAATTAAGAAAGATGATAAAACGTCCTCTTTCAACACTACATTAGATCTCGGTATAGAACAAAAACGAAAAGAGATGTTTCTGTTTATTTTGTTTCCGGTTTCCAGCTTCTTTTCCTCGACCAAAAAAAAACCGAAACGAAAATGGGTTAACAGAGTTCTCTCGTTCGGAAAAGTCGATGAATAGATTTCTTCTAGGTCAAGAAGTTTAAAAGGTGAATATACCGATATATTTCGAGTGACAGACAGGGGGAAGAGAAGTGATGCAGAGTAGTTTTGCTAGGAAACGTAAAGTAATGAATAATACATAATATTGGAGTGTTATATAATGGCAAACATTTGTTTTATAAGTGTAAAAATAATAGCATAATTATAATACTTTATAGCTGATCGGTATCCAAGAGTTGACGAATCTTCATTGGTATGATGGTTTGATTTGAGTTTGAGTATGATTGGTGATGATTTGATAACTGATTTCAATTTTAAGTGCACCATTACGATTGGGGAACTTGTTGTTTTTATATTTTAAATTTTTGACTTTAATTATACGTGATAATATATCCTTCAGATGATATTTATTATTATAAGTAATATGTTGTCCCTTCATAACATTTGAACAGGTCGAAGAAATTTACGAGCTTTTTTTTTGTTTCCTTTAGTACGTAAAACACATATCTCTCCTTATTTTATGGTCTTTAAAATTATTTTTGTTTATTAGATATTTTTTATACAGTATATGTTTTTTTTTTAATAAATTTAAATTAGTTTCATTTGAACTAAAGTAACGGTAGATGTTAAAATGCGTACACTTTTATTTATGCTGGAAACATCAGTCGTCCTCATTTTTTTGAAAATGACCAAGGTCTTGCAGTTACTGTTACTGCTGAACGGTACCAAGACATGATTTGAAATTTTATTGTTAAATGAAAGAGCAAGGACTAGAGGTTTCAGCAAGATAGGGCCACAGTACACACAGCTCGTTTAACTATTCAATTACTGAATGATGTTTTTACATGAAGACTAATTTTGCGAAGTGGTGATTTAGCATGACTGGCCAGATCTTCGGATATAACAACACCAGACTTTTCTTACGGGGGTTTTTTAAATCAAAAGCTTATGTGAAAAGCCGTAAACGATTCAACATCTTAAAGATAATATTCGTCATGAAATTGAAGAAATTCAGCCTTAGATGTTGCAGGATGTTATGAAAAATGCCGAATTTAGGCGATATAATTTTTCAATTGTAACGAAAAAAAAATGTCAAAGACCAAATAAACTTTTTATGAAAATCAAATTTACTTATCTTTCCTATAAGTTATGGGCAAACGAAATGGGAGCGGAACATTTGCTCCACGATGTATAAGTTCGTGTGGTTTGGTTCGCTTCAATCTAGTGCTTTCAAGTTGCTGTGCTTTTGTAATTTTCCTTCATATTTTATTTGACTTGCCCAAATAATAAAGCCCAAATAGGCTGATTAATCACTCTTCTATCTTGCTTGTATTTTTCGACTAACTATCTCTGTAATTCAATCTATCATTGAGATGAATGCGGATGTACTTGGCTGCTTCTGCTTGAGGAATTGGGCATCTCTCAAGTGATATAATTAGGTTGGAAAAAATGTGCAAAACTATAAATTAATAATTTACTTATTGACTTCTTAAAAATTTGCGAAAATGAAAGCTAAATTTACTAATGAAATTTTGGATACATTCCCATATTATATATAAGGATATCAATTTAGTTTTACCACTAACAGACAGATGGTTCTCCACAATTGGTTGAATAATAATATTTGTTAGTTGGATATATCGATATTTTTTGAATCAAATATCAATATTATCGGCCGACATTTTTTGAACGATATATCGATATTTTTTTAAGCCGATATTTTTCGATATTTTTTCAAAAAAATAGGTATATTTCTTAAACATTTTTTTTGCGATATATTGATTTTGTTTTGAAAATATCGAAAATGATATGTCGATATTTTTGTATAATATCGATGTTTTTCTCGATGGCCGACACCACTAGGGTGAATATCCAAATATAAGACGAGAACAGTTTGCAATATGGTAATGTTGTCGGAAATATATTTATTTGTTGAAAAGGTATAACCACGTAATTGTTTCAGATTGATGGGATTATTAGAAAGAAGAAAAACAGACACAGGAATACAATGAAAATTAATGAGCTTCAAAAGTAAAAAGGTAATCAATTGTCATTTACAAATCAGTTGAATTCTTCTGTGACTGTATTCTGTCGCTGAACTACTTAGAAACAGGTGTGTATTTGAATGGTTTGCGGATGATATTTGTTGTTAATAAATAGATACTCTATTTATTAGCAACAAATATTTCTTCATTGTTATAGACAGTGATTCGTTATTTTTTAGACATGAATACAATAATGAAGATCTATTGTGGTTTCAGGGTGCATTATTGAATATTTTTTCTATTCATTTTTCTATGCTTTTCTATACTTCCTTTAAAAGCATTTTAATACTATTTGTATTAACTATTGTATTGTATCTGTATGTATAACTGTTGTATCTTGATATTATTACATTTGCAATAACTTTCGAGGCTTCAACTCTTTAAGGGGTGTCTAATATTGTCACTAGATTTTTTGTAATTGACGCCATCTATAGTCAAAAACGTCAGTAAAATTTTTTATGCCTAATATTAACCAACATTCATTTGTTGAATATAAATAACAGTAATTTTAACAACAAAGAATATTTAAAATTGAATACCAAGACTGTTAAAATATTTGCCTGTAAAGGTACTTTGCATTTTAAATAATTATACAATAATTTCATTAAACGTAAGCTTTAAATGTATTTAAGGTATTTTAAGCAACATTTCTAAAATAAGAGAACAGAATCTCCGGTAGAATTTCAATTACGCTTTATACATCTTCTGAACAAACGACATGAAACTTTGAGTTCGTTGAGTTTCACGGAATTTTTTCTAACCTAATTACGAAATATTATAATACGTTCTCCATAGATCTCGAACAAAACTAACAAGGATAATTACGTTTATTTTAATCTCAAGGCATCAGCTCGTTTTCAAAGCATTCTTTGATTAATGAACTTTATTGTTTCGGATTTTATTAAAAACGTAGCCTGCTGGATAATTTTTACGGGTAAAATTAAAAATCTTATTTCTTGTTTTATACCTTATTATTTAATCTCACTAAAAATTTTAAATCTTATTAAAAAATCTTATTTTTAAATTTGTTTGAGTCAGTAGTTTTTTGTATACACTGTTGGAAAATATATTATGTATATTTGTTATAAATATTATCTGCGTAATTTTTAATACTAAATTCGTTATTGCTGATATGTGAAAAATATAGCATGGAACATTGTACTGAAAATACTTGAATTTAAGTAAGAAAAATGTCCAGATGTAGAACAAAATTGAAGTAGTTTATAGGTGGAAAAAAAGATATATATATATATATATATATATATATATATACCATCATGTGGTGTAAAAGGTGATCACTATTAAGGTAAAGGTAAGAATTTTTAAATGATTTTTTGAAATTAAATGTACCGGAATGTAAAAAAAAGAATATTGAAGAAAAAAATTGATACTATGCATCTTAAGTAAAATATTCTTACTTATAACATCTCATTTATTAGAGTTATAAAAGAAAGTATATATTGGAGCTAAGAAAGGTAGGCAATTTAATAAAATGATAGGAAGCATTTAAAATTGAATATAACCATAAGTGGAAATCCATGACCAAACAAATGCAGTTTCGCATTAGTGAATTATAGAAGAATCATAAATCCACAGAAGGCGCTCGGAGAGAAAGAGAGTATATACTTCTTAGGCAACATACTGCTGTTGGGATCACAGGATTTCAATTATTCTTTTGTTACTGCTGGTCAGAAGAGTTCTGTTTCCAAAAATTGTTAAAATCCTATTTTATTACGCTGGTTTTTGGGGGAAGATGAAATTTAATGGATTAAGCCACATAAGTTTGTTAGGAATTTCATATATATGTACCATTGTAATGGGTTCCTATGCCATGCTATGAAAAAGTCAATGAAGGAGATCAAAAAGCAACCCAAGACAAGCACAAGAGACATCATAAAGAATGTCGAACTTGTGCATTAGAGGTGGTGCAAAATAGAGTTCTTGTAAAATTTATAATAATTATATAAAAACTATTTAAATAAAATATGAATATGCCATCCCCTAATTTGTTATGTTGAAGCACTTAACGGGGAAAGGAAACATATAATTTTTCTAGAAAATATTAGGTTTTTTCTTGAAAAAAAAGTACTACCTTTAACAACTTTGCCAACTATATTAATCTATTACATATAATAAACATATATAAATTCTTAATATACAAAATATGAATGAATACAATAATAAAAGAAAGTCAGTAGTCAGAGTTGATTAAACAAATAAATAGTTTTCCTCCTTACTAAAAGTGAAGAAGATGCAGTTTGTGAGAAGAACGTAAACCGCAGACTAATTGAGTGATGTGCTATTGATTATATGTTTGGAATATATTATTCATATGCATGGATGAAGGTAGAAGAAGTGAAATGGTGCACCACGAAAAAAGTTAATCATTGTTTTCAATTAATTGTATTCATTGCTATTATGTTATATGTATTTAATATTATTTTATGATTTTGTAAAACTTGTAATCAGTTGGTGAATATATTTAAACCAATGGACGTTATAAATAGAAGATATTTTATTAAAAAATCCTTGATAATCAAATAAAAAGTTATTAAATAAAAGAAAATAAATTTGCACATCAAGCAATGCACATTATTTAGTTGTACGTTTAGTTAAAGTGTAATTTTGCATTTATTATTAAGAGGATTATTGAGCCTTTTATAATGTTATATATTGTGCTGTGTTTGTCATGCGTCTACAATTTCAATTGCTAATAATATGACGTTACATGTCACTGGTAATAGGCAATAATGGCTGGTACAGTTACATTAATTTAAGTCTTGTTATTAATATATAACCCGGTTATATAGTAAATAAAATTATTTACGTTTGTTGGCTAATGGAATAATTAATAATATATACCATTCGATAATTATGAACAAATAATTATGCTATATGTAATTAATAGGGTAAAATTTTCATTGTGGTAATTGTGATATATTTTTATGTGTCATTTACGATAATGAACACGTAAATATGATATGATAGCTTGTTTATTAAGCTTTGTGCTCAGTACTTCAACATTGTGCTTATTAGGCAGTAAATTTTGAATTCCATAAAAATGTTATTTTAAAATTAGAAACATTAATTCGAATGCGGTTTTTAAAGTTTTAAAAATATTTTGTTGGTCATTTTGGATGAGATTTAGATCTAACATCATGATCTTACATTTTTGGTAGATTACCTCTGAATATACAACGTGGGGCAAAAGTCCCGCTACCATTTTGATTGCTTATAATTTTGCTCAAAGAATAGATAAGTAAGTTAGGTTTTCATAAAAAGTTTATTTGGTCACGATTCGCTATGCCACTTTCGGCTGTTTTAAAGCCATTTTTCATGACATTTTGCAACATGTGAGGTTGAATTTCTTCAATATCGTGACGAATATTGTTTTTAAGAAGTTGAATCGTTTGAGATTTATTCACATAAATTTGTGATTTTAAAAAACCTCATAAGAGAAAGTCTGGCGCTGTTAAATCCGGAGATCTGGCTGGCCATGCTAAATCGCCACTTTGCGAAATTAGTCTTTGTGGAAAAACGTTATTCAATAATTGAATTGTTGAACGAGCTGTGTGTGCTGTGGCCCCATCTTGCTGAAACCACATGTTCTCTAGTCCTTGGTGTTGCATTTGTAACACAGTAACTGCAACACTTTGGTTATTTTCAAAAAAATAGGGACCGATGATGCTTCCAGCATGAATAGCACACTATACAGTTGTTTTTAGTAGATGCAATGATGTTTCATGAATTAACTGAGGATTCTGCGTTTCCCAAAAGCAATTATTCTCTTTATTGACGTGGCTACTGAGAAGAAAATGGGCTCCATCGCTCATTATCAATTTAGACGAAAAATCTTCAATTTTATCAGACAGCCTTAGGATTGCATTACTGTACTCAACTAGTTGTTCAAGATATCTCGATAGCAATTCTTGAAGTAACTGAATTTTGTACGGGAACATTTTCAAATCAGTTTTCAAATTTTGCCTTAAACTGCGTGCAGTTACACGGGAACCACGTCTCCGAATTGATGTTTCTGGAGACTCTGCATCACTATTGCGCACCAGAGCCACATTTTCAGGGTTACGAGACATCTGTTGCCTTCCAGAACGATGCCTGTCTGCTGTCATGTCGTACTATCGAAAATTGGCATGGAAACGATATATTGTGGTTTTGTGAGGCATTGGACGATTGGGATATTTTTGACGCAATTTCCGCTGAGTGGTAATAATGGAAGGATTATTTTCAATAAGTATTGTCACTATTTCTGCTCGTTCTTGTGGTGTATATTAATCCACAATAAATTTGGACGTCCACACAACATAATGGTTAAAACGAAACTGAGTTAAACGTCACGTAATCAAGATGGCGAGCAATCAAAATGGTAGCGGGACATTCGCCCCACATGTTATAAAATAATACGCTAATTATTAATTTACTAATTTACTATTTTTTTTTTCCGTAAATAAAAAAAAATATCAATGGAAATCAGTGAACCATAGTACGACTTGTTACTTCCCTCTAATTTTTGAAATAAAATTGTATGGAAAACGATTATCATCAAACAAAGATGTAGCGATTCATAGTTTGGGGATGGAACCTAAAAAATTGCTTAGTATATGTTTTCAATTTAAATGTCATCGGTCATATTATATAATCTTGAGTGAAATAATTTAAGAAGAAATATATTTAAAAAGGAATCTCCTGTCATTCTTAGGAAAAGGCCTATGTTTGAATATTTTGATAACTAAATTAAAAGTTATAGTAAGAGTTTCAAAATTTTGTGGAATTGTATTTTATTATTTTGTTAGTCATATAAGGGGAATTACTGGAATATTAGAGGTACAAATATGAACTCGCCTTTTAAAAGGCAGTGTAATTATTTTTATTGAGTAGGAACGGCAAGAACATCTCTATTTCTATTTGCTTCAAATATTAAGATATGTGTTTTGTTGAGTGGAGAGACCGATACTTTGTGGGAAGTTTTATTGTAAGAGAAAATGGTGCTTTCAAAAATGTACGGCAATTTCTGTTCATCAGCCCTTCCAATTTGCAACACGGAAAATTACAAAAAAAAACGCGGAATTGGCATCATTAGTCGAAGAGGATTTATCTCAAGCACAATCGGAATGGCATACATTAATTTTACTAAATACCGACTGAATCAGAACGTTTCAGCAGGAATTGGATTTTCGGGAAATTTGATAGATACAAAATTGGAAATTTTTAGATGTCGAATAATGATATGATATAATTTCGATAAAATTTTAGATCTAAATATTTTTATTATCTTCTCTACAACTCTATAATATTTATTTGCAAAATATCGACTACATATATTAAGAATTAAAAAAAAATTAAGTTGTGTATTTTCTTCCTCTATTTCTGAAAATTCATTATATAGCTTTTGTTGAACTAACTGTATAACATCTGTAGTAACACTGTATAATACCCTATAATAACCTGTAACAAAGAGTTAAATTATTTAGAGTGAAATATTCTTTTTTTAGTTCTTTAGTTTCTATAATAGCCTTTAAATTATTAACTTAATTAATGACAATAACTTTATATAATATTAATATTCAATATTTTAATAATTGGTTTCCATATTCGAAATAGTTATTAAAAAAATAATTTAATTAGTAGATATTCATAACTGAAAATTATTTTTATAAGCATTCTCAAGCATATTTCAAAAAAGGAGGTCAATTACCCGTCAATTATAAATCGATTTTCAAAATTCTTTTTTTATTCGAAAGGGTGCACTTCTAAGGTGGTCCCATTGGTACCAAGTTTGGATCTGATGGGGGAAGGGGAGAAATCTGATTATCTAAAATATTCAGATATAGAACTGATGTGAGGAAAAATCGGAAGTAGTACAGTGTAAAAGTCAGTCAGTTGGTTTTTAAACACTAACCATATCATAGGAGACGTTATAGAATCATTATAGGCAATTGTTTATATGATCTAATGTTTAGAACGTTTAGCTCACACGCGGAGGTCGCGGATTCGATTACCAACATTGTAACAATTTTTTTTCAGTTTCATTGGAACATTTGTCGAATTACCTAGACCTAAACAATACAAGAATTTTAACATAATTTTGTGACATATACACAAAATTAAATTACGAACAAAACAAATCTAATTTGTTGCTTGTCACTGACTTCATCACTTTTTATCACTTCATTAGTTGGTAGTAGTTAAAATAATATTGTAAATAGATAAATAGGGATGTATTAAGCTAAATTGTTAGGTTAAATAAGTTTTTTTTTAATTTTTATTTAGTTGTTACAACGATTATGTACACATTTTATTTTAAAACGATGTTTTTGTGTTAAAAATCTAAGTTTGATTATTTACTTTTTAGTGACTTCCTTACTTATTTTCTGAAGTCGGTTCAACTCTCTTGTTAAAAATATTTTATTTAATGTTAATATGGGGAAACTGTACCATATTTAACTATAACAAGTTAATGTTACTTATTTAAAGGGTTAAGAAATATTGCTGAAACTAGCTGAACGTGTTACAGATCAATGTTACTAACAGCAATTGAAGGCTTTTAAAGCTATATACAGCGAAAAAGTATAATTTAGAACACAAAACCATAAATTCAGAAGGTGTTAAGAAGAAAATCATCTAAGTCGCATAAAATATTTTTGATGCATTTTTGATCTAAAGCACAATTTTTATTAAAAAACGGTGACATTTGCTAGAAGGTTCGTTTTTATTAATACGTTAATGATAATGAATATACTGATGAAAAGATTTACTTGCTACAAAATCCGATCTATGTTCCTAGTATAGATTTGCTAAAAAAGTGAAGTGAAGTGAAAGAAGTTTGAATATGTTCTTCGCTTAATGAATCAACAGATTTTAGCGTCCTCTACGAAAACATTCAGCCAATTCAGATACCCCTAAATCGGCGCTATCCCTAATTTTGAAGTCAGTGAATGAGTTGCTTTCTGATAACTACTTGTTCAGATAGATGTAACATGGATTGACTAGCACACTGTCTTGAAATGCAGTAGGAGTACCAGATTGATTGTTGTTCGAAAACGTTTCTTTGTTCCTTTTAACAATAGAGATTTTGGATATAAATGTATAGAAGTATTAGTGACCCAACAAGGACATTTACAGTTCTAACTTAACTTCTCTGTCTCGGCATATTTGACAACGTGCTTAATTAATGAATGAAATTCCAGTATTTCAACAATTCTGAACGAGTTTAATGTTACCGTTGGTAGCAGAAGCTTCAATTATGCTCAAAAAGTTGATTATTGGTGCATAATCCGATAAAATGTAGAAGGGTCTCTGGACAGTAAAGAAGCTCCAAAAGAAGAACAGTAAGCTGAAAATGATTCGTATGAAGTTGATGATGGACTGAAATATAGTGCAAGGATAACTGATTAATTATTAATTTGTTTGAATTAATTAATGAATGCCATATACATAAATCTACTATTACTCCTTTAAACTTTTAAAAGCCTTTTTCTCGAAAATATGTTTTTCGAATTTGTATATATTCTAACTCTTATAGTTTTTAATCAATCGTTATGAAATTTTACACATACTTCTTTATAGAGAGATAGAACCAAAATAAAATTTTCAAGTTTACTATTTTTTATTGCATGTAAATATAAATGAAATGGTAAAGATAGTACTTGATTTTCACATTGCAAAAATATTTTAATTTTCGTTTAAGTTCTTATAGAGGGGTCACTAAACTAATCCTTTTGAAAAATTAGTTTCTATATCTTCATTGTGGGAGTTTTTGAAACTGTTTATAAACCTTCAAAATATAAACAAAATACATTTATTTTTAATTGGCTAAAAAAATAATAAAAAATCAGAAAAATGACCCGAAATACGCCGTCCTGCGCCCATTTCTCTCGTTATGTACGCCACGTAATACTTTTGTGTAGTTGGAATGAATTTTACATTACAAAATCTTAATGGTCATAATGGAAACAAGTATCAATCTAATAAAAGAACAATAAATGGATAAATCAATGACAGTCAAAATGGCGAGTATATGAGGCGAAATAATGAACATCGAGTTTACGACATCAGATAATGGATGACATAAAAAATACACCACTCTTCAATAGTCGCGACATTATTATTTATCTTGAATTTATGCGTAATCAGCTTTTAGTATTTCGGTCGGTTACCATTTCGCCACGTTCATTAGGTTTCCATCGTTCATAAGCGGGATCCCTTTCCGCCGAAATAAACGGGGAAAAGGCATTTATTTCGTTACGCAAAACGTCACAGACAGTCGTCGGGTTTTTTTCTGGAGCTCGAAGAGTTGCCGCGACGGGGGTAGGTAAAAAGGGAGCCGAAGGAACGAACGACGACGCATTTTCTTCGAGTTAATCTTTTCTTATTATGAATCCAGTCGGAAAAATAAGTAATTTCTCTCCTTTTTTTTCCGCTTCGGATCTTTATTAGACGGAAGGAAATAATTCTCGAAAATAAAATACGAATAAGATAGGAGTAGATTCTTCGATGGTTCCTTTTTTTTTAATAACGATATTTTATCGAGAAAGTGCCGTTTCGAATTTAAACGTTTTAGTTCGAAAAGGGTGTCCATCGTGATTTTTTACGTCTTCTTTCTATTGGATTGGCCTACGTTTCTTTGTTATATTTTAGAGTCTTAGTTTTACTAACTAGGGTTTATTTGAACTGAATCTACTGCTTAACGTGGGCTTCGAACCATGTTCCTCGGTTTTAAGTCTCCCGACTTGCCAATGATGATGACTGAAAAGTTCCAAGCCTAACACATAGATGGCGCTAGTTTTATTACATTCACTGTTTCTTCAGTTAATAATAACCTTTAAAAGAAAACTGTTAAAATTTCATGATATTCATATACTCATAAGTTTGTGAGTTATTGGGTTAAGAGTGATACACTTTTGTTATTTTCAAAGCAATGCATCAAAAACAATTTTGTCTTTTAATTTTACACTGCTTCTTGATGGGAATAATACTGTTCAAGCGAAGAAATGGCTTGAAAAGTGCTATAAGAACTCCGTTCCGTTCCTGATGGAACAATAAAACTTTGATGACTTCAAATGTGGTTGTAGAGACATCGATGATGCAGAACCCAGTGGACGTCCAAATGAGGCGGTAACACCAGAAAACATTTTCAAAAAATCCACAAAATCCTTTTGAATGATCGAGAAGTACATGAGTTAGCTAACATCGTAAAGATATCAAAAGAATGTATTGGTGTTATATTGCATGAGCATTTCACTATGAGAAATCTAAGTGCAAAGTACGTTGTTGTTGTTGTTGATCAAAAACAATAATGTGTTGATGATTCTGAGCAATGTTTGACCATGTTTAAATGTAACAAACCGGAATTTTTGCGTCGATACGTGACAATGGAAGGAACATGGATCCATCACTCCACTCGGGTCAAAACAATCGAATATACTTGTATCGCCCACCAATTTCTCACGTTTTAGTATTTCAATATTAAGGTTTAAAACGTATATTATTATTATTTAATGCAAATATTTGCGATTTATTGACTGTTAATCATTGAGTACATATAAAGACATATAACATAAATTTACGAAAATCAACTATAGAGCTCATGATCCGACGCTGTGTGGAGATGTAAAAATTGCCTTCAAGCTCATTGCCCATCAAAAGGTTTTGTTTATGGGACGGATAACAGACTAAGGGGTCAACATTGGCCTAAAAACAATGGCCCGTAAGAAAAACTTTGATATCCAACAAGATCTTTGCTTAAAACTTCTTCTACCATGACTGTACATAAAGTAAGATTTAATGGTGATTATTTTAAATATTAGTATATAAATTTATACAGGACAGATTTTCATTAGGGCCGATAATCGTAAATTGAAGTTGAATGAGAGTTAGATACTCTTTAAAGAGACTGTAAAGGATAGACGGGTTGAACTCTTGGTTATCTGATGAGCCTTAAATTTAATTCCTTGCAAACCATCTTGATTTTTTATTTTGGACATAAAAGACGATAAACGAAAGCATGAGCCTTCATTATATCTAATATCAACATGATGGGTAATTAATATTGGTCACTTCACAGAGAACAAGAAAATGCATCACAATTGAGGAAGGTATCGAGAAAAGGACTATAAAAAATAAGCGTCTTTCATTCATATTTTGATAATTTAACATTCTTGTAAGTAAAAAAGGGGTATTTAAATCGTTATATACTAAAATTTCGCAATTTTTTGATACTTATAATTAATATCATGTTGTGAGAGAATTATAGGAAGAACTCAACGTGTAACATTTCAGTAAATTGGTTTAAAAAGTTTTTCGAACAATTTGCTGTTGGTTTGTGTGATCATAATTACCATATCACAAATATAAATTGACATCTAGCTTTAGACAGGATTCAAATCCATGATAATACTCTCAGTAGGAGAAGAGTCCCGTTAGTAAAGGCTACGGCTAATCATTAGAAATACAGATCATAATAGAAGAAAAATTAATAAATAATGTATGATGAATATTTAGCTTAATTTCATTGCTCGTGCATATAACATAAGTACTGATTTTATTATCTAATCTTGTAACTGAAAATGTTATTTTTAACCGACTTCAAAAAAGGAGAAGGCTCTATATTAGACTATAAATATATTTTTAATGTATGTTCACCGATTTCTCCATCAATTATGGATCGATTTTCAAATTTTTTTTTATTCGAGTGCACTTCCGAGGTGGTCCTATTGGAGCCAAGTCAGGATCTGTTGGGGGAAGGGGGAAAATCGAGGAAAATTCTCAAAATTCAAAGGCACGTAAAAGTTTTCAAATATTTTTTATCTAAAATAATCAGATATTTGTGCATAATGTTATTATTGAGGTGATCTGACAGAAAATCGGAAGTCGTTCAGTGGAAAAGCCATTCAGATTGTGTTTTAAGCAATAACTATATTATATGAGAATCCGTATAAATATTGTAGGTAACTGCTTCTACGATGTAACGGTTAGAGGGTCAGCTTACACGTGGAGGTCGCGGGTTTGATTCCCGGCGGGGGCGACAGCTTTTTGTTGTTGTTGTAGTGTGTTTAGAACATTTCTCAAATCTATTAGGCTATTGTTTATTATTGCTTCTTTACTTTTATTTTTTCTCATACGGGCTATATTGTAATACTTAAGACGACAAAGTGATCAGTTAGTTGTAGTTGAAATAATATTGTAAATAGATAAATAGCTTTAGGTAGGTATTAATCTAAGTTGCGTATATATAGTAGAATATAAAATATGTGTAGTAGCTAGGTGAGGCTAATGTTTTTGTTTAAATTTATTTAGTTTTGATTTAAAATGTTTTTTTTTGTGTTAAAAATCTAAGTTTGATTCTTTTACTTTTTAGTGAGTTCCTTATTTATTTCTTGATATCGGTTCAATTTTTGTTAAAATATTTTTCTTACTTGAATACCACAACATTAGAGTGCCGAAATAAGATAGCGATGACATGGTTGAAAAGAATGCAAATAAAAAGACGATCCCTCTTTATCATGGTGATTTGTTGCTTTTTTTTCGGTCTCCCTCGTATTCATTAGTGTCGTGAACGATTATAAAAGATCACTTAACATTTAGTTGAAAAAGATTCATAAATAAGGAGCGCCATATTCATTCGATATTCAGATTGGGAGCGTGGGCCTGACATTGAGGGAGTTGTTTTTCAAGTTGTTGTATTAGTGGGTATATCTGGGGAGATTTATTATTATGAGTGCGTCGCGTCCATCATCTTTAATAAAGGCGATATCTGTCTATTGGGCGAGTTCGGCTTGGTGGCGTTTTATTCGCACATATAAAGTTTCAGCACTACATATTTTATGTTAATGTTTAATTATACGGCTTGTCAAAAATATTTTCGGTATCTTTGGAATATTGTCAGTTGCTTTTATGTATTCGAATGTAACTTTAAAAGAGCATTTATTGAGAAAAATTGTTTAATACATAGCTGACATATAGTCTATCCAAAGTATTTTGTATATACGTCATCAAAATGTTTAATATATTGCCTGCCGCAACTTTCATTAATAATTCATTGCAGATATATTGTACTTCATGCTGGAAACAAGTAATGTAATGTAAAATGGTTAACAGCACCTTCGGTTTGGATGAATTCGATCAAACACATTGAAGTTAACAAATGATGGAATTGTTAACAAATGTTAGATAGATTGGACATTAAGAGCTTAGTTTTTCAAATGGAACTTTCTGAATATGATATGATTCAATGCAGTCAATTTCTAAGACAGGGTGATGAGTGTGGAAACAAGTATAGGTGAGTATAGGCTTGATGATAGATTTGTATATCATCATTTTGCTTTTATTACTTAAATGGAAGCTACGATCTGTTGAGCAATTCATAGTACAGAGCCCGCTGTCTAGTTGTTTTCGCTTGGTCCAGATGTGCTTCTGTCAAGCCAACCTAACATACGATCCCAGTAAAGGCTCAAGTATATTGCGTGATCCTCATGTAGATTTTTTTTGAGATGCTGCATAGACCTGAAAAAGTGATATTCAGAAGATGTTACATCTGGTGAGTACGATGGATGTGGCAGAACTTACAATTCGAGCTGTAACAGTGTATCCTTTACAGATATTACAACGTGTAGCCGAGTGTTAACATTAAAGAGGATGACTAGTCTTTTTTTGATTTGTTTAATTTGTTTCAATTACTTCGGTAAACATCTCCAGTAACATTTTCATTCGATTTTAGTAACTTCGTGTTATAGCCATTTTCCTTAATTTTGTGTGTTTCCTATCACTACATAGTATAAAACCAAGTCGCCTTTTCTGTCCCTATATCCCTATGTGCGCTTAAATCATTAAAACTACGCAACGGATTTTGATACGGTTTTTTTCAATAGATAGAGTGATTCAAGAGGAAGGTTTATATGTATAATACATGCATAATATACTAAGGCAACATTGCTAATTTTAGAGGTTTCTAACGTGATGTCGTAAATTAACTTATTTTTTTAGGCTTATTTAGCAATTAGCAAAAACGCTGCCTAACCCTACGAGTTAGATCAAATTAATGTACTACAGTATTGTACACCATAAAAAGGTCTACAAAAAAGTCCACGATGGTATATGTTTATCTTTTAGGGATAACTCACATTAACCATTTTTATTGTTTACTTTTTACGTGAGAAAATGGCTTATTTACGAAGGTATTTTAAGCATTAATCCTTATCGAATTAAGTACCTTAAATACAGTGTGCAATTAATATAGATCAATATGGTTCCTTACAGCATGTAAATTAAACAAATATTTTCGGAGATATTACAAATTTAAAATTTGCGTTTAAAAATGTGTAATGTAATAAAAATTGTATGAATTTAGATATTCCAAAGATAGCAGGAAATCTTCATAGTAAGTATAGGGGAAGAGGAATTGTTTTACTCCAAATTTAATGCGTGCAGGCCAAGGGCAGTAATGAATGAACCAAAAATACTGGATCGATTTTAATCATGTTTTCATTGAGTGACATACGTATATATATTTTATGCCCGTGCAAAGTCGGAGCGGGCCGCTATGTTTTTATATACAACGTTCATATTTTTTCTGTAGTGTATTTAATTTAGTATCAGCATTGCACCCGTGCGAAGCCGGGGCGGGTCGCTAGTTGTATATAAATGCCTGAAACTAATTTATTCATCAACTCTAAGCTCTCTAAGAGTTCTTTGAGAGTTTGCGCTGACTTTTCGTCCAATAATTCTTGCAATTCATTGTTTTCGGTAACAATTCAAAAATAGATAATTAGGTTATAACGGAGCACCATCATCATATTACTACTATATTACTGTACATATTACATATTACATTATAACTATTTGATGTGTTTTGGCAGCAATTTAACAACAAAAGTAATGAATTTTGAAAATATAAAATTAAGCAATCAATGATTAGCGTCTGTACATATCGAATAACTTCATAATACAAAGTGGAAAACTGTTATATTATGTAGCGATATGTAAAAAAAAATAATTTAACATCTAGGTAAGGTTATCTAATAAGTTTTTTATATTGGTATTACGCACTTTCATTTTATCATTTTAAAATATTCTAGACAATTGTGTACACAAAGTGTATGTACACAAAGTGCACTACATTTTTTAAGTAAAATGCAGCTGAGATCATAAAAAAGAAGTAAATAAAGAAAGGATTTTGTTTTTTTTTTGTTTCGTGTAGGGTAAAAGCTATCTATCATTGTGTTTATTTTAAAAATAAGTTTTAAGTTTTTTTTCGTGCCAATTTCATTTAGAAAAGAAGAAGTTCTATTCATTGTTCGTTATGATATTTTCCCATTCCGTGGTCAGCTTAAGGATTCCGTTTTTAAAAAAACTGTCGTATTTTCAGGTTATGTATGAATCGGCCAAATTCTTACCTTTTTCGTAAGAAGCAAACGCAATGTCAGATAAGTAACGCTGGTCAGTTAAAACATTTGTGTATTTCTATGTAGATTTTCACGGACTTGGAAGATATAGTTTTTATTTCTAAAACTCTAGCTTGTATTCTAATGTAAGTTTTCTTGTTTTTTTTCTTCAGGCCCCTTCAAATTTCCCCCTATTTTTTGCATTTTGTTAACATTTAAAGTTTATGTTGTTGATTATGTGTAGTTGAATTGTGGTTAAGAGGAATATGCTCATCAGTGAATATTCATAGTGGATAACTTGTCTGTCCTTTTTAAATTAAAAACCGAGATTCAAAGTGTTAATTTTAAGTAGCTCGAGGGGGGCCAGTGCACCCTAATGTGTTCTTCTTTAATACAATTTATACAATACTCATTAATAATTTTTATACTCATTTTTTATGTCTATCAAGGCCAGTAATATTTTTACAGTACGAACGTTTATCTCCATTGAATATTGGAACAAAAATAAGTTACGTCTGTGCGATTCAGATTGTTTGGAACGATATGACAATAAAGATGCTGCTTTGTAAGTCGTCTTGCTCTCGGCTATGACTTGGTGGAAATATATTATGTTCCTTATTACAGTTTTATGGCCACTTTTTTATGTATATAGTTATAATTTAAGATTAGATTTTTTAAATGGCTTTAAAATTTATACATTTTGGGGGTTGAATTCCCATATGGATCTCAAGAGCATCATTTTGTTTGACTATATTTCGGCAAAATACTAACTACCATCGTCAGATTTATCTAGTTTTTCGTTTCGTAGAACAAGTAGACAAGTTTCAAAATTTAAACACTTTTGAACAATTTGTTTATGAATATGAATTAAAAGAAGCTTAAAACATGCAACTCGGTCTAATTTCCACTTCTGAATAGTTACTGAACCACAACAAAGTCGTGTTACGTTTAAAACGAGTGATTACTGTAGATGAAAATGATTGTAATGCTGCGTGTTTGGTATAATTGGAAAGGAATTGTTTATCATGAGCTGCTTAAACATAGCCAAACCATTAATTTGACCCTGTAACGTTAATAATTAAAGCGATGAAAAGCTTTGTATAGTCAGATTACCATTTGCTCATCTGCGAAGCTCTATTAGTGGTGTAAAGTTGGTTTCAAAAGAGTTCTTGGAAAATAATTTGGTTCAGTTTATCGCCTAGAAATCTCGGAAGTTCTACAATGACGAAATTATCGCTTTATTATAAAATTAACAAAAATTGTTCGACCATAGTGGCAAATATATTATTGATTACTGCTTGAAATTAATCTGAATAAGTTATATTTGAAGAAAAAACAAAAAACTTTTGTTCTAACTCATTATATAAACTGCCAACATCACTGCTCGGGTGAATATTTATTAAACTACATATTGTGCGATTTAATGACCTAAATTCGCCTTGCCTCTAATACTCAACACCAGTGTTGTCTTATATATCCAACCCTCCAGCCCAGGTGTTTATTATTTTGTAGTATTGTTCTTAAATACCCTTAAATTACGTTAGGAATATATTTAATTATATTTACTAATAATGTGTAATAACGTTTTGTTGCTCTACGCTTTATTACTTTTGTATACATTTATATGAACAGTTAATAAATAAAATAATAAATACAATAAAAAAATAATTTTATGTTGAAAGTGATGCATATTTATTTGAAGTTAGATACTGAGATTATGAAGGAAGAATAATTACGATATGTGTTAATATAAATTCGAAAATCTGTTATGAGCATTATAAAATGATGTAATGTCACTAAGAAAAAGAATAATGTAATAGGATTATAGTTGAAGCTTGAGCGGAAGCGTTGGTGTTAAGGAAATAGCTAAAGATGAACTGACTAACGATTGTATACTTGACAAACAGAATTTTGATTGATATATTGACAAAGAGATTATGTTAGAAATGAAAGTTGCCCGGGTAGGATTATTACTAAAAACTGCTCTGTTGTTAGTTTTTTCAGTTACGTGAAATATGTGATATATTATCTCGGTTATTCATTTCCAAATTTTACTCCAAGGCATCAATATTATATTTTACTATATATCTCTATAATAGGTCTATAATGGGTGTAGGACAAGAGCTAACTGACCAAGAACAATTCGGGTGAGGTTATCAGCAATCAGTGAATTGATTGAACTTAAATTTGCATCTATTTATCCAATTAAAATAGTCTTTAATTCTGTTGAAGTGTGGTAGTAAGAGTGAATCCAAAGCAATTTGTTATAATAACAAATCCTTACACTATTAAAACAGTATTGCAATTTTCTTTCATGTTTCTCAAAACAAATTTACTTGTAGATATTTAAAATCCAATTATATACATTTTATCGATGACATTTTGTTTTGTTTTTTTCGAAATATTCTTTTGTGACTATTAAGAGGGATTTTTAAAAAATGACAAAAACAACTTTCTGGAGTGTTAATTTTCTAAGACTAATAACTTTTACTTATGCAAACCAATTAGTCTACCTTTACATCTAAAATATTCTATGGAGTATTACCGTTCAAATGCTAGAAAGGTATTACTACAAATATCCGACTTTAAAGCCATCTATTAAGGAAATCTATTAGTCTAGTTAGTCGAGTCCAGTTTCTGATGTTGATTCTGCGACTGACTTTTTTATTACTGTCATCGCATAACTTTTCTAGTATTTGCAAATCAAATGAACCTTAAATATATATGCAAATGAAACTAAAACAAATATCCTCATCAGATAAAAACTATTTTAAAGGAAACTGAGTTAGCTTAAAGAAAACTTCTCGACTACATTTTATCATACTCTGAGCCAATATATACGTTTTACGGTAGAAATAATTTGCATTTTTATTTAAGGTACTTTCGTAGATTCGGTTTTTATCGGATCTAGTCGTAAAAGTGTATGAATTTTGATGGTAACTTAAGAGCGACCTCAAAATGGACTGTAAATCGACTATATCTTTGTTATATTCACCTCGTTTAGATCGTAGTTAAGCCTTCGGGGACATTAAAAGTTTGATTTTGTTTTGCAGAAATTTCTGATCGTAAATATCGGATCTGGAATACCTGAGTCGAAAGAAAATTGCGTAATAACGTTTAGTTTAATAACGGCTTGATTTATAACCTTAATAAATATAGAAATAAAATTATTCTTGTAATTAAATTACTTTTTACTTTATCTTTTTCACTATTATTTGATCTTTCAATAAGGTGGAGAAGCACAATCTATTTGTTAACAGTAAAACTATGGTTTTGAAATGATTTTTCAATAAAAATTCAAATGAAAATTTATGTCATAGAAAGGCAACCAAAATTTGAACAAAATTAGTTGAAAAAAATGAAAATATTATTAGAAGCAGATATTTTATAAGCTGTTTCTCTAAAGGTTTCCTTGCTGACTAGTAATCAAAACACATCTTAGAGTGATTAATGTTAAAATAATCATTTTGAGATAAAATAAGAAAGCAAGTGGTGGTACTAATCCAGATTTCGAAGCTCAGAAATAGACCAAATTGAACTTATTGGATCGAAAGATTAAATTTCCTTTAAAAATTTAAAATCCTTAGTCTTCATATATTCAACTGTTCTAATCAACCATCTAACCTAACTATTGTATTTGACAGTTTGGGCATTTCCTTACATAAAATGTTGAGAGTGTTGAAGGGAGATGGTGCCACATATTCCGTATGTATAAACGTTAATCGTTAATCGAATGTTATTCTTGTGGTTTGATTTGATCTGCTGCTGTTTGATATCAATGTTTTTAGTTAAAGTCAAGAACGGCTTGGAGTGCCCACAATTTTTGAAAACAATTGCATGACTTATCGATCCGACGAAAACTCATCCAACTTTAACAACTGCCTCTTCAACTGCTTCCAGATATTTACAGGCGTTTGAAAAAGAGGGAAATAACTACCACACCAATTTATTAAATATTCCAAATCGAACTGTTTCAACATTTTTCTGTGGCATAATGTGACTAGCGATGAAAGATGTATCTATTACTATTACGATAATATCAACAGGAAGAACTCATGGACTAGTCTATGTGCGCTGTCTACATCGACACCGTGGCGGAATATTCATGACCTTAAGGTACTTCTGTGCACATGATGGGATAAGCAATTTGTAAGGTATCTACTATCGTGAACTGAACAAATTGAAGGACTGTTGCAAAAAAAGATCAACATTAGCGAGTAACAGAAACAAGACAGTGCTTGGAAATAGATTAAAAGGTTTGTGGAGGATAGATTTTTGCAGCTTGAATGAGAAGTTCAGATGTAATCAGCGTAGACACTGGACATAATGATAGGTCTTTGCCAAAACAATATCATGCTTTCGATACGGTATGGTCATGTTACCAGAACGTTTGGACAGAATTCCAGAAAATGATGTAAACTATTTTGATTAATATATACGTACCAATTTTTCTCAATAAAAACCTTTTTAATATATAAGATTAAGTTAAATGGCCTAACTTTATAACCATTTTGGATCAATTTGGTGTAGATATTTATGAAACAACCTGTATTACAAAAGACAGAAACAATTTTTTATGAAGATACTCACACAAATCACAGATATTCTCTCTCTGGAGACCCACTCCTCACAGAGATAAAAAAACCATCGTGCTAAAACAAGTGAATCAGTGAAAGTATAAATTGCTTCCGTATTCAGCATATTTGCCAAATTTAGTTCTATCTGTCATTTCACAAAAACCTTCTTATACCTTAAAAAAATAATTTGTGGAAAAACATTTTTATTAATCTAAGAGGGTCACATAAAGTCAGACGGGTATAACGTAGGCTTTTCGGAAAATCATTACAATTATGGGATTCACATATTGGAATAAAGTTTTTGAAAGTGCGATAAATTAAGAAAAGTTTACAAAATTTTATTTTAATTTTCATCTGATTCATTTAAAATTTTTGAAATTGGCAGATATTAGCCTTTTGATTGTTTAAGATTTCGTTTATCCTTTGCCAGAGAGAAGCTAGAAGATTATATATATATATATATATATATATATATATCTTTTGCTCAGCTCGAGAACCATCATTGACAAATATCTTCCATCGAAACTCCCGAGATAAATTGTGGAAAACTATAAATTATATCGTTGGACCGACTGCTGTTCGCTAAAACAGATTTTTTCCAATTTATTTTCCCTAATAGCATTAAAGTTCGCTGGTCGTCCCATCTATCAACCCTTAAAGCGTCGACAAAAAAAATCACTCACGGATTGATCGGTGAGTTACATAAGCTGACGCGGATCTGTGAAGGCTTAAATGTAGATCTAGCAGTAAAAGTGGCCTGTGTGAAATCGCCGCTTTTTTGGTTACTAAAGGGCACACAATCGATAAAAAATTAATTCCCTTCACGTTGACTGACTTCTTTTCAACGGTCACACTTCGTTTTTTTTTTGGATACTATTAACATTGAACCTTTATATGCCATATCATGTTAAAACTTTTGCAGACTTATAAGTGTTATGCATTAGACAATCTTGGATTGAACTACCCAAAACATCTTTTCCTTTGTCTTAAGAATTGTTAAAAATAAAAGTGCAGTGAAAATGTATGGTAAACACACTCCCTCGACGGGGATTGATTGAGTTTTGGCGTTTAGAAATGATGTTTTCGAAACAATTGACAAATAATGCCACGATTTACCCGACTAGAACGAAATTATTACGAAGAATACGGATGATAGCTGATAGTCGAACATTCATAAATTTTATGAACAGAAACGAGAACGAAATATCAACACTGATTTACCCTTTTAACTTGTCCAGTGTCCAATATATTTTTCTAATTAATGTTCTTGGTGGTGTATTATCAATGTAACCAATTGTTAAACAACATAAAGTAACATTTCTTCATTCTTCATCCACTTTTATTTAGCGCTCAAAAATGTATTTTCGGCAATAATTACTTTTAGAAACTTATAATGAAGTTGCTTCGCCATATCCCAATTGCTGGTTTTGTTTGTAAATTTCAAAGAACGTCTTGGTGGACCAACAAAGTTGGAGGAAATCAAATGCAAGACTTATTGGTCGAAAATCTAGCTGAAACTATCAAGGAACTTTCAGGCCGTTTAGCAATTGATGAAAAACCTGTTTATATGCAATAAGAAGAGATCTAAATGGTATGAAAATGGGCAACAAAACGTATTGACTGAAAATATAATTTAGAACTGTTTGAATATGGTTTCATTGTAGGTCATATCATAAAGATTTACTGTGGATATGGTGGAACCAGCAAGTTATAATGTATTACTAGCTGAAAAAAAATGCAACTGTTACTGCAGAGATCTATCAATGTCAGTCAATTTGTTCATTGAATGGTTGAAAAAAAGATCAGCAATAGCGAGTAACAGACGCAAGTTATTTACTTGTATGATAATGCCGGGTCATATGTTGCAATAATTGTAAAGGACACACTGTTGCAGCTCGAATGAAAAGTTTTGTTGCATTTAGCATACTCACCAAAAATACCGCCTTCTGACTATTATTTGTTCAGATCGGTGAAGTATGGCTTAGCTGGTTGAAATGCCGAAGTCGAAAAACGCAGCGAGAGAGATTTTAGATTATAATTTCCAGTCTTTTTGAATCTTTAGTAACCACCAGCGCATTTAACTGACCATTTTACCACTAAATGTTTTCAAACTGTTTCAAAAGATTCATTATACGAATCTGAAACAATATGGATCAACAATATCATTTATTTAAGAAGTTTGGGTATAGCATTGGATAAATTTGATTGTACCAGTATAAAAACTGTTCAAGTTTCAACGGACTGAATCTGACTAGAGGGTAGTGAAAATATCTAAGATTTCGAAATAGTGCGATATATTCCGGCACCAGAGTAGTATATTTTTGACAGGATTATCTAATCAAAATGTCTAAAAAACAAAACAAAATATATTTGGCATTTTGCGCCTCTATCTTTAAATTTTCTGGAGTACGATTATCAGGGCCAAAGAGAAAGTAATATCGAATCATTAAAAACGTTCTTCTCTCATTGCCTACAATATAAGAAGAGTACAATCTTTAAAATCGTAATTAGACGGCTATTCTGTTAAGTTTTGTTAACTGTTCAAGGTTGGTGCTTTGAAAATATAAGATGGATATTTTACTAAGTCAGAACGATAGCTTTTCAGTAGATGGATTTCTGTAATAATTATTAAACTTCTCCTGAAGTATCGTTATAAAATAGCCTTTTTATACTGAAATATATAC
Source organism: Rhynchophorus ferrugineus (assembly GCF_030347505.1). Taxonomy (NCBI): domain Eukaryota; kingdom Metazoa; phylum Arthropoda; class Insecta; order Coleoptera; family Curculionidae; genus Rhynchophorus; species Rhynchophorus ferrugineus. Next base: position 85,204,809 of record NW_027472580.1, on the reverse strand, counting down.
ATTTTACCTACAGTTTATTTAGAGACCAATATAAAGTCAAAATGAATATCGGATATTTTTCATCCGAAGCGATAACCAAGGCCATAAAATAAAATTCCGAATTTATTGCCGAAAGTTTAGACACTATTTCAACTAGTAAAATTTTATGTTGCCAGGTTTAAAATATTTCATCAATTATGGATCTTTTCTATAATATTTTATGTGAAAACGTTAGTATCATCAGCAAATGATTAGTATCAATAAATATATTGAAAACTATTACGAGAAAAATAGATGATATCTAAATTAGATAATAAATTATTAAAATATATGATTATGATTTCCTTCTGTCTTATACGGAGACTTCTTTTTTGGTTCTTCACATGCAACATTGATATTTTATAATTAAATTCAACTCATACCATTGACATTCCTATTTACCTGATTTAGCTCCACCAGATTTTCAGTTACCCTTTAATTTAAAAAGAAACGTATGGAGAAAACCGATTCAAGAAGATCGTTTCAAACATCGAATTCAACAATGTTTGTAAGGAGAATTGATTTGATAGAAAATAAGTATTTTTTTTTAAATAAACTGCTTAAGTAACTTGCCTTTTAATAAAAGCCTTGCAGTAAAATACACTAAAATACATACAAAACTATTTCATAATTAATGTGTACAATATCATGCATGAAAAGAAAGTAATATTGTTTATTACTGGTTACATATATGAGCAAAACATATGTTCTTTGTTCCATCCCACCGGATAAATATGGTTTGAATTCACTGTCACACATTAGAGGCTGAGTCAAAATATCATCTGGATTTTTATAAAGACAATTTTTCTTAATTTTATTGCAAAAACGTCTGTCAAGACTCTGAAGTATTTTTACGTACTTAATTGAAATTACTTTTCTTATAACTGCATGACACTCACCAGGAAGTATTTTAACGTTCAAGTGATTATTATCAATAAATATTTATGAACATATCAAGTTGAGTCAAGGTATCAAGAGTATCTTTAAAATGAAAGAAATTATATCATGGATATTGACTTGATAACATCTTCTCTCCATACATTACGATAAAAAACAGAGCAAATCTAAAACACAAAATCATTGAACTATATTGGTTACTTGGAAGATATTCTCAACTTGAGAGTTGTCTTGTGGTATCATATTTCTTTGATAATTGTTCAGTATTACTAATGAAAAACATATGACCATATCTAAAATTAAAAAAACTGAGTTTCATCACATACAAAAATACTATGGTTATATTTTATGAACAGTTAGGATAAAATGTTTTTATAGGACCACAATAGCCGCCATTATTCTTAATTTAATACCAAATATTTACTTACCGTTATGAACAATTATTTATACATTGATCGGCTTTATAATAGATATTATTCACAAAAGTCAAAAGAATATATATTTGCATTATTGTAAAGTAAATACTGCTATAACAAGAAACAAATTTAGCCGAAAATTTACAACTATTTATAGTTATAAGAATTCATTAATTAATTAGGAATCATCAACAAAATTATGTTTCAACAATTTAAACCTCATGCAAATTAATCTAAATACAGCAAATTGAATCAAAACTAAGTTAACACTTACCTTTATATAACATATATTAAACTATTAAATCATGCTATATACATTTTCATTCGAAATTAAAATAGGAATTTTATTGCAAACTGAAACAAAACCAAGAAAAAAAAAACAATTATTTTAAACTCTACATGATTGGACCCGTTAAAACTAGCGAAATGGGAGAATAAAATGTCTACAAAAGGCTCAAGCAAAAAACGTTGGTCCCGGGAAGCGCATCGTCGTCTACAAGCAGCGGAACTTCAAAACTCTCTACCGTATACCTACCCGAAAAAGATTTCGGGGCACGACGCGTGTTAACACATCATGCAGAAACGTTTTACCATAATTTAAAACGTCCATAATGGTCTGGAACGACAAAACCTATCGTCCAGCAACTCGTCCTAAAAGCAAAAACACCAAAAAGGTACATCAATACACGACATGGACACATTGATCAATGTTACTAAACATTTAATAACAGTAATGTTAATACAAATAAGTAAATCGACATTCTTTTAGTAACTATAGAAAACATCAATGTTAACATACACTACAATAGTATAAAATATATTATAATAAAACTTTAAGTACATATATATTCGATTATTAGCGTTAAGATATTTTTCACATAATTTTTATCTTCATATGTAACAGTGTATTGTGCTAGAAAAAGTCATTTTATTATTCACTCTCATATTTGTACAAGGTTGGGCCAAAAGCTCGCTACCATTTTGATTGATTAAAACTTTGCTCAAAGAAAAAATAAGTAAGTTTGGTTTTCATAAAAAGCTTATTTGGTCTTTAAATTTTTTTTTCGTTGTGATTGAAGAATTATATCGGCTAAATGGTGACCGCGATTCACTATACAACTTTAGGCTCTTTTTATGTTATTTTTCATGACATCTTGCAACATCTGATGCTGAATTTCTTTAATTTCGTGACGAATATTGTCTTTAAGAGGTTGAATCGTTTGGGGCTTATTTACACAAAACTTTTGCTGTTAAATCCGGAGGTCTGTCTGGCCATGCTATATCGCCATTTTGCGAATTTAGTTTTCGTGGAAAAAGTCATTCAATAATTGTCCACAATTCAACCACATGTCCTCTAGTCCTTGCTCTTCCATTTCAGGCACAAGAAAATTTCGAATCATGTCTTGATACCGATTAGCAATAATAATAACTGCAACACCTTGGTCATTTTCAAAGAAATAGGGACCAGTGATGTTTCCAGCATGAATACCACATTATTCAGTTGTTATTAGTGGATGCAATGATGTTTCATGAATTAATTGAGAATTCTGGCTTCCCAAAACCGACTGCTCTGTTTATTATCGTGGCCACTGAGAAGAAAATGGGCTTCATTGAAAATCTTCAATTTCACCAGACAGCCTTAGAATTGCATTACTGTACTCAACTCATTGATCAGGATTTCTCGGTAGCAATTTTTGGACTAACTGAATTTTGTACGGGAATATTTTCAAATCAGTTTTCAAATTTCGCTTTAAACTGCTTGCAGAAATCCGTAACTGGGAACCACGTCTCCGAATTGATGTTTCTGGAGACTCTGCAACACTATCACGCACCAGAGCCACATTTTCAGCGTTACGAGACGTCCGTTGTCTTCCAGAACGAGGCTTGTCTGCTGTCGTACCGTACTGTCGCAAATTCGCATGTAAACGATAGATTGTGGTTTTGTGAGGCACTGGACGATTAGGATATTTTTGACGCAATTTCCGCTTTCAATAAATATTGTCATTATTTCTACTCCTTGTGGCGTATATTTATCCATAATAAAATTAGGACATCTAACAATACAATGGTTAAAACGAAACTGAGCTAAACGTACATAAACAATATGGCGCGCAATCAAAATACTAGCAGGACTTTTGCCCCACCTGTTATTAGAAATTCAAAATTAGAAAATAGAGAAACTTATATTTAAACTTTTTCTGGAGTTTTTGATTTTTTTATTGGAATTTGTATAGAATCCATCATTTATGTACTTTAAAATGCATAATTAATACGCAAAATCAATTATTTTGATGCATTCTCTCCCAACTTACAAACCAATTAATTCTCGAAATAAAAATGAGGGGAAAAAGAAAAGTGAGATTTATAAAATAGTAAGGAGTACTTATTATTTTATTTAGAAAATATCTTAATTATTTTTGAATACACCTTGTACAATTGTGTTATAAATTCAGACGTGGTGACACACGAAACATTGTGAAAATATATGCTAAATTATAAAGCATTTTTCTGAGTGATATATTGTGTTGGTTTATTTCTGACCGCTACAGGAAATTAGTATAGTGTCACAGTAATATCTCTTGTTTAAAATAAGAATTTTCATTAAGAAGCCACCCCTACTGTGTAATATTTGGTTTAATATAGGTAATGTAAATAAATCAAATAACATGTGAGATTGGAACTCAAAATTTAAGTATGCTAGTTAGTAGTAAAGGGTTTTTAATTAAAAATAATTGTAATGTATTAAAACGTCTATACATAGTAAAATACTATAAATGTCTAATAAAGACAATGTATAAACTTAATTTACACCTCAGTTACATAAACATTTAGGACCGCATATTACTCATTGTATAAGTAATTGTTCAAGTAACTGATATTACAATTAAAAAATAGTCTGCAGCACTTTATACAACTCACAGCATATTTATTTCGAAATAAGAAAACATTGCGCAGTTTTAAACGAATTGTATTCATATATTTATATCAGATGTCTGATTGATTAAGTTTATGTTTTTTGACAATATCTATCAAGATTGTACTCTATGCACAATGATTTTATTAAAACTAGAGAAGCTAAACTATGAATCAACACTGTTTTCAATAAATATGTTCTTTGTTAAAATTAAAATAAGAAGTAATAGATTAGAGAAGTTTTACTGAACGCTATCGGGTTTTTTGGAAGCACTTTTGTTTTGGTAAAAATGTGCGAGTATAGGTTTTTTGATATAAAAATGTTTTCTAGCAAGACATTCAAATGGGAAGCGTTAAAAAACTGTAACACAACCTCTATGTGCTCAAATTCTCGTGTAATATTGTAAGCGCGCTACTTTTTAATACAATGAAATCGTACAACTTCACTTTATGGCATCTTTTAGACTTTTTAAGAAAGTTTTTTCAGAATAACTCTCGAATTTAAGCAATCAGAATGTTCAACATCATCGGTGTTCTTAAGTCTCAATGTTAAACTCTCCGTAGCTTCTAGCAAACCACTGTTTAGTTCACCAATTTTTCCTCAAGACGCGAATTATATTTTAATAATTGTTTACAAAATAACAAAAGCAAAAACAAGCATTAAAATCATTATTGAAATAACCTCAGTTAAATTACTTCAACTTGGGTTACAATTGAAATTACATAAAAGTTTGTCACATACAGTTGAAAAATTATCATATGAGTCCATTAAAATGAAGCCATCTAAGCAACAGAGAAGGTGATAACTGTAGGGATAAAAGGTAAAAAGATGAAATGAACAGATGAAATCCGGCTTGGTTGGTAAAGTGGTAAAGGCGACAGGACGGTCCTATTGTTGCAATAGCCGCGGGTTCGAATCCTGCTGGGACATGGTCGTAAATTTATGTTTGTGATTGTTTAACATTTGTGTTTGTTCTTAGCCAAGAGTGCAAAATCCGACAACGAAAACCACAAGGATCCCAGTCACGCCAGCAACCAGGCTGGGTAAGACCGGATCATGCAAAAATGTCCGCCAATTTAGTCAATAACCCCGGGTTCTGCCTAGAAGCTTGAAGAATAATTATAAATTAATAAAAGAAAGGAAATAAACGATAAACATATCTATTACATACATATCTATTACATTACAATAAATTACCGTTTGGAGAACAAGTATTCGGCGTTGTTCTACCCTGCTCAAGTTTTGGAATGCGAGAACGGATGACAAATGATAGCGGCCAGGTCGATATGAAACGAGAATGGAAGAAGATTGAGTACAAATCATATGTTTATCTGATTTTGGGGGATGAATACTGAAGATTGTTGTAGGGGTTCGGTTTTACTTTCATTTGACGGGGGGATAAACTGGGGGAACATCGAGAAAATCGAATCAAATTATCCAGAAGTTTCCGTTCGATAACATAAATCATCTCACGAAAATATTTGTTTTATATTGAATTGTTTGTATTTTAAAATTCATTGTATTCATTCTTATAAGTCAAAGTAAGTGATTTACAATTTTTAATAAACAGTGTTAAAAAAGTCGTGATATGATGCTTTAACATCATGAATTTTTATTCTCAAACTGATAAGTCATATGGGTAGAAATTCGATATGAAATTTCATTCTAAAGACTTTTTTTTAATTTAAAAGATTTGCAACAGATGGTGTTACTGTATATTAAATTGCAGCGGGTATATTTATAAACAACTTATTAAGGCTGTACTTTTCAGGACGTATCATTTCGCTGAAGTACGCAGCATACTTCAATCTGAAGAAGAAGGCAGCTGAAGGTCATCGAATGCTGTGTAACATTTATGGCAACAATATCTCTATCAATTTCAACATGTGAATACTGGTTTGAACATTTTGAAGGTGGTAATTTTGACACCGAAGTCAAAGAGCGATCTGAACAGCTTTTTTTTCTTTTTGAAGACGAGGATTTGACATTACTCGATGAAATCGTCAACGAGCAGACAACAATATTATTCTTCAGCATGATGACGGTCGACCACAAATTTTAAATCCGGTGAAAACATACTTGCAAACATTAAAATGGGAAGTACTGCTTCCGTCGTATTCTCTAGACTTTACTCCTTCTGATTATTACTTGTTGCGACATGAATCGTTATCTGTCTGAGCAGTGCTTCATTTATTATGACGATAGCAAAAAATGGGCAGATTATATAGAAAGCCTCAAATTTTACATCATTTTTTCTATATGGAATCCGTAAATGGCCTGAATGGTGCGAAAAAATAGTAGATATCGATAGACAATACTTTGAATAAAATACATTTCCAAAAAAATGAATTAAATTAAAAAAAACCACTTTAAAAATAGTCTATAGGTCTAATTAAATAGTACTACGTTTACTTCTAGAAATTTCCTGAGAGAGAACCAAAGCCAGATCAAAAAAAAGAAACAAATAACCACTTGCTTTCAATGGTTGCCAAGTTCCTTTTCAATAAAAACTAGTAAAACATAAAAACTAATATCCTATCTAGTTGATTATTTATTATTCTGATAGAACAGTTTAAAAATAAAGTACCTAAATAAAAATAAATAATGAAAATTGTAAAAGCCTAATCAAATGTCTCAATACTTTGAATAAATACATTTTAGCTATTCATTGTAAGTATACTTTTAACTAACACGTAACATGTCCTACAAATGGAAAGCATACCAGATAGTGGGAATAAGTAGACCAACTAATTTTATAGCTTGGTTTAATGTGGTATTAGAAAGTTAATTGGCCCGTAAAATAGCTTATTTAACGAGGAACTGTTATCATTTAGATAGTGGAAATAAGATTTTAGAAAAATCAGTTCTTACAATTCGGTTAAAACGAATTCTGTCGAAAAAACTTAATAAGCGTTTTTAGTTTTCACATCAATATTATCAATAACCCTAAAAAACTAATGGTTAAAACCATTAGCATTTATTAATTAAGATTCATAACAGTTAGCATTAGGTGAACTCATAACATATGTTAATATGTTTTACAAAAGGATTTAGCTGTGAGGTCATTATAACTAACACAGGAATTTCATTGACTCTTAATGTTGTGAATTTCTTGTATGGCAGTATTTAATTAATATTAATTCAAATATATGAAAATATTGTAATATGAAAATCACTATATTATTTAAGGTTACAGTCCCATATGAGATAAAATGATTTTGTAGTATGACAATGTCTCAATACTTTGAATAAATACATTTTAGATATACATTGTAAATAACGTCTATTCTTCAGCAAAAAATATATTGTTAAAAGTTCTGTTGTGTCCACCCTGTACATTAAACCTGAATTAACAATAAAACGTTTTCTATCTTTCATAAATGTGTCAAATTTAGAGTTTTTATTAAAGAATTAAAAAAAAGGCTGAAATTGAAAAAGCTGTTAGCTAAATATTAAATTTTAAGTGAAAAGGGGAATTCCTTTAACGCTAGTGCGACCATTCATGCGAGGCAAATGTAATGGTTGGTGTCGTATAGAAGCAGTCTGATTTATTAAAAATGTTAGCTTTGGCGACGGTACAAAACGAAGGGACGATAAATAAAATAAAAAGGATGTGTTTGGTCGAGTTTTCCTTGCTCCCGCTAGATCTTTTTTGAGATGATGTTCGAATAGAATACGATCGACAGCAGATTTATAACTAGAAATAGTACAACATTTATTTTACTTAACGATATATATTTGTCATCCACTTCTTGTACATTCTTGATCTTGCTAGTACTTAATTAGTAATTATTTGAAACAATTCTCAATACTTCTCTAAATGTATTTTTTATTTTAATTTAAGACTTTAGCAATTATATAGAACTTACTTTCCTTTATCCTGAGAAAGAGAGGAAGAGTCATATCTATTATCCTAATATTAAGTAGGTACTAAATTATCTGCTAGCTGTAAAATATATGCAGAGTTATCACGCATTAACATTAATATACAGCAATTAAGAGCAATAAACAAAATGTTGGAGCTATTCGTTAGGCTTTTCTTGGATGTAGATAAGGCATTTACTCACCAAAAATTAAATGATACCGTTTGAAAATCTGTGTCTGTGTTCGTAAATGAAAAACGATTTTGATGTTACATAACGTAAGAAGTTATGATTAACCAATCTTACATAAGATATAAACGATCGGCATTGCCAAGGAAGAGAAGGAACAATTTTGTTCTTTTTCATTTAGACAGACGAAACAACACCTGTTAAATCGTTAGTAACTGGACCATCTCTCCGTTTCTTTATTATTAAATTATGAAAATAACACAATAAAAATTAGCAGCTACTTTTAAGACACGATTTCGGTTAAGTGGTTGCCGCAAATGGTAGCGGTCCATTATCTTATCTTAATTTTGTAGTACATTGTCACTTGAAAGTTTGAGAATTTTTCAGTTTATTATCAAGATAAAACATGAGTTTAGTATGGGAAGATGATTTGACTATTTTAAATATCTTGATTGAGACTTGATTGACTATCTAAATATAATTATAAATTAATAGTATCTTAAATAGCAACTTTTCAATATTTTATTAATTATTATAAATAATAATTATATATTAACACCTATAAAAGTAAAACGGTATGTTCAGCTATAATATTATATATGCTTTGTGCATAAGCTGCAGAAAATTTTACCGAATGAACAAACTGAACTATTGAAATCTTACATTAAAAGCAGAAAATTTAGAGTCAAACAAGAAGAAACAGGAAGCCTACTCAAGAATAAAAGAAGCTAAACCAGATATACCACAATTAAATGTATTTATACTCGATTCTTTACGTACACTATACATGGGATATATCACAAATAAAAGAAATCCCGATGGCTACATTTGCTGATGATATAGCGATTCTTGCTGTGGGAGACAATAGCAAAGAAGAAGCCACACGAAAGTTACGACAGACAAGTGTCAGTATAAGTAAATGTGCCCAAATCTGGAAAATAAAAGTTAAGTCTGCGCATGTGCAGTTCGCGTATAATTAGATCACACAGTTACATATATCTGTAACCTAATATTAATACATAATACTATAATTCCATACAGCAACAACGCTAAGTATGTCGGAACGGATATTGATGCAAAACTTCGCTGGAGAACATCTGTAAAAAAGAAAAGGGAAGAACTGGAATTCAGATACCGGAACATATGTTGGTTAATTGGAATCAAATCACAACTATCAATTTAATATAAACTGCTATTATACAGTCAAGTATAGAATACGGACATACATAATTTAACCATGTGGATTTTCCGTGAAAAAAAAAATACAATAAAAATTTTCCAGAACAAAATCCTTAGAACTATTGTAGGTACAACAAGATACCGAATATCACTCAGGAAATCAAGAAAATCGCCAGGAGACATCAGAAGGGACTCAATTCTCATATCAATATCGAACTATTACAACTTTTGGATAACATCATAACAGTACATATTGTCAGAATAATCAAATAATTCGATCTTGTGTAGTAGTTTAGTGTAGTGTTGTAAGGTACTTTTAATAGAAAAACAGCAGTGTTTATACATAAACATTATTACATCGGAGACTAAAATAGAGCCAATGGGTTTTCCTAGATATATACCTAGATTTAAGTTATCATAAAGACAAATTTTAGGTTCTTCTCAACAGCTAGTAACAATGTAATAAACAAATTTAAAAAACTCATATTAACAACTGCCCAATTTGATTAAATGTCTTTGTTGGATTTCTGTATATTCTCCAAAACTAAAACCAGACCTAGGTCTTGGCGAGACTAAAATCAAATCAGGGAAGGCTCCAGCGGCAGTCCTGAAGGATCATTCCAGACATTGAAATTATCAATTCTTCGAATGCTTGCCAAAAATTTATCATAAAAATCATTTGAGTCAACTCAAAAAAGCTACAAATTTTTTTATTATTTAATTATCACATTCTTACTAGTCGTTTCCGTCTAACCTACGATTTGTCTATATGATAACTTAAATCTAGGTATATAACTAGGAGGACCCATCGGCCCTATCTCAGTTTCTGGTGAAATAATGTTTATACTTGTCACTGCTGTATTTTTTATTACATGCACCTCACATAATAAAAACCTACACTACAAAAGATCAGATGGTTTCATTATTTTGAGTCTGTGTCCTGTTCTGGTGGTATCTAAAAGTTAATTTTCTCGTGAAAATGGAGTCTTTCCTCATGCCCCCTTGCAATTCTCTTGATTTCTTGACTTACTGTGGATATCTGAAGGTCTCGATGTAGATAATCAGTTTTATAGTATTAGGGTGCGACCACAATACCTTTCAGGACTTTGTTCTGAAAATTTATTATTTTATTTACGTTACTCTTTGCAGAACATCCCTATAGTTGAACTCCGGATGACTATATAGGTTTCAGTATTTGCTTATATAATATCAATTTATTATGTACTGATAATTATGATTTTCTTCCAATTAGCAAGCACATTTTCCTATATTTCAATTCCAGTAATTTTCTTTTCTTCTTTATATGTTCCTTCCAGCGAATTTTTCCATCAAGATTCATTCTGAGATATTTAGCCTTGTTGCTATATGGAATGATATTATTATTTAATATTATTGGTGATTGTACGGTCTGTTTATAGGTGAACTGCACATGTATAGATTTACTTTCATTAATTCTTATGTTCCAAGCTTGTGTCCAATTATTTATATTGTCACTTGACTGTTGTAGTTTTTGTAAGGCTTCTTCACTATTGTCTCCGACAGCTATAATCGCAGTATCATCAACAAATGTAGCCATTGTGATATTATCCATTTGTGGTATATCACAAGTGTAGAGTAGATAAAGCATTTGCCACAGTACACTTTCTTGTGGTACACCTGCTTTAGCTTCTTTTATTGTAGAGTAAGTTTCTTCTTGTTTGACTCTAAACATTCTAGTTGTAATGTGGGATTTTAATAGTTCGGTGTGTTGTTTTGGTAGCATTTTCTGTAGTTTATGAACAAGGTCTTCATGCCAAACCTTATTGAAGGCTTGTGCTACATCTAAGAATATAGCTGAGCATACTTTTTTACTTTCGTAGGATTTTCCAATAACACCTGTTATTCTGTGGACCTGGTCAATTGTTGAATGCTTGTTAAAAAGCTACAATGGTAAGACAAGATTACGTTAATGATGTCTTACCAATTTTTTTTATTGGCTATTAATCAAATTCTAAACTGAATCGTTATTTATAAATCTTCGTAGTAAATTAAAGGTAACAGAAAAAAAATCCTTTTACTATATTATTCCATTTCATTAAACAATAATTTTCATTAAACGTCACGGCGTTTCGTGTTCATTCTCTTTTCTTCGTAGACTACGGATCTAATTTAATAACGAGGAAACTAAAAACAGTTTGTGAAACATTTATCATGCACACACACCACGCGATATAAAGCATTCCATCGGAATAAAAGGGCTACAAAATATGTCGGGCTTTTTGCGGCTGCAGATGTATCTCGAATTTATTTGGCACACGAATATGAGAAATGGTCCATTTACACTACGACATGAAGAATTTAAAACGGAAAAAAAGTATGAAATACAAATGAAAATTTCAATAGATATGAATGTCGTTACGGAAAAAAACAGTTTCAATTTTATTTAGTTAAACTAGAAAACGAAAAAGAAGCGATACATAAAAATTGAACAAGAAGCATTCGGATTCCACTATATATTATTTGAAATATTTCTTTGTTATATTTTAGAGTATCCTTTTTACCAACTAGGTTTTATCTGGACCAGAGCTACTGTTTAACGTGGGTTTCGAACCACGGTCTTGGCGTTAAGGTTACCGACTGACCTGAAATCATATTCGTATTAAGGCACTAGTCAAGAAAGTGTTAAGATCAGTATTTTGAGATACAAAAAAAGTGTCTTCTTGAATTTTTTATAAAGTTACTTGCAGAAACTTATGAAAAGTTAAAATGGTTAAAAGAAGGAATTGTTTTAAGTTGTTTGGGGGGTTATTCAACAGATTTAGCTTCGTCGGGCTAGCTATCTTGTTTGTTTAACTATAGATATTTACTATTAACTATCTTAACTATATATATATATATATATATATATATATATATATATATATATATATATATATATATATATGTCTCACTAAATATTACCATTTTTATTCTCATCTCTCATTCTACAGACCCATCCAAACTATATATAGTAATTTGCGTTTCTGGATTTGTGTCTCCAATTCATACTGATTGCCTCATCAATGCCCACTAATGACTTCTTATACGATCTAGGAGATAAATAAGTGGAATTTGACTCAAGAATCGCATTTGAAATACGTCAAGCTTATGGATATCAAACTACGTCTAAGTATTGGAGCTATATAGAAGAATTGGCAAGAAAAGAGTTCGAAGGAGGAGGTTTTTAATCCAGCCGAAAGTCCAGTGATAATTTCTTCCCCAAAAAGCTTGGATTATTCGGTTCAAAATTTCAGCGGCATAATACACTTTTTCTCCTATTCTCAATTACTTCAACTAGTGAACTTGTTCTAACTGAATTCCTTCTGCAACGGCAGACCGTTACTAGTTGTCAATACCATGGTATTTTGTTCATTAATTCTCAAGCCAAATGACTCCGCAATGAAAACCATTATGAATAATGCATAGAAGCCTCAACATTTGTAACAGCAAATATTATGTAGGTCAAGGCAGCATCATATTGAACATCATGTCTGTTTTCAATATTCGCCGCACAATTCATCCACCACTATGTTGAAAAGCAGTGAAAAGGCTATAGCTCCTGGTGAACGCGGACTCGGAGCTCAAATAAATTTGATAAATCAATTCGCATTTACACACAGTTGGAATTATTGTAAGATAATCAGAACGCTTAATAATAACGTCGTTTAAAACGAAGTTAATTCCACCAATTATTTGCTTTTTTATTATAGATTTTCGTATCAAATATGTTTAAAAAATTAATTTTTAATTTAGATGAATATTATTGGGTCTATTAAAAGTACAATCAATGAAACATGACTTGAACTGGAACTATATACAGAACTGTATAACATTATGAAATATTTTCAATTCAGTGTTTGTTAAATTTCATACAGTCTCAGGGAACATTTTTAGCACAATACCAATCAGGAATTTAACATTCTCTTGATAATCATTCATCAGAATTTACATTAACACTTCCCTCATAACTCAAAAGCTTGTATTTTTCAATGTCGACGAGACCGAAACCCCACACAACCGCGAACACATTTCCATAGTAGCGTCCCACTCCCCCATTCCCATATTAAAAAAACACACGACCTCAAAACCCCCCCTATGCGAAATTTGAAGTATATTTCCATTTTTTCCGCCGGTTTCATCGTCCTCTCGATCCGATTCGCCAACACTCGTCGTGTTTATTTTGACGCACCAACTGTTTCTGGTCCGCCGACGCCACCGTCGCCTCTCCCTTCCCCCTCGGACCCCCGACACCGTTACTCCCGGTCCAGATCCGACAAAATCTCCGGTCGGGATCCATCAATCTTGCCGTTTTCTCGACCTTCGTCTCCGTCGAGGTGTACGATATCCCGCTTGTTTTCCACAGAAGGATTTCCAGGGAAAAAATCCGGTCCTGGTCGGAATATAAATCGACGATTTTTTTCGTTCGAGTAATTAAATGAAATTAAATGCAACGGTGATGACGGGCTGTTCTTTATTTTGTTATCTGATTTTTTCTTTTTTCATTTTCGTTACCTAACCTCCTGCTGATCTGTGGGCTTATTATTATATATGACCTTTAAAGTTTTTGAGCATATGTATAGCATTAATAGAAACTTAAAATAATAGTGTAACAATAGAAGTTCAAAGTTTTGTTTATTAATTTATGTTTAATGGCTATAAGTTCGGGAAAATATAAGCAATTAAAAAGTGTTCACAATAATGTAGAAGACACTATGATAGTTGAGTGTTGTTTCAAGATATCTGATGATATCGCTATAATTTCCGACTAAAACATGTGTTGTTGTAAATTGTGCGACTTAAATACTTATCTTATATCTTATATCTTATAATTGCTATACAGGAAATTATTAGTGCATAATAAATTGCTATTATATAAGCAAATATTGAAACCTATATGAACATACGGGGTTCAATTATGGGGATGTTTTGCAAAGAGTAATATAAACAAAATACAAAGTCCTGAGAAGTATTGCGGGCGCATCCAAACACTACATGACTGACCAGCTACATAGAGATCTTCCGATACCCACAGTCAGTTAATAAATCAAGAGAATTGCAACCGGGGCATGGAGAAAGACTCCATTCTTATGAGAATATTGAAGTATTGCAACTTTTGGATACCACCAGAGCGGGACAAAGACTCAAAAGAATAAAACCATCTGATATTGTGTAGTGTTGTATAGTGAGGTGCATGTAGATTTAAGTTATCATAAAGACAAATTGTAGGTTAGTCGGAAACGACTAGTAACAATGTAATAATTAAATAATTTTAAAAAATCCTATAATTTGTCCACAGTTTATTCTTGTTTCCTGATTGTATTATTGTAAGTATTGTATTTGAAATTATCTAATGTTGGATCCAATTGTATTTGATTATCAGATTCTTAAAAGAGTAACATACAGTTAGTAAATGATGACTAAACTATTCAAATGTTTTTGAAATATAAATGCCTCTCTAAATGCCTGAATAAACATTCCATCGCTATCGATTTCCCAATTTTCAAACAATAATAAAAATTCTGCATTCTTCCATAGAAAAATTATATAGGAATTTGTTACAGTATATACTAATTAATTGGAATAAATGTCTGTTTCAGTTATCTAATACTCCACCTTCACAATGAAATAAATAAAATTATATGTACCGCAAAGCAGTATATTGGGTCCTTTTCTCTACCTAATTTATACATGTGTTATGCCACAAATAAGAAATGTTACTCTTTGCTAATAACACCGCGATGCTTGCTAATGGAGACAATAGAAGCAAAGAAGAAACTGCAAAACGCAATTAATAATACAAATAAGTGAACCCAGATATGGAGAATAATAGAGCAAATTTAGACAAACGGTAAAATCAGAGCATGTTGCATTCACGTACAAACTGTTCATATGCCAACAAATATAAATAACACTATTATCCCATACAGCAACAACGATAACTACCTTGGGATGAATCTTGATACAAAACATTGTTGGAAGGGCCAAAAAAAGAAAAAGGACAGAAATCGAGGAAGTTGCTGATGTACAAGCAAGTAATAAAATCTATATGGACCTATGGAATTCAGTTGCGGGTCCTAAGTAGAAAGTTCCAACTATCAAGGAGAAAATTAAGAGATTAGCAGCAAGATACTGACAAGATAAAGACTCCAGTCCCATGTTAACAACGAAGTGTTGCAACTCTTGAATAACACTGAAATAGGACGCAGAGTCAAGAGAACAAAATAGTGCATGTAGACGTTGTGTACTGAAGTATATTAAATACTAAACCAATTGAAAAATGCTGTTAACCCTTATTTTATTCATTGTTATTTAAGGTTAAGGCCAATGGGTTTTCCTTGATAAGAACTTAGTTTTAAGTCACTGTAGAGACAAATTGTAAGTTAGCCCATAATAACTGGCAACACAATTTAATAATTTTAATAAAAAATGCGCTAGAAAACAAACAAAAAGAAAACTAGAAAACAAGACAAATATTAAGGTTCCGCCTATTAAAAATGATCAAAATGAATGGGTTCGACGAAACGCTGAGAAAGCTGAATTATTCGCAGAACATTTTGTTAACGTATTTCAACCGAATGATATAGAACCTACAATAAATATAAATCCTGTTTCTTAGCCCGATGTAGCTGAAAAACTGAGTTATCCATTGCAAATTGCCACAGATATCGACAACAACTTTAATCCTATAAAGGCATCTGGAATTGATGATATTTCACCTGGCTTATTAAAAGAACTGGCACGAAAAACAATTATCATGTTGTCATATATATGCAATGCCTGTTTGGGACTGATCCATGTTCTGGAATATCTTAGGGCTGCTCGAATAATTATGCTTGAAAAACCTGACAAAGCGGCAGAATAAGTTGTATCTTACAGGCCTATTAGCTGCTATCTGGGATATCAAAATTATTTGAGAAACTGTTGTTAAAACGCATTAAACAATTTATAGAAATACATATATATTTCCAGTTTAGATTTCGGAATCACCATTCGACGATCGGCCAAGTGCACAGAGTAACAGCGATTGTTGAAAAGGTATATGAAGAAAAGAAATACTGCCCTGCAAAATTCCTGGATGTCTCACAAGCCTTTTATCTTTGAGATTAATCTAGAAAATGAGCAAATTGCCTTGCTTGTATATCAATGCAAGTACAACATATCAGTAGTAGTAAATTAATTTGTGAATTAAGATTATACTAAGCACGTCGAATGTAAGATGTAGTTAATAAAAAAAAATGAATTGAAATTTTAGGGAATTTAATCATAATATATGAATGTTATTTATGAACAAAAGCGATAGTTAGAATATTCTAGGAACACATTACTCAATAAAACAAATAGACAGCATATAACAAATAAAACTACAAATATACTATTTAATGCCGATAAACACGGAATTTCTTCTTTAACACTAGAGATAACTTGAAAACTTAACGCTTTACAGGAACTGGCGTATTCGTAGCTTGTACTGGTCGTAAGTACGCGGCTTTAAATTCACGACGTTTTGCATCTTGAACTAAAATGCTTCGGTTATCTAACTAGATGATGATGTACGAATAGGCGTGACTTGGGTTAAATTGACTTTAAACAGCATAGTTTCGAAGTTGGTTTATGTCATGTAACGTTTCGTTATCGTCCAATTAATCAGTCTGGGGCTTGAGAAACAGCGAACTGTTGCCGTATATTGAAATTGTTTCAGCGCAAAACGGACGATGTTTAGTTTTTTTTTAATCAAAATAACGAATTCCGGGCCAACTATGATTTAAAACAAAAATGATTATAAATAATGTTAATGTATAAAATAATATGAACACTATTCATAATACATTTTGTTGCATGTTTGCAATACTGTTTCCGTCTGT
Source organism: Rhynchophorus ferrugineus (assembly GCF_030347505.1). Classification (NCBI taxonomy): domain Eukaryota; kingdom Metazoa; phylum Arthropoda; class Insecta; order Coleoptera; family Curculionidae; genus Rhynchophorus; species Rhynchophorus ferrugineus. Next base: position 85,187,453 of record NW_027472580.1, on the reverse strand, counting down.
ATACCGTGCGACATATATGTATTGCTCAGTTTACATGCCCAATTTTATAGGGTATATTTCAATGTATTATACACTGGTATCGACATTATTGGTGAAATGAGTGATTTCTCAGACTTCGAAAGAGGGAAAATTGTTGGCGCTCGGTTAACTCAATAACCTTTTACGACTCACAATATCCATGGCAATTATATCAACACGGTAAAACATCATCCGTTAAAAGGATTAGTGGGCGAAATCCAAAGTGGATTGACCGAGACCGATGAACATAAAATGGATTTTTGTCAGACAATATAAAACTATCTCGACAAAAGTGACAGCAAAACTGAACACTCACTTGAGAAGTACAGTTTTAATAAAAACAGTACGGCGGGAGCTTCATAAAGACAAAGATAAACGGCCGATTTTATGTATAGATTATACTCTCCAAAAGAAGCCTACGATCCAGACCACCCTCTTCCTACAGCTAAGCATGGGAGAGACTCCGTTGTGATTTGGACTGCAATATCGTGGTATTCAGCTGGTCCTCTTATTCACATCACTGGCCGGATTACTGCGAATTAATATCTCTATATCCTCAATAATAAAGTTCTTACTACGAGTTCTTACAAGATGATAATGCGCTCATACGCATATCCAAAATGATTTAATATCATCAAATATCTTCTCCGTTTTTAGGAACTTTAGAGCAGATATTCAGGAGTAGATTTCCTTCACCAACAATGAAATAATTGGCGAATGTTTAGGTACAAGAATGGTACAATATTCCGTTGAAAACTATCCAGCCATTCCATGAATCTATTAGGCGAAAAATTGCAGCTGTTTTGAAAAGCAAGTGGTAGCTCAACAGCTGGTCATCTATTCACATTATTTTCTTGTATTTCTAATCAACAAGAATTATAAAAAATGTTATTAAACTCTTTCTGTTTCTTTTTCTTCAGACCTGATAATGTTATACTTCGAAGAATATATAACAAAATGATCTTGAGACAACTTTATTTAGAATGAGTCTTTACGTATTGGTATATATTACTTTCACGTCTTGGTATATACGGAAGTACTGAACGTTTCTCCAAGGATATCCACCATTCCAAGGTTTATTAACCTGAAGTGTATTTCGTTATCTTCGGAGAGTTGGTTTTATTTTCATATTGACAGCTTATCTTAATGATTTTTACATCTGGTTTTACAACAGCTTTTGAATGCCGATATTAATTGATGTCATTGAGCTGAGATTGATTTACAAGAAATGCATGAAAAATTTATATGTTGTTAAGCTGCTTAGCAGGAAATTTTATTATTATCCTAAGACTGATCAGTTTTATGTATTGTCTCTTCTTATTATCGTTTATTGTAGTTGCAATGAAATTAATGATCAAAAAAAAAAATTAAGATTTAAATGCGTTTCCACCAAGATGGTAAGAACCAGCTAGTGGTGCTAAAATTTTTGCATTAACGTCTTGAATTTTAAAACCTTGAAAAAATTATGTCACATATATTTAAACAATAACTAGAATCAATTAATGTTTCAATCTCTGTAGACTATTTAACAACTTAAATATTTTTAGAAGAAGTCGCTTAATCGATATTATGTTTTGACTCTTGCTAGTTTACCAGATTGTTGATACAAGCAATTCAGATTTAAGTTAAGGTTAAAAATTTTTAGATTCCCAATGATTCCTTTGTATCACGCCCATCCTCATCTTTTAGAAAATATAATAATAATGATCTCGAGACATTTTACTTGCAATATATTTCCAGAATATCCCTTCCTTGTATAAATATTAAAAACTAAAAATGTCGATACTACATCTGTGTTCCAATTTAATACCTGTATTAACCTGGTTTTGTGCTATTTAGGCTTTAGCGAAATACATTATAGCTTTTGACATATATATATATATATATATATATATATATATATATATATATATAATATAAATATATAAAACGTATTGGCTTGGAATTGATAACAATTTTCTTCAATCTTAAAAAATATTCACCTTTTTCTATTAAGTGTTTTAAGCGACTAAAAAATATATTTTTGTCTTAATTCAGTGAAGTGTGGATTGTACATTAATTTCTAAGACTATTGTGCCTAAAACCTACAGCTTTTAGAGTATAAACTTGAATATTATTAGGCGTTTGCATATATTCTGACGAAGGCAGTTTTAGAACAATAACGTTTCAAATGAAATATATTTTAATAGAAAAAAACTCGTTTTATTTCTCATCGTTATGATTTAGACCTCATTTTGATTTTGTATGGCTTATAGATTTCTTCAAAAGCTTCAAAATAGGCGTTGGTTTTCACGATGACCTCTTCATTCCACCCAAACCTATTATCACCCAACAATTTCTTCAGGTATGGAAACAGAATATGGTCGCAAGAGTTTCAATCTGGAAAATATGTCGGATGGGGTGGCAGTTCATCACTCAATTTTTAGATTCTTGCCATGACGTGTACACCCGCGCATTGTCTTAATGCAACAATACATTTTCTTCGCCAAATCTGGTCGTTTTTTGCTCCAAATCAGTATGCATAGAAGCAGTTAATATTTTAAAAACTGTATATGGATTTTAAGTATTATTAATGACTAGCGACCCGCCCCGGCTTCGCACGGGTGCATTGCTGATACTAAATTAAATACACTACAGAAAAAATATGAACGTTGTATATAAAAACATAGCGGCCCGCTCCGACTTTGCACGGGCATAAAATATATATGCCTATGTCACTCAATGAAAACATGATTAAAATCGATCCAGTATTTTTGGTTCATTCATTACTGCCCTTGGCCTGCACGCATTAAATTTAGAGTAAAACAATTCCTCTTCCCCTATACTTACTATGAAGATTTCCTGCTATCTTTGGAATATCTAAATTCATACAATTTTTATTACATTACACATTTTTAAACGCAAATTTTAAATTTGTAATATCTCCGAAAATATTTGTTTAATTTACATGCTGTAAGGAACCATATTGATCTATATTAATTGCACACTGTATTTAAGGTACTTAATTCGATAAGGATTAATGCCGTATTGCTTAAAATAGCTTCGTAAATAGATTTTCTCACGTAAAAAGTAAACAATAAAAATGGTTAATGTGGGTTATCCCTAAAAGATAAACATATACCATCGCGGACTTTTTTGTAGACCTTTTTATGGTGTACAATACTGTAGTACATTAATTTGATCTAACTCGTAGGGTTAGGCAGCGTTTTTGCTAATTGCAAAATAAGCCTACAAAAATAGGTTAATTTACGACATCACGTTAGAAACCTCTAAAATTAGCAATGTTGCCTTAGTATATTATGCATGTATTATACATATAAACCTTCCTTTTGAATCACTCTATCTATTGAAAAAAACCGCATCAAAATCCGTTGCGTAGTTTTAAAGATTTAAGCGCACATAGCGATATAGGGACAGAAAAGGCGACTTTGTTTTATACTATGTCGTGATTTAGTTGCTTTAATATTTTGGTAAGATTCACGCCGGAAATTTGAATAATAGAGAAAAATCCAAACCGACGGTGTCAGGGGGGCGTTACCCGACCTGTCCGGTCGAGAAACAATAAGCAAAGCTTATCAATTCGATGACGATCGTAAAGATAACGCGGTGATCTTTTTCGGCCAGCATCGATTTCCCAGCGCGCTCGTTAGGATCTCGATCGACTGTCTAAGAGCGTCTCCCTCCTCTCCAGAGCTCTGGATCGGTAAATCAGCGGGCCTTAAGCCGGTCCTGAAATATTATTCCGGGCCAATTTCGTGTATGGACCCATCTGGACTGATTATGTTTCACCTATATCGTTCGAGAATGGTACTTTACTTATTGGGTGTATTGCCCCCGTGCCTCCGACTCTACGAGGTAAATTCTCTCTTTTTTTTTCTCGCTATTCTTTCCGGTCTTTGTTTCTTACGAGATCGTATTGGCGAATGGAGTTTGATAACTTTATGACACGGTTTGTTCTTGTGTAATTTATTAAGGCAGGAGGAAGTATTCATACAAGTTTGACAGAAAAAGTTCATTTGTAACCTCAAATGTATTTTATATATTTTTATGAAAGTTGTCTCATAAATCATTCCCTCTTGTTTCTTCGAGCATCAAACATGAGAGATCTTTTTAACCGACTTCTCTAATAACATATAAAAATAATATAATCTTAAAATAAATAAATGTTATTTCTGAAGTGATGTGACGAAAAAAGTAATTTATTGTAAAAGCCATTCAGTTTGATTTTTAAGCACTAACCATATCATATGAGAAATCGTAGAAACTGTTTAGTGTAGTAGTCAGAACAAGTTCACACTCAGAGGTCGGGGATTCCATTCCCATCAGAGAACTTTCTTTTTTCTAGTTTGGTTGGAACATTTGTTAAATCACCTAGACTAGGTAGCGGGACATAGTGCCATTCTTTCTGTATTCCTATTTTTCCTCATACGGGCTGTACTTTTACTTGAGCTACCAATTGTAATACCTTAATAAAATAACTAGATAAATTATTGAACAAATATCTAACACTAAAAAGAGAAAAATAAAAAATATTTTTACAAAAAAATCTCACTAAAATGTAAAAAATTAAAATTTAAAATAAAATACCCGAGTCCTTAAACGGTACCGACTTCAAATTGATTTTTATTTAGTTATTACTATAATTATTACGTACATATTTTATACGTATAAATATATATAAATAGTACGTACATATAAGCAAAGAAGACAATTATATAAAAATACAAAACAAAAAGTACTATTTTTAATTTTGATAACCGTATATAATATTTATTTTTTAGTATGTGTAACGGGTTTTTCTCACATTCGTGTGACATTGAGGTTTCGCAACATTCTAATAGAGGTTCTTTGTTCTAGTATGTTAGATGGCGTAGCGTAGACAGATTGTACAGCATCCCAATTGTCTAATAATGAGGCTGTTATTCATCTGAGTGGTCCAGAAATTTTTCACGAGTTTATATTATCAGTGACACTGATTTTGAGAAATGAGAATTTGAAAAAACTATTACCCACCCAAGTATCCATCAAGAGCAGAATCACTCATCAAAATCTCAGTACGAGTCCATATTTTTATTATGTTCGTACCAAAGTTTTGAGTGAATTTTTCTTGAAATATTTTTTTCTTGAATTTGGAATATATAAGTTTCCACTAATTATTATTTTTATGGTAACATGATGATCCTGTAGTTTTATTTCAATAAAACAACGTTAATAGAAACAACAATCAATTCTGGACAATAATCACAACATTTTTACTTAAACAAGCTATAATAAATGAAGCTGGTAAAAAATAAATAGATTATATGCGACAAAATCAGCTGTCCAAATTTGTAAAATTAGAAAATTATTTAATTACTAAATTTTAAAACCCGTATGCACTCCATTTTTATTTGCTATAAAATCTCTATAAACTATAATTTAAGTAAGTATACTGTTTACGATATAAATGCCATATTGAGGCAACAAAACTAAATTAGCACAATCCTGAAATATAAAAGGCAACTCTCCTCTATAAATAGATAGTAAATTTTAATCAGTTTTGATATCTTACCGTCTAACTGTCTAGTCTTGGCTTAAATTGGTACTTTTTTTTATAAATTAGTATATATATTTTACAGAGGAACATCCCTTGAATTTACCCAACGTATTTTTTATTTATTTTTTATTATTTTTTAAAAAATATATTTTAAAGTCTCATTTTACCAACTATGGGTTTATCTGGAGTGGGCCTAAAGTATCGCGTGGGCTCCGAACCACGGTCTTCAGCATTAAGCCTACCGACTGGCGAGTGACCACCTTTCGAAATCATCCCAGACATCCGGTCCTACCCAGTCTGGTTACTGGCGTGACTGGGATCATTTTCCTTGTCGGATTTTACACCCTTGTGATAAATAATCATTTCAAGTGCATCAAATGTAATTGATAACGATTAGCCATAGACAATCATTTCAAATTTATCGCCTAATACCTCAGCTATAAAATATTTTCAGTTGGTTATGACACTCTTTGCCACGTTTCTTTTCGCCATTCTATAACCTGTAACGTTATTTAATTTAAATCCTTTAAAAAATTAATTCACGACAAATATTTTTACTTAAATCGTAGCTAATATAAAAGAAAACAAATTAGATAGTCTATTTAAAAAAAATCAATAATGAATACACCTATTTTTATTATCAAGTAATCGGGTTTATAATTAAAGAGTTGAACTTTAGATCAACGAGCTTGTACAAAGGGACTATATTGTTTCTATGCGCACGTGTATTAAGTCAACGAGTTCGTAAAAATAGAACCAAAATTGATTACCAATTTAAATCCGAACACTTGCAATACAGGGGCGTTTTATGGCAACGTCACCGGCACAATCCATCATGTTTACTGATTAATTAGAAACGGTTTCGATCCGACCAAGGAGCGTCTGTTGATTCGCCACAAAATCCACTAAAATATTAATCAATTAAACTCAGATAAGACCGTAACCACCGTCTAATGTAATAAATTATGGTCAGGTTCTTTCCCTTTTTGATTAAATCGACGATATCCTAACGACCCATAAAATCTTTCTGCGCTATTAAAATCGATTCGGTGTCTTGATAATTTTTGTTTATTGGTGATTCGGATTGCCATATTTTGTAATGGAAACTTACTATTAATATTTTCGAGGTCGGTGTATTAAAAGGGGCCGGGAAAACCAATTTTATTTTTGTGAAAGGTCCTAGTGACATATGAAAGGGGTCAATGTTGTATTGTAGTTACTTAAGGGGTTATACCTGTTTAAATTATTTCAAAACATCTCTAAAATCATAATATATGTATGGATATATATATGTAAAAATAATAATTAATTCCAATCATTTAACACTTCATTATCATATATATCAGTATATATCATATATACCGCCATATATATCAGTAATCATTAAAGAACCCGATTTTCACAAGATAGCTCTATATATCACACTCTATAATAGCAGTTCGTGAAAATTTTGTTTTAGTTTTTTGTTCAGATATCAGTTCAAAGATGTGACTTTATCGTCACATAGGTTGCGATGAAACCGGCCATGTCACAGCCCGTATTTGTTTCTATCGGACTCTGTCTCGTGGAGTTTAAAATACTATTAAAGAACTAAAAGAGTGATGGGCCTACTCATTAAAGAGATTAAAGAAATATGTAAATAGTTACATGTTTTTTATGAACTTTTGGTGAAATGAAAAAAATCCTTCAAACTAGATCGAAGAAAAATAGCAGAAAGGTTCGACATCTTAACTTAAAACTGTGAATGAGTTCGAAAGAGAATCCTCGAATTGTGATTGTTTAAGAATGGTTTCTAAGAATTGGATTTGTTTGAAGTTTGTATTGATCGAATAGTTATTATGCGAGCGCTAGAAAATGCTTTTTTTTTGCTTGAAGTATGATTACATATTATTAATTTGTTTTATTATAGTATAACAATTTAAAAAATTGTATTTTATAATGTCAGCCCAGTTAACTGTTCGCTTATTTTTAACGCATCTTTTTGTCTCAAACTGAAAAAATGTATTTTGAGCAAATTCTGGAAAATTAAGTAAGACATAGTGATGTTTCAAAGAACAGTGAGATTAAAAATATGTCATAAAAATAAAATAATCCTTCGTTTCGAGATTAGAAAAGGCAATACGTTACATTGCAAAAGAAACCTTTGATGGAAACAATATGGTGCTGTTCAAAGGAATTAGCTATAAAATTATCAAAATATTCAGTGGCAGATGAATGTAATGTTTAAGAGATAATTCTTTTCGTATTCTTTCTTACTTTTTCGAAACAACTTTAAAATACAATATATTTTGTAGCACTATATTTTATATATATATATATATATATATATATATATATATATATATATATATATATATATATATATATATATATGTTTGTATATATGTATGTTTATTATATTTTAAAATCTCCTTTTTACGAACTAGTGTTTATCTGGAATGAATTTGAGCTCTGATCTATCCATATAAATTTTACAGGCTGGTGAGTGACCAACTGAGAAATCAGGTCTAGTCTTTCAAGGTCCATTACTGAAATTATTATTCTTTTCAGGTTTTATATTTTGTCTATACACATCTATGTCTAAATTAAAATATCCTAGCATGATTCGAACCTACAAATGTCCCACTGGTAGAGTTTATATAAAAAATGAATAGGAATGATATCTGTCCAATATCTCATCTCAAAACGATAAAATATTATTTGAAAATAATAAAAGCAATAAATTATTTTACTCTAGTGAGCAACAAACGCACGGTACAGAATAAAAATCAATGATCTGGAAAAATAACGGCCTTTTTAATAATATATATTAAAACACATTTTCGAATCGGCCAAATAGTTTCGGTTATTTTAAAGATTTAAACAATTGCCCCGTCAGGGGTATCTCGGTTTGGGTTCATATAAATTGGGTTTTCAATTTAACATGAAAGATTTAATGTTATTCGTATTTTTACCAATACCTTACAATTTAAACTGTTAGTAAATATAGTTATCTCAAAGAATAGAGGAAAAAATGAAGACTGAATGAAGATTTTCACTTCAACTGTTTGCTGGTAATCTTGATATATACAGTATGCAGGAATAAGTCCAATGAATAGTATTCAATATACTAACCATCATAATACTAATATTAAAACTAAACAAAGTTGATCTCAAATTATTTTTTAAATTGGTCTGTTTCACATTTTCTGTCAGTGACAGGTGTTATATATTCTCTATTGTTCTAATTTGACAATATATTTTAAATCATACTTCAATTATAATTCGTTTATTACTAATTAGTTTTAAATTGTAATACTAATCTTGGAAAAACATACTTTGAACTTGTTTCAGAGAAACTATGATCAGAATTATTTTGAATCACTTAGAGAATAAGTTTTATCTATTGTATTTTATAGCTATATAATTAAAATGAATGTAGTAAATAATAAAATGTGATTTAATTAATGGTATTAACTTTTAATTAAACTTAGTTATCTCAATAGTTTCAGGTAGCAAGATAAAAAAAACATTTTATTTTATTTCTAGTCGTTATCTAGATAACTAATTAAAGTTTAGTTGCTAAATGAATAGAATATATTAATATGAAACTTCTTTCATTAGAACATCTATTATTACGAAAATATAAACGAAAATTATAACGAAAATTAAAACCAGCTCATATAATAAACCAAAAAAGAGATAAAAGTTTATTATTATTGGTTTTAATAATAATACGAACAATCTCATTAACTTATTAATTAAAATAGTGATTGAGTTAACGAATGACGCTGCCGTTATATCTAGAGTTTTCTATGGACGGTTAGCTGTTAAAGGCGGCGCTTCATATATTATAGGGGAAATAAATTTTTCCTTAACCTTATACTATTAAAGAAAAATTGCTAGATTAAGATTTAAATTAGTTTTAAGTTATGCTCCATACACAATGTACTGAGGTTTAAATAGAAAAACGTAAACGTAAACGTCAAAAGTTACTTTATGTGCATACTCATACGTAGACATATATTGGGTGTTTTAAATTATTTTGTCGTACTTTCAATTCAATGAACGTCTTCGAGTTAATACATTTGATTGAGACAATGGGTGGTACGTCAACCAGTCATCGCCAGACACAGAGCACTAGATCAAGAAAGCGTCATCAATAAGAACGTCGGTCATTGACATGTACATTATATTACCGTCTTGCATTCGAATATGACGCCGAATAGACTCTTCATCGCACGTACAAATCATCATCAGAAATATGGATATAAAATGTAAGCATTGTCATGCATTTAAGTGCAACGATGAATAAGGTATGAATAAGTCTCTATTCCACTACCAAATACGGAAAACACTGTTGCCACATCTCAATAAAAATTGTTTTGCGTAAAATTCACAAATTCAATACTTTCTTTCAAACAACATTATTTAGATGAACTAAAATCGTTCAAAATGGAGATGGTCGTAGGTTTAAATCAACATTCAAGATTCAGTGCCAAATGTAGTACTAAAATAGTTCTTTTTTTTAATGCCTTATGTCGATTCAAATTGTTTCAGAATCTACTTTGTGGGTTACGAGCAGCAACAAATTAACACACGTTGTCTAAGAACCACATCGAGCAGATAACGGAGAAATAATTTCGGAGATGCTTTTGCAAAATTGGTCAATCGGCTTAGTTGTTTAAGACCGTTTCCAATATATTGCAAAATGACAACTACGTTATTATCATTAAAGCAGACAAAATACCAAAACATCAGACAAAGTATCATATCTATTTGAACGTCTTACGTTGTGTGAATTGTTCTTACGATGTGCTGCAATATCTATTGATATTTTAAAAAGGACAAAATAGATGGACATCATTTAAACAGAAAACAAAGAAATCTACATACATTTTGTACTAGTTTTGTATTTTCTTTGTATTTTATTTATATCTGTATTGTTCAAGAGTACAAATTATGACCGTGCGTATGTATCTGAACCCCTCCTAAACGGTTGGATATTTATGGAACTTCTTGTGTGTATGTTTCTGTCGATTCGATATTGCATTAGATTCACCACGGGACCCGGTAGGTGACGCTGCGATAGGGTTCCAGTATATTAAAAAATATTCTAAACAGATTTCGATTGTAAGAATATATCACTCTTATCGTTATTGTGAATGAACCCGAGATCCATTCGATCCAGTAAAAATAATTTGATTTAAATTAGCTTTTTAGTAACAAGAAGAGGAGAAACTCTATAGGGGAGGTAACGTATAACCGAAGGGTTATTTTAAAAGAAGGTATATATATATATATATATATATATATATATATATATATAGGGTTCTGTATATCAAAAAATATTCTAAACAGATTTCGATTGTAAGAATATATCACAACAAAATCTTATCGTTATTGTGAATGAACCCGAGATCCATTCGATCCAGTAAAAATAATTTCATTTAAATTAGCTTTTTAGTAACAAGAAGAGGAGAAACTCTATAGGGGAGGTAACGTATAACCGAAGGGTTATTTTAAAAGAAGGTGTATATATATATATATATATATATACACCTTTTGAGAGATCTCTAATACAAAGTGAGATCAAACATAGATAAATAAATTTTCTAATTTTCTTTCTTTTTCGTCAAGCAGATATCCACCACTGTTAACCTATTTTGGAATTAATCTGCATATGTTTCCAAAGCGCAATTACTTACTATTTAAATATACACTAGTTTGAGGCTATCAGATCTGAATTAACGCCTAAGCATTGACTGAATAAAATGCTTTAATATTTATATTTTTGTTATTGTAATTATTTTTTAACTTTATATTTTAATAACACTTATACTACATATAATGAATTAATTTAAAATTTTCTTTCGTAATGGTCAAGCTAAACATTTACGATATATTGGATCTAATGCTTTATTAATAAGAGAAAAATTGGCAATACTCTTTGTTTTATAAGCATCAGTTCCATTTAATAAAATAACGGTCTTGAAAAATTTACCACAGTTGTTTTGGTTCGAAGAACTCATTGTAGATTGTAAAATTGTATTGTATAAAATTACGAAAAAAACTAAAACTTTGGTATATTTTCCCGTACTGTTAATTGATTTTGTTAAAATATTGCGTAGTTGAAAATGAATTTTTAAAAGTAAAAATATGTAACGTTATGAGTACTAACGTAACTTTTTACACTACTTAATTTTAAAAGTCTATGTCGATACCTAAATATATGATTATTAAAATACATTTTTATTTGTGTTTAAGGTCGTCAATACATATAAATTCACGAAACATTCAGATATGTAATGATGTAAGAATACATCCAGCATCTTATATTTTAGAGCACAACTTAAGTCTTCGAAACAACTTAAATATCAGATACACTCCCATTATTTTAACGCCCATTTCCATACGAAACCAAACCGAAATATGCTCTTCAATAGCGACGTAGAATCCCCCTTGAAATAACAGTCGGCGAACATCCCGAGACTACCCCATTTGTATTGCATTTCAGTTTCCAGTTGTTTTAAAAGTATTATGGGCTGATAAAATCGCCCGGGTCGTTAGAGAAAATTGCGTTAGAACAATATTCGCATCCGTACGAACAACAAAACGACTCGGCGTAGTATCTGTGATTCAGAATTCGGCGCTACACGTTTATTTAACGTTCATTTTATCGTCGAATATTTACACAGTTTCATAATAAAACTCACCAGCACCAAATAACTTTACTCGCTCGAAATATTATGAAGTACGGAGCGCGGTTAATTAGAATTGTCGAGATTCGTTGAATTTCGCGAATGGAATAGGATTGATTGTTTCAAAAAAGTTAAAACGCGAGAAAATTTGAATATTTCCTTGAAAATACTGAATTTTTAACTTTTTAAACATTTTTGAAACAATCAATTTCTATTGTGTTCGCGAAAATTAACGAGCAATCCAAACCATATTCATGTTGAAGCCCCACTGACAAGCTACACTTTTCAGTATTTTATTTTAACGAAGTGTAAAGAAAAAAATCAGTGCGTTAAAAAAGTCTAATGAATTTAAAAAAAAACACTAAACATAAGACCTCCACAATAAAATTTTATTACAGCCCAAAACCTTGACCTAGTTCTTTGTGGTCTTGTTAACGCTCCATGCTACATTAGAAACGGGGATTTACGAGTACCACTAAATAGCAAATAAATTAAAAGGCTTGCGAGAAAGTATCAAGTATCCACCACTGCTCGATAAAAGTGGACTTACCTGATTGAAGAGGTATAGTTATGTGTGAAAACTGGGCCATATTTTGAAACTATGCATCCATCAAATTTAAATTAAGTTTAGATCTTATATCTGGACTTAAAATAATGCAAAGGAAAATTACTAGTCCATTAAATCTTTTTTCTACATACGTCATCAAGATGTTTAATGTATTGCCTGTCACATTTTGTAAAGTCGTTTCAGAATCAGACAATATTTTCCTTCTTATTTTATTCTACTTAAAAAGAGACACAATGTTGCCTGATTAGTTCGAATACGTAAACGAATGAGCCTGTCGAAGTCGTCCGGTTGTCAGACGTATGCAAAATCCTTGAAAACAATAGTGATAAGAGGTTATAATTCTAACCTATCAACTATTGTGGCTGTATAATTAACTTCAGTTTTTAGACGTACCATAATGTTAAAATAAATTATATTTGATAACATTTTTGCATTTTACCAAACTGCACTAAAACTCTTGAGTTGATGCGGCAACGTTGCGACGCTTTGAAGTCACAAATTTAGATGACATATGTACAAAATAACTTTGAACAGACTATAGATAATTGTAGTTAATATAAAAAAAATTCAGAGCACAAAATGGAACAAAACCAGATTATTGGCCAGATTGAGCTTCCTCCGAGTGCCAAATCTCGCAATTAAATAATCTTTATCAAGTGAAAACTACTACTGTGATGGGATTTGTATAAATTGAAGGATTGTTAGACTAAGTATATTGAATATAGCGGAAATCACTTCAACTGGAAGCATGTTGAATAACCTAGTGGCAGTAATTGGGATGTTTTGAAAGAAATTAAAATGTGTGTTTTATTTTAAATCCTGAAATTTAAAAGGCAACTATCGTATAAGTTTAGGTCTAATTAAAATATATCAATATGTTTGAAAAATATTAAACTAAGTATGTCTGAAATAACTACTTAAGTGGTTAGTTCATAAATGTCCAATTAGTTCCGAAATGAAATTTAGTGATGTTGTTAATCCGATCCCAAATGATGTATTATAATATAATTTAGTGTGTAAACGTGTAAAGATAAGTGTATTACCAGTAGAGTTCCTAATTTTAAGTTGCTTTTAAGATTACTCCATTTGTCCATGTTTGTTTTTTGCAACGTAAAGAAACTGAAAAAGTAAAAGCGGTTTATAAACGAGTGTAATTTGTCGTGTGTCTTTGTGAGAAAGAGAAAGTATTTTTAAAAGGTCCGAAGGGATTTGGCTTCAGAAGGACAAATAAACCGTTTTTGTTTAACATCGAGTTACAAATATATATATAAGTCAATTAAAATTAAACCAAAGTATTTTTTTCGCAGAAACTAAATATTTGTTATATTAAGACAAATAATGTAAATAGTGATGAAACTAGAATGAATGTTTTTATGCTTTTCCTGAAATTTTCATTAAAACCAACTTGAATGCTATGTAAATGCTCCGTTACAGAAAGTGCAGCTTTTCTCGAATACAAAATTACCTAATAGAGTAGAGTGCGAAAGAAAGGCTCTATGCAAATGTAATAAGAATATATTGTAGTTTTGCTGTAGAGCTTTATGTATATATAACCTCAATTTTACTGTATTTTGTTGCTTCTTTAAAACATATATTAAATTAAACAGATTGGATAATAGTAAAATAAGTAAATAATGGATGCTTTAAATGTGTCAAGGACTAATACTATTTTCTCTTCTAACATACATCTATAACATATAGCAGGGTCATTTAGCTTCAAAGAGAATTCGACAAAATCAGATTAAATTGAAGCATCCTTTATGAATACTGTAAAAATATGTACGTTTTTTTGAAATAAATAAACTCTTTATGAAAAATGTCTAGTTAAATCTGTAATTTCAACCGTCGAACAATTTATAACACTTCTTGCCTTTTTTGTGTATACAAGATATTACAGTTTCAAGATAGTGTTCAAACTATTTAGTGAGAGTAAAAATGATTTCATTTGTAGACTAGAACTTAATTTAGGTTATGGAATGTTATGGTCGATATTTTGATAAAACTAAGATTTAATCTTTGGAATTTAAACTTGTCGGAAGGTATACGTGAATGAAGTTTCGAATCCTATCAATCACTGTCATATGTCAATCTCCTAAATTTAACCAAGATAATTAGTTAACAACAGATTAGGTCGGTTAATATGTCTAATTGTCAGCAAACATTTTATTGCTGTTTCATTTAATAACAGCAATAATCCTGTTATTTCACGTATTAGAACATTTAATATTTTCAATTGTAATTGTTGCATTTTATAATAACGTGTTCTCAAAAAGCTTTAATTCATGCAGATAGATTGTACCGTCTAATTATTGTAATTTTTTTACTTATAACTAGTAATATTTAATATTTAATTTCAAAAATATTATTTTTATGTAGTTTATGAAGACATTGATAGTTCAAGCATAATTTGTCGTGTTACGAAACCCATTTCTTTATTAAGATATTTTTAAATGTGACGACGATTGTACTAATGATATAAAAATAATAAAATAATAAACATGGAATAAAAAATTAATTATTAGGGATACATTTACATTGTTATACAATGGCTAACATTATAATTTGCTTGCATTTGTTAAATTGCCTGTGAAATCTCTTTTCGTTGAATTAAATTTTGAGGTCTGCGAGTAAATAAAAATGTCTAGTGACAATATCTGGCAAGTATGGTATTTTGTACACATCCCATAAAAATAAATAAACAAAAGATATATGTTTTATAGTATTCTTGACATTAAAAACAAATTGATATCTGATGATCAACATATCATGAATGGGCCAGAATGTTAACCGTTCTGAAATATAGTTGTACAGGCCTACAGAAAATAATCTAGAACAGAATAAGGAGCTGTTTAGATTTTGTCACATAATATTTATGATTTTAGGTGTACTGAATCCAAAATCGACTTCCTTTTTGAGATAGGACGACATGTTTCTTTGCGATGTAACCTACATCTAATAAACGAGTTATTACATATCACAAAATATTACTTTGTACATTTACATCGGTGGGAAAGAATCTGTAAGATCTCTGTGAAGCATCCAACAGTAGTCTGATATCATTAAAACATCTTTTGTGTCATGTCCTCAAAACATATCCTAGAGAAATCGTTCACTTTCTTTCACTAGCATTTTTCAAATTATCCGAAGAATTTGCAAAGAATCAATTCCACGCTCTTGTAGGTTTTTTTGAAATGTAGGGAATGATCTATAGTAATATAAGCATTGTGAAGTGGAATTTCTTTAAGGCTTCTTTCTGATATATTTATGAAACTACCTCATTTTCATACTCAGCGTACCAAAATGCATAGAAATCAATTATTACAGCATATAAAAATACAGGAAATACTTAACCAGCTTTTTTTGTTGCAGACCTGTGTAATTGACTCGAAGTAAAGATGCTCAGTACTGTTGAAATTACCATAATAAAAAGTACCCACTCTTACGAAATAAAACTTTCAAATGGATTAATAAAACTCTACTTTGCCTCTTGAATTTGAATGAATGATGCTGCATTACGAATATCGATTCGAGCGAAATTTGGCGCGCTACTTTATGATCCTCGATAAACTAACGAAAGAAAAGACGACCAACAATAGGAAATCCTATAACGTATTCGTTCTTACGTCGTCTTTTAGATTCGGTTTGATGCGGAAGAAGATCTAAGGGATCGAAATTAAACGTTACATCATTAGACGACAAGAGGAATAAGTCGGTTTGGAATTTAAGTTTCATTTAAGGCACGTCCCATGGGTTCGGTCTTATGTTACATCGAATGAAGCACAATTGTACCAATTTTATTGTTATTTGAATACTCTCATTCTATATAGCAACATCTCTGACTGAATCCTGATGAAATACTTCGCCAGAAGGAACATCTTAATAGTAATTAATTATTTAAATATGATAATGTTGAAAACAATTTGAAGAAAGTTTATTTACTAAATATGGAATATACAAACACTATAAAATGTATATTATATATGCCCTTGCTTAATTAGTATTTTTAATTTACATGTGAACCCAACATTAATATTGTTAACAGCATAACAAGTCAATTGAAAAGTCCCCGGCCTGACAGATGGCGCTACTAGAATTAAATCCATACGTCTTTTAGTTAGGCCTAACACTCAAAAGATGCGTGTATAAATTTGACAGCTTTCGGATCATTAGTTTGTGACTTATAGCATTTTGAGTGAAGCAACTTTTGTGATTGTGAAACAAAATTATCCATTTTCAAAAGGAATTTCGCGTGTTGATAAAATATTGCTTTTTGAAGGGAAAAATACAGTTGAAACAAAAGCTTGACTTGATAACGAATTTCCGGACACTGCCCTGGGAAAATCAACCACCATGGATTGGTATGCTAAGTTTAGACGTGGTGACATGAGCACCGAAGACGGTGAACGCAGTGGATACCCAAAAGAGGTTGTAACCAACAGAAACATTAAAAAAATCCACAAGTTGATTTTGAATGACCGTAAATTAAAATTGAATGAAATAGCAGACACTCTAAAGATATCAACTGAACATATCATTCACGAATATATGAGAAAGCTCTGTGCAAAGTGGGTGCCTCGCGAGCTCACTTTTGACCAAAAACAACGACGAGTTGATGGTTCGGAGCAGTGTTTGAAGATGATCAAACGTAATAAACCCGAGTTTTTGCATCGATATGTGAAAATGGATGAAATATGGCTCCATGATTTCACTTCGAAGTAAAATCGACAATCATCCGAGTGGACTGCACACGGTGAACGCGCTCCAAAGCGTGGGAAAACGCAACAGTCGGCTGGCAAGGTTATGGCGTCTGTATTTTGGGATGGGCATGGAATAACTTTCATTAACTACCTTGAAAAAGGAAGGACCGTCAAGAGCGACTATTGCATAGCATTATTGGAATGTTTGAAGGACGAAATCGCCGAAAAACGGCCGCATTTGAAGAAAAAGAAAATTCTGCTCCACCAAGACAATGCACCGTGTCAAAAATCCATGAATTGGGCTTCGAATTACTTCCTCAACCACCGTATTATCCAGATCTGGCCCCCAGTGACTACCTCGTGTTCTCAGACCTCAAAAGAATGCTCGCTGGGAAAAAATTCTCGTCGAATGAAAGGGTGATCGCCGAAACTGAGGCCTATTTTGAAAAAAAAACACAAATCGTACTACAAAAGCGGTATCGAAAAGTTGGAGGATTGCTGTAATCAGTGTATCACCTTTGAAAGGAATTATGTTGAATAAAAAAACTAATTTTGGCAAAAAATGTGTTTTACTATGGTAGGCCGGGGACTTTTCAATTGACCTGTTAAATAAGTTAAAATAACATAACATGGAAACATATATTTTAGTAATTATTTAATAAATAATTTGAATTTTATCAGTTTTTAATAACGATACTTATTTAAGATCGTCATGAAAACTATAAAGAATAAATTATTGTACTAGGAAAAGGTTTTTAATTGTAAATAACTTCTTACTACTTTTATACCGTATCTCCATCGTGGTTTAAACTACGTGTTATCGGCTATAAACTGTTACACTCTAGAATGTTTGTGGAGTGTCGAACGGAAATCAGCAAGTTCTAATAGCAATTAAAGTTTGGCTATTATGTTTGGACTTTGTTATATTACGGTGTACTTTGGCATCACCCGGTATTAAATCTTGAACAATATAAACTCACTGAAAATGTTTATGTAACACGTTTAATCAATATTGAAATCATGTGGGAGTATTACTAAGTCAAAATAATGTAGTCAAACTTATTAAATATTTGAATATTTTTATTAATCTATTAGCAAATATTGTTCTGGCTAATTTATTAGTAATGAAATTATTTTAAGTTGCGGCTTCAAGGCCAGAAAAGAGCTGAAAGGGCTGATCAATAACGAACAAAATCCAGGAATTCAAAACTATTTAGAAAACTTAATGCAATGGAATATACTCTCTTGAAAGTAACAAAAAAAGATTAAAAAGTCTCAACAACATAATTCAGTTGTTAAAACTGACCATAATACCTAGGCTAGGAATGATAAAGGTAAAGCGGAAGTCTTCTCTACACAACTAAAAACAGTATTTAATCCGTACCCGTCTGAACTACCCGCAACAGAAGAAAATAACATAATTGACATTCTTAACACTCCGTTTCAAATGGACCTGCCGCATGACACATTTACTGCTAAGGAGGTAAAAAAACAATACTCAAAGAATTCAATCTTAAAAAAGCTGCTGTTTTTACCTATTTACTGGAAGAATCTTAAAAGAGCTCTCAGTCAAGTGTATCAAATTAATAACATTCATATTTAATGCCATGCTAACCCTTAATTACTTTCCTAGCACTTGGAAAGTGGCTCAAATCATTATGAATTTTAAACCGGTGAAAAAATCAGAAGACATTTACTCTTAGCGTAGTGTAAACCTGTTACCTGTAATCTATAAAATTTTTGAAAAACAATACATCAGGGGACTCAGGAATCGTAAAGGAGAGAAATATTATGCTAGACTTCCAATTTGGCTTCCGTAATAAATACGGAACAACAGAACAAATACATATATTAGTTAACCAAATTAACAAAATCTTAAACGATAAAAAATATTGCTGCGCTGCAATTATCGATATATCTCAGGCCTTCGACAAGGTATGGAACACTGGACTGCATGTTACATTTCAACTTCTGAAATCATACCTCACAGACGGACATTTTATTGTCAAACAGGCTGGTGAATATAGTGACCTACTCCGAATATATTCAAGTGTTCTGCGGGACAGTGTTCTTGGCTCATTCTATATCTATTGTATACAGCTCATGTACCGGCCTCAAGAAACACTACTGTTGCAACATATGCTAACATTACAGTGGTTTTATCATCGCACGAGAATCCAATATCAGCCACAAGAAATCCCCAACTTCTTGTTCTCTATCTTAACAAAGTCGAATTGTGGTTGAAAACGTGGCGCATCAAAGCAAACGAGACAAAATCTACCCATGTGACATTCACCCTTTGTAGAAGAACTTGTCCCTTAGTAAGACTGAATAATCATGAACGCAAACAGACAACGTTAAATATCTGGGAATGCATTTATTTTGATCAACGTTTGACATAGAAAAAACATATGGTGACAAACCCCAAACAGCTTGGGATTCAATTAAACCAAATATATTGGCTGATAGGCGTAAATCTAAATTATCATTAGATAACATTCTAGGATAACATGACTATTTCGAATCAAATACCATACATAATATTAAATTACTAATTAATTAAAGTTCAGTTTCTGAAATTTTGATGAAAACTGTTTATAAATATACTCAGTATAAATAGACACGACTAATAGAATAAGAAAATGTTATCGAAAAAGTAGAGTTGTCTATGATTATGAGTGATTATGAGTAAAGGCAACAGGACAGTCCACCTACGGTTGTGATAGTGGGTTCGAATCCTGTTGGGCATGGTCGTAAATTTATGTTTGTGATTGTTTAGTGTGTAGTCTTTAGTTTAGTAGTTAGTAGTGTGACTGTCTAGACAAGAGTGCAAAATTCTATAAGGTAAACGATCCCAGTCACGCCAGTAACCAGGCAGGATAAGACTGAATGTCTTCTGGAATGATTTCTAAGTGGGTCACTCGCCAGTTGGTAGGCTTAATGCTGAAACTGTAGATCCAGTCCAAATAAACCCCTAGTTGATAAAATATAGAAAAAAGTAAAACTATTACCTCTTAAAATATTCTCCCTAACTTTTACTTTATGCTTCTTTTATCGTCCAATCAAGCATCTCTTAAATTCGATTCAATTTCGAGACGTCTTCGGCTTCATTCGCCTTTATAAAGCGTCCAACGATGAATACCTTAGACGATTTCCCATTGTTCGCCTTCGGGGAGACATTCGGCGATAGAAGTTCCAGAGCGAGAGTGAACGGTGTCGATAAAACGAACCTTCGGAACTACGCCTGAATCCATAATGGTGGGATACGGGCGCGGGAGCTGCATTCCGATGCACGAATTAGTATACGGGACCGGATTTATGGCGATTCCTCATATTATTGGCTGCTAATGGTCGTGGTAAATTAAATGGAGCCCGACGAGATTATTGGGTGTCTGAGGGTTGTTCCTGATTTAAATTACGGTCGGTTCTTAATAGTAGGTCTTACGAATCTACAATCGATACATTAAATAGTTCGAATAAGACGTGGTATAATGTTTTATTGAAGTATTGTTGTCTTTTATATTTCGGGATAATGTAAATTTGTTTGTAATGTTGGCACAAGAACAGTACGAAAGAATGAAATGGGAAAAATTCATCATAATGCAGACTGAAAAACATTTTTAATTTCATATCAACAACAATCAAGTTAGACAAAAAGCAAAGCATATCAGACTAAAAATAAACATAATTTAAAATCCAAGAAATTGATTGCATGGAAATATCAAACCGACAAGTAACCCAACGATGGCGAAAACAAAGTTCTGTGATTAATTACCAATGGTGATCCCTACGTAACCGTCGAAGGACTATATGATGATCTCGAAATCAAATAGATTTATGGTATTTTCCAAGATTTCGTCGGTTGGTCACTGGCCAGTAGGCACAATCCAGATACACCATAGTTGGTGATTAAAAATAAAAGTGAATAAAATGATTATGCTCAAATTTCCCTGTAGTGTCATATTAGATCAAATAATTATAAGACTCTTAGGTTTAATATTCTCTTTAGTAATAATTCACATTTAATTAAGTCTTTGGACATTCTGTAACTTTGAACTGGTTTCATAAATTATTATTCAACTGAATAAAATGTAACATTTATACTATTTTATAATCTCAAATAGTATTAATACATTTTTATCCAAGCTATTGTTGCATCTATAATATATATTTTGGAGTGAATTCGACTGAGTGAAGAGATATGCCAAAAGTGTTTCAATACAATGTGTGTTGATCTCAGATGAATTAAATGTAAAAGACAAACTATTTTCAAAATGTTTTCTTCAAATAAATTTTAACAGCGTAATATTTTCGTGTTCGTGACATATTTTAGGTCATTATTAACTTTTTAGGGCTGAATTTAGAAATGATGTTAGGGATTATTTAATATACCTGGGAAGTAATTAGAGCAATATTTATGAATTACACTAATTATTATTGCTGCGTCAAAAGGTGTGTTTCTTGTGGAAAACTAACCATGGAACACGAATTTTTTCTTTGAATTGTATTATTCTAATATTTGGTGTAAGTAATGAATGTTTGGTTATAATATATGTGTTTAATAAAGATTCTAATGTCAAATTATATTTACTTTCAATAATATATTTCCGTATAATAATAATATAATTATTTTTCCGAAGACTGCGTCAGCAAGTTTGTTTTAAGTAATATTATGTTTAAAATATACAGAAATAAAGAACATGGGCACCAACTGAATAAGTTACAAGTATCATTACAAGTAGTTATAAGTTGCAAGGCACCACATAAATTCCAAAGAAGAATCTTAAAATATTTATATTAAAAACCTTTCAATTTTGTTTTCATTCTTTAATGAAGTAAACCATATTCTGTTATTACTTAATAATTAACAGATGGTAGTCGAAAGGAGATGGGCAGGAGGTCTAAATTAAAAAAAAAATTGATTGCGATACATGAGGCCGAGCCATGATGAAGAAATGGTGTCTCGTTTTTTGATCAATAATTGTTTGAATTTAATGATATTTTGTCGTAATTTAACATATTTATTATCTCACCAAGTACCCAGCATTACCAGCTACTCAGCGTGAATATTCCCTATCTGTATTCCTATTTTGCTGGTTTATCTATCTTGACATATTAACATTTAAGTTTAGTTTATCGTAGTATATCCACTTTTCTTCACTAGTAATGTGAAATTCTCAAAACGAAGAAATTCAGGTAGCATACAATTTTTGTTCTTTTGGATCATTCAAATAGTATCTCCAAAAGTTTGTTTTATAAACCTCCGATGATTTTGCAAGCTCTTTTTGTATACAGCCACTTACACTTTCATTTGTTCTCCGTCTTTTACGTCAAAATTTCCATCTTTGAAGTATAAAAAAATCTTTAAGAGGTCATCGTGCAGTGTTGCATTGGTGGGTAAGTATATTAGCGATAAGCATTGAGTGGAAGCACTTTGTTTTGGTAACGTTGGATTACTAGTAGGTTTGATGCATTAGTGCAACCCCATATCTGCACCCCATAAGTCCAAAATTGGCTTTATAATTAGTTGAAAGATTAATATTTTTAGGTCTTAGCTCAAATTGGGACTATCTTCCGAATAGCCAGTCTGACCTACTCTGCTTTTTGTCTAACGTAAACAAATATTCTTCAGGAACAAAAGTTGAGATCTTTACTAAATAAATATGTTATTTTAAAAATGAGAATACAATTCTATATAGAAAAAGAGAGAACAAAAATAACACAATGTTTCTATATTGAATGAATCGTAAATTTTATTTTGCAATAATCTACCACTTAAAATAAATTTCTATTTTATGGCTTTTAATAGTCAACAGTACCATACAAGATACCAATTATATATTTTAATAAGTCCTTTTCGTTTTATTGTCTTAATTATAAGGATAAGATCTGGCTCTCGGTGTCGGTGCGATATTTCTAAACCAGTCGCGCTAATTCGAATTTAATAAGCGAGGTTAGGAAAGCAACAACAACGGCATCCATTTAGCCATTCGTCGCGTTTACGACTCGACAAAAGGATACGACACAATCGACCTTTTGTTCCAGAGCCGGGGCCACTTTCGGATTACAGAGCAGCGGATTTCCCGACCGCATCTGTAATTTTACGTCGAAAAAACAATGGATTAGTCGTAGTTGTTGATTTTATGCTTTTATTAGTCGGTATTAATGTATACGTTGAATACAACACGTATCAAAAATTTTTATGTTTCTATAGGTTTTCAAGAAGTTGAAAATTATAAATCTCAGACATAGTTTAAATTGTCC
The DNA here is from genome assembly GCF_030347505.1 of Rhynchophorus ferrugineus. Classification (NCBI taxonomy): domain Eukaryota; kingdom Metazoa; phylum Arthropoda; class Insecta; order Coleoptera; family Curculionidae; genus Rhynchophorus; species Rhynchophorus ferrugineus. Next base: position 85,163,690 of record NW_027472580.1, on the reverse strand, counting down.
TTTGATACCAGGTTTTGAAACTAAAACAAACATGTTTTAGTAAAATACATTTAAATAACAAAACATTGCAATATATTAGAATTTCTGCTATTCCTAGTGCGTGAGAGGGGGAGAGGGAGGGAGGGTCAGAGTTAGAGAGTAGAGAGAGAGAAAGAGAGAGAACATGACATTTTCTAATATTACCCGTTTATATTGGAAATTTTTTGCTTCATGGGATATAGAAATTCTGAAGCCATTAATAGCAACAAGAGATTGAATACTAGATATCAACGAATAGGAACATGAATTAATAGTAAACGCAACAAAATATACTTATATATTTCCAAATTTAGGTTCATAGTTTTCGAATATATTTATTATAGTACTAAATTACCTCAGTCTTTTGGGATCTTGACGCATATTTTTCACAAACAGATCCACTTATTATTAAGTTTGTTATCTGGTTGAAATTCACTTTCTACGCATTGAATTTGCGCATATGTACATCACGTAACCCACCACCTTGCTTCTCACTGCGTGTAACTGACAGAAAAATCAATGATTTGAGAAGGTTGGAGGTCACATAACCTGCTTTTAGATAAGTTGCTAATTTGAGATTCGCTGAATTTTGATTCTAATATATTTTTGAACATATATTTAGAACTTGTCTATTGCAATAATATCGCGTAGTTACGGGTTTTAGATATTAGGGTTTACTGTATTTTATTAATACCAATTGCCTATTCAGCAATTCCTAAAGAAAATTATTAAAATATTAAGTTGGTTCTGCAGATAAATTGGCGATTATTGATGACTGAAAAATGGTTTTCACTTCGTCAGCAATGTGGAAGATAAAACGGCCTTGCTTTATTTATGTACATGATAGTAGAGCTGTGTAAATTCACCGAACATAAGATGTGGGTTCTGACAGAATCGCTAATTGTTAGTAACTCTAATGTAATTAATGAGTAATCGTTAAGTAGACAAAAAATATTACTTCCAACACTACAAATCACCACAAAGTACGATGAAACAGTTCGTTAAAGCGTAGGGCCAGGAAGGAATTCAGGATTGTAATCCCTTAAGATAATTTAAAAGATTTTCAAGTTAAAAGTTGCAATGATGATCCTCAAATTCAATAAACTGACAAAAGATACAAACTTTATAGTCAAAAGCTATAGACAGCTGTCAAATTTATACAAGCATCTTTTGAGGGTTAAGGCTAACGAAAAAACATATGGATTTAATTCTAGTAGCGCCATCTATGTGTCAGCCTGAAGACTTTTCAATTGACCTGTTATCATATACTATTTATTTATTACACATATGAAAATGGAAACTGGTATTAAATCTTTCTAGAACTTTTTTCCAAGAAAAATTAGCTTTGGGGTAGGAAATTTTTAAATAATAAGAATGTTAGAAATGATTATTAAGGGAATAATCCACAAGTAAGCTATTTTATCTGGATATTTTTACAAATGGTCTGTATAGAATGTGATCATCCCCTGCATATTTATTTTCAAAAGGTTTTTTTAAACTCTTCTTTATGTACTCGGTAGGTAAAACTCTTTTCTCTGTCTCGGGAGGAAACCTGTAGCCAAATAATGTTTTTAAATTGCCTGATTATTTATATAAGCATATTCCTATGTATCTCAACTATCGAAAGTTGAAGCAATGAGGCATGACAAAATACAGAGAAATAAAAATAAAAATTCTAATGGTCTTGGCAGGACTTCTACTTAGCTCGAGGCGAAATGATGGATGGCAAACTTTACGACCTCATGACCGTCTTGAATTTTAACATTTTAAAATTGCCAGGGTTCCTGCTTTATTTTTTGCCCCACTTGAGGACAGTGTTGTTTTATTCGTGGTTTTATGTCATTAACTTTATGAATTATGTATTAAGTAGAGTGTTTGTGCTCTGTTATGGGGACATGATAATTTTCGACTTATTGTTTGGTTTGTTTTGTTGGTTCCCGGCTATGTTTATTAATTATTTGTCCTGAACAATTACGTCAGATTAAATTTATAAACAACATAAATGCTTTCATCACATAATTAAGAACAATATTTTGAAGGGGTGGTTATTAAATTAAATATTATTATTTTGATAATATTGACAATTTGACTAGTGAAGGTGGAATTGTTTGATTTGTTGAAATGTTGATTGTTTGATGAGTACTTAGCAAATACTTGCCAACCTCACCTGGTTGACAACTCCGATTGCAATATGTGCCTATGTAGTGGAAAATTGCGAAAATTATTATGATCTTCCATCACTGCTACTAATCATATCCAAATTGTTTGCGAAGTTAAAACTTACAACGCCTCAATGTAGTTGTTGATGAAAAACAACCAATTCTGGCACACTAAATTGGGTTTACAAATGGAAATTCGAAAAGTATATTGTACAATGAATCCGCTTGAGAAAACTTTGACGTTTTCGTCGGTAGCAACCTCTTTTGGGCGTTCATTGCGTTTACCGTCTTCGGTGCTCATTTCACCACGTCTAAACTTAGCATACCAATCCTTGATGGTTGATTTTCCTGAGGCAGTGTCCGGAAACTCGGCATCAAGCCAAGTTTTTGCTTCAACTCTATTTTTTCTCTTCAAAAAGAAATATTTTGTCAACACGCGAAATTCCTTTTTATCAATTTTTTTCACAGTAACAAAAGTTGCTTCACTCAAAATGCTATAATTCATAAACTAATGAACTGACAAAAACATATGGATTTAATTCTGGTAGCGCTATCTATGTGTCAGGCCGGGGACTTTTCATTTGACCTGTTATATACCCTTGTTTGAGTGTATTTTTATTAGTTGATTTTAAGCGTATGAGTGTATATTATAAAACTAATAGCAGGTTTTTTTATTTACTTTAAAAAAGTTATTTCTTTTGATTACGCTTAATATTTTATTTTTCAAGTGAAGAAAAATACATATGTGTATAAAATTGTCGTAAAGCTGACCACTATTTACGACCTTTTACTGTTTTACTCAAGCACTAACATTTTTATTGCCTTTAGCAGACAACAGGGTTCTAGAACATAAGGGTTATAAAAGAGATCAACGATAATTTAGTTGTTCGTATCCAGAATGAAATATTCATACTAATATGCGAGATCGTCATACAAAACACTATGTTGGAGTCGATATATTTCCATTTAACAATAACGACGAAAACGTGTAATAAATATATATTACTTAGTTGACGACATTAGGGGAAAATAATTAATTCAACCGTATTTTTATGCCAATAAAATGTATCCCGTAGTTTTGTTTTACGGCATTTATCATAGTTTAGGGTATACATGACATTTAAAGAATATACTGTTATATATCCGTTGTATAATAATAAAATAGATTCGTATATATATTAGTTGTTTATTATCAAATATTATTATAATATTAATTAAACGAATTGTTAAACATACCTTAGTTCGAACTTGTTGAAAAGCTTTAAAGAATATCGGGATCTCCTGAAACAAAAAAAATCAATAAAATTAGTTGTCATCATGAATTATAATTGTGGAAAGGTTTGATTTTTTTTTAATCTAGTGATAGTGAGATCTGTTAAGAGCTGTAGCCATTTTAATTTTAAATATTAAATATTATGCGTCTGTATGTATTTTAATCATTTAAAAAGCACTTATTGAAAAAAATCGGTACGATATATATATATATATATATATATATATATATATATATATATATATTTGTTACTTGTGCAGTAGGGTACTAGGTGGTAGGTGTAAAAATTAATTATTCTAAATTTAAAAAATCATTAAATAAAATATTTCCATAACTTTTTCAACTTTTTCCTATTTTTTCTGGCAACATGATGATGTTGGTTTGGTTTGGTTCTACAGTTCTAATCAGTTATTCAGGAATAAAAAGTCTAAGTCTTTTTACATAAAAAAGATCAGACAAACAATCATGTCTTATCCAATTTTTTTTTAATAATCTCTTAAAACTTCAACAATCTGCTCGTGGGCAATAAGTATAATCTCTCCTGACATGTAGAAGATCGTATAACTTATAATCTAATTCTTATTCTAAAGTCTACCCTAACTTATTCTAGAGATTGTTAGATTATTAAACGTGTCTATTAATCAGTTCGTATGGTAGTTTGCGTTTAAGCCTCATAACCAGATTGCAACACATTTTGTGAATATTACAGCAAGGCCCAATTATCAACTAAACAAAAAAAAATTTACTCAGCAACACAATATGTGTACTGTAATAAATATGTCCAATATTTTATAGTATCAAGAAAATTATTTAATCAATTTCTAAAGAATCAAGAAAGAAAGCATCACAATTATATAATTTATTTATAGGGCTTATCTGGACTGGACCTATATTACAGTTAAACGTGGGCTCCGAACCACAATCTTTGGCACTAAGCCTACCGATTGGCGAGTGGCCAACTTTAGAGATCATCCCTGAAGACATCCGGTCTTTCCCAGCTTGGTTACTGGCGCGACTGGGACCATTTTCCTTGTCGGATTTTACACTCTTGCCCAAGGACAATTACAAATGTTAAACAATCACGAACATAAATTTACGACCATGCCCCAGCAGGATTCGAACCCGCCACTATCGCAACAGCAGGAGGACCGTCCTGTCGCCTTTAATTCTGCACCAACCAAGCGGACAAATATATAATTACTGTGCTGTTAAAAAATATAAAATCAAACGCCTTAATTGTAAATTTATAACATATCTTTGAAAACTGCTTCCTTGCCTATCAAATATGTTTGTGTTTATATCATATATATATTTTCTAATTCATTTTTATTGCGTTTTTAAGGGAATACATACGGAACTAAATCAAAGCTATATTTTTATAACAGCTTATTTTTATAGCAATATTCCGTTATATTCTTCACTATTATTCACACACTATTGTCGTATACTCTCCTATCATAAATCTATTATGACTATAACAGGCCAGTATAGCGAACGAATAGTGGTGTGGATAACGGCTCGATAAAAACTTCTTTTCACTGTCCAAATCGAAGCAATATACAGCACGAACGTGGCGTGGGGGATCCTGGGGGAACGACAGGGGAGTTGAACTGTCTGCCGGTAACAACCCTCTAATATTCGGCACGCAAAAAGAGAAATAAAAACGGAAACTGTCGAGTTAGAATTGGCTGGAAGTTCTTGGATTGTCGCGTACTTACTAAATGGCCTTTTTTTAAACTGAGCTTAAATCAGGGCTTCCTGGGCATGGCGACCGAGTTGTCGTTCAATCCTGCCACGTTATGTAGCTGGAATCAGTTATGCAAATTTTAATTGAACTTTATTATAGTTCTAGATGGTAGTTTTGATTGTCGTTTTCATATACTGGCGGGTGTTGAATTTTAAATGAAGATTTAAGAGCTAGTTCGGTCTCCGACTAAGTAGAATCGGGATTTTAATGAATTTAATATTATAGTAATTATATCGCATGCAAATCATCTTCATCTGATAATAAATTCCTTAATAATTCAGCAGTTAATTAGGTAATAACTAACAAAGCTTATCAAGTCGCTGATTTGCTTTTAGAATGTTTCTCTAGTAGATGAATAATATTTGATCAATACCCTTTCATTTATTTTTATTGGTGACTTAATAGAATGATATATAATTATTAAAAGTCTTGTTCAATTAAAATAGCTTCAAAATACTTTTAGTTAATATTCATTGATTGAAAATTTATGATGAAAATCGATGGAGTGTTTAAGGATTATCTATTCAGCTGATGTTGATATTCATAGAATCTTGTGACGGAAGAAGATTTAATATATTAGACGCAAAAACAAAATATAACAATGTTTATAAATTCTCACTGATACGTTTGAGTTGATAATTTAAAATAATTGTTTCTATAAAAGAAGAAACCTAAACATATTGTAAAATCATTTGTGAATGCTGCAGAGCGATGAAATTAAGCAATGCAAAATAATTCTATCAATTTGGATTGACTATAAATTTATCTCACTACTAAATAATCAGCAATTAATTGATATTGTACACTATAAACAAGTTAAATGATTCGAAATATATATTGTAATAATAATAATAATAATAATAATGGCACAAAAATTAGATTCAGTTTTTTTGAGAAATAGGACAAATTATAAGCATCACAATTATATTATTAACTCTCAGATATAACGTTTTGAAATTTTAGTATGCTATTTCTATTGCCTTGGTTGTTACAACTTTAAACAATAGAGATACCATACCATCACTCTATATTAATTTGCAGACATGTTGGTAAAGCAAAAACTTGATATAATCATAAAATATTTATTGAATTTGTTAAAGTATAAAACACGCATATATTGACATATGATATCGGATATACTGCTAAATGCAGTTTGTGAAAATTTAGAACTCGTTTTAAACTGAGCGCGTTTGTTTCGTTATCATTATACCCTATTTAAAAGATTTAAAAGAAATAGAATGCTGTGTGATGATACTCATCGACCGTGTTGTCCAATATCTACAAAATTCTTCAAAACATAAGTGATAGCAATTAGTGATTACAAATGGGCAACGTAAACCAAAATTCTAAGTTAAAGCAGCAACATGGCCATGCATGTGCTGATATTATACAATTTGATGACGTGCATATTTTTGAAACTCAGATTAAAGTATTTCAAATTGAAATTACTATAAACACAACATACAAGTACATTTATTATTTTTAACTTAAATTTAACTTTTGTTTTAAACATAAACAAGTATTTATTGTAAGAGTTTGAGAATACCACGGTTTATAATGTCGCTCAAACGTGCAGAAATGTTTTTAACGATTTCAACATTAAGATTTTGATACCAAAGAGAAACTTTCAGATCGGGAAAAAAGTGTCTCAGTTCTTGCATCGGTATATTATTAATAACAAAAATACTATATAATATAAGAACCAAGGGAAATCAAGGCCATAAAAGCGACAGTTACATGTTATGGCATCAAACTAACTCTATAGTTTATTCAAAGTTTATTTGTTTATTTATTGCCGCATCAACTCAAGTTTTGGCTCAGTTTTGCTTTGACATACAACAAAATTCCAATGTAAATAAAATAATTGAACAAAAATGACATGAAATATAATTTATTTTAAAATTATAGTATATCTAAAAACTACAGTTAATTATATAGCCACAATAGTTTATAGGTTAGAGTTATAACCTCTTATCACTATTGGCTTTCAAGAATTGTGCATACACTTGACAACTGGATGACTTTGACAGGCTCATTCGTTTACGTGTTCAAACTAATTGTGTCTCTTTTTAACTAGAATAAAATGAAAAGGAAAATGTTGTATTATTCTATAACGAATTTACAAATTTCGGCAGGCAATAAATTAAACATCTTGATGACGCCAGGGGTGTGCAACTACAATGCTAAGTGGTGGGGCAAAATCTTGTTTAGTCCAATCATTGGTGGCGCTGACAACGTGAATTTGATTGGTTAGTTTAAAAATATTATATAGAATCCTGTAAGGAAAATAATTTGCTTTGATTGGTCAACCATTTCACGTGACTATTTTATGACGTCACATTTGCTGGCCAATAATATTTGAATGAAAATCGAATTTAATTTAAAAAACTAATTTATTAAAATAAAATCCTATACAAATATACATAAATGTAAATAATATAAATAATAATAAAAAACAACAGAAATATACATAATTGCAAAAAGCAAAAATAAATAAACTACAAAAATGTAAATAAAAAAAATTAAAAGCCCCATACTCCAGACAAAATAATTAAAATACTCTTCTATAACGCCTGCTCCCTTTTTCGTATTTGTTTAGTGCCATCAATTTTATAGGATCTATTAGAGTTCTATCTTGTATTTGTGCTATACTGAAGGTAAACTTTAAGTCCTTCCCTGTTAATATTGAATTAACTTGTTTAACCCAAAAATACAATGAACATTTGACAATAAGATTTAAAATGTGGTCTTCAAAATCGCTATGGACTGGGCAGTTGAAACGTTTAAAATTTATGTGTTTTTTTAAGACATCTCTCAGAATAACAGATATGCTATTTTTATGACAAAATCTAGGTATTAAATAAAAGAGATAGCTTAAAGATCTACAAACAGTATAGTAAAACAGTCTTGATGGAGTTGTTAATTTGGGTCTACGCGGCTGCATCGCTTCTATAAAATCAGTATCGAGTTTTTGATCTGTGGAACTACTTAATGTAGAATGTAGACAGATATTGCACGTTGTCTTTTTTCTCAGAAGTTTTATCAAATAGCCTGAAATATAGACTAACGTGCAACGCTCCACTCTTGTTTTCCTCAGAGCAAAGTTCTCTGGAACTGAAAATATAGACTCAACTGGTGATTCTACAACCTCTGGTGATGCTACATCTCCAGTTAAAAAATAATGTAAGTTATCTAAAGCGCCTACATGTTCATCTTCTTCACAATTTGCTCCGGGCGAATGATGTGAAAAAAATGAAATGATGAGCCCTTTTAGAAATTTCTCGAACATACTAGGGGAAGGATGCTGTTTCTACCTCTATGACCTCTAATAGATCCAACAAAAATCTTTAAGCAATCTTGGTTAAGATTTGTTAAACAAATGTAGTTATTTGTAAATTTAGACAAAATAGATTTCTTTAAGTTAATAAATCCCCTAAAAGTAGCAATTCAATTTTTAATTGATGGCACCATAACAAATATTTTCTTAACAAGGCAATCAAATTTAAATATATAATTCCTCTACTATAAAATGATTGAACACTGATTGTTCTAAAAAGTTAAAGTATTGCAAATATTTTAGGGATATTTTACAATTAAAAGTAGTATTTATTACTACTAATTATCCAGTTATATTAATTATTACCTTCTTGTAAGACTTCTTTATGTAGAGACATCACATTGACAACATACGCACAACTTGGTAGATTAATTGAATTTTATTACTACTAACATCTTCATAAGTTTTTGAGTTTCTGTAAACAAACAATATATAAACAGACATGTAGTAGATAGATAATTTTATATGTACCTGATAAAACCAATGATGGATATGCATTTACCCAAATACCTGTTCGTGAAGGAAGGATAATTCTAAATTTTTCACTAATATGTCCATAACAAACACCATGACGTTGATATATTTGCATTGTGGTTTATCCAGGTAACTTACTATTATTTACTTGATCAACCCATTTTTGGAAAGTATCGAGATCATTCTTTGGGAAACGATGTCTAATTTCCGTAGTAGAATTTTACCCCGGTACACTACATCTTTTACTACACTGACGTATTGTCATCAATTTTTATATTATTACCCCATAATAATTAATGTAAAACAGAAAATATGCACAACGCAAAACGAAAATTTCGTGATCTAAACAAAAACCATAACCTACAAACAACAAACATAAAAATGGACGCCTATAGAAAATGCTGATTTCACACAATTTGATCGACCAATCACATTTCATGTTAGTGGCGGCACCTGCAATTTAAACTGCCAATCACAATTTGCGATCGCAGCGCTACAGTTGATTGAACTAAACAAAACATTTCCCCAAGGTCGCCTATACCGTGAAATTTCTATTTTTTCTATGGATGACGCCTATACAAATAAACTTTGAATAGACTATATAGATTTAATGCTGTTAGAAATTGAATTATCTGAAATTACGACTGCAGAGAATTATAATAAACTATAATTTAATGCAACACACTTTATGGCATTCAACTTTTCCTTTTATTCCAAATTATGCAAATTTGTGCTAATAATTTAATATCATCTAAAGGTATAATTAGAATGGATAAAAAATAATGGCATTTTGCAACATTGTATTTGTACAAAAATATAGGTTAAGAATGAATATGTATCACAGAAATCTTAAACAAAATTTGTTTATACTTTTATAATAACACATAATATTTTTATTATAATAACAAAACTACATATTTTAAGTAACAAAAATTAATTCATTTATTAACGAGATACTGTTCTTGTAACTTTCCCGTTATTAAGAATTTACTTTTGACCTGTCTAAGATATTTCATAGATATCTTTTATCTATTTAATAGTATATATATATATTTGGACGAGAAACTATAAACAAATTGTTCAGAAACTTTGAACTTTCCTACCATAAACTACTTAATGTTGTGAACTTAAAAATGGGAATAGTTCTGCGAAGTTCTGTTCGGTATGGCAAAGAACCATTAACATAAAATAGTTTATCTGAAAATAAAAACAAACTTAATACATTCTTCGCTGCAAAGCAATAACTCTCCAAGGAGGTGTTTCTTTTTAAAAACTTTCCCCAACTTAACCTCGTTTTTTGTTTAGACAGCCTAAATTGTTTTCACAGTTTTATTCAAAATATATGGCTTGTTTTGTAATCATTATATATTGTTTGCGCTATAAGATAACATTAGTATTATTTGTGCCAACATTTTTTCACAAATTGCTTTATAACTTTTTTCTTGATTCAGGTTGTATGGCTTCTGCCCACTGAAAAGAATGTTCTTGAAAAAAGTTCTAATTAGAGAATAGATCATGAAATTAAATGAGACAGATATTTAAAGTCAAATTTTTGATGAAGAAGTGATGGAGCAATGCTGTTTGAGAAGGCATGTTATTATGGCAGACTGTTAAGACTGAATGAGGTAACGACTGAAATATTTTAAAGCAGACTTTAGTTAGGGCTCAGATAGGGAATTGATCTATGTTATAAAAGATAAACATCGCCTTTATTTTCAACAAAATAAACTATTTTTTAACGAAAACTAAGATAATAAATTAAAAAATGTTTTGTGTTATAAATTCTTTCACATTTTATAACTGGCGCAGTTAGTAGCGCTCCGTGGGTATCATGAGACTATTCTTAAATTGAATTAGCAATTGTTCCGCAGTTACTCGAAGCATTTCTTGGTGTAATTAAAGGGAGTTTGGGTTATAGTGTTGAGCTGAAGCTGTGATATCACCATATATGGATTGAATGTACTCAAACATTCTTAGTCATAAACTATATCCACTAGGAAACATTGAAGTTTTCAAAAATTCCCCTAGATCATGGATTCTCGGTACAAACATAACAATTTAGGGTATAGGGTCATTAAAGGTGGATTATAGTAGTTCAGTTTCTCATCTGTAGACTGTTGGTATTTGAGGAGTTAGAAAAAATTTGGGTGACCAGTAGAAACAGTGCCATTTCGAAGATTATTAAAATAAATTGGCGGATGACTTTATATATATATATATATATATATATATATATATATATAGTCTATTTAAAACAGTAGTGTGCACGTCATTAATAAGTGTATGTCGATAGTTGTAAATTCGTGTTATAGTCAGACAATATTTTCCTTCTCATTTTATTCTATTTAAAAAATATTATAATTACCGGTTATAAACCGGCCATCGTTTTTTAGCGCTTTATCTTAATAAATTTCAAATGGCCGGGGTTTTTTTTGAAAACATTTTTTTCGCGTTTCAGCTGTATTGAATATTAGTACGGGCACGGTCACTAAAATGTCTCAAAAATTAACAAACAATATAATCTTAAATTCATCAAACAGAAACCGTCTTTATGCGAAATAGGTTACAGAATAAAGATCAGTTTGATGTTAGCTTCAATCGAAACATAATTTAATACAATTATTTTTGAGAAAATTGTTAGCCTGGAAGGTATCCACAAAAAGGCAAAATACATGCAACTATTTGAGGGATGTAGAATCCTTCATACACTGTTGGGTAAAGATAACCTATGAAGGAGTTTAATGAAACTTTTAATGTTTTATGCAATTTACTTTTTTAAATCAGATCAGTAGATCAGATTGCTGAACGTTATGGCCACAGAGTAATACGTCTTCCTCTCTATCAGTGCATATTTAATCCAACTGAGTATTGCAAATAATTATTACAAAAGACAATGAGGTTGAGGAGGATATTCAAACCAGAACTGTCTGGATTTGTAGAAAAAGGTATTGTCGAAAATAACCCTTTTGGTTTGGATGATTTTGATCAGAAATATTGACAAACAGTAGAAATGTGAACATGTTTTTTTATAGATTGGAAATAAACAGCTTATTGGCAGATTGGGAATTCACTTGATTAATGCTTCCAAAGGTGATTGAATAAATCTTTATGAATGTTAGTTTATGATTCAATGCTGACAATTAGCAAGACAGGGTGATGAAAGGGGAAACAAACAAAAGTCAGTATATAATTAATATATACTTTAACAGTAAGAAATTGTATTATAGGGTGTGAAAGCTTTATAAGCATGTGTGTTATTGCTCAGAATACACATGAACGCTTGGTTAAAATGTATGAGGAGATAAATAATACTAATTGTTTTGTAAACGTAGAGGAGAAATATAGTAATATCAAAATGACTTTACAAGGAAACATTGCATCGAAGGAAAAAAGAACTGAACGTAAAAGAAAAATATGCTTTTTAAAGAAAGTAAAATACATTACTCAGTTATACAATTGTTAATTAGGTGGATTAGGCCTTCGGGGGATACCGCTACATAAAAAACGCGCCTAGAACTCTATCTATACTAGTTTGAGAAAGATTTAAATGTAAATATAAAAAAATAACTAACCTATAAGTTATTGTCGCTGTATACTTAATTATAGTTTGACGTTTTTCGATAAAATATGAATTAGATGTATAACATTCTTGTTTAATTATTTTATTTAGATTAAAATTATTTATATGTCAAAGTCAAAGTGTACTAAAACTGATGGTTGCTGCGGCAACATTGCAGTGTTTTGACAGGTTACTTGGGTTCACTGCTGTTTTGAATTAACTATATAGGTGTTTCGATCACCATATTCTATCAGTTTCAATAAGTGAAGATTTCTTGATTTCTAGATTCATAATTAATAGCATAAAAAATTGTATTTCTTATATTTGTTTGCAATATAGTAGTACTATATAGCACACTTATTATTATGTTAAAGAAATGGCTGGTATTATGAAGATTTTATAACATTCACGTTTTAATTTCACCATTATTTCTCAATTGCTAAAAAACAGTATCCAATTTTCGGTAAGCTTACAGGTTTTTTATCTGAAAAAATACGCCATTATACAACCAATTTAAGTAGACTTTAATGTTAATCCGGATACCCCGAAATATAATACCCCTTGGCGGTTGTAACATTAAAAGTCTTGATGAAACCCCACGTAATACAACCTTCGATAAACACATTGTTCAGTGTTATTGTTACTGCTTCTGCTAATATTTGGCGGGGATTTAGCATGTCTGCTCTGTGGTAAAGCTCTAATTTAATTTGTATCTACTTTGTACTTTTAATATTGGTATGATCTTAATGATATAAGCAAAGATATACTTATTATTCATTATAATATTACAATATGTAAAGTTCAAATCAAGTCGCGAAATAATCTTTATAAGATATAAAAAAACAAGCTTCGAGAATATTTTTGTAAATTTGAAGCTTTATCCAAGAATATTGGTAAAAGTATTGTCCGCTGTTTTCAAAGAATTTTTTTGTTTTCTACATTGAAATAATTTTTTTTTATTTAAAAATATTTTTTTTTATTTAAAAAGCAGCATGCTGCTCATTGGTTAGAACAAATAGAAAATGTATTAAGCCACCGGACATTGTTCATTCCGGCTACTATTTGTTCTGTCCAATAAGCAGCATGCTGCTTTTTACTGAGAAGCCAAAAACAGTGTCTATTCGAGGATGCTCAATAAAAAATCTTAATGCTCTTAATGTTTGTGGAAATTAATATTCTATTTTAAAATGTCGTAAAAATGTTATCATTGACTAAACAACGTCCCAGGCTAAGTAATGGGAAATTCAAACTGTGTCAAATGCTTATCTCTAATCCGCACACCTTTTCTAAAAAGTTATCCAAAAAGTAAAGTCATTGTACTAAACTAAGTTGCTCGCTCCTTCATATTTCATCCCAAGTGGTGATATAGAGCAATATTTTAAGGAATTAAACTTGAATAGAATTTCATCCAATCATCGTGGAAAAAACTATGGACTAGTATAAATTTATGCTTACGAAAAACTGATTTCTTGCAATATTTTACGAAAAAAATACTGGTAAACATATGGTACCTCTTTAGATTGATCACTTGTACGTTATGAAACACATTAACCTAGCTTTTAATAGACTATAATATCCAAAATTCTCAAACTCACAAATAATAATTCAATAAATTCTAAACGGTGTTATAATTAAAATTCCTAGGAATATTTATTCCAAACCATGTTCTACTTGACTTTTATTCGTTACCTGACATGGTTAACCCATTTAAATATAATTAGTAACAACAATAATAATAAATACCGCTGAACAGTATGTTCATTGAGGGTCAAATTATATGTCGAGGAGGTTTTAATGTCCCAACCCTGAAAGGTATTATGGTTCAGGGTATCCTTATTAAGTCCGAAATCTACTTATATTGCTAACACAATGGAGTCCTTTTTGGGGATTAAAACCTCTGAAGTGAATGAGTTTTGCGCCTAAATATGCAAATTGGGCTGCGAAGAATATTTATTTTAAAAACGTAAATAATTTTATCCAGCATGTTTCTGTTTAATATTGTACATCAAATTGACAAAAACATAACATCAATTTATTGTAACACTTAACAATAGAAATGGTTTATTTTCCATATTTAACTCATCCTCTTCTAAAGAATCCCCCTTAGATACATTTACCCCAGTCTTTGAAAAATTGTTCAACCCCAATTTTTTAATGTTTCATCCGACTCATAGTTTTATTTTTCCAAGCATTTTTTTCTTAATTTAGGAAATATCAATTTATGATGGCGCTAAATAAGACAAATATAGTAATAGTAAAATGATACGAATTAAGTTTTTGCTGGAAAGGTACAAATCAATGCTAATGAAATTAAAATAATGATGGTACATGCCGGCTTGGTTGGCGCAGTGGTAAAGGCGACAGGACGGTCGTGATTTTATGTTTCTGATTGTTTAATATTTTTGATAGTCCTAGACAAGAGTGTAAAATCCGACAAGGAAAATGATCCCACGCCAGTAACCAGGCTGAGTAAGACCGGATATTTTCTGGAATGATTTCTAAAGTTGATCACTGGCCAGTCGGTAGGCTTAATACCTTAATGGGCCGTGGTTCGGAGCTCACGTTAAACTCTAGGTCCAGTCCAGATAAACCTCTAGTTGGTAAAAGAAAACTTTAAAATATATTTTAAAAAATGATGTTACGTCATCGTGAAAAATAAACGGAATTATGTTTAATAATATCTCCACAATATGAGAAAACAGCACCTTGATTTTAACCTTTGATTATTATTTTTGATAATCAGAACTTGAACGTTTTTTGATTTTGTTAACTTGGATGTCGTTCGTCTTTTATGTTGAGCGACGACTAGGACGTTAATAATCTTCTACATGTATTTTTATCATTTTAAATTTTTACAAAGACGAAAAAATCTGTTTGATATGAAATTAATGCGAAATTAACGATTTTGCTTAACGTTCACACTCATGTAAAAATTAAGAAATGTGCTTTTATTTTGGATAAATGCAATCCAATTTTCTTAACTACTGACTATTGTCTTCACATATTGTCGTTAAAGCAACAATATTTCTAAATATATTGCAAAATTATTGCCAAATATCACTTCAGTTTCTCTGAGCATTATCAATTAACATTTAAGTTAAGTTTAATTTTTTGTAGCCAATTGTAACACACACAAAATGTACTGAGTTACAACCTTTTTGATGGAAGTGATCAAGATTTAATTTCGAAAAGACTGAAACTAGATATACTTTAGCTTTTCCAATTTTCCGAAAACGCCTTGTAGGTTCTTACAAACACTCAGTTGTTTATTTTAACACGCTGGAAGCTTTCAAATCGCCTCGCCCGTGGGAAAGAGACGACGGAGCTCTCTAAATTTGATATATGTTTCCTATTTCTGCAAATAGATTCGATATTTTTATAGATAAATTGCTAACTAGGTTTCTTTTAAAGTTCGCACTGTTATTTTTGTTGAAATCTATGTTTTGCTTTAAAGAAGTCGTAAAAATATTATCATTGAATATATTGTCCGTCGCTGTTAACTTTGCCCATAATTTTTTTGTAATATTTAAATTCCAGGCCAGATAGCAAAAACACTATTCCAAGAGTCTAGACATTTTCGGGTATGTTTGTAAGAATGACAGTCTTATTATTATAAATTACTAACTAGGTTTCTTTTAAAGTTCGCACTGTTATTTTTGTTGAAATCTATGTTTTACTTTTAAGAAGTCGTAAAAATATTATCATTGAATATATTGTCCGTCGCTGTTAACTTTGCCCATAATTTTTTTGTAATATTTAAATTCCAGGCCAGATAGCAAAAACACTATTCCAAGAGTCTAGACATTTTCGGGTATGTTTGTAAGAATGACAGTCTTGTTGTTTTCATCCAAGCAACATATAATCAGAATGTTCAAAATTTTATTTATCAAGCGAGTGATCTAGCGCTTCTTATTTGAACGATAAATTGTAGTTTTTATTGATTTTCGCTTTCTTTTCCACAGTATATACTGGACCTCAGCTTGAATAATTTTAGAAGCTGATCATGACCCCTTAAAATTTGTTAAACTTCTTCGGGCATCTTACAGTGATCTTCTTCTTGACTAGGATCTTCTAGGTGCAAAATTATTTGCCAAATTCATTTGAAATCTGATACAGCGTTCGCCAAAGAGATGTCGTCTCTTCACTCCGTTTCCAACATAGCGGATGCAATTATGGGAAATGTTTTAAAATAGACATATCATTCAATATTGTAAGCAATTCGGTATATTGACGAAGACCATATGGTTCATTTACGGGGTATGGTCCGATTAGTTTCTCGAAAACGGATTGATATTGAGTCGTTTATATATCGGAACAAAAGGGCTGTTAAGTATTTTAACCCTAACATCTCTCTGGGTCTCCCTCGTCTCTCCAGGTAGTTTTCAGTCAGTCATTCATAGTATATCACTCTATAAAAAACATTTTTGGGACAATGGCCGTGCTGTTACTTGATGTAATTTGTTACCAATTTATAACTTTATACATATTCAAAGCTGATCTTGATTCGTCACCTATTTCGCATAAAAACGTTTTTTTTTTGATGAATTTAAGGTTATATTGTTTTTTTATTTTTTGGGATATTTTAGAGTTATTTTTGAAGAATTTTGCAGACGTTTAACAAATGGACAACTTTTGCAAGCTCATTCGGTTACATGTTCGAACTTGCCAAACAGCATTCTATCTCTTTTTAAATAGAATAAAATGAGAAGGAAATTATTACCTGACTGTAAAACCAAATTACATCTTTCGACAGGCGCATATTATAATAAAAATAAATAAATATAAAATATAACAATATAAAAAAATATATAAAAATAAATAAAATATAAAATAGTTCTAGTTCAAAAGACTTACAAACATAACCTTAAATACGGTACATTTAGAGCAGAGTAGATAACTAAATCATTGTAACAACTCAAAACCGTCGTAATATTATAGTAAAATTATGATTACATGATCTTGCAGCAAGAAAACCTTCACACATTTGTAGAATACATACATATCTACAATGAACTAATCATGTAATCATAATTTTACTATAATATTAGGACAGTTTGTGTTGTTACAATGATTTAGTTATCTACTCTGCTCTAAATGTACCGTATTTAAGGTTAATTCCTTAAAATATTGCTCTATATCACCACTTGGGATCAAATATGAAAGAGCGAGCAACTTAGTTTAGTACAATGACTTTACTTTTTGGATAACTTTTAGTGTGCGGATTAGAGATAAGCATTTGACACAGTTTGAATTTCTCATTACTTAGCCTGGGACGTTGTTTAGTCAATGATGACATTTTCACGACATTTCAAAATAGAATATTAATTTCCACAAACATCAAGAGCGAAAGTTTAGCTAGCAATTTGTCTATAAAACTTTATAAACAACTAACGTACTTTGCAGTAATAATAATAAAAAGAGCCATTAAGCCTGACCATTTGAAATCTTTCATCACGTTAAAATAAAGAACTAAGTGGATATAAAAGCTTTTCAATTTTGGAATATCTAGAGAAACTAAAGCATAGCTAATTAGAATAATTAAATAGTTCAATAGTTCTATCAATAAAGTTAAGTGAAATTATAACAATATATTTGTAATTCAATTTATGTGTATATAGTTGTTTCATTTTAAGATTCCATGCCTATATTTAAATATAATAAAAATAAACTCAACTTATTGCAATATTTTTATAGTTAAGGTAATCTTTTAAATACTTATATATTTTATTAACATTTATAATATTTAATTTAACATTTTATAACATTTTTAATATTCGTGTTCTATAAAAAACAGTAAAGTACTAAATTAATGAGGCTTGGTATTTAGATATGAATATTTTCATTTTTTATATTAATTAATTGAATTCGGAGAAGCAAAAAAGATGCCATGAATATGAATTTGAATTCGTTCTTATCAGTTACATGTGCTCTTATAGCAGATGTTTTAGACTTGGATGATATGGTTTTGTCTATATTTAGTATATTATTGGTCTTTTATTATTATAAAAGTCAGATTTATTTTATTAGTATGATTATACTAATTAAATGTAATACTTAATTTTCAAGGATAACCAATATATGATATTATAAATGCTTACTACCGTTTTGGTAGGTTCGTTTTAGTTAACAATAAAGTGTATATCATAGACCCCCAAATTGTGACAAACAATTATGAAAACAAGCAAAAACAAAGTTTTTTTTTACATTAAACATGTAACTAGACAATAGGAAATATAAACCCAAAATAAATATCAATCAACAATACAGAAGTAAACGCCTATTTAGAAGAATTATCCGGGAATTATTAGTTTGGTTCATGACAGTAGCAATATATTTAAAACAAATATCAAAATTACAAAGTTTGTATCAATATTTTTATTATCAAAAATGAATAATCATTTATTTTTTTATGTTATATTATCCTTGTCACCAAAAATGTATCTGCACTGCGTCTATTACTTAATATGACCTTCGAACTATAGTCCATGCCATCAAAAGCCTACCATCTGGCAAGTGACCGACTCAAAGGGTACTTCAAACATAATTTCAGAAGTTATTCAAATATTCTTATTAGTATTTCCACTGAGGCTTCATACTAATTTGTGCCAGTACACATTAGAATGTAAATAACTTTTTTTATTTCGGATTCTTATTATTCTTTTAGAGGATACTCGATTTAACTCAACAAAAAGTAAAGAAATTCGAAAAGAACGATTAAAATGGGAGAGGCTTCCTCTCTGAAAATTAAACAGAAATATAATTGGGACACTTCAGCAAAAGTAAATATCCACCTTCGCTAATAAAGTTATATCATGTTCTTCATAAGTTTTAGCAAAATAATATTATCCGACAGGGATTCTCGTTCTGAGGCCAAAACAAAATAAAACACAAAAATATAATCAAGTTACATTTTTTTATACATTAAGTGATCCTAAAAAAATTAATTGTTTCATTTAATTTTGGAGAATTCGTTAGAATATTTTTTAATATTTGTAGCAATTTTAGTTCATGTTTAAAATTAGTTGTTGCTTTTTATAAAATTTTACAAAAATTTTTTATTTGATATAATTATTTTTATTTTATTGGATAATTTTTACATATTTTCAGGTTAAAAATTCAGGTCAAAAATTAATTTAGTGTAATATTGGTCTAATAGTTTCTAATAGATCTAATAGTCGGAATTACTGTAATTGATGATAAAATTGTATTTTAAATATGACAATAAAATGGTGTTTAAAATATGGCTAGAATATGATACTCATTAGAAATTAGGATAACATTTTCCCGATAATCTTTCATACAAATTTTCAGAAATTTTCTATGAATTACGCTGAGACAAGTAAGCTATAATCACACGTTTGAAACCTTGTTAATTGAATTGCATGTACTGAATAAATGAGAACTACGTTAATTTACCGAAAAAAATAAGATCTTGTAGTAGATTTATTTCATCGTAACCATGACATTGACCCATTTCTAACCCCAAGTTCTGGATAACAGTTAAAATAATGCATAAAGATATATTACTGGACAGAAACTTGAAATGCGGATTGGTTATATCTGGTATATTGCCCATTGAAGTTATATCATACACAAGTTGTTTTGAGTATGCCAAAAACGCAATTCACCAAGGCTACTGAACATCATTCGGTTGCCAAAACTGGTGAAAGAATTGAAAACATGGGATGGACGTGAAAGACTTTACCATCTACACCGTACAGTTTATTTATCTTTTCTTTGATTTTAAACAACAAACAGCAGTACACCACATAAATTTAAAATGAATATTTAAGTCATAATGTGTCAGCGTTTATGTTAAATCGCTAGTAAAAACGATGCTTCAATAGTACGTAGATACTTAGTATAAAATTTTACTTCATTATATTTTTCTATTATGCATTTATATAATATAAATGTTTTTATAATGAGTTCCTGTTCAGACACCCAGAAACTCCAATACCAGAGTTGTCAAGCAATATATGAGCTGTAAAATACACCACCTATATATTACAAAAATCTGAAAAGGGAATGTACACATTTTTATCTTATAATATTAATAATTGTAATGAAAGTGGGTTGTTTCAGAGTTGCACTGACCATCATCATCAAACTTTTACTTCGAAAGCACACTTTTACTGAGAGGAGCAAACATATAACAATATATTTTCTCTACACTATCTGGTAATGGTTAATATCCATCTTTTTACAAAGAAATAAAAAATAAAAAACTATCCCTTTTTCTGGTAACTTGAGTTCATATCAGCAATAAAAAGAGAAATACCTTTTAGAAATATACATAGGCGTAAAGAAAGATGTGAAGACCAAACGATAAGCTAAGAAAATGGAACTATTAACTCAAATATTAGGACGAAGAATATAATGCTTCAGTTATCAAAGATGGACCACGTGATATTCGTAATATTTACACAGGAATTGTATTTTTGTATATTGAACTTGTTTTTACAATTAGTTGACTAACTGGTTAATGAAGTCACATTGCATGAAGTAGTTTTATTTAATTTTCCTAATTATTTCTCTAATTTTTATAGAATTTACATATAGGAGGATCACGCCATAACGTATCTTCACTAACGGTTGCAAATTTCGTATATCGACATAACAATATAAAAAGCAACGTGACGAATGAGAAACATCAAGTCCAGTAAAATATTTTGGTTGCTTGGCTGAAACTCCAAGTTATCAATTTACAACAAGCTCATTTTTTATAAACAAATACTAATCCCAGTATCATGTGATTCAAAGGTTCTAAAATAAAATATTGAAGCGAATTGTGAATGAGCCTTGGTATGTATATTTTAATGAACGAAATTAACTAGTTCTCTAATCTTCTGTCACTTCTTCGTCTTTTATTTATTTATTGTTGCTAATTCACATTGCGCCCTGGTTGACGATTTCAGCTAGACTTTCTTGCGAAACACTAGACTTTGTGAAACACTTTTAATGTATACAACTTAATTTATTTGCACTAATTACAATTTAAGTGAACCAAGGCGATACCTCCTAATTAACAATTTTGTTCATTTATCTCTCCGACATCTTTAACAGTTTGAGTGTGAAATTAAATGAGTCACGAATATTATTAGAAGATTGGCAAATTCCCATTAAAGGACTCTAGAATCACGTCAACACTGAAGTTTCCAGATTTCTAAATGTGTATATTCATAATGTACCTACCTATAGTACCTACTACTAAAACTAACCTACCTTCAGATGGAAGTAATTAAAATAATGTTATAAATAGATAAATAGGATTAAGTAGGCATTAAGCTATATTGTCTATATATTGGAATTTAAAATACATGTAGTAGATAAGTTAAATAAAGTTTTTGTTTATTTTTATATAGTTATTATAACTATTATTATGTACATATTTTATTTTAAATTGTTTTTTGTGTTAAAAATCTAAGTTTGATTATCTTTTAATTTTTAGTAAGCTCCTTATTTATTTTTCGAAGTTGGTACAATTTTTTTGTTAAAAATATTTTATAATAAACAAACTGTTAATAAAAAATGTTCTTCTGAGCAGTAAATTGGTTAATGGATAACGTGGATTTCTTTTTCACAAACTTAACATTTCACTGAGAGTATTTTCTACATGGTGATGAATATAAATGTAATGAACTTTAGTTATTAAAGAAGTTTGAAAATAGTGTTTTTTGAGTATGAAGAATATTTCAGTTCCTCTTCATGATCTAAGGTTATTACAGAGCAAACCCGAAAAAAAAGTAAAGAAACTGTAACATTTAGATCGCATTACGCTTTCTACAGTTCCGTTCTTTCGCGAAACGGAATTAGAGAATAATAGATGCAATCTTTCATATATATTTTTTCTTTTATTCGGTGTGCGGATTTATGATTGTCTGGAAGAATAATACACGACTTCTTCGCGATCCAGGTAAGATGGAAGCTGTCAGCTTTTTGTTATATTTAATTGGATATTCCGTGAAACGTTCAGATGGAATATGACATCGCTTTGTATCGATCGATGAGTTATTTTTAGGTCAGGTAAAATTGATATTTAAAATCATTTTAGATATGAAATGCGTCGTTGTTTTTTTTTTGTTATTAGGAAAAGGTATAGCGATAAAAAAACGTTTTCACAATTACAGAATTTGTTTCTTCTTGACAGCTGCTTCCTAAGCTGGAAACATGAACTTGGGTTTTGTATTTGTAAAAAATTGTTTTCTCCGTGTCAGACGTCCATCGATATCGTATATATGCGAAGATATTTACCTTCGTTACTCTATGGCAGTTGGACGTTTTACCTCTGCTAGTAACAAAAAGTAGATTGTTTTGACGCAACATTTAGTTCAGGCTTTAGGTGGGCTTGAACATTCAAAAAATCGATTTTTTAATATTATTAAATCGTAATTTGATTAAAGGTCACCCTCAGTTTCTAAGAGCAATTAGTTTTAAATATTTCAGTTGATTATTGTTTCTTCAGAATTCTATTGAAGCAATTAATTCTGGAAATTATTCCAAAAATACTGCGTGATAGTTTAAAAATAATTGAGATTGCAACAATGAAGGAATCTCAGCTTTGTTGGTGTTCATGCACGGTACTGATGTGAAACCTGGCTAAAATAGTCTTAAATTTATGTTCAAAAAGAAGGTAAGAATCGCGTACTTATATGATACGATACGGTGAACATGATTTCTTAAAAAACATCAATTCTTATTAAAATATTGAACATTTGAGGTATTTTTTATACATTTATATTTGTTTTACTAAATTGTTTGAAATAAATACTTCATTAAAATGTTGTTATTTCATAAATATACTATTTTTACTCTTTGAAACCCATTTAAACTTTTAACTGCTGTTCTGTTTATACATACTTGATTATATATTTCTGAGGTGATAATTCGTTTTAATATAAGCTTACTTAAAGTAAGAGTACGCCAAATACATCTGTGATGGCGTTCTATTATCCTTGTTAAATGTTTAAACCAGCAAAAATTTTATATTCATATTTTATTCAACAATTTTAACTATTCCTCATCAGTTTATGGTATACGTCCAACATTTTCAAGAATATTTTATGGTTTCAAAACTAGATTTAAAACGTTTACAGTGATAATTTTAATCTTTAAAAATATTTTTAACAAAAAAGTTGAACCCACTTAAATAAATAAGGAACTCATTAAAAAATAAAAAAATAATACAACCTAGGTTTTTTGCGACAAAAAAACATTTTAAAATAATATATGTACATAATAATAATTGTAATAATTAAAAGAATATAATCAAAAACCTTATTTCACCTATCTACTACATGCACTTTATATTCTAATATATATATACACAATTTAGCTTAATATCTGCCTAAACCTTACTTAATTACAATATTATTTTATTACTGTCAACTGACTACTTAGAAGTTGGTGCTTAGAAGTTTCAATGGGATTACCATGGAAGTGCACTCTTTCAAATAAAAAAAGAATTTTCAAAATCGGCCGACAATTGACGGAGAAATCGGCGAACATACATTAAAAAAATATACAGCCTTTTTCGAAGTCGATTAAAAATAGAAGGATGTGTCACATCTCATATTACTACTATATATATAACAATTATAGGTATAATTTTATAATGTTTATTTATTTGTCATACTAATAAAATAAGAATATAACAAAACCGTCTAGGAGAAATGTTTTCTTTACACTAAAGGTAATTTATTACAGAGGTTCCCAGGTCTATGTGATTATAGCTTAAGATATATATATACGAATTATATTAATTTTGAAGAACTTTGAATACATTTTCTTTATAGAGTCAAATATTAAGCACAATAAATCTCTGCATCTAAAGTTATGTTTGGAACAACATGCAAAGTGTTTGATTAAACAAAAGACAAAAATATAAATTTAATTCCGGATCAGCTATGTTTTAATTTATTTTCAGTTGTTCAAAATAAATGAAAATAATGCAGGATATGTCAGAGCCTTCTGAACTAAATGAAAAAAAAACATATATTTTATAAAAATAGAAAGGGGGCATCATAGAGTGAATTCAAAACTTAAAAATCTTCGAAGACACATTAACACAACGTAAAAACTTAGAAAACGAAACATATTTGGACATGGAGGCATTAACTTTCATAAATTAATACTCAAACGCCATTCTGTGGAAAAATCGATAAAAGAAACTCTTCCATCTCATTTTCTGAGATATCCCTGAGTACTACAACACAGTTGTTAGCTCTTGTCGCTTCAAATTAGTTATTTTTGTCAAAGTATATATGGAGCACAAGCCTTCGATAAGGTTTAGCATGAAGGCCTTGTTCATAAACTACAGAAAATGCTACCAAAGAACATATCAAACTATTATAATCGTACATTACAACCAGAATGTTTAGAATCAAACGAAAAGAAGCTTGCTCTATAATACAAGAAGCAAAAGCAGGTATACTACAAGGAAATGTATTGGGAACAATAGACCATGTTATCTACTCTACACTTTTGATATACCACAAATGGAGAATATTACGATGGCTACATTTGTTGTACTACATTTGGTGTGCTACATTGTACCTCACGAAAATTACAAAAGGCATGTGACAAAATAAATAATTGGACACAAGCTTGGAAAATAAGAATTAATGAAAGTAAATCTGTACATGAGCAGTTCACCTAACAGACTGTACGAGCACCAATAGCATTAAATAATACTATCATTCCATATAGCAACAAAATTAATATCTCGGAATGAACCTTGTTGCAAAACTTTGCTGAAATGAACATATAAAGAAGAAAAGAAAAGAACTGGAATTGAAATATAGGAAAATGTACTGGCTAATTGGAAGAAAATCACAATTATCAGTACATAATAAATTGTTATTATATAAGCAAATACTGACACCTCTATGGACATACGGAGTTCAATTATGGAGATGTTCTGCAAAGAGTAATATAAATAAAATTCAAATTTTTCAGAACAAAGTCCTGAGAGGTATTCTGGGTGCACCCAAATACTATAGGACTGATTACCTACATCGAGACCTTCAGATACACACAGTCAGTCCAGAAATCAAGAGTCCAGTAATCCAACTATCTGATCTTCTGTAGTGTTGTGTAGTGAGGTGCATATAATAAAATATATAATATATAATAGATGTTAAGTTAAATCGCGTATCTTATTACTAAACTAAACTATCATTTTTTAAAAATTATTTGATGATTTTATTTCCATCGAAAAATGTTTTTATATTATATGTTTTATGTTATATTATATGTTTTATGTTATATATAGTACACGTAAAGTTAATGTCACCTATTTAGAAACACCAATAATCGATGATTTTTTATATTACCTGGTGCTTTCAGTTTTGTCACTATAAACAAGAATTTTCAACGCCTGATTAATTTATCGATCGAAAATTTATATTTATACTAAAAATATGTCATACCGTTTCCCCGAACTGCTAACATAATAGAAATTAACACCACGGAATAGTTAGTTAAAATATATCTTGAGACCATTATAATCGTTCTATTAGAACTTGTAATGTTAAAGTTTAAGGGCATAAAAACATTGTACCGCTAAGAGTGTATTTTTAGAAATAAATTTACACAATATCTTGCATTTCAATCGACTTTATTAAACTAAGTTTGTCTTATTTTGATCGATGACACTTTCCTATATTTCGAACAGAACTATTCCATCACTGCAAAACTTATAATTAATAATTCAGTCATTATTATCATTTTATAACATTTTTTATCTTATAAAGCATACATATTAATAAAAGACGCAAACAGTGAATAACAGGTCAATTGAAATATCTCCGGCCTGACACATAGATGGCGCTACCAGAACTAAGTTCATATGTTATTTAGTTAGCCCTAACACTCAAAAGATGTGTGTATAAACTTGACAGCTGTCGAAACATTACTTTGTGAATTATAGCATATTGAGTGAAGCAACTTTTGTTATCGCGAAAAAAATGGATAAAAAGGAATTTCTCGTGTTGATAGAATATCGCTTTTTGAGGGGAAAAAATATATTTAAAACAAAAACTTGACTTGATGCCGATTGTCCGGATACTCGCCCGGGAAAATCAAGCATCAAGGATTGGTATGCTAAGTTTAGATGTGGTGAAAGTGAAGTGGACGTCTTAAAAAGCTTGTTACCGACGAAAACATTTAAAAAATCCACAAAATGATTTTGAATAACCGTAAATTGAAATTGAATGAAATAGCTCACACTCTAAAAATATCAACTGAACGTGTACATTATATCATTCACGAATATTTTGGTATGAGAAAGCTCTGTGCAAAGTGGTTGCTGCGCGAGCTCACTTTTGACCAAAAACAAGGACGAGTTGATGATTCCGAGCAGTGTTTAAAGATAATCAAGCGTAATAAACCCGAGTTTTTGCGTCGATATGTAACAATAGATGAAACATGGCTCCATCATTTCTCTCCCAAGTGCAATCGGCAGTCATCCGAGTGGACTGCACACGATGAACCCGCTTCAAAGCGTGGGAAAACGCAACGTTGGATGGTGTCTGTATTTTGGGATGCGCATGGAATAACATTCATTGACTACCTTGAAAAAGGAAGACCATCAACAGCGAGTATTACATAGCGTTATTGGACTGTGTGAAGGGCGAAATCGCCGAAAAACGGCCGCATTTGAAGACAAAGAAGGTGCTGCTCCATCAGGACAAGGCACCCTGCCACAAGTCAGTGAAAACGATGGCAAAAATCCATGAACCGCATTCTCCGGATCTGGCCCCAGCGACTATTTCCTGTTCTCATATCTCAAAAGAATGCTCGCTGGGAAGAAATGTTCGTCGAATGAAGAGGTGATCGCCGAAACTGAGGCCTATATTGAAGCAAAGGACAAATCGTACTACACAAATGTTATCGAAAAGTTGGATGATCGCTATAATTAGTGTATCACCCTTGAAGGTAATTATGTTGAATAAAAAAAAATAATTTTGCCAAAAAATGTGTTCTACTATGGTAAGCTGGGGATTTTTCAATTGACATGTTATAAGTATATTCTTAACTTTAGCTTAAATAGCCTAATTTAATTTTAATTTAGGAATGCATGCTGATGTATTTATCTCGCACTCGTCTTACTTGAGTATAGATGCAAGTACAACAGATCAATAGTGTTAAATTAAGCACTAAGTATATTTAGTGTAATTTGATCAAGGCATTAACAATTTCAAATTTACTTCTTTTTAAACATCAAAAACCGCCTTCACACAATTTATTAGCAAATTTCTTAAAATTAAACAAGTAAAACTATTCGCAAATACCTAGTGATTGTTCTAATTTGAGGTCTCTGGAGCTGTGAGAAATATAATATTGAGCAAAATAACACACAATAAAAACTAAGGACACTAGTGCCACTGTATGATGTAACAAATTACAACATTTGCTGTAAAACTATATCCATAAAAATATTTCATGAAAAATGATGTCATATTCGTAGATAAAATGATTTACTTTTATTTTTAATGTGAAATGACTATCAATATTTATTTCAATGTCATTATATTTCTTGTTTGTTCATTCTTGGGCATGTTCTTTAAAATGGTAATTAACCTTACGATATAAAGTATATAAATTGTTATGAGCGCATAACTAAAGTAGATGAAAAATCGTGATATTTTCCACTCAACCAACATTTTTAAATGCTCAAAATTCAATTCACAGAAAGTTTTATTGTAAAGCTGTTGAGTGTTTCTTTGAACAAAACCGACCAACGAATCGATATGTAATGGAATAAATACAAAAAAATATGGGCAACAACAATTCACAGCATATTTATGGTTTCTACCTGTTTAATATTCCTTGGTCACGGCGAAATACTGAAAATCCAAAATATTTTATAGGGAACATAAAAATATATGGAAAAAGGGAACGTACGGCATACATAACAAGTACCCAAGTCATAAATATAAACAGGAACCTGGCTGAATAAAAATAGGACGGGTTTTTTTAAAGGTACAAAACAATTACAAATGTTTTCCATTAAAAAATAGTATTAGATTCATGAGCATAAGAACAAGCATTTGGAAAGTTTTATTCACAATTATAGTAATTTTTAGTTGACGAAAAGTATTGTTTTTTGTTTGTTTTGTTTTTTTTTTGGCCCATAAGCCTCTCGGGCTATTTAGGCTTATTTAGCGTAAATATAATACGTCATACTGTAAATACATAACACATATTAGAACACACGAACACAAAATCATTATGATTCTTAAACCTGGGAAAAAATCAGAAGACGTCTCCTCTTGTCGTCCTATAAGCCTGTTACCTGTAATCTCTAAACTATTCGAAAAACTATAACTTAAGATACTCAAAATAATCGTAGAGGAGAGTTGTTATTCCAGACCTTCAATTTGGCTTCCGTAATAAACACGGAATAACAGAACAAATACATAGATTAGTCAACCAAATGAAGAAAAACTTAAACGATAAAAAATATTGCTCTGCATTTCTCGATATTTGGACACATATATACACTGGACTGCATGTTAAATTGAAAAAAGCTCTTGCCCCATACGCACTTTCTATTGTTGAAATCGTACCTCATAGATTGACATTTTATTGTCAAACAAGGTGACGAATATACTGACCTACACTCAATATATTCGAATGTTCCGCAGTGCAGTGTTCTTGGACCATTGTTATATCTTATTATATATACAGCTGACCTACCGACCACAAGAAATACTACTGTTGCAACATATGCTGGCGATACAGCGGTTTTATCATCACACAAGGATCCAATATCAGCCACAAGAAACCTTCAACTTCATCTTAACAAAGTCGAATTGTGGTTGAAAACGTGGCGTATCAAAGCAAATGAGACAAAATCCACTCATGTGATATTCACCATTTGTCGAAGAACATGTCCCTCAGTAAAACTGAATAATCATGAACTTCTTCCGCAAGCAGACAAAGTTAAATAGTTACAAAACGCAAATAGCTTGGGCTTAAACTTAACCAAAGGTATTGGCTGATAGGGCGTAAATCTAAATTATCATTAGATGATAAGGTTTTGCTGTATAAGTCAATACTTAAGCCCATTTGGACCTATGGTATTGAACTGTATGGTATAGATATCCCCCGGAGGTTCCAGAATGAAGTGTTGCGAGTAGTTGTTGATGCCCCATATTACGTGTCTAATAAACTGATTTAAACAATTAGATTGAAAATACTCTCAATATAAACAATAATGTCCAAGTTATATAAATTAAAAGGAATCGCAAGTTAGTTTCATAACCTCAGGCATCGAGATCTGTAATATTGCATCAAAATCAAAGCTTCATCATATCAACTTGCAAGAACTTTCTTAGCTTAATTAGAGTTCTAGTTTACACTTCATAATTTTCAAGATGAATAAGATCTGGTAAAATATTTTGATATGGAATTGGTTGAAAATCAGGATAATATTCTGGCGTTGAATAGTTCCTTTTTTGATTCCCCTATTGATAGGAAAATCGAAAGTAATAACTCCATTTTTTCTGCAGTCACTTTCATGACATCATTGTGATCCTCTATTGTTATAAAAAATAATATTGGCATAAATAATCGTAAGATGTGTCAAAAATGTTACTTCATCGCAATTTATAGATTAGATTATATATTTTCCTGCCATTTTGATTCAATCTTCTTCCTTTTTTTACTTTAACACCCAATTCGGAAATTCTGCAATATCTTCAATAATTATAATATAATACATAGTTATAAATACAGAAATTATGTTCATATTTTATAAATATTTGAAAAAATTGACATCTGATATCTAAAAAAGAAGTGGCCACAAAAAAGAACTTCTTCAAGATTTGTCCACTCCTTCCTTGATTTTTTAGCCAATATTAATGCTCTATTATTTAATAGTCATGATGTTTTTAATGAATATTTAAAATAGAAATGAATTGATGAGTTAACAGTTGAAAAATGTTTGCATGTTCCATTGCTTTTTTGTGTGTAATCTAAATAAAAATGGAAATTAGAAATCGAATATAAGTTAATGTAAAAGAAAAATCACAATCAGCTAGAAGGCCGTGTTCTGCACTTGATAGGATTATTCAGAAGTACCAGTAGCTAAAATAAAATTAAGCCAATAGTTATCTACCAAAGACTAAATTACTAAATTAAGAACCATTACGAAAAAAAGAACTAATCCACTTTGGCACCAAAGCCACTCAGATATTCTTTTTAATAAGCCTGATGACTCACTAGATGGCTATCAAATTACCAATATTAAATCTAATTTTATTTCTCAAAATCAAAGTGTCCTTAAAAATAGCTTGATGGATAGCCAAAAATTCCAAATAATATCTATAACCTGGATAAATATTTTTGTTATTTTAACCTTAGATTATATTATTGGTTATTTATAATTTTTATATTTCCGCCACATTTTCATTTTAACTAAAATTATAATCATAGGAACCAAAAAAATATGAATCTAACATATAGTAGTTAAAAAAAGTTTAATAATAAAATAATAATTTAGTAATAATAATTAGCTAAAATTTTTTTCTGAAGTAATATGAAAAAGCCCCTTTCGTTTTTTGTATATCCTTTTCAAACCTTTCCCGACGCTTATTTCATCATGCGGACTGAAATATTCGCTTACAGTAAAGCTTCTTGTTAAAATTGAATTTTACCGTTAAAATAATTGACAGAGATATAAAGAGAACGATAGAGAGAAGGAGGGATGTAAATGAATACATTTCCTTTTAATGGGGTATTTGAAGTGGTTTCTTCAGTGACTATACTTGATTTTGTCGTTTAATATAATTATTATTAAGTTTTAACGTTTATTTAATATATTAATATTTTTAATACTCATTATAGTCTTGTAGAAACCAAGTTTGTTTAAGTCTTAGATAATCTCTTGACTTATAATCTCAAATTACTTGGTCGATACATAATAAACTCAACCTGTAAACGCCCAAGTAAATATGGTGTTCGTTTAAAATTTCCTTTTATGCCGATCTCCTACAATAAGGTGGGAATTAATAAACAACCAACGACGCGTAAACTAAGAAGCTTTCCATAATCCCCTAACTCCAGTATCGGAACACGTCCTCATTAGCTATGAAAATTTATTTAAAAGGAGCCCACTATTCGCCAGCCCCCGTTTCGACCGACCTAGTGCACAAAAATCAAATTGCGATAACCCACATTTTATTGCGCTTGCCCAGTGTGTTGCCTAACCAACGGGCGACGGCGATATCCGTGAACGATCATTTGCCGTTGCGACGTTGCCGGGTTTCACTCGCCGCACCTAAAATAAATTTTGTTCGCCAATCACACCCGTGACAGCGATTGCACAATTACTTATTTCGGGTCAATTAGTTGTACGGTGACCGAGTGTTTGTCAAATTATTTGGAATTTTTGTGCGTCTTTTACCAAATCGTTTACGGTGTTTTGGCGTTCCAGCAAGTTCATGTTTGGCAACGTTCGCGCTATAGAAATTGGAAACTGACAGTTGTTGACCAATTTTGTCTCTTAAAATTAAAAATAAAGAATTTTTGTATTGAGACATTAGCCGGATTGGACATTATCTCAGTTTTCACTTAAATATTGATTGAGTTATCAAGGTAAGTTATTTTTTATTATCATAAATAAAATTCAGTTAACCGATGCTATATCGGATCAAAACATAACCTTACATCACGATCGCTTTTCTTTTTAGGTAAAGATGGGTGATGAACCTGTTATGGCAACTAACGACGATGCAAGCGAATGTAAGAAGGGTGCTGTACAACTGGGATACTGGAATGACAACTATATTTCTTACTTTGTCAGGAATATAGATAGACGTGCACCTGAGATCAACAGAGGCTATTTCGCTCGAGTCAAGGGGGTTGACAACTTCATACAAAAGTTTATTAGTAGAGCTGGGAGCAACGCTCAGGTTATTAATTTTGGTGCTGGATTTGACACACTGTATTGGCGCCTAAAGGATGAAGGAGTGGTTATATCGAACTATGTTGAACTTGACTTCCCTACAGTTACTTCTAAGAAATGCTACATGATTAAGCGAAGTAAACCATTGCTGGAACGCATTTATGAACAAGATGGAGAAGTCCGATTTAGTTCAACAGACTTACATTCGGGAAACTATCATTGCCTTGGGGTGGACTTGAGAAATATCACACAGTTAAAAGACAAGTTAAATCAAGCTGAAATTAAATATGATAAACCTACATTATTTATTGCTGAATGTGTTCTGGTTTATATAGAAAGTGAGTGTGTTAATCGATTACTCCAATGGATCTCCTCCACATTTTCCACAGGGTTATTTATTAATTACGAAATGTGTAATATGAATGACACTTTTGGCGACATAATGATGGGAAACTTAAGAGCTAGAGGCTGCAATTTGGCAGGTATTGCCCATTGTAGGAATCTAGACACTCAAAAAAGTAGATTTACAAGTACAGGATGGTTAGGCTCAAGGGCTTGGGATATGGTCCAAATATATCAGTCTATTGAGCCAACTGAAAAAACTCGTATTGAGAAATTGGAGTTCCTGGATGAGCAAGAGCTCCTTGTACAGCTATTCCAACATTATTGTATTTGCATCGGCTGGTTGAATAATGAATTTGCTGATTTTGATATTCATATTTAAATTTCAAGATGCTTTTTATTTGACTAAGACTGTGATATTTTTGTGAAGATGTGAACTTAAGTTTAGATTAAGTTAAAATGTCTTTTTAATGTTACAAGTATTTTCTCTCACATATAATTGTGCGTGCGATATATATGTATAAATATATATCTGTAACTTGTCCAGAAATAAAATTATTTAAATTAAATCTTGTGGTTTCAATTAAAACCACATATGTATTGGCCCATTCAGAATTATTTTTATGTTCTGTTTGACATTAATAACACCATAATTGATATTAGATATAGAGAAAATGTTTTATTATATTTGGATATAAATAATAATCGTCCATTGATTATCTATAAAATAGGGATTATGCAATAAGCTTTTAGAAAAAAATATAAAAACATTATTTTCTTTATCGATACATTAATTCGCTTATTTGTAAACAGGTGATCGATAGGGTTTGTATGAATTCTCCCACTTAATATATAAGGTACAGTCCACAAGTAGTCCTGAATCTGTCTATTATATAATGTAATATTGAAGAAAAACTCCCTTGATGTTCGATGATGATGTTTTGTAGGAACTAAGCAAAGTCAAATAAACGTTTTTAAGAATAAAATTTGAAGGTGTATCATAAATACACCCAAATATTAAAGGAATTGTTACTTACACCGAAGTCTTACGAAGATCAAATTGCAGTAGAAGGCAGATCTAAGAGAAAAAACCGTTTGACCTTTTGCAGTGAAGTAACAAGAAGGGGAAACAAAGTAAGAATAAGTTCGTACAGATAAATATCTAATTTTGAGTTGTGTTAAGAAATAAATAAACAATGCAAGGGCCATTATAAAACCTTTGACAGCTGTCTAGTGAGTTTTGAATTTGGGAATGTATTATTTTTATGTATATTCTGAGTGCTTAGGAAAAATTTACATCATTTTAATCAATTCCAATAACTTAATAATTTACTAAATTAGTTTCATTTATAAACTAGAGATTTTAATATGATTGATATTAATTAAAATACATTACCATTTAGATGGGCTTGTAAGGGCACTTTAACCACATAACGATCGAGGTTTTAGCCGCGTACAAAATCGCTAACGCCCTTTTAACGTCCCATTTTATATCCCCTCGACGAACAACCATATTCATATAAACAACACAAAAGAACACAGGCCTAAAAACCCTTTTATTCGACGTTAAAATCGGAATGACCGAAAACCAACCGATTCGTCGATTGTCAATTTGGTCCCGTCCATTACGGGCCTTTTTACATCGTCACCCCTAACCGCAACGCCAAATATAAATCGTGCCAATCCGAATAGGTGCAAATAAAAATCGAAAGACAGGCCAGACAATCGTTTCGTAAAATCGACGACGTTTTTAGAGGCCCCAAAAAAGAATTATAATTTATCTTACTCGGTGGCCATTTGAGCGGTACGGAAAATGTCCTTATTTGGCGTTTGTATCACGTAGTATCATGGCTAGCTAGATGTATGTTTTGAAGATAGTGTAAAATATAAATAATGTCGATTTATACTTGATACAGTAAATATCGATAAGTTTTATTCTGATTTATAACGGTATTGCTTTTACGGCAGGAACACATTCTTATAAACGGTGGAAATGTTGCTTTTACTAATAAAAATTGATTGCTGATCAGACATATAGGTGTTGACTTAAATAATAATCACACATTAACACCACTGTCATATAACGTTCAAGACCTGGTCTGCTTCCTGAAATAATATTTATATATGTCATGTTTTTAATGCATACAAATAACTGTTTAGCCTCGGAAAAATTCCCTGAAAATATTAATGCCTCATTTAGATGAAAATTCTTGCCATAATAAAAAAATATTCCATAAGAGCCATACGGACAGCCCGCACTATAAAAATTATATGCCTTTCTAGCTCTGACAATTACTCCGACGACAGGCGTGAGAAATTTAGGGAATAATTTCATTCTGAACCTTTATCGCTTTCTTTTCTTAATAAGAAAATTTTTCTAATTTATATACGCTTTGTTCACATTTTTCTATGGTCATAAAATATATGTTTATTAAAAAAAACAATTATCTTGAAGTTACGCAACTACGTTCTATTATATGTTTGAGTCTAAATTTTTGGAGTTAATATAATTATTTTGTTGACATACCACATCGTGTTTTCCACATTACTTGTATATATAAAATAATGAACTTTAGATATATGTATATATAAATAGCAGCATCTTTCCACCGAATATATACAAAAACTGACAGTTGATTTTAGAGTACAGTTTCAAACAAAATTTTTCTAAACAATGTCCTTCAAACAATTAATATGATGTATTTAAAATTCAGAATAAAATAGAAGTTTCAGCTTTTTATAATAAACACTTACATTGTTTTATAACTTTCATGCTTATATTAAAAAAACCTAAGTAAACATAATCTGTTCAGGGAAAAAGGAAAAGTTCAAGTGATCAAATAAAGCTATTTGACATTTGTGTTTTGGTTATATGACCAGTAGTAATTTGTTAATCTATTTTATTTGTATAGGCATTGAACTTTTGTGTATTTGGCGTGGTTTTGAACTTATTACAATTTAAGGTTTTTCTATTTTAATAATAAGTGTTGTTTTTGTTGATATTTCAGTGAAGTGTAGCAGTAGTT
This sequence comes from Rhynchophorus ferrugineus, assembly GCF_030347505.1. Taxonomy (NCBI): domain Eukaryota; kingdom Metazoa; phylum Arthropoda; class Insecta; order Coleoptera; family Curculionidae; genus Rhynchophorus; species Rhynchophorus ferrugineus. The sequence continues at coordinate 85,127,843 of NW_027472580.1, read as the reverse complement.
CAGTGAAATTAAGTGCAATAAAAAACTGTGAAACTAGAGTTCTACCTATATATGTGGCATGTACCAAGCAAGTATATCCATTAGCTGTTCGGATATTCAGGTTTGGATTTGAGATTTAATATTAAATTTTTGTATTACTATGTTGTAATTATACGTAATTTATATATATATATATATATATATATATATATATATATATATATATATATATATATATATATGATGATTTTTATGATTTTATAATAGGTTTTATCATTTTGTTTAACAATTGTTTTTTGGGCTATATGACTAGTACGAGATTTTTTATTTAGTTTCCATTTTATATATCTATTAGTGGTTTTAGTGTATTAGCTTTCATTTATAAATACGGTAGTTTTAAATACGTTACATACTATAGATTTCTATTGGTTTGTTTCTGTCCAATAAATAATTTTACATAAACTTAATTTACAAATTTGAATTTCTTTGACCAAGATTCTATTTATTATTTACTGTCAAAACATTTTCCAATAATGGTTTTACATTGTCGTTCATAATTTTTTGATAGTTTCTAAAATACCAAGGAGCATAAATGGTAATAAGAGTGGCCAGCAGATTCGGTTTTGTTTATTGTTTAACTGGTGTTTGTTGTTAAAACGCGCCTTTATTTTAGTTTATATTGTAAATACGCAATTTTATAACATTTTACTGGTGTTTTTAAGAAAATCATCTTAATTTGTATGTTCAGATATACGTATTGCATTAAGTAAAATTCATCACCGTTAAAAACTAGTCGAATGCAGTAAAAATAAATAAAATAAAGTTAAACATTCTCTCTAACGTTCTCTGTAGCTCACACTACTGGCGGTAAAAGGTTTATTCTACTTCACCAAAGTTTTAACGAAACCATTCCAGAAAATGTAGATGCATACTCATTATAATAAAAACCCCCAGACTCTTTGTAAATCTAAATATCCCCGGCAAGAGGAGCGTCGAACCGAAAGCGTCTCTATAAATCCGCGAACAATTGGCGGATGTCAACTTTCCCTGCATCAACGTCTCAGTTGTTTTATCCCGGTTTAGATAGGGCACGTATGAAGTAGACAATGAACATCTAGGATTAATGCACACGGTCTGACGATATAAAGACAATTTCAATTTCAGTCGGGAGACGATAGGTCGGGACGGAATCAAAAGGACGACTCGCGTGAGAAAAATGTTAAGTTTAACGGGCACGAATGAACGGTTGACGCTGGCTGGAAACGCTGCAGAATGGCGATGACAACGCGAGATTCCAGTTTCTTTTTTAGGTTTTCGTCATTGACTGACGCTGGTGCTGTTATTTTCGACTTTAAAATGAGTTTTGTTGCAAGGTCAGCGAGCTTCTATGTTGAAAGACGCCAGTTCACACGTGTGCTGGGTAAATAGGACGTCGTTGATTGTATGATGAGGCTTAATTAAAGAGATGTTCCACAAGGTATTTAGTGGATAAAATAACCTGAATTTCATGTTTTTATTCTCCTAAAAAGCCTTCATCATCACTGATTATTTGCTAAAGTCCACTACGGGTCATGGCTCCGTGGTATTTGGATCAATTTTACTGTAACTTATCCTATGTCTTTAATCCAATGAACTGGTGGTTCTTTTCAATTATATTATTTTTAACATATATATATATATATATATATATTATATAAAGGGTATAGATATTTGGCGAAGATGCTGCAACTGTCGACGTGGCAATCTGATTTCATAGATTTAAAATTAGTACTGGTCCGGCATTGATCCTGTTTTGAGGTCTGAGTACTAACTCACTAACTAACTAAATGAACTGTGATGTACAGGAGAAATTGTTACTATATTCATTAAACGGAAGAAATGTGCCTTTTAATAACTGTCTAAAACTGTATTAAATTGTATTAAATCTGCCGAACAGAACAAAAAATGGGATTCTATCCAAAAAATATTTATGATAGATTGATGGAACGCATGTGTTGTATAACATTTTTATTGAAATTTATGAAATTGCTGCAGTTTAAAAATGTTGCCAGAAAGGTGTTTTGCTACTCGATTATGATGTGCGACCACATTCTCTCAACGTAGCACAAATGAGGTACTTACAGTTTTGTCGGTATCACATATCACACGAATATCGAAAAAACAACAGTATAATTTTTTTTCATACGATTATTTTTTTTTCAAAATTGAGATTGATATTTTATTGGCACTAAGGTCAAGCATTTTTTTATCATAAATAACTCTTAAATAAAAAGCAAAACACATTAGAACCAAAATAAAACAACTATACTGGTTAGTCGGAAGATACTCTCAATTGGATATAAAATCAAAGAGATTGATTTATCAGATAATCATAAAGTCAATTTCGACCTATGGGGTGCAAATATGGGGCGGCATTAAAAATTCAAACCAACTAGTCATCCAACGCTGTCAAAACAAAATTCTTCGATAAATTACCAATGCCTATCGCTACGTAACCAACGAACAACTGTACGATGACTTGGAAGTCAAATGGATTTGCGAAGTTATCCAAGATTTCGCCTTAAAATACGAAAAAAGATTATTACTAAAACATACTAAGGTGGAAGCAATACAAATAGTCGACAACGCTCAGGATATTAGAAGATTGAAGCGAACCAAACCATACAAACTTATATAAAGTGTATACCTTTAGTGTAAACTATAGCTTAAATTATTATAATTTTATAATTGAGGAATACATATTGATGTATTTATCTCGCACTCGTCTTGGTTGTGAATTAATCTAAGCACAAATGAAATGTTGTAAAAAATTAATTAATAATTAAGATTGTACTAAGCATGTCTGATAAAGATGTTATATAAAAAAAAGTATTATTAATATATTCAATGCATCCATATGTATTTTATGCGAAGTTCAAAATTACATTTTCGACAATTGTTAACGCTCTTAAAACCGTAAGGTAAGGTCCCCCATAATATAATTATCGGTTTCGGTTTTAATTGTTTAAATGTGGTAATTTGGATAGCAACGGGAAATCACAGCTCGGAGGACAAGAAAAAATCGAAAACATTGTATTGCAAGGCTTATTGGTTGAAAATCCAGCTCAAGCTCTCAAAAGCCCCCAGTGTAGCTTAGCAGTTAATGAAAATCAATCAAGAAATGGCTGCCACACGAACCATTTCAACGTCGCGGTTTCATTTCTTGCCACGTAAAAGGAAATCGCGGGTTTTCCGTGGTATATTGTAAGCGGTGATTAAAAGTGGTTCTATTAAGATGATCCCAAGCGCAAAAAGTTATAGGTTAGTCCGGGAGACCTACCCACATTGACATCGAAACGGAATATTCATGATCATAAAGTCTTGATACTAGTCTAGTAGGTGTAGTCTATTAGTAGCTGAACTGTTACCGAGTGTAATTGTTAGCGCAGGTGTCTAGCAATGTCAGGTGAACAAAGGGAATGAACTAGACTTGGAATATCGAGTAATAGATATTGTAATATTTGTTGAAGATACATCTTGCAGTTTGAATGGGAAGTTTTGTTGCTCCAAGCTCAGGTTGATGCAGAAGTACAAAAATCGATCTAGTGCATCTTAATGAATGGCTGTTACACCAATATATAGCGGCCCGCTCCGACTTTGCACGGGCATAAAATATATATGCCTATGTCACTCAATGAAAACATGATTAAAATCGATCCAGTATTTTTGGTTCATTCATTACTGCCCTTGGCCTGCACGCATTAAATTTGGAGTAAAACAATTCCTCTTCCCCTATACTTACTATGAAGATTTCCTGCTATCTTTGGAATATCTAAATTCATACAATTTTTATTACATTACACATTTTTAAACGCAAATTTTAAATTTGTAATATCTCCGAAAATATTTGTTTAATTTACATGCTGTAAGGAACCATATTGATCTATATTAATTGCACACTGTATTTAAGGTACTTAATTCGATAAGGATTAATGCCGTATTGCTTAAAATAGCTTCGTAAATAAGCCATGTTCTCATGTAAAAAGTAAACAATAAAAATGGTTAATGTGGTTTATCCCTAAAAGATAAATATATACCATCGCGGACTTTTTTGTAGACCTTTTTATGGTGTACAATACTGTAGTACATTAATTTGATCTAAATGGTAGGGTTAGGCAGCGTTTTTGCTAATTGCTAAATAAGCCTAAAAAAATAGGTTAATTTACGACATCACGTTAGAAACGTCTAAAATTAGCAATGTTGCCTTAGTATATTATGCATGTATTATACATATAAACCTTCCTCTTGAATCACTCTATCTATTGAAAAAAACCGCATCAAAATCCGTTGCGTAGTTTTAAAGATTTAAGCGCACATAGGGATATAGGGACAGAAAAGGCGACTTTGTTTTATACTATGTAGTGATATTGTTGGGGCGATTAACCCGCGTTTTAGGTTCACCAAGTATTAAACTATGTTTCGAACTGTTTATGGACTTTATTAACTTATTTTAATTTCTACACATCGCACGTGTTATCTTAAACGTTTACATTCTTGTTCTATCTTTTTAATGCTTACTGTTTTTCCGCAAATGTCAAACATTACAACGAATTACATCGAGACCATCGGAGCTATCTTACCCATCGAAGAAAGAACTATTGCCCATTGACGTGTAAATCATATATAATTAAATGCGTCTTTACATATATAGACGCAACCTATATATATATATATATATATATATATATATATATATATATATATATATATATATATATATATATATATATATATATATATATATATATATATATATATATATATGTATATATACATTTTGTTCCTTTAATATTTAGGCTAACATAATGAACCTTAAATATTGATTTGATTTAATATTAAGAAGCAAAACCTGAAGATGGCTAAGGAGATTCCGTCTAAATGTTCTCTTAATATTAATTTAATTACTTATACAAGGTTCTGAACCAAACCAGCCGATTGTAACATGCCCTTTTAAAGTGAAAAAATTGTCGGAATACGCGCAAGTACCTGAAATTTTCATTTGAAATTATATCATCCCCTTTAGTTAATCGCTCCAATTCGTCCAACGAAAATAGTGGTAACTGATTAGACAGGAAGCGTGTCATCGTTGTTAATCATATTTGCATAATTAGCGGGCCGGTCCGGTCAATATTTCACACCGGGAAAATCAGTCATGACAAACGGACGGGCGACGATAGTAAATCATTGGGGTTAATTATGAAGTTAGCTCCGGACGGGGTAGACGGTGGGCTGGTAAAAAACAGGGCCGATATCGATAGCGGCTTAATTAAAACGTCTGATTAGAGGGGGGGGGGTAGTTTTGGTTAATTGGAGGCCTCGCAAAAACAGCGGCTTAGACGATCGGACCGTGGCTGACAGTTGGGTGTGCTCACACCAAGTTGACAAAAGAAAAAATCGAATTATCCTACGCGGAAACGGTATGATACATTTGCTAGATGGCTAAGAACGAATCTAGGGGTGATTTGGTTAATTGAATGTCGTTAATTTTCGGGTAACAAATCAGCGAAGTTACGACTCATTGTATAGATTTTTTGTGTTTAGTTTCTCATTAAATTTCTTTAATGGACTTAAACTATTATATATCGGACGCAAATCTAGTTAGCATTAGATGACACGATACATTACTGTAAGAAACAATATTTAAGCCTATTTCTCATATAGATATAGTCATATAGAATCAACATATGATGGTTCCAAAACCAAGTGTTCCGTGCCATTGCCGATGCTTATTTTCATTGTCGAGATCCCTATAAAATCCATAGCGGGTGTAATGTTCGTTTTAAGCACAACAAGGGGTAAAAGTCCCACTACCATTTTGATTGCTTATAACTTTGCTCAAAGAAAAGATAATTAAGTTAAAAAAAAAGTTTTTTTAAAAAAAGTTGATTTGGTCTTTACATTTTTTTTTCGTTATGATTGAAAAGTTTATATCAGCTAAATGATGACGATTTGCTATGCAAATTTCGGCCCTTTTTAATTAATTAAAGTACGAAATATTAGAACATCCCGCTTATTCTCCAGATTTAACCCCCTCTGATTTACCACCGCTTCTTCGCCGTTTTAACACTGGATCTCTTCGCAACTAAAAAAATATTTCGTAAAAAATCATTCAATTAAACTATATATATATATATATATATATATATATATATATATATATATATATATATATATATATATATATATATATATATATATATATATATATATATATAGTTTTATAGGCATTTTTCACGACACCCTGCAACATCTGAGGCTAAATTTCTTCAATTTCGTGACGAATATTGTCTTTAAGATGTTGAATCGTTTGGGGCTTATTCACATATACTTTTGATTTTAAAAAAACTCGTAAGAAAAAGTCTGGTGTTATTAAATCCGGTGTTCTGGAACAATTAGTCTTCGTGGAAAAACGTTATTCAATATTGAATAGTTGAACGAGCCAAGTGTATTACGTCCCCATCTTGCTGCAAACACATGTCCTCTAGTCCTTGCTCTTCCATTTCAGGCACAAGAAAATTTCGAATCATGTCTTGGTACCGTTCAGCAGTAACAGTAACTGCAACACCTTGGCCATTTTCAAAAAAATAGGGACCAATTATTCCAGCATGAATACCACAACATACAGTTGTTTTCAGTGGATTCAATGATGTTTCATGAATTTATTGAGGAAACTGTGTTCCCCATAACCGACTGTTGCTTTTGTGAAGAAAATGGGCTTCATCCCTCATTATCAATTTAGACGAAAAATCTTCAATTTGATTAGACAGTCATGGGGTCGCATTACTGCACTCAACTCGTTAAGCAGGAACTCTCGGTAGCAATTTTTGGACTAATTGAATTTTGTACGAGAACATTTTCAAATCAGTTTTTAAAATTCGTCTTAAACTGCGTGCAGAAAGGTGTAACTAGGAACCACGTCTCCGAATTGATGTGTCTGGAGACTCTGCAATACTATCGGGTACGAGAGCCACATTTTCAGCATTACGAGACGTCCGTTGTCTTCCACAACAAAGTTTGTCTGCTATTGTACTGTACTCTCGAAAATTCGCATATAAATGATAAATTGTGGTTTTGTGAGACACTGGACAATTGGAATATTTTTGACGCAATTTCCGCTGAGTGGCAATAGTTCTATTATTTTATTATTATTATTTTCAATAAATATTATTACTATTTCTTCTCGTTACTGTGGCGTATATTTATCCATAATAAAATTTGGACGTATACACAACCCAATGGTTAAAGCTAAACGTTACAAAAACAAAACGGCGCGCACTAAAAATGGTAAAGGGACTTTTTGCCCCACCTGTTACTTTAAAAGAGTGTTAGTGCATCCTAATGTGTTCCCTAATCAGCTAAATGTACGACGACTAAAATGTTTAATATCATTCGATCTGTTTATAAGACATAACATATCGACTTTAGATTAGCACTACGGTAATATTTTGCTTAATAAAGTGATCTTCTACTTCTAATCTATATATGATAAACTCTGATGGTAAGGAATGCTTATTGGCCACTGGGCAGGACCGCTAAGAGTAACAGTTAAATAAATCAATATCAACCCAAACGTACTGGACTGTTCACCAATAAAATCGGGGAAGTTAAACGCAGTTAAAAAAGTGGTAAACGCACCTTCTGATTGTTTCAGAATTTGATCAAATTTAGTGCAGAACTCAACAAACGCCGTAAATAAATTAAGTACTATTAATTTAATATTATTTTGTTTTCTTTTTTTATACATTTTGATTAAAATATATCTAGCAATACGGTTGGTAATCAGTATTCCATTTCTCTACCGAACTGTATATATTATGTATGTTCTTTTGTTCCCTACTAGTTGTCTAAAATATATTTATTGATAGAAATTATTGACGAGCAATTATACATAAAATTGAACAGAGAATATATAAAATTGTTGTATTATAAGTACTGTTGCAAAATATACTATTGCAGCCCATATACGTTTTGAGTTTTAAGATATGAAAACACTTAAAAATTGTTGGATATATCCTGCATAAACGGCCATGTCTGAACGTTTCCCATTTTATACGTTTTGTTTAAAGTCTATTTTGTTACTTGAAGTATAGTATTCGTAATTAAATGTGATTAATCTGTTGATGTCTGACCTCACCTATTGCTCTGCTCATCTGTATTTGTTCTAATTATTGAACTGTATTTTTTCAATTCGTCTTTAAACAAACAATTAAGGGCAATATAAACTCTATATTATACCTTAAACACTTACGAATACCTGTTAATGTTGTGGAATTAGTTCAAGCTCATGAAGTAAGATGTAGAACCATTACCTGAAACAATACAAAATATAATTTATAGATAACTGAAAAATAATTTCTGGTGTTGGTTATCTTTAATAACATCTAAATTTTCAGTTTAAACTGTTGATATTTATATTTTTACATTATGTATAAATCATCCTGACACACTCTTTCAACTTTTATTCCAAAATTAAAATCTGCTGGTTTATTTTTGGAGATTGGATTTTAGAATTGTACTAAATATGACTCAAGAATATTTGCGTCTCTTTCAACTAAATCTTATTTCTTAGTTTTAACATTGGTTTTTGATAATTCTTCTATGATTTTCGGATTATTTTTGGGATTATTGTATTTAAAATATATGGAGTTCTTGGTTTCTCAGAACCCAATACGTTAACTTAATTTTTTATTAGTACTGTTACACTATTTACAGTTGTGTGAACTTCAGCTTGAATTCAATTGTATAAATTATATTTAATTTCGCTAAGTTAGATTGAATTGTTTCTATGTACAAAATAGTATGTTGGTTTAATTTTTATTCCAAGCTGATATTCGAAGGAAATATATCACTCCCTTTCTTTATACCTTCCCAACATGGCTATAAGTATGTAAATATATAAACCAATTTAATGTTCGATTGAGTATATTGAGTCTTTGAGCATTGAAGTATAATAAATATTCAGCTTTAATACATATAATCCAAATATTTTTTTAATACATTTATTCGTTAAATCTGTATGATACATTATATATAATTGTGTCTGTCAACAAATTTGTTTCACAAATGCAACTGTATCTTTTAAACTAAATAGTAGAATTTTATGAAATTTTGACCCTGTCGTTTAAGGGTTAGGTATGCTAAGTTAGGTTCAGGAAGGTAGGAGAGTTTGTTGCCTGAATTTATAAATTTTTATAGTATTTGTTGTACAAGATAATTATTACAGGAAAGTGACATCTATAGAATATGATCTGAGGTATAGATTAACAGTATTCGAGGTGAGAACGACTGCAGCATATAGCCGATGGTGGTGAGTCCTATTAAATATTGTTAAGCACGCTATGAAAAATAGCGTATTGGTTGAAAAGTAAAAGCTTTTTTCAAACAGAATATAAGGATTGATGAACTTATTCTATAGATTATTAAATATCATTCTATGTATCTATTAATCAGTTCGTATGATAGTTTGTGTTTGAGCCTACGCACTTCACTGTCATCGCACACTTTTAATTATTTGGCTAGTGCATTGGGATGCACTAATCTTCTAGTCTTTCAGAGTACTTCGCACTAACACTTTGAATCACACTCGTTATGGGTTTTAAGGGGATATCGCACTGAATCAGTTTGTTGGACACGTAATTGGGACATCGACGATGACTCGCAACATTTTATTCTGGAATATCTAGAGGATATCTATGTTAGATTTGCTAGTAGTACCCCACAGTTCAATACCATAGGTCCAAATGGGCCTAAGTATTGATTTGTACTGACTTACCAGCCAATACCTGCTAACCTCACTGATAACCAGCAGGATACAGAAAATGTAATATCTTAGTAGGGTACTAGGCTACCTGGAAATAGTGAATAGGCTTAGAATACAAGAAGTCGTGTATATAACACAATAGCGAGCATGTGACTGAGCGAGACGAAATGCTCCAGCAATCCAGGAATAAGCAGTATTAGGCTACGATTTTGAAAAGTAAAATTGCCATATTCTATTACTTTCATTAGTTACTGAGATGAGAAATGTTGTTTCCAAATGGTACTGTTTGGCGCAACGCATATTGTACAAGACAATCTCATGTGCACTTTCAAGATATTATACCACATACATTTTCGATAATAATGAAACTCCTATGAGACATAAGTTAACAAAATCTAAGCAATTACTGATACAAAGGCAAATTTATGACTTTTTAGGATGGCTGTTATAACCGATTATTACAAAAAGCGTTGTTTTGAGAATTTAACAGTGAAGGGTACTATTGTCCAAGAGGGCCTGCAAGCATTTCTTTATCAGAACAACTATTTAACCACAATATTCAAAATAGAATTGGATATAATGCCATCTAATAGCCATAATATAGTCATCAGACCTGACAAAATACCTGCCGATGACAACACGAGCTGATTTGATTGACTTGATTAAGTTGATAAGAAGTTCACTAGGTCATTTAAAACCAAAATAAAATATTTTTACCGAAATTATCGTCACCGCAGACCCAGAAGAATCGTTTCGTATCTACTGGACATCGTTTTACGAGTGTTGTCTCGCCAGGACTCATAAAACTCGTCCACCTATCATTGGAGACATAAAATCGGAACAAGGAAATTTAATGGAAACAATTTCGCGAAGATGGCACCGTCGTAAAACCGCCCACGTTCACCAATCGAATATTTTTCAATCAGTCGTCGAAAATATCGCAATAATACGTTTATATTAGGTGTTAAAATGCGAACATATTTCCATTAATTTTCGTATCAGAAAAGAAAAACGAATTCTCTCGTGAGATCCGCGCCGAATGTGTTTTATTTTGTTTATGTTTTCATTTGTTCGTTTTTAAACATCTGAAATGAATGAATAATGAGCTCTCGATAGACGATGTTATTGCCCATATGATTCATACTTCAGCAATTGTTTGAAGAATCTGTAAACTACCATTACTCATTATTTTTGATTTTATAATAAAAAATATTTTTCTATTACATACAGGGTAATCTAAGTAATAATGCTCTAATGCGGATAACTAAAAAGTTATACAGTGGAATAGTGTTAGGTGCTTGTCTTATGATAATTTTTTCGCAATTACTGAGAGTTTATCGAGAAAATTGAGTACTTGTTAAGAAAAAATCATATAATATATAAATAAATATAATTTCAGTAATTTTCGACAACTATTTCCCATATTTATGACAATATATCGTGATATGGTGTTGAAAAAACGATGTTGGTTTGACAGTTATCCATCATTCAATCAAAACTCTTGCAATCTGTAGCCAATCTATCTATCAGGCAAGATAATAACTGCCTCTGTTACGCGCTATTGTTGGTCTTTTTTGCAGCAACATGTCTTTAAACTTGTTTAATTGGCATCGGTAGATAACAACAGTTTCATTTGATTTTGCAGCTCGTACCTCTTGCTGATCTCATCCTATGCATAGCAAGACTTCATGGTTATGAATATTCTGTTTCGGTGTCCATGTGGATGGTACTCCTGGACTGACTCATGACTTTTTGAGCTTGGTATTGTCGTACTGGATTAACTTTTATTCGCTAGTCACAATACGTCAAATCCTGAAAATTCTTCTTTGTTTCCTATCAAGCAGTGAAACACGTTGTAGATTTTTTAAACTCCAAATGCGCTAGTTTCGACTATTTTACTGTGTTAAAATTTTACGCAGTGAGCTTCATCACTTATGATGATTTTGCTCGAATACCTGACATACCTTTACACTTTCAACTATTTGTGTAATATATGCAGATGCTATTGTATACAACAAAATGCCGATTAGTTAAGTATTTCGATATTTCTTCGATATGTAGGATAAATAATGTTTTGGTTCCTCTTTTGGGAATCAATACTTTACCATTACATATGTATGGTGTGTTAATAAATAACTAAATAATGTATTAAAGTGGAACCAGAAGTGAAAAAACATTTTTAACGTAGTCTGATGTCGAACAGTGTTTAGCAATTTAAGGGCCGACGTTCTCCGCTGGTTACACCATCTCCGAAGCCTCTCATTGAACTTCTATTAACCTCTTAAATGCTCGAGCAATGTTCTTGAACACGTCTGTTTTACTCAACGAGATTGCGGCCCTTTCTATTTCATAGCACGTACGAGAGAGATCCCCTCCCACGATATGCCCTTCGAAGATCGCTTGATAAATATTGCAAAAATTGCTTTTTAGACGCCGACAAAGGTATGCAGTTTTTCAATGGTCGAGTTACATCAATCACCTTAAAAGCAAACGCGATGCGGTTCACTTTCTTCAGAAAACATGCAATTTGTAATATAATTAAAAAAAATACTATGTGACAAGTTTATTTTGTTTTATAACGTTAAATAAAAAGGTTTTTTGTAAAACTGTACCTGCTGAATACAAGAACTTTTTTTAAATTATTTAATTAATACATTGTTACTAGTCGTTTCCGTCTAACTTAAATCTAGGTATATAACTAGCAGGACCCATCGGCCCTAACTCAGTCTCTGGTGAAATAATGTTTATACATGTCACTGCTGAATTTTTTAATATATGCACCTCACTACACAACACTACACAAGATCAGATGGTTTGTTTCTTTTGAGTCTGTGTCCTGTTCTGGTGGTATCCAAAAGTTGCAATATTTCAATATTAGTATGAGAATGGAGTCTTTCTTCGTGCCCCCTTGCAATTCTCTTGATTTCTTGACTGACTGTGGGTATCTAAAGGTCTCGATGTAGGTAATCAGTCCTATAGTATTTGGGTGCACCCACAATACCTCTCAGGACTTTGTTCTGAAAAATTTGTATTTTATTAATGTTACTCTTTGCAGTACATCCCTATAATTGAACTCCGTATGTCCATATAGGTTTCAATATTTGCTTATATAATAGCAATTTATTATGTACTGATAATTGTGATTTTCTTCCAATTAGCCAGTACATTTTCCTATATTTCAATTCCAGTTCTTTTCTTTTCTTCTTTATATGTTCCTTCCAGCGAAGTTTTGCATCGAGATTCATTCCGAGATATTTAGCGTTGTTGCTATATGGAATGATAGTGTTATTTAATGTTATTGGTGTTTGTATGGTCTGTTTATAGGTGAACTGCACATGTACACATTTACTTTCATTAATTCTTATTTTCCAAGCTTGTGTCCGATATTTATATTGTCACTTGCCTGTCGTAATTTTCATGAGGCTTCTTCACTATTGTCTCCGACAGCTATAATCGCAGTATCATCAGCAAAAGTAGCCATCGTGATATTTTCCATTTGTGGTATATCACAAGTGTAAAGTAGATAAAGCATTAGTCCCAGTACACTTCCTTGTGGTACACCTGCTTTAGCTTCTTTTATTGTAGAGTAAGCTTCTTCTTGCTTGACTCTAAAAATTCTGGTTGTAATGTAGGATTTTAATAGTTGAATACAAAAACTCAAACGGATTTTTTGTAACACCTACTATTTTAAAGTTATGATTAATTAATGAATCACAATAGCTCAAGTTTAAATTGAGCACCAGAAAATAGCGAGCCATATATTATGAAAGAAAATGACGAAATATTAACTTTCCTCTTGTGAACAGTAGAATCCTCTTTGATTACAAACTCGCAGTAATCTGCTCACATTTTGGCATTCCATCTTGCTTGATGATGCTCGTGTATTAGTTGTATATACTAGTGAAAGCGTTCACCTTGTTCGTCACTCACCATTCCAAGATTAGGGGGGAAACACGAAATAGGAATGCAAGACACGTATTTTTTTAAAAAATCCATGAATTACTTTCTTTAGAGATAACCAATCCGCTAACTCTTTCGCGGTAAGATTTTCACCTAATTAATTTTTTTAAAGGGTTCTTATTTGTGGGCCAATAAAAATACCTTCTTTTAATTTAGAGAAAATAGTTTTCAAATACAAACATCCTTTACCATTCTTATCCATGGCCTGGACAACATTTTTGATTAAACTAAATTTTATATGTAAGAGTGGAGGAATCACATTTTCTTGTGGAATAAGAGGTTCATATTTAGCGTTTGATTTACCACAAGGTCAGTTATTCTTGGCCAATCTTTAATTTCATAGTGGGTTTTGGTGTCTTTACTGTCCCACAAACAGAAAAAACAACCAAATTTCGGGAAATTTCCCTATAGTCCAAGCAATACAGCAGCGACTTTTAAATCAGCTCAAACTTTCCATTTGTTTTTTTATACTTGATTAAGTAGTCTAAAATTAGTTTAAAGTTTTCATACGTTTCTTATAAAATCACTGAATATGCAATAGGTATGGAAGGCTCTCAAATGTCATAATACAGCTTTTGAACGTAAATTGTATTCACACTATTACTAAGGAACGTGACGTGTTAGACAACCGTATAAATAAACAATGTTTGTAACATATAAATAAAGAATTCAAAAGACGTAATCTTATTTATATTAGAAAAATTGTATCACACAGTGTAATTTGATTTTTGCTCAAGAACTTTCAAATGTTCAGAGGAAAAAATTCCAGTTTAAAAGTTTTTAAAGTATTACTTTTAAGTTCGACATCACAAAATATCTTCATCAGGTTCTCTAATGCGATTCAAGAATCAATTTTTATATTGGTATTCTTACAAAATTCGGCACACTGCTTAGTTAGATGATGTTAGCGTCAACCAACTACAGATATGAGACATAATAAAAGGCTTATTATATGACATTAATATTAATTGTAATACTACATAGATATTTTATAGTCTACATCAATTCTTAATCTACAGTCAATTTAGTATATTTAAGAAAAGTCTTATTTTTTACTATCTCTTGTAATTTTTGTCTATTCTCTGTTTTGTGTGTATAAGTAAAAGGAATGCGAAAGTGGATCCGTCATTGAATCGATGTCAAATAAATATCGTCATTTCGACACGATATCGATGTTTTGAAAGAAAGCTGTGAAAAATAATCGAAAATAATTTGACTAATATATATTGTACCAATTAGTAAAAAAATATACTAAATTTTCTCAATAAATGTCAATTTAAAGAGAAAAATAAAATGATCAGAATACATAAATATCTCAATATCAAACGCAAATCTTTTCTTTTAAAATATATCTTTTACCAACGGAACAATGAGTTTATTAGAAACCAAGCAAACGAAGTATATTTCCAATGAATACAGAATGTATTATTTATATTATGGAAAAATTATCAACAAGTATTCTCTTAAACAATGGATCATTTATTAATCGATCTGCCTTTTTAAATATAAATAATTCAAAACTAAATTGTTCTTTGTGTTTTTCGTCAATAAGCCGATATCTATTTTATAATTTTACCTTAATGGTAATTTAAAAGACAAATACAACAAGTTTTGTTTCTATTATATGTTTATGTATTGTACATTATATTACTGTGATCAAGAAATAGTATGCTGCATAAATCGTTATTCATTTTGACTATAATTGTGAAACCAAAAAAAGTGATATCCCTTAAGTTTTGAGATTTTATAGAAGTTATAAAATATGCCAATAATAATGAAATTAAAAAACTGTGAAACAAATGAATTTTTATTTTAAATTATGATTTTAAAAAAGTAATAGTTGTGTTTTTGAATTTTATTGATAAACAGAAAAATGGACACTGAACAATGAAACAAATCTTTTTGTGATATATTAATTAAATTGTACTAAACATATTTTTTTTATATTGGTATTATTATTATTAAAATCGATGCCCATTAGTAAGTATAATATTTTTTCATTATGAAAATATAATTCATAAGAAAATAATTTTTGTAATGTTTAATTTAATCCTATTTTATGACATAATTTTTCATTTCTAGTCTACTCTTTCAAATCTTATTATATTATTGTATATTTAAGTTTAGATGATGTTCTGTCAATTCCGTTACTTTAAACTATTAGGATATTTGTATATAAATTTAACAACATTGTTATAATTTAATTAACTTAAATTGTATTAAAATGATTGTTCTAATATCACGAAATGATATTTTTAAAACTTTCTAATAATAAGCTTATTAGAAAACTATAAAGAAAAACAAAATAAATTTGTGTACTCTATTGCAAATTTTACTATTTCTTGATAACTTACTATCTGTAATTTGCCAGTTTACTTTACTGTAAAAAAATTAAAAGATGCTACGAGAAAATTAGTGTAAAAAGTGTGTAACTTTATTTTTACCCCTATTATTATTATATACTAACTTTACATTGCTAATAAGAATATGATTGTAAACGCATTAAATACATATTTCGGATTTTTGTATGTCGCTATACCTTATATAATATTTAATTTATAAAGAACAGTCAAACCGAAGACAAGGAAATCGTTTGACATATCGGTTTTGAGAAAGTCCCATTGACTAGGGATATCTTGATGAAAGAAAGTCCAACGGTTTCTTAGGACAATATATTTTTGAGGCAGAAGCTTTTGAAGTGTGTAGTTTGTTTTATACTTCACCTAACGCTTTACTGCAATGATCTAGATAACTGTCACAAGAGAACAAACTCGGGTGTATTTCTACTGTAAAGGATGTGGCGACTTGAGAAAAGTAAATTTTTGTTTTAACTTAATTAAATTAAAAACCCTTCCGTTTGTGTCACGTTTTATATCAATTAAATTTACAGGTTAGCTTTCTAGATTCGTCAGCATCAATACTAGTTTTCTGAATTTCGTTACAAGATAACTTCTAATTAATTTACGTCGTAGTTTTCATTATGATCGTAGCATGACGCTCGGAAGAAGAACCCTAAAATGTTAAACGACTTCAGAACGAAAGACTTTTTAATTAAAACGTCCAGACTACTTACTGACACTATGCATAAGCCTTGTTAGATTAGATAAAATGCCAGATGCACTTTATTAGTTTGCATAAAATTCTAATCTAATACATCAATTTCATTACTTTTAGAACAAAAAACTACAAAAGGACATGTTTGAATATTAATCGATCATTTTTGTAAGAAACATAACTATGTAACGCTTATTAATTTTATGAAAATAACAGTAATAATATTAATAAGACTGCAGAGTTTAAGACTAAAATATGTTTTCACAATTCCTCATAATTTTTTTTACGTTGAGGTTACTCAACAAGTTATTTCACGTCGGTTAAGTTATTCGACCACCTTTAAAAGCCTTGCCTTGAAAATGCAACAAGAGTGATATTGACTACCATAGGAAAGTCTAGAGACGTTGAACTGTGAGAACTGTGAGAAGAAGAGTGTGAGTCAACAGCGAAATTTTTTTTTGAAAATTGAATGGTACAAGTAGTCAATTTGTTTCTTGGAAATTTTATTTTTAGTCGTTATAAGTTTTATCGCTTAAAAGATGCCCTAGCTTCAGCTAAATACTTACAAATGCGCCTTATATCAAGCTGCAAGCAAGTCTACTGCAAGTTGACAAATAATTAATGACGCAGATTCAATAAATTAATAAATGCTTAGATAATTAAGTGTAATATTACAAATTATCATCGTTTAATTATTTGTAATGAAAATTCTACCTGGTAATAATGCAATTAGTAATAATTTGTAGCTATTCCTATCTATTTCAACTTATGAGAAAATTAAATCATTTTAAAGAAAGGTTTTCTTGAGAAACCACTTCAATTTAACTGAGTGTTGAGTAACTAAGTGATTTAAACTGAGTAAATTTTGACAGATATTATTTGAAAGTTGGTCCTTTACACATATCAATCCATTTTGACAGATATTCTGATTAGACTGATAGGTGTGACTATTCAGAGATCCTATAGGATTAGGAGATCTATACGGCAGAGTCTATATACTAATGTTAAGTGTTCATGGTGGAAAATTAATTACTTGTTATTGCTAGTATTCTCTAAGAGTTATTTTGTTCAACTTCTAAGCTTAATTTGACGCTAAATATGTTTACATTTAAATCATTCCAGTGGCTTTCAAAAATAGTTGGTTGTCAACATCTAATGATTATGCAATTTAGTGTTTAATTACTTGTTATAGTTAGGTAAGTGTTATTTTATTCAACTTTACCAGAACATAGTTTAAGAATGTACTTCTGATCTCATTAGTTACAGAATATTACATTGTCAGTGTCTATATTCCTCTTCAGCGTCTATTTTACTGGTGTGCCTAGATCAACACAGGAGTTTTTTCACTTTACTTCGGACATCCACTTCATCATCAATGATAACATATTATAAAAAGGAATTTTGCTCACTAAAGCTATAAAAAAATTGCTTTTCAATATATGTAAGTTTCATTTCATGTGATACTAAATATTTTTGCTTTCGAAGCATTCCAGTGGTTTTCAAAAATATTAATTTGGACAACATCTAATGATTGTGCAATTTAATATTTGGTTTGACATTGATCTTTATTTAGTATCTCCTCCAATTCTCCACTTTCATGTGGTTGTGATTGGAGTGGACGTTCTCTATATATCTCTCTATTTTTTGTTAAATTCATGAGCTGTAAAACGTCGAATTCAGACTTCATAAGTCGTTTCTTTATAAACTAAGTATTGTCGAAATCATTTTGTTTTTAAATAATAATGGGGTAAAATTTCCTGTAAATAAACCTTTTCAGGGACAAAATTAGATATGTTCTCCCGCAGTATGGAACATGAAACAGAGAAACGACTGGGACTCTTAACTATATATTTTTGTATCTTTATATAAAGTTAACGCAAATATACTGCTTTCATATATCGATAACTTGTATGTATACATCTATTAGGTGCTTGTATATTCATGAATTTGTTTAACTTTAAAAAGGAATTTATTGAGAAAAATTGGTATCATCATTTAATACACATTTTTACCATCTTTGTGGTATCATGGCGATACCGTGTCGAATAAACAATGTTGGTTTGACTTCTTCTTCTTCTAGTCGATCTAAGCAAATGGAAAACAGAATACGCTAGGTCTGGTGAGTCAGCAGAACTTTCCTCTTGACATTTCACTCAAGGAAATGATTTTGCGTTTGTTATTACTAGTATTTTTGCAACAATACAAGGTTAAATTTGTTCAATTATTGTCAGTAGGTATCTATAGTATCTTTTTTATTTGGTTTATGTAGATTGTAATACACTATACCTTGTTGATCCCCCTCTATGTAATTATTCCGTTCTATTCCGCTTTTGAGTCGAAATAGGTGACCCTCCTGAATTAATCCATGATTCTTTTGCACTTGCAGTTGTAGTAACTTTTAATTGCTAGTCACAATATGCCAGAAACCACTATTTTTTTGTCTTGCGGGCAAATAAATTGCGATGTTGAAATGGTTTGAAATGGATGGTAATTATTTTCCCCACTTTTGAACAGTTGGTTCGTCAACTGTTAAAAAGTATGAAAACTCTTTAATATTTTTGAGTTAGATTACTTCGCAATAAGTGTTACAGCTCACTATTTTTGGATTGCTTTAGTCTTCCAGACCACATTTCTGTTAAATATATGAATTATGTCGATAAAAGGGCCAGTTTATGTTAGAAAGGAAGAAGAGGAATGAGTAGAGGTCGCAGTATATTCATCAAAATTGAGAATATATTCATCAAACTGAACAAAACAGATACAGGTACCTAATATTTTGTCCAAATCACCATATTTAAGCGTCGAATTCATACTTCACTGTGTTGTTCCTAAATCCTCATAAGAAGGTAAAGATTTTTTCCACGTTGTTCTATATTTCCTAGTTGTTTTCAGAAAAGAGAATTATTCTTGATAACATATTCATCTAAACTAAAACAAATACATATAGGTACCTAATATTTTGTCCAAATCACCATTATTTAACCGTTGGATTCAAACTTCACTGTGTTGTTCCTAAATCCTCATAAGATGTTGTTTTCAGAAACGAGAATTATTCTTGATAATATACTCATCTAAACTGAACAAAATACATATAGGTACCTAATATTTTGTCCAAATCACTATTATTAAATCGTCGAGTTCAAATTTCAGGGTGTTATTTGTAAATATTCATAAGGGATGACCATTTTTTCGTGTTTTTTCCATGTTTAGAAGTTGTTTTTCATCAAACTAAGGTTTAAAACAATATATAACAGATATAAATAAACAGATATACGTATAATTCATAGATTTAAAGAAGGCATTTGACAGAGTAAGAAGATAAATATGATATAGTGATAGATATGAGTAATAAGAGTAATCCAACAGACAATAAGAGTTAAACAATGTTTAGAACTCCAGCAGAACTAGAACAAGGAAGACGTCTAAGTCCAAATAATAAATAAATATTAAATCTAAACGATGGGACTTGCATATAGAGCTCATACACAAAAATATTAAATACCGTAAGTGGCTTTTGTTGCTTACAGTTCAGGTCATCTGCAGAAAGACCCAAGCAGATTGGAAAACGTTACTAAAATAATACTGAACAAAAATAATATGAAACTTATGGTGATGGGATATATCCAAACTGAAAATGTTAGGTTAGAACAAGCAAATTTAAATATATGGGAACAGAAATTGTAAGAGATTGGAAGAGAAATAATATATTCAATAAAACTATTTTAATAAACAACATCTTATCACAATCCAGTCTATTTCCGTCCAGACACAAAAAATCTCCTCCAGATATTTTCTCGTTCTCTCACTCCGCGCAACCATTTCAACAAATATTACAAAATATTTACTTTTAAGAATGTTTACGGCCGCCGTAATATAAGCAAGATCCATTTATTGAACGGCAAGCCGCAAGCAAAACAATTGCTCCTTTACAATGTAATAAATTTAAATTAGATTTATATCGTTCCGTTTTAAGTTCGCGAAGGTTTGAGTCCAGGTGGGACCATCGGGAGCGGGCAGCGGAATTATGCTAATTGTATCGCCCCCGGTCGTTCGGATGTAAAATGATAAACTGTTAAACTGTTAAGAAAATACCGGGAACTGATTTAATTTAAGTTGCGCGCCGGTCCGACTGGGAATAAAAATTTAACTTCTAGTTCGAGGAAATTTCCGTTTATTTTTAAGATCTTGAATTCAGTATAAAATATTGAAGGTCTAGTTTTATTTTAGAAGTATAGAAAGAGCGATCTGTGGTTTCTTTGTGATAATTATTATTTGATGGACCAACGGTCATTGTTGGTACCCCTTTTTGGGACATTTTTTACCACCATCGTACTCCGAATCTTATTTGTAGGGGTTTCTGAGTATTAACGGGCATTATCTGAAAATCCGTTGATGGGGTAAGGTTCTTGGAGACTACAATATTCTGTCAGGGTGGAGTTGTATGCCCACCATGTTACGATGCAGTCAGAGAGCATCGTAGGAAGTATTCATGATCGACAAACACGATTGTTCGTTGTAAAATAATAATAATAAATAAACAGTGACTGATTTTCATTCAAATCTAGCTAGAATCGCCAGCTGTCAGCTATCAAGGCAAATTGAATTTACTAGCGTCAGTTTGTGACTCGATGTCTGAAATTTAATGACATTAAAGAAGTAAGTATAGTAAGAATATTATTTGTGAGATATTATACATAGAGAAATAGATATTTTACTTTATAAGAAATTTTAGAGAAATTTTTCGTGACGTCCAACAGGTACATGGCGCTACCTTTAACTTATTACTTGTTTTAATTGCTATGCTATGAGCCGCGACGGCATCCCATTAGTCCACTTTCGGGCGCCATTTTCAATATGCCTAACCTAAAGAGTAGTGCATTTATATTTTTATAACGTTTACATATTAAGTTATTAGTTCATCAGTATTTATAAGTCGGTAGTAAAATAAGTAAAGTGAATCGAAATTTATGGGTTGAAATTAAAACGTTTTACTCGCAACGACACCGCAGTTCCAACAATCCGAAACTTACAATAAACGCGGCGAAAGTTGACAAAAGGCCTGCGGGAGCACCAAAATTGATATGGAACTGATTCGGAACGAGGTCAGGGAGATAGGTCTGCTACGTTGGCTACAAATATCCACCGAGGACAATGTCGAGTTTCGCTAATGTTAGTTCGATTTCGCAGGTTGAATTCGTTCGATATCTATCTGTTTCATTAGATGCCAATTTTCCGATTCAATGCCACGGTGACGTTTACTGCCAAACCGAAACAATTTACGTGAACTGCCTAATTCGAATGTATCGGCTCGAAAATATATGAATATTGTTTTCTATTTAAATCGACCTGAAAGAAAAACTGTAAGTTCGATTTATAAAACTGCACAGTAAAAGTTATTTAGTCTGAATAGAGTCATTAATGCTGTTTGTTATTGAATGGGGACAAATTAAGGAATGTTAACTGCCTAAATTAACTAAAGTTTAAAATATATTACGAAAAATCAACGAAACCGAGTTTTTGCGTCGATATGTGACAATGGATGAAACATGGATCCATCATTTCACTCCGAAGTCCAATCGACAGTCATCCGAGTGGACTGCATACGATGAACCTGATCCAAAGCGTGGGAAAACGTAACTGTCGGCTGGCAAGGTTATGGCTTCTGTATTTTGGGATGCGCATGGAATAATTTTCATTGACTATCTTGAAAAATGAAGGACCATCAACAGCGACCATTACATAGAGTTATTGGACCGTTTGAAGGACGAAATCTCGGAAAAACGGCCGCATTTGAAGAATCAGAAAGTGCTGCTTCACCAAGACAATGTACCGTTTTTGGAGCATAATTATTTGTGCCACCTTAGAACATTCTGTAACATGCTTCAGTATTACATAGGCATTAAATATATATGTCAACATGATCCAAGTGAAAAATGAATAATATTTTAGAAGATTCCAAAAGAAGAGGAACATGTATTTAAATAGAAACAGGTATATGATTATTCGAGACATTCCAGTTTATTTTAACACAAGCAGTAACATTACAAGAAACATTAATAGTTACGCATTTTTCCACAATATATATAAAAAATGAGAATATTTCATCATACATACTCAGATTCATATTAATTGGGATTAATGCAGCACATAAAAATCATATATTTTAGTCCCTTAGAGGCTACTAAAATACATAATAATTCCACGAGGAATTATTATGACTTGCTGAAACTTGAAAAAGAGATACTGATGCCAATTTTAACAAACTATGAACATTGTTAAAATCTAATTTTTACTAATTTATCTAATATTGTTCTGGACACTATGAACGAAGAACAGAATAATATTCTATGGAGCCATTAAAAGGAAGAAAGGTGTTTAAATAAAATGAAAAATGATAATGGATTAACATGGAGCAAATGATGAATCTCGAAATCTATTTCGGAGATTTCTATATGGAACTAAAGGAAGAAGAATTAGAAGAAGAAACACCGATTTTTATGATGAAATGACCATATTAATAGAGCTAAAATTCGGTTGGTTCTTCTTCGTGTGTGAAAGACTGAGTATATCCGGATGAAATGAAATGAAAAATTGTTTGTATAACCTCAAGTTAAGATTCCTGAGTATAATTAGCAAAATAAAAAACATGATTATTAATAATTACACTACACATATATAAAAAAATTCAGAAGTAAATGGAATGTAATAAAACATTTATAAAAGAGCAATATACTGTAAGCTAACAAAATACGAAATAATTTTCTTCGCAATTTTTAATCCTTTGAAATATTTATTAGTTTGTGTCTGCATTAGTATACAGAATGGATAAGCTGTTGGCTTTACTTATTCTGGAAAAGCTAAATTACACTGGAAATGTAGTTTTAGATTAAATCGACTTTCATCGACATTGGACGGGATTTTTATATTTTTCAATCTTTTTCTCACATGAACTTTTTGAAGGCTAGTCCGTATAATCTGCGATTCGCTTTAAATTTTTGTTCTACTATTTTGAATTAACATTTTTATGAATTCGCTTTGTTCTTTTATATTTATGTAGCTTAATTTTTTCTCTAAACTACATATTATCACCAAATATTCAGAGCATAACGTATGACGTACCACAAAAGATCTTTTTTTTTGTGCTCTTTGTGATTCCACAATCTGCCCTATAGGCAATAAGTATTTCTTATGTCTATATTATATATACATGGCATGTAGAAAATTACTTCATTAAGCATTCTTTTGTATAAAATATTATCTTAATTAATTAGTCTTATTCTAAAGCTTATTCTAAAGTCTGTATTTGTCCAGTAATCAGATCAGGTGGTGTTAAAGGTTTTAGTCTACGCACTTCACTATCACGTCGCTTATTTAGCTGATTAGGGAGTACATTGGGAACAAAGGATCATAACAATGAAATTATTTTGGTTATATTGTTGTATCAGCAACATATTTTTCAGCTTTATTTGCTGTAAACCTTCTTGGTTGACGAATATGTTACTACTGGTTTGCTTTTTAATTTTTTGGGAAGTTTGTAGTTTCGTCTTGTCTGGAGTTAGAAAATTCATGATAGCAGGACATGGTATGAATCAAATTTGCAGCTGATGTGCTTGTATTGAGTATTGATCGAGACGGTTATTGAAAAGCAGCTAGCAATTAGCCTATTTACTAGGTGTCTCAGTAGTTCCATGTCTCCGCTGAAGAAAACATGTTATTTACAATGGTTAGTTATGATTCTATACATTTCCGTCATCTCTCAGTAAATTTATGGATGCCGTTCCAAAAGAACAGTTTCCGAACAGCTCCATCGATATGATAAGGTGGTAGTCGGATGGAGCTAGGTCTGGAAAATACAGCGGGTGTAATGTATATATTATCGGTAGCGATCAGTATTAACTGTTCCTTCAAGTTTCATCCGTTCATAATGTCAACCTGGTTGCACTAGACACAGATAATAGTTTAGCGTTTAGAGGAATTTGGACTTGCAATCGATCAACCAACTTCGTCAGGTGATTTTTTTCGGAATTTTTTTTGAAAAAAAATTTCAGCTCCGTTACTAGTCGATTTGGAAATACCTTCCTTTAATGCCTTTGAAGCAGAATTTCACTGATGATATTTTAATTTTCTAATTGATTGTTATTTAGTTCATGTGGCATCCATCTTTAGGATCTTTACCATCGCTTATAATCATTAAAAAATGCAAGATTAATATTCTACCTTTCTGTCAATTGTTTTTGAATTTATGTTGGGTCTTCAGCCAGTAACTCCTGCAATTCAGTATCTTCAATGGTTTTAGGCCTACAATGACGTTCCTTGGATTCACTGTTAAAATCATCATATTTGAATTGTTATTTCACACATTCTATGATTGGAGTATGCACATCGTAAATCTTTAGCATCAAACGATGAATTTCAGCGTCTTTTTTCTTTTGTTGAAACAAGGGAACCAATGCGCATACGCAAATGCTTCTTTTCCTAATAAAGGTACTAGTAATGGAAAGAAATACCTTTTGTATTTGGTTTGGTATGGTTTTAGGCTAGCATTGGACAGAATGTAAGGCTTATAACGAACGCCCAATTTTTGTACTTTGTATCTCTAGTTCTTATAATAACATAATTTTTAATAATAATAATTAGGGAATAAAATTATATATTTAACAACAAATTAATATTTATAAAAATCTTATATCAGCATGCAATCTGTATAAAATCTAAAGCTTCTAAACTCATTTCAAGTACAACTTCGTTATCCAATTTCGTAAAACCTTTTAGAAATTACTTGATATTTTGTTCTATACTATAATAGAAAATGTAATCTTGAATATGCGTTCGTTTTTCTGAAAATTTAAAAGAGATTGAGACATAACATTAACTTTATATTTGTTACAAGCGCTTATGCTACGGTTTTCTATAATGGAAACTATCCGGAGCACCATTATTCAACGGTATTGAAACGCTTACGAAGTATGCTATTTTTTATTCAATAATTTACATAATTATTGAATGCAATATAAAAAAATCGGAAAAATAAGTGTATATGAGGATTTTTATCGAAACTATAAAAGCAAAACATTACGGTTAAGGTCAAACTAAAAAGTTAAAGGTTCAATATGCTTTAAAAGTTCTATTATTGTAAATTCGGTGTAGTGTTTAACAATTTTAGGATGTTAACGTTGATAGTAATTTGGGGAATCCCTAAAATTTGCTTAGAGGCTCTTCTTGCTTGGAAGGTATTGGTTTATCAAACCCACTATTTAATCAGCAAATATGTAAAAGTTCACAAAAACTATGCCATATTAACTAAATATTATTGCAGGTTATAATATAATCTTGGATTCTGGACCAGGAATCCAGTCTTACTTAATTGATATAATATGAGAGTGGGTCCTTGCTTCCAGATTTTATTTTTTTGCCTCTACATATGGGCAACTCCTTGGTAACTAAACTAATGAGATTATTTTTAAAGTTATCCGCTACACCAATGCGTTAGGTAATTAATTAAATTATTGGAATATCTAATCAGAAATACAAACTACATATAAATATTATGGAAACTGGAGAAATATTTACGATGTATATATATATATACACTTGATTGAACCTCTTTTGTTAGGTGTTCTTGTTTAACCATCTATAGTATTTGATGATATTTGCTGATGCTAATGTTATACATTTAAGTTATATTTCAATTTTAAATGAAGAACAATATTTTAATAACAATTTTAATAGAAGATAACCGGTAATAATATACGAACGTAGCCAAGAAACTTTTTCATTTAAGAGGTGATGACAGATATTTAAAATATAGGCTTTCATTTACATTAATATATGACTGGATCAATAGAAATGTTTGCACAACATAGCCACTTATTATTCTTTTAATAACAATTTGTAGCTCCAGAGAAATCTGTTTCCATCCTTATTCACATTAAAGCTATATATATATGTATATAATATTATTGTGAATTATTTCGGTACACATCAGTCAGTATTCCATGTGTACGGATAATAAAATTGCTACTTAGTCTTCAGCCATTTATTATTGAAAATTAGGCAACAGTTTATTAACGAAGTTTAAGAAACTATTTCATACTAAATGTATTAAAACTTATTTTCACAATTATTTAGAGTTATTGATTATTAGAATGTAGAATATTTTTCCTAGCTAACAATTATTGAAGCAGTTGTATTTTGATGGTTCTTTATTAGCCTCCAGTATAAATATAAATTGGTCCCTACTTATTTTCCTAATTTCCAAAGTTGCCTTATTACTATATTCAACAATGGAGTAAGTTCGCTGGGAGTGGAGTACGGTTAATGTTAAATTAATGTGTAAAATATTCTTTCGGCGTATTCGTGGAAAGACTCCAGAAGTTTTGATGGGATAATTGATCTAATTTGGACTCTAGTTGAACAAAGAAAAACGGGAATAGACCCCGGGAAGAAAAAAACTGGGAGTTAAACCGAATAAATTACGTACAACGTTGGAGAGTTTCTAATTTATGGCGCAAAGTTTTAAATTATGTTTGATTTCTACGTGTAGAAATGTATCTACGTTTATATAAATACAATATATATGTCTATATATATTTTTTTGTGGAAAGCCTTCAAGCCTTTCATCCTTCTGTAGATTTTGTGTGTGCGAGGAGTGTCACATTTTTATATGCAAAAACTGTTACTACCTTATTTTTTGTGGACGTATTTGTCCACAAAAAGCTGTAAAGAAGCATCCCCTTCCTTGATTTTGGACCATATTTTATTGACCACTTTGTATCCACCGGTGTTCGCTAATTCTATTTCAGTTGAGGCAAGGATAACCGAAGCTACATCGTATATATAACAAATCTATATCCAATATATGAACAAAATTATGGACTAAAGCTTATTTTTAATTATTTAATTATTTTACTAAAGGAATGGCGAATGCGCTAGATATTTCCGTTATTATTTAAAACAATTTTAATTTTATAGATTTAAATAATATAGTTCCATTATTTTTAGTAAATCATTTAAAACTGCTTTTGAATAATCGCAATACTAATTCAATTTTGCGTGAATTTTGAAAGATAACGGATTATTTAGATTATTTAAGTTATTTTTTTTAATGGACTTTAAAAAAGTGGAGGTTCCATGTTCAACTGTATATAAGTTTTTTAAGTATGTTCCCCGATTTCTATATCAATTGTGGACCGATTTTCAAAATTCTTTTTTTATTCGAAAGAGTGCACTTCAGAGGTGGTTCCATTGGAATCAAGTCAGAATCTGATGGTGGAATCCGAGGAAATCGAGGGAAACCCTCAAATTTAAAAAGCACGTACAATATTTTCATATTATTATGTAAAATAATCAGTTTTTTGGGTATAATGTTATTGCTGAGTTTAGGTGATGGAAGGCACAACTCCGAGGACATTTCTCTAAATATTATAGGGACATACAGACAATACAAAAATAATAATAGAATTTTGTCCCATATACATAAAATGAAATTACGAACAAAACAAATAGAATTTAATATAAATGTTTGAATTCGGCACCGATTTTAAAATCATCAGTTGGTAGTATTTAAAATAATATTGTAAATAAGTAAATAGGTTTAGGTAGGTATTAAGCTAAATTTTGTGTATATAGTAGAATATAAAATACGTGTAGTAGATATGTTAAATAAGGTTTTTGCTTATTCTTATTTAGTTATTACAACAATTATTAAGTACGTATTTTATTTTAAAACGTTTTGTTGTGCTACAAATCTAAGTTTGTTTATTTGTTACCTTTCAATGAGTTCCTCATTTTTATTTTTTGAAGTCAGTTAAATTTTTCTTGTTAACAATATTTTATGGTAGAAATTTAGGGCATTTCATTTTAATACTTTCAAAAATCACATTATTTTGGTATTAATATTTTTTTCATGATTTATTTTCATAAAGACTTCGAAACCTTAATCAAACATCTCAGTATTTTAAATAGGCAGTAATGACAATTGATTGTTATTAGAGATTAAGGGGATAAAAGGGAGATAGTTGGAGCGGAGTAATAAGAAAACTGGCATTGAATTGTTGGTTTATAGCTATTACTTTATTCTCCAAGGGATGGGAAAGTTCTAAAGCGAAAAGAACAAGATACAAAGCAAACAGTTAAATTAACATCTAAAATATTCTGTTCGGGTTCGCGTAGAAAACTCCCAAAAAGTTTGGATAATCTAATCTGGATCAGTGTTTATCGCGAACCCAAAAAAATCTAGTCTGGAAAAGCGTATTAACACAAATTAATTTCCAAGACAGGCTGGATAATGTATGTCTTAAATACTTTCTCCCTAGAATGTAATTTACGGGACAATAATTACAATATTAGTTAGTTTTTTAGAATTTTGTGTTAGTATTAGTTTACCAAATCCACTGTTTCCTCAATAAATATGTATAAGTGTACAATAAATACGACGCATATTTAAGATTACATTTTCTATTAGAATATAGAACAAAATATCAAGTAATTTCTAGGTTTTACGAAATTGGATAATGAAGTTGTACTTGAAATGAGTTTAGAAGCTTTATATTTTACACAGATTGCATGCTAATGTAAGATTTTTATAAATATTAATTTGTTGTTAAATGTATAATTTTATCCCCTAATTATTATTATTAAAAATTATTTTATTATAAGAACTAGAGATACAAAGTACAAAAATTGGGCATTCGTTGTAAACCTTGAGTTCTGTCCAACGCTAGCCTAAAACTATACGAAACCAAATAGAAAAGATATTTCTTTCCATTAATAATACCTTTACTAGGAAAAGAAGCATTTGCATGTGCGCACGTGTTCCCTTGTTTCAACAAAAGAAAAAAGACGCTGAAATTTATCGTTTGATGCTAGAGATTTACGATGTACATACTGCAACCATAGAATGTGTGAAATAACAATTCAAATATGATAATTTTAACAGTCAATCCACGGAACGTCATTATAGGCCTAAATTATATCTAAATTATATCGGCTCTATTAATATATAATATATATAATATAGTAATCAAGACAAATACCATCTTGCAGTATATCTTCTGCAAGATGGTAAATCGTAAAATGATAATGACCATGGCAATAGTCGGATTGGAAGAACATAGTTAATAAATAAAATACAGTGAGTCGCGATAATTGGAGAGTGTGCTGATGAAGACGTCAAGAAACAAAAATAAATTCAAGGAGCTAAAATGGTAAAATATGAGAAGATATCACGAATTGGAAAGATGGGGAAAGTATGGAAAATGGGTACGTGGGACATACGAGGACTAGCGGATAAATAGGACTGGAGGGACAATAAAAAAAATTAGAAACCGAAATGAAAAAAAGGGACCTGGCATTTATAAAGCTAATAAGGGACATACATTTACTTGTAGAGTAGTTAATAAATTCACTTGAGCTTAGGCTGGAGTATGCTGCTTAATTAATCAATGTATTGAAACAATTACTAATTTAACAAAAAAATCTTTCTTCTGTATACTAAGGTCTGAAATATTTTTCGTCAACCTAATTCAACCGATTAAGAATATCAATTGCCGTTTATTGTGTCGCTCCTTGGAGGGAATCCTTGTAACCCGGGAACCCGTTTTGATTTAATATACAGTAACACCATCAGTTGTTAACCCTTCAAAATTAATTTGTAGGCCCGACAATTTAAATAGTTGGATTATAGAATTAATTAAACACCATCAACAGATTTAAATCAGTTCTAAGAACAACGTAATGCGATACATTTTATATGTTTGTATAAGTAATACAGGAATTGGTTCTAATTTATCAAAGTGTCAAAAAATAGGTTAAGCAAAGAAAAAAGAAACGTAAACAAATAAAGCAGATTACTGTAGACTAAACGAAAACGTAGTAGTAAAGCTGGAGTTTGGCGATTTTTCAACCCCCCGAATACCGAATTCCCAGCCAGAAAACTAATGAAAACGACCGACGAAGAATAAACTTGTCACCCTGTTTAAGGTCTTAATCAGTCGATTTCAATCGCTTTTTCGGGCCCCGTAATCTGATTCAGGATTAATGGCGAATGGTTTTAGTATCTGTAACAAATTACTTTTTAAGCTTTTTTTTCTGAAGAGGCAACGAGCGATTTAATTTCCAAGTAATTCCAGAAAGATAATGTTTGTTTTTGTAATTGCATTTTGATAACAGCAGTAATATTTCAGTCATATTATTTAATTGAGCCTTTTAAGTCATAAAATTACTGTTTTATTACTCCACCTTAGTTACAATCTATTCAAGGTTTTTTTATGTATATACGTCATTAAGAGGTTTTATGTATGGCCTGTCGCAATTTGTAAATTCGTTTCAGAATCAGACAATATTTTCGTTCTCATTTTATTATAGTTAAAAAGAGACACAGTATTGTCTGATTAGTTCGAAGATGTGAACGAATGCGCCTGTCAAAGTCCAGTTGCCAGACGTACGCAAACTTCTTGAAATCTTTAGTTGTAAGAGATTATAACTCTAACCTATAAAATATAGTGGCTCTATAATTAACTGTATTTTTAAATGTGCTATAATGTTAAAGTCAATCATGTTATTTAGATTAGAATTTGGTTGTATATCAAAGCCCAACTGAACTAAAACTCAGATTTGATGCGGCATCATTGCGACGTTTTGGCGTCACAAATTTTGATGACGTATCTGTAAAATAACTTTGAATAGACTATAGTTTGTATCTAACCTAAAATTAACTGAAAGCCCAAGTTAAATGCGACAACATTGCAACATTATGACCTCTTACATATAGATGACTTGATGACTAAAGGAACTTTTAGAAGGGTACCTTTTAAGTTGTATGAAATGATGAGAATGATGCCTTGCCACTTGCCGAACTTGCTAAGATCTGACAATGTGTTCAGTAATAATTGAACTTTCAAGAAAGTGAGTTTGATTAGTTTTTTACCATTGATGATGATTCAGGGGTCCATGCATAACTCACTGATTCTAAAGTTGTTATATTTGTATTATAAGTGCAGAATATAAAATAAATCAATGCGGTTTTACAATAAAATATATTCCTAATACTATAGATATAATAAAACGTGTTATTTCTCAAAAAAGGTGATTTTAGTGATGGTTTAGTCAAGTCCACAATGGGATTTTATTTTGTTTAGGATAACTAACACTGTTGGTAGAGAAAGAAAGTCAAAAGAGAAACAAAATTGTTTTTCTAAGCTGCTATAATTATAATGTTGATTTTCTGTATTTATATGCCAAAATTCTGATTTTTATTTTAACTGCGTTTTTATTATGATACTGTGTTTGTAATGTCGGCATCAGACAGTCGCATGATCACTATCAACACGGTTTTCCTCAAACTTGCACCAACCATATCACTCATTCGTCACTTCTTATTCATCACTCAATCCTCACTTAATTTTCATCAATATTCATACAAAATTATACAAGTCGGCTTGACTGGCGTAGCGGTAAAGGCGACAGGACGGCCCATCTATTGTTGCAATAGACGGGGGTTCGAATACAGCTGGGGCATGGTCGTAAATTTAAGGATGTGATCGTTTAATATTTGTTATTGTCTTAGCCAAAATGGAGGAGTGCAAAATCCAACAAGGAATATGATCCCAGTCACGCCAGTAACCAGGCTGGGTAAGATCGGATGTCTTCTGGAATTATTTCTAAGTTGGTTACTCGCCAGTCCGTAGGCTTAGTGCCGAGGACCGTGGTACGACGCCCACTGTAGGTCCAGTCCAGATCAACCCACCAACTCTGGTAATACATGTTATGTAATACGGCCTAAACTATTCAGCCATCTGTTTTTTAATTGTTACTGTTGAATGATTGAGATGGGTGGGTCAGTCTAGTCGTTTCTTCTTTTCTTGAATTAATCCGTTTTTAAGTAAAATAATAGTTCTCTTATTTAAAGCCCTTTCATAAAATATAACAAACATATATTGTTATCATATTAACGCAACTTTAACTCTATGCTCGTATGATGACTGTTATTTGCTTTCTATGACTTCTAATACAATGAATTCACCAGTATATTTGTATATATTTTCTAAATTCAGTCTTATTTTTTAACTTAGATGGCAGAGATGAGGTTGACCATCAACCATTGTAACTTAGGAAATCGATATGTATGTTGAGTTCATTGGTTAGGTAATTTTTATAGAAACACATCACAATCTACAGTAATCTGATTCTAAAGCTAAACGGAGGAAGAATTATATATATAATTTGGTGGTATTTTGAAGGTATTGAGACAGACTCAATCAGTTGAATCAATCACGCCATCAATTCATCCCAAATACGAATATTACATTACTTAGAAAATTTAATTTGTAAAAGAAATCCAAACCAAAAATGAAATAAATACTTTAATCGAAAACATAAGTATACTAAATGTATTATAATTAGGTTTAATATTCTTTTATATAAAAAATGGATACTATAAAATATCTATTGGTAACCAATACAACAATACGGCATAAAAACGAATCAATTCATTAAATACTCAAATTCCGCTGCTATCTCTTACGCAAGTAACATAAACCGTCTTATTCTTAATTGCTTCCAAGTAAAATTAAGCAGTTCCTTATATAAACAAATAATTTATATCCTGATCTTGACAAACACAATCGAGATGTTGGCGTCAGAATTGTTTATATGACGTTAGCGAGATAACCTGTTATAAAAATAATTACACTCTAATTATTATTATTTTAATCAGCCCTTAAAGTTTCAATTTTGACGCGACGTATTCCGGGAAATGTTTTTATTTATTTATTGTTTAATTGTAGCCATAAATAGAATCGTATGATGTTTTGATAATAGCAATGAAGGTTTTGTGGATCTTAATTATGATTCATTGGCGATATTAAACATTATATAAGGAATTAATACAGGGAGAAGATTTACAAATGAATTAATTTATGGAATTATTGTTATTTTGACAGTGTGTTTTAGTCCTGTTCAATTTGTTTTTGCTCTCACAGTTGTACTTTTTATATTTCAAAGGCTCCTTTTTACCAACGAGAATTTATGTACTGTACTGGATCTACAGTTTAACGTGGGCTCCGAACCACAGTCCTCAGCCTTAAGCCTACCGACTGGCGAGTGACCAACTTAAAAATCATCCCAAAAGACATCCGGTGTTATCCAGCCTGGTTACTGGCGTGACTGAGATCATCTTCCTTGTTGGATTTCGTACTCTTGCCTCAATCACAAATATTAAACAATAACAAACATAAATTTACGACCTGCGACTATCGCAACAGTAGGAGGACCGTCCTATCGCCTTTACCACTGCACCAACCCAGCCGGTACACACTTGTTTTTATTCTATTCAAAATAAATTATAGTTAGTGAAAAGGTACAAACACCTTTTTTGTTAGGCAGTCTTTATTTATTTTTTAGTGATTATTTTCATTTAAGTAGAAGTTATACTGACGTACCCCATTTTTTAGTTGGGAAATTGGATATTTTTGGTTTCAGATTTGTCCGTTTTTTAATTTTGTTACTACTTTCATTACTTTCTAGATATTAGCGAAAGATATATTAGCTTATAATAAGATTTTAAAAGTGAAACAATTTAGGGAATTATAATTATTTCGACACTGTATTTCATTTCTGTTCAATTGATCTGAATGATCAGATTTTAAATATTTTGTTTGTAATTAATGTAATATTATATATTTTATTATTACGTGCCCAGATGAACTTTGATAGGTTTTTGGGATTAAAAGGACATTTATTGAGAAAAAATAAAAGAAAATATCATCTAAACGACTGAAAACAGTTGATTTATCAACTGTAAGCTGTCAGAAGATTCCTTGAACTTTTTTGGTCCAGACTGTTCTTTGCCATTGACATCGTCAAGTGTTTTGATGGGCTTCGTCAGTAATAAAATTAATGATTAATATAATTTTGAGCGTTCTATATAGATTAGCGTTTGTGTATATACTGGATAATTTAATGATATTAAATGAAAAACTTTAAATATATATTTATATAATACCATATTGTGACATATACACAAAATTAAATTTTCGAATAAAACAAATCTAATTTGCTGCTCGCCACTGACTAGATTGATATAAATAGATAATTTGGTTTAGGTATTAAACTAAATTGTGTGTATATATTAGAATATAAAATACGTGTAATAGATAGGCTAAATAAGTTTTTTTGTTTACTTCTATTTAGTTATTATAATGATTATTAGGTACATGTTATATATTAAAACGTTTATTTTGTGTTAAAAATCTAAATTTGATTATTTTTTTACTTTTTAGTGAGTTCTTAATTTATTTTTTGAAGTCGATTCAATTGTTTTGTTAAAATATTTTATAGTAGTCTTCTTTTTTACCAACTAGGGTTGGCTAAACTGGACTTCCCGCTTAATATAGGTTTCAGATCGTGGCCTTCAGTAAACTTTGATACCATTCTAGAAGGCATTCCTGAAATTGCTGTTATAAACATGAATTTAAATTAAAAACCTGTACCAAGTTTTGTTTCTTCGGTTAATTCGTTATCAAGCAGCAACGTTTTGTTAGTTGTAACAAAGGATATTATTTAAATACGCTCAAAGGTAAATATTGTATCTTAAGTAGGGTTATATTTTATTTAAAGTATGTAAATGAGACAAAAGCCTCAACAACTTGATTGATATCGAGATAATCACTTTGACGTAAGTATTGACGTTATTGATATCATCTATTTTCGAATTTAATTGCACTTAATCCACAGTTAAGTATCTAGTTGACGTGTTTATTTTCGGTTAAATAATATTTATATTAATGTTGTTATGAGTCAACGGAAGGCTCCAGAAATAAGTTTTATCATTTAATCATTCAATCTTGACAATGTAAACAGGAACCATTTTGAAATAAGCGCTTAGGCTCGGCTAGAACTGAATTGAGTTACTTCAGGTATGATAGGCGATCAAATAGCGATAATATTTAGACAAGATCGATGATAAGAGATTATTAATATTATATATTGTTAGTGATGTGATAATTGAACCGCTGTTAATTGGGCTTTTTTGCCTTCTTAAAAAAATTATAATGCTTAAATGATGAAGAGAACACTCTTCAGCACGACTTCATAAAGTTAAGAAGCTTTCTTGTATTACCTGAGTTCATTAGTATATTTTAAGAATTCTATATTTTATTATTTTTAGTATTTTCATTATTTAATTTCTAATAATATATATGATATGTTGGGCAATTGTTTAACGTTAGTACATGAGTGAACTAAAAAGTGAATACCATGTACCAAATACCTTGTAGTGTTGTTTTCATATTGAAGACGTTTAAAATAAAGGTTAAAATGTATTTTAAATAATTTGTTGAATTGGACTGAACTAATTATCAGAGGAGTTGTTAAATTTTCGAAATAGTATTGTAGCCTGAATAGAAGTCAATAAAGATGTAATGGATCGACATTTTATCATTTGCATAAAAATTACAGTTATGGCTTCAGAAATCGAATTCAATTCTGTCTATTTATATTCGGATATTTCGGATATTGATTTATGAGATTGATATTAACAGCAGAAATGAATGAAAATAGGAATTGAGCTTTTATTTAAAGTTTTTTCCGTTCTGTCGTTTATGTTAAGTAGTAATCAGAAGGAGCAAAATCTGATGAATTTGCGAGCGGAGCAAACATGGAAATACTATAACTTCTCTGCGTTAATTCAGTTGTGATGCTCATGAATTTTAGATTCCTTCAAATTAAAGAACCCTCCAGCAAATGGCGCTTATTAGTCTATAATAATTAGAAATAGGAATGGAGTACATTATTTTTTAAAATTGTGGAAGTTTCAAGATTCTGTTGATGACAAATGCTTCACCTTAGTTTTGTTTTATTTTAATATATTTTATTTATGTTGTTTTACTTAATTACTGGCAAAATTTTAAAAGAACTATCAGAATAGGGTATAAAACTATTAACATTTATATTTAATGCTATGCTACGAATTAATTACTACTTCCCTAGTATCTGGAAAGTAGCTAAAATATTAATGATTCCTAAACCAGGAAAAATACCAGAAGATGTGACTTCCTACCGACCGATAAGTTTATTACCGATAATCTCGAATGTTTTGGAGAAATTATACGTAAAAAAAGCTAAACTATATAATAGAAAAAAAGAAAAATTATTCCAGAACATCAGTTTGGTTTTCACAATAAGCATGGGACTATAGAACAAGTGCATAGATTTGTAAACAAAATAAACGATGACCTAAATGCCAAAAAATATTGTTTGGCTGCTTTTCTGGACATATCTCAGGCTTTTGACAAAGTATGGCATACGGGCTTGCAGGTTAAACTAAAGAAACTCTCCCTCATCCGGACTATCAGTTACTAAAATCTCACTGAGAGACATTTTATTGTAAATCAAGGCGATGAACGTACCGAATTAAATCCCATATATTTAGGAGTTCCGCAAGGTAGTGTACTGGGTCCAGTACTGTATCTTCTGTATACGGCTGATCTGCCCACCACAAAAATAACTACTGTGGCAACATATGCAGACGATACAGCAATCTTAGCATCCCATAAAGATCCAATCACAACATCAATAAACCTGTAAACCCACCTGGAGCAAATACAATTATGGTTGAATACATGGCGCATTAAAGCCAATGAAACAAAATCCACGCATATAACGTTTACCCTGCGTAGAAGAACATGTCCACCAATGAATATCAATCATCGTCAACTCCCCCAAGCAGAGCATGTTAAATATCTTGGTATGCACTTAGATCGACGCTTAACCTGGAAGAAGCACATACCCTCTAAACGGAAACAACTGGGACTAAAATTATATGAAATGTATTGGCTCATCGGGCGCAAATCCAAGTTATCATTAGATAAAAAGGTATTGAGTCTATACTCAAGCCCATATATAACAATCAAAGACATTTAATGTTGAGGAATTTAAAGCAAATACTTATTACCGTGTATTTATTTTAAAATTAAATTTATTATCTAAACATTATTCAAGCTAACTAGCCATGAAAATTCTTTTTTTAATAGTTTTCCAACGATTACAATTCTGAGCATTGGACCAAAAATAGGTGTTCAATTTTCTACATAACTGAATCCACGGTTCAAACATTTCCGTTATTTTTGGTGCAGTGGAATAAAATCCACGTAATTCTGAATAAAATATTAACATTTTTTGTATTGCCATAAATGTAACCACAATATTATTGTAATTTTTAGTATTGATAAATATTTATTTTTGTTTTAATTTTTTAACCTAACCTAGCTATCTAGTGATATCTAGTGATAGCTATCACTAGAACTGTTTATATCATTGATGACTGTTTACATATATCTTACAGAGTAATATTATCATAAAAATTATGCAATTTAAAATATAGTTATGACATATTTTATGATTCTATTTATTTTGTAAGAATAATACTTAAATATATTTCTTTTTTTATACAATTTTTATATTCTGACTAATAAATTATAAAAACGCATGTCTTAACATCAGCCAGACAGTTATTCTAATACGAATATTACTAATCAGGAATTTTAATAACTCAATTTTGTAGCAAAAGTTCTCATTGAGCACTAATTTTAATAACACGACTAACTGCTTGTTTGTATTTATAACAGCTCATGGTTTATCATATAATTGTTATCATAAGAATTTGATAGCTTCAGATTTTTGAACTAACTTTGTTATTTAAATTATGTTTATAGTATCGGAAATAAGTTTATGTAAATATAGTGAATGAAAAAAAATGTTGAATGTTACAAAGGTTTTCAATTGTACCAAGTTTTTTAGTTTCTCTATTTTAACAATTTTGTCTGAAGAAAGATAAGTAGGACTGTAAGCCTGTAGTTGAATCTGTAGAAGTTTGGCTAATATTTATTTATTTTTACTTATAATTTTATTACCAATATTTTAGTAATTAAAAAAAAATTAACCAAATTAATACTGTATGTATATGAGGCTGGGAATATTATAGACTCGTTTAAATTGTCCGTTTTATTAAAGGAAAATTGGAAAATTTCATATCGCAGTCGAAAACGTTGAAAACGAACCGAGACCGGCCTACATTTTCGTACCTTTGAGGGGGGAAAATGTAAAATAATTAACAGGGAACGCGAAAAATCCCAGTGTGGATCTGCTGACTTCAGCCGCTGCATGAATAGGACCGGTCCTCGAAACGAGAGCGGGCACAATTTAAAAGCCTTACCCCAGTAAAAATCGCGATGGGATAATTTGATTCAATTCCAATATGCTTTTCGGGCTCGATAAAGATCAAAATTTTTTTGAGCAAATCGAATTTTAAATGAAGCGATTTCGCCTCGATGGTACTCGGCCTTGGAAAGAGATAATTTGGCGACAGCAAATTAGAGATAATTGCGTCATGCTAACGTTTAAATTCGCACTGACCTCGTGACGAAAACCCGAAACTATTTTACAAATTGGTGCTTTTGGGGACCATTAATTGAATTTGTAATTTTGTCGAAGAATAAGCAGCAATGTGAGTGCTTGAGAAGCAACTTCTCTGTAGAACTCTCTGTCATCTCTCTGTAATCTGTAGCAACTTTGATTAGCTTAAAGCTGGTTAGCTTCGTTTAAATTCTTTTGACAAAATGATATAAAACTCTAAATAAGTATATATATATCGATAAATTGTACAATAAAATAAAAGCTTAAACGATAAAAACTATTGCTGGGCTGCATTCATCAATATATCGATCTCACGAGGATACAATATCAGCTGCAACATCAGGAGAAATTTCCAACTTCATCTTAACAAACTCCATTTGTGACTGAAAATATGTCTACTCACGTGTCCGTGAAAACCGCTCGGTGTTCGTTTTTGAACTTTGGTCATCTAGGATGTTCTTTTTCGACGACATCAAAACCCTATCGCAGTGCCTATTTCGGCTTATGATATGGATTTGCAAAATAGTTAAATTTGTGATTTTTTGCTTACAGCATATCATCAAAAAAGTTTTAAATAACTTCCTTGATTGTTGTTGCGTTTTTAGTCAGTTCAAAATCATATTCTTGAATATTTTCATATAAATCAGCGTAAAATGTGCAAACTTTCACGTAGAGGTAGGACAGCTATTATATTATGAGAGAGTTATCAGATATTACGATATTTGTAGTTACTATTAGACAATTTGGAGCTGGACCAACTTTGGTTCCAATAGCTGCCACACCAGCTGCGAAACAATCGATGCTATATACTCGATAATCCTGTTATCAGGACCAATGTTATTTGTAAAATACAGTAATAAATAATCAACAATATGCTGCCAAATTTGATTAAGAATGTAAGCTACTGCCAATCCAGCAGCAAGAGCCATTGGGCTATTTATGTTGAACTGAATAAAGATTTAATTTTGCAGGAATATTTATAGGTACAGTCTCAATAATAATATTAAGAAGAATCTACAATATCATTATTATCATCAAACATTTCAATGAAAAGATTAACTAAATGTATAAACTATTAGCAATTACGAAATAATCTTATGCATTATGGTTACAATTAAATATTTGGAATTTTTTGAAAATTCCGTGTGGATAACAAAAGTAGAAGTTAATTTTTTAAAAACACTCTTATAATGGTAAGTAGCTACAAAATTATAATATTTCTTGTAGTGTTTGTATATATATATATATATATATATATATATATATATATATATATATATATATATATGTATATATATATTATTTAAATATATTACTTATATATTATTATTTAAATATATAAATATATACAGTGAAGGACAATAGGTGATATCCAGGAGAAGAATGATTAAGCCAGCTAGTTAGGGATTACGAGCCACCAAAAAATTTAACCCCATTTTAGGGGTAATGGTAAATATAACGTTATAGCATTAGGATCACTAATCTTGAGTGTCTATAACACCCTGAAGATTTACGCTATTTAAATCAATATACAGAATAACGAAAAGAACGATTTAGAGTAGATTTATATAATTGTAAATGCTGGAAATGTGAAAAATTCTAAGGTATGTATTTTGCGGACTCTAAAAATACTCCCGAAAGAAATGGTTTATTTAAAACAGAAATATCACAACTGACCTCAGTGTTGTTTTAAACTTAATTCACTTTAAGCCGAATTATTCATGTTTATCAAAGGATATGTAATACCAATTTTGCTAAATACATGTGATTTATATTCTTGATATTAATATATTTTTTCTTATACTTTTCTCCAGGATATCAATATGTAACAAAATACTATATTACTTTTAAATAAAATTCCATGATTATATGAACGTTGGATAGAAACTTTCAGGGATTTTAACGTAAAAATGATTACTTGTAGAACAATATGTTTCCGAGCATTATTCACGTATAGAGAAAAATACGTAGTTGTTGGATCAAACATTATTTATCGAAGAGCTGTCAAGGAATCCTTATGGTTTCTACGAAAAATATGATATTTAGTTTAAAGATAATTTGCGTTAAAAATTACACTGGAAAATATTGATTGTTTATAAATAGAAAGTATTTTATGAAATGGTCTTTATTTAAATCAATGAAATCCTCCATTATTTTCTTAACCGTCTATAATAATTTGTCGAACTACCATATCAAATGGGTTTAAGAAAATAGTATAGAATCTTGGAAGCATTTCACCTTTTCTATTTTGAGCTGTCGATTAAATTAACTAATAATCAAAAGAAACAACACCATAATAATTATGATTATCGAATCAGAGTCGTCAGTTGACAGCTGGTAAAAGCATAAATAAAATAGCAGCCTTGAACAGAAAGAATGCGAAGAGAGACTAAAAAGTCTAACAGCATCAGGAATTGTGCATTGTAAAGGAAACTATGTACTAACATAGTACATGTACTATGCTACTGTTTTGTTGTACTTGCATTAATTCAGATAAAGTTAAGAATACACTAAAGAAGTTCTTATGTTCGCTTCAAACTTCTGATTTCTTGCGTGTTGTCAGCAACTGTATTGCTTCCACGTTGCTGTGATTTAGCAACCTTACTTCTTGTTTTAAGGTGAAACCTTGGATAACTTCGTATATCCATTTGATTTTGAGGTCATCGTGTAGCTGTTCGTGGGTTATAGCTCCTGTAGTATCTGGGTGCATCCACAATACTACTTGTATTATGTTGATATTACTTATTGCAAAACATTATTGCCCCATAACTGAATTTAGTAGGTCCATACAGGTTTCAGTATCTCTTTTTACAGAGGCAACTTATTATGTAATAGTATACTACACCACACGGGCCGAAAGATGAATTTTCGGCCCTGCTAATCATGACGAGCAGGGTCAATATTTCAACTTTTGGCCCGTATGGTGTATGCGATTTTTTTTTCATAGCCGGTCGAAAGTACTTTATTAATTTAACTTTAAATCTTGATGAGCATTTTTTTGATGCCTGCCCCCGATATCAATAGACTTCTTCGGCAACGTATCTGTATTTATTATCAATCGCGCTTCTGCATCAACATTTCATATAGCATCTTACTCGTCCGTTCTGGATTCTTGAATCGAGTGACGGCCAAACAACATTGATGATTATTTTTAAGGTTAGAGGAAGCAACGTTAATGACGACGGAATAAATAGTCCCTAGGTGCGAGTATAAATACGCATAAGAAATGTTTTCTTCCCGCCGTTATAGAAGGCACGGGTGTACTTCTCACAGGGAGTAAATATTTAACTTTCTTTCCTGTTATTATTAGGGATAAAAGTACGTACTTTCGACCGAGGAATGAAAAATACATACTTTTGTATTTTAAGTTGAGATGTTTTATTTTCTATTTGACTGTAAAAAAATTTTTAAAAATGATGTATGAGTTAATTTAATAATTTTACTGGTCAATCTGTTTCTTTATGCGGACAGTTACTGGCAACGTTTTAACCAAACACTGCCAAACTGTCGAATCCTATTCACCGAAACTATTCTCTAAACTTTCCTAAACTCATAGACTTATATTGGTCAGGCCGTCTTCTTTTTTGTTCGCAGGCAATTCGGACGACAATATATCACTTTCCTCATACTCTCGGATTTTCGCGAGCCTGGCGAAATATGCCCCGCCAGCTGGCGCGTTGATATCGCATTATCAATATAGGTGTCGGTATTCTTGAAGGAAATTAAATATATTGTTGGATATTTTTCGCGTTTGGCGGTAAAATCTTGCCGCGTTTGTGAGGTGATTGTTTTTTTTTTGTTAGCCGGAGAATCGATAAATAATAATTTATCTAGACTTAATGTAATATATTATCTATTTTTTGTCAGATTTCTTACTTTTCTTCATGCTTTAACAGA
Source organism: Rhynchophorus ferrugineus (assembly GCF_030347505.1). Lineage (NCBI taxonomy): Eukaryota > Metazoa > Arthropoda > Insecta > Coleoptera > Curculionidae > Rhynchophorus > Rhynchophorus ferrugineus. The sequence goes on along the minus strand of NW_027472580.1, from coordinate 85,084,744 downwards.
AAATTAATTCAAGAAATTTATTAATGGAACAGGGCAGCTATTTGATAGTATTGTAATGTATAAAATAATAAGATATAATATAAAATAATCAGAAACATGTGTTTGTCAAGTGAAATACTCTGATGGATTTGTTTTAAAAAATAAAAATATTTTCATAGGATTATTATGAAAATAATTTTTGATGATGTCATTATGAGTCATGAATACTAGAATTATTTTATTTGCAAATAATTTTTGAGGTAAATCAGATTTGGTTTGCTACACCACTATAGGATATCAATGCTGATGCTTTACTTATGGTTTATGTTATACTCATGATGTTATACTCAAAAGTAATGTCTCAAGATTACTCAATAATATTACTTTTGACCTGGATTTTGTATACTTCATTATGATTTTATAGTTTATCGTAGTTATTTATGGCTTAACAAGTCAATTGAAAAGTCCTCGGCCTGACACATAGATGGCGCTACTAGAATTAAATCCCTATGTTTTTTATTTAGCCCTAACCCTCAAAAGAGGCGTGTATAAATTTAACAGCTGTCGGATCATTAGTTTGTGAATTACAGCATTCTGAGTGATTCGACTTTTGTTATTGTGAAAAAAATGGATAAAAAGGAATTTCACGTGTTGATAAAATGTTGATTTCTGAAGGGAAAAGATACAGCTAAACTTGGTTTGATCCAAATTTTCCGGACACTGCCAAAGGAAAATCATGCATCAAGGATAGTTATGCTAAGTTTAGATATGGAGAAATGAGCACCGAAGACGGTGAACACAATGGACGCCCAAAAGAGGTTGTTACCGATAAAAGAATAAAAAAATCCACAAAGTGATTTTGAAAAAGAAATGCCAAAAAACAACGACGAGTTGATGATTCGGAGCAGTGTTTGAAGATGATCAAGCGTAATAAACCCGAATTTTGCGTCGATATGTGACAATGGATGAAACATGGGTCCATCATTGGCAGTCATCCGATTGGCTGTCAAAGTGATGGCGTCTGTATTTTGGGATGCGCATGGAATAATTTTCATTGATTACGTTGAAAAAGGAGGAACCATCAACAGCGACTATTAAATAGCATTATTAGACCGCTTGAAGGACAAAATTGCCGAAAAACGGCCGCATTCGAAGAAAAAGAAAGTGCTGCTTCACCAAAACAATGCACCGTGTCACAAGTCAGTGAAAACGATGGCAAACATCCATCCATTCAGCGTATTCTCTAGATATGGCCCCCAGGGACTTATTTTCTGTTCTCAGATCTCAAAAGAATGCTCACTGGGAAGCAATTTTCATCGAATGAAGAGGTGATTGCCGAAACTGAGGCCTATTTTGAAGCAAAGGACAGATCGTACTACAAAAATGGTATCGGAAAGTTGGAGAGTCGCTATAATTAGTGTATCACCCTTGAAGGGAATTTTATTGAATAAAAAAAACAAATTTTGCAAAAAAATGTGTTTTACTATGGTAGACCGGTGAATTTTCAATTGACCTGCTTTGGGACAGTCTGCAATTATATCTAACAGTTAAGAATTATTTCCGTTTAAAGTATATTTCAAGTAAACTATAATAAACAGGCACCTTTATCGGTATTGTGTAAAAAATAAATAATTCTTCTTTTGGCCCTCTGTCAACAACGCTGAATTCTATAGTTTATTGTGTTTAGTTTTTCTTTATTGTTCGCTGGTAATTGCATATAATTATACAATTAGAAAGTTTAATTTTACACTGAACGTATATTTTTCTATTTTTCCGTCACATCAGCAACAACGTAGAGAAGGAAAAACTTTATGTCCTCCGAGAGCATTAAAAATTCCGCGGTGGGACCCGCCATATGTCTAGGTGGAACTTTAATATATTAGCCGGTAATAAAGTTTCAATTTTCGGTCGGCGCTCCGCTCAACTCACGTGTGCGCTTTTAGGGTTGTTTTACCTTTATTGCAGATAATTTAACCGCATTTTAAGAATCCCTAAACGCATAATAATAATTTGGAATTTATTTAATCAAATAGTTTATAGGTGAATACGGATTAAAACTAATTTTTCTAAATTACTTATTGTGTATGTGTGCAAAAAATACAAGATGGGGATCCAGAATGACGACAACTAAAGTCAATGAACTGCATAAAGTAGCTGATGAACTAAGATGTAGTTACATGTTAACTGGAAAACCAACTTATTGGCCGACTGATCAAGAGAAAACCCCGGACCTGTTAGATTTCTTCATAGTAAGAAACATAACATCAAACTATATAAAAGTCGAAGAAAATTTCAGATCATACGTCAGTGATTCTGACGTTGAGCGAAAATATAATAAGAAAAGAAAGAAACCCAACGTTAACAAAAACAAGAGGACAGGCTGGGAAGGATTTGCTGAAGAATTGAACAAAAGAGCTCAACTAAATGTTCCCCTCAAGACAACTGAACAATTAAATTTTGAAGCAGAAAAATTCGTAGTAGATATTCAACAAGCTGCTTGGAATAATACTCCAGAAATTAAGAGTACAACTAAAGGAATTAATTATCCAAATGCAGAATATTCCAAAAAGCAGAAGCATTTACTGAATATTTAGAAAAACTGCTTCTTCAAACCAAACGAAACTAATATTGAACATAATTTGCCGGACATAGAAGCTGAATTAGTCACGTCGAAAGAGTTAACCAAAGTTATTAAAATTGACATTAACCACAGGAAATCACCAGGCTGCGATTTAATAGCAGGAGAATGACTGCAAAAACTACCAAGAAAGGAAACTATAAAACTCACCAACTTGATCAATACAGCATTTAGATTAAAACATGTCCCAGACATTTGGAAGATGGCGAAAATTATAATGATCTCAAACCATGGGAAGTCAGCAAACGAAGTAAAAGCCTATGGACCTATATCACTGCTACCAGTAATATCTAAGAACACCAACACACCAGTTTGGGTTTATTAATAAACACTCAACAATTGACCGGGTCCACAGAATAACTATGCTATTGAAAAAGCCTACGAAAGTAAAAAAGTATGCTCAGCTATATTTTTAGATCTAGCACAAGCTTTCGATAAGGTTTGGCATGAAGCCCTTATTCATAAACTACAGAAAATGCTATCAAAACAACACACCGAACTCATACATTACAACCAGAATATTTAGAGTCAAACAAGAATAAGCTTAGTCTACAATAAAAGAAGCTATAGCAGGTGTACCACAAGGAAGTGTACTGGGACCAATGCTTTATATACTCTACACTTGTGATATACCACAAGCGGAAAATATTACGATGGCTGCATTTACTGATGATACTGCGATTATAGCTGCCGGAGACAATAGTGAAGAAGCCTCACGAAAATTACAACATGCAAGTGATAATATAAATAATTGGACATACGCTTGGAAAATAAGAATTAATGAAAGTAAATCTGTACATGTGCAGTTCGCCTATAAACAGACCATACAAGCACCAGTAACATCAAGTAACACTATCATTCTATATAGCAACAACGCTAAATATCTTGGAATGAATCTCGATGCAAAACTTCGCTGGAAGGAACATATAAAGAAGAAAAGGAAATAACTGGAATTGAAATATAGGAAAGTGTATTCGCTAATTGGAAGAAAATCACAATTAAGAGTACCTAATAAATTGCTATTATATAAGCAAATACTAAAACCTATATGGACATACGGAGTTCATTTATGGGAATGTTCTGCAAAGAGTAACATAAATAAAATTCAAATTTTTCAGAACAAAGTCCTGAGAGGTATTATGGGTGCACCCAAATACTATAGGACTTATTACTTACATCGAGACCTTCAGATACCCACATTCAGTCAAGAAGTCAAGAAAATTGCAAGGGGGCCTGAGGAAAGACTCTATTCTCCTACAAATATTGAAATATTGCAACTATTTTATACCACCAGGGCAGGACGCAGACTCAAAACACTCAGCTGTATTTTACCTCCACTGCTTTGCGATCATTAGAATTATCTTAATTAATTAAATAATTATTTAATTGTTTCCTATCGAACCAACTATTCTCAATTAGATAGTTTTGGCTCTACTACTTTACTGCTTTAATTTTTAGCAAAGATCTTAAAAGAAAATGCAAGCCAATGTAATTAACATGTTGACATGTAACCATACGAGTAAAGTGCATCATGTTCAGGTGCATTAGGCATAGATAAAATAGAGATTTTACTTTGTAGGACATTTTGGAGAAATGTTTTGCGAAGTCCAATATCTAAATGTTATTACTTTTTATTTGTTTTAATCACTATGCTACAAGTCGCGAAAGCATTTGATTGGCTCATCTCATTACTATGGTGCGTATGTTTTTATTTGGTGTGCTATTTTCAGTGTACCTCATGTAACGAAATGCGTGTTTAATTTTTTTATATATGGATAAATGATTAAATTATCATTCATTAGTTCATTAGTGTAATATTAGTTGTTAGTATAACATAAGCATCGTCAATCTAAGTGCTGTTTGTTCACCCGAATACACAGACTATTTAATGTTTTTATGTTTCTTATATTTATGATTTTTTATTGAATTTTATTTAATTTTTTTCAGAAATGAAGTTATTTTTTATTTAAATTTCAATGGTTAATGAAATGCGACGTCAGGGCTGGACTAATAAATCAAATAAATTAAACAAATAAATTAAATATCCTTCCAACAAAATGTTTCTTTATAGAGGCCTATAATGGAGATTTAGATGAACCAATAAAATTACTTCCTGAATGGCGATTATAACTCCATCTAGATATTGAACGTAGTGATACTTGAGTTTTCTCTCTATTACTCTACGGCATTAGGTTTTAACAGTTCAAAGTTTCTTGGGCGTCAAAGATCAGCCATTGACCAGGTTATAGCCACAATATCAAGAACAAAGTGTTATTATATTACGTTATGATTAACGATTTTTCGATAATTGTATTTTTATAGGCTTTAAATTTTACTATATGTAGATGCACCGTTATAGTCGCTAAAACTATAGAGGTTGACCAATTTACACAACAATTAACTTTAAAAATTTAAAAGATAGAAACAGTTTAAATATGTTAAAGTTTAAAAAAAATAGACCGACGGGGAAAAGTTATTTCCTGCTTATGTGCATGTTTTAATGTTTTAAATTCTACGACATATAGATGCACCATTTTAGTCTCTAAAAAACTATAGAGGTTGCCTAGTTTACAGAAACATAACTTTATAAAGAAACTAGAAGCAGTTTGAAGACATTAAAGTTATTTAACATCCTTTGGAGAAGTGTATTGAGCTAAAAGGAAATTGAAAATTAAGGATATTTTTTGTTTATCATCATATTTCCCATCAAAAAGTTAAATAATAACTTAAATGCGAATAATTCTTATTGACATCATTGTGTTTTTTTGCCTCAAAATAAAAAGAAAACAGGGCGACGGGGAAAAAGTTATTTCCAGCTTACGTGTTTATAAAACTTTCGCTCTTAAAAAGTTTCCATCGGTGTTCGGAGGTTAGCCGTTCGATCGGAAGATCCGTTTTGTTCGAGTAAAATGCCGCTTTGTTAAGACCGAAATAAGGGTTGGGCGGGGGGGTTCTTGAGCGGAGGCGTCTTAGGCGATTTTTAAGGAACTGACAATTTTTGACATGGAAACTTGATTAATCGATAAAATTTTGTCCTTTATAGTGCCGAACTGGCGCTTTCGGTTAATTAAAAAATAATTAAACGCTTTTCATATTATTCTGGACGGGCTATTCCTTAATATAAACTCGGTTGTCGTTTAGTTCGAAACTTTTCTGCTTCAGACGGACAAATTGTAATGGATTTCTTTAATTATATAGATAGAATATTTTATAGCTTGACTTAATTAAATTTTATCGCTATAACTATCGGCGTCGAAAGTTCTTTATCCACCTATAAGCTTAGATGGTCCAAAAATGTATTTAATAGTCAGTTTAATTCCCCTCTCGCTATTCTCTTTTAATCATATTTCGCTGATTTTGTTTTATTTGTTGCTTAGATTAAGAGCAAACAGAAGTTTTAGATAGCAGAAGATACGAAAATTGTGTATTTGGGTAATATTTATGATTTATTAGATGACCTGATGACCCTCAGATTACCTATATCTATCCTGGACATTTTCTTCGACAATAATAATCGTCGATTGTCAGCGAATTAAACCTTCTTCCGTGCTTACCGGCAGATATTTTGTCAGATCTGATGACTATATTATGTTTTTTTACTAGTTATCTGGTTAATAATAATAGTAGAGAAATTTTTCGCGCACTATTATTTATTTATAATTGAATAATAATAGGTGTGAAATACATGAACAAAGTATGCTTTACCATAAACACTCACTATACATTAAACTCTATTCCTGTTAAATATTTACTAGACCGCAAATAAAATACGATTCGAAATTACCGTTAGCACATTGTTATTTCATATTTGACATAACGTCATTCTTTTTCACTTGATTTTTACCATAGAGAAATAGAGATTTAACTTTAAAGGAAATTTTGGGGAAAAGTCCAACATCTAGATGTAGCTACTTTTAACTTATTACTTGCTTCAATCGCTACGCTATAAGTCCCGACGGGATCTGATTGGCTCATTTCGTTTTTAAATGCCATTTTCAGTATGGCTAACATGTGGAATAGTGCAATTAGAGATTAAATTATTAGTTCATTAGTATATATAAGTAGATAGTAAAAAGTAAAGTGAATTATCGGTCTAGGAAGTGTTGTCTAGCCGTATGCACAGATAGTAAACAAATGTAGAATCGTTTTCGTTCGAAGAAGTTTGGTTGTCAATAAAAAATGGTTGATAATGTTAAAAATCCCGAACCGATTGTACCAAGTGTCAAAGAAAATTTATTGTTGTTTGCACTGTACATTACACATTTACTGTTGTTGTAATCTAGTGAGATAGGTAAGGTAGAACGAGTAGAAAAGCAAATTGTCGACCCAATATGCCAGATTGATGTATTTCATGGTTTTATTTTTTGAAATAAATTATCGACTCCATCCTAGATTTTCCGAAATTATACTTGGGTATATACATTAAACTCCGTATATTCACAAAACATAAAGGTTATTTTGGGATATCTAATGTAAATGACACTTTCTCAAATCATTAATAAAATTAGTAATCATTAATAAAGTATTCTCTGTTGATGAGGAGTTCCAAGTCTTGTTATTATGATTGTTATATAAAGAAAAATTTAAAAATGAAGAAGGTCCTCTTCCAGCAAATTTACGTATAGATACTTGTGCAGTTTCAATCACCAACATTATTATATTGGCTAGCTATAGTTCTAAAAACCTTCTTGTATTTCCAATCTTCAGAAATTACTGTATAGCCTATATATATATATTTTGACCCGATTGTAACTGACTAAGCTTTGAAAGAAACTTAGTTGTTGCATTTATCACATATTTCTCATTTACATTACATCACCACTCAATGTTCTCATTATAAGTATTTCTAATCTAGTGGCTAGTGCTCATTATAAGACTATTTCTTGTAGGACACAGAAAATTCTATATATATATATATATGTATGTAAGAAAGTATACTTAATTTACAAACATGTATAACGTTTTTGATGTATTGAATGATTCAGCATATAAAAACCTATGACAGAAATTCTATTAAATTTTTAATTTTTCTCTGATGACATAACAATAACGGGAAAAACATGTCTCCTGGGATACGTTCCGCTTGATCGAAGAATTTTGCTCCTTATCCAGGAGAGGCCAAAGAGTTCTTTTTACTTTTTTACGGCACATACGTGCCAACGTATATCTATCTATACGCCTTCTCTACATCTGAATAGGCTGGATAATAATCAATCATCAAATTTGACGTGAAAAAATTCGGGTTTTTATTGTATCTTTATGTTTTCACGTCTTTTACATTTTTACTATAATTTTGTTATCTAGTTTAAGGTAGTTTATTCTCGATACTTATCGAGCCATTTAGCACTATAACAGATATAAGGATATAGATTATTTTATATAAAGAAATGTTCCTAACAGAAGTAAATGTTTTTTTCTTGTTTTAATTATTTTAGCTTTTTGTAGTTATTTTGTTCCTCTGTTGTATATGACTATATGTATTTGGTTTGGTACTTGGTACTTGGGATGGAAAAAAAACTCTGGGAAAAAGAAAAAGATGGAAAATTGTCTGGTGAATATGATTCTGATTTAAGTGGATAATTTGTTTACGTTACCGCCTCTCTTCTGATGAAAATGTATATTGTTTTTTTGAGTTTGAGTTTCCAGCATTTGTACATTTTACATTTATATATATATAGATATATATGATATATCGTAATAAATATATTTCTTATAATATTGTGCATAGTATGACACTTAATATTATAAATTAATTAATATTCAATATTTATAAAATTAATTGTCTTATATGACAAACATATATAAATATTAATTTTACTATGATAAATTTATTTGATATAATTGTCGTAAAATAGTCCAAAATGAAATCAGGTATTATTAATTTATACGATATATTAATTTATAAATAATTAATATGAATAATGTTTCAATTTTGAAATAATATTGTTTGTATTATGGCACATTAATTATACGAATATTCATTCTCTATTTGAATAAGACAATTATTGATTTATATTTCTGCTTGATATGTAGAAAGTTTTTAATATTAAAAATATGTTTATATCGTTTTACACTATATATAAGCGCTGTGAACACATTTTTAGGGGTTTTAAAATAACTTTTGAAATATTACTCTTGAAAACTGAATGTACATTCTGATATTTTAAAAGAACTGTTTAGAACCAAATGACATAGATTGGATCTGGTAATTATAAAAAGAAATTGGTTAGTACGGGGTGAGTGTACAATGTCCCGTTTCAACGTTTTAATATAGATTTTAGTGGATTTTTCAATATTGGCATGTTACAAAACACTTTTTTGTCTTTTTGGTTGTAAAATTAACGATTTTATTTCGATGCTGATATTGAATGTACTAATTATAATAGATAACGATCTCCCAAGGAGTCTTTGTTCGGTTTGATTTTATAGTTTAATATTTTCAATTGATTAAGAAATCAAAACTGTATCGAATCTGTATATTTATGAAGTTCTTAGGTATATTTCTAAATAACTGTTGAACTACCTAACTTAACTATTAATTTCTATGGTCTTTACGTTTTTTTAGTAAAATTTTTAAGATAAAGAGTTTTACATGTATAATTAATAGTATATAGTTATTTATACGTTAGTCGTGGAATGCTTAACATTGACTATTTCACATTCTTTGCATTCTACATGTAAACACTTACAATTACATTAATAGCTGTTTGGTAAACACACTAACCACAATTACATTAATAACATATTTCTTCAATGGCACTTGATGACTTCTAGCAGTAGTGGATGGAGAAACATTTTCACAAACCTTTCATCCAGACTAATGATAGAATTTCAAAATCAACACAGTTGCTGGTATAATTCGTATAGTTACATGGTTATCTACTATGTAATAATGGAATATTTCAACCTTTACCTGTTTCACTACTGATAAACTATATATTGTTTGTTCCACAGATTTTTTTCAATTTTGCTATAGGTGAGACGGATAAGTTATTATTTCTGCTCTTATTAATTTTGTGAAAATAAAGTTGCCATGTGAGATTGATAATTACTAGATTCTTTAATGTTCCAAAGAATATTTTCGCACCGACGCTATTTTCTATTTTATATATTTGATTTGGTTACAAATTGGAATGAAATAATTACCCCCAAATATTTTTATTGTAATTTCCTGATGAATCATATAATTATCGCTGATTTAGTGAATTCATTACGACAACTTTTTAATAAAACGGCTGTTGTGCCAGAAAACATCGATACTGTATACGAAATGATTAAGCAATATCGTCATATCACCTATTGTGAGATTGAAGCATCCATAAACATTAGTTCCACCAGCATATATGCGATTCTACATGAACAATTAGCTGTGCGAAAGTTATGTTCGCGTTGGACCTCCACAAATTGACAATAGCCCAAAAAAAAGCTCGTGCCGATAGGTGCAAAGAAATGCTTAAGAAATTCAAACGCGGTGCTTCGAAAGACGTTTAAAAAAATCGTGACAGTTGAAGAATCATGGATATATTCGTATTAGCCCGAAAATAAGCAGCAATAGACTGCATGGGTGTTCCAAGATACACCAAATCCAACAAAAGTTCGCGCACGAAGCAATTCAAAGAAAATGATGGCCTGTTTCTTGGGGAAAACTGGTCATATTGCAACAGTGCCTCTAGAGGATCGTAGAACAGTAAATTCTGATTGGTATACAACCATTTGTTCGCCAGAAGTTTACGGTGAAAAAAGATAAACAAACAAGAGACGCCGGATTGTTCTTCATCATGACAATGCGGACTCTCACCCATCGGCTCAAACAAGAGACTACTAGAGCACTCAAAACATCGAATTAATGGGTCATGCGCCGTACAGCCCTGATTTGGCACTCAATGACTTCTTTTTGTTCCCATTCGTGAAGAATAAACTGCGTGGTCAACCATTTTCATCGCCCGAAGAAGCTATTGAAGCGTTCAAAAATCATGTTTTGAAGATAACATCATAATGTATAAGAAGATAGTAACATAAGGATAGTCAAAAGTATTTTACAATTTATCAATCCTAATTTTGTTTACTTTACCCTATATCGTTAATCAATAATATTGGAAAATAGAGTTCTCAAATGCTGCTCTATTGATGTATATTGTTTTTTTTTCACATAGCAAACAAAGTCTAAAACCATGTATTTACATATCAACGTTTAAAAATAGTTTTATCAGTATAAAACTAGTAACGACTGATTCAGTCGACTGAAGTAGTCGACTGGGCTTGACTAAAAATAGTAATATATAAAATATTCGACTGAACCGCTGAAAATAGTCGAATAAAACAGTCAAAAGTAAGATTTAATGAATTACTAAACAGTCGATAATCGTTTTCATTCGATAGTTCCCAACACTAGCTATTTTTATTAAAAATCGTATACCATCAACTAATACGCTTATTATTAGTTTTTTATTGAGTTTAATACTTCCTGTCGAATCTCTTATATGGATAGTTAATATAGAGTGGGTGTGGTTCTTGACACCCCTCTATTCTCCTACGTAGTATGACCTATTTTGCTAATAGAAAACTGGGCCAAATGCAATATATTGTTGAGGGCGCTTTCATTGTCTTATTAAAGCTTAAACGAAAAAGGTTCGACGCTCATTTTATATTATGACGTGGTTCACTTACTCACAAACTACATACCCTTCATTAACTTATTATCGAAATTTACCGTTGTTTTTTTTTTAATAAAACGTGACCGGGGTGGTATAACGAAGCCGGGAGGCCGTTTCCCTATAGATCGGTTCGTTTAGAGCGGGACTAATAAGTTCGAAATTAAAATTTAGGTTGATTTGATTGGGCATTTCATTGATTTAGTATCCTCGTTGTTTAAATCTCGAGGGTCGCTTGTTTGAACGCACCAATACGAACGATCTTTTTAAGGCTATTTTTTAATATTAATTAAAGTGGACCTTTTTAAAAATGAGTTGGTTTATTCCATGAATAAACAAAATCGGGAAAGCCAATTAATCGAAAAATCGATAATTTTTGTACAACACATATTTTTTGTGGACAAATATTCTCTACGCGTATATGAAGCGATTCGGCTTTAGATAATTAATTAAGAAAATAATCTGCTATTGTAAATTTCAACCGGATCCATTTGGGACAAGTACAGGAGTTAAAATGTTTGGAATGAGTAATACAGGAGGAAAAAGAAACATCTACCGCTGAAGTATTAAGCCGTATAAGCCAAGCTGTAGGAGCAGAAGATGGTACTTGAGGAAAAGAAGAGGTATTTACGGTCAAAATTAAAATTTGCCTTTTGAACGCTCATATTGCCAATCCTTCTGTGTTACAACACTGTTACAGTTTGATATCAGCTTGAGATCTTTCAAATATGATGATTAAGGCCATTCTATATGTGTTTTTCAGGGATAGCATTAGAAACCGAGAGGTAGACTATAATGGTTTGGACATATCCGTCGAAATGAAAGGTGAACGAATTTCTCACAGGCTTTTATGGGGAAAACGACCTTTTGGGTGGAAGACACAGCGAACCGTTCCGAAAAAGAAATGGAGCCAGATCGTAGGAAGTGATTTTAAAAATAGGAGATTAACATTGTCCGAAGACGAAGAAGGATACCTTGTAGATACTGAATTAGACATACTGCTCCAGTTTAGGCTATGAATTAATGTTGATCATGGCTTATGAGAATACAAAGAGAATTTGATCCCTATCCGTTTCTATCTTTTTCTAGAACAATTTACTTTTGTTTCGGCGGTCTTCTCATAATTTTAGGCCTAATTATTTCCTTGTATCATATTTTTGATTTCTAAAGAGAGTAGTCACTCGATATTAAATATGGAGGGTATGTAGTCTCGTATGATACACAATCTGAAGTAGATTTCGTTCAATTCAGCGCATATATCAATTTGTGATACGGTGAATAGAATTTTTTATATCGTCATTTGTTATTGTTTTTTTGCATGCAATAAAGATATGAATGTCATATAATTTATCGTAATATGAACACTATATAGGTATATACAATACATCTTAATATATAGCCCGCTCAATAAAATAATAAAACAGTCCTTTTAAAATCCTTCTTATTTCATCCTAGTCCAAAAAGAGATAGAATGACGTCTGATGTGTCGAAACATGTAACCGAATTTATCTCTAAAATTTCTATTTTGTTTTGTACTATTTGGATTAGAACGGGCATACGAATGTCATTCGTATATAACCTGATCACTCAATACATTCATCATTAATTTTGCTTCGTTTCAACAGTTTCAGCTAGAGTTCTGAATTGTTACGTTTTCGTTTTTGTTCTGATGTGAGCCCTGATACTGGAAATAGGATGTTGAGAAGAAAGAAACTTTGTATGATGATCAAGGCATTGGGGTGGTTGCTTGGAGGACAATCCGAATTATCACTGTCACAACAAACTATGGGGTTGCAAACAGTAATTTAAAACAATTGTGCAAACTTATCAAAATAAAGTTCTTCGTGGCATTGCCAAAGCCTTGATACATGAGATTTGAGGATATCCTCAAAGACCTAAGCTTACCTATGATCAGCGAAGAAATTGTTTGTGTTAACTGTTTGTGAAAACATCCTCTATGACTGTTTGAACATATAATCGTTGAAGTAATACAACTACCTGCCAACATTTTTCTGACTTACCCGGTGGTTGAAGTTATTTGTGGAAACTGCCATGTTTTTATGGAATATATTACTGGGAAAACTCTACAAACTCTATTTATGTTAACAGTTAGTCTAAAAATTTAGATCTGAACTAGATGAATAATATTAAGAAAATACTATTATATAGGTAGTAAATAACTAATTGTCATGTGGTAAGTGATTTTTAATTAAAAAGTGTGTGTAATATAATTACCGCCTTCTGATATCCTTAAGATGCCAGTTAACTAATTCAATTTCACTTTATGGCTTACTGGAACTACTATAATGACTTTTAATATATATATTGGATCTTTTAATATTAGTTGTCGACTAAAGATATCTTTGAAATGAAATGGTAAAAAATTCCGTTATGTTTATTTCGTTGTCTATTGATAAATTGAGTTTAATTGACCTGTTGATGATAAAACTATTGCCCTAAATGAATACTAAACTGAATATATTCTTCTGCTTTGTTTGTTAGGTTGGGTATTTCTGTAACTACACTCGTAAAGGGTGGTTTTTAAACGTGACAAAACATTGTATTACTTTTAAAAGTTTAGCGATTTAGTTTGTCAAAAATTATGAGAAAACTTAGGGAGAATGTGGTGTATGTGTGGCATGCAAGGTAATATAAAATGAACAATAAAAGTTAAAGATCCCATTTCAGAACACGAGTAAAACTCTCCAGGTTTATAAAAGTAAATATATACAGATGGATGGGGTGAACTTTTATATATGGTTTACGTTAATAGCAATAATCATTAAAAAACTTCTAAAAAGTTTTGATTGACCTATGTATTATATTTCAAGCATTTCTAGGATTTGCTATCTCATATAAAACCATTATCGATAGGATATTCGAGACGAATCACTATTTGAGAGAGAAATATATTCTTAGAAGTCATTGGATGAATAACGATAAGTGTTGCTAGAAATATATGTTGAGGAACAGAGAGAAATAAGAGGCAATTTATTAGAATTTTATAGAATATTACTTCCTTCTTCCTTTCTCCGTTTATACAATTAAAATAACTAAAAATATAATAACGAAAATAATATAAATAATAAAATGACAAAAAAAACAACGAGAAATCTATTTTAAAAGGTATATAACTTAACAAATTGTTTGCAAGATATCGCCGTTAACATAATTCAATATTATATTAAATTAAAATGATTTGTGATGAATATTGCTGGAGGGATAAGAATATAAAGTTAATAAAATAATATATACAGTAATTTTTCTGTAAAATCTCTTAATATGTTAAAAAGTTTCTTCTAAATTTTAATTATTTCTGTAATGGTAATTTATGGTGGTAATTTCTGAAGCGTTGTTAGTGTACAGTCAAAATAGAAATATATATATATATATATATATATATATATATATATATATATATGTATGTATATATATATGTATATGGTTGAAGATGCATTTGATAACAAACATTACTTGAGTACGGAAACCTTATTATTTTCTAAATCTAATATTTATTTTTAAAAATTATTCTCGCAGCACGTGACTGTAATTCACAAGATTTAAACAATATTTAATAGTTACCAAAAGTAGTGTGCCCGGATAATCTTATAAAATATCTTAATAAACATAGAAGTAGTACCATATAACAGGAAGTGGCAATACATTACATCGTATGACAGAGAGTTATTAAGTTGCAAAGTGGCTCTATATCGTCTCTATTAATATAGCGGCGGTTTTTCATTAAATTGTCAGTTTCTATCACACAAAATAAAATTTTCGCGAAAACTTTGTAAAACCTAACGAAATCTACTATATAAGAAATCCGAAAATATATTTTTGCCAGGCTGATATTATATTATATTATTCCTATACAACCCTTTATATACTCAACGTACTTATCTTTAAATTAATTTAATAGTGGGGCACATAATCCCTTAATAATTTCAAATATTGTTCTTGTAGCGAAGTCCAAACCTCAACTTCTAAATCTGCGCTCTAGTTCGACATTGTTCCTGAATTGCTGAGATATTTTACTCCAGGATAGGGGAATTCGGTATTTCAAGATAGACCAGATCTATCAGGGCTTTAGGTAAATACATATTTTCACATGAAACATTTATTGATAAAGGAAATGAAACTTTTTGGTACTATTAATAATTAGTTTTCGTCTATTTATATGCTATTCATAGTCTATATACTAGAATAGTACAGTTAATTATACAGCCACGATAGTTTATAGGTTAGAGTTATAACCTCTTATCACAAGAACATACGTCTCTGTTCACTATAGGTTATAAACCGGCAAACATTGTTTTTTATATTTTACTTTGATTATTTTGATATATTTTAAGTCGCTCCGTAATATATAATATAACTTTGTTTGAAAATGCCGAAAACAAGAGAAATTCCTTAGAGATGCAGTTATAGATAATATTAAATAATATAAGTTCCTACAATTTTATTGAAAATGTTTTTAGCGGGTTGCTGACGTGTTAAATATTACTGTGGGTACTGTGAATAACATCACTTACAAAATGAAGAATAATACGTTAGATTCGTCTACATACAAATGATCTTATTAATATAAACATAATTTAATAAAATTATTTTAGAGACAATTGTCTGTGTGGAATGTATACATAAAAGACTTAGGGACCTACAGCTTTTTGAGGGATGTAAGACGCCATTTAAAAATAATTCAATTTTTAAAGGCTTAAAATAAGGCCAAGGAAGATAAACTATTTGAAATTGTGGATCTTGACGAAACTGAATATTTCAAAATGGTTCATTAATGGCACTCTTAGCATGACAGTAACAAAAAAAGTGTAAAGACAACAGAAATTGATGGAAAAAGGTAAATGTTACAAGAATATTCGATTAGGTTTTGATGGTCATTATATTTATTAATAATTAATTGCAGATATATTGCTGATCGAGAAGGATATTCTATCAAAAACTGTTTGGCTATGTGGAAGGAGACATTGTAACCATAACGCCTTCGGTTTGGATGAGCTTGATAAGACATACAGAGGAAGTAATTGATAAATAGTAGAATCGTGGACATGTTTTAGATGGATTAGAAATTAACAGTTTAGTGATTGAAATGAACATCGAGTGAGAAAGTGAAAGTGACTGAAGGAAACTTTCAGGATATGTGATAATGCTGTGCAATGCTGGAAATGCCTGAGACAGAGTGATGAGAGTGGAAACAACTAAAGGTATGCACATAATTAATTGACTATAAATGTAGAAAATGGTATTGTACGGCGTGAAAGATTTGTGTGCTCAGATATGATCGTAATTGTTTAAAATTAAGCATGAGTATTAGGTTAGAACGTATGTGTACACAATTATTAGCAGAAGAAATAAAATAATCAGTGACACCAAGATGACTTGACAAGTAAACACACCATCGAAGGAAACAAGAACTAAACGTAAAAAGGTATATATGCTCTAGAATAAAAGTAAAATACATTTCTCAGATATACAATTGTTAATTAGGTGAATTAAGCCTCCAGGGAGTTACCACTACATAAAAAACGCACCTAGATACACTACCTTATGGATGGTGTGGAAAAGAGTTCAATGTAAACAAAACAAATCTAATTTACAAACTACTATACCTGCTTTCTTAATTGTTGTTTTAAGTCCTTCGATAATATATATATTAGATGTACTATAATGTTGAAATAAATTGTATTTGATAACATTTTGTTCAATTTTTTTATTTAGATTAGAATTTTCTTGTATGTCAAAGCCAAACTGAACTAAAACTCAGAGTTGATGCGGCTCAGAGTTGGTTTAGACGTCACAAATATCCATGACGCATTACTAAAAAAACTTTGAATAGACTATATAGTGATTTGAATAGTAACGGAAGTCCTTCTAAAACTTACATAAGCAGTAATAAACTCACTTATTAATAAAATACCAGTGAAAATTTCGATTAAAAGAAGAATTTATGACGCTATTGAAACACATCGTAAAAGATAATAATGCGGAACATTTTTCGTTTAAGCTTTAATAAGACAATGAAGACGCCGTCGTCTATATATCCACCGTTTGTCCCACTTTCCTCTTAATAAAATAGGTCAGAATCTATAAAAGAAGATGGAGGTATCAATCGCCACTTCATAACTGTCTAAGAAGACTACAGAGTGCACAATAAATGAATAATAGAAATATATGTTGTCTACTTGCGATACTAAAATATCAATTCAGTTCTTATTTAAATTTGTATGTAATAGTTTTCACTTACAATTGTAAGAATTATGTAGTCTTAAGATGTATTGTTTTTAAAATGTTTGCTAAATGGCTTCGTGTTGTCGTTTTTTTTTGAACGAATTTTGAGTCATAGAGATTTATAAGAAATTACAATTTTATGTCTTTAGTTTCTGTGTGTTTACATCTATGTGTAAGACACATCTACTCATATGGTAAGGCTCTTTTAACAGGCCAATTGAAAAGTCCCCGGCCTACCATAGTAAAACATATTTTTTTGCCAAAATTAGTTTTTTATTCAATATTATTCCCTTCAAAGATGATACGCTGATTATAGCGACCTTCTAACTTTTCGATACCATTTGTGTACTACGATTTGTCATTTGCTTCAAAATAGGCCTCAGTTTCGGTGATCACCTGTTCAATCGACGAACATTTCTTCCCAGCGCGCATTCTTTTGAGATCTGAGAACAGGAAATAGTCGCTGGGAGCCAGATCTGGAGAATATGATGTATGAAGAAGCAATTCGAAGCTCAATCCATCGATTTTTGCTATCGATTTCACTGACTTGTGACACGGTACATTGTCTTGGTGAAGCAGCACTTTCTTTTTCTTCAAATGTGGCCGTTTTTCGGCTATTTCGTCCTTCAAATGGTCCAATAATGCTATGTAATAATTACTGTTGATGGTCCTTCCTTTTTCGAGGTCATAACCTTGCCAGCCGACTGTTTCGTTTTCCTACGCTTTGGAGCGGATTCATCGTATACTGTCCACTCGGATGACTGTCTATTGGACTTCAGAGTGAAATGATGGAGTCATGATTCATACATTGTCACGTATAGACGCAAAAACTCGGGTATATTATGCTTGATCATCTTCAAACACTGCTCCGAATCTTCAACTCGTCGTTGTTTTTGGTCAAAAGTAAGCTCGCGCGGCACCCACTTTGCACAGAGCTTTCTCATACCCGCATATTCGTGAATGATATGATATACAGGTTCAGTTAATATATTTATAGTGTCTGATATTTCATTCAATTTCAATTTACGGTCATTCAAATTCAATTTGTGGATTTTTTAAATGTTTTCGTCGGTAAAAACCTCTTTCGGACGTCTACTGCGTGCACCGTCTTCGGTGTTTATTTCACCACGTCTAAACTTACCATATCAATCCTTGATGGTTGATTTTTCTTGGGCAGTGTTCGGAAACTTGGCATCAAGCCACATTTTTGCTTCAATTGTATTTTTTTCCCTTCAAAAAGCAATATTTCATCTACATACGAAATTCCTTTTTATTCATTTTTTTCCCAATAGCAAAAGTTTGCTTAACTCAAAACGCTATAATTAACAAACTAGTGATCTGACGGCTGTCAAATTTATACACGCATCTTATGAAGGTTAGAGCTAACTAAGAAACATATGGATTTAATTCTAGTAGTGCCATCTATGTGTCAGGCCGGAGGCAGGAGATGAGTTGTTGTAGGAGGTTACAAATGTTTAAAAACAGTGAATTTGGCGAGGAACACGAAAAACTTAATGAACAGTCAAGCTAGTATGAGAACGACAATTTGGAAGCTTAAATAGAACAGAATTATCATGTGAGTTTAAATTTGTTATTATAGACGTAAAATTTTTATGATTTTGATATAAAGGTCACGTCACGCCATCCAAAATCTTTGAATATCTGCAGGAAAACGTTTATATTGATCCTTCTACCTCACCATCCATTTTTACCAGATATTAATCTTTCTCTTTATCACTCTCTCTGGGAAGTGCTTCCTTATTTGTAGAAGATGGGTTTAAGAAAATGAAGTATTGTTTCGATAAAAAGGAATTCAATTAAATGCAAACATTATTGTTTACCTTTTGTTAATTTAAAACCAATATTTTTATGTATTTTTAAATATTTTAAAACAATATTTCGATCTATTGCTATAGTGGTTAAATAAAATTCAATGTTTTTGGAAACAAAATATCATAATAGTGTAATAGAGTTTTATAAATATTACCTTAGTATTTTCAAGAAGTGACTGAGTATATTCTTACCTGAAAAAAAAACAAAAGACATTATTACATTTTTCTCAAACATATATAAATCTAATTTGAGATACACAGTCATTAAGTTCCAATTAATCTATAACAACGTTAATATTTATCCAAATGGCTGATACAAATTGCTTCCTTATTATTATATAAATCATCATTATATAACTGATGTGTATATTCTATAAGATAACCTTTAAATAATTTTAAATAATTTCGGTTTATTTCCTCTAACTAGAGACAAATTTCGTAAGCATTTATCTTTGAGAAACTTCTCACATCTAGATTTAAAGCAAATACTGATTCGACGGTTTCCTATAAAATAAGTTCTTGGATGAACTTTCTGGGTTCTCAAATGGAAATCTTAAATAAATGAAATTTATACCGTATCTTTTTCCATAAAACATATTTTCGATTATGATTTTATTAAATACACATTTTAATTTAGTATGAGTTTTACCATGATATAAACGATTATATTTAACAATGAATAATTGTCCAAATTTTTTTAAATATTTGTAAATTTGTAGCTCCCTTATAATTATATAAATTTTTTAAACTTACAATAGTGATTTTGAGGTAAATTATTTAACAAAATAATGGACCATTATTCCGTCACTGTGGAATTTTTGTGATATTTGGACGACAAATTGAACTAAGCCATTTTCTGAAACCTCTTTTGATGTCAGATTTGCATCATTAAATTTTTCTTGCAGACACTGTAACAAATAATATTCTGAGGGGGAAATATCCGATCTATACTGCGTATGTACCAGAAGAAATTCCCAGACAATTTTTGGTTCAAGCATCTGACGATGAACAATTTCTTTTTTCTTGGCATTAGTGGGGGTTTGAAAATTGTTAATAAAGTGTCTCGGAGATTTGATAACGATATTTTTCATACATTATTGTTGTATATTATCTACTTTTCATCATCCGTAACCATTGCTTTCAAAAATTGCTCGATTTCATTTCGATTCATCGAAGACTAACAGTTGGAATTTCAAGCTTCTTTTCGCATCCACTCTTTCAGTAATTTTGTGGAACTTTTTCTTTTCTAAAGCAAAATATGATACAAATTACGCTATAGTATGCTACATACATTTTACTGGAAATATAAATAATCGACTTAGTTATGTATTACAGAAAAAGAAAAAACGAAATTACTTTTCCCCAACCCTATTTCCCCAACCATCTATAAAAAGCAGAACGGTATTTTGAAGCAGCTATAAGAAAATTAAACCGAAAAGAATTTATGATATTTAAATAACATCCTTCGGTCGGAACCAAAGTCTATATTTCCAAGATGTTATACAGTTTTCAGTCGGAATCAACCAAGCAGAAAAAAAACAAATCGATGATTTTCCTTTTTCTCAGATCAAGATCGTTCATTGAAAAGGCATACATTATTGAGGAGGGCGAAAGAGACCGCAATCATTTCTTATTTAAACGTCCTAAACGAAAGGAAAAGCTTTTCAATAAATAAATGATACAATTATTATAATATATTTAGTCCCATTAGGACCTATGGTATTGAACTGTGGGGTATAACTAGCAAATCTAACATAGCTATCCTATCCAGGTTAAAGTGTTGCGAGTCATCGTCGATACCCCATATTACGTGTCCAACAAACTGATTCAACGTGATATCCCCTTAGAACCCATAACGAGTATGACTTGAAGTGTTAGTGCAAAGTACTGTGAAAGACTATTAGTGCGTTCCAATGCACTCGCTAAACAGTTAAATGTGCGCGATGACAGTGTAGTACATAGGCTGAAGCGAAAATTACCAATAGACACCTAGAGTGAGATTTAATGATATCTAGAATAAGTTAGAATAGTCTTTAGAATAAACTAGGGTATACTTTAAAATAAGTTAGAATACTATCTAGAATAAGATTTAGATTACAAGTTGTACAACACATCACTTACTGAACTGTTCTTCGACCTGTCAGTATAATTATATTATATAACTGAAATCATATGAGAATACTATTATCCACGGGCAGATTGTTGACGTTCTAAGAGATTAATAAAAAATATTTTATATTATTGTTTAACGGACAGAGAGACTATTTTTGTAGGTTTACGTAACTCGTGATGGAAAAAATTTGATAATTTAATATGTAATGCAACATAATACAGTATTAAAGGTCGCATTTAAAGCTGATCTAATATATTTGCTGATTGCTATTTTATATTAACTAGGAGTTGAGTACTATGAGTTGATAAAATTGAATTAAAATATATACGCTGATGCCTTTTAACATTAGCTGGAAAATTTGAATGAAGAACTATCGCATCTATATATGATCATCTTACGAAGATAAATATAATATATTGTTGCAAATGATCTTGAAATATGTTGATTATATTTAAATAGATCGCTACAGCATATCCTGGTTGATAAATAAATGGTTCGAGAAACTTGTTTTACAATTGAAGAAGTACAACTCATCAGTTAAGATTTGGAAGTAAGTATTGGATAATTGAATCAAATATAAAAAGGCATATAGCGTATTCAGAATATTCAGAATTAAAATCCACTTTGGACACTAGCTGAAAATATTGAGCCAATATTGTATTTAACGTATAGCAGTGATATTGCTAAATATGAAGAAGTGGAAAGAGCTATAAGAGCTCTATGTACTAACAGCTGATGATACAACATTATTCGTTGCAAGCGATGTCAACAACTGTACCAATTACAGCAAGAAATGGCAAAAAGGGTTGAAGAACTAATCTACACATTTAAATTTGATGCATAAAAAGACAGATTATCTAGCATCAATAATTGACTCCAGAACAGTTCGATATGGGAACATATTAAAATATTTGGCTTTTTAAGCACAAGTTGAAAGTGTTGGACAAATCTAATTAACGTATAGTTAACAGGACAAGGTTCTTGGATGTACTGTCAACGCTCCATAATATATCATAAATTAGGGCATTCACAAACATCCAAAGGTACATCAGGTCAGCGAAAGAAGTAACATAAGCATAGACTTTAAATGAACGGCTTGCGGAAAGACATGAAGTGAGTTTGCGAGAATATTTAGTGGATAATTAATGGAAATTAGTAATTATATATGCGCCGGTAATAATATGGGCGTTAGAAAAAGAAAATATATTAAGTTTGATTTTTAAATAAGAACCGAAATTAATTAAAATCATATAAAACTTTAAAAGCGAAATAATTTTTGTTTTTAAACAACATATAATATCATTTGTTGCTATATCAATGTTGGAGTCATAGGAATATTAGTTAGTAATAATATGAATTGGTATTTTAAATTATCTAATATCTACAGCCAAAGAATATAGATATTGAAGTTTTATAAGGAACTTTAACGATATTGTCTTAAAGTATTTAATTATTTTCTGGCAAATGAACTTCACATTATAGCAAAACAGAGACCATATATTCTCGGAACATTTTTGGAGAAGGAGGTATCTATCCATAGAGGTATTCATAAAACGGAAATATAGATAATGTGTTACAGAATTGGATTAAAAGAAACTAGTTACTTTAGCCATTTAACTGACAGTTTTTGTCACAAATAATCACTAAGCAGTGCCCTCTTGAGCATACAGATCTAGTATAAACATTATTTATAATAAATAAATCAATAGTAATTTAACCAGAAAAGATAAGGAAAAATATACCAAAACTGAAGAAAGATTGTTAAACATACATGGAAAGACCATGGAACATATATTAAGCTTTATAACTGGACTGAGACTTGGTGCAGATTCAGCGCAGAAACTAAGCCAATTATTGAAATAAATACAATTGTTGACAGACCCTGATGTAAAAAGACATCCTGATTGCATTAGAAAGTTAGAAAAGCTGACTAAATCGTTGTCTAGTACATAAACATATCATTTGTGGCCTGCGAGCTCAAATAAAACAATTACAACAACAAAAGAAAAGCCGAAGAAGCACAGTCGAAGCATATCTAGACGAGATAAATATTGTTACTTTTATTTTACGTATGAAAACAAATGTAGACCAGAAAAATGCAGCTAACCCTGCAAAATCAAAGCTGAGCCACATAATTAGCGGAGGTAGCAACCCCCTATTCTTCAAACAATAATGGTTGCTTATTCAGAAGAGAAGGAAAGACAAGAACGCACGATGCTTAAATTATAATTTAGCTTTTAAATTTTTTTTAATTTTTAAATTATACATTAACAATGCTGACGTTATGTTAAAACAGTAAAAATCCGAATTTACTCAACACTAATTAACAGTTCTTTAAGACTGAAATGTAAAAAAAATCATCCACCCTGTATAGATAATATTGATAATATTCCTGTTAATTGGTAACAATAGCGTTATCAGTATCTCGTATATAATAAGACTAAGTTAATAACAAATCGATTAACTTCTTATGTGATGCTATCCGTTATTACCATTAATGAAAATGTCCCAATTCGGTTTGTCCCTACAATGAAAAGATGGACGTGAGCTACAATGAAACAATATTAAATTAGGCTTCGCAATCAGAACGAATTACACGAGAATTACCCGTAGTGAACGACAAACAGAGCCGAGCAAGAAGCCGTTGGCAACTGGTACAAGTTCCATAAACCTTGCCCTAAACGTAAAATTTATGTTTAATGTTGAAGTTGCTCTACAAATTAGGTTTCGGAGTTTTGATTTTTTTTCAGTCGTGTATATCGTACGGATCGATCCATTAGAGAATTACGGAAAATATCGAGGATATATTTTCAATAATATTTTTATTTTAGTAAAAGATATATACCTAACTTTTTACATTTTGAAGTATAAATATAACTGGATAGTCTTTGAAAGAAATATAGTTTAGTATATATAGGTTTATTTAGGAGAATATTCGGAAATATCATAATAACTCTTCAGCTGAGAAGTCCCGGGCGTAACAAAGACAACGTGGTTTATTTTTTCAAAATTGTATAAAAATATCTTTTGTTTCAAAATAGGGCTGTCACCAGTTGCTGCCCAGTCAGATGACGATTGTTTTGGTTCCGGAGTGAAGTGATGAATTCATATTTCATCCATTGTTACATATCGACCCAAAAATTCCGGTTTGTTACGTTTAAACATGCTCAAACACTGTTTGAATCATCAACACGCTCTTGTTTTTGATCAACAGTGAGCAAACGCGGCACATAGTTTGAACAGAGCTTTCTCATAGCCAAATTCTCATGCAATATAAAACCAACACGTTCTTTTCATATCGATACTATGTTAGTTAACTTATGAAACTGCACTTTAAGTCCATTCAAAACCAACGTTTTACAGTTGTTTCTGTTATAGCGAAGTATTTATAACACTTTTCAAGTCATTGCTTCGCTTGTACGGTATTTTGCCCATCAAGTAGGAGTGTAAAATTAAAATACGAAATTGTTTTTAATCCATTGTTTTGAAAATAACAAAAGTAGTGTCACTCTTAGCACAATAACTCAGAAACTTATGAGTAGAATATCATGATATTTAAACAGCTTTCTTTTGAAGTGAGTGAAGTGATCAATACTAACTGAACATGCGGTGAATTAAATAAAATTGGTACGGTCTATGTGTGAGGCGCCTGTGTTAAGCTAGTTAGAAGTAAGGGGGCTTCTTAAATAAACCTTTGTGTATTGAAGCCAGTATTCTTAACGATGTAGTTCCCATTACAGAGTCATATGGCTTGAGAATTGAGTATCGACACCTAACGGATCACCTGCTATTGTAAATCTAAACGAGGTTCACTTAAAGCAAGTGTAGGAGTTCAAGTACTAGAATGGTATATTTAAAAAGATATTATACGGTCTAGTAATTTAAAACTAATAAGCTTTTTGTGTTTATCCTATTTTGTTACGGTTTTAAAATTATAAGGTACTTGTTCTACAATAGATACTTTGGGCTTAACCTCTACATTAGTGTTTTTAATGTGCATTGAATTTTACCAATTGACTGAACCGGACGTAATGACTTTATTCCCTTGAATCTTCTGACTAAACCATCATAATTTAGGAGTTGGTGAACCTCAACATTGATGTTTTGATGAAGATTCCGTTCATGTCTTTGGATATAGTCGTTGATAATGTTATCGACAGTTTCTACCTTCAGGTACTTATGCAGATTATCATTACTATCACTGGGCATCAAAAATACCTCGCAGTACCCTGTTTTGGAATTTTTGTATAATATTTCTATTGTTTTGGCTGGTACAACTCCAGAGTTGAACACCATAATTCCATGCTGGTTTCAAACTTGTTGGTCAGGTGAAATTTTTTTGTATCAAAAATATAAGTATGCCTCCGATGTTTGAACACTGTTACAATGAGTTTTATTGTTTTGTAAATCTGTTGATTTGAAATTACTTGAAATTAATACCTTACTCTTGTAGAGTGCATAATTGTTAGAGACCTATGACATAATTAAATCATATGCATGAATTACTGAAACTTTAACGTTTTATTATGCTCAATAATAACTATTGGTTTAACTTAAGGTTAGTTCTTTTTCCAAAACTAAAGAATTAATTAGATATAAACATTCATCGGAATACTCACTGTAAGTTATTTATTCAATAGAGTTGATTCAACACAAAACACAAAAGCATTATTAAAAAATAATGTCATATCTAGAATTAATTTTTAATTTACCACAGAAATATTTAGTTTGGTACTGTCCCTTAAAAATAGTTTAGTTTAGTTTTTAAAATGGTAAAAGATTTTTCATAGTACCCAGTAATGGCCCAATAAAAACCATTCTGAATATAATTAAAAGCTTGTTACTAATATTATGTTATGGTTATTATACATACATACTGTAGACATATAACAATAAGACTAATATTTTATTGTTTTTATTTATTTTTTCTTACTTTCCATTCTTAAATAGTTTTTATATGTGTGCAGTAAGCATTATCACATGCTGTTATTTCTTGAGTTTATTTTTTACTGAATAGCCTATTCTCTTATTTATGTTCTCAACTATTGACTATTTGATTCTTATGTATGCTTTAATACCATGCTGTACTTAATCTTATATGATTTTTAAACCATAGGTTAGCTAATGCTAATGAATTATGATGAATTAGTTTTTGCTTAATGAGAATCCTTTACCAAACAACTAGAAAGTAGAACAAAGTTACAGAGGAAACTTGATTTAAATATTTAAAATTTTAATGTATTCCAAATGATATATCTCGTATAAAAACCATTCCCAACCCTTACCTGCTGATGTGAAATCAAATTAATGATGATGGATGCGAGTATAGCACTTGAAAGAGACAATTTGCATATTCAGCAATATATTTAAATGAGTTTCACTTTAATATACATGCCACTACGTGTCCCATATGGGCAAATTGTTTTGTGTACCTCGGTTTCGGCAAACCAACGTTGTAATTTCAGATTTTTTAATTAATTTTGCGACCTAATTTGTCTTATCTGTATGTCTTGATAAAGTAACAAGCGGAATAATCATATATGCTATAACAGTAGTAGGATCTTTGATATAAAATGTCTCATTTAAAGGCAATCCTTATACAGCAATTTTATACCTTTGGAATATTTTTCATTTCCTAAATATATTTAGAAAGATGATTCAATTGATTCAGATGCCTTTAAGGTAGTCCTTGGAAATTAGGGAAAGCAATAAGTCTGACGGAGTTAAGTCTGTCGAATTGGGCGAGTAGGAAATGAAGCACATTTTCATGAATTTTAAGTGTCCATATAGTTTCACACAAGTGTACGTATAATATGAAGATTATTTTCCTATACGACCTAATAATCAGTCAATATTATTTTGATTTTTAAGCTATTCTCTAGCCCGATTTTCCCTTGATGTACAAATTTATATTTTATTTTTGGAAATGATGTATGCAATGATCTTTTGACAGCTGTAAATTGTCATTCGACATTGTTAGATAACATTTGATACAATGGACGGTTTATGTCTTACCAAATCAATAACATAAAATCCAATTTAGTATTATTATAAAATTAATATAAAAGGTCTATCTAAGCACTGCATGAAAAATGATCGGAATGTGAGCAAAGAAAAAACGATATTATTCTTCAGTATGACAACGCATGATCACATGTTGCAAAACAGTGAAATATACTTGAAAAATTAAAATTACTTGGAAACATTACTTGTTCCGATGTAAGAGTCATAGCCTGTTTGAGCAGCGCATAACTTCTTATGAAGATACCAAAAAATAGTCCGAAGTCGTTGATACCATCAAAAGTTACGTAGTTCTTTCGAGATATAATCCGTAAATTGCCTGAAAGATAGAGAAAAGTAGCAACGATCGATGGATAACGCTTCGAATAATTACATTGTGCCGAATCATAAAATACAGTTTCAAATTTAAAAAATCCTTCAAAACTATTTTGTAGAGCTAATATAAAGTTTATATTATATTATACTGAAGTTAGAAATAAACACAACAGCAGAAAAAAAGCTTAAAATATATTTGCAGTAACCACTGTATTTTTCAGTATATTTGCGGTCACATTTTCCATTAGAAATTGATGGAGGGATACTATTCATAAAGAATGGACACACAATTGACGAGGGACTTTCTGATCTGAACGAGCGACCACTGAAAAGATTAATGTACCTTCCAAGAAAGCCTGGGTTTGTTGACCATTGTATTCTATTATGTAGTTTGGACGAGAAAAAATCCTGAACACATAATATAGCTTGAGTCTACGTTATCCAATGCAAATAGATTTGCAAGGATACGTCTAAACCTTACGTTCGAATAAACCGGTATAGTGAAATATATATGTTAGGTTTTAAGGTGTTACGTAAGATGCTGCTTTGTTATAAAATCATCAATAACAATGAAGTTTACTATAGAATTGTGCTTGGAGTTAATTTGGGTTTCCCATTGACGCAAATGAAAATATAACTGTAATTTAGAAATAAATACCTGGTTGTTGCTTAATCTGTGATATTTAAGATAATTTCGATTAGATTTTGTATAACATCACTTAACAAAATATTAATATTTACTAATATTTGTTGAATTTTTAATTACACATGTTAATAATGTTTGAAATGTGATTGTTCTTGTTTTAGAGATTGTTATTTTTAGATTTAATCGATTACTGTTTTTTTGATCAACTGAGTGTTATTTATTATAATCTCTTTTATACCCCACAAATCTGTTCTGTTTCTTAATTTTCTACTTTCTTTATCTGTTAATTAAAATTGACATTCTTGCTTTTGATTACAATCAAATATTCTCTTATTCTTATTCTCGCCAAACCAAAACAAACCAAAGTACAACAAGCAATGATGATTTTTTTATCTTTCCAAGTGCTTATATTGGTCTACCACATTAATACCAAAATAATACAAGCAAGAAGTCTTCAGAAGAGGTCTTAAATTACACTTTTCTGATGACTTTATCACAAATGTAATAATTATTATTGACAAAATTTACACTTATACGTGGTAAATATTTAGCTTTAACAACTAACTTAGAAATCATCTCAGAGGACATCTGGTCTTTACCAGCCTGGTTACTGGCGTGATTGAGATCACTTTCCTTGTCGGATTTTGCATTCCATGTAGCTTTTTATTTTAAAAATAAATGAAATTCATCATTAGCGCAATTGTATCATAGTTAAATAGCTTTTTTTATACTATTTGTATTTTAACAAAAACCATAATTACTGAAAAATTAGAACTGAAAATTTCATAGAATATATAAAATTACCCTTGTATTTTGACTTTTTAGGATGACTTTTGAATTCAGACAATGAGAAGACTATTTTTGGGCCTTAAACACTTTCATTGTTGGACAGTAAATATTGGAATGATATACTAATAAAAGTTCATATACAAACTTTGTTTAATATCTATTAAATTTGTTGTTTTCAAATGATTGATATTATATTATGTCATATTGATATATATATATATATATATATATATATATATATATATATATATATACATATATATATATATATATATATATTACATACATATACATATATATATATATATATATATATATATATATATATATATATATATATATAAATTTGCATTGCATGTAATTAAATGATTATCATTACTAAGTAAGTGTGCTTTGATGATTCGTATTATTAGTCTTTTCTTTTACTTTGAATTTTGGTTGGCCTTATAGCTGTATTATGTTTTGGTCTGTATTTATTAGTTGATCTATTTTCATTAGTTGTTGTTGAAATGGTTACTTTAACTAATGATGATTACAGACTAGAAGACATTGTTGAAATATTGAAACATATGAATGAATTATATCTTTTTGGTCTATTGTAATACTACCTTAAGTAAAAAAAAAGAAAATGTTACCAATATTTTTCTAAATAAATTAAGGGCCTGTTATTTTACACCTTAAGTATAAAAAGTCTAATTTAATAATATTTAACTGTACAAATTTATTAACAGAATTTCTTATTAATTAAATTAAACAATTTCTTATTAATTAAATTTCTTATTAATAAAATTTAATTAAATAGAACAATTATTTTAATATACCTAAACTTCTATATTGAATTTTAACAATGTTAATGTAGTTTTCAAGACATTTACTTTTTGTTTTTAATACTGTAATATCTTCGTAATTCAGTTACATATGTATTAAATAAAATTTTAAGAATAATAAATTATTTTTGTATATACATTTTCGATAAACATACGTATATACATACGTTTAAAATATTATCATAGCTACTCATTTTTAACTTATTAATTTAATTATCAATAACAATATTCTAACTCCAACGTTAACTAACAATAACAAAGTCTAACGTCGTTATATAGTAATATAGTACAAAATAAACATTCATTTAAATAAATACAAACTGAAATTAGAATAAATTTTAGAATAAATTGTTAGAGTATTATATTCTTTGTTTAACAAAATAGATAAATTTTTTATTAAGCCACTTTTTAATAAACTAATATGGTTTTATTGTTTATTGTAATAAAATTAGGTATTTACAGGCTTCCCAGAGTTTCAGTATTACTGAACCATTTTATATTTTTCCTGCCATAAAGTACAGCTAAACTTGATAATATAATATTAAGATATTTAAAAATATAATTAGAATAAAATAAAAACTAGAAATGACACATGATGATCATAAAATAAAAATATTTTTTATTTTTAAAGTGTATCTATTACGGATATTTGTAACAAATAAAGGTGTTGCACAAAAATGTAGTTCTTCTGAAACTGTAATTATTTTTCTATTTATCCTATTTTTTTTTGAAACTATTTTTTATTTGAATTTTTTAGAACTAAATGACAAACTTAAACTGAAATTGATATATTATGTGATGCAACATAATTATATTAAAAAATAGTTTTCTTCAACTAACTTTTTACATTTTCATAATTTACTTCACAAATTTAATACATATAGACAGAACTAATATATATATATATATATATATATATATATATATATATATATATGAAAATGATATTATTTCCAAAAACCAAGCATTAAGTTATAACCTTGGCTTAAAAATATTACTGGTTGCCTTACATTTTCCTGCCCATCGACTAGCTTTTATTTTTTTCCCAGCATTTAATATTTTCAAACTCAAAAAGGCCGTTAGAATGAAATTAAAATGACTTACTTGATAAACATAACAAACAATTACAATTTTATAAATAATTTAGGTTACAAATAACGTGAACACAATTTAAATTTTTTATTTATCAACTGTTTAAAATTGTTGTTCATTGCTAATATTGATTTTTTGATTTTATTATTATTGTATTATCATTTTATTTTATTTTATTACTTCCTAAATGCAAGCAATTTTATTTTATTTTATTTAATGATCTATTAATATATATTTCTCTGTTTTTTATTTGTATTTGTATAACATTTTTGGTTCGAATATTACAAAAAATTGTTTGTTCCGTTGTTTTTCATCATAAACCTACCTTGCAATTAGCTGTTTATGCACTTTTCCTGAACTTTACGCGTCTGTTGCTTCGTATGCGAGAGATCGCGCGAAAATATCTTCACTCGAACTGTTTTGCGACGTGAACAGGAACGTTGCCGAGCAGGATTGCACGATAGGATTGCGCGTCTCGGGCCTCCGCCACCGCGTTTTATATTCGCCGCAACTTTGTCCTGCGCCAGAAGACGCGACTCCTGCCGAATTGCAATGGTGGCCGTCGCCGTGCAGGAGTTTAGGTCACATATGCGTTTTGCTTGCGGTCCCCGTCCATTCGATCGGGTCTGATCCGATTTTATTTCGCCGTGTCTCAGTTGTTGTTCATTTTATTTTCCTGCTTCTTGGTTGGTTCGCTCTTTTTTCTTTTGAAATCGGAAACCGCTGCTTCTAGGCATCCCGCCGATCTCTCAAGCCTTGTTTCAAAGGAAATTGTGCCTTTTAGGTATTATTTGGATTAGAGAAGTCCTAAAAACTTCTTTTGTACTTTATACTTATATATAAAAAATATTTTCGCTTCATTTTTTTTGTTTTTACTTGTGTGTGTTATGGCATTGTTCCAGAGTTTCTTCCACGTATTATTCTTTACAAGACAAACGTTATTATCTTGATATATTTAGTTATACGTCACTACCGTAACTACATGGAATAGTTATGTACAAACAGAGAGACATATATAGAGATTTCTCTTGTATAAAATGCTTGTTTACTACTTTTACAGCTAACTTGTAATTTCAGGGTATCATCACAGTTTTTGGGACATGAAAGTACTTGAAACGATTGCTTAATTCAAAATCCAAATCAATTTTATAGTTGGCTAGTTCGGAACTCCACCTGGTTAAAGTTGGGGAAACATCCTCAAAAAACATATAGCTAACATTGGTTCCTTAATTAAATTTGTATTTATTAATAATTAAATATAAGTATTAAGTTATATAATAGTAAGTATTTTGTAATAATTTATTTTAATTTATCTTCGCACTTCCTTACCATATATTTCTTTTAATGTATTAATATTAGACAGTGCCAAATTACAACAAATAAAAAAAATGCATTAAAATCTATTGTAAAGTACCATTAAGTACAATAATATTAATATGTTATAACTTAGCCCTATGCTCCACTTTTGCATTATCACCACAATAAAACATGCCAGCTCAACTGCTTTTGTCATATTGAATTGTCTTTTCCAATATATAGCGAAAAAGTCTTTTTTCTTGGCTATTGTTATTGTGTGTGTTATTGTACTTAACTATTTCTTGGTTGTTGTAGTTTTTTAATTCGCTAGTTAATGATGCCTAATTCCATGTCTTAATGGAGATCATTGTAGTGTTAGTTATTTATTTTTTAATGAAAGTTACTCCTTCTAACCTTCATATCACGTTATCCTCCAGTATTACTATCCTTCCTTTAAAATGAACCCTGTTCATCCAGTGTTCCCCTAATATTACCAAATGATATATTGTACAGTAAATTTCTATAATGACATTTTGCGTTTACAAAAATAACCATGAAAATTAATTTTCAGTTGTAGTATCGGTTACATATGTTGAAATCAACAAGCCTTAATTATTATACTATGTTTTGTCAATGTCAACATTTATTCGCAATCGATAATAAAATCAGTTTATTTGAAAATAGTACGTATATGTTGAAATTGACATACTATTTACAATAGTTATCAATGGAGACTGTTGTAGCTCTAATGGCATTTCATTAATGCATACAAAACTAATACCCCTAATGTCTTTCATTATTATCATATCTTTTATAGGATTTTTTATAGAGCCCATTAATATTGTTTCTTAATAACACATCTTTATTTACCATTTTTTTTATTTATAGCCCACCCTATTATATAAGATTACTATATATTGTTACTTATAAGAATTTTTATCCAATTTATCCATCTTCATAAATAATTTAAAAATTGTAATGTTGCAAATCTCTTAGCACCGAATGAACTAGCCTTCAAATAAACCTGAATAACATAGAAATGGGTCAATTGGATATCTAGTTTAAGTAAGTGAGGACGTAAACTTATTTTGTATTGAAGTATAGTCTAAAAACATTTTCTTACCAACGTATTTACCATATTTTCAATATCCAATAGATATTTTTATTCGCCAGGAAAAAAGCAGTGCTCTATTTTTTTAAGTCTCATATTGACATGGTTCTGGATGAAATATTTTCATATATATTAAATAATATTTATTTGTTTAAAGTTGTTTAAGTAAGTAAGTTTAGTAGTTTTTGTGATTTGAATAAGATTTTTAATTTCATTACAAATACATTTTATTATTACGTATAGAATATATATCTATTGAAATGCGCTCCCAAATCTCGTCTATGAAATCGTTTCCCATCCAGTCATTCTCAGTGTTCACCAATTTTCTTTTTTCTTTCTCCAATATTCTAAAGAATTGTTACCTCAATATGATCTAGAAACTTACAATTCAAATCAAATTTTTAAAACACAGAAAAGAACAGCTCTTTGGACAGTTTTTGCATTTCAATTTTTTCATTATCGTATACAATAAATATACAATTTATAGAATATAAAAAAAGGATTTAGGATCAATCTTCGCACTTAGCATGCTTTTTGAATGATAAGATCTTTCAGCGATATTTAAGAAATACTAACCTGTGAGTAATAAAATATTATTTATTACAAGTAAAACTAAATTTTATTGTATCTTTATTAAAGGCTAAACAAGCCATATCTTTGCTTATCTGCCTAAGAAGAAAATTTATACAATATTGATGAGATTCAAACAGGGACTGAATAATTTAACTGTATGATCCATGAAATGTAATTATTAAAACACAATGATTAAAAATAATATGGAAATGATATTTACAATATGAGGATAAGCTATATATTAAAATGAGATTTAATTGAAACTCTGAGAAAGGAGATTATTGATATAAGTTACATTGGTGTCCTAAAGCGTGCAAAATCTAAGCTCTCGGCTATTTCAAAAGCTTTATTTCAAATTCTATGCATATGACTCTGACAGAAGTACACAATTAGTGATAGGAAAAAAATTGTCTTCTAAATTTTTATCTGCCCTGCTTCATTTATTCTCTCTACGAGTATATTCGCATTAAAAAAAATTGCTAATATGCTTCTATTCGAAGCTCTGGAAACTATTAATAATATATTGTCTTCTCATCAGATATTGTTTAGACTAGACAATGCTCTATTATATTCGCCTGAAGTCCTAGCCATAAAAACATTGACTAAAAATTGTCAACTAATTACAAAATATCTATTGTATATTTGTAATTAGGGAACGTGAATGAAACCACCTGGAGGAAGATAGCAAACTTAGGTTATCTAGAAATATTTCTTACTTTTTGCTACCTCTCGAATCTAAATAAATTGCTGATTAGACTCCATTAGACTCTCTTGGACTCCATGACCCTATTGTGATAAAATATCTATGTTTCTCCCATTTGGATTAACTGTAACAACTTATTACCTATTTGGCGAGAAAAAGAGGATATTATCTGATTCCCTCGAAAGTATTTTCTTACCGCATTATTGGACTATATTACTGAATTTCCTTAAATTTCGGCTTTTATTTTAAAATTTAATTTAATCTTGTCAACATTAACATGTAATTAGCTTTTGTTTTAAGCTTGTTACTCAGTTTGATGTCTTCTTGTCTTAGCTGTTTATTTTCTTAGAACTCTTAATACATGCAGGTTCTAGCATCTTATTTTCTATTTACATTCTATAGTTTACATGGATAATTGTCAAAAATGCTTTCGTTTCTAAACCATAATATTAATCAATCTATAAGGTTACCACTAAGGCTACTATAGAGCTATGGAATTCCGTTGTGGCACTGCGTCAGTGACTTCAGTATTATAGTGATTCAAAGGCTTCAAGATAAAGTCTTGAAAGGTGTGACTCAAAAATTGAAGGATCCTATTAAAACATCCAGAACCACATCATCACGGTATCGCCTAAACATTTAAATGTGCTAAATCCCATTAGACTCGAATCTGGCGAATTCAGGTACTTAATTTTTCGGTTGCCAACAGCCCTAATTCACTGTATAATATCTTAGTTGTGGATTTTTGGTATTATCGTTAATTTTAAGCTAGTATTAATAAATATATAAAACCAAACCAATGTCAACAATTCATTGTAAATACAAAAGAATATTTATCTTAATCTTTAAAGAATTTATTTATAATATACTAATTATTTTTATATTTAGAAATACTTTATAATTGGCTATGCAACGTAATATATTATCAGAATGGTAAGATAATGAAACTGACGTACAAAGCAATGTAAAAAGCGTCGATGTCAGCTTAAAATATTTTTGACTATTTTCGACTTAATTCCGTCTGAATGTTGTATAAAATTGACACGTTGTCACTTATTATATATCGTTATTTTAGGACTCAAATAGCTTAATAAATTTTAGGACTATATAAAGGTAGCTGTTGCAGTTATAAAAATTCGAACCAAATTTTGCGGTAGGCCTTTATTTATTTATTTTTTCTTTGTCGTGCTGATGATGAAGAATGGAAGAATGTAAATGAACACTTCTCAAATGAAGTAATTTAAAGTAATTAAAGGAACTAATCAAATTATCAGGGTGTTTTTATCCGAAAATGGCATGAAAATAAAATGTTTTGCATAGATCAATATTCATGAAAAGAAAATTAAAAAACTTTTTGATAAATGAATTGACGAAAACAACCAATTTGTTATGCCTTTGTTCCATTTTCGGGCTTAATTTTAGTCGCATAAAAGATTTATAGGCCGGGAGGTATATCAAAAGTAAAACCCATTCTTATTTTGTTTGTAGTATATTTATGAGGTATTGTTTTGCTTTTTTATAACGTAATTATTTATTTGGTTTTACGCCCAAAGACCAGCTCATTTTTATGTAGTTTAACACGAAATTTCCTTACGATTTTCTTTCTAATGCTATGACTATTTTTTTTTTAAATCTACTAGAACGTCAACAATCTGCCCGTGGACAATAAGTATTATTATATGATTTCAGTTATATAATATAACTATCCTGACCTATAGAAGATCACTTCAGTAAGTGATTTACCGTACAACTTATAATCTAAATCTTGTTCTAGATACTATTTTAACTTAATTTAAAGTATATCCTAACTTATTCCAAAAACTATTCTAGCTCATTTTAGAGGTTATTAAATCTCACTATTGTATTAAATTAGTTTGCGTTTGAGCCGACGCACTTAACTGTCATCTCGCACATTTAACTGTTTGGGGAGTGTATTGGGATGCACTAATAGTCTTTCAGAGTAGTTCGCACTAACACTCCGAATCACACTCGTTATGGGTTCTATGGGGATATAGTTTCCGAATAAGGAATTCCAAACACAATCTTATTTATGTCACATAGTGTAATCGACGTGATGATGATTTTATCACTAATTCGATTGAACTAATTAAAATGAAGCAGGCCATTAAAAAAAACTGTCGAAATAGAACCTTCCATCACAACAACGATAGGTCACAAGCTTTCTTTGCTCAGTTAATAGCCAAATATGAAGGCAGAACGCTTGAGAGGTTTTTATACATGAATAAGTTATGTTAATTTAATTCAGTTTTAGTCAAGAGATATCAATAAGTTTTATAGTGGTATAATTATGATTTCACCAAAAGGTGGCAAAGGCTCATTAGTTAAAACGGTACATATAACATTGACTGAAGTTTGAAATATATATATGAACGAATTGCAATTATTTCTTCCTTAACCCATTCTTTTAAAATAACTTAGATTAAATCATTCTAAATTTACTTTATTTTTCAACGTAGATTTTCTAATTTCAATACATTTGTGGCAACGATTGCTTTTTGTTGTGGTAAGGTGTAAAGTTCAACAAAGAACAATCATCCCGTTCACGCATACTCCTGAATATTGCCTGGCATCATCAGCATGATGATGACCGTGGATTGGAGTCAAAGTTAAGCACTCGATCTTGTTCAGATATACCTTAATTAATAAAAAAACACTCTTAATACAACTTAACCAAATCACAAGTCAGGTACAAAAATTAATTATTAGTATTCTAGGGTAAATGATGTGGCTCGGTGAATGGAGGTAAAACGAAATGAAACAGTGGTGTTTACATTATGTGACCGTTATTTATTGGAAATATAAAAAATGTAGAAAATTCATAATAGATAAAACGGATGGCGGAGGTGTTACCTGGAGACGAGGCTTGGGCAGTCGATGATGGCACGTCTAAACCAAACGATGGTCGGGTACTGAATGATTGGAAATACCCTTCAATAACATCCCAGATAAACGTCTTGGGGTTGCCGGCTATTCGTTATCGGGTTCTAGTTGGCGCTGCTGGCACCCCGCCCATATTAAGCAAATGGGATTATATTTCTGG
Source organism: Rhynchophorus ferrugineus (assembly GCF_030347505.1). Taxonomy (NCBI): domain Eukaryota; kingdom Metazoa; phylum Arthropoda; class Insecta; order Coleoptera; family Curculionidae; genus Rhynchophorus; species Rhynchophorus ferrugineus. The sequence continues at coordinate 85,046,854 of NW_027472580.1, read as the reverse complement.
ATATTTTGTAGACCGCTATTCCACTATGTAAAATTCGACATGCCTCAAGGTCACCACAGTATTAATAGAGAGACTAAATTACGAATAATAATATGTAACGATTTAATAAAATACACGTGACAATATTAGTAATCCACAATTTTATCAAGGACGTTAATCTTGAAACAATCTACAACCTCAAATTTGCCGTAATATCATCAAATTCTCAGCGCTTCCATCTTTTAAATAATAAACCTTCGCCGACTCGCTCAAAATGTGCGAATCCTCCATCCATGAGTTACCATAATTTTATCGATTGTCCTTTTTTTTGACCTCATTATGGACCGAAATAGGTCTGGAGCCCAAACTAGACGCTTTAATATTTCTTGCATATACATAATAAGCTCTTTTAAATTACCGAAAGAGCTCAACTTTTTTAATTAATTTAGTTAATCTTGATTCGCTTAATACGTGAGTTTTGTGATTAATATAGTTTTTAATTCTGATGTTTCATATTTTGGTTATGGGTTATAATATTTCATTTTGTTTTATTTCAATATAAATATTGTGTACGAGCAAGTTTGTTGTGAGTTGTTACGGTTTTATTTTATTAGTTTCAAAGTTATATCGTATAATATAAAGTCACTTGAGTTGGTTTGGAATTGCTTTATAATTTGATGGGTTTCCATATAACAGCGAATATATTGAATTTGTAAGACGGTTTCTGTTACGTCTTTGTTTTCTTTGGGCACGACATTTTCTTTTCCATGCTAAATTTTGGTTTAGGGAGTCATAGGGTTGTTGGGTACTTGAATGTATTATGGAGATTTATTCACTTTAACTTCAGAGATGAAAAATTCACTCATTTCATCATTCACATCAAATTCTAAGCAGTCTGAAAGATAATCGCGAGTTTGAGCTGATTTTTCGATTAGTAATGCTTACAACTCATTGAACTGTTTTGGTCCTCTAGGTGCTTCGTTGTCATTGAAATCAAAATTGCTTCTTTCAAAACTTTGAAACTAAAGGCAACAGTTGGGATATGACGTATTTAGAACCATCACCTTACGTTTCTAAAATTGTTCTCTTATATGTGAAAATGATGGGTACTTGTACTCTATCCGAAGAACTTTTGATTATACGTCATATAAATTTGTGACGTAAAACGTCGCAATGTTGCCCCATCAACTCTGAGTTTTAGTTCTCTTTGGCTTTGGCATATAACAAAATTCTTATCTAAATAAAATAATGAAAAAGTAGCACTGTTATCAAATAGAATTTATTTTAACATTATAGTAGATCTATTGCACCTATTATCGAACGACTTAAAATTACAATTAACTACACAGTTATAATAGTTTGTAGTTTGGGGTTGTGTTTGATTGTTTACATTGAATTCTTCGGTACAGTGTTTCCTTGTAAAGACATTTTGTTATCACTCTATTTCTCCTTAGATTATTGTGTTCATACCTGTATACATCTTCCTTGATAAAACTAGTTTTTATTCTACCTTCTGACATATTTTAACCAAACGCTCATGTATATTCTGAACAATTACACACATATCTGTGCATATAAATATTCTACACCCTACAATAACATTTTCTGTAGTTATCATATATGAATTATATACTCACATTTAGTTGTTTTTACGCTAATCACCTTGTCTTAAAAATTGGCAGCATTGAATCATTATTCCAACATTCCTTTTTCCATCAACTTTTGTTGTCATAACTTTTTTAAATATCGTCTTGCCATGAATCACCATTTGGTCTATTGGTCCCATTCTGAAATATCCATGTCTTATCTAAATACGTAAACTGAAAGCATACATCTTCCTTCATTTTATTATATGCTTTTGAAAATTCCATTAAGCCTCTTCGATACTTTCTAGACTAATAATTTCCTCTGCAATAATTATTTTAAATTATGTTTCTATTGAAAAATTACTGACTGTTTTTTACATTTCACATATTTTTTCTTTTTTTTACCTATTATAAAGTCTCGTTTTACCAACCATGGTTTTCTCTGGACTGGGCTTACAGTTTAACGTGGGCTCCGAACCACGGTCCTCAGCATTAAGCCTACCGACTGGCGAGTGACCAACTTTAGAAATCATCCCAGAAAACATCCGTTCTTACCCAGCCAGGTTACTGGCCTGACTAGGATCACTTTCTTTGTCGAACTTTCTTTCGATGTCGGTGAATTTAAGATTTTATTTTTAATATTTTGAGAAATATCAGCGACCATGTTTATAATAATATTCAGTGCAGCTGCAGCATCCTAAAAATATGTTCAATATCAATCACAGCAAATTTATATTTAGCAATAAAAATATTTAGCTCTCTAGCGAATTTTACTGGTAAGAGAGGGCCTTCATTATATCGTTACTATTCAAAGTAACTGATTAGGGATGCAATCTATTCTTTCTGGCTTTGGAATTTCCATTCAGAGTATAATAAGTAGCGATTTGAATTTTATCAAAACTAGTAATGTATTGAAATAACGATTGCCTGTTTATAACCTCTTATCACTATTCTTTTGAAGAATTTTGCATACGTTTGACGACCGGACGACTTTGACAGGCTAATTCGGTTACACGTTCGAACTTATCAGATAGCATTGTGTCTCTTTTTAACTAAAATAAAATAAGAAGATAAAAACTGTCTGAATATAAAACAAATTTACAAAGAATGTGTAAATATATTTTCATATTTGTTGATTTTGGCTGAGTTTAAAGATAGAAAAACATATTTAAATATGAGACTAAGGCATATATTCGGTCTCACGTATTTAATTGAACATGTAAGTACTGCTCAGCCTTGTTATGTGGCATATTTTCGTTAACATTGATTCTGCACTTTCCCATCTTGCAATAATTCCTTTTCCTAGAAATAAATCGATAAATGTATCAATAAATATTACTTTCAAAGAGTTAAAATCAATATTAAACGATTAGATAACCGCAAATTTCAAACCTTCCGTATTAAACATATTTAAAAATTAATCGAAATTCGTATCGATTCGAGTCAGTATTCTTGAAGCTGATAGAAATATTTAATATGATCTTCAGCAAGATGGTATCTGATAATAAATAATGTTTCTTTTGTAAAAAATCTATATAAAATTATAATTTATAGAAAAGCTCAACGTATATTATACTTGTTGCTATTTTAAGTGATCAAAACGTTTATTTTAAAAATATTGTCAAGGATAATACAATTATTCATTAATGAGATTATTGAATAAGCTGTAATATTATTTAATGCTCCTTGAGAAGTAAGGTGTGTCGTAGCAGGTACGCAAAATAGGCACCAAATAAAGACAACTCTCAACTTGTAATGAGAGAAAAAAACAATAGTTCAAATAAAGGAAAGTATTTGTTCCAAAAGCACGTCAATCACTAAAGGTAATTTTCATTTTGATGGCCTCGCCAAGTTCATGACATCTGCATGTAGTTGTCGAAAAATAAATACAATTGCAACGTGTCACTGCTTGAGCTCTGGAGATTTTGGGATAGAGTCATCATTGGACCTTACTTCTTCGAAAATATCAAACTGTGACGTAAATATTTAAATTATATGACATTGATCTGCAGAACATGTGCCGCATCCCATACAACTTCTGAAAATATTCGGTCATTGTATGAGATATCTCACAGTTGTTTACTACCTCGTTTTAGTTATCAGATGATCTCCTAGATCACATAATCTAACACTATATTAACGACCCGTGCTATATAGGAGGTGATTCAACTGTGCACTAGTTAAATTTAGTCCCATTTAAATAAATGGTTTTGAAAAATGTTGGCAAATATGCTATTTTCGCGATATGCTCAACAAAAACTATAGTTTAAAAGTTAGTTGTGTTTTTTTATTTAATTCAAGTTTTCTGACATTTTGAGACTCTTTTTATTCATGTAAATAATTTTTGTAAATGAAATTAATTGGCTAGAACTGATTAAGACCTAGATATTTTGATTTATCTCCAGTAATAGAGGACCATAATTCTTGAATTCTTGATGACCAATATCGATATGACTATTTAATAATAGTACTATTATATTACTGTTAGTTTTTCTACAAGATGCATCATACAGCTCGTGTTTGATAGCCAAAAATGACAGACAACCTCTCGAATATTAATAGGAAAGGAAAATTTTGTTTTATTGTGCTGACTTGTGCTGTAAGGTAAAGGTAAATATCTAGTCTATGGAACAATCGAAAGAAGAAGTTTATCCGGGTGAACGTGCACCAAAGAAGCTGTGTCTGTCTGCCAGCAAGGTCATGACCACAATTTTTTTAATGCTATTGGTGTCATTCACATCGACTGTCTTTTAATGTTTTTGGACAGGATTGGTATTGTATATATGAAGCAAAAATTACCGAATTTGGCAAAGAACGTGTTGTTTCCTCACGACCATGCGCGAGTCACCATTGTAATAATTCATGTATTAGGATACGAATTGCTACTAAAATACAGCATATTCTTCAGATTTAGCCCTCGTGACTATTTTCGAATAAAAATAACATCACTGAAATAAAGGCCTATTTTGAAGGCACTGGAAAAATCTTTTATTTGGAAGGAATAGAAATTAGGAAGACGCTGTACAAACTGACGCCATTTTATCTATTAACATTACACTTCAAAGCTATATATGTTATATTTTGCGAAGACAACACCGTCATAGATTTATACATCTTCGAAAATGTCAGGTTTCGTGCCCAGAAACGTACATTTGTGGCACGCATGATTTTCCTTATTTAATCAAAAGAAAAAAGCCACTGAAAGTCATCGATGGTGCAAGACAAAGAACGGTCTGGTAAATCGAAAAAGTTTGAAGATGGGAAACTGCAAGAATTATTGGATGAAGGCCCAACCCAAACTCAAAAATAATTGGCAGAAGCATTAAATAAAGCCCAAGAAATGATTAGTGACTGGCGATTACTAGTAATGGGGAAAATCCAAAAGATGGGAAGCCGCTTGAAAGGCATGCTCGATAGTAATTTCTGGAACCAATAGTGACGGGTGATGAAAAGCGGATTGACTTTGAAAACCTTAAGCACAAAAAATCATGGTTGTCACCTGGCGTAGCCGGCCGCAAGATAATGCTCCCTATTTGATGGGACGAGAGTGGCATGGAGTATTACGAACTGTTGAAACTGTGAAATAGTTAACAGTTACTGCTGCCGATGACAAATGTCTAATTAGAAGCATGAATTGATCGAAAAACGTCCAGAATGGGTTAAAAGGCACGGTAAAGCGATTTTACGACACGATAACGCGTCGCCTCATAAAGTAAAACCGGTCAAGGAAACGTTGAAAGCACTTTTTTTTGAATGGCATCCATAAATTGCCTGAAGACGGACAAGATGTATAGAATCAAATCAAATTTATACTTTTAATAAATAACTTCTTCCATTTTATTGAGAATTATGTAGTTTTTTCGAAAAAAAAACTGTAATGACTTTCCGGTACACCTGGCCCAAAAGTGTATATGTTATAATGTTGAGAAGCATTTTTAATTGAGGGTTTTCAGTTATCGCTGATTATGTACCAGTTGTAAAATGTGGTAAGACATTTTATAGCCGTATAAAACGAATCTACTTAAAGTAAACCGTTATTTTTACATGATAAGCCAAACAAATTATATTGTACTTGCACTTGTCGATTCGTCACTTTTATCTCCAGATCTTAGCGTTTCTTGTTTACTTACTGTAATATTGTCAAGTGCAATACGCAACACAAGTCATATATTAATAACTCTCAATCCTATTTTTGCGTAATTTATATATCATCCATAAAAATATCCTATATATATGTGTATTTAATTATTTTATGTTGTTTACTTACCAGATAAATTTTAGATATTAACGCGATTCGACAGGATTACATAACGTTGACTAACATAATAATACAGAACATTTAGACTTCACTACATAGTATAAAACAAAGTCGCCTTTTCTGTCCCTATATCCCTATGTGCGCTTAAATCTTTAAAACTACGCAACGGATTTTGATGCGGTTTTTTTCAATAGATAGAGTGATTCAAGAGGAAGGTTTATATGTATAATACATGCATAATATGCTAAGGCAACATTGCTAATTTTAGAGGTTTCTAACGTGATGTCGTAAATTAACCTATTTTTTAGGCTTATTTAGCAATTAGCAAAAACGCTGCCTAACCCTACGAGTTAGATCAAATTAATGTACTGCAGTATTGTACACCATAAAAAGGTCTACAAAAAAGTCCGCGATGGTATATGTTTATCTTTTAGGGATAACCCACATTAACCATTTTTATTGTTTACTTTTTACGTGAGAAAATGGCTTATTTACGAAGCTATTTTAAGCAATACGGCATTAATCCTTATCGAATTAAGTACCTTAAATACAGTGTGCAATTAATATAGATCAATATGGTTCCTTACAGCATGTAAATTAAACAAATATTTTCGGAGATATTACAAATTTAAAATTTGCGTTTAAAAATGTGTAATGTAATAAAAATTTTATGAATTTAGATATTCCAAAGATAGCAGGAAATCTTCATAGTAAGTATAGGGGAAGAGGAATTGTTTTACTCCAAATTTAATGCGTGCAGGCCAAGGGCAGTAATGAATGAACCAAAAACACTGGATCGATTTTAATCATGTTTTCATTGAGTGCCATAGGCATATATATTTTATGTCCGTGCAAAGTCGGAGCGGGCCGCTATGTTTTTATATACAACGTTCATATTTTTTCTGTAGTGTATTTAATTTAGTATCAGCATTGCACCCGTGCGAAGCCGGGGCGGGACGCTAGTATCGTTATATACAAAAAACATTCTTTTATGTTTCTAAGTGCTGTGTATAGTAACAGTCTTTCAATTAAAGATAACTGTACCCATCAATTTATAGTCAAATCATCAATTTATATGAAGTTTAGAAAGAATAATTTTGTTTTTCCTATAATACATACATGAGATGGAAAAAATAATATGAACACCTAAAATATATATTCTTCGCGGAATTGATTGGTATAGTTTTTGAATAGTTTCCAACGTAATGTTGTCTCATTCTTGTATCAAAACATCCGCCAATAGCTTCAATGATTTGGAGATGGAAATTATTTCTCATTCTCTACTCTAAAACTTCTCATAACGGCTAGATTATGTTGAAGCCTGGACATTGCTGGTCAGGGAAGATATTATATGATATCCTGATGCTTCTCAAACCAAGACTGAACCTTTCTGACTGTGCGTATGAGTGTAATATCATCTTGCACCAAGGCAGTGATTGGTACCAATATGCCAATCATAGTAAAAAATGCATCATTGAGGATGTCGATTTATTAATTCGTAGTAAAGTGAATGGGAGGACCAGCTGAAAACGATGATATTGCAGCCGAAATAATGGTGGAATTTATTTTGGTGTACAAATAGTACATACAAAAACATGGTAATTGGTAGGGAATAATATAAACGATGATTCATCGGGCCATATCACATTCTCTCAATTCTCAAGTGCCTAAATTTTATGATCGTTGTACCAATTCTTTCACAGCTTAGCGTTTGTTTGCGTTAAAAAGGGTTTGGCTACAAGACTTAGTTTGTTAACTAAGCAATATATATATATATATATATATATATATATATACGCGTCGTATTATTTACACGGAAGCAATGAAGAAGATGTACTATATTGAATGGAGTTCATATTATTTTGTCTATTCTCAGTAGATATAACATCATATAGTCCATGAATGTATTAAATGTATATTACTACCTATAAACAAGAGTATAACATATAATAAGAATTATTTATTTCAATAGTCCTAGCAACCAAACTATGTATGATCCGCAACTCTACTGGAATGGTCTTTGATTTGATTATTTCATCAGATGGTAAGCTTATCACCGTTGTAATTGTTAAATAACCTTCGTTGTTATTATTAGCTTATAGATAGAAATAAGTAATAGCACTGTGTGACATAATTTTTCTGACATAAATAAGATTACGTGTTTTGAATTCCTTATTCCATTACTAAAAACATTGTCTATTGATATGGTTGTCTAACACGTCACGTTCCTAGTAATAGTATGTAAACTATTCAAGCTTAGAAGCTGTACCACTCTAAAACAGCAGCCGATATCCTTATTGCACGATCAGTGATTAAAAAAAAAACAAATCGATCAATCAAATTTGATTAATCAAATGCAAAGAATACAACTAGAAAGTTTGTGCTGATGTAAAAGCTGTTGCTTTATTGTTTGAACTACAAGAAGGTTTTATAAAATAATGTTGCTTTCTCTGTTTGTGGGACATTAGAGACATCAAAAAGCTCTATGAAGTTAAAGATTAGCCTGACTTCGTGGTAAATCAAATGTTAAATGTGAACCTTTCAATCTACAAGAAAATGTGATTTTTCCACCATTATATAAATAAGTTGGTATAATGAAAAATGTTATCAAGACCATGGATAAAAATGGTAAAATATATTTGTATTTTAAACTCTTTTCTCTAATTAAGATACTGAATTAAAATAACGCATTTTTGTTGGCTCAGAAACAAGAAACCTAATAAAAATTATCTCTAAAGAAAGTAATTTATTGATTTTTAGGCAATCTTAAATCTGAAAATGGCAAGTTTCTAATAACATGTTTCAAAAATGTTAAACGTTGTGGGGCAGAATGTCTTTAAAAATACATTTCCTGCATACCCATTTCTATATTTTCCCCCCAGATTTGGAGTGTTGACGAACAAGGAACTTTTGCATCAGGATATAAAAGTGATACAAAAACGTTACCAAGGACCATGGAATGCTAAAATATTAGCAGTTTACTGCTGGTTTGCAATGAAAGAGGATTCTTCTGTTCACAAGAGGAAAAGTTAATATTTCTTCATTTTATTTCGGCATATATGGTTCATTTTTCTATTGGAATCTTAAACTTGAGCTATTCTGATTAATTGTCTATTTGTAGGTATATATATTTTTAATAAAATTAATAACACAAATAAATAAATTTGATTTCAAATTATCATACTGTCTAGATTTATTTATAGTACTTTAATTTATCCTTGTTTATTTTAAAATGATACGTGTTATAAAAAATTCTTTTAAGTTTTTATGCAGCAGTTTTTAAGTTTTATTAAAAAGCAGCTTTATATAATGTTATAAAACAAGAAAAAGTTTGCCACACAGTGTAGTTAGAGTTTGATAATAAAATATTATTATACTACTCATTACAATTAACTGCTCAATCTGATAATTAGTTGTTAGAACTTAATTCATTTAAAGCGTTATATAATCTTCTTCAGACATACCATTAATATTTATATACATTTTTGTAATTCACAAATTTCGTACGTAAGAGCATCTGCTGTTGGAATTTACGTCTATACTTGGAAATAATTTATTGATTTGATTATTCCGTGTAGCAGAATGTCATAAGTAAATGTTAACTTATCTTGTTACGTTGTTATTTGATCTATCAATGTACCGTATTCTTTACCTTTTTATGTTCTGAATTATGCCTAATATACTGACGTTAAGGTGTTAAAAGGCGTCTAAACTTTCTTTTGTTATGTACCATTCATTAAAAATATAAATAATGCAAGGTTGTGATGTTAACGAACCTCATATTTTTAAGAAGGTCACTGTTTTTTACACTGATGATTTCTGAATTTTATTAGAAATGTTATTGCAAAGAATAAGTAATTCCCCTGAAAAAACTGATGGAAATGTTTGATCTTTAATTGGGATTATATAAAATAAGTGAAAAAAAGCAAATAAAAAGCGTAAATGTTATTAAATATTTAACAATTTTGGCATGAAATATGCTTCAGTACGTTTTATTCATCTACAGAAGTATGGGCAGATGTATCTGCATTAATACTATCAAACACACGGGCTGAAATATTCCGGGACTAACACATAGATGGCGCTTGTTTTATTGCATTCACTGCTTTTTCACTTAGTACTAACATCCAAAAGAGAACTGTCATTATATTATACTCATAAGTTGGTGAGTTATTGTGCTAAGAATAACACTACTTTTGTTATTTTCGAAACAATGCATCAGAAACAATTGTATGTTTTAATTTAACCTTGCTTCTTGATAGGAAGAAATACCCTTCACTCGAGCAATGGCTTGAAATGTGTTATAAGGACTAAGCTCCATCAGAAATAACACTAAGACGCTGGTTTACTGACGTCAAACCTGGTCGTAGTGGACGTCCAAATGAGGTGTTAACACAAAAATGTCTACAAAATCGTTTTGAATGATCGAAAAGTGAAGTTGCGTGTGCTAACATCGTAAATATTTATTTTATTTGATTTATTTATTTATTAGGATGGCATTGAAATGATCGTGTTGATGAACAAGATTACCTTGAAGAATAAAACGAATTTTGAGCAAAAAAACCCGTTTTCTTTGTTGCTCTCGTGACTTTTCAGCCCACGTGTTTTTATTATCATCTATATTGATCCTATTTCTTGATTATAAATCAATATATATTGATGAACAAATTACAAACGCACATAAAAGCACATAATACTTCACACTCTGTTCGTTCATTCCATTTCAAAACGTCGCGAATACGTTTTATTTTGAAATTAATAATAAAACTTGGTTGGCACAGTGACCAAGATAGCAGAATGGTCCTCTTACTCTTGCGATAGTCGCAGATTCGAATCTTGCTGAGGCATGGTCATATTTATTATGTTTTTGATTTTTTATAAATGTCATTCTACAAATAGACAAGAGTACAACATCTGACGGACGAATGAAAAATGATCCCAGTTACGCCAGTAACCAGGCTGTGTAAGATCGGATGTCTTCTGGAATGATTTCTAAGTTGGTCGCTCGTTAGCCGGTAAGCTTAATGCAGAGGACTGTGATTCGGAGCCTATGTTAAGTGGTATATCCAGTCGAAATTAACCGTAACTAGTAAAAAGGAAACTCTAATATATAACGAACAAAACCGCAAACAGCTTATTCGTTTTTCCATAGTGGCCTCATTGTTAATTATTTAGTTGTTCTCGTTTTTTTTTTCGTATGATTTTTGCCGTTGATTTTTTAATGAAAAAGTTAGTGGCTTATACTATATGTTGGAGATGGTGTATTATCGTGAAGAATTTAGCAAGAGAAAATTTTATCCACGTGATCTTAAATTTTTTTTAATCATGGCAGTGCATATAATGAAATTAAGGAATATTTGTTATTTCAATTTGAGTATCATCCCAAGACATGGATATTTTAAAATGGCATAAATGACCCATTATGACAAGACGATAACTAAAATAGTGAAAAATAAAAAAGACAATAAATGTTGACAGAACTAGGTAAAAGAGTAATATTTGAATAGGTTTGTTAGTCATAATATTTTTTAGTACTTCATTGCATATATATATTGCTCTTCATACTGGAAATAGAAATGGTTTTATTCCTGGAGCAAAGTTAGTATCTTCCTCTGAGTTCGATGAAGACTCCAAAGCATGGAGAAATGAACTGTAATATGTTTTTGATGTGATATGAAAGCAAATTGTTAAAGTATTTGGAACAGCTATTTTGTTTTGTTATGGAGAATACCATAGCACACTGATGGGAAAGATCCCAACAAATGGATCGACAAAGTGTGTAATTAGGGAATTGTTTACAAAACACAAAAGTTTAAGTGTTAAAGGTACCATGTTAAAGAGAGAAATATTTCAAATTGTTGTTTGGTAAATATAAATAAAATGTTCAATTGCATTTCATATAATTCTATACCTCTTTAGAAAGAAGTCTGAAAAAGGATATGCAGTAGATCAGATGGCTGAAAATTATGGCCAATAGTATGACGTTTTTCTCCCTAGCACTACAAGAAGAATTGCTACAATAGACGTGCAGATCGAGAAGGATATGCCGGTAAGAGCTATTATTAATTATTGTCTAGAATAACATATTCACAGATACACATTAGAAGAAACTGACAAATGATGAAATTGTGAACAACGGTTAGATAGATGGAGAATTAACGGTTTTGTTATTGACTAGAATAATAAAATAAAGCTTTCGGAATGTGTGATTATAATACAGTGTTTATTACACATTAAAGCAAGATGATGAGAGGGAAAACATCTAAAGGCGAATATGTTAATACTGGATAACTGTAGAGAGCCGTGTTATAGACTGTAAAAAAAAATAGTGGACATAAATATCTGTTTAATTGTTCAGAATATACATGACCACTTAGTTGACTAATGTTTTGCAGTTATGGCAAGTGCATTAGGAATAATGCAGTGATTAAATTTAATTTTACTGATAAAATTGTATACACATTATAACAGAAGAAACTAAAGACAAATCCAATGATATCAAAATGACTTAGTATTATTATATGATTTCAGTTATATAATATAACTATCCTGACATGTAGTAGATCATTTCAGTAAGTGATCTACTGTACAACTTATAATCTAAATCTTATTCTAGATACTATTCTAACTTATTCTAAAGTCTATCTTAACTTATTCTAAAAACTATTATAGCTTATTCTAGAGATTATTGAATCTCATTCTATATGTCTATTAATCAGTTCGTATGGCAGTTTGCGTTTGAGCCTACGCACTTCACTATCATCGCGCATATTTAACTGTTTGGCGAGTGCATTAGGATGCACTAATAATCTTCCAGAGTACTTCGCACTAACACTCCGAATCACACTCGTTATGGGTTCTATGGGGATATTACGCTGAATCAGCTTGTTGGACACGTAATATGGGGCATCGACGATGACTCGTAACACTTAGTTGTGGAACTTCTGAAGGATATCTATGTTAGATTTGCTAGTAGTACCCCACAGTTCCATACCATAGGTCCAAATGGGCTTAAGTATTGACTTATACTGCAAAACCTTATTATCTAATGATAATTTAGATTTACGATCATCCAATACATTTGGTTTAGTTTAAGCTCAAGCTGTTTGCCTTTTGTAACTATATGTTTTTTCCATGTCAAACGTCGATCGAAATGCATTCTCAGATATTTAACGGTGTCTGCTTGCGGAAGTTTATGATTATTCAATTTTAATGAGGGACGTGTTCTTCTACAAATGGTGAATGTTATATGGCTAAATTTTGTCTCATTTGCATTTAGATAATATATGATTATAATGTTAAAATAAATTATATCTGATAATGTTTTAATATTTTTTTAAAGCTGTTCTATTAATATTGCGATTTTGTCTGTTTGTTTTCACTATTTTATTATGGCATGAGCCGAATTTTTAATGAAAAACTCACACTGGTCACAGAATACAGTCTTGGCATTGAAAGATAACAGAATATTTGGAGCAGTAGGATGAAATTTTAAAACCGTCTAATGAAAACATCGTTTATATCGGTCACCTTTGCCGCAATAACCTAAAATACAACAACCTACCCTTAATTATCGTTTATTTCATAAATTACTTTGTAAACATTCCCCAACCGTCTGACCCTTTCACGACTGAGGGTGAAAGGTGAATCCGCCAATTTACTTAAGCAAAATATAAAGTAGCAAAACCTTATCAAATAATTAAATGTAAGATGGGGATCCTTTTTGAGAAGGGTAAGATTTTCTTAGTTGAGTAATGTTTTTGTATACTTTGTAACATGGAAATGTCGGCTAGGGTGATACCGTCTCGGATCCCGACGACGCTCAACTGTCGAATGACGTTACCTCAAATAATCGTAGTAGGCTACAAAGGGAAGCTGTGTTACTCTTCATGAATTATTTCGTATTGTGTTTAGTAGACTAGAATTATTAATATTTTAAAATATATTATTAATAATAAGTATTGTATGCATTATGACATTGACCTATTTAAATTTTACTCTCTTTTACACGAAAATATTCTTTAATTTAAAATTTTTCATCAAGCTTTTCTTTAAGGATATTCACTCTCTAATTTTTATATTGCCTTTCTCTTTTTATAAAGCGATTCTTGGTTAGTCATTTTGGGCAATTTATTATCGTCCATTATCCTCTTAGCTAACTATATTTTTTGTATCATGTTTGTAGTTACATTCAACAATCGATCAAGTGCACAGAGTAACTGAGGCTATTGAAAGAGCGTTTGAGGAAAAGAAATACTGCCCTGCAATATTCCTGTATGTCTCGCAAGCTTTTGATCAGGCTTGGCATTTGGGATTAATCTGTAAGATGAGCAACTTGTGTCCGCGTAACTATTGTTAATTGCGGGAGTCATATTTATTCGGAAGAAAATTTAGAGTATCACACGAAATGGCGTTCTCGACATTTAAAAATATCTCGGCTGGAGTTCCATAAGGTAGCGCCTTAGGGCCTCTCCTATATCTGCTCTACACTGCTGATATTCCAACAACAAAAGAAATACTTCTTGAAACATTTGCAGACGACACAATCATTATGGCAAAACATATATATATCTTCCTAGGGCAAGAGAAAAAGTGCAAGTGGCTGTCAACAAAATCTACAAATGGACGAAATATTGAAAAATTCAACCTAATAGCTACAAATCTGTCCACGTTAATTTTGCGTTGAGGCGAAATAATAAAAACTTAATTATATCACTCAATGGATGCCCGATTCCTCAATCAGAATCAGCTTGGAACCTTGGAATCCATCTTGACGGTAGATTAAATCGGAAGCATCACATTAGACAAAAAGCAAAACACATTAGAACCAAAATAAAACAACTATACCGGTTAGTCGGAAGATACTCTCAACTTGATCTAAAATCAAAGAGGTTGATCTATAATACACTTATAAAGCTAATTTGAACCTATGGGATGCAAATATGGGGTTGCACTAAAAATTCAAATCAACTAGTCATACAAGGCTGTCAAAAAAAACAAGATTCTTCGATTTATTACCAATGCCTATCGCTATGTAACCAATGAAGAACTGCACGATGACCTGGAAATCAAATGGATTTTCGAAGTTATCCAAAATTTCGCCTTGAAACACGAAAGAAGATTACTAAATCATATTAACGTGGAAGCAATGGCTGGATAGCGCCCAGGATGTCAGGAAATTGAAGCGAACAAAACCATACGAACTTATATAAAGTGTATACGTTTAGTGTAAAGTATAGCTATAAGTTAATAATTAATAAATAATTCTAATTTTGTAATTGAGCAATACATACTGATGTATTTTCTCGCACTCGTCTTGCTTGTTAATTAAGCCAAACACATAGGAAAAGTAGTAATAAATTAATTGTAAATTAAGATTGTACTAAGCGTATCCAATAAAGATGCTATAAAAAATGTATGTAGTTAGGTCAGTGTAGTTGTAGTAAAGCTTCATTTATTATCAGGCACCTTTGTAAATATATTTTCTCTTAAAGTCAGCTTTGTTATTTTTTGTATACTGTGGATAAAGACATCGCTGCTAGTTTTGACAACCAACTTGGACATGTTCAAATTTAGGCGTGAAAATGCAAGCAAACTTATGTTTACTTATATAGCACATTTGTGGACCTATTGCGTCTCCATATTGATCACTAAATATTGTGTAGCTTTCAGAGCATTTCCTACATCAAATTCGAGATGTCTAATTAACTCATGAAATTATTTCTCACCTATCGATTTTAGGATAAAAAAAGTTGTTTCATAAAAACTGCTGTAACTTTAATCAGCATGAGATACGTGTATAAAAACGCTTAAGTATAAAGGAAAATAAGCAGTTGTTATTGGAAATACATGTTCTATATCTTGTTAAACAAAAATGAAGAATCTATAAAAAATATATACAAGATCTATGAAAGATATATATACTATTGATACTTTTTAACAGAGGATGGAGATGGAGTTTTAGATACTTTTAATATTCTGTTTTTTTAGATCGCTTCATGTACTTTGCACATTAATCGAAAAGTGGATTTTTCTAAATAAACTTCGGAAGTCGTTCTTTCGATTGTCAAGTCAAAATCAGATCATCATTGAATTGGTCGAGAAAGGAACTACAATTGATTGTTCTCAAAACGTTACTCCAACCTAATGTGTTATTCATTCTGTGAAATGTAGCGATACATTACAACATTGGAGATGCTCTAGTTATGTAGATAGTGCCCTTTAAAAATTATATTAGCATATAGGATGGCCTTGCTCTTATCGCTGGCAACTTTAAATATAATATTAGGAAGATGAGAGTTGGATGTTATCCTCAAAGTTGGTGGATTAGTCGCGGTACTACTTATCTTTTTTGTTAATTTTTTTTGCAAGATCATAGTTTAGAGCCTAACCAAAAACAATTTTATGTGAAATGTTTATTTTATTTCCCAATAATAAAACTTTCAGTCTAATAAATCAACCTCGATTATTTCTTAAATAGCAAACCTCTTGGTGAAATCAAATTTAGTTAAAACAAATAGAGTATATCACAACAAAGCCTTGAATGGTGCTTTATAATATTTTGTTGTTGATAACAAAATGCAGTGGTTTCATTATCTTTGATGATTTAATCTATTGTTGCAAAATCTCAAAATCTCTTCTATTTAAATGCTTAAATGGTTTTAATAGTTTTTTCACTCTAAAATAAATTTCTTGAGAAAATATGTCAAAATGTACTTTCGGTAATTTTCTGTAACTTCTTCTCATATTTTTGGCAACATGGCAAGCATGGCAATTGCAGTAAAATAAAGTAATCAGAAGAAATATGTCTGGTGAGTACGCTATATGTGGAAAAACTTTTTATTGAAGCTGCAATAGTGTTTTTTTCCCCAACCCTTTCAGAGCATTGACGTACAAGAGGATCACTTTGCGTCTGCTACTAGTTATTTTTATTGTTGGCAGTTATTGAGAGTGCTGCAGTAACGTCTCGAAATTGCTCATTCATCCATTGTTAAAGCGTCTGAAGGTTTTTTAACAGTATTATCTGGTTTTCGTAAAAATAACTACGTTTGAATTGTTAAAGTCAAAATCAATCATTGGGAAATGAGGGAGCAGCATCACCAGTTTGTGATTAAAGGGCTTCGGATGTAGATTTAGAAGAAGTTCAGAATGTAACTTTGAGCATACCATACCATTAAAAGAATAACTGATATTTTTAATAGCACGATTATATATCATCAAAAAAATTCTGTAATCTCTAATTTAGATTTGTATATAGTTTTCGCTATATAATTTAATTTAATTATTATAGCAATGATATAATTTTTGTTCCCTTTTAATCATCACAGTTTAACTTTTTACTATTTTTATTATTTATTTGAATACTAATTTGAATTTTTTTAGCGTAAACATCTTGTTGAATAAAATTAAATAAAAGTGTAAATTAAAATTAAAATCACCTCAGTCAGTACATAAAATAACGCCATAGTTTCAATATAGACCGTTATATAACTGCTAGCCCCAAATCAGACCCAAGTTGTTTATGTTTCACAATCCCGCTGTCACCATTGCTAATCTTTTGGCTTTGCTTGATATTGATTGCGTCAGATACAGAAAGTGGGTGTTCCAGTTGGATTTTCCGCCGAAATAATTCATTAATTCGCCGTATTATAAATATGCCAGGTGTGAATTAAGCAGAGGGGGATGATATTGTTCCGCAACTCCCCCTGACGTGAGTTCTGGATGTGAGATTGGGTGAAAATATACTTAACGCATTATCGTCAAAAATTTCTAATGACATGTTCGATATATAATATAAGATACTTTGTTCAGTAGATGGTGAATATAAATAAAATTGATAACAGGTAAATTTTTAAGAAAATATATAGATTTTTTATTTTTCAAACAATTTTATTTTTATATATTATGTATAGGTTATATAATCTCTTATAAACATATTTAATAGCATAAGCATCCATTTGTCGTTAAAATTACTCAGTAATATATTTTGCACGGCATTAAAAAATACCTTCATTGTTGGAATGGAATTCAAATCGATATGTATTAAGCCTGTATATAGAACATAGATATGCACATTCGTGCTATATTCTTTTAATATGTACTATTATCCTTCCTTTATTATGATTAACATCCCGTTTCTTTAAAGTAAAGATTACTGCCTACCATATATAATCAGAATATTAAAAATACAAACAGTACAGTTTAAAATAAACTAATATGCACTGGAATAAACATTATGCAATATAGCATATCATGTCGGATATTGACAACATCGTGTGGAAATAATGTGACGTGTATAGATTGCTCAGTTTACATGCCGAATCTTGTAGGTTATGTTTCAGTGTATTATACGTTTTGCTCGGCGACGGTTCACTCCAACTTTTCCCCATATTTCACTTTTTTTCACAGCATACTCTAAAAATAAAACAGTAAAGCTGTATCGGCGAAGACGAATAGTGTATGAAACCTAAAGTTAACTGACAAAGACTGACGAACAATAAAACGGATTGTGGACAAACAACATAACAGGTCAATTGAAAAATCCCCGGCCTGACATATAGATGGCGCTACTAGAATTAAATCCATATGGTTTTTAGTTAGCCCTAACTCTCAAAAGATACGTTTGTAAATTTGACAGCTGTCGGATCATTAGTTTGTGGATTATTTTGAGTGAATCAACTTTTGTTATTGTAAAAAAAATGGACAAAAAGATATTTCGCATGTTGATAAAATATTGCTCTTTGAAAGGAAAAAATACGGCCGAAGCAGAAACTTTGCTTGATGCCGAGTTTCCGGATAGTGCCGCAGAAAAATCAACCATCAAGGATTGGTATGCTAAGTTTAGACGTGGTGAAATGAGCACCGAAGACGGTGAACGCAGTGGACGGAAAAAACGGCCAAAAGAGGTTGTTACCGGTGAAAATATTTAAAAAATCTACAAAATGAATTTCAATAACCGTAAATTGAAACTGAGTGAAATAGCAGATACTCTAAAGATATTAACTGAACGTGTACATCATATAATTCACGAATATTCGGATATGAGAAAGCTCTGTGCAAAGTTGGTGCCGCGCGAGCTCACTTTTGACCAAAAACAATGACGAGTTGATGATTCGGACCAGTGTTTCAATATAATCAAGCGTAATAAAGAGTTTTTGCGTCAATATGTGACAATGGATGAAACATGGCTCTACCATTTCAATGGCAAAAATCCATGAAATGGGCTTTGAATTGCTTTCTTATCCACCATATTCTCCATATCTGTCCCCCAGCGACTATTTCCTATTCTCAGATCTCAAAAGAATGCTCGCTGGGAAGAAATTTTCGTTGAATGAAGAGGTGATCGACGAAACTATGGCCTATTTCGAAGCAAAGGACAAATCGTACTACAAAAATGGTATCTAAAAGTTGGAGGTTCGCTATAACCGGTGTACCACCCTTGAAGGGAATTATTTTGAAAAAAAGAAATAATTTGGCCAAAAAAATGTGTTTTAATATGGTAGGCCGGGAACTTTTCAATTGACCTTTCAGAACTACTGTGGAAAAAGTGAAAGCAGAAGGAAATACATTATCGACATATTAAGTGCTGGAGCTCTTGCTATTAGTAGCATAGTGATACCAAACTGTGATATTCCAAGATGATAGAACGCCCATATATAACCATACAGGTTCAGTCATGGTTCGACGTGTATCAGAATATCATTTTCCCTGGTCAGCACATTCACTAGACCTCAACACGATTTCACCGTTATAGGGAATTTTAAAGCAAATAGTGAAGACTAGATTTTCATCTCCAACATCATTAAAGCAATTGGCGTATGTTTTGGTACAAGAATCAACATTACGATAAAATTTCTTCAGACTATGAAACTATACGGTGAAGGATTGCAGCTGTTTTATAAATAATGATATCTTATTGATAACACCTTATTAATATATAAATATTGTGTATATACCATTTGTCCACGTTATTTTGTCCATCCCTTGTAAATTTATATTTTCATTTTACGACATTTTTTGTTGTGCTTTTCACATGTAAGAGGCTGGAGATGAGTCTTATGACATGTATTACCTTACCATTAGCCTTTGCCATGCCCTATTATACATAGATATTTGCTATACAGTTCACATTCTCCATAGCTCTATTTTACATACCTAATTGGAAGTGATTGCAAGATTTGTTATTAATTTTGTGTTAAAGTTTAGAACGTTGGAATTAGTCTAGAGCATACAATCTTCAGTTTATGTAGAAAAAAACCTCTGATGTATGCCAGTTTGAACATCTTGGTGATATAATAGCTGATTGTTCTAATTTCTCATTAGTTGTATCACAACAGTATCTGAAACTAATATTAACTATTTACTTCGTTGGTTGCTAAAATACTAATTTGGTTTCCAACCAGGATATAATTATTCTAATCTGTAAATTGTAATCTCTGAGGCAATTTATATCATAGTAGTTTTTGAAGTTTATAATGTCTCTTGTGACTTTTTTCTTGAAACAAAACCGTTATCGTTTATACGATTACTTGGTAACCTTCATGTATATTTACCTTTGAATGTGCTCCTCGTTGATGGTGCTATGTGATAGTTAATCAGATTCTTAATTTATGGTTTAATTTATAATTATTTGTTTGTTTACTATAAATGCTTGAATAATATCTTAGCACTTTGCTAGTTTATAGAGGACTGTGATATAAGATATGGGAAGGGTGTAATTCGACTGTATATTGCCTCCACTCTGAGTAGTTTTGGTTGCTGAGTATTTTACGATGGTCCATTATCTGCGCTAGTGTTCATCAAATAGATATCTAGACATTAAGGACAGCTATTATTTACTAATTAAATACAGTTAAAAAGAGACATGGCTTCCAATATGAAGCTACAACTTCTTGGCTGATTTAATGCTTGTTGATAATAGCGCTATATTCGCTGATATAGATGTTGAGGTTTGGAACATTCTTCACGAAATAGTTGTTATGGCAGAGTCATACGGCTTCAGAATTAATTAAGAAGAGACCAAAATAGTGACAACTGAAGGATTGTATGCTATTGCAATTTCCCCGAGATCCAGTTAGAGCAAGTACAGTTCATGAGTTGAACTACTTGGGATAAAGTGACATATACAGCTGAAGTAATAATACGAATCGGGAATGTCGCAGGAATTCTTATTGCTCTAAAATGGCGTCTGTGGAAGAGAATCTCTTGTTAGAATTAACTAATACTAATATCGAACTATCTAGAATGCTTACCTTGGGAAGTTGCTTAGATTTTGAAACCTATGAGCTTGATATGTTTTAAATGCGTTGCTTAAGACATATTCTAAATGTTTTTCTCTGAGATTAGAAGCACAGATATTCGGTTAAGATGTGGTAATTATTGTACAGTTTAGGAAGAAATCAAGAGACGATGAATGATGTCGAGAAGAGACTACAATGATGTGGATACATCTGACAAATGTAAGGTGGATAAAATCTTACCAGCGCAGACAACTTGTGAAGAATTTCCCAATCTGTAAGAAATCTCATGTTGATTGGGTAAAATATTATACCACATCAGACATTACCAAGAGTCTTATTTCAGCGATTCTGTATTTTCTTTTATATCAATTGTAAATCAATCAAGAGCTACAAATTAAATCACTGGTGCTAGTGCTGAGACGATTTCTAATGTTTCATAAATTTGTGAAAATACAAATATATTGGATGACTAGTAACGAGCTCATGAATTTTTTTCTGCTCTATTTTGAATAACATGAGCTTGAACTTTATGAAGATAGCATTGATGGTTAATGTCACTAGGTTAACGAGTTTCGCGTTAAAAATGTTGTAGGGGAATATTTGTTTCCAAACCTGAAGATTGTGATGTTCTTACTACTGATACTGTTGTTTTCGAGCATGTCAAGAGTAAAGTTTAACTCACCAAACAAAATGCTTACAAAAAAAGTATATCGTTATAATTCATAATATTACACTTTATACCATATTATGAGAGGCTCGTTTCATTTCTTAAAATAATTCAGAGATGACTATATGGGGAATAAATAATTTTTTTCCAATTTGATCGAAGTATGTCGTAAATTATGGAGAAATTTGATAAATTGACATTGACAAACCCTATTCCTTGGACCATGAAATAGAAGTTATGTTAATTTTCACTTATTTTGTTGGTAATTTAATTTTTTGTATATGTTACAAAATTTTATTATTATTTTTGTATATTTTGGACTCGGCGCCGCCTTCAAAATAGTCAATTGGTAGTAATAATGTTATAACTTGATAAATAGGTTTAGGTAGGTATTAAGCTAAGTTGTGTGTATATAGTAGAATATAATATAGGTGAAGTAGATAGGTTCAATAAGGTTTTTGTTTAATTTTTGTTTTTATTTAGTTATTATAACGATTGTTATATATATGTTTTATTTTAAAATGTTTTTTTTTATGTTAAAAATCTAAGTTGAAAATAAGAATAATGAAACAATGATTGAAAATAAGGAGCGCTTCACATCCCGGGGTCCGCTACCTAACCTAGGTGATTTGACAAATGCTCTAATTAACAACAACAAAAAGATATTGTCGCCGCCGCGAATCGAACTCACGACCTCCGTTTGTAAGTTAAACGCTTTAACCATTACAGCACAGAAGCATTCGTGTACAATATTTTTACGACTGCTATAGTTTGTGCTTAAAAATCAAACTGAATGGCTTTTGCACTGAACGACTTCTGATATTCCGTCACATCACTGAACATTTACTGATGTTCAATAAGGAATGACATATACAATGAATAACATGGCGCAAAGTCTCAAAAGACAAAGAAAAATATTAATTAAATTCAAGCCATCAATAACTGTCAATCAAATCCGATCATTGTTAGATAACGAAGAGCATGGTTTCTTTTACATAAACTAGTTCGATAGTTTATACTTCACCAGATTATAAGTGACACATATTTGATTGAATAATTTGATTTGATTGTGATTTTATCAAGTTTTTACAGCCTGGAAAGTTAAAACATTTTGAACAATATTTAAGTAGAGATAATGTATAAACCAAATTTAGTCATTTACGTCAAATAGAGTGAAAGAAACTAAACTAAGATCTAGTTTAAGATTTGATAGAAAAGCTTGATAACTTGAACGAAAAACAAAAACAGTCAATAGACGGACAATTTATTGAAACCTGAAAATATTCGCTCGATATCCGCAGAAAGGTTTTAACGTAGAGGAATAACTCTGATATAGTATAAGCGTATTAGGCACGGACCAAAAGCAGGGGACGGAACAGATGCAGAAAGAAAGAACCGGGCCAACTTCAAGATGATGGCGCAGAAAGGGAACCGGAGGAGAAACAGGTGGGGGCTTTTATAACGGCAAGAGGCATTTATAATAAATTTGCGATTTAATTTGAGGGGTAAAGACACACTTTACGTTAAATGCGGCTAAATCGTTTTATTTTGACAGGTGAATTAATTTGAGCTGATTGCATTTGAATAAGTAATGGATTCGGCGTTTATATTTTCGGTTATGGTCAAGTTAGGAAGAACTTTTTCTTTCCTTTAATTCGTTTATGGATAGACGATAATTTTAAATATCTTATTATACAATAAATTAGATGACAATCTTTGAAAAACTACTTTATGGTAATTGCATTTCACTTCAACATCGATTGAAAAGAAAAATTGACGATTGAAGTAGTGAAACTTTAAATGGGCGCTGAAACGCTCTAAATTTGCGCGTGACGTAGTTCTTTTGGTTGTATTGAACGGTTCGTTTGAGTACTGGTCTTATTTATACATTACTTTAATAATTTTGTATTTTTTAAATAATTTTAAAGTCTCCTTTTACCAACTATGGGTTTATCTGAACCGGACCTACAGTTTAACGTGGACTCCAAACCACAGTCCTTGGCATTAAGCCTACCGACCGGCAAGTGACCAACTTTAAAAAAATCATCCTAGAAGACATCCGGTCTTACCCAGCTTGGTTACTGGCGTGACTGGGATCATTTTCCTTGTCCCATTTTGCACTCTTTCCTAGGACACAATATAATCACAAACATAAATTTACGACCATGCCCCAGCATTTCGAACCCGCGACTATCGCGTAAAAACTAAAACGCTACTAAAACAGTAGGTGGACCGTCCTGTCGCCTTTACCACTGCGCCACCAATAATTGTGTATTGCCATTAGATATTCTATCATTGATGGCGTCAGGGCCCATAGTGCACCGCTAAAAACCCCAAAGAAGTTGTATATTTTTCTTCCTACGTAGAAAAATATTGCGAGAGGGACCTAGCCATTATAATTAGAATATCGGTAATTTATTCACAATAATAAGGTCATTTTAAAGTAAGTGTTTACTATTTAAGTTATATAGGGAGTAATTTAGAAGTAATAGTTGTTTTTAAAAGACGTCGTTTAGCGTAATGCTTATTATATAATTATACCATAAAAGTTTTCTGGTAACATTCAGTTTCGTACTAGAAATAAGTTAACAAAATCAATTAAAAAATTGTAATCACTATCAATTCCAGATCATGCAGAAATGGATAGGTGTTGCAATTCAATGGTGAAGAGAACTGTGATTCAAGACCTACGAAAGTTTCTTCATTAGAAAAACAATTTAGTAAGTTTCTTCAAAATAGCATAGCATAGGATGCTATATGTCGGCCATAATATCGTTATCAGATCTGACAAAAAAACACGAACATTTGTAAGATATATGTAGGTGATACGAAGTTTAATATTATAGCATTCAATAAACATATTATTGATGGTAATTAGTTATAGTAGATAATAATCAGAGATTATTCATTTATTGGTTAAAAAATTAAACATTAATGCATCCACATACACAATGCAGAACATCTCAATATTTCTAAACAGTATACCTGATATCTAGAAATATACTACAATCTCTAAAGCTAGCAGAGGCTTCAAATTAATTGCTGCTGCTCGGAGAATAATTTATTATTTCGACATAATATAAATACACCCTTGGCGTATTATCGGAAAGGGGGTAAATAGTTGAAAGGGTAAGTTTTCAATGAACCGCCAACACTGAATGTAGGAGATAGCAAGAGAAATAGAATGAACTTGCAATTTAAACTGTAGCTGCTTGTTTGCATTGTAAATATTGAAAGCATATGAATCATAGTCGTTAGGATAGATAACATAACGATAAGAGGTGAATGTTGTTGCATAATAATATTTGATTACGTTAAATATATTCAATAATAAGTTTCATAAATTACACGAAGTGCTGGGATAAATAAACAGCAATACCTGAAATTCTTGATGTTGCCCATTATTAATTTCTTCCACAGGGTTACTTCCTGTCAACAGGGAATAGTATTTCAGTGTTAATCATCACTTACGTTGAAATATTGGACAACATTTTTTCATTCAGCAATAGTTTTTTGCGAGGCTAGGTATTAAAAATTCAAATCGTATGGTTATTGGATCAAAGTACGACTTTGGATGTTAAAAATTGGGCTTAAAAAGTGGAAATCAAATTCAATAGTTGTTTTGAGGACTCGACGTTGAACGAAGAGCCCGTTTGGAATTTATTTTAAAATTTCTAGTAGATGCTCCTCATCCTCCTTATAATTCCTCAACAGGATAAGATTTAAAAAGTAGTGGTATTTAAGTACTAAGAAGAAGCGGTATAGAAATTTAAGGGTAATAGTTAACAGATGGGAAAACATATGCTACTTATAATCTTCTATAGTAAGAGAAATGAGATGAAAATTGGTTGGCTTGTGTGGTGGCTTTATCCTGATGGCTTTGATGTGAGATGGAGAATGTTGATTTAAATTTTATGCATTATCTTGAGATATTTTGAAACGTTTAATTGATTCTCTTCAATAAGTACTTTGATTTAATTCTATATATATATATATATCTAAAAAGTTTACATTATAGTATAGCTATAGTACTCACGCATTAAAGAAGAAAATGCTTAATAGTATTGTGTATTTGTGTTAATAAGAAGTGAGCTAGCTGGACTAATTAACTAATTCTTTCTTTGTTCGCCGTGTTTTCGATGGCTTTCATAGTGGACTGCCGTTGGAGCCCATTTATGAGTGCCCCGGTTGCTCACAACTGACGATTTCAACTAGGCTTTCTGGTGAATTAATGAAACACTTCCATTAATTACATTACAGTAATTAATGTGTTTATACTTATTACAAGTTAAGTGAACCAATGCGTTCTTTCATTTAACGAACTTCAAAGACTGATGAAACGAAAGAGAGTCTCGAGCATTTTTTTTTCTTATTTCAAATTGACCAGCTAGAACCAAATAGTCCTTTGGTGATGTCGCTAAGTTACGATTGGGATTGTCCTAGTTGGTTTAGCTACCGGGTATTGTGGATGAGTAGGGATTTTGTCAGATTGTTATCGTGTTTTAAGGCGCCTAGAGAGAACCTTATACTGAGCATATTCGTGAAACTTTTCATGAATGGGATGCTTCGTTCGAGTTGAGTGTTTACGTTGCTCATAAATCATGGGACATTGAGTAATGCGACACTTTTGGATTGAGACACTCCGAGTAGTACAAGTTGTCTCTTAGA
The DNA here is from genome assembly GCF_030347505.1 of Rhynchophorus ferrugineus. Lineage (NCBI taxonomy): Eukaryota > Metazoa > Arthropoda > Insecta > Coleoptera > Curculionidae > Rhynchophorus > Rhynchophorus ferrugineus. The sequence continues at coordinate 85,020,457 of NW_027472580.1, read as the reverse complement.
GCACACCTGTGCTCCATAGAGGCAGACTGGACGAATTAACATTTGATATAGAGTCACTTTCTGGGGGATTGGGTGTTTGCATTTGCAGAGAAGTGGAGATAGTAGGCTGGACATTGCTTTTGTAAATAGCGTGCTGACCGTTGGAATTAGGCTGACCATTGGAAACTGCGGTCGAAGTGGAGACCGAAGTATGATAACTTCTGGAGCCAGGGGATAGGAACTTTTTCGATTTGGAGGCGATAAGCGCGGAACTCCTTCTTACGGTGGAAAGGAATAACCTGAGTTTTATTCATTGCAATTTGTGACATGTAATCGCCTGATTAAGTTGAACTTGAAGTCTGTCGCGGATGGCGTCGGGACTGTAACCGGTGGTAAAGAATGCTGTATCATCTGCATAAAATGCTTTGTGGAATGTTTGTGGGAAATCAGCCATATAAAGTTTGAACAGGACAGGGGCTATTGGAGCTTGCTGGACTACTGCGGAGATCTACATTCGAGAGGAGACTGCATCACCGTTCAGGGAGATTAGGTCATTCGGTAGACCTAGCTGGTTCGCCTTGAAGACTACATCGTTGTTCCATACTTGATCGAAAGCTTTAGAAGCATCTAGAAAGAGGGCTCCACCTTTGGCGACCTTTCCTTAGTGCCTGGTGAATGGTTGCTGCGATGCGGGCAGTTTGATGAAGACTTGAGTGTTGGGCAAGAAAACATATTTGTTCGTTCGGGTTTAAGTGGTGTACGTCTGTGACGCTGTTTCAAAGCGTGTAATATCGCTTTTTCGACAAGTTTCGAAAGTGATATAATCAGACTGATGGGCCTATAGTCAGATGGATTGGAATTGGCTTCAAATGCTTCAACCTCAAGATGGAGTTGATGATGTTGGCAAGCTCTAAAAGATACTTGCTGGAGAGGTTTTTCAGATGGTTTACTGTGATTCTATCTGGGCCTGGAGCTTTTTCATAATTTTCGTAATTTTAAAAATTACGCGTCCGTCCAGTTACGTGTTGATTTACGTACAACAGAAACGACGAATAATCTGTCTTATAAGGCTTGGAGCTGACAGCGTGTCGGCTAGGGCCATATTTTTTTTCATCGATCTGATTGATATTCCTGATTGCTTGATTTGGACCTAAAACATAAAATATTTCAGGCTTAGAAATTCTTCCTCGATATAAGTTTTAATTGTATCAAATTCCACGATTTCGGATGCCTCTGATTTTCTTAAAAAGAGAAGAAAATTTTTCGCTAAGCCAATATATAGAAGAAGTTAGCAGATACAAAGTAATTTTAATGGAAAACTAAAAGATAAAGAAAATATTCTGATAGTTATTCTATTATCTATATGGTATTTTGGGAGAATTATATTGTCAGTTATATTACGTTATTTCTTATTTAAGTTATGAGGTTAATATTTATATAATATTGACTACTGACGTTCAAGTTTGACGTCTTGTTGACGTCAACACGGATAAGCATTAAGACAAGTGATGAATTAAAGAGTTTAGATATGTAAGATAATATCTGATAAGTTTTAAATAATTTAAAAATATGATCTATAATTCAGCGAAAAACAATAAAGAGTCTGTTTCATACAAATTTAAAAAAAAACCTTAAATTTATAAGTCTTGTATATACAAAGCAGCTGAAGTCTGATGACGCTTCTATATCATTCCTAAATATATAATACCAAATTTGAAAACGTAAACAATTATTTCTGTTAACAGATTTGGTAGATGAGAGAATAATACGACTTTTGTCTTCAATTTGTTTACATTGATAACACTATTGATTTGATTTGATAAATATCTAAAAATGTTTAAAGAATTTAAGGAAACCTATTTATCTAAATGTATCTTTATAGTAGGAAACTACTAATGTGGGCGAGACATAAATATCCTGGTGTTCTCTGTGTGAAACATGATACTTCCCACTATAAGTTGTAAAAATCGACAACCTTCAGTGATAATCGTTCATCTCATATTTCAAGTATATATACTTCAATGTATCGTTCCATTTTATATCAAAATTTCATTTAATTTTACAATATTTTCGATTCTCCTGATTTAGCTCCGATCGATCTTTGTGATTCGATTGAGGAGGAAGGAATTTTGGAAATTGGGTTCAGTAATGGAATTGGATAGAATTGTATTGAACCAAAAACATTATGGCCTTATATTGTATCAGGTATTAGATATAGTACTCAGAAAAATTGGTCAATATATATTAGCATTTTTCCGACCTTTTTGCCATAACATATAGGTAGAAGTATGTTGGTTTGGCATAGTCTGATGGCAAGTCTGATCATCGTCCATTTTCGCACTTTCTCATCATTTCGAAAGCAAGCCCTGCTTCGTCTATTTGAACAAATGCTAATGGAAGGCGCTAATGTCGGGCTAATATCGGGTGTATACGTTGGATTCGGCACTCCATTCGAGCTGCTAGAGGTATATCTTTCACAACTCTTACAACATGTGGGTGAGCACTGTCATGAAGGATAGGTTATTCAATATATTTAGTTCACTTCAATAGACATCTGAAGTAACAGTTTAATTTGGTTTTACTGTTGACCATATATATATTTTGCTTCGGTATCGATGATAGCGTTTTTCTGTCTCAAAAAACAATGAAATTGCGATGATGGCAGGATTCTAAATGTCACTTTTAGTCACTTAATTTGTATGGTAGCCATATGCTCTCCCATCGCATATAATGTCTCTAGACAGTTGATTCATTGACTGATAATTGTCTCAAATTTCTTTGAGTATTTGAGGGATTTTGTCAAATAAGTCTTGCAATTTATTGTCCGACAGTTTAGATATGAGGAAGCAATATCACCATAAGTCTCTAAAACTGTTGAATAGGCGGTAGCAGCAGATTTCATCAAATCAAAAAGCGATTTTGAGCGTTCTATGATTGGTGTCTGTGAACTCAATAACACTATATGGAAATGTGTTATTTTATATAAGGTTATGTTGTTTAACAGTTCTTTACTTTATACTTCGCATTTTCACTAGTGGATATCGCTTATTAAAATACATAAAAAAAATAATATGTATCTCAGGAGGATTTGGTCGTATCGACCTTTTAGAAATGAGGAAGCTGCCAAGGATAAACATTGACTGTCAGTCAAGTTTATATAGTCATAGCCTTGTATATATTGAGTAGAATGGTCCCATGAGTTCCCCAGTGATATCCCGACAATGTTCGAAGCACGCCGATTTCCACTATTCCAGCCATACCTCTTCCTCCAAGGTAGTTTACGAATAATAGCCATTCTTTTTGATCATCATGTTTCTCTTGCTAATAATGCTGATTCGACGGCAGTTCCTGTAAAAGTAGAGGTTTTGAGGAAAAAGTTCAGTGTTCAAAGTTCGAAGTCCATTTTCCTCAGTTCAAACTAGCAATTCGTTTAGGTAGCGTTCTAGTATTTTTTTAACTGCACTTGTGAATTTATGGTTATAAGAGAAAGGGTGGGATTTATTCATGAACCCTAATTCAGTACGCTATTAACTTGTGTAAAAGCGCTCCATTCAATTTTTAGTGGACTTCAAACAAGGATGAGATTCTATGTTCGACTGTATATATATTTTATGAATGTTCACCGATTTCTCCGTCAATTGTTCACTGACTTTCATAATTGTATTTTTATTCGAAAGAAAACACTTCCGAGGAGATCCGATTAGACACAAATCATAATCTGATGGCGGAGTCCGGGGAAATCGAGGGGAAACCCTTAAATTTCAAAAGCATGTACAATGTTTTCACATATTTGTTTATATAAAATTATCAGATATTTTTGTATAATGTTATTACAGATTTGATATACCGCAAGAAACAACTACTTAACGATTACGAGTTAGAGGATATTTGTTTAAATATTATGGGGATGTACGGATAACTACCGGACCGCTACACCCTTCAAGGGTTTTTTAGGAGAGTTTAGTAAGGGTTTGCTTACCAAAGTCGTTCAGTACAAAAGCCAAACAGTTTGATTTTAAGCACTAACAATATGATATGCGACAATCAACAATATGAATCCGTAGAGGTATTGCAGGCAACTGCCTCTATGCTGTGGTTGCTAGAGCGTTCAGCTTACACTTGGAGATCGCGGGTTTGACTCCCGGCGGGGGCAATAACTTTTTGATCCAGTTCCAGGTTAGTAAAAAACGTTTGTCAAATCACCTTTAATCGTTCTTTATTTTCAATCATTGTTTGTTGATTCTCTATCTTTCCTCATACGGGCTGCAACTTTACTTGACCTACTCATCGTAATACTTAAAATAACTGTGCATATGACACAAAATTATATTATTATTTTTGTATTATTTGGGTCCGGTACCGATTTCAAACTTATCAGCTGGTAGTAGTTAAAATAATATTGTAAATAGATAAGTAGGTTTAGATAGCTATTAAGCTAAATTGTGTGTATATAGTAGAATATAAAATAGGTGTAGTAGATTTTTTTAGTTTTTAGCGTTCCTTAATTATTTTTTGAAGTTGGTCCAACCTTTGTTTTAATATGTTTGTTCAAATTTATGTTATACTTTAAACCTTCGGTCACTAAGAAGAGATCGTACGACCCTATACCTTTTCTACTAATATTCCATGTTGCTAGTATATCGGGTACTTTGGACATTTTAATTGAATCAAACGCTTTCTCCACTAAAATGTTAAGGCTTCACAATTTTGCGTGTCAACACTGTGCAGGTGCCATGCTAAACCTCTCTGTTGTTGTTTTAATATATGTACCGCCGATGAGAGTACCGTGTTATTTAAGATTTATTATTTTAACCCAGTACATATTGTATATTTTTGAATAAATTAATACATGGCGAATTTTTTTCTTTATCAATTAGTCTGAGATCTGATGGAACGTCTCCATCCGATGCCAAAATTCGCTAGACTCATGATTTTGTCGAATTAATTATTCGCAAATATTTTAACTTTACATGAAAAAAACAACACCACCCATTAATTCCGCCGGCTTCAAATCAATTAAAATTAAGCGCTGACAGCTTTCGTTCTTCCGAATCCGAACTTAATATACCAAGACAGAGATCACGGATTGAATTTTGCGTTTATGTCTAATCGTTCTTTATATTCACTCATTGTTTCTTTATTCTTATCTTTCCGCATACGGGCTGCAACTTTACTTGACCTACCCATCGTAATACTTAATAAAATAACTGTGCATATGACTCAAAATTATATTATTATTTTTGTATTATTTGGGTTCGGTACCGACTTCAAACTGATCAGCTAGTAGTAGCTAAAATAATATTGTAAATAGATAAGTAGGTTTAGGTAGGCATTAAGCTAAATTGTGTGTATATAGTGGAATATAAAATACGTGTAGTAGATTTTTTTAGTTTTTAGTGGGTTCCTTAATTATTTTTTGAAATTGGTTCAATCTTTGTTTTAATATATTTGTTCAAATATATTTTATACTTTAAACCTTCGGTCACTAAGAAGAGATCGTACGACCCTATACATTTTCTACTAATATTCCATGTTGCCAGTATATCGGGTACTTTGGACATCTTAATCGAATCAAACGCCTGCTCCATTAAAATGTTAAGGCTTCACAATTTTGCGTGTCAACACTGCGAAGGTGCCATGCTAAACTTCTTTCTGTTGTCGTTTTAATATATGTACCGCCGATAAGAGTACCGTGTTATTCAAGATTTATTATTTTAACCCAGTACATATTGTATATTTTTGAATAAATTAATATATGGCGAATTTTTTGCTTTATCAATTAGTATGAGGACTTTCCATCCGATGCCAAAATTCGCTAGACTCATTATTTTGCCGAATTAATTGTTCGCAAATATTTTAACTTTAACATGAAAAAAACAACACCACCCATTAATTCCGCCGGCTTCAAGTCAATTAAAATTAAGCGCTGACAGCTTTCGTTCTTCCGAATCCGGACTTAATATACCAAGACGGAGATCACGGATTGAATTTTGCGTTTATGTTTAATCAAACAAATTCCCGGGCGGGTCGAGTGTGGATCTCGCGTGTTGAGTTTGCGTTCGCGTCGAGACAATAAACGCTTCGAAATCGAGCCAAATATTAATTCACGGGGTCGGGGTAAAAAGATCAACAAGAGATCCGAGTCCTGGTAATGTGAGTAGACTAATTAAATTGGCATTTTAGCGGCGGAGGGTTAAATTCGGCCATCGATTTTCGTCTAATAAAAAATGCGAGCTCGAGACAAATAGAACAGATTTGTCGTATTTTTTAAAAAAGTCTCTTAATGTTTTTCGAAGAATAGTGAACACGAAAAACCGAATAATATTGATAAGACATTGCGGATGCTTTTAAAGTAACTGTTGATTTTTCCCAACTGAAATGCTTTTTATTTTTATGAGGGATGTCTTTTATATTTCGAGACTGAATTCTCTATCTTAAAGTTCAATGCTTTTTTCCATATCTTTACTCAAACTATGCCTATAGGGATATTATTAAGTATATTAAGAATCAATAAAAGATTTGTGGTGATTTTTTAAGAAAGTCTCCTAATGTTTTGGGATGAATAGTGAACATAAAAATCCGAATATTATGAATGGGACATTGCAGATGCATGTAAAGTAGCTTTCGAAACATCCTAATTGAAATCATCTGCTTCTCATTTTTACGAGGGATGTCTTTTATATTTCGGAACTAGCTTTTCTTTATTAAAGTTTAGTGTTTTGTTGTTATTTACTTAAGACGTGTCTATAGAGAAAGCCTTTTAATTAGCAATAGGAATTATCGACTGAACACAGTCGAAACAATGGACAGTCGCAAAACAGTCGACCTGGTTGATAGTCAATAAAGTAGTCGACTGCAAATAGTAATTATTACTTCAGTCCAATGTATGCTCCGACGGTTTTTCTTTTCGTGTTTACAGGTGAAGATTCACGAATTCCTTCTCTTATTAATTTTTTATAAAGGAAATTACGGATTATCGAAGTCTCTTTGAGAGCGAAGGAAGGAGATAATTGTTGTATTCTATTATGTTCAAAAGAACGGCTTCATTCTGAATGATGTAAAATTATTTATAGAGTTTATATAATTATTTTCATTGTAAAGAAAAATGGATTAATGACCCCTAAATATTTGTATCGTATTTTCTCGATCAATATTTATCAACTCTAACTAACTTACCCTATGCTCAATTAATTACCTTTCAGCACCCATCTTTTTAAATAAAATAATAATTTCTATATTCTTTCTATCGCTAATCCGGAATATTTCAAGATTACTATTCTTTGAAATTTCAATGAAAGAACTTTAACATTCAAAGGGCTTGAACAAACTTCCAGAGGCTTAGAAAATCGAAAAAGTCAATAAAGAAAGTTGACATAATATCTACAATATTAATTAACAATACATTTGTAACTAACTTCATGTTAGCAAGTCTTCACATTTTATTATGTGTCATTTCGTCCAAGTGTGAACAAAATATTTTTCAGTGCGTTGAGAATGTTTGAATATGAATATATAATCTATTAAAAGTTTTTTTGGTAATGCGTCGTGGATATTTGTGACGTCGAAACATTACGATGTTGCCGCATCAACTCTGAGTTTTAGTTCAGTTTGGCTTTGACATACAGGAAAATTCTAATCTAAATAAAATAATTGAACAAAAATTATATCAAATATAATTTATTTTTGCATTATAGTAAATATAATACATATATTATCAAATGACTTAACACTGCAATTAAGAACACAGGTATAATAGTTTTTGGGCTAGATTTGTTTTGTTTACATTGAACTCTTCCACATCACCTATAAGGTAGAGCTTCTAGATGCATTTTAATATAGAGTTATCCCCCTGGAGGCCTAATCTACCTAATTAACAATTGTATATCTGAGAAACGTATTTTACTTTCATTCGAGAGCATATTTCCTTTTTACTTCCAGTTCTTGCTTCCTTTCATGGTGTGTTTACTTGGCAAGTCATCTTGGTATCACTGTATCTTTATTTCTTCTACTACTATCTGTGTACACCATTCTTGATAAAATTAATCACTGAATTATGTTTAATGCATTTACCATATCTACAAAACACTTAGTATTTATTCTCTCCTCATATGTTCAAACCTAATGCTCATGTTTAATTTTGAACAATTATCTGTGCCCACAAATCTTTCACGCTTTACGATACCAGTTATACTCAATTAATTATGTGCACACCTTTAGTTGTTTCCACTCTCATCACTCTGTCTCAGGAATTTCCAGCATTGCACAGCATTATCACATATCCTGAAATTTTTCTTCAGTCACTTTTAGTTCACCACTCACTGTCCAATTCAATCACTAAACTGTTAATGTCTAATCTGTCCAAAACATCTTCAAGAGTCCACCATTTATCAATTACTTCGTTTGTATATCTTATCGAGTTTATCCAAACCTAAGGTATTATGGTTGACAATGCTTCCTTCCACATATCCAAACAGTTTTTGATGGAATATCCTTCTCGACCAGCAATATATCTGCAATTAACTATTAATAAATATAATGACCAACAAAACCCAATTGAATGCTAGTGTAACTATTACCTTTTTCCATCAATTTTTATTGTCTTTACTATTTTTTTACTGTCTTGCCAAGAGTGCCACAATGAATCATTTTAAAATATTCAAGTTTCTTATATTATTTTATGTCTTTAATTGAATTCTTTTTAGGGTAATGTCTGGAAGTTCCATTAAACCTCTCCGATGTTTATCTTTACACTATTTAAACCCTATGCCCTGTAAGAGTGTATGAAAGGATGTCTTAATCCTTCAAAAAGCTACATGTCCCTAATTATTTTATGTATACTTTCCAGAGAGACAATTTTTTCTAAAATAATTTGATTTCTTATACATTTCATATATTTGGTCTCGAATAGAGCCAATATCAAGTTGGTCAAGATTCGTCACCCACATTGTATGTAGACGGATTTTCTTACATGAATCTAACGTATTATTCTTCATTTTGTAAGCGATGTTATTCTCATTACCGACAGTAATATTTAGCACGGCAGCAACCCCCTAAAAAACATTTTCAATAAAATTGTAGGGACTTATATTATTATATAATATCATCAATAATTACCTCTTTAACGGAATTTACTGGCAAAAGGGGGCCTCCGTTATATCGTTCATTTTCGAAATAACCTATTAAAGCCGCAATGAATTTTTGACCCTGAATATTTATTGTTTTCGCCATTTTCAAACAAAGTAATATGTTATATTACGGAACGATTTAAAATTTATCAAAATAAAGGGTTAAAATAATATTTGCCGGTTTATAACCCATAATAATTATAACTAATACTTTGAATAATTTATACTTTAATTAATAATAATTTTATATTTAATTAATAATTAATATTTAATAGTTTATGTTTTATTTATTATACTACCGAAGAAAAAATAGATTTTCTAATTACTAATACGCTTCTTAGTATAGTAATTAGTAACTATTATTAGCTTTATGTAACGGAAAGCGAATATTACGAAAACACATTTCTATTAAATTTTGTTTTTGTGTTTTAGATGAATGATTTTCGTCTTAAAGAAAATGGTAAATATTCAAAATAATAATAAATATAGCGGTTTGATGTAGAGAACGTCAATTGAGCTCATCAGCTCAATCTATTTTACATGACTGATTCTGAATTTGATATGACAAAACTACATGACATACATTATAACTAATTATTCACCATCACTTTTGGACACGAAACACAACACCGAAATTTGGAAGGAAAACTCTGATCCAAAAATGTTCAAATTGCAAATTCTTTGAAACAAAATTGTCTAAAAATTCACAATTTCATTCAAAATGTGAATTTCAAATTAACGAAATAAATGTTTTTTAATTTAACTGAAAGGGTAGCCTATTATTGTATTATACGATTGCTATATGATATACCCACCTTCTTTTAATTTTAAAGGACAATTAAAAAATTGTTAAGAAATAAGGTGTACCAATGAATATATTTTTGAATTATTAGTGAAACGAACTTTATAGAATCTTTAACTTGTAATAATGCAGTTTTATTCAAAGTAAAATAAAGTCTTAAAACGTAGGAATACTTAAATTCATACGGAATTCATTAGGTTTTGCAAAACAAAACATGTATTACGTCATGGTCCCACTCATTCAAATTGGGTCCTAGTTTTACTTAATTTGGTTAGCAACATTTCAAGCGCCACCTTTCGACAATCTCCAGAAATGACACTTCCTAATTGATCTGTTTTGAAATAGTAGGTGTCTCTATACTGATAAGACCGGCGATATCGATTTTATAGTGCCATCTGTTAGTATGAAATAAAATCTTATATATATTTTTGTAAATTTAAACATTTTACCTTGAATAATTATCAATAGGGCGGCGCTAAAGTATGTAACATGTAGGAATGTTCCTCAGGTCGGTAATTACCTCAATCAATAATTACCTCTTTAACGGAATTTTCTGGCAAAAGGGGGCCTCCGTTATCTCGTTCATTTTCGAAATAACCTATTAAAGCCGCAATGAATTTTTGACCCTGAATATTTATTCTTTTCGGCATATTGAAACAAAGTAATATGATATATTACGGAACGATTTAAAATTTATCAAAATAAAGAGTTAAAATAATACTTGCCGGTTTATAACCTATAATAATTATAACTAATATTTTGAATAATTTATATTTTAATTAATAATAATTTAATATTTAATTAATAATTAATATTTAATAATTTATATTTTCAGGTCGGTCGGTCGGAATGAATGGCTGTCGATACGATTGGTTGTCCGAACACTCACTACTATTTTTGGAAGGAACATGCACGAGAACTAAAAACACTTGTTGAGTCAAACTTGTTTATTTTAACTTATAATTGATACATGTGGTCGACGGGTGAATGGACAGGATATTAGGTTAGATAGAGGCAATACGGTAGCGCTGTGGAAGTGGTACTGTTACAAGGGAGTAAAAAAAAAAAGAGAGTGAGACATCGTCGTGGTGGTCTTTTATTGCCGGGAACCGCATGGTACCAATCCACCGGCGTCGCCAACCTTTGAACTTGCTGTAGGTGAATGCATGGTGGCCCAAAGGGTCGTAGCGGTCGCTATATCACATCCCTCCTAGGGGAGCTGCCGTGGAACGTACCTCTATGTGGTGCAGGTTCCGGAGTGCACCCGCAATTACGCAATGAATCGCCTAGGGACTGCTTATGAAATGGGGATCCCATCCTGAGCTACGAATTTTACCGGATCAGTTGCCATCGAATTTGTAGCAGGACGTCATTGGTCTTAGGGCGTTTTTATTTGTTTGATGGTACCTATACGTATGGTACCTTACATGTCCCGTTTCGTGAAGCAAGGGTGTTCATGTGTTGATATTATGCATGATAGGCTTCTGTGGTTTTGTCCATCAGGCTAGTCTCGTGGGATAACGTTAGCCATGTGATGTTGATGGGTTCCATTCCTCATGCTACTCTTCCATGCACGTGTCAAGCACCTGTCGAGTGGCTTATGTTGAGCTGGCTTGACTGTTAGGCACTTCGATCACGTCGGGGTCACTAATAGTAGGCACTTTGATCACGTCGGGGTCACCAATTGTAGGAATGTTCGTCGGTCGGTCTGAATGTGTGGCTGTCGATGCGATTGCTTGTCCGAACACTCACCACCATTTGTGGAAGGAATTTGCACGAGAACTAAAAACACTGGTTGAAGAAATACTTGTTTATTTCGATTTAAACTCATACATGTAATCGATGGGAGAAATGACAGGATATTAGGTTAGGTAAAGGAAGTGTGTTAGCGCTGTGGAAGTACAAGGGGGTAGAGAAAAGAAAAGAGAGAGACGTCGTCGTGGTGGTCTTACCGGTGGTGGTATAGCCGGAAACCGCGTGGTACCAATCCACCGGCGTTGCCGACTTTTGAACTTGGTGTAAGTGAATGCGTGGTTGCCTAAAGGGCCCTACCGGTCACTACAAACACAATCGAATTGCAATATATTATATTTATTTGCAATATATTTTACTAAAAGTAAATAAAAGAGTAAGAAAATATCTGTTTTATAATTGTCAAAAAGTTATATCAATTATTTTAATGTAATACATTTTAATAATAATATCATTTTAACTTAACTTAAACGCAATAAGCTGAGACGGTACTTGCGTCGGAATTTTTTTTAATAAGAAAAGTTTAATTTCTATTTGAAAACTTAGTTTGGTATTTAAAGCCTTCTATGTATTCATGGGTGTTTCCACTCTAAATGTAATTTTAGATTCATAAGATTAAAAGAGACAACAAGCCCAAAGAACTGCTTGATAGGATAGAAAAGAATATCGAAATTCCATTGTTTTTTTACACTAGGTTGCCAGGGTTTGCCATTTTCTAATTCGATTTTAATAATTGTGCATTTATGTGTCATTTCACCACCATGAATGACCCTTAGGCCATACCGCTATGGTTCTGCATTGAAACCAAACTACCAGGAATGATATGAACCCAAAAATATTCGGTTTTGAAGCAAGTTCGTGCTCAGAAATCCATCAACCATGTGTGAACGTCAACATTTTGTCATGGAAAAGAATTGTTGTTTGTGGATTATCTCTTAATTGGTAAAATAATAAACTTATTCCGTCATTTAAAAAACCCAGGTTTATAGAAGTAGAAAGTAATTTTTCATTACTTCTTAAACGATCATGGCTAATCAGATAATTGAAAGTATGAATTGTTTCAAACATCCAGTTTATTCGCCAGATTTAGTCTCCTCCAACCACTGATTCTCAAAATTCAACCTTTTTTTTAATATTATTTTTACTAAATAAATAAAGGCCTCTTCAAGGCTTCCGGAAAACACAGTGATATATTCATATACTGGATAATAGTTGGAATAGGTATGCTGGAGTTAAGTGAGATTTTATTGAAAAATAAAGTAAGTTTTAGAACTACAATTGTACTTTTTCATTTATATTTCCGGAAATATGATTCAATTCCATGAACTGAGTTACCAACCTAATATATGAAGTAAAATTAAACTGGCTGACGTATTAGTCAACTCCACGAACATAGTGAACAATATAACTGTAAACTTGATTCCCATTCTGGTTGAACCAGTGATCATTCAGTTAAGTTAGTTGGTCACAAAGTCACGCATTTAGTCACAAAGGTGAATCGACCAATCTTTGCTGCGCATCAGGAAAACCTTCACTACCTTTATTGAATGTAGCACCAGATCATTTAAAACGGTATTAGCTAGAGGGACGTCTCATTTCGACGTCTTATTTTTACGTGAAATTCATAAATTCAATTCTTGCTTCCAAATAACATCATTTGGAACACTAAAAACATCCAGCAGATGGAGTCAAGGGAAATTGTAATAGGTTTGACAGGTTTTGTAAAATCGCAACCCGTGTCTTTAGTTATTCATCGCCGTTTTCAATAGACTACAAAACGACAACTCCTACAGTATCATAGAAAATACCGTATGGAGATCACATAGGAAGATATAACTTACCAACTGTTAATGAAATTGTAATTGTTATAGCTGGCGAGCTATTTAAACGTTGAAATAAAGGTATATAACACATATTCAACAATAACTACTGATATTTTGGAAAGGATAAAACGGATATCTCCTATTAAACAAACAAATCCAGCGACAGGTATAGCATATATATTTTTATACAAGTAATTTATTTTTATCTTAGTTATCTTTTTATTGCTCAGGCAAATACATTAACAAGAAAGTTAGCGCGATGAACTTCTATGCCGCCAGCTATTTCTTCGATACATTGTTGATATGCATGATAAAATATTTTTAACAAATGAAATTTAATCGACTTCAAACAATAAATAAAGAACTCACTAAAAAGTAAAAAATAATCAAACTTACATAATAATCGTTGTGATAACTAAATAAAAATTAACAAAAACACTATTTAACCTATCTACTACAGGCATTTTATATTCTACTATATAAACACAATTTTGCTTAATACCCACTTAAACCTATTTATTTACAATATTATTTTAACTACTACCAACTGGTCACTGAAGTCCCGCAACAAAGACTAGCAACAAATTAGATTTGTTTAGTTCCTAATTTAATTTAGTGTATATATTACAAAATTATATTATTATCTTTATATTTCTTGGGCTCGGCACTGGCTTAAATCTAGGTACATGTCTTTGAAATTCGAGGGTTTTCCTCGACTTTCCCCCTTTCTCCACAACAGATCCTGATTTGGTTACAATGACCACTTCGGAAGGGCCCTCTTTTGAATAACAAGACAATTTTGAAAATCGGTCCGTAATAGATGGAGAAATCGACATACATTAAAAAATATATACGACCGAATATAAAAACCCCCTCTTTTTTGAGGAGTTCTGGAGACTACATACATTTGCTTTATGCTATCATCAGTATCGTAGAAGGAGTCAGTAATATCGACATCGGTTCCGCATATATACTTCCATCAACACATACTAGTAGTCCGCATCATATACAATAATGCATTCAGGACGTCATGATTGTTCTGCCAGCATACGGTTCATCTGTTCATCATACTTACGTGCAATCCAAACTGGGAAAATATTAAAATTTTATTATTGCCAGGTCAGACATTCAATACATTTAAAAATATAAAATAAAATCGTGAACAAATTTGATTACACATTACTAGGTATATTAGTCAAAGTAAATCTGTGCACGTGCAGTTCATATACAATCAGACAGTACAAGCACCTATAACATTAAAAAATACTATCATTCCATATAATAACAACCCTAAATATCTCGTAATGAATCTTGATGCATAACTTCGCTGGAAGGAACATATAGAAAAGAAAAGAACTGAAAAATGTACTTGCTAACTGGAAGAAAATCACAATTATCAGTACATAATAAATTGCTATTATATAAGCAAATACTGAAACCTATATGGACATACGGAGTTCAGTTATTGGGATGTTCTGCAAAGGGTAACATAAATAAAATTTAAAAAATTCAGAGCAAAGTCCTGAGAGGTATTGTGGGCGCACCCAAATACTATAGAAGTGATTGCCTACATCGAGACCTTCAGATATAGATAGAAATCAAGAGAATTGCAAGGGGAGATGAGGAAAGACTCCATTCTCATGAGAATATTGAAGTATTACAGCTTTTAGATGCCACCAGAACAGGACACTGACTCAAAAGAATCAAACCATCTTAGATATAATAATTAAATAATTAAATATATATTAATGATAACAATTAAATAATAAAAAAATTACTCTGTATGAAAAATGACGTTTCAACAGAAAAACGCCTGTTGGATCTACTAGTGTCTATATATTAGTCGGCTTAGCGAATATTTTGTCTCCTTTTTTGAAGAAAATGATAGCACCTTGAAATATCGCATAGTTTAAGCTTATATGGAGGAAGAATTTTTAGGCCTAAAATATTTGTGCAATATGCCCTAGAAATAAACAAATTCCAATAAAACGAAATAAGCCAAAATCAAGCAACCAGGAATAGTCGTCAGATCGGTGACACATATAATATATAAACTCAGATCAGATAACAAAAGTTGTTCTTTTTTAAGAAATTGATATGGTTCTGGAGGCATATTATTATATTAGAGGTAAATGCAAAATTTTTCTATAAATTTTATTGATATTGCCTTGTGTTCAATTTCAGATTTGCAGGTAATAAATATATTAATTTTGCATCGAGAGCTGAAATGATTGTTTGATTTCTCATTTGCTGGTTAGTTCTTAGTCCTCATATGGGAAACCTAGCAAAGTAGAAAGCAGTTGATTAACGAAAGCTTTAGAAGTGAGATGGTGAGATTGTACAATATTACATAAAATGATAGCTTGACATAAATAAATTTACTGACAGGAAAAATAAGACAGCTACTGTATTAAAGTAAATAGATATTAAAGTAAATAAATATTAAAGTAAAGTAAATAAATGAGTAAAGTTAAATAGGTAAATAGGTAAATGGCGTCTTTCATCAAATAAGCCTGGTTTTTTATTCAATTTATTGTTTTTTAATATGTATTTTAGGTGCAGAATAAGAATAAAAGATAAAAATGATATTAATATCAAAATGAAGTAATGAAAATATATAGAAAAAGTTTAACTACGTAATTTGCCTAGATAGAGCACGTGGGACAAATAAAAGAAATTATGAATTTTCAGTAATTTGGTAATATTTTAAACAGATGATAAATATGACATTAATAATATGACATATATGACAATGTATTCTTTAAACCTTATCAAATATTAAAATTATTTACTTTATAGAGCTGTTTTAAAAAGACTAATAGTTAGTTCATTTAATGATTATAAATACATTACTTTAATATAATTTCTATATTATAAAAAATAAAGTTACTGTTGCACTGCACCTACTGTTACCATAGTCGCGGGTTCAAATCCTGCTGGGCCATGGTCGTAAATTAATGTTTGTGTTTGTTTAATTGTTGTGATTGTCCCAAGCAAGAGTGCAAAATCCGACAAGGATAATGATACCAGTCATGCCAATACCTAGGCTGGGTAAGACCGGATGTCTTCTGGGATGATTTCTAAGGTGGTCACTCGCCAGTCGGTAGGCTTAATGCTGAGAACCGTGGTTCGGAGCCCACGATAAATTGTAGGTCCAGTCCAGATAAACCGCTAGTTGGTAAAAGGATACTTTAAAAAATATAAAAAAGTTATATATACTTATATTTAATGCTCTGAAGTTGCAGTACTGAAGATAATTTTACTCATGATATTTTTGTTATAATATTCAGTGATTTAGTTATTTAAACCTATACCTTACCATTATCTTGTTGATTACTAAAACTTAATGGAAATCAAATTTAGCTAAATACCATTTAATAAAGGTTAGTAAGTGTTAGTACTTCAGAGAGTTTATATGTATTTTAATATACAAACATTCGTTAGTGTAATTAATGTTATATATCAAATATATTTCCTTTCATCTTATATTAAAAATATTGTCAAAACAAGTTTTAATAATATTTATGTATTTTTTTAAGTCACTACGGGGCGATTACTAGTAATAATAAAAGCTTAATTTTCGATGGTAATACAGAGAACATAAATATACCATTTGTACAGTACTCCCTCCATCATTGTAAATTGAGATATAGTAACCCCTATCACCAAAGAATGGGTAAAACATAACGACCATTCAAATCTGGACCGTATGAAATACAAACCGATTTTTGTTGATAACAAACGATCGCGATATTCTTGAAATCGAACAATAACTGTTATAATACTGTCACCCTTGCCCCTCCTGAATTTCCCCAACCGGCAATTATTTCTAATTTCCCGCGAACTAATATCGTCGAAATCATTAAACACCGACGAACCATTCTTCGAATATGTGACAGGCGAGAGCCCGTCCACCGATCCCCGACTCTCCCCGACCTCCTTTGCCATACCCCCCATCTGTTTCACCAACCTGGTAAAATATGGGACGACGTTGATATGAACCCCCCGCGGATGGACCGCCCGTTGGAAGATGATAAAGTTTCCTCCCCGCTAATCCGAACCTATGTAGCTGGAAACTTTTTCGCCGGTTTAATGCGGAACGTGTTTGAACTTGTTGTTCTTCGTTGGCACCGTGATGGGGCGAGTTGGTTTGCGCGAGGGCGGCTGACGTGCTAATTACGCTGGAGAAGGTGGCGCTAATTGACTGTTAGCTGCGATCAGATGTGTTTGGTGTCAGTCTAAACGGTTGCAGGTATTAGGATGCGGTTTATTATAGTTGAAATGAGATTGAGCGGTGAACCGCTGGCTCGGGGGAGGGGAACGGAAGGGGACCGCGTGCTGTTAAACACCTTGATGTAAAACCCTGTCACTTTTATACGGTGTGATAACCGTTCTAATATCCAATCAACCTCTTCGGTTTCTCTTTCTCTACTTACTTTTTTTAAAAATATTAATTAAATAATTATTAGATATATGCCAAGAGTCTAATTCTGGAGAATCCCTGCATGCGCGCAATAGCTTGAGTTTGTAATGTGGTCACTTGTTGAACATTATAGGTATATTTGAAGAATATAATATAAATAGAATTAATTGTCTTGAATTCATAAGTTCATCTAATATCATATATATTTCTGTTGAGAGCCAAGTTCAAATGTTTTGGTATATTTTGCCTTCCTAAAAACTTTCATATTAAAAAAAAGGAGAAAATAAAACAACATGTAAGTATTTTTCAATATATAAACACCACAATAAAAAAAGTTATAGTTCTTTTAATTTGTTCGTATACTTAAAGACTATAATTTACTTTCTGGAATTCTTAAATTAACCTAATATCTTACTTAAAATTCAAGTTCAAATTTGACTAAGTTTACTGTCTATTATTTTAAGCTTATGTATTATGTCTAAGTTATTGAACCTTTTGAAAATATATTTAATTTTAAAATAAAACGAGAAAATAAAACAACATGTTAAGTAACAAATATAATTTATTTATCAATATATAAGTATACAGTACTAAAAAATACCTTGGGGGGTTTCTCTCAATTAATTCACTAGAAGCAATTCAAATCAATATGCATTAAGCCTGCTTGTAGCATGAAAAGGCTGTATTTGTTACATCATTTACCCAAGCTTCAACACTCGTAGCGCCCTTTGCATGTTCTGTACCTATGGAATTCGATAGGTTTGCTTGCTGAATATTATATAAATGTTTGTGAGTCAATAAATCTAGTATTTTCAAATTGCCACTACTTAAATTAGCTCTTGTTTCATCCAATGGACCATTCATTTAAATTTTTGCAGCTAGTTTAGCTGCAATCATATTTTTATCTGATTTTAATAACATTCAGCTCTCATTCTTTGATACATCTTATGAATCTCCCATTGATTTCGCTCAATTTAATGGAAATATTTTTCCAAAATAGAAACCCACAATCTTGAAAATCTCCAACCGAGCCAAATTTCAATGTTTATTGTTCAATTTTATTGCTGCGTATTGACTATCTGATTATATATATCATAATGGATTATAATTATTACAATGAACATGGTCGAGCAGGATATACAATGTAGAACTGTTTGGAATTGCGGAAAGATTGTTCAAGAACATTAGTTAGAATACAGAACATTGTCTACAGTAACACCATCGTTAACTGTTGCTTGGATTTTATGAGGAGAAAATGGATAAGAATTCTTTTATAAATAATATGTCAAAAACATTAGGGTGTAAAAAAGTACACAGGTACTAACAGAAGAAAATAAGGAGAACTATACTAATACAAAATGACTTAATAAGGAAAGGTGAGGTGGAAACACAGGAACCAAGAAAACAAGAACTAAAGGCAAAAACAAAAGGGAATGTGGGTAATTGCTCAGAATATATATCAGCACTTAATTAAAATTTGTGTATAGAGAAAGAATATTAAATTATTTTGCAGACGTGTTAAATGTATTAGGGAGAATGCAGTGATTAAATCTTTCTCAAGAAATATTTATACAGGTGGTAATAGAAAAAAATTAAAGAGAAACACAGCGATATCAAAATGACATTACAGGGAAATACCGTACCGAAAAAAATAAGAACTAAATTTAACGGTAAATACGCAAAAATCTTCAATGAAAGTAAAATAAAATACATTATTTGTATATAAATTTGTCAATTAGGTGGATTAGACCTCCAGGGTATACCAATACATAAAAATCGCCTAGAACTTTACCTCATGGGTGATGTGGAAAAAAGTTCAGTATCAACATCACTCAAACAACCAATGTTAACCTACAAACTATTGCTTTATAATTAATTGTAGTTTCAGGGTTTTGAGAAAATATGCATTAGATGTACTATGATGTTAAAATAAATTATATTATTATTTACAATTTGAACAGTCCCAAACATAAATGCGACCATACCTCAGCAGGATTTGAACTCGTGATTGTCGCAACAGTAGGAGTACCGTCCTGTCGCTCTCACCACTACATCAACCAAGGCGATCAAAATAAGCATAAACAACAGACATAATTGCTTGTTCCACCGTTCTAATAAGTCGCTTTTTCTCTCTGTAATATAAAATGGTTCTAAATAAAGTAAATATTTTTATTTAAAAGCAAAACATTTCATAACTTGCGGAGTCGATGGGATTTTCTTGCAATAACACAATATCGTATAACACACATCATAAAGCTGTTCACTCTTGTTCTCTCTTGAATTTGGATTGGTAATCGCTGCGCAATTACTCAAACCATTTCTTGGTAACTGAAGCTGCAAGGTCACCCATAATGTATTGAAATTATTCACAGCGCCTTAGAATTATTAAATTGTTACAAGTAGGAAACATCCATGGCTTGGAAAACACCTTCAGTTTGTGGATTCTGCAGTGGCCCAATCCCATACTTCTGGGTATAAGCCGGATAAATATTGCTGTGAATTATCATACTTTTTTGGAACTTAAACAGAAGCTTTCAGTTTAGGATGAACTAACACTAAAGGCCGATTTCAGTAGCTCACTTACCTTGCCCGAGACATATTCAAATTTGCAATCAAACTTGGTACATTTTTCAAGCAATATATCCATATAGAGCATACCAGATAAATTTGAGTAACAGCAATGCCATTCAGAAAATCACCAAAAATTCAGACATCAAATAATCAATTTAAAGTACTCAATTTACCCAGATTGCGCAGTATATGGCTTTTTAAAAATAATTAACTTTAGTTAATTATGAATGTAAGCTTTTGTGAAGATATAGGTCACATTGATGAAAATATTATTCACAATGTAAATCCAAAATATGTTGAAATGGTTACAATGATTGAAAAATGCAAAATTTTGAATGATCACAGATTTCTTCATCATGACAAGAGCTCTGGTTTACGTTCTTCTTTCAGAGCTTTTATGCCACAATGCTTTCTTGCATAGTATTGGTTATTTAAACAGACTTTTCGACAACAATGAATATATATTATTCCGCAACTCTTTTGTCTAATTTAGCTTAGTGAACTCTCTCTCAATAGCGAGAGACGAAAAGAATTTAGGAAAATATATATTTACTTTGGGTTTTAGTTCAACGGTTTTGCAATTTTTTGATTACATTAGTTTTTTAAGTTAATTAAGTTTAAACATTACCTTTTTTATAATTCTTTTGTTAGTCAATAATAATTTTAAAAATTATATATTGTATTAAACATTTTATATTTCTAAGTGGTAATATTTACGACAAAAAATTGCTTTAGTTATAACAATTCATAAAAATAACAAATTAAATAATACTCGTACAAGGATAAAAAGGAAACAAAAGGGAACAAAAAAGTTCCTTTCTAGTCAATAATACTGAATGAACATCTCGAAGTCATCCATTGGCTCTGTCACAACTTAGGTTACATTATGGGACACCTGATATCCGGGGTCAATATATTTGAAACACCATTAGATTTGCACAAAATAGGTAACAGAACTGCTATATTTATGTTGTTACAAGAATATTCTTTAGTTTAAAATATGATTTATTTATATGCATATTATTTACAGTCTATTTACTGATTTACTCGGATTTTCTTTCCCACGTTTTGTATTTTAATGATTGAAATTACTAGATATACCTGCTTGATTCACTTATATCTTGCTTTTGACATATAACCATATCGACCAAATCGTTTTTAATTACATCTCCATCTATAGAAATAAAGAGAACCGAAAAAGTCATACTTTTTCCTGGAGTCAACTTTCTTGTTTACTCACAAAGACAAATACTGGTAAATTAATAAAAATCGCTCTTCTTTTTCCTCAGATGACGATACCAAAGTCAACAAGGGAATATTTTAAATTGAAATCGACCAAACCGAAATAAACGAGATGGGCCCCAGACCTAAAAAAAAGCCATTGTGGATGCGAATACCGCAAAAAATTATACCTAATAAAATATTCAAGTTCTTTTTATAGGTAATCAATTAACTCAATCTCATAAATGAGCAAATATAATGTAACTTATATAGTGTTGTTAATTTTCTCATATATGTTATATTTTATTTTGAATTTTTATGTTTTGCTAACTCTTTCAAAGTCCTTTCTAAAAATAGATTTTGCGGTCACCTAAAATGTACTTTTTATTGTCATTTACCTTTGTAAAATTTATTGGCTATAAGATAAGATATTTACAAAAATAAATAGTAATCAATAGGAAGGACTGTTTGGTTTCTCTGGACAGTTTATTTAGAATAAAGATATCATATATTCATTGATTGGTGATGAATCAACAATTCCAACAAATATATGGTATACATTTTGTGATATAATTAATTTCCTTTTCAATGTCTATGTTGTAGTTGATGTCATGTAGTTATTTCTTCTGTTCTTCTGGTATTCTGTTTCTTGTTATATTTCTCTCAATATGGCTGATTATGATTTCATATGTAATGGAGGTTATCGTCGTAATTCGATAATTCTGTTCATTCTGTTAATTCTGTTTATTGATTAATTGTTATGGAAATACTGACGCCATAATGTAGTTAAGTGTTGTTAAAACCTAATGAAAACAATTACAAACAAAAACAATAGGTTGACAATATTGAATTTAATATGAGACCAATCTGCAAGAAGTTTTGCTTGTCCTGTCCAGCTGGAGGAACCAGCGGGCTGGCTTGGTTGATTGCTTTTAAATTTCATAACATATAGTTTTAATAAAATGCGGCTTTTGTCAGTATAAAATATATTTTGAAACTGTATTTAGCTTATAAGTGAATGAATTCCGGTAGAAAATAGTTGGTCAATATATTTATACCAAATTGTTTAAATTGTTATGAAGATAGAAAAATAACTAATTAAGGGACTAACTAATAACTAATAAGGTTTTATGTGCGACATTCATATTTCAAATAAAGCATTACCAAACATTCTCTATAAAGATCCACTTTTTCCAACTTTAGAAATAAATATTGATTTTTTTTACTACTATTGAATTGAGGGTTATCAATATATTTTAGAGCTGTATATAGTTCAATAACGGATTTGTGCACGAATAAAAATTTTTGGTGAAATATATCTTAGTTTCATACAGCATTTCATTGTATAGAGTCTGTCCCAGTAATGACAGAAAATGAATTCCAAGGCTTATTGGACCAAATCCAAATCCAATCTCAAGCTGTTAAATAAATTTCAGACGGCTTAGCAGTTAATAAGTCTCCTTTTCCAGACGTTTACATGCAATGGGAAATATTCTAAAGGAGAAAAAACTTTTGCTATAAGAATTAACTGAATATTTTATTGAAAATATTGTCCATCGATCGCTGCTTCGTGTACTTCTTGATATATCTTAAGAGATTGTCTACCTTTTCCTTGATATCGTCATAAGAAGTATAGCGCTGTTTAGATAGGTTACGACTCATATGTCGGAAGAAACAAAAATCAGAAGGAGCAAGTTCTGAAGAAGAATACGACGGCTAGGTTAGCACTTATCATTTTAATGTTTCCAAGTATGTTTTCACAGGTTTTGCAACATGTGGTCGGGCGTTTTTATGCTGAAGACTAACATTGTTGTATTCCGGTAATTTTTCGCGCAATCTTCGGCTCAAACGCATTACTTGTAATCGATAGCGATCCCTTTTGATGGTTTCATTAGGTTTTAGCAACTCATAGTATACCACTCTATGCTGATCCTACCAAATATAGAGCATTAACATGGAGTCATGGCTTTGCTGTTGTTGTTGATGAAAGACCAGATAATCCCCATGGTATGTTTCGTTCTAAATTACTGTTATTTTCTTTCTAGTATCCTTCTAGTAATTCGATGTTACTGTGGCTGGTTGTGCCCCATACCTGGATGCCATAAATCCATAAAAACTTCAGTATAGCCTTATAGATGGCCCTTTTACTGGTGTCTTACAATTCACTTGATTTCTTTTTATCCATATGTGTTTGCGCCAAGTGAAGCGTCGGTCAAGCTGTATAGCCAAATATTTAGCGTCATTTGGGGTTTGTGGAATCTCTGTACTACAAAGTTTCACAGTTGGAAAGGTTTTTCTTTTAAGAGTCAAGGTTAGTTGAACCGACTTCTGTATTGGCTTTAATACGCCACTGCTCGAGCCATGCTTCATCAGAGTCAGGTGTAGTTCAAGACTTTCATCATCTGCATACGTCGCTTTAGTGGTATGAGCAGAAGTGGGAATATCTGCTGTGGATATTAGATAGATAATTGTCTTGTGATACTCCAAACGTAATTTCGTCCATTTGGGAATATAAACCCAAAATATGCTCAAATGATTAAAACTAACCGACATTTCGCAGTCGTTACAGCTTGGGGCAAGAGGGGGGGATGGATAATGGGAAGCAAGAGGGTAGTAACGTTTCTTCATTTTGTTGAGTAGCCCATTATACCATACTCTCTCGAATGCTTGGTTAATGTCAGCACTCTACTTATAACACTGAGTTGGTATTATCTCTGCTAGATGTTCTGGTAATAGATACAGAATAATCTTTTCCATTCATCTAACAACATCGGGAAGAAATTTTATGGGTCTGTATGATGTCACATCTTCAGCTGGTTTGCCTGATTTCGGTATTATTATTACTTGGGATATATTTTACCACAGGCCTGGGTAATAGGACAATAAAAGATAACGATAATGGGCAGTAACGCTTATTGGGAAGATATTTCATTAGTATAGCGTCTAAGATCGTAATTAGGGCATATGCCTTAATGAAGTTTTATAATTCAAATCCTCGTCTTCAATTTATGTTGGAGGTCCATAACTCTCTTTGTATTTGGTGTTAAAAATGTTGGTATTAAAGCGTTGAAACCAGTATTCATATAATGAAATAGATGGATCGATGAAATCTTTACACTTACATTCGATGATTTTCAGCCGCGTTTTTCTTCAATAAAAGTAAACATTCTCAAAGCTGAACTCATTAAAGCTTCAACTTGAAGTCTTTTTTTATTAATTACATTTTACATTCGATAAGCATTGGTAATTAGTCGTAGAACTTTTTTTTGGGTTAGTTATATTACTGGTTCTTTTGATGTTTTAGTGCTACCCCATACTTGCACCCCAAAAATCCAAATAGGCTTTAGGTCTGACTAGTAAACCAATCTCTTTGATTTTATATCAAGTTGAGAGTATATTTCGACTAACCAGTACAGTTGCATGACTTGCAGTTTAATTTGCTCTGCTTTATACCTCACATGATTTTTCCAGTTTAATCTACCATCGAGATATAACAGTTCGATTGAAGAGTCCCTAGCCTACCATAGTAAAACAGATTTTTTTGACACAATTAGTTTTTTATTCAACATAATTCCCTTCAAGGCTAATACACTGATTATAGCGACCATCTAACTTTTCGATAGCATTTCTGTAGTACGATTTGTCCTTTCGTCGTTCACCTCTTCATTCGACGAAAATTGTTTCCCAGCGAGCATTCTTTTGTGATCTGAGAACAGGAAATAGTCGCTACGGGCCAGATCTGAAGAATACGGTGGACGAGGAAGCATTTCGAGCCCCAATTCATGTTTTTTTGATGCGATGCATGGTTTTGGTGAAGAAGCAATTTTCTTTTTCTTCAAATGCCGTCGTTTTTCAGTGATTTCTTCCTTCAAATGGTTAAATAACGCTATGTAATAGTCGCTGTTGGTGGTCCTTCCTTTTTTAAGGTATTCAATGAAAATTATTTCATGCGCACCCCAAAATACAGACGCCATAACCATGCCAGTCGACTATTGCATTTTCCCACGCTTTGGAGACAGTAATAATAACAAAAGTTACCTCACTCAAAATGCTATAATTCACAAACTAATGACTCGACGGCTGTCAAATTTATACACGCATCTTTTCAGGGTTAGGGCTAACTAAAAACATATGGATTTAATTCTAGTAGCACCATCTATGTGTCAGGCCGGGACTTTTCAATTGTCTGTTATTCCGAGGTATTTAACTGATTCTGTTTGAGGAATCGGGCATCTGTCAATTGATATAATTATGTTTACATGGACAGATTTGAAGCTATTAAGCTGTATTTTCTAGTCTCTAGTCCATTTGTAGATGTTGATGACCACTATTTCAAGTTGGTCACAAATATACCTGATGCGACTTAATACACAGTAATGCCATCTATTTAAAATCAGTGAAAATTAATTTATAGGCTTAAATAAAAACTAGAAAGAGTAATTTTATCAAATATCTTTATCGGCAATAATTAAATAAAAAGTGACACAGAAAACCGTATAAAATAATCATCGGAATGGAGCGGTTTTATTTCTATAAACGCCGAAAGCGTGAAAATAATTTTCGCTCGTTAAAAAGCAGTTTTCATCCCTCACTTGTTGCCGTATGACACGACAATAACGTCGCATTAATGCAAACTATCCCCGGAAAAATTGTGTTTGTGGGATAATATACTAATTCTGTCGCGCGAAACGTAAAACTTTATGGGCCGTACGGACAACGCTTTCATAAAAATCGAATTTTCGCATGATATATCTATCGAAAACATAATTGTTACGGTTTATTGTCGGCGCTGGAAAAACCCCGTGTGTGCGTGTTTATATATATTTACTCTCATTAAAATTGTAGATACGTTCCGAATTGTGGCGGTTACCGACGAAATTTTTAATAGCCTTTCATTGTTAGAATTAATTTTCTACAAAATATATTCCGGAAATATTGAATGGAAACATGGTCAAATAAAATAATAACATGTTTACCGCGAATAAACTTTATGTATCGAAACAAAAAATGGTTCTAAACATTTCAAGGGTATTACAAAAGTTGTTTTTTATATTTCGGGATTGTTATTAACTACTTCCGTCTGTCAATTAACAGTTACATAATAGAGTTTTACACTTTCGATGATGTTTCCTCGATGCCAAAAACATGAATGTCAGCTTGTGGATGACAAAGGTTCTTAACGCTATTTTATGCTCTGAACTCAGAGCTTCGATCCCTGTATCAAGATTGGTTCTAGTTTTCCAGTACGTAGATGATAGCAGCACTGAGCTCTTAAAACAGCTGTTATTTGGAACGGGTTCTTGTGCGTCGGAAGGTTTGAAAATGCAGAGACAATGTTGCAAAGTCGATTCCAACTATTTCGTTTTGAAATTGTTTTGCAACGTGTTTAGCATTTAGTTATTTTTTTCTATCGGTGGAATAGCCGTGTAGATGATCATCACTATATCACAAGTCGTAATCAGTATAACATAGGTCAGGGCTATTAAACGTTTCCTCCTCACATATAACATGTTCACATATAAACTCTATAGTCTACCTTCTATTTTCGCTGTACTTACAGCTGACATGTTCACAATAAAGGAAACCCTAAATCTCATAATGTCACTTAAGAGACATACTAAATATGGCTTATATGTTTTGACTCACAAAACTCGCTTCAAACTATCATTGATGTATTCTCCACACATTGGCTAGTAGTGCAGATTCTTGAATTATACAGTATGTTTATATCTCGACAAAATAACATCATATTCATCTGAATCCACAGCCACTTGAGAGAATACTTGAAAACGGATTGACTAATGGCCTTCCCAAAGACACTATAGCAAGTAATCAAAATTTTTTAAATACTTTATATTATAAAAATCTTTATTCAATTATATATGGTAGAGTAACTCAAGCACTTTATAGATATAATCTTTTGGCAGCCATTTTTTAGATATTTTTAAGTGAAATTAAACAGGCTACTGATAGGTCACTGCCAATTCACCCATTCTTTACTAATGAATCACACGGAGAGACCTCTGCGTCCGATTTGTGAAGCACCAATGTCAGTCTCCCATGTTTTGGCGAAGTGTTGAAATGTATTAACTGTTAGAAGAATTCATGATTTACCTGATTCGTTGAAGCATGTGTTGTACTTGTTTTGTTTCGATTT
Source organism: Rhynchophorus ferrugineus (assembly GCF_030347505.1). Lineage (NCBI taxonomy): Eukaryota > Metazoa > Arthropoda > Insecta > Coleoptera > Curculionidae > Rhynchophorus > Rhynchophorus ferrugineus. The sequence goes on along the minus strand of NW_027472580.1, from coordinate 84,992,604 downwards.
TTATTGAATAAGTTTTGGTTATTGAGCTATTTAATCGTTTTTTTTAATTATAAGCGTTGTAACTGTTAAATAGCTTAATGTTTTAGAATTCCTTGGAATGCCCAACTAACGGAGGATATTCGGTTGTCGTTAATAATTCTTGGCCTGTGTTGTTAGTCAAATTGCTCAATATGAAAGTTTGGAAAACTATTATATGCAAAAATCAAAGAAGGAATGTTTGTTTGAGCTGATATATAAACATTAATAGTCGACGCAAAGTTTAAAAATGCTGAACCCCTTATAAAGCAGCAGCATGGTCATCGGTTCAAAATGTTGTTCATAACTTTCTCGGTAACCACAAATCACTGAATCAGTCAATCAGAACAAATCGCTCCAATCTTGCAGAATTACTACAAGATTGGAAGTTAAATATCTCCTCAAATATAATCACATTTTTAATCCTTCTCACAAAGCGAGCGACGAGCAGAGAGAGCGGCTAAGCTAAGATATAGCGAAAATTGAAAGGCGTTTCTAAGGATTTTGGAACGAAAGCATGATGAATGATTACTAGTGGATTCTAATGCAACACAAGTAGTTCAAAAGATTCAGTTCAGCGTCTGCTCATTTCTGATCCACAGTTCTTAAGAACTTCTAGAAAACTAGAACCAACTTTTAAAAACGGACTGCTGAATTGGATTCAGCTCCTCAATAAAGAGGATTTGGATTTAGAGGGTTTGGTTGCTCAGACCCAAAATGTTGTATATTTGCGTTATCAACGTATAATAATAATAACAATAATAATAATACGCAGTGGTAACAGTTTTAACGTATTAGATGCTTGTATGAATCCTGATCCTTTTATCAGTTTAAAAAAGGTATTTATTGGGCAAAATCAAGGATCAACGGTGGCAACGATTCGGTCATCGACCTTCAGCATTTCGAAACTGTGCGATAGTCCAGTCATGTTGCTTCTGTCTAAACAAGTAGTAATCAAAAGACAACATTCGGCCTGCAACAGTATATCCTTTAGAATTCTTGCAACGTGTGGCCGAACTTTGTTATGCAAGATGATAACTTGACACCTGTTATTTTTTTATGAATTAGTATGAATATAATATCAGAGAAATTAAAAAATATGACAAAAATTAAGAAAGAATGGTTGCCTAAAAATACAATATACATATTGCATTTTAATAAAATTATATCCTATTTTCAGATATGTCATATTTATTATTTTGTGATTATATATCCCAAAAGTCATCCATAATTTATAAATATTTGCACTGAACCGTATTCATACCTTGTTTTTGAAGTTTATCAATTTGTTATATACCTAACTGCGTTATGTGATAAGCAACACAACACAGCACCGAACAATCTGGCCTGTTGAATACGGAGCCGATATTAATATCCCTAAATTGTTTGTCATGAAATGCCAAATCTAATGGAAACCAAATATTGATCGGTAAACATAATTTATGAACTATTTTAGGTACATAATTTAATTATAATATTTTTTTTTAAATAATAAATAATGGATTAACAGTATATTAATATTTTAATAAACGTGTTTAGTTTTAAAATTTATAATAAAATAGAACTTGAACAAAACTTAAAAATTAAGGATGTACAATAAGCACAAATACTAAATACAAATTAAACATAAAACTCATCATAGATAAAAAAAACTAATCCATGACATAACTAAAAATGATCGCATAATAGCTATCAGAGACCTTTTAAATAAAATAAATGTTTCATTTATTATTGGACAGAAATATTTTTATTATATATATATATATATATATATATATATATATATATATATATATTATATCATTAAAATATATTTTATCGCTATTCAAAAATAGAATCATGTTCAGCTTTTCTCCTGTGATGTGATTTCTTCCATTGTTATAATTCGGCCAGATTTTGAATAAACTCGTTCTGAGTGTATAGATGTTGGGGGTATAGTAGAATATTTTAAATGTAACTGATATAATTCAGGTAATAACATTTTATGGGCTACAAAAATATAATAGGTAGGTATTCCAAACGCCCAATAAGTGGCATATCCAAATACTGCTTTTATACTTTTTATAACTGTTTTAGTACCTGGTGTAATAATTTTTTTCATTCTACCTAATTTTTTTATAAAAATGTCTTCAGATGTAACACATTCTTTATTAGTATTTGTCTTGAACATTGAGTTGTAGTACAATTTTTGTATTTTTTGACGTTCGATATGATTCTGTACGATGGAAGAATGTATAAAGATTCTTCACTCCAAATTTCAATTAAATTGGTTAAATTTGTAATTTCTAGACTAGTATAACGCATTAAAAATAAAGCTACGGCAGTTTTATTGACATAATTTTTGTCATTTTGAAAAAAAGTGCCAAAATTACGATGTTTTCAAGGGAAATAAAAGATATTTCCGAGGTCTTACATTGAATGACTAAAATGCATCGCCTAAAACAATGTTTTTAGACTTCAAAAGTGATTGACTGGTCTGATTTTATATTATTTCTTTAGCCTCTGCTGTATTTAACATTTGTACCGTTTTAAATTTATATTAAACACCAATCCTAAAGAGAATAATAAACCTATGACATGAACCACCTGACGCGAAAAGGATTACCCCACAATGTGTCAGATGTCAAACTTATGAACATACTGCCGCAACTTATATCGATGTGTAAATCACGCATGGAGCATACGAAGAAAGACTACATACACAAAACACGTGGTGCAAATTATAGAGGATGCTAAACTTAGTGCGTAAATAGCTACAAATAACGCTAGTTATATTTAGTCTTAAAAGAAAAATCAAACGTACAATCACCAAGACAACCAATACTATCTAGATTACCCAATACACCACTACAATATAACCATATATTATATACAAAAATAATGCGCAAACAACGCCAACTTCTACACAACTTGCAAACAACATCAGTAAATTAGAGTAAATAATGGGTGGAGATCTATGTATCACCACACAAAACCATGAATGTAATTATTGAACCTAGGTGAAGCAGTAAAAGCAAATAAATAATAGAAATAAATCTACAGCATATCTCCATTGGCGAGACAACACATTGGCCGTCAGATATAAATAATATTTCCGACACTATAGATTTCTGTGTCACAAAAAACATTGATACCAAAAAATGTAAAGCTGAATGTTGTAAACATCACGTCACACTAGGGAATGAATGGAAAATTGGAGTATGCATAAAGGGTAAATCGCCGATGAGTGCTGTACATTTTCATATATGCTGCAGAAATAATTATCGCAGTCAAGCCAGTAACCATGCTGGGTAAGATCGGATGAGTTTTGGGATGACCTTTAAATAAAAGTCACTCAACAGTCGGTAGGCTTAATGTTGAGGTCCAGTAGGAATATATTTTTAATTGTAAAAAAGAGTAGATATAATTAAAAATATGCTTTTAAAAATATTTTATTGTGTATCTCTGATATATGGCTTTAACGAGAATTTAATCGAAATCTGAATGGTAAACTCTCTTTCGGGATATTATTAATGAATGATTTATTTTGAGAAGAATCTAAGCTGTAATACTACCTCTAAATATTTAGATATGTGTATTTTTAGATCCCATTCAAATAAACGTGGGTCGGTAATAACATTTTGATAAGTGGCAAGTGTTTATCAGCCTTTGTTTTTCGTTATTTATACGATTTTTTTCCATTGACGGAACCGATGAAAAACTCAATGTATGAAAAAAAAAATTACGCGAGTTACGCGTTTAGATTATTTAAGAGATTCAAGTGGTACGTTAACCCAATATATTTAAGTTAAATGTGTAGTGTATTTCGATAGATATAAAATTGCTCATAATAACATTCTGATATAAATCGAATAATGAAACAAAAATGTTATAAGATATAATTTTTATTTTATAATACATCTAATGCGTATAGTCTGTTCAAAATAAGAGTAAACTCACGTCATCAAAACGTGTCTGTCGCAAATTATAAATTCTTTTTAGTCTTAATATTTTCCTTCTTATATTATTCTAGGCGACTGAAAAATTCTTTAAAATATCAATTATAATAACTACAGGTTATATAAAAAAAATTTGCCGAGTTGGTGGCGCAGTGGTAAAGGCAACAGGACAGTCCTCCTACCGTTGCGATAGCCGCGGGTTCGAAACATGCTGGGGCATGGTCGTAAATTTATGTTTGTGATTGTTTAATATTTGTGATTGTCCTAGGCAAGAGTGTAAAATCCGACAAGGAAAATGATTCCAGTCACGCCAGTAACCAGGCTGGTTAAGACCGGACGTTTTCTGGGATGGATTTCTGGATTCTGGATTTCTGGATTTCTAAGTTGGTCACTAGCCAGTCGCTAGACTTAATGCCGAGTACCGTGGTTCGGAGCCCACGTTAAATAGTAGGTCCAGTCCAGATAAACCCATAGTTGGTAAAAAACTGCTTTAAAATTTACAAAAAAAAAACAATTTTTAACGTGGCTTATTATTACCCCGATTCAAAATGTGGAAGCAGAACAGAACAGATTGCGTTTCTTCATTTGAGTCAGTTACTTCGAACATTAACGTGGTAATCATTTTTACTGTTAATTATTAAGTTGCTGCAGTGATTAACGAACATATTTAGCGTGTTGCTACTGCACTAAATATTACTATGGATAGGGTCACTAAAACATCTTAAAAAATTAAATATATAATCTTAGATTCACCGATAAGAGACCGTCCTTACACAAAGGTGGCGAATCAAGATCAGCTTAATGTTAGCTCTATCAGAGATCAAATATATGAAATATGATTATTTTTTTCATTATAAACTTAATTTAATACAATTATTTCATAGGAAATATCTTTTCATAGACTGCTAGGTAATACAGGATTTAAATAGTGTAAAGATAACCCACAAAGAGGTCGAATGGGACCCCCAGACATTGCTTTTAAAATAACACAAGTTTTAAAGTCATATAATAAAATCAAGGAGAATTTATAATTTCAGTATATGTATTTAGATGAGATATGGATAATTTAGAAGGGGATTAATATACCTAATGGTCACTCATGCCGAGAAGATAATAAAAATAGCGTTTAGACAACAGTTGATAGAAAATGGTAAACGTTGGAATAAAAATTGATTAGGTTTTATTAGTCATATTCTTTTAGTTCATTGCGGATATATTGTTCTCTATGCTAGAAACAGGGATTGTTAATAACCCCTTCGGTTTGGATGAATTCAATCAGGCACATTAAAGAAGAAATTGACAAACAATAGAATTGTGAACATATGTTGGATAGATTGAAAATTAAGATCTTAGTTATTCACTTGAATGAAACTTTCTGAATATGGAATAATCTCCAAGACAGGGTGATGACAGTGGAAATAACTAAAGGTGTGATATAATCAATATACGATAACTGTAGGAAATCTTATTGTAAAGTGTGAAAATTTTATGTACACAAACATATGTGTAATTATTCAGAATATATATGAAAATTATTTATAACAGTATTTTTTAATATAATAATATATATTTTTTATTTTACGTATATATATAATAGATTATTGTTGTATGTTAAAGCCAAATCGAATGAAAACTGATAGTTGATGCGGCAACATTATGACGTTTTGGCGTCATCAATTCAGATTCAGACTTTACTGTTTTATTGAACTGACTATATATTATCGAAGGGCTTAAACTACAGTTAATTAAACAGGCACAATAGTTTGTAGATTAGAGTTATTTAATAGTATTTAGACTGAACCCTTCTCTGAACAACCTATGGTATCCCCGGGAGGCTTATTCCACCTAACTAACAATTGATAACTAACATTAGATAAATTATTAATTTTTTTCTGATTAGTTCTTGTCTCCTTCGTTACTGTGTTTTATTGTCAAATCATTCTAATATCAGCTAATCTAATATCAGCTATTCTAACTCAGCAAAAACTCGGAATATTTTACGCGAGTTAGGTGTTTATATTATTTTAGATATTCAAGTGGTATGTTAACCCAATATATTTAAGTAAAATGCGTAGTTTATTTCGGTAGACAGAAAGTAAAATTGCTCATTTTCGCTCTTACGGAGAGAATAAAAATTCCCAGATGTCCACGTGAAAAATGTTTAAATCTGTGACAAGTTTTTTCAATTCACTTTTCTCTCGAGAGACTGGCCGTGAGTTACTATTTTTGCTCTCCAATTTATGCATAATAGTAGTATTAAATTATGTTATTTATGGATATATTTACCCACATTTTTTTACTATAAATTTATTTAAACTTGACGTACCAGTATAATTTTAATAATTGGAAAAAATGGATCATTGTGTGTTCATTAAATAATATTTTAAAAAGTGTAAGGGCTGCCGAAGTTTGTACTAAAATAGCAAAAGTGTTACAAGAACCTGCTTGTTCAAAGCCAATTAACTTTCACATAGGTGCGTGCCTCAATCATATATATAAAATGGGCTAAAATTATTTCACAATTCAATTTTGGATATTTGTTAAATAGTAACAATTTTTGTTTATGGATCATTGAAATCATAACAGTCCTCACTATGCCTATAAAAAATAATAGAGGATTATGGGGAAATACCACTTAAAATAAAACTCTAACAATAACTCAATAATCAATATATAATAAAATTTTTTGCAGTAGTATGACTAATCAACATAAAAATTAAAGTCATACCAAATAACGATTAAACAGTCATTTTAAAAAGTAAATGTGAATGCCGCTACTCTACGCTTTCGCGAGAGGAATAACATAGTTTAATCAAAATATTATCCAACTTATTTTGTACAAATTTTTCCAGTCTTTCTGACAACAGAGATATCGTTTTGAACGAACGATGTTTGGCAGCGAGCCAAGCAACCTTTGATCCATTTTCGCCCTTTTTCAGCCATCTAAAATCGTATGCTGGCTGATCCATACTGTATCTGTGCTTCTAAACAAGCGATAATGAGAAGATGCTTTGTCTTCTAGTGAATATGCTGGTTACAGCTAGACTCCTCGTTCGAGTTAAAATAGTGCGTCCTTCACAACTCTTGTAAGTGTTGTCATGCGAGAAGATTATCTGCTCATTCCAACATTGAACTTGTATGTCCATATTTTCCTTCTTGATGGGTTGAAGTAAACTATTTGTTAATTTGTTATGAATTTCAATTCAATTAGATACATAGAGCATAATGAAAAACTTACTATCTAAGTTCAATTAACGTTGTTTACGTAAATCATTTTTGTGATATGTTTTCGTGGTATTTTAACCTTCACACCAGGAAACATCAAAATAAAACTTTTTTGTTTCGTTTTTATTTTTAAATAAATAATTTATCCGTAAATACCGTAAAAGTCACGTTATAAAGACACATTTCAGAATCACAAGAATCATAAAACCAAAAGTATCTGTGAGTTCTTTTCGCTTTTGTTTCTACGCCACTTTGATGGTTCCGAGGCGCACTCGGAACATGTTCACGCTTAATTTTGTATTCTATGTCTTATTTTTCCCTGACATCAGTCACAGATCACTGTCCATGCGTGGAGCTGGTTTCGACACTGATGATAATTGAGGCTATTTCATCAAGCTAAAAGTATAACGTTGTACAGAAAATGGAAAGTTTTGTCCAAGTTACCATTTTTACATCTTTGTTCTGCATGCGTTACAAAACAATATCAGTACCCATGGCTGGTTAGTCAGTGTACGCTACAGCTAAACCTGCAATACTGCAAATATGCAGTATCTTTTGTAATTTTTTCATGTTTACCAGCATATAACGTCCACAAATTTAACAAAACACTATGAAACGCTTTGCAACGTCGTCCCTGTATTTCAATAATTTCCGAAGCATATTCACAAAGCAAAAGTTCTAAGCAATGTTTAATACAACGTCGTCGACAGCAAGCTGCCACGATGCGAGTACTCAAGAACTAAAACTAATCTTGAAACACAGATTGAAGATCTGAGTTCAGGGCATCAAATGACCTCAATGTTAAGAATCTTTCTCATATGCTCAGGTCTAAAAGTTAACTTGTGTAATTAAAGTTTAGCTTTGTGGTCACAAATTCTCGGTTAATCGAAATAATTAGTCTTTGAATGTAGAACAAAGTTTTATTTGTAGGTCCAGTCCAACAGATGTCTAGTTTTAAGTCATGCCTATGACCAAAATATTGAAAATTCGAAAAAAACCACAATCACGCGGGGATAAAAACATAAATAAAGACATAAATCCGATAGTCGTAAATAAACCCACGACATAAACTGATAATATTCCGACCCATCAATCAATCAAAAGACAATAGATTCATATTCGACCTAACTATATAAGATATATAAAAAGTTGGGCACGTAAAAATTTCATTCGCGTCGAGATTTTCTCGTGCCGGTTGTTGTCTCTGGTCGACATTTATCACCCGGCCTTCTCCCGTCGAGGGATTATTTGTATATCGTAAAAATATGGCCAGTGCGTTTCCTTTATGATCTACGCCCAATAGATATATCGTCTTAGTTTCGCAGCTTGCTGATCGATTTCCATCATCTTTTCTATTTTTGCTGTTATATATATTTTTTCCTTGTGACGTAAAAGATTTTTCACGGCGTATTTTTTCATTATTCCTGCGGAACCGTAAACGTTGCGGCTATTTCTAAATGTGTAGGAGACCTAACAAACATTTGTGGAAACAAACATAAGAAGTGTTAATTAAAATTAAGGTTGTTTTATTGTAAAATCAAGATCATCGACAATATTATGACAAATTTTTACATCTTACATTGCATGCTTAGTATAATTTTAATTCACAATTAATTTATTATTACTGTTCTATTGTACTTAATACACATTAATATACAAGCAAGCTGTGTACTGCATTAATACATCAGTATGTATTTCATGAATTAAAATAAAACTGATCTACTTAAGCTAAAGTTAAAAATACACTTATACATTAAACACGTTTTATGTTTTGATAAAATTTTAAAATGTTGTTTCGTTAAAATGGTTTGATTCGCTTCAATACTCTGATTTCTTGCGTGTTGTCTAGCAGCTGTATTGCGTCCATGTTGCTGTGATTTATCAACCTTATTTGATATTTTAAAGCGAAATCTTAGACCGCTTCGTGTATCCATTTTATTTTGAGGTTATCTTGCAGCTCTTCGTTCGTTATGTGGTAATAAACGAGGATAATTAATCGTAGAACTTTGTTTTGGGTGCGTTGGATTACTAGTTGGTTTGATGTCTTAGTGTAACCCCATATTTGCAGCCTATAGATCCAAATAGGCTTTTTGATTGATAAACCAATCTCTTTGATTTTAGATCAAGTTGAGAGTATCTTCCTACTAACACTAACTAAGTACAGTTTCTTGCCTGTCTAATCTGCTCTGTTCTAATCTAACATGACGTTTCCAGTTTAACCTACGAAATAACCATCGACCATAACCTTCTCCCGTCGAGGGATTATTTGTATATCGTAAAAATATGGCCAGTGCGTTTCCTCTATTATCTACGCCTAATAGATATATCGTCTTAGTTTCGCAGCTTGCTGATCGATTTCCATCATCTTTTCTATTTTTGCTGTTATATATATTTTTTCCTTGTGACGTAAAAGATCTTTCACGGCGTATTTTTTCATTATTCCTGTGGAACCGTAAACGTTGCGGCTATTTCTAAATGTGTTGGAGACCTAACAAACATTTGAAAACAAACATAAGAAGTGTTAATTAAAATTAAGGTTATTTTGTTGTAAAATCAAGATCATCAACAATATTATGACAAATTTTTACATCTTACATTGCATGCTTAGTATAATTTTAATTTACAATTAATTTATTATTACTGTTCTATTGTACTTAATACACATTAATATACAAGCAAGGTGTGTACTGCATTAATACATCAGTATGTATTTCATGAATTAAAATAAAACTGATCTACTTAAGCTAAAGTTAAAAATACACTTATACATTAAACACGTTTTATGTTTTGATAAAATTTTAAAATGTTGTTTCGTTAAAATGGTTTGATTCGCTTCAATACTCTGATTTCTTGCGTGTTGTCTAGCAGCTGTATTGCGTCCATGTTGCTGTGATTTATCAACCTTATTTGATATTTTAAAGCGCAATCTTAGACCACTTCGTGTAACCATTTTATTTTGAGGTTATCGTGCAGCTCTTCGTTGGTTACGTGGTAATAGGCGTGGATAATTAATCGTAGAACTTTGTTTTGGGTGCGTTGGATTACTAGTTGGTTTGATGTCTTAGTGTAACCCCATATTTGCAGCCTATAGGTCCAAATAGGCTTTTTGATTGATAAACCAATCTCTTTGATTTTAGATCAAGTTGAGAGTATCTTCCGACTAACACTAACTAAGTACAGTTTCTTGCCTGTCTAATCTGCTCTGTTCTAATCTAACATGACGTTTCCAGTTTAACCTACGAAATAACCATCGACCATAACCTTCTCCCGTCGAGGGATTATTTGTATATCGTAAAAATATGGCCAGTGCGTTTCCTTTATTATCTACGCCTAATAGATATATCGTCTTAGTTTCGCAGCTTGCTGATCGATTTCCATCATCTTTTCTATTTTTGCTGTTATATATATTTTTTCCTTGTGACGTAAAAGATCTTTCACGGCGTATTTTTTCATTATTCCTGTGGAACCGTAAACGTTGCGGCTATTTCTAAATGTGTTGGAGACCTAACAAACATTTGAAAACAAACATAAGAAGTGTTAATTAAAATTAAGGTTATTTTGTTGTAAAATCAAGATCATCAACAATATTATGACAAATTTTTACATCTTACATTGCATGCTTAGTATAATTTTAATTTACAATTAATTTATTATTACTGTTCTATTGTACTTAATACACATTAATATACAAGCAAGGTGTGTACTGCATTAATACATCAGTATGTATTTCATAAATTAAAATAAAACTAATCTACTTAAGCTAAAGTTAAAAATACACTTATACATTAAACACGTTTTATGTTTTGATAAAATGTTAAAATGTTGTTTCGTTAAAATGGTTTGATTCGCTTCAATACTCTGATTTCTTGCGTGTTGTCTAGCAGCTGTATTGCGTCCATGTTGCTGTGATTTATCAACCTTATTTGATATTTTAAAGCGCAATCTTAGACCACTTCGTGTAACCATTTTATTTTGAGGTTATCTTGCAGCTCTTCGTTGGTTACGTGGTAATAAGCGTGGATAATTAATCGTAGAACTTTGTTTTGGGTGCGTTGAATAACTAGTTGGTTTGATGTCTTAGTGTAACCCCATATTTGCAGCCTATAGGTCCAAATAGGATTTTTGTTTGATAAACCAATCTCTGATTTTAGATCAAGTTGAGAGTATCTTTCGACTAACACGAAGTATAGTTTCTTGCCTGTCTAATCTGCTCTGTTCTAATCTAACATGACGTTTCCAGTTTAACCTACGAAATAACCATCGAAGTATATTGCCTAGTATTTGGTTAATTCTGCAGGAGGAATCGCGAATCCGTCTAGTGATATAATTAGGTTTTTGTCATTTCGGTGCAACGCAAAATTTATATGGAGAGATTTGGGGATATTAAGCCGTATTTTCGAGTCTCTATAAGATAATTGAGAAATTACGCATGTTTTAATTTTTGTAATATTGAGCATAGTTAAACATCACTTTTGTTTCTGTTATTAACTTCATTCTATTTATAAGTTGGGCACCAACTTCAAAGTAGTCAGTTGTAATCAATTTCTTGATTTCTTATCGTGCAGCTCTTCGTTGGTTACGTAGTAATTAGCGTGGATAATTAATCGTAGAACTTTGCTTTGGGTGCGTTGGATTACTATTTGGTTTGATGTCTTAGTGTAACACCATATTTGCAGCCTACAGGTCCAAATAGGCTTTTTGATTGATAAACCAATCTCTTTGATTTTAGATCAAGTTGAGAGTATCTTCCAACTAACCAGTACTGCTGCTTAATTTTGAGTCTAATCTGCTCTGCTTTATGTCTAACATGATGTTTCGAGTTTAACTTACTATCGAAATATATTCCGAGGTATTTGACTGATTCTGCATGAGGAATCGCGAATCCGTCAAGTGTTATAATTAGGTTTTTGTCATTTAGCCGCAACGCAAAATGAATATAGACAGATTTAGACAGAGCAGAGTTAAACATTACTTTTGTTTATTTTGATAACAAGTAAATTCCGTCTGGTAAAATAACTTCATTCTATTCATAAGTTCGGCACCGACTTCAAAGTAATCAGTTGCAATCAATTTCTTGATGTCTTTGGTAGAGCAACATCTAAATAGGATGCAAAATGATCAGCATGCAATTTTCTGTAGACCTTGAGTGCTTTTATTCACTAATTTTCATATATTCATTAATTTTCATATACACATATTCATTAATGTTTTATGTTGGCAAACATTGTAGCTTATAAAATAAAAATAAATGATTATTAATAAAAACTAATTATAGAATAACTATACTAGTTCTGTTAATTAAATATCACTAAAGTACTATTTGAATTCAGTTTACCTTATTAGTACAAAATTATACATTTTTATGTAATTGAATTTGGTTAGATGTGCAAACCGAACATACTTTCTTACCAACATTTATAAACATATTTAAACAAATTTGAGAACGAATCACGTAAATATTATGAAAATGTCAGGACCAGAAATGTTTATTTAGTTAATGAATATAATTTTATTAGATTGTTATACTAAATAATAAATAAAGCATAAAATAAGTTGCTCATAGTATATTAAATTTAGTAATTAGTTTGTACGTCTATTTAAATGCCAAAAGCAGGTATATATGGAATATTTTTCTCGCAAATTTCACATTATATCCCATTCAATATCAGTTATCTCTAATTTAATCGAGTTTCAAATTTAATAGTTATTAGTATGTAATGTATCGATAGTTAAATATCATTGACAGATACCTTTAACTAAGTTAAAATTACGATATAACAACATAAAATGGTAGACGCTCCATTATACATTACTATATATAATAAAAAAGATTCTCAGCAATCGACCCTTTCGATAACCGTAATATAGAGGATTTGGAGTAAGGGTGAATACAATTTTGAAGAACATATTCAAATCTCTAAACCTTTTGTGATTGACACTAAAGCACTGTTTTATCTGAAAATGTATAAATCCATAAAGTAATTTCATTCCTTTACATATTTGCAAATTCATCATCTCTATAAACTCATTCAAACATAGAATTAATTTTGTTTATCATTACCAATTTTTGCATTAACTGAGTTCCTCAATTGCATGCAAAGTTTTTTTAATAATATGAGCAATTAATTTTGATTTTCTGATATATATTTAAGACTATGTATATATATATATATATATATATATATATATATATATATATATATATATATATATATATACATATATATATATATATATATATATATATATATATATATATATATACATATATATATATATATATATATATATATATATATATATATATACATATATATATATATATATATATATATATATATATATATATATATATATATCAATATCAATATAAATATATCAATTTCTTCTTTAATGTGTCTGATCGAGCTCACACAAATGGAAGGTGCTCTTTTCAACAACGCCTCTTTCCAAAAATCCAGACAGTTTTGGTTTGAGTATCCTCCTTGATCTGAATATCTATTGTAATAATTCTTTGCAATACCCCGACTAAACTCAATTGGATTAAAAATGAAGTGATAGGGAGGAAGATGTAATACTCTGTGGCCATAACATTCAGTAATCTGATGTACTATGTATCTTTTCTCAGGCTTATTTCTAAAAAAGTAAATTACATAAAATACAATTAAATATTTCATTTATATTTACCGAGTAATAATTTGAAATTGTTCATTCTTTAACATAATTTCTTCCAAACTTATTTATGTTCTTTAAGACAGTCCTGAATTGCAGCCTTTGTTGATGAATTTGTTAGGATTTTCCAATTATCCAACAATGTATGAACGGATGTTCTACATCTCTCAAATAGCTGTATATCTTTTGGATCATTGTGGATAGTTTCCAGACTAAGAATTTTCTCTGAAATAATTGTTTTAAATTATGTTTCGTTTGAAAAAATTACTTACTGTTTTATACATTTCGTATATTTGATCTCTGAAACAACAAGATTGACCTTAATACATCACCTGTTTGCATAAACACGGCTTCTTTTCGGCGAATTTAAGGTTATGTTGTTTTTTTTATTTTTTGAGATATTTTAGTGACCGTGTCCGTAGTAATATAAAGTGCAGCTGCAAGGCGCAAAAAATATTTGCAATAAAAACCGCGGCGATTTCAAATTTATTAAAACAAAGCGTTAAAACAACCTTTACCAGTTTATAACACGTAATTATAACATTTTGAAGAATTTTCCGAAGTTTGGCAAACGGATAACTTTTGCAGGCTCATTTTCGAACTTCCCTAACAGCATTCTATCTCTTTTTAAATAGAATAAAGTGACAAGCATAATAATGTCTGACTGTAAAACGAATTTACAACTTTAGACAGATATATATTAACACTCGTGTCACTGCTATTTTGAATTGACTATATATATATTAGACAATATATATTTAAGATTATTATTTTATTACATTATTATATTATACAATTTTTTCTAAGTTTTATTGTCTTCTGTTCTTTACCTAGCTCATATCACATCGATTAGAAAAATTAATAACTATCGCAAGGCAAAACGCATGGTGAATAGAGATGCTATACATATTTTATGTCTATAATCATATTTGAGGTAGCTTCATAGGTGAAAAATAATCCTGTTTCTTTCCTAGTTAAAAATATTTCTCAGAATAAAAATTAAATCCCAAGGCAAAGCTTTGAAAGAAAGTGCCACTTTTAGCACAACTGGCCAATTAGAAATGAAAGCATATTTAGAAATGAAGTTTAGAATTGTAACAATTACAGTAATGAATAAAAAAATGGTTATTTTAAAGTTTTCTTGAATACATATTTTTAAAATTACTCTTCGTTTATTTTTTAAAATGTATTTGATGTTCGTATTATTTTTTGGTTAATAGTTGATTTCTCGTCACTCGAGAAATATATATAACCCACCTAAATAAACTTTTACCTTCATTGTAAATGCATTTATTTTGAAATAATTGGACTTTTTGTTTTATTCGCTGATTTTTTGCATACGTCTAAGAAAACAGATATTTAATAATTTAGATTCTCTTTATTATCAACTAGGATTTTCTGGACCGGACCTGCGTAGGTCTGGACTTAACGTAGGTTCTAAACTATGCTCATCGGCATTAAGTCTACAACTTAGAGACAATCCCAGAAGACATCCAGTTATACCCAGACTGGTTACTAACATGACTAGTATAATTTCATTGTCGGATTTTTTACTCTTGCTTACGCTTGATCTCCTTATGAAAAATCCTATTACCGCCAAACATACATTTACAGCCATGCCCCAGCAGGATTAGAATCTGCGAGTTTAGTAACATTGGGAGGACTTTTTTGTTGTCTTGACCACTGTGCCACCCAAGTCTTCAATATCATATTTCCAAACAATTAACAAATACACCTAATTTTTAATTACAATGTGGGACAAACGTCTCACTACCATTTTGATTGCCTATAACTTTACTCAAAGAAAAAATAAGTAAGTTTGGTTTTTATGAAAAGTTTATTTGGTCTTTACATTTCTTTTTTTGTTATGACTGAAAAATCATGTCGGCTAAATGACGACAGCGATTCGCTATGCAACTTTCGGCTTTTTAAAGGCATTTTTCATTAAATCCTGTAACGTCTAAAGCTTAATTTCTTCAATTTCGTGACGAATATTGTCTTTAAGATGTTTAGTCGTTTTGATTTCAAACAGCCCTATAAGAAAAAGTCTGGTACTGTTAAATCCGGAGATCTGGCTGGCCATGCTATATCGCCACTTCGCGAAATTAGTCATTGTGGAAAAACGTCATTCAATAATTGAATTATTGAACGAGCTGTGTACTGTTGCCCCATCTTGCCGAAACCAAATGTCCCCTAGTCCTTGCTCTTCCATTTCAGGCACAAGAAAATTTCGAATCATATCTTGGTACTATTCAACAGTCACAGTAACAGCAACACCTTGGTCATTTTCTAAAAAATAGGGACCAATGATGTTTCCATCATGAATACCACCCCATACAGTTGTTTTTAGTGGATACAGTGATGTTTCATAAATTAATGGAGGATTCTGTGTTTCCCAAAACCGACTGTTCTGTTTATTGACATGGCCACTGAGAGGAAAATAGTATTCATCGCTCATTATCAATTCAGACGAAAAATCATCAATTTCACCAGGCAGCCTTAGGATTGCATTACTATACTCAACTCTTTGATCAGGATCTCTCGATAGCAATTTTTGGACTAATGGAATTTTGTACGGGAACATTTTCAAATCAGTTTTCAAAATTCGCCTAAACAGCGTGCAGAAATGTCTAACTGGGAACCACGTCTCCGAATTGATGTTTCAGGAGATCTGTTTCTGCAACACATTTTCAGCGTTACGTGATGTCCATTGTCCTCCAGAACGAGGACTGTCTGTTGTCGTACCGTACTGTCGAAAATTCGCAACGATAAACTGTGGTTTTGTGAGGCACTGGCCGATTAGGGTATTTTTGACGCAATTTCCACTGAGTCGCAATAATGGAATTATTATTTTCAATAAATATTATAATATAATGAAATTTGGATATCTACACGGCACTATGGTTAAAGCGAAACTGAGCTAAACGTCACATAATCAAAATGGTGCGCAATCAAAATGGTAGGCAATAGTCCGCCTTATATTATATAAACACCTTATATAAAGCGAGAAGTACTGCTGAAACATATTAATATCTGGTAAAAAAGAAACGATAATAAATGTTGAAATGATATGGAGTTTCACACATGTAACTACTCACGTGCTGCAAAATGTATTTAGTATATTTATTACTTGTGTAATATATTTGTAAACCTGTATAGATGTAATATAATTCTACAAAATAATCATATAACTAATTCACAAAAATATAAATATCCCAAAATAAATCTACCTAAATCAACAATCCAATTAATATTAGATTCTGTTTAAATTATCTGTTTGGCATTTCGAAAATACAGATCGTCTTGACCGCTTGATGTCTAAACAAAGCTGCGAAGTTCTCCTCTTGGAAATTATCCTGTTTATTTCGGGCAAATATTGTAGTTGATTGGTTTAGAAGTAGGTTGTCATTTTACTGCATTGGACAACATTGCATCTAACTCACTTTGTATAGGTTTAACCGAAACATATGTACACATGTTTCAATGATTAAATACGTAATATATTTATAGTTGGAACAACAGTCTCAAAATCAAAACGTTCTATTGTTTCTGTATGGTTAGATTATTTTTTTAGCGAATATAAAGTACATAATATATCGAGAATTTTCTTTTTCTATTGTAATATTATATGTTTTAAAATAACTACAAATCCGATCACCCATAAATCAAAATATTTTAAACGATATATTATGATGAAAGACCTCAACGTATACATATTGCCAAACAACACGTCAGTTAAGAGACTACAAAAGTATAAGTTTGTGAAAATGTTAAAATAAAATTCAAAATTACAATTTGTGCATTTTATTTGGCTAAATCTAACAAGGTAATATGATGCAATACCGGGTAAAGTTTTTCGTTTCACAGGGCTGCTGAATGTTTAATTTTGGTAGCCCGGTCTACATTTTTAGTAGGTTTTTCAGCCATGCAATTTTGGATTCCCTTATATAGGGAGAATATACTTCAATAATACTACTCTCACAGTTCTTACTGGTAATTGTGATGTTATTGTGTACACAAAGGATTTATTACATGTACTAATTAATTTTCTTAGCAAGTGTTATACTGATAGATTTTTTAATTCATGTTCTTCAATGTTTTTCCACATTTCATGGTTTGTATATCTGGAATACTCACTCACTTCAATACTATAAAATTGATAATACAATTTTTAGGATTATTATTTCAGTTACAGTCACTATCGACAACTCGAGCAAATTCCACTCTTAGTAAATTAAGATTACTTGCCTTGATAAATCTCTGGTAAATATATTTATTCACTTATATTTTCTCGCCATTGGTAGCACAAAAGCAAATTTTTAACTGCGAGATATAACGAGGGAATATATTAAGGAACGAGTAAAGGAAGGTTAGAAAACGGTAAGCGACGTCAATGTTTCGTAGCGTTTTGATTGGTGTTTGATTTGACATGACGAATTTTTCAATTTTCAGTTTTTATTTTTGTTAGAATCTCAGTAATCCCCATTTCAACTTCAATATAAATGTATTTTCAATAATATCCCTATAGTAATTATCACAGTCATGTCATCATTCATGTAACAGGTCAATTGAAATGTCCCCGGCCTACAAAACACTCTACAAACAGCAAAGATAAAACACTTTTTTTTGGCAAAATTAGTTTTTTTTATTCAACATAATTCCCTCCAAGGGTGCTACACTGATTATAGAGACCCTCCAACTTTTCGATACCATTTTTGGATTACGATTTGTCCTTTGCTTCAAAATAGGCCGCAGTTTCCTTCCTCATATTCCCTTTAGAATTCCTTTTTATCAATATTTTTCACAATGACAAAAGTTGCTTCACTCAAAATGTAATAATTCACCCACTAATGATCCGACAGCTGTCAAATTTATACACGCATCTTTTGAGGGTTAGGGCTAATTTTAAAAAAAGTGTATTTAATTCTGGTAGCGCCATCTATGCGCCAGGACGGGAACTTTTTAATTAACCTGTTAGGTTATTGGTTTTTGACATATTTTATCATTTTTGCAAACTGGAAAATATATTAGAGCTCTAAGATTGCTCTCAGGTTAAAAAAGTTCTGACAACACTTAAAGCAATGATATATCATAATATAATTATGATAATAATAACTTGGAAATGACTCCGTAGTGCTTTTTGATGGTAGTACATGGGTACTACCTTATATGGATAAGCAATCAATTCAGTTTTTATCTATTCTATTAATTACCCCTATTTCTTTTTACAAAATATTTATTTTTGAACGAATTTTTGAAAAATATACGCTTTTAATTTGGATTTTGAAAAATTAGAGCTGTTCCAGTTTGTTACATCTCACTGTTTTCATAAGATTAACCCTAGTGAAATACTATTCTTTTATTCACCAGCTTAAATGGTATATTCCCTTTAGTTGGTTAACATATTAAAGAGCTCACAGTAGTACCTTTCAGTGATTATTTTATTATTTACCTTATTATGTTTATGATCTTTGTTGCTATAATGAATTGTCCAAAGCTAGTTGAGAGAGGATTAATAATTCAGAAGATATTATATATATCGTAGTATAAACAATATCTTCCTTTTCTATCCACTGGCGATTGCCGCTTTATCGATGCAGCTTATTACTTTAACGGTAGATGCCACTTTTTTCACTTGTACTGATGCCAAGATACCCATTTGATCGTATTTTTTATTTCTTTACACTGAATGACGGTGATATTTACAATAGCAGGCGATTTTACAATCAATATGTTAAAATTTTCTTATTATTCATTAATTAAGTCATTAATTCCCAAGACATACGACTCTGCAATGCGAACTATATCATCAGCATCATATTGAACGTAAATCTATATATATATATATATATATATATATATATATATATATATCTCATAAATCATTTCATCATTTCTTCTCTTAAGTCAAATGGTATTTTAGTCCAATGGTATTAGCCCTATCAGTCTCTAAATATGAATAGTTTTTGAATAACCATCCTATATATTATATATTTACTGTTGGTTCTCCAAACAGAGCTATATAAACTTTAAGTTATAAATTACACCGAAAATAGTGTTAAATAATCGACACGAAGCAAAATTACCATTTCATTTCCCGTTGGTTATTCATTCCGGTAACTTTTCTGCCAACTACTGCGTTCCGATTAATTTGAAACAAAACGACCGTGGACTAGCTCCAGAAAAACGAGCTTCTTCCCGCTACATACTTACGAAAGTTCGTTTGGAAGTTTATAATTAAAATTTCCAGCGAAATTTTCAAGACTATCCATTTTCTCGCTTTATTATGGTCCCTGTGAGAATGTCCATTAAGTTTGCTGTCACATCATCGATTCGATATAATGCATTTTAGTTGATCAAAGGTTTTCTCAATATTCATCTTCATCCATACATGCGTTTGTTCTTGCTTATAAAATGTGGATTTATACCTTTGTTTCCGCCACTTCTTAATTCTAGACTATTGTAAGAACTGGGATACATTCATTATCATACAATTCGTTAGGCCCTAATTTTTGAGAGTTCATAATTTACAGGTTAGAATTGGGTTTGCTTTAGGGAACCAAAAGAATGGCTCAAGGGCCTTTATTAATTTATGTACAAGATAACTCGGGAAAGACATTAATATATTTTTAAATTACTAATCGGTATAGTAATGCAAATTGTGAAACATAATTTTAATTAATTAATAATTTGGAATTTTCCTTCATGAGCTATTCTAGGATTTAGTTTTTGAACCTAGAAACTAACCCTTTCCCGCCAGCGTTCGCAGTTTTTTGTGCTTGCTAATGTTTTCTATGTTAAATCTCTGGTATTTAATTAATTTACAACCTGTTGTTTAACAAGATTCACTTGAGAGCATTCGCTGAAACACAATCCAAAAAATCTTCATGTCAAAGGATTAAAATATCCGATGGGTAACGAGAATTTTAATTTTGATAACTTACATTTTCAATAGAGAAAACCCTATGATGTACTCGCAATCAATGTCCAGATGGATAAATCGAATATCCAGGCTTAAGAAATGTTGAATGAATTAATGATTTTCAAGTTCTAGCAGCTCGTGGCGAATATCAATCCACTTTTCATCGATTACAGTCTTAAAAATAGCTCGTTTCGTATCAATAATGATTCACGAATGGAAACTCACTCCATTTTTTTGCTGTTAGTTCATGTAGAACCCAAGCATGTACACTTTTTAAGGCCGAAATTTATCCATATCAATGTTGCTATTGCGATTTGAAATATGCGGTATATTTTGATTTATTTAAAAAAATCGCTTTTCAACTGTTTCAACAATTGGTATGCAATGGCTAGATTCATCCTTAATATTGAAATATCCGGAACGAAATCGAGCAAATCAATTAAATAATTGCATCCATTGAAGCAGTTGTTACTTTAGAGACTCCACAATCTTTAATGATCTTGCACAGTACCATTTTAAAAACAAAAACGCAAAATATGACGAAAATTACCTTCTGGATTCAAAGGTCAATAACTTTTTGCTGATTAAACCAATGGCATTGCCTCTGTCATTGCCTATTATATTTCGATAATGCTATAGTAGTGCTTCGTCGAATAAGTATTTCTAGTAATGTGTGATTTATAGTCAGAAAACAGAAATAACTCTTTAGCGAACCCTGCATTTTTGACGTCTATTCTTTTAGATTTGCTATAAATTTACAAATTTATTTCTCGAAAAAACTTTTGCTGTTATTTCTGCCTTTACATACCCGTTATTAACAATTTTTAATTTCGATTATAAGCTATGAAACCGATTTATATACCGTGCAATGAGATATTCGAGCAAATATCAACATAGTTAATTAAACATGACTGATCTAAGTGAAAATAAGCCCTACAGCCGAATGTGCCAGTACCGAACATTCACCTGATATGCACTATATGAGTGTGTTTTGAAGATGTGCATGTGGATTTCATAACCGAACGGACAAGGTATTAGCAAATACAAAGTTATATAACAATGAAAACTTTAATTAAACGCTTATATAACCTAACATTATAATTTATATATGTTTTATTTTGTATAAACCACAGAATTTAGTTTGTTATTGTTTTTTTTTGTTATAGTTTAGAGCTACTATTTACTCACTGGCGTTATCTGGACTAATACCTACTGCTGCTCAGGGGCTCCGAGTGATGGTCCTCGACATTAAGTCTCGACAAACTTAGAAACAATCCCAGAAGACATCCGGTTTTATCTAGTCTGGATTTCGGCGTGAATGGGATTTTCTTTGTCGGATTTTACACTCTTGATGATTCGAACTCGCGACTGTCGCAGTAGTAAGAAGACTACCAAGCCGGTAACTCATCTTTTGTTGCTGTTATTTTTTTCTAGTAATAGCTATTTTTAGATAATCATAGTCGGCATTTGGTAAGCTTCGGAAGTTTGCCATTTACAAATGTTCGAATGGTAGAATCCAATGAACTGTGGCAGTCATTTTTGTTTTAAACCAATGGGTACTACTATTTTTATATGTGATATCTGATATTATATTATATTTATACTTATAACATATTTATTATCATGTTATATTTATATCTTATGTACTTTTACTTCAGCTTAAACATTATTTTGTTTTGTAAGTAAGATTAAGAATTATTATTAGAATAATTATTATTTATTATTGTACTGTTCATGTTTTGATTATAAATAGTAAACGGCAATGAATAACTCATTCATTTGTAAATATTTTCAAAAAACATATTATATGTCAGCAAACTTATAATAAAAATTCATCCAGATGGGTATCTATTCAATTTTGCAAATTCTATACCAAATCTATTATAATTAAGAGTAACTGACCCTGCGAAACTAAAAGTTCGGATAATTGTGACTCAATAACCTTTATGTGAATATACAATCAAAATCAGAACTCAGTGATAGTATAGAGATATTACATTAAAATTGAACAAGAAATAAGTTTGACCCACTTGAAGACAGTTGATATAAAACTGATACAAAATGGAAAGGAATGTGAAATATAATACATTAAAACACATATAGGGCATGAAACTTGGGTAAGCTAATTTTATTAAAATTAGATAGAAATATGATCCAGCAGCCACACTAGCAGATTAAATTCAATTCCAATGAATACTAATTAGGTAAAATTTGAGATAATTTGATTAATTTGGAATGATGAGGCTTAAAATTGACGTTATAAATATGAGAATTTTAACAGGGATGTGACTGAATTTTGTTTGTTGAACATTGTAATCTATACTTGAAGATATACTTTCTATATCTTCAAATATACGAATAATTTACTATAAGTAAATAAGTAACAGTTCAATTGAAAAGTCCCCGGCCTGGCACATAGATGGCGCTACTAGATTAAAATCCATAACTTTTTTAGTTAGCCCTAACCCTTAAAAGATGCGTGTATAAATTTGACAGCTGGCGGATCATTTGTTTGTAAATTATATCATTTTGAGTGAAGCAACTTTTGTTATTGTGAAAAAAATGGATAAAAAGGAATTTCGCGTGTTGATAAAATATTGCTTTCTGAAAAGAAAAAATAGAGTTGTTTTCCGGACACTGCCCCAGGATATTCAACCATCAAGGATTGGTATGCTAAGTTTAGACGAGATGCAATGATCACCGAAGATGGTGAACGCAGTGGACGCCCAAAACAGGTTGTTAAAAGCATTAAAAAAATCCACAAAATGATTTTGAATGAGCGTAAATTGAAATTGAAATTGAATGAAGTAGCAGACACTCTGAAGATACCAACTGAACGTGTACATCATATCATTCGTATTTGTTTTATTAGCAATCATATATATTTGGGTATGAGAAAGCTCTCTGTAAAGTGGGTGCCGCACGACCTCACTTTTGACTAAAAACAACGACGATTTGATGATTCGGAGCTGTGTTTGAAGATGATCAAGCGTAATTAACCCGAATTTTTGCATCGATATATGACAATGGATGAAACATGGACCCATCATTTCACTCCGAAGTCCAATCGACAGTCATCCGAGTGGACTGCACGCGATGAAACCGTCCCAAAGCGTGGCAAAATGCAACAGTTGGCTGGCAAGTTTATGGCGTCTGTATTTTGGGATGCGCATGGAATAATTTTCATTGACTGCCTGAAGAAGGAAGGACCATCAACAGCAACTATTACATAGCATTATTGGACCGTTTGAAGGACGAATTCGCCTAAAAATGGCCGCATTTGAAGAAAAAGGAAGTGCTGCTTCACCAAGACAATGCACCGTGTCACAAGTCAGTGAAAACGATGGCAAAAATCCATGAATTGGGCTTCGAATTGCTTCCTCATCTACCGTATTCTTCAGATTTGACCCCCGACAACTATTTCCTGTTCTCAGTTCTCAAAAGAATGCTCACTGGTAAGAAATGTTCTTCAAATGAAGAGGTGATCGCCGAAACTGAGGTAAATTTTGAAGCAAATGACAAATCGTACTACAAAAATGGTATCTAAAAGTTGGAGGATCGCTATAATCAGTGTATCACCCCTGAAGGCAATTATGTTGAATAAAAAAAACAATTTTTTCCAAAAAAATGTGTTTTACTATGGTAGGACGGGGACTTTTCAATTGACCTGTTACTATAACTTTGGTTTGTTTTTTCCTTCCAAAAGTATTTTAGAATTAAATATGTTTATAAAAGGTTCTCCTTTTATGCTTATTTACTACATATTATAGGAGATGAAAATTGATTCAAAAAATTTTATTTTAAGTTTCAAACAAAACTGTAGTTTACATCGTGAATTAACATTTTGTTTTATAACATGTATTAGTTCTTACTACCTCGGGGTTAGAGGGATGTCGAGGGATTAGATTAAGCGCGTTTAGACATTGTTTTGAATATTATTGGAATAAATCTGGAATAAGTCTGGAAATTCAGCGAAAATATAATTCTAAACAAAACTTATTGTACGACTTAGTATACGAGTACAGAAAAACCATAATTAAAAATATCGTAATTTAATTTTTATAAGGTCCCAGAAGGATACCCAAAAACTGAAATTGAAATTCAAAAATTATCCGCGGAAAATTGCCCTCTCTTGCTTGCAAGCAACTCGAAAACGTAGAGTTTAATTGTAAAAAAAAACTTGGGGCGGACCCTGACATTATGGAAGTAGAGAAAGTTTAGGAGAACGCTTCCACTTATTATTACGTTACGTTTTTATATTAGGAACCAAGGAACAAGTTGAACCTATATTTAGTAGGCAGTAGGTTAAATTGTTCTCTGGTTTTAATTTGATTTAGCAATATTTATTCGTTTGTAAATATCTTGAAAATGCTTTCTTAAGTCATGTCTATATATGCTTTGTTGTTTTCGAAATTCGGAAAGGATATTAACAAAAATTTAATTCGAATTCACAATAGTGTATATAAAAGTATAGTAAAAAATATAATGAATTTTGGGTTGTTTTATCACTTTAGATAAAACTGTGGCCTACCACCAGAAAGTTCCGGTTCATTTCTAGTCTCAAAACGTAATTTTTGGTGCCAGTTGTTTGAGATGCTGTAGGGTTTTTGTTCATCGATTATCTTTGAATGAACAAAAGAATAAAATTGGTGCGAGAAACCACAGAAATAAGTATATTGAAATTCAGGAAGATTATTAATTTGTAGTATATATATATATACATATATATATATATATATATATATATATATATATATATATATATATATATGTCAAAAGGATTGTACAATTAATTTCGTTTACTTATCGTTTTCTTGTAAAATATTAACTGTTATAATTTGCTAAGGGATCAATGATCATCAACAAGTAGTTGACGGGTCTGGTTATTCGTTTAGAAGAAGGTTGTTCCTTAGACTTTATAATTTTTGCAAATAATCAGCTACAACCGTAGATTTTAAAACCAATTATAGAAGCACCATCGAGTAGCTTTGGTACCTGCGTTAGTAGAGAAAGTTTAGGAGAACGCTTCCACTTATTATTACGTTACGTTTTTATATTAGGAACCAAGGAACAAGTTGAACCTATATTTAGTAGGCAGTAAGTTAAATTGTTCTCTGTGTTTAATTTGTTTTAACAATATTTATTCGTTCGTAAATATCTTCAAAATGCTTTCTTAAGTCATGTCTATATATGCTTGGTTGTTTTCGAAATTCGAAAAGGATATTAACAAAAATTTTATTCGAATTCACAATAGTGTATATAAAAGTATAATAATAAATATAATGAGTTTTAGGTTGTTTATCACTTTAGATAAAACTGTGGCCTACCACCAGAAAGTTCCAGTTCATTTCTAGTCTAAAAACGTTGTTTTTGGTGCCAGTTGTTTGAGATGCAGTAGGGTTTTTGTTCATCGATTATCTTTGAATAAACAAGAGAATAAAATTAGTGCGAGAAACCGCTGAAATAAGTATATTGAAATTCAGTAAGATTATTAATTTGTAGTATATGTATATGTCAAATGGATTGTACAATTAATTTCGTTTACTTATCGTTTTCTTGTAAAATATTAACTGTTACAATTTGCTAAGGGATCAATGATCATCAACAGGTAGTTGATGAGTCTGGTTATTCGTTTAGAAGAAGGTTGTTCCTTAGACTTTATAATTTTTACAAATAATCAGCTACAACCGTAGATTTTAAAACCAATTATAGAAGCACCATCGAGTAGCTTTGGTACCTGCGTTAGTAGAGAAAGTTTAGGAGAACGCTTCCACTTATTATTACGTTACGTTTTTATATTAGGAACCAAGGAACAAGTTGAACCTATATTTAGTAGGCAGTAGGTTAAATTGTTCTCTGGTTTTAGTTTGATTTAGCAATATTTATTCGTTCGTAAATATCTTGAAAATGCTTTCTTAAGTCATGTCGATATATGTTTTGTTGTTTTCGAAATTCGGAAAGGATATTAATAAAAATTTAATTCGAATTCACAATAGTGTATATAAAAGTATAGTAATAAATATTATGAATTTTGGGTTGTTTTATCACTTTAAATAAAACTGTGGCCTACCATCATAAAGTTCCGGTTCATTTCTAGTCTAAAAACGTAGTTTTTGGTGCCAGTTGTTTGAGATGCAGTAGGGTTTATGTTCATCGATTATCTTTGAATAAACAAAAGAATAAAATTAGTGCGAGAAACCGCTGAAATAAGTATATTGAAATTCAGGAAGATTATTAATATATAGTATATGTATATGTCAAATGTATTGTACAATTAATTTCGTTTACTTATCGTTTTCTTGTAAAATATTAACTGTTATAATTTGCTAAGGGATCAATGATCATCTACAAGTAGTTGATGAGTCTGTTTATTCGTTTAGAAGAAGGTTGTTCCTTAGATTTTATAATTTTTATAAATAATCAGCTACAACCGTAGATTTTAAAACCAACTATAAAAGCACCATCGAGTAACTTTGGTATCTGCGTTGCTAGGCTAGCTCATATTGTTTCTTGTAAAACATATATGGTTAAAAATATGTAAATAGATGAGATAAATCTATTGAAAATAAACGTGATCTAGTAAAGAATCCAAATAAATTAAAGTAAAGTGGTTGTGGTACCCTGTCGAGGCCATGCTATTTAGACGTCGCCTGTTTCACCTGTTCTTTGTTATACAATCACTGGACGTTGAAAACGTTAAGTAGTTTAGTTACCTTATATGGATCATTCAGAATAATAAATTCAAAAGGGACTCTCATTGCTCATATTTACCAAAGATATTTGAACAGATTTAATTGCTCCAAAAAGACTAGCAATAGTACAGAGTTAAGGTCGCCATTTTGAAAGACAACTTTTGGCCACACATCTCAAGAGTTAATTGGACACTGCTGCAACTCGAATGGAGTCCTACCATACTCGGCGTACTTACCAGACATAACGTCTTATGATTACCACTTATATAAATCGATGCAATGAAACCACATAGAGTACCACCATGTTGCCAAAAAGATGCGAATAAGTGGTAAGAAATATGGAAAATATTAATATTTATATTATATTTTATAATTTTTTCTCAATAAATTCCTTTTTAATGTGAAAATATGAGTATCAATATATATATATATATATATATATATATATATATATATATATATATATATATATATATATATATATATATATATATATATATATATATATATAAATTCCTAATAGTATAAAATAAACTAAAAATAGAGAATAAGAGATATATATCAAATTGTGGCTTATTATTAATCTTAATATCACCATTTGAATAGAGTCTTTTTTTTACAAGCTAGGGTTTATCTGGACTGGACTTAGTGTTTAACGTGGGCTCGGAACCACCGTCCTCGGCATTAAACCTAGCCTGTGGTGAGTGACCAACTGGGCAATCCTAGAAGACATCCGGTCGTAGCCAGCCCGATTACTAGCATGACTAGGACCATTTTTGTTGTCAGATTTTGCACTCTTGAAAGACAATCACAAACATAACGAGCAGAACACAGCGGGATTCGAACCCGCGACTATCGCAACAGCAGGAGGATCAAAGGGATTGGGTAAAGAGGACCGTCCTGTCCCCTTTACTCAAGCCCCCCCTCTCGAATATTATACATAATAAAATAGCAGGATAACACATACAAAAATTTAACCCTTTATATCATCATTAAACCAAAAAATTGTTTAAATTTATAACAAGAAAAATATTTTAAAAAATATATAAATAAAATTGAAACAAATTCGCATCTCTGTGGAATTGTAAATTATGTAAAGTGATAGGATAATCTAAAATGTCAACAATATGCCTAAATAGGAATAATTAATATTAACATTTTGAAATTAAGTTTTGAATATAAAACTTGAAAATATTGTCGAACAACTAATGATTCAACGTGATGTAACAATATTTTTTTTCAGATAATTTTAATAATATATTTACAGAATAATAATAATTATTATTAGAACAGTAAAAGTGGCAATAAACATTTAACGAAATTAGAATAGACAGTTAAATATAAAAATTTTATTGTACACTAATTTTTTGCCTTTGATTTTTAATAAAATATAAATAGAAACATGGAAAATTTTATAAATATAAATTTAAAATGCAAACTTGAAAATGCAGTTGTTTGCAGTTAACATTTTTTAAACAGTTAAAACATATTTCATTCAATCAAAATGGACATTAATTCCACAAAAATTGATATAGTAAAAAAATTCGTGAGAGCAAACGTAGGGATCAACAGAAAATTGAATGATCGCACCTCAGACATAACTGTCACGGTAAATGATCTTTACAATCTAGTCCACACAATAAGAATGTGAATAATGCGAATTCGACTGGATTGGATCGCGGGCAATGCGGGGGCGTTGCAACTAGTGCCCCCCCTTTGGCACTAAAAAAACCACCCTCCATGGCTCATCGTAGCCTCTCATCGGCTATAAAAGCGGCTTGTTGCGTCGAATGTCGCGAGTCAAACCTGGAAAATTGTTGCTGGTGCTTCCGGAGACTTGCCAGCGTCGAGCCGTCGTCTACGTCCGAGCAACAAGTACGTCAAACGCGCACCTGAAGAACTTGCTGGTGAAACGGTCATCGTCCAGTCCGCGAACCATGTGCCGTCAAACAGCTGGAAAGAGCTCTCTCACCGCAATCTTTTTCAAAATTTCGATCGTTTTGGCTGTAGTTTTATGTTTGCATTTGGCAAGCGGTAAGTAATTTTACTAACACACATTTTTCTTTAAAATAACACAAAATAAAACGATTTATATCATTTAAAAAGAAAAACATTTTACTAAAATTTTAGTTTAATATTTAATAATTAATAATAATCAACAATTATCTTTAATATTGTATACATTAAAACTGCACGATAACACATACAAACATTTTATCATTATTATAAATATTAAACAACAAATTATATAATATTTTGACTAATGGATCACAAAAATTATAACAAGCATCTTTGTTTTTCTTCAGTATACAAAATTTTTATTAAAACTATCTAATCTTAAGACAGAAAAAATATAAATAAAATTAAAATAAAGTTGCATCTAGGTAAAATTGAAATTTACATTTAAAAATTATTTATAAAATTATTTATTAATTAATAATTATGTAGATAATACAAAACATATTTACTAAAAATTGATCAAAAATATTAGGTATAATAAAACTACACGACAATACACACAAAAATGTCAATATTATTATCAACATTTAACAATAAATTATATAACATTTAAACAAACAAATAATAAAAATTATAACAGGCTTCTTTATTGTTCTTCAGTATATGAACAGTTTATTAAAATTATATAAGACATAAAAAATATAAATAAAATGAAAATAAGTTTACATTTCACTGACACTGTAATTTATAATGTGATTTATTTAAAAAATATATTATTTTTCAATAATTGTACAGGATACCAGGATAACAGAATGTTCAATAGATTAACATTTTGTCATTAATATCAACTTTAAATAACATATCATTAACAAAATATCACAAAAATTATATCAAGCACATTTGTTTTTCTTCACGATAAAGACCCTTTATTAAAACTATATAAGACATAAAAATTTAAATGAATTGAAAACAAATTTACATCTGATTGTAATGTAATTATATTTAAATATTATTTTACTCAATTCTTATTTTGCTGAGCAAAGTACTCATGTATATTTTGCTAAAAACACTCATCAATATTTTGTATATAAAACTGATGATATAGTGTTATAATTAACACTGACAATTAAAAAGATACATTTATCTAGTATATAGTTTATAAAAATGATTATATATTCTATATAATGATTTCTATATCAATTAGGAGTATATACTAAATCAAACAATGCGCAAACAAAAGGTTTTTTTTAAACACAATTTCATATAATATATTTATCATATTGACATTTCTAAAAATATTAATCAAAGAGTATATTAAATATAAATTGATATAAAAACTAGTAGTTTTTAAAAACTTTGTAATCTTATAATTAAGCAATTTAATATTTTTGAATTGATGTTATATATCTGATAGCAATATTTGTCCTTATTCACAAATATTTTATGTGTCTAAGCACCATTATATTTTAAATATATTAGTATTTATAAAACAACAAATAATACACACTTTTATAGTCGATATTTTTTGGTAATTAATATTGTTGCTTTGTTAGTGTGAATTCAGTATTTTACAATAAAACAATTACTTTTACATGCTATTTCTGATTTCCATTCGACATCAAAAAATAAACAATATTATATTAATTTTACGTAACAAAACTGTATAAAGGTAAATTAATGTAAAAATTATAAATAATAAAGAGGCTTTGGACATTGTTCCTTTTATTATAAAGCGTAGAGTCATAAACATACCTACAGAGAACTTTTTTAGCTTTCCCTGATTTTTTTTTATTAGAAATTTTAATTTTGAGGTGGTGGAAATACATTATTCCATTTCTTAATTCAATTTTTAAATTATCTTAAAATTCGTATTATCTGATAATTCTATATATAAATCACTGATGGTCAAAGGTACTATATATATAAAAAAAATCTTTCAGAAACCTGTGTATGTTCTTTTATCGTCATATATATCGTCGTATTCCATTGACGCCCCCAAAAAGTATATAAAATCCCTACATTTTTTATTTGCTGCCAAATATTTATTGCCGAATTTATCTACATTATCGATATGCTTTTATTCATATGGTAGTCGAAACTGTGAACATCTTTCTTCTTTATATAGTTAATATATCTCGTTTTACTAGCAATAAGGGTGGGTTAGACATGAAATTTTAACCTTTAAAACCTTGTTCAACATCATATATGAACATATTAATTATATGATAAGAAAAACAATTATCTTGTACAATTATATTTATATCATAAAATAATTTATCATAACTTTTGTTATATTAGGGTATGGTATTTAACTATCTGTCATTTTTTTAGCAATGTATTGATTGTTTTTTATTATTTATTACAATTGAGCCATTTGAACTAACTTCATAATAAAATGTAAAATATCCCTTTTTGGGGAGTATTAGGAAAATTCTGTAATATAGAATAGTAATCTAGATCGTTCTATATTTCTTCCTACTAGTAGTTGTCTGTATAATCCCTCTTTGTTAGACGTTTATTTATAGGTTCTCGTTTAATACTTAATGCTTATAGACGCCCTTTATTTTTCACACTGAAATCACTACGTCTAAATCTCCTACCTCTATTTTGTTAATTTTGTTCGTTGCGTTGTTAGAATATAAATAAATAATTTTAACATAAAAATCTTCTTTTTGCTAGAGAGGACACATTAATTTCACATAGAGAGTATTTACCATAATTTTACTTTGTATTCCTAGTAAAATTTATTAAGTTCTTGCGTGACTTCTGATCAGCGATGTCTATTCATGAAAATGCAAAATATCTTTGTGTTATCAATTATTATTTTTTTAATATTTCTATATATAAGTTATATAACCTAATGCTTATATTGCTCATTATATTGCTGTAATATAACCTAATGCTTATATTGCTCAAAAGATGGTAAACATTCCTGGTTAATGATGAACATTTCCTGCAGTAGATGGAAATTCTGCTGTGGGGAGGGGGTGGTCTTTATCTTTTACTTTAAGTAAAACTCATATAATACAACTTATTTTTACAGGCTATACTTTTAAATAGCTAGCATCGGTTATATAACGCTTATAACTGTATCAACTTATTAAACAAAATCCATCAAGTTCAGTGACTAAATTTTTAAAAGCGAAAAACACGTATAAAAAATTTATTGAATATACTCCATTGAGGACCGCCGGAATAAAATAAAAAGCTTCACCTAAATATATCCTTCAATCCACTATACTTCTCTCGCAAAAATTTCGATGGCGAATTGATTGTATTGATTTAAACTGACAAACCATGTCGGCTTCAGGAACTGTAAGTTTGCAGAATATTTCAGAGTCTTAAAGTCAATTTTGGAAGATTATTGCGCGTGCTATTGTTTATTCCAAATATACAGCGTTCATCGATTGCGAAGTTATAATTTACACTTGAAGTGAGAGACGTGTAATATTTTTGAGATTTTTTAATTTACTGCAATGCAAAAAAATCTAAACATTGTTTTATTCTTGTTTTTTTAATAATGTGAGGATTTCTTTATCATCATTTTTCAAGATTTTTCGTAAATGAATCTATTTCCAAAATTTTGAATGTTTGTTATAATTTGTTATAATATATGGTATATATGGTAGATGAACAAAGATTATCAAGTTTCTATATAAGCTGTTGTAGAATATACGCAATTTCTCACATACTCTGAAATTCTAATTTCATAAATGTTTCCACTATTTTTAAATCTGGACCAGATTGTAGTTATTTTTCGTTATAAGTTTTTAATGTTGTATCGATTATAACTTATAGAATATATGTTCGTTGGGATAGAGTGAATTAAGAAGGTAAAATATCATTTTATATCTTCAAATAAGTATATACTAATATAGGTGATAGATAGATTAATACAGATAAATTGTGTATATATGTTTTATAAGATTATAAAATCCAAAATGAGTGAACAACAGAGAAACTTTATCACTGCTTAATAGTAAATTTTCATATGGCAAAATCATAAAAGATGCTTTCGTTGACGCAGAGTTTAATAGAATTGAGAAGGCTAGAATAGATCATTCTTATATATCATGATAACAGAAATTACCATTATTTTATAAAGATGTGCAGAATTTAACAATAGTTATAGGAACGAATCAACAAAAAAAACATATATATTCGAAATAAATTCAGATATTGTTATTATATGTGGATCTAAATAACATGCGGTATATCCGAAGTTGGTATGAACATACGTCATTATATATTTATATAACAAAATCTAGTTTAAATAAAGTAAAGACACAAAAACGTTATCAAATATATCTAATGTATTAGTACATCTAATGCATATATTATCGAATAATTTAAACAGCAATTAATTATACAGCCACAATAATTTATAGGCTGGAATTGTTTTATCGTATTTACATTGAACTCTTTTCTATGTAGTGGTATCCCACTGTTAGCTCTTCTTTCCTTCGATGGTGCGTTTCCTTGTGAAGTCATTTTCATATCACTGTATTTTTTATTTCTTCTGCTACTACCTGTGTATACCATTCTTGACAAAATTAATCACTGATTTCTCCCTAATGCATTTGCTTTATCTGCAAAAAGGTTGGTATATTTTCTCTCCTCGCATAGTTTAATGAAATACTCATGAATATTCAGAACAACTACTCACATATCTAATGAACATAAATCTTTCACACTCTAAAAATACGGTATTCTACAATTATCGTATATTAATTACCACTCGTACGTTTAGACGTGTCCACTCATCACCCTGTCTTGGAAATAATAACCATCATAGTAATAATAATAATCTTAATCATCAATCATAATCTTAATTTAAACCAAGACACTAGAGGGTAGAGTAAGTTTGACTTCGAAGTGGTGTAAAATCGACCTAGTGTATTACTGGTAAATTCAGTTTTTTTTATATCTTTTAGACCATTTGGCTGCAATTTTTCTAATTATTATTCATAAAAATATCGCTATAAATCAATGAAAGTACAAAATATTACAAGAGCCAGCTTATTGTCCAGATTTAACTCTGTCTAACTTTTGGCTCCTCTCATACCTTAACTAATTCTTACAGGCTAATCAGAAACAAACTACGAACCAATAAATTACAAGATCATTTTGATATTTCATTTTGTTTTCCAAAAATTTTAAGTTAATTTCTTCAAATTTATTAAATACGTTATCGTATTTCAGTAGCCTGTATTTAAGTAGAATATATTTATGTTTTTAAAAAATTATAAAATAAAAGTATATCAAATGATAAAGATCAACTTGATAAAGACAGTTTATGCATCACGTATCTTTAATTTAGGACAAAGGCCATAACCACGGCTCAGAGCTATCAGACGCCGCCGTTAGGAAGTTGGTTTAACCCTCAACAATAACCTCTAATTAACTAATTGAAAACTTTTACTATAATTTTGATATTTCATCGGGCTACTGGAAATCAATATTATTAAATATTGGCCAGGCACTAAGTTTTCCACGAAAAGGACGCTTGCGTTTAGCAGCATTCTAATAACGTTAAAAATTAGCGAAAGTTGTTGACCTTTTCCCAGTTCACGAATATAAACTGGATAAATATAAAACAACAAGATTATAAATAACAAAAATGGTTTACTGTATTTATATTACTGTATTAATAACTATTGTGTACTAATTTCATGAAAATTTTACTTGAAAAAATTAAATTATTATATGTGAAAGGCTCAAAACAATGTGGACTTTTATTGTACCTTAAAAACTATTTTATTTTACGAAAATACAGAGATTTTAAATCAATTCAAATAGATCATTCAGTCTTAACAATAAACACACAATATCGTTCTCAATATAAGATATATGTACGTTTTCTAGTACTGTCCTGGTTCCTCGTCCATTAAATCACCTTCTCTGATGTCTGTTCAATGTCTTCATTAACACTTGTTTATGTCAGTAGAAAAGAACCTTCTTCTGGTGTTCTTTCTGTTCTACACTGAGTCTTTTCCATTTAGAGTTCTTGTACAAGTTGTAATTTACATCGTAGGTCATAATTTTAGTTAGGCTAGTGGATAGACCTTCTATCTAAGTAGGTCTCAAACCACGGTTCTCAGCATTAAACTTATAAAGTGACCAAGTTAGAGACCATTCCACAACTCGCCCCGAACTATCACTGTTAATTTATTAAAAAATCATGTTAATTTTTTCGTTGCTTTAAATGTATTTGTCAATAAGCCAATAAGGTCAATAAACTCAATGTTTAGTTATAAAAACCTACTGAACGTTATACATTCATATTGGATACCTTTAAACTTATAAGAAAAAATAATCCAATACCTATATTTCGTAATATTTCCTTTACTACAAGGAGAAAAATCTAGCAATATTAAGAAACACCACTACAATGGACGATCACTTTAGGAGGAAATGTAAGAAGCATTTGATATATTGGTCAATACGTTTTCGAAGAAAAAAAACTCTCATTCATAGTTCATTAGCTTTCGTATCGAAAATAGAGTTAAACTTTTGGAATGATGAAATAACTTGAACTTTATCTCAATGAAAAAAAGGCACTTCATATAATTCCCGATAAAATTGAGCTGATATATGTTAAGTTGCTTAAATATAAGTTTAAATAGAGGAATAATTAAACTATTACTATTTGCTGTTATGTTAGTTATAAATATTGAATTAACTATGTCACTAAATATATCTTATTTAGTATATAAATACATATTTACTCACGTGTTTCTACTAGGTTAATTACAATAAAAAAGTCTTAACACATTTAGATATGATTATATAAATATTATTATTTATAGCATTTTTATTAATAAGTGTAACAAATTCAATAACATTTTCATCGTTCTGACAAATAAATGAAACTTTATTTTCTACAATATTTCAGAATCAAATGTTCTTAAATTGGTAATATATAGCATAAAATACAAAATGGTGATTTTATACAATTTATTTGAATTATTCAGTTATATAACGTTTAATATACTGTGGAGATTCACTTTTTATTTAACTTTTTCAAATAGTCGGCAATCTACTCGCCAATAAACTAATATTTTTGACAAAATTGATTTACTAAGAGTCTTTTATTAGAATTTATTGCAAGTCTATATTTAAAGTTTCATTTGCATCACAAAACAAAAGTAATCTGTTTAATATTTTATAAATATCTAGCCCAACTATAATATAAACAACCTACAGAACAACAACCTATTAGATTGTAAAAGGAAGTCATAATACCCTCGCTAAATACGATTTACAAGCTTGTTATTTTACATAATATAAAACCGAAACTACTTTTTCTTGACTAATCCGTTAAAGTAAATTGTAATGTTGGTCAGTTGGAAATGTACTATGTTATACCATATTAGTCAGACAAAGATTTTCCATGCTTTTTAGAAAGGAAAAAATGTAAATATCTTTTCATGTTATTTTCCCGATACAAAAAATCCGCTCCCTCTATTCAGGCAAATTTTCCTTAACCCGTATTTACCTTTAAAACGACATGATACGTGATTACTTTGTAAAACATTCCTTGTTATAAGTTTTTGTGTGTTGCACAAGTTTATTAATACAGTAAATATTTTCAGAAAATTGTTTTTATTATTAATATTATTACCAATAAATTATTGAAAATCCCAATTATTGACAAATACATTGAAACATTTTGGTTTAGTTTTCTCTTACTTATGAGTTTTCCATAAGGAAAATCTGTGTCCATAAGAAAAAGGTTACTGAAAAATTGACCAATTTTTATGTAAACTTGATGTTCATAACTATGGAGCAGTTGATAAAGGATTAATTTGACCAGATACAATATGTCAAGATACCAACATTCCTATTATAATGTTTTATTTCAAATGATTCACAACAATCACCACAGGTTTCTAGTACTGTTTGATGAGCTTGAGCTGTAGATTTTTTTAAAATAAAACCACAAAATTTAATTTCGAATATCGAAAATACAATTTAGAACTTTCAATATTTAGTATCTGTATATACCGAACAATAACAATAAATTTAATATATATTTAAACAATGAAATAAAGGCATTTCATTGGAATTTGTTTCGGCTAAAGCAAGTAGTGGCAACTAGGATGTTACTCCAACAAGTGATATCTACGTATATACAACTGAAAAAAAAACAAGTTACTGCATTGAGTATATATTATTTATTTCATAAATAGACTCTTTGCAGTTCTTATATATATGACATAAAAGAATTTATCTTTTTATAAACGAGAAATGATATATGATGATTTATAAATGAAAATAATCATTGGAGTAAATATATCTTGAATTTTCATAAACATCTTTTAGACATCACGGATTATAGCATGCTATATGGGGTTCTAGACTAATAACACCAAAAGGTAGAGAATTGGTCAAAGCAACGAAGGCACATAATTTGCAGCATATTTCTACTGGTGAGCCAACATATTGGCCGTCAGGTAGAAATAAAATTCACCATACCATAAACTTTTGTGCTACAAAAAATATTAATACCAAAACGTGCAAAGCTGAATCATGCTTCGATCTATCATCTGATCACTCAGCAGTTATTATAACAGTGAACTCAAATATTCTCAACAAAACAAAATCACCTTCTTTGCATAATATTAAAAGCAACTGGCCATTATTTAGAGAAAAATTAGACAGTTTGTTATCACTAAATTTACCTCTCAAAACAGAAAGAGATACAGAAATAGCAGCAAAAAATATAACAAATACTATACAAGAGGCCGCATGGTACGCAACACCTAATAGAGCGACACATCAAAAGTTTCATTATGGAATATTATACTTACTTATATTTATATATATAAGAAATAATAATATAAGAATATTATACTTACTTATATTATACTTATATTTCATCTACAATTAAACAAAAAATTGCTGAAAAGAGAAAACTGCGAAAAACCTGACAACAAATCAGAATAGAAGAAAACAAGAGAAAATTCAACACGGCCACAAAAGAGCTGAAAGAGCTAATAAATAATAAATAAGCAACAAAATCAAGGAAATCAAAATTATTTAGAAAACTTAACGCCAACTGATGCAACGGAATATACCCTGTGGAAAGTAACAAAAAAGATTAAAAAACCTCAAATCAACCAAATTAACAAAAACTAAAACGATAAAAAATATTGCTCCGCTGCATTACTCGATATTTCTCAGGCCTTCGACAAGGTGTACTGGACTGCACGTTAAATTGAAAAAGCTTTTGCTCCATACGCACTTTCAATTGCTGAAATCGTACCTCTCAGACAGACATTTTATTGTCAAGCAGGGTGATGAAAACACTGACCTAAAGCCCATGTATTCGGGTGTTCCGCAGGGCAGTATTCTCGGCCTATTGTTATATCTTACCTATACAGCTAATCTAACGACCTCACGAAACACTACTGTTGCAACATATGCTGACAATACAGCTGTTTTACCATCGCACGAGTATCCAATATCAGCCACAAACAACCTTCAACTTCATCTTAACAAAATCAAAGTGTGGTTGAAAACGTGGCGTGGCAAATGAGACAAAATCTACCCATATGACATTCATCCTTTGCAGAAGAACATGTCCCTCAGTAAAATTGAATAATCATGAACTTCCGCAAGCAGACAGCGTTAAATATCTGGGAATGCATTTTGATCGACGTCTGACTTGGAAAAAACATATAGTGACAAAACGCAAACAGCTTAGGCTTAAACTAAACCAAATGTATTGACTGATAGGACGTAAATCTAAATTACCATTAGATAACAAGGTTTTACTGTATAAGTCAATACTTAGGCCCATCTGATCCTATGGTATTGAACTGTGGGTATGTATATATCCTCCAGAGGTTCCAGAATAAAGTGTTGCGGGTCATCGTCGATGCCCCATATTACGTGTCCAACAAACTGATTCAACGCGATATCCACATAGAACCCATAACGAGTGTGACTCGAAGTGCTAGTGCGAAGTACTCTGAAAGACTATTAGTACTTCCTAATGTACTCCCCAAACAGCTAAATGTGCGCGATGACAGTGAAGTGCGTAGGGTAAAACGCAAACTACCATACGAATTGATTAATAGATACATAGAGTGAAATTTAGTAATTTCTAGAATAAGTTAGAATAGTATCTAGAATAAGGTTTAGATTATAAATTATACAGCAGATCACTTACTGAAGTGATCTTCTACATGTTAGGATGGTTATATTATATAACAGAAATCAAAGAATAATACTTATTGCCCACGGGCAGATTATTGACGTTCCAAGAGATTAATAAAAAAATAACGGATTATACATAAATATGTTAGTACTTTTAACAGCAACCAACAAGCTAACTACTAAACGTGATAGATAACTTCATTTGAATCCTTATTGTTTTCACGATGGTTCATAAAACCTTCTTCTAAAGTCTTGTGGGAATGATATAAAAATACTTAAACAAAACTCAACGTTATAACACTCAATGGAACTGAAATACTAAAATACATTTTAGATAGAGACAACATGATTGTAGAATAAATGTTCAAGACGTGTTGAAGAGGTCCCCACAGAGGCATTAAATTGCATTATATAAGAAAACTACTGGCGTCAGTACAAAAAGGTAGCCTATAACTCGAATGTAAAAATTACGTAAGAATAACCATAGTTCCTAATCTAATAAATATTTCTATATTATATTACCAATTTTTAGTTAGTTAAGTCAACCTGTAACATACATCAATTTGTTCAAGCCTCAATCACTGAGTTATTTTAAATGCTCATGCAGGCAATTTGCTACGTTTTGCTTTCTTTTTTGTTTTCCTTTATTTTAAATTAAGAATGCCGAGAAAGTTAATTAGGAACTTATTATTTGTTTCGCATTTTGGATGTTTTCCTTGCGGTTTGCAGTTGGCACTGTAAACATGTTATAAAATTTATAAATTAAAAAAAATGGTTAGATAATTTGCTGATTATCCGGAAAATTGTATGTACTGAATAAAGGACAAACTCCTTTTATTTTATTTCATGTTTGTTAATAATTTTAGATGTGATATATGACCGAACAGTTTAAGAGCTCATATACTGCAATCAAGGCAATAAAACAACAGAGGGAAGAATTTGTTACAATTAATATATTTCAGTGGATCGGGATTTACTATGTTCAGAAATATATGCGCTTTTTGGTTTAGAAATTTTCAAAGCTTTCCAGCCATACTTTCGTAGTTTTTTTAGTCGTATACTTTGATCTTTCAGCAATTTATGATGAACAATTGCTTTCCAATATCTCATTTGCCTTTCACCAGACACCTTTCTTACTACAATGCGAATTCTGTGAATTAAAAATTACAATGCACAAGAACAATGAGACTAATATTATAAAAATAAGAGTATATAATAAAAATCATTATCTTCAAGTAGGTTTCAAGCTAACTTGGTTAAATCATTAAGCTTGATTTTAATGAAAGTGTCTTTATTTAGTATCACGTGTTGATAGAAGAAACAATTTGAAATGGCGCCTTTGGCTTTAAGATCAACAATTTCATTCTTGAGTCACAGATATTGTGATTTCTAAGTGAATCCAGACGAATGATATAGTTCTGTTTAGTGTGGTCAGTTCCTGTAGAGCACTTACAATTATTTGCGATGATCATGAGTTTGTGATTCAATAACTCTTAACGCACTGGAAGAGTTCATGCAGACCACGAATTCACCGAGCTTCCCAAATGTGTTGTACTATGTAGGTATGTATACACCCAGAAATGTGTCAATTTGTACGCAATTTTTGACAATTAAGAATGACGGGTATACAAGTATACCATATAGTACAAGATAAAGTGGACGATATGGGTAGTGAAAAGACTTGAGATCAGAGAATAGATATAATGAACAACTATTATTTGGTGATTAATA
Source organism: Rhynchophorus ferrugineus (assembly GCF_030347505.1). Lineage (NCBI taxonomy): Eukaryota > Metazoa > Arthropoda > Insecta > Coleoptera > Curculionidae > Rhynchophorus > Rhynchophorus ferrugineus. The sequence goes on along the minus strand of NW_027472580.1, from coordinate 84,951,286 downwards.
GCAAAAATTCAACGTTGATTTCGCGAGGATTAAATCCTACAGAAGTAATCTATCTGTTTGGCAAACCTTAGCTTAACACTACAGTTACCTGCGAGGATACTTTGAAAGTTAAATAATCTATTATTTGTAATATTTGTGTAAGGGAAAAAACTGGAACAGTCCTCTTGATGAAGGGAAAAAGACAACAATCAACTTTGCTACAGCGTTAGTATGATCACTGGCAGGATCTGCTTGCACCTTAATCAGTGGCCACCTTAAAGTATGGTGAGCACGAGGGTCAGAGATAAGGAAGGTAGAGGATGATCATATTTGTGTTTGTAAATTTATATAGAATCTAACTATTGGGCATCTTTTGATACCCAGTCGTACGTAAATGGTTCAACATTATTTTATGGTCGATTCCATAGTCGGGAGATGAAATAAATAGATATAGCCTCGATATTAAACTAAATCAGTGAATTCACCATTACTTAAAAATTAGGTGATAACGACCCTTTTCTATCTAAATTACTTGTAACACAGTTTATACCTCTTTGGCTGGATTTAACATAAGTAAAGTATTTCTCCTGTACTCGAAACTTTAAATTTAAAGTATTTACTTCTTTCATTCTGAGTAATATCAGTTAAAAGCATGCATTTTGTTTAAGAAACAAACATGGGAAATGTGGATACAGTTCCTATAATTACAATTGTATTATGTGAATAATCAATAACTTGTCTATGTAGTTCATAAGAATGTATTCTTCAGGTAGCTTATTTAAGTTCTTCAGCATGACTTGTTAATATTTTGAATTAACTTGTTTCAATTGTTTATGGCTAACTGAACTTGTAAATCTATTTTTCATTCTTTCGATTTAGTTTGGTTTAGGTCCATATTTTCGTCACTATTTTGGTGTAAATTAATTTTTAAAAACACGTCAATCTCAATGTTTTCTGAGCTGTCTTCTGTATCATTCTTTTCATATGGGAATTTAAATCTTATCCTTGATACGAATAACGAATAAAACATAAAATAATTATCAATTTAGTGCAGTGATTCTGAAGTTATTTATGTAATGTACATACATTACATTTCGCCTATTCCCTTTATATCTATAGATATACAACGCCTTAGCCAGAATGGAAACTCTTCGGAAGATCTCTATTTTTTAAATATATTTAAAATAAACGGAACGAAGTGGTCTTTTTTATTGACTGTTGAAATTCGAATGATTTCAAAACCGCTCCAGAAACAGTTAATACAATTTAAAGATACTTAAAACCGTCGAAAGAGAACTGACAAGTGTTCTAATTGCTTTTGTTGTCGAGAAGTAAATAGATTTAATCTAACCAAATTAATTGTTCCGGAATGTGCTTAAAATATTTATTCAGATAAAGACAAAATTTAAGGTTTTGATTATTGTTAAATACTCAGATATGTTAAAAATACATTAAAGGAATTTACTTATTGCCTTTAACTAAATCTGACAGCAATAAAGAGAATGAAACTATTTTACATAAAAATATATGTGTATGCCTATTAACACAACTTTAAAGATGTCTTACTGTCATCGTGTGAGAAAAATACTGTTCATTTAGAATATCAGGGGTGTAGTATATTAAAATATTTCTCTGATACATTCATTCCAGTTTCACTTAGGTCTCATTTTTATCATCTACCTTCTGGCTTCCCATATTCTCTTTTCCTATCAGGTGTTCTTCATGTGCTGTAAGTTCCCCACCAATTAATACCAATCGAAGTTCTATACCTCTCATCCTCTTTACTGCATTCCTGCGTTTTCTGAAGTATTTTTTATCTATTTGTTTTATTTTACTTTTGTCTTTCTTTGGGAATACCCACGTCTTGCTATAAAATGTTAGGGTTGGTGTGAAAATTGCTTTGTGTGTTTCCATTTCAGTGTTGATTGATATTTTCTTTTTGTCAATGCAGTTCTTATTTATAGCGAAGTACACATTCATGGCTATTCCAATATTGGCATTAACTTCCTTTTTCCCGCTTCAATTACTTTCGATTTCTGCGCCCATATATTTAAAGACACCAATTCACTTATTCTGTATTTACATCATCAATTTAAAGATTTATTTCATCTGGCACTCCCTTCGCCATGACTTTTTTTCTATTTTTTTTTTTTAATTTTTATTTTTTTTTAAATTTTGCCATTATTCATTATTACTTCGTATTTTGTTAGTGTCATTTCCATCTGTTTAAGATTTTATGTAAGTGTCCTCATCTATAAGACATATCTTCAGTGTATTACATTGTAATGTTGAAATTTCTTTATCATTTTAAGTATTAACATTACAAAAAGGATTGGGCGTAAACTTCCGGCTTGTTTTTAAATGCTTGGATTTTGAAGGCTCTTGAAGCCTGCGATAGTGACATTGCTATATTCATGTATAATTCTTGAATTATTATTACAATTTTGTTACTTTCATCTCCTTATTTTAATATCTCCCATAGTGTATTTCATCTTACTTTATTAAATGCTTTTTTAAATCGTCGAATGCTATTTATATTTGTTTTTAGTTACTAATATTCAATCATTGTGGTAGCATTTGAATTATTATACAGTGTCTATTTTTATACGTATAGTCTTATAATATTTAATTATTATACATCAGAAAAGAGGTACATCTTTTGATAAGCTTCTCTATTCAAATACTTCAAAATCCTTTAGTCTTTTACCAATATTATTATTATTAATATATTACGTCACCAATAATTAATTGCTTTATTACATACGTACATAGACCTACATCAATAACAAAACGTGAGAAATATATAAGAGCACAGGTTAAAACGTTAATAAACCTAATTGAAAGTATATACCGTTACGAACCGGAAATTGTAATAATCGGAAATAAAAGGCGAGGTGTATATATCGCCATCAATCGATCAGTCAATATAGAATCACTTCGAAATTCAATTTTGTAAGTTTAGTTTTGAGATATGAAGGGTTTAAACAGAAATTTTCAGTCGCATTTGTTTGGCGAAAATTAAACGAAACTGAAAAGTGGAAACTATTATATTTTTGATTTATATAAATTTAATTCATTTAAAACAATATTTAACAGTTTTATTCGATTATTGTTCGTGCGCATTGTCCATATATTTTATGTAGTTGATTTAATTTTAAATAAATTTTTTAATAAATAATTTTTATAGCCAGAAAATTTATTAATTTTAATCAAAATATTCAATGCTTTCTAGATGTTTCTATCCTCATTATGGCAATACATAGATTCGGTGAAATCATTGAATGTAATTCTAGACTAGACAATCAGTAAATTTGTTATTATCTCTTCATTAAACTCAGAGTCAATGTGTTATTATTGAAAAATACGGAAGTTAAAAGTAGTGATATTATGTAGGCAGGGCAGGTGATGATGAATTAACTGAAAATATCACTTGGAACTGTGTCAATATCTCGATTTTATTGTTTCTCAGACAAAAAAAAGATGAATTTTTTTGTGGCATATTATGACTGGTGATCTAGACTAGTGGGAAAGTCGATTTACTACGATAATCCATGCGCAAACAGTCAGAGGAGCATCTCCTCGGTATCTAAGCGTAGGGTTCGTAATCATAAAGGATCAGCTAGCTGCAGTATATTTCAAGCTGCAGAAACCAAATAAAACTGTTAGTTCTGATATCCACTGATGGCAGTTGAATAAATTGAATGCCGTATTTTGACAAAAGAGCCAGCAGTAGCTAGTAACGGACCCAAAAACCACTATGACATTAGGTCATTCAGAGAAAGTTTTGCATGACAATGACTGAAAATGGCTCGACCACACGTTTTAAAAATTGCGAAGGGTATGCTAAAAAATTGATACCAAATAAACATAGTTATGGCCAATGATGGGAAGAAACTTTTGAAAATCGATGGAAGTATTTTAATTATTGTATATTGTACTAATTGTTCTCAATAAATATACTAAAATTACCTAATAAAAGATGGAATGGAGGAAATCTTACTTACTTCAAATAATTCATCACTCTAAATAAACATTTTATTTCAAATAGTTGACACATATTTTCCAAATTACAACTAGCACTTTATATTAACTACTATATATTATTATATACTAACATTAAATATACTTACATTATTCCTCTATAATTAAGTACCACAGCTAATAGAATTTATTTTATTGTTTTATGCGTAAAATAGTTTTTAATTTTATTATTGAGTTTTTGAGTTTTTTTTTTATGTGTTGGCAATAAATTAATTTCGGTTTTGGTAACATTGGGGTTATCGAAAGATATTTTCTACTGTAGTTGTCATTTTATTATTTGTGTTTTGTTAGCTATCCAATGTTCAAATATATATTTATGTTCTATATTAATTTTCTTATTCAGAAATAATAGTAACAATATTACGTATATAAAATACAAGAAATGACCTTTATTTAAAATTAGTTAATTATATTAAAAATAATAAAGAAATATAGTTTCCATAACAATGTTTTTTTTTAATATCATTCTCTAATTTTTTCAGTCCAGTCTCTTAAACATTTCAGAAAGTCAGACTATGAGGTTAGATATACTGCTTATTTAATAAAGTATTTAGTAGCTTAGAATTACGTTAAAATGTAGCTTATGATGATCCCAATATAACAAACATTCTATAATGCTTATTTTCACTATGGCACATATACCTCTATTTTATGGAACAAATTATATATTACACTACAAAACTAAACTAAACTTACTTTCTTGCCAATACACCGTATATTTAATTTTTCTAATAAATCCCGTGTAATATATATTTATGTTTTTTTACAGGGAGAAATGAAATTAAAAAAAGTAGGGGTACGTATTCCGACATTATTTTCATATTAATAGTGCATGGTTTAACACATACTTTTTTGTTGAATTATTTTATGTTAAATGTGTAGAGACCTGTGTGAAAATGTAACGAGATCATTCCTTTTATATTGTAGATATTTTCTGTATTGACGAATATGTACTGACAGTGTTACCAACACTCACTTTCTTATTTAGATTCTGCAGCATAGATAAGTCAATTTAATCGAGCTGCGGCTAGAGAGGTTTTTTAGCTCGAAAATACGTTGTCACGTATGGAATGGATAATTTGCTGGATTAAATTTTTGTGAAGTCGTTTTAAATTTTCGTGCTGATAGTAAATTTAATTTGGGACAAATATAAAAAAGTAGGAACATGTAAATCGAACACGAACTTATCAGATCAGCTTGGTTTAGTAATAGGCCAACTGTTTCAATGAAAGCCGTCGACCAAGATATCAAAACCATTCTCAGCCAACAAGAATTATCAGTTGTTGAATCAAAATCAAACAAAATATACGAATAAATATATTGAATTTGAAGCTAATAACTAATGGATTTTAATCAAGTCAATATCCTGGACTTTTTACGTAGATTCCGAGTCATCTTGTTATTCAGCCTAGGGACTGGAGAATTACCAACTTAGAAGCCATCCCAGAACTCATCCGATCTTACTCAGCCTGGTTACTGGCGCGATTTGAATGTGGTTGTTGATTTTTGTTTAACTAATGTTTATATACAATTACAAATAACAATATTGCAACCATAAAGTTAAATCAGGTCCCAATAGAATCCAAACCCGCAACTCTCGCAGTACTAGCAGAGCTGTCCTATCGGCCATAAGGCCAACTGTTTCGAAGAAAGAATAGAACAAAAAATAGAAAAAAATCCAGGAATAGAGCATGAGATCAGTTTGTAAATTAAATTACATATTCGGTAAAGTTAATTAAGAACGAATGAACTCATGAATTTATTAACAATTTATGTATTTCTTAGTCAACATCTGATATAGTTTTGCCGAGATATTCTAAGGTTTAACAGATTTTTCATTTATTTATCATTAGATGACCATATATACATTTGGCATTAAAACAAAGCAATTAGTATGTTTAATTATTTGATATTAACTTCTACAAAATATTGAAAATATTAGAGATGCTTTCTTTACTAACATGTTTTTACTACATGAATCTAAAGCATTCAAACTTACTCAGCGTGGTTAAGTCTTTGTTCATATTGTAGGATTATTGAAATATAGCCATGGACGTCTGCTACAATATTAACGTAAAATGGTTTACAAGTATAATTATAATCCAGATTTAAGGGTATATTGGTACTAAATTTCATAAATTAGTTTAAAGTAAGTGCAAGTAAATTACTTTTACTTACTTAAATATTATTATAAACACAGTAATGAAAGGTAGCCCTTAATTCAAAGGAAGTTGTTGGGAAGCATATATAAAATAAATATATAACAATGATGGATTCCTAATTAAAAATCGGTTATTAGATTGTTTGCATAGTGATCAACTGGCCGTGAGGAATTGCAAGTAGAATCGCTACTAATTGTACGGATTAATTAAGAGATTAATTTATATTTACCATTAAGGTCATCTATTTGAAGTATGGCAAAGTTATTAGGATTTATGAAAATTATGCACGTATAGGAACTGGTCTCAGCCAGAATGAGTTTTTAGAGAGAGAAGAGAGAAGGCGCCTTTATCAAGACAGCTTCTGGGGATCTTTCGAATATGATATTAAGGTGAATAATCTTATTCCTCCGAATTACATACTATTTACATCTAATACAGAGCATCATAAAATAGGTATCTGGTACCGTTAAATAACATTTAAATAACATAACAATAACAATAGCATAATACTGAAAAAATGTGTAACAATATAACGTAAAAAGTTATTAGTATTTTTGGTGTATGTTCTCTGTTTTTCTCATTCCTAACTGCATTGAAAGCACAGATTGGTCTTTTTGAAAAGATTCTGCGGAAAAATACATGTTAATATTTCCAGTTTTCAAACCCCTCAATTTATTTTCTTTCAAAAAACCTCAAAAGCTTCTCATTTCTTATTGAATAATATATTATTGAGAGAACACTTGTTTATTCTAATGTTAAACCTGTAGCAATATTTTCATTTTCAGTGGGTTAAGGCAAATATTCTGTGAATATTCACATACTATGTATTTAAATTCAATTATCGATGTAGATCTTGATGCAAGACTCACCATTTAAATTACAATTGGCACAATGGTTAAGCAAAGCTCTTTCATATTTCCATCCATAAACATCTGGTCTGAAATGCCTAGAATAAACCTTCCTCTGTGGATGCTTGATGTTCTCGACGAACACTTTTGTTCTCGACTTTTAATATTTTAGAGTCTCCTCTGTATCAATTACGGTTTATCCTGACGGGTCGTAGTGTTTAACGTGGACTCCAAATCACTGTCCTCGGTATTAAATCCTTATCGACTGGCGAGTGAGCAACTTGGAGATCATCCCAGAAGAAATCCGGTCTTACCCAGCCTGGTTACTACTGGCTATCCAGGATAAGGAAAATTACAAATGTTAAAAAATCGGAAATTTACGACCGTGACGATAACAGGATTCAAACCCGCGACTATCGCAACATCAGGAGGACCATCCTGTCGTCTTTACCGTCGCACCAACCAAGTCGGCACACTTTCGTTCTGCTTTTGCGTTTAAGTACATTATTTTTACCTTAAAATCTGTAAAAATTACATCATAAAAACATCATATTTAAAATTATACCCAATATTAGAACAAAAAACAATATAACCTAGGATGCCCTATAGAATTTCAAGTCGAGAAAAAATAAATCTATTAGTTGTTTCTGAATCTATACATTCGACGCTCTAGTGAACTAAAATATAACAAAAAGAAATAATATTAAAAGAAGTTTCTGTTTTTAATGTTAAACTGTAAAATGTTATTTAATGATCATATTCATATAGCCAAGAAATATTATTATAAATTCAGTAATTGCCGACTTCGTCAGCGCAGTGGTCAATGCGACAGGACGGTCCTCCTACTGTTGCGATAGTCGCGGTTTCGAATGATGCTGAGTCATGAACGTACTTCATGTTTGTGATTGTAATGGTAAATGTCTTTATATTTTTTGACACCAGTGGAAAATCCGACAAGGAATAACCATTCCAGTAACGACAGTAACCAGGCTGAGTAAGACCGGATGTCTTCTGGGACGGTCTCTAAGTTGGGCACTGGTCGGTCAAGCCCACGTTAAACAGTAGGATCACTCCAGATAAACTCTCGTTGGTAAAAAGGACACTTTACAATATAAAGAAATGCAATAATTTATTATTAAAAATTAATTGTAAATATCATCAGCAAGTGACTTATATAATATCACTTAAAGCAACCTTACTATTTTATATGACTATTAAGGTAAATGCAAATATTACAGTTCATTCTTAAACACATATAATCAAATCACCGGCAGCAATGTAATCACCTAACAACTTTTTTAATTTCTCACCATACAGTGTTCAAAACAAAAGGAGTTCAACGTAAGACTCACCGGTATCCGTTTATTTGTAGCGCTTTTGTTTTCTTTTAGCTGAAATAATGTAAAAAACTACTCCAGGCCCGTCGAGTCCTTTTCTACATCTGCGTGCATATTATATCCGACTCAGCTCGAGCTTTATTTGCCTGAACATGGCGGATGGGGCTAAAATTTTTCTTTACTCAACATTAAATTAAAAATTATTTTGGATATACAACCGGAGGAGGAAGGATAACTGGAACTTGATAAATAAAGAGATGGAAATATTTTGTTAGGTTTATTCTACCTATAAGTCCCATTCTTTTCCTTGTTTGTCTGGTGTAATTTGTGTTCTATTTTTAAGTATTAAATTTAATTTTATACTTTGTAGGGTGTTATAGTTTACAATGCTTCCTCCCATATATCAAAACAGTTTTTGATGGAATATCCTTCTCGACCAGCAATATATCTGCAATTAGTTATTAATAAATATAATAACCAACAACATCTAACCGAATAAATTGTAAGTTTTACCTTTTTCCATCAATTTTTGTTGTCTTTACACTTTTTTTGTTACTGTCTTGCCAAGAGTGCCGTAATGGGCAATTTTGAAGTATTCAAATTTCATCAAAATACAGAAATTCAAATTCAATAAATATTTAATTTTTTTAAGGTAATATCTGGAAGTTCCATTAAACCTCTCTGGGGTTATCTTTACACCATTTAAACACTATGCCTGTGAGAGTGTATGAAAGGATGTCTTACATCCCTCAAAAAACTGCATGTCACTAACTCTTTTATGTATACTTTCCAGACAGACAATTTTCTCTAAAATAATTTTCTTAAATTATGTTTATATCGATAAAATAGTTTGTGTACTTACTGTTCTTGTACATTTAATATATTTGGTCTCGAATAGAGCCAGTATCAAGATAGTCTAGTTTCGTCACCCACTTTGTATATAGACGTGTTTTCTTGGGTGGATATACCATATTATTATTCGATGTTATTCACACTATCCACACTAATATTTAGCGCGGCAGGAACCCGCTAAAAACATTTTCAATAAGATTGTAGATACTTATATTATTTATTATCATATCGTTCCTTTCCGAAATAGTTTGTTAAAGCCGTAATCAATTTGTGACCCTGACTATCTATTATTTTCGGCATTTTCAAACTAAATAATATAATATATTGCGGAACGATTTAAAATTTATCAAAATAATCCAAGCACTAAAATAACGTTTGTCAGTTTTTAATATGTAGTAATAGTAACTAATATTTTGAATAATTTTGCATTTTGCAAGTATCTGACAACCGGCCGCCGTCCGTTTGTCAAAGGTATGCAAAATTCTCTAGTGCAATATTATTAAGAGGTTTTAACTCTTACCTATAAATTATTGTGGCTCTAAAATTAACTGTAGTGTTCAGATATACTACAATGTTAAGATAAATTATATTTGATAATAATTTTGTTCAATTATTTTATTTAGAATAGAATTTTCTTGTATTTTAAAGCCAAACTGAAGCTTGTTGATGTTGAGTTGATGCGGCAACATTGCAATGTTTCGACATCACAAATATCCACGGCGCATTACTAAAAAAACTTTGAATAGTCTATATGTAACATTAATTGAAATAGTATATATTTGTCTATTAAAACATATATGCAAACTATCACAAGAACTAACAGTTACTAACCTTTTTTAATTTAATTTAATTTAATTTAACAACCATAGCAAGGATTGATAAGTTTAAATACCTACACCACTGAACATTATAACAAAAGTGTAAAAAGTAAGATTATTTTCCGAACTGTAACAACTTCAGATCATCAATGGAATAATAATTATTTTATGTTGCCGTAAACATAAATATGGAATAATAAATGAAGTAATACATGTTTGTATCTTAAAACGAACACCGGTAATTTATTTTTTACAATTTAGAAATCTATATTAAAGGAATATATTTACATTTACATTATATGGACTATTGACTTTTAAAAACTTTTATGCAAATGTGTAGTTAGTTTCTAAGTTAGTAACTGCTTCATGTTTTCATTACTTCTGTTATATATTCACATAATCACCTAAAATATAAGAAGAAAAATTATAAATACACCGGGCTGATTAAAAAGAACAATTTCTTTATCTGTAAAAAGTTTCTTGCAACCTCTTCAAAGCTTCTGTTATAGTTAATCATAAACACTTAATACTATTTAAGAAATAGTAAGGGTAAAGGTTGAATGAAATTTAAATATAAAACTTTTTTCAATCTCTTTAAAACGATGTGTAAGGAGCGATTATTTAATCTAAGAAACAGCAAGAAATTTAAAGGGGTTAGATAAGCTGATTATGAATTAATCGGAATTATTATTTTTTAGTTAATGAGTTCTTTATGAAAAACTCTGAAAAATATATTGTCATATTGCCTTATCAGAATTATTCTTCTAAGATTCCGCACACATATATTTCCATCTCCAACTCATCGAAAATTGTATTCGGTCTTTACAGATACTACAAATAAGCTTTTGCTGGTTCTATTAAGAATAATTTTTTTAAAGTAATTTAAATTTTTATAACAAATATTGTCGATTGCTTCGACGTTGAATTAACTGTCTGCAACTATATCAAACTTCAAGCATTAGAATCAATAATGAGCAGAAATAAATATACTGAAATATACGTTACTGAAAAAACAGCTAATAAAAAAGAGAAAATATTCATATCTCAGTTCATCTTTTACTCCCATGACAAAATGTCCTTATTATAACGACGAAGTTTACTTTTACAGATGAACAAAACCTACTTGAAGCTTTTTAACTGCTGTAGTTTTGTCGCTATTATAAAAGGATTCGAATTAGAGCTTGCTTTATTTTTTTTATGTAGTGGGATGTTTATTACTTATAGAAATGAATGACGATTATATTGAATAATAAAACGTATGTCTTCACTTAGTTCATACGTCATATTGTTCATATCACTTATATTTAGCTGATTGGTTTTTGAAGTACTTAATGTTAGTACTTTGAATTATACTCGTTGTAGGCTCTAGAGGGATATAATGTAGTATCACTTCATTAGAGACGTAGCATGGGCATGGAGTATCGATTATAGTATGCAATACTGTGTTTTGGAACTATAGTCACTTTTCCAATACTAGAGAAGTAATTCATTCGAAACACTGAATGAAATACACATATTATAAATTGTATATCCTTTTTTGTCGTCGGTCTAAATAATAGCATGCTTAAGCTGCAGATTAATAATCAAAGAATGTAAAATAATGTTATGATGTTAATGTCCAAACTACTATTGGGTGTATTATATTTTTATGTGGCAAATATTAAGCTAACGTGATGGCGTTTAACCAATGGAAATATAACATTAAGATATTCATTTGTGGTAGATTTGTATTCTTGAATATAATGAATTAGAAATGCCTATACTAAAGATAGAATGCGAAAAAGCGATATTCTGAGCAAAACGTCGAGTGATCTGAACGCGTATCCATCTCACCAATAATGTTAACTGTAACTATCTTAACAACACAAGCACCCCATTTTCTTCCATAATGTTCTCATCCTCATTTGTTAGAGTGTTTGAAATGCGGCGAAACATCCTGATAACATTACAAACATACGCCGTTGTGATGAAAACGATAGTTGATAACGACGATGAGGTAACGTGGTGTGAGACAAAAAAGAAGAAACATAAAACCGAAAATTTATTATATTAATAACGGCTCGCTAAGAACGTTAATAAAATTTTTTAATATAAATTTACGATTAGTTCATAAATTTTACGATGTGAACTGAATGATACGAGTAAATGCAGACAAAATATGAAGGTTTACTTTACTATATAAAGTTTCATCGCGAAACGGAGCGTTTAGGAAACGACTGTCGTTTGTTTTAATCAAGATATTTAATATAGAGTTTTCGGGATACATTCCTTGTTATCAGTATCAGCCTTTTATTCACCAAATATTTTTGTAGGTAAATACTGTCAAATCATCAGAAGTTTAAAAAACGCAAATATTTAATTTCAAAAAGAGTGTCGCTCTCTTATATTTGTGGACATTTGTTCGTATAAAGTCGAAATCCTTGGAATCATTTTTAACGTTTAGTTTGAAAATTTAACATAGGTTTGCAGTTGCAAGTTTGCAATACAGTGCAATCTAACGAAACTGAAGAGAATTATAAAATAGTCATTATACTAAGTTATTCCTTACAATGAGATGTTTTATGTAGGCGTTAGTTTGAACTACAATTCATTTTAGCAAGGTAAGAAAACTTGTTTATTAACCTCAAGATTACTTTAGAATAACAGAACAGAACTTTTTTAACCAGTTTGGAACTGTTATTTTTTGAAATTCGTGTTCAATATCAGCAATATACTGTATAACAACTTTATTTTTATAGTGCGCTTGAAGCTTTGAATCATGCTTAAGTCTAGCGATTGATGTTTAGAAGTTGTCTTTACAGGCAAGTTCTTTATTTTTATATTTGTTACATTCCTAATATGCGCTATGCACTTATCAAAAAATATAACAATTTTCTACTTTCTTTATGTCGTTATCAAGACATTTAAAACAATTATTAAAAGCATCACGGATCATCCAAGCATCATTGTTTCGCGTGTACTCTGTTGGCAATTTTTGGGTTCCATTAAAATTTGTTCCTAGCAACACTACTTGTGGTTTTTCCGGCTATGACACTTATCGCCTTTGAATGATTTTAAATGATGACGTCTTGAGGTAAAAAAATGCAGAAAAGTTTTGTTTCATTGACCTTAAAGGTCTTATCGATCATACTCCTTCATCAGCTTTACAAGTTTCTCTTTCCACTCATCCTATACTTCTTTATTTATTTCTGCACTATTGCTGACTTCAAACATAGTCGTAGCGACATTGAATATGCAGAACGCAGTGGACGTCCAAATGAGGTGGTAACATCAGAAAACATAAAAATATTCACAAAATCGTTTTGAATGATCGAAAAGTGAAGATGCGTGAGCTAGCTAACATCGTAAAGATATCAAAAGAACATGTTGGTTTTATAGTGCATGAGCATTTGATTATGAGAAAATTCTGTTCCAAATGGGTGCCGCGTTTGCTCACCGTTGACTAAAAACAACAGCAGCGTTTTGTAATGTTTAAACGTAAGAAACAGGAATTTTTGCGTCGATATGTGACAATGGATGTTTAGGATAAATGATGTGGCTCGGTGAATGGAGGTAAAACGAAATGAAACAGTGCTGTTTACATCATGTGACAATTATTTATTGAAGTAATATAAAAATGTAAAAATACAATTGATAAAACGGATGGCAGCGGTATTACCTAGTGACGAGGCTTGGGCAGTCAATTGTGGCGCGTCTGAACGATGGTCGTTTACTGAATGATTGGAAATACCCCTCAATAACATCTGAGATAAACGTTAAAAGCCATTCGTTATCGGGTTCTAGTTGGCGCTGCCGGAACCCCGCCCGTGTTCAACATCTGGGATTATATTTCTGAGTATTTTGTAGACCGTTATTCCACTATGTAAAATTCGATGTGCCTCAAGGTCGCTACATATAAAACACTGATCCATCACTTTACTCTGGAATTAATACGATCGTCATCCAAGTGGACAGCAACTGGTGACAGGCCTATTTTGAGGCAAAAGATAAATCGTTCTACACAAGTGGTATTGAAATGGTAGCGCTGTAATAATTGTGTGGCTTTTGATTTAGATTACGTTGAAACCAGTTTTGAACAAAAAAAAACGCGTTTTCTTTGTTACGGCAGCTACTTTTCAGCCCATATATTATTTTTCAAGAAATAATCTCTTTAATTTAATTACTAAGCGAATTGTTGAACTTTTTCCTGAAGAATGGGACCTTAGATAGCCACAGATTGGTCTCGGCCTGTATTAACTCTTTCAAAATTAATTCCTCTTTGCACGCAACCCACTTCTTCAGAAATAGAGTTATTTGATTTTGAACTAATACCCAAGTTATTTCTACTGTTCAGTTAGATATACCCCCATAGACGTTTTATATTCCAATGAAGTTTCTTTGAAATATACAATTATTTCAGTCATACTAATTTCTTGCTTCAAAAATTGCCCGTGAATATTGCATACCATTAGTTTAAAATTTGCAGGGATTTTATAGGATCATCTTTTGTTTTTCCCAAAATATAGTATAAAACTTTATTTCGTGTGCCGAGTAAATTTCTTTAACGGGCAGATAATGGCTTGATAAACATTTTAAAGAATTTGCATCAAGGAAAGTATTATACACTAGTTAGAACAGTTTAAACGCAAATCTGATTCTCCATAATAGTCACTTTTCCAAGGAATCCTCAAAATAATGTCGGAAAACCTTCAAATATCATTATCAAGGATGGCATATTAACATTAAACCCAAAGACTTATTTGGTGGTATGTTAATAACCACTACTAATATATCTTAGCTTCATTTTTCACTAGTTATTTTAAAATATTTAAACATATCAGAAAAGGTATTTCAATAACAAAAAATCTACACTACAATTAAAACGAAATCTTTGGCCTGGTGAAGATAAATGGATAAGACAATAGAAGCTAACATCTACGGCGTATTCCTGTGAAAGTAATGTCATAAAATGGACGAGTGTCAAAAAAAGCAAGTAGAAAATGCCCTTCATAAAAACCTGGCTGGTGCCAACGGCAATTTCAGTGACATCATGTAGGATCATCGATTTTTAATGGAATTTTAGGTGCTTCCGGTAAATTTTCGCTCGCAAAGCTGCTACTCTTTCATATTTTATTGTCGCGCGATAGTGTCGATTGGTTTTTGAACGGCCCCATATGCATATAGCCTTCGAAATATGTGTAATATGTATTTCGGCGTGTCGAAGTGCTTCATTAGTTTGAGTGTAATATGAGAGCAATTATTTCAATTATTTCGGTAATGAGGAAATTGTTAAATCAAGGTTATCAACCGTTTTTTCCTCCACGAAATAATTGCGTTGGCAAGACAACAGTTTTACTGTTACTGGACAACACTTATTCAAAAAATTGTTAAAATTATTTATTTGATACCTATTACTATTTGATACTACTTATTTGATAAAATAATAATTTCGTTGCCTATATTTTTAAATAGAATTGTTTTGTTCTATACTTATTTATTGCACAATTCAATGTTTAAAATATCACGTAAAATCACATAAAAGTAATTCTCATAATTTTTCCTGTCAGTAAATTTATTTATTTCACTATAATGTTGACTATAATTCCATGTAATATTCTAGAATCGCAATATAGCTCGTCTTTAATGAATGTTCTACGACTGTCGTTAATCTACTGCTTTCTACTTTGTCTTGTTTTTAGCATAAATCCCTTTTCAATTTTATCGACTCTTATTTTTTTTTCGATCAATTTTAAAAATTAACATATGTCACTTATATATTAACATATCTAAAAAGAACTTGATTGAAGATGATTATTTCTGTCCTGTAAAACTCTCAACAATTCGTGTAATATTTGAGTGTTGATACATCGTTTGCCTAAATCTATTTGTCTCCAAAGAATAGTTCTTACTGTTATTCCTATAATGCACTTACACGCACAGCATTTTGTCATAAAAAATACAACCCATATCATTACGCAACCGTGTTTATCTTATTTAACTCCAATGAACTCTTGTCTATTCCCCAGTATTCCCAAAAAACCGCGTCATCAAAAGCGTCATTTTAGATCAATTGGGTAAATAAGCCAAAATGTAAAAGTTCTTACGGGCCATTAAAGAAACCGAATTCAACAGCAGTTTCACAAATGGCACAAATTTATTGCATCTAAGCGATTTTTTAAAATTTCTAGGGGCGGCAAAGTATTTTTAGGTGTGATGTTTACGTGTATTTTTTTTATTCTTTTTTCTAAAACAAGACAATCAAAGAAGATCATAATTTTTTAATAAGAAGATGCTACTACTTTATATGCATCCAACGATCGAAACTGGCTTCAACATTTTAAACTCCAACATAATTATTTGCAACAATTGTCAGGCGAAGATCCAGCTCGAACGCTCAGAACTTACGTATAGCTTAGCAGTTAATTAATCTACAGTTGTTAAATATTTACACGTGATGGAAAAGATCCAAATGGACCAAAAATGCCATTGAAAAACCGAAGAAATGCTAAAATGGATCGATGATTCAATGGGTTCGTGGACAATAAGTATTTTTTTATGAGTTCCGTTATACAATATAACTATACTAATATGTAGAAGATCGCTTAATTAAGTGACCTGCTGTAAAAACTTTTACTCTATATCTAATTCTAGAGACTATTCTAACTTATTCTAGGGATTATTATATATCATTATATGTGCCTATTAATCAGTTGGTATAGTAGTTCGCATTTGAGCTTACACAGTTCACTGTCATCGCGCGCATTTAACTGTTAGGTGAGTGACATTGGGATGCACTAACAGTCTTTCAGAGTACTTTGCACTAATACTTTGAATCACATTCGTTATGGGTTCTAAGGGGATATCGCGCTGAATTAGTTTGTTGGAGACGTAATATGGGGCATTGCCGATGACTCACTACACTTTATTCTGGAACCTCTGATGGATAGCTGTGTTAAATTTACTAGTAGTATCCCACAGTTTAATACCATATGTCCAAATGGGTCCAAAATAAAAAGCATTGACTTATACAGCAAAAGCTTGTTATCTAAATGTAATGTAGATTTACGCCCTATCAGCCAATACATTTAGTTTAGTTTAAGCCCAAGTTGATTACGTTTTCTCACTATATGTTTTTTCTACGTTAAGCATCGATCAAAATTCATTCCAAGTTATTTAACATTGTCTGTCCGCGGGAATTCAGAATTACTAATTTTTATTGGGGGACAAGTCCTTCTACAAAGGGTGAATGTCACATGGGTAGATATTGTCTCATTTGCTTTGCATTGCCGATAATTCATATATTCAACCAAAATTCGATTTTGTTTAGATGAAGTTGGAGGTTCCTTGTCGCTGATATTGGATCCTCGAGTTACGATAACAGCTCTATCATCAGCATATATTGCAACGGTAGTGTTTCTTGAGGTCGGTAGGTCAACTATATACAATATATATAACAATGATCAAGGACACTGCCCTGCGGAACACCTGAATATATTGGTTGTAGATCAATTTATTCGTCATCTTGTTCCACAATTAAATGCCTGTCTGTGAAGTATGGTTTCAGTAGTAGAAAATGCGTGTTCGGCAAAAGCTTTTTCAATTTAACCTGCAGTTCAGTGTGTCACACCTAGTTGAAAGCTTGATATATATCAAGAAATCCAGCGTAGCAATATTTTTTTATCATTCAAGTTTTTGATAATTTGGTTGACTAAACTGTGTATTTATTCTGTTATCGTGTGTTTATTACGGAAGCCAAATTGATGGTCTGGAATAATACTTCTCTATTCTGTGATTATTTTGAGTCTCTTAATGTATTTTTGTATTAAATATCTTCGAAAAACTTTGGAGGTCACAGGTAACAGACTTGTAGTACGATAAGTCTTCTGATTTCTTCACTGGTTTAAGAATCATAATGTATTGAGTCACTTTCCAAGTGCTAGTAAGGTAATTAGATCTTAACATACCATTAAATATAAAAGGTATAAACTCCATGCATTTTTCTGATAGCTCTTTTAAGATTGTTCCACTAATTAAATCAATGCCAGATGTTTTTTAGCATTGATATATTTCACGGTTATTTATTTAACTCCCACAAGAGGAAATAAAGCAACAAACTAATGCATAACATTTTTGTTTCAGGATCCTGTCTAAGCTATGGTCATGCTTGCTGGGGAGGTAAGTATTTTTAAGTTACATAAAATCGTCTTAATAGATTAATAGTGGTTATTTAATAGGAAAATCATATTTTTTTTATAACTAACTTTAATAATAAGCTACAGCAACAATTTTAGAACAGATAATAAGCAATCATAAAATTGGAAATGAAGTGAAATTTCCAGTTAACATTGGGCTTTATAAAGTTTTATATAATTTACCAGTCTGAAATTAAGCTGAAGACTAATAAATCTTAGGCAAACAGGCTAAGAAGTATACTGCATTTTCATCAAGGAACTCTCTATTATTTTTACACAGGGTACAATATTTTGCGATATAGCAATTCAATTCACAAAAGTTAAAATGAAGCATCTATTTATTTTAATAAAAATACTACAATACCAGTTTCTGTTGAAAACGTTAATATAAATTTAATTATACTTATAGTCTGTAATTTCGCAGAACAATATCTGCACCTTGTTTAAACTTAATAAGTTTAATTTAACTTTGGTGGTTAACAAGACTCCGCGTTGTAGACTTACTTTCTGGCTAAATTTAAAAAATATGGGCTGTATATCCATCAGATGCTGAAGTATTGTTATTATGTCGGAAAGGACTTTTTATTTAGGGATTCCAGAATTAAATTTATTGCTTCCTTTGGAGAAAGTTTAATAGGATAAGTTGCATCAAATTGCACTGTATGATTAGTCTAGAATATTTATTGGAATCTTGAATACTTTCTACACTGATTGTGTGTAATGTTACTGATTGTAAGCAATGTAATTTATGATGATTATATTCTGCAAGAGATCTAACAGTTTGTGGTTGGTAGTGTTAGTTACACGGAATGGACGCCGAAGGATTTCGCTGATTGTTCTGGAAGAATTGTTTATTATATTGATGATATTAACATTATAACTAGAGTGTTCAATTGAATGTTATCTTTCACTTTAACGTTACTTATTCATTGAATAATCATGACCAAAAATCAGTCATAATAATCATGAATAATCAATAATAAATCAATAATAATAATTATTCAATAATTAAATATTATAATAAAATATTATAACATGTCAGTTGGAAATTCCTCGGTCTGACACATAGATGGCACTACTAGAATTAAATCCATATGTTTTCTAGTTAGCCCTAACCCTCAAAAGATGCGTGCATGAATTTGACAGCTGTCGGATCATTAGTTTGTGAATTACAGCATTATGCGTTTTTGCGTCGATATATGACAATGGATAAAACATCTGGCGTCTGTATTTTGGGATGCGCATGGAATAATTTTCATTGACTACTTTGAAATGGAAAGAACCATCAACAGCGACTATTACATAGCGTTATTGGGCCGTTTGAACAACCAAATCGCGGAAAAAACGGCCGCATTTGAAGAAAAATAAAGTGAAGCAGCACCAAGACAATGCACCGTGTCACAAATCAGTGAAAACGTTGGCAAAAATTTATGAACTGGGCTTCGAATTGCTTCCTCATCCACCGTATTCTCCAGATCTGGCCCAAGCCACTATTTCCTGTTCTCAGATCTCCAAAGAATGCTCGGTGGGAAGAAATATTAGTCGAATGAAAAGGTGATCCCCGAAAGTGAGGCCGATTTTGAAGCAAAGGACAAATCGTACTACAAAAATGGTACCAAAAAGTTGGAGGGTCGCTATAGGGGATTATAGGGGATAGGCCCTTGAAGGGGATTATGTTGAATGAAAAACTAATTTTGCCAAAAAAAATGTGCTTCACTATGGTAGGCCGGGGACTTTTCACTTGACCTGTTATAAATTATATTATGTTTTAATTGTTACTGTGTTGAGGCCTCACTGACAAAAAACACGTCTGAAGGTCACCCAGTGCCATATGAAGCTTTTGGCAACCATACTCCATTCATTTCAACCTGTGAATACTGGTTTAGACATTTTGAACGTAGTGATTTTAGTGAGCACTGCGCAAGAGACCACCGATATATGAGCAAAGACACAACAATATTAATCTTCAGCATGATAAAGCAATTGAACACATTAAAATGGGAAGTGCTACCCCATCTGTTAAATTCCTCAGACATTGCTCTTTCTGATTACTACTTGTTGTGTCGTATGGGTGAGTGGTGATTTGTCTGACCATCGCCTCACTCCTAATAAAGATATCAAAAATTGATCGATTCGTGTACAGCTTCCAAAGACACATCGTTCTGTTGAGATGGAACCGATAAATTAACTGAAATATAGGAAAAATTAACGGCAATCGATGAACTTTGAACAAAATACATCGACCGATTTGTCACAACAAAGCTTCAAATTTAAAACCAGTCCATTAAAACTAATTTATAGGTCTAATATCATAAACAAGATTCTAACATAAATGTTCAGCAATTAACTTTTATCAATCAACGACATTATCCCTTGGTCGACACAATTTACCCAAACCACTATTTCTTTAACAATCAAGTGAAAACCGATATCTTCAGAAATATGAATAATTCAGCCGAATTAAACAAAGTTAGACCCTCGATATTTATGAAGTAGATATCTAAGCATAAAACAATTGCAGGCCATGGGAAAAGAAGTGGAGACGAAGCGCCCTTCGCCCGCACCAACGTCGCCGTGCCCTCCGACGATCCCGACGCCAGAGCGAAATGGTTCCTCTCCAAACTGATCACTCCCCTGGAGCTTAGATATTACGGAAAGAAGGAAACAGATACAACAAATGGCCGTTCGGATGTTCAGGATCTCTTAAACGAAATGGAAAAGGACGACGGTAAAAGGTATGTAGTTTATTATTCATGAGTTCGTAAAAATGTCTTTGGTGCTGATTGTCTATGCATATTTTTCTCTTCTTAACTATGACCGTTGGAGACAGTAACAACTATCGTATTCTATTAGCTTTTCGATGTTATCATAAAATATTTTATTACTCGCTGGAAATTTCAAATAGGTTAATAAATATTTCAGTTCTTTAATAAAAAATTATCAAAATATGTAACATTACTTATAAAGTTTTCAACGCCAAAACATATAATAATAATATCATATACTATATCATATAATAATATCATTACAATAACACCTCGAAAACTCGAAGAACGTTGGCATATATATGGTTTTGAGTAACTTTTAAATCTCACAGCAGTGAAAGGAATATATATATATATATATATATATATATATATATATATATATATATATGGAGTATATGTTTAATCCAAAAATTTGAAAATTAGTTTGATCATTAAATTAATTTTAAATATTTGTGAAGAACGGGATCCTTAGTTCTTCAATCGAATTGTTATCAAATTAGTACCAGAGTTCGAGTTCGCATGAAACGCATGGGCGCATGATGGCAGCGCTCACTGCGCTCCTAAAACGGCTCACGAAATTGCATTAAATATAATTTGGAACTTGTTTTTGTGCTGTGACTGATCTTCGATCTATGTGAAAATGTAGATAAGACGTGTGTATCTTTGATTTTGCTGTAGTGACAAGCCATGGATACCGAAATTGTTTTGTTATGCGTGCAGAATAGATCTGTTCAAATGGTCACTTAGTGAAAATATTTACTTTTCATTTTCTGTAGCAAATTACTGGAGATGTTGCTGTACCACCGTTACCATGCAAAAATATATAGATGATAGCTACTTTTAGTTGGTGTATGTCGTCGGTATAAATACGAAGAAATAGCACAGTATATATGTACTGACCTATCGAATCAACATAGACCAGCAGACCAGTAATGATCAGTATATTAATCGGTATTCCAGTACTTAACCAGGTTGTTTCAAGAACAGTCATTTGCCAAAATCAAAGAAGGACGATTTATCGGACCTCATAGTCGAAATGTGACTAATAACGCTTGGCAGTGTGGACTTGACCTTTTTGGTAACCATAATTCATCGGATTATAAGCACGTAATCGACAATTTGTTGCAAAATTAGTACTAGATTTGATATCTCTCAGAATACATTATTTACATTCACCTAATTTTTTGCCACAAAACTTAGTCATGAAGGTGTTATTAACGATTGCTGTTGAACTCTAGCGTATGAAACAGATTCCAAATGGTATAAAAGACTCATTTCAGTCTCTGCTCATTTTTGGTTTGCAATTTTTAGTTCGATAAATGACCCTCAATTGGCAAAAATAATAAAATAATGAGTTTATGGAATAATTTAAAAACTAGGACAAATTTAAAAAACGGACTGCTGGTTTGGAATATCTTTTGGTTGCTCAAGTCATATACAAAAATCCTGTATATTTGTGTAATTTTCGGTCATTGAAATAAATTGTCTAATACAAAACATGACATCGTAATATTGCACATCAGTCATCAATAATCTTCATGCATCAACACATTTTACATAAGTGCGTGTTCTTAGATTCCTTATTTGAATTTTGACCTAAATTTTCTTCTATAATTTAAAAGAATAAACTATAAATACACATTTCTTACTTTATAAGTAGATACCAATGCGTAGCTAAGTCGTAAGTAATATCATAAGTCTAAGGAATGTTTAATGAAACATAATAATGTAAAAGATGCTGGAAGTCTATGAAAACACGGACTTAAAAGTCTCAGTCAAACTTAAATCATAATGTGATATCTCTATAAATTAGCAATGGATAAAGTAAAAATATATTAATGAAATAAATATGATAATTTATCATATTTTTTAAAGTACTACTTAAAATAGTTGTTAACTATCAAACATTACATTCTTAAAATTGTTCGTCAAGCCCGTTTAATTTCTTCGTTCACCTTTAATCTTCCATGAATATCCTGATTTCCAAAATATCATATATCTTTAACAGTACTGAAGTTTCGGTCATCATGTTGATTCTTGGATTTCTTTGTGCAAGCCCAAAATTGAGCATCTATGTAATTTATTTGCTAACTTGTACATCTCACTGAGAATCATGAAGAAGAAAATAAATATTCTTATAATACCAACACTTATATGTTACAAATATAAAATACTAATGAACATAAGTATTTAACGGAGATATTTCCAAGTCTATAAAGTAAACGTTTATAGAAAAATACTCATAAACTGTAGTTTTGCAGCAATTTGTCGATAAGTATTTTCGAAAGTTTTGTCAATATTTGGCTGGCTTTTAGTTACCTTTTGAAACAATATGTTAGGATGCCATAAACAGGATCTGATTTTAAAATTCTTAACCTTATTCCTGTATTTAAAATATAAATGGAAAACATTAAGGAGACATTCGTATATTTTATATTTCAATGGTATAATAATCGTTAACTTTCTATACTTTGTTTAGTATAAAGCTGTTATAATTTTCATATTACCTCTGAGATATATACAGTGTTTCTAAAAGAATTTGAATTTTAGTTATTTTAACATTAATATTTACTAGTTAGAACTAGAACCACTGTTAAACGTCCATGGAACATTGCCATCACCCTGATGCCCTGTATCCACCATATTTTTAGAACTAACTAAGGGCGCTCTTCTTTACAGCATAGTTTTTTTATGACATGATATTCTCTATTAATTTTTTCGTTCTTTTAGGGACGAGAATTACGTCTGAGGAATTCGTATTGGAGGAAGCTCACTACTTTGATTATTTTTTGGACTCTGGAGTACTACATTTATTATATCCTTTGTCACCAATTATGAATTAACGCTAAAAAACATATATATGTTCTGAGCGATGTTTAAATATGTCAAGCATTTGTTTTACTTTTAAAAAACTAATATTTTGTTACTTTCAATATGCATAATTTGATGAAAAATATATTAATTTTTATTGTTGAAAATTACCAATATTGTTTTATTTAAATAACCGCTACATACAGATTTACATTGCGTTGATGGTTTGACAATATTTACATTTATCATGATGTTTATTAAGCAACCAGTGAGCAAAATTTAATCAATGGTTTCAACAGAGCTCTTATAGATACTATGTATCAACAACAAAGGAAAAGTTATTTGCCATAATAGGTGAAAAGCTCACTTTATTATCATCAATCCACATAAAAATAACTATTTCTCAACGACTATGCTGCTGTTCGTACTGTAGAATTTGTTCACCTTTCTTTCAACAGACCTATTAAACCCATATCAATATGTCTCGCATTTAATAGAGATCACACACTTAACGTAACATTTATTTTGGAATCAAATAAAGGTAGGATAGTTCCTATGTCTATGTCTAGTTCTTCTAATAAAAGTTATTCATTTTTTAATTTAAAATCAGACCAAATCAGCTCAGGTACTGAAAATCTATTAAACTCACCTCACTGAGTTTTGAAATAGATTTAAATAATATGGAATTAAAATAACTCATAAAAAATATAATAATTATATATTGAAAATTAGTTTTTCACACTTTGTAGCTTCCAAATCGAAACTTTTATTGTAATTTAAATATAAATTTTTGGTCTTTTTACCTTGAGTCCATTAGTTAAATATTTGAATTTTGATATAAATACCAAAATATTATCATATTTCTTGATGAACTTGTACTATTTTTTATGGAAAAGAAATTATTAAGTTAACATTAATGCAACCAAAAAATATCAAGCGCTGTGTGTTAGAACTAATTTATATAAGGAAATGATGTCTAATAATGAATTTCTATTCATAATTGAGACAAGATTGTGTGGTAATACAGTGTACAATGTAATACAACCACAAGATTTTTGATGAGACAGACATGGGGTTGGATCTATTTTATTATCATGATTCTAATGTACGTTTATGAGGAAATAATGTAAAGTCTAAGGACTAGTAATCTCAGTTATGTCATTAACAAGGCTAGGAACGTAGAGTTTATAATATTCAAGAGAGAAGAAAAAGAAAGATATCTGAACCACTGTGATTTTTTTCTGGACAAGAGTATAATATATGAAATAATTTCTTACAAAATATTCAACAATATATTATAACAATGTATTTCAAGTGACTTTTTCATATTTTTAGTTTCTTCATATTTTTATGTAGTCATTCCATCTTTGGCATGCGTATGACATGATAAAATATAATGACATATATATATATATATATATATATATATATATATATGACATGATAAAGTTAATCCAAAGTAATTTTGTACATACATCATCTAAATTTGTAACGTTAAAATATTGCAATGTTGCCATATCAACTGTGAGTTTTAATTCCGTTTTACTTTGACATACAACATAATTATAATCTAAATAAAGTAATTAAACAAAAATACTGTTTTCAAATATAATTTATTTTAACATTATAGTAAATGTAAAATATATATTATCATATGACTTAAAACTACAATTAAGTACACAGTTATAATAGTTTGCAAGTTAGGATTGTGTTTAATTATACTTATATTGAGCTCTTCTCCATATATGTTCTATGAGTTAGAGTTTTAGACGCGTTTGTAGTTGTATCCTCACGACGCCTAATCCACCTAATTAACTATTGTATATCCAAGTATTACATTTTACTTTCATTAGAAAGAAAATTTACCTTCTGCGCTTAGTTCTTGTAGCGTTCAGTACAATGTTTTTTTGTAAGGACATATTGATATCACAGTATTTCTCCTTCATTTCTCATGTTGATACCTATATACATATTTCTTGATAGAACTAGATTAAATCACTGCATTATCCCTAATGCACTTGCCAAATCCGCAAAACAGTTAGTGTTCTTCTTATCCTGATACATTTTAGCAGAATGCTCATGTATATTCTAAACAATTACACACACATATATATGCACATATTTTTTACCTTTACCCACCTTTACTTGTTTCCACTGTCATCAGCTTGTATTAGAAATTGGCAGCATTGAATTATATTATATTCAGAAATTTTAACTGAAGTGAAGAATCCATCTAACATTTGTCCACATTACTTTTCATTTGACAATTTCTTCTTCAATGTGTCTGATCTAGTTCATCCAAACCAAATGTGTTATTAACCATTAATATTTCCAGCACAAGGTACAATATATCTGCAATGAATTATTAACAAAATGTTAGGACCAATAAAACCTAATCAATTGTTATTCCAAAATTTACCCTTTTCCATCAAATTTTGTTGTTATAACACTATTTTTATTATCATCTTGCAATGCCGTTAGGCATATTGGTCACATTCTGAAATATCTTCTAAATATTATCTAAATACGTAAATTTAAATAATAAGTCTTCCATTATTCTATTACATATTTTTAAAATTTTTATTATTTTAAAAGCAATATCCGGAAGTTCCATTTGACCCCTTCGACACTTTTCAGACTACCACTTTCCTTTGAAATAATTGTAGTAAATTATGTTTGTATTGAAAAACTACTCACTGTTTTATACATTTCATATATTTAACATCAAGCTGATCTTGATTTGTCACCTGCTTTGTATGAGACCAGATTTTTTTGGCGAATTCAAGTTCATATTTTTAATTTTTTGAGATATTTTAGGAAACGTTTTCATACTAATATTCAATACAGTTGCAACACGCTAAAAATATCACCAATAAAACTCGCAGCAACTTAATATTTAAAAGTAAAAATGCTTACATCTCTAACGAACTTTACTGGCAAGAGGGGGCATCCATTATTTCGTTCCTGTTCAAAGTAATTGAACATAGATCTGGCTTCCGAATTTTCAATCAGAGTAATAATAATCAGTGATTTGAAATTTATCAAAACAAGGTAAGTATTAAAATAACATTTTCCGGTTTATAATATCTTATCACAATTGCTTTGTAGAAATTTGTAGACTCTGACAGGCTAGTTCGATTACACGTTCGAACTAACCAGACTAATTCTGTCTCTTTTTAACTAGAATCAAATGAGAAGCAAAGTATTGTCTGATACTAAAACAAATTAACAAATTGCAACAGGTAATACATTCAACATCGTAATGACGTATGTACAAAAAAAACTTTGTAGAGACTATAGATGAATTTCGCTCCAATTAGTGCTTAAGAATAAAAGATTTAATAGTGCGAATAAGGTAACATATAGACAAATTTATATTAAAGCCCAACGAAGTTCGCTGTTAGTTATATACATACACAAGGATATAAGAACAAAAGGTATTTGTAATTCATATTCTTTTGATTTTCATTAAACTTTAAAAGTTAAAAATAAATATAAAATATCCAGAACCGTTACATCAGCGTACGACATAAATTCCCATCCAGCCAGAGCGCTTGTTGCGATGCTCGCAGAAAAAACGACATAATTTGAGTTGAATGAAATATAAAAATACCGTAGCGATAAAAATATTAAACGGTAATGTGTTCTGCTCTGTTTATTGCATATTATAAATCCTTTTAAAAATAAATTAGGCAACATTTCTTACCCGTATAATCCGAATCTTTGTACTTCCTGGCTTTAAGGACTCTGAATTAATTTTGAGGGACTTTTTAAAAGTTCAAAGCTTTGTTGTGAGAAATGTTGTACTTTATTATTATTAATTTAATATACTGTTCATAGTTTCTACATGTCCTTGCATGTCTTCATAAAAATGGAAATTCTGCTGACTCATATCACATTATCAAGTTTTTCATTTATTTTGATTTATTTGTCATTATTCTTCCCTGTGGTGTTGATATCAACAATTTTAAGCATAGAAATGAATAGTTACATGTAGTTATCAATCATAGAATAAAGAAACTTAGAAGCGCATCTCCGATGTTAAGATTGGTTCTAAGTTATGCTCGGAATCCCCATGTGAGGGCGCTTACGCATGCATCGTATAACATAACTATTAATGGTTCTGTTGTTTTATTTTTTAGAATCAACTAAATTAACAGCCTACCTAAATTGAGGTACATTTTATTAAATTTGACAACTGCAGTTCGGTTTATACAGTCAAGTTTCTAAACTAACGACCAAAATTAGAGATTACTACTCCAGTAGCAAAAAGGAACATTCCTCTAGAGGGCAAGCAGAGTATCTTTTAGAACTAGTTTTTAGAACAGTTTATATCCTCTGCCACTACATTTCAATAAGAATAAAGCCATTAGTTTTTCATTCAACCTGAAACGAAACTGATGGGACAGGCTGAGTTTTCTGTAAATGAACATATAAATTTCAAGTGAGAACCTCCATTCTCTAATAATAAACATAAGTTTCTTATTATATACTTACTTCTGGGTCTTGTTGGGGTAGAAGAATCTCCTATATAAAAAAAACCTATGTGATTTAATATTGCCATTGGGAGCATATGTTCCTTGTCTTGTAGTAACGGTAAATAATCTCAATAAATATTGCTTAATTATTTCAATGCAATAAATCATTATTATTTTACAAAATACTTACTATTTAAATTACTAGTAGGTATTACATTTTGTTTCAGCCATGGCTTTCCACATTTTGGTCTATAGTCTTCATTTTTAAAATGATTACAAACTATCCTGGACGTACATATGAGATCATCAGAGATCCCCTTAAGGTTTTCTTTCTATTACACTAATAAATTAAAATACAAATTATCAATAAATAACAAATAAAAAACAATACAAATTATCAAAATATAAATATAAAATCACCTAAACATGGCCGTTAAATGCTTAGAATAGGTTAAGAATTAATAGGTTAGAATTGTTAATACCGATGCCGAACGAGAGAGAAATACACATATGGCTGCTGCATTTTTCATTTACATTTGGCAGCGTAACGGGGATTCCGAAAAGCTTAAACGTAGGACCCGATTTTTCCATATAACTTTCACTTCTAAATTTATTTTTTCTATGTTATGAATCATAAATGTATATAGATAAGATAACTTGTAGAAGTTACTAAATTAAAGAAGATATATAAATATAAAGTAAAAACATGAATGATGTTGATGGTGCTTTGTTTGTTCCTTTATCTTTGTGCCAAAGAAAATAGTTGTTGTTATGGTTCAGCAAAATGGAAAATAAGAGAATATGTAGTGAGAGAACGAAAATTAATTCATATCCTAATTTCCATTCACAAATAAAAAGATGCAGAATTATACAACAGAAAGAAATTGTGATATAACATACAGTATTTCCAAATTACTTTTTATCACCCTTTTTTAGACACAAACATATGTCCAACGTTCAGGTAGTAAATGCCAGACATGATTCATGTGTCCCTGTCAAAAGAAAAATATCCCCACGAAAATGTGATTTTTCAATTTTCTCTGATTTAAACGTAGTTTTATATATTTTATTTTATTTGGATATATTGTACTTTAGTGTATTAGTAGTCTAGTATCCAAACAAAACATAGGTTAAAATGGTACAATAGGAAAAATTTGTTATGTGACATAAATATTAGATTACGTTAGAAACTATTATTTCTCAAATACTCTGATTTAAACTTCGCTCTAAGTGTTTTTTTGTTTTGTTTTCGATTGAATTGGTTTGGCAATTGTTTTATTCAGTAGCACATCCATGAATAAGTTTACAATCTAACAGAAGATCACCTTCAATTCTCTAACTAAGACACCTTTGTCAAACATCCTTCGAATTTTTTGACAAGTGCATTTCAGCGGCTACTGCTGAACTGATAGTAGACGTAGAATACCTTGTATAATGTTGTTTTACGGTTAAATGATAAAATAACTTATTCTAGGAGGAAATTTAAAATTAGTAATTAAGTTTTAATTAAATATCTTTACTAGTTAACATTTTTATAAAGCATTTTAAAAACATGTATCAATAACACTATCTAAACCGACGACTAATAACTTTTTTGTAATAGTATATTATTATTGCCTTAAATATTATAAAACAATGCAATAAATGTTTCTTCTAAAAAATACAAGGTTTTAATATACTGAAATGCTCTACTATATTAAGATTTTGACGTCGGAACTTCCTTTACTTTTCTATCTTTCATGTAAGCAGTTGATTGAACAAACAAAAGTAACAATTGATTATTGTCCATTTTGTACGGAGACAAGCAAAATTTTACCCTCTGAAATCCTATTAGTAATTCAGAACCAAATTATTATTTTTCTTATTACATTGCCTTGCTGAGAATGTTGTACGCAGAATCCTAACACCTGATCGACAATGTTCGTTATATTGCTTTTGTTCATCCTTAAAATTGGTATCGTCAAATAACATTTAGAGAACATAACATAATAGCAATAGCAGAATAACTTTAAAAAATAACAATTCTTGTTCGCGATAATATCATATATTCTTAGCACTTAGTTCTTGGTGTTGTACTCTTGGTGTTCCCATCTACATGAAACACATATTCTAATTTCAAGTTTTGAAAACTCTCGATTTACTTCCTTTCAAAAAATATTATATTTTTACTGATTTTTCAATTCTTCTTTAAGCTTCTAATGAGGAGAGGACAACTGCTGTTTTAAATGTTACGCAGGTAGCCATTTTTTTTTCGATAAGTTAATGTAAACTATATATGCATTTTACACTTGTTATGTATTTTACTTCAATTGCTAATGTAGATTTTAATACTCGTAAGAGACGTACAATTTAAATTACAATTGAGAACTTTGGTTTTCCACATTTAGGTCTACATCTAGTCTGAAATGCAAAAAACAAACTTGTCAAACATGGTCATCTGAAGCCTAATTTAGGAGTTCTTTCAAGATTAATTTAACTTTATCATTTTTTACTTTCACAAACTTTTCTGTGCTGGAGCAGAATCCTTCGGAAATTACTCGGAACTCGTTTTATTTTAACTTTCACATCCTAGAAGGTAAAACTTATTCTGTGTTTGCATTTAAACAAATCATTGTTACCCTGCAGATTGATAATCAGCTACTAGTTAGTTAGATATTCTCTGATCAATAAATAAGATTATAAAGTCGTTGTTTGGTCCCATCAAGAAATAATATAAAACCAACACATTAAATTCAATTTTTACTTTTTAATCAATTTAATAGTAATAAAAATTGTTTTACTAACATCATCGTTTTAATACAAATTTAATACAAAACAAAAGTTTTAAAACAAATCGCTTGGCAATTAATGTTATGCGGAGATTGTAAATATTTTAATCAGTGTGTGTCACACAGAAGATTTTGTGAGTTATGTTTTATTTTATTAGTTGAAGCTTCGATTTTAATATATGACCAATATTTTTCCACCTTTTAGTAACATTAATTTATTTCCTGTCCTTCAGGTAAACTAAATCATTTATCATCATACTTTTAATATATCGGTGGTCTCCCTTGTCTCCCTGGAAAAATCCGAATGATGAGTCTTTTTAATTTCGACTCCAGCAGAGCAATCAGATATAAATAAAGTTATCGGATATAACTTTTACAAATAAAATACAAACGTATTTTATACAGTTTTCGTTTAAACACAAACGCATTGATACATTAGAGCTGTTGATTAAATTTAATTAAGCGACACATACAAAAATTTGTTGTAAAATATTGTACGCAATGTCCGTGTTTTAACTAATTAATTAAATTATAGTTATTATGTCTCAATTAAGCATAGTTTGCTCGTTTACATTGTCACCATTTTTGTTCGAGTTACATACCCTAATTACTATATTGTATAATATGTTATATAATCAATGTACCAAATCAATCAACACAGAATTCCATAAATAGTTTCCTGATTTGTGGAGAAAAACACCATTTTCCATCAAAATAACACATCCGTCCATATAGATACGTTTTTTCAAAGCAACACAAAACTTAGTTTCTTGATTTATCTCTCTCAGACTACTTTTACAACTAAATATTTCTATCGGAAGACCTTTTTCATCAACCGAACGAAACTAAAACATTTTTTGAGGCTTTTTGAAAAAATTGTATTGAATAATTATCGAATTTATTGAAAATACTAGATTTTGTTCAAAAAATATGTATTTGAAAGCATTGCAAATTGTATAAATATTTCAAATAACAGAGATAATATAATATTTCAATAATTCAGAGATTTGTGGAGAATATTTTTTAAAAATTATTTTATCTTAAATTGCTATTGTACTTTTAATTATTTAGGATATTTGCGCAATAACTTATTAGAAATAAAAAAAATCAGTAGGAATTCCGGTTTAATATTTTGTTTGAAAATTACTAAAGAACATCGAAAAATATAAAGAATGTAATGTTAATTTCGCTCGAACTAACTTTTCATTTAAATATTAAAAAGGGAAATTGAAGGAAATTCCTCTCCAATTGCACCGATATTTGGCCTGCCTTTTTTACGTTATTCTTTTTAGATTCTATTTACA
The DNA here is from genome assembly GCF_030347505.1 of Rhynchophorus ferrugineus. Lineage (NCBI taxonomy): Eukaryota > Metazoa > Arthropoda > Insecta > Coleoptera > Curculionidae > Rhynchophorus > Rhynchophorus ferrugineus. The sequence goes on along the minus strand of NW_027472580.1, from coordinate 84,918,949 downwards.
GTTGCCAAAAGGGGAACATTTTACTTGATCTAACTTAAGGGAATTTATTTCGCTTCTTTATTTGTATCATGGGTACGAGAGTAGCTCTAGGAAAATATTATTTTCCCAATTTTTCTTCATTTTGGTTGTCTCCGGAGCTTATTTTTTGCACTTCGTGATATATTATACTAAAGGAAACACATGTAAAGTATACTTCTTTATTTTTGTTGCCTCAAGATACATTGAGTCGTTTCAATCTTTGATTCAAACGATTTCTGAAATATTAAATACTACTTTTTATGATTATTTGATTACGAAAAATTAAATGTGTTTCAAATGGACATAAGTTATTTTTAATTATTATAAAAACTCCTTAAGCCAAAAATGGTATGTTCTCTATTTTAATAGAACACTTGTAAGTGCAGTTCTTTGCGGGATAGTGTCTGAATAGTTTCCAACGGAATGTTGTCCTATTCTTGTACCAAAACATGTGCCAATTGCTTCAATGTCGGAGATAAAAATATAGGCCACACAGTTTTGCTCTGAGCTTTGGGGATTTTGCTAGCCAGGGAATATGTCTAATAATATTCTGATGCTCTTTAACCCAAGGCTGAATCTTCTAGGCTGTCTATATGGGCGTATTATCATAATGGAATATGACAGTGTTTGGTAGCAATATGCTATTCATTGTAAGACCTTCATCGTTGAGGATGTCAATATTTTCACACGCAGTAATACGGCCAGTGATTTCAATGAGAAAACTAGCTGAATACCACGATAGTTCCACTCAAATTATAACGAAACCTTCCCTATTCTTGAATATAGGAAGCACACAATCCAAATTATAGGCTTCATTTAGTGTCTTCCGTTCATCAGCTCAGCTATTTGTAGGGAAATATGTAAACAATAATTAATCGGACTATACCACATTTACCCAATCATAAAGCATAAATAGTTTCACAATCGCAACCCTCCTGTGAATGTTGGCTTTGTGCCTACAACGCTTCAATGGATATTGTTGTTTTCGAAACGTCTTACTCAAGTGAATGTTGAGTTCGACTGTCGCGTATATACGCAGTAGTTTTAAAAGGTCAACTGAAAAGTCCCCGGCCTGACACATAGATGGCGCTACTAGAATTAAATCTATATCTATTTTTAGTTAGTCCTAACCCTCATAAGATGCGTGTATAAACTTGACAGCTGTCGGATCATTAATTTGGGTATTATAGCATTTTGTGTGAAGCAACTTTTGTTATTGTGAAAAAAAAAGATGGATAAAAGGAATTTCGCGTGTTGATAAAATATTGCTTTTTGAAGGAAAAAAATACAGTTGAAGCAGTTTTTTTTTCGATTTTCCGGACACTGGCCCAGGAAAATCAACCATCAAAGATTGGTGTGGAAAAGAGTTTGTTACCGACGAAAATATTTAAAAAATCCACAAAATAATTTTGAATGAAATAGCAGACACTCTAGAGATATCAGCTGAACGTGTACGATGCCGCGCGAGCTCACTTTTGACCAAAAACAACGACGAGTTGATGATTGGGAGCAGAGTTTGAAGATGATCAAGCGTAATAAACCCGAGTTTTTGCTTCGATATGTGACAATGGATGAAACACGGCTCCATGATTTCACTCCGAAGTCCAATCGACAGTCATCCGAGTGGACTGCAAACGATGAACCCGCTCCAAAGCGTGGGAAAACGCAACAGTCGGCTGGCAAGGTCATGGCGTCTGTATTTTGGGATGCGCATGGATTAATTTTCACTGACTACCTTGAAAAAGGAAGGACTATCAACAGCGAATATTACATAGCGTTATTGGATCGTTTGAAGGACTAAATCGCCGAAAAACGGCCGTGTTTAAAAAAAAAAGAAAGTGCTGCTTCACTAAGACAATCCACCGTGTCATAAGTAAGTGAAAAGAATGGAATTGCTTTCTCATCCACCGTATTCTCTAGGTCTGGCTCACAGCGACATTTCCTGTTCTTAGAGCTTAAAAGTATGCTCGGTGGGAAGAAATTTTCATTGAATGAAGACGTCGCCAAAACTGAGCAAAGCTGAACCAAAGGTTAAATCGTACGACAAAAATGGTATCGAAAAGTTAGAGAGTCGCTATAATAATTGTATAGCCCTTGAAGAGAATTATGTTGAGTAAAAAAATCTAATTTTGCCAAAAGAATGTGTTTTTCTATGGTAGGCCGGGGACTTTTCAATTGACGTGTTATGTTGTCTAGCCAAACAACAAGCCAAAAATCAAATGTAAATATAATCTTCTTTATTAATTGATAGCACTATTTAAATAAGATGTGTGAAAGTTCCTGACTTTTTGTTTCTTCATACTGAAAGCAAAAATGTATTGATGCGTTATAATTGTTTTGACAATGTTATTGTGAAAATTGTGGAACGGATATCTAAAACGGTTAAATTGTATGATATGTGTCATTACGGAGAAAGCAGCAACAACAAGTATATCAAAGCTACTGCTCTACTCTTATTGTGGTAAAACTGAGCAATTAAAGATTCAGATTGAAAATATATTAACAATATAATAAAACAATCTTGTCTATAAATTTAGTTTCAACAATCAGTTCAAAAATGCTGAACGTACTCTATTTCAGGCAAACAAAAATGGTATAAAGAAACTCAAACAAACAATCGCATTATAGAAATGAGCCAATCGGATCCTTTGCCAATGTAGGCCAGTTCAAACGGTCAAAATAGTTTTATCAAGGCCTGCATTGGTGGAACTTCGAAAACATTTTCTCGATTTCACCTATTTAAGTTAAACCTCTATATAATACTCTATGCTCGAGTGTTATCATACTGTCGTTGAGGAAACATTACTATCGTGGCTTTTAGCAAATCAGTAATACTGTTCAGCTAAAGTGCATCAACTATTTTTGGTAGCTTTATGTACTAATGGTTTCATTAAGCTGTAGTGGCTCATCATAACATAGATTTGTTCTATCTAGGCTTCATATTATACTGGCCTCCTCTTGAGTTTTTGTTATTTTCCATATTTAGAACGCGCAAAATGTAGTAAAAATATACTATATGTAACTTTTTGATAACTTAATAAATCAGAGGAACTTTCTAAAAATGAATTAATATACTTAAACAAACAACACAAAGAATTATGTTGCATAAAAAATGCTACAATGCACCGGATTTATTAACATAAATATGACATGACAGGACGGTCCACCTATTATTGCGATAGACGGGGGTTCGAATACTGCTGGGGCATAGTCGTAAAGGTATGTTTGTGATGGTTTAATATTTGTGATTGTCCTAGGCAAGACTGCAAAATCAGACAAGGAAAATGATCCTAGTCACGCCAGTAACCAGGCTAGCTACGACCGGACATCTTCTGGCAGGAGTTCTTAGTTGGTAGGTGACCCGCCAGTCGGTAGGCTTAATGCCGAGGACCGTGGTTCGGGGCGCATGTTAAACTGTAGGTCCAGTCCATAAGAACATATATTTGGTAAAAGGAGACTTTAAAATTCATATAAAAAAAAAACAAGATGGCCTGATGGGATTTAATACTAATTTATATTTTGTAAGTTATTTTTATTACTCTTAATATAAGTTGTAAAAAAGTGAAAGAAGTTTTAAATTTTGCAAAAGAGAAACGCTTGAATTTAATTCATAGTCGTTTTACGGATACTTCTCTTGTGTTTTTTTTTAATTTACCTTATATATGGTAAATGTAGAAACAAGATACTCTAAGTTACTTTTCGATAACTTAATAAATCAGCGGAGCTTTATGAAACTTCTTCATCCATGGAAATATTAACATAGTTATAGCACAAAAAAAAACTAGGTACATAAAGAAAGCTATAATATACACGATAATTTTTGAAGGAAATAAATGACTCCTTAACATAAATATGACATGACAGGATGGTCCACCTATTATTGCGATAGTCGGGGGTTCGAATCCTGCTGGGGCATGGTCGTAAATGTATGTTTGTGATTGTTTAATATTTGTGATTGTCCTAGGCAAGACTGCAAAATCCGACAAGGAAAATGATCCTAGTCACGCCAGTAACCAGGCTAGCTACGACCGGACATCTTCTGGCATGAGTTCTTAGTTGGTAGGTCACCCGCCAGTCGGTAGGCTTAATGCCGAGATCCGTGGTTCGGGGCGCATGTTAAACTGTAGGTCCAGTCCATAAAAACATATATTTGGTAAAAGGAGACTTTAAAATTCATATAAAAAAAACAAGATGGCCTGATGGGATTTAATACTAATTTATATTTTGTAAGTTATTTTTATTACTCTTAATATAAGTTGTAAAAAAGTGAAAGAAGTTTTAAATTTTGCAAAAGAGAAACGCTTGAATTTAATTCATAGTCGTTTTACGGATACTTCTCTTGTGTTTTTTTTAATTTACCTTATATATGGTAAATGTAGAAACAAGATACTCTAAGTTACTTTTCGATAACTTAATAAATCAGCGGAGCTTTATGAAACTTCTTCATCCATGGAAATATTAACATAGTTATAGCACAAAAAAAAACTAGGTACATAAAGAAAGCTATAATATACACGATAATTTTTGAAGGAAATAAATGACTCCTTAACATAAATATGACATGACAGGATGGTCCACCTATTATTGCGATAGTCGGGGGTTCGAATCCTGCTGGGGCATGGTCGTAAATGTATGTTTGTGATTGTTTAATATTTGTGATTGTCCTAGGCAAGAGTGCAAAATCCGACAAGGAAAATGATCCCAGTCATGCCAGTAACCAGGCTAGCTACGACCGGACATCTTCTGGGATGAGTTCTTAGTTGGTAGGTCACCCGCCAGTCGGTAGGCTTAATGCCGAGATCCGTGGTTCGGGGCGCACGTTAAACTGTAGGTCCAGTCAAGAAAAACACAGAGTCGGTAAAAGGAGACTTTAAAATTCGTATAAAAAAACAAGATGGCCTGATGGGACTTTATACTAATTTATATTTTGTAAGTTATTTTTATTTCTCTTAATATAAGTTGTAAAAAAGTGAAAGGAGTTTTAAATTTTGCAAAAAAGAAACGCTTGAAATTAATTCATAGTCGTTATACGGATACTACTCCTGTGTTTCTTTTTAATTTACCATAAGTTACCATAAGTTACTTTTCGATACCTTGATAAATCAGCGGAGCTTTATCAAACTTATTTTATCCATGAACGTATTAACATAGTTAAAGCACAAAAAAATGGAGGTGCATAAAGAAAGCTATAATATACAGGATAATTTTTGATTTGATACGAATTAATCTTTTGTAAGTTATTTTTATTTCTCTTAACATATGTTGTGAAGTATGTGAGAGAAGTTTCAAATTTTGCAAAAAAGAAACTGTCGAATTTAACTCACAGTGGTTACACGGATATTTATAGAAAATATAAAATAATTCTCATTGAAGGCAGAAAATGTAAATGCCCGCCGTAGATCTGATAGGCGGCTTTTAGTTTCTGATTTATCAAATGAACCTGGAGGTACAAAAGGCTCACCGTGACGGCGATGTGAGAACGCAAAATTGAAAATACCTTACCGGGGAAATATTTTAACAATTTTCGCTGATAATAATGGACCTCAACGAGCCTCTCCTCCCATTGAGTCATGTAGCGGTGTGTTCTGTTTTTATTCTTTCGTCGTTATAACCCTTGTTTAATTTCGGGCATTCCGCCGTTTGTTCTTGAAGACCGGTTGCGTTCGAGGCTAAACAGTTTCTCCGTTTTTTTTTTAATCTGAACAATATCCGTACGATTTCATTTAGAACGAGAGCGAAGAAAATAAAAGGAACATTGTGAAGATATAATACGGAATATAAAAAAATATTCTGGAATAAAGAAGCTTATTCTTTTCTATTAGTGTATGAGGGTTGCTATCTATTAGTGTTGGGAACTATCGACTGAAATACACAATAGACTGTTTGGTAATTGGCTACCTTTTACTATCGACTGTTTCAGTCGCTATTTTTGGTTCGGGTGATTTTAGTACTTTTTATCAGTGACTGTTTCAATCGACTCTTTTCAGTCGCTGTTTTCGGTCCAACTGATTTTGTTACTATTTACTATCGACTGTTTCATTCGTGTACTTTTTCGGGCATTCCTCCGTTTGTTCTTGAACACCGGTTGCATTCGATGCTAAACAGTTTCTCCGTTTTTCTTTTTGAACCTGAACAATATCCGTACGATTTCATTCAGAACGAGAGCGAAGAAAATAAAAGGAAAATTGTGATGATATAATACGGAATATAAAAACTATATTCTGGAATAAAGAAGCTTATTCTTTTCTATTAGTGTATGAGGGTTGCTATCTATTAGTGTTGGGAACTATCGACTGAAATACACAATAGACTGTTTGGTAATTGGCTACATTTTACTATCGACTGTTTCAGTAGCTATTTTTGGTTCGGGTGATTTTAGTACTTTTTATCACTGACTGTTTCAATCGACTCTTTTCAGTCGCTGTTTTCGGTGCAACTGATTTTGTTACTATTTACTATCGACTGTTTCAGTCGTGTACTTTTTCGGGCATTCCGCCGTTTGTTCTTGAAGACCGGTTGCGTTCGAGGCTAAACAGTTTCTCCGTTTTTTTTTTGAACCTGAACAATATCCGTACGATTTCATTCAGAACGAGAGCGAAGAAAATAAAAGGAAAATTGTGAAAATATAATACGGAATATAAAAAAATATTCTGGAATAAAGAAGCTTATTTTTTTCTATTAGTGTATGAGGGTTGCTATCTATTAGTGTTGGGAACTATCGACTAAAATAGACTATAGGCTGTTTTGTAAGTGACTACCTTTTACTGTCGACTGTTTCAGTCGCTATTTTTGGTTCGGGTGATTTTAATACTTTTTATCAGTGACTGTTTCAATCGACTCTTTTCAGTCGCTGTTTTCGGTCCAACTGATTTTTGATTTGTTACTATTTACTATCGACTGTTTCAGTCGTGTACTTTTTCGGGCATTCCGCCGTTTGTTCTTGAAGACCGGTTGCGTAAGAGGCTAAACAGTTTCTCCGTTTTTTTTTTAATCTGAACAATATCCGTACGATTTCATTCAGAACGAGAGCGAAGAAAATAAAAGGAAAATTGTGAAGATATAATACGGAATATAAAAACAATATTCTGGAATAAAGAAGCTTATTTTTTTCTATTAGTGTATGAGGGTTGCTATCTATTAGTGTTGGGAACTATCGACTGAAAGAGACTATAGACTGTTTGGTAATTGACTACCTTTTACTATCGACTGTTTCAGTCGCTATTTTTGGTTCGGGTGATTTTAATACTTTTTATCAGTGACTTTTTCAATCGACTCTTTTTAGTCGCTGTTTTCGGTCCAACTGATTTTTGATTTGTTACTATTTACTATCGACTGTTTCAGTCGTGTACTTTTTCGGGCATTCCGCCGTTTGTTCTTGAAGACCGGTTGCGTTCGGGGCTAAACAGTTTCTCCGTTTTTTTTTTGAACCTGAACAATATCCGTACGATTTCATTCAGAACGAGAGCGAAGAAAATAAAAGGAACATTGTGAAGGTATAATACGGAATATAAAAACAATATTCTGGAATAAAGAAGCTTATTTTTTTCTATTAGTGTATGAGGGTTGCTATCTATTAGTGTTGGGAACTATCGACTGAAATAGACTATAGACTGTTTGGTAATTGACTACCTTTTACTATCGACTGTTTCAGTCGCTATTTTTGGTTCGGGCGATTTTAGTACTTTTTATCAGTGACTGTTTCAATGGACTCTTTTCAGTCACTATTTTCGGTCCAACTGATTTTGTTACTATTTACTATCGACTGTTTCAGTCGTGTACTTTTTCGGGCATTCCGCCGTTTGTTCTTGAAGACCGGTTGCGTTCGGGGCTAAACAGTTTCTCCGTTTTTTTTTGAACCTGAACAATATCCGTACGATTTCATTCAGAACGAGAGCGAAGAAAATAAAAGGAAAATTGTGAGGGTATAATACGGAATATAAAAACAATATTCTGGTATAAAGAAGCTTATTCTTTTCTATTAGTGTATGAGGGTTGCTATCTATTAGTGTTGGGAACTATCGACTGAAATAGATTATAGGCTGTGTGGTAATTGACTACCTTTTACTATCGACTGTTTCAGTCGCTATTTTTGGTTCGGGTGATTTTAGTACTTTTTATCAGTGACTGTTTCAATCGACTCTTTTCAGTCGCTGTTTTCGGTCCAACTGATTTTGTTACCATTTACTATCGACTGTTTCAGTCGTGTACTTTTTCGGGCATTCCGCCGTTTGTTCTTGAAGACCGGTTGCGTTCGAGGGTAAACAGTTTCTCCGTTTTTCTTTTGAACCTGAACAATATCCGTACGATTTCATTCAGAACGAGAGCGAAGAAAATAAAAGGAAAATTGTGAGGGTATAATACGGAATATAAAAACAATATTCTGGAATAAAGAAGCTTATTCTTTTCTATTAGTGTATGAGGGTTGCTATCTATTAGTGTTGGGAACTATCGACTGAAATAGATTATAGACTGTGTGGTAATTGACTACTTTTTACTATCGACTGTTTCAGTCGCTATTTTTGGTTCGTGTGATTTTAGTACTTTTTATCAGTGACTGTTTCAATCGACTCTTTTCAGTCGCTGTTCTCGGTCCAACTGATTTTGTTACCATTTACTATCGACTGTTTCAGTCGTGTACTTTTTCGGGCATTCCGCCGTTTGTTCTTGAAGACCGGTTGCGTTCGAGGGTAAACAGTTTCTCCGTTTTTCTTTTGAACCTGAACAATATCCGTACGATTTCATTTAGAACGAGAGCGAAGAAAATAAAAGGAAAATTGTGAAGGTATAATACGGAATATAAAAACAATATTCTGGAATAAAGAAGCTTATTATTTTCTATTAGTGTATAAGGGTTGCTATCTATTAGTGTTGGGAACTATCGACTGAAATAGATTATAGACTGTGTGGTAATTGACTACTTTTTACTATCGACTGTTTCAGTCGCTATTTTTGGTTCGGGTGATTTTAGTACTTTTTATCAGTGACTGTTTCAATCGACTCTTTTCAGTCGCTGTTTTCGGTCCAACTGATTTTGTTACTATTTACTATCGACTGTTTCAGTCGTACTTTTAGTTACTATTTTCGATTCTACCTACTAGTTTCATTGAACTGATTTTTAACGTGCTGGCTTAACCTTCACAAGAATATGCCAAATTTATGCTTACAGAGATTTATATGTAATATATGTAGTTTTATGATTTTTTTGCTAGTTTGCTTGTAAATAACATATAGTAAATTAATATAGCAGCATTTTGAAACAATATTTATCAAGATTGTTAATGTAATTAGATAAAAAGATTAAAACTAATGATAAATAGTAAGATAATAGATAAATACTCTGAATATTTGTTAAAAAATATTTCCGTTCAATAAAAAATAAAGCATTTACTTTATCTAAAAAGCTCTAGTAGTTATTGGGCGATTATTTTTAATTATGCCATGAATTAATGTATGAATTTTTCTATGACTAGGTATATGTTTAAATTTTATTTGGTATTTATGGTTATTGTACATCTTTAGTTTTTAGGTTTTGTTTAAATTCTATTGGTTTTTCTATATTTTTTATAGTATATTATTCAAAAATAGCAATTAACATATTAAAATACGATAAAATATTTGTGGGGTATTACATTCCTTTTTACAGATCCACAGAACATTCAGATATAAAAGTTATTCTACTTCGTTTAAAATGAAATTATTCATTGCGTATTAATAGTATTCAGTATTTATTTTTTTCTTTTTCTTTTTTAAAGTTAGTACGTGAAGAAATATGTACATCTCCATCTCGCTTATTCTTCTGTTGGAAAATATGAGCGCATATAAAATTAACTGCTCCAAGCAATTATCTCCGTCCTTTCCTCCCAATTTATACAGGAAAGGGTTCTCACTTGACTAGTTTTTTTACTATCGACTCTTTCGACTGTTTTCAGTCGATAGTTCCCAACGCTACTATCTAGAGTATTTCTAATAAAATGACCAATGCACGTCATCGATAAAAGTAATAAAGTTTGAATTGATAAATGGAGAAATAATTTTGACTATATTTCTGTTATCTTGCAACTCTAGGATCTTATTTTCATTGACTCTTTCGATTTTCTAAGTTTCCCAATATTTGTTCAAGAAACAGTAATATTCTTAATAATAAAATACTCTTTATTAACGATAAATAAATTTAGTATTGTTTTTATGAAGGATACAGTGGATAAACAGTTACTTTTATTATATTATGTCATTGTTACTTTCCGAATATTAAAATAGGATTATATATATTTATGATCATTATTCCATTTCTTTATTCACACTATCACTTGCCTCTAAAATTAACTGATTTGTACAACACAGATAATCAAACAATTATCTCCGTCCTTTCCTCTCTCAAAATTAATAGAGGAATGAATTCGTATATCTCAGTCTGTTATCACGATTAGAAAAACTGACTACGTCTGCATTTGACTGAAATAGTAATTACTATTTTCAGTCGCTAGTTTTTTTACTCTCTAGGCTAGTTCGACTGTTTTGCGACTATCAACTGTTTCAACTATTTTCAGTCGATAGTTCCCAACGCTAATATCTATCATTTATTGTTCGATCCATTCTGACCGAGCCGGTTTAGATGCCGCGTTGCTAAACCCCCTTTTCCTCTTAAAGGGTGCTTTTAAATAGAATATTTTAAGATATGAAAAAATCTTTTTTTTTTAATTCCAGACTAGAACACTCCCTTAAAATGTAAAGCTCTTTATTCACTCAACTTTTACCAAAGATTTTTAATTTTATTTTTTATTGAATATATTTTTTTTGTGAAATTTAACTTACACATGAAAAGTAATGACTAGAAATGAAAATAACATCATTACTTATTCCAATTAACAAACACGGTTTAAATTTAGCACCTACTCACGACCCGATTCCCTAAATTACCATCCTCTGTGAACCGAATTTTTCAAAAACCTCCTAATTCGCCAAACTACTTAAAAGTATTTACGTACTTAATCCCGGTGCGAGTCTACAAAACATATTAATTAAAACAAAAGAAAATCTCGAACGAAAATCGTCGTCCTGTACTACCCTTAATCGGGCACGGCTTAGACGCCCCTGTACGACGTTAAATCATAATTTAATTACGTCTAATTGGAATTAATTATGGGGGAAACAATGTCGTTAAGTCATTAAACTAAATGGAACCATTTTCGGTTATTCACTTGTCTCGCCTCGATTACGCCATCTTTGCACTGCTGGTGGAAATTTTAGTGACAAGCATTACTTCCAGATAACTATGCTCCAATATGTGCGATGTATATATTGGATTGGCAAGAAAATAGTTTCGGTTTTGTGGTTTATAACTAAACCAAATTTAAATCCACATTCAACTAATGTTCCTTCCGTTTGGTTGTTGTAACATTAAATATATTCCTCACTGGAACTTGTAAATATTACTCTGGATAGTTTAAAAAAACATAGATGTGAAGGATAAGGAGCAAGTAGTATCAAAAGATGAAGCGGATCTTCGCGAAGCGGAATTTTTCAGATATAATATATTATGTTAGATGTTTGAATCTGATCACTATTTCACTCTAAATAGGATTTTACTGAGAAAAGAAGTATCAATATTTCTCATCATTCTGTACGATATCATAGAGAGAAAAAAAACTAATACCAACACATCAGTTTAGGTTTATTAACAAGCACTCAACAATTGACCTAATCCACAGAATATTAAATATTATTAAGCTACGAAAGTAAAAGTATGCTCATCTATATTCTCAGATGTAGAACAAGCTTTCGATAGGGTTTGGCATGAAGGCCTTGTCCATAAACTACAGAAAATGTTAATAAAACAATACACCGAACAATTAAAATCATACATTACAACCAAAATGTTTAGAGTAAAACAAGAAGAAGCTTACTCTACAATAAAAGAAGCTAAAGCAGGTGTATCACAAGGAAGTTTATTTATACCAATGCTTTATCTACTGTACACTTGTGATATACCACAAATGGAAAATATTACGATGGCTACGTTTGCTGATGATACTGCGATTATAGCTGTCGGAGACAATATTGAAGAAGCCTCATAAAAATTACAACAGGCAAGTGACAATATAAATAATTGGACACAAGCTTGGAAAATAAGAATTAATGAAAGTAAATCTGTACATGTTCAGTTCATCTATAAACAGACCGTACAAGCAAAAATAACATTACATAATAGTATCATTCCATATAGCAACAACGCTAAATATCTCGGAATGAATCTCGATGCAAAACTTCGCTCAAATATATAAATAAGAAAAAAAGAACTGGAATTAAAACATAGGAAAATGTACTAATGCCTAATTGAAGAAAATCACAATTATCAGTACATAATAAATTGCTATGATATAAGAAAATATTGAAACCTATATGGACATACGGAGTTTGATTATGGGGATGTTCTACAAAGAGTAATATAAATAAAATATAAATTTTTCAGAACAAAGTCCTGAGAGGTATTGTAGGTGCACCCAAATTCTATATGACTGATTACCTACATCGAGACCTTCAAATAACCACAGTCAGTCAATAAATCAAGAGAATTGTAAAGGGGCATGAGGAAAGACTCTCATAAGAATATTGCAGCTTTTGGATACCCCCAGAACAAGACACAGACTTAAAAGAATCAAACAATCTGATCTTGTGTAGTGTTGTGTAGTGAGGTGAATATATTAACAAATACAGCAGTGACATGTATAAACATTATTTCACCAAAAACTGAGGTAGGGCCGATGGGTCCTCCTAGTTATATACCTAGATTTAAGTTATCATAAAGACAAATTGTAGGTTAGTTGGAAATGACTAGTAACAATGTTTTAATTAATTAATAATAAAAAAATTCTGTACCATTTTTTCTGTACAACTTTGGCGATATCATTCCGAAAAAATTATGTTGATTTACTAATGATCCACTCCACCCATTTTTACACTTCATGAGAATTTTAAGTTCGGCCAAGCAAGCCGTTCAAAATCAATCTGTAATCGTATACGTTGAGGGTGGTAGAATTTCTCAATCGAGCTAAAAAGTACAATTAGGATAATTTTGCTTTCTGTTGTTACCAACTTATAATTCATGTCGGTAGACATCTGTAGTAACCGCCATATACACAGCAAGAATATACCCCCATGCATATTCCGCGTCGGCGTCGGTATATATGGTTCCCCTGGATTAACCAGCTTCTTGTATAGGGATTATCGTGGTAGATCCATTGTTTTTCTCCAGTAAAATAAAAACTAAAACTTATCTTTTTCTGCTTGTTTCTGGTCATTGACATCAAAATAACCATTTCTAGATCATTGGAACTAAAATTCAAAATTTTGTTATTTCTAACCCTATTCTAGGTATGTGATGGAATTCATTAGCAAATTTCAGAAATAAATATTGTCAACAGATGTTTATTTGAAGTGATAAAATGATGGAAATATTCGTTATTTTTAAAGAAACCCTAATATAGTTAATAAAATGTTTTATATAAAGGACTTATGCAAATCAAATAATATTTTACGAGTAGTAAAGCAATATGAAGGCATGATCAAAAAGAGACAATAATTTAACATAAGTTACATAGGTACAAAATATATAGAGCTAAAACACTTATATATATTTTACGCATTTCAACTGTTAATACGTAAAAACAAAGGTGAGTCGATCAAAAAGATATTTACGAAACTAATGTATATTCCACATAGACATACCAGCAGACTGACAAGAAATGTTTTTATTTCACCGCTATACTCGTTGGAAACGATATGCTCAAAGAACTATAATAAGAATTTCAGATAACTGTTTTAGCTACTGCCTTTTTATATCATCAAACTTTTAAACGTTTGTTATTCATTGAAACATTCATTAACAATAGATTTTATGGAGCTAATCATTAAAATAAAAATACTTCTGTTTTACATTCTAAAATCTTCATGATTCTTTCGACATCATATCGTCATATTATCAGAGAGATAGGAAAAACTTGACGAATATGATGCAAAATATTTTGATCAATACATACTATACAATTTTTTTTCGAAAAGCACTTTTTAAACTGAAAAAATTATTGGAGATTACTTAATAGTGAAATCATCCAATAGTTTTCAACTGACCAGAGCCAAATCAAGTACAATACATTTCAATCTGATCAATAAATAGAAAAATAATAACTAATTTATTATTTATTAAGTAATATTAATTAAATATTAAAAAAGCGCAATAATAGTTTGTAATGTATTTAATATTTTACTTCTTCCGTACTACGTACTTTACGTTTTAGTTGATAAAATAGAATCTACTATCATCGAAAATTCGTAAATTTCTTGAAAGACAAAGGCTCAAAAGTCTACAATCATGTTGGTATCTTTAGATCCCTATGTAACTAGTACTTATCTTATTATTGAAAGGTGATGTTTCTCGTCAATATCAATAATATTCTTTCTTCCAACAGCTTGTAAAGTGTTGACATGTTTTTACACATTTTTAAACTAGAATCAATCAATCATCAATTTAGATATCATTTTGTTTGTTTTTTCATATATATTTTAAAGTCTCCCTTTTGCCAACGAGAGTTTATCTGGACTGGATATACAGTAGGCTGCGAACCACGGTCCTCGGAATTTAGCATACCGACTGGCGAGTAACCAGTATTACATATATATATATATATATATATATATATATATATATATATATATATATATATATATATATATATATATATGTAACTTGTAAAGTAGTAAAACAATTATACTGTTTTTACAAATTTCAACTATTAATACGTAAAAACAAACGTGAGTCGATAAAAAACTTATTTACAAACCTAATATATGTCCCACACAGACATACCAGCAGACTGACAAGAAATGTTTTTATTTATTTCACGCCTATACTCGTTCGAAACAACACGTTTAAAGAACTGTAATAAGAATTTCAAATAATTGTTTAAACTACTGCCTTTTTATATCATCAGACAGATCTGTTTGTTATTCATTGAAGCATTCATCAACAATACCTTTTAGGGAACCAATCAGTAACATAAAAAATACTTCTGTTTTACATCTTAAAATTCATATTAACAAAATTAATTAACAGATAACAGTTAAGTTGTACAATTGAGTCTATATACACGGTTTCAAAATGCTGGAATTAGATAAAAAAAAAACGTTTTGATTTTTATCGATATTATGCCATTGTTTTTCGAAAAAACACTTTTTAAAGTGGAGAAAATATTATTTTTGCCACATATTTAAGTAAAAGGCAGATTTGAAAGAATACTGTTAATTGTTAATATTGCTCACTAACACATAATGCATTACGTAATGGAAGAATTTAATAAAATAATACAAGAACATTATTTTTTGATTATTTTCTTTAGCTATCTAGACGCAGATAATTTTATATGCTCCTTTGGGATCACAATGCCTTTGATGCTTTACTTTATCAGAATATGTATGTCCAGTACTGGTTCAATTTTCATAGTAGTTCAACTTCAATTTTGTTTTTAGATTCTGAACGAATATTTGTTTGTCGTCCTACTGTATCGATTGGGACATGGATAAACTTTATGTCTTATGGTTGTAATTATAAATGTTTTTATAGGCAAGAGTGGAGAATCCACAAGGTATAACCATCTCAGTCTAGTAACCAGGCTGGGTAAGACCGGATGTCTTTTGGGATGGGCTCTATGTTGGTCACCGGCCAGTTGGTAGGCTTAATGCCAAGGCTCGGAGCCCACGTTAAACAGTAGGCCCAGTCCATGTTGGTAAAAAAGAGACATTAAAATATATCTAAAACAAATATAAAAACGAATGTATATCGCTTGACAAAAAATTCGAAATTTATCATATATCTCATATAAATGTAATTTTTAATTACAGAATACAGTATAAATGTGTAAAATAACTGAACTTAAATCTAGATATGGAGATGGCGGGTTAGCTCGAGAGAAAACAAAAAAAATCGGACGCTTATTTCCTGAATTAGTTTATAAAAGGTCTCGGGCGGGAGCTTACAGAAATGTCAGCGATTGTAATGAACTTAGCGTTAAATGGCTTTATGCGGAAAATTCACGCGAATTTTCCAAAGCCCAATTATTAATGTACATAATAATTTTTTGTAATTGTATACATTATTTTCCTATGACGTTATTTTTCTGTAATAATAACTGTTTGAATTTATAGAAGAAAAAATTAATAACGATAAAATAAATAAATTTAGTATATATTTTGTACCATACTGTTCGATATTTTCGAGGAACATTTTATTAAACAGACAATATTTAGTGGTTCTTCTGAAGGCTCTCAAAATGCTGCCGAAACTGAAGAAAATACTATTATTCGTACAATAAAATCGCCTTTCACGAAAACAGTTTCGGAAGAGCTGGCAAATAATGAGTGCTAAATCTGGCAAAAAAAACTGGATTTTTGACACATTTAACGTTGCTAAACGTTAATTTAAATTCTGCGTTATATTTATGGAATATCAACAGTTCTTATGTAAATTCTGAGTTTCTTTTGCGAATTTTTGAATCTAATTAGTTCAGCAATTTGTTATAATAATGTGAGTTTATTGTTTAACCAATTTGACTTTAAATAAATGCCTTTTATAGATCATTTTTTAACCTCCTGGTTTGATTTAAAATATAGTACTAAAGTCTAACCTCATCCCAAATAACAAGTGAGGAATTAGAATCCCACTTGAATATTATTTTATTCCATTCAATAGAAGATCACTATGACTTCAAATTTTTAAAAATTTTAGTGTAACAAATTTTTATTCCAGTAAAGTTCTGAGGCAATTTCAATCGAAATCAAACCAAATCATTGAACTCTTACTGGTACTAACGTGTGCTTTAGAGGAAATGTGTTATAGCGATAGAAATATGTTATAGATTGTTACAAATATATATATATGATAGATGAAGAAACCTATTACTTCACATTCTATAATTTCATATAAACTATTGCTCAACTTTTAGAAGTGTAGTAATGAAAAACAGTTCCTTTTCTAATATTTATTAAATATACCATAAATATATATATGATATTCGTTTATGTTTTCATGTATTAATTGATAAAATAGATTGTACTCATTGAAAATCCTCATCTGTAAATTTCTTGAAAGACAAAGCCAGATTGTGGCTTAAAATTCTACAATTATGTTGATATATTTAGATCAATTTGTAAAAAGTACTGCTGTAGGAACATTGCTATGTTTCTAGTGAAAATATACTTCTATAAGTTATCTTATTACTGAAGGATTGTCATTAATATCAATATTATTATTTCTTCCATAATTGTAGTAATAGAAACATTTTTCGAAAACAGAACCTAAGTAGCTTCAAGCTCAAAAAGCTTCAAGCTTTGGAATTAGTGTTACTGTGGCAACATCTGTCGGTTTTAATTATGTTAATTTTGAGTATTTTAACTGGTATGTATATATGGAATCTGAATAATTGAAAACCTTTTTTTTTTCAAAAATATAATTTTAAATTGTTTATATATGATCATCATACCACATTTATTGTTATTTATAAAAAAATATTAGATGAAAAGTTTAAAAAGTAACATAGATATTTTTTTTGTTGCAGTATAAATGAGTGGAGCAATGGAGCAGAAACCAAATCCCGTGTTGAAGATTCTGTAAATGCCCTTCTTCAATCAGTCAGATACTTGGTAAGTATGTTTTAAGCACTATCACATTAATTAGAATTTGAATAAGGTTCGCTGTTTTATTAACAGATTAATTATCAATCCATAGTCGACACTCAGAGAGAGTTTCTACATGTCTTCTTTCTCAGATCGCTCTCCATAATATTAATGCATGTCTTTTTTGGAACTATCAACCCTTTCTTCCTTCGGAAAGATCGATTTCGCCACAAGAGTTGTTGAATTCATTCACCTTCATTCTACTTCATTTTAATGTAATCTTCCATAGGAATACATAGAATTTGTTCTACAGTTTGCAATTAAAATAGTCAGAACTTACATATATAGATTACCAGATAGTAACAGTGTCTAAGTCAAGAAAGCATAAATAAGAATTAGCAAAATAAGCGTATAGAAGGTCTAGATTTTATTTTATTTTTTGTAATATTTCCCTTCGACGCCAACTGTATTAGAGAAACGAGAACTTCGATCGATTCTACGTACTTGTTTATAGCTGTAGATGCCACTTTTCTTGGTCTACCTGGATGCCAGACTATATCTCCTATTATACAAAAAAGAATTCGATAAATTATTTATCATACAGCAAATTTGAAGAACTGTCATGTAACACTTTTCAGTAATTGCTGGGAGATTTTTTTCATGGTGATTTTTACACCTTTTTTATTCAATATAGTAACTATTATTGCTTTTTATATTATTTTCTGGTGTCCATACTTTATTAATATTATTGGTATTCATAATTTGTAGGTTCTTGAACAGAAAATGAACTTTCCAGACCCTGTAGTCCTGAAAAGAATTAACTATTAATAAATGTCTTTGCTAAAACTGCGTGAATGTAGTTGAAGTTTATTTATAAATAACGTTTTCACATTATGCTAATATTACTGGCCAAGTTTTGCTGGTATTCATTACTCAAAGGTTCTGTTCTAAATTTGGTGGCATCAGCTGAATGTAGTTTATATATTTGAATACAGTATGATAACCTACATGGAAATACATTATTGAGAAATTTCTCTAGGCTCACAACGTCCACCAGACGTTGATTCTTCTGATTTTTAGTTCTTGCTATCGCTTAGTCTGGCAGAATAACATAACTAATCGTTTGAATGACTAAAAAACGCGTTTTTCCTGATGAGTGAGTGAAATATAGTTGATGAGTATGGGGAAACAAGCGAAACTTATTCAAGATCTTAATATATTATCAACAATCTTATACTGTAATATGAAACTTGTTAATTTTTATAAATTTTGTTTACAGGACAAACGATCAGTTAGCCAGTGAAATTCATCATAATTACTCTAAAATGTTAATAGCTACTCCTTAGTATGTAATATATAATAAATTCTAAATTTTAGAGTTTAATTACTCAGTATGCAGCAAGATGAAAAAATCTAACAATTAATTGTTAATTAAAAAAATAGCATGATTTAGATCAAATTAAACCAGGAACATACCTGTGCCATAAAGGCTGGAATGGTCACAAGTATTTTCCGTTAGTATTCCGACTATTAAATTTTTTCACGGCTGGATATATTTTCTCGTTAAGAAAAGAAAAAAAGAACTACTTTAATAGTCGCAATTAAATATTACTATGATAAAAACCTTCTAGGTATGAGAAATAAATGTTCAATGTATTATCGTCTTTAATAGTTTTTGTTCTCAATTAAATCCAAAACTGAACTACATTACGATGAATAAAATTGATACTTTTTAAGATTATTGTTTCTTTTATTTCTACCAAATGTCCCGCGTTATCCCTAAAATACATAAATTAAGTAATACATGGGAAAAACGTAGATAAAGAATGTAGGAAAAGGTAGATTTTAGAATAAACAAAAACTTTTCTAATACCAATAAAATAACAGGTCAATTTAAAAATCCTAGGCCTGGCATATAGATGGCGCTATTAGAATCAAATCCACATGTTTTTTAGTTAGCCCTAACCCTCAAAAAACCCGCGTGTATAAATTTGATAGCTGTTGGATCATTAGTTTGTGAATTACAGCAATTTGAGTGAAGCAACTTCTATTATTGTGAAAAAATGGATAAAAAGGAATTTCGCGTAGTGATAAAATATTGCTTTTTGAAGGGAAATAATACAGTTAAAGCAAAAACTTGGCTTGATTCCGAGTTTCCGGACAATGCTTCAGGAAAATCAACCATAAAGGGTTGGTATGCTATGTTTAGACGTGGTGAAATGAGCACCGAAGACGGCGAACGCAGTGGACGCCCAAAAGAGGTTGTTACCGACGAAAACATTAAACAAATCCACAAAATGATTTTGAATGACCGTAAACTGAAATTGAATGAATTAGCAGACATTCTAAAGATATCAACTGAATGTGTACATCATATAATTCACGAATATTTGAGTATGAGAAAGCTTTGTGCAAAGGGTACCGTGCGAGCTCACTTTTGACCAAAAACAACGACGAATTTATGATTCGGAGCAGTGTTTGAAGATGATCAAGCGTATTATACCCGAGTTTTTGCGTCGATATGTGACAATGAATGAAACACGGCTGCATCATTTCGCTTCGAAATCCAATCGACAGTTATGGGAGTGGACTGCACACGATGAACACGCTCCAAAGATTGGGAAAACGCAACAGTCGGCTAGCAAGGTTATGGCGTTTGCATTTTGGGATGCGCATGGAATAATTTTCATTGATTACCTTGAAAAAGGAAGGACCATCAACAGCGACTATTACATAGCCTTATTGGACCGTTTGAAGGACGAAACCGCCGAAAACGAGCACATTTGAAAAAAAAAAGAAAGTGCTTCTTTACCAAGACAATGCACCGTGTCACAAGTCAGTGAAAACGAGTGCTAAAATCCATGAATTGGGCTTCGAATTGTTTCCTCATCCACCGTGTTCTCCAGATCTGGCCTCCAGCGACTATTTCCTGTTCTCATATCTCAAAAGAATGCTCGCTGGGAAGAAATGTTCGTCGAATCGTCGAAAAGAGGTGATTACCCAAACTGAAACCTATTTTGAAACAAAGCATGAATCGTACTACAAAAGTGGTATCGAAAATATGGAGGGTTGCTATAATCAGTGTATCACCCTTGAAGAGAATTATGTTGAATAAAAAAACTAATTTTGCCAAAAAAATGTGTTTTACTATGGTAATACAAATTTAATTTTCAGGACAAAATATTAATTAATAGTTTTTTTTTAACTCTGGGGCTGATTTTCTTCTCTTGGCTTTTGATTCTTTCAATGTCCATATGTCTACATTTAAACGGATACATTTGATATATCTTTACTTTCTCAATTTGGATATTTATTTCTTCTGGGTCTTTTTGACTTCGAGCTGTGGTTTTGTTTAGTATCATCCTTTATTTACTCATATCGTGTTCCAGATCGTGAGTATAATATCAGTAAAAGCTCCTTCTAAATTTCTATGTTTCTTCCATATTCTTATACCCTATACTCTATGGAATAAGGCTGTGGTTGCTTTCAGTCTCTCTGTGCCCGTCAATTTGTTTGTTTCATTTTGCCCTCATTAATTACCGCATAATGGCCATTGACAATTGGTTATTACAATTTGTCTGTATATTTATGTCAACATTAATTATCATTAAGGTCCAGATATCCAAACTTTACTTGATCGCGTTCAATGTTTATACTCTACCGACACTTCCCGTATCTGATCTATCTGCCTCAGTGCCGGCTTTACTAATTACTGCCTCCGCACAGTTATTGATCAGGTCTATATCTGAACTGTTATTGTTGCCTTGTGGATCTCTAAATTGGTACAACCCCACCGCTCTCCCATATAGGCTTTTGACCCTTATTCTTTCGTCCAGGGTGCATTTAACCTTTATGCGCTTGGTGTCTACACCATTACCACATTCACACAAACCTTCCCTCCCCTTAATGCAAATCTGTTAATGTATGCAACCATATTTCAGTGTCCTGTTGTTAGTTGTACCGCCTTTGGCCTTAAGTTCAATCTCCCGCATCCCACTCTCACACAGAAGTCATGGAAGTTTCTGCTATTGCTTGAGTTGTTCCATGCCAGCTGCCATCTGTCGATTGTTTCGCTTTTTTTTCTCGCATTTGTTCTGTCCCTTCCTTATCTATCCCTGGTTATCCATGTCTACTAACGCCTTTCTTCTTGCCTTCTTTGCCAATTTGTCTACCCTTATCATTTCTGGTATGGACAGGCCTCATGCCCACTGTATGTTTATACTAATACATATTCTTCCTTTGGGAATCGTGTCCGGCCCTCCATAGCGCTCTCTTGCTGTCAGTTTTGATAATGTGTTTGCCAATTATTTTATTTTTGTTAAAAATGTTCACCGCTAGCGTCAAGGCAACGAATTTTGCCACCCTGCCTTACGGCTGCCATTTAGCTTAATGCTATATGCTGTTTCCTGTCCATACTTTTGTCTTTCCAACATGCCCACTACTCCATCCAAATCGCCACTAGCCTGTACCCATATTGTTGTGTCTGATTTTGCTAGTTCCATGTTTGTGCAAGCAGTCTTCCATGGCCACCGTTCGGATTTTGAATCAACTGCTTTGGGGCCCATGGGGTAACCATCTCGTTTGCTCAAAGCTGCCAAAGGTGGAATGCCCGCTACAATCCTCAAGGCTTCTGTTGCTGTAGTTCTATAATGATAAAGCTATCAAGAGCGGTTTCTGCGCACTGGACAAATCTGTCTTAATTCTTGTCTCGGCCGCCTTGCTTTTCCATATCTCTGTTCCATACAGAGACCCACTCTTCTATTGATTTCAACAATTATTAAATAGTAATCTTCTATTTGACGATTGGAAAACTTCTGCTATATAACAACCAATCACTTGTCGAATTTTATTTAGTAGACATGGTTTTTAGCCCAGAAAATTCATTTTTCAAAGGTAAAAACTAGGCTAACATAAAACATGTCTGTAGTTTATGTTTAATTTAAGAATAATTGATGTGCAAATAAATAGTGTATAAATATTTTTATTTTGTTTAAACGTTAATCTTGTTGACTTTCAAACCAAATATCAGCATGTTTAAACTAGTACTCTTGGAACTAACTACTGTGGATTCAAAGGAATTACATCCAGCATCACCTTAAGAGTAAGTCCATTATTACTATAGTATCAAGAAATTTTCGAACCAAATTACCCTGCCCAAAAAGCCACAATATTTCTCTATGCGTGGTTATTGTTATTTCTGTCAATTCAAAGGTTATTAAATTATAAAACTATTACTAAAAATCACAAAAACCCTATACTAAATTTTCCAATTTTTTCTAAAAATATTTTAAAACACCTAAATAGAAATAAAACAACTGTTCTCTAAACCGTAGGCATTTATAAAAACAACAACAGGATAAATTATTCGCATATAAAATATAAACACGGATAAACAAATTCATACGGTAAAACAAACATAAATAATATATTTAAAACAACGTCCGATATTTTTGCCACAACGAGAGATCTATTGATGGGATTTCTGGTCCGCTGCAGTCGACAAATTCGTTCCTAAAAGAAATGATCAAATGTAAAATTTTGTCAATAATTGTATAGCGCGTTAAAATAAGCAACACAATTATATTTCAGCTGTTACTACATTATTTTATTTATATCGCATTTCAACAGAATGTTCATTTTTATCGAAAATATGATGTCAATAATAAAAATATTATTTACTAGTTTTAATCTGTTACCAAGAATATAAATTTATGATACTAATTAACATTTTATATATTCTGACCAAATATTTCCTTACGAGATAGGACCTAAGATTAACCAGATTCTAACTGATATCGGACAATGTGGGATAACTCAGATTTTAGGAGACTCATGTTTTAATTCAACTCAAGTAATAAAACAATATTATAAGCCACACTGAATAACGTCAATAGAAATCATGTAAAAAAAATCCAAAAGTTCCCAAAAATCTGTTGCGTTAAACAAAAGCAAACCAGAATCCGAAAATAAACATTCTTAGCACACATAACGTAACAACAAAAAGTAATTGAAATTGTGTGGTGCTTAAATAAACGCTAGTGCCAAAATTGGTTTTATCATTTTCTCTTGGGCATCTCAACGAAATTAAACATTGACCATAAGACAGTTTGGAATCATTTTCATAATATAGGATGCCAAGAGAAGCTCGCTACTTGGGTTGTACATGTACATAATGATGCAAGGAAAATCTGATGAACATTTTTTTTCTGGTCTGATACCAGGCGGTAGAATGTCTGACGCCAGGAAGTCTCCCTGGCTGAGGAGTTTGGCGAAGTTTTATGGGACTACCTCTGGGCTTACGAAGACACTAAACCAACTGCCTCATAGCTGATCACTAAAGATCACAACTGCTATTTTGATGATATGGCACCCACCATTTGAACAACTGTTACGGGGAATCTAAGATCCCGTGTAATCTAACTTATAAACTAACTCTAATTTTGCGAACTTGGGTTGACACACGACGGGCTATTGTCGTGTTTAACTGCAATGACAGGAAAAAGTCGTTGCAGCCTGGAGAGTCAGTAGTTTTAGGTGCTAAACATTCACCATATCGGCCAGCTGGCGAATGATTACGTGAATGTAAAGGAGTTGTGGTTTGTGGAAAGTCTAGAACATGAAGTGCTTGATTTTTGGAGTATCAGTTTTTCTGTATATTTGATCAACCATGACAAACCATGGAGCGTTATTGATTATCCTGAGAAGCTTATTTTTGGAGATTTGAAACCATTCCAACTGGTTCATTGTTAGAAACTTGAAGTAGACGTTAGATATGCGAAGAAAAATGGACAGTATTCACATCTTGAACAATAAGAATTTAATAGAGATTGAAAATCTTGCTATTCATGAAACTTGCTGAATAACTTTCCGGATTTAAGATTTCCATCAGAAACGTCGAACGAGTTGCCAAACCCATTTTATTGAAAATAGTGGCCTGGATTTCTCGAGAATTGGTTTGAAACCTCTAGAATATAAACTACTTGACCGACTGATCGAGTTGCTTTTGGAGTCATTCTTGAATGGTGTCATGAAATTTGGACTCGGTAAGGAAAGGGGAAAAAGGAGAAGGAAGATCTGTTAAAACCAGATTGAGCATAGCTGAACTATTAATTCGAACTGATAGTGGCAAATCAGAATTGATACCTAGAAATAGGATTCCAAGTGTTTGCTGTTGGATTAACAACGCGTCATCTTCAGTCATGAAAACGTTATACCAAACATCTTTAGTGACACGGAAACAATTGAAAGAGATTAACTAGGCAGTTTTAATGCATCCACAATATAGCATAAATCTTATACAAATTGAATGCAATTTGTGCTGGTCTCTGTAAAGCTCTTTTGTAGTATACTGTAGCTCCTTTCAAAAGAGACTTGTGACAGTCACTTGGCTCAGTTTTTCGTCCAGATATCTAAAATAGTTCGACCTACGCCACTGTCATTTTGCTTTTATCAAAAGAGCTAAAAAATTAAAAAGCTTAAATTGCCTAAAGTTTGAAAGGCCTAAAATTTGAAAGCAATTAATGGTAGTATAAGTATATAACAATAAGTAATTAATGAAAGTATTTTTCACAGAATGTATTTTAGCTTATTAGCGAACTCTAATCAGTTCCAAGCTAAATTAGCACATTAACGATTTTTAATATTTAATTTAATATTAATATAGCTGGAATTTTATAAAGAATGCCTTAATCAAACGAAACAGCTAGGAAGAAATTGTATTTAAGAATGAATAATATTGATAACTAGTAAATATAAAAGAAGAAAATTATTCTATACTTACCCTGGAACTCCTGGTTTTCTGAAGGAGTTTAATGCCAAACGCGACAACAAGAGACCATCACTATTATCGCATATAATTCGTGACATTGTAGATTTTCTCAGTTGCTCCAGTTGTTCTAAAATATTATTAAAGACATACATATTTTAAAACATAATTAGGAAACTGAATATAAACTATGAAATATCTTGTTAAATACGTTGTCCGAAAATTAAAATAATAAAAGTTTAAACATTATCGATGTTTTCCAATGTAGAACAGTTTTGTATAGTACAGTTCTTGATTTTATAATTTATTTGCAATTCATTTTCTAGTATTTAGCTTTCGCGATATATATTTCACTAAGGCATGAGGTATTATATGGAGGTTTAACTTAAAGAGGCGTTACCGAGGAAATGTATATTAGGAAATATATGTGGTGCCACCAATACGGACACTGGGATCGCTTTTTTGATTGGTTCGTTTGAACTGACCTACAAAGATATTTAATTGCCTGCCAGGGATTAATCACGCGAAGTGTTTTAAATTATTAACCAATGATATGTCTTCCTAATAAAATATTTTCTTGGCAAGTGCCTGTTAATGGTAATTTAAACTAACGATTAAAGTGCAGCAAAATAGCGTCCTCAGCGCCTTCCTGCTAAGACCTTTATATAGCTGTATATATATATATATATATATATATATATATATATATATATATGTATATATATATATATATATATATATATATATATATATATATATATATATATATATATATATATATATATATATATATATATATATATATATATATGGCCTACTATGGAAAAGGAAGACAAATACCGAATGAAATGTCAGTATCCCAGTTTCATTGCTTGTTAGACAAGTTTTATGTATTGCAACTGACAGAATCTTAGGAAAATTGATGTGTTACGGAAATTCCAGCGTGAAAGAAAGCATGGGTTAGCCTAAAAGAGACATGCGCATCGACACCTAAGCGAAATATATATGGAAATGTGCTCTACATATGGCGGTATCAGCAAAGTGTCGTCTATTATGAGGTCCTAAAAATGTGTGGAATTGTTACTGCAGATCTCTACTAACACTAACTCAACAAACTTAATGGCTTATTCTTGCCGAATTCATCAGACAAACGCAAAATAACAAATACATCAGCCGCAGCAGTCATCCTCTTGCATGACAACGTTCACGGTTGCGAATAATACGCTATGCAGTTCGAATATGAAGCACTTTCCGACTACCAATTGTTCAAAGAGGGGCAGCATGAATTTTTTTCTGAACATGGTTTCCAAAATCTGAAAAAGGGCGAAAACCGAAGCCAACATCTTTCTTTCGACACGATATCACGATGTTGCCAGAAAGATGGGAAAATGTTGTAGTAAAGCTGTTCTTACTAGATTTCTATTTAATGTAAAAAAGTTATTAGAAAAAATGCAAGCGCCTAATAATATGTAAAACTGTAAAACTAACGAAAGCAAACAGTTCACATTTTTAAGAATCGAAGACAAATTATATTGCATTTAGGTTACGAAACGCTTAAAATTATATATTGTGGCAAATAAAGACCGACTCCACATATTTATTTTCATAATATGTTCATGACGTTGGGAAACCGACAGCGAAAAAAATATTTCTATAGGTCGTTACCTGGTGAAAAATATCCTGGATTTATGGAGGGTCCGTTTTCAAAGAAATATCTGTCGCCCTTTTTCAGTCGTACGAACTGGTCCGCGATTATGTCTCTAAACGTCGGTCCGACGAGACTTCCTGGTGCTTTCGGCTCCAGCAGGCCTCCCACCCACAGGTCCACGTCATCGACTGATTTGTAAACTTTGTACAGCTTTTCGGCCATCTATAACAAACTTTTCCTAATCATTCCTGTTCCTCGAACGTAGAAAAAATGCAAAAATGTAGTTTAGTTTCGCCATTCAACAGATGGCATCAGAGCTGAAATTACTTTTAGTTTTCTGCAAGGCTCTACTTCTGTAATTTTTCTTTTTTATATTTTTTATTGACTTCTTATAATTTCATCAAATGCTACTATACTATAGGATATTTTATTTATACATCAGTATTTAAACAAACAACACAGCACGGGCTCATTGAAAATTTTGTGGTTTTTTGTTCTGAAGTTATTGATTGACAGTTTCCAAAAGTTCGTAAGCACAAAACATAGAAACATAGAATGGGAACTTAAACCAACTTACTCTGAGCATCTAAATCACTAGAGGGCCGTAGGTAAAAGATGACAGATGTCTTCTCTTTCATTCAATTTAAAATTTTGTTAGACATTTTAGGATATATTTGTTTTATTCTATTTTTCTGTATAATTTTAATGAAATTTATTATTTTAATTTTATTGTTTAATTTTCTAGAGTTTAAGGTATATATTATTTGTTTGAATGCAAAAATAAAATAAGAGTTTTGTTTGACAAAATGTATCGATTCAAATGAAATTAAATATTTTTAAAAAGATTCTGCTCTAGCACAGAAACAGTTTTAAAGAAAACATTATAAACTTCTGGAAACCTCCTACGATCTCTCACATCAAGCTTCCGAACAGGAAAATTAATAATTTACCTTTCAGACTGACCAGATAATTATAGACAAAAATATAGAAGAATAAGTGCTTTACCAAGATGCAGTTCTTAATTTTAGTTTTAATAGGAAGTCGTTCAATAAAATCTACATCGATAATTGAATTGAAATACATAACTTGTGTATATTCACAGATACTTTCTCTTAACCTATTAATTATTAACCTGTTAGTTAAATATTGGAATTAGCAGTTACTCAGTTCACATTAGGAATTTCAAAACGAATTAGAACTGAGTGCAAATATAATATTTATTACAAAGGAAGTAAAGTGAGAGGTTTTAGAGTTGAAATAGATGAATCTGTGCTCTCATTTTCATACTGATACGAATCAGAAAGACTAAAATTTAAGTGTACTGCAATAAGCTTGCAATAAGCAATAATTGGTATTGTTGAATCATTATTTATCGCCAAAAGAATCTACAGAAAAATATTTAACGATTTAATATCAGTAATTAGAAAAATCATTTGTCAGATAAGTTATTGTTTTTTGGTGTAGGTTGAAAGTGTTTTATATAAATGTTAATTAGTATTAAAATAAAATTTTTTGTTACAATTCTATGTTTTATTCTCCTCCATAATTGTAATGTTTAATCCTATTTTTTGTAATTTAATAGTTTCGATAAAAACGCGTTAAAATTTCATTTGCAGAGGTCGCATATCTGAAAATCAATCCAATCAATCGTAATTTGCCTCTCGCTATGTGTTGTGCCTTAATTAAATACCTTCACTTTCAATTCGATGTCAAAGATATATATAAAAAAGTTGCTTTATGTATCGGATTTGCGATAATCCCAGCGTATGTGATGTCATATTTACAATGCCCTAAAGGCTGGTGTGTTGAAAAATATTTGAAGCAGTTAATGTTTTTTCACTTACAATTACCAATCGTTACATTGACTGCAGTCATCTAAACAATAAATTAGCAATAACGCCATCTACTAAAAATTACTTATGATTAAGTACCACATATACTGTAGGAGCACTATTCATAGCACTATTCCATAGATAATCTCAACATTATCTGCATATTTTTTCTATTATCTTAAGAACGTTCCTCGTTCCTAATTCAAATGTTGGAAGCAGAACAAATCCAATGGGCCATGTCGGGTAAGTACGATTTTTCATATATTTAATGAGGTAATAGGCATTGTTAAGAATATCCTCTTATAGCATTATTATATTCTAGATTATTGTTTTTACATTTAGCATTTTCTCACCTCTGGACCAAATTCTTCGAAATACTGTATTCGAGGTAATCCAATAAGCTCTCTGTAGTCGTTGTACGATCGCAGGCCGTGGTCTCTTCCTCGTTGAATGTTAATAGATGCAAGATCGACGCCAAATGGATTTCCACTTCTGAACATGTATTGTGTTAACTAGAAATAAAATTATAAACATTTACTTTGAAATTTTATCAGGTATATGTCGTTAAAACTTCACTAACTTTTCAATTTTACGCAATTAATTAACCATAGAATAAAGAAACTTAGAAGCGTATCTTCTATGTTAAAATTGGTTCTAAGTTACGCTCGGAATCTCCGTGTGAGAGAGCTTACGCACGCGCTGTATGATAGTTAGTTATGGCGGGAAATTTAATTTTTTTTTACTTTTACTGCGAAAATAAAATCATAAATATATTTAAATGTATTTTATTGATATATTACAATTACATTAATTTTCTTTGACCATAAAGACATTGATATAAATCACAGAGATATCTCCACTACCCAAAACACGTAATCCACTGATATTATCTTCTCTCTAATATCTAAAACAAACCTAAAACAAACATTAAAATGAGATAATATAGCTATTAATGGTTCTGTTGTATTAGGTTACTACTCCAGCAGCAAAAAGGAACCTTGTTCAGAATCTGCATTAAAGTTCTTCTAGAAGGCAAGCAGAATATATTCGATAACAATTTATATCCTCTGGCACTGCATTTAAATAAGGATAAAGCCATTAGTTTTTCGTGCAACCTGAAACGTAACTGATGGGACAGGCTGAGTTATCTGTAAAGGAACGTATAAATTTCAAGTTAGAACCTCCAATTCTCTAATAATAAACATAAGTTTCGTATTAAATTCTTACTTCTGGGTCTTGTTAGGATAGAACAATCTCCTATATATCTAACAGCTTCAAAAAACTATATGTTCCTTGTCTTGTAAAGGTAAAGAACCTCTATAAATATTGCTTAATTATTTCAAGGCAATAAATCATTATTATTTAACAAAATACAATTGTTTCAGCTATGGCTTTCCACATTTTGGTCTATAGTCTTCATCTTTTAAATGATTACAACTTTCCTGGACCTACATAGGAGATCATAAGAGATCCCCATAAGGTTTTCTTTTTATTACGCTAATAAATTAGAATACACAGAATAATCTAAAGTAATTGTCAAATATATATAAAAACACATACCGAAAAACTTGATCTAAATAAACAATACAAATTATATCACCTAAAAATGGCCATTAACTGCTTAGGTTAGAATTATTAATACCGAGGCGGAACGAGAGAGAAACACACATATAGCTGTAACATTTTTCATTTACATTTGGCCGCGTAACGGGGATTCCGAAAAGCTCAAACGTTGGACCTGATTTTTCCATATAACGTTCACTTCTAAATTTCTTTATTCTATGTTAAGAACAAAGAAAAGAAGTAGGGAAGAAACATATCAAATAAACTACTTGGTATACAAATAATAAAGTTCATATTATATAAATTATTTATAGACTAGATTCTAAATATATTATTAGGCCTATACATTAATTATAAAGATTTTTTTTAATCGAAGCTTTATTGTTATAAATCTATGCAATGTGTTTTATTGTAAGTATTGTCAATCGATAGCCGTTACTTTTTTTCCATCTTTCATGCAATTTATGTATTCCATCTTGAATGAACGGTATGTCTTTTGAGGTTATAATAGCGCTGCTCAAGCATCCCGACCCTTATGTAGGAGCAAATAATAATTAGAAACACCAAGGCCTAGAAAATATTGCGGGTGGAATAGTATTTCCTATTTTAATGCTTCCAAGTATGTTTTCACCGGTTTTGCACCATGTGGTCGAGCATTGTCATGCTCATTGTCATGAGCATTGAACAATAAGATTGTTTCTTGCTCGTATCCCGGCCATTTCTCGTACGATACTACGGCTCAATTCTAGTCGATAGCGATTCCCCTTTATGATTTTATCCTATATATATATAGTAACATATCCTCGTTATTAAATTTTTTTGTCTGTCCAGAACGCTCTTTGCCTTCAGAGTCTATATTACCACTTCCAAAACATTTAAACCAGTATTCACATGTTAAAATCGATGAAGCATGATTTCCATAATATTAACATAGCTTATGTGATTTATATGGTAGAAATTCGGACATTTCCAACGCCCTTAAAAATATTTTGTACACACTTGGACGAAATGATACATACTGAAATATGAAGCCTGCCAGTGAGACTTCAGGATGAAGTTGGCAATAAATGTACTGTATGGTATTTAACACTATCGGTTATAAATTATTTTGAAATTAAAGTATAGGCCCGATACTTAAATTTTGTATATCCCTTAATTTGTTTTCTATAATTTTGCTTACAGCTTCAGCCATAAAATTGTCAACTTCTTGTATAGGCTCGGTGGTTAAAGTACTCAAAACTTCATCAAGAAACTTTTCGTGTCTCATGCGTGAAGGATAGAACATGATTTCCGGTATAGCAATGGCTTCTTCCATTTTAGTTGGACCATATATTCTGAAAAATGCAAATAATTTGGTCCACCTTAAATTACATTTTTATCTGTATTTTATATATAATACCTAAGCTGTCCGTCAACGATGGAATGGCCAAATCTAAAAGCAGCAGTCGCAAATTCGTTGGTAATGGAAGGATTCGTCGATGCATCGTAATCGTGGCTATATTCCTGTCCGTATCCCAACTCCAAACCAAACTCCGCCATAGCCTCGGGTCCTTAAAAAAAACAACAGCATTAAATAACAGAAAAACTGCACTTTTTCCGTTGAATAAACTCCCAACATTTTTACACAGGAAAAACAACAAATGTTAAATTAAAACGTCGAATAATATATACGTGGAAAAGTCTTATGGCGTACGATACAGGTTATGATTGTTTTCGTTGCCACCAGCGAAAACCTACAACGGAAAAATAAATTCGAGAATATGCGAGTCGAAAAAATATTAGGAGTTTTTCTAATTTAACTAAAACTACGTTTTACCTAGTATGGCTGGTAAAAATTCCTTGTATATAATAACTTGCATTTCGGCAATCAGAATTTGCCGTGCCTCCAGGAATAGTTTTTCATCGTCCCAGTATGGATTCAAAACGTGGAGACTTCGCGCTAGTCTATTATGTTCCCTGTGGAACAGGGTATGCATCACTACCAGAGTGATCATTTGATTCGTTCTAGTGTCACCTATAAAAATATTATTTTAAGATTCAAAATATATTACTAATATAATTAGATGACACTACAGATGTCGCTGTGTTGAAAGCTATTGAAATGTGGGAGCCATATGAATTTTATTACTGATTGATAAGATCAACACCCATAAGAATCACTAGAAATACCAATATTCTTTTAATACAATTAGATTTAAGTTAGGAATGTCGAGGTGCATATATATTGTCGATATATCGTCGATTAAGTCGATATCAAATACGGATCTGTCGATACTTTTTTCTAAAGTTTTTTTTTCATTTATAAAGGATTAATAAATAGTATTATAAAATAAGGTACACGATTTTTACTATTGTAGCATAAATATGCATTCTAACCCAAAACTTAATTTTTCCAATGTCAATGCCATCCAAACAAAATAGAGAAATGGTTAACTAACAGATAATAAAGGCAAATCAAACCAATTATGCTACTCACACACTAAGAAGAGAAGCTATCCGTCTGTAGAAATATATAACGAAAATGTCTCACAAGAAGGACATCCAAATTACTTGGCCCTTACTTGGATCGCAGATTAATTTTGCAGAACCACACCTAACCACAGCATAAACAACTCGACAGTAAACTTAATCATTAAAGTAGTGTTAGTAAGGTAGTGTGTATTGGTTAACAGGTGGCCATTCCTACTTAAGCAATAAGAGCAAAATGATGGTGTATAAATCCAATATCAAGCCATTCTGCACATATGGCATGTATGGGGCACAGTAAGTAACAGAAATATTGAAATAAGCAGATTCCAGAGCAAGGCATTAAGGAACATGCTCAAAATTGCTCAAGACAGGAGAAACAGGTATATATATTTATATATCAATACTAGCTGACCCGACAGACTTCGTCCTGTCAAAAAGATTTGTAATGTGGCAGTTTTTGTGCCTACGTATTTTAAAAAATTCTCCTGAACAGAACCATCACCCTGGTGATAGGGCGTTGTGAATAAAAAATAATTAAATAAAACATATATAAGGATTGAAAAGTAAGTAATCGCTTTATTGTTAATCATGTGAATCATAATTATTATTATTATTATCATTATATTGCTTTGTGGTATACGATGTTTTTTGTTTGATTACCTGGCGCATAGATAAACAAATCTGATGGTTTTCCAACACGGGAACAGGCAACATACAATTGACCATGTGAGAAACATGGGTTTTCTAGATTAATACCACAAACACTTAATGATTGCCCCTGGGACTTGTTTATAGTCATAGCAAAAGCAAGCCGTCAACATGTCTATAGGAAATTTGCCATTACCAATGTCAATGAGTTGTTTAGAGAATATGTTTCCAGATTGGTCATTTTGCAACTCGACACGCATATTCTTGCTTAAATGAAGTACTTTAACATGTTTCCACAAATTGGAGGACTTTAGACATGCATTGAGTTCATCAGCTGGCGTTGATCGTGGAATCACTGGCAATGTTTGACGAAAATCTCCTGCTAATAAAATCATTGCACCACCAAATCGGTTATTATTGCTACGTAGATCTTTTAAGGTTCTGTCTAAAGCCTCCAAAGATTTTTTATGTGCCATCGTGCATTCATCCCAAACAATCAATTTACATTGCTGCAAAACCTTTGCCATTGCAGAGTTCTTCGAAACGTTGCAGGTTGGAGTTTCATTGCTTTGCATATTTAATGGCAATTTTAGTGCTGAATGGGCTGTTCGACCACCTTCAAGCAAAGTTGCTGCGATTCCCGACGAAGCGAGTGCAAGTGCAATTTTATTTTGTGAGCGAATTGTTGCTAATATTAATGAAATAAAAAAAGTTTTTCCTGTACCACCAGGTGCATCTAAGAAATAAATCCCTCCAGTTTCATCATTTGTTACTTTCATAAGAGTTTCAAATACATACTTCTGTTGTTCATTTAACAGTGGAAGATTTGTTTGAATTTATTCTTTCAAAGCGTTGAGATCATACAGTCTTTCTCGATGCAACTCTTGGTTAAAAGCGTCATGCATTGGACGATTGGGCGCGGTCAGGCCTAATTGAATTAATAGTTTGTTTGACATTATCAAGCACATGTCCTCAATTGAAATCAATGCTTCATTGTAAATTTCTTCACTGATTTGTATATTTGGATTTCCCATTCTATTCCGTATTTGATACAAAATATCATCACACATATAATCTTTGTACTTCATCCACAAATCAATTGGGTTTGATGGGAAGCATGTAGATATGATTATAGAAAACAATGTTCGTATTTGATGAGTGTGTGATGATATTACAGCATCATTGAGAGTTTGATCCCAATGAGCGTCATTTTCAAGCAATTGCAAACGTTGACAGGCTTCTCTGTAGGATCCACACAATTCACCATCAACAGTTCGTAACTGTTGGAATGATGTTGGGCCACGTACATTGACTAATAGCAGTCGTAAATAAAAACATTCATCATTGCTTGGATGTACTGAATAAATCCGGCCAATCGCATCGGTGGAATATACATCTGTATATCCTGGAACTGGTTTTCCTTGTTTCCGTCGTATAAATCTCCTTGAGGATTGATTCCAGATATAATATTTTGGCATTTCAGAATATAGCAATGTTTGTGCGAAATCATCGTTTTGGCATGTCTCAAAAAAACTGGTTAATGTAGTAGATGGTGGCTGAGCAGCTCTTTGTACTGCGTTCTGTGCTGTAAAATACACTCTTTGTCCATTTTCTAAATGCACAGCTAAGTGAACAACAGAAGGGTGTCTCTCATGAATAGGAAAAGAAAATATTCGCCAAACTGCTTCATTACTACTGACATAGCGGCCCATTTGGTATTGGGTAACTTCATCATTAGAATTCCCTGCACCAATTCCAATCACAGCCATATCACTCCCTTTGGTTACATATTTGCAAATGTATTTAATCGATTTCACTGAATGGCAAGATTCAACGTTGATGTGTGCTTTGAATGTCTTTGATAAAATGGGTGAATATGGAACAATCCAACGATTATCTATTTCAATATCTTGTTAATTTAATTTGACAATTGTTGATTTTCCATTGTCTGCTGTCGATCTGCGACGATACAATGGATAACCGTCATTACCAGTAATTGTTTCCGATATTAATGTCCGTGGATATCGTTTTGAACATTTACCATCCATCATACACGGTGAATTTTGATTAAGAGTTCCACAGGGACCATGTATCATGTTTTTGATAACTACCTCATGCAATCCAGGATCTACTTGTACATTAGGGATTTCAGCTGATATCACTGCATCAATTTCATTTGGCCTTATCTTTTCAACCAACCAAATCAAAATGTGTGCATGTGGCAATCCTCGTTTCTGCCACTCCACAGAATACATCCAGCAGCGTGTCTCACCAAACACATTATGTTTTACGATGAAATTCATTAAAGATTTCAACTTTTGTCTAAAGACTCTGGCTGTAATATCATGACGATCAATGGATGATTTCCCAGGTAATAACTCCTGCTTAATTTCTATCCATTGCGGATTGCATGTAAATGTGATGAACAAATCTGCTGTACCATAATGACGAACATACGACATGGCATCTTGAGCATATTCGTGCATATGCCGAGGGCTTCCGATGTATGTTGCTGGAAGAATAGTCATCCGACCGACATTCTGTGCATTTCCATCAGTATTAATCGCATCTCGAAGGTGAATATACTCTTCAGATCGGAGTTTGGTTTGATTCAACCTGATGAATGTTAATCTCTCCGTTTCAATTTTAACATACATGTCATCAACATATTTGTGATATAATCGCCGACATTTCAATATGTGATTATCTGCATTTTCCCGAATCATTAGGCGGTATGAATAATAGTTCATTGAACTGACTTTTTTGTTGGTTTCAGAACCTGTAAACAGATTTTGTTTTAATAACATTCAAATATAAAATTAAAATACATAATATAGTGACTGAGATATTATCGCCATAGCTAAACTAATATTTTAGTTACCTGTAATGGGATTTATCATTTTTATTGATAAATCGTAGCCATCTTCACCTTGCCAAAATATAATGGGATATTGCAGTGCATCATATGAGCGGTGTGTTTCCTTTATAGGTTGTAATTGAAAATTCCGACGATGTAAAACAATATCACGGGATTCCAAGTTTTCTCCAACTACAACGATAGCAACTTCATCAATAGTTGGTGCATTAAAACGTCTTGTATGTTGACCTGCAGGTGTTTTATCAGCTCTGATTACAATTTTGTGATTATCGGATGGCATCAGATCCAGGGCAGTTTTAAACAATATAATCAATTGATTGTGTTGATGAAATAAAGTTTGTAATTGTTCTACAATAGACCTTTTTACTAAATTGTTATGTGCACAACGCAGATCAATTTCTTGTGGTGAATTGCCCATAAAATAAATTTGCAGGAATTTGTTGTCGCTATCTGACACTGGTAACAGTGAACCTGCTCTGTGATATATTTGCCCTTGTATCTGTAAATAAAAAAAATATTATGGTGTGGTATAAATTAATGGATTGTCAATGATCAAACTTAAATAATATTTGATCTTAAAAAGTATATATTTAGTTTTAACTAATATCTATCAAATATAAAATATAATAAAAGTGTCACTGAAACTGAATCACCATATAATATGATGACTAAGTGATATATTTCGTAATTATTAAGAAATTGAAGATTAGTAACACATCTTAACTTTGGTGACAGAAAATTTTGTTCGCTAAAATAATTATGAGTAACTGCTATAATACATACCTTGAAAGTTGGCATAAAATTTTCCCGAACTGCATTTGTTGCCCCAAATGAAGTCATTTGAAAGCAATTGTTATATTGTTGAATATGTGTCAAAAAGTGTATAGAATCTGTTCCTATTCCTGAAACCAATGAGTACAATGGTTCTGGTGGTGGATCCAATTGTATCAATTTCACTTTACCATTTGCGCAACACAATCCATTGGCTTCGTTTTTGTATTTTAATGCCTTACAGTGTGAGCAAACCAAGTTCATAGAACCAATAACAACACATTGGTAGTTACTGTAGTCAATTGACACATCGTAACTGAAAGCAGCTGGATTCAAACTTGCGCGATTATTAGTTGAATGTCGCGCTCGCGCTTCACGCGTTTGTGATATCCGAATTCTTTCACGTTCATTTCCGTCGTCACGTTCTTGTGCAGTACGATTAGATCGGTAATTAGCTTGGTTTATAGCATTTCTGGTTCTTCTACCTAAATTGCTTCGTCTTATAGGAGGCATATCAAATATAAATTATTTTTTCACTAATCACGAACTAAACAAACACTAACTAACTAAACACTCTGCACAAAACACGATATACGAATTTGTTTCGTGTATCACTTGACAATTCATCTGTCATCTGTCAAAAGTCATCTGTAACAGACAACTTTTTTTTTTTAAATTTGATATGACTTGAACTCAAATCCTTTTAATCCGTACGAATTGTTTTATTTATTTAAAATTTTTTATTTGTTTAAAATTTAATTCAAATTTTAAATAAATAAAACAATTCGTACGGCTTAAAAGGATTTGAGTTCAAGTCATATCAAATTTAAAAAAAAAAGTTGTCTGTTACAGATGACTTTTGACAGATGACAGATGAATTGTCAACTGATACACGAAACAAATTCAAACAAAAAGGGCTATTTTTAGGGTTTTTCCAGCAATAATTCTAATTTTTCGCCGTAAAAACCATCCCTGAACTTCAACGAACATTTTAAAAAAAGATTTGGCCAAATTGGTTCAGGCGTTGTTGAGTTATGCGCTTAGGAACATATTTTGCGATTCATTTTTATATATAAGATGATAACGGTCAAGCAGAAAATAAGTCATCATAGCATAAAATATCAAAGGAAACATGAGCAATATACAATCGAGCTGGCATTGGTGCCACAGATGAAAGCTCTTTCAGTTTGAAGGTTGGGCAATATATAAGCAAAAAACATGTGTGCGTGTGCGAGATATTAGTGGAATTTCCAGAAGTTGAATTCATGTTTATCTTTATCCTCTGAAGATACAGATAAAGATGATGATGTGACTGCAGCTTTATATTGTAGCGACATTGAGGCATGTCGAATTTTACATCGTAGAATAACGCTCTACAATATACCCAGAAATATAATCCCAGATGTTGAACACGGACGGGGTGCCAGCAGCGCCAACTAGTACACGGTAACGAATATCTGGCAACACCGAGACGTTTATCTGGGAGATTATTGAAGAGTACTTTCATTCATTCAGTGACTGACTAGCGCTCAG
Source organism: Rhynchophorus ferrugineus (assembly GCF_030347505.1). Taxonomy (NCBI): domain Eukaryota; kingdom Metazoa; phylum Arthropoda; class Insecta; order Coleoptera; family Curculionidae; genus Rhynchophorus; species Rhynchophorus ferrugineus. The sequence continues at coordinate 84,880,160 of NW_027472580.1, read as the reverse complement.
TTCAGACGTGCCACCATCGACTACCCAAGCCTTGTCTTCAGGTAACACCGCTGCCAGCCTTTTTCTATCTATTTGTAATTTCACCTTTTTATATTACACCAATACATAACGGTCACACCATGTAAACAACTGTTTCATTTAATCTTACCTTCATTCACCGAGCCATATTCATTCCGAAAATATTATGAAACAAAACATCTAATTCTCACACCACCAGTTTCTAAAACGCAGGTTATATATTATATTTAAACCTAATCTGGTTCAAATGTAACATTTATCTTTTTTAAGTTGCCGGCAATACTAAAAGCGGACCTTATGTTAATTCGTTTTATTGGTAAACTCACAACTCAGCATATCTCTTGTGTAATGCGTCGATATATCCATTATTAAGGGTTTGCTCTTATATGTTTTTACATAACCACTTTCGGTATTTCGTATCGATATTTTGTTTTTTCAATATCGATAGTTGTCGGAGTCAAAATATCGATTGTTATATCATTACTTATAACATATAACATTATTTTCCTTTCTAAAAAAAATACGAAAACCACTGAAATATGGTCCACTTTGTTTCAAAATATATTGAATGTAATTAAAGCTATATTTGCCATGAGCGTATATAAATTCTTGCAAACAAAAAAATTGAAATAGTTTAACAACACTTTTAAACCATTTTTAATGCTTGAAAACATGAAGATTAAGCAAGAATATCTCTAACCTGATTCAAAACAACCCGAGCCATGTTCCATAGTCAAGCACGACAGTGGATCTTTGGACAAAGGCAGTAATTCTCTACCGAAATCCTCGAAGACTTTCAATTGACCACCCTGAAAACTTCTTAGCTCACTGGTCTGTTCGGGAGTAGAACCATATACGGACGAAGCATCAATGAAGTGTGATAGTTTGTTCATCTGAAATCATAATTTTACATTTTCAGATATGTATTTGTTAAATTTTATCAGTACTTGTTGAGAGTAACCCATGGAGCAATCATGATTCGGAGCCAAAGCCGATCTAACAAAGTTCATACAGCCTTGTTTATATCGGCTGAAGAATTGATCTTCAGGGGGTATGTTTATTGGCATGCAACTGTAGTGGGAATATTCCTCTGGGAGTTCGGTTATTCCTTCGGAATCGCAACAAGAAATGGCACTACCATTGGCTAGAATAATATGAAGGTTGTAAAATCATTGCATTGTTGCCAAATTTCAGTAGTTATTAATCATTGCTTAATCTAATAATTATTAAAACGTTATAGTGCGTTTATAATAGTTAACATATATTACCATAGGTCATGTCCATAGATTGGGTTAAATCGTGTGTAAGGAATTGGCCGAATTGCATCAGAAGTAAGGTGAATTCCTGATTGGGGACATCTATATCGGAAATAATTGTACTGGTGATCAAACGTGGGTTTGGCAGCGGTTCCTCGCCTATAACTGATAATCTTGGAGTCCATATACCTGGAATAAAATAGCAAAATTAAACCAAAATTAGTTTCCATCCAATTATTATTGCTTATTTAAGAACCCCTAAATGTGTTTATTTTATTCACATAGTGATGAGTCAGGGACCTTTTAAGTGAATTATATTTAAATTTTGGGCGAAAAAGAATGTTATTTTTCAACAACTGCTTGTCTCATCTCTATCCAGCCATTTCTTCAAGAACTGAAACAAGATATAGTCGCAGGGAACTCAGTCCGTAAGCTCTGAATAATATTTGTCGGTTATTTTCCATTTTAAGGATAATGGATATGAATAATACTGCTCAATAAACACAATTAGACCATCTTTAGTGCACATTCATCTGGAGAAAGCCACTGTATTGAATGTTCATTGTTATCTCGTGTTTTAGAATGTATTCATGTTTCGTAATAATGCAAAAATTTGTTTAAATTCAAGTGAACATCGCCAATCACTCTTTAACGTGAGCTGTATAATATTAGGAGAGTTTGAAGAACTGAGAAGAAGTTGTAGCCGGGAGGGGAAAAGTCCGGTCTATATCGTTGATACAATAAAACGCCACGATCAATCTCATTCGATTTTTACCTAATCACTAAACATAAAGACTAGTGTGGTCGTGATGAAAGACCACAGTGGCTTTAAGTGTTGATAGTCGAAAGTAGGTTTAATGTTATTGAAGAACGTGTAATTAAAAACCAAAACGCATATAACAAAATCTGGTAATTTTCTTATACATTTATTATTAAAAAACAAAGAACAATATTAGGCTCAAACTTACCATCTCCATAATTGGCAGGCAAAAGTCTGGAGTATGGTGTAAATGGCGCCCCCCAAGTTGAATGTAACACATTATTACATGCTCCATCTATTCGTCGATATCTATCGGCAATAAAAGGGCAGGTGGGCAAAGGGATACAGCTGTGGCTAAAGGGACTGAATCGTAGGTCCTGAGGAATATTTCCAAGTTCCAGGTCCTCATTAGTAATACCATGTCTAATGGAAAGTATCGTGTATATTAATTAGGAATATTTAATAAGAAAACTGTAATTGGTCATCAATTAAGTTCATAAATTAATCAAAGCCTGGAATACTAGAGTTAAAATATTACTGAAAATAACGATAAGTTTTTAAATAACTAAAAATTAAGATATCCAAGTTGCATGAAATACAACGTGCGGTAAAAGTCCCGCTACCATTTTGATTGCTTATAACTTTGCTCAAAGAAAAGATAAGTAAGTTTGGTTTTCATAGAAAATGTTTCGTTATGATTGAAAAATCATATCAGTTAAGTGTTGAACGCGATTCGCTTTGTAACTTTCGTCTCTTTTTAAGGAATTTTTCCTCCCATGACATCCTGCAACATCTGAGGCTGAACTTCTTCAATTTCGTGACGAATATTGTCTTTAAGGGCTTATTCACATAAACTTTTGATTTAAAAAAAACATAAAAAAAGGTGCTGCTAAATCCGGAGATCTGGCTGGCCATGTTGGTTCGCCACTTCGCGAAATTAGTCTTCGTGGAATAACGTCATTCAATAATTGAATTGTTGAACGAGCTGTGTGTGCTGTGGCCTCATCTTGTTAAAACCACATGTCCTCTAGTCCTTGATCTTTCATTTCAGTTACCAGAAACTTTCGAATAAGTCTTGGTACAGTTCAGCAGTAACAGTAACAGCAACACTTTGGTCATTTTCAAAAAAATAAGGAACAATTATGGTACTAGCATGAATACCACACCATACAGTTGTTTTTAGTTAATGCAGTAATGTTTCTTGAATTAATTGAGGATTTTGTGTTCCCCAAAACTGACTGTTCTGTTTAATGATGTGGCCTCTGGGAAGAAAATGAGGTTCATCGCTCATTATCAATTTACATAAAAAAATCTTCAATTTCACCGACAGCCTTAGGATTGCATTACTGTGCTCGACTCGTTCATCAGGATCTCTCGGTAGCAATTTTTGGACAAAATGAATTTTATACGGGAACATTTTCAAAAGAGTTTTCAAAGTTCGCCTTAAATTGCGTGCAGAAGGAATTCCGTCCCCGAATTGATGTATTTGGATACAATGCAACACTATCGTGCATCATAGCAAAATTTTCAGCGTTACGAGATGTCCATTGTCCTCCAGTACGTGGACTGTCTGCTGTTGTACCGTACTGTCGAAAATTCGTATGTAAACGATATATTGTATTTTGTGAGGCAATGGGCAATTAGGATATTTTTGACGCAATTTCCACTGAATGTAAATAATTGAACGATTATTTTCAATAATTTATTGTCACTATTTCTGCACGTACTTGGACGTCTACGCAACACAATGGTTAAAGCGAAACTGAACTAAACGTCATATAACCAAGATGCCGCGCAATCAAGATGATGACGGGACTTTTGCCGCACCTGTTAGTTAATATTGTATTTTGTTATTTTACTGTAGCTCTTCATAGCTTTGGGTCTTCCTTACCATTTTCAAACAGATGAGTGATAAGTTTAGACCATTTTAAAAAACATGTAAATGAAATAATGCAACAAACATCTTTATATTAGCGACACCTGCTTAAAAAAACATAATTTTCTCATACTTGTACCCCAAATAAAGGATTTAATCGGCTTATATTTACCTATGTTTAAAAAACCTGGTAGCAATAGCAAGTTCCAAGGCTCTATCAGCAACGTTCGTTACTTTATTGATATCCTCAGCGTTAAATCTTCTTGAATTTCGAAAATGACCGTATGTTGCAGGTCCTGGCCTCAATATATTGGCATGTCTTGATAAAAGTTTACTTTCCCTGATTCGTAGTTTTGATATTTCGTTTTTCGTTTTCTTACTGATGCTTTCCAAGGTTGATCGATCGGCGTGAAGAGCATGATGACGGCTTCGATCGTTACTTGGATCTGATGGATTTTTTCGAAACCACATTTCATGAAAAAATGATAACATTGAGAACAAACGAGAGCAATTATACTAATTTCTTACGGGTGTGATTTTGGCCAGTTCTGCATCGAATACCTCGTCTTCTAGCCGATGTCTTGCAGTAATTATGCTCCTTGCTTCGTAAATGAGCAGGACAAGTGACAAGCGGCAGACATATTACATCCTGTTTATCATCAGGGTGATTTCTTATATTCCTTAGTTCCTCTAAAAAATATTACCAATCGTATAACATCATCGAATTAGCAACTAAGACTTATTACCAAAAATTGCACAATAACGAGATGTAATAAGTATAGCTTAATATAACTTACTTTAATATAAAGATAATCCACTTTAAAACGTACTATATTATAGTACAGTATACATTAAAATAAGGGGCTAATGAGTTATTAATATTCACAAATTTAATTAGTCCTCCTCTTGTTACGACATTTATGTCAAAAGTTTTTTTCACATTTTGATTTCTAGGATGGCACTGAAAGCCTCCTTCTGTTCCTACCATTGTTATTAATAATATTTTAATCCTAATTTTATTTAATTTAGATATAAAATATTAATTTTTATTTATATCATTTTTATCTACTCAATCTGATTAAAATCACATTTATTTTGAATTAACTTATTAAATAGATAAAAATCCAAAATAACCGGTAAATTAGGATCATAAGACTATTGCGGAATTATACGTGTTAGACGCCTTTTAAAATGAATAGATTCAAGCAAGTGATGCTTAACATTCAAATAATATTCCTTGATAACAGTTTAAACCAACGGGAATGGCTCATTGCAGTATTAGTAATAATTAATTTGTATTTTATGTGAAAATTAATACTTCAAAAATCGTCTTGAAAATGTTGAAATGTTGCTTTGTAGTAACCACCTTTCCCTTTATTTCTACATATTAGTTGTTTATTGAGTTCAAATAAGTTTCATCACCTATAGCCACTAATCACTGATCAATTTGTTCTGATGCTAAACATATATTTTTAAAACTTAAGATTTAGACTATTATTTATTTATTTTTAGTTTAATTATGTTAACGTTGTAAGATAAAATATATATTGAACGTGTTACGCTAAATTACATTATATATACAAATAAAGACTACAAATTATATATATATATAACTTCTGATAGAGAAATAGACAAAAATAAGTGCTAAAATTAATACGTACCTAATAATTCATTTTGTATTATTGACGATTTCTTGAGCTGTTCTTCACCATGAGGTTCAGTGCCAATCAGTATATCCCGTGGATGCACAACTACGTGACTATTTCCCTCCAGTACCAAGAGGAAACTCGACACAAAAAACCCAAATAAATGCATTTTGCTACATTCAGTACCAAACCGCATGACCATCACAGTAAAACTGAATTGTCTGAATTGTATCTGTATTTATTAGAAATACTTATCTCACTTTTTTTATACCGAAAGGAATGCAACAAAGGAATGTTAACAGCAAATAATTGTTAAAATATTTATAACAGCTTATTTTAAATAAAGAGATGTGGGGCATGTAGTTTTGTGGTTGTGATTGTAATTGTAAATGGTTTTATAGGTAACAATGGAATATCCGACAAGGAATAACCAGCACAGTCCCGTCAGTAACCAGGCTGGGTAAGACCAGATGTTTTCTTTGGTGGTCTCTAAGTTGATCACTGCCTATACGGTAGACTTAATGCCGAGGCACGTAGTTCGGAGCCCACGTTAAACTGTAGGTCCAATCCAGATAAACCTTAGTTAGTTAGTGAAAAGGAGACTGTAAAATAGTTGTTAATAAAAAATAATGAGATGGTGAGAAACGTTGTGGTGTAACACAAATTAATTTTATATCACAATTTTATAACGCAAGAAACTTTCTTCAGAATATATGTCAACAGGACAAATAAGATTAGGCCTTTATCAAAGTATGAGTTTTCTCAAAAGCTTTATATAGGCAAATACTTAATAATAACGGATTGATTTGCGCGAGAAAATTTCTCAAGACCTCATATGTAATTTTAAGTTACACACAGGTTTCTAAAAGGTGTTTAACTATAAACATTTATGTGTACTATCGTCTTCAAATGTTTTTTAAACGTCTTATGTGTCTTATGTCAAAAGCACGGCCTAACTACTATTTACAATTCTGTAACAGGTCAATTGAAAAGTCCCCGGCCTGACACATATTTTGTGGTAATAGGATTAAATCCATACTTACCCCTAATCCTCAGAAGATGCGTGAATAAATTTAAAAGCTACCGGAACATTAGTTTGTGAATTATAGCATTTTGAATGAAGCAACTTTTATTATTGTGAAAAAAATCGATGAAAAGGAATTTCGCGTGTGTATAAAATATTGCTTCTTGAAAGGAAAAATACAGTTGAGCTAAAAACTTAGCTTGATGCCGAGTTTCCGAACACTGAACCAGGAAAATCCACCATCAAGGATTGGTAAGCTAAGTTTAGACGTGGTGAAATGAGCACCGAAGACGGTGAACGCATTGGACACCCAAAAGAGGTTGTTACCGACGAAAACATTTAAAAAATCCACAAAATTATTTTAAATTACTATAAATAGAATAAAATAGCAGACACTCTGAGGATATCAACCGAACGTGTACATAATATAATTCACGAATATTTGGGTATGAGAAAGCTCTGTGTAAAGCGGATGCCGCGCAAGCTCACTTTTGACCAAAAACAACGACGAGTTGATGATTCGGAGAGGGGTTTGGAGATCAAGCGTAATAAACCAAAGTTTTTCCATCGATATGGGAAAATGGATGAAACATAGCTCTATCATTTCTCTCCGAAGTCGAATAGATGATCATCCGGATGAACTGCTCACGATGAACTCGTTCCAAAGCGTGGGAAAACGCAACAGTTGGCTGGCAAGGTTATGGTGTCGGTATTTTGGGATGCGCATGGAATAATTTTCATTGACTACCTTGAAAAAGGAAGGACCATCGACAGCGACTATTACATAGTGTTTTTGGATCATTTGAATGACGAAATCGCCGAAAAACGGCCGCATTTGAAGGAAAATGAGGTGCTGCTACGCCAAGACTATGCACCGTGTCACAAGTCAGTGCAAACTACGGCAAAAGTCTATGTAGTGAGATTCCAATTGCACCGTGTTCTTCAGATTTGCCCCCAGTGACTATTTCCTGTTCTCAGATCTCAAAAGAATGCTCGCTGGAAAGAAATTTTCGTCGAATGAAGAGGTGATCGCCGAAACTGAAGCCTATTTTCAAGCAAAGAAAAAATCGTACTACAAAAATGGTATCAAAAATTTGGAGGGTCGCTCTAATAAGTGTATCACCCTTGAAGAGAATTTTGTTGAACAAAAAAATTTTGCCCAAAATAACTTACAAAAATTACAATTGCGGATAACCGCCAACTGTGGCGAGATTATACAAGAATGTTTGAAGTCCGAAGAAGGGATACCGATAGACGATATTTTTTTGACCGATATACGATATTTTTGTCAGTCGATATTTTTTCAAAACAAAATTTCTTAAACGTTTTTATAAAACCTTTTAATTATAACTAATTATTATTACTTTAAACCCATAAAATATATATTTAATTTTAAATGTTATTTAAATCGTTATCGCTGCTTTTTATAATATGTTATATATTAAATTAATTTAATATAAATTTAAATTTAAATTAAAAATGTCGCTATTTAAAAAAAATAGATATATTTGACGATTTTTTTGCAAAAAAGTATCGATACGATATTTTAATATAAATTAAAATATCGATACATATATATTAGTTGTTGCAAAAAAAATCGTCAATTTTTTTCTCGGATATATCTTTTTTTTTTAAATAGCGACATTTTTCTCGGTGGCCGACACCCTTACGGCAGCGTATTAGTTGGGAAACAGGCATTCTCCTAAACGCCTGTTATAGATTGATCATTAAGATGAAATTCATAAGCAAATTGTACTGAAATAAATCTATTTTGATTACTGTCATAATATAATAGCAAAAATATATATATTCGATTACTGGTAGTCAAATTTTCAGTTCATTCTAGTATTTGAGCCCATTAATCTACTGTTACAAGTACTGGTTGAGTCTATAAAAAAATGAAGCTCTCAGCACACAAACACATTTATATAATAGAAAACTGATTCTATTTTTTAAACCTAATAGCAATATCATCTGTATCATCACCACAAATATACGACTATACAAATAAAAAATAAGACATTAGTGATAAAGAAAATCAAGCTAATCCAAGTTTCAGTCATGAACAACGACTTAGTAAGTTTGACATCCAACACCAATGACAGATATCTGACAGAAATTGCTTTAATAAAAACAGAGAGTGTTTTAAAATCCCAGTTAACCTTCTCATTTAGTAGTATTATAAAATTAATAAAATTATTCCTATATTTGCTATACTCCACGTTCCTTTTTTTCCTTTATACACATTCTAAGGTATATAATGATATAATATAACTCGTTGTGTTAAATATGTTTTTTTTTATGAAAGACTGACACTAGTTTACATATGGGAAGGAGACCCCAAGCATAGATAGATGATCTCATTTATTTACATATAAAAATAATTTATAGCAACGATAATCAGAAACACCTAAAGAACTTTAAATTGGGATGGAAAAGTTTTATGGCCGAAACTATGTTAGGCTACTGTAACGAATTGGGCCGCCATCTGTTGGAGACATCGCTAACGATAGTCGGGTTCCTGTAAAGCGCTAAAAACAGGACGTACAATTCGTGATAAAGAAAACTGCATTAATATTGAACGATAAGTTTATTTATACGGTACCAAACAAGATCGGTGTTTGTTTCATAGTCGATTTCATTCCAATGACGAACAAGATGTGCCGCGACCTCTCTTTTCCTTAACGTTCAGTATGTCACTGCTCGATTTCCGATTAAGGTATATCATGTTTGGTTCATTGGATATCAATACCTCTTCGTACACATGCAGTGGCTAAAAATGATTAACAAACATGTTAGATCAATAACATGGAATTTAAATAAAAAAAATACTTGCACCTCACAATGAATGTTCTAGAATAAAATGTTTAAAACATAACTCTATGAAGTGTAAAGAATGTTAGCAAAGGTTTAGAAATCTTATTTTCCTATTTTCCTTATTCATTTTTTGAAGTCGGTTAAAATTTTTTGCTGAAATATTTTATTTTGATGCCCGAAATTGTGGAACATGCGACCTTTTTTGGGAGCTAAACGCTTTAACCATTATACCATAAAAGCAGTTGTCTACAATATTTCTAACAAGTCTTATATCCTATACTTAGTGCTTAAAAAGCAAACTGAGTGGCTTTTGTACTGAACGACTTCCGATTTTTCCATCATATCAGCTCAGCAATAACAATATACATAAATACTATTATTTTAAATAAAAAATTTGCGCGTGTCCCTCGATTTCCACCCTTCCCCACAACGAATGAAAATAGAATTTTGAAAATCTACCCACAATTGACGGAGAAATAGACGAACATACATTAAAAAAATATATACAGCCGAACATAGAGGAACCTTCTCCTTTTCCGAAGTCGGTTAAAAATATGATTGTAGACAAACTAGGTGCTAAAATTCCATTGGACGCAATATTAGACGAAATCCGAGCTAATTTAAGCAGCTAGTAATTTGAAAAGACTTTTTTAGTGGCTCATAAGGATTATATATAATATTCAGCAAGCAAACAAAAAAATGACGCTACAAATATAGAAGCGTGGATAAATGCTATATAAGCCACAATCTTAGTTAGTCTTAAGTCCAGAAAACTAGATGTGAATTGCATTCATTGCATGGGTGGGGTTTCCATGCTGTTTATTTTTTAGTGCTGTGATATATTAGTGAGTGAAAATAAATATAAATGGATGCTTATGTTTTTATATATTGATAAATTTATTATATTTGTTACCTTAAACGTTTTATTTTCTCTTAAAATTGAAATGTTTTTATAGAAGGTTAAATACCTTAGACATAATATATAAGTTTAAAATAATAGACAGTAAACTTAGTAAAATTTTAATTTTAAGTATACGAATAATTTATAAGTACTATAACGTTGATTTGTTATTTTAATATTTACATTTTGTTTTATTTTCTTTTCAAAATTATTTTAAGATGAAAGATGTTCATAAAAGTTATAGGAGATGAAAAATGTACCAGAAAACTCTAACTTGTTTCGCTTGTAACTTAAAAACTCTAATTTGTATAATAGGCTTAATTTCTGCATTTTATTCTATTTATATTATATTCCTCAAAAGCACGAATAATTTCCATGAACTGGCAACGTTGCAAATTTAAATCCTTGTGAACATGCCATGACTCTTCAGAATTAGATTATTCCGATATTTGTGTTAGTAAAAGAAGTATAAACATTCAGAGTTATGTCATGGACAAAAGTTTCCATAGTACAATGTAAACTTGTTCTTTAACAGCGTTTTCAAACCGAGTATTAAGGTCATTTTTAGCTTCAGTATTTATTATAAATCTAGATATCTAACATAGATTTTTTGCCAATTTTATTATTTATCAAGTTCTAAATTTATATATCTCAATGTCTTCATTATGTAATTAAAAGTTAATTATGTTTCTTATTTATTAATTATTATATTTTACTTTTATCGAGGTCTGGTGTAACTATCGATTTCGTGTAACAAGAAACGAAATAAAGTTATATTGCATAAAACAAGATACGGTTAAATATATAATTCAATAAAATCAATGACAATTTACATTATTAAATATTATGATTACCACTTTTTTTTAATAGGTGGTAAAATTTTACTGCCAGACACTTTCAAATTTCAACAACTCAAGAACGGCATTTAAATTATTAGATGATTGCACGTAATTTGATCAGCCACATCTACAGTTGAAAATGCGAGGTCTCAATGGAATTAATTGTTAAACGACCTAACCTAACTGTTAGATTCTATAGTTTTGACATTTTTCCGCATAAAATAACATTTTTATATTTAGCATTATTGAGCTATTCAGTATACGCAGAAAGCAATGCTTGACATTTCGTTTTCGACATTCGCCACTTTTGTTGTCTGATTTCAAGAAATCTGCTGCAGAAGTTCATGGAACACTTTTGGTAACTTATGGTAATGCTACTTTATCATATATCAATTGTTAGTTTTGGGTTCAATGATTTAAAGATTGTTATGTATATAATAATGACGAAAAAGTAGAATCAAATGAGCTTGAATATAATGAATTGCAAACTTTCCGTCATAAAGATTCATTCATTAAACTGGAAACCCTGTGCGTTCGGGTAAAATCGGAATTTGCAATCGGAAATAATCACCGGACGGATTGCCATTTTAGATGAGGCTTGCCAGTGGGGTATATTATATAGTGATATTAGATAGTGGTTTTAAGAATAGAAGTCCAAAAGTAAGTATCCTTTGATTTTTTGATTGATTTTATTTAAATTATTTTGAATAAATCTACTAAATTAAATATTATATTTATTGAGAAAATTTAGTATGTCAATTATGCAAGAAAAACGTCAGCCACCAGCTAGAGGGAGTCAATCCATTAAAATTATTAAAATCCACAAAAATTGCATTGTCTGGTAACAATTAGAGGTATATTTTAGTGGTAATATATTTTAGTAATAATATCTATTTTAGGCCGTATCCCTTGAATATACCGTGCGGGGCATAAATACGAGATTTGTTACATAAATGGACAAAAGCCGAGGAGAATAAACACAAAGATCAATTGACTACAGGTCTAACTGTTGATAGGATTTTGCAGAATGCTATAGTGGTAGAGAATAATACCTAATATTAATTGTTAGTGATCTAACATAGTGATCCTAGGGTCTAGTCCATCCTAGTGATGTAACAGGTACTACTCTAAAGGTAGAAAAGTGGAACAAAGAGCCTCTCTATTTAAAATAAAATAGGTAACGAGTTCATGTTTTGTATAGTGATGTCGTGACTAATAATTTAATTACTTTTATAGATTAGATACAACTAAAAAGATTCGTAGAATCATTTTAACAAACAAATTGAAAACAACTTTTCCATTTTAATTTTTTGCAGATTGCTATAAAATTTTCCATGAATATTTGTTAAGTTCAAATAAAATTTTAAAATTCACTAGGTGTTTTCATCCTTGTTATTCATTTACTTTTGGAATTCTACCTATATGACCTATAAAAAGTGTATATATCATTCTTTAGTTAAAATAACAGTGCAGTCAACATATATATTACTTTAATACACTTCCATTCATGTTTACAATTTGACAAGTTTATAGGTCTTCATGTCAATGTCAATATCAAAAACAAATTTAAATAAAATCAGATTAAGATGTTACTTTTGCCATCACCTTCAAATTCATTGTTATGATTGTGTATAGCATAACATAACCATATATAGATTTACCTCAAATATTGTAACAACATTGTTCATCAACATACTTCAATAAAATTGTCATACCTTTTAATTGAAAATCAACTAACCAAGTAATTAATTTAAAAATGTCCTTCCTTCATACATGCAACATCCAATAATGAACATAGAAAAAAATTATGAAACAGCACACAACTTTTATTATATATCAGAAGTCTAACCTCAACGATTTGCTTCTCTTGGATGCTGCATATTAAATGTCGATCATATGGCAAAAAATTGATCGGCCACGAGTACGCGATTATACCTGAACACACAAGGTCTGCAGGCTAACGATTGGTGCTTAGAAGTTGCTAAATAAATTGTTACTAGGGGCCTAAATGTGATAAAAAAGACTCATAGATGTAAGAAAGCTACCATACAAATTAGCGAACTGCTGCCTAATAATTTGATATTTTGGTCAATATATACTCACTACAAATTTTTTCAGAGCTGGTATATGTGCTGGTGGTAGTTTGGAGAAAGGCTCCCTCACTCTCCTATTTTGCAGCATCAGCAAAATAAACCACATATAATCGCTTCGTGTGATCATCTGCTCCAAATTTTTGTTCATAAATTCCAGCTTGTCCAACCATAACTGTATCATTTTTCTCTCTAGAACCGAGGGATTATACAACAATCTTACCTATGTTTGATATACTTACCTGGTGGGGTCAAGAATTGTTGTAGCGCCTTGGCCATTCTGTGATTGTAACGGAAATGGTCATTTAAGGCTATAATTGGGTCAGACATGACAATGATTTTGATGAGTAGTCGATAATATTTCAGGACATTTTACATCACTTTTGACAGTAACTTGTATTGGAATGTTATAATGTCATTTCAAAAGAAACAGCGAGTAATCTAATATATACATAGGCAACCAAAGTTTAGAATATTCTTAAGACTTTGACACAAATCAAGAAAATAATATTTATCGATATTGAAATTCCCGTAAAATGTCTTCAGATTCAAATTTCTTTTATAATAGCATGTTGGCACGTTCTTTAGTGCAGCTGCTGCCTCCCCAAGGTAAGAACACCATTTTAGTCATTAAATATAAGAATATTAACTAATGTTAAACTATCTATAATTTAGAACTATATTGTTCCTTTTTGAGTGTCTCTATTTAATTTTGTGTATCATATAAGTTACAATAGAAAATATCTCTCAACAATTACTGTACGAAAGCTCGAAATTCAGAGGGCACATTACTCCACAAATATCTCCGGATTGGAAGCATGCGCATATTAAGCTCCATTTAATTTTAAAACCGTAAAACTATAAAATCTCTCCTGTACAAGATGCTGGTTCGATCAGTCGTTCTGTACGGCTCCAGTGTCTATCTAAAATACGTCTCACCTAGTCAGGTGGAACGTCTTCAAGTCTTTCAAAACAAAATTCTCAGGCGAATAATCAATGCCCCCTGGTTCGTCAGGAACAATCAAATTCATAGAGAAACAGACGTCCCCCAAGTTCACGATTTTATTTCCGAGGTTTACTCGAGATATTTCTCCACTCTTCGTCTCTCGGACAATATATTTATTACCGAGCTGGCCGATATTTTAGGCCAATAACTCATTCGGCTCGTGGCCTTATTCTTTCACAGCCGATACTTCCCAGTTATTCAGTAGTTATTCAAAACCTTACCGAATTAAACTATTAACAATTTCAGAGAAGTCCCCCCTAAGATCATGGTTTAGAAAACTAGGCCAGTTGACAGAGTCTGAAAAGGATACCAAAATGAGAGACGAGTACATGTGGTTTATACTGATGATGCTTCAGTGCCAGAAAATACGAGAACCATTTAATAAGAATCCTCCTCCGGAAATAGAACCTTTGAGAGATTTAGTGGCACGCATTTTTTAGATTATTGATATTTTCGTATTATCTTTTCTTTTCACTTTACAGCCTGCAAAGGTTTATGAAGAAATCTTGGTGGCTAACAGCGAAAATATGACATGGCTGGACAAAACTAACTTAGAACAAGAAGCTGAAAAGGTGGAAAGCGATAGATACAAGACGTGTCCTGCTGGAATCTTCTTGGAAAACCAACCACATCCACAAGAGGGGATTATTTGTTATCTGGCAGCTTTTAGTGATCAGTCATACCCTTAAATATGTACATATATTAATTCACCTCTGATTATGACTAAATGTTTGAAATATAACAACATATTTACTAAGATAATATTTAGTATAATCAATATTTGCTTAAAATGTGGTATAGGAAATTACCGAACATAAATATTTTGTTTATAAATATTCTACTCAAACGTTCTTAGCTTTATATGCGTAGTGATAAATTACGAAAGTAAACGAAAATAGTTAACATGCTGATTTTTTTTAATAATAAACTTAAGAAAATATAATAAAAATATAGTAAATATAATATATTAGCTAAACATTTTCATCGAAGTTAAATTACTCACACTTGATAGCTATTCAAAAATATAATACAGAAAAACTATTATTATTAAAAAACAGAGATTAAAATCTACTCTTTACTCTACTGTAAAACTTCCCACAACTCTTCATTATGTTGAGGTCTGGCAATTGTGCTGGCCAGAGAAGATGTTTGATGATATTTTGATTCTCCTCATAGACTGAAGCTATTTGGCTGTGTATAGGGGCACATTATCATCTTGGAATATGGTAGTGTGGTGTTGTGTCTAGAGTTGTTATGGTGGAAAACAATGCGTTTCCTATTGATCTATCATGGGCATTTTTTTAAATAGTCATCTTCAATCACTTTTGTTGTTAACGTTAGAAAATCAAATGAACAGTTTGGTCACTCATCACTTGAGGAATTTTTTCAATCACATTAAATACTTTTTGACGCCAATGCGTTTCCAACCATACATGGTACCTCAACGAGATTCGATTTTTTCCTACATTACTATCGTACTTTTTCTTCTTTTTGTCACCAATATTTTCGTTTCGTTTCAAAAGCCTCTCACATATGGAATCTCACACATTGCCCCGTCCGCACTTTCAACTGCTGAAATCTTACCTCATAGACAGACATTTTGTTGTCAAACAGGGTGACGAATACACTGACTTACACCCAATATATTCGGTGTTCCGCAGACCAGTATTCTTGGCCCATTATTATATCTGTTGTATACTGCTGACCTACCGACAAGAAACACTACTCTTACAACATATGCTGACCATACAGCGTTTTTATCATCACATGAGGATCCAATATCAGTCACAAGAAACCTCCAACTTCATCTTAATAAAGTTGAATTGTGGTTGAAAACGTGGCGTATCAAAGCAAATGAGAAAAAATCTACCCATATGCAATTCACCCTTTGTATATATATATATATTATACACGAGAAAATTTGGTGTAAGATTTATTGCCGAGGTAAGAAAAAAATTGTTAAAGCGTGATACTATTATAACTTCCTTGAGGGTTTCATTAGAAAAAAGGTTTAATTATCCGAATAAATATATTTATTTAAGGCTACTTAATCAAGATAGTTCGACATTTTTTTTTTTGGATCTATTAGAGCTCATGGATTCAGGATTACACATAATTCGGCTAGTATGCTTGAGAAATCATTTGAAGCGCTCAACATAAGTTAAATTTTTAATCTCATTCGCCTTTAGAAAATTGTGAAGAGGATGAACATGGGGGCTCCTTAGATAATTTAGATTTTATGCTTACGGGGGATGACTTTATGACTTCAATTCCAGATATTCCCATATGAATAAGCGAGTTTAGGCCATATCACATGTCCCAGAAAATTGTTTTATTATACTGTAAGTAGTTCTTTCTTTTTAACCCATTTTTTAAGTTTTATCCCGCGACATTGCCACACCGACATTTTAGTTGTACCCACATAATGATTTTCCAGAAAGTATATTAAAAATAGTAAGGTGCACTATATACTTTTGGGTAAATAGCTCAAAATTTACTATTAGTATAAGAAAACAAAAAGACAGAACTCTGATAGATATTAAATTGATGGCTCTGAACAAATATGGAAAAGGGAAAAGACTGAAGAAGTAATATTGATTTGTTCCAAAGTTCTTTGTTTATGATTCTACATTTATTTCAGAAATTAAATTGTTTTTTTATTTAAATTGAATTGGCCTATTAAACGTGACGTCAGGACTGTCACCTGCCGTAGCTGCGTGGCAATTTTTACCAAAGAACCAATCAAATATCTTCACAGCGAAATGTTTTTTACAGATGTCTGCATTGGAGGCCTAAATTGACCAATCAAATTATTTGAATAGCCGATAGAACACCATCTATCGGGATGTTGGGCAACGAAAAACTTTTCACCAGAGATCCCTACTGATACTGTGTGTGGTTGGTATTTTTTTTGTTTTTTGACACTGACGTTTACTGAAGCGAAATATTATGAATCTGCTTTTCTAGAAACTTATATTTCAAAACACAACAACTTTTGACTGATCAAATAGATAAAGCTACCTTTATATTTAAAATTCTATATATAGTATTACTACTTTTCAAACGCACAGTAGTATGCCTATATTGAATGAAATTTATTAGAGGTATACAACGTTGTGCGTTCGAATATATTGAAATGAATGAAAAAGACACGCATGTTTACTAAATGAATCGTAATATAACGAACCAAAGACTGTACTCTTCTGAAGACGTAATTCTTCGATTTTCAATAATTTTAAATTCAATAAATTCATGATATGATGGTCAAATCATGTCATAACTTTACAACACATAATGTTGTAAAATTCATTATTCATTATTATTATAGAGAAAATTAATTTTTGATGCTAGAACTATTAGGTATTAGGTATCACAATATTAAGTCGTATTATATTAAAAACCCTCCTCCGGAATCATTTTACTTTTATGCTGTAAATATATGTCGCTAACACTTTCTGGCATTTGTTATTATAACTTAAGTAATTTTACTATGACCCAGAGAGACGGCAACATTTAGTTGAGAAAATGTAGAATTAAATAATTGCTGAACGAAAAATCGAATCAAGCTCGTCAAAATCGTCTCAATCCTTGGAAATTTTCGTCAATAGTAAGCAATATAAAACCCAAAAAAATTTGAGATTTTTTAAAAAATTTAAATACTTTATTATTTGTCGTTGCTGATCAACTCACAATCTGTTTCTGTCTCTACAGTGACTTAAAACCAGTTACTTATTTAAGAAAATACATTGTCCTTACTTGACCTCTAATAAAATAAAAGTTTTAGTTAATAAAAGTTAGAGAAATTCGGATTGGAGAAAACTACCCAAAACAAGCTAAAGAAAAACAAAAATGAGTAATTCGTTTTTAAGAATTATAACTTGGAACGCAAACGGACTAAATCAAAGAGTCCGGGAACTAGAATTATTCTTAAAAACAAATAACATAGATATAGCTCTCATATCGGAAACACATTTTTCTAAAAAAAACTACATTAAAATACCGGGTTATGATGCTTACTGGACACTACACCCCAGTGAACAGGCTCGAGGCGGGACAGCTTTAATAATTAAACAAAATATACAACATTTCGAACAAGAAGAGGTTAAAAATGAAGAAATACAAGCTACGATAATTAGTAACGAAAAAAACGGGGATGAATTAAATATTGGCGCTATATATTGTACACCATATATTGTAAGACATAAAATGACACAACAACAATATAAAGATATCTTTTCAAAATTAGGCCCAAGCTAAAAAGGTACCTGGTATAGATGACATTTCGCCTGGATTATTGAAAGAACTGCCACGAAAAGCAATCATCATGTTGACATATATATTTAATGCCTGTTTAAGGCTGAAGCATGTCCCGGAATGCTTTAAAGTTGTACAAAAATCTGCAGAACAAGTCGAATCTTACAGGCCTATTTCGCTACTGCCTGCAGTATCAAAGCTATTTGAGAAACTAATACTTAAACGTGTTAAACATTTGGTAACAATACCAGATTTCCAGTTTGGTTTGGTTAATCGATCAAGTGCACAGTGTAACTTCGGCTATTGAAAAGCGTTTGAGGAAAAGAAATACTACCCAGCAATATTGCTGGATGTTTTACAAGCTTTTGATCGAGTTTGGCATTTGGGGTTAATCTGTAAGATGAGCAAATTGTTACCGCATAACTATTGTCAATTTCTGGAGTCATATTTATTCGGAAGAAAATTTAGAGTATCGCATGAAATGGCGTTTTCGACATTTAAAAATATCTCGGCTGGAGTTCCACAAGGTAGCGTCTTAGGACCTCTCCTATATCTGCTCTACACTGCTGACATTCCAGCAACAAAAGAAATACTACTTGGAACCTTTGCTGATGACACAATTATTATGGCAAGATATATCTCTGCTTAGGGCAATAGAAAAAGTGCAAGTGGCAGTCAACAAAATCTACAAATGGGCGGAAAATTGGAAAATTCAACTTAATAGCTCCAAATTTGTCCACGTTAATTTTGTATTGAGGCGAAGTAATAAAAACTTAATTATATCACTCAATGGATGTCCAATTCCTCAAGCAAAATCAGCTAGATACCTTGGAATCTATCTTGGCAGTAGATTAAATTGGACGTTAGACGTTAGAGAGAAGCAAAACACATTAGAGCCAAAATAAAATAACTATACTGGTTAGTCGGAAGATACTCTCAACTTGATCTAAAATCAAAGAGGTTGATCTATAATACAATTATAAAGCCAATTTGGACCTATGGGATGCAAATATGGAGTTGCACTAAAAATTCAAATCAACTAGTCATACAACGCTGTCAAAACAAGGTTCTTCCATTGATTACCAATGCCTATCGCAATGTAACCAATGAAGAACTGCACGATGACCTGAAAATCAAATGGATTTGCAAAGTTATACAAGATTTCGTCTTGAAACACGAAAGAAGATTACTAAATCATACTAACGTGGAAGCAATACAACTGCTGGACAGCGCGCAGGATGTCAGGAGATTGAAGCGAACAAAACCATACGAACTTATATAAAGTGTATACATTTAGTGTAAACTGTAGCTATAAGTTATTATAATTTTATAATTGAGGAATACATATTGATGTATTTTCTCGCACTCGTCTTGCTTGTTAATTAATCCAAGTACATAGGAAAAGTAGTAATAAATTAATTGTAAATTAAGATTGTACTAAGCGTATCTAATAAAGATGTTATAAAAAAGTGGAATTTTGAGTGTTTTACTAATGCACTTCGCTGAACAACTATACAAGAACACATGGTTTGAGTCTGCCTCTTAGTTCGGTGCTGTCCAAGGGATACATGCTTTCCTCATGTCTTGTTGCGAATCTCTTAATTTTCTCTTGGGCGGTTGTAATTCTAAGGTTTCGGTGGTCCTTTTCAGTACTTTTATTCTGGAATGCCTGTATTATTTTGATATTACTTCTCGCCGAGCATCTTTATAACCAAATTCCATATGTTCATATAGATTTATTGAGAAATATAAAACAATGAAATTATTTGCGGAATTGAAACTCTAGAACATTGAAAGTGGTTTTTGTGCTTCAACCTACTGCTTCAACAACAAAACTGCAAATATTTTTGTATGAGTTTATAATCAGTTAAAATTAGATTTATTGAACTAAGAAAAAAAAAGGGTTTGGCGGACCATCAACAACAAAGGGCATAGGCATTAGGAATTCAATGTTATAATTATAATATATATTTATAGAGACGGAATTAGATCAATGCTTGTCTAAAGTGTTATAATCAAAGGAATGTGGCATTGGAAGAGAGATCGAAGCACACTTTTACCTAAGTATAATTTCCAGTATTTCCTAGGCAAAAGTTAGGACCATAAATTTTACTATATTTTATCTTATATTCCTTCAAAATAAATAAATCAAGATGATGATCATTTCTAACCCAATTTACAAAAACAAAACTAGGACACTTTCGAAGTGTAAATATGATGAATCAAAATACTTTTAAATATGTAAATATTTTCTATTTTTCGTGTATTAATGTTTGAATCCGACATGGATAAATTAGTAAATATTGATCTATACCAACAGTTTACCTAAAATTGATCTGATGGTGAGATTACAGATTTTCTTCAATTAATCACGACAAACCTACTGTCCTAATTAAGTGGTAAACAAGGTGCAAGGCAACCGTCTTTTGAGTCATTTTGTTTTCATGATAAAATACTAGTGATATCAATTATAATAACACAATGTTTACGCTCTATAAATACCCGTTGCTCTGATAAAAATAATGGAAATCGCCTCAGAGATGGAGGAAAACACTGAACAACAAACGAATAGACATATGTGATCAGTTTACTTTGCTTGGTTGAAGACAAACGGCACAATGCTGAATAGTAGCGCGTTTGTTGAGGTTTCTGTTGAAAGAGGTAAATATCACATATATTAATGTTTTGTTATTTTATTGAATAGTTAATTACTAAAAGGTTATTGTGTTTATTGAAATATTTCCGCTTTTTCTGTGCCCTAATATTTTTGAACGTCTAAGGAACGTTTCATCTCATGTCATCCACAAACTCTTTTATCATTTATAATCTGTAATATCTTATGTTTATTAAGATTTCATTCAGGATCAGTTGTATTAATTTATATTATATTTCGAGATAATTAAATTTCTTGAGTAAATTCATTTAAACTTATTATAGAAATGTTACTTTATTTGACAAAAAATGTTCTTCTGAAATGATACTTTTTGGAGCTCCTCTAACTATTTGCATCAGATGCTAAAAATAATTGTTATATCACTAGAATCTTGTGGAGGAGCAAACGCGAAAGCCACTTCGAAACTAACGTAAGATTATAAATTCACTAGCTACAAGTTAAATCTTTAAAGTGCCTTTTTCCCAATAGCAATGTTTTGGGCTATTTTTATATTTTCTGACTGAAAAACTGCTAGTTTTTATTTTTTCTAATAGCATAAGAATAAGAAGAAGAAGAAAGACAAAATCAAAAACGATTATTATTATTAAGTGCTTGCTTGTATTCTAATTATTTTCTCACTTTAAAAAGAAGTTTATTGAAAACATGTATGTAAACATGTTGTATAATATGTATTAAACAAATTATTTTTCATTATATTTTAAATATTTTCCATAATTTCTTCCGCAAACATACCGTACATGAAAGAAAAATGTTGATATCGCAGCGATCCAATCATTGATTAATTTTCGTAATTCCCTAAATCTTGCTCATATTACCGTATCCAAAGGTAAACTTAGCTCTCCAACTAATCCATAGCTTTTTATCACTACTCACAATACTCCACGTAATCTCTCTGTTTGTGACTAGTCAGCAATGTAACTTCGATATTAAAACGGTTCGAAATGGCACTGTCTGGTTCGGCTAATCTATCTCTGGATCCCTTGAAAGTTTCAGTTGGATTTTCGTCTAATGAGCCTTTGAACTTTTTTAGTCTTTCAAGCCTATGTTTCTCATCGAGAAAAAAATCGCTCTTAAATGATTGAAAGCAAAAGTGACCGATGTAGTATGACGAAACAGCTATAAGTTTCGAAAAATGTCTGACGGTCATCGGTAGCAGGTATCTTCACAACAAAGAACAAAAGTAATTAATAATGTTAATATTAATGTGATATTAATGGAAAAATAATTTTCAGCATTCCAGGATTAGCGCGTGTATGCACTGAATAAGTCAATAATAACTACTAAATGGAAAACTGTTTTTTTATGTATAGAAGTCCCAAAACCTTACAAATTAAAAGTTAGGTTAGGTTGTTCACATTTTCACTTGCTCACTTTCACTACTAGTTATCGCTGAATAATTTTATTAAATATCTCATTTTAACATCTCTAGTGGAACACATGTATGCATTTGCTAAGGTACATTTGCTAAGATTCCAGAAGTAACATAATACATAACTATTTTTTAATTATGTTAATTAAAAATTTTAATCTTTTAGTACTACTTTATGGTTCTCCCTATTATTTAAAATTGTTTTAAATAATTATAGCTTTAATCACTTAAATTTAAGAAAATTACAATTAATCATTAACAAAAACAATATGACTGTTTGCTCAGCTATAACAAAAGAAAATATTTATTATGTAAAACGAATTAGTTACAATACACCTGGATCTGCGCCCATACTGACTACCGTCTACGGCAAATTTAATAGAAGAGCCAAATACCACAATTTTTAGAAAGATCTAAGTATATATGACAACTTGTTATTCTTTCCATGTGGAATTCGAATATGTGAGAAGGAAAAATTAGTAATTGAAAATAAACAGCGGCTTTTCTTTATGTAATTTAATCAAGTACAATATTTTTACCCAAAAAATTTAACAGACTTCAACAAATAAATAAGGAACTCACTAAAAATTAAAGAATGATTAATCTTAGATTAGAGCACAAAAACAAACATTTTAAATAAAATATCTACATAATAATAGTTGTAATAACTAAATGAAAGTAAAAAAACGTCCTATTTTACCTATACTACTTACACACAATTTAGCGTAATACCTAACAAAACCTATTGATCTATTTACAATATTATTTTAACTACTTCCAAGTGACTACTTTGAAGTCGGTGCCGAACCCAAACAGTTATATTAATTTAGATTTGTTTTGTTGGTAATTTAATTTTTTGTATATATCACAAACTTACATTATTATTTTTGTATTATTTGGGCTTTGTTTTTTGACAATATTTTACTTCTCCCTATTTAGTGTTTGATATTTACTCAATAAATTATGCAGTATTTTATTTAATATTACAATCGGTAGCCAAGTAAAGGTACAGCTCATATGAGTAAAAATAGGAATAAAAAACAATGATTGAAAATAAGGAACGCTTCACGCCCCACGGTCCACTACTTAACCTAGATGATTTGACAAATATTCTACCTAAACAACGACAATAAGTTATTTTCCCCGGCGGAAATAAAACCCGCGACCTCCGTTTGGAAGCTAAACGCTTTTACCATTACACCATAGAAGTATTTGTCTCTAATATTTCTACGAAGTCTTATAAACTGTAGTTAATTCTTAAAAAGCAAAGTGAATGGCTTTTGCACTAAACGACTTTCGATTTTCCGTCACATTAGCTGAGCAATAAAATTATATACAAATATCAGATTATTCTGGAGAAAAAGTATATGAAAACTGTTTACGTGCTTTTGAAACTTGATTATTCTCCTCGATTTCCCGCATTTAGCCCAACAGATCCTGATTTGGCTCTAATAAGACCATCTTGGAAGTACACTCTTTCGAATGAAAAAATAATTTTGAAAATCGGCCCACAATTGACAGAGAAATCGGCGAATATACATTAAAAAATATTTCCGAAGTTAAAAAGAAGGTAAAATGGTTAACTATTAACGGTTATAAGTTTTTTAAATTTTGATTTAACAACAATATATCGATATTTTCCTTATCTTATACTAAAAGTTTATTAAACTTGTTATTTTAATATATATCTCTTTTTGTTATAGATATCGAAAGTATTAAAGCACATGAAAGTGATTTTGAAACAGCAATACATTTTGCTGGTAAGTATGTTAACTACTATTAGAAATTATAAAGTTAAAGCTAAAGTCATGGAAAAAGAAAATAAAAGGCAGGGGTTAGAACCCATTTATAATATAAGAAAACTCATCAAAATGTTTAGTATATTTATGTATATAGGGACAGAACTGACTATGTAAATAATAAAAATATAAATAAGGTTTTGGAAATATGTGAGATATAAAGGCTAATGTTCTTCAGAATGAAGGCGTATAGATCTCAATTTAATACACGAGAAAGTAACTTCTGAATTGACAGTGTCATATTGACAGGAATTGAGTTGTGTTTGTTCATAACTCTCCATCTAGAGAGATAGAAGTAGAAAATAAAAACAAAATAGGTCAAGTCAAACAAGAAGGTTTTATAGTTATTTCGAGATAGTTGCAAATCATGCTCTGGCCAATCTACTGTAATAAAACAATTAAACTTTTCGGGTATATACAACATTTTATAGAATCTTTTATTATTGGTATTATTGCATTGCATTATTGTTCGAAACATTTATTTTGCTTTAAGTAGGTTTCTTGTTATTTACATCAGCTGCTTCATTTGTAGGAAACCATTACATGTGTTTCTACTTCTTGATTTAAGTGGATTCCCATTTGATAGATGATAGATCGCAATTTGTGACAAAGAGTACTTCGAAACGCCACCTTGCTTGTTAATTTAGGTTTTTGTTTGTACTTGTAATTGCTCATACATCATACCAATCTCCCAGTAAACTATCTTAGAGAGGACTTACTCTGTAATATTCTCTAAGTTTAATACTAGTCAGTTGGTAGGCTTGATACAATGACTTAGGACCAACAATATGTCCAGGCAAAATGGAGATTAAAATAAATAAAATAATACTTTGTAGAATATTAGTATCAAGAACGCTTGCAAAACAATATGTTGATTTTTCAAAAGACTCCTTAAAATATTAAAATGAATTAAAATTTTTTGCTTTTATTTATTTATCAATGAATAAATTTATAATTAATAGACCGAGATATGCTTATATGTGCTTAAAAAAACATATAAATAGAATAAATAAGTACGTAACGGAAATATTTTGTTTGGAATCGTAGGTTTCGGAAAGTTCCAGCGAGCTCTTCTAATAATCACCGGGTTCATTTACGCCACATGTGCGATAAGCACGACGACATTGTCGTTTGTTCTACCCTCCGCACACTGCGATTTTGATTTAAACTCGGCCGATAAAGGAAAATTATCGGCCATGCCGTTAGTTGGTGAGTAAACGACCCGAAGATCAAGAAACCGTTTAAAACAAAAAAAAGAGCTGTCATCGATATCGCTTATTAAACGATCGATTGTTTTCCGTTTCAGGCATGTTGTTCGGATGCTGTTTGTGGGGGTCCTTGGCTGATGCACACGGACGCAAGATAACGATCGTGCTGTCGCTTCTCATGGATTTTCTTGCGGGATTCCTGTCGTCGTTCGTTAAGGATTTTAAATTATTCTTGATATGTCGTTTTTTTAATGGTTTTGGGTAAGTATTTCGAACAAAGAATAAATAATATTAGGTAAACAACGGTGGTACACCATCTGTCAAAGAATAAATAAGGAGCTTATTATAAAGTAAAAAATAATCAAACTTATATTTTTAACACAAAAAAAAAGTTTTAAAATTAAAGATATACATAATAATCGTTGTAATAACTAAACGAAAATAAACAAAAACCTTATTACACATATCTACTACATGTACTTGATGATCAGTATGGAGTCAGTGCCGACCAACAAATTAGATTTCTTTCGTTCATAATTTAATTTTGTCTTTATGTCACAAAATTATATTATTATTTTTGTATTGCTGGGTCCCGGCATCGACTTCAAAGTGATACATTTCAGCAATAATATTATAAACAAATATCTGATTATATTAGACTATAAAATATCAAAACTTAAGGTTTTTGTTCGATTTCCCCGGATTCCGCTATCAGATCCTGACTCGGATCAAATGGGATCACCTCGGAGGTGCACTCTTTCCAATAAAAAAAGAATTTTGAAAATCGGGCCATAACTGACGGAGAAATTGGCGAACATATATTTTAAAAAAATATACAGTCGAACATAGAACCTCCCCTTTTTTTTAAAGTCGGTTAAAAACTAGTTCTCTCGTCGTCGTTGGAAATCTTCTTCGACAGCTCTCGTAGGAAACTGTTTTTGGGTCCCTTTTTATTGTTTATTGTTGTTAATTCACTTTGCTCTGGTTTACTGATTGTTCACAGATGACGATTTCAGCTGGACTTTCTTGCGAATTAATGAAACACTTGACACTATTCGGAGAATTTTATTAATAAGCCAGAGGCCAGGTAGCGACAAGAAAATGTGGTCAAACACAGACAGGCGATATGACAGAGAGACTTAAAATACCGCCATAAAGCTATAAAATGCTGATATTATAAAAACAGCATTATGGGAAATAGTTATTAGAATCTTATAATCATAATTAATCATTGTACTCATTTATCTCTCTCTCTCTCTATAGATATTTATCTCTAAACGCGTCGCCATCAGATGGTGCCACGCTCGGACTATAAGGTGGGGATATAAACACCTCCATCGATGTGCGTGGCCTGACGTTGCCTTGTTAAAATACAATTCCTGTCCTAGCGACCAAACTTCTGAGTGATTCCTTTTCATGTCGTCGAACTATTCAGAGTACATATTTTAATTAATAATTTGGTCGTAGAGGAATAACTGATAATGTAAGATCGAGTATGATATGATGTAACATGTGGTTCATTGCCAATCCCTTCAAACGTACAGCAACGTTCTTAGCTTGGCCACAGTTTGTTCTAGCTCACCAAGATTCGTCCACGACCATTTTAATTGGCGCTGTCGTAAATACTCCACATTTCATCCTCACTTACCACCGATTTTAAAAATAGATCGATTGTTTGCGATTGAGCAGCGATTAATAGATGGACATTTAGTTAAAGCATTTGGCAGTCATGCAACCAGCTTTCTCTCCTATCCACATATTTTAAAATGGTAATAAATGGTTTTTGTGCAATGTTCGATTCTTGAACAATAGCAAAACATTGTTGCTATAAGATCAGATTTGCCCGTTTTCATGACTTTATCTATATTTTCGTCAATTGGACTTCCAGAGCGTTGTAAATATTTAATACAGGTGTTTGATTGGCGGTTACAGCATAGCAACATTCACACTATTCACCTTTCCGATCGCCTGGATTGTATTTCCATCTTCAAAAAAAAAATACAATGCAGTTTGCAGATGGCACTATTTCAGATGAGTTCAAAGTAAAACAGTAAATGTAACTTTTTTAATGTAATCTACTGTAAATCGACGGAACTATTGCAGCTAAATAATTTAATAACATATACGTCTATCAACTACTAGAAAATGTTATTATATCTAATATAATATGTTGACATTTAATATATGGAAGCTTTCTCTGGTATTTATTTATGAACGAGTGATAGATGAATATTATATATAGAACTATAGAATTTCAGTATTTTCGTGTATTAAGTACAAGTAATCTTCTCAAGAATTCAACAAACCCTAAACGTTTGTAAAACTGTTAAAATTTTTTTTACTATTATGTAATTATTACATTGTTACTGGTCGTTTTCGACTAACTTACTCTATGTATATAACTAGAAGGACTCCTCTGCCCTATTTCAGTTTCTGCTGAAATAATGCTTATACATGTCAGTGCTGTATTTTTTATTATATGCACCTCACTGCACAACACTATACAAGATCAGACAGTCTGATTCTTTTGAGTCTGTGTGCTGTTCTGGTGGTATTTTTGCAATTCTCTCGATTTCTTGACTGACTGTGGGTATCTGAAGGTATCGATGAAGGTAACCAATCCTATAGTCTCAGGACTTTGTTGTGAAAAATGTGTATTTTATTTATGTTACTCTTTGCAAAATATCCCCACAATTGAACTCCGTATGTCCATATAGGTTTCAGTATTTGCATATATAATAGCAATTTAATATTTACTGATAATTGTGATTTTCTTCCAATTAGTCAGTAAATTTTCCTATATTTCAATTCTAATTCTTTTCTTTCCTTCTTTATATGATACTTCCAGCGAAGTTTTGCATCAAGATTAATTTCGAGATATTTAACGTTGTTGCTATATGGAGTATTATTTACTGTTATTCGTACTTGTACGGTCTGTTTATAGGTGAACTGCACATGTACCGATTTACTTTCATTAATACCATCAACAACTAAAGACCATTGAGGTCATCCTGAACGGTAAAATCTAAGAATATTTGAAACCTTGAAATAACGCGATAATATATAATCAGAGTACAGATTGTGTGCGGTCTATAAACTCAATCAGCAGATATATTTGTGTCAAGGCTAAATTATCACATTACCACATTGTCATTGGTTGACAAATAATGCAAAAATATTTAATAGCCAGAAAAGTCGTAGTGAAACATTATTGAAAATAATTAAAAATATCATGAATGCAATTAGTCGATTGTCTATTTCTTTGAAAATATATACAAGCATTTTATTTGTAATCATACCCAGCTCAACAACTATATTTCATAACTCGCTTAAAATCTATATAATAAGGTCTTACCAAGTCCAAGAAATGGTGCTTACTTTTTTATATATTCTAACTGCTGTATTACATAACACAATCATAATAATTTTTTGATACATCCAGAATAAATAAAGAAATGATTTAAATTAATGGTTCTAAACTATCTATATGTTTACAGGTAATATTGAAGAAGCGTTCAAAATTGTATTTTCGATGTTCTTTAGATTTGTTGTTTGATTTTAAGAAATACTCTCCCAAAATCCATCAAACACCTTTAAAAATTTATCACAAGTGATAGTAATGTTGCTTAATCATATCACAACTATCAGGCTTGGTTTTCTCGGCTTGGATTGGATGATTCAAAAGTTTTGATTTTGATGTCAATGGCAAAGAACGACCTGGATGACCAAAAATGCTTTTGAATATAGTTGTTTTGTTATCTGCCAGGTAAAAGATTCTTTATAGTATTGTAGTTGGCGAGGAAAAGTAATTCCACTACGATAAACCCAAGTGCCAAAAGTCATAGTGCTAAACAAAGATAGTCATCCATATCAACACTAAAACCGAATATTTATGCCCAGAAAGTTTTGTTGTGCATATGATGACATCAGCAAAGTGCCAACAAGCTGCTGAAACGAATAATACTATTACTGAAAATGTCTTCCTATGTCAACTGAAAAAGACCGGACACAGTGAGTAACAGATGCAAAGTAATTCTATTGCAAGGCAACGTACAGTCACATATTGGAAACGTGGTGAACACTATTGCAGCTTGAATGGATAATTCTGCAGTATTCGGCATACCAACCATAGCCTTTTGATTACCATTTGTTCAAGTGTATGTAACGTGGCTTGACTGGCAAACATTTACGATGTTATGCTACCAGAAAAATGGTAAAAATTTGTAGAAATTATAATTTTTTTATTAATTATATCTTACATTATGTATGCTTACTAAAATCTTAATTTAAAAATTAATTTATAACTACTGTTCCGTTGTACTTGCCTTAACACATTAGTATGTATTTCGCAAATTAAAATAAAACTAATCTATTTAAGGTAAAGTTAATAATACACATATACACTAAACAAGTTCGTGCGGTTTGAGTCGCTTAAATCTTCTGATTTCCTGCGTGTTGTCCAGCTGTATTGTTTACACTTTGCTGTGATTTAGTAAACTTATTTCATGTTTTAAGGTGAAACCTTGTATCACTTCGTGTATCCATTTGATTTCGAGGACATCGTGCAGCTTTTCGTTGGTTATGTAGCGATGAGCATTGGTAATTAATCATAGAACTGTGGTTTACACGTTAGATTACTAGTTAGTTTGATGTCTTAGCGCAACCCCATATCTGCACCTCATAGGTCCATATTGGCATTATGATTGACTAATAAACCAATCTCTGTGATTTTAGGTCAAGTTGAGAGTATCTTCCAACTAACCAGTACAGTTGCTTGACATTGAGCCTAATATGCTCTGTTTTTTGTTTAACATGGTGTTTCCAGTTTAACCTACCATCGAGATATATTTTGAGGTATTTGACTTATTTTTCAGTCTCTAGTCGATTTGTAGATCTTGTTGACTGCTACCTGTACTTTTTCTACGGTCTTAGCCAGAGATACGTCTTTTGCCAAGATAACTGTGTCATCGGCAAATGTTCCATGTACCGTTTCTTTTGTTGTTGGGATATTAGCAGCATAGAGCAGATATAGGGGTTGTCCCAAGATGCTACTCTGTGGAGTTCCAGCCGAAATAGGTTTAAGTGTTGAGAATATCATTTCATGCAAGACTGGAGAAATTTTCGTTCGAAAAAATATGATTCCAGCAGGAGATAGCAATTTCACGTTCAAAAGCTTGTGAGACGTCCAGGAATATTGCTGGGCAGTATTTCTTTTCTTCGAATGCCTTTTCTACAAGGTCTTAACTCTACGAAGGTTGAGACCGAACTGTAAAAAATAATGTAAAATATTTTAATTAATAAATATTATACAAAATTTTCTATATAACTGACTTTAACAATAACAATTTTTACATAGAAGGTGTGGATGAGGTTTTCAAAATTTTGAGATAAATATTTAAATTTTTTAAAACTGAAAACTAATAATGCGTCACCTTTTTTAGGATAATTGGTGCCACCAGTATTATATTTTCATATTTAGGTGAATTTTTGTCGGTGAAAGATAGAGATAGATTATTATCAAGACTGGAAATTTTCTGGACCATCGGAACTATTATTTTACCAGGTACGTTCATCTGTACATATTTCATTTAATGTTTATCAACGCTTAATATATGAATGTTTACGTATAATTAACATATACATTGTGTCAAAAAGCTATTATTCACAGTTACAATACACTCGACAATCAGTCAACAATCATTTATAAGATATTATAAGATATTATATATAAGATTAATAATCTATTGGTGATAGAATTTCGTCTAAAGACCACCAAGTGTACCAAGGGTTCCGATTTAGGAAGTAGAGAAATCTTTTTAAAAAATTTAAAAAATTAGTTATTTTAAAAATTTGTAAAACAGAAACACTAAAAGCAAATAATTGTTCTTGCTTTCACTTCTGGAGTATAAAAAATAATTCTCGAAATATAAAATATTTTATTACTCCAAATCAATTATGAATTGCTGTTCATTTTTGACAAAATGTATATTGTACCAAATATTAACCACAAAACTAATATTTTTCCAATAATATTATAATATATTTTCATATTCATATGTTAATTAAAATTAATTAATAATTTTGAGTTGCAGCAAAATCTACGCAAAACGGAACATGCTTCAATACGTATGTGTTACCAAACTATTTTAGGTTGTTTATTTTGTTGTAACTCCATTAGAATCATTTAAAGAAACATAAATTGTTGTATTTCAGGTGTGGCCTGGGCGTTCCTCGGTCAAAAATCCGACGACATCATGATATACAGTGATGATTCTAGTCAATGGAGAATATTTGTCTTAATTTGTAGTTTACCGAGCGCTTGTAGCGTCGTATTGTTGTGCTTTTTACCGGAAACGCCCAAATTTCTGATAACTAAGAGAAGATTTGACAACGCAATGATGGTGTTTCAGAAAATATATGCTTGCAATACTGGAAATAACATGAAACATTATCCGGTAAGTAATGAAAAATATTAACACAACACACGTGCATCAAGCGAATTTTATCTACACTTTTGTAACAAGGGGCCTAAAAACCAAATCAAGGTATTTTAAAATATCTTAAAATAGTCAATGCTGCTGCTAATGCTGCTAGTTTATAATAGTAACATATTTATGCGAATGTAAATGTTACAAATACGCGACGAATTTGTCAAATGAACGGCTCATATGAGTTGTCAATAGCAACTATTTAAATGAAACAACTTTCATGATTTTGCAACAGTGTGGAATATTTATTATCGATTTAATTTAACGAAGGAAAAGATTGAATTAGAACGTATCTCATTGAAGTATTTTGATGATCAAACATGAAATATTGGACAGCAGAACATTAACATGGCTGTAAATAATATTTGAGTAATCATTCTTTTAAAATAATAAATAAGAGTAATATAGCAAAAATAAAAAATGTAATTTTGAAAGTATAAATCTAGATCCTTGATCAATTAAATCTGCTTTGTCATGCTGATAGAATATTTAGGATTCAAATTATCAGAAACTTTTCATGATAACTGGATTAGTGCTTTTTTTTTGTTTCAACCGTTAGATATTTTATTAACCCAGCTCTATCTTCAAGTTCCTACTCTACTTTATTATTATTAGTTATGTAGCGGCGTGTAATTTGAATTTCGTGCGTTCTTGATGTTGGGAATAGTGTTCAGTGAATAGCAACATAGAATGAATGTGAATAGTGAAGATTCCTGAAAAATACTGGAATTTGAGAAGACATAAAACGAATGTTCAAGACCCTTATCTTGTCTACATTGTGTTATCCATTAGTGCTGCTAAATAAATTTATTTCTGTTGGAGTTTGAATTTTAATAAACTAGACTGCATAGTTACATATTACGGTATAATAATCTCTTTACGCGTATAGTTTTACTACAACCGTTTTACCATAAGCACTAAACATTGTAGCTCTTTTTGATTACCCTCCAATCTTCGAAAAAGTTGCTTTCTTATAATGAACATCATATCTCAATGTCAATAATCAATATTATTAATAATAGGACGATCCAAAAATGTCTCAGAATTTGTCGCCACAATTTACACATTCACAACAACTTGTATTCAATATTGTGTATGATATGAAATGGCACAACACTGAAGTCATAATATAATCTGAATTTTCTATTGAATAAATGAAATTTTAAAAATCGGCATCATGATATATTATTGGCTACTTTTTCCTTGGGCTCTATAAAACAGCCATAGTGGAATATTATTAAAAAGCAACATTATTGGAAAGACAAACCAATAGTTATTTTAAATACAATACAAATAGTATATAAATTTTACTTAAATATAATGATAACAGGTCATTTGAAAGTCCCCGGACTACCATAGTAGAGCACATTTTTTAGCAAAATTACTTTTTTTTTGTTCTACATAATTCCTTTCAAGGGTGATACACTGATTATAGTGACCCTCCATCGATTTTGACCATTTTTGCAGTACGGTTTGTCCTTTGCTTCACAATAGGGCTCAGTTTCGGCCTCACCTTTTCATTCGACAAAAATTTCTTCCCGGCGAGCATTCTTTCGAGATCTAAGAACAGGAAATGGTCGCTGGGGGCCAGATGTGGAGAATACGGTGAGGAAACAATTCGAAACCTAATTCATGGATTTTTGCCATCGTTTTCACTGACTTGTGACACGGTGCATTGTTTTGGTGAAGCAACACTTTATTTTTCAAACGGTCCAATAATGCTATGTGATAGTCGCCTTTGATGGTCCTTCCTTTTTCAAGGAAGTCAATTAAAATTATTCCATGCGCATCCCAAAATACAGATGCCATAACCTTGCCAGCCGACTGTTACCTTTTCCCAGGTTTTGGAGCGGGTTCATCGTGTGCAGTCCACTCGGATGACTGTCGATTATACTTCGAAGTGAAATGGTGGACCCATGTTTCATCCGTTGTCACATATCGACGCACAAACTCGGGTTTATTGCGCTTGATCATCTTTGAACGCTGCCTCCAATAATTAACTCGTCGTTATTTTTGGCCAAAAGTCAACTCTCGCGGCACCCACTTTGCATAGAGCTTTCTCATACCCAAACATTGATAAATGTTATGATGTATACGTTTAGTTGATATCTTTAAAGTGTCTGCTATTTCATTCAATTTCAACTTACGGTCATTCAAAATCATTTTGTGGATTTTTTAATGTTTTCGTCGGCAACAACCTGTTTTGAGCGTCCACTGCGTTTATCGTTTTCGGTGCTCATTTCACCACGTCTAAACTTAGCATACCAATCCCTGATGGTTGATTTTCCTGGGGCAGTGTCCGGAAACTCGGCATCAAGCCAAGTTTTTGCTTCAACTGTATTTTTTCCCTTCAACAATAAAACATCGACAAAAGTTTCTAAAATCAACAAATATAGAAAAAAATTTAATAGTTTTTAGAATACATACTTTATATACCTTTTGCTCTAAGGCTATGAAAATAGATTTGTTATTTCGGAATATATTAATGGTTCAAATTGAAACTCCACATTTTACAAGAGATGGCGCCAATGAAAATTGGTGGCTCAATATGATGGACGAGAATTGGATTATCAATGCAAAACGTTGGTCTACAATTCCTCATAGTTGCTTTTGAGAATTAAATAGAGCATAATATACTTGTAAGTCAGTAAAGGGATACATTAAAAAACATCGTGGTCCGGTAGATTGAATGTATTGCTGTCGCGTGCGTCCCCACTGCTAGAAATATTTAAATATTTTCAGTGTTGCTTGGGACGTCGTGAGTATATTCGTATCTTAATTATAACCAAACTTCTGATATTGGCATAGTATTAGTCCTCAAGACGTAAAATATCCTATCTATTATTTTTTTAATTAAATGGTAATATTCATAAGTTTCATATTAACCTATATATACCATAGAGGTATATATAGTAAAAATAACCCTTAAAAAACAGTAAGATGATATTAATTTACAAAACACTTTATAGATGGTAAAAAGAAAAATGGAGCATAATATTAAATTTTTATTTATAAATTAAAGAATATAAAGCAACATACAATATAATACTTAACTATGCCATAAACATTTACTAAACTACCATATATTTGGATAATACAATTGTACTATATATAAATAAAATTTTACAATAATTTCCTTGTAGATACATTCCTTTATATTTCTCGCACTGTTTACTAATTAATTATAACACAATAAAAGTTGCAATAGAACATTTTTCCAAATAAAGGCAATATATTTAATGGAAAAGGGCTTACTCACTAAAAAACAACCACTATATTTAATGAAATCAAAACTCAAGTACCTAAAAACTCAATGATGTTAATATTTTGTGCTTTTTTAGTATATATATTTCCTTTTTTATCTTTCAAGTATTTTCTTTTATTTCTTATTAGATCTGTTTTTCTCTTCTTTGATATTTGGCAGATTTCTCTTCGTTATCAACCAATTATACAGCTGTAACAAGTACAATGTTTTCCCAAATAACTACCTTTCCAGGATTAAGGGTATGCAATCTTTTCCTGCACTTTTGCAATGCCTATAAACTGGACGATTAATTGATGTTACTTAAGTATACAATTCTCTATTACCTTGTCAAAATTCATTGATGAGAGTGATTCTGAGATTCATATCGGCTACTTGTACTTATACGTAAGACAATAATCACATCAATACTTTTATGGAAATTACTACCTTGGCAATTACTGCTTATACAGTTTTATAGTAAGCTTATTCACTTCTTGTTCTCTACAAAATTCTTTAAGCAAATTTTTTTCTTTATCGCCCTGTGCCTTCCAACTTGTGCCTTTTAATAAGCTTATTCACTTTTTTTCCAACAACAAAATAAAGATTAGATTGTTTAACATCGGTATCCATAATCCAACAAAGATGCTTCCAAAATTCAGTATGTATGGATACTAAATCATTAAGTTAAGGATACAGAAAAGGCACATAATCCTTTTTGTCCTCGGCTTTAGTTGTGCAGCAAGCCCATGGGTGAAATGCATATGTCTGTTTCCTTACATACACTGCAAAATTTAAGTCATTTAATTAATTTATCCTATTTGTAACAACTGAAGCTAAACTTACCTTTGACTCTCTATTTTTGTAATTCTATTAAAATGCTAAAAAGTAAAAGGCCTTCTTTTTAAGTAAAAAGAACATATAATAACTTTATGAAAAGCCATACAAACGCCTTAATAATTAAACAAATAAATGCAAAACGTTTAATCAGAGCAATACGGTACGTCGCTATTTCTTTTGAGGAATGCATGTCTTCCAATACCATACAGTGTTGCCAAATTTAAAGGCAAGAACTATATATTAACGACATACTAAAAAAACGTATCTACTCTATTATTATTTTTGTCTCAAAACAAAATATAAAAGTTAATGTCAGAAATTATTGTTAAATATATTATTTTTCTAAAATAAAATACATCCATAAAGGAAATAGCCTAGCTGTAAATTTGGCAACATCGACTTTTGGCTTTTCGTCTTGCGGCGAATAGATTGTGCCGACGAATATACGAATAGTACCGAAAGTAGCCGAATCTCCGGACCACGATGATTTTTAATGTATACTCATTTTAAAGCTCTAATATAAATCGTTAATGCTTACTTTGCAGAAAAAGCGATAATTTTATATCAGAATCAGCAGTTATATATTCCATTAATCAATAAAATACATATTTCATAAATTCCTTGTCTTACAGGTGCAAAGCTTGGAAATTGAAGACAACAATAATAAACTAACGGAGGAATGTGACAATTCAACGTCGCAGAGAACCTTTAAAAAAACCGTGAACGAAATACATCAGTTAATAAAAAGTCTTTCAAATCATCAGTATTTAAAATATTTGGGTATTACTTGCTTTGCAGATTTTGGCCTTATGGCAAGGTTTGATAAAATATTTTATAAAACAATTTACGCTATTCTATAAAAATGACTTTGTTTAGTTATTATACGTTGGTAATGTGGTTCCCCGAAATATTCAAGAGATTCAACGAGCAAGAAGAATCAGGCAAAATTAACAATATCACTGGGTTATGTTCCATATCGCACGCCAACAAATTTGACGACACGGAATCCGAATGTAATCCATTCATCGATCGCAAAGTTTTCTTGGAGACCTTATTCATTTCCCTTAGTTGCATTCCTACATCGGTTTCACTCAGTTTCTTCGTTTCGAAACTGGGAAAGAAAATAATTCTAGGTAGGTCACGGTTTCAGGATAGTTTTATTTTTTCTTGATGAATTTTATTCTTTCAGTTTACAGTTTATTTATTTCCGGTCTCATGGCGATGGCTTTAAACTGGGTTGGAAACACCGTTCAAATTTTGGCCCTTTCCTGCTTATTTGAAGCGCTAACCAGCGTTTTGGAAACTGTGCTTTTTTGTGTGATAGTAGATTTTTTCCCAACTAATTTAAGGTATGTAAAAATGGTTACAAGTATATACAGGAATACTTATGCACTGAAGCCGAACTTATGAATAATAATTTCAATGAAACAACGCATATATAACACGCAGTAACTCAGGCAAAAGTTATTGTGCTTTGAAAATGGAGATTCAATATTTCATTATCTCCACATTTTTCTGTTTTAACCCGAAAGCTATTTTAACGTTGTTTTCCATCAATTCTCTCGCACTATATCGTACATACGTTCAGTGGTTAGGTAGAGATTGAGAGATTGGTTAATAGTGAGTAAATAGAGCTTCAGAAGGGACTTTTAAAAGGCACTAGGTTTAAGTTTTTGACTGGTATAGAATTATGATTTTTCCAGGAAAGAAACAAAGTCATGGAACAAAGTTTTTCAGCTACCAATTATATATTACTAACATAAGCAGGCAACTGTTAATAACTGTGAATGTTTCAAAAATATGTTTCTTAATTTGTTATCTTATATATATAATTGAAAATCAAATGGAAATAACTGAAATTATATTAAATGCTTTTTGAATATATTCTATTACTAATGTGGATAATTAATACCAAATACAACGTATATTTTAACCACGTATTTTTCAGAGCGTTTTCATTGACAATTACTGCAACATTTGGAAGATTCGGAGCTATTTTCGGGAACCTGATATTTGGTATCCTGTTGGATCTCAACTGCATAGTCCCAGTCTATCTGTTCGGCTTGCTTCTGATTTGTAGTGGTGCCATGTGCTTGGCTATACCAAGAAACGAAAACTATATTGTTCTTTAATAATTAATAATTGTATCGTGATCATTAACTTGAAGTGATATAAATTGTACTTAAATATTTATGATAGTATAATATATTGGCCTATTAAATAATTTGAAACTATTTTCCTGTTAAAATATCCTTTAAGCATTTTCTTAAACAATATAGAGAGCTATAATACACATAATTTTTACCCTTAAATATATTGAAGACTAAATGATTTTAATGCTGAATATGAAATGTAATGGTTTCATTATTTTTAAGTTGAAACCTAACTGGAAACAGAATATTACCCTATTATTCATATTAATGCACAGTATATCTAAAAAACAGACTAAAACATTGATAATCATTATCATTTATTCGCATTCATTATCATAATGCAAACAAAACAAAAACAAACTCAATATCCGGGATAATTATTCACCTGTTTATTATGATAATAGGACGAACAAAGTTGACTTTATAAAATTACATAATTTCATATTTTAGTTTCGAAAAACAGAAAAGTCGCTTTTTAATTAACTGACATAAAACATATAATAACATTTGAAAGCTGAGAAACATAAACACAAGAATGTGTCTCAAATATATGTAATATTTGTGTTTGTGGCAATTTATGCAAACGTTTGCCAACTCCAAATGTAAACTGTTGTATAGAATTGATGAAATTGGAGCACTGTACCAGAGAACAGCACATTTTAAACAAGCAGTAAATAATGTTTACAGTAACATCTTATAGAACATTTCGTCACTTATTTATTTATATCATCCAGTCATAATTTGTAATATTTTTGTGAAATAGAGAAGGTCAGGCTTCCATACTCTATTTATCAAAAACTACCTTTTAAATGAAAAATATCTACAAATCACATGATATTCAAACTAACAGCTGGTTACAAATAAATTATTTTAGAAACAGATAATTTTTTTAATAATATTTATGAGGGTCGTTAAAATTAACAGCTATGAGAGTGATGCTATTACAATTAAAAAAGTAAAGTAAGTAAAACTAATATTAAATTCTAAAAGTTCATCATTTGTACATACGGTAAATATTCAATGGATATTAATCCGGTAAATCCAGTAAACTGTATATATAAGTAACTATTCTTCTCAGTAATGAAATTTTCCCAGGGCTACCAGATCCAACAAAAAAAAAAAACAAAAGTTCTGAAAATTTTTATTTTCCAGTTATTTATTATCAATAGCGGTTGCTTGTACTTCTCAAAAAACAAATCCAAAGTTAAATGTATAACATATACTCGACCATTTTATTTTCATTCAATAAGGGATATACATGAAAAATTTTTACTAATTCTTTTATCACGCAAGGTTCTTATTCAATTACTCTTTATTTTATCTACCATCATAACAAATTATCTACCTCAAACAATATAAGTTAGGGAATCGAAAGGGATAAAAACGTAACATTTTAAAGGTGCTTTTAATTATTATATTTCAAAAAAAGAGAAATGGCGATTTTACCGATGCCACTACCGGCCGAATCACATTTCAATGTGAACGAAACCCTTAATTATCAATATTTAACTCGTCTTATCACTAACCAAACATAAACAAACCGATTTTCTAGAACAATAATGGTCCTAGCTGACTTTTGGTTGATTATTTCTGTCTAATGTGGACTGATCTTAAATATTTCTTGATAAATCACCTATTGGATATGCTTTCTTTATAGCAATAAGGCATTTTCGCGAAATAATTTTAATAAGAAAACTAATATTATAAATAATATAATTGTAAAGTTATTGCCTCTGCTGCTCGCATGAATCTACTATAACATTTAAAAGAGTTAGTCATAAAGCCTTTTCGCATTCCGTAAAATTGTATTACTAGTATTACCAGTAATCGAATGAAAAACTATTCCTGCAAAATAGACTAGCAAAATCGATTGACAGATGCAACATCATCATCTTGCATGACAATGTTATACTATACTTTACAAAAGCTATGAAGGATACAATATTGCAACTAGAATAGAAACTTCTGTTGCAGTCAGTGCACTTGTTTTAAATTCGGCCTGGTTGCGCAGTGGTAAAGGCGATAGGACAGTCCTCCTACTGTTGCGATAACCGCGGGTTCGAATCCTGCTGGGGCTTGATTGTAGATTTATGTTTGTGATTGTTTAAAATTTGTGATTGTCCTAGGCAAGAGTGTAAAATCCGACAAAGAAAATGATCCCAGTCACGTAATCAGGCTGGGTAAGACCGGATGTCTTCTTGGATGATTTCTAAAGTTGGTCACTCGCCAGTCGGTAGGCTTAATGCTGAGGACCGTGGTACGTTAAACACTACGTCCAGTCCCAGATAACCACATAGTTGGGAAAAGGATACTTTAATATATATTTAAATAAAATTGGTTTAGATATCACTAGTTTAGATCGATGCAGCATAGCTTCGTTGGTTTTCGGTTTTAAAATGCCGATAAAGTATGAAGATGGATCCATGGCTGCTGGAAAATCAATACTCTTTCTAGACAATATCGCCATGTAGCTAGAAAAATGTGGAAAATAGTATAAAAATATGAAAATATTTCGCTTAATATATATTGTGCCAATTTCTCCCAATAAATGCCTTTTTAAGGTGAATGTTACACGCAAACATCCAATAGTACAGGTATAAAATAGAAATAAAGAGGCAATTGAAAAGTCCCCGGCCTACCATACTAAAACACATTTTTTTGGCAAAATTAGTTATTTTTATTCAACATAATACCTTTCATGGGTACACGTACATGGGTACGACCCTCCAACTTTTCGATAACATTTTTGTAGAACGATTTGTACTTTGCTTCAAAATAGGCCTCAGTTTCGGCGATCACCTATTCATTGGACTAGAATTTCTTCCCAGTGAGCATTCTTTTGAGATCTGAGAACAGAAAATAGTCGCTGGGGGTCAGATTTGGAGAATACGGTGGATAAGGAAGGATGATGAATTTACTATTTCATTCTGTTATGATTTACCCTAGATGTTTCAAAGTTAATTCACAGCTTCAATACCACAGAAGTATGTATTTTTAGAAAAATTGTAATCTAAAATATAAATTACATAAAGACTTCTAATTTCCATTTAAATGCATTGCCTACCTACTACGCCTTCTAAAATAGTTATTTGGAAATATTCAAGAATCACAGCAATTCAATCAATTTTATTTTGTATTCTTTATACGAAGTGAGCTCCGGCTATAGCAATATCTGGATAATAGAGCGGATGGAGTAAAATTTCTCATTGTTTGTGTGGCTCCAACAACTCCAGTATTTTTTGGCCAATTTCTATATTCTATATTCACAATATATTCTAATTTGTGAAAAGTAAATGAAATTAGATGTACAATTTATATACATTGTACGTTGATTGATTTCTTTTTCATGTATTGGGGAGAAAAAACTTGCTGGTTATAGGATTTCTCGCTGGTGCCATTTTTATTTACCTAAGTGCTTTTTCGCACAGTCTGAATATGCTTATTGTTTGCTAATATTTCCAAGAATTCATGTATGTTGTTCAATTTATGCATGCATAAACTGTATGTAGATAATTAGGATTTATGGAGTAAATATTTCTTTAACACGAAACTTCAATTATAAGTAGCTGACCTTCACAACAAGTTCATAACACGTACATATTATGTGCCAGTACCAAATTTGGAAATATTTAGAAACTTTGTTCTGAAACCGTTGTATGATACTTATATTAGATTTGCTAGAAGTACCTAATGTTTGAATTCGGTAGAAGCAAATTCAGGCTTACGTTTTCAGCCACAGTTGTATTTCATTTATTTCTGTTTGGACTTTCTTATGATCATTTCCTAGTCATCATTGATTGATTGATAAAAGTTAAATCATTCGGTTTTCGTTAGTAAAGCTAAAATTAAAAAATGACTTGATCCACAAATATGTCATTGTCTGGTTTGCTTGTTTAACACAGAGATGAACCGAAAAACCTGGAAACAGCTGAAAAATTGCTAATTTTATATAACAATCGTCACTTTGGGTTGCTTTTAATAGATGGCGCCCGCGACTACTTGATGTGGCAGCCGATACGACCGTCAGGCAACTGCACATTCACCAGCATTCCTATGAATTATGAGGCGATGTTAGAGAATTCGCAGCGTTAGAATTCGGAGCATATAATATCGCGGCCTGTTGAAATCGCTGGCGTTTGTTATATTTTAGGTAAACCTAAATAAAGTGTTGTGGTTAATTGGTATTATTTTTCATTATACCCAAATCTACCAAAAAGACTACTTTGATGACACTGATGTAATCGAAGTGTCTACTGGATCAACAAGCTATACAAGATCCATGTGATCAATACGTACATAGCAGAAAAGCATAAAGAAACCATCAAAACTACACGGTCTACGTTCCCACAAAACTAACGTAATGGACACCCCACAGCAGCCCAATCAGATGGAACAATACCCACGAGTCATGTAAGCTGTCATCCCTCTAGGTACCCTAAATCTAAGTGATTGCGGGAGTCCTCAAAAACTTTCATCACTTAGAGGTATGTTCCGCAGTAGCTCCACTTCGAGTGAATAATGTAGACACCGCTACAACCTAAAGTAGACTAAAGGTGTACCACAAATACACCCACGCTGGTATCCAAGATTAGCAACTCTAGAGGATTAGTACCATGCGGTTCCGGATATAATAGAAAAGCAAAACGACGTCTCTCTCTTTTTCCTCTCTATGATTTCATTACCATCCTCTCATCAACTACATGTAGTGTTTAATATCGAAATAAACAAGTTTTATATCAACAAGTGTTTTCTGTTCCCCTGCAAATTCCTTCCACAAAATAGTGAATGTTCGAACAAACAAACAAAGCCAATACAAACGCCGCAAACCAATATATATACTATGCTGAAGTGTAATGGTGAGCACAGAGTTGAACGAAGCGAACGTTCGGAGAATGCGCGAAGAATCAGCGCAAATCACTGTTCGCAGTAATTGAAATCAATTCTTGGGGCGTTCGATTCTTCTCGGTAAGTT
Source organism: Rhynchophorus ferrugineus (assembly GCF_030347505.1). Lineage (NCBI taxonomy): Eukaryota > Metazoa > Arthropoda > Insecta > Coleoptera > Curculionidae > Rhynchophorus > Rhynchophorus ferrugineus. Next base: position 84,836,929 of record NW_027472580.1, on the reverse strand, counting down.
TCGGTCTTCAAAAATCATTTGACGTTTCTCATCGTATTGTTAGGAACCCTGTATTCTTTTATTTATAACCATACTTCACATGGCATGCTAAAATAAAATGTCTGGTGAATCATTTTTCATCGGTACGTGTAGTGTTATTTTCCTAACAAACAATTTTTATTGATAAAATAATATACACCGTGTAATCATATTTAAAAGAGTATTAACAAAATTATGATAGGGAAGAAAATACGAATAATATTGAAATTCAACTTGTTTGGAGTTTATGGTAAGAATATAACATAAAACTGTTATGTTTATGCGGCTTTAGTATTCTATTTATAGGTTCGTGAAGAGATTTTAAACGATTACAAAATGATCAAAAATCACCAGAAGATATATTCAGTCTTAAGAGAAAAGAATGTATACGTGTAAATTTTACTATGAGGTAGATATAATAAAACCTCAGATTAAGAATATTACCTTTATTTGGTGGCACAAACTGTATAAATGGAGTCATCGGGCAATTCATCCGTCAATGATAGGAACAGAAATTATATAAACAGGTATGAAGTTGTATTTACTGCATGAGATATTTTGTATATATTTTATTACTATTTTGAAGGTTAAATGTTAGTTATTAAATTAATAAATTATTTCAGACACAATGGCTAAGTAGTATGAAAAAGTAAAAGCTGACAAGGCAAGATGATTTGGATGGAAGAGCCACAGTCCTTATAAGATAATATTTTGCTAGTATCTTTTCAAATTATAAAGTAAAAAATAAACTAGCTAACAAGCACATTTGAGACATATCTTGGAAAAAATGAAGAAGTTACACCTTGAAACTAGTGATATATCTGCTGTCTAAAGAATAACATAAGTAAGTGATTCTTTTCTCTAAAACTATTGTGTTTAATGAGTTTTATTTTATACTTTAGGTCCAGGATATAGTTCCTTTTGGGAAGAAGCTAAGAAGCGATTTTTGAGTATAGTGCGTTTAATTGATTGTTATTTTTACATGTTCATGTTCTCGTCACATTTTAAAATGCTTGCATTGTTCTATGAATAAAATAAAATTAGTTACCAGCCTAATATTTTCATGTTGTTAATAATTATTTTATATGAGATTATTATTAAACATATTTTCTCTCATCAGTTTTAGAAAAGATAGAAGATAAGAAAAAAATAATAGAAGATAGAATAGAAAATAGAAATAGAAAATAGAAAGATAGAAGATAAAGATAAGAAAAACAATTCACAATTTTGAGAGGTATCTGATAAATAAAGTTGTTTTTAAATTTGCTTTTTTTTTAAATAACTTTTACATACAACTTTTGAATATACATCTTCATCGTTTAACTTTAAAAAAAATGGAACAGCAATTAGCACATTATAAAAATCCTCAATTGGATTGAAAACTGATAATAAATCAGGTGACATAAAATGACATTCATTGATAAACATGATAATTGGAAAAAGTATAAATATAGTACAATATTTATAAAATAAATAACTTCTTAAAATAAATATTATAAATCAAAATACGTAAATAAATAAATTTATAACAAAGAAATTCAATTTTTAAATGATTTATCATTTATTTACACATAGCGTCAAGTAATAATTAGTTTATTACAATATTTTACTAACCTTTCACACAATAATCTCTTTCACTACAGTGAAAACTAAACAAACTTTATTTACAAAAGGGTTTTTCTTGAATGGAAAAAACCTACGTATCACAGGATATATGAAATAACAATCAGCTGGTTGTACGTAAACTGTTTGAGGAACAAATAACTTTAACAATGGTTGTATCTACGTTATTAAAAGTAACAGCTGTGACAGTGATGCTATTACAATCACCTTTTAAATATGTATTACTTAATATTATGCAATATGAATATACAAACCCAGCAGGAGAATGTTTAAATTTTTGGAACAAAAATATTACAAGTATTCTTAAAATTTTTAATGAATGAACACTGAAGTTTTTCATCGGTTGTATTAATATTATGGATTGGGGAAAATGTAATTTCGGCTTCCACTAGTAAATAGTTTCAAAGTGAATACAACCATAAATTTCATACTGTTCTGCAGTTCTCTTTTGCCAGTCGTATATCAGTGGTATACAGAAATAAACGACAAAATTATAAAGTTGATCAAACAATGGCAAATTAAACTAAACCAGGTTAAATTTGTTCCTGTTAACTTTAGCAGCAAAATACTATTCAACCTACTGGACTTAAAGTTAAATGGCATCATTGTACCATATGAGAATAGAGTCAAAGATTTAGGTACAACATTAGAGGTCAAATCAAAGAATAAATCAAAAAATTAATGAAAAAATTTCTTAGGAAACTTAGAGGCTATGCAGAGACTACACACAAACATTTACGGATTGAAAAAGGGCAAGCCTCAGGAATTTGTGTAAAGTGTACAGAAAAGGGTGTAAAGAGAGAAAACGTAAAGTGCGATGACTGTGAACTTATAAATGTAAGGTAATATAATATTTGACTTAAGAGACACCCTGTAACATACAATAAAAAAATGTCAGGATACAAATAAAAAAAAAGAGAATTATAGAATATCCTTCTTCACATACATTATGTAGAATATCAAAAACAATTATTTTACTTTAAAAACTAATTTTTCGGAATTATCTGTAGATTATTGAATGGCATCATACCTTTTAGCTTAACATAAATTCTAGCTTCCTACCAGGGTCGTATCAGTCACGTGATATAACACTTCCATCCTAATGGAACGGCCAAAGAGTACGTATATTATATCCGAAGAAGTTTTGAACATACGCCATCCAGATTTGTAACGTCAAAACGTTGTAATGTTACCGTATAAATTCGAGTTTTAGTTATAATAGTTTTGTAGGTTTGTGTTTGATTATATTTACATTAAACTTTTTTCCATACCACCTAAGAGTTAGAGTTCTAGGCGCTTTTTTCATGTAGTTGTATGCCTGAAAGTCTAATCCATCTAATTAACAATTGTATATCCAAGTATTGTGTTTTCATTAGAGAGTATATTTGCCCTTAACGCTAAGTTCTTGTTTCCCTCGATACAGTGTATCTTTGTAAAGACATTTTGATATCACCGTATTTCTCTTTCGTTTGTCCTTTAACACCTGTATACATCTTTCTTGTCCATTTACTATTCATTCTTTTATTCTGAAAAATTAAACACATATATGTGCACATAAATCTTTTACAATCTTTTATAACATTTCCTACAGTTATCACATATTAATAATATATTCACTTTTAGTTGTTTCCACTCTCATCACTCTGTAAGGCATGATTAATAAATGTTATGACTAATAAAACCTAATCAATCGTTATCCCAACCTTTATACCGTTTTCCATTTTTAACTTTTTTTGCCACAATACTTCTTTTATATTTTTATCATCATCTTACCATGAGTTGATCATTGGGTACATTGGTCCAATTATGAAGTATCCATGTCTCATCTATATATATAAATTGAAATAATTAGCCTTCCTTCATTTTATTTTATACTTCTAAAAATTATATACTTTTAAAAGCAATGTCCGGAAGTTCCATTAGATCTCTTCGATGATTTTCGTACTAACAGTTTCCACTGATATAATTATATTAAATTATGTTTGTATTGAAAAACTACTCACTGTTATTATACATTTTATATATTTAATATCTAATAGAGCTAGCATCAAACTGATCTTGATTGGTCACCGGCTTCCTATGAGGACGGTTTTTTTTTTCGGTGAATTCAAGATTAAATTCTTCGTTTTTTGAGATATCTCAGTCTATACTAATATTCACTGCTAAGTAATACTAATACTTAACAGTAAAAGTACTTACCTCTCTAACGAATTTTACTAGCAAGACTTCCATTATTTCGTTCTGTTCAAAGTAACTGATTAGAGACAACATCTGTTGTCTGTGCCGGATTATATCTTCTTATTATTGTTATTTTTAAGAATTTTTTGCATATGTTTGGCAACCGGATGACTTCGGCAAGCTAGATAAGGTTACACGTTCGAACTTATCAGATAATAATTAGTATCTCTTTTTAAGTAGAATAAAATGATAAGGAAAATACTGTCTGATTCTAAAACGAATTTACAAATTGCGACAGGCAATATATTAAACATCTTGATGACGTATGTTCAAACCTACTTTGAATAAATTATACATCTCTTCCGTTCCATCACTCCAATATTTTCTATAAAATCGTACGCCTGTTTATCTTCGATAATTTGAATTTAACTATTTCTATCCAAATTTCCATGAAATACTATATATGGAAGTTTTGATGACTCCAAATTCCATGCAAGTAGCCGTAGACTCTGAATTGTAAGTTCCTGTCGAAATTCCCGCCTGTGACAGTTCTGAATGTTTCCTAATTCCAATAATTTACGAATAGTAGCTTCTGAGTACCTTAAATCTGCTGGTTGTGACATTACGGTTGCTTCAGCTGTCACATCTTTGCCCGAACAGCATTTAATGTTTCAAGTAATTGCGGGACGATTGCCAGTCCAACAACAACCTGTCTGCTTTTCTTGATAATTTATTTGATTCCAATTAATTTAATGAATTAAAAAAAGAAAAGCCTTCTGATATGTGGGGAATCCGATCGACTACGCCAGTTATTTTATGAGATGTGTTTAATATAACAAAAACTTTTATTTTACCTAAATAAATGGCGAATACAAAACGACACTGACGATTTAAAATATATTCTAACATAAACCAAACCCCTATGCCTCGGTATCTCACTGATCTCACCCTAGTAATGTGTAACTTTTACTTATTTTTAAAACTCAATAGAAATTTATAGGAATATTTATAAAGGCAGTTGGCTGAATATTTATTAATTATCAAACTCTGAATGAATAGATAAATGAACGAATTTTCTCCTTTGTAAGTGTATTCTGTAAAGGATAATAAGTACTTAAAATAAAAATACTTTTCTTAATAATTTTTCTATTCTGAATAATTGTAACTTATCTGTCGCATCAACAATCAAAATACAAGCACAACGCTGAGCTAATTCATAATAATTTGCTAAATAAAAAAAAAGAAAAATGTTATCACACCTGGTTGAAAAAAATTAAGTAATGACTATGCAAATATTTGGCGACTGGAGGCTTCCTAATCTTATTGTCTAAAAACAATAAGATTACTTTTTGTTTAGATATTGTAATTCCACATTAAATAAATGTTTAGTAAAACATCTGTTTTCTTTTATATCGCTCTCCAGTTTGAAGTAATGTTGAAACTAATGAAGTAATAAACAGAGAGTCTTTAAAATGAAAGATATAGTAAAGAATACTGGGCAACATCATGTTGAAAGCACTAAAAATGGTATGTCGTTTTACTAGTCTATATCAATACAAATTGAAACTTTTTAATTTTTAGCAGTGTCAGGAAATAAAGCTGCTACATTCGAGGAAGCCGTCACGGCGACAAAGTTCGGAAAGTTTAACGTTATTCTTATTTTATTAACTATTCCAGCAGGTTTATGTGCCCCATTTGATACGGCTACTATGTCATTCACTTTCGTAGCCGCTCAGTGTGATTTAAATCTCTCCTTAAATCATAAAGGTTTATTGAATGCTATAGTTTACGCTGGTAAGACATACTCTACTTTAGTTATTTTACATATTTAGGATATTATTGTAAAGGATTGTGAATTAATTTTGGTTGTATGGTTTTGTATAATTTTTGCTATATCCCTTTCCGGAACTACCATATCATTCAATATTACCTAAGAATCCTCTGGTTTTCCAGCAAGCAATAATGATAATGTAACGGTGAAATTTGTTGTTTAGAGTCTTAAGGTTGCGAAGTAACTCTATCGCATCTCTATTGATAAAATGTTGTCATAAAGAGTTGTTCTTTCTATTATCGACTGAAACGCGTCAATTCTTGTCGATAAAGACTTCACATATATGTTTAATTCACTTTAAGCTTTCAAAAGCTTATCTTTAAACTGTTTGAGTGTATAATTGAATTATTTGACAATTATATCATCATGATCTACTTGTTTAGTTCAATGTAACATGGCTTTGTTAATCGATGATTGGATTACTGCCAAACCACCATCGTTCTTTCGACACGGTATCGCCATGTTGTCAGAAAAATGGGGAAAAGTTGTAGAAAATGATGGAAAATATTTCGGTTAATATATATTGAACCAGGTTTTCTCAATAGATAACTTTTTAAAGTGAATAAATGACCGATATGCATATAGTCATATGTCATTGAACTCCTGAACAGCTGTACCCTATTTGATGAATTTGTGTGCGTGTTTCTTTGTTTGGCTTTCGGGATACTTAGATTGCGTTGTGAGAGTGTTGAAAAATATAGTCAATTCAAAACAGTAGTGACACGGAAGACCTGTCAAAACGTCGAAATGTTGCCGCAGCAACTCTGAGTTTTAGTACATTTTGACTCTGATATATAACACAATATGTTGTGTATAAATATAATAATGAAACAAAAATGTTATGTATTATAATTTATTTTCACATTATAGTACATATAATGCATATATTAGAGAAGAACATAAAACTGCAATTAATCATACAGTCACAATAATTTATAGGTTAGAGATACTTTATTATATATACATTAAACTTTTTTCCATACTAATATAGGTAGCCTCTACCCACATTTTTTATGTAGTGGTATCCCCCGAAGGCCTAATCCACCTAATTAACAATTTTATATCTGAGTAATGTATTTTACTTTCATTAGTGAGCATATTTACTTTTTTACGTTTAGATCTAGTTTATTTCGGTGCAATGTATCCTTGTAAAGTCATTATGATATTACTATATTTCTCTTTAGTTTGTCCTGTTACTACCTGTATAATTATTTCTTGATAAAAGTACACTTAACCACTGCATTTTCTTTAATGATTTTCCCTTTTCTACAAAATAGTATTATTTCTCTCCTCATACATGTTAACCAAATATTCATGTATATTCTGAACAATAACACACATGCACATAAAGCTTTCACACTCTAAATAGAATTTCCTACAATCAAAGTATATTAATCGTATACTGACCTTTAGTTGTTTCCTCTTTCATCATCCTGTCTTATTAATTGTTAGCATTGAATCATAAACCAACATTCATTAAGTTTTTTTCAATCACTGCCACTTTTATATCAAGTTAATAACTATGCTGATTATTTCCAATGTATCCAAAACTTGCTCAAGATTCTACCATTTATCATTTTCTTCTTCAATGTATCTGATCGAGCTCACACAAACCGAAGGTGTTATTTTCGACAATGCCTCTTTCCATAAATCCAGACGGTTCTGGTTTGAATATCCTTCTCGACCTGAATGGCTATTACATTACCCCATATCAACTCAAAGTGGGTTAAATATGTAGTGATAGGGAGGAATACATAATAATCTGTGGCCATAACGTTCATTAATCTGATCTTTTCTCAGGCTTATTTTAAAAAAAGTAAATTACTATATATATATATATATATATATATATATATATATATATATATATATATATATATCTGGTAACAATTTCAAATATTTCAAAACCTAATCGATAGTTATTTCAATGTTTATTCATTTCCATCAGATATAATAATTCTTCCTTGATTTTGTTATATATTTTTAAAAATTGTATTCTTTAAAAGCAATCTCTGGAAGGTCCATTAAACCCCTTCGTGGGTTATTTTTAGATCACTCTAATCCTATTTACCCAACAGTGTATGAAGCGATGTTCTACATCCCTCAAATAGCTGTATGTGTTTTCACTTTATATGGATACTTTCCAGATTAACAATTTTCTCTGAAATGATTGTATTAAATTATGTTTCGATTGAAAAACCTACTTATTGTTTTTTACATTTCGTATATTTGCACAGCTAACAATAAGCTGATCTTGATTCGTCACCTGTTTCGCATAAACAAGGTTTCTTTTTGGTGAATTTAAGGTTATATTGTTTTTTATTTTTTAGATATTTTAGTGGCTATATCCGTACTAATATACAGTGCAGCTGCAATGCGAAAAAAGATATTTTCAATAAAAACCCCGGCGATTTGCAATTTATTAAAACAAAGCGTTAAAACAACGATTCCCGGTTTATAACCCGTAATTATATTATTTTAAGGAATTTTACAGACGTTTGACAAACGGACAACTTTTGCAGGCTCTTTCGGTTACATGTTCGAACTTCTCTAACAGCAATCTATCTCCTTTTAAATAGAATAAAATGAGAAGAATAACATTGTCTGACTGTAAGAAGAATGTACAACTTTAGACAGACACATATTGATCCACGTATCATTACTGCATTGAATTGACTATATATCTTTAAATTTTTATTTATAAAATTTTAGAATATAAAATATATATGACAAGAGATCGAATTTTGGCTTCAATTTTTGATGGAATAACTTATATTTAACAATAAATAAAATAATCTAAGAACATCAGAACTAGAAATTGTTATCCATAAGTTCCCATATTTGTTGATCCCACATTATATTTTATAACAGAATTATTTTATAAGAGAACTTCTTCTTGGCCCATTGATGGAAAAAAAGAGATAATTGATCAAAACAACATCAGAAAAATGCATCAGACTTTTTTAAAGTTTCCCTATTTGTTGAAAATTTTATTGAGCGCTACGAATTAATTCCAACGTATAATACATTTTTAATTCCAATTCATTGATAATGTCTTATAAAATTCATGTTATGTTTTAGGTATGATCTCTAGTGCACTGATTTGGGGTTTTCTTTTCGATGTTTTGGGAAGGAAAAAGTTACTAATCATAGGATTCCTTGTCGACTCGGTGTTTGTTTTTCTCAGTGCCTTCTCGCAAAGTCTGGGTCTGCTCATTGTGTGCAAATATTTCCAAGGATTCATGTAAGTTTTCCAATTATATACTCATAATATTTGTTTAGGTGATTACAAAGTAAATGTTTCTTAAAGAACAATGTTTTTTATTTTTAATATACCTTGTTACTGCGTATATTCTAAAACAAAATTTAAGCAAGTAATTTCTCTATCGATGAGGTTTTTTTTTGAAACTATTTAATTCTGCTCTGCAAAACTGTTTGCTTAAATTTTTATTTGGTATCTTTGTATGCTAGAATTGACTTTAACATAAAGTTTACAGTAGTAATCGATGATAAAGAGTATGTAGATTGCATTTTAATATATCCAAGTCTTCTTTTGATGTAAATTCTTACGAATTCTTTGTGCTTATTTACTACAAAATGTGTCAAGTTACAATTATAATATGAAAAGATTAAAATTGTTAGGTTTTATGAGCTGTTCATCATATTCTACATTTTGTTGGGAATTATGTAAACATCCAACATCACTTAGATTTATACTCTTAAAGAATTTTATATAAAGCTAATCCTTAAGTTATTTAATTAGAAGATAACCATAAACAGGTTACAATTGGAGGACATTTTACCAAAGAGCAGTAATATCGACGTTAGATTACTAGGGTACTAAAACCTGCAATACATACTCTTTCCCAGATGTCCGGTATACTTAAATACAAAGAAAAATCATCATATATATCATTATCATAATTATTACGTTTCAAATAAATTGCAGTGTTTGTGGACCAATGGCGGTGCTCTATTCATATCTATCAGAATTCCATTCAACGAAATACAGATCAACGTGTCAACTGATTATAGGCATGTGCAATAGTTTTGGGATCTTGCTTCTTCCGGCTATTGCTTGGCTAATTTTACCCCACAAGCTGGACTTCTCCGTCCACGGCTATAGTAAGTACACATCAAAAAATTAATATCAATCAAAAATTAATCACGTAATTATATTACTGTCCATACATAACTTTTAGTTTACTTTTCCATTAGGTAACGTTATAATGTATAGCAACATTTTAAGTAAGTCAATTGCTTATCAATCTTAAGCAAATGCTATCGATTGCATATACATCAAGTTTAACCATTATGAAGTAGAAATTAAATTTGTCACAGTTATTTACATAATTGATATATACAAGCAATATCTATCAATATGAAAGATAAAAGAAGTAGTATGTAAATTGGATTATAAATATATTCAACAAGAATGTTAAATGTTCTTCAGAATGGTTAAATTTAAATGCAAATATGTAAAAAAGTTTACAATTAGTCGAGAGTTTCTAAGTAAGTATCTGTAATTAACGATTTACAGAAAATTTTTTATTTTATCCACTTTGATAGAACACCTAAAAATGTTCAGTGTCTTGTTACATAAGCCATAAAATGGGTTAACTTCATAATATGCGGTTTACAAGTAATAATAAAGGGTAACAGTTCAATAGAAAATTTCCCGGCCTGAAACATAGATGGCGCTACTAGAATTAAATCTATATATCTTTTTAGTTAGCCCTAACCCTCAAAAGATGCGTGTATAAATTCGACAGCTGCCAGATCATCGGTCAGTTTGTGGAAAAAATGGATAAAAAAGAATTTCGCGTGTTGATAAAATATTGCTTTTTGAAGGGAAAAAATACAGTTGAAGCAAAAGCTTGGCTTGATGTTGAGTTTCCGGACACTGCCCCAGGAAAATCAACCATCAAGGATTGGTATGTTAACTTTAGACATGGTGAAATGAGTATCGAAAATGGCAAACGCAATGGGCGCCCAAAAGAGGTTTTTACCTACGAAAACATTAAAAAATTCACAAAATGATTTTGAATGACCGTAAATTGAAACTGAATGAAATATTAGAAACTCTAAAGATATCAGCTCAACCTGTACATCATATCATTCATGAATATTTGGGTATGGGAAAGCTCACTTTTGACTAAAAATGACGACGAGTTGATGATTCGGAGCAGTGTTTGAAGATGATCAAGCGGAAGCAACCTTAGTTTTTACATCGATATGTGACAATGGATGAAACAGGCTCCATTATTTCGCTCCGAAGTTCAATCGACAATCATCCGAGTGGACTGCATACGATGAACCCGCTCCAAAGCGTGGGAAAATGCAACAGTCGGCTGGTAAGGTTATGGGGTCTGTATTTTGGGATGCGCATGGAATAATTTTCATTGGCTGCCTTGAAGAAGGAAGGACCATTAACAGTGACTATTATATAGCGTTATTGGACCTTTTGAAGGACGAAAACGGCCCCATCTGAAGAGAAAGAAAGTGCTGCTTCACCAAGGCAATGCACCGTGTCACAAGTCAGTGAAAACGATGGCAGAAAATCTCAAAAGATTCCTCGCTGGGAAGAAATTTTCATCGAATGAAGAGATGATCGACGAAACTGAGGCTTATTTTGAAGCAAAGGACAAATCGTACTACAAAAATGATATCGAAAAACTGGAGGGTCGCTGTAATCAGCGTATCACCCTTGAAGGGAATTATGATTAATAAAAAAAATTAATTTTAACAAAAAATGTGTTTAACTATGGTAGGTCGGGGACTTTTCAATTGACCTATTTTTTTATAAAACTTTGGTATTCTAAAAGATGTATCAAAAGATTATTAAAGAGTGAAAAATTAAAGATTATTAAATAAATAACGTCTTCTATGCATTTAATAATATTTACATTTATTATTGCAGTTTTAGTGATTACATAAAATTCGTTAAAATGTCACTAAAAATAAAATAAAGAGACTTTGATAACAGTAGTTGATATTTTGTTCTATCTTTTCTAGATTTCCATTCATGGAATATATTTCTTCTTGTTAGTGGTTTGCCAGCTTTTGCCAGTGGTATATTATATTTATTTTTGCCAGAAAGCCCCAAATTTCTCATGGCATGCGGTAGAAACGAGAAAGCCTTAGAGGTATTCCGAACTGTATACAGCTTGAATACCGGCTTACCAAAGGATTCATACCCGGTATATAAACACAACAAATCAAAACTGTACCATCGTTATGTCTTATGATTGATGTCTTAGATTACTGAATTGATCGACGAAACGAAGCTGAACTTGGGAAATAAGCATGGCGGTCAGGTTACGGCGAATAGGACAAAAATACAAGCTCTTAAAGAAGGATTTCAGCAAATCAGGCCACTGTTTTTCCCACCTCATCTAGTGAATGTAATTTTATCCAGTAGCATAATGTTCTTTGTGGTAATGGGGTAAGTGTAATTTTACATACTAGCAATCTTCCTGTGGTTTGAATTCGATCACAATTTGTTAAGTCAATGATGTGTCTCTCATAACATAGTAAAGGCAAAAACAATATTTTTAATATAAGATCAGAAATATATTTGATATATAACATTAATTAAAATAATAAATATTTGTATACTAAAACACTAAAATATATAGAAATTATCTCAAGAACGAACACTCACTAAAATTTTTATATGACATTCAATTAAATCTAATTTCCATTAAGTTTCAGTAATCAACAAAGCATTTGATAAGTGTAAATTACTACACCATGGAGCATTATAACATAGTATCATAAATCAGATTATTTTCAGTACTGTAACAACTTCAGAGCACCAAATTTAAGTATGCGTAATCATTATTTACTTTATTGGATGTTATATATGTAATAATACACGAAGTAATGTATGTTTGTATATTAAAACATTGAAATATTTAAAAACTATCTCAAGAACTAACACTCACTAAATTTTTTATATGAAATTTAATTAAATCTAATTTCCATTAAGTTTCAATAATCAACAAAGCATTTGATAAGTATAAGTTACTACACCACTGAGCATTATAACATAGTATCATAAATCAGATTATTTTCAGAACTGTAATAACTTCAGAGCACCAAATTTAAGTATACGTAATCATTATTTACTTTATTGCATGTTAATATGTAATAGTACATGAAGTAATGTATGTTTGTATATTAAAACATTGAAATATATAAAAATTATCTCAAGAACTAACACTCACTAAATTTTTTATATGAAATTTAATTAAATCTAATTTCTATTAAGCTTCAGTAATCAATAAAGCATAACTCAGATTATTTTCAGAACTGTAACAACTTCAGGGCACCAAATCTAAGTATACGTGCTCATTCTTTACTTTTATGTTATATGTGGAATAATAAATGAAGTAATGTATGTTTGTATATTAAAATAGATAATTTATGGATAAAACAATTTTGAAATTGATATTTAGCTTCAGCATGTATATTAAATGAATGTATTTATAATCATTAAACTAACAATTCATTTTTCAAAATTTTGTAAAATAAAAAAAGTAAATAATCAAAGTAATAGATAAAATAATCAATTTTCGCGATTTCGACGGATTTTTCTTTCAAGATATTTATATCTTCCGATAAAACGGACACATTAATTTAGTCTCTCTACAAAAAATGTAAAATATAACTTTACATGATCATATAATTCTCAATCGTTTTTTATCCAAACTTGCCATTTTAACTGGCTCTTAATAGTTTCAACAATACGGGAATAACAAAAAGGTAACGCGAAATCCGAAAATAACACTGCTAAAAATTAAATAACTTCGCTGCCAGATTTTGTTTCAAAATTACGCGTCAGTGGTTGATTTGCGTACAGAAACAACAAATAATCTACCGTATAATAGTTGGCGCTGGGAGCGCGTCGGCCAAAGACTAAAATATTTCTTATTTATTTTGTATCGCCTATCTGACGGCGATTTATTGGCATTTATTTATTTGCAACGCACATGCATTGCATTCTTTCGCCATACAAGCTTAACCATCTTCTCCAAAAACGGAAGCAAAATTTTCGCTAATCCGATTAATATATAAAAAAAATATATTTCAAGGCTTGATTATCATTTTATACAGGATTCATTTTTCATTAGCTTTAACTTAAGTGTTCAATATATAATATTAACTATCAAATACATAGCAAATATTCTGCTTCTGTTTTTCAAATGATAATGGAAAATATTGTTGATGTTTCAATGAAAGTTGATTTTCACCTATTATATTTTTAAGTTTTAAGTCTTCAGATACCAATGATTTACACCACTTTTTGTTAGAACTCACTCCGATTTACATTCATGAAAGAATGCACAAAATCCATTCAACTCGCTGCTCAGAAACTTTAGCTAAAAAATTGCTCACCCTATATAATAGAGAAATCCAATGGTTTGAGAATGCATCTCCACTAACCCATCTCTTTTCGAATAAAGAATTATTTGAACAATTTATTAAAGAAAATTTGTGGATTTTAGATTAAATATATTGAGGCTGTGGTTACCCCAGATCTTTCAAACAATGACAGATTATCAGCTTATGAACAATAACTCTACAGCTAGTCTATGTACCATGTTAGAAATTATTACTCCTTCTAATTCCACAAGTACTGAAGAATGTGTAGTTGTAAGTGATATTTTTCTAATTTTAAATGTAATGCAACCTTTTGCATATGTTTTTGTTTATTGTAGAACACTGATAATTCATCAATATATATTAACTCTATGATAGTTGGTAGTGCTACCTTGAGTGCTTTTTTTCTGGCTGGTACCTTAATAAAAATGCTGGGAAAGAAGCCGATGATGGGTAAGTCAATATTTTAGGTTAATAATAAATTATTGAAAACAATTGTATATATTTAAATAATAATATCTTAAATGATAAAAGATTTAAATAAAGTAATTTTCAAATCATTTAGTTTTGGAAGGAAACTTATTCGAAAACGTATAATAAGATTTTGCTACAGATTTATAATGCTTAATTTTGAATGAGAAAAGTATGGATTAGTATTGAGCTTGATGAGAGCTTCTAATATGTCACAAATGGAGGTTATCTAGACTTGTCCTACTGTTAAGCGTGGGCTTCGAACTATAGTCATCATTATTAAGCCTAACATCTGGTAACTGGAATAGTTGAAATAATCAGAAATATTAATTAAGAATTTGTATTCCCTGATCCGGAGTAAAACCTGCGTCTATTGCAACAGCAGAATCAGATACATTTGTTACAAAATACTGCGCCCTTCACTTCACACCGAATCGAACGGGTGATAAAACTGTTTTAGTTTCATGTACGGCTGACAACTGGGAAACAGACAAAACAATAAATAATGACCAAACAAAGATATTATTAGGAAACAAAGTCAGGACTAATTATCTTAATTTCGGTTATAAGCGATTTAACTAAGAAGGGAACTAAATAATGACTTGTAATACTGAGAGTCTAATTTCATGTTTTCATTTCATTTCCTGTTTAATTGGTTAATATATAGTGACATAAACAATTTATACAATATATATATATATATATATATATATATATATATATATATATATATATATATATATATATATACGCCCCATGCTGTAATTCATGCGACACCCGGTTTCAAACATCAAACGCATCAGTAATAAATAGTCATTTTTGTGTTAAACAAATTTGTGTATTTTGTGTCATTTTGTGAATATATATATATATATATATATATATATATATATATTTATATATATATATATATATGTATATATATATATATATATATATATATATATATATATTTATATATATATATATATATATATTTATATATATTTATATTTATATATATATATATATATATATATATATATATATATATATATATATATATATATTCTTTGTGATTTTGGTCTCTCAGGTGGATTAGGGTGTACGTCTTGCTTTCCGTCTACTACGGAAACAACATTTCAAACATAGGAAATCATCATCATTCAGCTTCATCACCATCAGATCGATCATTAAACTTCGACAAAGACTGGATACGAGTATCTGCGTCTCATATATTGGTACTGATAACGATAATTACCTTTACCTGGAAGTACATATTATCTGAAACAAAATTTAACATTTTTAATACAGCAAAAATATTTACAATAAACAAACTATATATTCTGGCATTTTTACTTATCCTGTAAAAACGTTAGTAGTTGAATAATTTTTAACCACTAACACTTTTTCTCATTGTGATTTCAATATCTATATATATTCTTATATTTTTAAATATAGTTATAACTGCATCCCTAGCTGGTGGATCCTGTATCGGTATATACTTCTCCCAATACTCATATATGGTGGTCATATTCTCATCGATCTTCCAGGCAACTTCTTCCATATCTAGTAATCTTATCAATTCGGTTACCGTTGATTTATTTCCTACCACCCAAAGGTATGTATCATTAACAATTAAGGATTAGTTGTTTTATTATCATAATTATTATTTTAGAACATTGGCAATATCTTTCGGAATGATGAACGGCAGGGTTGGTGCTATGCTTGGCAATTTTGTATTTCCTTATTTACTAGCTAGTGGATGTATTCCTCCGTTTTTCACAGTTGCAGGAATAATGTTCGGTAAGTCAACCCCTTAATATAATTTTTTTTTAATTCAGTTATTTTTTAAATTTTAGTGGCTGCTTTCATTAGCTTATTCGTTCCACGCACTGACAAGTTATCTTTACGATAGATCTTCATCAATTTATTATTATTTGCTGTGATAATAATTACACAAGGGTTTAAAATATTTTTTATTCTTATATTATTATCGACTTATTTATTATAAACAAAAATAAATTATATTTGTAATAATTGTTTTATTTTATATATTTTTAACAATGTATACATACATTGCAACCAAAATTTTATCCTCAACTATGTGACTATTCAATATCACAAATATTGTAACCCGTAATTTGTTTTCTGAGAATGTTTACAAACAATAAACAGTGGTAAGTCAGTTTTCAATATCTCTAAATATTGAGGGCATTATTATAATATATTGATATTAAAAATATGTTAAGATAGATGATGCTTGATTTTTGTAATAGTGGAAAATAACAGAGCAAACAAAAGACTTCTTGGGAGCATCTGATTGCAGTTCTCTACCTTCTCAGACCTCTACCCATGATAACATTTCCTGTTTAATTGGTTGATATATAGTGACATAAACAATTTATACAATATATATATATATATATATATATATATATATATATATATATATATATACATATACGCCCCATGCTCTAATTCATGTGACACCCGGTTTCCTTGCTATTGAATCGTTTCAATAGATTTCAAACATCAAACGCATTAGTAATAAATAGATAGTCATTTTTGTGTTAAACATTTTATGTTATTCATTTTCGTTCATCATTATTCAGCTTCATCAGCATCAGATGGATCATTAATCATGGTTTGTGTGGTTACGACTTGTGTTGATAGACCTGCAGTGGCCCTACTTGGACTGGACACATTCACCACTTAGAAACAAAGTTAGAAATGTGTCTTGTTAGGTCCCACCCAGTTAAAAGATATAAAGAATAATAACTCAAGCCATCAAGCCCAGTTTTTAAAATAAAATAAAATTGTGAAATTTAAAATCTCACCCATTTCATATCTTATATGCATCAACAATAAGAAAAAGTTATAAAGATAAAAAAAGATATAAAGAACAATAACTCAAGCCCTCAAGCCAAGTTTTTAAAATAAAATAAAACTGTGAAATTTAAAATCTCACCCATTTCATATCTTATATGCATCAACAATAAGAATAAGTTTTATATGTTAATCAGTAGAAAATCGGTTGCTAGCATTAACTTATTCATTAATCCAATGTATTAAGTTATTGTGATAATGAAGCTAGATACCAGACTTATTTCTGAGTTCTAAGTTCTGAGCAAAATACTTAGTATTACAGGCCCTACACAGTTACTTCCATAAATGGTTCAACTATATTGAAATATGATGGAGAAATAGGATAAAACTTAATTTACCACCCCACTTTACGAAGAAGACAGCTTTACCAGTATTTATAAAGAAAATTGTATGTTTATTATTATTTATTTTTTGAATGTATCTAATTATATTAATAAATATAAATCACTAATTGGAAACTACATTATTATTTTTAATTTAATATAAATGTAACTTGCTGTACAATTTAATCTAATTGTTAAGCTGAGAATGACCTTGAATTTAAAGAATGGAAAAATGAAATCATTTATGTTTTATATATGCATTAATTTTCTTTCATTAATACCTTTCATTAAAACAAAAAGCAAAGAGGTTAAGTTAGTAAAATAATTTAAATTATGCAGTATTAAATATGTGAACTGGCCGGCTTAGTGTCGTAGTGGTAAAGGCGATGGGACGGTCCTCATACTGTTGCGATAGTCGCGGGTTCGAATGCTGCAGGGGAATGGTCGTAAAGTTATGTTTGTGAAAACCATGGTAGGTAAAAGGAGACTTTAAAATATATAAAAAAAACGAAATATTTTAAATAATATACGAGATATCGGGATTACTTTTTAAAAAAATATACTTAGGAAAAATAATTAAATTACCACGAAATCAATGCAAAACAATCAGCCTGAGACGTTTTCGTTCACTCATATAGATTAAATCCTTGCCAAATATTTGCTGTTACCGTTTACCGCGATTGTGAAAAGGTAATTTTGCTGCCATCACAGACTAATCCAAATCTAAATAAGAACTACGGCTATAACATAACATTGCAAAACCGAACGCAATATAGTATTTTAAAATAGTTGTAGACGACCGGGTGGTTAAATGTATCCAGTGGTGTCGATTAGGGAATACTCGCGTTTGTTATGGATATCGACCTCGATGTTATAGATAGCCGAAAGGCTAGCGTTATCAGCGAAGCTAAAGTGTCAAGACGGTGTAAGTTTTATATGATTATCATTGGTAACTAACTATTATAATTATTTTACATACTTAACTATAATACTAAACTATAATAATTATTATTACATATTAGAACAATGAATGTATTCCATAAAGTTAATATTTATACAATTATTAAACATTAATAACACAGACATTATTTTAATAGGTCAATTGAAAAGTCCCCGGCCATAGTAAAACACATTTTTTGGCAAAATTAGTTTTTTTTTCAAGATAATTCGCTGCAAGGGTGATACGCTGATTATAGCGACCCGCCAACTTTTCGATACCATTTTTGTAGTACGATTTGTCCTTTGCTTCAAAATAGGCCTCCGTTTCGTCGATCACCTCTTTATTCGACGAAAATTTCTTCCCAGCGAGCATTTTTTGGAGATCTAAGAACGGGAAATAGTCCCCGAGGGGCAGATCTGGAGAATAAGGATACGATGGATAAGGAAGCAATTCGAAGGCCGATTCATGGATTCTTGACACGGGGCATTGTCATGGTGAAACAGTGTTCTTTTTCTTCAAATGCGACCGTTTTTCGCCGATTTCGTCCTTCAAACGGTCCAATAACGATATGTAATAGTCGCTGTTGATGGTCCTTCCTTTTTTAAGGTAGTCAATGAAAATTATTCCATGCGTTTCCCAAAATACAGACGCCATAAGCCGCAGTCCACTCGGATGACTGTCGATTGGAGTTCAGAGTGAAATGATGGCTCCATCCAACCATTTTGTGACTTTCTTTAATGTCTTCGTCGGTAACAACCAGTTTTGGGCGTCCACTGCGTTCACCGTCTTCGGTGCTCATTTCTCCATGTCTAAATTTAGCATACCAACCCTTGGTGGTTGATTTTCCTAGGACGGTGTCCGGAAACTCGACGTCAAGCCAAGTTTTTGCTTCAAATGTATTTTTCCCTTCAAAAAGCAATATTTTATCAACACACGAAATTTTTTTTTATCGATTTTTTTCACAATAACAAAAGTTGCTTCACTCAAGATGCTATAATTCACAGCTGTCAAATTTACACACGCATCTTTTGAGGGTTAGGACTAACTAAAAAACATATGAATTTAATTCTAGTAGCGCCATCTATATGTCAGGCCGGGGACTATTCAATTGAAGTATTAATATTGACCTAATAAAGTAAATTAATTTGTAACCGTTAAAACATAACATGATGTACCTTTCGATCATTATTAAGGGAATTCAGCACAATTTACATTATTTAAAAAAAAACATTTTTTTTCTCGGCATCGTTGCTTCTCAACCAATACGCTAGTATTGGCGTCGCGGGATTTCAAGTATTCTTCACTAAATCTCGCCATAGTAGACTATGGGCCGCCAGCAATGTTAGTCTGCTTTTTTTCAGATAATTTTTTATTAACTTTATCGATGTCTTTTGAGAAAATGTTCGCTGTGTCTTAGTCTCGCAGAGTAATTAGTTGGACTCCTAGAAATTTAATTCTAAATATTTCTTAAAATATTAGTAGAATAGGTTAAAATAAACTTTCGTCGATTTCCAAGAAGAATACGGATTAGCCTTTGAAAAAATTTATTCTCCTTTGGGATGCCACAAAATTCAAGATAATTCTTGTTTTCCATGTTAGAAGGCAGGTGTAGCTCGGCAAAATAATAAATCATAGATCATATAATAACAATATTAGGTGACAATAATAAAATATAGAGTATCGATGTAAACATTTTGGATGCTACATAAAATAATAGTTAAAAGTTTCATTAAGTATGTACAGTCATGCAGTGTGTACAGAGTCACAGTCATGCAGTGTATCATTTTTGTTGATGTCTGATTTAAATCAATCTTCTGGTCGAAATCCAACAAACACTTTTAGAAACTTATATTGATACTGTTCCATCCAACAGATCCAAGACCGTCATATATTGGAGGTGGGCACGTGGTGACTATTAACAGAAACTTGAGGATTGAGGGCGGGACTTGGATGTTTTCTCTTTTAGTATTGATATTTCCATAATTCTGTAAAAACATTTTTGTCTCTTGGGGAATGCCATAATATTTGTAAAAACCAATTCAGCTTTTTATTGATGCTCACCTATGTTATAATTCGTGTTAATTTATGTCAAAAGTATCGAATTTGCTATTCGTACAGTATTACAAAATATTTAGATAATCTTTTGTTTAACTCGGACGATAAAAATATTCTTAACAGAAAATAAAAAACGTAAAATACCCAAATCTTTCAGCTGCTACTAGACTTATTCTAAGTTTGGGCAGTGTAATAATTTCTACTCTATCCCAAATGTATAACTTAATTAAAAAGATTAATAACATTCATTACAAGAGAAAAGCCGACCGAAAAACAGCTTAAATTATTATCCTAAACAGCAATCGATTATATGTCAATGAATTTCTCTGATTTCCCTGTTCTTTTTTTAAATAATTTAACATATAATTGACTTTATGAAGTTAGTTACACTATGCATTATTAGCACTAAAATATAAACTACTATTTGATTTGGAATATATATTTTCCAACAGTTTACCAGAGTCGCTATTTATAGGACAGTTTGTGGAAGATCTGCTCTTGTATGCCATTAACAAAATTAAAGAAATTCATTATATTAGCTCACCTAATAATTCTTTCTACTAGAAATATCAGCTAAAAAATGTTTTTATTGTCTTCCATAGTTTCTCATCTATAACTCAATTTAACACTTTTACGCTTGCGTTTTAGTATCTGAGCATGAACCTGCCACTTTCGAAGAAGCTATTACGGAGACCAAATTTGGAAAATTTAATATTGTTTTGGCGCTCCTGGCCATACCGGCCAGCTTATGCGTCGTCTTTGATACATCAACGATGTCATATACTTTCGTAGCCGCCCAGTGCGATCTGGAGCTCTCTTTAAGCGATAAAGGACTCTTAAATGCCGTCACATATGGAGGTAAGTATATTACGTTTTTAATCAAATTAATTTTATATGTACTGAGGATGGGCAAAATAACATGAACATCTCACATATAACAGGTCAATTGAAAAGTCCCCGGCCTGACACACAGATGGCGCTACTAGGCTTAAATAAAATTTGTCATCTGTCGTTTCATTTGCTTGTGAATTTTATCATTTTGAGTGAAGCAACTTTCGTTATTGATGTTTGTTTGTTTTCGTTGTTTCGTTACGTGTTGATGAAATATTGCTTTTTAAAGGGAAAAAAACAGTTGAAGCAAAATCTTGGCTTGATTCTGAGTTTTCGGACACCGCCCCAGGAAAATCAGCCATCCAGGATTGGTATGTTAAGTTTAGACGTGGTGAAATGAGCACCGAAGACGGTGAAAGCAGTGGACGCCCAAAAGAGGTTTTTACCGACGAACACTTTAAAAATCCAAAAAATTATTTTAAATGACCGTAAATTGAAACTGAATGAAATAGCAGACACTCTAAATTTATCAACTGAACGTGTATATCATATCATTCACGAATATTTGGGTATGAGAAAGCTCTGTTCAAAGTGGGTGCCGGCGAGCTTACTTTTGACCAAAAACAACGACGAGTTGATGATTGGGAGCAGTGTTTGAAGATGATCAAACGTAATAAACCCGAGTTCTTGCATCGATATGTGACAACGGATGGAACATGACCCCATCATTTCATTCCGAAGTTCAATCGACAGTCATCCTTGTGCACTGCAAACTATGAACCCGCACCAAAACGTGGAAAAACGCAAACTACCATACGAACTGATTAATAAACACATAGAGTGAGATTTAATAATCTCTATAATAAGCTAGAATAGCCTAAAAACTGTAATATAACCTGCAAGACTTGGCATGTGAACTGAACAATACATATGCTTTGCATTATTTATACGGAAGCAGTGTTGCCAACATGCAACAAGAGTACTTTATTACAAGATATTCATATTATTTGTCTGTTCAATGTATATAGCTAATTAAATTAACTTTTAAAATAATCCAAAAAAATGTTAAAGGTGCTTTTAATTATTCGAAAAAGAAATTTGTTCTATATTAATTTTAATTTGTCTTCAAATTTGTTTTGTTTTATGTGTTATTTCGTCATAATACTAAAGATTTCGAGCAGATAATGTTGATTAAGTGAAGGAAAACTCAAGACCAAAGTATCTTTAATATCATTTATAATCAATAAAATTACTTTAATTGGTTTATTAATTATTGTGATGTATATAACTACTTAAATGGCTTCAATTGTAATGATCATACCTTTTTGTTTGAACAGCTTGCTTTGATTTAAAGCTACTTACCGGTCCTTGGTTTATTCTATCATTAAACCGTATAAATATGACGATGCATAGTTAAGAATTATAGATTCATAATGAATGGTTAAGAATACTTTACTACCCATTTATTTTAGGTATGATAACCAGTGCAGTTATTTGGGGTTTTCTCTTTGATGTGCTAGGTAGAAAGAGACTACTCGTGATAGGATTTCTAATAGATTCTATATTTGTTTTCACGAGTTCCTTAACTCAAAATATAGCTCTCTTGTTGGTGACGAAATATTTACAAGGTTTTATGTAAGTTTGTTACTATAAACATTTAATTGATTTTTGAGTATACATATTTATGATTTTAGAATTAACGGACCATTTGCTGCTCTTAGTTCATATATGTCAGAATTTCATAGTGCCAAGTACCGTCCAAATTGCCAGTTAATCATAGGTTCATGTAACAGCTTCGGAACAGTTTTGTTACCGATGATTGCGTGGGGTATATTGCCCAATACCATTGATTTCTCTATTTTTAATTATAGTAAGTATACTTCAGTTTTACAGTGCAAGCTATTTTTTGGTTCATTTTTGAAACACGGTTGACTTGGAGCTGAAGCCTTCATGATAAGGATTTGATGATTTTAAACTTTTTTTTTTTTACAATAAAGTCGCTTCGCTGTACAGAGTCATTAGGTTATGTTATGTCATATTATTTCGTGACTGAATTGTATTATATATTGTAATATGTTGTAGTTATATTGTAATTATATTTGCTATTAGAAAATGATCCAGTATCACTGATTTTTAAAATTATTCCCTTCATAGCAGACTAGATTAAGTTAACATTATAATCATCTTTTGAAGTTTGTAAATGATAGGCTGCAAACTTTCATTATTTTGGAAATATTGTCATTATTGACAATGAAAACTCATCAAAAACAAAAATTTGCGCCTATATTATTAGGTATGCTTAATACATTCTCAATTTATTATTAATTTTCTATGTTCTTCAACCAATTCACAAGCAATACGAGTGCACCAGTATGTAGTTCCCAAATAAAATTAATATAAATTAACTTCAACTGAAGTTGCTAATGATACTGCTTCATTATAAAAGTTTCTGTGGTTTGATTCAGTCTTCTAATTTCCTGCACATTTTTCTCTAGTTATATTGCTTTCATGTTATAATTCAGTAACCCTCATTCATGTTTACCAACAAGATGTTGTATCACTTTTGCTATGGATATTCGTTCAGCGATTATCGTGCAGGTTTTCGTCGGTTGTTTAGCGATAAGAATTGATAAATGACCGAAGAAATTTGTTTTAACAACGTCGGATTGTTAGTTGTTTTGATCAAAGATACGCAACCCCCTCATTCCAAAAATACATTATCTTAGGCTATCATCCGAATAACTAGTCCGTTTATTTAATTGTTTGTGTCTGGTTTGATATTTCAATTTTAATCTACCATCGAGTTGGGTACCATGCTTAAAATACTGGATACACAGTTAAGAATAACCATTATATTTTTTTTTTGGCAACGGAATAACTGCTGGCTTGATTGGAGTAGTGATAGAGGCGACAGACTGTTGCGATAGTCGCGTGTTCGAATCCTGATGGGCATTGTCATAAATTTGTGTTTGTGATTGTTTAATATTTGTTATTGTCCTAGGCGAGACAGTAAAATCTGACAAGAAAAATGATCTCTAAAAATGATAACATGTAAGGATGTCTTCTAGGATGATTTCTAGGTGGGTCACTCGCCAGCCGGTAGGCATAATGCCGGGGACCGTGGTTCGGAACCAACGTTAAACTTTAGGCCCAGTCCAGATAAACACTACTACCCAAAAAGGAGACTTTAATATATTTAAAAAAAACGAATAACTGATTTGTCAATATCCTTAAATGAAAACAAATTGTTTTTTTATTTATTGATGATTTAAGATAAAGTAGCTGTCATGCAGTCTGGGTATGGCTATATCACTATATTATATTTTAATTAAGTCTATCTTTCGTACTATTAACGTTCCTACTGTTAATAATCTTTGCAGCATTAATTTTTATTAGTGATGTACAAAACGAAAAATACCAGCTGCGGCATTTGATTAATTCTTTGTGCCATTGCCTAGAGATTTTCAGTGAATGATGACGATACAACAATATTTACATAAAACATCTTAGTAACATTTACAATTATTTCTAATACAATAGGTTTTTTTATAGTTAATTTTTTATAAAATTAATAAAATATTTAACTTTTTTTAGATTTCCATTCTTGGAATATATTCTTACTCATTACCGGATTACCAGCTTTCATCACAGGTCTGATGTTTATACTGCTACCCGAGATAAAGCTTTAGAAGTATTTAGAAAAGTTTATAGCATCAATACCGGACAACCTAAAGATACATATCCAGTAAGTCAATGATCGATGTACTATTACTCTGATATTTAATTGTTCAATATTACAGATTCGGAAACTTGTAGATGA
This sequence comes from Rhynchophorus ferrugineus, assembly GCF_030347505.1. Lineage (NCBI taxonomy): Eukaryota > Metazoa > Arthropoda > Insecta > Coleoptera > Curculionidae > Rhynchophorus > Rhynchophorus ferrugineus. Next base: position 84,811,586 of record NW_027472580.1, on the reverse strand, counting down.
GACAAAGCTCAAAGCTAATAATCAGCATGGCGGACAAGTCACTGCTCAAAGAAGTACTGTCCAAACGTTGAAGGAAGGATTTCGACAGATTAAGCCTTTATTCTTTCCACCATATTTACTAAAAGTTATACTCACATGTGCTATAATGTTATTTATTGTGATGGGGTATGTGATTAGTAGAATACAGTAGCTAAATTATAATCTGAAATGATTATTTATTTTTCAGATTAAACATGTTAAGATTATGGTTACCTCAAATATTTCAAACAATAACTGATTATCAAGTGGCACACAATGGTTCGACAGCTAGTTTGTGTACTATGTTAGAAATAATTACACCATCGAATAATGCTAGCTCTGATGAATGTGTAGTGGTAAGTCTTCAGAAATATATACTCAGTGATAAGTTATGTGGATATTGAGTTAATTAATAAGATTTTTGTTTTTACTTTTTTGTTATTATATTTGTCCATCGATAATATTTCTGGTAGCGCTTAAATTACACCTAAGGGAGTGATATATTTTTAACTACTTAACAGTAACTTAAGAATACCGCAGCGCAGTTATCTTGCAAACGACCGGTCTTTTAATGGTAAAGCGATGTTTCCTTTGAAGTAGAATCTCCTAAGAATCTCTCGTTCAACCAAAGTTTCCTTATTTTTGAGTTATTTTGATTAACTAGGATATTCTTTGCGAACCTCTCTAGAAGAGCCATTTTAAAATATAGGAACTAACATTTATAATAGGTTTTTGTTAATATGATATATTCAGCCATATTCAATTTTCAAGAGCTTGATCTCGCTCTAGAAAGATCTTGCAGATAGTGTTAAGGGGAATTCTTAGATGGAACTTAGAATTTTCATGATACATTGATATATTTATATCATTCAAATCATTCGTGGAGCTAATTGAATAATCCAGCAGCAGAAAAATTCTTATTCTTTGAAGGTTTCAACATATAATGAAATTCGAAAATGATTTTTCAAATGGTTTAAAAACTGAATTTGAGATTGAGTCTTCAAGGCGATTATTATAACAGGACAATTGAAAAGTCCCCGGTCAGGCACATAGACAGCGCTACTAGAATTAAATCCATATATTTTTTCGTTAGTGCTAACCCTTAAAAGATGCGTGTATAAATTTTATAGCCGTTAGATCATTAGTTTGTGAATTATAGCTTTTGGTGTGAAGCAATTTTGGTTATTGTGAAAAAAATGGATAAAACGAAATTTCGCGTGTTGATAAAATATTACCTCTTGAAGGGAAAAAATACAGTTGAAACAAAAACTTGGCTTGATGCCGAGCCTGCGGATACATCCCCAGGAAAATCAACCATCAAGGATTGGTATGCTAAGTTTAGACGCGGTGAAATGAACACCGATGACGGTGAAAACAGCGGACGCCCAAAGGAGGTTGTTACGGACGAAAACATTTAACATCCATTAAACATCCACAAAATGATTATGAATGACCGTAAATTGAAATTGAATAAAATGGCAGACACTCTAAAGATATTAACTGAACATGTACATCACATCATTCACGAATATTTGGGTATGAGAAAGCTCTGTGCAAAGTGGGTGCCGCTCGAGCTCACTTTTAACCAAAAACGACGAGTTGATAATTCGGAGCAGCGTTTGAAGATGATCAAGCGTAATAAACCAAAGTTTTTGCGTCGACATGTGACAATGGATGAAACATGGCTCCATCATTTCACTCCGAAGCCCAAGCGACAGTCATCAGAGTGGACTGCACAGGATGAACGCGCTCCAAAGCGTGGAAAATTGCAACAATTGGCTGGCAAGTTTATGGCGTCTGTATTTAGGGATGCGCATGGAATAATTTTCATTGACTACCTTGAAAAGGGAAGGACCGCGTAATTGGACCGTTTGAAGGACGAAGTCGCCGAAAAACGGCCGCATTTAAAGAAAAAGAAAGTGCTGCATCACCAAGATAATGCATAGTGTCACAATTCAGTCAAATCGGTGGCAAAAATCCATGAGTTGGGCTTGGAATTACTTCCTCATCCACCGTATTCGTCAGATCTGGCCCCCAGCCACTATTTCCTGTTCTCAGACCTCAAAAGAATGCTCGCTGGGAAGAAATTTTCGTTGAATGAAGAGAGGATCGCCGAAACTGAGGCCTCTTTTGAAGCAAAGGACAAATCGTACTACAAAAATGATATCGAAAGTCGGAGGGTCGCTGTAATTGGTGTATCACCCTTGAAGAGAATTATGTTGAATAAAAAAAAATTTACCAAAAAATATGTTTTACTATGGTAGGCCGGGGACTTTTCAATTGACCTCTTATTATATGTACACAGCATGCGATGGTGTATTGATTTCTATTCTGCTATCGACTATATACACTGACATTCACAATGGGCAGCTTTGGATGCTAAACGGTTACTGATGTCCCTCTGCTACTTTTCAAAATAATAACATATGAAATTATTTCAAAAGTAATTAAAAGCGACATAATATGCTGTTATAAACTCCTTAACCGATCTTATGTTCGCTAATACAGATGGTGATACTTACAAAACTTCCATTAAAGAATTATAGAGATTGAGAATATAATACAACAGAAGAAAGTTTAATAATGCTCATCACAGCAACGGAATAATACTTAATAAAAACTGGATAGCCAATAAGAGAACTTATAAATTAATTTACAGTAATAGCTTTACTATTAAATATATTTTTTCAGAACACTGATAATTCCACCGTCTACATTAACTCAATAATAGTAGGTTGTACAGCGATTTGCGGCTATATAGTTGCCGGTAGTGTAATCAGATTGATTGGGAAGAAAAAAATGGTAGGTGCGTACCTTTTATCTAAACCCATACAAAACATATTTATAAGTCTGTACGAAAACAATTTTAGTTGGGGTGCAATGTATGACAGCAGCTGCCTGTGTGGGAATGTATTTCTCTAAGCAACCTGTAACGGCGCTGATATCGGCGTCATTATTCATGGCAGCCGGTTCCCTCTCTAATAATGTGATGATATCGATAGTTGTAGACTTATTCCCAACCACCTTAAGGTTGATATCTATACGGTATTTTCATATGGTCGAGATTAATATTATTTTGTTATTTTAGAACGTTAGCTATAGCTCTAGGGATGATGATCGGTAGATGTGGTGCAATGATGGGAAACTTTATTTTTCCTTACTTGTTGGAAAGTGGATGTGAACCTCCATTCTTTGTTGTGAGCGGATTTATGCTAGGTAATATACGTATTTTAGTTATACCTTTTAACTATTGATTAAATATAATTATTTCACTTCATTATATAACCGTTATATCGTGTACCAATAACTGCAGAACTAATTCATATTTGATTTTGGTAGTATTAGCCACTTACATTTTTAAATGCGTGGAAACTTGATTACCTTTATCTTGATTAAAATTACTCTGATACGATCGATAAGACTTATGTCTTATCAAAAAGGGCTGATTAATTCTTACTTAAATTTTAGATATCAGACAACATTTTGCTATGTATTTTTTACATATACTTCCAATATACAACTACAGAAAATTAGATAGTTTGGCCATTTCATTTATTATGAAAACAACATTTAATATGAAAATACATGTACAATTGCACTTTTGAAATTCTGGTGGCTTTACCAGTTTGCTAAAACAAACAACACCAATATAATTGTTGTTAGCACATATACATATACACACAGTCATTGGTTTTTTCATGGTGAACTGCTTAGTTTCTTGTAGCTTGTACAATACCTCTAGCACTGGCGATTCTGAAGCGGAGGACTTGGTAAAGGGCCCCCATTTAACCAATTGCGGCACTGCTGTTCTCTCAAACATCATAATATTTCGTGACCTGCTATGTTTTTCCTTTATTGAAAAGAAACAATTGCTTTCTGGAAACTCAATTTTCAAAGAAAAATAACTTTTAACGAAGTAAACGAATACCTTTAGAACTTGACCGTTCTATGGAGTGTTACAATTCAAAAAACAATGTTGTGTGGTTTCGATGAAAATATTTAAAAGTAACCTTACAAATAAGTCTTGACAACTTATCTTCCTTCTTCCTTACTTAGTCCCTAAAGGAATATCATTCAGTTCATATCCTATAACAAATAATTTTATTCGCTTGAGTCTGACTTCTAGTATCTAAGTCTTGTTGTTCCATTTTTTCACGGAACGATATCACACGTTTAAGCATGAAGGTTTCGGTGTAAATAATTATTATCAACAGTAACAAATTGTCATGTACAAAAAAATATCATTTATCACTATACCATTTTAATAACATGCATTTCTTTGCATTCACCGTGTATAGAAGCAAATAGATAAATAGAAGCTGTCCTTGATTCCGTACGTAATAATAGTTATAAAATGTATTAATAAACTATTATTGTTTTAGCTGCGGCGGCTTTGAGTTTGACATTACCCAATACCGATATGCAAGCTCTGCAATAAAAGAAGAACAGAAACAATGACCTGTTTTATTGTCATCTGACCTTCCACGCTTGGTTCCAAGCCAGTACAAATCATCTCTTATCATGTATGGAAATAAATACCGATATCAATAAATAATTTATAATTATATCCGCCTTATATTTTTAATTGATACATTATAATCAAAGTTGTGAAGTGGCCTGTTCAACTTGTGATAAACAGAAAACGTAATTACGACAGAGAAATATAGATGTGGCCAGATCTAGTTTTATATTAGAAAAAATAGTATTCAGGAAATATAAATATATCCTCTAGATTAATACTATTTATTAAGAATATTTTTAAAAAATAATGGAAGCTTAATCGAATGTTTAATAAATTGTATTTAACATTTCTTAAAAATATATTATTTTTACAGGGAATAGAGATTTTTAGGTAAACCAAAAAGTAATTTTCTATGTATACATTTTAATTTAATATTTCTAAATTTTCTATTTATTATATTATAGGATTTAACTAAATTGTAAACGCCAGTATAATGCTATAGTATCAAATAGTTTATGTTTAAATATTACCATACGTATATATGAGAACTGAGGATGGGCACGTGGTGAAATTGATAAAAAGTGACGGAATTATTTATGATTTATTCGAGTGTTTGTCAATTTACAGTTGACGCCACACGTATTCGAGGCAGTCCCGTGAAAGAAGAGACCGTCGAGTTTTTTTCTTATTCCACATTGACCAGCTAGAACCAAATGGTATTTTGCTGATGTCGCTTCGGGTTCGGGATAGAGAAATTTTGCGGGCGACAGAGACCCTGGGATACGATTGGGATTGTCGTAGTTGGTTTAACTATCGGAGTTTGTGGATGGGTGGGGATTTGATCAAGTTTTCGTGTTCTAAGGCACCAAGGGAGAACCATACACTGAGCATATACATGAAACTTTTCACGAATGTGATGCCAGGGAGCGATCATGTTCCTCATAAACCATGGGGCATTGAGTAACGTGTGGACATTATTAGACTGGAACACTTGGGGTAGTGTAAGATGTCCCTCAAAGACGTACTTGTACTACACCTGTGCTCTGTAGAGGCAGACTGGATGGACTAGAACCTTATACAGTGTTGCTTTCTGGGGACTAGGAGTTTGCTTTTTTTGCTGCAAAGTAGTGGAAATAGTAGACTGTACATGTCATCGGTTTTGCAAATAGCATTCTGTATTTTAGTTGACCTTTGGAACCTGTGGTCGAACTGGAGACCGAGGTATGACACCTTCTGGAGCCAGGGGATAGAGACTTTTTCGATTTGGAGGCGATAATTTGTACCACACAACCGCATGGTTGAGTTGGAGAGACCGTCGAGTATGTGTGTCGAGGTTTTTATAGGTCTAGGTCCATCTTTGGATCCTTGATTGAGCGCGGGATTTGGGTGTTTTCTCTTTTAGTGTTTATACTATACTATTTGCAAAGACCAATTCAGATTCTTGTTATCACTATTTGTTTTAAGACAGGATGGATGCTCATATATACTTAGTTTTTTTCGCTGTTAAGCTCTCGGGTTCTTATAAGCACGAATTTTAAGGCACAGATAAGTCCGTATTAAAAGCATCTGCGTAGAAACATGTGTTATAATTTTCACTTTTCAAACTTCATAGTTTAATTTATTTGGAGAAAATGTTATATTTGTATTTACTTCTAATTCTTTTTAAAGATTCTAATGTGGGCTGAGCAACTGCTGATTCCAATATTTAATTTATGGTCATATATTAATTTTTGATAGGTTAAAGGAAATGATCTCTGAATATACAAATATTATGTATTTTAATTTATGTATCAACGCAGATGTTAATAAAATACTTCAGACTAAAATGTTTCATATTTTTATATTTTCAGCAATAATTTTTATTTTTATTCATTAAAAAGTCACTACATTTTATTTACAAATAACATAAATACGGTTAATAAATATAGTTAAATACTGTGTTTATTTAATACTGTCTTAGTTTTAAATTTTACTTCTTTTATTACTGTTATTGGGTAGTACAATTATGATACATTCTAATAAAATAACTTAGATTTCGATGATTTAATATAAGTTCTGTTGTAATCGTAATATTAGATTGATTGAATTTATGTATTAGGTTGATGTTTCTACAATTTTCTTCGCTACACATTTAAATATGTTACGTAATACGACCCAAACTATCCAGCCAACTGCTTTTTTTGATCTGTTTTTACCCTAAGTGTCCTTTTGTATCACCGTTCAACAAGTCACCACTACTTCCGTTAAGTAAAGTAACAAATCCATTGAAAAGTCCCCGGCCTGCCATAGTAAAACAATTTTTTTTGGCAAAATTAGTTGAATGAGGAAGCAATTTGAATCCCGATTCATGGGTTTTTGAGACGTTGTCTTGGCGAAACTTTTTTTGGCGATTTCGTCCTTCAAACGGTCCAATGACGCTATGTAATAGTCGCCGTTGATGGTTCATCCTTTTTCAAGGTAGTCAATGAAAATTATTCCATGCGCATCCTAAAATACAGATGCCATAAACTTGCCAGCCGACTGTTGCGTTTTTTCAAGCCCTGGAGTGCGTTCATGGTGTCCATTCGGATGACTGTCGACTGGACTTCGGAGTGAAATTATGAAGCCATGTTCCATCCATTGTTACATATCGACGCAAAAACTCGGGTTTATTACGCTTGATCACCTTCAAGAACCTGCTCCGAATGATCAACTCGTCGTTGTTTTTGGTCAAAAGTGAGCTCGCGCGGCACCCTCCTTGCACAGAGCTTTTTCATACCCAAAATATTCGTAAATGATATAATGTACTTGTTCAATTGATATCTTGATAGATTGATAGGTTGATAAAGTGTCTGCTATTTCATTCAGATTCAATTTACCTTCATTCAAAATCATTTTGTGGATGTTTTAATGTTTTCGTCGGTAACAACATCTTTTGTCCCACATTCTTTTTATTTCACCACGTCTAAATTTAGCATACCAATCCTTGATGGTGCAGTGTCCGGAAACTCGGCATCAAGCCAAGTTTTTGCTTTAACTGTATTTTTCCCTTCAAAAAGCAAACTAAAACACAAACTAATGACCCGACAGCTGTTCAGCTAATTTATACATGCATCTTTGAAGGTTTAGGGCTAACTAAAGAACGTATGGATTTATTTCTAGTAGCGACATCTATGTGTCAGGCCGGCGACTTTTCAGCTGACCTGTTAATATAATCAAGTAAATTAATAATTTTTGTTTTTTAAACATTATTACTTATTATAGCTATTATTATTACTTATGCGAAATATTTACAATTTAATTCCATAATTAATTAAAGATTTTTTAAATAAACAGCATGCGTCAACATGTTTGAATTTGTAAATACTTATTAAGAATTTCCAAAACTAATATTATAATAATAAATTAAAGATTAATTTTACTTCCTTGTCAGTTTTATATAATCAGTATTTACTGTCAGTATTAGAAAATCTACGGTTCAAATATTTAACTATGTAAGATATTGACCTTGTATTCACTTCAAATTATTAGAGCAGACCGTGCTGCTACTATGTTCACATTTAAATAAATCTTAATACGTACTCAGTTACATTATCAAATAAAATTAACAATAGGAACTTAATTTATCATACATTTGCGTATATTGTAATACAAACAAATAGTTTCCCATACCTTGAAAGATAAAACAGATAAGTTCTTAGGAATGTTTGTTAAAAATTAAAAAGTTATAATACATTGAACAAAACGCAAAAAAAAACTATTACCCTATATAAATAATTAATAATTATCATTATTATGTAACATTATATTAGGTGTAAGATTAAAGTATTGACGGTTAATGGATTATACCTGAGTATTACAAATTTAAACGATATGACTTTAAAGCAAGTAGAGTTTAAATATTTATAATTGATAAAGAGGTATCCGCAGCTGAAATAATAAGCCAAATAAGACAAGTTTTCCAGACATGTATTTGAAATGTATATGAAACTTGGACGGTGTTACAGTCTTACATTTATTAACTTAAATTATTTAAAAGGAACATTCAAGGGACAGATCTAGAAACGACAATAATAAAGGTTTGTCTCTCGAATAAACGAAAATTGCTGCTATGAAATCAACACAAGTAGTATCAAAAAAACATAGAGCAAGATCATAGATCAGATAAAAAAGGAGAGACAAAGGGAGACAAACTAACCGAAATCAAACCGATTACGGTAGATTGTCAACATGCCAATGAAACAACAAAATGTAAAGTATTAATGTAAACAACTTTATCATAAATTAAATGCTTATACATTGAATTCAAAATGTTAATACATTTTTACGTATTAATATTCATTATTTTTGTTGTTTTATTTGAAAAAATCTGATACCGAAACTCATCAAGCACTTTCAGAAATGTATGTCATCTGCCCCATCGTATCTCAACTGTCAGTTTTGATTTCAACCATTTAAAAGTGGTTATTGGACAATGACAGACCTGGAGGATCAAAAATGTTCTGAAGTGGTGAAACTGTGAAAGAACTCTAAAACAGGTAGTCTATATACAATCTAAAAGGGAAATTGTTTTAGCTACAGCAATTGGCAAAAATGCCATTTCAAACCATTTGAACATGGGGCCTATGTCGCTTTCCAGAAAAAAAGAAGTATTCTCTGAGACTTTGACAGTTATTAAACTGGAGAAAGCTCAATTTGTTACAACTACAACAAATTTTTTTCATGCCTCCGTCGAAAGTACGTACTTTTGTCCCTAATAACAGGGAAGAATGTTAAACATTTACTCCCTGTGAGAAGTACACCCGCGCCCTCTATAACGACGGGAGGAAGGAATTTCTTATGCGTATTTATACTTGTAACTAGGGACTATTTATTCTGTTGCTACAACAAATTGTTTACCGCTGTCATTAACGTTACTACCCAGGGGTGTGCAACTCCAATGGTAAGTAGTGGGGCAAAGTTTTGCTTAGTTCATTCATTGGCAGCGCTAACAACGTGAATTTGATTGGTTAGTTTAAAATAGTAATGTAGAAACCTGTAAGGAAAATACTTTGCTTTGATTGGTCTACCATTTCGCCTGATTACTTTGTGACGTCACATTTATTGGCCAACAGTATTTAACTTATCTTGATATATTGAAGGTAAACTTTAAATCCTTCCCTGTTGATACTGCATTAACTTCATTAAACCAAAAATACAATCACACCTCATAATAACTTTTAAAATTTGGTCTTGAAAATCATTATGGATTGGACAGTTGAATAACTAAAAATGCATTTGTTTTTTAAAGATATTTAGATTTTAGAGTATTTAATCTTTGGAACCACTTAATATAGAATGTAGACAAATATTGCATGTTGTCTCCTTTTCACAAATTTTGTTAAATAGTCTGAAATAAGACTAATATACAATATTAGACTCTTGTTTTTCTCAGAGCAAAGTTCTCTGGAACTATATGAAATATAAACTCAACTGGTGATTTAAAACCTCAAGTGGTACTAGATCTCCCGTTAAAAAAGAATATAAGTTATCTAACATATGTATCACAGTTTTCTCCGGGAGAATGACGTGAAAAAATTGAAGTGATGATGTGCCCTTTTAAAGATTTCTCGAACATACTAGGTGAAGGATGCTGTTTCTACCTCCATGACCTCTAATAGATCTAACAAAATTCTTTAATCAATCTTGGTTAAGTTTTGTTAAACAAATATATTTATTTGTAAATTTAGACAAAATAGATTTCTTTAAGGTAATAAATAAGTAAATTTAAGTAAATAAATCCCCTAAAAGCAGAAATTAAATTTTTAATTCATGGCACCGTAACAAATATTTTCTTAACAAGGCAACCAAACTTAAATATACAATAGCTCTACTATAAAATTGTTGAACACTTGTTCTAAAAAGTTAAAGTGTTACAAATATTTCAGGGATATTTTACAATTAAAATTAGTATTTATTACTACTAATTATCCAGTTATCTTAATTATTACCTTCTTGTAAGACTTCTGTATGTAGAGACATCGCACTGATACAACTTGGTAGATTAATTGAATTTTACTACTATTAATATATATAACTACTAGTAATATACTATTAATCTTGCGATAGTTGCTATATAGATAGTTTGTTGTAAATTTATATTTGGTATATTTTGGTAATATTCATAACAATGAAAGGATGAACCTATGTGGTACCGGTCGGATTACCCCTTCCACATTCTCATTTCCTTTATCTACTAAGCCGTGCTTTATTGAACATCGAATATAATATGCAACACAAAATTAATAAAACCGGTTCTGGACAGGCAGCTTTGCTACTGAATTTACTTTTGACTTTGTCTGATTGTAATTCTCTAGCATAAACAACGTGCGAATCATGTTATACATACAACCTGGCTACAATACTTCGCAAAAATTGGATTAATATCTAAAATACTGAATTAGTTAATGTTTTTCAATTTGATATGTTTAAAAAAATCTCAAATTTTATCATAAAAAATGATAATAATTAATATATGAGACTTAATGAAGCATTAAATACTATATATATATATATATATATATATATATATATATAATGTTACAATGCAGACTTTATTTTTTATTAGATGTAGAGAACACGATATATTTTTGAATATCGTTATGTATATTAAAAAATATATACATGAATATATGGATTGTGATATATTTCAAGTGAAAACCTCTATTGACCTGATGATGAAGAAATTAGACAACTTACACTTGATTTACAAAAATTGACAACAGTTTAGAAGAAAATACGAATTTATAGAATAATATATAGATATTAAGAAATATTTGTCACATGACTAATTTAGTTTCAATTATATTTTCAACGACTTACGCACAATAAAGATAATATATAATATATATTCATGATGATAGTAAATAATATATAGTAAATATGATAGTAAATAATAAGTCCCTACAATTTTATTGAATATGTTCTTGCTGCCGCGCTAAATATTAGTGTGGGTACTGTGAATAACATCGCTTACAAAATAAAAAACAATACGTTAGATTCACCCAAGAAAACCTGTCTACATACAAAGTGGGTGACGAATCTTGACCATCTTGATATTGACTCTATTCGAGACCAAATATACGAAATGTATAAGAACAGTAAGTAAACAAACTATTTTATCGATATAAACATAATTTAATAAAATTATTTTAGAGAAAATTGTCTGTCTGGAAAGTATACATAAAAAAATTAGGGATATTCAGCTTTTTGAGTGATGTAAGACATCCTTTCATATACTATTACATGGCATAGTGCATAAATGGTGCAGATAACCCTCGGAGAGGTTTAATGAAACTTCCAGACATTGCCTTAAAAATAATTGAATTTTTAAAGGCATAAAATAACACCAAGGAAGATAAACTATTTGTATTTGTGTATCTTGATGAAACTTGAACAATAACTGACTGAAACTTAAAGATAACAAAAATTTATGGAAAAAGGTAAAAGTCCCAATATCATTCGATTAGGTTCTATCGGTCAGTATATTTATTAATAATTAATTGCCGATATATTGCTGGTCGAGAAGGATATTCCACCAAAAACTGTTTGAATATGTGGAAGGAAACATTGTCAACCATAACACCTTCGGTTTGGATGAACTCGATAAGACATTCAGAGGAAGTAATAGAATTAATGGTGGAATTGTGAACATGTTAGACAGATTAGAAATTAGCAGTTTTGTAATTGAACAGACAGTGAGTCGGAAAGTGAACGTGACTGAAAGAAACTTTCAGAATATGTGATAATGCTGTGCAATGCTGGAAATTCCTGAGATAGAATGATGAGAGTGGAAACAACTAAAGGTATGCACATAATTAAATGAATATAATTGTAGAAAATAGTATTGTAGGGCGCGAAAGACTTTGTGTGCACAGATATAATTGTAATTGCTCAAAATTAAACATGATTATTACGTTAGAACGTATGAGGAGAGAATGAATACTAACTGCTTTGTAGATATGATAAATGCATTAGAGATAATTCAGTGATTAAGTTTATGAAGAATGGTGTACACAGGTAGTAGCAGAAGAAATAAAATATACAGTGATACCAAGATGACTTGCCAAGTAAACCCACCATCGAAAGAAGCAAGAACAAAACGTAAAAAGGTAAATAGATATTCGAATGAAAGTAAAATACGTTTCTTAGATATATAATTGTTAATTAGGTGGATTAAGCCTCCAAGGGGATACCACTAAGAAAAGAGTTCATTGTAAACAAAACAAATCTAACCTACAAACTATTATACATGTGTTCTTAAATGTAGTTTTAAGTCCTTCGATAATGTATGTATTAGATGTGCTATAATGCTAAAATAAATTATATGTGATAACATTTTTGTTCAATTATTTTATTTAGATTAGAATTTTCTTGTATGTCAAAGCCAAACTGAATTAAAACTCGTTGTTGATGCGGCAATATTGCAATATTTCGACGTCACAAATATCCCTGACGCATTACTCAAAAACTTTAAATATACTATAATTAATATATATATATATATATATATATATATATATATATATATATATATATATATATATACATATTAGAGAGCATTATTCATATTATATATTTATATAGCATAATAGTATGTACGTTTACTTAAACAAATTTTAACCATTAAGATATAATAATAAAGCAACATTTTTCTAGAATCTATAAATTCGTGATTAGGCCTTAGCAATATTAACTTACTGTAAGTTAAAGGATTTGATACACTAAATATTTAATTAACCAAAGGGTGTACATTTGAATGGTTTTTATTTTAAATTTAGATTGTGCGTCAGTGGTTAATAGGTAGGGCAACAGTGAGAAATCTTGATGGATGCTTCCGACGTTCTGGTATAGAAACCTAACATGATTTTACAACTGAAACATATGTTAAGTATGATGATTCTTACACTGCGGCTTTGAGGAGGCACATTATTTGCCGTCATTGATCATTCATTCATCGTTTATTTTTTTATAAAAATCTAAATAAGTATATTCCGTGAAATCGCATTTTGCACTCAATGAACTATCAAGATACTCGCGAAACTGCGCCTACTGTTTTAGTGGAAGAAGTCAGTATTAATTAATTAAAACTTTACAAAAACAATCGGAAGTATGAATATTGGACTTCGTATAACATATAAGAGAAACATCAACGTACAAGAGAAATTCAATAATTGATGGAAAATATTCGGAACTAATTTTATGAAAAAAAATATGACCATGTATTGATGCTTTTCTAAAATAAATTGGTTTTGTTTACAATACTTAAAATTTTAGTATACTAACTGAACAACCTGTACAGCAAAATCTTCAGAATTTATTATATATAGTGAGGACAGATGAATATAATATGCCTATAAATTTTTTAATTTAAAGCTTTTTAGTTTGAAATATTGTTCATCGATAGCCATTACTTTTTCCCATCTTTAAGGCAATTTACGGATTCCATCTCGAAAGAACTATGTACCTTTTAAGGCTATCGATGAATCGACCCATTTCTTAGTATCTTCATAAGTGAAGCGCTGGTCAGACAAGTCACAATCCACATGTCGGAACAAGTAGTCATAGGAAAAAAGTCTGGAGTCTGGAGTCATAATGAAGTATAACATTGTTGTGTCTTCGCTCGTATTTCATCCATTCTTCACGCAGTGCTTGACTATAACACATCATTGTAGTTCATTCCAGCTCATACTATACCACACTAATCTGGTTCCACCAGCTTGGAGCCATGTATACTCGATTTTGTCATTCATGTTTATGCCAGGTTATAACCAGGTGGTCCATATGATTTGTTTGGCTTTGGATTATCACAATGGATCCACTTTTGGTCAAAAGCAACAATACGACCCAAAAAACGTAACATTTTACGTATGATCAAACGCTCTTGGTCACTTGGGTTCAATTCATACGGTTCATATTCATGTTCTTCAAGGGATTGGAGATGGTTTCTTGACTTATAGCTTCTTACATTTTATTCGAATCAATATCGAGTAATACCTTCAAATTCTTGTCTTAATGTTTTTTTGCCTCTCCAGAACGCTCTTTGCATTTGGTATCAACATTATTGCTTTTGAAACGTCGTATTCGCAAGTTGAAATCGATGGAGCATGTTGAGCTCAATGACCTTCAACAGCATTTTTCTTCAAATTGAATAAAAAAGTAAAATGCAAATTCGATCTATTCCATACAAATTTAGAGATTTTCAACGCACTGACATTTTTTGTTCACACTTCGACGGAAAGTGAAGACTGCCAGTGGGGCTTCAATAAGAAGTTGGATACAAGTGCACCAGATGCGAGTTAATATACAGTAATATCACCTGTTGTAAATATTTTAAAATTAATTTATAGGGCTGATATATTATACTGTTAGCATCATTACGATAGGCATTACCATCCACACTTAGAATTTAATTTTACGTAAACTTTTAAAAGCAGCGTGTTATAGTCTGGAGATTTAAAAGTTTTGTAAACAAATCTTAACATCTCTATTAGTAGAAGTTGTGTAACAGATCGATTGTGCCACGCAAGTTCTAACGAAAGTTGCTAACGTACGAAGCTACGATTATTATTATAAAAAATCAGATCACAGAAAGGGACCGAAAATATTCTTTGGACGCAATTTTCCCCTTATTTTCATACAGCTTGCGAAAATAAATATCAATATAACTTGCTTTACATTTAAAACTGCTTGTCACAGATCTAACATACTGTTTATACTCTAAAAAATATTAATACCTTTTATGATGCAATAATCTCAGACGCAGATTTCAAGTGATATAAAAACGATTCAAGTTTTTGTGAGAATTTATGATGTAACTTTACCAACAAATTTATATTTTTTAGGTTTTAATAATCAGTCTTAAATTAAACCCGTAACAGTACCAAAGTATAATCAAAATTATTTTATTTTTTTTTAATGAGTACGGTCCTGATAGCCTGGATGACTGTGAATGAACCTATCACAAAATTTCTCTGCTGCTGTGTTTGGTTTGAAAATTAAACAAATAACTTCCATAGAAATAATGTTAAGCATTTAAATATGAAGTAAGAAATTGAATGATATTATTATAAGGGTTTTTTTTCATATTCATTATTGCTATTGCATTTGTGCAAGATGAACAGAGGCGGTGAAATAGTGCCAGTGAGTATTATTAGTGACGGAAAAGTAGTGAGAGGCAGGGATGAAACAGGTGTGTAAAATATAGACGCATTTATTATAAATTCCTAATTTTATTGATTGTGTAGAATGACCTTCAAAGCTTTAATCTTTAATATTGAAAAAGAATATATCGAGGTTAGTTATTGTAAAAGTCCAATAATATTCCTTATATAACCTTATAATTTTAAGGTAAGGACAAATTTAACGAAAAATGTCCTTACCAAGGTTTCAGGAATGAATAAAGCACAGAAAACCTATTACGTATTCAAACCTTTTCTTTTATGTATTCATTGGGCTGAAAACTGTTGCTTCGAAATGGTAATGTGAGTTCTAGAAATAGGAGGGCGCTGGTTAGAGTTTTAGCCTGAAACTTGATCACTTGTATTATTGATGCCATATTCATGAGTTTTCTTTCTGTAAACATAATAGGTTCTTGGGAATAAATTCGAGTATACTACACCGGAATAACGATCGAAAGCAAGAGACAGATCTCCCACCACATTTTCTTTTTTCTTAGTTACAAGGCATCGACGATTAAGAGCTTTTGAAGCTTTTTAAGCAAAATAAGTAGGACTGTTTGCATCGATATAAGATTATGGATGAAACATTGTACCATTAATATTACATGGCATTACTGGGTGGAACCATTTTATAACCCACCGTATAGTCCTTATTTGTCTTTCGTTGAGTACTGGCTTTTCGCAGACGTCAAAATTAAGTGGTCAAGGCGACAGGACGGTTCTTCTACTGTTGCGATAATCGCAGGTCCGAATTATTCTGTTGGGACATGGATGTACTTTATGTTTATTATGATGTCGGTAGGCTTAATGTCGAGAAACATGGTTGGGAGCCCATGTTAAACTTTAGGCCCACTCCAGATAAACCATTAGTTGGTAAAAGGAGACTTTAAGATATATATATATATATATATATATATATATATATATACATTTATTTGAATTAAGAAAGATTTAATTTTAAGAATCAAATTTACTGATTTAAAACGTATGTTTCAGTTTTTTAAAAAGTAAACCAAAAGCATATTTGAAGTTGTGAAAATTGAAACATTTCCAGAATTATTAATTTTAATTTAAGGAATATAAATAAATTATTTTGAACCATTAAATTATTTCAAAAATAAAGAAATAAAAAACCAGAAAATCAAAAGTAGCATATGTCTTGTCCATGTTAACAACCGCTTCATATTGACCCACAATTCAGTCAATTATCAAGTTCGTCAGAACATAATTTACAACATTTTATTTTTCGTCAAATTCGAATCAATCAATGTGGGTTATGCACATGAATAGTAGTGTAACGTTCTATGACTAACGTTCCTCCATTGTGTAAATAAAACATATATTTCGAAGTTTTAGTCGATATAGTTAGTTGTATATTGTAACAAGAATTTTGTGAATATGACTATATATAAAGAAGATGACAACGAAATTCTCAAGGAAAATCTACGATTATTTGAAGGTATTTATAAGTTATATTTTTATTCAACATTATAATATATTGCGACAGAATAATTTGAAAAGAATGCATTTTTAAGAATTTTTTTGTCTTTTGGTTTTGCCTTTTTAACAACTTTGAACATATTCAAATATATAACCAAAAAACTGTATTAAAGGTGTTAAATAAATATTATATGTTAAATTAGATCCGTTGTTGACTTGCAGATTGAAGTATAACACACTTTGCCAAATGTTACTGTAGCAAAATAATATTTTAGTTTTTGTTGAAAAATTAATGCCAGTTTATCTACATTATCCTACTATATTGATAAATATAAAATATCATAATCGTATAATACTACCATAATATCGTAATAACGATGTAATAAAAATATATATATAACAAATTTTACTGATTAAAACACGCTAAATATACATATTTTAAACTAATTAGAACAAAATTGTAGAATTATTATAATTTACAATTACAACAATAACATCACCGTTTATAGCTTTCACATATGTATGTATTTACGGACTTTGGTCACATCACTTCATATGAACGGCATTAAACATACCGACTGGAGAGTGACTAAGTTAGATATCAGCTTAGAAGACATCCTGTCTTTCCCAGCCTATGGACAATCACAATTATAAAGCATCATAAGCAAGATTATATGAATTTTAACAGTTAACAGATGTAGAAATATTTCAAAA
Source organism: Rhynchophorus ferrugineus (assembly GCF_030347505.1). Classification (NCBI taxonomy): domain Eukaryota; kingdom Metazoa; phylum Arthropoda; class Insecta; order Coleoptera; family Curculionidae; genus Rhynchophorus; species Rhynchophorus ferrugineus. The sequence goes on along the minus strand of NW_027472580.1, from coordinate 84,793,754 downwards.
CAAATGTCCTAATAATCGAACATATAGAATGTATAAAATGCTCTTTATAAATCTTAAGTTAGAGCTATTCGATACACACAATATATTTTAATTAATAAACCCGAATGATATCTTGCTAAAGTCCACGAGCCTCAATTAAATAATTTTAATGAAACACTTGTGCGAAAAATGGCGCCCTACTATTCCGTATTGGCTTTGTTCAACATCTCTTGGTCAAGATGATACATCGACTCAAGTACCTGATTACGCTTCATCAGAAAAACAACATCCTTCTTTGGGTACTGTTATTTTGTAGGAATTAAATAAGAAACCGTAGATAATTGTGAAAAATATTCTATATTGATTGAACTTATCTCTAATATGCTATACATACAAGGCATAGGCAAAATAATTTAAATACCATGCAATATAGTGTACTTCTCTATTTTGTGTTCTAAATTGTTGGCAAGATTACACCCGTGTAAATAATGTGACAGGTATGTATTGCTCAGTTTACATGCCAAGTCTTATATATTTTATTCAAAGTTATTTTGTACATACGTCATCTAAATTTGGCTTTGACATACAACAACATTCTAGTTTAAATAAAATATTGAAAAAAAATGTTTCAAACAATAGACAAGTACATATAATGCATATATTATCGAAGGACCTAAACTACCTAAAGAACACAAGTATAATAGTTTGTAGGTTATAGTTGCTCTATTATATTTATATTGAACTCTTCCACATCACCCATGCGTTAAAGTCCTAGTTGAGTTTTTCTATTTAGTGGTGTCCCGCTGGTAGACCAAATCTACCTAATTAACAATTATATGTCAAACTAATGTTACTTTCATTAGAGAGCATATTTACCTTTTTATGTTTAGTTCTTGTTTCCTTTGTTGCTGTGCTGCTTGTGAAATCATTCTGATATCACAATATATCTATTTGGTCTCTTCTGTTACTACCTATGTATAGTTCTCTTAATAAAATTAGATATGATCATTGCATTATCTATAATGCATTTGTTATATCCGCTAAACGGTTGCTATTCTTTCTCTCCTGACACATTTTAATCAAATGCTCATATATATTCTGAACAATTACACAAATATCTGTGAAAATAAATACTTTAGACCCTACAGTAACATTTCCTATAGTTATCTTATGTTAATTATATACCCAGCTTTAGTTGTTTCCACTCTCATCGCCCTGTTTTGGAAATTATCAGTATTGAATCATAATCCGATATTCAGAAAGTTTCAATTAAGTGAATAACTAAGCTGTTAATTTCCAATCTATCTAACAATTATTCACAATTCCATCATTTGTCAATCTCTTCTTCAATGTGTCTGATTGAGTTCATCCAAACCGAAGGTGTAATTAACGATTGGTGTTTCCAGCATGAAGTAAAACATATCTGCAATAAATTATTAATAAATGTTATGACTAATAAAACCTAATCAATTATTATTCCAATGTTGACCTTTTTCTAACAACTTTTGTTGTCATAACACTAATTTTATTATCATCTTGCTATGAGTGACCATTGGGTATATTGGTCCCATTCTGAAGTATCCAAGTCTCACCATAGTTAATTTTTTTATATGCTTTAGAAATTATATTCTTTTAGAAGCAGTATCCGGAAATTTTATTAGACCTCTTCGATACTTTTCAGATAACCTTTTTCCTTTGAAATAATTGAATTAAATTATGTTTGTATTGAAAATCTACTAGCTGTTTCTATACATCTCATATAATTAATCTCTGATAGAGCTAATTTGAAATTTATCAAAACAAGCAAAGCATTAAAATAATGTTTGCCGGTTTATAATCTCTTATCACTATTGTTTTGATGAATTTTGCATACGTTTAACAACCAGACGACTTTATCAGGCTAGTTCGGTTACACGTTCGAACTTATCAGACAACAGGTCTCTTTTTAACTAGACTGAAATGAAAAGAAAATTTTTGTGTGATTTTAAAACGAATTTATAAATTGCGGTAGGCCATACGTTACACAACTTGGTGACTTATGTACAAAATACCATTGGATCGAATGTATTTCATTTCGCTTATACAATAATTTCTTAAGGGATTCTTGAAAATCAATCCAGCTATACACGAATACACTATTGCTATCAGTAGAGTCGATAATTATTTCTTTCAGATGAAGAAGAACCAGCAGATTTTGAAAAAGCCATTGTAGCAGCAGGATGGGGGAAATTTCATATAATAGTTTACCTTTTGTCCATAACGTGCGGATGGTCATCAGTATTCGAGACAACGACTATGTCCTACGTATTCCCAGCGGCAGAATGTGATCTTAACTTAAAGTTGGAACATAAAGGCTTACTGAATGCCGTTACTTATATCGGTAAGTATTTAAGAAATAGTTCAATCTGGTAAATTTGATTTAATCATTTTAAGGTATGATATCCAGTGGATTTTTCTGGGGATATTTATGCGATACCCTGGGAAGGAAGAAAGTTTTAGTGGCAGGCTACTTCCTCGATGGTTTGTTCATGTTGCTCGCTGCTACGTCTCAGAATTTTCCGATTCTAATGACCGCAAAATTCTTTGGCGGTTTTATGTGAGTACTTGATGTTAAAATATTTAAATACCTAGCTTTCGCTCAATCATCATTTCCAGAATAAATGGGCCATTTTCCGCATTGACCTCTTATTTATCTGAATTGCATTGTGCCAAACAACGTGGACAGGTACAAATGGTTTTGGGGGTAATATTTAGTATTGCTTTTTTGGTACTGCCACTTTTAGCAATTCTCGTACTTCCACTGGATTTTAAATATGTAATATCGGAAAACTTCGGTAAGTAATATAAAACCCTGCAAATATATATATATATATATATATATATATATATATATATATATATATATATATATATATATATATATATATATTTGCGGACTAGATATATTCGACTAGACTATATGTAGTCTATTCAAAGTAGCAGTGAACTCACGTCATCTCAAGTTATGACGTCAACAAGCTACAATGTTGCCATATTTAACGTTGAAATTCTACGCATGTTAGTTTATTTTACCTTCGATATATAACAACATTCTAACATAAATAAAATAATGAAATAAAAGTTTATTAAATATAATGTATTCTAATATTACAATACATCTATGGCATATATCATCAAAGCACTTAATCTACAGTTAATTAAACAGTCACAATAGTTCGTAGGTTAGAGTTATTTCATTTTATTTACATTGAACCCTTTTCTAAACCATCTATCACCTAGAGGCTTGATCTACTTAATTAGTAATTGTACATTCAAGTAATATATTTTATTTTCATTAGAGAACAAATAATTATTTTATGTTTAGTTCTTGTTTCTTTTGTTGCTCTGTTTTCTTGTGAAATTATTCTGATATCACTCTGTTTCTCCTTAGTCTTTTCTATTACCATCTGTGTACCTTTTCCTTAATAAAATTAGAATTAAATACTGCATTATCTCTAATAAATTTGCCATATCTGAAAAATATTTAGTATTTATTCCATCCTTGTACCTTTTAACCAAATACTCATATATATTCTAAATAATTACACACATATCTATGCTCATAAATATTTAAGACTTTACAATACGATTTTCTGCAGTTATCCTATGTTAATTATATAGTCACCTTTTGTTTGGGATATGATGAATTTGGGAGATTTTGGTTATAGTGACCATATTAATATTCAATGCAACTACAACACAATAAAAATATTTACAATAAAACCCCAGTAGCTTAATATTCAATAGTATCAATGTTCACATCTCTAACGCATTTCACTGGTAAAAACGGGCTCAATTGCCTCATTTCTGTTCAAAGTTATTTAATAGAGATGTAAACCGTTTTTGACTGACAATTTATTTGGTGTCAGCATTTTCAACCAGAGTTATCACAAATATTAAGCAGTGATTTTAAATTAATCAAAACAAGTAAAACGCGAAAAGAACGTCTGTCGGTTTATAATCTCTTATCACAAATGATTTGAAGAATTTTGCAGACATATATAACCAAACGACTTTGCAGGCTGATTCGTTTATATATTAGAACTTATCAGAGAGCATTATATCTCGTTTTAACTGGAACAAAATGAGAAGGAAAATATTATCAGATATTAAAGCAAATTTACAATACATCATTCATCTTGATGAGGTGAGCTCACTGCTACACTTAGACTACTTACTACAATATGCTACGATGCTAACATATAAATGCTACAATAAATATACTTGAATAGAGAGTAGATGCGTATGCGATAGCATAACATTATAAATATGTTATTATAGTTATTCATCCGTGGAACATATATCTCTTCATATCTGCTGCCGTCCCACTCACCAGTGCCATTTCATTTATATTCCTACCAGAAAGTCCGAAATTTTTAATGACAACGGGAAGAAATGAGAAGGCCCTACAAGTTTTCAGAAAGATTTATCGTTTGAATACAGGAAAACCTGAATCATCATATCCAGTAAGTAAAGACATAAATCACGTTAAGTCCACAAATTGTTTCCAAATTCTTACTAAAAGAAATAAGTTTCATCAGTATATTGCATACATTAAATACTATAAACTAAAGAACTACAAATTAAAAAATAATTTGTCCAAAATATACCAATAAATATCAGGTTTAAATTTACTGGATATAGGAATTACGATATATTTTTAGCATTGGGAACTATAGACTGAAAACAGTCGAAACAGCCGATAGTCAAAAAACTAGCGACTGAAAATAGTAATTACTATTTTCGGTCAAATGCACTGTTCGACTGTTTTTTTTTTCAATTCGTGATGTCAGGCGTTGATGTACGAACTCTTTCTTGTATAAATTGGGAGAGAGGAAAGGACGGAAATAATTGCTTGGAGCAGTTAATTTTATATGTGCTTATATTTTCCAACGGTAGTATAAGCGAGTCGGAAAAATCGGAGTGTAAAAATGAATGGAGTTTTTCAAGGAAATTGAATATTACCCCACAAATGTTTTATCGTATTTTAATATATGAATTTCTGTTTTCAAATAATATACTATAACAAATACAGACAATACAATAAAACTTAAACATGTACCTAGAAAAAAAACTAATTCATGGTAAAATTAAAAATCATCGCACAGTAACCACCAGAGATTTTTTAAATAAAGAAAATGCTTTATTTATTATCGAATGGAAGTATTTGAACAAAAATCGAGAAAGTAATTGAAATAGTACCTATTATTGCCATAAAAACAGTCCAATGTTTTTACTATTGATCATGCACAATTTTAAACTTTTTACCCTATTACATTTACAATTTTGAAAAATATGGTTCCAAAATGCTGATATACTAATACACAATATATTGCTATTTATAAGCAAGCTACCAAAAAAATTTTAAAACTATATATATCACATATAAATCGATGTAATCTGTAAATGGGGTACATTTTTGTCAAGGTTGCGGTTAGGACGACAGAGCTAGAACATTAATAATCAGTCGAATGAAACTACTAGAGCCAAAAATAGTAACAAAAAGTACACGACTGAAACAATCGATAGCAAATAGTAATCAGTCGGACTGGACCTAAAATCAAGAAAATTAAGGAAAATTAGTTGGAGCTAAAATAGCAACTGAAAACAGTCGACTGAAACAGTCACTGGTAAAATGTAGTGAAATCAGTCGAACCAAAAATAGCGACTGAAACAGTCGATAGTAAAAAGTAGTCAATTACTAAACAGGTCGATTTTCGATTTCAGTCTATAGTTCCCAACATTACTTATTTTCTATTTACAATACATTTTAGGTAGTCATGCAAAGTTTTTTATTTTAGCCGCTTGAAACCATATTTCTTTTTTATCCACCGGAAGAAGAAACACCAAGTAATTATTACTTTTATCACAAAACATCGTTTACAGGCATTATATAATATTGATAATTTTCATTATATTTGGTCCTGTACATACATTTGGCAATACATAACTTCAGAGATAGCTTTACACATAAACGATTTAAAATATAGTATATTCTTGGTATTGCTGAATAACATAATAGCAATATAATAAAAGTATATGTAATAATACTTCCTTCAAATATTACCAAATACATACTTGTCTTCTTGTATTACACTATTTCGTATCTGCATGAAGTTAAAGGCACATATTCGTCTGCTTCACATTAATCTGCACACAACCGCATATTATAATTTGCGATTTTCAGACCTCTCAATTTACTCCTTTTAAAAAAATTATTATATGTAATTATTATTATATAAAATAATAGTTATATTAAAATTATAATTAGGAACCGCATCTTGTTTAAGCAATGCTCTTCTACGTTTGGATCCATAATCGTCTAGTCTGAAATACAAAAACAAACATTACTTTGTTGTTACATTGTTATTTTTAATTTCATTTGAATCCTTATCCTAGAAAACAATATTTGTGTACTGTTTTTACATGTTTCACAGTCGTGGCAAGGAATTTTGTATATTCTTTGGTTTTATATTTATGGGTTATGATATTTCAGTTTAAAAGATTTATTAAATTAAAAATGATTTCCCTCATTTATTGCTTTTATTCTTTAAAAAAAAGTTTTTCAAATAATTTGGGCTTTTTCGGAAATAGTGATATTAGCTGATATAACAGACATCTTCTATAGTTGTGGTACATGTTGTAGTCTGAATAAAACACCTATTAGGTTAATGATCTTAATTAGTGCTTTTCTTGGAAGTTCCTTTGATATTCTCTGGATATCAAGTTCAAAACCAGGAGGTTTTTTGAGCTAATATTATTTTATATTTCTTTCTTAACATCAGTTAGTCACAAATAAAATTCTCTCCTGTTCATCCTTTCCTGTTCAAAGGTGCAAGGAAATAATTTAACGTTTCCAATTGAAAAATTCTCTCGAGGTGGTCTGCAACTCATGTACTCTCCTCCTTGTTATCTCTGGCCCAGCACCTATCCTCATTTTTTATTGGAGCTTTTCTCTCTTTTTTTTTCAATACTAATTCTACAATTTCTTTAGGGTATTTATTGCTGTTTAATTTCCTTCTCTTTTCTGGGGTACTTTATTACTTGTACTTGATTAACTTCTTCATCTGAAAATCCAGTTCTTTTCAGTTTGTATCTGGTCTCCCAAATTATTGTTTTCTTCTAATGCTATTTTAACCTATAAAACTTCTTTTTCTATTAACCGGACGTGAATTACTTGGCTTTGATCAATTTGAATGTTGAATCATTTTGTGTATTTGAATACATCATATTCACTTTTTGCATTATATTCACAAGTCAGCACAATCAGTGGATAGTCTGAGTTTAGTTGAAGATTTCTTTTTCTTCAATTTGCATATAATTGTTTGAAATGTTTCTAAAGATGAAGAAATTCTGTAGCTCTAGTATCTTATCTGGATTTGCTGGCCTATAATGTGTTTACCTGTCGAAATAGTTATGAAATAAATCTAAAATTATTTAAGTCCTGAAAACTGTAAGGTAGGGTCGAAAAAGAGTATGCAAAAAATTGAATAGTATGCATTTTAGCATATTAATATAAAGTAACAAGCGTCTTTTTGAAAGTAAATACTAACCTTATTAATCCATATTATCATATATCACTAAATAACTAAACAAGACGAAGTTCCTGAAATTATATCATATTTTTAGAGTTTGTATAAAATTAATATTAAAAATTCCTTCGCCATTTCATCATATTATTGAGAATTAAAACCTACTAGTATTTTTAGGTAAAAGTATTAGTTGATGAAATTGCAATTAATCAAAGCAAAAACCATGGGAAAATGACAGCCAACAGAACGAAAAAAGAAGCTTTAATAGAAGGCTGGTCTCAATTAAAGCCACTATTTAAACGACCATATTTACCAAAGATTTTATTTGTTTGTTTTATACAATTTTTCTCGATGACTAGGTGCGTTACATAATAAGTATAAACGCTAATATAATAACATAATTTATTAACATCGCAGTTTAAATACCCTACGATTATGGTTACCTCAATTGTTCCAAGCTGTCAATGATTACCAACAGTTTCATGACGAATCAGCCCCATTATGTGATATGATGTCCGTATTTAAAGTTAACACGAATGAGACCGAAGATATTTTACAGAGTTCAGCAGAATGTGTTGTGGTAAGTAATCAATAAATGTGCGTTATATCAATGAATACTGATTATTGCTTTAATTATTTGATAGAATACCAATAATTACTCTGTGTATACCAATTCAATGGTTGTTGCTGCCGTTAGCATTGGCTCTTATATCGTTGCTAGTGGATTCATTAACAGAATAGGAAAGAAACATTTATATTGTAAGTTTAAAAATGTCAAAATATTAAGTTTGTGTAAAAATGTTTGTGTAATATTTTATCATAGTAATTCATATCACAGTTATCATTATTATTAGTAGAGTCTATGCAAAGTTATTTTGTACATACGTCATGTAAATTTGTGACAACAAAACGTCGCAATATTAACGTATCAACTCTGAGTTTTAGTTCAGTTTGGCTTTGCCATACAAAAAAAATTTTAATCTAAATAAAACAATTAAACAAAAATGTTATCAAATATAATTTATTTAAACGTAATAAGTACATCTAATGTATATATTATCGAAGGACTTAAAACTACAATTAAGTACACAAGTTATAATAGATTTGTAGGTTGGGATTGTATTTTATTATATTTACATTGAACTCTATCTTTTACCACCTATGAGGTAGAGCCTTAGGAGCGTTTTTTATGTAGTGGTATCCACTGGAGACCTAATCCACCTAATTAATATTTATTAATTAATAATTAGTAATAAGAGCATATTTACATTTTACGCTTAGTTCGTGTGTCGTTCGGTATAGTATTTCCTTGTAAAGACATTTTAATATCACTGTAATTCTCCTCCTCACTCGTTTGCTCTGTTAATACCTGTATACGTCTTTCTTGATAAAATTATATTGAATTCTGCACTCACATTTCAGTGCATTCTCCTTAATACATTTGCCATATCTGCAAAACAGTTACTATTCTTTCTCTTCTGATACATTTTATCCTAATGCTCATATGTATTCTGAATAATTACATACATATCTGTGTACATAAATCTTTTACACTCTACAATAACATTTCCTATATTTCCTATAACATTTCCTATATTTCCTATATACTTATTTCCACTATCATTACGCCGTAATAGAAATTGGCATCATTGAATAATATCATTTTCAGAAAGTTTCATCCAAGCGTTTAACTAAGCTGTTAATTGCGAATATGTCTAACATTTGTTAACTATTCCATCATTTATCAATTTCTTCTTCAATGTGTCTGATTGAATTCATCCAAACCGAAGGTGTTATTAACCATTCCTGTTTCAAGCATGAAGTACAATGTATCTGCAATGAATTATTAACAAATATCATGACTAATGAAACCTAATCAATTGTTATTGCAACGTTAACCTTTCTTCATCAACTTTTGTTATAACACTATTTTTATTATCATTTTGCCATGAGTGGCCATTGGGTATATTGATCTAATTATGAAATATCCGTACCCAGTATAAGTATTCATAAGTTCCACAGACCTCTTCGATACTTTTCAGGCGAACAGTTTCCTTTGAAATAATTGTATTAAATTATGTTTATATTGAAAAACCTCTCACTGTTTTTATATATTTCACATATTTAAACTCTCATAGAGCTCACATCAAGTTGATCTTGATTATATTTTTAATTTTTTGAGATATTTCAGTGACCGTGTGTGTACTAATACTCAGTGCAGCTGTAACACGCTAAAAATATTTTCAATAAAAATCACAGAATACTAATATTTAACAGTAAAAATGCTCACCTCTCTAACCAGCAAAATACTAACAAGAGGGGGCCGCCATTATCTCGTTTCTGTTCAAGGTCACTGTTTAGAAACGGATTCAGTTCTGCCTGGCTTCGGAATTTTTAATCAGAAAATACTAAGCAGCGACTTGAAATTTATCAAAACAAGGAAAGCATTAAAATGACGTCACTATTGTTTTGAAGAATTTTGCATGCGTTTGACAACCGGGAGACTTATATATAATAAGAGAACATACTGATCGGTGTACTTTAATGGCCTGTTGATGAGGAAAATTGAAATTGAAATGAATCAACCCTTCCCAAATAAAAATCCTGCGTCCTGCTGCATAAAACCTTTGGAGAGTTCTTGATAGATAATTTATTGTTTCTTTTTATTGAAATAAATTATATTAAATGTGCGGTTTCGATATTTTTACGATGTGTCCTAACAATCAATGAAGAAAGTACCTGAAATTCTGGATTTGTTGAGCTACAAGCAATATTTGTCGCGTCTTTATCTCCGAGGCCATATTGAAAACAAAATAATCTAATCGAAATAGTATAAACACTCCAAAAGATACAAAGACGCAGATTACATACATTTGTTGATGAGCAATAACCTCCACAGAAACTATGGAACTGTCAAGCTTTTAAATGAAAAGTAAATGAAAGTCCCATACAAAGGAACAATATTCTCGAACTGTAACTAAAGATGATATCATGATATTCTGATTCTAGTGTCTTTTTTTTATTGATCAGAAGTAATTTATTATTATTTTTCAGCGTTCTTGGGCATTTGTTCGGGATCAATGGCATTATCCTTATATTTCTCACGTAACGTTGTCACAACATTAACTTTGGCGTCTCTTTTTGTTGGCACTGGTAGTGTTATGGTTAACACTTTATTGGCTGTGATTGTCGATATTTTCCCAACCACTCTCAGGTATATACAAGAAATTAATATTAAACAATACATACGAACTACATATAACATTTTTCAGGACAATATCAGTAGCACTAGCAATGATGTGTGGTAGAACTGGGGCTGCCTCAGGAAATATCATATTCCCCTTGCTTCTGGAAGCTGGTTGCGCCCCACCATTTTTCTTCGTTGGTATATCAAGTATAGGTCGGTTAAGAATATTAACATAAAACCAATAAATTTAAGGAAATCCGTTTTGTTATAGGATGCGCTCTACTAGGCTTCCTTCTACCCAACACGGAGTTAAAACCGTTGCAGTAATTAAATCTCTCAAAAAAAAAACTCAATGAATATTATTCTGGAGTGTTATTTCTCGCGAGTTAATTAATTAGTAATTATTTCATATTAAGTATAAATTAATATGATAAATGATATATGTATTAATATGATAAGATGTTGTTTCTGTTTGTGTTACTGTTCATTTTGCATGCCATGTTTTGTATGTGATATTTTTTATAATAAATATGTTCAAACAATTTGTTTTTTATTTCACGTCATAATAATTATCGAATTACTTATTAATTACTTACGAGGAAAACTGTGATACTCTATTTTAATTTATATATTAAATATTTATACATAATATATATTACACAATGTATTAGGAAAACTGTTTTAAGTTATTTGTATCCATCTGTATTTGGAACACATTGGGTTGGGAAAAACAGTAACAGGGAATTTTTATAAACTTCTTTTGAATCTAGCTTTACATCGTTAATAGAGTGTGACAAACCGGGACAAATGATAGTTGGGCGGTATAAAGTCCGGGTTGTAAGATGGATTCTACTGACTTGTTCTGGCCATTTTTAACAACGGATTGCAACATTTTGTTGAAACCTCTTGGAGTAATTCTGAAAATAAAACGAGCAAAGAATATTGGACACTAGCGTTTACTTAAACACACCTCGCCATAAACTCAATACAATATTTGATGAGTAAAATGTATCTTTTTAGAAGTAAAAAATTAATACAAGGTTCAACCTCTATATATCATTAAAAATTAGAAAATATTCGTTCTAATAAGTTATTCGTTACCATGAGGTATGTTATATAGAGGTTAGGTTGAAGTACGATTATTTTTAAATGTAAAAAAAATTTTTTAATAACCTAACCTTTACGTAGATACCCATCTATTTACCATGTTGAAGCCAACGATTTACCACGAAAGCCAAACACAGCATTTTAATGAAAGCCCTTCATATTTGTCTTCCTTTTATTATTTTTTTTTTTTGATTAGAGAAAAGGTCATAGGTATGCATGCCAAAAGTGTTAATTATCTTATCCAAAGTCCGTTATTTAAACCAACTTTTTTAAGAAGTACCCGTTTTATTACATCTAGAGCGTTACGAGCTTCTTTTATTGTAAAATCACGCTGATTATTTTTACTTCCTTTTTTTCTCGCATTCTTCCGCTAATTTCTGAGCTATAAATTTCTGATATGATTTCTGATAATAAAAATGTTACAATTTCAACAGCAGTGAGTTCTTCAAGTATGGCTAAATCATCACCAAAGTTAACAAACCCTACTGAAGGTTCTTAACAAGTTCGGAGAGTGGAATGTCATCAACTTCATCATCATTCACAGCTTTAAAACCACCCTTCTTGAAGAAGTTTGTGATTGTCTTTTTACTGACTTGATTCCTAGCTTTGGCAATCATCCACATGGCTTGTAATAGTTGTCAATTGTTGTTGGAGTTTGGCGTTCAATATCAGCAAGATACTGTCTGATAACTTAATTTCTATAGTGCATTTTGTAGCTGTGAATTATGGTCCTTGGACTAGTGGTGATTTTGAAATCATATTTGCAGGCTAATAAGTACTTTATTTTTATGGTTGTTAGATTATATTGGGAATGTGCAGTACAAATATCGAAAAATATAAAAATTTTCTTCTCTTATTTTTTATGATAGGACTGTTAACCCAATTTTTAAAAGCATCACAGGTCATCCAAACCTTAGTATGTCTCATGTACTCTGTTGACAAAATCTATTCAAGATCTCTTTGAGACTAAGCATGCTGGGGAATGTCTTAAGGTTGCTCCAATAATTATGCCTAAAAAACCTGAAAAACCGACAGAACAAGTTGGACCTTACAGGCCTATTTCGTTGCTTTCATAGGAACACCAGATTTCCAGTTTGGATTTCGAACTAACCACTCGATAATCGACCAAGTAACATGACAACAAAAGGCATTCGAAGAAAAGAAATACTGCCCTGCATTTATTTCTGGACGTCTCGCAAGCTGTTGACCGGGTATGACATTTGGGATGAATTTACTTAAAACTATTTCGGCTGGAGTTTCACAGAGTAGTGCCTTGTAACTATTCCTATATCTGCTCTATATTGCTGATATCCCAATAACAAAAGAAACAGTACTTAGAATAATTTCCGACGACATAGTTATCATGGCAAAAGATGTATGTCTGTATAAGGCTGTAGAAAAAGTAGAAGTAGCGGTCAACAAGATCTACAAATGAACTAGAGTCTAAATCTGTTTGCGTTAATATTGTGTTGCAGCGAAAGGATGTCCGATTCTTCAAGCACCATCAGCTAAATACCTCGGAATAGATCTCGATGGTAGGTTAAATTGGAAACATCATGTTAGACAAAAAGCAGTGTAGATTTAACTCAAAGTCAAGAAAGTTGGTTATCGGTTTGTCGGAAGATACTCTCAACTTGACCTAAAATCAAAGGGATTGGTTTATCAGTCAATCATAATGCCAATTAGGACCTATATATGGGGTTGCACTAAAACATCCAACCAACTAGTAATCCATCACTCCCAAAACATAGTTCTACTATTAATTATTAATGATTATCGTTATGTAACCAACGAAGAACTGCATTATGACCTCAAAATCAAATGGATACACGAAGTTATCAAGAATGCACCTTAAAACATGTAATAAAGTTGCTAAATCACAGCAACGCAATGCAGCTACCGGACAACACGCAGGAAATCAGAAGATTGAAGCGAACCAAACCACACAAACTTCTTTCTTGTACAAGTATTCTTAACTTTAGCTTATGTTGTTTAGTTTTATTTTAATTTGGAACATACATACTGATGGATGAATCCTGTATTCACCTTGCTTGTGTATTAATGTAAGTACAACAGAACGGTATAAATAAATAAATTTGTAAATTAAGATTTTACTAAGCATATCTAATGTTTTATGTAATTATAAAAAAAAATTAGAACATCATGGTTTTCTCTATTTTCTAATAACGAATGATTTAAGCTTATGTGTTCCGGTACAGTTTATTCCTAGCAACAGCCTTAAAATAAGTTTTCTGTTTTTTAGGCGATCACACTTTCATATTGTCTTTGAATGATAAGGTTTTGTCCGGTAATTTGTAGAAAAGTCCTGTTTCATTGACGTTAAATATATCTCCGGGGTCATATTCGTCCCATCATCAAATATTTCTTCCTTTACTTTTGCAGTTTCACCACATTTATTTCATAGTATAATCCTATTTCTTTTTTTGGTCCAATTCTACTGCGAACTGCTGTGCTTTTTCCTCAATAGGGCCTCCAATTAACACATTTTTGTTCTGTCATTCTTACGTTATGATACCATAAATTCATTAAATCGAGGAATTCGTTGTATTGAGGCTCGTTGTATTAAGGTTGCACTGTATAACGAAATTGAGGTTCTAGAATATACATTTTCAGAACATTCAGCTCAAGAACATTTAACTGATTTAACGAATTACCGTACTTTTACATCAAGAATATTTTTTATGGCTTGGATTGGATTAATGGATTACAAGCGCGCTATTATATGACTATTAAATAACTATTAATAGAGATATGTGACATTAAAACTATTTACTAAGAAAAGGAGAAATTACACAGGATAATAATAAAAGAATATGTAATAAAGAAATATTTTTATTACTTATATAAAATAATATATAACATTATAAACTTATATAACAAAATAACTGTCGAATTGTATTTATTTCTAAAATAATATTACATAAAATCCAAAATAAAATATGAGAAATGTGATCTAGATATTGTGTTATATTATTTCATCAGATATTCATTAGAAAATATAACTATTAATAAACACGACCCTGTATAAGTTACTTTGCTACCGAGTTGACTTTTGACTCTACTTTAGCAGTAGCCTGATTATCATTATCCAAAATAAACAACTTGCGTATTATGTTGTAATACCTATCGTGCACTGTTGGATCATTGCCCAAAGACTTAAATAAAACTGAAAACTACTAGTAAAGTACTAGGTTTTTTTCCAAAAAAAAAAATTAAGAAATGAATCTCTTAAAAATTAATAAGAAAATTCATATATAAATATTTCAAACAAAGAATAAAATAATTAGATTTCTTAAATATATTTTCGAACCTTTTTTTTCAATTAAGTTTTTTCTCGACTGGATCTATTGCTTAACGTGCTTTTGCGATCTATTGCTTCTAAACATGGTCCTCCAGAATAAAGTTCCCGACGTTCGATTTCATCTCAGTTACTTGAGAGAAATGGGTTGTGCTGCGGAGAAATTGTTGATGGAGAAATCATGAAAATACAATATATATGGTTCATAATATCTACAACATAATACCGTAGGTTTAAAACATAGAATAAGAAGACATAGAAGGTGATCTCCAATATATAAGGTCGTAATCATGAAATTTTAAAAAAGATTTTAATAAAATTGCTTTGTATATAATAATATATAAACGATATAACATTATAATACTAAATTCATTCATAAAAAAGACCCATTTATTACGACAATTGTGATGTCTAACATATGAAATAAGGGCATATGCTGAAATGTTCATTACTCAATCATTAAACATATGTAAATATTATCCCCCTTATTCAACATTACTGAAAAATTATCCACTTCTATAACAACACGAATAATCATATAAAATTGTCTCTTGAAATTCTGGTGACTTTTGTCATCCACCAAAACACACAACAATTTGTTATTATTACCACATCAATAATTAGTAACTAGTCTTTTTGGAATTGTACTGCCTGGTTCCTATACATCTAAAGGTCAAGCACATATTCGTCTATCGAGATCTATCGAGAAACACAGCCACTTTTTTTCTGTATCAACATACAAAAATTAATTTTAACACGGTCAACTAGACGGTCTCTAACATCATTTGTGTTTTGATATGCCATTAAACTTATTATCTTTTATGATGCAATTACTGTACCAATTTCAATAAACACAGACCCAGTTTTTAGCTGATATAAAAGCTATACAAGAAGAAAAAATGTTGGAGTAATATAATTATCGGTATTAACAAGACAATAAATAATATGCAATTTCTCATTTATTTTCTATATCTCCGATGATAAGGTTTTTATTAAAATTATAATGATGAAACTTTAACAACAAATTTCTCTTGATAAATGTCAATTACTCGATTTACGAAAACCTGAGGTTCTTCATTAAATACATTAAAAACAATTTCAAGCAACGTTTATAGTTAATAATCAATTTTTAAAGATTTTATGTGGGTACGGTCCTGGCACTCTGGATGACTGTGATTACAAAAAATGTACAAAAAAATTTTCTTAGTGTAATGTTTGGTTTGAAAATTAAACAAACAAGTTCCATAGAAATAGTGTTAAGCATTTAAATACAAAATAATAAATCTTTTATGCACATGGTGGTAAGTTACTTTTTTCCATTTGAGTGTCGCGAGTGAGTTTCTGCAAGATGAATGGAGGTGGTGATGTTTTGCCAGTGAGTATTATATGTGATGAGAAAGTAAGAAGCAAAACGAAAGCTGGTACGTATAAATATCATATTAATTCATAGATAAATAATTAATTAAAGAAAATATTTCGTTTTTCATGAAACATGAAACAATGAAACAAACTAATGCTCAAAAAGATCATTATTTCTTTAATGAATTTTTAAGTTAGTGATACATTTTGTGTTAATGAACAAGTAAAAAAATATTAATAAATTACGTCTTATTAGTATTCTTAATATTCTGGTAACAATGTAGTTACTGCAATTAGTACTTAAGCTATCTGAAAGGTTTGTGGACTTATAAGACACGTCTGAAGATTCTAATCTTTAAATATTTATAGTTTACTATTTATAATTTGTAAAGTTAAAATTAATTAACTGCATAATTGTATCAATGAATAATGGTATCTTGCCAGAAAACTTATAATATTATTTGATTATATTGCTAGTTCAATGTAATTTAAAATTAAAATGATATATATTTTATTTGAATTTACGTTGTATGTAAATTACTAGTCTATATATGTTGTCTCTATATCTTGATTTACTGTAAATCATTCAAGTAACATTAGTAAAGCATTCCATAAAATTAGTAATAGAAATACTAAATATTAATTAAACACAATATGAATTAAGTTTATATGTTTATATTTTAAATGGTATTGCTGGGTTTCCGCGGAACTTTAATATCTCGATGACGTTTCGGCAGAATCTCGACAGCGATCTTCAAGTCTTGTTTGCTTTTGCTCTACTACTTATACGAGCTGAACTGAGGTCAATTTAAATAAAACATAATATATAACAAACAAAATAGTGTTTATTGTTATTCATATGTAAATAACTGTAATACTAATTAACTCTGATTTATATATATATATATATATATATATATATATATATATATATATATATATATATATATATATATATATATATTTGGTACTTCATTATGTACGGACCACTCAAAAATAATGAACATGAAACATTATTTATTATACGTATTATCCATATAGAATGTAAATCCATTACACCATATTATAAACCAATTCTATATAATCTCAAGCCAAGTGTTTTGATAAGGACGATAAAAATGCTCTGAACTTGAAATAGTTTTCCATTTATTTGAGGTGATGGCTAAATGTTATCGAAAATAGTCTTTAATTGTTTGAATAAACATAATATATATATATATATATATATATATATATATATATATATATATATATATATATATATATATATATATATAAATTTCCGGCTTAGCAACGTATATGATTATATGAGCAATGTCTAAATAACTTGGGAAATGCTATTTCGAATTCCAATAACAAGATGCTAACCTCTTTTATACAGTCATTTGTAAATTAAATGAGAGAGTAAATAATCTCAAAATGTTGAGATAAATCAAACCAATCAATTGTACGCAGTTCATATACAATATATTTTAATGGAATTTGAACAGAAACTTGAGGTTCAGGGTGTAAGGTCACCAAAGGCGAATTGCAGTAGTTCAGTGGCTCAGCCTTAATCTATTGGAATTTGGAGACACCAAAAATTGGAAAACCTTTTTGAAGGGGGTACACTATGCCATTTTTGGGAGATGGAGGTTTTAAATCTCAGAATAGTTCGGAAGTAATAACTCCCGATAAATCCAAATAAGCGAAGTACTCAGTGTAATATACCTAGCATTTGCTCAGAAAAACAAGATGTGCTGTACTCCAAACTACTAAAAGTATAAAATATTGAGGCTCTAGTGGAGAGACGAAGCAAAATAATTTGGAAAAAAATTATGAAGTTAACTCTAGTGAATTAATGCCATCTAGACATATGCTGTCATATGAAAGCGATGGTACAAGTTAATCTAAGGAATGACAAAAGCAATATTCCTATTGGTACGATAATCGCGGGTTTGAATCCTGCTGGGCAATGGTTGAAAATGTATATTTACGAATGTAATATGTACGAGTGGTGTTATAATTGTGACTGTACAAAAAGCAAAAGTGGAAAACGCCATAATCCAGGCTGTGTAAGACCGGATGTCTTCTGGAATAATTTCTCATAAGTTGGTCACTTGATGATAAACTTAATGCCGATGATTCGGAGTCTAGGTTAAGTAGTAGATCCAGCCCAGAAAAACTCTAGTTGGTAAAAAAGAGACCATAATATATAACAAAGGAAGCAATACTCGCTATAATCATATATAATTTTTACGCCGCAATTGCTAATTTCTCTATTAGACCTGTAGTTAAAATATTGTAAATATATTTATGGTATAACAGTAAAATAAAACGCCTATAATATCGAGCTTATATAATACTTTTTCAGCTAAATTTCTGTCATCAACCATGAATAATTTCTTATAGTATTAATTTCTGTTTATGGCAGAATTAATCGCTAATTACTTCCTATTTCTCTGGTAAATACTAAAGTTGTTTTTTACATTTATACTATGTTTATCTAGATATATGTTATAACATTTATGAAATACTTTAATGATATTTTCTTACTTATTTAGCGGGTTCACAATTGTAATAAGAGAAGAAAAGTGGTTTTTATATTGAATAGTAATAGATATAATAGATAGATAATAACAGAATATAATAGAGAATAATAGAAATTGTTGTTGACACACTAACTATTACTAGATACAGCTTGCTGATGAATTATTAACTAGTTTATACAATCTTACAAATCGTCACTATCTCATATTAGTCAAAAAGTGTATTTATTAGGTTTGTTGAGTCTTTCTCATAAATATTTAATATATAGCTGGACCAATATCACTATATTATTGAAATATATATATGATATATATATGAATATATATGAATCCTAAAGGATCAGAGGGGAAAAATTAAAACCAGCACTTGATTTTACTTCTTACAGTTAAATTTTTTTTTTATAGATGTAGAAAATATCGAATGTACTATACACATTTGTATTTCATCAAGAAATACAAATATTCTTTTATTTATTCTCGGTTCCCTCTAATTCATCCCATAGTATTGATACGCTACTACTACCACTGTTTTCAGATATTACCTGACTTTCAATTTTATTTTTCTTCGGCACTTCTACATATATTCTTTTTTCGATTATTCATTGAATGTCATCAATCACAAGGCGAGAGCCCTTCCAACAGAAGATGAACGAAAGGTAGCTAATGTCTTATAAACTAAGAGCTAGCAACATTTTTGAAAGATAATTTCAGGTAAGCTTCTCTTTTAACATATCTCTTTCACTCTCTCGGTCAGCAACAGGCCCAACTGTTTCACGGCAGGGGTTGCGTTTTCCAATGCGCATCATACTTATTCAAGTAAAATACTCAATTTTTACTTTAATTAAGAATGGATCATTTTCTAAATGATTTTTGATAGGCTTAGCATTGATATATATCGATATTTTTAGCCGATATTTTTTTACTAATTATTACTAGATACAGCTTGCTGATGAATTATTAACAAATTTATACAATCTTACTGATCGTCATAACCTCAAATTAGTCAAAAAGTGTATTTGTTAGGTTTGTTGGCTCTTTTTCTTATATATTTAATAAATATCTCGACCAATATCATTAATATATGAATCCTAAAGGATCAGAAGAGAATAGATAAAACCAGCACTTAATTTCACTTCTAACGATTAGATGTTTTTTCTTATAGATGTAAAAAATATTATCGAATGTGCTACACATATTTGTATTTCAGAAAGATATACAAATATCCTTTTATTTATTCTCGGTTCCATCTAATTCATACCATAACACTGATACACTACTACCAAGACTGTTTTCAGATATTACCTGACATTCAGTTTTATTTTTCTTCGACTCCTCTTCATATTTTCTTCTTTGGATTATTCATTGAATATCATCAATCATAAGACGAGAGCCTCTCCAACAGAATATGAAAGAAAGGTAACTAATATCTTATAAACTAAGAGCTAGCAACGTTTTTGAAAGATAATTTCAAGTAAGCTAATCTTTTAACACATCTCTTTCACTCTCTCTGTCAGCAACCGGCCCAACTGGCTGACGAAAGGGGTTGCGTTTTCCAATGCGCATCGTACCTGTTCAGGTAAAATACTCAATTTTTAATTAGATTAAGAATGGATAATTTTTAAATGACTTTTGATAGGCTTAGCATTGACATAGATAAATTAGTTAGTCAATATTTCTTGATATTTTTCCAAAAAAATTAAATATATTATAAAAAAAACATATAATTATATTTAATAAAATGTTTATATTAGTATTTTATTTTATAGGTTTAGTGTAATTTTTTATTTAATTTTATCGATATATCAAAATATCAATTTTTTCTCGGCGGCCTACACCTCTTCTGACTCTTTCAGCACTTTTTCAACATACCTATTTCATTTTCAGGACTTGTTCAGTATTCCTTCTTATTTAAAAAGTAGCATCCGGTATGTTATAAAGTTTCATAAAAATGTCTGACAATGAATTAATATTTCTGTTAAGACTGTCAAAAGTCAATAAACATCAAAGTCTATTAAAAGTAAAAAAATATCCATTCTTAATTAATTTAAAAATTGAGTATTTTTTTCCTGCACAGATACGATGCGCACTGGTAAACGCAACCCCTGCCGCCAGCCAGATGGACCGGGTACCGACCGACAGAATGAGAGAGATCGAATGTCAAAAAATTACCTTACCTGAAATTCTTGTTTTCCCTACGTTGCTAGCTCCCGTACTATAAGGCTTTAGATTTACGCGATCGCTGGTATCTGAACAATGTGCCTCTGGAGTGAAGATGAATCTTTCTGATCGTTACCTATTGCATCTTCAAGGCGAAAGCACCTGAGTGATTACCCTACTTGACTCTGAGTGGTAAATGTGGTACTTATATAGAATGGAATATGGACAATGAGTTTAAAATTGGATCTATTTTATTCGAGCACATCTGTGTATGTCATGGCCAGCTACGTCATAAAATTTTGGTCTTATTAGTTTACTGTTCAACTCATTTATATTCTTGCTGTGGCTACTGTTACCTGCTGTCATCCATTCTATTAAATTTATTCATTGCATAAAATGTATACATGATTTGTGTGAACATTCATACTGCAAAGGTCAAAGTTTGATCGAACAGTTAAAGTGGTTTTTCACTGCCCGACCTACAAACACTATTCATCTTTACAAACTTTTAGATCCGAATACACATCTGGCAGTAATAACTAGAACCAAAGCCATGGGGTACTAGAATATATAAAATATATCCCAATTGCATTTCTTAGTCAATGAATTGTTTTCTGATTTCGTCTAAAATTAAATAATATAATATAACAGGCATTTCATCTTAGTAATGGTTTTATCTATCACCAAACTTTATTTTACTAATTGAGAAGAAATCTACCATAACAACCTGGAAAAATGAGAAGAAAGTAGAAAAAATATTATGGCTTCGTTATACATTATTTCCCCGTAATTTTAATATAAATTTAATATAAATTTTCGCAATTTTTGTATACTTATTATATATATTGACGGTTTTATCAATCACTTTATTGACATATATATTTATATATACTACTTATAGCAAAAAATTGTTTGCAGTATGTAATTCCGTATACCTCGTAATATTAAGGTTAATTCTATTTTGGCAACCCGATTGTTTAGACTATTATTACGACCTTTGATATGTATTAGTAATGATCTGGGAAATAATAATTACGTTTAATTTTAACAACACTGCTAAAACATACATTGTTTATGTAACAATGTGTTAATAATAATTTCGTTTTAGGTATTGCGTAAGATATAATAATAATGTCCATAATGAAATAAGTTATAAAAAATTTAGTTACTTGATCACGACAACTTAATTACACATATTTTCTGCTTATTATCTAAACCTTTTTTAGTTAACAAATCGTGAAAACATCATTATTTAGTGTTGGGAACTATCGACTGAAATTGACTATCGATTGTTTAGTAAATGACTACTTTTTACTATCGACTGTTTCAGTGGACTGTTTTCAGTCGCTATTCTCGGTCCAACTGATTTTGTTACTATTTACTATTGACTGCCTCAGTATGTATAAAATTAGTATATAAATTAAAATAGTATACATATAGCTAGTATTATGAAGTATATAAATATATATACGTATATATATATATATATATATATATATATATATATATATATATATATATATATATATATATATATATATATCAAAAATACAGATTATAAAATAGATTGCATTGACTGATTCAGATTATATGTAAATAATGTTGATCAATCAATATTGAATCAATTAATCAATCAATTGAATAATAATCAATTAACTTCCGAATTAATTCAATTAACTAGTGAAACTGGAAGCTGTCTCTACTCTAGTTGGTGATTATTAAGTGATTGCCTTTAAATTATAATGGCGTCAGCATAAATTAGTGCTGTAAAAGTGAGATTATGGATTTGGAATTGGAATATGGAAGTTGAAAATAGCATATTGTTATACATGAAGTTTATTTTAATGAAATGGAAAAATGATAAACGCGGGATACTTCTTATGTACATCTCCACGTAAGAGCAAGAAAATCAATAAGGGACAACTATCCCAGTCTGTATGTAACCAGGCTGGGATGGACCGAATTTGTTCTGAAATGGCTTCAAAATTAACATCTCTCAACAACTAACATCTATTTTGATGAGATGATGTTTGAAGACGATGTGTTTCCGCAGCAGATTTCTTAAACTCATACAGCAAAAGTAATTAATGTCGAAAATGCAATATTGGACGTTTCACACAGAATAAGTGTAACACTAAGTAACTTAATAATACTAAAAAAAATTGTTATTTTATATTAAAAAAAATGCCAAAACCATCGAATTTAACGTTTATCGAGTTAAACATTTGGTTATGTTTAACACAAGTTTACATCAATACTTACCTATAACCATCAATAGATATCGCTTCCCAAAATATAAGCAAATAACTAATGTACAAAACGGTTCACTTAATTTATATAGAATGGAATATGGACAACGAGCTTAAAATTGGATCTATTTTATTTCAGCACATCTGTGCATGTCTGCGTCATAAAATTTTGGTCTTATTAGTTTACTACCATTCTGTTAAATTTATTCATTGCACAAAATTTATACATCATTTGTGTGAAAATTCATACTGCAAAGGTCATAGTTTGATCGAACAGTTAAAGTGGTTTTTCAATGCCCGACCTACAAACATTATTCATCTTTACAAACTTTTAGATCCGAGTACACATCTGCCCTTAGTCAATGAATTGTTTTCTGATTTCGTCTCAAACTAAATAATATAATATAATATGATAGGCACTTCATCTTAGTAATGGTTTTATCTATCACCAAACCTTATTTTACTAATTGAGAAGAAATCTATGATAACAACCTGAAAAAATGAGAGGAAAATAGAAAAAATATTATATAAACGTGGGATACTTCTTATGTACATCTCTACATAAGAGCAAGAAAATCAATAAGAGAGAACTATCCCAGTCATGTACCCAGGCTGGAAAATTAACATCTTTCAACAACTAACATCTATTTTGATGAGATGATGATGTTTGAAGACAAAATGATGTTTGATGATAAAATATTATGGGCTTCGGCAGCAGATTTCTTCAAATCATACAGCAAAAGTAATGAATGTCGAAAATGCAATATTGGGCGTTTCACACACAATAAGTGTAACACTAAGTAACTTAATGATACCACAAAAAATTGTTATTTTATACTAAAAAAATGCCAAAGCCATCGAATTTAACGCTTATCGAGTTAAACATTTGGTTATGTTTAACACAAATTTACATCAATACTTACCTATAACCATCAATAGATATCGCTTCCAACAATATAAACAAATAACTAATGTACAAAATGGTTCACTAATTGTGAAGCTATTTAAATATGAGAAAAGGAATCTAATCCAAAGAAAAAATCTTCTACAAAGAGGAAGTCTAGAAAAGGAAAGACAGGTTGCAGCTTCGATGAAGCAGTGCAACACTTTGAATAAACATATATTTTGTTGTATAAATGACCAAGTGAATTCACCAAATAGGACAAGATCATCTTATACTTAATATTATAGTATTATAAATGACAACCTTTAATAGAGAATTGCAATGCAAAACGCTAAACCACTACAATATTTATTTACTGCTCTAATGTTAATAGATAATTATAAGTGGTAATGAACAAATATTTAAGATCTTAATTAAAAATTTTCAGTTTGTCTCCAAATGAAATTAAATAAAAGGTATACCATAGTGTAGAAATATATTCGAAAGATACTTCAAGGTTATAGGCAAAATATATATTTAATTTAATCAATTATTTATATAAAAAAAATTAGTGCTAAAAATGTGAACTCTGTTACGAATAATAACAAGAACACATTTCAGAATTCGATAAAATATTTTGTACCCAACATTTCATTTATTTATTATCGGAAAACTATGTACCGATAACGTACGAGTTGAAAACAGAAAGTCAAAAATATCAAGACTTGATCAAGTATGTTCACGTCACTGTTATTTCCCCAACTACACTTTCCATCGTCACATTATTCCTATTAATCGACCTGCATTTGCACAACAGTTCAATGTCGACGGAGAAGCAATCGAGCTGACTTAAAGTCCGTATAACATAATTTACAAGATTTTCGTTTTCGTGATAATGCGTTCATTTTTAAATGTTGTGCGCACGCTTGATATATAAAAAATCGATAGGTATATCTCGACGGGATTGACATAACCTGCTACATAAATCCGCTACATCTCGAAGATGATTTTCTAGCAGATTTTTTGCCGGCCTTTTTGTTAGTAAATAGAAGACATTTTTCGAGGAATTTTTAGTCGATATAGTTAATCAATTGTGTGAATATGACAATAAGCAAAGAAGATGACAACGAAATTCAAAAGGAGAAACTACGATTATTTGAAGGTAATTTATTAAATTACATTTTTTTATAACTTTAGAAGGCATCGCAAACAATAAAAACGGTATATCTTATTTTAAACAAAAGTTGAATTGTTAAGTTTATATCCAAAATGTTCATCAACGTACTTGAGATTGAATGATTACATTTATTATTATATTTTAAACTTGGACAATAAGTTAAAAACACAAATTTTAATTGTTAAAGATTAAAAAAATCGTGAACTATATAGTGAAATTTATATACGAAAAGGTTGGCTAGAAATTGATTTCGGTTTTGTGAATGTTATATCAAAAAAATTATCCTAAGTATTAAAATTTCTCTAAAATATAGAAAATATAGAAATTTTCAAATATAATGTATGCCTAAGAAAAATTAATACATGATATTTTCTACATTATAACATATATCTTCTTTCATTATCTTTCTTCTCTAGTTCATGTTTAACCATACCGACCTTCAGTAAAATTATAAATAACATAACTCCAATTTTAGTAATTCTTGAAATGTGTTTAGCTTTTGTTACTCATTATTACATAACTCCATTTGTGCGTATAATTTAGCCATATATAACTCCAAGATATTTAAATGTATCTACTTCTTCATGTTATTATTTTCTATTTTTTCAATTGCTTCCTATATCCTATTCTCATTATTATCGTTATTTTGGTTTATTCTCAGCATCATTGTATTTTCCTATTTGTTATAAATAATGGGATGCAAGAAATATTTTTTTTAATATTTAAATTTCTTACGTAATATTAACCAACGTTATATTTTAATCAATGCGCATTTTTTCTCAATTAATCTATCTTTGATTAACAATTACATGCACTGATAATATAATAAATTGTGACGTGAATATTACGTTATATCAGATATATCATTCAATTATTGATTATTTTCATTTAACTAAACAATTATATGTGTTTAATTTATTACGAGAGAACATATTATTTAAACTTATCGTCATTGTCATTATTTACAAATGAGAATGGCTTATATCGTATTAAAGATTTAAAAGTTGTAGGTACTGAATCGTCTTTTATATGTCAATGAAATTTCTTATATATTGTATTTATAAAACTACATTTATGCCAATGTAAAAAAATAGGGAACTTGGTAATTAATAATGTAAAATTGCTTTGTGTTTCTTTATTATTTGTTTCTCTTGTGCTTATTCTCATTTGGTCGAGGTAGTTGACCAAATTGTATATCCTTCAAACTCATAGTAAAGCCACGTAATTATTAAATTATGATGATATTATAATTGTAGTGTATGGTTACATTTATTCTAATCAAAGGATATACGAAGTATCAATGTAAGAAACTATTAAAACAACCTAATCTAACTGACATATATGAGATTCTTGACAATTCTTCCTAAGAACTAACAATATTGCATTTAGTATTATTTAGAGTTATTGAATAATTACAGATGCTAATCATGGAATACTCTAAATTTTATATTCGACATTCATTATATTTGTTGTTTTGAAGAAATTTGCTACCGAAACCCACCGATCGCATTTGAAAACTTATGATGACCCTGCTCCTGTTATATTCCAATTGTCATTTTTGCTTTCAATGACTTAAAAGTGGATTCAAATTCAACATTTTGATATCAATAACAAATAGTGATCTGGAGGACCAAAAAAGTATATAAAACAATTACTTGTTATACGAGAATCCGAATAAAACTCTCAAATAACTTTCACACAGTTCATAAATCAACTATTTCCAGATATTTACGTGCGCTGGGAAAGATACGAGAATCAGAAAAATGGTTACCATACGAATTAACTGAAAAAATTATTTTAACCGTTTTAATATATCTGTTTGATTGCTTGCGAGGCAAAAAACGAATATATTTTATGACTGCCGTTGAGAAGTACATCTACTATGACAATCCCAAGTGAATAATTAGAAGAAGATTTATGGCCATAAAGTTTTGATAGGCACAGACTGAAATCAGCATATTACGAGGTACTAAACCCGAACGAAACTATTGGTGTGAATGTCTACCAAAGTCAATTGAACAATTAAAACGTCATAATGTTCCAAAAAGACCAGAAAAGTAATGAAGATGTACCGAAAAAATGAAAAGATGCGAAAAAGCTTTGGAAAGTGATGGAAATTAATATATTTTATTTCCATCTTTCTTTTTTTAAATTGCCAAGTGCGTATGTTATTACAAACCTACAAAAATGTTTTATAGCTTATATACAAAATAAGCTTCAAATTCAAATTCAAAATTCAAATTACTTTCTCTGGAGCACCTTTCTGAGGTCTTCGAACAGCCAATAGTTATTGGGGGGTTAAAATAGGACTATGCAATGGATATTTAAATAACTGGAAGCACACTTCGATCAATTTAGCCACAGTTTTCATCTGCCTGTGACACGGTGCCTTATTTTGAATATTCAAAAAGAAACGATTTTCGGTATCTTAAAGCGGGAGAAAACGGACTCATATAGATGTCAAAACATGCTGATTATCGTTAACATATAGAAATAAAAATCCTGTTACATAAAAAGTAACCTTCGTGCATAAAACATATAGAATAATATTGAGAACAGAACAGTTTATTTATATATAACCTTTATATAACCTGTAATTGCTAAAATAAGTCAATCACAATGCAAAATAATTCTAGCTAAATGCTTGTGTACAACGAAGGTTATTTATGTAATGAAAGTTCATTCCCAATGTGTTTTATACCAAACTATTTACAGAATTAACAATCATTCAAAATTAATATACTATTTTATATATATTTTAAGAGGATTGCATATTAGTGACGAATACATCTAAGATACAAAGTTTAATGTAATTTATCTTTTTTTTGTCTTTAAATAATACGTAGATTATATAAATATGCTAATTATTTATATTATAACTTATTTGTTTATTTATGATTTAATGTTTTTTAGCCGAACTGGCCATGGGCATGGTACGGTGCCAATACTGTCCGAAATAATAAAAAAATTATTCCATAATTGATAAATCATGTCCTTATAAACTACTTTATTTGATTAATTGATTTAATTTTAAAAATCAAAAGGTAATGAGAATTAATAAAACTAATAAATTAATTTAAAGAAACACCATTAACGTATATTAAAATCCTGTTTGCAAACAAAGTTTAAAAAGCTGCAATAAGTGCAGACAAATGTTTGTAAATAGCAGATACACTATATTTGTATCCCACTCTACTACAAAATTTAATGCTTATGTCATTTTCCTATATATATATATATATATATATATATATATATATTTGGTGAAACGATGACCTACGCTATCAAATTCTATAGCTTTAGCTTTTATCTGCCAACATATGTTACTCGTTTCTTTTATTGTTCTATTTATTTATATAATATATTTTATGTTTGTAGATGCCAAAAATGTCTAATTCTTATATCCTCGACAGTGAATAGTTGAATAATGTCGTTGTCATCTTGACAGCTTACAGTTGCGGTTGTATCTCCTAGTATGCATATGTATCTCCTGTAGATAGATAGATGCAGATACAAATAGTCTAAGGTTGAGCAACTGAACTATTGCAATTTGCTTTTGGTGATCGTACACTCTGAACTTCAACCTTCTGTCCAGGTACTCCAGTAGATTATTTGAGATCACAGCAGTTTCAGCCCGTCTTTGGTGGTCTTACACCATGAGCTGACGCTTGTGCCAAAAATCTAGGAATTCTCAGTGTTTATCTAAGCATGAATGTTTCCTACTTCTGCTTGTATCCTCATACATTTGCGCGAACTGTACTATGTCGAGGAATACTTGAAGGTGATTATTGAACGATTTCTAGTCTAATCTCAACATATCTGGTTTTCTTATGGATAACTAGATCTTGTGGCTATGAATTGGTGACTCTGATTTGGTGTCAATGGGGATTACTCTCTTGGAATAACTCTTGACTGTTTGCATTTGGGATTGTCGTAGTAGATTCACTTTCTTAGGATTTTATCAGGTAACCAATGAAACCGTGACGTTGATTTGGTTACCAGATATTTGGATATTTCGTCTTTTTCAGACAATTCTTTTGATTGCCTGGCATTTCATTGTCTTTGGACTCTTTTTTATACTACAGGCCGAAATTTCCACCACTATTAAATTTCTGAAAAGCTACATTTGAGATGTAACAGAGCAGTAACATCATAACAAACAACCAAAATAATGAATGTCGAAAACATAGTGAATGTCGAAACAACAACTAAAAGATATGTTACTAAACTACTAACAGGAAATTTGTTTTTTATTTTATTGTTCTCTGATCAAAATACACGCAAGCAGCTAATAGTATTGCATTATATATTTTAATAATTTCATTTTGCTTTAAAATAATTTGAATGGATCTAAGTTTCGTTCCTTTTATTTAAATTTTTTTTTCCTGCAATCCAAAATTAGCAAGACGCAAGCTCGTGATTTCATCCCCCATTTGTATATGTGCTCTTTAAACTAATCTAATTTGAATGCTATGTATGCATGTCAACTTTCTTCCCTTTTTCAAAACTTCTACATTTTGAGTTTCTGAAACTTTGGGAGCATTATAAGACAAGCTGAGAGCAATAAAGCTGTATCAGAATGATATTAGTTGTTTTCAATTTTACAAGTCAAATTGTATATTGCGAAATTTTTTTACAAAAATAACATTACATTTCAAATAGAATATAATATTTCAAAGGATTATTATGTAATCTACAGCTTAATTGTAATAATATATCATTATAATTATTTAATGTATTTGAAACATGCTTTATTATGGTATTAAGTTCACAAAAAGTATGTATTATTTCGCGTGACATGTTGTGGCATTTGATCCGTGAAAGTATCAATTACCAACAAAATTGCTATATCGGAAATATTTTTTACATATTTCACAAAAGGTACATACAAAATTTACGATATATTGTTAAAACCGCAAATCAATTGCTTCTATTAGTTATAAATCACTTTATACCCAATTTCAAGCATAATACAGTTATATTAGTAATGGTGTTCAAGACTCTTTGCCATTGCCAAGGAAGTCGCTGGTTCAAATTAGTGGTTTAATCTCCCGAAACATTCCTGCTCAAGAACGGATTCTTCTTTGTCTGGTTTCTTCTCGTCAGGTTTAACGTTTTGCCAAAAGAGTATGAAATAATTCAAATAAACAATTAAAACAATATAATGAAGTAGTGAAGATAATGAAATTGTAACGTTAAGTAATAACGAATCCAACGCCGTTCGAACTAAAAAGAATGATTTTAATTAATTAAACAACGAAACATTTTATTTTCCTCACGAGATTAATTAATTGTTCAAAATGGATGTTAATTTTTCTACCAGCATCTGTATTCCGACATCTGGCATATAACATATGAATTAATAAAAGCAAGTGTAACTATTTTTAGATCTATTGTTAATGAATTATATTGACAATGAATTGAGTGTAATTTATAGGAACTTCTTCCTGTTATACATTTGATATATTATATAAAAATAGATTAGGAAAAAAAATATAAACAAGAACGCGATTTCAAAAAACGACAACAATCATATATAAGTAGTCATATATATATATATATATATATATATATATATATATATATATATATATATGTAGTAGTATAAAAATAATTAGATCCAAAAATCTAAAATTAGGACTCAACAATCCATTTCCAGTGTTCTTCGTTCAGCTTTTATGTATTTTATTATAACTACTAGTTTTCAGTATTAGTTGCAGTTTTTTGGCTGTAGATAGTTAACGTCTCTTTACAATTGTAGATGGAACTGGCTTTCCTTGAGTTTCATTTAAACTATCAGTAATTTAAGTTAAACGTTGATTTCATTTCGATATTCTAGAACGAACTCATCTTTCTGCTTTGTTGATTTGACTTTAGCAGCTCATTTCCGTGTAAGATTAAAACAGAATATTCTTAGGATGCATAGAATATTCTACTGCCTCAAAGTACAGATAGCATTCCGTTGTTCAAGACTAATCTTTGTCTTTGGTACCATCTTATGCACTATTGTAACTATTATATGAACATTACAAGTAGTGAATGACACGACGTCAAAAATATTGGACTATATTCAGCCAATTCTAACAATAAACCAACAATTGACGGTGTAGTAACTCTTGTGGTCATACAATACGTGTACTGGTTTTTAAGTTTTTAATTAAGCACGGTCGTAAAAGTAATAAACATAAGATACTGAACAACATACGTATGTCTAACGCAATAAGTGAATAATAATAGTTTTTTTTTTGTAGAGGAAGAAGAACCAGCCGATTTCGAAAAAGCCATTGTAGCAGCAGGATGGGGAAAATTTCATATAATAGTTTACCTTTTATCTATAACGTCCGGATGGTCATCAGTATTCGAGACAACAACTATGTCTTATGTGTTTCCAGCAGCTGAATGTGATCTTAACTTAAATTTAGAGCATAAAGGCTTACTTAATGCAGTTACATATATGGGTAAGTACTCAAGAAGAAGTCGAATAATACTTAACAAATACTTAAGAAATTTTATAATTTTTGATGCTATATTCAAACTACTAAACTAAATTTTAGCACTATAATAATACATAAAACATGTTATATTCTACACAAATATCATGAACTATTTTGCTTAAATTTGTGTTTTTTTACGTACCAGCTTAAATAAATCTAAATATTATGAAATATTTCAAGAAATTGATATTGAACACTTTTATTTCTTTTTAACTTTCTTTATATTCAAAAAGTTAATTCAAATAAATTACGTAATAAGTGAGAAACTACAAAATCTGACTACAAGCATCTAATAAATGGGATCCGTTGAAACGATCTCATCTCCTTTTAAATTAAACTTTAATTTTAAATCTGAGTTTTGTGGTAATTATTTCAATATTATATTTTTCAATTGTTCCAAAACATCTATCGATAAGAAGGGTTATTAAAGTGATATTTGGATAATTAAAAAGGCAACTAGTAACAGGATATGATATCATTCAGTTTTTATATTCGCATGTGCTCAAAATAACCGTTGCTATGACGGCGTTCTGGCATAATCATTATTGCCCTCTAATTCGAGTAATCAGCAATAAAAAAAGGTTTATAATAAATGCATTTATATTTATATTTAGATCGAGATTGACAATGTTTTTATCGATTTTATGGATATATCGATATAGCGAAAGTTAAAATAGTAAAAGATGTGTTTTACGTTAAAACTTTTATTTCTTCCAGATATTATTATATTTTCAAGACAGTAAATATATTCATCAAATTAGCGATTTTATGAATTCTGGTCCAGATAATGACATAGGTGGGCTTTTAAATAAAAATAATGTTATTTCACTCTATTTCAACAAAAACTTGTTGACAAAACACTATATAATACGTCAATTGAAAAGTTCCTGGCCTGACACATAGATGGCGATACTACAATTAAATCCATATGCTTTTTAGTTAACCCTAACCGTCAAACGATGCGTGTATAAATTTGACTGCTGTTGAATCATTAGTTTGTGAGTTATAACATTTTGAGTGAAGCAACTTTTGTTATTGTGAAAAAAAAAAGATAAAAAGGAATTTCTCGTGTTGTTAAAATATTGCTTTTTGAAGGGAAAACATACAGTTGAAGCAAAAACTTGGCTTGATGCCGAGTTTCCGAACACTGCCTCAGGAAAAGCAATTATCAAGGATTAGTATGCTAAGTTTAGATGTGGTGAAATGAGCATCGAAGACGGTGAACGCTGTGGACGCCCAAAAGATATTACCGATGAAAACATTTAAAAAATCAATAAAATGATTTTCAATGACCGTTAATTGAAATTGAATGAGATAGCAGGCACTCTAAATATATCAACTGAACGTTTACATCATATCATTCATGGATATTTGGGTATTAGAAAGCTCTGTGCAAAGTGGGTGCCTCGCGATATCATTTTTGACCAAAAACAACACAATTCAATTCCGAGCAGTGTTTGAAGATAGTCAAGCGCAATAAACCTGATTTTTTGCACCGATATGTGATAATGGATCAAACATGTCTCCATCATTTCACTCCGAAGTCCAATTCGCCAGTTATTCGTGTGTACTGCAAACGATGAACCAAAGCGTGGGAAAACGCAACAGTTGGCTGGCAAGGTTACGGCGTCTGTATTTTGGGAAGCACATGGAATAATTTTCAGTGACTACCTTGAAAAAGGAAGGACTATCAACAGCGACTATTACATAGCGATATTGGACTGTTTGAAGGACGAAATTGCTGAAAAACGGCCGCATTTGAAGATAAAGAACCACCACTTGCTTCACCAAGACAATTCATAGTGTCACAAGTCGGTGAAAAGGATGGTAAAAATCCATGAATTGGGGTTCGAATTGCTTCCTCATTCGCCGTAGTTTCCAGATCTCGCCCCCAGCGACTATTTCCTTTCCTCAGATCTCAAAAGAATGCTCGCTGGGAAGAAATGTTCGTACAATGAAGAGGTGATCGCCGAAACTGAAGCCTATTTTGAACACATATTCGTACTACAAAAATGGTATCGAAAAGTTGGAGGGTCGCTATAATCAGTGTATCAACCTTGAAGGGAATTATGTTGAATAAAAAAACTAATTTTGCCAAAGAAATGTGTTTTACTATGGTAACACACATTTGTACTCTTGCACAAACAAGAACTATGATAGTTGTATAAGTAGTTGCCAAAGTTCGACGTCGTTAATATTCGAACAAAATTATTTTTATATAATCTAATTATTATTTTTCTTAAAGCCCTTTACATCATTGCTAGCAACATAAAACACTCCTTTAATATATATCTGGGCCGTACAAAATACTATACAACGTATAATTTTTTCCAAAACCTATAAAATAAATATAATAAATATTTTATTAAATTAAACATTCAAATGATTTTTAAGGTATGATCTCCAGTGGATTTTTCTGGGGATATTTATGTGATACCCTGGGACGGAAGAAATTGTTGGTGGCAGGCTATTTCCTGGACGGTTTCTTCGTGTTGCTATCAGCCATGTCCCAAAATTTTACTATGTTGATGACCGCGAAATTCTTTGGCGGTTTCATGTGGGTACTTAACTTTAAAACATCTCAAAATGTATCTTTCACTCAATCGCCACTTTCAGAATAAATGGACCGTTCTCTGCAATCACTGCCTATTTGTCCGAATTGCATTGTGCCAAACAACGAAGCCACGTACAAATGGTTTTAGGTGTGATATTTAGTGGTGCATCCTTGGTACTACCTATTTTAGCAATTAAAGTGCTCCCGTTAGATCTAAAATATGTGGTGTCAGAAAACTTCGGTAAATAACGTCGAAAATAGCAACCATACAAGTATAATTAATAGATATGTTTTCAGTGATATATTCGTGGAATGTATATCTCTTCATATGTGCTGCAGTGCCTCTCACCAGTGCCGTGGCGTTCATCTTCCTGCCAGAAAGCCCGAAATTTTTAATGACCACGGGCAGGAACGAAAAAGCGCTACAAGTTTTCAGAAAGATTTATCGGGTGAATACAGGAAAACCAGAATCATCTTATCCGGTAAGTAGAAACATAATTTGGAACAAGTTCAAAAAATGAATTGATCTAGAGATTCCTAAATTTAATCACAAAAGACCCTATACCTTATATTTAGTTTTAAACTTTGAGTAGATTTACACTACTTAAAAGTTATCATTATTTGTACATACTATGTAAAATTTCATTAATACTAATTAGAACTTTAATTCTTCAAAAAGCTAAGTTCTGTGAATTAAAAAGACCCTCTTTCTAAAGAAATTTTTGAAGCTCTTTAATACCAGGTATACCGGAAAAGTACATAATTTTCAAGAAACTGAAAAAATGTATTTATTAAAAGTCTTGGCCATTTGATTCTACACATGTTGCTCATCTTTCAGGCAATTTATGGATGCCATCCGAAAACTATTATGTCCTTTTAGCAAAACCATTCGTCAAACTATTTTCTAACCTCCTCGAAATTGACGAAGGGCCGCTCTGCAAGGGCGTGTCCCATTGATGCGAGTTTTTCGAGAAAAGAGAAAAGTTGATCCAAGTGCTTTCAATTATTAGCCTTCCTTGGCGGGTTTTGCTTTATGAAACGGCGCATTCTGGACCTTTTTCGATCAGTATATGGTTCAAATGGATCACTTGTTGTCGGTAGTGATCACTATTAACTGTTTCAACAGTACGTAATACAGCACTCCACTCTGGTCTTACAAAACACAGAGCATTGTCTTGCAACCAAAACGATTTGGCTTTGAAGTCGATCGGCCGGCTTCGTCTGGTGATAAGCCTGATTCTTTTGGGATTAGTGATTTCAAAATAAATCCGCCGTTCATCACCAGTTACTATTCGATGGAGAAATGACTTCCAATCATACTTTTGAAGCAACATTTTACAGGATTTTTTAATTTTCCATTTGTCTGTCATTTAATGGATGTGGCACTCATTTTCCCAACTTTGGATCTTTCTCATTACTCCTAATCGGTCGCTAATAATTTCTTGTGCCATATTTAAGGCTTCTGTCAATTATTCTTGGGTTTAGGTTGGTTATTTATCCGATAACTCTTGCAGTTTCGCATATTCAAACTTTTTCGGTGTACCAGAACATTCTTTGTATCGCACATCCATATCACCACTTTTGTTGTCATTTTGCAACATGTTGTCATTTTCAATTTATGTTGTCATATTGCATGACATTTCTCGACCACAGGTGGAGAAGTTGCGAAGGATATACTGTTACAACTCGAATGAATGTTTTGCGGAACCCAGCGCATTCACCAGAGATAGTGCTTTCTAATTACCATTTGTTCCAGATCGGGAAAGGTTCCAAACGAACATCGTTCTTTGACACGGTATCACCATGTTGAGAAAAAGTTTATCTTAGAAACGTCATTAGTTTCTTCTTTTATTCTATTAAAATTTTGGAATTATAAATATAGACGAAATAATAAAAATCACAAAATTATATATTAATATGACAAGATGGAATAATATTAAAATGTATTTCTATAATAATAATAAATTATTATAATTGTATTTTTATTATGCGTTTTTATCTACCTTTCCTATAAATGGATGTTACTCTATCTAAATTACCTTTCCTTCACCATATTATCATCAACAAGATAATTAATTTAATCAATTTTTAATTTTAGGTAAAAGTATTAGTAGATGAAATTGCAATTAATCAAAGTAAGAATCACGGAAAAATGACAGCCAACAGGACCAAAAAAGAGGCTCTGATCGAGGGCTGGTCTCAATTAAAACCACTTTTTAGAAGGCCTTATTTGCCAAAAATCTTGTTCGTTTGTTTTATTCAGTTTTTCACAATGACCAGGTACGTTAGATTCGTTGTATAATCATTGATATAGCATTTATTAACATTACAGTTTAAATACTCTTCGACTGTGGCTACCGCAGTTATTCCAAGCTGTCAATGACTATCAACAATTTCATAATGAATCCGCACCATTATGTGATATGATGGCTGTATTTAAAGTTAATACTACTAAAACTGAAGAAATTCAACAAAACTCAACAGGGTGTGTTGTGGTAGGTTCTATCAACAACCGCAAATAAAATCACTGAATTTTAAATATTTTCTTCATAATTTACCAGAATCACAACAATTATTCAGTTTATACCAACTCCATGATCGTTGCTGTCGTTACAATTTGCTCCTATATCGTTGCCAGTGGATTCATCAATAGAGTGGGAAAGAAACGTTTATATTGTAAGTCAAAAACTTTTATATTCATTATCTATTACTTTTACATTAACTAGTATTTATGTCAATATTATTTAGGTAAATACTGATTAATCCCTGACTTTTTATGGATCCGTCTATTGACTGTTTTTTCATATTTATTAGCGTTGGGAACTATCGACTGAAAATAGTCGAAATAATCGATAGTCAAAAAATTAGCAACTAAAAATTGTAATTACTATTTTCAGTCAAATGCACGGTTCGAATGTTTTTCCATTTGTGATGTCAGATGAGCATGTACTAATTCCTTCCCGTGTAAATTGTGAGAGGGAAAAGGACGGAGACAATTGCTTGGATCAGTTTATTTTAAATCAATTTAAATGGGCAATTGTCAGTGTTAATTAATATTATATTTGAATGTTACTTTGAATTTATGAAAAATGAATGGAGTATTTATCCCAAATACGTTTCATCGTATTTGATTTTAATATTTGGAAAGTAATGAAGACATAATATAATAATTATGGTTATATTTTAATCGAATGTGCTTCCAATCGTACTATAGGTTAGACAGAGACGTGCATATTCAATATCGTACTAATTTTTAAAAAGCAAAAGAAAGAAATAATTGCTGAATACTATTAAGTGGCAATGAATAAATGCTTTTTAAATGAAACAGAATGATTTTTATAATTGAATGTTGTGGATTTGTAAAATAGCTATAAATACTAAATAAAAACTAACCCTTTTAAATAAAATAAAAGGTTCATTTATTATTGAACGGAAATATTTTAAAATTAGTATTCAAAAATGTAATCATGTTCAGCATTTCTCCCATGAGGCGATTTCTTCGATCGTTAATAATTTGGCCAGATTTTGAAAAAAATCGTTCCGAGGAGACGGGTATAGCAGAATATCAGTGATTTTATCAATATCATTTTATCAGCTTGCCAAAAACCCAATGGGTTTTCTAAACGCTCAATAAGTGGCATTTCCAAATAGTGTTAAATTTGTAGAGTTGTTGTAGTATCTGGCGTAATCATGTCTTTCATTCTAGCTACTTTTTGTCAACATATCTCCAGATGTTAATACATTCTTAATTTATCACCCCTTTACCTTTAACGTTTTTTACGAAATTTTGTAACTGTAAATACTGTAAAAATTTACTCAAATCGTTTAAAATTTCTGTTATTGTTCTGAAACCTTTCGAATCAAAATTTAGTTTTAAAAATTTTAAGAAAAAAGTTTTAACGATAAAAAGGCTCGGACAAAAATCAAGAGAGTTGCTGCAATATTAGTGTGCTGCAGTCGAGAGTGGTTTTCAATTGATAGTTCTCAATGCTAACTTAATGGACTGGGAAATTATTTTATTATTAGTTTCAATCCTCACAAGAGCATTCTGGTATATACAGCCTTTAACATTTCTTAATATATCCTTTTATTTTAAAATATATACATTTACCTAACACATGTGAGACATGTCCATAATTTACAATATGATATATAAACTCTTTTGTTCACCCTTCCTCTTTCTAACACCTTTAGCTGGTCTTCATACTTTCTGGATATTAATACCTATGTAATCAACTTTCTATCAATTATATGAAATGATAATAATGTCGTAATTATACTGTAATTTAAAACAATAAAAATAGATCATGCACAGAGGGGCACAGTTAAAACTTAACCATCCACAACTTGAGTTGATATAAATAAAACGAAATTAAGTAGCCAAACTATTTCTTATTAAACATAATAATTAAACACCCATATTTAGCTCTAACAAAGAAAACTTAATACTACATTATGCAGATAAATAAATAAATAAATAAATAAAAGTCCGCAACATAAATACCGATGATCTCTCACCATCATCAAAATATTAAGCAGGTGTTAATGTTTGGTATAATCCTTTTACACCATTTACTTACTTTTCTCTGTAAAAACAACTGCAAAAATGGTATTATAAATTACCCATTTTCTTCTGTCTGGCTGGCATTCGAACCTTATAGAAATATACAATGACTTCATGCATACTTCTACGATTAAACCAATCACATTATTTGGCAACGGAAAAAGGAACAAAATTATTGGGGACTCATATACACAATACAACTCATATACTCAAAATGGTGCCTAACCACAAATCTTATCAACAGTGTTATTTACCTCACTATTATATTAATTACACCTTAGACGTAAGTAAAACTGTTTAACATAGTAAATACATACTTTAGAATGACCTTACTGTTGTGAATAAAATACAGATACTAAAAAATATTCCTCTTGGCTCCGGACTTGTAAGATTTTTTCTGCCTTCAGCGAAAATACACATTTTATATAAAGTTTTACCAATGCGTAAGTACATTAGGGACCATCATATCATAAATATCCATTAGAATGTCAAATTAACAGATCAATTGAAAAATCCATGGCCTAAAACACATTTTTTTGGCAAAATTATTTCTTTTTATTTAACAAAATTTCCTTCAAGGTGATACACTGATTAAAGCGACCCTTCAACTTTTTGATACCATTTTGTAGTACGATTTGTCCTTCGTTTCAAAATAGGCTTGAGTTTTATCGATATCTTTCGAGTCGATTCCACGAAAATTTCTTTCCAGCGAGTATTCTTTTGAGATCTGTGAACAGAAAATGGTCGCTGGTGGCCAGATCTGGAAAATACCTTTGACGAGGAAGCAATTCGAAGCCCAATTCATAGATTTTTGCCATCGTTTTCACTGACTTGTGACACGGTGCATTGTCTTGGTGAAGCAGCACTTTTTTTTCATCAAATGCGGCCGTTTTCGGCGACTTGGTCCATCAAAGGATCCAATGACGCTATGTAATAGTCGCTGTTGATAGTCCTTCCTTTTTCAAGGTAGTCAATGAAAATTATTCTATACGCATCCCAAAATACAGACGCCATAACGGATTCATCGTTTGCAGTCTACTCGGTGACAGTCGATTGAATTTAGGAGTGAAATGATGGAGCCATGTTTCATTCACTGTCACATATCGACGCAAAAACTCTGGTTTATTACACCTGATCATCTTCAAACACTGCTCCGAATCATCAACCCGTGGTTGTTTTCGGTCCTTTTGTTTGAAAAGTGAGCTCGCGCAACACCCACTTTGCACAGAGCTTTATCATACCCAAATATTCGTAAATGATATGATGAACACGTTGAGTTGATATCTTTAGAGTGTCTGCTATTTCATTCAATTTCAATTTACGGTCATTCAAAATTAGGCGTCCACTGCGTTCACCGTCTTCGGTGCTCATATCACCACGTCTAAACTTAGCATTATTCGATTTTCCCGGAGCAGTATCCCGAAACTCGGCATCAAGCCAAGTTTCTGCTTCAACTGTATTTTTTCCGTTCAAGAAACAACATTATACCAACGCCCGAAATTTCTTTTTACTGATTTTTTTCACAATAATAAAAGTTGTTTCACTCAAAATGTTATAATTCACAAACTAATGATCCGATAGCTGTCAAATTTATACACGCATCTTTTGACGGTTAGGGCTAACTAAAAAATATATGGATTTAATTCTAGTAGCGCCATCTATGTGTCAGGCCGGGGATTTTTCAATTGATGTGTTATACTTATAATTATCTAGAATGTACAATTATCTAGATATGTCTGCAAGATTTTTACAAAATATAATAACACCTGTACCCATACAAACTGTCTTATACAAATAACTTTCAATTCTTAACTGACTACTGTGGCGAAATAGACATTTTGTATGGAAGACACAGAGAACATGTACCAAAAGAGACTGAATGAATAATGATATACTTTCAAAAATATCAATATATTGATATTGTAAAATATATGTTTGTTGGTAGTAATGTATTTTGCAGTAAAAATTGGGCTTGAGTTAGGTGATGTGAAATGAATATTGGGTTTGTTTACTCTCAACCATGCTTGTCAGCATATTATAATATTGTTAAGAAAACGGTAGTCAGAATATAGTAACATTAGAAAATAATTAAATGATACAGGATGTTCCTATCTGGGATAATTCAGAACAAAAAATTTTTGAGATGTGAACTTTTTAAAACCTTTTACATAATATTATTACATTCATACATCAAAACTGGTTAAAATATGTTAATAACATTTGAAAGGTGTATATAATGTATTGTGTTTTTCAGCGTTTTTGGGCATTTGTTCAGGATCAATGGCAATATCCCTATATTTCTCACGGGATGTTGTCACAACATTAACCCTAGCATCTCTTTTTATTGGCACTGGCAGTGTTATGATCAACACTTTATTGGCTGTTATTGTGGATATATTCCCAACAACTCTGAGGTAAATATATTGAATGGTCATCAATATATTAATATTCTATATAACATATTTCAGAACAATATCGGTATCGCTAGCGATGATGTGTGGTAGAACTGGAGCTGCTTCAGGAAACATCGTATTCCCATTACTGCTGGAAGCCGGTTGTGCTCCGCCATTTTTCTACGTTGGTATATCAAGTTTGGGTATGTTAAAAACATTTTAACGGCTCCCAGTTTAACAAAAACATTTTTACAGGTTGCGCTCTACTTGGTTTCCTGCTGCCCAATACCGAATTAAAGCCCTTGCAGTAATCAAAATATATTTGTTTCTGTTTGATTTATCTGCTCAAGAGCAATGCTCAACAACTCGACTAATTAGTAGTTATCGGTATTTGTTTTGAAACAAGACGCTCTTAGTTTCATAGGCCAAATTAGCTCCTATTTCATATCAAATATAAATGAACCAGATAAACGTATTTTTGTAATGTAAATTATTGTTTGTGTTATGATAGTCCATTTACTGATGGTCCATTTTTAACTGTCTATTTTGTATAACATATTTTTAATATGATATTTTTGTAATAAACTTGTTTTCCAAAAATACAAACTTGTATTTGTCGCAGTTATCTAGGTAGTCAATACTATAACCATCGAGTAATAGACATGCAACTTAATAGGGGACTTGCCCAACATCCAGAGGGCGCCATAATGGGCTATTGAAGTAATTTGAGTCAATTTAAATCTCCATTATAGGCATCTGTAAGAGAAATATTTTACTATGAAGACATTTGATTGGCTCATTAGTAATGTGACAGCCTTGACATCATGTTAATTGACCAATGAAATTTAATTAAAAAACTTTTTTCTCTGAAATTTATTAAATAAAAATATAATATACAAAAGTAAATAAACATAAATATATAAAAATAAATATATCTATAAAATATAAATATTATATACATATATATACAACTATAAACAAAAAAACTTTGATACATTGCAAATCAAAATTATCATATCTTTTCCGTCTCTTTCCTTTTCTATATTTGTTTAGTGCCACGAATTTAATAGGATCTCTCGGAGTTCTGTCTTTTTGTTTTCTTTTACTAAAAGTAAACTTTGGATCTTCCCCTGTTAACATTATGTTCACCTATTTTACTCAAAAGTATATAGCGCAACATGTTATTACTTTTAATATTTTATCTGAAAGATCATCATGGAATGTACGATTGAAAGGTTTTAAATTTACTTTTTTTAAATCATTTGACAAACAGTTTGTTATATTACAGCTCAAAGACTTACTGACAGTATTTTCATTTCGTCCCTGGTTAGTATAGAATGTAAATATTTAGAGCCCACAAGTAGAGGTGAAAAAATTAACTTATGTTGAGTGCTTCAAATGATTTCTAAATCATACTAGCCGAGGATGTATATTACCGAATCCATGAGCTAGATTCAACACAAACCTTCTTGGTGAAATAGCCTTAAGCCTTAT
Source organism: Rhynchophorus ferrugineus (assembly GCF_030347505.1). Taxonomy (NCBI): domain Eukaryota; kingdom Metazoa; phylum Arthropoda; class Insecta; order Coleoptera; family Curculionidae; genus Rhynchophorus; species Rhynchophorus ferrugineus. The sequence goes on along the minus strand of NW_027472580.1, from coordinate 84,750,739 downwards.
ATTTATTTGGATAATTACACTTTTTTTCTTTAATAAAATAAATCCCTCCAGGTAGTTATTAAATTGATGACACTGACAAATTTGTTCTTACTTGGGCAATAAATTTTACACCAAAATTCCTCGTGTATTGAATATAGGTTAATCCTCTCTTAATAGATATACATTCAGGAGCTATTATTTTATTAGTCAGCAAATATTGATCCAAGAAGAATAATATATAGCCATTTGCATAGCGTTTTTCGGAAGGGGATTAATTTTTAAAATTAAAAAAATAAATATTTGATATTTATATATATGAATAAACTTACTCCAACTTACCACAACAAAACATACTGTAACGATTATTATGCATTAACGCACTATTCCATATGTGAGCCATACTGAAAATGGCGTTCAAAATAAATAAACAACAAACGTACCATAGAAACGAAGTGAGCCAATCAGATCCGGTCGGGGCTTATAGCCTAGAGACTAAAGCAAGTAATAAGTTAAAAGTAGCGACATCTAGATGTTAGAGGTCGCGAAACATTTCCCCAAAATTTCCAATGAAGTTAAATCTCTATTTCTCTATGGTTATAATAAGTGTAGGGCTAAATTTAAATATTGGCTTAAAATAAAAATTATATTTAAATGAAACAATATTACACATCAATAAATTAAATTCAATATCTTAGCGATATTATCATGTGTGAGATTTTGGCGTCCAGTTGGTCAGGTGACAGTTCTGAAAATGAATTTAAAAAATACATGAGCAACCAATATTCTACGATAAGGATGAAATTTGGCAAGAGGGAAAGAGTTTATTATAATATATTTTAGGCTAAATTATATGGCTCGGTGAACGAAATGAAACAGTGGTATTTACAAGATGTGACCGTTATTTAAAAAAGTTATATAAAATGTTGAAAAATACAAATATATAAAACGGATGGCAGCAGTGTTACCTGTTGAGTAGGCTTGGGCAGTTGATGGTGGCACGTCTGAACTGAATTCTGGACAGTGACTGAATGATTGAAATTACCCTTCCATAATCTCTCAGATAAACGATCCCGTTTCCCATATTATATTTCTGGGTATTTTGTAGACAGTTATTCCACGATGTAAAATTCGACATTCCTCCAGGTTGCTACAATATTAATGACAGCTAATAGTATGGGTAATTAACTGTACCGAAACGTAATGGCACTGATAATATCAATAATGAACAACAGCAATGCCAGTCAACAACACTGTCAAAATAACCATGATGGTTAATAACAATCTCAGAAAAAAGTACTCAATAACAATGATAGACAACAATCACATACAACGGGTAATAGTGATAATAGATAGCAATGGTAAATATGTTAGGATAAAGTATTACATGTGCACACGGTACGAAAGGAAGATGACATAATACGTGACATACCAATTTCTACTTTAACACTAACAATAATAGACGTGTGGGTAGGAAACATAAGAGATCCTGTCACTAGGGTTAGTAATCCTCACTAGACTAAAACCAAAATCACAAATAAAGAATTATGCAACATTCTTGCTATTGTGCACTCACTTTTCCTAACTAAGACTAATATTATCATTATTTTACAGCAATTTAAGAATTATATATAAGTAGCAAAATAGAAGAAGATAAAATTGATAAAGATAAATGAATAAATATATAAATAAAAAATAGAAAGTCAATAATAGTTTGATGAAACTCAGGTTGGTCAGCACAAAACTCATTAAAATCAACAGAATAAAAAATGCCATTTATGGTACTGTTTCTCTTGTTGAGTATCTGCAGAGGCGACAAATTTCACAAATAAAAAGCGGCATCCCTATCTAGTTTTTCCTGAATGGTACTTGTCTTTGTATGCATTCTAAGAAAGAAATATCAAGATAATGTAAAGCCGGCTTAGTGGTGCAGTGTAAAGGCGACAGAACGGTCCTCCTACTGTTGCGATAGTCACGGGTTTTCATCCTGCTGGGGCATGGTCGTAAATTTATGTTTGTGGTTGTTTAATATTTGTGATTTTCCTAGGCAAGAGTGTAAAATCCGACAAGGAAAATGATCCCAGTCACGCCAGTAGCCATGCCGGCTACTGTTTAACACACAGTTTGACGTAGACTCCGAACCACGGTCCTCGGTATTAAGCCTACCGACTGGTGAGTGACCAAATTTTTTAAAAAATTCTACGTAGCCTCCCTTGAATTCAAAAGACTTGGTCCAGAGTTTCTCCGATATTCCTTTTCGGCAACGACAATCTGGAAGGTGAGTGGCTAGGCGTCCCTGTCAACTTCTTTATTCTGCAGGAAGCGCTTCTTAGAAACAAATTTCTTCAAGAATGGAAATAGACAGAAGCCGGAGGTTAAATCCGGAGAATATGGCTTATTGATTATAGATAAGTTTATTGAATTGAAGGGTAGTTCTATTCTCTCCTTCAAGCCAGACCTCTGTAGCGAGTTTTGACATCTCTTCTCATCTCTTTTGTAACTCATATCGATCGCTCAACTGTCAGCTGCATCGATTCATTTGATTGCTGTATCGTTTCTGGGGTGTAGTGCGCACCCATGGCTCGTTCATAGCTCGAGAAATAGCATTAGATGGTTTTTTAAGGTTTTCCGATATAGTTGCTGTTTTTGGTCGTGTTTCACCTAGGTGATATTGGAAGGATAGACGACGTTTGAATTCAGATCTTGGCTTTTATGGTTATGACCCAAGTCCAAGTAACTTTTGTCAGCTTCAGATGAATTTCGAAAACTTAGAAATATATTATCAAATTATTTTCGGTCCGTCTACCTACTTTGATGAAAAAAACTTGATACGTGCACCAAGGCAAGAGGGATATTTGCTAATTAGAATTCCTTTTCCGCGTCAGATTGAGAAATTTTTACATTTACATCGTTAAAACAATGATTTACAATTTTTTGCAAGCATTTTTATTGAAACATATAATAGTTTGGCGTTGAAATGATACCCGCTGGTACATTATCATAAATTAGACATAGAATGCTATCTGCCATATATACAGTTAATAAACAAAATATATCAAAAATACATTCAAATAATCATATTGAATACGCACCACAGTTTGTGTTATAAAACGAAGAACACAAACTGCAGCAATGGGTTAACCACAACAGAGCAGATATTATAGAGGTTGATAAGAAAAAATATGTGTAACGCTAATCGATATTGGCATCCCAAAAAACAATAATTACCTAATCACAAAATACTGACAGTAATATCAAAATCCAGATTCAGAGGAGTACTTAAAGAAACAAGACTAACTCAATGATCTTATCAACAACAGTTTTAATTACTAAGAAACTACGGAGTATTTCATCACCCATAAAAAATAAAGATAACCAAAACCATATTAATAATTCAGCATGGAAATTGAAAACTGAAAGATGTAACATAAAGTTCTACTGTTATTTCGCTCACTTCCGTATATTTTTAACGATACCTTTTGTCGGCCTAAGATCTACATAAAACGATATATCACAAAACTTCCTAGTCCTATACGTTACATTTCTTTTGTGAATTTTAAAGTTGTTTCAACTTTTCTGTACGCGAGGGGGAAATATATATATCCTCAAGTTTACTTTATTCTTACGTCTTAACGTTTTGTCAAAGTGGAACATCGTAAACTCGAACTTTATAATTTTAAGTTTACAACAAGCAGGTTTTACCTTAATTAAAAATTATATACCCAAAAAAATTACTTTTTATTAAAAGTTTAAGATTTTCAGTTAATTAATGAAGAATTATTATCTTCCAGTACCAGTAATTATAACGTACTTCTAAAAAATAATACCTGAAAAAGGAATTTATTGATAAAATTTCGTACAACATGGTGATACTTTTGTACTTCTTCAACATGTCGAAACACAAACGGTTCAAACAGCCTAACCGTGTTGGCTCGATTTGAACAAGTGCTACTCAGAAATAACAATATATAAAAATAATATAGAAAAACCTAACCTAATCTGGTGAGTACGCTAAGTGTGGTAGAACTTCCCATTTGAACTGCAACGATGTTGTCCTCTTGTAACGCGTATCCGAGAGTTAACATGCAAGAGGATCACTTTCCGTCCGTTACTCGGTATTCCTAGTTTTTTACATTTTACATATCGTTCAATTTGTTCAATTGAGGTCTGTAGACATTTGCAGTGACAATTTGATTCGGTTTTAGTAGCGTAGTTATCCCGCCATATGCAGAAAAATACTTTCTACCCACTAATCACAATACAAGACTTTCGAATATTTCCTTTGAACTGCAATGTTAAAATGATTATAAAGGTCTGGAAACAGTTGATTTACCAACTGCTAATCTGTCAGACTATTTTTGGAATGTCTTTGATACTGCAGATAATAGTCACTATTTGTACTTTTCTACTAATAATTCATATGTAACACATGTTTTTTCATATTACCTGCTATTAATTTTAATTGTTAAGTAATAAATAATTATATAAACCAATTGAAGAATAATATAAACATAAAATTATACTAAAGATACCACCTAACAACTACTCTGATAGAAAACAATTCGTGAGCACTAGCTAGTGCTAGTGATAGACAAGAACATGCCACATTATAAAGTGTTTGAGCAGGTTCCTTATCAGCTGATGCTGGCGCCCTGATGATGGAATATGTGATGATTACGAAACGTCGGCTCGCTTAAGTCAATAAACGCGGTACATGTCTGGAAACCAATAACTTCGGATATGGATTATCATAGTAATAGTAATGTAGATATCAAAAAAGTATGGTCATATCTTAATATAAAAAATGTAGTTAGTTGTTCAGATTCAACTCAACCATAAATAAGTTTAAACTGAAGACTTAAATATACCCAACTGTACTACAACTTTTTCATATATAGTCTCTATCTACTAGTTGTCTCTAAGCAGACTGTTGAAGAAGACTGTTGAAGGGCAACAATATTTTAACAACAATATTTTAACTAATTATTTTTCAGATTACGGTTAATCTGGATTGGACTTACTTTTTAAAATGTGTTCCTTACCATGGTCTTCTGCATTAAGCCCACCAACTGGTGAGTGGCCAACTTTGGGGATCATCGTAGTAGCCATCCGGTTTTACCCAGCCTGGTTACTGATACGACTGGGATCATTTTCCATGTCGATTCTTGCACTATTGCTTAAGGACAATCACAAATATAAATTTAGGACCATGCCCCAGCGAGATGCGAACCAAGCCGGCAATTAGAATATTATTATGATCACTGTAATTAAAATCAAGCGGCGACGATTCACGATCATTTTGTTGTAAGGTCTATTCGAGATCAAATTTGTTAAATACAAAAAAAGACTATTTAGTGCACAAATAAATAGTAATTTTAGTACAAAAATAATTTAATACAATTACTTAAGAGGAAACTGTTTGTCTGGAAAGTACCACTAGAAAACCTAGATATATGCAACTCTTTGAGGGATGTAAGTCATCACTTCATATAATGTTACATATTATAAAGATAATCGACGAAGAGCTCTAATAGAACCTCCAGGTATAGCTTTTAAAAACATATAATAAAATTAAATATAATTGTAAAAATAAAATTAAATAAAAATAAAATTGTATAAAATAAAATTATGCATCTAGATGATACTTTAAATGCTTAAAGTAACTAGATAATATTTTAAAAGGGAACATTGGGCTACTCTTGCCAAGACGATAAAAAAAGGGTGTAAATAGTGTAAGAGTGTAACTACCAAGACAAGGTGATGACAACGTAATCAACTTAAGGTGTGAATGTAATTAGTAGACTGTGATAACTGTAGAAAATCGTACTGTAGGGTGTGAAAGATTTATGTGTCCAAATATGTGTGTAATTGTTCAGAATTATGAGGATCAGGTTAGAATGCATGGGAGGATGACTACCAACTGTTCAGCAGATATGGCAAATGCATTATGTCAATGCTGAAATTAAATATACTTGTATACCGAATATCTACAAAGATAGTAACAGAAGAAGTTAAGGTTAAAATGACTTGACAAAAAAAACATCAACGAAGGAGACAAAAACTAAATGTAAAATGGTAAATATTGGCGTTGGGAACTATAGACTGAAATTGAATATCGACTGTTTAGCAATTGATTACCTTTTACTATCGACTGCTTCAGTCGCTATTTTTGGTTCGACTGATTTTACTACTTTTTATTCTACTACTTTGGTTCTACTACTTTGTTTCAACTGATTTTTAACATTCTGGATCTGTCGTCCTAGCTGTGACCTTGACAAAAATGTAACCAATTTATGCTTACGTAGATTTATATGTAATATATATAGTTTTATTTATAATATATTTATATGTAATATATACAGTTCTATTTATAATATATTTATAATATATTTATTTTTTTGGTAGTTTGCCTGTAAATAATAATATATTGTAAGAATGTTCGTTGAGTCGGTCAGTCGGTCGAAATGTGTGGCTGCCGCTGCGATTATTTGTCAGAACACTCACTACTATTTCTGGAAGGAATTTACACGAGAACTGAAAACACTGGTTGAAGAAATACTGTTTATTTTAATATTAAATTATACATGTTATCGACGGGAGAATTGAAAGGATATTAGGTTAGGTAGAGGAAGTACGGTAGCGCTGTGGAAGTAGTACTATTACGAGGGGATGGAGAAAAGAAAAGAGAACGAGACGTCGTCGTGATGGTCTTTTATAACCTGGAACTGCATGGTACCAATCCACCGGCGTTGCCAACCTTTGTAGCTGTTGTTAATGATTTCAGGATTGTTAATGTAATAGGGTAAAAAGATTAAAATTGTTAATGATAAAAAGTAAAAATACTTGTGACTGTTTTTATGGCAATAATAGGTAATATTTCACTCTTTGGATTTTTGTTAAAAAATATTTCCACTCAATAGCAAATAAAGCATTTACTTTATTTTAAAAAGCTATAGTAGTTATTGTGCAATCATTTTTAATTGTCATGGATTTTTTTATGATTAGGTATATGTTTAATTTTTATTTAGTATTTATGGTTATTGTACACCTTTAGTTTTCTAAATTTTCGTTTAAGTTCTATTGTAGTGTCTATATTTATTATAGTATATTATTTAAAAACAGAAATTAACATATTAAAATACGATAAAGCATTTGTGGGGTATTATTCCATTCCATACTTCCATTAAAATGAAATTATGAATTCCATATTAACAGTATTCAGTAATTATTTTTTTCCTTTTCTTTTTTAAAGTTAGTACGTGAAGGAATATGTACATCTCCGTCTCGTATACTCCTATACTAAAGTTGGAAAATATAAGCACATATAAAATTAACTGCTCCAAGCAATTATCTCCGTCCTTTCCTCTCTTAGATTTTATACAGGAAAGGATTCGTATATTTTCGTCTGACATCACGAATTAAAAAAAAACAGTGGAATCATGTATTTGACTGAAAATAGTAATTATTATTTTTGACTGTTTGACTCTTTCGACTGTTTTTATTCGATAGTTTCCAACGCTAGTAAATATTCTCCATGATGAAAGTACATTACATAAGAGGTGTGATGGTGTTATAAACTATACCTGATAAGTGATGCCGAAAATAGCTCACTCTAAATTTTATAAGATAATTCTAAACTACAAACTATTTTGACTATATAATTAACTGTAGTTTAAGTCATTAAGATAATATATGCATTATATCTACCTTAATGGTAAAACAAATTCCTTTTGGTAACAATTTTTGGTATTTTATTATTTTATTTTAGATTAACGCCAAAATGAACTAAAATCCAAAGTTGATGCGGAAACGTTGCGACATTTTGGTGTCATAAAATTAGATGACTTGAGGTCACTGACTATAATACAACTTAATTTTTGTATCCAACGCCTCGACATAGACTGAGTAAAATTAATTTCTAAAACATATAACTATCTCTATTAATTTTAAAACAATTTTTTTACTTGTTAACTTTAATCTAATTAGTTGAAGTGATATTCAGTCTTTTTTGTCATGTGATCACACAAATATCTGGTTTAAATGGTAAATTCCTATATATATAAAGACATAACTAAATATAACTGACATGACTATAAACGTAGATTACTATAAATCATAAACTGTTCATTCAGTGAACATAAATAAGGTAATATGTGGATATAAAACATAAATAATTTACGAAATATCCGTATACTAACTTGAAACAAATTCGCCATGCTCTTGATACATTTCGCATTATCGTTTCCATATTATTTCGTTTATTTTTCAATCACAATAAAACCTACCAGAATCCAATCTCTGTCGTAAATCTCAAACGTTTAATAAAACGACCGTGGACGATACATTTCTCGTGGAAATTTCGCTAGTAAACCGCACAGAAAAAAATTAATAACTGATGGAGAAGAGAACAAAAAAGAAAGAGAAGCCTATTCTAAAAATCCGAACAAATGCCGATCGAAGCGAAACAATGACGACACGTGTATCGTACCCTTTAGCGAAATTTATTGTTAAAAACGCCATCAAATCCAGTAATTTCCCTTCTTTTGAGACGGCCACTGAAGTGTCTGCCACAAAGTGTTTTAGTACTACATAAAATCGGAGATAGTTTTTAGTAAAAATGAATAGCTGTAAAAAGTATTGTGCTTCTTTTTATCGTTCTATAGAGTTAGGATTATATATCTTACGTCAGGTGACCACCATCAAATCATTGGAAAAATCATTTTCTAAGCTGCTGAAAAATATAACTCATTATTCAATAAGTTTCCAATCAAATTAATCAAATTAAACACAGTTTTTTTAGTTAATATTAACCGTTAAAAGAAAACTGTAAAAATGTCCTGATATGCTACTCATAAGTTGGCGAGTTATTGTGCTAAGAGTAACACTACTTTCGTTATTTTCAAAACATTGGAGCAAAAACAATTTCGTATTTTAATTTTACACTGTCTCTTGATGGAAAAAAATCCTTTCAAACGAAGCAACAGCTTGAAAAGTGTTGATTTTGAAGTGAAGGACTCCGCTTCATCAGTAACAAGAATAACACGTTGGTTTAAGATCTTCAAACGTAGTCGTACACCGAGATGGTAACGTCCAAATGAGATGGTAACAGCAGAAAACATCAAAATCGTTTTCAGTGATCGAAAAGTGAAGTTGCGTTAGTTAGGTAACATTATAAGGATATCAAAAGAACCTGTTGGTTTTATAATGCACGAGCATTTCACTATGAGAAATACCTGTTCAAACTGGGTGCAGCGTTTGCTGACTGTTGACCAAAAACAAGAATGTGTTGATGATTTTGAGCAGTGTTTGGCCAGGTTTCATCGCAACGAACTGGAATTCTTGTGTCGATATATGACAATGAATGAAACATGGATCGATCACTTCACTCAGGAATCAAAACGATCGTCATCTGAGTAGACAGCAACTGCTGACAGGCCTATTCTAAGGCAAAAGATAAATCGTTCTATAAAAGTGGGCTTGCAATGTTAGAGCGGTCCTAGAACGATTGTGTGGCTTTGGATGGATATTACGTTGATGAATAAAGCCAATTTTGAACCAAAAAAAATACACCAGGTTCTAATATATATATCTGCCTAACCATACGAAAAATGATTCATCCTTTCAGACTCCTACATTTCGCTGTATTGTTTCTTTGAACCAAAGTACAGTCATCCCCTAGTCTCCAAATCCCTAACTCTCATGCAGTTACTCTTACTGACTGCTCATGTTCTAGTGTGGTTTCCTTTTTCGTTGGGATACTTGATAATGAACAGGCTGATGCCACGACGGAGTCTGCTGTCCACGCTCAACACTGACCTTTATCCGATCATCAGGACCTTTACAAGAGCCGCAGTACAGAGACGCTGGAACTCATAGGACGGATTCGGAAACTTTCTGAAATAATCAAGCGTCTGGTCCTGGGACACTGTTATTTCTCGCAGAGTCACTTGATGCCCTCAAGCGCTGCAGCGAGCTGTGAAATTTGTGACCAACCCCCAGTCTTTGTCTTCCACCACTTCTGCCATCGCCTTTCCATATAATAATACTATTCAGGCTGAATAATTATAAGAACAATCTAATCGACGACAATAGTGATCGGTTGACGGGATATTAACGAAAGGTTTATTATTACCATAAAATTTAATTTATATGAATCGTTCCTTTAAACCTCACTAATTATCATTTGTTTTTGTATCTTTCAACTGTTTACTCCTATTCCTGTCATCTTGAACGTTGACATTTCGATGTTGACGTTCATTTCATCATTATCAAAATGGTGTTTATACAAAATTTGTTCACCACATATTTTAGTTTAATTTATTATCTAAAATTTTGTTTATAAACCTTTGTATTTGACAAAGTCCTCCGAAAGGAATGTCCTGTTTTAAGCTCAAAAGCACAATTGAATATTCGCGAAATGACGATAAAATCGTCGACAAAAGCGACAATATTTTTATTTTTAACTAATAAATTAATTTAACTAAGTTTTATTATTTTTCTTGTATGTGCACATGAAAGTTGCTTATTGTTGAGATAGAGTTATTGGAATGTGATAAATGATTTTTTATTTATAAAATCAGATACATGTATAGGTTTTATTATTTTGAATTGATGAATATTTTTAAAGTCATTTAATATTTAGTGATGCAATTGGTTTTCTAATAATAATACAATTTTATTAGAAAAAGTCTATGTGTTAATAAAAAATAGTTCTCTCGTCGTCCTTGGAGAACTTCTTCGATAGCTCTTTATTGCTGTTGATTCACTTTGAGCCCTGATTGCTCACAGCTGACGATTTCCGCTTAACTTTCCTGCGAATGAATAATAGATTTCCTGTGAATAGAAAATAGAAAGACTTACTTTGCTCTACCTAATTTATTTTCACTAAATACAAGTGAACCAAAGAACTGTTTAATTTGGTTCTTTCTATTTAAAGTGGCATGTATATCAGGCATATTCTGACAGCATACGGTATCTGCCAAATACCTTCTACCAATTTTCTGCTAACCAATAGCCAATTATAAAAGTTTTTCCATGTTCCAGATGCCAGGTAGAGGCAATACTGACCGACAATTTGCCAGAGAGGCCCAAGATACCGTCATAAAGCCATAAAAATATAGATATTATATGGTATATAAAAATGGTATTTTGGTAAATAGCTATTAGAATTTTATCGGTCTTCTTGTTCCTCCATGTCATTCTTTATCATTGACACTTTTAAATCCGACCAAAAACCAAAATCGGCATTAGGGATATGCGATTTTGAATGTTCCATTGAGCAGTTTGGCGCCTGTATAGATTGAATAACTGAATAATATGGAAAAAAAAATGTAACGAAATGTTAATACCATCAAATATGTTAATTTCGGTTAGGTTGTCTAAATGATTAATATAAATGCAAACATCTATTAAAAAACAATACACCATCTTAAGAACAATCAATAATACTTTTTGAATTCATGAATTTTAATATTCTGAATATCTGAATTTGGTTAGATAAATGAATGTATTTGGTGTTACTCAATTGATTAATATTTAAAATAATTTAACATTTTCTGATAACTGCATGTGATAAAATATAACATGGAGTTCAGTATATACAACAGTTGGTTTTATTAAATAATTTTCATATAGTAAAAAAAATGTACGCTAATTAAATTAATTTCTCTTGGTAGCTGCAGTGGTAAAAGTAACAGTGATTTTCCTGCTTCTAGTCGCGCATTCGAATCCTATCCGAGTATGAATATAAATATATGTTCTAATTGTTCATAATTATACTTGATTATAGGCAAAGGGTATAAAATCTGTTAACTAAATGCTAAAATACAATTTGAAAACTGCTATTCTATATTATATTCGTTCGATTATATAATAATTATTTCTTACAACAGCTATGACAAAAATAAAACTACTATTTTTGATATTTCTAGCAAAGAAAAACTCATATCACTAAAAAGGCTGAGTAAGACCAGATCTCTTCTGAGATGGGAGAAACAAACCCTAATTGCTATAAAGGAGATTTTAAAATATAACTAAATTATTTACAATAAAATTGATCAGAAAATTAAGCAAAGTTTTATGTTTAGATAATTATTCATTGTATTTGGAAGCTTAAGCAAACACTATATGTATATTAGTGTTTAGTTAACCTAATGTTAATATACTCTAAGTAACGGAATTGTATAAAACCTAAACATAATTTCGTTTAGGTAAATATTTACATGTGTATTTGAACATTTTAATCAATACGAATCCCATATTTAATGAGAGAATACATCAAATAAATGAGTGTAAAACAGTAAAACTATGCGATTCAGAAAATATAAAGTTAAAGATTTATTCTAGCGTTATATTTGTCGATAGCAGTATGGAGGCTTGGAATTTCTTAAATAGCAATCTAGGTATTTCATACATCTATGACAAAAAGAAAAAAAAGCAAATCCTTAAATCATATAACATACCGCCAATTCGGTCCTAGAGAAGTGAATGACATCAAACCTAGAGAAACGAAGAACCAAGGAGATCGAAGCACTTTATTATCATCGAATAAATTCAATATAGTAATAATATTTACTTTAAAATAGAAATGGTTAGCACTTGCTAAACTTGAGGCCTCTAAAATCCCTTATCGACATAGAATTTTAATTGTAGATGCAAAACTACTTAAAAACTACAAAAATTTATAACACAAAAGCAAGAAACATGCTTTTAGAATTTGTAAACATCTGAAAACTTCCACCCCCTTAGTAAAAAATCTAAAGAACAAATTATACCTTAGATAAGAGAAGCCAAAGAAGGTATTTAAGAAAAATTTAAAAATATTGATACATCGCAGGTTTACAACAATCTTCTAGAATATAAGATCTGCCTTGCTCTTTGCTCAAAGAACGTTTCCATTGCTTTGACATAGCTCTTCATATTCGATGACAAAATTCATTAATTTCGTTGCTAAAAAATTTGTTATTACTTGCACTTCACATATTAGGTGCTTATTTATATTCTGAACATCTAATGGTGAAAATACAAATGTAAGCAACTTTTATATATTATAGTTTAACAATTCTCATTGATACAGATGCAAATCATAAAAAGCCTAAAATTATATTATTGACATTAATTACTTTCGTTGTTCGATTTGAGGACATCTGTTGCTAAAGCCCATCAAACATTCTTAAAAACACACGGTAATGCTGCTCCACCATATCCTAATAGTCTTCGTTGGCCAAAAAAGTTCGAAGATTATAAATTGAAAAACCTATTAGATGAAAATACAGTTTAGACAGCAGATAGCTTAGAAGTTGACGATTCAATTATAACCAGGCGTCTGAAATTCGTGAAAACGTCTGGAATGGTATGAGATTGGAAAGATCCAAAAGGCGAGAAAATGATAACCATAATGTCTTGCTGTGCATATAGTGGGCCAACAAAATTTGATGCATTAGAGTTATAGATAACGGAATGAAACTGCTGCTGCAGATGTCTACCGAAAAAAACACCAATGGCGAGTCACAGACAAAGTGCTAACACACCAAACCTAACAAACATAACACTACATGGATTTATAGAAAATGATACAATATATAGAAATGAGAATAAAACATATTTAGAAATGTATAGCATATATAGTAACAATAGAAAATGAACTAGTTCAATAGTCGATAAAAGCCTTTTGCACCAAATATATGTATCTAGGCCAAAACATTTGTGATATTGATATTTTTGATCACACATCTATTTTATTTAACCTATATTTGCAGATATTTACAAGTAAAGTAATTAACAAGCGATAAAAACTCTACTTTATGAGGATACTAAAAGGTATATTATCTGCTAGTTCATCAATATTAGACATCAGCAACAGAAGACAACCCGCTATCCCAACAGCAACACCTTTCTCTTTACATGTTTTTTTTTAAATCTAACCTTCCGTCAAAGCTAGCCCCAGGTATTCATAAGGCTATCCTAAACAAGTAACCCTGTTTATAATTATCGATAGGCCGATATTAAAAAAGTGACTCATGTCATATATTACCGACATTCTAAACAATATCTACAAGTTAATCTAGTTACTGACTAGAGCAAATTTATTTGTTAAAACAACAAAAACAGAATGTTATATTTAAAATTTAGCTTTCAATATAAATACAACAATATTAATGTTGAACAGTTTATTTGTGAATATCCAATTATTAAAAATTACGTAAAAATAAATAACATATTATTTATGGACTAACCTGATACGTGACCATAACATCGAGATCTGTGGACGGAGGATAATTTTAGCGTCTTACTATAAGTACATTTATTTATTTACTTAATTTCGGAACATATATTTTAAATAAATCTTTTAGCATTCTAAAAACATACAAAACTGTTTTAAGACTAAACTTATTTAATTTTCATTATATTTTCATAATAAATAGCTCAGACTTATTTAAATATAAAATAATAACATAATTATTAAACATCATCGACGTCTCTATAATATAACATGTGAGTAAAATATGTGTATTGAATTTAATTTTTCAGTTATCATCTATTTTTATAGATATAAATGCTGTCGGTTCAATCCTACCCTAATACACCCGAGATTAGACCTTATAATATCACGTACCACTTACAACACGTACCTTCATCATGACCTATTCTCAAAAATACCCAATGCAGTCTAGTTGCGTTATAAAAGAGCTCCGTCCTTAAGAAACGACCAAAATGGTGTATATGGACGGAAAGGATGTTTCGTCTAGACAGTTTATAATTCTATTAAAATTATTTGAAAGCATCACCCCTACCTTCATCTGCCAGTTTACTTTTGATCTCCTCCATAGTATACTTTCTATGGACTGATTTCCCAAGTTTCAGTGACTTATAATTCTAATAGTCTACTGCTGATTAACTGCGAGATAATTGTCCATTCATTCGTTCATCGGCTTTTAATTTAAATTGATATTTGTACCAGAGATCAGCCAAGAAAATTGTTCTTGCTGAAAGAACTGATAGTAGCTAACTGATATGATTTTGGAGACATACATAGATATACTAGAGGTTATTCTAAAGATTATTAAGATCTTTTTATAAATGATTAATGAATTAATTTCTGTTACATACATTACACGTATTTCTTATCAAAGAGCTAATAGAATTTTGCAGGTAATAAATACGTTAATTTGTTCATTAAGAGTTAAAATTAATATTGCACAGTATAGTAACAATCATATAATAGCCTCATATGTTGGTGAGTTGTTAGTTCCTGCGTGGGTATTGTTACAAAATAGAAAGCAGTAGATAAACAAAAGCCAGAAACTATCTGCAAGGGTGAGATCGAAGACTGGAATAAGTAAGCAAAGAACGCTGCAGCCGGTTTGGTTGGCGTAGTGGTAAAGGCGACAGGAGAGTACACCTACTGTAGTGATAGTCACGGGTTCGAACCCTGCTGGGGCATCGTCGTAAATTTCTGTTTGTGATTGTTTAATATTTGTGCTTGTCCTAGGCAAGAGTATAAAATCCGACAAGGAAAGTGATCCCATTCACGCCACTAACCAGGCTGAGTAAGACCGGATGTCTTCTGGGATGATTTCTATGTTGGTTACTCGCCAGCCGGTAGGCTTAATGCCGAGGACCGTGGTTCGGAGCCCACGTTAAACAGTAGGTCCCGTCCAGATAAACCCTCGCTGGTAAAAAGAGACTTTAAAAATTATTTTAAAAAAAGAACGCTGCAATTTTGTTTAAAAATATAGCTAAAGAAATTATTATTGTAATCAGCCTGGCTGTATTTATTGTTTTTGCAATATATATTTTAAGTGAGAAATACGGATAAAAAATAAAAAATATATGAATATATAAATATAAATAATATATATATAAAAATGTAACTGACTACATAAGTTGCGATTGCAAGACATACGAAAACTAGAAGAAATAATTAATTATTAACAGTATATTGGCTAGCAATATTACAAATCGATAAAAACAAATGATTATTTATTGGCCGAACCTAGAGGAAGTGACCCAAACACCCAGATCTGTGAACGCCCGACTATTTGAATAACATCCGCCGGTTCTGAAGCGAGCGAATTTTGCGTACGACCCAACGCAGTAAACCGTGCGCGCCGCTTATAGAAAAAGGGCGACCGCGCCGCCTGCGGAGGCAGGAGAGGGCCGAAAACGGCTACAGGCGACGGCCGAAAGGGCGGGAGGGGAGCGTGGGGGAGGAGGTCGCGCCGAGAGCTACCTGTGGAGCTTACGGGCTGGCGGCAGCGGCCGGCAATAGTCAGGTGAGCAAACCAGACGTCGAACGGCATCGTAGACCTGCGAATCGGTCGCGTCGCCAACAACAGCAGCAGCGGCAGCAGGTCGGTCGGCTATTTCGTCGTGTAAAGAGCGCGCGTACGTACGTACGAAACACAGACGAGAAACCTGAACGGCATATGGTTCGGGTCGTGCTCGAAATGGTCTGGGACGACGCTCGTATATCGGTACTTTGGTAAAATTGTCGTTTATTCCGTTCACTCGGCGTGCACCGTCCCGAGATACAAAAAGCGGCGCGACACCACAACAAAAACAAACAAAACTTTTCCAGTGCGGAACATACCCGAAATAATTGGTGTTATTCGATTCGGAAACATTTTTAACGAACTTCAGTTAGTGCTTTGTCCATTATGGATAATCTGTGAGATACAAAAACGTTGTTAGGTTTAAAATCGTTTGGATAATTAGAAGCCGGCGAACATGCATAAAGAAAGGTAGGCTTTCACGCTAATTTCTTCACTAAATGTCAAGATGCAAAATCGGACACAAATGTCATTATTTAATCAATTGGTTTAGTCAACAGGTGCAACAGAGTCGTTATGTATTTTTATGAACATGTTATACAACATATTACATATATTATAACACACTTGACATATTTCATTTGATGCATATATTATTCCATACGTAGGCATGTTACATTATATATTAACAAACAGTATTTTATTCTGGCAAAAACTTATTTTCTTCAGATTTTCTTGGAAACTAATTGGAATATAGATTATCATCAATATATTAAATGTTTTTGTCATACTATACCATACAGAACATATTTTATGAGGTAGTAGTCCAGTAAAGTAAGTGTAATTACTATTTTTATTATTTTTTCAAATACTTTTTTACCACTACTCTTAAATCAAATAGTATTCATTATATAGTATTTGACTTTCCATATTTTTAATATATATTACGGTTAACAAAATAATATTTTATCGTATATTAAATATATTTTTACATAATATTTTTATTTTAAATTACTTACTATCCATTAAAAAAATTTGTATAAATTCTTTAACTTAATACTTACTGGCTTTTATTATAATACAATTATTATTAATCGTTATCTGATAATTATTTTCAACTATATTAGTATGTCATATTAATTTTAATTAATATATAGTTTAATGTAATTGTTGAGAGGTTATTAATATTTCTCTATTAGATTTAGTTAAAGCTGATAATATCATAATACAGTGCTTGTTGTAATGAACATATATTTAGAATTAAAAATTATAATGAGTTTTTACTGAATATGATAACAATAATAAATGTAAAATAAACTTTTAATCAACAAAGATTTTTTGTAATATTACTAATATCTTGTACAAATGAAAACAATTAACAGATGATTGATTATAGTTTCGCTAAACCTAAAAAATTTGTTTTAATTATATCTTTATCGTTCAACAAAATATTTGGAGATACATGCATTTATTCCATTATGCCTAATTATACCCGAAATAATTGGTGTTAGACGATTCTGAAACATTTTTGACGAATTGTAGTTAGTGCTTTGTTCACTATGGATAATATATGAGACACAAAGTCGTTGTTAGGTTTAAAATCGTTTGGAGAATTAGAAACAAACGAAAATGCATAAAGAAAGATACGATTTAACATCTATTTTGTTACCATGCTTCAACCTCCAAAATCGGACACAAATATCATTATTTAATCAATTGATTTAGTCAGCAGGTGCAACAGAGTCGTTATGTATTTTTATGAACATGTTATGCAACATATTACATATATTATAGCACACTTGACATATTTTATTTGCTACATGTATTATTCTATATCACATTATTCTACACAGAACATATTTTATGACGTACTGGTACAGTAACGTAAGCGTAATTACTACCTTTATTATTTTTTCAAATACTTTCTTACCACTATTCTTTTCATATTCTTTCCATATTTTTAATTTATATTATGGATTATGTCGTATATTTCATATTTTTTGACATAACATTTTTATTTTAAATTACTATTACTGTTATTATTTACTATTTCTATTTCTATTCATCGAAACATATTGCAGAAATATTTTAACTTAATAAATATATTAAAGGCATATTGTATTATAGAAAATATTTCATATTTTATTATAATACAATTATTATTAGTAGTTATGTGGCAATTATTTGCCACTATATTATTATATGTTATACGAATTTTAATTAATACATTAAATGTTTATGCCATTATGCAATATATTGCTTATTTTATGATGCATAAGACTTACTTCAATTATATTACTATTTATGTTATATTGTTTAATTTAATTATTGAAAGGTTATTAATATTTTTTAATTAGGCTTAGTAAAAGGTGATAATAGCAATATACAGTGCTTGTTGTAATGAATAAATATTTAACAGATATTTAAAATTAAAAAACATAATTTGTTTTTAATGAATATGATAACAATAATAAATGTATAATAAACGTTTAATAAACAAAGATTTTGTCTTGTAAAAATAAGGGCAATTAACAGATGGTCGATCAACAACATATTTGAAGATACACAAATATCATTATGTATTTTTATGAACATTTTATACAACATATTGCACGTTATAACATGCTTATATATATATATATATATATATGTATATATATATATATATGTATATATATATATATATATATATATATATATATATATATATATATGTATATATATGATCAAAATACTAAATATTTGTCATGTTATATGATATACAACTTATTTTATGATGTACTGGTCTGTGTAATTAATATTTTTATTATTTATTTTTTCAAATACCTTCCTACTTACCACTACCCTTACCCTTACACCAAGTTCATAAAATGTTTCATATTTTACTCTTAATATTTTAATTTACATCATAATCAAGAAAATAATTTTAATTGTAATTGTCAGTATATAGAACCTACATGTCTTATACTACATATAACATATTTTAAATTAATTTTATTATTTTAAATTACTCGCCATTTATATACATAGAAAAATTACACAAATACCAATATTTTAACTTAATAAATAATGAGATAAATAATGCAGTCTAATCATCTTGCACATGTATTTTGATCAATATTTTAATTAATTAAAAGACATCTCGTATTATTTCATATTTTTTGGCGTACTCTTGAACTTCATCACAGTTTGTATTATATTATTAAAAACAAATTCACAGACAATATATTATTATAATACAATTATTATTGCTAGATATTTGGCAGTTATTTGCAACTATATTACGGTTAAAATACTATTACTAAAATGCGTGTTAATTAAAATGAATATTAGTATATGTCATATGAAGTTTAATTAATACAGTAAATGTTTATGTCATTATGCAATATATTGCTTACTTTATATAATTATTATTTATCATATATTGTTTTATTTAATTATTGAAAGGTTATTAATATTTTGGTCAGAATAGCCTTAATAGCATACAGTGCTTGTTGTAATGAAATATTTAGATTTAAAAATTAGAATTCGTTTTTTATGAATAAAGAAATAATACTACATGTAGAACAAACTATTAATAAAAAAATGTTTTACGTAATATTATCTTGTAAAAATTCTAACAATTAATAGATAATTGGTGATTCTTTCGGTAAACTTAAGAAATGTATATTAATTCATATTTATCGATCAACAAACTTTTTCGAGAGAAATGCATTTGTTCGATTTTGTCTAATGTGTTTTATACCCGAAATAATTCGAGTATATAACTAGTGATTTGTCTATTATTTGTCTACCTGTAAGGCATAAAAAGGCGGTAGTTTGGATAAGTATAACTCGGTAATTTCACGCTAATTTTTTGATCAAGCATCATGGTACAAAATTGGACACAAATGGCATTATTTAATTAATTAAGTTAGTTAACTGGTGCAACAGAGCTGTTACGTATTTTTATGGACATGATATACAACATATTACATATGTTATAACACATTTATGGACATATATGGTTAGTGCTTAAAACACATAGGTATTTAAAACAAACAACATCTTTATTATTATTTAGTATAAGCCTAGAATTTTTAATTTTTCAAGGAGATTTTCTCAGAAAATGGTTGTAACGCAGGTTACAATTAATATATTAAATATTCCTTGTCATATTATACAACACAGAACATATTTTTTCAAATAACTTCTTAGGTATCACTACTTTAAAATAAATTACTATTTATAAAGTAATATTTAACTTTTTTACATTTTAAAGAAATTAATTGCAATTATATCATATTAATATGAATATGTAGAATTTATGTCATATATTACATATTATTGGCCTTATGTTATTATTTTAAAACAACTCGCTACTTATACTCCTCAACAAATTTTTGAAGAATACTTTAACATAATAGAGATTAAAATAACTAATGCAGTCTGATCATCTTTTAAAGATATAAGAAAGAAGTAGAAAGAAGTAAGAAATAGTAGAATCGACATTATAATATGATTATTATTACTATTTTTTACCAATTATTTGCAACTATGTAAGAATAGTAAGAATTAAGGTGGTAAGAATTTTAATCAAAAATTGTCTATGTTTTACAGGCGGTAAAATTACATTTTATGACGTACAAATCCTACATCTTTTATACTGTTTATTGTATAATTTAAGTGACAGTTATTATTATTTTTAATTAGACCCGGTAGAAGGTGAATAGTATTATGTAGTGCTTGTTATAATAATCCGATGATTTATATTATTTTATTTAATATAAAACTGATCCACCATATATTTAGAAATAATAATCCGTTTTCTTCAAGTTTACATCAAGTATTGTTTATAATATAGTATTTGACTTATAATATATTTAATTTATATAACTTTAAAGGAAATAATTGGAATTACACAATATTATAGAGTTGTTATATCATATATTACATATATTTTGATCTACTGTTTTTATTTCAATTTATTTTTATTTAATGCATTCATAGAAAAACTGAAAACATATTTTAATTTTAGAAACATTAAAATAAGTAATGCTGTAGGATCATCTTTCACATAGATTGTAATCAATACGCTAAAGATATGTTATAGAAAATATTTTAAATTTTTTAACATACTGTTCGTAATATTTACTATTTGTATTATGTTAAATTTATTCCAGTAAAAAATTGGAAACGACAATATTTTACGATAACACAATTATTAATATTCTGTATTTAGCAATTATTTGCAATCATATAAGTATAAATAATATGAATTCTAATTAACACATTCAATGTTTATGTCGTTTTACAACATATTGCTTATTTTATGATGTAGATATCTTACATCAATTATATTGTTTAATGTAATTATTGAAAAGTCATTAATGATTTAATTGGACTTAGTAAAAGGTGATAATAGCAAAATACAGTAGTTATTATCATTAACCCTGCATTTGTTTTATTTTAATTTATAATAAACTGATCTAATTGATTATAACCATTCCTGTTTTACATGAATATCGTAGCAGTAACAAATTTATAATACATAAATAAAAACAAACAAAGATTTAGCGTAATATTATAAAAGTATCTGACAAGCATGAATCAAATTAATACAAAAGTGTTAATTATTCATCATTTTGCACATGGCATGACGAATCTAAACACGTGGCATGAATATATTAAATTATATTAAGGGATTGGAGTTTTAGTTTTCCATTAATTTTTTCAGATTTAAGATTTTCTTGAAAGGATTGGCATATATATTGGCATACCGAATTTTAACATCAACATATTACATATATAAAGGCGTATTTGCTTTACTGTAATTGTTATTTGTATTCCATTACACAATTTATACATAAAGACTATAGAAATTATAAAATATTCTTTTAAAAAATGGTTACTAACATACTTTTTTATTAATAAAGTCTAATTTTCCGTCAAATACTTGGAATTTTAGCACTTTATGTCCGACGGATTATGATTTATAATTATATGATTATGTCATATTATACAACATATTATATATTGTGTTGGGCTATGCTTTTACTTCAATTATCATTTACATTACGTTATTGAATATATTGCTACAAAATAGGAACATAATATTTCATTAATAAAATTTGCTTAAAAATAACTGGAAATGATAAATGTCACCTTGATGGTGACTAATATATTAAATATAAAGATATAAAAATGTGCATATCCTAACCATAAAATTACGTCAACTGATGTTTATATTATAAATAAATATATTATATAGAAAATGGCCGAACTACAAAATAATACCGAAATAAACAATTTCGAATATATGTTTTATTTTTGTTGTAGTATAAAATAATTATATGATTTGAATTAAAATTAATTATGTTAATTCAGCTATATACCTACATATTCAGAAATAATATTGTTTTCAACATTGTCTAGTTATCTGATAAATTGTGATAGTTAATTTAAGTGTATTAAATATTCATAACACATTGCATATTTTATGATGTTCTTATTAACTTATTTATTCAAATCTTTATTTTTATTATATTTCATAAAACTATTAGAATAAAATGTGTTGAAATAAAATATATAATTATATTAACTGGACTTAAGATAACTGTTTAATACTAGAGTATATTTAACATAAAATGTTAACTTAGCTATTTAAACTAATATTAATAAAAACTTTTCGTAAAACGTATACTTTTCATAAAAGCACGTCATAGTCGTCGTTTTTACATATTTACATTTTACAGTTTTTATTTTAGTCATATACAGAATCATCCGGTAATAATAATTTATTTTTCACATAACAATTATTTCATCAGAGGTCTTATAATTATACAGCAAATAAACATAATTATGTTAATTAGCTTTGGATAAGTTATCTAACAATCTAACATCTTAATTATATATTATAATTAATAGTGAAGATAAATTTAAATAAATTAGTTTTTATTAAATAATTATAAAAACACAAATGATACAAAGTGCTAGTGACATTATATCGACAGCTGTACCAATGCATTTGAAACTTATTTTATACCATTTCGTGGGTAATTTTAGCATATATATACAGGTAAGAATAAGTAGTTTTAATATGTACCAATTTTAATGTTACCAATACCATATATGTTACAGTATGATTAATATTGATAATTTGTATGTTGGAAATATGCATTCAATACAAGATGGTAGTTCTCAGTTATTAATTGTAATAGTCTCCTTTTACCAACTACTGGTTTATCTCGACTTGACCTACAGTTTAACGTGGGCTCCGAACCATGGTACTCAGCATTAGGCCTACCGATTAGCGAGTGACCAACTTTAGAAATCATCCGAGAAGACATCTGGTCTTACCCAGCCTGGTTACTGGCGTGACTGGGATCATTTTCCTTGTTGGAATTTACACTCTTGCCTAGGACAATCACAAACATAAATTTATGACCATGCCCCAGCAGGATTCGAACCCACGGCTATCGCAACAGTAGGAGGACCGTCCTATCGCCTTTACCACTGCGCCACCCAGCCGGCATAATATATTTTATTACGTAATTTCCATATCTTGATAGGTTGGTTTATATGATGATTTACTTTTGAGGTGCTTGTTGAAAATTAGTAACACCATTACAGTGATTATCATCATATAGGTTAGTGTTATGTCTCCACTATACAAATATGGAATAATTATTATATCAAAACAAACTTTTTCGTCACTGCTTACTTTTAACCGACTTAAAAAAAGGAAGAGGTTCTATGTTCGACTGTCCATTATAATATGTAATAAAATAACTGCGTAAGTTATTCAGTAAATATCTAACACTAAGAAGAAAAAAATAAAATATTTTTAACAGAAAAATTGCACCGACTTCAAAAAATAAATAAGAAACTCACTAAAGATTTAAAAATAATCAAACTTAGATTTTTAACACCCAAAAAGTTTATAATAATCGTTGTAATAACTACATAAAAATAAACAAAAACTTTATTGAACCTGTCTACTACACATATTTTAAATTCTACTATAAATCAACTATTTAGCTTAATACTTGCCTAAACCTATCTATATATTTACAATATTTTAAGTACTACCAACTGATGTTTGAACAGTTTGAAGTCGGTGCCGAGCCCAAAAAATACAAAAATAATAATATCATTTTGGTGACATATGCACAACATTAAATTACGAACAAAACAAATCTAATTTGTTGCTCGTACCGACTTCATAGTGACTAGTTGGTAGCAGTTAAAATATTGTAAATATATACAAAGGTAGTAGTAGAAAGGATAAATAAGATATTAATGTTTATTTTTATTTAGTTAGTACAACGATTATTATGTAGACATTTTATTTTAAAACGTTTTTTTTTGTGTTAAATATCTAAGTTTGATTATTTTTACTCAGTCCCTTTTTATTATTTTAAATATTTTATTATTTTAGAGATAAAACTGTCAGATTTGGAGTATTGAAAGCTCGCCTGTCGTATTAGAGATGCCATTACATGCTGGATGGCTGGCTTGGCTTGGCTTGTTGTTTGATTATTTTGTTAGCATCACATGACATGATAATATATCACAGCAAATTCGACGTCATGTTTTGATTGTTTTGGAAATTTTTTAAAATTTTGGAAACTAGCACCCGCATCTCACTCCATTAATAATATATCATCAGTATGATCTATCATCTATATCTGGTATCTGGATGAGTTAGGACACAACATTAAAATGTTTGAATTGTTAATTGAAAAAAACATATAAAACAAGAGAAAGTTAATATGAAAAAAGTTTTCCATATATCTATCTGCTTTGCTTCAACGTTTAAACCAATTGAATTAGTTGTTACTTATAATGTTCAATTAATACATTTGCTTCTTACTCACTATTACATTATTAATAGCCATTACCACCACTTATTGGTTAAGGTATTGTCATTTTTATTTATAATAAATGATTTTTATCTAAACCGTTTGTGACTAAAAGGGCTAAAAATAAACTCTAAAATATAAAATAGTCCTATCAATAAATTATAAATGATTATTACGACAAAAGTCAAAGCCTGATATAATACTAATAATATAATAATCATTAATACTGTTATATGGTAACATTTAAAATCATTTTTAAATTTAATATTGCAAAAATATGTCAACTAAATTTGTTGTATATTTTGATCTGCTTAAATGCGTCCCAAAAACCTAGTTATTTTGAAAACGGCATAAGGTAGAATTAGATAAATAAACAAAATGTCTCTGTATTCACTGTACAGTTAATTTCCAATGCAAATAATTCTTAATTCCATTGAATCTGAATCGTTTTAAATGTAGGTAGACTCTTTGCGAATTTAAAACAGCTTCAACTGACTGAAAGTGTAACAGAAAGTTGTAGGATGGTAACTAGTATTAGGTTAAGCTATAAGTAATAAGTTCAAAACGTCTTTTGTTAACAATATAAAAAATAAAAAAAATTTTAAAGGAATATTTATGACGTTTAAAAATATAAAATATTACTGCATTCATTGCAGCTTTATTAGCGAAAATGGATATGACCTTCTGAATGACATGACATAACTCGGCCACCAGTCTCAGAACAGATTATAACAGTTGAATTAGGATGGTGTTTGGAAAAGTATGTTGGTTCTATATCATCGTATACTTAAAATACCCCCTTTATCTTTTAATCAGTGCCAAGACATATCAAACCATAATACGGAAAAAGTTTGAATAGAATGAATTTCAAGACTTTACGGGTTACTAAAATCTATTGATACTATTATTACAGGTGAACTAAGCAACATATTGTTGCACACAAGACCAGCAATATTGAGTAACAGAAGCAGAGGCATCCTATTGCATGACAACGCTCAGCTACACCTTGCAAGATTTATGAAGGATACACTATTGCAGCTCGAATGAAAAGCACTGTGGCATCCAGCTTACTCACCAGACATAGCGTCTTCTGATAACCACTTCTTCAGATCGATGCCCCATCGCTTGGTTGGCACAAAAAATGCGTCGATTATTGGACTGCTGTTTGAGCATAGTTCTTCCTACGGGGCACCGCCATTTTATCAGATATATGAAAAAAAAACTTAATTATTTTGATTAATATATGTTGTACTAATTTTTCTCAATAAATGTCTTTATGTATAATAAAATATTATGACATATAGTGTTGGGTCAAAATGGTAGAGATTAACTATAAGAAAAAATAAACCGGCATCGCTGATACGAACAAGCTAAAATATTCAATGGAATCATGTTTATTTTTAAGAAATTCCAATATTTTAATACGAAACCACGGGAATAATTTAATAAAAACTAGCTTGATATTGAACAACAACATACTAGATGAGTAAAAATATACGACGAGTTTTAAGAAAATACTGTCGGTTTGTTCAATTTTTTTTTTCTGGTAGAGAAATTGCGGCTGGCCATGCTGAAAACATGTGAATTACATTGTTGTGTTTCGATACATAGTAAAGCGCGTGCTAAAAACCTGATTCTTTTTGGCAAAAAAGTGCATGGTGAAGAATATCTATATAAATGATATAAAGATCTATAAATTGTATTTTCATGATATGAATTATTAATATATGATAATTAAAACATACTTAAAGTTTATTTAAAAAAACTATTGTTTAAATAAATAATGTTCAAATTTAAAAAAAAAATTGTAGGTCAATATTTACATAATAGGTTATTTTATAGAGTTATAGTTTAGTGCATCAAAACTGTTGTATTTTTGTTAATATTTGTTATTTAATAATGTAAGCAATTGTGTCCAGCACCTGTTGCACTGCAACTGTTAAATTCGACGGATTTAACATACTACTGGCTACGACTACAGGAAGTGAAGAAATGTATTAGATGACTAACTCCTTCTTCTATAATATATTTATCCCGAATAGCAGAATAACTATTAAAAAGATCTGCAAATTGGTTACTCATCTTTTTTCAGAAATTAACGTAATAAAAAAATTATGTTTTTTATTAAATTAAATAATTATTTCATAAATCTTAACTATATACGTTTAATTTTTGTCTTTAGTATTCCCAGAATCTATATGAGAGAATAATTGTTGCCTCATGAATTGTGGACAATATACTATACTATGTCTACAAATTAACTATAGGAGTTCCAAATTACACATATCCTAATCTCGGAGAGCTTTTTAATCCCGATACGTTCTTTTGTATTTGACTTTGTAGCGACCTTGAGGCATGTCGAATTTTCCATCGTGGAGTAACGATCAACAAAGTACCCAGAAATGTATATCAGACACTGAACACGGGCGGGGTGCCAACAGCGTTAACTAGTACACGATAGCAAATATCTTGCAATCCCGAGACATTTATCTGGGTGATTATTGTTTACTGGCTACTTTCATCAATTCAGTGCCACCATTGACTGCCCGAGCTTCTTCTTCAGGTAAACCCAGCGCCGTTTCCTTTTATCTATTTGTATTTTCTACATTTTATATCACTTCAATAAATAGCATTCACATCATGTAAACCATAACTGGTTCATTTCATAATACCTCCATTCACTGAACCTTAATAACATATCCTAAGACTTTTCTATTATTCTTCTTCTAAGAAACACCGAATTCTAGTTTTTCCGAACACTTATTTTGCCAATTTTTCTGTATGTCTCCAAACTTAAGGC
The DNA here is from genome assembly GCF_030347505.1 of Rhynchophorus ferrugineus. Taxonomy (NCBI): domain Eukaryota; kingdom Metazoa; phylum Arthropoda; class Insecta; order Coleoptera; family Curculionidae; genus Rhynchophorus; species Rhynchophorus ferrugineus. Next base: position 84,722,849 of record NW_027472580.1, on the reverse strand, counting down.
GCTATTACAATCTGATATATGTAAGCTTGAAATATTTTAAATGCGATGCTTTAAGTTGGGACAAATACAGAAACGTAGATTTCAACGGTCTGGATATGTTTGTTAAATGAGAGGTGAACATGCAATAGCAGTCCCACAAAAGATATAAATCAAATAAAAAGTGAACTTGGGGATCTTCAGTGATAGGAAAGATATACGATATACGAAAGATATATTTCATTGTTTGCTCATTACTCATTGTTTTAACAGTCTTAACAGTTTCCTTAAAACATTCCACGATATATAAAACATGATTTACCTCAAACGTTCATATATTTTACAATGGAATTTACAACACAATGGAGGACAGCAAAATGGCGTATCGAAATTAATGAAAATAAATCAGTGCATATCGACTTTACCAACAAAAGAGTCAAGTACAAACTGGTATACATAAATCGACAAGGCGTCCCGTAAGTACTACAGCTAAATATATTGGCACGACCCCTGATCTTCAACTCAGTTGGAATGAAGCTTCAACCACATGTTGAATGAAGCCACAAAAAATCTGAAGAACCTAAGCTGAAGTTTAAAACATGATAATAGTTACTTGGTAGATGTTTATCTACCAAAATATATCTACTGCCAGTACATAATAAGCTTTTACTTTACCAATAAGCCTTCAAACCAATTTGGACTTATGGTGTTCAACTTTGTGTTTGGCCAAAGAAATAGAAATATCATATGTTCCATAATAAGATGCTGTAAGGTAGCGTTGATGCTCCATGGTACATACGTATTGAAAATTTGCATAAGAAGCTAACGGTAGAAATTGTTGATGAAGTTATTAACAGTTTTTTCACTATGCTCAATTACAATAACATTAACTCCATAAAGAGCAGCATAAAGGTCTAAGTTTCAGAGCATTTAATATTCTCTATGCAAATGAATATCCTTCAGTCCTAACAGTTACGTTAAAACATTCCACAACATGTAAAACATGGTTTAACTCGAATGTTCATGTATTTTAGCAATCATTATTACGTGGTGGTGTCTAAGTGCTTTGCATTTCCTAATATCTAGCTAAAACGAACAAGAAAAACATCTATCGATATACATGTGTAACATATATATATATAAACTGATAACAATAAAACAGACGAAAAGTTTTGCAGTCTTATTTTATCGTTAAGCTATAAAGCTCTCTTCATTTTCTCCGTCTTTTTTATTCGTTACTTTTTCTCAGTTTGTTCTAACGATGATCTATCGTTGTTTGGCAAAGAAGTTTTTCAATACGCTATAGTAAAGACGTCATTTATTTCTATAGAAATTTTATTAACAGCATTATTTATGACGCTAAAAAAATAAACTGTAGAAGCGTAAAAAAGGGACAGCTCGTTATATTATACTTTCTAAACTATTATTAAATATCCTTTCTCGGAATTGTGGTGGCTATTTATTACATTTCGACTGTGAATTAATTTTGAAGTAAGTCATTATCTTTTGTGCGTATCTATTTTCTGTTTTTAGTATCCGAAACCTATTGGAGAAAAACTTGGAGAAATACACTTACATGAGCTAATGATTTTCAGTTATTTAATGTTATAGCATATATTTTGCCGTTAAACGATACTGTTTAAACTATAAATAAAATAATTTCATTTCATCAAAATCATTATACATAGCTAGTCTACTTCTCAATACACTGCTGTCGATGCCGCAGGACTTCAAACACTCTTCAAAAAGCTTTTTCGGAGCTGTTTTCTGTACTTAACAGCCAGAGAGTCGAACGAAAACAAAAAGTTGCCACAGAATACTGTGAGGAATTCCTAAGTTGTAAGTTGTGCCTCTGAATTTGTTCCTCAACTGTGCACTGATTGTCGGATCTTAAACATATGAATTCGTTGGTAATTCAATTTCGGAGAGAAACATTTGGAATTTGCTTAAGCGTCGCATTTGAAAGACGACAAGCTTACTGACATTAGACTATAATAATGTCCAAGTCTTGGAGCTTTACAGAAGGACTAATAAAATAATCGTTCGAAGGAATTTTGGTATTGACTAATGTTTATTTGTTGGTTATAGTTTTTAACTTAAAGTAATATACTGCTTAAAGCCGTTCAACTACTACTACTACAACAGCTATTGGAAACGGCGAATAAATTAAATTATACAAATATTTACTTCATATCTAAACAAATAGGGAAATGTATTAAACCAATTTCTTTTTATCTCCGGTACACTCCGGACTTGCCTACATTTAATGAAAATATTGTTTTTATATTTGCAGATAGCATTGCAATACTAAGTATATTACAACACTGAATCAACTAAAGTGTTACAAGCAGCTATTGCCGACATACAGTGCTGTATAGAAAAATGGTGCATCAAAATGTATAATAATAAATCAGTACATATTGACTTCACCAACAAAAGAATCAAGTAAAAGACAGTATAAGATATATAAATCAATAAGTACTGCCGTGTAGAAATACAGTCAAATATCTTGGCAAGACTCTTGATATTCAATTCAGGTGGAAGCCACATGTTAAGAATAAATGCGAAGAACCTAAGATGAAGTACAAAAAAATTACTAGATATGTGATCAATGCTCTGTCAGTGTATAATAAGCTTTTACTTTACCAACAAGTCCTCAAATCAGTTTGAACTTATGGTATTATGGTAACTCTGTGGCTTTATTAGCCGAAGCAATAGAAATATTATACGAAGATCCCTAAACAAAATACCGCTAGGTATTTTTAATAATTCATAGTACGGAGGAGTAAGGATCTGATGGTAGAAACTATCGATTACGTTATCAAATATTAGTTATTTATTTATTTATTATCAAACCCCAGAACCACAAATAGAAACTCCAGATAATAATGGCATTGTCAGAATATTAAAGAAAATAAAACCATTTGATCTACTTCAGTGAAGTTATTAGTAAAACTTAGTGCACATTAAAAACAGTAAGAGACACCAAAGTGTCTATAAGTATTTTGTAATTTTAAAATCGTAGAAAATTAGGATAAAAACTAATATCTTATCAATGCTATAATAAATGATAGTACAAAAAACATCGTTTATGTTCAAACATTTATATTAGTAATGATTTTGAAACTGTAAACAAAAAAGCGTTCTAGTCAATGAACAATATTATTGTTAGATTAAAAATAAACCTATAAACTGCCCTATAAACTGATGTTAAAATATAAAGATGCTTGTGATCTATCCTACCTATTTTATTCAGGCATTGTAAATATTATACGTATCGTTTTGAATTTTCCACCAGAAAAATTAAAAAAAGTGGTGACCCATGCATAAACTTTAAAATGTAATGTAATGTCATATTTTGTTCTAACAATAAGGTCTTGGATTAATAAAAAAAAGTCCCTATAGATTAATTCAAACTCTTAATATTTTTAATATAACCAATATTATCAACAATGAATACTAATGTCGTGATTTATGCAGAAGTAAATCTAAATTATTTATAATGTCATTAATATTAATTATCCATGGGCTAATGAAAATGTATTAGCATCCAAAATTAAATAAAAACCAATGAAATATTAACATTTTATAGCATAATAAAAGACAGAAAATTGCTAATTTTATTCCATCTCTCGTTTTTATGAAATAATTATAAGGTTCGTTATCAAAACGATTTTAATTGCTACTATGTAAATTAACAACATTTAGTTATAAACAAGCTACAACATCCTATATAAAGTTATGATGAATGAAATATCATTACTATATGTTTGGACACATAACGTTGCTATTGATCATTTTATCTGATTAAATATATTGTTCAATAAATATCATGACAAATAAAGATAATCCCTCTCTAAGTATGAATCTTCATGATCGTTAACGAGTCCATGTTAAAATCCAAAATGCGATGACAATTGTTGGACTAAAATTGATGTACTCTTACGCCAGTTTGTTTTCTTCAAACGGATCCAGTTACATGTCAATTGGAAAATCAGCTTTTTGAAGAAAATTTTGAGCTAAGTTCAGATCATACGCCAGTGCTTCTGACGTTGACCGAAAATATAATAAAAAAAAATAAACCTAACGTTAACAAACAAGAGAACAGATTGGGAAGGATTTGCTGAAGAATTGAACAAACTAATTCAACTAAATGTACGCCTCAAGACAACTGAACAATTAAATTTTGAAGCAGAAAAATTCTTAGTAGATATTAAACAAGCTGCAAGTGAAGGACATAGTAGTTGAAAAACGTAAATTATGAAAAAAATGGCAACAAAACAGAACACCTGAAAATAAAAATAGTTTAAACAATATAACCCAAAGACTGGAAATAAGAAATACTAGAAATTAAAAACAAAACCATAAATGACTCTCTGAGAAATTTAACAGATGATAAAGAAACTGATTACTCACTCTGGAAAGCCACAAAATATTTAGAGCGCTCATGTCTACACAGTCCATCTATAAGAGACCTATGTGGGAATTGGGCACGTGACAATCACCGAAACGCAGAAGCATTTGCTGAATATCTAGAAAAAGCTTTCGAACCAAACGAAACTAATATTCAACAAAATTTGCAGACATAGAAGCTGAAAATTCGATGATTGAATTAATCACGCCGAAAAAGTTGACCAAAGTTATTAAAACTAACATTAACCCCAGGATATCACCACTACGACTACGATTTAATAACAGGAGAATTACTGCAAAAACTACCGAGAAAGGGAATTATAAAACTTACCAACTTGATCAATGCAGCATTTAGATTAAAACATGTCCCAGACATTTGGAAGATAGTGGAAATTATAATGATCTCAAAACCTGGGAAGTCCGCAAATGAAGTAAAAGCCTATAGACCTATATCACTGCTACCAGTAATATCTAAGGTTTTTGAAAATCTTCTGTTGAAAAGAATAAAATCGATCGTAGACAGAAAAAACCTAATACCAACACACCAGTTTGGGTTTTTTAAAAAGCACTGAACAATTGACCAGGTCCACAGAATAACAGATGTTATTGAAAAAGCCTACGAAAACAAACAAGTATGCTCAGCTATATTTTTAGGTGTAGCACAAGCTGTCGATAAGGTTTGGCATGAATGCCTTATTCATAAACTACAGAAAATGCTACCAAAAAAACACACCGAACTATTAAAATCATACATTACAACCAGAATGTTTAGAGTCAAACAAGAAGAAGCTTACTCTACAATAAAGGAATCTAAAGCAGGTGTACTACAAGGAAGTGTACTGGGACCAATACTTTTTCTTCTCTACACTTGTGATATACCACAAACAGAAAATATTACGATGGATACATTTGCTGATGATACTGCGATTATATCTGTCGGAGACAATAGTGAAGAAGCCTCACGAAAATTACAACAGGCAAGTGACAATATAAATAATTCGACACAAGCTTAGAAAATAAGAATTAATGAAAGTAAATATGTACATGGGCAGTTCATCTATAAACAGACCGTACAAGCACCCATAACATTAAATAATACTATAATTCCATATAGCAACAACGCCAAATATCTTGGAATGAATCTCGATCCAAAACTTTGCTGGAAGGAACATATAAAGAAGAAAAGAAAAGGAATCGAACTGGAAACTGGAAACTGGAATCGAAATATAGGAAAATGTACTGGCTAATTGGAAGAAAATCACAATTGTCAGTACATAATAAATTGCTATTATATAAGCAAATATTGAAACCTATATGAACATACGGAGTTCAATTATATCGATGTTCTGCAAGAGTAACATAAATAATATACAAATTTTTCCGAACAAAGTCCTGAAAGGTATTGTGGATACCCATATACTATAGGACTGATTACCTACATCGAGTCCTTCAGATACCCACAGTCAGTTAAATCAAGAGAATTGCAAGGGAGCATGAGGAAAGATTCTCACACGAATATTGGAATATTAAAACTATTGGATACCACCAGAACAGGACACAGACTCAAAAGAATCAAACCATCTGATCTTGTGTAGTGTCGTGTAGTGAGGTGCATTTATTAAAAAATTCAGCAGTAACATGTATAAACATTATTTCACCAGAGAATGAGATAGGGCCGATGGGTCCTACTAGTTACATACCTAGATGTAAGTTATAATAAAGATAAATTGTAGGTTAGACGGAAACAGCTAGTTACAATATATTAATTAAATAATTTAAAAAAAAATTAAATCAAATATGTGTTAATTTATGTGATTTGGAATAACAAACCTATTACTTTATTCCTGCTCGGGAATGAAAAACAATCTGTAGCGTTGTTTTGGCAATGCATTTTTAATACGAGATAATTACAAAAAGTTATTATTGGTTGTCAAAGCCAATAGTCAAAACTGTATGCCATTGTTGCATGTCAAATGTTTATTTTTGTGATTGGCACACTAAAGAATTATCTTTTTATTTAAATAGCACATGGTATACCTGTTACAACTAGTTATTCACTATCTAGTAATGTTTACTTAATATTGCTTAAACATTAACATTGCTTAAACTTAAACATAAACATATTGCTTTATTATAAGGGCGCTAAATACCTTGTTGTAAAATAATTGTATTTTTGTAAAATACTTCAACGTCTTGGATTCTTAGACCACATGTTTTCATCACAGGATATAATATTCCAAATTCTTAATTCTTCCACTGAGTTACATGGCAAAATACTTTAATTCCTTAATGGACCAGTATTTTCAAACTATTACAATTTATACCTGCGATCTTATTTTATGTTGGTCAGCTCATTAACCCAAATAACTTGCCTTATACAAACATATCTAGAGATTTTCAAGCTTACATATTTAAATCATGTTTAAATCTCCATTGATATTTCCAAATCTGCCGTGGGAAGTACTAATTTCCATTACCCACCTGGTCCATTTACACTATTTCACTATTACTTCTTCTCCCAGATTCTTTCAGTAAATTAATATTCTATATTGCAACAATACTTCACTAAGCTTGGCAGTTTCCACTGTCACTATGAGTTAATGGAACTAAAATTTCGGTTACCCTTTAACAAACATGAGCTCTACTTCAGTATAATCCCAAAATATACCTCGTATCCAATGACGACTTAAACATAATATAGTAGTATTCAAAATTAAATAAACATCAAGAACAGTTTATAGCACAATAAAATAGATTCTTTATCAACATTTATTTTAATTGTTTCGATGTAGATCACTAAAATTCTTTAAACGGAGTAGGCATTCCTGTCTTTAGACTCGTTTCTTATCTTCATTATAACGTCCGATAATAACAACCTTTTTGAAGTAACTTTATATGCAAATTTATGGATCATTTTATTAACATCACTCCTGACAGTTATAGTGATTTAAGCAGCACTAGGCCCCTAAAAAAAGAACCAGTTCCAAAACTAGTCGTAAATCATTTCGAAAATCTATCGATTGGAATTGGCCGTAAATTTTTTTACCTCGTGTTTAAGTCTCATCAACAGGTGCATTAAATTGAACGGCTGCGCAATGTTTGCATATAATTTGCATAATCTAACGTTCATTACAACGATCCTTTCAAAGTTGGCCCGTAGATCACCACTCAAAACAAGAAAAACAAGCAATATTATATCATTACAACGTTAGCATAGATCTAAATAAACACTATCAATTATATGCTTATATTTTATATTATTCCTAATAAAGCGAGTTACTATTAAGTATTTATAATTTCTGAAAATAATACAAAATAGGCGTACAAAAATTATGAAACTTGTTTAAGATTAGAATGTTTTATTTTCTATTTTCTTTCTAACTGTTTTATTTTAATAGACATTTGGTGAAAGAAGTTGTGACGTAATGAAACTACTAAACAGGAAATCGTATTTTAATATAAACGAAACCTCCATCTCTTGGCCCAGGTCAACAGACGTTATCCATCATAAACGACACTATCCCCTCCCTGAAGAGGAAAAACTTCCAATCAGTGCATCTTCTGAAGAGCATATGCTCTCCCAGAGACGTGCAGCTTTCGATAAAATGTCTGTCTTCTAAAAAAGCTTCGGTCCCAGATGGTATCACAGTAAAGCATCTAAAAAACCCTACCAGCAAGCAATTATCAGAGCTTGCCAACATCATCAACTCTATCCTGAGGTTAAAGCATTTCCCAAAGAATTGAAAACATGCGCTTCTCGCTATCATTTAAAAAAGAAATCCAAGTCCAATCCATCTGACTATAGGCCTGATTAATTTAGACACCAAATTTGCCGAAAAGGGGATAATACAAGCTTTAAACAATTTCATAGACGCACACTACGTAATCCCGAACGAACAATGCGGTTTCCATGCGAAACACTCAAGCCTTCATCAAGCTGCTCGTATCGCAGCAACCATCCACCAGGCATTAAGTAAAGCCATCAGAGCCATCATTTTAGATGCTTTCAAAGCTTTCTATCAAGTATGACACAATGGTCTAATTTTCTGAGTGAATCAGCTTGGTCCGAATGACCTAATATCCCTGATATTTGGATGGTAGATCCTTTCAAGTGAGGATCAATGACGCAGTCTCCTCACTAAAATAGTTTTCGAAGGTTCTCAGTCCTGTGCCTGCTCCTCCTCGACTCTGTATAAAATGCGTCCGTCCAGTCTGCCTCTTCAGAGCGCAGGTGTGCTAGAGGTACGTCTCTGAGAGACAACTTCAACTACTCCAAGTGTTAATCTAAAAAAGTTCGCACGTTACACAATGCCCCAAGTTTATCCGGCAACGGAAATGAACGTCAACACTCACCTCGAATCAGGCATCACGATTGTGAAGCGTTTCACGAACATGCTCAGTTCTCCCTTGGTATCTTACAACAACTTACAACTTAACACGACAAGACATTAATAAAATCTCTACCCACCCACAAACCTCGGTAGATAACCAACTACGACAATCCCAGTCGTAACCCAGGCTTTCGGTCGTCCGCTAAACTACTTCACTATCCCGAACCCGAAGTGACATCAGCAAAAGACTATTTGGTTGTATCTGGTCATTCAGGAACAAGAAAAAAAACTTCCTTAAGAAATAACAAAGGGATGAACATTGTCGATAATCCATCTGGACAGCCTTAAATTCTACCAAAAATTATTTGTATGTATCTTGGTCAGTCGGTTTTCCTTTCATGATGTTCTGAGTTTACTGTTTTTACACAAATCTACATATATATAGCCTTCCACTAAACTGTTACAAATATAGGTTCCATTAACTGCGGAATGATTGCCAATTCAAGTTGATTCCGACTAATTGAATGAATTCAGAAGAGAAAAGTCTTATGATCTTCCTGGTATCCCTAAGCCATTTATGGATAATTGAAAACTTTTAATATAGTAGAACGTAAATTATTTATAAAGTAATTAGTTCTCTCATCACATCTCACAGTTGGACACAAACTCGCCATCTTTTTTGAACAACTAAAGTCATATTAACCACGCTATATATTAAATATATATTAAATATATATTTTGTTTTCAACAAAAAAAATCCCACTGGTACATTTATTTTATTTGACGCCATATTATAATATTTATCTGCAACGTCGCCCTTGTGCACTAGTGATTTTGTATCAGCATCACATATTTCTTCTATTTCGATTCAAAGACTAGTTACAATGAAATAAGCTAACCAAAATGGGTTCAAAAGCTTGGAACAAAAGCGGAAAAGAATCATTTAAGTAGGCTGTAGATGTAAAAAGTCAAATCTGCACATGACGTAGTTGTTTTGGTCGCACTTATTCCCAGCAATAAGACCATTTTAATTAGTAAGTATTTATTATTTTACGTTCCTTTAATTATGCCTAAAATGTAATTAGCCTAATATCGAGGTAAATAATACTGTTGACAACGTTTGAGATTAAGATTCATTTACTTTGTTTGTTATGTATGGATCCCTAATAATTTTGTTAATTTTCAGCTACCAAATAATGTGAAAAATTATATTTAATATAGTATGATAGAGATAGAAAAAAATGGGCCTCTAACTGAATTCACTGATATTCACTATTGAATGACTTTGTATTATCAAAGTACACGTCTGACTGCTGACTTCATTCACTACTGACTATATGTTCTCAGAAAAAAAAATTAAATTCAAGCCTTCAACAAGTGTCAGTCGAATCACATCATGTTGGATAATAAAAAGCCAAAATCTAGTATCTGGTTTTTTTGTACGTCAAAGAGTTCGATGGGCTATACTTCACTAGTTTAAGGGAAACTTATAAATCTTGGATTAAACAACGCGATTTTAATAAGCTTGGTACATGTGTGTTATAGCAAACAGAAGTTTCAAACATTTCTACCGTTACTTTTACAGACGATGTATGAACCTAAATGTCGGTGAAGTCAAGTAAAGTAAAATAAAATAAACAGAGATCTAGTTTAAGAATTTATAGGAGAACTATGTTAAAACATGTCTAAACACGGATTTTGTAACTACTTGATGTAGTATTGCAGTTTCAGTTGCTTATACGTTTGTAAGGCTATTACTAAAATAAACTTCAAAATTCAAATGTGTGCATTTATTTACCCACATATTACATTTGATACAATACTAGATCTACTTTTTCATTACAATGAGCTGCTAAAATTTTAAGAAAATCAAAGCTGCATCGTCAAATGTATATAATTTAAACCTTTCTTTGTGTTGTAGTTACTATTAATTATGTAAAATTAATATATTGGTAACTCTGTCAAATACATTTGCATCAACATCTTCAAATTATCATCGTAAAATGTGTCAGTATATTGTCTATCGATAAAATTCTTTTTTTTTTAATTTATCTTACAGTTTCCAACTGGAGATTGTGCTGTTATTGTTAAGTTAATGATCAGTGTAACACTACTGATAGTATTTTTAATTAATATTCTATCTCATTTCATGCTAAGTGGGTCTGAAATGCTCACTTATTTCAATTATTTAAAAATTCTAGTATTCCTTTGAAAATTATTATTTCAGTTACAGTCGCTACCGACGATTCTGGACATATTTAGATTATTTGCCTTGATAAATCTCAGTTCAGTTTTTTCGTTTATGTTTTCTTTCCATTCGTAGTGTATAACAAACGCTTTAACTATGAAATATAAGATAAATTATACAAATAAAATCGAAACACCCTAAAAAGTTCAAACGTAACAACCGAGAAATGGTGATTAGGAAACGGAAAAATAGTGACGTCAATGTTTCGTAGCGCTTCTGGTTGGTGTTTAACTTAAAATTTGTGTTTTTATTTCTGCTATAATCTTAGTTATCTCACTTTTAATTTTAAAATAAATGTATTTTTAAAAGTCTCTCTAAAGTATGTTATCATTATAAATGTTGTGATTCTTTATTACAGTCATCTGGCCTATTCTTTCGGTTACTTTTTATGACTGCACATTTTGTAATGCGAAACCCAATCAAATCAGAGACCTAATTTTAACTAAAGATAGGCAATACTTTGAATTAATATCAAATAATCAATTTCTCTGCACAGAAAATCCAAATCTAATGTATGTAAACTTAATCACTATAACAAGAAATGGTGCCCTTAAGTTTGTCGCTTTGTTTTTCGACTGACGATTAAAGCATTGGGCATCTCATTAGGTAGTATGAATAATATTTTAACCGAAGTTTTGGATTGAAAAAGAAGTGTATACAGTGGATGATACATTTACTAACAAAATGAAGTAATACCAACTAGAATTCAATCATAATGAGGTTTAATTAAACAAAATCAAACATCATGAGCTATGATAACAGAATAGTTAATTCGGTATAACAATAAGTTCAACAAAAAGCATTATAAACTATTATAATATTATATATAATACGTAACAATACGAACTATATCAGAAAACTTTGAATTTGCTTACGAGTTCAAATTTAACTAATGGGAAACACGAAGCACCTCACTGTATATGTAATAAAAGTCGATTTACTTCGCCAGAAAACTTTGTGCAGGCAGTGCAAGTTTCGAATATCGTTATAAAAATTACTGTGAAGAACACGATAAATAAAACCAACTAAATTTATAGAGAAATAAATTATGCTTTCCGAAAATACGTTTGAGAATAATATATTGAACAAATATATTAAAAGACTCGCCAAAAAACAGTAGACCGAGATATCATCACTACATAGTATAAAACAAAGTCGCCTTTTCTGTCCCTATATCCCTATGTGCGCTTAAATCTTTAAAACTACGCAACGGATTTTGATGCGGTTTTTTTCAATAGATAGAGTGATTCAAGAGGAAGGTTTATATGTATAATACTTCATAATATACTGAGGCAACATAGCTAATTTTAGAGGTTTCTAACGTGATGTCGTAAATTAACCTATTTTTTTTTTAGCAATTAGCAAAAACGCTGCCTAACCCTACGAGTTAGATCAAATTAATGTACTACATTATTGTACACCATAAAAAGGTCTACAAAAAAGTCCGCGATGGTATATGTTTATCTTTTAGGGATAACCCACATTAACCATTTTTATTGTTTACTTTTTACGTGAGAAAATGGCTTATTTACGAAGCTATTTTAAGCAATACGGCATTAATCCTTATCGAATTAAGTACCTTAAATACAGTGTGCAATTAATATAGATCAGTATGGTTCCTTACAGCATGTAAATTAAACAAATATTTTCGGAGATATTACAAATTTAAAATTTGCGTTTAAAAATGTATAATGTAATAAAAATTGTATGAATTTAGATATTCCAAAGATAGCAGGAAATCTTCATAGTAAGTATAGGGGAAGAGGAATTGTTTTACTCCAAATTTAATGCGTGCAGGCCAAGGGCAGTAATGAATGAACCAAAAATACTGCAAAAATAATCGATTTTAATCATGTTTTCATTGAGTGACATAGGCATATATATTTTATGCCCGTGCAAAGTCGGAGCGGGCCGCTATGTTTTTATATACAACGTTCATATTTTTTCTGTAGTGTATTTAATTTAGTATCAGCATTGCACCCGTGCGAAGCCGGGGCGGGTCGCTAGTTTTCTACATAAAATAATATTACATTTCAGCTATTATCCATAACAATATATTAATGAATATATGAGAAAATATTTTCAGTACAAACATTAATTTTGCTTGTAGTTGTTAATTTAGAATTTATTTTTAAAAAATATTTTGTTTGTATGACTACAGAACTAACAGTTTTTAATTACAATATTTTTCATATGCTAATTACCCACTAACAATTAATAAAAAACGTGAATAGTAATATCGTTTTATGTTATGATTTCTCGCAGTCATTAAAACCGGTATATCTTATATAATAGTCGCGTGTTATCTTTAGGAATAATAATGTTTTTTTAAGTGCAGGTCAAGAATCTTTTAAGTGATATTCGTTTTATTTAATTGTATATATATTTTAATTAGTCTCGAGTATTATTTAAAACTGATTAGTCATTTTTAGCTTCACGTTTTAATAATACGTAATTTAAGTTCATTCAGTAATATTAACATAAAAGGTGTATAGCAGTTTAATAATTATGAAAATGTCATGAAATTCTAAGAGACAGCTTCTGATGAAGGTAAATATGTAAATAGTGACTAATACGACACTGAATATTCAAAGAAATTGATGAGGTGGGAGGTGATGATATATTTTAGAAATGGATTGGCCAACAATATTGTTATTGTCACCAATTCATTATTTTTTTGTTTAACATCCTTTCATATAACGTAACTGATGCAGTCGGTAAGAATGCGGGCAGATCATAAGACTATTCTCTTTTGGATTCATTCAAGTAACCCCACTCATATAAGTTATCAATCACAGACAGACAGGTTGACGGTGGATTGGTAATCGTTCCGCAATTACTCGAAGCATTTTTTGGTATAGTTAAGTGAAGTTCGGGCAAAAGTATCGAGCTGTAAAGTGACAAAAGATGGATTAAAGATGCTCATTAACCCTAACCATAATCTATTCCAAGTTAGAAACATTGAAAATTTGAAAAACACTCTTAGATCCTAGATACCCTACGGGGCATCAAATGTGGACTGAAGTTGCTTTGAATTAACACAGTCTGTTTAAGTCATTTCAACAAAAGACAAAATGCGTTCAAATTACAAAATGTTCCGAATATGGTCATGTTGCCAGTTACAGTACCAAGTCTCCACTAAAAATGTCACATATAACTGACCAAATTTAGTGGTACCAAGGGCGTACGTATATGTGAGCATCCATCCTGTATGTGAACAAATCGCGACTACAACAATCTGAATATGTCTTTGTAAATAGAATGGTATTCCCCAGGAGACAAAAGGTTTTTATGGAATTATGGAACTCTCAACACTAAAAGAGAAAACACCCAAGTGTCGCCCTCAATCAAGGATGGAGCTGGACCTATAAATACCCCGACACAGATACTCGACGGTCTTGCAGCCTTGACGCCATTCGCGACAGACTTCAAGCCCAACTGAACCAGGCGATTGCGTGGTACACATTTTGGTGGCTGCTGATTAACACGAGCAAAACTCAGTCTATTCTGTTCCAATGCAAGAAGAAGTTCTGCGCCTATCGCCTCCAAATCGATAAAGTCCTATCGTCTGGCTACAGAAGGTATCATAACTCGGTCTCCAGTTCGAGCACAGGTTCCAATGGTCAGCCCAAATCCAGCATGCTATCTGCATAGACAATGGCGTGTACAGTCTACTCTTTCCGCTCTTCTGCAGAAAACGTAAACTCCCAATCGCCCAGAAAGTGACTGTGTATAAAATGCTAGTCCGTAGAATCTGCCTCTACGGAGCACAGGTGTGGTACAGGTATGTCTCTGAGAGACAACTCGAGCTACTCCAAGTGTTCCAATCCAAAAAGTCCGCGCGTTACTACGTGCCCCATGGTTTATGAGGAACGTCAACACTCAACTCGAATCAGGCATCCCGTTAGTGAAGAGTTTCACGAACATACTCAGTGTAGTGTTCTTCCTAGGCGCCTTAGAGCACGATAACAACTTGATAAAATCCCTACCCATCCACAGACCCTGGTAGATAACCAACAGCAACAATCCCAGTCGAAACCCAGAATTTCTATCGCCCCCTAAACATTTCCCTATCCCGAACCCGAGGCAATATTAGCAAAAGACCATTTGGTTCTAGCTGGCCAATCTGGAATAAAAGAAAACTCGACGGTCTCTTCTTTCTCCGGGCTCCCTCGAGTAACTGTGTCGTCAACTAAATTGTCCGTCACCTCAATAAATCATAAATAATTCCGTTAATTTCTATCACTTCACCATGTGCCCATCCTCAGTTCTCACATATAAATAGCAACGCCTTTATAACAGAATCACCTCCAGTTTCTCCAGCCATTCTTTCATTAAACCAGCTTGTTCCAAGTTTGTCGAACTCAAAATTTGAACTAGTCCATCTTTATGACTGTCTCTAAAAATATTCTGATTATTTTCAATTCCCGTCAATTATTTCGCAATTACGCCTCGTATAGTTACTAATTGGAATTGCTATTTATACAGTCCTTTATATTAACTCCGAACAGTTTATTGCCAACTAAATATCGCTTAATAATTCTCCGTTCGAATTGAGAGATAATTGAAATGGGGATGTTGATATTAGAATCTCGTTAAGCCATCAAACAAAATTAAATGAAAATCATTTA
The DNA here is from genome assembly GCF_030347505.1 of Rhynchophorus ferrugineus. Classification (NCBI taxonomy): domain Eukaryota; kingdom Metazoa; phylum Arthropoda; class Insecta; order Coleoptera; family Curculionidae; genus Rhynchophorus; species Rhynchophorus ferrugineus. The sequence goes on along the minus strand of NW_027472580.1, from coordinate 84,707,250 downwards.
ATCCTTTAGGGACATACTGCTCGATCATCTTCAATCGATTCCTTTTATTGGAGAAATACGACGTTTTCTGGAAAATAAGTTCGCATTATAAATCATTCTTAGAAATCTAATTTAAAGTACTTTTATTAATGCAGTCAAATATTTCGTTGTCTCGTTTCTTTTTGATTCACTATATTTTGTAACTATATGTACTATTAATTAATTTAGTTTCTATATCAAAACATAAACAATTGAAATTTCATAATGTTTTTTATTATAATCAAATAACCAATAATTATTATTAAAAAAATGTTGACGAAATAAAGGGATTAAAATAATGATTAAGAAAAATATTCTCCACGAGAATTATTATATATAGATTATTAATATATTACGAGTCAACTAATTAGCTAGGCTAAGGCTAGGTACTTATCTAGGAAGACCCATTAGCTCTTACGTAGTCTCTAATAAAATAAGTTAGTTTTTTTCCATGATGTCCAGCTAGAACTATATGGTCTTTTGCTGATTTCGCTTCGGGTTCGGGGTAACGAATGTTTTGCGAGCGACAGAGACCCTGGTTTACGACTGGGACTGTCGTTGTTGGTTTACTACCGAGGTTTGTGGATGGGTAGGGATTTAATCAAGGTGTTGTCGTGTTCTAAGACGCCTAAGGAGAACCTTACACTGAACATGTTCGTGATATTCTTCAGAAACGGGATGCCTGATTCTGGGTGAGTGTTGACGTTACTCATAAACCATGGGACTTTGAGAAACGCGCGAACTTTTTTGGATTGGAACATTTGGACTAGTTCAAGTTGTCTCTCAGAGCTGTATCACACCTGTGCTCCGTAGAGGTAGACTAGACAAACTAGACCTAGGTATGAAATTTTCTGGAGCCAGGGGATGGCGACTTTGTCAATTTGGAGGTGATAGGCGTGGAACATCTTGCGGTGGAACAGAATAGAGAATTTGTACCACGCTATCGCTTGGTTCAACTGGACTTGGAGTCTGTTACGAATAGCGTCGGGACTATAACCGATTGTGAGAAAATGCAAAAATGCATAAAATGCTGTATGGGAAAGTTTGTAGAGCGGGAAATCAGCCATATAAAGGTTGAATAGGTGGGGGCTAGTGGAGCATCTTGCGGAAATCGTTTTCGAGAGGAGACTGCCTCACCTATCCTCACTTGAAAGGGCCTACGTGGTCCGTGGTGCCATACTTGATCGAAAGCTTTGGAGACATCCAAAAAGATGGCTCCAGTTTTTCGACCTTTTCTTAAAACCTGGTGGATTGTTGCTGCGACGCAGGCAGCTTGATGAGAAGGCTTGAATGTTTGGTTTGCTAAGTTAAATAAGTTATTAGCGTTTTTCAGTGTGTTTAGCATTTACTACACAACTAAATATCATCACAAGGTTTGATTTTCTTGGGTTTGTTCCCTAGTTCATTGTTGTCCAAGACTTGTAGCACTTCAGTGTTTACATGGGAATGGAGAATTTTCTCATGTCTCGTTACAAATCTCTTTCCTCTATTAGAGTTTAGAATCCGAAAATGTCCTTACCTATCCTGACATCGTTATGGGTTCTATGGGAATATTAACCTGAATCAGTTTGTCGGACACATAATATGAGGCATCAACGATGACTCGCAACACATTATTCTGGAACCTCTGGAGGATATCTATATTATATTTACTAGTAGTACCCCACAGTTCAATATCATAGATCTAAATGGGCCTAAGTATTGACTTATACAGCAAAACCTTATTGTCTAATGATAATATAGTTTACGCCCTATCAGCCAATACATTTGGTTTAGTTTAAGCCCAATCTGCTTGCGTTTTGTGACTATATGTTTTTTCCATGTCAAACGTTGATCGAAATGCATTACCAGATATTTAACGTTGTCTGCTTGCGGAAGTTCATGATTATTCAATTTTACCGAGGGACATGTTCTTTTACAATGGATTGGAGAGTTGGAGGTTTCTTGTGGCTGATATTGGATCCTTATATGATGATAAAACCGCTGTATTGTCAGCATATGTTGCAACAGTAGTATTTCTTGAGGTCAGTAGGTCAGCTCTATACAATAGATATAACATTGGACCAAGAACACTGCTCTGCAGAACACCCGAATATATTGGGTGTAGGTCAATGTATTCGTCACCCTGTTTGACAATAAAATGTCTATCTATGAGAAGATTTCAGCAGTTGAAAGTGCGGATGGAGCAAAAGTTAAAATTTTAATGGGCCAAGATTCCATATGTCAGTGGCTGCTGAAGCGAAACGAAAATATTGGTGACAAAAAGACGAACAATTGCGGACAGAAGAAAAAGACGATATAGGATCCTCGTGAAAACAAAAATATATACACAAAAAATACCAATATGCCAATCTAAATAATCTACCTATTGACGATGGTTCTATGGTTTATTTAAAAACTATACTTATAACTACAGCGAGTAAATTAGCCAGTAAAGTCAAACGTAATCAATATTCAGTAAATTATCAGGTAACGTTACAATACCTGAGACTAATTAATTTACCCGTTACGGATCTGAAATAAAACTGTGGCAATCTAAAAAGGACTAGTTTAAATGCTATTACATGTCTGTATTATTGGCCTAGTGATTTTATACGAGCACTATAGCTAAATATAACCAGCGCGGCGTTTAGAATGTGTTATTACCTTGATTCGGTTTCTTAACGCACTATCACCGCATTGATAAATAGAATTTAAAAAGTAGTCGTGCGGTTTTTTAGTTTTTATACAAATATGATTTAAATTTTTAAAACATTGATTTAGAATGTAGATGAATTGTGATCATTGATTTTGGTATCTATAATAGGTTAATTGAATAGTCCCCGGCTACCATCGTAAAATACATTTTTTGGCAAAATTAGTTTTTTTTATTCGACATAATTCCTATCAAGGGTGATACACTGATTATAGCGACCCTCCAACTTTTGGATACCATTTTTGTAGTACGATTTGCCCTTTGCTGCAAAATAGGCCTCAGTTTCGTCGATCACCTCTTCATTCGACGAAAATTTCTTCCCAGCGAGCATTCTTTTAAGATCTGAGAACAGGAAATAGTCTCTGGGGGCCAGACCTGGAGAATATAGTGGATGAGGAAGTAATTCGAAGCCCTATTCATGGATTTTTGACACGGTGCATAATCTTGGTAAAGCAGCACTTTCTTTTTCCTCAAATGCGGCCGTTTATTGTAATTAATTGTTCCATGCGCATCACAAAATACAGGCGCCATAGCCTTGCTAGCCGACTGTTGCGTTTTACCACGCTTTGGAGTGCGTCCATCGTGTGCAGTCTACTCGGATGACTGTGGATCAAACTTTGGAGTGAAATGATGCAGCCAATTTTCATGCAAATACCCAAATATTCGTGAATGATATAATCTACATGTTCAGTCGATATCTTTAGAGTGTCTACTATTTCATTCAATTTTAATTTACCGTCATTCAAAATCATTTTTTGGATTTTTTAAATGTTTTCATCGGTAACAATCTCTTTTGGGCGTCCACTGCGTTCATCGTTTTCGGTGCTCATTTCACCACCTCTAGATTTAACATATTAATCCTTGATGGTTGATTTTTCTGGGGCAGTTGATTATTTTGACTATTTCATTATTTTTTAAATTTTAGTGAATTCCTTATTTATCTTTTGAAGTCGGTTCAATTTTTTTGTTAAAAATATTTTATTTTTCCCTTTTTAGTGTTAGATATTTACTCAATAATTTACGCAGTCATTTTGTTTAATATTATAATGGGCAGGCCAAGTAAAGGTGCGAAGAAAAATAGGAATAAAGAAACAATGATTAAAAATAAGGAACGCTTCAGGCCCTGGGAAATATTCTAGAACGAAAAAATATTATTCTCCGTGCCGGAAGTCGAACCCGTAACCTCCGTTTGGGAACTAAAGGCTTCAACTATTACATCACAGAAGCTGTAGTCTGCAATATTTGTTCGAGGTCTTATCAGTTAGTGTTTAAAAATCAAATTAAATGGCTTTTGCACTGAACGACTTCCGATTTTCCGCCGCATCAGCTCAGCGATAACATTATAAGCAAATATCTTATCAGATAAATCACCATCAGATCCTGACTTGGTGTTAATGGGACAACCTTTGAAGTGCATTCTTTCAAATAAAAATTAATTTTGGAAATCGATCAACAATTGACGGAGAAATCGGCGAACATACATTAAAAAAAAATATATATATATATATATATATATATATATATATATATATATATATATATATATATATATATATATATATATATATATATATATATATATATTATATCGTAGTGTCATCACCAAATGTAACCCTAGTATTTGTAATATGTCGAATGTGTATGGAGACCTAAGAAACTGCCTTGTGAATAATAAGCCTAAGAATATAACTTACCAAACTTTTTTCTCTTGGTAGTCTTTTTCAATAATGTCTTTGATTCTATGTACCTGATAAATTCTTAAATTTTCGTTCATAAAGCCAAACTGCTGTACAGGAATTATATTTTTTCTATCTATGATTAGTTTTAGCCTTTTTAATAGTTTTTCATATACCTATATTACCGGTAAGAGCGAAATTGGTTAATAAAATTTTCCTTTATTTGATGGTTTCCAGGTTTCGAAATTATAATAACTTCAGCCATTTTCCAAACATCCAGGGCATGTTTTAATTAGAGTTCAGCATTAATCAAGTTCATAAGTTTTATAATTACATATATAAAATTTGTTAAATACCACAGAAAATAAGAAGATGAGAAGAAATAATATAATGTTTAGGTAGATATTAAGCTAAATTGTGTATATATAGTAGAATATAAAATACGTGTAGTAGATAGGTTATATGTTTTTTATTATATTTTTTTACATATTTTTATAATATTTTTTTTAATGTATATTCGCCGTTTTCTCCATCAATCGTTGATCGATTTCCAAAATTAATATATATAGAACATAGAACCTCCTCCTTTTTCGAAGTCGGTTAACGAGCAAGAAATATTGACGACACCCACTAAAGTCACATCCTACAAACATAAATATATACCCACTAGCAGCAACAAAAACAGCAAAACGTAAATAAAAGTGAAAGTTGACTAGTTGAGTTAATCCACTATAACGCCATAAAATATATCTCGGTTGACCTCTTAACATATGTTGAGAATTGAACGTCTTGAAACTCGCTAAACGACAGAAGAAATGTGGAAAATGTTTTGATTGGCAACGAAAAATGTTTCAATCGGCGTTTGCTTCCCAGACAGGGCTTCCCAATAGCCGATCGGCGGGTTCGTGCGTTCGTTTCTTCGGCCGCCAACATCTCTCGGTCGTGAACCGCGAAGACGCGCTTGCACGGGCCGCCGATAACCTTCGTTATTGGACCTTATCAGGAGATCGGGACCATTTTAATGGGGTCTTCTTCGGCGGGCATATTAGAAAATCGATGCTAAGCGATCCGAACGGCACGATTTCCATCAGGCGGCATTGACTTAATGGTTTTCATGTCGCATCATTCAAAATTCACTTACATCATGATGGAACGCTAATCTTTACTTGCGAACTGCCTTTATTCGAGATATACGCTCACATCATTCAATAGAACTGATATTATGATACGGAGATTGCCTTTTATATTTCTGGATTGTACCGAATCGCTTTTAGAATTTGATAATTGACGTTTCCATCGTAAATATTACGCATTCCTAACGAAATACATATTCAGATAAAACAAATACATACATTATAGATGAGGGTAAAAGAATATTTGTTTAGAACACATTTTTATTCATTTACTTAATCAAAGATTAATGGCATTTCAAAATGTGAATTCCGAAAAACATGTCTTTAGAGACCTTGGGGTATGTCGAATTTTACATCTTAGAATAATGGCTTACAAAATACGCAGATATATTATCCCAGATATTGAACACGCGCGAGGTGCTAGCAGTGATGTCCAGTAAACAATAAAGAAGATCTGGCAACCACGAGACGTTTATCCGGAATATCACAGGTTACTCAGATTCATTCAGACACTGACCAGCGTTCAGTTCAGGCGTGGCAACATCGACTGTCCCAGCCTCATCTTCCGGTAAAACCAGCGCCGGTCCCTTTGAACTAAAATTAAAAAAAGACCTAACTTTTTAACACAAAATAAAAATGTTTTAAAATAAAATATGTACATGATAATCGTTGTAATAACTAAATAAAAACAAATAAAAACCTTATTTAACCTATCTACTACACATATTTTATATTCTATTATATATACACACAATTTAGCTTAATATCTACCTAAACACTATATTATATCTTCTCATCTTTTTATTTTTTGTAGTATTTAACAAATTTTATTAACAAAAAATAAGAAAAATCCGAAAAATCTATTATATATGAAATTATAAAACTGATGAACTTGATTAATGTTTGGAAAATGGCTGAAATTATTATAATTCCGAAAGCTGGAAACCATAAAATGAAGGAAAATTTTATTAACCAATTTCGCTGTTACCAGTAATATAAGTATATGAAAAACTCCTATTAAAAAGGTTAAAACCAATCATAGATAGAAAAAAAATATAATTCCTGTACAGCAGTTTAGCTTTATGAACGAACATTTAAGAATTTCTCAGGTACATAGAATCACAGACATTATTGAAAAAGACTACCAAGAGAAAAAAGTTTGGTAAGTTATATTCTTAGGCTTATTATTCACAAGACACTTTCTTAGGTCTCCATACACATTCGACATATTACAAATACTAGGGTTATATTTGGTGATGACACTACGATGTTTACTGTTGAAAACTATAGCGAAGAAGCAACCGTAAAACTGCAACACGCACGTAATAACATAAGTAATAACAATGAAAATAAATTAGTGTATATTGAATTCACCTACAACCAAACTGCTCATATACCAATAAATATGAATAATACTATTATCCCATAAATATATTGGGATGAATTTTGACGCAAAACTTTGTTGAGAAATTATATCATAAAGAAAAGAAAATACCTCCAGTTAACGTACCAAAAAATGTTTTGGTTATTTGGGAGAAAATCAAATTATTCGTACAAAATAAGTTGCTGCTCTACAACCAGATATGTAAAAGTCTTATATAATATTCTCATGTCACAACGTTCGTTCCCATACTCCTCCGAAACGGCTTGACCGATTCTTATGAAATTTTTTTATACTGAGAAACGATTACTATCTATTCTTCAAACCCCTAAGTGATAAGGGGTGTCCACCCCAAAATTTTCTTTTTTAATTTTTTTTCACTCCCTCACTCGGCTATTATTAGTGTTTGTGCGTGTAATATCTGTGTAATTCTTATATCAAATATATTCTCAAGTAACTTTATTATTTATTTATTAATAACTAATATTATTGAATATAATTTGTTATTAATAACTGATGAAATTACTAATTTTGAGTGTAATTCGCACGATCAGTTATTTAAGTGATTTACATAACCTCTAAAATACTCAACACGTGTCAGGAGTTCCCGCAAACAACGGCTATTGAGTTCTAAGTATAAATTATTTTTGTACGTTTATTATAAAATCAAAAATTATTCTTTCTTATTTGTAACGAAAATATTGTCGGGAATGGTGAAAAACGAATTCGGTGAAAGTTAGATTTGGAATTTTTTTTTGTGTTTACTTATAATTTCTACAGAATTTTCTTTCGCTTTCTTGAAACTATCTAATATTTACATGTATATTTAATGCAATCAAAGATAAAATAAATTATTAATATAATAATTTTCATCATTAAATAATTCAATCAGTTCTATTTACGTGTGTTTTGTATTGTACAGTGAACAGTGCCAACAAAACACAAAGGAGCCAATTTGAGTCGTGATACAAATAAATCTAGAAGCATTCGAAATAGAAGAGCCCAAAGAACTGAAGAACAAGTTCAGGAAGAAAATACTGTAGCGCGTGTGCGAATGGCGCATTTGCGTCAAGAATAAAACAAAGAAATGATAACAAAAAATGTTGTTCACGCTGTAGCATTAAGAGATTAATATTATGTAATGAATTAATGATATAAATAATTATTACTTAAAATAAATTATAATAAATTTAAAAAAACTAATGTTTGGTCTTTTGTTATTTTTATATTCCCTCATCGTTCACAGCGCTCCATGCCTTTTTCACTTATATGCCACATCCTAACACACACTTCCAATAAGTTAGTTTATTTTCTACATTAGAAATTCTCTAGAAATTATTTACATGGAAAAACAACGTTTGCCGGGTCAGCTGGTATACCTAAAAAACCTATACACCTACGGAATGCAATTATGGAGATGTGCCGCGAGTAGTCTCAACATAATACAAGTAGTTCAGTATAAAATGCTGGGAAATAGTGATTTCTTCAGATTTCAACTCTCAAAGTAGAAATTAGAAGATTTGCAACAAGACATGACGGAAGACTCCACACCCATGTAAACTAAGTATCAAATACTCAACTCTCAAACATCAGCGAACTAGGACTCAGACTCAAGAGAAACACACCGCGTAATCTTCTGTAGTTGTGGAATGAAATACATTAGTTACTGTTAATTGTACTGAACGCTACTGGTAATTTTTATTATGTTAGGGACTATATAAGGTCCAAGTTATTGTGATAGAATTAAATTGTAAGTTATTCTGTAAAACTTAGTAAAATATATCAATAAATAAAGAAATAATAGCAAACAATAAATTAACAATGGATTAGTTCGGTTCAATTTTTCTTTGGCTTATTTTCATTATAGAGTAATAGCTATAAAGAAAACCTATAAAGTATATACTTTGAAACAATAACTTTCAGTTAGTTTTACGACAGAAATTTTCGGAGACTGGAACCCATAAAGCTGGATGGAAATGATGCCAGACAGAGCGTTTATTATCGATTTCATATTAATATAACCATTGACAAAGACCCTATTAAAAAGTTCTCTATTCCGTGATAAGGCTCAGTAATGAAGGTTATCGACGAAGAAGGGGGCACGACCGCATCAGATCAGGACCCCGGCGGACATGGAGCTGAACTCACGACTTGACTCACGACGTGAAATACTCCGCGCTTCGGCAGCTCTAAATAATAATCGTTGGTATGTATACTTCCTGAATAGAGAGTTGTCGCGACATTTACAGTTAGACATTGTTCAGATTATCCGTAAGATTAACATTTGCGAGATTCAAATATAGACATATTCTTAGGCTATTGTTTTACGTGATATGGTATTGCTCGGAGGACAGAGATGCTGCAGAAAACAGATATATCCTATACCGTATATTTATGTTGGACTGAATAGCGTGATGATTAAGATGTCTAGATATAAGGGTTTGGTTTATACTTCGGGAATTGGCAACACTGTTGTCATGTGAGTCCATCTGACGGTTCCATCATAAAGTTTGACATTTTTGACGATATACCTACTGAGAATATTTTGTCGCACGGACGCTATTTGTTTATCTTATATTTAGTTGAAAGTTTCGTCTCGGCAAAAAATGGAACTGAATCATGAACATTTTCGTGCGATGATTTTTTATGATTTTCGACGTGGATTATCACAACAAGAGTGCATAAATCAACTTATTTTGATTTTTGGCGATGAAGCTCCATCAAAAACCACCGTGTATCGCTGGTTTTGTGAATTCAATCGTGGTCGTAGTTCGCTGTCCGACTAGTTTCGTGAAAGTCGTCCAAAATCGGCTGTTGTGCCATAAAACATCGATGCTGTGTGCGAAATGATTAAGTAAGATCTTCATGTCACCTATTTTGAGATTAAGGTATACCTAATCATTAGTTCCTCCAGCATATATGCGATTTTACATGAACACATAGCTATGCGAAAGTTATGTTCGCGTTGGATCCCACACAATTTGACAATAGCTCCAAAAAAGACTCGTGTCGATTGGTGCAAAGAAATGCTTAAGAAATTCAATCGTGGTCAAGATGTTTATAAAATCGTGACAGGTGACAAATCATGGATATATTCGTATGAGCCCGAAAGTAAGCAGCAGTCGACTGTATGGGTGTCCCAAATGAACCAATTCCAACAAATTTGTTCGCGCACGAAGCACTTCAAAGGAAATGGTGGCCTGGTTTTTTTGGGAAAACTAGTCATCTTGCAACACTGCCTCTAGAGCTATCAACAGCCGATTTGTTTGCCAGAAGTCTTCGGAAAAATAAGGAAAACAAACAAGAGACACCGGATTGTTTTTCGTCATGACAATGCGAGCTCACACAGATAGGCTCAAACAAGAGACTATTTGAGCACTCAAAACATCTAGTTGATGGATTATCCGCCGTATAGCCCTGCTTTGGCACCCAATGACTTTTTTTGTTCCCATCTGTGAAGAATAAACTGCCTGGTCAACGATTTACATCGCCCGAAGAAGCTTACAAACACAGATTGTATTAGTTCAATTTCTCAACCGCAGGCTATAAGATTCTAGAGTGACCTAAATCTGAAAAACCATTCCATAGAGGGATATTATGGAAATTTGGGGAGAAAAAGTACTATTTCGAAAATCTTCAAAGAAAAGCCGGCTGACGAAGGTACATAGGATACTCAAAAACACTTTTACAACTATAGGGTGCATAAGGGAGGTGTTATATTATGCGGTCCTGGCTATTCCAGTCATGAGCGAGGGTTTTTAAAACTGGCTGAGTCGTGAACGAGTAAGAAGGGTTGAATTTGTTTTCTAATGTATAAAAACCGTCAGTATCTCTTTGTTTCCGTTTGTTTCCTTTGTAACCGTTACCATTTCTATCCATTTATCTGAAAAATCAAGGATTTAATTTTCTATTTTTTTAATGAGTCACTTTTGAAAACATACCGTTCAAATGGTGCAGATGTCGGCTTGGTACTGTCAACTGTTGTTTCAACTAGTTCTGATACTGTTTTAAATGTATGTGTGTGATTAGTTATAATCGCGATTGTCCATCCGGTAACAGTGCAAGGGCTGATGATTAACAAACATCCTGGTCACACTAGTAACCAGGCCTGGTAAAGCCGGATCTCTTCTAGAGGTAATCTCTAGCTAAGTCGAGGACTGTGCTTCGGACCTCACATTAAGCCCACATTTGACCTAGTACAGTTAAAATCTAGTTGGTAAAAAGAAAACTCTAAAGTACCAAAAGAAAATTATTACCATTACCAAAAATATAGAAAAGGGTAAAGAAAAAATTGACAATACTTTAAAATTTGTGTGTTCAATTCATGGCACTGAATGTATAAAATTAACTCACATTCCCTAGCTAACAATTTAGAGTCAAACAAGATGCCTATTGTGACTTGCGAAGATTGGGGGCTTCCCTACAGGAAAATACTAGCACGTGTACCACAGAGAAGTATATTTTGACCAGTCCTTTAGATAACTTAGCCATGGAAAATAACAATAGTGAATCGACCGAAAATTGTACAGATGAAAATTTCAATGCGTTTTGATTTTAGCACTAAAAGAATCAAGCACAAATCAGTAGATATAAATCAACAAGTAGTCCCGTATGGATCTACAGCCAAATAACTTCACGTGGCATCAAGGGTTAAACTCTGGATGAAGCCACATGTTGAAAAAATGTGAAGAACTTAAGCTATAATAAGCTTTTACTTTAGCAACAAATCTTGAGACCATTATAGACCTATCATGTTCTTTAGACAAAGATTCCAATGACATGTCATACAAAGATTCCAAATCAAAGTACTATGAGGTATTATTGACGCTTCATAGTACATTCGTATAAGGATCTGGAGCTAGAAACTGTAGCGACCTTGAGGCATGTCGAATTTTACATCGTGGAATAACGGTCTACAAAATACCCAGAAATATAATCCTAGATGTTGAACACGGGCGGGGTGCCAGCAGCGCCAACTAGAACACAATAACGAATAGATGGCAACCCCGAGACGTTTAACTAGGAGAGTATTGAAGGGTATTTTCGAGCATTTCACTAATCGACCATCGTTTGGTTTAACCAATCCTCGTCACCAGGTAACGCCGTTGCCAGCCTTTCTTTACCAGTTGTATTTTCCCCATTTTATTTTTTATCGCCAATAATACCGTTTTGTGAACCATATAATTTACCCTAAAAAACTATTGGTAACGTTATCAAGGACTATGCCAAAGACATGAAGAAAGGCCAATATATAATGATGGCTTAGTCAGAAGATTAAAAAGAGTAAAACCTGTTGATCTAGTTGACTGAAGTTATAAGTAAAGCTCAGTGCACATTAAAAATAGTGACATAGATGTTAGGCCCAAAGTATCTTTTGTAGAATAAGCAGTTTGCAAATTAATATAAAAATAAATAACATATTGGTGTTCATTTACTAGTTTGTTATAATAAAAAATATTCCTTAAATTTACTATTACTTTTTTAATCACAAGCGAATTATTCTCAAAGAAAATCGAAATAAAAATATACCGAATGTTTAATATGCATTGGCACCAGTGGGAAAGAAACGACATCAGCATCTACGTAAGCCGGGTCGTGAATTAAACTCTTGCTCGCCGCTACTATCTCGGGGTCCTGATCAGTGACCGTCGTATACCGGGAAGAAAACACCGTATGACCTTTGTGATTCGGTTTTATCGTGGGGATTAATGGACTTGGGTTTCAGCTCGGATCTTAGGTTTAGCAGCTGTTAATTAAAAATCTCCTAGTTAAAGGTTTACGCGTCGTGGTTTTTATTTAAGCTATATATTTACTTCTAAAAGATATGTTTAATGCAAACTTCAAGATAATTTTGATAAATAAACTCTGTAATAAAATATGTGAAATATCAACGTCAAGCTTTATCCTACGGTTACCCTTTATATTGCTGGATAGCGGATGATATTTTATTAATTAAAAATAACATGGCCCATATATAACAAGTTAAGGTGTAATAAGTTATTAACATGTAATTTTTGTTTTTCTCTAGAGTCCTAATCCAGATCTAAGTCTTCGTTTGGCCGATTTTAACGTTTGGCTGATGTACCCCCAATAGGCATGATGACAAGACTAGTTGCCTTTACAGTTATTTGTAACGAGTAAGAGCATCTTCAGCACTTTTTGTTACTCTTTTACCTTTAAGGATATCACTGGTATGAAGTGTGTAAAATATTGGCCCAAGGGCACAACTGCATAGATGGATTTCCAGCCTAAATATGTATCACTGTATATTACTCTGAATATAGAAATGTAGGCTCTGGCTCACTTATCTTGGTATTCGAGACCCTCCTTCATACTTTATCAAAACCGTGAGCGATATATAGAAATATAAATGAACAAATTTCCTTTTCTTCAAAGATTTTTCAATATCCGGGAAATTATGTATTTGTATTGGATAGTATATTTATTTTCCAAGGTTATCAATACTTTTATATGAGCTTATAGATGATTTTTGAAGAAGCCCCTCTTTTACTTTAATTGAAGCGTCTCAAATATATTAACGATTAACACAACTGCTTTTTACGGCTACTGCCGAAGAATGTATTACATCTAAAGATATTTTGATAAAAAATAGCTAGAATGAAAGAAATAATTACACCAGGTGCTACAACAACTTTACAAATTAAGCAGTATTAGGAAATGCAACTAATTGGGTGTTTAGAATAAAATGATATTACTTGAACTATATAAGTTACATTTAAAATAATCGGCTATGCCCGCAACATATATCTCCTGTGAACGACCTTTTTCAAAATCTGGCCAAATTATTAACGATCGAATAAATAGCATCACAAGAGAAAAGCTGAACATGATTATATTTTGAATAGTGATTAAAAATATTTTCCTTCAATAACAAATGATACATTTATTTTATTTAAAAAGACTCTGTTAGTTATTGTGCGATCTTTTTTAGTTATGTCATGGATTAATTTTTTTCTATGATTATGTTTATTTTTAATAGTTATTTAAAATAACAATTAACATTTTATTAATATACGATAAAATATTTGGGTGGCCATTATTCCATTACCTTTTAGAGATCCACAGAACATTCAGATATAAAAATAATTCTACTTCCTTTAAAATGAATTTATTCGTTGCATGGTACTAGTATTTAGTAATTATTTATTTCCTTTTTTTAAATTAGTACGAGAATGAATATGTACATCTCCGTCTCGCTTATGCTACGGTTGGAAAAAATAAGCACGTCTAAATTAAATTGCTCCAAGCAATTAGCTTCGTCCTGTCCAGTTTCTACAGGAAGGAATTCCTATATCTTCGTCTGATATTACCAATTAAAAAAGAAACTGTCGAATCATGCATTTGACTAAAAATTGTATCGACTGTTTTGGGACTATCTACTTTATCGACTCTTTTCAGTCGATAGTCCCCAACGTTAATTTTTACTGTTGCGAATACTAGATTAAGATAAATGACAAGACGATTTTTATGTCATAAAATATCAATTATTACTGTAAATAATTTCTCACAAATAATACATCTAACATAATTATAGAAATATTGCCTTTTCTCGTAGTATTTATTGAACTTTATATTAAGGAAATAAAAATGGTGTCGCAGCTATATTTTGGTATTAACGTTGAAACGGGCACATCACACAATCTCACCTTATTAATATTTTATTCATTCCTTTGCAAAGATGGGAAAGGTATCGTTATACACAACTTTTTTTCTTTGTAATTTATGTGAATATAAATATTTTATCACAAAGCAGTGGGTGAGATGGAAATGAGGAGAAAAAACAGTAATCCTATTTTCTCTGCTTCTGTACAATTTATATATTTCGCGAGTAAAAGGAAAAAATCCATAATTTGCCATTGTAGTATCAGCTGAAAACGTTTAATCGCTTGTAATCTGATTTAATCTGATTTCGGAAAATTATATAATTGAAATAGCATTAATTTTTTTTCTTTTGTTTCCGAATTTAAATACAATTTATTAATTTTTAATATAGCATTTAATAATTTTATTTTTACATTATATGTTTTTATTTTAAAATAAAATTTATATATTGTATACTAGTATTGTAGACGTAATTAAAAAAAAACTTGTAAAAAGAGTTGAAATTATATCCAATACGAAGGTGTGACATCAGTTTTATCCAAAGCTAATTGGGGTGAAAATTGGGATGAATTGCAGTGAAAAGCGATTTGGTGAATTAGCATGATAGATGGATTAAAGTTAATGGAGTTTTGCTTTCAACGATTCAGAAGAGGTATCGATATTACCTCATTCACAAATAACAAATAGTGCCGTGACAATTTAAACGGTTATAGATGAGAAACAAAACATTACAGATCAAACCAAATGATCACTGAAGATCACCTCTTCATTCGACAAAAATTTCTTCCCAGCGAGCATTCTTTTGAGATCTGAGAACAGGAAATAGTCGCTGGGGGCTAGAGATATGGATAATACGGTGAACGAGGAAGCAATTCGAAGCCCAATTCATGGATTTTGCCATTCTTTTCACTAACTTGTGACGCGGTGCATTATCTTAGTGAAGCAGCACTTTCTTTTTCTTCAAATGTGGCCGTTTTTCGGCGATTCCGTCCTTCAAGCGGTCGAATAACGCTATGTAGTGGTCGCTGTTGGTGGTCCTTCCTTTTTCAAGGTTGCCAACAAAAATTATTCCATGTGCATCCCAAAATACAGACGCCATAACCTTGTCAGCCGACTGTTACGTTTTCCCACGCTTTGGAGCGGGTTCATCCTGTGCAGTCCACTCGGATGACCGCCGATTGGACTTCGGAGTGAAATGATGGAGCCATGTTTCATCCATTGCCACATATCAATGCAAAAACTCGGGTTTATTACGCTTGATCATCCTCAAACACTGCTCTGAATCATCAACTCGTCGTTGTTTTTGGTCAAAAGTGAGCTCGCGCGGCACCCACTTTCCACAGAAGAACTTTCTCATACCCGAATATTCGTGAATTATATGATGTACACATTCAGTTGATATTTTTATAGTGTCTGCTATTTCATTCCATTTAAATTTACTGTCATTCAAAATCATTTTGTGGATTTTTAAAATGTTTTCGTCGGTAAGAGGTTCTTTTGGATGTTCAGTGCGTTCACCATGTTCGATGCTCATTTCACCACGTCTAAACTTAGCATACCAATCCTTGATGGTTAATTTTCCTGGTGCAGTATCCGGAAACTCGGCATCAAGCGAAGTTTTTGCTTCAACTGTATTTTTTCCCTTCAAAAAGCCATATTTTATCAACATGCGAAATTCCTTTTTATCCATTTTTTTTCACAATAACAAATGTAGCTTCACTCAAAATGCTATAATTCACGAACTATTGATCCGACAGCTGTGAAATATACACGCATCTTTTGAGTGCTGGGCCAACTAAAACATATGGATTTAATTCTAGTAGCGCCATCTATATGTCAAGTCGGGGACTTTTCAATTAAGCTTTTATCGTTCAATCATTCCTCTAGTATCTAGGCGCATAGATGATACTCAGAGCTTTGTGCTGAAAAACTTGTATTTTCTTTATGTTACTTTTCGCGAAAAATCCACACAACTGGATTGCATTGGTCCATTTCAGTTTTGGAGTTTGTTTATACAACAGCAACTTATTCAGTATTATTAATAGAGATTTTCTTCCAGTTAATCAGTACCTGTTTTTACATTTCAATTCAATGTATCTGAATGTTCAAGTTTTTACTTTGTCTCGACATGTGATATATATGATAAGAAAACAATGTTGTAAATGCAATACAATTTATTTTCTTTCTTATTTGCATTAATTAATGAACAAAGACGAGTTTGTTTATTTAAATGAATAGTATTAAAAATATGTAATGTAATATGTAATAATTAAATATGTAAAATGATAAAATCGCTACGTAAAGGCGGAAAGAATTAAGAATTGGATGGAATTAACTTACTAAATCATCATCGGAGCCAACTGATACTGATGTTTATACACATGACATATAAGAATTCTACTGTTCCTTACGATTAACTATTCTGTTTTTGTTCTTCGATTATTGTTGTCTTTTCCTTTCTTGCTAATTCTGAGACTTGTAACTGTTCTCACTCTCAACGCTTGACTGTTGCGAATTATTCGGCAATTCTGCTCTGATTGTTCTTTTGCTAATTCTTGTTCTGTTCTTTGTTCCGTAATTCTATAATTTTAATTCCCGCTGCGTCGTGCTTTACCGAGGGAAACTCCTCCCTCGGGTTCTTGGTGGTGGCTGAGAAGACTGTTTCAAGAAAACCTTTTTTGAGGCCCGATTCTTTTAGAATTTCGGAAAGAGTAAGACTCTTCTAGCTGGGAACTTATAATGCTGATAGAGCACGCGCGTTACGGACTCTTAAGAAATACACCAGAGTTCTCTACCAGGTCTTACACAATTCGTCTATCCCGATACCTGAACCACCATTATAGTGCCCTTTTTATCTTGGCTTAGCTTCACCAGTCAATAACATACAATGCGATATTTTATATTGTCTCAAGTCATAATTCCTTTCCCAGGTCACAAGTATTACTAAAAAATAGTTAAATAGTCTAACATGTAGACCCTTAAACTATACAAGAAAAAAACATTAAAATTTTCATACACTTAAATTAAACATATTTCTTAAATATTAGTATATGTAATTACGTCGCAACAGTAAGGTAAGGTGAGATAAGGTATACCAAAATGTATTTTATTATTTATGATCAATGTGATTTAATAAGAAGCCCCTGAATATGAAAGATATTTTATATAGAAATAAATAAAGCTTAACTATGCAAACTATAACATGAAACAAAACAACGTTTGATATGGATTTCGATTTGGTTTCAGTCGCTCCCCGGTTGGAGATGTCGACACCAGTCGACGATATAACCTTAACTATTGGGCTTGATCACGCCATAGGCAGGCGTTTAATGGACTCGACTTTCGCAAGTGCATTAACAGAATATCAAAATTAATTGGCACCAATTCCGTGCAGCACCACTACCATTGCGGTAACACTGCTTCTGTCATATCATTTAATATACACATGGATTTCTATTTCTAGAAGCGTTTCTATATATATGTATGAGAAATTTCAATAAAGCGTATTAGGAAGTTTCAACTAATACATAAATAGATGTATATGATATTCGATAAGAATACGAGGGTTTTCATTAAGTTCACAAGACAAGTTCGAAAACAAGACGGAAGGAAGAATACAAAATTATAAAACGACATTTCTTAATACAATTTATTACAGCTTTAATACACTTATCCTAACGATACTCCAATATATGGAACCAGTCAATGTAGTAGAGTTTCACAAGGCTTGAAAAATTAGTATTCGTCAAACTGCAGGCCCTGTGCGTTCAGGTAAAATCGGAAATTGTAATCGGAAATAATCGTCGGACGATTGCCATTTTTTACGAGGTGTGTAAGGGGGTAAATCACTGAAAGCATATTTTTTATAATAAAAGCCATAACAATTGGTTTTAAGAATGGAAGTCCAATGTATCCTTCGATTTTTTGATTGATTTTATTTAAATTATTTTGAATAAATTTATTAAATTAAATATTGCATTTATGGAGAAAATTTAGTACGTCAGTTCTGCAAGAAAACATTCTTGGGTATAATCCATTATTTCAAATAACATTATGAAAACACATCTATAGTACGTCAGCCACCAGCTAGAGGTAGTCAATTCATTAATGGAGTTTGTCGGTCAAGAATAATAGGAAAAATTACATTGACTGGTAACAATTAGAAGTATATTTTAGTCGTTATATATTTTAGTAATAATATCTATTTTAGGTGAAGTATCCCTTGAATATACTGAGACACGTACGGGACATACATATGAGATTTGTTACAGAAATCGACAAAAGCCGAAGAGAATACAAAGATCAATTGACTGCAGGTCTAACTGTTTATATGATTTTGCAGAATGTCAGAATGGTAGAGAATAATACTCTACGGATAAATGTGCCGATAAGAGTTGACAAATCGTTTCATTAAAACACCTAATATTAATTGTTAACGACACCCTAGAGATCTAATAGGTACTACTTTAAAGGTAGAAAAGTGGAACAAAGGGCCTCTCTATTTAAAATAAAATAGATAATGAGTTCATGTTTTGTACAGTGGTGTCTTGACTAATAATTTAATTACCTTTATAGATTAGATACAACTAAAGAGATTCGTAGAGTCATTCCAACAAGCAAATTGAAAACAACTTTTCCATTTCCATAATGTTTTGCAGATTACTATAAAACTTTCCATGAATATTTGTTAAATTCTAATGAAATTTTACAATTCAACATGTGTTTTCATTCTTGTTAATCATTTAGTTTTGTTTTGTATTCTACCTAGTTAAAATAACAAACAAGTCAACATATACATACTTTAATACAATTCCATTTATGTCTACAATTTGACAAATTTATTGGTCTTCATGTCAATGTCTATATCAAAAACATATTCAAGTGAAATCAGATTAGGATGTTACTTTTGCCACCACATTCAAATTCACTGTTCTGCTTTTATATTGCATACATTTACTTATATTTAATTATACAAATTTAGTCAGTATCAATAAGTTATTTTTACAACTAAATTAGTTCATAACTCATATAAAAACCAAGTAGTTAATTTAAAAATGTTCTTCTTTCCTTCTTCAAATATGATTAATATTCAATCACTAATCTAATACTCACTAGTAAACATGCAACATCCAATAATGAACATAGAAAAAAAATATGAATCAGCAGACAATTTTTATTACCAGAAGTCCAACCTCAACGATTTACTTCTCTTGAATGCTGCATCGTAAATGTTGACCATTTGACATAAAACTGATCGGCCATTATTACGCGATTATACCCGAAGGGCAATTATGATTATAGCCGAACGCACAGGGTCTGCAGACTAACGATTCCTGAAAAAATTCACTAAAGATTTTTTTATGACATGAGATGTGCTAGAAGATCATTATTTATTAATTATTTTTATATTAAATATTTCACATTACATATACTTAGTGCCATTTTAATTTACAGATTAATTTAGGATCGAGTACGGGATTAGTAAAATTAAACCACTTAAGCTAAAGTTAAGTAGACACTTATACACTAAACAAGTTCGTGTGGTTTTTTTCAGTTGTATTGCTTCCACTTTTCTGTGATTTAGTAACCTTATTCCATATGTTAAACAGAAATCTTGGATAACTTGACGTAAATCAATTTGATTTCGAGATTATCGTGCAGCTTTTCGTTGGTTATACAGCGATCAGCATTGGTAATTAATCTTTATTATGGCAACTTTGAGTGAAATCCCATAGATATGAATTAGTTTATGATTAGCTGATAAATCAATATATTTGATTTTAGGTATAGTTAAGAGTATGTTCTAAATAACTAGTACAGTTGATTGATGTTGAGTCTGATCTGCTGATATTGCTATCCCTCTAACATGATGTTGCCAATTTAACCTGTCATCGAGATAGAATCTATTTTGAAGAGGACTAATATTAGCGTTTGTTTTTTAAGTATGTCAGCAGTTGCATTAACAGGATGGAAAATGAGTTTTTTCTACTATTAACGCTGATATTTTTCACGAATTAATTCATACATTTAACCGAAAAAGTTACCATAATATATTTTTAATATTATTTTTTTGTTGAATTCATGAATTCTCACCGGTCTTGAAGATTCAAAATTACGTTCTATTACATTAAAAACTGATCCTTTAACATTCTTAGTTAATTTCTGAATAATTCTGAATCCGCTTCACAGACGATAAATCGTTTTAATCACGTTTAAAGTGGCACTCAAATGTAATTTTATTCTATTATTAGCGAGTACAGCATCCTTTGGGCACCAAATTTAATATAATGTCGACGCTTTTGTTATATTTTTATTAATCGCGATATAATAGAGCATTAATATTTAATTATCTTGCTGATGTTGAGCCTAAATGGTGATTAAAAAACGTATTCAATAATATAGTTATATGTATTGCTCAAAATAACAAATAATTTCACTCTTTCTTAATTTTAATCTACCTAGTTGATACTTTTATAATGTTAGGTGCTTGTTTATACTTGGACCAATAAAATGGGTGAAAATGTGACGTATAATATAAATAATGTTGGGTATAGTCACAGTAGTTTTATCATTTCTCTACATAAAATAACAGCTTTTCATCTAATATCATTCAGTTATTCAGTATATATAAAACTAATTATTTAATGAAATTGCATTTTGAAATTGACTGATAGTGCCACTTCGAGCCGTTATAACTGGCGCTGAAATTTACTACATGGATCCAAAGTGATCATGGTTAGTCCAGGGGTTCCAGAAAAAGACCAGCAATAAGGGGTATAGACGCAAAATCATCATCTTGCATGATAACGCTCGTTGTATCTTGCAAGTGTTATGAGAGATACACAGCATGGCATTGAAAGACTGAAGCAATGTAAAAATGGACACTTGGCAACGAGCCGATGGGAATCATCCTTGTTGGACACGTCTGTTCTGTTTACTTGGTATCTTTTTGCCTATCTATATTTACCAGACGTTCAATATACTGCGAACGTTATGCTTTTTATGAGGTCATAATTATTTTCCATGTTATATATATTAAAAACTTCAGTTAAAAGGTCTAATAAATTAGACTAAATTAGATTAACAGGGCTATCCCCAACCATTCATAATAAATATGCGTCGCAACAGATACTGATCAGTATGTTGCCAGGAAATGGGAAACAAGTTATAAAAAATGATATATATTTTAATTCCCTTAATGTTAATGAAGTAATTCCCAATAAACTTATTTATTTCCCAATAAATTCCCTTTTAAAATGACAATTTTAAGACATTCTATTAATAATTAACATACAAAGTATAATATACAAATATAATTACAGTTAACAATTTAGCATGTCAAAATAGTAACACAAAAGCACATAAAATAGTTATTTATCTTAGGTATAGTATATGTGTATACACTGATTCATGCTGATTTTCACTGATAGTTAAGCAATATTTAAATAGTTATGGAAGCTTTGGTCATATTTCCTCATCTCTGGTATGAAAAGCCGATTATTAAACACATATACATTAAAAATAAACAAACAACTTTCTTTGAGTGGATCAGTGATTCTGACAAAATTTCCAATTTAACCACTATAATGTTGCCTAAGCCTAAAAAACATGCACTTTTGGTAACTAAATATCTTTATTCTTGTATAATGTGTGGAATTTACAACGTATATCCTATATATCTATTTCTGAAAAAGCGCCAACCTAGATCTGACAACTAATAATCAATTATCCATTATATCTTAAGGGAGGGTCATTGTAAACTTATTTAAAACAGCATTTAAACTGAAGAAGTCTTAAAAATTCTTCTTTTTAGTCTTTAAGACTAAGTTTAATAAAATTTATAATTAAAATGAACACGGAATTTCGAATAATTGCAGGCGTATACATAATATATATATATATATATATATATCTACCTTATACCTACCTTAAAAGCACAGCTTTTACGAAATCCTTTTTTTGTAATTTTCGGAACGATTTGGTGAAGGAAAACAGCGGATAAAGTAGGAATGAGAAAATCCCTCCTACTGTATTTTTTCCGTTTTTTTTCTTGGATGGCTTAACATCGTCATCTATATTTGTTCGTTCTTATCTCGTAATAGACATGCAGCCAAAAACTTACCTTTTTATATATCTTCATAATGCTGATAAATTATCAGTTTCTATATATATAGACCATTATTTCTATAATATTATTAATTATTTATTATTTATATAAGCTAAATTTATATGAGGAAATATTTATTGCTAAAATTGGTATATGTCTGTGTGCAGTCAACTATAAAGTTTACTCCCTAATATATTAATATAAACACTTCAAATACTTTATTGAATAAGATATTTAAGATATTTTAAAGATACCTGGGAAGACAGATTTTAAGAGTGTACAAGGGAACAACAAATACACGGTGTCTAGAAGTTAAACACATCAATTAATTCATTAATATTTACAGGAATGCCTGAACATATCCTCTTTAATTGTTGAATATAAAGGCTACAAATTTATATTGATTAGAAGCTATAACGAAAAATGTGTGGAGTGCTAAACTTTTGTCACGAATGTACATGTGTGCTTTCGACTACGACCTTTTTCAATCAATAAGGATCAATTGATCTTTAGATCTATGAAGATGTGTGGTTTGTTTCTTATTAGAAAAATCGAAGGCATTAGTAGCAGTAGAACATTTTTATTAATTTTTTTTTAATAAAAAAAACGCGTCTTATTCAGCGTTGCCAAGTTTTATGAATTTCCCAATACGAGGGAAATCTCAGATTGTTTATGGGTTTATTTGGGATTGGCATTATTACTTCCACGAAATATACATTTAATTACAAGCTGAAGAAAGTGTAGGAATGCTCTTCTTGTCGGTGGGAATGTGTGGCTGTTGACGCGATCGTTTGTCCGAACACTTACTACTATTTTTGTGGAAGAAGTTCACACGGGAATAGAAAACACCGGCTGTTAAATACTACATGTGTTCGATGGGAAGATGGACGGGATATTATGTTATAGGTACGGGAAGTACGGAAGTGCTATGTAAGTTGTAGTGTTACAAAGGGGTAGAGAAGAGAGAGAGAGAGAGGCGTCGTCGTGGAGGTCTTTTATAGCCGGGAAACGCATGGTTATATCATTCCACCAGCGTTGCCAACCTTTCAACTTAATGAAGTTGTATGAGCAGTGGCCTAGCGATGGCTACAAATGTATGAAAATTTAGAAAAAAAAATTAAAATATTTCTCGTGATACTATTGCAGATTTTTATACATATACATTCTATCTGTCATAAATTCATTACAAGCTCAACAGCTACAAATTAAATTACTGGTACCAGTGAAGCTGAAGAAATTTACAGTGTTTCGTAAATCCGTAAGAGCACCAAAATTAAGTATGGTCGCTGGATTTTTATCATTATGAGTTTGAACTCTATGAAAATAATGTTGATGGTGAATGCTTACTAGGGTACTACTGTCCAGTACAGTGTAAGTATAAAAGTACTTTCCGAACTATTAAGAAATTGGACGACGGTTTAAACAAAACTATAACGTTATAATTCACAA
Source organism: Rhynchophorus ferrugineus (assembly GCF_030347505.1). Lineage (NCBI taxonomy): Eukaryota > Metazoa > Arthropoda > Insecta > Coleoptera > Curculionidae > Rhynchophorus > Rhynchophorus ferrugineus. The sequence continues at coordinate 84,683,168 of NW_027472580.1, read as the reverse complement.
CATCTGTAATATCTATTCCATATTATGAAAAGATAATAAATAAATATTATTTAAACGGTTATGAATTGTTTCAGTTCTTAAAATAATTTTGTGAGGAATTTATGGAAAATCAGTAAATTTTTCGTCCAAATTTGGGAATTTTTACTTAGATTGTAGGATAAATTGGCATTGATAATTGCGTTCATCGCATGAATATCACAATTTCTAGTATGGTAATAGGTCAATTGAAAAGTCCCTGGCCTGACACTTAGATGACGTTACTAGTATTAAATCCATATATTTTTAATTAGCCCTAACCCTCAAAAGATGCGTGTATAAATTTGACAGCTGTCGGATCATTAGTTTGTGAACTATAGTGAATTTTGTGTGAAGCAAACTTTTGTCATTGTAACAAAAATGGAAAAAAAGGAAATTCTCATGTTGATAAATATATTGCTTTTTAAAGGAAAAAATACAGTTGAAGCAAAAACTTGGCTTGATGCCGAGTTTCCGGACACTGCCCCAGTAAAATCAACCGTCAAGGATTGGTATGCTAAGTTGCGACGAAAATATTTAAAAAATCCACAAAATGATTTTGAATGATCGTAAATTGAAACTGAATGAAATATCAGACACTCTGAAGATATCAACTGAACGTATATATCATATCATTCACGAATATTTTGGTATGAGAAAGCTCTGTGCAAAGTGGGTGCCTCGCGAGCTCACTTTTGACCAAAAACAACGACGAGTTGATGATTCGGAGCAGTGTTTGAAGATGACAAAGCATAATAAAGAGTTTTTGCGTCAATATGTAACAACGAATGAAACAAGGCTCTATCATTTCAATCGGAAGTCCAATCGGCAGTCATTGGAGTGGACTTCACCCGATGATCCCGCTCCAAAGCATGGAAAAACGTAACAGTCGGCTGGCAAGGTTATGGCATCTGTATTTTGAGATGCGCATGAAATAATTTTCATTGACTACCTTGAAAAAGGAAGGACCACCAACAGCGCACACAACCAGCGACTATTACATAACATTATTGGAACAATTGAAGGGCTAAATCGCCGAAAAATGGTTGCATTTGATGAAAAAGAAAGTGCTGCTTTACCAAAGCAATACACCGTGTCACCAGTTAGTGAATACAATGGCAAAAATCCATGAATTGGGCTTCGAATTGCTTCCTTATCCACCGTATTCTCCAGATCTGGCCCCCAACGACAATTTCCTGTTCTCAGATCTCAAAAGAATGCTCGCTGGCAAGAAATGTTCATCGAATGAAGAGGTGATCGTCGAAAGTGAGGCCTATTTTGAAGCAGAGGACAAATCGTATTATAAAAATGGTATCGAAAAGTATCACCCTTGAAGGAAATTATGTTAAATAAAAAAAAAATTCCGCAAAAATGTGTTTTACAATGGTAGGCCTGAGGCTTTTCAATTGACTTGTTATATGTTCCAAAATAATAAATATTAATGATTTCAACCACAATTTATTAATTATAAATTTATATCATAACTATTACAATATTTAATTTAAAACTGATATTTTACTAAAACTTGTCTCCACAATATTTTCAATATAATATCATAAATCTATTTGTTATATTACATTAATTCAAATATTAATCCTCAATGAATAAGTACTGACGGAAATGCTTAGTAATTGATTGTCATTCAAGACATTCTCCACATCTTAAACCGAAAACAACCAAATACAATCCAAGGGCATCCTCAATTATTGATAAGGGCAATTCAAGCACATTAACGAGTGGGATTGTACTAAAACCACCTTTTTCCTGCCCCTCTGTCGTTTCCGTTCTCAATTATTAACATCCAGTAAACAACAGGAAAAAACCGACGTCTCCGTGTTATAACAAAAACAATATAAATTTAATATTAAGTGCCCAGGATAAAATGTTTCGCTCAATTCTGGAGGTAAAAAATAGAGTTCCATCTTCAGAGAATATTGAAATTGTTCTCTGTGCTAGCGACGGAGTTTTTAGGCAGAATATGATATGCAAAAAATGTAATCTAATCCTGGCATTTGTTTATTAGACTCTTTGTATTTTTTCATATCGTGTCTATGTTCTTTATCTAAAAATTATGTTTTTTCAAATATGTCCTTTAAAATTTCACTACCCAACAATAATACATTATAAAATATTTTAAACAAAAAAATTGAACCGACTTAAAAAAATAAATAAGGAACACACTAAAAATTAAAAAATAAACAAACTTAGATTTTCAACAAAAAAAAAGCATTTTAAAATAAAATATGTACATAATAATCGCTTTAATAAGTATATAAAAATAATCAAAAACCTTATTTAACCTATCTACTACACGTATTTTATATTCTACTATATACACACAATTTAGCTTAATACCTAACTAAACCTATTTATCTATTTACAATATTATTTTAGCTATTACCAACTGATTACTTTGAAGTCGATACATGTCTAATATATTAAATTGATAGCACTAAACAAATATAGAAAAAAGACTGAATAAATAATTTTGATTTGTTCCAAAGTTCTTTGTTTATGATATTTAACATTTATATTTTATAGATATTTTTACAGAATGTATTTATTTTATTCATTGAATTTGATTTTCTCCTGTTTATCAACCCGATGTACATCTAAATCTAATGTCTCCATTGGAAGTTGCTACTGAAATTGATAACCTCAATTCTAAAAAAGTACCTGGTATAGATGATATTTCGCCTGTATTATTAAAAGAACTGCCACGAAAAGCAATCGTCATGTTGACATATATATTTAATGCATGTTTAAGGCTTAATACCAAATTTCCAGTTTGGTTTTCGTAATCACCATTCAACAATCGATCAAGTGCACAGAGTAACTGCGGCTATTGACAGAGCGCTTGAGGAAAAGAAATAATGCCCTGCAATATTCATCCAGGAATATTCTCTCACAAGTCTCACAAGCTTTTGATCGGGTTTGGCATTTGGGATTAATCTGTAAGATGAGCAAATTGTTACCGCGTAACTATTGTCAAGTGCTGGAGTCATATATTTTTGGAAGAAAATTTAGAGTATCGCGCGCAATGGCGTTCTCGACATTTAAAACTATTTCGGCTGCAGTTCCACAAAGTAGCGTCTTAGGACCTCTCCTGTATCTGCTCTACATTATTGACATTACAACAATAAAAGAAACACTACTTGGAACCTTTGCTGACGATACAATTATTATGGCAAAAGATATATGTCTGCCTAGGGCATTAGAAAGAATGTAAGTGGCAGTCAACAAAATCTACAAATGGACGAAAGATTGGAAAATTCAACTTAATAGCTCCATCTGTCCACGCTAATTTTGCATTGCGGCGAAATAATAAAACTTAATTATATCACTCAATGGATGCCCGATTCCTCAAGCAGAATCAGCTAAATACCTTGGAATCCATCTTGACGGTAGATTAAATTGGACACATTACGTTAGACAAAAAGCAAAACACATTAGAACCAAAGTAAAATAAAACAACTATACTGGTTAGTCTGAAGATACTCTCAACTTGATCTAAAATCAAAGAGGTTGATCTATTATACAATTATAAAGCCAATTTGGACCTATGGGGTGCAAATATGGGGTTGCACTATAAATTCAAATCAACTAGTCATACAACGCTGTCAAAACAAGGTTTTTCGATTGATTACCAATACGTATCGCTACGTAACCAACGAAGAACTGCACGAACTGCGAAAATCAAATGTACTTACGAAGTTATCCATGATTGCGCCTTGAAACACGAAAGAAGATTACTAAATCATACTAACGTGGAAGCAATACAACTGCTGGACAACGCGCAGGATGTCAGGAGATTGAAGCGAAAAAAACCATACGAACAAAGTGTATACCTTTAGTGTATACTATAGCTATAAGTTATTATAATTTAATAATTGAGGAATACATATTGATGTATTTTCTGGCACTCGTCTTGGTTGTGAATTAATCATAAATACATAGGAAAAGTAGTAATAAATTAATTGTAAATCAAGGTTTTACTAAGCGTATCTAATAAAGATGCGTATCTAATAAAAAAATTGAATTTTATTTAATAAACTTATTTCAGAAATGAATTGTTTTTTATTTAAATTTTATTGGTCGTAAACGTGACGTCAGTGCTGTCATGTGGCACGTACTTCCGTGGTAAACTTTATCAAAGAACCAACCAAATATCTTCACAGCGAAATATTTTTTACAGCTGCCTATAATATGTCTATATACAGATTTAAATTGGCCAATCAAATTACTGGAATAGCCGATTTAACCCCATCTGGATATTGGGCAAAGTAAAACTTTTCGCCAGAAATCCCTATTGAGTTTTCTCTCTATTACTCTAAGGTAATATTTTGCGAAAGTGACACAGTTATAGATTGGAAAATAGGCATTTGCGGCACGCATTACTGAAAGTCAACGTTTACTGCCAGAAGCCGACCGACTACAATCAATGGAGAAAATCCCAAAGATAGAAAGACAGGTATCACATCAATTGCATGACAAGTAAATGAAAATTCTAAAAATTGTGTGTGAAATGCTTCTTCAATGGTATCATATCAAAAGTATCCGAAGCCATTTTTCCATCGAATAGTGACGGGTGATGAAAAGTGAATTTATTTTTAAAGCCTAAGCGCAAAAAATTATGGTTATCATCTGACGAAGCCGGACAATAGACTCCAGGCGCAAGAAAATGCTGTGTTTATGGTGGGACTAGAGTAGCGTGATGTATTACGAACTGTTAAAACCTCGTGAAAAAATTAATAGTTATCGCTACCGATAAAAAATGGTCCATTTGAGCCATATATAAATCGAAAAACTTCCAGAATGTACTCGAAGACATATTAAATGACTTTTGCAGCACGTTAACGCGTCGTCTTATAAAGTACAGGCCAAGGAAGCGTTGAAAGCACTTAGATGGGACATATTATCGCACCTGCCGTAGTCTGCAGATCTTGCCGACTATCAAATTTTCGCATCAATTGAATACGCGCTTACAAACCAGCACTTCGCCAATTTCGAAGAAGTTAGAAAATAGCTTAATGGTTTTTCTCAAACGACCAACACTGTATGGCATCTATAAATTTCCTGAAAGATGGGTAAGATGTATAGAATTAAATGGCCAATAGTTACCTACTTACACATTATTACATTTTCTTGAATATTGTATAGTTTTTTTTTTTTTGAAAACCGGCTGTTTATAGGAAACAATGTAAATGAATATTCATCCGGCCAAATCACAGTCTTCTCATCATCAAGTGTTCAGGTTTTAACATCTTTACATCACTTTTTGCAGATTAGTAATGGCTTCTGTTATAAAGGGGTTCGTAGTCGTAAACCTTTCATGAATGTTAGTTTCATGGGGCTAGCGCCGTACTGTTTTTGTCGAAACAGTATTACTGAAGTGAATGTTGAGTTCTACTGTCACTGTTGCTGTGGTAGTTTTATGGGGTCTGACTACACTCCATTTTAATTCATTGATCTTTATCAGTTATCAGTGTTTCGCCTACTATTCCTCTTCGCTGATGATACTTTACCGTGTTTTGTGTCATCATTACCGTAGATAATAGTGAAATATAAAATAGTAATTCAGATATTTCACCGATGGCCTATTTTAACTGAACAAATTGAATAATGTACTAAATTATAGGACTTGGCATATAACTGAGCAATACATAAGCATCGCATTATTTACCCGGTTGCAGCATATAATAATATATACTATATTGCATGGTGTTTATATTATTATGTCTTTCTAAATTTCTACAAAACCCCTGCAAGGTGTTTAGATCTACAAAAAATAAGTTGGTGGTTCAATTGAAAACGGATAATCTGCAGAAAATTCTGTCGGTGTAATCTTGACCTTGAATTTTCGCCTTCTTCTATGATAGATGAGGATCTAGGATGATATCACAGTGATATCGAAGTCTTCTTTTCTCAACTTTCCTCAATCCTATGTTTTTATTCAAAATCAGAATAATAGAATATTGAAATTTTGTTGAAATCTCCTTTTCCGTGCTGTCCTCATTTTTATCATTGTGTTTTGCTTGTTTACCTGGTTGTTTCTCCTTTGTTGGCATCATTGGATAAGGCGGAGCTTTTAAGTGAAACTTTTCTCATGAAAGTGAATTATAACATGTGATTATGTGACAAAATCACTTTCTAAAATATCAGTTGTGGTTTCTAGATACTCAAGCTCATTAAATATAGTTGAGAGCGTGCACAAAAGATGATTTTATTTTCTTGAAGCAACCTCTGCTAAAACCAAACTGAACATATTACAAAAAATCAACAACTCGAGCTCAAAATCATCTTAGAAAGAGTGGACAGTACTTATTGTTTATTAAAATTTTGACTTAAAGCCAAATAAGTTGCTATATCTTTTTATATTTTAAATAATTTATTAAATATTAATATTTAAATATTAATAATTTATATTTTTGTAATGATCTAAACTATTCCGAGATCCCCTCAAACAAGAACAAAACATTTCAGATATATTTTCAGGCTTCAGGGGCATAAACAAATAATTATAATAATTAGAAATTGTTAAAACATTGTTTTTATCGTAATATCAATATTACGTTGCCCTGATTTCTTCTGATGAATGTATCAATTTCGTCCTGTAATTATACGGTCCTGTGGTGTGCCCAAATTAAGTATCCAATGAGAGTCACTGTAAAGTGATAAAGTCTCCAATTTCTCCGTTATCCTCCTCTGCCTAATTCAAAAACCGATTAGCATCATTAACGTTGATTTATATATCGCGATTATCCTTGTTTAAAGCCAGTGTACTTTTATTCATGATAGAAAAACAGAGACAAACGATGGTTTTATTACATAGTCTTCTTAATAATACATATTACGTTCTTTTTTTTTTTTCGCGTTAAAGTAAAATTGTAACACATAAAACTAAAGTTCTACAAGAAAGTAAATAATTGATGAAGGGTGAGAAGAGAAAGAATCAGCAGCAAAAAAACCCTATTAGATTTGTTGGGCTTCTCGTTGATGGCTAAGTTATTTTCGTTAATAATTCCTTACAAATTTTACACGTTTTTTGTCGAATTATTTTTTTACACAAGAGGTTAAACTAAATAGGATAAAAGAAATTGGAATAATATCGTTGTATCTAATAATTATGTTGCAATATAAAATAGAAACTCAGATTGTTAATGTTTAAAAATTAGCCAAGTACTATTTACGACTCTACAGGGACAATATATCTTTATAATAACTCATGCATTATAACGTAATAGAGTTTATGCTTTGTTATCTGAATAAGACAAGTAACTGCTTCAAGCATATTGTTGATTGCAAAATTATAAACCGTATTTTCGTTTTACCATGACAACTATAAATAACAATTTTACAACGTACTGTTATTTCTATAATTTCTAATGAAATACTATCTAGTTTGTAGTTATATTAATTATACAGAATAGGAACATAAAAAATGAAAAGTATAAAATTTGTTATTTCATTTTTATTAATATTATTAAGTAGTACATTAAGTTTGCGAAACTGAAAAGGAAAATACAGAAAAAAAAAATTAATTTATAATTGTAAAAATTATCTAATTTTTCAATATAATTCCCTTTTTCCTAACTATTACCTCTTCATTTGTTGAAAATCGTTTGTCGCAAAAACGCGTTGGAGGCTTGAGAAGAGCGTGAAGTTTGAAAGTAAATCTAACGAATAACCTGTAAATAATTCGCGCTTTACTTCAATGATTTTAGAGCTTTGATATGAACTATCTCAGCAGATGTATTATCATGATGTAAAGAGATATTTTTACTTTATAATCCGTATCTTTTTCAATCTCCATGGAAATATCTTAATAAATCAATACGTGTAAACTACTTTAGAGAAGATAGAAAATTGCCAAATAAACCTATGACTAAGACAAACGCAACAAGAAAGATTTATATTTTTAACGGTGGATACGATTTAAGGAATAATAAAAACGTAAAACAAGTAGATTGATTGTAGTGATACCACGAAGACTAGACAGAACTAGACTAGATGAAGACTAAACTAACAAATCTTTCCTGAATTTAATAATTTTTAAATTGGATATTTCAATAGTGCCCAACTAGAGATACTTTGCTTTAGTGATATTTCCCCATTGGTTATCTCTGAACTGTGATGCTTCTACTAAGAATTCATGCACTAGATATATTTATTTTTATTTTATACCTTCTTCTTCCTTATACCAGATTCTTACCGGGTATGGCCTTTGAGATTAATCCACAAAATGATGAGTTGGAATCATATAGTTTCTAAAGATTATTTAGAATCTCATATAAAGGGGCACTCCCAACACTAGAACCTACTTCGGCTGGAGTTCCACAGGGTACAATCTTAGGACCACTCCTGTATCTGATTATCTGATTTATAATGCTGATATCCCACTGACAAAAGAAACAGTACTTGGATTATTTGCCGACGACACAGTTATTCTGGCAAAAGATGTATTACTACCTAAGACTAAAAAAATTACAAGTAGCGATCAACAATATCTACAAATGAACTAAAGACTGGAATATACAGCTTAATAACTCCAAATATGTCCATGCTAATTTTACGTTGTGGCGAAATGACAAAAAACTAATTATGTCACTTAAAGGATGTCCGATTCCTCAAGCAGAATAATTTATTTACTTATATATTATAGACCCAGCAGTCTTCTGGACTTTTTAGAATCTGTTTACAAATATACAATATACAACACATTTACATCAGTTTAAATATACAATGTTATTACAATTTTAGAATGCAACGAACAATATATAACCTGGTAAGATATAAAGTCTAGAGTTAAATGTGTAAGGTAAAGAGTACATATTGTAATATGACAAGTAAAATATGTAAAAGTATACAGATGCATGAATATATGAATGCTACAGTACAATGGTTGCGCAACCCATGACAGTGTAAACAAGATACAAAAAGTGTAAACGAACATGCATTATATTGCATAACAGCACACTTCGAGCAGAAACAGCTAAATACCTTGAAATACATCTCGATGGTAGGTTACATTGAAAACATCAAGTTGGACAAAAACGATAGCAGATTAGACTCAAAGTTAAGCAACTTTTACCGGCTGGTCGGAAGAGACCCTGATATTGACCTAAAATCAAAGAAATTCATTTATCAATCAATCGTAAAGCCACCTAGAACCTATAGTGTACAATTATGGGGTTGCACTAAAACATCAAACCAATTAGTAATCCAACGCATCCAAAGTTCTACGATATTAAAACGTGAAAAAAGGTTGTCAAATCACATGTGGAAGAAATACAGTTACTGGTCAATACGCAGGAAATCAGAAGATTGAAGCGAAGCAAGCCACAAGAACTATAAGAGTAATTTTAAGTAGCTTAAGTAATTTAGTTTTATTTTAATTTGGGAAATACATACTGATGTATTACTCGCCTGACTTGTTAGTATATTAATGTAAGTATAACAGAACAGTAGTAATAAATTACTTTGTAGATGAAGATTGTACTCAGCATATCTCAAATAAGATATAATTAATAAAAAAAATTATAAAAATATAATTGTGTAATAAACATCAGAAACAATTTGATTTCAATTTTATCAAAATAGATATAAAAATAAAGTAATTACCAGCCATTTCAAAAGATCGTTTCGGTCCAAAATGAACTCAGAATTGTTCAGCGGGTAACCGCAAACGTTTACAAACCCGATCGGCTTTTATTTTGTCAATATTTCCTCCAACCCCAAACTACCCCATCTCGTTGCCGCTCGCCCTACTCGAGGATTCCGCGTCGACATTTAACAAAGTTAAAAAAGACGTGGCCGTGAACGGGGAAACGTATTTTTCTTGATGGAGCGTATTGAAAAGGTTTTTTATCTTCTTAATATTTGTCCCGGTTCTTCTTCCTTTTAGGTCAGAGAAAATGAAAACACAGAAACCATATTCAGCGATTTTGTGTTCCTCTCTGCAATTTGCGGGGATCTAAATAATTGAAAGGGCGGGGGGACGAACTTTAAAGCTCTGGGTTACAACCGAACTTTAAAGCTCTGGGTTACAACGAGCTTCATTGATTTATTCCCCTTGCATCTACGTAGTCGTCTTATATATGATTTTTTGTCATTTTTAAATTTATAATTATCAATTATCAGTTAGGCAAATATTTTACATGTTAGTACCCTATTTACAGATCATTTCTCCAACCATGTCCAAATAGCCACAAACTACATCCGAGTTTGTTCTTCAATTGTGCACTGATTGTTGCATTTTAAAATGCAATGCGACTGAAATACAATACAATTCAGAGGGAAAAACGCCGAATTTTCGTTAAATATAACGTTTGAAAAGCTTCAAGCTTACATATGTGAAACTTTAACAATCATAGATACTCTATGATTGTTACAGATACTCTATGGTAACAATGTACAATTCTCGAAGCTGTCGGGATTGACAAAATAAGCTTTAGAAAGAACCAGACATTATTAAAATTGTAATATTTTCGCTTTTCAAGAATTTTTAATTTTTAACATCAAAAGTTTTTATTTGCATTCGTAAATTAAATGTTATTAAGCATAATCAAATAAATTCTTTATTCTTATCATAATTGTACTTTCTGCAAGTTATTCGTATCGAAACACCCCATTCAAGAATGTTATTTTTAAAGACACTCTTGGAAAGTATTACACGCATACGTCCATACCTGCCTGTCTTGGGGAAACAAAACATAGTGTAACTACTAATAATACTAATGATAATTTTATTTATATACTGAAAAATATTGCACATAATTTAAGATATGAAGTGTATTTAGCGCTTTTTTTATAAAGTGGAACATATTCTGTTTTTTTAATGTGTTAGGCTATGGAAACCATTCAACTTACAACATTTTGGAAGTATAAAAATATTGGGATGGAACGGTCCTCCTACTGTTGCGATAACCGCGGGTTCGAATCCTGTTGGGGCATGCTCGTAAATTTATATTTGTGATTGTTTAAAATTTGTGAATGTTCTAGGCAAGAGAATAAAATCCGACAAGGAAAATGATTCCAGTCACGCCAATAACCAAGCTGGGTAAGACCGGATGTCTGCTAGGAGGATTTCTAAAGTTGGTCACTCGCCAGTCGGTAGGCTTAATGCTGAAAACCGTGGTTCGGAGCCCACGTTAAACTTTAAATAACTTATCAAGAGAATCGGACAAGTTGATATCAGATTGCCACTCGCTTCAAAGTTACTTAAAGCACCTGATAGATAGTTTACTGACGTTCGGTCAAAAGTAGCTCAGTTGCTCAAACCTGATCTTTTGAAACGTGGTAATATTTCAGATTTAGAACCATGGGCTTCTGGAATATGGAAATTCGGAATTGTTAAAAACACCTCCTTATATTACTATAGATTGTGGTTGTAATTCAGAATCTACAGCCATCTTAGGCGAGCGGAAGTAGCACAATTCTCAGCCTATAAAATCAATGAATAGCATGAGTGTCACGGAACCTTGGATAGAAACATTATGGTAAAAATATCCAAGAAGTTCCATCTCATTCTAACTTTCAAAGTGACCCACTTAGCATGAAAGCATTAGGTCACAGATCCGATTCAAAAATCGTCTTTATTGTAGAGCTCGTACCACCCTCGATTCGGCAGACAAAAGAGAATTAAATTCATTTCTAACGCACCAAAGGATCGATGGCCCTCTTTCTGGCGATTATCTAAAGGCCTCGCGGGAGGAGGAGAGAGGGACTTTCATAGTCACCGGCGGGAAAAGGTCGAGCTCCTCTCTAAAACCTGTTAGGTCCAGATGAAACCCCTCCCTTCTGTATTCAGATTATGTTAAACGTCTCTCAAAACGACGAAACGATTAAGAAGGCCAAATCTCAAGTGCCTCCAAGTTATCTACTAGACCACCATAGTTACTCCAAAATGCTCACGAAAATGACCAACAATATTCTGTGTAAGAAGGCCTCGGGCTTCGACAATATCTCGATCGTTCAACTCTCCTACAAACAGCTCGCCGAACTACCCTATATTATCAATCCCATTCTGAGGCTGTAGCACTTCTCATCCACCTGGGAACATCATTCATCATTGCAGCTATTCCTACAAAGGAGCCAAGTACTCATTTCCTATAAGTCTATTAGGTTCCATCTCTAAGTTTGCTGAGAGAGCAATTATCTATGCTTTCAACAGGCCAACAGGCTGGCCACAAAAAACAACCGTTCTTTTAACCTATATGAAACACTTGGAGCGGACGTCTTGGGCCTAATCAAAGTCTTGTTAAGGTTTGGAACGAAGACTTAGTGGCGACATGCACTCGACCACGTCCACCCTATGCCTTAACCGCTTTTATAAAATCACTTTCTGTCAGGACAATCGTTGAATGATCAGGTAAAGATCCAAAATATTATCTCGACGACAAGCGATAGTGAGCAAAAGACATAAGGCCATCCTCCTGCATGACAACGCTTAGCCACACGTTGCAAGAGCTGGGAAGCATAGACTGTTGCAGTTCGAACGGGAAATTCTGTCGCGTGCAATGTACTCACCAGACATGGCGCCTTCTGAGCAACACTTATTATGATGATGACTGGCATACTTTTTGAAATGCTGAAATGAAGAATTACGAAAATAAACCAACATCGTCCTTCCGACACAGTATCGTCAAGTTACCACAAAGATCGAAAACAGTCAGACAATGATGGAAAATATTTTGATCAACATACATTGCACCAAATTTCTCTATAAATGTCTGTTAACAGCGAAAAATTATCAGAATACATGCAAGAAGATAATAACACCCCAAAGGATATTTTCATGTTTACAACAAACACTAAAACCATTATTTCACGAACAGTGAACGAAATTCACAATTATTGTATATCATTTTTATATCTATTATATTGTATGGCACTTTCATTGAAAAACATTCCTGCTACAGCAAACTTAACAGGTGAGAAGATACATATTAATATATTTTTATTAAAATCCTATAGGCATCCAAGCATTTAAAAAATTAAAATTTTATACATGCAAAAGGCTTTTGAACATTTCTAGACTTATACGATTTCAATTAAGGATTTATTCCAATTTATAAAGTCAGGGTCTACATCGATAGACTACGTTATATAATTACAAACACAAAAAGACCAGCGAAACGAAACTAACTAACTTAAAAAAGATTTTTTTCCATATCAGTTTCATAACCTTGAGTATAACTAATATTTTTTGTCGGTAAACTAGTTGGCTGGTGAACAGAATCACTGAAAAAAAAACAAATCCATAAATATCAGGCGACGTGAAATCGCTACATAATTTTAATTAATCAGCCATTTCTGTGGGAGTATCGTCCGGAAATAACAAGGCAAGTAGAAAAAAAAAAAGAAACCGTGACATGAATCCCATAGCGGTGTTAAGAAAATACTCATGATAACTTGGTACGTTCATCCTCTTTATTTGTAAAGATCATATTAGAAGAACAACTGAACAATCTCACGGTATTTTTTGTAGGCCGTTTGTTGATTGTCAAATAACAACGAAAAATCCGACATGGTGAGCTTCATTATGATTTGTATGTAATTCAAACACGTTCGGGCGTGATGAGTGACTAATTAAAATGTGTTTAATTAAGTTTAGTGCGTGAGGAATCTACGTAAATTTAAATATATTGCTATCCCCCTATGTGAAATCAAGACAATACTATTAGGAATGTAGTAGAGATTTTTAAAATAATTGAATGTATCTTAGGTGCTGGCTTATATGCAAATAATTTTTCCTTGTCAAAAAAGATATTTATTGGAAAAAATTGTTACAATATTATGAGGGCGTAATATAAAAATTTAATAAAATAATATAAAATAATCTAACATATTAAACAAATCAGAAAAGAGATCAAAATAAATTATATTACAACTACTTGTTCAATAAATGGCAAAATAAATAAAGCAAATAAGCGTCAGTTTTGGAAACATAATGAAAACGTACCTGAGGAGCCAATTTCCAATAACAAGGGTGAATTTAAAACTTACTTGATATATGACAGGATCGGTGATAAAAATGATTATGCTAGCGGATCATAGTAACAGGTCAATTGAAAAGTCCCCGACCTACCTTATTATTCAACATAATTCCCCTTCAAGGGTGATACACCGATTATAGCGATCCTCCAACTTTTCGATACCATTTTTGTAGTACGATTTGTCCTTTGCTTCAAAATAGGCTTCAGTATCGGCGATCACCTCTTTCTTCTTCCCAGTGAGCATTCTTTTGATATCTCAGAATAGGAAATAGTCGCTGGGGGCCAGATCTGTAGAATACGGTGGATGAGGAAGTAATTAATTGATTTTTGCCATCGTTTTCGCTGACTTGTGACACAATTGAACTCTTATTTAGTTATATCCCTAGGACCTTGCCATTCTTTGTAATTATTTATGTTGCTAAGTATTTCACAAAGGCGACAAATTTTACTATTAAAAAGAAGCGGTAGTTTTTTTGCACTATCGTTTAAAATCTTTAAAAAAAAACATAAATGACTCAAAATTGAAAGGTCTAAAATATCGAACTACCTAAATGGAATTCTAAATACCATAATTATTCGATTTATGATTTCTCTGAATTGTGCATATCTTTGTCTGTGTTATATAAAAAAGAAAATATCGAGAAAATATAAACAAATAAAAATCTTTTCACAATAAATATTAAATATCAAAGATTTCCATACTCTGGCTACATCTTTTACCATCTTTTCGGCAACATGACGATACTGTGTCGCCGTTTTAGCAGCGATCTAACCATCAATGCATTTTCGAACTTTTTCTGCATTCCAAAACCATAGGTAACTGCATCGATCTTAATAAGTGGTAATCAGAATGCGCTACGCTTGGTGAGTTCGGCAGAACTTTCTATTCTAACTACAACAGTGTATCCTTTACAACTCTTGTGATGCTTAGCTGAATATTGTCACGCATAAGGATGATTTTACGTCTTTTTTGCAACTATAATAATCATCTGCAGTGGCTATTTCATTTTGCTTTAGCAGCTAGCAATACACCAAACCTTACTGGCTTTTATGGTCATAAATATTCCGCTTCCATATTGATTTCTCTTGGGATTGTCGGAGTATTCGTATATATAGGTCCACTAGACATCACCAGTCACTATACCCCACTATCACTCATGGAGTAGCCATTTTACCTTCTTTTAAATCTTCCCCATAGCATGTAAATATCTAAAAACTGTTGATTTCTCAGCCGCTAAGCTATTTGAAGCTTTCTGGATAGTTTGCGCTGAGTTTTTGTAGTTTTCACAGTTGGGAACACAATTATTTAACATAAACGACGTTTATGTGACGTTTATCACAGTTTCGCTTTAACTATCGTGTCCAAATTTTATTATGGATAAATATACGCCACAAGAAGGAGCAAAAATAGTGAAAATATTTATTGAAACTAACCGTTCCATTATTGCCACTCGGCAGAAATTCCGTCTATGGTATTGGGACTTTTGCCCCACCCCCATATTTTTACATTACATTTACGATGGGGGATGATAATAAATATTTACAAGGAGGAATTAAAAATAGAATTTTAGTAAAATATTTTATTTAAATGCCAATTAATATTCGCATAAAACGTTTTTAAAATATATCATAAAACGATATTTAATCCGACAAGGGATAACTTATTTTCTAACTGTACATTGTTATTGCCTTATATATAATAAAAACTATAATTAAAAAAATAAATTGTGCAAAGTATAAATATCATAAGTACATATTATATGTAACCATGCAAAATTTTAATTTTAAGCAACAGCATTTATAGATTATTTTGGCAATAAATAAAAATGTCTATATATCTATATACTTCGCACACAAAGGAATTAAAATAGGTCCCTGGTACCCTTAAATAACTTTTAGGTAATGCAAGATAATATACATGGTATACAGAATCATATAGATAAATGCCAATAATTGTTGATTGCAATATTATAACATATACATTAATTTCCTAGACCTATTGGTGATCTACTGTCTAGTTCTTTTTTTGAATTTTTGGTCTTCAAAGTTTTTAGTTTACTTCATTTGAAAAAAAATTTATATTTGTACTAACTTCTAATTTTTTTTCAAGACTTACTATTAAAATTACAATTAGGAAATGCATCTTGGTTAAGCAATAACACATTTGGGTCCATAATAATCTGGTCGATCTGAAATACAAACAGCAAACATTCCTGTTCGGTAGCTTGATATAGGGAATTATAAGAGGTTCCATGAACAGTTCTACAGATATAACATTATAACAATATATTTCCTTGACATTATAGAGAAAAATAGAAAATAACAAATATAACATGAAATGTTACACAAATTGTCATTGTCAAATGGAAAGAAGGAGTTCCTCTAGTGATTCAGTCGCACAAAACAAGGTTACAGTTGTACCCATTTAGGTTCCCGTTCTATGTTTCTGTTTTATGGTTTGACACTAATATACCTGTCAATGTCAATAACGTTACAAATATCAAAAAAATAGATATGTATCAAATATTGTAATTTAACAAAATATTTTTTGGTAGTCCTTGTTAGTTCATCAAACAACCACGGAAAATCCAACAAAAACTTTACCTAATTTGACAGGAGATGGTAAAGTGTCCTTATGATTCTTATTTAATTTAGTCACGATCAAGAGTGATAACCAACTATTTGAATTGTGCTTAATTAGGTTTGGTGCGTGAGGTACCAACGGATATTCAAATGCGATACAACTCCATTGTTCGTCAGTAATAAAACTTGTTTACTGCTTCATCCCATAAGTTATAAATTTACATTGTGTTGTTAATTCATCAGAAAATTCTAATTTTGGAACTTGACTATATTATGTCGAACACGTACGTTTTTATTAAAGGTAAAACAACTAATTTTATATTTAGCGTTGTATTTTTTTTCTTAGTGCTTAAAATTGACTTTAAACCACTATTCCTGATAGGAAATCCACTAATTATGAAGTGAGCAACTTTAAAACTATCCCAGAATACATCCGGTGTTAATTATGTGACTGAAATATATTTTGTGATTAGGATTTTCAATTAAAATATTTCTCTCATTAAATTTAATTAATGTTCTAATGTAGACAAGCTGTAATTCATATTACTATCCATGCTAACTACTGCCTTTCTTATCTTTCTAGCAATACATGAATTAATTAGATTTAATGAATCTTAAAATCAAAGTTAAATCGTCTTTAAACTTACCAACACAATGAATAAATTGATCTGATATAAAGTATAAAATATCAAAATGCCCCCAACTACTGTTTAGCCTATGTTATTAATTAATAGTATATAGTCACTATTTACAGTTTTTCGTTTTGGCAGAAACCATTAAGTTAAGTCAAATTATCTCTTAGGATCTTGAATTTCTTATAATATTCAGAAAATATATTCTTCTGAAAATAAGAATTTTATTGTCTTTTAATATAGATTATAAGTAAACATGCTCCGAATTTCTGTTAACTGTTTGTGTTAACGATGTGTTAACATTTTTAAAACAATATTTTATGGAATAGATTTTAAAAATATCATTATTCATTAGAATATTGAAGGTTATAATTTGAGGTGAATTAATTCACATACTTTAATTTATATTAATGTATGATATAAATTTTGCAACTAATATAATTCAACCATGATGTTCTCCAGCGAATAAATGTTTCATAGAAATGGTAAAGCAGGTATCGTAAAACCGTAGTGAGTTTGTAATACATATGGATACATTAAGATACTATACTTCTCTTCATATAAAGTTTAATTGCTTCAACTATGAAACTGTTCCTTTCGCAAAACATTCCTGAAAGGGATTAAAACTTTTCACTGTATATTTTGTATGATTTATAGGACATAATCCTTTTGTATTACCTCATAAATTTTAGGAACTTTTTTATATAGCTGATATATGTTTTTTATGAAATGAAGTGTTCAAGCTACAAAGCGATATTAGTGGTCAAGGTAAAAAGATAGTCCTCATGTTGGGATAGCCAACGGGTGTCAATCCTGGTGGAATAAAATTGTATATTTATGTTTGTGATTGTTTCTAATTATGATTATTCCTAAGGCAAGAGTGCAAAATCCGAAAAGTAAAATCATCCCAGTCACGCTAGTGATGAAGATGGATCAGACCGGATGTCTTTCGGGATTATTTCTAAGTTAGTAACTCTCCAGTCGGTAGGCTAATGATCGTAATTCCGAGCCCACGTTAAGCAGTAGGCCCAGATATACCCTAATTCCTAAAAAGGAAACCCCACAATATAGAAAAATAGCATAAAAAATGCAATATTTTTATTACAAGAAGAACTGATGAGTTATTGTAGTGTAAATGTCTGCAAAATTCTTTTTCAGCCTTTCACGATTAGCTTCTGTATACAACGAATAACTAAATAATACTACATGCGAAACTATTATTTTATTTAGAAATTCTCAAAACCATCGAATTTAACAGTTAAGGAATGTTGTTTAACAGTTTTTTTTTTGCATTGACACATCTCATTTTTAACCGACTTCAAATAAGGAGTAGGTTCTATGTTCGGCTGTACAAATATTTTTTTAATGTATGATCGCCGATTTCTCCATCAATTGTGGGGCTGATGTGACAGAAAACCGGATGTCGTTCAGTGCAAAAGCCATTCAGTTTGCTTTATAAGTACTAGCGTATAAAAACTCGCAGAATTATTGCAGACAACTGCTTCCATGGTGTAATAGTTAAAGCGTTTAGCTTCCAAACGGAGGTCCTGGGTTCGATTCTCGACCGGGACAATACCTTTTTGTTGTTGTTTAGTTACAACATTTGTCAAATCACCTAAGCTAGGTAGCGGGCCCCGGGGCCTGAAGCGCATCTTATTTTCAATCATTGTTTTTTATTCCTATTTTCCTCCAAACAACCTTTACTTAGCCTACCCATTGCAATACTAAATAACATAACTGCGTAAATTATTGGGTAAATATCTAACATTAAATAGAGAAAAAATAAAATATTTAAAAAAAAATTTAACCGACTTAATAAAATAAATAAGGAACTCACTAACAATTAAAAAACAATCAAACTTTTTAGAATAAAATATGTACATAATAATCGTTGTAATAACTAAATAAAAATAAACAAAAACCTTATTTCACCTATCTATTATACGTATTTTATATTCTACTATATACACACAATTTAGCTTAATACCTACATAAACCTATTTATCTATTTGTAATACTATTTTAACTATTACCAATTGAACAGTTTGAATTCGGTGGCGAACCGAATAGTTATATTAATTTAGATTTGACTAAATTTTTAATTCATTAAAACGACTATAGGTACATATTTTATAAAAAATGTTTTTTTTTGTATTAAAAGTATTAGTTTGTTTATTTTTAAATTTTTCGTCAGTTCATTTTCTTTCTTAAAAATATTTTTACCAATAGATATAGCTAATCAAAGTATAAAAAGATAGATATAGGAACCTCATACTAAAAGTGACTAACAAAACTTCTAAATCGGAGGAAATCTGTAATGGGTATTTACTAATGTGAAGCCATTATTAGCTACAGTTTATAGGTGGTTTAAAAATATATGTGACGTTGTAAGTGAATTCTACACAAATATGGAGCTGGTGCTTCAATAAGTGTTGCGTGAAAAAACTACGGAAGGAGATAATAGATATACTTAAACTATACTTATAGGCCAAACCTAAGGCTAGGACAAAACCACGGATTTATTGAGTAAACAAGAATTTTATGCACTTGTATATATTTTTTTTTGCTCTTGGTTCCATTCTTAATATCTTTTACTCAACTTTCGTATAAGGTTTTATTAGATATGTGGCGACCGCCACGACCCTTTAGGCCACCACTAATTCACCATCGACAACTACAAAGGTTGGTAACGCCGGTGGATTGGTACCATGCAGTTCCAGGGTATAAAAGACCATCACGACGACGTCTCGCTCTCTTTTCTTTTCACCGTCCCCTTGTAACAGTACCACTTCCATAGCGCTACCGTACTTCCTCTACTTAACCTAATATCCTGTCAATTCTCCCATCGACCACATGTATCAATCGTAAGTTAAAATAAACAGCTTTAATTCAACCAGTGTTTTTAGTTCCCGTGCAAATTCCTTCCAAAAATAGTAGTGAGTGTTCCGACAAATAATCGCAGCGGCAGCCACACATTTCGACCGACTAACCGACCCGACGAACATTCCTACAATTGGTGACCCCGACGTGATCAAAGTGCCTAACAGGTAAATCAACTCAACATAAGCCACTCGACAGGTGCTTGACACGTACATGGAAGGATAGCACGAGGAACGGAACCCATCAACATCACATGGTCGACGACATCCCACGAGACTAGCCTGATGGACGAAAACCACAGAAGCCCATCATGTATACCAGCAACACATATACACCCTGGCATCACGAGACGGGACACGTAACACACTTATAAATACCCTCAAACAAAGCTAAACGCCCCAAGACGAACGACGTCCTGCTACAACTCCGATGGCAGCTGATCCCGTAAAACTCCTCGCTCAGGTTGGGATCCCCATCTCATCAGCAGTCCCCGGGCGTTTGTTTGCGTGATTGCGGGTGCACTCCGGAATTTGCACCACATATAGGTACGTTCCACGGTTGTTCCACTACGAGGGGAGTTATGTGGCGACCGCCACGACCCTTTAGGCCACCACTAATTCACCATCGACAACTACAAAGGTTGGCAACGCCGGTGGATTGGTACCATGCAGTTCCAGGGTATAAAAGACCATCACGACGACGTCTCGCTCTCTTTTCTTTTCACCGTCCCCTTGTAACAGTACCACTTCCACAGCGCTACCGTACTTCCTCTACTTAACCTAATATCCTGTCAATTCTCCCATCGACCACATGTATCAATCGTAAGTTAAAATAAACAACTTTAATTCAATCAGTGTTTTTAGTTCACTGGCAAATTCCTTCCAAAAATAGTAGTGAGTGTTCCGACAAATAATCGCAGCGGCAGCCACACATTTCGACCGACTAACGGACCCGACGAACATTTCTACAGATAAATTAATAATATAAAACTATAACTGCTAAACTACAAAAAATGATTCTAAAACATTTAAAACACAATTGACGAATAACCGCAATTAAACAAGACTAATCTATATTTAGCAATGTCAGTATTTAAACGCAAACTGTTCTTAATTAAATGGTCTTAATGGATCGTTCAGAACGATATATTTATGTTTAACTTCCTCGCAATCAATTCGTAATCACTTCCGCAATTCAACATTTGCCATTTCCAGAGAATCGACTGAGCCCTCTAAAGCTCGAGTGCCCTTTGCTAAACGTATGGGCGGACCAAGCCATGTATTTAACCTGCAATTAAATGATGATTTCATTAACTATCACGTTATAAAGTACTTAGACCGATGCTCTACGGCCAAACTGTTTTATCCTGACGGTTAATTTTTTAAATACATTTTATACGTGGTACATTTTTATGATGTTTTAACATTTGTGCAAACGAGCCTTATATATAGTTACATAACATGGAAATAAAGTTTATTTCTATCTTTATTCATACCAAAATTGGCACAGTTGGTAGAATTATTATGAGAAAATCAGTTCACTATGAGTCTGTTTTCTTTTAATATCTTCAAATAATCTGAAATTATGTTGAGTTTACAATTGATCCAAACTTATTCAAAGCATTTCTGAAGTAGTCTCTTAGAATTTCGTCAGAAACATCACTAAAACAGCCACCATACGCCGACATAAAAAATACTCATACTATTAGAATAGTATAGGATTAGTTAGTTTTAGTTTAGTCCCTGGTTAAGGATTCCGGAATTGAGAAAAAAAAACAATATATAAATTTGGCTGGCATATCACATTTTTAGATATATGGCTATATGTCCATATAATAAGCCATCAAAGGTCAACTGAAGTTGCAGAAAATTCCCATAAGAAAAGTGTTCTTTTTGTTGAAATATAAATCTCTTAATGTTGGAAAAAATATATTTTCATCCACATACTTCCAAATTAATAAATGTTGTGACGGAGAGTGATGCTAATGTTTAATTAACTTGCTAAATTAATTAACTAACTAAATTGAAGTGAATGGAATATAAATGAAATTATAGTATATTTATTTCAGTGAACACTCTGGTTACCCTGTAGTGAGTTCATGAACAATTTTAATGACGTCTTCAATAACAAGAAAGTGGTTTTACCTAATACGTCAGTCAGCATCACAACAAATGAAAGACAAAGAAGAAAGAGCAGATTATAAAAAACATGAAATATTGGCCAATAGTACAAGAGTAGCAGTACTAGTAAAAAGATAATGATATTATGTATTTTTTGAACAGGGGTACAGTAAATGACAATATGAATAAATCAAATTCACAGGTGGCGTGACAGTTCTGAAAACGAAATGAAAATTTACCTGAGCAACCAATTTTCATTAACAAGGGTGAGATTGAAACTATTACTCATTATCACGACATATACTTCCAATGTCAGGTAGTATGAATATAAACTGACAGTTTGTAATACTGGCAACTACTAGTACGGGCAATTAATTGTCTTGTCCAATTATAGAACTGCTAAATAATTGTACCGACAAGTAATGGTATTATAATGGTATTTTTAATATTAATAACAGACAATGACAATGACTATCCATAGCGATGACGGAATAACTGTGAGGATTAACAATAGTCTTGGTCCATAATAGTCAATAACAATGACGTAAAATCATAACAGACAACGCATAGTAGCGATTATTGATAGAAATTAAAAAAAAACACATGTTAGGATGATGTATGACATGTTCACACGACGTACAAAGGGAAGATAACACGTGACGTACCAGCTGCTTCCCTGACACTAACAATAATGGATGTGCAATGAGATCAAGGGAAGCATCCGTGCGAGATCCTACCACTAACCCTAGTAGGCCTCGCTAGGGTAAAGCCAAAATACCACACAAACAAGCAACGTTCTTACAAAAAATCTTAAAGCACACTAGATAAGCTGCCACCAAGAGGCGGCAGGAACCACTTTCGGTAGAGTTTATGTATGCTTCAAATTAATAATACACAATATTTCATAACTACACATCATTTAATTTAGTCATATTAGTCTTAATAGTTGTATATCTCTTAATAGCTTGTAAAATAGTTACAATTTATACTTTATAGTTGCAACCGTGAAACTCTGTTATATTTAGTAATTTAAGAATTATGGGAATAATTCGAACAAAAAATAAAATAGAGGAAATCCGATTAAGGTAAATGGATAAGCCGGCATATAAATAAAAAAAGAAAGAAAAAGAATGTAATAAATGTAATAAATAGAATGGAAAGAAACTAAATAAAGAAAACTGGAATAGTGTAGGAACAATCCCACTCACTTGATTAAACTCAATGAAGGATGAAGGTTGGCCAGCACAAAATATAGTAAATTCACCAGAATAAAAAAAAAGTAACTCTGAGCGTCACGACTTCCCAAATTTTGCATCTGATAATAACAGCCCTAGGTAAAAGGATGAAACATGTCGCAAACATCTGGAAATTGTCTCTATTGCTAGGCATCCACAAATACGACAAATTCCTCAATTCAAAGAAAGCGCGGATGCATAACTTAACAAATATCTCCGGATTTGGCGCATGTGCACTATCCTGTCTAGAAAACCTTATAAAATAATACACTATATTGTTTTCCTTTTTTAACGCTACATTCTTTTCGAGTATCTCCATACAATGGATCAAGTAAAAACAAAAGAAAAATCTAGAATATTTAGATTTTGTTACACATTAGTAATTTTATAGGAATAATAATTAAATTGCTGTGTGGCTCTTGATAGTTTAACATACATTAGTTTTAAAATATGGAACAACAAGGTCCAGTGCAGAATGTAAGGTAAAATTTTTAAAATTTATAAAATCCAAACCGCATCAATTTCATTTATAGTGGAAATATTAGCTGCCATTTTTATAACACATCCTTTTCAACGACATCGAATGCGTATCAACGTATGTCAAAATGTAATGATAACAAGTACAGATAAAATGATTCTTGTTGTGTTGGAAGTAGTTAATTCATTAATGATGTTTATCCATCAAGAATAGTAGCAGAAATTGTATAATGTATAGTAGTGTGATTGTAAATTGTGAGATGTAGCTAGAATTTGTTGAGAGTGAAATTCGAATAATGTGAAATTCAGAGAATCAGAGAAGAAGAAATTAGACAGGATTTTGCTAGGATGCAGAAACAGTGGGGAGTGATTAAATTTGATAACAAAAATACACCTGGACCAAATAAACAAAATATAAAATTATCAACGACATCTTAATGATTTCATAAAAAAAAGAAAAGAGCGTTGATAAATAAATGGTTATTTTGTAAAAATAATGGTTTATCCACTGGACATTTCTTTCAGCTAAAAAGTACGATCACCCATTCCATATGTTAACCGAAAACTGGAGGTAGTGAATTCATTAATGGGGTTTGTATATAAAGAATAGTATCAAAAATGGTAGTAGAGATCATAGTTGATCATATTTGGAGTTTTTTAGAACAAATTCACTACTTTCATATATAGAGGTGGCTTTTTAATTTGGTTTTTAACTATATTGGTTGTATTTGATTTAAACGATTTTGGTCTTGTTTATAATAACGTTTATAGTATGTGATATCAAATAATTTAAATATGGTGTTATTATAAAAATACAAAGGTCGGACATAGAGTAATTATATTTTTATTATTTCATTTTATTCAATACTGTTTTAAATAAATATAAAATAATAATACAATGTAATTGTAAGAGAACCCCAATTCATTAAATATTCACATATTTTTATGGCCAGCAGTGCTATTCTAAATGACTCATACATTTGAATATAACGTCAATAAATATTCCGTATTCTCATTTAAACAAATCTGATAGCGCGGAGAGAATTCCTCGTACACAATGGTGTTCTAGTTAGCCTTTTCGTAATAAAACACGCGAAAAAAAACCAGCCGTAATCCATTTACATCTTGTTTCGCGTCGGGATGACTTTCGTTTAATTGTTTTCGCCGAGACGATTTCCCCGAAAAGTAGATCTCGCTGGCCACTGTTTTCAGATGAAAATCAGGAAGTTTTCAAATATCATTTGTACTGTTCTTGTTTTGTATAGTGCGTTGACTCGTTACCGTTGCGAAAGTGGTTATTTAATAGGTTGTGACCAACTGGTTTGATAATATACAACAGATATAACCACTTACTTCTGTCGATTTTGTGCTTAACAGTGATAATATTGCTACAGAATAAATAATACCGGTTATTTTTTGTAATTTAATGATTTATCTTGTTTGATATAGAGATTTCGTTGAAAAACGTCGAAAGTTTAATAAACAGTAGCGAATATGAATTGAGAAAATAACATAAATATAAATTTGTATATCACTTTTATAGTCCAAATGTATAATAATGATTGGAAGATAAAAAATATTTTCCTGTTATTTTTCTACTGCCCAAAAGCTACAATAGTAGATGTTATAATGTTATTATGTTTTCATAGATAGTGCAAATAAAACTACTGTGTGATACAAATATTCTGATCATTCCCTTATTTTGTGAGAAATTTAATGAAAAAATTGTTATCAATCATTTCCTATAACATTTAGAAAGGATGGTATAGGTTTGGCAGCGATCCAATAACTCAGAATCTTTTTGACCATAGAGTTTTGATGAATTTGATGTATTTTGGTATGCCGAAAAGGAAAATAATAGGCAAAAAAACCAGGACGTCAGAATTTTTTGAAAAATGTAAAGTTATTTTAAAAATAAGGGATTTTATAGTGTTTTTATTATCATAAACATAAAAATGTTTATTCAAAATTCCACTGCTTTTGTGTATATGGGATAAAAGACCGAGCAAATTACTGGGCCAAAAATAGTTGGCCACCGAGAGAACTTTAAGTTAGTGATAAGAACGTCCTCTAAGAAACAGTGGTATCTCCACATAAAGGTCTTTTACCATCGCTGTTTATAAAGTTGGAGTTTATGAAGCAATTTGTAGAATCATCGCTCCAAAGATGCAGATTGGTTCAAATACATAGTTTCAAAATTTCCAGGCCTATCAGAAGCAACGGCGAAGGAAAGGGTTTTCTTCGTTTGATGGGCTTCAGCAATATATATTTTCAAATAAAGAAACAAATTATGATGATAACGAGTTTTATTGATATTTTCTCCGAAACATATTATTAACAGGAAATACAGTTTTTCAAGAATAAAATGTTTTTCTCTACTTGTTAAGATATAAATTCGTCAAAATGTTCGTTGTTATCATATGATGTTAGTATATAGTTAGTATTAGATTTACAATAGCGACCATCAGTTTCGACTCGACAGTCTTTACAATGATCATATTAATATCATTATATCCATTAGCATTACATAATATTATATATATATGATAAGTATTTAAGTCCACACAAGTATTTTACTCCAGACCAAGGGCCTTTTCTTAGTTGTAGGGTAAATGAATTTGTGATAACCCTGACGTCATCCACATCATACTGTATACATAAAATAAATATCAATCTGGACTTGAACATGAAAACAAATACACTTTTGATATATCTACTAATCGGATTTAATTAGATGAATACAACAGTCTTAATACCAACTATATATTTTTAAAACTTTAGAGCACTTTTTGTTAGCTAAAACATCATATTAAATAGTCTATTGTGTAATGAACTGTAAAAAAACCAATTAAATTACTCTAAATATTTTGAATATTGCACCACCAACAGTTATTCTTTTACAACAATATGAAGATAATTTTAAATCGCAATTTCATATATTTAACTTTTTTTTATTAATCTGTTGGAACGTCAACAATCTGTCCGTGGGCAATAAGTATTATTGTTTGATTTCTGTTATATAATATAACCATCCTAACATCTAGAAGATCACTTCAGTAAGTGATCTGCTGTACAATTTATAATCTAAATCTTATTCTAGATACTATTCTAACTTATTTTAAAGTCTATGCTAACTTATTCTAATGACTATTCTAACTTATTCTAGAAATTATTAAATTTCACTCCATGTGTCTATTAACCAGTTCATATGGTAGTATGCGTTTGAGCCTACGCACTTCACTATCATCGCGCACATTTAACTGTTAGCATGCACTAATAGTCTTTCAGAGTACTTCGCACTAGAACTTCGAATCACACTCGTTATGGGTTCTATGGGGATATCGCGTTGAATCAGTTTGTTGGACGCGTAATATGGGGCATCGACAATGACTCGCAACACTTTATTCTGGAACCTCTGGAGGATATATACGTTAGAATTGCTAGTAGTACCCCACAGTTCAATACCATAGGTCTAGATGGGCCTAAGTATTGACTTATACAGCAAGACCTTGTTATCTAATGATAATTTAGATTTACTCCCTATTAGCCAATACATTTGGTTTAGTTTAAGCCCAAGCTGTTTGCGTTTTGTCATTATATGTTTTTTCCAAGTCAGACGTCGATAAAAATGTATTTCAAGATATATGACGCTGTCTGCTTGCGGAAGTTCATGATTATTCAATTTTACTGAGGTACATGTTCTTCTACAAAGGGTGAATGTCATATTGTTAGATTTTGTCTCATTTGCTTTGATACGCCACGTTTTCAACCACAATTCGTTGGAGTTGGAGGTTTTTTGTGGCTGATATTGGATACTCGTGTGATGATAAAAACCATTGTATCGTCAGCATGTTACAATAGTAGTGTTTCGTGAGGTCGGTAGGTCAGCTGTGTACATAAGATATAACAATGGGCCGAGAACACTGCCCTGCGGAACACCCGAATATATGGGATGTAGGTCAGTGTATTCGTCGCTCTGTTTGACAATAAAATGTTACACTTCTTCAATAGTTACTCTGGTAACTTGTAAATATTCATCGCTGAATGTTCCTGCATGTGCTTTACCATCTGGGTGTTTTGTGTGATACAGCTTGTATTTCGGAATCCGTAAATAATTTCTATCTGTGAAATGTGTTTCGGATACCATCATGATATCAATATTTTGTTCATGTAAAAATACTTAAGCTCCCTGGCATGTTGCTGGAGTCCATTAGCATTCCAGAGGGCTATTTTGTATTTGCTGTAGTGGCTATCAGTCATTAGACTAGCTTGGTAACTACGACGGTGAGTAAATTCATCATTGTACTCATTTGTTGCATAAGTTTTCACATCTTTTCCTCTAATTTACTAATATTACTTATAGTTTCAGTGGTGATTGGCGTTGTCTGCATATTAGGTTGGGTCTGACTGTATATATTTAACATAATTAAATTTTAATTAACATGAACAATTAGAAAATAAATTTTTTGTTACAGTTTTTCTAGCAAACAATGTATAGTGGACTAAGACAAACATTTGTTTTCGAATAAATATGATAGAGGCAAGGTTTCCAATGGCGTTAACTTATTATATCAAGCTTACTTCTTAATATATTTTTGTCCGAAGTTCCGCGACATTAACCGTAGGGTATTGGTTGGGTAAGTAAAAACTCTCAACGAGCGCAAACTATGGATTGACGATTATAATAATGAAAAAAGTCACGGTATTAGGGTTAATAAATTAGTTTTAAGAAATTTTTAAAATTTTAAGCTTTTTGTGGAAAATCGATAAAATGTATTTTATTCGAGATATTGTCTATCGATAGCCTCTTTTTATCTTCATAAGAAATCAAACGCTGCCCAGACGGGTCACGACTGATATATCGGAACACGTAATAATCAGACGAAGCAACGTCTGGAGAATATGACGGGAGTGGTAGCACCTCCCAGTTTAATGTTTCTGAAGAATAACATTTCAAACATAACAAACATAACCAAACGTTTTTTAATGTGTCTTGCTTTTACCCATACAGTACAAAATCAGCTATTGGATCATTCCGATGTTCTTCAAGTTATTGCAAATGGTCTTTTCTATTTCTCTCAATAATTTTGCATATTCTTCTTCCATTTTACTTGGATCACGATCGAGTAATGCCTTCAAATCCTTGTCTTCGATTTTTTTTGCCTCTCCAAAACACTCTTTGTCTTCGGTGTCACAATCACCACTTTTAAAATCAGTATTCTCATCTCATGTTTAATTTGATGGAGCATGGTTTCCGTAAGTTCCAGCCTAATTTTTGTTCAAATATATACTGAGGAGTGAAACCTGTTCAATGATGCTGTAATAGCACCTATCGTAAATCCTTTAAAATTAATTTATAGGTCTTAATATATTTTTATACGAAGATCCAAATGACAAAATGGAAAATAGTCTAAATTGTGATAGTGGAGTTCGAATCTTATAGGAATTACATTTAATATTTCTGTGATTTGCTGGGTCTTGTTTATAAAATACAACAAGGTACAATTATCTAAATTACGCCTTTACCTAAGCTGGTTAAGATTGTATGCCTTCTAAGTTTGTTTCCCACTCGTTCATTGGTTACTCGCCCGTCTTTAGAGATAATGCCGATGACCGTGGTTGGGTGCCCACGTTAAATAACTATAACACCAAACCATTGACGTAACTAAAATCGATATACATATTACATACATCTAAATCATAATCATATATTTTATTAATAGAATTATAACAATACATTTCTTCATATAGTTCATACAGTGAATATAATAACCCACCAACCGTAAAAACAAGATGAATATATTTTAGGGTAAATGATGTGGCTCGGTGTATGGAGGTAAAACGAAATGAAGCAGTGGTGTTTACAATGTGTGACCGTTATTTATTGGCTATATAATTTTTTTTAAATACAATTTGATAAAACGGATGGCAGTAGTGTTACCTGGAGACGAGGCTTGGGCAGTCGATGGTGGCACGTCTAAACCAAACGATGGTTGAGCACTGAATGAATCGAAATACCCTTCAATAACATCCCAGATAAACGTCTCGGGTCTGCCGCCAGCTATTCGTTATAGGGTTCTAGTTGGCGCTGCCGGCATCCCTCCCGTGTTCAACATCTGGGATTATATTTCTGGGTATTTTGTAGATCGTTATTCCACGATGTAAAATTCGACATGCCTCAAGGTCGCTACAATACTCCCCTGCCAGAATTTTACATACAATTACTCCAAGCAACAAAAATACAAAAATATATGAAAAAATATCAAACACGAGAAAAAATTATATACCAAACAAAATGTGCTGCATGAAAAAGGCTTTAAAAAATATGATAAATCGAAGCGGTTGTGGTTGGTACGGTTGCGATCTGGTACGGCTGTTGATATCTTCCGGTCCTACAGATACCGTTGCTTCATCGTCGCTTTGGCACTTGAATGTGGTCCATCGACGACGTTGAGAACAAGCTATTTTTCGGACAGGGCTCCCGTAATCGACGCTGTGGGAGGATCGATTGTTCGACGACGTTGTAGCTTATTTTTTTCGACGACGAGACGTTGGCAATTCTGGTACCTCGGCGAAGACATGACGAGTCTACGGTGACTGCAATCGGTACATAAATTCTGGAGCTGCTCTGTGACTAATCCGTAGTCACATACGTTACGGTAATTCAGAAAAAACATATAACGACGGTATCCGACCGAAGCTGCCCAAAACCTTTTAAATCAAAATGTCTGCCATTATGATGGAGACGGCGAGCGAAGGAAGACATTATTATTTAAACATAGCGCTGAAAGAAATGTTTAGCCGAGACACTGATGATTAAGCAGTGATGTAAAAATATCTATGAGTTCAAAAGATTGTGAAAGAAAATTTTGACAAAAAAAAATTAAAAAAATGAATTGAAAATAATTAAATGAAATTGAAGCTTCATTGTTCCAACACTAAAATAAAATTTTATGAGGAACAAATGTTTGAATGAATGTAATATAGAAGTAATTTGAAAAGGAATAGGAATAAAATGAAAAGGAATATTGAAGATAAAATCGAAAACGAATCGAATTAAAAATATTGAAAATTTTGAAACAAAAAATATACTGGCCACGTAAAATACGCCATGTTGCACGTACCCTCCATTCACGAATCCAAACCCAATTTTGCGAAAGATCACGTCGGGGTCACCACTTTAGGGTAAATGATGTTGCTCGGTGAATGGAGGTAAAACGAAAAGTGGTGTTTACATTATGTCACGGTTATTTATTGGCTATATAAAAAAAATTGAAAGATTCAATTAGATAAAACGGATGGCAGCGGTGTTACCTGGAGACGAGGCTTGGGTAGCCAATGGTGGCACGTCTAAACCAAACGATGGTCGAGTACTGAATGAATTGAAATACCCTTCAATATCATCCCAGATAAAAGTCTCGGGGCTGCCGCCAGCTATTCGTTATCGGGTTCTAGTTGGCGCTGCCGGCATCCCGCCCATGTTCAACATATGGGATTATATTTCTGGGTATTTTGTAGACCGTTATTCCACGATGTAAAATACGACATGCCTCAAGGTCGCTACAATATTAATGCGCCGCTTTCCCACCAGCTTCTCAGGTACTTAACAAACCTACACTACACTACAGAATACCTTTAACTTTATGTAAACTAGAACTGATTATCAAACATATCCCACCTTTTTAAAATTTTACGGGAGGGTTCATTTGCTCGTCTCGTTCCTACGCCTAAACAAATATGCTTACGCTTCGACAGCGCTTTCGGTATACCGTTTAAGTTTCGAATTAAGAGTATGCTTTATAACAACAGGTAAACGGCCAGCGTATGTTATGCCGAATATTGAATATGTGTTAAGGGAAGAACGTGGCGCTCTTAGAGATCTGGGTCGGGTTTATGTCGATACCAATTATCAACGAGTTGTTACGTTCGGTGTGTTGGAACGTCCGGTTATAACTGAATATTCAGATATTAGGATTTAAAATTAGGTTTGGTATTTTATTCTAAAGTTTTTGTTCAGTGTTTGAATCGAATTTTAAGAATGTTCTCTTAAGGGAGCGGTATTACATGATGTGTGTATTACGTGCCTACGGGGGATGGACGAAATAATAAGAGCACTTGATATTGAGCCGCAATTTTCTATTAAAACAGCTGAAATTTTTCGCCGAACATATTCGTAGAGTGTCTAAATAGTTTCCAATAGAATGTTATCCTATTATGGTATCAAAACATCAGCCAATTGTTTGACTGATATTGGAGATGAAGATCTACTTCTCGCTCTCTGCTCTAAAAATCCCCATAATGGTTCAGTTATGTTGAGACCTGGTGATACTGCTGGTCAGAGAACATGCTTGATGATATTCTGATGCTCGTGAAGCCAAGTGTGAAACTTTTAGACTGTATGCATGCTGGCTATAGTAACAAATTCATCATTGAAGATATCGATATATTTATTCGCAGCAACTCTGTTAGTAATGCGAATGAGAAGACGAACGGAATATTCCTCATGTTTGACTATCGAAGCACGAAGTCCGAACTGTAGCGTTCTTGTTGGGTTCTTCATACAAATACCAGGTTATTTGTAGGAAACAATGATGATTGATCTGAAGATATCACATTCTTCAAATTATCCAGATTTTATGATTGTCTGTCAATACGTCTTTCACAACCTAGCGTTGGCTTCCGTTATAAATTGTAGTGTTTTTGTGGGGTTCTACATACATAAACTAGGTTGTTTGAAGGAAACAATGATAATTAATCGGACCATATCACATTCTTCCAATTATCCAGATTTTATGAATGGTTCAATACGTCTTTCACAACTTAACGTTGGCTTCCGTTATAAATGGTAGTTGTTCGTATTTGAGTGTCATCTACATAGGGTGCAATGCTTGATCCTTTACTGTAAGATACATTAAATTTATCCAGACAAACAACAATTATCCCAAGTCCCAAATACCCTCTCATATATCTGAAATTCTCGATAACATCATGGAGCTGGTATCCTCCTAGTAAAAGAAAAATAACATAAATCTTCGGCTCGAATGAACTGTGATTGACTTAAGTCGACCGTATATTTTCATTGGTTTTATTGTTAAATTAAAGTAACCTCAAAGCAGAGCGCTACTAGTAACCATGCGCAATTACAATCATACACATATGATTATGTTGCATTACGTTTGGGATGAATGGAGATGTTACTTTGTTGTAACATAATAAGAATAATCTTGAGACCATCTTGCGAATGGTCAAATAGGTTGTGCTTCAGCAGTTTCAAATGTGTCTAGTCGCTTATGATGTGGATGACTATAATTTGAGCACCACAGAAAGGACAAGAAAGTCTAAGGTTTATCGATATCCACGATATGGATGCGATAAAAAGTTAGTGAGTAAAGTGGCAGTGGCTCAAGGAGATGTCACTCCAGCTGTTGATGATTTTTGTAGTTATTAATGTAAATATGCCTCCCAGCCGGCTTGGTAGCGTAGTGGTTAAGACTACAAGACGGCCCTCCTACTGTTGCGATAGTTGCAGGTTCGAATCCCCCTCGGGTATGGATGTACTTTATATTTGTAATTGCAGTATCAAATGTCGTTTAGACAATAGTATAAAATCCGAGTCACGCCAGTAACCAGGCTGGCTAAGACCGGATGTCTTCTGGAATAGTCTCTAAGTTGGACACAGGCCAGTCGATAGGATTAGTGATGTGAACCGTGGTTCAGACCTTACGTTAAACAGTAGGTCCAGTCCAGATAAAACCTAGTTAGTAAAAAGGGCACTTTAAAATGTATAAAATATATGTCCAGGTTTGATATTTATCTATATAATATAACAGTTTTTTATTAAGAATTATTGAGTTATTTTCTGTATAGAGATGTTAATCATAGAAAGGCCAAAACTGCATATTCGACATTTTTTTGGATTTTGGATCGTGGGAAAACGCAACAGTTGGCTGGCAAGGTTATGGCGTCTCTATTTTGGGATGCGCATGGAATAATTTTCATTGACTACCTTGAAAAAGGAAGGACCATCAACGGCGACTATTACTTAGCGTTATTGGACCGACGGTCGTATTTGAAGAAAAACAAAGTGCTGATTCACCAAGACAATGCACCGTGTCAAAAATCCATGAATTGGGCTTCGAATTGCTTCCTCATCCACCGTATTCTCCAGATCTGGCCCCCAGCGACTATTTCCTGTTCTCAGACCTCAAAAGAATGCTCGGTGGGAAGAAATTTTCGTCGAATGAAGAGGTGATACTGAGGCCTATTTTGTTACAAAGGACAAACCGCACTACAAAAATGGTATCGAAAAGTTGGAGGGTCGCTATAAGCAGTGTACCACCCTTGAAACGAATTATGTTGAATAAAAAAAACTAATTTTAATTTCAATTAACCTGTTATGTATATCGAATTATAACTTAGGGGTCAAATGCCTCGGTGAATCGAGTTTGGACGTGATGTGCCCGTTTTTACTAATATTAAAAAAATCGAAAAAATAATAGATAAAAGGGAGCGGCACAGTTTTACCTGAAGAGGCTCTTGGGCAGTTGATTGAGGCGCGTCTGAACTGAATACTGGTCAGTGAGTGATCTAAAGTACCCTTTAATAATATCCGAGATCAACTTCTGGTGGTTGCCAGATCTTCGTTGTCGGTTACTGGATGGGGTTGCTGGCACCACGGAGGTGCTCAACATCTGGGATAATATTTCTAGGTATTTTGTAGGCCGTTAGTCTAGGATGTAAAATTCATGACATGCCCCAGATTCGCTATAACGTAATGTAGAGAAAGATATATCTACCGAATTTTAACATTTTCTTTTGGTCAAGAATAAAAAAAGACATTAAGATGTGTTCTTTGGGAAAATAAAACAAACACGAAAAAAGTACCAACGGCAATTCCGGCATTTCCCGTCCAATTTAATGTTCCCATGTCGGTCGACGGTCACTTTCAGGCGATCCATCCGCTCGAACGTAAAGAAGTTAAACGGAACCGTCGCTTACGACGTTCGAACTCCGCTCACGCCACTCTCGAAAGCACAACGATATTTTAGTCCGGGGAAGTGGCGTTAGTGTCAGTAACAAATTAATCTTCCGCGTGGAGATGGCGCGCGGTCCCAGTACTAGTACGTCCAAGTCTCTCGGCGTTTCGCGTCTGTTAAATATTTCAATCAGTTTGAGGAAACTCGGACCGGACCTTAATTCTTAATTATGATCAATCATTCAGGGGGTCGACAAATTAAATTGTGAACTCTACCACCTTCGCCTTTATTAATCATTGAAGCATTGAACGGCTTTTTGTCTTGTGATTTGCTGTAAAAGTCATCAGCACGTGTCTTGGTTAATTGAAAGTTAGAAAAATGTATGTGCACACATATATATATATATATATATATATATATATATATATATATATATATAGGTCTAGATCGCGATCAAACTAATACTTATTTATTGAAACTTCATGTACACACAACACTATATCACCAATAATCAAAATACATAACAGGTTAGTTGAAAAGTTCCCGGCCTACCATAGTAAAACACATTTTTTTGGCAAAATTAGTTTTTTATTTAAAATAATTCCCTTCAAGGGTAATAAACTACTTATTGCGACCCTCTAACAATTCGATGCCATTTTTGTAGTACGATTTGTACTTTGCTTCAAAATAGGCCTCAGTTTCGGCGATCACCTGTTCATTCGACGAACATTTTTTCCCAGCGAGCATTCTTTTCAGATCTGAGAACAGAAAATAGTCGCTGGGGGCCAGATCTAGAGAATACGGTGGATCAGGAAGCAATTCAAAGCCCAATTCTTGGATTTTGCCATCATTTTCACTGACTTGTGACACGGGGCATTGTCTTGGTGAAGCAGCACCTTCTTTTTCCTCAAATGCGGCCATTTTCGGCGATATCGTCCTTCAGTCCTGGGGCAGTGTACGGAAACACGGCATCAAGCCAAGTTTTTTTTAAATGAGAGCGTAAATCTAAATTATCCTTAGATAACAAGGTTTTGTTGTATAAATCAATACTTGGGTGCATTTGGACTTATAGTATTGAACTGTGGGGTACTACTAGAAAATCAATCATAGCTATCTTTTAGAGGTTTCAGCATAAAGTATTGCGAGTCATCGTCAATCAATCAAATTCAAAGTGATATCACCTTAGAACCCATAACGAGTGTGATCGGAAGTGTTAGTACAAAGTACTCTGAAAGATCGTTAGTGCATCCCAATGCATTCGAATGCAACTAGCATACGGACTGATTAATAGACACATAGTGTGAGATATAATAATCCCTAAGAATACAATAAGTTAGAATAGTCTTTAGAATACGATTTAGATATTAAGTTTAAACAGCAGATTATTTACTGAAGCGATTTTCTAGAGTGTCGGTAGAGTAGTATGTCATAGAGTTATATTGTATAACGGAAATCATATAATAATACTTATTACCCACTGGCAGATTGTTGAAGTTTTAAGAGATTAATAAAAAAAAACTGATTAATCGGCTGGGCTGGACTGAATGTTCTATTTACATAACCTAAGACCTGTATTTCATAATTTGTAATTTAATGCACATATCTTGACCAGCTCTGCTGATTCTAAATAACAATAAAGCACCAAAACTTGAGATATCACGCTCACCATCTCGAAAATCGGTTTCGAGAAAAATATATATAACGTTAAAGAGTTAAGCTTTCAAAATATGAAAAAAATGAATGTTTCTAATTTCTAGACTAGCGATATCGATAACTTTACTACAGTTTATGCTTTTAATTCAGCGTTCTGGATACGAAGAACTCAACTTTCCTGAAAAGAATTAAGTATGCATTTGTTTGAAAAGCATATTAACTTATATATTTTGAATATGCATTATGTTTTGAAGAACATTAGAGTAATTTTCAATGAAAATGTAATTTTTCTTTATTATTAGGCATTATTAGGTTAATTAAATATAAATACATTTTCATTGCAACTAATTAGTTATATCGATCTTAAGTGTAGCATTCGATTTCCATATCGAAAACAACAAATCTATTCAAGACTCGGAAGATTTTCGAAGATACTATATTGGTAAACATTATATATAAATATTAAAATCAATGAACAAAAATATCGCAGAAAATTTAACTGTTTTAAACGTTGTATAAATAAATATTGAATAAGACTCGCATCGATAGTTCACGTGAGGTGATGTATCCAGTTCAGATAAATAAATGTTACAAGATATAATAAAAAGTTAATTATAAAAATATTTCAAAATACATAATTATGGAGCCTGCAATAATTTATCGTAATATTTTTTCATACAAACAAACATAGCTCGATCATATTACGAAACAAATAGAGCAAATAATTTTAAACCTTATCAGTACAATTACAAATGTAATATTACATACTGTTTTGTCAACAGGTATTTCTGATTAATAGCCTATTTGGCTGGAATGGTTATAATAAAATGTCAATGGTTCGGAATTAGCCGCATTATATTTATTATTCAATGAGAACATTCAATAATATTTATATTAGTTAAAATTTATTATTAGATTAATGGGGATATTCATTATGTTGCATAAAATTGATTCGATACGTATACCTTTGATGATAATGGTTATATCGCATGGCTGAGCAATATTTATGTTTCTCAACGTTGCTTATACCATATTTATACACCTTTCACTTTATTATATTGATATTTATTTTATAACTATATAACACCTCCTGTCAATTTTATATTTATAACCATTTTATTTTATATTTGTTGATGTTTATCACTGAGCTCATTTCGGTATTTTCAGATATTGTCATATTATTGATAAAATATGAATGAGAAATCATATGCAGCTATATCACACCTAGAATAAAAGCTGATATAAAATATGTGGCGACCGCCACGACCCTTTAGGCCACCACCAATTCACCATCAACAACTACAAAGGTTGGCAACGCCGGTGGATTGGTACCATGCAGTTCTGGAGTATAAAAGGCTATCACGACGACGTCTCGCTCTCTTTTCTTATCACCGTCCCCCTGTAACAGTACCACTTCCACAGCGCTACCGTACTTCCTTCACCTTAACCTAATATCCTGTCAATTCTCCCATCGAGCACATGTATCAACCGTAAGTTAGAATAAACAACTTTGATTCAACCAGTGTTTTTAGTTCTCGTGCAAATTCCTTCCGAAAATAGTAGTGAGTGTTCTGACAAATAATCGCAGCGGCAGCCACAGATTTCCATCGACCGACCGACCCGACGAACATTCCTACAATTGGTGACCCCGACGTGATCAAAGTGCCTAACAGGTAAATCAACTCAACATAAGCCACTCGACAGGTGCTTGACACGTGCATGGAAGGATAGCACGAGGAACGGAACTCATCAACATCACGTGGTCGACGACATCCCACGAGACTAGCCTGATGGATGAAAACCACAGAAGCCCATCATGTATACCAGCAACACATGAGCACCCTCGCATCACGAAACGGGACACGTAACACATTTACAGGTACCCTCAAACAAAGCTAAACGCCTCAAGACGAACGACGTCCTGCTACAGCTCCGATGGCAGCTGATCCCGTAAAACTCCTCGCTCAGGTTGGGATCCCCATCTCATCAGCAGTCCCCGGGCGTTTGTTTGCGTGATTGCGGGTGCATTCTGGAACTTGCACCACATATAGGTACGTTCCACGACTGTTCCACTAGGAGGGGAGTTATGTGGCGACCGCCACGACCCTTTAGGCCATCACCAATTCACCATCAATAACTACAAAGGTTGGCAACGCCGGTGGATTGGTACCATGCAGTTCTGGAGTATAAAAGGCTATCACGACGACGTCTCGCTCTCTTTTCTTATCACCGTCCCCCTGTAACAGTACCACTTCCACAGCGCTACAGTACTTCCTTCACCTTAACCTAATATCTTGTCAATTCTCCCATCGACCACATGTATCAATCGTAAGTTAGAATAAACAACTTTGATTCAACCAGTGTTTTTAGTTCCCGTGCAAATTCCTTCCGAAAATAGTAGTGAGTGTTCTGACAAATAATGGCAGCGGCAGCCACACATTTCCATCGACCGACCGACCCGACGAACATTCCTACAAATAAAAGAAAATTATGGATCTTTTTCATTTCTTAAGAATATATGATGGGTGAATAAATGATATACTACATCAATTTTAATATATTCATTTTATAATTACATTTTCAGTAGGTAAATTAAATACTGATGCCCACAATTTATTGTTGTTCATGTCAGCCTAAAACTTTCTTACACATTGTTTTCAACATCTCCTCTTTCCATATTTTTAAATAATTGTAAATGCTTTCTAACATCTTTTTATCAGCTTCTACTGATTTACTAGTATCTAACATGAATGATCATATTTACACTTACAAATAAAATAACAGCAAAATGATTTTAAACAAATTATTAAAACTGATATTAAAACACAACTATTCATTGAATTTTTGAGGATCTTCCAACTCAAAATGTTCTGAACTACACGCACTGTAACTGCTGTCTTTTTTGATAAAAGTTTAAGCGTCAGAAACTGCGTACATATAATTTTATTTTATTATGATAACCCTTATTTGAATATTTTGATATTATTGTTGAATATTGTTGGTTATGTATTAATTATTTTCATTATTTTAAAATGATTAACTTTATCATACAAACATATGGTCTAGATCGCGATCAAACTAATATTTATTTATTGAAACTTCAAGTCGTAGAGCAAATTATACCTAATAAAACATAAATATAGAAGGTTGTTTTATGTACAGAAATGTTAGAACCATAGAATAGTTGTTTTTTTGACAATTAATCACTATATCACCAATAATCAAAATACATAACAGGTCACTTGAAAAGTTCCCGGCCTACCATAGTAAAACACATTGTTTTGGCAAAATTAGTTTTTTTTTTCAACATAATTTCCTTCAAGGGTGATCCGCTGGTTATAGTGACCCTACAACTTTTCGATACCATTTTTGTAGTACCATTTGTCATTTTCTTCAAAATAGGCCTTAGTTTCGTCGAAAATTTCTTCCCAGCGAGCATTCTTTTGAGGACTGGGAACAGGGAATAGTCGCTGGGGGCCAGATCTGGAGAATACGGTAGATGAGGAAGCATTTCGAAGCCCACTTCGTCGATTTCTGACACGGTGTCTTGGTGAAGCAACACTTTCTTATTCTTCAAATGCGGCCGTTTTCCGGCGATTTCGTCCTTCAAACGATCTAATAACGCTATGTAATAGCCGCTGTTGATGGCCCTTGCTTTTTGAAGGTATTCAATGAAAATTATTCCATGCGCATCGCACTCGGATGACTGTCTATTGGACTTCGGAGTGAAATGATGGAGCTATGTTTCATCCATTGTCACATACCGAGGAAAAAAATCGGGTATATTACTCTTGATCATCTTCAAATGCTGCTTCGAATCATCAACTTGTTGTTGTTTTTGGTCAAAAGTGAACTCGCGCGGCTCCCAATTTGCACAAAGCTTTCTCATATCCAAATATTCGTGAATGATATGATATAATAAGTAGTTGATATCTTAGAGTGTCTGCTATTTCATTCAGTTTCAATTTACTGTCATTCAAAATCATTTTGTGGATTTTTTAAATGTTTTCGTCGGTCAACAACCTCTTTTGGGCGTCCACTGCGTTCACCGTCTTCGGTGCTCATTTCACCACATCTAAATTTAACATACCAACCCTTGATGGTTGATTTTCCTGGGGCAGTGTCCGGTAACTCGGCATTAAGCCAAGTTTTTGCTTCAACTGTATCTTTTTCCTTTCAAAAAGCAATATGTTATCAACACGCGAAGTTCCTTTTTATCCATTTTCACAATAACAAAAGTTGCTTCACTCGAAATGCTATAATTCTCAAATTAATGATCGGATTGCTGCAAAATTTGTACACTCATCTTTTGAGTGTTAGGGCTAACTAAAAAACATATGTAATTAATTCTAGTAGCGCCATCTATGTGACAGGCCGGGGACTTTTCAATTGACCTGTTATAGGCATCTGATATAATGCTCTTAAATCTTCTAACTCAGCTTGTTTTTTAATGATTATTAGTTCATTAATTAACTGGTAAGGCTGTTAAAAATATAATGTTTATATATGCAGGAAAACTGCACTACTGTAGAAATTACAAGATACATAAAATAAAAAACCATCATAATAAAAAAAAAACGAATACAACCCAAATATTACTTGCAGAGTCCAAGTCTTCCAATGGCTATAAACTACATAACCTGTAATTGTATTAATATAATTTACGACTAAAATTATCTTAATCTGAAGATGATCTAAAACACCCCCTAAAAACAAAATCCTATCAGCAATTAATCTGCTTTTAGTTTATTATAGTTTCGAGAATAAGGGAGTTATTAAAACAGGCTGATGGTTCATTTATATAGTAAAATAGTGCTATATAGTGTTTAATGGGCACCCGACAAAGGCAAAACCAGCATAAACAAAAGGCTGATGATTTATGGGATTGACCGAAAGTTCGCAATGAATTGTAGGGGATCGAAAACACACTTTGTCCCTTGTTCAGATTTATGCAAACCGGCGAAATAGGCTCAGCGGAAAGGGTTAATTTTGTAAGTTTTAAATTGTTTCGCTTTCAATTTGTTGTGCTTTAGTTCGGTTTAATGCCGAATTTATGAAGAATAATAAAAGAGGAAACTTTTGAATCGATCGTCGATTGTTTTATTTTCAACGGAGTTTCGGTATATATTAGTCCGCTTCAGCTGTTAGAGAAACAAGCTACAATAAGTCGAGATTATGAGAAAAGCAATTTGAATATTTGTTTTAAACATGCTAGAAAATCACTAGCAGACAAACATACATTTAGCAATTCTCTTTCCCCATGGTTTAAAAAAATTTGCTTATCACCTGACCCCAGACCATGATATTCTTTTATATCTATATTATAACCAAAAGCTGGACAGACAACAAAAAAATTATCGAATATTTTTACGAAAGAATTGAAAAACTAGAAATGAAAAACATTAGGCCTGTGGCCCCAAAAACCCGAAATGGTAAATAAAGATATCCAAATAGCAATTTGGAATGCTAATTGAATCCAGCAACATCACGCTACCCTACAAGTATTCCTAGATATGCAAAAAATAGATATATGCCTAATATCAGAAACCCATTTAACAAAAATATCCTTTATTAAATTTAGAGGATATACATTCTATCATACCATACATCCAGCTAACACCCCAAGAGGAGGAAGTGCAATAATAATAAAAAAGAACATTTCCCACCATCAAGAACCCGGGCTCAGTACAGCAGAAAATCAGGTAACAGCAGTAACTATTAAATCAAGTAGATATAAATTCACAATAGCCGCAATTTATTGTCCTCCGAGATACAATCAAAAAAAGGAAAATTATTTGAATGTCCTAAGCAACCTGGGAGAACAATTTATAATTGGAGGTGATTTTAATGCAAAAAATACAAGATGGGGATCCAGAATGACAACAACTAAAGGCAATGAACTGCATATAGCAGCTACTGAACTAAGATGTAGTTACATGTCAACTGGAAAACCAACTTATTGGCCGACTGATCAAGATAAAACCCCAGACCTGTTAGAATTCTTAATAATAAAAAACATAACATCCAACTATATAAAAGTCGAAGAAAATTGTGAGCTAAGGTCAGATCATACGCCAGTGATTCTGACGTTGAGCGAAAATATAATAAGAAAAGAAAGAAGCTGCTGAAGAATTGAACAAACGAATTCAACTAAATGTATCCCTCAAGACAACTGAACAATTAAATCTTGAAGCAGAAAAATTCGTAGTAGATACTCTACGAGCTGCTTGGAATAATACTCCAGAAATTAGGACTACAACCAAAGGAATTAATTATTCAAAAGAAGTGAGGGAAATTGTAGCTGAAAAACGTAAATTACGAAAAAAGTGGCAACAAAACAGAACACCTGAAAATAAAAATAGTTTACACAATATAACCCAAAGACTGAAAAGAGGAATACTGGAAATTAAAAACAAAACCATATATGACTAGCTGAGAAATTTAGCAGATGATAAAGAAACTAATTACTCACTCTGGAAAGCCACAAAATATCTAAAGCGCTCATGTATATTGGAATTGGGCACGTGACAATCACCAAAATGCAAAAGCATTTGCTGAATATCTAGAACAAACTTTCAAACCAAAACTAATATTGAACATAATTTGCCGGACATAGAAGCTGAAAATTCGATGATAGAATTAGTCACGCCGAAACAGTTAACCAAAGTTATTAAAACTGATATTAACCCCAGGAGATCACCAATCTATGATTTAATAACAGGAGAATTACTGCAAAAGACCGAGAAAGCTGGACTTGATGAGTTTTGATCAATACAGCATTTAGATTA
This sequence comes from Rhynchophorus ferrugineus, assembly GCF_030347505.1. NCBI lineage: Eukaryota > Metazoa > Arthropoda > Insecta > Coleoptera > Curculionidae > Rhynchophorus > Rhynchophorus ferrugineus. Next base: position 84,639,812 of record NW_027472580.1, on the reverse strand, counting down.
AAACATGTCCCAGACATTTGGAAGATGGCGAAAATTATAATAATCCCAAAATCTGGGAAGTTACCAAACGAAAGAAAAGCTTATATACTTATATCACTGCTGCCAGAAATATATAAGGTTTTTGAAAAACTCATGTTGAAAAGAATAAAACCGATCATAGAGAGAAAATATCCTAATACCAACACATCAGTTTGGGTTTATTAATAAGCACTTAACAATTGACCAGGTCCACAGAATAACAGATGTTATCGAAAAAGCCTACCAAAGTCAAAAATTATGCTCAGTTATATTCGTAGATGTAGCACAAGCCTTCGATAAGGTTTGGCATGAAGGACTTGTTCATAAACTACAGAAAATACTACCAAAACAACACACCGAACTATTAAAATAATACATTACAACCAGAACGTTTAGAGTCAAACAAGAAGAAGCTTGCTCTACAATAAAAGAAGCTAAAGCAGGTGTACCACAAGGAAGTGTACTGGGACCAATGATTTATCTATTCTACACTTGTGATATACCACAAATGGAAAATATTACGATGGCTACATTTGCTGATGATAGCTGTCGGAGACAATACTGAAGAAGCCTCACGAAAATTACAACAGGCAAGTGACAATATAAATAATTGGATACAAACTTGGAAAATAAGAATTAATGAAAGTAAATCTGTGCATGTGCAGTTCACCTACAATCAGACCTTACAAGTACCAATAACATTAAATAACACTATCATTCCATATAGCAACAACGCTAAATATATCGGAATGAATCTCGATGCAAAACATCGCTGGAAGAAACATATAAAGAAGAAAAGAAAAGAACTGGAATTGAAATATAGGAAAATGTAGTGAAAAGGCTGAAAGGGCTTATAGTGGCAATGTTACCTTGTCTAAACTTTTAAAAAGTGATGCAGTTCTACGTTTGTTATTTTTTATAACAATGCAGGTATAAAACAATTATCTTATCAACGAACTCAATGATAATAACATCTAAAGTTTAATCAAAAAATACTTAAAATTTAACAATTCCGATGTAGTTTCTCTATTTATTTTATTATTAGAATGTTTATTTCTGTTATATATGCGAATTATTAAATATTCTCACACTACTGTGCCAAATTCTTAAAGGATATACATATATTATATTCTTAATGGAAATAAAAATAACAATAAAGATTTGCTCAAGACATGATAAAATGTACCGTAACATCCTGTTTTCATCAGATTTATTCTGAGAAATTTAAATGCTTATAACTGCATTAGAAGACCTACCCTAACTGTTTATATAGGTTTTTTATAAAACACTTTTTTCTTGTGTGGTAAACATAATTTATTAAAGATATATTCTTATTTATGTGTATGATTATGAACACTGTTATAATAATTACGACTTTCTTATTATACAAGGTGAGCATTCAATTTATAATACATCGTAGAAAACAATTAACTATTAGGGGAGTTTTACCCTCAAAACAAAACACTTAAGAATTTTTTTCTGAATTTTAAATTGACATTATGGATTAAAAACTATTATAAACACTTTTTAATGCCTTTCCCTACAAGATAGATATGTTTTTCAACCGACTTCAAAAAAGGAGGAGTTCTAAGAGGAAAGGAAATTTACGTTCGCTGATTTCTCCCTCAATTATAGACCGATTTTCAAAATTATAGGTGGTCCCATTGGAAACAAGTTAGGATCTTATGTGGGAAGTTTTCTGTTTTCACATATTTTTTATCTAAAATAATCAGATATTGATGTATAATGTAATTGCGTTACCAAAAATCGGAAATAGTTTAGTGTAAAAGTCAGTCAGCGTGTTTTTAGGCACTAACCATATGAGAAGTCGTAGAAACGTAGAAAATGTAGGTTCCTATGGTGTAATGGTTAGAGCGTTGAGCTTACGCGCGGAAGTCGTTGATTCGCTTCCGAACAGAGCAGCAACCTTTTTTTTGTTCTATTTTGTTTTTTGTATTTAAATCACCTAGACTAGATAGCGGCCTGAAACTTTCCTTATTTTCAATCATTGTTTCTTTATTTATTTTTTTAAATCTATTTTTCTTCATACGGGCTGTACTTTTACGTGGGTTATCCATTGTAATGCTTAATAAAATTCCTGCGTAATTTATTGAGTAAATATCTAAAACTAAAAAGAGAAAAATAAAATATTTTTAACAAAAAAATTACACCGACTTTATAAATTAAATAAGACTCACCAAAAAATAAAAAATAATCAAATTTAGATTTTTAACATAAGAAAACGTTTTAAAATAAAGCGTAATAACATAATAATCGTTGTAATAACTAAATAAAAGTAACAAAAAAATATATTTAACCTATCTGCTACATGTATTTATATTCTACCACATACATACAATTTAGCTTAATACCCACCGAAATCTATTTATCTATTTAAAATATCATTTTAGCTACTACCAACTAATACAAAAATACCGCGCTTAAACAATACAAAAATAATAATATAATTTTGTGGCATATACACAAAATTAAATTACGAACAAATCTAATTTGTCGCTGAATGAAATTATTCGACTTTATTAATGAACAATCTATTCGCTTGAGTGTTACACCCTGTAAAAACCATTACAGTTTAAGACCGGTTACTCAGTTTAACAAATAACACAAATATGTTGATTTGGTGTCGGACAAGTTGGCCACCGGGTTGTAATTAAAATTAAAGAAAAAAAAAACAAAACCGAAAATAGATTTGACAAGATAGAACGTAACTGGCCGGCACCACTGCTTCTAATTACTAGTAAAAAGCTATTAATATTTCTAAATGTAGGGCAATATTGTTATGATTTTTGAACATCGTTTATCTAAGAAGTATGCACTAGTTATTCATTTGCTTTCACCAAACATGTAACTAATAATTCATATTCTTATTAGTATTAGGGAATTTATTGTACTGATCGGTCAAATAATGAGATTTAGGAGTAATTATTTTTAAAAAAATTCACGAAATCATCTTGTCACAATATGATCTTATCAGTAATTCAGCGCTAAAAATGAATATTTTCAATATACCAGGAGTACCGGAAAGTTTTTACCAGTTTTTGATAACAGATGTCACCTGACTTAAAGATGCAATGTTATGGTTTGACATAATCGAAAAATCATCTGTGAAATGCTGCTTAAAGGGCATAATCGGAAGTTATTTCTCAAATAAAGTTCCAAAATTGTTTGATGGACGATTTCTCCAAATAAAATAACAAATATAATATATGCATGATTAGTCTCTGCAAACACTGAATCAGTCAATACCAATAAGTAGGAAACTGTAATTTTATATACATCATGTAACAGTTAGGTTTGGTTGTTTATATTGATATTTTGCAATTTTACTATTAGATATTGCCGATCGAAATACAAACAAGCATCTAAAACTCAAAATGAAATAACAGAGATATGTAACAGAAATTTATAATATTGAACTGAATCTAAAAAGATTGTTTAGCTGAACATGAATCGTGCAAATAGTTTTTCTTTTTAATTTTTTTTAATGTCATTAATTTAGTGGCGAAGTTATCACTTTAACTAGCAGATTAACTCCACACAGTCCCATATTCCAAGGTGATAATGCGCGCATACAGGCAGCCAAAAAAAGGTTTTGTCTTGGTTTCAGGAACATCAGAATATCATCGAACATCTTCCCTGAAGACCAAAATCGTCAGACCTTAACATAATTGGGACGTTTTGAGCAGCTCTTGAGCAGATAGTGGGAAGGTTTCATCTCCAACTCCACTGAAGTTAGGCGGATGTTTTGGTACAAGAACAGGACAAAATTCCTTTACAAAATAATTAGGCACTAAGAATTGATGCTGTTTTAAAACAAAATGGTGGTTCAACACCTTAGAGGAAAGTAACTAAATGTGAGCTAAAAGCTTTAATATGGACTATAAACAATTCTCAATAACAAACAATTAAAAGGCGCAACAAAGGATCTTCTGTTGCATTTATTCGTCCTAAGATCGCAATCACTTTAAATCGTAATTTTTATTATTTAATCGTCAAATCGTCGTCAAAATTTCTCAAGGTATGTAAAACAGTACTTTTTCTTAAACAAAATTAGGACTAAACAGTCCAAAAATATATATTATTTGTAGGGTATAAGTTTAATTTTATGTTTTCTAATTGATTAATTGTTTGTAATGATCACTTGTAAAATTCATTCCGTGAATCTGGTATAGCAGGTAAAACATGGTTAAGACTATTTCTGAAACGTCATGAAGGAACGTCATGTGCAAGAACTCTTTCAAGAAAATTTTTTCAACTTTTGGACGAGATGTACGTAGCAAAGGAGATGTAAAGGCAAAGAGCAGAAAAAATGTCTAGAAATCAGAGAACAAAAAACTACAATAAAATGATAGACACTGAAGGTTGAAAGGAATTTTAATCGGACACTGAGCCAGATGCCATAATAGGCAAAGAAGCCCTTAACATATTTTCTTAGTTAGTTTCCTCTATTAATAAACTAATATTATGTATATGTCAGATGTTCATCTTATTTTATCCATCCCATTCATTATTAATATATTATAAAATATATTTTTAAAGGAGTATAAAACTTCGATCTGCGTTTGAAAACTTGTTTTAATTGAGACAATTTATTCTGAAGAAAGTTAAAATCCTAATAATTTACTTCGACTCGACTAAATAATTTCCCCTGAGTCTCATATTTCTGTTTCATCGATGGCGAAACGTCGAACGTTATTCTCGCACCGAAAACAAAATCCAAATACATAAAAAAAAATTCCCTGGAGCTTCAATTTCCATTTTATTTCTCGAGCATAACGTAATGGGATGGTATATTTTTATCATTTGCTCAAGCTTGATAACCTTTTAATGGCTTTAACAAAAAAATCATTACCAGGTACTTACAATCTATAAATAAGAAAAGCTCTAAAAAATAATCACCTTCAATTTCTGGAAGCTCAAAGAAGTTTATTAATAAATGCTTAAAGATATGGTGGTACGAGAAGGTTTTCAATTTCATCTTTCTATTTATACCATATAATTAAAGATTAGAAGGAAATTGAAATCTTCATACATCATTATAGGAATTTGAGATAAATAATAACAAAAAATAAACCATACCAAACGAAATTAAGACTTAAATGTCTTGGAGAAATAGATAAATTAGATTCAACAAGCTTGCAACTACACTTGACTGATATGAACTACTCATACAAGAAAAGGTAGTGCCAATTAAATGTTATTAGACTTCATCTGAGGTTTCCATTTGAATGTTTATTTAAACTTTGGTATAACGCTCTGAACGAAACTAAGGATCCATTGGATTTTACCATTTTAACTCGCAATTTATCATTTCTTTGAGAAGCTTGATGAAGTTTGATAACCTTTTAAGCTGTTAAAAAAGAGCTTAATAATCTAAGCCCTAAAATATAAACAGATGCAATTTCTCGAAACTCAAAAAAGTTTATTATTAGATGCTTAAAGATGTGGTGGTGCGAAAAGGTTTTCAATTTCATCTCTTTTTCATTTATACCACATAGATAAAGATTACAACGAAATAATTGAACTCATCAGACATCATTATAACGAATTTGAGATCAATAATAACAAAAAATGTACTATAATAATTTAAATTAAAACTTGTTAAATTTCTTGAAGAAAAATAGTTACTGTCTATAACAACAATGTATGCTGTGATACCTGTAACATCCCATGATCCTAATCTTAAATAAAAATGAATCGATAGGACATAAGTATTCATATTGGAGTCTTGGTCTTGGTTTCTCACCGAAAGAGGTGAATATTCTAGGCTCAAAGTTACAATAAGGGAATCTTCTGCAGAATGACGTCAGAATGTCCAAGCTCTTCAAGTTGAACAGGGTTATTTAGCCCTTCCAGTTAAACAGCGAATACGCGTCATTAAATTTTATGTTGTCAATACTGATTTTTTGTTTATTTTAACTATGACATATAAAAAATACTAATTCAACATAAATAAGGTTATCAAATATAAATTATTTTAAAAAGCATGCATATATTATCGAAGGACTTGAACTACAGCTAATTAAACAGCCACAATAGTTTGCAATGTAGTGTCATTTTACTGTATTTATTGAACTCTTTTCCACACCAATCATGAAGTAGTGTTCTAAGCTCGTAGGCCTAATCCACTAAATAACCACTATATATCCTAGTATATTCATGTATTTTACTTATCATTATAGAGCGTTTAGTTTCTATTCCCTGCATTGCCGTGTTTCCATCTGACATTTCCTTGTCAAGTGAATTTGATATCACCATATTTCCCCTAATGCATTTGTTTGGGTTATAAGCTCACATTCAATGTCTGGAAGTTTTATTAGCTCTTATTCTGAGTTATCTTCATATGTCTATATTTAATGTTTCATAACACTGTATGAAGAGATGATCTAATTTTTATTCCTAAGATTCCTAAATTTTGTAAAGATATTTTCCTCACAAACTAACATTAAAATATATTTATATCGAAAAAGCTACTAAATTTTTTCTTACACTTCATAAATTTGGTCGTAAATAGAGGTAACATCTTGAATCATCACCTACTTCATATATGAACGCTTTACCCTTGATGAATTCAACCTTATATTGTTTTTCATTTTTTGACATATTTTAGCCACAGTAGACATTTTAATTATTAGTACAGCTGCAACACGCAAAAAATATTTTCAACAAAAACCCCGGCAATTTAAGAAAATCGATATTTACCACCCTTACGCAGCAGCCTAACAGCAAGAAGAGGCCTTTATTATCTTGTTACAACTGAGCATGTAGTCAGTTCATGGCTATGAATATTTAATGGCTTTGACATGTTTAGTCAGACATAGTGCCAAAAGAACATTTGTCAGTTTATAACCTCTAATTATTTTCACTAATATTTTGAAAGGTTTTGCAGATAATTTGACAAAACGACAAAATCTGAGAAAGTAACATGAAATATAAATGGTTACGAAACAACAATTTCCACCGCGATAAAATACATCAAAACTAAATATGAGTTACCGCTAATGTGTTAAATTTCAGTAAAAACCGGAGTTGAACAGTGGTAGGATAACGGGTTCCCGTAGGAATATTTCTATATTGCTAATAGTGTCTCGAAATCAATGTAACAAAATATATCATTATTTATACTGAAATCATCGGAATGTTCACTAGCAAAGTTATTCAATAGCTAGTTCACTTACCCTTTTTGTCCTTCATAATTTATTATTTTCTGATGGGAAATATGTTTTTTAGTATGAAACAAAGTAGTTTTAAAGTTTTTTTTATTTAAATCTTTATAGTAAAAAATCGGTCCAATCGAAACACATTCCAGATATTATCCATCGATAGCCGCTATCTATCTTTCTCCCATCTTTCAGGCAATTTACGAAATATTTACGATTATTTTTATTACATTTATATTTATTTATTATTTTTACGAAAAATTTACGATTCTTTTTTTTGACAATTTACTAATCGCCCCTTTTTAGTATATTCATAATATACGAAGTGCTACTCCGATTGGTCACGGCTGATCATGTCGAGACAAAGAGTAATCAGATGGAGCCAGACCTGGAGAGTTTACCATATTCTGATATATACCGTCTAATGTGAGGTAGCCTCTCATTTTAATATATCCGAGTCTCTTTTCACCAGTCTTGCAACATGTAGTCGAGCGCTGCCATGCTGAAGAATAACAGTATTGTGTCTTCGATAGTATTCAGGTCGATTTTCGCATAGTGCTCGGATCACACGCAACGTTTGTAGTCGATAGCTGCCCCATTGATAATTTCATTGAGTCATTTTGTTTCGGCATCAATATCGCCACTTTTAAAACGTCGAAAGGTATGTTGAGATCAACGGAACATAGTTATCATAAGCTTCATCGAGCATTCCATGATCTTCAGCAACCTTTTCTGAAACAAAAAAGTGAAACTTCCCGCAAATGCGATTTACACGGTAAAAGTTCAGACATTTCAACGCGCTGAATTTTTTTTTGTTGACACTTCGAGTAAATGGGAATACTGTGAATAGTTTTTTATGCGGACTAATTAGAAGTTCAAATTAGGAAGTGATTATAATTAAAGATTATTTATATTTTAATGTATCTTATGATGTTTGTATATAACCATTTATTTGAATGATTAATGTTATCTCAATTTAACGGTAATATTTTGGCAGTAACTATCATTAATAATATCCCACGACTAGATATTCACACGAAACATAATAGTTTATAATTCCTAAACTTAAACATCTACATCGACTAGTTAATATACGTTTATTTATATCAATGTGTACGCAGCCGAGCTTTAAAAATCAATCACTGATATTAATCATGTCGTATCTTCAAAATTTATCGCAACAGAATTACATAAATATGACAATATCACAATATATACAGATGATAATCAATCACGAACAGCGGATATAGGAAGTAAATAACAGGATATGGAAATGTATGAAGTAGTGCATTATCGTAATATATCACCTATTATATTATCTGTCTGCGTATTGTTTAGTTTAAAAAATGGCTAAAAAGAAATATATAGGAATAATATTTCAAAATATCTCGTCAAATTTGCAAACCCAAATAATTGGTTTACATAATCATAAATGGATTATATTCATATATCTAGTGTGCAATAAAAAGCATTATGTTACATATAAATTCCTTCAGGTCGAGGAGAATTTCTTTTCGTCATATATGGCTTTAAATTCACATATCTATAGTTAATACTTATTCAATGAAGCCATACTCATTTGAAAGATACCAGTCTAGATATAAAGGTAGCTAAAATAAGCTCGACCTTTCAGTTTTATGTAAATTAACATTTCAGTTTTAAATTTTATTATTTAAATGTAAAATGAGAAAATGTTAATATGCTGCAGTTTTCACTTGTGATTTCCAGCTGATAAAGAAACAAAATCAATTAATTTTTTAAACGAATGAGTCATACAGTCAATCTAAACGGAGTCACATACTTCTTTTTATAAAATGATTTTAATTGTATTAACTAATAATATAAACATCGTTTTTCATTACAAAATAGTTTATTACCGCTACAATTAATAAAAACAAAAATACCCTATCAAATGGGACGATTGAACGACGGGAAGGAATTGAATCTGACAGATATGGCATTTTAGTTATTGAAAAATAATACTTCGCAGGAAAAGTTACCATTATATTTATAGAATTCGATTTTTTTTATCAAAATTTTATCATTGCGAGGTTCTCTTTTAGCTTTTGGATGAGCTTTTGGAGTCTTTGGAAACTTGAACAAAAAATCTTTCTGTGTTTAGAGGAAGTTGGAGTTCTAATACAAATGATGTTACGGAAGATAATGTAAAATATTTCTATCTAAATAAAAATATTGTTAGAATATCGAGTTAAACATGTTCAATTAGTCAATGGCATGCTGGACAATCGCAGAACAATGATAATTTGGGCCTTAATTTTCCAGAAATATGTAGAAATCTGAATCCTGTATTGAAAAAATAGCTACATCCAGATATTGTATATTTTATATACAAAACAATCTAGACTGGAGTACATAGATCAACATATTTCTGATTTTGGCGGATGAAGCCCATATTTAGCCAATGTGAAATGTTACTCTCATACTAATACAATGGTATTACAAGATCATCATATGACTTACCATAAAATTAAGCCGTCCTTTAGCATAAATATGACCAGTATAGATAAAATATTGCATGTTAGATCCAATATAATTTTACAAAATTTCAAAAAGATGCTCGTGTCAATTGGTGCATAGAAATGATCGAAGAAATATAATTGCAGTTGATACACAATCTGCATTTAACATCTATACAGATAATGAATCTTAGATCTATGTTATATGTATGAGCTTGGATCTAAACATCTATCTGATGTATGGGTCACCCAAGACTTACAAAATCCAAATCCGAAAATTATTCGTACGAAAAGCACTTAGCAAGCAAATAATGACCCATGTCTTCGGAACTGGATAAGAGGCAGACGTTAGAGCAAAGTAGAATGGTGAATTTCTTGAATCAACGGAACGTAAATTAGAAGAAAGAAGAACAAATCAGTCGCCATGATAACAATACAAGCTCCCACACATGCGCTGAAACAACCGCATATTTACATAAACATACAGTAATCATGTAATTTTTGGTTTAGCACATGCGCATTTTCATTTATTTGAACTAGAAAGTTTGAGAGAACAAGCACTCTTTTGGCAAGCTCTGCGCAAGCGCATACACTTTGTTTCGTAACTGTTATTGAAAATTGTAGTCCAATTTTCTTTACATATTGATCCGCTATGGAATTAAAAAGCCATAATCAAACATGTGTTAAGCTAATCAATGAAATGCTAATATTTCCTAAATGGTGGGAAATTGTTTAATGAAAAGTTATCATTAATTTTTCATGAAATATTGTAGATTAAATACTGCCGTTCAAAAATCGAATAGATATGAATAAATATTAGATTTAACTGTGGAATTATATGCACATTTTACTAGTAAATAGTAATTTTTTTATAACATCTTTATTAGATACGCTTAGTACAATCCTAATTATTATTATTATTACAATTAATTTTTTACTACTTTTCCTATGTGCTTGGATTAATTAACAAGCAAGACGAGTGCGAGAAAATACATCAGTATGTATTCCTCAATTATAAAATTATAATTATTTATTAATTATTAACTTATAGCTATAGTTTACACTAATAATACACACTAAATGTTCACACAAGTTCGTATGGTTTTGTTCGTTTCAATCTTCTGACAACCTGCGCGCTGTCCAGCAGTTATATTGCTTCCACGTTAGAATGATTTAGTAATCTTCTTTCGTGTTTCAAGGCGAAATCCTGCACAACTTGGCAAATCCATTTGATTTCGAGGTCACCGTGCAGTTCTTCGTTGGTTACATAGCGATAGGCATTGGTAATCAATCGAAGAACCTTGTTTTGACAGCGTTGGATGACTAGTTGAATTGAATTTTTAGGGCAACCCCATATTTGCACCCAATAGGTCCAAATTGGCTTTATGATTGTCTGATAAATCAATCTCCTTGATTTTAGATCAAGTTGAGAGTATCTTCCGACTAACCAGTATAGTTGTTTATTTTGGTTCTAATGTGTTTTGCTTTTTGTCTAACGTGATGCTTCCAATTTAATCTACCGTCAAGATGGATTCCAAGGTATTTTGCTGATTCTGCTTGAGGAATCGGGCATCCATTGAGTGATATAATTAAGTTTTTATTATTTCGCCTTAATGCAAAATTAACGTGGACAGATTTGGAGCTATTAAATTGAATTTTTCAATCTTTTGTCCATTTGTAGATTTTGTTGACTGCCACTTGCACTTTTTTTATTGCCCTAGGTAGAAATATATCTTTTGCCATAATAACTGTGCTATCAGCAAAGGTTCCAAGAAGTGTTTCTTTTATTGTTGGAATGTCAGCAGTGTAGAGCAGACACAGGAGAGGTCCTAAGACGCTACCTTGTGGAATTCCAGCCGAGATATTTTTAAATGTCGAGAACGCCATTTCGTGTGATACTCTAAATTTTCTTCCGAATAAATATGACTTCAGCAATTGACAATAATTACGCGGTAACAATTTGCTTATCTTGCAGATTAATCCCAAATGCCAAAGCCGATCAAAAGCTTGTGAAACATCCAGGAATATTGCAGGGCAGTATTTCTTTTCTTCAAACGCTCTTTCAGTAGCCGCAGTTACTCTGTGCACTTGAACGATATTTGAATGGTGATTTCGAAAACCAAACTGGAAATCTGGTATTGTTAGCAAATGTTTAACACGTTTAAATATCAGCTTCTCAAATAGCTTTGATATTGCAGGTAGTAGCGAAATAGGCCTGCAAGATTCGACTTGTAATGCACATTTTGCTAGTAAATAGTAATTAGGAAACAATTGGAAATAATAAGTCATATTATATTATAAATATTTATTGCAAAAATTTGAGAAAAAAATGGAATGAAAACCACTATATTTATATAGACTTCATATTGGAATATATTTACCTAATGTTCATGCGCCATATTTATATAAACATTTGATATTATATAATATTATTTAAAAAATTCGAGAAACCATATATTCATCGATTCATCTATCTCAAAGCAAAATCTTCATCTTGCAGATTATCGTACATTTTACCTGCCAGAAGACTGCAATCAGTACAACATTATTTTTACATTACAAAACAATAACTTACTTACTTATTTTTCTTTTATTAAAATATAGTATTATTGTCCTTATCTGTTTCACTTCTCCACCTTCAGAGTAGTAGTTATTGGATTATTAGTGTGTCATTGATGGTTAATGTTATATGTTTTGTTTATTCGATTCAGCTCAACCGTTATTAGTATATTTGATCTTTTCAAAATATGGTCCTCCACTTTTCTTACATCTTGCAAAATCTTATCTATTTTTTTTTCTTATTCCAATTTCGCTTTTCTCAGCTTGAAATATATCATTATTAAAGTAAATGTCTAATTTATATCAATTACTGCATTTTTTTCTATTATTTTTGATTGACAAACGCCATTAATGAATTGACTACTGACTATCTAGGTTTCTACTATAAGCTGACAGATCGAATAGAGGCTAAATTACAACAAAATGTATATAAAAGTTATATTTCTTTTATCTTTGATATTACCTCTATATAATAATATATTATTTCTTTTATACCCTTTACAATGTTCTGACTTAAACACCAAGAATAACTTTCTTCTTTGCTTCTTGTTATTGTTTTGAAATCTGCAGCTACTCTGCAGCTGAAAATTTGGCATATGTTGATTTCTATTTGATGTCCTCGAAAATGTTTTGTTAAAATGTGGCGGTTAATATTCCCACTATAAACAAAATTGATGTTCTTTGGATATTTTAACTATTAAAAATTTAATCTTATATTCCGTATTTATCTTTGTTCTTCCATATTTTAAAACCAATATATGTTACAACACTAGGAATTGAAGAATAATGAATAATACATTCAAGGAACATGTTTTGAAGGTACATCGATCAGAGTGAAAAAATTTTTACGAAAAGTAGTTCAAGCGTATGTAACAACATATTGGTCATCATGGAGAATACTCGAGAAAACAATAAAGTCCCTTACGTTAATCAGGGTCAAGATAAAAATGACAACACTTGTACCGTATTGACGTTCAAGGATATTATATTAGACATATCAAACATATATCTATTTTAAAGCGTAAAATCTTGTTTTCCTTGCTCAACGATAAACTTTATTGAACAACCTAGTGTAACATAACCTTTAACATAATCCAAAAAATTACTCATAAACAAACTTTTAGAGCATGTGAGCGTTGTTCGGCAATTTAAATCCGGGAAAATATATGCAAAACGTCCAATAAAAATGCAAGTTGCTCTCCCAAGAAGTAAACAGGCGAAAAGTGGCCAGGACGTGGGGATTATGTCAAGGTGATGACGGCGAAGTGAAACTAGGACCCCACGATTTCGATTATCCCTATGGGAGGACAATAACGATTAGGCCGTGACCCTTATAGGTATCGGGATCTCAGATGGAATACATTTATTGGTTCAAGGCCTGCTACAACCGTTTAGAACAGATTAACTGTTACAGTTATTCCGGGAATACGAATAAGTCAAAAACTCGCATATAAACTGTTATGTGTTAATAACATCAACAGTTTGATAACGTATCTACTATATATACAGTACACAATCAATCAGAAACTATCAATAAAGTCATTATTCACATTTAACAGACAAGAACATTTGCTAGATTGATAAGCGGATGAGGTTACTAGAAATTTAACATCCAATTAAAGATTTCGCAGAAATAAGATATCGTGAATCGAAGATCTAGGCAATAAAATAGCGGTATATAATAAGACAATCTTCCTTTGTTGTTAATATTATTACTATAATATTATTTGATTATATTTATATAATCACATTTTAGTTTATTTTAGCGTTGGGAACTATCGACTGAAAACGACTATCGACTACTTTTTGCTATCGACTGTTTCAGTCGCTATTTTTGGTTCGACTGATTTTACTACTTTTTACCAGCGACAGTTTCCAGTCGCTATTTTCGATCCGACTGATTTTGTTACTATTTACTATCGACTGTTTCAGTCATGTACTTTTAGTTACTATTTTTGGTTTTAATAGTTTCATTCGACTCATTTTTGACGTTCTAGCTAGCGACCTTGACAAAAATGTATGTATAAATGTAGATTTATATGATTTTTTTGGTAGTTTGCTTACAAATAACTATATATTGTATATTAATATAGCAACATTTTGGAATCATATTTTTCAAACTAGTTAATGTAATAGGGTAAAAAGATTAAAATTGTGAATGATAAATGCTCCAGGCAATTATCTCCGTCCTTTCCTCTCTTACAATTTATACAGGAAAGGGTTTGTAGATCTTCGTCTGACATCATGAATTAAAAAAAACAGTCGAACCGTGCATTTGACTGAAAATAGTTAAATTACTATTTCCAGTCGCTAGTTTTTTGACCATCGACTGTTTTGCGACTATCGACTATTTCGACTGTTTTCAGTCGATAGTTCCCAACGCTAGTTTATTTATTATTTGCTATAATATATTAGATAAATCATTTAAGAACAAATTAAAATATAAATATAATTTAAATTAACAAGGCTCTGTATCATGTAATTGCAGCAATTCTCTAGAATATCTGACTAAATTTTCTCATTTAATGTTCTCATTCAGAACATATTTTGTTTTTCGTTTCAATATTGAAATCAAAAACCTGACGTGGATTGATTTTCCAACGTGGATTCTTTGATGTTAACGTAATAAAGTACATAGCCGTGAACTATTTCAATAACTTTTTCAATTATTGAAATATTTCTTGGACTACTGTAGTTTGGATATAACAAAGCTTAAAAAACACTCTACAAACTGAGTGCTATGGACACTTGCGTAGAAATGTTGCAATGCAAAAAATCATCAAAAGTGAACTGACGGACGAAGATGCAATCAGTAGACAAAAACATTTGTTACAATTATATATTATATTCCAAGCACAGAACAGTATTTCTCTTCAATCGTTTTTATTAAGCTGATGAAAAGTCTATACATCTACATCCTAGCTTTCATTTAGATTAAAATATTAACAGATTAGCGGTTGTTACAGACTTGACCAGTCAAATGAGTCAATATTTTTTGTTATTATTGGTTCAGCATATAAAAATTTATATCATCATTAACATCCGCTTGTAGAAGTGTTCAACGCTTCTTAAGTTTCATTTCTAAGTAACGTTCAATATTTCTAAAGGCATTGCTGCAAACATTTTAAAAATACTAATTTCCAGTTTCCTGAAACGAACAATTTAACGTTTTATATGATGAGCTATAGTCCTTATGACCAAAAAATATTTTTATTATATGGGTTATTTTGCTAGATGCGTAATAATTGCAATCAATATGAATAACACTGTTAGCTCAAAGAGTAACAATGCTAAGTACTTTGTGAAGAATCTTGATGTAAAACTTCGTTGGAAGGAGAATATCAACAAGAAAAGAACTGGACTTGAAGTACAAAAAAATATTGATTTTTTGTAAGCAAAGTCTAAATTATCCGTACATAACAAGTTGCAGCTGTACAAGCAGATTTTAAAACCTATATGAAACGATGGAGTTCAGTTATGGGGATGTTCTACGAAAATTATTATCAACATAATATTAGTATTTCAAAATAAAGTCCTTAAAAGTATTATGTATGTACCCAGATATACAGGAACAAATGCTTACACCGAAACCTTCGGATTCTAACTGTCATAGAGGATTCGCAACACGAGAAAGGAACGAAAAGAAACGAGGAAAGACTCAACTCCCATGTGTTGTGTAATAATCACCGAAGTCCTGCAACTCTTGGGCAACATTGAACTAGGACGCAAAGTTAAGAGAACCAAACCATTAGAGGTTTTGTGTAATTGTAGATTGAAGAGCATTAAATGGTAAATTCACCGAAAAGTGCTTCAAACTTTTACTTCATTGGAGACTAAATATGGACCAATAAACCAGCTTTCCTAAATAAATACCTAGTTTTAAGTTACTACAGAGACAAACTGTAATTCACT
Source organism: Rhynchophorus ferrugineus (assembly GCF_030347505.1). Classification (NCBI taxonomy): domain Eukaryota; kingdom Metazoa; phylum Arthropoda; class Insecta; order Coleoptera; family Curculionidae; genus Rhynchophorus; species Rhynchophorus ferrugineus. Next base: position 84,623,665 of record NW_027472580.1, on the reverse strand, counting down.
CAACAACGACTAGTGATAATATATTAGTAAATCGAAAAACATGTTATATACAAAATATATGCATAAATGCCAACTCGGTTGGTGCAGTAGTAAAGGCGATATTTATGTTTCTTGTTGTTTATAATTATAATTATAAAATTACAAAATTAAATAAAAGCACAAAATTCGACAAGGAAAGTAATTCCAGTCTCACCATTGTCCAGACTGGATGAGACCGAATATATCCTGGGATGACCTACCTATAAATTTGTCGCCCGCCAACTGTTAGTTAACCAGTAGGTCCAGTCCAGATAACCTCTAGTTAGCAAAAAGAAGAACTACATATCAATTTTTTTTTACTAATTGCATTTTATATTCGATATGCTTAGTACAATCTTAATTTACAAATTAATTTATTACTACTGTTCTATTGTGGTTGCATTAATATACAAGCAAGGCCTCTACGGAATCAATACATCACTATGTATTTCCCAAATTAGAATAAAACTAATTTACTTAAACCAAAGTTAAAAGTACACTTACACACTAAAGTTGTTCGTGTGGTTTGATTCGCTTCAATCTTCTGATTTCATGCGTGTTGTCCAGTAGCTGTATTGTTTTCAAATTGCTGTGATTTAGCAGCCTTGTTTCATGTTTTATGGCGAAATCTTGGATTACTTCATGTATCCTTTTGATTCCGAGATCATGGTGCGGCTCTTCGTTGGTTATGTAGCAATAAACATTGGTAATTAGTCGCAGAACTTTGTTTTGGGTGCGTTGGATTACTAGTTGGTTTGATGTTTTAGTGCAACCCCATATTTGCACCCATAGGACCAAATAAGCTTTAGGATTGACTGACATACATATCAATGCTTAAAAATTATTATAGAGTTTTTTAAATTTAACTGAAAAAAAGTGTGTTGTCAACCCAATATATATTGAATTGAACAATGTTGAAACAAACATAATACCTACGGAGTTTAATCTGACAAAAATCGCTAATGTGTAAAAGAAAGTTATTCCATATCGACCATCTAATAGAAAATATGCATGACGATATTTAGAAAGTGAAAGTACTGGACACCAGAACCAAAATCGAGATGATGATTTATATTTTCGTTAATTTCCTCTATATTCGTATGATATAACGCCGTGTAATGTCAACTATCTGATTTTCTATATGTATTATCTATATGTAAATTGTAAAACGGACAGAAAGATTTTCGAAACTTTCTCCGTCGATATTTGAAATATTTCTGCCCACAACACGCCGATCAAATATCAGATCGATCGTTTCTCTCTGACGGGGGAACCCGTCGAGACGAATGTCGATATTTTTATTTACGAGAATCCACTTAATCGAGCGGCCACGGGATGACATGGCCGACAACAGTCAGCAAAAGATCGGAACCCATTTATAATCGCCTTATACGGAGATGAGTGATAAATATACCTTGTCCATATTACCGGACAAGGCGAATGAAACGATTATTATATGGAATGGGATGTTGTTAGACGTACCGGAAAGATGGACGAGGAAAAATGAAAAAATATCGGTAATGTAAGGCAAAAAAGGAGGAGGGAGCAGACTGGAAAACATTTTAATCTATTAGGTGCCTGCGTGTATTTTAATCAACGATTGCTTTTTAACCAACTTCAAGAAAGATGGAGATTCTATGTTCGTCTATTATATTTTTTCTGCAGAGTGCACTTCCGAGATGATCCCATTATAATCTGATGCATAATCCGGGGAAATCGAGGAAAACCGTCAAATTACATAGGCATGTACAAAGTTTTCACATATTTTTTTATCTAAAATAATCAGATATTTCTATATAATATTATTCAAGAACTGATCTGATCGAAAATCGGAAGTAGTTCAATAAAAAAGTAATTCAGTTTGCTTCTTAAGCATTAACCATATCATAAGTCTGCACGCAACTGCTTCTATGGCGTAGTGGTTAGGGCATTCAGCTCACACGCGGAGGTCGCGGTTAGATTCCCAACGGCGCCAACAACTCTTTCTTATTATAGTTTGTCTAGAACATTTATCAAACCACCTAGACTAGGAAGCGTTCCCGATTTTCAATCGTTCTTTCTTTATTCCTAATTTTCCTCACACTTGGCTTACTCATTGTAATACTTAATAAAATATCTGCGTAATTTATTGAATAAATATCTAACACAAAAAAGAGAAAAATAAAATATTTTAACAAAAAAATTGAACCAACATAAAAAATAAATAAGGAACTCACTAAAAAGTAAAAAAAAATAATCAAATTTACATCATTAACACAAATAGGGACGTTTTAAAATAAGATATGTGCATAATAATCATAATAACTAAATAAAAATAAACAAAACCATTAATTATCCTATCTACTACCGGTATTTTATTATTTTATAAATATTGTTCACTATACAAGTAAGAAGTGCATAAGTGCAGTCCCCAACTAACAAGGATTGTTAGTCCCGCACTATTAATATATTTGTCACAATTGTTTCCAAGCTATAGAAAAAAAATGACATAGTAAAAACTCATATATATTTATTATAGATGTATCTATTATTAGTCATTAAGATTTATTCATAGAGAGAAAAAACCTAATACCGACACATGAGTTAGGGTTTATTAACAAGCATTCAACAATTGGCCAGCTATATTCTTAGATGTAGCACAAGCCTTCGATAAGGTTTGGCATGAAGGTCTTATTCATAAATTACAGAAAATGTCACCAAAACAACACACCGAACTACTAAAATTTTACATCACAACCAGAATGTTTATAGCGTTAAACAAGAAGAAGCTTACTCTACAATAAAAGACGCTAAAGCAGGTGTACCACAAGGAAGTATACTGGGGCCAATGCTTTATCTATTCTACACTTGTGATATATCACAAATGGCGAATATTACGATGGCTAGATTTGCTGATGATACTGTGATTATAGCTATCGGTGACAATATTGAAGAAGCCACACGAAAATTACAACAGGTAAGTGGTAATATAAATTATTGGACACAAGCTTGCAAAATAAAAATTAACGAAAGTAAATCTGTGTATTTTGTATTAAAACTTCTCCATAAACAAGTGCACCTCTGGCGCAGAAGGAATGATGGATATATATCAGGTGTACTATCTGAGACTACAAATTTTTGTCTTCCTCTCCTCTGATATTTGCATGTACTTCAAGACTTTTATTCCGAAAATTGTAGAGCTAAAAATCTATCTATATTATAGTTGGGGTCCTCAGACTCCCACAAAAGCGTAATAAAGCTTGTACTTTTTAAAACGTATATTAATGATTTTTGTTCCAAGATTACATGAGCTTAATGAGCATATCTTAGTGATGTAGTACTTTCAATATAATGGATATTTTCTGGAAAAGTGACTTTGAAATGGACGGATATTTAGGGGCCACCGCGGAGCTACGAGCTGTTACTTCTCGATTTATTTCTAAATATATAAGATTCTCAAGGTACAATTCTCAATAAAAAGTAAAAGCCTATTAAATGCGGGTCCTATAGTTTGCAAATATGACCAATTTTGGCTTAATAACCATCAAAGAACGATTTTTAAAAATGTATTTTCTAATTATGAGTTGTAGTTATTTTTGATAACAAATCCATTAAAGCTATCTACCGGACATAATATATTATATTCCACTATCAATTATTATTCATTATTTTACTATTTATCTCAGACTGGTTATTTTATTGACGAATAATCAGCAACCAGTCGGGTGAAATGTTGTAAATCAGATATCCGCTAAGTATACAGAATACTATTTGCAGATACTTTCTATACTTTCCAATTAATTGTTCTATTTGCGCTTATCATTGACAAACTCATAGATATAATGAAACATTTCTAAGCACTTGGCGACATTTTGATCTGATATAGTCAAATAAAAGTTAAACAGGATCTCAAAACCATTATGAAATGATAGAAAAGAAGGCAGTATGTATACATATTTATGTGTCGCCCATGAATATTAGTTAGAGATTTATTTTACTTCAAGTATTTTGATATATTTAATATAACTTTATAAATAATGCTACCGGTAGTTTTGTATATGTTTATATTATGTATTTTCCATAATTTTGTAGAGTTAAGATAGTATCAAAACCGGTAATTAGAAGATGCGATGTCTGGCAGTCTCCTCCAGCTAAGTAAATCATTTTTATGGCTTTGGCTACTTTGTTCTACCTCCCAACTATTCGTCGCTACCATTCCGAAAAAGAGAAATTAACCAACACTACAAACAGATGTCTAGCCACCTCAGTATTAGTATCTGAATATGGGCCAACTCATAGTGATAACCATATTTGAAATTCTCGATAGAAATAACAGGTCAATTGAAATACCCTCGGCCTGACACATAGATGGCGCTACTAGAATTAAATCCATACGTTTTTTAGTTCAAACTTTCAAAAGATGCGTGTATAAATTTGACAGCTGTCGGATCATTAGTTTGTGAATTTTAGCATTTTGAGTGAAGCAACTTTTGTTATTGTGAAAAAAATTGATAAAAAGGAATTTCGCGTGTTGACAAATAAAGAAAATATTGCTTTTTGAAGGGAAAAAATACAGTTACAGCAAAAACTTGGCTTCATGCTGAGTTTCCGGACACTGCCCCAGGAAAATCAAACATCAAGTATTGGTATGCTAAGTTTAGACGTGGTGAAATGAGCACCGAAGACGGTGAACGCAGTGGACGCCCAAAAGAATTTGTTACCAACAAAAACATTTAAAGAATCCACAAAATGATTTTGAATGACCGTAAATTGAAATTTAATGAAATAGCAGACACTTTAGAGATATCAACTGAACCCGTACATCATATTATTCACGAATACTTGGGTATGAGAAAGCTATGTGCAAAGTGGGTGCCGCGCGAGCTTACTTTTGACCAAAAACAACGACGAATTGTTGATTCGGAGAAGTGTTTCTGAGTCAATATGTGACAATGGATGAAACATGGCTCCATCATTTCACTCCGAAGTCCAATCGACAGTCATCCGAGTGGACTGCACACGATGAAAGCGTGTGTCGGCTGGCAAGGTTATGGCATCTGTATTTTGGGATGCGCATGGAATAATTTTCATTAATTACCTTGAAAAAAGAACGACATCAAGAGAGACTATTACATAGCGTTATTGGACCGTTTGGAGGACAAAATCGTCGAAAAACGGCGGCATTTAAAGAAAAATAAAGTGCTGCTTCACCAAGACAATGCACCGTATTAGAAGTCAGTGAAAACGATGGCAAAAATCCATGAATTGGTCTTCGAATTGCTTCCTCATCCACCGTATTCTCCAGATTTGGGAAGATATTTTCGTCGTATGAAGAGGTGATCTCCGAAACTGTCAAAGTCAAAATGATCCAAGATTTTTAGAAAAATACTATTTAGAAATTTGGTGGGATTTCCTTATTCATATTTGCTTGAAAAATAGATGGCGATTATAACATGCGAACAAGAATGCTTTGAGCAAATTTATAATAGCAACTCATCATGTATTTTTTACCCAAACAATTACGTAAACTCACAAGATATCTATGTAAAAGATATATTAATCATATATATTTATGACGTGTATCTTGATGACAGTAAATTAAATCCATTTTTTTACATATTTAACTGTCGTATATGTCTACTGATTTACAAAGCTGCATATGCATTGATATCCAAAGAGTTCAATACAAGGTTCGGAAATAGCATACAGGAAAATAGAATAACTGATATATATTGCATTTTTCAAACTAAAATTATATTTAGCACCAAAAAAAAGTATAAAAATAATAAATAGAGACATACAAATTTAAATAAATAACTTTATATACAAAAAATGAGTTAAAACAAAAGAATTTTCAAAAATAATTGGTATCTAATATAAAACATCGATTTTGTCACACAAAAAATACATTTCAATATGTGGAGCCCCCACAGTGGATTATCCTCGATGCTGTCCTACAAAAATTGGCTTTTATCGTTTTTTTTGCCAAATTCTACGCATTTATTTTTCAATAAGGTCTGATAGACGTTTTCGATGAACCGTTACAGGGCCACCCATGATTCCGATTTATGTTGCTGCGGCGGTCAGGTCTTTTTTATGAATATTCCCGATATACCGGATATTCGGATAACAATTTGTTACTCGGCTAAATGCACGATTATTTCCCGGCTTGATCAAACAATTGGGGCGTTTAACTTGTTGATGGCTATTGATTGGCAATATCTGTTACGCTAAATATTTAGTCGTTAAGAAATAATTCGTTAATTTTAGTAGTTCTGTTACTTTGTCATAAAAATACTATGAACAGGCTCTTCTATTTTTTAGTGACAGGGCTTACTGCTTAGTTTGGTTTCCAAACCACAGTCTTAAGGGTTAAACTCAGGATAGATTTACCGACACCAGCGAGTGATCAACTTAGAGAGTATCCATAAAGACATCTGGCCTTACACAGCCTGTTTACTGGCGTGATATGGTACTCGATGATTTTCGTTCTCTTCTACACAGATACATATACAGACCGATACATGTCTACTATATATAAATATATTCAATATGGATCAGGGAATAAGACATGAAAACAGAACATGTCACTATGAAGACGATGTTCACATTTGTACTACCCAAACATATATTTTATTAACAAGAAAAATTTTATTTTACGAAAGAAGTGGTGATGTGTTTATCGGATTTAAAAACCTACCGACACTTTGCTTTGGATGATCATCTGAGTGGTTTATATGGAATGATTTTTCAAGGTTTGGAGACTCCAAATTCGAATAGTCTAGTACTCAGAAACTTAGTAACTGCAACCTGTCCTTGGTGATCATATGACCTTGACATTGACCTTGAATTGCAAGCCAAATTACAAATTACACTTATCCAAAATCCAAGTTACACCGGACTGTGATGGACTATTGTTTGAAGATTAATGTTCCTTATTCGAGCATTAATGAAAGTCTCAGAAGATTAATTAGTTAGATAGATAAATTAGACTAGATTAATTATTACCCATATTAATAAATTTGTGATGCAAAACCTTTTTTAGACCGAGTATATAGAGTGATTTACTTTAAAAAATATTATTTGTGCATTGCAATAGTATTTTTCGTGCTTAATTTTGACAGATCTATTAACTGTCAACTATCCACGATATGAAATAAATTTTGCTATTAATCATGGTATGAAAAATTATTTTTCATTAATTTTGATGGCGGATAGTAAGTTCTGCGTTTCTGAAAATTGCTGTATGATGAAGCCTAATCTTAAGCTTTAAGCTACTCATGAATTTTTTCTTCGTTTTCAATTTTGCGTCTTCGTCTTCTTACATCTTACAGAATTATAGCATAAATTAGCAAATAGTGTTGGGGTACTATTTGCTATTGTTAGGGAACATAACTGTACTATGTAGATTTTGAAGTGACATTTGAATTCCATGTAACCACAGGGTTGTAAAATGAATGCGCTACATACTAACAGTCATTTTATAGCTGCTATTGGATGACCTAATTGATTCGTGCTAAGTAAATGAGAACATCCTTCGAGTTGTTTATGAAAAAAACAGAGCCATAATCCATAAGCAAAATAAAATGTGATGCATATCATACTGTGCATATTAGATTAAAAGTTTTCTATCCAATGTATAAGAAGAATTACTTCATCTTTAATTCGAAACACATATCATTGATTATAATACCTTCCCTCTTCTAAAGTCTCTATCGGAAACAAGAGCTGCAACAGCATGAAAATTAATAAAAATGACAATCCTAGTCTTTCTATATGTTACACGTTCCTCTATAAGTTGTGGGGATGTGAATATCTTATCTGCACAACCTCAAAATCCTACTTGCTTGTCTCGGCTTGCTCTCTTTTGAGCTGTTTGAAGCCTTATTTGTATAAATAATCATACAAATGATAACATGAACATGAACAGAATTTTCACAGTCCAACTCCCTTACCATCATATCATTTACATTAAAGAGATATTCTACTCTAGAGGCTTTAGAAAATTTAGGTTATACTTTGAAGCGAAACCTAAAGTGTTGCAAGCAATACGGAGATAAACAGTTTTTTTGCCAAATTACAGCTGCTTGAAGAGACAAGATTTTTTACCATTTTCTCGACATTTCCCAATTTTTTTCAAATAATAAAAATAATCTTGTTAATCGCCCCAAATTTCAGATAACTCGGTTTCATGGAACTGAGGATTTTAGCTCGTTTAATTTTATTCTCCAATGTGAGGTCCAGTCTATTAGTTTAAGGGTAGCTTCTTGTATCATCCCTGTGCTTGCTTCGTGGTTTCCCACTACTAAGAGTGCTTTAATATCCGAAAATGTAGCTAACGTAATTCCTCCCAGGTTTCTACTTCTCCCAAAAGAAATCGGTTCAGAATAGTCTTCTTTTTGTTTAATTTTGAAGTTTATATCTATATATATATATATATATATATATATATATATATATATATATATAAATTAGTATTTACTATTTTCAGGCAAATGCACGGTTTGCCTGGTTTGTTCAATTTGTGAAGTCAGACGAAGATGTACGAACCCTTTCCTATATAAATTATACACATCCCTTTACGTACTAACTTTTAAAAAGAAAATAAAAAAATAATTACTGAATACTATTAACAAGTAATTAATAATTTCATTTTAAACGAAGTAGAATTTCTTTTATATTTGAATGTTCCGTGAATTTTTAAAAAGGAATAGAATATTTCTTTAGAATGGAATAATACCCCACAAATATTTTATCGTATTTTAATATGTTAATTGCTGTTTTCAAATAATGTACTGTAATAAATTTAGACAATACAACATAACTTAAAGAATTAACTAAAAACTAAAGATGTACAATAACTATAAATACTAAATAAAAATTAAACATATACCTAACCATGGAGAGAAAAACTAATTTATAACATAATTAAAAATGATCGCACAAAAACTACTAGAGCATTTTTAAATAAAGTTAATGCTTTACGTATAATTGAACAGAAATATTCGGAAACCGAGAGAGTAATCGAAATATTACCTATTATTGCCATAAAAACATGCAATACTATTTATCAGTCACAATTTTAATCTTTTCTATATATATATATATATATATATATATATATATATATATATATATATATATATATATATATATATGTGGTGTTAAAATCTCTGCATATTACTTTAGAATCGTAAGTAGATAAATAGGTCTATATGATTTTTCAAGATTTATTACTAAAAAAATCTATGTTTTTAAATTTCTTTTCGAATAAAAATAAAAAATACCTTTAATTCACATGCATTCACCAATAAGTTTGATCAGACTGTCACAAATTCCGCGCTCCATTCGATAAATTACAATTTACAAAACGAACAAGACACCCATCAGTTTCGTTTCAGCACCATTATCAAAAAAACAACCAAAATATTATGTTTATCGTTATTTGAACCCCATTTCATAATGTTTCTATGGTCATATCCAACGTTATATAATACATTCCCAAGCCGTACGCTATTCTTACAGTTCCGTAACTTCTCGTGGACCGGCCAACCAGCTAGCTAGCACGAAGTCCCACCGAATGGAGTGAGTGTAAACGAGATACGTTGCATAATACAAACGGCATCATAGCCGCTGCCTTCTATTCACGGCACACAATAGATTAATCTCGGTGTCGTTATTGTTTCCATTCGGGCGACCCATTTAACGGTCTTGGTCGCTCTAAACGGCCGCACATTTCAATAGGCCGACAAAACCGCGGGTTCAGAGATGATTTTTTGCCTCGTTCTCTTCACATTCGAGTCGTGGCTTTGCTATTTTTTTACCATTTCGATTTGGAAGCGAATTGTTCCCAATCCGGTTCTGTCGAGTGGTAATACTTCTGGGTTCCGTTTTAATATGCAAATCTCTTAGTACAATAATGAAAAGTATTCGTTTGCTCTAGTCATTAATTAAATGTTTATTAATTTAATTTATTTCTCTATTTTAATGGCATCATATCGGCTGAAGATATATGGCGAAATTTGTTCTCTTAAGTACATTGAAATGTAATCTAACACATGATATGATAAACCCCGGGCGTAACAAGGAAAACGCATTTTTATATCCAAAATTGGTTTCATTCATCAACATAATCTCCATCAATCATTCCAGCTCCGCTCTAACATTTTAATACCTCTTTTGTAGAACGATTTATCTTTTGCTTCAAAATAAGCCTCTCACCACTTGCTGTCCACTCAGATGACTATCGTTTTGATTCCGTAGTGAAGGGATGAATCCATGTTTCATCCAAAGCCACATATCGATGCAAAAATTCTGGTTTGTTAAGTTTAAACATGACCAAAGACTGCTTAGAACCATTAACACGTTCTTGTTTTTGGGCAACAGTGAGCAAACGATGCACCCACTTTGAACAGAGCTTTTTCATAGTGAAATGTTGATGCAATATAAAACCAACACGTTATTTTGATATCTTCGCGATGTTAACTAACTCACGCAACTTCACTTTCCAATCCTTCAAAACGATTTTGTGAATTTTTTATATGTTTTCTGCGTTTTGCATCATCGATGTCTCTACGACCACGTTTGAAACCATCAAACCAATGTTTTATTGTTGTTTCTTATAGAGCAGAGTCTTTATAGAATTTTTCAACCAATTGCTTCGCTTGAACGGTATTTATACAACTCAACGATATTGCTACAACTCTTTAGGCCACCACTGTTACACCTACATTAAGTTCAACGTTTGGACGCTAGTGGATTGGTACCAGACGGTTCCCGGCTATAAAAAGTAGTGAGTGTTCCGATAAACAGTCACGTCGACAGCCACACATTCTGACCGATAAGACGAACATCCCTACAATTGGTGACTCTGGCATGATCGAAATACCTATCGGATAAACCAGCTAAATAGGATTCGCGTGCTCCACGTTCATGGAAGAATAGGGCGAGGAACCCATCACCATCACATGGTCGATGTTATCCCACGAGATTAGCGCGATGAACGAAGACCACAGAAACCCATCATGCATCACTTCAACGCAAGAACACCGCGGGCACCACGAAACGGGACACCTAAGGCACCACACTTATATGTTAGCTAACATAAATGAAATCGGAACGCTCCAAGACCAACTACGTCCTGCTACTCCCTCGATGATAGGTGATCCCGAAAAACTCCTTACTAAGATTGGATTCCCATCTTATAAGTAGTACCTGAAAAATAAAGTTATATAATCTTTGAACAGATCTCGTAATTTTATAAATCATAAATAACAATATTATAAATAATTAATTCTTTTTGCTTAACAGAAGTGAGAGATTGAAGGATACTTAAATTAGAAATTAACATGAGTACTACTAGACTTTTTTTAAGTAGTTTATAGGCAGTAATAAAACTGCAGAATATAAGGTACTTGTTTAACATGTAGTTTGCTCCGACAAAAAAATATGTTGTGAATTGTTTTCAGAACTTAGGCAAGAAGTGTGTTGATAATTTTTACTTTCTGTTTTATTATTGAATGATGTTGATTTCTTTTACATACGTAATTTTACTTTACATTTATGTGGTGTTAACATATTTATTTAATGTAAATTCGAAATTATTTTAGTGCTAAAAGAAAAGCAATCATTATAAGTAGCAACATACTTAGTTAAAGGATATTAAGTTTTAGGGGATAAACATTAATTACCCTTAATTTATTTATTTTTTGAAATATAACACAATAAACTGAGATATAAATATTTGAGATATTTAGATATTTAAAGTAACTGCATATGAAGATTTAATAGAAAGTATATAAGCACTACGCAATAATGTATTTTTGTAATAATTACAAGAATTGCAGAAAATATAAAAACATATATATATTGAGATTGAAGACAATGAGACTGCAAGTATCCCAGGAATATGTATAAAACAATGAGAAAGCTGCATGAAATATATATATAATAGCTTATGGATTACGTCGATCTAGGTTACATGCTGCTTATACTCATTAATACTAATTATAGTTTACTGTGAATGAGCCCTAAATCATTATATTCGAAGACACCTTAAAGAAAATTTGCGAGATTTTGATAATGTTTAAGTATTAAGTTCTTGTAACTATTTTTCACTTTCACGAATTTGATCAACGTAATCAAAATATTTTTCATAATTGTTTGCAACGTTTTCCTATCTTGCTAGCGATATTGTGTTACCGTGTCGAAAAATCGGTGTTGGATCTGTAGCTATCCGTTTTCAAATTTCTTTAGCATTTTGAAAGTTTATACCGGTGCATTGACCTGAACAAGTTACTAAGCTACCTGAAAGTTTTTTGAGAATTTGAGGTCAGTTTTCTACCAAAGAGTTTTCCAATTAATTGTATTCGAACTTTTTTGGACATCCAGTCCGTTCCTTGTTATTAACATGAAAACTACTTTTAAATATAATATAATATAAATATCCCCATTAGAAAGTGCAGCATCACATCATACAATCATCAGCATACAATACTTCTCAGGACTTTTTTCTGTAAAACTTGTATTCATATTACTTTTGGTGGAACATCCCAATAATTGAATTCTGTATGTCCATATAGATCTCAAATACTTGCATGAATACTAGTAATTTATTATGTAATGAAAATTGTGATTGTCTTCAAATTAACCAATACATTTTCGTATATGTGAACTCCAGTTCTCTCCTATTCTTTTTTACATGTTCCTTCCAGCGAAATTTTGCAACAAAATTCATTCCGAAATACTTATTGTTGTTGCTATATGGAATGATATTTTTTATTCGTAGAATGGAATCACATGTGGATAGTAGGTAAATAATTGGCCCAATACACTTCCTTGTACTACACTTCTTTGATCTTATTTTGTTGTATAGTAGGTTTCCACTTAATTGACTCTAAACATTCTGACTGTAATGTGCGATTTTAATAATTCACTATGTTATTTGGGTAAAATTTTTATGCCATACAGCTCGTGCTACATCTAATAATATAGCTAATAACATTGCCTTCACCTTCATAGGCAAATATATTGTGATTTAAATTTTTTAAGTTCTCGAATACAAATTACTACTCAGTAAATTATAAATTACTGCTAAATATTAAAATAAAATTACTTATAGTTTTTAAATATTACTTTTATTAATTACAGCGATTTCTTAAAATAATCTCCAAACATAACAGGTGAATTGAAAAGTCCCCTGCCTGGCACATAGATGGCGCTACTAAAATTAAATCCATATGTTTTTGGTTGGCCCTAACCCTTAAAAGATGCGTGTATAAATTTGACAGCTGTCGTATCATTAGTTTGTGAATTATAGCATTTTGAGTGAAGCAACTTTTGTTAATGTCAAAAAATTAATAAAAAGGAATTTGGCGTGTTGATAAAATATTGCTTTTTGAAGGGAAAAAATACAGTTGAAGCAAAAACTTGGTTTGATGACAAGTTTCCGGACACTGCCCCAGGAAAATCAACCATCAAGGATTGGTATGTTAAGTTCAGACGTGGTAAAATGAGCACGGAAGACGGTGAACGCAGTGGATGCCCAAAAGAGATTGTTGCCGATGAAAACATTTAAAAAATCCAGAAAATAATATTGACTGGCCGTAAATTGAAATTGAATAAAATAGCAGACAGACTAAAGATATCAACTGAACGTGTACATCATATCATATATTTTAATAATTTCCATAGACTACCTTGACAATGGAATGACCACCAACATCAACTATTACATAGCGTTATTGGGTAATTGTATTGTAGCAAAAACAGCCGCATTTGAAGGAAAAGAAAGTGCTGCTTCACCAAGACAAAGCACCGTGTCACAAGTCAGTGAAAACGATGGCAAAAACCCATCCATCCATTTCCTACTCTCAGATCTCAAAAGAATGCTTGCTGGGAAGAAATTTTCGTCGAATGAAGAGGTGATCGCCGGAACTGAGGCCTATTTTGAAGCAAAGGACAAATCGTACTACTAAAATAGTATCGAAAAGTTGAAGGGTGGCTATAATCAGTGTATCATTCTTGAAGGGAATTATGTTGAATACAAAAACCTAATTTAGCCAAAAAATGTGTTTTACTATGGTAGGCCGGAGACTTTTCAATTGACCTGTTATATGCAAACAATCATACAGATTAGTTGATTAGTATGGAATTTACGAAATAATTTTACATATTCTACAAAATGTATATTTACACTATAATTTTCTACGGTTTGTTTCAGGTAAATACACAATGCACGATCATCATTATCTTCATCAGAATGAACCTGTCAACGCGGTAAGCTTTTAAAATGACCTTTATGCAAATTCCTTAGCTGCTTCCTCTTCTCACACACAACCATTTGTTTGTACTCGATACGTTACCTCTACCCACCACTTATACGTCGACAATAAACGCTGAACGCACCAAACCGATACATCGGTTCGAGTTTCCTTTGTTTGCCCAGTATCCTGTCAGTCAATGATTGTTGGAATCGTTTTAAATAGCTCCGCGGTGTCGCTTAAAATCTTTTTCGACTACCGACGCCGTCGATTTACACAGAAAACCTGTTCGTTCTCGGGTAGTCGGTGGAAATGGGAAAATAGCAAGAGCGGACGGGAAATAATAAGAACCACGAGAAAGATAGCGGCACAGTACGTGTATTTATACTCATATTTTTTTGTACATCGTATCTTTTACAACACGAAAACGTTTTATATCTTTGTAAAAATAATCATCTCGATTTTAAACGAATCTCTCATGTTCGTTCGTGAAGCTTTTATAGATGTTTATATGAAAGAGCTCATAAACACTTTATTAAAAAAGTGAACTCTAGTCTAGAAATATGGAAAAATCGCAAATAGTTAATCGTTTTATAGTTAATAAATTTTTTTGAAAATGTATATTAATTTATTCTGAGATATAGCTATTCTAGTCTATTCTATTCTAGCATCAAGACGTTCGACATCATGTACCAAGGTCTAATGAATGCTTGATTTACTTAACATTTTATATGAGCATAAATCAATATGTTATTTTATGTTTTTGCCTTAACCCTCGAAAGATGTGTGTATACATTTGATAGCTGTCGGATCATTATTTTGTGAATTATAGCATTTTGACTGAAGCCACTTTTGTTATTGTGAAGAAAATGGATAAAAAGAAATTTCGCGAAGAAATTTCGAAAAGAATCGCGTGTTGATAAAATATTGCTTTTTGAAGGAAAAAACTACAGTTGAAGCAAAGACTTGGCTTGATGACGAGTTTCCGGACACTGCCCCAGGAAAATCAATCATCAAGGATTGGTATGCTAAGTTTCGACGTGGTGACATCAACAGCGACTATTATATAGCGTTATTGGACCGTTTGAAGGATAAAATCGCCGAAAACGGCCGCATTTGAAAGAAAAAGAAAGTGCTGCTTCACCAAGACAATACACCGTGTCACAAGTCAGTTAAAGCGATGGCAAAAATCCATGAATTGGGCTTTGAATTGCTTCCTCATCCACCGTATTCTCCAGATCGGGCCCCCAGTGCCTAATTCTATTCTGGGAAGAAATTTTCGTCGAATGAAGAGGTGATCGCAGAAACGGAGGCCTATTTTGAAGCAAAGAACAAATCATATCGAAAAGTTCGCTTTTCGATATGATTTATCGCAGGGTCGCTACAATCAGTGTATCACACTTGAAGGGAATTATGTTGTATAAAAAAATAATAATTTTGCCAAAAAATGTGTTATGGTTAAACGATGGTAGGCCGGGGACTTTTCAATTGACCTGTTATTTAATTAAGAATAGTCCTGCGACACCAGCAGCAGCGTGTTGATTAACAATCTTGATCTTTTTCTCGCTATAGTTATATAGTTGCTTCAGAACAGCAGTGTATCCACGTGACCTGTTAAAACGTCGGAATGTTGCTGCATCAATTCTGAGTTTTAGTACATTTTGGCTCTGCCACATAACAAAATTCTAATCTAAATAAACTAATGAAACATAAATGTTATGTATCATATATCATATTATATTTTAACATTATAATACATATAATACATATGTTATCGAAGAACATAAAACTACAATTAATTATACAGCCACAATAATGTATAGGTTACAGTTGTTTTATTATATATACACTACATTTCTTTCCACATTACTATAGGTAGAGTTCTATGCGCTTTTTTTATGGTGGTATCCCCCGAAGCCCTAATCCACCTAATTAACAATTGTATATCTAAGTGATGTATTTTACTTTCCTTAAAGAGCATATTTATGTTTTACGCTTAGTTCTTATTTCCTTCGATGCAATGTTTCCTTGTAAATTCATTATAATATTGCTATATTTCTCCTTAATTTGTCCTGTTACTACCTGTACAAGTATATTACTTGTATACTGACCTTTAGTTGTCTCCTCTTTCATTACCCTGTCTTGGTAATTATAAGCATTGAATAATAAATCAGCATTCATAAAGTTTTATTCAATCACTGTCACTTTCAGAAACACTAATCAAGTTAATAACTAACCTGTTTATTTCCAATATATCCAAAACTTGCTCAAGACTTAGGACCCAAGGTGTTATTTTCGACAATGCCTCTTTCCATAGATCCTAACAGTTCTGGTTTGAATATCCTTGTCGACCCCATATCAACTCATTTAGATTAACTATGCAGTGATAGGGAGGAAAACGTAATGCTCTCTGGCCATAAAATTCAGTAATCTGATCTACCAAGTATGTTTCCTAGCTCATTTCTAAAAAAGTAAATTACATAAAATGCAATTAAATATTTCATATATATTTACCGAGTAAACATTTGAAATAATTTATTATTTAACATGGTCTCAAAACTTGAAACTTATTTTATATACTTTAAGCCAATCCTTAATTGCAGCCTTTTGATGTACTTGTTCGTATTTTCTCCATCACATAGTGTGCATAGTACCTAACAATAACTGGGGGTTCCTCCAAGTTTTTTTAAAGCTGATTTTCAAACTACTGCAAAAACAAATCGTGGTTCATTTCTCCATGGTAGTAACCCATGGACTTACAGGAAAAAACTAATTCTGCACCAGGAATAAAACTATTCCTGTTTCCAGCAGAACTATATGTCTGCAATTAATTATTAATAAATGTTATGACTAACAAAACGTAATCTTTACACTATTATACATTACCATCTTGCCATGAGCGACCCATTGTACCATTCTGAAATATTTATGTCTCATCTAAATATATAAATTGATATAGTAATTCTTCCTTGATTTTGTTATATGTTTTTAAAAGTTGTATTCTTTTAAAATCAATCTCTTTGATTTCCATTATATTCCTTCGTGGGTTATCTTTACCCCACTTAAATCCTATATTACCTAACAGTGTATGAAGGGTCCTACATCCCTCAAATAGCTTTATATGTTTTGGCTGTTTATGGATACTTTCCAATCTAACAATTATATCTGAAATAATTGTATTAAATCATATTTAGATTGAAAAAGCTACTTTCTGTTTTTATATATTTGGTATATTTGATCTCTGATACAGCTAACATCAAGTTGATCTTGATTCGTCACCTGTTTCGCATAAACACGGTTTCTTTTTGGCGAATTTAAGGTTATATTGTTTTTTGAACCTCCAACTTCATCTTAACAAAGTCGAATTGTGGTTAAAAACGTGGCGTATCAAAGCAAATGAGACAAAATCTACCCATATGTCATTCACCCTTTGCAGAAGAACATGTCCCTCAGTAAAATTGAATAATCATGAACTTCCGCAAGCAGACATCGTTAAATATCTGGAAATGCATTTTGATCGACGTCTGACTTGGAAAAATCATATAGTGACAAAACGCAAACAGCTTGGGCTTAAACTAAACCAAATGTATTGGCTAATAGGGCGTAAATCTAAACTATCATTAGATAACAAGGTTTTGCTGTATAAGTCAATACTTAGGCCCATATGGACCTATGGTATTGAACTGTGGGGTACTACTAGCAAATCTAACATAGATATCCTCCAGAGGTTCCAGAATAAAGTGTCGCGAGTCATCGTCGATGCCCCATATTACGTGTCCAACAAACTGAGTCAACGCGATATCCCCATAGAACCCATAACGAGTATGATTCGAAGTGCTGGTGCTAAGTACTCTGAAAAACTATTAGTACATCCTATTGCACTCGCCAAACAGTTAAATGTGCGCGATGACAGTGAGGTGCGTAGGCTCAAACACAAACTACCAAACTGGTTAATAGACACATAGAGCGAAATTTAATAATTTCTAGAATAAGCTAGAATATTCATTAGAATAAGTTAGGATAGACTTCAAAATAAGTTAGAATAGTATCTAGAATAAGATTTAGATTATAAATTGTACAGCAGATCACTTACTGAAGTAATCTTCTACATGAAACAGAACTCAAACAATAATACTTATTGCCCACGGGCAGATTGTTGACATTCCAAGAGATTAATAAAAAAATTTAAAAAAATATTGTTTTTTATTTTTTGAGATATTTTAGTGACCGTGCCTGTAGTAATATTAAGTGCAGTTGAAACGCGCAAAAATATTTTGAATAAAACCCGGGGTGATTTCAAATTTATTAAAACAAAGAGTTAAAACAACGTCTGCCAATTTCAAACAGAGAATAGAGAGACTATCTCTCTATTCTATGTTTTATACTTTGATACAACTTTTGCAGGCTCTTTCAATTACATGTTCAAACTTCCCCAACAGCATTCTATCTGTTTTTAAATAGAATAAAAGGAGAAGGAAAATATTGTCTGACTATAAAACGAATTTACAACTTTCAACTGACACATATTGATCACGTGTATCACTACTGTTTTGAATACACTATAGTTACTTTTCGCTGAACCTACTAAAAATTATTAAAGAAATTATAACTGTAGGAATGTTCGTCGGGTCGGTCGGTCGGTCAAAATGTGTGGCTGCCGCTGCGATTATTTGTCAGAACACTCACTACTATTTTTGGAAGGAATTTGCACGGGAACTAAAAACACTGGTTGAATCAAAGTTGTTTATTCTAACTTACGATTGATACATATGGTCGATGGGAGCTTGTAAAATGGCCTTATGAATTAGCGATTGACAGGATATTAGGTTAAGGTGAAGGAAGTACGGTAGCGCTGTGGAAGTGGTACTGTTACAAGGGGACGGCCATAAGAAAAGAGAGCGAGACGTCGACGTGATGGTCTTTTATACCCTGGAACTTGCATGGTACCAATCCACCAGCGTTGCCAACCTTTGTAGTTGTTGATGGTGAATTGGTGGTAGCCTAAAGGGTCGTGGCGGTCGCCACATAACTCCCCTCCTAGTGGAACAGCCGTGGAACGTACCTATATGTGGTGCAAGTTCCGGAATGCACCCGCAATCAGGCAAACAAACGCCCGGGGACTGCTGATGAGATGGGGATTCCAACCTGAGCGAGGAGTTTTACGGGATCAGCTGCCATCGGAGTTGTAGCAGGATGTCGTTTGTCTTGGGGCGTTTAGCTTTGTTTGAGGGGACCTATAAGTGGGTTACGTGTCCCGTTTCGCGATGCCAGGGTGTTCATGTGTTGCTGGTATACATGATGGGCTTCTGTGGTTTTCGTCCATCACGCTAGTCTCGTGGGATGTCATCGACCCCGTGATGTTGATGGGTTCCGTTCCTCGTGCTATCCTTCCATGTACGTGTCAAGTACCTGTCGAGTGGCTTATGTTGAGTTGATTTACCTGTTAGGCACTTTGATCTCGTCGGGGTCACCACTTTAGGGTAAATGATGTGGCTCGGTGAATGGAGGTAAAACGAAATAAAACAGTGGTGTTTACATGATGTGACCGTTATTTATTGACAATATAAAAAAGATGTGAAAAATACAAATAAATAAAACGGATGGCAGCGGAGTTACCTGTTGACGAGGCTTGGGCAGTCGATCGTGGCACGTCTAAACCAAACGAGGGTTGAGCACTGAATGACCGAAATACCCTTCAATAACATCCCAGATAAACGTCTCGGGGTTACCGCCAGCTATTCGTTGTCGGGTTCCAGTTGGCACCCCGCCCGTGTTCAACATCTGGGATTATATTTCTGGGTATTTTGTAGACCGTTATTCCACGATGTAAAATTCGACATGCCTCAAGTCGCTACAAGTTCCAGGGTATAAAAGACCATCACGTCGGGGTCACCAATTGTAGGAATGTTCGTCGGGTCGGTCGGTCGGTCGAAATGTGTGGCTGCCGCTGTGATTATTTGTCAGAACACTCACTACTATTTTTGGAAGGAATTTGCACGGGAACTAAAAACACTGGTTGAATCAAAGTTGTTTATTCTAACTTACGATTGATACATGTGGTCGATGGGAGAATTGACAGGATATTAGGTTAAGGTGAAGGAAGTACGGTAGCGCTGTGGAAGTGGTACTGTTACAAGGGGACGGCCATAAGAAAAGAGAGCGAGACGTCGACGTGATGGTCTTTTATACCCTGGAACTTGCATGGTACCAATCCACCGGCGTTGCCAACCTTTGTAGTTGTTGACGGTGAATTGGTGGTGGCCTAAAGGGTCGTGGCGGTCGCCACATAACAATACAATATCGAGGTTACGGCATGTATAATGACGGTTTTTCTTGAATGTTTAAAGGTATCAGTTCAAATATACTATACGATCTCCAGTGTTAATTCAGTTCGGTTTGCACTTTAACTTCCTATCTTCTTCATGAAACAACTTCTTTCACTTAAGTTAGTGTTTCCAAGTGGTTTTAAAAGCAATCGATATCTTACCTGCAGATTATTTCAAACTAAAGGAGTGAAACCAAAACCCGACTCTAATTACAACAAAATAAGACAATCAGAAAATATTAATAAATCAATGAAAGCGGCTTGTTTATTGGAACTAAAAATTTTGAGGAACAGTTACAAAAGTTCCTTAGAATAAAACTTATCGGCCAGTGAATGTTACCATTTCCACTAGATCCCCCAAAACCCAACTAGTCTTTCTGATTTTGCAGCCGGAAATGTAAACGAATCAATATTTACGTTCCGTCACACAGGTCCCCGGCCTGCCCGCTCCTCTATCCACTTTATTCCCGAGTCGGATCTCTAAGAACGGCTAAATCTCGTTAGATCGTGCGTCTGCTGTCATCGTCGAGGCGTTGGGCGTCTTCAAAGACTCCACGACCCAGAGGGGCGCGCCAGTAAAGTCTCGACGAACTAAATTAATTATGAAATGCAGAGTTTGTAAATTAACAACATCTTTGTTAGCCCGATTTCTGCTCTTAATTAAAAGGAAAACGGCAATTAACGATTAGGTTCGCTGCGGTGTTTGCCTGAGGGTTCGACGGGGGATGATTTCGGGGTAAACTGAAAACAAAAATAAGACAGTCAGTAATACTCACGGATTAATATCGCGAACACTTTTCTATGGGAAACGGTAAATAATATATATGGTTTTGTTTCTGTTTTATTTATATTATTTTTTAAACTGATTGGATCTGAATAGGCTAGATAACAATAATAAAGATTTACAAAAATATTGATCTATGATAATACGAGAAATAAAAACACAATATTTAAGAATTCTCCATTTTAAGTCAAACACTTATCAGAAACGAAACATTGACGTCACTTATATTTTCCTAACCATCATTTCCGCAATCCAAAATTTCAACTTATTGTTATGTTATATTTTTTTTATAACATCTTTATTAGATACGCTTAGTACAATCTTAATTTACAATTAATTTTTTACTACTTTTCCTATGTGCTTGGATTAATTAACAAGCAAGACGAGTGCGAGAAAATACATCAGTATGTATTCCTCAATTATAAAATTATAATTATTTATTAATTATTAACTTATAGCTATAGTTTGCACTAATATTACACACTAAATGTAAAAACATAAATCTCCTGATATCCTGCGCGCTGTCCAGCAGTTTTATTGCTTCCACGTTAGTATGATTTAGTAACCTTCTTTAGTGTTTTAAGGCGAAATCCTGCACAATTTCGCAAATCCATTTGATTTCCAGGTCATCGTGCAGTTCTTCATTGATTACATAGCGATAGGCATTGGTAATCTATCGAAGAACCTTGTTTTGTTTATGTTATATTAAATATTCAACCGTGCCCAAACAGTTAGCTTAAATTAGATTTGTTTTGTTCCTTTTTAATTTTGTGTTTATGACATAAAATTATATTATTATTTCAGTATTGTTTGAGGACTCTGCACCGACTTCAAACTGATTTTTGTTTAGTTATTACAACGATTATTACGTACATATTTCTTAAAAGGTTTTTTTGTGTGTTCAAAGTCTAAGTTTGATTATTTATTCTTTCTTTATCTATTTTTTATTTTGAGTTCTTTATTTCTTTTGAAGTTCTGTTCAATTTTTTTTGTAAAAATATTTAATTTTTCTCTTTTTAGTATTAGATATTTACTCAATAAATAACGCTATTGTTACTTTACTAAGTATTACAATAAATAGTAATAAATAAAGACACAATGGTTGAAAATAAGGAATATTTCATGCACTGGGACACACTACCTAGTCTAATTGGCTACCTAGTAAGCTACTCTATTGGGAATCGAACCCGCGACCCCCACGTGTTATTTTAACACTCTAACTATTACACCATACAAACAGTTGCCTACCATGTTTCTACGACTTCTCATATGATATGGTTAGTGCTTAAAAAGTAAACTGACTAATTTTTACACTAAACCACTTCCGATTTTTCGTCACTCGAGCTCAGCAATAACATTATACCCAAATATCTGATTATTTTAAATAATAAATTATGAAAATATTGTACGTGCCTTTGAAATTTGAGGTTTTCCCTTGTTTTCCCCCCTTCCCCCATCTGATCCTAAGTTAGTTCCAATGGGACTATCTCGGAAAGATACTATTTCGAATAAAAAAATTATATATATATATATATATATATATATATATATATATATATATATATATATATATATATGGCTTAAATATTTAAAACACCACTTAATCGGTAACTACCACATGAAATTTTTTTAAAAGACTTATTTAAATCTATATATGTTGAAAGGATTGATCGTTTTCTGGATAACTATATTCAGTGAATTATGAAAAAATTGTTTTCCTTTGGTTCAGTTTTCAGTATAAAGACGTTATATATCTGTTATTCCTTCAATTCGAATTTCACATAAAAAAACATTAAAACAGAATGTAAGTAAAAGATGAAAGGATCCTATATTTTCTATTTTATTTACTTTAAGAAAAAATAAATCTATCAATATATATCGAAGATATTTTCTTTGCTTTAGGACGTGATTTATGTTGGAGATAAAGACAGTCTGTGTTAAAAGTATCCGGAATGTGTCTTTGAAAGATTGGCTTAAGAGATATCGTCACGATTTATTTTCAGGCGGTAATTTCAACCAGAGAAAATTTTAGCGATATTTGTCAGTTTCTATGCTAACACTTGCTCATTAATTACAGACTTGAGTACTGATTAGAGCTTGATTAAGTTTGTGTTGGATTGATTACAAAAAATTAACCACATTTCTTAGCAATGTAGGAAAAGTAAAGAACTCATAGATGACTGATCTTGATTCGTTCAACATTCAACAGTCAATAGAAATTCAAAACTTGATGATCATACGATTCTTAAAGAATTGATTCCACTCATTTAATCCTATTATAACATCTTTGGGCATGAAAATCATCGTTATGCAGTCAAGTTCCAATATTTCAGTATGAAACTACATAGATGCAATCGGCCAATCGCAAATAACTGTGAAATTTTCAATCAATGTTTCACAATAACATTCAATCAGTGTTTTCTCTTCCCGTGCAAATTCCTTCCTCAAAAATAGTATAGTGAGTGTTCGAACAACAAACAAGTCAATACACGCAAACATTCCTACAATCATGTGTTTTTCTCTATTCTGCGCCTCTGAATATGTTCATCAATTGTGCACTGACTGTCGTATTTTAAAGGAATTATTTCATTTCTAATACCATGTCGAATAAAAACAATTTAGAAGTGTTTTAGGCATTAAAATTGGATAGCCTCACACTATAACAGAGTCCAAGTCTCGGAGCCACATAGAAATATTGACAAGATAAGAGACAAGAGTGATTTTGGTCTGGATTGTGATATTTCCTCTCTTCAACATGCACCATCTTAGAGAAGTAAAAGCTCCTGCAGCTTTATCGATTCGGCTTATTACTTCAAAAGTAGATATCACTTTTTTCTCCTGTGTTACTAATTCCAAGTACTTGAAGCACCAGCACTTGCTCTAACTGATTCCCATTGGTATATATAATAAGAGGCGGTCTGTCAGTTTTCAATTTTGTTTATGTTACATAACAATTTTGGATACGTTTAATATAAAATAATTTATAATTCCTAATTTTGCGAACTTAATGTCTACAAGACATGTATGTAATACTTCAATTTTAATTTAATGCTTCTCAATTATGATATATATTATTTCATAATGCCGAGCTGAGAATATTTTAAGAGTAATATAAAATGCACATTATAATTGAGCACATATAGGAATACATAAATCATTACGCCAATTGGTTCGGTGCCTGCCTTTTAACGACCACAATAAAATATTTATATCTCAATTACGTTCTTACAGCCAAAGGTAAAACCTACGTTCATATACGTACACATATGGACAATCAAGAGAAAATTTTTTGAATGTTCAGTTAATCCCTTGTGATTATGGAAACAAGTGACATTTCAGGTAATTCCTTTTTTGCTATCATAAATATTTCAAAAACAGGAAAAGCTACTGAAAGAAATTCAAGCAAAATTTCTCTTGTTTTTTAAACTCATACATTATATTACAGAAAAAGTATTTTCTATAAATATTTATTTCCGCTTTCCAACAGTATGCTCAACAACATTATACATGCCGGCTTGGTTGGCGCACTGGTAAAGGTGACAGGACGATAGTCGCGGGTTCGAATTCTGTCGTAAACGTATGTTTGTGATTGGTTAATGCTTGTGATTGTCCTAGGCAAGAGTGTAAAATCCGGCAAGGAAAATGATCCCAGTCACGCTAGTAACCAGGCTGGGTAAGACCGGATGATTGGATCCCGGGAGACTGGAATGATTTCTAAATTGGTCACTCGCTAGTCGGTAGACTTAATGCTGAGGTCCGTGGTTCGGAGCCCACGTTAAACTGTAGGTCCAGTCCAAATAAAAAGGATACTTTAAAAAATATAAAAAAATAATATAGATTAACTTTGGTCCAGTAAGAACGTCCTTCCCTCTTAACTAGAGCTTCAACTTTTTGAGAAAAATCAATAATAAAAATTCAAGGAATGAATGCTTAACACTCTGTGAAGTAATATTTTTTCATTCCTAAGTAGAACACTAATAAAAATCCCTATATTTGAAAGACCTTCTGTTCATATATATACCCCACGACAAAGCTTTAGCACACTACATTTTCTAGTGAGAAATCTATTGCTTACTTCGGGTTTTTACGTTTCACGTAAAGAACCTAAAAGTTCAAAATCGCTGCCTTTTTGTTGTATATTATACTATAATATGTGTTCTCTGTATAATTCGGTTTTTTTTGTTACTTCATATTTAAAAACATGAAAATAAAAATTTTATTTTACAAAAACTACTTGAGTGGTTTGATTTAAATAACATTTCGACAAGTGTCTTCTGAAGGTTAACATTATCCAGAAATCATATGGATCTAAAACTACCGCAGTGATAACGGGCTGTCCTCCTACTGCAGTGTGATAATCGCAGGTTGGTATTGTGTTTTTTTATAGGCAAGACTATCCAAAAAGCAAGAAATTGTACAGGAAAACTGTCCTAGTCTCGTCGATAACCAGGTAGGGTAAAACCTTATGTCTTCTGGGAAGATGAGGATCATGTTTCGGAGCCCACAATACGTAGTAGGTCCAATCCAGATGAATCATCATTGGTTAAAAGAACTCAAAAATATAACAAAAAAAAATATTGTAAAATAGATACACTAAAGGTAATATAAAAGTAATTTAGAGCTTGCTTGATAAAAATGTACTTGCTATAAAGTTATAACCAGAATACTACGATATAACAAGGGAATTAGTAAGACAAATTAAACAGAGATATAATTTAAACTATCCTATTCCCATTATAGTCCAATAAACTTTCCATTATAACATAATGGGTAATTTAAACTATTACGCGAATTGATTGTTCTTGCCTTAACCAGAGTGATGAAATATTTATATCTCAATTACCGTCTTGAAAGCAACGGTATCCTTTTTTTCTGCATTTTCTTACATAATGGTCGGACGGAACAATCAGCGATAAACTCTACAATTTTACTTTTATTACAATTATAAAGATAGGCGCCCTTCCGTAGTGAAATGCGAAACGGTTGACATAAAAAGTAAAATATTTAATATAATATTACCAGGGAAAATCATTTTCTCTGTCTCCGAACACAATAACACATTTTGGGTTTGTTTATTGGGGATTTAAACAGTGATGATTATTTTACGAAATTAAAAATATCTATTAAAAATGTTTCGATCGTTTGCAACTATTGTTTAAATTTTTTTTGTTCCATTCTCTATTGTTTTCAATTAACAGCAATATTCAATCGATTCGCATAATAGATGGTTTTCAGTGGAAAAAAATTATATGTTACAATATTTTTATTATTACTTTGTATATACTGCCATTTATCAATCTATTTCCGTGAAACTATAATCCACTATGCTGTCAGATTTTCGTCGATATACCTTCCTTTAACTGAATTTTGCACTCTTGTGGTGAGAATATGAAATCAGTATTAAAATTGCTCACTGGTTAACATGTTGGACTAATATGGCTTGATAGTTCTTGTTGTATGGCTCAGTTTCTTCCTTCCGCAGATTTAAATCTAGGTACACATATCAATTGTTGATGTACTGGGGAACATAGTTCTCATCATTTTACTTTAAAAAATTTCTAGTATATCTATCAAACTATGGCTAGTTGTGTCCTATAGCTGTATTCCATACGTCCATACAGGCGTCAGCATAGCTTTGACAACTAAAACTTGCCTCCGATGAATCTGTAGAGCCTCAGCAGGCTACAGTCCAATTGTTTCTTTTTGGTCCAAGTATTTAGCATCACCTGACTGTGGAATCTCTGTATTACATAGTTTCACAGGTAATTTATCTGTATTGGTTTAATACGAAACTGCTCAAGCCATGCTTCGGCCAGAACAAGAAGTAATTGGAACCTTTCGGATGAATCATGATTTTCATGTGTTGAAAGGATTGAGGTATCATCTGTATACATCGCTGTAGTGGTATAAGCATGAGTGAGCATATCTGCTGTGAATATAGGATAGAGAACTGGACCAAGTATGCTACCTTGTGATACTCCCGACTTAATTACCTGCGTGCGGTGTCGATGTGGATAACTCTCCTACACAACCCATGACATTTTACTCTTTCATTTTACTTCTTCCTCCCTATGGATTTTTTCCTTAAGAAGTAAATATCTGGAAACGATTAATTAATCAACTGCCAAATTGTCTGTAACTTTTTTGATAGTTTGAAACTTTTAAATCTAAAAAATCTTAAAATTAAACCATCATAAGTTTTTAAGGGTGATCAATAAGCTTTATTTCTTAAAATTATAGAGCAAAAGTAATGAATGTCAGAAGTGTAATTTTAAGTGCTCCAGTATATATGCTATATCGCGCGACGGCCAACAGTCCTAACTATGAAAACTGCGTGTTCGAAGAAAGCTATGTGCTTGGTCTAAACAAATGCAGTTTGGTTTATCTTGGAATATATTTAAATCGTCAGTATAGTTCTCTATCGCCGTTCAACGACTCACCATACGTGTAGTTGAGTGAAATTCGGGTGAAAATATCTGAGCTAGAATTTTAAAGTCACACAAGGTTGACTGAAAGTGTTCAAAAACCCCTAGCCATAAACTGCTGTAAATAAGAAACATACGAACTTTAAAAATTGCTCTTACTTCATGTATTCCCTACACAAGCATCATAATTAAGAGCGTAAGGCCACCAAAGGCGCGGACGAAAGTTGCTATGAACTAATATAGTCCACTAAAATTTGAATAAAAGGTTTTAGTTCAAGGTGAACCGCCACCAAAAGGGATTGCAGTTATTCAGTTTCCCATCCGTAGACTATCGGAATTTTGGAGTCACTCAAAACTTGGAAAACAATTTCATACGGGGATACCATGAAAATTTCAGTAGGAACAATGCCACTTAGAAGATCAACAAAACTATAAGCTGTCTACATGGGATAACGATCACGTTCATTTATATGGTCGTCTATTTAAGAGGAAAGTGTTTTACCACGTGGTTCATGGGCCTGATTACGAAAACTGTGTATTCGAAGACGAGGTGGGATGCCTATGTGAGTGAATAGTGGTGCTAAGTAAGACATCTAGACATAGGTAGTTTGATTTATGTTTGGATATATTTAAATCGCCAGTTTTTGCTTCACCTTTATACACAACATTAAATATCATTAAATATGTTTGTTACATGTAAGAAAATAACGTTGCAAAATAGAATGTTCGACACTTGTTGTCTTACAATTTTTCCAATCTAATCTCGTATTTTCGATGGAAGTATTCTCACTGTTCTATAATAAAATAATAATAGTTTATCTGTTGAAAGTTTGTTTTCGTACGATAAATAATATAGTTCATCAATATATCTACGGATACGTTTTTATTACTTTTTATATATAGAAGATTATAATAAATTCATAAAAAAAAGAAAATAATTTATTAAAGTTATAATGTATTGAGAATTATTTTCAGAAAAAACTCCGGATTTTATCATAAAAATTAAATTAATATTTATCTAACGAGCTATTAATATTAAAGGCAACGTTAATTAATCTACTCCCACTAACAACATGGTTATTCAACAAAGCAAAGAAAAACTACAATAAAACCAAACAATAATAAAACCACGATTGTCCGTCCACAATCCGGCGCCATAATTCATTCTTTACACATTTTAGTCTCAGAAACACTCAGCCTGATTATATCCCCGCTCGGTTTTTCTTGTACTCCCGCGTTTCCTCTTCTCCCACAGATAGCATATCAGCGTCACGATGAAAATGGCTCGTTTATGAAGACAATTATTTTTTTTTTACTTTTTATAGTCATAGTAAAAGTACACAGCTTACAAAATTACCACTACAATACTAAATGTAAACATTCTAAAACATTTTAGCAATGCGTTGAAAATTATAAGTTTAAAATATCCATTGCTTTATCCTAAACTAGGTAAACCTTAACCAATTGATAGTCAATGAATGTCGTGTTATATCTTTGCTAGCTTTACTTAGTTTAGGATTTTTGTTTGATAACATCTTTATTAGATATGCTTAGTACTACCTTAATTATAAATTAATTTATTTCTACATTTCATTTGTACTTGGATTAATTCACAAGCAAGATGAATGCGAGATAAATACATCAATATGTATTCCTCAATTATAAAATTATAATAACTTAAGCTATAGTTTATACTTTATATAAGCTCGTATGATTTGGTTCGCTTCAATCTTCTGATATCCTGCGCGTTGTCCAGTAGTTGTATTGCTTCCACGTTAGTATGATTTAGTAGTAATATTATTTCTTGTTTTAAGACGAAATCTTGGGTAACTTCGCAAATCCATTTTATTTCGAGGTCATCGTGCGGTCCTTCGTTGGTTACGTAGCGATAGACATTGGTAATTAATCGAATAATTTTGTTTTGCCAGCGTTGGATGACGTTGATTAGCATTTTTAGTGCAACCCCATATTTTCACCCTATAGGTCTAAATTGGCTTTATGATTGTCTGATATATCAATCTGTTTGATTTTACATCAAGTTGAGAGTATCTTCCGACTAAGCTTCTGACGAGTAATGGGACATCCATTGAGTAGTTTAGGGTTATATTAACGTAATAATATGAACACATAACAGTTAAATAATGAGATATTTCAATAACCTGTCAACAAGACTATAGTTTTGTAGCTATGTACTTCGTGACATGGGTTTCACTCAGTAAAGGATGTTCTAATACAGGATATTTTTAAACGGCCTCAAGAAAAGAAGGCGGTTTCATGTTCGAATGTATTTTTGTTTAATGTACGTTCGCTGAAACAAAACAGGTGTACGTTTATCAAAAAAGTTCATTAATACTATTCTTTAATATGTATATACAGGTTTGAAAGCATTCTAGAAAAAATGCGGCCCTATCTATCTTGGATTACACTTTTATCTAATGGATCATCACACTTACATTTAAAATAATATAAAATACAGCTATAACCTAACGGAATTCGAACCTGTAACTATCCCAGCAATACAAGCATACTAATCGTGCTAAACTTTAGCAATGGCTTATTGATAGTTTTCATCTAAATTGTTAAATTCTTTGCGATATTAACCCAGCATCTCTTAATCCTAGACATATTAAATACACTACGATTAATTAATCGAAGAAAAAAAATAAGTTGATGGAATGGAAATGAAACAGTGGTGTTTACATTATGGAATGGCAGCGGTGTTACCTGTAAACCAAACGAGGGTTGAGCACTGAATGAATCGAAATACCCTTCAATAACATGCCTCAAGGTCGCTACTAAGGTGTATTCATTTCAAAATCCATAACTGAATCTTAGTCAATCAATTGCTCAAGCAGAAAATTGCTGAATTAGCAGTTTCACATAAATTGAGGAATATTGAAAATGAAAATCCAAGGAAAAAAATAACACCTCGCGATTTTCCAAATTTATAGATTCTGTAATACGCCCAGGATCGACAAGTACCCAAATAAACGGAAAACTATCACAGCTGTAGCAAGATCATCCCACCACTTTGACCATTGCACTACCAAGGTGACTTTAAAATAACAGTCGCTATATTTACGGTTAAAATATCGATATATTTTTCAGGCTAATATTTCACTATTTTTATTTTTGCTTAAAAATATCGATACGTGTTTTTGTAAAATATCAATATTTTTTTAAAATATCGAAATATCGATATTTTTTTCGGTGGTCGGCTACTGGTGCCGTTGGGCATCCTTTTGATGCTGCATAATGAACGAATAATAAATTATTTTTAATTTAACAGAAATGTTAAGCCACGATGTACGTGATTAAGAATTATATGTTCACAAATTATGAATAATATTTAAATATTACGTTCTTGTATAGCACACAAACGGATTGCCCACGCGGTAGACTGGTATGTTCGTTTGGCATAGACAAATTTGTCTCAGCGAACGACATGCTGTATTTCAAGATGACTTTTACCCAGATAGCATCGTGTTGCGAGTTTATCCCACATATCCTATTTCCTATCAATTATTCAGCGGGTTTGTAGGAAATAAATGATTTGGCATAACGATCTCATATTTCATAAGGAGCTATTTTGTTTTATATAAAACCATTTTTTATTGCTATGTACGGTTATATATTCCAGACAATTAAGGAATATTAACATAGGCATATAAGGAATATTACAGACAAGGAATAATGATAATTAATTAATTTTTTTTTTGATAGTTTCTATAAATTTAAGATATCATTCGCACTTATTTGACTAAAACATTTCTCATTATGGCTGTATTCGATGATATATTCCAGACAATTAAGGAGTATGAACATAGATATATAAGGAATATTACATACAAGGAATAATGATAATTTTTTTAGATTCCTTCTATAAATTTAATATATCACTCAGTAGTAATTTGACTAAAATATCTCTCAGTATGGCTATTTCCGATGACATATTCCAGACAATTAAGGAATTTTAACATAAACATATAAGGAATATTACAAAGAAGGAATAATGATATTAACATGATGATAATTAATTAATTTTTCAAGGTTTTTTTCTATTAATTTAAGATATCCCTCCGCAGTTATTTCACTAAAACATTTCTCTACTTTAATTGGTACATATAAAGCACCAAATTAAAAAAAAAGCAAATAAATAATTAGAAGGGAAAACAAATATGAAAAACAAAGCTGATTATAAATACTATATATTACTTGCACGTATTTTAATGAGTTTGAAAGAAATATTTATTGAGAAAATATGGAAAATATGGTATAATGAAGAGTACAGATCTAAACATTCGGTTCGAGAGGATTTGGTACACTGATGAAAATAAGGCAAAACCTAGCCCAATTCCTTTCACCAGCATGTGTTTTCTGTGAATACGCTGAATCAGCTCGAGCCGAATGCTCAAGTCTGTTCTCATCATAAAACTTTATAGCTATGAATGTAGATAGGTCTCCAGAACTAACCCATGACTTTTTGTGCTTAGTATTGTCGTAGTATCGTTCGACATAACATATAAAATACGCCACAACCTTTCTGAAAATATCCAGTAAATATTATTCCAGCAATTTCGTCAGTCTGTATGGTATAGCCATTTTCGCTGCGATAGTAGATTTCTTCAAACCAAGCATCATCAGAAACATGCCAAAACCATGGAAATTAAGAGTCAGATAAGGTATTTTAACGTTTGTTTACATTCATCAATATATATCGCTAATCAAAGTATATACAAGGACCAAATACAAAAAAGGTAGCAAATTAGTATATAAGAAGTAACCTCTTATTATCGCATTGTTTCCAGCATTGGATTGGTGGTCTGTTCTGATCTCTTGAATGGTATACGTGAAACATATTTTAACGATATTTATTATATAACATTTTGACACTATAATGAGATACCTTGAGAAACTAATCGAGTTGTCAGTCATGTCAGTATTCTCATTTTTAAAATTCAAGATTAATTAAATAGGAATATGGAAAAAGTAAATTTAATGTTCCATGGTATTATACGATGAGTTACATTACGTAGTAAAGCAGAAACAGAGTGTAAAAAGCGCTCAGAGAAAGAAGCTCGAGAGGGGCTGTTTAATTTGCCTCTGTGTCCGGGTATCTTATCATATATTCCAATTTAGCATAAAACAATATTCAAGTCTTGTATTTTGAACAACCAGGACTATATCAATCGCGCGATATAACACTTCCCTCGTAAAGAATCAAGGTATCACAAACACAAGAGATGAATATGATAATTGTCCTGTCTCCAGAGCTTATAATTGTAAAATTAATTGCATGTATCGCCTGTACCTTCGTTCGCCAGTTTGCCATGGATCTTCTTAATAGCACTTTTTTACCCAAATTTTCATATTATACCCTGCTTGTAATAGTTTCCCAATCCAAGAGTAATAGTTTCCCAAGATTCCAGTTAGTTGAATGAATTCAAAAGAGGTTCGAAAGATTCGATCACATTTCTTAGTTTAGTATAAACATACTGTCTTGTCTTTTTGATCATGACCCTTTCCAGACACGCCATATAACATAAATATTTATTATATTTCGTTTTTAAATTGACTATTCCACGTTTGTGCTTATATGTAACAATAAGTTAATTAAAGCACACACTTTGCTCAAACTTTAGAAAATCTTCCTGAAAACTACTAAAATAAAAATAAACTAAACCGATAAGATCGTGAGAACCGAAAAGAATAAAATGTTCTCGCGAAGTTGCCTGCTTATATAACAAATCGTTTACCATCGGAGTATGCACATAAAACTTTTACTCCAGCAACATAAAAAGAAAATAAATCTGAAAACTTACACGAGAGTAATTTTCCGCAAATTTTCACCTTACCAGGTTTCGTCCTCCATGCATTATTCATGATATAATAATACATTTAATATTTCCTTTTATAGGGAACACCTTCATCATTTTAGTTGGTAAACTTTTTCAATTTCGCTCAGAAAAAATCCGACAAGAAAGCATGAAGCTCCTAAGAAATAATATTTATGTTATCCTTACATAAAGGTTCAATATATATGTAATTTATTTATATATGTGATAAATTATTACACATTTAGTGTTTATTAGTGTTGGGAACTATTGACTGAAATTGACTATCGACTGTCATGGAGTAAGAAGGTTAAAATTGTGAATGATAAATAGTAAAATACTTTTGTCTGTTTTTATAGCAATAATAGGTAATAGTTCGATTACCCCCTCGATTTTTGATAAAATATTTCCGTATATAAATAAAGCATTTACTTTATTTAAAAAAGCTCTAGTAGTTATTGCGCGATCATTTTTAATTGTCATGATTTAATTTTTTTTTCTATGATTAGGTGTATGTTTAATTTTTATTTAGTATTTATGGTTATTGTACATCTTTAGTTTTTAGATTTTGTGTAAGTTCTATTGGATTGTGTATATTTATGATAATATATTATTTGAAAATAGCAATTAACGTATTAAAATACGATAAATCATTTGTGGGGTATTATTCAATTTCATAAAAAAATCCCATTGCTTTTTACAGATCCACAGAACATTCAGATATAAAATTAATTCAACTTCGTTTAAAATGAAATTATTAATTGCATGTTAATGGTATTCAGTAGTTTTTTTTTTCTTTTTTAAAGTTAGTACGTGAAGGAATATGTACATCGCCGTCTCACTTATACTACCGTTGGAAAAATAAGCACATATAAAATTAACTGCTCCAAGCAATTGCCGCCGTCCTTTGCTCTCTCATAATTTATACAGGAAAGAATTCGTACATCTTCGTCTGACATCACGAATTAAACAAAACGCAATATTTCCATTGTTGAGTGTTATTGAGCGCCTACTGTATTACCTGCTGCTAATTGTATCTATTAAATAAGAAATAATTCAGTTATTTTAAGAATTAAATAATCTTTCCTTAAGCCATTTTTCAAATAATCAGCCACTGGTTACTCTAATTTCACCTGGATTGTTTACAACAACAAAAAGTATATAAAAAAATCTTATAAATAACAATTTCAAAATTCATTTGAATTATTTTTAGATGCTACAGTAAAACCGCCTCGAAGATTGACTCGCTACCAAGTCAATTTACGTCTACCACCGAAACAGATCGCCCTGTAAAATGATTGATGGCTAAATCGTTCTAAGCATCGTATTAATTCTGACGTTAAGCTTGCGAAAAGCCCACCAACCGACCAATAAACGGTTCATTGTTGTGCACCGTCGAAAGTTTAATGAATAATTTAGATCAGATAATTAATTGATAAGCGTTCAAGTTCGATTTCAATATTTAATTAGAACGTTTATAATTTTGCGTTAAATGACGTTATAGACTGTCGATTTCATAAAGCATATTTATTTATTTTATTTTTACAGAAGTAATTGTGTAAAATAGACTGTACTATATTTATGGAAACATATTTTCTAAGATTCTTTTATTAACCAAGCCTTTGTTATTACTCCATCATGTTATTATCATGGATAATGTGCTTAAATATATCATTTAAAATCATTAAAATATATCATTAAAATTATTTTGTCGAATTTTTAAATGTTTTCGTCGGTAACAACTTCTTTTGGGCGTCCACTGCGTTCACCATCTTCGCTGCTTATTTCACCACGTCTAAACTTAACATACCAATCTTTGATGATTTGATTTTCCTGGGGCAGTGTCCGGAAACTCAGCATCAAGCCAAGTTTTTGCTTCAATTGTTTTTTTCCCTTCAAAAAGCAATATTTTATCAACACGCGAAATTCCTTTTTATCCATTTTTTTCACAATAATAAAAGTTGCTTCACTCAAAATGCTATAATTCACAAACAGCTCTTAAATTTATACAGGCATCAGTTGAGGATTAGGGTTAACTGAAAAACATATGGATTTAATTCTAGTATCGCCATCTATGTGTCAAGCCGGGGACTTTTCAATAGACCTGTTATAACCATCATAATAATAAGGATAAGACCCGATACCTTCTGTGATCGTTCCTATATTTTAAGAGCCAACATTAAGCAGTAGATCTATTCAAAATAAAAGATTTGGTTAGTAAAAAAAAGTTTAAAAAAAAATTTATTAATTAAAATAAAAAAGTTAAATTTTAGGTCTGAATTTGACGAACTAGGCTTCAAAATTCAAAAGTATTTAAGATTTAAGTAAGAGTAACACCAAGTCACTAAAAAGGTTCGCTTGGTTTGGTTGGCTTCAAACTTTATTTCCTACCTGTTGTCCAATAGCTATATTTTTTCAATGTTGCTATGATCTAGTAACCTTATTTTATGTTTTAAGATGAAATCTTGGATAACTTCGTAAATCTATTAGATTTCGAGGCCATCGTGCAGTTTTCTTCATTGATAATTAATTGAAGAACTTTGTCTTGGCAGTGTTGGATTACTAGTTGGTTTGATGTCTTACTGAAACCACATATTTGTCCAAACTAACTTTATGATTAACTGATAAACTAATCTCTTTGATTTTAGGTCAAGTTGAGAATATTTTCCGACTAGTCAGTACAGTTATTTGATTTTCTCTGTTTTTTGTCTCACATGATGTTTCCAATATAACTACCATCAAGACGGATTCAGAGGTATTTAGCTGACCCTGTTTGAAGAATTGGGTACCCCTTTGGTTATTTTGCCGCAACGCAAAATTAACATGTACAGATTTAGAGATATTAAGCAGTATTTTTCAGTTTCTAGTTCATTTTGCAGATATACTTTTACCATAATAACTGTGTTGTTGGCAAATGCTTCAAGTAGTATTTCTATTGTTGATGGGATATCAGCAGTGTAGAGCTGATACAGGAGTGATCCTACAACATTACTCTAGTCTGAAAAGTAAGAAATGTCACATCATGCGAGATTTTAAATTTTCTTTCAAGAAGATATAACTCCAGCAGTTGTCTCCTCCTCTAAGATGACAGTAACAATGAATAAGATAAGATAATTGAAATATTAATCTAAATTAATGTGATGGTAAAATACGTAGAACCAAAACTGACATCATTAAAATTAATGCGGCTATTTCTTTTTCCTAAAACCGTTTCACGCAGAAGAAACACTCAAGTGCTGGCGGAAAAAAGGATCTTTTACAGCGTGCGCGTGTTGAAATTTTTAAAGTCTATCTCGTTGATGTTACTTAATATTACATGACTTTGCTTGAGCTTTTCAGTCGGTGTTTTTATTATTTGCCGTTACACAGCAGCCGTTGAAACGCTACTGATCCACCTACTACTAAAACCGCTTTTAATATTCCTGACAAGATTAATTTAGACTAAATGGATTCAGACAACTTAACAGTAATGCTTTGTATAAATTAATATTGTCGTTCATGAATATAAAGTAAAGAAATAATCAATTTAAAAATAAGTAGTATTTAAATTAATTCGGTGGTTGAATAATAAGTTTTAACATTTATATGCCTTACATGTATGCCTTACTACTCGCTTTTTGACAACATATGACTCCACTTTTAATAAAAATTGTTCATAGCGACAGTTATCATGTTTTGTTTATTTGATGGTTGATTGCCAATAAACTTACTCCATTATTGTTTTATGAAGAGCCATCGTGTTTCTATGGATGTTTATGGAAAAAAACCTTATCTGAAAGTTTCAAAATGTGTGCTATTAGCAGTTAGTAATTTAATTTAATTAATTTAATTAACCAAATACAATAATAAATATTTTATGCACAGCAATATTTTCGGTTTTACAAATATTACTCTAGTAAATCTAGCAATTATGATGACAACAAGAAGCAACTTACGACGAAACATCTTTATGAACTTAACCAGCATAACTATTTACTAATTGTCCTTTTAAAACAATCGATGCAAAGTATGCCATTTACATACGTAAAACACTGGATATATTTTTATTCATTGAAAGATCGATCCTACAAATTTCTTTGCCATAATGTTACCTCTAGAAATGCATTAAATATATTACACTTCAATCTCTGACGTGTTGTATAAAAACATCTCCAGAGGTTGTTTCACTTTACAATGGATTATCACAATATTGTTGACCTTGCAATAATTTACAAGGTAGTATATTCAGCAAGTTCATTTTACTATCATCATCTCTCTTCTTTTTTAAAAACAAGTATTATATCACTGTACAATATTGAATATTTTGGCAATTTTTAATTACAAATATTCTTGTATTTCAATTATTTAATAGTTTAATATATTTGTGAGGAATTACTTTCTTGCTGCTACAATCACCGATTGATGGCCCACATTCAATATATATTCTTGTGATCAATAATCCGGCTATAATTTTTAGACAAATAACAACCACAGTAACTGCACTAACCAAGAAAACTACATGTCTTCTAGGATAGTTTTTGGAAGTTGAATCCACATAAAATCAGTTCTACTTGAAAACAAAGGAATAAATTCATAAAACATAATAAACATATGGTAAAATTATTCCATAAATTAAATATATTTAACACATAATTTCTCTGTTAATACCAAGTACAATACACGTGGAGGTATATTATCCAGTGGATGAAAATGCAAGATGGCGAACCAAAATCAATATGAACAAATAAAAAAATACTACTTTCAAGTAATATTGTTAGGACTTGCATCTATACTGATCATTTGTTTTCTCACTTTAAAGTAGCTTTATTGAAAATTAAATTGGTACAATATATATTAATCGAAACATTTTCTGGCTATATTTTTAGA
This sequence comes from Rhynchophorus ferrugineus, assembly GCF_030347505.1. NCBI lineage: Eukaryota > Metazoa > Arthropoda > Insecta > Coleoptera > Curculionidae > Rhynchophorus > Rhynchophorus ferrugineus. The sequence goes on along the minus strand of NW_027472580.1, from coordinate 84,585,173 downwards.
TTATGTTGCTTAACAATTATTTATAATGATATTTCGCATTTCCACCATATAATCAAATATTGCAGGCACCTAATATATTTAATATATAAAGATGTTTATACCAAGTGCAATACACGTGGAGGTATATTATCCAGTGGGTGAAAATGCAAAATGGCGAACCAAAATCAATATGAACAAATAAAAAAATATTACCTTCAAGTAATATTGTTAGGACTTGTATCTACACTGATCATTTGTTTTCTCACAATACATGTGCAGATATATTATCCAATGTTGGCAAGTTAGTACTATTAGAAGTACTATAAAATATTGAAATACTTTATTATACCTTAAATGCTTCAAATATAATATTACAAAGAATATATTAGCTGATTAGTAGAAATTAGTAAACATCATAATTACTACATAAAGTTATAATAGTGGTCATATACTACAACATTGGGAAATACATACTAGTGTATTTATCCCACAGATGTACATATTTAACAGTAATTTGTAAATTAAGATTAGCAATTAACGATATAAACTCTTAACGGATATGAGATGTTCGCTGTGATATTAGCTATATTGAAACAAAAAGAAAATAATTAATGAATACCATCGTTACGTAGCTAAATAATAAAATTATTGTTCTGAAAAACACTTTTAATGGACTCCTTATGCCGCTAAAACTTAAACAAACAATCTCGTCCACTATACTGCAATGAATTGATACAAAACATCACGACACAATGGTGCAAAACAGGAGTTGTCAGATAATAATGACATACGCCGAGGGATTTTTCAAAAAGTTTCCATTCACGTCGTTAAATTCAGCCTAAACTTTACGAAAAGGTCGCTTCATTCTCATTATGTTCCACATCCCGCAGAATCCGACACTGCACTGCAGTCGAAATTTACAGCTCCATCAACCTATTTAGTAAGAACCATTAATCTTGCGTTTTGTTTTCGCGCGTTCCGTAATATACCCCGTCCATTTTCCGCATGATGAGACCCAAAGAGCATCCGTATGGTGAGCCTCTTGCTTTAAACCAGATAACTACGGAATTAATATTTGTAAAATGGTTAAATATTAAGAGTACTAGTAGCAAAAGTGATTTTGTTTGTCAGTATTATATTAGGTGCGAGTGAAGCGAGTGAAGGGGTGTAAGGTGTGAGAACGAAACCATAGACTGTTGCTGGATAGACCATAATGTTTATATTGTAATAATTATTATTGAGAGTAAATTAATGGTTGTTCTAGAAGACCAGGTTTAATAATATATAACTTAAAATTTTTTAGATGTTTAACACGGTCACTGCCAGCTGACATAGTCTGCATTTTGTTAGAATACATTACTCCACAACATCTCCGGATTTGGCGCATGCGCATATTCAGTTCCGTTCTCTCATTTTAATATTATTAGTAACTGTTCTCAGGTGAACAGAACAATTGAAATAAGCTAATTATATATCAAACGAAACGTTAATTATTTAAAAAGTAAACCTATATTCAAAAGAATTTTGCGTATTTTTGTTCTTAAATATTAAGAACTTTCTGAACATTAACTAAACAACTTCCAACACTTCCTTTTTATAACATTACAAAAATCATTGTCCTGGTAATATTCCCTAATTGGATGCTCAAAAAGTTGGAGTGAAATACAACTAGTGTATTTCCTCAAATACGCTTGTTGTAAATAATAATAAAGATTAATGTAATAACTAACTAGCAATAGATATTCTTTCGATTTTAATTTTGATCTCTTTGCATATTTACAATGATTTTATTTGGCATAAACAGAAAATATTTTTTTAACACTTTTCTTTACTACTTTGCCAGTCATTAATTTTAGAATTTACTGAATAAAAAGGAATTTCTAAATACATATAAAATTCGCTTTAAAATTATTATTCTTTATGTTTAATAAGTAACAAATTTTTATTAATTTAATAACCCCATTAACAATAGGTAGGCATAAAGTTATTTTTGTAATACAACTATATCTAGGTTTCAGAATTCGATATAAGTCTAACATAATGATTTAATATGTTTCCTAAAAACTATGCCAAGGAGGACCAAATTACCTACATCCTTTTCTTCGTTTTCACTGTACTACATTGCTTAAATACAACAATAGCAATAAAAACGACACCATATCTAAGAGAACAAAGCTCTTTTTTCACACGATACAACACTTTTGTAAAGTATATAAATCACGTTTTAAGCAATAGATGAAATAGATGAAATCAAAATTATAAATAAATTTAAATATGGTTTTGTTCCAGTTTCTCATTTCATTCAAATTTGCGAAGTTAACAATACACATGTATTCACAGTATTCTTCTAGTATATTAGTTTTAATTTCGTACATTACTTTCCTATATTTTCCGGGAATATAATACCTGGTGAAACTGCCTAGGCTTTAGATAATTATTCAAAGATTTTGAAATTAAATAACCTGCTAGCAAATCTGCAGCACGTTAAGTAGGTAACTCAATTACCTTATGCATATGCTTGATATTGAAACATATTACCTGAGAGTACAAATTAATTTTGAGAATCAATTACATTGCACGTGAATATAACAATAACTATATATACATTAATGCCACAATTCTGAATTTTTTTAATGAATTACTCCTTATATTATGATGCTTAGTATAATTTTAGTTTACAAAATTAATATATTACTACTGTTCTGTTGTACTTACATCAACACACAAAAAATACAGGATATATTGCTCGACAACATCTCCAGATTTGGCACATGAACACTATCCTGCATAGAATAAACCATAGAAAAGAATAAACTATATGAAACCATATTGTCTTCCTTTTCTAATGGTGGTTCATTCTTTTCGAATCGATGGGTACGGTCCATCAGATCAAAACAACAAAAAGTCTAGAATATTTAGATTTTGTGTTACAGTAATAATTCTATGGTAATAATAATTAAATTGTTGTGTTATTGGTGGTCTAACATACATTGGTTTTTAAAAAAAAAGAACAAGGGCAAGTGCAGAATGTAAAGTTAAATTTTTAAAAGTTACAAAATCCAAACAGCATCAATTTTATTTATAGTGGGAATATTAGCTACCCAATTTATAACACATTGTTTTCAACGACCTGGAATAGGTATCAACATATGCCAAAATTTAATGATAATAAGAACTGAGAAGAAAATGAGTCTTGTTTTACTGGAAGTAGTCAAGTCATTAATGAGGTTAATCCATCAAGAGCAGTAGCAAGAACTGTAGTAACTGGTAATAATTAGAGATTTATTTTAAACATATTATATTTTAGTCATTACTTGAATTTAATTTTATAGCTAAGATGTAGCTAGAATTTGTTGTAGAATAAAAGTCGAAGAATGTGAAAATCAAATAATCAGAGAAGAAGAAATTAGACAGCGGCAACGACACCGAATGATCTAATGACAAGGAAAATACAATGCATTATTATATAAGAGTATAAGTAAATAAATTATTGTTTTGTAAATATAATGATGTACTGGCTGAGATGTTTTAGGCTAGTAAATTTACAATGTCTTAATCGAAAGCTCGAGGTAGTCAATTCGTTAATGAGATTTGTGGATAAAGATAGTAGCGATAGTATTTGGTGATTTTTGGGAAAATTTTACAGCTTTCATATATAGTGGTGGCTTTTTCGTCTGGTTTTAACTTTATTGGCTATGTTTGATCTAAACGATTTTGGTCTTTTTCATGGTAATGTTTATTTATATGGTTCTTGGAGTTCTTGTTAATTGCTAAAATATGTGAATTTATTTAAATATGGTGTTTTTATAAAAATAAAAAGGCATATAGAAATTATTTTTATTATTTCATTTTATTCAATAATTTTTTAAGTAATGTGTTCTTTCCAAAAATTTTACCATTTTTATTTACTTCCTGAACCTATTTACCTGCTTAATATATTCGACATTAAATCTAATAAACACCATAAAAAATAAGTAAATGTATGCTGTTTATACGTATGCGCCAAACTCGGATTATTCTCTGTTTTGAAATTAAATGGAGCCAATACGGGCATGCGTCAAATCCGGAGATCTTGCGGGGTAATGTATCCTTACTTATTTACCAACCTTATTTCATATTTTATCTTCGTAAATCCAACTGATTTCGTTTTCATCCTGTAGATCTTCATTGGTTACCTAGCGATAAACATTGGTTATTAATCATAGAACTTTTTTTCAGGTGTGTTGGATTACTAGTTGGTTTGATGTCTTAGTGCAACCCCGTCTTGTTCTAGAATTAATCTTTACTTTTAATATATGTAAATAGTACATTTTTCCCAAATTACGAAGAAATTCCGGGTTATCCTTATGTTAACATTATAGATGTTAACTAGCCAGAACGATGACCAATCAGTTTCGTAATGTGACAATCACATTTACCATACTCAAACAATAAAATGATAATAATATAGAAAAATCCAATAACAAGTAAACTATTATAAATACATTCAAAATATTTAGTTATATCCTGTGAAATATAGATACGGCATTGTCTGCGATTATTTTCCGGATTTGAAATATCAATCGATTGTAACTAAGGGAAACATTTTAGTTCCAAACAGAAATAAAAATGTACTTTTAAAGTTTCCTGTAGTTTTATTAAAAGCGACTAGGTCTAGCAATAAATTGTTTCAAATTGCTGCAATATTGTACAAGCGATACATCAAAACTTTCTTCAATATAAAGCAAATGAAGCCAACTAAAACTATAACGGAAATCCATTCAGAATTAATAGGATTTATTTCCTCTTTTGAAGGTTCGATCAATTATACCATAGTTTGACGTACCAATTTAATGATATATAATTGTTTTATGATATAATTTGAGAAGCAAATATGAAATTCCATATTCACATTAAGATGTTAATATTGTCACTAAATGCGACAGCATTTTGTATTTTCAAGCTATTAAATGCTATTAAAATTTGCTACCAAAACTCATAAAAAACTATTATAAACTTTGGTTGGTTATGCTGCAGCGCCATATTTCAATTGTCGGTTTTGGTTTGAATTATTTAAAAATGGTGAACTAAGTAACAACTCACGCTCCTAAAAAACTTTCAGACAATTTAACAATCGACTGCTATTGGAAAGATCCAACGATCCAATCCAACAACCAGACAAAATAGCCTCAAATGTATTTTCGAACCGCTTCAAAATCGTGGTTTTATCGACTGCAAGGTAAAAGAAGAAAAATTTTCAGTAGTGTATTGGTACTGGATAGAAGTAGAAAGTTGTAGAAAATAATGGAAAATATTTTGATTTATACTTGTATTAATATATATTGTATAACTATTAATAGAAAACAATGAGAATGCATGCAAGCACCTTTTAAATTCAACTAGTCTTTCTTTACTTTTATTTTTATAAGATATTATTTTATATAGATAATCGATTTTAAACGTCTCGGCTCAACAAATAAGTAATCGAGCAAGATTAAGGACTGCAAGAAAGATATTGCGATGGTCAAACAAAAGAAGTGAAGGAAACTGTGGTAAAAGGGTTTTCACATCTGCTTGCCACAAAAACCCAAATAGGATTTTCTATGTAATCTGATTTTGCATCCATTTGTAACTAATGTTCTACCATTTTATACCTCAGATGAAGAATGGCTGTTTCTTTTAACATTTTATTGAAATATGTTAGATTAGAATTGATTCCAAAGAAAATAAAAATGGTTCCATGTCAGTACAGTCTGTTTGCTGGGTTTAAATTGTTTAAATTTAAAAGTAAAGTTTTAGTAAATATGCATATTAACAAAAATCATTATGACTATATAAAACAACTGTTATTTACAACAGTAGATTCTCTTTGGAAACAGCACACACCACATATCGATCAAATCAAATATTTATAGATTATAAGCATATTTTCTGTATTTGCGAGGGATATATTATATCTGTTGAAAATATTGCAGCATTTATGATATAAGTGTTGAAGTATCGAAATGCGAGGGAGATCTATTCGACAAATAGTTACAAAATATTCTTTTTGACATATCTTACGACTTTTGTAAAGTGAACAAGTCATGGGTTGCGCACATATGCTGTAAACGTGTACAATAACTGAAGAAGAACAAACTATAATATTTGCTGTTCCTATCATTTGACATTATCCGGTTAACAGGTCCTATTCCCCTCCAAAAGTATAAACAGTAAATCAAAAATTGTTGCTTTAAGCGTGATTGGTGATTCCTTTCTGGCTCACTAAACAGACATTGTTCTTTATACTGAGAATATTTAGAATAAAATTCTTTATTAATGAAAAAGTAACTAAAATTATGACTAAACATGTATTGGCCTATACATAAATTTTAAAGAATATACCACAGATGTTGTTACAATGTCATATTCAAGCCTCACTGACAAGCTTCTCTTGTTGAACAAACAATAAAAAAGAAAATCGTGGTAACAAAGAGTTTTTTACTGCGTTGAATTGGTACCGAATAAATCGTATTTACGTTTTACTTTTTGCTTCAATTGAAAGAAAATATAGACTGAATGCTGCGTGAAGCTTTAGGTAACCATGCTCCAGCGATCTCAAAATTTGTAAACTGAATTTAACATTTTAAAAGTTCGTTCGTTCGAAAGAACATCCTTATCAGTCAGAAAAATTAAAAAACCACGATTTCAACGCATTTTCTTAATCAAACCCTCAATAGGGATAACTCCCGACTACAATTAATACATTTGAATCGAACACTGTGCAAAAAAGGGCCGAAACACAAGCAAACACAACAATGAAATTCGTCAGCATGACGACCCTTAATCGCATGTTTCAAAACCGACGAAAACATGCCTAGAAACATTAAATGGGAAGTGGGTAACACTTGCCATATTCGCCGGACCTTACTCCTTCTGACTACTAATTGTTCCAATATATGAGCCGTGACCCGTCTGAGCAGCGTTTTACTTCTTATGATGATACCAAGAAATGGGTCGATCAGTGCATAGCCTCAAGAAAACCTCGTTCAGTTGACATGTAATCGAAACTTACAACAACTTTAAACAACAAATAAAAAAACTATCCGTTAAGTCTAATTTACAGGCCTTAATAATATCATGCCTCATGCTGACTTCTAGAGGAAATTATTTTTTTCCTTTATATTAATTTTTGTTGACCAAAAATTATAGTAATTTGTTCTAAATGAAGAAATGGTCCAACAAAATTGTTTTAGCCCAAAATGGAAAAATATCTTAGTGGTTAAAAACTGCTAAACTGCACTAATGTAATTTCATATCACATAAAAATAGATATATTTTATTCCTTTCAGTGTATTTGTCCTTCCAGAGGGACAATGCAATAAATAGCCTTGAAGTACACATCTGTCATTTTCCCGAGAATAAATTATATTATTTAATTTCCTTACATCTTATGGCTTAACAGGTCAATTGAAAACTCCCCGGCCAGACACATAGATGGCGCTACTAGAATGAAATGCATATGTTTTTTATTTAGCCCTAACCCTAAAAAAATGCGTGTATAAATTTGACAGCTGTCGGACCATTAGTTTTTGAATTATAGCATCTTGAGCGAAGCAACTTTTGTTATTGTGAAAAAAATTAATAAAAAGGAAATTCGCCTGTGTGATAAAATATTGTTTTTTGAAGGGAAAAGATACAGTTGAAGCAAAAACTTGGCTTGATGCTGAGTTTCTAGACACTGCCCCAGGAAAATCAACCATCAAGAATTGGTATGCTAAGTTTAGACGTGGCGAAATGAGCACCGAAGACTGTGAGACGCGGTGGGCGCCCAAAAGAGGTTGTTACCGATCGCCGCATTTGAAGAAAAAGAGAGTGCTGCTTCACCAAGACAAATACACCGTGTCACAAGTCAGTGAAAGCGATGGCAAAAATTCATCCGTCCACCGTATTCTTCAGATCTGGACCCCAGCGACTATTTCCTGTTCTCAGATCTCGAAAGAATGCTCGCTGGGAAGAAATGTTCGTCGAATGGAGAGGTGATCGCTGAAACTGAGGCCAATTTTGAAGCAAAGGACAAATCGTACTACAAAAATGGTATTGACAAGTTGGGGTCGCTATAATCATTGTATCACCTTTGAAGGAAATTGTGTTGAATAAAAAAAACTAATTTTGCCAAAAAATGTGTTTTACTATGGTAGGCCGGGGACTTTTCAATTAACTGTTACTTCTACGATTATTAAGAGCAAAAGTTACTTTTTCACCGGTTGTCTATCTCAAGAGACGCATATACTAGAAAGTTTTTTTTACTGCAGGTGGAACTGAAAGGGTTAAATTTGATCACATTTTAATGTTACTAATCAATGAAACTGCTCTTCAACATTGTTATAATTTATCAATTACAAACTAGTATTGAGATGTCCAAACAAACCAAAACTAGTAAAGAAAATAATATACATTCATTATTAAGCGCAACTACTTTCCAGTCCGAAAATATCGATCTACTGCAATGAATACAAACATTTTACTTCCCCAGCTGACCGTCTAAATTAAAGAACTGATAATTTCTAAATTCCAAATTACCGAATGACCCTACCCTGGGACATAAAACATTCACTAATCTTCCCCTTTTTATTATTCACCAGAAAAAAAAACACCGGGACGTATACGCATCCGACAAAACTTTAATTCCAACCCGTACGGAAATAAAATTAACCGCAATAACCTCGAAGGAAAATTAAAGACTTGCCGGGCTCGACAGCCGTGTTTTTTTTTACGTCTCCTGGTGTCTGTTCCAGATCTTTATAGCAATTTTCATCGTTTTTCTTGCAGACGTGCAACTAATTTACAGGATCCATTAGGACGTAATTTTTTTTTAATTCGATAAAAAAAGATACAGCGAGGAAACGTTATTTTTACCAGGCTATTTTCAATCATTATGTTCCCTTTCGCAGAGCAATTTTCTTGGCCCATTGTTATATCTATTGTATACAGCTGACCTACCGACCTCATGAAACACTACTGTTGCAACATATTCTGACGATATAGGCGTTTTATCATCACACGAAGATCCAATATCAGCCACAGGAAACCTCCAACTTCTTCTTAACAAAGAAATGGAAATAGAAAAAAAATATAGTTACAAAACGCAAACAGCTTGGGCTTAAACTAAACCAAATGTACTGGCTGATGGAGCGTAAATCTAAATTATCACTACATAACAAGGTTTTGCTGTAAAGTTAATACTTAGGCCCATATGGACTTCTAGAACTGTGGGGTACTACTAGCAAATCTACCATAGCTATCCTCCAGAGGTTCCAAAATAATGTGTTGAGAATCATCGTCGATGTCCCATATTACGTCTCCAACAAACTAATTCAGCACGATATCCCCTTAGAACCCATAACGAGTATGATTCGAAGTGTTAGAGCGAAGTACTCTGAAGTTAGAATAGTTTTTAGAATAAGTTAGGGTAGACTTTAAAATAAGTTAGAATAGTATCTAGAATAATATTTAGATTATAAGTTTGTACAGCAAATCACTTACTGAAGCGATCTTCTACATGTTAGGATAGTTATATAGTACAACGGAAATCATACAATAATACTTATTGCCCACGGGCAGATTATTGAAGTTCTAAGTGATTAATAAAAATTATGTTCTCTTTATAATTTTACACAATCCAGGAAGAAGAAAATGTTTTAATACCCCTGAATTTTTGTTTTTTTTATTTTATCACCCACAAATCTTTAAAAATATGATATCGATTATATCGGTCTACATTTGTATCTAATTGTTGTTGCTTTTATATCCAGAAATAAGAATAAGGACAAGAAATAGTTTTGCATTTGATTTTATGTGTGAAAAAGCCAACTCAATAAAAATACATAAAATTTGTACCTAAAAATGATTTATTAAAATATAACAAATTTGCATTTATGATATACTTGTCTTAAAATATAGTCCAAATGTATAAAATTTAACAGTTTTACTTTTTCTGTCATGTTCAACAGAAGTTTCTCTTATCAGACCACAAATATAATCATAATCAAGTAAGTAAATTCCATTGTTTTAACCGCGATTGCAATAGCTCTGCTTTATTTTTTGGAAAATGTAAGTCTCTTACTAAGTTAATAAGATCCTCAGCGTTGACGATGTGTGCTATCTTTGGCTAAGATTCAATACCGAATTCGGAATGTACTGATACAGATGAACTCCGTGATGGACGACTACCTTAAGAGACTAATTGATTTTACAATACAGAAGCAATAGGATTGTTTTCTGCATTTGAATTTTTGTTTAAAGTGGATTTACAATGCAAAAATAATAAACTATATGATCGCCACTTAGTTCCCTCCAAATTATTGGCACTGCAGAGTTCATTGCCCTTTTTACCTATGTACCAGGCTACAATAAGACGTAACACAACTTAATGAATAGTTCATACAATTGAAAAAGAAAAGGAAATAAACTAATCCTCTAGAACATTAGATTACACATATGGAACCCATTTTATTGTCTTGACTGTTAACAGGTAGATTGAATACGCTTCGTAAATCTTTAAATTTGTACTTAAGTTGAAGTTTTTCTCTTACTTTACTTTAACAACAAAATATAAGTATTTCTATTTTGTAATAATACAACGTAGGGCAAAAATCCCACTGGAATTTGATTGCCTATAGCTTTATTCAAAGAAAAGATAAGTAAGTTTGGTTTTCATAGAAAGTGTACTTGGCCTTTACATGTTTTTTTTTTCATTATTATTGAAAAATTATATCGCCTAAATGGTGACCGCGATTTGCTATGCAACTTTCAGCTCTTTTAAGGCATTTTTCATGACATACTGCAACATCAGAGGGTGAATTTCTTCAATTTCGTGACGAAAGGATGTTTTTAAGATATTGAATCGTTTTGGGTCTTATTCGCATAAACTTTAGATTGAAAAAAAAAACAACAAAAAGTCTGGTGATGTTAAATCCGGAAATCTAGCTGGCCATGCTAAATCGCCGCTTCGCGAAATTAGTCTACGTGGAAAAACGTCATTCAATAATAGAATTGTTGAAAGAGCTATGTGTGCTCTGGCCTCATATTGCTGAAACCACATATCCTCTAGTCCCTGCTCTTCCATTTCAGGCACAAGAAAATTTCAAGTCATGTCTTGGTACCGTTCATCAGTAACAGTAACTGCAACACCTTATCTATTTTCAGAAAAATAGGGACCAATGATGTTCCCACACTATACAGTTCTTTTTAGTGGATGTAATGATATCTCATAAATTAGTTGAGGATTCTGTGTTCCCCAAAACCGTCTGTTGTGTTTATTGGCGTGGCCACTGAGAAGAAAATGGACTTCATCGCTCATTATCAATTTAGACGAAAAATATTCAATTCCACTACATAGCCTTAGGATTATATTACTGTATTAAAATCGAAGAAATTTTTGGACTAATTGAATTTTGTACGGGAATATTTTCAAATCAGTTTTCAAAATTCGCCTTAAACTCTGTGCAGAAATGTGTAACCGGGAACCTCGTCTTCATATTGATGTTTCTGGAGACACTGCAACACTATCGCGCATCAAAGCCACATTTTTAGGTTTACGAGACATTCGCTAAATTCCAGAAAGAGGCTTGACTGCTGTCGTATCGTACTATCGAAAATTCGCATGTAAATAATAAATTGTGATTTTGTGAGGCACTGGTAGACATTAGGATATTTTTGACGCAATTTCCGCCGAGTGGCAATAATGGAAATATTATTTTCAATAAAAATTGGCACTATTTCTGCTCGTTCTTGTGACGTATATTTATCCATTATAAAATTTAGACGTCTACGCAACACAATGGTTAAAACGAAATTGAACTAAATGTCACAGGACCAAGATGGTGCGCTATCAAAATAGTAGCGGGACTTTTGCCACACTGTTACATTGTGTACAGGATATAATTGTGTATTTAAATGTTAGAATACGAGCAATTTGTAACTGTTACAACTTTTATTATTATCTTCTAAATCAGCACAAAAGTGAAATAGGAATTATGTCTGCTGATAAAAAAAAGGTAATATGATTAAAAATTAGTATCCCTTCAATCAAATGTTTAGATGCCAACGAGAATAAGTTGCTTGAGATTATAGGATTTACATCTCAATATCAAGCATGTCCTCTCAACAATAACTTTAATAATTATAATATTAAGCTGTAAGATTAATATCATATAGTGGTTGATTTCTATTTAACTCAAATATCCTAACAGTTAACCGAACCCAAGCACATCTATTCATCTACATTTAGCGATTTGAAATAAAATATTTCATGTAAAAATTCTTCAGCCACAGTGCCTCAGCCGACTAATTCAGTAGACTACTATATTAGAATTACAGTTTTTATTAACAGTATATAAAAAAAAACGATGGTGTTGTATAATATTTTTTAAAATGTATATATAAAGTATTAAATTCTAGATTTTCATATCAGTTTCCATGGATGTTTTTGACATGTAATTAATTTAGAAATCCCATTAAAAAGTCAGGCAGGTCAACAAAAGGTCATCATTTTACTTTACGAAACTATTTTTAATGTGAATATTTTGTATGTTAAAATATAGTAATTTCCTTCATAGATATTAGTTCAGGATAAATTTTCTCCGTAAATTCAATACCAAGGTTCACAAAACTGAAACACTACTTTATTTCGTATAAAATACCGAAAGTTCAAAAGGTCAACCCATTGGCAGGTAATAATAGAAAATTATGAATGATTTATGCCGTTGTTTCAACCCAAGGATAGACGTAATAGTGCTGCAGCTGCCAGCATAAATAACAAAGTAAAGCCTAAATAAATCAGTGGTTTTCTCAGGATTCTGTGTACAGTTTTGATCATTTGGAAGTAATAATTTCTTTCAATTGTTTAAGATCATTATTTCATAGAGAAAATTACTACATTTTATATTTTAACTTTATCCTGAAATACAATTACACGAGAGAAATAAACAAAAAAATCATTAATTATTTATTTATTTTTTAATATTATATTTTTATTGCATTTTACAATAACACACATATTATATGTGTTCTTGCGTATTTATTTCTATAGCAACTATTATTCAATGCCCAACTAAAAAACATTAATTGCAATCAACCACTGTTGATTGCTTTTTCTGCATCAACCACCGCTTCAACCACTGCGTTTGAATGCATTACGTATTATTCACCATATTTCTTAATATATTTTCTGTGTTATACAGAATTTTTATTTGGTTGATTATATTAACAAATTAATTCAGAATTATATGGAATAAGTTTTACCGTAGACTTTTCAAAGAGCTGATTATATTTTGAGCCAAACAAACTAATATTTTAATACAAGCACATATTATATGTGTTCTTGCGTATTTATTTCTATAGCAACTATTATTCAATGCCCAACTAAAAAACATTAATTGCAATCAACCACTGTTGATTGCTTTTTCTGCATCAATCACCGCTTCAACCACTGCGTTTGAATGCATTACGTATCATTCACCATATTTCTTAATATATTTTCTGGGTTATACAGAATTATTATTTACTTGATTATATTAAAAATTAATTCAGAATTATATCTAATATGTTTTACCGTAGACTTTTCAATGAGCTGATTATATTTTGAGCCAAACCAACTAATATTTTAATACAAGCACATATTATATGTGTTCTTGCGTATTTATTTCTATAGCAACTATTATTCAATGCCCAACTAAAAAACATTAATTGCAATCAACCACTGTTGATTGCTTTTTCTGCATCAATCACCGCTTCAACCACTGCGTTTGAATGCATTACGTATCATTCACCATATTTCTTAATATATTTTCTGTGTTATACAGAATTATTATTTACTTGATTATATTAAAAATTAATTCAGAATTATATCTAATATGTTTTACCGTAGACTTTTCAATGAGCTGATTATATTTTGAGCCAAACCAACTAATATTTTAATACAAGCACATATTATATGTGTTCTTGTATATTTATTTCTATAGCAACTATTATTCAATGACCAACTAAAAAACATTAATTGCAATCAACCACTGTTGATTGCTTTTTCTGCATCAACCACCGCTTCAACCACTGCGTTTGAATGCATTACGTATTATTCACCATATTTATTAATATATTTTCTGGGTTATACAGAATTATTATTTACTTGATTATATTAAAAATTAATTCAGAATTATATCTAATAAGTTTTACCGGAGACTTTGCAAAGAGCTGATTATATTTTGAGCCAAACAAACTAATATTTTAATACAAGCACATATTATATGTGCTCTTGCGTATTTATTTCTATAGCAACTATTATTCAATGCCCAACTAAAAAACATTAATTGCAATCAACCACTGTTGATTGCTTTTTCTGCATCAATCACCGCTTCAACCACTGCGTTTGAATGCATTACGTATCATTTACCATATTTATTAATATATTTTCTGGGTTATACAGAATTATTATTTACTTGATTATATTAAAAATTAATTCAGAATTATATCTAATAAGTTTTACCGGAGACTTTTCAATGAGCTGATTATGTTTTGAGCCAAACCAACTAATATTTTAATACAAATAGTTATAACAGTCTATAGCTATAACAGAACATATATACGCTATACTAAAAACAGCTCTACATAAGTTTTTGGTGGTTCTGTGTTGTTAAGTATATAAACACAAGCACAACAAGAATAATATATCAATACTAACTTATATTAGTTTGAAAAATTACTGATTTTCACTTAGGGGATAAGAAAAAATAAAATCAAACGAATAAAATCTATCTCTCTACCCCTTTATTTTCTTATTTTCTCAAATAATCATTACGTAATCTTGTTTAGCAGCATTTCGCTTTCAAAAAGCACTTATTGAGATGTTTATGAATGACTGGCACAGTTTTGTTTAAAAGCACATCAAACAATGGATAATAACAAATAGACTTTATGGTTCTGTACTATAACAACCTGTTTGGTCTCGTGTGTCATATAACGGTATTTCCGATGTTAAATATCCACCATGCTCTTTTTTTTTCGCTTCTCTATTCTGCGTCTTTGCAATCTGTTTCAGAACAATAAGCTACTATGTTGTCCATCTTCTAAACTGTTTGTTATAATATTTTTCAATGAGAGAGGTTCAATCTGTGGTCGCTGCTTCCATACGTCTACATGAACACGTTGCTGAGCGCCAATGCTAGCTCGTTTATATTTTTCGCTTTACTGTTCATGCACCGAGATCCAGATAACAGGTCAATTGAAAAGCCCCCGGCCTGACACATAGATGGCGCTACTAGAATTAAATCTGTCTGTTTTTAGCTACAACCCTCAAAAGATGCGTGTATAAATTTGACAGCTGTCGGATTATTAGTTTGTAAACTATAGCATTTTGAGTGAAGCAACTTCTGTTATTGTGAAAAAAATGGATAAAAAGAAATTTCGTGTTTTAATAAAATATTACTTTTTGAAGGGAAAAAATACAGTTGAAGCAAAAACTTGGCTTGATACCGAGTTTCCGGACACTGCCCCAGGAAAATCAACCATCAAGGATTGGTATGCTAAGTTTAGACGTGGTGAAATGAGCACCGAAGACGGTGAACGCAGTGGACGCCCAAAAGAGGTTATTACCGACGAGAACATTACAAAAATCCACAAAATGATTTTGAATGACAATAAATTGAAATTGAATGAAATAGTAGACACTCCAAAGATATCAACTGGACGTGTACATCATATCATTCACGAATATTTGGGTATGAGGAAGCTCTGTGCAAAGTGGGTGCCGCGCGAACTCACTTTTGACCAAAAACAACGACGAGTTGATGATTTGGAGCCGTGTTTGAAGATGATCAAGCGTAATAAACCCGAGTTTTTGCATTCATATGTGACAACGGATGAAACATGGTTCCATCATTTCACTCCAAAGTCCAATCGACAATCATCCAAGTGGATTGCACACGATGAACCCGCTCCAAAGCGCGGGAAAACGCAACAGTCTGCCTGCAAGGTTATGACGTCTGTATTTTGGGATGCGCATCGAATAATTTTCATTGACTACCTTGTCAGTGAAAACGATGCCAAAAATCCATGAATTATTGCACAACATTCCTACACTCTCTGTAGGAAAATTCGACTGTCATTCAGAATGTGTGGCTGTCAATGCGATTGTTTGTCCGAACACTCACCACTATTTTTGGAAGGAATTTGCACGAGAACTAAAAACACTGCTTGGGGAAATACTTGTTTATTTCGTTATTGAATGATACATGTGGTCGACGGGAGAATGGACAGGATATTAGATTAGGTACAGGAAGTACGGTAGCGCTGTGGAAGTGGTACTGTTACAAGGGGTAGACAAAAGAAAAGAGAAGAGAGCGAGACATCGTCGTGATGATCTTTTATAGCCTGGAACTGCATGGTACCGATCCACCGGCGTTGCCAACCTTTGAACTTGTACGTGAATGCGTGGTGGCTAAACTGGTCGTGGCGGTCGCCAAAAGAGCATAGTGTTAGCGCCATCTATCGAGAAAAAAGTCACGAACCTTTTACCAGACGCAATAATAATTGTAAACACCGCCAACCCTTTTCCTAAATGAATATTTTTTTTATTCGGCCACATAAAAACGACCTGCTCGACTACGTCATCTCAATTATTCATGACCGCAACGAACGTTACACGCACTCCCACAAGTCCGACGCCAATGCGTGCCGAAGAACAGCGCCGCCATCCCGCACACGCCTTGTAGAGTGCGACCGAGACTTTTTGTCTGCTCTTTCGTTTTCTCGCGAAGGTCTTTAAAGGAAAATCCTCGGTTTTTATAATGCGCCTCGCATAAAAGGATCGTTTACAAGACAAACATTTTCTGTCGCCGTCGACGCTGGAAGCTGCGGAACCGCTTTTGCCCGGCCGATGTATTGAACGGGACTTTTCTATCGTTAAAATTATCGGGAAATATTGCTGAAATAAGCTTAGAGTCGGTTTTGTTTTGTTCCGTGATAATAAAAAAGGTATAAGAAGGGTTCCGCAGTCGGCAGAAAGTGATGGATTACTTTAAAAGTGACGGAACTCTAGGGACATCCCGTTTCTCAACATTAACCTTCACAATTCACAACCCTTTGTACCTCTGTAATTTTTAAACTGATGAACTTGTTGTCGTCGATAATGTGTCTGATAGTAATTATATATTAAAACAGCTAGTCGATAATGAGTATTTTCTGTAAATTTAGCAGTTTGTTGAGAAAAATGATGTAATTGATGATTAATGCACATTTCAACCGACCAACCAGACGAACATTCCTACACTCTCTGTAGTAAGATTTGTCTGGTCGGTCGGAATGTGTGACTGTCGATGCTATTGTTGTCCGAACACTCACTACTATTTTGTTGAACTTGGTGTAGATGAATACGTGGTGGCCTAAAGAGTTGTAGCGGTCGCTACATCTTTACTTAAACAGCTCTTCAAGAGCTACTTTGACTCGATAAACAATAAAATTCTTTATCATCGATACGATGCTACTGGTACCGCAGGACAAATTCATAAAGAAATATATAGAGTGTTAACTTATGTACACAGCCTTTTTAACCTTTTTAATCAGAATAAAATGAGATCCAAAATTTTGTCTCATTCTGATGACATAAGATGTATTAAAGTTCCTATCTTTTTGTTCCTTCATACTGAAGGAAGACGAACTCTGTATCTGTTAATGTTTTATTTAATTGTTCAACACAAAAATATACTGAGGTAAATTACAATTATTTTTACAATATTATTGTGAAAATTGTGGAACGGATAATTAAAACGATTAAATTATATGATATACACCAGAATGGAGAAAACATACCAAAAAGTAATACCTTAAAGAACAGCAACAAACTCTTATTGAGGTAAAGTCGAGGAGATAAAGAGACTTAAAGATCTATTAACAGGTTGATAAAACAATCATGAGATATTATCTTTTCTATAAAATCAGTCTCAACCTGTTGGTTTACGAATTGTATTATTTTATTTTGTAGTAATGTATTCTTTTAAACATGCTTGTTGAAGAATTAATTTTTCTGACTCCATGCTTAGACCCAAAAAATCCCACCTATCTCAGCTAAGTGGTCTTAAGCGAAAATATTAACTATACGTTTTTTAACCAATATACATTTGCTTAAGCAAATGAAGCCTTTCAAAATAAATAAGTTTTTAATTGATGGCACTTTATAAAAAAAATTTTAGAAGGGCAACAACATTTTGCTGTATATATATTGAATGGCTTTACACTAAAACTTCTCATGTAGTATAATGACATTCGCCTTCAATGTAGTTTTGCCATCGTCCCATCTTGCCAAGTTTTGGATTTAAACTGTGGGTATTACTTTAATGAATTCTTCTGTTTTATCCCTGTAAAAAAACCAATAAAGAAAGTGGTCTGCTTTGGTTGAACCACGCAAAACATTTCCTCGGTTTTGCCTATTTAAGTTAAACCTCTATATAATAACCTATTGACAAATATTCTTCACCAAATTTTGCTACAATAGGCTACAATTTTTGGCCTGGGATAATATTTCTTATTTGTCAGATTATTTCTACATCTCTGAATTTGTTTCTCAGCTGTGCGATGATTATCGCATTTTAAACAAATTTCATGTATTTCTAATTTCCTTTAAGTATCGCATTTGAAAGATTGAATCTGACATATGTTAGAATGCAACTATTTATTTTTTAAGATTATAGACGTGATTGTATATTTCTTACATTCCACAAGCTCCATTTTATATATTTATATAATGCGAAACACTGATTCAACAAATATATATTAGTTGTGATCCTTGAGAAATCAAAGAAATGAAGTAAGGAAAGCAATTAGTGTTGAACTTGACTTCTAGGTTTTGTTCCTGTTTGATTTACGAGAAATAAGAAAACACAACATGCTGATCAGTTCAGTGTTTTGACCCTATGGTGCAGTTCTTCCTATAAGAGTCGGTTCGACTTAAGTATTATTTAGCCACAAATCCTATTTATTTCAGCTACTACGTTCCATTGAATGATAGAAGCAAAGTTGTGCATCTATTAGATCTCAGCATCTATTACAAAATTCTTAAAGCCAATTCATAGTTCTGGCGTATAAACATATAATAACCAAATTAAATAATAATTGTGCAAATCAATGGCGAATAAATATTCAATAGACATTGCTAATATTGATTGATGTAGATCTCATTTAAACAAATGAACCTAGAATTTGTCTCAGTCGGTTTTATTCAGACTCATTCATTAACTAATTAGTAAGTTAACTAATTCAAAATTATCCGATATTTATTTATTTTTCATATTGACTATAACGATATCCAATTTAGAGGGGTAGTGGAGTGAAAACCATTATTGCTGGTTGAAAGTTTCTTTTTAATCAATGATAAACATATCGCTAAGTTTGATATATTATTATTGTGTAAATTAATCTAACTATATTGACCTTTCTGTCCCATATAATTCCCAAACTTCTATGTCGTAAGTTGGATGATAAATTTCCTTTTTTTAGATTTCCATACCCATTCCTTGATCCTTAACTTTATTTTAGCCTCTAATTTATGAAATTTTGTTATTTTTACTTTCGTTATTTAAAGGCAAACACTTTTTTCTCCTTCTCCACCCTCATTCCATCAAACACATATTGTTATATTCTTGAAGTAACACAGGTATTTTGCCTGGTTATTGATTACATTTTCTGTATCATTTAGGTGTCATTTATCGGACTGTGAATTGAAAGGTCCATTTCAAGTACCCTAAAATTAAATAAAATTAGGATTCCCAAAAATATGATGGTAATAGTACTTGCAATCAGAGAAAGAATTTTCTCATAACTCTGGCCTTCTTGTCAATCATAACAAAATTCAAAATTGAGTAAAATACATAAATAAATACAAAAATTCAAAATAAAGTAGAACTTTTTAAGGTGAAATTAAAAAAACAATATTTTTACTATCCATTTTTTATTAGATATGTCATAGAGTATATAAAAGAAACAAAATTCAAAATTTGAAAATCCAAAAAGTTACAGGCTGATGCCAAAAAATGGCGGATTCTCGTTGACACAATTGCAGCCTTTGGAAAAATTCTAGTATGGGCATATTTTTAAGAGGTTAGACTTTTTAGATTCTTCCAAATTTCTAAACTAGAACACTCGTTTAATTGAAATAACTTTAAATTAACCATTTATTTAATTTAGTATAAATTGTTTTGGCCTGAATTATTTTTAACTAGCTTGAAAGCTATTTTTGTAGGTATTTTTTATACAAACTTCAAACTTTTTACTAAATAATTTTAAAAAGTTTGTACATTACTAAATATTTAAAACAATAGAATTTTTTGTAAGAAAAAATAGTTTTAATGTAATCTCGTCTCTCGCTCTGAAACAACATTATACCAGTCGAAACCTAACGTAGACAGCGGCTTTATTTTTTCGTGCAAAAGTCTGAACAAAAAAAACCTAGATATATTTTATGAGTGACATATATTTTTAAAGCGAGTCACCCAAATAATATTTAACTTTTATAAAACTCTATCACGTAAAGGGAGGATTTTAACGGCAAAAATATGACAACGAGCATAAATATAAGTATGATTAATCTGACGTAGTTGTGTACTTGATAAAGTCGTAGAATCACGCCAAGGTATAGTAGCAAGTAGTTTACACACATATATATTATAATATATAAGTTACATAATAGTTACAAACAATTCAATAACTTATAAAAATCGATTAACTTAAAAAATTGATTAACTCAAAGTATATTTTAAAATGTTTAACATTGCAGCGCAACTACACTAAGGGACTAAATATTGTTGGAATGAACCAAGAAAATATCAGTCGGGCAAAATGGAACATATACCATAAACATCTCTTTTTTTATTCAAAGATACATGACACACATGTAACAGCCAGTTATTAACTACAACGCTGTAATAATTTTCCCTCATATTATCCTTAATGTTCAGACATAAACTTAATTAGTATTTGTTTAAATGTACTTCCATTGATGCATTCTATAGTTTTAAGAAACGGCACAGTTTTCTCATATAGTATTTCATTAATTCATCACATACACTATAAGAGATTAGCTTAAAATGTTTTGTTTTCCTGGTAAGTTCACTGTCGTCGAGTAGTTATAGTACTTTGACTTTTTATGTTCAAACAATCTATTTTAATGTTTTTCGTAAACTTTTTTTTCTGGCCGTTGGTACACCTAAATATTGATAGATGCCCTCAACTCTAATATACCATGGAGCGTTTTGTTATGTTTTGACAAATGTGTAGCTAAAAATTAAATTAAATCCAAAAGAAAACGTATGGAGTACTTGAGGGATAAGGAGGGTGTAATAAATAGCTACATATTTATTACTAAATTTACTATTCATTATTAAAAATAGTATTTAATTTATATAAATAAAATAATCAAAAAATGTGCAGATTAGTGAAAATTACCGTACTTATATTTAATACAAATATTATTTAAAGACTAACATTCTAGCCAAATGCAGAAAGCCTACACAACATATTTGTTGTTGTATATTGTAGGAAATAACAAACATTTCAATTCACATGAATTTTACACGCTCTACAGCTATTCTCTCATATATAAATCAATATTGTGTTTTATCTTTTTTTTTTAATTTGCCTGAATTCTGTATATAAATATTAAATATATAATCATCACTACCCGGTCTTGGTAATTGTAAGTACATCCTCCAAGTATTCTAATATATTTTCGACTCATCATAGTGTTCCTCTTTAGATCATTTTTGTCAATAAATTATAATTCAATAGCCATATTTGTGTTAATCTCTGAATTTTTTCGAAATCAGTGAGCTCCTATCTCTATTATTTGCTATCGAAATAACAAAAGTGTATACTTATATTAATAATCTAATAATTCAGTTTCACAGGTTCTTCTCTTTTAATGAATTCTTTCTTTAAGTTCATCTAAGAACTTGACAAATTGAAAGCGACATTTCATGTTTCAAAAAATACCCAAAATAACATCCTGTACTTGCTTTTCTATTAAATTAGAAAAAAAATACGACTGGAAATCCACCATTTTCGCCACTTTTAAGTAATTTATACAGTTATAGCATATTCCTTTTACTTATTCTATCGGTGTTGTTTATATACATGTGAGAATGGAGGGTGGGCACGTGGTTTTTATAATAAAACTACTGGATTCTCTTATGGTTTATTCGAGAAGCCAGCTCAGAAGATCATTCCATTGCCCTTTAATCGACTTTTCCTTCTTCCTCAGGCCATACTCGTACCAAGACTGCCCTAATTTGGCGACCGCTCAACATTATTGGGTGTGTGGAGAGGATCTCCATATTTCTTGGAATATTCAAAGCAGGCCGCAATACAATTGCTTACGGCCAGTAAACCATGATTTAATTCACAAAACTCTAGCCAAGACTATTCTCAGATATATATGTCTTCCTAAAAAAACTACAAGAATGAAGGTGGTTGTTGCAATTGGAGCTTATAGTTATAATAAAATTATGTTTGAGTATCGCCTTTACCTTGGCTCACCAGTTTTCCTTTGAAGATCTTCGAAATGCCACTGTTTCTACTCAATTTTCGATGGTGTTCCTCTATGAAATGGTTTTCCAAGTTATTTTGACTCCAGATTCCAATAGTCGACAGCTAAGACACTAAGCTACTACAGTCCATCTTTGGTGGCCTTTCACCCTGAACTGCAAGTTTCTGTCCAAATTCAAGTAGACTATGTAAATTGACAACTTCACGTACGCCTTTGGTAGTCTTATATCTTGAACTGTGATGCATGTGCCGGGATTCCTCTAACAGGTGATTTTTTAAAGTATCAAAGTTTTTCAAAGTCACAGGCATGTTTATTGCTTGTAACAATTTATGTCTAGGGATCTTTTAGTAGCTTCAAGCACCTCTGCAACCTTACAGCTTCAGCTGCGATATTTTGCCCATACTCCTCTTAACTACACCCAGGAATGCTTCAAGTAACTGCGACACGACCTTTCTTGATCATTAATTTGAATCCAGTTAATTTCGTTTAAAAAACTTTTTTTTTTCTTAACGGAAAGAAAAGGTGACTAGTTTAATGGCGACACAAAGTGACACTGAGGGTAAAAACAGGTAAAAATCATCCCGACGTACGCTAATACGACCACAACCCAACCTAAAATACAAAATCAAAAATGTTCACAGGGAGGTTTTTTAAATACATTCTAATAGAACATAAACTAATATAAGTATAGCCGGCTTGGTTGGCGCAGTGGTAAAGGAGACAGGACGATCCTCTTGTTGTTTCTATAGTCGCGGGTTCGAATCCTGCTGAGATAAATTTTAGTTGGTAAAAGGGAAACTTTAGAATATACAAAAAAAATATATATGCATATACATTATGCAACAATGTCGCTATAAAAGGAAACCGCCCAACATATCGTAAAAGACATAACGTTCATTCAACACGTTGTTGAACATTTTTATTACGGTTTGGATCAACAGTAGAGTAATTTATTAAATAGCTTAAATAAAAAAAGCACAACAACCCCCTTTTTTGACTGCAAACAAAGGCCGTAAAAAGGGTTTTCGCCGTGCTGTCCCAATTCCGCAAGAAACAAAGCAGTTAAATTAAAAAAGCCCGTTAAATATCTTCATTAAAACATAAGCATTTTTTTATGGTCGCTACCTCCCGCGGACGGGTTTATTTAAATATAAATGGCCGGGCCCGCAGGAATATAAATCAGGAATTTATTTTCGAAACGTAAACGGGTGCCTTCAACAAATTGACAAAATATTCTAATATAAATATAACGCTGCCGATTTTCTTGTTTCCCCCGTTTTCCAGGTCAGTGCTTGCCCGTTTTAGGAAGTGGATAAATTGGCAGCCGAATTATTCTCCGAATATTTCCTGGAGCGCGGATTGTATTGACCGGAAATGACAGCTAAACTGTTAATTTGTGCAGAGCTGATGTAGCTGAAAACAACCAATTATAGTGCTGCTTTGAATTTGTATATCTATCCATCCAAAGAAACTTATTTTTGCATTAAGTCAGTGATGAAGCAGTATTAATTTCTTAATTGGTTCTTCCGATTTAATTTAAGTTAAATACGTTGTGCTTTTTAGCATATCTGTTCGAATTTTAAACCTTAACAACTGAGTATACTCCACTAATATTATGGAAAATCAATATTTTATCAGAGGATCGATCTTCAAAAATATAACAGTTGTAAAAGAGGAAAGAGGAATATTTATTCCATATTTAGATAAGAAATAAATATTGAAATTAGGATACAAAGAACAAAAATTATATCGTCAAAGAAGGAGCTTTGAAGGCGGAGGTGAATGTATTAGAATTTTAGGGTAAATGATGTGGCATTATGTGACC
Source organism: Rhynchophorus ferrugineus (assembly GCF_030347505.1). Lineage (NCBI taxonomy): Eukaryota > Metazoa > Arthropoda > Insecta > Coleoptera > Curculionidae > Rhynchophorus > Rhynchophorus ferrugineus. Next base: position 84,560,820 of record NW_027472580.1, on the reverse strand, counting down.
GTTATTTATTGGCAATACAAAAAAAAATAGAAAATACAAAATAGATAAAACGGATGGTAGCGGTGTTACCTGGAGACGCGGCTTGGGCAATAGATGGTGGCACGTCTGAACCAAACGATGATCGGTTACTGAATGATCGAAATACCCTTCAATAACATCCCAGATAAACATCTCGGGGTTGCCAGCTATTCGTTATCGGGTTCTACTTGTCGCTGCTGGCACCCCGCCCATGTTCAACATCTGGGATTATATTTCTGGGTACTTTATTAACCGTTATTCCACGATGTAAAGTTCGACATGCCTCAAGGTCGCTACAGAATGAAGACTTTATGTGAAAGGAATTGTCTATTTTAAGGACAAAAACTTGAAAAAAATGTTGAATTTGTTGAATTAGCTGTAAATCAAAAGAATGTTCCACTAATGTGCTGTAATACTAATATTAATTAAGATCTACTTTATGCATTCACAACATTGCGTAGATATTTTCAACGGATTAATTCTTGGATGTTTCTATTTACAGCCCCTGCTGCAAATTATCATTACTATATATACAATATTATACGGAAAAATTAATCTTATCTCAATTTCAAAAATGTATTTATTAGCTCATCTACCATATCCAATCAGTAAAAGTTAATTGCCCATTAATGAATTAACAAGAATTACGCAAAAACTTTAGGAACTTAAAAAGATAAATTGCAGAAATATAATAATATTATAACATAATTTTTATCGTTTTAATTATATTCAGAAAATAAATATTTACTAGGTCTAGAGTATTTAAATTATATCAACTTTCAGGAGATATAATTTAAGTGTTGTAAACCAGCTTCCAAAGCATTTCATTTCGTATAAGTCATCCTTTAAATTGGACTCTAGCTTAAATGAACATATTCGATGAATATAAGAAACTTTGTTAAAAAAGTTGAAGATGAATTTTTTTATTTTATTTTAGTTAAAACATTTTAGTATAACGGAAAAAAATTACAACTTGTTTAAAACGATTCCACAGGCAACCAAACCATTGATTCTAAACACTTCATCACATATCATATCTAGTCTAAACATACCAACATACCTGAACACATCCGAGTTTGATAGCCGTACACGCTCTACTGCGAGTTTTTGCCAATGCAGCAAATGCGGGTAGATTACAGTAGCTTACAACACATGGAGGACGCATTTAGGAATCTAGTCTGAACTGGTATGCTTGTGGCAACAGTAATATTATTTTTCAAAACCTCAATACTTTCTGATTCCAATGTTACTCAGGTATAGTACTTTGAACATCTCCAGTTCACTTTTTGATGACCTTACAACCTGAAAATCGAACTGTTGCCTGAACATTAAAATATCCCCTTTTTTAGATAAGTAAGTTGATTCCGATTAGATTAATTTATTTGATGGAGAACATCCTTATGATCTCTTCAGAATCCTAACAAGTGCGTCAGTTATGGTTATTGTTTCAATCAAAAACTTTTCGTTATGGTTTAGTTGAAAAGTTAATTTTCGACCATATACGTGGTGTCTCAGGGCATCTTTAGGTCAGTCGAAAAACTTTTTATCGACATATGCAAATGCTATCAGAAAGGTGGAAAGTAGTAGCTAATGTATAATATAACATTTTTTATATTAACTCGGTCTTTTTAGTAAACTTTGTAGTAACTGATATGGCTCAGTGCCTGGAGGTAAAACGAAATAAAACAGTGGTGTTTACATTATGTGACCGTTATTTATTAAAGTAATATAAAAATACAAATGACAAAAAAAGGCTGGCAAGGGTATTACCTGGAGACGAGGCTTGGGCAGTCGATGGTGGCACGTATAAACCAAATGATGGTTGGTAACTGAATTGGTGGAAATACCCTTCAATAACATCCCAGATAAACGTCTCGGGGTTGCCAGCTATTCGTTATCGTGTTCTGCTGCTGGCACCCCGCCCGTGTTCAACATCAGGGATTATACTTCTGGGTATTTTGTAGACCGTTATTCCACTATGTAAAATTCGACATGCCCCAAGGTCGCTACAATACACCCCTGCGAGAATTTTACATACAATTATTTTAAACAAATAAAAATACAAATGGGTATGAAACAAAATGTGCTTCATGAAAAGGGCTTTAAAACATATGATAAATCGAAACGGTTTTGGTTGGTACGGTTGGGATCTGATACCATTGTCGACTGTGGTCCATTGACGACGTTGAAAACAAGCTCTTTTTCGGACAGGGCTCCCGTAATCGACGCTGTGGGAGGATGGATTGTTCGACGACGTGGTAGCTTATTTTTTTCGACGGCGAGACGTTGGCAATTCTGGTACCTCGGCGAAGAAATGACGAGTCTACGGTAACTGCAATCGGTACCTAGCTTCTGGAGCTGCCCTGTGACTAATCCGTAGTCACATACGTTACGATAATTCAGAAAAAACAAATAACAACTGCGCCAGTTACGGTTATTGTTTCAATCAAAAGCTTTTCGTTATGGTTTAGTTGAAAAGTTCATTTTAGGCCATATACGTGGTGTCTCAGGGCATCTTTAGGTCAGTCGAAAGACTTTTTATCGACATAGAATGCAAATGCTATCAGAAAGATGGAAAGTACTAGCTAATATATAATATAACATTTTTTATATTAACGCGGTCTTTTTAGTATCAATTAGCAAAATATCATCTATATTGATGTGAAATGATGCCTACTCCTGTGAAGCTAGAGGGGAGAAGAAGTTTTAAAGAATTATTTTAATTTGTAGTTAAAAAATTTCGACTCATATGTCGGAACAAGTAGTAATCAGAAGGAGCAAGGTCTGAAAAATATAAGTTTTCAAAGGTTTTGAAACATTTGGTCGAGCAGTGTTATGCTGAATAATTAGATTTTTGTGTTATTACATATATTTCGGCGGTTCTTCGCGCAATGCTCCTTTCAAACGCATACATTGCAGTCGATAGCGATGCCCAATGATGGTTTCATCGAGTAATACCTTCAAATCCTTGTCTTCGAATAGCTGTCCACGCTTCCTATCTTCGGTGTCAAAATCATCACTTTTGACATCAAAACCAGTATTCATATATTAAAATCGACGACCTTCAGCCGCCTTTTTCTTCAAAGTAGAGTCAACATGTAGAGCTTTATAGACATTTTCAACGAATTGAAAAAATATTGTGTTTCTTATTTTGATAAAACAAAACATAATGAAAATGAAGCGTATCAGTGAAGCTTCAACATGAAATTAGTTACAAATATACCCGGTATGGTATAATACACAGTTTAATACATAACACCATATGGCGTAAGTCTTTAGAATTATTTTATAGGTGTTAGCTGAAAAGTACCGGGCGTAACAAAGAAAATGCGATTTTTTTGTTCAAAATTACCTTTATTCATCAACATAATCTCCATCAAGAGCCACACAATAATTTCAGCGCCGCTCTAACATTTCAATACCACTTTTGTAGAACGATTTGTCTTTTACCTCAAGATAGGACTGTCACCTGTTACTGTTCATTCAGAAGACGATCATTTTGATTCCAGAATAAAGTTATGAATCCATTGTCACACATCGATGTAAAAATTCCGGTTTGTTGCTTTTAAATATGTCAGCACTGCTCAGAATTATCAACACGTTCTTGATTTTGGTTTACAGTGAGCAAACGCTACACCCACTTTGAACACAGCTTTCTCATAACCAAATGCTCATGCAATATAATACCAACACGTTCTTTTGATATCTTTACGATGTTAGCTAACTCGCGTAACTTCACTTTTTGATCATTTAAAACGATTTTGAGGAGATTTTTGATGTTTTGTGGTGTTACTAACTCATTTGGACGTCCACTGCGTTCTGCATCGGCAGTGTTTCTACGACCACGTTTGAAGTCAGAAAACTAGCATTTTATTGTTGTTTCTGACGAAGAGTAGTAATTATAATATTTTTCAATTGCTTGCCGGACGGTATTTTTTCCCATCAAGAAGCAATGTAAAATTAGAACACGAAGTTGTTTTTCATTTATTTTTTAAATAATAAAAGTATTGTCACTGTTAACATAATAACTCAGAAACTTATAAATAGAATATCATGGAATTTAGAAGCTTTCTTTTAAAGGTTAGTGCTAACTGAAAAAGCAGTGAATGCAATAAAACTAGCAACATCTATGTGTTATGCCCTGGACTTTTCGTGTATTAGATAGTATTTTAAATATAATGTCTTAGTAAAAGATTCAACATCATTTTACATCATTTTAGATACTTTTAATATTCAAAAATGTTGTTCTAAAAAGTTCTAAGTTATCCAACACTAAAATAATAATCGATGCAAAAAATTATGAAAAAAAAATTACGAATAGTGATATTTAAACAAATAATTAGAGCTGAAACTTTTCAAAAAATGTGTTATGTAATTTTTATAAATATAAAAACTTGTTTTCTAAACGTGTGGAAAACCTTTTAGGTTTTATAGGCTCACCATCGCATGCATATTAATAATAGAACATATTTCATAGCAATTTACGACAAAAGATACCGCAAGTAGTTCCACCGCGATGTGTCAGAACTTATCAATAATTAATTAAATATTCAGGTCGGATATTTCGATACGTCAAAAACTTATCTTCCGTTTTTCCACGTAAAACCCGTCCGCATAGATTCACGGTACATTATTCCCTCACGGGCTGCATGAATATTTAAACGGAACAATTTAATCCAATCCAAGATATCGATTTCGTACTCCGTCCTGTCCGATATAATTCCCGTTTTTCGGGCGCCAATAATCCCGGATTAAGATGACTTCTTCAAAATAAATAGTTAATTTGCTTTTATTCATTATTTTGCATATTAACTCTTTTTTTAACTACCATTACAGTGTAAAATACAATTCAATTAAAGGGAAATCTTATTAATCTGGCTTAAGAAGTTAAATTTTTATTTAATACAAATTAGTATAAAGAATGAGTAAAAGTTGTGAACAATTTTATAATTATTTCAAATATTTTTAATAAAATGTATCCAGTTTTTCAAATTTATGCTAAATATATTTAACCATCTTCGACTCAATGTTAGTCCAAGTTTTGACCAATACTTCAGTGTAGAAAAACATAAGTTATATATTTAATTTTAGTTCTCTAATTACCCTGTTATTTCACTGAATTTCATTCGTCGATAACTAAACTCGTTCAACAATTTCTTCTTTTTCTATTCCTTCCTACCGTTCTTCGTCATTGCCACCAAAATCACAACTTACGACTAACAGTTGAGATATGATTTCTAAATTTGCTTGGCAGTCTTACAAAAGTTATTAAACAAAGATATTAAATACTTTAATGCACTTTTAGGGTAAACTGATAAGGCTCAGTGCCTGGAGGTAAAACGAAATAAAACAGTGGTGTTTACATTATGTCACCGTTATTTATTGAAGTAATATAAAAATGTAAAAATACAAATGATATAAAAAAAAGGCTGGCAAGGGTGTTACCTGGAGACGAGGCTTGGGCAGTCGATGGTGGCACGTCTAAATCAAACGATGGTTGGTAACTGAATTGGTGGAAATACCCTTCAATAACATCCCAGATAAACGTCTCGGGGTTGCCAGCTATTCGTTATCGGGTTCTAATTGGCGCTGCTGGCACTCCGCCCGTGTTCAACATCTGGGATTATATTTATGGGCATTTTGTAGACCGTTATTGCACTATGTAAAATTCGACATGCCCCAAGGTCCCTACACACTTAATACATACAGTGGTAAGAATAACTTAATAATCAACATCAGAATCCAATGTTAAAACCGTCTGTTTAGATAATGGTACAATAATGTATTTACAAAGCTTTTTATTAAATTAAATTACATTCAAATTAACAATAACAGACCTAACAATATTATTTTCCTTACGATCTATTAACGATACATATTTTTTAATCTAATATAGATTATTATAATTATCACATGGACTAAAAAGGTTTGCATTTTAACTTATTTTTTAAAAAGTTTTAACTACCATTTTTCAAACAAAATTAAAATTTTCAATAAAAATTCATATAACATTAACAACACAAGACAAAAAAAACATGTTATTATATTCATATAATAATTTACAGTTATAATTGTGATGACCAAATAATTAAATTATTATTAGCATAAAAGAATAATCAATAACTTTACACTAGTTAAATTTTGATGGAATATTATTAGTAACGTTCACACTCCTTAATTCGATATAAGATGATGTCAGTTGTTTAAATATTCAACTGTTATAAATACTAGGCTAATTTTTTCCCACAGGTATTAAATTAAACTAACCATATCACAAAACCCGCGTAACATATATCATAGATGATCTACAAACAGCCAATTTTCTGTGGTTTCTCTATGGAAAATCTTTTCTAAAAAAATTCATTACTCTTCTTCTACTTATGTGAAAGATATCTTATTAAAATCCTTCAAACTCTAAAATACTATTGTATTAATTATTTACGAAGTTCTTTACGAGTTTTTTTTACGAGGTCTACTAAGATAAATGCAGAAATGTAACTCAGGCCTACGATAAATGCGATAATACTAAATAAAGACCAGTGGTTCTTCTAAATATATACCTAGTTTTAAAAAAACTTAATATAACTAATAATATTATTATAATTTAATAACTATAATATTATTAGTTAAATAAAACTGAATTAGCCAATAATTAGAAGCGAACACAATATTTCATTTTATTTCACATCAATAAGTAAGGGCAGTATTTATTTATGTTTTAAGCTTCAGCAACAATACATTTTGTTTGGCGAAGGACAAAAAGGTATTAACTCATGTATATGCTCCTGTGATTACATGAAAAATATTATATAAAAAGAGAATCCCCTTAAAATAACGGTAGATATCCAATAAATTTTGAGAAGCTGTCACCTGTGCGAAACTCTTCACCAAATATCAACTGTCATCAACTTTGAGAAGGAAAAAAAGCCAAGCCACACATTTTGATTCTTAGAATATCATTCTTACTGTATTATTCTCGACTCCACGTTATTTTATAATATATGAAGCTGTTCAATAGATTATATGGTTTATTTTCCGCAAAGTGCGATAGCCTTATTCAAAGTGTCAAGTCAAAAGTGTTTAATTAAATAATTATACAGGCTCTCTGACTGCTTTTCAGTTAAGTGTGTCTAGTTTTATAGTTAATTGCGTAATTACAGACATATACCGGTTAGTTCCTCGTTCAAACGTAAAAGACTGTTTTCAATTTCAGTATGATAACGGTTTCACACACACACATACGCCTGCTCTTGATAGTAGCTAATCATATGGTATCACGTTTATATCACAAAGTCGACCACCGATATTTTAGATGCTTAAATATTATTATACCATTTAAATCGACATATTACTCTTATTTATTATAATGCTGTATTTGTAAAACACATTTTTTGGCAAAATTTTTTTTTGTTCAACAGAATTCCCTTCGAAGGTGATCCACCTATTATAGCGACCCTCCAACTTTTCGATACCATTTTTATAGTACGATTTGTCCTCAGCTTCAAAATAGACCTCAGTTTCGGCGATCGCCTCTTCATTCGACGAAAATTTCTGCCCAGCGAGCATTTTTTTGAGACCTGAGAACAGTAAATTGTCGTTGGGGGCCAGATCTGGAGAATACGGTGGATAAGGAAGCAATTCGAAGCCTAATTCACGAATTTGCCATAGTTTTCATTGACTTGTGACACAGTGCATTGTCTTGGTGAAGCAGTATTTTGCATGTATTAGTCAACTAGAGCTAATGATGATGAAAGATGGGATCCAATGTCTAATAGAGTTTACATAATAAGTAGAATAGGTTCGTCGATCAGAATATAATATTTTCTTATTATATAAAAGATTATTGAATTGTTAATTGAATCTTAAACTGAGAACTAATATGGTGTTTTGTTCTAGGTAATTTCAAGACGAAGAAAATTTCTTGGTAGAGGAAGTTTTTAACAACAAGGTTATAGAGCAACGACAAACCTGTTAAGTATAGGTCAAAAGGGGCTATTATGAGGACACCACTAATATGGTAAAGCACAGATATTCCAAATTATTTTTAAACAAATTGAGTAAAATGTTATTTTTAAATGAATTTTTTAATATTTATTTTGATTAGCAATATCTGTTAATTAAAATACGAAGTTAACAACCTTAAAACATCCAATGGTTTTAACATAAAGTAATTAATGTCCGTTTAGTACTAATGATTAGCTTCATGAACCGCTCTAAATTACATTTTCAAAATTCATTACTTTTGTGATCTGATTTAGAGAGATCTGGTAACTAAATCCATCAAATACTTTTGGAAACTTATGATGATGTTTTCCGGCATATTAGAATGTTCCATTTCATTTTCTTTGACAAAGAACGGCTTGGAGGATCAAAATACTATACTAATTGCAAGACTTATTGGATGAAAACGCAGCTCAAACCCTCAAAAAACTTTCAGACAGTTTAGTACTTGACGAATTTACTGTTTCTAGGTATTTAAACGCGATGAAAAAATTACGAGAACAAAGGTAATTGCTCTATTGTTATGACTACCAAGTCAACATCGTTCTTTTGACATGAGTATTTTAATTAATGTATTTTGTAACAATTTTTCTCAATAAATGCCCTTCTAAAGTGAGAAACGTTTTGACAAACTGATTTATGTAAATTTAATTTTGTTATTATTAGGTTTATTTATACTAAATTATAGGTACAATATATAGTGTCTTTTTTTCTATATTTTAATTATTCAAGTAAGTTGAAAAGTTAACAGCTAATATCTTTTGTAATTTAGCAGAACTGCAATATTAATTAAAAACTTGGCACGGTGCAGTAAATATTATATCTTAGATCAATATACTACCATCGGAACCTTTCTGGCTACGTTCTCTTTACGCTTGATCAGATAAAAATTGCAAATATAGACTTTCTACTATTTTTAGATTATTAAAAAATATACGCGCTAAATTTTTACATAATTTCATAATCATTATTTTTAAGTTGTTGATTGGATTGGTCAATACAGTATTGACCAATAAAACTTTTTTTATTATAATATAATTAGTTTTTGTTCACTAAAAATTATAAATCCTGAACATTACTTTGTAAACAAGAGTTGTTGGTTCCATAGGATTTGTAAATTTCTATACCAAATTTGCTCATTGTAGCTGCTTTAAATTTATAAATTATTATCGTTGAATTCTCCTTTTAAGTTTATTTGAGTCATTTTAAAGGGTTATTGAAGAAGCACCGAGAAAAATGACCTTTAACCTTTATTGTAAAATTGTATTGCCTCTAAAAGTACTGTCTAAGACAAGTGCAGCCAATAACAATGATCCGATATATTTTCAATCCATTATAATAGATGCTTATATATACTCTGAGCATTTTTTATTTCGAATTTGGGCGAATTGGAGGATTAGGAATTTATTGTGAAAAAATTTTACAATATATATTAACATAACTAAATTCAGTCATTTTTTACAACCTGTTCCCATATTTCTAATCACAGATATCATGGTGTTTAAAGAACAATGCTTGTTTGTTAGCGATCCAATCATCAATATATTTTTTCACTTCTTCGGCATTTTAAAACCAGCCAAGCCATGCTATATCGATCTTAATAAATAGTAATCAAAAAGTACTATGTCTGATGGAGAAGGCAGCAAGCTTGTGCGGCAGAACTTTCCATTCGAACTGCGACAATACAACTTTCACAAGTTGTGCAACTTATGGCCTAACCTTTTCATACCGGCAGGTGATTTTTGGTCAATTACTCGAAATTATTTATTCCTTAGCTGTTAAACTATTTGAAGTTCTAAGTTGGTTTTCATTCAATAAGTATTTTTCTACCTCCTCATCTTTATTCATCATTGCCACCAAAATCTCAACTAATAACCGACAACAGAGATATAAGAGAACAACATAAACATACGTTTCTAAAATTATATCGACAGGCTTGCAATACATGCAAGCACGTAATAAATAGAACAAAGATATGAGAACTGCTTTAATACAGTATATTTATACAATTTTCAATAAATTGTAATAAAATAAATAAACTAGTAATGAAAACTTAATATTGGCATCAAAGTGTGTTAAAACCGCCTCCCTGAATGCTGATACTAAATAATGTATTTAGAAAGTTTAAAATAAAGTACAAGGTAATAGACTTAAAATTATTATCTTATTTTTATCTAATACACGTTCACTAAAACACATTAAAACTTTTTCTTCCTCCCCTCTTTGTACATTCTCGCTTCTGGGGACTCTCTGAAGCGTCGATCAGTAACTTAATATCAATGAGATGCTCCATTTTTCTAATGTTTAGCTAATGTTAGGTAATGTTTAGCTTATTTTTCTCAAACTTTAGAGTCATTAAATAATCTGAAGCTTGAAATGCTTTCAGCGTTATTTTAAAGACTTGTTTATAGTTATTTTATTTATTTTGATGATTACCTAAAAACTTCTCTATGATCTCCACACTTCTTTTTGAGGATCCATCATAGCCGAGATGAATTTTTGGTTAGTCACAAGCATTAGATGGTTTGTTGCGTCTGTTCCGACGAAAACAGTTTCCATCACCTTTGTCTAGAGGAACTTTGAGAGAGTAGATAACTGTGAAGCTTTGTATTTAAATGTATCCATCTTTGAGAATTAATCTTAATCTCAATTTTAAGTACTTTATAGTGGAAGTAAGAACTTTATATAGAGGTACCTAAAAAGTTAATTGAAAAGTCCCAGGCCCACCATAGCAATATACATTTTTTTGAAAAACCAGTTTTTTTTATTCAACATAATTCCCTTCAAGAGTAATACACTGATTATAGCGACCCCTCAATTTTTCGATACCATTTTTGTATTACGATTTGCCGCTTGCTTCAAAATAGGCCTCGATTTCGGCGATCATCTCTTTCGACGAAAACCACCTCGACGAAAATTTCTTCACGGCAACCATTCTTTTGAGATCTGAAAACAGGAAATAGTCGCTGGGGGGCAGATCTGAAGACTAGGGTGACATCGTTTTCACTGACTTGTGACACGGCGCATTGTCTTGGTGAGGCAGCACTTTCTTTTTCGCTATGTAATAGTCGCTGCTGATGGTCCTTCCGTTTTCAAGGAAGTCAATGAAAATTATTCTACGCGCATCCAAAATACAGGCGCCATAACCTTGCCAGCCGACTGTTGCGTTTTCCCACGCTTTGGAGAGGGCTCATTGTATACAGTCCAGTCGGATGACTGTCGATTGGAGTTCAGAGTGAATTGATGGAGCCATGTTTCATCCATTGTCTCATATCGACGCAAAAACTCGGGTTTATTACGCTTGATCATCTTCACCCACTTTGCACAGACCTTTCTCATACCCAAATATTCGTGAATGATATGATGTACACGTTCAGTTGATATCTTCATTAAGTATGTTTTAAACATTTTCGTCGGTAACAACCTCTTTTGGGCGTCCACTGCGTTCACCGTCTTCGGTGCTTATTTCACCATGTCTAAACTTAGCATCAAGGGATGGTTGATTTTCCTGGGACAGTGTTCAGAAACTCGGCATCAAGCCAAGTTTTTGCCTCAACTATATTTATTCCCTACAAAAGGCAATATTTTGTCAACACGCGAAATTCTTTTTATCAATTTTTTTTCACAATAACAAAAGTTGCTCACTCAAAATGCTATAATTCACAAACTAATGATCCGACAATATGGATTTAATTCTAGTAACGCCATCTATGTTTCAGGTCGGGGACTTTTCAATTGACCTATTGTATGTCTCCGCTAGCTATACACACAAAAACCAAAAGAATTTGCTTAAAATATTATGCCTTTCTGCCTTGTAGAATCGCCTGGCAACCATTGGCCTTCATTTTTAATTTTCGAAGAACCTGTTCCAAGTTCTTGCTGGTTTCTTTGCTTGCAAAAGTGCATGGAATGAACCACAGAAATGGAAGCATAAAAACTGCCGCTGTGAAGAAGGACTACGTTGAGGCTTAATTTTTATTAACCTATAAAAAGATGCTATTATGCTGCATTCATCACACCACCTGGGCGTCCTGAAATATTTTCTATGTTATTTTCGTTTTGAGCAAACCAAAATACATGAATATCACTCGAAAATGCTAAACAGCATCTTTGTCGCAGACCTGTACATATCTTGAATCTCTTCACTATCAATACCCCACAACTGGTGAAAACATCATGACAATCTAGGTTAATTTTGATTAACCCTGATAATACTGTTTCATGATATCGTAAAAATAAAGCAAAAATTGAAAATCCTTCCTGTTAATTCCTGATTAGACCTTAACCCCATTTTCTCATTTTCAATTTATCTTTTCTGTCGCTATACACAACCGCGAAAGTGTTCTCGTACCTCGTTGTTTTTTCCCCGGATATCCACTTCGCAAACACCTAAACCCTCTAAATTAAACCGGTGGCTGCTTATACGCCTTTAAAAATGAAAAATGGTCGAAATTTTGCGGCTTTCGCGCTCATAAAATTTGATCAATCGCCCACCCTATTATTATTTATTAATTTACGTGACGGGTTCGCGTTTGAATTTCGGGCGGAAAAAGTTATTCTTCGAGGCCCGTCCTGGCGCGGACCATATCGAGGATTATTGTACGATGAGTTTTTTATGTATCGTTTCCGATGTGTTTTGTCACGTTCGAGTGATATTTCAGGATTAGGTGGATTGAAATCGTTTATTGGCATGAACTCTTCGATCTAGTGGTGGATCTAGTCCGTAAATACACTACTGAACTGAAGCTTTGAATTGTTTTGTTTTAAATTTATTTGTACTAGTGATCGCCCTGTGGTCGAAATTGGACAATATTTTCAATATATGTAACGTGAATTACACTAACAAATGTAAGTATAGCAAAATACATGCAAACTATCTCAAGAACTAACACTCATTAAAAACTTGGCCAAGTGCAGTAAATATTATATCTTAGATCAATATACTATTATCGGAGCCTTTCTACCTACGGTGTCTTTACGCTTAATCATATAAAAATTGCAAATATAGAATTTAGATTATATAAAAATTTACGCGTAAAATTTTTACATAAGTTCATAATCATTATTTTTTATCATTATGTTGTTGTTGATTGAATTAGTCAATACAGTATTGGCCAATAAAACTTATTTTATTATAAAGTAATTAATTTTTATTAGTTGAATTTTGTTAAAATGATCAACAAAGTATTAGTAAATTTAAATTACTACGTCACTGAACAATATACCAAAAGTACCATGAGTAAGATTATTTTCAGAAATGTAACAACTTCAAAGAATCAAATATAAATATAAATCAAAAAAAATAATATAACAAGAAATCGATTTTCTCCATAGAATTTAGCCTTTACCAAGTTTAGTGTTATTGACCCAATAACAGGTACCACTTCAGTATAGGTGCTGATATATGTGGTCTAGATACAACCTCTACTTTGTTATGGTTGTGTTTGTAGTCCTGTATTTGTGTTCTTTTAAATTATATATACAATATTTATAGTCGCGAAATATATATATATATATATATATATATATATATATATATATATATATATATATATATATATATATATATATAAGATCTTTCTTTACTTTTATGTTATAAACATTAAAATTGAATATTAAATAAAGTAATACATATTTGTATATTAATTAAAATAATAACAAACATATTTAGGCACTTTCTTTCTTACAATATAGAAATTATATTAAAGTACTGTTTTTATAATCATTAAATATTCCATAGACTTTTCAAAACTTGGTCTATAAAATAAATAACTGAAATAAATGATAGAAGGTTCAAATAATTATTTACCATATAGTTACATATTTTATTACATTAATCATTAGACACCTTAATATTTATCAACTGTTTAAAATATTTACCAAATTACAGTTTTCTATCTAGGTATATTATGTATTTATTATATGCAGTATTTGGTTAGGGCTTTGTTACAAAACACGTTTAATAATGAAACCTGATATGGATTAGGAAATTAGCAGCAAAAAAATTTAGAGATGATAATAAATATAATAATGATAATAAATAATTTCTAATCTAAATAATAAATTTCACATTTACCATTAATACAGTGATATGCTATGTGTCTAGAACCTCATCAATCACAGTCAATTTTTAAGCAAGAATAACCAGAGCTCACCAGATAACCAAGTAATTTGAAGTCTTAATGTTCATATTATGAATCTGGATAAAGTGCTTGCGAAAATCTAAATTGCCTTGCAAACAGAGACAGACGATACTTGTTCTTCTGGAATTTTGTTAAATTATATTAGGATGAAATTGTTGAATATGTTGCAACATTACTATTTAATAGTTCTTTCAATACGGGAATAACTGCAACTAATATAAACTATTAAACAACACTGCTTAACTTACTCACTTTCCGTGCCAATATCGTTTCTAATAAAATTGATCTGTCGACATTTTGCGATTTAGCACTGCCAAATTTAAATCAGAACATTAGCAGAAATTAATCAATCAGAACGTAAAATTATAGAGTATTTGATTTAGTGGTAAAGTGGTAAAGACCACAGGACGGCCGATGTTGCGATAGTCGTGAATCCGAATCCTGGTGGGGCATGGTCGTAAATTTATGTTTGTGATTGCTTAATATTTGTCATTGTCCTAGGCAAGAGTACAAAATCTGACAAGGGAAATGATCCCAGTCACGCCAATTCTATATAAAACTTGAATCCACTAAACCATCTGCAAAAATAGTAATGAAACACAAAATCAACCAAAAAGTTATTTTATATTATATTGTACAATATTTCGTCAAGAAAGCTTACTTTTTACAGAGGATTTATAATAATATAATGCTAGCCATATTACAGCAATCGAATTCTAACTTAGCAATGAACTCAGTTTACTACAAGTATATATTTTTAACATATTTGTAAAATGACTTATTAAACAACCCTTTATATATAATTAGCAGGTTGACAAAATGAGGCATATTTTATACAACAGTATTTATTCCAAAGAATAACAATTGAATCTGTTTCTTCTCTAAAAATCAGTAAATACGTCTACTTGAAGATTTGTTGTTAGTTTGACAGAATCTCTTGTATCTTACTAAATTTGAGTGAAAGTAAACGGCTATTAATAGTGATCCAATTGCTTTTTTCATGGATTTCAGCCAGAATACTACTTAATGAATATCTCATAGGTGGTCTTTAGGACTTAAACCAAACCTTAAAGACAGTCAGACATATGAGTCTAACTTTTGTTACATGAGCTTTATCGTACATTAACCACTAGCCATTTCACATCAGGATATCTTACTAGAATAGTAAGTCTCTAAGCTAGGGGCTAGTTCTAGCGGCTTTAATTATTATTAAGTATCAATTTGTTGAGTTTTATTCTTAGGTAAAATTGAACTGCGGCTATATTTTTTGTTTTATAATAATGATGTTATTAATCACTAATCACAAATTCCTACCTAATGAAGTTAATAATCGACTCCATTATTTTTTATAAATAAATTACGTAACTGACTAAGCCTGAAATTGCCTTTAATAGGACCTAATAAATGCTTTCACTTACTATTATTTATTGTACGGCATTTATAACATAGTGTACTATATATTTATTTCACTACTAAAGGAAACGTTTCGCAAAGAGTGGTTTAATAGGAATACCGAGACACCAGTTTACTAGCAATATTTCTTTTATTTCGGTATTATAATATATGATAATCTAAAATTATTTAAAAAGCTTAAATTCTTTTTTATAATCAAAAGTGATTCACAAGCTAAAGTAAATCTTACATTATCTTTTAGTTATCTATTACAATATTCGGTATATGTAAATTTACAGACATTCAGATATTATTCTACATTCAGAATCAGATTTAATTTCTGTCTCCCTAAGCTTCATTTTTTAAGCAATTTTTATTAAATCAATTGTTAAAATGTTAAGAACCAAACATCATATTCCCCCATAATATACCGAGTAACTTCTTTCTCCAAAAGTTGCTGATTGTAAACTTTGTACCGAAAAGCACACATAGAAACTAATCCAAAAATACGCTGAAAATATTGGGCAAAAACATGTATACTAAAATATTCCTGGAGTAAAATTGTTCCTTCCTTAAGCTCATATATTGAGTTTGTGATGATCGATCAATAATTTTGAAAATAAAACGCCGAAGAACATATGAACGAAGTATATCTGAATTGCAATACCTCTCAGAGTAGAAGAGTTGACAACTGTATAAGTGAACAAAATATTCATTATTGCATTTGACACAAAGTCCAACAAAGTGATTTTAATGGAAAGAAATCAATCTGTCGCAATATTTTAATAAACGTATACGGATTATTATAAACATTTTAGAAATAAGAACTTGGACTGCTTCAGAAATTTGGAAAAAACTAATTGTAAATTATTCTGAATAGAAACCCAAAGCAAGCGGAACAAAAGCTCATAAGTCACAACAAGTCACTTAAATACCTATTTGACAAGCGTTAGCACCAAATGATTAAAGTTAAATAACTTGAAAGATGGATTGATGGATGGATTTATATAGTCTATTCAAAGTTGTTTTAGTAATGCGTCATGGATATTTGTGACGTCGAAATATTGCAATATTTCCGCATCAACTCTGAGTTTTAGTTAAGTTTGGCTTTGACATACAAGAAAATTCTTGTATTAGACAGAATTTACTAATTAATTTTAGGAATAATGGTGTACACAGATAGTAGCAGAAAAAATAAAATATATTGTGATACCAAGATGACTTCACAAGTAAACACACCATCGAAGGAAACAAGAACTAAGCTTCAAAAGGTAAATATGCTCTCGAATGAGAGTAAAATACATTTCTCAGATATACAATTGTTAATTAGGCGGACTAGGCCTCCAGGGGACAACCACAAAAAAACGCGCTCATGGGTGGTGTGGAAAAAAGTTAAATGTAAAGAAAACAAATCTAACCTACAAACTATTATGCCTGTGTTCTTAATTGTAGTTTTAAGTTCTTCGATAATATATGTATTAGATGTACTATAATGTTAAAATAAATTATATTTGATAACATTTTTGGTCAATTATTTTATTTAGATTAGAATTCTTTTGTATGCCAAAGCCAAACTGAACTAAAACTCAGAGTTGATGCGGCAACATTGCAATGTTTCGACGTCACAAATATCCATGACGCATTAGTAAAAAAACTTTGAATAGACTATATACTAATACTAACCAACTACAACTAAGGTATGAACATCTCTTTTTTATTGATGACCCGAAAACAAAAGAGGACTTAACACTGCTATAACTGTAAATATGTTGTAGTATGTTTAATTAGATGACAGGTCTACGGGAAACAAATGTGTTCATAAAACCTGTAATGCCTAACATGTAAATGTATTTAAATATGTGGGTCTAGGAATAAAAAGTAATGAAAGTCACGACAAGGAAATCAATTACAGAATTATAAAACCATGAATTTGTACTTAGATACAAGTAGTAAATTCATTAACAAAAAGTAAAAATGAAGCGAAACTAAAATGGAAGTGTACAAACAAATTGACAGATCAACCTTAACATTACGGGACTTGGGAAGCCAGAACGGAGAAGAGAGGGCAATATAAGCGAACCTAGCATTAATGTATCAGCTATTGTAGATTTGTAGACGGGTTTTGTAGATGAAGCAGGAGAAAACAGACACTATACATTCACAACACACCAAGACCACTATGTTGTACAACAGGTGTTTATATATATATATATATATATATATATATATATATATATATATATATATATATATATATACATATATATATATATATATATATATATATATATATATATATATTATTGCTTTATTGTGAAAAATCCATCAATTTATTTTATTCATAGTATTGCCCATCGATAGACGCTGGTTTTGCCCATCTTTCAGGCAATTTATAGATTGCATCTCGAAAGGATGACGTATTTTTTGAGGCTGTCCACAAGTCGGCCCATTTATCGGTATAGTCAATAATACCTTCATTGCCTTCAAATAATTTTGACTGTCCTGAACGGCCTTGGTCTTGGTATTAAACAACAACTTTCAAAACTTCGAAACCAGATGACTTTCCTTAAAATTGTAAAACTTCTCGCTAATGTGATTTCCTCGGTAAAAATTCATCTTCCTTGCACTGAAAATTTCTTTCCATACTAAAAAATGGAGCCTATTAATGATTCTTCAACATGAAGTTACAGATGTATCACATTTGATTAATACGCGGTAAAAGCATCTGTTCTAAACCCGTTAAAATTAATTTGTAGGCCTGATATGTGTTACTTAATATATATGTAACAAAAGCATGTAACTAAAGTCTCTATGATATAATTCTCATAGAAATCCCTAAAAAATCCCTTAAAAGTTTAGTACATTACCTTTAACCTAAACGTTATTTAAAATATGTACTCTTGAAGGTGTTGCGGTAAAGATAAATTAACAAACGACCCTTGCCGTGCGATCTTAACAACGTGGCCCCGGATTCGGGGACAGTCCGCAGACCCTCTAAATTAAACCCACGACAGCTTACGTACACCTTTCGAAAAATGAAAAATGGACGGGAATTTGCGACCGGCAGACCTAGCTGAACCGATCGGAGAAATCAATAATGAATCATAAATTATTGTTTAAAATGAAAAGTGTCTCTGTTGTTCTTCATTATTAGCCATTTTTATGTCAATAAAATGTCAATGAGATTTTTTTCTGAAAAATAAAACAGCTTGCGTAAAAAGCAGTTTTAATAAACTATTTTTTTATTAATTACTTCTTATATTAGATATGCTTAGTACAATCTTAATAACAACAAGCTAAAAAAAACAATCTAAAGTTAAGAATGCACTTATATACAATATGGTCCGATTGTCTGCGTGTTGTCCAGTAGTGTATTGCTTCCATGTTGCTGTGATTTAGCAACCGTATTTCATGTTTTAAGATGAAATCTCGGATCACTTCGTAAATCCATTTGATTTCGTGGTCATCGTGCCATTATTCGTTGGTTACTAAACAATTATGATTGAAGTATTATTAACGTCTAGCAACGTTTTTCCTACCTTTGGAGCAAGAATCGAATGCCAGAATGAAGGAACTGCTCGTATTTAGATATATTCTTGATGAAGATGTGAAAAGTGGAGAAACTATTGCATATATAGTAATAATTTTTCAATTAAAAAGAGCATTTATTAGGAAAACTTAGACAATACACAAGAATAAAAATATTTTCCATCATTATCTAGTTATTTCTGCCAACATGGGAATATTGTATCGAAAGAATGAAGTTGGTTTGATACCAATCCAATCATCGATCCATTTTTACACTTCTTCAGCGTCTGAAATTGCAAAAACACTATGTACACCAAATATGTTGGTTATAACGAAACATATCCTTCACAACTCTTACAACAAGGCGACTCTTACTCTTTTTTGCCTTGTAACAATGAATGTTAAATCATTCATTTTGAATCATCATTATGAAATATTTTCAGTTAATTCCTGTAATACCGATTATAGAGTGAAATAACCTAGTACCTACACACCAGTGGGGGTTTATTGACAAACATTTTACAATTAACCAGCTGCCTAGAATAACACATGTAAATGAAAGAGACTATGAAGGTAAAATGGTATGTTCGGCTATATTTTTAGATGTAACAGAACATTAGGTATAGCATGACGATCTTGTTCACAGGCTACAGAAAATATTACCGAAGCAACACGCTGAACTATTAAAATCTTACATTACCGCCAGAATATTTAGAGTCAAATAAGAGGGTGTCTATTTTACAATAAAAGAAGCTAAAGCAGGTCCAGGAAATTTATTGGGGCCATTTCTTTACATATTCTTGCTGCCGGAGAAGATATCGAAGTGGACCCAAATCTGAAAAATAAAAATTGACGAAAGTAATTCTGTGCATGTGCAGTTTACTTATAATCAGACCGCACTACTATCATATTTACTAGCATTCCATACTACCACCGCATACTATCATTCCGCATAACAACAACTCTAAGTATCATGGAATTAATCTTGATACAATGCTTCCCTGGAAGAAATATGTAAAAAAGAAAAGAAAATAAACGGAGGAAAACGTAATAGTTAATTGAAACAAAATCGCAATTTTCAATACATAGTAAACTGCTATTTTAAAATAAAGGACCGAGACCTATAAGGAAATATGGAGTTCGATTATGAGAATGTTCCGCGAAAAGTAATATAGATACAGTAGCAGAATTCCAGATCAAAGTTCTTAGAACTATTGTAGATGAATCTAAATACTTCAGGACTGATTATTTGCACCGAGACCTGCAGATACCTACTGTCTCAGAAAATCAAGAGAACATCAAGGAGGCATGAGGAGAGACTTCATTTTCAAGTCAATAACATATGTCGTCATGTTATTAGTTCAATCTTACTTCGCACAATAAATCTTCCTAGATAATTTTATTGAATATTAATGTCGTTTAAAGGATACTTTATTTCAAAAAAACTCATGTCTTTTTAAGCTAGATTTGGATTCCATTAGAAAAAAAAACATACAGTCGAATTTTAAGTTCTTCGCGACGGTATTCTCTTTTCTCCATAAGTTTTTAATAACGTTTCATAACTTTCAGTAAGCTTTTCCAGCCTCGTAATAAATAACAAGAGTTTTGTTTTGTTTATTCTTAATTTTATTAATTTTAATAATTTATTTTATTATAATTATTTATTTAATAATTTATATTTTTATTAATTTAATTAATTATTAATATTTTTGGGGACAAGAAACATAATATGATTGACATTACACATAATTATACTATGCAGTTATAGAAATATACTATATGCTTTAAATAAAATTAATCCTAATAAATGTCATATTTAAACATATATTTTATAATAAAAACACTAAGTTCTCCGTTAAATACACATATAACAACATATTGTTTTAATTTTGTTGCAATGTGCTATTGGTAGCTTCCAAAGTTAATTAACACTACGAGAATTGTCATTGTAAACAAAAAACGCGATTTCAAAAAACCAATATTTAACACCACTGACGAGTTTAAATCAAAGAGAAGCGATGCGTTACATTACTTTGTTCGTTTCGCAGCTTTAATCTTTTATAGTAAATTCAATTGAAATGTCGAACGTATTTTCGAATCACTGACTTTAAACCATATATCACTGTAAATAATGATATCTAAAATATTCACTATTTACATTTTTTACAACTTTACTATTTACAAGTCTAAAATTATTAATATATTTGCTATTATTAAAACATATAACAATATATGAGGTAGCTGGTTATTATATATATTTTAAAAAATTTTAACAAAAATCTTTGTACATAATAATCATTGTAATAACAAAATAAAAGCAAACAAAAAACTTATTTAACATACCTACTTCATGTATTTTATATTCCACTATATACACACAATTTAGCTTAATACCTACCTAAACCTATTTATCTTTTTATAATACTATTTCAACTACTACGAACTGATCACTTCGAAGTCAATGCCGAGCAACAAATAGATTTGTTTCGTTCGTAATTTAATTTTGTGTATATCTCTCAACAATAACAACAGTGTAATTACAAAGTGAATGATACAAAAAGACGACCTATTTTGTGCCCAACTTGTCTCCAAAACGGAAAATTCTAACATACAACACTAATATAAAACGTTGCTTAAAGTACATTAGTACTTTAAAAGATTCAGGATTTTATTTTTAAAAGCTAGTTTTCTTCTAGAAATCCGCTGTTTCAAATCATAAACACCTAAATCCATCACGATTTTCTCTTAATTTAACAAATACGTTCGAGATTTTACTCAATTTATTCAACTCACTCTCCTTCTATGTGTTATACTGAATTCGACTAAAATGTTCCTGTCATATCTTAAAATTCGAAAATTAAAAAAAACCTATTTAAACCTGAGGGAAATGAAATATCAGTAAGAGATGCATAATATATTTGGACTAAAGTAAAAGGTTTAAAAAATAATATTTCTTTTTTTATGAAATAATGTATTTTCACCAATTAGCCATCGAAATTTACAGAAAATATTAATAATTCGGTCTGTTTTTGGATAGTCAAAAAGGCCTTTATTTTAGCACATATTAAAAAACAGACCAAATAAAAAACAACAAAAAATCAAGGCCATTCCATCATTGGCTAAAATTTTTCACACCTTTCATTTTTTCAAATCAATTTTCAAATTCCATATGAAAACTGTTTCGCCTTTTAAGACGATTCAAGTTTGCAGCCAATTGTCCATTTCTGCGAATGAATCAGCTAAATAGCCCGGAATATATTTCGATCGAGTAGGTTAAACTGGAAACATCATGTGAGGCATAAAGCAGAGCAAATTAGATTCAAACTCAGGTACTGTACTAGTTAGTCGGAAGATACTCTCAACTATATCTAAAATCAAAGAAATTGGTTTATCACTCAATCTTAAAGCCTATTTGGACCTATGGAGTGCAAATATGCGGTTCAAACTAAAATATCAAACCAACAGTAATCCAACGCAGCAAAATAAAGATCTACGATGCTTATCAATGCTTATCGCTACATAACATCTCAGAATAAATTTGATATACGAAGTGATCCAAAATTTCGCCATCAAACATGAAACAAGGTTGCTAAATCACAGCAACGTGGAAGCAATACAGCTACGAGACAACACGCAAGAAATCAGAAGATCTAGCGAACCAAACCACACGAATTAGTGTATTTTTAAGTTTAGCTTAGTAGTACTTTCATTCTAATTTGGGAAATGCATACTGATGTATAAATCCCGTACACATCTTGCTTGTATATTAATGCAAGTATAATAAATAGTAATAAATTAATTTGTGACTTAAGATTGTACTAAGCATATCGAGTGCAGAGATGTAATTCATTTTTAAAAAAATCTACGTATGAAATAAAACAATATGTGTCAAATAGTGCTGCATACGTTGAAAGAAACGGTAACCAAAACAAGCAATAGAGCAATGTTCTGGCGAACGCTAGTGCAATAAAATATACCTGTCAGTGTCCTGACAGAAGACTAACTTTACCATGTCTTTCCTCATCTTTACCTCATGATAGAACTTTTTTTCTCTATTTCTCTCCTACGATTCAACAATAAGGCTAGGCTTCACAATAATTCATCAATCGAAGCATTGCCATAAATATTCTATGGGCTTTAGTAGAACTTTCATTCCAGTTAAAAATAAGAAACAGAAAGAAAAGAATAAGAAAAAAAGAAATGCCCAAAATGGTACAATAACATAACAAAAATAAAAATTTTATAAGAATGCCAAAATGATATACGTTGAATATTATTCACTCCCGGAAATTACCAAACTTTAATTAGCCGGCTTCGTTGGCGCAGTGGTCAAGGCGACAAGACGGCCCTCCTACTGTTGCGATAGTCGCGGGTTCGAAGCCTGCTGGAGCATGGATGTACTTTATGTTTGTGATTGTAACTGAAATAGTCTTTATAGGCAACAGTTGAATAACCATTCGAGTCACGCCAGTAACCAGGCTGGGTAAAACCGCATGTCTACTGTGATGGTCTCTAAGTTGGTCACTGGCCAATCTATAGGCTTAATGCCGAGGACCGTAGTTCGGTATATATGGCCCACGTTAGACTGTAGGTCCAATCCAGATAAACCCTCGTTGATAAAAGGAGACTTCAAAATATTTTTAAAAAATTCTGATTAATTACTCTGATAATGGGTACATAAAGATCAGAGCTATCTCTCGAAAACAGATTGAACTAATAATTTGTTATTATCAAAAATATTCTCATCAAAACCTTTCCGTATATTTTTAGAATAACATTATAAAAATTACTTCCTGGATGTCTAACGAAATTTTTTAAGCAAATTAGACGATTAAATGAAAATGTCTTGTAAACATCGAATCGACGACCTTTTTAGCTTTCGAGAGAAACGTGGCCGGAAGAACAAAACACGTTGTATTAAATGAAATCCACGGCAAGACCATAATGGAGGAAGGCAATGAAATATTACTTACAATGATGTAGCGACCACCTAAACATTTAGCGGATCGTAAAACAAAAGGGTTCTAATTCGTAAAATATTTAATCAGCATTCCAGCGAAATGGACTTATTCACTCAAACGAGGTAACAAAAGCGTATATATTAACGATCTTAATGTAAAACGACCCACTTTTAACTTTACGACAATAGTTCCTTTATTACAGAAAAGATTTCCCTTCGGCCGCAAAACGTTATTTGCCCGGAGTTTTATAGCAAGGAAAAATACCTGAAAAAAGTAGATTTCTTGTAATTACAGTAAAAGTACTACATAAAACATAAGTTGTAAAGTAATAGACCCTTTGAACGCTACTGTTTTCACGCAAAGACAAATATTATGAAAATTCACATACAAGATAAGTATTGGATACATGGTATGAATGAATACTCAGTGTATTAAATGCAAACAAAAATAAAAACGATTCGATAACAAAGTATGCATTAAAACTCACCAGTTTTCTATTTGCTCTTTGCGCATGTCTCAGTTTCTGGAACATCAGTTATTCCTGGTCTCCTAGTGAGAAATAACACGTCACGATCTAAATATTTTAGATATCTTTAGGTATATATGTCACAAAATAAGGGATGAAAAGTCCCGTGCCTAACACATAGATGGTACTAATTTCACTGCATTAACCGCTTTTTCAGATAGTATTAAACTTCAAAAGAAAACTGTTAAAATTTCATGATTTTCTACTCATAATTTTGTGAGTTATTGTGTTAAGTGTGACACTACTTTTGTTATTTTCAAAACAATGGATCAAAAATAATTTCGTGTTTTAATTTTACACTGCTTCTTGATGAGAAAAAATACCGTTCAAGTGAAGAAAAGTGTTATAGGGCCACCTTTCCATCAGAAACAACAACAACCCGTTGGTTTACTGGCTTCAAACGTAGAGACACCGATGATGCAGAACGCAGTAGACATCCAAATGAGGTGTTAACACCAGAAAACATCAAAAAAATCCCCAAAATTATTTTGAATGATCGAAAAGTGAATTTGCGTGAGTTAGCTAACATCGTAAAGATATCAAAAGAAGTTGTTGGTTTTATGTTGCATGAGCATTTGACTATGAGAAAGCTCTGTTCAAAGTGGGTGCCGCGTTTGCTCACTGTTATCACCAAAAACAAGAACGTGTCGATGATTCTGAACAGTATTCGGCCAAGTTTAAAGGTAACAAACCGGAATATTTGTGCTTCGATATGTAACAATGGATGAAATATGGATCTATTACTTCAGTCCGAAATCAAAACGATAAAAAATGTGTCTGTCAAGTTAAAAAAGCATAAGGTATATATTATTACAGTAATATGTTATCCTTGTTATTCCTTTCGAACACTGACTTGACTGGAACACTGAGCCTGCTTCTTTGACGCAGTGGTCAAGGCGACTGGACGATCGTCTTACTAATGCGGTAGTCGCGGGTTCCAATTCAGCTATATATTCATATTTGTAAGTATTTATAATTACGATTGTCCAAAAGGCAAAACTGCAAAAGGTAACAAGGAAAATGATCCTATTTACCGCAGTAACCAGGATGTCTTGTGGGATGATTACTGGGAACTTGGTCGGTAGGTTTAATACCGAAGAGCGTGGTTCGGTCACCACGTTCAGCAGTAGGTCCAGTCCAGACAAACCCTAGTTGGTAAAAAGAAGACACCAAAATATAACAAAAAAACTGACTTGTAGATTGGACTATCGAAGAAACGGACATTTATATTAAATAGTACATAAATAACATTTGCTTGATGATGAGGTAAAGTTTTTATATTATTTTGTATTATATTTTGTTAAATTTCCCTGAATAAATAATAAATTATTAAACAGCCTATGATGTTACAATATTTCCTTTTGGCTTATTCTTCATAGTCCAGTCTATATGTTTATTATCTTTCTTATGAATTCCTAAGCAAATTTTGCCCCATCACCTTGAAGACAATCTACTAATTAATGTTACTACTAATACTAAAAATCATGAACGTCTTTTTATATCATTTGCAGCTAATTCCCTTCAAAATAATTTCTAAAAACTGTTAGATCAATATTATACACCAACTTAATATGTATCAAAAGAACCGTCACAGAAATCAATGAATTAAACTAGGAATTGTTTCAACAGCCAGCTTATTCAACACATTATATCATATATCAAAAAATTATGCTATAAAAACAAATCTCATCAAACGGGTAAGCTTGTGCTTACCTAAGTAGCAGATATATAAAAAAATATTTTTTCATATCATTTCGACTTTCGCAAACTTATAATGTCAATACATTTTTAATCATTTATTTGCTTTTGAAAACCAAGATATATATTAGCGTTAATATTCATAAACATACAATGTGCATTATACTAATATAATAAGATTTGTAATATTTGAAATAATTAAAAAGTTAAAAATGATTATTTTTTCATCATATTTAATTTGTTAAGTATGGTATGATTTATGCGATTTTGAATTATATAATACATATTATCTCGATTATTTTATCCAGTATTTTCTAAAAGTTGTTAAATAGTTTTCGTATTTATTAAATCCACCTCAATATTTATTTTGCTGTAAATAACGTTTGCTTCTAAAGTTATAAGCACTTTCATTTCAGTTTAAAATAATGATTTTAAAAAATTGCTACTATTTTTATCATCTTTGGTCGATAACTAAGATTTCAGTTGTATATTTCCAGTCTAGCCATGCAAAACATTTTAATAAACTCCAAATTCTACTTTATTCATTAATACAATAGCCTTAAAGAGTGATAAATTATCATTACTTTAAAAGCCATTCTCCTTTTTATATATGTATGTGCAAGAAGCTCTTTGCTACAGACATGCAGTAGAGAATCTCCAACCAATAAAATATCATTCAATAGCTGCAAACAACGGTTCGAAGAGTCATTGCTGTTTTTGTTTAGTACCTGGTAAATTTAGTATGTAATTCAAAAACAACTTAGGAATATTAATTATTCACTGCCTCTTGATATCTTTATGATTTTAATTTGTCTAAAATTTTTGTTGTATCCATAATAATAAATTAACACAAGTTTTGCATTAAAAGTAGTTTCCCATCAAAAATTTGAGTTTTTTTGTCCATTATTTTGAAAACGACTATCTCTATTTCTGTTCTGTCTTTCGTATATCAATAAACATTATAAGTTTGATCCTAACTTACAGTTCCATCTACTAAGTGACATTTTTCTAAAATAAATAACTAAACCAGTGCTTCTGTTCCTGTATAAAACAATGATAAGTTCGCGATAAAAATGTCAACGCTAGTGCCAACCATGTATCAAACCAAAAGCGTATACTAAAATCTTACATAATGTATATACTGAAATATGCATATATATTATTATTTAAAAAATTGCACTATTTTTATTATTATTAAGAATTTAGTATTGCGTGTCGACAATGTAGAGAATTCATATGACATAAACTAAAATGACGCAGATAACAAAAGCTCCCGGACCATTTTGAGGTAAAATGCAAGCAGAATGTACGCTATGCAATACGGGAATGTAACAGAAATATAACCGTATAAAATGCGACAGTGGGGCAACTTTTGGAGATCAAAAGCTTTTTACGCTACAAATAAACTACTGACCTACAAAGAAAATGTATCTATTAACTAAACAAACAAATCGGCGCTATATCATAAAATGTAACATGTCTGAAATAGGTTTGAAAACATTTTAGTAGTCATTTGACGTAAGTAAATTAAATTAGTACAGTAATTTTTTACAGTTTGGTTGTTTTTTAGATTTATTATGGATTCTTATTTAGTATTGCTCTCTCAGGTGTTATATGTGAATTTTTGAAATTAATGTGTTAAAATGTATTTCTAGCTACTACTTTTTTCTATATTTGGGACGAAAGCTGAATATAATAGCAGGTCAATTGAAAAGTCTCTAACCTACCACAGTAAAACACATTTTTTGGCAAAATTAGTTTTTCTTATTCAACATAATTCCCTTCAAGGATGATACACTGATTATAGCGACCCTGCAAATTTTCGATACCATTTTTGTAGTACGATTTGTCCTTTGTCCTTTCAAAATAGGCCTCAGTTTCGTCGATCAGCTCTTCATTCAACGAAAATTTCTTTCCAGCGACCATTCTTTTGAGATCTGAGAACAGGAAATAGTCGCTGGGGGCCAGATCTAGAGTATACGGTAGATGCGGAAGAATTCGAAGCCCAATTAATGGATTTTTGATATGGTGCATTGTCTTGGCGAAGCAGCACTTTCTTTTTCTTCAAAGGCGGACTTTTTGCGGCGATTTCGTCCTTCAAACGGTCCAATAACACTATATAATAGTCGCTGATCCTTCCCTTTTCAAGGTGGTCAATGAAAATTATTCCATGCGCATCCCAAAATACAAACGCCATAACCTTGCCAGTCGACTGTTACGTTTTCCCACGCTTTAGAGCGGGTTCATCTTGTACAGTCCACTCGGATGACTGTCGATTGGACTTCGAAGTAAAATGATAGGGACGTGTTTCAATAATTTTCACATACAGGCGCAAAAACTCGGGTTTATTACGCTTGATCATCTTCATACACTGCTGGTCAAAAGTGAGCTCGCGCGGCACCCACTTTGCACAAAGCTTTCGCATACCCAAATATTCGTGAATGATATGATGTACAGGTTGAGCTGATATCTTTAGAGTGTCTGCTATTTCATTCAGTTTTAATTTACCGTCATTCAAAATCATTTTGTGAATTTTTTAAATGTTTTCGTTGGTAGCAACCTCTTTTGGGTGTTCACTGCGTTCACCGTCTTCGGTCTTAAAAAAGAAAATTATTATGTACGAATGATTTATATTTTCTTCCAGATAACCATTTTTTTTTAAATTTTACTTCGAGTTCTTTTCATTTTGCTCTTTTCAATGAAGTTTTGCGTCAATATTCATACCAATATACTTAGCATTTTACTGTATCATATAATAGTATTATTCATATTTATCGGTATATGAATAGCTTACAAATATAATACGCACTGATCTCTCGTTCATTTTTATTCTCCATGTCTGGGTCTACTTATTTATATTATTACTACAGCTTCTGATGAATTTTTCGCTATTGATTCCAATAGCAAGTATCGCAGTGTCATCAAGAAATGTAGCTATGGTAACATTTTTTATTTGTGGTATATCACATGTAGTAGGTAAAGAGCGACACCCGAATCACTCTTTTACACAGCCTGATCTCATCCTCCCCAGTGCTTACGTATATCGAATTTTTAACTGTTTTTTATAGTTTGCCAGTTCATTGTTGTAGTCAATTAACTTTCAATCAATAGTCAGGAGTGAAAATATTAGCCTCTCCTGGAGCAACCACTGATGCTCTCAATGACTTTCTATTCTTAACGTTGTTGTAGAAGTTTCCATCAAAAGTAAAAATAATAAAATACTTATCGAACCTATCTACTACACGTATTTTATATTCTACTACTAGCTGACCCGACAGACTTCATCCTGTCAAAAAGATTTGTAATGTGGCAGTTTTTGTGCCTACGTATTTTAAAAAATTCTCCTGAACAGAACCATCACCCTGGTGATAGGGCGTTGTGAATAAAAAATAATTAAATAAAACATATATAAGGATTGAAAAGTAAGTAATCGCTTTATTGTTAATCATGTGAATCATAATTATTATTATTATTATCATTGTAGTGCTTTGTGGTATACGATGTTTTTTGTTTGATTACCTGGCGCATAGATAAACAAATCTGATGGTTTTCCAACACGGGAACAGGCAACATACAATTGACCATGTGAGAAACATGGGTTTTCTAGATTAATACCACAAACACTTAATGATTGCCCCTGGGACTTGTTTATAGTCATAGCAAAAGCAAGCCGCACTGGAAACTGTAGTCGTTTAAACTCAAATGGCACATCAGTCGGAATCATTGGGATGCGCGGTATGAGAACATCTTCTCCTTTATACTTTCCTTTGAGTATAGTTGCTTCTATCACATTGTTTAGTAATTTTTTTATCGCTAACCGTGTACCGTTGCAAAGACGCGGTTGGTTGATATTTCGCAACATTATAACCACCGATCCAACCTTTAATTGAAGATTGTGAGGTGGCAATCCTGGCAAATCCAGCGAGTTTAAAAATTCCGGTGGATAGTTGACTACATCATCTTGATTAGTAGCCGAATCAACTGATTTATATATCCTCAATTCGCCTGTAATTTGTTCTTGAATTTTGAAATTTAATTCATTTACATCTATGTTTTTTGCAGCCAGTATAGCTCGTTCGCTCAACCAATCATGGTTTCTGTAATTTTGAGAAACATCTGGAAACACCTTCTGAATAAGTTCATCTTTTGATCGAGTTAACTGACAAAAACTTTGAGGAAAGTTAATGCAGCCAGTCAACATGTCTATAGGAAATTTGCCATTACCAATGTCAATGAGTTGTTTAGAGAATATGTTTCCAGATTGGTCATTTTGCAACTCGACACGCATATTCTTGCTTAAATGAAGTACTTTGACATGTTTCCACAAATTGGAGGACTTTAGACATGCATTGAGTTCATCAGCTGGCGTTGATCGTGGAATCACTCGCAATGTTTGACGAAAATCTCCTGCTAATAAAATCATTGCACCACCAAATCGGTTATTATTGCTACGTAGATCTTTTAAGGTTCTGTCTAAAGCCTCCAAAGATTTTTTATGTGCCATCGTGCATTCATCCCAAACAATCAATTTACATTACTGCAAAACCTTTGCCATTGCAGAGTTCTTCGAAACGTTGCAGGTTGGAGTTTCATTGCTTTGCATATTTAATGGCAATTTTAGTGCTGAATGGGCTGTTCGACCACCTTCAAGCAAAGTTGCTGCGATTCCCGACGAAGCGAGTGCAAGTGCAATTTTATTTTGTGAGCGAATTTTTGCTAATATTAATGAAATCAAAAAAGTTTTTCCTGTACCACCAGGTGCATCTAAGAAGTAAATCCCTCCAGTTTCATCATTTGTTACTTTCATAAGAGTTTCAAATACATACTTTTGTTGTTCATTTAACATTGGAAAATTTTTTTGAATTAATTCTTTCAAAGCGTTGAGATCATACAGTCTTTCTCGATGCAACTCTTGGTTAAAAGCGTCATGCATTGGACGATTGGGCGCGGTCAGGCCTAATTGAATTAATAGTTTGTTTGACATTATCAAGCACATGTCCTCAATTGAAATCAATGCTTCATTGTAAATTTCTTCACTGATTTGTATATTTGGATTTCCCATTCTATTCCGTATTTGATACAAAATATCATCACACATATAATCTTTGTACTTCATCCACAAATCAATTGGGTTTGATGGGAAGCATGTAGATATGATTATAGAAAACAATGCTCGTATTTGATGAGCGTGTGATGATATTACAGCATCATTGAGAGTTTGATCCCAATGAGCGTCATTTTCAAGCAATTGCAAACGTTGACAGGCTTCTCTGTAGGATCCACACAATTCACCATCAACAGTTCGTAACTATTGGAATGATGTTGGGCCACGTACATTGACTAATAGCAGTCGTAAATAAAAACATTCATTATTGCTTGGATGTACTGAATAAATCCGGCCAATCGCATCGGTGGAATATACATCTGTATATCCTGGAACTGGTTTTCCTTATTTCCGTCGTATAAATCTCCTTGAGGATTGATTCCAGGTATAATATTTTGGCATTTCAGAATATAGCAATGTTTGTGCGAAATCATCGTTTTGGCATGTCTCAAAAAAACTGGTTAATGTAGTAGATGGTGGCTGAGCAGTTCTTTGTACTGCGTTCTGTGCTGTAAAATACACTCTTTGTCCATTTTCTAAATGCACAGCTAAGTCACCATATAATATGATGACTAAGTGATATATTTCGTAATGATTAAGAAATTGAAGATTAGTAACACATCTTAACTTTGGTGACAGAAAATTTTGTTCGCTAAAATAATTATGAGTAACTGCTATAATACATACCTTGAAAGTTGGCATAAAATTTTCCCGAACTGCATTTGTTGCCCCAAATGAAGTCATTTGAAAGCAATTGTTATATTGTTGGATATGTGTCAAAAAGTGTATAGAATCTGTTCCTATTCCTGAAACCAATGAGTTCAATGGTTCTGGTGGTGGATCCAATGGTATCAATTTCACTTTACCATTTGCGCAACACAATCCATTGGCTTCGTTTTTGTATTTTAATGCCTTACAGTGTGAGCAAACCAAGTTCATAAAACCAATAACAACACATTGGTAGTTACTGTAGTCAATTGACACATCGTAACTGAAAGCAGCTCGATTCAAACTTGCGCGATTATTAGTTGAATGTTGCGCTCGCGCTTCACGCGTTTGTGATATCCGAATTCTTTAACGTTCATTTCCGTCGTCACGTTCTTGTGCAGTACGATTAGATCGGTAATTAGCTTGGTTTATAGCATTTCTGGTTCTTCTACCTAAATTGCTTCGTCTTATAGGAGGCATATCAAATATAAATTATTTTTTCACTAATTACGAACTAAACAAACACTAACTAACTAAACACTCTGCACAAAACACGATATACGAATTTGTTTCGTGTATCAGTTGACAATTCATCTGTCATCTGTCAAAAGTCATCTGTAACAGACAACTTTTTTTTTTTAAATTTGATATGACTTGAACTCAAATCCTTTTAAGCCGTACGAATTGTTTTATTTATTTAAAATTTGGATATTAAAAATAATAAAACACTGTTGGTAACGCGATTTTTGTTTGACTGATGTAATGACGTGGAAACTGATGCTTTTTATCTCGCGTGCCGAAACTAATACAAAAGAAACGCGAGTTTCGGAACGCGACATTAAACTCCTCCAACTATGTATTCTGTGCTCCAACGCACACACGTACATTGTTTTGATAGATATGATCTTTGACGTTAGGAACACACCTACATTGCTTAGACAACAGTGAGTGCTTGTAATTTAATATGAACTTTATACCATAGCAATAAAGCTCAAATTGACTACGTTTTAGTTACAAATCATTTGTATGGGAAAAAGAAAAGGGCTATTTTTAGGGTTTTTCCAGCAATAATTCTAATTTTTCTCGCCGTAAAAACCATCCTTGAACTTCAACGAACATTTTAAAAAAAGATTTGGCCAAATTGGTCCAGGCGTTGTTGAGTTATGCGCTAACCAACACATTTTGCGATTCATTTTTATATATAAAAGGGCTATTTTTAGGGTTTTTCCAGCAATAATTCTAATTTTTCTCGCCGTAAAAACCATCCTTGAACTTCAACGAACATTTTAAAAAAAGATTTGGCCAAATTGGTCCAGGCGTTGTTGAGTTATGCGCTTACCAACACATTTTGCGATTCATTTTTATATATAAGATATACACACAATTTAGCTTAATACCTACCTAAACCTATTTATCTATTTATAATACTATTTTAACTACTACCAACTGATCACTTGAAGTCAATGCCGAGCAACAAATAGATGTTTTGTTCGTAATTTAATTTTGTGTATATGTCACAAAATTATATTATTATTTTTGTATTGTTTAATAGGGCTTAGGGCCTTAAGTCGGTTCAATTTTTTTGTTAAAAATATTTTTATTGATTTTCGCTCTGCGACTATGTGCGTTGGCCCACACTGTCGGCAGCTTTAGAAGTTGAACATATTCTCCTAAAGGTTTTTCTATATTTTGAAGCGCTGCACGATGGTTCAATACATATACGGAATCAAATTATTTCCCAACAAAAATAGAATTATCAACACAGGCTGACGTTGCATTGGCATTCGTGAAACTTCTAAAACGAAGCATTCTTAATCGGCATACTTAAGTGGACTTCGGGTAGAAGTATCAGAGTAAATACTGTACATCACAAAATGCAGATTGAATTGGTGCTTATAATACGATAGATATAAAATTTTACAATTACGAAACATCCATGTTTTAAAAAACATCCCTACTCCGTAGGCATAAGGGTAGCAGTTCGGGGTGTAACGCCGCCAAAGATGGATTGAAGTTGCTGTGAACCAACATGGCCTAAAAAAATTTACACAGAAGCTTGCAGTTCAAGATTTACGGCCGCGAAAGATGGATTACCATAGACTATTGCAATTTGAAGTTACCAAAGCAAATAACTTTAATACAAGTATAAGCTGACAGATGGGACAACGACTACATATATTTCTTCGGTCAGTTCTTTAGGAGAGAGGTGTTGTATTGCGCGATTGAAAACACCCTGATTGTTCAAGAAAAAGCGAGACATGAGACTAAGAGAGCCCATGAAGTGAGGAGTCTAAACCTAGAGTTTCGTTAATATTGTAATGTCCTGTCGCTTATGCTCTCAGTTCAATAAATACTATTTTCCGTAAAATTCCGGTTTTGTGAATTAAATTTTAATAGGTCCACATAATCGCATACTATTTTATCTTTGACTATATTTTACAGACTATTAAAGTAACATGTGAGACGTTTATTCTTCAATTAAATATTTTAATCAGCTTATATGCCGCTGCGGCGCGAGAAGAGACCTTCATACACTGCGCCGAATGATCTACTCGTCGTTGTTTTTGGTCAAAAGTGAGCTCGCGCGGCACCCACTTTGCACAAAGCTTTCGCATACCCAAATATTCGTGAGTGATATGATGTACAGGTTGAGCTGACATCTTTAGAGTGTCGGCTATTTCATTCAGTTTCAATTTACCGTCATTCAAAATCATTTTGTGAATTTTTTAAATGTTTTCGTTGGTAGCAACCTCTTTTGGGTGTTCAGTGCGTTCACCGTCTTCGGTCTTAAAAAAGAAATTTATTATGTACGGATGATTTAGATTTTCTTCCAGATAACCATTTTTTTTTTAATTTTACTTCGAGTTATTTTCATTTTGCTCTTTTTAACGAAGTTTTACGTCAATATTCATACCAATATACTTAGCATCCTACTGTATCATATAATAGTATTATTCATATTTATCGGTATATGAATAGCTTACAAATATAATACGCACTGATCTCTCGTTCATTTTTATTCTCCATGTCTGGGTCTACTTATTTATATTATTACTACAGCTTCTGATGACGTTTTCGTTATTGATTCCAATAACAAGTATCGCAGTGTCATCAAGAAATGTAACTATGGTAACATTTTTTATTTGTGGTATATCACATGTATAGAGTAGGTAAAGAGCGACACTCGAAGCACTCTTTTACAAAGCGTGATCTCATCTTCCCCAATGTTCGGGGTGTAACGCCGCCAAAGGTGGATTGAAGTTGCTGTGAACCAACATGGCCTAAAAAAATTTACACAGAAGCTTGCAGTTCAAGATTTACAGACGCGAAAGATGGATTGCCATAGACTATTGCAATTTGAAGTTACCAAAGCAAATAACTTTAATACAAGTATAAGCTGACAGATGGGACAACGACTACATATATTTCTTCGGTCAGTTCTTTAGGAGGAAGGTGTTACATTGCGCGATTGAAAACACCCTGATTGTTCAAGAAAAAGCGAGACATGAGACTAAGAGGGCCCATGAAGTGAGGAGTCTAAACCTAGAGTTTCGTTAATATTGTAATGTCCTGTCGCTTATGCTCGCAGTTCAATAAATACTATTTTCCGTAAAATTCCGGTTTTGTGAATTAAATTTTAATAGGTCCACATAAAAATACTAGTAATTAAAATTTTTATTTTAATCACCATTAATCTCATACTATTTTCTCTTTGACTAAATTTTATAGACTATTAACGTAACATGTGAGACTTTTATTCTTCAATTAAATATTTTAATCAGCTTATATCCAGCTGCGGCGCGAGAAGAGACCTTCTCCTCGGATTCTGTCGTCATTGAAATGGAAAGACAAACGGCGGTGCAAGCATCGTAATGGATATTATGTCATATCCATAGCGTTCTCACGTACGTTCGTATCCCACGCACCAGTTCCTTCACAGGGCCGTCGCCGTAAGGCAGAAGATCTCTTACCGGAATAGCGATAGTAATTTTCTTCCCGCTCGAAAAGTTAATTAGGCAAGAATTAGCTTCGACATTCCCGAAACGTTTAGTTAATTTAATCCAATTTTCCGTCATTTTCTGCTGTCCCTTTCCAGTTACTTTGCCCGTTGATTATCTTGTTTTCTTCGCAGTTCTTTGACTTTTGTTCCTCGGTCTAATGATAAATTTAATTTTGCGCATTAGTTATAATTAGTTAACTTGACAATAGTGTTTTTGGTCTGTCTTTTTCGTTGTTAAGCTCTGCAATACGTTTAAGCCAACCACAAGTCTTATTTCAAATTAATTTTTATTTTCTGTCTCTATTAATAAAGTTTTTATTTCAAAGAAACTTCAGGAAACAATCTTAATTTGTAAATTAATGTATTACGACTTTTCTGTTCTACTTTCACTAATAAACAAGCAAGGCGAGTACGGGATTAATACATCAGTATGTATTTCCCAAATAAAAATAAATCCAAACTACTTAAGTTAGAGTTAAAAACATACACAAAACAACTTCGTGTGGTTGCGCTCGCTTTAATCTTTTGATTTCCTACGTGTTGTCGAGTAGCTGTATTGCTTCCATGTAAGTGATTTTTCAACCTTATTTCATGTTTTAAGGCAAAATCTTGGATCGCTTTATATATCCATTTGACAGTATCCCTCCAACTCTAACACGATCCCATTGAGACTTCATTCGATTCATTTTTCCTAATATATTGACTCTCTACATAGCCAGTTAGTCATTATCACTGTCCCTAAGCCAACATCATTTCACTCAGTTCAGAAGAAACTTTATGCTAATAGCCTTATTTAAGCAAAAATATTATTGAATAAATTTTTAGATTATTTAAATAACCTGTAGGTGTAAAACAACTTAGAGATCTGGCGAAATACGCTGACCTCCAAGGTCACCCGATTTCATTCCTTGTTATTTTTTTCTTTGTGGCTTTTGAAACCGATATGAATTGCCACAAATCACAAACAATATAAAAGTTGTATTTATATCTCACCGGTCCAAAAGTTTCAAATCCCTTTTCATAAGTTGCTATATCAGATGACTAAAGCTAATTCGGTAAGCTTTTAATGAAAGTATGTACGTATAATCACGCTAATTTCTAGAATTATTTAGTGAACCTTGTGCCTAGGGTCATTTTACAATTACAATAACAAATATAAATTGAATCCATACGCTGTGGGATTCAATTAAGAGGTACAGTAAGAGGACTATTCTGTTGCCTTACCTGCCAAAAAATCGCTCCTGCTAACTTTTTTGTAATGGTTAATATTTTATTTCTATTTTTTCTGAAATTCTGAAAAACCAAAATTGTTATAACATTTTTCAAGAATGATTAGTAATTTTGAAAGGTACATGATTGAACAGCTATTCTACATGTACACAAATGTCGATTGGGTGAACTTGACACATACTTAATTCGTCGGTAATCATCAATCTTGTACAGAAAGAAACTTAAGTTCATACCTTCAAAAGCCGATCTGTAATGTAATTTAATTTAGAACTATAACAGAGAACATACCATTAAATAAAAAATACATTCAAATATAGTATTAATGATGTAACGAATCCTAATGGATAGTTATTCAGACATAAAGATACACTCTATTTTAACACGAATTATTATGTTACCTAAAACCAAAGAGATTTACAACTCAAGACGTAACGCTTACTATAGTCCATCGGACACGGTTCCAAATAAATCGATCTA
This sequence comes from Rhynchophorus ferrugineus, assembly GCF_030347505.1. NCBI lineage: Eukaryota > Metazoa > Arthropoda > Insecta > Coleoptera > Curculionidae > Rhynchophorus > Rhynchophorus ferrugineus. The sequence continues at coordinate 84,523,034 of NW_027472580.1, read as the reverse complement.
AGAGCAAAAGCAGATAACATTTGTAGTAAATTTTGTAGTTCCTGTTTAATTCAAAGGAATATGGTGCTTCGAGCTATTGAGTGTGGCTAATTGAGTTTGATTTGTTCTGGCCAATATCGAACATAATATTTGCACAGTGTTATGTAAACCACCCAATATCAGTTATGAATTATTCTTATGATTCTTACCAACTTCCAAAGTTCAAAACGGCTGATCAGTTTAATTTCTAAAATTACGTTCAAACGTTCAAAGCACTCAGCTAATCTAATGTAAGAAAAATAATTTCAATTTTGAGTAGATTGTTTTGATGTCGGATATTTCTAATAATGCTAAATGACAGCATGCTATGCATAGCTCATTTGATGGGCAACATTCTATAGATTATTTTAGATATAGTGATAGCGTTATTTGATTACTTACTCAAAAGCTTGCGACTTGAAAATGGAGATTCTTGAAGGTTATTTTCGTCATATTTCACTCTTCCGAAAAATATAAAACTATATAAACTTATTTAAAATTGTGCGGTACTTATAACGATGGGCGCTTAAGAGACGCCAATATTCTGAAAATTTCTATGTATATTATGAAACTCACCCTGACTAGCCGCTGAAATCTATGAAAATTAGATGAATTTCTATCGAAATTCGATATTTCATTTTTTTCATTCAATGAAATTCATTTCTCGTGGAATTGGAAAAAATTAAGTTAATCAATAGGACAGATCTAGTTTTCCACCACTTCCACTTTGTTGAAGATTTGATGCATCCACAGTATTTGCAAAACCTCGCCTTATCTGACCACTATTTGTTGCCGTATCTGCAAAATTCGGTTACCGTAGTAAGGTTTGCACTTAAGAGTGTTTAATATGTATGTGAATAAACATAAAAGAGGTGAAAGTAGTTTTTTACAAGCTGAATATTATGCCTTAAAGTCGGCTTAACAAAAACGATATCATTAGAGCAGTTTTGTTTCTTTAGATATTAGAAGTTCAAGTGAGCTAAATCATGCGACTGCTGTAGTTATATATTCAGTATATGAAGTATTTCGTAATTCCACTCACTTAAAATGAAAGTGTTCATATTTAATTGCTTCAAAGTTTAGCTTGGCGCAAAGCCTTCATAACAAACAACACCATGATTTTTACATCTTAGTATTTTATGACCGCAGTATGTTAACATTAAATTTAAACTGTCTTAAATATCGGTAAAAGCGGTAAAAGGAAATCATGGTTCTGCCTGGTTTTTCCAGACACTTTTTCAACCAATTGATACTTACTATTACTTACTACAACAGTTTCTATTACAGGTCAGTAAGAGTTTTTTCTATTGATTTACTCTTTCTATATAAAACATTTTCTCAAGGGTCTCAACTTAAGTGTTTCTTTCATTGAATTTCATTGATTACTCAAATATCTTACCACCCAGTCTTTTCTTCAAGGCTTGGAAACAAGATCTAGTCACAGGAGCTTAATTCTGGAGAATATTCTGAATAGGGTATAATATTTTTGGATAATCGCTTGACATTCTCCAAGATATTTGATATGAATGACAGCGCGTACATCATACTCCGGCCCTCTAATATCATTCTATGTATTTTATCTATGATAACGTAACGATCTGAAGGTACGAAATCACTAATACTGGTTCGACTACAGCGGCAATTAGTAAAGTTCTTCCTTTATGTTGAAACTGATGGTGCAGAATCCCAAAAATAATGACCAAAATAATTCAACCTTTTGTTAACAGGTCAATTGAAAAGTCCCCGGCCTACCATAGAAAAACACATTTTTTTGGCAAAATTAGTTTTTTCTATTCATCATAATTCGCTTTAAGGGCGATACACTGATTATAGCGAACCTCCAACTTTTCAATACCATTTTTGTAGTACGATCTGTCCATTGCTTTAAAATAGGCTTAAGTTTCGGTGATCACCTCTTAATTCGACGAACATTTCTTCCCAGTGAACATATTTTTGAGATCTGAGAACAGAAAATAGTCGTTGGAGGCCAGATCTGGAGAATACGGTAGATGACGAAGCAATTCGAAGCCCAATTCATGGATTTTTGCCATCGTTTTCACTGACTTGTGACACGCTGCATTGTCTTGGTGGAGTACTTTCTTTTTCTTCAAATGCGGCCGTTTTTCGGCTCTTTTGTCCTTCAAATGGTCCATTTACGTTATGTATTAGCCGCTGTTGATGGTTCCTCTGTTTCTAAGGTAGTCAGTAAAAATTATTCCATGCGCATCCCAAAATACGACTGTTGCGTTTTCCCATGCTTTGGAGCGGGTTTATCGTGTGCAGGCACTCGGATGACTGCCGAATGGACTTGGGAGTGAAATGATGGAGCCATGTTTCGTCCATTGCCACATATCCTTTTCAAACACTGTTCCGAATCATCAACTCGTTGTTGTTTGTGATCAAAAGTCAGCTCGCGCGGCACCCACTTTGCACGGAGCTTTCTCATACCAAAATATTCGTGAATGATATGATGTACACGTTCAGTTGTTATCTTTAGAGTGTCTGCTATTTCATTCAATTTCAATGTTTTCGTCAGTAACGACCTTTTTTTGTGTCCACTGCATTCACCGTCTTCGGTGGTCATATCATCACGTCTAAACTTAGCATACCAATGATGAATGATTTTCCCGGGACAGTGTCCGAAAATTCGGCATCAAGCCAAGTTTTTGCTTCAACTGTATTTTTTTCCTTCAAAAAGCAATATTTTATCAACACGCGAAATTCCTTTTTATCCATTTTTTTTCACAATAACAAAAGTTGCTTCACTCAAAATGCTATAATTCACAAACTAATGATCCGACAGGTGTTAAATTTGTACTCGCATCTTTTGAGGGCTAGGGCTAACTAAAAAACATATAGATTTAATTCTAGTAGCGCCATCTATACGTCAGGCCGGGGACTTTTCAATTGACCTGTTAGTATTGGTGATGTTTTTTTGCTCAAAAGATTATGTTTAAACAATGCATGAACTTTTCTTCCATTTTTGTCAAAGATCAAGAGGTTATCTTGTGTCAATGGATGTGAAACACATACTAAATAATGCAACTTGCGAAAAATCTGATAAAAATCTATTAATTGATGAAAAATTGAGAGTTTAAAGTTACTACGAGGAAAATTGAAAAAGTCACTCACAAAACAGACTTCCCTCGTACTTACAAGACATAAATTACATATTTATCAATTAATTAGCACAACTCCAATAACTCATATTATTAAATTAAGTATATTGGATAAATAAATTCCTTAAATGGAACACACTAACATTAAATCAGAATTAAACTTCTCCGCTACTCAGGGATTCGCTTTAGCTAAACTAACTAATTAACATTGTGTTTTAATATGGGATAAAAGCGGTTCACACGTATATAAATTTTCCTGCAAAAAAAAACATCCTCGGGCGTTTGCGACAGTCCAACTTATACCAACATCTGCATTACAGCATAATAGATAATTAATGTCGTGCTGAGGATACAGGCCTAAAATAATTTTAATAAAATAAGAAGTTCAGGCCGCCGTTGTTGTAAAGTAATAAAAGCGTGTGTGGAAAATAATGTATATTAATTATGACATAAAACAAATTTACTGCCAGAGTCAACTACACATGTAATTATATATTATTAAAAACGAAAATTACACTACATTTGCGTACATATACAGTGGATGACCAAATTATTACGGACAATATTGAAATCATTTAATTTTAATTTAATTGGATTTCTGTATCAAATAATTAGTATATAATAATTAGATGTTCTCTTATATATTTTTTATTTGCATCTGCTCCTCCAGAGGTTCCGGAATGAAGTGTTGCAATTCATCGTCGATGCCCCAGTTTATGTCTCCAACAAACTGATTCAGCACGATATGCATTTAAAACCCATAACGAGTGTGATTTGAAGTGTTAGTGCGAAGTACTCTGAAAGACGCCAAACAGTTAAATATGCGCCTGACTGTGTACGTACATAAGCTCTAACAATTATATGAACTGATTAATAGACACATAGAGTGAGATTTAATAACCTCTAGAATAAGTTAGGATAGACTTTAAAATAAGTTAGAATAGTATCTGAAATACGTTTTAGATTTTAAGTTTGTACAGCAGTTCACAACGGAAATCATACGAGGGTCTCTATTTATATTTCGGGAATAGGAAAAAACCAAATAGTTAAGCTGCGATTATATTTTTATTGTTTTTCAAAGTACTCGCCACGCCTCGAATTTTTGTTTGTTTTCCTTATTTCTCCAAAGACTTCTGGCAAACAAATGGTTGTGTACCAATCAGAATTTACTGCTCTACGATTCTCTAGAGACACTGTTGCAATATGACCAGTTTTCCCGAAGAAACAGGCCACCATTTTCTTTGAAGTGCTTCGTGCGCGAACAATTTTTGTTGGATTTGGTTAAACTTGGAACACCCATACAGTCGACTGCAGCTTACTTTCGGGCTCATACGAATATATCCATGATTCGCCACCTGTCACGATTTTATAAACGTCTTTCGAAGCATCGCGATTGAATTTCTTAAGTATTTCTTTGCACCAATCGACACGAGCCTTTTTTGAGCGCTTGTCATATGTGACATGACGATCTTGCTTAATCATTTCGCACACAGCATCGATGTTTTCTGGCACAACAGCCGATTTTGGATGACCTTCACGAAACTCGTCGGATAGCGAACTCCGACCACGATTGAATTCACTAAACTAGCGATACATGGTGGTTTTTGATGGAGCTTCATCGCCAAAAGTCAAATTAAGTTGACTGATGCACACTTGTTGTGATAATCCACGTCGAAAATCGTAAAAAATAATCGCACGAAAATGTTCACGATTCAGTTCCATTTTTTGCGGAGACGAAACTTTCAACTAAATATGAAATAAGCAAATAGCGTCCGTGCAACAAAATGTCCTGAGTACATATATCGTCAAAAATGTCAAACTTTACGATGGAACTGTCAGATGGACTCACATGACATCAGTGTTGCCAATTTCTGAAATATAAATGGTGACCCTATAATAACACTTATTTCCCACAGTCATATTGTTGACGTTCTAAGAGATTAATAAAAAAATACATTTGCATCTGCAATCTATTGGGGTCATAAAACTACAAAAAATCTACAAAACAGATTTATAATATTCGTTTTAGTAATTTTAATATTATTAAAGATTAATAGAATTAATTTTAATATTTAGTGATGCAGTCACCTTTTGCTGGCGATAAAAGCTTCTATGCATCAGGGCATGCTCTCAATACATATTTTCGCAATTTCCTGGAGTTTGGAGTCGTGGTACCATTATCTGTTGAGAGTTTTAATTAACCGCTCTTTGGTGGTAATCATTTCTTTTGCAATCTCCCGTGTGGTGAGTTCTACGGGATTCATATCTGGTGGATTTCCTCTGCAATAATCATAGTTCGATAGTGTCTAACCTATTGTTGTCACTTTTTCATGCTATCAGTTAGGCACGGTTTTCTGGAAGGCCACCGTCCTATTACATTCTCTTCAACTAGACTAGAACTAACTAGACAACACAACAACAATACTACAAAACATGCGTTTTACAATTGTCACACAACTGACAAATATCTCGCATATGCTGTATTGTCACTTCACAAAATGAATAATAATGATACAGTGCCTATTTAAAATAAAATAACCCTTCAAAACACCATCATTTATTCAAATAAATATAATAAACTATAAAAGATACATAAAAATGATAAGACAATATATAATAATGTATAGTTTATCTGTCTATTTTATCGCTTTTTTTTAATTGTTTAAAATATATGTTCTATTATGTTTGTGTCATATTACGCACCTAGTGAAGTAAACTCAGATATGGTTAAAAATAACTTCAAGAAGCATTTAAATCCATTCCAGCAACTGGTCTATCTATCCTGGCTATTTTAGATCTATCTATTCCAGAGATTTAAATGTGGGTTTCCGGAATGTTTGGATATGGAGAAATGAATGACGGTGGTTTACGTTTATATTTATTAGTTGCTCGTTAAATAAGTTTGTGGTGGGTGACAGTGTATTTCAACATCTTTGGAAGTACCAACTAACATGGCGGGTTCCAACAAGCCTTGATTCAACGCTGTTGACTTTTATTTTGATTAACTTCAGGTTTAGTATGACGGTGGACGATGTATTGGCGATGCAAGGACCTGATTATGGATCTGTTCATTATCTGCTCTGCACAACAGTGAAATTACGACTATAGCGGGGATAGTTAAAAAGTCACAATCAGTCGCAACTAGAGCTACTGGCGGAATCCAAGACATCACATGGAGTTTCAGATCGAAGCGACAAAGATAATATTTGGTCAATAGAACAACTAAATAGTGCAGATATCAATGCTATAGAAAATAAAATATCAGAAACAATTTTGAGTGTGTCACTAAAGTATGTCCATCAACTCGATATACAACATAAACCTTGATATCCCATGAATGTTGAGGATCGAGAAAACGCAAAAGTAGTCGAGAAATACCAAAAATTAAATGTAGTACAACCAACTTAATCATTAAATTCGATAGATTCGATAAGAGTTCTCTATATTTTTTTCATTCATCTCCTAGAACGTCAACAATCTTTCAATCGGCAATAAGTATTATTATATGATTTCAGCCATATCATATAACTATCCTGACATGTAGTAGATCACTTCAGTAAGTGATCTACTGTACAACTTATAATCTTGATCTAATTCTAGATATTATTCTAACTTATTTTAAAGTCTATCCTAACTTATTCTAAAAACTATTCTAGATTATTCTAGAGATTATTAAGTCTCACTCAATGTGTCTATTATTCAGTTCGTATGGCAGTTTACGTTAGAGTTTACGCACTTCACTATCATCGCGCACATTTAACTGTTTGGAGAGTGTATTGGGATGCAATAATAGTCTTTCAAAGTATTTCGCACTAACAATACGAATCACACTCGTTATGGGTTCTATGGGGATATCACGCTGAATCAGTTTGTGGAACACGTAATATGGGACGATGACTCGCAACACTTTACTTTGGAACGTCTGGAGGATATCTATGTTAGATTGGCTAGTAGTACCCCACAGTTCAATACCTACCATAGGTCCAAATGGGCTTAAGTATTGACTTATACAGCAAAATCTTATTATCTAATGATAATTTATATTTACGCCTTATCAGTCAATACATTTGGTTTTTTTATTTGCGTTTTGTAACTATATGTTTTTTCCATGTCAGACGTCGATCGAAATGAATTCCCAGATATGTAACGTTGTCTGCTTGAGGTTCATGATTATTCAATTTTACTGAGGGACACTGAGGGACATGTTCTTCTACAAAGGGTGAATGTCACATGTGTAGATTTTGTCTCATTTGCTTTGATACGCCACGTTTTCAACCACAATTCGACTTTGTTAAGATAAAGTTGGAGGTTTCTTGTGGTTGATATTGTATCCTCAGGTGATGATAAAACCGCTGTATCGTCAGCATATGTTGCAACACTAGTGTTTCTTGAGGTCGGTAGGTCTGCTGTATAAGATATAACAATGTTTGACAATAAAATATCTGTCTGTGAGGTACGATATCAGCAATTGAAAGTTGTATGTTTGGATAGGTTTTTGAAGCCAATAGTCGCTGATTTTCGTCTGTTTTCGGACCACTTGTTCTTCGGGGTTCCTTAAGCGTTTTTTTTTTGTTTGTAACAATTTTCCAATCGTGCATTTGAGGGGTTTCAATTATTGGTAGTTGATCGTTATTTCGAATAGCATGTGATTCAGTTGATAAATCGACAGAAAGATGTTGTGGATTAGCCATTATGTATTTAAATTAACCGTACACATCACTTAATAGTTATTAAATATTTAATTTAAGGTTTTTCTGAAAGGTACGTTTGGACTCCGCGGTGGTTTGAACAGAACTGAGTTCTCTATATAAAATAACTTCTATTAATTTTTATTGAGTTATTCAGTGTATACAGACGCTAATAATTGGATTTTCGACATTCGTTACTTTTGTTGTTTGATCTGAATTTATCTGCTAGCGAAGTTCATCAAATATTTAAAAAGAAACTTATGGTTATGTTGCTCCATCATATACCAATTGTCGATTTTGTTATCAACAATTTAAAACTGATGAAACAACGACTAATGAAACAGATAGCATAATAGCTGATACAATTGATGAAAAAAATGTTCCTAGGCATTTTAAGAGGACAGAAGATGGCTATCACATGAATTTACAGAGAATACGATTTCAAGATGTTTTAGTATAGCATTATCATTGTTTGCAAGGCAAAAAACAAAAGCTTTCAGTAAAGTGTTATGACTAATGATGAAAATTGGATCTACTACGGTAATTTCAGATCCAAGAAGCCATGGATTAGTGGAAAGAAATACGAAAATGTATTGATAATTGGATGAACATCATTCTTTCGACACTATATGGCCATTTTCCCAAAAGAAAGGAAAAGTCGAAGAAAATAATGGAAAATATTTTGGTTAATATATATTAAACTAATTTTTAAATAAAGTTAACAAGAACACAATCAGATCTGATCACAATCCATTAATTCAGATCTCTACTAGCAACAGAGTACATAAAAAATAATATTAAAATTAATTAAATTAATTAATAAAAAAATTAAAAATAATAGCAGCAAAAGTTATACATTGTAATGTTTTCTTTTCAATTTCCCTTTCAAATTCAAATCAGTATTATTAAGAAAACTTTTTTAATACTCTTATACTTTTATTAATACGTTAAAGTAGAAAATAGCTCTTAAATGTTTTATTAATACGTAATTAGTATGTATAGAAACTAATAATTGCACGTTGCATATTATTCTGCAGTCTAAATAGAAGACTTGTAATCATTAGCAAGAGCTTTTTACTGTTATACACATACGATATATAAATTTACCTCCATGTTAATTAATAGCATATACACTGATAGAACAAATAAACCAATATTATTATTTTACCAGCAAAATTATGTAAATAGAATTACTAATATTATTCAGTTTTGGAATACCTACAAAATAAGCACATTAGTGAATATTTTATTAAATATATTATTAATATCTATGTAGTTGATAGAGAACATATGTTAAATAAACCAATATGGTATTTTAACAATTTTGATGAAATATATTGCAAATAATATTTTAATTTCCCAATTTCAAATTCAATAATATCAAAATTCAAAGGAATAATGATAAACTATACTATACAAACTGATAATATTTATTATAATATATGATTTTTTATATTTGAGATTTCCAGAAAATTAATTATAAAAATATAGGAAGGCAAATAATGGAATTTAAATACATTTATTAACTGATGCAGGGATGATAAATATCATCAACTGCTGCAGCACGTAGTACTTACATCATGATGTTGTGCCAAAAACCACGTGATCAAAAAGTGTCTTAATCTCATTATGTTCGAATAACTATTAGGGTATCTTTTTATCTACTTGTCTACTAAATGATACTAACTACTTAAATTTATAGTAACCAACGAAGGATATTTTTACCACAAAGTAATTTGACAACTCAGTAATTGATGAAACGATGTGATCAAAACATTGATTCCTACGTCTATTCACATTAATGGTCAATTCATTTTATTCGCGATAAGTATTTTAAATAAAAATATGACGAGTAATGTTTCTTGATGAATTACTCCTCTATTAATTATTAAGTAAGTTCAATAGGGGAAATATAATTTTAGGTTATATATTAAAAATACAGTCATACAATATATCTACCTTAACTCTAATACACGTCCTAGAGATAATTTAATTAATTTATGTCGTTAGGGGTGGCTAAATCTAACGAATAGGGTTACTATTACAATTGGTAATTTAAGTCAGCCGCACTTGACACGTGATAATATTAATCTGTTTGAAAGGCTGGGCTAATTTGATCAAAAAAATATGTTGTGTAAACTAGGGCTTTTGTGGTGAATCTTTACATTCATCTTCCAATAAATTTAAAATAACACACTGAAATTTTTGAAATATCCAAATTATTTGAGAAACTGCTACTAAAATGTGTTAGGCTACATATAGAAATACCATATTTCCAGTTTGGATTTCGAAATCGCCACACAACAATCGACAAAGTGTATATATTAACACCATTTATTCAAAAGGCGTTTGAAGAAAAGAAATACTGCTCTGCAATATTCCTGGTCTGACAAGCCTAGAGTTTCGCATGAACGGGCATTCTCAGTATTTAAACCTATTTCGAATTCAGTTATGCATGGTAGTATTTTGGGATCATTCCTGTATCTACTCTACACTACTGATATGCCCACTAGCAAACCAAATAGTCCTTGAGACATTTGCCGACGGCAACTTCTATGGCGTAGTGATTGGAGTGTTCGACTGACATGTGGAGGTTGTGGGTTCGATTCCTGGCGGGGGGAACGACTTTTTGTTGTTCTAGTTTAGTTTTAACATTAGTCAAATCACCTAGGCAATGTAGCGGCCCTCGGGGTCTGAAATGTTCCTTATTTTCAATAATTATTTCTGTATTCCTGTTTTTCCTCATACGGGCAGCACTTTTACTTGGCCTAACCATTGTAATACTTAAAATAACTGCGTAATTTATTGAGTAAATATCTAACTCTAAAAAGAGAAAAATTAAATTTAGTAGATAGGTTAACTAACAGGTCAATTGAAAACTCCGCCGCCTGACACATAGATGGCGCTACTAGAATTAAATCCATATGTTTTTTAGTTTGCCCTAACCCTCAGAAGAGGCGTGTATAGCATTTTCAGTGAAGCAACTTTTATTATTGTGAAAGAAATGTATAAAAAGGATGAATGTGTTGATAAAATATTGCTTTTTGAAGGGAAAAAATACAGTTGAAGCAAAAACTTGGCTTGATGCCGAGTTTCCGGACACTGCTCCAGGAAAATTAACCATCAAGGATTGGTATGCTAAGTTTAGACGTGGTGAAATGAGCACACATTTAAAAAATCCACAAAATGATTTTGAATTACCGTAAATTGAAATTGAATGATATAGAAGATACTCTAAAGATATTAGCTGAATGTGTACATCAAATCATTTACGAATACTTGAGTACGAGAAACCTCTGTGCAAAGTGGGTGCCGCGCTAGCTCACTTTTGACCAAAAACAAAGACGAGTTGATGATTCGAAGCAGTATTTGAAGATGATCAAGCGTAATAACCCCGAGTCATTCTCCAGATCTGGCCCCAGCGACTATTTCCTGTTCTCAGATATCAAAATAATGCTCGCTGAGAAGAAATTTTCCTCGAATGAAAAGATGATCGCCGAAACTGAGGTCTATTTTGAAGCAAAGGACAAATCGTTATACAAAAATGGTATCGAAAAGTTATTTGTGTGTATATACCACCCCAGTGTATCACCCTTGAAGGGAATTATGTTGAATAAAAAAAATCATTTTGCCAATAAAATGTGTTTTACTACGGTTGGCCGAGGACTTTTCAATTGGCCTGTTATCTAATGTAAGGTCTGAAAAAATAATTATTATGTTTCTAATTCGAATGGATTAATCTACGGACAATGCAATCATTTTGCTCTCCAAAAATAATTATTTATAACAAAAGTAAAAACATATTGTTTTGATACAGGATCATGGTGATAGCTCAAAGGATTCTAATAGAAAATATTGAATCTCCCTGATAATTGAAGAACCACTCATCAATCAAAACATGAAAAGACAATCCTAATTTCACCACCAGTTGATAAAACTCCTTTAAGAAACTTTTGACTACAAAATTCAGCTTAACAATAGATCGTCAATTTCAATCAACAGTTAATACTCCTCCGACATGAAAACTGTTTTAAATTTAAGAACAAGAATGAATAAAAGAAAAACAAACTTAGACAAGCAGCTATGACGAATAATAAAAAGTAAACATATTCTATTAATAAAAACCATTAATCACGCGCCGTATTAATATTAATGATAAGACGGAACCATGTCAATAACACCATGTCCGTTGTCGCTCTTTAATTGTATTCAGGTAACTAATTTTGGTTCCGTACGGTGTCTTTGAACCGAAATCAATCGCAATTAATAAATTGTATTGTTATTTTCTAAGTATGGGATGCATATATATGAGATGCCTTTTATAGAGAACAAGATTAATTACTCTAACAGTATATGTGTCTGAATGAATAAACTTATACGTTGTTGGTGGAGATGTATAGGCTCGTTCTTTGAATGCAAGAGATCAATAATAATTTACAGCGTACCTTGGTACCACAACTTATGTTTCCATACAAATGATTAGTTAATATTAATAAAATTTACATCTTATTAGATATAATCCATATTAATGCGTTGAAATTATATTAAATAAAATAGTAAAACCTAATTGCAACTAGTCAAACACTAACAATACAAGAAGTATAAATAAAATATTTTAAAAATATAAAAAACCAAAACTCGGAAATAGTATAAATAGCCACAGTGAAAGATGACGTTTGCATACTAGGCTTGTTGCAAAAATATCAATTTATCTATAAGATCAATAAAATTTCGTCACTGAACGCTGACACATTTCGATCAGATTGTTGTTCAACTAATCATGGCCAATTTTCACCTTGGTTGGATTGTGTGTAAAAACCGAAATATTGCAATTAAAGCAAAATTTGAAGAAAAAGAAAGGGGAAAGGAAAACAGTAGATTACTTAAAACAATATAAAGAAAGTAAGAAATATATAAATATCAAAATCGTATTTTTACCATTTAGAATTTAGATAGGCCACTGTATATATTTCTCCACCAATACAAAACAATCAATTATTGAATGTATATTTACTTGAACAACTAACGCAAATAATACTATATTTTGGAATACAAATTTAAATTTTGAAAGTATCAGTAAATACAGAACTGTTTATTTTTGTTTTCGTTATATAAATAAAATATTTTTATCTACATTTAACGGCGCAATATGATCAATTCGATTTATTACGAATTAAAAAGCACCAAGCTCAATTTATAAATTATTCTTATTGTTATTATATTAATCCAACATTTAGAGAAGAATATTCGAAAATGCCGATTTAATGAACTCAGTGCTATGACTAACTATGTCATCAGCCAAAATATCATATTAAAATAAAGTAAATTATCTAAGAACTGCACTAAAACAGAAGAGTAGTACTTCGATAATAATATACTGGTCAATATAAACTTCGAGAATCATAGTAAATAAAATTTAAATCAAATAATAATGTATAGAGAATTTGATGACATATGCATCACAAAATTAATACACCAGATATTCTAGGATTCTTTTGTTAAACAGTCATGATACTGACTGTGATGTGTGCTTTTGATAAAAAATCTAAAATCTACTAATATACAGTGCAATATGAAGAAGTGAAGTTTATTTAGAGAAATTATAATAGTAAAATTATAAAATAAAATATTTGTGGTAACTCAGAAAAAAATAGCAAAGAATCAAAAAGGAATTGAATCTTACATAAAAAACAGTAGTGTATAAATGATATAATAAATATAGAGAGATAAATTTAAGGATTATCCAAAATATAATTTAATACAAGAGGAGAAAGTAGACGAAGTTATTAAAATTTTATATCTCAACTATTTTAATAAACTAACATTATGCAATTTCATACCAGTGATGGCTAGAACGGCTTATAAAAGATAATAGAAAGAGGATATTATTGGTTCTATTATATTTTTTTCAGCACTGCCAGTTATATATCCAGAATAATCCACCTCACAATAAGTTTAAAATCATATATAACATTCGCAAATAATAACTGTATTTCCAAACAAATATCCATTAGAAGAAGAAGAAGAAGAAATAGCATCTCGTTATAAATATTAAGTGAAAAAGAAAGAGGCTATTGACAAACCAAATAAATATGCTAAAAAATACATTTGAGCACGGTATCTTTTGATCAGAAGAATAATCTACTACAATATCTGCGACGATGATCGTAATTGCCACTCACCACATTAATGAAGATTACAACATGTACATTACTTATTGGGAGTCGGAAATCAATCAACATATAGTATATCCAAAGTAGCAGTGAACTTACGTTAACTGAACGTAATTTAATGTTGATATTTTACGAATTTTTTTTTGCTTCGATATATAACACTCATTCTAATATAAATAAAATCATGAAACAAAAGTGTTATATAATATCATTTATTTTAACATTACAGTACATCTAATGAATATATTATGAATGGACTTAAACTACTAATAATTAAACAGCCTCAATAGTTTCAATGTTAGACTTATTTTATTCTATTTACATTGAACTCTTTTCTAAACCTTCTTCTTCTCCTATGGTATCCCCTAAAGGCTTAATACACCTAATTAGCATTTGTTCATCCAAGTAATGAACTGTATTTTCATTAAAGAACATATTTACCTTTTCATATTTAGTTCTTGTTCCCTTCGTTGCTTTGTTTTCTTGCCAAATCATTCTGATATCACTGTATTTGTCTTTAGCTTATTCTATTACTACGTGTGTATATTTAAATATAAAATAGGTTTATTCACTATATGCTCTCTAATACATTTGCCATATGTGCAAAAGAGTTAGCATTCACTCTCTCCTCGTACATAGTAACCCAAGCTCATATTTATTCTGAACAATTACACACATATAGCCACATATATCATATATTAATTATAAACGCACCTTTAGTTTTTTCCATTCCCATCTGTCTTGACATTGTCAACCTTGAATGATAATCCCACATCCAGAAAGTTTAATTCACCCAGTATCATATTCTGAGCCACTATTCAGACAATAACAAAGCTGTTAATTTCAAATCTAACTAATGAGTTCATCCAAATCGAAGGGTGTTATTGTAGAGTGTACTGGTTTCCACATATCCAAATAGTTCTTGCCTGTATATTTTTCTCGGCCTGCATATCAACTATAGTAATTATTTGCCATATCCCATAACAATTCTGTGGCCATATCATTCAGCCATCTGATATACTGTGTACAACAATAAAAATGAATGAACGAATGAATGAATCCCATATAGTAACAGTGCTAATATACCAATGCAATTTATTTTATAATTTAATATAATGTTTTATACAATCAAACCATATTTTTTTACTTAGTGTTATGAATTTGTAGTAATATACGTAAATTAATAAAGTCTATACTACATTATTAATATATGTATTAATTACTAATACATAATAAATATATATATAATTGTAAATTTTAAAAGAATTATATATACTCTAGTTACGCTCTATGCAAATTATATCTAAATATTCCCACAGGGAACATTTAATGTGTGTGCATTTCATGTGAAATTGTTAGAAACGTAGCCTGTGATAAAATGGAACGTTATAAAGCACCCGAATTATAATAGGGTACATGTTAAAATATATGTATTTCCTTACAAATACCAGAACATGTTAGACAAAAGAGCAAGCTCTCATACTAAAATTGGTCAATACCATATACGTAAAGGAAAACGAGCTGAAAGTATCCTACAAAGTGTAGTATCGATAGTTAAATCAGTATACCTAATTGGTGACAAACATTTCTAAAATTATGCGAGTTTGTTTAATATACTGATTTTTTAGACTCGTCAAAATAGAATGAAAATCGTCACTAAAAATTACGATTTTATCTTGTATTTTCTCATTTTCACATTGTTGTACAGCTGAATGAAAGAAAAGTATCATTTTAACCACACTTATCATATAAATGTAGAAGAAATAGTTTCTGTCATTATTGCAGAACTTTTTTTAAATTTATTACAGTTTAGTTGTTAACAACTGCCAGCTAAGTATGACACAAAATATATGAATAATATTTATAATAATTTCAAATTACTACAGGCATGTAACCTTTATACCAAATTAAATAAAATTTTCATTGTTCTATTTTTCAACAATTCTAGTGACGTATATACGAAGCGAATGAGACGAACGATACTACATCCGTCTAACTTCCAACGAGGAAACCCATCCCCAGTCCCCGAGTAAATCACCAGCGGACCTTCAGCGCAAAAAATAACGAAACAATTTTTTCAGGCTGTTAAAATAAACGAAGTTTCGTATTTCAATTGTCGTGTTCCCTCCAGAAAACCGGGATAACGTTTTCCTTTTATCGAATCTAACTAAAATCGAATCTTCTACGGTCTTCGTAAAATAGCGGTTAATTTGAAATATTGCTCTGTCTCGGCTTACATTAAGTATTAACCGCCTATGGTATCCCCTGAAAGCTTAATACACCTAATAATCAATTGTTCATCCAAGTAATGAATTTTATTTTCATTAGAAAATATATTTACCTTTTTATATTTAGTTCTTGTTTTCTTCGTTGCTGTGTATCATTGTATTTGTCTTTAGCTTCTTCTATTACTACGTGTGCATATTTTTCTTGATAAAATTTAAATATAAAATAGATTTAATCACTGTAATGCATTTGCCATATCTGCAAAACGGTTAGCATTCATTCTCTCGTCGTACATAGTAACCCAAGTTCATATTTATTCTGAACAATTACACACCTATAGCCATATATATCATATATTAATTATAAACGCACCTTTAGTTTTTTCCATTTCCATCTGTCTTGACATTGTCAGCTTTGAATCATAATCCCACATCCAGAAAGTTTAATTCACTCAGTGTCATATTCTGACCCACTATTCAGTCAATAACAAAGCTGTTAATTTCAAATCTAACACTAATTAATAATTCCACCTTTTGTCAATGTCTACTTCTCTATGTCTGATGGTATTCATCCAAACCGAAGGATTTTATTTTAGAGAGTGTACTGCTTTCCACATATCCAAATAGTTCTTGCAATTTTTTCAGGCTGTTAAAATAAACGAAGTTTCGTATTTCAATTGTCGTGTTCCCTCCAAAAAACCGCGATAACGTTTTCCTTTTATCGAATCTAACTACAATCTTCTACAGTCTTCGTAAAATAACAGTTAATTATTAAAGTATTGCTCTGTCTCGGATCACATTAAGTATTAATGTCAGCAGGAGAAATGTTGCAACGCTATATTAAACCGTATAGAATGACATGCTAACTGTTTTTTGTGTTGCAGTTTAGAGTTCAACTTTTAACATAAAGGTATATCGTGATACTCTGATCATCAAACAATCAATTTAATATAAATTATTAATAAATCTACAAAAATTCGATCAAGGATGGACTATTGTCAAAACAATGTTGCTTATATAGCACCACATTAATATAACTGAAATTGTTTCCCATGCAATATTCAAGCGAATAAAGCAAAAGCTGTTTAAAAATATTACAGATATTTCAACAATATTATTAAATATAAGCACATGCTCCACTCTGTATAATGATTTTTCACTTTTATCTCTATTCACAAACAAAACTATAGCAAGAAGTAGTAGTATAGTATAGTAATATACTATTTCCTTCATAGAGAAAATTGGTGTATTAAACCCCCTAATAAGTACTTGTCTAACGTATGTTGAAGATCTGACTCACTACTGATGGGTAATATGGTTAATTTTAACGTGTCTCTCGCTGAACTCACAATAATTGTTGTATCTATAATTTATCTAAAGTAGCAGTGAACAGTGAACAATAACGTTAAAATAAATGATATTTTATAATATTTTTGTTTTATTATTTTATTTTTCTTAGAATGTTGTAATATATAGAAGTTAAAATAAATTAAAAGTAAAAGTTAAATGTGGCAACATTGCGACGTTTTGGCATCTTAAATTGAGATGACTTGAGTTAATAAGTACCTGTCTATCGTATGTTATGAAGATCTGACCAACTACTGATGGCTAATATGGTTAATTTTAACGTGTCTCTCGATGAAGTCACAATAATTGTTGTATCTATAATCTATCTAAAGTAACGGTGAACAGTGAACAATAACGTTAAAATAAATGATATTTTATAATATTTTTGTTTCATTATTTTATTTTTCTTAGAATGTTGTAATATATAGAAGTTAAAATAAACTAAAAGTAAAAGTTAAATGCGGCAACATTGCGACGTTTTGGCATCTTAAATTGAGATGACTTCAGTTCACTGCTACTTTGCATAGACTATATGTGTCTTTTATAGTTTTTTCAATTGATTTCGAACAGTTATAGAAGAGCTATATGTGACAAATTTTCATCGACTTGTTACACAATGTCGGATTCAACAAACGTATTTCGCTAAAACTGAAACTAAACTAAAATACTAAAATTGTAGCTAGACCTCATAAAATTGTGACACGTAACGTTTGAAGATAAAGAGTACTATGCTAGATTTAGGAAGGTTGGAATGAGGCGTTATCTATACGTCATACCCGAAGGATGAATTACATTATAATTCTAGTGACAATAGTTTATCTCATTATTGTATCCAAATTTTAATTCCACCTTGAACAATATGTATATCCCCCTTTTTCCTTTTTCTTATAAATAAACTAAGAAGTACAATAAAACAAAGTAATACAAAGAAGAAGTAGTAGTAGAAGATCTGACTCACTACTGATGGCTAATATGGTTAATTTTAACGTGTCTCTCGGTGAACTCACCCCGAACTCACTCTTCGGGTATGTTTTAATATATATATATATATATATATATATATATATATATACATATATATATATATATATATATATATATATATATATATTTATATATTTATATCATTAAGTATTAATTTCAACAGGAGAATTGTTGCAACGCTATATTAAATGGTATAGAATGACATGCTAACTGTTTTTTAAGTTGCAGTTTAGAGTTCAAAATCAATTTTTAACATAAATGTATACCGTGATACTCTTGTCATCAAACAATCAATTTAATATAAAGTATTAATAAATCTACAAAAAATCAATCAAGGATAGACTATTGTCAAAATAATGCTGCTAATACAGCACCACATTAATATAAGTGAAATTGTTTCCCATGCAATATTCAAGCGAATAAAGCAAAAGCTGTTCAAAAATATTGCAGATCTTTCAACAGTATTATTAAATATAAGCATATGCTCCACTCTGTATAATGATTTTTCATTTTTATCTCTGTTCACAACAAACATATAACAAGAAGTAGTAGTATAGTATAGTAGTATACTATTTCCTTCATAGAGAAAATTGATTTGGTGTATTAAACCCTCTAATAAGTACTTGTCTAACGTATGTTATGAAGATCTGACTCACTACTGATGGGTAATATGGTTAATTTTAACGTGTCTCTCGCTGAACTCACAATAATTGTTGTATCTATAATCTATCTAAAGCAGCAGTGAACAGTGAACAATAAGGTTAAAATAAAAGATATTTTATAATATTTTTGTTTCATTATTTTATTTTTCTTAGAATGTTGTAATATATAGAAGTTAAAATAAATTAAAAGTAAAAGTTAAATGCGCCAACATTGCGACGTTTTGGCATCTTAAATCTAGATGACTTGAGTTAAAAAGTACCTATCTAACGTATGTTATGAAGATCTGATTCACTACTGATGGCTAATATGGTTAATTTTAACGTGTCCCTCGGTGAACTCACAATAATTGTTGTATCTATAATCTATCTAAAGTAGTAGTGAACAATGGAAAATAAGGTTAAAATAAATGATATTTTATAATATTTTTGTTTCATTACTTTATTTTTATTAAAGTGTTGTAATATATAGAAGTTAAAATAAACTAAAAGTAAAAATTATAATCCGGCAACATTGCGACGTTTTGGCATCTTAAATTGAGATGACTTGAGTTCGCTGCTACTTTGGATAGACTATATGAGTCTTTTATTGTTTTTTTCAATTGATTTCGAACAGTTATAGAAGAGTAATATGTGACAAATTCAATCGACTTGTTACACGATGTTGGGTTCAACAAACGTATTTCACTTAAACTGAAACTAAACTAAAATACTCAAATTGTAGCTAGACCTCATAAAATTGTGACACGTAACGTTTGAAGATAAAGAGTACTAGGCTAGATTTAGGAAGGTTGGAATGAGGCGTCATCTATACGTCATACCCGAAGGATGAATTACATTATAACTCTAGTGACAATAGTTTATCTCATTATTGTATCCAAATTTTAATTCCACCTTGAACAATATGTATATCCCCCTTTTTCCTTTTTCTTATAAATAAACTAAGAAGTACAATAAAACAAAGTAATACAAAGAAGAAGTAGTAGTAGAAGATCTGACTCACTACTGATGGCTAATATGGTTAATTTTAACGTGTCTCTCGGTGAACTCACCCCGAACTCACTCTTCGGGTATGTATTTATATATATATAAATATCCCAAATCACTGTTTCATATACGGTGAAATTTGATAAAATGTGGATTAATTTTTATAGCAAAACGTAAACCAATAATAATAACGTTAAATAAGACGTAATAATAATTCCTTCCAACTCTTAACAAAGAACATATTAAGAATTTGCATGTATTTTGATCAACAATATCTATTTCTTTTGAACTATTGCCTGCCAAACAATTTTGGAAATATACGATAATACTAGTCCGTCACACCCCAGTTGTAGACTTTTGATTTTAATGACCAAAATCAATTCGTGATTGTGATGTGAATAACTCTAAACGGCCTGTTGGATCAAAAAGTCAGAAGGCATTGAAATGCAAGACTTATTGGATGAAACCAAACTCCAAACTCCCCAAGAAGTAGTTGATGATTCAACCATTTCCAGTTATTTATATTCTATTGGAAATATCCAGGAAGAGAACAATAGTAGTTCCATTGATTACCAGGCAAAAGAGAAGAGTTTTTCTGGCATATTGTGACTAGCGATGAAAAGTAGAACAATAAACTATTTACATTGATACCAAAGTAAAATATTCATGGTCATAAAGTATTGATGTATATATTGTTGTAAAGACCAGCAATAATGATTAACAGATGCAAGATCTTCCTGTTGCGTGACAATACTCGACCAAACTTTGCAAAAGTTGCGAAGGATACAATCATGCAACTCGAATGAGATATTCTGCCGAATCCAGCATTCTCATCAGACATAGCTGGCGACTTCTTATTACCACCTATAGTTTGGATCACTGTCCAATTAATATAGATCTTTCGAAAGGGTTTTAAAAATTTCTAGTGCCATTTTTTTCAGAATAAATGGCGTTTTAAAATATTTTAAAAAATGATCAGAGCATATGTAACCAATTAGTATAAATACGCTGGAATTTTGAATCGATTACTTACATTCCCCCTTCAACGATACTTTACATTTCCCATCATAATAAGGCGTCGTCTCAAACGACGTTAGACCTCCTCGTTTTTTTATACTTTTTAGACTTCTGATTATCCATAAACTTCTTCAAGAACCGCTTAAAGAACATTACTTTGAGTCGACTAACCTACTTTATAGGGGGCGAAATATATATAAGGGAGAGAAATAAATAATCCATTTTTATTACAGCACTATAAGTGATGAACCTTAGATGACCAGTAAACAATGTTCCTGAACATTAGTGTTGAATAAAAACATTACGTAATTTAAATTAACTTCAAATCAAATAATTGGAAAATCAATGCGGGAATTCAATCGTCATCTCGTAAACTAAACAACAACCCAAGACAACGGAAGCCTTCCTCTACCTTTTATCAAATTACCCACCAAACTCAATTTGTTCAAATTCAATTAGCACGGGAAGGCCTTCGTCCGGTTTATCTTTCCTGAAAATTGGCGCCATTATTCATGGCGTCGCGGCCGTGTTGAAGATTGTCCTTCCGGCAACAGGCCGGGCGAATGCGAGGAGAGTGAGAAAAAAACGGAGCCGCGTTTCCATTCCATTTGCGTCATCGCGGTGGAACGGGTCGCGTAGCGGCAGCTGGGACTCGATGGTCGTCGTTACGCCTTCTTTGTCGCATCCGGCAGGGAAAAGAACAAAAGACTGACACGCCAACGTTGTTTCGTCGACCAGCCAGCCGACACTGAACCGTTTTTTGATTCAGGTGCTATATATATGATAATATATATATGGGGAAAAACTGGAGGATGGTTAGTTTTGAGACGAACCCCGTCCTGAATTTGGAATGTAGGAAAATACAATCGACGAATGGAGAGTATTGCTTTTAGATGTTGGGGAAATATTGAGGAGAATTTTTCTTGTCACGTTTTTTTTTTAATACAATATTTTCTTCTTTTGCTCTAAACAAAAAGGGGATTTGATGGGAATGATTTTCTAGTTATAGTTGTATTTAGCGTTGGGAACTATTGATTGAAAACGACTATCGTCTATGTAGTAATTGATTACATTTTATTATCGACTATTTCAACAACAATGTTCGGTTCGACTAATTTGACTACTTTTTACTATTGACTTCAATATTATTCAATATTATCAATAATATTCAATATTGACGTTTCAGTTGTATAACTTCATTTACCATTTCAGGACCTACTAATTTTGTTCCACTGGAGAAAGGTTACTTTTGAAAGAAACCCTGTCCTGAATTTAGAATGTGAAAAATATAGTCGACGAATGGAGAGTATTGCTTTTAGATGTTGGGGGAAATATTGAGAAGAATATAGGGAGTTGTTTTTCTTGTCACGGTTTTTTCTAAATTCAATATTTTCATCTTTCGCTTTAAACATAAAGGGGATTTGATGGGAATGATTTTTTAGTTATAGTTGTATTTAGCGTTGGGAACTATCGACTGAAAACGACTATCGTCAATGTAGTAATTGATTACATTTTATTATCGACTATTTCAATAACTATGTTCGGTTCGACTAATTTGACTACTTTTTACTATTGACTTCAATATTATTCAATATTATCAATAATATTCAATATTGATGTTTCAGTTATATACTTTCAGTTACCATTTCAGGACCTACTAATTTTGTTCAACTGGAGAAAGGTTACTTTTGAAAGAGACCCTGTCCTGAATTTAGAATGTGAAAAATATAGTCGACGAATGGAGAGTATTGCTTTTAGATGTTGGAGAAATATTGAGGAGAATATCGGGAATTTTTCTAGTCACGTTTTTTTTTAATTCAATATTTTCTTCTTTTATTTTAAACATAAAGGGGTTTGATGGGAATGATTTTTTAGTTATAGTTATATTTAGCGTTGGGAACTATCGACTGAAAACGACTATCGTCTATGTAGTAATTGATTACATTTTATTATCGACTATTTCAATAACTATGTTCGGTTCGACTAATTTGACTACATTTTACTATCAACTATTTTAGTTCTGTACTTTCAGTTACCATTTTAGGACCTACTAATTTTGTTC
Organism: Rhynchophorus ferrugineus; assembly: GCF_030347505.1. Taxonomy (NCBI): domain Eukaryota; kingdom Metazoa; phylum Arthropoda; class Insecta; order Coleoptera; family Curculionidae; genus Rhynchophorus; species Rhynchophorus ferrugineus. Next base: position 84,499,755 of record NW_027472580.1, on the reverse strand, counting down.
AACTGAAGAAAGGTTACTTTTGAAATAAACCCTGTCCTGACTGAATTTATAATGTCAAGAATATAGTCGGCAAATGGAGAGTATTGCTTTTAGATGTTGGGGGAAATATTGAGAAGAATATAGGAAGTTGTTTTTCTTGTCAGGTTTTTTTCTAATTCAATATTTTCGTCTTTTGCTTTAAACATAAAGGGGATTTGGTGAGAATGATTTTTTAGTTATAGTTATATTTAGCGTTGGGAACTATCGACTGAAAACGACTATCGTCAATGTAGTAATTGATTACATTTTATTATCGACTATTTCAATAACTATTTTCGGTTCGACTAATTTAACTACTTTTTAGAATTGACTGTTTCAGTTGTATACTTTCAGTTACCATTTCAGGACCTACCCTGGGGAAATATTGAGGAGAATATCGGGAATTTTTCTAGTCACGTTTTTTTTTAATTCAATATTTTCTTCTTTTATTTTAAACATAAAGGGGTTTGATGGGAATGATTTTTTAGTTATAGTTATATTTAGCGTTGGGAACTATCGACTGAAAACGACTATCGTCTATGTAGTAATTGATTACATTTTATTATCGACTATTTCAATAACTATGTTCGGTTCGACTAATTTGACTACTTTTTACTATTGACTTCAATATTATTCAATATTATCAATAATATTCAATATTGACGTTTCAGTTGTATAATTTCATTTACCATTTCAGGACCTACTAATTTTGTTCCACTGGAGAAAGGTTACTTTTGAAAGAAACCCTGTCCTGAATTTAGAATGTGAAAAATATAGTCGACGAATGGAGAGTATTGCTTTTAGATGTTGGAGAAATATTGAGGAGAATATCGGGAATTTTTCTAGTCACGTTTTTTTTAATTCAATATTTTCTTTTTTTATTTTAAATATAAAGGGGATTTGATGGGAATGATTTTCTAGTTATAGTTGTATTTAGCGTTGGGAACTATCGATTGAAAACGACTATCGTCAATGTAGTAATTGATTACATTTTATTATCGACTATTTCAATAACTATTTTCGGTTCGACTAATTTAACTACTTTTTAGAATTGACTGTTTCAGTTGTATACTTTCAGTTACCATTTCAAGACCTACTAATTTCGCTCGACTGGAGAAAGGTTACTTTTGAAAGAAACCCTGTCCTGAATGAATTTATAATGTGAAAAATATAGTCGACGAATGGAGAGTATTGCTTTTAGATGTTGGGGAAATATTGAGGAGAATATCGGGAATATTTCTAGTCACGTTATTTTTTAAATTCAATATTTTTTTCTTTTATTTTAATCATAGAGGGGTTTGATGGGAATGACTTTTTAGTTATAGTTGTATTTAGCACTGGGAACTATCGGGTATGGCTTTTGGGATTAATCTACAAAATGAGCAAGTTGCTACCACGGAATTACTGTCAACTGCTGGAATCATATATTTTCGAAAGAAGATTTCTCACGTCTCGCATAAAGGGGCATTCTCAATACTTATCCTATTTCAGCTGGAGTTCCACAAGGTAGTGTTCAGGGGGCATTTATATACCTGCTCTACACTGCTGATATATCTACAAAAAAAGAAACAATACTTGAAACATTTGCTGACGACACAGTTATAGTGACAAAAGATGTATCCCTGTCTATAAGGCTATAGAACAAGTACAAGTAGCGGTCAACAAGATCTACAAATGGACTAGAGACTGGAAAATACAGCTTCATAGCTATAAATATATCCATGTTAATTTTTAATTGCGGCGAATTGACAAAAACTTAATTATATCACTTCACGGAAGCCCGATTCCTCAAGCAGAATCAGCTAAATACCTCGGAGTATATCTCGATTTAGGGACTAAAACCAGATCAAATTAGGCTCATAGTCAAGGAACTGTACTAGTTAGTAGGTATCATAAAGCCTATTAGGACCTAGGGGGTGCAAATATGGGGTTGCACTAAAGCATCAAACCAACTAGTAATCCAACACAGCCATAACAAAGTTCTACGATTAATTACCAATGCTTATAGCTACGCAACCAACGAAGGGCTGCACCATGATGTGGGAATCAAATGGATACACAAAGATTTCCGCTTAAAACATGAAACAACGTTGCTAAATCACACCAACGTGGAAGCAACACAGGTAGTGGACACGCAAGAAATCAAAAAATTGAAGCGAACCAACCCGCATGAACTAGTTTAGTGAATAGTTATATTTTATTAAGAAAGTTAACTTGAGTAGATTAGTTTAATTCTAATTTAGAAAATACATACTCATGTATTAATTCCGCACATGCCTTGCTTATATATTGCAAGTACAACAGAATAGTAGTAATAAATTGATTTGTAAATTAAGATTGTACTAAGCATATTGAATGTAAGATGTAATTAATGTTCCAGTCAACTACTTTCAGTCGCTATTTTCGATTCGACAAATTTGACTACATTTTAATATCAACTATTTTAGTTCTGTACTTTCAGTTACTATTTTCGGACCTACTAATTTCATTCGACTTGAGAAAGGTTACTTTTGAAACAAATCCTGCCCTGAATTTGGATCAATACAAATACGATCGACCAATGGAGAGTATGTTCAATGTCATATTCTATTTTGTGTTCATTAACCATTGTGTTGTGTAGACGTCCAAATTTTATTATAGATAAATATACACCATAAGAACGAGCAGAAAATAATCGTTCCATTATTACCACTCGTGAGCGATATTGTTGCAAAGCTTCCAGAAACATCAATTCGGAGGCGTGGTTCCCAGTTACACATTTCTGCATGCAGTTTAAGGCGAATTTTGAAAACTGATTTGAAAATGTTCCCGTACAAAATTCAATTAGTTCAAAAATTGCTACAGAGTAATCCTAATCAACCTGAGTTGAGTACAGTAATGCAATCCTAAGGCTGTCTGGTGAAATTGAAGCTTTTTCGTCTAAATTGATAATGAACGATGAAGCCCATTTTCTTCTCAGTGGCCACGTCAATAAACAGAACAGTCGGTTTTGGGGAACACAGAATCCTCAATTAACTCATGAAACATCATTGCATTCACTAAAATCAACTGTATGGTGTGGTAGTCATGCTGGACACATCATTGGTCCCTATTTTTTTGAAAATGAAAAAACCTTTGCCCCACCCTATCCAAACTTAACTTACAAATTAATTTCTTACTACTGTTTCGTTGTAAATGCATTAATACACTAGCCAGGCGAGTACGGGATTAATACATCAGTATGTATTTTCCAACTTAAAATTGAACTATGTTAATCTACTTAAGCTAAAATACACTCATACACTAAACAAGTTCGTGTGGTTTGGTTTGTTTCAATCTTCTGTTTGAAAGCCTGTCGTCCACTAGCTGTAATGCTTCCACGTTGCTGTGATTTAGAAACTTATTTCATGTTTTCTGGCGAAATCTTGGATCACTTCGTCTACCCATTTGATTTCGAGGTTATCGTGCAGCTCTTCGTTGGTTACGCAGCGTTAAGCATTGGGAATTAATCTTAAAACTTTGTTTTGGGTGCGTAGGATTACTAGTTGGTTTCATATTTTAATGTAACCCCATTTATGCACGCCATATGTCCAAATAGGCTTTATGATTGACCGATAAACCAATCTCTTTACTTTGCTTGACTTTGAGTCTAATCTGCTCTACTTTTTATCTAACATGAGTTAGTTAACAAGTTGTCAATTTAACCTACACCGAGATATATTCCGAGGTATTTAGCTGATTCTGCTTCAGGAATCGGGCATCAGTCAACTTATGTAATTATGTTTTTTTTTATTTCGTCGCAACGCAAAATTAACATGGATAGATTTGGAGCTATTAATCTGCATTTTCCAGCCTCTAGTCCATTTGTAGATCTTGTTGACAGCTACTTGTACTTGTTCTATAGCCTTAGACAGAGATACATATTTTGCCACGATAACTATATTTAGGCAATTAGACAAGTGGTAGTAATAATGGATAATAATCTATACCATCTGCATACGTGTGTATTTTTTCATATTTAATACCACATAATTTCACGGTCTTATCAAAAGACTATACAGGTAAGATTTGAGCTGAGGAAGTACATTTATTAATATTCGCAATTTTACAACGTACAATCTTATACAGGCTCCTTGTATAAAATTATCTCACAGCTTCCGATTTTTCTCTTTGCAACATTTTCACTACGAACTAAACTCCGAACGTTTAAGATGAAGGATAATTACTGAAATAAAAGGCTGCAGCGGAAGCGAAACATTTCAGTGGACGTTTTAGTTTTTCTCGTTTGTTTTTTCTACATTTTTAATTTCAGCTTTTTAATTTTACAGTTTATTCATAATCTGGAAGGAGAAATTTGTACTTGTTGCATTTTTCCACTGTTATTTAGTACAATGCTGCCGGTCTATTAATGTTGCAGCCTGTGCAATTAGTCCGAACAGCAGAATACTTTTAAACGGACATATTTTCACGCTGTTTTTTATTTGTTGAAATCAAATTTATGCCTGAAAATATGAAATTAAAAATAGAAATTAAATAATAAAATTGGATCATGTTCCCTAAAATATTATATTTTATAAGATATGGCGTTATTATAATTACAAGACAGTAATTATTAAGCATCGATTTTACTAATTTTTATGTTGTTAAAGAGTAAATACGTTTTTTTCGAGGGGAAGGGGTTAACATCACTAATTGCAAAAGTACTGGCTGAAATCATTTCATTTTTTTAATAATTCTTACGGATTTATCTTCGTAAACTATAAAAACACTTTAAAACCGTATTTTTAAACTTTTTTTTTGTTTCAGGTAATGGTCAATGGTCATCAATTATAATTGAAGAAATAGAAGAAGCAGCAATTAATGCTCAATGAATGTATGTATATAATATATAATATATAGTCTTTCCAAAGATGTTTTGTACATACGGCATCTAAATATGTGACGTCAAAACATCGCAATATTACCGTATCAACTCTGAGTTTTAGTTTAGTTTGACTTTGATATACAATAAAATTCTAATATAAATAAAATAATTAAACATAATTACTGTTACTAAATATGTTTATTTTAACATTATAGTAAATCTAAAGCATATATTATTAAATGTCTTGAAACTACAATTAAGTACACAGTTATAATAGTTTGTTGGTTAGGGTTGTGTTTGATTATATTTACATTGAACTCTTTTCCGTACCACCTATTAGTTAGAGTATACCACCTAGTTCTAGGCACGTTTTTATTTAGTTTTATCCCGTAGAGGCCTAATACACCTAATTAATAGTTGTATATTCAAGTAGTACATTTTCCTTTCATTAGAAAGCATATTTACCTTTTACGCTTAGTTCTTGTATCCCTCGGTACAGCATGTTCTTGTAAAAACATTTTAATATCACTGTAGTTCTCCTTATTTTGTTTTGTTAATACCTGTATACATCTTTCTTGATAAAACTAGATTTAATGACCTCATTATCCTTAATGCATTTGCTATATCTGCAAAAGAGTTACTATTCTTTCTCTTCTGACACATTTTAAACAAATACTCATGTTTCATTCTGAACAATTACACACATATCTATGCACATAAATCTTTTACACTCTAAAATAACATTTCCTACAGTCATCATATATTAATTATATACTCACTTTTACTTGTTTCCACTCTCATCACCCTGTATTAGAAATTGGCAGCATTGGATCATATCATATTCAGAATAACTAAGTTGTTACTTTCCAATCTATCTATCTAACATTTGTTCACAATTCCATCATTTGTTAATCATGTTCATCCAAACCGAAGGTGTTATTAACCACTCCTGTTTCCAGCATGAAGTACTATAAGCAATTAATATTTAATAGATGTTATGACTAATAAAACCTAATCAATTGTTATTTCAACGTTTATCTTGTTCCATGAACTTTTGTTATATTAATAATATTTTTATTATCATCTTGCCATGATTGACTATTGGGTATATCGATCCCATTCTGAAATATCAAAGTCTCATCTAAATACATAAATTTAAAATTGTGTTTTTTTTTTAAAGCAGCTTCCGGAAGTTCCATTAAACCTCTTCGGACTTTTCAGACTTTCAGAACAGAACAGTTTCCTTTGAAATAATTGTATTAAATTATGTTTGTATCGAAAAACTACTCACTTTATACATTTCATATATTTAATATCTGATATAGCTAACATCAAGCTGATCTTGATTGGTCATCCACTTCGTACGAGGACTTTTTTTTTCGGTGAATTTAAGATTATATTTTTCGTTTTATGAAATATTTCAGTAACCATGTCCATATTAATATTCAGTGCAGCTGCAATCACTTCATTAAGTGATCTACTGTATAAAATATTATCTTAATTAATTAGTCTTATTCTAAAACTTATTCTAAAGTCTCTATATATCCAGTAATCAGATCAGGTGGTGTTAAACGTTTTAGTCTACGCACTTCACCATCACACCGCATATTTAGCTGGTTAGCGAGTATGTTGGGATGCATTGACATTCTTTCGAAATACTTCACAAAAACACGTTGAATTACACTCGTTATAGGTTCAAAAGGAATACCGCGTTGTATCACTTTTTTTGAAATACAATACGGAGCATCAGCAATGGCACGCAACACTTTATTCTGGAACCGTTGAATGATGGATATATTAGATTTGCTAGCGGTACCCCATAGTTGGATTCCATATATCCAGATAGGCTTGAGTATAGACTCATACAGCAATACCTTGTTATCTAATGATAACTTGGATTTGCACCCGATGAGGCAATACATTTGATAGATTTTTGAACTCGAAGTTGTTTTCGTTTAGAGAGTATGTGCTTCTTCCAGATTAGGCGTCGATCTAAGTGCATACCAAGATATTTAACATGCTCTGCTTGGGGGAGTTGACGATTTGGGTTGACGATACAATATGTATAATTCTTACCTCTCTAACAAATTTTACTGGCAAGAGGGGGCCTCTATTATCTTGTTTCTGTTCAAGGTAACTGATAAGAGACGCAATCTGCTCTGTCTGGCTTCGGAACTTTCAATCAGAGGAATAATAAGCAGCGATTTGAAGTTTACCAAAACAAGCAAAGCATTAAAATAACGTTCGCCATTTTGTAACCTTTTATCACAATTGTTTTGAAGAATTTTGCATACGTTTGACAACCAGGCGACTTTGGCAGGCTAGTTCGGTTACACGTTCGAACTTGTGAGACAGCATTGTGTCTCTTTTTAACTAGAATAAAATGAGAAGGAAAATATTGGCTGATTCTAAAATGAACTTATGTTAGGCAATATATTAAACATCTTGATGACGTATGTACAAAAGTTCTTTGGATAGACTATATGTTTAAAACATCGCAAATGTTAGTAAGGCATAACTGAAAATAGAAAGAGAAAAGAAAACTATATATTGTAATTAAACTTAAATATAGGCGATTTAGCGTATCAAACAAATAATCATTTAAGTCAGCTAATTCATCCTAATCTATCGCGATATAAATTAAAGATAAGGAACCTAATTAACTGAATCCTTTAATGAAAATGGATATTTTCCGAAGCTAACTCGCCGCGTTAATCAATCAACAGCCATCATTTCAATTAGATCCCAACGAACTGTTACATTTAATCTTAATAAACAGCTTTCTTTCCTTCTAGAGATCTTTCTTTTATTTCCACTAGAATAAAACGAAAGAATCTATTAGGGTGTTTCTAATTTTCTCATCTATCGTATTAATTACTGCGATAATCGATTGATCGAATATTTGGATTGATCGAATTTTGGAGCAAAAACTACCAGAATTTCTAAACATATATTAGGAAGAAAGTATTGAAAAGTATTGAAAAAGTAGTGAAAGAGTATTATCTTTGATCAAAAATCGTTTTCCGCGAATTATTATTTTAAGAGTTAAAGAATCAGAGAGAAATAAATCTTAATTTTAAACTTCTTCTTCCTCTTCTAATAAGTATCGGTAATTAACCAAAGAATTTCGTTTTGACAACATATTTATACTCTGATAAACCACTCTGACTGGCTGATAAATCATTCTCTTCGATATTAATCAAGTTGGAGATAAGTTCCGACTAATTAGTACACTTCTTTGATTTTGAGTCTCTACTCTGCTTTTTGTCTAACGTGATGATTCTGTTTGAGGAATCGGGCATCCTTCAAATGATATGGAAACAGAATGATACGAAGCATTGTTGAACTATCTCAGATATATTGCTTTAATGAAATACAGTTTTTTCTCGTAAAGCGTAAGTCAGTGCTTTCTCATAAAATGTAACACCAGCTGGATGGTTATTTATTAAGACGTTACTTAATTAGAAATAATTCAAAAACATATATAATACAAATAATACTAACACGCTCCTGATCGATTCCTGGATATAAACTCTTATCCAACGAAAGCCCTGCCTTGAATCACGGTTTCCTAACATTTAAATTCACTCAGGGTGATTCAAAATTGAGACAATAATTAATGAGAATAAATAATGTATTTTTCACATGCCAACAAGTGCTTAGCTGATAAAAAACTGTCTTACAGACACGCGGAATATCGTAAAAATCGCCTGATTATAAATCAGTATCTACAACAGTGCCAAATATTAATAATTACGGCCATTAATTATCGAAACGTATTACTTGATTGAATATCTATGCTAAACCCCACGGAAATATTTGTTTGGTTCATTTCGTAACTATGGTGCATTTCTTTTTAACATATTTTGGCCGTCACTTTCTGAGTGCATATGTAAACAATTGTGCTTTTAGCGTTTTCTCCGTTTTCATGATTAAATTATAATCAAAATTAGTTCGCTATAATGCATATTCGTTCCAAAAAGTGTAACTGAGTGTACAGAATCCAAAATAATAAGACATCGTTTGCCTATGAAGAAGTTTCAATCTCTCATTTAAAAAATAGATAGGTTATGTAAAAATTCCAATCCAAACTATTTGAATTAGGCATGTGTAGTGTCTGACTCAGCATTGTTTTTACCTGGTATGGACACAACTATATATAAATATATACGGTTTTTGACAAAGTTAACATATTTTTCACCTTGTTACTAACAAATGTCAGATAGTTGAGAAAATATTAGCGAGAGTTTATATCCAAACTGCGTCCAATTGAAACAATATCAAAAATAACAGATCAATCGCAAAGTCCTCGGTCTGAAACACGCGCTACTAAAATTAAATCCATATCAGCTGTCGGATCATTAGTTTGTGAATTATAGCATTTTGAGTGAAGCAACGTTTGTTATTGTGAAAATGATAAAAAGGAATTTCACGTCTATTCACACATTTTCACAATATTCGTCATCATTCACGAATATTTGGATATGAGAAAGCACTGTGAATAGTGGGTGCCGCGTGAGATCACTTTTGACCAAAAACAAGGACGAGTTGATGATTCGGAGCAATGTTTGAATCAAGCGTAAAAAAACAGAGTTTTTGTGTCGATATGTGGCTCACTCATTCCACTCCGAAGTCTAATCGACAGTCATCCGAGTGGAATGCATATGATGAACCCGCTCCAAAGCGTGGGAAAACGCAACAGTCAGCTGGCAAGATTATGGCCTCTGTATTTTGGGATGCCCATGGAATAATTTTCATTGACTACCTTGAAAAAGAAAGGACCATCAACAGCGACTATTACATAGCGTTATTGAACCGTTTGAAGGACAAAATCGCCGAAAAACGGACGCATTTGAAAAAGGAGTCCGTGTCACAAGTCAGTGAAAACGATGGCAAAAATCCATGAATTGGGCTTTGAATTGCTTTCTTATCCACCGTATTTTCCAGATCTGCCCCCCAGCAACAATATTCTGTTCTCAGATCTCAAAAGAATGCTCACTGGGAAGAAATTTTCGTCGAATCACCTCTTCAGATCACCAAAACTGAGGCCTATTTTGAAGCAAAGGATAAATCATACTACAAAAATGGTATCGAAAAGTTGGAGGGTCGCTATAATTAGTGTATCACCCTTGAAGGGAATTATGTTAAATAAAAAAATTAATTTTGCCAAAAATGTGTTCTACTACGATAGGTCGGGGACTACAGGAAGATTTGTATCATAAAGTTAATCAACATTTGAATAGTGTCAAATTGCATTGCTTTGTTAAATATGCTTATTAAGTATCAAATTAACATATTGTGGCAATTAAGTAGAACAGTTTAGATTTTTGTTTAGGATCTATTAGGAATCATAGAATCAAAAATAAACATGCCTCAAGTGTTCAACGAAATTTTGTTTATAATCCATTATGGTTAACTCTGTAGACCAAGGTAAAATTAAGTTTATATAGGCAATATACCATACCACAGCTAGCAACTTCGTCAACATTGTTTTATTATATTATGTGTAGGTCTTATCTGCTTTATTTTATTCCTAGATTCTGTCATGTAATAACGTAATTTTAGTAATTTTACAGATGTTGACCATAACTCATAACTTAGAGTCAACTATCTTCAATATTTTTTTGTAATTTCTCTATTATTTATAAAATATTTGCTTATTACACTTCTCTCTATGTTCATTTACGAACTAAAGCTAACACTTAAAGCTCTAATCTTATCCTTTATCATATTTTTTTGGATTTTCCTGTATTGTATTTATTATTCCCTAGATTTTTTCTTTGTCTGCTTTATTTCCTTATTCCTAGATTCTATTTTAAATATACATTTTAAACATTTCCGTTGTATAATACGTAAAGACTTTCATAATGTTTTAATTATTATGTTAAGAATATGAATGATAAGTGTATAACATATTTTTATTGAATTTGTTTTGAGTAATTAAATTAACTTTTTTACGTAAATTTTATTTTTCAATAAAATGTGGCATCAGGGTTAGTCTCATGATTCCATGGTGTCACGGGACGCATCTGCGTGGTAAATCCGATTTAGTCCTAAAGAAGTAAGCAATCAAATTACTAGAATGACGATCACAGTATCATCTGTATATTAGAGACATCTATTGATTTTTAGCTCTATTACTCTATGAATATAATTAATAACAACAAAAAAAATTATTTTATTACTTTACAGCCAAGATAAAACTATTTACTGCTTTATTAACAGATAAAATCCCATCTTTACCACAAATCTTTCGAGTGACAATGAACTTCTTTCATTTTTTTTGTACTTAGTAAACTGTCTTCTAAAGAAAAATGAAAAAAAACATTTTTAGTTTCTCGAGGCCGCCCTTAATTGTTTTCGTATGTGTCGGGCAACATCAAATCTCAAGCTCTCCCATGGCTTTATCGCCGTTGGAAAGTTTGAGCGTCTGGTAGGAATAAAGTTTTTCCACTGTTGCCATTGGAAAATGAACAAGTTTGAAACGGAGGTTCTATACGAAGTAATTAAGACGTAAAAAGTCCGCCCTTGAGAAAATCCTCGGCCGATCCTCTTGTTTTTTGTTCTTATTAAACTTTACAATTGACTTTTTTAAGTTGTACTTTAACAAGGGGGGACAAAAAATATAAAGTAAGTATTTAATGTATTTCTTATTAAATTTTACGTACTCTTATAATTTAGAATGAGTTTTTAATACATTTCGTTAGCGATTCATTAGATATTAAAATTAGATCACCTTGAAGAATTGTTGGAGAATTTTCAACAGTTTTGCGACCCTTATATTTTTACCTGAAGACTTAGATATATATATTAAGGTCATGCGCTAAATAGGACGAAGCTTGGTGACATGACGCACTGAGGGTCGCGGCGAGTGTACGTGGAACAAAACTGTCAGACGCTGAAACCGCGCAATTACGATTGCAGTTCTCGCTTCACAGTAGAGCTTTACACAGTAGTAAGCTTGGTACAATGGCAATTTATACTTCATTAATAATGACTAAACTAGAATTTAATTCTGAATTTGATTCGAAACCATCGAATCTGAAATGGTAAAGTTTATGTCCAATATGGCTAACTGAGAAGTTTGTATCTAAAAAGAAGCAGGACTCACGGGTAAATTACTTTAATTAAATAATTTAGTGAAGAATTTTATTAAAAAATTAAGAAATATCGAATACGCACACATTCGATTAATTATTCTTCAATTTTTAAAACACCTAACTTTAACTAGCCAAAACTGCGCCATGGCTGGGAAGCTATATTACGCGGTAACTATTGTTTTTTAAACCCACAAACTCTTACCGTGACTCACGCTGCATCACCTCATCCAAGCTGCGTCCCATTTTGCGCCTGGCCTAATGGGCCAATATGGCCTGCGGGCGCACCGAGTGAAGATATGACGGTAAAACATTCGTGTTGAAGTAATCGAGTTGAGAATACCTTGAAAAACTATCGCCTTGATTCACTTCAGTGTAAATAGTTAATTAATAAATTAGTTATAAATAGAGTTAGTGCTTTATTATGTACATCTAACACTAGCTGAAATCGTCAGCAATTAAGGCAAATTGTAGTTAACATCAGTCTGTGAATCGCTGATGCCAACCAAATACAAACAAATAAAAGGACTCGAATAACCAAAAATGTTAATAAAACTAGTTCTCTCGTCGACATTGGAGAACTTCTCCGATAACTCCCGTAATAAACTGTCTATGGAGCTCTTTCATTTGTTTGTATTGAAGTCTATAGAGAAGACCTAGAAAACCCGTCACATTGATTCACTTTAGTGTCAATAGTTGATAAATAAGTTAGTAGTACAGTGAGTGATTGATTATTTACCTCTAAGGCTGAAATCGTCAGCTATGACCAATCAAGGCAAATTGATGTTAGCGTCAGTTTCCGAAATCACTGGGGCTAGTAATACAAGCAAATAAAAGGGCTCCAACGGCAATTTACTATGGGGGCTTTCGTTAAAGTTCTTCAATATCGACGGCAGAACGAGTCTTATTAACAACGGCACTTGTTTAGAATCTATAAGATTCCAAAAGAGTTGTGCAATAATTGGTGCAATAATTGATGCATTAATTATATTAATTTAATTCATCAATCATTATTATTTTTGCTATTGTTTTTATTGGAGTCTTCTCTTGTTTAAATATTTACTGCCTGTTTATCCTAGCTTTTCTGAACCTTAATATTTTAGTTCATTGATCGTTACTCTTGGCAGGTATTCAGTCAACTGAGTTGTCTTTTCATTGTAGACTACAGTCTTTGTAGTTCCTAGTTCTTTGGTGATTCTGTCCTCATTTGTAGTCATTCTAAGACATATTCTTGGCGCATTGAACATAATTCATAACTTGCCATAACAGCTAAATGTCATTATTAGTTTGCTAAGGATTAAGTTCGCCGGTTTTAGTAGTTCCATTAACAATTAATTTTATTTTTGTTTTATTGGTTTCACTTGTATCTGTAGAATATCTATATTAGAATGCAGCCTGTCTGTAAAATTAAACAATGTTGTTATAATTTTACTTTATACAATAGTTATTTATAAAAATGTATAATTATGAACTCCCGCAAACAGACAACGTTAAATATCTGGGAATACATTTTGATCGATGTTTGACATGGAAAAAACATATAATGACAAAACGCAAGCAGCTTGGGCTTAAACTAACCTAAATGTATTAGCTGATAGAGCGTATATCTAAATTATTCTTAGATAATAAGACTGTATAAGTCAATACTTAGACCCATTTGGACCTATGGTAGTGAACTTTGGGGTACTACTAGCAAATCTAACGTAGCCATCCTCCGGAAGTTCTAGAATAAAGTGTTGCGAGTCATCGTCGATGCCCCATATTACGACTCCACAAACCAATTCATGGCGATATCCCTTTCGAACCCATAACGAGTGTGATTCGAAGTGTTAGTGCAAAGTACTTTGAGAGAATGTTAGTGCATCCCAATGCACTCGCCAAACAGTCAAATGTACGCGATGACAGTGAAGTGCGTAGGCTACAAACTACCATGCGAACTTATTAATAGACACATGGAGTGAGATATAATAATCTCTATAATAAGGATAGTCTTTATAATAAGTTAGGATAGATATTAGATTAAGATACAGTAGTATCTAGTATAAGATTTAGATTAAAAGTGTGTACAGCAAATCACTTACTGAAGCGATCTTCTACATGTCGGTATAGTTATATTGTATAACGGAAATCATATAATAATACTTATTGCCCACGGCCAGATTGTTGAAGTTCTAAGAGATTAATTTTAAAAATCCTTCTAGTAAAATAGCGATACCATGTGAAAGAAACAATGTTGGTTTGGTAGCGATCCAATCACCGATCCATTTTGGAAATGTGTCATATTTTCAAAACCGTGTACCAGGCAATCTGAATGCGCTATGTCTGATGAGAAGCCGGGGTGCGGCAGAAATTGCCATTCGAGCTGTTTGGCCTAGCATTGTCATACGGTGGGATGGTGATGCCTTTCTCTTATTACTCGTTACTGTTGGTCATTTTACCATAATACGTCATTAAATTGGCTGAATTAGCATCTATAGACATCTACATAAACAGTTTCAATCAGTTTTAGCAACTCATAATACACCACGCCTAGTTAATTCCTCTATATACACCACAAAAGCTCATGATCATGATTAGTCCGCTTCGGCGTGAATATGGCTGACTCCTGGACTAAACTATGACTCTTTGCACTTGGGATTATAGCAATGGTATATACTTTTGATCGCCAGCCACAATATATTACAGAAAACTCTTTTTTTAGCGTGGCACACATTTTGTATATTTCCCAAATATTTAACTCTTCTACACTAACAACTCTAAGTTGAACTGAAATGGCTTTAAGTGCCTGAGCTGGGCATTCGTCCAATCCAATCATAAGACTATTATGATTAATTGTCTTCGAACATATTTGGCTCTATAGACAATTTTTTATCATCGAAATCAATAACGTTAACTGGGATATGATGGAGTACTATCATCATTGGCATCTAAAAAGTGTTTGGAAAGATTTGGCTGCAGATTTTTTCAAAACAAACAACAAGATTAAACGTGTGTCGAAAAGGTCATTATTCATTCCATAATTAGCATCTGTATGCTGAATAACTCAATAATACTAAATGGCAAATTGTTATTTTATGTAGATAAATGTTAAAATCATCGAATGTAACAGTTAAGTTAGATTATTTAAGAGTTGTTTATACTTACGTATTTTCATCAATAGATATCGCTGATCTCTATATATACAAGCGCCTAGTCATAACAGTAGTTATAGTTATAATTTTCTGATTTATTAACTCCATTAAAATCAACGAAATGATTAAAACACGGCTTCCTATAAACACCACTCTAATTACTAAATAACATCGAATACCAGCTTACTGAATTCTATAAAGAGATTTATTTGTTGCCGGAAAAGCTAATAATAAATCAGTTTGAAAAATAATAGAGAGGGAATTAGTTGGGATAATTTGTATGCCGGCTAAAAGGCCAGGTTAAAATTCCGTAGAACATTGGGAACAAAATGCGATCCGACTGTCTTATATTTTACTTACGTAGTTTAATGAAATGTTATTTGACTTGTGTAATAATGGAAGGTAATTTGTAGGATATTTTCATAATAATAAATGAAGCAGATATAAATATACTAGAACTGTGAATTAGTTTTAAGCCGCTTGTTAATTCATGTTATGCCATTACATAAAAAGTACAACAATTAATATTTATATTATATAATTTTTATTGGATGGATGATGCTCAACAATGTAAATACTATTGTGAGCTGCTGTTGATTACAGTTGGTGATACTAAATAAAACTCTTTGCGAAAGAAAAAAAATCCTACATAGTGCATCCTAAGGAAGAAGCCTAAAGTAACACCAATTATCTTCACTTAAGAACTAGGCACTTCTTGAGTTTCATTCTAATCGCATTCATATATATTAACTTACTGCAATTCGATTAAGTATCTTCCATAAGGAAAACCATCCAGCCCACACACTTCCACAAGGAAGTATTGAATATTCAAAAATATGTTTTTAATTATTACCTTTACAATTATTATTTACATGATATGTAGAAACTCACCCATTTAAGCAATCATGAAATATCCAAAGTATGCCCCTTAATCAGATCTGATGGTGTTAAACGTTTTAGTATACGCACTTCAATATCGCGTCTTACATTTAGCTGATTAGCAAGCACACTGGAGTGTATTAATACTCTTTGGAAGTACTTAACACAAACATTTTGAATTACATTATTTATCTGTTCCAAAGTGATATCGCGCTGTATCTGTTATTAGTAAAATAGTATGGAGCATTGACAACGGCACGCAACACTTTATTTTGGACTCTGTGTATCAGCCAGGTTATGCTGAATCTGACAATCAAAAGATGCTTTATCTGATGAGAAGCCTGGGTGCGGCAGAACTTGCCATTCGAGCTGTTTGGCCCATTATTGTCATACAGTGCGATAACTGGTTTCTCGTATCACGTTACTGTTAGTCCTTTTGCAATAATACGTCATTCAATTTTTTGAATTAGCATCTATAGACATCTGCATTAACATCTGTTTATCTGTTCGAAAGTGATATCACGCTGTTTCTGTTATTAGTAAAATAGTATGGAGCACTGACAATGCCACGCAAGACTTTATTTTGGACTCAGTGAATGACGGCTATATTAGACTTGCTCGCAGTACCCCATAATTGGATTTTTGTTTTGCAAGTATGTACTGCTTCCAAGTTAGTCATCGGACTAGATTGCCAAAATATGCCAAGAATTGCCATGATATTCAGTATGCTTTTCCTGGAAAGTTGATTATTATTGATATTCACTAGTGAAAATGTTCTTCTATGCAAAGGAAAAGTCATATGGGTAAATTTTCTTTTCAATTGATTTTATTCTCTATGTTTCCATCCACGGTTGTTTTTGCTTAATGTGTGTTTGGAGGTCCTTTGGTGCTGTTATTGGATCTTCATGTGATACTAAGACGGTCGTGTCGTCTGCATATTTTGCCACAGTATTGATTTTTGTGGTCAGAAATCAGCTATATATCGCAGGTATAATATCGGGCCCAATATACTGCCTTATAGAACTCCTGAATATGTTGGATGTAATTTGGTTTGTTTATAGTTGTTTGTGGTAAAATCTACAACTTTCAAAGGCCTAAGATATATTGAGGAATACGCCCGAACAATATCTTTTGACTTCTAAATCTAGATTTATTTTGTTTCCAGTCTATGAACTTCTATAATTCTATGTTTATCATGCGACCTAAATTGATATTCTAGAATTTAATACATACTCTTAAAGTACTTAGTAAAAATTATATCGGCTAAATGGTGACCGCGATTCGCTATGGAACTTTCGGCTCTTTTTAAGGCATTTTTAAGACATCCTGCAACATCTGAGGCTGCATTTCTTCAGTTCCGTGACGAATGTTGTTCTTTAAGATCTTGAATCATTTGGAGCTAATATATAATAATTGCTATATCGCCACTTTGCGAAATTAGTCTTCGTAGACAAACATCATTTAATAATTGAATTGTTGAACGAGCTGTGTATGCTGTGGCCCCATATTGCTAAAACCAAATGTCCTCTAGTCCCTGCTCTTCCATTTCAGCCACAAAAAATTTGGAATCATGTCTTGGTACCGTTCAGCAGTAACAGTAACTGCATCTCCTTTATCATTCTCAAAAGAATAGGACCAATGATGTTTACAGCATGAATACCACACCATAGAGTTGTTTTTAGTGGACGCAATGATGTTTCATGAATTAATTGAGAATTCTGTATTCCCCAAAACCGACTGTTCTGTTTAGGCGAAAAATCTTCAATTTCACCAGACAGCCTTAGGATTGCATTACTACACTCAACTCGTTGATCAGAATCTGGTAGCAATCTTTGGACTAGTTGAATTTTGTACGCAAACATTTTCAAAATTTGCCTTAAACTGCGTGCAGAAATATATAACTGGGAACCACGTCTGGGAAATGATGTTTCTGGAGAACATTATCGGGCACCAGAGCCACATTTTCAACGTTACGAGACGTCCGTTGTCTTCCAGAGCGAGGCCTGTCTGCTATTGTCCCGTACTGTCGAAAATTCGCATATAAACGATAAATTGTGATTTTGTGAGGCACTGGACGGTTAGGATATTTTTTACGCAATTTCTGCTGAGTGGCAATAATGGAACGATTATTTTCAATAAATATTGTCACTATTTCTGCTCTTTCTTGTAGCATATATACAAAATTTGGACGTCTACACAACACAATGGTTAAAGCGAAACTGAGCTAAATGTCACATAAAAGATGGCGCGCACTCAAAATGGGAGCGGAAGCCCACCACTTAGTTCCTAGCTTATACCCATTCTGTACAGACGCCTATCAACACAAAAGATCGACCATCTCGGGAAATCTAAAGCAATAATATGGTCTCTTATACAGAGTATATGTATTTAATTGCTGTATCAGAATCTTTATATTTAAAATCCGATCATCAAAGATTCAATAAATTAGCTGGCAAACTTAACTACAGTTAGATGAAAAAATAGAGTTCGAATAAAATATAATACTTGGAAACGAGGAAATTTATGAGACAAAACTCAATGAATATTTTAATAATTCATTTTTGAATTAGAACCGTTACATTTTAATCTATATATCACAGATCTGACTTGAATGTGACACTTCTTTTAAAATTCTGCGAAATAAGATTTCAGGTAGAATATAAATTACTCCGACTAATTACTTCCATCCCGTTCCACTATTTTTTTCTCGTCCGGAAGTAATTTATTGCTACGTTTGCCCGTGATTAATTACATATTTTTAAGCTCGAGGAAATCTAATAATTAGTGATACGAAACGATTTTAAAATAAAAATATTTTTTCTGATAATGTTTGAGCTATATTGAGCTATCATTATTATTGGATAGTTAATAGTTACAGAATAATTGACTTTTGTATAAAACATTAATCTTTTACGTCCTGAAATTGTTTTCATATTATTTTTATTTTCAACATACCAAAATCAATAGATATTAGTTATACATACTCAAAGAGCTTTTTTGTTGCAGACTTGTGTAATTACTCTTCCTGGCTTTCCTTTACTACTTATTGAGTTTCCGTTAGGGAAAAGACTATTTTTTACAATTGTGACTAGACAAAGTGACAAAGACTATTTTATGTATGTCTAATTTAATTTAGTTCATACATTACTTAATTTCCTGATTTCTGTAATTATTCTTAATAGTCGTATGCCCGTAAACGTTCTCCAAGAACATTCAAAGTACTGCAACAATGTTAAATGGCATGAGCTGAACGCCCATTTTTAATCATTAGAAACAAAGTCAAGAAGGTTCAATGAAAATATTGTATCACGTACAGAACCTAGATTATCATATCAAGAGAGCAAATATTACTAATTGCTTGATTCTTATTGCTTGACTGATCGACTGTTTTAAGAAGACGAACAATATTTACCAAACATCAACTAGTTATACGTGAGTATACATGAGCAAAAGATGAAAATAAGATAAAGGACAAACCAGAATTCGTTCTAAATATTAACGTTCACTTATTCCAAGATTTAATTAACCAATTTTGTCCAATGCGTAGGCTAAAAGTTGAAGACGCCAATTGAACAGTCTAAAACTGAGATTCCGTAAGAAAATAATTTAGAAAGATGTTCGAAATATCCAATTATTGACCACTCCTCAATACTCAACAACACTAATAAATACAATATATTGTAATAAAGCACTTGTCGAATAGATTCTATGAAATGTTTCATTGTTTTTCATTCATATTCATATTTTCACATTTATTCATTAACGGTTATATATTTTCTTCTGGAAATCATCAGTAAATGTTCCAAATTCACTATCAATGGAGGTCTTCTTTTTTATCGAGCCTATATAATGTTATACAAACAAGATGGCTTTTGCTATCACATTTATGTGGTTCTCTTCTCACTCTGGGATCATTTAAAATGAAAGAGCGGATTTACTTATCCATGAAGAGGTAGGAATCACTTACGGAAATTTTCCTCTTCTGCAGTAGAGATATGAAGGACCACTCTACTGGAATCTTTAGACATATAGACCAACTCAGATGGGATCTAACATAAAATAACAAGCTTTGGGAGGTAACATCAGCAGGCGCAACTTAAGCTTATTCTCGGGTCTCAAAATTGATCACTGCAAACTGATCCATGAGTTTATCATTAAAGGAAGAAATCCACCACTCTGCATCGAATGTGGTTTCTTAATGTCCATCAAACACATACTAATCGAATGCCGAAAATACAAGAGACTATGGACCAGTGTCTTAGGCTGGAGAACCTGGACAAGCTGATTAATTTTCTATCCGTAACAGGACTACTACTAGAAATAGTATGCATGTGTGTAATATCATGCACGTTCGTTGGCAATGCCTCAGTTGTCAGTATTTTGATTCTTTCTTCTGTAATTTTCAAACCATATGACTCTGTAGTGCGAACTATATCGTGAAGAATGCTCAATATCTCTGTCAGCGAATATAACGCTTCATCGACGAGCATTAGATTGATCGAGGAGCTTATAGCAACATATTGAACGCCATATATGTTTTTAAAAACTTTTTGAATTATTGCATCCACTACCATGTCGAAAGGTAGTACAGACACAGGCTTCGGATCTCAAATGAATTTGACAAATAATTTCGCACTCGCGCATAGCTAATGGAACTGTTGTAAAATCTTCCCAAGTGTACTCAGTCGAAATAAAAGCGGAAATCAATAATATATTCCTGCACTAACTTGCCAGCGCAAGTTCTTTAAAGTATCATCTGCAGGATCTTCATAAACCTTCCTAATAACTAATAGAAGACTATCAGCTAATTACAGTGAATATCGTAAATGGAATTTTGAGCGTTCCACAATTCCGGGTACACTGAAAACTCAATAATATCATATAGAAAACTAGTATTTTGTTGACGGAAATGTTACGACCATAGAATTTAACTAAACAATTAGATTAGGTTGTTTAATATGTATACTAATATGTTGATACTTCACTTTTTCACCAATAGATATCAAAATACATATACCGAGCCCTTTATTGGTTTAGTATCCTCTAATCTCGTTGGTTTATCCTCATCAAAACTTTACGAGCACCATTGTTTTCTATATTTGCGCTTGTAATGTGATTAACCATCGTCCACAGCAAACTCCCTTTAGTATATTACGAACTTTGCGTTACCTTTCCAAGTCCGCAAATCTACTTAATGCATTTCATCGATCGACTTCGGTCGGCGGTGGACAGAAACGAAACACGACGGCGAAGACAAAAAACGGTCGTCTTGCCTCTACCGAGCGGCAGATATCGAATAAAAGAATTCTCATTTGGGACAGGAAACTGCATTTTAATGAAGAAAACTTTTAATGGGTTTCATTTCTTTCCGTCCCCGTTTTTGTTCGTTTTTCTTCCGTCTCGGAATGAAATTATTCCTATTCGAGTTTTGTAATGAAGAAAACCGTTTAAAAATGTTTAATTATAACGATAATAAATTTATGATTATCGTATAATTTTAATTGTTTTGTTATATCACAGTAAAGGTTCTTAATTAACGACATAAATATTATAACTATGAACCCTTACAAAAAAAAAACATAATTATATTCAAATATAGTTTTTTTTAATACCTTAGAACGTCAACCACCTGCCTGTGGGCAATCAGTATTATTATATAAATTCTGTTCTATAATACAACCATCCTAACACGTAGAAGATCCCTTCAGTGATCTGCTGTACAATTTATAATCTAAATCTTATTCTAGATACTATTCTAACTTATTTTAAAGTCTATCCTAACTTATTCTAAGTTATTCCAAAGATTATTAAATCTTACTCTATGTGTCTATTAACCAATTCGTATGGTTGTTTGTGTTTGAGCCTACGCACTTCACTGTCATCGCGCATGTTTTAACTCTTTGGCGAGTGCATTGGGATGCACTAATATTCTTTCAGAGTACTTCGCACTAGTACTTCGAATCCAACTCGTTATGGGGATAAGGGGATATCGCGTTCAATTAGTTTGTTGGACACGTAATATGGGGCATCGACGATGATTCGCAAAACTTTATTCCGGCATCTCTGGAGGATATCTATGTTAGATTAAGTAGTAGTACTCCATAATTCAAGACCATAGGTCCAAGTGGCCCTAAGTGTTGACTTTTACAGCAAAACACTGTTATCTAAGGTTAAGTCCAAATAAACCTCACCTGGTAAAAAAGAGACTTTTTTTTAAATCGCCAAAATGTATATAGAAGCATAACTTCACAACAACTGAACCAATTTTTTTTTTGTTGCGTCACAGGACAAGGTTCATACAAATAAAAATAAAGAAAGCTTAAAATGAAGTCAGTCACTCTGAAAAATCTAAAAAAGCTGCTAGAAGGTATATCCTATAGTCATCGTGAAGTGCATAGAAAAGCTTTTAGAAGATGTGATTACAGTCATGCTGAAGTATATAGAAAAGTTATACAGTATTCAGTTGATAAAATATAAAAAGTATAAAGAATCGTTTACCCTTTATTTCGATTGATAAATTCATAGGTACTTCAATTCCAAGTTTAGAAACCAGAAGTAATGAATAGTTTATTTTCCGTCCTTGTTTTTAAAGATAATAAATTTTTAATTATTATATCAATAAAAAAAAATTCTTAATTAAATACATAAATTATTATACAATGAAAAGAGCATACAAAATTAATATTCGAACATAGTTGAAAATTAATAAATAATTTTAGCTAGCTTATTTAATAATTAGCTATTTTATAATTAGCTATTTTTTTAAATATTTTAGAGAGCAATCGTTAGTCTGTAGGCCCTGTGCATTCGGACATAATCATAATTGCCCTTCGAGTATAATCGTGTACTCATGTAGTAGATCGTTGAGGTTAGACTTCTGATAATAAAAGTTCTCTGCTGTTTCATAATTTTTTATGTTCATCATTGGATGGTGCGTAAAAAGTGTGGGTAAAACTAGTGGTTATTAGATCAATGATTGAATATTAATCATATTTGAAGAAGAAAAGAAGGACATTTTTAAATTAACCACTTGGTGAGTTGATTTTTAATAAAAAATTCATACTTTTCAATTTTATTGAACAAATAAATTTGTCAAATTGTAAACATGAATGGAAGTGTATTAAAGTAATATGTATGTTGACTTGATTGAACTAAAGAATGATATACACACTTTTTATACTTGTGATACTATAAACCAATATCATTTACAACTGTAAATGAATTACAAGGATAAAAATAGATATTGAATTGTAAAATTTTATTGAAATTTAACAAATATTAATAGAAAGTTTTATAGTAACCTACAAAAAAATTATGGAAATGGAAAAGCTGTTATCAATTTGCTTTTTATAATGACTCTACGAATCTTTTATAGTTAGTATATTTTTTTTAGTATCTAATCTATAAAAGTAATTAATTATTAGTCAAGACATCACTGTACAAAACATGAACTCATTCCTATTTTATTTTAAATAGAAAGGCTCTTTGTTCCACTTTTCTACCTTTAGAGTAGTAGGTGTTAGATCATTAGGGTGTCGTTAACAATTAATATTGTGTTTATATGAAACGATTTGTCAACTCTTGTCAGTACATTTATCCTTAGAGTATCATTCTCTACCAGTCTGCATTCTGCAAAATCCTATCAACAGTCAACTGATCCTATCAACGGTCAACAACCTGCAGTCAATTGATCTTTGACTTTATTCTCCTGTTCGGCTTTTGTCCATTTTTGTAACAAATATCCCAAGGGATACTTCATCTAAAATACATATTACTTAAATATACTTCTAATTGTTACCAGTCAATGCAATTTTTGTTATTCTTGACGGACAAACTCCATTAATGAATTGACTTCCTCTAGCTGGTCGCTGACGTACTGTAGATGTGCTTTCATAATGTTAGTTGAAATAATTGATTATACCCATGTTTGCGGAATTAACACACTAAGTTATTATAGAACAATAAATGTAATATTTATTTTAATAAATTTATTCAAAATAATTTAAATAAAATCAATCAAAAAATCAAAATATACTTACTTTTAGATTTATATTTTTAAAACCAATTGTTATTGCTTTTATTATTAAGAATATGCTCTCAGCGATCTACCCCACTCGCACGCAGCGTCAAGAATGGCGATCGTCTATTATTTCCGATTTTACACGAACGCACAGGGTCTACAGCTTAACGAATATTATTTTAGAGAACATCGAAAAATATATTTAGTTTTGAGCCGATATCGATTTTTATATTTCCTTAAAAATATCGATGAATCTTTGGTAAAATATCTATATCTATATTTAAAATAGTTGTTGCAAAAAAGTTTCCACATTTTTTCCTCCGATATATCAATTTTTTTTTTGAAATGCCGAAAATGATATAAAATATTAAAAAGTGGAAAAATATTTATTTATATAGAGAAATTTAACATTTTCGCCAATAGATATCGCTGATCAAAATTCATTTAAGCCCATAATACATTGCAAAATTATTTAAGCAACATTCTCCTGACTTAAATGTAACAAATATTTATTGTCAATTCAAAAGTTCAAGCTACAAGCTACAAGTTATAGCATTTAAAATAACTATATGTCGGAGTACTTTCTTCTGGTACATTTGTATACATTTTCTATGTATCCAAGTACTTGGTGCTTCCGTAAACCAGACAAACTTGAAAAGATTCTTATAGATGATTTTATAATAACGTTGTTCTATTATAACAATTTACAGTTACAATTACACGACAAATGCCTATAATTTTTTAACATGTAATATATCTTTCTTTAATAGTTATTCAATCGCATAACTTATACCCGGAACATTAGGATAAAATAAATATCTAATATAAATGGCAAGAAATCCCATAAGCTTTTAAATTCCCGTAAAAGCGCGGACATTAAAAAGCTTCGCCGCTTCGTAACCCATACAAAGCCTAACGACGTCTTTTGATCTTGACAATCGTGACCTGTTGAAGCCGGCTGCGGCCAATTTCGGAAAGGAAAAAAGGTCAAGATGGGAACGCATAGCGGCACTGCAAAGACAAGGTTCACTAATCTGCAAATACATCTCCGGCAGGGATTGCGGACATTGAAGACGCGCTCTGAGTAGCGCATATTAAAGCTCTAACGAGCTTTTTTTCTTGTTGGCTTCGCGATCGTTCTCGCAACGGCGGTGGTTGGCGTCAAGTTTTGTTTTTGTTTGAGAATTCAGGACGGTACGACGCAAAATAAAAAGAAGAAAAAGATTATCTTTCAAATTCATTTTAATTTTTATAATTTTTGTAATATTAAAAGGTTCCAATTTCAAGTAAATAGATTCAATAGAACTTGAGATATCATATCAACCGTCTAGATATAGTGGTATCAAGCAAAAATATTTTGATGTTTTTAGATACTAATTAGGACGAAAGTAATTAAAATTTTGAAACATTCTCTTTGGGACATATTCCCTACTTTCTACCATTAACATGAGACTAACTTTATATTTAGCCTAACAATGGTTTCTAGATATATATATATATATATATATATATATATATATATATATATATATATATATATATAGAACCAAACCAAACCAAACCAAACCTCACAAACTCAAGAAAATGTTGAATGGGGCTGTACTCTCTTCACATATTTTGAGAAGGTATTTATTTTGTCAGATTTCAGTTAAAACAGAACGTGCAAGTACAAAAGTGTATAATAAAATCTTTACCGTTTTTTTTTGGGAAAAAATCTATATAATTTTCAAGAAAATGGAAACATGCTGCAATATTTGAATATATCATATCTGACATCAATTCTGTTTTATCTCTCCGTTAATATCTTCTATTATTGCTATTATTTTAGGTTATTTGGTTCTAGTAAATTTAAGCAACATAATAAGTATCCATTAATATAAGTTTAATTTTAAGTATTTATTATAAGTACGTCTTCTTCTAATCAGATACTACATCTTGTTTGCTTATCTGCACTGTATTAGCTTTGACAAACACTCGCTATTTATTATTTGAGAATGTGTAGTGGTCTAACTACGGACCCATAAGTTGCCATAATACTTCTCTTCGACTAATTTTGCTACAGTTAAGAGTTTAGTTCGTCCACAATAACATACTAGGATCGAATGGCTGAAGGCTGAAGTAAAGGACATTTAAAAAAGTTTTATGTTCGTAAAAATTAAGCAAGTGTGTCGAAAGTCGCTAAATAACACAACACTATCGAGAGATTTATAAATTTAAAAAGATGATAGAAAACGTGTGTTCGTCAGTTGGAAGGTTCGCAAAGCGTAATGTATCTACAGAGTTAAGCTTGGAATAATGCGTATCCAACGTTAGTAAAGATTATTTTCAGGATCTCTATCATCTCCAGAAAAGTAGGACGTAGTTAAAACGTTATAAAAGCTTGAGTGTCCCGTCTGGGGGAGTACAAGAGTGGCCATGTGATGTTGTTACGTTTTATTTGAAATCCTGATCTATTGGTCAATTTCCGCTAGTTTAATGAGAACTTTGACCGGTGCAGTATCAATTCGATCACGTCAAAGTTACCAATCGTAGGAATATAGAAAACAATTGTCTCTGCGTAACAAACAATCCTACGTTAATTTAAAACACTTTTAGCATTTTTTTTGAAATAGACTGCTGTATTTTCAATTTGGTATCCCCAGTTAAAATTAAGTACCAAAGAAATTGTATAAATTAAGACTGTTGCAAATAAATACCTATATGATTAAAAGGTAATATCGATATTTTCTATTCTCCGATATATCAATATTTTTCTCTAATAATATCTAGGCTGATATATTTTAAGTTCAATCGATATAACAATATTTTTCCTCGGGCGACGTCTTTAGGTATTACCTTCGTATTTACTTCCACTTTTTTTGTCAATATAATCATATTGTCTTTAATATCATCAGTAAAATTAAACAATAAAATTACTATATATCAATAATTTTTCCTCGGTCAACGTCCCTAGAGAGCCCCTCCGTACTTACATATTCTCAAGAATCATATAGAACATTTTTCTTTCCAAAAAAAAATACTTGCTCATCGCTTGCTTGAGCAAAAGTCATTGTGAAGAGATTTATTATGTTTATAATGGTTTATAATTAAAAGTGGATTAAATGTTTGCAATCTAATCATATTGTTATTAATATCATTAGTAAAATTAAACAATAAAATTACTATATATTGATATATTTCTCCTCGGCCGACATCCCTAGAGAGTACCTCCGTATTTACATGTTCTCGAGAATCATATAGAATATTTTTCTCTTCAAAAAAAAGAATGATGATAGCTGTCCTGAACAAATATTATCCTGAAGAGACTTATAACGTTTTATATTTAACAGTAATCAACTTTTTTGTCAGTATAATCATATTGTTATTAATATCATCAGTAAAATTAAACAGTAAAATTACTATATATCGATACTGTTCTCCTCGGTCGATGTCCCTAGAGAATACTTGCGTATTTACATGTTCTCGAGAATCATATAAAACATTTTTTATTCCAAAAAAAATGACGATAGCTGTCTTTAACAAATATTATCCTGAAGAGACTTATAAAGTTTTATATTTAAAAGTAATCCACTTTCTATCAGTATAATCATATTGTTATTAATATCATCAGTAAAATTAAACAATAAAATTACTATAGATCGATATTTTTCTATTCGGTCGACATCCCTAGAGAATACCTCCGTATTAACATGTTCTCAAGAGTCATATAAAACATTTTTCTTTCCAAAAAAAGTACTTGAAGATCTTTTGCTTAAGCAAAAATCATTCTGAGACTTATAATGTTTATAAAGTTTTATACTTAAAAGTGGATTAAATGTTTGCAATGTAATCATATTGTTATTAATATCATCAGTAAAATTAAACAATAAAATTACTAGAAAGTAAATTGTAGCTCACAAAAAAAACAAAAAAGCTCTTGCTAAAAATCGGTTTCTGAATTGGAAAGTCGTCGTTTCCGTCTGATACATCGATGTTGTGGCGACCAAAACCCGACAACAAAGAGTATCGCGTTCGTTTTTTATGGCGTTTTCGAGTCGACGCCGGCTTTTTCATCTTGACATCGTGTCGTTGTGACCCGGACCAATTTCGGTAGTGGAAAAAAAGTCCGAAATGGAGACATGTACACTGACAAACGTGCAAGAGATAAAGCCCCGCTAATCTGCCTACTACATCTATGGCCCGGGATTACGGATATTGTAGACGCCCATCGAGTGTCTCGGAGAGGTTTCTCTTCGTTTCGTGATCGTTGGAGTATGAAGGTGGGTTGTGTGATATACGATGGTATACGTGGTAAATTGCGGGCTCGCAGTGAAGACAGTTTTATGCAGTTGTCATTATTAATTTCTTTCTTCATTCACTCTAAATCGATGAGATGAATAATAATCAATAAAATTTTACGCAAATAAAGTTATTTACATAATGCTGTTATTTTCATTTTTAACCAACTTCAAAAAAGGAGGAGGTTCTTTGTTCGGGTGTATATATATTTTTTGTGATTTGTCCGTCAATTATGGACCGATTTTCAATTTTTATTCGAAAGATTACACTTCCGAGGTGGTCCGTCCCATTGGTCACAGCAAAGTTTGGATCTGATGGGGAGAAGAAGGAAAAGTCGAGGGAAAACTTCAAGTTTCAGGCAAGTTTCTTGTTTCTAGGCAAATATTTCTGTATTGTAATGGTTAGAACGTTAAGCTCACACACGGAGGTAGCGGATTCGACTCCCAACAGCACAGTAACTTTTTTTGATCTAGTTTGACTGGAACATCAAATCACCTAGACCAGATAGAGGACCTGAAACGTTACTTATTTTCAATCATTGTTTACTTATTCTTATTTTTGTTCATATAGGCTTTACTTTTACTTGGCTATCCATTGTAATACTTAATAAAATAACTGCGTAATTTATTGAATAAATATCTAATACTAAAAAGAGAAAAATAAAATATGAACAGATCAGTTCATCAGTGTTTCATCAGATCAGTGTTTAATTAATAAATAGTCAAGTCTGAGAAATAGAACAATGGATTATGATAACAAGAGTCAGAACAGAATTAAGCATCAAAATTAAGATGAAAGAAGAAAGTCCATAGCGAAGTAGAGGTTCTATCCGAACAGCACATATCTGCACCCTTACCGAAGTGATGATGGTTATTTGGTCAGTAACACTAAACTTAGCATAGGCTAGATTCTATGAAGAAAATCGATTTCTTATTTTCAATCATTGTTTACTTATTCCTATTTTTGGTCATATAGGCTGTACTTTTACTTGGCTATCCATTGTAATACTTAATAAAATAACTGCGTAATTTATTGAGTAAATATCTAATACTAAAAAGAGAAAAATAAAATATGAACTGATCAGTTTTAAGTGTGTGCCGAGCCTAAACAATACAATAATAATAATATAATTTTGTAACATATACACAAAATTAAATGACTTCAAAGTGTTAGTGCGAAGTACCCTAAAAGACTGTTAGTACATCCCAATGCACTCACCAAACAGTTATATATACGCGATGACAGTGAAGTGCGTAGGCTCACTTCTAGTGAATGACTAGCGACTAGAAATTTTGCGAAAGTATTTTTGTGTATGTTCAATGAATAGTGTTTGGAAGAATAAAGGCACCGTGTTATCAGCACCATTTAAAAGGGTGGAAAATATTATAAAGGTACAGGTATGATGTACGAAAGGGAAATTTCTTATGTTTACTATGGTGGTTAAAATTCTTGTAGTTCTCTTAACACTGTATTTACTGTTTATACAACTGAATTAAACTAAACCAATCATTATTTCCTGATGGCTTTTCAATGTCTTTTTTAAATTGACTACCCTCTACTAAAATAACTTCATAACTAAATAAGAAGCATCAATGCATCTTTTACGTTCTCTCATCACAGCTGAAAATAATCTGGAAATAACTTTAAACCAAATCTCATTTAAAAAATTCAAAACAGTAGCTGTGTCCTATTGTTTTTGAGTATAAAGAGTAGTTAAAAATCCAACAAACCCATTTGGGTTTGTTGGAAAGTCACTTAATAGCGAATAGTGATTCTTTATTCCATGATTAGCGTCTATATATACTATAAAATTAATTAATATTAAATGAAAAACTGTTAGTCTATGCGGATAAATTTCAAATTCATCAAATTCAACAGATAAGTTGTATTGCTTAACAGAAATAGCACTGATATTATAAGTGATAAGGTGCTTTCTTTTAAACTGAGTTATCGGCCTAAAATTCTGACTTTCTGAAATGAATAGCTTCACGCAAACTATAGCAGAACATTCCAATAATGTTGAGAACAGTTTGACTCGACGAAATTGACGGTTTTTATTACTATTTTTCGTTTTACTAATTCTCCATCACTGTAGACAAGGCATATATTTTTTGAGATACAACACACTTTAAAGGAGTTTAAAATAGTTGAATATGCGTCAAAACATAAAAGTACTTAAGGGTATTATAAGAAAGTTTGAAAAGCAAAACTTACCTGTAATTAAAATTGCCAGAAAGAGAATTACTGAAGTGAGTCAAAAATGTTTCCAACAGAAAATACCCGAGGAAATTGCTTCCAAACTTGAAGGAAAAAAAACAGTTTCAAATCATAAAAGGTAATGAACTCTCTTGCCAGAGCAGTGTATTAGATATTAAATTAAAATATTGATTATTTTTAAAAATAAATTACAAATAACAAAAAAGGATTTTGCCAGCCAAACCAACAACTTCAAATTAATTAAAAACAAACGTATATACAAATATTACAATAATATGTAAAATATTACATAATATAAATACGCTGGAGGATGATTCAGATATTTATATTTATTCTTTCTCTTTTTCGATTCGCTTACATTTCCATTTACTACAGTTCTTCGTTAAACAGGTCATGTTCAGCGGCGAATATATTTTATTATACCAACAAAAGTTTATTATACATTCAATATTTTCTACTTTGAAAGGCTAATTTAATTTCTGACGGTTACATAGTATCCCTTCTCGTATTCATATCGTTGTTCATATCGTATAGGGCTCTATTACATTGGTAAAATATATACCATAAACATATATCAAAAGTAAGGGAATGGTTCATTTACAGTACGAGATGATACTAATGATCGTTTTTTTTTTCATTATGTTAACATCACTCTACTTATTTAACATACCTCAACGAACTGATAGATTGTTTAAATCAATCTTACTTAGTGGTGTTGGACAATTTTTGTTATGAACAAAATTAAAAGGCTTTAAAAGAATAGTTTTCGCAGATTTTAAATTTATACTTGGATATTTATTCCTCAATATGTTGAAGGAGGTTATTCAAGAAGATTCAAAGATCGTCGAAGATACAGTTTATTGGGCATGAAACCTTTAAACTAAACTATATTAATTAATAAGTATAATCATAATAAATAATAAAATATATTAAATTATAATTTTACTATATTAACTCATTTTATAGGATTTAAAATAAATGCTGTAAATGTTCTATAAATCATTGAATATTTCTATAACTATATTTCTAATAAGACCCAATGATCAGACATTATATTGATGAAACATGAACTAGAGATGCCGAAAAAATATAAATATTTTTCGCTGATTTTTTTTGTCCGATATTCCAGTGTCCACAAAAGTGATCTGTATGACTTCATTCTGGAGACTTGAGTTATGTAGTGTAGTATAAACAATACACTTTGTGTGTTCCGGATAATGAGGGTGTAAGAAGTTAGACCTGGTGGCTATAACAATAAGCTTCAAGATGGCCCGAGATCGCGGAATATTCGAGCATTTTCAAGAATCCGTAACGGGAGAAGTTCCTAGCTGGAAGAATACTTCCCTCACGAAATTCTGAACGAATCGTGATGCAGAATGGGGTTTTTTGAACGATCCTTTTCAGCCACTATCAAGAACTCGATGGTGGAGCTTCAGATGATGCATCCACAGAGTCAATAGAATGAGAATCGGTGTTAGCCAAAGATCTTGAATTAATAAATAGTCAAGTCTGAGAAATAGAACAATGGATTATGATAACAAGAATCAGAACAGAATTAAGCATCAAAATTAAGATGAAAGAAAAAGTCAATAACAATTTGTTGTGTCGCTTTGACGGGTATCGTCATTTCGCGACTATACAATAGTACGGTGTTGATATAAGAGGGATGGAAGCAGACATAAAGTGTATATATAAAATAATAAATTAATAACACAAACAGGGGGGCTAAAAGTATAAATAATGTATATACAATTTAAAAATTAACACAAATACAGAACTACAAACACAACCATAGCGAAGTAGAGGTTCTATCCAAACAGCACACATTTGCACCCTTACCGAATGGTTATTTGGTCAGTAATAGTAAACTTAAATCATAGACTAGATTCTATGAAGACAATCGATTTCTTTTAGAAATCTGAGAGTCTGTTTGTAGTTTCTTCGTATATGTTTGTATTAAGAAAATTCTAAACTTTTGCAGCCCAACTTAGTTCTAATCTAGGTGAGCCGTGAACAGTCGTTCAGTATATGGTAGCCTAAAATAGGGACACGGTGACAAAACTCTCAGTTAGCAGACAGGTTCGAAGTCATCAAGTGACCGTGCGAGAAACGACAGTAGCCCAATCGCACTCCATTCAGAGCTACGGTAAGGAAGGGAAGAAACGAGAAGAGAGAAGAAAAAATCAGCTTTAACCTTAAAAACCCCGTTGTGGTTGGCCTCCTGGGTCCAACGACGTTGTACCTCATTATTAGTCAAAGAAGAAACGAATGAGATAAGGTCAGTATGGACGCAATCATCCATGATGGAGAGGGGAGGGGAAGCTGCCAATTTAGCCGCACTATCAGCGCGCTCATTTCCCGATATACCAACGTGAAGGTGCCACAGTAAACTTGTCCTGATTCCATTCAGATAGATGGTACGGATGTACGGACTTCAACTGTTCAGGAAACATTCGGGAGTATTTCGGGAGTCGGTGAGAATAGAAAATTCTATATAATTAATACATTTTTTTAAATAAATAAACTGATCTTTGTGCATTAATTTATGTAATGCGAGAAACTAAACTGTATTTTATTCACATTATTTTCCCTCCTTAACCACTCAACACACTTTTTTATATTATTAATCTCCTAGAACGTCAACAATCTGCCCGTGGACAATAAGTATTATATGATTTCAGTTATATAATATAACTATCCTGACCTCCAGAAGATCACTTCAGTAGGTGATCTACTGTACAACTTACAATCTAAATATTATTCTAGATACTATTCTAATTTATTCTAAAGTGTGTGTTTATGTGTCTATTCATCAGTTCGTATGGTAGTTTGCGTTTTAGCCTACGCACTTCACTGATATCGCGTACATTAACTGTTTGACGAGTGCATTGGGATGCACTAATAGTCTTTCATAGTACTTCGCACTAACACTCCGAATTACACTCGTTATGGGTTCTATGGGGATATCGCGCTGAATCAGTTTGTTCGAAATGGGGCATCGACGATGACTCGCAATACTTTATATTCTGGAACCTCTGAAGGATATCTATGTTAAATTTGCTAGCCTATATATCTATATATATATATATATATATATATATATATATATATATATATATATATATATATATATATATATATATATATATATATATATATATATATACTAGCAATACCATAGGTTTAAATGGGCCTTATACAACAAAACCTTGTTATCTAATGATAATTTAGATTTACTTTATCATTTAGATTTATCAGCCACTACATTTGGTTTAATTTAACCCCAAGCTGTTTGCGTTTCGTCACTAAATACACTTATAACAAGCCATACAGTAAAACAATTATCTTTGGAACAAGTCGAATTCGAGATTTTCAAGCACATACTAAATAAAATCACGTAACAAATCTCATTTTCCAATTAAAATCTTATAAATCCACCTACAAACAAACGGCATACCTTCGAATCAAGCTCGTTCGCGATCCGTATCGGAAAATAAAACCCCAGATCCGTATCCCCGCTAATATGTTTCATTCCTCAGGGCTATGCTGTTAATTTCGTTCAACAAATTAATACAAAGGTCGGGCCGGAATTTTGACTGAATCGCAGTCCTTTGAGATTCTCATTTATCTCCGCTCTTATTCCGATTGATTATAAATTCAATTAAAATATATTACGTGCCATTGTTTTCAGTTTTGTTTACTTCTCTGTTGTGTGGGGCATTCTGTTTTTTTTCTGTAGAATTTTTTTTGTGTGATTATTTCAATTTACGAAAAGAATTAAGTTCTTCGTCTCTTGTCTAATACTTCATTTTTCACCAAAACCAATGTGTGTGGCTAAATTTGACAAATTTCAAGATATAACAAGTTATTATTTGAATGGTTGCTGCATTTACAAACAGTGTTTCGTTACCATAAATGAGAATTGAAACGGAAAACAAAAGAGTAAAAAATGGCCTTATCTGGGTCTTGGTCTAATATGAATTCTTTTCTAAATGTCGAAAAACATAATATTACATTTAAATAATAATCATTTTTGTAAATCAAATATTTTGATCTTTAAATAATTTAAGATAATGTCAATTAAAATATTTTATTCGCATAATTTCAGGGGGGCTCCTTAAAAATAGACAAAAACAAATAATATATATATATATATATATTTATTTATTTATTTATTCCTAGACCTAGCTTTTAAAGAGACCTATGGACATCATGCCATCATAGATAGTCCAATTGTTTTTATAAGAGCAAGTACAGGGAAAGTACAGTATCATTATTACTCCTGCAGAGAAACTCAAAAAAAAAGAAAGAAATATGAATTTTGATCACGGATATTTATTACTGAAAACGCCAAGTATCAATATAAACAACTACTAAAAACCCTAATTTAACTGTTGTTGATATTGATTATATTTTAACATTATAGTACATTTAATGCATATATTATCAAAGGACGTACTTAAACTACAGTTATTATACAGACACTTATATATAAATAAATAAATATATATATATATATATATATATATATATATATATATATATATATATATATTTGGTTGTGTCAACCCTTATCACCTTGTCTTGGTAATTGTCAGCATTGAATAATAATTCATATACTCCAAAAATTTCATTCACTCACTGTCAACTTCAGTCACAACAGAGTCACTTCTCACCTACATGTCCATTGTAATATTTGCCATATCAATTGAATTGAATATGGAGTGATAGAGAGGAAGACATAGTACTTTGTGATCATATTATTGGGTGATCTACTGTATATCTTTTTTTTTACTATCTTTACACTTTTTTATTAGCGTCTTACCAAGCCAGCTTAGCCCAAGGTTTCTTTT
This sequence comes from Rhynchophorus ferrugineus, assembly GCF_030347505.1. Classification (NCBI taxonomy): domain Eukaryota; kingdom Metazoa; phylum Arthropoda; class Insecta; order Coleoptera; family Curculionidae; genus Rhynchophorus; species Rhynchophorus ferrugineus. The sequence continues at coordinate 84,464,419 of NW_027472580.1, read as the reverse complement.
TGAAATATATAAGTATAATCTAGATACATAAATTAAAATGATAAATCTACTCCATAGTTTACTATATGCTTTCAAAAGCAATGTCTGAAAGTTATATGAAATATATATGTCTACGTAAATAGGTCTCTACATGAGTTATCTCTACACCATTTTCTCCTCTCCTCTCTTTTCTCTCCTATTTTCCCCAATAGTGTATGAAGGAATGCATATCCCTAAGTTTTCTATTGACACTTTACATGCTAACAGTTTCCTCTGAAATAATTGTATTAAATTATGTTTATATTGAAAAAACTGTTTATACCATCACCTTTTTAATACATTTCATAAATGTCATCTCGAATAGAGCTGATCTCAAGATATTCTTGATTCTTCAGTCGCTTCATTTTTTTTGAGAGATTATAGTTACAATGTCCATTACAATATTCAGTGAGGTTGCAACACGCTAACAAATGTTTCCAGTAAAACTGCAGAAACTTAATATTCTGGTATCAATACTTACCTCTCTAAGGCATTTTACTGGCAAGAGGGGGCCTCCATCATCTCGTTCCGGTTCGAAGTAACTGACTAGAGACACAATTTGCTCCTGACTGACGATTTATAGAGCCCGAAATTTTCAATCCAACCAGACAAATTTTATACGCTAAATATTCAGCCGTATATAACAGCATTCTATCTCTTGTTAATTAGAATAAAATGAGTAATAAAAACATTGTCTCAGCTTAAAATTAATTTACAAGGCAATACATTCGATATTATGATGTCAGTTCACTATTATATTGGATAGACTATATATTTTACTACAATGGCAGTTTTAAAATATTTTCCAATGTGTTAAGTAGACTATATGGACCACCAACAATCAGTCAGCAAAAAGTACTACGTGACCATTTATGAATACGGCACAAACCTCTCAATTGTGTAATATTTTGAAAATATTTGTACAGGGTGATGAAAATTGTGATATTTAATTACTATTTTTAACTAAGTATTGAAGGATAACTAAAAAAAATCGATAAGAAACCATGATGACTATAAAAGTTGCAGTAAAATTGTATTTATATAAAGAATGGCTTCAAAAACACAAAAATCACTTTGATTGATGACTAATTACTTTTAAACCCCCAATCCCGAAATATAAAAGACAACCTCCCCATTAGCAATACTCACGTACATCATTTAATTAAAATTTATTATACATAGAAACATTGAACTGGCTCAATTTCAATTAAATTAACTAACGTTGCAAGATATCTCCGTCTCAGTTTAACATAAAACAAATATTCGCTCCCTGACAATTGCATTAACTCGACGGCCAATGGTAGCAGGACGGACCACTCAGACGGTACGTAAATTCATTAAAAAAACATACACCGAATACAAATTAAATTGTACCAGCAGCAAAAAATTGCGAACAACATTATTGCGGAAGCCCCCTGGTGTTCCGCAAATTTCTTTGTGGATGAATATGTTTCGTTTTCATTCGAGTATGCTCATCAGCTCGGTTTGCTTCGTACAGAATCATATTTACGTTCGTGTCCTCAATTTCAAGAAAATACATAAAAACTAGTGAGTTATTTTCAACGTTTTGAATTAATGTTTTTATAGAACATCAAAGGTAAGGTTTATTTAACACACTTGTTAAAACTAATAATTTGTACTTTGTACATCTTTATAATGGTATTAAATTATATAATTAAAATTTATACAAGGTTACATCTTAGTTGTACACGCACTCACAGAAAAAGATCTGGTCTCTCTTCAATAGCTGTTAAAATACTCAAAAATAAACTGCATTAAATGAAATATTAAGAAAACTGTCCAAAAAAGTTCACCTTCAAGATGGGTAATGGGGACGGAAGCTCTTCTAGACAAATTCTAAGTAAGAAACTGCCTAATTAAGAGTTATCGATCGATAAGGACTCAGAACGGGAAGAGTGATATGCGAGATAGAGTTGGTCTTATACACCTTGTCTTTGTTGAGGTTATTTTGGTGTTCGTGAATCTCAAAATCATCTCAATGTTTTCTTTCAAAATAACCTTCTGAGATAGTAAAAACTGAGCTAGTAACCTTCTCAGCCTTCGTTGATATTATTTAATCCATGTAGTTAATGTATCATCCTTCCAGCTTCTTCTATGTACTCCTTCTCACACTTTCAGAGGACCTTGTATTGTGTGTCCTTCAGTACCCTTCCAATGTGCTAAGTTGCTGTTAAAGAAATAAGAATGAGCTCTTTCGGCCTTTCTTTATCTTTTTTGTTTCCCTTTTACTTTGGATGTGATGGAAAGCCTAATAAACTAAGGAATTCAGGACGGACAATGTTTGTCTCAATCATGTTTAAAGTAAGTTTAAAGAGATATGTTGAACACTAAATCAGCAAACTATTAATGAAATTGTATATATATATATATATATATATATATATATATATATATATATATATATATATATATATAAATATAAAATTATTTCTCTAATATATTCAAGTCAAGAAAGGATGTCATGATAATCATCAATACAGCAGCGACAACTCTTTAACATTCAGATGAGAACAAAATAACTTTTTCATGTATGTTTTGATCTCAAGAATATTAGCAAGAAAAAATGTCTTATTTTCCCTAAGCCAACTGGACCCTTTAAACATAATTAAAACAAAAATTCTGAAAGCAGGCTTGGTTGGCGCGGTGGTAAAGACGGGAGTACAACCGTTCCACTATAGCGATAGTCGCGGGTTCGATTCCTACTGGAGTATGATTGTAAATCTATATTTGTGATTGTTTTCAATTGTGATTATCTAAAAAGCAAGAGGGCAAAATCCGATAAGACTAGGAAAGACCGGATGTCTTCTGCGATTGTCTCCAAGTTGGTTACTGTCCAGAAAGTAGGCTTAATGCAGAGGACCCTGGTTCGAATCCCACGTTAAATAAACTTTAGTTGATAAACAGGAGACACTAAAATATGATAAAAAAAATCTGAAAACTACCCAAGAAAATTATTATTTTAAAAATAAGTCTAATGAGCTCTTGTTTATAGCACTAATGAGCACTTTTATTTTCACAACAGATTATTCCTTTTAGTAAGTTTAAAATACTAATAAGATGCCAACCTGTTAACTATCCCTATGCTTAACTGTATTTTTTGAGCTGCAAAATGAATGTTATATGAATGTAGAATATATATATATATATATATATATATATATATATATATGACATTCGTTTTAAATATATTTAAAACAAAAATAGTGAAAACTCATATCAATGTTTAATTTATTTTCCGTTTATATGTTCTTCTCAGTCAGTATTTTTTTTCTTCTTTCTGCTTTTTTAATATTTTGAAACAGGTTAACCACACATATTAACTAAAATTTCATTAGCAATCAATTAGATAGATATATTATAACCATAAGCCTCTAATATAAAACCAACAAATCCATGATATTTCTAATCCCAAATCTATACTTTATATTTTTGCTAGATTAACAAAATCTTCCAGAGTAGAAGACAAGCAGAAAAGGGCGGCAAGCAAATAACAGGAGAAATTATCCTATATGGCAAGGCTAGCTGCACAGCTTTCGATTATAAATTGCTAAATTAATTAATCAAAATGCATGAAAATTGAACTTAAATTACCAATTTTATATTTCTACTAATGTACCAATTTTTTTCTTAATTAAATGCGTTATTTAAGTCAAAAAATATAAAAATAAACTTCTGCAGCTAGCGTCTATACCAACAAAACTTGAAATAATTAATCACAGAGCTTATTAGAGCCATAATGGATATCGAAACTAAATTCAATAGACACTGTTAATACTGACTGATGCCGATCGCAATTAAACAAGTCAACCAAGAATTTGTTCGAGCCCATTCAGGCTCATTCGTTAGCCAATTAGGAAGTTTCCTGCTGCAAAATCATCCGATATTTGCATATTAACTATAGTTCTATCTAATTTAGGGCGATAGTGGCGTGGAAACCATTAATATTAGCTGAGATTTTCTTTTAAATCCATTTTAAACGGATCACCAACGAGGATTAACGTACAGATTAATTATTTATAAATATACTTGATAGATAGTCTAGTTCAAGCTCATTCTTATAGATCTGCTATTTTTGCAAATGTGTGAATTTTATGATATTTAGTCGCTCATTACTCTAATATTAACAAGGTTTGAAATGAAGAAAGCCTTCTTTTGAGATCTTAGTTAAAAAAAGCAATAATAGACAAGATGACTAATAAAAATATCGATTTAAAATAATAATGTACTATAGAGAGGTTATTAAAATGTCTAGGGAATAAGTATAAAGAGTAAAAATGTGAGAATAGTATTATTAAAATCAGGTACCATATATTTGCTAAGACGAATCAAAATTATATAGATAGCAAACCTACCAAAAAATTTTATGATGATAATTTAAAGACGCAGGTACAAATGTATTTTACCAAAATATTCATTTTATAATATTATAAGCCACATGCTTCTGTTAAATACTACACACAAACACTTGAATACAACTACAATACTTCATCAAGTACTTTACAAAATCTACGTTTAGACGTGCTTTAACATATTAGGTTCTCCTATGAATTATTTAACTAGATCTCTGCATAGTTTCTTTTACATTACTTGACTTCGGTGACCTTATTGGGTTTTGATGGACACTTCTTGAAGGCGTGAATTTAATTAATATATTTCATTTTATTTTGAGAATATATGATCGGTCAGTAGCTAAATGCAGTGAATGCTAAGTGAGTTCAGTTGGAAACCCCGTTTTCTTCTGCCTGTTTGTTCCCAGCTTTTTGCCCAGATCTGCCCAGCTTTTTGCATAACAGGATGCTGAGAACTTGTAGCTAACAATTGTTATTAATAACACTTTATTTAGTTCAGTTGCAACGAAAATATATTGTTCATATTTTGTACTACATTATTCAGTGTAGTGTTAGTAATATAATTTCACTAAAAAATTATTTATCCAAATATATCCAAGGATTAAGATTAGAAGCAGTAGTATTATTTCTACTAGTAAATCAAGTAGGCGATGTTCGTAGATCTGTAGATGGAAGACAAAAAGACAAATAAACTATTCTGCAATAAATTTTTCCTGTAATGTATTCAAGATGAAGAAATGACACAAGAGAAATTGACATTTCGTGAAAATGGCAAAAATATCAAAAAATTCCCACAAGAACAAGGCTAGTGCCAATAAGCGAAACTATACAATGTAACAAAGAAATTTAGAACAAATAAAAAACGAGTTCTTAACAAAATAAAAAAAAGAAAAGAAATTGAAACAAAAACCGAGGGCACGATAAACCCAACAAATTCATAAAATATGTTGGTTCCCTCCAGTCGCTCGGAATTTTTACTAGATGAAGCAGTTATGGGATTAAAATTAAATACAACACGGCACAAATTCAACCTTTACATCTAATAAAAAATATTTTTAACAAAAAAATTGAACCGACTTCAAAAAAAATAAATAAGGAACTCACTAAAAATTAAAAAATAATCGAACTTAACTGATCGAATAAAACATTTTAAAATACAATATGTACCTAATAATCGTTGTAATCACTAAATAAAAATAAACAGAAACCTTATTTAACCTCCTTAATCTACGACACCTATTTTATATTCTACTATATACACACAATTTAGCTTAATACAATATTATTTTAACTAGTACCAACTGATCACTTCGAACTCGGTGCCGAGTAATGAATTGAATTATTGTAATCACTAAATAAAAATAAAGAGAAACCTTATTATCCTCCTTAATCTACGACACGTATTTTATATTCTACTATATACACACAATTTAGCTTAATACAATATTATTTTAACTAGTACCAACTGATCACTTCGAACTCGGTGCCGAGTAATGAATTGGATTATTGTAATCACTAAATAAAAATAAAGAGAAACCTTATTTATCCTCCTTAATCTACGACACGTATTTTATATTCTACTATATACACACAATTTAGCTTAATACAATATTATTTTAACTAGTACCAACTGATCACTTCGAACTCGGTGCCGAGTAACAAATGGGATTTGTTTTGTACGTAATTTAATTCTAAGAACCCAACCGAACCCAAACAGTTATATTAATTTAGATTTGTTTTGTTGGTAATTTAATTTTTGTATATGTGACAAAATTATATTACTATTTTTGTATTTTTCGGGCTCGGCAACGACTTCAAAGTAATCACTAGTTTTGGTAATTTTTTTTTGTTTTCAAAATCAAAGTTTTATTATTTTTAGTGATTTCCTTTTTTGAAGTCGGTTCATTTTTTTTTGTTAGAATATTTTATTTTTCTCTTTTTAGTGTTAGATATTTATTCAATAAATTACGCAGTTATTTTATTTAATATTGCAATAGGTAGGCCAAATCAAAAGTGTAGCCCGTATGAGCAAAAATAGGGATAAAGAAACAATGATTGAAAATAAGAAGCGCTTCAAGCCCCGAGGGCGCTACCTATCCTAGGTGATTTGATAAATGTTTTAACTGAACTAGAATAAAAACATATTTTCCGCGCCGGGAATCGAACCCGCGACCTCCGATTGGAATCTAAAAGCTTTAGCAACTACACAATAGAAACAGTTGCCAACAAAGAGGTCTTACATGCTGTAGATAGTGCGTAAAAAGCAAACTAAATAGCTTTTGAACTGAACAACTTCCAATTTTCCGTCACATCAGATTAGCAATAACATTATACCCAAATATCTAATTATTTTAGACAAAAAATATGTGAAAATGTTATACGTGCCTTTGAAATTTGAGCGTATGAAAATAATATATATATATATATCGATCGATTTAAAAAGGAAATACCACCGTAATTATGGGCTTTCAAAAGCTCTACTTATATATCTAGAAATAAATGTAGAAATACATAAAGATGGTAGACGTCAAACAACAATCCTCTTAAGAATCTTGGGCGAATGAAAATCCTGAAAACCTCCGTAACACTATAGAAAACCCACGCAAACCTACGATTTTACAAATCACATTAACGTCAAACATTATAAAAGATCACATTTATCACAAACACCTCAAGCAACACTAATATAAAATCAATCCTTACGTACGCTAGGGCTTTATATTTCCTATATATTGAAAATATGATAATATACGTTTCCTAAAAAGGCGAAATACTTACAATAATAAGGCGTGGGTGAGAGCCTTTTCTTGTTTCTATACTTTCCATTCATTTTCGCACCTTTTTATGCGCATTAGCGAAGCTATCAAACCATTATATCTCATCGTTAACAAATATCAGGAAAATCATTTGTTATTTCCTTTAACCTGACTTCACATTTTTACATTATCTACTTTTCAGTATAATATTCATAACACATTTATTCAATTCCGTTATTTACAATATACTTATTAATATTTTATAAAAATCTGTAGCATTTTTTGATTAAAATAAAGTTTTATTGAGAATGAAATAAAAAATATCACGAATCCCACGATGAAAATGCAATGTCTTTAGATAGAATCCATGTGTTGACCCATTTTTTTATCCATCATCAGAAATTAACTTGTATTTATTGGAGCCGCTTATAATCAGACGGAGCAAGAACTGGAGAATTCGCCGGATTAAGTAAGATTTAACATTTGACTGTTTTCAAACTTTTTTTGAACTGTTTAGAGCCATATGCGCTTCTATTGCTGCGCCGATAAATAATTTGTATTGTGGAGTATTCCTCCTTTGGAAGGATTTTTGCCTCCAATGCGCTGTTCAAACGCATCATTTGGAGTATAGTTCAACTTGATATTAGCAGTTGGTAGTAGATTATGCTCTTCTAACCTCACTAAATATACAGATTGAATTTGCAAGTGGTGTTGTTTGTTATTCAGGCTTGGCCCGTTGCTTTCTATGCTTAGGACTATTGTAGATCCATTTTTACCACCGATGATCATCCACGTGAAAATTATTTCCCTTTTAATCATTACAGCAAGAAAAAGATTTCGATTCGCTTGTTTATCATTCCCATGACTTCCGTTGGCTACACTGTGCTGGAAAATGTAATTATGATGATCTGGGCATCTAAAAGAAGAATTATATGTCATCACATCTTCAACTAGGGATGCAGAAAAAACATCGATATTTTCGACCGATATTTCGATATTTTTTCAAGATAAATTAAATATAATATTTAATTTAATATAACTAAATATAATTTTTAATGAACCTTTACAATTGGTACTTAATTTTATATGTGTATTATTCATAATGCAGAAATGAATGCAAATCCGCATTGTCCTTGTCAGTAAAACTAGTAATTCTCGCGATGCTGAGTCTATTCAAAAGACTTAAAACCACTCATTAATAATAAATTCCGCGACTAAACACTACAGGTTTTCATTTTAACTCTTTTAACTCTAACTTTTTCGCGCAATAAATAACTTAAAACTAAATACGCCTTTGCGCATTAATTTACGTAAATAAGAGAGAATATACTTGCATTCTCTAATTCAATGTGTACCATCTCCTACACTTCAACAGATGGAATGGAAAAGAGCCAAAAAAAGAAGAAATGACTTCCATACAAAATTATTGAAAATAGTTTTCCAATTTCCGTTCCAAACAAAAAAGATTTCTTTTAAGTGATGACATGGTCAGAATACATGCAAGCAGCTGATACTATTCAGCTAAACTATTGTTTTTGATATTTACACCAGCTTAATCTGGTCATATTTTGAGTCAATATGTTAACACACATTGTGAAAAATCTATAAAAATCTACATAGAACTTACCCTCTGTGATTATTGTGACCAAACCCGTATGTCATATACAACATATTGTATGATGGTTTAAAAATTAAAGTGAATTCATTTCATAAATTTAAGTGATTTTAGTTATTTTTAGTCTTAAAATATAAAATACATTTTTCTGAAATAGAAAGCATATAACCTAGAAAGAAGGGAAAAAGTATTGACCAGTGACCAATATTTTGAATTAAACATATAATCTTGTATCTTTTTATTTATTATTTTAAAAGCCCATCAGCCTCTTGGGTTATTTAGGGTCGAGTTACAATGTAGTTTTTAAATAAAGTATACAAAATAATGACATTTAAGTTAAAATAATAAACAATACAAATTGCAATAGAGGAGAATTATAGGAGCTGTATCATTCCCGCGGCCGTTAAAAAGTTGACCAGTTGTCCAGGGCTGGACCAGTTGTTCTAACATCCCGAGTTGATGTCTCAGTACTTCAAACTTTCCACAGTTCAGAAGAATGTGCTTGACGCTCTGTTGTATTTGATATTCGTCACATTCACAGGGTCTCTTTCTTTTAACAAATGCTCATGAGTCAGTCTGCTTGTCCTATTCGCAGTCGAGCAAGGATGCTCAGTTGGAACTTATTAATATTAAGAGATTGATGAAAAAACCCTCTTGATCTCCCACAACTTGTTATTTTCCATAAGGAGATCCCAATTTAGTTGATCCAGTTTTTTGCATAGAGTCCCTATATGTGCTTTAGCGTCTTCCTTACTAAATAGAATGCTTAGTTTAATTGAATCTTCCTTTCTGCTCGCCAGATAGTTAGCTCTGTCGTTACCGGAAATCCCCCTGTGAGAGGGAACCCACAGATAATTTATCCTTAATCCCCTCCTCTGCAGTGCTTTATGTGGCTCTCTGCTAGCTGTTACTAGAGGGTGGATTCAGTTCTTAATAAAAAAAACAATGTAAAATTAATTAATACTTGAAAGTTAACATTTAACATACTACATAACCTTAAAAATAATTGAACCTTAACCTTAAAATAAATCAATCTACTGTAACAGAGATTTTTCATTCTACTTATTTCGTCCCAGTTCGAAAATATAATGCGATTGTCAATCAATTCCTTTTTATTCCCAGCGAAACCCTGTTACTCTAATGGGATTAAGTGACCAGACAACTTTTTGTGGTTTAAATCCGTTTTACTGTGCTAAAACTTACCACGCGTAGCCTCACTCCCTTATATTTTATAACCGACCTTATACAACATGAAAAATACGTTTCTAAATCTTTAAATTTTTTAATATATATGATGTACAACAAGAACATCAGAGATTTTATATATACTATTGATAATTATCATTTCTATCTATATAAATATCAATATCATTAGTGGTTTTGAATATTTAGCTGCTTACAACAGTCTTTTTTTTAATAAAACAAAACATAACACTTAATACATAATGTGAATTTCATTTAATAATACCACATAACCTTAAAATGGTGACATTTCTAAACATATTTTAAAGACTGTTACTGTCACATTACTTGTCACAATTGTCATTTGTGACAATATTGCGAAGAATAATTTAATATAAATTAAATAGTTTGGTATAACTTAATAATTATTTTAAGAAATGCGAATTATTTAATAAAATAAAAAACATAGTAACACTATTTTACACTTCAACTAACTGAATGAATAATAACGGTTCAATTCTATTATTCCATTTGATAAAATATTACTTGCCACGCCCAACAGATGTCGCTTAAAGCCGGTATTTTCCGCAGATTGTGTTTCAATATTTCCTGGTATTAACAATCAATAGGCTTCAAGATAACGTATTATAAAGTGGTTTTGCTATTTCTTGGGGATAAAGATTTTCTATGCATTAGGACGGACGGTGTTGTTACATTCTAATCTATGCAATGCATTAAAGTAACACAAAAAGCTACGGAGTGATAACTATTAGGTTGTCAATAAAACATTTTTGATACTTTGTTTTCTTTAATTTTTATAGGATTCGTCAAGGTGCTATATTAATTATAAACATATTTATTAATACATCAATTTGTATTTAAGCAAATTGAGCAGATTAGTATGTTTTTTTCTAAAAGAAATATTAATTAGTAATATAACATACACTTTATAATAGTTCAACTTGTTTGGTTTGTTTTAAGAAAGTATCAACTCATTGGTCCATCTAATGATGGGATAAACTGCCCTTCATTGACATAACAATACGAATTAATAATATTTAAAGAAGTTAATTTTGACAGCGTTTTAACAATACCCTAACTTTTATAGACAGATTTTTATGGATTTGATCTTAGATCAAGTTGAGAGTATATTTCGACTAACCTAGCAGAGTTGCTTAAATTTTAATCTGATCTTAGTCTTCTGGCTAAGGTAGTTGCACGTATTTTAATTAGCAATATAACAGGTCAATTGAAAATTCCCCAGCCTGACACATAGATAGCGCTATTAGAATTAAATCTTTTTAATTAAAAATAATTAAAATATGTTTATAATTTACCCTCAAAAGATGTGTGTATAAATTTTACAGCTGTCGGAACATTAGTTTTGAATTATAGCATTTTGAGTGAAGCAACTTTTGTTATTGTGACAAATGGATGAAAAGGAATTTCGCGTGTTGATAAAATACTGTTTTTTTGAAGGGAAAAACTACAGTTGAAGCAAAAACTTGGCTTGGTGCCGAGTTTCCGGACACTGTCCCAGGAAAATTAAACATCAAGGATTGGTATGCTTAGACAAGATGCAAGTTTAGCGATGAAATGAGCACCGAAGACGGTGAGCGCAGTGGACGCCCGAAAGAGGTTGTTACCGACGAAAACATTCAAAAAATCAACAAAATTATTTTGAATGGCCGTAAATTAAAACTGAATGAAATAGCAGACACTCTAAAGATATCAAATGAACGTGTACATCATATCATTTACGAATATTTGGGTATGAGAAATCTCTGTGCAAAGTTCGAGCTCACTTTTGACCAAAAACAAAGACGAGTTTATGATTCGGAGCAGTGTTTGAAGGTTATTAAGCTTAATAAACCCGAGTTTTTGCGTCGATATGTGACAATGGATAAAATATAGCTCCATCATTTCACTCCGAAGTCCAATCGACAGTCATCCGAGTTGATTGCACACAATGAACCCGCTCCAAAGGGTGGGAAAACGCAACAGTCGGCTGGCCAGGTTATGGCGTCTGTATTTTGGGATGCGGAAGGAATAATTTTCATTGACTGCCTTGAAAAAGGAAGGACCATCAACAACGACTATTACGTAGCGTTATTGGACCGTTTGAAGGACGAAATTGCCGAAAACGGCCGCATTTGAAGAAAAAGTGCTGCTTCACCAACACAATGCACCGTGTCACCAGTCACTGAAACGATGGCAAAATAAATGCATGAATTGGCCTTTGAATTGCTTCCTCATCCACCATATTCTCCAGATCCGACCCCCAGCGACTATTTCCTGTTCTCATATCTCAAAAAAATGCTCGCTGGGAAGAAATTTTCGTCGAATAAAGAGGTGATCGCCGAAACTGAGGCCTATTTTGTCGTTATAATCAGTGTACCACCCTTGAAGGGTATTAAGTTGAATAAAAAAAACTAATTTTGCCAAAAAAATGTGTTTCACTATGGTAGGCCGGGGACTTTTCAATTGACCTCTTATATATTAATGAAAATGTAAAATATTAATGCTACCAACCTTTAAACAACCTCAGCTAACTGTTAAAATTTTTTTTATAACATCTTTATTAGATACGCTTAGTACAATCTTAATTATTATTATTATTACAATTAATTTATTGCTACTTTTCCTATGTGCTTGGATTAATTAACAAGCAAGACGAGTGCGAGAAAATACATCAGTACGTATTCCTCAATTATAAAATTATAATTATTTATTAATTATTAACTTATAGCTATAGTTTACACTAATAATACACACTAAATGTTCACAAGTTCGTATGGTTTTGTTCGTTTCAATCTCCTGACATCCTGCGCACTGTCCAGCAGTTGTATTGCTTCCACGTTAGAATGATTTAGTAATCTTCTTTCGTGTTTTAAGGCGAAATCCTGCACAACTTCGCAAATCCATTTGATTTCCAGGTCATCGTGCAGTTCTTCATTGGTTACATAGCGATAGGCATTGGTAATCAATCGAAGAATCTTGTTTTGACAGCGCTGTATGACTAACTTATTTGAATTTTTAGTGCAACCCCATATTTGCACCCCATAGGTCCAAATTGGCTTTATTATTGTATTATAGATCAACCTCTTTGATTTTAGATCAAGTTGAGAGTATCTTCCGACTAACCAGTATAGTTGTTTTATTTTGGTTCTAATGTGTTTTGCTTTTTGTCTAACGTGATGCTTCCAATTTAATCTACCGTCAAGATGGATTCCAAGGTATTTTGCTGATTCTGCTTGTGGAATCGGACATCCATTGAGTGATATAATTAAGTTTTTATTATTTCGCCACAATGCAAAATTAACGTGGACAGATTTGGAGCTATTAAGTTGAATTTTCCAATCTTTTGTCCATTTGTAGATTTTGTTGACTGCCACTTGCACTTTTTCTATTGCCCTAGGCAGAGGCCCTAGCATCTTTTGCCATAATAACTGTCATCAGCAAAGGTTCCAAGAAATGTTTCTTTTGTTGTTGGAATGTCAGCAGTGTAGAGCAGATACAGGAGAGGTCCTAAGACGCTACCTTGTGGAACTCCAGCCGAGATATTTTTAAATGTCGAGAAGGCCATTTCGTGCGATACTCTAAATTTTCTTCCGAATAAATATGACTCCAGCAATTGACAATAGTTACGCGGTAACAATTTGCTCATCTTACAGATTAATCCCAAATGCCAAACCCGATCAAAAGCTTGTGAGACATCCAGGAATATTGCAGGGTAGTATTTCTTTTCTTCAAATGCTCTTTCAATAGCCGCAGTCACTCTGTGCACTTGATCGATAGTTAAATGCACTGTTAAATTGAAGGGTTTTATTATAGTTACCTTTGTTGTATAATTTGAAGAAATCTGCTGCCAAGGCCTATCAAACCCAACGATTTTAGATTTAATTTTGATGTCAAGGGCCTAATTCTGGAGCATGTGCACAAGGAATTAATTTTCCAACGTTGCCACTTGTTCTTGCAAATTATGCGTGAATTTGAAGAATATAATATAAATAGAATAAATTATTGAATTCACAAGCAGTCTTCTGCAGGATTCTAGCAGGGAAAGATAAATTATCTTAGGTATTACTTCCTGCTCCAATTCTTCTAAGTACTTTTAGACACATTAAGTAACACAGGCTCTCAAATATTTTTAGCACAAAACGTATCATTATATCTATTAAGTTAGCTGTTTTCTTTGACCATATATAAACATAAACATATTATATTATCATCAGTAACCTTCACCAGGAACAGTTTCAACAAATCATTTAATAACTCATCACACATCATACCTTTCTTTTTATGGCCCTTTTCTGTGTTCTTTTCACAATTTTTTCTTAAGAGAACTTATTAATTAAACCATGTCCATCTTCTGTAAATGTTGTAAAACAAATTCTTTTACTTTGAATTATGGAAATCTTCTAGATAAAACTTCACCGAATATTTCGAATTCAGTATCAAAATTTTTAAGGTTTTCCATGCTACTTGTGTCTTGTAATGAAGTTTATTTTCAGGATATTTACGAAAGCGAACGAAATATTCACGATATATATCATTGCAATAAAATAATGCAAAAAACTTTCTTCCTTGGGCATATTCAAACTGGTAAAAAAAATTATATTTAAACCAAATATCATACACAAAAAGTGAAAAGTTAGAACGTAAATGGTCCCATGCGACATATCATAAATTAAGCCATCAATCAAAATAAATTCCCGTAAATAATCAGTATATGCCTACAGTTCTGCCAAATTCATTTCAAACACACGTACTTGTTGCCTAGATTATTTACTAAAGTGCTAAATTTGAGCTCCAGTATAAAATTATATTAGCGGAAATAGAAGGCTTACTAGAATACTTTAGGAGCAATTTTTTTTATTAAACATGAAATTTAGTTTAAAAATAAAGTTATCTAAATTTTTTATGAAATAACATCTCATGAATAAAATGCTCGTCAAAGAAAAAAATATTTATAAAATATATATTAAAAATTATACTCCTATTTGGTGGGCTATGAAAGAGATATTACTAAAAATGCTAAAAGCTTGTCAGATAGTGACTACAGAAGGTCTGAACTGAAAATCTGAAACCTGAAAACTGAACAAATTGTGCAAAGAAATTAATCAAAAAATAGTTATTTATTGGGCAATAAATCAGACAAGTCATAATACTCGACCTCCCTCGAAGTGATTCACGATAGAAAGTTCTTCCCCATGTGAGATATTTACCAGACTTGTCTCCATCAGACTACAATTTATTCTGGTCAATACACTCGTGTGATACCGAGCGGCAACATGAAAGAAAACAAACAATATTTCTACGATTCAGTTCATTGTTGTTATTAATAATAAGGAATTAATATTACCGGATATGAAACAAATCAATAAAATTCTGAAATAATTAGACAATAAAATAATACATAAGCCAGCGATTATATATCCTAAAACAGTAAATGTTGTTGATAAACCAAACAAACACAAATAAAATAGTTATTACATAAATTATTAAAATTAGAGTGGTACTGACAAAAATATTAATTGGAAGGTAAAAATATATGCATTAAATATCATAAAACTTATTGAAATATAATTATTAAACGAAAAAAACTGTATATTCGTCTGAAACAAACAAAGCTTTTTGTTTTTCCTACATTTCTCATGTTACATTCAGATATAACATTAACATACAACTAGCAATTCAAGTTTTCCATTGAACGAAAAACAAACTAATAATTTTCATGTTAACTATATATAATTGATTAAGTTAATTGTTAATAGTATTCAAGTGCATTTTGAAATCAAATTGAAAAAACACATATATTTTATCTCATGTTTCGATATACACGTACCTAACTACTTTACAACATAATCCACTTTTTATTCTAATTTCCTTTTGATATGTTACGAAATATTCCATTTACAAACATATCCAGACAGAGAATCAATTTCATTGTTTCCATATTCGGTACCTTGACCACTCTGTAATCCTAACCTATTTCCTGCGGGTTCGGACCCGTTATAACTGTTCTAGTAACAAGCAAGAAATCAAAGGAAAAAAATGAATGGAAATATTGCAAAACGATTTTTGCACTCGGTTTTAATCCCGACTTATTGCATATTGCTGTAAAACGCATAATATATGTACGTATGCAGCGAAAGTAGCCGCTTGAACACATGCTCTCTATGCGTGAGCTTACATTTGATTAACTATGATCACGATATTTATTAACGAGATTAAAATTGTTTTATAACTTACATCTTGTTGAGAGAAAAAGATAAACACATCCACATTCAAGTATATAACACACGACTTAATTAATTAGAGAATTTAAAAAGTAATAATGCAACCATAAAACTCGAAACAATAAATAAACAGAATCAAAATTAAAGAAAATATCTCTAGGAAATAATAAGAATAAAAAATAATCTAAATGTCATTACTGTCAACGTCAATAGTTCAAAGAAGACTTGACATGACGTAAATTCTGATTGTAAACTTTTGTAACAGTAACTTAATGACAGACATTATCCCTAAAATACAGTTATGATTGCCCAATTTATTCATGACATCTAATTCACTACGTGGGACATAAAATCGACCGGAACCATAAATAAACAAACATTAAAAACAATAAACAAATACCATCAAGTAGCATTAGCATTTTTAATTGTAGGCTATATACCATTTTAAATTTTATAGGGGACATTAACCAGCTAACGTTCTATGGGAAATCGTTAGACGACAGATTTGCTTTCACTCAGATTAAAAATAGCACAGGCAACCATTAAGCGTGACGTGATCAGCAACAACACAACCTCGAAAATGGCGCAACAATTAAACGGATAAATAACGAAAACGCAGCCGTTCCGTTTGTTTCTTTTCCAGCAAACCCACGACTCTTAATAGCGCCAAGTTACCGTTACATGAAAACGTGAAAAAGGCACGAACGGGTTCTAATAAGTATACAGGGAAAGCTTTATCAGCATCAATAATCGTAACACCTAATGGTATGCGAACGAATATTCAACAATTCATTCAGCATTTTTCGCAGATCTCACTGTGTTTAAATTAAAATTTAACTAATCATTCTTTCTTAAGAATCAAGTAACAACTATATCCATAACTACACATCCCCTTTTAGATTTATTCTAATATGTTCATAAAAAAACAAAATGATTTCATTTAAATATCCAGAAAATATTGTCAGTTTAACGATATAATCAAAAAACTAAAAGCATATTTTAAAATACCATTTATATTATATTTTCTATAACTATACACCTATTTATATAAAAAAAAAGTTAATCTCTTTTGCAAATAAAAATTACTTTTTATGTTTATTTTTTCTGAAAACGTATAATTAATTCTGTGACAGGCTGTACCACAATTAATTTTTTATGGTCGTGGGAAATGTGAGTAACAAAAAGGAAACCCTAAGCTGAATTAATTAGCATAATCGTTTAAAATTAAATATACACCAGCCCCTAAAATTATTTGTGATGTGGAGATTATGCAACTCGTTATACAAGTATCTATTAAAATACTAAATGGTAACAAGACCAACGAGTGATGTTTTTATTAAATATCAAGGATGAGATTTCACTATCACATCTATTTTTATAGATAATATAAAATAGAAGCATACTTGAGAAATAAAAATGTTTTTAATACATATGTATACAATACAAATATGTTTTTGTCACAGTTGATAAATTTTACATAATTGAAAGACAATATGCAAATCAATTACTTACAAGTTACATATAAGTTTACACCAATTATAAATATTAATAGATCTAATACTGTTTCAGAGCATCCTGAAGTCTCTTCCTTACAGCAGCCACTCTTTCTTCTTGTTTCTTGATATCATCTTCAGAAATATTAACAGCTTGAACCAGGGGTTGTTTGGGATCAAGAAAGACACCTGGGTTTTTTTCTAGCGAGTTTTTAGTACCAGTCTGTCCTAAAATTAGTCTTTAAATAATATCGGGTAATTATTGTTATTTAAAAATAATACCTACCAGTAACTGAATTCGATGAGACATGTAATGCTGTGGCCACACTCTGAATAATAGTTTCTTCTGTAACATTGGGCCCAACTGGCTTTAAACCTTTTGGAAGCTGCATGCCTTCAAACTCCACACCATCTACGTCACATGATCTGAGGCCCTCGAGCCTTTTTTCCCAGAACAACTGTTTAGGTTTTTCTTGGTTGCCATTTTTATAATCTAAAATAAAATAAAATTATGTTACTTTCCAGCTGTAATCTGAGATTGAAAATAAAAATCAAATTACACTTGAAACAAGAAACTTCCTTCCTTAAACTCCACTGACAGGCTTCTCACACTGTATTATGTATCCCATCAATAATATGATACTTTGGAAGATGTACATGTATTCAGTTCATGCATGGTCAATAAACTTACTTAAATTACTTTGAAAAGGTGAAGTTTTAGATTTCGTATAATTTAAAATTCAACACAATCCCAATAATACTAAAGAAACCACGAAATTGTATACATCAATTATAAAACCCAATCTACTTTTACAGAACATTAGTTAAAAACAACAATGTACCTGACTTGACTTTGCTTTCCTGTGTTTTGTGAACTGTAACAGGTTGTTTGAAAATAGATGCCGTCTGACGAATGGGTGGAACGAGCGAGGCATCGCTTCTAATGCTTCTGCCACTGTAATACAAATCGACTTTTCCAACTTGTAAACCGGTCTTGCGTAACACATCATCCCGCTGGAACCGTTTCGGTAATTGGACACATTCGTACCGTGTCTTCTCAATCGTGATCCCGCTCATCCCGTAATAAAGATACAAAAAAACGACACCTTCACACGACAATAAAAACGTAAACAAAAGCAAAAATGTTAGGTTAAAGGACTCGACGGATTTTTGACGCAGAGCGAAAAATGTGACGGATGAGCGGCGCCGGTGCTGCCGGCTTGCAGGTCTTGACGCAACTGAGGCGCGGCATTTACAGTATTCTGTTTTAAATCGTCTTCATCGATCGATTATACGAAATCCGATTGAATATATAATATCATATATAATAGACAGAATATATAATATAACATATATAATACATTGTCATTATGTTATTTGCTTGGAAATATAATCAAAAATAAATTAATATTTAATAATATATACTTAATCAAATTATGAAATTATATATAAACTGCATAGCATATTGATAGTATATATATCAAAAGTTATTACAATTGCTTTTTGTTGTTTCCATGTTAACTTGAAACTGTCTTTTTAAATAAAGGTTAAATAAAACAACAATGTTTTTACACAAGGACGTTTACAAACAAGATATAATACACGTCATGTTTTGTTTATAATATTGAGAATTAAATTTAGAATTCAAAGCATTGTACAAGGTTTTCTCTGAAATTCGATTATTAGTTACTAATATATTTCAATACAATAGTGTCCGAACTTTATATAGATAAACATGAGCTTGTCATACGATTTAAAATTGGCATATGAATCCGTTGAAAAGCTATAATAAGTTTGGTATTTGCAACTAAATTTGAATGTATATTATTAAATCTAGGTGATAATCATACATATTTGTTTTATTGGAATTATGAGATATTAAAATGACATATAATAAGTAGGTTATGTTGTCCAAATCTCAATTATCAATGACATTCCAAATGACATTTGGAAAATATGTTGATTTAATTAGTATTTCAGTGAAAAGTACATTAAAATGATCATATTACTGGTGGAAACATTTATTATATAATAGTTCTAAAAATAATGCTGTAAAGGAAGTTATGTTAAGATTTTAAGTCTGTAGGCCGATTTATCACTGTCCGATAAGCTCATTACTCAAAATGTTTTTTTAAAGCACGTTTTCGATCACTCGATACAATGTATATAGTTAGCGGACAGCACTTTCACTTGTTGCAATAGGTTCTCGTGCTATCGTACTCGTTCATATATATTAAAATGATTCGAAGACAACGAAAAATTGGTTCTCGGTCTCGATTGGTGCGTTATGTAAAACACAACGTCCTTGGTAATTCGAATCTAACAATGGCATTGTTATGTTTGTGCTGGTCCGGGTTGTAGTGTCGTGAAAAACGGTGGATTTTCGGCCGCACGGATAAGGATACGAGCGACAAAACGCGAGGACGTGGTGGTAGAGGAAAAAAACATGACCACTAGGTGCCGTAAAAGAATTTTTGGGGCGCGTCAACGGCAATAATGCGGATCTGAATCTCGGGTTTTGTTCTAACATTCGAGAAAAGAGAACGGTTCGTTCAGTCTTCACTCTCTGGGTTCGAAGGTCTAGAGAGGTGTTTATTTTTTTTAATTTGGAAGAATTATGGCTTCTTTACATCATAATGTCATATGTAGATAATTGAAATACAAATACATAATTGACAATACCTGACGCTGAGATATCTTAACATTTTAAAAACTTTTTAATTTTTTATAAGTTTGTCTTCAATTGTTTAGAATTCAGGTTTGTTGTATTTTAGTACTTAACTTTAAAGGTTTATTAAAAATATATTTCTTTTTTAAAATGTTTAGAGATTATCAATATTTTTATTTTTTCTTAAACATATCGATATATCTTTAGTAAAATATCAATACTTTTCCTAGTTATTACAAAAAAAAACAATATTTTTTCTCCTGTACATAAAATTTTCAAGTATCTTGTGTGGGTTATTTAAGTTTATTAATACCAATGTTATTACCAGTTAGGGCAACGGTTGTTACTATATCAAACTTCAGCCTACTTTAATTTAATATCTATGAGAAGCAGATTAGATCGGCTGCTAAAAGAGTGCTTAGGAAGAATATTTTATAAGTTCTTTAAACTGTCACCTGAAATATGTGGAGCCATATTGACGTCATGCTATTACCCTAGTTACAGAGTGCGTCGGTTGCCAAAAAAAGGCAAATCATTAAAAATCGTAACTCTTAGTAATACCTGCGACAAGTAACAAGGTGTACAAGTAAAGAAAATGATGATTTTGTTGTTTTTGCGAACAGGGACAGCGGTCAACTACAGGCGTTGACAATGTAGTTAGGATTTTCATCCATTGTCACATATCGACGCAAAAACTCGGGTTTATTACGCTTGATCATCTTCAAACACTGCTCCGAATCATCAACTCGTTGTTTTTGGTCAAAAGTGAGCTCGCGCGGCACCCACTTTACACAGAGCTTTCTCATACCCAAATATTTGTGAATGATATGATCTACACGTTCAGTTGATATCTTTAGAGTGTCTGCTATTTCATTCAATTTCAATTTACGGTCATTCAAAATCATTTTGTGGATTTTTTTAATGTTTTCGGTAAATGTTGTCGGTAACAACCTCTTTTGGACGTCCACTGCGTCTAAACTTAGCATACCAATCCTTGATAATTGATTTTCGTGGGACAGTGTCCGGAAACTGGGCATCAAGCCAAGTTTTTGCTTCAACTATATCTTTTCCTTTCAAAAAGCAATATTTTATCAATACGGGAAATTCCTTTTTATCCATTTTTTTTTTCACAATAACACAAGTTGCTTCAGTCAAAATGCTATAATTCACAAACTAATAATCCGACAGCTGTCAAATTTATACACGCATCATTTGAGGGTTAGGGCTAATTAAACAACATATGGATTTAATTGTAGTCGCGCCATCTATGTGTCAGGACGGGGACTTTTTAATTGACTTATATATTTAATCTGTATAATCACTGTATAATCATGCTGAAGAATAGTACAGATTCGTTAGTTCGACTCAGAAGCAAGTGAAAGTTCTGAAATATTTTAAGATCTTACGAACAGTTTTTAGAGTGATTTTGTTTAGGTTAATGTCAAACTGCTTTAGCTTAAACAATAAAATCAGCTTGTTGTTGGTAACTCTTTGTATCAGACCTAAAATTATTGTAGTTTAAAGGAGACCTAATTTACAGAAGAAAATTATTTATTTTAGCCTCTCATTTCTTATAACTGAAAATAACCTTCACGAAAGTTTGTGAATTGTTGTAACAACCAACCTATTCGCGAGATTTAACTCACTGTGGCTTATGGTTCTCTTCTCACATTTTAAAAATTCTATTTATTACTTAACATAGAGGGAATAGTGCAAATAGATCTACTATCTACAAATAAGTTTGTACTCTTTCTGCACCACTAACATTATGACAACAGCATGTATCTTGATCAGTGACATATATTTTTGCAGAAATTTGTGCATTTTTGACGGACATTTTGGACCTCAACGTTTTAAATTGAGCGTAGAACATGTCTTACTTATTTACACTCCAATATATCGAAACAAGTGGCGTTATTTGAATAATTTTATTTAAACTAATTATACTTTATTATTAACGACTATGATTCTTAACTTTTCGAGTAGAGATATGATGTTATAAGCGAACAGCTTCTGTTGTTTCTGATTCAAAAGATAATTCAAGGCTTCTGTTGAAAAATTAGATTCAAGGGATTTGTCAAGTGAGTGTGCTGGGAGTGACAGAACTTCCCATTCGATCTGCAGAAGTGTATCCTTCACAACTCTTGCAACGTCTTGCCGGGCCTTGCCATACAAAAGATCAATTTGAGACTGTTACTCATTGTTACAACAATACATTAGGGCTATCAATGCTATGGCCGGTTCGGTGTCTATATATAACAGGTCAATTAAAAAGTCCCGGGCCTGACATATAGATGGCTCTACTAGAATTAAATCCATATGTCTTTTTAGTTAGCCCTAAGCCTCAAAAGATGCGTCTATAAATTTGACAGATGTCGGATCATTAGTTTGTGAATTATAGCATTTTGAGTGAAGCAACTTTTGTTATTGTGAAAAAATGGATAAAAAGGAATTTCGCGTGTGGATAAAATATTGCTTTTTGAAGGAAAATAATACAGTTGAAGCAAAAACTTGGCTTGATGCTGTGTTTCCGGACAGTGCCTCTGGAAAATCAATCATCAAGAATTGGTATGTTAAGTTTAGACGTGGTGAAATGAGCACCGAAGACGGTGAACACAGTGGAAGAGGTTGTTACCGACGAAAACATTTAAAAAATCCACAAAATGATTTTGAATGACCGTAAATTGAAATTGAATGAAATAGCAGACACTCTAAAGATATCAACTGAACGTGTACATCATATCATTCACGAATATTTGGGAGTGAGAAAGCTCTCTGTAAAGTGGGTGCCGCGCGAGCTCACTTTTAACCAAAAACAACGAGTTGATGATTTGGAGCAGTATTTGAAGATGGTCAAGCGTAATAAACCCGAGTTTTTGCATCGATGTATGACAATGGATGAAACATGGCTCCATTATTTCATGCCGAAGTCCTATTGACAGTCATCACTGCACACGATGAACCCGCTCCAAAGGGTGGGAAAACGCAACACTTGGCTGGCAAGGTTATGGCGTCTGTATATTGGGATGCTCATGGAATAATTTTCATTAACTACCTTGAAAAAGGAAGGACCATCAACAGCAACTATTACATAGCGTTATTGGACCGCTTGAAGGAGGAAATCGCCGAAAAACGGCCGCATTTGAAGAAAAAGAAATTGTTGCTTCACCAGGACAATACGCCGTGTCACAAGTGAGTGAAAACGATGGCAGAAATCCATGAATTAGGCTTCGAATTGCTTTCTCATCCTCCGTATTCTCCAGATTTGGCCCCCAGCGACTATTTCCTGTTCTCAGGTGTCAAAAAAATGCTCGCTGGGAACACATTTTCGTCGAATGAAGAGGTGATCGCCGAAGCTGAAGCTTATTTTGACGCAAATAACAAATCGTACTACAAAAATTGTATCGAAAAGTTGGAGGGTTGCTATTACTAATCTCCTGGGCTAACCCATGACTTTTTATGCTTGGAATCATCGTAGCAGATAGTAGATTTTCATCGCCAAAATTATACCACAGAAACCTCTCCTTTTTTCCCTCGAAAGCGGATGTTCAAGCGGTTAGAAATTCCATTTTCAATCAGTTCGGATGATTTCCCTACCATTTTCCATACCATTTCACTACCTTTTGGATGGAAACGTTCTGTTGTAATGAAATTTAACTTTAATTCTATTTTGTTTATACGGGGGTCACTATTTATATTTAGGGAATAGGAAAAAAAAAACAAATAATTAAGCTGCGAATATATTTTTATTGTTTTTCAAAGTACTAGCCACGATGATCGATGCACTTTTGCATACGACTAAACCAATTTTCAAAGCATTTATTCCATTCCTAATGAGATATCTTCAAAACATGATTTCTGAACGCTTCAATAGCTTTTTCGGGCGATGAAAATCGTTGACCACACAGTTTATTCTTCACGGATGGGAACAAAAGAAGTTATTGGGTTCCAAATCAGGGCTGTGAGGCGGATGACCCATCAATTCGATGTTTTTAGTATTCAAATAGTCTCTTGTTTGAGCCGATATGTGAAAGCTCGCATTGTCATGATGAAGAACAATCCGGCGTCTTTTTTTTGTTTTTCTTATTTCACCGAAGACTTCTGGCAAACAAATGGTTGTGTACGAATCAGAATTTACTGTTCTACGATCCTCTAGAGGCACCGTTGCAATGTGACCAGTTTTCACGAAGAAACAGGCCACCATTTTCTTTGAAGTGCTTCGTGCACGAATAACTTTTGTTGGATTTGGTTCATCTTGGAACACCCATACTGTCGACTGCTGCTTACTTTCGGGCTCACACGAATATATCCATGATTCGTCATCTGTCACGATTTTATAAACGTCTTTCGAAGCACCGTGATTGAATTTCTTAAGCATTTCTTTGCACCAATCGACACGAGCTTTTTTGAGCGATTGTTAAATTGTGTCGGATCCAACGCGAACATAACTTTCGCACAGTTAAGTGTTTATGTAAAATCGCATATATGCTGGTAGAACTAATGCTTAGGGATGCCTCAATCTCACAATAGGTGACATTACGATATTGCTTAATCATTTCGCACACAGCATCGATGTTTTCTGGCACAACAGCCGATTTTGGACGACCTTCACCAAACTCGTCGGACAGCGAACTACAACCACGATTGAATTCACTAAACCAGCGATACATGGTGGTTTTGATGGAGCTTCATAACCAAAAGTTGATTGATCTTGTTGTGATAATCCACGACGAAAATCGTATAAAATCATCGCACGAAAATGTTCACGATCCAGTTCCATTTTTTGCCGAGACGAAACTTTCAACTAAATATAAAATAAACAAATAGCGTCCGTGGTACAATATTTTCTGAGTACGTATATCGTCAAAAATGTCAAACTTTACGATGGAACGGACAGTTGGACTAACATGACAACAGTGTTGACAATTCCCGAAATATAAATAGTGACCCTCGTATATTGTATGCTTTTTAATATATTAATAGTTTGGGTAATGTCAAGGGTGTATATTTATTAAAAAAGGTCAACAGCAAATAGACATATAAGCCCACAAACCTTTTGGAACCAAATGATCGGTGTTGCGATCAATTGTTATTGTGTCATTCATGTTTGGAAAGACGCCTGTCACTATTACATTTTTTTTACGTTTAACATTGATGACATTTTGGTAATATTACAAGCATTTTGTGGTAAAATTAATTAAATAGCCATAAAAGAAAAATAATTGTAATTTAAATATGCCCTTAAATCCCGATTTTTTTATTTAATATTAATAATTAATATTATACGTTATAGTTTTATTATTTTTTACGTTGGTCCAATTCGTTGAGACATTGCATCAAGTAATCTTATGCCATTCAAGGACAAAATTCTTTCAAGTTCCCAGGTCTTAATCAAAATTTAAAATGTATAGGTAACAACATAACGAAATTAATTTTTAATATACGTTTTGAAAGTGAACGTCTCGTTATAAGTCTATATAAAATATGTATGTCTATAATTTTTTTTAATTAATATTGATATTCTCTGCAAAAGCAGGTTTATTGTATCAAATACATTTCAAATACATCAAATTATTTCTAACAAAAACATGTTCATTTGTAGATTTATAATATAGAAGATATTTATATTTGTTATTGAAATTGTTATTATTTGAAACCGATTTAATTGTATATATTAATTTACTAGAAATTATTTGGAAATTGGCAATATATTCGACGTAATCTATTACGTGCAAGGGTTATGTTATTGGGCGGACTCTAATATATTTATCGTAAAAAACGAAAAAAAAGTCAAAATTGAAAGAATTGAAAATAACGCTTGATATTTGTCTTATGCGTAACTTGATAATTGCAAATGTATTTTTAATCAAGAAAGTCCATCAATATATAAGGAAGTAAAACAGCAGAAATGAACTATCAATCATTGGTATAAAGTAGAAAACGGAAAGAGATTATGGACATAAGAGTGAGACGTTGACTAGAAACAGAGTGTGATTACTATTTAGTACTCATGACAATAAAGCTAGACCACGAATCAATGAAACAATCAACAAATACATAGTTTGAAACTACAAGAGTGGAGAGCAGAAGTATTAACCCAGAAATTTGACAGAGAGATGAAAAAATTTCGAGGACAAATAGCTGAACAACTCTGGAAATGTTTCAGGAACTCATTATTGGATGCAGCGAGATTGATCTGTGATATTAACAAATGAAGATTAGGCCAAAAACAAACAACAAGTAGGTCAAAATAATAAGAATGAAAAAAACGAAAGAGCAAAATCAAGAAAACTACGAAATATACAAAAAAGCAAAGTAAAAGAAAAACATGATGAAAACAAAGAGTAGAACAAACAAGAAAAACTTGTAGAATAGAAAAGGCATATAACTAGAGACACATAAATTATAAAAATGAAGACAAAATAACTGAAGATGAAAATATAATGGACAGATGGAAGGAATTGCTTTATCTACAGTAGGAACATACGAAAAATAAACTGACCAACAACAGAAGAAAATGAGAGTGTAAAAAAGTGTAAGATTAAGATAAGATGAAAGATCGATCAAAAAACTACTAACCACGGACCTCGGCATTAAGCCTACCGACTGGCGAGTGACCAACTTAGAAATCATCTCAGAAGACATCCGGTATTACCCAGCCTACAACCGTACCACAGCAGGATTCGAACCCGCGGCTATCGCAACAATAGGAGGATGGTCCTATTGCCTTTACCACTGCGCCAACAAGGCCGCCTTATTCGAAGTTTACAATAAATACTACTTATTGTTTCCATACATGAAAAATGACATAACGAGACTGTAATATTACAGAGGGATTACCCTGTTTTGAACAGCCGGTAATATATATGAGAAAATTATAGAAACTCTTCTAAAATTAGTAGTATATAAGATGCTAACAGACTCATAGATCATATATTTAGTATACAAAGACAAATAGTGGGAAAAGTTCAAGCATAAAATGTTGAACATATCTAAATATAACATCTTTGTGGGCTGAAGTGCTCAAAAACAATCAGCAGGAACAATATTTGTATTTTGTTTCTTTGCTTAAGAGTAAATTTTTATAAGAATATATATATATATATATATATATATATATATATATATATATATATATATATATATATATATAAAATATATATATAAAAATTTACTCTTGTTAATTATAAATTATTATAAACCGTATATTTCTACACCTCACAACAGTTTTCTGGTTAAATAATTTAAAGTAGTAATCGGAACAATTAAAATGAACATTAATGAATCGCAATGACCTTTTTCTACGAATTCAAAAACGAGATTCCTTCAACAAGACACAAATGTCATGGTTTTCTCAGTGCTTCATTAACTTTTGGCGCTCACGCGTTACTTCAAAGTTATATGTGTCGATGATTCAATGAAACAAATTGCTACGGCTTGTATTTTTTTATGTAATACTATTATACTATTGTCTGTTTTATGTGATACGGTTATCGTTTACACAACAATAGACATTTGGTCAGTGTTGATCAGCGTATTGACAAGATACGACACAATGTGAGAAAAAAATATTATTTTTTAATTGTATAACATTATCGTTCTTAGAACTATAATTGCCTAATGTATTTTCATAATAAAACACATCAATTGGACAATTGTCTGCGATCTATTTTTTTGAATACTTTTCGGGCAAACATCAATGAATTTGTTAATAACAGTTTTCTTTAAAATTTAATAAATGTGTTCATATATTTAAAATAGGGAAGCTTATATAACATTATTTCTTGTTTTAGGCATGAGCTCCTGTTTTTAATGTTGCTAACTATAATTTGCTTTTAAAACACTTTATAAACTGTTAGGCATATAAGTTATGAAATGTAAATGGTTTTACTTTCAAAATACTATTTCATCTTACGGAAGGAAGGGGCGACTTTTGAACAGAAAGCACAAAACAATACCTAGACGTCTCACTCATCAACACCATTCAATCTTAACATAAACACAACGCATCATCTTAGAATACACAATATACCTAGGATATTAATTAACCCTGATGTTTTTATGTTAAATACACTTCACTGAATTAACAGGTCAATTGAAAAGTCCCCGGCCTACCATAGTAAAACACATTTTTTTGGCAAAATTAGTTTTTTTTATTCAACATAATTCCCTTCAACCATTTTTGTAGTACGATTTGTCCTTTGATTCAAAATAGGCCTCAGCTTCGGAGATCACCTCTTCATTCGACGAGAATTTCTTCCCAACGAGCATTCTTTTAAGATCTGAGAACAGGAAATAGTCGCTAGGGGCCAGATCTGGAGAATACGGTGGATGAGGAAGCAATTCGAAGCCCAATTCATGGATTTTTGAGATGGTGCATTGTCTTGGTGAAGCAGCACTTTCTTTTTATTCAAATGCGGCCGTTTTTCGGCAATAACGCTATGTAATAGTCGCTGTTGACGGTCCTTCCTTTTTCAATGTAGTCAATGAAAATTATTCCATGCGCATCCCAAAATACGGACGCCATAACCTTGCCAACCAACTGTTGCCTTTTCCCACGCTTTGGAGCGGGTTCATCGTGTGCAGTCCACTCGGATGACTGTCGATTGGACTTCGGAGTAAAATGATGGAGCCATGTTTCATCCATTGTCACATATCGACGCAAAAACTCGGGTTCCATCAAAGATAAATCCTGGTTCATATAAAAGTTTATATAAAAAAAAATATGTGAAACTTTGTACGTGCCTTTGAAATTTGAGGTGTTCCCTCGATTTACCCCCCTTACTCCCATCAGATCCTGACTTGGTTCTAATGGGACCACCTCGGAATTGCACTCTTTCGAATAAAAAAAAATTGAAAGTGGGCCGACAATTGACGGAGAAATCGGTGAACATACATTAAAAAAATATAACAAGCCGAACATAGAGCCTCCTCCTTTTTGAAGTCGGTTAAAAAATACAATTTATATGTAAATTTGCGGAATTTTCACGCAGTGCGTTAGATATCTTTATTATTATTTAACTTTACAATCGGATTTAAACTAATTTCTTGTTATAATAACGGGATCATATAAAATGTTGACGAAGTGAAAGAGCTTTTTTTCACGTTTATTAATTTCCATGGTTATTAATTTCCAGCGTATAAATCTTTAGATTCTCGCTGAAACAATGATGCTCGTTATTTAAATGAGGAACATAGCGTGAGGTTATTGTTGAACGTTCTTTTTGTGCATTTTTTATGTATATAATAAATACGCGAGGATCTCAATCATAGAAATCGGTTTATCGGTCGTTTTTATAGATTCATGCTTTCTAATATATTTACTGTTCCCTAAAAACATTATTTCCACAGAAAATAAAGGTTTTTTCTTATTTTAAGAGCCAAAACGTTTAAAGTCACAAAGACAAGAAAAGTTTAAAGTCAGAACCATACGCTCGCCAGTATCACGTGGTGATCGCGTTAGTTCTAGGCAAATTAACTGTAAACGTCAGAAGCTAGAGCATCAAAGTCATTTAATTTGGCGTGTTAATTGTATAAAGTGGTATGTGGTCACTCAATTTAATACGTCAGTCAATAAAATCTCCTAACGATTATTTGTTTACATCCCACACAAGACAATAACAATATTATATGATTATGTCCAACAGTTATGGGTCTAAATTCCTGAGTTTATTTATATGGAAATCATTTTTAACCGACTTCAAAAAACGAGGTGATAATCGAGGGAAAACCTCAAATTTCAAAAACACTTACAATGTTTTCATATAATTTTTATCTAAAATAATCAGATATTGATGTTTAATGTTATTGCTGAACTGATATGACGAACAATTGAAAGCCTAAATATTACAAAAATAATATAATTTTGTGTCATATACACAAAATTAAATCACGAACAACATAAATTTGTCTAATTTTTTACTTGGCACTGAATTCAAAGTAGTCAGTTAGTAGTGGTTAAAATAATATTGTAAATAGATAAATAGGTTTAGGTTGGTATTAAGCTAAATTTTGTGTATATAGTAGATATAAAATACGTGTAGAAGATCAGTTTAAAAAAGTTTCTTTTTATTTTTATTTAGTTATTACAACGATTATTATGTACATATTTTATTTTAAAACTTTTTTTTTGTATTAAAAATGTAAGTTTGATTATTTTTTTAGTTTTTAGTGAGTTCAAAATCGGTTCAATTCTTTGTTAAAAATATTTTATGATGTAACTTTTTATTTTAATTCTTTTTTAATTATTTTTTTTATTATTTTAAGATGGTGTGTAACTTTATTTAACTTGATTTAATAACACATTCCAACTTTTTTTTGTTTTTTTTTGAATTTTTGATCTCTTGTATACATTGACAACTTTATATATTAATGGGTGTTTTATTCGTTGCCCAAATGCCAAAGGATATGTGACGAGGAAAAACATGTAATTTTAAAATTAATTAATGTAGTTAAATTTAATGTAGATAGAAAAAATCAACGTCCACAACATAATACAATCAATACTCTCAAATATCAAATCTGAAAATACTCTCAATCTGGCTTAACATTAAAGAAGCTGGTTTATTAGTCTGTGATTAGAACCAAACTATATGAACTAGTATATAAATGTTATTCTAATTTTGTTATGCTCTATTTATCGTATCAACAATTTTATTTATATTCTAATTGGATCAGCTGCTCATGAAAAAATAATATTCTACTATTTAAAGGAAAGCTACGTTTGTAAGTATATGTTATAATTTATAAAAGCAAAATCACAAAATCGCCTACTATAAACAAATCAACGAATTCTAGGCATGAGCTTGAGAGCTATTTGCCTAGGTTTTCTTTTGAAAACTTCTGAAGACGAAACAACTGATTTAAAAACCACGAGAAACTTTATAATAGCAGATAAAAACGATAAAAATACAAAGATTGTTCTTTAGGACGTTAATTTATTAAAGACTGAAGCAATTCGCTTTGAATGGTGTTCATGCCGTATTGCTTTATTACGTAGTTTTATTTTGTCATTTTTTTTTCTAAATTATTATCGGTCAATGATCAATACTCATATAGAATAAGAATTAATTACTACAGCAATGACACGCCAATACAATAAACAGTATATTTGTGATAGATAGAAGTCCAAGTATGTGCTTCTTCCAAATTATGCATTGGTCTAGATGCATGCCAATATCTTTAGCATCTTCCACCTGGAGGAATGTCATGGAACAATTATTTATATTCTCTGGTGGGCATGTTATTCTATGCAGAGTAAAAGTTACACGCATAGATTCTATTTAATTTGTTTTAATTCGTCATGTTTTCAATTGCAATTATATTTTATTGAGGTGTGTTTGGAGGTTCTTTGATGCTGTTAATGGATCTTCGAGTGATACTAAGACTGTCGTGTCAACCGCATATATTGCAATAGCAATGATTTCTGTGGTCAGTAGATCAGCTGAATATAGGTGCTATAATATCGGACCCACTACACTGGCTTGTGGAAATATTGGATGTAATCCAGTGTGTTCATCATCTTAGTTTATATCTATCAGTAAGATAAAATTTTAGTAACTATAATTGGGGACAAAGAAGTTTCTCTAATTTAACCTACAACCTTGTATGCTAAACTTTATCAAAGAAATGCAGCCGAAAAATACCATTTGTCATTTAAGTCTATATTTATTTTGTTTACAGTTCTATAGTTCTGCGCTTATTAGGAGTCCCAAATTGATGTCATGGAATAATATTTACTTTTTCTATCATATTATTAAGTCTTTCTATGGATAAATTATTTATGTAAAATAAAAATTTAGGCTGGTAGGAAATGAGATTTCCTGGTTATTTTGCGAATCATGATTATTTTAGCTATTTTTTCAAATTCTATTAATTTTTGTCATGGGGTAGGTTCATTTGGAATGGGGAATTTAGGGAGTTAATTTTCTTCATCTTTAGATAGTTCAGACTGGAAAGGTTTAAATATATTTTTGTGAGTGATTAGAGATTATATAAAAAGGCAGCCTTTTCTTTATTGTTTCAACAGCTAAGGCCTTTTCAACATTCCTGTTGCTTTCGATAACGAATCTGTAACTCTAATTAGCGCCAGCTTTTCATTTCACCAAAATATAAAAATTACATTTTTCTAAATCTTTTAATGCAATTTTATTAGATCAATACAACATTTTTGTGATGTTTGATTACTGCTATTCTGCCTATTCACGGTAGTATTAATGTATTATAGTGTATTTAAGGAAAAAATGTTTTCTATAAGCGTAGAATTTCAAAAACTACTATTAGGCGTATAAATTATCTTTATAACCTTGTTTTTTAATTTGAAGCGTTATTGTGAAAAATTGTCACGATATAGTTTGTTCAAATATTGTCCATGGATAGCTGCTATTTCTTGACAACTTTCAGGCATTTTATGGACTACATCTTAAAAGAAGGATGTATCTTTTGAAGCTACCCACGAATCGACTCATTTTTTGATATATTCATAAGAAGTGTAGAAAAGGTCACAACTCATATGTCGGGACAAGTAGTAATCAGAAGGAGCAAGGTCATAGCATTTCCCCTTTTGATATTTCCAAGTATGTTTTCACCGGTTTTACCTATTGGGCAGATTGTGGAACTACTAAGAGTAATGCAAAAAGAATTTTTTTGCTATCCAAAACGCTTTTTGTACTCAGTTTCAAAATCATCACTTAAAACGCCGAAAGCAGTATCTCCATGTTTTAATCGATGAAGCATGATTGTCATAAGCTAAACAGGACATTCGATGACCTTCAGCCGCCGTTTTTTTCAAACTGAAGTTAAAAGTAAAACCTGCAAATGCTGTTTACTCGATACAAATTCAGACATTTTCATCCCACCGACAAAATATTTGTTTGCACTTTTCATAAGCCTTTGTATAAGCCTCAACATAAAGTTGGTTATAAGCGTACCCAATGCGATTTAATAAAGAGGTAAGACCATCTATTTTAAATCGATTACATTAAAAAACAACATAATATGATTTAGGCGCCTCATCAGTGGAACCCCGTTGTTTTGTTCACACTCGCACGTAGACTCTTTTTTCGTAATCACGTCGAATTACACAATCGCGTTTTGTATGGAACCGAAACGACCGGCAACGGAGAAAACTTGAATCGACGCCCGTCATCTGAAAACAAAAACGTACGGCCAACTGGTACACGTAACGTTTGATACGGATTTATCGCTAACGGAAATCGGTATCAATCGCGCGCATTTACATAACGCTACGTTGTTGGCAACGCCGATGCCACGTAAGACACGTCCTGCTGAATAATAAGTCGCAACGGTGAAATGGAAAGTGAAGGAAAAGGAGCTGCATTAACGGGCCGGCCGAAAAGAAAACCGATCTCTATCGGAAAAACCCTTCCTGGTTTGATAGTTAGAAATTGAAACACGAAAAGCATTAATATTCGTTTGTAATGTGCCAATGAAGTCGATAAGTGGGTTTATTTTTGTTTAGGTACATCTAGTACACTGTATGTTCATTATTTTTATCACTGTGAGTCAGTTATATAACATGCTGATTGATAAAAGAGACCCTTATTATGATTTTAAAAGTTTTATATTAGGTGTTTGCTTACTTGCTTAGGTGAAAATAGGAAATATCAATGTAAACAACCTATCCTGTTAAATATGATAGTTTCGACATATTTCTACAAGAAATAATACCTAAATAACAGACGCTAATTCAGTTAAAATTACATTTTCGACATTCATTATCCGAAAACTATCAAAATGATCTGTTATGATAATGCTGCTCCGTTATATTCCAGTTATTGGTTTTGGTTTCAACGACTTAAAATGATGATAATGATGTCACTGACATTTTTTTATAACATCTTTATTAGATAAGCTTAGTACAATCTTAATTATAAATTAATTTATTACTACATTTCATTTGTACTTAGATTAATTCACAAGCAAGACGAGTGCGAGAAAATACATCAATATGTATCCCTCAATAATAAAATTATAATAACTCATAGCTATAGTTTACACTAAAGGTATACACTGTATATAAATTCGTATGATTTGGTTCGCTTCAATCTCCTGGCATCCTGCTGTCCATCAGTCGTATTGCGTCCACGTTTGTATGATTAAGTAATCTTCTTTCGTGTTTCAAGTCGAACTCTTGGATAACTTCGGAAATCCATTTGATTTCCGGGTCAGCGTACAATTCTTCGTTGGTTACGTGGCGATATGCATTGGTAATCAATCGAAGAACCTTGTTTTGACAACGTTGGATGACTAGTTCATTTGAATTTTTAGTGCAACCCCATATTTGCACCTAATAGGTCCAAATTGGCTTTATAATTGTCTTATAAATCAACCTCTTTTATTTTAGATCAAGTTGCAAGTAGCTTAACTTCCGACTAACCAGTATAGTTGTTTTATTTTGGTTCTAATGTGTTTTGCTTTCTGTCTAACATGATATTTACAATTTAATCTACCGTCAAGATGGATTCCGAGGTATTTAGCTGATTCTGTTTGAGGAATCGGGCATCCATTGAGTGATATAATTAAGTTTTTATTATTTCCCCGTAATGTAAAATTAACGCGGACAGATTTGGAGCTAATTTGAAGTTGAATTTTCCAATCTTTCGTCCATTTGTAGATTTTGTTGACTGCCACTTGTATTTTTTCACTGCCCTAGGCAAAGATATGTCGTTTGCCATAATAATTGTGTCGTCAGCAAAGGTTCCAAGTAATGTTTCTTTTGTTGTTGGGATATTTGCAGTGTAGAGCAGATATAGGCGAGGTCCTAAAACGCTACCTTGTGGAACTTCAGCCAAAATAGTTTTAAATGTCGAGAACGCCATTTTGTGCGATACTCTAAATTTTCTTCCGAAAAGATATGACTCCAGCAATTAACAATAGTTACGCGGTAACAATTTGCTCATCTTACAGGTTAAACCCAAATGCCAATGACATATAACAACCAAAATGTTTAAAAACAAAAATTGAAAAAAGAAAACAAACATTGGAAAAATTATTAGACCAAAAATTCAGCTCAAACTAAAAAACTTTCAAGCAGCTTAGCAGTTGATGAATTAACTGTTTCCAGGGGTTTAAATACAACGAGAAACATGGAATGAGAATTAAAAAGAATGGAAAACGAAGCGAACCACATGAATTGACTGCAAATTCTATCTCGAACCATTTCAACATGGCAATTTTATTATTTGCCGGACAAAAGAAATTTGCTGTGGTGTATTGTGATTGACAATGTATCGTCCATCGATAATAACGAAGCTCTGAAGTTATGTATATATCCAGGAGAGCTCTCCACATCCACACTAAAGCAGAATATTCGTCCATAAAGGATTTGCCAGATTTAGATGTCAATTAATGGAAGTTCTGACGCTCACCAGCGCCTTCTGATTGCCACTTGTTCAAGTAGATGCAGCATGGCTTAGCTGATAAATGATTTCGAAATGTTGCGAGGAATTATTAATGATGGAATCGCTACCAATTCAACATCGTTCTTTCAACACGGTACCGCCAGAATAACAGTAATTTTTCCCAATAAACTTTTTAAGGCGCTAAAATGATCAGAATACATGCTATCGATTAGATCCACCTGTTTTTTTTTAAGTTATGTTTTTGATATTATTTTTCTAAATATTGTCCACAGTTAGAATGTATCTGCTTATTTTCGTAAAAAAAATAAGAATCTTTTAAAAAGATCATATCGAATCGATCTAAAAAAACTGACCATCAGAAATAATAAGGTTTGGTGAGTACGAAAGGTTGGACACGACCGATTTAACCGTTTTTACTTAGGTTTTCATGGACTTGACAATGCAACCTCGCTTGGCTTTAGGAACTTTAGAAATCATACCAGAAGACAACGAGTCTTAATCAGCCTATTTACTAGCGGGACCGGAATCATTTTCTTTGCATTCTTGCTTTTTAGAGAATCACAATTATAAACAATCACAAACATAAATTTACGACGACCCAGCAAGATTCGAACCCGTGACTATCGCAGCAATAGGATGCAACGATAGGCAACAGGAAGCCTTGACCACTGGGCCAACCAAATCGACTGAATTATTTGTGATACAAATAAATGATAATATACTACAAAGTAGTATTAAAAATCACTAAAAATACAGGTTATTGAAATTTAAATGCAGTTAAAATTATTTCCCGTAAATAATGTAGGCTTTCAAATAAAGCTTTAAAAATAAAATCTTTTAAAATTATATGCAGTTTTAGATTAAATAACATCATTACAAAGAAATCAATAATCCTATATACGGACTATTTTTAGATTTTATTCAGAAAAATCAGCAAGACTATTATTTTATGAAATATTGCCCATTACTAGTGACATTTCTCTGGTAGCATTTGAATTTTATAAGAGATAAACAAAATTCTCCTCTCATATCACCAGATATACGTCTTGCTACAATCTTATCTATTATAATAGAACTTTGGAATAAATATATAGTCTATTCAAAGTTTTTTTAGTAATGCATCATGGATATTTGTGACGTCGAAATATGCCTATGTTAAAATATAAATCTACCTGCAATAGACAAAACATACAGCAAATATAAATATAAAAGACAACTTTTCACATCATTTTCAATTTCATTATTATCTACTTAATATATTCTAGGAGATTATATTATTAACTATTATAAGATTATGTTATCTCTCAACAGATTAACTGTTAATAGTTAAGCTTCTATTATATACGCTTGATACAATCTTAATTATATATTAATTTATCACTATTTATGTACTGTGTATGTAGTTGGATCAATTTAGAAGCAAGATGATTTCAAAATAAACATATCAGTATTTATTTCCCATACCGAATTCACATTAAACTAACTTTAGTAAACTTTAAATACTTGTTGTACACAAGTTGATGTGTTTTGATTCGTTTCAATTTTCTGAATTCGTGCGCACTGTCTAGTAGTTGAATTACATCCACGTTAGTGTGTCTTCTTTCATGTTTTTTAACGAAATTGGATAATTTGATGGATGTATTTGATTTGGAGGTCATCGTACACTTCTTCATGGATTCGCAGCGATAAGCAATGCTAATTAATTGAAAAACTACTGTTGGGTTATTACCAGGGGTGTGCAACTGCAATGGTAAGTAGTGGGGCAAAGTTTCGCTTAGTCCAATCATTGGCGGCGCCAGCAACGCGAATTTGATTGGTTAGTTTAAAATAGTTATGTAGAAACCTGTAAGGAAAATACTTTTCTTTGATTGGTCTGCCATTTCGCCTGATTATTTTGTGACGTCACATTTATTGGCATATAGTATTTAAATAAAAATCAAATTTAAAATTTAAAATTAATTTATTAAAATAAAATCCTATATAAATATACATAAGTGTAAATAATATAAATATATATAAACAAAAAGCAAAAAAAAAGAACTCTATTCTAGGCAATATTAAAATATCTATAATTCTTCTATAACGCCTTCCCATATGTTTAGTGCCATCAATTTTATGAGATCTATTAGAGTTCTAACTTATCTTGATATATTGAAGGTAAACTTTAAATCCTTCCGTGTTGATATTGCATTAACTTCATTAAAACAAAAATACAATCACACCTCATAATAACTTAAAATTTGGTCTTGAAAATGATTATGGATTGGACAAAAGTATAAGTATTTAATATAGTATTATTTAATAAAGTATTGTATAAGTATTTAGGAA
Source organism: Rhynchophorus ferrugineus (assembly GCF_030347505.1). NCBI lineage: Eukaryota > Metazoa > Arthropoda > Insecta > Coleoptera > Curculionidae > Rhynchophorus > Rhynchophorus ferrugineus. The sequence continues at coordinate 84,426,364 of NW_027472580.1, read as the reverse complement.
AGTATTTAATCTATGGAACTACTTAATATAAAATATAAACAAATATTGCATGTTGTCTCTTTTTCAGAAGTTTTGTTAAATAGCCTGAAATAAGACTAAGATACAATATTAGACTCTCGTTTTCCTCAGAGTAAAATTCTCTGGAACTGAAAATATAGACTCAACCGGTGATTTAACAACCTCAAGTGGTACTAGATCTCCCGTTAAAAAAGAACATAAGTTATCTAACATGTTCATCTTCTTCACAATTTTCTCCGGGAGAATAATGTGAAAAAATTGTGATGATGTGATGAGCCAAAGTGATGAGAACAAGGCAATCAAATTTAAATATATAATTCCTCTACTATAAAATGATTGAACACTGATTGTTCTAAAAAGTTTAAAGTATTGCAAATATTTTAGGGATATTTTACAATTAAAAGTAGTATTTATTACTACTAATTATCCAGTTATATGAATTATTACTTTCTTACACAGTTACAGTTATATTAATTAAGACTTCTTTATGTAGAGACATCACACTGACAGCATACGAACAACTTGGTAGATTAATTGAATTTTAATACTACTAACATCTTCGTAAGGTTTTGATTTTCTGTAAACAAACAATATATAAACAGACATGTAGTAGACAGATGATTTTATATGTACCTGATAAAACCAATGATCGATATGCATTTACCCTAATACATGTTCGTGAAGGAAGGGTAATTCTAAATTTTTCACTAAAATGTCCGTGACAGACACCATGACGTTGATATATTTGCATTGTGGTTTATCCAGGTAACTTGACGTGAAATTTCTATTTTTTCTTTGATTATTACGACCTAGTGCAACCCTTTAGTTGCGCCCTATCATCTCAAACAGGATTTATTGTAGACTAATAAATACAGTTGGTTGCTAACCAGTAGAGTTTTTAAATTTTCTAACCGACTTCAAAAAAGGAGGAGGTTATATGTTCGGCTGTATTTTTTGATGTATGTTCTGCCAACTGATTACGTAGTACAACTACTACTTAATTTTGTGTATATGTCACAAACTTATATTATTATTTTTGTATTGTTTAGGCTAGGCACCAACTTCAATCTGATCAGTTGGTAGTAGTTAAAATAATATTGTAAATAGATTTAGGTAGGTATTAAGCTAAATTGTGTATATAGTAGAATATAAAATACGAGTAGTAGATAGGTTAAATAAAGTTTTTGTTTATTTTTATTTAGTTATTACAACGATTATTATGCACATATTTTTTTATATTGAAACTTTTTTTTGGTAATAAAAATCTGAGTTTGATTATTTTTTACTTTTTAGTTAGTTCTTTATATGTTTTTGTCAAACATGATGGTCCCAATTTAATTTATCATCGAGATGGATGGCGAGTTATTACATCGATTCTATTTCAAATAAAATTATACATAATATCGTGGAAGTTAAACAACCCATAGACAATCAGTGGTTTCTACAACATATTGCATAACATTCTGTAAACTTCTATTAAATTATTTCTGACTCAAGCTTTCATTGACGCAACCCGTATGCCTTAAAATACGTGGATATCGAGAAGCGTTTTTTGATTTGTGATTTTGTAGTTCTGCGACAAAACAAACAAGTTATTAATATATATAATAAATAAGTTGTTTTTATTAAAAAAGCGATGAATTTGTTTCAACGCCTAATAGTAATTTAAAAAGTTAAAAGTTAAAAAGACAAACATTAAAAATAGTGATAGAACAATTTAAACTGAAAATATATAACACTTAACACTTGCTGTGAGAATTCCAACGAAACAAAAGAACTCCAAACGACAATCCTCCTATTAGCGGCCGATCCCCGTCTAAGCCGCATCGCGATATTCCGACAAAACTAGCCTTTACAGCGCGATGATATATCCACGACCTCAATACCAAGTGCACTAGCCTTTCTTGGTACGACCTTGCAGTATTATTGCAAGGCCGTTCGCAGGACTAACCATCTCTCCTCCTGCCACTGCGGGCCTCTTACTTTATTATGTTTATTGGCCGTTGCTGTTACGGCGAAACGAGAGTACCTCGACGGCGGTTTTTGCTTGAGGATTCCGCCATGGTAGTAGTAGAGTCGTTCGGTTTGCGACAGTTAACGGAACGCTATTTGGTGCGGCTTTGGCGATAGTTCGCATTCCTGCGATCGGTTTTTTTTCTGCGTACCGTTCGGGTTTTTCGCCAACGAATCGAGACCGTCGAATATTGTTCGCGTGCAGTGGACAGTGTTGTTTAGATTTTCCGAATTTCGTTTGTTGTTATTGTTGTTGTCGCTGGACGCATTATGGTGACCAATACTGTTTTTGAGTGTGTTATTGAGGAATACGATTCAGGGTAAGTCACTCGAACTCGGTTTGTTAAGACACGAGACAAAAAAGTTAGAAATCAAATATATCTTTTTTTTGAAAATCACCGTTGTGATATTTGCATTTTATCTATTGGAATCAATAGCATAGTAGCTACCAGATAGTTGCAAGATGCAAGAAGTAACAATATAAATTATTGAATGAGAAGGTGGAGAATAACAGTCAAAAAATGTGAATCAATGCATATTGAGTTTTCATACAATAAAACCGCATATATACCATTAACCGTGTAACACTGTCATCCCGTGAAGTAATAACACTATATATTGGAAAAATCTCAATTAGTATATAAGAAATTGTTGTTCATGCAACAAGTTTTAAGAGATAACAGGTCAATTGAAAAATCCTCGGCCTACCATAGTAAAACACATTTTTTAGCAAAATTATTTTTTTTATTCAATATAATTCCCTTCAAGGGTGATATACTCATTATAGCGACCTTCTAACTTTTCGATACCATTTTTATAGGACGATTTGCCCTTTGCTTCAAAATAGGCCTCACTTTAGGCGATCACCTCTTCTTTCGACGAAAATTTCTTCCCAGCGAGCATTCTTTTGAGATCTGAGCAACAACAAATAGTAACTGGGGACTAGATTTGGAGAATACGGTGAATGAGGAAGCAATTCGAAGCCCAATTAATCGATTTTTGCTATCGTTTTCACTTACTTGTGACACGGTGCATTGTCTTGGTGAAGCAGCACTTTCTTTTTCTTGAAATATGGCCGTTTTTCGGCGATTTCGTCCTTCAAACCACGCCATAATCACGATATTTAGGATTGAATATTTTATAGTTAGTTTTATAGTTATAGCTGGGTAAGACTGGATGTTTTCTGGAATGATTTCTAAATTGGTCACTCGCCAATCGTTAGGCTTAATGCCGAGGACCATGGTTCGGAGCCCACGTTAAACTGTAGGTCAAGTCCTGATTACTAGTTGGTAAAAGGAGACTTTAAATAATAAACCAAAAATAAAGAACAACTTTGAATCTCTTCTGAGGGACTTTCTTATTCGGTGGAATTCGGATTTGGGCATAGAGAGACAACTTAAATAGGCGAAACCGAGGAATGTTTTGCGTGGTCCTACCAATGCAGACCTGAGAGCACTTTTTCGCTTGGTTCGTTTGAATTGCCCTATAAAGGCATTTGATTGGCACATTTTTATAACGCGAATGCTTGCTTCTATAGTTTGTTTCAGTTTATTTTTGACGCAATTTTTATGTACCTTATTTAGAGTACGTTCAGAATTTCTGTGTTAATCACAATTACTATTATTTTATTATAATATATATTCAGTCTCAAAAGTATCCAGTATATGTGCGGAAATACGAGACATCATTTTTCTTGGAAGAAACAGCTCAAGTTAGTTATATTAAGCCTATGGTGTAATTTGTAAAGTGCCATCTATTAAAACTTAATTATTTTGAAGGGGTTTATTTACTGCAAATGCAGATAAACCCTCGTTGGTAAAAAGGAGATTTTAAAATATATATTTAAATAAAATAAACATAAAATTCACTCTATAAGTTCGGAAAAAAACATATACATATTCTCATGGTTTTAAATTCCCTACAATAGTCTGTCAATGTAATAAAATAGCTTCCATTATTTTTCAAATAACAGTAAAGCTTATGGGAAATTTTAAAACACTCTATATATTATCTATATTATCATAATACTACATTATCTCTATACGTATTGAGTTTATGTGTTATCGTAATATTCCTACTTTTTTAAGTTCAAAGAAATGGTTAACTGGCTGACAAATTTTAATTGAATACTTTCAATATTTTTAATATATTCCATATTAGATTTGATTACAGTTATTATTCATTTCATGTAAATAATTAAACTGTAATAGGGATTAAATATTTCATAGTTTAAAAGAAAAACCGTCTTATTTTGATCAGAAAACACTAAGACGTAAAAATTGTAGTGTTATCATGGATTCAACAAGGAATACTATATATTAATAAATGTCATATTTATTATTATTAAAGGAGTCAAAATGAATAATAGAAAAAGTGAAAAATACTTTTAATATTATATATTTTATAAGTGTTTAACTTATTTAACAACAAAATAATGTTCTTGATATCGTTATACGGTAATTGCTTTTTACTAGCGTTGGGAACTATCAACTGAAAACTAGTCAAAAAACTAGCGATTGAAAATAGTAATTACTATTTTCAGTGAAATGCACGGTTCGACTGTTAAAGCCTGTATAAAGCTTTTTTAAATAAAGTAAATGATTTATTTATTATAGAACGGAAATATTGTTTAACAAAAATCGAGAGAGTAATCGAAATAGTACCTATTATTGCCATAAAAACATTCAAAAGTATTTTACTATTTATCATTCACAATTTTAATCTTTTTACCCTATAGCATTAACAATCTTGAAAAATATCGTTCCAAAATGCTGCTACATTAATATACAATATATTGTTATTTACAAGCAAACTACCAAAATGTCATAAAACTATATATACTACATATAAATCTATGTAAGCATAATTTTTTTATATATATTTTAAAGTCTCCTTTTACCAACTATGGGTTTATCTGAACTGAGTCTAAGGTTTAACGTGGGCTCCGAACCACGGTCCTCAGCATTAGGCCTACCAACTGGCGAGTGCCAACTTTAGAAATCATCCCAGAAGACATACGGTCTTACCCACCCTGGTTACTGGCGTGACTGGGATCATTTTCCTTGTCAGATTATATACTCTTGTCTAGAACATTCACAAATTTTAAACAATCACAAACATATATTTACGACCATGCCCCAGCAGGATTCGAACCCGCGGCTATCGCAACCGTAGGAGGACTGTCCCATCGCCTTTACCACTGCGCCACCAAGCCAGCATAAGTATAAATTGGGTACATTTTTGTCAGGTCGCGGCTAGGACGTCAGAGCCAGAACGTTAAAAATCAGTCGAATGAAACTAGTAGAAGCAAAAATAGTAACTAAAAGTACACGACTGAAACAGTCACTAGTAAAAAAAAAGTAAAATCAGTCAAACCAAAAATAGCGACTGAAACAGTCGATGGTCGTTTTCAGTCAGTAGTTTCCAACGCTACTTTTTTATTAGAGGATTTGAGATCAAAAACAATTATTTATTAACATGAAAGATCTTAATTCTATGCCTTAATTTGAACTAATTTTCCAACGAATTTTTCAATTTCAAGGGAAACACCCTAAAAGTATGTACCTGTGTGACTGATATTGGATAAAATATCGAACTGATGTTTTGAATGGATAATGTTTATTAGAATCGATGAAAGTTACTTTCAAAATTTAATACCTTTTCTCTTTTCATTGCTACAGTTTTTCTGTTGGTAATCAGATTCTTGTATTAATATTTCAAATTTGAACAGTATAAAAATATTTTAATTTTAATTTATATTATATAAAATAATCAAACCAAAAAAGACGAATTCAAAATTCACAAAGCCAAACTAACGCTAATCTGTAACGTATGCATTTTTAATTTTCATCATTGTAGCTTTATTTGATTTCTAATAAATTTCTAAAATTTTCATTTTCCTTTAATTAAAAATACTTTTGGTAGACCTGAACCAATCTGTTGAAACTATCTTTAAACTTTTGATATGGAATAAGCCGATTTTTCGCAGTGGCAGTCATACCGTTGTAGCTTTTATCCGAAACCATCAATTTCAATATATATATTCCTTTAATATGATTAGCAATACCGCCTTTCAAATAACGTCTGATACAACGAAATAAAATTGATATTGTCAGAGATGTCAATATAACGTTCTCTGTGGATAATAAAAATCAATAACTTTTTTCAGATACATGCGGAAAATATCTTTCTTTACTAACACAGTACCCTTCATAATTTTTTCGATAACACCTTTATTAGATATGCTTAGTATAATCTTAATTATAAATTAATTTATTACTACATTTCATTTGTACTTGGATTAATTTTCAAGCAACACGAGTGCGAGATAAATACATCAATATGTATTCCTCAATTATAAAATTATAATAACTTATATTGCTTATTATAATAAGCTATAGTTCGTATGGTTTGGTTCGATTCAATCTTCTGATATTCTGCGCGTTATCCAGTAGTTGTATTGCTTCCACGTTAGTATGATTTAGTAATCTTATTTCGTGTTTTAAGCAAAATCTTGGATAACTTCGCAAATCCATTTGATTGTGCAATTCTTCGTTGGTGGCGATAGCCAGTGGTAATTAATCAAAGAATTTTGTTTTGACAGAGTTAGATGACTAGTTGATTTGAATTTTTAGTGCAGCCCCATATTTGCACCCCATAGCTCCAATTTGACTTTATGATTTATTTTGGTTCTAAGGTATTTTGTTTTTTGTTTAATATGATGTTTCCAGTTTAATCTACCGTCAAGATGGATGCCGAAGTATTTAGCTGATTCTGCTTGAGGCAGCGGCCATCCTTTGAGTGATATAATTAAGTTTTTATTAACATGACCAGTACTACACTTGGAATACTTGTACTTTTTCCACTGCCCTAGGCAGAGATATGTCGTTTGCCATAATAATTGTGTCGTCAGCAAAGATTCCAAGTAGTGTTTCTTTTGTTGTTGGGATGTCAGCAGTGTAGAGCAGATACAATAGAGGCCCTAAGACGCTACCTTGTGAAACTTCAGCCGAAATAGTTTTAAATGTCGAGAACGCCATTTCGTCCGAGACTAAATTTTCTTCCGAAAAGATACCACTCCAACAATTGACAATAGTTACGCGGTAAGAATTTGCTCATCTTACAGATTAATCCCAAATGCCAAACCCGATCAAAAGCTTGTGTGAGATATCCAGGAATACTACAGGGCAGTATTTCTTTTCCTCAAATGCCTTTTCAACAGCCGCAGTTACTCTGTGCGTTTGATCGGTTGTTGAGTGGTGATTTTGAAATAGGCCAGTAAGATTCGACTTGTTCTGCAGGTTTGTCAGGCCGTTCATAAATGAAGCAACTAAAATAATACAAATTTCTAATATCAGTTTTGCCTAGTTTCCCTTATATTTTTGAATATTTTTGTATGTTCTGTCCAAAACCAAAAAGACAAGACGCACTGACCAGAAAGTTCCTTCTGAAATAGTATTAAAATTCTTCCTGTTACATCTATGAAATCTCATCAACCTGTCAAATTGAAAAGTAATGACTGCAATTTCGGTGAAACCGACAACAAGCATTTCAATTATTTCCTATCCCGGATGTCTGTATAGTTGATTTATTTTTGAAATAGAAAAACCAAAACTGAAAATTTTAAGGCAATTTGACATATTCGAGGAACTGATTCTATTAATTTACGTGTTTTTGCAATATTTATCTTGCGAAATTTTATTCCAATTTCGGAAAATCGTAGCAAATACGATACGTAAGTCATCTTTACGTATGAATTATCTCACCTACTTTACTCCATCTGATTCAAATAATTGATGTTTCTTTCTACAAGTCACAATACTTGTTTCTACTGGTCATAATTCGTAATCTATTTTGTTACAAATCTTAATTTTAAGCAGCTTTTTTACTGAATATGTTCTAGTTCTCCACATCATTTCAATTTTTTCCCTAGAGGTAAAGATCGTAGATGTTCAAATAATTGTATTTGTTTGTAAGTAATGCTAAATATAAATGAAATTGCTTGGTAACGACATTTTGCCTTGCTATCAAATAGAATTTCTCACTAATTGTTTAGTGGCATCTAAAAATTTACTCATACATAAAATGTCAACAGTTTAGAGCTCTGATACAGAAAAAGAAATTAATTTCATTATTTTAATACTGATATTTTACGAATATCTTCGCCATGTATAACCATTACTCTATATACTAAGGTTTCAGTCGACCAATAGTTAAAAACTAACATTCTATTCCTCTCTTTATGATGCGTAATTTACGAAACGACTTGAGAGGTAGTTAAAAACAAAAATTAATTATGACGCAACCAGTGCTATACATATGTTTTTAAATAACATTTTCTCGGTTTAATGCTAAAATAAAAAACAAATTGAAGGTGTGGTTAAGAAACATGTTTTGAAGTTTGAGGAACAACCTTAAAATGTTGGCCTTTCTTTTTATTCGTATAAAATGTTCTCTAAGCAAAAACAAATTGAGTGTTTCGTATCAGATATGATGATATATTTTTAGAATGGAACACAGTCTAATAACTAAAATGAGCTTTATTCAAATTTCGCTCGAATAAATTAGAGTTGAAATATTAAAATCCAATATTGAAGGTAAGTACTTGTAAGAGAATCATGTGGTTAATTTATATTCTATTTCATATTTGATTATTTATTGAAATGCTATAAAATTAGTATTATATTGTGATGATATTATTGTTTTTTTTTTTGGGTTGTTTACTGTTTGTTTGCTATTTAACGTGGGCTCCGAACCACGGTCCTCGGCATTAAGCCTACCGACTGGCTAGTGAACATTATTTTCACATCTTCGCTCTTTTATTCTCGGTTGTAGTAACACCTAATGGGTTTCATTTAACTTCCATAACCAAAAAGACAGGACGCACTGACCAGAAAGTTCCTTCTGAAATAGTATTAAAATTCTTCCTGTTACATCTATGAAATCTCATCAACCTGTCAAATTGAAAAGTAATGACTGCAATTTCGGTGAAACCGACAACAAGCATTTCAATTATTTCCTATCCCTGGGCGAAGAGAACATTCTTTTTCTTTTATACACAAATTATATCATAATGTTTTTTTGTCTACAGCTATCAGGATACCATTTTAATATTAATTGTAGTCTTTTGGTTCAACGTACCGGCGTTTTGGCAGTAATTCGTTGTTGTTTTTTCTTTCTTTCGGTATTTCTTATGGCGCTTCGTCGAACAACAAGAAAAAATAATAGCAATGATAGTAAATGTTCGCTTAAAATAATCTGGTGGCTAGGTTCGTACATGACAATAGAATTTTACGGAAATACTTTCACATTATTACGGGTAAATATATGTCTGGTTTATTCTAATACAAAATGGTTTCTATTTGTAATCAAGTTTTTGTTGATTTCATCCATGTTTGGGCAAAGAACCAGCCAACTTTCGATGCTATATATAGCGCGACAAAAATACCTAGCAAAAACAGAATACCGTTGTATGCAATTAACAGAATTTTAGTTTCGGTTTCATATATATATATATATATATATATATATATATATATATATATATATATATATATATATATATATATTAGAGAAAATAAAATATAAGCAACTTTTAAACAGTCTAATTTAACTGTTAAAAAAACATTCCATTTAGTACTATCGAGTTATTGGGCGTATTCTATATACATTAATTACTTTTGTTCTTTAATTTGAGGAAATCTGCTGCAGTAACCCATAAACTATTTTTAAAAACTTATGGTGATTCTGCTTCGTCATATAATTGTCGGTTTTGAATTTAACAATATAAAGAGGGTAATTTTGATATTGATGACAAGGGACAGCCTGTTGGGCCAAAGAAGTTCGAAGACAATGATGCCAGACTTATTGAACGAAAACTCAAACGCCCAAAGACCTTTCAGAAGGCTTAACTGCAATCGAATCAACCAATTCCTGACGTTTATATATAGTGGGAAATACATAAAAAGACTGAAAATGGCTACGACTTTTTTCGAATCGCTGTTTTAGTCGACTTGGTTGACGTAGTGGTCACGGCGACAGAACGGTAACTGTTGCGATAGTCGCGGGATTGAATCCTGCTGAGGCATGGATGTACGTTATGTTTGTGGTCCATTCCAGATAAACCCTCGTTGGTAAAAAGGAGACTTTTAAATGTACCAAAAATAAAAATAAAAATTTTGCTGTTTCATTGCTTGCCAGCCAAGAATAAAAACGTAATATGATAAAAATTACCTTTCAAACGTGCTAATTAATATTACAAAATAAGTGCATATTTAAAATCAACTATAAAGGATTTATAATTATAAACACAGTTAACATGTATTAAATATATATTCTATAATAAACCGTTTTAAATAATATAAATAAAACTAAGTAGAAAAATGTTTCTCTGTTTATGATAGTTATTAAATAGTACACAGAAATACTAATATAGAACCTTGAAAATTATTTTGCTTTTTAAAATTTCCTCAATGTCACTCCAGCACTGTTCTGTTATTTAGTGACTTTGAACACACTCATTTAACTTTTATGAACATTAAACTTTTTTAAACGACTTTTAGCCCCAGCGAGAATCAATCCTAATACGTTATTGTCGACCAGCTAAACTCTTAGCCGGCACGACTATCCGCTGGGTATATTAAACTCTTCTTCTGATAACTGGGAATTATTTTTTAAATTATATATTACTAAATATGGTGAGCAAAATGGAACTATCTGTAACTGAGATGTTGTTTCTATCTAAATATTACCGTAACTTCTGTACTTATATGATGGTAAAATACTCTGCAATTGAGATAACTTTCTCTTATTTTCGCATACAAGTTTTTTACACACTTAACAGTTTTGCGAGTACGCACTGACACTCCATCAGGGTACTTACAGTATTACTTTGGATCACACTCATTAGAGGTTCCACGGGATATATAATCACGCTGAATCAGTTTGTTAGACGTAATATGCATCGTCGACGATGGCACGCAACACTTTATTTTGAAACCTCTAAAGGATGGCTCAGCTCAGCTTCATCACTACATAGTATAAAACAAAGTCGCCTTTTCTGTCCTTATATCCCTATGTGCGCTTAAATCTTTAAAACTACGCAACGGATTTGATGCGGTTTTTTTCAATAGATAGAGTGATTCAAGAGGAAGGTTTATATGCATAATACATGCATAATATACTAAGGCAACATTGCTAATTTTAGAGGTTTCTAACGTGATGTCGTAAATTAACCTATTTTTTTAGGCTTATTTAGCAATTAGCAAAAACGCTGCCTAACCCTACGAGTTAGATCAAATTAATGTACTACAGTATTGTACACCATAAAAAGGTCTACAAAAAAGTCCGCGATGGTATATGTTTATCTTTTAGGGATAACCCACATTAACCATTTTTATTGTTTACTTTTTACGTAAGAAAATGGCTTATTTACGAAGCTATTTTAAGCAATACGGCATTAATCCTTATCGAATTAAGTACCTTAAATACAGTGTGCAATTAATATAGATCAATATGGTTCCTTACAGCATGTAAATTAAACAAATATTTTCGGAGATATTACAAATTTAAAATTTGCGTTTGAAAATGTGTAATGTAATAAAAATTGTATGAATTTAGATATTCCAAAGATAGCAGGAAATCTTCATAGTAAGTATAGGGGAAGAGGAATTGTTTTACTCCAAATTTAATGCGTGCAGGCCAAGGGCAGTAATGAATGAACCAAAAATACTGGATCGATTTTAATCATGTTTTCATTGAGTGACATAGGCATATATATTTTATGCCCGTGCAAAGTCGGAGCGGGCCGCTATGTTTTTATATACAACGTTCATATTTTTTCTGTAGTGTATTTAATTTAGTATCAGCATTGCACCCGTGCGAAGCCGGGGCGGGTCGCTAGTATAATATAAAACAATCAATTCCATCAAAATGTATGGACATTGGACACATTGGACTTTTGATTTAAACTTTTACCAGATTATAACTTCTAATTGTCATCACTTGTCAACGTTTAAACCTTATCAGCGTTTTGAAGAACTTTGTAGGCGTTTGACAACAGTGTCGACCAATACCAACACAAAATTTTATAGATTAATTCGGTTTATGTTTCATGTTTGTTTTAACGTATCAGACAGGAATCCGTCTTTTTTCAATTAGAGTGAAATAAGATAGAAAAATCCGCTCCGAGTTTAAAAGGAATTTTGCATTTTTACAAACTGCATTCAGCTGTAGAATCGGCCTCATCTATGACGGGCTTTGGCTGTTTTATTCGAGGGACTATATGTTGTATTTGCTAGTAGTACGATGCTATATGTCCAAATAAGCCTCACAATTCACTTGTTATCGAAAGATGGTATAGATTTACGCCCTATAAGCCAATACAGCTGATTCGGTCTTAGCCCAAGATTTTTACGCTTTATTAATATAGCCCGTCCAATAAAACAACCCATGCATATCATCAAAATATATGAGGTCAAATTTGACTTTTGGTTTACAATATTTGCCGACTTATAACTTTTACCAGGTGTACCGGAAAGTCATTACCGGTTTTTGGGATGTCGCTAACCTTAAATATGCAATCTTATGGGACTAAGCTTCGAAAATATGAAAATAAAATCTATTTTTTCGAATGTATAGATTAGAATACCAAATAATATTTAAAAATTCTTTTTAATTGACCGGTGGTATACCGGAAAATCATTACCGGTTTTTCTAACACATGTCGCTAAGCTTTGAAAATGTCAAGTTTCGTGCCTGAAAACGTGCCTTTGCGACACGAATTACTTTTCTTATTTAAACAAAAGAAAAAAGCCGCCGAAAGTCATCTTTTGCTTTTAAAAACTTACGCTGAGTATACTCTAACCTTGACTTGATTTCGATGTGCAAGTCAAAGGACGTTTTGGTAAACCGAAAAAGTTTGAACATGCGAAAGAGTTATTGGACGAAAACCGAATCCAAACTCAAAAATAATTGACAGAAGAGTTACATGTGTCCCAAGAAATGATTAGCAGCCAATTACGAGCAATGGAGAAACTCCAAAAGATGGGAAGTCACATCAATTGAATGACAGGCAAATGGAAAATCGAAAAGTTGCCTGTGAAAGGCTGCTTCAAAGGTATGATCGGAAGTCACTTCTGCATCGAAGACTGACCGATTATGAAAAGACGATTTGTTTTCAAAACTCTAAGCGCAAAAATCATGGCTATCACTTGGCGAAGCCGACCGATCGACTCCAATGCCAAATCGTTTTGGTCGCAAGACAATGCTCTGTGTTTGGTAGGACCAAAGTAGTGTGATGTATTACGAACTGTTAAAATCTGATGAGACAGTTAATAGTGACTATTAGAAAATGATCATTTTGAATCAAACATTGATCTAAAACATCCAGAATAAACCCGAAGACACTGTAAAGTGATTTTATAGAACGATAACGTGCCTTCTCGTAAAGCAACACCAATCAAAGAAGCGTTGAAAGCACTTGAATGGGATATATTATTGCACTTGTGGTACTCTCCATATCTCTCCATTAATGCGACACGCGCCTGGCGGAGCAGCACTTCGCCAATTTCAAAGAAGTTAGAAAATGGCTCTATAAATGATATTGCTCAAAAGAAAGAGATGACATCCAGAAATTACCTGACAGATAACCAAGATATATAGAATCAAATGGGCAGTACTTTAATACAGAATAATTTTTTCCATTTCTTGGAAATTATATAGCTTTTTTTCTAAAAATCCGGTAATGATTCTCTGGTGCACCTGGTAATTACTATCACCGATATTTTGAAGAATATTGTAAACATTTGGCAACATGGTTCACCAGTACCAACCCAAATAAAATTCTCTCTCATTTTCACAATCTCATTCGATAAAATGAGATTGAAAAATCTGACATTTTTACAAACAGCTATCACTATGTTAGACGTCATTTATAACGGGAAGTGGCTATTTTATTGCATATGTTTATTTTATTACATTTTGTTCTGAATTAAAATATATTACATTTTTCGGTTAATTTCATTGATTCCGATTAATACTATTCCTTTCACATGCTAAACTTACATGGATAGATAAAAGTAGGGTTGGGAACCATCGATTGAAATCGACTATCGACTGTTTAGTAATTGAATACTCGTTATTTTTGGTTCGACTAATTTGACTACTTTTTACCAGTGACCATTTCAGTCGACTGTTTTCGGCCCGACTGATTTTGTTACTATTTTACGTTCTACTAGTTTCATTCGACTTATTTTTAACGTTCTGGCTTTGTAGTCCTAGCCGCGACCTTGACAAAAATATACCCAATTTATACTTACATAGATTTATTTTAGAACGCCATTTTTCAAGATTGTTAATGTAATAGGGTTAAAAGATTAAAATTGTAAATGATAAATAGTAAAATACTTTTGACTGTTTTTATAGCAACAATAGGTAATATTTCGATTACTCGCTCGATTTTTGTAAAAAAATATTTCTGTTCAATAATAAACTCAGTTACTTTATTTAAAAAAGGTCTAGTAGTTATTGCGCGATCATTTTTAATTATGTCATGGGTTTTTTTTCTATCATTAGGTACACGTTACGTTTAATTTTTGTTTAGTATTTATGGTTATTGTACATCTTCAGTTTTTAGGTGTTTAAATTCTATTGTGTTGTCTATATTTATTATAATATATTATTTTAAAATACCATTAACATATTAAAATACAATAAAACATTTATGAGGTATTATTTTTACACATCCATAGAACATTCAAATATAAAAGTAATTCTACTTCATTTAAAATGAAATTATTAAATGAATGTTAATATATTCAGTAATTATTTTTTTCCTTTTCTTTTTTAAAGTTTGTACGTGAAGGAATATATACATCTCCGTCTCGCTTATACTACCGTTGGAAAATATAAGCACATATAAAAGCAATTATCTCCGTCCTTTCCTCTCTCACAATTTATACAGGGTAGGGCTCGTACATCTTCGTCTGACATCATTTTTTGACTATCGACTGTTTTTCGACTATTGACTTTTTGGACTGCTTTCAGTCGATACCTCCCAACGCTAGATAAAACTGCTGCACTATGTAATAAACAACGATATCATTTTCAGTTAACTATATTTTCCATTCTCGTATTCAGAAATATTTATATTTGACATTGTCGTTTAACATGTAACATAACTGTAATAATTATAGAACATACGTTACCTTTAGGTTTGTCGCATTGTGAAATCGCATGTTCCCTGCATTTGACAGGAATTTATTTACCATTTAATGTGATTTATTTTAATTAATTCCTGACCTGGTATACGTTTGTTATCTCGGGCAACAACTGCAGGATGGAAGATTTTTTAACATGTTTCGAAAATCAAACGGTCCTGAGATTTACCTTGTTAATTATGACTATGTTTTGTAATACACGTTCTGTTCTACAATGTCGGAGACCCATTTTATCTCCTTTGTAATATATTACAGATAAATAACAGTATATCTAATGGTCCTCGTTTGTTTACGTTTATTAATATTTATGTTAAATTAACTGTTAATATTTGTCTTAAATTATGTGATGCAAACTTTTAATATACAAAGAACGTTTTAATTAATGTTAGTAGCATTGGGAACTTTCGATTGAAATGGACTATCGACTGTTTAGTAATTGACTACTTTTTACTATCGACCTTTAGTTACTACTTTTGGTTATACTTATTTCATTCGACTGATTTTTAACGTTCTGGCTCTCTCGTCCTAGGTCAATTGAAAAGTCTCCAGCCTGTCACATAGATGGCGCTACTAGAATTAAATCCATATGTTTTTAGATAGCACTAACCCTCAAAAGTTGCGTGTATAAATTTGACAGCCGTAGGATCATTAGTTTGTGAATTATAGCATTTTGACTGAAGCAACTTTCGTTATTGTGAAAAAAAATGGATAAAAAGGAATTTAGCGTATTGATAAAATATTGCTTTTTGAAGGAAAAAAAATACAGTTGAATGAAATAGCAGACGTTCTAAAGATATCAGTTGAACATCATATCGTATCGTTCACAAATATTTAGGTATGAGAAAGCTCCGTGCAAAGTGGGTGCCACGAGAGTTTGAAGATGACCAAGCGTAACAAACCCGAGTTTTTGCGTCGAATTGCGACAATGGATGAAACATGGCTCCATTATTTCACTCCGAAGTCCAATCGACAGTCATCCGAGTGGACTGCACACTATAAACCCGCTCCAAAGCGTGGGAAAACGCAAAAGTCGGCTGGCAAGGTTATGGCGTCTGTATTTTGGCATGCGCATGGAATAATTTTCATTAACTATCTTGAGAAACGGAGCACCATCAACAGTGACTATTACATAGCGTTATTGGACCGTTTGACGGACGAAATCGCCGAAAAACGGCTGCATTTGGAGAAAAAGAAAGTACTGCTTCACCATTGTCTTGGTGCACCGTGTCACAAGTCAGTAAAAACGATGGCAAAAATCCATGAATTGGGCTTTGAATTGCTTCCTCAACCACCGTATTCTCCAGATCTGGCGCACAGCGACCATTTCCTGTTTTCAGATCTCAAAAGAATGCTCACTGGGAAGCAATTATCATCGGATTAAGAGGTGATCGCCGAAACTGAGGCCTATTTTGAAACAAAGGACAAATCGTGCTACAAAAATATTATCGAAAAGTTGGAGGGTCGCTATAATCAGTGTATCACCCTTGAAGGGAATTATATTGAATAAAAAATAATAATTTTGCCAAAAAAATGTGCTTTACCATAGTAGGCCGGGGACTTTTCAATTGACCTGTTATGTCTATTTATAACGCGATGGTGTTTGTATATAAAGAAAATAAAGACATCTGTAGGAAACCCCTTAATATCTGTTACCATTTAAAGAGACTAACTCAGTGTCAATAATTTCATTAAAACTTTAAACGATTTGAATCCATCACGGAAAACGTTCGAAACTTTGCTCTCGCTCTCGAGCATTAAGTCAGCAACTTTCTACTTGATAATGGCCCGAGTTACGTCGAGCAATGTCGTTTCAACAAAGTTTTTATGCGCCCTGTCGAATTTTCGAATAATTAGAATCGAAGCTGTAAATCAATCGTCATTTATTAAAATAACGTAATTAATTCGTAATGAAAGCAGATGATAATCGATTACGGATTAGTGGTTTTGCCTTTTATTTTTGTCGGTTATGGGGAAATTGTTTTTGTTTCGAATCAGTGTTATTTAAATCGTTATGATTTGTTATGTTTAAATATCTTAATTTCAATATAATTTAGAACTAGATGATGAATTAATAGTAAGAATAAACATTAAGTTTAAATCTGTTGAAGATCGGCGTCAGCTTCATTTTGGGAAAATAAAAAACATTTGCTCACTTCACCACGTCTAAACGTAGCATACCAATCCTTGATGGTTGATTTTCCTGGAGCAGTGTCCGGAGACTCGGCATCAAGCCGAGCTTTTGCTTCAACTGTATTTTTACCCTTCAAAAATCAATATTTTATCAACACGCTAAATTCCTTTTTATCCATTTTTTTCACAATAACAAAAGTTGCTTCACTCAAAATAATATAATTCACAAACTAATGATCCGACAGCTGTCAAATTACTACACGCTTCTTTTGAGGGTTAGGGCTAACTAAAAAACATATACATTTAATTCTAGTAGCGCCATCTATGTGTCATTTCGGAGACTTATCAATTGACTTGTTGCATCTTTTTAATATATTTCTAAATTTAAACAGTAGTTGATAACAGTTTTCTTTTAATTCTCTATAGCGAGCCTCTTTCCTCTTGGAAGATTAACCAACGTAGATAGACATTATCCTATGGACATGCTATATTTTAGGACATACAGAACTTATACAAAACAAATGAAAATATTTCCATAAAACCCAACTTATATTAATTTTCCTTCGTAAACTTCTTATCAAACTAAAATATGAAGAATTAATTCCTCAGAATTATCTCAGTTACGCCAGTAACCAGTGTGGGTAAGACCGGATGTCTACTGGGATGATCTATAGGTTGGTCGCTTGATAGTCGGTAGACTTAATGCCAAAGACCGTGGTTCGAAGGCCACATTAAGCAGTCCTAGATAAACCCTAGTTGATAGAGAAAATGATATAAAATATAACAAAAATATCAGAATATTTTATTCCAATTAGGAGTTCGTTATATCTATTTCCATTTAAACCCTAGTTGGTAAAAAGGGGATTATAAAATATAACAAAAACATCAGAATATTTCATTCTAATTAGGTGTTAATTACTTTTAATGTCCTCTGTTTCTTTTTTTATATAGCAACATATTGAAAATTTTAATAATATAAGAATTATATTTTACGACTTGATATTTTTATTAATAATAGATATTGTTTTGTTTAATTAATTTCAAATTAAATCTTGAATGATAAAGATTAAATATAATATCCGTTAAGTATAATTAGCGCTAAGTTAATACCGCTAAGCTATTAATAGTATTCTCTTAATTAATCTTATCTTTTATATCAAAGACTTCCTTTGTGTTGAAATATCTCAATAATTTGGCATTGAATAATTTATATAAGAAGTACGCATAATATTTATAATACTAAATATAAATAAATATAATAAATAAATAATGATATTGCCATATCATTTTAAAATTATTCTCTTTACTCTATTATGAAAGAAACAAGATTAACTTAATTAATTATTAAAAGAGCCTACGAAAGCAAAAAAGTATGCCCAGCTATATTCTTAGATATAGCACAAGTCTTCGATAAAGTTTAGCATGAAGGCCTTGTTCATAAACTACAGAAAATGTTACCAAAATAACACACCGAACTATTAAAATCGTACATTACAACCAAAATGTTTAGAGTCAAACAAGAAAAAGTTTACTCTACAATAAAAGAAGCTAAAGCAGGTATACCAAAAGGAAGTGTACCGGAGCCAATGCTTTATCTAGTCTAAACTTGTGATATACCACAAATGGACAACATTACGATGGCTACATTTGCTGATGATACTACGATTATAGCTGTCGGAGACAATAGTGAAGAAACCTCACGAAAATTACAACAGGCAAGTGACAATATAAATAATTGGACACAGGAAAGTAAATCTGTGCATGTGCAGTTCACCTACAATCAGACCTTACAAGCACCAATAGCATTAAATAATGCTATCATTCCATATAGCAACAACGCTAAATATCAGGAATGAATCTTGATGCAAAACTTCGCTGGAACGAACATATAGAGAAGAAAAGAAAAGAACTGGAATTGAAATATAGGAAAATGTACTGGCTAATTGGAAGAAAATCACAATTATCAGTACATAATAAATTGCTATTATATAAGCAAATACTGAAATCTATATGGACATACGGAGTTCAATTATGGAGATGTTCTGCAAAAATTAACATAAACAAAATACAAATTTTTCAGAACAATGTCCTGAGAGATATTATGGGCACACCCAAATACTATAGGACTGATTACCTACAGCGAGACCTTCATATACCCACAGTCAATCAAGAAATCAAGAGAATTGCCAGGAAGCACGAGGAAAGACTCCATTCTTATGAGAATATTGAAGTATTGTAGCTTTTGGATACCACCAGAACAGGACACAGACTCAAAAGAATCAAACCATCTGATCTTGTGTAGTGTTGTGTAGTGAAGTACATATAATAAAAAATACAGCAGTGACATATAAACATTATTTCACCAGAGACTGAGATAGGGCCGATGGGTCCTCATAGTTATATACCTAGATTTAAGTTATTATAAAGACAAATTGTAGAACGACTAGTAACAATGTAATAATTAAATAATAAAAAAAGCTTAATTAATTGTGGTCGAATTTCGACCACAAAGCCATGACTAGTAGTAATAAATTAATGTTTAAATTAAGTTTGAACTAAACATATCTGGTGTAAGATGTAATAAAAAGATTTACTTCAAATAATATAAAATACACTACTTTCAAATTAATTTAATATACTTAATAAAGGAAGGATTCTTCCTCAATTATTTCTGAACAATTTACCATTTCAGAACAGCCCGTCTTAATTATATTCGGTCCATATATTGCCCTATGAGGCCCGACTTTATCATTTTTACATTCATCCTTCCTCTGTACCTAACCGACTTAATATTACTGTTGTGCCGGATCTCTTTAGATAAACGCCGTGTATTATTACCGTTTGTTGAAGGAAGTTGAGGTAATGAACCAAAAATGAATTATGTGACATGAACGGGACAAAATGGTTTTGGTCGGTGGAGCTTTTTGCCCTCGAAGCGCCTTTTTATTGCAGTCGTGGAGATTCTGCTTCGAGGAAATAACGCCTTTTACCGATAATATACGATCTTAAATTGAAGTAATAAATAATCTATTCAACAACGGCCGTACTCAAATTGTATAGTTAAAGCGCTCGAGATCATTACGTTGATATATAGATATGTTCGTCTAATCATGAGAAAGAATATTCGAATTTTGATAAACAGTATTGCGGTAAATGTTATTTATTGCGACATGTTTGAATAAACTTATATCGACCTTACTGAGCTAGAAACAAAGTACAATATTTTTGCATATACATGAATATATTAAAGAATTTCTATTAAAAATAACTGTTGTTTATACAGACGATTGATTCAATTCAGTACATAACAGGTAAATTGAAAAGTCCCCGGCCTACCGTAGTAAAACACATCTTTTTGGCAAAATTAATTTTTTTTATTCAACATAATTCCCTTCGAGGGTGATATACAGATTATAGCGACCCTCCAACTTCTCGATACGATTTTTGTAGTACGATTTGTCTTTTGCCTCAAAATAGGCCTCAATTTCGGCGATCACCTCTTCATTAGACGAAAATTCCCAGCGAGCATTTTTTTGAGATCTGAGAACAGGAAATAGTCGCTGGGGGCCAGATTTGGAGAATACGGTGGATGAGGAAGCAATTGGAAGAGATTTCTCATACCCAAATATTCAAGTTCAGTTGATATCTTTAGAGTGTCTCCTATTTCATTCAATTTCAATTTACGGCCTTTTAAAATCATGTTTTCGTCGGTAACCTCTTTCGGGCGTTTACTGTTACCGTCTTCGGTGGTCATTTCACCACGCCTAAACTTAGCATACCATTCCTTGATGGTTGATTTTTCTGGGGCAGTGTCCGGGAGCTCGGCCTCAAGCCAAGTTCTTCAACTGTATTTTTTCCCTTCAAAAAGCAATATTTTATCAACACGCGAAATTCCTTTTTATCAATTTTTTTCATAATAACAAAAGTTACTTCACTCAAAATGCTATAATTCACCAACTAATGATCCGACAGCTGTCAAATTTATACACGCATCTTTTGAGGATTAGGGCTAACTAAAAACATATGGATTTAATTCTAGTAGCGTCATCTATGTGCAGGCAGGGGACTTTTCAAATGAGCTCTTATATATTTGCACAGTTATATTTTTGAATGGCCACAGATTTTAGATCCGGTTTTTAATGTTATCGTAAAAATGATCCAAAGGTATCACTACATTATTGGTGAAACTAAGGGATAACTAGGAAGTTAATTGAAATTGTGACCAATGATCCCTGATCACCCAATGATAAATGCCCTAATAATTAATATAATAATAGTAAAAAATAATATAATAATAAAGTCGCACTTCATATTCTGATATTTCTTTCACTTTGAAAGGTAGTCATTGGTTCCGGTTCAAATGGCATAGTTTTGATAGCAAATTAGACCGGAGGTACATGAAAAAGGAACAATAGGATGAATTAAATCGTTCACACGTAAACAATAAAAAAATACATCATGATAATAAAATCGACATGTCATAAATTTTTAGTCTGGTGTGAAGAAGCATTCTTAACACTTAAACCTATTTCGGCTGGAGTTCCACAGGGTAGTGTCTTTGGAGCACCCCCAAATCTGCTCAATACCACTGATATCCCAACAACAAAAGACACATGACTTCAAACATTAAAGGCTGTAGAAAGTACAAGTAGTGGTCAACAAGATATACAGACGAAGAAGAAGAAGAAGGAGAAGATGAAGCCCATTTTCTTCTCAGTGGCCAGGTTAATAAACAGAACAGTCGATTTTCGGGAACACAGAATCCTCAATTAATTCATGAAACATTGTATCCACTAAAAACCACTGTATGGTGAAGTATTCATGCTAGAAACATCATTGGTCCCTATTTTTTTTTGAAAATGGCCAAATTGTTACAGTTACTGTTACTACTGAACGGTACCAAGACATGTTTCGAAATTTTCTTGTGCCTGAAGTGGAATAGCAAGGACTAGAAGGCATGTGGTTTCAGCAATATGGGGCCACAGCGCACACAGCTCGTTCAATAATTCAATTAATGAATGAAGTTTTTCTACGAAGACTAATTTCGCGAAGTGGCGGTTTAGTATGACCAGCCAGATCTCCGGATTTAACGGCACCAGACTGTTTCTTATAGGGTTTTTCAAAATCAAAAGTTTATGTGGATAAGCCCCAAACGATTCAATATCTTAAAGACAATTTTCGTCACGAAATTGAAGAAATTGAGCCTCAGGTGTTGCAGGATGTCAAAAAATATATAATTTTTTAGTTGTAACGAATAAAAAATATAATGACCAAATAAACTTTTTATGAAAAACAAACTTACTTATTTTTTCTTTGAGCAAAGTAATCGGCAATCAAAATGGTAGCGGTTTATCAGTCAATCAAAAATAAAAGGTATTCATTGAGAAATATTATAGGTATAATATGACCTATAAATTAAAAAATGATTTTTGAAGCTTTATTGTAAAAAATCTGAACAACACGGCCGTTGGTGCACCTCACATTTTTATGTTCCAAATATGTTTTCATCGGTTTTACAACATATAGTCGAACTTTGTCAATAGTGATCTCCATTGATGATTTCATTGAATAATTCTTTAAAATCCTCATCTTCATTTTTTTGGCTGTGCAGAACGCTCTTTGTCTTCTGTGTAAATATCACGACTTTTAACACGTCTATACAAGTATTGATATGTTGAAGTCCATGGAGTATGGTTGCCATAAGCTCCACATATCATTCGATAACTTTCAGCCGCCTGTTTCTTCTAATGCGATTTAGTCGGTAAAAATTCAGATATTTTCAAAATACTGAAAAAATATTCTCCATCATTTACGTTACGTTACGTACGTATACTTTAAAAAGCCCATCTTTCTGATAATATGCTAATAGCATGTCGAAAGAACGATGTTAGTTTGGCAGCATTTCTTTGTTAGTTTTCGCTCTTGTTGACACATTAACAATTGTTAATTTTAGATATTGCTTTAGGTTCTGCTTTGATCTCTTAAATGCATTATTATAATAATATAATTAAAAATTAAGTGTTTTTTCTAATATAGATGCTTTTTGAACTATACAAGATTTCAAACTAATTTTAAGACCATAAAAATAAACAGGTTAAAAATATAGAACTCTGTTTCTGATGTGCCTATAAAAAAAGCGATTTTAGTTGTTATTTGACGCGATTTATCCTGACCCGGTTAACGTTTGTTATCTCAAGCAACAACAGCGTGATGGAGATTTTTTATCATGTTCCTAAATTCGAACGGTCCTGCGGTTTACCTTGTTAATTATAACTACGTTTTACAACACAGATTCTGCAATGTCATAGACCCATTTTACCTTCTTTTCAATATATCAAACCAACTCTCTCAACAACAAAAACTCTCACTTATTTGCTTATACACTTTAAAATTACTTCAATTTACAAAATAATTTTCTTATTTTTGAATTAATTCAAATATTGATGGTTATTTATTATAATGTCACAAAATATTGTGAAACATTAAATTTTCCAATTTCACTCATAATTTAAAATAAGGCTATTTAAGGAATTTCACTCATCAAATATCTGCTTCTATATTTCTTTAAGTCTTAGAAATATAATTTATAGTAATTAATTTTGAAAGATTTTCCACATTTTCACAAAAGGATGACCTAACTGTTACTACTATTTTGTAACTACAGACAATAACAGTTTTAATTTTTAATATTTTTTTAAATGTTAATATTAATTATTTTAATTTAATATCATAAAGAACAATCTGTAGAACCAAAAAAAAATTATATAACAATAAACTGCACAACTTATTGGGCGAGCTCAAACTTCTTTTAAAGAAGTTTCATACAGCTTAGCAGTTGATAAATAAAATATTCCAAAAATTTGCGTGTGATGGAAAATATCAAAAGGAAAAGGTGACTAACAAACGAATTCATTGAAAATACTATTTTGATGCCTTGGAACATTTCGATTTTATTGCCCAAAAAAGAAGAGTTTGTTGTGGTGTATTGTGACTGAAGATGAATCCACTGAAGTGTTAATCCAGGAAAACCATGCAAATGGCACCGAAGCGTACCCAATGTACTGACCAGATATAACGCCTTCTGACACGGTATCGCCATGTTGTCCGAAAGATGGGAAAAAGTTGTAAAAAATGATGAACAATATTTTGATTAATATATATCGCACAAATGTATCTCAATAGATGAATTTTTAAAGTAAGAAAATCATCAGAATATATACGTCATCTATTGTACACCGCCTAAAAATAACTCACAGTTGTTATGTACAGTCTATCTAAAGTTGTTTCGTACATACGTCATCTAAATTTGTTGCCTTAAAACGTCGCAATATTGCCATATGAACACTGAGTTTTAGTATGGCCTTGATATACAAGAAAATTCTAATCTAAATAAAATAATTAAACAAAAATACTGTTATCAAATATAATTTATTTTAACATTATAGTACATCTAATGCACATATTATTGAAGGACTTAAAACTGCAATTAAGTACACAGTTGTAATAGTTTGTAGGTTAGGCTTGTGTTTGATTATATTTACATTTAACTTTTTCCATACTACCTATAGTAATAATTGTATTAAATTATGTTTTTATTGAAAAACTAGTCACTGTTTTTATACATTTCATATATTTAATCTCTGATAGAGCTAAAATCAATATGATCTTAACTCGTTACCCGCTTGGTATGAGGACAATTTTTTTTCGGTGAATTCAAGATCATATTTGGCATATTTTGAGATATTTTAGTAATCGTATTCATACTAACGTTCAGTGCAGCTTCAACACGCTATAAATATTTTTAATAAAAATCCCATCAAATTAACATTTAACAGTAAAAATGCTTACCTCTCTAACGAATTTTACTGGTACGAGGAGGCCTCCGTTACCTAGTTCATCTTCAAAGTAACTGATTATAGACGCAATCTGTTCTGTCTGGTTTCGAAATTTTCAATCAGAGTAATAACAAGCACCGATTTGAAATTTATTAAAACAAGCAAAGCATTAAAATAATGTTTTCCGGTTTAAAACCTCTTATCACTATTGTTTTGTAGAATTTTGTATACGTTTGACAACCGGACGACTTTGGAAGGCTAGTTCGATTATGTTCGATGTTCGAACTTATCAGACAGCACTGTGTTTCTAGAATAAAATGATTCTAAAACGAATTTACAAATTGTGACACTCAATACGTTAAACATCTTGATGACGTATGTACAAAACTACTTAAGATAGACTATATGTTATATTAGTATATAGTCTGTTCAAAATTATTTTGTACGTATGTCACTCAAATTTGTGACATCAAAATGTCGCAATGTTGCCGCATCAACTTTAAGTTTTAGTTCAGTTTGGCTTTGACATACACCAAAATTCTAAAAAAAAACTACAGTTAATTTTACAGCCACAATATAGATTAGAGTTATAACTTCTTATCACTATTGCTTTCAAGAATTTTAAATACGTCTGACAACCACACGACTTTGACAGGCTCATTCGTTTACTTGTTCGAACTAATCGGACAGCATTCTGTCCCCTTTTAACTAGAATAAAATAAAAAGAAATCTATTATCTGATTCAAAAATGAATTTACAAATTGCGGCAAGCAATACATTAAATATCTTGATGACGTATGTAAAAAAATTGTGAATAAACTATAGTATGCATCGTAAATGAGAAGAAAAATAGTTATAATATCCACCCACTGCCCACATTTATTAATCTGTAAATTTTGGCGATTTTTCCAAATAAAAATAGTAGTTAAAAGAATATATTATTTTAACGGCAGCTAATTTGGATTAACGGCTAAAAAACTCTATTCCTCAAAAAACAGCATTCATTTTTTTAATATCATTACGTAAATATTGACTCCCGCATAACAACTAAAACTGTTTTTTTTTTATACAGGTCAGGCAGTCTTGGCTCATCACCGAGACCATTCCTGAAACCCCACAGCAATCCATCCGACGAACAGATGAACAGCGACGTGGAAAGCCTGGAGGATGCCAGGAAACTGGTACGCGATCTCCGCGCCAAGACCAGGCAGCAGGCTCAACAGATCATGGCGTGGAGGCGAGCTTACAAGATGCAGGTAGGTCCGCAGCGAACGCAACTGGACGATTTTCGACCGTTAACATTGAACGTTCTGTTGAAGGAGCTGTTCATAACCAGATTGCAGCGCGAGAAATGCGACCAGCTCAAGGCCATCAGCTCGAAACTTCTATTGTTCGAGTCTCGACTCATACGGAAGCAGAAGGATATCGCGGCCATGCTCAGCACTCGAGAGA
This sequence comes from Rhynchophorus ferrugineus, assembly GCF_030347505.1. Classification (NCBI taxonomy): domain Eukaryota; kingdom Metazoa; phylum Arthropoda; class Insecta; order Coleoptera; family Curculionidae; genus Rhynchophorus; species Rhynchophorus ferrugineus. The sequence continues at coordinate 84,399,699 of NW_027472580.1, read as the reverse complement.
ATATCATTTTTAAACAACAAAGGTAAACTGTTATTATATTTATAACTGAAGGGTATCGATAAAATCCTTGTAGATTATCGGTGTAATATTGCTGATAAATTGAAGAGATTTTTAATCTTTGGTTAATTACCGGAAAGTGATTATTTTTTATGTACAAAATTACATAATTTCCAAGAAAATGGAAAGATATATTTACTCAAAGTATTGGCCATTTGATTCTAGACATCCTGCCCATCTTTCATGTAATTTATTTGTCTGCTCTGCTAGCGTTCTCTGTGTGTTCCATTGACGCGAAAAATTGATAATCCGACGGGGCAAGGTCTGGAGAGTACGAGGTTTACGAGGGTGCCGGTTTTGCTTTATGAGATGTCGCGTTATCGTGCTGTAAAATTACTTTACCGTGTTTTCGGGCTCATTCTGGACGTTTTTTGATCAATGCATGGTTCAAATTAATCATTTGTTGTGGGTAGCAATCACTATTAACTACGATATACCATGCCACCCTGGTCGCGCTTAGGGTGTTTAAAATAAACCCACTTTTCATCGCTCGTCACTATCCGATACAAAAAAGACTTCCAATCATGACCAATTAATGTGGAACCCATCTTCCCATCTTTCAAATTTATTAGAATTTTTTCGGTCTGCCAGAACGTTTTTTAACTTACACATCGAAATCACCACTTTTGAGTTTTCGAAATCACGCCTCACGTATTTCTAAGGTTAGAATATGCTTACCGTAAATTTTTACCAGCGAAATATAACTTTCAGCGTTTTTTTTTCTTTTGATTAAATGAAAAAAGTAATGCACATTTTTAGGCACAAAACTTGATATTTTTAAAGAGGCATAAATCTATAATGGTGTTACTTTAACTAAATATAACATATATAGCTTTGAAATTTGATGTCAGTAGAATAAAATGATATATGTGTCAAATCATATCAATGCATACTTAGGCCTAGCGACATCTGTTAAAAAATCTGGAAATTACTTTTCGCTACAACTGGTATATAGAACAAAATAAATATAAATTGAACATTGGTGGGTGTTGTTACTGAAGCATTTTCGCCAGACTTTTCAATGTCTGTACACACGTTGCATTTATATCTTATTTTGGAGAACTGTCATCATAATCGAACATTTACAAAACAACAGAACAAGTATACTAATACACTTCAAAACACAGCTGCTCAGTATTCTAGTAACAATTAACCAATGAAATCCTCAGGATAACACGTGGGGCAAAAGTCCCGCTACCATTTTCATTGCCTATAACTTTGCTCAAAGAAAAGATAATTGAAAATGATTGATGATTGAAAAATTATATCGGCTAAATGATGACCGCGATTCGCTATGCCACTTTCGGCTCTTTTTAATTGACATTTTTCATGACATTCAGCAACAGCTGAGACTGAATTTCTTCAATTTCGTGACGAATACTTTAAATAAACTTTTAAACTTTAAGATATTGAATTGTTTGGAACTTATTTACAAAAACTTTCGATTTTAACCCATAAGAAATAGTCTTGTACAGTTAAATCCGAAGATATGGATAATGCTAAGTCGTCACTTCGCGAAAATAGTCTTCATGGATAAACGTCATTCAATAATTGAATTGTTAAATGAGCTGTGTGTCCTGTGGCCCCATCTTGCTGAAACCACATGTCTTCTAATCCTTGCTCTTCCATTTCAGACACAAGAAAATTTCAAATCATGTCTTGGTACCGTTCAGCAGTAACAGTAACTGCAACACCTAGATCATTTTCAAAAAAAAATAAGGATCAATGATGCTTCCACCATGAATACCACACCATACAGTTGTTTTTAATGGATGCAATGATGTTTCATGATTTAATTGAGGATTCTGCTTCCCAAAACCTTCTGTTCTGTTTATTGGCGTGGCCACTGAGAAGAAAATGAGCTTCATTGCTCATTATCTCTCGGTAGCAGTTTTTGGACTAATTGAATTTTGTACGGAAATATTTTCAAATTACTTTTCAAAATTGGCATTAACCTGCGTGCAGAAATGTGTAACTGGGAACCACGTCCCTGAATTGATGTTTCTGGAGATTCTACAACACTATCGCGCACCAGAGCCACATTTTCAGTGTTACGCGACGTCCATTCTCCTTCAGAACGAGGCCTGTCTGCTGTCTTACCGTACTGTCAAAAATTCGCATTTAAACGATACATTGTGACTTTGTGAGGCACTGGACAATTAAGATATTTTTAACGTAATTTCCGCTGACTGGCAATAATGGAACGATTATTTTCAATAAATATTGTCACTATTTCTGCTCGTTCTTGTGACGTATAATTATGAAACTGAGCTAAACGTCACACAACCAAAATGACGCGCAATCAAGATGGTAGAGGGAATTTTGTCCCACGTGTTAATTATTAAATGCTTATAACTTATAGATAACAAAAAGTTGCCCCATTAAGTGACCTATTTTCGACACTGTTGTGTTGTTATTATGTCTATTTCTACCATAAATATGTTTAAATGAGATAAAGTACTTAAAAATTCATAGAAATGTTTTAGTTTATTTGCAATCAACTTCACTTAATTAGCAAATAACGCTTATTAAGCTCAAAAACCTTTTTGCATATATAATGGTGATACAAAAGTTCGAATATTTTAAGCTTAAGCGGTTGACAGTACCACTCCCAATACGAGCTTTGCCTTATAAACCGAAATAAGTTATGAATTGAATTTAATAAAGTTATTCGTAGCCGGATATATTATTGTTTGTTATAGGTTGATTGAAACTCTTACCGGTAGGCTGGTAGACAACGGCTTGGACTTGCCCCAGAACGAAATAACGGAAATCGAATACTGCCTGCCCGATCTGGAATCGCTGAACGATTCAGACAGCGCGGTAGTAATGGAGGACGTAGAATACGACAGCGGATATCACATACCGAAATTCCGATCCCTAACCGGTGATGGGGTCACGGTGATGCGTTCCATATCGGACGCGGTCGACCCGAATCTGAAATACACCAGCAGACGGAACAACGGCTATCTAAGACGACCAGAAATATTAGAGACCGTGTACAGGTAAGCGCCAACGCTCCCATTAAAAAAAATCGGAAACTAGTAATCTGTTTGGCATAGTGTGGAGGAGGACGCTGATAACGATAACCAAAAGGAGGAGAAGAGCGAGGCAAACAAGCGTCGCGAATCGTTCGCTATGAGAGGAAAATCCAATTGCAACATCGGATCGAACGAGGAACATCTGGGCGATCCGATCAGAAAGGAGTCTTTAGAAGAGAAAGTTTACAGAGTGCCATCTCTCGGGTCTCACAGGTATTATCATCTTCTACGTTTATTATATTTATTAAATTTTGAAAAACTGAAAAGGCTTCCATCGTTTTATTTCTTTAAAGTAGTATCGGGTGTCCCAAACATTGTGCAAGATTTTAATCAAGTATAAGAAGCAGTTATTTAAATCTCATTTATACCAACAAGGGTTTATCTAAACTGGACCTACTGTTTAACGTGGGCTCCGAGACACGGTCCTCGGTATTAAGCCTACTGATTGCCCAGAAGACATCCGGTCTTACCCAGCCTGGTTGCTGGTGTGACTGGGATTGTTATTCCTTGTCGGATTTTCCACTGTTAAGCATAAAGTACAGCCATGCCCCGGCAGTATTCGAAACCGCGACTATCGCAACAGTAGGAGAACCGTCCTGTCGCCTTAACCACTGCGCCACCAAGCCGACTACTATTTTTTAAATGTAATCTTTCTATCGAATTACAAAATGCGGAATGATCATATTGGATAAATGTGAAAGATCGTCAAAAGCTCTATATGATGACATATATGATCAACAATATTAAGTTATTAGCAAATTGAATATAAAACGCAAATCGACTTTCAACTAAAACTAGAACAATACTGTTAATGTTTATTTAAATTTTAATTGAAAAATAACCTACTTCTAAGAATTAAAAACCAAACTTATATTTTTGACTAAAACTTTATTCGTTTACTTTTTTTTAAGATGAGAGCTTTTTACAAAGAGGCATTTATATCTTATTTTGGAGAACTGTCATCATAATCGAACATTTACAAGACAACAGAACAAGTATACTAATACACTTCAAAACACAGCTGCTCAGTATTCTAGTAACAATTAACCAATGAAATCCTCAGGATAATAGGGGGGGTAAAAGTCCCTCAACCATTTTGGTTACTTATAACTTTGCTCAAAGAAAAGATAAGTAAGTTTGGTTTTCATAGAAACACTTTTTGGTCCTACATTTTTTTTTTCGTTATGATTGAAAAATTATATCATCATCCTGCTACATCTGAGTCTGAATTTCTTCAATTTCGTGATGAATATAGTCTTTAAGATGTTGAATCGTTTGGGCCTTATTCACTTAAACTTGTGATTTTAAAAAACCCCATAAAAAAGTCTGGTGCTGTTAAATTCGGAGATGTGGCTGGCCATGCTAAATCGCCACTTCACTAAATTAGTCTTCGTGGAAAAACGTTATTCAATAATTGAATCGTTAAAGGAACTGTGTGCGCTGCGACCCCGTCTTACTGAAACCACATGTCCTCTGATCCTTGCTCTTCCATTTCAGGCACAAGAAAATTTCAAATCATGTCTTATAATTATCTTAATCTGTCAATAATTCAAAGTTCCGTATAGGCGGTTGTGTTGTCATTATGACAGCATTAATGAACATTTATTAATATCTGTCAAATATTTGATAATTTTTAATGATAATGAGTTTATCTAGGTTTAGTTCATTAAATTAAAAAACTTTAAAACAAAATGTGAAGCAAGTTCATCAGGTGTGGAATAAATATATTAAACATAAATGCGCTTGAAGCACATATGAGTACAAAAAGAGTCAAAAGCAATAGTTGAGAAAGAATATTTCGGATTTTAAAACGTATCTGTAAAATATTCGACATCGTCATGACATAAGTCCACTGTTATTTTCGAAGGATGATATATTAAGAGTTAAAATGAACAAAGGTTTTATATAAGCAAAATTATGCATTTAAAATAAAAAACACTACTCTGTTTGTTAGCATTATTTCGTACTATATACCCGAAATTATTTTCTTGTCAACCCATCTATAAATATAAAAACAAATGTATATTTCTTTTAACAGAAACTCTCAGTAAACAACAAAATTAACTCAGTAATAACTAAAACCACTCGTAGCAAATAAATCATAATCACAAATAATAAAAAAATTGTAAACACAGTATCAAAAAATAAATGGCAAACATCGTCAAAACTATTTTCACCGCATGATTCGACAACGTTCTTTGTTTTCTAACAATAGGGCTTTTTTCAATCCATTTCATTCACAATGCGTTGTGTAAGCGATAAAATTCGATTTTTAACAAGGATTTGTGGTTATAAATCGGCCTCGCCTATAAAAGGACTTACAATACTTATTATCTAAATGATGACCGCGGCTACTATACCAAACATATAAAGTTATACGTAATTGTATTCTAGATCCCGCGAAAATGAAGAACACAGTCCGGAAGAAGCCGAAGATGACGACGACCGAGACAGAGATCTTAAGAAAACCAACACGAACCAAGTGAAAACTTACAACAGAGTCATGTCCAACCACCGATCAGTCACGAAACCCAAGGACGTGAAATACAAGAGAATCAACAAAGCTAAATCGAAAAGTTTGGAGGAGTTGCGCGGAAGACTGAAGAACTGGGTCGAACAGGGTAGTAAGTTACCCGGAATAGCTCTGGAACACAGCCAAAGCTATGCTTAATGATATCTGTCTGTGACAAATATTTATGGATCTTTGTTAAATGTGAATCATACGAATTGTTGTCAATGTTCTGTCAATTCAAGGGAGAAATTGCGAAAAAGAATGAAACCATTTAGATTGTTTCGTATCTATCATAACTAAAAGTACACACTTGGATATGTTCATTTGATTGGGAATACTGAAGAAACTGGTTGATCTTGCTTAGGTTACCGTCACATATCTCTAAATCAAATGTAGAATTCAGCCAATCGAGCTAATGAAACTAATCCATACATCAACACTGTAAAAACTGTAATATTCAATTGTTAGCTATTAAAGATTACAAGATTGTTAAGAAGCTTTCATATATTGAGATTATTAATTTCGCTGAGTCGTAGTGAATTGTAGTGCTTGATACAGATCAATGATATAACATGTATAAAGTTACTTAGATTGTAAGAGCCTAAAGATACGTACTGTTTTGCCAAAATGTAAGACGAATAATTGTGGAGACAATCATATTAAAAGGTTGTGATGGTATATGTATTTGTATATAATCAAAAAATAAGCATTAATTCTAAATTAAGATAATTGTGCCCATTATCAGAAAGCACTAAATATTAACTGTAACAGTAATAATAACTTACAATTAATAATATTCGCTAGAGGAAAATACTCAATAATTTCTTCTTGTATATACTGGAGGAATTATATTTTCAAAATATTGTCCATAAGTATTAGAATTTTGTATAAAACGAAAAACATTTCAGATCCCACATAACTGAAGGATTATTACTGGGTCTGTTATTTATTAAGTATAAGTATTGTTTGTTGCATAACCAACGGACACGCCAATTGTATTTTAAACTTTGTAGATTGCTTTTTAGGATTAATATTGTTATACGCGAACCTGTATATAACAATTTGCAAACGTATAACGTTTTTCTCGATATTCCATCAAAATAATATGGCCTAAATCTTAAGATACCATATTTTTTGTAAGCTAAAAATTTGATATAGTTCCTTCTAGCTTAGATTTTATATGTAGTAGCGACAAATTAGTGCTAATGGTGGCTCATATTAAAGCCAACATATACGTTAGTAATGATTTAAAATAAAAAGCAGTTCAAATGATGTAAAATCAAGAAATGTATTTTTCCTGTGGTTATAACCAAAGCTCTATAAGACGTCCGTGTCAAAAATATGTATATTTAAATAAATGCATTATATCAACAAACATTGAAGTTGTTATTCTACCCTAATATTCTAATCTTCTAAAATAAAAATACCATTTCTATGTCTTTGTTTTATTGTCATTGTCCTCAGTATGTTTTTTTTTTAATATATAATGCCATCTAATATATTATTATTTTATATTGTCTGTTACTATTTATTATAGTTTTATAATTATAATTATAAAGTTCCTTTGATATAACCAATAGATCGAGCTACTATGTATCTTAACTTTTACCTATTTATTAATTTGGTAGATGTCTGCGGAGTAATATTTTTACAATAGTACAATCCCTTTTTAAACTTTTTTTAAATTTCTTACCAATTATTACTTTAATTAATATGTTACTTTTTGCACTGTATAATTTTGGATCCAAAGAAACCTACAGACTAATGGCTATATATACGCATGTATGCACCAATAAGGCCTGGTATTTACCATCCTGTTTAAGACTTTAAGAAGGTGGTCTGTTAAGGATATTGGTTCGTAGTTTGATAACGAGATATGGGTTTTATTTGATTTACATGTAGAAGCAAGGATGTTCATTTTCTATTGGGACGGGAAAAGGTCACATATCGTTGTACTATTATTATTGTCTGAGAAAATTCGCAAGATAGATTGTAAGCGATACAAATATTATACCTTTCCTCGTGCGGTCTGCACCTTTACTTGGCCTACCCATTGTAATACTTAATAAAATAACTGCATAATTTATTGAGTAATTATCTAACACTACAGTAAGAAAAATAAAATATATTTAATTGAAAAAATTGAACCAACTTCAAAAAATAAATAAGAAACTTACTAAAAAGTAAAATATAATCAAACCTAGATGTTTAACACAAAAAAATGTTTTAAAACAAAATATGCACATAATAATCGTTGTAATAACTAAATAAAAATAAACAAAAACATTATTTAACCTATCTACTACACATATTTTATATTCTACTATATGTACACAATTTAATTTAACACCTATCTAAACCTATACTATTTTAACTACTTTAACTAACTTTAACTACCAACTGATCCTTTTGCAGTTCGTTTGGTTTCGTTCGCTTCAACATTCTGATTTCCTACGTGTTGCCCACTAGCTGTATTGCTTCCACGTTAACCTTATAATATGAAATATTATATATTTTAAGTAATGTGATGGATTTAGTTTTACAAGTATGCTTGCGTTCTACAATATACAAATATATTTATAGTATATTCCTACTCCGACCCTGAAAAGTCCGAGACGCTGTTGGGTCGTTAATTAATAATAAATTAAAAAATATATTCCTACAAGTTTCGAAAGCCATCAAAATAGAAGAGAATGCGATTCACGATAGCGACCAGATTCTCAAAAAACAAACAAAAATATTAATCAAAAAATAAATACATGGCCTAAACAAGTGTTAATCAGATCTCGCCATAGATTACAAAAAGCTGACATCAACTATCTGGCTAAGCGAATACTAAGAGCTCTATGAACAAAACGGCTTGTTTGTAAATATAGAAGTATGCTGCTTAACAAAGATGTTATTCCTAATTGGAATTTAAATAGTAAGTCTTTCAATGTGCTTGAAGCACATAATTTAATTAAATTCATATATCCCTTAGCTTAACCTTTAAGACGGAAAACATGATCATATAAGTTCATTATTGGCTTCAGCAGAGGTTGTCCAAACTACAATCTTGAAAAAGAATTGGAAGTAAGTAGAAATACTTATTTAAACAATCTAAACTGACAGATTTGAATACTGAAACACAGATACTTTTGAAGCAAATGAATCTGCGTCTTCGACTTCAAGTAGATTGAAATCAAGTGGTGCAACACCAAAAAAGACCAAAACTCACTAGAGTTTCAAAGGGGCAACTTGTATTTTTGTATCAAATGATAAAATGGAAATTTTTTTATTATTGTTGAATGAAATATTTAATGTCCTAAAGAAAGAAAATTCTCTATGTTCCCTTTTAAAATTATGGTGGCGTATGAATGGCCACAATTGTTGGATTTGATAGTGTTTTATAAAGATATGATTATTTGATGATAAAGATTGATATATTGATATAAATGTATTATAATAATTGTTAATTTAGATCATTTTTACCGCCTAATACAGGTTTATTCTATAATATTATAAAATATTCAATTTTAAATTTTAGATGAAATTTAGAATAAAGGTAATATCTAAATTAGTAATAGTATCTATCGTAATGACTAAACTACATGAATATATCATAAATAACCGAAATTTTACAATTATACTGAAAAATATTTCTATGATTTCCATAATCACCTCCATTAGATGGCGCTAAAAACATTTTAGAATCTTTCAAACTTTTCTAACATATTATTTATTTTTTAACAATATTAAGTTTTAATTTATGAATTAAAAGGGTTTATTTATACATACTAAATATATATTCTTGTATATATAACAGGGTGTTTCCGCCATTATAAAATATTATTAGTTCAGTAGCTCAGTCTTATAGGAAACTTCTTTTTAAGAAACTATCTATCCTTCTTTGTAATATCTTAAATGACAGAGACCGATAGATTACCGGGAAGCGGTTTATTTGTCAAATCAATTAACGTTTACGTTCTTCCATCAAAATTGAGACTAGTATGAATAGTGTTGTGAGTGTGAATGAGAAATAAAATAGGTTTTTGTATATTTTTCGTTCAGTTAATGTTGTTCCAATTCAGCTATGACCTAAAGTAAGTGTATTTAAATTAATAATGTTCTTTACTGGCCTGAAACTTAAATTGTTTAATGAAAGGTCTTTTTAAACTAGATAGTCGACATGGCGTTTAGGAATCATTTTGGCAAATTGTAATTCATTTATTTTATTTATCTTTACTTATATTTTTTATCTATATCCTCATGTAATGAAAATTGTGTTCGAAAATTTGGCGGTATATTTTTAATATACCTAATTGCACAATACTAACAAGAACTACACCCTTTCTTTATCTTGTTTATATTTGAAGAGACGAATTGCCTTTAATTATAAAGTTTTTGTAATATTTACACCAATATATCTTGATCTTTCACTTTTTATTTAATGTGTTTCTTAATTATATAAATGTTTAAAATGATACAAATACACTTTATCCTAACCTCAACTTTGTATTCTTAAATTGTTTCATTATTCAGCTATTTACCTATAAAGTACTATTTAAATATATTATTAATAGAGTTTTTATTTTATTGAGAAATTAACATTTGTTTATTCAAAAGATCGTAGATAATGGACGATATAAGTTCGGCTTTAGATCCAAATGAATTAATGGATTTGGACGAGCACGAACCATATGAAATAGACGACGATGAAGATGATATTCAGGATGAATCGGTTACATCGCCGTTCCAGCACCTTTCTTCTGGACCGGCTTCAGCAGCAACTTCAGTTGCTTCTTCACCTCCAATGGCAGATGATTTTCCAACTCCATTTAATTTTACAGGTAAACCTCTTGCTATCAAAAGAGGTCGGGGTAGGCCTAGAAGAGAAGGGGGTAAGTAAATTATTTTTGTTTTGTTTTTAAGTTAATATGTATGATTAATTATTAGGTAAACCACCTCCTAAGAGAGGTAGTGGCGGTGTGCCAAGGGTTCGTCGGCCAAAGTCTATAGGTTTATCAAGATATCGGGGTTCTAGAAGTGTGAGACAGCCTGATAGAATGGACTTTGAACTACCAATGATCAGGTAGTGATAGGATTCTCAGTATTGAACAAAATAAGATTTTAAAATTCCATTTTAGTCCCTCATCTTTAGATGATATGTCATTACCAGATTCAGATGGTTATTTCTTTCATGAAAGAGAAAGACCTATACCAGCAGCTTCAGAAGAAAATCCTTATGGCCCTGAAACCTGGCCTGGCAAGGTATGTGCATTCTGTAATCTGGGTGAACGCAGTCAGTTGGGACAAGGTGAAATGTTACGTCTCAACTGCCCTGAAGGGTTTACACCTCAAAGAATTTTAACAAATGAGCCAAATAACCAAATCCCCCCCCAAGCTCCTGAAAAGGATTCTGGGGATAAAAGTCCAAGAGGTCCAGTAACTTGCAGGTACTGCTGCTAAAATTGAATTTTAGATTCAAATATGAACTTATTTAATATGCTTTCTAGGCGGATGAAGAATTTTAGTAAAGCAAGAAATATGACATCAACTAATGAACATATAGATGAATTGAGCATTATTGGTTACACTGAACCACCTAGTATTAGTATTTTATATGAACCAACTGGTCAGTTTTATGTTCATAGGAATTGTGCTTTATGGTCCAATGGAGTCAGCAGAACAGGTTAGTAATTGAGTTTTATTAAATGTGTTGAATCGGCAGTCTGATTCACCCTTACCAGCTTCCAAGATTCAACAAGAAGCGAGTTAGTCATTTTTTAAAATTTGATATTTGAACTTTTCACTTATCTTTTATAAAGCAGCATCATATGTATATATATAATATATATACATATATAACATTTTTGAAATAGACAAGGCACAATTTGCTCTTGGAATGATATTTATTGATTATGAAGTGAATTTGAATATTTATTTGTATCTTTTAAAAGCTCTAAAATATTGATATATTATAAATATTCGATGTAAAACATGCTTCGACGGATCAAGCGAAACTGAACATGGTCCCATAAGAGTACTATATACACTGTTTCAATTGGTCTTGCCTATGTTTGCTAATTTAGATTTTTTCATAGAATACAATATGTGTTATTAAACTTAAAGAACATCATTGATGTATTTTATTTTTATATGCGCTTGTGTAGCAGGCACTATTAAACTGTTTCATTTGAGCAATCATTAAATTCCTTAGCTCGCAACGAGAATCCAGGTTGTTAATTAATTCACTAGATTTTCCACAGCAATGCCAAAAGTGGTCGTATTTCGTTTTGTTGAAGTTTGAGACTAATTTTCTTATGCAGTGATAGAAAAAACTGATGAAACTAGATGAAAACTTTCTTGCAGTTGCATATATATATATATGTATATATATATATATATATATATATATATATATATATATATATATATATATATATATATATATATACCAACAGTTGTATCAAAATGGGTTTATTCGTATTAGTTTCAGAAATGTCAATATTAAAACATAGTCTCGTCTTGTCCGGCCTGTCGTTGGTATATCGAGGTAGACCGACATATTTCACAGTGACATAACTGTTAAATTACTTGATTAATTCTTAAAATAATTTTCCGGAACGCTGGGTCAGTAGGGTCAAAAATAAGTTCTTCTTGGAGATGTCAGTGATTCACGAAACTGATATCAATTAGTTTCTGGGTATCCTTATAAATAAATGTAAACTGTTTCTTAATTACTTATATTACTTACGAATACAGTTACAATACAATACTGTAAATACTCGAACTATAGTCGATCATACGGATCGATATTAATATACAAATTTGGACTAATAACTAGTCGCCAATATAAACTTAAATACTACCTGAATGTTTTGTCGTGAATGATAACGCGAATGCGTGTGAACATCTTGGTTCACTCTATTTAAGGTGGTGTGTATGCCACACCCACTCTGAAACTATACGGTTTCCTACGATCACCTTTTCTTGGAACCAGTAGTCTTACTAACCACTTACGCGGGTTTTTCCTTACCCAAGTAAACTACGCTGTGACAATAAAATGTTCTGCCAGAGAGGCCCAAAATACAGTCATAAAGTTATAAAAGGGCCGATGTTATGAAAACGGTATTTTGTGAAATAAATATAAAAATTTTATAAACATAATAAATAATTTTTCTAATTTATCTCTCTGATGTCCTGAACAATAACTGAAATATAATATTTTATACAAATATCATTATGGATTAATACATTATATTATTTTATACAGAAACATATAATACATATAGCATTACACCAAGTAGGGTGGTAGTATTGATATAATTGAAGCAAGTCGTTAAAAAGAATGGGCAGAATTGATAAAAAAAGGTCATCGAACAAAACGAAAAGCTTTCCCCGAACCGTGATTATAAATATTTTTACTATATTTAAGATTTAGGTACTTGGTATTAATTTATCAACAAAATCTATTTTAAAATTACTTTTTTTTGTTTTTGTTTTACTGTTTTTTTTTTGAGAATAGCAGTTACATAATTAATATATTGTTGTTGGCTATTAGTTAGCAACAAGAAGCTGTAATTGTTTACTCATCGTCATCATCGCTGTTCATCTCCACTTAGAAACTCGGAATTTGTTGTAACCAGAGTTTCATTGTGTGTCTTACATATTTTCTGTTTTAAGAACATCAAGCATTGGAAAACGTTGGACCAGTTGTATTGAAAAGTTCCTCGACAAAATGTTCGTTGTGTAACCATTACGGTGCTAGTTTAACTTGCAAAGTGGAGAATTGCAATAAGGTGTATCATTTTCCATGTGCCACCGCCTCCTGTGCCTTACAAGAACTTAGTTCTTTATCAACGTATTGTAATTCCCATCTTGGCGAAGCTGCAATACGCGGTGAAGGTATATTTTGATCTATATTTTAGTCCATGTATATAGTCTAACCAAATTTTTTATAGTATCCGTTTGCTGCACTTGTAAAAGTGTTGGTGATATTGCAAATCTAGTGTATTGCTCAAGCTGTGGTGCCCATTATCACGGGGGTTGTGTCGGAGTAACTCAGACACCAGGTAATCTAGATATATCTATTTTTTTACGTAAACATAACCGTCAAATTAACCACATATAGGTGCAAGAGCGGGATGGCAATGTCGAAAATGCAGAATGTGCCAGGTTTGTCGTGTGATAGGTGATGAGACCAAGTTAATGACATGCGAACAGTGTGATAAAGTTTACCATGCCAGTTGCCAAAGACCTATTGTTACATCGGTACCAAAATATGGATGGAAATGTAAGGTAGGTTGCAACAGTATATTTAATGGGTAAAACCCTTTAAACATTTTAAGGCAAGTTACACATTATGAAAGAAGGTTGCTTCATTCCAAAAGCATCCCATTATCTCGCTATTTTATTGTATACAAAATTGTTGGTTCACTAATTTTTTTTACAGTGTTGTAGAATCTGTGGAGATTGTGGGTCTAGAACTCCGGGGGCGGGACTGTCATCCCGCTGGCATTTGCATTATACCGTTTGTGATTCCTGCTATCAGCAAAGGAATAAAGGGTGTTGCTGCCCAGTATGTCAAAGAGCTTATAGATCGCACGCTCATAGAGAAATGATTCAATGTACCAAGTGTAGAAAGTAAGTTATGTTAAGCATTTGCTCTTATTTAATCAAACATGACTTTTTACTTTGATAAGGTTTGTTCATGGATCTTGTGACCCAGAAGCAGATTTGCTAACCTACAAACAGAAAAAAGAGAGTACTCCAGATTATGAGTATGTTTGTATCGCATGCAAGACAAAGACAATATCTTCTGTGCCGGGGAGACAGATAAGCAGCAAGAGATCAAGTATGTATTTCCAGCACATACATTAAATTTAACTCAACATTATTAATTTATTTTAGGTACAGATGAGCCTGGTGATTTTTCAGCCTCTCAAGAGTCTTTTTATGATGACATGTCAGAATTCGATACTATTCCATCAGAAGAGGGTTTCAGAAGCATAGGTTTGGGAAAAGGGAAACCTTTTGCAAGCAAAATTGGAAAAAAGAGGCTTAGTTATTCCACCGGTAAACCAGGAAGACCTAAAGGCAGTTTTGGTAAAGGTAAAGGTACATCTTAATTAAAATTTAATTTTTTTGTATTATATATTATTTCTTATTAAGGTATTCCTGGAAAACAAGGCTTTATGAAACGACAGAGGATAGATTTTGGAAGGAAAAGAGGCCCCAAAGCTAAAATGAGAGGTGTATTTGGTGCACCGGGTGTCGGTTTGTCTCGACCTATCTCAGATGGAAAAGGCGATGATGAACCTGGTGGAGATAATCGTTTAGTGCTCTGTTCTGCTAAAGATAAATTTATATTAACACAAGATGTTTGTGTAATGTGTGGGGCATTAGGTACTGATCAAGAGGGCTGTCTTATTTCCTGTGTACAATGTGGACAGTGTTATCATCCATACTGTGTCAATGTTAAAGTAACAAAAGTTATCCTGCAAAAAGGTTGGAGGTACTGAATAACTGATATATTTTTTAATCATTATCCTTAACCATAAAACTATTTTAGGTGTTTAGATTGTACAGTTTGTGAAGGTTGTGGTCAAAGGGACGATGAAGGACGTCTAATACTCTGCGATGATTGCGATGTTTCCTACCATACTTATTGTATGGATCCACCATTGGAATATGTTCCCGATGGCACTTGGAAATGCAAGGTATTTAAATAAATAGTTCATAACAGGTCAATTGAAGTCCTCGCCGTACTATAGTAAAACATATTGTTTTGTCAAAATTAGTTTTTTTTATTCATCATAATTCGCTTCAAGGGTGATACACTGATTATAGCGACTCTCCAACTTTTCGATACCATTTTAGTAATACGATTTGTCCTTTACTTCAAAATAGGCCTCAGTTTCAGCGATCACATCTTCATTCGACGAAAATTTCTTCCCAGCAAGCATTATTTTGAGATCTGAGAAAAGGAAATAGCCTCTGTGGACCAAATCTGGAGAATACGGTGGATGTCGAAGCAGTTCGAAGCCCAATTCATGGATTTTTGCCATCGTTTTCACTGACTTGTGACATGGTGCATTGTCTTGGTGAAGCAGCACTTTCTTTTTCTTCAAATGCGGCCGTTTTCCGCCAATTTCGCCCTTCAAACGGTCCAATAACGCTATGTGGTGGTCGCTGTTGATAGTCCTGCGTTTTTCAAAGTAGTCAATGAAAATTATTCCATGCGCATCCCAAAATACCGACGCCATAACCTTGCCAGCCGACTGTTGCGTTTTCCCACGCTTTGGAGCAGGTTCATCGTGTGCAGTCCACTCGGATAACTGTCGATTGGACTTCGGAGTGAAATGACGGAGCCATGTTTCATCCATTGTCACATATCGATGCAAAAACTCGGATTTATTATGCCTGATTATCTTCAAACACTGCTCCGAATCATCAACTCGTTGTTTTTGGTCAAAAGTGAGCTCGCGCGGCACCCACTTTGCACGCAGCTTTCTCATACCCAAATGTTCGTGAATGATATGATGTATACATTCAGTTGATATCTGAGGGTGTCTGCTATTTCATTCAATTTCAATTTACGGTCATTTAAAATCATTTTGTGGATTTTTTAAAATGTTTTCGTCGGTAACAACCTCTTTTGGGCGTCTACTGCGTTCACCGTCTTCGGTGTTCATTTCACCACGTCTAAACTTAACATACCAATCCATGATGTCTGATTTTCCTGGGACAGTGTCCGGAAACTCGGAATCAAGCCAAGTTTAAGCTTGAACTGTATTTTTACCTTTCAAAAATCAATATTTTATCAACACGCGAAATTCCTTTTTATCAATTTTTTTTTCACAATAACAAGTTTCTTCACTCAAAATGCTATAATTTAACTAATGATCCGACAGCTGTCAAGTTTATACGCGCATCTTTTGAGAGTTAGGGCTAACTAAAAAACATGAATTTAATTATAGCACCATCTATGTGTTGTGTCAGGCCGGAGACTTTATAAGTGCATCACTGTATTTCCGCTTGTACTTTTTTCTATTTGAACAGCATTAAGTAAGTTAAGGTCCAAATAGATTGATTATTAGTGCTTTGTGCAAATGCATTTAGTAATGAAACCTAAAATTAACCAGAGGTCAAATACTACTAAAATTTACAGAAAAATATTAACAACTTTTAGAATTACCTTTAGTACAATGATATTCTATGGCTTCAGAATTAATAACAGTCCTTAAGAAAGAACAAATGTTTCCTTTTTCCTCACCAGACATCAAATTAAGTCAATATTGTGATTTCGAAAATCTAAATATCTTGTAAGCAAAGAACACAGATGATTCTTGTTATCCTCGAATTTTGTTATTCTATGTTAGGATGAAATTTCCTTCCGATAAAGTAGGTACACTAATGTGTTTTCTCTGCAAAAAATGTAAAATATAACTTCACGTGACTATTCTATTCTTAATTGTTTTTATCCAAACTTGCCATAACTCTTTAATAGTTCCAACAACACGGGAATAACCGAAAGTAACACAAAACACTGCTTAGATTTAAAAAAATGTTTAATAATGTTTTGTTCGCTCGCTTTCCGTTTTACCATGGTTTCAAATGTAAAATCAAACATTCACTTAACCATCCGGTCACTGACCAAACTTTCACCATTCGTTCAATTACCGGGTACCTACCTATAGCGTGGCAGAGCCAACAGAATACCTGACAATTGACGAGCAACTTTATCCATACCGAGGTCGAACTAGATTCACTCAGTATATTCCGTTAAAGCCAGCTAAATATGGAATTAAAGTATGACGGATATGTGATGCTGAAAATTCGTATCCACTTACTGGGCAGTTTTACACTGGAATTTCTTCACTACTCTTCCACTGGCAATATTTTTACTTGGAACTTGACAATTGTTGGCACCTTGAAGAAAGATAAACCATACATTCCACCAGCAATGGCTGTATTAAAATCGGGAGAAGAATTATCCAGTGTTTAGCTTTGATAAAAAAGTTACCCTATGTAGTTATGTGCCAAAAAAAAACAAGGTAGTAATTATGTTCTTATCAATCCATCATGAAGCTAACATTAGTGATAGTGCAAAGAAAAAACCAGAAATTATTGAGTTTTATAACTGGTCTAAAGCTGGAGTAGACACGATGGATAAAATGCTTGGTATATATACTACAACAAGATCAACTCAAAGGTGGCTTCTAGCCTTTTTTAACAATATTCTCGATATTGCCTGCCTTGCTTTATATATTTTGTATTATGAGAATAATAAAGTGTATGTTAAAAAATCGTATGAACGACGATTATTTTATCGGCAATTGGGCAGGGAGTTATGTACTTCATTCGTTGAAAGTGGTTCGAATAATGCACAAATTTTGAGTCATTTCTCAACGAAAGTGGCGATTGAATCTCTTCTTGGTCGAGCTATCAATCCGAATGCGCATCAGCGAACATCATCTGTATCATTTACACCTCAGACGCAGCTTGATTCAACTGGGAGGAAAAAGATTACTGGTGTATGCTATGAATGTCTTCAAAGTGAATTCAAAAAAACGTCCCAAAACTAGAAAAATTTGTTCGGTATGTGAGAACCCTATTTGTGACGAACACTGTATTACAACCACGACATATGAATGATGTACGATATAATTTAATGTACTTCAATTTTTATCTGGCACTGTATCATAATAAATAAAAGAATGTAAATAAATAAATAGGAAAAGAATGGAAAACAATATTAATAAAATAAAACAGAGTTATGTATTTCTTACTTACTATTTTTGTCATTGTTTATAATAAGAATTATTGTTTAAATAAAAAATTACAAACTATATTGTCAATTATCAATTTAACAGTCAAATTAACTAACTAAATACTTTAATAAGCAGTCTCTGAAGTGGTCTACTAATACACCTACTAATAAACCAATTGTTAAAAGGTAGATTTAAAAAGGTGGTTGCCCTACATAAGCACAGGAACAAAACATCTCAATTTCAAGTTTATCATTTATGCAATAAGCATTTTTAAGGTTTTGAATAAAAGTTGATTTTGTCACTAGAAATGGTGCAGTTTATTTTGACACTTAGACTTATTATGTTTAACTGGTGTCATTTGAAAGTCATGGGAATGTGGTTATCAGTTAACAATATTTTAATTCAAAAATGTTTTTATTTTTTTTATAACAAAACTCTATCCTAGTGTTAAGAAATCAATTCATTATAAAAAGGAATTTCCTTACTTGATGCAATTATTTTTAGTGGTGCGCTTGCTGTCAAACTTGCGGCTCGGCCGATCCCGGATTTAATTCAAGCTGGATCAACGGATTTACTGAATGTGGGCCCTGTGCGTCTCACGTCACTTGTCCGTGTTGTTGCGAGCCGTACTCCGAAGGAGACATTATTATTAAATGTTCCCAGTGTGAACGTTGGCTCCATGGATCATGTGATCTTATTAAAACAGAACAGGTAAAACTGATTCTTCCTGAGATTTGATTATGCCATTAAACATGGATATTAATAGGATGCAGAAAAATGTGCGGAAGAGGGTTATTGTTGTGTATTATGCCGACCCAGAGATATTCTTCCTCCTCATTTAGTACCACCGCCAGTAAATGCAAAGCCGCCAACTCCAACAAAAAGTCCGGAGGCACGATCTATCGCGAACTTTGTCGTGGACGGTGTTTGCCTAAGTGAAGCTGGAAATAATTTAATCAAATCTCTCTCGATGGAACAGCACGGAACCAGAAAGAAAAGAAAAAAATTACCTACCGTTCAAGATAAAGAGGCCGGCATTATGGCTACTATAGAATCAGTTATAGCAGGAGGTAATGCAGGTATTTTATAAACTAAAATTATTTTATTATATATACTAAATATTTGAATAATTCAAGGAGAGAATAGTTTAGAAGACACAAAACTAGAATTAGTTGATATGAAAGATGAACCTCAAGAAATTTATAAAGAAGGAATGATTTGGACAAAAGAGGATGGATCTCCCCCAGAAGGCTTTACTATATTTACACTTGAAAATGGAATATCTGTATTGAGAAGGAAGAGACAAAGAAATCTTCAGAAACTAGGAATTGGAGGATTTCTAGTCAGAATGAGAGGATTAAGAACAGGACAAGATAATGATGATATTGATACATTGCCAGGGCAAACTACACCCACAAGTAATATTATTTTCGTAAATAATTCATTCATTTTATCAGTATTTATGTAGGTTTAGATTCTCCAATGCCGCTCGCTTCAGTTAGCTCTGATGGTGATAAACCAAAAAAGAAACCAATCAGACGAAAAATGAAAAGCAAATTATCAGAGACTTTTCCTCCATATCTTCAAGAAGCCTTTTTTGGCAAGGAACTTATGGATATTACTGACACTAAAAAAATGGAAAGTGGAAGCAGTGATGATGAAAAAGAGGAGAAATATAACCCCACCGTAAGCATGAATATTATAAATATTTTCAAATAGTATATGACTTTGATTGTTAAAGGAGGAATTAATGACCATTGACTCAAAGCCTGAAAAGCCCATTAATGATTCAACGATCCATAAGAATCAACAAATATTAGAAGAACAGAAGGACGATAAATCGAATTTAGTAAAGGATGAGGAAGATGACAGTACTGAAGATTTGAAGGATGTTCTCGCTTTGCCCGGAGATCTTTTGGATGCTGATTTAGTTAATAGTATTATTAATGAAGAAGATGATGACTTAACTAAAAACACAGAGCTTGAAGCTTTAGGAGGTATATTTTATCTTTGTTTTGTGTCCTTTTGTTTAATTATTTTGTTTCTGTATCTAAGATGAAGGAGAATTATCTCAAACGCTAGGTAGTACAGAAAACTCGAAAGATGCCAAAGATGAATTCAGTGAAATATTAGGATCACATTTTGGTTTAGAATCTATACCAAATATCAATAGTAAAGATGTAGAGGACATTTTTAAGGTATTTTACTAATTAATTGTTTTGTGTATTGATTATATATAACTAAATATATTGGTTGGCACATATAGGGTGTACTTACTGATGAATCGCAAGAGTCACAGCTTTCTCAAGAAGCCAACATATTCCCTAATATACAGACGAATACATCGCCGATGTTCCCTATTGCCTCTTCTCAACCATCACCTGCTTCCATTCAACAAATGTCACTTACGACATCGACTGTACAGCGCCCAACAGCTTTACCTGGTGTACAACATGTTAGTTTTCCTCCTTCTCCGTATCACTCTGAATATAGCAAGTAAGTAAATCAGTGACAGGTCTATTTCATTTCGTGTATTATAAACTCACTTTATAGCAGCCCTCAATTCAGTCCTGCCTTTTCCGAACCTCCCAGCCCTTGGGTGGGTATGAATGATAACGCTGAAATAGACAGCACAAGCGTTGGCGTACCTACGACCTACAATCAGCGTTCATCCGAAAAGATGAAAGCCGATGAAGGATTGGGCAGTGGTGCTACGATATCAGCTGTATTGTATGCCAACATTAATCATCCTGAGTGGAAAACTGAGTATCCAGCTTGGTCAGATCGGTATGTCAACTTGATACTTATTCGCGGTATTAAATACTTTCGGGATAAATATCGGGTGTCTCAAAAAAAGCTTATGTTTAATCGAAAAATATAACGTTTTACATTTATTCATTATTAAAGCACGCAATTTAGCAAAATATATCTAAGAGGTTTGTAAGTAAATGAAAATTTCACTTACAAACATCACATTCAAAAAAGTAAGGGCCGATAAATCCTCGTGTCAGAGATTGTAGGGTAATTTTAGATGATTTTAAGGAGCTTATAATAAGAGGCAGTTACATAATGTGCTGGTTTGCAAAATCAAGTTCATTTACTTTTGTAAATGGGCACTGGAGAGCAGTGATCTCTGTATCTCTATTAAAATCTCTGTATATTTAAATCACAATCAAGTCGTCCAGGTTTTGGAATTTTCAGTCTCTTTAAATGTTTTAGTCTATTTTCAAAGAAGTGTTACCACAAGTTAAGCAAATTAAAACTTTATTTTCAAACACCTTGTATACAATTAATGCATGAGTTATCTTGATGGTGATTTAATGTATTTTAGAATATACAATATTACTTTTTTTTCAAATAGGTATAAGCAAATAATTAAAAAATGGAGAACACTAACTCAAGAACTGAAAGGCCCTTTCTTGCAAAAAGCCCGAGACAACAGAAGCCAGTTGAGAATGAAGAAACAACAACAGGTGCGTTTGATCATTAAGCTAAACGTTTATATTTTGGGGAGATTAATATTAAATTTCATTCAAGTACAATATATAAAAATATCAAATTGTCATTCTTGCTTAAGATATTTGTTTTTTTTCTATTCTACTTATATCACGGATAATTAGAAAATAAGCATGCTCTTTATTGAGCTTGTTTGGGTAAGGGATTGTCACTAACGCTGTTTAATCTCCATAAATATTATAAAAATGAATCAGTACTATAATGTACCGCCTCGTTACTACTATAAAGAGTACTAATTTTGTAATATTTATAGGAGTACTACACATTTAAGTGTGTTGTATTATTAATAATTTTCGAGGCATGACAAGCTTACAGATTTCACTTTTATAATTGTTTAACGTAACGAAAGAGAGGTTAACATAATACTGCGACATTACAATTATTAGGAAGCGATGTTATATTCAATGTCATATCAATAGCAAATTAAATTGAATATCATACATTAAATCTTCAACAATTAATGAGCCTTCAATAATATACATCAGTTATATACAATATAAAAAAGTGATGAACTTTTTTCTTGCTTTCATAATACTATTTTTTAACTTTGTTTCATAAAATCATTTTTAATCGCTTGACAATAATTTTGGAAATAATGATAGCAGAAAACAGTTTTGATTCATCATGACATCTAGATGTTAGCAATTGTATCTTCTCTGCTAATAATCCCGATAAAACAAATATAATGTAACATAACGCGATACATATTATGTTGATATGATATATATTATATTATGGACCTTGTTTCTTTCGAATTTGTTGCGTATAAGGGATCTGTTACCTGAGTCATAGGTTTTATCATTTTTGTTATCTTGGCGTTAATATTTGTATCTGATACCCAAAATGTTTTATTTCTGAAGAACGAATGATGACCTCTTTCAGTATCAGTAGCAAACAAATTTTATCCCTAGACAGTATAGCTGATTGTGCAAAAGCTATTCAAGACAAATATTCTAAGATCTGCTAACTTTTATAGATAATATTTTCTTCATTGTGTTAAAATACCTGTTTCATCACAGTTATGGATCTTCAGTTATGGAACAAATCTTGCTTTTCCATCAGTTTTCCTAGAAGCTTATAGAAAAATTGTATATTCATTTTATTAAAAGATGTAATTCTGCTTGTTGCTTATGGCTTAGAAATTCATTGAATTATTCATTCACTATTTCTTGAAGATTTGTCGAAGTTGTTTTTTAAATTTAGTTCCTATTGATAATTCTGTTCAGCTTTCGACATATAATATAAAATATTAATGCAATTATAAATTAGCGATAATCCTTTAATATTTTTATTTAGCTGGGGACAAAATCAGAATTATTACTTCCTCCTTACTTACAATATTTAGTAGTGTCTTTCAAGTTCAAAAATAATTTGCTGTGGAATCAATCTTTCTGTTCTCAAGAATTGTAGCTTGAACCTTGTAAATGTTAGGGTAATTTAATATAAAGTATTCATTGACCGATTAAACGGTAAAATTCCGTATTCAACTTAAATAATTTATACTAAAAAACCTTATAAATTTAGTAAAAACAATGAAAAAGGTCGACGTTTTAACCAATGATCTACTTTTTTATTTGCTATTGATTTCTTCCTGCCATTTAAAGAAACTTGAAAATGTTATGATTGTATATATACATATTTCTTGATAATTGTTTTACGAGTATAGTGTATTATTAGTTAATTTTTGTTCGTCGTTAACCCCTCTGTAAATATTTATGTGCTGTCACGTTGTTGCCCCTTTAGTCACAGACCGCCAAGGACTCTTCCACCCCAAGCCCTGCGACGGGCACGAAGCCTCCTGCCCCTGTTCCGGCCCTAGCCAACAGCCTACCATCCACCGGATCGCCGTCCAGCACGCAGGCGCCGGCGCCAACGTCCGAGGTGTGCACCGTGCAGAAAATGCCTGCGCCTCCACTAACCACTAGCTCTGTATCTACCATGACCCAAGCACCCCGTAACGCCCCCCCTTCCCCACCGACTCATCAACAATTTACCGTGCACGGTCACGCGGTCGGTCCAGGAGACCGGGTGGGCCCCGCTCCCAACGTTACCGTCAATCCCAATTATCAGCCCAATCCCTGCTCCGATCACGCCCCTCTATCCCGTTGCCTTTCTCTAACACAGCACAATTCGGCTTCGGATCAGCAGATCCGGGTGCTGACGCCATCCGAGATCATGCGCACACTTCCCTCGCTCTGTCAGGAAAACTATGAGCCGCCGCAGCAGCCGGTGAGAATCCCGATTTGGTGTGGATTGAGCGGTTTTTCTTTCTTTTTATTTTAATATATATTTATGATTTCGTTTAATCCCTTAGTTGCGCGGTTTTTTGTTTGTTTTTGTATCAGTATTTGACACGCAGGGAATTTTAAACTGTCATTGACAATAAACTTTGTTTTTTAGTAGATATTTCGAATATAAAATTACATTGGCAAAAATCTTACCATACTTGGATGATATATCATCTTTTAAAAAATGGCAATAGTTATTTTCCAAGGAATAACACGAATTGCCCAGTAACCAACTGTAAATTATTAATTTTATTTTAAAATGTCCAAAATTTCAGATATCTTTGCGTGTTTACTCCACTTAATAATTTTAAATCTTACATAAGAAATATATTGTTTTAAGATTATCACAATTCCATTTCCCCTAAAAGCATGTTATATATATAACAGGTAACCTACCTAGTCCCTATCCAATATTCAGGTATCAGAGCTATTTTATATTCTTGTTACTAATGTTGGTATTGGGATTTAATATCGCTGCTAAACTAAAGACAAATCAGATTGTAAAATAAAATTCCTAACTCGGTGGCATTATGTAGTATTTACGGTGTTGGTCAAACATTTGTTCTTTGTGTTATTGTTTTTTAGTTTTTAATTAATTTTTTTAGTGTCAAATTATTTGCATGTTTTGCAGGCTGTATAATGTAATGTTTTGAATTTAATTTTCATATTAACACAGGACAACGGGTGTTTTTATTGATCAATAGATATTACTAATAATATACAGATAAAACATTTCATCAATTTATTTAACTAGAATACTATGAGGGATAAAAACACCAATTTTATTGAGTTCAAATCTTTCAGTGATTTTACAATCTAACCTTAACCATTTCATTTTATGTACTTTTTTATGGTAGCCAGAATCACTAAAGATCATTTGAACTGTCTGCGCTTTAGTTTCTATAAACTTTCATATTTCTACGATTCGATGCAGGACCAGGAAAAAATCGTCCAACAACAAAAATCGGCCCGAGAAGCTGAAAATGAACGTCGGTGGAAACAGTTGCAGGCTATGAGGCAACAACAAGCTCAACAACAGCATCATGTCTTACAAGAACAGCGTGTTCAGGGTAATGATTATTGTAACGGAAGAGTTTCACATAATATATATCTATGTTATTTTATAGAAAATGCGAGAGTACAAAGAATCAATCCAGAACCGTCAATTAACATGCAAAATAATCAAACTAGTCCGTTACACGTTAGTACGAATTCTCAAGATCCCAGTCCTGTGGCTTCACCCTCTCCCGTTTCCCGTCAATTTGTTGGTATGAAATCCCCAACGTTTGCGCATCCTTCTCCACAGCCCACTAATATTCGTACTCCGACTCCTTCACAGTCTCCAGTTCATGAATTTCCACCTCAAAATCCTCCAAGTCAAGTGCCTGAACCACTGACGCCGGATTATGTCCAAAACAGCCAACAACAGAAACCCGGGCCGTTTGTTAAAGGTCCCGGAGTTGCTACAAATGAGCCGTTTCAGGTTCAGAAGCAACAATTTCCACCTATACGTCCACCTATGCAGGTAAAGAAAATGTTATTAAAATTACAACTAAAAAAATAGTAAGACTTGAAGTGATGGTGTTGTGTCCACCCATTAACCTACTAAAAAGTCTTACTTTTTTTTATTACGGTAACAATAAATATATTTTTTAAACAATTATTTCTAAGATATTTAACGTATTTCTGAATAGATACGACCTGACCAACCAGAAGTGACTCGTCAGCTCAGAGATTTACTGCAACGCCAGCAACAAGTTAAAAACTTCAGTTTTGGAACTCCTGAGGAGAAACCTGGTCAAAGAACATCTGAATCTGAAATACCACCAGCTAGTACCCCTTCAGCTACCGATACAACATTTAGGTTTGCAAAAAACTGCTTTAAAAAGTAGATGATAAATTTACATTTTACAATCTTTAGACAACCATTACCTCCTGGAGCAGCTAGGCCCAGAATTCCAATGGCAATAGGTAATCGCCCTGGAATGAATGTAAGGATGCAACAACTAGATGGTAGACTGCAGGGCTTAGATCCTAGAACCAGACTTTTGTTACAGCAGCAGGTAAGATAATCGAACGTGATTAAATACTAAAAATATTCTAAGAACCTTGCTCCATTAATGAATGTAGAAATAGATCTAAAAATAATACTAGTATAAATATAGTAATAGCACAGCACTAATAAATATTTCATCCCAATAAAGTTATCTTTCCATTATATGAATGAGTTTCTAGAAAAAACTATAAAAATATAATATATAATTAAAAAAGGTATTTTATTTGATGGAAATAAAAATTTCATGATGTGATCAAGAATACCTATTTACCACTTAGAAAACCATGAACACTTCTAAAGAACTGTTAATACTTCAAGAATATTGACGTATGTCAATTTCTTCGACATGACGTTTTACATTAGTCAATTTTAACCACAGCTACTAATGGTGTCTCTTTTATCGAACGAAACAGCCTTAATTTTATTCCCTCTGTAATGTATCTTACTAATAATAAAATAATGTTTCAGAGACTTTCAACGCCCATGCAACAACAGATTGTTAACAATTCAACAATACGATATACAGCTGTTGGAGGCAATAGGCCTACAACCATTGAACCATATGAACAACTGTTACATCAAAGACAGGCATTACAAACACGTACACCAACATTTGATCAGAACAACCCAAGAGTATCGTTGGTGCAGGGTCCTATGCAAAGGCCTCCAACTGTTGTTTCTCAGCCATCAGCGTTGGCCGGCAATCCTCCAAATCAAGGAGAATCCGCAACTGAACAAGAGATTCCTGACAATGTTACTGCAGAACTAGAAAAGTTAGAACAGGAGACAGGTATTTTTTTTAACAATGCATTCCAATTGTAATTTGTACACCTATTACTTTATTAGGAACTATGGCAGAGCTTCAAGGGGTTAGTGAAATTCTTGGAGGGTTGGGTGATGATGATGACGAGCTTTTAGCTGAAATGGGCGCAGACTTTAATATCCTGGAATATGCTGATCCAGAACTAGAAGCATTAGCTGGAGAAAAGACAAATATTCTTGATTTAGATTTGGAAGAGGATCACTTAAGGCAAGAGCGTAAAAAAGAGATGGCTCAACAAAAACAGGTAAAGTTCAAATTTAAACTAATTTTTCTACTATAATTTTTTTAACCAATTTTTAATTCCTTATATTTTAGACTGTTACAACTACAGAAACACCTGTGGCTCGCACAACACCTAGTGTGACACCATCAGAAAAACCTAAACCACCTTCTGAACAAATTCCACCTTCGGTACCACTTAAAGAGCCCATGCCAGCTAAAACGCCAACGCCCACCCAGTCAGAAACTCTATTATCTCAACACCCAACAGTACCACATATGCCCCCAGCCCAACCACAACCACCACAAAAACCATCCTCAATACCCATAACAAAGCCTCAGGCCTCATCATCATCTAACATTCAACAGCCTTCTCCACAACAGCCCCAATTTTCAATTCAGCAGATCCAACAACAAATGCTGCATCAGGTAGGATGCAAAATGTCAAAATATGTAAGTGTTGCTTTATTCATTTTGTGTTTATTCCAAGTTGTGCAAGGTAATTGTTAGTGATATGTACGGTTCTATTTCATCATAATCATCAACGCACATAATTATCAGCATTGTTATAAGGGTTAAAGTTTTTTATATTTTATTTTAATGGATATCAGTAACAATAATCTTCACTTGCTTTTGCTGGACAATTTTTATTTTATTTAAATGTCACTAGAGGTTTTTTTTTCGGGAGTTATTGTTTATGAATAACACTTCTTATGAATTACCGATTACAGAAAGTATTCTGAATTATATCCTGAATATTTGGAAGATCATGTTTGGTTTTTGTAATATTTGTTTTTGTAATTAACCCATAACTGTCCCATTTGTAATTGTCCATCGTTTTGCACTTATATTGAATATTATTATTTCAAATTAACATTATGTTGCCAACTTACATAAATACTTTTAAGGTTCAACAAGCTGCAGCTCAAGGAAATCCCATGCCCCCTGGTGCAAAACTTCAAACACCTGAAGGAATTGTAGGCATTGTTTTAGCTAATAATAATGTACAATTGCAAGTTCCCCCCAATCTACAGCAAAGATTGATACAACAGTGTAAGTATTAATGATGCTGCGGATGCTGATTAGTTTATAATTTTCTTTGTTTATATTAGTACAAAGCCAGAAGCTACAAATGCGAATGGGCCAACAGAATCCTCGAATGATGTCGCCAGTAGCCAATCGGCAGCATCAAGGCATTCCTGCACAAACCGTTGGGCCTCGCCCACGAATGGCTTTACCTCCGACGCCTCAGCTACCGCCACCACCTTATCCAGGCCCACCTCCGCCGTATCCAGGAAATGTTATACCTCAACAACCTAATATGCAAAATCAGGTACAATTTTACTTTACTCTAAACATTTAACGTTTCATTAAAAATGGTAGGATTTCAAATGGCATGTTAACTGCTTAATTTTTTTCGTAATTTTGAAGGCTTTAACTATGGATTTATTGGTATTTATGTCATTTTTTGGTGTTGATTTCAAATTAACATAAATGGTAATCGGTATAAAGTTTTCTCAATGTGCAATAAAATAATATAGGATAGTCCTTTTATAACGATATTTTAAAAATTTCTTGAAATAACGTTTATAATAATTGTCCAAAATTTGCTTTGTAATATTTCAGAATGAAATTACAAGACACTAAAATTTATTGTGTGATATTAAGGTGATTAAATTAGTGAATACATAATTCATTTATAATTTTGGTTCCGAATAATTCGTTATAAGGGGATCAAACTGTATTTATGGTTAAAATTAAAATCGAATATATTTTCGAGGTATTTTTGTTTCAGTTAATGTAAATGTTTGTTGTATTAGTTATGCTATTCCAAATACATTTTTGGCGAGAGATGTTTTATATAATGTTTTTCATGTCATCCTTTTAGTTTTACTATTATAGAAAAAAACTACGTGCATTTATTTTCAAATCAATTGAAATAATATATTTGTTATGTTTATGTGTAACATTTTAGTATTAAATGAATTAATTGATTCACTCTGTGTTATTAGGTGCTATATATGAATTTGATTTAAATAAATAGGTAATTTAATATTGCGAGGCACGTCCAGAAGCTAAGCCTCCATGGATGGAGGTACTTTTTTAATATGTCTGTTAAACTGCCATGTGGCTTAGTCCTTACCGGAAAGCTTGAGCTAAGAGCGTGTGACCAAAATTATAGTCGCATGTTGCCAAGTTCGCCAAATTGGAAGTATATCTAATGTGATTATTATCGGAAAATTTAAAAGTTCTTAGCAACGTCAAATTCCAAGTGTGTCGGGAAAAACGGCCGAGCTGATGTCTACGAGGAAGTGAGAAACTGGTCATTTTGACTAATTCGTTTGTGGAAAAAATCAATATCCGATTATCTGTTACTTTAAACAATCACAAAATATTCGGATTTTTCACAAAACACCTGATAGATACTAAATTCAACATAAATTGAATCTAATTATAGTGTCCAAAGAAATTTTAGGGTGGTATGAAGTTGAAGGTGATAATTTTCTGCTCTCTATTATTACTAAAGCAGCTTTTAGAGATGTTCTGACGAGACGTTTTAAGCTACCTCGAGTATTTGTCTAACCTATCACCTTATTTTTACATGTCCACTTCTCTGAAGTTGCATATGAGTAGAACAAATTTGAATAAGTGAAAGGGGAGGTTCACAACTTTCTTGGTTGCATTAAGTTTGTGGATGTAAACTTTACATGGTTATTTTTATATTTTTTAAGGATCTAGTTACTTAATTTCTGAACATGCCTCCTAATTGCCATTGATGACAAGTATTTTAAACTAATATGGCATCTAAATATATTTTGAAAAATGAAATATTACATGTTTTTTGTGTTTATTTTCTAATTATATTTTTTTATCGTTCGATGATTCGATTTAAACAAGTATTGTTTGCTTAAACACTAACATTGGTTGAGGCTGGTATGGCTATCTGTTAATTGCATGTGTGTGGTAGATGGGATTGAGAATGGGGCCAAGTGTCTATCATCATATGGGACACGCCCATTCCATGGCTCCGCAGCCCTATCCGGGCCCGCCTCCGTTCCATAGGAGAACGCTTCTACTTGAGGTGAGATTTGATTCTCAGTTGTTTTTCTATGGGGGGAATGAATCTTAATTTACATATTCATTTGTCCATTTGATCAGGGATTCAGTTAAATTAGTTGTGTTTTTATATACACTTTATTAACATTTACATTGTTGATGGATTTTATTTTGTATTGCATTCATTCAGTTTTTGTTTGCAATATTAAGTAGAATATATGCGAACTGCATAAATTAAAAGAAATCCTACTTCTAGAATACTTTTTAGCAAATGTTACATTTTTTATTCAAGATTACAAGAAAAATGTTGTTTGATGAAGTTATTATTTATATCGCAAAATTAGTTTGAACTACATTGAGCTGAATAAGTAAACTAATATTAGGTGTATGAAAAAGTAATCTACGTTAGAGTATAAAGCATTTTTTCAAAATAACCTTTAGAAAGATCATAATATTTTAAGGTTTTTAAAAGATTAATTTTATACAAGGGTTGAGATAAAAATTTTCCATTTAGGCGTTTCCAAACATTTTAAAACGATTTTGGTTAGCTTGTATTGTCTCTAGCTGGAAAATTGAATTCAAGCATATCATTTGTCGCTTGGTAATGGTTTTACTTTACTAATCTATTCGATATTGTCATTTCGTTAAATGAGATATTTTTTATCTCCGAATATACAAATTCGAGACAGTAGTGAAGCCAGCTTTTGGGTTATTTTTTATCTTAACATAATCAGTACTGTACCGAAATTAACTTTCTTTTCGACGTATTGAATATTTATTACCCTCTTGAGTTTGTCAGCCTTTAAATTTATGACTAACATTTTGTACGGCTCTCATGAACACATCAGCCATATTTTTCATTCAAAATCTTCTGTTATCCAGCCAAAGTCAAATTTAGTAACAAAACCCCTAAACAAAACGATCACAAGTTGTTATATTTACTTGATCATAATACTATTTTCATTTTATATAAAAAATTATTAGTGAAACTCGTCAAATATAATATGTACTTTGAAAGAAAACAAAATAACTAAACATAAACGAATTAAATTAATTTGTTAAAATCAACATGTATTACTTTTTCAAGCACTTCAAAATGTAGCATCAAATATACTTTAATGTATTTTTTATATTAATAGTGGACATATTAAATAATTAATTTCAAATTTATTAATTTTAAATGATTTAAATTAAGAATAAATTAACTAATCCTACCGAAAATGTTGAAATGTGATACATTTATTAAGCGATATTTTTAAAACTTTCTGGTGTTCTAAAGACATTTTGATATTTCCTCATTCTCAAAGCTCATATTTTAAGAACATTGCATGTTTTAATTATGGATCTAAGTGATTACCATTAATTATGTCATTTAATGTTAGGATCAGCCATTGATAATTGAAGATTTATTACAAGAAGAAAAACGAGAACAGGAAAAACAACGTCAAAGCCAGGCAAATTCTAACGATGAACAACCTATAAATACCAACTCGGAGTCTGCTTTACTTAGCGATCACGATTTTGACCGTTTGACGGCTGACGTATTTAATAATAGTCCTGTGGGAATCAACCGACCAAATCAAGGTATAAATAAATATTGAACCCGCAAGAAGTAGATTTAACAATAAGTTTTCTAGGCAACGCGCCTCTGCTGCCTCATTGGCAGCAAAATCGAGTCGCACCTCCCGCCACTCCTCAACCAACAACAGAAATTACTACGAGAACACAAATGTTTAATGCAAATGTGTTACCAGCGCCACCCTTACCACCGGAAAATATTGTTACCGAACAAGATAAACAAGCTCAATTAGCTTATGAACAATGGTTAAATCATCAAAACAATGTACTTAATCAACAGCTGAAATATTATGAAGCAGAAGTGCAGAAATTAAGAAAAAGTCGGAAGGTAAATTATAAATATACATTAACCATTTTTTTAAACTTATTAAATATTCTCGTGTCTAATATATTATTATGTTATGTTATGTTAGTCGTTGAACAGTAAACAGAGACAGCTTAGAAAATCAGGTAATCAGTTGAGCGAAGCGGATTCAATTGAATTACAACGTATCTCGGCAGAACAAGCTATCTTACAGAAACATCTCGAATCGAGCAGGAAACAATGTCGACAACACGGAATGCTAATACAGGTATCTGTTTTATAGGCACTGCTGTTTGTCCAAATGGAGCACCGCCAATAGGGGAATTTGACCAAAAACTTAGCAGCAACCATGTAGTATCCGTTTAGTATTTTTAAATCCTTACTTATCTCACTGGTCACTCTCCCCTATAAATAAATTTAGTACCACTACCCATTGTAGTTGGCAATCCTGTACAAGTAGCAATGTCTATATCAATCATAAACGTGTTAAATGAATTTTATTATTACCCCTACTGGTCTATATGAAGGAGTACCGGAATAAACAACAGTTAAAGAACCCAACGGTCACCGGTACACCCTCACCCTTGGGTCCGCCGACATCGTCTCCTATTCATCACCAGTCACCACAACATAGTTCTCCAATGCACAGTCCAGGACCTGTAATTGCTCATTCGCCTGGACCAGCTTCAGTTGCAGCTCTCTTGCAAAGTCCTGGAGGAAATGTGTCTCCTATGCAACCTTCTCGAATTGGAACTCCACTTTCCCAAGGTATATATAAAGAAATATTATATTAAGAATACTGGGGTAACATTAATATATTTAGTAGGTGAAGGAAGTCCAGGACCCGTACAATCTCCTTCCCAAATGGGTCTTTTACCGCCGGTTCCTAGAATGACATCACCACAACATAGAAGAGTAGTTACAAGTCCTGTAGGATATGCAGGAGATATGCGCGGTAACACATCTCAAATGCGGTTTGTCAGAGCTTCAGTGGACCATGGTGCGTTACAACAGCGAATTAGAAATCAAACCCCAAGTCCTATGCAAGCTTTCTCGCCAAAACCAGGAACTCCGTCACCTTTGAACAGTCCCCCTTTAAATCAAGTACCATTGACTCAACAACAACTTCTACAGAAACAGCTTCACCAACAGGAAAATATTCAAGGCGACGGAAATATTCATTCAAATCGAGTAGCACAATTGATCCAGCATAGGAATTTAAGTAGACAACAAAGTCAACAACAATTAACTCCACAACAACACCAAATGCTGGTTCAGCAACAGTTAGCTAAACAACAACAGCAGCAGCAACAAACAGTAATGCAACTACATGCAAGGCTTAACCAACAACAACAGCAGCAGCAGGTAAATCCACCACAGTCACCGATGCCTCCTAAGAGCCCTCTTCATAGCCAGTCAATTATGTCTCCGCATTCAATGCCAGCGTCTCCAATGCCACCAAAGAGTCCTATGTTGAATTTTAATTCCAACCAGAGTAATATGCCTAATTCTCCGGCTTCGCGAAGCCCCTTTCATCAAAATCAGCCACCTAATAGTCCCATGATGCATCAGTATCAAACACCGTCTTCTCCTATGATTAATTCACCTCATGCAATTAGAAGACCACCTAGTGCCAGTAGCAGTCCGGCAATGCCGGAAAGGCCTACCAGCGTAGAAAATCCAAGTACGCCTAGAACTCCGTACAACATTGATGGTTCGCATATTCAAGAAAGTATGCACACGGGAGGAGGAAATCCGAATAATCCTAGCAACCCTATACCCAGGCCACCATTGGGATTTGAATACTGCAAATTGGGCCTAAGAGGTGGAGCCCCTATGTGGGCCGGTTTTAATAGAGGGGAGAAGCGAGTACCCACGCCACCAACTGGATCGGACGGAGACAAAAGTTTACCTGGCGATTCGGTTTCATTAATGAAAAATAAAAAAGAATTACATTTGAACAAGGTATCAATTTTGAAAAAGAAAACTCTACCAAAGGGAAATGTTAAGAATATCGGAATGAAAACTCAATCTGATTATGACTATGATGAAAGCTCTTCTACGCCTCCAGTGACTCCACCGCCTTCCGTTTCTACACGAATTGTAGGCCAGAAAACCATACCAAAAACTGAATTAGTTACCGAAATTGTTGATTATGAGGATGATAATAGTACAGTGTTATCCTCAGAAGTATCATTGAGTTCGGCAGCTCAGCAAAATGACGATGAATTAGAAATGACTGAGACATTATCTCAGAATGATATTGCTGAAGTACTCTCCAGTCCATTAGAAGCTGATCAAATCTCGGATGATTATTTACTTTTCCACGAGAATATTGATATATCAAGCAGTGTACAATATTCTGATAAAGAAGAGGTAGAAGAAGAATATACTGATATTGTTATTCGTAGTCCAACAACGAGCGATGATGAATTTATTATGCAAGGTCGAACCAAAAAGTATAATATACTGGATATAACTGAAGCGGTAGAATCGCCAGATCAAGACATAGCTACGGAACCTTCAACGGAACCTGAAGACGAAGATCTTACGCAAGCTTTCGAAGAATCTGAAGTAGTGGTTATTGACCAACCTGTTAAGTCACCTGAGGAACAGATATCCACGAAAGAAGATTTCGAAGAACTAATAGACGAAGGAACAAGGAAGGAGAAGTTATTGAAAGCTGATCCAAAACACGTTGCGGATTTCCACAAGTATGCCGCGCCAAATGTTTTTACATTTCCCCCTAAAGGACAAACTGCTACTATCAGACCAGCAAACGTGATTGGGACAAAACTACCGCAAAAAATTTCTTTGATAACCCCGCTTATTCAGAATTTTTCTGGTCGAGGGGATGTTTCTAAGACAAATCTAGAAACTCAGCAGCTAATTTTAACTCCAAGTACTAAAATAACCACAACTGGGACGCCAAAGTTGACCAGTATTATATTAACGCATAATCCAGTTCGAAGCAATATATTGAGTGTTGGACCGAAGTTGGTGTCGTCGCCTTCTATCACTATAGTGAGTGCAAGTTCACAAATAGCGTCGATTTTACCTTCTAAGTTTACCGTGCCTGTTATAAGTGCTAGCGCAGTACGACAGCTTCCGAATGTTAAGGTTATTGATAAGCCTTCATCTTCTTTATCATTAACTACACCTGATAAAAATTTACCAAAGAAACTATTTGAAGATGGTTCGGTATCTCCAGATAGTTCTATTAACGAATCGATTGAAGAGAAAACTAAAATGGATTCTACTCATAACGACATTAAGTTGTTTATGAAAAATAATGAAGCTGTGCTGAAAACAGAATCAGTTGATCAAAAATTAGTTCCAATGGCCGAAACGGTTAGTCATACAGCAGTTCAAAATAAGGTAGGACACATCATTACTAAAGACAAACTACATAAAATTACCAAACCCATCGTTACCAAGACGGCTCCACCAGTTATTATACACCATGGTACTCCTGAATTGAAAATGACTGCTCAAGTTATTCAAGAACCAACAACACATATGCAAATTACAGCAACCGAGACAATGAGTACTTTTGACGGATCTTCTGAAGATAACTCTGTAGTTATTTCTATACCATCTCCTACACCATCGCAGGAACAAATGCTGGATAACATTGCATTACAGGCTTTGGAGACTCGCAGAAGAGATTTGGGTTATCAAGATGTACTAGATATGTTTGCGAATATGGAGAATCTCGAAACACCTGAACCCATAGGCGAAAAGAAAACTGCTAAATCAGAACCCGAAAATACAAAAGAGCCTGTTAGTCACCCGATGGCTATAAATGTAGCTAACTTGGCTAAACAGAGTGTTCCACAGCTGTCACCACTTTCACAACCCACTGAATTAACAACTAATATGGCGAACGCCTCCCAACAATTACGAACATTGTTGTCTTTACAAACATCAACCAATTCCCAAACATCCAATGTGGAAACGACAGGTAAAAGTAACAATCAAAAAATATTAAATAACTCCTGTCCTGTGACAGCATCGCCTGTAGTAACAGCAAGAATAATTCAAAAACCCGAGAGGCAATCGCCCGTAACGTTAACTACAGCCAGTACTGTTATCGTACCTAACATAGTCAAACAAAAGGTAGCGTGTAGTTCACCGAATAAGATAACGCTTCAAACCACACGGCCAACGGTCAGTAGTGTTCCAAATGTTAGTGAAAGTTTCGTGTCAAACAGAATTGTCCCAGTTACATCAGACCAATCAAAATTACTGTTAACTACATCTGCTGTGGCAACAACGTCGAAACCATCATCAAACATAAATAGTGAAATCAATAAAAAAGGCTCGTTAACTTTAACAGCCATGCTTCAAAACCAACCTGCAGCTACTCCAACAACTAAACCTTCGGCTGACACTATTACAGCGGCCAGCCTACTGGCAACTCCAGTTAGTTTATCTCCAACCAGATTTTCAGCAGCATTGGCACAAGCTCAACCAAACGCTATAATTGCAGCTGCGGCAGCTGCTTTAAGTAGTAGCTCAGCTACAAGTAATGCTTCTTCAAACTCTGTTATAACATCCTCATTTAAAACTATTACTTCAACTACAAATTTGCTTCATACACAATTAACAAAAGCTCGAACAAAATCCTTAGATGATATCAAAGATTTGAAAGAAGATCTAATTAAAATTGAAACTTCTGAACCAGAAAGTGAGGCGAAACAAGAATTTAGTACCATGAAGTATTCTACACCTACAAGTAGAGGAGAAGATTCGCAAAATGTTTTGTTAAAGAAATTATTGCAAAATACAGCTTGCGCTAGTACTCAATCTCCACCACCTAGTAGTGCCACAACTATAACAACTTTGGCTTCTTCTAATGAGGCACAAAAATCTAGTCCTCCTACTCTATCTTCTCTGCTACCTCCAGTCATAAAGACAGAACCACCAACTTCCACTGTAACGACTCAAACTAGACCTACCTTGCAGAGAATGCCAATAAGAGAAACTTCATTTGTATCAAGTCCAGCTCTTCAGCAATCTCCAACTAGTAGTGGTACAAGTAGCACAATGCCTACGCAGCAGTTACATATCGATGTTAAAAAATGTGCTCCACCTAGTAGGTCATCAAGCAGAGATGATCTTCTGTCACCACCAACACCTAGATCTTCCTGCAGTCAAGATTCCAGTCTTCAGACACCTCCATTAGTAATTAAAAAAGAATTTTCATCCTCTCAGAGCAATGGAACAGATGTTAAGAAAGAACTGTTAGACGATACATCCCAACATTCAGAAGTATCTGATCAAGGAAAAGGCGATATTCATATTAAAGAAGAAATGGACGTTGGTGATGTAAACCTATTAGAAAAATCGACAGTAGATAAGGAGGAATTGAAGAAACAGAAAAGAAGAATGTACAATCAGAAAAGAAGGCAGAATCAAATATTAAATAAAGATGTTAACAAGCCGAATAAAAGACCTAGGAAGAATTCGAAACTTGAAGAAGATTATGATTCTTATATTGATGGTGTTTTGGCACAATTAAGGCAGCTGCCACCTATGGCTGTATCTGAACCGTTATTGGTTCGTAATTATGGCGCTATGGCTGTGTTTGGTAGTGGTGATCTATCTAAAATCGGAACAAAATCTTACGATTCGCGAATTGGTGATTTGAAAGGTACTTATGGTGACGCGTCGCTGCCAGGATTCTCAGATTTTTATAGTACTAAACCATATGGAGATGACGAACCACTACCAGAAGTAGTACCTGTATCTACGCAACGAGGTTTCTATGACCAAGAGTTCCCATTGATTCGATTTGATACAGCAGACGATAAAAAATTCGATTTGTTTTCCCGAGAGGATACGCCTGATTCAATTGTTAGTAGTTCGTCTACAGAGCATATACCTTCTGATTTTAATGATAAATATTTGGGACTGAGATTAATTAGTGATGAAGAAGACGAAGACGAGAATCTTAAGAACAGACTCTCCCCAGATATTACTATTGTCAAACCAATCCCAATTAGACTAAAACCTGCAGGTCTGTTCTTGAAGGATCCAAAGTTAGATGCAGATGATAAAGAGAACGCTTGCAAGGAATTGAAACAAGAAAAATTGAGACCCGGGTCTGCGCCAGCAACGCCCATGAAAGAAAACGAGAACATTAAAGTTACTTTAACTTTAACATCAAGAGCGGCGGAAGATATCGTAGAAGTTCTCAGAGATCTGGCCAATATTTTACAGATTCCACCACCAGCGACATATCAAATCGTGGACAGGACGTCATCAGCAAGCGGACAAAAATTAGGAATGTATAGAACAAAAGGAAAAGATGGAAAAGAAGGCAGTAAGTATCCATCATATCAACATAATATGTGTATGGTGTCTATTGGAAAAGTTTATATTAAGTTAATTAGCGCCTAACATGTGTGTTTAATGGTCAAGCCAGTTAACGCACCTTTGCAATTAATATACGTTGCGGTCATTATCTTCATCAATTTCAATTAAAAAGTATAAACAAAACTGTGGATATTAGGTCATAACTAACAAAAAAGGGGGATATCGAGTTGTTACACAGTTCAAAGTAAGAAGGAAAAATAAAAGCCTTAAATTTACGAACATTTTGATACATAAATAGTTTTTTTTAACATTACTTTTGTTTTATTTATAACATATTGAAATTTTTCCAGTGGATACACCATAAAATTTTGTTCCATGTGATAATTTATTACATTAATTTTAGCTCCTATAGACATCCAGAGTATCTTGAATGGTGCAGCTAAATTTTGCAAGCATTGTGATGTTGTGATTTTAGATAATATGATAAAGAAGAAAGTTTCTGATTTACCATTATTATCTAAAGATTCTGACTTATTGGGAGAAGGTGAAGAAGTTTATTTTTGTAGTTCTACTTGCTACATGCAGTTTGCCTTAATGCATCGCTCTCCTTCAATATCTGAAGATAAGGTAAGTTTGACATTGCTTAACTATAAATGAATTGGAAAGTAACAAATACACATTCTAGGCTGCTGCTATTATTGATCATTTGTCACAAAAAGATACAAATTTGGTTAAAATGAAGCCGACGCCAATGGATGTATCAGAGCAAAAGCCAGTGATGAATAAACAAACTCCAGATGTAAGAGACATCAAATCAGAAGAGCCATCTTCATACCCAATTTCTTCATATTTCCAATCGTCCATTAAACAAAATAATAAGATGACTTTAGCAAAGAGCCAAGAACCACCCAGAATTCAAAAAAATATTTCATATAAATTCTGGACTCCTGGATGCCTACAGCCCAATCAAAAACACAAAAGGCTGAGTGACAAGGAAATAACTGAAATGCTCTACCAAATGGGTATTACAGTTGCACCTTCTAAGATACCAGAAGATACAAGGAAGTGCATGTTTTGTCAAGGTAATTTAAGCAAGACAACATTAAAAAAAGGAAAGTAAGGTGGTTGCGCGCGTCTGCACCTCACTGCGTTTTAAATTATAGTTTAACAGTTTCTCCTTTAAGAAAAGTTATAAGAAGTATGTCAAAGTCCTTTATCTTTTCAAAAATAGGTCGCCAAAATATGAATAGAAATGAAAATAATTCAAAAATAATTTATTACAATTTATCTAGACATGATATTGTCTATAAATATTGCTTTGTTAAACTTTGCTTACACCATCAATGAGTTCTGTGTACGGTTCTTTGTCCACATCCTAATCCATATATTTCCATTATTAGACTGTGGTTATTTCTTTGAAATTATTGCTGTATATAAAATATATAAGTGAATTTATATTTTATATAGCTTTTGGTATCTTTTCTTTCTCCATATTATTTTCCTTGATCTGGTTTATACACTAACTAATAATCTAAACTATAAAAATACCTTTTTCTTGAAGAACTCAATAGTAATTTCTCCGTTATTTTTTATATTAGATAGTAAGTAATAGTGAAGATTTTACGTTAACAAGCCCGTTTTGCTGAAATGCACATGTCCACCTCAAAACTTTCTGTTTTATGATATAGTCTAAACAATT
Organism: Rhynchophorus ferrugineus; assembly: GCF_030347505.1. Classification (NCBI taxonomy): domain Eukaryota; kingdom Metazoa; phylum Arthropoda; class Insecta; order Coleoptera; family Curculionidae; genus Rhynchophorus; species Rhynchophorus ferrugineus. The sequence goes on along the minus strand of NW_027472580.1, from coordinate 84,359,473 downwards.
TGTGTATGTATCATTACTTTATCACACTTAATTCTTTACAGTTGTTGGCGATGGTGTAGCTGATGGTCCTGCTAGACTTCTCAATTTCGACGTTGATAAATGGGTCCATCTTAACTGTGCGCTGTGGTCGAATAATGTTTATGAAGCCGTTAACGGATCATTAGTAAATCTAGACATCGCCATCCAACACAGCTCCGCCACCATATGTGTCCATTGTAATAAACCAGGCGCCACGATCAGTTGCTTCAAGACTAGATGCTGCAATGTTTATCATTTATCCTGTGCTGTTCGCGATAACTGCGTATTCTTTAAAAATAAAACAATTTTCTGTGCGGCTCACGTACCGAAGAACGAGAAAGATAATGAATTAACCACTCTCTCAGTCAGCAGAAGAGTTTATGTAAATAGAGATGAGAACAGACAAGTAGCTACGGTGATGCATCACACTGACACTAATAACTTATTAAGAGTGGGTAGTTTAATTTTCCTGAATGTTGGACAACTATTACCTCATCAACTACAAAATTTCCATACTTCAAACTATATATATCCCATTGGTAAGTAATAACAGTTGTATTGGGTTTTATCCATTTTTATCTAAGGTGCCTCCAGTGAAAGATTATATTTAAACATTATAAAAGTACAAAATGTGGAAATTTATTTCTTAAATATAATTCAGTTCAGAGAGTCAGTTCCTTTGAGACACCTTGTATTAGTAAAAAAAATATGCTTATAACCAAATGTTTTTAGGCTACAAAATTGTTAGATTTTACTGGAGTATGCGACATCATAACAAACGATGTCGTTATATCTGTTCGATTCACGATTCCGGTGGTCGGCCCGAGTTTAAAGTTGTCGTGCAAGAAACTGCCGAGGAAGATGTACAATATAGGGATACAACGCCAAAAGGAGCTTGGAATCCCATTTTGGAAAAGATAGCAGCATTGCGACGTGAAAATAAGTGTGTACAGATGTTCCCCCAATTCATATCTGGAGAGGATTTGTTCGGTTTAACTGAGCCAGCGGTTGTTAGAGTTTTAGAAAGTTTGCCTGGTATCGATACCCTAACCGACTATAAGTTTAAGTAAGTCGGTATTTTTACTAATATATATAGTTAATAATAAGTTTTTTTTAATCAAAGATATGGAAGAAACCCCCTGCTCGAGTTGCCTTTAGCAATTAACCCTAGCGGGGCGGCACGTACAGAACCTAGATTACGACACCAAACCCACTGGAAACGCCCGCACACCCATAGAACAACAGGATCATCCAGACCGGCGTTCGGCCCATCAGCTACAGGCCCCACCACACCAACAAGTATAGGAGAAATTGTCTGTCCTTATAGCAAACAATTCGTGCATTCCAAGAGTTCACAGTACAAAAAAATGAAACAAGAATGGAGAAACAATGTTTACCTTGCAAGGTAATCCTATGCAAGAACTCCCTTTCTTTCCTAACTTTCTTTATTTCCTAGTTGATAATTTGGAATGGATTGTTAATTGTTACTTTTTAATTTGATATGATTTTTTGATATTGAAACAACTAGTTTGTAATGAGTAACCAGCTGAATATATTGATTGTTAAATAGGTTATGTATATATGTGTAGTGAATGAGTATATACGTGAATTTTTAAGAATGTTATTGCTGAAAGATAGGAAGGATGTTCAGTTTTAATCACCTGTGATATAACCAATATTATTAGACTAAGCATTTCAAGAAACACGAAAATTTGAAATAAATAAAGATGACCACCAAAACCTTATTGTTTTATGGCATGACTCAATACAGCATGGTAAATCATTTGTAATTAATCATATATAAATTAATACTTACAAAACTGATAATGGAACATTTTTATTCACTTGCATTATCATTTATCATTAATAAACATTTGCTACTCCTACATTTCTTCCATTTTAAATGACTAAACATTTTTATCAGTAATTTAAATCAATGAATAGTCAAAACCAAAGTTAATCTTTTTGTTTCGTTTTTTTTTTAATTAACTCAATACATTGCTAGTGACAATGAACAGTTAAATGTTCATTAAGTGATCTGTTATTTATTATTTCAGATCTAAGATACAGGGATTAGGATTATATGCTGCTAAAGATTTAGAGAAATACACTATGGTAATTGAGTATATTGGTGAAGTTATTAGAACAGAGTTATCTGAATGTAGGGAAAAGCAGTATGAGGCCAAAGTGAGTAATCAATAGATGACGACCGGTAATTGATTAATTTGCTTTATTGCTTTAGAACCGGGGTATTTATATGTTTCGACTGGATGACGATCGAGTGGTTGATGCCACGTTATCAGGAGGTTTGGCTCGTTATATAAATCATTCGTGCAATCCAAATTGTGTCGCAGAAACTGTTGAAATTGACAGGGACCTGAAAATTATCATTTTCGCAAAACGACGAATTCAAAGAGGAGAAGAAGTAAGTACAATTATATTTAATGGTATTGTCTTAATATACTGCAAGATTATAGCAAGTTTACAGGTTTTATCATTATTATCAGATGTAGATAAAAATTCATATATTATAAATCTATTTAGGTTTATCTTGATATATTATGTATTTTGTACGCTTTAAAATTTGCCTTATCTTAATTAACTTTTTTTAATTAGTATTAATCAATTTTTGAATGCATCTAGAAATTTTTCAGCAATTAATATCTTAGCTATTTGTCCTGTGTTGTGTTGGTGACAACGGGTTGTTACAAAGAGACTTGCTATATTTGTATGCCTACTGTACAAGGTTAACATTGTATTACAGTGTATCAGAACAGTCGTTTGGTCATAATAAATGAAACACTGTTCAGCAGTCGCAAGTTCAATTGAGGAAAGACCATATTCTTCTGTATCCACTTTTTCTAACTTAATGAAATTTTTTCATGGTACTGTATTATTAATTTAGATATATTTATGTTGTAAATTGAAAGCAATCTCAGAGGAACTATTTTCGCTGAACACATTACCTTTGAATACCATAGGGATATGTTAAAATAATTGTCATAGCCAACTTTTTATACAAATACAAAATAGGCTAATTATTATCCAGTATATTAATTTAAATATTGTTTGTTTCAGCTGGCATATGATTATAAATTTGATATTGAAGATGACCAACACAAGATATCCTGTATGTGTGGGGCTCCGAATTGTAGAAAATGGATGAATTAAAAAGATGAACTGCATTAAACTGTTCATCAAGTAACGGGAATGAGTGAGAGCGTAAACATTCCATTGCAAACCATCGAAACCTGCGTTTTCGAATATACAGACACACCTGCAAAATGTTTCGTAGGTTTCTTTTTAATTTGTTACAGATTTATAGTAATTTCCGATAACATATATTTTCTTAATGAATTTCTGTTTTTATAGACTTAAGATGTAAGAGTGCAATATTTATTACCTTACCAGGATAATTTCTCTTTTTTTTCTACTTTTTGTGTAAGATTTACTGTTTTTAGCTATATTTTATTCTTATACTATGTAAATAAATTTTTGTAAAACGCCCAAGAACGACATACTTTTACAAGCTTATTTATTAGAACCTACAGTCTTCTTCGGCGTTTTGTTGTTGCTTTATCTGAATTATTGTGCCGGTCGCGTCACTCGGTCCAGATCTAGCCTGGATATTTTTGTTGTATTAGTTTGGTGACGTTTTAATACCTTGGTTAGGGCGACCTACATCTGTTTGTTTATAGATATTCGCGACAATACGTACAGTGATTCTTTCTCGGAATGGAATAAATTTGTTTTTATTTTGTAGAAACCTGACAATCACTCGGTGTAGCATAATGCCATATTGCATTTTTTTGTTAAAAGTGTTTCTATAATATATGTAGTAATATTATGTAAATAAAATATGTATAAGTAGAATAAACACTTTTTTAAATTCACACTAGCTTTTGTTCTTTCTTGCCTTTCCATGTCACATCAAAAATTTAGGGTGGGCGAAGTCAACAAGAAATGTTCGGGTTTTTAAGTATATCTTTGGTGTTACCAAGTTCATGCGGCGAGGCTTATTGTGGTGGTAACAAGAATTTATGTAATGAACCAGCCTTATTTTGTATAAAAATGCGGGTTGAACGGTATCCTTTACACCACAACTGATCTAAGTCATCATTTCTTACTTGAAACGAAATATTTTTGACTGAATCTGAAGAAAAAGCTTGTTGTAATCCATATCAATACTGGCTCAGTCAAATTATTTTGGAGAGGTAAAATAGCTGTTTTTTCGAATGTTTCTAATTAAATAAAATCTAACAACTTTTCAAAAAAAAGGTTGATATTGGATCACCAATCACTGAGGGTCCCCGTGAGTTCAGTTTTCTTTGGGAGCAAAGTGTTACTTTATGTGATTTGTATATCACTTGTAATTTGACCGAAACCATATGGCGAGCAGGAATAATGGTGATAAACTTTTGTGTGCAAAGGAATACCAGTGAATCGGCAGTATAATTTATACTAACTGCTAATATGTAACTGACTTTTTTATTTCAAAATAAAGTATTCAAACATGTTTCCATTTATAAATGTAAAAATGTATATATCTGATATATCTACCGTCTATCGACTTTTGCTACAATTTTAAACCCAATGTTAACAACATGGTGCGGTGAAGCTCCTCGTTCAAATGGTGATGACAAGTACTAACGTTATAAACCTGTATTTTTTGCCATCTATGTTAAACGACTCATTCAGTCGATAGTATTATTCCGGAGTTATCAAAGACTGTTTTGAATTTATCCAGTTAAGCAGAATCGATTGACCTCTCAAAAATGAAGATAAAAAAGTTTGACGTTAAGTCACCAATTACTGTGAATGACCTCAAAATATCTCTTAAGCTGGTTTAATGGACTCTGACCAGAAGCATCGTAGTTCATATTGTATGGTCTCCGAATGCAAACTGAAGTTTAAAACCCCTTTTAGCCTAGCTTTTTATAACTTTTATAACGAAGCTTAAGAAACCACTTTCATAATTTGTTCATTTTGGAAGTTCGGTTAGGAACGTCGTCTGTGGTAATTCGAATAGATCGGTATGGTGAGCCGATGGAGTAATGATGACAAACATATACATTATCAGCTTTCGCAATATCATTCGTAACGCGATCAATCTAACATCGTGAATTCTTTTTCTCTCGTCTGTTTAATTTTCTTATTACAATTTTAGGCCACATATTAACAATCTAGTGACCAATTATCAATCGCAAAGATTGTATTAATCTTGAAATTCTAATTCCTTGGTTCCTTTTAAACTATGCTTCTTGATAAATAACACAATGGTATATTTAATTGAACAACTAACCTAATTATAGTTATAACTAATACTATATGCAACAGCTAAGCTGTAAATGTTAAAGATTATGTTACCTGGTTCTTCAAGTAGTTAACGTAACATAATAAACCATAGAAAAAATAGAAATTTCACGGTATAGGCGACCTTGGGGAAATGTTTTGTTTAGTTCAATCAACTGTAGCGCTGCGATCGCAAATTGTGATTGGCAGTTTAAATTGCAGGTGCCGCCACTAACATGAATGTGATTGGTCGATCAAATTGTGTGAAATCAGCATTTTCTATAGGCGTCCATTTTTATCTTTGTTGTTTGTAGGTTATGGTTTTTGTTTAGATCATGAAATTTTCGTTTTACGTTGTGCATATTTTCTGTTTTACATTAATTATTATGGGGTAATAATATAAAAATTGATGACAATACGTCAGTGTAGTAAAAGATGTAGTGTACCGGGGTAAAATTCTACTACGGAAATTAGACATCGTTTCCCAAAGAATGATCTCGATACTTTCCAAAAATGGGTTGATCAAGTAAATAATAGTAAGTTACCTGGATAAACCACAATGCAAATATATCAACGTCATGGTGTTTGTTATGGACATATTAGTGAAAAATTTAGAATTATCCTTCCTTCACGAACAGGTATTTGGGTAAATGCATATCCATCATTGGTTTTATCAGGTACATATAAAATTATCTATCTACTACATGTCTGTTTATATATTGTTTGTTTACAGAAACTCAAAAACTTATGAAGATGTTAGTAGTAATAAAATTCAATTAATCTACCAAGTTGTGCGTATGTTGTCAATGTGATGTCTCTACATAAAGAAGTCTTACAAGAAGGTAATAATTAATATAACTGGATAATTAGTAGTAATAAATACTACTTTTAATTGTAAAATATCCCTAAAATATTTGTAATACTTTAACTTTCTAGAACAATCAGTGTTCAATCATTTTATAGTAGAGGAATTATATATTTAAATTTGATTGCCTTGTTAAGAAAATATTTGTTATGGTGCCATCAATTAAAAATTTAATTGCTACTTTTAGGGGATTTATTAACTTAAAGAAATCTATTTTGTCTAAATTTACAAATAACTACATTTGTTTAACAAATCTTAACCAAGATTGCTTAAAGATTTTTGTTGGATCTATTAGAGGTCATAGAGGTAGAAACAGCATCCTTCCCCTAGTATGTTCGAGAAATTTCTAAAAGGGCTCATCATTTCATTTTTTTCACATCATTCGCCCGGAGCAAATTGTGAAGAAGATGAACATGTTGGCGCTTTAGATAACTTACATTATTTTTTAACTGGAGATGTAGCATCACCAGAGGTTGTAGAATCACCAGTTGAGTCTATATTTTCAGTTCCAGAGAACTTTGCTCTGAGGAAAACAAGAGTGGAACGTTGCACGTTAGTCTATATTTCAGGCTATTTGATAAAACTTCTGAGAAAAAAGACAACGTGCAATATCTGTCTACATTCTACATTAAGTAGTTCCACAGATCAAAAACTCGATACTGATTTTATAGAAGCGATGCAGCCGCGTAGACCCAAATTAACAACTCCATCAAGACTGTTTTACTATACTGTTTGTAGATCTTTAAGCTATCTCTTTTATTTAATACCTAGATTTTGTCATAAAAATAGCATATCTGTTATTCTGAGAGATGTCTTAAAAAAACACATAAATTTTAAACGTTTCAACTGCCCAGTCCATAGCGATTTTGAAGACCACATTTTAAATCTTATTGTCAAATGTTCATTGTATTTTTGGGTTAAACAAGTTAATTCAATATTAACAGGGAAGGACTTAAAGTTTACCTTCAGTATAGCACAAATACAAGATAGAACTCTAATAGATCCTATAAAATTGATGGCACTAAACAAATACGAAAAAGGGAGCAGGCGTTATAGAAGAGTATTTTAATTATTTTGTCTGGAGTATGGGGCTTTTAATTTTTTTTATTTACATTTTTGTAGTTTATTTATTTTTGCTTTTTGCAATTATGTATATTTCTGTTGTTTTTTATTATTATTTATATTATTTACATTTATGTATATTTGTATAGGATTTTATTTTAATAAATTAGTTTTTTAAATTAAATTCGATTTTCATTCAAATATTATTGGCCAGCAAATGTGACGTCATAAAATAGTCACGTGAAATGGCTGACCAATCAAAGCAAATTATTTTCCTTACAGGATTCTATATAATATTTTTAAACTAACCAATCAAATTCACGTTGTCAGCGCCACCAATGATTGGACTAAACAAGATTTTGCCCCACCACTTAGCATTGTAGTTGCACACCCCTGATAATAAACCCTTAATTAACATTGTATACTTCGAGAGTGTCTCATTAATACGGAAATACAAAATCTCAGCCAAAATTCAACCATTCGTTAAGATTTCAGCAGTGATGTTTACAGTCGGTTTCTGCATGTTTTAAATAATTTTTAGGGTAAATTAGATGTGGCTCGGTGAATGGAGGTAAAACGAAATGAAACATGTTTACATTATGTGACCGTTATTTATTGAAGTAATATAAAATGTGGAAAATACAAAGTAGATAAAGCGGGTGGCAGCGGTGTTACCTGGAGACGATGCTTGGGCAGTCGATGGTGGCACGTCTAAACCAAACGATGGTCGAGTACTGAATGAATGGAAATACCCTTCAATAACATCCGAGATAAACGTCTGGGGGTTGCCAGCTATTCGTTATCGGGTTCTAGTTGGCGCTGCTGGAACCCCGCCCGTGTTCAACACCTGGGATTATATTTCTGGGTATTTTGTAGACCGTTATTCCACTATGTAAAATTCGACATGCCTCAAGGTCGCTACAAACCTTTTTGTATGAAGATTTGTCTTGCTAAAGCTCAAACTGTAGTTTGTCAGTAGTCACTGGGTCCAAATCTGACTGTACAATGGGTGTCTAAGCAATTCGAAATTATTGGTTTATGACACGGCACAAATTATTTGCCATTAAAAGTACAGTAACACATAAACCAAATGGCAGATAAGCTACTACCCTTTAGAAAGTAACAAACACTACCTATCCTATTTACTATATCAATTCATAAAGGGTATTCAGAGTTAGATACTGACTGAAAATAACATCCACATACAATTCAGATTGCTCTCAGTTTGGTCACTTTCCAATAGAGATACTAACTAGGCCAGCATTAAACCGCAAGAGTGTTAATAGAAAGTAATTGAGGACCCTAAATCCTCGTTTGAAGCTCACGTTAAGTGTATCATCTTCAGTCACAAAAAGCCAAGCTGTATATTATATTCTTCTATATTTTACATTAGAATAATTTGAACCCAAACTTTATAGTACCACAATTTATTGTAAAATAATGTAACTCTATGTTTTTTTTCTCTGAAGCAATTGATTGGTTACTACTTTAACATCATGTGAAGCGTTATCCTCGAATGAAACATTGTCTAGTGAATAGGGCAGGTTTTACCAATTCTATATTTAAATAAAATATTCTATATTTAAATTTAAAAAGTCTTCACAGATGTTGGATTATATGGCTAAATGATCGGTCTTACGTCACGTCTTCATTAAACTATTGAACGAAACTAAGTAAATAATATGCTTTAAGAAGCTTTGGTCGGTTTCAGCTGCTGGAAATGATATTGCTTATTCGATTTAAATTTTAATGTTATCGCTGAGAAAATAAAAATAGCTTTACAAGATACTGATGATCTTGATCTCAACGTTATGTTGTTGACATATGTCAATCTTACAACTTAATCACACAACTTTTTACCTTTGTTTATTACGTTTTAATCCTATTGGTAGCGCCTTCTTTTGTCAAATCTCTCTCTTTTCACTATTCCGTCAGAGTAATTCAATTATTAAGCATATAGATTGTTTAAAAAAAACTATCTAAAATTCTATAAACAAATATGCAACAATTCAACAATGTAATGATGAATGTTTATACTAGCACAATCAAAATATTTTCTATTTTTATTGCATTAATGATTCCCATGAGTGGATAATGATCGGACATGGCTGCCGACTGCATTACATCATGAATTTTTATTATAGCTTTAGGATGTTGTCTGGTAATTTGAAACATTTAGCGAATTGTGGTGAATTATTCAATTAGTTTGATTCCGTTTAAAATTTCAAACAAAAAAACAAATAACGCTAACAACTATTTTATGTAGACATTTTTAATGGAATAGACTAAGAAATTTATATTACAGGGTCCTTCTATTAGAGCATTAGAACCAAATATGCTTGTTTTTCAGTTCGTCATTCAAATAGTTATTTAACAAAAAGGGAATTGAATTTTTTTTTCTTTTACTCTTTGTGATTCCACAATCTGCCCTATAGGCAATACGTATTTCTTATGTCTATATTATATTTACATGGCATGCAGAAAATCACTTCCTTAAGCGATCTTCTGTATAAAATATTATCTTAATTAATTAGTCTTATTCTAAAGTCTATATATGTCCAGTAATCAGATCAGGTGGTGTTAAACGTTTTAGTCTACGCACTTCACTATCACGTCGGATATTTAGCTGATTAGCGAGTACATTGGGATGCACTGACACTCTTTCGAAGTACTTCACACAAACACGTTGAATTACACTCGTTATAGGTTCTAGAGGAATATCGCGTTGTATCACTTTATTTGAAATATAGTACGGAGCATCAACAATGGCACGCAACACTTTATTTTGAAACCGTTGAATGATGGATAATCAGATTTGCTAGCGGTACCCCATAGTTGGATTCCATATGACCAAATAGGCTTGAGTATACAGACTATATAGCAACACCTTGTTATCTAATGATAACTTGGATTTGTGCCCGATGAACCAATACATTTGATATAATTCCAGTCGATGTTGTTTTCATTTATAGAGTATGTGCTTCTTCCAGGTTAAGCGTCGATCTAAGTGTATACCAAGATATTTAACTCGCTCTGCTTGGGGGAGTTGACGATGATTGATATTCACTGGTGGACATGTTCTTCTACGCAGGGTAAACGTTACATGGGTGGATTTTGTTTCATTGACTTTAATGCGCCATGCCTTCAACCATAATTGTATTTGCTCCAGGTGGGTTTGTAGGTATATTGATGCTGTGACCGGATCTTCATGGGATGCCAAGATTGCTGGGTCGTCTGCGTATGTTGCCACAGTAGTTATTTTTGTGGTGGGCAGATCGGCCGTATACAGAAGATACAGTACTGGACCCAGTACACTACCTTGCGGAACTTCTGAATATATGGGATTGAATTCAGTATGTTCATCGCCTTGATTTACAATAAAATGTCCATGGGATTTGACGATTTATGTAACTGATAGTCCGGATGAGGAAGAAGTTTCTTTAGTTTAACCTGCAAGCCCGTATGCCATACTTTGTCAAAAGCCTGAGATATATCTAGAAAAGCAGCTGAACAATATCTTTTGGAATTTAGGTCAGTGTTAATTTTGTTTACAAATCTGTGCATTTGTTCTATAGTCCCATCCTTAGTGCGAAACCCAAACTGATGTTTTGGGATAATTTTTCTTTTTTCTATTATATAGTTTAGCTTCTTGATATATAGTTTCTCGAAAACTTTCGAGATTATCGGTAATAAACTTATAGGGCGGTAGGAGGTCACATCTTCTGGTATTTTTCCTGGTTTAAGAATCATTAGTATTTTAGCTACTTTCCAGATGCTAAGGAAGTAATTAATTCGTAGCATAGCATTTAATTAATAGTTATAGCATTTAGTTAATAGTTTCACACCCTTTTCTGATAGTTCTTTTAAAATTTTACCAGTAATTAAGTCATAACTAGGAGCTTTTTTAATATTAATTTCTCTCATTATTGTTTCCTTAACTTTTTTGACCGTTAATTTCTCGTGCGGTAAGTCCATTTGAAATGGCAAATCCAGAAAGCTAGTAATTTTATTTTCATCATCTTTATGTAGCTGAGATTGGAAAGGTTTATCTTTTTCTGTATCGAACATGATATATGTGTATTTTTTCTTGGAAATGTTTCATTATTAGGAGTCGTGGGATATGCTGCCTCCTGTATATTTTTTGTAATGTTTATTGCTGCCATTTCTATGTCAATTTCAGTTTGTAACGATAAGTTTAGAGAGATGATTCGGTCTAAGTTTTCTCTAAATGAGGACCAGTTAGTTTTATTATTGCACAGAGAAGGGGTTTATCTTTGATGGCAATCTTTGAAAAAAGTGTTACTATTATTGGTGAATAATCAGAAGACAGGTCAAAACATGATTCGGCATGACACTTTTTGTATCAATATTTTTTGTAATACAGAAATCTATAGTATCCGGCTTTTTATTTCTATCTGAAGGCCAATATGTTGGTTTACCAGTAGAGATATGTTGTAAATTATCTGTCTTTATTGCTTTTAGCAGTTCTCTACCTTTTGAGATTATTATTCTTGAACCCCACATTAAATGTTTTGCATTGTAATCTCCTCCGGCTATAAATCTATTATCTAGCGTACTGAAGAATTCTTGAAATTGTTCTGCCTTGTTGTTATGTTTGGGTGGGCAATAAATTGCAGACATTGTTAATGATCCATGGACTTCCTCTATGGTTATACTGGTTGCTTGCAAGTAGTCTTTGCGGAATTTTTCTTTTTCGAAATGCTTTATATCATCTCGAATGGTGATGGCTGTACCACCATGTGCTTTATCATCAGGGTGATTTGTATGATAAAGTTTATATTTGGGAATTTTCAAATAATGTTTGTCCGTAAAATGTGTTTCGGAAACCATCATAATATCAATATTTTGTTCAGTTACGAACATTTTTAGATCCCTGGCGTGTTGTTGGAGCCCACTGGCATTCCAGACGGCGATTTTGTAGCTAATGGTTTCAGGCATTAGGCAAGTTTGCTGACGACGGTTGTGAGTAGATCAAGCATCGTACTCATTTCATCCATTAGTTTGGCCATCATGTTTTCTAATTTAAAGATGTTGCTGCTAGTTTCAGTAGGTTGTGATGTAGTTTCTCACTTTTGTTTTGAACCATTTTCAACCATTTGCGCATAAGTTATGTCTGGTTGACTTGGTCTGGTGTGGATTGTTTATGTTGCGGTTGATGCCTTTTTTCTCTTAAGGCAGGATATAGTTTCTGCGGCAGTTGTTTGTGAACTACGCAACCCTTGTAGTTCGCTGGATGATTTCCGTTACAGTTAGCACATTTCACTTTTTCATCGCGAACTTTGCGAGTGCAATCTCCTGAATTGTGTTCACCTGCACCTTTTACGCATCTAAATGATTTGCCACAATAAGTTTTTGTGTACCCGTGCGCTTGAGACCTCGTGCATTGTGGTATAGTTCTTTTTGTGTGTGGTGGTTCGCATTTAATAATGTTGTTTTCTAATTTGTCATTTCATACACCGCCTTATTATTTTCATTAGGTTTTAAATCGACATAGAACATAGGCAGAGGTTTTTTTGTTGTGCGATGTATATTTTGAACATTTACGACCTCGTGGCCTTGTTCAGCTAGGGCTACCTTGATGGTGTTAAAGTCCGTCCCGTGATGTAATCTTTTTAACACGAATTTAAATGTTCTCTCGGATTTAGGCCTGAATGTATGGTACTGGGTCTTTCTTTCGTCGATTTCTTTTACTAGGACTTTAAAGTGCTCCGCTTCCAACAATTGAATTTTTATTGTTTCATAGCTCACTGTTTTAATTGTGTAGTTCGTAGTGATGGTTTTCAATAGGTCATGGATGTGTTTTATTACTCCTACCTTATAAACTGTTATTGGTGGTGGTTTGGGAACAACTTTTTCAGGGCTTGTTTGTATATTCTCTTCAATTTCTCCCGATAGGTCGCTAAAGCTGTTTTTTGTCTCTATTGGTTTCTGTACACAATAGTCACTAATCCTTGTTTGTTTTCTCGCAATTTCTTCTTCTGGGCTTCTCAATCGTTTTTTATTAATGACTGTAGTCCATTCTGATGGTGGAGTTTGAGTTATTGCTGATTGTTTTAATCTTATGTCAAAGTGCGCAGGTGATTTGGTTAAATCGCTGTGGTTTGCCATTTTTAGATTTTTAATATTTTATTTTATTTATTTCCAGAGGATAATAAATTAAAATAAATACATTGTTTATTTCACGCACTTCATTTTTCACTTACGTATTATTTCTTGCACTACTTTTTGACCTAAAATACAATAAATGAATTTCAAAAGGACTGTTGTAAAATAAGGGGAGATAATTTTAAAGCACTAATAAAAATGAGATGCAGTCTTTTTGTCTGGTCACGTAAACACGTATTCACTACACTTTAGGTTCGCTGAGAGACGGATAGCCGCATCTGTTATGCGTTTTTAAATCTCAATTAAATAACTGTAATAAAATACTGGGTTTTTTTAAAGAAAAGTATCTTTCTAGAGCTTGGAGCGTATTGAAAATACGTCTTCACTCCACGAAGGTTGGAACTGAACTGGAATTGAAAATAAAAAACAGTTTAATAATACGTCATAAATTTATTCTATTATAAACGTTAACATTTGAACTAAATATTGACACTAATATTGTTTATGAGCAAACAAGAGTATAGAGAATCTGACAAATTTGACATTTAAAATAATTCAATCTAATAATGTGGGAGTGTTTACACTATACTATTCTTAATACAATTACCTACAATAACCTTATATATGTAATCAGACTCAACAATAATAATATTACACATTTTTTAACTTGTGTTAACCGCAAGGGGGACTGATTCAAGAACGGCTTCACTTTAGAAAAATATCAAAGCAACAAATGCATATGACTTTTGATTCATCTACCTTAACCCTAATTGATGACGATTATTTACAGCAATATTTTTTATAATTAGTAACTTCGTACAAGCAAGTCTTTCTTTAATTAATTTCAAATAAAAAGGTAAATCAAGAAAAAAATCACAGGTTTTATCATGGGAAACATATTAATATAAAAAACTCCTGCTTTTAATTTGAAATCGATTTTCAAGTGTCACTATATTTTGGTGTATGCAATCTTATTAACATCAATTACTTAAAAATTGGACAACTATTTAGTAGTACAAAATAATTCTTGTTTTAGGATTTATGAAAAGTTTGTTAAAATGATTGCTTAGACAATGAACGCGGAGTATGTTAGGATATGTTTACCATTCAAAAACGTTTAATAGACAAAGTAAAATGAACAAATGAAAAATATAAATAATGTTCACTCATATGTATATGAAATTTAGTATACAATATTCGATAAATTGTTTAATATTGATAAGAATTCTATGAACGAACATGAATCTAATTATTTTACAATCGACAATATTTGAGCAATTTTTTGTTAAATTAAATCAATTATTTTTAATTAACAGTTCTAAAATTACGATAAAAGAATACTCAAAGAAAGTTGCAATATATTAAACCAATTATCGAGTTTTAAGATGGTACAACATAGAGCATAAATAAAAAGCATTTAATATTTTTTATGTTGATCATATTGTAAGTTTTTAGATGTTTGTATGGAATGCTATGTACTTAATACATAATTTGTGAAACTACTTCTTGTAGCTGCACACACAATATTAAATACTTTTTTATTTCTCATTTCTGTATAGATTTCATATAACATATTGAACATCCTTTTGATTTCCTTTTAAGGAAACTAACAGCCATAGGTTTAAAGACGATTTTGGCACAGATATAAAATGAAATTAAAACCAAGTATGTACTTTAATTTGTTCGAGGTAAAAAGGATTCAGAACCCATATAAATATCAGATGACCCATTTTCTGCACGGTATTTATGTTCTCCGAATAGGATTAGCGTGTAAACGTTAAAAAAGATTGTTAAGGGGTTAGTTTTATCTCGTCTTTCAGCCTTGAATAGCTCGTGGAATCACGAGGTCAAGTTGGCTTTTTTAGATTAACGATGTTTAATACTGCATTAGCGAGACAATGTTATATTACCCAGGTTAGGATAATGATGTGTGCATATTACACCATTTGCATTCTAATATAGAAAAAAATAAAACAAAAACTTAATTCTATACAATCTTAAAATTAGGAATAAAAAAAAACGAAAATGTATAAGATACTTTCAGTCTAGTAATTTTACTGTCTAACATCCTATTAAATATCGTTAAGAATCACAATTAAAAGTATGATTAATAATGACGTATCGACTTTCCTAACTTACTTAAATAACATGCATAACCTACGTCTTTTATTTTGTTGCAAATTAGGCAAAGTAATGTTTACTGATGATGATTATGATTGATCTGTATGAATTCTCTCCAGCGGTACAAGCTAGACGTCTACTAGTCATCCCTTCTCTTCGGCGGGCAGTACTATGGATACCGATTTTCTCGGTCCTTCTTTGTGAACTGGAACCGTCTCGAACTGAGACTCCACCAATTTTTGCTCGTCGGGAACATTAATCATATTTTGAGATCTAAAATAACAAAGAAAATTCATGAACGGTACTTGAAATTTGAACACAACGTTAAATTTAAACATTATAGAATATCTATGTTACAGATTAATTGAAAAGTCCCCGGCCTACCATAGTAAAACATTTTTTTTTGCAAAATTAGTTTTTTTTATTCAACATAATTCCCTTCAAGGGTGATACATGATTATAGCGACCCTCCAACTTTTCGATACCATTTTTGTAGTACGATTTGTCCTTTGCTTCAAATAGGCTTCAGTTTCGGCGATCGCCTCTTCATTCAACGAGAATTTCTTCCCAGCGAACATTCTTTTGAGATCTGAGAACAGGAAATAGTCGCTGGTAATTCGAAGCCCAATTCATGGACTTTTGCTATCGTTTTTACTGACTTGTGACACAGTGCATTGTCTTGGACAAGCAGCACTTTCTTTTTCTTCAAATGCGACCGTTTTTCGGCGATTTTGTGCTTCAAACGGTCCAATAACGCTATGTAATAGTGCTGATGGTCCTTCCTTTTTCAAGCTAGTCAATGAAAATTATTCCATGAGCATACCAAAATACAGACTCCATAACCTTGCCAACCTTGCTTTGGAGCGGGTTCATCGTGTGCAGTCCACTCCGATGACTGTCGATTGGATTTCAGGGTGAAATGATGGAGTCATGTTTCATCCATTGTCACATATCGACGCAAAAACTCGGGTATAATATGCTTGATCATCTTCAAACACTGCTCCGAATTATCAACTCGTAGTTGTTTTTGGTCAAAAGTGAGCTCGCGCGGCACCAACTTTGCACAGAGCTTTCTCATACCCAAATATTCGTGAATGATACGATGTACATGTTCAGTTGATATCTTTAGAGTGTCTGCTATTTCATTAAATTTCAATTTACGGTCATTCAAAATCATTTTGTGTATTTTTTCCCTTCAAAAGGCAATATTTTATTTTGTTTTTTATTTTATTTCGCAACACGCGAAATTCTTTTTTATCCATTTTTTTTCACAATAACAAAAGTTGCTTCACTCAAAATGCTACATTTCATAAAGTCATGATCCGACAGCCGTCAAATTTATACACGCATCTTTTGAGGGTTAGGGCTAATAAAAAAATTTCTAGTAGCGCCATCTATGTGCCAGGCCGGGGACTTTTCAATTGACCTGTTATATATTTGTTCTGAGGTACCAATGAAAACATAAAATTTGAAACATTTTGGATTCACTTATAATTTACCATCCAATTGTATCTTCCAATCCAATTTTATATCTGATAAATATTTACATCTCTATGAAATGTTTCCATTTTATTTTAAAAATATTAAATTGTCCTTAAATTACAATTAATTTAAAATTTAATACTTTAAATTATTACATGCTTGAGTAGACCATGAAATAATTTGAATCGATTCATACCAATGACTATCTAATTAACATCTAAAAAGTTTTACATTATTCTTGAAGATTAGTCACCTTAATTTAACGGTTATTCGATATTATATAAAGTTTGATTTAATAAAAAATAAGTTACAAAATTCAAATAACTAGATCTTATATTTGTTTCAAGCTGTTTTATTTATTAAAGAATATTTTTTCTTGTACTATAGCTATTTTTAATAAAACATCCAAGTAAAATAAAGTATTCCAAGTTACTGCTGCAATAACCTAAAATTAAAGCTGTAATAATACATCAACCTCAATTTGCAGACTTTTTTCCTGGCGGCTATATAAGTACAAATAAAAATTTTAATATTTCAAGAAAAGGGACATAATTAGAACCAACCGTTGCCGTATTTACTTTTCTCCTTGGGGAATAATTTATACCTCTTCAGAAACTCCCTTGTTCTTTAATTTTGCAGGAATATTTTAGTATTTAACATATATTGACTATTGAGGCTTTTTTACTGTAATTATTATATAGTCTATTCAAAATTTATTTGTATATGCGTCATCGAAATTTGTGACGTCAAAACGTCGCAATGTTGCCGCATCAACTCTGAGTTTTAGTTCAGTTTGGCTTTGGCATACAACAAAATTCTAATCTAAATAAAATAATCGACCAAAATGTTATCAAATATAATTTATTTTAACATTATAATATATCTACAAAATACAGTTCATTATACAGCCATAATAGTTATAGATATAACCTCTTTCACTATTGCTTTCAAGAATTTTGCATACGTCTGACAACTGGACGACTTTGACAGGTTCATTCGTTTACGTGATAGAACTAAGACAGTATTGTGTTTCTTTTTAACTAGAATAAAATGAGAAGAAAAATATCGTCTGATTCTAAAACGACTTTACAAATTGCGACAGGCAATACATAAAACATTTTGATGACGCATATAGAAATAAACTTTGAATAGACTATAGGTGGTTTTAGGGCTGCATATCTCTGACAGTGTCAAAGAAACCTCATATGAAATGTCATTTTAAAGGTAAATGTTTCAGGAAGCACTAAAAGAAATTGACCGTTAACAGATTTAAGTATTTGTGATGATGTTGACCCATGATGATGGTTATGATTAATATTGTATGATCAGAGAGAGAAAAAACCTAATACCAACACACCAGTTTGGGTTTATTAACAAGCATTCAACAATTGACCAAGTCCACAGAGTAACAGATGTTATTGAAAAAGCCTACGAAAATAAAAAAGTATGCTCAGCTATATTTTTAGATGTACCACAAGCCTTTGATAAGATTTGGCATGAAGGCCTTGTTCATAAACTACAGAAAATGCTACCAAAACAATACACCGAACTATTAAAATCGTATATTACAATCAGAATGTTTAGAGTCAAACAAGAAGAAGCTTATCCTACAATAAAAGAAGCTAAAGCAGGAGTACCACAAGGAAGTGTACTGGGACCAATGCTTTATCTACTGTATACTTGGATATACCATAAATTGAGAATATTATGATGGCTACATTTGCTGATGATACTGCGATTATAGCTGTCAGAGACAATAGTGAGGAAGCCTCATGAAAATTACAACAGGCAAGTGGCAATATAAGTAAATGGACACAAGCTTGGAAAATAAGAATTAATGAAAGTAAATCTGTGTATGTGCAGTTCACCTATAAACAGACCATACAAGCATCAATAACATTAAATAATAATATCATTACATATAGCAACAACGCTAAATATCTCAGGAATGAATCTTGTTGCAAAACTTCGCTGAAAGGAACATATAAAGAAGAAAAGAAAAGAACGGAAATTGAATAATAGGAAAATGTACTGGCTAATTGGAAGAAAATCACAATTATCAGTACATAATAAATTGTTATTATATAAGCAAAACTGGAACCTATATGGACATACGGAGTTCAATTATGGGGATGTTCTGCAAAGAGTAACATAAATAAAATACAAATGTTTCAGAGTAAAGTCCTGAGAAGTATTGTGGGCGTACCCAAATACTATAGGACTGATTATCTACATCGAGACTTTTAGATACCCATAGACATTCAAGAAATCAAGAGAATTGCAAGGGGACATGAAAAAAGACTCAATTCTCATGAGAATATTGAAGTATTGCAGCTTTTGGATACCACCAGAACAGGACACAGATTCAAAAGAATAAAATCATCTGATCTTGTGTAGTGTCCTCCTAGTTATGTACCTAAATTTAAATTATCATAAAGACAAATTGCAGTTTAGACGGAAACGACTAGTAACAATGTAATAATTAAATAATTTAAAAAAATGTTGTATAAAAAATTTGTTTAAAAAAGTTAAGGTAATTTGCTTTCAAATCCAGTTAAGGTTTATGCCGAATTGCATTTTAACGATAACAATACAAATTCGTATAATCTCTGTGTTTTTAATAAAAAAAGATTGACACAAAACACATTAGAACCAAAATAAAACAACTATACTGGTTAGTCGGAAGATACTTTCAACTTGATTTAAATTCAAATAGGTTGATCTATAAGACTATCATAAAGCCAATTTGGACCTATGGGGTGCAAATATGGGGTTGCACTAAAAATTCAAATCAACTAGTCATCCAACGCTGTCAAAACAAAATTCTTCGATTGATTACCAATACGTATAGCTACGTAACCAACGAAGAACTGCAGTTCTTCAGGTTCTTCAGTCTTCCAGGTCATCGTGCACGATGACCTGGAAATCAAATGGATTTGCGAAGTTATCCAAGATTTCGCCTTGAAACACGAAATAAGATTACTAAATCATACTAACGTGGAAGCAATACAACAAGATTGAAGCGAATCAAACCATACGCACTTATATAAAATGTATACCTTTAGTGTCAAATATAGCTCTAAGTTATTATAATTTTATAATTGAGGAATACATATTGATGTATTTTCTGGCACTCATCTTGCTTGTGAATTAATCCAAGTATATAGGAAAAGTAGTAATAAATTAATTGTAAATTAAGATTGTGCTAACCGTAAGATGTTATAAAAAAATCATTATGCTTTTTCCTAATTGCTTAACAGTAATACGTTGCTATGGCTTTTTGGTAGCAAAGCGGACAAGAAAGAAAGAACATATTTTATACGAACCTTTCGGAAGCGGTGGGTGGTGGAGTGGGTGTTCTTGACATGGGAAAACTGGCAACCTCCCGCCCCATTGTCAACGATCGAATCGATCCGAACGATTGTTCAACTGGGGATTGTTGAGCCACCGGCGCTGGGGCTAGAACGCCTCTGTAACAAAAGAATAAACCAATATAACCAATATTAATTTTTAAAATTTAGTAATTCTAATGGTCTAACATGGTTTATTAATTAATTTAATTATTTTTCAATGATTATATTCCTGAATTATTTAATATTCATTAAATTTAATGCTTTTTTAACGTCATCTATTCAGGAAATATAACAGGTCAATTGAAAAGTCCCCGGCCTGACCAAATGAATAAATGATGACTAAATCCATATGTTTTTAGTTGGCCTTAACCCCCAAAAGATGCGTGTATAAATTTAATAGTAGTCGGATTATTAGTTTGTGAATTACAGCATTTTGAGTGAAGCAAATTTTGTTATTGTGAAAAAAAATTGATAAAAAGGAATTTCGCGTGTTGATAAAATATTGCTTTATGAAGGAAAAAAAAACAGTTGAAGTAAAAACTTGGCTTGATGCCGAGTTTCCTGCTGCCCCAGGAAAATCAACCATCAAGGATTGGTATGCTAAGTTTAGACGTGGTGAAATGAGCGCCGAAGACGGTGAACAGAGTGGACGCCTAAAAGAGGTTGTTACCGACGGAAACATTAAAAAACCCACAAAATGATTTTGAACGACCGTAAATTGAAACTGAATGAAATAGCAGACATTCTTAAGATATCAACTGAAAGTGTACATTATATAATTCACGAATATTTGGGTATGAGAAAGCTCTGTGCAAGGTGGGTGCCGCGCGAGCTCACTTTTGACCAAAAACAAAGACGAGTTGATGATTCGGAGCAGTGTTTGAAGTTGATCAAGCGTAATTAATCCTGTACATTTACTGAAATTTTCGTCAAATGAAGAGGTGATCGACAAAACTGAGGCCTATTTTGAAGCAAAGGATAAATCGTACTACAAAAATGGTATCGAAAAGTTGGAAGGTCGCTATAATCAGTGTATCACCCTTGAAGGAAATTATGTTGAATAAAAAAAATGAATTTTGCCAAAAAAAATGTGTTTTACTATGGTAGGCCGGGATCTTTTCAATTAAGATGTTATAGCTCTTAGATGCTTTACTGATTATATTTCAATAATTAATAAATGACAGGATGTATTTATTGAAATATAGGTTTGTGATATCAAACATTTTAATTAATGTATTTTCGAAGTTTAGCGCAGAAACATAATTTTTTATAACTGGAAATGTATATTATTATATGCAGTATAAATTGCCTTTGATCTATATAATTAACATATTAAACATAGCTTATAATTGGAGCGTTTCCAATTTCAACAATAATGTTCTATATTAATGGCTGTGGTGACTTAAATTTACACTTTAATTATTCGAAAATAATTGCATTTTTAAATAATTTTCATCACAGAATGGTTTCGGTTCTATAAATTGTTCTTCTGGGCTGCTTCACGTACACGACTGAAACATATAAATCTATCATGCCTCTTGGTCTGTTTTGGCGACCTATTTTTTTCCATAGTGGTTTTTCTTCACATCATTTCTTTTTATCATGCAACCAACTTATTTATACTTTTATCTGGAAAAGTGCCAGAAACAACAAGGGTATTTAGGTAGACAAACTAATTTCAGTTCTGAAACTAATTTACGAAAATCTGTATAGTATATAGGTTATAATAAAAAGGGCTGATGGGGGCTGATGAAGACTGAAAAAGGATTATGATAAATTTAGAAATACATATTGACGTATTTATCTCACACTTGTCTTGTTTGTGAATTAATCCAAGAACAAATGAAATATAATAATAAATAAATTTATAGCCGGTTTGGTGGTAAAGGCAATGGGACGGTCCTCCTACTGTTGCGATAGCCGCGGGTTCGAATCCTGCTGGGGCATGGTCGTAAATTTATGTTTGTAATTGTTTAAAATTTCTGAATGTTCTAGGCAAGAGTGTAAAATCCGTCAAGGAAAATGATCCCAGACACGTCAGTAACCAGGCTGGGTAAGACCGGATGTCTTCTGGGATGATTTCTAAAGTTGGTCACTCGCCAGTCGGTAGGCTTAATGCTGAGGACCGTGGTTCGGAGCCCACGTTAAATTTTAGGCCCAGTCCAGATAAACCCACAGTTGGTAAAAGGAGACTTTAAAATATATTTATATATATATATTTAATATATATATATATATATATATATATATATATATATATATATATATATATATTATAGTTATTAGGGTTATAATAAGTATATCTAATAAAGATGATATCAAAAAAAAGATTTGCAGCCGTTGTACTTCTAATTGCTGTCATACCTAATTTCTTCAATAGGCCCTTTCATTTATAAAATATTAGTTTTCAAGCATTAGTTAGACTATTACAGTTCCAGATCACAGTATTTCTGATTTGCTAGAATCAACCCTAGAAGTTCGAAAGAAAGTAATAAGTTCAAATACTAAAGGATATTAACTCTTAAGCATCTCATTACGTTATATTTTAACTGAAGATCTAGGTTTCAGAAAGTTGGGTGCCTAATGTGTAACATTCTCCAACAATCTATAGACATAGAGAAATAGAGATTTCACTTAATAGGCAATTTTGGAGAAATGTTTCGCGACGTCCAACATGTAGATGTCGCTACTTTTAACTTATTACTTGCTTTAATCGCTACGTTATAAGTCGCGACGGAATCTGATTGGCTCACTTCGTTTCTATGGTACGTTTGTTATTTATTTATTTTGAGCGCCATTTTCAGTATGCTGTCATAAGGAATAGTGCGTTTAGAGATGAAATTATTAGTCCATTAGTATATATAAGTTGGTAGCACAAAAAGTAAAGTGATTTATTGATCTAGGAAGTGTTGTGTATCCGGATGCACAGATAGTAAAGATATGCAGAATCGTTTTCGTTCGAAGAAGTATTTGGATGTCATTAAACAATGGTTGATAATATTGGAAATCCAAAAACCGAATGAATTAAGTATCAAATAAATTTATGATCGTTATATCATGTTTTGTTGTTGTAAGTTGGGGTAAGTTTATTCATATATATTCAAACATCAAATATTGATTTTTTTAATTTTAGAAATTAATCCCCTTCCGAAAGAAGCTACGCAAACGGGTATACACTTTTCTTCTTGGATCAATAGTTGCAGCTCCAATAAAATAAATAGTAGCTCCTGAATGCAAATCTACTAAGAGTAGGTCAACCGATATTCAATACACCAGGAATATTGCTGTAAAATGTTGTTATTGCTCAAGTAAGAACAAATTTGTTAAAGTGACATCAATTTAATAACTATAAATATATTGGCTTAAGGCTAATTAACCAAGATAGTTTTTTTTGGATCCAGCTAATGGATTCAGGAACACATATCCTCGGCTAGTATGTTTTAGAAGTCATTTGATCGTTTAAGATAACTTAGCTTTTTTCATCTCATTGACCTTTAGGAAATTGTGAAGAGGAGGAACATGGGGGCTCTTTAAATAATTAAAATAGCGGGGGATGACCCTATAACTTCAATTCCAGATGTTCCTATATGAATAGGCGAGCCAAGGCAATATCTTATGCCCCAGAATATTGTTTTATTATACTATGAGTAGGGCTATTTTAATATCTTCTTTTAAATAATTTTAAATTTTTAAACTCTTATTTTATCCCCTGATAACATAACATATTTTTGTGAAATATCTTTAAAAAATGTAAATTCAAAAACTGTTATTTTAATTGTACACTACAAAATGATTTTCCATATAGAATATTACAAATAATGAGGTGTGCTATATACTTTTGATAAAACCCATAATAGATTAAATTGATGGCACTAAAAAAATATGAAAATGAAAAAAGACGAAAGAGATAATTTTGATTTGTAATGGACCAATGTTTTTTGCTTATATCTTGTATAATACTTATGTATTATAGATATATTTATTTTTATATTATATTTATGTTTTATAGATAAATTTACATTATATATTTATTGTTATCAATTATATTTATATTTATTTACTTTTACATATTATAAATATATAATTAATATTATTAATATAATTATTAATATTTAATTGAATTTTATTTAATAAATTTATTTCAGAAAAAATTTACAAATGTCTTCACAGTAAAATATTTTTCTTACAGGTGCCTATAATGGAGATTTAAATTAACCAATCAAATTACTTGAATGGCCAATTATGCGACCTCTGGATGTTGGGCAAAGCAAAATTTTGCGCCAGAGTCCCCTATTGAATTGCATTTCTATTACTCTATGTTGCATACTTACGCCTAGCGACATCTGTTAGAAAAATCGATAATGACTTTCCGGTACATTTGGTATATTTGATGTTCCCATCATTTCAAATTGTGTTTTTGTTATTCCAACGATCGAGAAACTTAATAAATATCATTCTTTCAAGTAAATATACTTGCAAAGTAACGCGAAGATCACATGCCGTTTTTTCCAAATGGAAATTCCAATTACCCTCATTAGTTTGTCGCCGAGGGAAAAAACATTCCGTAAATAAACTCGGACCGTATTTTATATCCTCCCTCTGATTACTTTGAAGCTTCGTTATAGAACGAGCTTTTTTTCGCTGGTCTGGTCCTCTTTCCACGGCCCTCGGTCCAATTTAACTTTGTACTTTGTCTGTTCGCCGAAAAAGAGCAAATCTTTTCGAGGGTTTTTTTATGCCGTACCCGCCAGCTTCGGAGCGAATTTAGGGGACGAGGGCGACGAAATGAAGGCCTTGAACGTCGACATGAATTCGCGCTTAACTAGCACACATTTCCGAAATATCGATCGGATTCGTTATTTAGTGTTCCAGCTCGTCGGTCGTTGAATAATTCACGAGTATTCGTGAAATATTTACATGATCAATTAGACGAACATAATTATTTCAGCAATTTAACCTTGTAGTGGATATATCGATAATAGATAAAGCTCTGTTACACAGTTACAGGTTACAAAAGTGGTTTATATCGGATGGAGTATTAACATCAATTTTTTAAAAATCTATTGAATATTAAAACTTGTCTCCTGGATCAATCATTAATTTACTGCTAACAATTATTATTAACCGACTTCAAAAAAGGAGGAGGTTCTATGTTCGGCTGTATATACGAGGGTGGTACAAATATGGTGGAGACAAACGCTGTAGATGGCTTTTTTTCGTTTACTAAAATGACCAGCTAGAACCAAATGGTCTTCGGCTGATGTCGCTTCAGGTTCGGGATATGATTGTTTTGCGGGCGATAAAGACCCTGGGTTACGACTGGGACTGTCGTAGTTTGTTTACAACCGGGGTTTGTGGACGGGTAGCGATTTTATTAGGGTGTTATCGTGTTCTAAGGTTCCTATGGAGAACCTCACACTGAGCATGTTTATGATATTTTTCACAAACGGGATGCCTGATTCGAGGTGTGTATTGACGTTCCTCATAAACCATGGGACTTTGAGTAACGCACGAACTTTTTTGAATTGAAACACTTGGAGCAGTTCAAGTTGTCTCTCATGTGTCATACTTGTACCACACCTGTGCTCCATTGAGGCAGATTGGACGGACTAGCATTTTATACAGAGTCGCTTTCTGTGGGATTGGGAGTTTTTCTGCAGAGTAGAGGAAATAATAGGCTGTACACGCCATTTCCTTTGAAAATGGTGTGCTGGATTTGGGCAGACCATTGGAATCTGCGGTCGAACTGGAGACCGAGGTATGAGACTTTCTGGAGCCAAGGGCTAGGCACTTTATCGATTTGGAGGCAATAGTCGCGAAACTCCTTCTTGCGGTGGAACAAAATAGCCTGGGTTTTGCTCGGGTCAATCTGAAGCCGCCAGAATTTGTACTGTGCTATCGCTTGATTCAGTTGTACTTGGAGTCTATTGCATATTGCGTCGGGACAGTATCCGGTTGTGAAGAAAGTGGTATCATCTACATAGAATGCTGGGTGGGAAAGTTTATAGAGCGGGAAATCAGCCATATAAAGATTGAATAGGGCTGAGGCTAATGGAGCACCTTGCGGGACTCTTGCGGAGATTTGTTTAAGAGAGGAGACTGCGTCACCGATCCTCACCTGGAAGGATCTACCACCCAAGTATGAATCTATCAGGGATATTAAGTCATTCGGTAGACCTAGTTGTTTAGCTTTAAATATTAGACATGGTGCCATATTTGGTCGAAAACTTTGGAGACATTTAAGAATATGGCTCCTATTTTTCGACCTTTTATCATTGCCTGGTACGGCAGCTTGATGAAAGCATGAATGGTTTGCACGGAAACCGAATTGTTCGTTCAGGATTATGTGATGTGCGTCTGTGAAATCGTTTAAGATGTTTGATATCGTTTTTTCGGCAAGTTTAGAGCTGTTTAGAGCTATGGCGCGCATATATTGCGTTTTGAAGGTCGTGGCTTGAGTATGTGATAGCTGGGTCCTTTACGAACAGTATGGCATAGTTTTCGTCGATAGCGCATGTTTCACGCTCGTGCTACGACCATGAGTGAACGTCAAGTGCCGACCGCCGTAGCTCAGCGTATTGTCATTCGTTTTTTAATGTAGGTGGGCGTTAAAATGACAGTAACTTTTCACCACCTTCAATATCGCAAAACAATAGCATGATGGGTTCTTAAACTGTTGAACTTCAAGCAAAAATTTACGCGATTGAAAGTTTGTCGCCGCTTCCTGATGCTATACGAGGTAAAGGGGGACAGTTTTTAGCGCGAATCTTCACTACAGACGAGACATGAGTACACTACTAAATAAGTACACACCAGAAAGCAAGATGTCGTCTAAAGAGTGGAGAAAGAAGGAGGAAGGGGCGCCAGTCAAAGCGAAGACAACCAGGTGCGCGGGTAAGGTTCTATGTACGGTGTTCTGGGACCGCCAGGGCCTGCTGTACTTCGATTTCCTGCGCACCCAACGTACCATTAATGCTGTATACTACTCTAACCTTCTGAAAACACACGTGAAACCCGCTTATCGCTCGAAACGGAGGAGTATTCCAGCACGAAGTGCGATTCTCCTCCAGGATAACGCGCGCCCTCATACCGCGCGTCTCACGTTCGATACAATATCGGAATTAGGGTGAGAGGTACTGGAACACCCCTCTTCAGTTCGGATTTATCAGCCTGCGACTACCACATGTTTGGACCACTGAAAGAAGCTCTCGGAGGTCAAAGATTTAACACGGACGACGAGGTAGAGGAGTTTCTGCGCACATGACTGTCCGAGTTGCCCAAGGAATTCTTCGATACCGTCACCAAAAAACTTCCGGAAAGATGGAGAAAATGCGCAACTAGTGAGGGGAAATACCTAGAAAAACTGTATATTTTTGTATATTTTTACCTTATATATTTTTATGTATGTTCGTCGATTTCTCCGTCAATTATGGACCGTTTTTTTCGCAATTCTTTTTTTATTCGAAAGAGTGCACTTCCAAGGTGGTCCCATTGGAACCAAGTTAGAATCATGTGGGGGGAAGGGGGAGAAATCGAGGGAAAACCTCACATTTCAAAGACACGTACAATATTTTCACATATTTTTTTATCTAAAATAATCTTATATTGTGAACTGATGTGACGAAATACCGGAAGTAGTTCAGTGCAAAAGTCATTCAGTTTGCTTTCGATTTCCAATAATGTACCAACTTTTTTTTCTAGTTTGGCTGATATATTTGTCAAATCATCTAGACTAGGTAGCGTACTCCAGAGCCTGAAACATTCCTTATTTTCAATCATTATTTTCTTTTCCTATTTTTCCTCATACGGTCTATACTTTTGCTATCCATTGGAATACTTAACAAAATAACTGTGTAATTTATTGAGTAAATATCTAACACTAAAAAGATAAAATAAAATATTTTTAGCAAAAAAATTGAACCGACTTCAAAAAATAAATAAGAAACTCAGTAACAAGTAAAAAATAATCAAGCTTAGATTTTTAACACAAAACAAACATTTTAAAATAAAATATGTACATAATAATCGTTATAGTAACTAAATAAAAATCAATTTGAGGTCTTTGAGTGCCGTGTAGAGCAATATTTAGAATATTTTACACAGATCGCTTGCTGAAGTGATTTTTAACATTTCATGTAAATAACAATTCTGATAACAAATACTTATTGTCTATTTGGCAGAATGTTGAACCACGATGGGTAGAGGTGTCGGTCACCGAGAAAAAAAAAGATATTTCGATATATCGTTTTATATATTTTTTTCTAAAATATCGATATATCAATATTTTTCGGCATCCCCACTAAGGAGATAAAAAAAGGATAATTTTAAATAAAATAACTCATTTTCCGTACGTTTATATGTACATTTATAACAAATAATAAAGAGCTAAATTAGATATTATCTGTTTGTTGATCATTGAACAAGAGTGTTTCCACAAATAACACTTAAATTTGATGTGTCATATCGTCAACATAAAAAAACAACGCAAAAACCTCACCAATTATATTAAATTAACCACTATTCGCTTCAATAGTTGTAATTGTAGTGATTGTCGTTTCCTTATTTTTAGGAAAAACATTTTTATGTTCAGAGTACAGTATAATTTATTCATTAATTGCCGAATATAAATTAAAATGCTGATTAAAAAGGTTTTTATTTCGGCGTCTATGAAGGAAAAAGTAATATTCAATTCAATGTTTGGTTAACTTTTGTTATATAAGAACTATGAATTATTCTTTTTAAAAGTAATTCAAGGCTTTTTTTTAATTGAGTAAATTATAATTTATTAAAATCCATTGTTATTCATTTATTTTCTCAACTATTTGAGGGCGTTGACAATCCATATTTTAAAACCGATACTTCCTTTGAGGACATCAAAATTACATCATCACTTCGATCTGAGCAACTGAGGAAAAAAACCAGTGTCATATCAACTTTCCATACTGACAGTGGCTTGGCTTTATTTCATAGGTTAAACATTTATTTGTCACCACAATATAGATCTTTGCTGTTTTGAAAATGTGAAATTTTATCTCTGAGAAAGTATATTTGCAATTGTAGAATTAGGTTTCGATGCTTTAAGTATGCTTATTTTGACAGATTGAAGATTGGAGCAATTGGAGTTATTACTGAACGAATATTTAAGTCAAACAAAAGAAGCACTTGCAGAATTATTAAATAAAATTTTAAATAAAATGTAAATTTGTAAAAGGTCGTACGTGTAGCCTGACACATCAGCAACATTTTTTTAAACTTTCGTTTTACTTTCGACTGTATACACTTAATGGTCATCACTTTGGGCAGCTGTGAAAGTTGAACATGTTCCCCTGAGAAATATTTAACTTCTTGAAGCATCTTACCATGGTTTCATTAGCACAGTAGGAAATTACCAAATCATTTGTAAAATATATTTGAGATCAGAGTCGACATTAGCTAAGGAGATGTCTCTTCACTGGTTTTCAATATAGGAGTGGGTGCAATTGTGCGAAATTTTTTAAAAATAATCAGACCGTTAAGTGTAACGCTCAATCTCCTTAACTGATGTGATATTCGCTTGTATTCTTATTGTATTGATGTTGAGGATTCTTCATTATATATTATCACATTGCAGAACCACATGGAGAATTAATACTGAAAACACAAACAACACACAAAGTATTAACAACTGACATGTTAGCTCGATGGAACTAGTCATATAATAAACAGTAATACAGACAAACAGTACTGAGATGAAGAAGGAAGAAGACAGACGAAGGAGCTTTTGATTCTCCAAGACGGTGAGCGTGGAAGAGACGAAATATCTGTTTCGAACGCTTATCTTACTGGTCCTTAGACGGCTTCGAGACTTAGACATCGTTATAGTGCCTGACATCTATAAACTTGAAGTCTTTCAATGGCGATCCTTAATTTTCCCTTTTCGATCGTGTTAGAAATGAAGTTATTCGCTTACTTACTATTATCAGTTCAGTGTATTGTCAAGGTGAACGAATTCCTTAGAGATGTAGATAGATTGTAGATGAATCTGAAAGTAATCTGAAGAAACTAACATTGTCCAAGGTTAGGATGGTTGAGGCCGATCGTCAACAGTGGTGAGATTTGGTGAAGAATATTTCTACGGAATGTAGATATCCTTCCCGAACACCCTCTATGGATTAATGACGATAAACTAATGTATGAAGTAAAAAGTGTATTCACACATGTTCATATATGCAGTTCATATTAATAGATTTTGACGATTTGGCTTGACTACTTCTGCAAAATGACTGTCTAAACAGTATTTTTTTACATAAGGACCACATTTCTTTCAATATCCTTTCAAAGCTCATTACATGCAATTGACAGTAATTTCTTCAAACTTTTAAATCATTGAAACTGTTTAAAAAATAAAATAACATCAAATAGCCTATTCAAAATAACAGTGAACTCATGTCATCAAGATGTTTAATGTATTGCCTGTCGTAATTTGTAGATTCGTTTTAGAATCAGACAATATTTTCCTTTTCCTTTTATTCTAGTTAAAAAGAGACAGAATGCTGTATGATACGTACGAACATATAACCGAATCAATAAAAGTCGTCTGGTTGTTAAACGTCTGCAAAATTGTTCAAAATATTAGTTATAATAACTACATGTCATAAACAAGCTTAATATTACTCTGATTGAAAATCCTGAAACCAGGCAGAACAGATTGCGTTTCTAATCAGTTACCTTGAACAGAAACGAGATAATAGAGGTTCCCTCTTGTCAGTTAAATTCGTTAAAGAAGTAAGTATTTTTACTGTTAATACTAAGTTGCTAAAGATTTTATTGAGAATATTTTTAGTGTGTTATAGTTGCACTGAATATTAGTACGGTCATGGCCACTAAATTATTTAAAAAAATAAAAAGATAATCTTGGATTCACCGAAAAAAAAACGCCCATCAAAGATCAAATATATGAAATATTTAATAACAGTGAGTAGTTCTTTCAATATAAATAGACTTTAACACAATTATTTCAGAGGAAACTGCTAGCCTGGAAAATATCCATAGAAAACTTAGGTCACTCATGGCAAGATGATAATAAAGATAGTGTTAAGACAACAAAGGTTGATGGAAAAAGGTAAACGTTGGAATAACAATTGGTTAGGTTTTATTAGTCATAATATTTATTAATAATTCATTGCAGATATATTATTCTTCATGCTGGAAACAGAAATAGTTAGTAACACCTTCGATTTGGATGAAAACAAATGTTAGATAGATTATTCACTTGAATGAAACTTTCTGAATATGGGATTATGGTTCAATGTTGGCAATTTCCAAAACAGAGTGATGAGAGTGGAAACAACATGAACAAATAACTAATATACGATAACTGTAGGAAATTTTATTGTAGAGTGTGAGAGATTTATGTGAATAGATATGCATGTAATTGTTCAGAATATACACGAGCATTTGCTTAAAATATGTGAGAGAAAGGATACTAACTGTTTTGCAGATATGACAAATGCATTAGGAAGAATGCAGTGATAAAATCTAGTTTAATCAAGAATTATGCATACAGGTAGTAACTGAAAAAAAAGGAGAAATACAGTGATATCAAAATGACTTTACAAGGAAATACTGTACTGAAGGAAATAAGAACTAAACGTAAAAGGTAAATATGATCTCTAATGAAAGTAAAATATATTACTTGTGTATACATAAATGTTAATTAGGTGGATTAGGCCTCCATGGGATACCACTACATAAAAAAACGCGCCTGGAACTCTTAATTTATAGGTGGTGTGGAAAACCTGAAAACTATTATTATAACTGTATAAATAATTGTAGTTTTAAGTCGTTGGATAATATATGTAGATGTACGACTAATGTTAATATAATTTATATTTGATAACAGTATTTTTGTTTAATTATTTTATTTGAGACTAATAAAACTCAGAATTGATGTAGCAACACTGCTACGTTTTGACGTCATCAGATGACGCGAGTTCACTGTTTCATTGAACGGACTATATATTTTTGAATTTAATTAGTTATTACTGAAGTTATCCTAACGACTGTGATATTTACCCTGCTGTGGTCGAATTAACTAAGAATGGTAGTGGCGTCGGGCACTGGCTGTGTGGCGAGCTAGCAACTGAACTCCTTGTGCTTGATACTTGGCTATGAGGACATTGTGGAGGACCCACAGCTATCGACCCGGGTCCTCGTTTTCGGGGCCAACATAAAGTACATTTTCCATTCCTTTGAATAACTTCTGAAAATTGAAAAAGATCCGTCAGTATATTTACAACGGCAATAGACACGATATCAGTTAATTTGACGTCAGAAAACGTCACGAAATAACGGAAATAATTGTGTGGCTATTTCGGTATCTAATTACACGAAACTATTTTCGAAACGAAAATAATAATAGGGTGGATCGAAGATAATGACGGTATTTCAGGAAGGTTTCTACTACTTTCCTGGTTTATTAAATAATTACAACTTTTATTTACTACAAATTAGTTTTATTTTATTAATTCCGAACTAAATGCCAAATTTTACTCATCAAATAGCATTGTATTTTATATCTAGCTGTTGTTCTATATTACTCTATTGTTTCTTAGTTATTTTTAACCGACTTCGAAAAAGCAGGAGGTTCTATGTTCGGCTGTATATATATTTTTTAATGTATGTTCGCCGATTTCTCCGTCTATTGAGGACTTATTTTCAAAATTCTTTTTTTATTCGAAAGAGTGCACTTCCGAGGTGGTTCTATTGAAACCAAATCAACATCTGTTGGGGGGAAGGGGGTGAAATTGAGGGAAACGCTCAAATTTCAATGATGAGCTGACGTAATGAAAAATCAGCTAAATCAGCGTTTAAGCATTAACTATAGCATATAAGAAAATATTGTACACGTCTACTTCTAGAGTGTAATTGTTAAAGCTTTTAGCACCGAACAGGCGTCGCGGGTTCGATTCCCCGCGGGTACAATAACTTTTTGTTGTTGTTTAGTTAGAACATTTATCAAATCGCCTAGGCTAGGTAGTCGACCCCGGGGCCTGAGGCGCTTCTTATTTTCAATCATTCTTTCTTTATTCCTACTTTTCCTTATACATACTGCACATTTACTTAGTCTACCCGCTGTAATTTTATATAAAATAACTGCGTAAATTATTCCTTATTTATTTTTTGAAGCCGGTTCAAGTTTTTTTGTTAAAAATATTTTTAATTTACAATGTTGGTTTTATTTTTTTGTTAATTAAAGAACTTTTAATCACTAAGCTAAGGAATATGCAATAACAGTTGGATATGCAAACATCTTTGGACTCAAGTTAACATAAATTTAAGTAATCGTTAATAAAACATAAATGTAACTTTTTTATTATTTAATTATTACTTTGTTCTTAGTCGTTTCCGACTAACCTACAATTTGTCTTTATGGTAACTTAAATCTAGGTATATAACTGGGAGGAGCCATCGACCCTATCTCAGTCTCTGGTGAAATAATGTTTATACATATCACTGTTGTATTTTTCATTAAATGCACCTCACTACACAACACTACACAAGATCAGATGGTTTGATTCTTTTGAGTCTGTGGTCTGCTCTGGTGGTATCTAAAAGTTGCAATACTTGAATATTCTCATGAGAATGGATTCTTTCCTCATGTCCCGTTTACCAATTCTCTTGATTTCTTGACTGACTGTGGATATCGGAAGGTCTCGATGTAGATAGTCAGTCCTGTAGTATTATGGAGGATCAATTAATTAAGAAATTAATTAAGAATCCTCAATTAATTGACAAAACTGACTGTTCTGTTTATTGACGTGGTCACTGAGAAGAAAGTTTCATCACTCATTATCAATTTAGATGAAAAACCTTCAGTTTCACCAGACGGTCTTAAGATTGCATTACTGTACCCAACTCGTTGGGTCTCTATAAAATACTGCAGTTTTAAAATTCGCCTTAAACTGCGTGCAGAAATGTGTAACTGAGAACCACGTCTCCGAATTGATGTTTGTGGAGACTCTGCAACATTATCCGGCACCAGAGTCACATTTTCAGCGTTACGAGACGTCTATTGTTTTTCAGAACCAGGCACGTCTATTGTCATACCGTACTGTCGAAAATTCTCATGTAAACGATAAATTGTGGTTTTGTGAGGCACTGGACGATTAGGATATTTTTGACGTAATAGCCGCTTTGTGGCAATAATGAAACAATTATTTTCAATAAATATTGTCACTATTTCTGCTCGTTCTTGTGGCGCATATGATAGCGGGACTTTTGCCCCATCTATTATTATTTGATTTATTAATTTTTAATTTTGAAGAAAATCATGCTCAATGTTAACCAATGAAGGACTTGGTTAGAACGAATTTTTTGAACATATTATATATACAGAGAGGTAAGATGTAATTGAATTTCTTCATCTAGTTAAATCTGCTTTCCTTCGGTAAGAAACTAGATACACTGATGAATAATTAGGACGATTGTAACAATTATCTGTTAAAAAACGTGAAATAAATGTTGGCAGTATAGTATATTAAGCATCTGCACTTTTAATTAACATGAATTTTCTCTCGGGAAATATAGACAATGAGCAGTAATCAAGTTAATGAACCAATTACCGTAACTACTCGTAAATAAATTAAAATGTCCTGTTCGTCATTATCTGCTGACCAGCGCAGATGGAACGATGAAAATTATATAAATGACAAAAAATCAGAAAATGTAAGTCATATTTTTCTAGTACTTTCAATATATGTCGGGAACAAACCCCAGCTAAATCCTAGACATTATTGTTATTTTTAACATCCGTATTTATTTGAAAGGAAAATACTTGTTGTAATTATTATTGACTGATTTTAGGTTCTGTATAGTAAAATATAGGTAACATAATAACTTACCTAAAGTTTTTGAGCTAGTTATTGGACTAAGAGGATAGAAATCTCCGTGGAGGGGACAATGGAAACCGACTGTTTGCTCTCTCCGTCGAGCTCTACGGGTTAACACGCACAGAACACATCCGGACACTAACATTATGAGTCCGACCACCATACAGGCCGGACCCAGTATCCTCGAATTTCCGGTGAACGCGATACGTTCGGCATAGTGATCCGGTTCCTCATCTTCACCAGGGCCTCTATACGATGCAGCTGAAACAGGACGAAGATAAAATTAGCATACAAAGTCGCTATATAACAGTTTTACAATAGCAATGCCTTTCTTTAACCGACTTCAAAAAAGGAGGAGGCTCTATGTTCGACTTTATATATTATTGTAATGTATGTTCGCCGATTTCTCCGTCAATTGTGGACCGATTTTCAAAATTCAAAATTCATTTTCAAACTTTCGAGGTGATCCCATTGGAACCAAATCAGGATCTGATGGTGGAAAGGAGGGGAAACCTCCAAATTTCAAAGGCCGGTACAAAGTTTACATAGAAATATTGCAGGCAACTGCTGCTATGGTGTAATAGTTAGAGCGTTCAGCTCTCACGCGGATGTTTTCGGTTCAATTTTTTTGTTAAAAATATTTTATGAAGAAATTAAAACTTTTTTGTATTAGGTGTTTGAATATATTCTGATATTTTTTCAATTAAAAAGACATTTATTGAGAAAGTACAATATATATCATCAAAATATTTCGCAACATTCTCTGCACATTTCCAACCTTTGGCGACATGGTAATACAATGCCAAAAGTACAATATTGGGTTGGCAGCGATCCAATCATCGATCATTTTTCGTAACTCGTCATAATTATGAAACCATGTACCAGCCAAGCCATGCTGCATGATTCTGAATAAGTGGTAGTCAGAAAGCGCTATGCCTGGTTAGTATGTTGGATGTAGCAGAACTTCTCCATTCTGCTCCATTCTTCTCCACATTGCATCCTTGGATACCTTTTCGCCTGTTACTCGCTATTGGTGGCTTTTCTTACAACAATACCAAGACGATAATATTTAATTGACGACATTAGATATGTGTAGTAACAGTTGAATCATACAAAGCAGCTGTCAACAGACCTTGCTGATTTCATCCATATGCACAGAGTTCTATATGCACAGAACTACGAATATTCGGTTTTGTTGTCCCTAATGATGGTTTCTCTGGAACCCATTACTTTTTGATTTTGGGACTGACAATGCACAGTACGCCAGAGAGGAATGTTGAAAATGACCAAAACGATATTTTCAGCCAATTAGTGGACTGGCCTTTTCCGCCCTTTTAGGTTTTTCCCATCATGTCTAAAGGTTGGAAACAGTTTTTCATCAACTGTTAGGCTGCCTGAAAGTTCTTTGAGCGTTTAAGCTGTATTCTCGCCTAATAAGTCTTGCAATACAGATTGTCTTCAAATGTTTTTGGCCCATCAAGCAGTACTCTGTCATTGACATCAATATCATCTCTCTTAAATAATTTAAACCAAAACTGATAATTGAATATGATGGAGCATAAGTTTTTAAATATGTTTGGTGACCTTTCCATTGATTCCATTGGTTCCATGATTAGTGCAAAACCATTAAAATCACTGTGAATAAACCTTTAGTTAATTTAATCATACAACTAATTATTAAATTAATATACCATGGTTTAAAAAGTTACTGCCTTTTGAAAATGGAAAGACAAAAAACTACATTAATAATATAATGTTGATTAAATATAATTACATAATTTTAATAAAATTAAATAATTAAGATGACATGCTTGAGTGGATTCAATTTTTTGTCGAGTAGTCAGTTTCAATGCTGAAATTCTCTCGAGATTTAGTTTCTTTTAAAGTGTTTCCATACAAAAAAGTTTGTTGGGCTTAAATCGGATCTTCTTGTAGATTTCTTGTAGATTCTTCTTCCATACGCAAAGATTTTTCAATATGTTTAAGGATTTTGACGGCGAGAACAACTTTAACAATAGTGAGGCTTAATTTTTTGTAGTAGATCATTTTGAATCACCCAATCAAACTTGAATGATTTTCTTGTTTCATTTGCAGAATTCTTGAGACCAGTTCAAGCCATAGTAAAAGAGTGCCAAATTATAATAACAAAACAAAATTACATCACCGTGGAAAAGTGGAAATCCAATTAGTAGATCTTACTTTAAATCGGGAAAAAGTTTCAAGGTTCCAAATTTACATTCAAAGTTTGAAAGCGGGATCATTGTAATTCCGTGCACGGTTTGACAGGTCGTCGATAAATATTTCGTCTGCATTACAATTTGTTTTTGTTGATAATTAGTACTGATGCGACTATAACAATCGATCTGTTTTGTTATCATGCTACGTGATAATATTTTGTTTATAATTTGTTACCAGAGCAGTGGTTACTTTTGCTTGTATATATTCAGTGTCTATTAATTCCAAGAAATTATCTTTGGTATTGTTAAGAAAATTAAGGTCCGTATCAGACAATATTATTTGATTTGTTGACATTGCTACTGAAGCATACATAATTGTTTTTTTATTCTAAATCTTGTTCTAAAACTTGATGGGTCTATTAATCAGATCGTATGATAGCAAAGGCTTTAGTGTATGCATTTCACTGCTCCCAAAAAATTAATAAAAGTCTATAGACATATCTCATTGCTACCAGTAATACCTAATGAATTTTAAAAACTCCTGTTGAAAAGAATAAAACCAATTATAGAGAGAAAAAACCCTAATACCTAGTTCTAGTTTATTAACAAACATTCAGCAATTGACCAGGTTCACAGAATAACAGATTTCATTAAAAAAAGCCTTTGCAGAAGATTCGATAAGGTATGGCATGACGGCCTCATAAAAGACGATAAAACCATTGCCAAACTGTTTTCAATATGGAATACCACTATATTCATCATAAGGTATCAAAATTCTTGAAATCAATAACCAATTTGTATAAAATTTTAGTAATTTGTATATTTAAGATTATGAATACTTAGGTTTAAATAATTCGCTGTAATTATTATTCATCCCCTTTATTATTTTTACCACTATCTAATAAGATCTAATCTAAGTGGCACCACACTTGAAATATTAAACCAGGTAAGTCGACTTTACAGACAGATAGTATAAGAGCTAGCAAAGTTTTTGAGAGAGAATATCAGGTAAGCTGATCTTTTGACATATCATCTATTTCATTCTCTTGGTCAGCAGCCGGCCCATATGGCTGGTGGCAGGGGTGAGGTTTAGCAGTGCGCATCATACATGTACAGGTAAAATACTCGATTTTTAAATGAAATAAAAATTGATAATTTTAATGACTTTTCGGCTAACCTACAATTTGTCTTTATGGTAACTTAAATCTAGGTATATAACTAGGAGGACCCATCGGCTCTAACGCAGTCTCTGGTGAAATTATGGTTATACATGTCACTGCTGTATTTTTTATTATATGCACCTCACCACACTACACAAGATCAGATGGTTTAGCTCTTTTGAGTATGTGTCCTGTTCTGGTGGTATCCAAAAGTTGCAATATTTCAATATTCGTATGATAATGGAGTCTTTACTCATGCCCACTTGCAATTATCTTGATTTCTTGACTGACTGTGGGTATCTGAAGGTCTCGATGTAGGTAATCAGTCCTATAGTATTTAGGTGCGCCCACAATACCTCTCAGGACTTTGTTCTGAAAAATTTGTATTTTATTTATGTTACTCTTTGCAGAACATCCCCATAATTGAACTCCGTATGTCCATATAGGTTTCAATATTTGCTTATATAATAGAAATTTAGTATGTACTGATAATTGTGATTTCCTTCCAATTAACCAGTACATTTTCCTGTATTTCAATTCCAGGTCTTTTCTTTTCTTCTTTATATGTTAAAAAAATATTTAATTCATTGCTGCATTTTTATGATTGTTTATCATGTGCCAGGCGTTACTTTTTATTCATAAAAAAAATTCAAATTATTTCAGTGTGGCTGTAATTTTTATGATATTATTTAAGTATCAAAACGGTGTACTTTTAGATTAACCAAACCGTGTCAACATATATTATAATATTCGCGGTTTCTTATTTATCTTACACTAATTATTCTATTAATTTCTTTTCATTCGTAAAATAATAAATAGTAAAAACTGATCATCGAAATGTACACTGAAGTTTTTAGCTATTGCGAAAACGATTTATTTGCCCAAGAGCACGTTGCATCTGCATAAAATACAATACGACATTTAAATAGCAAATATACTCTAGATCGAGAACTGTTGATAGAAATAGAAAGTTGCGACGATAACCCACTTTTGCTTTCGAACTGATTTACTCACTTAAAATACTATCAACTTTCAGAATTTTGTCTCAGTTTTGTAGATTTGAAATTGTTTTTTATTTACTATAACTTGTGGTATAAAATTTATAGTAGATCCGATTTATTTGAAATTATTTTTGAGTTTTAACATCAACAGGCATAAAAAGTTAATGTTATTTATTAAAAATACCATTTGGAAAAATTATATCTCTGTTGTTACTCTTGTAGGATATCATATTTCATTTATACCGCTGTAAACAAAAGGATGCGGTCGTTTACATCGAGCAGGATCGTACCTAATAAATACCAGAAGATTTAATATTGGCCAGGATGTTCTAATATTAGGTTTCCCAGATAAATTTTAACTAAAAACTTCAATCAAATTTCAGGCTTAGTTTAAAAAGAAAGGGCAAAACAAGTTCTTCTTTGATGTAGAACCTTAGGTGCCATTAATGTATTAATTAAGCGCTTGGTTGGTAATTAAGCGATTGGTTAGGGGGACAGGAAGGCCCTTCTGCTTTTGGGATAGTCGCGCGTTCAAATCCTGCTGGGACAATGCCGTAAATTTATATTTGTGTTTGTTTAACATTTGTGGTTATCCTCAGGAAAGAATTGGCAAATTGATATTTTTTTCGGTGGCAAACTCCCCTACATTGGCTATTGTGTTAACCAAGCCGGCCCTTATATTATTTGTAATTTCTGTCTACTTAGTCCTATATGACTATATGAAGAGATACATATTTTAAAAAGTACAAAAAGCTGATAGGTCTATAATAGACATAATTAATAATAATTAAAAACCAAAAACACTGCTCCTAAAACTATTTTAAGTATCGCATACTGTCGAGTAAATATTATAAACCCGGCACTGTCTTCTGATCGTGGCTTATATTAGTTAAGCTTATGATTTATGGCCTGGTATTAGTTTCATCAGAATAATTAAAATCGTAAACAAAGCTCAATATTTACACTAAGAATTAGGCAGATGATGTTTTACGAAATATCGCTAGATAATATCCGTTCGGTTGATGTACTGTTTAATGGATGTGCTGTATTAAGTGTTGGAATTAATTCGTAGCGTTTTATAAAAGATGCGTGAGTAATAAAGCATTCTGTTGTTCACTGTTATAATCTGCTTCCCAAAAAACATAAGAATAATGTATGTATTATCAATTATCAAATTTTTTTGTATTTCATTGGAAGTCATGAACAAAAGTAGTGAAAGTTTTGCGCTTTTAAAAGTGTTGATTTTAAATTACAAGATAACCGACGAAGCTTAGTGATGTAGGTTTCAGGTCAAACAGCGCAAGAATTATCTAAGTCATTGAAAATTGACTTATCAACAGTACACAAAACCCAAATCCTTGGAAACGATTAACTATTCCTTCTAATTTATCTGTTTCAACGATACAAATGAAATTGAATTATTAAAATAAAATACTGCCGGCTTGGAAGATGTAACGGTTGAGGTTACCGAACGGTTCTTTTGTTGTTGCTATAGTCACAGGTTCGAATCCCGGGGCATGGTAAATTTGTGTTTGTAATTTAATCACGGCAATCTCGTAAAATCAAACAAAAAAACCATCCCAGTCAAGTCCAATTCAGATAAGCCCTTACTTGGAAAAAGAGACTTAGAGGGAGAGAACATAGCAAAAAAAATTTAATTTACTTTAAACATGAAAAAGGACGACTTGTATACCTCCTTAGTATTCTAGTCTAGAATATTTAAGAAGGTTATCCAAAATTTAAATTATTTTCGGAGATATACCTGTTTTAGTGACGCGGCATCTAAAAACGAAACTTTAAACGGTTTTTTCTCGAAACTACTTTTTTTCGAGACCGTTGTCATGAGTTTCAAGTTCTACTGAAACAATTTACTTAAAATATGGTGCAAGCCATTTCCATACATACTTCTATCGTATTAAAGTGGATTTTTAATATTAAAAAAAAACGGATAAGTCAAATAAAATTTGTTGGCTTCCTTGAACTTTCGAATTTTTTATCTCCTAATATAGTTTAAGTTTTCAAAAAACCTCTTATTACTATATTCTTAGAGGGTTAAGCTTTAAAAATATGAAAAAAATCGATTTTTTCAGTACAAACGATATTAGTTACTCAATCCTGTTTTAACATAAACAAAAACCTTATATTGTAAATACTTCACTTATCTTTCATGTTTAATCAGACACTAATGCACCGATTTCTGAGAAAAACCAGTGCTCAGTTATTTGAGGGATGGACATATGCCATTATTTATTATCGTTGATAAAAATTGAACCATTACAATTACAACAACAAAACTAACTGAAATATAAATCAGCAATCATTTTCAAAAAGATTGGGAATAAACGCAAAAATATCATATTCGGATGCTCTAAATATAATTGTTTTTTATTCTCGATTTGAACATAATTGTAAATGCGAATTAGAAAAGTAGCAAGGTTTTGAATCTTAGAAACTGTTCTATTGCTTGTGAAACAGTTTCATATAGTCCCAGGAAACATATATACATTAAGATGTTATAAGATAACATAACTATAATCACAATTAAATATAATTTAATGTATATGGCGAGGGTATGGCTCCATACAAAATTTGTGAGATTTGCATTATCCAACTGTAGCGACCTTGAGGCATGTCGATTTTTACATAGTAGAATAACGGTCTACAAAATACCCAGAAATATAATCCCAGAATAGCTAGCAATCCCGAGACGTTTATCTGGGATGTTATTGAAGGGTATTTCCATTCATTCAGTACTTGACCATCGTTTGGTTTAGACGTGCCAGCCCAAGCCTCGTCTCCAGGTAACACCGCTGCCAGCCGTTTTATCTATTATGTATTTTCCACATTTTTTATATTGGCAATAAATAACGGTCACATAATGTAAAGACCACTGTTTCATTTCGTTTTACATCCATTCACCGAGCTATATCATTTACCCTAAACAACTATTTTGTAAACAATATAAAAAACACCCTGTCGAATGATGAGCTTATTTATTTGAATTTTATATATTTACATTACTTTTTAATTACATTTTAAAGTGTTCTTTTTCCGAATCATAATGGTCCTTGGCAGCCCACCGGCTGTCGAGCAACTTAGAAATCATTCCAGAAGACATCCGGTCTTACCCAGCGTGGTTACTGGCGTGACTGGGATGGTTATTCCTGGTCGGATTTTCCACATTTGCCTAAAGACATTTACAATAATAATCACAAATATAAAGTACATCCATGCCTTAGCACGATTCGAACCCGCGACTAATATCAACATTAATTTAAGATATAAATCAGACGTTCTTGGGATGGAAGGCTT
The DNA here is from genome assembly GCF_030347505.1 of Rhynchophorus ferrugineus. NCBI lineage: Eukaryota > Metazoa > Arthropoda > Insecta > Coleoptera > Curculionidae > Rhynchophorus > Rhynchophorus ferrugineus. The sequence continues at coordinate 84,316,634 of NW_027472580.1, read as the reverse complement.
GAGCTTTTAGTTAACCCTACCTCTGGATCTGCAAGTTTATCAGTTACAATTCCAATCTGTGTATTTAGTGGAATAATAAGGCTATGATCTAAGAAAAAAAGCCAGAATATTCCCAAAGACAATATAGTTTTAGAGATCATTCCACAGCACATATTCTGCAGACATGCCCCAAAATCGGTCAAAAAATACTTGGAAAAACTCTTATGGTAGAATTTACATCACTCACTGTATTTTTCATATGTTTTTTCACTCGACTACCACTTGTTCCATGATTTCACGTTAGAGAAGACATCTTATGAACATGGCAAAAAATGAGTCGATGAATCGGTCCCAAGGACTATGACTTGTATCGACAAACTACATCACCTCTCATTAGAGAAATGGGAAAATATGATAGTTAGTGATGGACAACATTTTTAATAACAAATATAGTTTTGTTTAAAGAGCGCTAACAGTTAATTCCAATATTTAATTCATTTAGGGTAAATCTAGTAATTTTTTCTTATCAATTAAGTGTGCTTACCAGTCAAAACGCATCCAACCAATAGGAAAAGGAAACCGAATATCGGCAGGATGATTTGACAGTTGGCGGCGACCACCACACCCGCCACCATGAGGCCGCCCTCGATCTTCTCGACCCGAAGGCGGGACAATGGCGTCGGACAACGCAATTTTCCGCCTCCGCCAACGTTACTGTTCTTCAAAACCGTGGACACTTCGTTAGGCCTGCAACAAAAATAGATTTGTTTAATACAAATGGTCCAATTAAAAAAGAAATGATAAAAACATTTTTGTACCATTGAGAACTAAATTTCTGCTATATGACGCCCAACTTTTTGTATCTTGACTGAATGTTACAAATATCAAACCTTAGAACCCAAATAAATTCTTCAAAACACACACAAAACGCTTATATAAAGCCGACATTCATTTTTCTCTTAATCTAATATCGATTTTGCCAAAATTATATGACTTAACCTATTTATAAAAATAGTATTTTATATCAGTGATTTGGTCAATATTCGACATACTTTGCACTCAGCTTCATCAGGAAGAAGTGATACAGTGTCATGGTCCGTAAATATGGTGACAAAGCGATGATATTGATGAGGTTCTTTGACTTTAAAGTTATTTATTTAATTTATATTAAATAGAAGGTTTTAAAATCACGTGATAGTAATCTTAAGCAACAATTAAGATTATTGAATGTTATTTCATTTACATTTTAATATTTTTCTTGGTTCCAGAGTTCGAAAGATTATTCACGAATTTCTAAAAGTTTTGTGTTATTTTTCTCACTCGCTGTCTCTGCGGGCCCATATTTTTTCTCTCCAACTGTTATGACTCAAATTTCAGTCTGCAATACAAAATTAAAAACAAATTCTGTGTTCAATAATTGCGATTATTTAAAAAATTGTGAAACACCACTAAGGTAAATGACTAACCAGGTATTGTAAACAAATTGGTTGACAAACCAACAAATTGGTTGTTGTCTTTGGTGTATTATAAGTACAGTGCTAACATCTTATGGAATTAATAGCATGGTCATTTTAAACTTCACATTCTCTTAAAATAGATAATTGCCTTTTTTATATTTTTATTTAAATTTTTTACAATTTTAATGAAGATATAACGGTTGCATAACTATAAGTTATATTAAACTGCATTTTCTCCAAACAAAAATGTAATTATTATGTTTGGTTTTGCTCGGTAGACTAAACGATATAATCGCTGTGAAAAAAATCTTTGTTGTGAACATAATACATTCTTTATTTGCACTGTTTCGTGTGCGAATTCGAGCTTTTGTTTGCTTTTAAGCTATCAGTGACCTACTCAAACAGAAATGTTGTTAGTACATTTTACCAATGAAAAAACAGTTAATGTTACGTAACCCTTTATTTCGTTAATTATTTTATCGTTTGCTCTTTTGAAATGTCGTAGTTGTGCTTCATTATTGTAGGGATAAAAACTCAATTTAATTCTATTTGTACAACAGTAAAACAATTACCATCGTGATGCTTTTTAGTTGCATGTATTGGCTTCAAAATTTTGAATAATATTACTAGATTGTTATAGATTGAAAGTTGCCGTTTTAATTAATATTAAATAAGAAAATATTTGATAGTTAAAAATGTTTTAACACAATTTTACGCTATTTGTAATAAATTATAAACCAATCCAACCTGAGATAATTTCTAGTAGCATTGTACTATTGTTTTACAATATTAGAAGGTAATTTATTTCTTTGAACTATGTAGTAAGATTAATGTTTCTGTTTCAATTTCAATTTTAAAAGTATTTTAGTATAATTAATTAATAGTTTCACTATTTGAAATAAATAGCTAATCCTGGTCATCCATCTAGTTTTCAAGTTGTATCCATAGTTATCTATTACAAGCACAAGTACTGTTCATTCAAGAATTGTAGTAAGAAAATTATAAGGCTTCTTGCAGCTATTTCTTATAAATCGAAGAATAGAAATATAGTACTACTGATATACCTTATATATTTCTATCTTTACTGATGACCTAGGAGAATTGTTTAATGAATATTTGTAAAAACAAGACAAAAACTAGGAATTATAACTATAGTTTACCTTAATCTTATAACCTCTTATATGATGATCTACCAAAATTTGATTCACGTAGAACATCAATATGTAATGGAGTAACAAATATTTCGCCTTAGATATTAGGATTAAAGTTAAAAATTATAAGTAAATGTTAGTCTCTCGATGCACTATTGTTGAGTTAATTATATTTTTAGTTGATGTAAGCAAAATAAAAAGTGTTCCGTATTAAAAAGCGATTACGCGTGGTCAAAAGCTTAAAATAAATAGAAATTGCTATAAGACTATTCCCGTTTAATATAATCCCGGAATATAAAAAACAACCCACAATTTACCAGAATAATATTGGAAGTAGTCTTTCGGGCATAGGACATAAAGAGCATCCTTTAGACTCATTCCCTTCTTTTTGAATACCCTGATCTATTTCTTGTTGTCCAAGACATTTAAGCTGCTATAGCATATAAACTACATCATCAATTGGTCAAGAAAATGGAAACCAAAATAGCTGAAGCGCAATCCCATTCCATCAATTTCGCTAAGAAATACGGATCTTCAATCTTACGGAAAACATCAATGTTTAATGCAGTAAAGATTGGTTCTTAAAATAATTATTACTATGGTTAAAGTCAATTTAACCGAATAAAAACTATTTGAGCATGTTTAAGAGTCCATTTTTTAATTATAATTAGAAGTTTAAAATAATCCCGGAATATAAAAAACAACCCTCGCATTATGAGATTAATGTTGGAATTAATCTTTGGATCATAGACAAAAAAGTATATTTTAGAGCTGTTTCTATCTCAGGAACTAAGCGTTTATTGTGAGAAAATGGAACTGAATCATATTCAAAATATGATCAATCATAGTTTTCCATTTAGTTGTATATTATTATTTGACTTCGACATTAAATTCCATAATTTTAAGCTTTTAAGTTTTAATTCTTCTGTCCAAAACTCGAAACAAAAAAAACAGACCGTTTGAATATAATTTAATATTATCGTATTTCTTGGCTAAACGGCGGAAACTCATTTACATTCCAAATATTTGCACATGTAATATCTAAAATTTTAGTTTCAAGAAACATTGAGAGCATGTCGTGACCGTTTTAATTACAAATTTAAAGAAAAGTTAAATAACAGTTCTAGTGTTTCAAGAAATCATACTGATATTATGAGTTTGACTATCGTGGGTATAGCATGAAATTTTTATGGGCGATTTTCAAGGAACTTCATAGAACAAAACAATATCTATCGATTAACATACCATCCACCTAAAATATGCCGTCGTCGAGACCATGAACAGATACGAAGTTATGTCGAATCGTTTTGGCGAACAATACAAAGTAACGATAATTGTCAGTCGATTGCCTTCGATCTACATCGGAGACATCCAGTCTAATAAAGGTTTCGCTAACTTATTGGCGTTTCTGCTCGTATCGATACCTGCCCATTTCCTATTCAATCATTGTATTTTACCCATGACAATGCATACTTGTAACGGGTTTCTGATATAGAGCGAGTTCATAACAGATCTAAGAAACAGTTTAGAATTATTTAATATGCTTATATTTGGATTAATTTTTAGTTTAGAATTTTGAAAATATGGCTCGATTTTTGTACATATTCTTACAGTTCGATTATTTAGGATGGATTTCCATGAAAGCACTTTAAAAATTCAATAATTTACGGATCTAAAGTTATTTCGAAAGGCTATAGCTGTAGCTAATTAGAAGTAGCAATGTTTGTTTACTGGAATGACAAGTTCTTTAATCTCCACCCATTTTTTTCCAAAATAGTATCATTTAATTCAATAAATTGCCGATACAGATAGTTTTCTATGGTATTCCTAATAGAATGACATGTGTGTCGTGTGACAGCAAGGAAATATACACAATAGCACTAGAGTTGTACTTTAGCATAATCCCGAAATATAAAAAGCAACCACCATACTATGAAAATAATTACAGTTAAACAGCATTAAATTAGATCTATTTTGTTCCTTTTTAATTTTGTATTTATGAGATAAAATTATATCATTATTTTTTATATTGTTTGAGCTCGGCACCGACTTCAAACTGATTTTAATTTAGTTATTACAACGGTTATTATGTACATATTTTATTTTAAAACGTTTTATTGTGTTAAAAGTCGAAGTTTGATTATTTTTTACATTTTAGTGAGTTCCTTATTTATTTTTTGAAGTCGGTTCCATTTTTGTTTGTAAAAATATTTTATTATCCTCTTTTTAGTTAGTTAGATATTTACTCACTAACTTAAGCAGTTATTTTATTAGGTATTACATTGGATAGCCCAAGTAAAAGTACAGCCCGTAAATTATGAATAAAGAAACAATGATAGATACATAGTCTAGGTGATTTGACAAATGTTCCAACGAAACTAGAAAAAAGAAACTTGGTGCTCTGTTGAAAGTTGTTGTTCTAACTATTACACAATAGAAACAGTTGCCTACCATGTTTCTACGACTTCTCCTATGTTATGGTTAGTGCTTAAAAAAGCAAACTGAATGGCTTTTACTGAACTACTTCTGATTTTTCGTCACATCAATTTAGCAATAACATTATACACAAATATCTGATTATTTTAGAAAAAAATACGTGAAAAAATTGTACGTGTCTTTGAAATATATATATATATATATATATATATATATATATATATATATATATATATATATATATATATATATATATATATATATATATGTAGATCTATATAGAACCTTCTTTTTCTGACGTCGGTTAAAAAGAGTGCCCAACATTTTGTCAAAATATCAATATCATAGCAAAAAATTGACTCGTGTATTTACGACAACATAAAAAAACATATTACTTTTGTTGTTATATTTCCATAACTGTTGTGTTGTTCTGTATTGTCAACCTAAAGTATCCGTAGTCACTCGTAGTCATCCGTAGTTACCGTTTAAAATAGCGATTAGCATTTGATATGGGAGTTAAAATTAGAACCTCATATTAGCTTCGTCCATCCTTTTGCCGTTTTCGCTCTTACGGAAACGACGACAAATGCGGTTCATAACTATTCATATAAATCATCCAGCGAAAATATTCTCTGGAAAACTGACAACATTTCTATCCCGTTAGCAATCCGGCGTTCGCGACGACTGAATGCCCAGACATTTAAAAATACCGTGATAATGATGTTTATTTTCAATCGTATTTATATTATGTGCTTGTGTCTCCAGCAAGACTTATATATATTTCTAGAGATTTGTCGTTGATATAAACTGTCTAGAATCAGAATGCATTCCAAGTTCGATGTATTATTTGATCGATTATATCAATATTTAGCTGTAAATAAAACAACAATGTTCTATTTGCGTAAATAGTTTTTGCAAAGGGAATTTAAAATATTTTGTTCTGAAAAATACGCTATCTGAACCCATTAATGGCTTTTTCTGTCTAATACTTTCCTGCTTTTCAGGAATGCTTCCATTACATCCTGTAAGAGTACCCAAATTGTGAGGTTGTTTTTTCTTGGTCTAGTTCTTATTTTTCTAGTTTAGTCGGGTTTAAAGTATTTTATGGGACAGATGATAATAGACCAATTGAAAAGTCCCCGGCCTATAACAGTAAAACACATTTTTTTTGCAAAATTAGTTTTTTTAATGAACATAATTCCCTTCAAGGGTGATTCACTGATTATAGCGACTTTCCAATACTCCAACTTTTCGATACCATTTTTGTAATACGATTTGTCCTCAGTTTCGGCGATCACCTCTCCATTCGAGGAAAATTTCTTTCTGAGAAAAATCTGAGAACAGGAAATAGTTGCTGGTGGCCAGATCTGGAGAATACGGTGGATGAGGAAGCAATTCGAAGCCCAATTCGTGGATATTTGCCATCGTTTTCACTGACTTCTGACACGGTGCATTGTCTTAGTGAAGCAGCACTTTCTTTTTCTTCAAATCCGGCGGTGTTTCGGCGATTTCGTCCTTCAAATGGTCCAGTAACGCTATGTAATAGTCGCTGTTGATGGTCCTTCCTTTTTCAAGGTAGTCAATGAAAATTATTCCATGCGCATCCCAAAATACAGACGCCATAACCTTGCTATTCCACTGTTTTCCACGCTTTGGAGCGGGTTCATCGTGTGCAGTCCACTCGGATTACTGTCGATTGGACTTCGGAGTGAAATGATGGAGCCATGTTTACGTCCATTGTCACATATCGACGCAAAAACTCAGATTTATTACGCTTGATTATCTTCAAAAAATTTCTCCGAATCAACTCGTCGCTGTTTTTGGTCAAAAGAGAGCTCGCGCGGCGCCCACTTTGCACAGAGCTTTCCCACACCCAAATATTCGTGAATGATATGATGTACACGTTCAGTTGATATAATAGTGTCTTTTATTTCATTCAATTTCAATTTACGGTCATTCAAAATTATTTTGTGCATTTTTTAATGTTTTCTTCTGTATCAACCTCTTTTGGGCGTCCACTACGTTCACCGTCTTCGGTGCTTATTTCACAACGTTTAAACATAGCATACCAATCCTTGATGGTTGAATTTCCTGGGGCAATGTCTTGAAACTCGGCATCAAGCCAAGTTTTTGCTTCAACTGTATTTTTTCCATTAAAAATTCAATATTTTAGTAGCGCTTATTTTAGCATCTATGTGTCAGGCCGGGTACTTTTCAATTGATATGTTAGATGTAGCAATATGTATCGATCTTTAGGTATGTTGAATTTTACATATTAGAAAATATTGGTTTACAAAATACCTAGAAAATATTATCCCAAGTGTTGAACACGTGCGGGGTACCGGTAACCGATAACGAAGATGTAGCAACCCCAGAGACGTTATACTAGGATATTATTTAAGGGTACGTTTAATGATTCAGTCACTGGTCATCTTCATCTCCCTTTCTCATCTATTTGAATTTTCTTGATATTTTATAACGTCAATAAATAACGGTCAAATAATTTAACCATCACTGTTTACATTTCGTCTTACCTCCATTCACTGAGCTATACACCCTGAAAATACATCGTAGGTCTTACAATAAACTCTCCAACCAGACCTCTATTTGAAATATTTTTATTTACTTACTAAACCTTATTTATACCCTCACTTAATAGCCACGTTAAAAACCTGAAAAACTTTGTCAGAAGGCGCTAGCCTGATTCATTGAGAGATGTGCTCTTGCCTCAAAATCTTTTTTGGCCCAAATTATTTGATTTCATTAAGGAAATCAGCCTGCATTAAAATTTAGTTTCTCCTTATAAAAAGCTGGATGACTTTTATCTATACATAATTTTAATTATTTGTTTAATTATTTATTTGTTTATCTAGATGCTTGTTTTTTTTCGATATTTATTGTGTGCGAAGAAATGTGCGGTTTTTAAAATATAATATGGATAATTAAAAAGACTCTAAATTTAATTCACATTGTTTAGAATACTTTTTAAGATATAATTTGACGAAAAAATTACTGGCATACATGTCCTGTTTGCCAACCTTTTCTCAAGGTGGATACGCATATATTAGAACAATGTAAAGATTAGGTTCTCGGGTATAATCTTTTCATCTTGACATTTTTTAACATTAAATTAGATGTCGTGCAAGCAAACGACTTATTTTTATCTATATTTGTACGCTATATACTTTGTACAACATATTTGTTTTTTTATTCCTCGACGTTGATCATAAGACAGTATATTTATTTTCAAATAATGTATTTTTTTATTTAGTCAGCGAAAAAGTATGAATACTTTTAAGTATGTTTAAATACGTCCATGTGCAATGATAAATGAAAATATTATTTAAAACTTTTATTTGAAATGCATATTTTAAGTAGGCTTTAGTGATTAAATAAGCCATCTAGTGGTAAATGATTGTCAATTATTTTTACGAAGAAGGCGTTATAGAAAAATTAGTCTTTGAAAATTAGTGATTTATCACTTTTAGTGTTCTGCATTGCTCTATGAATATTTTATAAGATATCTTTTATTTTATTTTTCCGTTCTTGTGTTATAATATTTCCACTTAAATCGCGCCCTTCAGTGATTCCGAAGCGCAAATTTGGTTCCACCTTTCGATACCTTATTACATTGTTGTAGTATCAAATAAAATAGTTTTTGTCTGGTCGTAAAACGTCCATTATCATCTTGGATAACATAGATAACATCGACAACAAAGACGCTACTATTAAACTACTAATGAACTTGAATCAATTGATGGTTCAACAGGATGGATTAATATGTTATACCAGCCGCAAAACCAAAAACCAGAACCGTTATTATTTCACTATTCTATAAACAACTCATGCTCCTAAGAAAATGTTTCGATTATTCGCGAAACAAAGCTATTTTTTCCACAAATAATCAAAAATTGTTGAATAAGACAACGATCTTTTAAACATATTTACAGATATAGTTTCAACATCACTATCAAAAAGAGAACAACAAGAACTCAAGTAGACAGATGATTATAACTCTTAAATAAAAAAACTCGGTGTGGTATCCCAGATATTTCCGATATAGTCTCGAAACCTCATTCTGAAGACAAAGAGTGGCACCTACGCACACTCTCGATAATCAAAATTTGCCACCAATCGTTGGTGGGTCGTTGAACGTACCTAAAGAACCAGATAGCGACTGACCGGTATGCCAAGGCCTCAGCTTTCTTTTTGCGCTGTCTGATCTGCAGTTCGTTTAACTAGAATGAATACATCTTTCTTACTGTTGTCTTTGTTCCACAGACAACAGTTATATATCCTTTCTGTCTTGTTGGGTACCTTTTATACGTAGAGAAACTGCACTGAGAAATTTATTACTAGTAATAAAATGTCAAAATATAAACTCAAATATAATATAATGGTATATCTCAGTTCCCTTAATTCACGGTTAATGAACTAAAATTAAACTTGTATACATTTTTAAACATATGTCGAGATATCGGTTTTCAGATTTTTTTAAAATCAAATTGCTGGGTTAGTAGAATTCGGTGGATGGAGAGATAATTCGTACAATTTGATTTTTATACACTTTTTAATAGAAAATACTTTTTTTTACTTAAATTGATCTAATTTTTTATCATATTATTTTGTAGCTGTAATCACAATTTGACTAAACTGATCTGATTTTTACATTTGCCATATTATTTTTGTAGCTTTAATCATAACTGTACTATTAACATTTAATTTATGATTTTAAGGATTCTTCTTAGGATTCATTCGAAGTGAAGATACTGCTTAACGTGGCCTCCAAACCACGGTCTTCGGTATTAAACCTATCGCCCTCTAGTAAGTAATATAAAGCCCATCCCAGAAGATATTTTGTGTTGCCCAGCGTGACTGGGATGGTTGTTTTTGGTGGGATTTTACACTATTCCCTATAGGCGAACCCGTGGTTATTGCAACAGTAAAAAAACTGTCCCATCACGCAGAGTACTATGATTTTTGACTTTTTGTTTATTTTTGATAAAATAGCCTTAAAATTTATTATTATCATCATTATCTATAATGAATAGATAGTGTCTATAAGATTTATGAGGAAAGGTAAGTTTTCTTATCTTAAGGTATTGAGAAAAATAATATTTATAGGGACTAAAGTTGTGTAAAATCAGTATAGAGTGTAACGTAGACTACACTTTATTTACTTATATTATTATATATAAATATTTAATAATATTAGATGAAATACCTAGTTAGTCTAACTATCTCTATCCAGATTTGCATAATTCTTGAGATAGATAATGTTATATACTCATGACTTTGTAAATTAAACTAAAATATTCATATGTAACATGTATTTCTTACAGCAAGGATTAAAACACCTTCAAGTACTTGTCAGACAAAAAAATAATTTGGAGTATTCTCCCAATGAAAAGTGGATCTTTCATCATCGATTTGTCCATTGCTTCGCTTGAATGGTATTTTTTCCTATCAAGAACCAGCGTAAAATTAAAATACGATAGCGATTGTTTTTGATCCATTATTTTGAAAATAACAAAAGTAGTGCCAATCTTAGTATAATAATATCACAAACTTATGAGTAGAATATCATGAGATATGAGTAGAATATTAGGCCGGAGACTTTTCAGCCTACGTATTATCTTACATGTTAGAGCTCTGTTACTGTTCCTAACAATTTATTATGTCTTTAAGTCTACTGGAAAACAACATATTCTTTCTAAACTGCGAAGACGTCGAATTATTAGATAATTAAATATCATTAATGAGAAAATAACTCTTTTAAATGATACAAAATCCGTAACAATTAATTCACATTAGCTATAAAATACTTTTTTAGAATCAGAATAAGCGGTTTATTTAACGGTGAATAGTAAATAGTGTGAATAGAAAAAGTTAAAAAGAAGAAAGAAGAAAATTTAAAAAAACTTACAATGTATATGCTCCATCCACAAAAAGAGGTAGATATTGGTTAGAGGTATTCACTAAATATTTATCTTCTTCATGGCTGCTCTTGACACTCCAATATGTAGCTGTTTGTATGTACGTTGATTGATAGCTAAATGTCATTTTTCTGACAAATATTGAATGATAGTAGACAACTCAAAATCTACATAAGCACCCAATTCTCACCACATTTAGATACAATTAGTTTTCTATACCACTTAATACAATATAATATAAGTATATAACAATACTGTTTAGTCTGATTTTTGTACGATCAACGCCAACGAATAAAAACAGCGTCTAATGAAACACGTTGGAACTAAGTACGTAACGTACAAATATAGATAAAAATAAGTCGTTTACTAGCACGAGATCTCATTTAATGTTAACATAATTCAGGATGAAAAAAGATTATGACCTAAGGTTTACATTTGAACATTTTCAAAAATTATACGCCGACTTATATAAATCGAAATAAAAAACCGACTAAAATTCCAAAACTTTTTCTCATGACCAAGGAATATTGAACTACGCTTTTCTATATGTCTGTTAATTATGTGTTATATATTTTTTTATCTATTTTAAAGTCTCCTTTTACCAACTATGGGTTTATTTGGACTGGGCCTAAAGTTCAACGTGGGCTCCGAACCACGGTCCTCAGCATTAAGCTTACCGATTGGCGAGTGACCAGCTTTAGAAATCATCCCAGAAGACATCCGGTTTTACCCAGCCTGGCTACTGGCGTGACTGGGATCATTTTCCTTGTCGGATTTTACATAAATTTACGACCATGCCCCAACAGGATTCGAACCCGCGGGTATAGCAACAGTAGGAGGACCGTCCCATCGCCTTTACCATTGCGCCACCAAGCCGGCCGTGTTATATTTTATAAATAACTTAATAATGTAAAATTAAACAATTTGTTCTTGAGAGTAGTATCTTGATAACATTCCTGTATCTACTCTGAGCTGATCAAGTCTGATATGGCAGTAATAAAAGAAACAGTCAAATCGATTTACGCGGCCCCAGAAGCTAATAGTTTAGAGCTTTAGAAATCATCCCAGAAGACATCTGGTCTTACCCAGCCTGGCTACTGGCGTGACTGGAATCATTTTCCTTGTCGGATTTTACATAAATTTACGACCATGCCCCAACAGGATTTGAACCCGCGGGTATAGCAACAGTAGGAGGACCGTCCCATCGCCTTTACCATTGCGCCACCAAGCCGGCCGTGTTATATTTTATAAATAACTTAATAATGTAAAATTAAACAATTTGTTCTTGAGAGTAGTATCTTGATAACATTCCTGTATCTACTCTGAGCTGACCAAGTCTGATATGGCAATAATAAAAGAAACAGTCCTTAGAACATATGGCGAACTAAACATCAAATCGATTTACGCGGCTCCGGAAGCTAATAGTTTAGAAATGACAACATCTTAATCAAGAATTAATTTTTCAAGAATTATTTTCAAAATATTTTGAAATTAACTCAAAAGTTTATGCGTTAAGCAGATTGTTTGTCGACCGTCTTCCTAATAGCCATTGACTATAATTTGGTACTGATTTGTATATACAAGTATACCAGGTGTAAAAGTTTTTTGGTTTCATCACTTCATTCAGTTCTTGCGCAAAATCGCTAGTAGTTACCAACTTTCACTTTCCTGTGAACAGCTTTATTTTTAACAACATAATCACCGGTCACTCTTAATTAATGACATTTATTCATTTTATTCCGATTTTATAAACATTAATTGAATTTGTTTCCTGAGTTATGAAATATTTCTTTATTCCCTCAAGTTTCTAACACTGTATTACATTATTCAAGATGTTATTAACCACAATCAAGAGGGGATCCACAAATCAACATTTAATAGATGTTAAATTTATTTATATCTTAGAAATTTCACAGGAAAGTGATTCTATTATTATATATTCAAAATTATATTAGAATAGTGAGAAGTTAATAATTCAAATTTCATTATTTATAAAACAGATATGCTTAATTGGTAAGTTTTTTTACGATTTTTAAATTATTATCATGACGATACTACTTAATACGTTGACCTGGACTTTATAAATATAAATGAACAGTACAAAAAATACTATACCTTACTCATCAGAAAATGAAATAGACAACGACGTAATTGCTATTAATAAAACTGGAAAAATCAATAAAACCAAATGAATTATTGAAAAACCGTAGCAATTTAGTCCTGTCGCATGTAAATAAATTGGACCAACGGATTTTATTAAAATTACTAAAATCGTGCGTGTTAAAAATGGAGAAACGCTCGAACTCTTATAAGAATGTGCATGTCTATGCCATTACTGAGCCTCGGCATTTACCATCAAGTAGTTTGCACTCTTGTCTTACAGATAATAAAAAACAAATTTAAAATTATGCCCTAGAGAGATTCAAAAAACACGCGACTATTGCAACAGTAGGAGGATTGTCCTGGCGCCTTGACCACTGTGCCAAACCATTCTTTGCTTGTTTCAGAAATGATATAGCATATAGTAACGTTGAATTCAAATTATTTTTTAGAACTCATATCTTTTCTTTTTTTATTAATATTTATGACTTTCATTTGAAACTAATTGAGAGTTTGGTTCTAATGTGTTTTGCTTTTTGTCTTACATGATGTTTCCAATTTAATCTACCGTCAAGATGGATTCCAAGGTATTTGGCTGATTCTGCTTGAGGAATCGGGCATCCATTGAGTGATATAATTAAGTTTTTATTATTTCGCCGCAATGCAAAATTAACGTGGACAGATTTGGAGCTATTAGGTTGAATTTTCCAATCTATCGTCCAATTGTAGATTTCGTTGACTGCCTCTTGCACTTTTTCTATTGCCCTAGGCACAGATATATCTTTTGCCATAATAATTGTATCGTCAGCAAAAGTTCCAAGTAGTGTTTCATTTGTTGTTGGAATGTCGGCAGTGTAGAGCAGATACCTCACTAAATAACGGTCATATCTTGTAAACAACCACTGTTTCATTTCGTTTTACCTCCACTCAAGAGCCATATAATACACCCTAAAGGGTGTTACTTTCGTTTTCGCAAAATATAACATGTATAGCCTTGAAGCTTGATATCAACTTGACAATGACATAGCGGCATCTGTTAGAAAAACCGGTAATGACTTTCCGATGCACCTGATAACATTTTAGTTATAGTCAATTCAAAATAACAATGATATAGGAAACATCGCAATGTTGCCGCAGCTACTCTGAGTTTTAGTACATTTTGGCTCTGACATATAACAAAATTTTATTATAAATAAAATAATTGAACACATATTCTATTAAATATAATTTATTGTAATATTATAATATATCTAATACATATATTATCGAAGAACTTAAAACTACAATTAATTATACGGTCACAATAATTTATAGGTTAGAGTTGTTTTATTATATATACATTAAACTTTTTTCCACACTAGTATAGGTAGGGTTCTAGGCGCGTTTTTTATGTACTGGTATCCCCCGCAGGCCTAATCCACATAATTAACAATTGTATATCTGAATAAAGTATTTTACTTTCATTAGAGAGCATATTTATGTTTTATGCTTAGTTCTTGTTTCTTTCGATGCAATGTATCCTTGTAAAGTCATTATGATATTACTATATTTCCCATTAGTTTGTCCTGTTACTATCTGTATACATCTTTCTTGATAAAACTACATTTAATCACTGCATTATCCTTAATGCATTTGCCATATCTGTAAAACAGTTTGTGTTATTTCTCTCCTCATATATGTTAACCAAACGTTCATGTATATTCTGAACAATAACACACATGCTCATAAAGCTTTCACACTCTATAATACAATTCCCTACAACTAAAGTATATTAATTGTATACTGACCTTTAGTAGTTTTCTCTTTCATCACCCTGTCTTGGTAATCGTCAGCATTGAGTCATAAACCAACATTTATAAGGTTTTATTCAATCACTGTCACTTTCAGAAATACTAATGAAGTTATTAACTAAGCTGTTTATTTCCAATTTATCAAAAACTTGTTCAAGATTCTACCATTGTCAATATCTTCTTCAATGTGTCTGATCGAGCTCACACAAACCGAAGGTGCTCTTTTCAACAATGCCTCTTTCCATAAATCCAGACAGTTCTGGTTTGAATATCCTCCTCGACCTGAATATCTATTGTAATAATTCTTTGCAATACCCTGACTAAACTCAATTGTAATCTCATGTAATCAGTAATCTAAAAAAAGTAAATTACATAAAATGCAATTAAATATTTCATTTATATACACCGAGTAATAATTTGAAATAGTTCATTCTTTAACATGATTTCCTCGAAACTTATTTTATCTACTTTAAGCCATTCCTTAATTGCAGCCTTTGTTGATGAACTTGTTAGGATTTTCCAATTATCCAACAATGTATGAACGGATGTTCTACATCTCTCAAATAGCTGTATATCTTTTGGATCTTTGTAGATAGTTTCCAGACTAACAAGTTTCTCTGAAATAATTGTATTAAATTATGTTTCGATTGAAAAAACTACTTACGGTTTTATACATTTCGTATATTTGATCTCTGAAACACCAAGATTGATCTTGATTCGTCACCTGTTTTACATAAACACGGTTTCTTTTCGGTGAATTGAAGGTTATATTGTTTTTTATTTTTTGAGATATTTTAGTGACCGTATCCGCACTAATATGAAGTGCAGATGCAAGGCGCAAAAATATTTTCAATAAAAACGGCGGCCATTTCAAATTTATTAAAACAAAGTGTTAATACAACGTTTACCGCTTTATAACCCGTAATTATATTATTTTGAAGAATTTTCAGAAGTTTGGCAAACGGACAACTTTTGCAGGCTCATTCTGTTACATGTTCGAACTTCTCTAACAGCATTCTATCTCTTTTTAAATAGAATAAAATGACAAGGATAATATTGTCTGAGTGTAAAACGAATTTACAACTTTAGACAGACATATATTGACACTCGTGTCAATTCTATTTTGGATTGACTATATGTTCTTATGAATAACGCAGCGAAGTTCCACAAATGTATTGAAAAACCTAATACTTAATAGGTCCAATTCTTATGTAACTGGGCTCGTATATACAGAATGATTTAAATCTGTACATTATTCATACACTTCCATGCCATTGTTTTACGTCGTCCTATACGAAACTGACATTATTCCTACTCCCCTAGAACCTAAAAAAAGAATCCCATTGAATATTTCAAGCGTTCTCCATTGATTCCCTATCACATAGGAAACACCTACGTGACTGACGTTGCTCTTTCCTATGGAATCTCATTAAAATTTAACATGGCAAGCCGGTGGACTGTTCTTGCGTAACAATTGTTTTAATAACGGAGGAACTTTGCGATAATTTTGTCGTTGTGGTGGTGGTTATAACTTAATATATTCGTATAATATATTGAATTTGTGCCGTGGAAACCGGCAGGAAAGCGAGGAGGTTGCTAATGACATCTATTTACGTCACGTTCCGCTGCTTGAAGTTTGGCTAAAATTATAAGATGCAAACGACAGATCGTGTTCGTCACATTAATGCTTCATTTCGATTATACTATGTTAATTTGTTTACTATTTTTAATGGGATAATGTGATTTATCATGAAAAAATATGTTTTTATTGTTAGTTTATCAAAGTTTTTTCGTCGAATTTAATGCTCTTGCCTGTAGAAATTCACGAATTTAAAATACCCACCCCGAGGGAGATACGAACTTGCGAATAGGTATGGCGAAGAAATATCGATATATGGATATATTTGAGCGATGTATACATTTTTTGGACATTTTTTCAAAATAAATTAAACATAATTTTTAGTAGCGTTGGGAACTATCGACTGAAAACAGTCGAAACAGTCGATAGTCAAGAAACTGGCGACTGAAAATAGTAATTACTATTTATATTTCAGTCAAATGCACGGTTCGACTATTTTTTTTCAATTCGTGATGTCAGACGAAGATGTACGAATCCTTTCCTGTATAAATTGTGAGAGAGGAAAGGACGGAAATAATTGTTTGAAGAACTTAATTTTATATGTGGTTATATTTTTCAACGGTAGTGTGGGCGAGACGGATATGCATAAATAACTTTAAAAAAGAAAAGGAAAAAAGTATTACTGAATACTATTATAATAATAAATGCAATTTATAATTTAATTTTAAACGAAGTAGAATTACTTATACATTTGAATGTTCTGTGGATCTGTAAAAAGGAATGGAATTTTTCTATGGAATGGAATAATACCCCACAAAATGTTTTAGAGTATTATAATGTGTTAATTGCTATTTGTAGATAATATACTAGAATAAATATAGACAATACAATAGAACTTAAACAAAACCTAAAAACCTTTTATTGCCATAAAAACAATATTAATCTTTTTACTCTATTACATTAACAATCTTGAAAAATATCATACCAAAATGCTATAATATTAATATACAATATATTGTTATTTACAAGAAAACTACCAAAAAATCATAAAACTACATATATTACATATAAATCTATGTAAGCATAAAATGGTACATTTTTCAAGGTCGCGGCTAGGACGACAAAAACCAGTCGAATGAAACAAGTAGAACCAAAAATAGTAACTAAAAGTATGACTGAAACAGTCGATAGTAAATAGTAACAAAATTAGTCAGACCGAAAATAGCGACTGAAGGCAGTCGAATGAAACAGTCCCTGGTAGATAAAAATAAGTCGTTTACTAGCACGAGATCTTATTTAATGTTAACATAATTCAGGATGAAAAAAGATTATGACCTACGGTTTACATTTGAACATTTTAAAAAATTATACGCCGACTTATATAAATCGAAATAAAAAACCGACTAAAATTCCAAAACTTTTTCTCATGGCCAAGGAATATTGATCTACGCTTTTCTATATGTCTGTTTATTATGTGTTATATATTTTTTTATCTATTTTAAAGTCTCCTTTTACCAACTATGGGTTTATTTGGACTGGGCCTAAAGTTCAACGTGGGCTCCGAACCACGGTCCTCAGCATTAAGCCTACCGACTGGCGAGTGACCAGCTTTAGAAATCATCCCAGAAGACATCCGGTCTTACCCAGCCTGGCTACTGGCGTGACTGGGATCATTTTCCTTGTCGGATTTTACATAAATTTACGACCATGCCCCAACAGGATTCGAACCCGCGGGTATAGCAACAGTAGGAGGACCACCCCATCGCCTTTACCACTGCGCCACCAAGTCGGCCGTGTTATATTTTATAAATAACTTAATAATGTAAAATTAAACAATTTGTTCTTGAGAGTAGTATCTTGATAACATTCCTGTATCTACTCTGAGCTGACCAAGTCTGATATGGCAATAATAAAAGAAACAGTCAAATCGATTTACGCGGCCCCAGAAGCTAATAGTTTAGAGCTTTAGAAATCATCCCAGAAGACATCTGGTCTTACCCAGCCTGGCTACTGGCGTGACTGGAATCATTTTCCTTGTCGGATTTTACATAAATTTACGACCATGCCCCAACAGGATTTGAACCCGCGGGTATAGCAACAGTAGGAGGACCACCCCATCGCCTTTACCATTGCGCCACCAAGCCGGCCGTGTTATATTTATATTTTATAAATAACTTAATAATGTAAAATTAAACAATTTGTTCTTGAGAGTAGTATCTTGATAACATTCCTGTATCTACTCTGAGCTGACCAAGTCTGATATGGCAATAATAAAAGAAACAGTCAAATCGATTTACGCGGCTCCGGAAGCTAATAGTTTAGAAATGACAACATCTTAATCAAGAATTAATTTTTCAAGAATTATTTTCAAAATATTTTGAAATTAACTCAAAAGTTTATGCGTTAAGCAGATTGTTTGTCGACCGTCTTCCTAATAGCCATTGACTATAATTTGGTACTGATTTGTATATACAAGTATACCAGGTGTAAAAGTTTTTTGGTTTCATCACTTCATTCAGTTCTTGCGCAAAATCGCTAGTAGTTACCAACTTTCACTTTCCTGTGAACAGCTTTATTTTTAACAACATAATCACCGGTCACTCTTAATTAATGACATTTATTCATTTTATTCCGATTTTATAAACATTAATTGAATTTGTTTCCTGAGTTATGAAATATTTCTTTATTCCCTCAAGTTTCTAACACTGTATTACATTATTCAAGATGTTATTAACCACAATCAAGAGGGGATCCACAAATCAACATTTAATAGATGTTAAATTTATTTATATCTTAGAAATTTCACAGGAAAATGATTCTATTATTATATATTCAAAATTATGTTAGAATAGTGAGAAGTTAATAATTCAAATTTTATTATTTATAAAACAGATATGCTTAATTGGTAAGTTTTTTTACGATTTTAAAATTATTATCATGACGATATTACTTAATACGTTGACCTGGACTTTATAAATATAAATGAACAGTACAAAAAATACTATACCTTACTCATCAGAAAATGAAATAGACAACGACGTAATTGCTATTAATAATACTGGAAAAATCAATAAAACCAAATGAATTATTGAAAAACCGTAGCAATTTAGTCCTGTCGCATGTAAATAAATTGGACCAACGGATTTTATTAAAATTACTAAAATCGTGCGTGTTAAAAATGGAGAACCGCTCAAACTCCTATAAGAATATGCATGTCTATGCCATTACTGAGCCTCGGCATTTGCCATCAAGTAGTTTGCACTCTTGTCTTACAGATAATAAAAAACAAATTTAAAATTATGCCTTAGAGAGATTCAAAGAACACGCGACGATTGCAACAGTAGGAGGATTGTCCTGGCGCCTTGACCACTGTGCCAAACCATTCTTTGCTTGTTTCAGAAATGATATAGCATATAGTAACGTTGAATTCAAATTATTTTTTAGAACTCATACCTTTTCTTTTTTTATTAATATTTATTACTTTTATTTGAAACTAATTGAGAGTTTAGTTCTAATGTGTTTTGCTTTTTGTCTTACATGATGTTTCCAATTTAATCTACCGTCAAGATGGATTCCAAGGTATTTGGCTGATTCTGCTTGAGGAATCGGGCATCCATTGAGTGATATAATTAAGTTTTTATTATTTCGTCGCAATGCAAAATTAACGTGGACAGATTTGGAGCTATTAGGTTGAATTTTCCAATCTATCGTCCAATTGTAGATTTCGTTGACTGCCTCTTGCACTTTTTCTATTGCCCTAGGCACAGATATATCTTTTGCCATAATAATTGTATCGTCAGCAAAAGTTCCAAGTAGTTTTTCATTTGTTGTTGGAATGTCAGCAGTGTAGAGCAGATACACTCACACAGTCATATCATGTAAACAACTACTGTCATATCATGTATAGCCTTGAAGCTTGATATCAACTTGACAATGACATAGCGGCATCTGTTAGAAAAACCGGTAATGACTTTCCGATGCACCTGATAACATTTTAGTTATAGTCAATTCAAAATAACAATGATATAGGAAACATCGCAATGTTGCCGCAGCTACTCTGAGTTTTAGTACATATATTCTATTAAATATAATTTATTGTAATATTATAATATATCTAATACATATATTATCGAAGAACTTAAAACTACAATTAATTATACGGTCACAATAATTTATAGGTTAGAGTTGTTTTATTATATATACATTAAACTTTTTTCCACACTAGTATAGCTAGGGTTCTAGGCGCGTTTTTTTATGTACTGGTATCCCCCGAAGGCCTAATCCACATAATTAACAATTGTATATCTGAATAAAGTATTTTACTTTCATTAGAGAGCATATTTATGTTTTATGCTTAGTTCTTGTTTCTTTCGATGCAATGTATCCTTGTAAAGTCATTATGATATTACTATATTTCCCATTAGTTTGTCCTGTTACTATCTGTATACATCTTTCTTGATAAAACTACATTTAATCACTGCATTATCCTTAATGCATTTGCCATATCTGCAAAACAGTTTGTGTTATTTCTCTCCTCATATATGTTAACCAAACGTTCATGTATATTCTGAACAATAACACACATGCTCATAAAGCTTTCACACTCTATAATACAATTCCCTACAACTAAAGTATATTAATTGTATACTGACCTTTAGTGGTTTCCTCTTTCATCACCCTGTCTTGGTAATCGTCAGCATTGAGTCATAAACCAACATTTATAAGGTTTTATTCAATCACTGTCACTTTCAGAAATACTAATGAAGTTATTAACTAAGCTGTTTATTTCCAATTTATCAAAAACTTGTTCAAGATTCTACCATTGTCAATATCTTCTTCAATGTGTCTGATCGAGCTCACACAAACCGAAGGTGCTCTTTTCAACAATGCCTCTTTCCATAAATCCAGACAGTTCTGGTTTGAATATCCTCCTCGACCTGAATATCTATTGTAATAATTCTTTGCAATACCCTGACTAAACTCAATTGTAATCTCATGTAATCAGTAATCTAAAAAAAGTAAATTACATAAAATGCAATTAAATATTTCATTTATATACACCGAGTAATAATTTGAAATAGTTCATTCTTTAACATGATTTCCTCGAAACTTATTTTATCTACTTTAAGCCATTCCTTAATTGCAGCCTTTGTTGATGAACTTGTTAGGATTTTCCAATTATCCAACAATGTACATCTCTCAAATAGCTGTATATCTTTTGGATCTTTGTGGATAGTTTCCAGACTAACAATTTTCTCTGAAATAATTGTATTAAATTGTGTTTCGATTGAAAAAACTACTTACGGTTTTATACATTTCGTATATTTGATCTCTGAAACACCAAGATTGATCTTGATTCGTCACCTGTTTTACATAAACACGGTTTCTTTTCGGTGAATTGAAGGTTATATTGTTTTTTATTTTTTGAGATATTTTAGTGACCGTATCCGTACTAATATGAAGTGCAGATGCAAGGCGCAAAAATATTTTCAATAAAAACCGCGGCGATTTCAAATTTATTAAAACAACGTTTACCGCTTTATAACCCGTAATTATATTATTTTGAAGAATTTTCAGAAGTTTGGCAAACGGACAACTTTTGCAGGCTCATTCTGTTACATGTTCGAACTTCTCTAACAGCATTCTATCTCTTTTTAAATAGAATAAAATGACAAGGATAATATTGTCTGAGTGTAAAACGAATTTACAACTTTAGACAGACATATATTGACACTCGTGTCAATTCTATTTTGGATTGACTATATGTTCTTATGAATAACGCAGCGAAGTTCCACAAATGTATTGAAAAACCTAATACTTAATAGGTCCAATTCTTATGTAACTGGGCTCGTATATACAGAATGATTTAAATCTGTACATTATTCATACACTTCCATGCCATTGTTTTACGTCGTCCTATACGAAACTGACATTATTCCTACTCCCCTAGAACCTAAAAAAAGAATCCCATTGAATATTTCAAGCGTTCTCCATTGATTCCCTATCACATAGGAAACACCTACGTGACTGACGTTGCTCTTTCCTATGGAATCTCATTAAAATTTAACATGGCAAGCCGGTGGACTGTTCTTGCGTAACAATTGTTTTAATAACGGAGGAACTTTGCGATAATTTTGTCGTTGTGGTGGTGGTTATAACTTAATATATTCGTATAATATATTGAATTTGTGCCGTGGAAACCGGCAGGAAAGCGAGGAGGTTGCTAATGACATCTATTTACGTCACGTTCCGCTGCTTGAAGTTTGGCTAAAATTATAAGATGCAAACGACAGATCGTGTTCGTCACATTAATGCTTCATTTCGATTATACTATGTTAATTTGTTTACTATTTTTAATGGGATAATGTGATTTATCATGAAAAAATATGTTTTTATTGTTAGTTTATCAAAGTTTTTTCGTCGAATTTAATGCTCTTGCCTGTAGAAATTCACGAATTTAAAATACCCACCCCGAGGGAGATACGAACTTGCGAATAGGTATGGCGAAGAAATATCGATATATGGATATATTTGAGCGATGTATACATTTTTTGGACATTTTTTCAAAATAAATTAAACATAATTTTTAGTAGCGTTGGGAACTATCGACTGAAAACAGTCGAAACAGTCGAAACAGTCGATGGTCAAGAAACTGGCGACTGAAAATAGTAATTACTATTTATATTTCAGTCAAATGCACGGTTCGACTGTTTTTTTTCAATTCGTGATGTCAGACGAAGATGTACGAATCCTTTCCTGTATAAATTGTGAGAGAGGAAAGGACGGAGATAATTGTTTGAAGAACTTAATTTTATATGTGGTTATATTTTTCAACGGTAGTGTGGGCGAGACGGATATGCATAAATAACTTTAAAAAAGAAAAGGAAAAAAGTATTACTGAATACTATTATAATAATAAATGCAATTTATAATTTAATTTTAAACGAAGTAGAATTACTTATACATTTGAATGTTCTGTGGATCTGTAAAAAGCAATGGAATTTTTCTATGGAATGGAATAATACGCCACAAATGTTTTATAGTATTATAATGTGTTAATTGCTATTTTTAGATAATATACTAGAATAAATATAGACAATACAATAGAACTTAAACAAAACCTAAAAACCTATTATTGCCATAAAAACAGTTAAAATATTTTACTATTTATCATTCCCAATATTAATCTTTTTACTCTATTACATTAACAATCTTGAAAAATATCATACCAAAATGCTATAATATTAATATACAATAGGTTGTTATTTACAAGAAAACTACCAAAAAAATCATAAAACTACATATATTACATATAAATCTATGTAAGCATATAATGGTACATTTTTCAAGGTCGCGGCTAGGACGACAGAGCCAGAACATTAAAAACCAGTCGAATGAAACAAGTAGAACCAAAAATAGTAACTAAAAGTACGACTGAAACAGTCGATAGTAAATAGTAACAAAATTAGTCGGACCGAAAATAGCGACTGAAGGCAGTCGAATGAAACAGTCCCTGGTAAAGAGTAGGAAAATCAGTCGAACCAAAAATAACGACTGAAACGGTCGATAGTAAAAAGTAGTTACTAAACAATCGATAGTCAATTTCAGTCCATAGTTCCCAACACTAATTTTTAGTAAGTTCATTAAGCATATCACTACTTCTTTTTGTAAAATATCGACATTTTTTATTGTTACAGAAAATAGATATCGATTTGTTTTCCTCCGATATATCGATATTTTTCTCGGTGGCCGACACCCCGAAAAAAAGTTGAAAATTGTGTTTTGTCAAGATTTAGTCAACATTGGACAATTGCAAATATACAATGTTAAACACTAATTGTTATGTTAAAAATATAATATTAAAGTTTGAAGTGAATAAAATGTCTTTAAAACATAATAATATATTGGACTATCAAAAGGCCTGTTTTTATATTTAAATAAGTGATGAAAGTTCCTTTATCATGATAAATTCTGCCAGGTAATCCTTACAGATTGTATATTATTTGATATCACGACTCAAATATCTGCTTAAAATGGTGACTAATCAAACACCTGTGCTAGTTATGAAAAATAACCAAATATCACTGAGAATTTAATCAATAGTAAACAATAAAAACCATTTGATGTACCGATTATCCCTAATCTACAACTATTATTTGGTGTTGGCTTTATGTCAACATTCTTTATTGGTTCTTAAGGCCCTTTAAAAGGACTATTCTCTCTATCATCAATATCAAATTATTATTAAACTATATAAATCGCTATATATATAGTGTCAATGAAACATACTTTTCCAAAATAATAAGTTCTTGTTTTTAATTTGGTTTAGAATGAAATTTCTTGAGCTCTCTCCATTTATCCTCTCAATCATCACTTGGGCAGTTTCAAAATAAAATTTATGAAAAATACTGTTATTTCTCTTAAAGAGGACATCGGATGTGATGTCTCAGGGAGAATTCGAAAAATATATAAAAAAATATTATCCGTAAAAAAATCCCGCTCAGAGCTGACACATCATCCCTAATATCAATTAATTAAAGTATGAATTATTTCTACATTTAGACCCACCAAATTTTACGTTGAAAATTTCAAATTTTAATTTATTATATGAATATTGTGTGAAATTACGATAATTATTTTTTATTGTGATTCTTTCTTAATATTTCCTATATTAATTTAATAAACGAATGCCTACTAGCTATGCATTTATTAATAAGTAGAAACGATAAAGCACTATCTGATTATGACTGCATATCATTCTAATATTTTAGCTTAGTCTTAAAAAATATGAATATAAGTGCATTGTCGTAAAAGACTCGGCAAATTTTGCATATACTGTTACATATGATACGTCTATTTACATCTGACAAGAAAATATATATAAGCTAATTATTATAAGGCTATATTATTTTTCAAATTGTCAAAATTATTTCTTTTATAATCTCATATTATCTCTCTTATTATCATTATAAAGTTGAAGCTAAAGTAAATTAAATCAGTTTGTTTGACGCAGTGGTTAAAGTTGCGATAGTCGCGGGTTTGAATCCTGCTGGGTATGGTCACAAATGTATGTTTGTGATTGTTTACAATCGTTATTATCCATTATCTGACAAGGAAAATCACAAAGTAACGCCAATTACCAGACTGGAAAAGACCGGATGTCTTCTGGGATAATCTCTAAGTTGGTTACTCGTCAGTCGTTTGGCTTATTGCCCAGGATTGTGGTTCGGAGCCCAAGTTAAGTAGTAGGTCCACTCCAGATAAATTATAATATGATAAGTATTGGACTCTTTAGTTTCATTAAAGGATTTACGTAAAGTTTGGATATTGGTGGTCACAAATATTGAATTTTTCAACTTGTTGGTTATGATATGTATTTTAGCAAACGGAAGAACACTTAATTACATAACAACAAACTGATAACAACTTTTACTTTATGTTAATAGCTTTATGATACAATACGACTGACGAGACCGACATTTTTAGTCTAATTTAAATTACTCCTAATTAACATTTTTGAGTTATACAGATAAGTGACAAAAGTAATGAATGAGACGAAAGATCGAGTTACTTAGTAATAATAAAAATTCCACTGGGTAATTGGTATATAATCCCACAAACCAAATTGAAACTTCAGCCCAGTGGAAAACAAGCACTGATATTTAGTTCAATAATTCGCACATTCTCCTCTTTTAATCGTTTAAAAATAGAAGAGAGTAAATAGAAATAGATAGAAATAGAGAGATATGTTCGCCAATTTCTCCGTCAATTGTGGGCCGATTTTCAAAATTATTTTTTTATTCGAAAGAGTGCGCTTCCTAGGTGGTCCCATTGGAACCAAATCAGGATCTGTTGGGGGAAGGGGGAAATCGAAGGGAACGCTCAAATATCAAAGGCACGTACAATGTTTTCACATATTTTTTATCTATAATAATCAGATATTTGTGTATAATCTTATTGCTGAGCTGATGAGACGGAAAATCGTTCAGTGCAAAAGCCATTCAGTATACTGAACTATACTTAAACTATAACACCTCGTAGAAAAATAACAATATACTTTTATGTCATAAACACAACTTCAAATTAATTTTTATTTAGTTATTACAACGATTATTACGTACATATTTTATTTTAAAACGTTTTTTTTTGTGTTAAACGTCTAAGTTTCATTATGTATTACTTTTTAGCCAGTTCCTTATTCACTATTAAGTCGGTTAATATAATTCCAATCGGTTTAGCCGATATTTTGTGTAGTTCAGCATTATTAAATTGTTAACCAATTGAGTATATAACACGTGTTAGCTTACCTCAAGAATTTTCAAGGAAATTCAAACCAAGGAAGGCGCCACTTTAAAATTTGTATGTTGTAATTTTCGCGTATATGAATTTCTTTCGAAACCTATAGTAATCCTTTATGATTTTTCCTTAAATTATGATAGTATTATTAGAAATCAAGGTAGTACATAAGTATCATATAAAAATATGTAATATGCTAAAGTTTTGTCGTGAGTATATAAATTTATGTTATTTGATATGACTCATATATCTGTTTAATCCAGTGACTGATCACACACCTGTACTCATTATGAATAAGTATCAAAATAGTTGCGATACTTACTGAGACATTAATCCACAATAAAATCGATCTGACGTAACGATTATCCCTAATTTACAGGTATAATTTGATGTTGACTTTATGTCAAAACGCCGGTTGTTCAGACGTTGATAAGCATGGCGGGCTGGGTGGAATTTTTCGGCTTGAATTGCGTGCCTAGGTTTTTCGAGACGGTAAAGAGTTACGGGGGATTTCGAGCTAGTATCTACAAAATGTACAGGATGGATGGATTCAAACCTGGATGTTGTGTGGGCGCTGACAAGTACGGCAATAAATATTATGAAAATCGAAGTTATTTCTATGGGAGAGATCGATGGGTAAGATGATGTTTTCTTAGTTCTAAAATAATAGGAAACGATATCGCATAAAAATCTAGATTTGACTTAAATATTTAAGGTTTTTTCGAAAGAAAATACAAGTTCTTATTTGTTGAAGCATTCAATATATAGTTTAATGTGGAAAGATAATTGAATATTATTTATGAAAAAATTAGGCGAATTGTAATTGCTGTTAGTCATAGGGTAGATGGAGATTTTTCATAAATCATTTTGGAGAGATGTTTCGCAACGCCCAAATATAAAAATATTCTAATGACGATACAATCGCCTTTTCGAACCATTTTTGTTGGCTTGTTTAGTCGCTATACGAAAGATCCGCAAAGGCATTTAATTGGTTCATTTCATTTATATGGTATGTCTGTCCGTTACATAAGAAGAAAAGTCTAAAATATATTAGGTTTTTTGCGTATTTATGACTAAATTATAATCAAAATTAGTTCATTATAATGCATCTTCCAACTAAAAAATACTGTGTAATCAGTATAGATAAATTGTGTATAGAAAGAAAAGAAAGAATAGAAAGAAAATGTATTACAATCGTTTTCCTACAAAGTTCCAACAATAAAGAATAGATCATGTCAAAAATACAAAATTATCTAGATTAAGCATATATGGAATCTGTCTCTTTTGGAATATATAAAACCAGAAGTTGTATGTTTTCAGAAAATTGAAAATAGAAAGTTGTTGCGCAAAGTCACTCAACATTTGAATAGTGCCCAATTGTATTGCCCTATAAAAAGATGCTTATTAAAGTACCATCAATTTTTGAGGTGTTAATTTATTTAAAGAAATCTATTTTGACTAAATATTTAAATCAATACATTGAGTAGTCCTCAATAAGTACGTTAAAAAAAGAAATTGATAAAAAATGAGGTATATGATATATTTTCTAATAAATAAGTTAATACAATTTTATCACAGAAAGATGACAAATTTATTTTCAATATAATAAAGCAAACAGATGAAACTTTACTTACATATATGCTATTAAATTGATAGCACTAAAAAATGTTAAGTGAAATAAAGTTTTTTGTGTTTATTTTATAGATATTTATTATATATTTAAATAAATTCGTTTTAGAAATAAAAATTAGTTCAATAGAATGTGACATCAGTAGTTAGTTATGGGACGCCATTAGCCAAGAAGCAACCAAATGCCTTCACAAAGAAAATCGTTTCTTTACAGGTGTCCATAATGGAAAGTTAAACCAACTAAATCACTCGAAACTCACTTGAGTTTCTTTTTCTTGCAAAACATTTCTCAGAGACCCTACTGCTATGTAGTTAGGGGATGAGAAGGATATATTCTTACGTGACTTGTTATAACCTAACCAAACTATTGCAGTCGATTGTCATAATTGAACGTTGAAATAAAACAAGCATAAAATAAGCCAAAACACTCAGTCACCGTACTTACCAAACTTCGCTTTACTTGTATGTTATTTATACAGAACTTCTAGTTTTTGATTCAAACGGAAATCGATTACAGAAGTCCAAAAGTGACAGAAAACTTTTATCGAAAGATGTGTCCAATCTATTTCTCGATATATAGCAGAGAGCGGTACACTAACGGCAATAAAATAATTTTTGATCATAAAGTATCATTCCTGGGACTAAAAAGCGAAATAAATTATCCACTTAACACAGGAATCTGAAGAATGTTTATAATCCAATTCCAATTTAATTTATATCTTACGAAAAATATGTTGCAGCTGTGATTACAGTGCAATTATAACAGTACTTTTCGGTCTATTTCTTCTTTACGAAAAAACAACTATATGTTACAGATCATTTAATGTTATACATTAATTAACGCAAATGAATTTATAGTTATAACTTTTCGTTTTTAATTATAGTAATTTCTTTATTACATCTAGTTTTTGTTTAATTTAATTTTATAATATATTGTAACACATAAATAGTCTGAAAAGTTGATTTATCCAAACTTCCATTAATTCCAATCATTTCGATTATTATGGAATGCTTTACAGGAATATACGTGACAGTACTATTGATTGATTGATTTGAATTAGTATAGGCTTATTAAATAACGATTATTCTGTTAGAATATTTCTATTCTGCAATTTACAGCTGAACAGAAATTGATATTTTTGGAAGGTTCAAATAGAACCTGTTTTTAGCCAGTAAATAATTCTTTGGTAAACTATGTTTTTTTAATTTTTTTTTAAATATATTTTAAAGTCTCCTTTTACCAGCTATGGGTTTATCCAGACTGGGTCTAAAGTTTAACGTAGGCTTCGAACCACGGTCCTCAGCATTAAGCCTACCAACTGGCGAGTGACCAAATTTAGAAATCATCCTAGAAGACATCCGGTCTTACCCAGCCTGGTTACTGGCCTGATTGGGATCATTTTCCTTGTCGGATTTTACACTCTTGTCTAGAACATTCATAAATTTGAAACAATCACAAACATAAATTTACGATCATGTCTGTCTGTCAATGGTTTCACACTGTTTATACTTGGTTTTATTGTGTTCACTTTCTATAAAAACACCCACAAGTATTTTTACGATGTTTACTATCGCTTAGTTGAGATTTATGTGCTATTTCGGGAATTAAGTGTCCTTTAAGTGGTCGCTTGTAGATATGTCCTGGATTTCCTATAAAAATTATACAATTAATTGATGCAAATTTATATCATAATCATTGTAGCGACCTTGAGGCATGTCAAATTTTACATAGTGGAATAACGGTCTACAAAATACCCAGAAATATAATCCCAGATGTTGCACACGGGCGGGGTGCCAGCAGCTCCAACTAGAACCCGATAACGAATAACTGGCAACCCCGAGACGTTTATCTGGGATGTTATTGAGGGGTATTTCCATTCATTCAGTACTCGACCATCGTTTCTTTTAGACGTGCCACCATCGACTACCCAAGCCTCGTCTCCAGGTAACACCGCTGCCATCCGTTCTATCTATTTTTTATTTTCTATAACTGTTTCTTCATGTTATTCCCTTTTTAATATTTAAATTACAATCTTCAACTCCTTTCTGTGAGTCGGAGTCCCACGTATGGACAGTACAGAAAAACTGAAGAACAGACTGGTAAAAAATATTAATATAACAAAATAATAGTGCTGGAGCTTCTGTGATGGTATCAATGAAACATATTTTTAACAGTATGAAATATTTTGTTAATTTATTAAGTGCTTGCGTGTATCTTGATCATCGACATCTTTTGATTAAAAATTATTAAATGAATAATATAACAGTTTCCCGCATAGGTCTGGAAGACAAAAGATGTTCGAATGGCAAGACTTATTGGACAAAAACTCAGTCAAAACTCCTAAACAGGTTTCAGACAGTTCAGCAGTTGATATATATATTTTTACAGGTATTCCAGCTATATATACATGCATGGAGAAGTTCCAAAAATGGTTACAAGACGAAATGACCTAAGTGATTCTATTAATGATTGAAATGAATGAAAAGATGATCAGAATATACGTAAAGACCTAATAATCAAATATCAAGATATTTCAACAACTTTTTTGGGACTTTTTACATTAAAATAACCTATGAGTAGATTCAATCGTATTTTAACCAAAGTACTAAAATTTATTAAAAAATATTAATTTTTTAAAATTTTTTTAAAACTTTTGATTTATTACATTACACAATGTTATGATTAACATCCACTTTAGATAGGAATAATCAAAATATATGCAGGATGAAAATTGCGGATGTTCATGTTAATATAGAATGTAATTCGAATTTGGGGAAAAGATAAAAACCATATGGCATCAGGTCGGGTAGATAATACAGTAGGCTTGGTGCTTTATACTGATAGATATATACCCTTTTTTGCAATTAGAATTCATTTTATTAAAGAGTTAACTAAGAACCTTCAGTTGATAATCCAGTCTTTTGTAAAATACGAGTAAAAGTCATTAATACTTTGAATTCTTATTAGTTCAATTGAGATTTTTTGCATTTGTTAGGTTACTTTTCAAGTCAATTGTTTAGAATTTTAATTAATGCAATTTGTACGCATATTTTCGTTACAGGGGATTGATTAGTTTGTGCGGAATTTTAGTTCCAGATGAATCAGTATGTCGATTTAGGCGATAATAATCGCAAGAAATGGAATTTAAAAAAAAACGACTAATTATGTGTACTGTAATTAACTTTATGAGCATCATTAACAATTTCCAATATAATTTAATAGAATTGAATAATGATGCCAAGGTAAATATGTTATAAATTGTTGTGTCTCATAATAAAAAGCCCATTAAAACTGTGAATTATGTCTAATGATAATTTCTGAAATGAAAAGTCATTAATTTATAATATCTTCATATCCAAAAATGTCGCAAATAAATGAATCTCTTGAATATCCTTTAGTATATACGAATGTTATCAACTAGCAACATCAGTTTAGGACAATCTCGAAATATAAAAGACAACCCTGGTGTAAAGGATTACTGAAACATAATTTCACTTAAAAATTATTTTCGTCTCATGTCACTCCACAAGATGGATGAATAGTTGATTGTAATTATATAATTCCAGCTAAATAATTGAACAAAAATACCGCAAAATTGATTAAATTATCCAAAGAGTTCAAACCAAAAAGGATATTGCGTAGGAGTCGAGTGAACACACGGGCGAATATATCAAGAATTTTGGTTGTTTCTGCGGCACAAACAAACCGAGGCGATTTTCTTATTACTTGGCGTCGAAGAAACCCTGATTTATCTACGAGAGAAATTTGTCAGCTGTTGACGTCAATGTCCGGAAATAAATTCCGATTTTCAGTTGATAAGGGTTAAAAGCTTGAAAGGTCAACGTGGATGAGCATAACCAGAAAATTGTGTTTGTTGTTTCACTGACGTGGAAAGGACTGAAAATAGTATATAAAATTAATGAACGTCGACGGTTTTCTGGACGAAAGGACGAAAATAAACATCTATTCATTAAGTGAATGGTACCAAGGAAATTCATAAAGAGTTATTTTTGTCCTCTATTTATTCATACAAAACTGATCTATGTCTGAAATATTTTTGTACGAGAATATGTTATTGTCTATTAAAACAATGTCAAATATATCTTAATTTTTATTAAAGAATCTGCAGACAAATCTAATCCCAACAGACAAAAATATAAAACAGGTTTATCTTAGATCAAAGTGTCAATAAAAATTGGCAGGAGACCCTGATCCAAATATTAAAAAGTTGGTTTTATTTTGTACTTCAAAACTCAATTAAAAAGGAAACTTAACTGAAAGGTATGAAAATGATAAATAAGAAAAAAACTCAAGGCAGTATTCTAAACACTATAATATTTTTTAGCGTTGGGAACTATCGACTGAAAACAGTCGAAACAGTAGATAATCAAAAAGCAAGCGACTGAAAATAGTAATCACTACACTAGTATAGTTAATTTCCTCACATTTAATTGATGTTTAAAATGACCACTGAAGGCCAAAATATATTATACTACACTAATAAAGATAATATATGAATATAGATCAAACTGTATGAACAAGCAAAGGAATACGATGACGGTTTGTTTTATCAGTGACTTTTTGAATTTCCCGCGCAGTTATTTTAAATGTATCACTTATGACTTGTGACGCTATGAACTTGTGACGCTATGAACTGCTGCCACATCAGGAAGGAAAAAAAGGTAAAGTAGACTAAATGTATTGAGATTAAAAGAGATTATGCAGAGACATGAAACACTTTGTATCGAAAAAAAACTTATCAAACTGCCCTCGTAAATTTAATAATATTATGGACACTTTCAAAATAAAATTTACTAATTAGAACTAAAACATATTGCATAATTTTATCCGATAGTGCACGAGTAGCACTCTATATAATCTAACTCAATAGAAAAGATCTTGAATCTATTTTAAATCTCTTTGTATATACGTCGACATATCTAGCAACATAAAACGAGAATAAATTGCAGTCAACCAACCGTAAAACAACGAAATAACAATCGATTTGATACATACTTTTTTATAAGAAAGTTTATCTTTGATCACAATTACTGTAAAAGCACCGTGGGTGTTATTTTATAGAAGGTGAACGCTATAAAATGGATATGTAAATTATATCATACCACGTTAAGAAAGGAAATGGGTTGGACCTTCCTGAAAGAATAACTAATCAGTCTCTCTGTGCGGCGATATGTCGGATCAAACTCCCACGGGACCCCCAAAGTCATAATTTAGACTTTTCTTTAGAACGCTGAGATTGAAACAGGGATGCTAGTTGAAAATATTTAGGAATGTGGTATATTGCAGCGTTTTATTTACGTCATATTTTGTGAATCTGGCTTGATATTCCTGTATTTTTTCTAGGACACCATTACCTCTATACTTTAATAAAAATTTAAAATAAACAGATGATATTACTCTGTATTAAATCGCATTGAGTAACTTGTTGAATAAACAGGTTTCACCTTCAGTATTGTCATTTCGTCGAAGTGTGAATAAAATTGTCCAAAAAGCAGTCCAGAAAGGTTTGGGTATAGCAAACCTGCTATTTCCTCTGATTTACCATTTAAGCAGACTTCCCATCTCCATCAAATGCTTATTTTACAAGATGTTAATTCGGTCCGTACTCCTCTACAGATCTAATGTCTACTTGAAGTTTGGCGGCTATCAATGGACTATACTTTATATAAAATGCATTGTACCGACTTCACAATAAACTCCCAATCCAATCCTCCAATATAATCCCTTAAAAAACTAATTTATAGGCCTAATAATACTGGTTTAGAAGATTTACTACGACAATCAAGAAATAAAGAGACGTCGTTTCTTAACATTGTCCCCCTTAAATTATTTTCACTAGGCCAAAGCTCAGCAATTAATGTAACTGATTTTCATGCATCAATTGTTTTACATTTACTTTCATATATAGTACTGTTTCTTTATTTTTTTTAATCAAATCTTAAACTCATATTATTAGCCGTAACAACCTCATTCCCATAACTTAACTCTGTCACATTTGTAGTTATTCCATAGCCTCAGAAAACCTCTTCTCTCTTTTCGAGGAGTGAGAAAGACATTGGCCTAAATACAAAAAAACAAAAAAGATAATTTTAAATAGGGCGAAATAAGTTTGAAACAATAATTAACCCATTTGCGTTTAATTTCAAAAGTTTTATAATATGGTAACTTAATTGAGATCCGGTTTTATAATCAATAATTTGGAAAAGCATTACTTTCAGCTAGGAAGCTATAAATAAACATCTAAGATAGGAAATCAGAGGCAGGCTACATAATTGGATACAAAATAGTATCAAAAGATGATTAATGACGTGTGAAATTTTGCTTCAAAGGAAAAAGGAAGTTATTTTTACATCGAAATGTAAACGGCGATGAAAAATGAAAAAATAAAAGGTGAACCAATACCAGAGCGAGGTCGAAAGAAAACATTACAAAAATTATACTGTGTGTTTGGCGAGATCAGAAGATCGCATTATTTTACGGGCCGCTAAAACCTAACAAATATTAACAGAATTAAATTGGGTCCAAGAAAAAAAGCAGATCAATAGATTTTTAAGCATCATCTACCAATTCCCCAGGCGTCGTTCCTCTTGACTGTTATTTGTTTCGGTAAATAGCACTATTAACACGGCATCCTAAGAGTTTATGTTACATTTTTAATACATCCTGTTAGAAGACTTCGAGAAATCCTGCTGTAGCAGAGCCAACAGTGTCCAGGATTACTATACTATAGAGTAAATAAAATTAATACCAACTTCAAGACATTTCTTAAGAAAAAGCGTATCCATCTATATCCATATAATGATAGATAACGGCAGAATGACACTGTTCAAAATATTTTGTTTTAGCACGAAAAGTATTAGCACCATAAGCAACTGTTTAATTTTTCTTTGATATCTTCCCTTACGTTAGTATCAAAATATATGCACCTCACTACACAACACTACACAAGATCAGATGTTTTGATTCTTTTGAGTCTGTGTCCTATTCAGGTGGTATCCAAAAGCTGCAATACTTCAATATTCTCATGAAAATCGAAGCTTTCCTCATACCCCCTTGCAGTTCTCTTGATTTCTTGACTGACTATGTGTATCTGAAGGTCTCGATGTTGGTAATTAGTCCTATAGTATTAGGGTGCGCCCACAATAT
Source organism: Rhynchophorus ferrugineus (assembly GCF_030347505.1). Taxonomy (NCBI): domain Eukaryota; kingdom Metazoa; phylum Arthropoda; class Insecta; order Coleoptera; family Curculionidae; genus Rhynchophorus; species Rhynchophorus ferrugineus. Next base: position 84,281,113 of record NW_027472580.1, on the reverse strand, counting down.
CTCTCAGGACTTTTTGGAAAAATTTGTATTTTATTTATGTTACTCTTTGCAGAAAATCCCCATAATTGAACTCCGTATGTTCATATAGGTTTCAATTTATTATGTACTGATAATTGTGATTTTCTTCGAATTAGCCAGTATATTTTCCTATATTTCAATTCCAGTTCTTTTCTTTTCTTCTTTATATGTTCCTTCCAGCGAAGTTTTGCATCAAGATTCATTCCGAGATATTTAGCGTTGTTGCTATATGGAATGAATGTATTATTTAATATTATTGGTGCTTGTATGGACGTTTATGTCACTTGCCTGTTGCAATTTTCATGAGGCTTCTTCACTATGGTCTCTGACAGCTATAATCGCAGTATCATCAGCAAATGTAGCCATCATAATATTCTCCATTTGTGGTATATCACAAGTATAGAGTAGATAAAGCGTTGGTTCCAGTACACTTTCTTGTGGGACACCTGCTTTAACTTGTTTTATTGAAGTGTAAGTTTCTTCTTGTCTGATTCTAAACATTCTAGTTGTAATGTACGATTTTTATAGTTCGGTGTGTTGTTTGGGTAGCATTTTCTGTAGTTTATGAACAAGGTCTTCATGCCAAACCTTATCGAAGGCTTGTGCTACATCTAAGAATATAGCTGAGCATACTTTTTTACTTTCGTAGGCTTTTTCAATAACATCTCTTATTCTGTGTACCTGGTCAATTGTTGAATGCTTGTTAATAAACCCATACTGGTATTTTAGTATTAGGTTTTCTCTCTATGATCAATTTTATTCTTTTCAACAGGAATTTTTCAAAAACCTTAGATATTATTGGCAGCAGTGATATAGATCTATAGGTTTTTATTTCGTTTGGTGACTATCCAAGTTTTGGGATCATTATAATTTCCGCCATCTTCCAAATGCCTGGGACATGTTTTAATCTATTTGATCAAGTTGGTGAGTTTTATAATTCCCTTTCTCCGGAGTTATTGCATTTTTTTTTAAATATTTTATTTTTTTCCATTTATAATGGTCAATGATTCGTGTTGAAATAGAGTATAATTTTAATAACCTGTTTTGCTACAGTTGTACTACCGCATTGCTTCACACTATCACAATCGATAAAATAAGTGGAATTATCATAATTTTATGTCTTTTTTTGTTTTTTTTAGCTGGACGCCAAGGAAGCATTTGTTAACATAAAGTGTATTTCTAAAACATACTTGAACTGTCGGCACTTAGTGTTCGGGCCAACGAGTGATGTTTTCTCAGTCACAGACAAAACTTCGCGATACATTAGCGAATTACCTAACGATCTACACGTTTATGTAAAAAAAACTATTTATAGTGTTATTTATTTTTACTGGAGATATTTCTAATATTCAAGTACTCACCGATCTGTAAGAACTGAATGCTGTGTCATATCACTTACCTGAAACAAAAATAGAAAATAGTATATTGTAAAAAATAAATAACTACAATATTTTATCAGAACTGTAGAAAAAGCAGTTAGTAAATGGTATTTTTATATGTTTTATAGTAGGTTTTAAATAGTATAATTAACTCATTAATAGTTCTTTTTTAAATTATATTTTAAAGTCTCTTTTTTTGAAAGTAGGGTTAATCTAGATTGAATCTACTGATTAAAGTAGACTTCGAACTGTGGTTCTCCGAATTAAGCCTACAAACTGACCAGTGACCTTGAAGACCATCCCAAAAGAAATCTGGTCTTACCCAACATGTTTACTGGTGTGATTGAGTGGTTAGGCCAAATATTGTAAATTATAAAAATATTGAATCTATTGATTTTCATAACCAATATAAGTATTATTCATATCACTGAAATATGTCTACACTTGTTCATTGGTGGGTTTTGTTATTTATATGGTATATTTTAATAAGTTACATGGGTTTCGAAGATTAAAAATATATATTTTGATAATAATAGAATCATGTCCAAATCATTATTAAACATATAATATAAAACAACAAAATTGAAATTTCTTTAAAAATTCTGAAGAATGAGTTTTGTGCATTAGTTTTCGGATAATTGTATTTGCCGAATTCAAAAATATAGTATTGAGAGAAAAGCAAGCAAACCACTAAGTCTAGGCTCTCTATCTCATGTTATTACTTCTATTTACCTGAAATATTTCGAAAATATTCTTGGCACGTCCTACCGTTGGATAAATAAAAATGTATTTTTCGATATTCCATATCTTTTCGGTATTCTTTTATTTCAACAGCTTATTTTCTTGTTTAACCAATTTTATACAAACATATTTTTATTTTCCTTAATGTACCATTTTATTATTATGTAATTATTATTATAACATTGTTAACTAAATATGAAACAATTTTTTTTTTCATTACTTTGAACTCTTAAAGCTTTATGTAAATTAAAAAGTTATAATAATAGAACAAATAAGTAAAAATTCAATAATCTATATTAAATCAGACGAAATAAACCCATAAATAATTTTAATTTAACTGACCTTTCTGATTAAAAGTAAGATAATCATTAGAAAAAGCTTATTTATAATGATAAATTTGCATTCAATACATACATTCGCGTTAAATCTCGTTATTTTATCCGTTTCACTTATTTTACACAATGTATATAACTTATCATTTTTTTGTATGAAACTATCTTATATTAATGGTAACTCTATATTTACACCCCAAATTGGCTTTATGATTAACTGATAAGATAATCAATTTGATTCTCGGTCAATTTGACAGTATCCTCCGAATAACCACTACAGTTGCTTGACTTTGAGTCTAATCTGCTCTACTTTTTGTCTGACATGATGTTTCCCATTTCCAACCTACCATCGAGATGTACGTAGAGGTGTTTAGTTAATTCTGCTTGAGGAAGGGGTCATCCGTCCAGTGGTATAATTATTATAATAAAACAAAATTAACATTGACAAATTTGGATCGGCATCTTAGGCAGATATAGCTTTATATATATATATATATATATATATATATATATATATATATATATATATATATATATATATATTTATCACTAGGAAAATAACAAGTGAAATCCCATGAGAGAGGAAAAAGTTGTAAAAAATTGAAAATATTTTGGTTAATATAGACTGACCACTTGTTCCATAATAGTCCTTTTAAATTGAAACAATGATTAGATTACCTAATATTATGTTGGAGCTTTTTCAAAACTTAGTATAATGATATTTTATTAAATTAGAAGAAATAATTACCTAAAATTAATTACATTTCTATTCAGAACTATTTTTATTACAGTATATATAACATTATTCTGGGCGTTTATTAATTATGTTTTCTTTTATGTCAATGTTTGGAACTATTTTAGCTCCTGTATATACACATGGCGAGATATAAATCGAAAGGAAACGGTAATGAAGCCGGGGCTATATATTACTGATGTTTGACCTTCTGTGTGAAGAGCGACGATGATATATATATGTTAGATTTTCGAGTGACACGAAAATCATTTGTGACACGTAAGCGTCGGGCTGCCAGTCACAACATACCTGGCATTCGTTTCTATCTATTTTTATCACTATACATGTTTTTATTCAGGTTTTGAAAAGGTAAAAAAATCTGAACAGATAAAATTTTATGTATGGCGCTGACGAAATGGTCTTCGTGTCATTTCTATATTAATAATTAACTTTCGAAAGGTTAGTTAATACATCATCTGAAAAGTTATGTCATATCACGTAAATTTATTTATAACTATTTGCCTTTTGGATTGCCCCGGACTTATCTTTTATAAAGCAAGTTTATTTTTAATATGATAAAAATAATTCACTTAGTATAATAGTCCACCATAATATATGTTCAGACAGCTTTTGATGTTTGTAAACAAATAATAATGACCATTAAATGACAGATCTGGTGAGTATTGCGTAATGACAATCATCTAACTCCTTTATTCCTTATCATTTCATCTATTTATTTCCATTTCAATATAGCTGATAAATAATATTCAATGGATATATTAAAATATAGACTCGCAGGGGTTCTTCGTTACTTTTTTATTAAAAAAAGTTCAACACATCATTCTTCAACCGCTCTATTCGTCTTATTTGGCTTTCTTTGTTGGACTTCTGGACTTTTCACTAAACTCAACAAAGCACTTCAGTTTCAAAGACTGAAAGAAATTTTATGGACTTGAAAATATAAATAACATTTTTTAGTTTATTTCAAAGTCTTCCAAAGTATTCTACTTAACATGCTATTGTAAAAGCTTTCTCATATCTAAATTTGGGTGTAAAATTTGATCAACTCACCCTTTTGAGCGCAGTCAACATGATATGGAATAATTAGCATCACCGAAATACAATATTTAAATGATGGACCGAAGATGGGTTATCTACTGAAATGAAAGTATACTGTTAGTATTTATATAAATTAAAAACACCTATGACTTCGCTTTTCTATTTTAATTGTAAAGACCCCAATTAATCACCAATTAATGAATTAATTAATTATTATATAGCACTAATAATACATTTATTATTATATAAACAAACAAATATGAACTATTAGGGGACATAGAATTAATAAGTCAGACCATATTTTTGAAACCAAAATCCAAGCTAACTTCTCAGGAAAACTCAACACAATGAGGAATCAAAGGAAAGCTTCAAAGTAGACATTCAAGTCCCTAAAATATAAAAAAATAACCTTGAGTGCTTGAAATGCACGTAAGATGATTAAAAAAACCTAACACGTTGGAAAGAGTATACACCCTATTTGTTTTTGTAGTTAGGAAATATTTTGAGATTAATTTAGTTTGCATTGTTTGAAGTATATTTTAGATCATTGTACTTAAAGGTGAATGGTGCTAATAATTTAAGTTTATATTTTAATTATATTTGTTATAAAGGTTAAATCGCTATATAATAGAACAATGAGTACGTAAGCAACTCACTTAATATTCATTACTTTTTGTTATTAACGAATATATAATGATGGTGATAATCATATTGTATTTATATTTTCACTTCACAGCCAGTCTTTTATTTTTCCTAAAAACCTTTATATATACGACATACGACTTTCCCCTTCATTTTGTTGACTATGTTTTTCAACATTCCTTTATCCCAGTGGAGATTTGTTGTTTCGTTTCGGATTTTATTATTCGATTTTCCCAGAATTAATCTCTAGCCCTTAACAAATTTTAATTTTGCATTTATTTGGCATTTTCTTTGTTATTGCAGGATCTAGTTTAGTTTATGAGGTATAGAACCTATTATATGTTATTATGTCTATCTGGATGTATTTTTCTTATTACCATTTATGTCACGTTACTTGTTTTAGAACTGTATCGGCTGTTGATTTGCTTTCTTTCTCTTGGGACTCTTTCAATTTCTCAACGCAAAACATATATGATGGATATAAAATCAAAACACAATGTACGAATTGTGAAGTAATTCGAGTATCATAACGAATATATTCGGTTCTTATCATGTGACATTGACCAGAATATGTGATAATTGGAAACGACAAAATGTAGTAAATACAGCTAGTTGGTTAGGACTTTCCATTTAAATGTTTTAAATTATATTTTAAAGATTTTTAAAAAGCGAGACATTGTATTATTAAGAAATAGTGTAACTCACGCTCATTTTTTTTTCACGAACAAGGCAGGTTTACTATTTGTCTTCAATAGCTTCTCATGAAACTGTGAAACTGAATATTCAGGTATTCTGCATAGTATCATTGGCCCATTATTAATAATTTCATCATTTCATGAAAATCCAATATCAGCCACAAAGAACCCCACATTTCATGTCAAGAAAATTCATTTGTGGCGTAATTTCTGTCTCATCAATCAAGGCGAAAAACTACTCCCGTGACGTTCACCTTGTATACAAAGACTTGTCACGTCACTAATCGGATTGTAAATTGATAAAGTTCTTACTATAACTAGCACATAGCTGTCAAATGTTGCCATGAAGTTTAAGGAACAGAATATCCTATAGAACTTCAACATAAATGAAGTAATTGACGATTTTTTGGGGCTTAAGAAACTATTCAGACACACTACGAAACTAATTCGTGAAGAATTGCAGCTGTTTAAAAGAAAATTGTGGCTCAACGCCTTATTAATAAATAAGTATTGTGTATATGTCAGGTATTCATATTGTAGCGACCGATCATTCAGTAACAGACGACAGTAAAAAAACCTACACATCCATGCCTATACAAGTTTCAATTGGCTAAAACATGCGCATTTGTTTAGATTAATTTTGTATTTACATTTTGTTGAGGTAATATCATTATTTCATAGACAAAATTAGCGGCATATAATGCGAAAATAAGTATATAAGGTAGGAATTATTAGTAAAATATTATCATTTTATAACACTAATTTTGTAGAGTGTTATAGAACAAAAGGTATATTTTTATTATTATCATAAATATTATTCTGAAAATCTCTTATATATGATATTAAAATAACTAATGTGTAACAGCGTGAAGAAGCAATTTTTCGGATAATATTATTTTAAATAGTTTTTATTAATATCGGATAATTAATAATCATGTTATTTGTAGATCGAATATGCTCCATATTACGCGTTGGAATATGACGGAAGCCAAATTCCCGCAGAGTGGTACGGATGGTTACATCACAAAACCGATGAACTGCCCATGTGTGACCCGATGTTTTTGTTAATATTGGTGTACATTGACTTAAATATTTATACACTAGTTATCAGTAGATATCGGCGAACAGTCGGGTCAGTTTGTTTCATTGCAAATGCGAGTATCGCTGTTTAAACGTTGTATCTGAATTGGTAAATTAAATATGACGAAAACAGGACTTTGGATTTAAAAAATAAATAATTCTAATGTTTTGATTTTATTACTGCTATACAACCGTGATGAAACAACATAAAAGCTAGAAGTCATGACTAAATTCTAAATGTAATTCGAAATAAAAAAAAAATTAAAAACCAAAAAAAAAATCTTATCACAAATATTATATTGGTTTTAAAATTGATCTAATTAATGATTACTACTTTCTTAATCTACAGTAATCTTATAATAATCTTAATCCAATGCTGCCGATGTCATTGGAAATACTGCATAAGTATCTTTTTTTTAATCAAATTTGATTAGAGACCTATCAGGAAAAATGCTTTATGATGATGATACATGACAATAATGTTAATATGATTATAATTATGACATCAATGTAAAAATTGGGTGTACAAATTCACGGTTAACAATTTTAAGCTATAAAATTAACGGTCCTGAACGGTAATCTTGAACCTTGATGTAGGAAATTGGAGAAATCTGAAAACATTATAATAGTAAAATTGCAAAAAAGATAGTGTACAAGAACAATGAATTGAGTTGAACACTCCATGCTGAAGCGTGGAAAAACTCATGGATGGAGACTGGATCTTACTAAAATAGATGAGAAAACTAAAATCTTTAGATGAATGGTAGAAATATTACCTTTACTAAGACTAAATTTTATTATTTTTTGCCTTACAAGAATGTATGTATAACTATTGTAGAGAATTGTCGAACATAAATGGGAATCTGATCCTTAGGAGTAGTTCTGCAAGTATTACATGAAATATTTGATTTTATTAAATGGCATTTGACTTAAAATCATAAAAACGAGTACACTGCTTGAAATTGAAACGAAAATAGACAAGGCAATATCACACAAAAGCTAAAGTTTAAAAAATAATGAAAAATAGTAGCTTTTATATGGCTGATATTGTTTGCTTTAATTTCTCTTTAAATGTATCTACAAGTGGTTTAATAGTAAATACTTGTATGGATCGATGCAATGACTTTGTGTATGAATATTTTTTCATTCTTATATCAACAATAAATAATAAACACATAATGTAATCATCATCATTATTTTATATACGTCAATATAAGTGTCAGTGAAATCATTGCTTGTTGAAGTACCTTTTCTCGATTTTAACACGTAATTTATTTACGCCTATTTGAGATTAGTATGGCAATTATAAGTTAAAGAGTGATTATGATCAAATTATTGAATTCAAGATACAAATCAAATACAACCTGGACAAATTGAAATAGTAATAAGTGCAATATTGAAAAAGATTTAATCATTTTTGAAACTCTCTGCGGTTAATGACAATTAAAACTTGTGTAATTTAACTGCAAGTCTGTAACAACCAGAAAAATAAGTCATATTTGTAAATTTATTAGCATTTGTATATTTATTGTTGATATTTCCTGATAACGATTGATAAAGAGAGTTTTTTTTCAGAACATTTCATTCAGTTCATTTTCTAACAGAAACTAAAAGTGATATATTATTTACTGGACACCTTGTGGTTAGTTTATAATTTGCAGGAGTCGCTTTCCTAAATCTCCTAGGTGTTAATACTGTCTTCGAAGAAGCACCTTCTCCATATTCTATCTAATTTACACAATTTAAACTTACTTTAATCTAACCACAACACTTGTTTCAACAGATCATAATTCCAATGCACGTGTTCTATTGCAACCACAATTTCAACCACTAGTTCGTTTTGGAAATAAAAGGACATAATTCATGATGACATAATCCAAAGTTGATGTGTTCAGATTGAATACTTCCTTACTAGTACATACGTATAGTTGTTTTCTTAGATTTTCCAAGTTATAATAATGTGACTAAAGATGATTAAGTTTCAAATTCGCAGTGGATAGAAATATTATTCCATACCATCAATTTGGCTTCCGTAATAAACACGGAACAACAGAACAAATACTACCAAAACTACCACAAATATACTATCAATATATTCTCAATATATTCGGGTGTTCCGCAGGGCAGTGTTCTTGGCCCATTGTTACATCATTTGTATCCAGCTGCCCTACCAACCTCAAGAAACACTACTGTTACAACATATTCTGACGATACAGCGGTTTTATCATCATATAAAAATCACAAGAAACCTCCAACTTCATCTTAACAAAGTCGAATTGTGGTTGAAAATATGACGTATCAAAGCAAATGAGTCAAAATCCTTTGTAGAAGAACATGTCCCTCAGTATAATTGAATAATCATGAACTTTAGCAAGCAGACAACATTAAATATCAATATATATATATATATATATATATATATATATATATATATATATATATATATATATCCATTTTGATCGACGTTTAACATGGAAAAAACATATAGTGACAAATGTGACCAAATGTATTGGCTGATAGGGTGTAAATCTAAATTATCATTAGATAACAAGGTTTTGCTGTATAAGTCAATACTTAGGCCCATTTGGACCTATAGTTTTGAACTGTGGGGTACTACTAACAAATCTAACATAGATATCCTCCAGAGGTTCCTTATTCTGTGTTGCGAGTTATCCTCGATGCCCCATATTACGTGTCCAACAAACTGATTCAGTGCGATATCCCCTTAGAACATAACAAGTATGATTCGAACTGTTAGTGCGAAATATTGTGAAAGACTATTAGTGCATCCCAATGTACTAACCAAACAGATAAATGTGTGCGATGACAGTGAAGTGCGTAGGCTCAAACGCAAACTACCATACGAACTGATTAATAGACATATAGAGTGAGACTTAATAATCGCTAGAATAAGTTGTCTGTATTATTTGCTTTACATTAATTTAATTTTCTAAATTTTCTTTAGCATTTTCTAAAAAAAAATTAAAGGGTGAATATACAATAAAAACTATTTCAATTAATAAAAATATAAAATAATCAAAAAAAAATCTTTATTTTAATTGTAAGGTTGCATATATGTTAAACAGTGTACATATTACGTGTTTTTTTAAATAATAAAACCCAAAATATATGGTACCAATATAACTTTACACTGTTGAAAATAAATAATTCAAATAACGTTTTCAAAAATATTTTTTAAAAATTTCGTATGTATTAACTAAAAAAATATAATATAACCGACCAAATGTCTGTAATGAAGCATACAAATGATCGAAAATGACGAATACCCAACATCAGAGGCAACGATCTCTCTTTTAAATATTATATTAAATATATATAACCGGTTTATTATTCCGATTTATCACCGAGTGATATATTTTTATTTATAGAAACATTTCCATTAAACAGTTCCCCGTTAAAACTGTCCGCCTATCTAACAGAACCAATAGAAAAAAAAAGAAAACACTCTCGAAGACAATCGTCGGCCTTGACTTGAGAATCAAGCAGGCTAGAACAAAACAAAACAAATCGCTATTATAACATACCTGCCGTTATTGCTTCGCATGCAGTGGTAGCGCACGCCGTGAATCACTTTACACGAATTCCGACTATGCAATTAAGTCGTTTTAACTAAAAGTTATGGCGCGTCCGCCAATTTTAATTCGATTATTATGGAAGCTTGTAAACGCGCTCGGGTCGTACGATATTGAAAGCTATCGCACAGTCGACGCTTGCTTTTATGAGGCGTCTTATCTGAATCCGCGTTCTTTTGTCTTAATACCAACACAGACGCTTGATAGATTAATACTTTATTATCGTCTCGATATGTACCAGGACTTGAAATAATTGTAAATGATTTAATAATAATGGTTTATTGAATTGTTTTTTTTTTCGGTTATGTTTTTTATATACAGTTGTCAATTGAAAAGTCCCCGGCCTACCATAGTAAAACACATTTTTTTGGCAAAATTAGTTTTTTTTATTCAACATAATTCCCTTCAAGGGTGATACACTGATTATAGCGACCCTCCAACTTTTCGATACCATTTTTGTAGTACGAATTGTCCTTTGCTTCAAAATAGGCCTCGGTTTCGGCAATCACCTCTTCATTCGATGAACATTTCTTCCCAGCGAACATTCTTTTGAGATTTGAGAAAAGGAAATAGTCGCTGGGGGGCAGATCTGAAGAATATGATGGATGAGGAAGAAATTTGAAGCCCAATTCATGGATTTTTAACTCGGTGCATTGTCTTTGAAGCAGCACTTTCTTTTTCTTCAAATGCGGCCGTTTTTTGACGATTTCGCCCTTCAAACGGTCCAATAACGCTATGTAATAGTCGCTGTTGATGGTCCTTCTTTTTTCAAGGTAATCAATGAAAATTATTCCATGTGCATCCCAAAATACAGACGCCATAACCTTGCCAGCCGACTGTTGCGTTTTCCCACGCTTTGGAGCGGGTTCATCGTGTGCAGTCCACTCGGATGACTGTCGATTGGACTTCGGAGTGAAATGATGGAGCCATATTTCATCCATTCTCACATATCGACGCAAAAACTCGGGTTTATTACGCTTGATCATCTTCAAACACTGCTCCGAATCATCAACGTCGTTGTTATTGGTCAAAAGTGAGCTCGCGCGGCACCCACTTTGCACAGAGCTTTCTCATACCCATATATTCGTGAATGATATGATGTACACGTTTAGTTGATATCTTTAGAGTGTCTGCAATTTCATTCAGTTTCAATTTACGGTCATTCAAAATCATTTTGATGGTTGATTTTCCTGGGTCAGCATCAGGAAACTCGGCATCAAGTCAAGTTTTTGCTTCGACTGTATTTTTCCCATCAAAAAGAAATATTTTATCAACATACGAAATTCCTTTTTATCCATGTTTTTCACAATAACAAAAGTTTCTTCACTCAAAATGCTATAATTCACAAACTAATTATCCGACAGCTGTCAAATTTATACACGCATCTTTTGAGGGTTAGCGCTAACTAAAAATCATATGGATTTAATTCTAGTAGCGCCATCTATGTGTCAGGCTGGGGACTTTTCAATTGACTTATATCAGAAATAGATGAGACTACAGGAAGACAAACAAAATATGTAGTATATGAACGGCTAGTTAGGCGAATGCAAACTTTAATGACTGAATTTCTTATTCAGAACGCCATATTTTTCTTTAATTTCATATGTTAATTATTTACCTTCAACTTCATGTTGATAAGAACCAAAATAATCGTCATTTGAGTGGACAGCAACTAGATAACAGGCCTATTTTGAGGCAAAAGATATATCGTACTACAAAAATTGCATTGAAATGTTAGAGCGGCGCTGAAATGATTGTGTGGTCCATGACGGAGATTTATTATTGATGAATTTTGAACAAAGAGAAAGCGTTTTTTTTGTTACGCCCTAGACTTTTCAGCCCATATGTTATGTTATATTATCTAAGTGTTATTTAAAGGTACCAGGAACCTATTTTAATTCGTATGTATTAAGGGAGTACAGGGACTCTAGATTTTTATTCGTAGACAAAATAATATACAAAATCAAATTTAATGAAAATTGTCTCTCATATAATCGTCAGCGTATTGTGATCTTTTTTAAAATGATTAAACAAATAACGTTTTAGTCATTTTAATTTTTTAAAAATATAAAATAATTGCGTATAACATCCTGAGAAAAGGAAATGGAATAGGAAACATAATAATTAAATATTAATATAAATATAAATATAAAAATAAATAAGAGAGCAAAGGGCAAAAATGGAAAATTTTGCCTGGCTACATATAATGGATGGCGTGAATAATTAGTAATAATTGAGTACTTATAAAAATATATAGAAAAGAAAAGGAGGTTTCGTAATCAATATTGTAACGTGTAATTACTATACTCGGTATATTTAAATATTGTATTGTTAAGTATATTTTGGACGAATACTTTTCTAGTTTAATTTTTTCTGTTTTATAATATTTACGCATTTCATTGTGGTAAAAGTACGTAATTGAACTAAAATAGAAAACATGTATTATATTATGGTTTACTACTAACACAACAGCAACTAAGTGAATCAAAATGGTCTGAGATCACCTTCCCTATAAATGACAGCTTGGAACAGTTTAAAAAAGAAAGTGTCATATCTACGTATGCATTCAAGAAGTTTATATTAATTTTAAGGTTGCGTTTACCATAGTTCGAATGGATGGATGCGTATTGGAAAAGAAAATTAGCCAAAGTGGTCAAGTCGTTTTCGAGTTTTGCGCTTAACTATATATAGTAAAATTTAGAATTTTTACGTAGTGTTTTACACTCATCGATTATTAAAAATAAAAATAAATATCCGGTCTAACTTAGATACATTTTCAATCTGACACACTCAAGAGATGTCATTACTATGATCGACATATGATTCATGCCTTGCTTGACAATAATATTTTGACAGTGAAGAATACTGTTGAAATATCATGTAATGCTTAATTATTTAATAACTCTTCAGTCTGATATAGGGATCATTATTGTTGACAAACCTAACTAAAAATAGGTGATTTTAGTACTTAAATATTGAAAATCTAAAAAGCATTTAATTTTTATATACTTATTATGTGACGTGATAAAATATATAAAAAAATTAGAGAAAAGGTAGAAAATAGAGCTTGAAAGTTTAAAAAGAGAGAAAAAGAGGTGAATAAAAAGAAATCATATAATTTGTAAATGAGGAAGCCAAAAATAATTTAATATAAACATGAAGGTAAGATGGAAACTAAAGGAGAGTCGAAAGCAAAAAGAAAATTCATGAGAGATATAGAAGAAGTGCAAAGGGTAAAACAAATAAAACAGAACATATGAAAATTTAAAATCGTACTAAATTGCAAAGAACGAAATATTTGTACACATAATTATTTGTCTGATAGATAGTATCTGATGTACATGTATCAGACAATAATCCACATTAATCATTCGAACAATTTATGATTGCAATTAATAATTATTGGTGGGTGGATTGTTTACACATTATTAAGGTGATACACACATTGTAAAAGAGAAACGACGAAAAATTTAAAAAAAAAACAGAATTTGCATTATGATACGACTCACATTTAATATATATTGATTTTTGTACATCCGACAGTTAAGTAAAAAAATATAAATAATATTTCGCTCGAAAACGAATTGTTTTTAGGACGTTACCATATATGCAAAGAGATGGAGATGGCGATATTGAGAAAGCGAAACATTAACCAAAAAAAAACAAGAGAAAGTTTTCGCCATATGTATACAATACTCACAAAGCAAAAGTGATAAGCCATACTATATATGTTTAAATAGATTTTATATTTAATTAAAATGTGTTTAAGTTATCGACATTTTATCTTTCACGTATATATTAAAGCTTTAGACGTTAGATTATAACAAATTATCTATATAATTTTATCGATTGCAGCAATAGCATTAGCTGCATAAATAAGTATCTTATGTTCAATAAAACACAATCTGTTAAAAAATGCGAAAAATGTTCCTTCTTCATTCTTCATTTTATTTTCATATTATTTCTTATTTCGTTAGTTTATTCTTCACGATATCTTCACCATATGGAACTTGGCTAAAGTATTAATAAAGAAAGACCAAAGTATCCTGACAACTGATGGATCGCCTGTTATTGTAAATCTCAACAGGACTCAGTTAGAGCAAGCGCAGGAATTGGATCTGCCAAGCTGCAAGCACTTTTGGTTTTGATGTCTGAAGAATCCTTTACTCATTAAAAGGTATTCATTTAAAATGCGACAATAAGTTGGATAACAAACTTAGACGATGACGCTGTAATCTGCTTACAGTGGTTTAGACATGTCTTTCGAGTGAAAGAATTCCTCACAAATTTCTGTTCTTAAAATGAAAAATAGGACGAGGGCAGAACATTGCCAACTGTCTGATGGACTAACAACATCATATTGGTTGAGAAGTAATCAACAACCCCCCCCCCCCCCCCCGCAGCTATGGACCGATAATAAGTTTTGAAGAGCTTGATTTTTGTTTATTAGAAGCATTAGGTAATGCTGCAATTTTGTTGGTTTTATAATCACAAAAAAGAAGGAAGCTGTTTTATTACAAAAACATTACAACAAGAAACATATAACACCCATTAAGACGCCGAGGACGTTAATATTGGTTATAATGTTGTTTGACGTATTTCGATCAAGATTTTTTTTTCGATTATATCGATTATTTACGTACATTGCCTTCAAGTATACGTCCAAACCCAGACATACTGTATTGCAGATAATACCTTTGAACTTTGCAAATGTTGATTAGATACCTTGCACATAGGTTTTAATAGCAAAGTTACGGATGATTTCCACTTATGGTCTTCATAGTTTTGTTATCATATCAACCATACCTTTGTACATTCAATTTGTTTTAATTGAAGTTGCCTGAATTTCCATTTTTCTAAAGAAATGTGAGAAAGTTGGTTAGCAAAAGTTTTAATGTATTTTCTACGACTAATTAAAAATACACCACGAAAGAAACCAGTTAAATTTTATTCAAAATCTCAATACATAAAGTTACCTTTTTACTGACTAGAATGTTTCTGGATTGGTTCTAAAATGCTTTACGCGAGTTTCGAATCACAGTCCTTAACATTAAGCTTGCCAACTGATGAGTAATCATCTTAAGACATAATCTAGGCCTTACTTCTAAGTCTTTAAAGGACATTCACAAAATCGAACTGAGCAATTGTTTCCGAAACTAAAAAATCATTAAAATTGTATCCTAAATAAATTTGGAAAAACAAATAAGTCACCAAATGTACTTATTTTTGATAATAGCAGTACAATGCATACTATTCATTGTTACAAAGTTCAAAACCCACTACATAATATATTTAGAATATATACCACGCCACACTTTAACACATAACTGTACAACAGAGAGTAATTAAGACTAATTATTTTGTTCTTGCGTTACGTTTTGCAGTAGTTAAAATAAAATACGACAAAAGCGACTTAGTAGAGAAACTTTGTCGTCGGTTTACTATTATGGTAGGATATTGAACGTTTCATAAAACGTATTTATCATGTCGTTAACCGCAATCAAGTAACATTAAACCCTACAAAGAAATTAAATCGTGAAAGTACTGCCGTTACCTGCCTTAAATGAAATACTGTTATCGCCATGACCTTTGCGAATTAATGTGGTGGGAGGTTGTATTCGTAGATCCGACAAAAAGATGCAAAACGAAGACGAAATAAATAATTTAAAGTTCAACTTCTACTGGCATTAAAATGTTTTGAAAAGTTCTGAATTATTTTAAGTTTTCCAGTAATTTATTGAGAGTATGTCATGTAAAAGTTCTTGTTGTTTTTTCACATTATTCAAAGCATATATATATATCGAAAACTATAATTTTTTTCATTTTTCAGGCGTTTATGAAGTATTCGGGTAATGACATTTGATCGAAAGAGATGATTGTCCAATGGGACCATATTTGGTTTATATGGTGCCGATATTTCTGATCCTACAAGATGTAAAGCATTGTTTTGGCAACTTAACAGGTCACTTGAAAAGTCACCGGCCTGAAACATAGATGGCGTTACTAGAAATAAATCCATATATTTTTTAGTTAGCCCTAACCCTAAAAAGATGCGTGTCAACAGCGACTATTACACAGCGTTATTGGACCGTTTGAAGGACGAAATCGAAAAACGGCCACATTAGAAGAAAAAAAAGTGCTGCTTCACCAAGACAATGAACCGTGTCACAAGTCAATGAAAACGATGACATGAATTGGGCTTCGAATTATTTCCTCATCCACCGTATTCTCCAGATCTGGCCCCCAGCAACTATTTCCTGTTCTCAGATCTCAAAAGAATACTGGCTGGGAAGAAATTTTCGTCGAATGAAGAGGTGATCGACGAAACTGAGGCCTATTTTCAAGCAAAGCACAAATCGTACTACAAAAAAAGGGTACTCGTACTATAATCAGTGTACCACCCTTGAATAAAAAAAAAATATTGCCAAACAAAAAAATTATTAATAACATGGTAGAGTATCGGATCAGACTAACAAGACATTAAGTCATGCACTTGGGATGTACAAGATAGCTGCACATCACGCTATGGTTGGCTGTCAACTGTAATAATATAAGTTTCGTTATTTAATATCTACACTTGTGGACTTTTATTGACTGTTTGATCTTAAATTGCGATGATTTATAACATAAAAAAAAACTTACAACCCAGCACACCCATGTCACTGAATGAAAATATATCATTTTTGCAACAATAAACATTATTGGGTAACTAATAATTTATTTCGGTACAGTATTCCAAAGCATAGAAGAATATTTAACATATATTACATATAGTACAATGGAATAATATCTAGAATAATAGAGTAGGGTTGTGATGTTTTATGCTTTGATCTATGAATTATGTTAATCGAAATTTGAATGTGCAGTTGCTGTTTATTGCGCTCATATATATCTACGCTGAGAACCATCTTTTAATAGTATCATTAAAAAGTGTACACCATTTCTTCGTCTTTCATAGCCAAAATTGTAGGAACAAGTAAAAATTAATTTCAAAATATTAAATACAGCAAAATGTGTACAAAAGTTTTTATTATTATTATTTAATTAATACATTGTTAACAGTCGTTTCTGTCTAACCTACAATTAGTCTTTATTATAACTTAAATCTAGGTATATAACTAGGAGGACCCATCGGCCCTATCTCAGTCTCTGGTGAAATAATGTTTATATATGTTACTGCTGAATTTTTTAATAAATGCACCTCACTACACAACACTGCACAATATTAGATGGTTTGATTCTTTTGAGTCTGTGTCCTGTTCTAGTGGTATCCAATAGTTGTAATATTTCAATATTCGTGTGAGAATGGAATTTTTCCTCATGCCCCCTTGCCATTCTCTTAATTTTTTGACTGACTGTGGGTATCTGAAGGTCTCGATGTAGGTAATCAGTCCTATAGTATTTGGGTGCACCCACAATACCTCTCAGGACAGGAAAAATTTGAATTTTATTTATGTTACTCTTTGCAGAACATCCCCATAATTGAACTCCGTATGCCCATATAGGTTTCAATATTTGCTGATATATTAGCAATTTATTATGTACTGATAGTTGTGACTTTCTTCCAATTAGCCAGTACATTTTCCTATATGTCAATTGCAGTTCTTTTCTTTTCTTCTTTATATGTCCCTCCCAGCGAAGTTTTGCATAGAGATTCATTCCGAGATATTTAGCGTTGTTGCTATATCGAATGATAGTATTATTTAATGTTATGGATTCTTGTACGGTCTGTTTATAGGTGAACTGCACATGTACAGATTTACCTTCATTAATGTGGATAAAAGTGATGCTTCATTCATTAACAACGTAACATAACACATTCGAATGTGAGTTTAAAGGGATTAAAAGTGTTATACGAGTGGTCACTATGTATCACTACTAGGTATCACTATGTCTCCTATCTAAGACTATCACCATTAGCATGAGTGAAAAACTAGGCCTTATAATGTAACCTTCTAAGCCTACTGGATGTAAAAATTCTTAAAAAAGACCAGAATAACAGCATAAAAATTTAAATTTTCAACATTTCCATCTTATTCGCCAGGTTTAATTTCCTGTGATTTCTGGTTTTTCTCACGCGCCAAATAATTATTTCACAGAAAACTAGTTACGTCGGGAAACTCGATAGGGATTCATAAATTGGGGCAATCGTTGAAATAAGCATATGAAGTTGTATGTAACATAATAATTAACAACATAATTAAATTCAAGTCAAAATATTTTATAAAACGTTATATTTTAACGTTACTGTGACTATTTTATTCTGTAGAAATACTCGAAAATATGTATTTAATTATAGTAAAAAACAAAGTCATTATAAATCCATTTTTTAAATTTTATTTTCCGGAAATTTTCGCAAACTTGAATAGCAAAACCAACATTAAATAAGAATATAATGCAATATTATATTATTATTACATTAACATATTCGATACCCTAAGTTTTAAAACAACAACAAAATAAACAAATATTTAATGGTAAACAAATCTCGTTATATAATCATCGTTAATAACACCATTTAATTAGATAATATCTCCCTAATGGTTCACGTTTATCGACTGTATGACCTTAATACAGAAAATAGTTCTACATAAAAAAGATAGAACATAATCATTACATATATTACTCAATGAAAATATGACATAGCGTTGTCGTTAATGTAAAGTGTAATTAATTCATAGATATTTGTTTCTAACAACATAATATAGGTATGAAATAAAAGCTGTATTTGACATTTCCGCAGAATAAAGTAGTAACAGATTATGACAGTTAAAATGTGATGTTTTACGAAATATTTTAATTTAACTTGAATAAATATGATATGTTTGCATATAAAGTAATTATTATATTACATAAATCTTATATCAGCAAAAATAAAGTTTAAATACCGTAATGGATTTTAATAACATTTTCAATACACTGTTTTATTAAATAATACATTTATTTAATTCCTTTTCTTGGTGATTAGGGCTTGAATATATTTAATTTTTTACAAAGTAGTGCCACAGTCTTTGCACCTTTCATGGTTCCCACATAACGTCATAATTATAATTAAAAGAACGGGCACTTATATGTCAAATGTTCCAGTTCATCACTTTTGTTGAGTGGTTGTTTAGTTCAGTTTGACTTTGACATACAACAAAATTCTAATCTGAATGAAATAATTCAACAAAAATGTTATCAAATATAATTTATTTTAACATTATAGTACGTTTAAAAACTACTCTTAGTTATACAGCCACAATAGTTTATAGGTTAGAGTTATAACCTCTTATGACTATTGCTTTCAAGAATTTTGCATACGTCTGACAACCGGACGACTTTGACAGGCTCATTCGTTTATGCGTTCGAACTAATCTGACAGCATTGTGTCTCTTTTTAACTAGAATAAAATGAGAAGGAAAATATTGTCTGCTTCTGAAACGAATTTACAAATTGCGACAGGCAATACATTAAACATCTTGATGACATATGTACAAAAAAACTTTGAGTAGACTATAGCTATATCTTTATATTAATAATATATAAGTGCACATTTACTTCTGCAAAATAAAAGATTAGTATCACTAATTTTATTTCGGTTAGCAACTAACGTATTTGAAAGCGTTGTACATGTATATAACAGTATTGCATAAACGGTCATTACTTTGTAACGTAAATCTTATGTCAGCAAAAACCAGATTATAAGTGTAAAAGACTGTAATATGCTTTTAAAGAAAATAACATAATTTAATTTTTGATAAGCCAATTTAGTCTGTTGACTTCTTCCTTTGCAGAGGGTTAACAAATAAATTGTATTGCACTAAAATTGATTCTTCTTAATCAGTTTATCTGTCAATGAGTAACTAAATATTACAGAGAAGATAATACGAAAGAGAAGCGAAAAGCGAACGAATGAAAAACTTATTAGGGTGCTTATAGTTAGACTTTTTTTGGATCTTGAATTGTTATTCGTCACTTTTATGCTGAACTGTCATAGTTTGGTTATAACTAGGTCTGTACGTTGAAAATACATATTTTCTTCTCTCTATCTTGTCGTAGTCCTTGGCCCTTTGTTTTACCATTAGAGAAAATGTGAATTTCAAAATCATCGTGCAGTTCTTTGTTAGTTAT
Source organism: Rhynchophorus ferrugineus (assembly GCF_030347505.1). NCBI lineage: Eukaryota > Metazoa > Arthropoda > Insecta > Coleoptera > Curculionidae > Rhynchophorus > Rhynchophorus ferrugineus. Next base: position 84,260,728 of record NW_027472580.1, on the reverse strand, counting down.
GTAGCGATAAAGATTGAATTAATCGATAAACTTTGTTTTTGTGTTGTATTATTTGATCCAGTCTAATTAAAATAAAGCACATAATTAGAATTATTTAAAGGAACATGGAGAATTTCCTGGAACTAAAAATATTCAAATTTATCTGGAAAATCGGATGATTTTTTTTTCAATTAAGCTATAATTTTTAGAATAAATCCTGTGAATCACATCCAATGTCCATTCAGTCATACACGCTCATGATTTTTCCGGAACTGATAGTTCTAAAATTAAGTTAAATATACGCTATCCCGACGTCTTTGCTACACCACACGTGTACGTCTGAATTGGAATAACTTAAATTATAGATCAATTGAGCTACATTTTCACTAGAAAGTCGACTACGCACACAAAATGTCTATCCGATTTTGTGTATAGATTAAAGCAATAAAACGATTATAAATAGCAATGAATATTCCAAACATAAACATTTTTTTTCAGTCAGCTGAAAACATCAACTGAAAAATTCCTGGCGAAGTCTATATAATAATATATATATATATATATACATTGGTTTGAAAAAAAAATAAAGAAATTGAAAAATTGGAACATACTTTAGACATAACAATGTTCTGTCTAATGAGATTGAAAGCTTAACAATTCATCCGGAATATAGATGTTTACGTATGGGTACTAAACCTAGACTACAGGGAAATGAACAGGATGTAGTATATGATTGGTTAATTCTGCGCGTGAGCATTACGGTAGGCTACATCTGATTATGCTTATTATATGCAAATTCTAAGGTTATCAATGGTTATGTTTCCGCATTTTTATTAATTTCTTATATAAGGTTGTGAAAATTTAATTAAATTCAGAAAAATTTAACAAAACACTAGTTTTTTATTGGTAATTGAAGAAATTAACAAATTATAGTTGAAAATGACGACAAACTGAGCTCATGAATTTATATTAATCCTAGTAATTATCTCTCAGTATACTTTATATTACATTAAGTATGAACAAAAAATATAACATATACTAGATACGACACTACTAACAAATTTACCAGGATTGGGTGGTTTTCAAAACTCACATAATAGAAGAGGATGTAAAATGTAACCAGTTATCTATGGCCCCAACGGTTAAAAAATTTGACATTACGCACGTACATTTGATAATAATAACAAGTCAATTGAAAAGTCCCCGACCTGACCCATAGATGACGCTACTAGAATTAAATCCATATGTTTTTTAGTTAGCCCTAACCCTCAAAAGACGCGTGTATACATTTGAAAGCTGTCGGACTATTCGTTTGTCAATTACAGAATTTTGAGTGAAGCAACTTTCGTTATGGTGAAAAAAATGGATAAAAAGGAATTTCGCGTGTTGATAAAATACTGCTATTTGAAGGAAAAAAATACAGTTGAAGCAAAAACTTGGCTTGATGCCGAGTTTCCGGACACTGCCCCAGGAAAATCAACCATCACGGATTGGTATGCTAAGTTTAGACGTGGTGAAATGAGCACCAAAGATGGAAAAGCTATTATATAGCTTTTTTACTGTTTGAAGGACGAAATCGGCGAAAAACGGCCGCATTTGAAGAAAAAGAAAGTGCTGCTTCACCAAGACAATGCACCGTGTTACAAGTCAGTGAAAATGACGACAAAATCTATAAATTGGGCTTCGAATTGCTTCCTCATCCACCGTATTCTCCAGATCTGGCCCCCATTCTTTGAACTTTTAATTACACTAATTGTCCTAAAGTTTTGATAAGTTTTATCATATTATGAATTATTTTTCACGGAAAAACAACATCGTTATAATTTTTGTTCTCATCGAAATAGGAACTTTACAGGTACAAGGAAAAGGTCATATATTACATAGATACATAACCAAAATAAAACGAAGTATTATTAATTTTTTCTTATCCGGCGAATCATATACTACATCTTGATTTCCCTGTAGTACAGAAAACCATAAGTGCACCGAATAATGTTTTAAAAGTATTGTTTGAGGATGTTCAGACGCAATCCATACGAGTTTTTACTCCTTTTCAAAGTATGAACATATCACAAAATTCATGAATTAATTTAAAAAATGGGGTTCTACAATTGTGTACTCCAAAGGAAGCGGTGTCACTTATATTGATTGTTTTGAAAGGGGTAAAACGATCACCAGCGAATATTATTCTGAGCTTTTGGGGCATACTTGATATTGATTTAAGCGCATTTGGCGAGGAAAAATATTGTTAAAAATATTATTATATATGCAGTCCCTATGAAAATATCCCAGAATTGGTCTACGAACTGCTACCAATATTATTTCCAGATTTACCTCCTTGAGACTATTTCCTGTTATCAAACTGAAGAAATAGACGTGTAGTAAGATATTTGGGTCGAATGAAGAGCTCATCACTGAAACGAACGCTTAATATTGAAGGACTTGAGAAAACGTACTATTTGTAAGTAATAAAACAATTGGAAATGTGTTGTATTGCATTTAAAACAGGTAATGTTAAGAAATAAAACCCCTTTTGCAGAAACAAAATTCAAAAAGTCGCTGACTTATCACTTATCAAACTGTCCCCGTATACTCAGGATAAAGTTACTTACACTGATGCAATTATTGAAAAATATATCCCGAATGTTACTCGGACGGTGACATATATTTCCCGATAAAAAAAAACAATGTAGGTGAACCGATTCTTTCATTTTCGCCATGACCTACTGCGAATAAAAAATTCAAGGTAAAAATTTCACTTTCACCTACATAGATTTAAAAAAATATATAATGCGAAATATGTCAGGCCGCTTTTATTTTGACGCGCCAAGCAGAAAAACAAAACGTCTGACCGGTGCATATGGACCGCTCTGGAAACTCTTTCTATTTCTGAAAAATGTTATCGAATATTTTTCGATATATAAATAAATAGTGAACTATCAGATGTTTTTCAGGCCAGATTTTAATGTATATATTTTATATATTATATTTTATATTTTTTTAATAAAATAAATTTGGTCATTCATATAATAGTTTCAGATTGGTGGCATTGAAAGAAACACTCAATTGTTTCACTATTTTACGAATACTGTTTTAGATTTAATGCCTAAACAGGTTTCTCTGTGTATTCATTCGACTTAAGTTATGAATATTCGGTTGTTAATCGAAAATAATTAAATGTTGGAATTCTAAGCGTTTTTTTTTAAAGATGTCTTTGGTAATCCGATGACACTCCCTTGTTTCTATCAATAATCTATATTATTTCGATTTTGTGTTGAATTAAGTGCTTTTGTACATTAGCAGAAGTAATACAAACGATACGAACCAAATCTTAAAGATACATATTGTTTTTAAAAAGTTAAATAAAAGCAATAACATTTCTTCGTTACCTGAGGTCACTTATATATAACAAACTATACAAATATTTACTTCTAGATATATGTAGAGTAAATGAACATGTATTTGTAAAAAACAAGCCTTGATCTAATTGACTAACGTCATTCTTCCACGATACTAAAAAGGTACTTAAAAAGAAAACGAAAAAGAGGCGAAATAGTGTAGATGAAAATAGTTCAATATGCTTCATATCGACCTTACTCGGTTTCGTCGACCTTGATCTTGATTTGTGAGAGAAACAAATAGATTTATTATAATTATATTCATAAGTACCCTCTTGTGTGAGTATTTACACATTATATAGATAAAGAAATGATATATTGTAATGCTATAAAATTAATTAAGGTACATAGTGAAGTAATACTTGGACTTGAATATCAATATTGACATTACCTTGTCACTATAATAATTGTTATTTGAGTAAAACCGGAATTATTTGGAAATTCTATTGTTTATATTAACAACAGTTTATATTAATAACAAGTTTAGATTTATAGACTAAAAGCAATAGTTTCTCAAATTGTAGGAAATATTGCTTTTGTGTTAAGTGCTAGCATGAGGAAATATTGCTTTTGTGTTAAGTGCTAGCATGTATTCTGATTTTTTTATGTAAAAAGGCTTTTACTGATAAAAATTGGTACAACATATGCAGATCAAAACATTTTACATCATTTCCTACACCTTTTCCCTATCATTCTAGCAATATGGAGCTACCACGCTAAAAGAACGATGTTGGTTTAGCACCGATCATCAATTGAGCCACTTCTTCAGCATTTAGAAACCATGTTCTAGCCAAACTGTAGAACTTAATAAGTGATATGTTCGATAAATACGCGGTAGGATTTCCTATTCGAGGAAGACCACTGTATCCTTCCAACCGTTGATCGCTATTGTTGTCTTTTCTGGAAACAATACCTGGTTTAATTTATTCAATGACGTCGGTATACATCTACAGTAATCATTCATTTCGTTTTTAGAAGCTTGCAATGACCTCCAGATCGTTCTTTGTCATTCACGCCGAAATCAAAACTTTTATGACACACATACGACGGGGTAGAATCACCATATGTTAAGTGATCAAACAACAAAAGGGTTAAATGTTCCATAATGTGTCATTTCCGTTATTTTAAGGTTGTTAAATAGTTGTATACATCAATACTTCTCATTTTCATCAATAGATATCGCTGATCAAAACACATGCAAGTATCTAATATATATTTAATGTTTGTATATACGTATTATTAATAATTATATTAGTTGTTTGAAACATTAACCGAAAAAAAAAACAGAAAGTTAATTTATGACACAAATGACACAAATATTAGAACTTGAATTATCGCTGTTATTTTGGTGTGAAAACTTTTATCTAAAAAAATCATAAAAACATATACGTGTTTTGAAGCTATTCAAAGATCAATCGATTTTATGAAGTTTTCATAAACACTATTCATCTCAGACTATGCGATATCTATAAAAATAAGCGATAATAAGAAAAGGACAATTTCTGATGAGTAATACAATTGAGTAGACACTTTTCTAGTGGGTTTTGAAGATCTTGAATGTGAACGAGCATTGTCATGTTGCAAAGTCACCCAAGATTTGATTTTGTTTGGGCAGAACTCATGATAAATTACATCCAGGTGATTCCAACAAATACAAAGCGCTTAAATCCTGAAAAAAGTAACAGTAAAGTGCATGGCCAGATATCCGTTTAGTTCATTATCTTCTAGTTCTAATTTTTTGCTCGTAAAGAGGATATTAAAGCGCGAAAAACTCATTCGATGTCAGTTCGTATAACCAACTTGGCACTCAATATTCAGAGGTTAGAAAAAATATGTATACCTTGTTTTACGAAAGTCACTAAATATCAAGCTACACTCCAATATATTATAAATGTTATAGTGCCATCTGTTAAAATATAACTATTTACGCATATCAATATTGAATACGCCGGATATTGTATGTAAAATATCTTCCAAATGATTTCATTATTGATAAAATATATTTTCACGCTTTTTATCATGTTAATGTGAATGTTTTTAATTTTAACAGTCAAAACCATTCTGTATAAATCCGTTGTATTGTACCGTTTAGACGAGAACAGACTTTTTTTTATGAAAATGTTAACTTCCAGTTGATATGTATATTGCAGTACGGTTGGCTAAATATACACGAGAAAATAGGTGGAAATGTTCACAAAACAAAGGCAAAATTTACATACCGGCTTAATGCAGCGAATATTAAATGACGAATTCGCATATAAATGCGTAAAAAATGTCCGCCAGTAAACAATGCATTTCTTTCTGTTGGTTGCAATATAGTTGCAGTAGTTGTGTTGCACAAAATATAGATGGGCGCATGTGAACCAGTTTGTTTGTTTCTTCATTTGCGGCTAGGTGGCCTGAAGTTTAAATTTGGCAGCAAAACTAAATTTGACATATTCAGCTTTCAGAAGACTGTTTTAGAAGATAAGAAATCGTACATTTATATTTGGTGGAAATAATCAAGAAGTTACTAGATATTTTTTGTTAATTATATAGCTCCTACAGAAACAATTTGATTTATATACCAAGAATTTCGGTTTAGTTTTTTTCGACAACGACTTTTGTTGACTTTTGTCTTTCGAATTGGATGCATTTTTGAACATAGTTAACATAACAAATTTAAGAGCTTGTGTGTGTGTGTGTGTATGTTTTTATAGTTCTTTTTTAGTTAAAATGAGTCGTTTAAATCTGAAAACATCTCAGGTGTTGCGTCCCAAGATGTAGTACCGTTTCAAATAGAATGCACAGCTTTCCTAGGGATCCTGCCCATGTTAGAAAGGGCTTTTGGCAATAAATAATGAAAAACTGATAGGAATCTCCTGTGAGGTCTTAAATAAGAGCAACATGGCTTGTAGCGTACATTTTACACAGGCTGACTACAAACCGAAATGTGGAAAAGCATTGCTTAACAGGGATGCGGTTTTCAGTTGTTATTTAAATTGTAAGTCTTTTATAATGTTAACTATATGTAATTGATTTAGAAAATATAACATACCTATATTTTAGCTGTGGCATAGGAAAACATTAATCCAAATATGTCAGGAAAGGTTAGTGAGTTGAACAGTGAAGTTATTGAAGCCCGGCAGTATGATGTAATTTGGCAAAGCCAAGGACTTTTTACTTTGTTGGTAAATGATGTCTTAACTGTTCCATTTAATTCACAGGTTATGCAAAAAATTTAACTTAACAAGCAGTCTGTCCAATATTTTATATCTGCAAATGTCTGTATTTTTCAACACCATTAACGGTACTGAGCATTCTCAACAAGACATGATTAGAAAGATAATAGTTAGGTGTTGTTTGTTTTGGTGGATAAGAAAAGTGAACAGAATAGCAAAATGCAAAAATGAAACATTTCTTATTGCAACATCTAAATACAACACAGCTTATATGGATGACTTACAATAAATATTTGTCAAAAAAAAAGATTTAAAAAGAGATTACAAAAATAACTAGTCTTCAACATATATATTGTACTCTTATATTTGGCTCAGTTATATTTAAATAATAAAAAAATGTTCCATATTCAATCTCAATTCAATCTATTAAACTTTATATAATAGTTAGTGTTAGTATAATATATTGTAATTAAACAGTTCTCTTTTGAAATAATATAAATAAACTAATGTAAATTTTACATATACCTAAATAAAATGTATTTTTAAACATTTATTGCCTTTTTAATTTTTACTATTATTACTATTATTATTATTATTATTATTACTGCTATTATTGTTATTACATATTTTAAATTTCCCGCTACTCATATTGTCAGTCGCGCCCTCTGGTTGCAAATGGAAGCAAAACTTGTTCGCAGATGGGAGATCTCTATATTTTGTGTTGTGTTAGAATATATAAACTATAAACATTGTGAATTAATTTTGAGGGATATCCATAACAAAAACACTAAAAGTCTCAAAGTCTGATGAATTTCATGAAAGAAAACAACATATTAATTGAAAGCAGTTTTACTTTTAATCCAATATCTGTTTAAAAAAATCACGGTAAACGTACACCAGTCTCAGCAAATTAGAAATGGTAATTTTGATATCTACACTTGTTAAAGAGCTCCCTGATCAACCAAAAATATTCAAATACGAAGAACTGGAAATTGAAAGCGAACAAAACGTTTGTCACTGGTGGAACTTTGTCAGTGCAACTGATGCTTTTAAACCTTATACAATTCTTATAAAATTAATTTGAACTACTTATGACGATATGACACTATAGTGCAGGCCATCCGCTACATTTATCAGTCATTTGAATCCTGTGAATTATCACTTACTTTTACCGATTTTATACACGTTCGAACATAGAGAAATATTCAGCTCATGACACAACTGTTAATTATTTAATCATCATTTTGTCCGAATAATGCAATTCAAATTTTTGTCTGATTATAAATTATTTTCTTTTATGTCACTTATTAGATATAGCAGATACTTTTGGTTCGCATTACCACATTTGGACGTTTGAACTGATAGCATATGACGTACATAAATAAATATTGAAACAAATAATGTAATATATAACAGAAGAATAAAAAGAATTTATTTTTAGATTTTTTGCAAGGAAACGTAAACTTGAATATGTAAATGCGAAGTACCACCGCCGCGATTTTGTGTTATTTTTGGCTATTTTAATCTCCATTGATCTTCTCTGTGATATTATTAGGGAAAATATTTAATTTTGAAGGATTTGTTCTAATTATAAATTAATTTGTTGAATTATTTAATTAATGTTCAAGGTGGTTTATTGCTGCTTAAAACATTTATGTCAATAAATAGATCCTGTAAAGAAAAAAAATCTTAACATCAAAAACCTATTTTACAAAATATATTTTCACATGAACAAAATTAATAATGATCCCATATGAACTAAACCACTTAAAGCAATCTCTGAGTTGGCAACAAAATATCATTCATCAAGGGAGCCCTTCTTTCTTTGACATCAAAAATTGAAATCACACATCCCAGATATTAGCCCATCACATTCAGGGTAATTGTCAAATATTGCCCAATAGAAGAATAGTTAGTTTTGAAAAAATTAGTCAGACCATGGAGGTAATTAGAAAGCTATGATAATGTTATGCTAATTAGTATTCTCTTAATTATAAATAAACTAATTTTATCAATAAATTATCATTGACTTTTTCCAGTTGATGTAATCAGAAAATAGTTACAATTATTTGTATATCCAGTGGAGAATGAAGTTAATTAACGAAGAGGAATACTAGAAACAAAATACGAATTAAAAAAACTAAAGTATTACGCAATGTTTGTTCGATTTTATTCAAGCCTTCATTAATTAGGACACAATGGATGAATCTAAATTAATGTACACTTCATTAGTTTTTTTTTTGTCTATGAGTTAATAGTAAATTAATTTTCTTTCTGTATAATGACGATTGGTTTATGATAATATATACACTGGATGGTTTGTCACAAACGTGGACAAAATGAATGAAAACACCACAGACTAGTTCTAACTGGTACATGTCATACTTTATGTTTTTATGTTTTAGTTTCGATTTAATTCGAATCATTGTTTCAAGTTTCTCATCATCATAAGTGGGACCTAATAACTGTTTATGATCTTTATCGGACTTAGGACTGACTACTAATGTTACGTTTAATAGACTGGGTTCGTGTATAGCTGATGATTTTTAATTACTTTCCAATGTAGATTGACTTAGTATTAATTAACATTGTTTATGTTGGTAAAATATGTATCTTCTTCATCAACCATCTTTCTCCAATAGTTATCAAAATTAACCTTGACTTTTAAAGAATATCCTGGTTTGTACCAGTATTATTACTGGATTTTCACGAATTATTTTTGTTGATATCCCCTGATGATGTTGTAACTGTTCTAGGAGGTCAAACGATCACCAGAGGGATATATGATCGTGTATAATAATAATTTGTAATTAAACAAATGCATCAGAGTATAAAATATTGTTTCTCATTCATGCGGTAAATAAATCAACTAATTTAACCACGTACCATGCCTGTTTGATAGTACCAGTCTCCAATCGCACCAAATTGTCTTTGCTGTTTCTTTGCAGTCCGGTTATTATTCACATTCGTCTACTTTCATAGCAAATCAACGAGATTCATAACGAAAACAACTAATACGGATTGAGTTAGAAAATAGTTACAATTAATTGTCTAACCGAAGGAAAATTAACATAATTAACAAAGAGGAATACTAGAAACCAAATACGAATTATAAAATATAAACTAATGAACAATGGTTGTTGAATTTTATCCAAGTCTTCACTGATTATAACATAATGGATGAATGTAAATTAATGTATACTTCATTAGTTTCTTTTTTCGTGTATGAGTTAATAATAAATTAATTTTGTTTCTATATAATGACGATTGGTTTATGATAATATATACACTGTATAGTTTGTCACAAACGTGAACAAAATGAATAAAAATACCAAAGACTAGTTCTAACTGGTACATGTAATACTTTATGTTTGTAATCATTGTTTCAAGTTTCTCATCATCATAATTGGGACCTAATAACTGTTTATGATCTTTATCGGACTTAGGACTGACTACTGATGTTACGTTTAATAGACTGGGTTCGTGTAAAGCTGATGATTTTTAATTACTTTCCAATGTAGATTGGCTTGGTATTAATTAATATTGTTTATGTTGGTAAAAGATGTATCTTCTTCATCAACCATCTTTCTCCAATAGTTATCAAAATTAACCTTGACTTTTAAAGAATATCCTGTTCTGTACCAGTATTATTACTGGATTTTCACGAATTATTTTTGTTGATACCCCCTGATGATGTTGTAACTGTTCTAGGCGGTCAAACGATCACCAGAGGGATATATGATCGTGTATAATAATAATTTGTAATTAAACAAATGCATCAGAGTATAAAATATTGTTTCTCATTCATGCGGTAAATAAACCAACTAATTTAACCACGTACCATGCCTGTTTGATAGTACCCGCCTCCAATCGCACCAAATTGTCTTTGCTTTTTCTCTGCAGTCCGGTCATTATTCACATTCACACAGGTTCATCGCAAATCAACAAGATACGTAACGAAAACGACTGATACGTCAACTGAGACTTCCACAACTAACGGTGATTTCCGCACGACTGAGTGTGACTCGACATAGCACCGGCACCAGGTCGGACGAATCGACGAAAGCGACGACGTTTTGCGCACTCTGGAGGTTATTCTCCCATTACCTGTTTGGGCAGGTAGCGACGCATCGCTATTAGGCCGACAGGATGGGATGGCGTTGGGTTTGGATAAATTGATCAAACGATACGGTCGGTTCTTCGCCGGTCAGGTTTGAGGTTGACTGAATGAGGCGTTAACGCTGTTGGCATGGCGTCTTCTTTTATTCTGTCTTTTTATATACCCCGTGCCTTTCTCCAACGGTTTTCTGTTTTTTTTTTTGGCGTTGCGGAGCCGGTGAATTCGATAACGTTCTTGTTTTATTATCTGTTGTTATGTTGTAAGTTAATTTGACAGTTATATTGTGTTCAAAAAGGGATAAAATAAATATAATCTGATTTTCTTTGTTACGACAAATTAAATATTGCTTCTAATCGTGGATTTAATATTTTAAATTCATTGTGTTTGACAGTGGCGGCTCCTGATTAAATTTTAAGGTATTCCGCAATTTTTGGTAAAAAAATTACCTTGTCTTTTTTATAAATTAAGCCCATCCTATGTTCTTCTCTGTTGATCACGATATCTAATAATTGTCTAGTCTCCTACAATGAACCTCCTTGATTGTCTGCTATTAAAAGTTCTAGAAGAGATAGTCCATCAGTTAATGTTCTGCAATCATTTCTTGATAGAGGAAAGAGTTTATCCTCAGGAAATTTCAGGAAGTATTCCGAAAAGAAAAGTGATGCAACAACAATTTATTATAACACCACACACCTCTAAAGCAGAAATTTGGTGATCAAATGTACTGTTGCTTGGACGGTTCGTTTATTTTCTGTTGGCTCATGACTTATTTTATGTGATGGTTCACTAATTTTATCAATATTATTTCGAACTTGAATTCCAGTAGGTTTGATTTTTCTTTACTGCAGTTGGTTAAAAAGTATATCTACATGATGGAAAAAAGTTAGCCAAAAATTGAAGATCGGATCATTTAATATACGGCGAATGCAGGCTGATACACTACAGAATCTGTTAATAGTTTTGATAAATACACGTACTTGCTTATTTGTGGAAGCAACTATAGACATAATCAACTTTAATAGGTGCGCATAATAGTGTACATAATGAGCAAAATGATACTTTTTAAAACACTCAATTGGCTCACCATCGCGAACATATCTAAAAATAACTACCAACTACCGCCATTATTGCAATAAATGAAAAATTATTCATTTCCTTAATTATTTGTTCATAACAAACTTCAAGCATACACTGTAACAGATCGTTCTGTATTTCTTTGGAGGTGCCTTTAAGTACTGAAGTATTCTTTAGAATCGCTCTCATCGTGTCCCTGAAGAGCCAATTCAAACGCTCCACAAAATTTAATTTTTATTTTTGATAAAGCATACCTACTCTTTGGCACATTTTCATTATGTTTTCGTATATTTATCCTATAAGCAGAATCTAATAATATTAGTTGAACCTGGTAATGCAAATTCCATACAATTATGAAGATGGATTTCATGTCTTTTACTTTCAAACTTAAGTGCTCTAGATCGGTGGTTCATTTTTCCAATATCATTAATCCAAATTCATTTTTTAATAAATGTCTCTATTAAATTTAAGTGTGTATTTTTCCTTGCGCTAGATTTCTGTATAATATCTGGTAATGGCCTACCTTTTCCTTTAAATATCAACATTTCTTCGTAAGAATATTTAAAAAATGTCTTCACATCAATTAAATTAAAGACCACTTCCATAGTCACAGTTAAAACGCCTAAAATTCTGATACAGATAACCAATATCACATACAAGCTATACAGCTCTGTACCAAATGCAACGAAATCTCCACTTATATATCCCAAAAAATACAAAAATAATAATATAATTATGTGTGACATATACAAAAAAATAAATTACCAACAAAACAAATCTAAATTATTTATTTAAATTATTATGTTTTATTTAGTTATTACAACGATTATTATGTACATATTTTATTTTAAAATGTTTTTTTTATGTTAAAAATCTGAGTTTGATTATTTGTTAATTTTTAGTGAGGTCCTTATTTATTTTTTGAAGTCGGTTCAATTTTTTTATTAAAAATATTTCTAATAAAGACGATAACGTTTTAGATGTATTAAGAACACTGTAATCAAAACTCCGAAACTTTCAAAGAAAAATGGACATTTAACTCAACTAAATATTTTCATCTTGACAAACTGATTCATGTTTTAAATTGTAGATATAATTGTGGATTGAGATGAGAACAGATTCTAAGAATGTTGATGAAAATTGATGCTAAAGAAGAACGCTATTAGAAAATTAATTTTAACCTAACGTGTCCATATTTCTAATCTATAACCCACAATTTTTTTCTTTCGAAATAATTAAACCTCTTGTACTTCTTCAACAAATTATTGGATATTGTAGGTTATTAAAAGCGATTTTTAACCAATAGGCAACCAAATATCGCGGCAAAAAATTTTGAGTGCCTTTTAGTATATCTAGTGATTGCCATGATAGTATATATATAACAGATATTTTCTTTGAAATAGACTGTGAAACTGAAAAATTCTGTTAAATTATTTAAGCTTATGAATGTAAAATAAGTATATTTTTAACGATTTTGTCTGTGAAAATTGACTACATATTTGGCTGTTAACAAGTTATTCATTCTTTAAAAAATATATATTGTAGTAATAATTTTTATGTTTTTCCCAAAAATTAATATCTGCTTTTAATTAATTATTAACTATTTTATTTAAAATCTGGAGCTGAAACAAATGGAATTCTGATTCCTCTTTTGGACAATCATGATAAACCTGTGAAAAATTATTAGAAATATTATTCTAGTCACCAGACAGCACATTTCGAGTGGTTAGGTTTTGTGATGGATACCACATTCTATGGCGGTGTAGGTCTTCTATTTTGACGATGTGTTCAAGCACTTCTAGAAAGATGGACAATGCACAAATTAATACCTCAATAAGTATAATAGGGATCAGAAGGGCCTTATCTGGAAGTAGTACATTTTCCAATAATTTACTATTAAAAGACTGGTATAGTTTTAAAATAAATTGTCTCTGTGGATAGAATAGTTTAAAGGTAATTATAAATTTGTATTAAAAACCTAGTATAATATTTTTGTTGAATATTGGTTATATAATTGACTATTCATAAATTTTTTTAAAAGAATTATTGTAGTACAGAGTGCAAAACAAACATGTTATTTGAAGTTTTTTGAAAAATATTTGGGCCTATGCCTTTTTCAATAAATTACTGCTAAATGACAGGTATAGTTTTAAAATAAATGGTTTCTCTACATAGAATAGTTAAAACTAATTAAAAATTTATTCTGAAAACGTCGTATAATATTTTCGTTGAATATTGGTTATATAACTGACTACTCATAAATTTTTTTAAAACAATTATTGTAGTACAGAGTGCAAAACAAACATGTTATTTGAACTTTTTTAAAAACTATTCATGGACAATTTATCGTGTTTTTTTTTTCTTGTAACAAAAAAGGTATTTATTTCACATCAATTATTAAAGACTCTTAAATTCTTAGAGTGTAATTGTAGCAAATCATTAAACAATTTTCGACGACATTCTCTAGACAAAACACTAGATGTTAAGATGATGGAAACACCTATGAAGAGCAATCTGAGTTATTGACGTCATTCTGCTTTATTAATACATTGCAAACAGCTTTTCATATTATAAGAAAATACTAAAGTCTTTTGTAGTAAAAAATCTTACATAAAACTCCCAGTAGTTTTGTTTCCTTCTTTTGATATTCTGAATATATTACTGAATGTTGTTTCTCCTTACTTACTGCTGTTTGACTATGGACTTCTTAAATAATTACAGTGCATTAGTATACTAACATTACATTCGATGAAAAGCAGAAAAGATCAGACCCCAAGATACTCCCAACTTGGCCAAAAATTAAAGAGATTGGTTTAAAAGTTTGTTCGACAACAACTTATAATCCAACGACATCAAAACAAAATTATTCGAGTAATTAGAAACACTCATGATATAAATACACAAAAACTTCGCCTTCGAATATGAAATTAGTGTTGGGAACTATCGATTGAAATTGCCCATCGACAGTTTAGTAATTGTCTACTTTTTACTATCGACTGTTTCAGTCGCTGTTTTTGGTTCGACTGATTTTACTACATTTTACTAGTGACTGTTTCGGTCGACTGTTTTCAGTCGCTATTTTCGATCCGACTGATTTTGTTACTATTTACTATCGACTGTTTCAGCCGTGTACTTTTAGTTACTATTTTTGGGTTCTACTAGTTTCATTCGACTGATTTTTAACGTTCTGGCTCTGTCGTCCTAGCCGCGACCTTGACAAAAATGTACCCAATTTATGCTTACGTAGATTTATATATAATAGTTTTATGATTTTTTTGGTAGTTTGCTAGTAAATAATAATATATTATATATTAATATTATAGCATTTAGGCATGATATTTTTCAAGATTGTTAATGTAATAGGGTAAAAAGATTAGCAAGTTTTTTGACTATGGACTATTTTGCTATTATCGACTGTTTCGACTGTTTTCAGTCGATAGTTCCCAACGCTACATGAAATAATGTTACTATATCGCAGCACGTAGAATCTGTAAAACTATAAGGTAAGCGCACCAAACTACGTGAACTTGTATGGCATATAAGTGTTTACTGTGTTTATTTATATATAAATTTAAAAGTTCAGATTACCATTGGTTTTGGTAAATAATTTTTATTCCAATTTGATGACTATAACAAAAGTGTGATAATATATTTTTAATAATAGAAAACACCTATTTCTAGTTGAAACAGTTTTATTTCCGGTGCAATAAAATTTTATCTATTTTAAATAAACATTACAGTGCCTTGTTACCTTTCCTGAAATGTGGGCCATTTGTACATTTGGGTCTGGTATGAGGGTTGGAAATAACAGTTGAACTTTTTTCAACCTGATCCTCAATACACTTAAGTTGAAATCTATTCACTGAAGAGAGATAACGACTACTGTAATATCCATTTAATGGGGTTTTATTATGCTTTCCACTTCATTAAAGAGTCTCTAGATAAAGTGCAGCCTTTTATTGTTATAGGAGCTACAAATAAATATTAAGTCTCCATATTGACGTGCTACTCTTAATTTGTAAATAATACCAGACAATATAATACGAATATAATTATTCTATTAAGGTTTAGAATAATTAAATACAGGATATCTGTGGGTCTTTTTTTGTTGGTTTGGTTTTCTTAATGATATTGAAACAACTTCTATAAATAGTTTTAAATTCTTGGCGCCTCAAACAAAGGAATACATGATTATTTATAGAAAAAAAAAGTTAGTTAAGTTGTAGTAATACAGCTTCCACTGTTGTTGAAGCTTTTTCACGAATAGTTTGATGAATATTGCCCGTAAATGGTTGAATATTTTGATAACATAATCTAATAAAATTCGTATAAGTACACTGAATCTCACGAATGTCGCCAAGACGGCTGATTAATATGATAAAGTCTAAATTTTAGGGCTGATATGGTCTGTTGCATAATATTACTGGAACCAGAGTTGGTATAATCTACTGAAATTCCAGAAAATCCACATAAATGGTACTTTTTATATATATTTTAAAGTGTCTTCTTACCAACTATGGGTTTATCTGGACTGGGCCTACAGTTTAACGTGGGCTCCGAGCCACGTTCCTCGACTGGCGAGTGACATACTTAGAAATCATCACAGAGGACATCCGCTCTTACCCAGCCTGGTTATTGACGTGACAGGGATCATTTTCTTTGTCGGATTTTGTACTCTTGCTTAGGACAATCACAAATATAAATGTACGACTATGCCCCAACAGGATTCGAACCGGCGACTATCGCAACAGTAGGTGGGCTGTCCTGTCGCCTTTACCACTGCGCCAATGAAGCCAGTACTAGATGGTACTGGTGTTTAGAAAATTCATAAAATGTATGTCAACAAAATTCAAGGCAAACAAACAAAAAAAAATCCCTGTTATTTGTGGAATTATTGTTTTGTGTGCTAATATGAAATGTTAGATTTGCTATAAATACCCCATAGTTGGTTTCCGTAGGATTAAGTAGGCTTTATTATTGATTTTCACAGCAACATCTTAAGAAAGTTGTTATTTAGAACAATATTAACATTTGTAACATCTATTAGTTGGTAGGAAATTGTTTTCATATTTAGCAAGTATGTAGTTCTTCCAAGTTAGGCATCAATACATACTTGTACACTATGTCTTCTTACTACTTCTACTCGTATCATTAGGTCCTCGTAAGATGATATGATTGTCATGAGATACAATACTTGACCCAGTACACTGACTCTTGGAAATACCGAATATACTAGATATATCTCAGTATGTTCATTTTGTTTCATAATAAAACATCTGGAAGATAATATATTGAGTATATAAAGTGCGGGTGAGGAAGACATATTTTAGTTTTACCTGCAATACAAAAATTATCAAAAATCTGAGATATATCCACGTGTGCTGATATGAAATACCACGTACGCAGCCGAGCAATATATTTTAGCACTTAGAGCTATATTTATTTGGTTTATTAGTCCATGTATTTATTCTATAATTCCGTACTTTACTACGAAATCTAAATTATCTGGAATAATATGTCTATTTTTATTATTATATTAAACCTTTTGATGTATAGTTTTTCAAAAATGTTTGATATTACATGTAATAAATAAACTGGTCGATAGGAAGTGATATTTTCTAATTTTTTATATTATTATGTATATTATTATTATTATATTTATATTTTTATGGCAGAAATTATAACAATTTCAATCACTTTCCACCTGTTAAGTGATTGATTCTATTCTACACTATTCGAAACATTAAACTAAATATAAATGTTATTAATTTTATTATCCTTTCCGGTGATTTGCGTAATTTTTTTATATCCAAGAGCTTTTTGTTTAACTTCACAATGGTTTTTTTCATGAGGTAGATTTATTGGAAATGAGAATATTAGAGCGCCGGTATTTTATTATATTCATTTGTAGGTATCTCGATCCAATAATTAATATAATATATAATCCATAATATATAATATAATAACCCAATTATCCCCATGATTGTCATTATTTTTAACAGGTTTGTTATGCTGTTGATTTGTTTTGCTAATTTTTGTTATCCTTTTTCTGCCATTTTCTGCTGAATTGTGGCTGATATGCTGTTTCCTTTTTGATATACTTTCACTGTTAGGGGATGCATAATATACTGTCTCCTATATATTTTTGTTATATTTATTCTGCTTCTTCTATACCTATCGCGGTTTTTAAAGTTCCACAGTTAGTTTTTTTGTTACAAAAAGAAGAAGGTTTATATTTTGGGGATTATGTTTTAAAAGACTGTTACTGTTACTGGTGAATAATTAGGCAATAAATCAAATCATGATTCTATCCTGCACTTGAAGCGGCATTTTTGGTGATAATCATTCATCTAATCTATAGTGTTCACTTATTATACTACTCAATGTAATTTAGTAAACTTCCTTATTGTTTTAAATATAAAGGCCAAACATACGATGATTTTTTGAATTTGTTTGATTTCGAGGTGTTCGTGCAGTTTCTCATTGGTTACATATCTTAGGTCAAGTTGGGATTATCTTCATACTAACCAGTAGAATTATTTGTTTTATTTTGAATCTGATCTGTTGAGCTTTTTATCCATTTATCTATTCTGTGTTCGAAATACAGAAAATGTTTTCTTAAGTATTAAACACAGAGAATGTCAATATATATAATCTATTCAAAGTTTTTTCGTACATACGTCATCAAGATGTTTAATATATTGTCTGTCGCAATTTGTAAATTCGTTTCAGAATCAGACAATACTTTCCTTCGCACTTTTTTCTAGATAAAAAGAGACATAATGTTGTGTGATAAGTTTGAACGTCAAACCGAACTAGCCTGTCAATGTCATCCGGTTGTCAAACGTACGCAAAATTATTCAAAATATTAGTTATAATTATTACAGGTTATAAACCCGCAAACGTTATTTTAGCGCTTTGATTATTTTGGTAAATTTTAAATCGCTGCCTAATATGTCATATTACATTGTTTAAAAATGCCTAATACAATAGATAGTCTGATTGCGTCTTTAATAAGTTATTTCGAAAAGGAACGAGATAATGGAGGGCCCCTTTTGCCCATAAATTCCGATAGAGATGTAAATATTGATGATATTAAGTATTATGAGTTGCTGCAATTTTATTGAAAATGTTTTTAACGTGTTGCTGCTGCGCTGAATATTAGTGTAGGCACTGTGCCTAATATTGCTTACAAAATGAAGAACAATATGTTAGATTCAACAGATATACGACATGTATAATAATAGTGCAGAATTAGTGTTTTCTTCCAAGCGCTACTACCATGGAGAAATGAACCATACCACACTGGTGAAAAAAATCCCAATCATAGCATCAACAAAGGCTGTAAAGAAGGAATGGCTTTCAAAACATGAACTAAGTTTTGAAGAGTTTGAAAGGGACTATGCTAAAAACTGAACTATTTCAAATTGTTACTAAAATAAATATAGTTAGTAAATATAAATGAAATATTTCATTAAGTTTTTTGCAATTTTTTAGAAATAAGCCCGAAAAACCATATACAGTAGATCAGATGGCTGAACAATATGGTCACATAGAAATATGACTTTTTCCCTATCACTGTATATTCAATTCAATCGAGTTGATATGGTAGATAGCAAAGAATTATTATAATGGACATGCTAGTCGAAAAGGATATTCCATCAAGAATTGTTTGGATATGTGGGAGGAAGCATTGGCGACTTGGACAGTGACAGTGTTTAAAGGAAACTTTCAGGATACGTGATAATACCGTGCAATGCTGGAAATTCCTGAGACGGAATGATGAGAGTGGAAACAATTATATGCATATAATTAATTGAGTATAATTGTAGAAAATGATATCGTAAGGTGTGAAAGATTTGTGTGCATAGATATAAATGTAATTGTTCAGAACTAAACATGAGAATTGGGTTAAAATGTACGAGAAGAAGATGAATACTAATTCTTTTGTAAATATATTAAATGCAGTAGGCAGACTTCAGTGATTAATTTTATCATGAATGGTGTAGAAAGATAGTAGCAGAGGAAATAAAAAGTACAGTGTTATCATGATGACTTGACAAGTAAACATACCATCGAAGGAAACAAGAATTAAACGTAAAAAGGTAAATCTGCTCTCTAATGAAAGTAAAATACATTACTTTGATATATAATTGTTAATTATATGGATTAAGTCTCCATGGGGATACCACTACATAAAAAACGCGCCTGGAACTCATGGGTGGTGTAGAACTCTAACCTACAAACTATTATAACTGTGTTCTTAATTGTAGTTTTAAGTCATTTGATAATACATGAATTAGATGTACTATAATGTCAAAAAAATTTATATATGTTTGATAACAACTAAAATTCAGAGTTGATGCGGCAACATTGTGATGTTTTGACGTCACAAATTTAGATGAGTTAAGTACAAAATAACTTTGAATAGACTATATCTATCTACTGCAATATATTCTTACATCCTTCCTTGAACAACTTGTAACAGGTAAAAGTGAATTGGAGAACTATATTTTGACTGGTTCATCAGCAACTTTTATACTACTTTCATATTCCTTTATTTATGAATGATTTCAATTCCGATATTTAAATCGAAAAAGATTTGATATGAAAAAAAGCAACCGTAAAAATAGTTTTCCCACGACGCTACACCATGATTTAGTTTAATTTTAAATCACGAAATAACAAAACCTTTTATGTGGTATTGACATCAGTTCAAAATCCACTCGAAACAGTACGTTTTTGGCTGGAAGCCACCAATTTATGCAACAGATGTACGTAACACGCGGTAACTACGATGCACTATCGATCCAGTTTTCGTGCTACTGTTGTCGGCATGTAACTGTTTCCCGTTCTCCCAGTCTGCGAGATCCGGATGCGAATCGACTGGTGCGAACAATGTATTGGAAATGCATCTGTATAGGAAAGTCCGCCGTTTACCGTCATAATCCGGATTCCCTGTTGTCGGAGATATACGAAATGAATAAAATCTTGTACATATTGCTGGTAGTTCAGTCTTTTCGTAAAGTTTTCAAAGATTTTTAATGTATAAATATATTGAGTAATCAGTTCAAATGGTAAGTTATTTCACAATCAGTTCTGAAAAAAATCATCATCGTCTACATCATTATTGAGTGTCTATATTTTTTCATTAGTCTGCCTCGAGTCAGTATTTCTAACAAATTAGGCGTTCGCATGTATTTTGATCATTTCTTTCACTTATACATACTTATACGTACAATATAATTGGTTCAATATATATTCATCAAAACATTTTCCATCATGCTATAACTTTTTCCCATGTTTCTGTCATGTCGATATCTCGTATCGAAAGAACGAGTGTTAGTTTGGCATCGATCCAATTATCGAATCGTTTTCGAACTTATGCAAAATTTCGAAAATGTATAAAGCTACGCTGCATCGATCTGAACAAGTCGTAACAAAAAAGCCTGATGAAAATGTCTGGTCAGTATGGCCATGCGTTATCATGTAAAAGAATGACTTCGCGTCTGTTACTAACTACTACAGATTTTTTTTACCTTACTGATTTCACCATATGCGCAGCAAGATTTTATAGTCAAAAATATTTTTTGGTTTGGTATTGATGTGGATGACTCGCCATACATATCATAATATTGAAATTTGCACTTAAGATTGTAGCAGATCCACTTTTCATCGTCAGTTAAAATACGCCACAAAAAACTCTTACTTCCTGACTAACAAGCAATGAATTAAATTCTATTGGTAGCCACTTTCTCTCCTTCTAGACCTTTCCCATGATTCATAATAATAACTGCTACGCTGTCTGAAAGTTTTTTGAGAGTTTTTTCGCACTTTAGGTCGGTTTTTGTCATTAACAGCAAAAGCGCCACTTTTAAAGAGTTGAAACGAAAATCGACAATTAGGATATGAGGGAACAGCATAATCATACGTTTCTAAAAGTGTTTAATACACTTCGCCAGTTGATTTCCTCAAACCAAGCAACAAATCTAATAAATGTCGAAAATACAATTTTGGGCGCTCTATAATTAACATTTGTATACTAAAAGGAAAACGTTCAGTTTATGTAGATAAATGTCATAAAAACTATCAAATTTAACAGTTAGGTCAGGTTGTTTCATATTTGTTGACATTATATAAGGTCAATTGAAAAGTCTCCGGCCTGCCACATAGATGGTGCTACTAGAATAAAATCATGTTTTTTAGTTAGCCCTAACCCTCGAAAGATGCGTGTATAAATTTGAGAGCTGTCGGATCATTACTTTGTGAATTATAGCATTTTGAGTGAAGCTCAAAGAGAACTTTTGTTATTGTGAAAAAAATGGATAAAAAGGAATTTCGCGTCTTGATAAAATATTGTTTTTTGAAGGAAAAAATATAGTTGAAACAAAAACTTGGCTTGATGTCGAGTTTTCGGACACTGCTCCAGGAAAATCAACCATCAAGCATTCGTATGCTAAGTGTAGACGTAGTGAAATGGACGCCCAAAAGAGGTTGTCACCGACGAAAACATTTAAAAAATCCACAAAATGATTTTAAATGACCGTAAATTGAAACTGAATGAAATAGCAGACACTATAAATATCCACTAAACGTGTAATTCATATCATTCACGAATATTTGGGTATGAGAAAGCTCTGTGCAAAGTGGGTGCCGCGCGAGCTCACTTTTGACCAAAAACAACGACGAGTTGATGATTCATAGCAGTGTTTGAAGATGATCAAGGGTAATAACCCCGAGTTTTTGCGTCAATATATGACAATGGATGAAACATGACTCCACTATTTCACTCCGAAGTCCAATCGACGGTGATCCCAGTGGACTGCACACCATGAACAGCGACTATTACATAGCGTTATTGGATCGTTTGAAGGACGAAATCGCAGAAAAACGGCCGCATTTGAAGAAAAAGAAAGTTCTGCTGCACCAAGACAATGCACCGTGTCAAAAATCAATGAATTGGGCTTCGAATTGCTTCCTCATCCACTGTATTCTTCAGATCTGGCCACCAGCGACTATTTCCTGTTCTCAGATCTCAAAAGAATGCTCGCTGGGAAGGAAAATTTTTAAAAAAGGGAAATTTTCGTCGAATGAAGAGGTGAAACGAAACTGAGGCCTATTTTGAAGCAAAGGATAAATCGTACTACAAAAATGGTACCGAAAAGTTGGAGGGTCACTATAATCAGTGTATCACCTTTGAAGGGAATTATGTTGAATAAAAAAACATAATTTTGCCAAAAAATTGTGTTTTACTATGGTAAGCCGGGAACTTTTAAATTGGCTTGTTACTTATATCTCCAACGATCAAAATATATGCAAGTACTTAAAATCTTATAATCATGTTATTTGTGAACATTAATTCATATCATTCAACCAATAATATATAATACAAGTTAATGAATTAATTTTGAAGATTCTTGATCTATTTCTATGAACAAGTATAATTAAAATCGTTTCATCACACCATGAATATCCAACATATTTTTTTCACGCCAATTTTCAAACAATTCCAGTGCCAATGTCATCGAAAACGTTGCCCTTGTAATATATATCGATATATAAAGATTTTATATCTAATACTAGCTTTTCTTATTTAGTCTATTAATATCATCAGAATTTATTATGAAAACTATTTATATATATATATATATATATATATATATATATATATAATTTGTTAATTGTTGTTTAAAAATAATTTGTTATCCCTTAATTTGCTTAACACTTAATATGCTGGAATAAAAAAGTAATTAGTTATTTTTAGTGGCAATCGATCAAAAAAAAACTATGCATTAACAATTATCGAATGGTTGTTTATTTGTAGTTATTTTCTGCCATATCTCAAAGTCTAGTTGTTCATAGTTAGTGTCATCACTAACATTAACGAAACATAAATATGTTATGTTAACTGGCTCGATTAGCAACATCCATTGACGAAAGCAATAAAATTTACATAGCCATTTGCGTATGTTATTAGAACATTACAAGTTTAAACAATAATTGCATATAACAAAAACAGATAATCGATGACAATTAATGTAGACTTACGAACTAACAGAACATCATTTACGGAAAATTTTGTATTTCTTCTTCAATAAAAAAAAGTGCCGCTGAAATTCACTGGGTGATGTTGGAAACTTATGAGGGACACACCTCATCCATAAAACTATAAAATTTGATATCCAAGTTTTATCTAAGGTTTTAGAATTGACAGACAGGAATAGCAACCAATTATGAAGGTCCGGAGATTATGGCAGATATTTTTCAAAGGTTGTCACTGAAATCAAGCAGAGACCTAGTTTAAGAATTCATGTTCATTCATGGAGATACTTTTGAGAATTGTATATATTAAATCATGTTAAAACACAGATTTTTGTAAAAGCACTTGATGAAATATTGAAATTGCATGGTTTCTTCAAAATTAGGGTTTGCTCACTTTACTTAACCCAATATTACAAGGTATCTTAGTACAATGCTGGTTAAACTTTATCTTAGGTTTAAGAAAAACAAGCATCCGTCATCAAATATATATAAAAAATAAATATAAACTTCTTGTGTCGTAACTATGAAAAATTAATCAGCTGTGAAAAATTAACCATTTGATAGCCCTGTCAAAAACTGTTGCGTCTGCATATTATAATCAAAAGATTTGCTAAAGTATCTTAGTGATATTATTCTTCTAGTTTTCAACTGGTATTCTTTATTGCACCTATGAATCTACACTTATTAATTTTCTTGTCAAGTGTTATGCTAATAGTATTTCATAATTCAATTCTTCCACATTTCATCGCTAGTGTATCAGGAATAATATGGTTCTTCTTTTATTGGCATTATTTACTATGATTGATTAAATTATAACAATACAGACTGCCTTTCATCATGCGCAATGAGGTTCATATTTCGATATTCAGCCGACTAATAGTTACCGCTTGATGCAAAGAATATAGTCAAATGTGTGTTATATGTCTTGATAAATACCTGTTCCAATTTTTAACCGACTTCAAAAAAGGAGGAAGTTTTATGTTCGGCTGTATATTTTTTAATGTATGTTCAATTG
The DNA here is from genome assembly GCF_030347505.1 of Rhynchophorus ferrugineus. NCBI lineage: Eukaryota > Metazoa > Arthropoda > Insecta > Coleoptera > Curculionidae > Rhynchophorus > Rhynchophorus ferrugineus. Next base: position 84,235,939 of record NW_027472580.1, on the reverse strand, counting down.
ATTTTCAGAATTCTTGTTTCAATCGAAAGGGTGCACTTCCTAGGTGGTCTCATTGGAACCAAGTCATGATGCTGGGCGGAAGGGAAGAAATAAAAAGCCTAAATAGGAAGCCCTCAAATTTCAAAGGTACGTATAAAGTTTTCACATATTTGTTTATCTAAAATAATCAGATATTTGGGTATAATGTTATTGCTGAATTGATGTGACGGAAAATCGGAAGTAGTTCAGTGTAAAAGCCATTTAAAAGCCAGTTGGGTTTTTAAGCACTAATCATATCATATGGAAAGTCGTAGAAATATCACAGGCAACTGCTTTTATGGTGTAATAGTTAAAAGTTAAAAAAATAATTAAACTTAGATTTTTAACACAAAAAAACGTTTTAAAATAAAGTATGTACATAATAATCGTTATAATAACTAAATAAAAATAAACAAAAACCTTATTTAACCTATCTACTATACCTATTTTATATTTACAACACCCAATTTAGCTTAATACCTACCTAAACCTGTTCATCAATTTACATTTTTTTTAAAATATATTTTAAAGTCTCCTTTTACCAACTATGGGTTTATCTAGACAGGACCTACAGTTTAACGTGGGCTCCGAACCACGGTCCTCAGCATTAAACCTACCGACTGGCGAATGACCAACTTTAGATAGCAGCCCAGAGAACCACCACCTTACCCAGCCCAGTTACTGGCGTGACTGGGATCATTTTCCTTGCCGGATTTTTCACTTTTGTCTAGAACATTCACAAATTTTAAACAATCACAAACATAAATTTACGACCATGCCCCAGTGCCGAGCCCGAAAAATAATAATATAATTTTGTAACATATACACAAACTTAAATTACGAACAAAACTAAAAATCTAAGTTTGATTATTTTTTACTTTTTAGTGAGTCCCTTACTGTTGGTAGCACAAAACCAGTTTTACAACTATACAGTTGCTAAGTAATCAAATAAAATCCAAGCCCGCCAAAAGGTTTATACGTATTCAAGTAATATAACCTGGAAATGATGGTTAGGAAACGTCAAGGAAAGTGACACCAGCGTTTCGTAATTGATAACTTCTGAATGGTGTCTGAGTTGATATGGCAATTTTTCAAATTTTGTGTGTTTATTTCTACTAAAATATCAGCAGTCATAGTTATAATTTAGAAATAAATATCTTTTAAAATCTTTCTATACCATATTATTTTATAAGTTAATAATTCTGTGATTATTTATTACTGTCGTCATGTCTGGACGCATTGTAATTGGAATTAACTTATCAAGAAAAGAAGACATACTGACGTTGGATATACAAATATTCTGCAGTTACTCCAAACATTCCTTGGCAAGTTTAGTGGAGTTCGGGCGAAAATACTGCAGCTTAGACTCCAAGGTGAACTAAAAATCTGCTCAAAATCTCTTAGCCATAAACCACTGCAATTAGGAAACATTGGTCACTGGCACAAGCATCACATTTCAGGCAGTTCGGTGTGTACGACAACCACAACCGGATCGTAATAGTTCAATTGCTCCGCGGTAGACTCTAAAGAGACACCAAAACTTGTTCTATACAGGATATAGAATGAAAATTTAGGTTGAAACCTGAAACACTGCAATTCAGAAGATTATCAATGGCAAACTAGCGGGCGAAGGTACAGGCGATAACCACAAATAATTTTATAACATCTGAAAGCTGTGCAGTCAAAAGAACAACTGCGTTCATTCCTTTGGTCGAGTAAGATGTGATATGGCGAGACTAATGCGGGACTGAATATTCTAAGAAACGGATGAGGTACCTGGTTACGCGAAGTGTTTATATTATAAGGGTTTCATTTACATTAGATTAGGATTGGACCGGCAGTATTGTCTGTACAGTACAGTTTTTATTTTAAACGCTACATTATATGTTTATAGCTCAAATATATAGTTATTATCTCATCAAACAAACGAAAAACAATATACACATAGATGACTAATACAATTAATATACAATTCCGAAATATAAAAAACAAATTTTCCTTTTTTATCGCAAAATTATCATATCAGCCTTGGCCACCGGTGATATTAACCTATAAAATTCAAATTAGCCAATTAAAAACTAATTTTCTGTCTAAACTAATATGAAGTTTAGACGAGGAAACTTTGGTCGGTTCTTAGTTTAAGGTGCCAAATCGAAACAGGCGCCGCTAACTTCGCCTGGCTCGTTTTCATTTTTCCAAGGCCTACTATAAATAAACAATAAACCTGTGCAACGATTTAACGGGTAATTTTAATAATGCGACTGATAATGGTTTCGTGTAAGCGATTTTTTTGATAGCCCGTAAAAAATTTCGTGTGTTTGCCCGAATAATTATAACTTTTAACGTGATACATCCGAACTGTTTGATATATCGGTTATAAAATTGACGCGAACGAAAATCATATGGTTCGTGTCGTAACTGTGTAGAAGTAGTCTGAATCATAATTAACATTAATTTATTCATTCATTTAGAAAATGCAGCATGAGTAATATTGAATTGTTTTTGTAGCGAAATTATTCTCAGAAATTATTGAATATTGACTGACTAAAATGCAATAAAATGTATTTTTTCTGTTAAAGGAATATACGTTCTTTTGTTATATACTCCTGATGTTGTATGATGATATTCTGCTACCTTTCGGGTACCTTTATGATTCTAAGATCATAGACCTAATAATGTTTGTGAAAAAAATATAAACCCTGAGTAAATTTCAGTTATCAGAATTAGTGAAAGTTTTATCTTTCAAGGAAATTTGCTTTCAAATAAATAGTAATCAGGTTTACCTGTGTCGGGGCTAGAAAGATCCAAGGATTGATATTAGCCATCCAAGTTTATTGTCACAGTGTACTATAAAATCAAGTTCTGACTGATTTAATAAGACTTACATCGGTCAGCAGTTGGATGCCCTTTACATTAGTAAAGAAGTTGTTCCGTATTTGCATGTATTCCGATCATTTTGTTATTTTAAGAAGGTATATATTGAGAAAAATTGGTACAATCTTATACCGCGTCGAAAGAAAGACATTGGATTTAATTCTCGCACATCACTATTTCGAAACCAGTATGCCAGTCAAGCTGTGCTGCATCTAAACAGATGGTAATCAGAAGGCGCTATATCTGGTAAGTACGCTGAATGCGGCAGAATTTTCCATTCAAACTGCAACAGTTTGTATTCTTCACAACTTTTGTAACATGTAACCGAGTATTGTTATGCATGAGGATGACTTTAAATCTGTTACTCGTTATTGCTAGTTTTCTTTGCAACAATACGGCATTCAATTTGTTCAATTGACGCCGCTAAACATATGAAGTTTCATTCGACTTTAGCAACTCGTAATACACACAACACTTTGAGGTTAATGTGGATGATTTTTCCAAATTAACTCATGACTTACTCTTGAAGTTGTCGTGGTAAATCTTCCTATCACAAAACTTTTCTTTTCTTGCCTTGAAAGCAATGAAACAGCGATGTTGAAACGGTTCGAAATGGCATTTTCCGTTAATTCTCGCCTTCTTACTTTCTTTTAGACCTTTCTTATCGCATGTAAACGGCTGGAAACAATTGGTTCATCAACTGCCAATCTGTCTGAAAATTCTTTGAAAGTTTGGGTTGGGTTATCGTTTAATAACTCTTTCAATTCATTCTCTTCGAACTTTTCTGATACTCCAGGCCGTTCTTTTTCATTCGCATCAAAATCACACACGACCATAAGTTTCTAAAAGCATTTAATGGGCTTCAACAGCAGATATCTTCAAACCAAACTACAAGAGTAATTAATGTCGAACAAAGTCTGGAAAGTATGGAAATTTAATAGTTAAGTTAGGTTGATTAGCAATAAATTACAATGACCATTCGCATTTTGACTAATAATCAAAATACATGCAAGCACCTACTATAATAAAATTAAGTCATGTAAAAAAGTACATAATGATGCCAGAAATAATGGGAATCGAAAGAATCACTTGTAAAAGTACACTTGCAGTACAAATAATGGAAATGTTTATAGTATGATGAAAACAGTCTGTGTAATATACCTGAAATATGGATAATTTCATTTCGTGAATCATGAATAGTCAATTTAAACTTAAAAGCCTCATTTCATATCTGAATTCCATTGATGTTGTATTTTGTTTCTATGTCCCTTTGTCATACATGTCAGTCTTTCTTTAATATTAAAATAAGAAGTAACTTATCTGTCTCAAATAGAAATTAACAAGCATGAACTGTTTTGATTTGTAACAGTTTATTTTCTAGAATACATCTTTTAAAACATAACTATTAATGTCACAGTTTTACAATTATTTTCTTCAATAGAGGTCAAAGATTTTAATTTTGTGACAAATAACAGCTAGTCTTGAAGTTTATGTAAATATTTCCACTCCAATATTTTGTAAAACGGTTTTTTTTTAATTTGAATCCCAGACTCTATGGAATATTATGGGCAGCAACAATGGAGTTTCGTATATCATACGATAATGCTTTTCCGCGAATCAACAACCGCGTATTTACGATTAATGTCAAACGCTAGTACACAGATATTTAATTATTCAATTGTTTGTTCCAAAGTCCGTATAAAAAGATATTTGCCTTAGAAATTGCGCGAAGTATAGAATAGAATTAACATGAGTGAACGTTATAAAATATTTATGTTCTAATGATTATAAATGAAATTGTGGCGACCGCCACGACCCTTTAGGCCACCACCAATTCACTATCAACAACTACAAAGGTTGGCAACGCCGGTGGATTGGTACCATGCAGTTCTGGAGTATAAAAGGCCATCACGACGACGTCTCGCTCTCTTTTCTTATCACCGTCCCCCTGTAACAGTACCACTTCCACAGCGCTACCGTACTTCCTTCACCTTAACCTAATATCCTGTCAATCCTCCCATCGACCACATGTATCAATCGCAAGTTGAAATAAACAACTTTGATTCAACCAGTGTTTTTAGTTCCCGTGCAAATTCCTTCCAAAGATAGTAGTGAGTGTTCTGACAAATAATCGTAGCGGCAGCCACACATTTCGACCGACCGACCGACCCGACGAACATTCCTACAAAATATTTAAGAGATTTTTTTTATTAACTACATCTTACATACGATATGATTAATACAATCTTAATTCACAAATTAATTTATTACTACTGTTTTGGTGTATCTGTATTAATATATGAGCAAGGCGTGTACGGGATTAATACATCAGTACGTATTTCCCAAATTAGAATAAAACTAGTCTACTTAAGATAGAGTTGAAAATACGCTTATACACTAAACTAGTTCATGTGGTTTGGTTCGCTTCAATCTTCTGATTTCCTGCGTGTTGTCCAGTAGCTATATTGCTTCCACGTTGCTGTGATTTAGCAACCTTGTTTCATATTTTATGGTGAAATCTTGGATCACTTCGTATGCGATCACATACCATTTTATTCCGAGATCTTAGTGCAGCTCTTCGTTGGTTACGTAGCGACAAGCATTGGTAGTTAATCATATAAATTTGTTTTGGGTGCGCTGAATTACTAGTTAGATTGATGTTTTAGTGCAACCCCATATTGTAATTATTTTTTGGTACACCTGGTATATGCGTCACTTCTTTGTCCCATTCCCAACACTAATTATATAAATAAAAAACAAATTATTGCGTTTTTTTTTCTGATCATATGCTCGAAAATAAAAACATCGCCGTTCCATAACCGCTAGCTCGTGTACAAAGCAACAATAAAGAAAATGGTTACGAAACAAAAGGAAGGAAAACAAACAATTAAATATATCAGGGAGCCCGTAACTTCCTCGACGAATAATACACCTTTCGCAATATCTCTCCGGTTCTCATTAACAAAACCCTAATTAATTCGAAGAACCCTGAATATACGGACTGAAATAAACGACGCTCGTCTTCAGACGGTGGAAAATAGCGGTTCGATGTTACCGAGCGGCTTTTCAAGAAAATTTAAAATAGGAACGGTGAATTTTCTTCGCTGAACGTTCGTAATGGATCAGGTTTTTTTAAAGAACGGTTTCCGTTAATTAGAAAATTTCTTGATTGCTAAAAATGTATTTTTGTAGTTTGTAGTAAAATAAGTGATGATAAAAAGTTCTAAAATTAAAAATACACTATTTTTATAATATCGGTTAAAAGATATTTAGTCATATAGTTATATTTAATGAGTATACGATGGCCAAGTTCCCAACAGGAAAATCAAGTTACCCATGCCAAACAAATGATAAATACTATATATTATATAGTATTGAGTGATGCTTCCTATATTATCCAATAAAAATTTCGAACTGCAACTTCAACCATTTATTAAATAATCGCAACAAACAAATAATCAAATGAACTGTAAAGCTGAACATTCAACAAGCCAATGATGGCTCCAAATTTAAAACAAATTCTACATTTTTTCAAATTGCATTGTGTATTGGCTGTTTTATTGAAAGGACTGTATAAGAAAAGTCAACATATCCCTAGCAGAATAATTAACAATGATTTAAGTGCCATATCCTAACACAGCAAAATATTTAGGAAAAATATAGAGCGGGAATAATTATCAGTATATCATTTCATCCTACTTCCTTTCATTGTTCATATTTCTCCTTCAACGAGCTATAAACTCCAAGGTCTAAGACACGGAGAATCAGATGGAATGAGACTAAAACTGTCCACGCCATTTTACATATAAGATAAATCAATACATCCTCCTCAGAATAACTGCTCTTAGAACCCTCACGATATTTTAGAAATAGCGATTTCCACAGTGATTTAGAAATGGATACCAATAACCAGATCATTAAAAGACTTGTCTAGAGTCAAGAACAGGCTTCTTCATATGAACATGTACATTCCGTTGGCTGCTTCTTCGGGTATAAGGTTATAAAGTATGGATAGTAAAGCTAATTGTGTAGATTGCTATGGAATAAGTGGATATTTATGTTAAATAATATAAAAATATAACAAGACTTATAGATGATAATAAAGATAAGAATAAATAAAATATTTTTAACAAAAAAAAATTAACCGAGGAACTCATTAAAAAGTAAAAAATAAGCAAATTAAAATTTTTAATACAAAAAAAAAACGTTTTAAACCAAATTATGTACCTAATAATCGTTGTAATATCTGTTACCAAGTAATCACTTTGAAGTCAGCCACGAGCAACAAATCAAATTTGTTTTATTCGAAAATGTAAGTTTCTGTATATGTCAAAAAATGTTATTATTATGTTTGTATTGTTTAGGCTCGGCTATGCTACTTTTTAGTGAGTTCATTATTTATTTTTTGAAGCCGGTTCAATTTTTTTCTTAAATTTTTTTTTAAAATCTTTTTAGTGTTAGATATTTACTCAATAAATTACGATGATCAATGGCCGTTACCTAGTCTAGATGATTTGACAAATGTTCCAATCAAACTAGTACAAAAAGTTACTGCCCTGTCTACGATGCCTACAATGTTTCTACGACGGCTCATATGATATGGTTAGTGCTTAAGAAGCAAACTGACTGACTTTTACACTAAACTACTTCGGATTTTTCATCACATCAGTTCAGCAATAACATTATATACCAATATCTGATTATTTTTTATAAAAAATATGTGAAAACATTGTACATGTCTGAAATATGAGGTTTTCCCTCGATTTCCCCCCTTCCCTCAGAAGCTCCTAACTTGGTTCCAATAGGACCACCTCGCAAGTGCACTCTTTCGAATAAAAAAAAAATTTGAAACTGCATAATTGACCGAGATATCGGCAAACATATATTTAAAAAATATATATATATACAACCGTACATAGAACCTCCTCCTTTTTTGAAGTCGATTAATAATGGTCATATTTGTTGTTAATTTTGCAGAGAAATATCTTAATGAAATATCATGAATGTTTAAGATAGTGTAAATGTACAATAGAATTAATAGAAAGTGTGGTGAAATAAATTGTTAATATAAGATTTATTGTTCATTTCGGTTTATATAACTGTTCAGAAGTATCGAAATAACATAATATAATGTAGCAAATTTTATAGCAATAAACAGAATAATATAAATAAAGAAAGTGTATGTAAGTAAGAAACAATTGAATTATACATAGCATATTAAAATAATCTAGACAACCAATTTATTTAGTAAATGCTTCACAAAAACCAGCCATAAAAGGTATTTAGAAGTCTACTAAGAACATAAAGCTAAATGTGCTAAATCATTATGATTATTGAAAATTATGAAATATTGGAGTATGAGTATGGAACTAGTAAAGATTACTGCTATATTGCTGCATTGTCGTGACTTATTCCCTTAAAATAAAAATGTTTGCTTTCAAACTCTATGCATGTGACTTATGTATATGATTTGATAGATTAACCCAAGATACCAGTTCTTGTCAAATGTTTGTTTACTGTACAGAAATATTCCGTTACTGTTTTGTTTATTTATATAATGCTCAGTTGATAGTTTGGGTAACAGTATGCTTCCGTCCTAAACTAAACCACTAATGTAGCGTGCAGTTGTCTAATGGCGGGTTTACACAACACGCTGTTTACAGAACATCAATCTCTCATGCATGATGATAAAGTGTTAACTTATGTCTTGTCTCATATAAAAGTTTGGATATTCGGTAGATAGAAACAAGATTTTTAGTTTAGTTAGAAAAATAAGCTTTATATCGTCGTCACTTCTATAATTTATTGATATTGATAATATATAAATGTTGACTTTAACTCATCGGTTATGATTTAACCAAATTTAATTTTGAATGAAATTTGTACAGTATAATTAATTAAAAATATTCGACGCTGAAAATATACATTAAAAATCTGTATAGGCGTTATTAATTAATTTAATCTTTGGATAATAGTTTAAAACCATCAATCATGTTTGCCATTATATGTTAAAAAAGAGCCCATTTATGCTATAAGTGCTACCTTATTTCCATTTCGAACAAAATTAATTTCCTATAAAAGTTCGTTAACCTCATAATAGCATACGTAATAGCTAAAAGCCTAAAAATCTAAAATACTCTATAATTCTGATAGATATTGAGTTACAATGATTTTTAACATTTTTAGAAATTTAGGCGTTGCTTTTTTGCTAAATAAAACTCTATAGCTATTCTAAAGCCCCTCAATATAGATCTCAACAACAGCGTATTTTGCTGAGAAACAGAAAAGAAACACTCACTCCGAGCTTCAGTTTAGAATTGATTATGATCATAATGATTATGATGGTACTGCTAGTTGTTGAAAATATCCTGTCAAGATCTATCCTTAACAGATGATTAGATTTGGACTGAAAAAGTAAAATATATTTGTTCAACAGTACCGGCTTCCGTATTTTAGTATAAGATCATTGCAATGGCCAGGATAGAATCAAAAAAACTGTTCAGTTTCGTTTTAGCGTTGCCAACTTGTGGGGAATTTCTCACTCTGTGGGGAATTTCTATTGCTGATATTGACTTCTATTGAGTTCTAAATCCATCAGAAGTCCAACAGCTAGAAATTAAATCACTGGTGCCAATGCTGAAGCGACTTCCAGCGATTCATAAATTTGTGACAGCACAAAAGTTAGATGACGAGTCGCCAGCTCATGAAGATAACATCTATGGTGAATGCGAATGGGGTAAAATATTTCACCTTAAAACGTTGCGGGAAAATATTTGTTGCCAAACATAAAAATTGCGCGGTCCTTACAGCAATCGACTAGATACAAAGGGGAAGGGATTAGGAAATTTAACACACCAAACAAAATGCTCGCACAAAAAGTTTGGAAAAAAGCATAATTCTAATAAGTTATAATTCATAACATATTATGAAAAGATAAAAAATAAATATTATTTAAACGATTGAGACTTGTTTCATTTCTAATTTCGAGAGGAATTTGTGGACAATTGGCAACTTTTTCCCCAACTTAGGGAATTATTTAGGGAAGTGGCAACCCTGTTTTGTTTGGTTCTAATCAGGAAATTTTGGGATAAAAAAAATTACAAATTAATAATATTCTTCAAATAAAATTAAAATATTCATTGATATACCTGATATTTATATTGAAGAAAAATAGAGGAAATATTAATAAATAAAGTATTTTTTGGTCGCAGTTAACATTTCTCTTTAGTTATTTTTAAAAGCGGATTTAGTCAATAGTATAAAAACAATGGCATGTAAAAAAGTTCTTTGTTTCATTTATGTAATAGTATGAATACATTGAATATTTGATATCTATGAACGATATAAATCCAAATTTAATATTTCTACTTCAATTTCGGTTCTAAACGCTTGGTTAGTAATAATTAAACATTCTATATTTAATGTAAATTTTAAAAAATTACAAATTAATAATATTCTTCAAATAAAATTAAAATATTCATTGATATACCTGATATTTATATTGAAGAAAAATAGAGGAAATATTAATAAATAAAGTATTTTTTGGTCGCAGTTAACATTTCTCTTTAGTTATCTTTAAAAGCGGATTTATATTTATATACTATTCACTATAAAAACAATGGCATGTAAAAAAAGTTCTTTGTTTCATTTATTTAATAGTATGAATACATTGATTATTTGATATCGATGAACGATATAAATCCAAATTTAATATTTCTACTTCAATTTCGGTTCTAAACGCTTGGTTAGTAATAATTAAACATTAAATATAGAATGTTTAAATATATATGTCTATTTAAACCTGATATTAATCGGTTAAGATTATTTCAGGTATTTTCGCGGTAGTATTAGTCGTAACATTTTAAAAATATCTTGCGACCTCCTCTTTGAAACAGAAACGTTATTTTTGTCCAATACCAGAACTGTGGGTAACTCGATACTGACAGGTGCATTTGTATTTAATTTGTCATTTCTGAGACCTGGAAAAATTTTGAAATGTAGATATCAAGTGGATTTTTCTAAAATAATGACTAATAAATTAAGTAAAGCGATAATAACAAGAATTAATTGTAAGTAAAAGGTCACAGACAGATATAAATTAAGATTATTTTATCGTGAAATATCAAAAAGATATGTTGTCCTAAATGTAAATTAGAAACAAATTTTTTTACATATCGCTGAACAAAAATATTGCATTTTTTTATAATAATTCTGTTGATAATATTGAAGTATCTCTTATATATTGATGTAATTTAATATATATCTGGCTCTCCTAGAGTAACCCACGACTTTTTGAGCTTGTGTTGTAGCTCGTATATATAACAGGTCAATTGAAAAAGAAAAAAAAACATCATTCCCTTCAAGGGTGATACATTGATTATAGCGACCCTCCAACTTTTCGATACCATTTTTGTAGTACGATTTGTCCTTTGCTTCAAAATAGGCCTCAGTTTCGGCGATCACCTCTTTATCCCAACAGGAAATAGTCACTGGGGGTCAGATCTGGAGGATACGGTGGACGAGGAAGGAATTCGAAGCCCAACTCATGGATTTTTGCCATCGTTTTCACTGACTTGTGACACGGTGCATTGTCTTGGTGAAGCAGCACTTTCTTTTTTCAATTCAAATTATTCCATGCGCATCCCAAAATACAAATGCCATAACCTTGTCAGCCGACTGTTGCGTTTTGGCAAGCTTTGGAGCGGGTTCATCGTGTGCAGTCCACTCGGATGACTGTCTATTGGACTTCGGAGTGAAATGATGGAACCATGTTTCATCTATTGTCACATATCGATGCAAAAACTCGCATTTATTATACCCAAATAATCGTGAATGATATAATCTACACCTTCAGTTGACATCTTTAAAGTGTCTGCTATTTCATTCAGTTTCAATTTACGGCCATTCAAAATCATTTTGTGGATTTTTTTTAATGTTTTCGTCGGTAACAACCTTTTTTGGGCGTCCACTGCGTTGATCGTCTTCGGTGCTCATTTCACCACGTCTAATCTTAGCATACCAATCCTTGAGGGTTGATTTTCCTGGGACAGTGTCCAGAAACTCAGCATCAAGCCAAGTTTTTGCTCCAACTGTATTTTTTCTCTTCAAAAAGCAATATTTTATCAACACGCGAAATTCCTTTTTAACAATCAACAGCTGTCAAATTTATACATGCATCCTTTGAGGATTAGGGCTAACTAAAAAGCATATGGATTTATTCTAGTAGCGCCATCTACGTGTCAGGCCGGGGACTTTTCAATTGCGCCTCTTTGCATGTTACTCGTGTAGCCCAAGTTCTGTAGAAAAAAATAAAAATGTAAATGCAGAACATGTATTTTGAAATACATTCGAGCTCCAATCTTGTGGAAATTTTGTGTTAGTAATCCAGTGATTTGTGGTTACCGAGGATATTGTGAACAATATTTTGAAACGATGCCAAATACTGCTGATTAATCAATCAGTCAGCTCATTTTGCGAAATTAAACTCTGTTCTTCCGTAACGAAATCGTTTTCATTGCTGGCCGGTGGTAAAGACGAAGTTCTTACGATATTTTTATACTGTCCGTACGTGGAACTGTATGTGTACCGAGAAACGAGCGAAAGTAACAATCATCTACATGATTTTTCTCTTCTCTGTGTAACGTGGGAACAGAAAATAAAAAGGATATATTTTTTAACATCAAGTGACAACTTGTACAGCTTTGTTTTGCACACGTTACAAAACAATTTTGGAACCCATGGCTTGTTAGTGTTTACTACAATAAAACTAAAGTACTGCAAATGAGTATTTTTGAGTGCATTTGCCATGATTTTCTACGCTTACCGAGCATATAACATCCAGAAGCGTAACAAAAACACTTTGAATTATCTTTGCAACGTTGTCTCTGCATTTGTATACGTTCTGAACCACAATCATAGCACAAAAACAAGTTCAAAATGATGTTTAATGCAAAGTCGTCAGCTGACAGCCGTTTTTAAGGGCACAGTGCTGCCACGATGCATGAACTCAAAAACAAGATCCAATATTGATACCCAAATTGAAGATCGGAGTTGAGTTCATCAAGTCACGTTAAGAATCGTTCTCATCTGCTCGGATTTGACGCGAATTTGTGAATTTGTCTTATTCAACCAACAATGGAGATGTAATCCGTAAACATTCCAAAACGTCCGCTAGCTTTAGTCAATAATCAAGTTCTTGTCAACTCAGTGGAATTAGTAAAAGTGATATCGAAATTGTTCTAGCAGACGGGCTGCAAAATCTTGGGTCTAACAGATAAATTGCGCTATTTTAATTCCATTCACCGCTTTTTCAGTTTGTACTAACCTCCAAAAGAAATCTATTAAAATGTCTTGATATTCTACTCATAATTTTGTGAGTTATTATGTTAAGAGTGACACTATTCTTGTTATTTTCAAAACAATGGATTCGTTTCTTACTTTTACACTGCTTCTTGATGGGAAAAATGCCATTAAAGCGAGGCAATAGCATGAAAAGTATTATAAGGACTCCGATGCAACAGAAACAACAATAAATACATTGGTATGCTGATTTCAAACGTGGTCGTAGAGACACTGACGATGCAAAACGCAGTGGACGTCCGAATGAGGTGGTAACATCAGGAAAACATCGAAAATATCCACAAAATCGCTTTGAATGATCGAAAAGTGAAGTTACGTGAGTTAGCTAACATCGTACAGATATTGAAAGAAAGTTTTAGATTGCATGAGCATTTGACTATGAGAAAGCTCTGTTCAAAGTGGATGCCGCGTTTGCTCACTGTTGACTAAAAATAAGAACGTGTTGATGATTCTGAGTAGTGTTTGTCCATGTTGAAACGCAACAAACCCGAATTTTTGCATCGATATGTGACAATGGATGAAACATGGATCTATCACTTCAGACCCATTTTGAGGCAAAAGATAAATCGTCCTGCAAAAATGGTATTGAAATGTTAGAGGAGCGGTGGAATGATTGTGCGGCTTTTAATGGAGATTGCGTTGATGAACTTTGAACAAAAAAATGCGTTTTCTTTGTTAAGCCCGGGACGTTTTAGCCCAACTGTTAATACTCATAACCGCTGCATAGAAACTACCGAATGTGAGAAAAAGAAAGTACTTCCGGCTGACCAATTGTTTGTCGTTATATAACCTGTTAAAATCACGACGAAATAGAATGGCATGGGGCTTCATAAACTGTGACTGTGCGCCTAGTTATAATAATTGACGTAAATAAATAAATCGTTCCGTTGGATTAACACTTCCTTATGGTAAACGCCAATACACGACGAGCATTTTAAACGAATATAACTTGTTTGCATACCGTAAATGTATGCATGCAACATTTTTGGAGTTCCTTGGGCTTCAAAACCAGATAAATGCGAATTAAAATACAAGCGGTTTTAAAATTCGACCACTCTTTCAAGGGGCATTATGGTCTAGAATTTAAAATCACTTCTCTGTGTAATTTTAAAAGGATATATTCTTCAGAGTTAAACATTTGTTTATAACATATATTGGAGTCAATATCACAAGTTAAGGCCAGTCGCAAAAAGGGACGCAGCTTGGTAAGGTGATGCAGTTCCGGTAACATGTCCCTGCGAAACGCAGTGTTCTTGTCGCAGTTTTTCGCCTAAAGGCACGGTGAGTGTTTAAAAATGGAAGAAGAATTAATCGAAGCTGTGCGGATTCGACAAGTTTTGTACCATACAAGTTATTTAGGTAGTTCTTTAGGTAAAATTATTCACTAAATTCTTTGATTGAAGTAAATTATTCGTGAGTCTTTCTTGTATTTGGATACAACTTCTCAGTTACCTTTTACTATCTGGGAGATAAACATTACCATTTCAGATTCGAATCGGTCTGCCGAAACAGATTCAGAACTAAATCCCAGTTCAGTCGTAATTAGTTCAGTATCATTTGCCATTGTACCAAGCCTACTGCGGTGTACAGAATTACTGCGAATCGAGAATTGCAGTGGTATTTGCGCGGTTTCGGCGTCTGGCAGTTTTATCTCGTGTACACTTGCCGTGACCCTCACTGCGTCACCTCACCAAGCTGCGTCCTATTTTGCGCCTGGCCTAATAATATTCTTACTTACTATGACCACTAATTACTCGGGGTAACCTTGGTAATGGCAATGGCGAACCTGCAGGGTATATTCGAAATAATATGAACACAATGTAATATAGTAAACGACAATAAAAGGAACCCAGTGTACGTGTTGATTGACCAGAACTACTCATGGGCATTCATTCTAAACTAACTAGATTTCACAGCCACGCGTTGTTGTTTACAATAGTTGTGGTTAGGAAGTGTGGCGACCGCCACGACCCTTTAGGCCACGACGCATTCAGCTACAACAAGTTCAAAGGTTGGCAACGCGGGGGATTGGTACCACGCAGTTCCAGGCTATAAAAGACCATCACGACGACGTCTCGCTCTCTTTTCTTTTCTCCACCCCCTTGTAACAGTACCACTTCCACAGCGTTTGATGATACGTTTAAATACGTTTGCAACACGTGGTGACTTCAGTGTGGCTAGTGGTACCTGAACTTAGTAGCGTACCGTAATTAGCTAAAGAAATTGTGCTTAACTAAAGCATTAGTGTAGTTTTCCGTAAAAATGGCCGGCTAACAGACGCGGCCAAAATCGACAAAATCGTCGAAAAATGCGGCCAAGATGTCAGAGCAACAAAAAGACGAGCACATCAGGCATTTGGAAGCACAAATTGCGATACTGCAAAATCAAGTGTCGCAATTAATCAATACCAAAATGACGACCGGCGAAACCGACAACGATATGATTGACACCGGAAAATCGGATACTGACGCAAGCTCTGATAGCGAAGGAGAATTTCAACCTGTCCGCCGAAAAGAAAAGGACAGAGAAGGCTGAAATCAACTACAACTATCGACGAGGAATCAAACCAAAACAGCAGAATAAAGCAACAGGCAAAGAGACAAGCTATGGACCAAAATAGGGGTGAGCCTGCTCTTAATGCATTGTGTATTAGTAATATCGCAGTAGCTTCTACTTCTTCTTCCGCTCTTCCGCAAACTAACGTGACGCGTATCTCAGAACCGATGGATCAACAAGTAATAACGAACAAACACTTACAACTTAATCTAATGATATTCCAGTTCCAACCCCAGCTAGCACCAAAAAAAAACCGAGTCCCGCCAATTATCCTCCGCTATAAAAACGCGTACTCGGAACTGATTCGCATCCTGACTAACTAAGCCCGAAGGGGTAGCTTTCTTTTCCCCCACACCTGACGACTACAGAATGATGATCAATGTCCTGAACGGCCGCAAATATGGCTATCACATCTTCTGCCCGCCGGAGAAACGACGTCTCCGGACAATTATCAAAGGCATGAATGAATCATGAATCTTTGTTTCAATCCAATCTATGTAAAACGGTGGAAAACAAAGAGGGGAAAATCAATTGCCATCGTGCAAGTGGTTGTTCCACGAGAAGAACGCTGTATCTTCGCGGTCGACCACCTAATGCATCAGGTAGTAAAAGTACAAGCCCAACGCAGCAATCGCAGGCTCGTCCAATGTTTCAACTGCCAAATCTACGGACTGCAAAACCACACCGGCCACAAGTGCGCAGGCAAAAACGATTCACGTACCTGTCCTAAAGACAGAAATTCGCCGCCAAAATGCGCCAACTGTGGAGAACCACACACCGCAAATTATTCGAGATGCAAATGCCAATCTGCTCCAAAAACAACCAAACCTAAAAGACCAATCCCTCGTCCCACTTATGTATGGGGAACTCAGGATAACAGTGGTCTGGCTGGATCATCTTCAGATGATCAAGGAGACCATTTTCAACACCATCAGTACACAGCTATGGGAAGAATTACTATCGGCTCGCCATGGTTAATTCCCTCCACGATCACTAATAGTAATATCCTGGAAAGCATTTTCCGTGAGTGGTAAGAAAGAGGAACTTATCACCGCACTGACGGCTCATAATGTCGACATATTGCTTCTCCAGGAAGCGTTTCTGAAACCCTGAATCCGCTTTAAGATTCCTAATTACTCAATTTGTCGAAACGACAGAATAACAGGTCACGGCGGTGGCACAGCCATCGCTGTTAAAACTAACATCACATACAAAATATGGGAACAAAAATATAACAAAATTTGTAGAACTTCCCTTAGAATTATCTGCAACTAGGGCATTGTATTTATTCTTCTCTTAGAGGACAGTCTGAATAGAACTCTGCATACTAGACAAAAATAATCATCCTCTTCAGTGCCTGAAGAAAGCTATGTTTTCATTAGAGTGATTCATAGATATAGAACAGAATGATTCTCCTCATCAGACTCCAAAAACTTCTAAAAACAGCTTTCTTCTCTGATGCTTGAACTCTCATATCTTCCGGTTAGTTTTACTTTGTTAACCGACATCGAAAAAAGAAGAGGTTCTAAGTTCGGATGTATGTTTGGAGCGGGTTCATCGTGTGCAGTCCACTCGGATGATTGTCGATTGGGCTTCCGAGTGAAATGATGGAGCTATGTTCCATCCATTGTCACATATCGACGCAAAAACTCGGGTTTATTACGCTCCATCATCTTCAAACACTGCTCCGAATCATCAACCCGCCGTTATTTTTGGTTAAAAGTGAGCTCGTGCGGCACCCATTTTGCACAGAGCTTTCCCATACCCAAATATTCATGAATGATATGATGTACACATTCAGTTGATATCTCTAGAGTGTCTGCTATTTCATTCAATTTCAATTTACGGTAATTCAAAAGCATTTTGTGGATTTTTCTAATGTTTTCGTCGGTAACAACCTCTTTTGGGTGTCCAATGCGTTCACCGTCTTCGGTACTCATTTGACCACGTCTAAACTTATCATCCCAATCCTTGATGGTTGATTTTCCTGCTGCAGTGTGCGGAAACTCGGCATTGAGCCAAGTTTTTACATCAACTGTATTTATTCCCTTCAAAATGCAATATTTTATCAACCCGCGAAATTCCTTTTTATCAATTTTTGTCACAATAACAAAAGTTGCTTCACTCAAAATGATCTATCAAATTTATACACGCATCTTTTGAGGGTTAGGGCTAACTAAAAAAAATATGGATATAATTCCAGTAGCGCCATCTATGTGTCAGGACGGGGACTTTTCAGTTGACCTGTTAATTATTCTAAGATAAAATATTTTGCATAAAAATCATATAACAAAAAAAATAGATCGCAACCAAATACCATAATAACATGGCCCATTTGACCCGTCGTTTTTGGCTCAAATGACTCGTCCACCCTCAAATCGAATTACTTTATACGTTAAATAACTAAATATCAATTTTTTTTTACTATTTAATTATGACATTGTTACTAGTCGTTTCTGTCTAACCTACAATTTGTCTTTATGCTAACTTAAATCTAGGTATATAACTAGGAGGACCCATCGGCCCTATCCCAGTCTCTGGTGAAATAATGTTTATACATGCCACTGTTGAATTTTTTATTTTTATATGCACCTCACTACACAACACTACACAAAATCAGATGGTTTGATTATTTTGAGTCTGTGTCCTGTTCTGGTGGTGTCCAAAAGCTGCAATACATCAATATTCTCATGAGAGATTGATTTCTTGACTGAC
Organism: Rhynchophorus ferrugineus; assembly: GCF_030347505.1. Lineage (NCBI taxonomy): Eukaryota > Metazoa > Arthropoda > Insecta > Coleoptera > Curculionidae > Rhynchophorus > Rhynchophorus ferrugineus. The sequence continues at coordinate 84,217,417 of NW_027472580.1, read as the reverse complement.
TGTGATCTGAAGGTCTCGATGTAGGTAATCAGTCCTATAGTATTTGGGTGCGCCCACAATACCTCTCAGGACTTTGTTCTGAAATATGTGTATTTAATTTATGTTAATCTGTTCAGAATATCCCCATAATTGAACTCCGTATGTCCATATAGGTTTCAGTATTTGCTTATATAATAGAAATTTATGATATTACTGATAATTGTGATTTTCTTCCAATTAGCCAGTACATTTTCCCATATTTCAATTCCAGTTCTTTTCTTTTCTTCTTTATATGTTCCTTCTAGCGAAGTTTTGCATCAAGATTCATTCCGAGATATTTAGCGTTGTTGCTATATGGAATGATAATATTTTATGGATGGATTTTATGTTATTGGTGCTTGTACGACCTGTTTGTAGTTGAACTGCACATACACAGATTTACTTTCATTAATTTTTATTTTCCAAGCTTGTGTCCAATTATTTATATTGTCACTTGCCTGTTGTAATTTTCGTGGGACTTCTTCACTATTGTCTCCAACAGCTATAATCGCAATATCATCAGCAAATGTAACCATCGTAATATTCTCCATTTGTGGTATATCACAAGTGTAGAGTAGATAAATCATTGGTCCCAGTACACTTCCTTGTGATACACCTGCTTTAGCTTCCTTTATTGTAGAGTCATCTTCTTCTTGTTTGACATTCTGGTTATAATGTACGATTTTAATAGTTCAGTGTGTTGGTTTGGTAACATTTTCAGAGTTTATGAACAAGGCCTTTATGCCAAACCTTATCGAAGTTTTGTGCTACATATAAGAATATAGCTGAGCATACTTACTTTCGTAGGCTTTTTCAATAACCTCTGCTATTATGTGGACCTTGCCAATTGTTGAATGCTTGTTAATAAATCCAAACTGGTGTGTTGGTATTAGTTTTTTTTTCTCTCTATGATCGGTTGTATTCTTTTCAACAGAAGTATTTCAAAAACCTTAGATATTACTGGCTGCAGTGATATAGGTCTATAGGCTTTTATTTCGTTTAGTGATTTCCCTTCCAATATCAATTGAAAATTGTTTATTTTCGAAACTTGAGCCATTAACAGTAATCATGTTAAAATCACAAGTGTATTATGATAACATTCGTAATTTTTAAATAAAAATTCCTACAGTCAAGCATGGGGGAAGTTGCGTTATGATTTGTGCGGCAATATCATAGTATTCAGCTGGTCTCATCACTGAATCAATATTTCGACATCCTCAATGCTAAAGTTCTTGATTGACTACACACACGTTACTACATCATTCAACATCATTGAAGTAATTGATGGATCTTTTGGTACAAGAATAAGACATTTCGTTCCTACATTCTCCCATCTACTCCTTGATGCAGTGCATCTGTTTTAAAGCACATTGATATTTATATTAATTTTCACATCTTATTCAAGCGTGTTGATAAACTGACCATTCTACCAGCACCACAATTATCATCTGGAAAGAAAGGTTTCCGGGGACCTTGTGTATGTCTTTTATTAATATATTTAACACTGAAATGCTTTTTCAAGTCAGAATTCTTATATCAACTTTAATTTCACACTATTAATAATCTAAGTTACATTATCTCCATCGAATATTGCAAAAATTAGTAACAGAAAAACAAATCTAAAAAGCAAATTTTCTGTACTTGTATTGGGGGAATAATGTGATGCAAATATGTTTATTTTTCATTATAAAATCTAAAAATAAACGCTATAAGTAATAAATATTATTCAATAATTCTTCAGCAATATATTAATGCGATTACAGCTAATAGGCTAATTAAAAAGTTATCTAATTCAAATTGGTTCATGTAACATACAAATAAGTTAGTAATAAAACAAAAGTGCTTTGGATATTTTAATCTTAAGAAACAGTCTATTGATACAAAGAATGTTCATAAGCTTCCTATACTTTCGGTTTTAACTTGTAAAATGTCGCTCTATGAATGTTAATTATATCGGAGAGGATATACGAAATTTAAATGAAGATTCAAATAGTATTAAGTAGTTATCCATGTGAGAGTAAAACAACATTTTAATAGGATGTAAACATAGTTATACCGGAGCAAATATAATTTTAAATTATAAAGATAAAATATTAATTTTACGCTATTTATATTATAAAAAAATATGCTGCAATTTACATAATGATTATTAAAATATTGATCCAAATGATACGGGCGTTTCGCTCATTAATACAAATTGGCTGTTTTCCAAATTAAAATGATTCACGAGGGCCAATATGATTCACCTGCTGTATCATCTACTGCACAAAGGACGTTCAAACGGAAAACACAATAAAATATGTATATCAGACACTTAAACCGTTGTCACATACTTCTTCGAGTACCATCTCTCTTCTAAACCAAGTTATATATAACTCAATAAAGTAGTCACTAAAATATATTAAACATGCGTGTTCGGAAATATTTACAATCCCCTGTCGTGATGTTATACATGTATGTTCCGAATAATCGTGAAAGTACACGCTTTGTAAGACTGACACAAATAAATAAATCTGCCTGTTGAATTATATAGACACTTCCTTATTTCGAAACCAGAAGTATTCTGAATATACACAGAATTTTTTTTAATTAACAACAAAAAGATACCAAACAGCTGAGATAAAAGGTATCTTACTTACATTTATTAAACAGATATTGGGATCGGCGCTATTCCAACTTCCCTGTTGCACAAACTAAAATCGGCACATCTGAACCGTGTACGCATAAGGTTATTGAACCATGCGACAGTTCACGCGATGCACAAACACGATATGTTTTACCTATTAAAAGTGAATATCTTCGGGACCACCGCAGACCGATTATGTAGGTCTGCAGAGACCCGGTTCTTCTCGTTGTAAATTCACCGGGGAACGGTTAGAATTCACGGCACATAATCCATGCAACAACACTCCTTCCATTTAACGAGACAAAACGGCCAGTGTAACGTCGCGGACGAAGTTCTGCGGCGACCAATTGTAAAATTGGGCATCGAAATTCTAATTTTATGTCGCCATTTGCGTTACGACCGGATCAGCACCGTCCCGAAGTTATCGACGTTGTGGCGATGACGTCAGAGCTAAGGGTTGTGACAGAGAAGGATGATGTTGGGGCGCTAGACCTTATAAAGAAGGGCGAAAATAAGTCTCCGGGTTGTCTAAGAAATGACGGATGCGCCAGGCTATAATATTTTACTATACTTTTATTGTGTCAACTAATATATATTGTATGTATCAACTATCTAAAAACTGTTCTAATACTTCACGTAATAATCCTAATATCACATTAATATCATATTAATATAAATATAAAGAGAAAGGAAAAAAATAAAGAGAGTGAAGGAATTACAAGTTGTATTTTTGAATATAACAAGATTTATAAAACTCTGCTTGTTACATTTTGTGTTTACAGCACATTGTATTAATACATGCATAAAAATAGTAATCATTACATTTACAAAGATATTATTAAATTATAAGAAAGTTCTAATTTAAAAGTGATACATTAATTTTCACATCTTATTACATCAGGTACATATAAGGACATCTCTCATGAAAAATAAACTATTTTTATCACAAGTGTTACTATTTAATTGTACGATTATAATTACTAGTATATTTCATAGTATAAACCATAAACACTCTGACATTTTAGCACACAACAATGAAGTGAACTTATATAAATATAACACATCTAAATCGTATATTACATTTAAATGTGTTTCTTGTCCTCAGACTCCTCTTCGGCAATGACGTTTTCTGTTCCAGGTTCAGGTAGCTGATCGCCGTCGACATCGGGCCTTGTCTGCAAATATTTCGGAAACCAAAAACAGGCGTAAGCCAACTTCAAAAACACCCAGACAAAAAAAGCCAACACTAAATACGAACAGGACGAGAAAATCATTTTCCATACGTTTACAACTACTTTTTGGTGTTTCATGATCGAATGCCTACTTAGGGGATATGTGGGAATGTGATCGTATTGTTCATAGCAACGGAAGTCTTACTACATATATTTCTAAGTGTAATTATGAATACTATATCGATATTTTACTGTTTGACGATAGTAATAAAAATATGACTGACATTTTGTAATGTGAATTACTTGTCGTTACTTAATATTATTGTGAAATAAAAAATGATCATGTGTTCTAACTTGTTATGCATTAATTTTAAAAAAAGATAAAAAAATTACCATATTATCCAAATTCATGAATTCGGATCTCTCCAAACACGCGGTTATATCTTCCAAATTCTCCACATAACCCATGCTTTTCTTCCTCTGTTCCATTTCTATTTTTTCCTGCATCTTCCTTAAACTCTCCTCAACAATATGCAGATTCGAATACATCTGTTGTCTCCCGTTAGAAAATTTGGTAAATACCCAAATTGCAATAAGAACGCATATACAGAACCACACGCTCAAGCCTATTTTTACGGGAAAATCATCAGATTTACTGTTCATGGTGTATTCAGGAGGTTCAGCAGTAACCGTGAAATAACGACTGGGGTTGAAAGAAAAATTCAGCTACAGCGTTTAGGATATCGATAGTCTTTAATTATTAAACGTTCAGATATTTCATGATTTATTTATTAAGTCTGATGGTTTATTGTTCGATATTACTACGTGGCTTTTAAAGGATCTTTACTTAAACATACTTTTATATTTAGGTGGTAACGCGCTATATCTTAATATTTTAAAAATATTCAAAAATATAATGAAATTGTAATAAAATGTATGATGCACTTTCAACTTCTAATGTACCTGGACTATCCTTCTCTACCTATCTCATTACCAAAAGTACATGGATAGAGTACTACTACCCTTATAATATTTACAGAAGTTTCTGAAAGAGCTCCATAGTCATACCGAGACGCTAGTCTATAGTAACATCATCGTTACCACTAAGTTTTGCTCAAAAACTTAAAATCATGAATCTGTTTATATCTTATTTAAGTATGTTCTTTCAAAGGTGTGATATTAATATTAATACCTAAATTTTGTCTCTCAGTATTAAAACCCAGTTCTTTCAAATGTTAACATGGAATTTGTAATATTAACTTCGAATATAGGATATATATAATTGTTAAACAAAACGTTTGTTTAAAGTGCCTTACTTTTAAAGGTTTACATTTCTTCTCCATTTATCTTATCTCCTAGTGACAGCATCTTTCACACCACTGAATTAGTAAATAAAATGGAAAATAGCCGCCAAAGATTTCTGCAATAAGACCTACCAACTTAAAATGAAAAATATTGGAATTTTACCAGTATCTGCAATCTCAAAAAAAGTTAGGCCTGATCTACATTCTGAATCTTCTAGTTGCATTTGCAAAACTCTTCAATTCTTGAAAACAAATAATAATAAATTGGCAAAAGTTGAAGTAAAAAGTTGAAGTAAAACTTGATTTTGCTTTAATATTTGTTACTTTGAATAAACGTATTAAAAATTAAAAAACAGGACCATAAGAATTAAAATAGACGCTTTACATCTAAATGATAATTAGCTATATTTTAGTAATATAACAATTATATATCACACATCTATGCGTTTTTGTAAAGTAATAATAATGTGGTAAGAAAATAAGATAGTTCTCCATCTTGAAAAAGTTAAACTTTTAGGCGCTCGAAACCAATTTAAAAAAAACCATTCGGTTATATTTTCTTGTAATTAAACACACCTTCAATGAAAAAAAGATCATTACCTATAATGTCATAAATTGCATTATGTATACCTGGAAGCTTCAGTGGCCTTCCTAAACCTAGCGAACACTCGAAGAGGCTATTTCAAAAAACTCATCAGTTCAAGTTCGGTTGTTAAAATATTGTTCACTCCAGCTGTTATGAAAGGAACAGAAAAAACCCTCCAAGCGAAGGTATTTAATGAAATCGTGTAACAACCCAAAGAACAACAAACATTGATTTGTTTCAATATTTATTAACACAGTTACTTTGAATAAACTTATTAAAAAAGAAAACAAAACAAAATTCTAATAACAATTGACGTAGACACTTTATATCTAAATCCTAATTTGTTATAAATATTTTGGTGATACATATACAAAAAAAATTGGTTCCTCCATTGTTTCTGCACCGGATAAATAGTAATTTAACACCTCAAATGTGCTTATTGGTGAGTAGATTAATACTTTTATATGAATAATGGGAATGGTGGGAAATAAATATAAAAATATCAACATTTAGTTATAAAATATTTATGGAATGTTTAAAAGGCAGTCCCGGATTTGTACCCACGTTTGTAAACCCTATAAATTAAAAAAGCATCAGCACTGAATGAATAATTGTCAATAACTCACAATGTAATACCTTTTTAGCAGTTTTTAGCTGCAAGAATGCATAGCTGGTTAATGTCTCCCTCAGGTCCATGTTTTTCTGAATTTGAAATCTTTCTATATCCTCAAGAGCTTTTGTTGAAAAATTTCTTTAAATCAAAACTTATATATTTCACTCCATTATTTCAATTATTTAAAAATATTGCTTACCCCAAAGTTTCTTTGTTATTGTTGACAGCTACTGCTCCATCATGAATTTGTTGATCTAACATATTCACTTTCAGTTCCCGAACCTCATCAGTATCAACAGCCCCAAACAAACGAGACATTAATCCTGATTTACCCTGTTGTACTTTTGTACGTTCTATATTCTTATTAGCAATATTCTCTTCTGAATCTTCTAGTTGCAATTGCAATACTTCCCGATTTTTGCAAACAGATAGCAATGAATTGGCAAAGAAAAGGTACTCTTTTAATTGATCTGCCAACAATTCTTCATCTTCCAGAGCAGCATCAATACAAGAAGCTAATGAATCCAAATAATGACCAATTTTTTGTAAACTGTCACCCATTTCCTTTTCATTGGCGCTCCATTCACTGAATACTCTACCATAGTTTCCATGGAGTTTATGGACGGCATATTGTCTTTCTGCCACTTTACATCTTGTTTTCAATAAATTATTTAAATTAGTATATAGGTTATGACTATACTCTTTAAAAGCCTCAAATTGTGGATCGGGGCGTTTTAGTCTAATTGATACACTTAAATTTTTCCATTTATTCTCCATTAGTTGTAAATAACCTATATATTTATAGTACTATTAATTTAATACTAATATTTACATATAACAATATACTATACCATTGGATTTAACAGATTCTTTCCATCCATCTTCTTCTTGAAGAAACTCTATAAAATGTGTATCCCAATTTAATATAGGATGGGATGCAATCCTTAATAAAAAATTCTCCAGGCCAGCCCTTCTACGATCTATAAAATTGGGATCAAATGTATCATTTGAAATTTTTTGCCAACCAAACATAACCCGTTTTTCTGGAAGTGGCGGAAAAACTATATATGGATATGTAACTTCGAGGTAGTCTCTTAATTGTTCAAATTCAGTATATCTCCTCCATACTGTAGCAATTTTGGCAAGTTTATGTTGAAAATTTGGATCAGTTACTCTAAAAAAATATTTTTATCCTGTGAAAATGGTAAACAAAATCATACATACTTTGTATCAATCAGATACACTGTATAGTAATCTCTAAGATTCAAAGCTCCATTGTTGCGTTTTTCAGATTCCGAAACTGTAATTTCTATATGATTTAAAAGTGTATCCTGAAAATGCAGTAACAAAATAAAAAATAATCTAATGAAATCGAATATTGTATTTAAAGCTTACGATTTTCTTCATTAAATTGCCATTATTTTTCATACTCCTTTGTTCTTTGGCATTCATTTTCGATGTTTATAAGGAAATAGTTTTATAATAAACGTTTTTGATTTATTTTATACTAAATGCATTGCCTAAAATAATCTATGGATAATTTCTATCTTAAAAATTAATACTAATGACAGACAAACAATTTGTTTTTTAGACATTGACAACGGTGTCAAAATAAAAATGAAATAGAAAAGTTAAAAAATAGTAGGTGTAATCTACAAATATGGGAAAATGCCTTTATTTTGTAATATTTTAATATTGTACTCTATTAAATTTAGACATAAAGATTAGCTCTACATAATGAAACTTACTTAAATCACATTGCTTTTTTTAATGTTTCTTTGACATACTTATATTTATTTTAGCTATAAAATGTAGCATTTAATTAATATTATTTTTAGAGAAAAAGAAAATTATCTGAATCACATTTGTCAATTAGTTATCACTAACTTAACCTCGCTTTTTAGATGAATTTAACGTTGAGATAAACCGGAGTTAAATTCGCAACTTTGGGAATATACAACAATGGCTAAGCCCAAAGATCCCTTTAAAATAGATTACGATGATCCAAAGTATCGTATTACTCCCGTGCAGCAAGCTGCAGCTTCTTGTACTGGTGCTTTAGTAACTTCTTTATTTAGTGAGTAAAGATGTTTTATGTTATAAAAATAATTTTAATTTATTGATATTTTTAGTGACGCCTTTGGATGTAGTAAAAATTCGTATGCAATCGCAGCAAAAAGTAGTAGATAAATGTTTTTTATATTGTAATGGGCTAATGGATCATATATGTAGTTGTCAGCCAACAGATCCAAAGAATTCTTGGAATAAATATCCCACACAATTTACTGGAACATTGGTCTGTATCTGGTTAAGCATGTTAATCTTTACATAATATTTTGGATAATTTTAGGATGCTTTTGTTCAGATTAGTCGTAATGAAGGTGTTACATCCCTTTGGAGTGGTCTTAGTCCTACATTGGTATTATCAGTACCAGCAACAATTTGTTATTTTGTTACGTATGAGCAGCTTAGGTTAAAATTAAAAAGTATCTACAATAAAAATAAAAAACTTAATGAAAAACATACCCAGCCTTATTGGATTCCATTAATATCAGGTGCTACAGCTCGTGTATTTTCTGTTACTCTTGTAAATCCATTGGAATTAATAAGGACAAAAATGCAATCACAAAAACTTAGCTATATAGGTATTTCATATCAGTTATAACATCAAATATAGATAATAATATCCTTAATTTATAGAACTTAATGAAGCTCTAAAGGTCTTATTAAAGCAAGATGGCATAAAAGGCTTGTGGAAAGGGATTTTTCCAACTCTTCTCAGAGATGTTCCCTTTTCTGCTATATATTGGATGAGCTATGAAACAATAAAATCATTTTGGAAAGTAGATCATCCTTCTTTTTGGCAGGCTTTTGTAGGTGGAGCTGTTTCAGGAAGTGTATGCATTGAAAAGGTCATTATTTATGAATGAGCTATAATTAAGAAATGTTTTAGTTGGCAGCTTCAATAACTGTTCCATTTGATGTGGTAAAAACTCATCAACAAATAGAGTTTGGAAGCACTCTTTTTAATGACAATGGTGGGTATTTTCTTTGTAATAACAATATATAACATATTGATTCTTTTTTAGGTGATGTACCTAAGAAATCAAGAACAACAAAAAACATTTTTTGGGATATATACCGCCAGAATGGAGTGAGAGGTTTCTATGCAGGATTAGTTCCTAGACTGATTAAAGTGGCTCCTGCATGTGCTATTATGATTTCATCCTTTGAATATGGAAAAGTGTTCTTCAACAGGTTAGCAAATCAAAGTGATTTTATTAGTCAAGAAATGGTGATCAGGCAAAATATTAAGGAGTAATTGGTGTTGGTATAATTTACAATGAAAATTGATACTGATATTTGATGGAGCTAGTTTTAAAATATATTAACAAAGTGTTGGAGAAATGATATGGATATCTGATAAAGATCGGTGCTGTTAGTTTTTACATATATGTTTCAATTTGCACGCTATGTTTATTAGGTTTTTCTAGGTTTAATAAAACACATTTTAATTAGTTAACGATTGCACATTAGAGGGTTTAGTGGTTTAATCAATATTCAATGTCAAAGAATTTATAATATTTTTCTTTATTAGTTTCTAAAAGAGAATTAGCAACTGGCCCTGATAGGACATAAGATGCAGCAGCATTTATAGTATGATGGAAATTTTAGGTACAGATCATCTGTTAACTTTTTAAAGAGTCTTTGTTTTTGATACCAGCTTGTGGTCGATTTTTAACATGTTACTTAAAGTATATTATAATAAACATTTTATTGTAGTTTTTACTGCTACAGTTAAAGTATATTTTTAAAATAATATAAACAAAGTTAATTTATTAATCTATGTTAATGTTCCTAAAGTTTAATAGAAATTTTATGTTATACAGTATGTTTACTGGGAAAGTTTAAATTTCAACATGTTCTAAATGATACAAAAGTAATTTTAGGAAGGTATTAATTTATCAAGATGTGCGTAATTTCAATGGATTTTATTTTTTGTATAAGGCCCCCTGTAAATGTTTTCCATATTTTTTTACACATTCCTTTGAACTGAAAGTTAAAAAACGTAAAAGGTTTCACCTTCAAATTGTATAACATTTTAAAAACCTCTTTTTGAGTTTTTTGTTGCATTGCTGTTACACTGCCTAGGAAAATTTTCATTTACAATTTTAGTGCAAGTTTTTCTTGAAACATCTTTTAAAACCGTTATTAATTTAATTTTATGTTTTGTTTGTTTAAAAACATCTTTAGAGTATGCAACAACAGAATCATGTGCTCCATGTACGTTTTCTTTTGTCGACGTTGGATTCATTGAGTGCATAACCAGCATTATACAATTTTTTCACCTTCTTAAACTATGCTAATTCTGGAAAACGGGCAGTTAGTGAACTTCTCCTAGTTTAACCTTTGCGCAATCTAAACTAATTAAACTTTCCCAGTTGACAAGCTGTATATTGTTAATGGTGATAATAGTCACTTAATGACAATAGAAAGTTGTAAATGACGGGTAGTTGTGCACATAATGGGTATGAAATGAAATTAATCTTTGTTTTAGGATCAAATATAGTTCGGAAGACCCCGCCGTTACAGTTTATAACATTGATAAACTCACCTTGGCTTAAACCTAGATCTATTATCTGTTATTTTTTACTTGTTTTTCAATTTTTTTTCATCGTATACAATATATATTACCTGATAAGTTTTTCTAGTTTTGACCATGGTGTAGATGTATGTGACAGTATTTGAAAGTTGTGTTCCCAACGTTGTGTTGGCAATGTTGAATAAAATCTTTATTTTAAGTGGGCCGTAGTTTTAATGTCTCTCCCTGGTTATCTTATTTCATTGGTTGTTTTTAGATCGTATTTTCAAGAGTTCCGAGACCAGGCAGAACCAGCAACTCCAAAATTCGATAGATTTGCATATTTAACACATTTGATGGCTATGGTTGTTTGAGTTTAAGATTATCTATGTATATAAGATTCAACCCAATAGGTTTTGCTTTATGTTTTTTTTTTATTTTGGCATATATTTGTGATTTTTAAGTTTACAATACAATATTTAATCAACTATTAATATTCCCGGTTTTATAATTTTTCGAGTTTTTAGAGGAATCCATGTAAATAAAATAACAAATTTATATTGTTTTGAAAGAGTTATTTTATCTCAGTGCAGAAGTGTACACAAATATAATTTATTAAAAAAAATCATCCATACAGATTCCAACAACGTCCAGTAAACTTGAAACATATTTTATCATATTATCTATTTATTTTATTAGAATTACATAATTACAGTCTTTTTATTACTTAATGAGTATTATTAAATTTACTTCATATCCATTTTGTCAGTGTTGGGTACAAAACATGATAAAATAAATCCACCTGAAATATAATATGATTTCAAGAAAACTACAAAGTTTAAAAACTTACTAATGGTCAAAGTACTCCACGCTATAAGTAATGGGGCACATCCCATTTCCACTAGCATGGGTACAATCATATTTCCCAATACCGTCAGCGATCGTCCAATTAGAAGACTGAATGAAAACGCCATTGCTCTGGAAAGAAGTTAAGTTTATGTAATTGTTAATAGCTAAAGCTAACTCACTCACCTTAAAGTAGTGGGAAATATTACAACGACAATAGTAACGAATATGTCGAAGCAAATACTCAATGATAAGAAAAATAGTGATCCTAGTACAAGGGTGGTAGTTATATTTTTTGATAAGTATAAACAACTTATTGTTATTCCAGCTGTTACATTTAAAATATCTGCAAAATTTAGGATGAAGAATTTGAGCAAGACAATGTTGATTATTAACACTTACTGAGTAGATTCTTTTTGCCCAATAAGTTTATAAATGTTCCTGCCGTTAGGTAGGCAATCATTGTTGCAGTCGCCACAATGGTTGAATTTAAATATACTTGAAAATTATTTTCGGTATTCTAGAATGAACGTATTATTCTGTGTATTGTAATAAAATATAAGAAAAATAAGTCTGCGAAAAAATATAGACTCTCATTTTGAAATATTTGTAATACATAAAGTAGACGCCCATTCATTAATGTGCACTAATTCAAACCAAGCGTAGTTCACATTTTAGAAATATTTACATTAACGAAAGTATTTACATTAATTACATTAACGATTTAAATGATATTGTTTTATTGAAAGAAATAGTCAATATATATATACATATATTTTTAATGAATTAAACAAACAGTTATAATTATTTTTTAGTTAGAAGAAAAATAATTTGTAATTTTTGTCTGCCGTAATTGGCGTTTGACATTGTCTTCCAATGCTAAAATATCTGTGTGTGACATTTTCTTTTTTCAGCCAAATTTAAAGCTCATAAAACCCATACTTTAAGGTTATGTTATTGACAGATGTCCGGTCTTCCTTGACGTTTTAAATCAGACATATTATATGACTTAATTGGTGGTTTCCAGTTTTGTTAAACATCAGATACTTTTTCGTACGCCACAAATCATAGAAATTTACCATGGGAATTTAAAAGCATAGAGAAATTAAATGTGATCTAATGCATAGAGAAATTATGCTTAAAAGGGCACACCCGTAACCATGTTTTGCACGTTCGAATCACCAGGGGGCGGGAGGTAAAAAGATGACAGATTTATTTTCTTCCTTTCAATTTAAAATTTTGTAACATCTTTTTTATAGGTTATTTTTTTTGTGCATAAGACGTTGTTTTATTATATTGTTAATAGATCCTTAAGCTGTCTATTTAACTCCTCGATTTTACCAAAATATGAGCACAGTAGTAATTTTGATATATATCATACACTTACATTTTTTGTCCCCGTTCTTTAAAGTGTTACTTTTTGATATGTTTTCTCCATTCTGGAGTATATCTACAATTTAACGGTTTTAATGATCCGTTCACAATAACATCACATAAAATATAAACAGACACAGACACACTGTGCTGCTTTGCTTTCAGAATTAGGGAACAAAAAGTTAGAAAATTTAATACATATTATTTAAATTGATAGCACTAAAGAAATATGAAAAAAGCGCTATAGACAATTTTGATTATATTTGCCAGGAGATATCTTATGTAGTCAATTAGATTGCTTAGAAAGGCTTTCTTATATTCACATTCAATTATTTTTTATTTATATTAATTATATAGTTATATTTTAGCTTTATGATATTTTATAATATCTGTATTAATATAGAATTTTATTTGAATAAATTATTTAGAAAAACTTTGGGTTTTATTTCAAATTTAATTGGTTAGTAGTATATGACGTGGGAGGTTGGTCACGTGATGCGTATGAAGTCCTCGACCAATGAAATACTTTCCTATTAAAATATCTTCTTTACAGGTGCCTGTAATGGTAATTTAAATTAACCAATGAAATTCAGCGAAATAACGTTCTCAGTGACTTTTTGCTGAGACCACGCAAAATAATTCTGAAATTATTTGCATTAAGTTAACACTCTATATATTACTCTATCGGTTGTCTATAAATTGTAAAAAAATGCCTTTAAGCTAGTGTTAAGGTGTTTCTGTTTTTTATATAACATTATCTATTATTCTAGGGTAATATAGCAATGGGTCACGCAAATAAAGATTTAGTCAAATATTTAAAATAATTATATATATATATCTATATTTTTTCAGAGCTCTGTTTAAATTTTAAATAGTTTTTCGTTTGAGCCATAATTTTAAAACACTTACCACCAAACAGACTGCGTCATTCTCATTTTCTGCAGTTGGTGTTCGGAGAACAGTCAAAATATTACACATACTAGCTGACGCATTGTTAGCAACTTGGTAATCGTGTGCAGCTTGGAAGAGTTGCGGCATGTATAATCGAAATGTGTTTACCCTGTCCACAAATATGCGTCCATTAAAAATTGTATTTGTCATCAAGTACGACTTACGTGACTTGAAACAAAGCCTGAATGCCACAAACTAAAAATAAGTGGAGACAATGTTTTTTCCCAAATAAGGGCGAAATTTGTTTCCAGCCGATTTTCGCGTACTCTAACCAGGACTTCTTGGAACTGGCCTCGTTGATTTCTTCTTTTTCTTGTATTAAAGCTTTTACCTAAAAGTAAAAGGCAATAGTTTTTTTGAAACGTATGCTTTTTATTGATTTTTTTTGGGCCATACCGGATATAACTCTTTGTCTTGACCAGTGTTTGCTGAATACACTTGTTTCAACACTGTTAATGCTTCGTCATTTTTGTTACAGCTCATCAAGAATTTCGGCGTTTCTGGCAAAAAATATAGACATATTGTGGTGATAGCTGATGGCGTAGCACAAATAAGAAACAACACATTCCACGAGTACAGTTCTGTAAGTAAAATAAGGTATATTTAATTCATATTTTCTATGCACCTTTTTAAACTATTTTACTTATCGTAGCGATCGTGTAGCTGATATTCAGCGTGGTAACTGCTGATGACAGAAGAGGTATTATAACGTTTCCGAAACAAAACATCGATCCGTATAACATTTGAATCTTTCCTCGGTATTCCGTTGAGTGAAATTCGTGAAGGTATGTGTTGACTGCTATATATAGCCCTCCAGTTCTAAATGAAAATACTGTTGTGAATACTGCTTAATTGTGAAACCTAACTATGAGAGGTAATTAACAGGTGGTTGCGCAACGCATAATCATAAAGTTTTTAACCATGAAGGCCTAGTTTGGGGATCAGAAAATTCAGGGGTGGGCGAGATTGTGCCGAAAATGAAAGTTATAATAGATGCCCACGAACGAACAAATAACAACATCCGTAATGTTCGAGAGCTTATTGAAGGTGATCGCCGATTAAAGATTGAAGAAATCTCATCAGAATTGAGTATCAGCTATGAAGGTTTTCCATCAATCATTACTACTCAACTTGGCTTTAAAAATACCGCAGTTTTGACAAGGAATAGATCATCCACACACATCCCGAGCACCCTCCTTATAGCCCTGACTTAACTTCTTGTGATTATTTTTTGTTTGCGCCCTTCAAATAATTACTTGGAGGCAAAATATTTGAAAGCGATGAAGAGGTAGAGGAGTATGTGCGCAATTGGCTGACAACTTGCCCTTAAACATTTTATAAAGAAGGAATATTCAAGGTTTCAAATCGGTGGCATAAGTATGTAGAGCATGGAGAAGCACTACATAGAAAAATGTTAAATGTTTAGTCTGTGTATACCATTGATCAATACATTTATTTTACAAAGTTACCTTTTATATTTGATTCCCTCTCGTATTATTTTTTCATATCACTCAATAAATTGGGTTTATATAATATAATAGTAATCTCTAGGTATTTTTTTTAAATTTAATTATTTATTGCGAAAAATCGGTAGAATGCATTTTATTCAAAGCATTTCTACCAATCTTTTAGGCAATTTATGGAATCAATTTCGAAAAAACGATACGTCCTTTAAGACTATCTTCGAATCGATCCTTTTTTGTGCTCAACTGCTGCTCAGACAGCCCTCTCACAGGAGAATACGCGGTGGCTGCTCCACTTTAGTGTTTCCAATTATGTTGTCACCGGTTTTGTAACATGTAGTCGCACGGTGTCATGCTCAAGTAAAACATTTTTGTACCTTTGCTCCTGTTCTGGCCAATTCTCGACACAAATGCATCAATTGTAGTTGACAGCGATCCCCACTGATGGTTTCATCGAGTAAAGTCTTCAAAAGATCATTTTCAATTTTTTTTTTGGTTCTCCAGATCGTTCTTTATCTTAGTTGTCAATATCACCACTTTTACAACATCAAGTATGGTTGCCATAAACTTCACAAAACGCCGACCGTCAGCCGCCTTGTTTAAGTTGAGATACAAAATGAAAAATCTCTTGCAAATGCGATTTCCTCGGAACAAATTCAGATGTTTTCAACACGCTGAAAACATTTTACGATTTAATTTACAGTAATACCATCTGTAAATTATTTAAAATTAATTTATAGTAGACAATGTTTTCTGATATCTCTAACTCTTTTTATTACTTTCTCTAACTAAAGTCACTGAGAAAGTAGAGATTAAACTTTATAAACAATTTTGGAGAATTGTTTTGCGACTATTGTGAACTTATTGTTTTGATAGCTATGGTAAGAACCGTGAAGACATTGGATTGGTTCATTTCGTTTTCATGGTGCGCATGTTTATTTGTTTTGGGCGCTATTTTCAGTGTGCCTTCAAAATTCCAAACTGATTGGATCAAATATGAAAAAAAGTCTGATCTTTATCACGTGTTTTGTTGGAGTAAGTTTA
Organism: Rhynchophorus ferrugineus; assembly: GCF_030347505.1. NCBI lineage: Eukaryota > Metazoa > Arthropoda > Insecta > Coleoptera > Curculionidae > Rhynchophorus > Rhynchophorus ferrugineus. Next base: position 84,200,838 of record NW_027472580.1, on the reverse strand, counting down.
TTCATAATAATAATGATTCAAATATTTATATTTTAATTTCAGAAATTCTCGAAAGAAGCTATGCATATAGGGGATATCCTTTTATTCTTGGATCAACTATACAAGGTGCAACTTCACAAAAATAATAGCCCCTGCTATATAAACTATTTAAGAGATGATGAACCGTAAGTTCGATACGCGAATTTTGGTGCAAAGTGATTCAGTACTTAAATAGTGCAAAATTTTATTATCCAACTTAAAACAAATATGTTAAAGCTTTCAGGAGCTTTTTTTTTCTTATGGATTTAGGAATATATATCCTTCAACAAGCATATTTGAAAAATAATGTAAAGCGCTTATCATATTTTTTTTATCTTTCGCCTTTAGAGAATTATGAAGGGAATGAATAGGAGGTTTGGTTTTCTATCTTCAGTTCCAGATGTTTCCACACGAACAAACAACATTTTGCGTATTCTAGGGTATTTGGTAAAACTTAAAAAAAATGTATTGTATTTTTTTGGCATTCAAGTATCAATAACTCTGTAGACCGACAAGTTGAGAATAATTTTATAGAGAGAAGACATTATCTCATGTCCCAGACTTTAATAAAATTGATGTATTATACTGTTAGCAGCTTTTTATTTTATCTTGTGATTACCACATTGATAATATAATACATTTTTTATCAGATATCGAAAAATAATAACAAGGTGTGCCATATACTTCTGGTTTAAACAAGTTATGAGAATTTTAATAAGGAAAGAGTCAAAGTTCGCTCTCAGTTTAAAAATACAAAAAGACAGAACCCTAGCAGATCCTTTAAAATGACGACTCTCTACAATACGTCCTGTCGGAGACAATAGTGAACAAGCGCCACGAAAATTAGAACAGGCAAGTAACAATATAAATAATTGGACACAAGCTTGGAAAATTAGAATTAATGAAAGTAAATCTATACATGTGCAGTTCACCTATAAACAGACCGTACAAACACCAATAACAATAATAATACTATCATTCCATATAGCAACAACGCTACATATCTCGGAATGAATCTTGATGCAAAATTTCTCTGGAAGAAACATATAAAGAAGAAAAGAAAAGAAGTGGAATTGAAATATAGGAAAATGTACTGGCTTATTGGAAGAAAATCACAATTATTAGTACATAATAAATTGCTATTATACAAGCAAATATTGAAACCTATATGGCCATACGGAGTTCAATTATGGGGATGTTCTGCAAAGAGTAACATAAATAAAGATACCACACAGTTAGTCAAGATATTAAGAGAAGGGGGCATGAGGAAAGACTCTATTACCATGATAATATTGAAATATTGCAGCTTTTGGATACCACCAGAACAGGACACCGACTCAAAATAATCAAACTCAAAATCAAATCAAAAGAGACTGAGATTGGGTCGATGGGTCCTCCTAGTTATATACCTAGATTGAAGTTATCATAAAGACAAATTGTAGGTTAGACGGAAACGATTAGTAACAATGTAATTTTTTTAGAGATTATATATATTTCATATATTGTTAGTGAATTTAATTTAGTATTTTTTTACAAATTAAATTGTTTTTTTATTTCAATTTCATCGGCTAATGACACGTGATATCAGGGTTTTCATGTGCCGCACCTGTGCGCCAATCTTTATTGAAGAACCATTCATATGTCTTCACAGTAAAATGTTTTTGATATTAATATGTTTAAACTGACCAATCAAATTACTTGAATTGACTATTATAGCCCTATCTAGATATTGGAAGTAGCGAAATTTTTTTCCAGAGACCCCATAGTAGAAGGTGGCGCAATCTATACGTCGGGACTGGGAATTATTCAAAGTTGATGAAAAAGTTATCCACTTAGCAAACTGTTTTCTTTATTGGGATTTAAAATTGTTATTTTATATAATATTATTTATGATTATATTTTAATTTTAATTGGAATATTATCTTTCTAATACCGGTAAGATTCTTACGGCGCAAGGAGTAGCCTGAGCTTTAAACGGTTTAATCACCACCAATAATAGAACTTGTACTATTTTATATTGGATATTGTTGTTAAAATTCGCCATTCAACTTATAATGTGGTAATTATTGATGAATCGAATAAATTAAGCTTTATAACATTTAAAATTGTAATAGTAATTTAATTTTAATTCACTAAGTACATGTATTTATCAAAGAATCTAAATCAACAATAATAAACTTAATCTTGGAAATATTATTCATTGTTTTCTTTGACTTTGCTTAATTTCTAACATAACACTTCAATACCCCTTGGGAAGTAACTTGCAGGCGTCAGAAGTACAGAAGAACTTCAGTTTTGAACTATTAGGTACCTGAGTGTAACATATTTGACAAGGAACGACTTGTTGAACCAAAATAATTCGAAGGGAATTAAAGAAGGATACGAAAAAGTTGTAGAAGACGAAGGAAAATATTTGAATTAACATATGTTGTACATATTTTTCGAAATAAATGCATTTAGATTGAAAATATTATCAGGGTATATTTAAGCAGTTAGAAAACCGTGGATATATTTATATTTTAATAGCAATTTCAAGCCTGTCAATATTAAGTATACACCTAATATTTTGAGTTATGTCATCATAATTATATTTAAAAAGGTTAGGTTATTTCAGTACTTACATAGTTCCTCCACAAAATTGAAGTACACATAATAAATCAACCCTAGGACTGAAGCTTTTCCCTACTGTAATAAGAGTCTCGATAAGAAATCCTATCAATAGTGGTTTTTTTCTTCCAAGGGTATCAAGCAGGAAACCCCAAAAGCACCCCGATGTTGTCATACCTTAAAGCAAAATATGTAGTGAAATTGCTCTAATATTAAAGTATCTTCTCTTACCCAAGAAAGCCATCGAATTCAGTAAACCCTTTTGGCTTGATGTAAGATTCAAATCACAGGCAGCCATTGGTATAATGAAAGATATGACGCCGGTTTCGAACTGCATAGTTAGAGCGCCAGCTATAGATATACATAGCAGCATTACGTTGAATTTTCCAAATTTGGTGGCTTCTATTGCCGTTTGGAAGTCGGCAGGATTATTTGACATTCCTAATTCAACTTGGCCTACTGGAAATTAATGTAATAAGTTTAGTTTCACAATCTAAGTGCTTTACAAGAGTTTAAAATTATATCAGATTAGTTATTAAGACATGAATTCCAAGAAGTAAAAAATATATTAAAAGTATAGGTATCGTTTCAATACTGGCTTGACTGGGATCATTTTCTTTGTCGTATTTTGCACAATTACCTAAGGACTACCACAAATCTTAAACAATCACGAACATAAATTCACTATCATGCTCCAGCAGTATTTGAACCCGCGATTATCGCAACAGTAGGAGGACCGTCCGGTCGCCTTTACCACTGCGTCAACCAAGTCGGCGAACCTTTATTTTAGACTTGATACGAATTATTTAAAAGTAGTACAGCGTCAAATGTTTGCTGATATGAAATTGCAAGTTATACCAAATGAAGACTCAGCTCTTTTAGTTTAGAAGTTTACAGTATTCAAAAGCTAAGAGCGGACGCTTCACATGCGGAACACCACCAAGGTCAACTAACGAATAGGTATAGTTCACTGATTACACGGCAACAATAAGATTTCTTTCGTAAATCATTTGTAGATCCTGGACAAACTGGTAGTAGTCGATGTCAAAATGGGACATTCACTTAAAAATATTCAGTCTTAGAGCTTTATTACAAACTCTCAAAAAATAGTGAGCAGGTGTCTGTCTGTATGCGGAAAAAGTCAATGATGCAAAGTTTGATTTTCATGTTTTGCTTCATGAATCGCAGAATACCGTTTAAATTTCGAATAGGAAGTTTTCCGGTACTTGATATACAGTTCAGAACGCTTTAGTGTATGAACAGTACCAAGCCTTGAACAATGTATATCATTTTATCCATAACTAATGTGTTTAACCTGAAAGTTTCTTTCATGATAACATTCGCAAACAAATGACAAACGATTAGTTATTGCCTCCGATTCAATGAGCTCCTTAAAGTGCCTCCAACCATCTCTACCTCTACACCCGTTAGGAGTGCTTATAGGTGAACTAAGCTCTAAATTGGAAAGAAGTGGCAAAACCATCACTTTTATGTGGCTCCCTTCTCTCTACGATCATTGAAAGTGAAAGAGCGGATTACTTCGCCAAGAAAAGGGAATGATCACTTACGGAGAACTTCCCCTTCTAGAGTAGAAATATGATCCACCACTCTACTAGGATCTCTAAACATCTAGACCAACTCAGATGGAATCTAACAGAAAACAACAAGCTTTCGGAGGTGAAAAAAAAGTATGATCAGGACCTTAACACCACCAACATCAGTAGACGCAACTTAAGCTTATTCTCGCCTCTCAGAATTGGCCACTGGAAACTGATCCATGAGTTTCTTATTCAGTAAAGAAGTTCACCACTGTGCGTCGAATGTGGTTCCGCATTGTCTATCAAACACATACTAACTGAATGTCGAAGATACAGCGCGTAGAGGGTGGTATTATGTAATATCATGTATGTTCATTTACATTTTTTGTATCTTGTATCCCTATCACTGTCATGTGTTGGGCGACTATTGTACTGTAGCATTTATATATTCATGCATCTGTATGATTTTACATATTTTACTTGTCATCTTTCAATTTGTACCCTTTATCCCACACATCTAACTATAGGCTTATACTTTATATCCGACCATGTATTTATATTATTCTTTGCATTGTATACTTGTAATAATATTGTATACGTTAACTGATGTAAATGTGATGTATATTGTATATCTGCAAACAGACCCTAAATAGTCCAGGAGGCTGATGGGACTATAATATATAAATAAATAAATAAAACTTCCATGGCAAATTTGATGTGTTTACAAAACATGATGATACACTTCAAGAATATTAATGAAGTCCTTGCGTCTTACCTTTGACTTCTCCTTTAGACATACTCGCACCTTTATTTCAACAAAATTTCTATTCTAAACTTAATTTACTAATTTTGGAATACTGTTCAGACAAGTTATAATTTCATACTGGAGATATATGTTATATTTATAGAAATATTTCGTCAAATATCAAAAATTGTCTATATAAACAGCTCTCCTGGGAGTAGAATTATTATTTGAAAAAGATTTAATGTATTTACTGATTTAACATGAATTTAAAGATATTTTCTTATGCTTTTTGTATGTCTATATAAGAATGATTTAACGCGTTTTGGTTAGAGTCTTACAGTGTGGAGTAGATTTATATTTTATTAGGTTGTGATTTTTTATTTCATAAAAGTCACCGGGCTTTGATTATTGTTTTCTTATGAAATAGTTGACGTTTTATTCATGTGATCAATATTATCGTAAGATATGGTTCTTCAAATATTTTAACAATAGTTCACATGTATGGGGGGTTGTATAATTTGGCTTATTAATGTTTAATTCATTTATTTACTACTAGAAATTAAAAAAATGGACATCTATAATGTTACAAGGGCTGTTCGGTAAGTACCTTGTCTTAAATAAATAGTATGAAATAATAGAATAGGTGCTCAGATATTTGTCAACAGCAGGACTACAATTTTGATGCTCTTTTAATATTGCATTTTTCGTAAGAGCATAATTAACATATGATTAAATTATATTAATTTGATACATTGGACATTCCTACTATTTGCTATCAATGCAACAAAAATCATTAAAAGGATTTTGTGCCACGGATGATGCTTGGACTTATCATCATGACCCTCAACTCGAGGAATAGTCTAAGGAATTGTGTGGATCCGGTTCTTAAGCTTAAGCGGAACCGAAATTATGTATCGACCAGTGAATTGTTCATGTCAGTTTTTGTGATGAAAAAGAATTTTGTTAGTGAATGTTGTGGGTATGGATATTTTTAATTTATATTTTTAGCTCTCTATCGACAAAAGTATAAAATAGCCCGAGTATGATCGCATGTCTTAGTTCTCCATGTTCTCTTGGTTACTTTTCCGTCGGTAGATTTAATGTCGAGTTCGGGTAAGTTCACATTGTGTGGTAAATTTAAGTTTAGGGTAAATGATACGGCTCGGTGAATGGAGGTAAAACGAAATGAAACAGTGGTGTTTACATTATGTGACCGTTATTTATTGGCTATATAAAAAAATGTGAAAAATACAATTAGATAAAATGGATGACAGTGATGTTACCTGGAGACGAGGCTTGGGCAGTCGATGGTGGCACGTCTAAACCAAGCGATGGTTGAGCACTGAATGAATCGAAATACCCTTCAATAACTTCCCAGATAAACGTCTCGGGGTTGCTGCCAACTATTCGTTATCGGATTCTAGCTGGCACCCCGCCCGTGTTCAACATCTGGGATTATATTTCTGGGTATTTTGTAGACCGTTATTCCACGATGTAAAATTCGACATGGCTCAAGGGCGCTACATAAGTAATAACAGTAACAGTAGTTAATAGAAATGAGAGCATATATTCATTATAGATATATCATATTGGATTGTTGATTTGAAACGGATTAAGTAATGTTTGGAGACCAATCGCATTTTTTTTAAACTGGTAGAAAATTACCTATATGTTGATCAAATTTTATTGTGATCAAAAAACATTAGGGCAAAAAATTAGGACCCTACCTTTTTAAAGAGACCGGAATTTCAGCCCGATAATGTTTAATTTTTTCGTCATGGCAATGCCTCTCTTTCAACTACATTGGTTCCTCGCGAATTAATGAAAGAAATCAGTTAAAAGGTTTTCGCAGTGATGCTACTTACTTGTCTGATTTAGATCTACGGGACTTTTGACTTATCTTTAAATTCAAAATTGCACCTTGAAGATTTTTTTTGAGTCGATTTTTTTAGTCATTTTGAGGACTCTTATTCAGTGGTAAAAAAAACCGTCCTTGATCTGATTTTTAGGGAGGGATATCACCGTTACATCTTAAATATCTTAAAAAGAAATACGAGGTATGTCAGTCGGAAGGTCCAGGTATTTCGATGTTCCTTTTGTCAATTATTATTCATTATTAATTATTGGCAGTACCGTTTTTATAGGTACACAGGTTTGTAGACTTTCGTCAAACTACTCAAACAGGGACAGCAATAACCAGTAATTATTTTAAAAAAAATTTCAGCCATTTTCATAATTTAGCTGACTATGATAACCAACTTATATTTCCAATCTTGAAATTTGCATCATGATTCCTGACTACTATGTAACAATTTTTTTCTTCTCTTCTCTTGAAAAACACTAAAATAAGACATTTTGCACCAATTGCAACAAAAATATTAAATTATTGGAAAGTAATAGTAGTAGTAAATAAGTATAGTAAAAATTTGATTAGGTTTGCTTCATGCATTCAATTTAAAATAAGGCATAACCTCATACATTTATTTTCTATATTTATTAATAGTATTTATTAAAAGGTAGATAGAAAAAAATATTTTTGGTTGAGATAATTTTCTGTAACTGGAGTTCGGTCAAACATATTGGGTTTTGTACAGCCATAGGTGTCTCTTAAGTCTGAAATAAAATAGCCCCCTTAACACACCATCGCCGCATTTTTTCAAATTTCAAGGTCTGAGTACTCCCTTAATTATATGTTTTATTTCGGTACTAAAATCCGAATTCGTGTTCTGTTTTATTTGATCACGGGCTATATTAATCACATGTTCTTATTTAATATCGAATTTGTTGTTAGTGTTAGTTTAGAACAAAAGGTTGGTATACGTCAGGCTATTGAAAATTTTCAACCGTTATTTATTTTTCACAACGTATGCATCATTATCTGACTTTAACATTCCCTGTCTAATATTTAAATCAGATACAAGCAGTGGAAAAATATATAAGCAAATACAAACAGCTTAGATATTCATGATTTGTGGGTTTCTTTGTTGTATTCGTTTGTTTTGTATCAAGTTATTTTTGATAAAGATTTAGAGGAGAGATAGATTATTAGAAAAACATTTCGCGTATTCACTCATATGTTTTTTTATTTTAACGAATTCAAATCATTGGCCAAAATAACAATAAATCATTTTTGTTGTTGCTTACTTTATATTATTTATATTAGCATTTAAATGATTGTATTAAAAATAAAATTTATTACAATTTCGATTAATTGCATTTCTATACATTTCTACCATTTTTGTAGAACGGTGTCTATTACAGATTAGTAGTGTTGTTATCGTGTTTATGAAGCCAGCATGTCGCCACTTCTTATCCAGCATTTTAAGAAGGTTAGACTCGAAGTCAAAGAACTGTCCTGGGTATTTGAAATATACTTTCAATCTTAGCTAAGATCAGACATCGGTCCTCGGTCAATTACTAAGGCAATATAGACTCATATAACAATTGTAATAAATTCATTAATTATAAATTGATATTGTACTAAGTTAATGCAATACTACAAATTAATGTCAGTGAAATCGAAAAAATCGTTTAAAAATTGACATAAAATTTTGGATAGACTAATATAGATAGTTGTTCTAATGTCTTCAGAGTCAACAAAAACAAATAATATTTATATTTTCAAAATTTGTAAAAAGTTTAAATTAAAAATAGTAGCAGTTAAAAAATTAGCTGTACATGTTCTGTGTGTATATGTCCAAATTATTGGATTTATTATAATTATTCATTATTCAAAATTAAGAATGTGTTATATCGTGCGACTAATATTGCCCGGATGTTCAAAAAACAACATGGTACTTTTCAACGATTATTTTAGATCAGAAAATGTGATGAGTGAGATGTCTAGGCATAGGAGTTTCGCTTATATTATAATAAGATAGTCCGACAGTATCGTTTTTGATGTCAGTTCAATAAGTTTAACAAAGTAAGTAAAATAAAATGTCCTGTTTTTATAAGTAGTGTTCGGCCAAAATTATCGCAGTTGAAGCGACAGAAGGTGGATTTTGGTGGTGCTCACAGTCCCCTAGCTAGGAACTATTACAATTACGAAAAATCTATGAAAAAAGAGACTTTCCTAGTCTGTGAACTCCTGGCACAAGAATAGCAGTTCATGGTGTATGGCTACTAAAAGTTGATTATAGTAATTGAGTTGCGCAACCGAAGACTATTGTGTTTGAAAGTGAAAATGAAATAATAGTTTACACATTTCATAATTTATATAGAATATTTTAAAATACTTATTTGAAAAAAATACCATTTGACTCATTTGCATATTCTTGCATATGATAATTTGCATTCATATATATATCAATGATCCTTCTACTAAAATATTTTTTAATCGCAGTAGTTCATCAACAAACACTATGACATGTTTATTTTTGGATGTATATTGAATATCACTTTAGACATTCAGAAAAACTCTGATTTGTGGAGTTTATTAAATTCATCCAGGAGTAATAAAAATAAAATAATAAAATAGTTTAAACCAATTCATTATTAATTTAATATTATATTCAATGTTCACATTGTTTTAATTCTGTTAATATCCATTTTGTCAGTGTCTGGTATTAAGAAGTATAAAAGTAAAGAACCTGAAAAAAATGATTTCGTTATTAGTTTATTTACATACTCTAACTTGCAGTTAATAATGTATAAATGATTTATATTGGAACTATTTTATGACATTATAAATTGCTACAATACTATTTTATATATGAACTGATAACTAATATGTTTGTTCTCACTTGATTACTAAGTATATATAAGATGAGGCAACTCCCGCTACCATTTGATTGCGCGCCATCTAGATTATGTGAGGTCAAGCTCAGTTTCGCTTTAACCATTGTATTGTGTAGCCCTCTAAAATTTATTATGGATAAATATACGTCACAAGAACGAGCAGAAATAGTGGCAATATTTATTGAAAATAATTGTTCCATTATTGCCACTCAGCGGAAATTGCGTCATTGGTAGAGGGAAATTTGTCCCATGTTGTATAATATACTTTTTTGACTTATTATTTGACTCTTGTAACATATATTTTGATCACCATCATCATTTCGTAAACCAAAAATCTGTTTTAAGGTTGTTTTCTAATTTTGAAGATTCTTTCGGATATATTAGGATAATTAGTTTTATTCATAATGTTATCCATTGTTTGTGAAGTATTTTCTCGTTTTTGTTTTTTCATTAGAGCATTAATTTGTTTCTATGAATATTGCATTAGAATTGCCAAGTAGACTTCATCTCCTGTTTTCTTGTTATTCATGTAAAAAAAATCAATGGCTCAAAAAGTACTATTAGGACTCCGCTCTATCAGCTACAACAATAACACGTTGGTTTGCTGACTTCAAATGTGGTTGTAGAGACACCGATGATGCAGAACGCAGTGGACGTCCAAATGAGGTGGTAACACAGAAAATATTTAAATAATCCGAAAAATCATTTTGAATGATCGAAAAGTGAAGTTGTTTAAGGTAACTAACATAGTAACGATATCAAAAGATGCTGTTGGTTTTATATTGCACGAGCATTTGACTATCACAAAGCTCTGTTCAAAGTGGGTGCCGCGTTTGCTGACTGTTGACCAAAAACAAAAACGTGTTGATGATTCTGAGTAGTCTTTAGCCATGTTTAAACGTAACAAATCGGAATTTTTGCATCGATATGTGACATTGGATGAAACATGGATCACCCCGGAATCAAAACGATCGTCATCTGTGTGGACAGTAACTGGTGAAGCTCGTCCAAAGCACCTGAAGACATAACAATCGGCTGGAAAGATTACAGCCTCGGTATTTTGGGATGTGCGTGGTGTAATATTCATCGACTATCTTGAGAAGGGAAATACCATCAACAGCAAATATTATATAGCGTTATTGGGGCGCTAGTAGGTCGAAATTGCAAATAAACGACCGTATACGGCAAAAAAAAATTCATCAAGACAACGCACTGTGTCACAAATCAATCAAAATATTGACAAAACCACATGAATTGAACTTCGAATAGTGTGACTGACCCAGACTACTGACTATTCGCAGATCTCAAACAAAAAATGCTCACCGGTAAGAAATTTCGCTCGATGCCTATTCTGATTCAACGATAGATCGTTATACACAAGTGGTATTGAAATGTTGGCCATATGGAATGTCGACGCTGGAATGAGTGTGTGGCTCTTGATGGAGATTACGTTGATGAATAAAGCCAATTTTGAACAAAAAAAAGACGCGTTTTTTGTTACGGACGGCACTTTTCAGCCGATATATTAATGGTGTTGGTATAATCAATGACTAATAACGCCAATGCAATGAAAGTTAATCAAAGAGAAAGTAAAAAGAGCGAGGGAACATATTAAAGACTCTAAGAAACCACATGAATTGAACTTCGAATAATGTGACTGACCCAGTGACTACTGACTGTTTGCAGATCTCAAACAAAAAATGCTCACCGGTAAGAAATTTCGATCGATGCCTATTCTGATTCAAAGATAGATCCTTCTACAAAAGTGGTATTGAAATGTTGGTCATATGGAATGTCGATGCTGGAATGAGTGTGTGGTTCTTGATGGAGATTACGTTGATGAGTAAAGCTAATTTTGAACAAAAAAAAAACGCGTTTTTTGTTGCGCCCGGGACTTTTCAGCCGATATATTAATAGTGTTGGTGTAATCAATCACTAATAGCGTCAACGCAATGTAAGTTAATCAAAGAGAAAGTAAAAAGAGCGAGGGAACATATTCAAGACTCTAAGAGAACAAATACTTACTGAACAAGTTCTTTCTTCCAAAAGTGTTAAATAGAGCACCGGCCGATATATAGGCAATAATTATCACAGCTGCTATTATTATTGAGTTCAAATATACGTTGAAATTATTTATCAAATCCTAAAAATTATATCAACATAAGTTTGAATGAAATGTATGGATTCGTGTTTAATTAAATGAAAACTGAATGTGTATATTAAATGATTAGAGATTCAAAATTTACTTATTTATATAAAGATACACAAAATGTTAGAAGAATATAAATTATAAAATTATAAGAACTTATAGTTTACACTAAAGGTATACACTTTATATAATTTCTTCCTCCTCTGTACCGTTTTAGTTAGTTTTAGTGTAGTGAAAACGTAGTCATTCTAGAGCATCGCATTCTTCGTTGGTTACGTAGCGATGCTGCTGGTTTTGTTGTTAGTTGATTTGAATTTTTAGTGCAACTTCGTAGTCATGTAGATGTAGTAGATCAACTTTTATTTATATTACCGAAATTTTCAGTCCACAGTAATTCGATGCTGGCGTACATCAAGGTTCCCCGCTGGCCCCAGCCTTTTTTAACCTCTTTATTTCAGATCTGCTGGGAAAAGAGCACGTTGACGTCGCGTTTTACGCTGACGATAGTGCTTTCTTCACGGCCTCCCGGCTCGAGGTTACCATTGAAGAAAGTTTACAGAAGCAGCTCGATCATGCGGTTCAAATTTTTGGAGGTTGCAAATAAACCCCCTGAAAACCCAGGCCACCATAAGAAGATTTTCACAAGAAGCGTTACGCACTGCGCGTCTCGCAACCTAAGATTAACACACCAACAATTCTCTGGCTGTATAACGTTATGTACCTAGGTCTCCATTTCGACCGACAGTTCCGGTGGCATTCCCAAATCCAGAAAGCAATCCAGAAAAGTTCGGCGTAGCAAACCTGCTATCTTCTCTGATCTGCCCTTCTAGCACACTTCCCATCTCCACCAAATGCTTATTTAACATGATGTTAATTCGGTCCGTACTATCCGTATGTCTACTTCAAGTTTATTACACCCAACCACGTGAAACGGCTTCACGTTTTCCAAAATAATTAAATTCACAGGGAAACTGACACTCCAGAAATCAAGCACTTCATATCTCAATCCTTCCACAAACAACAACTCAGCTCAAGTTTTTCTGGAAAACGCGTTTGTTCGCGAGCTGTTCGGCATGCTGGGAATTTAGCACCGCGTCACCGCTAACCTCCCCTTTTCCAGGCTAAACTTTTGCATAATTTTGTCTTAACTTTTGCCCCCATACCACAGCATCCAGTCGTGTGTTATCTCAAGTTCGTGATCTATAGTCAGTTTCACCCGGTTAGCGGATATAATTTAATGCAGTAGGAGTAGCGACCCACAGGGGTCAACAGTGAGGCGGTGTCGGTTTAGCGTATTGGAAAGCCCAGAGGAAGTCTCCGGTCTAACTTGTCACTGGAGGGCAAGTCTCCGCGATCATGTATGAGTCATGCATTCCATCGCCTGGTTTTAGGCCAGAACAAAAAAAACTAGTTTAGAGAGATGATAATGTTATACTTTTAGTGATATTTTATCAGCCACATCTTTTGATAAATATCGATACTTATAGGCGTCGATATATCGATAATTATTGGTTATCCGATATATCGTTGCATAACTACTGCAAAATTTCAGAAAACTCTGTATTGGATATTTGTGTATAAATTAATCTAAGAGTAATCGAAATAAAATAATAAGGTTAATTAATTTTTGTTTATTCAACCGTTTAAAACAATGTATTATTAACTTAATATTATATTGCATTTTTACATTGTATTAACTCTGCTGCAAAATCGGCGAAGACTATTTCATATCCATTTTATCAGTGTCTGGTATCAAAAAGGATAAAAGCAAAGAACCTGAAAGACAATTATGTTATTTATTTATTTATTATCAACTAAACTATTTTATGGCAGTTTAAAATGATTACATTAATGTTCTCGATTTTATACATTAACAGGTCAATTATAACGGATTAGTATAGCATATAGCGAATTTAGTATACGAATTGAAATGTTGTGACATCTTTGTGACAGCCTATATGTGTTGTTTTGTAATAATTCTAAGGATATTTGTTATTATTATGTTACTTTTACAGCATTTAAGGTAAGTTTTATTTAAATGAAAAATCATAACATGACTGTTATTTTCCAGGATATTATGGTTCAAATAAAATTGATTATTTTCTAAGGGATTCTGATCTAGCGCAGATACTATTTTTAGCAGTAAATAATGATGAACTTCAGAAAACCTTTTTTGACGTCCTACATGAGGTTTTCGATCAGGAAGGCTTATTATTCGCTTTTCAAACCCGACCAGATTTGTTATAGATCGGAAGGGAGACATCAGCTTAACCAAAATGCAATTCCTAATTGTAATTTTAGTAGTCATGATTAGAGTTGGGGTTATCGAGAGAAAAAAACGATATAGTCGATTATTTTCTGAGCTATTTAATTTATTATTTATATTTTAGCTAAATGCCATATATTATTTTTAGCTGGCTAGATCATCTTTTATAAGTCCGTCAAAACTATAAATAAAATTCTTACCAAACGTCAGAGATCCGAACGTTACAAACAGGGATGCACAGCCAAAACTAACCAACCATGGTATTATTAAATTACCAGCAATTGTCAGCAACCGTCCCAGTAGAAGAGTGATAGAATATGCCATAGCTCTAAAAATGAGGTGTCGTTGAACAAGAATTAATTGGTGTTGTTTATTGTTACCTGAGTGTTGTTGGGAATAGTACCATAATTATTATTATCAACAAATCAAAACAAATTCCTATACATATAAAAAACGATGAACTCAGTATAACTGTTGTGGAGGTATTTGGTGAGAAATACAAACAGGCTACAGAAGCGGAACCGGCAATATTTAGTACAGCTAAAATTAAATATTTTTATAGGGTTCTAGTTCATTATTATTATCTTGAATAAATTGTTGCTCTCTTCTATATTTTTACTGTGAAACAGTTCTTGAATTATATATTCTTTCGTACGAAAAGTATAAATAATACTTATTTTTATTGTGCTACTTTATTTAAAAGTATACAGGAAGCTATATTTATTAACGTCTTCGTAAGACATTAGCAGAGAAGTAGGAGAAAAAGAGAGTCGACTGAAACAAATGGTAGTCAGCAGGAACAATTTTGACAATAGATATGACATATGGGGTGGGTCATTTCATTACCACATTTTGTTTTTAAAATTTTCTTGACCTAGTGTTATCAAATGTTGTCAAGTTGATCATAAGTTGTTATTAATAATGTCAAAAGTCAAATAAAGCAAACTTACTCAAGGCTTTAAGAGAAAAAGTACTTACTGAACAAGTTCTTTTTTCCAAATGTGTTAATTACGGCACCAGCGGATATATAGGCAATAAGTAGCACAGTTGATACTATCATTGAATTCAAATATACGTCAAAATTATTTATCAAATCCTAAAAAGTATAATAATATTATCTTAAATGAAATTGATGGATTAGTGTTTAAAGAAACCTGAAAGTTTATGGTAACTATGTTGATATTATGAAGTATAAGACAACTACAAGTTTATACACTTGGTGGATAAGATAACACATTTGCTAATTTATATAAAATACAGAAAATGTTACCAAAGAACATATAATTTGTTCCTCATCGGTACCGGAATAACGTAGCCATGCTAGAGCATCACATATGCTGCTGGTTTTGTTGTTAGCTACTTCGTAGTCATGGGCAGCTTGAAATACTTGTGGAAGATATAATCGAAGTGTGTTTAGTCTGTAATATAAAATTAGTTAAATAAATTAAATTAAATATATGACTTTATTAATATTTGTAGTTTATAGATCTACCATAAATTATTTTTACAACTCATCACAATTAATGTATGATTTGATCTCATCAAATCGAATACAAATCGAGAGCTTGTGCAAACAATCATCTGGTCACACTCCAGTATTTTTAACACTAGGCGAGACAATTATGAAAAAAAAACCAACGAGTCTAATCTTACTAACAAATTGATAACTGGGACACGTTATAATGCAGGAACAAATCAGTTTAAACGTAAGATTCAAAACTATAGACTATCTATCTTGAGCTGCAAACCCGAAATTGAACAAATTCAGTCTGCTGCATAAGAAGTTACCTCGAACTCAAGAGAGAAATTAGAATATGAGGCAAATTACCACCTTGAAATTAGTGAGTTCATAAAAGAAAGACGAAGAGCTAGAAGAGTATGGCACAGAACCTGAAATGCTGTAGAGATTACATTATATTTAATAGAATTAGTAATTAGATACATCAAACGATTAAAGACTATAAACAGAGTTAATTCGAAAAATATGTAAGTGAATTAAGCCCCGAAGCAGACACATATAACTTATTATGGAAGACAACTCGGATATTTAAAAGACCAATTACTAAAGTAATGCCAATTAAAATTATTAAAATGAATGGGTATACCGCAACTGAAAAAGCTGAATTATTCTCAGAACATTAAGTTAACGTATTCCAAACGAATGATATAGAATCTACTATAGATATAAATCTTGTTTATTAGCCAGATATAGTTATAAATCTGATTTCTCCAATGCATGTTGCCACAGATATTAACAACAACCTCAATCTTAAAAACACTCGCTGCTACTCAAAATTATTTAAGAAAATCCTCTTAAAACGTATTAAACCATTTAGAGAAATACCAGATTTCAAGTTTGGGTTTAAAAATTACCACACGACAATCGACCAAGTACACACAGTAACAGCGGTTGTTGAAAAGGTATTTGAAGAAAAGAAATACTAACCTGAAATATTCCTGGGTATTTCATAAGCCTTTGACCGGGTATGGCATTTGGAACTAATCTATAAAATTAGTAAATTGTTACCGAGAAATTACTATCGACTGCCAGAACCATTTATTCTCGAAAGGAAATGTAGAGTCTTGCACGAAGAAGCATTCTCAATACATAAACTTATTTCGGTTATAATTCCACAACGTGGTGCCTTGAGACCATGCTAATATCTCAACAACAAAAGAAGTGTACAGTACTTGGTACATTTGCCAATGACACCGTTATAATGGCAAAAGCTGTACCTCTATCTAAGGCTGCAGAAAAAGTAAAAGTTTCGGTCAATGAGATCTATAAATGGAATAGAGGCTGAAAAATACAGCTTAATAGCTCCAAATATGTTCATGTTAATTTTGTGCTTTGCGGCGAAATGACAAAAACTTAATTATATCACTTGACAAGTTTGGCTTTCGCAATAAGAATGGGACTATATAACAAGTACATAGACTTGTAAACAAAATAAACGCTGACCTAAATGCCAAAAGATATTGTTCGGCTGCTTTTCTGGACATATCTCAGGCAAGTATGGCATACGGGCTTGCAGGTTAAACTAAAGAAACTTCTCTGGACTACCAGCTACTAAAATCGTGTCTCACTGACATAAATTTTATTGTAAATCAAGGCGATGAACATATCGAATTAAATCCCATATATTCAGGAGTTCCGCAAGGTAGTGTACTGGGTCCAGTACTGTATCTTCTGTATCCGGCTAATCTGCCCACCACAAAAATAACTACGTGGCAACATATGCAGACGATACAGCAATCTTAGCATTCCATGAAGATCCAGTCACAGCATCAATAAACCTACAAACCGACCTGGAGCAAATAAAATTATGGTTGAAGACATGGCGCATTAAAGCCAATGAAACAAAATCCACGCATATAACGTTTACCCTGCGTAGAAGAACATGTCCACCAGTGAATATCAATCATCGTCAACTTCCCCAAGCAGAGCATGTTAAATATCTAATAATATATATAGAAGCACATACTCTCTAAACGGAAACAACTGGGACTAAAATTATATCAAATGTATTGGCTCATTGGGCGCAAATCCAAGTTATCATTAGATAACAAGGTATTGCTGTATGAGTCTATACTCAAGCCCATTTGGACATATGGAATTCAACTATGGGGTACCGCTAGCAAATCTAATATATCCATCATTCAACGATTCCAAAATAAAGTGTTGCGTGCCATTATTGATGCTCCGTACTATATTTCAAATAAAGTGATACAACGCGATATTCCTCTAAAACCTATAACGAGTGTAATTCAACGTGTTTGTGTGAAGTACTTCGAAAGAGTGTCAGTGCATCCCAATGAACTCGCTAATCAGCTAAATATGCGACGTGATAGTGAAGTGCGTAGACTAAAACGTTTAACACCACCTGATCTGATTACTGGACATATGTAGACTTTAGAATAAGCTTTAGAATAAGACTAATTAATTAAGATAACATTTTATACAGAAGATTGCTTAATGAAGTAATTTTCTGCATGCTATGTCTATATAATATAGACTTAAGAAATACTTATTGCCAATAGGGCAGATTGTGGACTCACGAAGAGTAATAAAAAATATATCACTTGACGGATCTTCGATTCTTCAAGCAAAATCGGCTAAGTACCTCGGAATATATCTCGATGGTAGGTTAAATTGGAAACATTATGTTACACCAAAAGCAGAGCAGATTAGACTCAAAGTCAAGAGTTACTGTATTGATTAGTCGGTAGATACTGTCAACTTAACACACTGTTAAAAACATAGCGCTTGGATTTATCAGTCAACTGTAAAGCCAATTTGAAACTATGGGGTGCAAATATTGGGGTTGTACTAACTCATCAAACTAATCCAACGCAATAGAAAGTTCTACGTTTAATTACCAATTCTTATCGCTGCGTAACCAACGATGAGCTGCAAGATGCCCTCGAAAAAAAAATACATGAAGTGATCCAAGATTTCGCTTTAAAATATGAATTAAGGTTGTTAAATCACAGGAACGTGGATGCAATGCGGCTACTGGACAACACGCAGGATATTGGAAGATTGAAGCAAACGAAACCACGCGAACTTATTTAGTGTATAAGTGTATTCTTAACTTTAGCTTAATTAAATTAGTTTTATTTTAATTTGGGAAATAGCCTTGTTTGTGTATATAGTAACAGATTAATTTGTAAATTAAGGTTGTACTTAGCATATCTAATATAAGATTTAATTAATTAAAGAAAAATAATTAATATAAGAATTTACTGAATTACATTACTTGCTAAGGCACAAAGAAAAACAGTTTTGCCTTTGAATATTGTCAGTGTCGTATTGCCTACCTATTAAATGAATTAAAGATAACTTACACAAACTGTAGTATGGAGTGAACAATTGAAACCAACAAAAGATTAATTCTATGCTCTTTACTGAATAATGGCATTATATGATTCCATCCAGATTGAAAATACTCCTTCCAAGATTTATGAACAATCTCCTCTTCTTCATCATCAACTACTTCGTCAATCAAGTTTGCGATCTATAACAAACAGTTTTAAACATTTGCTTCAATGAATAATTTGTTATATATTTTGCTACTTTATACTTTTCTGTAGGATCTTTTCTGTTCATTTTGTGGATTTGTTGGAACACTCGTAAGGCTTCTTTGTTGTTTCCTGTGCTCATTAAAAATTTGGGTGTCTCCGGAAGAAGAAGGAGTGATATGGCCGATAATAGTGAAGGGATGGCACTTACTAATAGTAATATATTCCATGAAAAATAGCCTAAAATATATTAATTCTTATTATTTATTAGAAAAAAAGAAAGAAAATTGAAAGAAATTGAAAAGTTTCCGGCCTACTATTATAAAACATATTTTTTTGGCAGAATTAGTTTTTTATTCAACATAATCCTTTCAAGGGTGATTCACTGATTATAGCGACCCTCCAACTTTTCTATACCATTTTTGTAGTACGATTTATCCTTTACTTCAAAATAGGCCTCATTTTTGGCGATCATGTCTTCATTCGACGAGAATTTCTCCCCAGCGAGCATTCTTTTGAGATCTGAGAACAGGAAATAGTCGCTGGGGGCCAGATCTGGAGAATACGGTGGATAAGGAAGCAATTTGAAGCCCAATTCATGGATTTTTTCCATCGTTTTCACTGACTTGTGACACGGTGTATTGCCTTGATAAAGCAGCATTTTCTTTTTCTTCAAATGCGACCGTTTCTCGGCGATTTCGTCATTCAAACGGTCCAATAACGCTATGTACCTATGTATATGTAATAGTCGCTGTTGATGGTCCTTCCTTTTTCAAGGTAGTCAATGAACATTATTCCATGCGCATCCCAAAATACAGACGTCATAAACTTGCTAGCCGACTGTTGCGTTTTCCCACGTTTTGGAGCGCGTTCATCGTGTACAGCCCACTCGGATGACTGTCGATTGGACTTCGGAGTGAAATGATGGAGCCATGTTTCATCCATTGTCACATATCGACGCAAAATCTCGGGTTTATTATGCTTGATCATCTTCAAACGCTGCTCCGAATCATCAATTCGTCGTTATTTTTGGTCAAAAGTGACCCAAATATCGTGAATGATATGATGTACACGTTCAGTTGATACCTTTAGGGTGTCTGCTATTTCATTCAATTTCAATTTACGGCCATTCAAAATCATTTTGTGGATTCTTTTAGTGTTTTCGTCGGTAATAACCTTTTTTGGGTGTCCACTGCGTTCACCGTCCTCGGTGCTCATTTCAGCACGTCTAAACTTAACATACCAATCCTTGTTGGTTGGTTTTCCTGGGGCAGTGTTCGGAAACTCGGCATCAAGCCAAGTTTTTGCTTCAACTGTATTTTGTCCCTTCAAAAAGCAATATTTTATCAACACGCGAAATATATTTTTATCCATTTTTCCACAATTCAGGAGATTGAAGCGAACCAAACCATACGAATTTATATAAAGTGTATACCTGTAGTGTAAACTATAGCTATAAGTTATTATAATTTTATAGTTGAGGAATACATATTTATGTATTTTCTCGCACTCGTCTTGCTTGTGAATTAATCCAAGTACATAGGAAAAGTAGTAATAAATTAATTGTAAATTAAGATTGTACTAAGCGTATCTAATAAAGATGTTATAAAAAAAATGTTCACAATAACAAAAGTTGCTTCACTCGAAATGCTATAATTCACAAACTAATGATCCGGCAGCTGTCAAATTTATACACGCATCTCTTAAGGGTTAGGGCTAACTAAAGAACATATGGATTTAATTCTAGTAGCGCGTCTTCTAGTAATATGTCAGACAGGATGCTTTTCAATTGAACTATTAATATAGGAAGGAATTAAAGCCTTCTAATGAAAATTGTTAATGACAATATATTCATTTCTATAACTTCTAATTAGTTTTTTTTTTTGTTTTTATAACACTAGCGTCTATTAGTGTCATTTAACGTTTTTAGCTTTAACTTTTTATTTTGACGCGATTCTTTGGTTTGGAGAAAACTACTGCTGAAGCCCACATTCAACACTTTTAAATTCTTGGATATCTTAACCTTAATTATCGAGTTTTATTTCAACGATTTGAAAGTAGCAAATAGTTGGGAGGCAATCAATAGCCACAGTTGCAGGAATTGCGAAGGATATGTTATTGCAGTTGAATGTTAGGTTCAGCCGTAACTACCATACTGACTGATACAATAGTTTCTGATTTCATATGGTTTCAAAATGCTGAAGAAGTGCGAAAATTCACCGATGGTTGGATAGCTATCAAACCCACATAGTCTTTTCGACACATTATGAGGAAGATAGGAAAAATGTGTAGAAATGATGGAACATTGTGATCGACATTGTGATCGATAAATGCCTTCTCTTCTTTCTTCCCTGCCAAATTTTCTCAATAAATGTCTTTTTAAAGTGAAAAGAGGATCCATCGGTGCTCATTTCACTTGTTTGTAGCGTTTAACTTTGAATATTAAGCAGGTATACTGGAGACAATGTTTTGTTAGGTTTATTGTCTCTTTCGATATATTGTATCGATTATATATATTGATTCTTTTGTATGTTATTTATCACCTTTCTTGTAGGTACGTTGGTGAAGCAAGGACCAGCATGTCCGAAAAAACAATCATGTCATCAAACGTCACATGTCATACGTAAGGGAGATAATAGATAATATTAGCACAATTCTTAACAATCACGGAATTCAGACAATATTCAACGCGAATAAAAATATTAGTAGAGTTGTGTTGAAAAAATAATACTGTGATGCATAAATCAAAAACCATTATACGAGAAGCAATAGAGATCCAGAAACATGTTTAGAATCTTAATATAAGAGACTCTATATAACGCCTAGTAACATTTTGAACTCCAGAACATTCTTAAAACATTAGAAGTCAAGTGAACCAAAATCTATCGAGTGCAATGATGTGTAAATGCGTTCGTGATTGCAGTAGATGTTATGATACGATTTCTTGATAATAACAGATAACCGAGTGACTGAAATTCATGGTAAGAAGTCGTGTTAAAACCTTCAAAGGGCCAAAAAGCCTTTAAATGAGACCCATTTTTAAATAGAACTTGATAAAATAATTTGTTTAAAATGTACAGTATTTCTTGCTATAGTCTAGTCATTGTTCCAATCGACACATTCGGGGGGTTTCAGGAATCAAGAATGT
The DNA here is from genome assembly GCF_030347505.1 of Rhynchophorus ferrugineus. Classification (NCBI taxonomy): domain Eukaryota; kingdom Metazoa; phylum Arthropoda; class Insecta; order Coleoptera; family Curculionidae; genus Rhynchophorus; species Rhynchophorus ferrugineus. Next base: position 84,178,605 of record NW_027472580.1, on the reverse strand, counting down.
ATCGTTGTTTTGTGATTGTTGAAAGTTGGCTCGCGGTCAAATACATCTTAAAACCCTTTAGCGCCCTCCGTTCGCCTTAAGGTTGTTGCCATTTTATAAATGCTCACCCTTGATGTATGCAATTGTCGTAATATCAAAACATCGCTTATAATCAGAAATAAATCAGTAGATGGCTCATATTATACAACTTACCCATGAAGATATTTTTAAAATAAACGTTGAACAATATCGTTAAGGCACACATAACTGGTATTAGTACATTAGCTACACAAAAGGTGGCACCATACATCATTTGAACATATCCTCTGCGCGATGTTGAATGTAGTTCGTGCAAATAAGTGTTCGTTGCTACATACAGGCCACCAACTCTGTAAATTTCATGAAGTATTATTTTTATTGACCCGTAGGTATTATCTTAAACTACTTACAAGGCACCACCACAGAATTGATAAAAGTACAATAAACCAACTCTGGTTGTTAAACTTTTTCCGACAGTTACTAATGTTTCAGCCACAAAACCCATGATTAGCATCTTTCTTCTTCCTACAGTATCCACCAGAAAGCCCCAAAAGAAACCAGAGAGTACCATACCTACATATTTTTCTTACATTAAAAAAACACTAAAAATATTTGAAAAAGAGTTTTTTTTATATATATTTTAGTCTCATTTTACTAACTATGAGTGTATCTGAACTGGGCCTAAAGTTTAACGTGGGCTCCGAACCACGGTCCCCAGCATTAAGTCTACCGACTGGCGAGTGACCAACTTTAAAAATCATCCCAAAGAACATTCACAAATTTTTAAACAATCACAAACATAAAATTACGACCATGCCCCAGCAGGATTCCAACCAGCGGCTATCGTAACAGTAGGGGGACCGTCCCATCGCCTTTACCACCGGCTCCAAAAAGAGTTTTAAAATAAACTTGGAATTTATAAATTAAAAATAATAGCTTTTGAAATTAAGAATTTTAATGTAAATTTATTCAAAATCTTTCAAATTTAACAAACTTTTGTTGCTAATTAGGTGTTATTTATATTTCATACATATTTATATATAAATCTAGTGAATAGTTTTAATATATAAAATACAATTTAACGAAATAATAATGATAATGAGCAGGAACTCAGCAACGTTTATAAGAATTCTATACCATGGTTAATGTCATTAAAGGAGGACATAAACAATTGAAATTTGGGATTGGTTTGGCTGGTGAAGAGAAAAAATCATTTAAATATAATAAATGCTGCTTCAAGTTAGATAGATCTTATATATATTGCCAATTATTTAATTCAACGGTAACATTTTGATTGCCTTAGTTGGTTTAGTTTAAACATTGAGATTAAAGAACAATGCAGTTTATTGGTATTTCCAGGAAATACTGTGCAATAGAAGATATTATCAGCAGTCCAAGTTAAACAGAACTAAAAAAGTCACTTGCGTTATATTTGCATCGTTCACGTTTTTTCTTTTGTAAATTATTTGAAGATGACTAGATCTGTCATTATATGTTATGCATGTCAATTGAGTTCAATTGTGGTTTAAAAAATAATTTACCGCAAGTGTATTAGTTATTATACTATTAATAATGTACTGGTTATTATTTTTTATCAAAACCTAAACAATAACAAGAAAAATTAAGTTCTTTTGTATATATGTATAAAAATTTACCTAAAAACGCCATAGAATTCAGCAATCCCTTTTGATTGGAAGTCAAATTCAGATCACAAACTGCCATCGGTATTATGTAGGCCATGACTGCAGTCTCGGATTCCACAGATAATGTTGAGATCAGTGTTGTTACCACTAAAAGTATATTGAATTTTCCAAATTTTGTTGCTGATATGGCAGTCTCATAATCTGATGGTTGATTTTCTTGCGCAGTTTCATTTTGGTTAGCTAAAATTGGAAATAAATAGAGATGCTATATAGAATGTTAATAAATATAGAATTTAGATGTTATTTAAAAGAACCAGATAAACCAGGGCAAGAGTAAGGATATAATAGTAGAAACATCCAATAAAGTGTAATTGGAATAAAGATTAATATACACTAATGTTAATGTTAAACTTAATATTATATAAGCAATTATATGAATGCTGAGTATAGATAAAAACAGCTATATCAAGTTGCTGTGTCTCAGTTGTGCGATTTTACAATGAAAATTAGTTATAATGTAGGAGCAAGATGTATCAGCATGATGTATAAACAAAATACTTAAGACTTTGTCATCGTTTCTACCACTTCTTTTCTTCAACCAAACTGTCAGACCTCTATTCTTTCTTTGTTTTTTTTTCATGAATAATTTTATAACTATTTTAGTTTTATATCTTGTACAAATAATAGAGAAAATACATCCTATACACATACATAGTGTATCCTCTCCTTCAGCTCCTCTCATATAAACTCTCCTTTCATTTAACAGAGCCATCAATCAATTTAACATTTAAAATATGTTTCTACATAAAAATCCTTTGGATGGCACCAAAATGGACAAACCGGTTTGTTTAAAATTTGGTGTAAGCCTTTTTTATAGATTCTTCTATTATGTCAATGTAAAAACTATAACATAATTTGGATTTTTACTATTCTTAAACAGTGCGGAAGTGCTAAAAAATGGTTAAAAAATTTCTTGTTTATTTGAACAGTCGTAATTTGGCAAAAAATTGCTTGATTTTGATTTTTCATTCTGAGTATCATTCAGAAATTTACCTTATAAGAGCGTAAAGAAGTGTTGGTTGAATCATCTACAACTAAATTCAGAGAAGACAAATAATTCTTTCAGAGTAGGCATTATTTAAACATATCTTAAATAGATACCTTAAATACTTCATCCTGATTGTTTTTAGACTTATGGAACGTTTACTTTTTCATTATTTAGTTCATTATTAGTCATATTTAGCCTGAAAAACAGTAAATGGTGTAATTTCTTTTTCTGATAATGCACCATCATATTGATAAGTGTCGATTTTGGTTTCAATTTTGAGGTGATTTTAATGTCAATGATAAAAAAAACGGCATGGATAGCCATAAAAACTCCATGAAAATGAATTGCAAGACTTTTTAGATATTTGAGACTAACCTCAAACTCTTTCAAACAGCTTAACAGTTGATGAATCAATTAATTTCAGACGTTTCCATACGAAGGAAAGTGCCATTTCGAACTGTTTTAATATTGTGGTTTTATTACTTGAAGACGAAAAGAAGAACCTTTTTTACTTATTGGGGACTGGCAATCAGAAATAGATCTACTCGAATCTACCTCTATCTATAATCAGCAAGGTATAGTGTATTATCAGTTGCTAAAATGAGAAGAAACTGTTACTGCAGATATACGCCTATGTTAATTGAACAAATTAAATGACGCATTGCTGCAAAAAGATTGGCAATAGCGAATAACAGACGCGCAGTGATTCTTCTAAAAGACGCACTATTGCAGCTCGAATGCAATAGTATATGCTCACTTGTTCCAACATCGTTCGTTCGACACGATATCATCGTGTTGCCAGAAAGATGAGAAAATTGTAGACGATGATGGGAAATATTTTTATTAATATACATGGTATCAGTATATTTCAATAAATGTCTTTTTAAAGCGAAAAAATAATGAAAGCACGTGGCAAACGCCTAATGTATTTATTTGTGGTTATGTTTGTTTTAATGTATTTATTTGTGGTTATGTTTGTTTTAATGGGATATAGGATTCCATTATTATTCCATTAAATTTGTAAAACATATGGCATAGCAATTTTTTTTTAATTTGACAATTGCTTGTTTCAACACTCTTTCATTTGTTTTCTCAATTTTTTTAATTTTTTGTTATTTTTGAAATTCAATGTAATGATTTTTATCGTTCAAGCATGTTTCTAATTGTACCGGATAACTTCAAATAATATTTTTCTTAAAAGTAATAGGACTAAACTATAATAGTTTATAACAGAATAGATCGTTGAGGAATATTGTTAATAGAGCCGGCTAGATTTGATATTGTTTTAGTGAAGATAGTTAAAGAAGAAATCAGTTCAATTACCAGAAGTATTCTAATTGTTCAACTTAATCAACTCTTAGATAATAAAAATTCGTTTTAAAATCTAAAGCGTATCAAATATCTTAAACTATTGTAGTGGTATTTTAATAACAATTAAAGAGTTCATCAACTTAAGTTTACAAGTGCATTTTACATTTACAAGTATGTTATTGTTATTAAAAAATGTAAATGGATTGATTAAATTTCTTTTAAGATATCTTATTACTCCACGATAAAATAAACTTAAAAGAACTTAATAAATAAAATTTCCTTACCTTCGTGATATTTAATGGATTCGTTTAAGTTGCAGGATGAATCGGCCATTGTTCACCTGAATCACAGACACTGCACTATCAAAAATAATTGTCGCATATCCCGTTACATATTGTTTTAAACACTAAACAAAAATAATAAGGGAAAAATACGAACGGGCGGCGTGTCATTCGAATGTATATAGAAAGTCTCTTGCAAATAATTGTACAATAAAGTTAATTAAATAATACGTATTTTATTCGTGTTCGTTTACCGGGCTTTAGTTTGATGACGAGCTTCAACTATCTCAATAAGTAAACAATGTTGTGATTTCATAAACAATAGTGTTATGCTAAAAGATCGGAAAGATTTTATTAGAATAGTATCAACATTTTAATTATATCTGTAATACTGTTTTGTTAAAATTTAAAACTATTCATGGATACGTGTTTTTTCAAGGATTCGATTTATGTTTAATAAAACTGTGAATTTTAGCTGTAAGTTATGCATAACGTGAAACAGTTTTATTTTGGAACAAATAGAGATTTTCACAAGACTTTTTCACTTATATAAATATTTTTTTTACTTCAAGATTACAATCTACCTCCAATTATTCTAGATCCTTCAGAATTGAGTTCTAATCACATCATTTAGTTCTCGATTATTTTTTAAGACGTTAAAGAGATAAATTAGTACAATTGTCAAATATGTTTATAAAATTCTTAATTTTTTCCCCAAAATACCGTTTTTATAATATCTGCATTTTTGTGGCTTTATGACAATATTTTGGGTTTTTAGGGCAGGTCAGTATTTCACTTTTTATTGCTTCCGCCTGGCCTCTAGCTTATTTATTAAAGGAATATTATAAGGCTTAATAAGTGACTTGGTATACTTTCACAGTGGGTGTGATATATAAGCCACATTAAATAGGGCGAACCAAGAGGTTCGCATGCATTCAAATTTGCTGAAAAGCGATAATACACGCTCTTAACAGCTTCACTAAGGCGCATTACATAATTCCCAGTGAACAATTCGGTTTCCGTGCCAAACATTCAAGCTTTCATCAAGCTGCTCCTGTCGCAGCTACAATTCACCAGGCTCTTCGAAAAATCTGGAGCCATTTTTCCAGATGTATCCAAACTTTTAGACCAAGTGTAGCACAATAGTATTATATTCAAATCCAAAACACTAGGTTTACCGTATGACCTAATTTCCCTAATTCACTCATGCTTGGAAGATAGGTCCTTTCAAGTAAAGATCCCCAATGCAGTCTGTTCAACTTGCACATGGCCGATGTCACACTTCCCAAAAAATTAAACACAGCATTTTATGCATGTCATTCGTAACAGACTTCAGGCCCAACTCAACCAGGTGATTGTGTGGTACAAGTTGTGGCGACTGCAGCTTAACCCGAATAAAACTCAGGATGTTCTGTTCCATTGTTGGAAAGAGTTCTTGAATCAAATTGAAAAAGCTCCTATTCCCTGGCTACAGAAGGTATCATACCTAAGTTTCCAATTCGACCGCAGGTTCCAATGGTCAGCCCAAATCTAAAACGCTATTTGCAAAAGCAATGGCTGTATAGCATCCTATATCCACTGCTCTGCAGAAAAAGCAAATTTCGAATTACGCAGGAAGCGATTGTGTACAAATTGCTGGTCCGTCCAGTCTACCTTTTTGGAGCACATGTGTGGTACAGATACGTTTCCGAGAGACAACTTGCACTACTCCAAGTATTCCAATCCAAAAAAGTCACTCACACTCGCATCACTCAATGCCCCATAGTTTGTGAGAAACGCGAATACCCACCTCCAATCAGGCATCCCGTTCTCGAAAAGCTTCAGGAACATGCTCAGTGTGAAGTTCATCCTTGGCACCTCACAACTCGAAAATCAATTTGTCAAATCCTTATCGACCCATCAATTCCGGTAGTTAAACCAAATACGGCAATCCCAGCCGTAACCTAGGGTCCCTGTCGTCCGCAGAAACCACTTGTCCTGAACCAGAAGCGACATCAGCAAAATACCATTTGGTTCTAGCTGGTCAACTTGGATGTGTCAAAAAATATTCGTATTCACGACAGATCTCTAGTTAGCGTCATAGTTAAATTTATCAAATAAGATCGATCCATATGATAGAAGATAGTACGGGTATTGTGTTATAACATAATTATAACACACGTTAGTTAAGAAACAGTGTACTTTTATTCAAAGAAGAATAAAGAATACCCAGGAACTAATTGATGTCAGTTTCGTGAATCACTGACGTCCTTTAGAACGACTTAATTATTAACTTTATTGAACCAGCATTTACAATATTAATTTAATGAATTATACCAAGTAATTCAACAACCATCACGAAAACCAATATCACCACTGTGAAAGATTACGTTTTTGGATACTTATCATTTTATTATTATTTTCTTCATATTTTTCACACTTGTTGATCCCCGGACAAAAATGTTTTAGGTTAATAAAATAGTCATAAAAAATCACTGATGACAATTGTTACCCATTCAGTTATATATATATATATATAATTTATTTATTAATAAGATGTTGAGCCACCATTCATAGATTCATAGATTGTCTGAATACTCATCAGAAAGAAATGAAAATCTACTTCTCACTCTCTTCTCAAAAACTCTCCATAACAGTTCAATGATGTCGAGGTCTGGGGAATGTGCTGGCCTGGGAAGATGTTTTATGATGTTCTAATGCTCTGAAATCAAGACTTTTTGACTCTGTGTACGGATGCATCTTGGAGTATGGCAGTTTTTGGGAGCAATATGCTAGCCATAGTAAAAACTAAATGATTGAGGATATCGAGATATTTATTCGTAGTTCTTTCAATTGTTAAATGTCCAGGTTTTTTGATCGTTGCACCAAATCTTTCGCATTTCGGATTCCGTCCTTCTTTCCTCTGAGTAATATATACGCGTCGTCGAATTATTTAGATTGGAAACAGTGTTGACAACATGCTACAAGATGCGCTACGTTCCATCGAGGTGATATTATTTTGTCTACTCCCTGTATATTATAAATATTGTCGACAATTTTGAATAAATAAGTCGCTTATAAGAATCCTTTACTCATAGTAATTATAATAATAAGTTTTTATCCTGAATATCCTGAGGATCATGAGATCAGAGTCTATGGTTTCTAACTTTTGGGTATAACGAATTATAGCCAAATTTCATTGACTATAATACACACAGATACTATCACAAGAGTGAGATTTTAATTAAAATTTTTTTAGAAAGGTATCCTACATATCACTGCTCTGTAACTATTATAGAAAGAAATATTTTGGGTAAATTGCCAATTTTACAGCTGAAAATGTTCAGTAATTTAATAAGGTAATTTAAGTTAAAGAACAATCAGAGTTTTAATATTACTACTGTATTATATTATAATTGAACATTTTATTAGCTTCTATATTGCATATATCGACTATTTTATATCCATTTTGTCAGTATTTGGTATCAGACAGGATAAAAGTAAGGAACCTAAAAAAAAAGAAAATATATAAACGTATGTAAACATATTATTTATTAACTATATGATGTCTACAATATTAATCCTCATTGTTGTTTTAGTTGATAAGTAATCGGCCTTGGAGGATTTTCATATTCCTAGTATTTTTTGTCATCCATTGTTCCTTCTTGGGTACCAAGAATAATTTTAGATGTGTGAAAAAGTAATCTATGATTTGAACATTGAAAATTTAATCATGAAATTCTACAATCTGGATTAGAATTAACAGCTTTTAACGTTTTAAATGTATGGTATTTTGTACTAATCTTTATTTTTGACAGTAAGTTTGTGCTTTAAATATTCTGGCATCCTTCTGACATATTAACTTAAAAAACAATATATAGGTAAAATTATTACAAAACTTTAAATTTTTGTTCGCATTTTCCTAAAGTCTTTATATTTATAAATACTAATTTTTTAGTAAAAATGTTGTATATTTATGAGAAAAAAAAAGTTTGCTGATAAAAAAAAAATTGTTTGTGTAAGAAATTAGAGTGTATAGTGTCTTCGTGAATTTTTCTGTTCTGTTTCCGACTTCTTGTTCATCATTTACTATAACGCTGTTTATGCGTTTTGCATAAACTCTTATAACCGGTATTACTAACACAACTCCACAAACCAAACTTCTATTACACCACATTTCCACGTTTTGTAGCCAATTAATTATTCTCGTTTTCTTGTCTTTAATTTTACTAATCTCCCTTGTTCTTTCAAATGCATTGCTAAAATGTTGTTAATACTGTTTCTACTTGATTACCCAACTTTGCTTGCTCTCTCTTGTTAGCTTTTAAATTTTTGAAATATGCAATCTGTTTATTTAAAATCGGTTCATTCAACTTTTATGTCTTAAACTATATATTTATTGAACATTTTATTCAATATTGAGTTTTCTGATTTAGCTATTTCTCGACAGCTTTATTCTCAGTATTGAAGTTAATGACTATTTAATGACCTATAATCATTATTCAATTAATTTAATTATTCAATATCAGCATAAAGTATATCTGTTGCCTGATTTCTGAATAAAATTCTTACCAAATGTCAGTGATCCGAATGTTAGAAACAAAGGTAAACAACCAAAACTGACCAACCAGGGTATTATTAAGTTACCAGCAATAGTCAGCACACGTCCAAGTGAGAGTGTGATAGAATACGCCATTGCTCTGAAGAAAAGAAAATGTCTTAATAAAATTTGATTTATCCGTAACTTTGTTTGTTACCTAAGTGCTGTTGGAAACAGTACCATTATAATTATTACCAATAAATCAAAACAAAGTCCTATGCAAATAAAAAATGATGAATTAAGTACAACAATCGTGGTAGTATTTGGTGAAAAATACAAGCAGGCCACGGAAGCTGAACCGGCAACATTTAATATAGCTGAAAACATAATTGTTCACACATAAAAACATTAATTTATTACAAGAGATAGAACTTACCGAATAAGTTCCTTTTACCAAAAGTATTAATTACACTGCCAGCCAGTATATAGGCAATAAGTAGCACAATGGATACTATCATTGAGTTTAAATATACATCAAAATTATTTATCAAGTCCTAAAAAAGAAAAAGAAAAGTTTTATAGGTGAAATTCATCGATTCTTAAAGAAAACCATTTTATAGCGAATATGATTAAAAAACAAAACAAAAAAATATAAATTAGGAATACAAATAAGTCTCCAACGTGTCAATTCATGTGAGATCCGTGTATCGAGATTCTTTTGCTATCCAGTTTTATGTAAATGGTGGTTACAACATACACACAGACAAAAAAGCTCAGTCTTAGTCAGAATATCATCAGACATCTTCCCTGGCTAACAGAATTGTCAGATCTCAAGAAAATTGAATTGTTATGGGGGTTTCAGAGCAGAGAGTAGATTTCTATCTACAATATTATTGAAGCATTTGATGGATGTTTTGGTATAAGAACGGGATAACATTACGTTTTAAATTTTTTGCACTCCATGAATATATTTAGCGAAGAATTGTAGGCGTGAAAAGTTAATGGTTCATATTGTTTTATCCGTCTCCTGTATATTGGATTTCACTGGTCAGATGTGACCATGTTAAAAAATCATTTGATCAAGTTTCTGCTAAAAGAAATCGTGTTTTCTTTTATTCTGAACTCAACGATAATCTATGAAGATTACAGTTGGTTTATTTCCATGTATAGTCGACGTTACTTTATTCCGAATCCAATCTTGTGGTGAGTATAGACGTAAACGAAGCGAACGATCGAAATCAATTCATGGCTCTCGAAAAGTTTCGGTCTCTAAAAATCATTTGACGGTTTTAATCGTTTGGTTTGGAGGCACGTATTCTTTTGTTTATAATTATACTTTTCATATTAGCATGAAAAAAGAAAATGTCTTGTGGATCATTTTTCGATGGTACGTGTAGTGTTTTTTTCCTAATAAAACTGTGTTTATTGCTAACATAATATGTACTGTAATATTGAATTTCTATTCGTTTAAAGATTATGGTAAGAATATGTCATAATCCTCTTATGTTTATACGACTTTAGTATTCTATTTATAGATTCATGAAGAGATTTCAAACATTTACAATTCTGCAACGATTTTAAAATAATCCACAATCACCAGAAGATATATTCAATCCCAAGAGAAAACAATGTATATGTGGAAATTTCACTATGAGGCAGAGATAATAAAACCTTAAATTAAGAGTATTATCATTATTTGCTGGCACAAAATGTGTCAACGGAGTCATTAGGCAATTCATCCGTCAATGATAAAGACAATAATTTAATAATATAAACTAATTATATAAACAGAATTATATAAAATGGTGTATGACTATATTCTAGGTATTTTATTACTATTTTGAAGGTGAAACATTTGGTAGCTGTGTTTAAATTATTTCAGACAAAATGGTTATTAAAAGCTGACAAGTACAATTATAATAATTCAAATTATTTGCTAACAAGCACATTTGAGACATATCTTGGAAAAATGAAGGAGTAACACCGTGAAACCGCAGTGATATATGGCATGGAAAAGAATTATGACGTGATAAAAAACATAACGTTCGCAGTATATTGAACGTCTGGAAAATCTAGCTAGGCAAAAAGATACCAAGTAAACAGAACAGACGTGTTCGAGAGTTTAAGTACCGAGGCTAGACGAAACGAGTGGGATAGTAGACCTGGTAGAGGACTCTTTAAAAAATCGTGGAATTTTTGGGAATTACTTAAAGAGTCCGAAACGCGCATGTTTTATCAGCGTGAGAAATTCTAGTTGGAAGCGTGTTTCCCACCCCGATATTCTCAGCGAATCTGGGTACAGAAAAAAAGATTTCTTGGACCAGCCTTGTCCACCACCACCAAGAACTCGAGGGACGAGCTTCAGAAATAAAACAATGTGCATCCACAACGAGAAGACAGTCTGATAGTAATAGAATTCCTATCTACATTAGCCAATCTACACTTTTCGTTAATAGTAAGTACATGCCATTTGAATCATAATCCTTTTCCCATGACGTATTAATTAATATCTTTTAAATGTATATATATGTATTCTTTATTACCAATTAAATAACTCGTCTTTGGCTATTAATTTACTCAAGTAAGCGAGAAAATAAATAGTATTTAATTTACAACCTTGTTTTCTCTCCTGCATCTCAATACCACTATTAATGTCTAAGGTTTTTGTTATGAGTTTTACTTTATATTTTATGATGAGTATGGTGTGCGATTAGTGGGTGGTTATTTTTATATGTTGATGTGTTACACTTTCAAATGTTTGCAGTATTCTACGAATTAAAAAAAATAGTAGTAATATAACATATTTTTAGTATTTGCACACAACTGTCATATATACTCCAAATAACAATATATCGAAAAATAATATTCCGACAACCCTTGCCAAATATTCTTAAGTTGTTATTGATTATTTTATATGAGATTTTTAATAAATATCTTTTCTCTCACCAGAGGTGAAATACTTTTTCCATGTTATTTGACAAGTTTTGTATTATGGATAGTATCAATAAATGTAATTCCCTTCAATGAGAGATAAGAAAAACAACTCATATTTTTATGACACGTTATTTTTAATTACCATTTGGAAAATATAAATCAAAGTTAAATATTATTTCAGATTTCATAACAAGGTTCTTGCAAGTATAATACGGATATTTTAATTTTTCGTGTTATCTTATGAGATTTTTGTATAATTATATGTATTGTTGTTAATCATTAATATATATTAAACACATATTTATCATTCAAAAAGATATTTATAATAATAATTAAATTACAAGCAAAAACAGGATTATTTTCTCGAAACCAAAAGCTATGTCGTTCATAATCCCGCCAATTTTTCCCAAGCTCGATCAAATTTGTTGGCTTGATCCGCGGCTCCTAGAACGACGTTCTGTTCGTCCTCAAGCGCTGAAATTCATGCGACGAACACTGGAATTAATGAAAGTGCATGCGCACTACGACTTTGTACCAATTTTGAAACCTGTTTGCCGAACTCAGTTCTGCTCAGGGGCATTTTCAATTTTCTAACGAAATTCGTACCGAATGCTCAGGTTTGAACCCATCATTATGTTGAACGGCATAAACCCATTTGTACACCAACACAACAAAATGCGTAGAAGTAAATAAAGTAATTAAATTTGGTGGATAAAATAATAATTGTGTTCGTAATGTATTACCGAAGAACAAACAATTTCTTCCTCCACTATATCTGTCGATCGCAGCCATGTTAGTGCATCGCAAATGTCGCTAGTTTTGTTATTAGCTATTTCGTAATCATGAGCAGCTTGAAATACTTGTGGAAGGTACAATCGAAGTGCATTTAGTCTGTAATGAAGAAGAATAATTAATGATAAGTTACCTTAGAATAGAATATCGATTAAGAAAAATTAGTCAGGTATTAAAGCAATTCATTACTATGGGTTTATAAGTTGTTATCTATGAGGTAATACCTAGTTTATATATTTTTTTGTTTCATTGTTCTATTTTAAATGTTGTCTGTAAATCGTAGGAAGAAATACTGTATCATAGATAACGTCGAATTTATTTCCATATTCAGTTTATAAAAATATAAAATTCATTTTAAACATGGACTTAATTGGATCTGCCATATAATTCGATTTCGATTAAAAATGGCTTGTTGGCCATGTTGCCAAATGTCTGCGAAATTCTTCAAAACATTAGTGATCGCGGGTTCGAATCCTGCTGTTTCATAGATGTATTTTATGTTTGTGATTGTAATTGAAGATCTCTTTATAGGCAACAGTGGAAAACCCGACAAGGAATAACCATCCCAGTCACCTCAGTAACCAGGCTGGGTAACACCGGATGTCTTCTGGGATGATCTATTGGTTGGTTACTGGTCAGTTAATAGGCTTAATGCCTATTGAGGTCCGTGGTTCAGAGCTCACGTTAAACAGTGGGTCCAGTCCAGATAAACCCTCGTTGATTTAAGGATACATTAAAATATTTATAAAAACATTAGTGCTAATAATTAGAGGTTATAAATCGGCAAAAATTGCAAACCAAAAGTAAAATTTTATGTGGCAACATTGCGTCATGCTGGCATTATAAATATTGATGACGTGCGTCGAGAGTTTCATTGTACGGGGTAGACATGTTGCCCCTAATATTTTGAGTGATTAATTTATAACTTTCTTTGTATGAAACTTACACAAATTGGATTATAGAATGAACCACTGAAACCAATAATAAATTAAGTCGATGCTCTTTGCTGAACAGTGGCTTTATATGGCTCCATCCAGAAATAATATACTCCTTCCACGATTTATGTACAATCTCTTCATCTTCATTCCCAGATATCTCGTCAATCAAACTTGTAATCTATAATAAATATTATGACATAGTTGTTTTCGTTAGTGAACTGTTATTATGTTACTTTACCCCATATTTCTCTTTAGGATTGTTTGTGTTCATTTTGTAGATTTGTTGGAAAACCCGCAGAGCTTCTTGATTTTTGCCTGTGCTCATTAAAAATTTGGGTGTCTCCGGAAGGAAAAATAATGATATCGCTGATAACACTGAGGGTAGGGCACTGATTAATAGTAACATATTCCATGAAAAGTATCCTAAAAATACTAAGTGTTATTCATATTCACAATTTTATTTTTTTTTGTAAATTATAGTATTGCAAATGAGTTTGTGGATAGTGATCAGCAAGGAATAAAATAAGCTATTTATAGCGAATATGGTGAGTGTGGTAACGTATTCCAAAAAAAACTTCTTTTATTTATGGCTTTTGTAATATAAATAGTGGAGCTTTATCATACAAAATAATTAATTTGTCATGATGTGTCTTGTTCCAGCTCTGTTTTCATAATATATAATAATTTAGGTAATATTTAACAATTTCTTTTCTATGGTTATTTTAAAATATCTGTTTTCTATTTCTAATTACACTTAAATGTAAGCAAGCCTTCTTTGTGTTTTTATATCAACTGCAGACAAATGAAAAATCGTCTATTTTTCAGTTCGGAAATTATTCATGATTGTCCTTACTTTTTTTTATCGTAAAGAAACTGCTTGTGGTATAACTTCAAATGATTTTGTAAGCTCTTCTTAGATTTGAACTGGGTATTCATGGAACGATGACTTTATATCTTTGTTTTCGATATTTTTGGTTAGATATCTGGAGAGATCTTTGTCTAACAGTACCACTCTAGAAGCAGTACCGAAGGTATTGTCATAATCAGTTTATACAAGCATTCGATATTCTTTTGCTGCTTTTTTTTCAATTAAAGCAGAAAACTAATACTAAGTGTAATATTTTAAAAACCGTTATATACTTACCCATGATATTTTTGAAATAAATATTGAACAATATAGTTGACGCACACATAACAGGTACTAGTATGTTTGCCACACTAAAAGTGGCACCATACATCATTTGAATGTATCCTCTACGAGATGTCGAATGTAATTCGTGTAAGTATGTATTCATCGCTACATAGAGGCCACCAACTCTATAAACAACATTGAAACATTATTATTCCATCCCTATATTTTTAAATACTTACAAAGCACCACCACAAAACTGATAAAAATACAGTAAACCAATTCTTGTTGTTAAAGCTTTTCCGACAGTAACAACCGTCTCAGCCACAAAGCCTATGAACAACATTTTTCTTCTGCCTAGAGTATCCACTAGAAAACCCCAGAAGAAGCCAGACAATACCATTCCTATATAACATATTTTAATAAAATACATATTTTAACTCTAAACGTTCTAATATAAAAAAATAGTTAAAGTCTTCTATAAAAATTCTATTTATTGAACTATGATATTTACTAGATAAATTTGGAATCTTTATAAATATTCACAATAGGTTCTGATATAATAAGTACTAAATGTGATTGTGTTATTTTCAAATTTCAAAAAAATTGACAAATTTATTTATTCAAAGTGTTGGCGATTTGATTCTATACATCTTGCTCATCCTTCGGGTAATTTATGGAAGTCTTTCCAAAAAGACTTTTTGTCGTTTGAACAAAACCATTCATCGATATTGGCAAAGTGCTACTCTGCAAGCGCATATTCCATTGATGCCAAAAATTGATAGTTGGACGTGGCAATGCCTGGAGGGTACGGCAGGTGCGATAGTATGTCCCATCCAAGTGATTTCATCGCTTCCCTGGCCGGTTTTGCTTTAAGATACGGTGCGTTATCGTGCTATAAAATCACTTTATCACATATCTTCGGGTCTATTCTGGACGTTTCTCGATCAATACATGGTTCAAATTGATCACTTGTTGTCGGTAGTAATCACTGTTAATTGTTTTTCCAGGTTTTAATAGTTCGTAATACACCATGCCACTATTGTGCCACCAAACATTGTAGCATTGTCGATCGGCTGGCTATCGGTGGATCGCTAGATAATTTTTTTGTGCTTAGATATTTTTAAAGTGAATCCACTTTTCATAACCCGTCATTATTCGATGCAGAAATGACTTCAGATTATATCTTTGAAGCAGCATTTCACAGATGATTTTTCTATTTTCCATTTACTTGTCATTCAATTGATGTGGCACCAATCTTCCTATCTTTCGGATTTTCCCCATTGCTCACATTTAACACGTTTTTACAAAAGAGGTATAAATCTGGTGGTGTTACTTTCACAAAATATAACATATATAGTTTATATAGCTTGATATTAGTAGAATAAAATGGCATATGTGTCAAATTATAACATTCCATACGACATATGATATTAAGCTAAGCGACATGTGTTAGAGAAATGAATGGTTCAACTATCATTTTTTGGCAGAAATTCGAAGGACGTCAGCAATTTTAGACGCTAACAAGTTAAAGAAGTAGTGAAAACTAAATATATTCCAGATATTCTTTACATAATTACTTATTATTTAACTGAAATTAGGTACTAGATTTTAAATTCTCAGGAATATAATATCTGCAACTGAAAAAATAAGGTTTTACCTAGAAAAGCCATGGAGTTCAGTAATCCCTTTTGATTGGAAGTCAGATTCAAGTCACACACCGCCATCGGTATTATGTAGGACATAACTGCAGTCTCTGATTGCACTGATAATGTTGATATTAACGCAACTGCTACTAATAGAATGTTGAATTTTCCAAATTTAGTTGCGCATATAGCGGTTTCATAATCTGATGGCCTATTTTCCTGTATTATTTCATTTTGGGTAACTATAATTAGAGATATATAAAAATATTTGGTCTATTTATCCAATAAGTTAATTGCGTTAATTGTTGTGTAATAGTATAATATATTAATGTAATATGGATAACATTTAGAATTTGTGATAGTATTAGGCAGCTTTACGTACATATTTATTTAACCTGTTAGGTATGTATATTATATCACATCACTGATACAATCGCAATTACTCGAAGTATTCCTTGATGTAGTTAAGTGGAGTTCAGGTAAAAGTAAAGCAGCTAAAGCTGTAAGGTCATAAAAGGTGGATTGAAGGTGCTTCATTACCCTTCGCCAAGTTATTCCAATTAGGAAACATCCGAGCTTTGGAAAAGACCCCCTAGTTCGCAGATTCATGACACAAGCATGTTGGCGACTTTTTCGTAGTCGCACAAGTTTAAGGTGTAAGGAAACTAAAGGAAGGTTGGAGATTGTGCGAATTAACCTAGTCTATTGAAATTTTGGTAGAAGCTTGTAGTTTAAGATGTGTGGTTACCAAAGGTGGATTGCCGTAGCTCAGCTCAGCTCAGTTTCTCAGGCTATTCAAATTTTTTAGGCTCGTCAAAACTTTTTGGTAACCTGTGTAAAAACAACAGAAGACGAATAATTTGCGTCGAATTTTCTACGATTATAAGCTGTCCGGAAAGGACAAAGATGACGTATTTGATCCTTTTTAGAAGAGAGGTGTCATATTGATTATGTGTTTATTTTACCCTCAAAGGTGTGATGAGTGAGACGTCTAGGCATAGTGATTTAGTTTATACTAGGATATATTTATCCAGGAAGTATCCTATTTTATCGCCACTTCTTTGCAAATTAATATAATAATTTAATATAAAAATAAAATATTTTTTTTGTTGTTTTATACCCTTCATATTTCATGATTTGTATATACATGATGTACGGTAAAATTATGATTGATTGATAACATATTTGTTAGGTTTCTCTCTAAGTATTGGACTCTGAAATCATTTGTCTTATTTGATATCAATCATTACCATATATTGTAAAGAAGGATATTATATTTTTCTCTTGGTATAGGGGAGGTGCTGAAACTTTGTGGAAATTATGATTTTGGTTAAAATGATTCTATAACAATTCTTTATTCTTCTTGTACTTTTAATTTATTCTGTTTATTACCGGCGTTCCACGTATTTTGAGGTATCAAATGTAATTCAAAAGCAATTACCATATAGTATATGATATCAACATTCATTTTCACGATGTGTTATTTTTAGATAAATCGATGATTGGCCATCGAATAAGCTATGTAAAATGAAGCAAAATTAATAAACTAGAACCACTCTCGGATCCGGGGGAGAATTATCCGAACAACTGTAACAGGTCAATTGAAAAGTCCCCGATCTACCATAGTAAAACATATTTTTTTGTCAAAATTAGTTTTTTTTTATTCAACATAATTCCCTTCAAAGGTGATACACTGATTATAGCGACCTTCCAACTTTTCGATACTATTTTTGTAGTACGATTTGTCCTTTGCTTCATAATATGCCTCAGTTTCGGCGATCACCTCTTCATTCGACGAAAATTTCTTTCTAGCGGGCGTTATTTTGAGATGTGAGAACAGGAAATAGTCGTAGGGGCGCAGATCTGGAGAATACGGTGGATGAGGAAGGTCATGGCGTCTTTGGGATGCGCATGGAATAATTGTCACATATCGACGCAAAAACTCGAGTTTATTATGCTTGATCACCTTCAAACACTGCTCCGAATCATCAGCTCGTCGTTGTTTTTGGTCAAAAGTAAGCTCGCGCGGCACCCACTTTGCACAGAGTACCAAAATCTTTTTCTCATACCCAAATATTCGTGAATGATATGATGTACTCGTTCAATGGATATATTTAGAGTGTCTGCTATTTCATTCAATATGCATTTACGGTCATTCAAAATCATTTTGTTTTTGCGAATTTTGAATTTTACCGAATTAAATCCCATATATTCAGGAGTTCCGGAAGGTAGTGTACTGGGTCCAGTACTGTATCTTCTGTATACGGCCGATCTTCCCACCACAAAAATAACTACTGTGGTAACATACGCAGACGACACAGCAATATTGGCATCCCATGAAGATCCGGTCACAGCATCAATATACCAAGAAACCCACCTGGATCAAATACAATTATGGTTGAAGACATGGCGCATTAAAGTCAATGAAATGAAATCCACTCATATAACGTTTACCCTGCGTAGAAGAACATGTCCACCAGTGAATATCAATCATCGTCAACTCCCCCAAGCAGAGCAAGTTAAATATCTTGGTTTGTACTTAGATCGACGCCTAACCTGGAAGAAGCACATACTCTATAAACGAAAACAACTTCGTCTGAAATTATATCAAATGTATTGGCTCATCGGGCGCAAATTCAAGTTATCATTAGATACAAGGTGTTGCTGTATGAGTCTATACTCAAGCCTATTTGGTCATATGGAATGCAACTATGGGGTACCGCTAGCAAATCTAATATATCCATCATTCAACGGTTCCAAAATAAAGTGTTGCGTGCCATTGTTAATGCTCCGTACTATATTTCAAATAAAGTGATACAACGCGATATTCCTCTAGAACCTATAACGAGTGTAATTCAACGTGTTTGCGTGAAGTACTTCGAAAGAGTGTCGGTGCATCCCAATATACTCGCTAATCAGCTAAATAGCGACGTGATAGAGAAGTGCGTAGACTAAAACGTTTAACACCACCTGATATGATTACTGGACATATATAATCTTTTTAGAATAAGCTTTAGAATAAGACTAATTAATTAAGATAATATTTTATACAGAAGATCGCTTAATGAAGTGATTTTCTGCATGCCATGTAAATATAGTATAGACATAAGAAATACTTATTGCCTATAGGGTAGATTGCGGAATCACAAATAGTAAAAAAAATGTTTTAAATATATTCTAATATAAACCAATCTCCTGTCCCTAGACGTCGCCTCATTCACCTCCATTCGGTCTTAATCTAAACACGCCGCCTCATTCTCAAATTCACCATTTTCGTAGACAGAAATACATATTGATTTAAAAATATGCCCTTTCAATAAAAAGGCTGACAAAACACTATTACCTTCACCTTCATGACATTTACTGGGTTGATTCAAGTTGGAAGATGTATCCGCCATCGTTTATGTAAATGCAGACACTACACTATCAAAATAAACTTCAGATTTCCCAATACATATTGTTTTAAACTGTTTACTGTTATAATTAAACAATCCACACTGATAGTATGTCATTCCCATACGGAAAGACTCTCGTAAATAATTGTGCAATACTGTTAATTAAATGAAACATATTTTATACGCGTTGCTTCACTAGGCTTTATTTCCATGACGAGCTTCAACTATCTCTATAAGTAAATAATATCTCGATTCCATAAACACAGTGATGGAAATATTTAAGATAGGCAAATATTTTGATTATATTTAACTTATATTCATTTTTGTGTTTATTTACGTAGTAAGCCGTGGATTAAATGTGTGTTTTTTTTAAATAATTGTTTTTAAATATCTGCAACATATATCAGGGTCACCAAAAAATCTTATAGAAGACGTAACAATCGGGGTTTTGTTGGTGTTTTCTAAACTATTCAGCAAAGGGTGTTACTTAAGTGTTGTACGCTATTTGTGTTAGTTTTTCTCCATAGCATTGGTGTCTTGCGATATTTCATCGAAGGCTCAGCCCGAAAACATTGGACAACCATGGGATTTAGCTCCGTCAGACTAGGAATTGACCAGTAACTGTTTTTGTGTTCGCATAAATTGATTTTTTAAATAAATGTCTGTGTTAACAGTGGTGCACTTATTATATCATAACAGGTCAATTGAAAAGTCCCCGGCCTGACACGTAGATGGCGCTACGAGAATTAAGTTCATATGTTTTATAGTTAGCACTAACCCTCAAAAGATGCGTGTATGAATTTGACAGCTGTCGAATTATTAGTTTGTGAATTATAGCATTTTGAGTGAAGAAAATTTTGTTATTGTGAAAAAATGGATAAAAGGAATTTCGCGTGTTGATAAAATATTGCTTTTTGAAGGGAAAAGATACAGTTGAAGCAAAAACTTGGATTGATGCCGTGTATCCGGACACTGTCCCAGGAAAATCAACCATTAAGGATTGTATGCTAAGTTTCGACGTGGTGGAATGAGCACCGAAGACAGTGAACGCAGTGGACGCCCAAAAGAGGTTGTTGCCAACGAAAACAGTTAAAAAAATAATTTTAAACATAAAACACATAAAAAATTATTTTGAATGACGGTAATTTGAAATTGAATGAAATAGCAGACACTCTAAAGATATTAACTGAACCTGTACATCATATCATTTACGAATATTTCGGTAACAAAAAGCTCCGTGCAAAGTGGGTGCCGCGCGAGCTCACTTTTGACCAAAAACAACGACGAGTTGATGATTCGGAGCAGTGCTTGAAGACGATCAGGCTTAATAAACCCGAGTTTTTGCGTCGATATGTGACAATGGATCCGAAGTCCAATCGACAGTATCCGAGTGGACTGCACATGATGAACCCGCTCCAAAGCGTGGGAAAACGCAACAGTCTGCTGGCAAGGTTATGGCGGAATAATTTTCATTGACTACCTTGAAAAAGGAAGGACCATCAACAGCGACTATTACATAACCTTATAAGACCATTTAAAGGACGAAATTGCCGAAAAACGGCCGCGTTTGAAGAAAAAGAAAATGTTGCATCACCAAGACAACCGTGTCAGAAGTCAGTTAAAACGATGTCAAAAATCCATGAATTGGGCGTCGAATTGCTTCCTCATTCACTGTATTCTCCAGATCTGGCCGCCAGCGACTATTTCCTGTTCTCAGATCTCAAAAGAATGCTCGCTGGGAAGAAATTTTCGTCATTTTCCTTGGTCACAGTTATTGGTATTGTTATTATTTAATGGGCAAAGTTGCGTAAAATTCTATTACAGGTAACCGATATTACATACGGGCCATACGGCGCTGGTCTAAATGCAGCGATATCTACCCTTAAATATCGACCATGTTTTAGACCCTTTGGCTGCACAAGGGGGGGGGGGTGCCCGACGGGTGTTGAAGGAGCTCGCATAGCACGATCGTGCGGCCCAGATAAATAATAACGATACCGCGAGTAGTGGTAGTGAGATTACATAATACATTTTTGGTAGCTTCTTTAGTTTTTTTATGAGCTCTGGAGCACTGCATCATTTATGTACGAGCCGCCACTGGTTAATCAAATATAGCTTGATGCACAATAGTCACAAAAACCTACATAGAAAAAGAAAATCATTTTATATTTTTATATTTATTTATTCATTTATTTATTAAAAATCTTCCTATGGCTTATAGCTCTTACAAAGTTCAATAAATATTTATCTAAAACCTCACACAGTCAAACTGCCGACCAAATAATAATAATAATAATAATAATCATAATAAATTATAAATACTGTCCGAAATGAAATTTTACAAAGAGCTGCTTGGCAAGAACGTGAAATCGAAAACAAAAAAAAAAAAATTAAACATAAAAAATAAATTAGATAAATTTTCGTAAAGTAATTTTTCCAGCTTTGACCTTAATTAAAACAAAAAGAAATAGCCTGCTAAACTAATTATAGTATATATCAATATATTATTATATAAAATAGTTCATATTGCGATATATATTTTTATTTATTCGAAATTGTATATCTCTATTTATATATAGTATAGTATGCGTCTGTTTCTGCGTGTGTGTATATGTTCGACCCGTGTATTTTACAGCTACCTACAAAATTATAAACAATATATTTTATTGCTTCATCGGATGTATTAATAGCAAAGATCAGCGTGTAAGGATTAACTAAAAATAACGCACTTTTTTCTCTAGTTGAATTGGATTGGGAATGAGACCCGAGGAATGACAAAATCAAAATAAGAAACAGTATAACAACATAAATAAATAAGTAATTAAAAAACAACTAAATATATACACAGCGACAAATAGCGTTGACCCCTTAAGGATAGTAGTTATTCACACGATACAGTTACGAAATTTCAGTCTTTTTCAGTTATATAATAATGCACGTCAAAAGGCACTTGGTTTCGGTGTTTTGGCGAAGGCGAGATCCGCCTAGAGAGTTTTGGCGGATGAGAAATCCGCCTAGAGCATACTATGGATTCTCCAACAGATATCTATAAATATTTGGCTAGAATCACTGGTGGAGAGTATCGACGGACACGGCGAAATTCCTGTTGGCCAATATCCGGTTTACCGGAGACATTTTGTTGACTATTTCTTCTTGCAGATAGGCGAGAACCTTTCGGACTTCAGCGTTTTGGGGCGGGGCGAATTTCTGGGCTTCCTTAGTGTCTCGGAGCGCCAACTCGAAGTCGCCTAGGTCCAGGCGGGCTTTAGCTAGGGCGTAATGAGCTTCGTAGGATTCGGGTTTCATTGCTAGCGCTTCGTTGGCTAGATCGATCGCATCTTCCGGTTCCTTTAATGGAATAAAATGGTTAAATATATAGTATACAATATATAATTAAGATTTTGAGTTGATAAGAAAGTATTTTTGGTTTTGCATTGAGAAGTTAACATTGACTCTTTATAGTTGGTGCTTGTTTTTTTTCTTTTCCAAGATTGACCATCTTGAACCAAATGGTCTTTTGCTGATGCCGCTTCGGGTTCGGTATAGAGATATTTTGTACGACTGGGATCGTGAATCGGACGTGATCGTGGACGAAGTTGATGGTGAAGCTTTTCACGAACGTGACGACCATAAACCATGGGGCATCGAGTAACGCGGGGATTTTTTAAAACTGGAACACTTGGAGTAGTAAGTTGTCGCTCAGAGACGTACCGGTGCCACACATGTGATCTGTTGAGGCAGACTGGACGGACTAGCATTTTATAGAGAATCAATTTCTGGGGGATTTGGAGTTGCTTTTTCTGCAGAGGAGTGGAAATAATAGGCTGTACACACCATTGACTTTGCAAATAGCGTGCTGCATTTGTGCTGACCATTGGAACCTACGGTCGAACTGGAGACCGAGGTATTATCCAAATAAAAATAAAAATAGTGATCTTGAACACTCAAAATACTTTCTTACCAACTCAATACTTCTGCGATTCTAGCTTATCATTTAAAACATTGATCACATATTTGCAAAATTGAATACTTACGTTCAGCTTCCTTTTACATCTCGAGTAATTCAACAGAAAATTGATTTGTAATTGATGGAATGCTTGATTGTGTTCGCCTTGATCGTCGGTGGGGAATTTCTTCAGAGCGTACTGGTAGCGATGAGCCGCTTCCCTCAACCTGCTTTTCCTATAAAGAACGTTACCATCCTCAAGGAGCTTGTTGAGAAGAATGAGCCTGAAAAACGTCAGATTTGAGCCCGAGAAACTTTTAGCTCGACAATAACCAAAACCTACATGAATTCTGGCTTGCCCGCAGCCATGGCCCATGTTGCCGGTCCCAGTTTGGCTCCTTTCTTCAGGAAACAGTGCACGGCCTGAATGTTCTTGCAACCGATGGCTCTGTCCAGCGGTCTCATGCCGTTGATGTCGACGTGTTCGATTAGAGCTCCCCTATCGAGCAAGAACTGGACCAGGGCTGGATTTCCGTGATAAGCTGCCCAATCCAGCGGCGTCCGACCAGTTCGATCGGTGTGGTTGATGTCGGCACCTCGTTCGACCAGACTTTGGGCCGTTTGAAGTTTTCCACGCAAACAAGCCCAGCACAGTGCGGTCAGGCCTTCGGCATTTTCTTTATCGATATCGGAACCTGAGGAAATAACGCAAGATTAATATAATGTACTATGTGAATTTTTTATTGTTGGAAACTATCGACTGTTTCAGTTGCTATTTTCAGTCCTACTAGACAAGGAATACGTACATCTCCGTCTGACTTATGGGACGGTTAAAAATGTTCGTAAGCATATAGAATGAAATAGAAATAAACAAATTACTTTTATTTTATAAACAGGTCAATTGAAAAGTCCCCGGCCTACCATATTAAAACATATATTTTGGCAAAATTAGTTTTTTTTTATTCAATACAATTTCCTTCAAGGATAATATACTGATTATAACGACCCTCCAACTTTTCGATACCATTTTTGTAGTACGTCCTTTGCTTCAAAATAGACTTCAGTTTCGTTCGACCTCTTCATTCGACGAAATTTTTTTCCCAGCGAGCATTGTCTTGAGATCTGAGAATAGGAAATAGTCGCTGGAGGCCAGATCTGGAGAATACGGTGGATGAGAAAGCAATTCGAAGCACAATTCATGGATTTTTGACACGGTGCATTGTCTTGGGGAAGCAGCAGTTTCTTTTTCTTCAAATGCAGCGATTTCGTCCTTCAAACGGTCCAAAAATGCTATGTAATAGTCACTGTTGATGGTCCTTCGTTTTTTAAGGTAGTCAATGAAAATTATTCAATGCGCATGCCAAATACAGACGCTATAACCTTGCCAGCTGACTGTTGCGTTTTCTCACACTTTGGAGCGGGTTCATCGTGCGTAGTCCACTCGGATGACTGTCGATTGAACTTCGCAGTGAAATGATGGAACCATGTTTCATCCATTGTCACATATCAACGCAAAAACTCGGGTTTATTACGCTTGATCATCTTCAAATAGTGCTCCGAATCATAAACTCGTCGTTGTTGGTCAAAAGTGAGCTCGCGCGGCACCCTCTTTGCACAGAGCTTTCTCATACCCAAATATTCGTGAATTGCTATGCTGTACACGTTCAGTTGATATCTTTAGAGTGTCTCAATTTCAAATTACCGTCATTCGAAATAATTTTGTGGATTTTTTAAATGTTTTCGTCGATAACAACCTCTCTTGGGCGTCCACTGCGTTCACCGTCTTCGATGCTCATTTCACCACGTTTAAACTTAGCATATCAATACTTGATGATTGATTTTCCTGGGGAAGTGTCCGGAAACTCGGTATCAAGCCAAGTTTTAGCTTCAGCTGTATTTTTTTCCCTTCAAAAAGCAATATTTCATCAACACGCGAAATTCCTTTTTATCCACTTTTTTCACAATAACAAAAGTTGCTTCACTCAAAATGCTATAATTCACAAAATAATGATCCGACAGCTGTCATGACAATTTATACACGCATCTTTTAAGGGTTAGTGCTAACTAAAAAACATAGGGATTTAATTCTAGTAGTGCCATCTATGTGTCAGGCTGGGGACTTTTCAATTAACGTATTATGTCATTATTAATTTCCGAATATTAATATACGATTAAATATATTTAGGATCATTAGTTAATTACTTTTTTAACAATCGCATCTGCCAAATTAAAATTATTTAAAATAAACTGATCTGTACAGCACAAAGGATGAAACAATTATCTCCGTCCTATCCTCTCTAAAAATTAATATGGGAAGAAATTGGTACATCTCCGTCTGTTATAACGAATAGAAATACAGTCATACAGGCTTCGACTGTATTAATATTGACTGAAAAAAAAATACTATTTTCAGTCGCTAGTTTTTTGACTATCGATTAGTTGGACTGTTTTGCGATTATCGACTGTTTCAACCATTTTCAATCGATAGTTCCCAAGGCTAAGAATTTTCAATATTAATAGAAATCACAGATAATTTTATATTTACATATTGGCTTCGTTTTATCACATATATGTAGTAATACTTATTAAATGAAACTATATGTAAAAGTAATAGTCCAGAGAAGATTCTAGATATAATGGAATAACCATATTTATATGTGTATAAACATATATATGAACTATAGATATGTGTCGTTAGTTTACTAATATATTACAGATAATTTTATGTTTATGTACTGGCTTCGCTTTATCACATGTCTCTAGTAATATTTATTAAATAAAACTATATGTATAGCGCGTCTAAAACGTAATAGTCCAGAGAAGATTCTAGATATAATGGAATAACCATATTTATATGTGTATAAACATATATATGAACTATAGACATGTACCATTAGTTTACTCAGTTAAAAGTACTGTGTACTCAGTTTAAAGTATCAATTCGATATTTTACTGTCAATATCTAGTGCGACAGAAGCAGACGATTAGAAAACGACCAAAATTGCATTGTATATATCTAACTATTACAATATATAATTAGCTTTTGAAATTTATCAAAATTCTATATGAAAAACACGAAAAGAAAAACGAAATTATTTTTACCCAACTTGTAGAACCTTGCACGACGCTTTATTTAAGAAGAAAACATTTTTACGAGACAAGAACATGGTTTAGAATTTCGTGTGATGCTTTCATAAAGAATAGATAAAGATAATAGACTGTTTGATGACTACAAATAAGCACTTTAATGATTCTGAAATTACAGATGGTTAAGTTATCAATGATAAACTGTGGAATACTATATGTGAATAGACTGTTTGATGACTACAAATAAGCACTTTAATGATTCTGAAATTACAGATGGTTAAGTCATCAATGATAAACTGTGGAATACTATATGTGACATAATTCTGATTAAAAACTTCGACAACTAATAATTTTTAGGTCAATGTTTATGTGAAATTAATTAATTGTTGAAGTAAATTCTTAGATTATGTTACCTTTATCAAGTAAAAGGTCTATGAGACCAATGTGTCCTTCAGATGCTGCTAGCATAAGGGGTGTTTTTCCTGATGCATCCTGCTGCTCAATGGCGGCATGGTTTTGGAGTAGTCTCTCCGTTACAGCCCAGTGGCCTTCCTTTACGGCTATAAGCAACGGTGTGAGATCCTTTTTATTGGTAATTGTAATACGTGCGCCTCTGCTGATTAATGCTGAACATACGGCATGGCAACCGTTCGCTGATGCAATGGTCAATGCTGTTTCACCTTGAAATTAATATCCATATGAGTTAACCGTTTTAAATATTGCTAATTCTTAGTTTGTTTTAACAAAATCAATACAAAATTAGATAACTTTATATGTTTGGAAAGTCCTTTTTGATTTCTTTTAAATTTAGTTGTGATAATCAAATTTGAAGCCACTATTCAAAGTCTTATTTTATATTAAGTCTTATATTTATTTCTGGTGTTGTACAGGATTTTCCTCTGTTGAATGCTTCGTTCAAATTGGGATATTGATGCTTAGTTAAAACAGTTCTCTATTACAATGATTATGTATAAAAGTACTGACATAATTATTAAAATAAATCAAGTAGTACATTGAATTAGAAAACGAGATCTTTTTTGTTCAACAATGTAGGGTGTGTTTAAGAAAATAATAAGGAAGCAGGAACATATACAGGTTAAAGTTATTTGTTCGTAATATAAAATTTTAGAACTATTATATCAATAGAAAGTTTTGGTTTCCCAGATTTACAAAAATTTCACAAAGTTATTTGAAATGTAATAGTAAATAGTAGTGATACTCATTAAATAATAAAATATATGCCTATATTGCATTAGTGCCATGAACTTTTATTACAAACATTTGCGTGGTAAACATAGTATTTGATGTCATTAAAATTATGAATTATAGTAATTTGTACCTAAGCCTAAATTATAAAATACATATTAGAATATTATTTTAGAATTGAACTCAACTGCTTTTGAAACAGGCTTCATCGTTTTTCAAGATATATCATTGTCTATAATCAATCTAATATATAAACTTTTTCGTATTTGGATGTCGATATTTTGTAGATTAGTTAAAAAAGAAAGAGAGAAATATTACCTGTTATGGTATCCGGAATATCTGCATTCACCTCCGCCATATCCAGAAGATATTCAACGATTTCCGTGTGTCCTTGTCCAGAGGCTGCGATCAGAGCCTGTTGGGCGGCTTCAACTAGTTCCACGTCATTTTTGTTTTTCAAAATCCAGTCGCAAGCCAACAGGTATCCCACAACGTTCAAACAACCATTTCTGGCTGCATGAACCAAGGGACAATAGCCGACTGCATCTGCATGTCCGGGACTTGCTCCAGCTGCAATCAGTTGTCTGACGACGTCGCAGTGTCCTTTCGATGATGCTAGAGACAACGCCGTCTGTCCTTGGCTGTTGGTGAGCTCTACATCAGCTCCGAACTCCAACAGGAGCGACACCATGGGAACATTTCCCTCATTGGCATAGGCGCACAACACTGGGCTTTTACCCAGGAAATCGGTGATATAATTCGGGTCAGCCCCAGCTAGTAGAAGAAGTCTGGACACTTTAACATTGGGACTGTAGATGTTCCGAATATGGCAAACAGCTGCGGATATATTTTCCGAGCTTTGCGATACCCAAAAGGCTTGGAGATCTCTGGATGTCAAAGTGGGTAAGGACATGTTCCTGTACACGTGAGCCTTGAGGATATGGTGGCCCAACTCTAAGGTCTTCTCGGCGTCCATCGGTGCCTGGACTCTGGATAATCTGAAGGCGATGCCGGCATGACCGGATCTGAGATCGCAAAGAAATTTGGTCGCTTCATTATCATCTCTGCGTATCAACCATTCCCTGAAGGAGGGATGGAAAAACATGTACGTGTCGTCGAGACGCTTCACCAAGAATCCAGAGAGCAGTTTGAAACGTTGACAAAATTCCGGCCATTGCAGAAAATTATCTACCAGAAGTGAATTCACTGAATAAAATATCTCTGCTAGTGTGAGAGGGTATAGCGCCGAAAGACACACACTAAGTATATGGGTCACTTTCTCAAACGATCTGATGGTGGGGAACCTCAAGTTAAAATGAAGCAAATAAATCTGCGACAAAGTAACAGGGAGCACTTTGTATCCTGACGATTTGGCCACCAACTGTCCTCGTTCCAATAAATCCAGCGTCAATTTAGCGAAGAGAAATGAGCCCTGTGATAGATTCAACAAATGTTGTGAGAATTTATGCTGTGATACACTACCGCTTTCCAGTTTCCCATTGGTGGATAACGTGATATTACTTTGGATGCTTGGGCTGTTTTGAAGACGGAAATTAATATAACCCAAAATATCTTTTTGTATGTTCTCGTTGGCTGATGAGCTATCTAGGCTGAGCCTGGTGAAGGGAAACTGTTTGGTCAGTTCCTGGAACTGGCTTCGGACTGTCGCAATTATCTTCAGCCATGGCGGGAAGTTCGGTATGTGCTTGAGCAGGAAAGTGGTGATGGTATCTCCGTTATCTGGACGATGATATTCTGCTTCACACAAAGCGTCTACCAGAATTGTACAAGTGATGCTGTCGATCTTTCCACCTCGTCTCAGTCCTGCTAATGGTTCCAGGATGCCTCTGGTTAGGGCCACGTCAGGGTTTGCGATGCATTCTTTAAGTGATAATACGTTTTGGAGGGTGGTTTCGCTTAACAATTGTTCTCTGTAGGCAGCTAGTTGAGGCGCTTGACATAACTGAGCTGCGATTGAATGAATGAAGTCCGGAACAAGGCAGGTATTGTTATTATCAGCTTGGCAAAAATGATAGGCGACAATAGTGCTGGCCAGGTGTTTAATTTTCTCTGATACTAAATCCAGTGGACCGAAAATGGTCGACTGGGGACTTCTAGAACGCTCTGGTGAATGAATCGACTGATACAATGGTTCCTTTCTTCTTCCAAAACAACTGTACTCAACCAGTTGAAGTACCAAGGCGGTTTTACCAGTACCACGATCACCATTTAATAAAACTCCCGGGCTTGAAGAACCTGAAATACAAATTAGGTAATATTAGATTTAAGGTGGTTTAATAGAAATAATAAGATATTACCGATTATTTCCTCCATTTTCTTGAATAGCCAGTTTCTGCCGAAGAACAATGGATCCGGTTCTTGCAGAGGAACTTCGAAAAATAGGGGTTTCAAGGTGAGTTGGGGAGCTTTGTATTGGGCGAAACGGATTTTGGGATCGATTATAGCTCCCTTGATAGCTATACCGGTTCTGGCCGATCGTCTTATGCAAGTCCTTCTATTTCTAAATACATTGAGATCTTCGATTTGACCTGGTTGGGTAGCTGGAAGAAAATACGTGATTTAGATTTAGTTTTTTTTTCGAAACAGATAGTCAGATAAAAAAATCGCCACTGAAAGCACATTTTATTACGTAATAAAATAGAAACTGTAGAGAATATTTATGATATTTCGAGGGCATTTTTATTGTTACACAAATTCACTTGCAATTTATGTGCGAATATCAAGTTTTATCTAAATGAATGACATGAACTATTAGAAGGTCATGTGGTAAGAAATGTCATATACTAAAATAGTAACAGTAGATACATCAGTTGAATATATTTTTAGATCGTAACATAAGAAATACTATTAATGTTTTAATCCAAACTGTCCATATATCATTAAAAAATAAATGCAGTTGCTGAAATTTCAACTATTAAGAATATTATTTTATCAAAAGCTTTTTGGCAAAGTATTATAAGCAAGTGAAATAGAAGGATTTTTGACAGTTATTGAGTATCAAATATCTTGTATTAGCAAGTAAAAGCCTTACCCAAAAAGTATGAGGAGTTTGTAAAATGATCTTAGGACTGTTTCTTATGTTAGACTGAAAGGTGTGATGAATTAGGCATCAACATATTGAAGTAACGTTTATGTTAAAATAGATTTAAACTAGCACTGGGAACTATCGACTGAAAATAATCAATTGTTTAGTAATTGACTACTTTTTACTGTCGACTGTTTCAGTCGCTATTTTAGGTTCGACTGTTTTTACTACTTTTTACTAATGACTGTTTCAGTCGCATACTTTCTTTTACTATATTCGGTTCTACTAATGTCATTCGACTGATTTTTAACGTTATGGTTCTGCCGTTCTATTTTTACTAGACTATTTTCAGTCGATAGTTCCCAACGCTAATTTAAATCCTCATTGTCGTTTTGTATGGCTATGCAACTTAGTCGTCGCTTCTTTAAGAAAATAAAATTGTTTGAAAGTAAATTAAAAGTGTTATTTATTTTAAACTCTTTACATTTCATAATATATTTTTATTCAGAACCACAAACATTATACTTTAGAATCATCCTGTAATATATAATTGTGGAAAACCAAAAAAGTCTATCATATTTTTATATTCCGTTTGATTAGAGGTAGTAATTATTGATAATAATTATTATCTTGATAGAAAATAGTTACTTAACTAATTTAAAAACTTTTCAAAAATAAAGTCTTTTTTTCGGTTTTACAATTATTGTAACTAAAAACATATTCAGTTTTGAACGAGGTTTAATTTTACAAAAATCAAAAACTTGCCTTCACAAAAAGCTTTAAAATAAGAGAACCTATAGCATATAATACATCTACTAAAATTCGATTAATTAATTAGATTTATAATATATATTTAAAAACCATTTTCATTCAATATGAATAGAAATTGTTAAATGCAATTATGTATAACTATAAATTAATAACTATAAATTATTAGTTGATCTAAAGTTCGTGATCAATAATCATTGATTTAAAGGCCTTAATTAATAAGTACTGTACTCATAAAACAATTACCGCAGTTGTTACTGTTATCAAGTAATAACGATATAGATGAGTGACTTTCCGGTACGAAGGAAAAGGCGCATGATATAAAACCGATATTCATAATATTCCTTGCAGAAATATATGGTGTAATAGCGTTGCATGCTCATAATATGTTTGATATAGAAGAAAAACTATGAACTGATTTTTAATTATCTGTATACCTTTTCTATTAAGTCGTTCTGTTGATCGTACAACCGAGGACATGCATAATTACTATAATTTTTGCAATTATCGACAAGAAGTTTTTTGAAGCGGTATATATTAATTATTTATTTGTTGAGCTTGCATCATAGCACGAACACAATAAGAGAAAAATGAATGTGTGTGCGTTGTATATGCTTAAACAATACAAATGTAATAAATAGACGGATTACAATTTCAACTCGATATTCAAAGAATGCAGGAAATAATTAGAATTGTAATTAATCACAACGCTTGGAGAATGATAAATGTTCCCTTGTACTGGTGATTTTTAAATTTTCAAGAACTTTTGTTTTATATTCGGAGAAAAAATTCGGAAAAAAAATTATAATAGAATAATATAAAATAATAATAATAAGAATGGGGTATTTATAGAAGTTTGTGGTTTGTAGTTATTTGTTTGTAGTTTTTGTAAGATTATTAGGCTTTTTTTGGCGAAGTCTCTGAACTTGTCATATTATGAATCAACAAAACATCATTTAATTTAAAGGAAAAATACTTTTGAAAGTGGCTATCGATTGTTGCTAGAAACACGTTTTTTTGTGCAAAATTAGTTTTTTTTATTCAACATAATTCCCTTCAAGGGTGATACACTGATTATAGCGACCCTCCAACTTTTCGATACCATTTTTGTAGTACGATTTGTCCTTTGCTTCAAAATAGTTAAACAGTCCAATAACGCTATATAATAGTCGCTGTTGATGGCCCTTCTTTTTTTCAAGGTAGTCAATGACAATTATTCCATGCGCATCCCAATATAAAGACGCCATAACCTTGCCAGCCAACTGTTGCGTTTTCCCACGCTTTGGAGCGGGTTCATCGTGTGCAGTCCACTCGGATGACTGTCGATTGGACTTCGGAGTGAAATGATGGAGCCATGTTTCATACATTGTCACATATCGACGCAAAAACTCGGGTTTATTACGCTTGATCATCTTCAAACACTGCTCCGAATCATCAACTCGACGTGGTTTTTGATCAAAATTGGGCCTGCGCGGCACCCATTTTGCACAGAGCTTTCTCATACCCAAATATTCGTGAATGATATGCTGTACACGTTCAGTTGATATCCTTAGTGTTCGCTATTTCATTCAGTTTCAATTTACGGTCATTCAAAATCATTTTGTGTATTTTTTTATGTTTTTGTCGGGTACAACCTCTTTTGGACGTCCACTGCGTTCATCGTCTTCGGTGCTCATTTCAGCACGTCTAAACTTAGCATACCAACCTTGATGGTTGATTTTCCAGGTGTACGGAAACTCGGCATCAAGACAAGGTTTTGCTTCAACTGTATTTTTTCCCTTCAAAAACCGATATTTTATCAACACACGAAATTCCTTTTTATCCATTTTTTTCACAATAACAAAAGTTGCTTCACTCAAAATGCTATAATTCACAAAGTAATGATCCTGCAGTTGTGAAATTTACACACGCATCTTTTGAGGGTTAGGACTAACTAAAAAACATATGGATTTAATTCCAGTAGCGCCATCTATGTGTCAGGACGGGGATTTTTCTATTGACCTGTTAGTGGACATTTTCCAATAATAAAAATGTGAGTATTGGTTTTAATGATTTAATTAGTAAAGAACGACCTAATTAACTGAAAATATTTTAATTAATTGGATATTCAAAGTAAAGTTAAAGGTCGATTAAATGTTGCAATGTCCATAAAAACCAATGTAGAAATGCTTAAATGGTTCCTGTTTCAATCACTGTATTTATCAGACACTGATTGTTCCAATTATCAGAAGAACTACGGTTAATGATGGTCAAGCAGTCAATCAGAGCAGTCAGGTAAAAACAGTGTGATCAAGAGTTATTGGAGTGATTATTTATATTTATTGTCAAAATTGGTTAAGAATTATCTGGCGTACTCAACGCACTCATTGATTTATTACATATTATTTATATATATTTAATTAGTTGTATAATAATCAAAGAGAAACTCAATAGAAGTAATACCAGGCAATAAGGGTACAATTATTATACCAAATGAAACGTAAAATCCCAGTCCAGATATTCATTTAGATTATATTTGGAACAGCTCTTTGGAGAAATTAGTTTTTGCTACATTGACAATATCTCCATCTACCTATATATGCGAGTCCTTTTTTTGGAAATTAATAATATTAAAAGTAAGAGGATGGTCACTTATATTTCTGCCCTTGGCAGCACTAAATGTTTACAGACGCTATCTAACGTTTCCATTGGAATTTTGACTGACTTCTTTAGAACATTTTGTAATACAAAACTATCTGGTACAAAAAACCAGTGACATATACTTGTAATCAACAAAATATTGTATGATCATTTGGCAGTAAAAATATTTGTTCGCGCTGGATTCCCCATAATCTGATAAATGCTCAAAAATAGCTTGATGCAAGCACATCGAAGTACATCCAAGCAAATGGTTGCCTGTTTCTCATGGCCACGCAGATGTACAGAACTGATTTTACATCCAATGCCTTTTTCCGATAAATTACATGGTCAACAACTGCAATTCGCATTGTCCAATGGATGGAAAAGCAACTTTTGAAAATCAATAAGTTAAGTTTTAATCATCAGTATTTGTTTTTTTTACATTACTAGACCAGAAATATAAATACATAGTTTGTCAGATGACTCCAGCTCAGCCTGCCTATACTAGTAAAATTAAAGAGATATCGATATAAGTTATTGAGCATACAACAAATACAATATTTAAATGTGCACAAAATTGTTAACATTTGACTGCAAATAGAGTTTTAAGTTGATTATATTATTTAATAGTACATTATTTAGACCGTAACTGCATTAATACAACCAATGGACTAGAATAACACATCATATCCTAATAAAAGCTGCCAAATTATAATACCGATATTTTTTTTAAGACTGTTTGTATATTATACATATACATATATATATATATATATATATATATATATATATATATATATATATATATATATATATATATATATATAGATAATATAATTTCCCTTAAATGTCAATAAAATAGGAAACAATTGCGATCGAACGGGGATAGTGCGTCCTTGGATGTCGATAACTTATTGAAAATGGCGAATACCAACTTTGCCTTATTTTAGGTGACATTAATGTATGGGTCGAACAGAAGGGGGTAAGATATGGAAAGTAAGGATGGTCAGGACAATGTGCAAGTTAAGTTTTTAACCAACATTGAGCTGACAGAAAATAATTATCATACATATATTTTAGATATTCGTGAATTACGAAAGCATTACATTAGAGACAAGAGAACAGAAGATGCTAAGGGCCAATTAAGGTAGACTAAAATTGCAGAATATGTTTTTTCTAATTAAAGAATAAATATCGATGTTGAAAAATGTATATAGTTTATCATAAATATATGTATATGTATTAATCGTTTCTTCTTATTAAATTTTTATTATTTAAATCACTTGAATCGCGTTCGTTGTAACATGTAAACTTTTCGATAATATGAACTACAGTTGGTTGGTTTAAGTTTTAAGTAATTTAACCAACTTCACGATCTGCTTATTGTTCATCGTTAATCGCTAAATCGAGTGGCTTGAAGGCACGTCATGATCTCATTAGTCATTAGTTATTCTTTAGAAATATAATATATGTTCAGTATCCTTTCTAGGAAAGTTAAATTATTGAATAGAATCCTATTTTATACTTACTGGTGACACTATGTCTTCTGCTGACTGGACTGGTACTGCAATTACTCTGTCCCGACATCGACATCGACATCAACGAAGCCACACTGTCCGAACTCGGGTTGGTTCGGTGAGGATCCTCCGAGCTGCCGGTCAATGTAGACACTGGACTAGTATTCGTCGACATCATGGCACTGGTTTCGTAACTAGCTAAAGAGGAGCACGACTCTTGAGTGTACCCTTGACGACCTGAAACAAACAATTTCCATTGTGTTCGCTTAACCACCGGATCAATGACCACCGCCGTCTTACTTTTAGATCTTCTGGCACCATCACCTAGTAAGAGTCCCAGCCGCATGTACATATCATTGTCTGACGATTTTTTAGTCGACGGTGACTTGATGGAAGCTTCGTCATCTAAAAAAAACGAGTTGATTAATATCCCAGTGTGGTAAAACAAGTAACTGAGTAACAAACGAATTGCAACGAGATAATAGCCCGCTTCCTATTCTTAGAACTTTTTTTGTGTGTTTACTAATAAATGTAATGTGATTTAACGTTTATTAGGAGTGATATAACCAGGGTTGCCAATATCAAGTTATCAAATTCTCCAGATTAGGAAGAAAAATTCCCCTCGAAATTATTTTTGAGTTTATGAAATTAAACAAGTTACAACCGTTTAAATAATACTTATTTTCTTATCCTTTCATAATATAGTATAAAATGTAATGCTATGAATTAGAAGGTTACACTTTTTCCATATTTTTCTTGACGCTGCTACCCAATTTTTTAATCCCTTCCCTTGTTGCCATTAAAAGCGATTAGAGTTTTCTGGTTTCAAATGTTTAAGGACACGAAATTTTCGCGATTTTAAGGTAGCATTCACCATCAATGTTATTCATGAAGTTCGTGTAAAAATTAACAATATTTTATAGGATTCAAATATGATAATCAAACATGGGGATTATTGAAATATGAAGGGTCGTTCCATATACATAAGTGACCTAAATAATTTTTAGGAATAATTATGTAGGTATTGGGAATGTCAACATTCTGGCATTTTTCTCGTATAATCCCCAAAAAACATAAAATTCTCCGCAGATTGGGAAATTCTATACAAGTTGGCAACGCTGAATATAACTATTTCTAAGAATTATACATGATATACTTGGGTACATGAATCGATTCATATTTTTTTTAGTGAAATCAAATTTTATTGAAATAGGGATCCATAACATAACAAATTTCGAATATACGTTGCAAAATTTATAAAAACTATCTGAACCAAACTAAACCAAACACGAGGTAAGGTAAAACTCTGGATAATGCCATAGATAGCTAAAACTATCGTTACATTTCTATGAATTAAAGTACGATTTTTTTGAATATCCCGCCGGATTTTGGCGTGCCCTGACTAATACCTCTTCTTACACCTAAAAATATTGAATAGGTGGTGGATATAATGGCCTTTCGGAAATCCACCAGTGACGGGATTAATAAATTATGCCATCGTTATATATTATTTTTGATGAATGAATATCACTAACAAATGATTCTGGATAACATAAATTGTTACTAAATAGTATCTATAATTATTTCAAGCACAATACGTTCATATTAAATATAAACACTAATGTTATTAAAGAAAAAAAGGTTAAGTACAAATAGACAATCGTAGAATGAAAACAAAAACAAAAACTAACTACGTGAGTACCTGTAAGTGTCACTATAGACTTGCGTGGTAGTGCAAACATATTTAAAAACCATGCTTTTCAGTCATTTTTTTGAAATAACTTCTGCAAGATTTTTCTTTCAATAAAATGACTGATGAAACTAAAAAAATATAAAAACAGAAAACGAAAAAGAACACAAAATGAAAAATAAAAAGCATTCGTATATCCAAAATTCCTGCCTGCTGCTAATTGGTTCAGTCCTGCGCTGGGGCCGCTTTGTCCGGCTTTCCACAAGGAGCGAATCTTACCAAGAACGACGCTAGGCCAATGTTTCGACTCGGTGGATGTCGTAGACGACGTCATCGAAGCTGGATCAATATTATGACCAAGTTATTTAAATTTTTCGATTTTTTATTAAATTGTGTAATCGAATTTTACTTAGATTCAATTATCCCACTGATATTTATAAAAGCTACTACTAATTGTATATTGTGTTAAAAATGTTATTAGTAATAACATACGATAAAGTTAAGATAAACACTATCTGTTATGTGCTTGCATTATTTAGATCATTTTTTAATTATAAAAAAGTTTTTATTGAAAAAAATTGGTATAATATATATTAATCAAATTACTTTCCTTCGGTTTCTACATCTTTATTGCAACATGGTGATGTTATGTCGAAAGAATAATCTTGTTACATGAACTGTTACTGTTTGTTCTTCGTAATCATTGCAGTGGCTGAGCTTTGTCATCTAAGAGTTCAATTTGTTCAGTTGAAGTTGGCAAACATCTGGAGTAACAATTTAATTAGGCTTGAGTAGCTCATAATACACCTTACTTTGCCAAAAATCCCACCATATGTATAGCAATACTTTATGGCCATGGGTCTTTTGGACTAACCCATGACTTTTTGCGATTAGAATTGTTATAGTAGGTCCAATTTCTCTCGCCAGTCACCATACGTTACAGAAAACGCTTCCTTTTGGCTTACAAACAATGAAATCGCGATATTGAAACTGTTAGAAATTACATCTTCAGTCAATTCGAACTATACACGAATACGGACAATTTTGGATCTTATAACATACGAGGGGCAACTGAAAAATAAGGTTCCCACATGTTTTCCAGATGTAAGGCTTTTTTTTATTGCAATAAATAAGTATATTATCTGAAAGCGTGTACTTTAAACTATTTTTCTACATAGTCACAAGATTTTTCTACACATATTTCCGATGAACTTGGTGACCGCTTCCATCACCTTTTCATATTTATTGAATCGATGTCAACCTAAGTGTTGCTTCAATTTCGGAAACAAGTGGAAGTCGCTGGGAGAAAGATCAGGGCTGTAGAGGGCATGATCAAGCAATTTTCAGCCGAATTTGTCCAGTAGGGCGGTGGTTTCTCCTCGAAAGACATGCAGGTGCGCGTTGTCGTGGTGCAGCCTAACGCCCTTGGTCAGTCCTCCTCTCTGGTGATATTTAATAGCTCTTTTGAGTTTCATCAATGTCTCACAGTACCTGTCCGAATTTATTGTGATCCTTTAGGTATAAACTCCGTAAGCAAGACGTCTTCTCGGTCCCAAAACACCGTAGCCATCACTTTTCCTGCGGACAGCATCTGCTTAAACTTCTTCGGCCAAGGCGGTCCGGGATGGCTCCATTGTTTCGACTGTTCTTTTGTTTCCAGAATGACGTAGTGACACCACGTTTCATCTCCCGTAATAATGGAGTCCAAGAATTCTTCGGTATTCTCGAAGAAACCCTTCGGCAGACCTGACGCGATTGTCTTTGTTGGTTTCTGAAAGCATGTGCGGGACCCACCGCGCACACACCTCGCGATAACTAAGTTTTTCGGTCAAAATGTTGTCGATGGTTTTTTCACAAACCTCAGGAACCCGGTCAGCCAGCTCCCGAAGAATTACTCTCCGATCCTCGCGGAGAATCCGCTAAATCTTCGCCACGACTTTGTCGGACACCGATGGCCTCCCGCTCCCTTGCTCGTCGTGGGCGTCTTTCGAAGAACTCCCTGCACCATTTGCGGACGTGTTGGACACTGGTGCAAGCTTTGCCATAAACTTCTTCCAACTATCTATGAATTTCAATAGGTTTAAGCTTATTCGCGTTTAAAAATCGAATCACTGAACGGATTTCACACCAGCCTGTGACGGTGATAGTGGGCTCCATCGCGAATGGCTGTTAGGTCGGCACTGGGCGTCACAGTGATCACTCCCAGTAGTGGGAATGGAGTTGCCAGATTTCACCTAGCATATTGCGTGGCGAGTGTACAGCGTTGGGAACCTTATTTTTACTTGCCCCTCGTATAAATGCCTAGAAATATATGATTAACCAATTGTTAACTGTCGGAAAGTTCTTTGATAGTTTGAGTGAACTCTTCGAAATTTTCTTGTCTTCCAGGCCGTTTTTTCTGGATACCTCTGATCAAAATATATGCAAGCACCTTAATGAAGTAATAAAGAAGTAATGAGGTAATGTAACAGAACAAAAATAAAGAAGCCTAAGAAGAACAGACACATCGAATATTGTGGAACAATCAAATGATAGATTATTCAATAAGTTTTGTCTTTAGAAGAAGCCATCTTATCTTATTAGGTAGTTCTAGTAAAATTTAGAAATTGGTTTATACAACGGCTGCCTTTGCTGATTATATAATGTAACAAATACCAATTGGAATGCGTCTTTAACAATTGAAAGAATTTTGTGCATCATTTGAACGCTCACAAAAATCAATAAAAATAAGTTTTAGTGATTGAAAA
Organism: Rhynchophorus ferrugineus; assembly: GCF_030347505.1. Taxonomy (NCBI): domain Eukaryota; kingdom Metazoa; phylum Arthropoda; class Insecta; order Coleoptera; family Curculionidae; genus Rhynchophorus; species Rhynchophorus ferrugineus. The sequence goes on along the minus strand of NW_027472580.1, from coordinate 84,138,325 downwards.
TAATTCATTATTTTATTCATGGATGATCAACAAACTGGAAATAACGCAATTTAATTGGGATTTTAAATGTAAGCCTTTGCTTTTCCAAATAATATAAAATTTGATGATAAAAAATACCGACCGATAAAACTTATTCAACAACTTCATAGTTCCCTTAAAGATGTTTAACTGAGATTAATAAAATTTTAATTTTACCTGACATTGCACCATCTGGTTGTTGTCTCCAGCCTCTACCCAAGAACGGGCTCCGGATGGCTTTCGGATTGAGGAAGAACTTTCTTCGAGATTGAGGCGGTGTGGGACAACTTTGCGTCATGATATTTTGTTCCAGGCGATTTTTCGAGTTGCTCGGACGGATCTTTGGTAATTTTTCTGGATGACCGATCTCGCTGCGTGTCGGTGAAACCTCTGGTTTGGACTGGAACAGAATATTTATTAATTATTAATCGTTCATTTGAGTTTTAATTGTTATCAATATAAATCAATATATATGTTTAACTAATGAATTTTGACCGTTAAGCTACTTGTTACTAATCAGTGTACTTGTCAATATAATTGTTTTATAAAATTTTAATATTTACTATTTTCCTACATTCTATACATATCTCAATTAGAAGATAAATGGATTGAAAACTATAGTTTTAAATATCATTTAGATATACAATTATATAATATGAATATTTATAAAATCCCAATTTATTAGATATATTTCTTTGTGTACATTCTTAAACCTTGTAGTATATTAGCAGGAATTTATTTTTTATTTTTATGTGTAGTAATATTATTTATATAAAGATATTTGTTTAATTTTAATGTTCAGAAAAATACTATAAGACAGTATAAATTGATTAACATAATAGAGCATTAAAATATATTTATTATATAACTCATGTTATACGATTTAATTAATTATTAATAATAATCGAATACTTGAATTCTTGTAAGACTTATTCGCAGAAATACTCATAATTTTTTTATAACATTTTAGTAAGTATAGTTGATTTGAGTAGAACAAAAAATAAATGTTTTTTTTGTTATAGTATTGTCATACCATATCCATTCTGAAAAACATTATAAAGGAATATTTTCGGAAATATTCTAGTAAATGTTTCATAAAAAAATACTGCTGTAGGTTATAGCTTGCTTGTACAATCCAAAGGTGAACAAGATCTATTGGTAAAGAATAACCAATATATGTTTGGAAATTTTGGGAGAAAGTATAGGCAAGATACAATTAAAATATCATAAAGTTTTAATCAAGATATTACATGCTTGTTATACATTAATACACTTCAGAATATGAGTGCCCAGAAAGAAAGAACATTTTATGTTTGATCACAATCAGCATCGAAAGATGTTTAGTAATTCGTAATATATTTCTTCAATGGAAATATATGAATTTAAATTATTGTAACAGGATGAATGACTATATAGTAAAAAAGTCCATTTTTACATTTATTGAGCAATATTTAAGATCGTAAAAGCTGGTAAAATTGTTTGAATTGGATATAGATATATACATTGTTGGACATTTTGTCCCAGAAAGCAACGATTCTTTCACTTTAACATTTAGAATATTGTTAACTAATTATAATTCCGTTCGAGAAGTCCCTAGTTTAGTTAAGAAAAAGATTTTCAAGAAACCGAATTGATAAGTAACATAATTTTAATCCTTAATTACAATACATTAATATCAAAGCTCCTCATATAACTGTTTGATGTCTTTTTTGTACAACAATTTGTTATGATTTGATTAAATCCCGGTTTCATTTGACGTTTAACTATATAAAGGCGATGCGGGAACCTGATTGTGAATCTTCTCCAGTGTAATCAATCCCGATTGGAACTGCTTGAGCAAACCACTATAATGAACATCTCGAGTGATGGAGAGGATCTACATTCAGGTCTACAATTATGATCTACCACAGGGTTTAGCAACTCCGTCAGCAATTGGAGTTCCAGAAATTTCATTTCTTAATGACGAACGAACGGTGGATGAATTGCGAATAGCAATAAAAACGTTAAAGTGTGGTAAGACCGCTGGAGTCGACCCAGTTACGACAGAAGTGATCAAGGATGGTGGAGAAATGCGGGTTCACGTGTTATCCACACAAAATTGACCATGGGAAAGAGTACCGTCAGCATGGGAGAAAGCGATTATTGTTCCCATACTGAGAGAAGATGACAGTAATCATTATAAAAACTATCGAGATTGTTTATGAATATCATACAAATGAGACTTCAAAGAGCTCGCGAGGCGAGAAACAGATAAGAGCAGGCGGGATTGAGACCCAACTGCTGTCGTGGACCCAACTGCTGTCGTGTAAATAATATTTTCGCATACAACCAATTTATAGAGGAATGTATTAGATGTATAAAGCATGCAATTTGGGCAGTCCCACTTTGGGCAGATTTGGAAATACAGGAGATATTGTATATATTGATGATGATGATGACACTACTTGTTTTTGGATGATTTTCACTGGCTGTTGTCCACTTAGATGCCTATCTCTTTGATTCAAATGACGAATTATTCTTTATTCGCTGTCTTTTTATTTCTTTTCATAGGTTTTCAACAGCGCTCTGAATAGTCGACGTATCGTTTTGTGATTCGATTTAATACAAAATTAGAAACTTTGAAAACAAGTGATTCATGCTCAAATTTTCCTGTAAACTTAAATATAACTTCTGATATTTCAGTGTGTCAGCTGTGTCACGAAACTTTCACTTTTATGATTTTCCAAAATTATTAAAAATTATTTTGCGGTTTTTTTGTTTCCCAAATTATTAAAAATTATTTTGCGGTTTTTTTGTTTCCCAAAAAAAAACTGTCAATATTGAGAGATTTTTTTTGTTGTCTTGACCTAAAACTAGGCGGAGGAATGCATGACGCATACCTGGCCGCGGAGATTTGCCCTGGAGTGACAAGTTGGACCGGGTTATGTAGGACTGCGCCTGGACTTACCAATACACTAAACCGAAACCGCTTCACAGTTGATCCCTGTAGGTCGCTATTGCCACTGCATTAAATTTGGGGATATGATATCCGCTGATCGGGCAGCCAGTATTGGGCACGAGGACCCGGCGAAATAATGGATAGTGAAACTAACTATTGATTCGCGAACTTGAGTTAGCACACGACTGGATACTGTTATATGGGGACACATTTTATGACTGCAGCGACGGATGAGGTCGTTACAGTCTGGAAAACGGGAGGTTAGCGGTGATGCTAGCTAAGCTCTCAGCATATCGACCAGCTCGCGAACAAGCGCATTTTCAGAATAACTTGAGCTGAGTTGTTGTTTGTGTAATGATTGAGATATGGAGTGCTTGATTTCCCGAGTGTCAAATTCCCTGTGAATTCGGTTATTTCTGACAAATCATGGAGCATTTAAGATTCTCCTAAGGAACCTATTATTAAAACTTGAAGCCGTTTCACCTGGTTGGGTGTAATAAACTTGAAGTAAACATTAGATCTGTAGGGGAGTACGGAACGAATTAACATCTTGTAAAATAAGCATTTGATGGAAGTGGTAAGTCTGCTAGAGAAGATAGCATGTTTGTTATCACCGAACCTTTCTGGATTGCTTTCTGGATTTGGGAATGCCAACCGAACCGTCAGTCGAAGTGGAGGTACGTGACGTTATCCAGCCATGGAACTGTTGAGGCGTCGATCTTAAGTTGCGAGACGCGCAGTGCGTAATACTTATGGAAAATGATGGCCTGGGTTTTCAGGGGGTTTGAGAGATTAGAGAATTCATCGGCATCATCGATGTCTGTAAGATTGAATTCACCCTGCCAGTCAATGATAGTTTATAATACATTTTGACATGATAGTTTATTAATAATAGTTTATTAATAAAGAAATCAAGAAATTGTCATAAAAAAAGAACTTAAAACTAATTTTATTTTATAATTAAAGCTATTTTTAACGCAACATCCGTTAACATTAAATACCATAACTAATATTTAATAACAAACGATCAATCATCATAAAAATTCATAATATGATTAACGGTTTTTAAAAATGAATATTAAAAACCTGACGAATTAGTGTTACACGTCGTTATACGTTGATTAAAGGTCGACATTCGGAGCAGAAGGAGGAGGAGAAAAAACAACCTTTATGCAAGACACCTCGTATTTCGTCGTAATTAGTTTGACATTATCGGCAATCCGAGACCGATTAGATTATTTCGTATCCGTTTTGCAATACGAAATGTTGACAACTCTTTCCATTTCGATACGATTCGACTGTTGATATGATTGCCAATCGAAAGGAGACATATTTCAGATAACGCTAAATGTGTTTCTTTTTGTGTTTGCGCGATAGATTTAATTCCATCTGTCACAGTCGAAGCAGGTCGATTCGGTAGTGACTTTCGAAATATGTTGTTTTTGATATGTTAATAGATAATGTGCTTGAATAGGCTTTGAAGTATATTAGTAAATGAAAGGTTGGTAATATTGAATAATAACTTAATAACGTTGCATGGATTAAATTATTTAATCGATTACGAAGTGACATCAAGTGTTAAAGTTATCAAGTGTTACTTAAATAATTTCTCTTCATATTACTTGTGTGCGTCCATGTTGATCACCAATATCTACTGGTGAAAGTGTAAGGTATCAACGTACATAAAATAACAGACTTCCACTTCATTTTATTGAGGTGTTCATTCACACATCTACTGTCAAAGTCCGTCAAACACTTTTGGTAATGCTGATCTGTCATATTGTAATAGTCAGTTTTTGTTTCAAAGATATAAAAGCAGTGATATAGAGGTTTACGAAAGTTCAAAGACAACGAATTGCTTAGACCTATTAGACGAGAACCTCGAGCTTAGACAGCTTAGCAGTTAAAAATGTAATTTTCAACGATTTCAATATCGGTTTTATTACTTCCCAGATAAAACATATAAATTTTCTGTACCCTATTATAACTGACAATGAATTGCACTTACGAGTACTACTACAATTATAAGTGCAAAACGTCATAGTTTAGTCCAGGAGACCATTCACATATATACGAAAGCGGATTATTCATGGTCATAAAGTATTCAATGTGATATGAGTGTGCATATGATGAGTAAGGTGTAGTGAATTATGAGCTACTATTATGGAATGAGACTGTTACTGTAGGTATCTGGAAGCATCAATTGAGCAAACTGAATGATGTATTCTTACAGAAGACGACCAGCAATAGCGAATAACGCTCGGCCACCCCTTGCAAAAGTTACGAAAGATACACTACTGCAGTTTAAATGAGAAGCTCTGCTGGACCTAGCGTGTTCACCATTAACGCTCTGCCAAAACAGTTTGAGGACAATCATTTCTTGATTTACATTACTATCAGACATCATCTTCTGATTACCGTTTGTTCAGATCAATACAGCATTGACTGGCTTGCATAGAGTTTCGATATGTTGAAGAAGTGGAAACATAGATCACTGAATTTAAAATGTCAAAGTATACAAAGTGTAATAGTTATTAATACTTTTTTTACAAAAACATGCTCAAGTTGTTAAAAATGTGATGAGAAGATGTGTTTGGAAACTGTGAAAACAATAAATATATTGGAATAATCCAATCATCAACACATTTCAAGTGTTTCTTAAAAAGTATGTGATATAATTTGGAGTTTTTAACAGAGAATTATTTTTTGGTCGTAGTTAACATTACATATTCTTTTAATTTAATAAGAAAAGCAGAGCGTCATTCAAAAGTTTGCTATCTGGTTCGAAATATATTCTTGAATTTATTTTCTATTAAATACGAATGTGAAAAAATCATTTATTCATTTGAAATAGCAATTCCAGGTAGTAGCCATCACATTAAAATGCTATTAAATATAAGATCTTAGATGACAAAATAGTTGTAATAATATAAAAGTATTATTTGTAGATTAGTTGTGTCAAGAAATCAAATAGGTTTGTCAAAAGACAAACAGGAGACCTTGTCTGTTGCTTTAGGTATTGTCAACACATGGGCTGAAAGTTCCCCGGCCTAATAGCTTTTTCAGTAAGTATTAACCTTCAAAAGAAAGCTGTTAAAATTTCTTGATGTTCTATTCATAAGTTTGTGAGGTATTGTGCTAAGAATGAAACTACTTTTCTTATTTTCAAAACAATGTATTTTAATTTGACACTGCTTCTTGAAGTGAAAATACCGTTCAAGCGAAAAAATTATTTGAAAAGTGTTATAAGGACTCCGCTTTAACAATAGAACGTTGTTTTGCTCACTTCAAACGTGGTCGTAGAGACACCGATGATACAGAACGCAGTGGGCGTCCAAATGAGGTGGTACCACTAGAAAACATAAAAAAATCCACAAAATCAATTTGAATGTTCGAAAAGTGAAGTTGCGTGAGTTAGCTAATATCGTGAACATATCAAAAGAACGTGTTGGTTTTATATTGCATGAACATTTGACTATGAGAAAGCTCCGTTCATAGTGGGTGCGGTGTTTGCTGACTGTTGACCAAGAACGTATTGATGATTCTGAGTAGTGTTTGGTCATGTTTAAACGTAACAAACCAGAATTTTTGCGTTGATATGCCACAATGAATCCATCACTTTACTCCGGAATCAAAACGATCATTTGAGTGAATAGCAACTGGTGACAGGTTTATTTTTAGTCAAAAGATAAATAGTTTTACAAAAGTAGTATATATAATATAGAGCGGCGCTGAAATGATTATGTGGTTCTTGATGGAGATTACGTTGATGAATAAAGCCAATTTTGAACAAAAAAAAACGCGTTTTCTTAGTTACGCATGAGACTTTGTGTGTTTAGTGCTTGTGTATATTTTGAACATTATTTCACTTTAGAATGGCATTTATTGAGAATAATTGATACAATATATATTAATCAAAATATTGTCTATAACTTTGCCCATATTTATGGGAACATGATCAATATCATGTCAAAGTAATAAGAGAAGTCATTGTAATAAAATAATACTACTGCCGGCATCATAGTACATTGAATGTATATTGTGTAGAGATAACAGGGACTGTCGTTTAAGAATCCACTACATCTCTCTGGACCCTAGTTCTTAATACATTTTCCTTTTTTTACGGTACCGACATTATCAAACGGTCCAATAACGTTACATAGTAGTCGTGTTGATGGTCCTTCCTATTTCAAGGTAGTCAATGTAAATTATTCTATGCGCATCCCAAAATACAGACACCATAACGTTGCCAGCCGACTGTTGCGTTTTCCCACGCTTTGGATCGGGTTCATCGTGTGCAGTCCACTCGGATGACTGTCTACTGGACTTCGGAGTGGAGTGAAATGATGGAGCCGTGTTTCATCCATTGTCACATATCGACGCAAAAACTCAGGTTTATTACGCTTGATCATCTTCAAATATTGCTCCGAATCATCAACTCGTCGTTGTTTTTGGTCAAAAGTGAGCTCACGCGGCACCCACTTTGCACAGAGCTTTCTCATACCCAAATATTCGTGAATGATATGTTGTACACGTTCAATTGATATTTTAGAGTGTCTGCTATTTCATTCAATTTCAATTTACGGTCATTCAAAATCATTTTATAGATTTTTTAAATGTTTTCGTCGGTAACAACCCCTTTTGGGCGTCCACTGGCGTTCACCGTCTTCGGTGCTCATTTCACCATGTCTAAACTTAGCCTACCAATCCTTGATGGTTGATTTTCCTGTGGCAGTTCAACTGTATTTTTTTCTTTTCTTTTCAGCCATTTATTCATTTCACAACAACAAAAGTTGCTTCACTCAAAATTCTATAACTCACAAACTAATGATCCGACAGCTGTCAAATTTATACACGCATCTTTTGAGGGTTAGGGCTAACTAAAAATATATGGATTTAATTCTAGTAGCGCCATCGATGTGTCAGGCCGGGGACTTTTTAATTGACCTGTTATGCCTCAAAACAAGATGCTGAGGAATCAAAATATAATTGAAAATAGTTTTAGTGGTTAGGCTTCACCAGATTACATATCATTATAAATGTAAATTAGAGCTATTATTCTACCTACATATCTTAATCAAAAAACGCATCCATATTTAAATTACAGAAAATTACGAAGTAATAAATAATATGCAGTGCTCTAAGAGGGGATAACGTATGGTTTTCATCGAGTGGATAACGCTGATGGTCACGCATCAATCAGGAGGTATCGTTAAATTTAATTCCTTTATGGCTTGTCACAAATCATTCTTATTGAACGTTATCGATTCCTTTCCGTGTGTTACGGGTATCGTTTCCGAACCGTTATTTGTCAACAGGATGGCGTGCGGATGTTGATCGACTTTTTTTCGGTGTTGTCGCGCCTTCGGCATTCTGTCCGACGCTCGTCATTTGTCATACGTCGCGGCTGCAATACGTCGAATTGTAAAAATGTTATTAGTGTCAATTCTAAATATGGTAGCTCGTTAAATGTGCGTTTGTTAGTTGTTTGACAGTGATTTTTTCGGATAGCGCCATTACTAATTGGTAAACAGCGTTGCGCATTGCAGCTTTCACGATGTCGGATTTGTTAAGTTTCACAACGACAATTTATAAAAAAAAGTTATATGTCCTTAAAGTGGAAAAATTACTCAAGCCAAGAAAGATAAGCCAATAATAATCACAAAATGAATCGTAAAAAATTCTTGGCTATCATCTAATAGGTGGAAAAATTCTTCAAGAGTTATTAGGAAATGCTATAAAATTAATAACAATAATGTTTAATGCAATGATATACATGAATCACTTCCGTAACTTTTGGAAAATGGCTAAAATCATTATGATTCTCAAACCAGGAAAACCGGAAGAGGTTACGTCCTCCAGACCTATCAGTTAAAATAATTAATTTTCAAAATATATTCCCAACCGTATATCAAGTACAAGAAATGGAAATATGAATATTATTCCAGGATATCAAAGTTACGAATTACATATAATTCGGGACGGGGCAGAATTAATAACATCATTTATGGCTTTGGAACCAAAGGGAAACTTTTTTTTCTTATTCCAGCATGACCAGCTGGAACCAACTTCGGGTGACAGAAACCCTGGGTTAAGACTGGGATTGTTGTAGTTGGTTATCTATTGGGGTTTGTAGATGGGTAGGGATTTTATCAAGGAGTTGTCGTGTTCTAAAGCGTGTTCTCTTCACGAACGGGATACCTGATTCGAGGTGAGCGTTCACGTTCCTCATAAATCATGGGGCAATGAGTAACGCTCGAAATTTTTTGGATTCGAACACTTGGAGTAGTTTGAGTTATCTCTCAGAGACATACCTGTACCACACCTGTGCTCCATAGAGGCAGACTGGACGGACTAGCATCTTATAGAGAGTCGCTTTCTGGGGGGGGGGGGGGGTTTGGAAGTTTACTTCTTCTGCAGAGGAGTGGGAAGAGATATAGTCTACATATATACCATTGCCTTTGCAGATAGAGTGCTGAATTTGGGCTCACCATTGGAACCTGCGGTCGAACTGGAGTCCCAGGTATGATACTTTCTGGAGCCAGGGGATAGGGACTTTATCGATTAGGAGGCGATAGGCGCGGAACGCCTTCTTGCTGTGGAACAGAATAGCCCCAGTTTTGCTCCGGTTCATCTGCAGCCGCCAGAATTTGTACTACGCAATCGCCTGTTCAGTTAAACTTGAAGTCTTTCGCGAATAGGGTCGGGACTGTAAACGGTTGGGAAGAAGGCAGTATCATCTGCATAAAATGCTGTGTGGGAATGATTGTGGAGTGGGAAATTAGCCATGTAAAGGTTGAACAGGACAGGGGCTAGGGGCTAGTGGAGCACCTTGCGGGACTCCTGCGGAGATCTGTTTTCGAGAGGAGACTGCTTCACCGATCCTCACTTGAAAGGATCTACCGACCAAGTATGAATCTATCAGGGAGATTAAGTCATCGGTAGACCAAGTTGGTTCAATTTGAAGATTAAGCCGTTATGCCATACTTGATCGAAAGCTTTGTAAATATCTAAAAAGATGGCTTCAGCTTTGCGACCTTTTCTTAATTCCTGGTGGATAGTTGCTGCGACGCGAGCAGCTTGATCAAGGCTTGAGTGTTTGGCATAGAAATCGAAGTGTTCGTTCGGGATTATGTGGTGTACGTCTGTGAAATTGTTTAAAGCGTGTAATATCTCTTTTTCGGCAAGTTTGCAGAAACTTTATTTACATGGCTGCTCTTTTATACATTTTTGAACAGCCTCGATACAAATTACAGCGCCTTCTACTAGTTGTTCTTGTTTTCTACATTGGCTTGTATAACGACATAAATTATATATTTAACAATCAATTTCGGCTTCCTAATAAGTACGGATTTATAGAAAAGATACAGAGATTGGTAAACCAAATAAAGTAAAATAATAAAAAGATATTGTATGAATTTTTAACAAACATTTAGGTACAATAGCATTACCTGTTAAAATAAATTTTGCTTACCCAACATATTTAATCCATTTAATTAATTGTATCCATTTCAGTAGTGAGCAAATTGTTATTGTTTCCTACAGATACTTACTAGACTACTGCGTTTATAGTTTATTATGTCAACGCAATTATAGGCAAGATTGCAATTCAGTCATTACAATATACTATTCAGTGATTGGTTAAGAAGCTATGAACTATATTAATAATTTTAATTTCAAAAATAAAGAACGTTCTAGCATAGATAGATAGCTATCAAAAAATAGGTATTAATGTTACAACAGGACTATTTTAAACTTTTTAAAAGTATTGGAATTTTTTAATAACAAAACTATTGGATATAGTCAATGTCCAGACACCTTGACCGGCATCTTTTCACGCAGAATAGAATAAACTTTACTTATCTATAATAGTAAATGATGATGAAAAAGATATATAATACGATAATTCTAGGTATAAAGAAAATATTTGGTAGGATTATCTATTAAGACTGCTGTTTGAATTGCTACTAATTTGCATTTAGTGGGTTCAGTTGGGTGTTAATTTTTATGAATTCCTCAAACATAATAAAATAACCACGGAAAATAGTTACCAATTGCATTTGTCGTGTTTAATAGACTGTTGGAAATAATTTCGGTCTATTTATTTTATTATTTACCAATGTTGTGTAATCTGACAGTAGCTTTTATTCTTAAAAAATCAAAAATTATAGTCAAAAATAGGTTACAAATGATGCAACATATTGCAAACAATAATTTTGTCTAAAAGCTGGGAGAAGTTGTTAAAATTTTGTGTCTTTTTTAGAAGTAAAAACGGCTATAACAACTAGTTGTAATATCTGATAAAAATGGCGAAAATTCGCACTTGGACATCGTCCTAGAGGACCTCCGTGACTAGAATAATTTTCCTTATCGGATTTTTTATTCTTGCCTTTTGAACAATCACAATTATAAGCATAAATTAACGACCATGCTTCAGCAGGATTCGAACCTGCAACTATCATATCGTCTTGACCACTACGCCAACCGAGCCGGTGAAAAGGTCCCTTGTTTTGTCGAGAACGAATGTAAAACAGGTATTTTCTCACGAATTTTTGTGTGTAGTCGATATAAAAAAGCAATAAAATCTGAACTAAACATACTTGATCGAACAAATAACTTATTGCACAACATATTTCTATATCCCATTTGACCAATTATCAGTAACTACTAATTCAGGTTTCATTAAACTTATCGGAAATACGTTTTCCCAGTTTGTTGCTTTTGAATTGTCGTTATTTTGAGGCTAATGATCAGGTGTTCTTATTGAGTTGTGTCCTATGTTAGCTATCGAGCAGATAATCTAATTGCATTATGTCAATTTAATTGATTTAAAGCAGAAACTGCAGCGTAGAAGAAACCATAAAACTAGCCGGTATCTGACCCAAGGCGGTGGTTTCTTCAGTGGCGTCTCGTTAAGAGCGATTCACCAACAGGTTATATAACATTTTCCATACGTGACGACGGACATTGAAGCTCCAAGAGCGTAGTTTTTTTGTATTTCAGTTCAATATCTGGTTTGGAACTATCATACTGAAAAATAATTGCTTTTATTATATAGTCATTGCAAATATGATCCTGTATTTGTATTAAAAGCAGATTGTTCTATAGATTTTTATTAATACATGTGATAGCTTATGATTTATAACCATATAAAATAATAAATACTCAAGAGAAGGATGAATATAGCACGGAAGCAGGTAACTATTTCGAAGAATTAAATATAATAATGACCTTCTTAATCTATATTATAGGGTTATAAATATAACTTTTTTGAACCTCAAGTTTCTTGTGTATGAAGGTGATAAGTAATCAAGTGATTAACTCATGAAGATTGTGGCCTATTGCATCGAAACTATGTTGAGCAAGATTGGTTTGTTTGTTTGTTTTGAGCAATGATGGTTTATTATATTTGTTTTCAGTGTAATGTATACTCGAGTTGATTGTGAACGAAATTTGTAAAAAAAAATATCCCCCATTGGATTAAGTATGCGCAGCACTTAGTTTATGACATGTATAAGATGTTAGATACATCATTATATTGAGAAAGAACTAACTGAGCAAAATATTACATTGGAAATGCAATTGTATGGCGATAGCAGAGTGAGGGTAAATTATTATGGAGCATATTATTATATATTTTATATTTGAGAAGTTATAACATTTAAATAAATGAGGTTGTTGAAACCATATTATCAAAATAGACAAGCAATATAACTCCGTATTTATTTGAATAAATTAAAATGATTTTTTAAATAATTACCAGTTGGTGAAAAAAATAGGATTGTCGGTATTTATCAATCAAGCATATGTAGATGGTGCTACTCCAGAGACACAGGTACTATTCCAGATCATTTATACTGTGTTTGCGTCAAACTTACAGTTGGCATTTTGAAAAAATAGACCAATTTTTTTCTTATGAGTGAGAGGTATCTTGACAAGAGTCATACGATTTTTTTTGCATCTATTATCTCCAAATATATCCTATCAGCAGCGATATCTATTAATAAAAATAAGAAGTATCAATGTAACCAACTCTTAACATTTCTTTTTATAAAATAACATATTTTTATTCGGAATTATTCAGTTATTCAGTGTATGCAGATGATAATAATGGAATGTCTAATGTTGTATTTTCGATATGTATTATCTTTGTTGTTTAATTTGAATAAATCTGCTGCCGAAGTCCATTAAATAATTTTAGAACTTACGTTGATGTTTTGGTTTCAAGTATCTGGAAGTGGTTATTTTGATGTCAATGAGAATGAACGGCTAAGAGCACCAAAAAAGTTTGAAGACAATGAAGTGTCAGATATGCACTAGAATTACAAGAGGATTATAAGAGTTTTCAGACACATTAGCAGTTAACGAATGAACTGTAAAAACAGCTTAAAACTAAACGTTCAAAGCTAACGTTGTAGCTTAATTGCTTTTTACGCAAAAAGAAAAGCACAGAAGAGTATTTCTGTAGCGTTCTGACTGATAAAGAAAAACAGAACTACAATATTAAGTGTAAAAAAGCATGGAAACCGTCCAAATAGACACCGAAACAGAAAATGCATGACTATAAGTTTGACAAACGAATTTGTATTAATTTTCCTCAATAAATAAAATGTTGAAGCAGGAAAAAATGATAACAAGTACCTAATGTTTATTTTTGGATAACCTTTTCGTAATACTCTGTATGGCTGAATAAGGGAAGTTTATTATTATTTATAAAGATAAGGTTTCTTAGATAGTTGTTAATAGGTTAGTTGAGCTATTAATCGAGATGCAAATAGATCGAATCTTCATCAAAAATTATTATATAATTTTCATACATTCCCACCCGCTACTTCAATAACTATTTAATATGTGGGGTCTGCTTGTTTTTTTTTAATTAAAAACTCGCATAACTTGTCCACTTATTCAAGTGGTAGCATACTATCCTCTGAACAGAATCATATAGGAAAACAAAACGAAATTCGACCACATTGTCCAATTTGTCTTGTTTCTCCAGAGCATATACGACGTATTGCGGAAAAAAAATTGTTTAGCGTACATGGAAAGACTGCAGAGAATAATTTATTTAAAAAACACTTTAATATTTTCAAGGAACATGTGGAATAGATGAAGGACTAGACTTTTGTCGAAGCCTTCTTAATCTTCCATTAATATATTGGCTTTTAAGAATGCCCTGCACTGTTGGCATGTACTAGCTTATTGAGGTTAGTCAAGATTATCAGTGTTACTAACTCGAACTGTAAAATTAATTAATGTATAATTTGTAATAATATATGTGCAAGAACATCTACGCTATGTAACTTTATTTACTAACTCCTTTAATTTTAGATTTCAGAAACATATACTATACCTTAAAATCAAGAGGAAGGAGTTTCTAGAAGAACTAGTACCCTGAATTTAATCGCACATCTAATACATTTTATAATCTCAATAAACGAAAGCTACGCCTAAACAATGACCAATTCTTATTATTTACTACAACAATTATTATCAACGAATCATAAAAATAATTTACGATGTTAAACATGGGTTGGTTTTTTACCGTATTCTCATTCTGTATTAAATGGTTTTCAGCTAGATACCTGTTCGGACGAACGCCATTGACAGCGAAATTATACAGCCGTCAACTATCCGAAACTATTTATTTAGAGATACAATATTATTATTTTAATTAGTCATGCACCGCGGGTAACTAATTACGGGCGGCGTTGTTCGGATAATAGTTAGATTCTTCTATTTGGTCTAAGTGGTCTCGTTTTTGTTTCTTCTTTCAATCGGCCACGCACCGGGACGTCTCCATTTCTTCCGAGGTCTCACCATTTTTCTTCAAATCTAATTAGTATTGACGGTTACAAATCGTCCTAACTGATATTAGGCCAACGAGCATCAAAAAATCAAGAACTGTCGTTATTTTTTGTGATTTTTTTCCGATATTTAGACCGAATGACGGATATATGGATTAAATCCTTCCACGTAGTCACGCCGAAAGTTGGAGTGGGAGTTTTCTGGGATGTTACCAACTGATGCATGCTCAAATCTGATAATTGTGGTTCGTAGTTAGTGTTATGACTATATCCTGTTAGGACCACCATATCCAGTAGAACCATACTAACAGGTCAATTGAAAAGTCCAACTTTTCGATACCATTTTTGTAGTACGACTTTGCTTGCTTTAAAATAGGCCTCAGCTTCGGCGATCTCATGAAAATTTCTTCCCAGCGAGCATTTTGTGAGATCTGAGAACAGGAAATAGTCGGAGTGGGGCAAATCTGAAGAATACGGTGGATGAGGAAGCAATTCGAATTCAAATTCATGAATTTTTGCCATCGTTTTCACTGACTTGTGAAACTGACTTGAAAACTTGTGACTGTCGCCTTGGTGAAGCAGCACTTTCTTTTTCCTCAAATGCGGCTGTTTTTTCGGCAATTTCGTCCTTCAAACGGTCCAATAACTCTATGTAATAGTTGTTGCTGATGGTCCTTCATTTTTAAAGGTAGTCAATGAAACCATGCGCATTCCAAAATACAGACACCATAACCTTGCCAGTCGACTCTTGCGTTTTCCCACGCTTTGGAGCGGGTTCATCGTGTTCAGTCCACTCGGATGACTGTCGATTGGACTTCGCAGTAAAATTGATGGAGCCATGTTTCATCCATTGTCACATATCGACGCAAAAACTCGGGTTTATTACGCTTGATCATCTTTAAACACTGCTCCGAATCATCAACTCGTCGTAGTTTTTGGCCAAAAGTGAGCTCGCGCGGCACCAACTTTGCACAGAGCTTTCTTATACCCAAATAATCGTGAATGATATGATGTACACGTTCAGTTAATATCTTTAGAGTGTTTGCTATTCCACACAATTTTAATTAATGGTCATTTTTGATACATTTAGAGTGTCTGTTATTTCATTCAATTTCAATTTACGGCCATTCAAAATAATTTTGTGGATTTTTCAAATGTTTTCGTCGGTAACAACCTCTTTTGGGCGTTGACTACGTTCATAGTCTTCGGTGCTCATTTCACCACCTCTAAACTTAGCATACCAATCCTTCATGGCTGATTTTGGCCTAGGGCAGTGTCCGGGAACTCGGCATCAAGCCAAGTTTTTACTTCAACTGTATTTTTCTCTTCAAAAAGTAATATTTTATCAACGCGCGAAATTTCTTTTTATCCATTTTTTTCACAATAACAAGAGTTGCTACTTTCACGCATCTTTTGAGGGTTAGGGCTAACTAAAAAACATATGGATTTAATTCTAGTAGTGCCATCTATGTGTCAGATTAGGAACTTTTCAATTGAACTGTTATACACCGAAATTATAAGAAATGAAGAGGTATGAGGGTTGCTATTTATATGTTGAGCATTGGAAATATTATGTGTATTTATGGGATGTTCATGTGGCGTCTCCAAATGGTAGTTTGATCTTTAATCATAACCATAACCTTCTGCGAAACGTTTTGTCACTTGACCACTACTTGTCTATAGAGATTATCAAAACAGGAGTACATTGATCGACTTACTACAATTTTTAGCGATGGTATTCAGTCACTTATTATGATTCTTTTTGAATTTCATATTCTATATTAAAAACAATTTCTAATGTCTTGACGCATTACATAAGTCATATTATATTTCATTTAAAAAATAAATTACTAGTAAGCTGCCAAATTAGTTTCTATTTTTGTAATTAAATAGTAGCAATATATAACATGTTATGTAATGGTTAATGATGAATATAATTGAATTATTTATATATAATTATCAATTTTCATTGGCTCATTTCTTGAAAAAAAAAAGTGACACTAGGCAACATTTTAACCAGCCTTGACTGGGAACGAATTATATCAGCTTTCAAAATTATCAGCAGCTGCACTTTAGCTAATTTAAAATAAAATGTTAATATTAAATTATTATACTAAATAATGGATTTGTTTGTACTTACTTGCATAAGATTACTGAAATGTCCGTTGGTTTTAACTTTGGTTCTAGGCTGGGGTGTATCCACTTTTTCTATGCGTATTATCGGAGCTTCACCGTATAGGGTGATTTCGGAACCTTTGAGTGCATTACATTTCATATCTTTCAAATTGGGACCGTCATCTGTAACAAAATAGCAATTAAATTAAAAAATCAAAATGAGAAGAGAGAAAACAGTGGTGAATGAGTAATAATAAAAAAGATCATGAGAAATATGTGAGAAATGTATGTTTTTCTGACAAAGATAATAATAACAGTAATAATAATTCTAATTGAAAATTTAAGATGTTCAGTAAATTTTAAATATTTTTTGGTGTTAAAATTAAATATTTATTAAGAGGTTAGCAGCAGAAATTGTCTTTATTGTTTTTGTAATTTTAAAGATTCATTATACAAATTTTACAATTATCCACAATCTTGGTCAATCTTACTCACTTAGATATATATCATGCTGTATCTAATGTGGACGAATTGTTGATAAATGTTTTGCCTTACCCTATCAGATTCCTGTTCGACATTTTGAGCTTTCGTTTCCTGCTAGCTCTTTTTTTGGAAGACGGCTTGTTTCAATTTGTATTCCTAAAATCTATCGCCTGTCGATGCTTTTTCTTATCACTTTAGCCATAGCAATAGAACATCTTCAATAACTTGTTTTAAAAGACAATTTTTTTACTTAATGGAGGAACTGAGGTATACAAGATAGCTATGGAATACGAAAAGTTATTAAATGATTTCAATGAAGGTTTCAAATTACATACAATGAAACGTATTACTTCCGTTTTGTATAGACTAATTTCAAAATGTGGATCATAAAACTTGGCATAAGCAGAGAAATCACACAATGTCGTTCGCTTAAGATGCAACGTTAGTTTTAGTGTCTCAACTTTGAGGATATAGATGTTACATAATACTGGTGTCTTGTAAAACTACAAGCTAAATGAATATTTTAATTGAAAGAGATTAATTGTCTTTGATTTAGAATGACGAACTGTCTAATTAAATATCAAGCTTGTCATTGTAAACTACAAGCTCTATGAGCTCAAATCTATTCCAATATATTAAACCAAATCCCCAAAAGAAACGACCAAAAACGTGTACGTGGTCGTTGTTTCGTCTGGTCAACTTTTAATTGTAAGAAAATTATCTTACTTTTACATATATTCCAAATGTCTATAGTATACTCTGTGTGGAATAGTTTCTCAAAATAGTGACTCCAACTTTCAGTAATCTACGACTGACAAACTATTATCCTACTACTACTGCTATCCGTTTTAGTAGTCGTACACTCTGAACTGCAGAAGCTTCTGTCCAAATTCTAGTAGACTACGTTAGTTTACGGCAACTTCAATCCGCCTTCGATGAAGGCTTATACCTTAACTATGAAGCCAGTGCCAGGAATCTACAGACTTGGAGTGTATTCCAGAGTATGGACGGACGATTCTTAATTGCAATACTTGCAATATTTTTCAAGCCACCTTTGGTGACCTTAAACGCTTTAACTGCCCAACCTAACCTTAACTATTCCAAGGAAAGCTTGGAATAACTGCGGAATGATTGCCAGTCCAACTTCTTTTCCCGACAAATAATTTGATTTTTTCCTGTCGCCTCGGTGGGTCTCGTCATTCCCCGACTATACAATAGTACGGTGTTGATATAAAGGGGACGGGGACACACATAAAGTGTATATATAAAATAATAAATTAATAAATAAATAAAATTTGTAACACAAACTGGGGGACTAAAAGTATAAATAGTGTATATACAATTTAAAAAATGAAGACAAATAAAGGACTACAAACACAAACATAACGAAGTAGAGGTCCTATCCAAGCAGCACATATCAGCACCCATACCGAAGTGGTAATGGTTACTTGGTCAGTAACTCTAAACATGGCATAGGCTAGATTCTATGGAGAAAATCGATTTCTCGTAGAAATCTGAGTAGTCTGTCTGGATTTTCTCCTGTTAAGGCATTACCCTTAAAACATTAAAAGCATTAACATTAAAAGGGTTATCAGCTTTAACCTCAAAGAGCCTGTCGTGGTTGGTCTCTGGGTACCTCGTTATTTGCGAAACCAGAAACGAATGAGATAAGGTCAGTATGGACACAAATATCCGGGATGGGGAGGGGAAGGAGGCTGCCGATTTAGCCGCACTATCGGCGCGCTCATTTCCCGGTATACCAACGTGAGAATGGATCCACAGTAAAACTGTCCTGATACCATTCACATAGAGGTTACGGATAATTGACAGTGAGTTTGTGATCAGGGGATGGTTGGACTTCCGTTTCAGGAAATATTCGAGATCATTTCGGGAGCTGGTCAGGATTAGCTATTCTTTGAAGGATTGTGTTGTGATGTAGGATAAAGCTTTGAATATCGCAAATAGTTTAGCGGTCAATATTGAACCCTGTTCGGGGAGTTTGAAACGGAAAGCCCGGTTGTCCACCACTAATGAACCGCCGAGCCCGGTGCGAGATTTGGAGCCATCGGTATATATGTCCTTGCGGCCAGGGTAATAGTGGGGAAGTTCACAGAACATGGACCAAAGAGCATTGTAAGAACAATTTTCTCTTTGATTTATTTTAATTGAATGAATTCAAAAGAGAACAGCCTTATGGCCTTCCCGGAATCCTATCAACGCCAGTCATGATACGTGTAGGGTTTAAATACTAAAATTCTTTATTATTTTACCTTAAAATTATTCCATTATACGAAATGAATTGATATTTGATCCTGTAGTGTAGATAATCATATGTAACAGAACAAATAACAGTGTTAATACATTAATATTACGAGGGTCACTCTTTATATTTCGGGAATAAGAAAAAAAGTAAGTTAAGCTGTGAATATATTTTTATTGTTTTTCAAAGTACTCGCCACGATGATCGATACACTTTTGCATACGCTTAAACCAATTTTGAAAGCATTTATTACATTCCAAATGAGGTATCTTCAAAACATGATTTTTGAACATTTTTGGCTTCTTCGGGCGAAGGAAATCGTTGACCACGCAGTTTAATCTTCACAGATGGGAACAAAAAGAAGTCATCGGGTGCCAAAGCAGGGCTGTACGACGGATGACCCATCAATTTTATGTTTTGAGTGCTCAAATAGTCTCTTGTTTGAGAGCTCGCATTGTCATGATGAAGAACAATCTGGCGTCTCTTGTTTGTTTTCCTTATTTCACCGAAGACTTCTGGAATATAAATAGTTGTGTGCAAATCAGAATTTACAGTTCTACGATCCTCTAGAGGCACTGTTGCAATATAGCCAGTTTTCCCGAAGAAACAGGCCACCATTTTCTTTGAAGTGCTTCGTACGCGAACAACTTTTGTTAGATTTGGTTCATCTTGGAACACTCATACAGTGAGCTTAATTTCGGGCTCATAAGAATATATCCATGATTCGACACCTGTCTGTTACGATTTAACAAACGTCTTTCGAAGCACCGCGATTGAATTTCTTAAGCATTTCTTTGCACCAATCGACACGAGCCATTTTTTGAGCGATTGTCAAATTGTGTTGGATCCAACGCGAACATAACTTTCGCACAGCTAAGTGTTCATATAAAATCGCATATATGCTGCTGGAACTAATACTTAGGGATGCCTCAACCTCACAATAGGTGACATGAAGATCTTGCTTAATCATTTCGTACACAGCATCGATGTTTTCTGGCACAACAGCCGATTTTGGACGACCTTCACGAAACTCGGCAGCGAACTACGAGAACAATTGAATTCACCAAACCAGCGATACACGGTGGTTTTTGATGGAGCTTCATTGCTAGTCAAAGTCAAATTAAGTTGATTGATGCACTCTTGTTGTGATAATCCACGTCGAAAATCGTAAAAAATCATCGCACGAAAATGTTCACGATTCAATTCCATTTTTTGCCGAGACGAAACTTATAACGTTCGTGCGACAAAATGTTCCGAGTACGTATATCGTCAAAGATGTTAAACTTTACGATGGAACCGTCAGATGGACTCACATGACAACAGTGTTGTCAATTACCGAAATATAAATTGTAACCCTCGTATTACTGTAAAGACTAGGCAAGTAGTTTTTAAGTTATTGCGAAACTAAATTGCAAGTTATTCGACAACGACCAACAATAATGTATTAATGAAAACAAATCTCTTGTAAAAACAACATACAACAATATGTAACGAAGTAAAAGTATGGGTTTTAATAAAAACTAGTTTAAAACAGATAACTAGATAGCATAAACGGAACATGTATTCTGATTCGATCCTGATGTCGAACTATGTCGAAATCGAAAATCAAAAAATAGCCTGACCGTAGAACAATCAGAAATCTAAAATGATTTATCATGTTCGATGCAGCGAATGTATTCAGGGGCCGTGACCCACCAACGTTTCTATTTAATATATGCAGTCAAGAGCAATCAAAACAAAATCAAAAAAATCCTACAAACATTACAATGGAGAGAACTCGATCCGACTCTTATTAGGTCACCTCAACATTTTAATCTTCATCGGTGAAGGAAATGTCTCTGCTGTCGTAGAGACAAACGTCGGTTTTATCATCTCGCTCCTTGTTGCATATTAAAAAAAAATGTACCGGCTTGTCAGATAATTATTAGCCGATAAAGATTGTACCGCATTTTTTTCCTCCTCTTTCGGTCGATCTCTCCGCTCGGCTGATTGACGTGAACGTATTTTAATAGATGGAGCGCAGCTATGCAATTGACAAAATGTATACAATGTTAATTAAATGTCGTCTGGTAAACGCGGTCGGTCGATTGTTTTGAAGGTTTCGATTCGAAGCAAGGTCCGCGAGAAATGATAATAGATTGGCTTTCCGATCTGTTCCGATTGCGGTTACCGATATTAATTATCGGTTAGATAATTAACCCCGATATTTGATTTACTATTTCGTTATATGGGGGCTTTCGAAAACATCGACTTGTAAATAATCTGAATTATTTTTAATTGCGATATTTCAATTTACTTTCAGTGTATGAGAAATGTCTTAGAATATAATATGTTAAATATATTAAAAACAAATATTGTTTCATATCATTGCGAAGTACTGAAGACAAATATATACAGGGGATGAACATAATATGAACACCTGACGTATATAAAATATTTATTTATTAATAACGTGTTAAGCCACCATTGCTTTTAAAATATAGTCTATCCAAAGTAGTAGTGAACTCTTCTCATCAAGATGTAATATTTACTAAATAATATATTCCTTTTAGTTTTATTCGAGTGATACTTTCGAACATGTAACCGAATCACCATACAAAAGTCGTTCGGTTATCAAATGTCTGCAAAATTCTTCAAAACATTAGTGAAAATAAGAGGTTACAAACCGGCAAACGTTGTTCTCGAGCTTTCCTTCTTGTGACAAACTTCAAGTCGCTGCTTAATATTTTAACATGATGTGATTAACTATTTGAAATTTATTTTGATTTTTAATTTGATTTACTCTGGTCGAAAATGCCGAGGCCATATAAATAACAGGTCAATTGAAAAGACCTCGGCGTACCATAGTAAAACAAATTTTTTTGGCAAAATTTGTTTTTTTTATTCAACATAGTTCCCTTCATACACTGATTATGGCGATCTTCCAACCTTTCGATACTATATTTGGAGTACGATTTGTCCTTTCCTTCAAAATAGGCCTCAGTTTCGGTGATCACCTTTTCATTCGACGAAAATTTCTTCCCAGCGAGCATTCCTTTGGGATCTGAGAACAGGAAATAGTCGCTGGGGGCCAGATCTGGAGAATACGGTGGATGAGGAAGCAATTCGAGGTCCAATTCATGGATTTTTGCCATCGTTTTCACTGACTTATGACACGGTGCATTGCCTTGGTGAAGCAGCGTTTTTTTTTCTTCAAATGCGGCTGTTTTTCTGCGATTTCGTCCTTCAAACGGTTCAATAATGCTATGTAATAGTCGCTGTTGATGGTCCTTTTTCAAGGTAGTCAATAAAAATTATTCCATGCGCATCCCAAAATACAGACGCCATAACCTTGCCAGCCGACTGATGCGTTTTCACACGCTTTGGAGCGGGTTCATTGTGTGCAGTCCACTCGGATGACTGTCGAATGGACTTCGGAGTGAAATAATGGAGCCATGTTTCATCCATTGTCACAAATCGATGAAAAAACTCGGGTTTATTACGCTCGATCATCTTCAAACACTGCTCCGAATCATCAACTCGTCGTTGTTTTTAGTCAAAAGTGAGCTCGCGCGACACCATTTGCCCAGAGCTTTCTCATACCCAAATATTCGTTAATGATATGATGTACGCGTACAGTTGATATGTTTAGAGTGTCTGCTATTTCATTCAATTTCAATTTACGGTCATTCAAAATTACTTTGTGTATTTTTTTAAATGTTTTCGTCGGTAACAACCACTTTTAGGCGTCTATTGCGTTCACCGTCTTCGGTACTCATTTCACCACATTTAAACTTAACGTACCAATCCTTGATGAAACTCGGCATCAAGCCAAGTTTTTGCTTCAAATGTATTTTTTCCCTTCAAAAAGCAATATTTTATCAACACGCGAAATTCCTTTTTATCAATTTTTTTCACAATAACAAAATTTGCTTCACTCAAAATGCTATAATTGACAAACTAATGATCCGACATGTATATATGCAGATTCAGCAAATGCATTAGGGATAATGCAATGATTAAATCTAATTTTATCAAGAAATATGTACACAGGTAGTAATAGAAGAAACTAAAGAGCAATACAGTGATATTAGAATGATTTGACAAAAATACAACAGCGAAAGAAACAAGGAGTAAAAAGTAATCCTCTAGGGTATTCCATAGGTGATTTAAAAAAAAGTTCAATGTAAATATAATAAAATAACTGTAACCTACAAACAATTGTGGCACTTGAATTAATTGTAGTTTAAGTCCTTGGATAATATGTGCATTTAATACATTTATATGTTAAAATAAATCATACTTTATAATAGTTTTGTTTAATTATTTTATTTATATTAGAATGTTGTTATGTATCGAAGCTAAAATAAACTAAAATGCGTAAAATGTCGATGCTAAATGCGGTAACGTTTTGACGTCATAAATAGAGATGACGTGAGTTCATTGCTATTTCGGATGGACTATAGCTGTAATTCTTCACGCAGAAGTGTCTGAATAGTTTCCATCATTGCTATTCATGTATTTTACTTATTAATTTACTAGGCTACAGGCCTTTTAAAATATTTTTCTGGATTTTTTTGCAACAATACGTTGATAAAATTGACTTTGGAAAATATTTGCGGTAACAGTTTCATACTAAACCTTGTTCATCCAACCATATTCATGTCAATACTTTAACGCCATAAATGTTTAGTTTCGGAGTCGGTGTGGATAGCTCACCGAGACTAACCCATGAATATTTGGACTTGAGATCATGAATGAAATCGCAACATTGAAACTGTTAGAAGTGGCATTTTAAGATAACACGTGTGGTAGCCATTTCCCTCCTCCTGGATTTTTGTTACCTATTACATAGAGAAAACTATACAAAATTTTAAGTGTTGTATTGTACATCTTCGTAGCAGTTAACATTGAATTCACTCGTGATAATTTCACGGTGGATCTGTTCTCAATTGATTAAAGACATAGAATGAAGCATCAACATTGGCAGGCAATACTTTATTTTTGTGCCTTGCTATCTTAAGTATAAGCTCGATTTGATTTGATTGATATGTTTCTAATTTATGTCTTGTGATTATTTGTAGCCAAGAATATAATATTCTGATAAAAGCTGGTACATTGGATATTTTCTGAAATAATTTTCTAAGTAGGTCCAGACGGATGGGTGAATAAATCGTAGTAAAAAGGAAACTTGAGAAAACATAATTTAAAAAAAAACTGACACAACAAAAATTCAACATTCACTTCAGTTTCTATGCCAAAGCAATATATCACCCCTTATCTTTAAAAATATTGCGCTGACGCAGTTTTCTCTGTCTTTTTAAGGAATACTATTCGTTCTATATACATTTCGTTGACTTTACTAATTTCACGTCTTGCATATTAATATTTTTTTTTTTTGCAAAAATTCATTTCGGAACGTAATATTATCGTTTCGAATCTGGTTGTGGCACTTTAAATAATCGCAATCGCTCGCTTTCTGGGTCGCTTATATTGCCGCGGTGTCCAGAATGGCTCTGCATTGGCGGGCAATGCAAATATGCAAATTATTCGGACGGCAATAATTCTACGAAACGCATTATATATTAATATATAATAATATATTTAAATGTCAACGTTTAGTTTGTTTTGTAATTTTGCGCGTGATACGTTGGAATGAAAAACGCTCTTTCTTTTTTCCTGATGTATGTGACGCCATATTTATGGTTATACAGTTATACAAGAACCACTTAAGCCTCTACTAGATCAAACCAGTTTACATATATACGGTGTCTTCGAAAATTAAAATTTGTTTTAAAACTTAAAATCAATATTTTTCTAGTAAAAGACGAACCAAGTCAAGTATTCATGATTAACTTTATAAAGCCCACAACTCCTAGTAGGTTCAGTTATATAACAAAAAGTAAGGTTAAAGTAGGATTATAATAGTTATTTCAGATATATAAATTAGTTTATTGTAAATACCAGATGTATCGGAAAGTCGTTACCGGTTTTTCTAACAGATGTCGCTAGGCTTAAGTGTGAAATGTTATGAACTGACACATATGTTACTTTATTCTACTGGCATCAAGCGAAAGCAACATCGCCATAAGTGTATACCTTTTTGAAAGTGGTAAATGTTAAAAGTGGTGATTTTGATGTGCAAGATAAAGACCCAAAATGTTTGAAGATGCGAAACTGCAAGGGTTATTCGATGAAGACCCAATCCAACCTCAAAGACAATTGGCACAAGCGTTAAATATGGCCCAAGAAACAATTAGCAACCGATTATACAAGCAATGGGGAAAATATAAGAGATGGGAGAATGGGCGCCACATTAATTGAATAACAGGCAAATGGAAAATCAAAAAATCGTCTGTGAAATGCTGCTTCAAAGGTACGATTGGAAGTAATTTCTCCATCGAATAGTGACGGCCGATGAAAAGTGTATTTATTTTAAAAAAACTAAGCGCAAAAAGTCATGGTTATCACCTAGCGAAGTCAGCCAAGACCAAATTTTTTTGGTCACAAGATAATGCTCTATGTTTTGTTGCGTGGTGTATAACAAACCTGTGAAACACTTAATAGTAATCACTGCCGATCAAAACTGATTTAACAACGTAAAGGACACGGTAAAGTGATTTTACAACACAATAAGGCGTCTTCTCATAAAGGAAAACTGGCCAAGAAAGCTTGGATGATTGAAGAACTTGGATGATACATATTATCGCACCCGCCGTACTCGCCAGACCTTGCCCCATCCGTATCAACTTTTCGCATCAATGGGACACGCGTTTGCCGAGCAGCACTTCGCCAATTGTGAAGAAGTGGCTGGAATGCCACGGTAAATGGTTTTGCTTAAAGGACAAACAGTTTTTAACATAAATTATCTGCAAGATGTATAAAATCAAATGGCCAATATTTTGAATAAATACATTTTCTCACTTTTTTGAAAATTATGTACTTTTTTCTGCAAAAAAAAACGAAACGCTAATAACTTTCTGGCACACCTGATATGATTCCTTTATATTCTTTAGAATTTTCTTCATAGCGATAATTTATAAATATTTGCTAAACACAGTCCTTGGATAAAATACTAAGTATATTATTTATATTTTGCATTAATTTAGATTGGTGGTATGTAGTAATCTGCATATGTTATGTGTTTTTTTAAACTCTTGTAAGACGTAGACGCTAGAAATTGTAAGAATATAGATTAGCAGGGGATAGTTTTTCTAATTTTGAAAGAAGTTTCATTTTAATGTCTTAACTCAGTGAAGTGAAAATTACCCTTTGTTCAACATGCCATCAAATATTTTCTAACATGTGCAGAGATAATTAAATCGTATGCCTATTCTAAAAAAACTTGGGTTCTTTTAGAACTAGGGGTATAACAAGGATTGATTGACGGATTGCTTGAATCGCACAGATGTTTTGCTTATACCTAATCTTACTGTTTTGCTATTATTTTGAAATAGAACAAGTTAGTTTACCTGTTGTTGTGATGGAATCATTGAGGGAACACAGCGGACAAGCTTCGTTTGTGAACATGCAGGAGTAGCACCTCTCGTGACCGCAGTTATCGATCAGCCTTCTCTTTTTGCCTTTGTCGAAGGGCATATTGCAGCTAGGGCATGTGCCCGATGTATTCTCAGCGTCCAGTAACCTTCTGATGGCTGCCAGATCTAAAAATAAGAAAGAAAGCATTAGTTTATCATAAATATATAGCATCAATATTAATACTGATCAATAATGATGATATTAACGTACATTAAGTAACAATAATTCAGAAAAAAGATCTGACCAGTTATTAAATATTATGATTACCATTACCCATGTTTAGCCTTGGACTATTCATTATTATGTTTATTCCTTTTCAGCTTGTTAGTCGTCATTTATAGCAAATTAGTAATTGGCGAAAAATGATAAATCATGATGGTATAGAGTCCTCATTAGTCAATCGATTAGTGATTTTTTAACAAGTAAATAATTCTATATAATTGCTTCGTTTCATTATCGAATATAAGTTCTACTAAATAGATAAATTCCATTAAATTATGATATTCTTTGTATTTTAATTATTTTTATTGATTATAATTAACTAAATATAAGTAACTGTCAGTCTATGATTATTAAGTATTTATTACAATTATTTTTGTATACTATGAAGTGTCGTCACTGAAGAGATATTTTATTACACAGCATTATTAGAATATAACATTGTTATGGTTATGATCGTTCAAGAGAGTGCAAGCTTTTCAGCTTCTTGACACAGGAAAAAAGTAGTTTTGTGTACAAAGTGATTCAGAAAGTACGAAAAAAAAAACGGTAATAGGTTTTCGGTACACCTAGTAAAGAAAAGTTGTTATGGAAATTCTATTTGCAACTGTTACTTCAAAAATTGTGTTGCTGCCAACCTATGTTTAACTGACTTTAAAAAAAGGAGGAGGTTCTATGTTCGGGTCTATATTTTTTTTAATGTATGTTGGTCGATTTGTATGTAAAATAATCAGTTACTGAGGTATATTGTTACTGCTGAACTGATGTGATGGAAAATCGGAAGTAGTTCAGTATAAAAGCTATTAAGTTTGCTTTTTAAGCACCAACCATATAATATGAAAAGGCGTAGAAATACCGGAGGCAACTGCTTCTAAGGTGTAATGGGTAGAGCATTCAGTCAGGTGGAGGTCGTGGATTCGATTCTCGACGAGGGCGCAACAACTTTTTGTTGTTCTGGTTTGATTAGAACTATTGTCAAATTACCTAGACTAGATAGCAGACAACCGGGGCCTGAAGCCTAAGGTCCTTATTTCCAATTATTGTTTCTTTATTCCTATTTTTGTTTATACGGCCTTTACTTGGCCTACGTATTGTAATGCTTAATAAAATAACTGCCTACTTTTTTGAGTAAATTTCTAACACTAAAAAGAGAAAAATAAACTTGAAAATGATCAGTTGGTAATAGTTAAAATAATATTGTAAATAGATAAATAGGTATAGGTAGGTATTAAGCTAAATTGTGTGTATATAATAGAATATAAAATACGTGTAGTGGATAGGTTAAATAAGGTTTTTGTTTATTTTTATTTAGTTATTATAACGATTATTATGTATATATTTTATTTTAGAGCGATTTTTTTGTTAAAACCATAAGTTTGATTATTTTTTGCTTTTAGGTGAGTTCCTCATTTAATTTGAAGTTGGTTCAACATTTTTATTAACAATATTTTTATGTCGGAGATTCGAACGACACTGGTATTTCGGTAATATTTTCACCTAAGCGAGCAAGAACGCTACAAACAAAAAGAGAAGCCATAAAGACAATTTCTACCTCTCCGTTTCGAAGTGCGAACACGCTAGCCCATTTCACAATTCAATAAAGACAAAGGAAATCAGATGGAGCAAATCATCACGATTTAGCGTTATTACTTAACTGGTGCCGTTCTCCTAGCCGATAATTAAATCCACAGCTCGCGATACTCTTACAGGTCTGACGTATGATTTACGCCGCGGCTGATCTGACAATATATAAATTTATTTCCAATGTTAATAAGCGATAGTTTGGCGTACATCTTCCGACAGCCACGTGATTTACCGTTGTGCACGAAGGAAATCGACTTTTTCGGCTTTGTTCTCGAGACACTCTCTCGACGCCCGCCTCTCTCACTCTTTCGCTCGGCGGCCACTTTTACGAGAGCGATTTCCTTTCATCGAACGGCAAAGGGATCGCCGTTTCGAACTGGCAATGGTCCTGTTCCTGTTTGGGTCAAAATACGAGGATGCACTATTCAACAAATATGACCGGATTTGGTACATGCCCACTAACCTGCATAGAATACCATAGAAAAGAATAAACTATATTGTCTTCCTTTTCTAATGGCAGTGCATTCTTTTCGAGTCGAGCGGTACAGTCGATCAAGTCAAAACAACAAAATTAGAATTAGAATTAAATTTAATTAAGTTGTTGTGTTATTCTTGGTGGTTTAACATACATTGGATTTAAAATATGGAAGAAAAAGGGTAATTGCAGAATATAATGTTAAATTTTTAAAAGATTTAAAATCTAAACAGCATCAGTTTTATTAATAGTGAGAATGTTAGCTGTCAAAATTATAAATTCAACGACATCGAATAGGCCGATGCTGGCGAATCAACATATGCCGAAATTCATAACAAGAACAGAGATGAAAATGATTCTTGTTGTATTGGAAGTTAATGAGGTTTGTCCATCAAGAATAGTAGCAAAATTGTAGTAGCAAAATTTTAAACATAATATATGTTAGTAATGATATAGGCGAGATGTAGCTAGAATTTGTTGAGAGTGAAACTCGAAGAATGTGAAATTCAGAGAGGAAGAAATTAGACAGCATTTTGCTAAGATATAAGCACATTTTACAGTGATACTGTGAAATAATTAAATTTGCTAACAAAAGTAAACCTGGATTAAGTAAACAAAATATAAAACTATCAATGACACCCTAATGACAAGGAAAATATAATGCATTATTATATAGTACAGATAGGTAAATAAATTATTGTTTTGTAAAAATAATGATGGATTGACTGAGATTTCTTTCGGCTTAAACGTACGATCACCCATTCATTTTAGGCTAGTACATGTATAAATTATGTTGTAATCGAAAGCTCGATGTAATCAATTCATTAAAGGGGTTTGTGGGTCAAGAATATTAGCAAAAATTGCAGGAGCGATCATGTTCAGTTGATCGTATTTGGAGAATTTATAGGAATTTCACTGTTCTCATATATAGTGTTCTCATATTCATTCGTTTTTAACTATATTGGATTTGATCTAAACGATTTTAATTTTTTTTATGGCAATGTTCTTGGAGTTTATGTCAATTGTTTAAATATGTAAATTATTTTAAATATGGTGTTTTTATAAAAACAGAAAGGCCTATAGAAAATATTTTTATTCTTTCATTTTATTCAGTAACTTTTTAAATAAAATGTGTTATTTCAAAAAAATTTCAAGGTTTATTTTCGTCCTTATATATAGTTTCAACATGAAATCAATTATTTATCAAATTTGTGTATATTTATTTTTAAAAAGTAATTAATATATCAAAAAGTAGTAAGTGAATCAAGCTGTATATAGGCTATATTGTTCTCTTTTTCTATTCCCATTATGTATAATCGGTCCTTAAAAATTCACTGTTGATCGAGTGCAAACAACAACTAATCTAAAATATTAAGATTTTGCTATGAATTAACAAGTCCATATCAATAATAATTAAATTGTTGTGCTGCCTATTCTTAGTGTCGTATGTTACAACAGTACAAAGGTAAGTACGGAAAGTAAGGTTACATTTTTGAAAGTTTAAATACCCAAAGAATATCAATTTTGTTTATAGTGGGAATATTAACAGCCAAATTTGTTACAAAATATTTTCAAGGGCGTCAAATAGAAGTAAACGTCTGGCAAAATGTCAACGCCGATATAGCTGCAGATTTCAAAAAGATTAAGACAAGAAGCAGAGAAGAAAATTATTCTTTGTGTTCGAATAAAAATATTACGAAGGGTATGAAATAAATAATATACAATTATATTAGAAGTAATATTAACGGTAAATATAATTTTAACACACATTTTATTGTAATCAACCATCCATTCGTAAAAATTATTTGATCAAAAATTAGACATTTACTTTGAACATGATATATTTTAGTAACGATTTCATTTTTCTTTTATCGATGAACACTTCGAAACAACCTGCTGATCTAACAATGACTATTACTCTGGTGATAGAGGAATGAAACAAACAAGGAAATGTATTGACTGGTGACTTCTTTCAGGCGAATGATGATGGTCATTTTTTGGTAAGGTTTCTGGACTTTTTATAAATGATATTAGACAATATCAAGTCTTTATGTAAATATATATCAATATAATATCTATATAAATATGGTGTTTGTTACTCAGTTTTCTTACAAGAATTTTCTTATAGAACATCACAATTTTTGCCAATATATTTATTTACTTGGTAAACAAATTTACTACACTTTCAATTATTAAAATGTGCCTTTTAATTCGTATTTAATTTAAAATATTTCATACAAAATTAATGATAACTTCTCATATTAATATCTTTACTAGTTTCTAAATGATTTCCGAATACTTAGGGAATACTTAGGGATGTTTGATTATTGTTTTTTCATCTCATGAGGCTAAACAAAACAAAGTATATGCACTTGCGCTTAGCATGCGAGCTTGCCAGAAGAGCGCTTGTTCCCTCAGACTATTATTTTAAATAAATGAAAAGGCATGTGTGCTAAACCGAAATTACATTCTGTATACTGTATGCTGTTTGGGTCCGCGGATTTTGCGTCTCGTTTTTCGACCACTTTCAAATCGTGAGATTTTTACCTTTTATTTCGGGGATAAAAATCTGATGTTTGGACCTGATATCAATTTGTCGTGGTCTACATGCGAGAAACTCGGTTTATGGCATCACGTTTTCATGATTTATCAAGCTCGTTCGTATTGGAATGAAACTATTCTTGACGGATTGTCAACAACTCGAATAATTTACAGATAAACAGTTACAGATAATATAACATTCATTTATTCTCATCAACCTATTCTATTCTCAATTACCAATAAATTCTCTATTCCTCAAACCCATTATTAAGCTGACTAAAGACCTAAAAAGCTTGATAATGATAATGATGAACAAGAATATTGATTTTTTGAATATACATGGGATAGATGAAATAATAAATAAAGCGAATAATATGTATTGCTCAGTTTATATGTCAAGTCCTGTAGATTATATTTCGATTTATTCTACAATGGTTAAAAACATGGCAAAGCTCCATCGGCGAATACGAATAGAAGCCACAACCCAAAGTTAACTACCAGGGATCGACGAACGTTAAAGAGGATTGTGACCAAACAACCTAAAACTATACCGTTAAAAGGGACAGAAGAAATTAATACTCACTTGAGTAAAACTGTTTCGACATAAATAATACAACGGGAACTCTACAAAGCTAACATTTACCGAAGGTTTGTGACTTTGAAATCTTTTATAACGAGAGCCAATCCTAAGCTACGAAAGAAATGGCGTAAGGATCATAAAAGCTGAACACTTAATGATTCGAAAAATGCAGTGTGATCCGATGAGTCATTGTTTAGATTTTTTTTTTTATAAAAACGACTAGGTTAATACTCATTACATCACTGGTCGGATTACTGCCAAAAAATATCTCAAGTTTTTGCTATGACTTTTATAGTCTTGGTTTGAGGAGCATCAGATTTTATCAGACCTCAACATAATTGAACCTTTACAGAGGAGTTTAAAGTAGACAAAGTAGGAGAGTAGAGGTGAACCAATTGATTGATGTTTTGGTAAAAGAACAGGTCAATATTCCATTCGAAAATATTCAGACTATTCAATTAATGGAAACATTTTTATAACAGAGGCAAATTTAAACACATGTTTACATAATACCTCCATATATATGGTCGTATTAATTTTATTCGGAACTTTTAATTAGTTCTTAATTACTGTGCTAAATATGATATATCAATTTTCATATCATTTTTTGTTTATGACAAACAATGTAGGTCATATTGTTGTAATAGACTAAATATATACAAATTAATATCATTAAAAAATCGACACGTAATCATGTAAACAATTATTAAATAATCGAATTCATCGTAATTATTGAATGAATATAGAAATATTAATTATGTTTTAATAAACTACTAAATACCTGTATAAGTATGATAGTAATTATAATTAAAGACACCACCAATATTATTAGGTGTGGTACTTTGTCATAAATGACTTCTAATAGATGACGTTACTAATAAATAACAATGCGTGGGTAAAAATAGAAAAAGTTAATGCTATAACAAATTGTGATGTTTGTGTTAACTGATTATTTTTAATAATACAAAAACGCCACTGTATGTTAGGTCATCAGGTGTTTCTTGAAAGGCTTAACATCTCGTGAAGAATTCTATAGTTTTATAGATCTTTTGGAGTGGTTTTTTAGCTTCTTATTTATTTTTATTTTATTACGTGGTTATTTTCATAAATTGTAAATTCTTTTTGGTCGCTTATCTCCTCTGACATAATTTTTAATATTATTCTTTCCAGCATTCTTAGTTTATCTTGATCGGTATTGATATTATGCCATACCTCATTATCGCTCTTATTACTAGTTTACGTTTTTCTGCTTAAGACGCTTTTCTAGAACTCTGCTTGCTGTTATATTTTTGTTGTAGATTTTCATTTACTAATACCCATAGCTTATCTGATATGATTATAATAAAGTATTTATTATAATATCTATCTAAACCATATTCATGAGTTCCTCTACTTAGTTCCACCATGCCTTAGTAGTTTCAATTAGTTATTTTGGTGTCTAATCATTTTTACTTCTTTAATTATTGTAATAAGAAAATATGACCTAATGGAAATTTCAGTCAGCAAAGTAAAATTCAAAGCATTGATGACTATTTTTCAACATCAGTCAGACGGTACACTTTAACTGCTTTTCTGATGGTTAAACTGGTTAATCTGTCTGACTATCTCGAGATTTTGACTGAATTGCATTAAAAAATCATAATTATGAAAAAAGTATAATCACGAAAATCTAATTCTGGATAATAAGCACACATATTGGGATTATCTCGAGTATCTATTACAGCACATTATTATTATTAATTTGAATACACCGCTTAAAGCAACTAACGAGCTGAAAGAGGAGTTAGTTACTTTTACCACTGCCATACAAGAAGCTGCTTGGAGAACTACTCCTTTTATTGAACGGAAACAGACAGGCTTAAATGTTTCAAAAGAAATAAAAGGTCTGATAGCCGAAAAATGTAAACTTAAATGAAGATGATACCATTTCAGAAGTCTATGTGATAAAACCTTGAGCAACATAGTAATTAATATTGGAAATTAAAGAAATCAAACAAGAACCAATCGCCGAGTTCCTTTTGAAAGTCTCCGTGAATAGTAATGCAGAATATTAATTCTGAAAAGCTATTAAACATCTTCCCATAGCTTAAATGACTTCTATTAGAATGCCTGATGGCAGGTGGGGCCGAAATAATTTTGAAAAAGCAAATATATTTGCAGAACATCTGGAAGAAAGATTCCATCCGAACCAAGGGTATAATGTTCTACCATGTCCCAATCCCAATAGCTGTTCCCAGAGAATTGAAATGTTTACTCTTAAGGAAGTTTCGGAAAAATTAATCACCACCAAAATTAATTTGAAAAAAAGCATCAGGCTATGATCTTGTTACGGAGGAGATTCGTAAAAGACTCCAAGGAAAGCCTTTGGTTAAATTAACCAACCTGACTCCAATGACACGTTAGATGTTACGGACACTATCAGAAAATTTGACAATTCCCATCAAAGAAGACTTCAAAACCATATTAACATCTAATTTATAAGTTCTAAAACATTTAAAATATTTAAGATCTTCTAAGATATAAGGCCTGAAAATTAGTATTATTTTGTAGTCATACCTTGTATATCATCAATAGGTTTGTTATGTATTAATCAATAAATCCAAAAAGCTATTATTTTCTGTTCTAGGTACCTAGACTGTATTGCCTAATAATGATTGTTTCTATTTTAGCCATATCACAATTGAGCTATATTTAAAAGTTATCTATAATTAATATCAGTAGTAAATCGAAACCACTAAGTGAAATACAGTTTTTTGTTGTGTTGTTTTGCTGTCCAGGCTACATAGGGTAGCGTAGAGTTTGCCGATCTTAAATAGATCCAATTACTTTTCTAGGGAATGCTTTTTTTCTGAGACAAGCTGGGCTTTCACGTAAAATACACCAGCAAAGAACTATTTTTCAACGAGCCCTAGTACTGATATTTGTTATGTTCTTGCGTTTCTGGTCATTTGACCCAGCTTTTTAAATTTCTATTATTAGGTAACATAAACAATTGAACGCGCTACGGTCGATTTGATATTAGCATTGGTTTTCGAGCTATCGAGGTAGTGCTGAAGGTGATTTACCAATTTTAAAGCGCTCGGCTAGATTAATATCTTCCAGGTCGTGTTCTCATTTAAATATCAAGCTTGCTAATGCATCTCACCTTTCCTGTTGCTTTTAACGCTACATTTTAATACGTTTGTTGCTATTCGAAATCATCGCTGAATCATCGGTTGAAAAGTCCCCGGTTTAACCTATAACTGATACCTTCTATTTTATGTCTTTATGGTTGGATCTAAAGAATAACGTGTTGAAATATCAAAAAAAAAGTGTGAAAGAAAACAGTTTTCTTTTTATATTCCGTAAATTATTTCCGTAAATTTGACCAAATATGAAATGACCTAATGGGCTGGGTTTAAATATGTAAAATATTTTAGATGCCTGCTAGGCATTTTTTGAAATTTGTTAAATATGTGGTAGCATGTAGAATTAAAGTAGTACATTTCCTGAAATAGTTTATTTTCGGATATCAATTCATGAATATGGAAGGGCGGCATTACAAGCGGCACTAGTGCTAATTGAAAGGACCAATAATTGCTTGATAGCAGGTTGATTAAAATATGGATATTTGTGACTAAACTTATTTTTAAACTTACTTTTAAACGTTTCCAAATCCGAATATCGTTTTTCTTGTTGTTTAATAAATTTTTTTCATTCAAAATTTGGTTTAAACAGATCAAGTGTTCCAGAGCTTTCCCTCGTCCGTCGAACTGAATTAAATTTTGTACACTTATTATTTTCATATTATTTTGTATCTTACTTTTGCTGTTTGATTTGGGAATTTTTTTTGGTTTGGATTGGACCTGCTACAGAAGCCCATCAAATACTTTAAAAACCGAATGGCGATGCCGCTCCATTATATCCCAATTGTCGGTTTTGCTTTCAACGATTTAAAATTGACGATTTTTATGTCAACGATCCGCAGGAATAAAAACAATCGGACGTACTGAATTGCTTGATTTATTGGACGAAAACCCAGCTAAAACTCTTTAAAACATTCAGAAAGCTTAGCAGTTGATGACTTAACTATTTCCATACGTTTATATACAATGGTAAAAATCCAAAAGAAGAGAAAATGGCTACTCCACCTAAAAGACTGAATCTGTTGTTGCAGAATATAGAGATCTATTGTATTAAAGACGTACGACGGTAGCAACTATTACGACGATAAATTACATAAAGAATATTTTTTTAGTTTGAAGCTTCTTTGTAAAAAATCGCTGGCCTCCAGCGACCATTTCCTGTTCTCAGATCTCAAAAGGA
Source organism: Rhynchophorus ferrugineus (assembly GCF_030347505.1). NCBI lineage: Eukaryota > Metazoa > Arthropoda > Insecta > Coleoptera > Curculionidae > Rhynchophorus > Rhynchophorus ferrugineus. The sequence goes on along the minus strand of NW_027472580.1, from coordinate 84,101,485 downwards.
TGCTCGGTGGGAAGATATTTTCATCGAATGAAAAGGTGAGAGGCCTATTTTGAAGCAAAGGACAAATCGTACTACAAAAATTGTATCGGAAAGTTGGAAGGTCGCTGTAATCAATGTATCACCTTTGAAGGGAATTATGTTGAATAAAAAAAACAAATTTTGCAAAAAAAATGTGTTTTACTATGGTAGGCCGGTGACTTTTCATTTGACCTGTTATTGTATTAAAGACAGACTCGCCGTACGACAGTAGCAACTAAGAACAAACCAATTATATGCAAATATAGAGAGGGCAACATCCATACGTGCGATGTTCGTTTAGTAACGCCGAAACGCAACAAAAATATACAGTTACCCAACACGGGAGTCGGTCTCGCTTCAATATCGCCCAATAAAATACCGTATATTCCCCATTATCGTAATTATCCTGATATTTATTACGAACCGGAGTACTCGCTCTCGGGCGCCGCCACGTCCGATATTTCTAGGGCGGTGAAAGTATCCCCGCAGTTTCGCGACGGCAACATCAACAGCCGCAACGGTAACGGACATCATCGCCGACGACAACAACAACACCGAACAATAAAAGAGACGAGGAAGAAAACCCGATTTTATACGGACATAATCAGAAATGTACTTGCGCAGCGCGCGCATAATAAAGTTGATTTAATGGTCGGATTATCAAGTGCAAGAATCGGGATGCGTCGCAATGACTGGATGATTTATCGACGTTGGGAAATCGGAGGTCGATGACGGCGACGGGGAGGAAGAGAAAGAGAGAGAAGAAAGGACCGCCCTGTATAATTAAAGGGTATCGAAAGGTGTGGCGGATAGCGGAGTATCGGTACCAAAAAAAAATTACGGTCATTCTCGATTTTGTTTCGGGTTTGTAATCGGTTTTTGATCACTTGTGGTCTGGTGAAATTGTGACCGTCAAAAGGGGAAAGCCGATAAAATCGATCAGACAAATCCATTTGATGCTTTTAAATTACACGTGACCCGTGCCACTCATTGTTTCCAATCATAATTAACTTGCTAAAACTCATTATCTTCAAACACGTAGTTTTTGTAATTAAAATAGGATTTATGATGACATTTTAAGAGAAATCCCGAAATTTAAAATCTATCTAATATCCTTGACCAAATTTATTGGTATTTAATTAGTTTGTTAACAACAATTGTTGATAATTAATAATGCTTAATTTTAATTGCTTACAATTGATAAGCAAAAAGAAGAAATTAAGCCATTTCATTAATGAAACTTTTAATAAATATTATGGAAAAAAGGCACGGCAAAGAAGGCTAGGTATAAACCGACCCATTTTTGGCATCTTCATATAAATAGAAGCACAGCTCAGACAGGTCGTGACTTATATGTCGGAAAATGTAGTAATTAGAAGGGGCAAGTCTGGAGAATAAAGCGGATGGTGTAGGACTTCCCATTTTAATGTTTCCAAGTATATTTTCGCCGGTTTTGAAACATATGGTCGAGTGTGGTCACGCTGAAGAATAACATTGTTGTGTCTTTGTATTCCGTCCGTTATTGCTGAAATTCATGGAGCATGGTTGCAATTTTTACAAAGTATTCGACGACATTTAGTCGCTTTTTATTCAAATTAAAGTAAAAAGAGTAAAACTTCCCGAAAATGAAATTTATTTGGTGTAAATTCAGACATTTTCAAGGCACTGAAAATAATTTTAGTTCACACTTCAACGATTTGACGTAGTGAAAAGTGAAACTTGTCAGTGAGGCTTCAGCATGAAATTGCTAACAAATATACCTGATGTAATTTAATATACAGTAATACGCCTGATATATACAATTAATTATTTACAAGAGTAATTCTGTTTTAAATAAGCTGATAAAAAAATCAATTGTAAAAATATAAATTTGTTAAAAATATGAATCACTAGATAAAGTGTTATTTTTCTTTAAATGAAAAGTTTAAAATTTGGATAATTCTGTTTTTGTTTTACGGTGAGTAGATACGAAGAAATTTTGCTAAGTGGGGGCTATTTGAATTTTCTTCGCAGTAAATGTAAATGCATTATTGCTGCTGCAATTTATTAATCGACTAGTGTGAGATTTCAAGCAAACTGTGGCACACAAACTATAGTGTATGACAGCCATTGTGAGCAGATAACATCGTGAACTTTAACAAAAATATAATCAAGCAATTACCGAATCGAAGGAAAGGCTTGATAAATACTAAAGGGACTATGGGTTATTTATTACTAAGGGTTATTTTCAATGGTTAAGAGTTGGTTTACTAAGTTCCGTTATGGTTCTGTTACTTAACTGTGGTCGAAGGACAGGGATTGTCACGCCAGAAATCGTCGATAAAATTCATGAAATGATGTCGAACGATGGAAAAATGAAAGTACGTGACATATATAACCTCAGGCTATAGGCATCTTAATTAAGGGAATACATCATATTTTACATGAATATTTGGATGTGGAGTAGCTAATCTTTTTTAATTGCGCACATTCACCACATAAGCGCAACTGATGATCCTGAAAATGGTAATATTATTTAGAAAAGGAATATTATTTAAAGCTTTTGGCCTGATTTGATATTGATTTTGGCGAAGAAAAAAATACTGTTCTATCAAGAGAATGCACAGGTAATGGTAAATGCGCATGTGTGTCGTCACTATGGCAAAAAATCCCCACATTGGGCTACGAACTGATACCGCACTTAGCATAATTTACAGATTCAGCCCCCAGCGGGGTAAAAGATTTGGATCCAATGAAAAGCATCAGTGATTTTGAGGGTCTTGAGAAAACCAATTATTTGGAAAATGTGAATGTATTGAGATAAAAGGAGATTATATAGAAAAATAAAACGTTTTTTGTCGAAAAAAAAATTATATTAATAAAAACACATTTCAATGATGGATGGTACCACCACCACATTTAAAACAAGTTAATGAGTGCTGTAGATATGGAAAATAAGACAGAAAGTGCTAGCAACAGTTCTTTGGGATGCTAAATTATTTTCTTTAAATTACCATACTGGTAAAGCTTATTGCTTTATTTAGAATTCTAATTATTATTGTACCTTTTTGGATTAACTGGATAAAAAATTCTGCAAAAATATTCCTAATATATAGAATAACAAAAACTACACTTTTCTTCACAAAAATTAAAGTTGAATATTTATTACGAATTATAGCATCATTTTAGCGACATGTAACCTATTCGCCATATTTGTCATGTATCAAATGTTAAAGCGTATTTCGAGTGCTTTTCTCTCTCATATCAAAGATGAAACCAAACCGAGGAAGAATGGAATCATGTCACCGTCATAATTTATGCCTCTTTGAAAAGATCAAATTTTCGTGCTCGAAAACGTGCATTTGTAGCACTCATGGCTTTTTTTATTTAATCAAAAGAAAGGAACCGCTGAAAGTCATCGTTTGCTTGTAGAAACTTACGGTGAACATGCTCTAACCTTAAAAACATGAGAAGCTTAGTTTCAAAAATTCAAATCTGGTGATTTCGATGTGCAAGACAAAGAACGTTCTGGTAAACCGAAAATGTTTGAAGATGCGAAACTGTAAGAGTTACTGGATGAAGACCCAACCCAAACTCAAAACAAATTGGCAGAAGGGTCAAATGTTGCTCAAGAAATGATTAGTGACCGATTGCGAGTAATGGGGAAAATCCAAAAGATGGACAGATGGATGACAGTTCAACAGAATAACAGGCAAATGGTACATCGAAATATCGTGTGTGAAATGCTGCGTCAAAGGTATGATTGGAATTCTTTTCTGCATCTAATAGTGGAGGATGATCAAAAGTAGATTTATTTCGAAAACGCTAAGCGGGAAAAAATAATGGTCATCACCTGGCGAAGCTGGTCGATCGACTCCAAGACCAAATCGTTTTGGTCACAAGACAATGATTTGTGTTTGGTGGGACCAGAGTGGCGTGGAGTATTACGAATTGTTGAAACAATTAATAGTGATCGCTACCGAGAACAAATGATCAATTCGAACTATGCATTGATTTAAAAATATCCAGAATGGGGCCGAAGACACAGTAAAGGGATTTTACAGCACGATAACGCGCCGTCTCATAGAGCAAAACCGGCCAAGAAAACGTTGAAAGCAGTTGAATGGTACAAATTATCGCACCCGCTGCACTCTCCAGATCTTATCCGGTCCGACTATCAACGTTTCGCTTCAATGGAATGGACGCTTGCAGAGCAGCACTTCGCCAATTTCGAAGAAGTTAGCAAATGGTTCGATGAATGGTATTGCTCAAAAGACCAACGGTTTTTTTTGGGATGGTAACCATAAATTGCATGAAAAATGTGCAAAATAGATAGAATCAAATGACCAATAGTAATAAATGGCAAATAAATAAATTCCATAATTTTCCATTGTAATGGTAATTCGAGTTCCTCTAACTCTTTAGTATTAATGTATCAATTATAATCATAATAAATTTAATCAAAATAAATGTTGGAGCTTATTACAAAGCGGTTTAATGAACTGATCTCGATAACGCGAAAGGAAATATTTAAAAAGCTTTTAACTTTTAATCGTAACGAACAACTCTCGTACTCCACAAAACCATTCATACATTTTAACCTACTTTTGCAGCTATAGTGAAAATAAACATAATTCATTAGGCCATCATTGCTTTCTTATGAGAAAACTGAACAAGCATATTCAATTTATGCCATGGCTCTGAGAATTTACGGAATGTAGATAGTATGGAACAGGTCGTAATGCAAAATTTTATTTTTTATACTGGAGATAATGCCCCGGATCGTCATTAAACGTACAAGAAATATAGTTCGATGCGGTCACGCGAATCCTTGAGCTGATCGATGAGATCGTTCCGTAAAAATCTTTAATTAATCGTTACCCAACGAGGCTGATATTTAAAGTTTAAAGTTAAGACACTTAAAGTGGTTGTATTACAATTTATTTAGTGATGTTAGTAAGGCCTCAAGTGCTGTCAAGAAACTGTTTTTTATTTAATTTTATATAAGTGTTTATTGTAAAGCTTTTTATTTGTAAATTATAATGTCTTTTTGAAATCATATTAAGAAGTTCCTATAAAACTAATTCCTATAATTCAATCTTCTTGGATTAATTTATGATCAGATAATATGACATCTACGTTATACTTTACTGTATGCTAACTAGTTTCTCTAAAATTAGAACCATTCTTCTCGCGATAGTTTATGATCCCATTGGTGCCTTAAGATCTTGTCAGCCATTAATGTCAATCATTATTTTCAGCAAATATAGTACCCACTCTATACCCTACTGTGCACTAAATACTTTCTTTATAATTAGAGTCATTGTTCTTGGGTTGGTTTCTGCTGTATTAAGAACTTGTTACTCATACATTTCATTGATCATTTTCAGCAAACGTAACAATATGCTATAATCTACAAAACTGTACCTAAACAATGTTTTTTTTTCGCCAGAATCATTAAGACATGGAAAAATAATAACTAATATGAAACTTTGGGACTAATAGTGTTGTAAATCAGGACATTGCTCCCAATAAGTGACAGAAACAATCAACGTTGAAGAATACTTTATTTTCCAGTCTCTAGTTCATTTCTGGATCTTGTCAACTGCTGGTTTTGTTATGTTTGAGCTGTTTATTTTTGCATTTTCGAGCACTTCTTCAGCTTTCTGTTATGGTCTCATTTACACAAATAGCTCGTTCTTAAAGCTTATTCAATATTTTTCAGATGTACATTTCACCGTAATGTAGCGAATAAGTTATCCTTTGTAAAATATTTGTAGTAAGAGTTAAAATAATCTATCTTGATCCACTATTTCTTTATATATTTCACTGAATGCTGCAAGCGCCAATGCTTTTGTATATACAACCTTTGAAGATATACAATATTCTCCATAAAATAAAAATGGTGGGCACCCAAACAGGGAATCTATCTAAACAAGTAATATTCTGACGAATAATATCTCTCTATTATCAGGAATTTTTCATAAAATCATAGGATGTGTTTTCGGACCAAAGACATGAATTGCTATCTATAATTATCTTACAGGATGGTTCTCTTCCGTTACTTTCTCTTTATTTAAACAGCATGTTCCTTTAATTTCAATACCTTGAGAGTTATGTAAAAATATGTTTTTGTTACTGCATATTTTCTTTCATTATTTTATAATAAATCATACTTTATTTCCAAATATTTGCACGTATATACTTTATAATATTAGTATTTTTTTTGGTTACTAAGTTATCCGTTGTGTGAAAAAAATACCATGTGTATATAGTACCTTTAGTTCGATTAAATTATTTTTAATCCTTTTAAATATTCATATCTCACGAATGTTGATTATAAACCATTATACTAACTTTAAACGGCTAAAACTTTTTGTTTTCGTTGGAATTTCGAGATAAAATTAATATATACACTTTATCCTATTAAAATGTAATATTTTGGAAAAAATTCTAGTCAATCTATAGATTGCTTTTTGAGTTTTATGAATACAAATATATGGAAGATAAAATTGTATTTAACCGTAAACGTGTTTAAATTAATTTTTTTGATCAATACCCATTTACAGTAAAATATATACTATTAAGATTTCTCTGATTACTTCACATCTTAAAAATATAAAACGAAGACAAAATAAACTAGAAAGAAAGGATCTTGGGAGATATTTTTTGTTGAGTTGTTTAAGATAAATCTGGTCACTGGTCCCATGTAATAGTTTCGTTGAAACATGACTATGTTCTAAATCTGTGACTCATTGAATACTATTACGGTATTAGATATAATCATGCTTTATGTCATTAACAATAAGTAAGAGATTGCAACTCAGATCGTTAAACTGAAACGTGTCGCAGATTGCTGCCATTGTACGAACTGTTATTCCCGTAATAATTGTAGAATTTGATTTTTATTTCGATGGGTCTGTGACAAATTTCATCATTAGTGGGTTTTAGAAATCCGTCTTAAACACAATGTTGCCTCATTCATTGTAAATGTCTGAAAAAAAAAACAATAACAAATATTAGTCAGCGCCATGCTATGACAACTACTCGTGACGGGAATTTAAGTGATTTATGAAAATAACACGCCGCACCAACCTGAAAGTTTAGATTTTAGATTTGGTCAAAAACGATCCTTCTGCAACATGGGCATACAAATAATGGTTTGTCTTGCTTTACAGTTATGTGCACAACAGATCTTATCGCAAGAAGTATTATAAATGAGTCAACCTGTAGGAAGATGATACTTAATGATGTTCATTTAATTTTGATAATTTTGGTTAACAAAAGGCGTACAATTTTGCTTCCGGTAGTTTTCTTTTATAATATACCATTGTACCGTTCAAATTCCCATCATTAGTGACTCTCACTTATGTGACCTTTTCTAATCTATATATCATAGTGTTTTTTAAAATTTGAAAACAATGGTAACAATAATTGTTTTGAAAGATATTCGTAATATTAAATTTCAAATACAGAGATGAACAAAAAATGGCTTGAGATCAGAACTTTTGACGTTCAGTCAACCATACTCAGTATTTTTAAGATGTAACTAGTTCAGACTGACTATTTTTTCTAAAGGCAAGTGTTATTTATGGACAACTCCAATATTACATATTTAACTTGAAAAACTTTGCGGGTTACAGTTTAAGATTACATATATGTTGATTGTGTTGCCAAAGAGATGGTAATAATGACTTAAATGAAACAAGTGGCACAAGATGATTTTATGAAAACGTATACAGAAGAGGAATTGAAAGAAAAAGAACTGAACAAACCATATTCTAGCTGACGTATTGATACTTCAGATAATGATTCTCATCTACAATATACGTTCATATCTCCAGGTATTTACTACTATTTCTTTAATTTTGTGTTGATATTGTTTGTTAGTTATAATGTTACAAAGCTATCAAATAACACAATTGAAACTTATTTGTGCACTTTATATATTTAATTAATTATTACATATATGGGCAAACTTTGATATTAATATTAATATAATATATTAAGTGCTTGCATGTACTTTGATCAGCGAAATTTACTGGTGAAAATGTGTCTAACCTAACTGCTAAATTCGATTGTTTTGACATTTCCCTACATAATTTTTTTTGAACTTATGGTGATGATGCTGCGTCATACTCCAATTGTCCGTTTTGGTTTTAAGGATTTAAATTATAATTATGATTTAAGGATTTAATGGTAAAGAACGGTCTGTAAGAATAAAAAAGTTCGGAGACTATGAATGTCAAGCTCCAAATCCAGCTCAAACTACCAAAAAAACTTTCAGATAGCTTAGTAGTTGATGAATCAACTGTTGCCAGAGGTGTCCATGTGAGTGCAAACTCAACCATCTACATCGAGGTTGAAGTAAAATATTTACGGTCATAACGTCTTGCTAGATATATTGTCGTTGGATTATGCTTGTTGGATCAGCAAGGTGTAGTTCTATTATGAGCTGCTAGAGCTGAATTAAAGTATTACTGCAGATGACAACCAAATTCAATTGAACAAACTCAATGTGTTTTTGCAAAAAATATCAGCAATCTACAGGTACTAACTCATCCTTCGACACAGCGTTGCCGTATTGGCAGAAAGATGGGGAATATGTGGAAAATACGAGGGGGAATTAAATATAAACGGTAATTTTGTAAAATACTTTTATTGATCAATGGAATGCACAAATCAAGCTTCAAAGTTATACATGTTGTATTTCGCGAAAGTAATACCATCATAGATTTATACCTCTTTGAAAATGCCATGTTTCGTGCTTGAAAAAGTGTATTTTATATACATATCTTTTCTTATATAATCAAAAGGAACAAGCCAAAGCGTGCAAGACAAAGACCGCTCTGCTGGACCGAAAACGTTTGAAAGACCTAACCCAAACACAAAAAAATTGGCAGAAAGATTAAAAATAGCCTAAGAAAATATTAGCGGCCGATTACGAGCAACGGCGAAAATCCAGAACATGAGAAGATGGGTGTCATATCAATTGAATGACGGGCAAATGGAAAATCGAAAAATCGTCTGTAAAATGTTGCTTCAAACGTATGATCGGAAGTTATGTCGGCATGGAATAGTAACGGGCGATTAAAAGTTGATTTATTTTGAAAACATTACAAACGAAAAAAGCGAAAAAAATTATGGTTATCGACTCCAAGGTCAAATCGTTTTGGTCACAAGACAATGTTCTCTGTTTAGTGGGACCACACTAACGAACTGTTGAAACCTGGGGATTAAATGAAACCTGGTGAAAAGATCAATTTAAACCATACATTAAAAACGTCCAGAATGGGCACGAATATACGGCAAAATGCTTTTACAGAACTATAACGCACCTCATAAAGCAAAACCGGCCAAAGAGTCGTTAAAAGCACTTGGATGGGACATATTATCCCACCTCTCGTACTATCCAGATCTTAGCCCGTCCGACTATCAATTTTTTGCATCAATGGAATACGCACTTGGAGAGCAGCACTTCGCCAATTTCGAAGAAGTTATAAAATGGGTCGATTAATGGATTTGCTCAAAGGACAAACAGTTTTTTTGGGATGGCATCCATAAATTTCCTGAAAGATTGGGAATCAAATGGCCAATATTTTGAATAAATAAATTTTTGAATTTTCTTGAAAATTATGTAATTTTTTTACGAAAAAAAAAGGCTTTTAAATGGCTGGTTAATGGCTTTCCGGTACATCTGGTATATATGTTATTTTCTCCCGTATATGTCTTATACGAAAAAGGTGGTTTTCAACATCTCGGTTAGATGAAGTGATAAAGTGCATTCGTAATTTATACGATGGTATAATGCATTTCAAAACATTTTAATGCAGCTGATTAATTGACTCACGATACGATTCTTCTGGGGGCATAGCCGAGTCGAATCGCCTTAACATTTTCTTTATCGCGAAAACCGTACTAAAAATCGCCCCGATTGCAACACGAAGACTACATAAAATCAACATGGAACCGTTCTAATCGTAAATTCCTTTCTTTACGATTGCGCCGTCGCACTTAATTAGATAATGTTTAAATTTTTGTTGTTTTTCTTTTTGGTCTTGTCGTTCTTCTTTTGCATTTCTCGTATGGTTGCGTAAATGTTTTGTTGGTTTCGCTTCAGGCATCTGCGTACAATTTAAATTTTACTTACATCGGTAAACAAACATCATATTTATTCAGAAATAACAGGTCAATTGTAAAATCCCTGGCTTGACACATAGATGGCGCTATTAGAATTAATTCCATATGTTTTTTAGTTAGCCCTAACCTTCAAAAGATGCTTCATTTCGCGTGTTGATAAAATATTGCTTTCTGAAGAGAAAAAGTACAGTTGAAGTAATAACTTGGCTTGATGTCGAGTTTCCGGACACTGTCCCAGGAAAATCAACCATCAAGGATTGCTATGCTCCACAAAATGATTTTGAATGACCGTAAATTGAAACTTAATGAAATAGCAGACACTCTAAAGATATCAATTGAACATGTACATCATATTATTCACGACTATTTGGGTATGAGAAAGCTCTGTTCCAAGTGGATACCGCGCAAGCTCACTATTGACCAAAAATAATGGCAAGTTGATGATACGGAGCACTGTTTGAAGATGATCAAGCGTAATAAATCCGAGTTTTTGCATAATATGTTGTGATAATGGATAAAACATGGCTCCATCATTTCACTTCGAAGTCCAATCGTCAGTCATCCGAGTGGACTGCACATGATGAACCCGCTCCAAAGCGTGGGAAAATGCAATAGTCGGCTGGCAAGGTTATGGCGTCTGTATTTTGGGATGCGCATGGAATAACTTTCATTGACTACCTTTAAAAATGAAGGACCATCAACAGCGACTATTACATAGCGTAATTAGACTATTTGAAGGACGAAATCGCCGAAAAACGGCCGCATTTGAAGAAAAAGAAAGTGCTACTTCACCAAGACAACGGTATTTTCTCACAAGTCAGTGAAAAAGATGGCAAAAATCCACGAATTGGGATCGAATTGCTTCCTCATCCACCGTATTCTCCAGATCTAGTATTAGCTTACTAGTATCTGAGGCTAAAAATTATTCTTTGTTAAAAAAGTGATGGTCAGAACGAGCAATGAGTGGAGATATGGTTATGGTTATAATTGATAAATAGTTTAATAGTCAATGTTAATTATAATAGTAAAATGATAAATTTTCTGGAATTTGTTGACGTATAAGGATTAAATAAAATTTTTCTCTATTATTTTGGATATAACATTAATTAATCAGTCTAACTAACCAATAACCAATTAACAGTCATAATTAACAAATAAAATTGTTTATACTTAAATATTTATTGAGGTTGTAATAATTTTGTAGTTAATACATGGGACAATGGTATATAACTTAGGCGTAAGATAACAACTAAAACTTTTTATGTTTTATTAAAAATTTGCGAATTCATATTACTATAATACATGTGTGTTCTTGTACATGTTCATTTTTACCTATTCCGAATTTGCCATAGTTTTATTCTTAATAGTTGGTTTTGATTTGATAAACCGTTTTAAATGCAGTTATTCTTTAACGTAAGAATAATATCACCATTTTAATTCAATGCTGAGTCATTTCCCTTATTTCAGTAAGTAAACAAATAGTTAGCATAACCATTATGTTTTAATGGAAAAAAATCGTGATTCTGCTCTTCCCTGACAGTTGGAAGTAAAAGATCACGAAGTGCGAGACAGAAACAGTTACAAATAGAATATCGAACATGATGGAGGGATTTTTTTCTGTTGTTATTCATGAATTCTATTAAATTATTATCCTCCTATTCGGTATAGTATTTAACTTTAAAGTATTTGGTCATTAAAACAGTTATCTTTAATAATTGCAAAATTATTATGTCTTAATTGAATAATCTTAATAATGTCAATATTAAGATTGGTTTTTTCTAATAAATCAATGATCAGTTATGACGGACATAGACCGTAGAACAATGTAGACATTTCAATATTTTAGACAACTTCTTAGTAGGCCGAAAAGGTTTGAAGATGCGGAATTACTAATACTCTTGTATTGAAAGACCTAACAGAAACTCAAAAACAATCGGCAGAATAGTCGAATATTGACCGAATCGCAATTTATGAACGATTATAAGCGATGGGAGAAATCCAAAAGATGACAAAATGGGTGCCATATGAACTAAATGGCAGGCAATTAAAAAATCGAAGCATCGTCAGGGAAATGCTACTTCAAAGGTATGAAACAAAGTCATTTCTACATTGAATAGTAACGGGTGATAAAATGGATTTGTTTGGAAAACCCCAAGCGAAAAAATAATTTTTATCACCTAGCAAAGCCAGTCCATCGACTGAAAAGCCAAATAGCTGGGAATAGGTTTGTGTCGTTTGATATAAGTTGTTGAAACTTGGAGAAACAGTTAATAGTAAGCCAATAATAAGTCCACAATAGGCTCAAAGGCATGATAAGGTGATTTTATATCATGACAACGTGCTACCTTCTTTTCGCACTTGCAACGCAGCACTTAAGAGTTAAAAAATGTCTTGATAAGTCTTTTAGTTCAAAGGAGAAACTGTTCTTTTGGAACAATATCCTTCAGTTCCCCGAGAGATGGGCAAAATGTGTAGAATCAAATGGTCAATTTTAACTATCCTTTGACATATTCTAATAACGTGTTTTCTTTTAGAGAAAAAAAAACCTAATTACTGACACACCTGATAAACAGATAACTATATGTAGCATTCAGCGTAAACAGTAGTCGTACGAAAGCTACTAATTAGCAAGAGTTATTACACGATTATCTTTCACAGCTAACTACCTTGATTAAAGATGAAAACATTATGTTTCAACAGGACAATGACTTATACGTTGTTGCAATTCTAAAAAAGTACCAATATAGTGACCAACATGTAACCTAGTTTTTAATAAGTTCAATTAAAAAAGCAAGGTAACTATAAGGATGATTGTCACCTTAGTAAATCTATGTATGATACACATCTTTAAGAGTTATTTTTACATATAGAACTGTAGAAAGAAGTCCTTTGTAACATTATTTAAATATACACGAGCCTGTCATTTTTCACAGCAGTGGAGTCAGTCATAATTAAAACCACCATGGTGTTTCGCCATATAAATATACAGCAGTTAGCGAGTACCGTCATTATTTTATAACGACTAGTAAATAGCGTTTTTATTGACTGTCGTTGATGAATTTAGATTGCAGTCAGATGCGGAATGTGAACGCCGGAAAGCTAAAAAGACCAAAAAACGCCATCTACCTGGGAGATTAAAGAAAATATTTCAGTAAGGCCAACGAGTCCGGAATTTAGAGTGTAGTTTTTCGCAAGTAGGTTACCCTACCGTGTTTTTTTGGTAATTGTAACAGTGATCTTGTAACAGTTTCTTTAAAGTAGTTGATTTAAATTACTCAGCACATTTTCTATTGTTTTCGATCATCGTCAGTTTTTTGTCCCCGTTATGTTTAATGAATAATCAACCAAAGAATGACTGTTCAGATAAACAAGTTATATAACTGCATTAATGCTTAAATGAATTCTAATAGAAATAAGAGTCTTGTTATCTCGGAAATATAAGACGTACTGATGAGCTTTAGAGATCAAGGTGATTGAAGATTAAACCAGTTTAGATTCACTGAGTTTTTGATTTAAATAATTTACTTGTATTGAATTATTTGTAGATCTGGTTACGAAACAACGAAATGCCGGAGGATGTTTGTGTGAAATTGTGTGAAAGATGGCGCCAAGGTAATTGTGGTCTAATATAAAATGACTACCTGTTTGCATTTCTCGTTCGTACACTTGTTCGATTACCTCACAGACATAATAAAGTTATTACAGCATGATATTTTTATGTTGTCGACATACAAGACAGGTTTTGTTATCAGGTTTCTTATTCTAGTCGTCTTAATGTTAAAAAGTGACACCATAACCATCGTATTGTCGAATGCGTTCTAGTTTTGGTAACATACAAGATTAATAATGCGTTGTGTTTGTGTACGCGATATGAAAATAACCGAAAGCTTATTTTCTCTAGTTTAGTTGCACAATTTCGATAATAATAATTGTTCTGGATACGCAATGAGTCTCGTTTCGAAACTAATTTATTTTTCATATAAAGCAACCTTGTTTTTATGAAATCATCTTAATTGGTTTTCGTCACCATCTGACTCTCGTTGTGTATAGTTCATTAAACGTTTTATTACAGCTTTTATTGTTATACCTTCTCCTTGGTTAAATAAAGAGTAAATTGAATCATGAATGATTGAACATGTTGCAAAAGATTTACGACGAATTGTGTGTATTAGAATAACAAGCACATGAATGTTATCAAGCATTCCAAGACGATCGAGAGATAGTAGATGAGTTCTAGTTGACTTTCCAGACTCATAAACGATAAAAGAATGTACAAAAATAAGAAAAATGGTGCTTGAAGGTTGTTAAAAACTTCATTTAAGATATAACCAAACAATTTAAGAGAAATTTAAATATCTGAAGCGTGCGAAGATCCGAAAAAATGATACATTTCAATTTTGATCACTGCTTCACTAAGAGCCTTGTCCACTTTATATGCTCCATATGACTTTTTCTACCTAATATATACTAAATATATGGTCTCGTATACTTCTGTTATTCTATTAGCGACTTAACTACTACTGATTTTAGATAATTTTTCAGAATTTTCTCATAAATACTCATGACTCTGAGAGTAGTAGTCCTTACTTCTGTTATTCTTTTAGCGACTTAACTACTACTGATTTTAGATAGATGGCGCTATTTTTCAGAATTTTCTCATAAATACTCATGACTCTGAGAGTAGTAGTCCTTACGTAATTAGATAAGTGTGTGTGATTATTATAAGAGTGATATTATCTTTGTTATTTTCAAAATAATGGATCAAAAACAATTTCATGTTTTAATTTTACACTACTTCTTTATGGAAAAAATACCGTTCAAGCGAAGCAATGGCTTGAAAAATGTTATAAGGACTGCACTGCGCCAGAAATAACAGTAAAATGTCGGTTTGCTGACTTCCAGCGTGGCCGTAGAGACACCGATGTTGCAGAACACAGTAGACGTCCAAAAATCCAAAAAAATTTACAAAAGAAGTTGCGTAATTTAGCTAACATCGTAAATATCTATATCTTCAAAATAAAGAGTAAATAAAAATTATTTGGAATGCACATTTGAAAAGAAGATTTAAAAAAAAGAAAATGAATACAATTTTTTGTTTTAATTATACTTTTAGGGTTATAATATCAATTAAGCAATGATGGACCATTGCGGAACCGCCACGAAGATGCTTTATCAACATTGTCTGACAAATTATCGAATACGGCCTACGTAAACAGACCGTAACAAGCAAAAAAGTCCGGGATCTGGCCTTTTAATGGCCCATTAAAAAATAATAATAAAATATGTCACGATCGGACGGTAATAACAGTCTGTTTCGATATTATTTTCGGACACTGATAATGGTTCTTTTTTTATGAAGTTTTATTTAACGACAATATACGTTATCTGGGTCAGATCGTTTCCTTAGTGCACTTGTCTGACTCCCATGGCGTTGTGATCGGATTTTGCACGCAATCATTAAGAAATATTAATTGCGAAATATCTCTGATACACGGTAACAAATACTCAGTCCAATAAACACTTATTTCCTTAATAGAAGCGTCTTAATTCATATTTTTGTTAAGAATGTTGTTCTATAGGTTTGAGTAATATTATAGTCTTTCAATTTTATACCTAATTTCTGTTATATATACACTATGAGTGCCAGCTTCATTTGAAGATATAATGGCACCTGGACAATATTCTAATTTTTTGATGATTATTGTTATTTTCAATTTAACATATCATAAAATTTATCCCTATCTGCTCTCAATATGCCACACTAAATGTTTTCTATAAATCTAGTGAATAGAATATTGATTTTAGAAAAAGATTTACATAATTTAGCAACACGACATTTAAATAACAAATAAAATATCAAAATAATCTTATAGAAAGTTCTACCATAATAAAACATAGAGTATTATTGACAAAACTTAAAATATTGATCAATTAAAGTTTCATGTCTTCTAATATCTTTGACTCTAATTTCTTATATTGTAGTAGTAGATTGGTTGTGGGTTAAAAAGTTATTTGGCTCCAAATATAATTATTATGGAAAATGTTCACTAAACTTACTTAATAGTTTTTTATATTTAAGTGACATAGTTTATACAAAATCGTATTTCCAGCTTTACATAATATAATATAGTATATAGATTACTGAACTACGATGATATATGTAGTCTCATATGATCTAACACATGGGCTAAAGATTCCCGGGCCTAATATGGCGCTAGTTTCATTGTATTCACCATTTTTTTAGTTAGTATTAACTTTCAAAAGGAAGCTGTTAAAACTTCACTATATTCTACTGATAATTTTGTTAATATCAATGTTATTGTGTTAAGAGTGACAAAATTTTGTTAACATCAATGGATCAAAAAAAATTGTGTTTTATATTTACACTGCTTCTTGATGGCAAAAAATACCCTTCAAAAAAATACCCAAAATCATTTTGAATGTTCGAAAAATGTTTTAGAAAAGTTGCATGAGTTAGATGACATCGTAAAGATATCAAAAAAACGTGTTGATTTTATGTTGCATAAGCATTTGACTATGGGAGTTACAAACCGGATTTTTGGCGTCGATATGTGACAATGGATAAAGCATGGACCCATTGTTTAACTCCAGAAGTAAAACGATCGTCATTTGAGTGGACAGCAACTGGTGGCAGGCCTATTTTAATAAATATAATTTTGAACAAAGTAAAACGCGTTTTCTTTGTTACGCTCGAGACTTTTCAGCCCATGTGTTATTAATTGATATTTGATAACACAGATTGCAACAACAGTTGGTAGGAAATTTTTAATTTTAGCAGAAAATGTAAGCAGATAAATTAGTACAGCTATACGGCATGTATAGATGAAGAACAACAATTCTTGTTCAGGCTTTTTATGAGAATTGTACTTTATTGGAAACAACAAGTAGACATTTATTTAAGAGCTTCAAAATTAAATTAATTCAGTGCAATGTTGAAGACAAAGGACTCTCTGCGTGAATCAAAGAAGTTTGAATGCAATTGTCTGCTTATATTAAAAAGCACCCAAAAGGACTGTGGAAGTATTAAAACTGTTTGATATTTTTGTATATTGTCACACTACGTGGAGTGCCCCAATGGGAGTACATCCATCAAATGTGAATTACGTTTAGGACTCAAATATTTGACCTGAACTTTAAGAATAACGTGAAGGAGAAATTACTGGATAGTTACAGTACAGTAATTAGTTGTAAAATATGTGCTATGGACTTTTAGGTAAAACAATAGTACTTTTGAAATGTGTCTGGTATAATATACAGCTTAAAAATGAATATAAAACCTATAGATAGGAATCATGTTGCAGCCTTGCTAACATTACCACGCGTGTTTCTCGAGGTAAAACCTGCAAATAGTTCAGTTCATTTTCTCCAATTTCCTTTCGATAAAGAAACCGAACTAATGAGCCTTCAAATATAGTCTGACATAATAATTGTCGGACTCTTGTAGCTGTAATCGTACATTCTTACGACCGCTTCACGGCTGGCTAGATAAAACACGCGCGAAAAATCGCAACTCGTCCGTAAACAATAATTATCCCTAATGATAATGTTTAATTAAAAAAAAACTACTACAATACCGCTACCAGGCAGGGTGACGAACTGCTTTCGAACGGGAAGGCTTTCCTGCGCGGAAAAACGCCCGATTAAAAAAAAGTTATTTATGCTCGAGCAGCCACAGGTGTTTGTGTTCGTGTATGCTAATCAGTTCGGCGAATTGTGAAAATGTTACCATTCGGTCTTTGATTGCTTTGTTTTTATTCACGTTGATTGTGCGCAAGGTGTCGAACCCACCATATATAATACTAAATTGGCAGAACAGCGGTTTCATTGTCTTTATTCAAGTTTGATGTCATCTAATGGAATGGTTTTATCGAGATATCGTGATTAGTGTTTTCACATGAAGATATAAATCGTGTTTTGTTTCCTATTGTTTAAAACTTTAGGCAGAAACTCTGGAATCAATCAACCATTTTATAGCCTCCATATATCTACTTGTTATTCTTTTAAAAATATTCTTTATTGATTTAGTTGATTATATATATCTTCTAAACTAAACGTAAAATAACCTGTGATAGTCTAAATTTCCGATCAAAGGGCCTCCAAAAACTAATCATAAAACAAAACCCAATATATATATATATATATATATATATATATATATATATATATATAACATATATATATATATATATATATATATATATATATATATACATATATATATATATATATATATATATATATATATACAATACATATATATATATATAAATATATATATATATATATGTATATATATATATATATATATATATATATATATATATATATATATATACATATATATATATATATATATATATATATATATATATATATACATATATCATATATATATATATATATATACATATATATATATATATATATATATATATATATATGTATATATATATATATATATATATATATATATATATATATATATATATATATATATATATATATATATATATATATATATTCCTTTTACCAACTACGGGTTTATCTGGACTGGACCTAAAGTTTAACGTGGGTTTCGACCCACGGTCCTCATCATTAAGCCTACTGACTGGCGAGTGACCAACTTAAGAAATCATCCCAGAAGACATTCAGTCTTACACAGCCTGGTTACTGGCGTGACTGGGATCACTTTCCTTGTCGGATTCTACACTCCAGGACAATCACAAATTTTAAATAATCACAAACATAAATTTACGACCATGCCTCAGCAGGATTCGCCTCTATCGCAATAGTAGGTTCTTTCGCCCTTAGCGCGCAGTGGGCACCAAGCCGGCAAAATTTAAAAATTATGCGCTGAAAATAGTTTTTGAATGAGTTTCGCAGTATAAAAAGCAGCATTATCTGGCTTAAAAATATTACAATTCTGACCGGCACATTTTTGTTCCATATTTACCTACATATTCGTCGTTTAATATAAGATAACCTATACTATTAATATGACCAGAAATGAATTTTATTTCTTCAAAATCCATAGCAGCAAACAGCTGTTTACGAGTTAAAATCATTTGATCTTTTCTTAAATCACGATAGTAATATTTATATCATTTAGTGATAGACAAATTGAAGATTTTCGTCTGAAAATGGTACATGACACTACTTTTTTTCAAAGACATATGTTCTTTGGTAAAATGTAAGCGCTCATATTTACGTTTTCCTTTTAAAGATTGTTCCTGTAAAACTTTCATTCTTCTTAAATGTCTAACATTATATAGGAGATCTAGAACATTTTTTATGTTTGGTATTAGTCAGCTACAGAAGAGATTTCGTTGGCTGTTAAGATAGAATTTGAATCAATTCACAAAATTCGTTCGGTCGTTTATTTCTCTACCTTCTGTTATTTATAACCCTTGGCGAACCTCCTGGATTTCTTAGGGTATTTTCCGGATTTTTAAATAAATCATGATGACTTTTCTAGTTGTATTCATTATATTTACAATTTATGTTGCATTAAATTTTTGTATTTTATCCTACTGATCATTTAATTTCATCTGTAATCAGCATTAAAAGATCCAAATTAGTTTAAATTCTGATTTGTAATTAAAAATTTGTTGTGCGCTAAAGTTTTGTCGCGGAATGTAACGATAGAAAATATTAAAGGTAGATATGCTTTTTAAGCATTAATAGGCTAATTTCAGTTATATTGGCGTTATATCTAGACCAGTAGAGATTGGAAACTCTGAAAACACCAATAAAATTAAAAAGCTGATGTTCAAAAATTAGCATATTTTTTCAAGAAATGGGTATGGCTTTTAAGAGAATTAATAACCTCATATCTTCGGTTATTCTAATATATTCGCCTTATATGAATTCGAGTGAACTTTCCCCGTTCAAGTAGTATTGAATTCACTGAGGGAAAAAAAAGAAAATTCGCGGTAGTACTTGAGTATCATACCTTAATCAATTATGACTCATATTGATCTTGATACATAGCTGCCAATAAATTGATATTTGAATTTGTAGAGTTTACAATTAAATAACATATACTAATAAAATATATTCTTTAAATAAATATTTTTGAAAATATATTTTTTAATATAATTTAATATTAATATTAATATTTATTAATATTTTTTAATTTTCTGATTAATTTATTAAAAAAAAAAACAGTCGAAGCGTTATTAGTATTTTCAGTCTAGCTAGTTTGTAGACTATTGACTGTTTCGACAATTTTGCGACTATCTATTGCTTCGACTGTTTTGACTATTTTCTGTCGATAGTTCCCAACGCTAATATATATGGAATAAACAAATAAATATGATTATATAATAGTTTTAAGTGCTTAATAATTATCGATAATAATATGATATTTGCGTATAATTTTCAAAAATGTGTAGATATTAAAAATATACGAGATATAACAAAAACATAAATACCTATTATATCGAGAATATGGTTTGTAGCAAAATCTCTCTTCTTCTAATAGAATGAAGTCTTACCTAAAAAAAAAGATAAATATATTAGAAATCTATAAATAGTTGGTACCTTTTATCTATTTTCAATTGTTATTAATATTTGAAATAAACTAACAATTACACTTATTCAGAAAATGTATTCATTGGGTTCAAAATATTCACTTAAAACATGTTTAATATTTCACTTTTAGGATTGGCTCATCGGGCGCAAATCCAAGTTATCATTAGATAACAAGGTATAGCTGAATGAGTCTATACTCAAACCTCTTTGGTCATATGGAATCCAACCATGGGGTACAGCTAGCAAATCTTGTTGCGTACCATTGTTGATGCTCCTTACTATATTTCAAATAAAGTGATACAACGCGATATTCCTCTTGAACCTATAACGAGTGTAATTCAACGGGTTTGTGTGAAGTACTTCGAAAGAGAATATCTCAACATACTCGCTAACCAGCTAAATATGCGACGTGATAGTGAAGTGCGTAGACTAAAACGTTTAACACCACCTGATCTGATTACTGGACATATATAGACTTTAGAATAAGCTTTAGAATAAGACTAATTAATTAAGATAATATTCTATACAGGAGATCGCTTAATGAAGTGATTTTCTACATGCCATGTATATATAATATAGACATAAGAAATACTTATTGCCTATAGGGCAGATTGTGGACTTACAAAGATAAAAAAAACTTTTAGGATTTACTTAAGCGTCTATCAAAAAATGTTTATAACAATAACGTGCAACGCCATCTGAAGGTTTCTAGAGATAAAATAAGGAAAACACTTCGGGGAAAAATAAGAGAATATGCAGGGAAATTTTAAAATGGTACCGTTACTGAAACAAATGAAGAAAATAACACTGTAGGAATTTATGTAGAAATATTAAAAATAATTAGTGTCAATAAAGTGATCAACTTGATATCAAAGTAATAGATGATGAATTATGTCATAGGTAATTCATCTATTGTTATATTGTAGTTTAAGGATTTACTATTTGTATGCTAAAAAATATAGACCCGAAGAATATAAATCAATATAAATGGTGTCTACAAAATCAGCGGTTTTCTTTTACCAACAAAAACGAATTATATACAATTATAAATAGAAATACTCAGTAACTAACTATTCTCTTGTTTCGTTTTAGTTTAGTTTCTGTAATTCATTGCTGTCACGACCTGTTATGGCCCAATGAATTCGAAAGTAACAAATCACTACCCCTTTCAACCCGCCGTTATATATTATAAGCTGGTAATTTATGCGACTTTTAAATCGAATAGACTTCAGTACAAATTTAATCGAAATAGATTAGGTTAAATTTGTCATCGTTACTTTCGCGGTTTTGTTCTAACTGGATGAATGTTAATTAATTGCTTCATTCGAGTTTCAGACATAATTAATCAACCTTGGTTCGGATTCGGAGGTCCGGTATCTTTTGGTGCTTGATTTAAGATATCGGGTTGAAAGTTGATTTAATTTATTGAGTTGTTTGAGAATATATCAATATAACACTCTACCGGGTATTTTCATAGAACTTTATCTTACACTAAATGTTAGATTCCTTTATTACTTCAGTTTTATGACCGTTTTCATTTTGATTTTATTAACATTTTTCTCATACATGACTCAACCCACTCAGTTTTGTTATGTCTTTTTCTATGTTTGTATTTCTAATTCTGTCGCTTTTTAGAACTATGAAAACCTTAATTAAATTTTCCATACTATTAGTTCTACAATTTCAGCAAAATAACTAATTTTTTGGAATATTTTAAGTACCACTGTACGACATTATCAGTTAGCATTCCTTTGAATGAACCTAGAATACTTCTTTTTTTAATTTCTGCTTATTTTAATGTTGCTAATTCTTCTTTCTGTTAGTATTTTTCACATTTTAAGTTCAGTTTCGTTTAAGGTTTTTTCTTAGGCCATGTTCAACTGCATATTTTTATAAAAGTTGACATAAAAATTATTGCAATAAATATTGAAATAAATTTATTTTAGTTAATTTATTATTTTTATGACCGTGCTTATAACAATTATCAACAAAGTTACTAGTTCTTATCAATTGTTCTTTCGTTACCATACTGCCAATTGTTGATATCATAAAACTGGCGGAATCATCTTCTAAATATGGTTTTAAAATTTCAAAATTTGATGTACATGTAACAGATCATAAGCGCATATCTAATATTCTATGTGCCAAATTGTAGAATTGTAGGTGTATATTATTTTCTTACACGAAAACAAGCTTCCGAACGAAATCAAGACGTGGACGGCCCAAATATACAACAAAGCAAGAGGATAAGCTAGTTTAAATGACACACGAAAAGAAACAGCTTCAACTAGAACTGTAAAGGGACGATTACTGTTTGTTGGACGCTGGAACACTGGACGCAATAAAAACTGAAAAAATGTCCCACGGATGAACGAGTTCAAATTTCAGATATTTGGATCCAATAGATGGGTTCCTGTGTCTAATCAAATGATAGATGAAATATCCAATCCATCCGGTCATGTGACTGAAACTGATTGAAATCTGAATAAAGAAGGCTATCTGAAAATATAATAAAATGCCTTCGAAACTGAATCTAATCTAATCTGGCTGAAGTTTTAGTGTCAACAAGACGATAGCCCTAAACATTCGTCAGAATTATGTCAAGAGCTTCCTAGAGTAAACACGAAAAGATGAAATTTTGGAAATAACGAAATGACGATCACAATTGCCGATATCTCTCCTAGTGAATTAATATGGGATGAAGTTGATAGGACATTGAAGAATGAAGAAGTGATGAATGATAATAGAGAGTGACAGAGATGTAAAGAAGATACCCATGGGGATCAACTCAGGCGTAATATGTAATATTCTGGTTTCTGAATATTGAAATAAATACTGAACCAATAATGAGTAAAATGTGTGAACAAGTAATTGAAAATAAGGGCCATTTTAATCAACTTCTTTTAATTGTACTAAATATAATGTTAAAAATGTTAGTCTAAGGTTTGATTAAATTTGATTGTAATTAATCATGCTTCTCTGTTTTATTGTCGTTTTGTTTAAATTACTTTATTCTCTCCAAACTTTTGAACGGTAGTATATATCAACTATACTCATTTATCAGTTTTTTTATGCCCAAATATTAATTCAATTTGACTTGAAAAATAACGTGAATAAATTAACAAACGTCCAACTCTTGTGTTCGTAATTTTGCTATAACGTTCTAATCTAAATTCCTCTGGCCATTTTTCTTGGAGATTTCCGTGAACTTAATTGACACCACTGGATATATGTTAATAACTTTTCAGAAAACGCGAAAACTGTTAGGCGTTTGATTACTTAATGATTGCACGTAGGTTTTTGAAGGTATTATAACCGCAATTAATTAGATTGGGATAAAAATCCGTCGGAAACGTGAGTTATTCTTTCGAGCTGTCCAATTTGATTGGTTGTTAATGCAAATATCTCTCGCCTTGTTCGCCGTGATATTATTTATATAGTTATTGTGTAAGATAAAAACGAGATTTTACGATACGAAACACCTGATTAGGTGAAAATAAATCACCAGTACTGATTAATAATTATGTTTGTGGACTAAATAGTTTTTCTCGGGTGTTTATCTACCTTCTAAGTAACTGGAAATGTGTGCAGAAATAAACATCAATTATTATTTGAGTGTGATATAGTATATATATAATTTCGTTAATTAATGTAAGACAGCTATTCATTATTTTGTGATTTGGAATTATTAGATCATAGATTCCGTCATACTCAATAACTCTGACGAATATTTTTCCAGTTGGTATTGAAGTATTCTATTTCTATCCCAAAAAAACTGTTTGTCCATAGAGAAAAATCATTTATAGATCTATTTTGTTTGCTTCCTCGAAATTGGCGAAGACTCTGCAAACGCGTGTCTCATTTATGCGAAAAGTTGATAGTCAAGGACAAGATTTGGAGAGTCGGAGTTTCACCAGGTTTCAACAACTTGTAATATACCACGCCACTCTAGTCCCACCAAACACAGAACATTGTCCAATAGCGACCAAAACGATTTGGATTTGGAGACGATCGGACGGCTTCGACAGGTGATACCCATACCCGTACCCATTTCTTGCACTTAGGGTTTTTGAAAATAAATCCACTTTTCATCACCAGTCGCCATTCGATGCACAAATTACTTCCAGTTATACTTTTGAAGCAGCAGACAGACCATTTTTCGATTTTCCACTTGTCCGAATTAAATTGATTAAACCCATCTTCCCATCTTTTCGAGTTTCTCCATTGCCCGTAATCATTTCTTGGACTTCATTTAACGCTTCTACCAATTGTCTTTGAATTTGGGTTGGGTCTTTATTGGGAATTTGGGTATGTTTTCAGGTTTGGTATGAAATAATTTTTGACTTGGTTAGCACAAGAGATAAATTGCACTTTACGTCTCCAGTTTAATTTAAGTAGAAGTCCCTTTAAAAGTCATCGAGCTATTTCGAAACGATGGCCATACGCCATTGATAAAAACAAACGATTTATTGATCTCCTAAGGGGAGCTGCAAGTGAAGCTTGTGAAAAACACTTGGTTCAGGTTTTGTTTCAGAACTCACCGAAGTTATACTTTGAAGGAATTTTGGGTTATCCAGAAAAGTGGCATTATTTTGATTAAATTGAAGTCTGTTTCTTACCAACGAGGTTTTATCTGGACTGTACTTACTGTTTAACGTGGGCTTCGAACCACGGTCCTCAACATGAAGCCTACCGACTGAGAGACCATCCAGAAGACCCATGGTCTTACCCAGCTTGGTTAGTGGGGTATCTGGGATGGTTAGTCCTTGTCGGATATTTCACTGTTGTCTATAAAGACATTTAAAATTACAACCACTAACATAAAGTAGATTTATAACCCAGCAGGATTCGAACCTTATGAAAATTATTAGTGTATTTAACAGATACTGATTAGTGTCTGAAATATACATTAAGAAACTTTTTCCCCTACACATTATAAACAAAAATCCGATAGAGTAACTTTCCAATATGTAAAGTGTTCAGCTCCAAAAGTGAAAAGATAGATAGGGTTAAATAGGAATAAATAATTTAATCTACCTATTGTAACTATCAGCCATTAGTTTACTCGATTATACTTTTCAAATAGTCTGGCTGAAGAGAAGATACAACAGACAGTCAAAGTACCTGTAATTTTTGTGAAATTAAAATTCTACCAGCCAGATGAGAAAACAAGCTTACACTGTTTTTTCCCATTTTTTAAATAATGTCAGTAAACATTCCAAGATCATCCAAATTAATTGTCTCACAGCCTTTGAAATTTTTGTTTACATATAATTACGTTTTCTTTATTAAGAAAGTTTTTAAAATCTTTGTGTTTTTTACTTTTATGGTTGACCAAAACTCATGTCAAAGTGCATCAATGCAGTGTTATATTCATGTAAAACCACTTTCACCGTACTGTTGTTCTTCACATTAAACGTGGATGTTAAAATGTTATAAAATAATAAAATTAAACATTATATGTGTTTCTCATACATCCAGTTTTTGTTCTAAGTCATTTAAACTTTAATGTCTGCTAGTTTTGTAAACCATACACTTCTTGCGTGCAGTCATAACAATACCAACAGTTAATACACATTGCACATCTAACTTTCTCCATTCTTGAAACGAATTGCTATGATGAGTTGTAAATGTAGAAATTACGATTTCACAAACTTGGAAAAAATTGACACCATAATATCACGTATGAACTAAATTATAGTTTCATAAGTTGTACGAGTCGTACTCGATTATGTTAAGAAATAAATTATATTCTGATCGTACATCTAGCTAGATATAAACCGGTTGTCTTCAAACTTACCACGTTCAGGGAACACATAAAAAATCACACTAACCTGAATCTGGAACCATTCGATATGCATCTTGATCAAGATTTATTGCTATTATGATTAAAGCTTAGTTATTATAGACAATACGCCACTATTTCTTAGTTATTTAAATAATTATTCACCTATTTTCTCCGGGTGCTTTCAGTGAAATGTTTGAGAAATTATTATATTTTAGCATCTTTCTGGATATTTACTCCAGTTTCCAAAACCTTGTAATTTATTGTTGTGTTTTTCATTAGGCATTTTTTTGTCTACTTTTGCCAGATATGGTGGTTTAGCTCCAAAAAGTTGATCTAATGGTTGGGCTATGGATCTAATGGATCATAAGGTTGAGCAAATAGTTTAACTCTAAAATTACTTCTAAACTTACTTTCCTAGGGATTTTTTAGTTTGGTTATTTTTCTTGTAGAATATCAATATTATTATTTTTGGTATAATCTTTTCATTTTTACTGAAACTAGGTAGAAAACTTCATGTGTGGGTGTTTTTTTGGAAAAACATTACAACATATATATCAGAGTATTTAACCAGAATTTAGACCAAATGAAACGATATATTTTCGAAACCAAATTGAAGCATTACTATTTTTTTAAAACAAGAGCTAATAAGAAACTGAATTGATGTAGATAAATAGTCGAGAAAATAATAACACATATATAACGATTGTAGACATGTTATGTAATATACCCGGACTATCAGGCCATTTGTTTTTTAGATTTGAATGATGAACGAGTGAGACGGGTTGGTCTGTTTTTATCCTCGGTGTCGGTCGGTATTGCCGTTCGAGTAAGTAGCCTCTTCTTTCTGTTATTTAAAATAATATTTTCAATTAACTTAATAGTTTTTATATTCTTCAACAGTCTTTCAACAAGTCTATCACAAAATAAAACTGGCGCAGTCGGTAGGATTTCAGGGAGATCATAAGGCTGTTCTCTTTTGAATTTATTCAATTAACTGAACTCTAATTAACTATAAAGAAAAAGAGACAGGTTGACGTTGGATTAGCAATCATTCCGCAGTTACTTGAAGCGCTTCTTGTTTAGTTAAGTGTTGTTCGGTCAAAAGTATAGCAGCTTAATCTATAAGGTCACAAAAGGTGGATTGAAGGTGTTCAATGACCCCTCTCCATAAACTATTCCATGTAAGAAACATTCAAGCTTTGAACAATACCCCTAGTCCTTGGATTCCTGGCACATGCACCACAGTTCAAGGTGTAAGGCCACTATATAAGCTGTCCAGACGGACTGACGACCATCCCTTTAGGAGAGAGATGTTATGTAAAACTCCAGTCCAGACTGTTTGTTAAATGATGAAGTGGAAAGAATGAGTGAGACAGAATGGTATGTTTTTACCAAGAGTCCTTTTCGTTAAATAAAATAATATTTTCAAGTAAATAAATAGTTTTTGTTTTATAAACTCTTTTAGAAAATATAGCTGACATACGTTTGATTCCAAACAGACTTAAAGAATACTCTGTCTCATTGTTTGTAGACTTAAGTGTAGCAATGTCAGATATTATATAAAAAATAAGAGCAAATGTTTTTTTTTATGAGTGCGATAATAAAAATGTCAAGAGTCCTCATGAAATAATTGTTCATAATGACGTTAATTATCTTGTTGTTTAACATAAATAAATGTTTAGATTGTAACCAATGTTTAACCATTCCATATATCTATGTACTTAATTTTAAATTCATATGTACATCGTTAAAAGCTTCAAAACAATTCATTTAAATTTACTATTACACACAAAGAAGTTGTAGATTTTACGACTAAATATATTAACACTTTTTTACACAAATATTATGCCACATTAGCGTTACACCAAAAAAATATTTACGTGAAGTTATTGAATTATTCAAACCTTGCCAACATATAACGTTGATAGTTTTCCAAATCCAACAAAAGGCACGTAAATATAAACCAACTAAAACAGACATTTGGTTTAGTGCCTTTATAGATCAGAAACAAGCGAATTTCGCAGTAGATAATTGTTTACTTTTGATATGGAGTCATATGTTGCAAGAGGAGATTATTCGTGGACCATTAAACAAAATCGTTTTGTATTAAGGTTCGAGATTTTGAAGTGAATGTAGGTCTATATTAAAAAAAAAGAAGAAATTCAAATAGCTTAAGAAATAGATAGATTATTTCAGAGAGAACTACACTTTTTTACGTCCTTTTTTGTTACCGTATGGTATCTTTTTACAATCTATTATATATAATTAACGTTATATAATTGAATAATTAATATGCAACATATATAGGTATCACCTCATTTATATATTAAAATAAATTACTATTTGGAATTCTCAGAAGTTCTTTAGAAATGTTATATTTATCAATTTTAGGTTTAATTGTAGTTATTAGTTCCATTTATTATTGTATCCTGTTAATATCACCAGTCCAGAGGCATCAAACTACGAATTACGTGTTCTTAATGCTTATTTACTGAAAACAGAAATTTCTTTGTTGAAAATTCTTATTATTTTTATAAAATCATACATTGCTTCTATTATATTTTTAATCATAAAAGCTGTTTGGACATAAACAAAGTTAAGGGTTTATTTTCCAAATATTTCTTAAACTAGAAAATAAGTTTTACTTTAATAAAATACCAATAGTTGCCAATACCTTTTTTACTTGATGGGAACATATATTTTGCAGTAAAAAAATTGAAGCAAACATATTTTTAACCAGTTTTCCATATTTCCTTTATAAGATTCAGAAGTATAGCGTAATTTGTTTATACATTATTGGCAAAAATAAGGAGGACATGAGTTTTTAAAATACTTTTAACATAATCTCCTTTTGCTTTTATGCGTTTTTAAAAGTTCTCTCGAAGTTATTATATCCATTTAAAAAATTAGACATTTGTTTGTAAGATGGAAAGTATTTCAACAACAGGTTGAGACAAATTTTTACGCAGATGACACTGCTTACTTTGCTTCTTCAAGAGTAGCAC
This sequence comes from Rhynchophorus ferrugineus, assembly GCF_030347505.1. Taxonomy (NCBI): domain Eukaryota; kingdom Metazoa; phylum Arthropoda; class Insecta; order Coleoptera; family Curculionidae; genus Rhynchophorus; species Rhynchophorus ferrugineus. Next base: position 84,072,001 of record NW_027472580.1, on the reverse strand, counting down.
CGCACATCCAAGGCAGGCTTCAAAAACAAATCGATAAGACGGCCAAGTGCTTCCATTTCGGGAGATTGCAAGTCAACCCACAGAAAACCCAGCCCATCTTCTGCCACAAGAAGCATTTTGGTACCGAGCATTTCGCGTCTTAAAATCGGGAACGCTGAAATTCCATGGTCAGAAGGGGCCATCTATTTCGGTCTTGTCTTCAATCGCAAGTTGTTAAAGGTGAAGCTTCCAGATTCAAAGGTCCCTCAATAAAGGTCAAAGGTCAATCTGCTGTTCTCGCTCATCAACCGGGCCGGCAGGCTTCCTCTCTCAATAAATATTCATCTTCTGTACAAGATGCTGGTTCGATCAGTCGTTCTATATGGCATTAATGTCTATCTCAAATACGTCTCACCTTGCCAGGTAGGACATCTTCAAGTTTTTCAGAACAAAATTCTCGGGAGAATAATCAATGTCCCCTGGTTCGTCAGGAATAATCAAATACATAGAAAAACAGACGTCCTTCAAGTTTACGATTTTATATCCGAGCTCTATTCGGGATATTTCTCCACTCTTGGTCTCTCTCGGCTCTTGGCGAAATTATATCACAGCCGACACTGTCCCGTCGTGCTTTAACTCCAAATTCTCCTTCTTCGGCGAGCGATTATCTCAAGAACCGCGAGCTGCATGGTGTGAAAACGACGCCTGGCCCTTGTACTTCTTAACGGTGTTACTTTACTAACAGTAAGGAGGATCAGTCAGTATCATAAGATCAGCTGGTAGGGTACGGTTTAGTGGGCAGCCCCGATCTCCCTCCCAATAAGATGTCCGTAACAGGATTCTCCTTTCCGGTTCCAGACCAAAAATAAATAAATAAATAAATACAATATAGTAGCGTATATACTTCGTTCATTGTCATATAGGGATGCAGAATGTCGCAGGAAGATGATTGCATTTATTTTCTTTTGTAAGCAAAGTTGAATGAGAATGCTGTTGACTTTTAATCAATAAGAAGAAGAATGCTTTTTCAACAACTAAGTGAAGTAGGTGTATTATATTTTGAGTCTGTTGTCTTATATTACGTGTACATATACGGCTCATTCTTTCTTGATTCTGCTTAATGTTCTTGTTGCAGTCGGTGTTTTTCATCTTTTCTGCATCCCCTTTCTTCTGCACCTTTATTCAAAGTTCTCCTAGGTTGTCTTCTAGACTTTATCCTTCCTGTCCTGCTTCTCAGACACTCTGAGCTTGTCTTTTCCATGCACTGTAAATGCAGTGGAATAATCCCACCAGTATACTAGTGGGGTGCTATGTTAGTTTATATATCATTGTGTAAACTTCTATTTTTGTTTCGTTTGTCTTTTTCATTAACTAATTTAATTATTTTGACATTAATTTCCTTCTCGAAAGCTAGCCGATACTTTCAATTTATATTCCCAGCTATTTAAATTAATTTTGATATTTATATCTTGACCTATCAACATACATTTTATTTTGCTTTTGTTCAATACCATTCCCTATTTTTCTAGTGTTGGATTCTATGATTCTTCTGAATTTTCTCTAGGTGGTTTATGTTATCATCATTTAGGCTCTAGATTAGTACATTATCAGCAAAAGCTCGCATCAAAATTTTAAATTTTATTTTAATGTTGTTCTTCCTCTCTGATGTGTTTAACAACTAGTCGAAACTTACTGTAACTTTTTTAAGTAAATAAAATTTTATTGCTTCAATCCAGAATAAATGTTAAACTATTCTGAATACCACGTCTACCAACTACATGATTGAAGTTGATAAAGTGTATATAATGAATACGAAAATAGTTTTCTAACTGGTTATATTATTTATGGCTTAAAATAACGCAGTGAAAATAAGAATTTTACATAATTTGAGGTGTGTTTGCAGATGGAAACCGCAAAATACTGTCGATATAACTCAATGATATATAAACAAAAAAGTAGCATCCAAAGAACAAACAAATAAATCAATACGGATAGCTGAAGAATGGTAATAACACCGCAATCGTGTCACTACCAAGAATAAATATTACAATGCATTATTCATGTCGTGTTATAAAAGTTCGTACAATGAAAGACCCCACCATTCCAAATGGCAATAAAAATCCTTGAGCGTTTATTAATCGACGAAAGGCCATAATAACTTTTCGCCTCATCAGCGAGCCTTTAAGTATAATTCACGACACAAAACCGTTTTTCGATAAGCACCAAGACGTATATCCTCGTAGCCAATTGCCAGCTGTTAAGGCCAAATTAAAATTCTAGTGTCGGTTGTGCCATGCGTTTTATTTATCACTCGGGCCCAGACATAAATCCAGTTGCGTTGCAGGAAATTGCACTTAAAAAATGCCCTACATCGCCCATAAAACAATGCTCCTGCCGAACATTAATCTCGGCCGTGTGCGCGGTAGTTGCGTAATTTTTCAGATACCGGTTCCATAAAAGTTTTATGTGTCAATTTCCGATCGGCTCAACAAAAGACAGTTCCGAATGCATCGCCTACTAAACAAATCGGCCTGTTCCCAGCTGTTAAGCGTAATGCGAGATTAATGGTTCGGGTCAGTATTTGATAAATCTTTGGTAGGATTTTTACTCGAAAAAATAGTTAGAGGTCACTGACACCGCTTTCGTTGACTGAATGTGTTAAATTTTGCATCAAGAATTAATTTATATTATCCTAATATTGGTAGGTGAAAAAATAATCGACGTTTTTCCAGATGGTCAAATAATATAGAATATAAAACTATAATAATGGACAGTTAACTTTCACGTATTAGTGGGTTTCTCTTATATTTGTCATACATATTTTTCTATTATTCTATTCGATTTTTTGAATCAAGCAACCTTTATTAGATGTGTAAGATTGAAGAAATCTTTAAATAAACAACACAAACATGGTAATGCTACGATAAACTGAAATCAACCAGCGTATTTCAAAATGAACTGAAGCATCATGGGAGGAAATATATATTGAAGATTTCAAATATTTTATATTGGTTCCATTCGTCGATTCAAAATAACTTTTCAATATAATTAAGAAAATAAATATTCTTCAACATATTCGGAAGGCAAAATTATCTAACTGTAGAGTTTTTTACAGTACGGACTAAAAGCTTCAACTAAGGGTCTCTCTAAACACACTAGGTCAACAAGTATTAAATAATAAATTACATTTTAGTTGACTATTATGCACATTCATTATCAATCTTAATAATATTAACCCAATTTCAGGTAGTTTTTATTTATATGCTTTGAATGTATCGATACTCGATATAACACCTTAAAATATGAATACGTTAATATTAACAGAGTACTTATTGTCGTATTAGTCGTAGTAACCGCACAGTTAAACAGTGTATTCATGTCCATTGGCTATTCTCAAGGACCTTTACATGATTCGATTGTTTGAGATTATGTAATCTATTGTATATAACGATTTTATTATAGTAATTTAGGTTTAAATTGGTACTAAGTTAAACTTGGAAGATCCTCTTTTACGCATATCAATATTTTATATTCATTTAGAAAAGCCTGCTTGATGCCAACAGTAGTTAAACGCACAGGTAAATCCTGGTTGGTAAAAAGGAGACTTATTAAAAAATAATTTAAAAAAAACAGAAATATGTTTTTCTGAATCAATTAAAATGCATGTTGTGTAATGGATATTATAACGATCTATAAAACAGCTAAAATAGAGGATCTAGACTATCTGTTATGTTCATTAGACATTTGATTGATTTACAAATAAAATACAATGTCCAGGTAGTAATAGTTTTATATAGTTTGCGAATAATATTTAAATTAAATTAATCACAAAAATTTGCATTTGATTTAATTAGTTTAAGTTAGTTAATTAACATATAACAAAATTAAAGGTAACTGTATGAAATATTATCTTGGTTTCTTATACCCTTTTCATTTTACCCAGAGCTGGCAAGTGTTTTATAATTCTACAGCCTAAAAAAATAGATGTATATCAAGAAGATTTCGGTTAAAGTATGGAAGGACAATCATATAATATTTTTATATGACTCTTCCATATTAAATAATAACTGATTTTTTGTTTATAGGGCTTTTTAAAAATATCATATTATTTATATCATCTACACTAAAACTGTCTTAGATTATAAATTGCTTTTGTATAGTTATGAAGTAAAGACGAATGAGAGAGTATATAACATTGAAAAGTTTAGTCAAGATTGTCGAACTAATACTGTAGTCTTTACACACAGAAATTTACAACCATGCCCCAGCAGGATTACAACTTTCTACTATATACTGACAGTAGGAGGACCGTCCTGTCTCCAGCAGATTGGATGGTTAAAACATTGACATTGAATATTAGAAACCTGATGATCTAAGTTGTGATCGATAAAGAACATGGATAGTCGATCATTAAAAAATTTAAGCAAGTTCAACGATAGCAACACATGTAACAAGAAAAAGCTAAAGTTCAACCAGCAGTTAAGATCTGGAGAAGAATAATTTTATAGCCCTCGAGAATGTAATGCATATATTTCAGTCATTATATATTTAGAATCAAAAATTTGTCACTGTTAAAACATTCCAAACTACATACTTGTCTAAAATTACTGAATACCACAAGATTTAACTTATTCTGCGAAATTTCAAAACTGCCTCATCAATTTCGGCAAAAGATCGTCGTTGCTCAAGCGGAAATGGGGCGTTGTCTGGGAGCGCGATGCATTTATTTAGAGCCGCTCTCGACATTACAAAGGCGGATTTTCGGTACCGTTTCTGAGGCGCCGACTCCGCATAAAATTCCAACCGATGCAGTCAACGGACGGTAAGTCGCGAGACACACGGCAATTTTCTAATAAGGGTATTGGAAAAGATTCGCTATTGAAAATTTTAGTATAGTTTTCTTTATATATCCCTTGGTGACGAAGAAATTTAGCCTCATGAAATAAAAAAGAGATTATCAAAGATATGTTACAATAGCAAAGGAAGTTAGGAAATATGAAACGTTATCACTAGTTTCTTATTAAATATTTTATTTTAAATACTAATTAAAATGCATATTTTAATAACTGAAGGTGTCGTAATTGTGTTTATCAATTAAATAAGAATTGGGACACATTTGGAAATGATAACTCATATTCTATTATAGTTTTATTGCAAATCTGAAAAACCGAGTGCTGCTATCATATCTATTTTGATGTGATGTGCACGTTCAGTTGATGATATCATTAGAGTGTCTGCTATTTCATTCAATTTCAATTTACGGTCATTCAAAATCATTTTGTGGATTTTTTAAATGTTTTCGTCGGTAACAACTTCTTTTGGGTGTCCACTGCGTTCACCGTCCTCGGTGCTCATTTCACCACGTCTTAGCTTAGCATACCAATCCTTGATGATTGATTTTCCTGGGACAGTGTCCGGAAACTCGGCATCAAGCCAAGTTTTTGCTTCAACTGTTTTTTTGCCTTCAAAACGCCATATTTTATAAACAAGTTCCTATTTATCCATTTTTTCACAATAACAAAAGTTGCTTCACTCAAAATGCTATAATTTACAAACTAATGATCTGATAGCTGTCGGATAGGGTTAGGGTTAGGGCTAACTAAAAACATATGGATTTAATTCTATGGCCCGGCCATCTGTGTCAGGCCGGGGACTTTTCAATTGATCTGTTAGACTTGTTAAAATGCATCACAAAATCTAAATATTTTAGATTATTTGTTGTTATTTAACGAACTCGATCAACAGTAAATTTTAAAACGGCCGATTATACATACTGTAGGTAGAAAAAGAAGAGAACAATAGAGCCGATTGTGCGCATGAGCTGATCCGAAAATTCCCTTCTACATATCGTATTCTGCACGGCAATTTTCTAATAGGGCATGAGAAAAAATTGGGCCGATTGCGAGGACGATTGAGGGCGAAAGTTTGGTTTGGCCCATCGTCCTACGCGAGTCCCGCTTCTACGAACTGACGATGGCGATGTTCGCGTATTGAAATCAACAGTTACGATACACCAAACCCAGATAAAAAGGTACGACCAGGAAGGTGATGGTTGTTAAGAAGCGAGCCAGCACGAAAGTATTTGTGGGAAGACGTTTATTGATATTTATTGCTGACCTTTATGGCGTTCCGTAATACATTAAACCGATTTTTTTCTGGATTATTTAAAATACGTAATAGTAAATTTAAGTGAATGTTATTGTTCAACTTTAAATGTCTATTCTATTGTTTTTTTTATTGAACATATTCATTCATGTAAAAGTTAAGTTGTGTTTTTACCCTGTATGTATCCAAATAAATCCTTTTTGTTTCTTTTTTACTGTTAGTATAGAGTATAAAATAACTGCCCTTACATAGACTGAAATTGTTTCATAAAATTTGTATTGGATATGTACTGTATATTGAAATATAATGTTAATACTTTAAACTAGGAAGAAAAATATGTTTATATTCTACCACGTACGTCACGTTAGATAAAAACAGATCAGACTAGAACAAACATAAAAGAACCGTATTGGCTTGTCCCAGAACACTCCTACTTGACATAAGACCAAGGAGATCGGTTTATCAGTCAATTGTAAAGCTTATTTGGATTTATGGAGTGCAAATATGGGTTTGTAATAAAATACCAAACTGGATAATAATTCACAGTTAACAAAACATAGTTCAATGAAATTAAATGGAGTTTCGAAGTTATCCTAGATTTCGTGTCCAAACGAGAAATAAGGTTACTAAATAACAGCAATGTGGAAGAAATACAGTAGAAGCGAAGCAAACCACACGAACTTTGTATGGTGCCAATCTTAAATTTAGCTTAAATAATTTAAATTAATTTTAATTTGGGTAAATACATACTGATGTATATATCTCTTCGTTTTCTTGCATTTATGTGGTATTGAAGCAAGTGAAACAAAACAATAGTTAGAGGTAGATGATACTAAATATTTTGCCACTTTGAACTGAAATCTAATAATAGAATAATACTATATTGGCTTAATAGTGTCAAATTCATTATGTTTTCTTTAGATATCAAGGTGTTGTTATAACTAAATTTTTCGATTCATTTGGTCATATGGATTTTAAGTGTGGTTTAGTCATAGCACAAAATTTACTGAAAACACTTTAGAGGTTGCAAAATATAATATTGAGTGTCATAACTGCTATACCAAGATGTTAATTCATCCACTGGAATTCTTTAGAAGCCATCAAAAGTTTAATTCAACGTGTTAGTGTTAAATCCTTTGAAGGAGTCTTGCGTAGACTAATACGTAACGATCATCTAATGTAATTAACAGGGTGATAGAGGCTTTAGAATCAAATTTAAATTATAAATCGCCTAGATGGCTAATTAAATGATTTTCTGCGTAATTTTTATATATTAGGAAAAATGCTTATTCCTATTGTGGATATATTGTTGAAGCACCAAGATTAATAAAATATAATACGAATAGTATAAAGATTTGTGGATAAGTACTCCCTTCTTTAATCAATCTGATGGGAACACCTGTGGTATTTTAAGGCATTTTTTGCAGTTTTATTGCAAATTAATATCACAGAACCTCAATCTCAAACTGTATGATGACATTAACACTCAATTTCTAAGAGTTTGGTTCTTTTTAAATTATATTTTGTTAACAACACATATTAATTAAACCCCATGTCTTCAAGGAGGGAAACATTGCCAAGTGGTACATCGCCCTAATAATTAACTGATTGAATTTCGAGTAAAAGTGGGCCGAAACTTGACACGTTCTCAAATTATCCAGAATGCTAATTAATTTTAAAACAGTAACTTAATAAATCCAAAGCCACATAAATTCGACGAACATAATGAAATTGGGTAAGTTAATTATGTTTACAGCTATATATCACCGAGAGAACTTAGAGAAAAAGTACAAGGGCTGTTTTTAATTCATTTTTTTAAATTAACAATTATACATGGATTTTTTTGGTAGAAATAGTGAATAGAGAAAAGTGATATTATGTATTATATTATATAATTTACTAAGCATAGGTACAAGACTTAATATATTAAAGGTAAAATCCCATTCAAAAAATTCAGGTATCTTTTATATTTTGAAAATGTTGATTGAGATTACGATTGTTAATTGAGTTATCTACCTGACTAGTTATTTTTCACCAATTTAACTTCAGTACGACAGCACAAATGGTTACCGGAGTAAAGCTATATCTTATCATAAAATTTATTCTTAAGCAAAATTCACCTACAAATCATATAAAATACAGGCCACCTACAATCAGTAATTCTTAATGATGCTTTATTGTATAGTTTTTTAAGTATTGTCGTCAGTATCAGATATAAACTCTAGTTTAGCATAGTCCCGAAAAACGATAACCGTAAAAGATAACCCTAGTGTTCAATATTCACAAATAATATCAGCAAAAGTTGCATATATAGTAGCCAATGTCAGATGCAAACACTAAGTGTTCAATATTTAGATATAATACGAAACAAAGTTGCATAAAACACCTAAACAAAACAAGAACAATCATTTATTATTAGCATTTCACTCAATCCATTTTCAATGTAATCGAAATCCGATTAAATCTTGTTTCATATTAAATCTCCTGCAGATTCCGATTTTTCGTACCACAAAATATCAAAACCTTTAACCTTTAAGTTCGATTTAGTACGATTGAAATTCCATATTGGATATAATTAAAACGAGATGGGCAAATTTCTCGACGACTAATTGAAATCGGGCGAAAGGTTACCTATCCAAGGATCAACATCGTTAACGATTTTCCCAAGTGTTTCATATTAATAACAATACGCCATCCGACGCATTTCGTTTGAACTGAATGGATGTGTACCTCTGAGCGGTCGTCCGACTGAAAATAGGTTACGACTAGTACGATGTAATCAGAACGTTGTCGTTAGTAATTAGGAATGAAGTCGAGAGAGGCCTTCCGGCCATTCTGGCTCGTCTTTAAATCGGTACGAGCGTGCCTTCCAGTACCGCGGCCTGTGAGGTGTTCCATCGAAATAAATGGTAACGTTAGAGTTAATTTCCTCGTCTGAATATATTTATTACTAGATTGCTAAAAGTCTTTTAGGCCTGCACAACAACATTCTATTTATTTCGTGTACTCTTTAAGATTTTTATTAATTTTAAATTACTAGATGATATATGATGATCATATATTTCTGTCCCTCTTAAGTCGACTTAAATAATGTTATTTCGATAGTAACAGGTCAATTGAAAAGTCCCTGGCCTACCATAGTAAAACACATTATTTTGACAATTTTTTTTTGTATTCAACATAATTCCCTTCGAAGGTGATTCGACACTGATTATAGCGACCCTCCAACTTTTCGATATCATTTTTGTAGTACGATTTGTCTTTTGCATCGTGTGCAGTCCATTCGGATAACGGTCGATTTGACTTCGGAGTGAAATGATGGAGCCATGTTTGATCCATTGTCATATATCGATGCAAAAACTCGCGTTTATTACGCTTGATCATCTTCAGACACTGCTCCGAATCATCAACTCGTCATTGTTTTTGGTCAAAAGTGAGCTCGCGCGGCACCCACTTTGCACAAAGCTTTCTCATACCTAAATATTAGTGAATGATATGATGTACACGTTCAGTTAATATCTTTAGAGTGTTTTCTATTCCACACAATTTTAATTAACGGTCATTTAAAATAATTTTCTGGATTCTTTTAATGTTTTCGTCGGTAACAACCTTTTTGGGGCGTCCACTGCGTTCACCGTCTTCGGTGCTCATTTCACGTCTAACTTTTTCCAATTGACCTGTTAATGTAAGGTTTATAGTGTGACTAATAATGTTTATATATAAAGACCAAACTTTAATTAATAACATATTTTCCATTTTGGGTAACAGTTCTGGTCTTCAAAAACTGATGTTTCTTCATTTTAAAAAGGCAATTTAATGTGAAAGACACACATGGTAACATATATATTAATCAAAATATTTTCCATTATTTAAATCAACGATCATCAATTCATTTTGGAATTTTTCCAGCATTTCGAAACTGTGCCAGATTTGAAGAAGTGTTAATCAGAAGGCGCTATGTTTGGTGATCGTCATATCTTATATCAATCTCTTGAATGTAGTAACAGTTTTATTATGATTTAACAATTTGTGATACACTATATCTTGATTATCCTAGCACGTCAATACTTTATAGCCATGAATATTTCGTTTTGGATGGTGTTTCTTGACTAACCCACGACCTTTTATACTTGAGATTGTGGTAGTAGATTCACTTTTCATCGCTAGTCGCAATACACCACAAAATCATTTTTGAAGCTTTTCAATTACATATAATCGTTTGGAAATATTTGGGTGATCAACTGTCGAGCTGTCTGAATATCATTTGAGTATCATGGTTGTGTTTCGTTCATTGTTCAAAGTTTTAAAATTAATTGACTTCGAACTTTTCTGGTCTTTCAGGCTGTTCTTTGACCTTAATCTCAAAATCATCCCTTTTAAATCGTTAAAAGTAAAACCGACAATTGGGGTATAACGGAGCAACATCGCCATAAGTTTAAAAAATTGTCTGATATGCTTTGGCAGAAGATCTATTCAGATCAGTAAACAGAAGTAATGAATGTCGAATATGCAATGTTAGACAAAATGCAGAGCAAATCTGACTCAAAATCAAACAAGCTTACTAGTTATTCAGAATACTCTTAATCTGACCTAAAATCAAAGACATTGGTTAGTCATCATAAAGCCAATTTGGACCTATAGAGTGCAAATATGTAGTTGCACTAAAATTTCAAATCAGCTTGTAAGAACACGGTGCCATTGCCAAAGGAAAGTTATACGATTAATTACCAATACTTATCACTGGTAACCTGCACGATGACCTTGAAATCAAATGGGTTAACGAAATTATCCAAGACTTCGCCTAAAAAATGAAATACGGTTACTAAATCACAGCAACGTAGAAGATTTGCTTGTTTACTGACGCAACTACAACAGGACAGTAGTAATACACCAATTTTATAAACTAAGATAATACTAAGCTATCTAATGTCGTGAAAAGCAGCTGTTAAGCTTTCTAAGTTGTGATAGAAGGGCTTGAGAGCAACATTTCTCTGTATCATCAATTGAAGGTTTAATAGCAGTAACACAAAATACTTTTATGCAAACACCAAGAAATAATTTAGTTCATCTATCACGCCAGTAATCAAGCTGGATGTCTTCTGGGATGATATCTTCTAAGTTGGTTAGTCGCTAGTCGGTATGCTTAATGCCGAGGACCGTGGATCGGAGCCCACGTTAAATTGTAATCCTAGTCCAGATAAACCCCTAGTTACTTTAGGAAAGTTAAAGTGTATATATATATATATATATATATATATATATATATATATATATATATATATATATATATATATTAATTTGTTTGTCAAAATATATTTCGCTGTTTTCAAAATAGATGTTATTATTTTTATTGACTTTTTTTACCGACAATTCTTGAGTTTATTCAGTAGTCTTGTGGCTAATTAATTTATGCCTAAAATATCAGTTGTATGTTATCAAAGTACTTAAATGAGACCAATCTGACGAATTTATATATATTCCACTATTTTATTGGCATTATCGATATTTTCATCGGTCGTAGCTGCAAAAGGTAATCCGGAACAACTCTCATTTTTTCGATTTTACTGATTACTTTATAATATTCATATTTCTGCAATTTTGATATGAATTATCTACTGTAACATTTTTAATAATTTCGCACCCAAAACTCCTAATTATGTTTTAATTACATAATTGTACTGAACATACATTGAGGTTGAATTATTTTCGTTACTAATTTTGCGTAATCACTGAATACAATACCACCAAATTAAATACAGAAAAAATAAGTAGTATAGCATTTCGAATACCTTTTACATATAATATCATTAATAAATCCTCGTACTTTCTTGATATAGGTACAACTATAAAATAATTGAAATACAACACCTTTCTCTTCTCCTCAGTTTATAGCGGACACTTACACAATAAATTTGTTTATTTTGTACCTCTGACATAAATAAACTGCACCGGAATGAATGAAATAGCGGGGTTAAGGCTGAAATATAAGCATGACTTGGCGCCATATCCCATTTGGTAGTAATTTAACATTCTCGTTTTGTGATTGTTAGCATTTTTTTCTCGTTCGTTAAATGGTAAGTCGTAAAACCTCCTTCTATAAATGCTTTGAAAGTTAATAAAATAGTAATTATGGAATTTTTAATAAGTAATACTTATAGGATGGACGAAGCTAGAAATCAACTGATTATACACTCACACACACGCATATATATATATATATATATATATATATATATATATATATATATGTACGTATATATATATATATATATATATATATATATATATTTAGTGTTGGGAACTATCTGAAAATAAAGGACTGAAAATCGACTATCGACTGTTTTTACTAGTGACTGCTAGTCGCTATTTTCGGTCCAACTGATTTTTAACAAACTGGCTGTGTCGTCCTAGCCGCGACCTTGAAAGTAGTGCGCCGAATTTATGCTTATATAGATTTATATGTAATATATGTGGTTTTATGTTTTTTTGTAGTTTGCTTGTGAATAACAATATATTGTAAATTAATATAGCAGCATTTTGGAACGCTATTTTTCGAGGGCAAAAAAATAAAATTGTAAATGGTAAATAGTAAGATACTTTTGACTGGCATAATAGGTAACACTTTGGGCTGGTAAAAAGGTATTACCTAACCTTTTTGATAAACTTTCACGATTTTTGTTCAAGTTTTTGGTTTGCCAAAACTTTTTTCCTAAAATCTTGAAAACTAAAATTAGGTTCCCAAGGTTTCAGAAATTGCATCGATTCCAAAAGATTTTTCAAGCTTTTGCAGTAGCAGTTGCTAAATTTCTTTTAAAAATATTAACGGTAAAGAGGTGAATAAAGTATATTAAATATTTGTAAAAATATATTTTCTGATGTTCATTATGATTTCTATGATTTCCAGGATCTAACAAGCGAATGGGGAAAAAATTACAAAATTGTCTATTAGATGTCATCAATAAAAGCCTGGCAATTTTAAAAATGAACACCATATGCGGGAAATCCACATTTTTATATCCTGGATTTAAAAAAGCAGGATTTGGCATTACAAATAATGTTGAGGTGATACAAAAAAATTATCACAAAAGAGGTATCTTCCATTCTAACTTCAAAAAATACAAATATAATTCCACAACTCGAAATTCAAGACACAACTATTGACCAAGAATGCATTGACATCCGGAGATATTTTGATAAAAAAATTGCTATAATGAAATAGTATTTATAATTATAAATAGTATTTATGGTTATTGAACATCTTTAGTTCTTAGGTTTTGTTTAAGTTGTATTGTAATATTTATATTTATTATACTATATTATTTAAAAATAGCAATTAATATATTAAAACACGACAAAACATTTGAGGTGTTATTATTCCATTCATTTTTACAAATCTACAGAACATTCAGTATAAAAGTAATCCTACTTCCTTTAAAATTATATTATTTATTACACGTTAATAGAAATTAGTAATAATAATAATAATAATAATATAAACACATTTAAAATTAACTGCTCCAAGCAATTATCTCCGTTCTTTCCTATATCGCAATTTATTTTCAATCTTCGTCTGACATCACGAATGGAAAAAAACAGTCGAACCGTGCATAGTAATTACTATTTTCAGTCGCCATTTTTTGACTATCGAATGTTTCGATTGTTTCGCGACTATCGTCTCTTTCGACTGTTTTCAGTCGATAGTTCCCAACGCTATATAGAATATTATTTATTTACTTATGAAACTTGTATTACACAGCACTATTGTATTATTTATTATTTTAAAATAAATGAATTTTTAATAATCTCTCTAAAATATATTATTATTATAAATCAATATCTTTGTGAATCTTTGTTACAGTCATCTAGCCTATTAGGGATTTTAAACTAGAAAATGTAAATCAAAGTTGATGCGGCAAAATTGCGACGTGCAGACAACATAAATTATGACGTGCAAGGACTGTTTCATTGGACTATGTATATTGGTTATATATTGCATGATATTCCTGTTATTTGGTCTATTCCCTGTATGGCTAAAATGGTACTTAGTGGACGCAAATAAAGAGTAATTGAGGTTTTAGTGGATTCGTTTTTCTTCTGCTTGTTTTTAGAATCAGCATTCTGTTTTTTAAAATTTTCGCACCCGCGGTATAGATGCCGCGTTATTAAGACATCTACATTTCCTAAAATAATTAGAATTTTGTAAAACCTCTTATTTGTAAGGATATATTCTTAAAGGGATATAATAATGGATAAGGATAAATAAAAAGTTCAGTATGACAATAATATATCTATAATATTTATTTTATTCTCCACTATTTCCTGAGTGATAAGATAATATTTAAAAAGCACTTGAAGTGTTACTGACTCATCAGATACAATGAAACCAAAAACTCTTGCTTGACTGCACTTTATTACGTAACATTTCACCGGCCGATCGTTTATTTCTTCAGATCCTCGTGCTATTTCGTGTTTGGCGTAACGGAAATAAAGGCGCAATAGTAAAACTAAATCCACCTCATTGACATGTTTAGAAACGGGCTCGACAAAAGCCCCTCGGCCAGATCGTCTGGTCGGTACGACGGTGCCTCCCAAAGCACCGCGAACGTGCACCAGCGGATCGGTGCCGGCGCAACGGTACGACCGTGCGGCGTTGCATCAAGCTGGCCTCGATTTCCCGCTCACTTTGGGTCGCCCGAATGGCTTGTTACTGTCACCTGTCAATAGGTGCAGTGTTCGTGGAAGCAACGGGATGAAAATAAAGAGGAAGGGAGAACTGGAAGGTTAATGAATGTTTGGTGATCAAATAACATAATAATATCTAACAGGTCAATTGAAAAGTCCGAAGCCTACCTTAGTAAAACACATTTTTTTGGCAAAATTATTACATTATTGTAATATTACATATTACATGTTACATAACTAATATAAGAACTAATACATGTCTGAACGAATAAATTATCTCTCAAAAATAACAAATTTACTAGGATATATTCATTCGTATGAACATTTGTCACTAAATGTAACATTTTATTTAGTTACTGAGTCTCAGTCCTCTATGACCTTCGATTTAGTAGGTATTTTATTTAGTAGCATATGGTAGATTATATGGGTTTTGTCGTGTTAGATAAAAAATTCTTGTTATCATGTTAAATAGTGTTTCATTGCCTGCCTTCAGCGTAAAAGACCCAATTTTGAAACTTCAGCAGTTACTTATCGTCCTAGTCCCTTTGTGGTGTCTAACACCTTATCATTTTTATTACAGTCGTGCATTATTATACGAAACACGTGTTTTGTAAATGCTTGTGTGTAGGTTTTACATTTACTGAGAAATATCCCGAACGCCTTTTATATATCAGCGAAATATCAGCAGGCGCAACTTAAGCTTATTCTCGCGTCTCAGAATTGGTCACTGCAAATTGACCCATAAGTTTCTGATTAAGGGAAGAACCACTGTGTGTCGAATCCTCACTGTCAACCAAAAACATACTAATCGAATGCAGAAGATACAACTCGCAAAGACGGTTGGTCAACATGGGAGAGAAGATGGACCAGTGTCTTAGATTGCGGAACCTGGACAAGCTGATAATTTTCTAACCGTAAAGGGACTACTATTAGAAATATAATAGTGCACATCTATGTAATATCATGCATGTTCGTTTGAACTTTTTATGAATTGTATCCTTATCACTGTCATGGGTCTATTACATATTTTACTTGTCATCTTGCAACATACTTGTAATAATATTGTATACTTTAAATGATTTGTATATTGTATATCTGTGAATAGACCCTAAATAGTTCCGAAGGCTGACGGGTCTATAATATAAATATACATAAATAAATAAATATATTTTACATTTGTAACAAAGTCACAAATCTCAAATATATTTCGGAATAAAATTTAATTTTTAAAAATTTTCACATAATTATACTCAACATAATAGGACAGTTTAATTATTTTTCGGCCTTTCTATATAGCGGAAGATTATGTGCATATATAAATCAACTATAATGCAGGTGCCTTACGGTACTTTCCAGGGTTCAGTACCGCCAAAGAATAAAGTAACGTACATTAATTCTGTTAAATGTTTGGAACGTTTTTATACAAATATTTCTCGTTAACAATTTCTCGGCCACAAAGTTGAATTTATCAGAATACCAAAATAATAATTAAAATATTTTCATTATTTTTTTGTCTTAGCATTAACGGTATCATCATTCAGTTACTATCCGTATTGATTCTAAATAAAAATTAATAAAACTTAATAAACGCATACAATTTTGATACCATCGATGATGAGTCATCGATTTAGATCCCGCGAATGTGACTAAGGGCGAAAATCCAGCAAGAAACAACAAGTCTCTTCAAATTATATAAATAATGAGAGTTTAATAAACATTAAAATCACATCTCATACATCTTTTACGACACTGCAGTTTTGCGACGATTAGCGGCTATAAAGATTGAGTTCTGTTCATTTTATTCAATTACCATCAAAAACATCAGAAGACATCATCTACTTTTCATAAGTTACTTCTATTTCCTTTTTTAAGAAATAATTTTAAAGACAATTAACAAAACGCAATAAAATTACTACATATAAAATAAATTAATAATGAATAATTAAGGAAACGAATCAGCAGGGTACATCATAGCGCAGAAATGTGAGCAAAAACATATTTTATTTTATAGGGTGAATTTAGTTAATATAAAACATCAACGCAATATACAATATTTTACACAAACTGATATTTAATCTATAATTTGTTCTAACCTAAATGATAAATAATGATAAAAAATGACACAAACAATTGCAAAATTTAGTTCAAACTCACTGATAAATTACATAGTAGCATTTCCTGAGGTTAGACCAAATTCTTACATCATAACGAAAGATACTATAAACAAATAATTTTACAAGTATGTGCATTAACTCATGTATGAGGGTCTTTCTTCTAGGGCTTTTAATATTTGAAGGAAGATATGAAAAATCGTATCGACTTTACTGGCACAAAAACAGTACTGTTGCTAGTGGAATATATTGTGAACGTAACCTGAAAGTAATAGGCATTGCTATAAGAGCCATAGGAGTCAATAAAAAAAAACAGTAGATAGATTTTATTTATGAAGGACAATACAGTATTAAACAAGAATACTAGGTAAATAAGCTTTTCATTTGAATCATTTTATTTCATTTTCAATTAATCAGAATGATGAGCTATAAATTGCAAGCAGTTAATCACATTTAATGGTTTATTAGGTATTTTTGCATATATTTTAATAAGCCATACCAATAACCTAACTCTTAAATTAAATATTTTTGACACTTCTTTACCTAAAATAACAGTTTTTCACTTATTATTATTGATTGTGTGCATATGTATAAGTCCATCAAACACTTTTACACACTTGTGGTGATGTTTCTCTATCATATACCAACGGTCCGTTTCGGTTTCAATGATTTGAATGTCAATAACAAAGAATGGCTTGAAAGCCAAAAAAGTTTGAAGAAAATGATTTGCAAGATGTACTGGACGAAAATCCAGCTTAAACTACCAAAAAACTTTCAGATAGCTTAGGAGTCAATGTCTACCACACGAATTGAATGAAAATCTATTTTCAACCCTTTCAGTATCTTGCCAGGAAAAAATGTTTTTTTGGGGTGTATTGGAAGTTAGCCTTAAACATAGCACCCTCTGGTAAAATTGAAAATAGTATTGTGAGCAAACCATTAAAAATTATATCTATATATAGTAACTTTGTCAGTTTAGAAATTGTTTTATAACACAGATCTAAGATGAGAACGACCAAAGGACCAGAAAAGCATTTTCAGTCCGATCAAAACATATATTAATGGAATAATTTATATTCAGTTTACTTTACTGCTTTATTCATAGCAAATAATCAGCAAATATCAGCCAATAATCTAGCACGCGAATTACTTAAACACAAATGATACAAGTCCTAGTGTTAATTAGCAACTATCACAGTTACTTCAACTGTTACGTTACGAAATTTAATAAACTAACAGGAGTATTAATTTAATTTTTTCAGTCGTTCGGTACACTTTACCTGTCAGCCGATGCAGAAGTCCACCGATTTCTCCTAATAAAACACGCCTCGAACCGCGCACCCACAAGACCTTTCATTATCATTATCTCTAATTATCGCGAAGATAAAAGGAGACTGCGCCGAACTGGACGGTGGATTTCCATCGGGCCGAGAAGAGGAGAAAATGGAAACTGTCCAAGTTAATTAACGACGCGATCCATCCCGCTTCGCCGCCAATGAATTTAGACGAACTCTAAATTGTTCTTTAATAAAATTTAATGAGTTCTGGGCTGCCAGGTTTATTACATCCTGAAAAGTACCGTAAACAGAATCGTTGCTGCCTCTGATTTATGTAGTTTAATGCATGTTTTATATAGAGAGATCCGAGAAAACAATTTGATTGTTTATCTCTCGGGGCGTTTTTTTTTATTGCCTCGTCCCTCAGTTTCGGGACGACTTAAACGGTACGTTCGGTGAGGGTAACATCTCTTTTTTCCGTCTTAAAAAAATAATTAAAATGTCGCTTCTGGGTAACATGTCTGTTACCCTTCAGGGTAATTATTATATAATGGGTTTTCTAGCACAAAGATTTACATTAAATATATTTCAGTGGTAACGTTATTGCTATGAAATTAAGATACTCTAAATATGCTAATTAAAAAACATTAATTACCGGATAAATTCAACCAATTCTCGCTCATGAGTTGTGAAGGAG
Organism: Rhynchophorus ferrugineus; assembly: GCF_030347505.1. NCBI lineage: Eukaryota > Metazoa > Arthropoda > Insecta > Coleoptera > Curculionidae > Rhynchophorus > Rhynchophorus ferrugineus. The sequence continues at coordinate 84,053,150 of NW_027472580.1, read as the reverse complement.
TAACACTGGCCACATTTCCTGATGATACTTGGACTACTCGTCACAGGATCAGTGAGTGGAATACATTACTGAATGGCTACTAAAATCAAATGCTACGAAGTCTATACAAATAATTGGGCATAACACCAAGCTCAAGTGGACAAAACACGTTAAAAAGAAATTAGCAGAACTTTGTATGAGAATTAAAAATATGGTTGTTGGTTGCTCAAATAAATCTGATATTAACATAAAATCAACTTATCAAACAATGTTCTTTACAGGATTCTAACATCATATAGTACCTTAGGGCACCCACAAAGATCTAATATGAGCGATTAAATTAAAAATCTTGTGAAAAATCATCGAGAAACATTAGTTGTTGTAAAAACGTGGAAGTGCTACAACTGCTCAGGAACAGCGGAGGAGGTTGAAGAGACAAAAACTCTTTGAACTAACTCCGCTAACTATGTGGAGTACACCAGCGAGACGGCCATGTTTAGATCTTAGATATGGATTTAAAAAACGATATAAAGTAAAATTATGGGTTGTAGATAATATCTAGTGGTAATAGGTGTGCTATGTGAAGAATCATAGGTTTTTGATGCAGATCTGTCTAAAGGGTTTACAGATTTTTTTCTGTAGTAATGGACCTTCATTATTATTAGGAAACCCTTCTGTGAGAATACCGTGTTGTAGACTGGCGTATAGTAGTGCTAGGAGATATTTCAGAAGCGGAGAAAAATCGTAGTAAATAATGATACTGAACACCCGTCTAGTTAAAAACGTTCAATGGGTGAATTAGCGAGTTTCTCACTGACACTGGATTTTTCATGCTGTTTCGTGTTAATCCAAGCCTGAAGAGGCGATCTTTGAAGGCTTTGGAAAGGGTAAAAAAATTTGTTTCAGCATCCTAGTGGTTGTTTTTGGCAATATCTTGAGGATAAAAAATATTCTTTATTTTTCTATTTCCGATGAAAATATAAATTTAAGAAAAACTCGTGTTTAGATGTAAAAAAACACTATTTTAAAGATTAACGCCGAGTTTCTGAGCTGGGAGAGGCAATTCAAAGACCGTTATTGAGCTGATTCAATATTATGTTTCATAAAACCTAAAATGTAGATTGAAATAATATCCATCGACACTTCACATCACGTCTGTAGACACTGTGAGATATCGTAGCATTAATAACATTCTGAAACTTATAATAATTCATAGTTTGTTCAATGGAGGCCAATGGTGACTAATCTCTATGATGTAATTGATTACTTATTATAAAAATTACCATATAGTCTAGAGTTTGAGTATTATATCTTCATACAATCCAGCAAGTATTTGGTCACAATGGATCTTGTGCATATTGTGTTAAAATTTATTTTTGGATACATAGATATTGGAGGTGCAACTTTTCAATAGGAGAGGTCAATATCAACTGTTTATGACCATAAAGACATGATATGATGGAATCAGCTAAGTATTACAAAGTATTGTTGATCAGCTACAACGAATAACAGACTCAGTAATCTTCTGAAAAAGGGCGAAAATGTCATTCGATTCGTCGTATCGATCGTGACTAAATCAACAGGGTGCTTTCAAAGTGATATCGCCATGTTGCCAGAAAGATGAAAGAAATCTGCAGGATGTAATGGAAATATTAATATATATTGTGCCAATTTTTCTCTAGCAAATACCTTTTTAAAGTGAAAAAATGGCAATATAGTGCTAAATTTATAGTTTGACTGTCTTTAATAAAAAATCCACCATAGCACAATTGCATCATGCACATTTTTTTTTCAACTCATCATTAGGAGGATATTCAATTCTTCAAAAACAATCTATCTGAGAAATGTATAATAAATATCTATGAAATTGTCCAATAATCGTAATATAGACGTGCTCTTCCATATGCGCTTTATACAGTATCACTACATAGTATAAAACAAAGTCGCCTTTTCTGTCCCTATATCCCTATGTGCGCTTAAATCTTTAAAACTACGCAACGGATTTTGATGCGGTTTTTTCAGTAGATAGAGTGATTCAAGAGGAAGGTTTATATGTATAATACATGCATAATATACTAAGGCAACATTGCTAATTTTAGAGGTTTCTAACGTGATGTCGTAAATTAACCTATTTTTTAGGCTTATTTAGCAATTAGCAAAAACGCTGCCTAACCCTACGAGTTAGATCAAATTAATGTACTACAGTATTGTACACCATAAAAAGGTCTACAAAAAAGTCCGCGATGGTATATGTTTATCTTTTAGGGATAACCCACATTAACCATTTTTATTGTTTACTTTTTACGTGAGAAAATGGCTTATTTACGAAGCTATTTTAAGCAATACGGCATTAATCCTTATCGAATTAAGTACCTCAAATACAGTGTGCAATTAATATAGATCAATATGGTTCTTTACAGCATGTAAATTAAACAAATATTTTCGGAGATATTACAAATTTAAAATTTGCGTTTAAAAATGTGTAATGTAATAAAAATTGTATGAATTTAGATATTCCAAAGATAGCAGGAAATCTTCATAGTAAGTATAGGGGAAGAGGAATTGTTTTACTCCAAATTTAATGCGTGTAGGCCAAGGGCAGTAATGAATGAACCAAAAATACTGGATCGATTTCAATCATGTTTTCATTGAGTGACATAGGCATATATATATTTTATGCCCGTGCAAAGTCGGAGCGGGCCGCTATGTTTTTATATACAACGTTCATGTTTTTTCTGTAGTGTATTTAATTTAGTATCAGCATTGCACCCGTGCAAAGCCGGGGTGGGTCGCTAGTATAGTATAATTCAATATTTAACTGTGAAAAGGTTGTTCCAATTTTTTCAAAGTTATTGTCTTTCGGCTTTTTATTCCTCCAGTTTTCGCTCAAACCAAAAGCGACCATTGAAATATGATGGGGCTAGATCATCAAAGACATAATCACCTAATATATAATCATATCTTCTTGATGGTATATCTATATATTTTCTTATTGGTAGATAAATTTCGAGAATTTAAATGATAAAATCAATGTATAAAGAAAAAATTATTAATGTAACATTTCAAGTACTAGACTTAAAAAGAAAGAAGGTTCGATCGGACACTGAGACTCTTTTGTGCTTATATTTATCACGTTCCTTTATCTTAACATCGCTAAGCTGAGAGGACAGGGATGGATGTTCGTCACATCCTGTACATTCCTTGATGCTTCGTAACGCATGACTGCAACAAATCGTCACGCTCAACTAGGCTTAGTAATTTGAAATTTGACTATAGCAAGGAGGAAAACGTTCTAGACAGAGTCTCTTTTTATACGTGCCCCTATTTCCCGTTAGTGAAATGATTCTCGACTTAATTATGAAACAATAAAAGATGCGACGATAACAAGGCATTTTTTTCTTCGTCGGCTGGTATGACTTGCATGGGAGCTGAGCATCGAACGCCTGTCAGTGGATATTTCGATTTAAATTTCAAGCATTTTCTGAATTTTGTTTTTATCAATTTGAAAACATTAAATTAAATTATTGGGTATACTTTTAATTCTGTTTATTTTAAAATTTGTACAATTGAGATGATTACCAAATCTCAAAAACCATTCATCAATGTTTTAAAGAAATTCTTATTTCTTTCAAATATATCATTTTTGCAGTAATTTTTTTTTATCTGAAGATTAAAATTTGCGCTAAAGCAAATGACTTGAAAAGTATCATATGACGTCAGTATACAGTTAATAAACCATGAACTTCGATGCGATAGAATCAGAAATATTAATTAAGATTTCTTAAATGTATAAGTGGTGTGCGATTCTCTGCAAACGCAGTTAAAACGATAAAAATATTCAAATTTGCACAGAGCAAAATGATCTTTGCATCCTGCGTTTGTTGAAGAAATATGTATGCATGTAACAGGTGTGCCATAGGGAAGTGTATTGGGACCAGTCTTTTGTCAGCTGCACACTGGGGACTTGCCTACATTCAATGAAAATATTGAATAAAGAAAACAACAACGAATCAACCGAAAATTACAAACAGCTATTGCTGAAATACAATGTTGGGCAGAAATGAATAGCGCATCAAAATGATTGGAAATAAAACAATACACATTAATTTTACCAACAAAAGAATGAAGCACAAGCCAGTATATATAAATCAACAACTAGTCATGTATGGAAATACAGTCAAATATCTTGGCATGATCTTTAATGTTAAACTCAGATGGAAGCCATATGCTAAGAAAAAATTTGAGAAAAGTACAAAAAATTTACTGGTTAATACATAGATATTCAGCCCTGTCAGTATAATGGCTTAGTCAGAAGATTTAAAACAGTAAAATCATTTAAATTATTTCGGTGAAGTTATTAGTAAAACACTTTGTAGTAGTGCACATTAAAAGCAGTGACATAGATGTTAAGAGCAAAGTGTTTATCGTAAAATAAGTGCTTTGTAATTTTAAAACCGTAGCAAAGTAAGATAAAGGCAAATAACCGATTAGTGTTTATTTACTAGATTGCTATAAATAATTTGAAAAATGATATTTCTTCGCTGTAATTGGTGGTGTAATTGTTTAATAGTAATAACTAATAAACTAATAGTTCCTAATACTTAAGCAGCTTTAATATATTTCCTTACACATCGTCAGGAGGGTCTACAAATATTTTGCCTTCTTATCTCATATTTGCATCCTCTAAAATGTTCATGTTCATGTGGCAATTGAATTAAAGTTTTTTAAAAAATTGATTCAAAAAGTGTTTTAAAGTTCGAGAACTTTTATTGTTTGTTAAACAAATACGAGATGGATGACTAGATGATGATTACTGACTATTTCAGATAGTTGATCTCAAGAATTGTAGTTTTTATGACAATCCAGATCCTTAAAATATGAATTTCCTAATTCATTGAGATTTATTTACGACTGCAGTGCCTGGCCCTCTTGCTATTTGCTATTTTTTTCTAAGTATGTTAACAATATAACAATATTTACAGTTGATTGAAATAAGAAATCCTATAATACCGTTTAGCCAATATGACGAAAACTATATAACTAGTTAAAGTTATTATTTAGGAACGTAATATTTTAAAGTATTTTATGAATCTTTAACTATTTTCATTTGATGTTTATGTTCATAAAATGGAGAAAATCACGACGCTTGTTACACCTTAGATGCTGGTAAAGTTAAATACCGTAAGTCCATAGAGGCTTAAATATTTCGTAGACTAACAATTTGTTTCATTTATTGGACACCTAAGATTGAAATTTCCTTTTCTGATAGCGAAAGTTATGTGGCTAAATGGTTTTTTCTATTCTAGTATAATTGTTTTATATTGTTTTATATGATATTTTTGAGAAATATTAATAACAAAGAGAAACGACAATAAAACAGATGGATTGATTACTATTAAATATTAATCAAACCTTAGATTATTGTTTAGTTAAAGTTTGTTAAATATATTTAGTACCGATAAAAAAAAAGTTTGGTTAAATTTTGACCTCCTCAAAATGCACACCTTTATTTTAAATACTTGTTTACAAATTTTACTCATTATATTTATTAATTTATTTAATTTATTAACTTATACGAAGTCTAGTGTCTTCCTTTCACTTTCTAAGTATTCCCACAAGTAAGCTCGATGGGCTTCATTTGTTCCATTCTTCACTTTTCTATCAATTTCATCCCTTTCTAATCTGACAGGAACTATTAAAATATTAATAGAAACTACCCTGATGCGTTTTGCTTCGGTTCAAATCTTTAGATCACCATCTTTTAGATATTTGGAATGAAAAATCATCAATTCTATTGAAAACCCCCCGCGGATTTTTCAACCCCTTGTTTGTTATATAGTGAAAAATGATGTTTGATCGAGGATGAAATATTAATATATATCATTATTGAATGTTATTTAATACCATGAATTCTAAAATGTATGCTTGCAAGCAGTCTTTATCAAATATATATTATCAATTTGCTATGTATAAGAATTTATGTTTTTTCAGTGGATGTTTTCTTTTGATCCATCAGCTATCTCTAATCAAATATGTCTACTGTTTTGATGTCTTATCAACCGATTATTCAAAATAAATATGATTCTAAGCAACAATTGTGATTGTAAATATTTGTTTTACGACACCATGTTGAAGTCTCGTATTTTGGTTATTTAATGCGGTGGCCCTAAAAGTACTCATTCCCCAGATATGGGGATTGTTAACTGTACCTAAGTTTTAAGTATGAAACGATGAATAATGGAAGTTCTTTGCGAATTTGAGGAGAGAGAACTAAAAATAAATCGAAGCTAGAGCAATTCCAAGGAAGCTTGCTTCATTGTTTACTACAAGAAAATATTGATTGATTAGTCTTACATAAGGCCATACGTGCTAACGAGATAACCATAGTAACAATAAAAATAGAAACAAAGATGAATAAAATATCCATAACTAACTTCATAAAAAAGTATCAGCTAGCAGGAATGTTTGGTGTTTCAAAATATTTTATGCACTGTATTTTAATATAAAACTGGGATATGAAAACACTGGGCATAAAATGGATTACATTGGTTTAACTGAAGAAATTTGTATAAGTGAAACAAAAAAGATTTTAAAAGAAAGATAATTTTTAGCTCATTATTTGATGATAATTGAAAAACTCGGTTATATCATGTGTATAACATGAAAACGTGTAAAAATACATCATCAGTTGTCAGGTACAGTCTGTATACAATGTCTCAGGGGATTGTTTGTTCTTTTATTATATCGTTTAACTTATTCAGGTTTAGTTGTATTAAAGTATGATACAGTTTAAAATTAATTTATAACATTGATTGGTAAATAACCAGATACTGGAATAATAAATATCAGTAGTATCACTACGTATATATCAGTTCGAAACGCACTGAGTAAATACAAATTAAGGAATTAAGAGTTAAAAGAGTTAACACGTTAAAATATTACTCAAATGATCGTTGAATAGTAAATATCACAACCAATGACAATGACGAAATAAATCGAGAAGAAACTGAAACCAAGAAGGATACAGTTTAAAAATAAACCACGAACCGGAGAAGAAAATAGAAGTAGATATTATATTAAACCAACTCGTTCTTTTGATAACATTACGGTGTTTGCGGACTCGCGCAACTTCACTTTTCGGTAATTGAAAACTATTTTATGGATTTTTTTATGTTTTCTGGTGTTACCATCTCATTTGGACGTCCATTGCGTTCTGCATTATCGGTGTTTATATGACCACGTTTGAAGTCAGCAAACCAACGCTTTATTGTTGTTTCTGATGAAGCGAAGTCCTTATAATACTTTTCAAGCCATTGTTTCGCTTGAACGGTATATGTCCCTATCAAGAAGCAGTGTAAAATAAAAATGCGAAATTGTGTTTAATCGATTGTTTTGAAAATAACAGAAGTAGTGTTACTCTTAGCACAATAACTCACAAACTTATGAGTAGACTATCATGAAATTTCTTCTTTTTGGAGAGCTTCCTTTTGGAGGTTAGTACTAATTGAGGAAGCGTTGAATGCAATAAAATTAGCGACACCTATGATAATTAATTAGTTGGCGTTTATTTATAACAGCGATGATTTGGCATCTTTTTAATGTTTGCTAATTTACGTAGATAACCAATATCACAGCTGATAAGAGGTTCTATATTTGTTAATATATCTTGGATATATCTATAATGTTTCGTTGCTTGATAACAGATGGCTGTACTTGTAATAATTTGTCCACAATAACATCTACTGGTTTTATTAATATGTTATAGAGATATTAGAGATATATTATATAGAGATATACCATAGTATAATAGCTAAAAAAACACATTAAGCCAGCAGGTGATCACCTAGTAGCAGGGAATAGGTGAGCACGTACGGCACAACGATTCCTCAAGTAGTTACGCTGTTTATTAACACTATTGTATCACAACAGACGACCAATGGAACACAGTCGATTAATACGTGCTCAGTAAACCAACAGCGTCGAGTGGAAATCAAACTTTTCGAACCATAACAACGGAGAATCCGTCCAAAAGTGTTAACCGATTGTAAATAGGGATTACCTACGCGTTGGGTGTGTGAGAACTGACGGCGTTCGCTCTCCGGAGACGCGATAAACTATTTACCGAATAAATACGTCGAACACACACGGAATACCTCCTCATTTCACCGGTATCTTTTTGATAGGGTACGACCCGGGTCCTTATAAACTTAGGACGGGTATTTATATTACTTATCGGATGGTTGTTTACGAAGTTGCGTAAATATCAGTGCTCGTCTTTGCAGGATAGGATACTACGGATCAGGAAGCATTTAAAACTGCACCTTATTTAAATAAAGCTTATCGAGTATGGAGATTTGGTAAAATATTCTCTGAAATTGAATAGGTTTTTTATTCTATTGACAAAGCTTTTTGGGTTATGATATTACGAATATTTTTTCTGTTGTCACTAATAATTCTATTCATCAAATCCGTATGTTTACGCCTTCAAATTTTAGAAAACCGCCAATAAAATAACTGGAAAATTTTCTCAGTATTTTGTCTTAATAGTAGAGTGCTTATATGGTCTATACAAAGTAACAGTGAACTCACATCATCACGATTGTGAATGTATTACCTATCGCACATTGTCAGGTGCATAATGGGACGCAGCTTGGTGATTAAAAAATGTTGCTATCGAGCAATATTGCTTCGCAGCGTACCATGGCGCAGTTTTTCGTCCAAAGTCACGGTCGGTGTTTAAAAATGGTAAAAGAATTAAACCAATCTGTGTGGATTCGACAAGTATTATAGTAATTTCTCCGTGAGGCTTTTTTCTTATTAGATACAACTTCTCATTTACCTTTTACTAGCTATCTGGGAGATAAACATTCAGCATACCATTTCAGATTCGAATTCGTCTTCCGAATCAGATTCAGAACTAAATTCCAGTTAAGTCGTTATTGGTGCCGTATAAGTTGCCATTGTACCAAGCCTACTGCTGTGTACAGCTTTACTTCGAAGTTGTCTGGCAGTTTTATCCTGCGAACACTTGCCGTGATCCTCACTGCGTCACCTCACCAATTTGAGTCCCATTTTGCGTCTGGCTTAAAATTAGCCCGATTGTCAAATATCTGCAAAATTCATCAAAATATGAGTGATAATAATTAGAGGTTGTAAATCGGCAAACATTGGTTTGACATTTTGCATGTTTTGATACATTTCATACTAATTGAAAAAGCCAAGTCTAGAATTCACGCCTAAAACTCTACCTCATAGGTCGCGTGGAAAATGAACATAGATGGTGGCACACTGAGCAATATAAATATAATAAAACAGCTCTAACTAACTAAAACAGCTAAAACTATTGCAGCTGTTTAATTAACTGGCGTTTAAGTCCTTCTATAATATATGCGTTTAATGTAACTTAAAAAGTAGATATTCGTATTCTGTTGGTTTGATGAATGAAAAGAAAAAAAATAGAAAAATGTTACTGTCTCTCATAAAATTAATTAGATTTTTACAAGTCGATTTTTGCAGTGAGTAATTACAATATTGTATTAGTTTTAAACCAAAATATCAGAAGTTTTATTATTGCAAAATTGTTGTAAAGTAACTAAACTTAGTAAAATATTTCCGAAAATGGAATGGAGTTTGGCAATGGTTGAATTATATTTTCGAACAATGTTATCGTAAGCATTTATTTACCATATTGTCAGAAGTGGATCAGTAAGATTAGAAGAAATTATTCAGAAACCAAAGAATGTACAATTAATAAAGAAGTGAAATAAGGAAATGAACTTTCGACCATATTATGCAATATTTGAGTAGAAAACACAATAAGAAAATTAAGATGTGGACAGTTGTTGGCGTTTGCAAAAAAATACTAGTTGGGCAAAAACTGGAACTGAAGATGAACAAAGAGAAATTAAAATAGTGGAAGTTGGGGAATCACAGCGAGTAAACAAAATATAGGCAATTAGGAGTTAGAAAAGTTTAAACATTTAGGAATTATGACATGACATGGAACTATGAAATTGAAATGGAATTATGGAACAACAAAATATTTACAGAATTAAAATGAGCTGCAATTGAAGAATGAAATAGAAATAGATATAGTTAGGAATAATAAAACAGGAGATAATAAATTGGCAAGGATACATTTTGGGAATTGATTTAAACTGAACGAGAGCAAGAATTTTTCTTTTTCTTTTTCTGGAACAGTACACAATTGTTGAATTATCAACTTAAACTAACAAGAAGGAATAAGAGAAAATTTACCTAATTATTTGTTCATTTGATGGATAATTAAAAGTGCCATTTCCTATTTGAACATAGCATATTATGTAAATTATTTAATTTTATTATATCTTTTATCTAATATCTCGAAAAACAAATCTTATTTATTTATAGCATTCAAGTTGAGACAATTCGTTTAATGCTTCTGTAATATTAGAAGCATTGAGATTTTTCTTACAGTAGATTTCACAAAGAAATTGATATAATTCGATATAAACATAATTTCATATTAATATTTTTCGTAATAATTCCTCATAAGTGTTCATTGTTTTTGATTATTTATATTTTTAATAATGTAATATCAATACCATAGGCTCTTCAATTACCAATTCCATATAGAGAAATGGCCATAAAACATTAATCAAAGCTAACAATAGTTACTATAGTTTTATGCAAACACAATATATGGAACGAATATCAGAGGGTAGCAAAAAGAAACCCGAAACAGACATTTTACTGATGCCATAAAAAGGCTTAAGTGATCCCAAGCCTTATGCGACTGATGAGTTATGTTTCAGCGGGCCATAAATTAAAATGTAATTTTAACGAAGGTGATGATCCATTCCCCGTTGCCGACTCATTAACTGTCATATCTCGGCGCGTCATGTACGGAAAAAAGGTTGTCTGACCTGACGGTTCGATGCGAAGGGCGTCTGCTCCTAATTTCCACCTCGCTTTTATTAGTTTACCCCACTGTACGGTTTCCGGTTGTGTCTCGAAAGTACCGGCTAAATATAGAGGAAGATTTTTAGTAATCCGGCAATTTGTTACGTGTACGGCTTCAGTAGGTTCATACAGAGTATGACCCTGAGAGCCTCTGCAGTGACGTCGAGTAGTTACCGTGCGGGACATGTATTTGCCGACGTAAAATATGACTCGTGTTTTGTAGCGTCTACAGCGTTGATATCTTTCTGATGGCGTCAACTTATTTTTTGTCTTAATTGCCAATTTAAGCGCTGCATAATATATATATATATATATATATATATATATATATATATATATATATATATATATAAACTATATGTTTATAAATAATATATATATACTAATAGTTTATATATATATATATATATACTAATAGTTTATATATATATATATATATATATATATATATATATATATATATATATACTGATATTTTCGGTTAACTACTCCATTTCTCTTTACAATCAAGTCAAATATATAAAATATAATATATAATATGTATGTAATGTATGTATGTATGTAAAATATAATATAATGTGTATATGCCTATAGCTTGAATTATCAGCCAGTTATTCACCTGATTAAGTTGGCGAGATTGTTTGTTGTAAATCTTCAGAAGCATAAGATTACTTATTGAATATAACTTTGTTGTCTGCGTTGTTAATTTGTAATCACATAAGTAATTAAGAAATAAATGATAGAGACATACAACTGAAAGTATTTTCTGTGTATCCTTAATTCTGATTGATTAAAAATAATATAAATGATTATAACAAACACAAGAAGTTATAAGTACCGCTGTAGAATTTAAATATGTCTTACGGCTTCACTTTTAATGTGTTGCTATTTACATGAAATTTTACAGATATACTATAAAATAAAGTTAATTAAATCAGCTATAAAGTCTGAACATATTGTTTTAGTATTGTATTACTAATATATGCAGCTTTTACACTTTCACTAGTTTTATTTCACCAACTTTAAATTTACATCGTAATTGGTATAATAAATATTATTTTATTATTTTGTGAAACGAAGCAATAAAATGAACAAATTCGTCGTAAAATAAAATACTACATTATACGATAATTGATAAACTAAAAAGAACAGAGTTGTTACGTTTATTGCAATTTGTTCGTTTCGCGGTGATGTGATTCCTTTTTGGTAAAACTTCATTCGATTTTGATTACTAGGTAAAGTAGCTACTCCAGAAAGCTATTGAAAATTCGTCCAAATGTGAGTTTTACTGGAAACTGGCGTATACATCTTTTAGCCCCATTATAAACAATGGAGGATTACAGGGATTCGCAATTGATTAAATTAAAAAACAATGGAAGAAATGAGTTTTACATTTTGATTTAGATATTTTCAATATACTAATTTTTATTTAGAAGACAAAAAATGATCGCAAAATATATACGGCAGAAGAAAATAAAAAAAAACTTGGAAAATTATTAAAAGCTATTAAACATGATGTTTTCTAGACGTTTGTAAATCACTCAAATTATTCTAAGGCAAGGAAATTTAGTGCGGCATGAATTGAAGCTGAGTGATATTGCTTCAGTGAAATGCTGCTTCGATTGTACTCAAAGTTCATTCTACGCATGCGCATTTCGATAACCTATATCTAGTTGTGTGTATTATTTCCCAATTTTACGGTAATGCTTCTACTTTGTTAAAATGTAATCAAATTCAGAAAAGAATAACAAAACACTGGTTAGTTTAACACTAGTTTTTATTGTTAATAGAGAAAACGAAAAAATATACCAGAAAAGCTCACATAATGGCATAAAATGTAAACAGTTTTCTAACGCTGTTTGGTATGGTATGTTAAACTTATATATAGTAGTATTAATGTAATTTTTTATAACTGTTATTAAAGACACATGATGTGTAAGCATGCACATTTGATAAGAATATATAGGAATAGATGATTTCAGATACTGTTGCAGGCTATATTAAGTAAATAAATAAGTCTGGAATATGCAAAATTGTGTTATTGAAGACACATGATGTGTAAGCATTCACATTTGATAAGAATATATAGAAATGGATGGTTTCAGATACTGTTGCAGGCTATATTAATTAAGTAAATAAGTCTGGAATATGCAAAATTCTGTTATTGAAGACACATGATGTGTAAGCATGCACATTTGATAAGAATATATAGGAATGGATGGTTTCAGATACTGTTGCAGACTATATTAAGTAAGTAAAATAAGTCTGAAAAATTCTTAGATGTTAGCGAATAAGAAATAGAAAGTTACAGGAGAGGAATTCAGATGTACAAGGTACTAGAGCTCATAGTTGGTGAGAAAAAAAAAACAAATTCAAAGTAAATTCACATGTTATTTTAAATATATGCTGTATTTTTTCAGTTTTGTTCTCATTTCATTTTCATTAAAGAGTTCATTACATCATAATAAAATATTTTATTTATATTATTTTTACATTATTTGAGTTTCGTTTTTATATTCCGCATCACTAAAATATTTATATGTCCGAAATAAAGATTGAAAAACGTATATGTTATTAACAAATTTAAGCAACATGATAATTATTCATCGTTCTAAGTTTGATTTTTAACAGACTTCAAAATAGGAAGAGGTTCATGTTCCAGTGTATATATTTTTTTAATGCATCTTCACCGATTTCTCCGTCAATTATATTAGAAAGAATGCACTTTCGAGGTGGTCCCGTTGGAACCAAATCAGGATGTGATGGGGTGAATGAGGGAAAAAATATATTATAAAATATAATAGATATCTATATATACACTCTTCCCAATCTAAGTTTGATTATTTTTTACCATTTAGTAAGTTCCTTATTTATTTTTTCAATTTTCAACTTTCTATTCCACAAATTGTTCTAAGTATTAATAATTGTAATCCCATTGTAATGAATTACTTTTTAAAGAGAATTAGTTTAACTAAACATATGAACAAAATTATTAACTAAATTTACTTTTCAGCGCTTCTTTTTACATAAGTGCGCAATTGCTTAACTAGCCAATCACATATTGGAACTTGTTTTTTTCCGCTTTAGTATTCCATATATAATATAGTCCATACATATATAATATATACACCTCTGAAATTCCCGAATCTACTAAGATTGAATGAAATAATATATGCAGACTTCCAGTTTGTAAAAAATAATATACATACAGTGCTTATAACATTGGAAAATAATGGTAGCTGGACAAAAAAATATAATGTGATTTTTTTTTCATATGACTGATATTTTTTTTTCTAAATTGTAACAATGTAATTCACGTGTCATTGGAGAACATTGTGCCGGTAAGTATGAGCGAGTTTTTCATCAGTGAACTAGATTACTATTGAGGCCAGTTCAATCTGTGATAAACACACTTTTCAAGAAACCTGATACGACCGCGGAAACGTAAAAAAAATGACATTAGAGCAATAAACATTCCACGGGCGACGCTCTCCCGTCGTAAATTGACGGCGGACGTGTCAAAAATCGTACATTTAAATTAAACATTTGTTTATTAGTCGACGAAACGAAAAGAATCAAGAGAGCCGTAAGTCCACGTCCGCCAGTAAAAACCGTCCTTTCTCGGTCTTTTATAGCTCTTTTAATTAATTTTATGTGCCAGCGCCTGTACATGTCTCCGATGGTGTAAAAAAAACGGCCGAGAAACCGTTTTAATTGAACGACGAGGGGGTAATTATTTTTTAAGCGTATTTCGAGTCCCACTTACCGGGAGGACGTTTGAGGAAATCGGTGTCGGGCCGCTCGTCAGCTCGTTCTATGGGACCCCCGCAGTCACTGATGCTTGTGGTGTGCATTGGTCAGTCTCTTTTATTGCCACCTTTATTAACTGTTTATATTGATTTATTTTTATTCCATAAACACATAAATATCACCCTAACCATATAAATTTGGATTTAATATTTTTTAAATAGCAAACACGCTTATTTACAATGCTGAAACAATTTAGTTAGTACTTTACATATCACTAAAGTTTATTCAAGAAAGAAAAACCTAATACCAACACACAAGTGTGGGCTTATTAACCAATATTTAACAATTGATCAAGTGCATAGAATGTAAGAAAAAATGTCATTGAAGGGCCCATGGAGATAGCATGAGGAGGCAGGTATACCTGCCGGTAGAGTATTAAGACCAATTCTGTATTTACTTTACACACGTGATATATCGCATCTGGAAAATATCACCATGCCTTCAATTGCTGATACTGTGATACTTGCTGTCGAACACAATAGCCAAGTTTTTTTTAAATCAATTACTATATACTAGTATAGCAAATCTAACATAGATATCCTCCAGAGGTTCCAGAATGAAGTGTTGCGAGTCATCGTTGATGCCCCATATTATGTGGCCAATAAACTGATTCAGCATGATATCCCCATAGAACACATAACGTGATTCGGAGTGTTAGTGCGAAGTACTCTGAAAGGCTATTAGTGCATCCCAATGCACTCGCTAAACAGTTAAATGTGCGCGATGACAGTGAAGTGCGTATGCTGAAACGCAAACTGTCATACGAACTGTTTAATAGACACGGAGAGTGAGATTTTATAATCTCTAGAATAAGCTAGACTTACTGAAGTGATCTACTACTTGTCAGGATAGTTATATTATATAACTGAAATCATATAATAATACATATTGCTCACGGGCAGATTGTTGACGTTCTAGGAGATTAATAAAATAATATGCTAGTATAACCTTAATTTATTATTATTGTTATATTGTACATGCATTAAAACACAAGCAAGGCGAGTACGGGATTATAACATCAGTATGTATTTCCCAAATTAGAATAAAACTAAAGGACTTAAGCTGAAGTTACGAATACACTTAAACACTAAACAAGTTCGTGTGGTGTGGTTGGCTTCAATTTTATGATTTCCTGCGTGTTGTCCAGTAGCTGTATTGCTTCCCCGTTGCTGTGATGTAGCAACTTTATTAGATGTTTTAAGGCGAAATCTTGGAACACTTCCTATAGCCATTTGATTTCGAGATTATCGTGCAGCTCTTCAGTGGTTACGTAGCGATAAGCATTATAGAAGATTGTTTTGGGTGCGTTAGTTTTCTAGTTGGTTTGATGATTAAGCCGTACCCCACATTTGCACACAAGTCCAAATTGGTATTATGATTGACTTATAAAACAATCTCTTTGATTTTAGATCAAATTGAGAGTATCTACCTACTAACCAGTACAGTTTCTTGAGTTCGAGTCTAATCTGCCTGCTTTTTGTCTAACAAGATATTTGCAATTTAACTTACCAGCGAGATGTCTTCTAAGATATTTCGCTGATTCTGCTTGAGGAATCGGATGTCCGTCAAGTGATATAATTAGGTGTTTGTCATTTCCTCGCAACCCAAAATTAACATAGGCAGATTTGGAGCTATTTAACCGTATTTTCAAGACTTTAGTCCATTTGTACCGCTACTTGTACTTTTTCAGCACAGCCTTAGACAGATATACATCTTTTGCCACGATAATTGTGTCATTGGCAAATATTTCAAGTGCTGTGTCTTTTGTTGTAAAAAGTTCGTTCTTGGTTTGTTGTGGGATATCAGCAGTATAGGGCCAAAAAAGGGTTTAAGTGTTGAGAATATCCCATCATGCGAGATTCTATATTTTCTTTCGAACAGATATGATTCCATCAGTCGACACTAATTCCACGGTGGCAATTTTCTCATTTTGTATATTAATCCCAATAGCCATACCTGGTCAAAATCTTGAATAGCGAAGTAACAATCCGAAAATTACAGCAGATAATTGATAACATAATTAATTGAACCCAAACCTAGAAAATAAAAATTAATCATCATAAAACTGTGCATGTGCAGTTAACCTTCAACCTAGATGGCAATATCAGTAACAATAAATAATACTATCCCCCTATGGCAAATAAGTATTAGGAAATGATTATTGATGGAAAAGTTCGCTGGAAGAAATATGTTAAAAAAAAGAACTGGAGTGGAAATATAGGAAAGTGCATTGTTATTATCAGTAAATAATAAGCTACCATTATACAAGTAAATATTAAAACCTATATGGACCTACCGAATTCAATCATGGAGATGTATCGCAAAAAGAAATGTAAATATAATAGAAGTTTTCAAGAACAAAATCCTAAGAAGCGTGATAAGTGCAGCCAGATAATATAGAGTTGATTATTTACACCCAGACCTTCAGATACCGACTGTTATTCAGGCAATGAAAACAGTCGATACATGTGAAAATACTCCATTTTCATGTCAATATCGATGTATTACAACTTTTGGATACAATCAGGACAGAATACAGACTTAAAAGAATCAAACCATTTGATCTTGTGTAGTATACTGTAGTCAGGTGCATTTGATAGAAAAAAAAAGTGTTAATACACATTGTACAATATGTGTTAATTTTTTGATATATTATTTTAGTAATTCTGTGTTACAACTAAGTATTTGCAATAATCGTATCGATGGTGTGAGAATCCGTAGTGTAATAACACATTGGTAAAAACTCCAAAACAAGTTGTTTATTCGTTATAAGGCAGAAACATGTTACAGAAATCAGGTCAAATCAGATTTATGTTTCTCTGAAGAGTTCATTTAATAAAGTCTAAAGTTTACCGTAAACATAATATCGAGGTAAATAAAGCTGTGGAAGATTAGGTTTCATTTGTTTTCGTTAACTTTATTCTTGTTTCAGTTACCAAATTATATGATAATATAATATATTATATAATAAGTCTAGCTTTATAAGTATGCATACAGTTACAGTCTAAAAGTCAGAACATATTTCTATAGGATTTCAATACCAACCACACAGAAGAAAATTAAGTTCTAACTCTTCACAACAATCACATGTTTTCAAAAAACAAAGAAAAATATTAATTAAATGCTTCAAAGTGTGCTAATCAAATCTCAGCATGGTCATATCACAAAGAACTAACATTATCAAATATTATATTTTTCAGTATATTAACTAGTTCGATGAATTGCGCTTGACCAGGCTAAGAGTCACTGATCTTTGGTTTAACAATATCATTCTATCAAGTTTTAATAATCTGGTGACATTTTAAGCAATAACATTTTTTAAAAAGCTAAGGAGAGATTGATACTAAGATTTTATTAAAGTGGACACAAAAGGTTGTTTTGTTACTTCAAAAATTAACACTCATTTAATAAGATAAGTTAATCAGAGTAACCCTCATATTTTTAATAATTCTTAAAATTATTTATTTATATTTCTGGTACGTATTGCTATATGCTATATATGCAACATTGTTGTAGTATTTTTATTGGTGTTCATAAAGCTCCTATGGTAATAAAAGTCTAAATATCTCCTAAACAAGCGAAGTTTATATAGTATAACCAACATAGCTTTTATTTGTTTGTTTGTTTATGTAGTTTATAGTGGAAGCTGTTGTAAATTCATTGACGATTTCAAGCGAACGAAATCCGTATGAGATTTTAACGTATTGTTTTCGATCGTAAATAACCCTGAACCTCTAGTTTTATTAAACTGAATTTCCAGTAACCGCTGGGAAACCAAATCAGTAAAACAATTAACACGCCATAAAAAGTATCAGATTCATCGGCCGAAAACTTCGATTAAGCCGACCGTGGTCATTTTTAATCGTTTACCTATGTAAATAGCCCCATATCCATAGAGACTATAATATATCAGGGTTGTTCGAAATATTTATACTCTCTACTAAAATGTATATAATTAGTAAAAAAAATCGGTATTTTGATCATTACAAATGGAAACTATCGCCATGGCGGCGTTTGCTGATGACCTTGCTACTTGATATGAACCAAAACACTGCAACAAGCACTTAATAATATAAACTGATCCTAACAATATATAATTACTCTGAACATATACATAGATCTCGAAAATAACTTTATTTCTTAGTTAAAATTAATATAAAAAAAATATTTAATAATCGGAAATTGATCTCAGTTATTCATACATAAGAAGATCCTGTTGTATAAATAAGTTTTAAAACCTATATGCACATATAATTTAATTTTTTTTTGAATCAAGTTGAAGTAATAACACAATCAATATCTCAGATATGCTCAGATACTGCCAGATATGATGAAAAAAGCTTAGTTTTTATTGCAACTCTAACTTACATTGCACAAACAATTCCTGAGGGTCTATTATTCAAATGATTTGTTGAAGAAATGTAAATCAACCAATTTAAAAAACAATTACACTGCATCACAATGTGAGTTAAACGAAGATGTACAGAAAACATCGGATCAGTGGACGACAATATGCGGCGGTCTTCACTTAACCAATTCTGATTATGTGCGTACAGGCTTTACATTGGATCATTGAAGTAAGAACCGAATTTGGAAATAATCTATATAAACGTCTTGGCATGGGTATTGGCGATGATGTTACTGAAGTTTTAATGGACCATGGGAAATACGTATTTGAAAGACCAGTAGTCGATTCTCTGAATGGTAAAAGGATACTATTTGTCCTAGAGCAACAAAAATCATTATGGTTTTTGCCAAATTAAAAAAAAATTGTTGGTTTAAGACTGAGTTGAAAATTATTGAGAAAAATTGGTGCATATCTCTTGTTGATGGAGTTGTATTATTCAGAAATTAAAATAATATAATATAATAAATAAAAAAACACAGAACAACTTTATAAAAACTTTTTATAACCATACTAAATGAACAGAATGCGTTATAAAATCTTGGGATATTCGCTATAACTAAAAATAAATAGTTGGAAGGTATAGTTAGAGCATTACCTACAAATCATATATTATTATCTCATTATTGGTGGTTATTTTCTATGTATGTTTCTATGTACTTCTATGTTTTGTGTTATTTATCAAAATAATTCTACTGTTTGGAATCTTTCAAAGTCGTATAAAACAATATACAAAGATTTATACAAAGAAAGTATAAAAAAACAAAAGATCCATGAATCATAACTAATGAAAAATATTCGAATAATGTATCAATAAAACTTAACTCCACTTTGATGATATCCTAGACAATGACTATACAATTAAAACTACACCTCTAATAATGCGAAATGTAATAAAAACGCAGGTTATCATTTACGACTTGCCAGGAGAAACGATTTTAAAGAAAAAGTAAGACGAATAAATATCACAATCAATCAACACAATCTTCATTTTCATTATTAATGCTTTTGATGCTCCAAAAATAATTACTTCATGGGTCATGAAGCATTCTCTTCATAAATTTACGTGAAGATGATAAGATACAGTCATTGTATTCAACTACCACTTAAAACCTATTTCAAATAAAATATATAGAATTTAATTGAAATGAAAAGACTGTGGGGAATGTAATATTGGTAAGAAAAAGAGAAAGAGCCATTCTTCTTCTTCTTCTTTATATTCCGAGGTTCTTCACATTTATACAACTCCTGATAATTGTGAAAGCATCATTTCCTACCATTTAACCATAAAATTAAATTGAAATTGAAAAAAGTCCGATTTCAACATTTCAGAAGCCACAAAAATGTTTTATGTCCTTTTTTCAGTACGTCTATTAAAATAGAACAATGGTAATAGTGCTTCCTTTGAATTTTTTTAAGTGCTTTTAAATCTATACGACTCTTGACATCTATTGCTCCGTTATGCTGATGATGTTAAACGGTGATGGCTTTTCAATGAGAATTTGTCAGTTTTGATGACTTTACATTTTATTTGTGTGCGTCTTAAAAGGTTGTCGAGTGTTTCGAATGACCTGACGGGATTTCTTCCACTTAGAACTTTTTGCGTAACCTTCGTAGGTTGAACCGATGTACGAAATATGTCCGTGCAGTGTCCGTATGTGGTACGTAAGATACGCAAAAGAAACGTCGGCATTAGATAGTTATTATTGCGTTTAATAGCCGGTTTGTTTCGCCTTTGGGACAGGTGTGAACGTGGGTTTTCTGGTGGGCGGTTGGTGGCGAGTGGGTGCCATAGGAACGGCTTCAGGTTAGGTACGATACCAGCTAATGCCATCTTCCGAGAACCTC
Organism: Rhynchophorus ferrugineus; assembly: GCF_030347505.1. Classification (NCBI taxonomy): domain Eukaryota; kingdom Metazoa; phylum Arthropoda; class Insecta; order Coleoptera; family Curculionidae; genus Rhynchophorus; species Rhynchophorus ferrugineus. Next base: position 84,032,167 of record NW_027472580.1, on the reverse strand, counting down.
TTTTCTATTAAGTCCGTTTTCGTTATTTCGCGAATTGATAATTCCTGCTTTTCTAGAGATTAGCAGAAGAAGTTTTCCACTTCCACTATAAAACGTTTCAGTGCAACGACACCGAATGGCACAAACATTATTATGGAGTGTATGACCAAGTCGCATAACATTTGAATTTAATTGAATATGATCCATTATACATGTATATATTATAATTGATAATATAGTTCATTTATTACTAAGTATCCGATCGAATTACACTAGACAGCATTAGAAAGATAACAGTTCGTGTTGAAAAAAAAAACGGATTGGACAGTTTTCTGAATGGTTAACTCAGTTTGGTTTGGTTTCAACTCATGCCAAAGGTGGATAACAGCAACGAGAAAATTCAAAATTGCAACAAATTACCGAATAAAATGTTAGAAAGAGTATATTCCTATTTTATTTGCTTTTAAAATAAACAATGCAAACAAAAATGTCTTCAATTGCAAATTTGACGGTAATATAAATATATATCAGGTTTATAAATTTTAAAGGACTTACCACAGATGGTGGTATTGTGTGAATTAAACCGCTTCGAGTACCTTTTTAACCAACTTCATGTTGAAGCCTCACTGACAGGCTTCACTTTTCACTATACGTTATTTCGCCGAAGTCTGAACCACACATTTTTTCAGTATGTTGAAAATATCTGAATGTCTAATGAAAGTCTTACTATGTTTCCGTCAAATTGACGAAAGGTGGTCGAATACTATGTGAATCTTAGTATTTGACTGTCTTTCTTCACCTAATTCACCTTCACCTTCTTTGATTTAACGAGATCCATTTTGAGGGTGACTTTGGTTCTAAAGGCAGAAAATGTATTACAATTTAGAAAGTGAATAAAAACGATGAAATTGCTATGAATTTAAGTATCAATAAATATGCGATCAAGTAAACTAGCAATATAAGAATGTTGAACCCATCTTATAAAATTCGTGAAAACCTACGTAAAATTCAAATTGAAGAAAGGTAGTCAAATGCTATGTGAAGTTTATGGCATATGTGCTCCATTATTTTCAGCATATGAATACTGGTTTAGACGTCTTAAAAGTAGTGATTTTTAAGATAAAGACAAAGAGCGTTCTAGACTGCAAAAAAATGAAGACGAGCATTTGAAGGGATTATTCGATGATAATCCATGTAAAAGGCAAGAGAAATATTCAAAATTGCTTGTAGTAATACAAGAAACAATTTTCAATCGCATGAAGAACATATAAATTATCCAAAAGCTTAAATACTTTGTACGGTATGAACTAAAGTCATGAGATTACAATTGAGTCATACAAGCTTAAAATTAAAAAATCATTTAAAACTATTTTATAGGCCATGTCAAAAAATATTTTCTTTTTACATGAGGTAGAAATGTATGATAAAAAAATAAGCAATCATATTTACATAGTGCGAAATATCTGGGAAGAATTCTCTAAAAAGTTAATAATCTTTCACGAAACTTTAATGAGTCCAAGGAGACTTTTCTAGCGATAGGTATTCTTTTGTGAGGGCAATAATTTGATTCTGAAAATCTAGATAGTTTCAAATACTATTGACACCTATATATTAACTCTTAATGTCAAAAAGTATGACTAACTTATTAAAAAAGATACAGCACTAATATTTTATGAACTTGGTCAATTATTGGAAGCAATTATATGATTTTATTTTGCCATTAACAGCATTGGCTTTGGGACAAATTACAAGCAGCTAATAAAGACCGATAATCCAAGAATATCACCAATTACAAATATTCCTCATATTAAACAAAGAAGTGCAATTTTCAAAAAAAAAATGCAAAAAATGTACTAAAATTCACTAAATTCACGCACTAGTGTAAAGTGTTAATCAATATAGTGTTAAATTGTGGTCTAAAAAGATGAAATTCCAAGAAATTCCAACTCCAAGAAGAAATTATAACTAATATCCTGTAAAGAAATAGTGACTTTAAATTTTACTAAATCTTACAAACTTTTTTAAATATATCAAAATAATATAAATTGTTGAATATATAAGAAAATAAGAATATTTACGGAAGTAAATGACTTATTATGGAAAACATAAATTTAAATCTCCTAAATATTGTACTGGACCGTCTGTTTTATGAGAAAAAGATCATCTTGAACGAAAAAGTTAACTGTTCTTTTTATTTTGATGAGACATATATTTTACTTTTTACGAACTTTTTTACTTCGTAAGTAGTCAGGTACTAGATCTTAGATCTTGTTGAAATTCGGTTTACGATCATGTAAAACAATTTGAAGTTGGTTGAACTCGGATTTTTGAAACGTTTCTTGCAGCAACTGCCAGAACTAGTTCTTCAGAATGATGGTATGATCAGAATTGTTATGATATAGCTAGTTAACAACTAAATAATTTTTGGTCTAAGAGCCTATATTCATTGGAAAGTTTGCTTTTGAAATACTAATAGCAAAATTACCGAAACCGTTATTACTGAATATCAAATCAAATTATCGAAATGTTAAAAATGGACTTTGTAACATGACTATTTTCAGTACAACTTTCTTGCGTTTCAATACACTGATTCTAGTAATTCTACAATTTACGAATTACTAGTGATGACTTTCAGTGATAGTTTCAATTGTAATCTGGATTTATTATTTAACGAGTTTAATGGTAATCGGCTAACAAAACTTTCTCATTCACTTCATAAAACTAAATGTCGCTGCATATTTTCTGGATTCATTTTTAAACTGGTTTGGTTGGAAGTGGGTTCATTTCTTATTCTTTAGTTCTGGTTCAAAGACATATATACTCATAATTTAGGAAGCCAATTTTTATCCATAGTAACGTAGAAAATTCCATTTAAATACTGTGGATTCGAAGGATTTTTTTGTTGTTTTAAAACCTTTACATTTCATAAGTTATATACATGTGTTATGTCATATAACCCTGACTATCTGGAAATCTGTTTCTACGTGAATGGTAAACGAGTGAGATGGGTTGGTATTTTATCTAATAGACTTTCAGTGTTGCTTTAGATCGCCGTTTAACCAATCACCTCAGCCATCCGTTATATAAAACTGTATTTTTTCAAGTAAAATAATAGTATCTCTTTTGTACACTCTTTTACATTTTATAACTGGCGCTCTCGGTAGGATTCATTCAATTAACCGGAATTAAATTAATTATCAAGAAAAGACGGTAGGTCAACCAGTTTGGATTGGCAATCGTTTCGCAGTTACTCGAATCGTTCCTTGGTGTAGTTAACTGGAGGTCCGGCAAAAGTATTGCAGCTGAAGCTATAAGACCACAAACGGTGCATTGAAGATGCTCAACGACCGCTAGCCATAAAATATTTCAGGTAAGAAATATTTAAGCTTTGGAAAACATATTCCGTGGATTTCCGAGACATGCGTCACAGTTGAAGGTGTAAGGCGACCAAAGGAGGCCTGAAGTTCCTGTGAATTAATATAGTCTACTGGAATTTGAACAGAAGCTTGCAATTCAAGACCCCCAAATGCAGTAGCTCAGTTTCTTAGTCGTAGACGTTCATAAAAACTGTCATTTCGAAGATCTTCGAAGGAAAATTGCCGGTACAGGCTATATTGAAATATAATTTACAATAACTATACGCTGTCCAGAGAGAATAACGACCATATACATTCCTGTGGCAGTTTCTTTATGATGGAGGTGTTATGTAATACGACCTTAACTATCCGGCTATCTATTTCTAAAACTACTTGGGTAGTAAACGAGTGAGACGGGGTGGTCTGCTTTCTAATAGACCCTCAATGTCAACTTATTTAGATATGCAATAATATATATAACAATTATTAAAATAAAACAAGTATTTATTTTTAGTGCATGTACGACGATAATTATAGGCCATTTTCAACTTTATTCGAATCCTCATCGTAAATTATTAAGATAATAATCGAACATGAACCATTTCGACGAAACTAATGACGATAATTAAAATATCAACGTGCAAACATAAGAAATTAATTCGCGATATGTCAATTAAGTTCGCGAGTGAATCATTAACGCAGATTATGGAGGAACATCATCGCATCGACCGCAATTAGTCACAAAACAAAAGACGGCTCGGTCGATTTTCCGACCGGGTGACCATCGCCACGATAACAGGTGGACTTCGCGGCTCATAAACAACTGCGATTCACCATCTGCATCGGTGCCGCTCGTCTTCGACTTATTAATCAACGTCGTCGGGAGTTCGACGTCGGCATACGACCTGGGGCCTGGCCCGTAAGGAGGATTCGATTCTAGTGAATACGAGTATCGATACGTGTCTTTCGATACCGAATATTGTTGTATTGGAAGCGTTATTTCGATATTTATTCTACTTATTTGTTGGATGGATATGGAATGATGGAACACCAAATCAATATTTTAATCAAAATATCCAATATTAAGTTCAGGATATCGTATTAGCAACCATGTTTGTAAAAAAATGTATTCACAAAAAATAAAATCTGGAGAATATGGCAGGCGAAGTTGCATTTCCATCTAATACATAGAAATGGTCAATTCAGAGGTATCAATAGCAATCTGTACATAGTTATCAATTACTAGTCGGCGCTCAGGAGAATTCTAGGAATGCTCTATTTTATAGCTTGCTTAATACCGCAGGATTTTAGATACACTTCCTTAAATCTCATCACTGTTGATTATCACTTGTTTTCGTTTCGTTCAGAGAGTTAGAAGCTGCTCGAAGTGCCCATCCAAAAGGTAGAATTCACCACATAATTCTATAAGGAAATCGTTAATTTTTCATTCGACAGATATGTTCAAACCATTATAATATACCCTCCTCGCCATATTTGGAAAAAGCCCTATTTACCAGTTCAAACAGAATTTGTAGAAGAATAATGCACAGGCTGTAATGATCACTGTAGATAATGACTGGTTGAGTGGGGATAGAATATAATTAAAAGTAAATATCATTATTTTAATATATTATTATTAAGGGATACGTTGGATAGTCTAGAGATCTGGACAGACACAGACCCATATATTTTTAATACGAAGAACAAGAACTAAACTAAATATTGTCCCCGATAATCTGTAGGCTATTATTGACAGATGTAAAATTCGATATGTGTCAAGGTGGATACATTAGCATTTGTTAAGTCTTGCATAAACAAAAAATAAACTTTGGAACATAATTGCAGAATTTGATTCTTTTAAAGAGGTTACGTTACAATGTTATGAAAGAAATAAGATAATTTATGCATCAAGCAATTTGGATACTGAACATTAAATTTCAAGTTTTATACTGAATTAATTTGAAAATGTTTGCTTCGGACTGTTATATCGTGAAGTGTGAACCTCTATCAAAGAGATCTTTCAAGTAATATTTAGTGATTATGTATCAGCATAGCCTGTTTTTACTTTTTATACATTCGAGTTATTATGAGTTTTGAGTTTACATCTTTGATTTCGAGATCTATTTTGGGGGTGAATTTACAACATTACATTTACATTGGGAGTACAATTTAAAAAGTGTATAAAAACGAGGAAATTGCTATGAATTGAAGTATAAATAAATATACGATCAAGTAAACTAGCAATATAAGAATGTTGAACACATGTTATAAAATTTGTGAAAACCTACGTAGAATTGTTTTAAAAATAACTTTTAGGTACCCATTTTTCTGCATGAAGCTTCAGTTATTAAAAGAACCCTCAAACCGTATTTGTATGCCCTATATACAAACAATCGACAAATAATATGTAAAATACTGCTTTCGTATAAATTATTCTACTCATATGTACTGCTCAGTTTAGATGTCAAGTCTTGTATGTTATATTTCAAACACAAAGTCTTATACATTTTGTTGAGCGATTGTTAAAATAAGTGATGGGTGAAATTGTAGGTGCTCGGTTAGCAGGAGCTTCTGTAACGAAAACAGCTGAATTATTTAACGTGGCCGCTAATTTTGCCTATGAAATAATTATATGACCTCAACAACATGTAAATACAAAATTGACCTAAATGACTTTTAACCACAACTCTTGTAAACAAGACGTATATAGAAAAGGATGCGTAGTTGTGAAAACTGTCAGGCTAGATTAGAACAAATGCGCATGTGCGGTTCTAGCTAATCAACGCTTATTACATAGGCTTTTTACTGTCGCCTCTATGAGTATATATGCAAATAATAATTAAATATTGTTTATTTTGTTCGATATTCCTTGGTATCGAATCATCCCTACACCAGATACCTCGTCTGGCCACGTCGCAAACGGCTGGAAACCTTTCATAATAGCGACACCGTTAGGTTCAGGCTCGTTCTTTGTCTCGGGTACTACTATGTCTTTCTCTGACGGCTTCGCGCGCTTCCATCGCCTGGTTTAGAGGAAGTTCTAACTAGTTTTAATGCGTTTTTAATTGTTCGTCGTCCGTCCGTCCATTCGTCGATTATGACGCAGCGAGAGGATGAACAGCTCCGCACTAGGTGTTAAAATTTGTTTTGGTTGTGACTTATCGTGAAGTATTAGAGAGTGTGTGTTTTAACGGCACGATCGGTTTGGGTGGTACTGAATTAATTACGATAACCGATTTATGTTTGACGTTTTTCTGTCAAGGGTATTATGAAAAATGGGCACAGGCAGAAAATTTGTTTATTTACATGTTTGTTTCTCTTAAACTTTCAAAAGCTTTAGAGCTTAGAAAGTGTAGGCAATATTATTTAGACGTACCATATCGTAGGGTAGGAGCTAAGGTAGTAAACATCATGGAGGCCGTATGTTGATGATGTTACGGGAAGACACAATTTAAAGAGCATAAAAATAAGACTGAAAAGTCAAATGGGAGTAACTGTAACCATATTATGGGTGTGCTTGTAACCATCAGAGGACTAACAGACTTATTGTTTTTGTTCTATGGTTTGGTTTGAAATTTTGTAGGACATCTCTGGTTTTTTTGTTCTATATTTGCGTATAATATTAACAAAATGTGTATGTATAACTTGTTTAACATAATATATGTAATAATGTGTCATATTTATTTTAGTATAATTGATTTGTTTATTTTAAAATGAGAAAAAAGCATGTACTTTTTCCAAAACATCCTGTTCTAGTCTAGAAGTGATTTGTGATCTAAACAAAAATGAATTTAAAGGAGTTTCTTTCGGACCGAATGATTATAGATCCAAATGCGGAGAAGCATTTTATAGTCAAGATGCAATGCCTAATTCTAATTTTAAAAGTAAATGTTTCATTATGTTCGATGTATATTATTTAAATGAAATACATACATGTGTTTATGAACAGATCCTTTGTCTTATTCTATAAAGGAAAATATGTTCATATGAGTTCAATATTGGAATCAGCAGATTAGAAGTCTAGTCTAGATTAGAATCTCCATAAGAATTGTATTGAAACGACGAAAACTGACAGAACTAAGTCTTGTTTATTTTGGTGGTTGAGACAAGCCGTTACAATATCAAATAGCAATTTTACAAGTATTTTTATATTTAATAAAGAGGATATGATGTTATATTTTAGGTCTTGAATGAATGAAATGTTTGATTAAATCATATTTTTAAATTTTCCGCTACACATATGGTGGTTCCCTCTGGAGTCACAACACTCGGTGGTTTCGAAGGGTAAAGCTTGGGTTCAACTTCTTCTATGCCTATTTATTCTATGGTTCAGTATAGCCTGATCTGTCAAAGACAGCACGTTTTACTTTGAATATTATATATTACTTATTAATATTTTATAGTATTCTGAAAAGGCTATGGTGTCATGGTATTAAATCATCGACATGATTTAGATGTATTTAAAATGGAGTAAACTCGTTCTAATGCAAGCACGCAATATTTAACACATAGGCTGAAAAGTCCCGGGCGTAACAAAGAAAACGCGTCTTTTTATTCAAAATTAGTTTCATTCCAGCGCCGTCCTAACATTTCAATACGAGTTGTTGTTGTTGTCTACTCAGATGACGATCGTCTTGATTCTGGAGTGAAGTGACGGATCCATGTTTCATCAATTGACACATATCGACGCAAAAATTCTCCGGGGCCTTTCGTGTTACGTTTGAACATGGCCAAACTGATTAGAATCATCAAAACGTTCTTGTTTTTGATCAACAATGGCAAACCCACTTTGAACAAAACTTTTTTATAGTTAAATGCTCATGCAGTATAAAACCAATACGTTCTTTTAATATCTCTACGATGCTAGCTAACTTACGTGACTTCACTTTTCGATTATTCAAAACTATTTTGTGGATTTTTTTTAATGTTTCTGGTGTTATCACCTAACTTGGACGTCCACTGCGTTCTGCATCATCGATGTCTCTACGACCACGTTTGAAGTTAGAAAACCAACGTTTTATTGTTGTTTTTGATGGAGCGGGGTCCTTATAACTCTGTTTAAGCCATTGCTTCGCTTGAACCCATCAAGTAGCAGTGTGTAGAATTAAAACATGAAATTGTTTTTAATCCATTGTTTTGAAAAAAAAATAGCGCTATGTGTTAGGCCCGGGACTTTTCAGCCCATGTATTATATTCATAGAGATGTAATACTATACGTATAACACTATGTGATAATAAGACTTACATACAGTAGAGCAGCTATTCTAATTTCCTTAAAATACTTTGGGTCTTACCTGAAACAAAAAAAATCATGTTATTAGAACTTAATTAAACTAAAACTATAATTAATATTTAAATCCATTCATTTGAAATTAATAGGATTTCCTGATTTCAGACCTTCCAAAAATAGCACAATGGGAAACGCGATTAATTCATCGTGCTAGGTCAGATATGAGGATGTTCACAGCGATCAGAATATTCCGCCGCTCGAAGGACGAACTACTAAAAATATAGTAGGATCATAAAATCGATATCAAATAGAGTGCAATTTGCACAAAATAATTTTAACGCTTACAATAACATATAGTGCAAGTAACCAAAAAACGTTTTAAACGAAGTTTTAATTAATTATAAAAAAAACGCAACAAATACTTAAAATAGCAGCCAACAAGCTGACGTTAATTGATTAATGTTAAGCTAGACACGTGTATATCATTCACTTTAAGGGGGGTTGTTTAAGTCCTTTAAACCAAGGCTATATATAGTGTTAAACCGTAATGATCTTCAATGTTCCTCTTTCTTGGAAAAACATATTAATTACATTCCTAAAAAAGTGAATGTTGTGTTGTTAAAAATAATTTTCTGTTCATTCATGTTATTGTCGTATATGAGCATCATGGTTACTTCTGTATTTGTAAGCCCCCAACAAAAATAACGTGTTAAGATAAAGCTGAAAAGTCAAAACTCATTGATGGAAACAAAAAATTCATAACTTGTATCTTATGTCAGTCTTATTTATGTTCTTCTATACTGAAACTTTGCATTATATTATATATTATATACATTTTAGCATTATACATTTAAAAATTTAGCAGATTTTGAAAACAGTCAATAGTGTGAACACAAGTTGCACTTCTAGACTAATGTTTTTCCCACTGGCCAACTTTTAGTGTTTGTGATTATCAAAAATATAATCTAACCAAAATAGCAGTGAATTCACTTCATCTCAATTGAAGTCCCTCAATGCACTTAACTTTGATTTTTAACTAACATTCTAATGAAAATAAAATAATGAAACAAAAGTGTCGTAAAGTATCATTTATTTTAATAATACCTAACAAACACTGTTCACTGCTACTTTGGCTAGACTATATATATCCCAAAATAAAGAAGCTGATGCTTGAGATTTAGATAGCTTGTTCAAGAAGCATTTATGACTGATATCGTAAACACGAGACGTTATGCTATATTGAAAAGATGACTTACATACCTCTATCAGATTTACTGTGGGATATACACAAAATTATATTATTATTTTTGTATTGTTTGGACTCGGCACCGATTTAAAGGTGATCAGTTGGTTGTAATTAAAATAATATTGTAAATAGTTAAATAGGTTTAGTTAAGTATTAAGCTAAATTGTGCGTATATATTAGAATATAAAATACGTGTAGTAGACAGGTTGAATAAGGTTTTTGTTTATTTTAATTAAGTTGTTAAATATGATATTTTAATAGGTATTTGCAATGGGTAGGCCAAGCAAAGGTGCAGCCCGTATGAGTAAAAATAGGAATAAATATACTATAATTAAAAATAATGAACGATTCAGGCCCCAATGCTCCACTACCTAGCCTAAGGGATTTAGGAAATGTTCGAACCAAACTAGAACAAAAACAAAAATTTGTTGTCCCCGCCGGGAATCAAACCCGCGACATCCGCGCGTGAACGGTTCACGGTTACGAAATGGTTATGGTTAGTGCTTAGAAAGCAACCAATAGCTTTTGCACTGAACGGCTTCTGATCTTCCATAACATTAGCTCAGCAATAACATTATACCCAAATATCTGATTTATCTTAGATAAAAACTTCTCAAATGATATGGTTAGTGCTTAAAAAGCAAACTGAATAGCTTTTGCACTGAACTACTACCGATTTTTCGTCACATCAGTTCAGCAGAAACATTAAACACTAATATCTGATTATTTTAGATAAAAATGTTAAAACATTTACGTGCCTTTGAAATTTCAGGTTCTCCATCGATTTCCCCCCTTCCCCCAACAAATCCTGACTTGGTTCCAATGGGTCCACCTCGGAAGTGCACTTTTTCGAATAAAAAGAGAATTTTGAAAATAGGTTCATAATTGACATAGAAATCACCGAACATACATTAAAAATATATAATACAGCCGAACACTTTCTCCTTTTTCGAAGTCGGTTAAATAGCAATATGTAGAATAGCTTGACTCTAAATATTCTGGTTGTAATGTATGATTTTAATAGTTCGATGTGTTGTTTTGGTAGCATTTTCTGTAGTTTATGAACAAGGCCTTCATGCCAAACCTTATCGAAGGCTTATGCTATATCTAAGAATATAGCTGAGCATACTTTTTGACTTTCGTAGGCTGTTTCAATAACATCTGTTATTCTGTGGACCTGGTCAATTGTTGAGATCCTAATATATTATTCAATGAATATTAACTATGGAACGTAATCTAAAATTATATATTCATTACGACCTCTTATGGTGTTAGAAACTATTAAAACCATTCTTTCTATATATTTACGACCGAAAAGATCTAAGATGGTGTGCGTGCACTATCGTGGGAATTAAAAAAAAAACATCACAGCTTTGTTGTCGTAAATATTTGGATCGAGCTGACCCTGAAGACACGTTTTGATCGAAACACTAAATGGTGTTAACGGATCCTACGAGGAATTAGCCGACTGTCTGTCATCAATTTGCGTCTGTTTTCCATCGGAAGGCCTGTTCGGTTTCGTCAATTGGTTGGTGATTATATATTTTTTCGGGAGTTTAATAACCGGTATTAAATGTCATTAATGTAAAGGGGACAATTTAAGTATAATACGCATCTATAGGAGATATTTAGCTTGGTTTTTTTGTATCCTTTATACCACTTAAGTTCTTAAATTAGCTATAAATTGGTTCGTTATTATAATTCAATTAATAAATCATTATAATTTTGAAATTTTTTAATTTAAACTAGAAATATGGTGTTATCATCAACGCTTATAATGATAGTTTTATCTGTTATATTTTAGTTCACTTCTTACTAAATGGGTTTTATCTGGACTGCACTTATGGCTTGATGTGTCTAGTAATCATCTTGAAGACTAATCCACAAGACATTGGGTCCTACTTAGATTGATTACTGGCAGAAATGATTTGATACATACTGTCTTATCGTGCATTAATATTAGAAAATACACATCATAGATCATAGATATAAAGAAAGGGTAACTATGTTCCAGATGTTCTTCAGAACCACCAATGAGTCGAAAGTTTTTATTTTGGTTTGAAACCGGGTAGGGGAATGCTGTTACGGATACCTGGTCGGGAAGACCCACAGGAATAAGCGAGTTGGACTGGTTATGTGGAGACCGCCTCTGGGCTACCTATTAAACCCCATCTTATCAGCTGATGCAATGACCCTACATTCCTACTGACCCTACTTCTTACTGTTAGTAAGGAAGTTCCCGTAACCGGTAATACCGTTAAGAAGCACAAGGGCAAGGGTCAGGCAAGGACGTGGCGTCGTTATCACATCACGCAGTTTGCGGTACATGAGTTAATCGCTCGCCGGAAAAGGTCGAGATGACTTGGAGTTAGAGCACGACGGGGTAGTGTCGGCTGTAATAGAATAAGGCTACGAAGAGCCGAATGAGTTATTGGCCTAAAATGTAGGCCAGCTCGGTAATACATCTAATGTCCGAGAGACGAAGAGCGGAGAAATATCTCGAGTAAACCTCGGATATAAAATTGTGAACTTGGGGGACGTCTGTTTCTCTATGAATTTGATTGTTCCTGACGAACCAGGGGGCATTGATTATTCTCCTGAGAATTTTGTTTTGAAAGACTTGAAGACGTTCCACTTGGCTAGGTGAGACATATTTTGGATAGACACTCCGTATAAAACCGTATAGAACGACTGATGGAACCAGCATCTTGTACAGGAGAGATTTTATAAAGAGAGGAAGTGTGCTGGCCCGGTCGATAAGCGGGAACAGCAAATTAACAATACCTTGACCTTTATGGAGGGACTTTTGAATGTGAGCATTCCACCTAAATTTGCGATCGAAGACAAGACCGAGGTAGGTGGCTTTTTCTAACCATGGGATTTCTGCGTTCTCGATTTTAAGAAGCGAAATGCTCGGTGCAAAACGCTTCTTGTGGAAGAAGATGGTCCGGGTTTTCTGTGAGTTGACCTGCAACCTCCAGAAATGTAACCACTGGACCATCTCATCGAGTTGTTTTTGGAGTCTGCTTCAGATGTGCGGTGCTACTCTTGAAAAAGCAAAGTAAGCAATGTCGTCCGCGTAAAAAGCTGCCTCAACTTGTGGTCTCCTAGGGATAACTGAAAGAAAAATGTTAAATAGAGCGGGTACCAGGGCCGCCTTGTGGAACTCCTGCGTTGATGGTTTTCCGGCTAGAGAGAATATCTTTAATCTCACCTGGAACGTAGTAGAGTCGTGTAGAGTCGAAAGTACAAAAGCAAGAACAAGGGACAGATTTATTAATAAATCAAGTCCCGGTCGGAGATGTTACACCACGCTGTTGAACACACCATCAATACATATTTTTAGTCGACGTCTAGGGTTCTCGTGATCGGTACCATCGCGGGTACCCAACAGCAGTTAACATCAACAAGAAAATAAATCAACTAATCAATATATTTATTGTTTTTGGTTCTATTATTTAGTTTAGTTTTTTTTTGGAAATCAATTTTAACGAAATTTGCTTTTATAATATAATTTTTATAACAATTACATTAAAATTTATTTTAATGTTTTTAAAAGTTATTTTCCAGGATGTTAAAGTTTATATAAGGTGCATTCTTTTCAAAAGATCCAACTTATGAGCTCTTACATAAATACAGAAAGGGTTGTTCTTTATATATATATATATATATATATATATATATATATATATATATATATTCAAAGAACAACCCTTTCTGTATTTTGGAATTGGAATCATTATAGGTTACTCAGTCCACGTAAGAATCTCCAAGAAGAAGGGGTAAAATTGCAATCAAGAACTACATATAATTATACAATGAATATTTCTTCATTGTTACATCTTCATGTTATTTACATATCTCCTTATAATTCCGCTACTATTACTATATTATGTTTTCTAAATCCTATTTAACAGAGCTCCAGGAATCTATTCTAATTCATCCCAGTGAAGGATGGTATATCTCGATTTTCTTATTTTATTTGTATTTTATGTATTTTTATTTGTATTATTTTATCAAAATTATATACACCTACACCAAATTTATTAAACTAATTAAATTAATTAATTTAAGTAAACTCATAGTGAATGTCATTTTTAATACTCTTAATTGTCTGGTGCATCCTCAACAGGATCATGCAATAAAAAATAAATTAAGTGTTTGATTTAGTGGATGAATTACTAGGACTTTAGAGGATTATTATTTCATATTAACATGTATACGTGTATACATTTCATATTAACGTGTATACAGTTAAAGCAGCTCTTGATAACACATTATTGAAAGAAAAAGTGGTATTTCTATTTGTTATAGCAATTACACAATCTAGCAATTACACATTATACAATATTTATTACAATATTACAAAAAATGTCTAGTAAGAATACAAAAAAATATTTTATAAAGCTGACGTTTTTAACTGTAACAAGGAATATTAAAAGCAGATGTAACAGTAAAGTACCAATTAACCATACTGTTTATATTTCAGTAAAATGAACTCAGAAAGAAAGAAATACCTACGCATCTAATTTGACATTTTCCATGAACACAGGAAACATTGTTCATCATTGTTATACCATACTTACAGTGAGACATGTTACCAATGGTACTATTTTAAGTGCTGTAATGATTTTCGAAATGCCTGAAAAAGCTTACGCTCTTCTATCAAATTGAAAGCGATGACAATTTCATATTTAATTATTTATCATTTTCATGGGCGTTTTTAAAATTTATTACCGATAAAAACTAATGAATATTTATGAGTTTCCTCGTACGTTGGCTATCTAATTATTCATCGTCATCACTAAGGAGCTTTTAGGCTTTGGCTCATTTCGAAATTAATTGGGAATGTAATTAAAATTGCAGTTGTAAATAATTGCAAATAATTATTGGCGGATTTTTTGGCGGGATAAAACAGTAATACAAGATTTATGGCTGAATAATTGCTTCATTAGCTGTTGGAAAATGGATGTTCATTAAGCTGGGTCAGATTTGTACGTTCAATCGTGTAATGTCTCTATTTGAATGAGAGTAGTTGGTAACTGTTGATGTTAAATATATTTTCGATTATTTTTTTTACAGAGATATGTGATCCCACAGCTTAGTTATCTTTTCTGATTGTCATGTTCAGATAAAATAATAAGTACGAGTCATTTAATTTTATTTCCAGCGAATGGGGATGACCTCTCTTAGCAGTATATGATTACGGATATACGTAAATAGCCTCAAAAGATATAGTAAACTGGTATGGAAATCTTATGTTGATAAGAACATGGAAAAATATACAGGTTAGCGATTTACATTATTTTGATTAAAATATAAGGCTTCGTTTTTTCACGATTAGTGCCAATTCTTAAAAAAAAACAGAAATTTTACTTATAATAATATGTTTTTTTGAATTTCGTATGCAAAAAAATATGTTCCTTCTATTTAAATGGTCTAAAAGTTTAGGATAATAACCTAAGTATGTTTTTTAATATCAGCTATATAAAATATTTTTTTGTATTCTTACAAGACATTTTTTGTAATATTGTAATAAATATTGTATAATGTGTAATTGTTAGATTGTGTAATTGCTATAACAAATAGAAATACCACTTTTTCTTTCAATAATGTATTATCAAGAGCTGCTTTAACTGTATACACGTTAATATGAAATGTTTGTCATCAGCTCTAGAATATATTAATTAAAAAATTTCCATTTTTACCGATGTTATCAAAATATAATGTAAAATAATCCTCTGCATTTCCAGTAATTCATCCACTAAATCAAATACTTAATTTTTTTTATTGCATGATCCTGTTGAGGATGCACCAGACAATTAAGAGTATTAAAAATGACATTAAATATGAGTTTATTTAAATTAATTAATTTATCTAGTTTAACTAATACCGCCATATTTCAAGATGATAATTCACCCATACACATAGCCAAAAGGATTCAGTCTTGGTTTGAGGAATTTCAGATCATCAAGCATCTTCCCTGGCCAACACAACAGTCAGACCTCAACATAATTGACCCGCTATAAAGTAGGTCTCCATTTCCAACATTATTGAAGGAAACCCGAATAATTGCAGATGTTTTAAAAGCACCTAATGGCCATGCCATGATCATATTATTTAGTGCAACCCAAAATATTATTTAGTAGTTAGAAATGATGGAGCCATGTT
The DNA here is from genome assembly GCF_030347505.1 of Rhynchophorus ferrugineus. Classification (NCBI taxonomy): domain Eukaryota; kingdom Metazoa; phylum Arthropoda; class Insecta; order Coleoptera; family Curculionidae; genus Rhynchophorus; species Rhynchophorus ferrugineus. The sequence continues at coordinate 84,016,185 of NW_027472580.1, read as the reverse complement.
TCATCCATTGTCACATGTCGACGCAAAACTCGGGTTTATTACGTATGATCATCTTCAAATACTACTCCGAACCATAAACACATCGTTGTTTTTGGTGAAAAGTGAGCTGGCGTGGCACCCACTTTGCACAGAGCTTTCTCATACCCAAATATTCGTGAATGATATGATGTACACGTTCAGTTGATGTCTTTAGAGTGTCTGCTATTTCATTCAGTTTCAATTTACGGTCATTCAAAATCATTTTGTGGATTTTTTAAATGTTTTCGTCAGTAACAACCTCTTTTGGGCGTCCACTGCATTCATCGTCTTCGATGCTCATTTCACCACGTCTAAACTTAGCATACCAATCCTTGATGGTTGATTTTCCTGGAGCAGTATCCGGAAACTCGGCATCAAGCCAAGTTTTTGCTTCAACTGTATATTTTCCCTTCGAACAGCAATATTTTATCAACACGCGAAATTCCTTTTTATCCATTTTTTTCACAATAACAAAAGTGGCTTCACTCAAATGCTTTAATTCACAAATTAATGATCCGTCAAATTTATACAAGCATCTTTGAGGGTTAGGACTAACTAAAACACATATGGATTTAATTCTAGTAGGGCCATCTATATGTCAGGCTGGAGACTTTTAAATTGACCTGTTATAGAACAAATAAACCGGTAATGATTACACTTCATTGTTATTTTTAAGGAACGAAAAAATCAATGAGGAAAAAAGCAAATAATCACCTAACCGTGAAAATCGGCGGCTTCCACTCTTCAATTGTGGCGAGACCGGCCATTATCCTATAAGAAAAAAGAGCATTTTTACCGGCAACTAGTCGCCCGGTGCCCACTTATAGCGCGATGCTAATAATAAGCAATAATATGCCGTAATTACCAACGGATCTAGAGTGGTTTAACGACGCAGCATCCTGTATAATACGAGAGTCGTAAAAAGAATAACATAATGGAACGATAACCATCCGATGGGCTTATGGTGCCTTTCGAATCCTGTGTGTACGAACGAGGAATGTACTTGGAGTGACCTGTAATGGTTTGATGCGCTTATCTGTGGGAATGTTGTTTTCGGTTTCACAAAGCCTCTTCATTCTCGTCTATCTGACTGACTCTCCGGTACGTTCACGTTTTTCGTTGTGAACGTTTATTATTTTATCATATTGTTTTCACTTATGATGCGGCCTTATTGGGATATCGGAAAGTATCAGGTTCCAGTTTTAAGTTACATTTTATTTGCATATATATGTATACCCCTTTTGTTGTATGTATTATGCGCTTATTCCATCGTGGATTTGAGTTTGGGTAAGATCGGAGATAATCGACAAGTAGCATTCTATTATTAGATAGAATACTATAATGATTATAATTTTTATTGTTTACATATTTAGATTATCTAAACTTTCGCAATCATTAAAAAGGGTAAAATTAAATTCTTTCCTTTCTTATTTTTCAAAAAATGCAAGAAATGCCTTTAAACTTGGTGAATAAAATACAAGTATTCAACCAAATATTGTAATAGTCGCTATCTTGAGAACATACAAGCTACTACAATGGCGATTACAATACTATTCGTCTATAAACAAAGTCAACAAGTTACTCTTCGAACGACTCTAACACACTATATGTGAATTCAGTATTCACAATTTAATAAGCAAGATAACAACACAACGATTATCAGTCTCGTTACATTTTTCCTTGGAATATCAACTTGAATGATTATTCCGAACTCCGCAAATATAACGTAGCACTGTCTCTCTCGATTTTCGTAAAACATCAAACTGGACAGTCAGCACAGGCTTAGCATCAACAGTTGTCACAATACAGCGATTAATAATATCAAGAATAATGAATATATATCATCTCCAAATTCTTGTATCTCCTAATTGTTTGTTCTTCAAATTCAAATAACCAACATCACCACGTCTTGGCTTAAATAACATGCGAATAGCCTCGGTCTCGTCTGTTATTTTCCAGGCCTCAATGTCTTCTGATTTTCCAGCAGGCATTGTGGGTACTAAATATTTCCACATGTCAACTTGTGCAACCACTAGACAGTATCGGTTTTAATAATTGTCCTCCAAGTCTTCATATGTAAAACCTCAGTAAGCAAGTCACATGTCTAGGCTGAAATAACAAGCAGACAGTCTCGTCACGGTTGTTATTGCTCCTTGCCCAAACGCCGCATATCTCTCGCCAATATCTCCGTGACCTCAGGACATCAACATGGTCCTCGTGGTAATCCAATTTTCAACTTAATTCATTGAAACTATCATACATTCACATCAACTATAGCACCTTTCGCATGTAGGATGAACCTCCGTCAATAAACATCACTCACATTCACTATTTTGAATTGTTCGTCAGACTTTTGCATTAATTTTCACTTGCCTCTATAGCTTCAAGACTCATCATTTAAATATACATCTAATTTCGCTTTTTGTTCTCATCGTAATGTCACTTCTGTTTCAGTGGTCTTTAATACATTCTCATAGTTCGATTTCTAAATTCGATGCAACATATTTTCAAATAAATCACTTTAACAATATTCCTTCTATGAAATCGTCTATGGTCTCATAATACTTGTACAATTCATCTACTATTTTCCCGTTATATCGCCGATTTTGTCAATTATATCGTCGAGCATAAACATAGTTCAGTAATTCTGGTTTCACTGCTTCTCAAATCCACTGTATTCGCCATATCTTCATATCTTCTTTGAATAGCTTCGTCGTTCGTAACCCAACGTATATTGCCGTTGAATAACAATACGTGATCATAAAACTAATTCAAGTGCATTTTGGGAATAATCTCATCTCTGATTTGTACAAAATATTTGTATTTTATTTACAAAGAAATAAAAGTATCTCTTACCAAAAGTTATTGCCTTTAGTCATTTATATAATAAATCACTTTAAAATATTTCTAATTTAACATTTCAAAAACTTTTAAAATTCCTACGAAAACAAAATAATATTAATAGGTGCTTGTATGTATTTTGTTCTGCGATATCTCATCTATATTACCTATCCTAACCGTTAAATTCGTTTATATTTTTCTAAGTAAAATGACAGTTGTCCATTTAGTATTATAGAGTTATCCAGTCTACACAGATGCTAATCATGAAATGATCAAAATTGTATTTTCGATATTCCTTAGTTTTGCTTCTTGATTGAAGAAATCTACTTTCGAAGTACATTAAATCAATTTATAATGATGCACTTTCGCCAATTGTTGTGTTTGGTTTCAATGTTTTAAAGTTGGTGATTGTGATGATATGACAAAGAATGGCTTGAAGGAGTAAAAAACTTCGAAGACAATGAATTCTCAGATTTATTGGACGAAAACTAAACTCATCATTAACTTACAGACAGCTTATCAGTTGATGATTTGGCTTACGATTATACATGCCCTTTAACATAGATATACATTATATTCTTATATATATATATATATATATATATATATATATATATATATATAATAACAAAACATTCAAAGAATAGATAGAACATGAGTCATAGAGTATGAGGTTGGAAAATACAAGTCTTCGATCGAAAATAAAAGAGGAGAACCGGAGGAATCTGTCCTAAGTGCTCAACTCGTTGCATAGTCGGACGTAAATAGACACCAGCCTTGGACCGAGGATTAGACTAATTACTATTTAATTTATCTACGTCATCGCCAAAGATGCCCTGGAATATTTCTAGCATAGTTTGCTATATATATCGAGATAATAGGGCATATTTAGAGTGTTTGCCGTGAGGCAGTAGGGAAAATCTCCGATCGCATAATGCGGTTCGATTTTTTCGATTGATAGATAAGCCGTAAAACGCGTATAGTAAGTGGAAAATTGATGCAGTATAGTTTCTTAGGTTGTTTTATTTTGTTTGTTGTTAAGAATAGGATTGCCAATGTCAACTTATCAAATTCTCCAATAATCGAAGACAAATTCCACAAATTCAGGTGAAAAAATTGCTAATTTCTCAATGTTATCGTGACGTTAGATTGAAATCGTTATATTATCATCAATATTATCTTTATAATGTTCAAGCTCATGTCGATTAGAATCCAGAATAGCATGAGACCGACACTTGTCATCTAATTGTTGTGTTATAATAAATGTATGAACCACTGGAATCTGCAGCGGATATAAATGAAAATAAAGGCTAGTTGAAATCAAATGGTTTGGTATTGGTATTCAATATCCATAAATAATCTAAAACATGTTTTGAAACAAGACTTGGTCATGATGTCGGTCAACGTAAACTCTACTGTTATGTGCTACAGAAAGACCAATTGATTGAGCACGCGAACGATTGCTAGCATTACAACTTCCTTCGTTTAAACTCAGTTTTTTCATTATAGGATGACAGTAATCACCCAGAAAAGGCTTAATCATCAAAACATCATCAGCCAACTGTGTTCGTCCCGCCCCCAGTATAGCTAACAAATTATTTTGTTTCAATTTAAATGGCCCAACATTGAGAGAATTAGAAGAAAATCACTCCGATTTAGGATGATTGGTAGTTTTTTTAAAGCATTATTTTTTTGGAGATGAAATTCAATAAGTATTTAGTCTAACTAATAAGATAACTTATTTTAGAATGCAATTTTAATTTTTTACAAACTCTTTTGAAGTTATCCAGAAGAATTACTGATTGGGGACGAGCAAAGTGTTCAGCAACATGATGTAAGTTTTGATTTAAATTTACTTTCCATGATGCTTATAAAATCACTTGGGCTTCAACAGTACCAACCTCATTAAATATTATTAATCAAATATAACGTACGTAGTTCTTTTATAAGTTGAATTGGATATAGCAAAAGTTGTTTCATTAAAACCACTGTAATTTGACTCGTATTGCTTATTATCTGGAAATTATATGGGAGTTTGTCAATAGTATTATTTGTGTCTATGTATTAGACCAAACATATCTTTGGATAATACCGATAATGAAAAAAATACCGAAAAATCAACATGTTTATTTCATGTTTGCTATCCAAAGAGTTATTATTGTTAGAGTTATTAGTTATTATATCTACCATATTATAACCATATTATATATATGTAGGTATTTTATGCGGAAGAAATATAGTTCAATTATATTGTTTGGTGTAAATCAACAGTTTTGAAAGTATGCCTCACAAAAGATTAGGAGCTATTGTGGTACCCTTAGGTTTATAGCTATTTTGGTATTCTACCAAATAACTTTATTTGAGATTTAGTGATTCACTGACCAGAAGAAAAGGAGAACTAAACTGTGTAAATGTGATATTTACAATCAGAAATAAAGTATAAAAATATTTAACAGTTTGAAAAACAATACAAAGATATCCATTATTATAAAAATGAAAGTAATGATTGTTGTAATAATCATTTTATTATTCTTATCAATACCCTAAAATTCTAAAAAACAGAAAATTTATTTCTAATCGACAAATATTTGCATAGTGCTTTGCTATCTATATTTTAGAATGTACGTCAAAATACAAGAACATTAATGAAAAGTCTGATCACTCATCAATCAGATCAGAAGAGAAACAAAAACAATAACTAATATAGTGAATCCAGTATCCAAAAAGAGTCACCTTGATGAAGGAATGATATATATTATTTGTCACAGAACCGAAATTTCAATATAGCCCGAAAATATTAACCCAAGAATATAAGAATTTCATTGAAATGATAAGTGTTCGAAGCTACTACCGTTCGAAAGTTTGAAAACACGTTATTCTTAACTGCAATAAAGAAATACAGCAATAAATATTTAAATTAACATGTTAGTATTGGAGTTTAATATTAATTATGCTTTATTTAGAAAAATGATCTTGCGATTTCTTCTAAAGTGTATATAATTGGCTAAAGTTTTGTTTTTCAAGAAGGTGACGATCCTAGGCACCCTTATAGAATTAGTTTGGGATGAATTAGAGATAAAAGTGAAGAATCGAGGTGAATAGAAGTGAATAAGAAGACAATAGACTCCAAAAACGTAAATAAGTTAATAAATGGGATGGGTAAAATTTGAATGAGTAATTATATATTTTGACGAGACCAAAATTTAAAGACAAATGTATTTTTTGTTTGTCCTAATACTGGATGTAATTAAGTAAATAAATCAATATTTCAACTATTGAAAGGTAATCTATATATTATAGTTCAATTAATATCATATAAGTTTTTTATCTTTTAATTTATTTGTAAGTATAATATGTCACAATAAAATCTAAATAAACGAATTGCAATTTGATTCTTTTAAGCGACCTTTTCGTTTTCCTAATGGCTGTTTATTACTGGATCTCTAGAACTGCAAATGGAAGGTAAATCATTATTTAAGATATCGGTCAAGGTGAACTATATTGTTTCGTGTAACAGATCTCCTGATTTATATGGATGGCGTGCACGATTCTTCAACTTCGTCCATTTAAATTAGTTTTTTCTCATCATGATATGACAGTAATCAGTTCGAAAAAGCTTAATCATCAAAACATCATCAGTTATTCGTGATCGAACCGCCCCAGTGTGCTAAAAAATGATTTTGTTTCAATTTCAATGAACCCACAGCGAAAGAGAGGGAGAGAGAGAGAGAAACCGCTCCCACTTGGTCGATGTTGCCGTCGCAAAAACTGTTCCAAATTACCAACTTAAATATCAATCATTACGGTAAAATGTGCTGGCGTTAATGTACTTTCACTCGCACGACCGAGCAAAAACTCGATACGGATACGTAGCCGAGAAAAAATAACGAAGACGATCCCAAAACGGTCAGCGAAGGGTTCCAGACACCATAAATGGTTCTCGGAATCGGCCTGTGAGCTTCTTCTTCTTCTTCTCCTTTCCTCCTTAAACTACCGGTTTTTCAGCTGGATGATTAATCGGCATTTTGGTCGTGTATTTTTTTCATTCTCTTTTATTCATGTATGTGTGTGTGCCTCTTTATTTTTAGCACCACTGATTTCACATATAGAGTCTATTCAAAATAACAGTCAACATACGTTATCAAGATGTTTAATGTATTGCCTGTCGCAATTTGTAAATTCGTTTTAGTGTCAGACAATATTTTCCTTCTCGTTTTATTCTAGTTAAAAAGAGCCACAATGCTGTCTGATAAGTTCGAACACGTAAACGAACCAGCCTGCAAAAGTCGTCCGGTTGTCAAAAGTTTGCAAAATTCTTCAAAATATTAAACATAATATCTATAGAGTTTGATGATATGTTATGTTATAACTGTTTGGCAGATAAGACAAATCCACGAGGGAAAATGCAGTAATTAAATCTAGTTTTATCAAGACAGATGTATACGGTAATAGAACATACTAAGGAGAAATACTACATACATAAAATACATTACTTGGATATACAATTATTAATTAAGGCCATCAAGGGATAACACTACATAAAAACGCGCCTATAAATCTAACTCATAGGTAGTGTGGAAAATAGTTAAATGGAAATATAATAAAACACAACCGTAACCTACAAACTAATATAACGGTATAATTAATTGTAGTTTTCATTAAATGAAAATAAAAACTTAAAAATACAAGTGTCAAAAAAGTCGGGCAGCGGTGTTACCTGGAGACGAGGCTTGGGCAGTCGATGGTGGCACGTCTGAACCAAACGATGGTCGGTTACTGAATCATTGGAAATACCCTTCAATAATATCCCAGATAACCGCCTCGGCGTTGCCAGCTATTCGTTATCGTGTTCTTATCTATAATTCTACATGCCTCAAGGTCGCTATAGAATAATGATTTTGCAGTGTGCAGGAATAGTGGAGAACGATACTTTGAAAATATCTAATTTAATAAAAAGCATTGACCTGAATGAAATAAATAAAACATATAACATTAATCATCAATGACACCCTAATGATCCAATGACTACTATTCTTGGTGGTGGAGGAGTGAAACAAACAAGGAAAAAATAGTACATTTTTATAAAGAGCATTTGTAAATACATTATTGTTTTATAAAAATAATGATGTAATGACTGGAAACTTCTTTCAGGTGATAGTTACTATGGTCTGCAAGATGACAGTATTGCTTTGAGATAGATGAATAACATATACAGATTTCTAGACCTTTTGAAAATAATTTTAGATAATATGAAATCTTTATGTTAATATGGTGCATGGACTTGACGCAAACATATTTCCATAATATCTCTATATAAATATGGTATTTTTCGCTTCATTTTTTCAGATTTGCAATACAATTTTTCAATATTATACGACTTTTTATCTTCAAATGTTTCCCAATTCTTAACACGTTCAATTATTTTCATATTACTCTATTTGCTAGTCTTTGCAACATAACTATGTTATGATTATTGCTATTTAATTTCATTGGACTAAATTTTCATAAAAAGATATACAAAGAAAAATATACTAAATGAAAATTTTTCAACGCCAGTTACAAAACAGAGTATATGCGCTTGCGCAGAGATTGGCAGAAGAGTACTTGTCCCCTGAGACTATTAATTTAAGTAAACGAAAATGTGTAGGTACTAGTTTGAAATTATCTTCTGCTTACTGTATCCTATTACGAAGGGTACTTTTGATCGTTCCTGACCATCGTTTAGTTTAGACGTGCCACCATCGACTACCCAAGCGTCTTCAGGTCACACTGCGCCGTTTCCTTTTATTTATTATATTTCTATTTTTATATAACGCTCACATAATGTAACCACCGCTGTTTTATTTAGTCTTGCCTCCATTCACCGAGCCATAACATACCAAAATTTCAACACTAAAAACAACAAGAAAAAAGGCTTGATAGGGACCTGTGCGATTCTTTGTTGATGCCTCAGTGGGCATAGGCCCCAGGCAGGAACCCGTCACACCAGATCCAACCAATTAATATTTTTTGCGGTCCTTTGTTTTTTTAAATCATTAATTAGGTATAATGGGATTTAAAATGAGCATAAGTTGTTATTTACAGTCATTCGCCCGTACAACCGATATCAGACATGTAGAGCGCGTTTCATTAATTTTAATATATTGTTTTGAACGTAAAAAAAATAACCAGTAGGCTTCCGTTCCTAGCCTGCTTTATTAGAGTATACATTAAAAATTATCGTGGTCCGGAGATTCGGCTACTTTCGGAACTATTCGTATATTCGTCGGCGCAATCTACTACGCTAGCCGAAATGCTAAACGTCGATGCTGCCAAGTTTACAGCTAGGCTATTTGCTTATCAATGGCGATGTACCGTATTGCTCTGATTAAATTTATTTGAATTTATTTGTTTAACTATTATTGTGTTCGATATAGCACGTTTAAAGTTATATATTGTGATGTTACTTTATACTTTAAACGAAGGCCTTTTAGTTTAACATTTCAGTGTTATAACAGGATTACAAATATGGAGAGTCAAAGGTAGGTTTAGTTTCAGTTGTTACAAATAGGATAAATTAATTAAATGACTTAAATTTTGCAGTGAGAGGAAACTAATGTCAAGTTTGTAATATGAGCGTGCCGTACAACTAAAGCCGATAACAAGAAGGATCATCTTCCTTCTCTGTGTCTCCAATTTAATGATTTTAGTATCCATACAAACTGAATTTCAGCATCATCTTTGTCGGATCCATAATATAGATGTCAAACAAGCTAATCTATATTTTAAGAATTTGTAAGGCTTTGATAGTTGGAAGCCACAGGACGATAAAGAAGAAGATATTGCTTAAAGAATTTCTTAGGAAACAAGAAGTCCAGAAGCTTATATACCACTGTATAAGGAGTTATCATCAAGGTAGTATTTTCCATAAAACTATCGATATGATTATTATCTTATAAAAGAATTTTAGGTAGTGTACGATTAGTCAAGAAGGGTTACAGGCAAAAAATTAATTTGAGTCTGTCTATGTAAGTTTTTCTTTTGTTAAGAATGTTATAAGACTCAATATTTAAGCAAATTCAAGTAGCCAATATGAATCCCAGAATAATATTCGACAACTGAAGTTTGACAAGATAGTGGGGAATTATATATTAGCTATAGGGTAGCTATTTAGAAAAGGATTTTACTTGCTACAGTTATATGATTTGTTGATAAGAAAAAGTAATCTGCCAAAATATCAAAGAAGAGAAAAGCAGACCTAAGCAGAAGTATATATATATATATATATATATATATATATATATATATATATATATATATATATATATATATATATATGTATATATATATATATATATATATATATATATATATATATGTATATATGTATGTATATATATATATATATATATATATATATATATATATATATATATATCTACTTGAGTCCTTGATTTGATTAATTATGGTGGTGTTTTTTTTTTTAGACGGTAAGCCCTTTTTCAGTGTAAGTCATTTTTACTATATATACGTATGTATGGTATATATAGCTTAATATAAAACTTATGAACATTACCCTTTATTTTAATAACTAATACGGAGTATATTTTACGCTTCGAAGACTAACCCTATGTAGATATCGGGGTCTACCGGACCACGATTATTTTTAATGTATTCTCTTTATTAGGTACCATAACTCGGAGAATTGCTTACTGTACTGTATCGAAAACTATCCATTTAAACATTTAACAAGAAACTTCCATCCGGTCTACGATATTATTGGTAAAAATGATCTCAAGTATCATGACTTTGTGGATTTGAACAGCCTGAATAATGTTTTGGTACGGTAAATATAACACACACAACTGACATTATGTAAATTAATGTATTTTTAGCCTGATGTAGAATCAGTAATGTGCAAATATACCCCCGAGAGTTAGTAAATGTGACTGAAAAACTTTCGGTTTTCTAACACTTAACCTCAATCCACACTGTTTACCTTTCGTTGACATTTCTTTGCCCTATACGCTAATATTTACATCTCAACTGTTTATATAGTTTTTTATATGCAATGAGTTTAACGTATATGTATTATAATAAGTTTAGAATGTTATAAATAAATTACTACATATAACATCATAAATAAATCGAAAATTTTAGTGCTATTTGGATTCAAAGATTTCTTATGTTTTGATTCTTTTGATTTGAGTTTCATAATAACTATTTTTAAACTTAAATTTGAATAACTTTATTATAACACCTGATCTCTAGAATTTTCGCCACAACTTCTCATTCAATTTTTTTAGTATATTTTAGTCTCCTTTTATATCAACTAGGATTTATCTGGACTGGACAGGAAATTCCTGAAAATTATATTTTGTTAGTCCGTAATTCAGCATCATTACTTAAGTCCATTAAAATTAATAAGAATACGTTCTATATGGTATTAATAATTCAGTTACTAGGTTGTTCATTTATTTTTCGGAACGTCAATTAATTTTCAACAGTAGACATTCAACAGCGTTGTCATTTTCATTGTTTACCATTCAAAAGGATGTAACCTAAATTTATTGTTCAAACCAAGTTTGAAAACAAACATTTAGATAACACACCTATTCACTTAGCTCAGAAAATCATAGCTAAAACCAAAAATAAAAGGGCTATGCAAATGAGCAATTTTTTGTTCGTGAAAAATGTCTTCCAGAAAACTTTTAGACATTGATGAGGATATGGATAGATAAAACATAATGTTTATAACTGTACATCCGTTACTCAATTATGTTTCATTTTTATGAACTTATTGAACATTGCTAAACTGCTGTTAACCAATCTAATTAAATTATTATATTCAATGGTTTTTTTCCAGAGGTTTAAAGGCAATGCGAAAGATCTAAAAGGAGGGAAAACTTCTACCGCCGTCTCGTTGCTTGTCAGTCAAAAACAATTCACGCTGAAAAGTGGATTTACAACGACAATAAACAGATACAATTATGCCAAAACTCAGTTAAAAGTTGCAAAAAGTGTGAAGGTCGTTGATGACTGAAATGACTAAAATGGCAAGTTCTGTCACATCGACTGTACTCACCAAATATACTACATTCTGGCTTGGGTGAGAAATGTCGAGAAGAAGTCAAAAAGAAATCAATGAGTGAATAACTACCAAACAAACATTCTTGTTTCAATATGTTATCGCCATATTGTCAGAAATTTTTTCTCAATGAATACCTTTTAATAGTTTTTAAAATAGATCGGAATATATGCTTCCACCTCCTATAATCCTTTTATTAAAAATGTTTAACTTATAAAGCTGTAAGCAATATTATATTTAAATTTGTGACAAGAATACGAGATTAATCTTTCTAAGCATTTCAGCCGTTTTATTACATTTTATATTCAAGTTGCTCGAGCTGTAGAAAATTTTACAGACACTAGAATGATAGCAAAAAAATGAGTTATCGACATGTTCTTAGCTTCGTTCATGTTATTTTCAATGTTGTTAAAATTAACTCCGTAACTCCACCGATCTAGAGAACAGTGTTCCTTCTTTGGAAACGATTAAAAAACCTGCGCTCTTATCTATAGATAATAGTAAACAAATATAAAACAAGCATGTTTCAAGCAGTTTTAAACTACTTTTGTTTAATTTGAACCTTTGATTTTGTCCAGTATATATAGAAATAAGAATGTATTTAAATTAATATCGTACAATTTGAATGTCGAACAAATGAAATCTTTTATTCATCTAACAATTCCTCTTTTCTACCTACATGTAAGCAAATAAAGGCCTCGTTGTATCTACGGAAACAACAGTTGGTTTTTTTTCGCGATAATAAATTAGAATCAACAGTTTCGATAACTTTTCCAAGAATACTTTTCGCCGTTCAGCAATAAAAAAGACGGTCAGCTAATGAACCTGCTAACACACCCAGACGTTTCGAATAACCTTCTGCGAGACTGAGTGTGTGAATATGTACACGGTGATTTGTTTCATACTTGGAACTTATGTGATGGATAAGTTAGATGACGGTGGTGTGGCTGGTATAACTTAAAAACTGCCACCTATCTGGTCATGGTTTTATTTTTGCACCTACCAAAATATTCGGATATTCTAATAAATGGCCCTAGTATATGGTGCCGTTTGTTGCTAACCATATCTAATAAAGTTAAGTAATTGTCTACTTTTTACAATCGACTGTTTCAGTATCTACTTGTTTCATTCGAGTGATTTTTAACGTTCTGACTCTGTCGTCCTGGCCGCGACTTTGATAAAGATGTACCCAATTTATGCTTACATAATATGTAATATATGTAGTTTAATGCTTTTTTGGTAGTTTGCTTGTAAATAACAATATATTGCATATTAATATTATAGCATTTTGGTACGATATTTTTCATGATCGTTAATGTAATAGGGTAAAAAGATTAAAATTGTGAATGATAAATAGGAAATTATTTTGACTGTTTTTATGGCAATAATATATAGGTAATATTTCGATTACTTTCTCGATTTTTGTTAAAAAATACTTCCATTTTATCATGGAGTATTTTTTTTTCTATGGTTAGGTATATGTTTAATTTTTATATAGTATTTATGGTTATTGTTCATCTTTAGTTTTTAGGTTTTGTTTAAGTTCTGGCGTATTGTCTATATTTATTATAGTATATTATTTAAAAATAGCAATTAACACACTAAAATACAATAAAACATTTTTGGGGTATTATTCCATTCCATAGAAAAATTCTATTTCATTTTACAGAATCACAGAACATTCAGATATAAAAGTAATTCTACTTCGTTTAACATTAAATTATAAGTTGCATGTTATGTATTATTATTATAACAGTATTCAATAATTATTTTTCTCCTTTTCTTTTTTAAAGTTAGTTTATATAGGAATTTATATATCTCTGTCTCGCTTATACTAACGTTGGAAAATATAACCACATATAAAATTAACTGCTACAAGCAATTATCTCCGTCGTTTCCTCTCTCACAATTTGTACAGAAAAGGATTCGTACATCTTCGTCTGACATCATAAATTGAAAAAAAAAACAATCGAACCGTGCATTTACTCGCTAGTTTTTTGACTATCGACTGTTTTCTCTGAAAACAGTCGATAGTTCCCAACGCTGTAACCCAAACTGTTGTAGGATTCTTGGTTTATTCTACATTTAAACTTTTTGTGTGCTTAATACTTGTAATGCTTCAATTTATTTAACTATAATAGGCCATCCAATGGCCATGAGGTTTCTCTAACGTAAAATTCAAATACCAAAAGAAATATATGAGAAATTAATTGCTAACTATTAGTAATACTAAGAGTAATAGAGACTAGTTAAAATTTGTTTAAAACCTAGAATTTACAAAGTAAATCTCTCAGAATCATTTTACAGTCTGATAAAAGCAAATATTCTATTAGTGTTTTTCTTGTGGGTTAGTTAAAAACGATTTGGTTGGGCCTGGTAGACCGTCAGCTAACAAAGCATTCCTGCCACCACCATAAAACTTATGCATTCCACTTAACCATTAAATTAAAAGCCAATTTAAAAAAGTGTATTTCCAACAAATAAGACTGTCCTGTCTTTGTTACTTGTTTTTTTTTCGCCGCATTCGCTCGGAAGCATTTTAATGGTGGAAGATAAATTGTGAATGTGGAAGGCCAAGACAGGCGGACATATCGAAGGGGTCATTCCTGAAACGTTCTGGCTTCTTTTTTCGACTAGACATCACGGCATGCCGCTAAAATTAGATTTTGGCATCTTGGTTTTGTTTTTTGTCGGTTTATCACGGTCCTGCGAAATCTTGTTTCCATCTACCTTGCGGTTTCATGAATATGTTATGTACGTAATATTTTTGTTAATAAATCGATTTCTTGAAGCAATACTAAAGTACTAAAAGAATAATCTAAACAATCAATTTTTATATCAATCTAGTAAATTAACACTAATAAGCTATTTGTTAAGTACTTATTTTATCATAGACACTTTGGGCTTCAGATATATATCACTGTTTTTAATATACACTGGGTTTTACTTCTAACTTCACTGATCTAGATCAAATGGTTTTATTCTCTTTAATTGTCTGACTAATAAATTATCTAGGAGCTGAATAACTTCGATATTGATGTATCCATTGATGATTGTTGATCTCTGTTATTGTCTTGTATCATAGAATTATATAATAGAACGGACGACGGCCGGTCTAATTCATTCGGTTCAGAGTTGATACGGCAACATAGCGATGTTTTAACATTAGAAATATCCATGCCATATATATAAAAAATACTTTGAATAGACTATGTACTATGTAGTATTATGAATAGGCTACTGATAGATTGTACATAATATCCATAAAGTCTTCACTCGTCTAATTGCATAAATTAAGACTAACACACCTATATTTTCACAGGATAAACAAGATAAACAAAGTAGCTTTAACTGAACGTCATGTCACTGTACTCAAAAGAATTAGTAAATGGCCAGACATTCAGCAGGTAGAACAGGCGGGGATTTATATAAAATATAAACATATTGTTATGTCTGAATATATGGAGGAAACATTAATAATCCTTCAGGAATAAATTAACCCTTGTTAGAGCTCAGGCAACATATTGCAAACCCCAGGAGATCCAAGGCTTGTCATCGTGTCACAAACAAAAAGTATCATCACTGTAAAAGATCAACTTGTTAATGGGCTGTTGAGTGGAATTTAATGAATGGTTTCATGGTCGGCGTTCTGATTTAAAAATGACTCTAAATAAGAAGAAAATAATTGTGAGAAAAAGAAGAAACACCACAGGACCATTGTGGACTACAGTGGTAATCATTGCAAAGTGGCAAGTAAAAAAATGGAGACGAAAAGGATTGTTCTAATTATAGGATTAGTCTGCTGTGATCAGCTATAAAAATCTATGAAGAAATATGTGAAAACTGAGGAAAATCACCAATAAAATAAAGCAGCAATGCAGAGCCCGAAAAGGAAGAAGTATACAGAAGCATATGTTCAGCATAACACCAATAATAGATATGGAAAATGCATCTGCCAGAGCAAGAAGAGAAATATTTTATTGGAAATATTTATTTATATTTTTTATTAGAAATGAGTGAATGATAAATGTTTTAATTACAGATAATGAGAAATCAAACACCTTCAGGACTTAGATCAACTGGAAGCCCTAAGGTCCAGGAATATGAACAATATTGAAATATTGTAAGAAGCTTTTACTGATAAAAACGGATAACTGCAGAAAGGTGGAAAAACAGAAGCTGAAAATAATGGGCCGAATTTTTACACAAAACAAACATGATTCAACAAACATCAAATTATTTTATCAATAATTTTATTCATAATTATTTAATGAATAAGTTTAATAATATAATTCCAACATTTCTAACAATTTTAAACAAAAGATAAAAATATGTAGTCAAAAATTATTTAAAAATTTACTAGATGTTTTATACTTAATAAACATGCACCAGCTGTCAGTAGAACTGATACATGTGGGGCCCTACGTGCTCTGTACATGACGTAATGCCAACGTATTAATTTAAATTTAAAAAATGTTAATATATATCATAGAAAAGCCTCGAGCCACAGCCATACGGTTTAAATAATTGTCATAGAGTGGCGTAACTTCTCAATAGAAATTCTTTTAAATGGAAGGGCCTAACGTAACTATATTATTTTTATAACTATAACAAACGTTTTTGTAACTACGTTTTTCATGTCGATTGTGTTTTATGTTGCACCACCCGAGTTCTTCAAAACGTTGAGTTTTTCACACAGTATTCCAGTTTTCTTTTTATTTTAATTCTATTCATTTAACTATTTTATTCAGTTATTTATTTATTTATCTATTCATTTATCTATTCAGTTATCTATTCATTTATGTATTCAGTTATCAATTTATTTTGAACATTCTCCGCTATTTATTTATTTAATTATTAAAACTCATAATCACTATAAATCAAAGATAATAGTTTTATGGTTGCAATTGTAAATATAAATTGTAGCTATCTTATAATCCAGAGGCTAATTCCATAGTGGCCGAAGTTTCTGATGTATCGTTATGATCTATGGATAATTTGAAGCATACATATACGCCACCGAAAGTGCTTTCTACTGGCTCTTGATGGCAGCTTATTTAGCGTGTGGCTTTTAGCTTTCTCCCTTGTACGCATTGCCCGTCCATCATAGCCAGAGCTGGAGAAGTGAGTGCACTAGTAACAGTATTGTTCATTTGTTAATTTGGGTGTTTTGTTAATATAAGGTGGTACGTCGCGTGCTATCCCTTTGTACCGTGTGCACCTGTCATACTTCATCCAAGCACAATTTATTATTGCTATCAGATATCGCTATTATCTTTCATCATTATTCTCTAATGACAGGTTTTAGGTATTGTTATCACCATCATCATTGAAAACTCAACAGACCAACGTACAAATTCAATTACCAATCAATTGGTCTTAATTATCTGTATCATCACCGTTGTTAATCAACGTGGCCGATAATTCCTTTATATCTTACTCTTATTCTAAAAAATTGGTTGCTCAGGTACTTTTTTTTTATCTCTTTTAGAACTGTTAATCGATTTATTATTGTTTGTAAGTACTTTACATGATGTTTGTTTTTATTGTGTATATATTTTTTCTAACTAAAATAAGCAAATGTCCTTTAAATATAATTTAATTTTTTTATTTACGCCCACATAGTAAAATTCGTTCTGTAATATATATAGCAGTTAAATTGTGCTTTAATTTTGCATAATATTCAAATAATTCAATTCAAATAGGCAGCCGGAGAACTGTAAAATCACAATGATATATTTGTCTTATGTAAAAGAAAGCATTGCAAAGTGTTTTCATTGACAATGTAATGTTGAATAAAATTGATATGGAATATGAAATAAATTCGTAACAAGCTCTTACACAAATATGAGAGGTATTTCGTCGTTATTGCCTATAAAATTGAAAATTATTCAAATTGCATTTGTTTTGCATAAAACAAGCGGTAAGTATATTTATTCACGGCACCCTTTGTATATAGAGTTAAATAATATTATATTTACATAGAATGTCCATGCCAAGTCACTTATCTATTATGTTTTATGATTTATATGAAATATATGCTAATTGTTATATTTTATATAGGTGTAAGTATTAGTTGCATGTACATAAAAATAATAAGATATTAAAGAATAGTTCGTTAAACGTAAGCGAATATATCTATTATATCTTGTTGTCTAAAAGGAAGATCCTATACACAAGGTAAAATGTTTGTTATACTTACTACAGATCTGTGCTTTTTGAGCTCATCAATTCTATGTTACAATATTACGAGATTCATCCAAAGTTACCAAAACTATGGAATATGGATATAATCAATAGTGTTTATAATTAGTGATATCTGCCACTAACTCTCAATGTAACAGAATCTAATAAGAATGTCAGAGTATTAGAGTGATAATGATATTTAAATAATTTTTATTCGTCTAAGTCTAATATATATTTTATAAAACGAAACAATTTTCTTAACTCATATTTGTTATAAAAACGTAATGTACATTCTTTTCTTCGACATAAGGCGCTATAATGTGCTGTAATTAACGTAAACCACAATATATTCGTTCTTTGTACATCGAAACATTTAACTTCTTAGAAAGACTACCTGATAGGAGAATTCTGCAAATTATATATAATTTGATGACATTGGTTTGACTCGCAACAGGTGTTGGCTATCAAACAGCAGTGAAGCAGACGGTGAGAAACATACAGCGTTTTCTTTGAGATGATAATATAGTAAATTTAGTTGGGGTGCGTATCCTAATCATATGTTAGCCTCGAAAGCAATGAAATTACGAGTTCAAAAAAGAATATAAGCAAAGATGGAAAGAATATGTCAAAACAAAATCAGAAAAAAACTCAACTATAGGAAAAAAATATAAAAAATATTATAATCAACATTATGATAATAAATTTATACGGATTTTCTCTTCTTAATTTCTCTTACCACTGCTTTCTTGTTAATTAATAGCAACTAGATCTGCTATGAGCAGAACAACAAGAAATAACAGAAGAGCTTAAAGAGAACTGATTTAGAAAGTTTTGAATATTATATTAAATGCATAAAATATACGTGCTCCTATTATATAAAAAAAATCTTTGAGAAAAAGTGAAACTAGATTATTCAGTTTTTGAACGCAGTATTTATAAAATGCGCAGCTATTAAGCTGCAGAATGACAATTGTCAAAACAAATTCAAATTTTTGTTATTTTTGTCTTATTTTGACGTGGAAGATAAAGAACCTTCTGATCGGAAACAAAAATGTCAAAATGAAGAGTTGGAGGTATGACTGGACGAAAATCCATATCAAGACCAAGAACGAGAACTTGAGTAACCATTAAATAATGAGGAGCTAATTTCAGACGTTTTTCGGAAAGCTTTTGAAATGATTTCAAAAGTAAGGATACTAGGTACCAGATGAATTAAAGCCCAGATACGTTGACGATATCCGAAATGTTGATTCAGCAGTTAAAAGTAAATGATGTTCCTAAATTCAATGAAATTGGAATATATTTGATTAAAAATTATGTATCTGTATAACGTTTCATTATGAATAATTGCTAATTTAATTTAGAATTGTTTTGAATAATAATTCATATATTTTTCAGGGTTGTTAGTGTAAAATGTTAGTTAAGTTACTTAAATTGTTGTTATTTTTTTCTTATTTTGACACGGAAGATAAAGAACCTGCGGGTCGGAAACAAAAATGTGAAGATGAAGAGTTGGAGATATTACTGGACGAAGATCCATGTCCAGAACAAGAAAGAGCACTTGAGTAATCATTAAATAATGAGGAGCTAATTTCAGACGTTTTTTGGAAAGCTTTTGAAATTATTTCAAAAGTAAGGATACTAGATACCAGATGAATTGAAGCCCATATACGTTGACGATATCCGAAATGTTGATTCAGCAGTTAAAAGTAAATGATGTTCCTAAATTCAATGAATTTTGGTTCTAAAATGCTAAAAACATATGTATGTCAAGTTTGCCATATTTTTGTTTGGTTCATTAATTCTCAAGCCATATGGATCTGCAATGCAGAACTATATCAGAAGTCTTAACAACTGTATCAGCGATTATGGCGCTACCAGCTCCAAACATTAGATCGGGCAAGGAGTTTTTATCAGAATATTGAACGCCACGTCAGTTTTGAAATCATTTACGCATAATTGCATCCGCTACAATGTGGAAAAGCAGTGGAGAGATGACATCTTTTTGGCGAACGTCGGTTCGGATTCCTAAAGCTTCTGATAAATCAGACCAAATTGGAAAAGAAAACATGACAATGCTCGATCATTAAACAATTATTTGTAAAACTCCGGATACAGAGGAAAGTACAATATATAGAGTAAATCTAGCTCTTTCTGACTACCACTTGTTTTAATCTGTGAACAGCGGCCTTTCTTGGAATATATTCGATTAAAAATTATGTATCTGTATAACGTTTCATTATGAATAATTGCTAATTTAATTTTGAATTATTTTGAATAATAATTCATATATGTTTCAGGGTTGTTAGTGTAAAATGTTATTTAAGTTGCAAAATACTTTGAGGCCAACACACATTACAAACATGAGGTTATGGAAAATCCAAAAATGCTTTTTATTTGAACACCCAAAGCTATCCAATAACCATCAAGCAGACCATATTAGTCGATGTTACTCGACTAAGTTACCAGTCAATCTTCGTCGCCCTGACGTAACATATGTAAATGTCCGTAACCTTGTTTCCGACGGTACTAGCGACTAAGACATCGAAAAACTAACAGTACTCCGGTTACTTCCGCACCAGAAAACTTTTGAGATGAATGTCTGACGATGATTGGGTTCGATTGGTCGTGGTGTGGCTTTACAATAAATAAAATTAAAGGTAATGTTGCAGAAAAGAATAACGTCGCGTCTGTTGTTGGTTTTCGTGCGACGATATGAATGTCAGGTGTGGCCCATCTGGTGCGACAGAATAACCGTAATAATGGTCGAGAAATTATTCGGGGTGAGTCATGCGGTGGTATTTCCGAAAGTACTGTGAATAGTACTGGCGATATTTTACGAAATTTGGTTTCGAAATCGAAAACATCGGAATAATGAAATTGCATTGGACAAAAGACCTAATGAAAAGGTTTACGAGGGTTGCTATTTGTATTTTGAGTCTCGGTGATATTAGGTACCATCTGACGATGATTTTTACCACTTTGGACGTAGATTATCAAGACAAAAGTACATCAATCAACTTAATTGGGCATTTGGCTCTGATATAACGAATTTAATTGTGGCTGAAGTTCGCTAAGAGAATAAAATCTTGAAGATCATACAAAATCTGTTGTTGTGCCAGAAAACATCGATGCAGTCCGCGAAAAGCTATTGCAACATAGTCATGTGACTTATTGTAAGATTGAGACATCCTTGGCCAATATAATGATAACACCAGCAAAATATTGCATAAACATTTAGCTGTGAAAAAGATTTTTATTATGACAAAAGTTACTTCGATCGGGGTTGAGAAACTATTACAAAGACTGATTCAAGCGCATGCATTGGTCACCAGGGAAAATAGTTAAAGAAGAAACAATACAGCCGTTTTCGTTAATACATTACTCTCTTTCTATTAATAGGCTTATTAGAAGCGACATCAACTTAACAGAAACTATTTGTTGTATCTTGAATACAGCAGAATATGTTGCATTTCACAACCACCGAAGAATTTCTAGGTTTGTTAAACGGCCTCTTACAAGTTGATTATCTGCAACTACGTTCTGAAACCTTCGAAGTAAACTCACAAAGAACCTAAATATACTCGATATATATTTTATATATTGCGATTAAATCATGAAAACGTAAGATAAAATACCAGAAAATTGTAAGATCTAATCTGCCTTCAATGTTCGATGGCCTTAGAATATTAAACTACAATACACTACAATAATACATTGTTGATAAATATCAATAACTCCGAAGTGATAATTGATGAAGTATTGTTTCATAGATTAAAAAAAAATCGGGTTGGTACAGAAAATGTAATAGGTGAATTGCTATTCTGCCAGTGTATCGCAAGAATTAAGAGCAGAAAAGTAGGTGCAGTTAAGCTGAAGGAATCCACCGAGTCATTACAGAGTTGTAACTGATTAAAAAAATATATCGAACGATATATATAAAAACGACATATTTATACAACCATTATATCACGTCGAAGCAATCTATGGGGTCAAAATAGAAAATCAGATTTATAAAAAAGTTACAGATATCTAGGACGTTGGGTGCTTGCTGCTCTATTATTTTGTATTGCAATATTTTTATGAGAATGGAAATATTTTGAACGAATCACAACTAGCTTAAACTAGGTTTAATACGGATTACAAATGTATTGAATACATTCGATTAATTAATACAAAACGATATGTCCATCACGTTGTCTGACTCCAAATGGAGAATATACGATTTACCAGTCAAAAAATCTGATCAACTAATATATTATAATATGCCCAAAGATGAACGGATTCGGAAGAACGATCAAAAGGTGGCCTACCACAAGGTCCAATTTATTTAATAATATGAATTATTAATACAGTTTCTTTATATTCAATAACAGTTTGAAAATCATTTCTAAAAAGGTTACATAAAGAATTTGTAAAACTATAGAAGATCCACATATATCAAGGATTTTGAGATTTTTTGTTCATAGGTAAGGAAAAATAAAATAGAATGGCCAAAAAATTCATATTCAAATATCCATATTGTAGCTGCGTCAATGGGGCAAAAAATGATTGCGGTTAGTATTGAAATTACTAATACATGAGAAAAAGTGGTAAAATCAGCTTATTTTGAAAATTTGTGTGTATGGCTTTATGAATTGACGCTCTCAGAAGCATCTGTACGTTCGAATTATTTCGAATATGATGCTTAAGACAAACTCTTAAAAAAGTTTCTCGATGTCCACAGTGTTCAGCAGTTTAGATACAGTTACCAAATGAAGAGTGAATTCCTTGCAGACTTCTATGGCGACTTGGTATAGAATAATCTAAGGATATTGGTATTGATGGAGGGACTGATGATAATGATTTGATACATATTTTGTGTACTTCTAGACTGGAGAAAACACATTTAAAAAGATTAAGTAAATGAAACAAAAAAATATTGATTTATTTTCTTTTTTATCTTAACCATTATTCACATATCCTCTGCGAGTCCAATAGTAGGAAAATGTAATTACTTGTGGATGCATAATAATATAACTCTGACTAAAATACAGTCTGGAATAAAAAAGGTACTGTTCCATCTAGTAGCATGATATTTAAAAATCTTGGGAAGTCTTTGATTAAACCTTCTCTATAAAGTTTTAAACTAGTCTTGTGCAAGATTTGAATAATTCAAATGTATTTTTGATATTTTTGTATCTGGTTAAGGAAGTTGTGTCAGTTTCTTGAGTTTTTAGTGTTGTCAGAATAAGGACCATTCGATGTGTAGAATCTATAAGAAAGGGACAAGTCATCGTCCATTACGACAAAACCAGTGATACTTTCTCTAACATCTCTCCATTGAATACAAGAAACCTTTTGATAATACAAACTCCAGAATAAGAATCAGATCAGTCGATAATTTGGCATAGATAAATGATAGCATAGATAAAACGGTGAGGAAAATCATTATTCTAAAAAAGCGAAATTTTGAGTTACAACATCATAATTTACGTCCACATTTGACGCTATTAATTTGATCAATGTTAAACACGATAACCTTCTTGTACGAAAGCTAAATCTTAATTGACGATCTAGCGTTTTGATTTCAGTTTATTATGACGGTGACGGTTAATTTGTAATGGATCCGACCACTGTGTGAACTGGTTCTGATCGATTAATGGAAATCGGCGTTATTAAAAAAACGATGTTAATGACTCAAGTCTTCGAGCATCGAGGCATTATAAATCGGATAAAACTCTTAAAGCCCGGCGAACAAAAAATTATAGCAATAAGCAGCTAGCGAAATAAATGACAGTATACCAATCAGTTGATTACATCGGATATTCGCAAGAAACTGTTTGGCAGTTATTAAAAACAGCAGGAGCAGGATTAGTAATTACTTATAGTGTTCTGGTGGGCTAATTGAAAACGAATACAATTTCTTAACCCAGTTTTTTTTGAATCGTGAAGAACCGTTACATATTTTAAATTGAATTAATAAAGTGCCAAAATATAATTAGATTTGGTTCATCTTGTTCTTTGTTTCCCCTCGTTTTTTTGCTCTTCAGATATGAGTTGGAGCAACACAATGAACATTTCCTTTATAAAGGTAAAACAAAGAATGCTCTAGAGTGATCTTCCTTTCTAGAGTGATTATAAAAAATTTTTAGTTTTTATTTTGAATCTACAAAACTTTTTAGCTAGACTGTATTTAACCACCTGCTGATGTAAAACAAATTGAAATAAAAGACATAAAAGGGCTAAGGTGTACATCATTAATATATGCAGATTACACAAGAGGAAACATCAACTTAATTTGTACACTTATTATGTATATTTATGTTACAGCTGTCTAAAAGGAATTGAATTTTAAACGGTCCTACTTCATGAATATTTATTTAAAAAAACTGTTTTAGTTTTGATTATATGTATTATATCATTAGAATTTTGTTTGAAATAAAGCATAAAACTTTTTAAAATATTGCTCGATATATTGATGATATGTGATTGACTCCACACTTTCGTAATTGATATTAGTATAAATTTACATGATCTGTCTATGGTTAAAATGAAATTTATTATTCTTGTAGTACTTTCATTTCGGTATTTGTTAAATAATAATACTATTTTATCCAGAATTTTTAATAGTGAAATACGAATTTGGTACAGAAAAACAATTCGTTAATTGTTCTGGACAAATGAAAAACTAATACAGAAAAATATATTCCATATACACAGTATAAAAAAGCGTTTCTTTTCCTATAGCAGTTATGGTTGAAGTTTTGTTATTGGAGCTGATATTGTGCTGATATTAAATGGTGTAAAGATAGTCCTCGAATAGGTTTAATGGAACTTCCAGACATTGATTTGGAAAGAGAACTGAATTTTCAAAGGAGTATAATATACATTATAATATATATAAATTATTTGAATTTGTATATCTTGATGAAACTTGAATTTTTCCAAATGGTTCATTGGGGCACTCTTCGCAAGACAGTAACAAGCAAAGTCTCTCTAACTGTTTTGTAGATATGGTAAATGAATTAGACAGAATTCAGTGATAAATTTTATGAAGGTGTACAAAAATAGCATATTCTATGATAGCAAGAGGATTTTACAAGTAAACACACCATCGAAGGAAACAAGAACTAAACGTAAAAAGGTAAATATGCTCTCGAATGAAAGTAAAATATGTTTCTCAGATATATAATTGTTAATTAGATGGATTAGGCCTCCAGGGGGATACCACTACTTAAAAAAACGCGCCTAGCATCTCTACCTCATGGGTGATGTGGAAAAGAGTTCAACATTGCACATAATATTGGGAAATTAGGTGTAATAAAGGCAATTTTCTTATGGAAACCATGCAAAAATTATTAAATAAAATTAAATACCACTCGTTTTTCACTCCAAACGTAAAGTAAACCAAATCGGGACAAGTAAAAGTCCGAAATCCAATCGAAGGTTGCCGTGCTGATTATTGACACCATCTCTGTTTTATAACAATCGCCTCGGATATGGCCATAACAGAATTATTTGCATAACGCATACGAAGGAACAGAACACGGCAAAAAAAATTAATTCGCATGTAAATGAGTGAGTAATAATCTAACGGTATCGAGATTTGTATCGGGACTCTGATACGTCGGGCGGTGTGAGTTCAAATCGCATATTAATCGTTTGATGGTTTGGTCATCGTGAGTGATTGAAAACTTTTTCTATTTAATAGATACTTCGGTGAATGTAAAATGATTTTTACATGCGGAGCGAACGGTGGATATATACAATGGCGTACAAATTACTTTAAGTCTAGATTTCTATCGTTAATTTATGGCATCAATATAAAAATCGGCGTATAAAATGTTGGTTCAGCTCTGTACCACCGAGAGAATACACCGTTTTGTGAGGCAAGTTTACTTTAAGCCATACGTTATATACATTTGTTTATGTATTGCTATTTAATATACCAGATCATTTAGTTATAATATGATTACTCATATGGAAAAAACAGCTGCAATATATTTATTTTTGCCTTATTAATAACATATATCCATTGTTAATACGTTCTTTTCTTGGAAAAAGTGAGGATATATAGGAAATGTGTCTATGCAAATAAAACTAACCTGGAGACTACTATACAGAACTAAACGTTCAAAATAACTCAAAATCTGAAAGGTAAATAATAGGAAGGTATCTTCTATATTTTTAAATATTTTTGGCAAATATATTTCCCAAAAAAAGAGATATCCATCGTTAATACGTTCTTTTCTTGGAAAAAGTGAGGATATATAGGAAATGTGTCTATGCAAATAAAACTAACCTGGAGACTACTATACAGAACTAAACGTTCAAAATAACTCAAAATCTGAAAGGTAAATAATAGGAAGGTATCTTGTATATTTTTAAATATTTTTGGCAAATATATTTCCCAAAAAAAGAGATATCCATCGTTAATATGTACTTTTCCTGGAAAAAGTGAGGATATATAAGAAATGTGTCTATGCAAATAAAACTAACCTGGAGACTACTATACAGAACTAAACGTTCAAAATAACTCAAAATCTGAAAGGTAAATAATAGGAAGGTATCTTGTATATTTTTAAATATTTTTGGCAAATATATTTCCCAAAAAAAGAGATATCCATCGTTAATATGTTCTTTTCCTGGAAAAAGTGAGGATATATAGGAAATGTGTCTATGCAAATAAAACTAACCTGGAGACTACTATACAGAACTAAACGTTCAAAATAACTCAAAATCTGAAAGGTAAATAATAGGAAGGTATCTTGTATATTTTTAAATATTTTTGGCAAATATATTTCCCAAAAAAAGAGATATCCATCGTTAATATGTTCTTTTCCTGGAAAAAGTGAGGATATATAGGAAATGTGTCTATGCAAATAAAACTAACCTGGAGACTACTATACAGAACTAAACGTTCAAAATAACTCAAAATCTGAAAGGTAAATAATAGGAAGGTATCTTGTATATTTTTAAATATTTTTGGCAAATATATTTCCCAAAAAAAGAGATATCCATCGTTAATATGTTCTTTGCCTGGAAAAAGTGAGGATATATAGGAAATGTGTCTATGCAAATAAAACTAACCTAGAGGCTAATATACAGAACTAATCGTTCACAATAACTCAAAATCTGGTAAATATTAGGAAGGTATCTTGTATATTTTTAGATATTTTTGGTAAATATATTTGGCAAAAAAAGAGAATATTTGCTAAAATAATAAAATATAAAGGTTTCCAAGTATGCTCAATTTGAAGCTACAGCCTTTGCTCTTATTACACGAATTCCATTTCGGTAACAGTTAAATTTCGATAATTTTAAATTAAGTGACTGACTTATTGGTTACTAACTAAAACCTAGTAGGTATGCCGAAAAATATCGATATATCGATATTTTTTTCATAAAATAATATAAATGTTTGGCCGATATTTATTGAGCGACATATCGACATTTTTAAGAAAATTAAAAAGATATTTCTCAAACATTATACAAGACTATATAAAGTTGGCACTTAATTTTAAATATTGCTTTAAAATATCGCAATTCCTGCAAAAGAATCATAATTTAATTTCTTCCGATATATCGATATATAGATATTTTTAACAATATCGAGATATCGATATCTTTCTCGTCGGTCGACACCTAAGAGCTAGAGTGTCACTACGTATTTATGTTCATTTATTAGTAACTGAAACTCGCAGAACTAGTATTATTTAACAAATTCATCAATGGAAGTTTGAATTTGTTATGTTCGAAAACTAAACTATTCTTGTTTAGTCATTCTTGCCTCTTCTCTAGCCAGTAATATTAGGTGCTTGTATGTATAATAATGAACGATATCTTTTGGTGGAAATAAGACAGTATGTAACTACTAAACAATTTAATCTAACTGTTAAATTCGAAGGTTTTAACATTTCCCTATATAAAATAACAGTTTTTTATTTAGTACTATTAAATTATTCAGGTTATACTAAGGCCACTATCTCTACACTGCACTTATATCCCAATAGTCGGTTTTGCTTTGATATTGATTACAAAGAACGCTCTAGAGGACCAAAAAGTGGACGAAAATCCAGTGGAAAATCTCAAACCGTTAGAAGTTGATAAATCAACAGTCAGTTGAACGAATTAACATGTGCAAAATCATCCTGACATGACACGCATGACAAAGCACGGCCATGCGAGTTGCAGTAGTTGTGATTGATACACTACTGCAACAGAAATTGGAGGTTCTGCAGTACTACCTGCGTACTCACGAGTTATAGCATCTTTTAATTATAAATATTACTAGTTTTAAAATTCTGAAGATAAGGGAATGGATTGATTACATGGATCACATATAACAAATGGATAATGTCACTAAAGCAACATTAACGTACGTGAAAGTAAAAATATAAATAAAGCAAGTTAATAATAAGGTAAATAATCAATGACAGTATATTACATATATAGAACATTGTGAAATCTCATACAGCAATATTGATTAAATATATGCAGCACTGAATAGTACTATCAATTTTAACAGTAATAATATCTCAGGATCAACATTGACGAAAAACTTGTTTGAATAATAGTATCAAAAATCAAAGACAAACACTGAAATTTCATAAATTAGTTGATAGAAGGAATATAAATAAATAAGAAAGGAAAATATATAATAACTTGTTTTAGTATAAACTCGCGTTAAAGCTTTGAATTATTTAATGAGAATATTCTGTGAAAAGTCCTAAAATACTTACAGCATGACCTGTGATAATTATAGAAGAAAGTTTTAAAAAAATCAATATTTTCAACCTATTAAAATAAGATTGGTTTATGTTAAAATCAAATGTTAGATAATATAGAATACCCTCCCGGCTATGTTTTTTTTATTACGTAGATCAGTACGCTTTATATAATAAAATATATTGGTATATTTTATTGAAAAAAAGTTTAAAGCCTATAAAAGATTATACGTTATACTAAATTACCGGCTTGATTTCGTTTTATTTGTTTCGGATATAACCAAAGTAACTGTAGTTTAGAAATGTTTATTTGTAACGGATTCTGTGTATGTGTGTGTGTCTGTCTGCTTCCTCTTTGTCCCGGCCAAGTTAACACCGTCTGCGTTTTATTGAATGTTAGAATTAATTCATAGTGTTTTACAAAATATCCCCTCAGTTTAACTGTGTTGGATGTCTTATTAAGTATGTTTTCATTTCAACAATATCGTTTTTCAGCTCGGCAATATGAATTACCAATCAAGCGTTTCGGTTGTTTTTTGCTAGACGTCAAATCAAATGTTCATATTGACAATAAGTGATCAATATATTGTTCAGTAACTGGGGCGAATTATTTATTTTTTACATATGTTTTTACAAACATATGTTGAGGAAAATCTTCTGTTGCTCTGTCTTTCTATTGTTTTCATAAAAAAAAATTTATTATGAAAGCGTTTATCAAACTAAATATAGTCGGATGGCAACAATTTTTGTCCAGTAATTTGAGATTCAAAATTTTGATATAATTTCAAACGTCAGCAACAAATGAAATATCACTCAATTAAAATGTATTCTTCAGTAAATCTCTTGAACTGCATCCCTTGAAAATCGTCTGTTTTTCTTATCATTACTTCTTCACTTAGGTTGAGCACCTTTGCTTTAGATGGTGCTTCATCAGACTACCGCTTGATCCGATGGTTAGTGAAAATCGGATGGAGATGAGTGATGATGAAAAATTTTACCTGAGACGGACAACAATTTTAGTAATGCTTTTATCAATTTTATTTACATTAAATTAACTTTTTCTCTATTTCAAAAACGCTACGAATTCATTTCAATACTTATTAATAGTTTTACCTG
Organism: Rhynchophorus ferrugineus; assembly: GCF_030347505.1. NCBI lineage: Eukaryota > Metazoa > Arthropoda > Insecta > Coleoptera > Curculionidae > Rhynchophorus > Rhynchophorus ferrugineus. The sequence continues at coordinate 83,986,248 of NW_027472580.1, read as the reverse complement.
ACGTTTGAAAAGAAATATACGTCAAAAAAATTGCACGATAATTCTAGGTAATAATATGATGTAAAATGAACGCTATTTTTAGAACAAGACACAGACCGGAAATATATTTTGTGGCAGTTTCGTGTTGTATTGGGTTAATGACTCTCTCAAATATCAGTAAACGGTGTGTTTAGTGATCATATTAGTTGCTTTGTAACTGTTATGACGATGGGAAACAAATTCGTTTGAGTCATTGCACTCAACATAAATGTTTCTTCATTATGTTTTTTTGCTTGTAGTCTGCTAACAACAATAAAAATAATTTTGAATATTATTATTTTGGATTATTCGGTCTATAAAAAATCAATGGATTAAATAAAATCGTCTTATACTATCCTTGCTCAAATAATTTCTTTCTTAATCCATTTGATGTATCTTCAATAAAAAAAACAAAACACCTGCGAATAAAATATAGGTTTAACTCATTAAAATCAAGATTGGCTTATTTTAGAAGGTACAGGGTATTGAACAGGCTTGGTTTTATTTTTTTTTCGTAATTTTCTTAGAATGCGATATAAATTCATATCATCAAAGATAAATATTTGTGGAAATGCTATTTTTGCTGCCCACAATGTTTATTTAACACCTCAAGTGTCCTTGAGACGTCAGTATCACAATAGAAATCTGGGTTAAGTATAGAATATTAAATAAGGTCTATTTTTCCGCTCAAGATGGATATGGTTATGAATATAAAATGATTTTATTGTAATATGTTGAAAATATTATTATAATATTATAATGTCTCAATAATATAATTTAGTAGACATAAGAATGGACGTCTATTGTTGATATACTTTTTAATTCTATAATTTTTTTTAATCTTATTCACAAATGGAAAGTACCATATTGGAAATATTTATTATAATTATTTAAAATACAACTCACGTTCACCATAAGCGCCATCGAAGTGACGTTATAAATTAATAATGATTATTTTCAACAATTCAACTATGTGTTTGCAATCTTTATTTTTTGTTTCAATATATTTTTAAATAACACTTCGAGAACATGAGAATACACAAAAATTATATGGAAAATAATGTCCTCACCATCATGTCTTGTACTAATGATATTGTTCAACAAGGAATCTTAGTTACGTAGTCAAATTTTGTTTATTAATATTTTTTTTTCTTACATTAGATATGTTTAATACAATTTTAATTTATAAATTAAAATATTACTATTGTTGTACTCCTATCAATACAAAAGTAAGACGAGTGCAGGATAGAAGTGCATCTGTATGTATTTCTCAATCAAAAACAATTAAAATTCGTGTGGATTGGCTCGCTACTTCTGATATTCTGATTTCCTACCGGGTATTTAGCAGCTATATCGCTTCTATATTACTGTGGATTAGTCACCTTTTTTATGATTTAAGACTAAATTTGGGTTAATCTCGTTGACCAATTTGATTTCGAGGTGATCGTGCAGTTCTTCATTGGTTATGTGGAGATAAGCATTGATAATTACTTAGTTTTCCGTTTTGGGTTACCCTCTGCACACACCGCCCCCCTCCCATTTGAAGCCCCATAAGTCCAAATAGTCTTTATTATTGACCGATAAACCAATCTCTTTGACTTTAGTTGAAGTTAACCAGTACTGTTTTTTAATTTTGAGTTTGGGTCTTCTGTGGTTTCTGTCTAATATGGTGTTAATTTAAAGTGCAGGCCGAGACATTTCAGCGGATTCTCACGGAGAAATTGGAAGCGGCAGCATTGATATGGGCATATTTCCAGCTCTTAAGCTGTTCTTGGACTGTTCTTAAGCTATTTTTGGATCTTATTGACTGTCGCCCGTACTTTTTTTTACAGGCTTTCTAAATTTTCTTCTCAAAGAAACGGCAAAAAAGAAATTGAGAGTAATCCGCGGCGGTAGTAGTAGTAGTAAAGTAGCGACAATAATTTGTTTATGTTCTGTCACGTAGTCTTTCAGTGGGTTCTAGCTAACAGGACGAAAAAATATGTATTTTTCAATAAAAAGCCTGTTTTAATTTATTATATTGCCAAACGTTAAAGGAATGTCTACTATTTCCTGAATGTATATTTTTTTTCTATTTATATCAGATGGCATCAGGTTTTGCTTAATATGTTATGCATTGTGTAAAATTAATTATCTTTTGATTTTAAAAGCTTAATATAATGTATGATTGATTACGAAATATGAATGATTGTTGAATTATTTGACTAATTCATAAAATAATTTTCCGGAACGCTGGTTTAGTAGGGTCAAAAATAAGCTCTCCTTGGAGATGTCAGTTTCGTGAATCACTGACATCTCCAAGAAGCACTTTTTGTGGCAGAAACAATTTAAATACATATAAACATTTTATAAACATACTAAACAATTTTTCTGGTTTATCTCTCTGACGTCTTGAACAATGATAACAGTGAAATGCGCAAAACTAAAATCTTTAGTACCATTCGTTCTAACTGACAGATATAGCTAGTTTAGAGCAGTATTTAGATCTTCTACATATCATGTATACATATGGAGCATAATTTAAATTATTCGAACTAAAAGAGTTGCCACTGTATAACCAAATACTAAAACCGATATGGACCTATTCTGGAACGTTTTCCGGGAGGTAATATCAATATAATGTATTTTATAATAAAGTCCAGAGAAGTATTGTGGATGCATTAAGATAGTATGGGAACAATTACTTACACCAAGACCTTCGGTATCAACTGTGATAGAGGAAATTTAAAGAATCACAACAATACATGAGGAGAAGAGCTGCAACTCTTAGACAATAGCGAACTAGCAACTAAAGACAACCAAACCGTGTGATCTTAGGTAGTTGTGTAGTGAAGTGTACAATTTATAATATGTATTTTTCAATAAAAAGCCTGTTTTAATTTATTATACTTCCAAATGTTAAAGGAATGTCTAATATTTTCTGAATGTATTTTTTTGTTCTATTTATATCGGATGGCATCGGATATCAGGTTTTGCTTAATATGTTATGCATTGAGTAAAATTAATTATCTTTTAATTTTAAAAGCTTATTATAAGTTTCATGAATTATTTTCTAAGATGTTATCCACTTTATTTAATTTACTTTATAATCTATTTAATTCATAAGAGATTCTATAATTATAACTGAAAAACATAATTTGTAGCTGTAATTTGTCCACCTCGTTGAGTTATAATTTAAAATGCATCTTTAATGATAATGAATATTTTTGTGTAGTTGCTATATGTCGAACCGTCGTCCTTTATGGACGACGAAAACATAAATAGCAATCTGTTGAAAAGAGCAGAGCAATTGAAAACTTAACTAGGTATATTAAAATGATTTACAAATGAAAATATCAATCAAGATGATTTAGTTTTGAAGTAGTTTTCTTAGTGCAATTTCGTATGTCCATAATTCCTTCTGTTTTAACGACATTTGACTTACTTTTGGCCTTAAAAGTACATTCTAGGAGTAATCTAAACAAAACAAATTTTAAAATATATTTTTATAAAATTTATATTTTTATTAATTTTAATATAGATCTCTTCGAATACTTGTTTTTGCGAAAAGTCATAGCTCTAGCTGCAGATTGTATATAGAATAGGTATTAATGCGTAACAATATAATATTAGCATTGTTGAATATTAAAAAGCAATGTTGTTGGATTATAATATCGAAATAATTATAAGATCGAGTTAAATAATCGAGGTACATCGATTATAGTGAAAATATGTCAGTTATTAAATATAATCGAACTTATTTAGACTATACTTATTCTTATTCTTTTTGCTTACTCTTGTATTAATAACAATAATATGTATATCTAATATAATATATAATTAAAAAAAGCTATGGATTTACCTAGAAACAAATAGTCTTTTTATTAAGTGCAAATAGATATTGTCAGTATAATTAAAAAATAAGATAACATTAACCAATTGCCAATAACATAGAACATTGTAAATATATATTTTTATGTTGTTGTAAACATCTCTACGATATTCATAGTACTAAGCTGATGGTAGTTCTTTGTGATAAAGAATCACTGCTTTTGAAAAATTTAGATTTATAACGCATCGTATATCAACAATTCTAACTAAAATCACATACTCTCCTGACCAAACACGTGAACAACATATCCATTTCGGGTCTTCCTCGGTAGCATTCATAAATCAAGACTATAATTTTAATATTTCAGAGCCGAGACGTTGGAGAAGCAAAGAGCAAGATAACCACGCGATTTTTGACTACACCGATTTGATTTAAACATATTTAGGGAACATAAATACGTTAAATTAACCAGCGTGGGCGTCAGATTGAATAACATGCAACGTATTAGGTGGAGAGCCGTTCAAAAACCGTTTCCAACCATGCCGGACATAGACACGTCGCATAGAAAGGTGCACAGTATCCTTTTCAAGAAAAAAAAAAGAATGTGACTAAGTAGTCTCGAATGAATCATTATTCGCATGTCTCCCATGCATACTGAATGAAATGATTAGATCATAGATCAGGTGAATCAGGTGTTTCGCAATATATACATTCATTCGTTTTGGCAACAACAGTTTTTGTCAACTAATATTAACGAACTTGTTGAAACCAACGACTTTAAATATTTGTTACATGTTCTCAGATAATTAGGATGATGGATATTAATGGCTTAAGATTAATAGCACGGTAAGACTAACAAGCATACTGTTTTCTTAGATAGTTGAGTAACTAAGAAATAGAACATCAGGTAAATTTCAGCCTTATAATATATTTTAATTCCTTCACTAATAATTATGATATTAAAATATTTTGTTATTATTCCAAAGAAAATTTGTAGATAGTCACTACATGAAAGTGTTTAATATACTTTCCTGAATTGTAGTATCCTTAGTTAAAAACACGCGATTATTAAAACACAAATAAATATCTCCACAGGAACAAAGAACTCCACAGGAGGAAAGAAGTTGATTGCCTTCGTATACACATACTTAACGTCATTTTTATGTCTCCAACTGCGTCCGAAGAGAAAAGTTTACAGTCTGGGTATCTGTCTGATTTTACTTGTTGTCAAACATGGATTCTCGCTATGAAATCAATACAAAATCTTCAGGTAGCCAATCAAGGTGACATTATTTAGATTACCGAGAGCAAACACTAGTAATTTTAAATAGATGGATAATACTTTGATTTGAAATAAATTATATAATTTTAAGCCGATGTTATTTTAATAAATATCTTCAATCTAATTATATAGTAGATGAGAAATGTGCAAAGTGCAAATAAAATTTGTTTTCATAAATCTGAATTTGTTGAATTTCAAGCTACCAAAATATTATTCGTAAAAACGTTTACTTTTCTTGTTTAATCCACGCATAACATGTTAATAACTTCCTGATATAATTAAACCGATTAAATTTTGAATATAATGAGACCTGAAAGTGAATTTAAGACATTTTTATAGTCCGTAAGACATTTAATGTTACAGTATAATCAAAATAAAGATATTACTACTTTTTACAATTTTTTCAACATTTGCAAAAAAGTGAGATAGTTATAATCTTGTATCAATGTTTCTGTACCGTAGAAGGTCATTTTGGCTCATCCATTGTTAGCTGTCAATTAAAATGTGTGGTGAGACGACGATATGAATTGTACTAGTTCCACATTATAATATTATACATATTTAACTAAACGTATATGTTGATTTCATAGTTATTATAAGTGTTTATGTTGTAATTAAATACATTTTAAATAGTGTTCTCCCTTTGTGAAATGACAAGTTTTTGAAAGGGTTGTTTCAATTGCTGTGTATAAATTATAATTCAATATCCAGGATATATTTAGGATAATTTAGATATTAAAGATCTCTATCAGTTTCTCAGGTGTCAGAAAGAATATCAATTAATTGAAACTAAATTTGAGTACTAAATATTGTTACAATATATGAACTTCATTTATTATTACTGCATCAAATTTTTTTAAAATATTTAAAATTTTTAAAAAACCATGGATATTTCTAGCAAATCTAATGTAGTCATTATTCAACGGCTACAGTTACGTCTTGAATGAATTAATACAGCGTGATATCTCTCTAGAATCCATAACTAGTATAATTCACAGCATTAATGTTAAGGACTTCGAAAGTGTTAGTGTACTCCAATGTACTTGCAAATGAAAATATGAATGATAACAGTGAAGTGCGTAAACTAAAACCTTTACTACCATTCGTTCTTACTGATAGACAGATATAGCTAGTTTAGAGCAGTATTTAAATCTTCTATATATCATGTATAAATATGGAGCATATTAAAAAGAAAATATATAACCAAAAACTAAAAGCGACATAGACCTATCGAGTGACAGGAACGTTTTCCAGGAAGTAATATCAATATAATGTATTTTATAATAAAGTCCTGAGAAGTATTATGGATGCATTGAAATAGTATGGAAACATTTACTTACACCGGGACCTTCGGATATCAACTGTGATAGAGGAAGTTTAAAAAATCACAACAATACATGAGGACAACAGCGAACTAGCAACTAAAGACAACCAAACTGTGTGATCTTAGTTGTGTAGTGAAGTGTACTAAATGATAAAAAGAAGAAGTGCTATAAATTTTTATTTTATTTTATTAGAGACTAAGTGAGGACCAATAGACCAAATTAATGGAAAACAAATTGTTAAGGTGAGGTTAGTTAGTCGTCATTGACTAGCAATAATATATTAATAAATAAAAATATATAAATATAATAATAAAACGAAATATTAATACCCACTGATTCTTAAACCACTAAGGGTATTTAGAAAATATTATATACTAATTTTCAAATTCTTGTTTTATTACTAATTATATTATAAGAAGCCGCTAAGTCACGTCTTGGATGTCCCACTTTCTATAACAAACATTATACAATTTACCATAGAGTAGGCGTAATCTAGATTCACCATAGCCAAAGCAAATTAATCTAGTTCCACTGGACTAAACCAATTTTCGTATAAAACTCAATCTTCATCCAACAAGTGTTTTCAATCTCAGTTTTTATATAACATGTAGGAGCTGATAACGTTAAAAAAGAATCGTGTCAAATGAACACAAATTGTTTTAATCCACACGCACTGATATCAATAACGAAACCGTTTAATCTTAATTCGTTATGGCATCATCTTTTTATTTAACCACGAATAATGATGCTGACATTAACTAAATAAGGACTTACGTAAAGACTAATATAGATTTTAAAATTTCCTTTCTCATCGTTTGAGTAAATGTTTAAACTATTGGCGCTTATTTAAATTGGAACGTATCGAACCTGATTGCAAATGATGTCAGTGTAAGTACACTTAGTTCGATCATTTTTATAGAAAAATATTATTGATATTTAAAAAATCGTGCAAAATTTCTTAGTAAAAATTCTTAACTAGATCTACAAATAAATACGGAAGATAATAATACTTGAAGTTCTAAATAACCGATAAGATAAATAGGGTATTACACATATCGAAACAGAGACAGTGTAAGGAGATTTACTGATATGATCATACCACTAGCTTATCCAGAAATGAGTTTATCAATAAATATTAATTAAATTAAGAACGTGGGAACATCCGCTGATTAATTTTATTTCAAAACGGGGATTTTATTTTATCCTTTTAATAATACCTTATTAGGTATATAAATAGAACAAAAGCTTTACAAATAAAAGGATCAAATTCACCAAATATGCTTGAATAAGTTCGGTGTCCATTTTTTTTTGTATTTTTGTGACAATAAATATTCGTATCTTTGTAATGACATCATCGTTTGATTTAATAATGAACGTTAATACTAAAAAGTCTCGAATTCAAATTAATCAAAACACGAAGTGATAGGTTAGTAAAAAAGACAACTGTATATTGGTAAAAAATACTAGATTTAAAATCAGGATTTATATAGAGAAAACGACAAAACATATTATTGAATTTTAATTCGTTATGCTGTTGTCTTAATGTTTAACAACCAGTGGTGTTAAAATTATCAAGATTGTCACGCCATAGTGCTGCACAGTGTATATTATATAAAAAATCATTATTCGAAATAGCGCTTTTAAAAATTACACAGAGTTAATTAGAGTATTAGGGGAACAATAAAAAGAATAGAGAAAACTTGATTTGAAATATAATAAATGTATTGGTTAATTAGAAGGAAACCTCAATGATTTATATATAATTGTTGCTGTAGTATAAACAAATTATAAAACTGATGAACCTATGCAATCCAGTTATGGGTATACTCCGCGAAAAGTAGCATAAATAAAATTTACATTTTCAGAACAAAGTCTTAAGAAGTCGTAAGAACTACGCAGAGACGATGAGGAATCGAGATGCTCATTCTTAAAGAATGAAGAGCATCACAAGGAAACATAAGCAGAGGTTTCATTCTCATGTTAACACCAAAATATTGCAACTTTTGGATCATAATCTATTATAATCAAGATTGAAAACAATTAAACCATTTGGTCTTATAGTACTGTGAAGTGTATTTAACAGAAAAACAGTGTAAACTAATAAATATATTATATTATATTATTATTATAGGTACTAAATATTGTACTAAGGGTCAATGGGTCTTCCTAGATATATAACATATCTAATTTTTAAATTATTCTAAACACAAATTGCAGATTAACCCGTAAGAACTACCAACAATACCTTAATAAAAAATATGTATTAATAAAAAGGTTAATGATAATAAATTCGTAATATACTGTTATATATTATTTATTATTTTTAGCTCTTTATTAATTTAGCTATTTGTTTAATGATTTGGTTCAATTTGAACAAAAACACTATATGGCTTCTTAATTCCCACCTATTACGTTAACTCAAATATTAAATAATTTTTAGTTACACCATTTACAACGTATTTGCGTAAATAATTTGAATTTTATTTTAACATATTTCTTTGAAACATATGTATAACTGCATTTGTTATTTATTAAATAACTTATTAGTAATATATGTAAATGTATAGGTATAGGTATATAGGTTATTAGTATATATAAAAGTTAATATATTTAAGTTAAAAACGAATTAATTATATACAAGTTATACTAATTTTTTAAATTTAATTTAATGAGGTAGCCTTTCATTTAGAAAAAAAAGCTTAGTATTTTGCTATGAAATTATATTAAGATGAAATATCTATCTGTTGGTGCTATATGGTTATATATCGAGAAATATCACATATAAGTCGTAAGAGGTGTAAGAACTAAAATATCCAACTCTTGGATCATAATGAAGATTAAAACAATTAAATAATTTAATCCTACCGGCTGGCAACCAACACCAGAAGACATGGGGGACCGTCCTGTTGCCTTGCAACTGTACCAACAAGCTGGCTAGCTATGCTTTATTAAATAAAAAGGAAATCGACGATATGGAAAATAATAAAATTTTAAACAATATCACGTGACAATTCAATCACAGACTAATAACCTGTCAGTTGAGTAGAACTGTTGATTTCAAGCGCCTTTTAATGAAATGTATGTGCTTACTTCTAATTTAGAGTTGAGAACTTTCGATTGAAACTGACTATCGACTCTTTAGTAATTGACTACTTTTTACTATCGACTGTTTGCATTCGCTATTTTTGGTTCGACTGATTTTACTACTTTTTACTAGTGACTGTTTTAGTCGCTATTTTCGGTCCGACTGATTTTATTACTATTTACTATCGACTGTTTTAGTCGTGTACTTTTAGTTACTATTTCCGGTTCTACTAGTTTCATTCGACTGATGATTTAACAGCTGCCGTCCTAGCCGCGACCTTTACAAAAATATGCCGAATTTATGCTTACATAGATTTATATGTAATATATATAGTTTTATAATTATTTTGATAATTTGCGCGTAAATAAAAATATATTGCATATTAATATAGCAGCATTTTGGAAGGCTATTATTCAAGATTGTTAATGTAACAAGGTAAAAATATTAAAATTATGATAAATAGTAAAATACTTTTGATTGTTTTAGGGCAATAGTAGGTAATATTTCTTTCCTAAAATCTTCAAAATAAAATTTATATTCGAAAGGTTTCAGAAGTTGAATCGATTCGAAAAGATTTTATAAGAAGCTTTTACGGTTAAATTGCATAAAAAATATTACCCGTAAAGTGGTGATAAACTATATTCAATATATATATACTAAATATTACTAATAATTACATTTTCTGATGAGAAAACTCGAAATTCAAGACTCAAATACTAACGAAGAATGTATTTCATCTGAAGAGAGTTGAATAAAAAGCTAGCTAGAATGAATGGAATAATTACACCTGGTGCTACAACAACTTTACAAATTAAGCATTATTTGAAAATGCCACTTATTGGGCTTTTAGAAAACCCATTAGATTTTTGGAATGCTTATAAAATGATATTACTTGATTTATATCAGTTACATTTAAAATATTCTACTATACCTGCAACATCTATCCCTTCGGAATATGTTTTTTTTAAACTTGCCCAAATTATTAATAATCGAAGAAATCTCATCACGAGAGAAAAGCTGAACATGTATTAGTTTTTTTCTATGATTAGGCATATGTTCAGATCCTCAGAACATTCAAATATAAAAGTAATTCCCATTCCGTTGAAATTAAATTCATTGCTGTCAATTCTAAGTAAAGTATTCAGAAATATTTTTTTTCCTTTCCTTTTTAACTGCTCCAAGCAATTATCTCCGTTATTTCGTCTCTCACAATGTATGCAGGAAAGGATTCGTATATCGTATATCTTCGTCTGACACCACAAACGGAACAAAACAGCCGAACCGTGCATTTGAGTGAAAATAGTAATTATTATTTTCAGTCGCTAGTTTTTTGATTATCAACTGTTTCGACTGTTTTGCCACTATCGACTGTTTCCAGTCGATGGTTCCTAACGCTATTTTAAATCAATTACAATATATTTATATTTTGTTGAATTTTCCTGGGGTTGTAATTTCTGCGGTCTATCTATAAATTACTTTTCAATTTTCTCCGGTAATAAACATACTTTTTATCAACGTTTGGTTTAATAAAATACTATTTGAAATTAATTCACAGTAGTTATAATTAAACCATGATACTTTTCTTAATTCGCTAGTTCCTGAAACATTTTCTGTTGGATAACAATTTAAAATCTCGAATGTTTAATTAAATACGGTCGTGGTGATTAACTCTAAACTAAACATGTATTTATTGTGAAACGTTCTTCATTGTACTCACCTAGAACACTAAGACTGAGTCCGCTGCCCGGTCTAGCGTTACCATTAGGTTGTTCCACGTCCATCCCGACAGCAGGTCCCCCTTTCAGCTGTCCATGACCTCGGACACAGACGTCGTTCACTGAACTCTTTTTCCCTCTCTCTACACCTCACTTGTTCTCAACACTTGCTACCGCGTATATTATAACCCGAAGATAGCAGTATCGTGGATCTATCTTTTTTTTATTTTGTTGTTCAACGGCCGTTTTTCTTATGATGTAGTATCTCGTTTTACGAAAGGTTCGCGCTGTTAAGCGAGTTACCTTTACCAACTAGACGGTTATGATTCGGTCTCTCTTCTCGTTGTTGTTGTTGTTCTAGCTGTTTATTTTTGCCCCGTCTCGTGTTGGTCGTTTTGTGGCCCGTGGATTGGTTCAGGTGTCGGGAGATTTCTTCTCTCGTAGGTACGTACAACGGGGAAATTTTAATAATTCCTCGTTGCGTCTGTGGCGGTAAACGTTGCCGGTTAATTTGCGTTGATTTTGTTCTTTTCGTCGGCGCACCGGGGATGTTTTACGATGTTTCTCTCGTTTCGTTCGTATCTACCTAGAATTAGTATTTGATTTGTTAATATTTTCGTTTCGGTTTCTCGAACGGAGAATGGCATGGAGAAATGTAGATGCGGGAATCTCGTTGCGTTTAAATTGATGGCGTTTTAAATACATTGTACGATACTGTAATTTGTTACTAGGGATGGTGATCGCAGCTTTTGATATAGAGAGTAAGGATGTCGGTTGCCGAGAGAAATAACGACATATCGACATTTTCTAGCATAGTAAATATTACCGGTGGATAGTATTTATTAGTTTCCGAACCAGAGAAAATACTGAACGTAATAACAGAAAAATTAAATTATCGCCTAATATTGAAAATATATAATATTATTAATAAATAATGTTATAATGTTATATATTAAGGTCTTTTATCTGGTTATATTAAGATAATGATATATGCAGTAAAAAGAAATCCATTATTTTTTCATCAAATTGAAGCCCTTTTTAATTGAATGGTCCCACTAATGGCATCATGATACTATTTTAACTGGTTCTTGCTATCTAACACAACTCATTTAATACAAAGATATATCCTTATATTCAATTCAAATTAAACTATGTGACTCAACTAAGCTGGGATCTAATAAAAGAAAGCAATAATCCTTAAACAACTTATTGTAATAAACCCTTTACAATGAGTTCACATCACCTATTCCGATTTTCTAAGGGGAAATTATTTGCACCCTTAAAGCCCCCGTTATAGCTCTTCATACTCAGTATTCCACACACTTTTAGAATATAGCTCTTTGGTAGCGTTGGGAACTATCGACTGTAAACGACTCTCGACTGTTTAGAAATTGACTACTTTTTACTATCGACTGGTTCAGTCGCTATTTTCGGTTCGAATGATTTTACTACTTAACTTACTAGTAAAAAGTAAGTTTCACTAGTTTCAGTCGGCTGTTCTCAGTCGCTATTTTCGGTCCGACATATTTTATTACTATTTATAATCGAGTGTTTCAGTCGTGTAGTTTTAGTTACTATTTTTGGTTCTACTACTTTCATTCGACTAATTTTTAACATTCTGGCTATGTCGTCCTAGCCGCTTATTGTATATTACTTACATACAATATATTGTATATTGATATAGCAGCATTTAAATAGTAAAATACTTTTGACTGTTGTCATGGCAATAATAGGTAATTTTTGTTTGATTGACTTTTTTTTATTTGATCCCCGCCTCGCCTTTACAATCAATTATCCCAAGCAATTATCTCCGTCCTTTTCTCTCTCAAAATTTATACAGGAAAGGATTCGTACATCTTCGTCTGATATCACGAATTAAAAAAAAACAGTCGAACCGCACATTTGACTGAAAATAGCAATTACTCGTTTGTATCGACTGTATCGACAGTTTTGCGACTATCGGCTGTTTCGCCTGTTTTCAGTCGGTAGTTCCCAACGCTACTCTTTGACTACATTGAGAACCGAACTTAATATTCATTTCTTAAAGCCAACCTAAGCTTCTTAGATCCGTTGTCCGTCTTTATACTTTGTGCAAATTTCTATATACATATATGTGTTCAGTCATGTCTCTTTTTACTCTGTTATTTTTATTTTGTATTCACATTGAGACTGCCATAGTCGTTCAATAATACATATGTTTAAATTGAAATGAGTAAGTTAAGCTTTGTTTAACCTACTTAGAGTGATTCGATTTAGGTCACTTTGTTCAGTAATCTGTTAACATTTTGAATGCTATTTTCCTAAGCCTCCGTTATATAAGCCCTTGTTCCTATAGTCAAAATATTGGGGTAGTGTTTCTCAAACGTCTTTTGAGGCGAATTTTTCATGAGTAGAATTATTCAGTATGGACAGAAGAAGGTGTTAACTCACTTGGCGTCAGGTTCGAACTATAAGATGGAGAGATAAGAAACTCTAAGTCAAGCTTCTAAAATTTCTGTCTTAGTGGCCAAAGTTGACTATTTCTGTAGCGTTGATACAAATAATCGAATAATTTATATTACGGGCTTGAATTAAAAGTTTGACCGTATGGGAGCAGCTGACTGCATATGGTTTATTGTCAGTCTCATTAAATATACAGTAAAACCTTACTGGCAATACAATGTTGCCCACCTCTTATGTCGGGGTGAAATTGGGGTGAATTTGACCTCCATTTACGGTTAACATTGTCTTGAGCGAAACTCTTTTCATCACTAGTCATCAGACTTCAGGAATGGATGAGGATGGATTTTTTAGAGGATTAGTAGATCGAAACATGAGTTTTGTTTTACGTTTAAATGGTGTGGCACCCTTATATGATGATCGAATTTTCCCATTTCCACTCGCCTTCCAGAACGCCCAATGTTATTAACTCGTAGCCACCTTAAGGCGTGTCGAATTTCACATCGTGGAATAACGGTCTACAAAACACCCAGACGTTGAACACGAGCGGGGTCAACAACATCGCCAACTGGTACACTATAACGATTATCTGGCAACCCCGAGATGTTTATCTGGGAGATTATTGAAGGGTATTTTCATTAATTCAGTCACTGACCATAGTTCAGTTCAGACGTGCCACCATCGACTACCCAAGCCTCGTATACAGGTAACACCACTGTCATCCCATTCTTGTATTTGTATTTTCCACATTTTTATATTACACCAATAAATAACGGTCACATCATGTAAACCATAACTGTTTTATTTCGTTTTACCTCCATTCACCGAGCCATATAATTAATCCTAAATACTATTACAATATCAAAACCATAAAAACCATTCGTATTTTCAGCCGTCTGGCTTGGATTTCCACCTTTATTAAAGAAAAACTGTAAATACAAGGGTACATTTTCAGTGGGGGTGTCCATATTTGATCCAAATTTAAACAAAGCCGATTAAACTATTTTCAAAACCATCAAATAAGTTTTCTTAGTTCGAAATGTCAGCTCTCTATTGCCATCTAGTGCAAACTGATCAGATTTTTAGCACGACATAAAGTTTACTGAAGGTATATTTTGGAAAAATAATGGATTTATTCTTACTAGCCTAATGTGACTTAATTAGTCAAATAATAAACAAATACCTCAGATCAATCAACAATATTATTTTTAACAACAAAATCAAAATAAAAAAACGGACAAAGTTAAATCAGTGATATCTTTTTGAAACTAACGAAAACCTCCATATACACCAGCTGTAGGCTCTCGTGATCCTGCTCCACATCAAAAGCCTAGAAGTGATTTTATTTTAGTTTTTTTTTATTATACGCAGAAGATTTATTAATATTTATTTTTGAATTACAGGAACTTTAAGATAAATATAGCTATACGAACTTGCTGTGTCATAACTTGGTAATTTAATATAGTAAACATCATCATCAAAAACTACAGAAAAAGCTATTAGTCAATTCTGAAGCATACAAGGTTTTTCAGAGTAAATAGATCCTAAATAATGAAAATAGTGAATACTGCTGGCAGTACCCGGTGATTGTTAAGAATGTTAAGAAGTTAAAAGGAACCGGAATCCATCAAATATTAACCAAAATATTAAAATTTAATTTAATGAGAATTGAATTTAGTATATCTAAAACACCAATTTTTTGTATTTTGATGCAAAATTTGAGCTTCCAAGATATCGGTTCACGTTTTGCTTAATAAAAATAGACTGATGACTAAAAGTTGCTCAGAATTCATCTTAACCATACAAATCACAGAATCTCATTTTTCTCATTTAATACAGACACATGAACTTCCAACTTCTATATGACAATAGCTGGAACACGAATTGACCATTATATTCTGGTGTCCAAACGGTAGTTAGATCAATCTATGGGATAACAAAAATGTTTTAGCCTCTAAATTTTCTGTCAACTATTTTAAGAATAGAATTTTGAACAAAAAACATTTAAAATATCATTTTATTGGATCAAATGACGATGCCCAATGAAATAATCGTATTAAAATTCATTTGTTTGTCAATCTGTCATATGTAAGTTAGTGCAATCATGTAAACATCAATTAAGAATAATAAGACATAACATATAAAAAGAACCTTCTCACTATTTTACTATATTAAACAAAGGTCGATTAAATTCAAATCAATTAACAGAACACTTCACAATAAGTAATTTAGTAATCAGAAGAATTAACTAAGAAATTTGAAAATATAAACAAATACGTTTAAAATACTGTTAATATATGTTTCTGAGGTCTTGAATACCATAAGATTATTGAACATACAACAATAGTTTTATTTTATTGTTAAATCAAAATCCACGAGACCATTAACTTATCTATTTTATCACTACTTCCAACGAAGTATTCCACCAATAGTTTCAATCAAATAATGTCAGGCTTTTAGTCCATTTTCGCTGTTGGTGGTAAGGCTTACCTCAGTTCTCGGGGTTAATAGGGATCATATATTTATAGACAATGGTTTTATGCCAACATGCAGTTTAATATGGAGCAGGAAAAATCAGTATGGAGACTCATAAATTTGTTATTATTATAGGATTAAATGCATTTACTTGCTTTCTATGTATAAACTAAACTTAAAATGCCTTTTATTGGTGACCTTTCTGATACTAGTAATCAATTGATAAATATAAGTATGTTATGCTGGATATTTATGAATGTTTAGTGAAACACTATTTAATTAGAAAGGAAATTGTTTATTTCGTGCTTAAAATAGTCGTTTGGGTAGTTTATTAATTAATTGTGATAACCTGGAAATGGAATTTTAGTAAATATGATGATTATTGAGTCAAATATTTATGCATCTATAATTTCTCAACCATATACAATAATCTTCAAGTAAATATCATATTGTACAAAGTTGTATCTATGGGATTATTAGATATTAGCTAGATACTGGTATTATTAGAAATAAATTACAAGCATTTCTTGTTTTAGTTCTACAAATAATATCAATGCAAATTACGTAGGTTATAATAGTTTTTTATTGGTTAGAAATAGTTATGGAATATATTTAGAGACGGAAAAAAGAATTAGAACAGAATATTTCGTTAAAAGAACCACCAAGAATAACAAGTTACGATCTCTTGAAGTTTTATTTTTAACTTATTTTTTCTGTGCCACCTAGTAAACGCTTTATTAAGAAGGAAGCTATAAATATTGGAAAAAATAAAACAACATATGTAAGATAATTTTAGAAAGTTGGTATATATACACTGAGCTGTAGGATTTTATATATGATTCATTATACATTATTTAAAATAATATTATTCAGACTCAGATTAAAATATACTTTAAATCCATTTAACAATTCCTCATTTATTTTCATGTGAATTTAGGGATTCATTTTGAAATATTGTGTAATATTTTATGACTCAGTCACTTTTCGACTTCTCAATTGATCAAGGACTTTTTTGCCAACTATATCCAAATTATAATAGCTAAAAGCTGATATCAATACTTCCCCTTTTTATAGATGATGTATGTTCACTGGGAGTTTCCATTAATTATCTATGCAATTTAATAGCACTTTCCTCTAAGTTTTTCTGATATTTTTTGATTTTTATTCAGTCACTTTTCGACTTCTCAATTGATCAAGGACTTTTTTGCCAACTATATCCAAATTACAATAGTTAAAAGGCTGATGTCAATACTTCCCCTTTTTATAGATGATGTATGTTCACTGGGAGTTTCCATTAATTATCTATGCAATTTAATAGCACTTTCCGCTCAGTTTCTCTGATATTTTTTGATTTTAATTTGGATTTTTGAATATCTTGACATCTTACAATTAAAGCTGAGCAAATACTATTTGCTTAAAATTACACATAACAAAATACAAGAACAAATAACAAAATTATTTACTTTAGACATGAATATAATACGTTTTGAAATGACACAGCGAAATTGTTTAAAATTAATTCACAATCTAATTTATTATCAATAATTATAAATATTACGTTAAATTGCTGATATATCTCTGTAATTATTGCTTTCTGCTGATTGCATTTTGTAAAAATAAATAAGGTACTCACTAAAAACTAAAAAAATCAAATTTAGATTTTAACACAAAAAAAAACGTTTTAAAATAAAATAGGTACATAATAAGCACTGTAGTAACTAAATAAAAATCAGTTTGAAGTCGTTACCGTGCCCAAACAGTTATATTAAATTAGATTTGTTTTGTCCTTAATTTAATTTTGTGTTTATGATATAAAATTATATTATTATTTTTATATTATTTGAGAGCTCGGTACCGACTCCAAAGTGATTTTTATTTAGTTATTACAACGATTGTTACGTACATATTTTATTTTAAAACCTTTTTTGCGTTAAAAATCTAAGTTTGATTATTTTTTAGTTTTTAGTGAGTTCATTATTTATTTTTGGAAGTTGGTTCAATTTCTTTTGTAAAAATATTTTATTTTTCTCTTTTTAGTGTTAGATATTTACTGAATAAATTACGCAGTTATTTTATTATGTATTACAATGGGATACCCCAAGTAAAAGTACAGCCCGTATGAGGAAAAATAGGAATAAAGAAACATTGATTGAAAATAAGGAATATTTCTGGCCCTGGGGTCCGCTGCCTAGTCTAGGTTATTTGACAAATATTCCAAACAAGCTTGAAAAAAAAAAGTTGCTGTTCTGATGGGAATCGAACCCACGACCTCAACGTGTGAGTTTAACGTACCAACCATTACAGCATACAAACAGTTGCCTAAAGAGTTTCTACCACTTTTCATATGATAGGGATCGTGCTTAAAAAGCAAACTGAATTGCGTTTACACTGAACTATTTCCGATATTTCGTCACGTTAGTTCAGCAATAACATTATATCCAAATATCTGATTTTTTTTAGGTAAAAAAAATCACCTAATCATCAGATCCTAACTTGGTTTCAATGGGACCATCTTGGTGCACTCTTTCGAGCAAAAAAATATAATAAAATAATATCATTTTGCAAATCGGTCTATAATTGACAGGAAATATCGGCGAACATAAATTAAAAAAATATATACAGCTGAACATAGAACCTGCTCCTTTTTTGAAGTCGGTTAACTATATGCCTATAAAAATGAATCCATTTTTCCCTGTTTTGACATATAGTAGGTTTCTGAATATTTAAATATATAAGAACAATTTTAAACTTTATAATGTAAATTATTATTCCAAATTATTATACTGAATATAATTTCGGTACCAACACTGATACCATACAGTCGCGAACTTTCGTGAAAGTAAAAGTTAAATTATTTTTAATGAATGCGAAATATCGCATTTCCCAATTTTAATTCACCTATATTACGTGTTCGTAATGGTTAATAATGGTTCGTATGGGTTAATGCTCAAAGGTGCAGTTTAATATTAAGAACGTATTTTTGCTTATATATGATGATATATGCTTATAATTAAATTCGAAGTATCCACAGTTGGTCCCATCTTAGGTAAGAAAAATTGAATCCTTTAGTTTTGTTCTACTTTTTTATTGGTGTAATTATATTTGAATTTTTGCCTTAGTCAATACTAAGACAACGTGAGGCAATAGCCCCGCTATCATTTTGATTGCCTATAACTTTGGTCAAAGAAGAAATCACTAAGTTTGGTTTTTATAAAAAGTTTATCTGGTCTTTATATTTTTTTGCATTATGATTGAAACATTATATCGGCTAAACGGTGATCGCGATTCGCCATGCAACTTTCGACTCTCTTTAAGGCAATTTTCCTGATATCCTGCAACATCTGAGGCTGAATTTCGTCAATTTCGTGACGAATATTGTCTTTAAGATGTTGAATCGCTTGGAACTTATTCACATAAACTTTTGATTTTAAAAAACCCCGTAAGAAAACGTCTGGTGCTGTTAAATCCGGAGATATGGCTGGCCATGCTAAATCGCCACATCACGAAATTACTCTTCGTCATTCAATAATTGAATTGTTGAACGAGCTGTGTGTGCTGTGGCCCCGTCTTGCTGAAGCCTCATGTTCCCTAGTCCTTGCTCTTCCATTTCAGGCACAGAAAATTTCGAATCATGTCTTGGTACCGTTCAGCAGTAACAGTAACTGCAACACCTTGGTCATAGGGACCAATGGTGTTCAAAATTCGCCTTAAACTGCGTGTAGAAATGGGAACTGGGGACCATGTCTCCGAATTGATGTTTCGGGAGACTATCGCGCACCAGAGCCATTTTCAGCGTTACAAGACATCCGTTGTCTTCCAGAACGAGGCCTGTCTGCTCTCGTATGACATTGTCGAAAATTCGCATGTCAACGATAAATTGTGGTTTTGTGAGGCACTGGACGATTGGATATTTTTTACCCAATTCCCGCTGAGTAGCAAATGGAACGATTACTTTTAATAAATATGCTCACTATTTTTGCTCGTTCTTGTGGCGTGTCTACAAAATAGAATATGGAAGTCTACACAACACAATTGTTAAAACGAAACTGAGCTAAATATCGCATAACCAAGATGGCGCGCAATTAAAATGGTTTTTACGGACTTAACAGGAATCAATTTAGAGACCATCTCATAAGACTTATACCTACTTACCAGCTTCGTTACAGGAATGGTTGGTCCTGAGTATTTAAAATGTTACTTTTTTATTTTGTACGTATTATTTTTTCCATTAATTTTTAGAAATAAAAATATCTCAGAAAGATGAGAACAATGGCAATGAAGGAGAGTATTAGAAATGAGGAAGTTAGAAAAGACGTCAATATGGAACGTTTATAAGCATATGTAGATAAATAACAGGTAGCTCAATATGAACCTTCGATGGAAGAGCTAAAACAGATTAACAAAGTTGAGGAAGTATGTGTAAGGAGAAGATGGCTTAAACAAACTTGGGAAACCAGAAAAGAGAAAGAACGCCAGCTGAAGCAATACTATTAGCAGAAGCAGAAAGAAAACTTAATGGTACAGACATTTTGAATAATTCGACTATAATGAAACTTATAAATATAATACATTCAATGAGTTAAAATGGAAAATTAGTGGATAGAATGAGCTGTTTCTATTTAATCGAAATTGTGGAAGAAATTATTTTTCGGTCTAAAAAAAAACCGTTATTGAAACAGACCGGTAAAATATTTTCGAACTGTTATTATAACTGGTGGTAATTATAATAATATTGGGTTCCTATAATAACATACGTTAAGATTAAATAAATGAAATTATACATAAAAATAAAACGCAAAATTATAATAACCAAAACTGACTGGCTAAGTTAGTTTCAATGTTCATTGGAGTTTTTTTTATCTACGTTTTCAGTTTTAACCAGGTACTTCGGACTATTTATATTACACACCAACCTATGACAGTGATAGAAAGCCGAGACATAATTCGAGCTTTAAAATGCGTCCGCAGATAGAAACTCGGATGGGTAGCTTATATTTAGTATTAATAGTAGGCGATTTAAAGATTGTCCAGAAATAGCCCCATTGAATCGATAAAAAAACTTTAGAAATTCTCCATCGATAATGTCAATTCGGCCTCCGTTATAAATTGGAATCGATTGTCTAGTGACCGGTGGAAACCTTCGTTTCTTTTAAATAGAATTTAATTTATACCTGGTGATAAATTACAAAAGATTATTCACTTTATGTATAGAAAAAAAATGGGGTTAGGTTTCTAATTGATTTCGAATTCTAGTCTGTTAATATTGGCAAGACGCTCAAATAAAATAAATAACAACGCAGAAAAAAACGTTTAAACCTATATTCTACGGAGATATGTTCTAAAAATACGAAAATTATATATCGCTTCGCAAATTCTCCTTATTGAAATAATTTTTCAAAGAAAACTATAAAGTCTTAGCAAAATTGTTACTATATTTAATATTGAAAATAATAATTAAGATCAGAAAAAGCAATACATTAATTATTCATATTTTTAAAGCTGAATAAAATTTGTTTCTTGGCAAGTTTGAAATACACACAACTCAAGAACAAGCAAAAAGTATTTATATAAGGGAGTATTTTAATTTACTCACATTTGAACCCTTAAAACTTCTCTCAGGTCGTATTTAATTTAAAAAAAAATAAGGAAATACGTTTAGAGACTATAGTGAGCATCTCTATCAAAAATAGTATTGGTTTTTATGATTTAAAGGTCAATAGTTCTATATAGTTTACAATAAACATACAGTACAACATACAACCGAATAAAAAATCATGGAACAACCTGCCGAGTACAATGTATTTGAGCACAGCATACAATGAAGAAGTATCAGTATCAGCTTGTTATATAAACAGAACTTCAGTAATACGACAATGCTTGTTGATATTTTGCAAAGTGTGAAAGTAAAAACCTATAGAAAAATATTTAAATAGAAACGGACTAATATTTGTGACGATAGATACAATATTATTTAAATAGTAATACATTTTGTTTCTCAAAATTCAGTAAGCATTGGTCTTAAAGATATATTTCTTTATAACATTTAAAAAGTGTTAAAAATGTTTTAAACATTTGGGAAACAGATACACAATACTACGAAAGATAATTAAAGTTAATATTATTTGAAACCTTATTAAAAAGTTATCAAAACTAATTTCCATCTTCATTTATAAATATATCATAATATCAATACGTTAATGTAAAGAAAATGTTAATATAATAAAACAAAAACATAGATAATTCGAAACGTATGGATTAAATTTAATTTCCAGGCACAATTACTTAAAACATATATCATTTTCCTATGGAGATTTAGAATGTAGGAAGAGGAAAATAGAACCATGGAAAATACTCCACGTAAAATACTGAGAAAAAGTGTGGTGTAGAATTATTGATAACAAAGCTGTTAAAAAACAGTCAAAATTAATTTCTTGTAGGGTTTTGATCTATGCCAACAAGACTTAATCAATTGATGCTTTTAAAGTCATTATACACTAGGTCATCACTCAAATTCACCCTCATATATGAGATAGTGTTATTGAAAATTGGATAATTCGGATTCCTGTTTTCCATATTTTCAAGAATATGCCTTTAAGAAAATTTTTCAAAATTTAAATTACTTTTGGAGATAGAGTTGATTTAGTGACGCAGCATCTAAAAAAGAAACTTTAAGCGTGTTTTTCATTTCGAAACTACTTTTTCACAGATATTTCACAAACGACATTCGAATAACATCTTAAGTTCTACTGAACAGATAGTACCAAATTTGGGTTTTAAAATTTCATTTGAATTCCATTTCATCAGTCCGTAACTTGGCTTGATGCCGAGCTTCCGGACACTGCCCCAGGAAAATCTACTATCAAGGATTGGTATCTTAAGTTTAGACATGGTGAAGTGAGCACTGAAGACGGTTAACGCAGTGGATGCTCAAAAGAGGTTGTTATCGACGAAAACACTTAAAATATCCACAAAATGATTTTGAATGACCGTAAATTGGAACTGAATGAAATAACAGATACTCTTAAAGATATCAACTGAACATGTACATCATATCATTCACGAATATTTGGGTATGAGAAAGCTGTATACAAAGTGGGTGCCACGCGAGCTCACTTTTGACCAAAAACCACGACGAGTTGACGATTCGGAGCAGTGTTTGAAGGTGATCAAGCGTAATAAACCTGAGTGTTTTGGTCGATATGTGACAATGGATGAAACATGGCACCATAATTTCACTCCGATTATAATCAGTGTATCACCCTTAAAGAGAATTATGTTGAATAAAAAAACTAATTTTGCCAAAAAAATGTGTTTTACTATGGTAGGCCGGGGACTTTTCAATTGACTTGTTAGATATATAGATGCCACGTACAGCTTAAACGACACTACTACGATCAATGTGTCAATCTATATTCCGTCAGTGGTTGCCTGATTGTTATATATCTTGAAGCTAATTCTACATTTAAATATGAATGAATCCTCGATTAATATTGGAATCATCATGAGTATATCACCGTTCGGAGATAATTAAAATTCACCCATCGGACGGACAGACATAAAATCCCATTGACACGTCTGTTTGCTGACGCCCCATTCTCATATTTTTTGTCGACACCTGATCTAACGTTATCTTATTTGAAAATAGGACGTGACCTAGCAGGTTCCCAACTGCGGCGTCTTTGCCTTTCGATTTTTTCTCTCTTGTTCTACCTGTCGCAATAGAGGGGTAGCGTATCCCTTTTTCCATCTCCTAGATTTACCAGCGTGAAACATTTTTGTGGAATCTCCAGGGCCGTTTCATTATATTTTAATTGTGTAAGTTCGAGAATGTCTGATGATTGATATCTTGCACGGACAGGTAGAGTGGTTATTTAATGTCATTTATCTTTTTTTATGATTTCCCGGTAATGTTTGGCTGTTGGGTAACGTTATATGTAAGGTAGGCACATAAAGAGTTGGGTAATTATTAGCTGTACGTTTTAATTTTGATTTATTTTTGATTACAGCATCAAATAATCAGAACCAGTCGACAAACAGCGAATACTAAATTGGATAGGGTTTGTGTAACTATGTACGCGTTGCTATTTGTTGATTTTTGATGATTTAAATTGGAATCTTGGAGTTTTTAAGAATTGGTATTAGGAATTGTTATGGTTACACTGGTAAATAAACCGTCACCCTAAGCATCTTTAAGGCTTTGTTGAAAGTAGTGATTATTTGGTTTACAAATTGGTATATTGGTATGTATATGTATCACCTGAGATTATAGAGAGAGCTCTACTTTAAACCAAGCCTCTCCCAATAAATTACTGGCAATTTTATACCCCAAAAAATAAATTGAGCCTCAAATTATGTATGTTTCGAGACATATTTTCAGTTTTTCAGCCATTATTAGAATATATCTCTCTCATTGATCAACTTTACCTTGTAGAATATATTTTATGAATTATCTAATCTATAAATAAACATTTAAATATATAACGTCATCAAAATGGTTATAACTAATGTTGGGAACTATCGACTGAAATCGACTATCGCCTGTTTGTAATTGAAGTAATTGAGTTACTATTTTTGGTTCTACTAGTTTCATTCGACTGATTTTTAACGTTCAGGCTCTGTCGTCCTAGTCACGATCTTGACAAAAATGTATCCAATTTATACATACATAGATTTATATATAATATATATAGTTTTATGATTTTTTGGTAGCTTGCCTGTAAATAACAATATATCGTATATTCATATTAGTGTAATAGGGTAAAAAGATTAAAATTGTGAATGATAAATAGTAAAATACTTTTGACTGTTTTTATGGCAATAATAGGTAATATTTCAATTAGTCTCTCGATGTTTGTTAAAAAATATTTCTATTCAATAATGAATAAAGAATTTACTTTATTTAAAAAGCTTTATTAGTTGTTGTGCTATCATTTTTATTTATGTCATGAATTAGTTTTTTTTCTATGATATAAGTATAGGTTTAATTTTTATTTGGTATTTATGCACAAAAGACAGAGGAACGCAAATACAATTCTCAATACTTTGTGATATTTACGGTTATTATACATCTTTAGTTTTCAGTTTAAATTCTATTGTATTGTCTATATTTATTACAATATATTATCTAAAAATAGAAATTACCATATTAAAATACTATAAAGCATTTGTGGGGTATCATTCCATTCCATAGAAAATCCATTCCTTTTCTCAGATGCTCAGAAATTCAAATTCAAATATAAAATATAAAATATAAAATAATTCTACTTCGTTTAAAATGAACTTATAATTTCATGATAATTGTATTCAGTAATTATTTTTTTTCTTTTCTTTTTTAAAGTTATTACGTGAATATATCCACCTCCGTCTCATTTATACTATGGGTAGAAAATATAAGCACATAAAAAATAAACTGGCCCAAGCAATTATCTGCTTCCTTTCCTCTCTCACAATTTATATAGGAAAGGGTTTGTACATCGTCGTCAACAAGTTTAATCAGAAAAAAACGCATAATTTGAAATGTCCCAAAGGATATATATAAGTAACTTTTAACCATATATTTTCAACCTATATTTTCACAGCAAACACTTATTAATTAATTAAACTAACTTAATAATTTTAATCATCAATAATAACTTAAGGGCCTACTTGGTTGGCGCAGTGGTCAAGGCTTCAGGAAAGTCCTCCTTAGATAAGCTGAGTCTTTTTTTTACCAACTAGGGCAACTAATGTCGGCTCCAATCTAGGGGTCCTCGGCATAAGCCTACCGACTGGTGAGGGACTAACTTCAATCAGAAAATCATCAATTTCTCATTCAATGAGAAATTATCCCAGAAGACAACCGGTCTTATCCAGCATAGTTACTGGAGTAACTGGCTTTGTTTTCCTTGTCGGATTTTACACTCTTGGCTTTTGGACTGGCACAATTATAATCATCCCTAAACAAGGTAGCCGCCCAGGGAATGTTTTGTCGTGAATTTATATATTAAAATCAAGAGTTTTTTATAATAATAATATACACTACAGTACTATAATAATAAATACAACAGAGTGTTGTGAAATGGATTTTCAAAACTTTAGTCATCATCTTAATACTACTTAATTTTTATATTAATTAAATGTATTAAATATTAAATAATTAAGTGTGTTAATTAATTAAAGAAAAAAAAAAGCTATTAAAATTAGCAGTTATTAAAAGTTACAGATATTACCATTAATATTTCTTTAACAGTCAGCTTACTCTTTTAGACATACAACATATTTTGTGTGGAATGATATAAATATTTTGATAACGTTAAACCAATATTTGTATCATTAAAACAATATTAATCGCTCATAAACAATTTCGGTTCGCGATCCCGTTTAATAAATTCACAATAAGTGAAATTTGTGTCGGCGCTCGAACATTAAGCCAACCAATCCACGGAGCCGTATTTATTAAAGTTTTATTAAAAACGTTATTGCCTCATTTGTTCGCTTGCCATCGGAAAATTAATCAAGGAATTGTGTCGCTGAAATTTTGGATTTCTATCCGAGTTTTTTTTTTAATTCTCGCCGACCTGGTAACCTTGGTAACCTGTCGTTTTATATCGTTCTTATATATCGGTAATTTCACGCTCTGTAAAAATGTATTTTTAAATTACTTGGTGAGCGGTAATGATGAGTCTAAACATTAACATTCGTTTTTATTGACGGATAAAACATGATTCAATTATTTTTTATTGATTTTTTTGAAATTTGTTATTGCTAAATAAGTGTCGTATACATTCTGAAAAACTTTTATGCCATTTAACACCTTTTAAGTCAAAATTTCTTGCACCCAAACATTCTTGTAAAGAATGTGATGATTTTTGTGATTAGTTTTTAGAGATGTTTTAAAATATCCAAGACAAATTTGTGTTGTCTTATATTCTTGATAATGTATTAACATTTGGAGATAATTTGTAGTGTATCTACGCTTCATAAACCAGTTGCATATTAAATCATATTAAATCTTCTATTCCGACATAACTTTAACATAAAACAAGATGCTGCAAAATTTTATTATGTCTTAGTATAAGTATATGGGACGAGTGCGATATAACTTTTTGAAAGTTGTGACGTTAATATTACGAGCCTGATAGTTAAACAAGTTCAAGGATGAATAATTTTCACAAAAATCAAAAACTGCTCAACAAATGACAATAGAAAGGGTTAATATATTATGAAAATAATGAATTAGGTGAAACTTTCCATTAAACGTTTTAAGATTTCTACAGAGGTAAATTCAATGGTTTAAATTACTGTTTTTCATTATCACAAGTTTATATGTTAATGTTTATATGATATGTTGATGATGTTGTTGTATGTTGATGAGTTTTACCTAAAAGTTGGTCCTTTTCAACTATATATCAAATCTATTAACTTTTCTATTAATGTCACTTTAAATATTATTTATAAATCTAAGATAATTGAATTTAGGAAATAGATAAACTTCTAGTCAATGCCAAGAGCGATGAGATAAACCGGAGAAAACACTACAACGCATAGCTTCTTGAATAATGTTTAGACAAATTCAGTTATTTTTAATAATACACATTTGATTTGATCATTCTATTTGTATTTGTTATGTTTATATAAAAAAATATTTTCTTAGCTTGTCCTTGATAAGAATCAATATTAGTGATGATGGGTGATTACTGAAATGTCAATATAAACATAAATTTTCTCTTTTATGAATATGAGTAAAAGTTTAAATTTTGTTAGAAATACAATTGCCTTTTCGTATAATTTTGAATGTTATGTAGAACATCTTGTTAATTTCAGCACAATGAATATTATTATAAAAAATACAGAGGTTAAACAATGATCATTATTACTGTTAAATACAATAAAGATGTACAGAATAGCTGCCCATTTAGACCTACGAAAACCTATTAAACATAGCCATAACTCACTAGTGGATACTAGGTAACAAATCAGTTGAAAAGTCCCCGGCCTACCATAATAAAACATATTTTTTTGGCAAAATTATTTTTTTATTGAATATTATTCACTTTAAGGGTGATATACTGATTATAGCGACGCTTCAACTATTCGATATCATTTTTGTAGTACGATTTGTCCTTTGCTTCGAAATAGTCCTCAGTTTTGGAGATCACTTCTTCATTCGACGAAAATTTTTTCCTAGAGGGCTTTCTTTTGAGATCTGAGAACAGGAAATAGTCGCAGAGGGACAGATATGGAGAATACGGTAGATGAGGAAGCAATTCGAAGCCCATTTCATGGATTTATGACACGGTGCATTGTTGTGGTGAAGCAGCACTTTCTTTTCCTTGAAATGCAGCCATTTTTTTGGTGATTTCGTCCTCCAAACAGTCCAATAACGCTATGTAATAGTCGCTGTTGATGGTCCTTCCTTTTTCAAGGTAGTCAATCCAAATACAGATGCCATAACCTTGCCAGCCGACTGTTGCGTTTATCCGAGCTTTGGAACGGATTCATCGTGTGCAGTCCACTCGGATGACTGTCGATTGGACTTCGGAGTGAAATGATGGAGCCATGTTTCAACCAGTGTCACATATCGTCGCAAAAACTCAGATTTATTACGCTTGATCATCTTCAAACTTCAACACTGTTTTTGGTTAATAGTGAGCCCGTGCATTGCACAGAGCTTTCTCATAGCCAGATATTCATGAATGATATAATGTACACGTTCAGATGATATACATATTAAAAATTATCACAAGAAATACGAATTGCCTATTGGACATATTGTTGAACCACTAAGAAATAACAAGGTGTTCAGCTTATACATTCGTCCTAATACATAGGATATTATTGTAGAGGCTGATATCACATTGAAATACATATTTTACTAGATGTGATTAATATTTACCGACATTTTAAAAATTCACTTTTAAACGGTTATTTATTATATTTACATAATTTACATTACTATATATTTCAGCTATTATAATATGATTTAGAAGTTATTTTATTACGACATAATAGTACGTCAGTACAGAAAAGAAACTTTGAAGATTGATAACAACTTGTTTTACGTACCGACATGGGATAATTTTATTGGCCAATTTTTCATTAAGCAATAATAAATTCAAGATATAAGATAATAAACATAATAAATTTCAAAGATAAAGACCGCTTCGAATAAAACTAATTCTCGCTTTATATGTGTAAGTAATTAATCACTAATAAACGGTGACATGGCGCAGATATATAATAACTAAAAATTAGCTTTTATACGCGGCAATAAATTGTTGTTCGCTGCTTCTTGTGTGCCTGATATTATCACAAATTTATGGGATACAGAAAGGGAAAACTAGTAATTATTGGGTATTATTTAACCAGTGATATTTTTAGATAATAGGTGTAATTTTCAAAAAAGATATAATCATTTAATTAACGGTCGTTTTTAAGCTTTGTTGTTTTATGGCGAAGAAAAAAATTGACGTAATTTATAGTGATTGTGGAATATTAAGCGTCCATTATCGGGCATACTAAGAACCGCATTTTACGCTTTATTGTAACTTTATTGTCCCATTTCGTTGTCGCAGTTCACTACAGAATCAATCGCAACATTGTCTCGCTGCTCGATTAAACACGCAGGTCTGGTTTTATTGACTAGGTGACCTTTCTTTAAAACATGATGATTCAACATATTATGAATGAATTATCTATCATATTGGGTATAAAAAAAGTGCACACTTTTGACCAATAGATAAATCACTGATTATTTGGTTAATTGTTAGGTACTTACAAAAATTATGGTAATTTTTTCACCATAAAAAGGCATCTATTGAGAAATCTTCCCCATTTTCATGTCAATATAGAAAAATCGTATATCGAAGAAACAATGGTGGTTTATGTGTCTACGAGCCAAGTCATTCTGCTTCTACCTAAACATGTGGTAACGCTGAAAGCTTCAGAACAGAACGGCTTGTTCCAATTCCATTTGTCAATGATTATTAATTGTCAATTTGAAGTCGATAGATATTTGCAGTAACATTTTCATTTGGTTTTATCAGCTCGTAACGCACTACACCTTACTAATCTCACCATATACATATCACGACTTTATGATTATGAATGTTCCGATTCGGTATTGTATACGGTATATGGATAGTTCTCCTAGACCAAATCATGACTTTTTCACTTGGGATTTTCGTGGTAAATCCACTTTCCGGCGACAGTTCCAATACCCCACATATAACTTTTAACTCTTAGTGCCTCTATACACTGAATAACTCAATCGCAGTCAATGAAAAACCGTTGTTTTATGTAGAGGTATGTTAAAATTATTGAATTCAGTAGTCATATTCACTTTCATAGATTTTTGATAGCTTTTAGAAATGCATACAGAGAGACACATACTAACTCCAAGAAATTTTGTGTAATCTTTACTAGTACTAGTAGAAGTTTGAAAAAAGAAAAAAGTATTTTTGACTAGACAACCACGGTTATTATCTATCTAGGTTGGCTATTTCCAAAATTCTATATAATTGGCAGAAGATTTCTTCAGACAAGAACAAGTATAAGGATAGATAACGGATATGAATGAAAACACTGAAGAAAAGTAGAAATATATATATAGAAATCGTGAAAATGTTATGAATACTGATGTATGATTATAAAGATATATTCAAATAATGCAAAAAATATCATTGCTTATCATTATCAACTCTTAGGCGGCATTTGAAGAGAGATATCGTCAGTGAACATTATACATTTTAAGTTTGCATAAAACTCGTTTAAGAAGCATTCTGGACAAATTACCTCTTGAGGTTCACGCAGTCTTAGTCTTATTCGATACTAAAGTTTACAGTTTTGATCTTAAGTCATCTGTTAACTATTGGAATTATTACTGCTTTCTTTTATGCTGACTTATGAATTCCGATTTCCAAATTAGAGTAGGCAGAAAGTTGTTGAATTAAGTTTCCCCCCAAGTTATGATGATATCGAAATTCATAAAAATCATAATAGAAGCATCAAACCTACTAAAATGGTATTCTATCTACAGTCTCTGGAGAACAAGGTTTGTTAAACCACCTGATGATTCAACATATCATAAATTATATACTATTTTGTACGTACAAAAGAATAAACAAAATAGATAGCGTATAACATCAGACAAATCGCCAGACACAGGACTGTTCTAGCATTAAGAGCCACTTTATGCGTGACCATATAAAATACACAACAGGAAAGTCAAATTACAGGTAACAACATGAATCACAATATGTTACGTCCCACGCGATAATTATTTTGGTATTCGCAGATCATGAAATTTTTGATTATAGCCGTCGTACGTCCTACATAATGGTGTATTTGGAACTGATGTTTTCTATTTTACCGTCCCAAGGTGCTTGTTGGTACTATTTATAGCTGGGTCCACTCATAGACGGTCGGATATGGTCGCCCGTGCATTCCATCTGTCTGAATTTAGAACAAAAGAAAGGAAATACGAATACAGTCTCGACAACCAACACATCATCAATGATATTAATGCCTTCCCTTTCTACTTGAGAAGAATCCAAGTTAATTGTTCGAAAAAATAATAGCATTGTGTCAGTTTGAAGTATTATTTATGTGTTTAATCAGTAATTAATTAATTTCTAAAGTGATTATATCTCAGTCTATAGAAAATGGGTACAGTTTGGCCTGAAATTGAATGAACGTAATTTAAAAAAGAACATATGACAACAAAGGACTATCGATGATAGTAGGCCAGACATCACAGGGGTTGTAAAGAAACAGGCACAATGAATATACAGTAGAGAAA
This sequence comes from Rhynchophorus ferrugineus, assembly GCF_030347505.1. Lineage (NCBI taxonomy): Eukaryota > Metazoa > Arthropoda > Insecta > Coleoptera > Curculionidae > Rhynchophorus > Rhynchophorus ferrugineus. The sequence continues at coordinate 83,954,320 of NW_027472580.1, read as the reverse complement.
TATTGAAACAATCCTGATTCTGAACAATGTCAATTCAACAAGAATACTTAAGAGAGTTAAGACGAGTTACCTAAGGCACAGTTTTCATTTCATGGCAAGTTTTATATAATGCCTCCTGTTGAGTAAAAGTAAGCACCTGTTTTTTTCATTCACATTCAGTGTACTCTCAAGATTTAACATCTTATATTCATTTTTAGGAATCATGACAAAATGGCAAGTAATTTCTAGAGATATTGAGATTCTACGTATATTAATGTACTAGGTTGGCCAATAAATACGTAAAAATGAAAACATTCCGAAAAACCAAACGAAGATCTTTCTACAGTAAAAGCATATTTGGTTTGATGAATATCTACAAATAATTTATTGAGATGTGAGAAAACTTAGAAGTCAGTTAAAAAAGTGCTAAATCTAGTGAATAAATTTATTTTTTATTCTGTAAGCTTGTTCTTTTCACAATTTATTACAAATCGTTTCAAAACATTATAATAAGAATCTTACTATTGCTTTGCCAGTTTGCATCCCAAAAAATACCTATATTTAAGTTTTGACTTTAAAATATCTATATTTAAGTGAAAAGTATAAGAATTTCTAGTCCCAGTGATAAAAAAATACTGTAGAGTTTTCTGTAAACATTATATATGCCATCTTAGTAACACTTATTATCACTTATCAGGTACAATTCAAAATTTGCACACATGTTTAAACATCGTGCTCACACTTGACGTTGCCATAATTGTGCTAGGAAATGTAATAAAACAACTACTAGGTAAATATTTGTTTACTTACATTTTGATGTCTTGAAATATTTGCCTATTTTATCATAATAGTTAATTATGAACAGACATGTACATACTATAATGTACAACATAAAATAGTGTATGTTATTTGTGTTTATACGGATCTTATTTTTAAACTTATACAGTAAAACATTACTGTTAAAATGTATTGTTATTCCACGAATGCTTTTCCATATATGCTGAATATTTAATATCTCCGATTACAAACTCTGGTGAATACTAACAAAATGTTTGTAAAAATTCGCGAAAACTTATATTGTATATACATTTAATCTACCGAAGGATAATAAATTTTCTTCAAGCCATATACGGAATGAGAGCGTTAAAATATTTATAATTCGTGTGCTTTTTACAAACATTAGTACTGTTATTTAGTTTGCTTTTGACAATCTGAAGAAATATCAGCTCAGAAATAAAATTTACATGTTACTTAACGTTTCGCAGTACGTTAAAAATCCATCTTACGAATTAAACTATTCCAGTCATGTCTAGTAATGCAATATTAGGTGTTTCTAGGTGTACTATGATCATTTTCTTCATTTAAAAATGTATTTATGCTGAAAAATTGGTATAATATATTAATAAAAATATTTTCTATAACTTTTTATTGTGTAGATAGAACGGTGGTAGTTTGATAGTGATCCAATAATAGATATATTTTCGCAACCCTTCTTCTGCATTTGAATTCGTATACAACTCAAACGATGCTATGTTGATCTGAACGAGTGGTAATCGGAAGGCTCATGTCTAGTAAGTACGTTAGGTGCGTCACAACATCTCATTCGATCTGCACTACTGTATCCTTCACAACTTTTATGAAAAAGGATGGATTGCGTCTGTTACAGGTTGTAGCAGGTTTTTTTGCAATAATATGTTAGTCAAATGGTTGACTTTACGTCAACAAAGATATGCAGTAACAGTTTCATTCGTTTTTAGTAATGTAATACATCCACACACCTTGCTCAATCCACCATATCCACAGAAAAGATTTTAGAGCGGGATCTGCTTTGTCGATGTGGATGGCTCATTTGAGCTATCCCATGATTTTTGTATTTCGGATTACCGTAGTAGATCCACTTTACATCGACAGTTACCATATTACATTTGACTGTCTTCGAATTCTTTCAGTCATTCAGGTGGTCCATTGACATTAAAATCACCACTTTTTTATAACTGCACACAAACCGACCATTGGACTTTGAGGTCGCAGCATTTATTTTGTTTACAAATCTATGTACTTGTTCTATAGTTCCATGCTTATTGCGAAACCCGAACTGATGTTCTGGAATAATTTTTCTTTTTTCTATTATATAGTTTAGCTTTTATATGTATAGTTTCTCAAAAATTCTCGAGATTATCGGTAATAATATTATAAACCTGTAGGAGGTGAAATATCGAAAATAAGACTATTTAGGGTTCCATAATATAGAGAAATGTCAAAAACACATAAAACGAGTTGTTTATATTGATACATTCCATTTTGACCAATATATATCACTGATCAAACTATATGCAAACATATGCACGACTGCTTATCTAATTTTAAAGAATATTTATGACCATTCATTCAAGATAAAGCACTGAATCAAAGAAAAATTCTTTCCAACCTTATATATTAGAATATTTCATAATACTTCATAAATCTTTACCAAAGACAAAACATTTTTAAAAGTATATTTTATTTACAATATTCCCCATCTATGCCAAAAATAAATGGATTCAGATGGGGAGAACCAATATCTATATTTCCGAAATACAAAAACAAAAGTTCTTCCGTATTAGCGCGCGATATATGACCGGGAGTGATGTGGGTGGCTCACCCTAAATTTCCGGTAGACGTTTTAGCGACAGAACGCGTGGAACGAGGGAATTTCGAGCATCTTGTACAGTAAAAACGGTGTCGTCTGGGAATTGCGTCCAGCCGCTGATTCATAAAGAACGGCAGAGCGGTTTTACTATTTTTAGAAGTCTATTGTTAGCCGAGCGAGTAGGTGTCACTGCACCGAAGTCGGCAATGGCTCGTATCTACCTGGTCCCTTTTAAGGACCAGCGAGAATGGAACAGTGACACTGGAATAATTCACCTTGACGATGCGCTTCGGTACCATAAAATAATCGTACAAATATTTGTATAAAACGAGAGACTCATTAACCATTCATAAATAAAATTCGTTGAAACTAACAGACAGGCAAAATGTACTCATATTGTTTGGTTCCTAAATATATTTCTGCCTTATTTATAACCGGTAAATATTGTTGCCTTTGCGTGATAGGGATGGAAAAGTCATTATTCAATCTTGTACAAAAAGTACTTTTTCAATATGTTAACAGACGGATGGATTTTCTAAAAATCTTTCTAATAATTCTAGTTTTCTTCATTACATTAGTACTTTATTCCTATTGTATAGTAAATAACTTATGTGGAAATAAGTGTTAATATTTAATTTTCTTTTGTATTCCATTCTATTTTTAAAAAATTAAAATCTATTCTCTTCACTATAATATGAACAAATTATATTCCATATGATACAAAGCACATAATAATGTAATGCCTTATTTTTTTATATACAATTTTTTTAGCATCACGTTAGACAAAAAGCAAAACACATTAGAACCAAAATAAAACAACTATACTGGTTAGACGGAAGATACTCTCAACTTGATCTAAAATCAAAGAGGTTGATCTATAATATAATTATAAAGCCAATTTGGACCTCTGGGGTGCAAATATGGGGTTGCACTAAAAATTCAAATCAGTTAGTCATACAGCGCTGTCAAAACAAGATTCTTCGATTGATTACCAATGCCTATCGCTATGTAACCAATGAAGAACTGCACGATGACCTGGAAATCAAATGGATTTGCGAAGTTGTGCAGGATTTCGCCTTGAAACACGAAAGAAGATTACTAAATCATTCTAACGTGGAAGCAATACAACTGCTGGACAGCGCACAGGATGTCAGGAGATTGAAACGAACAAAACCATACGAACTTGTGTGAACATTTAGTGTGTATTATTAGTGTAAACTATAGCTATAAGATAATAATTAATAAATAATTGTAATTTTATAATTGAGGAATACATACTGATGTATTTTCTCGCACTCGCCTTGCTTGTTAATTAATCCAAGCACATAGGAAAAGTAGTAATAAATTAATTGTAATAATAATAATAATTAAGATTGTACTAAGCGTATCTAATAAAGATGTTATAAAAATAATAATTTTTTTAATGTATAAACAGTAATATTATTTCTCAGTTCTCAATTATGATCAGGAAATACAGCTTCCGATTAATTTTTAAAAAAGTTGTTTGAAAAGTCGTACGTTTATTCGGCTACATTTTTAAACGTGCCACAAGCCTCAAATAAAGGAAAACGAATTTTCTAGTGAGATGAGACCGACTCTCAAATTCTACACTTGTGGTTATCATTTCGGAATAAAATACGGCTACGAATATTCAGATTTTAAATCTGTCTATGTGGGCTAACCACAAGATAGTGTCCTTAGACCAATATTGTACGTACTTGACATCAATCATATCTCTAAAAGTGAAGGAGTGACGGTGGCCATATTTGATGATGATACTGTCTTACTCCCACATGTGCTAATATTGAGATAATTGTAAGTAGATTATACTGAGTGCCACCAACCAACCATTGCTTACCTACCAGTGATAAGTGGTTGTATGATATATTAAAAAATTGGTATATCCACGAAAGGAAGAAATTAAACTCTTTGAGAAAAACATTAAGTGGATTTGAGTGAATATATAAATTACTTACAACTGAAAAAACAGAGGACTTAACAGAAGTTGAGGGACTTTAAGAACAATATTAAGGAAACATTACCAGATATTACCATACCTAAATATTATAAAATTTATAACATGGGTTTTTTAAATTAAAAAGTGCCGCTATGGGGTATAAAGTATTGTTGTAAACTTATACCATCGATAGAAATATGCTAGATAAAATTGAAATGTAACCAACTGGAGGAATATTTATCTTCTTCTTTTGTTATATTTACTGATAACTGTTTAGCTATGTACATATAAATTCAATTATAACGATTAATAAAAAAGTCATAGATAATAGTTTTCGCTATTAAAACAAATCATTTAAAAAACCTACATATCCCTGTGGTATAATTCAAAAACAAAGTTGAAATAGGTATATTATTTACAACTACAGTAGCCTACATGCTTGGGAAACAGTCTAAACTATATATAAAGTTGTAAAAAGTTCTTGGAACTTTTTTTTTAAGATCACCATTTTACTACACCTCTGAATCTCCGTCTGTACCTGCATTTTAGTTTCGGTACAAGGGGGCAAAATATATAAACATATAGATATTGAAGCTATCCTAAGGCTCATTTAAACCACAAAACAAACGAAAGTCGATACCTGTTTTGGGTACATTTATGACCGAAATCAATGATAAGCTTTGGTTAAACTGAAAATGGTGGAGTAAAAAAAAATATACGTGTTGGTGTCTAAGAAACAATATTTTCGACATCATAAATGAAGAAAAAACTGGGTTCATTTCATTATTATGGTTTGTTTATTTCATCTTTTGTTATGAGTTTAGAACCGGTCACGTATTTTGTGGTCCTAACTATTTTCGTTTGGTTATATATGGGTATATATTACTTCTCGTTAAAAATTTCGTACCTGAGGCTATAGCTTCAGATACCGAGTCGAATTTGTTGTAATATAACCTAGTATTTCTCTTCTTACTCTGTGGAATGATTTTTCCAACTTAACGGATGCTAATGAATTTGCTTTTTGGGGGTTGTACCTTCTCATCTGGCATCTTGATTCAGATATTCTGGCTTAATATTTCTGCTTACTTTTGGCTTATAATTTAATTTGTTACTTCTTATGGTTTCCAATTATGAATCCTTTTTTGTTACCTGTTTTTGTTGTGCAGATGACACAGGCTCAAGTATATTAATATTTGCTTAAATGTATTTTTTTCATCTCACATAATAAGTAAATATTTGAATCACAAACAATTGAAAAGTATGCCGCGAAAGTAATTGAGACATAAACAAATGAATGGCGATATTAATTCGAAAATACAATATATCTTGTTAGGAACAGCCATCACCAGTCAATGATACTAGACACTGACGCCACAACGATAAAAAAGGTATTATATTGTTGGCGCCGATGAAGCGAATTTTTATCGAATATCACAAGTTCAGCAGCTCAGAAACATCTTAAAAGATAAAAGCGACGATATTGCATGGAAACATTCTAATGCGACTGTTATCTTATCGTTAATGTCGGTGTTTATTCAAGAGGGAGTGGAAACACAAACAGTTTGAGTTTCGCGTCAAAACGAAAATAAAATGTTTTGGAGATCGGGGCGATTATTTATCGGTCGGTCGCTGTGTCGGTACTATTTTTGGGCAATAAAAACGTAATCTTTACGGACTGGCTTCGACTTTATATCGGGAAACACTAGTAAAATTACCGTTTTTATCGAAAACGTTGTTTCGAGTTGATTATTAGTCGCTACAGGTAATATAATAACGTGAATATACAGTATTCATACGCACCTGTTTATATATCGATGCAAAAATACAGACTACAGGGAAATGAACAAGATGTAATATATGATTGGCTCGTTTAAGCGCAGACACATTTAAATAAAATGAATGACATTTCAATTCAGTTTGGTTATGTTATATAGAGATCCTCCAACTTTTCAATACTATTTTTGTAGTACGATTTATCCTTTATACACAAAATAGGCTAGATCTGGAGAATACGGTGGATGAGGAAGCAATTCGAAGCCCAATTCATGGATTTTTACCATCGTTTTCACTGACTTGTGACACGGTGCATTATCTTGGTGAAGCAGCACTTTCTTTTTCTTCAAATGCGGCCGTTTTTCGGCGATTTCGTCCTTCAAACGGTCCAATAACGCTATGTAATAGTCGCTGTTGATGGTGCCTCCATTTCAAGATAGTCAATGAAAATTATTCCATGCGCATCCCAAAATACAGATATACCAATACAGCCATAACCTTGCCAGCTGACTGTTGCGCTTTCCCACGCTTTGGAGCGGGTGCATCGTGTGCAGTCCACACGGATGACTGTCGATTAGATTTCGGAGTGAAATGATGGAGCCATGTTTCATCCATTGTCATATATCATCGCAAAACCTCGGGTTTATTACGCTTGATCATCTTGAAATACTGTCCCGAATAATCAACTCGTCGTTGCTTTTGGTCAAAAGTGAGCTCGCGCGGCACCCTCTTTGCACAGAGCTTTCTTATACCCGAATATTCGTGAATGATATAATGTACACGTTCAGAGTATATCTTTAGAGTGTCTGCTCTTTTATTCAATTTAAATTTACGGTCATATATATCATTTTGTGGATTTTTTAAATGTTTTCGTCTGTAACAACCTCTTTAGGACATCCACTGTGTTCACTGTCTTCGGTGCTCATTTTACTGCGTCTAAACTTAGCATATTAACATTTGATGATTGATTTTCCTGGGGCAGTGTCTAGAAACTCGGTATCAAGCCAAGTTTTTGCTTCAACTGTATTTATTCCCTTCAAAAAGCAATATTTTATCAACATGCGAAATTCCTTTTTTTTTCATACCTCGGTCGAAAGTACATACTACCTAATAACAGGGAAAAAAGTTAAACATATATTTCCTGTGAGAAGTACACCCGCACCCTCTATAACGGCGGGAGGAAATATTTTCTTATGCGTATTTATACTCGTAACTACGGCCTATTTATTCTGTCATTATCGTTGCTACCTCTAACCTTAAAAATAATCATCGATAGTGTTTTGAATGTTGTTAATAACGTACTTTCGACCGGCTGTGAAAAAAAATAGTATACACCACATAGGCCAAAAATTGAAATCTCGGTCATGCTCAACTTTCGGCCCTTGTGGTGTAATATAATATTAATCCATTTTTTAACAATAACAAAAGTTGCTTCACTCAAAATGCTATAATTCACAAAGTAATGATCCGGCAGTAGTCAAATGTATACACGCATCTTTTGAGGGTGAGGGCTAACTAAAAACATATGGGTTTAATTCTGGTCGCACGATCTATATGTGAGGCCGGGGACTTTTCAATTAAACTCTTATTGTATCTAACAAATTCTCATGACGATATTATTCTGTATGAGTGCTTCACTTATCCCTATGCACTTGGGGAATTGCTACCATGTTTACCATGTTGAATTACCATCACACATGTAATTAACGGAGAATAACTGTTGAGAAAAAACATGTATACGAAATGTACTATTTATGCAAAACATGACATAAAAACTATCAGAGGTCATTATGTATGTACCCAAGAATAGAAGTTCAAGAGATATCTATTGGACATATAAAGTAACTTTAAGAAATTTGGTTTTAACATACTGAACATACCGACCATAGAAATTTACCGAAAACTAAAAAGTTCAAATGTTGGGTTTAAACTGATTGACAAATATCACAAAATAAACCATCAGAAGTATCACCGTTTTCAAGATCAATATATATTAAGCTTAACGATACTGGTGTTTCCATAGCGACTCGGCATGTATCCAAAATAGCCAAAAGGAAGTCAAAAATATCACGACAAAAATATCGGAACCTAAATCCGAAAAATGTTATACATACTATGCCATGGGAAAGAGGTGAAATACTAACACTAGAATATTAACAGACATTATTTTAGTTATTTATTGTTTAGTTTATTTGTACTACGTATAAAGAAATATGAAAATGTTTATTCTCGGCATTTTATTAACATTCGTCAATTCGACTTTAATTAACGAGATATGGAATGTTTACGAACTACAATTATGTTCGATTCCGTAATGAACGCATGACTAAGGAAACGTCCATTCAAAAGCTTTGTATCAATTGTACCATGAGCCTGTGGTTATTTAGGTTAGAACTGATTTACTGATAGTTAAAATACTGTTGATGTCATCAGATCTGTTTAAAAAACTCGTTTCCATTTCAATTTTATTATCTGTTTAAATCAAATCAATTAATATTAGGTCTCTTTTTTCATGTTTCGAACTAATAAAAAGAAAAAATATGAATTTAGTAATTAAAAACTAAATAACTAGGCACAAGTACTTCTTTTATCTGTATGACGTAAAAGGTAACATAAAAAGGAATCAATGAGTGGCAATTACTCAGACAGCAATTATTGTAGTCTTCATTAATTTATTGGCTAGACATTGGCGCAAACAGAGAAATGGGTTAATGTCAGATCATTGAAAACTATATCTTCGAGTGCGTTGACATATCGTTAATATATTGACAATCTCCGGCGATTACCATTAAGCGCGTTCTGTAAAGTGTATTTAATTTTTTATGCTTAACATCACAAGCTACTATTAATATTCTTTGTTATATTAAGTGCTATTAATTGTGAAGGATTTTAAAAACTTTAAATATTTTTAAACATAGAATATCTATAGATATGAAATTAAAACGATTCTCTTACATGTTTTTTAAAATATAAGATGTGTGCAGTAAAGTGATGGCACCTTAAACGAAATAGAGAAGATATTAAAAATATATTCTTTGTAAAACCAATAAAAACTCTTAAAATAATAAACATATGGTAATTATGAAAAATTATTTGAAAATATATGTAGCAAGTTTACTTTATGAGTCTATCTTAGATCTATTATTGCTTGTAATCCATTGAAAACTGTTCTTTATCTTTCGTATATACAAATAAGCAATAGTACGGTCACATATACCCATAAATACACCATGTGTACAATGAAAATATTTATCGGTTACGTAAATTTATAGTGACGGGCACCAGATTGCATTATTTTTGTGTTCCTTAGTCAACAATATACCCAAAATTTGTATTGAATAAATGACTGAAAATAACGTTATAGCTCCTATATTATAATTACAGAATAATGTTAAAACATACAGTGAATATTTGCACATTTCAACAAGAAAAAATATTGTTCATTAACAAATTATAAAAAAGAGCTAAATTTTTAAATTTACTATTATTTGTTTTTTTATAGTAACAATAATTATTTCTCTTATTCGTGCATTGTATTTTATATGATTGATATACATTATAGAAGAAATACTACTTGCAAAAATTAGATTTAATCAATCATCCGAAGTAAAAGAAAACGAAAGATATCTGAGAAAGAACTCCGAGCTGCAGTGTGAAAGATACACAGAACTCTCTTATATTAAATATACAATTACACCTTTACTGCAATATATTATTATAGTCCTTTTTAGAAAATAGGATTCATTCGAACTATAGTTAATGATTAATGTGAAATCGGTATTAATTACACCGATTTTTATGTGTCTAAACTAAAGACTATGACCAGGATATATCCAGGTGTGAGTGGCAATGCTGCCCTTTGTTGGATATTACCTGTTTACTTGTCTATAACCATTTACACACTTAAGGTAAAATAATTTATAACTAATTGAATTTAAAATACATAATTAGATGAAGATATGGCGAACTGTACTTTAAAAATACGTTAGTACCACAGTAGATTTAAAATTTTGTTAGCAAGCAGTAGATTTAAAATTTTGTTAGCAAGCCATTTTTAGAAAGAAAATGGATGATCTCTATGTAAATTTCCTAAAAACATATCGGTTTTGAGAGAGAAACGTCCAGTTCATCCAATTCTGTAACCGTTATGAAAACATGGCTTCTAAATAGAGCAAGGGAAACATTGTACAATGATGTATTGGAAACTAAGGCTCGATCTTGATATATTAGAAACACTTAATACAATTAATATTTTGATAATTGAAATTATATTAAATTAAATGTTTGAACTATATTAGAGTGATCAGAAAAAATGATGCCATATAAAGGTTAATAACTTGTGACACTTTTCGACTAATAGTTAAAAAAAGAAGATTATGTGACATTAAAAAGAAAAGAACTGCTTTTCATTACCCGTACATAACAAATTATTGTGGTACAAACAATTTCAAAAGCATATATGGCCCTATGAAATCCAGTTATGGGAATGTTCCGCATAATATAAATAAAATAAAAAATTATCAGAACATAGAAGAGACATTATAGATGCACCCAGATACTACTGATATCTACTATTACTCAGAAAATCATGACAATTGCAAAGAAACATAAAAAATACCTTACTCTCATCAAATTATTGTAACTCTTGAATAACAAGCATGGTCAATTGAAAAGCCGTCGGCCTGACACATAGATGGCACTACTAGAATTAAATCCATATGTTTTAAATTGTTAAGTGTTTTTAAGTTAGCCCTAACTCTCAAATGCGTGTCTCAAATGCGTGAATAAATTTTACAGCTGTCGGATCATTAGTTTGTGGATTATAGCATTTTGAGTAAAGCAACTTTTGTTATTGTGAAAAAAATAGATAAAAAGGAATGTCGCGTGTTGATAAAATATTGCTTTTTGAAGGGAAAAAATACAGTTGAAGCAAAAACTTGGCTTGAGACAGAGTTTCCGGACACTACCCCAGGAAAATCAACCGTCAAGGATTGGTATGGTAAGTTTAGATGTGGTGAAATGAGCACCGAAGACAGTGGATGTTCAAAAGAGGTTGTTACCGACGAAAACATTTAAAAAATCCACAAAATTATTCTGAATGTGCTGCTTCACCAAGACAATATGCCGTGTCACAAGTCAGTGAAAACGATGGCAAAAATCCATGAAATGGACTTCGAATGGCTTCCTCATCCATCGTATTCTCCAGATCCGGCCACCAGTGACTATTTCCTGTTCTCAGATCTCAAAAGAATGCTCCCTGGGAAGAAGTTTTCGTCCAATAAAAAGGTGATCGCCGAAACTGAGGCCCATTTTAAAACTAAGGGCAAATCGTACTACAAAAATTATATCTAAAATTTGGAGGGTCGAGGTAATCAGTGTATCACCCTTGAAAGGAATTATGTTGAATACAAAAAACCAATTTAGCCTAAAATATGTGTTTTACTATGGTAGACCGGGGACTTATATATTATCACACTATTTCAGTTAAATTTAAAACAGTAGAAACAATATACCAATCTTAAAGGGTTTAAAAAATTTTATTGTGCTTATAACCTCAATAAAACATATTTTAATATTCTGATATGAGTACATACACTTTCCTAGTCCGTAAGCGTTATTACCATAACTGTAAAAAGCTATTTGTACTACTATAGCAACGATATAACGTTGTAGAACATTTGAACACAACGCTATATATTATATTATAAAAAACTGCCTTATAATGATAATATAGCTCGTATGTAGAAAACGCATTAAAAGAGAAACTGTACCTAGTCGAGAATTATGTGGAATTCAACTGATTTTACATGTAAATTTTAATTAACAGAAACTTAATAAAGCTGAATCAATATTAACTTTCTAGTTGATTCCTATATATGTGTGTAATTAAGTTATTAAATTATGTTGTTTGAACATCTGCAACAGTCGTAATATAATGTAACGATTCACCCAAAGCTTTTAGCTCATTAATGATTGTACAAAAGTAGTTTTTGCTAAAACCAAATAATGCCTTTATAAAAAAAATCTTGAATAATGGCTGGTATTAACTTCAACACTGGACTAGTTTATTCGAAATTAAGCTGGATAAAAAATACTAGCAGCTGCCGAGTGTATCAGGCAGATGTAGACAGTATTATTAAAATGCATTAGTCTGAAATGTTGAAAAAGATTTAAATAACATTGGGTTATCATAAATTTTGTGGATACGGTAGACATTATATAGGCGATGAATGTTATTGAATATCAACTATTTTAATTACAATACAAATCAATACATGTTGTAAATTATCAATGATTTGACACCAAAACACAGTATCGTGATTTATTAAAATGAAACATAAAAAATCTAAGAACGCCATAAATAAATATTGCAGATAAGCCAACATTTATTGGCGAGAATTCAAAAGGTCACTAGACTTGTATACATGATTTTACTGGGGTTTTGGATAAGTCACAGTAAATAAGAACGCATAATTTTATGTTAATTTGATAATTAAAATCATTTATGATTCTTGTCAATACGTAATATTAAGTAGATAACGCCCAGACATCACATTTTATTGTATAGATGTTGATTATTATGAACTAAAAATAGCATCAAACCTAAAATAGTTTACTAGGACTTTGAATTACTTTTAAGGTATTATAAAATATTCAATTCATTCATTAAAGGTCAAATTACAACTTAACAAAATACTACTTATACTTAATTAATAGAAAAGTGCTTTGAAACTAATGGATTAAAATGACTGGATTAAACTAATCAATTAATTATTTTGATACAGTTAGATATAATGATCGCATCGATCAAATAAATGAGAGGAAAATCATTAGTGATTGGAGTTTATGAATTTGAATCGAGAATTATATGAAATATATGATTTGCGATAATATGATCGTATAACTGAACGTATCCATTAGATGTTGAACCTTCCAATCATCCGCTTGATATGGCTTGACTAAAAAACTCTTTTATGAACGGGACGAGAGCCAAAATGATCTTCTTTGGACCTCTTAGAAAGGCCAACCGTTGGAAAAGTAGTAGCGAGCAATAAACTGTTTTGAATGTATTTATAGATTCACATAGTTTTGGTTAATTTCCAATTTTGGTTAATGCCATAATTTTGAAGAAAAATATGATATTTTGTAGATTAATTTAACAAATGTGCCCACTAATTTTGCTGTTCCAAAAAACATGTTAGCCTTTACTACAATAATACTAGTAATAACAATTAATATTTAATAAATATGAAAGAAGGCAAGTTAAAATAAATGTTTTAGGTTAAATTTACATTAAATAATCAGTCAAAATAGCAGACTAAAGTTCATATATAATATAGTGGAGTATTCTAAAATCCAAGAACAAAAAATAATATTAACGGTAAATATGTAAGACTTAGCACAATATATATGAACGACAGGTATCTTAAAAGATTAACAAATCATGTAAGGTTTCATATTTAATATATTTTAGTATGCTACAGATTATAATATAGAACGAAGAAGATTATGGACACGAACATTATGGAATCCGAATATCGAAGACTTGTCGGCTTTATTCCCTTCGTTTGTTCATAATTCTCTTGCAAGGGTTGCTTACATATCGGCTAAAATGATCAATTTAAGTTCAAGCTGGAGGAGTTTTAAAAGTATAAATCTATATCAAATTTTTTTTGGAGAAAAATTGTTATTTGGACAGTGATACTATTTTAAAAACAGCAGATGCAAATGCAGATGTTAATATGAACTAATTTAAACCAATACATTACCACATATATATATATATATATATATATATATATATATATATATATATATATATATATATATATATATATATATATATTAAAAAAATATTTTAACATCCATAATTATTACGAACTGAACTATCTATTTATGATGCTTCCTTTCTTTTCGTCCTATCTAAAGTTAGTCCTATTCCAAAGCCTCAGATATGTTTTCAAGATTCTTTAATGGGATAGGAGGAAGTAGAAACATTCGGTAATATAGTTTGGTAAGTCTTATTAACATAAGTCCTGGTCCACTGGTTGGACTAATAGAGTTTGGTGGTATATATATGACAAAAGTTAACCCATAGTCGTCCTTCAGTTGCTGTTTTGGAGGATAATTAACTAGGTGCACCATCTAGCGGTAACAAAACTTTTATTGGAAGTGATATTTTATTAGTAAATACTTTACTTACAAATTAAACGCATATATACCTTTAATTTATGAATAGAACGTTAAAGATTACAAAATCACTGTCATTACTAAGAGACAAAGCGGTTGTGATATCATTTCAAGTATATACTGGTTCTTATCCAAGTTTTTGAACAACAGCAAGTGTAATTAGTACAATCTAGAAACGTTATTCGTTACATTCCCGATATTCTGCCTATTCTGCTGTTTATAGTATTAAAACACTTTTTGTTAGTATCAGTGTAATGTTTCAGCTCTGTTTATTTGTTCAGGCCAGATGAATTATCTGTATTTTCTGTTTATTTGATAACCTGTATCAAAAAATTCGAAATATTCTGAGCAAAATATATCAAGTTGAAATCATGTGTAGGTGTTTTTAGTTGAAGATGGGCCTAAGGATAACACTGAGAAGAGGCTAGATATATTAGAATCGTTGAATTTTCTATCCTTGAGATTGATTCCGCTGCAAAATTGAGCAAGATGATTTATTTATTTATATATTATTCGATTAGTAACTTGTATATTCTTGTCAAACAAAATATAATCGTTCACTGATCAATTTAATCGTTCATTGTTCAAATAAGTATCGATTTCGGTGACAGCTTCATGATATTATGTTGCGTATACATTAATGTATGTTGTTTTGGTTCGTATATAATTTCAACTAGTCGAGTCTGTTTCTATTTCACGCGTTCATTACGAACTCGACACATGTTCCTAACGGTTAAGATAATTGCATCGATAAATTCGACTCTCTATCGTCCATTTCCCATTTCGTGTGTTATGCCATATTTTACGCATTGTTAATTAAACATTAGCTACATAATGATTAGATGTAACATAATACACAAAATGGCTATAAAATGATTACGAACATCGTGTCTTTGCGGTAATAAAACTCTCGTACCGGTTCCACAATCGTACGGCAGAAATCATCGTTTATTATGTGCTAATGTAACACCTTTCCTACGAATTTACATAAAATACGTTCATGTTTTTTCCTATGGGGGTAGTAACGTGGCCGAATAACAGACACGGTCTCGATAAAGATCAGACGGCCTATTCTTCGGTACGACTAAAGATAAGTCCACCGGAAGAAGTTATATAATATAAATGAATTCGTTACCGTGATTAAATCATAGAAAAAAAATTAAACGAATAAGGAGGGTATGTAGATTTTTCTATGTTCTTTTTACGCTCTTATGATGGTTAACAGTTCGGGGCGGGTACGGAATTACGCATGTAAATTTATGCTAACCGATTATTAAGACGCTTCAAGTGTTTTTCTAACGAATATCCTGTTCGTACAGCTTTCGGCGACAATAAATAAATAATTTCAATTAACAGCAGCTTGAAATAGCCAAATTTACACGTTAAATTACCATGATTTACTTACACGCATTATTCTGTTAAAACACGTCTTTTATTTTGTTTCGTTATTAGTCGTAACATGATATTTTATGATATAGGAGTGGTAATGACAACGGTAATGATGTAAATATAAATTTTTCATTACGTGGCCTCATTATGGTTCTAATATAAAATGGAAAGTTAAACTCAGTGTAAAATATTTTATTGTTAACTTACTAGTATGTAGGGGCTTATAGTCACTTAAATATGGGATTTTTTAAACAAAATATCCAAATTATCCAGATATTCTGGTATGAATATATTAGAAATAGTAGACATGATATTTTTTTCATGGACCATAATCTCTCATTTCATAAACCATTGTTAAGAAGTTACGAATAATTAATTATTGGGTGTAAAACTATTAATTTTATACTCAGTATTACTTTGAATTGAATATTAGAATTAGCTCGATAGTTTTCGTAAGCAAAATGGCAACACTGCAACTTCTCAAATATAAATCGTACTTTAATGTCTCTAAGAATCAGATTATATCGGCTACAGGTTAGCGTTTTGAGGTTTTTTACAGTTACTATATCATAACTAAAATAGAGCTTTAAAAGAAGGTTGGATACTATGTCACCCTAACTACCAAATAAATTGGTTACCAGAAAGTATCACAACAAATGAGAGGCACAATTCAAGCCTTTATTGCAAAAACATGCAATTGTGACTGAAAGTAACGTGGGATTGTTAGTGATTTTATTTTTATTTTTGGGGGAATAGGGACAGTGCTCAGCCACATACATCAAAAATGGAGTATGGAAAACATCATAAACGATAAAAGCAAAAAGCTTACCATCCTTGAACACTATCCAAACATAAAAATGTGTTCATACAATACAGGATCTATGAAACGATTGTTTTCTTTAGAAGATTTTATTCATTCCCCAACAGAGGTTGCCTGCCAGATATTATACTTCGAAATCTAGTGTTCATGAGAGGAAATTCCTTCTCTTTCTAATTAGTAGGCTAGGTTGGATTCTATTCTGAGGTTCTATACTATCTGAAGAACCTGACTATTATTTAATTTATATTTACAAATACAAGAGTTGAAAATAGTTTAGTTAAGGCTAAGAATATATTTTGCCCTGTTCTGCCTTCAAAGAATTGCAGAATTTAATGAAAACAAAGGAATGACGCAAGTTCAAGACTATAGAGCCTTTTGAGCTAATACACTGATAATATATGTATTAGCAAACCCTGAGTTGTGTTAATCTAGTTTTCTTAAATAATTTGTTGGAGTAATATTCTGATATTTAAGATATATCTTTGCTCTAAAAATCGGGCACCGGCATAATCAATTTTGATCACATATACAATGGCTGACGGTTTAAGATCGAGAAAACGATTCATCAAATAGATAAGCGATTTTAGTGATTGTCTCATGTAACATAAATACGTTAATATTCCTATTCTATAAAAGTATAAAGTGGTATTAAGAAAATACGTCGGTTTTTTGATCAATACTCCTCTATTTTGAAATCAAGACTTCCATTTCTATATCTTAAGTCGTACAAATTTAATGTTGCTATATTTACGGTTTTTCAAAAAAGCTTTCTGTGTAAAGTTTTGCCAGATGTCGAGAGTTTTAATTTCCAAAATCTAGAAATGCAGTTTCGATATGAATACCTAGAATGTTAGAAGACTGAATGATCTGGCAAAAATTGTAAAATTGTAAAATTGTATTGATCAGTTAGTCTTGGTAGTAACAGTAAAAATTAAATCGAGACAATTTCATACCAGAAGAGATGGAGGACGTAAATATTATTAGTAGTTCATAATTCGTTTAAAAACAAAAATGGGTTTGGCCCAACATGTGTTTAAAAACAATGATATCATCTACATTACTTTTAGTTTGAACTGCAAAATTTACATAGTTACTAAGGTAATATATTATAGATAATAAATGTTAAGTTCGTGACGTAACATTGTTTATTTTGTTCTGTTTAATTATCAATTCCAACTATGCGGTTTTTAATGATGAAGGTGTGGCCTTAAGTTAATGGCTTAACATGTGATAATAAATCTTGACAGAGTGATAATGGTTATCTTTAACGTTACTTATATTGTAAAATATATTTTTCAATATACAGAACAGATAATAGAGATTCCAAATTTCATGTGTTTCTGACTGAACTATGGGCTTCAGTCCCTACAGGAATTAAGTTAAGGAACTGTTATTAATATCAATGTCATGGCATCACAATATCTTCAGGTCATATTAAATAAGTGTAGTGGTGTCTTGTTATCCTCAAAATATCAGTTATAGTGCTACAAATGGGTTCAAATATATATTCTCTTCTTAAACCAACTGTGTTGAACTTGTATCATAATTTTCGACCACCATTATCTTGACTTTATTCATCAAGTACCAGTTCTCCACATTTTTTAATGTTTTATAAGAATCTAACATTTTACGGTTTTTTTTGTTAAACATATTTCACTACACTGTACAAGATGAAATTATTTGGTTTTCTGAAGTTGCGTCTTACTCTATTGTTATTAAAGAATTGTATTTGTAGATTAACATCGTTATTTCAGTAATTGCAATTTTTTTCCGCAAAGGATGCTTCTGTATTAATTTATTGATATTTAATTAAATTATTTAGTTATACTGATTTTGATTTGTTTTGTTGGTAATTTAATTTTTGTATGTGTGCCAAATTATATTGTTATTTTTGTATTGTTTGAGCTCGGTACCGACTTCAAAGTGATCACTTGGAAGTAGTTAAAATAATATTGTAGATAGATAAATGGGTTTAGATAGGTATTAAGCCAAATTGTGTGTATAAGTTTGATTATTTTTAATTTTTGGTGAATTTCTTATTTATTTATAGAAGGCGGTTCAGTTATTTGTTAAAAATATGTGATTTATCTCTTTTTAGTGTTAGATATTTTCTCAATAAATTACGCAGTTATTTTGTTTAATATTACAGTGCGTAGGCTAAGTAAAGGGACAGCGCGTATGAGGGAAAATAGGAATAAAGGACCAATGATTGAAAATAAACGCTTCAGGCCCCGGCATCCGCTACCTAACCTAGGTGATTTGACAAATGTTCCAAATTTTTGAAAGGTTCAAAATATGTGACAACATTTACGTGCCTTTGAAATTTGAGAGTTTTCCTCGTTTCCCCCTTCATCTCATCAGATCGTGACTTGGTTTGGTCACGGAACGACTTCGGAAGTGCACTCTTACGAGTAAAAAAAGAATTTTGAATATTGGAAAGAAAATGTGAAAACCACAATTAACGGAGAAATCGGCATACATTTAAAAAAATATACAGCCGAACATAGAACCTCCTCCATTTTCGAAGCCGGTTAAAAAGATAATAATTTCACAAAATAACAAATTCCAACGTGAGAAAATACATGGAAACTAATAATTCTCCAGTTTATCAGTCTCCATTAATCAGTTAAGGTTTCCAATCGGTAGGTATGCCAATTTGAGGATTGGTGTTAATTCATAGGATTGTTCGTCTTCTTTGAATTGTTTTCTTTTTATACTACTTCTCGCAGAACATCTCGATAACTGGTTTTAATCTTTATATAGGTTTTAAAACTTTAAAACTTAACTTAAATAAGTAATATAATTTTTAGTATTCGAGCTATTTTCTTTCTTTTTTTAAAATGCTCACTCAATGGCTAGAGATTCAAGAATGATAGTATTGCTCATGGTTATTAGTACATGTGGATTTTGATGGTAAGTGAACTAAATATGCACTCATTAACTGATTTAGATCTAATTGTGTTTTATTCTCCCTGTATAGGAACATTTATTAATCTGGTTACTTACCTGTTACAGTTATTTGCTTGTTTCCTATCTATTCTCTCTAACAGAAACTTTCTTGCTAAACCTTGTCGAAAGCTAAGGACATAGCAACTGTTGAACATTAGTTTACAAAACCACACTATTTATAAATCATTCAGAATTATATTGAACAAGAACTTATATTGATATCTGTTAAACTGTATCATCAAATAACGATTAATTTTAAAAGTAATATTGAGGAATACTCACAAAAAATATTTACTTAAAATCGATTTCGAAATAGTTTCTTTTTTTCCTAATTTCTCGCGCTCAACTATAACGAAAACGTGAAATCGTCAAATCTGAAACGAAAAGCGAGAAGCTGATTTCGAAATATGGTTCCTGCTCCAGTACCATTTATTGTGGGATATGGATTCGATCGATTATTCTTAAAATTAAAAACAAGAAACGAAAAAAAACAACATTTATTTAAAAGATCACGAAGCACGACACGACCAACCGTCGCTTATTGGGACAATTGGAACCATCACCGACGTCATTCTATTGTAGCCAATAAATAAAAACAATTGAAGTTAATTGGTTAGTAGATGAGAGTCTGAAGATTTTTTTTCGGTCGTATAGGTGCAATTTTTCAAAACTCATCGAAGGCAGTGATTCAATCAAAATAAGTTATTAAATAACAGCTGACTGTTGTTCTTGCTAAATATCAATTAACAACCATTGACGTAACGTTTCAATTATACGGACTCGCGATGACAATTACGCTCGTTGACTCATCTCGCCGTCAGGTTCACCGCGTAAGCTCGAACCATCAATCAAAATTGATTTGCAAACGTTTTTTTACTGCCGTTGTACCCAGAACGGAAGAGCTCCACTCGGTTTGACAAATGATGAAGTGTATCGATCGAATTCTGACCATCTACAGTCAGGGTAATTCGAAATCGTTTAACTGGCGATGGTATAAAAACATCAACGTGTTTTTTCCGCGCGTTCGGTCCTCGACGATTAATTACCGAGATGTAATTAACAGTTATAAACAATGCAAATCGTTAATCAGTGCTGATGAACTGGTCGGTTGATTATTAGCAGAACAAAATGAGCTACTCTGTTTGATAATTGAAAATGTAAATATCAACGTCGATTATATAATCTGGCCTTGAGTTATAGGCGATCAATCAATATCGAAATGATGAAGGTGTTGAATTTTAATAGGATGTTAATTTTTGGAGCGATAAATACACCAATGAAGATCAGTGAAACTAATAAGTAAAGGTTTGAACATTTCCTTTCGTCGTTTAACATAACCTTGGACATCTATCAATATAACTCTGTTTAAACATTCTTGGATTTGCTTCTGCATAATAACATTATTTTCCTCTGAAAATATAGTTTTTTTCTTTTTTGTATGAAGGAATGAACTATTTGAGACAGGATATGACTTTATTTTTTTTTTAATTTGCATGAACCAGAGGTATTAATATCAAGAGCAAATTAGGTGAACATCAAATTTTAATATTCCAGACGTTAGTTTGAAAATATTTGATAACTAAACAATCCAATATAGGTGTTTTAGGTTAGTTTTAAATAAGTTCATTTAAAGCTTTGATAATTTACATCATTATATCTACTTATTTTGTTACTTAAAACCATCAAAAATGATAATACAAATACTTTAGAGTCCTTTGAATCTTATTTTCTATCAAGTAGGTTGCAAAATATATTGTATGTGCTGTAAAAAAATTAGATCATTACATTAGATGAACGAACTAGATCTATCATACATACTTGAAAATATAAAACACATAGGGAATGTGATTGTAACATGTTTTCGGTTAGAGAAAAATTGTGTTTTCGGAAAAAAATCGGAGAAAACCACCATCAATATTTCATTTGGAAGTTCGAAGTTGAGAACAGAAGTTGTTATAGACAAAAAAATATGGGAAAGCGATTTAGCAACATTAAAAAGATACGCAACAGACAGATATTGCAAGGATCATGAAAACTGGATGATAGGAGAAAGAGTGACCAGAAAATAAGAAGCAGAAAATAAACAGATCCATAAATTTAAAGACTATAATATAGATGTCTTTAGATATACAAAATATGTTTTATATAAATTTAAGATACAAACGAACGATAAGAACTTAAGAAGGCTTAGGATCTGTGCTACATAATTACTGTAATAAAATAAACGACATACTTTTAAAGTTAATCAGCATCATGTTCACCACTAAGTTTAGAAATGATAATAATGTTAATTTCATAAATTTATTTTTATTACAAATCTTAAAAATACATTACCACTATTGACGAAAAGTGTGAAAATAAAAATAATATTGCTACAGCGAGATAACAAAAATATTGTGTATTATAAGAAACTCTCAAGGTTACAAGCGATAAATAAAAATATAAATTCGTCGATGTTGAGACTTCCACATATTGCCTAATTTGTGAGATGTTATTAGATTAATTATTAGTTCCGGGAATAATTAAAAATTGCAAACTTTTTTTTTACTATTGCAATTAGAACTGACAACACACGAATATAAATTGACGAAAATATAAAATGTTTCTTTTGAGTATTTCAAAGTTTTAAGTTAAATCAACATTGACCTTCACAAATACTGCGTTTAACATAAACTAAATTGATTGCACAGTTTTCAAACATGATCTAATTATATATAATCGTTAAGCTTGTGATATGTTGTTATAGGGTCATTCTTTAACAAGAAATATTATTAAACATCAAACATTGATTAATTTAAATTTGTTTTTACATTTAAATCAATCGAGTCAATAGTCTTGTTAAATTGCGTGTGTTGAAAATAAACGAACTGGGATATAAGATCGTCATTTTGATTAAGATTTTCTGGTGGTTAGAATCAAATAAATTTCTATAATATTTTAATGAGTTTAGGTTTTTAACAATGGGAATGCCTAAGTGGCTGAAGGTCCTTAGAGGTATTCTAGACAAGTAATGTGAAAAAATTGATTCTGTTTCATATTATCAAAACTCAATTATTTTCGAAGATATATATTGTTTTAGTGATTTGGCATCTAAAACTTTTTTCGAGATGGTTAACATGATATCTTATAAGTTCTGCTGAACCAATTTACTTGGAATTTGGCTCCTCTTCTCTATACATTCTTCATATCAAAGTAAAAACATGACAAAATTTCGATTTTTATTATTTAAAAAAAAATTGTAAATTCAGCGAAAACATTATATTTGTACTTTTGTACGATAACAGCACTTCTCTAGATCAAGAATTTTCTTTCAAGCGACTAGGAACATTGTGGAATCAACTAGGGCGCGCCATTTATTTGAGAATTGTCTTGAATTCATCAACCTGTTGCTTTTTGGATTTTTATTTTTTTCACTTCTTTACTTAATGTATTTTTAAACATTAAGTAATAAGGGGGTATTAAAATAGTGTTTGTTGCTAATTTCACATGAAAAATCCCTAAAATTTACGCATCTAAACTAGAATACTCCTTTAAGTTTGTTGAGTAAAAGTTACGATATTAAAACGAAACTAGAGAGTAAAGCCTCATTTTTTAGTTTCAATCATAGTTAACATAAAAACCGTTAATTGATCACTAATAAGAATAAATCAAACCTATTATTGATTAATGAACATCTTTTAAGAACAAATACAAATCAATTATTCTAATAATCAATTATTTAATTATCGTTATTAACAAGAAGTTTTTATCGACAGTCACAAAATAACTAGTCATTGATCTTAATTATTACTAATAATTACAATCGGTATAATTAAAACAATCAATCGAAATTCTATATTAATTAGCGTCGATTTTAATTATATAAGGAACTAAATTTCATTTAATGGTTTCGAATAAGTCGACATCAAAGGCTAGACGATAAAATATCTAAAATGCCGCTGAAAGATCCAGGAAGATATATTTTTAAGTACCAATTAATCAATGCAAGTGCTTTGAATTTTTTTATCAAAGTTAAATATAGTCAGGACCGAAGATGTTTATGGTCGTTTATATTTTCGAAAATAAAATTTGATAAATAAGAAAAGGGTGCCTCGTGTTTTTTTTCTCTCTTTTTGAACATCGACAAATTGGGTTTGATATCGGTCCTGTGCTGTTGTTGATAAATGTTTTATCTCTTTATATTACCTACACTTAATCACGAAAAAAAGTGACACTATAAATAAGAAAAGTTTTGGTTTCTTAAATATAACTCAATGTTTTGTTGTCTGACTCCAAATATTTAACTTAATAAATACGAGATAATTAATTTATATTGATAAACGTGTTGCATCAGCGCTGATATAGTAGACAATTGAAGATAAGTGTTAAATAAATACAACGTACCAATTGATGAGTAATATAGTATATGGTTCTCTTATATAATAATAGTCTTATAAGTACAGCAAACCCTTGTTAATGTGAACTAAGTGTAATTCACATTATTGAAATAATAAAAGTTTTATTAAAAGAAATTATTAACACTTACACATCTATCTATAACAAAAAAAAACACATATTATAACAGCGATAATTCTTTTAGTTAGAAGAACAATAAACTGAAATTTTAGTCTGCCAATGTCAGTACTCGTAATTTGCCAAGAAGTAATAAAATATTTGGGTATGATGCTACCCAGAGTATAAACCTGTTTAGCTTGCGCATCAGACAATACATTTCTTATTTCAGAGTGTCCTCAGTGTCCATATCTTATTCATTATTACAACTCGTCTGTGTATTTTCGTCACTTTTTTCAATATGTTAAATAACATCCATAGATGGACTGACAAGATATCCGCATTCCTAGCATCTCAATTACACTACTTAAGGGAACATTGTCATTTTCATCAATGGTATATCTCTGGTTCCAATATATTTTAATAGTATCTTAATTAAGAGTATTCCAGACCATATCCAAGTCCTCAGTTGCTGTTATGGAGGATAGACAGCAACCGAATTTCACATTTTATTTTTAACCGACTTCCAAAAAGTATATATAAAAAGATTCAATTTTTTTAAAGTATGTTCGCCGATTTCTCCATCAATTGTGGACCGATTTTGTATAATGTTATTGCTGGGCTGATATGACGGAAAATCGAAAGTCATTTAGTGGAAAAGCGATTCAGCTTGATTTTTAAGCACTAACTATAGCATATAAGACTTCATAGAAATATTGTAGAGAACTGCTTCGACATCTGCCCGGCACCGACTTCAATGTAGTTAGTTGGTAGTGGTTAAAATAATATTGTAATAATAGATAAATGGGTTTAGGTAAGTATTAAGCTAAATTGCGTGTATATAGTATATAAAATACGTGTAGTAGATAGGTTAAATAAGGTTTTTGTTTATTTTTATTTAGTTATTATAACAATTTTTATGTACATATTTTATTTAAAATATTTTTTTGTTAAAAATCTAAAAAAATTAAAGTTTGACAATTTTTAATTCTTAGTGAGTTTCTTATTTATTTTTTGAAGTCGGTTCAATGTTTTCGTTGAAAATATTTTAAATAATTCTAGTCAGCCATCACTAGCTACGAGACTTTCAATTACTTTAAGGTTTTTATTTAATAATTTAGCCATTTCTAGAAGTATCTCGCTAATGATTGAGATCTGTGTTTTCTGTTGTTTTAAACATTATTTTTTATCATAATTTTAAAATTACTTTTAAAATAAATGAAAAATTCCATATTAGGTATCTTTGCATATTTTAGAGTTTCTTTGTTTCCCGAGGCTCCAATAGGTTTGTAAGTTCTCTGTAAAATTTGTATATTCGAACACTTAATTTGGTAGGATTTTCGCTTTGTGACTTAAGAATTGTTTTCATTATTAAATATTTATATTATCGAGAGCCCCCTGTGTGTCTAGGATTCTACCAACCCAAAATTTTAAAAAATCAATTATTATCATTTAAGAATCAGCAATAACTCAGAAACTACATAATATACTGGTAATTTCTGCGATTGTCATTATATATAACATTTTCTGTAACAAAGCAACTTCAAGTAATCAAGCTGTTCCAGAAAACTAATTCAACTGGAGTCCTTTTGCCTAGTTAAGCAACAATTTCCGTGTTAATTTGAACATTGTGCGATTTAGTGTTATATGACGGCTTTAATTCAATTAAGTCATTAAAACGGGCATAATTTATATCAGTGAACATAACTGTAATAGAAGTAAGCTTTCCTGAAAATTATTAACATAAGTAATAAATAATTGCATGAACTTAATTACAAATTTATTACTGAAAGACCGATCTGCAAGAAGAAAAATCTTGATATAGAGTCTTATATAATAATAAACAACTTTAGATGATGATGACGATCATTGTTGATATTTCTTATTAATATATACAATGGATATTTTAAAGTAAGTGACATAGTGAAGTAAACATACTTATTACCACTTATTAATCTAATTTCTAACTGCTAAATTAATAACCTGATAATTTATTTCTTAATTTTATTATTGATTAGTTACCAAATACAAGAATGCTTCATCTTTTGAAACTATTGACGAATCCGCTGAATTTCTGGCATCTTTATATGATATTAAGTGTTGATAGTTCATTAAAACAAATTAAAATAAGAAGGACTAAAGCTTCGACTCGACTTCAAAGACACCGTTCTTAAGCTGGCGATACCATAGGCTTTTAAAAACCAATCTATTTTCTTTTATTATTTAGAATTCGAAAAATGTTAACAAAACTTAGCGATGGCGTTTTATTTACCGAAGGGCGGATACTACAGGATTTATACAACTAACGTAAGTGCAGAATTATTCAATAATTGAGTTTTTTGATTTATAAATAAAGAAACAATATAAAAATTTAATAATACGTATTTATAAATATGTTTTCAGTTAAGTATCGACACAACATTACTTAACAATATGTGCAGCCAAAACCAAATAAACTTTTTATGAAAACCAAACTTACTTATCTTTTCTTTGAGCAAAATTATAGGCAATCAAATTGGTAGCGGGACTTTAGTTGCATGTTGTATCTTAAAACAATGTAAAACTATAATAAGACGAGTAATGGGTGGTGATATAATAATGTGCCTTGAGTATTCAGACATACTGATAACATTCACTTGCTTATAAAGTTAGCGTATTGCGAAAACTTATCAAAATAATGATTGAGTTTCTTTTTTAGGTTATTAATAGATTCTTGAAAAAATTAAGAATTTAGATTCATCGTTCACAACATATTTTTAAACTAGTATAGAGAGTTTTGTAATTAGTCTCATTACAGTTGTCTTAGGTAAATTATTTAATATCCCTGTCATTCATTGAATGTATGAATGAGAAACAATTCGGAGAACATAATCAGATATGTTTGAATCGTTTATCTTAGCGACTTTTATATCAGATGATTAACAGGAAAAAAATTGCAATATTTATTTATAAAAGTAGATTATTCTCCAATAAATTACGGTTATCAGCAACGACAATTCCACTTAAAACCACCTTATCCAATACCATTTTCCGTCGATAATACAATCTGGCGCCAGTTAATTCACCGACGAAAACAACCAAGAAAAACTTACTTCACTTTATTTGAACTGATTCTCTGGAAGAGTCTTTAATATCCAAAAAAAATCTATACAAATCAACACACCACAGGCAAAACGAAACGTTAATCTAGCGCGCGAACACTGAGACAACAGGACACAACCGGAAAGTGATTGGAAATTCTCAGACGCACTTTTCTAAACAGGAGGAAACTCGGAAATAGAACGAAAATACTTGAGTCGAGATCGTTCGTCTCGTTTAATCATCGATGAGTAAAACTGGTCGGATCGGAAAGCGCGTCAAACGTTCATCGTCGACATCTCGAAGCAGACTGCCTAGTCAGCCGGTTTTAGCTTTCGGCTGGGGCGACCGTCTGAGAGTCGGCGATCCGTTGGGTTCGGTGGTTCGTTTTGTCGCGGCCAAGATAAGATGGTCGAGATGTGGTTCGGTCCGTTTGGAGCGGGTCTCGGTGCGCTTTTTTTGCTCTCGGTCGGGTCTCTCTCGTATCGTGCGTATTTACGTACCTATGTGTGTGTGTGTCTGTATGGCGCTTGCACGAAAATAAGAATCTCGTTTTAGCTCCAAATTCGGATGTTGTTGTACGGTTTAAGTTGCGGGTCAATGTTCAGTTAACAAAATAAAAAGATCGGCTAAATTCAGCTTTAAATTGTTTCTGAATATGGACGAACAACAAAAAACAGTGGATAAGATAAACAAATTTTTTACAAATTGTATTCTCTACCAGTGTTTTGATAAAATCCATGTTTTTGTTGTATTTATTTTATTTAACATTTTGCTCTACTCAAACATCTTAAGCTTTTCTTTGATAACTTGTACTAAAAATTCACAGGAATGAAATTTCTATGTCATTGCTTGCCAAATACCGTCTAGGACAGCTATCACTTCTTCACTTGAGTCCCCTTGAGTCTTCTTCACCGTGTTCTTCTCTAAGGTGTCTGTATACTCAAGAAGAATATCATGTCAGAGAAATGTAAATTCAGCAAATAAGCTGGATACTGAAACAATTAACAAATTTATTTTTTATTATTATTTATTGTCACTAGTCGTTACCGACTGATCTACCATTTGTCTTTACCATAACTTAAACCTAGGTAACACATGGACTGAAAAGTCCCAGGCCTAATATATAAATGGCGCTAGTTTTTTGCAGTCATTGCTTCTTCAGTTAGCACTAACTTTCAAAAGAAAGCTGTTAAGAAGATTTCATTATATTCTACTCATAAGTATATGAGTTATTGTGCTAAGAGTGACACTAGTTTTGTTATTTTTAAAACGAATGAAAAAAGAATGAAAACTTCATAGGCCAGTATTTTATTATTTCTTAATATACATGACCATATATATGTATCTATATATTATATATATATATATATATATATATATATATATATATATATTTATATATATATATATATATATATATATATATATATATATTAATCTTTTTTATTAATCTTTTTTTTAATTATGTATAATTTTTTTCTGTTTCTCTTACACATGGCACTAGATTGTTATTAACTTTATGAATAATGATCAAATTTTATTCTTATTTTTAAGCCAAGTTCTGCAGTAGTGTTTATCATTGCTCCTTCTAATAGTATATTGCGAAATTGTTAAATATTGTAACTACTTATGAATATTTGGTTTGAATAAGCTAGAATTATCAACTATGCTTAATACTGTGATAATAAATAATCATGATTGACACTAAAGCAATACTTTTAGAAATATTAAGAAATATCACAGAAGAAATACTTTTTATATATCTTATGAAATATAATTGCAGTTTATAAAAAAGTTACTTTGCATTAGTTAAGTCACCAGTACGATTTAATATGAGTGTTAATCAAAATATCTCTAAAAAAAATCTTTGAAAAACCTAGCCATTAGTAATAAACAATTCTTTCATTTATATATTCTTTACTTCATTTAAAGAAAGCAGTAGTTCTCATAAATATAACAATAGAAACTAAATTAAAAAAAACAGTATTAATAAACATGTTTTATAATATTTATATCTAACTATATTTGTTTAAAATATTTAATAATAGAGGTAATAAATTTTAAAAAATAAATAACAGAAGTAGTAATTAACCACTATAAATGCAAAATGAAACAAAAAATTTGATTGACTCTAAACATAACAAAACAAAATTAATGAAGTAAATAGCATGTAAATAATATGTACGGATTTTGCAGATGTTGAGACAGGCAGGTGATAAACAGTTAGATGAAAATGGCAATTTATTGAGAAATAAATTATTCAAAACAGTCGATGGTTATAACAAAAACATAAAAAAATAGTTAATTAATACATCATCTCATTTAGGTTGTAAAAGCGGTTGTAAATGTGCGTCCATTATAGACACCCAATCAGAACTAAATTGTTTGCATAGAGAATGGACGGTTCTTTAGTTGATGGAGGGCACGCCACGTTATAGGTTCATTAAAATCAAATAATTTAAATATTATTAATTACAGCGAAGCACCTTAGTTTCTCAGGGGCATTCTTGGAGCATTACTATTTTAGACATGCATATTTATTCATTAGATAAACAAACTTGGCTTCTCTTGTCTGATAACATCTGCCTGAAGATATGCCTTGTTATTAGTCAAATGATTAAATAGCACTATAGGAATGTCCTGTTTAGAAGTGTTAGATATCTATACGCCATTAAATCACCGTCAAGCGGCAGCCTTGAATATTCATAATTCTCGTGATAAAAAGATTTATTTTGTCTTCCGATTTATTTGTTACTACAGAAATAGAATGAATGAACGAGAGTAAAAAATGTTACGTATTTGCATCTTTAAACGTTATTATTTTATAATAAAAAACAGTGATGAATATTTATGTTGATTATTGACTTTGATTGATTGAAGATTGAAGTAAAATTTATGTTGGACAAATCACGGTGGCAAAACTAGATTGAAACACCGATAATATTCATGGAATGAATGGAATAAAAGCGAGATATTTATTTTGTAGTTTGAATCTGATTATGTTTTTCTAAATTTTTCTAATTACTATTATTTCTGGTACCATTAGAAACCCACTCCGAAAACCGACATATTCATTGAAACTCTCCACGAGTTGATCTATTTTTGGGATACTTTTGTGAGAATAAAATAAGCATCAGTGAAAATGATCCGAATAGAAAATTTCTGGTAGGATAGAGTAAAAGTCATTTTTCATTTTGTATAGTTGTTTTCTGAAATATTTGAAAAATCAGTCTTGAATACGTTTGCAAATTCAACAGTTACAATCGACGGCAATCATATGCGAGTGATATTATCTGGCCTTCTTCATTTTCAACAATAACACCATAACAATTTTGTCTGGCAGAATATTCAACCATAGTAAAAGGACTGTACACTATGTAGTGACAATTTTTATATAATTCTACTTTCGAAATAAGTAAAGATCCTGAATTAACCTAAATCCAGTAACTATTCAAGAAGATATAGAATCTATTAATTAAATCAATGAATTCTATCAATAACTTCAACGTTCAAAAGCGAAGACAACGTTCTCAAAATTTTAGTCATTGTGCGAAGTGCTGTAAATTGGAAATAGTGAAGCTTTGGGCGACAATGTGTTTATGAATTAAGAGTGCTTGGAATATCCAAAGATGCGGAAGCTCTTCTTCTAGATTACCTGATCGTAGTTCGAAGCATAATGCCATCGAAAGTAATTTGAAATTTGTACCCCTTTTGGAACCAGGGGCTTTTTGAATATTGGCGACTTCTTTAAAGGGTGTTATCTAATGTATTTGTGATAAAAACTTCCGTTAATAAATGGGGCACAGTTGATCGAAGTTTCCAATCTGATCTAAAAAAAGGATGTCTCCATCTCTAGATATATTGAAACTCATATTTATGGAAGAATTTAATTCAATGAATATTGTATCTTTCTAAACAATATTTTGCATCTTTAAAAATAAAACAACTACTTTGATGAATATTAATATTGGTAAGTGACTTTGATTGATAAAGGCTGAACTAAACTTATTGTTCAACAAATCATTGTGACAAAAATAGATCAAAAAATCGATTACATTCAAATGATTTATGAATAAAAATAAATCTTTCTCGTATCTACATTTTTGTAGTACCTTGTATTATCAAACTATTATCTGAAGTATCATTGATTTGATTTAATTTGCCTTGTTATTAATAATTATGATGTTATGTTTATTAACAGTGCCTTCAAAAGAAATATTAAATTTTAAATTAACAAAATGTTTAAGCTGGCCAAGATTAGACGGAAAATATATATGAAGAATAAACCTGAGCAACTCACTTTGACTGTTAAAAAGTATGCTTTATATTTACTTTATTTTTCGGTAATTGATGCTGACCAAGATCTGTTATTCAGAAGCCAAGCTAAATAGAAACTCATGAAAAAAACCCAGTTGACGTATGTACTAAATATAATGCATTGCGTATCTGTATTTTTAAAAATAAATTATTCCATATATTATTATTATTTATTTCGGTTATTAACATTGTTTTACTGAAATTTGAAGTGATATTTGAAGGGGTTATAGTACGTCCTATTTTTTCCTATTTTTTTTATTGACTTAAATGATACCTAAATTATGCAATAATAATATTTTGGAAAGCAATACATATAAGAAGCCTTTTATAGCTCATCGATACATACACTTTTATACATAGGAAAAGGGTTTGCAAAAAAAATTGCTCTAATTGGAAAAAAATTTAAGATCTTGAGGGCCTAGGTACATTTTCTGCAGTATTAATTACTGACTGGTTATGGGTCGAAATACTGATTGTGTAGATAATAGGAGGAAAGAAATATATTTGTATGCCTAAAGACATTTTCTTTAAAACCTTAATATTCTATTTCCCAAATATTTTCATTTACGGAATGTCAAAGTGGTATAATCGCTCAATAAATTATTATGAATAATTGAATATTATTTCAAAGGCGCTCATTGTTTTTGTGTACTATATTATTTTTACTGTTCCTTGCCCTTTTGGATATTGTTCTAATTTCTGCTATCGTTAAATACGTTTTCATTCCTCGTTTCCACCCTGTAAAAATACTATAAATTAGATCTGTACAAATAAATACTCAAGTCCCTGTGAACCATATGGTAACCAGCTGTAGGGGGGCGCCAAAAGGAACAATAAAGAAATAATCTAACTCCCTAGTACTTTAGAAGTAGGGACATTCAGAGGAACTTATAATTGGGCGCAGTTAACCAGATAATCAGTTAACTGGACGATTCATGTGAAATCCGTCATTGTTTGAGTGACATTTTCAAATAAAATAGCGTGGCATTATTTCGCAGAAAATGTAGTTGTATAACGTATACATTATCTGTCTCTTGTTTTAAACACACCAAATTGAACATTGAATATTTGTAAATTCAGCTGCAGCTTGATAAGTGTTGAACGAGCAATGAGCAATTTTATTGTCTCATTTCTTGTTGTCTGAATAATCTACAAAGCATAGTTACTTTGTATTTTATTTTTATTTATTATTTACCATTATTTTCCGAATTCCTGATAGTGTTTCGTGGTAAATAATTGACTGAAATGAAAAATATCAGAGAAAAAATCAAATATTGTTTTAATTTCTTGGAGATTGTGAAAAAGAGAGATTTTTCTGACTCTTTGAAGCTAGGAGTTGGAAACATATAGATGAGTAACAGTTTTTGATCGATCTGGAAGATAATTCTCCTAACAATTCTCCTAACAATATAGGTTACTAGATCATTATCATCAACAGGGGAGAACAGATTTAACCCAACTGTGAATAGCAGAATACAATAGTTAGAAAATGAGCACAAAGAATAGCATATTCTACCAGGAAAATGTGTCAGTTTTGTCTAAAAGGCATATTGCATTGCAGATACATATATATTCGCAGAGTTATGTACAAAAACAAATAGTTTGTTGGAACACGTATTTTCTTTTGTTAAAAGACATTTGATTTGATATCTTATTTTTTCTGATACTACTGATATCAGTGTTGGTATGTTGTAATGAATGCATAAATACTACTAATAAATAATAAGAGTGAATACATTAACTGAGGACTGTATTTTTACAACAGGAAGTCGGCTTCTGATTTAAATCCGATAGAAAATATTTTTAATAAAATTTTAGCTAATAATAATCATCAATAACAATTAAATTATTCTTCAATTCCACAATGGCATCTACAAAGAGTGTAGATTCTTAGAGTGGAAGCTTTCCTCATAAATTATGAAAAAACACTGGAGGAAATATTCATTAACTTCAGAATTCATTAGCTCAAATGTGTTATTAAACATTTTTTATATTTTAATTTATATTTATATTTAATGGCAATTTATTTTTTGAGTATCTTATACATATGTTTGGTTCCACTTTAACATCTTTAATCTGGAGATGTTTCAAATGAGGTTTTTCAAGGTATTCAAATTAAGGGTGCGACAATCAGTGCACATTTGAAGAATAAATTCAAGGACGCAGATTACAATTATTCTGTTATGTCTATCTAATGAAAGGTGAACGAATTCCACACAGACTCCTGTGACGAAATCGACCTTTTGCGTGGAAGACACAGTGAACAGAACCAAAAAAGACATGGATCAAGATCGATTAGCCAGCGATCTGAAAAATAAGAGACTAATTTTAACAGAACAATTGCGGCCGATCCACAGCACAGCTGTAGTGAGTTATAGTGAAATATACGTGCAGTCCTGCAGCAACAATTACAGCATATTGGTTGACAAGTAAACATTCTCCTTCAGTGCTTTCTATGGATTGATGACGATGATGATGATAATAATGTTATAAAATATAATAGTAACAATATAATTTGTAAATAATACACATA
Source organism: Rhynchophorus ferrugineus (assembly GCF_030347505.1). Lineage (NCBI taxonomy): Eukaryota > Metazoa > Arthropoda > Insecta > Coleoptera > Curculionidae > Rhynchophorus > Rhynchophorus ferrugineus. Next base: position 83,920,212 of record NW_027472580.1, on the reverse strand, counting down.
GAAATATATGAGTAAATGATCTGTAAATGATTTAATAAGAAAACGAAGAAGATTGAAGATATATCATAGAAGCTTTGAAAAGTGATACTTAATTATCCTGATTATCGAAATATAGTTCCAGTTTCCATGACACATCGGAAGACTGTAATAATAGTTAAACAAGGTTCAAGTCTTCACGCCTTTACCTTGTCTCTATAAAAAAGTGTGTGTATTTATGTGTCACATAAAAAGAAAACTTAATAGATGCTAAACATTTCACGATTGTAAATGTCGTTCAGAATAAATATTGCACAATTTGTTTAAACAGCTACTACTAAAATTACTACTTGTCTAGACAGCGTAACCCGTGTCTTTACATTTGTTATAAATAACAAGCCAAATTTGGTAAAACAATTTGTGACATGTCAATGTTTAACCTTTTCAAATATATTATCACTTAGCTATATATTACCCGAATAACTTTGTACCATTTTGAGATAAATAAGTCAAAGTAGGCGACCGGTAGGTCATATGAAAATTATACGCATATTAATTAAATGTGTGTAACATTCTTCATTGTTAAGTTCTTTGGATGTTGTGATTTAAAACAATTGTATTGGTATAAATAATTTAAATCGCTAGTGGTGTTGTTGTAAATTAATTATTTCAAATTGCTTAGAACAGATCAATTGAATTTCAATACCAAGAAGATTCAATGGATTTAGGTACTTGATTATAAATTAAATAGTCAATTTCTTTTTAAATCGTTCTTCAAAGACAAAAATGAGTAATTCTTAAATAAAACTGCCATTGGTGATCAAAAAGAAAATTCATTTTATAAACCGAGATATAATAAATGGAAAAAACACACAGTTGACTACAAGTGAATTTTGATGAAAGGAGATCATATTTTATAAGCTGTTTAACAGATGATTATTAAAACCAACAATTACTACTAAAAAGAATATTTCTAGCGACCTTGAGGCATGTCGAATTTTACATCGTGGAATAACGGTCTACAAAATACCTAGAAAGATTATCCCAGATGTTGAACACGGGCGGGGTGCCAGCCGCACCAACTAGAACCCGATAACAAATAGCTGGCGGCAACCCCGAGACGTTTATCTGGGATGTCATTGAAGGGAATTTCGATTCATTCAATGCTCAACCATCGTTTGGTTTAGACGTGCCACCATCGACTGCCCAAGCCTCGTCTCCAGGTAACACTGCTGCCATCCGTTTTATCTAATTGTATTTTTCACATTTTTTTATATAGCCAATAAATAGCGGTCACATAATGTAAACACTACTGTTTCATTTCGTTTTACCTCCATTCACCGAGCCACATCATTTATCCTAAATATTGAATCCAGAGATAATGGATGATCCTTAAAAACTAAGAAGCTGAAAGGCCGGAAAAACTATTCTTACATTTTGTAATAACTATATATAGTCAAGAGTTAAGTATACTTTGGAGACGTTTTGTTGGCATTATTTTGGAGCAGAATAATTTATATTTATGATTAATTTGAGTGAATCAGATGTATACCAGAGGACCTGAGTAATTGAGTAAAACTACAGCATGATAATATACTAGAAATAATCGTTAAAGCAGCTTTATAGCAGAATAGAAATATTAAATAAATAAGCATTAAATTATAAATAAAAATTATACTATAATAAATGCTAAATGATGATTCTTGTTACCAACCAATTAGTTTCAAAATTGAAATTAAGGTCGAAAAATTTGCCAATTCTTTTGTATGACTCTAGATTTAGACATTGTTTTATTTTCAGATATGACAATCAGTGTGCAGTTGAGGAAGTTTAGCCTGTCTTTTAGATGGAACGTGTAGTGAATAACTTATATCTTAGAGATTGTTATATCACAACAGTAAAGTTAGTAATATTTGACAGTATGAAATACACCAGTTTAGGTAAAAAATGTGCATGGCAGTACTACTAAGGTTTGACAGTTCTTCTATACTGTCTAATATTATGCCTTTTGCTGATTTGCTTTTTGTCTAACGAAACATGTTCAATTTAACCTAACATCGTGATGGATGCTAACGTATTTCGTTACATTAACGTAGACAGATTTGAAGCTATCAAGTTGTTTCTTCTGGTCTTCTGGTACTCTATTGGTAGATCTTAATGGCTATTTATGCCTTTATCATTTGCCATAATAACCGTGTTGTCTGCAAATGTTCCAAGTACTATTTCTTTTATTGTTGGGGTATCAGAAGTGTAGAGCACATAAAGGAGTCGTTCCAAGACACTATTCTGGGGAACTCTAGCCGAAGTGCGTTTAAATGAGCCGAAGTGCGTTTAAATGATGAGAATGTGTTTTCATACTTATCTTGTAGATTAGTCTCAAGTACCATACCCTATCAAAAGCTTGTGATCCAGGAACATTTTTTAGTCTATTGATGTGTGGTGATTTCGAAATCTAAACTGGAAATCTGGTATTTTTATAGATAGTTCAATAATTTTTAACGGGAGATTGTTAAATAAATTTGATGTCGCAGGTAACAGAGAAATAGGTCTGTAAGATCCGACTTGTTCCACCGGTTTGTCAGATAATAAAAAAGTAGTAGCAAGCTAAACTTTAAACTATTATATCAAAAAAATCTTCAATATGTATAAAAAAAACCTCTAGGAATTAACACCTTGATGCAATACTCATCTTTTTTATAAAAACATATTTAGAATAATATACCGTACCAATATTTTATAACCATAAATTTAATTCCAAGTAAATATTGCATAATTAGTGAGAACAACTGCTATTTACATTACTACTGGTCTAGACGCGTCGTAGCCTTTACTTCTTTTTATTACATCTTCTCATTTATTTTGAATAACAATCCTAATTGGGCAAAACATTTGATGAATTTATTGATTTTTGAAAGGATGTTGGCTGCCGAGGAATATATCGATATATTGGAGAAAAAAAATATCGAATTTTTGTTTGTAGCAACCAGGAATAATATCGATACTTTATAAAAGATATATCGATATTTTTGTGAAAAATAAAAAATTGATAAATCGACTCAAAGAAAATTGGATATTCTCTAAAAGTAAATTAAAAATTAGCGATGTTTTAATAAACCTTTAAAATTAAGAGCCAAAATGCACTAAATCTTAAAAAGTGTATTAAAAGTAATATTTTTTTGATATATTTTAGTCTCTTTTTTATAAACGAGGGTTTATATGGACCGGACCTACTGTCCTAACGTGGGCTGGCCAATGACTAACTTAGAAATCTTAGAAACTTAGAAAATGAGAATTAATTCTTTTGCAGATAAAGTAGCAAGTGCTCTAGGAGAGCAGTCAGTGATTAAATCGCAGGACAAAGAAGAAGCTAGAAGAATTTTGCAAGAAAAATATATACAGGGAAAAGCGGAAGAACTGAATACAGATGTAGGGATGTTCGTCGGGTCGGTCGGTCGGTCGAAACGTGTGGCTGCCGCTGCGGTTATCTATCAGAACACTCACTACTATTTTTGGAAGGAATTTGCACGGGAACTAAAAACACTGGTTGAATCAAAGTTGTTTATTTTAACTTGCGATTGATACATGTGGTCGATGGGAGGATTGACAGGATATTAGGTTAAGGTGAAGGAAGTACGGTAGCGCTGTGGAAGTGGTACTGTTACAGGGGGACGGTGATAAGAAAAGAGAGCGAGACGTCGTCGTGATGGCCTTTTATACTCCAGAACTGCATGGCACCAATCCACCGGCGTTGCCAACCTTTGTAGTTGTTGATGGTGAATTGGTGGTGGCCTAAAGGGTCGTGGCGGTCGCCACACAGAAAATTACTTAGACAACAGAATAGTCAGTATAATAAACGCTTTGACATCAATCGATCAACAATCAAAAATCGAAATAGTTAAGAACCTAGAGGTTATGCTTTAGAAATATCAACAAAAAAGTGATTTAAAAGGAAAACGAAAGATGGAAACACAGCAATACTTTCCAATACCCAAACATAAGAAGTTAATATGTTTTACCAAAAGTACAATATATTACTTCATTGTTTTTCTTACTTTTGGAAGTAAATATCAGTCAGGAATATTAATGAATACTTAGGAAATGTGTATTAGGCCTACAGGGGACACCACCACAAAAGACTTATATAAACCGAAAGAAATAATAAATCACAAAGCTTCAAATCCTGTGTTATCAATTTATTCGAACCACTTTCTATTAAGTACACCTTATGTTTACACTACGCTGAAATTTCATAATACTTCATTTAAACATTTAGATGTTTTCATCTTTTTAAATATCTGTAAAATCAGAATGAATTAATAAGTATAATAACAAATAGATAGAAAAAGTATACAAACATGACCATATTTCATTTTTACCTTTACTATAATCTTCAAATAAATTCTATTTCCATATTGTTTAACATAAAAATATATCCTTTGTTCCATATTTTAAGGTAAACTGATATGGCTCGGTGAATGGAGGTAAAACGAAATGAAACAGTGGTCTTTACATTATGTGACCGTTATTTATTGAAGTAATATAAAAATGTGGAAAATACAAATAGTCCAATATACATACTCCAAAGATATATCGGTCAAAAACATACCGTCCAAAAATATCGATATATCGCTAATATTTCCCAAAAATTTCGATGCTTTCTTACAATGTTTAACTTTTTAAAATATAGTATCACTTAATTATATATTTCAGAATGATTGTATTACCATTTTCAGTCAAACAAGGCAGGCGAACGGTAGCTCGGATGAAAATTATACGAATATTCAATTAATACACATTCATTGTTCGGCCGGTTCGATATTCGTTTGTTTACGACCAGCGTATTGCGTAAATAATTTCATTTACTTCGGGCTTTATTAATAACTAATCAATTTAAATAATTTGGCAGAGATTGATTGAACGGCGATGAAACTCTTCGATACGAGTAATAAATTACGCTGAGTCGAGAAAAATGCAAGAGGTCATGGTAAAGGTTATTTATATAAATGCTGACGCGAAATGTTATGAGGTTTAATTGGCGATAAGCAGCCGTAAATATTCAAAATAACAGATAGTTAACATGCTGGACAGGTTATTTAAAGCAATATGATTACTAATAATTTATTGATTCTTATAGGACTATGTTGTATATGTTGTTTTCTCTTTCATATTGGCATAGATTGTTACAAGATTTGTCAGAAAATCTCATTAATAAAACGAAGCAATAAATCAGAAGCCATTGTACTTCAACTTCATTTAGAAAATAAAAAATACTCTAGAGACATTAAGCTATAATAATCTAGTGGCTTTTCCTGCTATTTTATAATATAATATATGTATAGTCTATCAAAAGAAGTTTTGTACATACGTCATCAATATGTTTAATATATTGCCTACAGTAATTTGTAAATTAGTTTTAGAATCAGATAATATTTTCCCTCTCATTTTATTCTAGTTAAAAAGAAACCGTCTGAAAGTACGAGCCTGTCACCTAACTAGCCCGCCAATGTCGCCCGGTTGTGAAACGTTTGCAAAATTCTTCAAAACAATGGTGATAAGAGATTATAAACCGACAAACGTTATTTTAATGCTTTGCTTGTTTTGATGCATTTCAAGTCGCTGCTTATTATTACTCTGATTGAAAATTCTGAAGCTAGACAAAACAGGTTGCGTGTCTAATCAGTTACTTTGAACAGGAACGAGCTAATGAAGGCCCTCGCTTGCCATTAAAATTCACTAGAGAGGTAAGCATTTTTACTGTTAATTAGCTAAGATTTTTATTGAAAATAATTTTCAGCGTGTTGTATCAGAGTAGTTTATCAACACAAATATAATTTAATACACTTATTTCAGATTAAACTGTTAGTCTGAAAAGAATAGAGAGGTCTAATGGAACTTCCTCCTTCTCTATCTTCTTGATATTGTTTTTAAAAGACTACAATTTTTAAAAGAATATAATAAAATATAGAATGACTTATTATTTCAATTTATGTATTTAGATAAAACATTAATATTAAATTAATATTAAGAATGAGACCAATATACCCAATGGCCACTCATCACAAGATGATAATAAAAATAGTGTTGTGACCACAAAAGTTGATGGAAAAAGGTAAATGTTGGAATAACAATTGATTAGGTTTTATTAGTCATAATATTTATTAATATCTTATCAGATATATTGTACTTCATGCTTGAAACAAGAATGGTTAATAACACTTTTGGTTTAGCTGTACTCGATCAGACATATTGAAGAAGAAATTGACACATGATGAAATTGTGAACAAATGTTACATAGATTGGAAAGTAACAGCTTTGTTATTCACTTGAATGAAACTTTCTGAATATGACATGATTCAATGCTGCCAATTTCTAAGACAGGGTGATGAGAGTGGAAATAAGTAAAGCTGAATATATAATTAATATATGATAACTGTTGTAGGAATATTAATATATGATAACTGCTGTAGGAATATTAATATATGATAACTGGAAATGTTACTGTAGAGTGTATAAGATTTATGTGTACCGATATGTCTGTAAATCTTCAGAATATACATGAGCGTTTGGTCTAAATGTGTCAGGAGAGAAATAATAGTAACAGTTTTGTAGATATGGCAAATGCGTTCAGCAGAATTAACTCCAGTTGTTTCAAGAAAGATGTATACAGAACATATTAAAGAGAAATACAGTGGTATCAAAATGTTTTTATAAGGAAACACTGTGCCGAAGAAGACCTAACTGTAAAAGGTAAGTATGATCTCTAATGAAATTGAAATATAATACTTGGATATACAAATGTTAATTAAGTGGATTAGGCCTCGAAGGGATACAACTACAAACCCGCTTAAAACTCTAACTCGTGGTTGGTATGGAGAAGAGTTCAATGTAAATATAATAAAACACAACCCTAACCTACAAACTATTATAACTGCAAACTTAATTGTAGTATTAAGTACTTCGATTATATATGTATTAGATTTTCTATAATGTTAAAATAAATTATATTTTATAACATTATTTATGTTTAATTATTTTATTTAGATTAGAATTTTGTTGTATATCAAAGACAAACTTAACTAAACTCAGGGTTGATACGGAAACATTGCGACGTTTTGACATCACAAATTTAGATGGCCTATCTACAAAACTTCCTTGGAGAGACTGTAAGTACTATTTATCTATTCCGCGATAAAACTTTAACATACCACACATTTTTCATTAATATTCTTAATCAAAATATATTTTTAGCTCTTAGATTCTGTAACTAACAGCGGTTACTTATGGTATTCATGTAAACATTACAAAGAGACTGTTATTGTTTATTTATAGGTTCCGTATAAAATCGTGACGCTCGAACGGTGCGATAAAACTATGGCACAGTTAGGTAAAAAAATAAAAGAACTGACCAATAAGGTTAATTTTTATTTCAATAATGGGTATATCCTCCTCAGCAATGTTTTATGTTATTTTCACCTAATCTTTATCTAACTTTTAACTTAATCTAACTGTAGCGACTTTAAGGCATGTCGAATTTTACATCGTGGAATAACGGTCTACAAAATACCCAAAAATACAATACCAGATGTTGAACACGGGCGGAGTGCCAGTAGTGCCAACTAGTACACGATAACGAATATCTGGCAATGACCATATCGTTGAATTCAGACGTGCCACCATCGAGTGCCCAAGCCTCGTCATGATGTAAACCCAGCGCCGCTTCCTCTATTATTTGTATTTTCCACATTTTATATCGTCAATAAATAACGGTCGCACCATGTAAACAACCACTGTTCCATTTCGTCTTACCTCCATTCACCGAGACATATAAACAAACCCCAAATAGGTAATACGCGCGCTGGCCTACTCCAACAATTGTCAATAATATTCAAATCAGATGAACGCATTGACTACTTTAAAATTTAAATATTGTGTTCTAAAAAATAGTTTTTAACGAGCAGTATGGACAGCAGTATTGCCTTGCTGAAGAATATAATTCTGACAATAAAATTGTGTTCCATATTTGGCTAACTGTTCGTCTATTAATTTAATATAATATATAGTATTTATTTTCCCAGAAATGAACTTTTTTTCTGTCTTTCTCTCAAAACCTGTAGCAGCCCAACAGATAACACTTTTTTCACCCAGCTATCTGAGACCCTAAAATAATTTGACGTGTTCTTAAATCATGATAGTAATACTTTTTTTCGTCAGAATAAAATACATGTCGCCATTTTTTTTTCATGTGATATGTTCTTTACCAAATTTTAAGCGTGCTTTCTTATGTTTTTCATTAAAAGGGGGTTTCTGAAAGACTTTTTTTCTTCTCAAATGCCTCGCCTTTGTAGGAGACGTTGAACATTTTTGCAAAAGCAATTTCGTTCGCTGCTAACATAGAATTTGAAGCAACTCGCCAAATTACTCGTCTATCTCCATTACTCCGTGATCCTTGACCGGTTCCCTGTGAAAAATCTCTAGCTAAGTGTTTGGTTGCGTTGTATCAATTGAAAATTTCTAGTTATTTCTTTCTTGTTTTAATTTTACTCATGTCGACAAAATAATTATTAATTCTTTAATTAACTATAAGCAATTCTTGACCTTTTAATATTAAATACTCAAATAAAATGCATAAATGCTAATCGTTTTTCCCATATAAATATTAATATTTTTAATTACTGTGAACATCAATATGTTAATATTTATTTTAGAATAGTTTAGTTCGTTGAAGTATGTTTAATTTCACAATATTTTTAAAATTTTGAACATTAATGTTATTAGTAATTTGAACAAAATAGTGTCCTCATTTAATTTTAGATTCATTTTACTATAGAGCATACTTTCATTTGTTCAAATTGCGATAGTTACTATCACATCGGTTTTATTGTTTCATTACGATTTCATGGAAATTAACTTAGGTTAGTAAAGTTACTTAGGTTTACGCTAAAAATTCTTCCATATAAATATTTAATTATCTAATTAATTTGAATGCAATTATGTTAATTTTTATTTTAGAACAAATTAGTTAACACATGTTCGATTTCTCTCAGTGTTTTTAAAAATGTATATTCCAGTTGACAAGTTTTTAACAGTTGATTACCGTGGAGGCTGGCAGGATTGAAAAATATTACTGGAAGATTCAAATAAGTACTAGCAGACCCGATATACGTTGTTATGCCCGAAAATTGTCCTTTTCATAATAAAGCAGATACTATGATATTATTATTCCATCTAAAATAAATTATAATATTCGGGATTAGCTTTTAATAAAAAAACTGGGAAGTGAGGGAATGAAAATTATTTTGAGGGAATTTGTCTAAAATTAAAAAAAAAACAACCAAGTATGCAAGTATTCTTCAATCCCCATTGTAATACCATCTAGTGGTAGGTGCATCAATTATGAATTTAAATCATCCCAGAGCCCACTTAAACGCAAACAAGATTTTCATGAAAATAGTTCTAGCGATTTAAGAATTATATATATGGAATTTATCAGAATGTACATTTCACTAAAACTGTTAGGCAGAATTATATAAACGCTGCGTTTAAAATAACAAAATAGCTGGCTGTACCTGATTATCTTTGAATATAATTTTTAAATAATATTACTATATAAATACATAAAATGCATGATAAACACGTGTTTAGTTGTGTGTTCGCTGGTTTGTTCGATATTACCAATTATACATGAGATATGTCCACCATAATGAGATGCTTAATTATAACGTAAGCGATATGTTGCCCGAAAGTTTGTAGAATTGTTAAAACTTTATATTTTGAATATCCTTTAGGATTAAACATGAGGCTGTCTATTCGATATTAAAAGAAATCATAGTGAAAATGCAACATGGGAAAGGTCCTTTACGTCATATACAAGGATGATGTTTCTGAGTTGTAACATAGCACAATAAGAACTTTTGGTGTCGGTACTGTCAGAATTACAACCATAATTCAATAACATAATTAACAACCACTAAATCTGTCCACACGAGAAATCAAAACATCACTGTTAGAATAAATCTAACATATCCAAATGGCATATGCTAACAAAGCATATATTTCGAAATAATTATTTAATTATATTAAATTTAGAAGGACGTATTGACTATTTTGAAGGAATTCTGTCCTGTCGACCTATAATTCAGTACTGCGGTTTCAGAACAAATTATTGAGGAATACTATTAATTTCCTGTGGAACTTCAGGAATAGCGCTCTTAATATATATTTAGGAATTGACACCATTGCTAATGGTCATTAAAAAATCGAACCAGTTATTAAAATAAACCTCTTTAGCGTCTGAATATCAGAAAGTAACCGAACTGCAGTCGAGCACTGATTTCACAAGAATAAACCTTCTGAGCTGGTGTAATGTGAAATTAGTGCAAAAACAGATCGTAGTGTAGGATAATAAGCACAAGCTAAACTGTCTTTTTTAAAAATCTGTATTTCTTGTTCAGGAATGTAATCTTTTAGTAATATCATTTGGATGTTATTTAATATAATATAAAAACAAAACAAAACAAACAAAACAAAACAAAACAAAACAAAAAAAACCATATAATTTTTAAGAAAATGAAAAATTTTAATTTTCTTTATAGTATTAGCCATACATCTTGCCTATCTTTCAGGCAAATTATGGATGCCATCTCAAAAAAATTCTTTATGCTTCAAGCCAAACAGTTCATCGAGCCATTTTCTAACTTCTTCGGAATTGGCGAAGTGCTTCTTTACAAGCACGTGTTCCATCGATGTGAAAAGTTGACAGTCGCATGGCGCAAGATCTGGAGAGTGCAATGATATATCTCATCCAAGTGCTTTCAACGCTTTCTTGATCCATGCGAGCACATTTTGGACGTTATTCAATATTAACGGTTTCACCAGGTTTCAATAGATTGTAATATACAACACCACTGTAGTCCCACCAAATTAAGAGTACTGTCTTGCGATAAAAATGATTTAGCTTTGGAGTCGATCGGCTGGCTTCGCCAGTTAATAGGGTTTTCAAAGTAAGACCAGAATATTTAACTTTGCATTGTACAATGGATAGTAATCCGCAAACATATATAATAACCTACCTTATCAAACGGATAAACGATGGAGAAGATAGAGTGAACAAAAATAACAGAAAAATTATTCTAACTGTTTAATCATGGAACATTTAAGAAACATTCTTTAGCGTAATTTGATCAAGACATATGTCATGTTGTTGTTTGATGGCTAAAGTGGCGCCCTAATTTAACGCTACGTCTTATTAACGAAGTCCCCTGATACATCCATCTAATAGATATTAGAGCACGAACACGTGGCGATAGTTATCTCATCGATACGAAGAGGCAGCGGACGAAAAAAAGTCGTACATTTCTAATAAATAATTTCGCCTTATCAAACACCGAAATCGAAATTAACTTCTTATAATAAAACGTAGCGCCATAAATATCGAATGGGCCGTGTAGCGAGGCCCGTTCCGGTCCAAAGGATCGAGGGTTACAGTCTAATTGAAAACACGTTTACCAAAAGTAATTATAAGGCGATACGATCGACCAATCGGCCAATCGTTATCTCGCGGTCAAGCTCAGATATTGCTTGTCGAGAACGCGAATCGCGCTTCATTTATTTATTTGCTTTCCTTTTGGCCAACTTTGCATCTTTTTCCTTTTGTTTCAAGTCGTATTCGTTATTTTTTCTTGTACGGTTGTTGGAGAGTGTTGCGAGAAAGTATGGCTGCATCAGAAATAAAAATATAAACATCTAAGATACGCCCCAAGCCAGGAGATTGATAGGCATTACAATATGTTTAACAGAAAAACGGTCACAGAATGATATCAAGGTTAGAATAGCGAGAAATTAATAAATTTCAAATTTTTTTTATGAAAAAAAAGGAATTTCGCGTGTTGATAAAATATTGCTTTTTGAAGGGAGAAAATACAGTTGAGGAAAAACTTGGCTTGGTGCCGCGCGAGCTCACTTTTGACCAAAAACAACGACGAGTTGATGATTCGGAGCACTATTTGAAGATGATTAAGCGTAATAAACCCGAGTTTTTGCGTTGATATGTGACAATGGATGAAACATGGCTCCATCATTTCACTCCGAAGTCCAATAGACAGTCATCCGAGTGGACTGCACACAATGAACCCGCTCCAATGCGTGGGAAAACGCAACAGTCGGATGGCAAGTTTATAGCGTCTGTATTTTGGGATGCGCATGGAATAATTTTTATTCAGTACCTTGAAAAAGGAAGGACCATCAACAGCGATTTTTATATAGCGTTATTGGACCGTTTGAAGGACGAAATCGCCGAAAACCGGCATGCGGCATGCATTTGAAGAAAAAGAAAGTGCTGCTTCACCAAGACAATGCACCGTGTGAAAAATCCATTTCGAATGCTTCCTCATCCACCGTATTCTCCAGATCTGGCCCCCAGCGACAATTTCCTGTTCTCAGATCTCAAAATAATGCTGGCTGGGAAGATATTTTCGTTGAATGAAGAGGTGATCGAGGCAACTGAGCCTTATTTTGAAGCACAGGACAAATCGTACTACAAAAATGGTATCGAAAAGTTGGAGGGTCGTTATAATCAGTGTATCATCCTTAAAGGGAATAATGTTGAATAAAAAAAACTAATTTTGCCCAAAAATGTGTTTTACTATGGCAGGCCGGGGACTTTTGAATTGACTTATTATGAACGTCCAAGTGAGCAGTTAAAAGCGTTATGCAGCCGAAATTTATGCCAAATGCAAAATTATGTTGCTAAGTTGTTAAATGTTCGTTAAATAGTTTAAATTCACTAGAAATAATTTAAAAACAATGAAAGTGAATCATACGAAAAGAACTATTCATATATATTTTTTATGGTCATATTTATATATATTAGATCGCTTTTTATGCTTTTTATACTTAATGGTTGAAATCGAACAAAACCATCACGATATTTCTATCGATTGCAGTGGATACCTCTAAGTTAATTATTTATATTATAAAATGTAGTTCTGGTATCAAAGGTACGACAAAATTATTTTGATATAGATGTCACAAAATATATTGAGTAACGTCGAAATCATGCCCCATCCATTAAACTCTCAATCGATCTCGTCGAGTTATCAGTAATGGAACTCTAATGATATTAATTTTTACCAGGAAATCACTTGGCATTGGAACATGAAATAGTTATGAAAAATGAACAAGAATAATATCAAGGACAGAATCTAATAATATATAGTGCATAACTAAAGTACATAATTTGTCTTCTTTTTAGTTTAAGAATAATGTAATACAAGTTGAATCAAGAATTCCTCCCCTCCGAATTGCAGCTCTAAAATCATACTTCTACGGCAACTTTTTCTTTATTATATATGTTTTACCATGTTATATTGTTATTTGTATATTGTGTTATAGATTATGCTAAAGCTCATCTGTATATGATGTTGTAGACTATTTATATCTTTTGTCATAAAAATTCTATGTCTATTCAAAGTTATTTTGTACAGCATATAAATTTGTAACGTCAAAACGTCGCAATATTGCCGCATCAACTCTGAGTTTTAGTTCAGTTTGGCTTTGATATACAACAACATTCTAAAGTAAATAATACAATTGAACAAATATATTATCCAATATAATCTATTATAACATTATAGTACATCTAAAAACTACGGTGAATTATACAGCCACAATAGTTTTTAGGTTAGAACTATAACCTCTTATCACCATTGCTATCAAGAATTTTGCATACGTCTGACAACCAGACGACTTTGACAGGCTCATTCGTTTACGTGTTCGAACTAATCAGACAGCATTGTGTCTCTTTTGAACTAGAATAAAATGGGAAGGAAAACATTGTCTGATTCCTAAACGAATTTGTAAATTGAGGCAGGCAATACATTAAACATCTTAATGACGTATGCACAAAAAACTTTGAATAAACTATATGTCTTGTATTTGCTATTAATTATTAATTATATTTTTAAATTAAAAAAGGCCTTGATATAAAAATATCAAATCAAATTATTTTCTCAATCGCCAATCTATTTCTTGCTATAACTTTTCTCCCAATTTGATCAAAAATTTATTTTAATTTATTACATTATTAAATATATTTACCACATTAATTTTATACATTTATACTTCATACTACTTTGGATCCTACTGATACAAATAAATGTAATGCGGATATCGTATGTATTTAAATGATATTGGCAAAAAATACTCAGGATACAGCTGACTAATTCACGCTTTCAAAAGTGACATCTTCACTCCTCACGACACCGCGGTAATTCTCACTTCCTTTTCGTGTTATTTCCGGTAGGAGAGCATGTGTGACACCTGCATTTACTTAAAATTCACCCTAATCTACGTTCGCGTAACATAAATTTATATTTACAATGTGAAAGGGTTAGGTACTCATAAATATATAGTAACATTTCATTGTGTCTCCTAATTAGTTTTAATATGAACGGACAGAGACATCTGTTCTGAAGGATCATTATGTTATTTATAAATAACATTATTTCTGCTCTAATAACATGTAAAGAAATTAAAAATTATATAAAGTTGTACATTTGTCTTACATGTAAAATATTTTTTAATATGTTATATTAGGCGCTTGAAAATACTTGTAATTCACGTCTTTGCTGCAATTTTCTAAGTAACACTTATCCTTTTAATATATTTGCTGCCCTTTTTATTAACATATTAAAGTGTGATTAGTACTGTGATTGATCCAATTTACTGCATTGAACCTATTGAGTATTATTGTATATTGAGTATATATTCAATTGATTAACTTAGGAGCCATGCCTGAAGAAATCGCTCTTGAGTAGTGACTGGGATGACTGGGATGATTCTTCTTCCTCTAAATTGTGATATCTACTTTTCAAAATGGGTTATAACAGATAAGTCAACGTAAACAAAAATCCATGCACATTTGGTGTTCTTGCGCGAATCAGAATATGCCACAAAAAATCCTTTTTTTCTTTGTCTGATAATCAGTGATACTATGACGCTGAAATAATTGGAAATGGCCTATTCAAGCAATTCGCGTGGTAGCAATTTTCGCGTGTTTTTGGATCTACTTTTTTTGTTTTCTATTGTATGTAAACGCTTAGAACTAGTTGATTCATTATCTACAACGAGATCTGAATATTTGTAAAGGGCTTTCTGAACAGGATTATTCAACAAATTCGATTTTTTGGAATTCCAGACCATTCTTTTTTTACTTTTAGCCTGTCGTCGATCGAATTAAAATTAAAATTGATAATAAAAGGCCTCTTGAAAATTGTAAAAAAGCGTTGCTCATTTGATTACGATAATAAACAATGAGGTTGTAAAGACTTCGGAGAGGACAATGCGAAAGCAGTTAATTGGAAATAATCTAATAGGGCGGTGGTCTTCGAGATATGACTGTGGCAGACATGAGTCAGGCCAAGTATAATTTTTTGAGCAACAGAATAAGTGAATAACGACTTTCTAGTAATAATTCCATTAATTTACAGGTGTGCTTTGCTGGTGAATCAATCTTCAAAATTTTGATTGATGATTTTTTTTGTACGGCGAGGCCTTGGCGAGCAATTCCACGTCGATTGTCTTTTGGAGACATTAAACACTTAGGTTAGTAACGCGGTCTATCATCTTAGCTACAGGTTATATGCGATCACTATTCATTGTAGAAAATACAATAAAACAAAACCAATACACGCGAGGACTAGAAATCCGGTTACCAGAGCAGATTAATGAATGGTTCCCTGACGATAACAACTACATTTTAGTGCAGGATTCAGCACTATGTCACAAAGCCAGAAGTGTTACTGCATATTTGGCGAAAAGAAGTCACGGTTTTGTCTTGGCCAGGGGATTTAGCAGATATGAATCCCATAGAAAACATGTGGGAACTGACCAGATGGGCTACTGCAAAAGAAGTGATTACCACCAAGCAGCAGTTACTTGAAACTCTCATCCGAGAATGGTATCACACTCTGGCTCATAAAGCTGACATAATTATAAATTAAAATTAATTCTATTCTTTTTTAATAATATTGAAGTTATTGGTACGAAGATTTTATAACTGTTTTGCATATTTTTTGTATATTACAGACACAAATAATAAATATATAACCCAGACCCCTATCTAATCATTTGTTGCACAAATCCAATTAAACTATAAAATTAAATAACCCAAATATTGTCCCTAATAATTTGTCCACCTACTGTATACCTAAATTTTAGTTCTAATGTCTACATGAGATATAAGTTACTCTATGTTAGCCATTAGGTTATCTTAGTGAGTTTCTTTGTTATTTGGTGTACTTTAATTAGATTTTCATTCATAATTAAAGAAAGTAAACGATAAAGAACGATTTTTAAAATCTTATTGTATATACTACACCCATTTTTATCAATTACAACATAAATATTCAGTCATCCTAAATACTGTATATATATCTCATCTGCAATATATTTTTGGATAAAATTGTTAAGATAATTGTGAATTTTAATAACAGCCATCACTGGAAATGACCAAAACTAATTACAAACCGATATGATCAGCAATCGACAGTCGTTTTCTTACGGGCAGCAAAGCAGTTATTCCTTGTTAAGAATGCGGACCGAGCTTTATTTATTTGTTTGTTTTTCGCTGGCCAACTTTTATTTTAATTCTCTTTTTGTTATATATTTTAAAACCAGTCGAGAAATGCTCGCTGAGTAAAAGTCTATCTGGTAATTTTTAACAGCTGATAATATTTTCTTAATACTTTTTTGGTTTTCCTCTATACGAAAAAATACAAAAAAGGTTATGGTTATTCGGAAGAAAATCTAAATCACCCGTGCATGATAAATTGTTACTGTACAAACAAATACAAAAAACTATATAAACCTGTGGAGTTCAGTTATGGGGATGTTCTGTGGGAAGTAATAGTAACATAATGCAAGTATTTCATAATAAAATTCTGTGAAGTATTGCGGATGTACCTGTAGTCATTCTATTCAAAACAGTAGTGACGCACGTCATCAATATGTGCTTTCGAAGGTTGTAAATTCGTTTTACAGTCAGATAATATTTTCCTCCTCATTTTATTCTATTTAAAAAGAGAGAGAATGCTGTTTGAGAAGTTCAAACATGTAACTGAAATAGCCTGCAAAAGTTGTCCGTTTGCCAAACGTCTGCAAAATTCACCAAAATATTATAATTACGATTTACAAACTGACAAACGTTATTTTAACGCTTTGTTTTAATTAAAATTTTCAAATCGCCGCGGTTTTTACTGAAAATATTTTTTGCGCATTGCAGCTGCACTGAATATTGGTACGGGTACGGTTAGGAAAATATCTAAAAAACAGCCTTAAATTTACCAAAAAGAAACAGTCTTTATGCGAAACAGGTAACGAATCAAGATAAACTTGATGTTGGCTGTACCAGAAATCAAATATAGGAAATGTATAAAAACAGTAAGTAGTTTTTCAATGGAAACATAATTTAATACAATTATTTCAGAGAAAATTGTTAGATTGGAAAGTGTATAAAAAGTCAAAAGATATGCAGCTATGTGAGGGATATAGAACATCCTTTCATACACTGTTGGGTAATATAGTATTTAAGTGGTGTGAAGATAACCCACGAAGATGTTTAATGGCTTTATTTATAATTATATCGTATTTTAATCTTTATATTGTATTATAATTATTCTCGTAATTTATATCGTATTCTTTTATACAATTTTTAAAAGCAATTTGAATATTTAGATGAGACATGAATATTTCAGAATGATACATTGGGTCACTCATGGCAAAATAATAAATATAGTGTAAAGACAACAAAAGTTGATGGAAAAAGGTAAACGTTGGAGTAACTATCGATCAGGTTTTGTTGGTCATAACATTTTTTATAATTAATTGCAGACATATGGTTTTTTTGGTGGAAACAGGAAAGGTTTTACTCCTGGTACAGAATTAGTGTTTTCATCTAAGTCCAAGGGTGACTACCGTGGAGAAACGAATCATAACGTATTTTTGCACTAGGTTGTAAATCAGTTTTTAAAGAACTTGGAGGAAACATCAGTTATTATTATGTACGATGCACCATATCATAGTACGCTAGTGGAGAACATTCCAACAAGTCCATCAACAAAAGCAACAACACATGAACGTTTGGTCACTAACTGTTTTGCAGATATGGCAAATGCATTAAGGAAAATGCAATTATTAAATGTAGTTTTATCAAGAAAGATGTATACAGGTACTAACACAACAAC
Organism: Rhynchophorus ferrugineus; assembly: GCF_030347505.1. Lineage (NCBI taxonomy): Eukaryota > Metazoa > Arthropoda > Insecta > Coleoptera > Curculionidae > Rhynchophorus > Rhynchophorus ferrugineus. The sequence continues at coordinate 83,901,997 of NW_027472580.1, read as the reverse complement.
AACCTAAGGGGAACTACAGTAATATCAAAAAGACTTGTAGAAAACATTGTATCGAAGGAAACAAGAACTAAGCGCAAAACATAAATATGCTCTCTAATGAAAGTAAAATACATTACTCAGTTATAAAATTGTTAATTAGGTGGATTAGGCCTTCGGGATATACCACTAGATAGAAGTCCTTATTAAATATATTATAATGTTAAAATAAATTATAATACATAACATTTTTGTTCATTATTTTACTTAGATTAGAATTTTGTTATATATCAAACTCAAAATGTACTAAAACTGTAGTTACTGCGGCAACATTACGATGTTTTGACAAGTCACGTGGGTACACTGCTGTTTTGAATTAACTATATATACTATAGGAGCAATTACATCAAGACCTTAGGATTCCCGCCATCATTGAGGAAATTAACGAGATTAGCAACAAGACATGAGGAATACCGAAGTGCGGCAACTTTTGGATAGCACTAAACCAAACACAACTAAGAACACCTAGTTTTGAAACAAATGTCCAAATAAATTGTATCAGCAACGCATAGTAACAATATATTAATATAAGAGCCATTTATGTAATAAATAAATATACTAAAGTAAAGACAAATTAGATTTTTTATGTTCACTAAATATTCTTGTTAAAAAAAAAATCGAAAATCAGTTATGAATATCGATGATGGATGAATTTCTGAAGAAACATTTGATAGAGTTGTGTTATAATTATAAAAGTTGGAAGGGTTTATCGGTTTTAATTATTAGTTAATCATTATGTTCGAACTTGCTATGAACAACAAGCTTAAGTAAATAGATCATATCAAAAAGAAATTAGCAGTATATTTCTTATATTTCTATAACTTTCGTTTTGTTTTTCTGTATTGTGACTGGCGATAAAATGTGGACCTACTACGATAGTCTCAAGCGCAAAATGTTACCAGCTTCTAAAATCGTTTTGTTGTTATGTTAACAGAAATTATTTTACATGACAACTCTCAGCTGCACGTTACCGCAAGTTCTGTTGTATCCAGCGTACTAGTCAGACAAAGTTCCTTCTGATAAAGGAAATAATAAATATATGGGAAAATTTAGAAAATAAATACAACAATTGTTAATCTCGATAATACAACATGAAACCACAAAATATGAAAACCTGCGAATCCAATATCTCCTTTGTTTGGAGGCATAACATTTACCACACTACTTGTATCTATTGTCCAAACCATAATTCTCGAAAACGGTGTGAAATTGTACCGAACTTCGTACCTGTTCCTCGCCATAAACAGGTTGTTTGAAGGTTCACGCTCTTTTCAGTTGTACAATGGCCACGGCATCGTTTAACGGGTCTTTTTTATAAATCGGCTTCCGCAAAAGAAGATCTCAGCTGTCAGGTAAAATTAGTCAGCTCGGTAACTATGCGTTTTGTGTTTTAGTAAACCGTACACACGGCCCGATAGGATTTCTTTCGATTTGGTGTTGAATTACGTCTAGGGGGACTCCTTTATGTTAAAAGCACTTTACGAAGAATAGAGGAATACTTAAACCTTATTTGTGTTACCTGCTTTGTAACGTGATACCTCGCTGTTTGAAAATGTATAGTAGCTTAAAACAAAAAACTTGTGACAATAACTCATTGTTAAAAGCTTTTTTGACTCTATCAGTTGTTTTGGGTTCTTATATTTTCCCTTTCTAATAGATAGGTATTCAAGATTTATTAACAGACCAAATGACCTTGAATAAAATTAGTTTTTTATTATCTTTTCTAGGGGTTTAACATTCTGACCGGTGGACACTTTTATTTCTTATTATAATTATTATATGACATGTAGAAAATCACAGTAAAAAATCAATTAGCAACTGATCTGTGAAAAATATTTTCTTTAACTCGCTCTAAAATTTATTAATTAATCAGATAGAATGATAATAAATGTTTCAATTTACATACTTCATCGCCAGCATGCACACTTAGCTCAGGGGCGAGTACCTTGGGGTGCACTGACACTCTTAAAGTCTTTCAAAGTATTTAGTGTTTAATTGTGCACTGCACAGTTTAATTCCGTGCGATCAAATAGGTCTGATTATTGATTCCTATAGCAACATCTAGTTATCTGAAAATTAGTTCGATTTGCACCAGACAATGAAGACTTTCTATGTTTTCAAGAACAAATTGTTTTAACTTTGTTGTTTGCCATTAAAGTATGTTTGGAGATCATTTAATGCTATTATTATCTCTTACTGATGGAAAACTTCGTTGGAAGGAACATATAAAGAAGAAAAGAAAAGAACCGGCATTGAAATTTAGGAAAATGTACTAGCTAATTGGAAAAATCACAATTATCAGTACATAATAAATTTCTATTATATAAGCAAATACTGAAGCCTATATGGACATACGGAGTTCAATTATGGAGATGTTCTGCAAAGAGTAACGTAAATAAAATACAAATTTTTCAGAACAAAGTCCTGAGAGGTATTGTGGGCGCACCCAAATACTACAGGACTGATTACTTAGATCGAGACCTTCAGATACCCACAGCCAGTTAAGAAATCAAGAGAATTGCAAGGGGGCATGAGTAAAGACTCCGTTCTCATGAGAATATTGAAGTATTACAGCTTATGGATACCACCAGAGCAGGACACAGACTCAAAAGAATCAAACCATCTGATCTTGTGTAGTGTTATGTAGTGAGGTGCATATACTAGAAAATACAGCACTGATATGTATAAACGTTATTTCACCAGAGACTGAGATAGGGTAGATGGGTCCTCCTTGTTATATACCTAGATTTAAGTTATCATAAAGACAAATTGTAGGTTAGTCGGAAACGACTAGTAACAATGTAATAATTAAATAATAATAAAAAAATTATATCTTACGCAAGAAACAAAGAGCACTACAAGATAAAAAAGACATGTTAACGGCATCGTTCAATAATATTCATCGTCATCATCCTCACCATAATTAGCACTTGGTCTAGAATAGGACCGCAAACTTGTACCAACTGATAGTTAATCTGTTACTTAAATTTATTAATATATTCTATTTATGTCAATGGATATTTTATAGTTTCTTAAAATGCCCAATGTATATTTATTTCCTTATTAAATAACTTATAATAAATTTCAAAAACAATTATTTAAACAACAGCTTTTAACTGGGGTATTTAAAACACCAACGAATAAAATTGGTGTCAAATATAGTATATTCGAATAACGAAGTAACATCATGCAATATAATCAGGTATTATTGATGTATGTACTTTTAATTTGCGTTTTCACACCACTTATAAATTCTATTTCATATTTTTTTCTAGTTTGTGTATTTAGGTATTTTGGATTATGCCAAGCACTTAAAATATTGTTATTTTTATATATTTTTTGATAAATGCGAACTTACACACTGTTTTTTTATATATAGAATAGTAATAATGACACTAATACTGATATACATATATATAAATTTAACATATTTTCGTACTGTTTTAGATTAATTTATAAATTTTCTACTACTATGTACATTTAATACAAATTACCTTATCTTTGTAATTTTATAGATATTTCATCATCCAACATTTAGAATACTTCATAATTTGATTTAGTTACTTTTTTTCAATTAATTTTGTACTCGTAATATATATTTTTTTTATATTGTTTAAAGTCTCCTTGTACCAACTAGGGGTTTCTCTGGTTTCGACTTACAGTTTAACGTGGGCTTCGAACCACGATCCTCGGCATTAAGCCTACCAACTGGTGATAACCAACTTAAAAATCATCCCAGAAGGCATTCGGTCTTACCCAGCCTGGTTATTAGCGTGACTGGGATCATTTTTCTTGTCGGATTTTGCACTCTTGCCTAGGACAATCACAAATATTAAACAACCAGTATTCGAACCCATGACTATCGTAACAGTAGTTGGAACTTCCTGTCGCTTTTACCACTGCGCCATACAAGCTGGCAATATATAGTTTTATTATTATAATAAAGTGTACCATGTGGTTTTTATTCTATATGTTCTAGTAGTTTTATTAAATTTTATAAACACTACAATTACCTCATTAATAAATAAAATGAGTTCGACTAAATTTGTAGAGTAGAACTTACCTTAAAATTCGAAATATTCGTATATAACACCATGGAGGAGACATAAGGAAGATCTTACCTGAAAAAAAAGGAAATAATATAAATTTTTCTAAATTTTGTTTGATATTTCCAAAATTATTAACTCGTTAAAATCTTAAATGAATATAAATGAATATATAAAATGAAATATAAAATAGTATCATTATCTTTACTGCTAATATCGATCCTATTGTATTTATTAGAACGTTTATTACCCACGTATGTAATATATGTAACACAGCACATAAATGCATAATCATTATACATAATGCTGTAAGTGTGCTATACTAGACATTTTGAAATAAATTCATTCTCATTATCATAATTATTCTTTATGGCTAATGTTATACTATTCTGTTATACTATGTGCGTGATGTAAAATCACATGAAACAGAAAAAGATTGAATTTTTTCAACACTATAGCCTTAGTATACTATAGTACCACTACAATTACATGTTTCGACTACACCTTTACTGTATTATTTTTGTCAATCAGAAAAAAATTGCAACCTTAGTAAATGTCTGGACATATTTTTTACGCACGGAACTTAGTTTTTCAGTATTAGCTTGAAAAGATAATATTTTGAAAATACTTAAGATACTTTCTGCCAAATCATACACATGATTTAGAAGATATTACCACGTAAAACCAGGCGAGGGGAAGAGGTTAAATAATCACTAAAAATCTCTTATTAAAATTACCTCTTATTAGAAATTTGATGTCAGAATCATATATTTTTTTTAATTCTATTCGCATTTTGGGCCTTTAATAGAACACTAAAAATCGCTAAACACAACGGTGTGGCCTGGAGGATTGAGGGAATTGTAGGCAACGATATATGAGTTCAAATGTAAACAGTTCGATATATCAGTTCCAATGTAACAAGTTTTCTCAATAAGCTTAAAATTTCAAAAAATCCTGAAAATTCCCCATATCTGATGTAATTGTTTTATGAAACTATTTAATGATTAATCAAAATTAAAAATATTTGAACAAACAATATTTAGAAATCACCGTGTACGTTTATATGTATATTATTATTGTATATTTATTCTTTTCTATTTCTTTTATGTTAAACGTTAGTACAAAATTACCCTACTTCATTAATAATTAAATAATTAATTTAAAGGCATAGAGATAATAAATAGCCACTAGTAATTTTATATAATATTTAGTTTTAAGTAATAAGAAAGGCGATAACACTGTTTGACAAGTCAACAAGGCTCATTATCATACATTATCTATCATCTCAGCTCATTATTCCCTATCATATTACAACTTGAATAACATGCTGTGGCTATATAATAACGTTACTTCTACAGATAGATGTTTGTCAATATATTAATATAAAGATTTAAATGTTCACGGTATGCTAATAAAATAACTGAATATTTTCAATAAAAAACAGATCTTTTGATAGTTTTATTGATTCAAAATATATCTTTATTTAAAGTATATTATTAATTGTGATTTTATTATCTATCGTTAGGTTTTGTTTTTTTTTAGCTTGATGAGTAAATAACGTGTTTTTAAAAATATTTTTGGGTCTTTATATAGCAACTAGGTCTTATGATTGATTTTTATATGATTTTGGAATGACGATCGAGAGATGACGTATTGTATAATAAGATGTATTCGAATGTAAGAAACAGGCAGGACAGGTCTGAAAGGAATCACAATTAGCTCTAATAAAACCTGCAAAATAAATTGAGTAACTCTAAAATTTTCAACTCCAGCAATCAAGTTATTATAGTAGAAACTATATATTAATATGATTTAGCATTTTCAATTCGCATGTCAGCCAAAATCTGTTTTTTTTTTGGCCTGAAACCGAGAAGGGAAATCCTGTTACCTGGTATCTGACCTGGTCGGGAAGACCCGCAGGAATGAGTGAGTTGAAACTATCTGAATATGTGATTATGATTCAATGCTGACAAATTCTAAGACTGAGTGATGAGAGTGGAAACATTTAAACAATATAAAACAATATTTTATTCAAAATATACATAAGTATTTAGTTAAAATATGTGAGAAGAGAAAGAATACTAACTGTGTTGCAGATATGTCTAAATCTAGTTTTTTCAAGAAAGATTGTATACATCTGTAATAATAGAACAAACTAAGGAGAGGTACAATCATATCAAGATGACTGTACAAAGAAACACTGTACTGAAGGAATCAAGAACTAAGCGTAAAAGGTAAATATGCCCTCTGATGAAAGTAAAATATATTACTTGGGTATATATATATATATATATATATATATATATATATATATATATATATATATATATATATATATATATATATATATATTTAACAGGTCAATTGAAAAGTCCCCGGTCTGACACATAGATGGCGCTACTAGAATTAAATCCATATGTTTTTAGTTAGCCCTAACCCTCAAAAGATGCATGTATAAATTTGACAGCTGTCGGATCATTACTTTGTCAATTATAGCATTTTCAGTGAGGCAACTTTCGTTAATGTGGAAAAAATTAATAAAATGGAATTTCGCGTGTTGATATAATATTGCTATTTGAAGGGAAAAATACAGTTGAAGCAAAAACTTGGCTTGATGGCGAGTTTCCGGACGCTGACCCAGGAAAATCAACCATCAAGGACGCCCCAAAGAGATTGATTGAAAATGATTTTGTATGACCGTAAATTAAAATTGAATGAAATAGCAGACACTCTAAATATATCTATTGAACGTGTACATCATATCATTCACAAATATTTGGGTATGAGAAAGCTCTATGCAAAGTTGGTGCCGCGCGAGCTCACTTTTGACCAAAAACAACGATGAGTTAATGTTTGGGAGCTGTGTTTGAAGATGATCAAGCGTAATAAACCCGAGTTTTTTCGTCGATATGTGACAATGGATGAAACATGGTTGCATTGTTTCACTCCGAAATCCAATCGACAGTCATCCGAGCGTACTGCGCACTGAATCCACTTCAAAGCGTGGGAAAAAGGCAACAATCGGCTGGCAAGGTTATGGCGTCTATATTTTGGGATGTGCATGGAATAATTTTCATTGACTACCTTGGAAAAGGAAGGACCATCAATAGCAACTATTACATAGCGTTATTGAACCGCTTGAAGGATGTAATCGCCAAAAAACGGCCATATTTGAAGAATAAGACAGTGGTGCTTCACCAAGACAATGCATCGTGTCACAAGTCAGTGAAAACGATGGCAAAAAACCATGATTGGGCTGTTAATTGCTTCCTCATTCACCGTATTCTCTAGATCTGGCCCCCAGCGACTATTTCTGTTCTCAGATCTCAAAAGGATGCTGGCTGGGAAAAAATTTTCATCGAACGAAGAGGTGATCGCCGGAACTGAGGCCTATTCTGAAGCAAAGGACAAATCGTATTGCAAAAATGGTATCGATAAGTTGGAGGGTTGCTACAATTAGTGTACCACCCTGGAAGGGAATTATGTTGAATAAAAAAACTAATTTTGCCAAAAAAATGTGTTTTACTATAGTAGGCCGGGGACTTTTCAAATGACCTGTTATATCTTTTTGGAGCAGGTTAATAAATATTCCTACTCCCTTTTAACGATAGTGCGTCCCCACGAGAGATAATTCTACAACACAACTACTCGAACGGACAAATCGAACATATCACAAAACTCATTTTACTATGTTTTACGGCTCTCGACCGATCGTTTAAAGTAAGCAGTACCGGTTCTCGTTGTCGGGGCACATTTCTTTGCAAAATCAATTTGAGCCAATGGATCGATGGCAGCTTTATGGACGGAGCGGACAATTTAAAGGTTTTCGGGGCCGGTGAGGCCTGAGAGCCCGTTTAACGGCCGACGCGTTTCCATTCAGAAAATCGAAACGCGCGCGTGGGTGGCGGAACGGGTTCCGATTGCGAACGGGCGCGAAAGGGAAGTTACCTGCCTACGTGGTTCTAACGGCTGTTGAGAAACGAACGCCGTTTGTCGTCGATTTCGCGTGTCATTCGATAGTAAGCGACAATGAAACGCGCGCTAACGATGGTAAAATGCAACTCGGCGAAAAGAGACATTGTAACTGCGGTGATTACTGTTAGAAGTTAAATACATTAAATGCAATAAATTCGGGGAAAATCAAACTACGTTTTTTAAAAATATTTCTTATTTAAGAGCTCGGAAAAACACATGTAGAAGCGATTTTTTGTCGATTTTTTGTCGCTTTTTGAATGTCGTTATTTCGCGATCATACAACAATACGGTGTTAATACAAAGGGGACGGAGACAGACATAAAGTGTAAAAATAAAATAATAAATTAATAAATAAAGAAACAGGGGGCTAAAACTATGAATAGCGTATAAACCATTTAAAAATGAACACAAATACACGACAACAAATACAACCATAACGAAGTAGAGGTTCTATCCAGATAGCTCACATCAGTACCCATATCAAAGTGGTAATGGTTATTTAGTCGGTAAACTAAACTTACTATAGGCTAGATTATATGGAGAAAATCGATTTCTCCTAGAAATCTGAGTAGTCTGTTTGTATTTTATCCTGTTAAGGCATTTATAAAATTTTACAACCCATATTTGGTTCTAATCTGAGTGAGTAGTGTATATACAATTTAAAAATGAACACAAATACACGACTACAAACACAACCATAATGAAGTAGAGGTTCTATCCAGACAGCACACATCAGCACCCATACCAAAGTGGTGATTGTTATTTAGTCAGTAACACTAAACTTAGCATAGGCGAGATTATATGGGGAAAATCGATTTCTCCTAGAAATCTGAGTAGTCTGTCTGTATTTTCTCCTGTTACGGCATTTATAAAATTTTGCAGCCCATACTTAGTTCTGATCTAGGTGAGCTGTGGAGAGTCGTTCAATATGTGGTGGACTGAAATAGGGGCACGGTGACAAAACTCACAGTGAGCCGGAGGGCTCGAAGTCATCAAGTGACGGTGCGAGAAACGATAGTAGTTCAATCTCAGTCGATTCAGAACTACGGCATGGTGACGAAGGGAAGGAATGCGAAGAAAGGAGAAAAAATCAGTTTTAACCTCAAAGATCTTGTTGTGGTTGACCTCTTGAGCGCAACAACGTTGTACCACGTTCTTTGTGAAACAAGAAATTAATGAGATAAGGTCAATATGGATTCAAACATGCGCGATGGGGAGGGGAGAGGATGCTGCCGATTTAACCGCACTACCCGCGCGCTGATTTCCCGGTATACTAACGTGAGATGTGTACTAACGTGTGTGTGGATCCCACAGTAAACTTATCCTGATCTCATTCAGATAGAGGATATGGATGATTGATAGTGAGTCGGTGACCAGGGGATGGTTGAACTTCTGTTCCGGGAAACATTCGAGAGCATTTCGGGAGTCGATAAGGATTAGCCATTTTTTGAAGGATTGTATTGTGATTTAGGATAAAGCTTTAAATATCTCTAAGAGTTCAGCGGTCAGTACTGAACCCTATTCAGGGAGCTTGAAACGGAATGCCCGGTTGTCCACCACAAATGCACTGCCAAGTCCGGTGCGAGATTTGGAGCCATCGGTATATATATGCCTGCGGCCAGGGTAATGGTGGAGTAGTTCATAGAACTTGGACCAAATAAGGTAAGGACATTGTTCTCCTTTAAAAAATTGACAAAAATGTGAAACTCTTCATGATTTTGCGTGACATCCTTGCCAAGGGGCCGTGCTAATCTTCGTTGTATCGTTCCAATTTCAGTATATATACTGACGAAGCGAGTAAAAAAGCAAGTTTAATTTGTTTATATTTTCTTGATCATTTCTTTCCTTAAAACTCACACGAATATATGTACTATTCAAGGAAATCATAAATCGTTCCGAATATCTATGGTACTTAGAATTCTATTTGGCAGTTCGATATTTCAGACCTTTTAATTTTGGGTCGTTTATTTTTTTTTAAAGATTTGAATGAAATGAACTAGGCGGGATTACCGTTTATTTTCAGTTGTAGTATTTGTCGCATTTGCGAATACTTAGCAATTACCATGGATGGTAACATTGTTGGTGTTTCTCCGGGGGTTGTATTTGACTGATGTGATATCTTAATACGTCCCAGGGACATTTAAGTTCCATGAGAGTTAATTTATGCAGACGCAACCCTCATTACTTCTATACCTTTTTTGTAGTTGTAATATAATATAATCTTGACTTGGAAATATCTGTCCGATAGATAGAACTTGATAAAAGCGGTTGGGTTTTCTCGGAGGTACTTTGCGATCAAATCATCGTTTCAGACCTTGTCAAAAGCTTAGGTTAGGTCCAGGAAAAGTGTTCCAAGCTTTTTACGTTGGGCAAAAGCATGATGATGTATGCGGCCGGATCGGTGAAGAACGAATGGCAAACGAGAACCAAATTGTTCGGCAAGAATGATATTATTTTCGTCTGTGTAAGAGTTGAGAGCGCAGAGTATTACTCTCTCGGTTTTCGAAGTTTTGAAATGGTAGAAGGCTGATGGGCCTGTAATCAGATGAAGATTATTTTGTTCCATTTTTGGGAATAACCGCATATGTAAGTAGAAATGCTGCAGCACAAAATAGTCAAGGTTTTGGATAATTTTGATGATCATTCAATCTTTAAGCGATTGGAAATAATTTATTGTGTTCTGGAACAATTCTGCTTTTTCTTCTAAACTTTTGTTCACCATCGACTAATGTCTTCAAATAATCGGTTTCTTTTTTTCCCATTCAGAATGCCTTTTGTGTTCGATGTTAAAATTACCACTTTTAAAACATCGAAGTCAGTGTTCACTTATTGAGGACGACGGAGCATGGTTGCCGTAAGCTTGACACAGCATTCGATGACCTTTTGCCGCCTTTTTTTAAAATTAAAGTAGAAATATAAAACTTTCCGCAAACGCAATTTACTCGGTACTAATTCAGCAAATTTTAGCATACTAAAAATTTTAAAATTTTAAATGATTACTATATTTATATAGAGAATAGTTAACTAAATCTAACTCAATTTTTGAGGTGTGTGGTTGATCACTATTCCTGTTCTTGTTCGCCGATGGTGTTTACGATATTTGGTTTATCTACCCGCCAGCTAATTGAGCATCAATGATTTTTCCTCTATCAAACTTTCAGAGATCACACGTTTCACCGATCGCCTGACTTAATCTACAACCTATAAGTACGAAGTACAAAAATATAACCTAGAAGTCTTCGAATGTCTACTGAGCGATGTATACGCGTGGTTTGTTAGGGTAGAAGTTCTTATTTTCGAGACTACAATAAAACGGGTTGAGTCAAGGTAACGATATACCATATATTTGTTAACAGTTTTTTTTTCAGTTTGATTTTAAATGAACTAATTCTTTAATAAAAAAAATCCACGAATTAAATCTAAGGCCTATTATAATAAAAAATGCCACATGACTTGACGAAAAATCAAGCGCAGCACCGCGTCGACACCTGCCGAAAGCTACTACAAAAATCCGCTTAGTCCGGCATTTCACCTGCCAAATTGTGACATGCGATGAAAAATGTAAAATAACTTTGTTGTGTTTGTGACGGGATTTCGAAGGCGTAATCCACTGCGAGCTAGTTCCAAATAATGGGGCTGTCGACGTCGACAACCATTGTACCACGGTTCAATCGCATTTTTATTTCGTATTAGAAGCAAAATCATTGTGGTCATTCGAACAAGACGAATGATCGCGCGACAGGAAAGATAACGCCAATGCTGTATAACAACTTTGTAAAACATCTTGTACAAATAAATGTACAATTTAAAATGTGACCTCCAACCATGAAATGGGATGGTCTCTGATTTTCACTTCTAATAACAACAAGCAACAATGTCGACGTTTGTGTACCGTGGTTAATTTAAATGTGTTGTATCGCTGGTTATTTTTTAAACATTTTATTTATTCATTGAATGTTTTCAACTTTTTCAGTTTATTGACAATAGACGATTCATTTTGGACCAAATGAAATAATATGGACGTCAATTACATGTGCTTCTAGCAAGATATTTTTACGTAACACACAATGATGGCCACGAAGAACATTCTGCATGCATGATTTGGGGTTCCTTTTTCAGAACTGACCTAAATTATCTTCTAAGATTGCGAGAATTGACCTACATAAACTTTTCTTGTAGTGTTTTCCGAACTTGCCAATAAGCTCCTATCCACTTTTAGGGCATTTAGTTAGTTGAGTTGTTTATTAACGCTATAAGAATGTGTAAATAGATGAAAGCTCAGCGGTGTAGTCTTAACTGAAGAGAACGCTTGGGCAGTTGATGGTGACACACCGGATCTGAAAACTTGTCAGTGACAAAGACAAAATGATCCAATGATCCTCGAGGTTGTCAGATCTTCGTTATCGATTAGTGGACGTCGTTGCTAGCAACCCGCACATGTTCAACATTGAGGATAATATTTTCTGGGTATTTTGTAGGCCGCTATTCCAAGATATAAAATCAACATTCCTCAAGGTCGCTATGCTCTGATGGTCTTAAACATAACATATCCCAGATTAATGAGACTACCAGTATCTTTTATCCACTTTAAGAAGCCGAGACAGACATTTGAACGACACATTGTTGTATTCAATAGATGGTGGCGCTAATGTCATTAATACGCCCCAAGAAAAAATAATTTCGTTAAAGCCTCACATTGTTTAATTCGTTATCAATATCGGCCCGGGCTTAGTGAAAAATCGTATATAACTAGTACTTTATATTTAATTATAAGACAAGTAATTTATAAGGCGAGGTTATATACCATTAGGGTTATATACCAATAACCTCTACATTCCAGCGAATTATCCTACTGGTGAGCAATTTTTAAGGCCTGCAAATAGCCAGTAGTCGTTGGCAGACAAATCTGGCGAGTACGGTAGATGTGGGAGCACTTCAAAGTCCAATTCATGTATTTTTGCCATTGTTTTGATTAACTTGCATTCAGCCTTCAAATGCTCCATTAATACTATATAAGATTCACCATTGATGATATTTCCCTTCTAAAGATAGTCGATGAATAGTACATCACGCACATCCCAAAATATCCAGGCCCTAACCTCTCCAGTCGATTGGTGCGTTCGGGCGATTTGACGAGATTCGCCAGTTGACTATCGTTTTGATTCCGGAGTGAAGTGATGGATCCATGTTCATCCATTGTCACATTTCTATGCAAAATTTCCGCTACCTCTAAACGTGACCAAACACTGCTCAGAGTCATTAAGACCTTCTTGTTTTTGGTTCTGAGTAAACACAATATCCAGTTTGAACAGAACTTTCTCAAATGCTCGTGTTACCACCTCATTTGGATGTCCACTATATTCTGCATCGTAGGTGTCTCTATTGAGTACACCTTTGAAGTCAGCAAACCAACGTTTTATTGTTGTTTCTGATGGAACTGAGTCCTTATAACAATTTTCAAGCCATTACTTTGCTTGAACGGTTTTTTCCCGAAGCAGAGCAGTGTGAAATTAAAACATGAAATTGTTTTTGAAAATAAAAAAATTAGTGTCACTCTTAGCATAATAACTCATAAACCTATGAGTAGAATATTATGAAATTTTAACAGATTTTTTTGAATGTTAGTACTAACTGTAATCGCGGAGAATACAATAAGACTTTTCAGCCCATGTGCTACATTCTGAGTAGTTTTAATTGAATTAAGCTATTGTCCACACATTGACGTCTAAAATGAAACACTAAAGGGTTATTTAATTTTCCAAATATATGTATTTTCCTTCGTAGTAATCTAATTAAGATTTCATACGCAGTGTATTCAAAAAAGTTAAAAAGTTTACAACCATTTTATGCAACCAGCTTTACACCATTAAGTGAGTTTTCCAGAGGTTGGAATATAATAAGACATAGAAAGGCGAGCTTGTAACCACCAGAGGCCCAAAGCTATAAAAGCAAGACTTAATGACAGAATGGTTGTCCCTTTTATGGTTTGGTCTGCTATTTTATAGGACATCTTTGGCCAAATTTGTTTTCTATAGATATTTTAAATTTTTTTTTGTTTTTATATGTAAGTAAAGATAAGCTTCAATTAATTTCTTATGAGCTCCGACATAAATACAGAAACGTTTGTTCTTTACATTTCAGGCTGGATGAATATTGATCCAAGTGTGGAAAAGTTGTTTAACCAAGTTACTATAATGGGTATCTAAATAGTAAATATTTCATTACGCTTGATGTGCATGTGCAATGTTTATTCACCGATGCTTTACCATAAACAATCGATAAAGAAAATATGACCTATATATAATTTCATTATTAGGATGAGCTATAGAAATATATGTTCAGTCTATATTAGATTCTTCAAAAATAATTCTAAATAAGTTGAAGTAGTTTTTTGAAATTTGAAAGTGTTTCTCCACAGATTCTTTTTAAACGAACGAATCTGATTTCAAGTTCAAGCCATATTGGAAACAGGCAGTACAACATCAAAAACACCAAGAATTAAGTGTTCTTTGTTTCGGTGGATGAGAAATGCCGAAAAATTATGTTCATTGTTCTATTGTTAATTTTTAGTTTGTTCTATTGTTATTTTCTTACTGTGGTTTATCTGAACTGGACCTACTGCCTGCCATGGATTTGAACCAACTTACGAGGCCATCGCAGAAGACTGCAGTGGTTCTCCAATATGGACCGTAATACTCGTAAATTTACATCCAAGTCAGTGCCTGATTCGAACTCACGACAATTATAGCCGTTGTTGTAGCATAAACTATTACTAATAATTACGCAGAGTCTAAATAAAATAAAACATCTTTTCTTTGAACTTGGATTTAATTATATTCATTAATAATAATAATAACAGTAAATTTACTTTGTATGTCAAAATCAAAAAGCTTATTTTTTGATAAGGCCGATTTTATTGTTACGCGACAGTAAGCAATTTAAAACAATGCATTATTCCGATTGACCTGAACGTCAAGAACGTCTTAAGAAATCGAATAATGGCGCACCTTTCCAGGAAAATAATAAATAAGTTAATCTTCTCGTCATGATAAATTAAGACATGAGACGGTAACAAATCATTTGTCCTTCGTAATCCATATATTGTTTTAGTCATATCGCGGTTTTAACAACATATTGATGTAGTTCTTTAACCTGTCATTCGGGTACGAGTTTTTGTTTATGACGTTACATATTTATATGCAATGTAATCAGCTTTTCATTTACATTGGTTCAAAACCGTGCTACAATGATCAAAAAATAATAACTCCGAAAAATTGTGTTATTGGTACCACGTATTTCTTCTGCCAGATAAAGCGTTAACAAGAAACAAATGTTATTTGTGTTATACGTCATTTGTATGTAACTGGTACACAACACCTCAAAAATTCACTTCAGGCGCATCATCAAGAACGCCAACTGAAGAAATTAAAATTATTATTAACTTGTTTGTATTATGATTATTTTTTCTTTTACTTAAAAAGGCATTTATATATTTCTGAGTGGATGATTTTGGGTCGATTATTTGCTATTGCTGCTCTTTTTACAATAATATATCATTTAATTTATTCAATTGGCTTTGGTAGATTCTGCAGTAACAGTTTCGTTAGAGGAAACTTTATGGCTATGAATGGCTATTCTACTTCGGTGTCAATGTGAATATTGATTACTTGGCATTGTCGTAGTAGATCCACTTCTCATCTACCACAGAAAATTCTTCCATTTTTGACAAGCAATGAAAACGCGATGTTTAAACAATGTGTGTGTGTAGTAACAATTTTTGCATTATTTTGTATTTTTCCATCGTATGTATATAACAAAGTATGCAATTAAGTTAGTACTAATGTAAACAATAGAAACACATTTACTTTTTTTCATTAAAGTTTAGAATAATTATTTGTTAGGAGTCAAAAAGTTGAACCCAACCAACCCAAAGAGTTGTTGTTTTAAATATTCACCTTCCAATGAGAATGTAGCCTTCATCATCACTAGCTAGCAATAGGACAAAGGCACATTCCAAGAAAACTTAGTTCTTCAGTTCTAGAAATAAAGTAAGAAAGTGTTAGTATTGGCCTTTTAGAATACAAAGGCAACTTTTTCTGAAGAGTATCTCCAACGGAGTAAAATAATAGGTTCATAATGTCATTGGAATCCTCTGGACAAATTTGTTACAACATTTCGTAAAGAAACACCTGTTTCAGGGAAGAAATCAATCCTTTTCCAATAATATGGTGACCCAGACTAAAAAATATCGCGAAAACTAGTACATTAAAATCATTTTTAGATTTCTGCTGACTGAGCACCCGTATATAATTTCTCCAAAGTAGCAGTGAAATAGCGTCATTAAATGTTTAATGTATTGCCTATTGCAGTTAGTAAGTTCGTTTTAATACTCGACCATATTTTTCTTCTCATTTTATTCAACTTAAAACGAGATTAAATACTGTATGTTATGTTCGAACATATAAAAGAATCATCCTGCAAAAATAGCTGTTGGACTTTTTACTGTAAATATTTTTATTATGTTACTGAAAATCTGTTAAAAAAGAAGAACAATATAATTTTGGATTTACTGAAAAGAAAGTATCTACGTACCTTGATGTTAGTTCTATCCAAGATTAAATTTATGAAATGTATAAAAATGGTGAGTAGTTTTTTATAAAATAAACGTAGTTTGATTCAATTATTTCAGATATAACTGTTGGTATGGAAAGTATCTAAGGAAAACTTAGGGATACGCAGCTCTTTGAAGGATATAAGTGAACACTGCAAACACTGTTAGTAAACATAGGATTCAAATAGTATAAAGATAACCCGCGAAGAGCTCAAATGCAACTTTCATACATTGCTTTTAAAAGAATACAATTTTTAAAAGCATATAATAAAATTAAAAGAGACTTGTTACAGATAGGTATTTTAAAATAGAACATGATGCCACCCTTGGTAAGATGATGGAAAAAGTTAAAAGATGAGAAAACATTGATTAGATTTTGTAAATCATAATATTTGTGAACAATTCATTGTAGATATATTTTTCTTCAGGCTAGAAACAGAAATTCAAAAATAGATTTCAACAAGTGGTCAGCAAAGGCTCTAATAATTCTGTTTTATGTAATTTAATTTCTTTAGTAATAAATCTGAAAAAAAATTACTGTTCAGATGTCTGAACAATCTGGCCACAGAACGTAGTGTCCCTACTCCCTATCACTGGATATTCAATCAAATCGAATTGTTATGGGATATGGCAAAGAATAACTACAATAGATATGTAAGTCGAGAAATCTCCACAAGCAAGGACTGTTTGGATACGTTGGAAAGGATTGTATAACATCCTTCAGTATGAGATACACAAAAATATAAATGGACAAATGGTAGAATTGTGAACTAATGTTAGATTGGAAAGTAACAGCTTGTTTATTGGCTTGAATAGTAGTTAAGAGTATGACAGTGAGCAAATCAAACTTTCTGGATATGGGATTTTGATTCAATGCTGACAATACCAAGACAGGTTGATACGAACGGACACAATTAAATGTGAGTAATTCATATAGGATAACTGTAGAAAATCGTAGTGTAGACTGTGAAAGATTTATGTGCATAGTATGTATGTATTTGTGCAGGAAATATATTAGTATTTGGTTAAAGTGTACGAGGAAAGAATGAATACTGTTTTGCAGATATTGTAAATGCATCTGCTAAACTATAAAAGGTAAATATGTTATCTAATGAAAATAAAATATATTATTTAGATGTACAATTATTAATTAGATGAATTAAGCCTCCAGGGGATACCGTAGGTGGTTTTGAAGAATTCAATGTAAAAATAATAAAATAGCTCTAGCCTACAAACAATTGTGGCTGTTTAATTAACTGTAGTTTAAGTCCTAACTTAAAATAAACTAAAATGCCTAAAATATCAAAGATAAAGGCGGCAACATTGCAACATTTGACGTCATAGATTGAAAAGACGTGAGATTGCTACTTTAGATAGTCTGTAGATTAGTATAGATGAACTTTTTTTTATTAATTATAATTTAATATTAGTGAAAGTTGCAATGAAAACAAAATAAAACCGTTAATTTGCAACATAGCCTTGCAAATTATTTAATGTTATTTTTGTCTATACCCGCACGGATCCAAACCACTGTATGGTAAGTCTCACCGTCGACCTAGTGCTCTTTGCAGCAGCGCCAAAACGACTTTCCATCGTCGGCGACACGCACTGCCTTCCGGGAAAGTAACCGGTGCGTAGGTCGTGTATAAACTCATAGCGAACGACATAAAAAATGATATTTATATAATTGTGAAATTTCCCGTTCTTCGATCCGTTTGATTTCGTTTCTCGATTTGAGGCCCGTTCACTTCGCAGGACGATCAGATCGGCGTTCAGGAAAATAACGAGTTGGTCGTTGCTCGTTTCAGGCCGTCGAATAATGTTCAGGCATGGGATTAAAGCCAAATTAAAGCTCAGTAAATTCATGTAATGAATGTTAGTACGGAGCTGGGGCTGGTGATACTTTGATCTTTAACCCGACTCGCTTAACCGCTTCCTCAAGACTTTCAGAATCGCTAAGATTTTATTCAATTATCACTGGTGTATGTTCGTGTATGCATATATTTGTAAAAGTGAATGTGCAATATTTTAGCATCAGGGACATGATAACTTATTTTGAAAAACTACTTCACGATATTTTTGCCAGAAGGTAAAAATCCATGTTACAACTGTAAGAAACAAAACTGACGTTTTAAATAGAACAATTTAAATATCTGGTCCTAGTCCAGGATGTCGCACTTTTGTAAATACCTAACAGCTTATATAGTCTATTCAAAGTTATTTTGTACATACGTCATCTAAATTTGTGACGTCAAAACGTCGCATTGTTGCCGCAACAATGAGTTTTAGTTCAGTTTGGTTTTGACATACAACAAAATTCTAATCTAAATTAAATAATTGAACAAGAATGTTATCAAATATAAATTATTTTAACATTATAGTACATCTAAAAACTACAGTTAATTATAAAGCCATAATAGTTTATAGGTTATAAGTTAACACCTCTTATCACTATTGCTTTCAAGAATTTTGTTTACGTCTGACAACCGGACGACTTTGACAGGTTCATTCGGTTACGTGTTCGAACTAATCAGATAACATTGTGTCTCTTCTTAACTGGAATAAAATTAGAAGGAAAATATTGTCCGATTCTAAAACAAATTTACAACTTGTGGCAGGTAATATAACAGGTCAACTGAAAAGTCCCCGGCCTGATGCATAGATGGCGCTACTAGAATTAAATCCATATGTTTTTAGTTAGCCTTAACTCTCGAGAGATGCGTGTATAAATTTGAAAGCTGTCGGATCATTAGTTTGTGAATTATAGCATTTTGAGTGAAGCAATTTTTGTTATTTTGAAAAAAATAGATAAAAAGGAATTTCGCGAGTCGATAAAATATTGTTTTTTGAAGGGAAAATATACAGTTGAAGCAAAAACTTGGCTTGAAAACTCGCCATGTTTCCGGACAATGCCCCTGGAAAATCAACCATCGAGGATTGGTATGCTAAGTTTAGACGTGGTGAAATGAAGACCGAAGACGCTGAACGCAGTGGACACACAAAATAGGTTGTTACCAACGAAAACATTAAAAAAATCGTAAATTGAAAACGAATGAAATAGCAGACACTCTAAAGATCAACTGAACATGTAAATCATATCATTCACGAATATTCGGGTATGAGAAAGCTGTGTGTAAAGTGCGTACCGCGCGCGCTCACTTTTGACCAAAAGCAACTACGAGTTGATGATTCGGAGCAGTGTTTGAAAATGATCAAGCATAATAAACCCGAGTTATTGCGTGGATATGTGAGAACGGATGAAACATGGCTTCATCATTTCACTCCGAAGTCAAATCGACAATCACCGAGTGGACTGCACACGATGAACCCGCTCCAAAGCGTGGGAAAACGCAACAATCGGCTGGCAAGGTTATGGTGTCTTTATTTTGTCATGCGCATGGAATAATTTTCATTGACTACCTTGGGAAAAGAAGGACCATCAACAGCGACTATTACATAGCGTTATTGGACCGTTTGAAGGACGAAATAGCTAAAAACGGCCGCATTTGAAGAAAAAGAAAGTGCTGCTTTACCAAAACAATGCACTGTTTCACAAGTCAGTGAAAACGATGGCCAAATCCATGAATTGGGCATCGAATTGCTTCGTTATTCACCGTATTCTCCAGATCTGGCCTCCAGCAACTAGTTCTCAGATCTCAAAAGATTGCTCGCTGGGAAGCAATTTCCGTTGAAAGAAGAGGCGATCGACCAAAAAAAGCAAAGCACAAATAGTATTACAAAAATGGTATCGAAAAGTTGGAGGGTCGCTATAATCAGTGTATCACTCTTGAAGGGAATTATGTTGAAAAAAAAAACTAATTTTGCCAAAAAAATAGGTTTTACTGTGGTAGGCCGGGGACTTTTCAATTGACCTGCTATTAAACATCTTGATGACATATGTACAAAAAACTTTAAATATACTATATCTGTTCATGTTGATAGTAGCTTTATTTTAATTATTTTGACAGATAGTCTTGAATTGTAGTAATAGACTACGGTTTGAATAGTGTAATAGTTTGAAGTTATGATAGGCCAGACCCAACAGCTATAATATTAGGCATATATGTTAAATCAGTTTTAAAGATTTGTTTAAAACTTTATTTTGAAAAATCAGTACAATGTATTTTACTACACTATTTTTTCCCATCTCTTACGCGTTTTACAAATTTTATCTCGAAAAACAATGTATTTTTTGATGGTATCCATGATTCGACCTATTTTTGGTAGGTTTATAAGAAGTGAAAGCGATGCTTATATAAGTATATGTAGTACTCATATATAGGACGAAGTAATCAGACGGAGCAAGGTCTGGAGAATACGCGGGTGGGGTAGCACTTCGCCTTTTAATGTTCCCAAGTATATTTTCTTCAGTTTTGTAAGATATGGTCGAGCGCCGCTATGCTGAAGAATAGCACTGTTGTATCTTTTATTATTTCATTATCATCATTTTATTATAATTCGGTCGCAGTTTTTTTGCGCAGTGTTTAGCTTAAATGCAACAATTCTAGTTGGTAGAGATCCCCAACAAGTAATGCTTTCAAGTACTCGTTCTCAAGTTTTATTGGCTGCGCAGGAAGCGTTTTGTCTTTGGTGTTAAGATCTTCACTTTTAAAACGTCAAAAGCAGCAGTCACATGTTGAAATCGATTTTAGCCATTAACCTCAATCAGCATTCGATGTCCTTCCGCTGTCTTTTCTTTCAAAAACAGAAAACCCTCAAAATCAGTTTTTCACTAACTTCTGGTAAATTTGAATTATTTATCTTGCATAATACTTGTTACCATAATTAGACTAACATTTTTGTACTTAGCACAAACTGACTTTATAATTAGGAAATAACAAGCAAATGGTACAAATGTTACAGAAATGAAACGAACAACAAGTCAAATATGACTAAACAAGTCAAATATGATTAGTATACAAAATAATAAAACAATTTTTACTGGGGGGACATATGGTAGAATTTTATGATCACTAAAATAAAAATAGGTGCATATTTAACAAATGACATATTCTTTTATTGGTATTATAAATAGTTTCATTGATTGTTTCTATCACGATCTCTTATTTGATAAATAAACATTGTTGCGACTTTCATATCTGAACTATTGGCTTCCGAATAAGAACCACGTTGATTGATCTTTCACAATCCTTAGATCTTTCTTCCTTTCTTCCTTAGGAATTTTCAGTATATGAACTATATATGGAAGTTCTCTTATTCTGGTTG
Organism: Rhynchophorus ferrugineus; assembly: GCF_030347505.1. Lineage (NCBI taxonomy): Eukaryota > Metazoa > Arthropoda > Insecta > Coleoptera > Curculionidae > Rhynchophorus > Rhynchophorus ferrugineus. The sequence goes on along the minus strand of NW_027472580.1, from coordinate 83,880,103 downwards.
TCCTACGTAAGTGGTCACAGTTTCGTGGACAATCGAACAGTTTTTTTGCGTCAATAGTAAATATCTGCTGATCAATTATTATATTATGTGGAGGAAATAACAGACCCAAAAGTAATCTTCTAATTGTTTACTTTTTACGTACGAAAATGGCTTATTTACGAAGCTATTTTAAGCAATACGGCATTAATCCTTATCGAATTAAGTACCTTAAATACAGTGTGCAATTAATATAGATCAATATGGTTCCTTACAGCATGTAAATTAAACAAATATTTTCGGAGATATTACAAATTTAAAATTTGCGTTTAAAAATGTGTAATGTAATAAAAATTGTATAAATTTAGATATTCCAAAGATAGCAGGAAATCTTCATAGTAAGTATAGGGGAAGAGGAATTGTTTTACTCCAAATTTAATGCGTGCAGGCCAAGGGCAGTAATGAATGAACCAAAAATACTGGATCGATTTTAATCATGTTTTCATTGAGTGACATAGGCATATATATTTTATGCCCGTGCAAAGTCGGAGCGGGCCGCTATGTTTTTATATACAACGTTCATATTTTTTCTGTAGTGTATTTAATTTAGTATCAGCATTGCACCCGTGCGAAGCCGGGGCGGGTCGCTAGTATTCTATATGTTATACTTGTTGTTGGTAAAAAAATTATTATTTATTCGACCCTTTACCACAATAATTGCTCGTTTTCATTCATTGACCTTTTCTGTCTTGATTTTCGCTTAACACTGTCACTTTGCTTATTTCCAGAACAGAAGGTGTTGATAAGAGAGCAATGATTCTAGTTAAGTTTTTTAATTCTCAAGAACTAGAGGGAAAGAGAACAAGTGGCAAAGGAAGATAAAGGAAAGGAAAGACGCAAGGACGCATAATATGAAGAGAAAACGAAAGATAAGAGATCAATAGAGAGGAGGGGGTGGAAGTGGGGCAGGACGAAATAGGAATCTGACGGAAAGCAATACACCCCAACGGGTCTTAAAAGTGCCTTAAAAGTGTGGAGTGTTAAGCCAATCATTCATTTCATAAACAAATATATGTCTTTAGCGGTGGGTTAGGTCTAGGGACACACAACACTATTAATATTATATTTTCTTCTCAACAACATGAAAATATTTATTTTACTTTCATAGCAGGAATTTTTCAATTACATAATCTCTTTTCCAGATAAGTGTTGATCACAAATCGACTAGATGTTATTCCCTACATTTCTTGTTTGATCATTAACGCGTGTGGGATTAAACGTTAATATAAATCATTGAACTAACGCCATTAAATTATTGATGGTCGTCAATTTAATAACCAACCGCATCTACATATTTTATCGATTTTCGTTAACCAACCGAAATTATTTAGAAATTATATAGAAATAATAATATTGCATCTTTTTTGAATATGTTTGTAGAGATTAATTGATAATAAAAGTTGAATGACCCGTTCGCGTAAAAAAACATTGTGCAGGTCATTTTGAAAATATAGATGATTATAAGTTGCTGTAACACTGACAAATGTATACGTGTCGTTTTCTTAAATGAATGTTCTTAAACATGACATTTTTGGAAAAAAAAAGGATACTGTGTTAAAAATGGGTTTAAATGGCTGATTCCAACAAATACATCCAATTGATGTCTGATTTAATTTTCCGTCATTGAAGATCGGACGTTTATAAGGATGACGTTGCCGAGTTAGATGAATTAAGGCAGATAATATAAACATTAGAAATTTTATCTGATTTTTCATTTTTATTGCGTATTAAAAAAATATTAGAAATTAAAATTAAAAATTAAAATTAAAATTAAAATTAAAATTTAATTAATTATTAAAATTAGAACAAATTGTGCCAGCTTGGTGGCGCAGTGGTAAAGGCGATAGGACGGTCCTCCTACTGTTGCTATAGCCGCGGGTTCTGCTGGGGCATGGTCGTAAATTTATGTATGTGATTGTTTAAAATTTGTGATTGTCCTAGGCAAGAGTATAAAATCCGACAAGGAAAATGATCCCAGTCACGCTAGTAACCAGGCTGGGTAAGACCGGATGTCTTTTGAGATGATTTCTAAATTTCTACTCGCCAGTCGGTAGCTTAATGCTGAGAACTGTGTTTTGCCCACGTTAAACTGTAGGTCTAGTCGAGATAAACCCATAGTTGGTGTCCCTTGTGATAATAGTAAGGAATTCGAAATAAAAGCAACATTAAAACAACATAAATCCATCTTTCCAATCATTATTAAATTATTGATGGTAAATTTGTTTTATATCCAGAACTTCAATCATATAAAAATCGAAGTAATGATACCGAATATTTCATAACTGTCGAATACATTAATAAACCATTCCAGTCAATGAAAGTTGTAAAGTTGAACGACCGATTTGCAGAAAAAACTCAACGATCGTTTATGTTACGCAGCGTTGGAACAAAACAACTAGAAATCATTTTAATGCGCTGGATCGGTGTCCATGCAACTTTTATTTACCATTAAATGGCTATTGTTAACTATTGTTTGATGGTGTCGCTTATCTTTTCGTTGGACGCTTCGTCGGTATTTACATGAAAAAACGTTCGTTCGGCGTCCGTTCAGTTCGCCTATTAGCAAATGAATAACTTTCGCGATGAGTGTGTTTGTTCGTTTGTCTGACTGTTTTAAATAAAACGGCCTTCGTTAACGTTTATTTGTTAGTGGCGTGTCGTCATCCGCGGAAGTGCGAGGACACAGCGACTGGTTGGAATACATCAAGTAACATTCAAATAAAAGAAAATATTGTTTAAATGTAATGTAACTTTAAGTTACATTACATTTAAACTTTTTAACTTTAAGTTAGATGAAGGGATTTTAAATGTTGGTTTGATAGTCGTACCAGTAATGTTTTGTCTTTATATTAACTTAATTCTAGATATATGTCTAGGAGAACCCAGAGGTCCTAATGTAGCGACCGCCCTTTAGTCCACCATCTATTCATCTACACAAAGTTCAAAGGTTGGCAATGCTGGAGGATTAGTACCATGCGGTCGCTGGCTATAAAAGACCACCACGACGACGTCTCGTTTCTCTTTCCTTTTCTCTAATCCCTTGTAACAATACCATTTCCACAGCGCTACCGTACTTCCTTTTCCTAATATAATATCCTCTCCATCAACCCGTCGACCACATGTATGATTTTACATTGAAACAAACATGTTTTTATTCAACCAATGTTTTCAGTTCACGTGCGAATTCCTTCCACAAAATAGTATTGAGTGTTTGGAAAAACAGTTGCATCGACTGCCATACATTCCGACCGCCCAGATGAACATTACTACAATTGGTGAGCCTGACATGATCTGAAGTGCCTAACGGAGAAACCATCTCAACAAAATTCATACAAGAGGTGCTCGACACTTGCATGGAAGGATAGCACGAGGAACCCATCAACATCACATGGTCGACATTATCCCACGAGACTAGCGCGATGGACGAAGACTACAGAAGCCCATCATGCATGACATCAACGCATGCACACCCCTGCACCACGAAAAGGGACACGTAAGGTACTACGCTTATAGGTACCCTCAAACAAACCGGAACACCCCAAAACGAACGACGTCCTGCTAGACCTTCAATGGCAGTTGATCCCGTAAAACTCCTGACTAAGGTTGGATCCCCACCTCATAAGCAGTCACTGGGCGATTGATTGAGTGATTGCGGGTGCACCCAGGAACCTGCACCACATAAAGGTACGTTCCACGGCAGCTCCACTAGGAGGGGAGTAATGTAGCGACCACTACGGCCACCACGTACCATGCGGTTCCCAGCTATAAAAGACGACCACAACGACGTCTCGCTCTATTTTCTTTTCTCTACTCCCTTGTAACAGTACCAATTCCACAGCGTTACTGTACTTATTTTACCTAACCTAATATCCTGTCCATCATCCCGTCGACCACATGTATCATTTAACATCGAAGTAAACAAGTTTTTATTCAATCAGTGCCTTCAGTTCCCGTGCGAATTCCTTCCACAAAATAGTAGTGAGTGTTCGAACAAACAATCGCATCGACAGCCACACTACCGACCAGATGAACATTCCTACACTAACTTAGTCACTAATCTAATAATATTTATGTATTATGTTCTTTCTTCCACTCAATACACCTCATTATATTACTCTATACGAAATCAATTGCTTTGATTCTTTTGAGGTTGTGTCGTGGTTTGCTTGCTTGCGATTATCTTGATTTTCTGAGTGATAATCGGTATCTGAAGGTATTGGTGTAAGTAATCTATGGTACCTGAGTTCACTTACTGTCCTTCTTAGGACTTTGTTCTGGAAAATGTCTATGTAGGTTTTAATATTTGATTGTATAATAGTAGTTTTTTATATACTGATAACTGATATTCTGATTTCTTTTCAATCAACCGAGATATTTCCAAAGATTTCAAATCCAGTTCTTTGGTTTTCTGTTTTACATATTCCTTGTACGAAGTTTTGCGTAAAGTGTTATTACGAGACGCTTAGTATATATTGCTATATTATTTATATTGATGATATTATTTATTGTTATTGGCGTTTGTGCGGTTTGATTATAGATGAAACGCATAGAGTTACTTTGGTTAATTTTTATTTTCCAGCTTTGGGAGAAATTATCTATATCGTCACCGGCCTCTTGTAATTTTTGAGTTACTTCTTCACTATTGTCTCCGACAAATAATGACAGTATCATCAGTAAATGTAGTTATCGTTATATTTTACACTAGCGACCCGCCCCGGCTCCGCACGGGTGCAATGCTGATACTAAATTAAATACACTACAGAAAAAATATGAACGTTGTATATAAAAACATAGCGGCCCGCTCCGATTTTGCACGGGCATAAAATATATATGCCTATGTTACTCAATGAAAACATGATTAAAATCGATCCAGTATTTTTGGTTCATTCATTACTGCCCTTGGCCTGCACGCATTAAATTTGGAGTAAAATAATTCCTCTTCCCCTATACTTACTATGAAGATTTCCTGCTATCTTTGGAATATCTAAATTCATACAATTTTTATTACATTACACATTTTTGAACGCAAATTTTAAATTTGTAATATCTCCGAAAATATTTGTTTAATTTACATGCTGTAAGGAACCATATTGATCTATATTAATTGCACACTGTATTTAAGGTACTTAATTCGATAAGGATTAATGCCGTATTGCTTAAAATAGCTTCGTAAATAAGCCATTTTCTCACGTAAAAAGTAAACAATAAAAATGGTTAATGTGGGTTATCCCTAAAAGATAAACATATACCATCGCGGACTTTTTTGTAGACCTTTTTATGGTGTACAATACTGTAGTACATTAATTTGATCTAACTCGTAGGGTTAGGCAGCGTTTTTGCTAATTGCTAAATAAGCCTAAAAAAATAGGTTAATTTACGACATCACGTTAGAAACCTCTAAAATTAGCAATGTTGCCTTAGTATATTATGCATGTATTTACATATAAACCTTCCTCTTGAATCACTCTATCTATTGAAAAAAACCGCATCAAAATCCGTTGCGTAGTTTTAAAGATTTAAGCGCACATAAGAATAAAGGGACAGAAAAGGCGACTTTGTTTTATACTATGTAGTGATTTGCGTTATATCACATGTGTAAACTAGGTAAAGAGTTGGTACGAATGTACTTACTTGTGGTTCAGCTGCTTTACTGTATTGTTTTGTATTGTATTGTAGCCTAGGCTTCTTCTTATTAGACTCTAAGGTTCTTATGTTTCTTCGGTAACACACTGAGTTTTCCGTAGTTTATGAATAAGGCCATTTTATTTTCATAGGTTCTTGATAATTATTCGATATAGACATATGATTAATTGTTGACTTTTTGTTAAATGAACCCAAACTGGTTTGTTGAAATAGTTAGTCTATCCAAAGTTATTTTCTACATATGTCATCAAGAGGTTTAATGTATTGCCTGCCGCAAATTTCAAATTCGTTTTAGACTCACACATTATTTTCCATTACTTTTAATCTTATTCTACTTAAAGAGACACAATGTCGTCTGATAAGTTCGAACGTGTAACCGAATTAGTCAAAGTCGTCCGGTTATCAAACGTATGCAAAATTCTTCAAAACAATAGTGATAAGAGGTTATAAACCGGCAAATGTTATATTAATGCTTTGCTTGTTTTAATAAATTTCAAATCGCTGCTTATTATTACTTTGATTGAAAATTTTAAATCTAAATAGAACAGATTGCGTGTCTAATCGGTTAGTTTGAACAGGAACGAGATAACTCTTGCCAGTAAAACTTGTTAGAGAGGTAAGTATTTTTACTGTTATATATATTAAATTGCTGCGATTTTTATTGAAAATATTTTTAGCATATTGCAACTGCACTGAATATTAGTATAAAAATATAATCAAGATCAGCTTGACGTTAGCTCTATCAGAGATTAACTAAATGAAATATATAAAATCAGTGAGTAGTTTTTCAATACAAACATAATTTAATGCAATTATTTCAAAGGAAATCGTTAGTCTGAAAAGTATCGAACAGGTCTAAGAAAGTTGTTTACGGGTATTAACAGAACAAATGAAGGAGAGATACAGTGATTTTTTAGCGGTTTCTAGTCGGAAGATAACTCTGATCAGATGTACTAATTTACTAAATTTCTTTTAATTATATTTTTTAAAATTTAAAATACACATGGCATATATATTGCAAATGGTTATTCATCGTGTAATCATTCTCCTTAATATGGTTCTTCAGGTTCTGATTTAAGGTTTCAGACTCAAATAATTGCATTTGATGGAAGTACTTGGTGAGCTCTACAAGTTTTTTTTTTTTGTCTTTTTCACCTCCATTGTCGTAATTCGTAGTTTTTGTGCCAACACTATCTCATATCGTCTTTTCTGACAAAACGGTTCAACTTTTTCGTGGAGGGAATGTGTCTTTAATTTTTTGTAAATGTCTTTATTTATGATATACAATAACAAATCTAACATAGATATCCTCCAGAGGTTCCAGAATAAAGTGTTACGAGTCATCGTCGATGCCCCATATTACGTGTCTAACAAATTGATTCAGGTTAAATATGCGTGATGACAGTGAAGTGGATAGGTTCAACCTCAAACTACCGTACGAACTGATTAATAGACACATAGAGTGGGATTTAGTAACTCTAGAATAAGTTAGAATAGTCGTTAGAATATGTTAGGATATACTTTAAAATAAGTTACAAAAGTATCTAGAATAAGATTTAGATTATAAGTTGTATAGCAAATCACTTGCTGAAGTGATCTTCTACATATAAGGATGGTTATATTATATAACATAAATCACTAAATTATATAACAGAAATCATATAGTCATATAATACTTCATTTCCACGGACATATTGTTGCCGTTCTGAGAGATTAATAAAAAAAATTACATTCCATGGAAAGCTGGCAATGCTTCAGAGAAATTTGTTCAGGAAAATTTCAATCATATTAATATTGAATTACTTTGTGCAGTCTTATAGTTACACATCGTACCCACTGGCTTCAATATTTATTTATTCCACAATTATTTGTCGTTTTCATCTGCTATTTACATTTGAGCTTAGTATCTAATACCAAATTCTAGTTTTTGCTATATTCGCATCCGGATTTATTAAAGAACTAATTATGACAGCCAGTTAATCTATTTTTTCTAGCTGAAATTTGCTTCTGTAGACTACGATCCAAGGTAGGTTTTTGACTAATCTGACTCGGCAATTTATTTGCTAAGTTCTGTTTGGGGCACTCGGCCTAGACTTGACCTACTACTGGCGAATTAATTTCCCTTTATTCAATTACATCCGTAATATAATTTCTTTGAACAAAACATAGAAATAAAGAAAAAGACTGACGAAAATAATGAAGCCCAGAATTTGAAAATCATTGAGAATCCGCAAAAACTCAAAATCCACTCACAAATGAAGTCCAGAATGCTATTTAAGGGCGTTAAATGTTTTAAGAGAACATGTACATAGAGCATCTATACAAGGAATAAGACCTCGTATATGAGTGTTGTCTCGTGTGAATTTTTCCTTTTGCTGAAGGTAAAATTAAAATGCGACAATCAGTGCAAAATGGAGAAACAAATCCAAGGATGTCGAAACCATTGTGTTTGAGACGCAAAAGAACATAGATTATGATCAACTATCATTTATGTGGGAGATAAATTAGCTTGAGTAGGGCCTGCAAGCAAAGAAATCAATATCTTCGATGATAAAATATTGAAGGAGGTTTGTTACAAATTTATTTCAGTATATTGATGTTATTTGTTGTTATGATTTGATTTAAAATTGTTTTTAAGAAGTAATAATTTCCACTGTTGAAATAAAGTAACCTAAAATAAACTGAAAAAATATATAGCTTATGTTAATGTATATATTATATTAACTGTACTACAGAATCTTACTCTCTGTTCTATATAATAAATACCGTAATTTTTTATCTGATTACACCGACTGATATATAGGTTTTTAGAACAGATCTCATGCGAAATATTTGAATAATTCTAAAAATGTATATCAACAGGAAAAGATAAAGATAAGGAAAGCATATATTTGCTTAGGATCAAGATGGAGTTCCAGTGGTGCTTATAAACATTTTAGACAAATACATATTTTCAGTTTCCGACACTGCGTTGACGTTAACGTAAACCGCTCGTTGTGTGAGGAATTTGATCTTTCTATGATACGGTTTTTCGACTTTATTGTTATTGTTATTGTTGATATTATCTAAGTTTCATATAATTTTGCATGCAAATTAACATTGTTTTAAAATGGTAGTTGATCTAAATACAGTTAGTAAGAATTTTAGACAATAACTATTAATTCCGGCTTGATTGGCACAATAACAGACCTCTTACTGTAGGGACAGTTGCGAATTCGAATATTGCAGGGGCGTGGCCGTAAATTTATCTTTGTGTCAAAAAGGCAAGAGTGCAAAATCTGATAAAGAAATTGATCCTAGTCAGGCAGATAACCAGGTAGGGCTTCTGGGATGATTTCTAAGTTGGCCACTCGCCAGTCGGTAGTCGTAAAACCGAGAACCGTGGTTTGAATCCTACGTTAAGCAAGACCTACTGCCCAGTCTAGATAAACCCAGTTCGTAAAAAGGAGACTTTAAAATATAAAAAAACTATTAAGATAATAATTTAATCTAAATAAATTTTAATTATAAAAAGGGTTAGAAATATGCATTAATACTATTTATCACACAAGACTAATACATAATACGATGGCAATATGGCGATATTTATTGTATGTAATTGATGCCAAAAATCCTAGATGTTAACGTGGCTAAAACTAATATACGCAAAAAAAGAAGCTTTTTTATTAACGTTTATTTTTCTTAGTCGAATGGATAAATAAAATAATTTATCTGATTGAAAAAAAAATTATAACCTACATATTTAGAATAACTTCAGGATAAATATCTGGCGAATTCAAAAAATGTATGCTAATAAGAGTAGGTACGGACAGTGGAAATAAATTTGCTTAGAAACAACTATTTTATTGTTGTTTATAAACACTTTACCGAAATAAATATTTCGGAGTTATAACCCCGGGCTGACGTAAATGTGATAAAATGGTAAATAATAGTGAATGCGGACGGAATTTTAAACTTAGAAGGTAAAACTTTCGAACCTTATTATCATCTCATTTAATATTTGTATATTTTATGTGTATATTATGTTATATTAGATTATTATGTTATATTAGCATTTTATGTTAGAATTATATATATATATATATATATATATATATATATATATATATATATATATATATATATATTATAATATTTAATGAATCAAATAGTTTTAGGATATTTGTCCCGCATATATCAAAGGTTTAAAACAAAAAGATATTTTATATTGCTTGAAGAACTATTTATTTTATGGATAGAGGTGGCTACTTGTTGAACGGCGGTACAAAACGGTACTCAAGGCTCAAATCTATCTTTAACACTCTGGAGGTTTCATCCAAGATCTGAAAAAAATGGGAAAAACAAAATTTTCTAAACACCAGAAAAGCTCGATTGAATTTTGCAGTAGTCAGGAAGTTTTAATGACTAAAGGAAACAAGTGTTATGGATTGCTTATAAAAGTACCCTAATATACGGGGGATTTCGTCTTTCAAACGGTCCAATAACGCTATGTAAGAGTCGCTGTTGATGGTCGTTCCTTTTTCAAGACAATGAATGAAAATTATTTCATGCGCATCCCGAAATACTGATGCCATAACCTTGCCAGCCAACTGTTGCGTTTTCCCACGCTTTGGAACGGATTCATCATATGAAGTCCACTCGGATGACTGTCGATTGGACTTCAAAGTGAAATGATGGAGCCATGTTTCATCCATTGTCACATATCGACGCAAAAACTCGGGTTTATTACGCTTGATCATCTTCAAAAACTGCTCGGAACCATCAACTCATGTTTCATGTGTCATAGTTTTTGGTCAAGTGAGCTTGCACGGCACCGACTTTGCACAGAGCTTTCTCATAACCAAATATTCGTGAATGATATGATGTACACGTTCGGTTTATATCTTTGAGTGTCTGCTATTTCATTCAATTTCAATATACGGTCATTCAAAATCAATTTGTTGATTTTTCTGGGGCAGTGTCCGGAAATTCGGCATCAAGCCCTTTATTTTTTCCCTTCAAATGCAATATTTTATCAACACGCGAAATTCCTTTTTATCCATTTTTTCACAATAACAAAAGTTGCTTCACCCAAAATGCTATAATTCACTAAATAATAATTCGACAGCTGTCAAATCACAATACACGCATCTTTTGAGGGTTAGGGCTATCTAAAAAACTTATGGATTTAATTCTAGTAGCGGAATCTATGTGTCACGCAGGGAACTTTTCAATTAACCTGTTACATTCCGAATTCGATGTTAAATCTAAAATAAAAATACCAATGTCAATAAAATACTCTTCTCAACTCTGAAGACCTCTTAGTTATTGGCATCTCAATTAAATCAATGAAATTTACTTGGTACTGTAGGAATGTTCGTCGGGTCGGTCAGTCGGTCGAAATGTGTGGCTGCCGCTGCGATTATTTGTTAGAACGCTAACTACTATTTTTGGAAGGAATTTACACGATAACTGAAAACACTGGTTGAAGAAATACTGTTTATTTCAATGTTAAATGATACATGTGGTCAACGGGAGAATTGAAAGGATGCTAGGTTAGGTAGAGGAAGTACGGTAGCGCTGTGGAAGTGGTACTATTACAAAGGGATGGAGAAAAGAAAAGAGAGCGAGACGTCGTCGTGATGGTCTTTTATAGCCTGGAACTGCATGGTACCAATCCACCGGCGTTGCCAACCTTTGTGCTTGTTGATGAATTTGTGGTGGCCTAAAGGGTCGTGGCGGTCGCCACAGTACTAATGATCGAATATCCTGTACACTGAGAGCCTGATGGTCGATTAAATTTGGGAGTTGATAAGAGAAACTAACAGGGAAAGTAAAACTGTTAATTTTTGTTGCTCGTACTTATTTCTAGATATAAAAGCAACAAAAATTAAGTATGTACACATGTCACATGCGCAATAATATTGTAGATTGATGTTATTCATTAAAGTAAAAAAAATTATAAAAAATTAATGGTTCTAATAATGCTGAAAGTGATTTAACAACCACCATTATGCGAACTTATTTTTCCTCTCAAATTCTTTATCGAATTCTTAGCAAATTATCTACACGTCAATATCCGTTTCGACAAGATGTCGTGCGCTTCATCATCGTGCTGTCGTGAGACGTCCCGATCGTAACGCAACCACTGCCGAAGCCCGAGCAGATCTACGAGAATTATGAACGTTCAATTATAATAATTTATCGGCTACCTCGCGACAGGTAACATGAGGAAATAAAATAATGTTCGCCGGGAACATATTAATTTATTTTTAATGTCGCGAAATGTCTACGGTACCGTTACCCAAGCGACATTTCGTCGGACGTCAACCAAACGAAATTGCCCGGGTTTTGCATTTCGAGATACGTTTACGTTCTGTCCCAGTGATTTTCATCGGATTAAAAAAGAGTAAAAGAAAACAGACCACGGACGTTGAAAAAAACGAATTCGGTTTTTACGAGGGCAATTTTTTTGCATTTTTTTTTGGTCAGTTTGTAACAAATTCATGAAGATATATCACGCAACTCTGTTACTATTTGGCAACATCGTCCAAAATTGGGTATATTCATTAACGTAATCTCCATCAAGAGTCATGCAATCATTCCAGTGCCGCTCTAACATTTTAATACCACTTTTGTAGAAAGACAGGCCTCAAAATAGGCCTGTCACCAGTTGCTGTCCATTCAGATGGCGATCGATTTGATTCCGGAGTCAAGTAGTTTACATGTTTCATCCATTGTCACATATCGACGCAAGATCCGGTTGATTACGTTTAGACATGGCCAAACACTGCTCGGAATAACCAACACGTTCTTGTAAGTGAGCAAACGCTTGCAGCCACATTGCACATTGCTCTTTTATAGTCAAATGCTCATGTAATATAAAATCAACACGTTCTATTGATAGCTTTACGATGTTAGTTAACTCACGCAACTTCAATTTTCGATCATTTAGAACGATTTTATTGATTTTTTTGTTTTCTGGTGTTACCACCCCATTTGAACCTCCACTGCGTCCTGTACCATTGGTGTCTCTACGACCACGTTTGAAGTCAACAAACTAATATTTTATTGATGTTTTTAATGGAACTTTTCTATCTATTGCTTCGCTTGAACGGTGTTTTTCCCATAACTTCATAAACTAATGAGTAGAATATTATGAAATTTTAACAGATTTCTTTTGAAGGTTAGTAATAATTGAAAAAGTCGTGAATGTAATAAAACCATCTATGTATTGTGTGTGTATAAGATTATTATTATTTTATAGAGCTGCATGTATTTTGAACTTTGCAAATATTTTATGAAGAAAACTCCGTTGCCAACACAAGACACTGGTGCTAAAACTTTCTTGGTCTATTCCTAAACACTAATTCGTTTTGGATTCTTTTATTGCATTTTAGAATAGATATGGTTAGTACAATGTTCAGAATCTAAAAACGACTCTTTTATTATTTTGTTGTAGTCCTCTAAATACGCAACGTAAACAAGCCTCATGCAGGATGAATACATCAGAATGTCAATTACTGCCTTGCAATCATGACATACCATATTGTTATATACTCATATTGCATAGATATTCCACAAGCTTAATTTCCTTATGAAGAGCCAATAATGGTTTTAAAATCACTGAAGTATGGTTGGGTCAACGATCAAATATCAAATAGTAGCCGAAATTATCAAGAGTGGTCCAAACCTTATTTCAACTGCTTCATGTTCTGCTTATATAGATTTGGTGATAGGAGAGAGTACCATCAGCGTGGAAAAAGGCAATAGTTATTCTAATCTTGAAATAGTTAAATAATAAACATCATAAAAATTCTTGAGGAACAAGTCTCCTATCAATTATCGCAAGAATATTTATTAAAACTGTATGGGACTTCAAAGAACTGTCGAAGAAATAAGCCAAGAAGATAACGCGAAACGTATTAGATGTTGAAGGCGTACATGTAGTACTGATTTCGACTCTATACCCTGGTTTTAGAAGCTTTAGAAGTAAGAAGTAATGCCCATAAACCATCTTTTTCATCTTCATCTTCAGACCATGGTTCTGCGTACCTTTTGCGACGTCAACAGCTTGATATTAGTTGAGATGTAGAAAAGTGGCGGCTTCCAGAGTGAGTTGTGAGCCAACCAGCCATACTGTACAACGCACAAAGCCTAAAAATAAAACCGACAACAGCGAAGGGTATTTCTTCTTCTTATACTTTACACTGGTCGATTGTCAACTGGCGTAATTGGCACCATCGCATTCGGCCAGGTATAAATTCAAATTACAACCCTCGAAAAACCTTCTTTCTCATTTTCCCGCTGTTAGAAGAAGTACCCCTTGTGTCGTGTCGGAACAGTTTCTGTAAATAAGAATTCCACGTCCGGTCGGTCCTTGTTTTTTACTAAATTATTGTGTGGGTTGCATCGCATAGCAGCATAGCATTGCAACCCACAGAAACTCTCATCGAGCCCCATCTGTGATACTTGAGATGAAATCTTGTTGAACAATTTTTTATGGGGATATGTTAAAATGACCGAAATTGAATGAACTCACTACAGTATAGTACAAAGTTCCGGTTCAGAAGATAAAAACTCTTTAGTACTAATGCTTTACTCACCAGAAATGAAAAAAAAATATTTTAGAAAAATTGAAGGGTAATGCAAACGACGACTAACTATTAACAAAGTGCACTTCGTGACTATGTTTTGCACAAAATAAAACTAAATCTATGGAGGAAAGGTCCCGTGTAAATTTAAATGGCATCGAAAAACGCAATTCAACGATGGAAGTCATTCTTTACGCTAAGTCGTAAACATATTTTTTCCACTATCTTCCACGAAAGGAGGCTTCAATACAACTACGGCTTAAAGATGACCCGAGATGTTGGACTTTCTCCATAATTTACAATTAAGATTAAATCACAGACCATGTTCACTATTACTGTTTAGGTTTTAATTAAAATAGAACGCACAAACATGGCAAACAATAGTTTTGTTTTTTATTTTGACAAAAATTAAAAATCAAATAAGCTGCTTCATCATTTTTTTGCTTTAATAAACATGTTGGGGATTTTTTAAAAATTATTTGCATCTTACATTAGATATGCTTAGTACAATCTTAATTTACAAATTAACTTATTTCTACTATTCTCTTGTACTTTCATCAATAAACAAACAAGATAAATCTATCAGTATGTTCTAAATTAAAATAAAACAATTTTTTTTATTATTTAATTAATATATTGATACTAATCGTTTCCGTCTAACCTACAATTTGTCTTTATGATAACTTAAATCTAGGTATATAACTAGGAGTACCCATCGGCACTATCTCAGTCTCTGGTGAAATAATGTTTATACATGTCACTGCTGATTTTTTTAATATATGCACTTCACTACACAACACTAAACAAGATCAAATGGTTTGATTCTTTTGAATCTGTGTCCTGTTCTGGTGGTTTACAAAAGTTGCAATATTTCAATATTCGTATGAGAATGGAGTCTTTCCTCATACCCCCTTGCAATTCTCTTGATTTCTTGACTGACGGATTCGTTTCATTGCAGTTTGCACATTTCGGCTTAGCTTCTTTGGGTTTTCTACACTCTGTGGTGATATGTTTGCCTGATCATTTTGCACATCTAGGTTCTCTTCTGCAGATTTTCTGTGTGTGTCCATGCAATTGGCATCTTTTGAATTGCGGTATTAAATTCGATTTCTTTAGAGGTTCGATTTTTATTTCGATCACTAAAATTCTCTTAATACCAAAAATGGTTTTTGTGTCCGTATCATGTTCAAACGCTAGCATAAATATAATAATCATTAATAATTGGTCTTTTCTTTTTTAAAATATTTATCGCATTTAAGTATTTAAGCCCATTTTGGTTTAGTTCTGCGATAATTTTTTCACTTTTAGCTGTTGATGGAAGCCTTCTGCCATAATTTTGATGTCTCTTGTTTTGTTTGTCTTCATAAGAGTGCCATTGCAGTTTCAGCAACTCTAAACATTTTATTATTTTTGTGAATGTTGTACGACATTCGGCGTTCAGTTTTATTTGTCCATTATTTAGTCCCTTTGCTTTGAGAATACTATATAGTTGGACCTCAGTGTTTCGTAAAGCAAGCCAAAGTCGGTAATATTACTTACGATAATTAGGGGTGGCTTGGGCATTCTAATTTCTTTATTTTGTTCATTATTTTGTTTTATTTTGATTTTGCTGTGGTGAAGATCCTGGGGAATTATTTGTTTTTCTTTTATTATTTTTAACCGTTATCCAGCCTACTATTTTCTGCAATTCTTCATCTGTTTCATATGTAACAATTGGACTGCTTTTGTTGGCTTGGTGTTTTACCGTTGTTTTGTCCTTGCCCTCAGAGCTTTGTTTATTTAGTTGTAGCTGGAGGGCATTTATTTGTTTTTGCATATTGGTTAATGCAATTTCAAGACTCTCCCACGCCGACTTTTCGTTCATCCACGCATTGTAAAGTGCCTGTTCGTTCTGGGTTCTTGTTGTGTTCTCTAGATTCAAAACTGCAATAAGTGATACGCCTGATGTCAATATTTCCATTTTATCTGATTTTCGTGCAGTGTTCTTCCCCATATTTTTTTACGTATTGTTGTAATAATACTGTTATTTTTATGTTTCAAATTATCCTACGCTGCATTTGTGTTGAGATGTGAGTCCAGATGTTTTCGACCCTTAACGTTTTATGGTATTTTGCATTTATTTTCTACTCTATTGACCTTTTTTCCAATCGCACTTTCACTTTTTTACCAGTGTTTAAATGTTATTGTTAGACTTTTTTTAACGCCGTATTTGTGACACAGATGTTGCACTTTTGTTCCGTTTCACTGACCGTTTCTCCGAACACGTCTTTACTCTGTGAAGGTCAAACGTAGACAAAACAAAACTAATTTACTTAAGTTAAAGTTATAAAATTACTCATACACTAAATATGTTTGTGTGGTTTGATTCCCTTCAATCTTCTGATTTCCTGCGCGTTGTCCAGTAGCTGTATTGCTTCCACGTTGCTGTTATTTAGCAATCTTATTTCAGGCTTTAGGCCGATATTTTGGATCATTTCGTGTATCCATTTGATTTCGAGGTCATCGTGCAGCTCTTCGTTGGTTACGTAGCGGTAAGCATTGGTAATTAATCGTAGAACATTGTTTTGGGTGCGCTGGATTATTAGTTGGTTTGATGTTTTAGTGCAACCCCATATTTGCACCCCATAGGTCCAAATAGGCTTTATGAAGTTGAGAGTATCTTCCAACTAGCCACTACAGTTGCCTGACTTTGAGTCTGATCTGCGTTGCTTTTTGTCTAACATGACATTTCCAATTTAACCTACCATCGTGATATATTCCGAGGTATTTAGCTGATTCTGCAGGATATATGTCAAGTGATATAATTAAGTTTTTGTCATTTCGCCGCAATGCAATATTAATATGGACAGATATGAAGCTGTTAAGCTGTATTTACCAGTCTCTAGTCAATTGTAGATCTTGTTGACCGCTACTTGTAGTTTTTCTATAGTTTTAGACAAAGATACATATTTTGCCATTATAACTTTGTCGTCAGAAAATTTTCCAAGTACTGTTTCTATTGTTGTTCGGATATCAGTAGTATAGAGTAGACATAGGAGTGATTCCAAGGCACAACTCTGTGGAGCTCCAGCCGAAATAGGTTTAAGTGTTGAGAATGGCCTTTCATGGGATACTCTAAATTTTCGTTCGAAAAGATGATTCCAGCAATCGGCAGTAATTCCGCGATAGCAATTTATATTTATATCATAGTCAATATTATTGCAAGTCATATTTATTCGGAAGAAAATTTAGAGTATCGCATGAAATGGCGTTCTCGACATTTAAAAATATTTCGACTGGAGTTCCACAATGTAGCATCTTAGGACCTCCCCTGTATCTGCTCTACACTGCTGACATTCCCACAACAAAAGAAACACTTCTTGGAACCTTTGCTGACGACACAGTTATTATGGCAAAAGATATATCTCTGCTAGGGCAATAGAAAAAGTGCAAGTGGCAGTCAACAAAATCTACAAATGGACAAAAGATTGGAAAATTCAACTTAATAGCTCCAAATCTGTCCACGTTAATTTTGCATTAAGGCGAAATAATAAAAACTTAATTATATCACTCAATGGATGCCCGATTCCTCAAGCAGAATCAGCAAAATCTCTTGGAATCCATCTTGACGGTAGATTAAATTGGAAGCATCACGTTAGACAAAAAGCAAAACACATTAGAACCAAAATAAACCAACTATACTGGTTAGTCGGAAGATTCTCTCAGCTTGATCTAAAATCAAAGAGGTTGATCTATAATACAATTATAAAGCCAATTTGGACCTATGGGGTGCAAATATGGGGTAGCATTAAAAATTCAAATCAGTTAGTCATACAGCGCTGTCAAAACAAGGTTCTTCGATTGACTACCAATGCCTATCACTATGTAACCAAAGTTGTACAGGACTTCGCCTTGAAACACGAAAGAAGATTACTAAATCATACTAACGTGGAAGCAATACAACTGCTGGACAGCGCTCAGGATGTTAGGAGATTGAAGCGAACAAAACCATACGAACTTGTGTGAACATTTAATGTGTAATATTAGTGTAAACTGTAGCTATAAGTTAATAATTAATAAATAATTATAATTTTATAATTGAGGAATACATATTGATGCATTTTCTCGCACTCGCCTTGTTTGTTAATTAATCCAAGTACATAGGAAAAGTAGTAATAAATTAATTGTAAATTAAGATTGTACTAAGCGTATCTAATAAAGATGTTATAAAAAAATATGATTTGAATAAAACGTACGAAAATTAATTAACGAGTGGATCGCTGTCAAACCAATATCATTCTTTCGACACGGTATCACCATGATATCGAAATATTTTAAAAAGTTATAGAAATTATTTTAATTAATATATATTATACCAATTATGTTCAATAAATACCCAAAATAATCAAACTATATGCATTTAATAAAAACAGTAGGGATATGTCAATGTTAATACATAACATAATGGTAACATAAATGTTAAATATAGATGTATAATCCATTTAAAACTTTGAGAGCATCCCAACCAAAACGTGGTTATTCCAACGTAAATACGGTTAATTTAAACACAAATAATTTATTGCTAAAAAACAGCAATATATGTCCTTAATCCCTATATATAAAGGGCTGTAAACTGCTTATGCGTAAATATTGCAAGCTGTCGTTAATACCACTCTATATCGGAGAGCAAACACTGGTGCTAGTTGTCGAGTTTACTTATTGGCTCGAAGATGATTTAGTCAAAACGGCTTTTAACGTTTACGTATTTTGACATCAGCAAGATAAACATTACGAGAAAAGTCAATATTGGCACGGAATTGTTATTTTTTTCGTCTTTGGCTAAATATACAGATCATAAAAACAAAATGCCAGGAATCGTTATATATTTAATATAATACAGTACTTTGAAAATAGGCAAAATATTGTAGACATGGAAAGTAATGTTTCCTTATAATTATTATAAATGTTAATATTAATTAATAAATCGATTAAAGCATTTTAATCTGAATCTTAGTTTGATATAGCTTTGTAAATACAATACGCTTTTGTTTCTGCTATGGTTTCTCTAAATCTATCCCAATTAGCCGTATGAATGTTATTTTACATGACATGGTCTTAGTGGGTGGCTTAATGTGCGAATTATTTTTTATTAACTTTAACCTATAGTTAAGCAAATGTTTGATTGTTATTTAAATGTATTATAATTCCCAACTTTATCACTTATATCCAATATATATTATTTTGCGAGTTCTCTTGATGATGAGTTATTATATATTTTTGGTGAATAAATTATTGTAATGAAAAAATAACTAGTGATAAATAGAACACAATAAACCTTAAAGAAATTCAGATTGACTGGTAAACTAACAATTATAAGGTGTAATTTTGAGGAACGTTATTATGAGCAATTAGAAGAAAATTAATTAAGTCTGGAGAAGAAATAAAGGACAATAAAATATTGAAAAATAGATGTCATGATAGTATAAAAATACACGGTATTATAAAACACACACCCTGACGAGCTCTTCTACCATATTTAAGGCAAAATATTGTCCTACAAGCATATATAGTTAATACAAGTCAATACAATCAATATAGTCAGTATAAGATAATCAGACCTAAAGGAGCTGGTGGTGACAAGGTTAAGATTTTTACAATGAAGGCACTATTGAAGTTAATTTAAAACATATCTTTGTTATAAGCATTATTTCTTTAAAATTTTGATATAGAGAGATTGAATATCAAATAACTAAGAAGAAATAACAGGATGTTAGAAGGATTAAAGAAGAAATAATAGGTAGAATTTCACTATTTTATATTGTAATATTAAGGTAAATAAACTATTGAAGCCTGGTACAGCTAAAATAGAGCAAAATCATTTCATCATTCGTAGTGAGAATAATATTAAAACAGCTCGTGGTTACGACTTAATTACTGGCAAAAATTTTAAAAGAACTATCAGAAAATGGTATAAAACTATTAACATTTATATTTAATGTTATGCTACGAATTAATTACTTCCCTAGCATCTGGGAAGTAGCTAAAATATTAATGATACTTAAACCAGGAAAAATACCAGAGGATGTAACCTCCTACCGGCCTATAAATTTATTACCCATAATCTCGAAAGTTTTTGAGAAACTATACATCAAGAAGCTAAACTATGTAATAGAAAAATGAAAAGTTATTCCACAACAACAGCTTGGGCTTCGCAATAGGCATGGGACTATAGAACAAGTGCACAAACTGGTAAACAAAATAAACGCTGACCTAAATGCCAAAAGATATTGTTCGGCTGCTTTTCTAGATTTATCTCAGGCTTTTGACAAAGTATGCTACACGGGCTTGCAGGTTAAACTAAAGAAATTTTTCCCTCATCCGGACTATGAGTTACTAAAATCGTACCTCACTGGTAGAAATTTTATTGTAAATCAAGGCGATGAACATACCGAATTAGATCCCTATATTCAGGAGTTCCGCAAGGTAGTGTATTGGGTCTACTACTGTATCTTCTGTATACGGCCGATCTGCCCACCACAAAAATAACTACTGTGGCAATATACGCAGACGACACAGCAATCTTACCATCCCAGGAAGATCCAGTCACAGCATCAATATACCAATATACCAAACCCACCTGGAGCAAATACAATTACGGTTGAAGACACGGCGCATTAAAGCCAATGAAACAAAATCCACCCACGTAACGTTTACCCTGCGTAGAAGAACATGTCCGCCAGTGAATATCAATCATCGGCAACTCTCCCAAGCAGAGCATGTTAAATATCTTGGTATGCACTTAGATCGACGCCTAACCTGGAAGAAGCACATACTCTCTAAAAGAAAACAACTTGTACTTAAATTATATCAAATGTATTGGCTCATCTGATGCAAATCTAAGTTATCATTAGATAACAAGGTATTTCTGGATGAGTCTAAACTCAAGCCTATTTGGTTATATGGAATCCAACTATGGGATACCGCTAGCAAATCTAACATATTCATCATCCAACGGTTCCAAAATAAAGTGTTGCGTGCCGTTGTTGATGCTCCGTACTATATTTCAAATAAAGTAAACGCGATATTCCTCTTCAACCTATAACGAGTTGTTCAACATGTTTGTGTGAAGTACTTCGAAAGAGTGTCAGTGCATCCCAACATACTCGCTAACCAGCTAAATATGCGACGTGATGGTGAAGTGCGTAGCTAAAACGTTTAACGCTACCTGATCTGATTAGTGGACATATATAGACTTTAGAATAAGCTTTAGAATAAGACTAATTAATTAAGATAATATTTTATCTTACTTATTACTAAATATTGCTGATATTTCATCAAGTTGAATAATAAAATAACCTTTAAGGAACACGAAGGTTCGGCAGGAGCTAAATGTTTTTACACAAGTTGTCATACTGTCAAAAATATATATAGTATAAAAATATATATAGACCAAAATATGTCACCAAAAACGATGAGACATGGAGCTGACAACCGATGGTAGTGATGAAGATAGCTTCTAAATACATTTATTTTCTGAGTGCCTGAAAATTAATTGTGAATTCGTAAATCATTGGAAAATTATTTTTATTAAATTATTTTAATTGTAAAATTATTCAAATGGTTAAATGATATAGTGACGTCGTTGCCCTATTAATCTGGGAGTTACTGACGAATCGGGCGATATTCAAAGATTCATATTTACAGCTTTACTGACCTCCTTTGAAGGTGGCTTGAAAATGCCATAGCTGTTTTTCAGCCAGAAGCTACATCTATATATTATACTTGAAACTATGACAAAATAATTGGAAAATAAGCTAATTGGTTTAAAACAAGACCTTATGGAGTTTAGTGCTGCACGATACTGTTAGTGTGAATGAATAGAACATCAGGTGTTGTGGAGAAGAAAACCTTAATAGTTAAAAACGTATTCATTGATAAGTTGTTGAGTAATATGACTGATTTATTGCATGGACAAGTAAATGGTAATATAAGTTAAACCACTTTAAGGAGCGCTAATATAAGTAATAAAAAGTAGTGAAATGCTATGATATAACTGACGATATGATATGCTGAACTTACTAACATTTATTATACACCTCCAATTATACAAAATAATTAGCAACATCCATACTGTCTTTTATTTTGCATTTATAGATATATTCCACAGGATACATTTTTGTTGTTTTAAGTCAAACATAATACGTGTGAGTATATAAAACGATCATTTAGGGGTTATTTTTTACTTTATAGCGAATTCGAGATTCTAATTTGGGCATGAGATAAAATAGCCTTAAAATATTAAGAATTGTTGTAACAACCTATTTTTTCTTTTTCTTTAATTCATTTTGA
This sequence comes from Rhynchophorus ferrugineus, assembly GCF_030347505.1. Classification (NCBI taxonomy): domain Eukaryota; kingdom Metazoa; phylum Arthropoda; class Insecta; order Coleoptera; family Curculionidae; genus Rhynchophorus; species Rhynchophorus ferrugineus. Next base: position 83,857,523 of record NW_027472580.1, on the reverse strand, counting down.
CTCGAATAAGCGTTATTTGCAGGAACTTTAAATAAGATTTTTAATATATTTCTTTTAACTATAGAACAATTACGAAAGTATACACGCCTTTGGACTGGTACATCCAAAAACTGTTTATAAGATAAATTGGGGCGCGGAATCCAAATTAGTATCCCGTTTTTGGCTCTAGATTTCGAAATGTTACATAAAATCGGTACTTGAAAGAAAGGGGATGCAGAAAATGTATTTTGAGAGGCATTCGAGCTACAAACCTTTGGTAAGTTTGCAAAAAAATGTCGATTATGTGCTTGTAATCCGATAATTTGTGGTTACCGAGAAAGTTGTGAAGAGAATGTTGAAACGATGCTGCTGCTTCATCGGGCCCTAAATATTTTATAAACTTTGTTACAGTCATGCGTTTTCGAATATCAGGTTCGACAAGTATTCGTGCTTTGATTTTTACACTTTTTTTTTAAACATTTCTTGCACTTGTACCTGGACAAAGTGGCAATGGATCTCTGTACGTACGTGGAATACGACACTGATGATACGTTAGGACATTTATACGATGATGTTTATACTGAAATGTTTTTTTGCATTTATACCGACGGCATATATCGAGCAAAATTAGCAATCATCTATATGATTTTTTGTTCTCTCCATAACGTTGCTATAGAAAATGAAAAGTATATATTTTCACCAATTAACTACTACTATGGCTTGTCAGTGTTTACTACAGGAAAAATAAAGTACTGCAAATACGCAACTTTGAGAGCACTTATCATGATTTTTCCACGTTTACCGAACATCTAACGTAATAAAAACACTTTGATTGAAGTTTTCAACGTTGTCTCTGCATTTTCACACGTTCTGAATCACAATCGCAGCAGAAAAACAAGTTCTAAATGATATTTAATGTAACCACTTCAGCGAACAGTCGTTATAAGAGCTCAGTGCTGCCACCATGTACGAACTCGAAAACTAGAACCAATATTGATACACGGATTGAAGATCTGAGTTCAGGTCATCAAATAACGTTAAGAATCGTTCTCATCCAGTGGGATCCAAAAGTGGGTCTAAATTTGTTGACCTGTGTTATTATTCTTAGTACGAATGTTATTAAAATTATGTATGAAATTTTCATATATTCATTTAAAATTCCAATTAAACATCCATATCAATTAATTGGAATTAAATTTAGTATCTATAAAATATTAATTTACATTCTACATAAAATATAAGTAATAATAGCCATAATAAAATCTTTTTACATTCTGCGAAACTGTTTCATAATCCTAACGACTTTATTAACGATCTTGATTACAGTTTGATCAACGGTTACGATTCATCTTTCCGTTAACGTTACTTAATAAAAAGATAAAAATCCCAAGACAATATACCCACGGCCACGCCCACCCGCACTAGAAACCAAATTTTTAAAGACACTTTCGCTTTCGCTTCGATCCGAAGCTATGGACATTGGCATTGAAACCGGATGACGCACACTTTCAGGTATTTAGTAGTCGATTTTTTCTTTCGTCAAAACCGCTATCGAAAAAAGGCAAAAAAGTGCAGGTCGAAGGAGGCGGGTCGTAATTTCTTAATTTCGTCTTGTCTGGAGATCTCTAGAGATAATTTATTTATTATATTATGGGTATAATCAATTATAAAATATATAGGATGGCCTATTGGCAATTCGCCAAATTGTACTAGAAGAAATGAATCATTTTGTTTTTTGATCTATTTTCCAAAATCGGCTATCAGCAGTAGCCGTTTAATTATTAAAGTTTCCTATAAATAATCAGCAATTGTACTGTATGAATGAAGTTGCAGTCATTTAAATAATCAGCGAAATACTTCGTAATGTATCTTGATGGTAGGTTAAACTGGAAACATCACGTTAGACAAAAGCAGAGCAGATTAGACTCAAAGTCAAGCAATTGTACTGGTTAGTCGGAAGATATTCCTTGAGAGAGAGAGAGAGAGAAGAAGAGATTCCAACTTGATCTAAAATCAAATTGGTTTATCAGTCAATAATAAAGCTAATTTGGACCTATGGGGTACACGTATGGGGTTGCACAAGACATTAAACCAACTAATCCGACGCTCCCAAAACAAAATTCAATTAATAATAACCAATGCTTATCGCTACGTAACTAACGAAGAGCTGCATGATGACCTTGATATCAAATGGCAAAAAGCAATATAGCTGCTGGACAACACGCAAGAAATCCGGAGATTGAAGCAAATCAAACAACACGAACTTGTTTAGTATCTAAGTGTATTTTTAATTTTAGCTTATGTAGTTTTAGTAGGTAGTTAATGAGGGAAATACAGACTGATATATTAATTCTGCACTTGCCTTGCATGTGTATTAATGCAAGTACAACAAAAAAGCAGTAGTGAATTAAAAAGAACGCTTTTCTGCTTGAAAAGAATTTCAAAATGAACTTGTTTCCTTACATTTCAAACAGAAATTAATAACATAATTAATAGCAGTGAACTCACTTCATCTAAATTGATAACGTCAAAACGATGTGATGATGACACACTAACTGAGTTTAAGTTCATTTTGGCTCTGACATAACAAAATTCTAATCTAAATAAAATAGTGAAACAAAGATGTTTAATGAAACAAATATAAAATAATGAATCAAATATAGGAAGAGGTTCTCATTCATTCACAATGCAAAATTCACGGTTATATCCAAGCCAACACTCAATTTATAATTTAAGTAAGATCGATCCATGTGATCTGTAAGAGTAATTATTATAATATACAAGATACAGTTACTTTTATTTCAAATAAATATATATTAGTTTATGAGTTAGACAAATTAATTCAACTTCGTCCTCCAAGCTGAATAGAATGTTCAGAGAAAAGGGATATTCATGGTCCTTCGAGCTGGATGTACGGGTTTTAACTTATTTTTTAACTCTATTGAGCCAGCTTTCCGATTATTATTTAATGAATTACACCAAGTAATCCAATACGTATGGCTACAAAATAAATTTAAGCAAAAGGACATTTGACGATCTTATTAATAAGTGCACCAAATATATGAATCTTTAATATTGGCAATGCTGCACCTATATTGTGCATCAAATTGCCAAGTATCAGCTGAAATAAATGGAGCCATATTAGCGTCAGGCTACCATCATAGATACCAAATGCGTTGATTTCCAGAAAGCATCACATCGTATGAGAGGCAAGGAATTTAGAATGTTGCATGTAATTGATATATTAGTTGCAAATTACAAAAAGCATCAAATAATGCCTGTGAGTAACGGGAGTACGAGTATAGAAGATGATAATTTTATTGTTTTAATGAACAGTTTTTTCTTCCTAAACTATAAAGGCCAAAAACTAACAATACTTGAACACTAAGCAAATATAAAAATTATGTTCAAGTAATATAACAAAAGTATGTGCTCGTCTAGACCTATAGAAAAATTGTTTTCTTTGGCAAATTTTATTCGTTCTAACAAGAGGCTGTTTGTCTGACATTTCATTTAAAATGTAGAGTTCATGAAAAGATGTTCCTGTTTTACTGTATGAGCTGGACGGGACTTTTATTATTTATTGTACATAACCTAACACCTGATTCTATTTTGTATTTTAAATAAAAGTACAATACTGTATTTTGTATATTATATTTAAAAAACAAGACTTATATATTTTGTACTTACCATATTTTGTATTTGGTATTTTAAATGCAGACAAGATAGTATTTGTATTTTAATAAAGCAAAATATGTATTCGGCTCTGTTTTGGCTATGGGATTATATTTATATTTGCAGAAATGGTTTCAATAACATTGTTAATAACAAGTCGATATATAGGCCATAATATATAACGTATTACCTATTATTGTTTGCTACGGATATCAGATCTTAATAATGATAATAAATTCTAATAAGTATAGACGAATATTAGCACCAATATTTCTTAGAATTGCTTGTTTAAGTGATTCGTTAGCTTTAATTATGATTATAATACTAGAAAATAGTAAAACTATACTAAAAATCATTTTTAATTTTTAATGCCAAATACGAACTTAAAACTGAAAAATGTATTAGTATTTACAATACACAATGTTAATTACGTAATCGCATCAGGCACGTTCACAGTTGTTAATATTCTGTCTTTTTACGATGCATTTCTGTGTAATAATTCCTGAAGCAGAGTTCGCGAAATTGGATAAACTAAATTGAAAACAATATCAATTGACAGAAAGCTTCAATATAGGAAAGATTCATTGTAAAAAGTAGCTGGATATTAAAAGACTTGGTATTTTGTCACAGTATCAATAATATTACTAGAATAGTGTCATTTTAAAGTATTTTAGATTTGTATATATTATTATTAGTGTCATTTTTTATAGTAGGTATTAAAAACCTGATGTATGAAGAGGCACTTTTTACAAGAATATATAAGAAATATATGCAAAGCAGATGGCCGCTACTATATCCAAATATGAAGTTAAAAACAAATAATTCAGATTAACAGAGTATATTTAATACAATGTGAAAACGTCAACTGCATAGGAAATACATATTATACATTAAAATAGAATATTATGACACATACTATGAATTATAGATTATTATAGTGTATTATTGATATCAATTATATTTCACTTATTTCATTATCATTGTTATTTTGACTACTGTAAAATGTTGTAGAGTATTAACCAGATATATTATTTAATATTAAAAATAAAACGTAATCAATTCGGCAGATAAAATAACTGAAACTTCATTAATCACGACCACACTAATGTATTCATCAGGTGTTACTAATTTTTGCTGAGTTTTTAGCTCCTTTTTTGAGATTCAATATGTTTTACTAAATTTGTGTTAAAATACTGATTAAAACTCTAATACTACTTTATTTCTTAATAAAAATTCTAATTCTAATTCTAATTTTAATCTTAAATTCTAATTTAATTCAATTTCATAATAAACCTGCTGTATAATATATACTGACGAAAAAAATAATATTGTTAACACTACCTCTGTTAATAACTGTTATTAAAAAATGAAATAAATATCCGTTGATTCAAGTTATAGTAAATTTCCATTATCCACATTAATCGACAGTCATCCCAGTGGACTGCACACGATGAACCCGCTCCAAAACGTGGGAAAACGCAACAGTCGGCTGGCAAGGTTATGGCTAGGATAATTTTCATTGACTACCTTGAAAAAGGAAGGAACAGCGACAGCGACTATTACATAGCGTTATTGGTCTGTTTGAAGGACGAAATCACTGAAAAACGGCCGTATTTGAAGAAAAAGAGAGTGCTGCTTCACCAAGACAATGCACCGTGTCGAAAATCCATGAATTGAGCTTCGAATTGCTTTCTCATTCTCCAGATCTGGCCCCCAGCGACTATTTCCTGCTCTCAGATCTCAAAAGAATGCTCGCTAGGAAGAAATTTTCGTCAAATGAAGAGGTGATCGACGAAACTGAGGCCTATTTTAAATCTATGGACAAATCATACTACAAAAATGGTACCGAAAGGTTGGAGGGTCGCTATAATGAGTGTATCACCCTTGAAGGGACTTATGTTGAATAAAAAAACTCTAATTTTGCCAAAAATTGTGTTTTACTATGGCAGGCCGGAGACTTTTCAATTGATCTGTTATATGGTGCTCCGCAAAATTATTGAAAAACCCGGTACACTAACGTATATGAATTAACATTTTTTTTTATTTTATTAGTTTATATACTTTACATTAAAATACACGAATTTCCCCGATATGTATCAGAATGTAGCAAATTGAAATAAAAAATTAGAAAATTATAATTTATTATTTAACTGTTCTTGTTATGTATTAATTTAAAGCATTAATTAACAAGGGAAAGGCAAGCTATCATGCGGGCATGTTAAGTGTCATTACAAATTTGCAATTAATTTGTTTTGACTGGAACTAAAGCAACAAGAACAATTAATCGTACGAAGGTTGTTATAAAAGTTTTAATTTCATTTATTATTTATCGTGTAAACTCAAGAGGAAATATTCATACTTTCATATAAGTTATATTTATTGGATGATTTATTCTTACAATATTTGGTTGGAAAAAAGGGAAACTTTGAAAGGTATCCAGTAGTATTTGGAAGACTGTCATAAATATATTGGCACAAATGTATTGTATCCAAGACCAGGATACAAAAATTGAAAAATTAGATAACCTGCTTTCATTTCTTGTTACAAGCTTGACTTTTTTTTTCATATAATGTACATAAAATAATAAATAGATGTATTGATTATAATATTTACGTGTAGAGTACAATAGACTGAAAATAAAAAAAAAGATTAATGATCTGAATTATTCGACTATTGGGTAACGCCTAACAGTAAATATCAGAGAAAGTGGCATTGTATTGTATCAGTGTTCTGTAATGTGAACATAATATAGGCACCATAATTTTGTAATTGAGTTGAATTTAGGTATTCAAGTAGTACATTCAAGCAAAAATATGTTCGTATTCATGTTAATTATAGTGATATATCTAGACAAGCTAAAAAGGTTTAAGTGTTCCTAGAGAAACTATTATTTTATAAAGAAATTTTATTAAATATTTTCATTAATGAATTTATATAGGTTCATAATAAAAAATATAATTTTTTATATATTATTTTAAAGGAATTAAGAAAGTAGTAAAATTAGAGGTAAAAAATATAAGTTTATTTTTAAACTGCAGTTCGTTCTCATGTTAATTATAATGTTTTATCTTGACAAGTAAAAAGGTTTAAGTATTGGTAGAGAAACTATAATTTTATAAAGAAATTTTATTAAATATTTTCATTAATGAATTTATATAGGTTCATAGTAAAAAATATAATTTTTTATATATTATTTTAAAGAAATTACGAAAGTACTAAAATTAGAGGTAAAAAGTATAAGTTTATTAATAAACTGCAGCTAGTGATTATAATGCAATAAAATTATTCAAATATTTTAGCTAAACACCATTTGACATTCTTCTCAAAATAGTAAAAAAGCCAATACAAAATGCGCTTCATAGTAAAGTTCACTCAATCCAATGTCAGTTTTGTAACAATTAGAAAACGTGTTTTCTAATTTCAACTAAATCGTATGGTACCCATTTTTATGTTTGACTTTTTGATCGAAGTGCAAACGTAGTAGCGGTAGCATTAGTGTCGAATTCCAACGTCAAATTCCAGCGTTTCATCTCACTTATTATTTCCTAAAATTAAACAGAAACATACATTTCAGAAAAACGACTAATACCAATATGTTTAAAATGCCAAAGAATTGTTTCAACCGTAGAACTTAAAGCATGTATAATTATATATATTTTAAAAATAATTACTATTGACTTATTCCGAAACTTTTATTTAAATCAAAATCTATAGAGCGTTTTAGAATATATTGAATATAATTAGCAGTTAAGTAGTCGTAGTCGTAGTTATGCTCTCAGTACCTCTCAGTTTTGACCACCAGAGGACTGGTGTAAAAGCAAAAAGAACTGCTATATTTGCTTTTTTGTTTTGCTAGATATTTGTAAGGTATCTTAGGTTTCATTTTTCTACTTCTGTGTATAGTGGAAGTTATTTAGTCTAAATTAGAAAGTAAATTGAGAGGTTTGAAAGCTCCACAGATCATACAAATCTGGACCTTCTTGCCAACTTCAGGCATATAGTAATTACACGTAGTCAATATAACATTAAAAAGCAATGTGAATTGAGAGGTGGCATGAGGAAAGACTCCATTTTCATGAGAATATTGACATATTGCAGCTTTTGGATACCACCAGAACACGACACAGAATCAAAGGAATCAAACCATCTGATCTTATATAATGTTGTGTAGTGAGGCGTATATAATAAAAAATACAGCAGTGACATGTATAAACATTATTCCACCAGATATTGAGATAGGACAGATGGGTTCTCCTAGTTATATACCTAGATTTTAGTTATTATAGAGACAAATTGTAGGTTAGACGACTATTAACATTGTATTAATTAAATAATAAAAAATATAATATTATCTAAATGCTATTTAACGACGCCAGGAATCTATATTAATTCATTACATTTGCATTCATTATTAGTTAGAAAAATTATGTACAATGCAATTAAATTCAAAACATAATATAATTAATTGTCTAGAACATCAGAACATTGTAAGATGAAAAAAATATGTGTTGTTTATTTTGATGGATCAATGGATGGATGGAAAATGTTATTAAAGGAGACATTGTTATTGACATTTAATTTTAAGGCCGTTTTAAACATATTCTCAAATTAAATTTTGTAAAAATTGAAAATTTTTCATTAATATTTAAGGAAGGGGTTATAATTTATTAACATTATATTTAATACCTTCAAGAAAAAAAATTCAGTATATTCCTATTTAAAATAATTAATATTATTTATTTAATTAAATTTTTATCATGTTGATTAAATTGATTCATCTGCTTGTTTATAATAATTGTCAGATTAGATAAAGATCTTTTATAGAAATTTGAAAATGTTTCATTAAAGTGTTAACTAATATTTATATAAAGTAGTTTATTAAATTTCTTTTTGTATTTTTCCATTTTAAATATGTAAAATGGAAGAAATTTTAAGAAAAACAAAAATCGTAAAACATTGTCTCTTATTAAAACATGTCACAAGAAAGTGAAATTAATGCAATGTACCACTTTTTTCAGCAGAATTGTTAAAAAAGGAGCCGCGCTGTTAATAACAGCGAATAATTTTTTGTAGACTGGATTCGGTGTCTATATATTACTAGCTTTGAGTTCATAAAACTTGCACATTTTGTGATAAGTATAGCATCCTCAGAGAAATGAAGAAATAATGAAAATAATGAAATAATGAAATCTGATTTATTTAAAAAAATTAAAATTTGTGATAACTGAAAGATTCATCTTTCGATATTAATTATTTATTTTACCTTTTGTTTGTTGCTAATTATTATGTATATAGAAGCTTAAAATGTATTTATACATAAATGCTAAAAAAACTACCACTCTTCATTTTTTCTAGTTAATGAAATTATCCTCTAATAAAACTAACATTATTTCATTAAATGAGATAAAAACTATATTGCAGAATTAATTACTTGTCAAAGTACAGCTTTAGCGGATTTTGACGGTCATTTTCTTGGAACAATATGACATTTTGATATGATTTTTTTTGTATAATATTTCACAACAACGAATGATCTCATTTCGTACCGTCTGTACCACGCCAAAACCACCATATATTTTTTTACATTTTCGAATAGTCAATTGAATAAAAGTGGTTCGCTCACGATGAATGGGAGTGAGGCCGTTCATTCATTTTGTTTTATACGTTGATGAATGCAAATGAGACCAGTCAGTTTCTTCATTCCATTATTGTCGTTTGTACGTAGGTATCCGTTTCCTTCTCCAAATCGAGTTGGCGTGGGCCAGTACTATACGGTACGATCTGTAGGAGACAATTTATGGTACCACGGGCTCTTCTGCGTACCTCGGACTAATTAGCAATGATTCATAATTAATTTCGAGCGAATTTGTTGCCGATTTAACGATGTCTATGACCGTTAATATGCTTTCCAATATTTGTTCGTTAAATTTGTTTGATCTTTTGTACGAAACTATTATTATTTGTACATAATACTTTATTATAGATTGTTAAACATCGGATGGTTGATAATTGGTTATTTTATTTTAAGTGTAAAACGACGGTCAGCTACAATATGAATTAAAATGTCTTTTATCTGGTAAACATAATTTTTAGGACAGTAATTTCGAATAGCAATTTGATATGATTCCAAGAAAGACATGACCACATGAAAGACACGAAAAATTAATATCAGCGTTTTAGATCTCGCCTTATTGTTTGCTACGATTTATAGATGATATAAAGAACATATAACATATATTAACTACTGCGGAATAATTGAAAATTATATGAATATTACACTGATAAAAAAATTCCAGGGGCTTGGTATTTGTTAGTAAAATTGTTAAAGCCGATAAACCATAATTTTTACATACTCATTCGCCATAAAAGCCGATTGCAGATAACAGAAGCTGAGGGGAAAATATCAAGTAACTGACTATACTGTAACTGTACAGGTCTAAAGCCACTGTTATATTAGAACAGGAAAAATAGTTACTGCTAAATATTAAGTAAAATAATTATTTAAAAATAAAGTGTATAATAATGTATAAGGTGCTTGTATCCACTCGGCCCATATCTGGAAACGGCGTATTGATCTGCAGGTAAGCTGGCTAAAAGCACTTTGAGAGTATCAGTTTTCGTCCAATAGGTCTTACACTTCATTGTCATGGACCTTTTACGGTCGCCCGTGCTATTCTTTGTCATTGATATCAAAAACACCTCTTTAAAGTGTTGAAACAAAAACCGACAGTTTTTGGAGCAAATTCAAGTCAAACAATAAAAGTAATGTATTATTGTAATTCTGTGGTTCAGAAACTAAGTAAGTTGAAACGAAACAAGTAAATAAAACAAAGTTAATAAAAAGAGAACATAAGCTGTTTAACGCAAATTCGTTCAATGATTTGTTGAAACCATAGAATAAACGACATAGCCGATGCAATTCAATTCGTCCTCAACTTCACTCGTCACATTTTCAACAAATCCCTAGTGTCGTACATAAGCTTGCAATAGCTTGCAGTTCAGGAGGCCATTAAAGATTAACTGAGAGAGTATAACCAATACTGACTGATAAGAATTTTCTTGCAATTATTACTTGTTTTATTAATGACATCTTACATTAGATATGCTTTGTACAATTTTAATTTACAAATTAATTTATTACTACCGTTCTGTTTAATACAAATGCATTAATACAAATGCAAGGCGAGTAGGGGATTAATACATCAGTATATATTTCCAAAATTAAAATAAAACTAATATACTTAAGCTAAAATTAAAGATGCATTTTTACACTAAACAAGTTAATGCGTGGTAATTCGCTTGAATCTTTTGGTTTCCTGCGTGTTGTTCAGTAGCTGTTTTACTTCCACGTTGCTATGATTTAGCAAACTTTCATGTTTTAAGTTAAGTTTAAGTTTAAGTTGTTTTATCTTGGATCACTTCGTGTATCCATTTGATGCCAAGTGAATCGTGTAATTTTTCTTTAGTTACGTAGTGATACGCATTGGTAAGTAAAGAAGAACATATTTGCATCCCCTAGGATCCAAATTGGCTTTATGATTGGCTGATAAACCAATCTCTTTGATTTTAGATACTTTCATTTTCCTACTAACCAGTATAGCTGCTTGACGTTGAGTCTAATCTGCTCTGCTTCTTATCAAACATTATGTTGGCAATTTAATCAACCATCGATATATATTCCAAGGTATTTAGCATTTCGTCGCAACGCAAAATTAATATGGGCATATTTGAAGCTATTCAGGTGTATTTTCCAATCTCTAACCCCTTTGAAGATCTTGTTGACCGCTACTTGTACTGTTATTATAACTGTGCCACCGGAAAATTTTCAAAGTACTGTTTATTTTGTTGTTGCGATACCAGCAGTAGATGCTGCCAGAGTTACACTACTCTGTGTAACTCCAGCCGAAATAGGTTTAAGCGTTGAGAATGGCCCTTCATGGGATACTCTAAATTTTCTTTCGAAAAGATATGATTCCAGCAATCGGCAGTAATTCCGCGATAGCAATTTGCTCATTTTGTAGATTAATCCCAAATGCCATACCCGGTCAAAGAGTTTTTCTCTCTCTGTTCTGCATCAAGGCAATCGATTCTAGAAAAATAAGCCGTTGTATTACTTAACATTTTATCTGACTTTATTATGAAAGAAGAATTGAAAGAAATTTTTTTATATACTTCATATTTCAAGGCGAATTTGCGAATGCTCTCAAATTTCTTTAGCTTCGTGTGATGTTGTCATCACTCTAGTCGCTTGCTCTACTTTACTCTATTATCGTATGGTTTGAGGAATATTGAACATGTTCCTTAGTGCCTTGATCTGAAATATTTCTAAACTTTCGATGTCGCTTGCTGTGCTTACTTGATATGCTTGCATGTATTTTTTGACATTTTGCTCTCACTAGTCAAGCGGGACTGAGGAGTTTACTCTCAAGTTTTTTACGTTTCGTCCATATGTACTTCTGCTTATCCATCTTTGACACTGATAATTCAGCATTGTTAGTGTCTCTGTTCGTCCAATACGTCGTCACGTATTATCTTGACATAAAATAGCATAAAAATAAAGTAAAATTATGTTTTCATTTCAACTTCTTTTCATTCCATTCATCAAGTTTTCTATAAAGCCTCGTAATAAACAAACAGCCATCTAAAATTTGCATCTCTTTATATAAGCAAAAACTAATCAAATATCATGTTCCCATCCTAATTCTCTATAAACAATACACATATTGCATTGTTAATTAAGGAAGATGATGATAAGGCCATTTAGCCGTTTAGTAATTCCTGCATTTTGTTCTATGCACATTTTTCCAAAGGCCAACGATAAAACGACAATTTTCCAATTACATCATATTCTGCACCACCTACATGCTCCAGCTTAACAATGCCATCAGCGCATAAAAATATTTCACTAACAATTCAGCTCGAAATATATGTTTCCTGTTCGCTCGAATCACGTACAAGTTAATGTTTGCTAATATTTAGGCGCCATGACAAAGAGTCTTGTGCCAACCGCCCGATAATGGACCGGTCGTGATTTCTGATCGATTGTCGACGAATCTCTCTATGTAGGTCTATTGTTATAGATTTGGTAGGATTACACGACATCATTGGGGCGGTTAGAAATATCGTTTCGATTACACATGTTGTTCGCCGATACGGTAAAATATATCGGAGCAATAACTGTACCTGCTTGTGATATAATACGTGAACTGGTGCTGTCCGATAATGAGTTATATAATCGATATATGTCGATTATGGTAAAATATATCGTAAATCGATTATAACGACTGAGATATTTTAGATCATATTGATAATGATATGTCCTCTATATGAGGCTCATAACTATAAGATTGCCTAATAATCCATGAATTACTTTCAAGTAATAACGAGATGACCAAGCCGCTAACTCTTTCACGGTAATATTATCTTCGAATTTACTGTTATAAGTTTTCTTATTTGTGGGTCAACAAAAGTGCCTTCTTTTAATTTAGCATCATTTAATTTAGAGGAAACAATTTTCAAATATAAAAATGCTATGCCATTTTTATCCATGGCTTTGATAGATTTTTTCATTAAACCAAGTTTTACATTGTTTAACTTTTGATTTACTACAAAAGTCAATTCTTTTTGGCCAATTTTTGGGTTCTCTACTGTCCCACAAATAGAAAAAACAATAATTTTTCATGAAAACTTCTAGTCCAAGTAATATCAAACTTTTAAATCAAACTTTCCAATTGTATTTTTTTTATTTGAGTAAGCCTAAATTAATTTCATATTTTCACACGTTTCTTTTAAAATCACTCAATATGTAATAGGTATGGAAGAACATCGGCTGTCATTGTGGAGTAATGCAGCTTCTAAGCATAAATAGTATTTACATTATTAATAAGCAACGTGGTATGTTAGACAACGATATCAATAAACATTATTTTTAAGAAAGAAATAGGGAATTCAAGATGCGTAATCTTATTTATGGTTTATTGTGTCATATGGTGTAATCTAAAGATATCCAGTTAGAGCAATTATATGGGTTCAAGTAAGTGATATCAGAAATAGAGGAAAAGAAAGCGGCATCTACTATTGAAGCAATAAGTCGAACCGGAAAGGAGTTTTTGTTTCTGTAAGAGCGTGAGGAAGGGAGGAAATATTATAATAGAAGATATTTTTTTTGCCACTTGCCTTGTCATCTATATAACTTTAAGTCTTGGTCTCAGTTATTTGGAAATTTGGTGAAGAATATTCACACTCCTGGGGTATCAACAGCAGCTTATGGATGAAAGTAGACACACTTCCCGAGAGTCGGTATGGAATGATGATGATGGTGAATAACATAAAATATTATTTGAATACATCAATGACTTAAGGATGTAGTCATACTATGTATATATTTATAAGCTATATATACTATATACATATTATTTTAAATATATAAATACGCCTTTCACAGTAAGTCTGTAACTCGAATAACATTTAGTTGAAACAGTAGCTCAAAGTAAATCGTTGTTTTTCTTGTAAAACTATTTTCAATTATAGTAATCTCACTAATTATTCAATATAAATGATCATAAAGCAACCCATTTATTGACGTATGTTGTTTCTTTAGTGTCTTCATTGTTATGATTTTCTGTTACCTGTTAATCTACTGTTGGGCGAATGTGTTATCTGTTGACGTTATCAACATCATAAATAACTAGATGATATTTATTGTTTCAGTAATATTTCAGTGGTAAAAATCAAACCCCATAATTTTCATTGTATTAGAATGTATTCTGATCAATTTTAATCTTAAAAAGGCATTTATTGAAAAAAACTTAAAACACATATTAATCAACATATTTTCCACTAGATTCCACAACCACTTGTTTGGTAGCAATGCATTTTAACACCATTTTAGTATCTCAAAACCGCGTGTCAGCAAAATCACACTGAATCAATCTGAACTAGCTATAGTCTTTTTTTTTTTTTCATTTGAGCTGCAACAGTGCGTCCTTCACAACGTTTGCTACGCCCAGCCAGAGTTATCATACAAAGGATGATTTTGCGTCTACAATCGCCACTGATGAACTTTTTTGCAGTAATACGTCACTCAATTTGTTCAATAGACAATTCCAGTGACAGTTTCATTCTATATTACTGATTATATACACAGCAAATCTTTATGGCCTTAAATATTTGGGTTCATTATCGATGCGGATAAGTCTTCTGGACTAGCTCATGCCTTTTTTCGATTGAGATTATCGTAGACACACACGCCACGCAAATCGCCATGTTGGAACATTTTGATGGATTTTTCATCTCGTATACTATTAATAGTATTCGTATAGTAGTATTAGTAGTATTCGTATTCGTATCGTATACTACTAATCAACTCCTGAGCCCTTTAAACTTATTCGAAAGATTGCGGTATTATAATTTTTAATATTATTATTTTGTTTTATAGAAATGTTTAACATTTGTCTTCATTGATTGTTCACATTTTCACTAACATATATCACTGATCAAAATACATGATAATAGTTCAATTGAAAAGTCCGCGGCCCGTCGTAGTAAAACACAGTTTTTGGGCAAAATTTTTTTTTTATTCAACATAATTCCTTTCAAGGGTGATGCATTGATTATAGGGACCATCTAACTTTTCGATACGATTTTTGTACTTATACTATTACGATCAACTCTTCATTCGACGAAAATGTCTTCCGAGCAAGCATTCTTTTGTGGTCTGAGAATAGGAAATTGCTGGGGGCCAGATCTGGAGAATACGGTGGATGAGAAAGTAATTCTAAGCCCAATTCATCGATTTTTGCCATCGTTTTCACTGACTTGTGACACGGTGCATTATTTTGGTGAAGCAGAACTTTCTTTTCCTTCAAATGCGGCCGCTTTTGGCCATTTCGGCCTTCAAGCGGTCCATTAACGCTATGTAATAGTCGCTGTTGATGATCCTTCCTTTTTCAAGGTAATCGTGTGCGGTCCACTCGGATGACTGTCGATTGGACTTCGGAGTGAAATGATTGAGTCATGTTTCATCCATTGTCACATATCGATGCAAAAACTCCGGTTTATTACGCTTGATCATCTTGAAACACTGCTCCGAATCATCAACTTGTCGTTGTTTTTGGTCGCGCTGCACCCACTTTGCACAGAGCTTTCTCATACCCAAATATTTGTGAATGATTTGATGTACTCGTTCACTTGGTATCTTTAAAGTGTTAGTGTTATTTCATTCAATTTCAATTTACCTTCATTCACCGCGTTCACCGCCTTTGGGGCTTATATCACGTCTAAACTTAGCATACCAATCCTTGATAGTTGATTTTCCTAGGGCAGTATCCGGAAACTCAGCATCAAGCCAAATTTTTGCTTCAACTGTATTTTTCCAGCAATATTTTATCAACACACGAAATTCACTTTTATACATTTTATTCACAATAACAAAAGTTGGTTCACTCAAAATGCTATAATTCACAAACTAATGATCCGACAGCTGCCAAATTTATACACGCATATTTTGAGGGTTAGGCTAACTAAAAATATATATGAAATTAATACTAGTAGCGCCATCTATGTGTCAGGCCGGGGACTTTCCAATTGACCTATTATATTAGATAAAAAATATGTACCGTTAATGATTTATAAGTAAAATAATATTTTTCAAGTCCACTCTCATGTATTTTAACGTAATAACTTGTCTAACATAGTTGCCTAAATTATCAAGAAACCGAGAAATCATTTTTGAATTTCCTAATGCACACCTAATAATATATATATATATATATATATATATATATATATATATATATATATGTATATATATATATATATATATATATTACGTCATAAAACCTAAGCAGCTCGTAGCTGCTTAAACACAGCCACTGTTGTTTCGTATATATGTATAATTTTAATGAAATCGTCAAGCCAATTAGGTGTTACTGTTGTTGTTCCTTTAATGATTCATACAGTACCGGTTGTGCATCCGGCCCATTACGGCTTGAATATTTACAAAATGACCCCGGTACGTGGTTGCATATCTCTTAATGTGCACATTCATAAAGGTCGATTTAATTACTCATTGTCTGGGCCGGTGTCAATTAGCTGTTGTTTGCGGTATCTATTTCACACAGTCACTAGACCATGGAACCAGAACTGACCCTGATCGCCGCTCGGTTTAGCGCTCGGAGCTTTATGGTCGGGTCCGCCATTAAATCTTGCCGGTTTAGAGATTGCACGTATGACAAAATATTACCGCGCAATAAAATATACGGGGACATGTCCCGGGCTGCGAACCACTTGCCAGAATGTGGGCTTCTTTCAGCGGGATTTTTTGCCAGGTCGGGAGAAATGTTTACCTGATTCCATCGGACCGCGTACCGTGTAATATTTTATCAGTTTTATAATAAATGGCGGTGGGAAATGTCAGACGACCATTGTTTGCGTTTTAGTAAAAATTATTCATTCAAAGCATTCCATTAGTATTTTTCAATTATTTTTTTAAAATATATTTTAAGGTCTCTTTTTACAAATTATGGGTTTATCTGAACTGGACCTACAGTTTAACGTGGGCTCCGAACCACGGTCCTCATCATTAATCCTACCGACTGGCGAGTTACCAACTTTAGAAATCATCTCAGAAGACATGCGGTCTTACCCAGCCTGATTACTGGCGTGACTGGGATCATTTTCCTTGGATTTTACACTATTACCTAGGACACTCACTAATTTTAAACAATCACAAACATTTTTTTTATTAATCTCCTAGAACGTCAACAATCTGTCCGTGGGCAATAAGTATTATTACATAATTTCAGTTATATAACTATCCTGACATGTAGTAGATCACTTCAGTAAGTGATCTACTGTACAACTTATAATCATAATCTAATTCTAACTTATTTTAAAGTATATCCTAACTTATTCTAAAAACTATTCTAACTTATTCTAGAGACTATCAAATCTCACTCTATGTGTCTATTAATCAGTTCGTATGGCAATTTGTGTTTGAGCCTACGCACTATAATCGCGCACATTTAACTGTTTGACGAGTGCATTGGGATGCACTAATAATAGTATTTCAGAGTTCTTCGCACTAACACTCCGTATCACACTCGTTATGGGTTCTATGGGGATATCACGCTGAATCAGTTTGTTGGACACGTAATATGGGGCATCGACGATGACTCGCAACACTTTATTCTTGAACCTCTGGAGGATATCTATGTTAGATTTGCTAGTATTACCTCACAGTTCAATACCATAGGTCCAAATAGGCTTATGCATTGACTTATACAGCAAAACCTTATTATCTAATGATAATATCTAATAATTGCTAGTATTACCCCACAGTTCAATACCGTAGGTCCAAATAGGCTTATGCATTGACTTATACAGCAAAACCTTATTATCTAATGATAATTTAGATCTACGCCCTATCAGCCAATACATTTTGGTTTAATTTAAGCCCAAGCTGCTTATGTTTGTAACTATATGTTTTTCCATGTCAAACGTCGGTCGAAATGCACTCCCAGATATTTAACGTTGTCTGCTTCCGGAAGTTCGTGATTATTCAATTTTACTGAGGGACACTTGTGTAGATTTTGACTCTTTTGCTTTGATGCGCCATGTTTTCAACCACAATTCAAGTTTGTTAAGATGAAATTGGAGGTTTCTTGTGGCTGATATTGAATCCTCGTATGATGATAAAACCGGTCTATCGTCAGCATATGTTGTAACAGTAGTGTTTCTTGAGGTCCGGTAGGTAGCAGCAATATACATAAGATATAACAATGGGCCAAGAACGCTGCCCTGCGGAACACCCGAATATATTAGATGTAGGCCAGTATTTTCGTCACCCTCTTTGACAATAAAATGTTTGTTTGTGAGGTACGATTTGAGCAATTGAAATTGCACATGAGGCAAAAGCTTTTTCAATTTAACATGCAGCCCAATGTGCAATCACGAACATAAATTTACGACCATGCCGCTGCAGGATTCGAACCTGCGGCTATCTCAACAGTAAGAGGAATTTTTCAAATATTTCAAATATTATTTATACTAGTGATCACCTCGTGATCAAATTTCGACCACAATTTATTAAGTTAATCATAAATTCAAAGCAGAGTAAAGGGAATAATTTAAAAATGATATGTTACTAAAATTTGTTTCCACAGTATTTTAAATAAAATCAATAAAAGATCAGAAATATACTTGATATATAATATTAATTAAAACAACTATCTCAAGAAATAACATTAACTAACCTTTTTGAAATGGCATACAACAAAGTATGTATAAGTTTAAATTATTACACCACTGAACATTATGACAAAGTATTATAAATATGATCATTTTCAGAACTGTAACAACTTCATCAAACAACAACAGTATCAAATATATGATCTTTCTCCACTTTTATGTTATTACCATAAATACGAATTTATAAAGGTAGTAATACATATTTTTATATTAGAACAGAGAATATACAAATAAAATAATTTTGAAATTGATATTTGACTTTAGCATCTGTATTAAAACAATAATGAACACTATTAGGTAAATTATATTTTACAATTTAGAAACGTATATTAAAATGTATTTATAATCAGTAAGTTAACTATTGATTTTTAAAGAGTAGCTCTATAAACTAAATTATCAAAATAATTGATAGAAAGTTCAAATAATAATATATCATATCTTATTACAATAATAGTTAAACAACTTAACATTTATCAATACTTTAAAATGTTTAGAGATTTACTGTTAATAATTTATAATTTCTTATCTTATCAATTTTCATTACTTAATTTATGTATTCATATAGTTTTTATATTTTATCCATATTTCTCACCTAAATTATATATTGCAGAAACAATAAATACACTAGATTAACTAAACTAATTTAAAGGTTAGAAATCAATTAATGTTCTAGGAGCCAGTTTTAATGTATATTTAAATCAAAACATCCAACATATACTAAATATAATCCATAATATTATTGTTATTAAAAGGTTCGAAATAGAATAGCTTATGAAGTAAAGAACATAGCGTCACTTTAGATTGTTAATCGCGCTGATGTTGTGAATTTATCCTTTAATTCTAACTATTGAAGTTCGCAAACATTGTAATTCAAGTTAAGTTGCTAAGATAAGGAGCGGCAAAACTGCCGCTACCATTATGATTCCCTTCCATTTTGGTTATGTGACGTTTCGCTTCAACCATTGTGTACAACCAATGCTCGGATTACCCACGGTTAAGAATATTTTAAGCAACTCCATTATCTTTCCATTTTTCAGATTTCATTTAATTATGCCAAAAGAAGTTTCCGTATCATTACGGAATCATTAGAATCTACATATTATTAGAATTTCCAAATATCAAAAACTCACGAATAATGAATCGTTTTCAAAATTTCAATTATTTGGTATTTCTCTAAACAAAATAACAGGGTATATAGACGAATTGTGGAATTAGTTGCAGAAAATGTTTATAAAAATCGTATAAAGTAGAAAAATGATCATAATATGTTCGGACAGCTAATATATTACAAATAATGCAAATCCGTTTTATGAAAATTAGATAAAATAATTAAAAAATAGCACTAAATGTATTTTACAATTAAAAAAATAAAATAAAATTATGAACTAATATTTCTACTGCTTACATAATATAGCCATATTTTAGTTAAAATTGAATTCAACTACTAGAAATCAAACTATTCAAGATGAATATGAAAATTAGCTGAAAAATAAAATCAGATCTAGAGGCTTGTTAGTTCTATTCTAGAACCTATTTCAGGATCAGCGAGTTTTGAGGAATTCCTTTTTGAACTGCAAACCCCAGAGACTTAGTAAAACGTTCAAGGGAACAGCTGTAAATTTAAATTAGATATATGATTGAGGAGATACAATCGCTAAATATCATGAAAATAGCGCATTTTCATCTGCAAGCTTGCTAGATTAAAATGTAAATAAAACCAAGCTAGAACTAAGTTGCATAAAAAAATAAATACTGCTATAAATATAAACTCTCAGAGTATGTGTTTTTAGTCAGTTTTGTTGAATGCTGTATAGGAGTAACGGATAAAAATATTAATAGTATTAGAACTTCAAAAGTAGTGAATATTGCCGGTTTAACAATTTGCCAAACTTCATATAGTATATTATTATTTACTTATGTGGTAAAATTTATGTGAAAAATTATAATTCCGATTTTCAATAAACTTTTGTTGTAAAAATTATATATCACAAAAAGTGAAAATACCAAATTTTATGAATATTTTTGAATCACAAACGATTTTATTAATGAAGTTAAGACTAACAGCAATGAATAATTAACTCGTGTGAAAAGGTTAAAATTATTTTTCTTTCGGATATTATAAAAAAGTTAAAAGAATGAAAATAAGAAAGATTAAAAATGTCTTTACAATATTTCAAATTGTTCTTTAATGTACTAGAGTTTTCCTTTATATTTCAGGAATTAAAATCAAATATAGCTATTTTTGAAAACGAATTATTTATTTTTTAATGTCGTTTGGGCATTTAATGTTGCTTCATACAGCGTTTTAAAAAATGATCACTCATCATTCAAGAATATTCACCTCTCAAAATTATATTATAAATGAGTTGAAATATAGTCAACAGGTTTTCAGGTTATCGCAAACAAAACAAAAAGTAGTCGTATACCAAAACATTTCATGTTCTAAGTTAAAAATGTCAGACTTTAGATTCCTAACATAGCTTAGCACAATTCCGGATTATAAAAGGTACCCTCGTAACAGAGAATTGCATATTACAGTGTTTTTGATAATAAGCATATATGGACATGCACCGTCTCATTGCTATCCGTATGAATGTTCTTGATTGGCTCATGACACGACACTAATTATCATCTGATAGAGAAGTAACGGCAATCGAATAAATGGTAACGAAACCGCAAAAAACTTGCAGTATCTACCAGAGATCACTGTTGGGTTCACGTTGAACCCAGATCCTCCCACTTTTCATTAACCTTTGCTCGGACTTTATCACGCTATACACTTCGCGCCCACATTATCCGTCAGCGGACAAAAAATCGACTATCTTTACCGTACCAATTGTAAATCTTACGGCTCTAAACGAAAATTGTTCCGCTCGTAACGAACGTTAACTATAATTGTTTTGATTTGGTTACTTTTATGATGCAAAACAATCGAGCATCTGTATGCATAGTCACGATAAAGTAAAGCCTTTTATAGCACTTGAATTATTTTGTTAGGACGGCGTCTCTAATACTATATATGTGTTATGAACTAATGATTGATGTTTTGTAAGTTATATTTTATTGAAATAATTCGGCATAGTCTCATCAATGATACCTCTTTCCTTCTATAGTACACTATCTTGCCTTCACATATTTCCACATCCAAAAAAATGTAAAAACACCCGGCAGAGCCATGTGTTTGGCCAATAGCCAACATCGCCCAAATGCTTCTTACTGGTTTAAATATGTGGACAACATATATTGGAATAAGGGAATGGACATACTTAATCAGTTGTTAACTCACTTAAATTCTCAATATCTAAAAACCCGATTTCATGGGCTGGCTGAGGTCAACTAAGATATTAAATGACGTCACAACATGCCAAACATTACCCATTCTGAATTCATTAACTTTCAAAGTCTTCAATTATATCCTAATTAACAGGTCAATTGAGAAGTTCCTGGCCTGACACATAGATGGCACTACTAAAATCCATGTTTTTCAGTTAGCCTTAACCCTCAAAAGATCCGTGTATAAACTTGACAGCTGTCGGATCATTAGTTTGTGAATTATAGCATTTTGAGTAAAGCAACTTTTGTTATTGTGAAAAAAAATGGATAAAAAGAAATTTCGCGTGTTGATAAAATACTGCTTTTTGAAGGGAAAAAATACAGTTGAAGCAAAAACTTGGCTTGATGCCGAGATTCCAGTCACTGCCCCAGGAAAATCAACCGTCAAGGATTGAAGACCGAGGACGGTGAACGCAGTGGACGCCCAAAAGTGGTTGTTATCGACGAAAACATTAAAAAATCCACAAAATGATTTTGAATGACCCTAAATTGAAATTTAATGAAACACCAGATACTAAAGATATCAACTGCACATGTATATCATATAATTCACGAATATTTGGGTATGAGAAAGCTTTGTGCAAAGTGGGTGCCGCACGAGCTCACTTTTGACCAAAAACAAGGAGAAGTTGATGATTCGGAGCAGTGTTTAAAGATGATCAAGCGTAATAAACCCGAGTTTTTGCGTCAATATGTGACAATAGATGAAATGGCTCGATCATTTCACTCCGAAGTCCAATCGACAGTCATCCGAGTGGACTGCACAGAATGAACCCGCTCCAAAGCGTGGGAAATCGCAACAGTCGGCTGGCCATGTTATGGCGTCGGTATTTTGGGATGCGCATGGGATAATTTTCATTGTCTACCTTGAAAAAGGAAGGACCATTAACAGCCACTATTACGTAACGTTATTGGACCGTTATATGAAATCGCCGAAAAATGACCACATTTGAAGAAAAGAAAGTGCTGCTTCAGCAAGACAATGCACCGTGTCACAAATCAGTGAAAACGATGGCAAAAATCCATGAATTGGGCTTCGAATTGCTTTCTCATCCACCGTTCTCTCCAGATCTGGCCTCCAGGGACTATTTCCTGTTCTCAGATCTCAAAAGAATGCTCGCTGGGAAGTAATTTTCGTCGAATGAAGAGGTTATCGCCGAAACTGAGGCCTATTTCGAAGCAAAGGACAAATGGTACTACAAAAATGGTATCAAAAAGTTGGAGGGTCGCTATAATCAGTATCTTTAAGGGAATTATGTTGAATAAAAAAACTAATTTTGCCAAAAAATGTTTTACTATGGTAGGCCGGGGACTTTTCAATTGCCCTGTTAGATTCCTTAGAGCATAAACCTAATGACGTTAGATATGCCCTTCCTCAAAATGGATACAAGTTCAGATTGAGAAAGTTTCCCCAGCAGTTCTGCTGTTTCTTCAGAGAACAACAGAGAGAAATATAACATTAAAGCATTAGTAACACTTTATCACCATCAACATCATCAGCAATATACTCAAATCATACAACATGAGACAGTAACAACTCCAATCCGGAAGTCATAATTCAGATATGGGCAACCGTGTATATTTTAAGGCTAAAATACAAATAGTGTATATAGTGTTTTTATCACTGTTCCAAAAATCATCTATTCTTAATTAGAATTGACTAGTTTATGTAGTATTATTCCTGATAAATTGTACAATGAGATTTTGATCCTTCAAGAGATTGGATAGATTTCTTTGATTACGTTTAAGTAAAGGTAATAACTCATTTTAGGTCTATACATCCATTTACATTGCTATTACATTATCTCTCTGTATTGTAAATTATTTTTCCTATATTAGTCAAATTATTATCCATCACTTGTCTATAGTACTTTCTATCAATATTTGAAAATATATAATGAAATAAAAATGTTGGGTATATAAAAAGATATTACAAAGAAACTAATCAGTGGCAATAATCTTGACAGTCAACTGTTTTAATTTAAGTTTTTTATTAATAAAAATTGACTATTAACTATTTGTAATAGAAATTGCTATTAAAAATAAAACAAAACGAATATTAAAACGTAAATTATGAAAAGAAAAATACTATAATATGGAAATATCTTTCTACAAAGCACATTTTCAGTAATTTTTAAGTAACTACCACTTTTATAATTATCTTATTAATTAGGATATTGCTGTTTAATTTATATTGCATTGTAGGTTTTTATACTTTATATAACCATTCTAATATGCTTATTTGAACGTCATGTTTATTTTTTACATTAGTGTTAGATCTTTAAAAGAATAACGTCTATCTATCTTATGTCTCACATAGTGATGACTAAAATGTAGTGTTATAAGCTTTTGTTATTTTATTTGAGAGTACATGTCAATGAACCACAGTTCTATTTGGTATGAAATTACTTTTGTTTATATTACTTAGCAGCAATCCTACAACATCTAGTGACAAGTTACCGATCAGATGTCCAGACTCTCATTTGAATATTATATTCCGTTTTTAAACACACTAATAACTTAAATTATTTGAATAATTGCCATTGATCAATTTTTTTATTTTCTTTGCTAGTTTCTTGTAAGTTTTGCCCAATTTTAATTTACTGTGATTTACAGGTTATGTGGCTATGTTAAAGAATACTAATGCACCGGATTTCATTTCATTGCCGTTAAGTGAGACATGAACTTATTTAGTAAATTTTAGTGCAGTAGATTTGAAAAGTAGTTACCAGCTAAGAGAAGAAATATATATGGAAGCAGATACAGGCTATAGAAAATACAGCAGTTTACAGTAAAAAAATTATGAGTTCCATTTTATGAAATGAATATAGAATATTGAAAACATTAGTATCTTGCACTACGTTTTATTTTTATAGCGGTTAAATACTGGATGTAAGCAAAAACAGCATATAAAACTATCTAATAAGAAATAAGTTTGAAGGTATGGCCCGTGAAAAATATTTTCAGGAAATTATTAGCTGTCGGTCTCTTATATTAATATTCTTATAGTAATATTCTAAGGTTGATTAAAACGTTTTATCATTAATATCATCTCTCATATAACCGGCAAGTATTAGCAATTTTTAACAGCATCATATTGTTAAGACTTGGAAACGACGAATATGGTCTCGATAGTAAAAGAAAATTAGTATAAAGCCAAAAATATATGAATACGCGAAATTGAAAATTCCAGCCGAACTAATTTTTCGTGAGAGATTGTTATAAAGAGAAATTATTATGAAATTTTTGAAGGTGTAAAAATATGTGACATATACATAATATGAAATTATAATTTTTTTAGTCAAAGCCACCATTTACCTTTACAATACCTGCAATTCTTCGCACAATAGTGTCTCACCAGTTTTCAACAGAATGTTCTCTAATTATTGTACCAAAACATCCGTCAACTGCTTCAATGATATAGGAGATGGAAATCTACCCAATTGTTTTGGGATCTGATTGTGCTGACCAGGGAAGGTATTAATGATATTTTGATGTTCCTCAAACAAAGACTGAACCTTTTTGGTAGTGTGTATGAGCTTGTAGTAAATATAGGAATATAGCTGTATTTGTTTTGGCAGCAATATGCTAGTTATATTAAGAACCTCAATAATGAAGATTCATTCATTCATATTATTTAGTTTATCCCCTGTAAGTAGAGATGTTGATGAATTTTTGAATCGAATCTGTTTGTATTCAATTATATTTTATATATTATTCGGCTTAGCGAAAATATTGCTTCCCTTTTGAGGTATACAAATAAGTAAATTTAAATAAAACCAAATACGCTTAATATTAGGAACCAGTAATGTCCGTCAGATCGGTGGCACAAAATATATAAACCAATTTGTTTAAGCTCTAACTTTATTGAACCTAGACGACTCGTTGCCAGCTCCAATACTAATGGGATAAATAGAAGAAATTATGTTTTATTAACACGTTCGCTGCCAATAACGCGCTAGCGCGTAATGTGTAATTGGACGCCAATTACGCTCCAGCGCGTTATATGTGCGCTGGTCTTTCTAAGCCTTGTATTTAGTTCGGTATTAGCAGTGTACCCGTACAGTTCTATAGGCACTATCTGAAGACTATTGTTGAGTCATTTATATGCTTGATTGCGATTTTTCCTTTTTGATTCAGATTCAAATGTAACATATTACAGAATTGCATATGACGGGAAAAATATCGATATGTCAAGGCCCTCTCGTCTTAATAGTGGCAAAATAGTTATGAAACGTGCCCTAGCTTTACAATAAATATTCAGGCAATCGTATTCCAATTTACGACTTTCGTTCTCCAGAGCGGTTATCAGCGAACATGTTTTGAGAATACCAGAGGAGAAGAAAGCTGGAAACGTAATGAGAAAACAATGTAAAAATTATTGTTTACAAAGAAAAATAAAGACACTATTTATATATGCATTGCATGTTCTGGATATTCTAGTTACTGTTTAGACTACGCAAAAATTAGTCATGAGTGATCTCTTATGATTTATCTGAATAGGGTTTTTATATATTTTGTGATTTTTTTGTGAAAATTTGTATTAGCTTATGGTCGTTCATTTATTTATATTGACTTCTTAATTTACTTGAATAGATAATTTGTATGTTTGTAGTAACATTTACTTAGTTATTTTTTCCTCGTGTTTCTGCTGAATATTTTTTTATCTTTTTTTAGTATTCATTCCCATTATATAATTTTTGTTATGCTATATTCAATTATATCTTCTACTCAACAATCTATTTTCCTATTTTATTCATTTTAAATCGCCACGCGCTCGCGCGTTATGCGGCCATCGGCAATAATATTTGACCACAGTGCCGATTACGCTCTGACGTGTGACAAAAAAAAATTTCTGCCAAAAAATATTAAGATCTAGACTGGACACATGCTAAAAAATGTAATTATAAATATTTTATGGTTGTAACCAGAAAAAATATAGTCCGCTTCTAAGGTAAGTATTTGGTACCAGATCAGTAGCGAATGTGTTAACAGGAATTTTATAAATATATCAAACTACTGATAAATATTAAAGTCTTTAGAAATTAACGCAAGAAAATAAGTAACTAAACGACAATTTATTGTTTGAACCTTTTATCAAATATTTTATTGTTGTACTTCATGAAGATGTTTTTAGTTATAAAGATTTATAGTTTATTTATAAAATGAGTTTTAATTAAATGTTATTTAAAAGAAGTTAGTGAATGTTAGTAAAAGATTGCATATATATTAACACCTTTATATTTTAACATATAAGCATTTGTCGAAATTCAACCACAGGCAGATCACTAGTTAATAAGAATAACATAATTAACACTCTATACATATTACCATTGCAGTATAAAATTAACCTCGATATTAACAAATCCAAGATGCGTGTCAGTATCGACCAATTAACCGTGGAAGAAAAGCGTTCGACATATTGTAACACTGTTTACCAGATGACATGACATCACGAAATCGGCATATAATAATCAGCCTCGATCGAAACGGATTAACAGGATGGACGTTGACAAAAACCAAACGAAGCAGGAACCGAGTCGAAGAAAGGGAACGAGGAAAAAGAAGAGATCCAAAAGTCCAGTCCAATTAGTAAGATTTATGGCGGTTTCTGCGGGTAATTGCGGACAAATTTAAGCGAGGCTTTTTACGATTTTTTTTAAATCTCTTTCTGCGTTCGCCTTGTCCCGCGTTGTCGCTGGCAAATAAATGACGCCGGTTGCGATCCCATAATTCGATATAAATTACGACCGCCGGACATTGTCAACCGACATTAAGTGGTCGGTTAATAATGCGCAGAATGCAGACGCGCACCTCTTGAAATTCGCGAAAATCCCGAACGGTCTGGAAGGAGATATCGTCAGGCTCCGAAATGGATGAAAACCGTCGGAATAGCTAGCATTGTTGCCATTGTTTTTACGGTTGAAATACCTCGAGCAATTACCGGCCGTTGTTTCATTTTTGACAAAACATCACGCGGAATACCAATAACGACAACGTACTGGACTGACAAGGAAGTTATTCATTCCCTTTTTACACCTGGTGTCGGTTAAAAAAATTCCAGTTTAATTTATAGGAGGAATTGAATTTTGCTAACGTATAATATTTTACCTTTTGTTAAAAGAAGGAATCTGTGTTAAGTACAATATTGAAATCTTACTAGTTTCTAGGGACTTTTAAGTTATGTAGTTGTTAAATATACTGTGTGTCAGTCAAGAGCAAAACCACGTTGTCGTTGTATATAGACAATTTATTAGTTCGTTTATAGAGTCTTCAACTGATTAGGTAGGTGCATTATATAAAGCTGCTTGTTAAGTAATCGCGCGATTATGTGGAAGCGCAAAGTTCGAGATTTGTTATATTATCACGAGCTTTAAATGCAGTCGACGGCAAGTTAGTGAAACCAAGCGCGTTGGTAGCAGACGATGATGACAAGATGGTGAAGAATCATAAAGTGCAATCGGATTTGTGTAGAAAAGCTAATAGTTATACCAAGACAAAGGGGCGGCTTATGAAGTGTGGACGGCATTGGAGCAAAATTTCGAAGCATCGTCCAAGGAGCAGTTAAAAGTGGATTGCTGATAGACGGCCGTTTAAGGATGCAACACTGAAGAAGGAAAAGGATAAGATAGTGGAGACCAACACAGTACCATTAACGACATGCAGTGAGATTTTTTCTGCAGAAGTAGACGAAAACAGTTGGTGGATTGACAATGGGTCTATGAAAGATGTGACAAATAGGTCAGATTATTTTGTCAGCTATGAAGCATTCATTCAACCACAATACATTAAAACTGCCGGAAAAGTATTTTGAAATGCTTATGGAAAATGGAACAATTCGGTTCTCATCAACAGTTAAAGACTGATGTGAGGAAATAACATTGAGGGATGTCTGGAATGTACCGAATATTTCCAAAAATTTGTTTCCTCTTCTAGCTGCTCATGACCGAAATAAAAATAGTAAGTTTGAGTCAACGCCTATGTCGTGTTCTATAAAGATTCATGGTCAATTGAAATTGTGTGGTTTTCGTGCAGTAAATGGTACTCTGTACAAAGCAGCCATTAAAACATTAGTACCGGAACGTCAAGTTGATGTATGTTCTGTTGTCGAGGGTAAATCTGATCTGTTACTGCTGTATCATGCGAGATGGGGTCATCAAGATAAACGTCATATGAAATCAAAATTCAAGAAAGATTTTTGTATTGATGTCAAAATAGATGAAGCAGAAATCTGCGAACCATGTACATATAGAAAAGCACATCGTTTACCATTTGGTACAAGAGAGATGTCAAAAACTCCAGGTGAACTAATACCAACAGATATATGTGAACCTTTTGATGAATAATTGGGAAAGAAGCGTTACTTTTTTTGTTTAAGGATAATTATACAAAATTTAGACACACACAAAGACATTGAGACATTCAGTAAAAGAGATGCTGAGTGTTAATGGCAAGGAGTTTGATAATGGAGAGGTTAGATCTATCTTACGCAAAACACAAAAATTGACGGCACTCTACACTCGTGCAGCAGAATGGAATTTGTGACCGAGACAATAGATCTGTAGTTGAAATTACCAGGAACCTGAAATATTCAAATCCAGAAGTGACCTATCCAGCAGGATTAAGGGCTGAATTAGTTAACACCGCGGTATATATTCTCAACAGAACGGGGAAATCATCTGTAGGGTGTTAGTCCTTACGAATTATGGAATGGAAGAAGCCGCGAACCAAACATCTAAGGATCATTGATTCAACATATGGTCCACGTCCATATCCCTAGTCAGAAAAGAAGAAAAATGGATGGAAAAGCCGTAAAAAGGCGCCTCATAGGATATGATGGTGAAGGACGGTTTAGAAGTTTGATTGAAAAGGATCAAAGCGTTATTATGTCTAGAGATATATGATTTGAAGAGAGACCTGTATGCTGTAATGAACATATTAAATTATCACTTGAAGAAGTGAAACCAGAAGAGGAAACCGTTAATGATGAGTCACAAGCTTGTGAGAGAAACAGTTCAGTGGAAGACCTTGATGAAGATATTTCAGAGCTTCAAGAAGAGGGACTAGGTGCCAGTCTAAGAGATCGGTCAAATTTAAAAAAGTTCTTTGGATTATTATATTCTTTACAATCAGGGAAAGAAAATAATACAAAGCAGAAGTTTCCATACAGAGAAGCAGTCGGAGCATTCATGTATCTATAGCTTGGGACTAGACCAGATCTGGCCTACAGTCAGGGACAACTAGCAACGGAATTCAACATGTTTCGACGCAGCAGCAGGTGGCAAACATCATGACCAAAGCACTTCAGAGGACTCGTTGGCGGGTTTTGTGAGGTGAATTAGGGTTGCCGTAGGATTGAATTATTTTTCTTTCATCATGAACATGAATGAACATTCAACATGAATTCTTTTTTCATTCATCATATTCACCAGAAGCTGTTTTGCTAATCTACTTACCTTTATGGTGTTCACTTCGCATGAAGATAGAAAAAAATGGGTTCATTTATAAATATTAGTTTAAAACTAAGATATTATCTTCTTCATTTGACCAAAATGATTTTAAGTGCCCTAAACGCACTATAAAAACTATAATATATTTTTTAGTGTTTGAAAAGATTCAAAAGACATATGCAGATAATTCTGGCGATTAAAGTGGGTGTAAAATTCACCAATTTTTATAGTTGTGTTGTGGAGTTGTGCAAGACTGGCGATGTTTTGATTGAAAATTTATATTTTCATTTCTATACTAGGTTATTTTTTACGAACCGCTAATCATCCAGCTAGTCTAAAAGGTTACACATTAACAGTTTTTAGTATTATCGCTTTCGATGCAATCCACATCAAGAAATTAATGCAAAATTAATAGTAGAAGATAATTTTTATTGATAATGTTGAAACTATAATCAAACGCGATTTTCGAATATATACTTTTGTTTTATTTTTAGCAAATTTGGTATCTAGATCTGGTGAGTCCAGACAGATCCCTAAAATTAATTTTTTTTGCAAAATATTACTTACACTGTCTAAAATGATTATTTATATAGCTCAGGTAATAGACTAGATAATTAATTAAAAATAATGTGATAAACCTGAAGCCCCATCTTATTGTTGCTTGATATAAATATTTTTATGTAATTCGTGAAATTGTAATAAGAATATTCTATTTTAATTGTTTGGATATCATAATTAAATGCTGATATATTTTATGGTCGTTAATTTAACGGTCCTATCATTTTAATAACGTCAATCACGCCTAATTAATATTCAAAAACGACCAGATTCGGTTCGATCACCGCCAAAAATATATTTAACATAACAGAACGTCGCAAAAAAAAACCTTCGTGAGTGTATTTTTCGCATGGCCGCTTTCTCATTTCATGCAAAAACCCATACAACATTTGCATGCACAATTATTATTTACCTTGATTCCAAAGAACTTCTTGTTCTGCCACGATGGTGTCGTCGTCAGACCATAAAATCTCTTCAGTTGAGGCTGCAATGCTTTCGCATTCCATCATACTGTCAAAGTCTAAACTCTGACGAAAATCCATTTTGATTCTTGTGTAGTCTAGAAAAAATAAATAATTATTTTAGTCTGTGGCAGTACGTAATTTGAGTTTCTCGCGATTTTGAAGTTTGGAATGACATTCAAAAAATTTAGCCAATAAGAACGTTTGGCCATATTGACTAACTTCAAGTACCTATTTTTTATAATTAAACAATGGGCAATATAATAGAGAGTAATTTGCGTTATATATATATATATATATATATATATATATCCTTTTACCAACTATGGGTATATCTGAACTGGGCCTAAAGTTTAACGTGGGCTCCGAACCACGATCCTCAGCATTACGCCTACCGAATGGCGAGTGACCAACTTTAGAAACCATCCTAGAAGGCATCCTGTCTTACCTAGCCTGATTACTGGCGTGACTGGGATCATTTTCCTTGTCGGATTTTACACTCTTGTCTAGAATAATCACAAATTTTAAAAAGTCACAAACATAAATTTACGACCATGCCCCAGCAAGATTCGAACTCGCGGCTATCGCAACAGTAGAAGAACCGTCCTATCGCCTTTACCACTGCGCCACCAAGCCGGCAATTTTCGTTTTTAATAATAAAATTTAAAATATCGATAAGGTGATCATTATTGAAGTGTACAACTTTTGCCAACGTGACAGAAGCCTTTTGATAATTCACAACAAAAATAAAAATATTAACTTTAGATTTTTTAGTTAAAAAGCACACATATTGCAACTAGCTATTCACTATCTAGTTATGTTTCTTCATTTAGATTTAAGAATTCAGACCCAAGCTTAATTAGTATTTGATGGATGTATTCACACTGATGTACTCTCAAAAAGGTTGTTTGTTTCTTGAATCTCCCGATCAAGTCAATTGTTGTCGAGTAGTTGTACTAGTTTAACGATTTTATTTTCGCGCAATCTTACTAGGTTTTTTTTTCGCAAAAATATTTATCATTTCTTTACCTTTCTAACCTTTTCGTAACTACCCTTTCTATTATTTTTCCTGTAAGTCTTTGTGATGAGTCATTTAGAGTTTAGAATTTAGAATTGGCCCGCTTATTAACCAAAAATTTAGTATCGAATAAATAATAGATAGAGAAACGGTTTGACTACAGAAACAGTAACCATAAAAGACAAAACAAATTCTTAGATTATAGTTACTTCTCAGCAAATATTGTCAATTGCGGCAATTTCTGCAAGTGGCTTGTAAATAAATGAATAGTGAACATGTACACTGTGCCATAATGTATTTTTAAAATTGATATCTCGTTTTAATTATTGTTCCTGCATCTACTAATCACCTTCTGTTCCTTAATTAGATCTTCAGTTTATTTCTCAACACATATAATAATTTACAATTGAGTTTTTTCGGTTTATTGTAACTGCTGTTTGTATGTACCACTTTGATCAAAAAATTTTACTTCAGTAAAATATCCATTTATTTCTATCTGTCTAATATTTAATAATTTTTAATACTCATTATAATTACTATGTTATAAGAATTAGTTTAGCATAATCTTTTACCATAATTTATTTTAACTTCAATATATTGCAAATATTCAATATAATTGCAGTGGTCTTCCATGATGGTTTAGTAGCTGCAATGGTCAAGGCATCAAGACAATCCTCCTATTGTTGTGATAATCCAAATTCCACTCCCACTAGGGTATGGTTGTAAATTTATACTTATGATTGTTTGTATTTATCCATAGGAGAGAATATATAAACAAATCGTAAAACATAATCTCAATAATTTGATGTGCAAAACGAGCTAAAATCTATTTTGATTTCTACAAGCCTTTTTGTTTTATGAATTTTTGTACTCAACTCGTCCAAAAAGTGACGATAAAATACATGTCTACTGGTCTACCAGTAACTTAACAGTTAACACCAGTAACTCACAAATCAAATTTCTTTGGAATTTTAAAACTTGACTAGTTTCTTCACAAGAGAGCCTTGCCTTGGAGACCTTGCATATTCAAGTCAATGAAATCAAATTATAGCGAAATTATTTCATAGTAATCGTTTCTAAAATGATCCAAACGTTGTTGACAAAGTTATATCAATATAAATGTTAAACTTTCTATCATAGTATTGTTTAATTATTAGTACTGTTTAAATGGAATGGAACGAAAATGGAATATTAAGCCTATATCGAATTTGTGAACTTATTGAATAACCTCGTATATTCCCTAATTTCTATTAATAAAATGAAAATCAAGCGAATATTTCATTATTTCTGGCATTCCGATAAATTTTACTAGAAATGACAAAACCACAGAAAAATGCAAGAAAACATTTAAATTCAAATATCAACAAAGAAAGTACTTGTTAACATTTATTTATACAGCAAATGCGTGTATTGAAATAAACTGTAATTTTACGAAACAAAGCTCAACGTTAATCAAATATTGAAATGGTGCTCATTCCGTTAGTTTCACTATGTTATTATATAATACAACCAATAGTCAGAAGTGTTAATTTCTTCAAATTTTATATAGCAAATAAAATTTATGGTCGAGAAATATTTACAAGGCTTCTTTTTAGCTAGAAAAATGCACTTTATTTACACGGCAATGTATTGATACTTTGAATATCTGTTTCGTAATAGATATTGTCACTTAATACCGCTGGCCTTAAATTCACTGGTTGTCATTTTCATGGAATGTAAAGAATTTTCGTTAATACTATTGGGAATGCTAAAGCTAAAATGAAATAAAGAGTCACACCTTGTCAGAAACAACATCGAAACTACTGTATGCCTAAAAAATAATTCGATATTGAACATAATAAAGCTTTTGGTAAATATGTGCCTGTGGCAAATTGAAAATTCATTTTAGAAACAGACAATATGTTTCTTCTTGTTTTATCCAATTTAAAAAAAAATAGAGTGCAGTTTAACAAGTT
Organism: Rhynchophorus ferrugineus; assembly: GCF_030347505.1. Lineage (NCBI taxonomy): Eukaryota > Metazoa > Arthropoda > Insecta > Coleoptera > Curculionidae > Rhynchophorus > Rhynchophorus ferrugineus. The sequence goes on along the minus strand of NW_027472580.1, from coordinate 83,822,845 downwards.
CGGACATCTAACGGAATCAGCCTGCAAAATCGTCCGGTTGTCAAACGTCTGCAAAATTGTTTAAAATATTAATTATAACTACACGTTACAAACCACAAAATGCAGATATTTTCCTTTTTAAGTTACAAAAACAGTATTACTTATTCGGTGATTATAAACCGGCAAAATTTTTCTCAACGCTTTGCTTGTTTTCATAAATTTCAAATCGCTGCTTATTATTACAGACGAAATCCCAAAAGTCGATGTTGCTAAATTTACAGTTAGGCTATTTGCGTTATGGATGTATTTTATTTTCAAGACTTTTCTGACTTTCTGACATTAACTTTTATATTTTGTTTTCAAACAAAAAACAATAATAGATTAGATACGTTTTTTAGTATTTGGTACAATATATAGTTCTTGCCTTTAGATTTGGCAACACACCATATTATTGCAAGCCAAGCATTCCCCAAAAGAAAAGGGGACGTACCGTATTGCTCTGATTAAACGTTTTGCATTTATTTGTTAAACTCATAAAGCGTTTGACGTGGCTTCTTATAAAGTTATATTTTGACGTTCTTTTTAGTAAAAAAGAAGGCCTTTTACCTTAACATTTTAGCATTTTAATAGCATAACAAAAATGGAGTGTAAAAAGGTAAGTTTAGTTTCAGTTGCTACAAATAGGATAAAGCCAAGCGTTTCTCAAAAGAAATGACGATGTACCGTATTGCTTTGATTAAACGTTGGGCATTTATTTGTTTAACTATTAAAGCGTTTGATATGGCATTTTAAAAGTTATATTGTGATGTTCCTTTTTATTTAAAAAGAAGTCCTTTTAGTTTAACATTTCAGCGTTATAACAGGATTACACATATAGAGAGTCAAAGGTAGGTTTAGTTTCAGTTGTTACAAATAGGATAAATTAATTAAATGACTTAAATTTTGCAGTGAAAGTTTTTTTATTATTTAATTAATATATTGTTACTAGTCGTTTCTGTCTAACCTACAATTTGTCTTTATTATAACTTAAATCTAGGTATATAAGTAGGAGGACCCATCGGCCCTATATCAGTCTCTGGTGAAATAATATTTATACATGTTACTGTTGAATTTTTTAATATATGCACCTCACTACACAAGATCAGATGGTTTGATTCTTTTGAGCCTGTGTCCTGTCCTGGTCGTATCCAATACTTGTAATATTTAAATATTCGTGTGAGAATGGAGTCTTTCCTCATGCCCCCTTGCAATTCTCTTGATTTCTTGACTGACTGTGGGTATCTGAAGGTATCGATGTAGGTAATCAGTCCTACAGTATTTGGGTGCACCCACAATAACTCTCAGGACTTTGTTCTGAAAAATTTGTATTTTATTTATGTTACTATTTGCAGAACATCCCCATAATTGAACTCTGTATGTCCATATAGGCAGTGAAAGTAAATTAATATGTCAAGTTTGTAATATGACATACTTGGCAGCAAGAGAAAGAAAGATTTCACCATGGGCTGCTGCACAACTAAAGCCGATAACAAGAAGGATCATCTTCTGTGTCTTCAATTTAATGATTTTTATATCCATACATACTGAATTTTTGCAGCGTCTTTTTTCGATCTATAATATAGATATTAAACAATCTAATCTATATTTTAGAATTTGTAAGGCTTTGAAAGTTGGAAGCCACAGGACGATAAAGAAAAAAATATTGCTTAAAGAATTTCTTAGAAAATAAGAAGTCAAGAAGCTTATATAGCACTGTATAAGGAGTTATCATCAAGGTACTATTTTCCATAAAACTATCGATATGATTATTATCTTACGATTGAATTTTAGGTAGTATACGATAAGTCAAGAAGGGTTACAGGCAAAAAATTAATTTGAGTCTGTCTCTATAAGTTTTTTTTGTTAAGAATGTTATAAGACTCAATATTGAAGCAAATACAAGTAGTCAAAATGAATCCCAGAATAATATTCGACAATTGAATTTTGATAAGGTAATGGGGAATTATATATTTAATTAATTTCAATTAATTGTCCAGTTTATAGGCTTTGCAGAGGTGCAGGAAAATATTGCAACCATTAATCCTGAAAAGGTAGCTTTATAGTACTTTGTATTGATTGTACTTGCTACAGCTGTATGATTTCCTGATAATTACTCAAGTAGTATGAAGAGTAAGGGTGATACTAAGGGTGACGAATCAAGATCAGCTCGATGCTTGCTCTATCAGATATTAAATATATGACATGTACAAAGACAGTGAGTAGTTTCTTAAACATAAACTTAATTTACTACAATTATTTCAGAGGAAACTGTTAACCTGAAAGTATCCATAAAAATCTTAGAGTTATGCAGCTCTTTGTAGAATGTAGAACATCCTTTCATACACTGTTAGGTAACATAAGATTTAAATGCTATAGAGATAATCTACGAAAAGGCCGAATGGAACTTCCAGCCGAAGCCAGTTTTAGAAACTTATTGAGCAACTTTTTTCAATAAAAGCATTTTGATTGTGAAAAAATATCATAATACATACAATAGCTTATTATTTAACCTACATATCAATAGGAACTAACTAAATAACTTAATGGCTCTATAAGTGTTTTAAGCATCTACACTGGGTTAACGGAAAATTCGGATATTTATCGAAGCTTCTACCTTTAGTAGTTGATTTCCAAGACAACTCATTATTTCATACAATAATTGGATAAACTAACACCAGCATTTTTGTTGCGTATGAATAATATAAATAGGTAAATATTTATAAAAACCTTAGACACAAATATAAAGAAAAATCCGATATTAATTAATTAATTTTCTTATTTTAACTCACAGATTTGTTATAATGAACTATTTCTAATCCTGATTATTTTTAAATCTCTTGATTCAGAATATTAATTAATTTTTAGTCATTTATGGAATAATTTAATTTCTATAATAGCTATAGAACGGAAAGTTACCTATTAATTATATATTATTATTGTTGGGTATTTGTTAAGATTTAATTAAATAACATAGTATATGTATTAATTAATATTTAAATGGAATACTATAAAGAACTAAAGAAATTAGAATGAAGCCATGTTTTATAATTAGTGAGACTATGTTTCGTGAACTTTTCGTAATTAGTTATTTGATATTATAATATCAGTACATCAATATTTTCAGATATTGAAACAATATTGTGTGGAAGTACTGATTGTTAATAATTTACAAACTAGCTAAAGCCTCCTTAAAATAATGAAAATGAGTCCCCGGCCTGACAAATAGATTGCGCTACTATAATTAAATCCATATGTTTTTTAGTTAGACCTAACCCTCAAAAGATGCCTGTATAAATTTGGCAGCTGTCGGCTCATTAGTTAGTGAATTATAGCATTTTGAGTGAGACAACTTTTGTTATTGTCAAAAAAATGGATAAAAAGGAATTTCGCGTATTGATACAATATTCCTTTTTGAGGAGAAAAAATACAGTTGAAGCAAAAACCTGGCTTAATGCCGAGTTTCTGAACACTGCCCCAGGAAAATCAGCCATCAAGGAGTGGTATGCTAAGTTTAGACGTGATGAAATGAGCACCGAAGACGGTGAACGCAGTGGACGCCCAAAAGAGGTTGTTACCGAGGAAAACATTTAAAAAATCCACAATATGATTTTGAATGACCGTAAATTGAAATTGAATGAAATAGCAGACACTCTAAAAATATCAACTGAACGTGTACAACATATCATTCACGAATATTTGGGTATGAGAAAGCTCTGTGCAAAGTGGGTGCCGCGCGAACTCACTTTTGACCAAAAACAACGACGACTTGATGATTTGGAGCAGTGTTTGAAGATGATCAAGTTTAATAGATCCGAGTTTTGCGTCGATATGTGACAACTGATGAAACATGGCTCCATCATTTCACTCCGAAGTCCAATCGACAGTCATCCGAGTGGACTGCACATGATGAATCCGCTCCAAAGCGTGGGAAAACGACATACAGTCAGCTGGCAAGGTTATGGCGGCTGTATTTTGGGATGCGCATGGAATAATTTTCATTGATTATATGAAAAAGGAAGGACCGTCAATAGCGACTATTACATAGCATTATTGGACCGTTTGATGGACCAAATCGCCGAAAAACGGCAGCATTTGAAGAAAAAGAAAGTGCTGCTTCATCAAGATAATGCACCATGTCAGAAATCCAGGAATAGGAATTTGAATTGCTTCCTCATCCACCGTATTTTCCAGATCTGGCCCCAGCGGCTATTTCCTGATCTCAGATCTCAACTGAATGCTCCCTGGGAAAAATTTTTTGTCGATTGAAGAGGTAATCGACGAAATTGAGGCCTATTTTGAAGTAAAAGACAAATCGTACTACAAAAATGACAGCAAAAGGTTGTGGGGTCGCTAATAATCAGTGTATCAACCTTGAAGGGAATTATGTTGAATAAAAAAAACTAATTTTGCCAAAAAATGTGTTTTACTATTTTAGGCCAGGGACTTTTCAATTGACCTGTTACTTGTATGAGTTATTTAAATATTATCGATACTTTATCGGTAATTTATTAATTGCTTCATAAGAACTGAAGCGTTGATATTAAATAATATAGAAAATAAATTATTTGATATAATATATAGGACGACTTTGTTACATTTTACTATTGTGTTCCTTGTTATAATGATTATGAGGATGATATTAAAGTGCTTTTATATTGCTGCTAGCTTTTTTGAACTTTTATATTATATTTTAAGGGGGAGTATATTACACATCAATAATTCTAAATTGAAAAGCCGTGTACTTGTGCATCGAAGCCAAAAGGTCCTTGGGGTTGATGGGCTAGAAATAAATAAATAAGCGTGTAAAACAATATGTTCTAGAAAAAACGAGTTCTGAATCTAGAATTTCACAATAGAATATAAAAGAATTTCGAGGCAAGGGAAATGATTTGGGTACCTTTGGATAAAATACCATTTTTTCTGTTCTGTTTCTGAAATACCATTCAAAACTTTATCTACTCAAACAGCAATGATGATATTTTGTAAATGAACAGATGGTATTTTTTAATATATTGTTTTCAATATGTATTATAAATGTTTTATTTACTAATTTAATAATGTTTATTATATTATGATCTAAAATTATTAATAATCCGTCATTCGTTGTAATCTTTAAGTAAAACTTTAACATTTTATTATTATATGACAATAGTTCATGTGAAAATCTATGCCCCAGAATTAAGACACTGTAGATAATACATTACTAATTATAAATTTTCAAACATTTTTATTAACAAAGATCTATTTAATTTACTTAATTTCTTTTTTTACTACCTTTCGTTTTTCTATTATTTGGTTTAGTTAAATAAACAAAATTTTAGGGCATATATTATTCACGCCGTCCAACACATTTAAATCGCACCCTCTTATCTATATCAAATAATATCATTTAAAGATGGCTTGGCAGCTTCAGCTGCTAAGGCGACAGGATGATCCCCCTTTTGCTGCGATAGTTGGAAATCCGTTTATATCTGTCAGTGAAGTTTTAAATATCTCTAGACAACATTGTAAGACGCTACAAACGAAACCATCTTAGTCACGCTAGTAGCGCTGGTTTCTAAGTTGGTCACTAGCCAGTTGGTAGGCTTAATGCCGAGGACCGTGGTTCGGAGCCCACGTAGAACCGTAGATCCAGTCCAGATAAACCATCGTTGATTAAAAGGAGACTTTAAAACATAATAAAAGAAAATAAAAATGAAAATAAAATCTTAGAGTATTAATTTATCTATGTTACAAGTAATTTCTAAAAATTAACAGAAGCATAAAATGTTAATAATTATATATACATAATAACTAACATTACTTTTATTTTTAGATAAAGCCTTGTATAGTACGTCAAGATGGCCTGTCTACCGTTAACACACGTACATAAAAAAGCTTTTTCACATCATCTGTGTCTTATACAAGCTTCCTTTCAATAACTACAAAACAATGACAGCGCCGCGGTATCTGAAAGAGTTGTCAACATTTTGGATCGCAAAACAGATAAAAACTATCCTAATTGGTCATAGTCGGCTGATAACGTCCATTTAATTAAATAAACCGTGAAGCTTCCTACATGATATAAATTGTTTCTCGTTAGAATATCACTAGTCGATCAGAATATTAAGTAATGTGTATCAATATATCTTTTTTTCGATTGAATATATTAGTCGCAACTATTCCTAAATATTCTTGTATAACATATGTAGTATTTTAATAGTTACATTAAAATCAATATTAATGACTATAATAAAATTAATAGGAATATTGTTTTATTTTGTCAAATTGTACCAGTGTTGAGAAAATACTGAGGAAATATTGGAGTGTTGAATGAAATATCACCGTTTTGCAGATAATGGGGTATAAGTGTGTCAGGATTTGAAATATGGAAAATAAATTATGATGTAATATGCACAATTTGTTAAGCTAGTCTAGGCGATTTTTCAAGGTATTAAGGTTTATCAATTTTTTTCAAACTTACTCTTTCGTATTTCTACTGAATTTATTGCAATGCATTTAATTGGTTAATGATTAATGACGAATGCTTGTTTACTAAAGTAGAATCAGCTAAATATCTCGCCATACATCTTGATAGATTAAATTGAAAATCATATTGCAAAAAATATAGAGCCGAATACAGAACCTTTTCCTTTTTCGAACAGTTAAAGAAACCAGACCGGATCAGACTCAAAATTAATCAACTGTAATAGTTAAACCGAAGATACTCTCAACTTGATCTAAAATCAAATAGATTCGTTTATCAATCCATTATAAAGACAATTTAGGCCTGTAAAGTAAAAACAGGGTTAAAGTAAACCATCAAGCCAACTACAATCCATAACTGTTAAAACAAGGTTCTTAGATTGCTGATCACTACGTAACGAACGAAAAACTGCACGGTGGCCTTTATATCAAATGGATTTATGAAGTTATCGACGATTTCGCGAAAAAGTATGAAATAAGGTTACTAAATCGCAGTATAAAACCACACAAATTTATATAGTGTATAAGTGTTTTCTCTATAACTCTCTATAACTCTTAACTATAGCTTAAGTAGTTTAGTTTTGTTTTAATTTGTGAAATATATACTGATGAATTAACCCATACTCCCCTTGCTTGTTTAGTGATGCAAGTACAACAAAACAGAAGTAATAAATTAATTTATTAATTAAATGTAGACAAATGTTAAACAATCTAACCTAACTATATATTTCTAACCTAACAATATAAAATATTTTTAACAAAACAATTGAACCGACTTCAAAGAATAAATAAGGAATTCACTAAAAATTAAAAAATATTGAAACTTAGATTTTTAACACAAAAAAAGACGTATTTTATATTCTAGTATATACAAACAATCTAGCCTAATACCTACCAAAAACTTTGAATTCAGTGCCGAACCCAAACAGTTATATTAATTTAGATTTGTTTTGTTCGTAATTTAATTTTGTCCATATCACAAAATTATATTATTGTTTTTAGATCAATAGGCTTAGGTAGTTATTAAGCTAAATTGTGTGTATGTAGTAATATATAAAATACATGTAGTAGATAGATTTAATAAGGTTTTTGTTTATTTTTATTTAGTTATTACAAATATTATTGTTTATATATTTTATTTTAAAACGTTTTTTTTGTGATAATCTAAGTTTATTTATGTGTTTAAGTCTAAGTAATTTAAGTTTATTCAGTGAATATTTTATGATTATATTATTCTTTAATTTTTATTGGGTCCCTTATTTATAGAAGTCGGATCAATTTTTTTGTTAAAAATGTGTTATTTTTCTCTCTTTGGTGTTAGGTATTTACTCAATAAATTACGCAGTTATTTTATTAAGTATAACAATTGGTAGACCAAGTAAAGGTGCAGCCCGTATGAGGAAATAGGAATAAACAATCACTGAAAATAAGGGACGCTACAGGCCTCGGGGTCCACTACCTAGCCTAAGAGATTTGAGAAATGTTCTAACCAAACTAGAATAACAAAGAGTTGTTATCCCCGCCGGGAATCGAACCCGCGACCTCCGCGTGTGAGCTGAACGCTCTAACCGTTACACCTTAGAAGCCGTTGTCAACAATATTTCTACGACTACTCATATGATATGGTTGGTGCTTAAAAAGCAAACAATGGCTTTTGCGCTGAACGACTTCCGATTTTTCGTCACATCAGCTCAACAATGGCTTTATACACAAATATCTCACTATTCTAGATAAAAAAAATATATGAAAACTTTGAACGAGCCTTTGAAATTTGATCCCCTTCTCCCCATCAGATCCTGACTTAGTTCCAATGGGACTACTGCTCATTCTTTCGAATAAAAAAAGGATTTTGAAAATCGGTCCATAATTGATAGATAAATCGGCGAACATACATTAAGAAGATATATACAGACGAACATATAGAAACTCCACCTTTTTTATTTGAAGTCGCTTAATAAAATAGGTTTTCTCGTATTCTTTAGTTATCTGGTGTGTACTGATGCTAATCATCGGATACTCATACTGATACTTCCGGCTTTCATTACCATTCTTGCTTCGCTTGAATAAATCTGCCGTCGAAACCGAAGTGAAGTAGGGAAATTGCTGAATGTACAAACAATCATGGGTTAGTCCAAGAGAGACATCCACAAGAACATTGAAAAGGAATAGCCATAAAGTTCTGTTGTGCATATGGTGGGATCAGCAAGATATAAGTTATTAGGAGCTACTAAAACCGAATGAAGCTGATACTGAAGATATCTATCGACGACAATTAAACAAATTATATGCCACTTTACTAGTAACATCTGCAAAAGTTATGAGAATAATAAAGCAGAAATCATTTAAAATAGAACCTATTTTTGAATGGCATAAATAAATCAATAAAAAGAAATAGATACGCATCCTGTACGGGGCAAGGTCAAAAGACGCACTATTTTTTCATTCTCTTCACGTTAAAAGCCACACATGCATGCATCTTTGAAAGTGTTCGCATAATCCATTACGTTTTAAGCTCGTTTCTATATTTATCAGGACCCCTGCGAAGCCTCCTATATTCGTGTATGTCTTGGCGCGTTGATCTTCAACTGTAAGCAGAGGAAATATACTACAGTATACAGTGGTTTACGTAAACTGAGGAGAGCATTTTAATGTTAACGGTTACTTTATCGATTCAACATTAATAAAAGTATACGTAATGTTTAAAAATAGAGTGCTTTTAAAATATATACCACCATTAGTTTAATATTTATTTGTTTAAAGATTTAATAAAATAAGATAGGAAATAGTTATTATGCTCTTTAGTATAAGATGTGCTCTTTCTAGCTATAGTCTATCCAAAGTTTTTTACATCCGCCATAAAGATGTTTAATGAATTGCCTGCCGCAATTTCTAAATTCGTTTTAGAATCAGACAATATTTTTCTTCTCATTTTATTCCAGTTAAAAAGAGACATAATGCTGTCGAAGTCTACCAGTTGTCAGACGAATGCAAAATTCTTGAAAGCCATAGTGACAAGAGATTGTAACTCTAGATTATAAACTATTGTGGCTGTATAACTGTAGTTTTTAGATGTAAAAGCTAATGTTAAAATAAATTATGTTTGACATTTTTGTTCAATTATTTTATTTCTATTAGAATTTTGTTGTATATCAAAGATAAACTGAACTTAAACTCAGAGTTGATGCGGCAACATTGCGACGTTTTGACGTTATAAATTTATATGACGTATGTACAAAATAACTTTGAATAGACTATATGTACGTATTTGCAGCATATATACATTAAGTTTTAGGAAATTGTGACTTAAGGATTTGGGAATCCACAGTCAAATTAAAGATATTGAGTCATATTCATTTAAATATTATATTGTAACTTTCAGTGCCTTTATAATTCTAAATAAAACATAAATATATTTAACATATAAGTGATTTTAAGAAATCATAATAAACATTAGACACTATGAAGACATTGAATTTAGAATTATTCACATGAACCTATGATGATGCTGTCCCGTCATATCCCAACTGTTTACATTGGATTTAAAGACTAAGTATGGCTTGGAGTAAAATATGTAGCAGACAATGATTTGTAAGATTTATGAGACGAAAATCCAAGTTCAAATTTAGGGAATCTCGAGGAATTGTTAAACAGTTCGGCAGTCCATGAATGAACTGATTCTAGATGTTTATCTTCGAGAGGACAGCTGTTATTTCAATCGTTTTATCAAGAATCCGTCAACACTGACACCGAAGTGGAGTAAGTATTGCTATGGATACGTTAGATATTATGAGTTTTACGAAATATAATTATTTATTATACCAACTTTTCTCAAAATTGTTTTTCTGGTATTTGTAAAGTGAAAAAAATGCCAGAATACATGGAAACACCTAATGAATGTAATATTATTTATAACCATTTTGATACTCTATAATATTTTTAAATGGAACACTGCCTTACAATAAATGATCATTCCATATAAAATAGTTTTCATTGTATTTTTTGTTTATTTTATCGATTTTTAAATTAACGAGAATTGTGATATTTAATCGCAATTAAATTCATCTATTCAAGACATCGCCATAAGCAGGTATGCTCTGCCATCAAGCGAAGCAGGTTTCAACTACCTGCTCTGTTACAACGGGTTTTTCTTAAGTTGATATGGATTTGTTAACGAAGGCTAACAAAACCTCCGATAGATGTCGCGACCGGTACTGAAAATATTTTTTGTGTCAAATTGTTTTTTTTATCAAAGCAGTATATGTATATGTAATAAATATTTTTGTATTTGATATATAAAATGTATGTAGGTAATATATACATAAATAAATCACCCAATATTAAATGTGTATTTAATTATCGTATTAACTATAACAATTATTTAAAATTAACAGGATTTTTGATGATTTTAATGATGTATTGATATTAATTATTTCATTGCCAGGTTGTCCAGCTAGTACCAAATGGTATTTTGCTGTTATTGTTCTAAATCCGGGAAATTTGGAATTTGCGGGTGACAGAAATCCTGGGGTACGATGGGGATTGCCGTATATCAGCTACCTACCGCGAATGGTGAGAGGGTAAGGCTTTGGTCAACGTATTTGCATTTTGTAAGCTGCCAAGGAATAACTTTACACTAAGCATATTCTGAAAACCACCTCAATGTGGAATTTATAATATTTACAAGCTCGGATTTTTTTAAATAAAGACTTTTAATTGAAAGCTGCATGTCTATCAGCGAGACTTGGGGCTCTTTAGGAGATGTTCTGACGTGAAGTGTTCCCTTTTCAACACGCAATTTTTTTAGTAGTTTTAAAAGTCGTTCATAAATTTATATTTATTCCTTAAAAAGAGGCAGCTTGGCCTTTTGCACTTATTTCTCGGTTATTCAAATGATTCCTTGGTGTAGTTAAGTGGAATTCGGGCAAATGTATAGCGGCTAAAGTTGCAAGGTCACAAAACACGTGATGAAGTTGCTCACAGACCACTAAGTATGAACTATTCCAATGTGGACACATTGGAACTTAAAAAAAAACACACTAACACCATGGAATCCCGGCACAAGCATTACAGATCAGGATGGACGGTCACCAAAGGCGAAATGAAAGTGCTGTGAACGAATACGGTCTACTGGAATTTGCAAGCTTTAGCTTCTCAGACGTGGATTACTGGAATATGAAGACACCAAAACTTGGAAAATCATGCAATACAGAGTATTCCGTGCAAATTTGGGCAGAAAGAGTGCAATTTCGAAGGTCATTAAAGGCAAACTGGGGGGTAAAGATACAGAGGACACTCCAAAATAATTTTATTACAATCATAAGTGGTCCAGATTGGACGACAAGGTAATTTATCTAGGAGGGACGTGCTAACAGGTCAATTGAAAAATCTCCGGCCTGACATATTTACGGCGTTACTAGAATTAAATCCATATATTTTTTAGTTAGCTCTAACACTCAAAAGATGCGTATATAAATTTGACAACTGTCGGATCATTAGTTTGTAAATTATAGCATTTTGAGTGAAGCAACTTTTGAATTTCGCGTGTTCAATTTCGAAAATCAACCATCAAGGATTGCTTTGCTAAATTTAGACGTGGTGAAATGAGCACCGAAGACGGTGAATGCAGTGGACGCCCAAAAGAGGTTATTACCGACGAAACCATTTAAAAAATCCACAAAATGATTTTGAATGACAGTAAATTGAAATTGAGTGAGATAGCAGACACTCTAGAGATATCAACTGAACGTGTACATCATATCATTCACGAATATTTGGGTATGAGAAAGCTCTGTGCAAAGTGGGTGCCGCGCGAACTCAGTTTTGACCAAAAAGAACGACGAGTTGATGATTCGGAGCACTGTTTGAAGATGATCAAGCGTAATAAACCGAAGTTCTTGCGTCGATATGTGCGAATGGATGAAATATGGCTCCATCATTTCACTCTGAAATCCAATCCGAGTAAACTGTACACGATGAACCCGCTCCAAAGCGTGAAAAACAGTCGGCTGCCAAGGCTATGGCGTCTGTATTTTGGGATGCGCATGGAATTTTCATTGACTACCTTGAAAAAGGAAGGACCATCAACAGCGACTATTACATAGCGTGATTGGACCGTTTGAAGGACGAAATCGCCGAAAATCGGCCGCATTTGATGAAAAAGAAAGTGCTGCTTCACTAAGACCGTGTCACAAATCAGTGAAAACGATGGCAAAAATCCATGAATTGGGCTCCGAATTTGCTTCCTCATCCACCGTATTCTCCAGATCTGGCTCTAAGCGATTATTTCCTGTTCTCAGATCTCAAAAGAATGCTCGTTGAGTATAAATTTTCGTGGAATGAAGAGGTGATCGCCGAAACTGAGACTATTTTGAAGCAAAGGACAAATCGTACTACAAAAATGGTATCGAAAAGTTGGAGGGTCGATATAATCGGTGTATCACTCTTGAAGGGAATTATGTTGAATAAAAAAAATTTGCCAAAAAAATGTGTTCTACTATGATAGGCCGGGGACTTTTCAATTGACTTGTTATATAGCGCTATTAATACAGCTCCATTTAGGAACTGAGCATTCAAGCAAACGGGGCAATTTATTTTATTAACACTGAATAGTGTAACGAGTCTAGAGATAAGAATAATTTTACAATAAATTAAAAGCTTTTTTTTGTTTTAAACTTTTCCTTTTCATAACTTGCCCTGGCCTGTGGGATTCGAACCCACCTGACCTTCCTACCCGGTATATTCTATGTAAAGTAGTTCTATAACTCCAACTAAAATTTGAAGATTTATATAATAAAGTTAGTTCAAATTCTGATATAATTTATGATTTATTTATCATTTTTAAAACATCATTATACTAAGACAATATCACAAAGTCAAATTTAATTTACTTTATATGCCCTTTTATATCCTTTATTTCAACAGAAGCTGAAAAATTAAAATTTTAAACGGTCGAAAAGTTCCTCCACGAACATTATCCGGACAGACAACGTGCCTTTCTCGTATTGCTACCCTGTATAATGTTCGCAGGGGGTGGCTAAATTTAACAGAACAGTCAGACAGACTGGATGCTATTCCCATAGCTATTTTTAGGTCGTTAGTGGCGTCGAGGCGCATAGCGACGTCAAATTTGCTGTGCTGGTCCGTTTTCAAACGTTATTTTCTTTCGGTTTCTCCGGCCCGACCATCTCTTTTCTCGAACGAATAAGTTGACATTTTCTCGTTCTGTTTCTCTTTATATATGTGTTTTTTTTGAGGCACTTCGCGCTTTATTCTCTTTAAATATTATGTCTTGCCGTAAGACGATGATGTGGAAGGAGGAGGAAGAGGAGGAGGAGGAGATGTCGCTCGTTGGCGGGATTTAACGAAACGTAGCATAAAATTGGAAATGAAATATTATCGAGTTGGTTAGGTTTTGTTCCCTTCGTTCTCGTTCTGATTACCTTGTAAGATTTTTTTTATCACTGTTTGTTAGGACGTGGTTTCGAAGTATTTTTATTACACTTTAGTATACTTTATTACACAATAGTCTATTCAAAACAGTGGTGACGCAAGTCATCAATATGTGCCCGTCGAAAGCTGTAAATTCGTTTTAAAGTCAGGCAATATTTTCCTTCTCATTGTATTCTATTTAAAAAGAAATAAATGCTGTTTGAGATGTTCGAACATGTGACCGAATGTGCCTGCAAATGTTGTGACTACCATGGGGAACTAAACCATATCTTGCCTTTGCGGTGTTCTGAATATCAGGTTTTAAAGAACTTGGAGGAACCATCAGTTATTTTTATGGATAATGTACCATATCAGTGTACATTGGTGGAGAAGTTGCCAACAAGTGCATCAACAAAGGCTGCAATTAAGGAATGGCTTGAAGAACATAAAATAAGTTTTAATAAAGAACTGTTTGAAATAAAATTGAACTAAAATTGAACTAAAGTAAAGAATGAACTATTTTAAATTGTTATTACTCGGTTTTATATAATTTACTTTTTGGAAATAAACTTGAGAAAGCATACATGGTACACATACACAGAGTATTACGTCTTCTTTTCTATCACTACAAATTTAATTCAATTGAGTTGATATGGAGTATTGCAAAGAATTATTACAATAGGTATTCAGGTCAAGGAGGATATTCAAACCAGAACTATCTGGATTTATGGAAAGAGGCATTGTCAAAAATATCACCTTCGGTTTGGATGAGCTCGATCTTGTTAGACACATTCAAGAAGAAATTGATAAACGTTAGAATCGTGAGCAAGTTTTTATACATTGGAAATACACAGCTTAGTTATTCACTTGATTAGTGTTTCTGAAAGTGACAGTGATTGAATAAAACTTAATGAATGTTGGTTTATGATTCAATGCTGACAATTACCGAAACAAGATGATGAAAAAGGAAACAACTAAAGGTCAGTATATGATTAATATACTTTAGTTGTAGGAAATTGTATTATAGAGTGTGAAAGCTTTATGAGTATGTGTGTTATTGGTCAGAATATACATGAACGTTTGGTTAAAATGTATGAGGATAGAAATAATACTCATTGTTTTACATATATGGTATTAAGGAGAATGTAATGATTAAATGTAGTTTTATCAAGAAAGATATATACAGGTAGTAACAGAACAAACTAAGGAGAAATATAGTAATAACAAAATGACTTCACAAGGAATCATTGCATCCAAGGAAACAAGAACTAAGCGTAAATGGTAAATATGCTTTAATACTCAGATATAAAATGTTTTATTAAGTTTCTCATCTAGTGATATAATATGAATCATCTCGCTTTAGATGTTTTTTTGCTTATATAGTATGATATTAAAGTGGTCAACATGTGGTTTTAGTTGGCTAGCATTATCTGACATACAGCATTCATATACCTCATGAGCAATTAAGGGTATGATTATCTTCCATAGAGGTTACAGGATTTCGCCACTAAAATCGAGCGATTTGGCCCTTCCAGACCTTTTACAAATCAACTTGTCTCAGGTTATCACTCAAATTCAGTTATATCTATGTTGTACAGTCGTTGAAATTTGAATATAATAAAGGTTTACTGGCACAGCTTCTCCATTTTAACCTATACGATTCTTTATTAAAACTATATATAATGCATAATTTCCACGGAATATTTCTATTACTACATGACTGACTATACTACATGACTATTCACTTTCTGTCAGTGAATTTTAAAGGAAATCATTAATGAATTTGCATTATACATCGCCTCTAAGAGTAACTAAATAGTTGGTGCCTGTTTCATCGAGAATTGTGGATACAAATACCAAAATTGCTTCAACGGAAATGTGAATTAGACAAATGGAAATATAATCTGCTTCTCAATCAATAGGCTGACTAATGTTTGCCAGTATTTCTAACTTGGTAATAATATAAAATAATAAGCATAAACAAATGACCCTTTTTGAGGCATAAGTAACTGACAAAAGCCTAAATCAATAATATATTGAAGAACATTAACTTTTCAAGGAAACTGAAGGTATATTATATGCTTCTAGAATCGCAGAAGGTACTGGAACTTTGAATAACATTATTTCGAAATTTTGTTTTCAAAACTTCTACTGTATATTAATATGGTATTGGCTGAAATTTTTTAATTCTTGACTATATTATTGCCGAAAGGATACACCTAAATATCTTATGAATATAAATTACCCTTTCGGATAAAAATTATCTAAAAAAATATTTAAAAATTCAAACCCTTTTTAAATACCCTTCTGCATTTCTAATTTTATATTTAATTCATAAGAATATTTTGATATTCCCTCCTCTCTATATCTCGTAAATTATTATTTTTGTTTGGTTTTGATTTTAAAAGACGCTAAACAATATTCTACCTAGCGATTTTGTTTAACGTTCTAACAAAATAATATAAAAGTTTTAAATGGTAGGATTATTTCATTACATTTAAAAATTCGTTGAAAATTACTAATTTTAAAGCGCTCAAAGGGTTTTCTCTTTTTGTGAAGTCTGGGGCAGGGGAGTATAAAGAAGCTCTTTTCTTCTTTGTAAAGAAAAAAGTTCAACAAAATAGAACTGTATAAGTGTGTGTAAAAATTGCCCGATAAAATTATTTTTAAAAAAATATTGATATAACATATTGAAAATGTGTAAAAATATCTTAAGTATTAGATATTTCGAAACAATATTGATAATTTTTGGACCGATATATCGATATTTTTGATTTTTGATATTTTTTGAAACTTTTATGGAAAAATATCGATATTTTATATATCCTCCAAGATGCAATCAAAAAAAGAAAATTATTTAAATATTCTAAGCAACTTGGGAGAAAAAATTATAATTGGGTGTGAGTTTAACGCAAAAAATACAAGATGGGGAACCAGAATGACAACAACTAAAGGCAATGAACTGTCTAAAGCAGTTGTTGAAATAAGATGTATGGCTGTCATGTCAACTGGAAAACCAATTTATTGGCCAACTGATCAAGAGAAAACCCCAAACCTGTTAGATTTCTTCATAGTAAGAAACATTACATTCAACTATATAAAGGTCGAATAAAATTTTGAGCTAAGTTCAGATCAGGATTTGCAGAAGAATTGAACAACCGAATTCAACTAAATGTACCCCTCAAGACAACTGAACAATTACATTTTGAGGCTGCAAAATTCATAGTAGATATTCCTCAAGTTGCTTGGAATATTACTTCAGAAATTAAGAGTACAATTAAAGGAATTGATTATCCAAAAGAAGTAAAGAAAATGGTAGCTGAAAAATGAAAATTACGAAAAAGTGGCAACAAAACAGAACACCTGAATATAAAAATAATTTAAACAATATAACCCAAAAGCTGAAAAGGGAATTACTGGAAATTAAAAACAAAACGATAAGTGACTATCTGAGAGGTTTAATAGATGACAAAGAAACTAATTATTTACTCTGGAAAGCCATAAAATATCTAAAGCGCTCATGTGTACACAGTCCTTCTATAAGAGATCTATGTGATATTTGGGCACGTGACAATCACCAAAAATCAGAAGCATTTGCTGAATATCTAGAAAAAACTTTCAAACCAAACGAAACTAATATTGAATATAATTTGTCGGACATAGAAACTGAAAATTCGATGATTGAATTAGTCACGCCGAAACAGCTAACCAAAGTTATTGAAACTGACATTAACCCCAGGAAATCACTAGGCTACGATTTAATAAAAGGAGAATTAGTGCAAAAACTACCAAGAAAGGGAATTATAAAACTCACCAAATCGATCAATGCAGCATTTAGATTAAAACATGTCCCAAGCATTTGAAAGATGTCGGAAATTATAATGATCTCAAAACATGCGAAGCTATAAAACGAAATAAAAGCCTATAGATCACTGCTGCCAGTAATATTTAAGGACTTTGAAAAACTGCTGTTGAAAAGAATAAAACCGATCATAGAGAGAAAAAACTTAGTACCAACACACCAATTTGGGCTTATTAACAAGCACTCAACAATTGACCAAGCCCACAGAATAACAGATGTTATTGACAAAGCCTACGAAAGTAAAAAAGTATGCTTTGCTATATTCTTGGATGTAGCACAAGCCTTCGATAAGATTTGGCATGAAGCCCTTGTTCATAAACTACAGAAAATGTTACTAAAACAACACACCGAATTATTAAAATCATAGGTTACAACCATAACGTTTAGAGTCAAACATGAAGAAGCGTACTCTACAATAAAATAAGCTAAAGCAGGTGTACCACAAGGAAGTGTACTGGGACCAATGCTTTATCTATTCTACACTTGTGATATACCACAAATGGAGAATATTACGATGGCTACTTTTGCTGATAATACTGCGGTTATACCTGTCGCAAACAATAGTGAAGAATTAATGAGAGTAAAACTGTACATGTCCAGTTTACCTATAAACAGACCATAGAAGCACCAATAACATTAAATAATACTTATATCATTACATATAGCAACAAAGCTAAATATTTCGGAATGAATCTTGACGCAAAATTTCGTTGGAACATATAAAAAAGAACAGAAATAACTGGACTTGAAATTTAGGAAAATGTACTGGTTAATTGGAAAAAAATCACATTATCAGTACATAATAAATTGCTATTATATAAGCAAATACTGAAACCTATATGGACGGAGTTCAATTATGGGGATGTTCTGCAAAAAATAGCATAAATAAAATACTTCGTTATACAAACTAAAAAATCATGAATGTAAAAATGTTAATTTTTTTGTTTTTACAATTTAGAGAACGATTAGTTTGTTGACTGCTCTTTGATATAACATTACTCCTTTTTTATTGATTTTCGTTTGTTTAACGCAACTGTCTCATTAGTTTACCGTATATGGGCTATAAAAACACATCATTTCGATATTAAAATCCACATACGCTTGCTTTATAAATAAAAGGTATGTATTAAATTCGAACGTCTGCCTCTATAGTTCTCAAAAAGCCATAAATCCTTGAATAAACACCGTTTCATTAGAGAAATAAAATCGTCTGTTTTACCAGAATCATTACAAACATTTTGTCCGTGTATTCTGTCTCTAATACAAAGTTTCGTCGGTTTGGGTTTGGGCAGGGCCCGATGATAAATAAAAGAAATAAAACAAGAAGGCGTGTAAGGAAGAAAAACGAGCGTAAAAGTTTCCTTTTGATACTTGCGTAAATCGTTTAATTCGAAAAGAAGTTTTAATCCTTCCCGGAGATATTATCTCAGATTTTTCATGTGAAGTGAGGCAGAAAAAGTTCTTCTTTTTTTGTTCGTGAAATATTTGCGGCGTGTTAGTTTTGTTTTGAGACAATTCTTCGGCCGCAGTGTGGTTTCTTAATGATTGTTATGTTTTTGTTCGTCTTGGGTTTTGGTTTAGCGATAATGCCATTAGGAGCACGAAAAGTTATCATTAATAATATAAGAAAAAAGAAAATTATTAAATAGTAATATATATGAAAAATTGTAATAGGATAAAATAAGTAGGAACTCTTAATTAAGCTTAAATTTCTGCAATTAATATCACACAATGAGAAAAAAATAGATTTTACCATCTTGTTAGCGCTCCATCTTGGTTATGTAACGTTTAATTCAGTTTCGCTTGAACCATTGAATTCGATAGATGTCCAAATTTTGTTATGGACAAATATATGCCAGAAAAACGAGCAGAAATAGTGACAGTATTTATTGAAAATAATCGTTCCATTATTGCCACTCAGCGGATATTGCTTCAAAAATATCCTAATTGTCCAGTGCCTCACAAAACCACAAATTATCGTTTACATGCGAATTGTCGACTATACGGTACGACAGCTCACAGCCCTTGGTATGGAAGGCAATAGACGTCTCGTAACGCTGAAAATGTGGTTCTGGTACGCGATATTGTTACAGAGTTTCCAGAAACATCCATTCGGAAACGTGGTTCCCAGTTACACATTTATGCACGCAGTTTAAGGCGAATTTTGAAAGCGAATTCAGTTAGTCCAAAAATTGCTACCGAGAGGTCCTAATCAACGAGTTGAGTACGGTAATGCAATCCTAAGGCTGTCTGGTGAAATTGAAGATTTTTCGTCTAAAGTGATAACGAGCGATGAAGCCCATTTTCTTCTCAGTGGCTACGTCAATAAACAGAGCAGTCGGTTTTGGGGAACACAGAATCTGCAATTACAAACATCATTGCAAAAACAATTGTATGGTGTGGTATTCATGCTGGAAACATCATTGGTGCCTGGTGAAAATAACCAAGACATGATTCGAAATTTTCTCGTGCCTGAAATAGAAACGACTAGAGGTGGGGTCGCAGCACAATAAGCTCGTTCAATAATTCAATTATTGAATGACGTTTTTCCACGAAGACTAATTTCGTGAAATGGCGATTTAGTATGGCCAGCCAGATCTCCGGATTTAACAGCACCAGACTTTTTCTTATGGGATTTCTTAAAATCAAAACTTCATGTGAATAAGCCCTAAACGATTCAACATCTTAAAGACAATATTGGCCATGAAATTGAAGAAATCATCAACTGTTGCAGGATGTCGTGAAAAGTGCCGTAAAATTAGTTGAAAATTGTATAGCGAATCGCGGTTACCATTTAGCCGTAAGTAAACTTCTTATTAAAACCAAACTTACTTATCTTTTCTTTGAGCAAAGTTATAGGCAATCAAATTGGTAGTTATACTATTGCCCCACGTTGTATCTCGCTGTTATCTCTATGTCAATATGCTTTTTGTAATTTTGTAATACGAAATCTTGGAAATGGCACTCTGACGTATATACACCACTGGAAATAAAAAATGTTCTTAAGCAGCTACATACCGTGTCTAATCTACAAGCCTTTAAGATATGCAATGTTATATATGTAAACTTATTATAAATGTAAACATTCTATTCTGTAAATTCAGGTCTTCATTACCGTTCATCTCCATCATTTCTCCAAATTGTATCTAGGTTTTCTTTTTTGCATATTGCTTTATTCGTTTTATTCTTGCTCTGCTTTTTTGTATATTTCGCAATTTTCAGTTGATTTCTCATATAGACAATTTATCCAGGTTTATTGTTTTGTTGTATTTCTACTTTGATTTATTCGGCCACTATGCCATGCCATTCCATACCACAAGTTAATTATGTTGTATCTGCTGCTGCATCCTGGAATGGATTCGCTGAAATAGTTCCAAAGTTATTCAGTTGATTGTCTTTGATATTTTTTCACCTATCTCTCCATTTTCTGGGCTAAGATTTATATATTTTTTCTGTTTATAATTTCATTTTGTAAGCAGTATCGTATAGTTGACTGTTTTTTTTTACGGAGGATATATTAATTATATTCTGTTACTGTCATTACTATTAAGTAGTGATCACTTCCTATTTAAACTCCACGCCTCACTCTTGTATTCACAAGATTTTCCCTGTTAATTAATTGTTAATCATATAATGTATGATCTATGGTAGATATATTTATATAAATATAATCCAATATAAGCATAAGAAATAACGTTTTTTATATATTTAGATCACCATCGCAACTGTTTACTAGGCAAATAAAGGAAATATGTTATTTCCAAAGGCCCGTAACCTTTACAGGGATCAAATCCTGGAAAAATTACCGCCACCTTTCCAAATAAAGCCGTCTGTTTTTCCAGATTCATTAAAAACGTTTTATCCATGCTATTCGTTCCCTAATATAGAGTTTAGTCGGTTTGGATATCCAGCACTCGGCGGCGGACAAAAGGAATAAAACGCGGGGGAGGGGAGAAAGATGAAGAAGAAGACGAGGAAGACGGAGAACATGTCAAACGTTTTCTTTTGAGTTTGGTGTAAATCTTTACACGGACTGAAGTTTTAATCTGTTTCGGAGACATTTCCTGCGATTTTTTCTGCGCGGATTGTGGCAGAAAGCGTTCCTGTTCTAGTATTAGAGTGTGGGTGTTTGATTCGGAGAACATTTATGGTCTCTTTTGTGTTTTCTTAATATAAAGTGAACGTAATAACTTTTCCCTTTTCTCCTAATAAGTTTTATTTTTATATAAAATAATGAAGACACTAGAATATGTTCGGTGTTTGTTTTCACGACATTATTTTTATATTATATCATAATAAAAACACTCATATTATTTCTACATTCATACTCATAATTTGAAATTGTTTAATACTTCCCTCAAGGTTCAATTTTAATCATCTGTCAGCAATAAAATATTTTGTGTTCATTGATCTGAAGGCTCAAGCTCTCATCTCGTACAAAAATATACGTTTTAAATATAGACTTTCACATTTCCATGTACCTTAGTCAGTTAACATTACTTGTATAATTGCTGACCACTGTTTTTTCAAAACTAAGACTTGCTGGATACCTGTCCGATTATGCTGTTATTTGTTTATATGTATATAGATAGCTCCAAATCTGTCCATGTTAATATTGCGTTGCGGCTAAATGACAAAAACCTAATTATATCACTTGACGGATGTCCGATTCCTCAAGTAGAATCACCTATATACTTCGCAATACATCTCGAATAGGGTAGGTTAAATGGGACACATCATGTCAGACAAAAAGCAGAGTAGATTAGAGCAGATTCACTAAACTTGAACCAGAATTAAACGGATTATGTTATCAGTCAATGATATTGTGTGCTAATATGTTGCACAAAAACCAACAACCAACGTACTCAAAACAAAGTTCTAGAATTAATTACCAATGCGTATCTTTACCTAACTAACGAAGAGCTGTACCGTACCAAACGGATATACGAATTGCTCCAAGATTCCGCCTTAAAAATTGAAATAAGTTTGCCAACACAGCAACGTAGAAGAAATACAGCCACTAGACAACATGTAACAAATCAGAAGATTGAAGCGAACCAAACTATACAAACCTGTTTAGTGTATAAGTATAAGCGTATTCTTAATTTTAACTTAAGTAGTTTAGTTTTATTTCGCCTTTCTTGTGTATTAATGCTAGTACAACAGAACAGTAGTAATACATTGATTTGTAAATTAATGTTGTACTAAGTATATATAATGTAAGATGTAATTAATTAATATATATATATATATATATATATATATATATATTATCTTCATATTTATTTTTTAAATACTTTTATATATACCCGTACATACTTTAAAGTCTTCTTTTTACGAACGAGGGTTTATCTAGACCGTACCTACTGTTTAACGTGGGTTTCGAACCACGGTTCTCGGCATTAAGCCTACCGTCTGGCGAGTGACCAACTTGGAGATCATCTCAGAAGATATCTGGTCTTAACCAGCCTGGTTACAGGCCTGCCTGGGATAGTTATTCCTTGTCGGATCATCCATCATTGCCTCTATAAAGGCATTTACATTGCAAACACAAACATAAAGTATATATATACCCCAGCCGGATTCAAAGCCGAGTGTTGTAATGATAGATTAGTCAGATATAGCATATTAAATTTAAGTACCAATAAATTAAATGAGTAACAAGCAACGAATGAATGATTCAAGAATATAACTACAGTGGCACCTATAACTTACCTGATCTTTTTGATGAAAATTACAACAATCACTCTCATCAAATAAATAGTTTAAACCACAGCATCTGATCTTAAATGAAAAAGATCCAATATCTAAAGACAGAAAAGGAGCTTTCCTGACAAGTTGGTAACACTGGCAATAATTGGTAACAAACGGTAAAAACGTATACACTTTTTAATCATATCATTTATTATAACTCTAAGGAAATAAAATAATAACTTTAAATTACTTGACTTGACTCAACTTTGAATAAGACCATTGTCTACTGAAGCTTTATAAACAATGTCTTGCCCATAGCATAGCAACTTCGGGTCATTGCATAAAAGTGAAAATTAGCTGCTCATATTGGTTCATAAAACATTTATTACTGATTACCGCTTACATGCTTTAGCATGAATACAAAATAAGTATATAATTATACAAAATTCTAATTCTCAAATCATACGGTTGTTTCCCAGATTGGCCTCGACATATTTGTAAGCCTCGAGCATATATGTAAAAACTCTTTGTTTTCACCAATTCTACAACATTTTATTTACACCTCTATATATTACACTGGTATATTTAGTATATTATTGTTATCTCTAATTTTATTTATATTATGTTAATAGGCACGTTTATAGAAACTTACAATATGCGGATTGATATTCGTAAAAAAGACTCGTGCATTTTTCAAAACAACGTGTGTTTATCTCCTACGCTTCAACACGTCGTATTCGCCAAACATTGTATCTTCATACTACTAATTGTTCTCATTAATGTCTTATCACTTAACTTTGCTGAACATTACTTCATTTCGTACGAAGTATCGATAAATATAATAACCAATTTTTTCAACACGGAATCTGAATTCTGTGTCAATGATGACAGTTTTTCTAATCATTACTACAAACTTTACTACAATTTAATCTAATACATCCAGTACATTAATGCAGTATATCTAATTTTTAATTATAAATGAAATTTTAGCTTGAAAAATCGATGTTACTTTCTTACTATACCACTAACTTTAAATATATATATATATATATATATATATATATATATATATATATATATATATATATATATATATATATATATATATATATATATATATTATAGGATTTACAACAGATGGTATTTTTCATGCTGAAGCCTCATTGATATGACTTAATTTTTCAGTATGTATCATTTCGTCGAAGTGTGAACAAAAAATGTTTCAGTGCGTTGGAAAAGTCTGCATTTGTGTTGAGTAAAACGTATTTGGCGTAAGTTTCACTTTTTACTTGAGAATTTTAAGATATCATTGACGATTATTCGTGTAAAATACAAGAAGAATAAGCAGAATTGTTGGTAGTAACACAAGAAACCATTTTCAATTACTTGACGAACAAGACAATTATACAAAAGCTTAGTATATTGTGCAGTATGGGTTGAGTTGAAATGGATACTGAAATGTCTTTGGTCATGAATGATATATTGCTTCAGCGGCAAAATGGGAAATATTTTTTGCATCATATTATTAGTGGTGGTAAAAAGTGGATCCATTACGATAATCCCAAGTAAAAAAAAATAGTTCAGACCATCTTGTCATGCATCAACTTAGGTGGCACAGTTGAATATTTAGCAAGGCTCGAAGCTAATGCATTGTATTTGGTGGTATCAGCTTAGTGTGGTATATAGCTTATGAGCATGCGATAAAACCTAATACAATCATCAATGGGAATCTCTATAGACTATGATATCGCTATTGATGCGTTTTTCCGAACACTGACCGAAGAACTGCCAGGATACGAAACTCAACATTGTTATTTTAGTATAACAATACTCGACCACATATTTCAAGACCGATAAAACATATTTCGAAACATTGGGTGCTATAAATTAGATTTAAAAAAGTGCTACCTCACCCGCCGTTTTCTCCAGACCTTGCGCCTTCTGATTATTACTTGTTTCGACATATAAGTCGTGACCTGTAGGAGTAGCGCTTTATTCAAAATATATTGCTCTATCGAGACGAAATGTCTAAAGGCCTGAAAGATGGGAAAGAGTAGTTTAGTTGCTAATGATGAACAGTACTTTGAATAAAATACGTTGTACGGAGTTTTCACAATAAAACTTTAAATAAAAAAAAACTAATAAATGTATACTGGAGGCGTACAAATCTTTAAAATAAATAAATAAAACCAGAATATAATAGGAAAGAAACACAAAAGTCCTGTTAGTGCTGTAATACAATATTTCGTTACACATTTTCGAAATAATTGAACAAACAATTTTAGATTAATATTTGTTCACGTTCACACTTTCCTAATTTTATGTATTTATTTTAAATTAATACATAATGAAAGCGTGTTTGCTTGAAATAATTAAGTCGGTTGAAAATGGTTAAAAATAGGAAACGTAACAGTATTTCATTTCTACCAAGGTGCAAAATTGGCGAATACATTTTTAATCCAGGTTAATATCATCCATTTCATTTTCGGGGAGGACGGTTCTTGCTGTTCCCCATTAAATAATTCGAGGAATTCTTAATCCGGCTTACGAGTGGCATCTGGATAATCCCTACAATTCCTTATACATCGAAATTAAAGAACGAATGCTCCCGTGGGCTAAATTGAACTCGGGAGCTATTTCTATAGATAGATGGAAATCTTCGACATGTTATTTTTATTAAATTATCTGAGGACGTTAGATATATATGAAAAAAAGGTTTATGACTGATTTGTATTTTTTATATCGGGAATGCGGAAGAATTTTAAAATATTTACAATGTATATTTATAGATAGAGGATAAAAAGTTCCGGGTCTACCACATAGATCGCGCTAGTTTTATTGCATTCACCGCTTGTTATGTTAGTACGAACCTTCAAAGGAAGACAGTTAAAATTTCATGATATTCTACTCATAAGTTGTGCTAGGAATGAGACTGCTTTTGTTATTTTCAAAACAATGGATCAAAAAGATTTTCGTGTTTTAATTTTACACCGTTTCTTGATGGGAAAAAATATCGTTCAAGCGATGTAATGACTTGAACAGTATTATAAGTACTCCGTTCCACCAGAAACAACAGTAAAACGTTGGTTTTCTAACTTCAAACCTGGTCGTAGAGAAACCGATGAAACCGATTGAGGTGGTAACACCAAAAATATCTAAAAAATCCACATAATTGTTTCGAATGATCGAAAAGTGAAGTTTGGTGAGTTAGCTAACATCGTATAGATATCAAAAGAATGTGTAAGTTTTATATTGCATGAGCATATGACTATGAGAAAGCTCTGTTCAAAGTGGGTGCCGCGGTTGCTCACTGTAGACGAAAAACAATAATGTATTAATGATTCTGAGTCACGATATGTCACAGTGAATGAAACTTCGGTTCGGAATCACAACAATCGGTTAGAAAGATTATGGCCTCGGTATTTTTGGATGTGCGTGGTGAAATATTCATTGACTATCTTGATAAATGAAATACCATCAACAGTGAATATTAAATAGCGTTATTAGAGCGTTTGAAGGCCGAAATTGCAACTAAATGACTGCATTTAAAATATAGTAATATAAAAAGTGTATTATATAATACAGCGGACAAATATAAAAATATACTTAAAATATAAATATAAGGAAATAAAATAAACATAAAAGCATATATAAAATAGCGATAATGTAAAAGTATAGTAAATGTCCTTTAGAGCTTCGCATGATTGTAAAACATGTCGGACTATATTTACTAGTCCACAATAATCATACAAAGTAGGAACATCGTCACTCATAAGATACGAATGTGAGAACCGACAATGTCTGATATTTAGTCTATTTAACAGGTCCTGTTTATATCTTTTAGTACGTAATGTTAAGGAAGGAAAAAAAATACTAATGAACCATAATTTATTATCGCCCTCCAGTAAGTCCCATTCTAGTTGAACGAGATTCTTTGTTTTAGTTGTATTAATCGGATATAGATCCATGTAACATGGAAGGCTAGGAATATCTCTGTCATTTAGAGTAGCTTATTAGCTGATGAGTCTAGTTTTTCATTACTCTCTATGCCCACATGACGGGAGACCCAAACAATAAATACTCTTCTCTTCCATCCAATAAGAAGGTGGTAGATGTTGTAGATGCGGACGATAAAAGGGTGTCTAAAATATACATCTTCAATTGCCAGATTAGAGCCCAGGAAATCAGTACAAATCAACCAATCACCGGACTCAATCTCCAGTTCAATGTGTAAAGCTTTCCAGATAACTGTTAATTCTGCCGATATGAATGAATGTTCATGAAGCTTATAAATTTCTATTCTAAAGGACCCATAAACAGCTGCGCCTACTCTCTTAAGATGACCTGGAACCATCCGTGTATAAAACTTTATAGCCTGTATATAGCAGAAGAAGCTAGAAATAAATTTATCCTTGCTATGGATCGTTAGGGATTTATTTGTGGGCAACGATGGAAAAATCGATGGTGGAAGTGATGTGAAACTGGATACATCAAGTTTATCTATCTTAAGGTCGATCATTTCTATAACCTTAAAGAACTGATCGTTAAAGAATAGTACCCCACATAATATTGTAATGGGCCTCCTTCTAGTATACTTTTCTATATTTTAAAATGTCTAGTATGAACATATAAAATAAACCTTAAATAACTAGGCTTTAAAAGATCGTGCTCTATATGATGTTGTAATGGTTCTCCTGGTAAAATTTATTATATTTAAACTGTCTAGTATGAACGTATAAAATTAAAATAAATAATAGATAGAACACAGTGAACTTAATTTTCGGAGATTTATATCTAACCAACTAACGTCAGTGGTAGCTTAAATCTGTTATTGCCGCGATTTCCTCTTATTTATACGTGATTCCCACAGACGTCTGAACTAGAGTCCCGCTTAATAGCTAAGTTATTATAGCGAAACCATCCGCGGCAATAAAAAGCCCATTTTATTAAACATTAATTCAGCACAGGCAGCTGCGCGAATTTTACTCGAACGGGATTTTATTCAATCACACGCGCCATCCGCCATTTTTCAATCGGAGCCCCGGCCGCAATTACCGCAAAATAAATAATGCAAACAATACGCCCCCTCGCGGCGGGGCGTCCCAAATACCGTCGGTAGTATGGGTTTGTTGCGTTCGGCTTGGGACTAAGCTAATTCGGTAAATGATGGGACGCATTAAAAAGATAAATGCCGCGGTCGAAGTAACAAGAAAAAGGCCATTAGTGCAACCTCTAGTCTAATGGTGACGCTAAATGAACCGGAAAACATCCTGGAAAACGCTTAGTCGATGAATCGACGAAGTTCCCGCGGGATCTTGTTCGGAAAACAACTAGGAATTAGTTGAGATTAACGTTTGCCGGAGCCGTCGTTTTTTTAAAGGTATTGTCAATTTTTAAAAAGCGACTTTGGATTATATTTACTTTTTTATATCCCCTTTGTTTTTTTTAATATTCTCAATGTAGTAGAGAACGTTATAAGATTTGAACGAGGAGTCCATATTTTTGTAGATAAATGATAGAAAATTTAGATATTAACAGACTATATTTGATTAAATTAATAAAGGCTAATGCTAGTTCTGGTTATATTTTCATTAAAAAAGCTTTTATTAAGAACAATTAACAGAATATATGCTATGAATGAGTTGATTTATCAAGTGTAAAGATACCTGACTGATTGTGTTAGGTTTTCGCCTAAGAAATCTTACCATTCATTGTCTTAAATACTTTTTTCTAGTTCATAGCATTATTTATCACTAACGTCAAATTCGCTACTTTTAAATGGTATAAAAATCGAAATCCGGCTATTGGGATCTAAAGGAGCAGCATCACCATTCATGGATTTTTGCAATTCATGATTTAGTTTTAGCAATTCATGGATTTTTGCCATCGTTTTCACTGACTTACGATACGGTGCATTGTCTTGGTAAAGCAGCACTTTCTTTTTCATCAAATGCGGCTGTTTTTCGGCGATTTCGTCCTTCAAACGGCCCAATAACGCTATGTAATAGTCGCTGTTGGTCCTTTTTTTTTCGTTTTAACAAAGTTTTAACAGTAAGTTAATAAATAATGGTAAAAATAATTTAAATTTTCTTTTCAATGGGTTCGAACACAGATCTATAAGCATACTTATACTATTAAGTCTGTATACACATATACACATTCAAACAAATAGTTTTAGTGGTTTAAATGGTCACTTTCATTGTTATTGATTTTTTTTAATAACATTTTTTGACCGTTTCCTCTTCTTATCGTTATTTACTCTTGACTTCTTGTAAGCATAAAGAAGAAGTTATTGAGCAAACATTAAGAATACTTTTAGGTTGATGTATGAATTATTAAAGAATCATTCTACCCTTGAACTCCAATTTTTTACTCAGTTAACTTGATGATTATAGTGTTACGCTAAATATTAATGTTCACAAGAACAGCAATCAATATTGGACGACCTTCTCAAAGGTCGTTTTGAAGATATTGATGGCCTCGATTGAAGTTATTCTGAATTAGTCCTTAATTATCATTAGTATATTATATTTAATTATATATCAATTTGCGTACGTATACCGCCTTACATGTAGTGTTTTGTTTATTCTTATTTTGTGTACTAATTGTTATCTTGTATATTTTTAACATGAGTTGTTTATTCTGAAATATTGCTGTTTTTTTTTAAATTATTATTTAGTTATAATCCAGTTAGCAGGAAA
Organism: Rhynchophorus ferrugineus; assembly: GCF_030347505.1. Classification (NCBI taxonomy): domain Eukaryota; kingdom Metazoa; phylum Arthropoda; class Insecta; order Coleoptera; family Curculionidae; genus Rhynchophorus; species Rhynchophorus ferrugineus. The sequence goes on along the minus strand of NW_027472580.1, from coordinate 83,792,677 downwards.
TAAAAAATTATAAAATCTATTACATATAATAAATATGGTATTAGTTGTGAAAACATAGATAAACGTTTAGTTAAGAAGTATATAATCTGAAAAAAAAGTGTTTGGTGGGCTTACTTGGAATATTGTTTTATATACTGCGGAAATCTGTTAAAGCTGCAAAAATTGACCATTTAAAGAATAGCGAATATTATTCAGTTAAATTTAATCGTTAATAGTGTGGGATGATACATTTAATATTTTTTATGTGTAATATTTAATATATTTATCTGATATCGCATTTTCTTTTACTATTGCCTTATTTCTAAGGTGAATGGTTCATATCTACACAGCCATTTTTGGTATTTAACAATAATTAGTTAATATATTTTTGCATGCATTTAAGATTAGTTTTGAGGTTATGCTTTATATTAACTTTGATTTTATATTTTAGAGGAAAATTAGGAATAACAACAAACTTAAAAAAAATGTTGCAATATATTACACATAGGACAAGATAATATGAACACCAGTGATATTCCTGTTCAAATATTTTGTTGCATATTGGCAACACTCATTTCGAGTAAATAATCTGATACATATGTATTGCTCATTTAGTATATAAATTTGTAGGTTACATTTCAGTTTATTATACGGTTTGTTCTGTGACAAAACAAGCAACCATGGAAGTGTCTGATGTCTCAGACTTCGAAAGAGGGTAAATTGTTGATGCTTGGTTAGCAGAAACACGTCATGCTGGTCAGAAAACAGCTGAATTGTTTAATATTTTACGAGTGATATCCACGGTAGGATAGCGTACTCAAAACATGATAGAACATCTTCAGCGAAAAGAAATAGTATGCAAACCTCAAAGTTAACTGGTAGGAATCGGGGAACACAAACTATTTACTACATCTACCGCGCTAAAAGTGATAGCAGAATTCAATGTTCACTTGATTACTATTTTGATAAAACCGGCAGCAGTTTAATTGGTACATTGTTTCCTACAAATAGCCGGGTATATGCATAGGGGACCCCAAAAGTAACCTACGATTCAGACAGTCTGCTTCCAACAGTGAAGCGTAGAGTAGATTGCGTTATTATTTTGAGTAGTAATACTATGGTATTTAGCTAGTCACTTGCTTCACGTTACTGATCGGATTACTGTCAATGAATATCTCGACACCATCAATGATGGATCATCTAATATCCAACTCTAATATCATCGAAGCTACTGGCGGAAGTTTTGCTAAAATAATGGGACAACACCCATTAGAAATTATTAATACACTAAGAATCTACTTCGCAATTTGAAGCTATCTTTAAAACAAATGAAGACTTGACGTTTATTGATAAATAAATATTGTGTATATGCCAGGTGTTCATATTAATTTGCCCGTCTCCTCTATATCATCTGCAGCTTGTAGTGTAAACATTATATATTAAGTTCTTCGAGTAATTTTTATATTAAAGAATATTGTTCAAATAACTCACTAGATTTCTCATCATGGTCCCGAACATTGAAGGAACCAGTACTGTATCAGATATATTTAATACCAATTCTGTGTATTATAAGATATGGTTGCTGACGTTATCTAATCTTATCTTATACGTGAAAGGATATTAGATAGCCGACTTTTTTTATACAGCAAATCAATCAAAATTTTCGTTGACTGAATACGCCTGTAAATCAATAAACGTTGATTTGTGGGTTTTTTGGTGGTTATTTTCGGCCTGCAAAATATCGAAAAATACCATTGATTCCGGTCGTCTTCTCCGCTCCAGTGATGGATTAGAACATCCTCGTCGGGCAGCCCTAGATTTTTTTAAAGCCGATCGACCAGCAATCAATCACGGGCGGGGAATCTCTCATCCCCCGCCATTCCGAAAAATTTTCAGTATGCGTCAAGCGGAATTTCCGGCTTTGTCGACTGTCGCTTCCTTTCGGGATTTTCTTTGTCTGGATGGAAAATCTAATTTAAAAAAGTTGCTTCCTTCCTAATTTCGTTCGCCATTGAGGACCGAGCCGTGAACGACCGATAAAAATAGTGTGGAATTGGTGGAAGCGGCGGCGTCACAGTGGACTAGATTTTACTAAAAATATCGGCGGATCCGACAGACGTCCTCCTGTTCAAACGTTATTTTTTCATACCGAGTGGTGTGTAGTCAAGTTCATCAGCGATTTTAATTTTTGTTTGTACACACTTATGATGATGTCGTGGCGATGCATTGACTTTAAACCTGATAATAACAAAATTTTAGTGAAATTTTATACGCCCGCATAAAGGCCATGATGCTATGACGCGGACTACCAGCATTTGATGATGGAAGAATATATCCGGTATCTATATTGTGACTATGTCTATCCGGTGTCTATATTCTATCCAAAATAGCAATGAACTTACATCACCAAGATGTATAATGTATTGCCTATTGCAGTTTGTAAATTCGTTTTAATACCAGACAATATTTTTCTTTCCGTTTTATTACAGTTAAAAAGAGATACAATGCTGTCTGATACGTTTGAACAAATAACCGAATTAGCTTGCAAAACTCGTTCGGTTTTATTATTAAAATTAAAATATTAGTGACAGAGGTTATTAACCGGCAAACGTTGTCTTGACACTTTGCTTGTTTTGATAAATTTCAATTCGTTGCTTAATATTTATGATTACTCTGGTTGAAAATACTGAGGCCAAATAAATACTCAGTCAGAAACAGATTACCTTTCTAATCAAAAACTTCGAACAGAAACAAGTTCACGAGTGCTCGTTCTTACCAGTAAAATGGATTAGAAAGGTAAGCATTGATATTATTAAATATTAAGCTATTGAGGTTTTATTGCAAATAGTTTTATTGCATTGCTGGCCGAGAAAATTATACAGGTAAGAACTGTATGGATATGTTGGAAGCAATACATTCTCTACAGTAACACCCTTGGCTGTGTAACTTCATTAGACACCAAAGACACAGAAGACATTGATAAATGGTGAAATCTTCTGGATGTGAGATTACGATTCAATACTGACAATAAGAGAAGGTGATGAGAGTGAAAACAACTAAAGGTGAGTATCTAATTAATATAGAATAAATATAGCAAATCCTATTGTAATTAATTCTTCAGAATATGTATGAGCATCTGATTAAACTGTACGAGGAGATAATGAATACTAATTGTTTTGCAGATATGGCAAATGAATTAGGGAGAATGCAGTGATTAAATCTAATTTTATCAAGAAAAATGTAAGCATGTAGCAACTAAGAAGAAACACAGTCATATCCGAATGATTTCATAAGAAAACATAGCAACGAAGGAAACAAGAACTAAACGTAAACGGGTAAATATGTTTTCTGATGAAAATAAAATATATTACTTGAATGTACAATTATTAATTAAATAGCCGGAATACCATTGTTGGTTTAGAAAAGAGTTAGAAATGTAAATACAATAAAATAATTCTAGCCTACAAACTATTGTGACCGTTTAATTAACTGTAGCCATTCGATAATATACGCATTAAATGTACTGTAATGTTAAAATAAATTATATTTTATAACAATTTTGTATCATTATATAATTCATATTAGAATGTTGTCAAATACCGAAGCTGAAATAAACTAAAATGCGTATAATATCAACATTACATTGCCCAGTTTTGACGTCATAAATTGAGATGACGTGAGACTTTGGATATACTATATCAGTTGTTCCAAGTACGTTACTGATGAGGATATCACGGAAATGTTTGTAGTTTTCAGAACTAAGATTGAAGTATTTGCTCACTTTCAATATTCGCACATATATCAGCAATGTATTGATGAAATTGTTGGCGGTGTCGGAGAATGTTATTATCTTGATTAGCCAGATGATGAAACGGTATGCGTAGAAGTTCTTCGCACTAACTTTCTTGTTAATTTCTGCGCTTGAAGAATAAGAAGATATATAACATACAAACACATTATTTTTACAAGAGGCATATTTGTTGTACCTAGTACTGGATTTCTTTGTTTAATTTTTAAATGATATCCATCTTCTCCTTTCAACAATATTAATAGATGCCAATAGAAGTATTTTAAGAAAGATTATTGTCTCGGATCATCTGTACCGTGTTATATCTGCTTTGTATATGTATATTTGGACGTTTAAATCTTCCTACGTGTTATCCATATGGTACTTACTTCTACATATGGTCTGGCTTAATGATAACTAGTTATCGCCCAGTGGTCGAAATTCGTCTATGACGTATTTGGTTAATCATGATGATAATTCAAAGAGAATAATTTAAAAATATTACTTTCTACTATTAAAACTTGTTTTGAGAATATTTTCAAGATAATATAAGAAATATATTTGATATATATCTGTATATTAAAACATATTGAAATATGTCTCAAGATCTAACAGTTATTAACCTTTCTTACCAAACTATTAATAAATTTAAATTACTGCATTACTGAATATTATAACAAAAGTAACACATGGTCTACATAGTTAACACAGTATTTTCTACATAGTTAACAGAGCCTTATGATACTATTTGCAGAAATGTCTTCCAGAAATGAAGAATTTCAGAGAATTAAATATAACTATATATGCTCTAATAGATATATACAGCATGAAGGGAATGTATCATTAAATGAACTATTTACTTTTTAAAACTTAGGCGTATAAAGCAAATAATCAAAATAATTGATAATAAAATTGTATCGCCAGTAGATATATTTTATTATGTTACTTTTGTTAATCTACTGATTTTTACTTTGTTTTATGTTCTATGTGCTCTATCTGTTTTCAACATTCATTCGAACTCTTGATTCTCCAATTACATATTTATTATCGATATTCGGTTAGTGCTTTATTAGGAAACGGATTAACTAATAAAACGTCAAATGCATTAGCAGTTAATCCCACTAAAATATACAAAGACATCTTAATAAACTGCAGAATTACGTCTAGTACTATGATATACTATGCCTCGAGAGCCATATTAGTTACTATATAGCCAGCACCATCATTGCGGCGGTTACCATAAAATTGTCAGTTTAAAAGATATACGATAGTTGATATAATTACTTTTTAAAAATTTCTGGAACATTATCGCAGCCACCCTATCGGAACTAGTTGTTCCTTCCAATATAAGAACCAATGTACGTCATAAATGACGTCGAATGTACCGCCAAATTCAATTTGTAAAAACGTAAAATTCGTAATAAACTCGGAGCGAATGTTTATATATATATATATATATATATATATATATATATATATATATACATATACATATATATATATATATATATATATATATATATATATATATTGATGTATCTGAACATGTAACCGAATCAATCTATAAAATTCTGTTGGTAACATATTGGTAGTGGCCGACATTGTCATATGTCCGCAAAATTATTCAAAACGTTAATTGTAATAATTAGAGGTTATAAACCGGCAAACGTTTTAGCGCTTGTTTTGATTATTTTTAACTGCTTTTTAATATTTGCGATTAGTCTGATTAAAAATACCAAATGTTAAAAGTCAGAATCAGGAACTGTTTGCGAATCTAATCAGTTACTTCAAACGGGGATAAGATAATGGTGCTCTTTCGCCGATAAAATGCGTTAGAGTGGTAAGTATTCATTCTATTAAATATAAAGTAGTTGTAGTTTCATTGTAACTATATTTAAGGTGATGAAATTGCATTAATTTTACTATAAGCACAGGGAACGGATGAATATAAATAGCAGCACAGTACAAACAGGGTGAGACTAAAGCAGTGAATAGTTTTTTCAAGATAAATATGATTTAATACAATTATTTCAGTTAGTCTGAAAGGTATCCATAGAAAATTTAGGGATATGCAGATCTTTGAGGGATATAAGTCATCCTTTCACAACCTGTTAGGAAGTACTAATTTTAATGATGAAAAGATAGACAGCGAAGAAGTTTAAACGAACGAAAAAGAAAAAAGGTGTAAAAACAACGAAACTTTAAGCAACATTTCTTTTGAAATAATACCATTTTTAAAATCTTATGATAAACTAAAGAATACTTATTATTTTAATGTATGTATCTTGAAAAAGATATGGATATTTTAAAATGGAACATTGTGCTTCTCTTGACAAAACGCTAATAAAGAATGTAAAGCCAACAAAATTTGGACTCAGATAAAAGTTAGAATAACGTTTTATTAGGTTTTGTTAATCATAATATTTTTTAATAATTCATTGCAGATATATTATTGTTCATGATTGAATGAGACATTTAGGATTTATTCTTGGAGCTGAGTTAATGGTCGGTAATTATATATTAAATATTTGTGTTGTATGTAATTTATTTTTTCCAGAAATAATCCTGGAAAATGATACACTGTAAAAAGGAGCATTAACCACAATACCTTCAATTCGGATAAATTGGATGAGACAGAGAGAAGAAGAAATTGACAAATGGTGGAACTGTGAACAATTTGACAATTGATTTAAAAAGCGATTCTGATAGTGATAGTGGCTGAATGAAACGTTTTTATTGTGGGCTTATGCTGATAATTACTAATATAGAGTGGTAAGAGCGGAAACAACTAAAAATTACTATATAGTTAATAAACGAAAACTATGGAAAATCTTACCCTGGAGTATGAAAGATCTATTTCCATAGATATGTTTATAATTATTCAGATTATCTATGAGCATTAGATTAGAATTTGTTATTACTTATTTTGTTATTAGAGTTATTAAATCTAATTTTATGAATTTTATGAAGAATATGACCACAGATAGTAACAAAAGAAAGTAAGAAGAAATAAAGTTATATCTAAATTATTTGACAACGAAACACAAGAACGAAGGAAACAATAACTGAACGTAAAATGATAAATAGGCTCTCTAATGAATGTAAAATGTATTACTTGCATATACAAATGTTAATTAGGTAGATTAGGTCTTCAGGGGATACCATTACATCAGAAACTCACCTAAAACTCTACCTCATAAGAGGTGTGGAAAAGAGTTTAGTGTCAATATATAATAAAGCAACTCTAACCTATATATTAATTTGACTGTTTAATTACATGTAGTTTAATCATTTATTTGCATTAGTATGTTGTTGTCAGAGTCAAGATAAACCAAATCTTAAATTTAATGGAGCGACATTGAGATATTATGCCGTCATAAATTTTGATGACGTCTATTGTTTTTTTTTTGGAAGGACTATATACATAATTTTCGAATCCACATAAACACATACACAAAATTTCATCAAAATCGGTCCATCCCAATTCAGATACTCACAGACGGACATAGGAATTATATATATAAAGATATTCTGGGTTTGGGGACTCGCACACACATACAGACGCGGAAACGAAATACGTCGCGTCCTCCACGATTGTTCAACTCGAATCAAGTAGGTATTTTTAAGTGTTTGTTTTGTTCTGGGCTAATTTATTGAATGAAACATCCACTCCATACAATTGGTGTTCGTTTTCTTTATGTCGGGTTTTCCACATTTATGTGTTTTATGGGTGCCGTGCGCGTATTTATATTTTGTGTTAAAAGGAACATGTTTAAGGCCCCATCGCAAAACAAGCAAACACGAGATATGTTTCTTCAAATTTATCATTTGTCATTTGGACGGCTCTTTATATAATGGTCCTGATTTAAGTATTTCAGCTGTTGGTATGCGATGGAGTTTTCATTTTGTTAATTTACACATACGTCTTGGCATTATTCAACTCATTTGTCTGATATATTTATACTAATAATGATAAAATTTCATCCGCTCTAAAATTGTTTGTTTCATAAATATTATTCTGATATAATTTTTCTTATATAAATGAGTTTCGAGAAAAAAAACTGGCATCAACAAATTATGTTATACTTGTCTGCAAAAAATATAAAATGATGTAACGTAAGATTGAATACCTGTCAACGATCTCGAAATACTAGCGATTCGATATCAGCATATATACTGTTTTTGTTTTTGGAGTTTCTTTATTTTAAAACTGAAGAAATATATCGAAAGATTCGGAGATCGCTATAGGGCTTAATTAATTACTAATTAATTTTGAACTGAACATTGATTTAGAGCATTTCTGTTGGCAGAAATGCGATAAAATGAATAGCCACATGTTACATAAACTAGCATCACGTTAGACAAAAAGCAAAACACACTAGATCCAAAATAAAACAACTATACTGGTAGAAGATACTCTCAACTTGATCTAAAATCAAAGAGGTTGATCTATAATACAATTATAAAGCCAATTTGGAACTATGGGATGCAAATATGGGGTTGCACTAAAAGTTCAAATCAGTTAGTCATATAGCGCTATCAAAACAAGGTTCTTCCATTGATTACCAATGCCTATCGCTATGTAACCAATGAAGAACTGCACGATGACCTGGAAATCAAATGGATTTGCGAAGTTGTGCAGGATTTCGCCTTGAAACACGAAAGAAGATTACTAAATCATACTAACGTGGAAGCAATACAACTGCTGGACAGCGCACAGGATGTCAGGAGATTGAAACGAACAAAACCATAAGAACTTATGTGAACATTTAGTATGTATTATTAGTGTAAACTATAGCTATAAGTTAATAATTAATAAATAATTATAATTTTATAATTGAGGAATACATTCTGATGTATTTTCTCGCACTCGTCTTGCTTGTTAATTAATCCAAGTACATAGAAAAAGTAGTAATAAATTAATTGTAAATTGTACTAAGCGTATCTAATGAAGATGTTATAAAAAAAATGTTACATAAACTAGTCTGTGTATAATCTACATGAAATCAATTAGAGAAGATAGGATGTCAAAAGTAGGAAATGCAATGTAATGTAATGTGAAGCAGTCCCATAAGATCTCATTTAACGAGATTTCAATTCTGAGACATTAACTGAGATGTCAAATCTCCCAAGATTTATAAGATGTCTGCATTTAGAGTTAGAGCTATTCCTGAACAACCTTATTCTTTTCCATATGAATGAACTTCTGGTAAAGTGATTAATATTACAGCAGCGGACATTGAAAACGAAGAGGAATTCAAACGATTGGAGTGTTGCTGTTGTTGCAACAGACAACGCTTCATGAAGAAGAAGTTTGGAATGGAATTCACCGATATTGATTTTAAAAGAGTACAATTTTTAAAAGCATATAATAGAATGAAAGAAGACTTATTATTTTAATTTTTGCATTTAGATGAGACATGGATGTTTCAGGATGGGACTAATTAGCCAATGGTCACTCATGGCAAGATGATAGTGAAAATAGTGTTATAACAACAAAAGCTCATGGAAAAAAAGTAAACGTTGGAATTATATTTAGTTAGGTTTTATAAGTCATAACATTTATTAATAATTTATTGCAAATATATTATTCTTCATGCTGGAAACAACAATGGTTATAACACTTTCAGTTTGGATGAACAAATGATGACAGATGATTAGTGCTTAGTTATTCACTTGAATAGAACTTTCTGAATATAATATGATTCAATGCTGTCAATTTCTAAGACAGGGTGATGACAGTGTGAATGATTTATGTGCTCAGATATGAGTGTAATTGTTCAGAATATAAATAAGCATTCGATTAAAATATATCAGGACAGAAAGAATAATAACTGTTTTGCAAATATGGCAAATGCATTAACAAGAATGCAGTGATTAAACCCATTTTTACCAAGAAAGATGATACAGGTATTAACAGAATAGGCTATGTAGAAATACAATGATATCAATATGTTTTTACAAGGAAAGACTGTACCGAAGAACTTACAAGGTAAATATGCTCTCTAATGATAGTTAAATGTATACAATTGTTAATTAGCTGGATTAGGCCTCGTGAGGACACAAATACATAAAAAACGCGCCAAGAACTGTAACTCAGAGGTGGTATGGAAAAGAGTTCAATGTAAATATAATCAAAGAAAACCCTAACCTATAAACTATTATAACTGTGTACTTAATTGTAGTTTTAAGTCTTTCGATAATATATGCATTTGATGTACTATAGTGTTAAAATAAATTATATTTGATAACAGTATTTTTATTTAAATATATTGACTAGATAATTACCGGAATTCTATGTTGTATATCAAAGCCAAACTGAACTAAAACTGAATTGATACGGTAACATTGCGACGTTTTGACGTTAGATATTTAGATGTCGTATGTACAAAACTTCTATGGATAGACTATATTTAACTATAAGTAAATGTATTTTTTGATTTTGGTAATCAGTGTATAAATAATAATTAGAATAGAATGTGTCCTAGGATTGAAAGATACATAAATTAATATTACTGAATTGTCCCAAATCATCATTAGCAGGATTATTGAGAAAAGCAGTAACAGAGTGCGAATTAGAGGTGTCCAATATTGCGAGATTATTGTAAATTACTCGCTGTATGTTGAATACTAATTGATTGGATTTTGAGGGGGAAATTATTACTGGATCCTTCATTAATAAATTTGTTCAATGTTTAGCAGAGTTGGCAATAAATATACGGTTTTTAATTAGCAATTATTATTACGTTCTAACTTCTATTAGTCACATTTAAAAATTGTCATCCAAATAAATCTAAACTGAATTAAAAAAATAGATTTGGAACTTGCGGTTGCCCATATATTAAGTATAAATTTCTAAATTAGTAATAAATCCCCGCCTGAGTGACCGATTGATAAGAATTCTGCGTTTTGATCGCCCGTTGAATAATTCAAAAAGCCTGGTTGAGATTATTTTCGTGTGCATTAATATTAAAAACTTCTCGATACTTACCGTCAAAATGGTATTGTGGTATGTTTAAAATTTCCACTTTATTCAACTAATTGTTCGACCAGTATTCATCCAGTGTCTAGATGAAGTTGAGTGTACGGTGTGTCATATCATCCTCAGTTTCTCCTACATCCACATATCCACGTTGTCACTATTAGCGGATTACTTTTAGCTTTGGAATTATAGCGCATCTGAAACATTCTCCTATATGGTTTGAGTATTGATGTTGAACTTTGACGTTGTGACGACCTCTTTTATATCTTTAACAATATTGAATAAATGAGAGAAATGTTAGAGAAACTTCGGTTTTATCTTCGTCTATTTCATTTTTATAGTAGGTTGAGAAGAGGTTGAAAGTATACGTCTGGTGTAATTAATTTCATGCTCTAAAGAATCTGGTTAAAATATGGTATATAAATTAAATATTTCAGTAAAGTATTTCAGATGGGATAATTTTAAAACTGCGTGACAGTGCGATGTACACCTCAACTAAATGGAGGTATTTCGTAATTATCTCGATCTACATGGTAAATATGATATTCACGCTGTCCAGATATCTAAATTAGATGAAAGGTTTTAGTGTGGTGTTAATAGTGTCTTGTTTTCAAAATGTCCCATAAGGTTAGGTACGATTGAATTTATAGGGGAATAGATGATAAAAGTGGAGATTACGTTAAAATATTGTAGAAGAGGGTAGAGAGAAGAGAGCGAAGTTCTATTTCAACAACTTTCAACATTTTGTAAATGTTTAATATACCATAATAACTTTTCATCGGACGTCTTTGTTCAGACCACCCCATACCACGACAGCTATAGATCACCGTGAAACCGCTGTCTCTTATATTACACAATACTAAATCTATGTTGCCACAAATTCGACTGCTTAGATCCAATATATATGCTAATAAAACTCCAGAAAATCGTCTGGACTCTTTTCTGATTCTCGTCCAGATCATAGCTGTTACAAATAATTTTTTATATATATGTTTTGTCATAAATAGTTTTCTAGCTGTGGTTGTATTTTGAAGTCGTTCATGAATATTTATGTTACATTTAATTGGATGCAATTTTCACGAATTATTTTTCATAACAAATGTGTAAATTTTGTTTTAAGTATAATAATATGATTTGATATTTTATATTGAAATGTTTTTTAGCTTCTTTTCAAAGGGCGTTAGAAACCAGTATATGTTATATATGACCATTAACTCGTTATTTCGCAAATTATATAAATAACGCTAATATAAATAACGAGTTATTTACTCTGATATAAGAACTGCAGTAACCAGTTTAGAGTAGTTTCTTTAAATAATTAGATTGTAATATAGTAAAGCTATATAATAATGATCAATATGATGGGATCTTGATCTAGGTTCTGAATTCTATTTATAACATAGATCTTGAATTAAGCAACTATTTTAATGATATTATATTTTTAATATTAGCTGCTACTGTAATCTATAATCTATTAATATTGATCAAAAGTTACAGAACTATTGAGTATTAATCCATTTAAATTAGTATTACTTTTGATATTAGTTCATTGTTTAATAGTATTGAAATTGTACTTTTCGTATATAATCTCAGAAAAATAATATTAGTCGTTAAACGCTTTTAATATACTATGATTGTGATAATGATTGAACTATTCCACCTATATATGTTATGCAAACTGATTTGTTTCATAATCAATTCGATTTATATGATGAATAGTGTGATGAATGAGACGTATAGACAAAGAGGTTTGACATATATTAAAATAAATTTAAATCATCAGCATCCTCTTGTGTCGCGATTCAATGTCACCACATAATTTCGTAAAATAAAATAATTTTTAAAGTAAAATAGTTTTTGTTATTTTAAACCAGGGGGTAGTAAGGTTCCAGAGAGATCATAAGAGGAGTTATCTTCTTTTAATTTTTTAAAAATTACCGGCATCAAATGATGTGTCGACAAAAGAAGACATGTTGACGTTGGATTGGCATTCGTTCCATTATTTTCCTAAATTTACTTCATGCTTTTCAAAGTAATCCTCTTTCCTATGTGTTACTGCAGTATGCAAATTGTGACTTGAATGCTGAACATGGATCTGTGGTATGGCGAAACAAATCTTCATATTACCAAACTTTTGGGCTGTTATAACTTGGAATAACTATTGAGAATGACTTTTATGAATATGTCAAAGGATAAAATAACATATGTTAATATTTCTTACAACTTCTGTAGTTATATGAAACAATTACAAATCCTCCAATAAACTTGCATCAATTCAGACGCAACAACAACAGAGGGCATAAGATTCGAAAAGTGATCTTGCAACTTTGTAAAGCATCACATGAAACAGAAAAATTGGAAGGGCCGTTAGTCCCACCCTTAACGATTTCTTTCTTTAATTTGGATTCGTCAGTTTTACTTATCAGACTGTTTCGACTGTTTTCGACTTATTTTTGTTGATTTCTCATGCAATTTCTATGAAACAGATTAACCTTTGAAATATCGTTTGATTACGGGATCATCTAACTATTTTCCACATTTCTGATAACATGGTAATATCATGTCAAAAGAACGATGATGTCTTGGCAGCGATACGATAATCCATTTTCGCACTTCGGCAGCATTTCAAAATCTTGTACAAGCCAATACATGCTGCATCGATATGAACAACTAATGTAAACAGTAGGTACTATAGAGCCTTGAATGAGGCAGAACTTCCCATTTGAACTGCACCAGTATCATTGCAAGAGGATAACTTTGCGTATGTTACCACATTGAACTATTGTTGTTTTCTTACACAATAGATGTCGTTCAAATGGTTCAACTTTGGCAAAAACATACTGATGTATCAATTTCATATTTGTCTTAATATAATTCTGTTACTGCAAAATATGATAATTATCAAAGTCCAATAGTTTCACTCGGTTTTAGCACCTCGTAATCAAATGCATATCAAGAATTTATATCCATGAATATTCCGTTTCAGTGTCAATGCTGATCATTCTTTTAGACTAATCCATAAATTTTGCGCTGAAAATTTTCTTAGTATAGGTAATATTTATCGTTAGTTACAATACACCACAGAATAATAGTTCTTTTTCTGACAAGCAATGAAACCGCTATGTTAAAATTCGTACGGTAAACATTTTCTTATTCCTTTCGAACTTTTTTTGGAACGAGCTGGGTCTTCGTCCAGTACATTTTGTAATCGATGACCTTTTTTCACCTTCCAGGCCTTTTTTTGTTATTAACATCAAAATTACTACTTTGAAATAGTTTAAACTAAAACCAATAATAGAGATTTGAAGGAGTAGAATAACTATAAGATTCTTAGTTCGCTGATGATCAGTACATACTTAACAACATCGATAGAAACACTGTTCGTTGATGTAAAGAAATCTCAAGAGCATCGAATATAACAGTTTAGTGAGGTTGTTAACTTAAATATTGAATGAATAAAACATACTGTTATAATAGCAGACTTTTTAAATTGCATATCATATCATAGTTTAATTTCATTCAATTAAGAAGTGTAAATACGTATGATTACAAAGGCGTTAAGGCTATTACTTTTTAAATTTGTTTTAACAGAACGAAAATCCTTGTACTAATATCGTCCATGGTAATAAGACTCTTATTTATATGCGATATAACGTTCCAAACTTTATACATTTCAACCCACATTAGTGATATGATAGAGAAACTTCGCCGAGAAGACGAGACAAATCAAATTTGATCACTCTGTGGGCGGATTATTTTTAAACAACGTACAACTTTTAATAGGATCCATCTAAACTTTTCGAAGAACAAATATTTGTCCGTCATTACGTGAACGAATAAGAATACGTGCGGCGCAAGAGATCCGACCGTGGAAGGACCCGATCGCTCGAAAAGTTATTTCGTGCCATTTGAATAGAAAAAAGAGTGTTCGGGCGACGTATTATGCTAAGAGTTTCTTTAAAAATTATTCATAAAAGAGCAGGGAATATATAAGAGGATGATCTGGATCAGAATTGGAAAACAGACTTGACAGGTTTCGAGAGCGGTATTAGCATATATATTGAAGTTAAGGAACGACACTTGAAGCGCATACACCGACTTGTAATATAAGATTTGGCGGTGGAGAATGCGATGTACTGCAGCGTGGAGAGTGCAACTATGCCGGGCTATATTTTGCTATTTTTGTTTTATTATTGACTGCACCATATATATATATATATATATATATATATATATATATATATATATATATATATATATATATATATATATATATATATATATATATATATATATATATATATATATATATATGTATATGCATATAACACAGGTCAATTGAAAATCCTTTGGCAAAATTAGTTTTTTATTTAACATAATTCCCTTCAAGGGTGATACACTGATTATAGCGACCCTCCAACTTTTAGATACCATTTATGTAGATTTGTCCCTTGCTTCCAGTAGGCCTCAGTTTCCGCGATCACCTCTTCATTCGATGAAAATTTCTTCCCTGCGAGTATCCTTCTGAGATTTGAGAACAGAACATAGTCGCTGGGGGCCAGATCTCGAGAATACGGTCGATGAGGAAGCAATTTTTCTTTAAATGCGGCCGTTTTTCGGTTTCGTAATTCAAACGGTCCCTTGATGGTCCCTCCTTTTTCAAAGTAATCAATGAAAATGATTCCATGCGCATCCCAAGAGACAGATGTCATAACCTTGCCAGCCGACTGTTGCGTTTTCCCACGCTTTAGACCGGGTTCATCATGTGCACTCCACTCGGATGAGTGTCGGTTGGACTTCGGAGTGATATGATGGAGCCATGTTTTATCCATTGTCACATATCGACGCAAAAGTTCGGGTTTATTACGTTAGATCATTTTTAAACACTGCTTCGAATTATCAACTCGTCGTTGTTTTTAGTCAAAAGTTAGCTCGCGCGCCACCCACTTTGCATAAAGCTTTCTCATACCCAAATATTCGTGAGTGATATGATACATGTTCAGTTATATCAGTTATATCTTTAGAGTGTCTGCTATTGCATTCAATTTCAATTTACGGTCATTCAAAATCATTTTGTGGATTTTGAATGCATGTTGCGTCCTCGTCACCGCAGCTCCATCATAGCTTTTTGTGCGATTAGTTTGTTGGATGAATTTTAAAATAAATGATCTATCACTCTTAAAATTGTTATATTAAGTATTTTTGGATAACATTTTTCAGTTCACTACTTCCCAAAACGCTCAAATGGCTCATCATCGCGAATAAAAATAACTGCCAGTTGATATTTTGTAGCCACATTAGTTGTGTCGTCCGCCATTATCTCTAAAAATTAAGAATTATTAATTTTTTAAAGATAGTTCTGCATTTATTTGGAGGTTCCTTCAAATACATTAAAAATAAATACATTACTTTAAAAGCATTCATTGGGTGCTCATTTGGAGTGGCATCTAGTTCATCCGAAAAATGTATATGTTCTCGAATTCTCTGAAGTATCGCTCTCATCATGTCTCCGAAGAGCCAATTCAGACGCACCACAAAATTTATATATAAAAATATTTGATAAAACATACCTATTCTTTGACACATTTTCATTATGTTTCTGTATATTTATCCAATATATAGAATATAATTGAGTCATAATATTAGTTGACCATAATAATGCAAATTCCATACAATTGTGGAGATGGATTTTAGAGTTTTCATATATTTTTATTTTCAAACTTAAGTGTTTTACATCGGTAACCCTATAAATTTATTAAAAATTACACCAATCTATATCATGAGGTTTAAAATATAACAGTCCATAGAATATTCTACATATAAAGTTATCGTCATTTGTTTAATACATTCAGTTAATTATTTATTAGTTAGTTGGGTCATCATCATCACTTCAGTTATTCATTTGGGCGTCTAATAGTGTTCTAAAGAAGGAAATTCCAGAAGGTAGTTTGGTCATGTTTTGCTTTTTTGCTCCCGAAAAGGAAATTATGTAGAGTTGGAGGTGGTGAGTATATAAGTGAGCGCCAATCTTAGATTAGTTTGGTTTGCTAAATAAAAATTATGGAAGTGGGTCAAATAATACTATCTTCTTTAAAATTAATCTCAAAAGATCGTTATAGAACAACAAATAGAGTAAAAACAATTTTGAACAATTTACTTAATACTACATATTATGGACATACATCTTTAGTGATTCAGCTAAATTTGGTCGAGATTGGCTGGGAAGAGTGTTATAGTTATTAAGTTAGCATTCTTGGGTAATTGAATAACCTTGAAATAAAACAAAATTCGGTAATACCTCAAAAACTATATTATTAATTCCAATATATTTTTATAACAAAGAGTAAAAGGAACAAAAATAGTACATCACGTTAGACAAATAGCAGTGCAGATCAGATCCAAAATCCACAAACTGTACATATTAGTTGAAATATGTTACCAACTTGACTTAAAATAAACGAGATCGGTTTATCAGTCAATTATAAAACCTAATTAGACTTATAACGTGCAAATATGCACTAAATATTAAATCTACTATTAATCCAACAGTGCTAAAACCGTTTTCCAATTAGTAATCAATCAATGCTTATCGCTACCTAACTAACGAAGATCTGTACGATGACCTCGAAAACAAAGAGATCTACAAAGTTATCTATGATTTTGATTTAAAATATTAAGTGAGATCACTAAACCACAACGACGTGGATGCAATATTGTTACGAAAAAACGCATATAATATTAGAAGAACAAGCCACAAGAACATAGCCGAAGAATCCATAGCCGGTGCTTGGTGGAAGTGTCTACTTCTCAGCCAATAGATTGTTCTTGGTGCCACAGGTCTTCGGAAATTCATCAGTAAATCCTATTAGGATTGTCAGTCGGCCGCAGTAGTGTTTTTCTATGATTTTGGTCCATGTTTTCTTTCGGAGTTGTTCTGGAAGATACAGATTTTTCCCTTTGGTCGAGTTTGCCCCAGAAATTTTACAAGAATTTCTTCACTTTTCATTCGACAGATACACCCAAACTATTGTAATCTGCTTCTCGGAGTATATTTCTCCAAATTGAGAGAAAAGTTGTAGAAGTTGCCCTAAGCATCGCATTTCAAAGATAAGCTTACAAATGTGTGAGTCTAACAAAAACTATCTACACAACCTCAATTATATCTAAATATCGCTTAGATTTATTTCCTCCTGAGCTCCTTGAAGTACCATTAGTGTGATCTTTATAAACATTGAATTTATTCAGTAACATTAGCTAAAAAGTAATTAGCTAATTAACATTGAACCAAGTAAGTTAAAAATTAACAAGCTGCATTAGCGACGCCTAGTTTAAAAAAAATATATTCATGTTTGTACTACTAACAATTACAGCAAATTAGAAATTAAATAAAGTATTAAAATTTTCTCCTTTCTTATATCATTCGAATAGATATTTCTTCCATATATGGAAGTAGATGTACTCGAACAGCACCCCTCTTTGTTCGTATGCACCCCATCCAATATACCAACTAAATTTAGACCAGAGGTGTTTTCGCTGTCGATTAATTAAAACTGTCTTCGACCATTCCATTTCCTTCGAGGTTCATCGGCCCTGGAGTTCCTTCGCCCCCGCAGATGTTTCTTATCCCCGCATCCGGTACCGTTCTGTCACCGTTTATTTTTTTCTGCACGATATATCTCATATCGGGTCTTAGATGAGCCGCCTCACCGATACGGCGGTAATATCCTCATCAGGGCCCGATCGATGATGATGTTGTTTCTGTGCGTCTGGCGCGAGGTTCCTCGCCCTGTTTCGCACAATCGCTTTTTTCTGGCGAGGTTTAACGGCCAGTTTATCGCTCATTTCGCCGTGTTATGGCCTGGTCGTTATTGATATATTATTTAATAAAGTGGGGATTTATTTCTGTTTATCGGGATTTATTGGGTGAGTTTTTGAAATTCTTGTCTTAAATTTAAGGGCTGATTAAATTATTTTCTTTAGGATGTCTATCTAGATAACAGCCGTAATTCTTCGTAAAACTATAGAGAGAGCTCACACCAAATTTTAAATAAATAGGTTCAATAGAATTTGAAAAAGTAGTATGAAGAAAAACGCCTTTGAAGATTGGACATGAATTATGATCATCTACTTTTATAAGTTAATTTTAAAGAATTTGTGTTATTTTGAAGTTTTATTGTGAAAAATCGGTATAACGTATTTTATTAAAAGTATTTTCCATCGACAATCTCTACTATTTCCCATCTTTCAGGCGACCCATTTTTGGTATCTTCATATGAAGTGAAGAGCCGCTTAGACAGATCATACGTCGGAACAACTAATAGTCAGAAGGAGCAAGGTCTGATGAACACGGCGGGTTAGGTAACACCACCGCTTTTTTGATGCTTCCAAGTATGTTTTTACCGGCTTTGCAACATATCGTCGAGCGTTGTCATGATAAACCATAATACTGTTGTGTCTTTGTTCACATTCTGGCCATTTTTCGCGCAATTTTCGGCTCAAACCCATCAATTATAATCGATAGCGATTCCCATTGATGGTTAAATAAGCTAAGAATCTTACAGAAAAGAAAATACTTAAATAAAACTCAAAAGTATTGATGAGCAATCCAAAAGCTGAAAGAAGCTTCGATTATAGACCTTGATCTGCAAGAGCTGTCAGTTAATAGGGAAAGTAAACGGTGCCATTATAGGCTCCAAAGAGCAACCAATGGGTCTAAGAAGTCATTCCTCCAGTAAGAAGCAACAATGGGCCATAGGCCAATGATTATAAACTAAAAGCAGATATTTTTATTGTAACATCTACAAGTATTGACAAATCATTAATAGTGACACATACACACTTCTTCATTAACAATTACGTCGAAACTATGAATTTGGATTCAGACAAATCTAATGCCATTGATTCACATATTCTGAACTGACGACAATATATGAAATGAAATGAAGAAAATTTGAAAAAATGTTGCATTCTAACCAAAAAGTTTAAAAAGATTCACACCAAATTTCTACTAAATCGGTTCGAAAAAAATGCGTTTAAAGTTTAAAATATCCTCTTAAGGGCATATTTTTAAAGGATTGAGCTTTTAAAACATTAAAAAATCATTTTTTTCAAATTTCTAGACCAGAATTCCGCGTTAATATATTCAAATTACATCTTGCATAAAAAGTGTACACCAGAAACGTAGGCAAGAATTGTATATATTTTATAACTATTCCCAACTTTTAAAAATATTTATTTTTTCAATGAAATAAGTTACTTGCTTTTTTTTTAATATTCATTATTGTTCAACATATTAGCACCATTTCTGTAATCGCTAATATACGCGTCGTAAACAAGATAAATTAATTTTCCACTTAATGATTGAAGAGCATTTAATATGGATCTTGATACATCCTCTACCCAATTCGCCAAATTTCTCGCGAAGAAAGACCCGATCAAAGACGAACGAATCCTCTTGTTTACATAAAAGGGTTTCCTTTTTCGACAGCATCAGATATCGTCAGGACTTAATATTCGAGGTGCCACTTTGGGAGCATTGTGATTGGTCCAACGTATGTCGCAGATACAAAACGATCCGAGACCCGGCACAAAGGACCCTTTCAGATTCTTTTGTTGTCGATCGGGGGATTTTCAGGCTTGGATCCAAGCAAAAGGTTTAACGGGATATACAGAGTAAATCCATTAGGTCAATTTCGAGAGCAATATCTTTTCGGGAATCCCTAATGTATTAACAAAAAAAAAGTGTATTGTGCCATATGACTACTTCTTAAATGGTGTAGAAATGTATTCGGTTTAGGTACAGTCTATTTAATAAATATGTTACCGGTTTATTTACGAATTTTGCCTAAAAACAAATTATCCTCTGTAATACAAATCAATATCGCAAATCAGAAACAAAAAAGTTGCTTAGTTATTTTCAACTTTTTGTATCTATTTTAGTATGCTGAAAACGAAAATAATTTGGAAAAAATATGAGGACATCAGGAATTGGTTTACAGGTCCAATATTGAAAGTTTTATGAGTGTATTTAAGATCTACTATTATACAGCACAATGGAGCCTCTTCATAGATTCGTCAAAAAGAAGCCTTAAAGCAGATCTCCATAGCGGCGCTTTGTATGTTTCCATTCCTGTAGGTCATTCAGTATACCTCAAATAAACCTATAAGTTCTTGGATTTGATTCTTCGTAAATTAAAATATGACAGGCAGGTGGCAGGTGTAAAAGTATTTTAAAATGTTGTGCATACTGGTCGGATAACTAGCTAAGTTGTGACTATTTGATAGTACAGACTGAGCAAAACACTAGTCCAAAAGGAGTCAGCTGCCGAGGGAGCTTAAAGTTGGTGAACAGAACGTCCTCCAAGATAAACTGAAGACCTTTACTTTTTTTACTACCTTTAAGACCTTTACTATATATAAATTGCCAATATAATGCTAAAAGGATTTCTAGCTTTAGTTTGTATTTAGTTATAATTAGCCTGAAAGTACATTTTGTTTCTCTACAATCTACTGTATCTTATATTACCCATATTCTTTATCCCCATACTATTCGAAGATGTGAGCGAAAATTAAGGTAGATAATTTAATCAGGACACTAGAACGGATGGAAAAATGAAAGAAGAGTTGAAATGATCAATACAAATGACCAAATTAGATAAAAATATATGTATGATAAAAATGATCTTTTGTTTTTTAAATATTCTTAATGTTTTGTTACGGTTTTACAATTACTATAGGGTAATAATCATATCTTATAATAATTATAATGTACATGATACGTCGAACAATCACTAAGTAAGTAATCTCGTATGTAAAACATATTATTCTAAATCTTACTCAAGAATAAATATCTGGCATCACAACATTTTTTGAGATTTTACTGCTTAGCAAAAACATTATACTGCATTAACACTCCTTCGGAGCATTTATCAGTAACATTATAAATTACATTCGCTATGGTTTCTAGGGAAATATCGCGTTGTATCACTTCATTAGAGACATAGTACGGAGCGTCTATACATTTGGTTTCGATAAAATCCCAGTTATTTTGTTTACTAAGTATGTTCTCCTACCCAATATGACAGTTACGTGATTGGATTTTCTTTTATTGATAGGTCAGATTTTTTAGTTGTATTTTACTAGAGCATGTATATTGTTTTCTTGGTATTTTTATTTTGCCGTCAAGAGATGCTAATAGATGTAGATCAGTCGTATACGAAACATACAATATTGTACCCAGTAAACTAACCTCTTGAATTGTTGAAAATTTAACTCTCTTGCATATTGTTTATATACACATATATATACATTCATATATTTGGATCTAATTTTGTACTGATCTGTCTATTTGCAACATGATTTTAATTGCTGAAAATATATATAAATATATATATATATATATATATATATATATATATATTCAGGAATGCAGCTGGATTATATATTTAATTCAAATCAATGCACCTCATTAAAATAATTATATAAGAAATATATATTAAAAATATAAGTTGTTTAACTATTTAGTAAAATGAAAATGCTGCTCAGCCTAGTGATGATTTCCCACTGATTGAAACTAGTAATAGTTCGAAGGAAATAGTAAAATGTTGATTGAATTTACATTTTGTGTGCGATTAAAATACAAATTAACGATCTCCTATGATGATTTACTTGGATCTGATTTTTTAATTTCATATCGTATACATTTAGGCTTCTTTGTTTACTTCTCAGCCAACTCAGATGCTACTGTTCAAAAAAGTTTGATCAAAATGACGATCGAACATCTTATTTTACCTTACTCCTGAGAATTAGATGGAGATTCCACAGATGTTCGTTTGTTCCGTCTGTTTTTCATAGACATCATCATAAGGAGATTTGCTAATGGGCACAAATAGCTTCTTATAGGTTTCTCTAAATCACCCTACGACTAAATCGACCAACGGTTCATTAAAAAAATATATTTCAGTTACCATATTCAATGTGACTATTTAATGCTCCACACAGTAATTTTTTCCTTTCATCAAAATTATATGTTACTATTAACCACTATCAGATATTCGTCATTTTGAAATGATATATATTTTATGGTATTAGTTCACAGTGTTGTAATAAATCTTCATTGCAGATTGTATAATTGAATTAAAATTTTTATCATTACAAT
Source organism: Rhynchophorus ferrugineus (assembly GCF_030347505.1). Lineage (NCBI taxonomy): Eukaryota > Metazoa > Arthropoda > Insecta > Coleoptera > Curculionidae > Rhynchophorus > Rhynchophorus ferrugineus. The sequence continues at coordinate 83,769,772 of NW_027472580.1, read as the reverse complement.
ATTTGGGCATCATTGGACAATTTTTTTTTTAATTTTAAATAATTTTTTTATCAATTTGGATTGTTTTCGAAAAAAAAATTATTAATAAAAATGCTCATATAATTACGCTAAAACTAATAGATAATTTTATATAAATTCACCAGTAATATCGCATTGTTATATTGATTCAAAGCCATAAAGGAAAATTATTAAATCACTGATACCCGAGAATAAATAAACATATAGTTCGCGTTAAGCCATGAAGATTAATTATGTTTGACTCGTAATTTCACTATACATAAGAGGAGTTATAATTATCTGATATTACATTTATATCAAAAATTAATAAATAACAAATGATTTATTGACACATTTCATTTTATTATAACCAGATATTTCTTCGTTTGTTGGTCACTGCAATTTGTCTACAATGGCAGACAAAGAACAATCTAGCAAATCGCAAAAAAACAGAAAATATCACTCAGCCACCCTCGGTTTTCTCACCAGCAACTTCCATTAGGTCGGGGCCGTTGAACGATGAGGGCTCTCGAGATAACCGATCGGGTGAAGACATTTGTTGGGCCATTCATCAACTTACCACTGGCAAGGTAGGCTAGCTACTTTAAATTCTGGATATGGAAAACAGGGGGAGGTAAATATATCGACTCCGTGACGATGTTCGTCGAACATCCAGATGCTCTTGATGCCGATTGGCCTTAACTATTAATGGTTTTTATAAATATCTAAACGTTGTTCTAAAATATTTGGTTTTCAGTGGCGTCACCATAAATAATTAACCTGTGAAACCATTGAACTACTTTATTTAGTAAAGTTGAGCCCAAAGGATTTCTGTCTAATTTGTTTTTTCATATAATGTCATCAACAAATTGCACTGCCTAACCTATTCCAACCTTATTCTCATGTATTTTCAGCTACTCCACTCATAAATTAACATAAAGAATACCGATTAGCTCTGGTTTTAGCAATTCAAGTAACACCTGTAAATTTTTAATTACATTAACAGAAATAATTTTACAATACGAGAATAGCTGAATCCTAAAAAAATGGTAAATGGTCATGGTTTTGAGAAAATGTACAAATAACATAGATGACTACTAAATTTTCTTGGTTCCATCTATAAAACCAAGACTGTCAGTCAGTAAAATAAACTATACAACATTCAGATAGTTTATCATTCCTCCACCGGAAATTTATTAGTTGAAAATAGAAAATGAACGCTGTGAGAAGGAAGAAAAGCTTCCATGATACTATGATACTATTGCGATAGATGAGTCGTGACCTTGTAACTTCTTATGGAGGTACCAAAAACTTGGTTGGTTCGTAGCTAGCCTCAAAAGATACATGTACCGTCTATCGATGGAGAATACTTTAATCTAAAACAAAATCCTTTAAAACTACTTTATAGGCCAATATAACTTATTTTCTAAATTTTCCTATTGTGCTATTCCCTAAAGCACAATAAATCATTATCGCTCGTAAGTAGAAATAATTTATAATTAACTATTTCACATAATAATAACCTATAGAGAAATCATAAATCTTACTGAACTTTTTCTTTCCTATTCATTTATTGCTGATGCACTTATTATTATGATTTAAAGCACATTTAGATGCTTATGTTAATTCGCAATATTGCCTCCAATATATATGTTAATGGTTACTTCGAATCAACCCTATTTTCCAATTCTGATCAAAATTGTCGTTTTATATTCCATGGTGCTTGAACGAATACTATGAATAATGTTTGTGTATAAAAATACAGTTCTAATTATACAAAAGGTTGGGTACGTAATATAGAAACTTTATTATTCCCTTTATTATTCCCTTCAAAAATTCTCCACAAAACAGCTTAAATTTCAGGAGATTTTTAAGACTAAATAATAAAAAAAAATTCTTTATTATATTTATTGGATTTTGTAGATATGAGAACAAACTAGTATATTGTATTATTTTCAATTATAAGTTTTAAAAAATTCTTTAACATAATAGTGTTAATTTTATGATAACTATTTATTAGTATTTTTATTAATTTAAAGAATATTGTTGGAAAATAAGCCAAATTGATAAACCAAGAAAACTATTTGTGTAGAATTGTTTTAAAAATTGACGCAAAGATTGAGAGATTCTAATTTAATTGTAAAATCTGCCATGAAGATTTGTATCAACACTTCCCAATTATTACAATTTAATACATCTATATAATGACGAATACCTGATAGTGGTTATATGAAATGCTTTATCAATATTTAATAATAATATGACACATAATTTTGATGAAATGAAAACATTACTGTGTTTAGTGTGTAGTATTAAATGATCACATTGAATATGGTAACTGAAATATGTTTTCTTTTAATAAACTATTGGTCGATTTAGACTTAGAGTAACCTACAAGAATCTATTTGTGCCCATTAATGCATGTTTTGCACAAAAGGGACGAAAAAAACGAAGATCTGCGAAATGTCCATCTAATTCCTGACAGTAAAGTAAAATATGGTATTTGATCCAACTTATCTGTCATTTCTCATCGATGTCTATGTTTGTACACGAACAATAGTAAATTGGTTTAGAAGTGGACATTCGTTCGGTAAACAGCTTTTTCTGCTTGTCATTTGCTTGTCTTTTTAATTTTTGCTAACAGCCTAATATAAAAATTTTCAAACATAACTACATAACTTTAATTACTGTACGAGCCCAAAGACATTTCACGGCATCGTACAGTAATTATATTGAAAGTATATTGAAATATATTTTTGTGAAAAAAATTAGCTCATGAGCATGAGCTCTGAAGAAAAATCCGAATACGATGGTATAATTTTTCGTGCACTTAACTGATATTGCGTGAAACTGAATTTTAAAACGTGACAATAAATAAATTAGTAAATAAATAAATGCAGGTAAAGTAAAAATCGTTAAAATATATTCTTATTTGCGTTTAAGGACAGCAGCCGCGCCATGAAGGTTTTTATACCATCCAATTATTAAAGTTTAATACATCTAATATAATAACGAATAACGATAGTGGTGATATGTAATGATATAGTACAATTTAACAGTAATATAATATCGAACTTTGATGAAATGAAAGCATTATTGTGTTTAATGTTTAATGTCTGTTTTTGTTAAATATATTTTTAATGAAATGTAGGTCGATTTCAGTTGTAGGCTTAGAGCAACCTACTTTTTGGCTGCTATTTCTCGTCGATATCTATATTTATGAACAGTAGAAAATTGGTTTAGATGTAGATATTCTCCCCGAGCGCCTATTATGGATAGATAATAATAATGTTAGCCTATGATATATATTTTTCTGAATAGTCCAGAACCAGGTTCTTGTATGTATGAAAACCAGTTTATTTGCCAATAGCTTTGGTCAAAGAAAAGATCAGTAAGTTTGGTTTGGTTCATAAAAGGTTTATTTGGCCTTAACATGTTTTTCGCTATGACTGAAAACATATATCGGCTAAATGGTGACCGTGATTCTCTATGCAACTTTCGACTATTTTTAAGGCATTTTTCATAACACTCTGCAACATCTGAGACTAAACATCTTCAATTTCGTGACGAATATTGTATTTAAGATGTTGGATCGTTTGAAGCTTATTTACATAAACTTTTAATTTTAAAAAGCCTCATAAGAAAAGTCTGATTCTGTTAAACCTGGAGATCTGGCTGGCCATCGAAAAACGTCATTAAGTAATTGAATTGTTGAAAGATCTGTGTGTGCTGTTGTCCCATCCTGTTGAAACCACATGTCTTCAGTTCAGCAGTAACAGTAACTGCAACACCTTGGTTATTTTCAAAAAATAGGGTCCAATGTAGTTTCCAGCATGAATACCATAGAGTTGTGTTTAGTGGATGCAATGATGTTTCATAAATTAATTAAGTATTCTGTGTTCCTCAAAACCGATAGTTCTGTTTATTAATGTGGCCAGTGAAAAGAAAATGGACTTCATCGCTCATTATCAATTTAGACGAAAAATCTTCTTCAATTTAACCAGACAGCCTTAGGACTACTATACTCAACTCGTTGATCAGGATCTCTCGTTGACAATTTTTGAAATAATTGAATTTTGCACGCGAACATTTTCAAATCAGTTTTCAAAATTCGCCTTAAACTGCGTGCAGAAATGTGTAACTGGGAACCACGTCTCCGAATTGATGTTTCTGTAGACTCTGCAATACTATCGCGCACCAGAGCTACAGTTTCAGCGTTGCAAGACGTTCATTGTATTCCAGAACGAGGCCTGTCTGATGTCGTAACGTACTGTCGAAAATTCGCATGTAAACGATAAATTGTGGTTTTGTGAGGCACTGGACGATTAGAATAGTTTTGACACAATTTCCGCTGAGTGGCAATAATGGAACAATCATTTTAAATAAATATTGTCACTATTTCTGCTCGTTCTTGTAGCGTATATTTATCCGTAATAAAATTTGGATTTATTAATTGATTCAGTTTCTTTTAATTATTAATTGGAAAGCGTCGATATATCCATAGAGAGGAAATCTATTCCCGTCTCCCCATTAACGGTTCTGTATCCCGAAGAGATATTTAGTGGAATCAGATTATTGAGAATATTTCTAGTATAGCCGATTTATTTTTATCGCATTTAAAAATAAGCCCAAAACAAAATAACCTGAGGCGAAACCTCGTTAGCATTTTGTAACTGCACTGCGGGTTATTGTGTATTGTCAAAAATAAACATTTCGAAATAACAAGAAAATTATTCCGGAAGCCTTACCTAACGGCTATTTTCGCTGTTCGGTAGCTGTTTTAATAATTTTATTTTTCAAATTTCACTTGCCAAAAACACCGATGTCGTAATCAAATTCAAATATCTGTCAAATTATTCACCGGCGCTGGGTAAAATCAGCTCATATAAAAGCGTTAGAACAATTTTGTAAAATATCAAGTTTACATTCTTCCATATTTTATGTATATCAAATTGATTTTTTTTTTGAAAAAAATACAAATAATGTTGTTAACTTTCCTGGTAGAGTCTTATTTAAAGGGCATGTTATAGCAGTTTTTAGCGTTAATCTGTATTGAAAGTGTTTGTGTAAGAAGCGAATTATAACATTAGTTGATTATATTTATTCCAATCAGTTTTTTACTTCTCGAAAAGTTTCTTCTTGTGTTGATTTTTCATGCAAATAAACCTCGTTCAGCTTCTTTAGTTGACATCGCAAGTTATTTACAATAAAAATTTAATTCGGTTTTAACAGCTCGAAATACACTATACCCTGTAGAAGGCACCATATGCACATCAAGACTATGGCTATGAATGTTCTTTCATGGCATGTAAATGTTTAGAAATAGTGGATTAATCAATTGCTAAGCTGTCTCTTTTTGATAATTTGAACTGGGTTTTCGTCCAACAAAGTTTGCTTTCAAACATTCTTAATTCTTTAGGCTTTCCTTGTCACTGACTCAAAATCAACGCCATTTAACCGTCCAAACCAAGACGAACAATTATTGAAGAAGCATCACAATAAGTTACTTAAAAATGCTTGAATATGATTTTAAGAATTTCATCATTAGCGTCTATATAACAGGTCAATTGAAAAGTCCTCGGCATTACACTTAGATGGCGCTACTAGAATTATATAGATATATGTTTAGTTGGCTCTAACCCTCAAAAGATGCGTCTATAAATTTGACAGCTGTCGGATCATTAGTCATTAGGATCATCAACTTTTGTTATTGTGAAAAAAAAGATAAAAATGAATTTCGCGTGTTGATAAAATATTACTTTTTAAAGGGAAAAAATACAGTTGAAGCAAAAACTTGGCTTGATGCCGAGTTTTCGGAAACTGCCCCAAAAAAATTAACCATCAAGGATTGGTATGCTAAGTTTAGACGTGGTTAAATGAGCACCGAAGATCGTGAACGCAGTCGATGCTCAAAAGAGGTCGTTCCTGACGAAAACATTAAAAAAATCCACAAAATGGATTTGAATCACCGTAAATTGAAATTGAAAGAAATGGCAGACAATCTAAAGATATCAACTAAAAGTGTACATCATATCATTCACGAATATTTCGGTATGAGAAAGCTATGTGCAAAGTGGGTGCCGCGTGAGCTCACTTTTGACCAAAAACAACGACGAGCTGATGATTCGGAGCAGTTTTTGAAGATGATCAAGAGTAATAAACCCGAGTTTTTGCGTCGATATGTGACAATGGATGAAACATGGCTCTATGGCTCATTTCACGTCGAAATCCAATCGAGAGTCATCCGAGTAGACTGCACATGATGGATCCGCTCCATAACGTGGGAAAAGGTAATAGTCGGCTGGCAAGGTTATGGCGTCTGTATTTTTGGATGCGTATGAAATAATTTTTATTCACAACTTTGAAAAAGGAAGGACAATCAACAGTGACTATTACATAGAGTTATTGGACCATTTGAAGGACGAAATCGCCGAAAAATGGCCGCGTTTAAAGAAAAAGAAACTGTGTCACAAGTCATTGAAAACGATAGCAAAAATTCATGAATTGGGCTTCGAATTGCCCCCTCATCCACCGTATTATCCAGATCTGGCCCCCATGAACTATTTCCTGTCCTCGGATCTTAAAACAATATTCGCTGGGAGGAAATTTTCGGTAAAGGAAGAGGTGGTTGCCGAAACTGATGCCTATTTTGAAAAAAAGATGGTACTACAAATATGGTATCGAAAAGTTGGAGGGCCGCTATAATCAGTGTATCACCCTTGAAGGGAATTATTTTAAATAAAAAACTAATTTTGCCAAAAAAATTTGTTTTACTATTATTTTAGTTTTGGTAGGTTGACCTGTTATTTAATATATATATATATATATATATATATATATATATATATATATATATATATATAATAAATCAATTTTTTTAATATAAATGGTTAAATTCATAATATAAAATAGTGACTCCTAAAAAATAATTCATATTATTACATTTCATAAGCGGATTATTTATATATCTACTTTGTTCATCAAAACTTTCTATTTGTTAATATATAAACTTTAATTATTGAATAACTTATAATAATTGCTAATCTTTACCATGTAAGGTTTTCCGGTAAGGCCATTCCAGAAGACATCCGGTCTTACGCAGCTTCTATATTAGCCTGACTGGCTTTACATTACTAAGATTCTATATTTCTGTCTCTAGACGCTCACAACTATAATTTCTTATCAAAGTTTCCATCGTCTTTCCAACGGAAATAATCCCACAAAAATAATTTAAATTAAGAGTTTATAAAAAAAAAAAATTCTAGGCCCCATTTCTTATCAAAACTATAATTTTAGCTTGGATCTTCTTTTTGGTAGATCCTTTTATGGATATATATTTCTGGACTCACCTTCTATTGAACGAACACAATCCTGTAACACTTTGAATCACTTTACGAACAGTCTTTTCTCCGAGCACGCGTCTAATGTCTATTGTTATTTTGCGGTCGTTCGATGTATATTCACGCACCAACATCGGAAATGAGCAATTTGGAAACGGTCGTCATCGCGGGCCTGGACGTCGGCACCGGTAAGGCCGTGTCGGTGTTTGCGGGAGGTACTACCCCGTCTACCGGGCTAGGCCATGAACCACGTAGATGTCGTCTTTCCGCTGGATGTGCCGGGGGAGGGGCTGGATGGATAATTCTTTAAATAGATTCGGAGTTGGGACGAGAGAAAAAATCATACGAAAACTCTACTAGTCGGAAATTCTCATGAGTATTGTCCGATTTAATATTAGCTCCTGAGTTATGATGCCGTTTCGCGTCTAGCGACTGTATCCGTAACGTTTTATTAACTATAACGTTGATACGGTTCGATATTGACTAACAGCTGATATTTACAGGCGAATATATTTCATTTGAAAATTATTCTGAAATTTCATTCATATTTGAGCAAGTAAATACAATCTTGAAAAATGTCGACATGAATTAAATCGGTTATTATAGATTTTTACTAAATATTGTAAGGTTTACAAATATTGGGAAACATTGCATTAAACGATTTTCTTTATGGCTATATTCCATTCCATTTTTGTTAGAAGTACATAAAATTATATGAACATAGGAACATAAAAATTAAATATAAGTAAGAGAAACGAAATATCTTGGAATAGTAAGAAGAGTAACGAGAGACATGATGGGAAATGCGACAAGGAGGAGAAAATGAAATTAGAATGGATATCAGTATAGAACCATTATAGTATATAAAAAAGATACAACTTAGTTAGTGGGGTCACTTAGAGTGTGTGGATGAAACAACGTTTACAAAGTCTTTATTTGATGTTAGTTGTTGAGTTATGATGCCGTTTCGCGTCTAGCGACTGTATCCGTAATGTTTTATTAGAAGAACTATAACGTTGATATAGTTCAATATTGATTAACCGCTGATATTTACAGGCGAATGCATTTCAATAATTTGAAAATTATTTTGAATTTCATTCATATTTAAGCAAGTAAATAGAATCTGGAAAATTGTTGACATGAATTAAATCGCATATGATATAAGCATAAATTTACAAATATTGGAAAATGTTCACTTATCAGTATATAGAAAAAATAATAGTGTAATAACAAATTATATCGATTTTCTTTAATGTTATAGTAAATCTTATATCAGATATAACATATGACTAAATCACAGTCTTGTAACTGTCATTAAACAGTCCAATCCTTTTTTAAATTAATTTATTTATAGTCCCCAACACTGTTGTGTTATTTAGAAACAAACACATTCACTTAAATTTTACGAAGATTATACTTTATTTTATTATTTTTTTAAACGACCTTTAATCTCAGCTAGATTCGATTCTAGTACGTTATTGTCGGTGAGCTAAACTCTTAGATCGCACGGCTTGGGTTCACTCCATTTATTTGTTGTATCTTAGAGTCTCCTTATTACCAACAAGGGTTTCTCTGGAATTAAGCCTACCGACTGGCCAGTGACCAACTTAGAGACCATCCTACAAGACATCCGGTCTTACCCAGACTGGTTACAGGCGTGACTGGTATGGTTATTCCTTATCAGATTTTCCACTGTTGCCTATAAAGATATTTACAATTACAATCTCAAACATAAAGTACTTCCATAAAGTCCTGTCACCTTGACCAATGGGCCAATCCAATTTTGCTGAAAGTATTTAAAGCGATCTAAACATAAAAATATAAAAATTAAATCAAAGCAACAGAAATAAAATATCTTAAAATAATATGAAGAGCAACAAAGGTATGCAGGAGGAGAAATACAGAAATAAAAATGGACATCAGTATAGAACCATTACAGTATATGGAAAAGGGACAAATTAGTGGGATCACTATCAGTATATGGAAGAAACATGACAGGTTTTGAGAGTCCAGATTTTATATTAGCTCTTGAGTTATGATTCTCTTTCGTGTCTGGTGACTGTATATCTAACATTTTATTAACCATAATGTTGATATGGTTCAGCATTGAATAACAGCTGAATTTATAGCTCAATGATTTTCAAATTATTCTGAATTTTGTTCATGTTTAAGAAACTCAATATAATCTGGAAAAATGTTGAGATGAATTAAATCGGTTATTCTAGATTTCATAGTTAGAAAGCAGCCTAAATTATTTTCTATAATAGTAGTGAATTTTATATCAGATAAAAAATAACGTCAAAGAGTCCTCAGAAAAGAATTGTGCTCTTTCTGTTGATAAAAACTAATATAGCATAATAAAACTGTGACGAAATCACAAGCATCGTTAAGAGAACTTGGAATGCAAGTATTAGAAAAGAGGAAATTTAAGAAAATCACTGATTGAAGTAGTATTATTGAGCAGAAACAAGAATCGCTACCCTAAAAAATTAATTATAAAACTATTCTCGTGTTGTTGGAAACTCACTAGGTTGTTAAATAAAGTCAGGAACATTGAAACATGGGTTTAGATAGATGTTTTTTTTTTCTGTATATTTTCCTTTCAGATCCTCTTATTGTAGTGGTTGATTAAGTTGCGAGAAAGGTAAAAATCAGAAGGAGTTAAGTTTTATAAATGAACTTGATGTTGAAACAATTTCTACCTTAATTTAAAGGTTTTAGGTGGTTTTTGGAATTATATTGTTATAAAATAAAGTTTACTTTTGCAATCCTATTTTCCCTTCTTTGTTCTTCTTATCACTCAAGATTTTCTCCCTAGAATTAGATGAAAGTTTTTTTTAATCACTGATAGCATAATCAAATAACGGTGAGATTTTCTCGATCAATAGCTAATTTCTAACTAATTTTAGGTGCCGAAACACACTAAAGTACCGAGTTCATACCACTCTTTAGTTTTCTTTATTGATTTATTATCATCAAAAAATTAGTTTCATTTATAATAATGAAGTAATACATTTAAACCTCGTCATCATTTTGAATATGTTAAACATGTTATATTGTTATATTAGTAGGCTTGGAGTCACTAGCAATCACTTAGAAAGTAATTAAAGTTAGTGTCAATTAACCACGCGTTATATTTACAGCAGTATTTACATTATATTTCTATAGAATTAGACGAGGAAGAAAAGGAACTACTCAAGTACAACACAGGGGTTCAGGCAAATAATATATTATAAAAATATATAAGGACTATAGCCCTAATAATATAAAAAATAAATAAAAAATACGTTGCTTCTTGAAATAAATGTGTTGATAAAATGCTAAAATGAAAAATAACATTTGAAATAATATACATTCCAAAATAAAGTGTTGCGTGCCATTGTCTTTGCTCCATACTATCTTTTAAATGAAGTGATGTGACGCGATATTCCTCTAGGGCCAATAACGAGTGTAATTCCTCTTGTTTTTGTGAAGTTCTTCGAAAGAGTGTCAGTGTATCTAAATGTACTCGCTAATCAGCTAAATATGCGAAGTGACAGAGAAGTGCGTACACTAAAACATCCTATCTGAAGAGTCTTATAGAATAAATACCATTCGATCTGATTATTGGACATATATAGACTTTAGAATAAGATCAATTAATTAAAATAGTATTTTATACAAGAGATGAGATCACTTAATGGAGTGATTTTCTTCATGCCATATATATAGAATATAAACATAACAAGTATATATTGCCCTCTGGGCAGATTGTGCAACTACTAAGAGTAATAATTTAAAAAAATTAATATAAATTGTACCAATGTTTCTCAATAAATGTCTATTTAATGTGAATAATGATGAGAATATATTCAAGCGCCCAAATATTGTTTTAATTTCAAACGATCATCTTTGGTAAGCTGTCCTTTAATTTACCTACTAAATGTTGTATTTTCTGAACAAATATTTTTCTGTGATTTATTTATTACCCCAAAAAGGTTTCATAACAATCTAACGGACATTTTCCAGAATCTAATATTTTCCTAAGCTCTATCGTTATCGTAAAAAAAGTTATAAAATAAAAAATAGAATGTTATAAAACGGAAAAGATACGTTTACAGCCTCCACAGTTTTCCATCATTGTGGGAGTATATTATTTCGAATCTGTGGCTGACCGGTCTCCCCCTTCCCCGACACCCCACCGAAAAGTTTCACGTTAATTGAGTTATCAGAAAACTTACATATAACTAATTAAAATGTCGGTCCGTAATATTCGCGATTCAGCGGAACGTTTTGACAAACGATTGTTGCGTGACTTGCTTCCTCTCTCTGGTGGATTCTGCTGGAACCTATTCGTAAATCGAGGGGAAAAGTCTTTTATTTAAACCCTGGATTGATAGACGTCGCCGTAATGTTTCGATGCAGGAGGGAGACAGATAAATTGGTTTTGCAACACCACGAGAATGGCGGATTTTGCTTGATTTAGTATATTGAATAGTTTCTATTAATAATGTGCTCCCATTCAGATATCGTACAAGGACTGGGATTTAATTTTGAGGTATTATATTTTGTAAATTTAAAGATTTATTATGAGAATTTACTTTTATTATAATTTATTTCCATTGCATCTTATATTAGAAATACTTCTAAACCATAATTAATGTTTTAAGCTGAATTCTTGGTTAACTTCCTGGATCTATTTAATTTCGAAGTAATCGTTAGTTATGTACCAATATGATAAGCGTTGGTTTGTTTGTTTTGGCGGCATTGTCTTTCTAACCCGTTTGATTTTTGCACCCTATATATCAAAATAGGCTTTACAGTTGCCTGATAAACCAATCTATTTAGTCTTAGGTAGAGTTGGGAAGAATCGACTGAAAACAGTCGAAACAGTCGATAGTCGCAAAACAGCCGATAGTCAAAAAATCTATCAAAGGAAAGGAAAAAAAAATACTGAATACTATAAACATGCAATTAATAATTTCATTTTAAACGAAGTAGAAAGACTTCTTTATTTGAATGTTCTGTGGATCTGTAAACGAGAATGAAATTTTTCTATGGAATGGAATAATTCCCCACAAATGTCTTATCGTATTTTAATATGATAATTGTTATTTTTAAATAATATACTATAATGAATATAGACAACACAATAGAACTTAAGCAAGACCTAAAAGCTAAAGATGTACAATAAAAATAAATACTAAATATAAATTAAACATATACCTGATCATAGAAAGAAACTAATCCATGACATAATTAAAAATGGTTGCACAATAACTACTAGAGCTAACTACTAACTTTACTTAAGTAAAGTAAATGCTTTATTTATTATTGAACGGAAATATTTACCTGTATAAAAAAATATTTCAAATATTATAAATATTATTTTATTAAAATTTTAGAAATATTTAAATGTTAACAATCTATGATAAATATCCGAAAAAATCATGAAACTATATAAATTACATACAAATTTATGTAAGCATAAATTGGGCACATTTTTGTCAAGGTCTCGGCTAGGACGACAGAGCCAGGACATTAAAAAGCAGTCGCATGAAACGAGTAGAACCAAAAATAGTAACTAAAAGTACACAACTGAAACAGTCGATAATGAATAGTAACAAAATCAACAACGGTCACTGGTAAAAAGTAGTGAAATCAGTTGAACCAAAAATAGCGACTGAAATGTCGATACTAAAAACTAGTCAATTACTAAACAGTCGATGGTCGTCTTCAGTCGATAGATCCCAACGCTAATTGCTATTAATAAAGTGTTCCTATTCAGATATCGTATAAGGACTGGTAATTTTGTAAATTTAAAAATTTATTATGAAAAATTATTCTTATTATTGTTGAGTTTTTTTTTTCATTGCACCTTATATTCGATATACTTAGTACAATCTAAACCGTATTTCATGTCGAAATATTGGGTAACTTCCTGGATCCATTTAATTTCGAGGTTATTGGTAGTTAGGTGGCAATATAATAAGTTTTGGAATTAATCGAAGAACTTTGTTTTGATAGCGTTGTCTTGCTAGACCGTTTGATTTTTGCATCCCATGGGTCAAAAGAGGCTATACAGTTGCCTGATAAACCAATCTATTTAGTCTTAGCTGAACTTGGGAGTATTTTCCGCCTAACCATAGGAGTTCTTTGATTCTGAGTCTGATCTGCTCTGTTTCTTGTGGATGGTGACGTTACAATTATTAATATTGTAATTTTTTAAGTTAGCAATATACATGTGTCTACTTATTTTCAAAATCCACATTGCCACACCTTTTAAAGTCCTAGACTGCTTCTCATGTTAAAAAATCTAAAATTTTTGTATTAATATTATCACTCGTATTTGTAAAAATTAATAAGGCATATTTATCGATCGATATATATATATATATATATATATATATATATATATATATATATTACCTCTGTTACCTACTACCTGTGCCGTAGCTATTATCCTTTTGTTTTATGGACATTATTTTTTACAAAAAATATTTTAAATATAGGAAGGACCATTAATCAGAAGGAGCTAAATATGGCAAATAAACCTAATATTAAATTAATCACTTCATTAATTTACTAATTTTAGTAATAGTTCTTTGCGCCGTGTGAGAAAACTACATTCTGTTAGCAAATATTATTTTTGTTGCAAACGGGATTTTTTTTGATGAATTATTGTATCTAATTGGTACTAATTAATACAACAATAAATTGAGTATTTTGCTTTTCCATACCTAAGAGTAATCCATTACCAACATTTCTTTTGTTTACCAAAAACTGACGGTTCAGGTTCAAGAGTTTCAGCCTCATCCGTATAGATATAATTGTACCTAAAATATATTTAATATTTTTACTAAATTGTACTAAAGAGAATTAAAGTTAGTCCCTCTTCTGACAAATAGATGGTGATCCGCTAATTAATTAAATAGCCTAGCGATAGAAGTATAATGTTAATCTTAATGTTATTTGAATTTAGTTATCGGATAAGATATAAATTTTAGTCGCAAACCGCTCCTGCATAATATTGCATTAATTATATTAATATCCTTTAAGGGTCAATGAATAATTTTATTCTAATCTAGCTTATCTATATTTAAATTGAATATTCACAAATGTTCCGCTACTAAATATACCTGATAATCTGAGAATGTAATGGAAATTATCGAGAAATCGGATTGCCTCAATGTTCAATATTTGATAGGATTTTATCGGATTACTCATACCGGATCCAAAATAATAATATATTAATTTATTGACGGATCAGAGCGTTCTTTGGCGCTGCTCAAGTTACATGAAAACGATATCTTATATGGGTATATAGTAATGAATGTATCATGAATCATGCATTACTGATTTATACATTTGAATCAAAAGTTTGTTTGCTGAATGAATGACTGTTAAGTTAAAGACAGTAGATTAGAATTAATATCACTCTTAAAGGAAATTGTGTTAATGTATAATGTCGAATTTAAAAAAATGTCATTCATGATCATCACACAGGAGATTTATTGAGTGATGTGTTAAATAGGGAATTCTCAAAATGATATGAACAATAAGATATTTAATCTTATTGTTCATATCATATCACAGTTTCTTTTGGTATTTTTATAAATTTCACACAGATATTTTACAAAGTTTTACGATATGTTGATGTTAAATAGTATCTATTATCGGCATATTAATGATGGACTAGTGTTTTAGCAAACGAATGAGCATTAGTCCACTATGCTGTAACAACTTAGTACTTTATTTTTAAACTTCTGAATATGATTTACTGACTTTACTGCCTAACGGTTTTGTATAACGTGCACCATATTGATAGTGATCATTCAAAAAACAATGTTTAATAAGGCACCTAACTCCACCAAAAATTGAATTGGAATAAGGAAATTAATCCACAGTCACAAAATATTGTATTAATATGATGAAATGAAATAGGGTAGATGGCTATTTTTGCTTTATTTTACTTTGACTTTATTCGAAATAAAAGATATTTCTGCAAAAAATGCATTAGAGAATAAGCCACTTAGCAGGCTTTGGAGTTATTATCTCCATTTATAAATTTTCTTGCCAAATAAAATCGAAACGCCCTAAAAATTTAAACTTTTAAATGCGAGTATGATGGTTGGGAAACGGTAAGTGTCGTCAATATTTCGTAGCGCTTTTGATTGTTGGTTGACTTAACAAGAAGAATTTTGAAGTTTTGTGTTTTTATTACAGGTAATATTTTAGTAATCCTAATTTTAATTTTAAAGTAAATATATTTTTAATAATCTTTCTATTGTATATTATTATTATAAAGCAATATTTTTGTAATTTATTTTATATTTAGCTCTATATTTGATAATTTAATTATTTAGAAAAATTTATTATTTTTATTACATATCTTTTAAATTTATTAGATAATTTCTATTGTCTATAAAAATAATGTAAATGTATTTTCTGTTATTATTTAATTTTTGTCCTAATAACTGATACTTTTCAGACATACTAATACCAATTGTAAATTAAATGAAGAAGAATTTTGAGATGGAAGGCGAGGATTGTACAGTGAAAATATATTTTATGAAACTCCAACTTAAATTGTCTTCGCTGACATTAGATCTTATCAAATTATATCAACTCCTGTACCTAATCGAAATATTTTGAAATGTTTTTGTCGTTAACGCTGTATTTTCTTAAATAAAACTTTTTTTGCTGAATAAGTTTATTACAATCTTAATTATAGATTAATTTATTTCTAATTTTTATTAACAGACTTCAAAAAAGGAGGAGGTTCTATGTTTGATTGTACGTATTTTTTAAATGCATTTTCACTGATTTATCCATCAATTATAATCAGATTTTCAAGATTATTTTTTTAATTCAATTTTTATTCTGAGATAATCTCACTGGAAGTAAGTCAGGATCTCTTGGGGGGAAGGCAAGGGAAATCGAGAGAAACTCACAATATATATATATATATATATATATATATATATATATATATATATATAATAAAAAATAAATAAAAATTAATAAATATGTGGTAAAATATAAAGTATTATCATGTTTTCAATATGATATGAACAATAAGATATTTAATCTTATTGTTCATATCATATCACAGTTTCTTTTGGTATTTTTATAAATTTCACACAGGTATTTACAAAGTTTTACGATATGTTGATGTTAAATAGTATCTATTATCGGCATATTAATGATGGATTAATCTTTTAGTAAACGAATCAGCATTAGTCCACTATGCTGTAACAACTTAGTACTGTATATTTAAACTTCTGAATATGATTTACTGACTTTACTGCCTAACGGTTTTGTATAACGTGCACTATATTGATAGTGATCATTCAATTTCATTGTATCATATACATTTGTATCATCAATACATGAGACGTATTGACTATATTTCGTTTCGAGTATTGAAAGAAATGTCACAAAAAGACGTTATGTTGTTCTACATATTTAATTCTTGATTCATCTGAAGCGTATCTTTATGGATGATTTAAGATGTCGCAAATAATTATCTCGGCAACATACCATATATTTTCAGTTTGATTTTCGAAATCGCCACTCAACAATCGACCAAGTGTATAGAGCAAGAGTAGGTATTGCAAGGGCATTTGATGAAATTAAATACTGCACTGAAATATTTCTAGGTGTCTTACAGGTATATGATGGGGTGATTTAACTATTTGGTGGTCATATGAAACGGTGCGAGTAACAAATTACATTTATTTTGTTCGTAATATGGTTTTTCCTGTATGCTACAAAATTATATTATTATTTTTATATTGTTTGGGCTCGGCACCGACTTCGAAGTGATCACTTGGTACTAGTTAAAATAATATTGTAAATAGATAAGTAGGTTTAGGTAGGTATTAAGCCAAATTGTGTGCATATATTACAGTATAAAAGACGTGTAGTAGATAGGTTGAATAATTTTTTTGTTTTTTTTTACTTGGTTATTACAACGATTATGTACAAATTTTATTTTAAAATGTTTTTTTTAGTTAAAAATATAAGTTTGATTATTTTTTACCTTTTAGAGAGCTCCTTTTTTTTTGAAATCGGTTCAATTTTGTTGTTATATATATTATATTTTTCCTTTCTTGTGTTATATATTTACTCAGTAAATTACACAATTATTTTATTAAGTATTACAAAGAGTAGGCCATGTAATAATATAGGAATAAAGAAACAATGAAGGAATGCTTTAGGCTCCGGGGTCCGCTAGCTAACCTAGGTGATTTGACAAATTTTTTAACCAAACTTGAATAACAACAAATAATTGCTGTCCCCGCCGGGATTCGAAACCGCGACTTCCGCGTGTGTGCTGAGAGCTCTAACCTTTACACCGTAGAAGCAGTTACATACACTATTTCTACGATTTACCACATGATATGATTAGTGCTTAAAAAGTAAACAATGGCTTTTGCACTGAACGACTTGCGATTTTCCGTCACATCATAAACATACACAAATATCTAATTATTTTATTGCCTTGGAAATTTGTGAGTTTCTCTCGATTTCCCTTGCCTTCACCCCAAGAGATCCTGACTCACTTCTAGTGGGACTATCTCAGAATAAAAACCGATTTAAAAAAATAATCTTGAAAATCTGTTTATAATTGGTGGATAAATCGGTGAACATGCATTTAAAAAATATGTACAATCGAACATAGAACCTCCTCCTTTTTTGAAGTCTGTTAATAAAAATTAGAAATAAATTAATCTATAATTAAGATTGTAATAAACTTATTCAGCAAAAAAAGTTTTATTTAAAAAAATACAGCGTTAACGACAAAAACAGGTCAAAATAATTCGATTAGGTACAGGAGTTGAGGTAATTTGATAAGATCTAATATCAGCGAAGACAATTTAAATTGGAGTTTCATAAAACATATTTTCACTGTACAATCCTCGCCTCCCATCTCAAAATTCTTCTTCATTTAATTTAAAATTGGTATTAATATGTCTGAAAGGTATCAGTTATTTGGACAAAAATTAAATAATAATAGAAAATATATTTATAATATTTTTAGAGACAATAGAAATTATCTAATAAATTTAAAAAAATATATAATAAAAATAATAAATTTTTCTAAATAATTAAATTATCAAATATAGAGCTAAATATAAAAGATATTACAAAAATATTGCTTTATAATAATAATATACAATAGAAATATTATTAAAAATATATTTACTTTAAAATTCAAATTAGGATTACTAAGATATTACCTGAAATAAAAGCACAAAACTTCAAAATTCGTCTTGTTAAGTCAACCAACAACAATCAAAAGCGCTACGAAATATTGACGACACTTACCGTTTCCCAACCATCATACTCGCATTTAAAAGTTTAAATTTTTAGGGCGTTTCGATTTTATTTGGCAAGAAAATTTATAAATGGAGATAATAACTCTAAAGCCTGCTAAGTGGCTTATTCTCTCAAATGCATTTTTTTGCAGAGATATCTTTTATTCCGGATAAAGTCAAAGTAAAATAAAGCAAAAATAGCCATCTACCCTTTTTCATTTCATCATATTAATACAATATTTTGTGACTGTGGATTAATTTCCTCATTCCAATTCAATTTTTGTGGAGTTAGGTGCCTTATTAAACATTGTTTTTTAGTTGTATCAATATCTAGTACACAATATAATATTATGGAATATTTGTTGTTTGTTAAATAAAATTGAGAACGTTTTAATTAGCGTTGGGAACTATCGACTGAAAACAGTCGAAACAGTCGATAGTCGCAAAACAGTCGAAACAGTCGATAGTCAAAAAACTAGCGACTGAAAATAGTAATTACTATTTTCAGTCAAGTGCACGGTTCGGCTGTTTTCTTTCAATTCGTGATGTCAGACGAAGATAAATTGTGAGAGAGGAAAGGACGGAGATAATTGTTTGGGTAGTTAATTTTATATGTGGTTATGTTTGCCAACTGTAGTATAAGAGTGACGGAGATGTTTAAATTCCTTCACGAACTAACTTTAAAATAGAGAAGGAAATAAATAACTAATGAATTCTATTATAAGAATTATACATAACATGCAATTTATAATTTAATTTTAACCGAAGTAGAATTACTTCAATATTTGAATGTTCTGTGGATCTGTAAAAAGGAATGGAATTTTTCTATGGAATAGAATAATACCCCACAAATATATTGTATTTTAATGTGTTAATTGCTATTTTTAAATAATATACTATAATAAATATAGACAATACAATAGAACTTAAATAAAACCTAAAAACTAAAGATGTACAATAACCATAAATACTATACAAAAATGAATGAAACAAGTAGAACCAAAAATAGTAACTAAAAGTACGACTGAAATAGTCGATAGTAAATAGTAACAAAATCAGTCGGACTGAAAACAGTCGACTGAAACAGTCGACAGTCAAAAGTAGTCAATTACTAAACAGGCGACAGTCTAACACTAAACGTTGAGTCTGAGACTAAACATTTCAGTCGATAGTTCCCAACACTAGTTTCAATTTATCCTTGACAATAATGATGACAAAACGAGCAGTTAGCGTGAACTCTCAGATTGTGTAAAGTTTTCTGTCCCCTCTTGCTCCCTCTTGAACTACGACACTGTCCGTTAACACCGTACACATTCAATGTCGACATCAGTCCGTTCGTCTATTTTTATCTCGATGGGAAGTTGGCATTTTTTCTCGCGGTAGTTTTTGTTATTCAGAGTTCGTTAGCCGGGACCGTCGTGTCACCTCCCGTTCATCCAGATGACGTACGACGCGTCAGAACGTGCCTAAATGATAAGACAAAAACGGTCGTTCCTCTCGTGCTGCACGTGCTGCCCAAGTCTTCCACCCCCTAATAGATTCCGCCACCTGGACTTTTTTTGCTTGTCGTTTCGGTTTTCGGTAGGCACGGGGCGGCAGGAGGGTGAGGAGGAGGTAGAGGCATGATTCGAGGTGTTATGCCATAGCCCACGGGGCTAAGCGCGAATGCAGTGGTAGGTAGTTCCACGTCGCAGGGGATACAGGGGATAAGGTCTTTGACTCTACGATTATATTGTTATAGATGCTTAACTTTACTGAAATATATACATTTTATTTACACTTTAATGTTTATTTTTAATTTAATATTTTATTGCTGCAGCATTAAGATAGGAAACAAAAAAACTATTATTTGTGTTATTTGGTGTTCTTTATTTGATTAAAATAATTCTAATTTTAGATATAATTATTAAAAAAATATAATTATTAAAATTAGATTATATATATCTTTGGCGATATATCGATATTTTTTTGACCGATATGATTCTGATCGATATATATTTTTCTAGTCGATATTTTTCAATATTTTTTTAAGAAAATCAAAGATATTTCTTAAACTTTTTAAAAAACCTTTTTTATTTATTTATATTTTAGATTCTTCTTTTCACCAAATAGAGTTTAACTGGTCTGAACCCACAGTTAAACGTGGGCGCCAAACCACGGTCATCGGCATTAAACCTATGGACTGGCGACTGACCAAGTAATTCCTTGTCATGTTCGCCAGCAGGACTAGAAGCCACAATTATCGCAACAGCTGGAGGACCGTTCTGTCGCCTTTACCACTCAGGCAATCAAACCGAACAATGAATTTTTAAAATTTGTATTTCAATGCAATTCAATTTTAAAGGTTTAGTGCATTTTCTTACTTAATTTTAAATGTTTATTAAAAATGTGATATTTTTTACTTTTTTTTTGGGATATTGTATTATATTAGACGACAAAAATGAATATATTTGGAGAGATGATAGTTCCATTCCAGTATTTACTAGCTTAAATAGTTTCGAATTACGAATTACTGCAGTAGCATATACAGTAGACCTAGATCATCTCAATATGAACATTCTACCTACAAAGGAACAATTTTTATTTCATTATTTGTAACTTTAGTTATGGCTTGGTGATGTAGCTATATGAAAAGAATATTTTTTTAGACCAATCAATCAATATTTATATTTCTTTATATTTATATATTTTTAGAAATTTTTTCTGTTTGTTGCAAATTATTTTCTATTTTGATAATATATAAATTTTTTTGTTTTTATGTTATGTTAAACAACATATTTGGAGTGATGAGTGTTCCATTGCAGTATTTACAAGATTTAATAACAACACTAAATATTTGCGAATTACGAATTGCTGTAGTAGGGTATAAACTAGACCTAGATCACTATGAACATTCTATCTTGTTCTAAAGAATCAAAGATTTCAAATTTTTCAGTTGGTTGTAGTTAAAATAATATTTTAAATAGATAGATAGATTTTTTTTAAATATATTTTAAAGTCTCCTTTTACCAACTAGAGGTTTATCTGGACTTACAGTTTAACGTGGGCTTCGAACCACGGTCCTCAGCATTAAGCCTACCGACTGGTGAGCGACCAACTTTAGAAATCATCCCAGAAGACATCCGGTCTTACCCAGCCGGGTTACTGACGTGATCGGAATCATTTTCCTTGTCCAATTTTACACTTGCCTAGGACAACCACAAATTTTAAACAATCACAAACATAAATTTACGACAATGTCCCTGCAGGATTCAAACCCGCAGCTATCGCAACAGTAGGAGGACCGTCCTATCACTTTTACCACTACGCCTCTAAGCCGGCATTAGGCAGGTGCTAAATGGTGTGTACATAGTAGAATATAAAATATGTATAGTGGATAGGTTAAATAAGGTGTAGGTATGTTCGTCGGGTCGGTCGGTCGGTCGAAACGTGTGGCTGCCGCTGCGGTTATCTATCAGAACACTCACTACTATTTTTGGAAGGAATTTGCACGGGAACTAAAAACACTGATTGAATCAAAGTTGTTTATTCTAACTTACGATTGATACATGTGGTCGATGGGAGAATGGACATGATATTAGGTTAAGGTGAAGGAAGTACGGTAGCGCTGTGGAAGTGGTACTGTTACAGGGGGACGGTGATAAGAAAAGAGCGAGACGTCGTCGTGATGGCCTTTTATACTCCAGAACTGCATGGTACCAATCCACCGGCGTTGCCAACCTTTGTAGTTGTTGATGGTGAATTGGTGGTGGCCTAAAGGGTCGTGGCGGTCGCCACAAAGGCTTTTGATTACTTTTATTTAGTTCTTACAGCAATTATTACGTACATATATAAGTTTAAAATGTTTTTTTGTGTGGTAAAAATCAAAGATCGACTTAACGACTTTCGATTTTTCGTCACTTTAGCTCAGCAATAGCATGATACTTAAATATCTGATTATTTTGGATAAAAAATATGTGAAAATGTTGTACGTGCCTTTGAAATTTGAGCGTTTCCCTCGACTTCCCCCCTTTCCCTCCAACAAGTCCTGATTTGGCAACATAAATTTCGAAATCGGTTTTTCGAAGTCGGTTAATAACAATTTTTTTTCATTATTTTAGTTATGGCTTAGTAATGTTACTATATGAAAATAGTAAAAACATTAACTTTCAGTATATTATACCCTTCACAGACAACACCACCACTGTTAACAAATACTACAGAAGTATTGATAAAGGCATCCAAGAAATATCGTCGTTCAGTGAAATATAAAAGTAAATACAAAGAAAAGTAAATTCTCGAAAGATAAATTGCGAAATATTTAACGACGAGATAGCATTATTATGCAGACATTTCTCTTTTATTGATTTTGGCCGTTTTTGCAATACAAAAACGTGACGTGTTATCATGATTATTCATGATTCATTATGGCCTTTGAATTAAGCCTGCGATTTAGCGATGAAACATTTTCAGCTGATTAAAATAAACGTGTCGAAAATACTGAAACATTTATATGTTTTAGAATAAATATATACAAAAATAGGAAATATTATTTACTTATTGACTTGTCGTTGGTTTAAAATGTATTAGTAAAATAAAAAGTTTTATAATCATTATAATTTCTTTTTTTATACGCTCAGTCACTACATTATTTCCAATAGCTGGAATTAGTAAGGCTTAATAATATTTTCTGTAAATTATGACAGGCAATCTTCAACATTAATTTTAGTTAGCTTAGAAGTGATATTTTAACATGGATGGTAAAATAATATTCTAACAAAGCATCTGTAAGAAAATTATTGGCCGATTAGGAATATTTTTCATACGTTTCAAGTCAAACACAAAGGATATACAGGAAATAGAAAAATTATTCTTATTCTCTAAAATAATTTTAATAATATTTTTAATCATTTGTTTTCTAGTCGTTGCAATATTTCAGTACAAATTAACACACCGAGTGAAACACAAAATTTAGAAATAGGCAACCAGAAACTCATAAAATCTGGTTTCAAAATCAAAATGTAAACATTTTCATATCAAATTCGAAGCAATTGATATAAATAGATATATTCTGAACAGGGTTAATGGAATACAGATAAAATAAAATTATGGGTAATAATGGGTTATATTGGTAATATATTAAAAAGCAATATACAGTCAATCCAAAGTTTTTTGTACATACGTCATCAAGATGTTTAATGTATTGCCCGCCGCAATTTTTAAATTCGTTTTAGAACGAGACAATATTTTCTTTCTAATTTTATTCTGTTTAAAAAGAGACACAATGCTCTCTGATAAGTACGAACGTGTAACCGACTAGGCTGTCAAAGTCTGGTTGTCAAATGTATGCAAAATTGATCAAAAATATAATAATAAGAGGTTATAAACCGGAAAACTTTATTTTAATGCTTTGCTTGTTTTGATAAATTCCAAACGACTGCTTATTACTACACTGATTAAAAATGCCGATGTCACATAGCGTCTCTAGTCAGTTACTTCGAACAGGATGAACATAACAAGACACACTGAAGAAGAAATTGACAAATGCTAGAATTGTGAACAAATGTTAGATCGATTGAAAATTAACAGCTTACTTATTCACTTGAATGAAACTTACTGAATATGATACGATTCAATGATGTCAATGAAGACAGGCTGATGAGAGTGGAAACAAGTAAAGGTGAGCATATAATTAATATATGATAACTGTAGAAAATCTTATTGTAGAGTGTAAAAGATTTATGTGCACAGATATGTGTGTAATTGATCTGAATATACATTTGGTTAAAATGTGTCGAGAGTGATAGAATAGTAACTTTTTTTCAGATATGGCAAATGCATTATAAGGAATGCAGTGATTAAATCTTTGTTTTAAGAATGATGCAAACAGATATTAACAGAACAAATGACGGAGAAATACAGTTATATCAAAATGTTTTGTGAGTCAGACACAAGAACTAAGTGTAAAATGTAAATATGCTCTCTAATGAAAGTAAAATATATTACTTTATATACAATTGTTAATTAGGTGGATTAGGCCTTTAGTGACTTTTAGGCCATAAAACTACAAACGTCCTAGAACTGTAACTCATAAGTGGTATAGAATAAAGTTAAATGTAAATATAATCAAACATAACCCTAACCTACAAACTATTATATGTGTGTACTTAATTGTAGTTTTAAGTCCTTTGATAATATATGAGTAAGATTTACTATAAAGTTAAAATAAACTATTTTGATAAGAGTATTTTAGTTTAATTATTTTATTTAGATTAGAATTTGGTTGATACGGCAAGATTGCAACGTTTTGACGTCACAAATTTAGATGACGTATGCACAAAATAACTTTTGGTTAGACTATATATGTTTAACATGAACAGAATATATCAATCCTTTTAATTAACCTCACTCATTTTTTATAGAAAATATATAATGTTATCTTTACAATGGTAAAACAAGTAATTTTTTGATTTTTGTATTTTTATATTATTTGTAAATTGATTTGTAATTTATAAATAGTTCTCGGCTATACGGTGGATGTTCAAAGCTTCCCCGTCAATACATCTCAATTTCGCAATTTTTTTTTTTTTGATCAGTTTATACCAGTTCATGATAAATAGTTTCATTCCAGTCGCGAAACATTTAACACAATTTTTTGCGTCCATAGGTCGCGTCTGAAGCTTCTACGTACTTCCACCACGATATTCTATACATTATTATTGTACGTAGTCTTCTTTGTTGTAACAATTCATCTGGGTTCCAAGTTACGAGCTCGTTTTGGTATTCAGTCTTGTGAAGATGTTTCAGAACGATTTAATGGTTGCTTGGTTCTCTAGCGATGTCACGATATAAAAAATGGTGGTACACTCTGATATTTTAAATAATTTCATAGAAAGATTAATGAATAAATCATCGTTACAACATTATACCAAAATGTATTATTTTAAGGTCGGTTGAATACTTTTGGAATTAAAATAGATTCAGCATAAATACATGCTATTGGGACGTCCAACTATGTCAAGATATCCAATGCCTGGCACGCATTTGCTTATAATAGTTTAAATTTACATAGTTTAAATTTTTGAACATAGAGACACAATATTTTCTTTTACTTCTTGTTATGTCAGTCTATCAATAATTGCAAATATACATTAAGATAGACATATGGCTAGGATCTGCAGGATCACTATTCTGTAGCCTTAGTCAGTGAGACATCAAACCTATATTTATTTCACTGAAAATGTCCTGTCCTGCCTTGTGCTTAACAGGTTTAGTCACAAAATGGTGAAGGAAATAAAAAAACTGTATAAGGATATGTATACATTTTGGTTAAATTAAAAATCTCAAGCATCATCAATGTGTCGAGTATAACCTACGATCAACGATCTAGCACTACAGTTTGTTGAAAGAATTGTTAGTTTTTTGAATTTAGATATTTACCCAAGATATTCGTAAAATTTTATGATTTGTGATATTTGATATACGTCTACATAATAATAATAATTTATTGAAGCTCTTTGTATAACAAGAATTATCTACTACATAATATTATTAATAATCTGAAACCACACAGTGTTAAGTGCAAAATTGCCAAAATATAACCAAATTATTTAGAAAATAAAATAAAGCTAAAGAAAAAATCTACTCTATGCCGACAGAACTAAATGATGCCTTCAAATATTCTTAATTTATATAGAGAGCAAGCCATTGGTTTAATAATGTTATACAAATCTCAGGTGTAAGTATTTTAAATAAAACAACTGATTCTGTGCTCAAGAGAGAGAAAACAATTTTAGTTAAATATCTTAAATTAAATGACACCTTGGCACTAGAATTGTTTTAATTATATTTTTGAACCTACTGTATATATGATCTGAGGTTCGAAATAAATCAGGTGACCTGTTTTTATTTTAAAGTACATGAAGTTGAAATATATATTTGTTAAAATATTAAAGTAATGCTATGATTGTTGTTTAATTGAAAACAACTTCTATTCAGAATTTCAAAGGATCAGTTGTATTTTGTTATTTTGAGTTGATCTTGAAGTAAATAATGACAACTATCAGGTGTACCGGAAAGTTATTACCGGTTTTTCTAATACATGTCGCTAGTGATATCAAGCTTCAAATCTTCAAATCTGTGTATGTTGTATTTTGCGAAAGTAACAACGTTATAGATTTGTACCTCTTTTAAAATGCCAAGTTTTGTACCTGTACCGTAGCCTGTACCTACGGCACGCATTACTTTTCTTATTTAATCAAAAGAAAAAGCCGCTAAAAGTTATCGATTGCCTATAGATAAAGATTGTTTTCGATGTGCAGGACAAAGAACGTTCTGGTAGACCGAAACAGTTCGAAGATGCGAAATTTTAACAGTTATTGGATGAAGACCTAACCCAAACTCAAAAACAATTGGCAGAAGCACTAAATATGGCCCAATAAATGATAGATTGTTAGATTGTTATCGCCAGGCGAAGCTGGCCGATCGATTTCAAAGCTAAATCGTTTGAATCGTTCTACCGATAACAAATGATCATTTTGAACCATGCATTGATTGAGAAACATCTAGAATGGTTCCGAAGACATGGTAAAGTGATTTTACAGCACGATAACGCACCGTCAAGGAAGCGTTGAAAGCATTTGGATGGGTCTATTGCCCGCCGTACTCTCCATACCTTGCCCCGATGCCCAATATCAACTTTTTACATCAAAGGGACACGCGCTTGTAGAGCAGCACTTCGTCAATTTCATAGAAGTTAGAAAATAGGTCGATGAATGGTTTTTTCAAAGGACAACCATTCTTTTTGAGATGTCATCGTAAATTGCCTGAAAGTTTGGTAAGACGTACAGAACCAAATGTTCAATACATTTTTGTTGAATATTATGTAGTTTATTTTTGGAAAAACCGATAATAACTATTCGGTATACCTAGTAATTACCAAACCATTCTAAAAGCCTTAATTGAACTTAAGGTGCAATTACAAGAGTTGATCCAATTATAAATCATTTAAGATCCGAGGGTCAAAGCAGGACTATTTGTCTTATGAACCTTCAAATTTAATATATTTACATCAAATAAATCTGCCACAATAAAGAAAAGAATATATTTTCAAACATTAACAATCTCTAACGCGGTAACAAAGCAGAAAAGATATAGAATACATTTAAAAAATCGATTCTTTATTATTATCTCTGGACCGGTAATAAATTTTCATTTATTTTTAATTAGAACCAGCAGTAAATAACAAATTCGAGGCATTAGTCAACGGATCATTTTGAAGGAGCTTCTATAAATTACGACGCTCTGTGTCTGGCAAAGTTTCGCTAGTGTTTACTTTATCAAGCTTTCGAAAACTTCATTTGAGTGAAATAAGTAAAGTCCTAATTTATTTGCAGATTCATATATATTGCATGTTGCTAATTATATTTTATCAAACGATATTTATCGTGTCATTTGTTATGAACATCCAAAATGAATTACTAATAAACTTTTCCTTTCTTACAATCTATAAAATGTTTTTTTAGAGAGAAAAAAGTGCATTCATATATGAGCTGTCAATACTATTCGTAAAAAGGAATATTTCAAGGCACTTTCTTTTGCAAAGTAAAGCGCTTAAATCTAAAAAGGGAAATTTGTTCGACCTTAAGATTTATCATCCTTTTACACTTAAAGATTGCCCTTTCTGGGATTATATATATTTTTTCTTCTATTCTATTCACTCGAACGAGAATGTCCATACGATCATGTTATAAACGAAATATTTGCTCAAGACCCATATCAACGTGTTACTTTTAACAAAATTGTGTTAGTACGTCAATAATATGTCAGCATTATCCATTATAGAGAGCCGAAAATGAGTTTAGAAGTATGTTTTTGGTTTGTGTACTTTGCAGATAACTTAAAATTGATAGAAAAAGAATATAATTGACCCATAATATAGGTTCGATTTTGTTATATTCCATTATATAGCATGTCAATTGAAAAGTTCCCGGAATGACACATAGATTGCGCCATTAGAATTAACTCCATACATTTTTTAGTTAGCACTAACCCTCAAAAGACGCGTGTATAAATTGAATTTTGAAATAGAATTTTGAGTGAAGCAACTTTTGCTATTGTGAAAAAATTGGATAAAAAGGAATTTCCCTTGTTGATAATATATTGCTTTTTGAGGGAAAAAATACAGTTGAAGCAAGAACTTGGCTTGATGCCGAGTTTACTTACAGTATCCCAGGAAAATTAACCATCAAGGGTTGGTATGCTAAGTTTAGGCGTGGTGAAATGAGCACCGAAGACGATAAACGTAGTGGACGCCCAAACGAGGTTGTTACCGACGAAAACATTTAAAAAATCTACAAAAT
Organism: Rhynchophorus ferrugineus; assembly: GCF_030347505.1. Lineage (NCBI taxonomy): Eukaryota > Metazoa > Arthropoda > Insecta > Coleoptera > Curculionidae > Rhynchophorus > Rhynchophorus ferrugineus. The sequence continues at coordinate 83,740,792 of NW_027472580.1, read as the reverse complement.
GATTTTGAATGACCGCAAATTGAAACTGAATGAAATAGCAGACATTTTAAAGATGTCAACTGAACGTTTACATCACAGCATTCACGAATATTTGGGTATGAGAAAGCTCTGTGCAAAGTAGGTGCCGCGCGAGCTCACTTTTGATCAAAAATAAGTTGAGTGTTAATGATTTGGAGCAGTGTTTGAAGATGATCAAGCGTAATAAACCCGAATTTTTGTGATATGTGACAATGTATGAAACATGGCTCCATCATTTCACTCCGAAGTCCAATCGACAGTCTTCCGAGTGGTCTGCACACGATGAACCCATCACAAAACGCAGGAAAACGCAGCAGTCGGCTGGCAAGATTATGGCGTCTGTATTTTGAGATGCACATGGAATAATGTTCATTGATTACCTTGAAAAAGCAAAAACAATCAACAGCGACTATTATATAGCGTTATTGAACCGTTTGAAGGACGAAATCGCCGGAAAACGGACGCATTTGAAGAAAAAGGGTGCTGCTTCACCAATACAGTGTACCGTGTTAAAAATCCATAAATTGGGCTTGGAGTTGCTTCTTCATCTACCGTATTCTCCACATCTAACCCCCACTGACTACTTCCTGTTCTCAGGTATCAAATTAATGCTCGCTGGGAAGAAATTTTCGTCGAATATTTTGAAGCAAAGGACAAATCGTACTGCAAAAATGGTATCGAAGAGTTCGATGGTCGCTGTAGTCAGTGCCCTGGAAGGGGGTTATGTTGATTATGTTGAAAAAGAAAACTAATTTTGCCAAAGAATTGTGTTCTTCAATATTCAATATTGATCACATTTTCAACTATTATTTTTCATTGAAGAATAGCTCGCTAATATATACAGGATAAAATACATCAAACTTTCTCTGCAGACTTAGTGGAGATATTTATTTACTAGTTTTTAACATTAAAACTGAAACAATTTCTTAAGTAACATAAATAACATTGTATGGCAAAAGCTCTATAGTGTTCCAAGTTAGAAGGAGCTAACCCAGCAGCAGTCTCCTTAATATAGTGCAATATATGAGTTATTGGGGTATGTTTGGACAATAATTCAATTATTGTGAAAACCAAACATATGAAAGATGCTTTGAATTACCTTAAATATTTTATCTAAGTACAACTTGATCAAGGTTTACCCACCTTTCCAAAGATTCTTCGCTTTAACATTTTCATGCTTTTACTCTCACAGCATCAACATTCCAAATGCGTCATCCATTTCATAGTTACTGGTACGATTGCATGATTCTTTTCGCACTAAATTTTCTTATCGGTTGACATATGCTAGACTGAGTGTAACCAAGTACCAAACTTTTAATAGATATGAATTACACAATATTACAGTACAGCTAATGTATATATTCGAAGGACATAAACTATTTTTAATTATACTTAATTATTAATTATAGTTATATTCATCTATAGTTAGAATAGTTATAATAGATTGTAGGTTAGTGTTCTATTATATTTACATTGTACACTTGTCTACACCACCTATAAGGTAAGGTTCTAGGTGATATTAATCCCTGAAAGCCTAATCTTCAATTAAAATATTTACTTTCTTACCTTCTTGTTTCGTTGTTGCGTTTCTTTTTGAAGGCATTTTACTATAACTGTATTTCTCATATTTTTTTGACTTGATCACTGCATTATCTCTAATACATTTCTCACATATGCAAAACATATACATTCCTTTTCTCCTCATACGTTATATTCTAAATAATTACGATTTTAAGTAGTGTTAATCTTATTATAGAGGGTGAAACATTTGTGTGTATAGATATACACACGATTACTGAGTATATAGTGTAAGAGGAGAGAGTGAATACAACTGTTTTGCAGATGTAAATGTAGATGGACATTGTAAACAATTACATGGTAAAGAAACAAATTTAACCTACGAACTGTTATACCAATATTCTCAAATGTAGTTGTAAGTCGTTCAATAATATATTAGATATAGTATAATGTTTTATTATGTATTTTATGTAAATTTAGATGGAAAATGTAGTGATTAAATCTAATTTTATCAAGAAAAATGTACACAGGTAGTAAAAAAAGGAAGTATGAGAAACATAGAAATGAAACAATAACTAAACGTAAAAAGGTAAATATGCTCTGGAATAAAAGTAAAATAGGTTTCTCAGATATTCAATTGTTAATTAGATAGATTAGGCCTCCAGGGGGACACAACTATATAAAAAAAAACTCTACCGCGCCTAGAAACTCTACCTCATGGGTGGTGTGGAAAAGAGATCAATATAAACAAAACAAATTTAACCTACAAACTGTTATACCACTGTTCTCAATTGTAGTTTTAAGCCCTTCGATAATATATTAGATATAGTATAATGTTTTATTATGTATTTTATTTAGATTAGAATTTTCTTGTATGTCAAAGCCCAACCGAACTAAACTTCGATGACGCATTACTAAAAAAAACTTTGAATAAACTATATGAAATTCTCTGGCTGCTTTATTCAAAGCTCTATATGATTCAATCATAATTCAACATGTAGCAGAATACAGTAAAGAGAAACACTGAAATATTCAAATTCAATTCAATACTGTAATCTAGCTACTTATTAGAAGTTAGTTAAGTCATCAACTTAACTAACCTAAAAATGTTCAATAAGTTCTACTTAGTCCAGCAACAATACTTAAGTGAACGAAGTTTTTAACAAGTTTTAATAGCGTAATAGAATATTGGTATTGGTATAATATAAAATAGGTGATTGCTTGTTTGTTAATCTAATTATGATATTAATTATATGGTATATAATATATATATATATATATATATATATATATATATATATATATATATAATTTAAAATAAAAATTGTCTATTATCGCTAACATATCTATATCTAAAACAAAATAGTTTAGGTTCCAATATGTAAATTATAATACACTTGAACTTATGGCTTCGAAGGAAGGTGGAAAAATCAAAAATCAAATGCTAATTTAACATTTACAACCAAACCCCGCTAAAATATTTATGAATTACCCAATTAATATTTGGTAAAATTAAATATCTAAATAAAATCAAGAAAGCCCCTTGTAATACTGCTCAACAAATAGTAAGATACAAATTTAAGTTTAAAGAAATTGGCGCGAAGAATGATGTAAACTTTCCATATCAATTAAAAGTTTGGTACTTGGTTACACTCAGTCTAGCATATGTCAACCGATAAGAAAATTTAGTGCGAAAAGAATCATGCAATCGTACCAGTAACTATGAAATGGATGACGCATTTGGAATGTTGATGCTGTGAGAGTAAAAGCATGAAAATGTTAAAGCGAAGAATCTTTGGAAAGGTGGGTAAACCTTGATCAAGTTGTACTTAGATAAAATATTTAAGGTAATTCAAAGCCATCTTTCATATGTTTGGTTTTCACAATAATTGAATTATTGTCCAAACATACCCCAATAACTCATATATTGCACTATATTAAGGAGACTGCTGCTGGGTTAGCTCCTTCTAACTTGGAACACTATAGAGCTTTTGCCATACAATGTTATTTATGTTACTTAAGAAATTGTTTCAGTTTTAATGTTAAAAACTAGTAAATAAATATCTCCACTAAGTCTGCAGAGAAAGTTTGATGTATTTTATCCTGTATATATTAGCGAGCTATTCTTCAATGAAAAATAATAGTTGAAAATGTGATCAATATTGAATATTTTTCTTTTAAACTAAAGACTAATTTTAAACATTATTGAAAAATTCTATTATAATAAGAGCAATAAGAGTTCAATTGAAAAGTCCTCGGCCTACCATAGTAAAACACAATTCTTTGGCAAAATTAGTTTTCTTTTTCAACATAATCAACATAACCCCCTTCCAGGGCACTGACTACAGCGACCATCGAACTCTTCGATACCATTTTTGAAGTACGATTTGTCCTTTGTCTTATAGGTCTGAGTTTCGTCGATCACCTCTTCATTCGTCGAAAATTTCTTCCCAGCGAGCATTCGTTTGAGATCTGAGAACAGGAAATAGTCACTGGGGGCTATATGTGGAGAATACGGTAGATGAAGAAGCAACTCCAAGCCCAATTTATGGATTTTTAACACGGTACACTGTATTGGTGAAGCAGCACCCTTTTTCTTCAAATGCGTCCGTTTTCCGGCGATTTCGTCCTTCAAACGGTTCAATAACGCTATACAATAGTCGCTGTTGATGGTCTTTTTTTTTTCAAGGTAGTCAATGAACATTATTCCATGCGCATCCCAAAATACAGACCCCATAACCTTGCCAGCCGACTGCTGCGTTTTCCCGCGTTTTGGAGTGGGTTCATCGTGTGCAGACCACTCGGAATACTGTCGATTGGACTTCGGAGTGAACTGATAGAGTCATGTTTCATACACTGTCACATATCGACGCCAAAATTCGGTAAAATGAAATTTATTACGCTTGATCATCTTCAAACACTGCTCCAAATCATTAACACTCAACTTATTTTTGATCAAAAGTGAGCTCGCGCGGCACCTACTTTGCACAGAGCTTTCTCATACCGAAATATTCGTGAATGCTGTGATGTACACGTTCAGTTGATATCCTTAAAGCGTCTGCTATTTCATTCAGTTTCAATTTACGATCAATCAATATCATTTTGTAGATTTTTTAAATGTTTTCGTCGGTAACAACCTCTTTTGGACGTCCACTACGTTCATCGTCTTCGGTGCTCATTTCACCACGCCTAAACTTAGCATACCAACCCTTGATGGTTAATTTTCCTGGGATAGTGTCCGGAAACTTGGCATCAAGCCAAGTTTTTGCTTCAACTGTATTTTTTTCCTTCAAAAAGCAATATATTATCAACATGCGAAATTCCTTTTTGTCCATTTTTTTCAGAATATCAAAAGTTGTTTCACTCAAAATTCTATAATTCACAAACTAATGACCCGATAGCTGTCAAATTTATACACGCGTCTTTTGAGGGTTAGTGCTAACTAAAAAATGTATGGAGTTAATTCTAATGGCGCAATCTATGTGTCATTCCGGGAACTTTTCAATTGACATGCTATATAATGGAATATAACAAAATCGAACCTATATTATGGGTCAATTATATTCTTTCTCTATCAATTTTAAGTTATCTGCAAAGTACACAAACCAAAAACATACTTCTAAACTCATTTTCGGCTCTCTATAATGGATAATGCTGACATATTATTGACGTACTAACACAATTTTGTTAAAAGTAACACGTTGATATGGGTCTTGAGCAAATATTTCGTTTATAACATGATCGTATGGACATTCTCGTTCGAGTGAATAGAATAGAAGAAAAAATATATATAATCCCAGAAAGGGCAATCTTTAAGTGTAAAAGGATGATAAATCTTAAGGTCGAACAAATTTCCCTTTTTAGATTTAAGCGCTTTACTTTGCAAAAGAAAGTGCCTTGAAATATTCCTTTTTACGAATAGTATTGACAGCTCATATATGAATGCACTTTTTTCTCTCTAAAAAAACATTTTATAGATTGTAAGAAAGGAAAAGTTTATTAGTAATTCATTTTGGATGTTCATAACAAATGACACGATAAATATCGTTTGATAAAATATAATTAGCAACATGCAATATATATGAATCTGCAAATAAATTAGGACTTTACTTATTTCACTCAAATGAAGTTTTCGAAAGCTTGATAAAGTAAACACTAGCGAAACTTTGCCAGACACAGAGCGTCGTAATTTATAGAAGCTCCTTCAAAATGATCCGTTGACTAATGCCTCGAATTTGTTATTTACTGCTGGTTCTAATTAAAAATAAATGAAAATTTATTACCGGTCCAGAGATAATAATAAAGAATCGATTTTTTAAATGTATTTTATATCTTTTCTGCTTTGTTATCGCGTTACGGATTGTTAATGTTTGAAAATATATTCTTTTCTTTATTGTGGCAGATTTATTTGATGTAAATATATTCAATTTGAAGGTTCATAAAACAAATAGTCCTGCTTTGACCCTGGGATCTTATATTATTTATAATTGGATCAACTATTGTAATTGCACCTTATTATCGTTTTTTCCAAAAATAAACTACATAATATTTAACAAAAATGTATTGAACATTTGGTTCTATACGTCTTGCCAAACTTGAGGCAATTTATGATGACATCTCAAAAAGAATGGTTGTCCTTTGAGAAAACCATTCATCGACTTATTTTCTAACTTCTATGAAATTGACGAAGTGCTGCTCTACAAGCGCGTGTCCGTTTGATGTAAAAAGTTGATATTCGGGCATCGGGGCAAGGTATGGAGAGTACGGCGGGCAATAGAACCATCCAAATGCTTTCAACGCTTCCTTGACGGTGCGTTATCGTGCTGTAAAATCACTTTACCATGTCTTCGGAACCATTCTAGATGTTTCTCGATGGTTCAAAATGAGCTTTTGTTGTCTGTAGAGCTTAACTGTTTCGCCAGGCGATAACAATCTAACAATCTCTCATTTATTGGGCCATATTTAGTGCTTCTGCCAATTGTTTTTGAGTTTGGGTTAGGTCTTCATCCAATAACTGTTAAAATTTCGCATCTTCAAACTGTTTTAGTCTATCAGAACGTTCTTTGTCCTGCATATCGAGTAGACAAAAGATTGATTTGTCTACAGGCAATCGATAACTTTTAGCGGCTTTTTCTTGTGGTTAAATAAGAAAAGTAATGCGTGCCGCAAGTACAGGCTTTCACAGGCACGAAACTTGGCATTTTAAAAGAGGTACAAATCTATAACGTTGTTACTTTCGCAAAATACAACATACACAGATTTGAAGATTGCAAAACATTGCATAGTTAAGCTTAGCGGCATCTGTTAGAAAAACCGGTAATAACTTTCCGGTACGCCTTATAGTTGTCATTATTTACGTCAAGATCAACTCAAAATAATAAAATACAGCTGATCTTTTGAAATTCTGAACAGAAGTTGTTTTCAATTAAACAACAATCATAGCATTACTTTAATATTTTAACAAATATATATTTCAACTTCATGTACTTTAAAATAAAAACAGGTCACCTTATTTATTTCGAACCTCAGATCATATATACAGTAGGTTCAAAAATATAATTAAAACAATTCTAGTGCCAAGGTGTCATTTAATTTAAGATATTTAACTAAAATTGTTTTCTCTCTCTTGAGCACAGAATCAGTTGTTTTATTTAAAATACTTACACCTGAGATTTCTATAACATTATTAAACCAATGGCTTGCTCTCTATATAAATTCAGAATGTTTTAAAGAATCTTTTTTTCTTTAGCTTTATTTTATTTTCTAAATAATTTGATTATATTTTGGCAGTTTTACACTTAGTACTGTGTGGTTTCAGATTATTAATAATATTATGTAATAGATAATTCTTGTTATACAAAGAGCTTCAATGAATTATTGTTATTATGTAGACGTATGTCAAATATCACAAATCATCATATATATATAGAAATGAGATAATGAATCTTATTTTAATTAATCGGGCTCGCTAAATAATAAAATGTTTCAACCGAAACTGTACATAGCCAAGTACAAGAGACAAGTGATCATAATTACAGAATATTAATTAAATTATATCAGAATATCCAAAAAAACGAACCAAATGTTCAGAAAGATTTTTTTTCCTTTTTCTAACCACCTTATAACTGTAATCCAATATATCATAATTTTAAAGACACCGTAGTTCCAATTTATAATCTTAGCTAATTACTATAATTATTTAATATTTTAATTTTAATTAAATTAAAACTAAATATACATATTTTATTGAATATTTTAGTATAACTAGGACCATAAAGAGGTATATTTTAAAATTAGCTTCAGAATAGCATTAGGCCACTAATTACATTGTTTATTTTTATAGCTCTATAATGACATTATAAAAAATATTTTAATAATTGATATTTCAAACTTTAATTACATTTCTTTCCTTTCTTGTGTTCTGTATGAAATTAACAAATTACAACTTAATATTAAGTATTAATTTTAATAATACAAAATAAATTGTAATCAGTAATAATATATTACGAAATTATACTTATCCAAATACACCGCCATCTTAGTTAAGAGGCGTTATTTGAGGAGTTTTTGACGATTTTTGTTATATAACATATCTTTGATGTAAATATATCTAGACACATTTGTGTTTGTGAAATTTTAAACGAGCTGCTACTACAATATGAATACACTAATATTTATTGAATCAAATTCTTCAATTATTATTAGTATTAATGTATAGATATATATATAGTATTGTGTAGTAAGAGTTTCTAAGATAATGAATAATGGCAACCCTAAAAAAGCACAAAAATAATAATAATTTGGTACTTGGTTTCGACTATAAAATTATACGAATAATTTATGTTTAATTCCATTCTTTCGAGGTGAAATAAGCTGATTGAAAATGAGTGAAAAAATAAGTATATATATTCAGAATAAAAGATTCATATTCAAAGAAACTACTGTTAAAGAGTGTTCTGTATTTTATTAATTACATTTAATTCTTCAATCGAAAGTAGATAATAATTTATTTAATGTTATTGATCATTTATAATAAAAGACAAATGAGCTATATAATATTATGTTGGTCAGTAAAACATATACCTATGTCAACAATGCTATTATAATATATATTAAACTGCTTTGATGTACCCTTAATTAATTAATACATTGGTTTCTGGTCCAACAACTCCGTGAAAATTAATGCGTTTTTGCCTACATAGCAACCAATTTCGCAGCACTTTTCATAAATAAAAAAGTAATTGAATGCCAAATCAAAATTGTAGCGCAGATGTCCTATTAAATCCATACTTTTCAAATGTCTCAATGGCCAATCAAAAATTCAATAGTTGGAACCGATGTGTAAGTGTTTGAATTGTTGCAATAGAGAATAATTCGTCTTTTATGCAACATTTTTCAAGTTTATTCTGGCAAACAAATGGTTGTATAACATTTCGTATCCGAATTGTGTGTTCTAAAGTCACTGTTGCCATCTGATTGGTCACGATGAAAAAACAGACATTCATTTGTTTCAACGTACTTCTTTCGCGAATAAATATTGTTGGATTTGGCTCGTTTTCAAGATCTCATATGGCCGATGTCTATTTGTTTTAGGTTTACAGACATATGAAATCTATGTTACTTTTATGGATGTTATATATAGTTTTGAATGCAGCTAGCACCTCTTTTAAATATTTATTTGGGCCAATCGATTATTAGATTTATTAGTATCGATAATTACTTACTTACTTGATAATCCACGCCGAAAGTAAATAATTCGAAATCAGTTTATAACATATTTTCAAAAAGATTATGTTCAGAGATGTGAAGTTTACAACGTAAATGTCAACTAGAGTCTGACTAGAAAAGGTATTGACCAGAAGTATAAATAAAAACCCTCGTAGAAAATAAAATCAAATAATTATATTGATATTAAAAAAATACATTAGGAGATGTACGTTAAGGGAATTAATATAAGTAGCGTTGGATTTCCTTAAGACAAACATCGCAACGGCTCGGTCCATTTAAAAAACCTTTTTCCGATTCGTTACTGGAAACATGATCCACATAGGGCCGACAAAAATCCGTAAGAGAATTGGAGAATAAAAATAAACGTCTGCAGAGAGCCTTCCAGCGTTCAAACTGAAGAAGTAGCAAGAAAAAGAAGTATTAGGGCACAAACGGAGATATTCGTTCTCGTTTCTCAGTCGCAAACTGTCGATTTTATCTTGTATTTGATGATACCAGGTGATCTTAGAAACTTACTTTTACAATGGTGGACTGTATACATTATTTAAAATTAAATCATATCTATTAAGGTACAGCTGAAAATACAGTATATAAAACATAACAGCTTATTTTACATAAACCATTATTTTAAAATATATTTGAGAAAATTAACAATTTTATTTTGATATGCTTCAACAGATATGCATCTACACATATGTCGAATACACATCAAAACACTTAACAATTTGTAATGCCTATTAATTGGCACGTGATTAAGAAAGGCTAATAAACTAAAATAAAAAATAAGTAAGATTGATAAAAAAACGGAAAGACAAAAAAGCGTGAAGGACAGAAAATTCATTTAAAACTATTTCAACAAGCAAAGGGGTAAATAATTATTAAAAAATGAGAGAACAAAATTATGATATATCCAAAAAGGTGTGTAATGTACATGAAAACCTGAAAGGAATACTTTCACTGAGAATCTCTGTCTCTTTTTAAATTGATCGTACTTTAATTTATAAAGTCGACTTTGCTATATGACTGATAAAGTGTATGTACTAGTAATTCATAAGTACTCATGTTAGATATTTGCAGAACTGCTGAGTCAGATTGGAAATGTTGAAAAAGTATTAATTAATGCCTTAAAAATTATTATAGAGCCGTGTGAGTCTCCATTTTACCAACCAGGGCTTAATGGACTGGACCTACTCCTTAAGGTTTGGTTTAACTAACTAGTTAGTGACCAACATTAGTTACCATCCCAGAAGTCATTCAGTAATACCCAGACATTTACTACCAGTGCTCTACATGTACTCTTGCCTAATATACAATCACAATTATGAACAATTACAGATATATAAATATATATAACATATATATATATATATATATATATATATATATATATATATATATATATATATATATATATATATATATATATATATATATATATATATATATATATATATATATATGTTGTATTTTAGGGAAGAACCAGCTAGATACAATTTATTTATGAATAATGTGGTAATAAATTATTAATGTATAAATAAGACACAAAACAAGATACAATACTGCGCGATGAGAATGAATATTGCTTTGATGAAAATATCACATATGAAGGGCTCAAAGAGAAAGCTTTTACTCCAATTGCCATTTTCACGAGATATATTTGATAGAGATATTTTTTTTCTTGTTATTAACAAGTTACGTGATTCGTTCTGTTCGACTAATCTATATATATATCATTATCTATATATATATATATATATATATATATATATATATATATATATATAGCAAGGTTGACTTTTAGGCATAGGATTTTTATGAAACATACTCATCATTTTTGTTTACACGCATGGCACCTTCGTAAGATTTTTATGAATACTATTTTATTCAAAAATACATGGCACATATTACTTGTTTTCACTATTTAGTAATTTTGCCTTAATTGTTCTTCAAGTGCACATCTAAGACTTTGCTGCAAACTTAAATAGCATTTAATGAAAGTACTGCCAATTGTGCACTCCATATACTGCTGTACGCTTAACTATACTGTTTCCAAGTACCTTAATCTCTTCATACAGTAATCCTTCTTGTTTACTTGTTGGCGATTAATCGTAATTGTTAAATTCGACCACTTTATGTTCAATTCCTTTGTTTACCTTATGTCTTTGGGAATTTTCTATTTTTTTTATGTAGAAGGGAGTGCTGAAAATGCTCTGAAATACTTTATTTTAATATGTTTATATTACATTGACATTGGATTGATTTGTATCACTCAAATTTTTGGTATTTTTTTTTCTGAAGACACTCTTTACTTTTGCATTTGGCATCCAGAGTCATGTCCAGGTTATCATATGTTTTATTACACATTTTAGATAATAAGGTTCAAACTTATTTATATAGTTAATCATCAAGGTGGTATATCCTAATTGGGGCAACGACCAATCGAGATGGTTTGTTGTGCTTAAGAATCTAAACCAACGAGAAGAAAGTTTTCCGTCATATTTGGGAATATATTCATTCACTTGAAAATATTTAGCAACCCTGAGATCATAAGATTATTTTATATAACCTACTAAACCATTATTAGGAACCTGAAGGTAGAGAAAAACAAATAAAGTTGATGTAACTGTTTAATCAGCACTAGTTTTTAGTTATCAAACAAAACTTCATTTAAACTGCCCAATTTTTCTTTGCAAGTTTTAAAGTTTGTCATTTTGACATCGAAAACAAAGACCAATCCGGAGAGTCAAAAAATATTGAAGACGACGATTTGAAAGCATTACTCGGCCGGAATACGAGCGAAGACACAACAATGTTATTCTTCAGCATCATATTCGTCGACCGCATGTTGTAAAACCAATGAAAATATACTTGCGTTTCCAAGTAAAATGGGAAATGTTACAAACGCCACGTTTCTCTTCTGATTATTACTTGTTCCGGTATATGAGTGACTTGTCTGAGCAGCGCTTTCCGTCGTCAGTGGATAGCCTCAAAATATACATCGTTCTTTTGAGATAGATTCCGTCAATTGCCTGAAAAATGGTAAAATGTAGTGGTTATTAATGGACAATATTTATATATTATAACAATTTTTCACAAAAAGGTTTAAAAAATTATTTAAATCTAATCTAAAGGCCCAATATTATATCCAAGTTAAATCACGGCCAGTGCTAGAAGTGATTTTTAACTCGTTGTATTGGTCAATAGCTGACTTTATCAAAAGATAGACAAAGAGATAAATCAGAAGACCCAGCATCAAGAGATATATCAGAATATGAGGTAAATGATTCCCTCGAAATTAAGGAACTGATAAAGGAAAGATGAAATGTTATGCTAAAGAATCAGAAATGCTGCAGATAGAACAATATGTAATAGATTTAGCAGCGAAACAAATCAAAAGATTAAAGAGTATAAACAAAGTTGCTTCCATAAATATATAAGTGAATTAAGCCCGGAACCAGACATAGATTATGCGCTGTGGAAAGCAACTCGGAGATTTAACAAATAACTTATTAGGGTACCGCCTATTAAAAATAATTGAAATGAATGGGTTCGATGCAACGATTAAAAAGCTGAATTATTCGCAGAACATTTAGCTGACGTATTCCAACCGAACGATAAAGAATATACAATAGACATAACTGTTTATCGGACCGATATAGCTCTAAATTTGAATTCTCCAATGGAAATTGGCACAGAAATTGATAGTAATCTCAATCCTAAAAGACTCATTGATGATATTTCATCTGGGTTGTTGAAAGAGCTTCCACGAAAAGCAGTCGTCATCATGACACACCTATTCAATGTCTATTTGAGAGTGAAGCATGTTCCAGAATATCTTAAGATTGCTCCAATAATTATGCTTGATGTTGAATCCTGCAGGCCTATTTCTCTACTACCTACGATATCAAAAGTTTTTGAGAAACTGCTGTTAAAACGTATTAAACCATTAATAGAAATACCAGATGTCCAGTTTGGATTTCGAAATGATCACTCGGCAACCCACCAAGTGCAGAGAGCAACAGCGATTGTTGAAAAGGCATTTGAAGAAAGAAATACTGCTCTGCAATGTTAGTGGATTATTTCCCAAGCTTTTAACTGGGGTACGATATTTGTGATTAATCTTCAAAATCAGTAAATTGCTACAGCTGAATTGCTGTCAACTGTTGGAGAGTCTCGCAAGGAGGGACATTCTCATAACACTTAAACCTATTACAACTGGAGTTCCCCAGCGTAGTGTCTTTGGATGTCCTTACAACAAAAGAAATAATATATATCTGCTTAAGACTGTAGAAAATGTACAAGTAGCAGTCAACAATATGACAAAGCCAATTTGGACAATGAAGCCAAAACAAAGTTCTACGACTACCAATGTTTATTGTTACGTAATCAACGAAGAGCTGCACGATGACCTACCAATTAATCGAACATATGAAGTGATCCAAGATTTTGGCTTCAAACATGAAATAAGCTTGGTAAATTGAAGCAACGTGAAAGCCAAATCTCACGAACTTAGTTTATATTATAAGTGTATTCTTAACTTTAGGTTTATAAGTAATATTTATAATACTGATTAAAGTCAAACTCGCCTTGCTTGTGTGTACTAATGCAAGGACAACAGAACGTTACTAATACATTATTTGTAAATTAAGATTATATGTGTGTATGCAAGCATGTCTAATGTACGATGTAATTAATAAAATAAATAGACTGAACATAAGATTCGATAGATGACTCTCTCGTTATGATTTCGATTGGTCGCATAATTAAAACCACATATCTTGATAATTATCCATATTTTCGGTCGTTGATATATCGATAATTATCTCTTATCCGATATATCGTGGCATTATATCACCAGGTACGTCAACCTAGAAATCTGCGATTAAAATATCCGCGAATCTACAGCACACAAATAATTGCTAATGCAGATAAAGAATTTCTTTAATAATAAAACAACGAAATTTCCGCCCTGTTTTTATATAACTGTTTTTTTCAGATGTCGTTCTAAATATTATATCACCCCATACACTTTGTAAATGAAGTTTTAAAATGGCAACTTTATTTTACATATATACGGAACGTATCATTAAATTACCATAGGAGCGATCGGTCCCTCTGCTACCCTTTCTCTGTTCAAAATTCCCTCTTTATGTCATTTTTTCCAAAGAGCTCGCAAATTATCATCGTCAAAGCGAGAGAGACAACGGCATAATGCGTACCCATCCCGAATAACAATTATCCCAAAGGTGGGAATAATAGTGAAAAAGGGAGATTTCGGTACGCGCATGTCCCGTAATTTACGCTTTATTTTTCAACAACATCGGGAACGGAGATCCAGTTGTGGCCGTGTTGTTGTCGAAGATAGACGAGCTCAGTTTCCCTCTCGGTTTTCCACGAGTTCCACGCGATATTGTTAAAGTTCGTGCGTTAGTCTTTCCTTGAGCTTTGGCTTACTGGTAAATTTTATTTCAATTGCACATTTACTAAATTTAAAGTGAAATATTTTGAGAAATTATTAAGGGAATAATATTTTTATAAATCATGGAAATATCGGTTTATAAATGTAATAATTTTGAAATACTTAAAAAATTATATTGATTAATTATAATTAATTAACTTTCAGTTAAGAAACAAATAATTTTATTCCTTTTACGTTGGATTATCTATCGAATAAATTTATTTATGATTTAAAATTTATTTAATGCTTGTGTTTTAGAATGTTCGGTTATTATATATTTTATATATTGTCTTAGTTAGTCCGGACTAAAAAACTAAATGATTTTTTTAATAATACATTTGTTTCGTAATTATTCTTGTTTATTTTAAAATAAATATGAGAGTATATTTTTGTTTTTTTTTCTGGTATTAATGTGTTTCATTAAATTACAAAGACATGATAGGTCGATTTCTAAGAAGCATAAATAAGAAATTGTTTAACTTGTTTCGATAGATCCAGAATGAATTGTAGAAGCAAGACTTTGACGAGAATTTAAAGTACTACCAAACAGGTGAATAACTATTGGAATAAAGTTTTTTACTGTCTTTTAATTGAGCATTAATTGTTTCCCAAAAAGGTAGATATAACATACACACTGCATCAAAATATAAAGGGTGGCCCATGTGTTATTTTTATGGGTTTTCCAATATCTTTTTTAAAAATATATTATAGTCTCTTTTTTACCAACTAGGGTTTATCTGGACTAGATCTACTGCTTAACGGCAACTAAGCCTATTGACTAGCGAGTGACCAACTTGGAGATCATCCTAAAAAACATCCAGTCGTATCCAGTCTAGTTACTGCCGTGACTGAGATCATTTTCCTCGTCGGATTTTGAACCATTGTCTCAAGGATAATCACAAATGTTAAACAATTACAAACATATATTTACGACTATACCATTTACGACATATATGTACGTGATTATTGCCCGTCTGGACTGCTTAGTTAGTTGCAGTAAAATTATCTTTGAGAATCGTATGTATATTCATCCGCCAGTTTTGTTTTTATGCTCTTCCAAATAGTATTAATTTACATACATTTTCTTAGTAAAACAGGTCAATTGAAAAGTCCAAGTTTTACCATAGTAAAACACATTTTTTGGCACAATTATTTTTTTTAATCAACATAATTCCCTTCAAGGGTGATACACTGATTATAGCGACCCTCCAACTTTTTGATACCATTTTTGTAGTACCATTTGTACTACAATTGCTACAAAATAATCCTCAGTTTCGTCGATCACCTCTTCATATGATGAAAATTTCTTCCCAGCGATCATTCTTTTGAGATTTGAGAACAGGAAATAGTCGCTGTGGGCCAGATCTGGAGAATATGGTGGATGAGAAAGCAATTTGAAGCCAAATTCATGGATTTTTGCCATTTTTTTTTACTGACTTGTGACACGGTGCATTATCTTGGTGAAGCAACACTTTCTTTTTCTTCAAATGCGGCCGTTATTCGGCGATTTCGTCCTTCAAACGGTCGAATAACGCTATATAATAGTCGCAATCTCTTTTGGTCGTCCACTGCGTTCACCGTTTTCGGTGCTCGTTTCAGCATATCTAAACTTAGCATACCAATCCTTGATTGTTGATTTTCCTGGGGCAGTGTCCGTAAACTCGGCATCAAGCAAAGTCTTTGCTTCATCTGTATTTTTTTCCCTTCAAAAAGCAATATTTTATCAACACGCGAAATTCCTTTTTATCCATTTTTTTTTCATAATAACAAAAGTTGCTTCATTCAAAATACTATAATTCACAAACTGTACTAATATGTAATGTAAACTGTAATACTATAATTCACAAGCTGTCAAATTTATACACACGTATTTTGAGGGTTAGATCTAACCAGAAAACATATGGATTTAATTCTAGTAATACCATCTATGTATGGAATGGTTTGCCAAGTTTTGGTGACCCCAGTTTCCATTAGCCTACATTTGAGGAAATGAGCTACAGCAATCCGTGTTTGATTGTACGTTGCCTTCCACAGATAAGAAGTATTATTGAAAATTTGAATGTTTCCTAATTTAACCAGTTTACAGCTAGGCGTACTTGAGAACTTAAATCACACATTTTGTAGCCTTACTTGTGACTTACTTTTGCCTGAACTCCACGTAACTACGCCAAGGAATGTTTCAAGTAACTACGGAACGATTGACAATCCAACTTTATCTAATAGCTCCGCATAATCTATAAATCTATAATCTATCGGTCTCTAATTCAAAATAGAGCACACAATGGAATCATATATATATATATATATATATATATATATATATATATATATATATATATATATATATATATATATATATATTATAATTCTTGCAATGATGTCAATATACTAATAAATGTATATGCATTGTTTTCTTTTATTATGTGAAAAACAATCAATGTTCAATTGAAATCCTTACCTTTATGATACTCATCATGTGATTATGACAATATGGGTTTTGTTTGGATATTCGGATAATAATCATTAAAAAAAGCTGTACTTAAATTTCATTCAATGTTTAAAGCGAATATTTTATTTAATTTTATTGGTATTTGCAAGACGACATAAATTAGTCTATGTAGGCGACTGGTTAAGTGGCAATAAGTCTCTGATAAGGTAGGTAAAGCTGTGGAACTCGTAATTTAGGATACGCATAATGTTTCACAGACTCGAGAGAGGTAAAATTATTAATAGCGAATATTACGTAGTGTTATGAGATCGACTAAATGTCAAGAAAAAGCCACCTCACATAAACAAGAAAAATTAATATTTCACTAAAATTATGCTCTACATAGTGATAGTTAAATAGTGTCGAATTATTTCTCACATTCCTTACTCCTCCTTCAAGCAATGACTACTGAAATTTTGTAGACTTCAGAGAGATGTTTCAGGGAAAAAGTTGGGTTAAAGGAAATAATTCAAATAAATATATTACTCTTTCTACTGAAGTCTAATTTATTTATTACTTACTGACTTATTATTGATGTGCTACTTATCAATAGATGTCATTATGTAGATAGAAGTGCTTTAAATGCTCAAAATGACTTTGTTTTGATATGATTTTATTATACTGATATTATTGTATATTATTATTTATTACTATTACTTATTAGATTATTATTTATTATCTCTCTTTGTGTCTTACAGTTTTCGGGCCGTTTCTTCTGAATATACCGTTTTGACTTAAGATTGTTCCATGACCAAGTTACTATATGATTTATTAAGTTTTCAACAAAAAAAAACATTTCTTTTCTGTTTTCAAAGTCGTTTTTTCAGATGTTTCGGGGAAAAAGTTGGCTTAAGTGAAATAATTCAACTAAATATATGTCTCTTTCAACTGAAGTCTAATTTATTAAAAAAAGAAAATAGGTATACTAGATATTTACTAGATCATTACAAAATTCGTATTAATAACCAGAAAGGCGATGATAATTGTGTTTGATCTGCTTGGTAGCCACGTTAGTGGTAGTACTTAAGGCAACAGGAAGGTTCTTCACCGGGCATAGTAGAAAATTTATGTGTGTGATTGTCTATAGATAAAAGTATAAAATTTAAGCATATAAACCGACCCAGTCACATTAATAGTCAGGCTGTGTAAGGCCGAATATTTGGAGCCTATATGAAGGAAGAGGTCCAGTTTATATAAATCATTAGTTAGTATAAAGGGGACTTTAAAATATAAAACACTTAATAATGATTAATGGGATTGGAAAGTCATTATTCATCATGAGTTGCTAGAAACCAATAATTTGAAAGTCTCTACACTGTCAAGAACTAAATCGATTAAAGAAAAGGCCAGAACTAATAAATAGAAAAATTGTTCTCTGTCATTGCATTAACCTCAGACCACACATCTCTACTTCTCTGCGAAAATAGGTGGACAGCTTTAAATCTTATATAGTCCAGATCTTACACAGATCGCGTACCATTTATTCCGATATTTTTTTATAGCAATCTAGCAAATTAGCACTGACTAACAATTTGTTTTAATCCTAATTTCCTATAGTTTAAAGTTGCAAAGTATTTTTTCTACGAATTTTCTGATTAAGTCATCATTTTCTAGGAGCTGAAGAACCTCGACATTGATGTGTTGGTGGAGATAATCTTTGGGCATAATCCTTGATTTCGTTGTCTACAGCTTCAAACTTCAAGTCCTTGATGGAGATTGTATTTACGAATGTACCATTGGTTATTAAAAATATCTCGTTTTGGAATATATCTATAATATTTTTATTGCTTGGGGTGGTACAACCATAGAAAACACCATAAATCCACACTGTTTCAAGATTTGCGGTTAAAGCAATACCATTTTATTTATTAGCAGAGTTGAATATTTATCCAATAACTAGTACGTTTTATGTGAATCAGCTTCAGTTTTTCATATTTTCAGATATGGCTTCTAAATGAGTTTAATATCAAAGGTCATGCCAAAATATTTGGCTGTATTTCCATAGAGCACAACTTTCATATTTATGCATACAACATATTTGATGTATGTTATGATGTTAGTGAAATCAATATGTATTTATTTATTTTGATTCATTTATATGCGCTCTTTTTATGATCAATATTTTTATCTGCAATGGCTCAGATTTCAGCGTCATCTACAAATATAGCAGCAACATAGCCCTGTGTCAGACCCGCTGGTATTTTCCTCAAGTTAGAGAAGTATCGGTAGTTATATATAACTGTAGAGTGTTTGAACATTGGCCAGGAAGAAGCATTTTAATCTTATGCATTAAACTCTAAAATCTAAAAATATTGCAGACAAGCTTTATTTTCTTTTAGTGATTTATCTGTAACATTGGTGATTGTGGAACCTGTTTGTTCACGGAACATTGCTTCCTGAAGCCAAATTGAGGAATGAGATGGCTTTACTCAATGATTGTTTTAATCTTTTTCAATAAAAGTTATTCAAAGACTTGGGGCATTTTTGGCAATAGTGATATTGTAGTATGCCACTGCTCATGAGGGTTCATGAGGTCAAACTGGGCTTGTGAAAGCTTTTTAATTCAGATTTCTTCCCAGATATTTCAAAAGTTCTACATTAACGAAATTATGGTATTACCAGTAAAAGGATAAATGGCACGTATATCAGTATGTGAATAAATTCGGTTTGAAAAACAAAAGAAAAATTAAAATTGCTTTTTCATATAATACCTAATAAGTAATTTTCTATAATACATAATTTTCTATAAATGAAAACTACTTTCAACAAAGGATTAACATTTTAAAAATATCCGCTATATATATTTACCAAGAATGTTGGAGACTGTTGTTCCTCGTCGTTATTACACGAACAGCCGATTGTAATATTATAGCGACGAAAAATGTTATAGTGGGAAAGTCATCAATTCCGACGAAAAAACGAGCATTTTACGAAACAACCGGAATGGAGCCGAGTGCAGGGAAATATTTTTCCGCCAGTTGGCGCCACTGCTCGTGGCGTCAAATGAAAAACGACTTACTTCCGTGGCCTACTTAATATCGGATGCAAAGAACATTTAGTCATATCAGTAAATAGTTTTTCGTAAGTTGCAGTGGTACATCATCCGAACAGATTCCAGGGACGTTTTCGGGGTTATTTTTCATAAATTGTAATAATATATATTTCTATCCCTATTTATATTAAATATTTTAAATATTAGAATCAGGAATTAAGTATTATAAGTTCAATTTGTCTTGCGTCTTTTTTCTCCCGATTATAAGAGAAAAGCTGGCAAAGTTTAAACGAACCTTTTTTACAAGATAACTTAAATTGCAAATATTAGACAGGCTTAAAAGGTTAGCGACGACAATCTTCAAATATGGCGCCAACTGTGAGCTCTCTTGGCCAGGTCTTTGTGAAGACTTAGGTAAAAACTCTGAGAAGACACGTATGATTTCTGTGAAGACTCTGTCTATGTAGAGTGAAAACCAAGTTGACCAGATAGTACCAAATGGTCTTTTGCTAATGTTCCTTTAGGTTTAGGGAATTTTAGAGTATTGCGGGTAACACAGGTCCTTGTCTAATTAGACGGATATATGGCATTTTATTGCTCCTCCCTTGAATATCTTGCACTGAGAAAGTAGACTGGCTGGCTTAACTTTTCTTCTCGCAACCTGATTAGTAATTATTTCTGGAGAAGGAGAGATTTATACAATGGTAATTTCCTTACTTCGAGCTAGGATTCATCTTTCCCATGGGGTTTCAAGGTTAATACGCTTCTTGGTATAAATATATATATATATATATATATATATATATATATATATATATATATTGAAATAATACGATATTTAAAAATGAAATCCTGTGATTTTGTTATTTGGTTGCACATGCTATATATAGATTGATTCAAGTTGACTAGATATTAATTGCTTTTCCTAGTTTGATTTAAGGAAACTCACTGCCAAGGTCTATCAATTTCTGAAAACTTGTGATTATGATGATAATGATGTTCCCTCATATTTCAGATTTGATTTCGTCAATTTCTAAAGACATTTTAATACCAATCATTCATGCATAGCCAAAAAAATTCGAAACTGACGAATTGTAGCCGAGCTATTTGAGAAATTACACAGTTTGAAAACGTTTGCTGTGAAAACAGAGTTGATAGAGGATGTTCTGCTGCATAATACAACTGGCGATAGAAACTTGATATTATGTGATAACACAAGGTTAAAATTATAGACTCTGAAATCATCATCATCAATCCAAAGCCGATACTCTGGAAGAGGGTCTACTTCTCTACGAATACGCTGTTATTGGTAACGCAGGGTTTCTTCGCTTTGCTGGGAATATTCTTTACGAGATCTCGCCTTTTTTCGAAGCTGTTCGCTACGTTTCCCACCCAAAAATATAGATTTCGTTACAAAAGTTTCAGAGGGATTCGTTCACCTTCCATTCAACATTTCCAAACCATTGTAATCTTCGTCTCTTAATTTGATCGTCAATTATGTACTGATGGTCGCATTTTAAACGAATGACTCATTTCTTATACGATCACCGAGAGAAATCTATAGAATTTTTCTTAGCCATAACATTTGAAAAGTCTCAAAATTGCAGATTTTTCGGATCCATACAAAAGTTCTTCTCTTTCTTCTCTTCTTCTCTTCCACAGGCATCCTCTTAGTGAAGCAAAAGCTTCTTCAGCTTCAGCCAATAGGATTCAGTGGTAGATGCCACCTTCCTTTCCTATATTACTGATGCTCGTCGTGTAAATGTTATTGATTGTAGATTTACATCTATCACTCAATCTCCTATACACAAATTTCGGTGCAGCAACTTCCAGTGTCGGTGGTTACTCTATTCCAGTAGGCTCCTCTTTCTTGCTTTACACATCTTGTTTTATTGCAATAGAAATAATATAGACAATCATAAAATTATGTCTTATATTAGATGAGATTAACAAAGTGTTATACACCATAACCTAGTAAATTGAATGAAATCGTCATATTCTGGGCCTATTATGACTAAAATTAAGTAACGAGCAACAAACACAAACTCATCCTGTTATATAAACCGCCAGGCTACTAAAAGATATTTTCAATCCTATAATATTTCAATCAATTTGCATGCTCATTATATTCTCACCAGTTTATTGTATTTTTAGATTGATCGTGCTGGAACAGTCCCATCTTTTCGGATATTCTTACCTTCCTTCCTGAAACATCTATCTTTAGTAAATCATTTCATGGCAAACCTTCACAAGACTCCATTCAATAAACAACACATTCGAAGACTTTAGCGATGTTAGCCCGAGAAGGTACACAGAAATTTTTATTTGTATATGCAGACGACTCCAAGAGTCCAACAGACTTTGAAGATACTATTTCCATGAGAACTCGCTCAACCTATTGAGCATTACTGCCAATGAATGTTCATTATTACTAATTTTCTAAATTCTAAAAGAGTATTTTATATAACTGTTTTTCATAAACTTTATTATGCGTTGTATACGATAGTGCATAAAAGTATGATCTCAGTTTAGTTATTAAGAAATCAATAAAATGGAAATGGATAAACGAATCCGACAAGTTACAGCATTCCTCGTCGATCAAATGATGTGGTGTAAAGGGCAAATAATAAAAGAAAACGTGCAGACTGATGAAACTTTTCTTGTCCTTGTTTTTTTTTGTATATACAATTGAAAGAATGATACAAATGTATTCTCGAAAATAATACAATATCACCAAAATATTTATGGCTGTAGAAGTTATATCTTCTCACCAGTCCAACAATACTAAGTTAATTTAATAGGGTTTGTTGTCTTTGAGGAAAATCATATTTTAATCTATATATTTAATATCTGACTAGTTTCTCTTTAATTAAAGGAAATATACTTGAACGTTAGTCAAAAATCATTAACAATATCGTTTAACATTCAGTTCTAAAAGACAAAGAGGTAAAAGTAATATTTACTCTTAGTAATGATCGTTGAGTTTCAACTAGTCGGTAGCGTATACTCGTTTTTGTATAGTTGAAAAAAAAAATTAAATTACTTTGTGCTCTATGTCTCGGTCCGTTCTCAGATGGTATTTATTCAGTATCACTAGTAAATATACTCATGTTTAATGTTGATTGTAACGAAATTGCCTTTACATACATTTTATTAATACCAGACTTTTTCCGTAATTTTTTATTTATTATTTTAAACAGCTCTTTATAGTTGGTAGTTTCATTAAACAATTACATGTTAATGTTCAAACTCTTAAATATTACTATTCATATTCGATTTTATCACACTCCCTAAGTATAATAAATTATATAAACACATATAACATACCTTTTAAAATTTAAATAAAGCTTCCATTTTCTTAAGTAATAATTGAATAATTAAATTCGGGTATATTAAACATTGTGTAATATTAATAACAATAACATTTACTGTAGTTATGATATATGTTTAATATACAATACATATAAGGGACATGAAAGGTATATAATCTTTATTATTGGGTCTGTGTTTTACAAGGAAAGTGTCAAGAATTGTGGATTGATCTGGATAATTTCAATAATGTAATATTTAATATAATATTTAATATACATATAATATATATTTTTAATCCTATATGGGTATTATAAAGTAACAGATAGCATATGATGTTAATACTCTGGGATTTTTAAACAATTGAAGAGATTGTTTTTGCGAAGAACAATCAACAATGAGGTCAAATCGGTCAACAATAGATCAACAGGGAATTGAATGTTATCAGTCATTTAATTTGTTCATGGTGCTCTTCTTTTAGAGCATGTATGAGCGTATAGAGTCGACTTAAGACACGAAATAACACTTAAATTGTGCTCTCAAATCTATCTATATAATGCTGAAGATTTCTTTTTATTATCGCGATGTGGCTGAATCAGAATTCTCGCTACATAAATATAGAACAGCTATAGAATATAGAATAAATATAGAATATTATCTGAGCATTACCATTGCTTAAAAGAGCAACATTATATGAGTTTCTGGTTAAAAACACAAAAAATCGCATATAAAAAACACCCCATTTACATAATGTGATTCAAACCAATACCTTTCTCTTTCGAATATTTAAATTATTTCCAAACATCCATTTCTTATCCATAAATTATATAAAAGAGATCTCCCGTCAAGTACTGAAGAAAGTTTCAGAAAATTCACATGAAAATGTTTTAGTCGTTGAATTATTTATCAGCATTAGCAGCGATAAAGTATGCTAGTAGTTACTTGACAAAGTGTATAATATAACATATCACACTGCAACTTAGCAACGACTATATTAAAGTAAATGGTATGGCTATTTATTGTGAAAGTTTGAAACCTAGAACACTTTCTAACTTTGACTATAAGATTAATTGATAACTGATAATTAATTGATTTTCTCAACGCATTGCAGGAGTAATGGATACTTTCTGTTGCTTGATTGATATCATAAAGGAATAGAGATTAGAAATAGCACACTGATTGAATTTCTCTCGCGAAGAGTAATGTTACACCAACCGCAATATAGTTAATCTTTTACATACTAATTATTCATTACAAACGTAGTATCAATGGTGTTATTAAAATAAATCAACAGATACTTTACAGTTATTTTGTATTTTCCCATATAATTTTACTAGGGCAAAAGAGAGTGTGGTCGATCGAGGAAAGATCTCGTCTATGCGATGGATCTACCACAAATTTCTCTTATCTTTTATTGGGACACTAAATATCGATGTGATCCAACGTGGTCCTAATGAAACACCATTGATAAAAAGAACTCTAACTGTTTTGTATTCACTACAATCTTAATTTACAAATTACTATGTAATACTATTGTCGTGTTGTACGTGCATTAATTGACGATCAAGGTGAGTAGAGCTAAAGTTAAGTATATACTTATGTACAAACAAGTTAGTGTGGTCTGGATCTTCTGATTTCCTGTGTGATGTCAGTAGATATATTGATTCCACGTTGCTGTGATATAGCACTCTTATATCATGTTTTAAGGCGAAATCTTGGATAACTTCGTATATCCATTTGATTTTGAGATCATCGTGTAGCTCTTGGTCACGTAGCGATAAGCATTTGTAATTAATTGTAGAACTTTCTTTCGACTGCATTAGATTACTAATTGGTTTTGATAGTTTGGTTACAACCGCATACGCCCAAATTGCCTTTATGATTGACTGATAAACCAATCTCTTTTATTTCAAGTCAAGTTGAGAGTATCTTCCGACTAACCAATACAGTTTCTTGACTTTGAGTCTGATCTGCACTGATTTTTGCCTAGCATGATGTTTTCAACTTTGCTGAAATATAGGAAGTGTAGAGCAGATCCAAGAGTTTTCAAGACACTACCCTGGGAAACTCCAGCCGAAATAGATTTGTATCTAGTTTAAATTCTATATAATTGAGTTGAAATTCGTTATCTAAATGTTCTGCGAATAATTCTGCATTTTCATTGTTGCGTCGAACCCATTAATTTCGATTATTTTTAATTGGTGTTAATATAATAATTGGTCTTTACCTAATTTCAATTTACCTTATATTCTGATTTCTCTCATGATATTGGGGTAACTTCATTTGTCGCACACCGTATTTGTTCAATTATATTTCGGATTTGCTACTCATAAAGTCTTACGTTTAAACTGATTTGTTGCTGCATTATAAGTCTAAAACGTGCCCCAGTTAGTAAATTTGTTAGTAGGATTAGGATTCTTTGTTTTCCTTTCAGAATAATCGCACCTAGTACTAATAATACTGGAGTGCAATAAGGTGATTGCAATAAGGAGTTCGTACAAGCTCTCGATTTGTATTTGATTTCATGAGAGATCTTTCGAAATGGAATAAATCCACTAAGTCTAGCACAATACAACACAATACAACATACTACTTGTAACAGTTAACACACACTTGTAACAGGGTAACAATAGTTAACACTAAAAATGTCAAATTAAAACAAGCAAAGCGTTAAAACAACATGTGCCAGTTTATAACCTGTATTTATTATTATTGTTGGAAACTATCGACTGAAATCGACTATCGACTGTTTTCAGTCGCTATTTTCGGTCCGACTGATTTTGTTACTATTTACTATCGACTATTTCAGTCGTGTACTTTTAGTTACTATTCTTGGTTTTACTAGTTTCATTCGACAGATTTTTAGCGTTTTGACTCTGTCGTCCTAGATGTCGTTCTGGATAAATATACCCATTTATGCTTACATAGATTTATATGTAATATATGTAGTTTTAAAAATACCAAAAAAAATGGTAGTTTGCTTCTAAATAACAATATATTTTATATTGATATAGTAGCATTTTGGAACATATTTTTCAAGATTATTAATATAATAGGGTAAGAAGATTAAAATTTTACATGATAAATAGTAAAATACTTTTGACTGTTTTTTATGGCAATAATAGGTAATATTTCGATTACTCTCTCGATTTTTTTAAGAAATATTTCCGTTCAATAATAAATAAAGCATTTACTTTATTTAAAAAAGGTCTAGTATATATTGTGCGGTCATTTTTAATTGTGTCATGAATTAGTTTTTTTTTCTATGATTAGGTATATATTGAGTTCCATTGTATTGTCTATATTTTTTGTAGTATATTATTTGAAAATCGCAATTAACATATTAAAATACGATAAGATGTTAATAGTATTCAGTAAAATTTTTTTTCATTTTATTTTTTAAAGTTAGTATGTGGAAGAATATGTATATATCCATCTCGCTTATAAATATAAATATAAACAGATATAAAATTAACTGGTCCAAGCAATTATCTCCATCCTTTCCTCTGTCACAATCGTCTGACATCACGAATTGTAATAAACAGTCGAATCGTGCATAGTAATTACTATTTTCAGTCGCTGGCTTTTTGATTATCGACTGTTTCGGCTATTTGCATTCGATAGTTACCAATGGTGGATATTATAAATAATATTTTGAAGAATTTTTTGCACATTTGATAACCGGACGACGTTAGAACGTATCAGACAGCATTGTGTCTCTTTTTGACTACATTAAAATGAGAAGAAAAATGAATTTACATATTGCGGCAGGCCAATACATTAAACATCTTGATGAATTCACTCTTATTTTGAATAGACTATATATATATATATATATATATATATATAAAGTATATTTAATTATAAATAAAATAGCAGTCGCTAAATAACTCAATAGAATTGTTGTGACTTTATACATAAATATATTGTAAAACAATAATTAGAAACAACATAAACACAGAATAAATATAACATATTCATTTGCTCCGTTAGTTCGTTTCTTGTAAAATCTCTTCTATTTCTTTTTACCCATCGCAATTTTACGAAAGCAGAACAATATCGTCTGCAAATCTCTATGGTTAAGCTAATCGACTTGGTTCTTATTCCATTTCTTATCCACTTTAATTTACGGAATGCCTCTTCACGACAGGCTGATAAAATAAAGGGGGATATTATATCCCCCTGATGTAGGCCACGTTTATTCCATTTCCAACTTCGGGCTTTAAAAATATTTTCCTTAACTAAAATGTAAAAGAGAAAAAACCATTACAGTACAAAACATGTAAAGCGGTTGATATTTCAGGAGATTAGATGTAGATATCGAGTTTCTATGATTTTATTATACCTTAAAAAAACAATTAGTTGAAATAAATCTTACCCTTGATTATCTATTCAATTCCTTTCTGACGAGTTCTTCGAAAACGCTAAATTCCAAAATCAATTTACAAATTCAATCCATTCTAATCCTTTTCCATAGTTTAGTTTTAGCACAAAACTGTAATACCACCTCAATAAGTCTTACAGATAGATAGCATTGTTATTGACAGATATCCCAACAATAAAAGAAACAATATTTTTGGGCCATTTGTCGACGGGCCAAGTGGTGGTCAACAAAATCCATACATGGATAAGAGGCTGCAAAATACATCTTAATAGCTCGAAACATGTTAATTTCAGTCAATGTTTTACTACCATTGCATCTAATCTGACGATTGCTAACTAGTTTTTTCTTTCTAGTTGTACAGTGTTATTTTCTCAAACGTTATAATGTAAAAAATATCAGTTGTTCAAAATATATTTAAAAATAAATATTTCAAATTACTAAATATATTACATGTTACAATTTTGATTGAGAAATCTTCTTTCAGAATATTATTCATGTTATATGCAGTCATGTAAAATTTATCATTTGTGCCCTTTGCAATCCTTTATTTTTTCCTCCACCAAAACAAGCAAGACCGAATTATTTTTCTTTTTGCGTTGTCTTTGCTCTGGATGCTTAACAAAATTAACAGCTTTAAAAATGACCACCATTTGCCGACATAATATCTGAATGATAAATTTCAATAAATTTGGTTTTGTAAATTTTTTTGCACACAAACGAATTAAAAGAGCCATCTAATATCGTTAAATAACGTTAAGCGTCTAAAAGCATTACCAGTAAACATCTGCGAGAAACCATGTGATATAATTTTATTTATTAGTTTATTGATTTAGTTTTTATACCTCTGAATTTACTTCCTGCCTAAAAAATATATATTACTTACTTCTAATTATTTTTGAATATTCTAATGTGGGCTGAGCAACTGCTGATTTCAATATTTAACTTGTGGCCATATTTAATGTTTCAATAAGGGAAATGAACTATGAACACATATTATGTATTTCAATTCAATTATCGATGTAGACTTTGATAAAAACTTACCAGTAACGATTCCATCTTGATTAAACAATAATCTTCCATATTTGGGTCTATAATTATCCGGTCGATCTGAAAAGAATAAATGCAAAGAATAAATCTTCCTACTCGGAAGTTTGATGTAACACATTTCCTGAAGTTTATCATTCTTTACTTTTTAAAACCGTTTCTGCGTTAGAGTAGTAGTAATACCTTGGCAAATAATTAATTTTGTTTGAATCTTCACGTACTGGAAAATAACACTCTTAGTATGTTTTTCTATTTACACAATTAAAATATTTACCTTTAATGCCTCAAAAATAGCCTCGTAGCAACAAATTGCCTTAGAATAATACACAAAAAATCCAATATATCCTCAAATTTTCAACACGAAGTCACGTTTTTACCTCCAACTCTCTAGTAACTTAGATGCGCAATTAGAACATAGTTGAAGGTGTACCCATTTAAATTCTCATTCTATGTATAAATGTCTTGCAGAGCCAATGTATCACTTGATGGATCCCCAATTCCTCAAGTAGAATCAGTGAAATACCTTGGCATTTATCTCGATGGTAGTGTAGGAATGTTCGTCGCGTCGGTCAGTCGGTCGAAATGTGTGGCTGCCGCTGCGATTATTTGTCAGAACACTCACTACTATTTTTGGAAGGAATTTACACGAGAACTGAAAACACTGAATGAAGAAATACTGTTTATTTCAATGTTAAATTATACATGTGGTCGACGGGAGAATTGAAAGGATATTAGGTTAGGTAGAGGAAGTACGGTAGCGCTGTGGAAGTGGTACTATTACAAGGGGATGGAGAAAAGAAAAGAGACGAGACGTCGTCGTGATGGTCTTTTATCGCATGGAACTGCATGGTACCAATCCACCGGCGTTGTCAACCTTTGTGCTTGCTGGTGGTGAATTCGTGGTGGCCTAAAGGGTCGTGGCGGTCAGCACAGTAGGTAAAATTTGAAGCATCACATTAGACATAAAGCTGAGCGGGTCAGACTCAAATTCAAGGAAAAGTTCTTCAATTAATTATCAATGCTTATTGCCAACGTAACCAAAGATGAATTGCACGCTGACCTTGAAATATTCGTAAAAACACAGATTTCTTAAATATATCAAAAGATAAAACCACATAATTCTACATAAAATATAATGTGATAAAGTTATGTTTAAAATATATCTGGCCACATCGAATCAAAATTATGCGTCGAATATTCTATAGTGTTTTTTGAGCTGTTAAAGCGATATATAAATTACTTTTTGTCCAAATACTTGACAGTTGCTGAAAGGTGCGTCCACTAATACATATTTGAATCAGAACGTTGTTGGCTAAGTTAAGAGTTGACATTGAAGAATCAAAGTTTTGTTGAAATAAATGTCTTAATTCTCAAAGAGAGGCTATAATTACAGTATAGTTTCTAAAAAGTACTTAGTTGGACCCGAGAGATATTGAATGTTATGAAGTTATAACATAGTTTATTTAAAGCACAAGGCAACTAGAGCAATTTCCTTTATGATCCACAATAACCTTTATCTAAACTAAACAACAAAAAGCAAAAAGCTTTTGTAAAATAGCTGTGAAAATTATTTTTATTCTGATTACTACTTACCTTTATCATTATTATTACATTTTAGGGCAATATCTATGGGAATGACTCAAAAATATTGAAACAAGGATATTTGTTGAAATTGATTTTTATTTCATATTATTTTCTTTCATATTTTTTATTAATAAAATTAAATTAAAAAAATAATTTGTTCAAACGCATCTTACTCCAGAATTGTGGATACAGAGTTATTCTGGAAATGATAAACGTATTTCTCTTTGTCTCTGATGTGCCTGGGGCTTAATAATTTTTGTTGTTGGAGTTGTTTTCTTCGTAGATAGGCTGTGTAAAGCAACTTAAATATAACCCTCTTTGTGGCACCCAACTCTCAAACGACCTTAACATTTATTTATATATTTTAACAAATTTTGCCTCACTCAAGTAAATAGCTTTTAGAATATATATTACAATTCAGTCGAGTTGTATTACAGTTTTTAGGACGTGGGTTATTTGAAACAAGATTAAAATTGAAAAAAAGGTCTAAAAGAAAAATGAAGTTTTCGAGTTCTTTTATATTCCATAAGCCTTAAAGATATTTACTTTTGCTTTATGTTTTTATAAAGAATATGTATTTACTATTTGTCTTAAAAGCTTTTCCAATTATATTTAGGATTTTTCACAGCTAGTTTGACCCATATCGTTAAATGAGATTGGTTGTTTTAATTTAAATACTTGTTGCAAACTGTCATTAATTTTAAATAATCATAAACAGATGGAGTTACTGTGTGTTACACCACATCGGGTACCAACTTGCTGATGTGGAAGCTTCACAAACTGGCTTAACTTTTCAGTGTGTGCTACTTCATCGAAGAATGAACAATTTTTTTTCAGTGCATTGAATATGTCTAATTTTGAACTGAGTAAATACCATTTCCGGGCCATAAAACTATAAATCATAAAACGTTATACAAAGCTTATGACAATCATGCTCCATCGATTTCAATACATGAATACTGGTTTCAAGGTTCTAAAAGTGCTGATTTTGATACCGAAGGCAAAGAGCATTCTGGACAGACAATAGAATTTGAGATAGAGGATCTGAAGCCACTACTTAATGAAGCTATCAATAGGAATCGCTGTTACTTTATTTGATGCGTTTGAGTTGAGTACTGTGCGAGAAGTGGCCGGAAAACCAACAAGCAGAACAATTATATTCCTCAGCATGACAACGCTTGACCACATATTGAAATACCGGCGAAAACAGACTTGGAAACTTTTTTTTTCAAAAATTTGTGGTACCCATCCACCGTACCTTGCTCCTTCTGATTATTACTTCTTCCGACATATGAATCGTGATCTGCCTGAGGAGTACTCCACTTCTTAAGAAGACGTCTGAAAGATGGAAAAAATGTGGCGGCTATGAATGGATAATATTTTGATTAAAATATATTGTACCGATTTATTACAATAAAACTTCAAATCAAAAAAGACATCCTTTAAATCTAATTTATAGGCGAATATATTTTAAATATATATTTTGATTTGAAAATATTTTAAACAAAACAATCATTATTCAAGTAGAGTTTCGCTAAAATTATTTCGAGGAAATCTCCCAATTTTTAGTAATTGAAAAGCAAAAAAACATTTTAGTTGTTCGCTAAGCCTACAATAATAATTGAAAAAATAACAGCCCAAATTTAATCCCATATTTGTTTTAGAATTACGAACACACAAGCATACTGTAAAATAAAAAAGCGGAAACGTGTTCTGTTATTGCTTTTTATTCCCTTTTAGGGATTAGTTGGAATATAAATAAAAAGGCAGGTTTTATGTTTTATTTGGGCCCAAATCGATTTTTATGTTTTACCATTCATCCCTCTCAATGAATTGTAGCTTGAAATATATTTCTTGTCGATTGGCATTCTCCCTTTTTTCCCCTTGGCTCGTGAAGCTATTCACGCTTTGCTTCCTATTAAATGGAGTTATGAGGTTCTGATGGTATGCCACAAGATATTAAAGCATTTTTCCATATTGAGTCGAAAATTGTTATGAACGAAGTTATATGTGAAATATTTTTTCATTTTGGCATATAGTGCTGTTTAAATATTATAACTGATTCTAGTATTTTACATAAATAAAAAAAAAAGGCGAAAAAAACATTTTTTTCTATGCGTAATATGATTTATGTCAATTTTATATTGTAGTATTAAATTTATTAAAAAATATTTTATTAAAACAGGTCAATTGAAAGGTCCTTCCATAGTAAAACCAATTTTTTGGTAAAATTAGTTTTTTTATTTCTATTCAATATAATTCACTTCAAGGGTGATACGCTGATTATAGCGACCCTCCAATTTTTTGACGCCATTTTTGAAGTACGATTTGTCCATTGCTTCAAAATCGGCCTCAGTTTCGGCGATCACCTCTTTGTTCGACGAAAATTTCTTCCCAGTGAGCATTCTCTTGAGATCTGAGAACAGGAAATAGTCGCTGGGGGGCAGATATGGGGAATAAATTGGAGGAGAGCAATTAAAATAGATGAGGAAGCTGTTCGAAGCCCAATTCATGGATTTTTGACATCGTTTTCACTGAGTTGTGTCATGGTGAATTGTCTTGGTGAGGCAGCATATTCTTTTTCTTCAAATTTTGTCCTTCAAACGGTCCAATAACGCTACGTAATAGTCGCTGTTGATGGTCCTTCCTTTTTCAAGGTAGTCAATGAAAATTATTCCATGTGCATCCCAAAATACAGACGCCATAGCTTTGCCAGCTGACTGTTGCGTTTTCCTACGCTTTGGAGCGGGTTCGTCGTGCGCAGTCCACTCGGACTGTCAATTGGACTTCGGAATTAAATGATGGAGCCAAGTTTCATCCATTGTCACATATCGACGAAAAATCTCTGGTTTAGCTTGACCATCTTCAAACACTGCGCCGAATCATCAACTCGTCCTTGTTTTTGGTTAAAAGTGAGTTCGCGCGGCACCCATTTTGCACACAAACCCACTTTAAACTTTCTCATACACAAATATTCGTGAATGATATGATGTACACGTTCAGTTGATACCTCTAGAGTGTCTGCTATTTCATTCAATTTCAATTTACGGGCATTCAAAATCATTTTGTGGATTTTTAAATGTTCTCGTACGTAACAACCTCTTTTGGGCGTCCACTGTCTTCACGGTCTTCGATGCTCATTTCACCACATCTGTACATAGCATGTCAAATTTATACACGCATCTTTTGAGTGTTAGGGCTAACTAAAAATATATGTATTTAATTCTAGTAGTGCCATCTATGTGTCAGGCCGGGGACTTTTCAATGAACCTGTTACTTATTGGAAGCTAAAGAACTTAGTTTTATTTTCATTTTGAAGGGTAAGCAACAAAAAGGGCATGCAAAATCAAAGGGAAAAGAGGGCGGGAAAAAGGCGGAATTTTGAATTTAGAGTTTTGAATAAATCCATTTGATTTTATGCTCTTAATTGAAAACTGTTGTCCCTTGAATGTTAGAATATAGGATAAGCTAAAATTCAAATAAGCTAAAATTATTTTTTTTGGCACTATGAATTTATAAATGTGACCAA
The DNA here is from genome assembly GCF_030347505.1 of Rhynchophorus ferrugineus. NCBI lineage: Eukaryota > Metazoa > Arthropoda > Insecta > Coleoptera > Curculionidae > Rhynchophorus > Rhynchophorus ferrugineus. The sequence continues at coordinate 83,706,740 of NW_027472580.1, read as the reverse complement.
AGAATAAAATAAAATAACTTAAAAACTGTCTCCACGCACAAGTCTCATTTAATTGTATTTTTCATATTTATTAAAGTAAAAGGGAGCAAAAAGAAATGTTCAATAAAGAATCAGAAACTCATACAATATTTCGGTTGACCAAATATAACTAAAATCAAAAAAACCCAATATCAAGTCTTAGATATGCTGATACACAGCCGAATGATTAACTGGTAATTTAGAAAATGCAAAATTACCGTGAGGTATAGAGTCATTTGTTATAATTAGTTTAGCATGATTATTTATCTTATCGATATTCTTAAATATTATTACATAAATTCTGAATCAAATTATAACAACAGAGAGGGAAGTCCCAGGCTTAACTTATAGAAGCAGCTAGTTTTATTGCATTCACCCCTTTTTCAGTCAGTACTAAGCTTCAAAATAAATTTGTTAAAATTTAATGATATTCTACTCATAAGTTTGTGAGTTATTTTGCTAAGAGGTACTACTTTTGTTATTTTCAAACCAATAGACCAAAACCTATTTCCATATTTTAACGTATACTGCTTCTTGATGGGAAAAATCTCGCTCAAGTAAAGCAATCGCTTGAAAAGTGTTGTAAGGACTCCGCTCCATCATAAACAACAATAAAACTTTTGTTTTCTGACTTCAAACGTGGTCGTATAGACACCGATGATGCAGAACGAAATGGACGTCCAAATAAGGTGGTAACATCAGAAAACATAAAAAATCGTTTTGAATGATCGAATAGTGAAGTTCCGTGTGTTAGCTAATATCGCAAAGATACCAAAAGAACGCGTTGGTTTTACATTGCTTCAGTAAGCTTTGTTTAAAGTGGCACTGTTGATCAATAACAAAAACGTGTTGATGATTTCGAACAGAGCTTGTCTATGTCTAAACGTAAAAAACGGGAATTTCTGCCTCGATATGTGACTATAGATGAAACATGGATGCATCACTTCACTCCGAAATCAAAACGTTCGTCATCTGAGTGTACAGCAACTGGTGACAGTCCAATTTTAAAACAAAAGATAGTGACGTATTGAAATGTTTCAGCCAAACAATCATACCAAACAAGAAAAAACGTTTTCTTTGTTAGACTAGGAACTTTTCAGCCCATGTGGTAATATGCTAATAAAATTGTATTGACTAAAATTTTTAGCAGTCTCTTGTTATAGTCTGGGTCAATTACAACTTCTAATAGCTTAATTCTCCACCTGGTGAAACTAATACTCATATTCAATATCGATAAGATTTTGCCTTTAGAAAGATTCTCCAACATTATCGATGACTATCGATAACAGTACTTTCATTTCAATTAGAATTTTATTGAACCTCCTAATTTGAAGTCTTCAAAAAAAACTGTTACTTTTGTGTAAAACTTTATGGACATAAATATTCTTCTCTCGTGTAATAGTTTAATTCATGCACATATTCATTAATACACGTATTTTGTCGTTTGGAAAGTTGACAGGCAATGGGCTTAAGATTAAGATTAGTGAGAGGAAGGAGTGAAAATAAAGCCAAAGATAAATGTTTCTACACAAATCGTGGAAAATGCTTGATTATTGCCATAATGGCACCGCAGGTCAATTAGCACCAAAGAGAGAGCCAAAGATTAATATTACTGGAAATTAATATGAATTATCAGCTTCAAATACTCAAATTGGAATTTCAGAAATTATTAACTTTCCGCATTATTAAACTGCCGTTTTGGCACAAAAAATCTTCCAGATTTACGACGAATTAATTCAATTTGCTTTATGTCTCCTTTTGGTTTCTTTGTACCATAACACTAAAGTATCTTTAGAGCATTTTTATTAAAAACTCAATAATAGATTAACATCGACATCAAAGGAGGCGGATAAGTCACTTATCAGTGTAAAAAAAGTATTTGTGTTGACACGTAATGACAGTAAGTAGTTTTAAATTCAATTAAATTTAATATTATTTCTTACACCCTGTATATTAATATGTATTACATCGTTGCCAGATTTTGATGAAAATTTGGAGTCTCAAAACTTAATTAGACCTTAGGGTTGAGATATCATTTCGTAATCCGGCACATTTGAATGAAATTTAATAAAACGAAACGAACAATATACCTATTAATCTAGTTGTCTGTTACCCAAGGAATAACATCAAAGGAAAACGATTGTTATCTCGGGAGATGCCTGGGGAACCGTATTAACTTCGGTTATAAAGTGGGGATGTTACGTCACTTAATGTTGAGACAGTTTTCCCTTCAGTGAAATTAAATATTTTCGTGAATTACTAACAGGGTTGCGTCAGAAATACTAATTTCTGACTGTCATTTGAGTTAATGATGGCCGCATTAGCAGACAAATCTTTTCGGGATAGTTTCTCCTTCGTTAATTATCAACGTTTAATAAGAGTGCGGTATGAATAATTTATATGGCGTAAGTTGATAATATAAATAATAATTAAGGTCTTGGATAAGTTTCCCAATTTTGTCCATAGAAATGAATACTACATTTAATTACAGTGATGGGTGAAAGCACTTTTCAGATCACCATGATGAAAGTTAATACTTTTGAATGCCAAAAATGTAAAAGAGAAAAAAACCATTACAGTATAGGACATGTAAAGCGGTTGATGTTTCAGGAAAATAGATGTAGATATGGAGTTTTTATAATTTTATTATATCGTAAAAAAACAACTAGTTGAAACAAATCTTGGACAAGTTCTTCAAAAACGTTAAATTCCAAAATCAATTTATAAATTCAATCCATTCTAATCCTTTTCCAGTTTGGTTTTAGCACAAAACTGTAACACGAGCTAAATAAGTCTGAAAGAAACAATACTTTTGAACCATTTGTCGATGGCACAGTCGTTATAGCAATAAGCATATATCTCTCTAGAGATGTACAAAATGTGGCGGTCAACAAAATGTAGTCGTGCAAAATGTATCATTTTTACTCTTTACAATCCTTTTTTTTTCATCCACCAAAATAAGCATGACCTAATTATATTCCTTATTACATTGTATTTGCTTTGGATGATATATACAATAAACCGCTTTAAAGTCTTCTTTAAGATCACCAATTGTGAAAAACCATGAGATATAATTTTATTTCTTAGTTTATTTATTTAGTTTTTATACCTCAGAATTTACTTAATGCCTAAAAATATTATATGTTATTTGTACTTACTTCTAATTTTTTTTTGAATATTCTAATATGGACTGAGCAATTGCTGATTTTAATATTTAACTTGTAGCCATATTTAGTGTTTCGTTAAATAAAGGAAATAAACTATGAATACATATTATGTATTTCATTTCAATTATTGATGCAGATTTTAATAAAAACTTACTATTGAAATTACAATTGACAATTATATCTTGATTAAACAATGATCTTCCACAATGGGTCAATAATTATCTCTCCGATCTGAAATACAAAGATTGTATCTTCCTATTTGGAAGTTTGATGTAAAACATGGACTGAAAAGTCCTATGCGTTAGTAAATCATAAGAGGTTTCTTGTGTTTTTTTCATTCTTTACTTTTAAAAACTGTTCTGATTGTCTGAACATTTCTGAGTGTCATTTGAGTTAATGATGGCCGCATTAGCAGAAAAATCTTTTCGGGATAGTTTCTCGTTCATTAATTAACAACGCTTAATAAGAGTGCTGTATGAATAATTTATATGGCGTAAGTTGATAACAGAAATAATAATTAAGGTCTTGAATAAGTTTCCCGATTTTGTCCTTAAAAATGAATACTACATTTAATGACAATGATGGGTGAAAGCACTTTCCATTGCCAGCTATACTTTTCAGGTCACAATGATGAAAGTTTTACCAAAAGTTGATCAAATCAAACAAAGAGCTCTTGCGACCAAAACCACTACTCCCGTTACTGTTCGAAGCATAACAAGATAATACTTTTGAATGCTAAAATGTAAATGAGAAAAAAACCATTACGGTATAGAACATGTAAAGCGGTTGATGTTTCAGGAGATTAGATGTAGATATGGAGTTTCTATAATTTTATTATATCGTAAAAAAACAACTAGTTGAAACAAATCTTGGATAAGTTCTTCAAAAACGTTAAATTCCAAAATCAATTTACAAATTCAATCCATTCTAATCCTTTTCCAGTTTGGCTTTAGCACAAAACTGTAACACGAGCTCAATAAGTCTGAAAGATAACATAGATTGCATTATTATTGACAGATATCTCAACAACAAAGGGAACAATATTTTTGAACCATTTGTCGATGGCACAGTTGTTATGGCAATAAGTATATATTTATCTAGAGATGTACAAAATGTGGCGGTCAACAAATTCCATAAATGGATAAGAGGCTGCAAAATCTTAATAAGTCGAGACATGTTAATATCAGTCAATGTTTCAATAACATTGCATCTAATCTGACGACTGATAACTAATTTTTTTGTTGTGCCGTGGTACTTTCTTAAATGCTATAATGTAAAAAATATTAACTAAAAAATCAGTTGTACAAATTATATTAAAAAAAAACAAATATATCAATTTGCTAAATATATAACATGTTACAATTTTGATGTATGTATGATGCAAAATGTATAATTTTTACTCTTTGCAATCCTTTTTTTTTCATCCACCAAAATAAGTATGACCGAATTATATTCCTTATTACATTGTCTTTGCTCTGGATGCTATATACAATAAACCCCTTTAAAAAAGACCACCATTTGTGAAGAACCATGAGACACAATTTTATTTCTTAGTTTATTTATTTAGTTTTTATACCTCAGAATTTACTTAATGCCTAAAAATATTATATGTTATTTGTACTTACTTCTAATTTTTTTTGAATATTCTAATATGGGCTGAGCAACTGCTGATTTCAATATTTAACTTGTGGCCATATTTAATGTTTCAATAAATAAGGGAAATGAACTACGAACACATATTATGTATTTCATTTCAATTATCGATGTAGATTTTAACAAAAACTTATCATTAAAATTACAATAGACAATTCTATCTTGATTAAACAATGATCTTCCACATTTGGATCCATAATTATCTCTCCGATCTGAAATACAAAGATTGTATCTTCCTATTTCGAAGTTTGATGTAAAACATAAGTCCCATGCGTTAGTAAATCATAAGAGGTTTCTTGTGTTTTTTTTCATTCTTTAAAAACTGTTCTGATTGTCTGAACATTTCTGACTGTCATTTGAGTTAATGATGGCCGCATTAGCAGAAAAATCTTTTCGGGATAGTTTCTCGTTCATTAATTAACAACGCTTAATAAGAGTGCTGTATGAATAATTTATATGGCGTAAGTTGATAACAGAAATAATAATTAAGGTCTTGAATAAGTTTCCCGATTTTGTCCTTAAAAATGAATACTACATTTAATTACAATGATGGGTGAAAGCACTTTCCATTGCCAGCTATACTTTTCAGGTCACAATGATGAAAGTTTTACCAAAAGTTGACCAAATCGAACAAAGCGCATTGTCTTGCGACCAAAGCGATTTTGCCTTGAAGTCGATCGGCCGGCTTCGCCAGGTGATAGTCATGATTTGGTGCGCTTAAGGTTTTCAAAATAAATCCACTTTTCATCACCCATCACCATTAGAACTTTTCATTTGCCTATCATTCAATTCGATGTGGCATCCATCTTCGCATCTTTAGACTTTTTGTCTTGCTCGTAATCGGTCGCTAATCCTTTTTTGCCTACATTTAATTTAATGCTTCTGTCAGTTTTATTTGAGTTTAAGTTGGAGCTTCATCCGATAAGTCTACCAGAACGTTCCTTGTTTTGCACATCGAAATCACCATTCTTGAATTTTCAAAACCACGCCTCACATGTTTTTAAGGTTAGAGCATGCTCCGTAAGTTTCTACCAGCAAACGATTACTTTCAGCGCCTTTTTTCTTGCGATTTCAGGTACGAAACTTTATTCAAGAGTCCTTTTTAAAGAACTGAAAGGTGAATTGGAATTAAAATTATAAAAAAACACCTGGTGATGTGTTTGTAATTTAAACGAATACATAAATATCTGAGCTATTGGATTTCAGATTGAAAACGTATTTGTGGGCTAGTTAACGTTTCGCAATTATTACAGATCATATTTTCAGTTAATCTAAGTTAATTTAATTAAGGTCAATTGAAAAGTCCCCGGCTTACCATACTAAAACACATTTTTGGGCAAAATATTTTTTTTATTCTACACTGTTATATGTGATACTGTTTATAGCGACCCTCCAAGTTTTCGATGCCATTTTTGTGGTACGAATTGTCCTTTTCTTGAAAATAGGCCTCAGTTTCGGCATCAGTTTCAGTATCACCTCTTCATTCGACGAAAATTTCTTCCCAGCGAGCATTCTTTTGAGATATCAGAACAGGAAATAGCTGCTGGAGGCCAGATATGGAGAATGCGCTGGATGAGGAAGCAATTCGAATCCCAATTCATTGATTTTTACCATCATTTTCACTGTCTTGTGACACTGTACATTGTCTTCGTTAAGCAGCATTTTCTTTTTCTTCAAATGCCTTTTACCTCTTCGTTCGACGAAAATTTGCTATGTAATAGTCGCTGTTGATGTTGATGATCTTTTCTTTTTCCAGATAGTCAATGAAGATTATTCCATGCGCATTCCAAAATACAGACGTCATAACTTTGCCAGCCGACTGCTACGTTTTTCCACGCTTTTGAGGGGGTTCATCGTGTGTAGTCCACTCGGATGACTGTCGATTGGACTTCGAACTGAAATACAGCCATGTTTCATCCATTATCACCTGTCGATGCAAAAACTTGGGTTTAATACGCTTGATCATGTTCAAGCACTGCTCCGATTCATCAATCCGTCGTTGTTTTTGGTCAAAAGTGACCTCGCATAATATTCGTGAATGATATGATGTACACGTTCAGTTGATTTCTTTAAATTGTCTACTATTTCATTCAATTTCAATTTACGGCAATTCAAAACCATTTTGTGGATTTTTTTAATGTTTTCGTCAGTAACAACCTCTTTTTTTGGGCGTCCACTACGTTCACCGTCTTCGATGCTCAATTCACCACGCCTAAACTTAGCATATCAATCCTTGATGGTTAATTCTCGTGGGGTAGTATCCAGAAACTCGGCATTAAGCCAAGCTTTTGCTTCAACTATATTTTTTCACTTCAAAAAGCAATATTTTATCAACATGTGAAATTCCTTTTTATTCATTTTTTCACAATAACAAAAGTTGCTTCTCTCAAAATGCTATAATTCACAAACTAATGACCCGACAGCTGTGAAATTTATACACGCATCTTCTGAGGGTTAGGGCATATGGAACATATGTTTTTTTCAATTGACCTGTTAAGTACATGTCAAGATTGAGTTATCAATCGATAAGGACCTTGCGGTTTTTGGACCGTTGATAAATTAATAAACCAAGAGTATGATATGCCAGATAGGGGGTTCTTATAGCTCTTGCCTCTGTTGATATTGTCTATGGTGTTTTCTTAATTATCAGAACCCTGTCGCGGTTTACCGCAAAAAGAGCAATTTTAAACTGGCTAAAACCTCGAACTTGTGGAAATTAACATTATATTTAGTATCCCCCAGGGCCACCCAGAACTTACTGAACCGTGTGCTCATATTTTGCACATTTTTTATGTTCCTTTATCCATATACAAATCACTGTCCCTGCTTGTCTTATATATACATTCTATATTCATACACATTGAACACTTTGCTTCTTGTGAGAGTTGAACATAACTTTCAAGTTTCTTTATAACTTTTGAAGTATTTCTTTGGTGCCTTGCCAATAAGGAGTGCTAGATAAAGTTCTTCGGTCTTGGTACTTTTCAAGTACTCATCTCGAGAAAGCGCGTAACAGAGGTGATCAAGTTTATTCTCCAAGGATTCGATGTGATAAGTACATTAAAAATTAAAGACGGATAATTCTTTGGATGGTTTATAGTGTACATGTATAGCTGGAACATATCGATCTATATGTGTATATTTTCCGTAAATTCTCAGTCTGATCTCAGTTTAGATTTATATACTTTAAAACAAAGATGCTGCTATTGAAATTTTTCAATGTTCACTTCCAATGTTAATATGATAAAAAAATAATAGCAAAACCTTTCCACCAATAAATCAAAAATTGCTGTTTGGTCTATGCAGTACAAAGTTACTCTATAAAACTCATTATTTTTTAAGCAGGGTGTCCTTTATGTATCAATAAAACAGCATAACAATTCCATTAATTAACAATTTAATTTCAAGAGTCAAATGATTAACAATTACTTTGTTTGAATTAATTGATAGTGTGATACTGTAACATATGTGAAACTCTTATTGTGTTACATAATGTTTTTTATCAGAATTTCCACCAGTTTGAAATTAACAGAAGCAGTATCTAACTGTATCATTATAGATACAAATTATTTTCTTTGTTTCCTCTGTCTTCTCTTTTTCAAGTGGTTTAAATTTTGGGGGCCAAAAATTAACCGCCAGGTGACTATTTCGATTGTAATTTTTTGTAGTTTTTTCAAATAAAGAAATCTGTAAATGATATGATATCGCCTCCATCGTATATCCACTCATCTGAAGTAATAACAAACTATCCCCTGTAATCAAAGTTTTGCTCTACAAATTCTTTCGATTGGTATACTTTTACGAATTTTTAGTTTATGTCCGGTTGAATAAAAATACTTGTGTCTTGTTATTCTCAAGCTGAAAAAAGTATATTTATTAAATCATTATTCTTTAAATGAAATAAATAAGAATATGAAAAAACAAAAAACAAAATAAGTTTTAAAATAATATTTTGTTACCCTTTTAACCCTTATAAACTTGATATATTTTCTTTTGTTTAGATCTGAAGTTCTATGCAAAAATGATTTTTAATTAAATACAATGTATTTACGAACAGTGCTGATAACTGTGGTGCTTCTGACAATTCTCCACGAATTTGGTTATAGTTGCGATTTGGAGGATATTTTTAGTGACAAGGAAGTGAGTATCGAGACATCCTGTGAGTTATCTGATGTAGTGGTTCGCGTTTTGTCAGTTCCAAGTGATGTTCGAATTGATGAAGACGATAGCAGAGTACAACTAACACTCATCAATGTTTATAAAGGTGTTCAGTTATTGAAGAATCATACGGAAGTGGATTTCTATTACAGGTGAGGTTTATTTATATTTATTTATAACGAAATGTTTTCATAGTGATTTTTAATTGTAGAATTAGTAATTAGTTACAATAGGTTTAATTTTCAAGTCAGTTATTTATATTTGAAGATTGTGTACTATCAAATATTTGCAACAAACTATATTACATACGACTCTGTATTACAAAATTTAATAATATCGATTCATACCAACCTAACTAACAGTATTACTTCAGCAGGAGATGCAGATCTCTCCTCCTCTGTTTCTAGTCCCAAAAACTTGAATTCCTGCACTGGCTCTAACTAGGCGCAGATAATATCTCAATTGATGATATTTTGGGTTTTTTTAGCAATTCTCAAGCCATTTGGTTCAGCGATGCGAACTAGAGGCGTGGACATCTTTATCAGTAAATACAGCACTTTTATCAGCGAACATAAAATCGATTAAAAAGATTATGATGATGATATTAGATCATATTGAAATCCATGTCTCTTTTTACATAGTTTTTCCATTACAACGTTGAAAAGTGCTAGAAACTCTACATCTCCTCGGCGAACACAGGTTTGGTTCTCAAGTGAATGTTACAAATCATTTTGAACTGGCACTGGAACCATGGTAACATGCCTGAAGAAGGTCAATAATTTTTAGTGGGACCTGTTCAGCTTAAAAAGCTGTCAAAAACAAGCGCCAGTTTAAACATAGTTGAAAGTAGAACGAATATCAATGATATCACTTTTTCTACATCTAATAAGTTACGGTATTCGGTCTAAATCCTGTCTGTCTTCTCGGATTGTTTCTTCGTAAGCTCTTTAAAGTTTCATTTACCCTTCCGAGAGTTGATAGGGGACTTATTTCTCAATAGTTTTTACAAGGTTTACTAAACCGCTATTTCAATATTGTAACAATTACTGTTTTTTCCCAGATATGCTGTACTTATCAGATAAAGCTGTTTTTCCTTTATAATAATAGTACCTGCTTCTTGATCTTGATGCTGAATGGTTATTAAATATAATAAGAATGCAATCTCCATGGATGGTTAAAATGCGAACTTGTGATGGTTTTTTATTTGATCATGATGATCTAACGTTTTGATGAGTTAATGGATGGATAGTCCTATAAGTATTTTAACTCTAAGATATGAACTTTAGGAGTAGTTGGAGATAGAACTAGATTTCGAAACGAAAATGTTACTTAATATTCAGGCTCATTTCAATAAATAAAAGTGTGTCATTAATAGAGAAATAACAATCCATATGAATTATGCGATACGACTGTGTCCTGAAGAAAGAAAGAAATTATTGAAAAAAATTATTGTCTGTAAAATAATTCCACTTATCTTTTATTTGAGTACAAATATATATACAAATATAACAGATACATTATGAAAGTATTCTGAAAATAATTATTAAACATTTTATTGTCTTCAGTTAAACATACATTAATACTAACTAATATTCTAATAACGAAGAATCTATAAATATTCTAAGTCTAATGTCCATCAATTGAATAACTTATATTTTAGTTTAGGAGTGGAGAAGTACACATTTCTGGAAGCAAAACTGTTTAATTTCAAAATCAATCCAGATATAACCCATACATTGTGAATGTATTTAATTAATATAAATAATCATAAATTAATGATAACTAAATCATAGTCTTTAATCCAACAGTGAAGATGCAGAAAATTAAGTAAACAGAACTGTTTAATTTAAACAAAAAAACCCAAAAATGATCCACATATCATGAATGTCTTCTAAAAAAATATTTAAAAAATGATTTATTTTTCAACATAAATAAACATCAATTAACACTAAGATTTTAATAATAAACATATCTTACTAGAAATTTAATTTCCATTACTTTAATAACATATCTTTTAATTCAACAGCGGAGAACCTTTTCAAAGATATTACCGACTAATAAATTAGAAATTGCCAGACATTCTATTCATTACGGGACATTATTAATCCGTGATCCAGAAAGATATTTAGGTCAATAAATATTCAATATTCTCACAAGCGTGCTCGAAAGAAAATTTTCAATTCCATCGTATTAAACTCCGTGAAGTTTTCGAACTTTCGATGGCGGAGAATTTTCTAAATTTACTTTCAAAGTTGTCAGAAGTAAATTAAAAATATCGATCATTCATATTATATATATATATATATATATATATATATATATATATATATATATATATAAATATCTGATTATTTTAGATAAAATAATATGTGAAAACTTTGTACGTGCCTTCGAAATTTGAGGATTTCCCTCAATTTCGCACCCTTCGCCCCATCACATCATGACTTGGTTCCTATGGGACCACCTCGGAAATGCACTGTTTCTAATAAAAAAAGGAATTTTTACAGCCGAACATACAACCTCCTCCTTTTTCGAAGTCGGTTAACAAATTATGAGACGTGTATACTTTGCTCAGTTTACAGGCCAACTGAAGTTATGGGTTATATCTGAGGATATTACGTGTCATTCGTGTGATAGTTTTCACAATACTAACAGCAAAACCATACACAAAACATGGGAAAACATTATCGGCGAATAAGGATAGTAGCAGAAAATCAAAGTTAATTGACAGAGACTGACAACCTTTAAAATAGATTGTAGCTAGATAACATTCAACACTTCGACAATATCAGTAATGCAGAAATTCCACAAAGCTAGAATTGATGGAAAGGTTGCTACTGCGAAACTATTTATAATGAATGCCAATGCGAAGCTGCGAAAGAAGTAGTGCAATGACCATGAAACCTAGACACTTGATGATTGAAAGAATGTGGTGTATAAACCATAGCTTTTATCGTCTCTTAAAACCGTCGAGTTTATGTGTGGAAAACCCCAAAAGCTCATGCCCAGACTTCCTGCTTTCTATAGTTTCTATAGAATGAGAGATGATTAGGAGGAATTGTTGTGGTATATAATTGGGCCTTTCATTCAGATAACTAGCCGGATAACCGCGAATGTGTGCGTGGATATCTTCAATAAAGAAGATAGTAACAGCAGAAGCATACACAAAGCGTGGTAAAATATTATCGACGAATAAGGATAGTAGGAGAAAACCAAAGTTAATTGACAGAGATTGACAACCTTTAAAATAGATTGTAGCTAGACAACATTCAACACTTCGCCAATAACAGTAATGCAGAAATTCCACAAAGCTAGAATTGATGGAAAGGTTGCTACTGCGAAACTATTTATAATGAAGGCCAATGCGAAGCTGCGAAAGAAGTAGTGCAATGGCCATGAAACCTAGACACTTGATGATTGAAAGAAAGTGGTGTGTGAACCATCGCTTTTATCGTTTCTTAAAACCGTCGACTTTATGTGTCGAGAACCCCAAAAGGAACTCATGCCCAGACTGCCTGCTTTCTATAGTTTCTATAGAATGAGAGATGATTAGGAGGAATTATTGTGGTATATAACTGGGACTTTCATTCAGATAACTAGCCGGATAACCGCGAATGTATGCGTGGATATCCTCAATAAAGAAGATCTTGCTATGACTAACATATTGCTACCTCCGAAATATTCCAAGATGATAATGCACACATACAATGAGTCAAAAAGATTGAATTTTTATTTGAAGAGCATCAGAATATCATCAAACTTCTTCCCTAGTCAGCACAATCACCTCACCTCAACATTTATGAACCATTATAGGGAGTTTTGGGCCAGAGAGTGAGTAGTTTTCCATCCTCAACATTATTCCAGTAATTGGTGGATGCTTTGGAACAATAATGGGACAGCATCCCGTTGGAAACTATTCAGATATTCTAAGAATCTAGTTTGCGATTTCTAGCTGTTTTAAAATCAAATCGTGGCTCAACATATTATTAATAAATACATATTGGGTCATATATGTTATATTGTTTTGTCAGTCCAATGTATGTTTAGTTGGGAAAAGGTAAGTAAAATACTAACTAATCTATTGTTAATTTAAGATATGTTTCTTAATAAGTATTAAATCAGCATCAAATATAAACGACAGGGTATTTGTTAATTTACATATTTTTAAGGTAGTCACCGTGTGTTGTTTGTATGGTGTTGAAAAATCGATATATTCTTTTTTACATAAATTGATTCTTAAGCATGTTTCCAATAGACTGGTTAAATTATTTTCCGATACTCAAAGTCGTTGGAAAGTTACAGAAGTTATAAAACTTTATATGAGAATAGACCTATACTACTTAGTTGAGTTCTTGACGTAGGTGAGCACCAGTATTGTAACATATTTGTTTATTATACTGTGCACAGTTATATACCTTGTGTACCGGAAAGTCATTACCGAAAAATATACATAATTTTCAAGAAAAATCGAAAAATGTATTTATTCAAAATATTGGCATTTGATTCTATACATCTTGCCCATCTATCAGACAATTTATGGGTGCGATCCCAAGAAAACTTATCTTGCTTGTTATTTGTCCTTTGAGAAAAATCGTTCATCCAAAACCAAAATAAGCTGATTGTCGTAGGAGGAAGTCTTGAAACTAAAGCAGGTGCTATAATATGTTCCATCCAAGAGTTTTCAACGCTTCCTTGGTCGGTTTTACTTTATGAAAAGGTGCGTTATCATGCTGTAAGATCACTGTACGGTATCTTCGAACCAATTCTGAATATTCTTCGATCAATGCATGGTTCAAATTGACTATATGTTATCGATAGCGGTAACTATTAACTGACTTGTTAACTAACTAATACATCACGTCACTCTGGTCCCATTAAATACAGAGCATTGTCTTACGATCAAAACGATTTTGCCTTGTTGAACTTAGGGTTTTCAAAATAAATACTCTTTTCATTATCCGTCACAATTTAATGCAAATATTACTTCCGATTTATACTAATTTAAACCAAACTAATTCAATGAATTTATTTTCTTCCAAACTAGGCTAGAACCTACCAATATTTGTAAGTCCACAACCTTTTAACACGTAACATAGACAAAGATTTGTTGACTTCAAAATTGTTGAGATTTGGCACCCTGAACAAATAATAGATTACTGACATTATTCTACTGAGTACAGAACTCTTGAAGCCGCATTAGTGTCTTTGGCTTGTAAACCTCTGACTACCCTAATGCAGCATTAAGAGCATTAACTATTGCCGCACTATCAAAATTTAAAATATGAACATTCTCCATAAACACCCTGTACTTATAAGATCCGCCAAGCTCAATCCTTATAATTTGTTTTGATTTTTAAAATAGTATGTTCGTTATTTTTTTAATATACATACTAAAGTCAAATATAAATATCTATTTTAATATACAAAAAAGCATTACTTGATTTTTTATTCCATATTTATATTTATAACATAAAAGTGAAGAAACATGATATATATACATGATATGTAAATATAGAAACATGATATATATTATGTATTTATTAATTTAATTAAATACATTATATTATTACAAATACATTTCTTATCGTATGTTGAAAATACTCTGAAAATAAGTTTAGTAACATATCATTTTTAAATAATTTCCTCTATTATAAGACCAAAATGAGTAACTTAAATTGTGGGCAATGACTAGTAAGAATACATTCGCTTTGAGAAATATATTTAAAAAAAATCAATATAACTTTTTGCCAAATCATTAATTTCACATAATTTATCAATATTTTTTCATCGCTAGTCTTTCTCAATTAAATCTGTTACTAATTATGTTACGTAGAGAACAATTGTATATTTTAATGTTAAATCCATGATTATTAAAATACATTTAATTGTAAGTTTACGCGAACCTAAAGCTGTCGCCTTTGATATTAAGACAATTACACTGGCAGCTCTCGAATTCCAAATTAAATCATCCCTTGATAGAATTTCGTGGAGGTCTTGGATGTTCAATAGCAATCTATGTTCGGAGATAAATAACAATATCCTCAACCGCAATAATAACCCACAGGGGTCTTTGCCAGTTAATTTAGGTCAAATATTCTCGAGAGTTTGACTCATATTTCAGCGCATGAAATTCTGATTTCTGTTCTGGATATTTCTACATGGAGTTTAGAATTTATAGTTTAAGTTTGTTTTCTCGAAAATAAGTTATGTTAGAAAAGTATCGAAAGTTGTTGGATAAAACACTCAATTTTTGCTTGTTTATCGAAAGTTATTTTATCTTCTTTCGAATTATAATCGTTTGATCCCTTATCCATATGCCGGCCAGTTTTTTCACAATTTTTGAAACACTTTTATATGCAGTTTGCGGAGAAACTTTCAGATTTCGAAATGATTATTCAGAAGCGGAAATAATTTTGTTATATATTTGTTACACTTTTAGTTTTAAATTTCTTCTATCTGTTTTATTCGATTGTGGATTATAATTTTTGACGCTTTTTGACGATTTTAAGACACAAAATGGCAATAAGCATACGTCGGCATTATCATTAAAATTAAATGTATAAAATTATAATTATAAATTTTTCTTTATTATCACCTTGTGACATATAGTCCAGAAATTTTGTAAGCATCTAATTTAATTCCTAGTAGTGCTTAAATCCTAAGGTTGTGGGGATCAGTTATGGCGAATAAGGCATATATAATAAAACTTCTGATCTTTGGTTGAAAAGTATTTTGTTTTAGTAGAAAACTGTAAGATCATATTTCCTTATCCAATAAGTTACTTTTTAATCAAATTGTTTGCTCAAGTTGTTTATTAATTGCGTCATTGTCTGAATGGTTTCCAAAAGTTTCATACCAGATCATAAGAGAAACCTCTTTCCTGTTCTATTTTGGGATGAATATACTGGGTTACCCGGTATTTAACCAAGACTTATACCTATATACCTTTCACCGATTATCACATTTTTTGTTAAATTTATATTTATTACATTGTTACTAGTCGTTGCTTACTAACCTACAATTTGTTTTTACACTAACTTAAATCTAGTTATATATCTAGGAGGACCCATCCGCCCTATCTTAGTCTCTGGTGTAGTAATGTTTATGTATTAACACTACTGTTTTTCTATTAAGTGCACCTTACTACACTACACATGATCAAATGGTTTGATTCTCTTCAGTTTGTGTCCTGTTCTGGTGTTAACCAAGAGTTGTATTACTTCAGTTTTGATATGATAATTGAGTCTGTATCCTTGCAATTCTCTTAGTTTCTTGGATAACATTCAGTATTTCCTGAGTAGAATCAGTCCATTAGTATCAGGGTGCCCCTACAATACTTCTCAGGACTTGTGTAGAAACTTTGTATTTATATTAGTTTTCGTGGAACATACCCATAATTGTATTCCGTATGTCTATATAGGTTTCAATACTTCCTTATATAATAGCCATTTATCACAAACTGAAAAGTGTGATTTTCTTCTAATTAACCAACACGTTTTCCCATAATGTAACTCCAGTTCTTTCTTTTTCTCTTTTACATGTTCGTTCCAGCGAAGTTGTGTATCAAGATTCATTCCGAAGTACTTAGCGTTGTTGCTATATGGAATAGTGGTATTATTCATTGTTGTTGGCGCTTCTGTGGTCTAATAATACATGAACAGTCATTAATACTTCATTAATAACTATAGCAATAATTCACAAAATGCTTTCTTTGCTGGATAATCAGTGAAAGGCATCTGTTCATACCTCGACCGAGATTCTGTTGATTCAGCTCATGTGACAACAATTTAATTAATAAACTTTTAAGCTTTCCCATGCAGTGAAAATGTTTATTTATAGATATTTCAGCTCAGCAGTAGACTTTTGCTTCATTTGTATTGAATTTTTATCCAGAAGACTTAAGAATTCGCGTACTTCTTCATAGAAATCCCTACTTTTAAATCATCAAGTACCAATAATTATACTTTCCATCAAAAACAGCATCAGAACTAGCAATATTACTCTATATATATTACCCAATATAACCCTGACAATCTTACAAATCGATACCCGTATTTCAAACGCGTTTTTCCTTATTTAAATTTGTATAAAAAGGACTGTCGAAAATGCTGTTGTTTGTATTGAAAATATTGAAAAAATAAGTAATATATCTAGTATTAATCACGAAATAATCTTGTAAAATGAATCGATGTATGTTTTGTGGAGCTTCATTAAGAGGGTCTTTCCACTATTAATTTTTTAAAGATAATTAATATTTTTAAGAAATAAACAAGAATTTCAAAAAAAGAAAATTTAATAAGCTGGTAAAGTAAGGAGAAAAAATTTTTAATTAGTAAGGATATCGTTATAACACTCACCTGAGAAAAAACAGAAAAAACTTCACAATGGAGCCTGCCTGAGAAAAGAGCATCCTCGGACCCTTCTTTTTTACATTTTTTATCGGTAATATTTAACTTTTTTTAAGGAATAAAATTTCAAAATACCGGACTTCAGATAAATTTCTCCATTTATATATTTTTTAATAGTTGTATCATACATGTGGAATTTTCTTTTTTCTTGTTGTGGCGTTTTATAAAAATTAAACAAAATTGAACACTATTCCATTATTCCTCTTAACAACTATTGCATTATAATGAAACAATGAAACAAAA
Organism: Rhynchophorus ferrugineus; assembly: GCF_030347505.1. Taxonomy (NCBI): domain Eukaryota; kingdom Metazoa; phylum Arthropoda; class Insecta; order Coleoptera; family Curculionidae; genus Rhynchophorus; species Rhynchophorus ferrugineus. The sequence continues at coordinate 83,689,093 of NW_027472580.1, read as the reverse complement.
ATAAAAAAACACAAATATTGATAAAAAAATTTCGTATCACATTTTCTATTAAGATTGATGTTGGAAATAATTTCAATGTTCGAAAAATTTCACTGGGTTCCAAATCAGGATTGTATGATGGATAATTCGTCAATTAAATATTTTGGCCTGTTAAAAATATTATCTTGCATGTGTTGATATGTGAGCTTTCACATTGTCATAATGGAGACTATACGCCTATTCTTCAGCATTTTCTGAAGGCCGAAGAAATAGGGAACTATTTGCTTAGATGTGCTTCTTCCGTGAAAACTTTGAGTTTCGTTCGTCTTTGAACCCTGAATACACCGGTTTCTGTTTATACATATCGGCTCATAGGCATATCCATGATTTGTGATCTGTATATTTAACACATGGACTGAAAATTCCCGGGTGTAACAAAGAAAACGTTGATTCTCGTTTTCGATCAACAATGAGTCCAATGCGTTATGTATCATCGGTATCTCTACGATCACGTTTAAAGTTAGCCAACCTTTTACCAACATTTTATTGTTGTTTTTAGTGGAGTGGAGTCCTTATAGCACTATTCAAGCCATCGCTTTGCTTGAATTGTATTTTTTTCCCTCAAGAAGCAGTGTAAAATTAGATCACGAACTTATTTTAGATCCATTGGTTTTAAAATAACAAAAATAGTGTCACTCTTACCATAATAACCCAAAAACCGATTAGTGAAATATCATGAAATTTTAACAGCTTTCTTTTGAGGGTTAGTACTAACTAAAAAGTAGAATTCAATTAAACTAGCGCCATCTATGTGTTAGGCACGGGACTTTTCAATCCATGTGTTATTATATACAACCCTTGATATACCTGAAGCGTCTTTTTAACATTTGCTTGAATTAATCGACATGAGTTAGCTTTTGAGAACAACATGGTATGACAATATTAATGTATTAATGACCTATATCATTACTTTTTTCTAGAATAACTAGTGTAAGCTATTGTTGAATTATTGAGATCAGTTTTCTACAGTGCTGTAGGATAGTATTTAATCACCACATAAAAAAATTAATTCATCGGTAGACTGTCGTGAATATCCACGATATTATTATAGTTTTACCAGAGATCGTCAAAAGTTAGACGATAAAAATGTACATATAGATATCATTAATCACTAATTGATTATCATTTCATATCATTGATTAATTTTTAAAATATCAATAAGTTCACTTAAAACTATTATGAAAAATGGTTGTACAAGGATAAGATTAATTTATCACAACACAAATCGTACTAAAATTTTAAAATATTTCAAAGAAGGTTGTATTAAAAAAGCCAAAAATATAAATCATATTTACGTGTTTTAAAAGTAGTGATATATTTGCAAGATTTGACAATATCCAGACAGCAGTCAATATTTTGATTTGTTTGATTGAAATTTTTTAACTGATTGTTTGAACTCTGAAAATATAACAAGTCAAATATATACATATTTATTACGTATTCATTCTTGTAACCATCTTATATCTATATATCAACTAATTTTTTGCAAATATCTGCAAAATCAAAGAAGTTATAGTATAGTCACTTTCCATTATTTATTTTGCTACTAGTTTCAAACAAATTTTATTTTCAAACAACATAACATAAATGTGCCTTAGTGTAATAGCAAACCACAAATTGGTATTTGATGTTAGCTAAGTTGAGATTTTGGTACATTATACATTTACATTACACACTTTTCTAAATTGTGTGGTGCTAATTTTCTCTATTAAATTATAAATAATTCTGTTATTTTAACAAAATATTTCAAGAATAATATTATAGCGAAAAATATCGTAGTATATGCTATCTAACCATTACACTCATAGTCATTTTTATAGGACATCTGTCACTGAACTGGCAGAAATACCAGAAATTGGACCACGTATAAAGAATAAATTTCCTTTACTTCTTATGACGATTGCAAAAAATTAACTCATGGATTGTATCTAATGGCAAAGAATTATTTAATAACAAGTTTCATTCCAGTCCGAAAGGTGGAAAAGTAATAGTTATAGTTACTAAAATACAAGTTAACTAAAATCATACAGGTGTTTTTCAAAATCGCCATAAGAACTAACCCGATAACCTGATACATGAAATTAAAGTGGCTTATTTTTTAATTATCGTTGATTAAAATTTTAATTACTAATAATAAAACATCTTATGTTGATGAAAACAACGCATTGAACCAGATTAATTGTGATTTCTCTCGCATATTATCCCTGCTTCGATATTCTCTTTGACAAGAAACTTTGTTCAGAAATTATATCAAGGACTAAATTAATTTGATAACAGTTTCGAAGTTGTGAACTGTTACCTCGATCTTGATATTTATCATCCTAATAGCGACGATTAATCGAACAAACCTTATCCTTTATATCAGATTTGTCAGTAGACTGTTTAACATCCATTTTAAATTATTAATCATTAATCTTAAGTAATTTTTTTAGCATTTTATTTTAACAATTTTTTTATAAACTTTACGATGATTGAGCATTTTTCCTGGTATATTTTAATTTATTTTTGAAATATTTTGTACTCATTTATTACTACATAAGTTGTTCAATAAGTTCTTACACAAAAGTAGAAAAAGAGTTTTGAAATTTTGGAATATAACAGATCAATTGAAAAGTCCCCGGCCTATAACACATTTTCTTGGTAAAATTAGTTTTTGTTTATTCGACTTAATTCCCTTCCAGCGTGATACATTGATTATAGCGACACTCCAACTTTTCGATACCATTTTTGTAGTACGATTTGTTTCAAAATAGAACGATAGACGATTTCTTTCAGCGAGCATTCTTTTGAAATCTGAGAACAAGAAATAGTCGCTGGGGGCCAGATCTGGAGATACGGTCGATGAGGAAGCTCATTGTATGGATTTTTGCCAACGTTTTCATTGATTTGTGATACGGTGCATTGTCTCAGTGAAGCAGCACTTTCTTTTTCTTCAAATGCGGCCATTTTTTGGCGATTTCGTCCTTCAAATGGTCTAATAATGCTATGTAATACTCGTTGTTGATGGCCCTTCCTTTTTCAAGGTAGTTAATGAAAATTATTCCATGCGCATCCCAAAATACAGACGCCATAACATTGCCAGCCGACTGTTGCGTTCCCACGTTTTTCACTCGGATGACTGTCGATTGGACTTCGGAGTCAAATGATGGAACATGTTTCATCCATTGTCACATATCGATGCAAAAACTAGGGTTTGTTACGCTTGATCATCTTCAAACACTGCTCCGAATCATCAACTCGTTGTTGTTTTTGGTCAAAAGTATGCGCGGCACCCACTTCACACCGAGCGTATGAGATTTGGTTATGACACCCAAATATTCGTAAATGATATGATTTACACGTTCAGTTAATATCTTTAGAGAGTCCTCTATTTCATTAAATTGAAAATCATTTTGTGGATTGTTTGAATGTTTTCGTCGGTAACAACCTCTTTTGGGCGTCCACTACATTCATAGTCTTCGGTGCTCATTTCACCACGTCTAGAGTTAGCTTACCAATCCTTGAAGGTTGATTTTTCTGGGGCAGTATCCGGAAGCTTGGCATCAAGCCAAGTTTTTGCTTCAATTGTAATTTTTCAATTCAAAAATTTTTTTTATCAATATGCAAAATTCCTTTTTATCAATTTTTTTCACAACAACAAAAGTTGCTGCACACAAAATTTGACAGCTGTCAAATTTATACACGCATACAGCTTTTGAGGGTTAGGGCTAACTAAAAAACATATGGATTTTATTCTAGTAGCACAATCTATGTGTTAGGCCGGGGACTTTTCAATTGACCTGTTATTTAGCAATGCAAATTTTTCTCCGATAGTTTGAGAAGATCAGGTTAAATATATCTCCACCTCTTAGCTTTTTGTTCCTCAACTAATTATCGCACTTAACCCAATTACTTCATTTCTTAGATCTTGGAGAGAAGCATTTGTCTAAAGCATCACATTTGAAAATCTTCATGCTTACAGACGTCAGATTATAACATTTTCCATGTCACAAAGCGATACTAGAGTATATAGTCGGATTGTAATATTTTTTCCCTCCAGACGAACCGGCTAAGGGCGGCAAAAATTGTTTGACCGATTCGACTTATTACTGCAGCAAAAAGATTATTACTAAAAAAGATGATTTATGTCATCCATCAAACAAAATAATAATGTAGTCAAATGGGTTAAAAAAATATTAAAGTTCTGTCACTCCAATAATACCCTCTATTTCATTAAAATGTAATCATAGTTCTTTACCCTTATCTGACAAACACGATTTTACAAATCAAGGAAGCGAGTAAACCAATTTGTATCCCACATGTTCACTTATACCCTAGGGAAATATTTTTCAACCCGTAATGTTTTTACTGTACACAACTGGCAACATACACTGATAATACAACATTTCACCATAGCCTAGAATCGACCTCAATACACTTTTAAATCAAGATCAATAAAGTTAAATTAAAGTAAAAGTAAAATACACATTTATAACATATTTATAAAGATAGTATAAAACCAGAAATGCTGTCAGAAATAGGTCAGAATGTGACAATCTACAATAGAGATCAGATCGCACAAGATTGGCAAATACTATTCATTCGATATATACTAGGTAATAATTGTAGAGGGAATACTCTGTTGTACACATCCTTGTAGCAAACTATAAAACTCTTCAAAAAGGAAGCGCTATGCAAGATCATATATTTAGTATATAAGACAAATAGTGGAAAAAATTCCATCCAAAAAACATATATATCTAGCCTTTATTAATGTGGATAAAATGCTAAGAATAATTCAAGAAGATGGAAATATAGGAGCGTTTGCAGATGATGTAACAATAATAATTGCTGGGCCAAAACATTTACAGAAGAACGTAAAAAATGGAATATGATAGCTAGAGAATATAGAATGATAATGAATAAAAGCAAAACGCAAGTAAGGGTAATGAGAGAGCCAGAAGTAATAAATATCCAAATTGGGGGTACAGAAACTGAACAAATAAGCGCTCCTAAGTAGTTGTATGGGTAAAAAATTCCGAAATAATGGAAGATAGCTGATAGAAACGAATGCCACAATTGGAAGAAAAGACATGAATTTTACTTCGCTATTAATTACAAATCCATTAATGAAAAGGATATATCAAGCAAGGAATAATATAAGTGTACAAAACAATTTAGAGACTAAGCCATCAGTCGGTAGCAAGACAACAAAGAGTGACCACACATGGCAAATAAAGAGAATGTGGAAAGCAACGATGGACAGGAGGAATAGGTTTAATGGAACCTGGGTTTAATGTTTACTAATTAATGATATCTAATAACACATTTTCTGTGACATTTCTATTTTTTTTATTAATCTCCTAGAACGTCAACAATCTGCCCGTGGTCAATAGGTATGAGTATATTCTTTATATTGATATAGCCAATATTTATTATATTCATATAGATTATTTCAGTTATTTTTTGACATATAGTAGCACATAATCTAAATCTTGTTCTAGGTACTAAAATCTAACTTTAATTTTAATTCTAGCTTATTCTAGATATTATTAAATCTCACTCTATGTGCCTATTAATCAGTTCGTATGGCAGTTTGAGTTTAAGCCTACGCACTTCCCTGTCATCGCGCACATTTAACTGTTTGGCATTGGGATGCACTAATAGTCTTTCAGAATACTTCGCACTGTCATTCCGAATCACACTCGTTATGGGTTATATGGGGATATCGCGCTAAATCAGATTTTTTGACACGTAATATGGGGCATCGACGAAGTCTAGCAATACTTTATTCTGGAACGTCTGGAGCATATCTATGTTAGATTTGCTAGTAGTACCCCACAGTTCAGTACCATAACTTATACTATATCAGAGCCCTATCATTAGTTTTAGTTTAAGCCTAAGCTATTTGCGTTTTGTAACTATATGTTTTTTCCATGTCAAACGTCCATCGAAATGCTTTCCCAGATATTTAACGTTGTCTGCTTGCGGAAGTTCATGATTGTTCAATTTTACTGAGGGACATGTTCTTCTACAAGGAGCGAATGTCACATGGGCTGGTTTTCTCTCATTTGCTTTGATACGCCATGTTTTCAACCACAACTTGAATTTGTTAAGATGAAGTTTGAGGTTTCTTGTGGCTGATATTGGATCCTCGTGTGATGATAAATCGTCACTATATGTTGCAACAGTAGTGTTTTTATTTGAGTTCGCTAGGTCAGCTGTATATTATAGATATAACAATGGGCCAAGAACTCTATCTTGCGGAACATCCGAATATATTTGGTGTAGGTCAGTGTATTCCGTCACCCTGTTTGACAATAAGATGTCTGTCTGTAAGGTATGATTTCAGCAGTTGAAAGTGCGTATGGGGCAAAAGCTTTTTCAATTTAACATGAAGTCCAGTGTGCCACACCTTGTCCACAGCGGAGCAATATTTTTTATCGTTTAAGTTTTTGTTAATTTGGTTGATTAATCTATGTATTTGTTCTATTGTTCCGTGTTTATTATGGAAGCCAAATTGATGGTCTAGAATAATAATTCTCTCCTATGTGATTATTTTGAATCGCTTAATGTATAATTATTTGAATAGTTTAGAGGTCACATGAATGTTATTAATTTGATGTACTTCCCTGAGAGCTCTTTTAAGATTCTTCAAGTTATTAGGTCAAAACTAGGAGCTCTTTTAGAATTGATTTCTTTATGTATTGTTTGTTTTACTCCCTAACTCAGGTATTGTTGTCAATTTTAATTGGTGGATTATGTTGTTGAGGATTTTTATTTTATTTTTTGTTATTTTCCAGAGAGAATATTCCGTTGCATCAGTTGCGTTAAGTTTTCTAAATAGTTTTGAATTCCTTGATTTTGTTCCTTATTTATTAACTATTTCAGCACTTTTGTGGCCTTGTTGAATTTTCTTTTGTTTTCTTCTGTTCTGATTTGTCAGTTTTGTCGCAGTTTCCTCTTTTCTATTTCCATTTTTATTAATAGATTTTCTCTTTCCATTCTAGTCCCCTTTCAACCTACTAGGATTTACTTGTACTGAACCTACGCTGAATACGAGCTCAGTGAGCAACTTTGGGGCCATTTTAGGTGTTACCTATCCTGATTACTGACATGTCCGGGATAGTTATTCCTACATAATTACAAAAAATTGCAAACATAAAGTACATTCGACAGTCGAACCGTAACTATCGCAGCAATGAGAGGACCAAGTCGACTGCCAATATTTCTATATTCTAAGAGCTCTAAAATATAAATATAAATTACCTCAGATAACAAAGCGAGATCTTTTTATTTGAATTTAATAAATTCACCGAATCATGTATAGAGGCCGTCAATTTCCTAGAGTACCGAAAAGGATCCCAGAGATAAATGTCGTTCATAAATAAGGTTTGTCGATTCGCCACAAAAGCCGGAACAGGATAGATCCCATAAATATGGATTCTTTAGAAATTTTTGGCAAAATAATTGTTTTGTAATATATCGTAGAAAGAAAAAAAACACATAAATTTGCTATACTATAGAGACAATGATAAATTATGGTAATCTTGGCAAATTTGATACAACATTATATTGGCTATAACTTTCTGGTAGAGTTTTCGTTTGTTGAACGACTGAGATTTATTTGTATACGTAATATATAAGAGGATAATTCAGATGTATTTAACCTGAACATTATATGATCCTGACTATGTTCGATGCAGTTTATAAACATCTGTAAACTCTCTTGAAAAAGTAATAGTTCTCTCTTTTTACATAAACTTACTAGATAAGAGATTAGGATTTAATGTGTATACATGAGACATTATATATTTGAAATTATGACAATTTAGATAGGTTTTTATGGATGAAATCGAAATAATTACAATGAACATTCTTTTTTCAGCATTTAATGAATTGAATATTCATAAAAGTCATTGCATTTTAGAGTCCATCAAAATAAAAACCTATGTTTTAATTTTGGTTTCGAAATTTGGAGAATTATAAAAATACAACCAAACCAAACATTTTGTAATTAGAATAATTTTCCAAGTCATATACTCAATAATTGAAGATAAAATATCTTATCATGTCTTAACAACGCTCGGAATGTATGTTGTTTCATTACTTCAATATTTTTGATACAATTCTTATGTTTACAACTAAATTAGCGTGTGTTATTTGTTTTCACGTAAGCCAGCGGTCAAGTCTAAATAGGCTTTATTAATGATTGACAAATAGACTCTATAGACTTATTTTGGATCTAACTTTTGGCTAACCACTACAGTAGGTAGTACAGATAATACATAGAGACTAACAATGAAACTAACCTTCATCAAATCCCTAAATTTGTCTTACTAACCAGTATTCTTTTTGCTAAATTTAAACTGAAAACAATGTATATAAACTAATTAATTTCTCTTGTCAAAATTAACATTGCATTCTTCAACAAGCTAGAAATTGTATAAATTAATGTATCGTGCTTTAATTATTCCAATTTATATATGGGTATTCTTGAAATATGGTATACGTAATTGTATTTGCAATATATTTTATATCATTGAGGTAAAATAATATCTAGAAGAATAGCAAATGTATATATTCTTATCATATTATACTGTCACAACTGATCTGAATAACCGGAATTATTTCATTGTCATCAATCTGAAATATCGTAAATTTCCTAAATATATGCTTTGGATATATTGATAATTTATAATTATAACGCCGTCCGTGGTTTATAAGAATTATAATAAACATAATTGGATAAAATATAATATAGTAAATAAAATGAAATTAATAAGAAAAACTCAACTATTGTAAACAAACTCACCGTATCAATGGAAACTTAAACTGGACAGCGCAAAACAATAAACTTCTAGTCATTGAACATACTCTTTGTGACTTCAGGATTAAACTTTTATAAAATTGAATTGCTGCTTTTCTCAGTAAGCATCTGATAATCTGGCGTGATTGACTGGCATAGAAACTAACTAAAATAGTACCCTCATTGTACTTCAATGAATAAAGCCTCATGTTTAAACGTGATGATGAATATTCAGATGTGTACGTATCACACAAGGCAGCATATTGGGACCGGTGGTGTACATGAAATTTACTAGAGAGCAATGAGAATTCAACCAACGAAAAAATCCTAGAACAAGTACATGTAAAATACTTGGGCCCTTACTTCGATCGCAGATTAATGTGGTAGAAGCACATATAGACAACAAAAGAGACGCACTCCCTACTGTGTATTAGTTATAAAAAAAATTAAGAAATACAACAAATAGTTTACAAAAGTACTTGTATGGGCAATACAGTGCCTTAAAGTTTTGAAGCAGATTATTATGGCACAGAATGAAGAAGAAAAATGTAAACATAAATGAAGTAAATTAAAGATAAGATGAGGCTGCAATATTTTTCGGCGTCCAGGAAACACGCACATTCTCAAGAGGAGCAAAATCATCTTCACCTGATTACAGTCCCATCAGTCTTCTCAGGGCCGTTTCTAAGCTTGCCGAGAGGGCAATACTGTGCGCTCTCAACTATTTCACAAAAGAAAACAACATCACCATTCATCTGTCCATCAAGCTACTTGTCAGGCGGCACACATTCATCATGCTCTTGACCGATGTAAGGTCTAGCACTGTCTAAAATCAATCAAAACTGGCGTACTTTAAGGTCACCGCTGGCCCCGGTCTCATTTAACCTCTTTATTTCAAATTTGTAGAGAAAAGAGCTACGTAAAGAGGTCGCCACTTCGACGGACGATTCGGTTGGCTTTCCCATATTCAGAAAGCAATCCAGAAAGGTTTGGGGATTTCAAATTTGCTCTATCTTCTAATCTGCTCTTCTAGTAAACTTTCCATCTCTGTCAATTACTTATTTTACAATACGTTAATCCAGTCCGTACTCTTCTAAGGATCTAATGTCTACTTCAAGTTTGTTTCACCTAACCAGGTGAAACGGCTTCAAATTTTCTAAAATAAGCTCCTTAGGAGAATCTTGAACGCTCCATGGCTTACCAGAAAGAATCAAATTTACAGAGAAACTAACACTTCAGAAATCAAGCTCTTCATATCCCAAGCTTTCCACAAAAAACAACTCAGCTCAAGTTCTTCTGAGAGCGCGCTGGTTTGGGAGCGGGTCGACATGTTGGAAGATTAGCACCGCGTCACCGCTAATCTCCCTTCTTTCCAGGCTGCGTCTTCATCCGTAGCTGCAGTCATAACCTTTGCCCCCATACGACAGCACCCAGTCGTTTGTTAACTCAAGGTCGCGAATCAACAGTTAGTTTCACTAGCTGCTCTTTCGCCGGGTGCTAGTGCCCAATAACGGCTATCCGGTTGGCCAGTGTCATATTCCCAAATGTAATGCACTAGCAGTAGTGACCCACAGGAGTCATCTGTGACGCGGTTTCGATTTACGATAAATTCCAATTGAGAAATAGAATCAGTTCTAGTGCTAGTTTATAGTTCTTTTAATAATAACTCCTTTTCATTGCTAACCTAAATAAAAAGTGATAAGGACTATAATATAAGAATAAAATATGTAGTACATAGTGAAATTCTACTCAACTTATCAATCAATCAACTCAGAATATCAATTTACCTTAGTATAGTTTTCTTCTGAAGCTCTTTTGCAATTGTCTCTACTTGCAATTGAACACACATTTCTCTAGTTTCCTCAAGTTCTTTGTGTAATTCATTGTTATTGGAAGTGGTAGAATAAGAAACATGTTCGTTTTGCGAATTCTATAATTGTCTTTCAAGTTTTCCAATATACTTTATACGAATTTGTTCTTGAAGGAGTAAAGTGTCCTATTCTTGTTGTAGCTACTCCAATTTGTTTGGCAAATTAGTTAGTTGGACTAGAATTAATTTTGTTATTACATAATGTACTATTGAGCTGGAATTGATTTATGCATGGAGATAATGAAAAATGGGATCAAATTATTTTATAACATAAAATATTTGGTCTTATCTTTATGATCCAAAATTATTGTTACCATAAAAAATTTATGTAATATAATTTATATTGAAACAAATTTATTTATATATAAAAAAATCTAACCATTTAATTTATGCGCATAATGTTGATATTGGTTTTTTAAATATACTTCTCCTTCTTTTACCAACTATGGTCTCCTTTTACCAACTATGGGTTTATCTGGGCTGAACCTACAGTTTATTTAACATGGGCAACGAACCACCGTCCTCAGCATTAAACCTACCGACTGGCGAGTGACCAATTTAGAAATCATCCCAGAAGACATACGGTCTTACCGAACCTGGTTACTGGCGTGACTGGGATGGATCATATTCTTTGTCGGATTTTATACTCATGCCTAGGATAACTACTAATTTTAAACAATCACAAACATAGATTTATGACCATGCCCCAGCAGGATACGAACCCGCGGCTATCGCAACCGTAGGAGGACCGTCCTATCGCTTTTACCACTGAGCCACCAAGCCGACTATTGATATTGTGTGAAGGATTCATCACTAAGAACTAATTTTAAGAGAAGAACTAATTTTAATATTTGATTCAAATTTGTGATTTTATTTTCAAGCGCACACTTGTTGGTTTAATTTATCTATTTAACTGTCAACATTTAAAGAGCCTAAAGATGTCAACTGTTGTATTTTTATATCGGCTAAAGACAATTTGCTTGTCAATTCCTAAATATTTTTATATATAAAGAAAATTAGAACATTAGAACTATATTCAATGTATTGGTAAGCCCAGACCTGGCCCAACTTGTCGCTCCAAAGCAAGTCTCAGCGATCGGGTATGCGTCATTGATTCCTCCATGATATTGCAAATACCATAAATATTCGATTTATAATTTATGCGATTCCTTATTTGCATATATATTTTTGTGCTTTGAACAATTGATATAAAAAATTTTAGTATAAAAAACTCGCTCTTGATTTCAGAAATTTACTTACTTTCTACTCAACGAATGTAATTTTATAATATTACATATTTTTTTGACATCGGTGAACAAAAAATCAACGTTGCTTTACTCTCATTCCGTGACACATCGGGGCACAAATTGATTTTTTCCCATCCATTTCCCATTACCGATTGAACGACATTTCTGTTGCGACAATAAGATCGACCCGGCGGTTGACAGGTTTTCCATTTCGAAACCGACACAAACGAGAACTAATGGGCACGAAAATATTTCCTGCGAAATACCACGCGCAAAAACTCCGACTGTTTGATTGTATTTAGAACTATATGTAATTCTATTAGTTTCTAGGGTCGGATAACTATTTTTATGTCCCGTAATATATCTCAATCCCTACCCATGAATGGTAAACAATAGTATAGTTTAAGGGTAGTTTCAGTTAAACTTCGTCATTGTTATGAAACTGTTATTTGTGAAAATATATTTCTCTGGGAAATGTGATGGATATTAGAATTAGATATTTGTATTTATTTTAAAATATGGTGCCAGCAATGGGGTCAAAATTAAATTTTTGTTGTTTTCAACTCAATATATTGTTTAATAAATTTTACGTTCGATAAAAGATCACGCAATAAGAAAATGTTTATTGGTTTATTGAGGTATGATCGAAGGAAATGTATTGGAAATTCTGGAGTACTTGTTATATAGTATAAGGGATGTTTTGACCGAAGTGTGCACCTGCAGTATCACGAACACACTGTATGATATATACAAATCGGAGGCACTAGATGAAGTAAAGGATTGAAAGAACTAAGCCACCACAGCTTTAAAAACCGACAAAAATAATTACTCTGATAAGACAATCAATAAAAAAATTAACAAGAGAAATCTAAAGAAATTAGCTTCTTTCAGATACTGAAGCGACAAATTATTTTTGTGTGGTGTGTGCTAAGTTGTATTTATTTGTCCGTCATTTAATTACTACAGATATAATATATTTGTCCGTCATTTAATTACTACAGATATATATATATATATATATATATATATATATATATATATATATATACATAGTCACAATTACTTGTTCCAGCCGCCATATTTATTGAACAATACCAAATCAACAATTTATATATGAAGCAATATCTGTTGAGTTGTTAAAGAAAGAAAACAATGTTGCAAATAAACTACAATATATGTTATGTCTTGTTTGTATAAATTACTTCATAAAGACAAGTTTTTTTATTTAAATAGATAATCTAAAGATTTATTAAATAAAGAAGTAAAATAGAAATAATATAAAATATATACCTAATAACTAAATCGTATATCTGGTTTGGCCTATTCTACCTTCGGACCCATCTGATGATTATATATACGACAAATAAAACTTTTGCTGTTCTTGTATTGTTTTTAACTTTTTCTTTTATTTTAATTATGATGCTTGTTTCTGTGTTGACTGTTCTTAATCCATTCTTGTTCTGTTTATCTATCTTGGCTCTTTATTCTTCACTCTTGACTTCCATTCTTTACTCTTTTGTTACTAACCCTAATTCACACCCTCTGTTCTGGCTAAATATTGTTGTTCACTGTGGATGCATCATATGTTACTACGGAAGCTCCTCCCTAGGGTTATAGTGGTGACTGAGAAGGTTGGTTCAAGAAACGTTTTTCTGCATCTCGTTTCATTCCAATTATCGGGGAGAGAAAAACCTTTCTAGCTATACCTTTTCACTCGGATGAAACACGTGCTTTATGGACTCTTAAGGTATTGCTTGGATATTCCACTATCTCGGGCCATTTGGAATTTTATGGTTATGAGCACAATAAGGAATTTTTCTACAGGTCCAACTTCTTATACTCATCGTTTAACCTTGGTACCTGCAGCCTCATTTTCCGAAGCACTTGACAACGAGCCGAGTGATGTGGTTTCCGTGTTTCGTGCGAAACATTTGATAAAACAGGATATTGGACATTATCTCAAGTCGTAATTATTTTCCTATGCCACAAAAATTACACAATAACAGTTCAATGGTTTAATAAATTAGACCCCCACGTTTCATAAAACAAGAGATATATCCCCTAAATTTAATATTAAGCAATTTTCTTAAATAAAGAAAAATATAATTACGTCGCAAGAATATCAATATATACTAAACAAAGGTGGAATGAAGTCAAAATAAAAATCTAGGAAATCAATAGAATAAAGTGCTAAAATAAAAAATCCGAAGGTAATTATGAATCAATGTCCACTGTTCGAATGTGTTTAAAAAAAGAAATTTTATAAGAAACAAAAATGAAAGATAAATCAGAATTATGGAAGTGTTATGAGAAACGCTTAAATAGTAACAGAAATTTTAACACAATGGATTTGTTAAAACATTTTAACCTTACGGTTGCTTAATAGAAATGAATTAATTTTTAGACGACATATTATAAAAACAATTATTACCTATTATTTAAAACCTTAGTTACATCTATTATTTTAATTATTTTTCTGAATTCATGTTTATGTTTAAAAATGTATGCATTTAGAATTTAATTTTTTTTATGTTGAAATTCGGTTTTTTTAATATAAATTATTTTATGCAACCGTAATATTCTTGGTAAAGCGGAGGAAACCATTTGGTCATTTAATTGAGTGCTGGTAAATTTAATTGATAGTACTTCTGGTAAATTGAGTTTTAGAGATTTATTCTAAGCGCTAAAGATTCGGAAGTTCTCACTACTAACCGAATCATTTTCGTAATTTAAAAGCATTGCCTAACGAACTTATATAGGGAAAATTTATTGCGTTAACTGTTATAACATGAAAATTAAATTTTTAAAAAAATATAAAGTATATAGTTTCTATGGGTAACTGTATAACAATTTCAGAAACAAACGTCAATCTGTTTTTTTTATTGTTAATCTCTTATTGTTTTGCTGTGATTGTTTAATAAGTTGTTTTGTTCTGGACACCTAAATTAATTCCAATTAATTTAATGATTGAATTTGAAAATTATTATGAGCTTTTGATTGTGCATTGTGATATTAACAAGGATAGAAACATACATTTTGTTTTAATCCAAACTGTTTTACTTTAACCAAAATAAATGGTCACTTATTCATTTGAAGCTGCAATCACGGCCTTAAGTTTTATTAAGCAATTTAATCAAAGCATAATGATTGATTTTAGTTGTATGGCGCAATTGATAGAGTAATGTAGTGTTGCTTCGTATTATTTAAAGCTACCTTCAAGTTACTAAAGTACAAGGTTACTTTTATTATTAGTAATGAACACAAGTCGGTAATAAATCAATAAGTATCTCAACTGTACACCGTTAAAAACATTATTCTATATTTGCCATGTCTAAATGCTACAAATATTATAAAACCACTTAATATTTCTGTGTTTTGATCTTTGAAAAGTTAGTTCTTCTTGACAGTATATACCAGAAATACCAGTTGTCAATGGTCTTGAGTATTTACTGTACTTTAATAACAAGATAATTCATGTATTAAAGACAAATCAGTAGAATAATTATTTTATGTGTGGCACAATTTTTTTATTCAATTAATGGTCTACTAATGGCATAATAGCTTGCCTATTACTGTTACAATCTAATCCAATTCAATATGCTTAAGTTCATTTTGGTAAGCCTAAGCAATTAGCTCTATTAATATTTAACCAAAAAAAATACATAAATTAGTTAACAAAATTAATAAAAACTTCAATGATAAAAAATATTGCTCCGCTGCAGTTCTTGATATTTATCAGGCCTTCGACAAGGTGTGGCACACTGGACTGCATGTTGAATTGAAAAAGCTTTTGCCCCATATGCACTTTCAACTGCTGAAATCATACCTCACAGACAGATATTTTAATGTCAAACAGGGTGACCAATACACTGACCAACATCCCATACATTCGAGTTGTCCGCAGGACAGTGTTCTTGGACCATTGTTATATCTATTGTATACAGCTGGCCTACCGACCTCAAGAAACATTATTGTTGCAACATATGCTGGTGATACAGTGGTTTTATCATCATACGAGTATCCAATATTAGCCCCAAGAAACCTCCAACTTCATCTTAACAAAGTCGAATTGTGGTTGAAAACATGGCATATTAAAGCAGATGAGACAAAATCTACCCATGTGACATTCTCCCTTTGTAGAAGAACCTGTCCCTCAGTAAAATTTTATAATCATGAAGACTACTAGTGCATCCCAATGCATTCGCCAAACAGTTAAATGTACGATATGACAGTGTAATACATAGGCTCAAACGCAAACTACCATACGAACTGATTAATAGACACATAGAGTGAGATTTAATAATCTCTAGAATAAGTTAGAATAGTCTTTAGTTAGAATAGATTTTAAATTAAGTTAGAATAGTATCTAGAATAAGGTTTAGATTATAAGTTGTACAGCTTCTACATGTCAGAATGGTTATATTATATAAAGAAAATCATATAATAATACTTATTGCCCGTGGGCAGATTGTTAACGTTCTAAGAGATTAAATTAAAAAATTGTCAATTTTAGACTTAATTAAACGCAAAATTTGTGAAAAAAGCACTTTACAGAAGAAAGAAGAAGAAATAATACTTTTCTCACAAGATAACTTACTCACCAAGTTCAAAACGCAGTTAAAAAAAAATTCGTCTAAAATTATTTTCATTAAATCAATAGATAACATCTGTTGTGGAGAGGTAAACTCCGAGGCAAAACTTTAGTACACTACACATTTTTCAATAGAATTCTTAATAAAAATTAATTTTTAGCTTTTAGAGTCCAGGTTTAAAGACAGTTAGTCATATTATTCAAATAAAAATTACAAATAGACAGCTATTGTTAACTTATAGATTCCCGGTAAGATCGTTGTCGCTCGAACAACGCTTCATAACTATAGCACAGTTAGAAAATAAAAATAAAATAATTAATCAAAATGTTTAATATTTATTTCAGCAATGTGTACAGACTCTATTCATTTTTCATAACTTCAGTCAGTGTCTTTGGAAGCATTTCGTATTTCAGAGTTTTAATATAATCTTGACCTAACTTTTCTAGGATAGAATTTTTAATTTTTCAGTATTGCTTTTTTAATTATTTGGGACGTGCCAACTTACTTGCAACTTCATGAGAATGTCCTTGCAACTTAAAATTTGAATAATGAGATCTAAAAAATAGTCTAAATAAAAGTTTTTTTTATATATATTTTAAAATCTCCTTATACCAACTATGGGTTTATCTCAACTAGGCCTACAGTTTAACGTGGGCTACGAACCACGGTCCTCGGCATTAAGCCTACCGACTGGCGAGTGACCAACTTTACAAATCATCCAGAAGACATCCGGTCTTACCCAGCCTAGTTACTGGCGTGACTGGGATCATTTTCCTTGTCGGATTTTACAATCTTGCCTAGAATTCACAAATTTTAAACAATCACAAACATAAATTTACGACCATGCTCCAGCAGGATTCGAGCCCGCGGCTATCGCAAGAGTAGGAGGACCGTCCGATCGCCTTTACCACTGCGCCACCAAGCCGGTTAAATAAGTGTTTTAATAAATAGCAGTTTCACGATGAACAACATTACTGACTTGCTGAAAATATAATTCTGATAGGTAATTTGTCTTCCATATTTGTTCCATAACAGTTCGTCGGTCATTATAATATAACTTAAAAAAATATACTATTAATATTCCCAAAATCTAATAAAGTGTAAATATTATATAGATTGAAGAATTGTGGGAAGGAAAAGAAATTATATTAAAAAATTCTATGCAACTTTTTTTATAATTTTTTAAAATTTCATTTATAACATTGTCACCAATTGTTTCCTACTAAACTACAATTTTTCTTTGTGTTAACTTAAATCTATATATATATATATATCTAGGAGGATCATCGGCCCTATCTTAGTCATTAGTTTAATAATGTTTATGTTTTTCTATTAAATACTCCTCATTACACTACACTACACAAAATCAAATGGTTTGAGTCGTAATGATTTGATGTGTCCTGTTCTGGTATTATCCAGGAGCTGTATTACTTGGATATTAACATGAGAATGGAGTCTGTCTTCATGTCTTCTAACAATTATCTTGGTTTCCTGATTAACAGTCGTGGTTTGATGATCTCGGTGTAAGTAATCAGTCCTCGAGAAGGTGGGAGAAGCTGATTGTAGGTGTAACGTTACATCTCAGGACTTGTATTATATTTATATTAATGTTTTTTTTTGTATCGCTTGTGTTGTTAGCGCGGAACATCCCCATAATTGTATTCCATATATCCATATATATTTTAATACTTGTTTATATAATAGCAATTTATTATGTACTGATAATTGTTATTTTCTTTCATTTAACCAACACGTTTCTTATATTTTAACTCCAGTTGTTTCATTTTTTGTTTAAATGTTCCTTCCACCAAGGTTCATTCCGAGATACTTAGCATTGCTACTCTATGGAATGATATTATTATTTGTTGTTATTGGTGGTTATGACGTCTGGTTAAGCGTAAACTATACATGCACAGATTTATTTTGGTTAGTGTTTATTTGCAATGTCTGGGTGCATTTATTAATATTGTCACTTGCCTGTTATAATTTTGGTGTGGCTTTTTCGCTATTATTTTAATAAATGATGAAAAAAGGTTCGTTAAGAATATAAAACTAAAATTTTCCATTTCCATTTTGTAGTAATTTTAGGCAACTAAAATAATTTAATGTCTGATATAAAATTTTGCTGCACTAAAATTTTCCAGTCATTCAAAAGATGACATAAATTATATGAACAAAAAATATCTTAAGGATATATCTAAAGACTCGACGATAAAATTCTTTTTCGCAACTGTTTATATCTACATAACTAATTTATCAAGCGTCTGAAGTAATTCAAACCGAAGAACTTTTTCCATTAAGTCTTCAAATTTCGCTTTATGTATCTTTCGAGATTACCAAGTCAATTTACGTCCTCAGACGAGACGATTTTAAAGATTAAGACTTGCCCTAGTAGTGGTAATAAATAAAAACTTTTTGTTTGTCCCTCGCAAACGATGTCAATATGGCGTTCACCGGTTCGCCAAACGAACGCGCCATTTTTCCGTTTTTATGGGCGACGTTCTCAGCTAATATATTTGCGTTTGTGATTTGGTTTTTATGATCTAATCGCCGTTCAGAGTGTACTATTCAAATTTAATATACTCGAGATAAGGGGGACAATATTTTATTTCATTTTGTTTGTATATAACTTGGTTATACAAACATCTCGGGTATGCGCATAAAAAATATTTCTTGTCATGAGCGAGCATATTCTCCATTGCAAATACCTGTTTTATGATAAATAAACAATAAGGACATCCCCAAGAATAATAACTTTTTATTAGGGAATTGTCATAATACAACCTGGATATCTTTTATTTTTTCTTGGAATATTTATTCATTTTAACGTTCTTTTTGCAACTAGTGAACTTTCTGTCGAGGAACTTTATACATAGTTATATAAATATTAAAATTTATTATAAATTAAAGTATATCTATATTAAAGTAATTGTTCGCCGGCTTGGTGGCGCAGTGGTAAAGGCGATAGGACGGTCCTCCTACTGTTACGATAGCCACAAGTTGGAATCCTGCTGGGGCATGGTCGTAAATTTAGGTTTGTGATTGTTCTATGCAAGAGTGTAAAATCCGACGAAGAAAATGATCACAGTCACGCCAATAACCAGCCTGGGTAAGACCGGATATCTTCTGGGATGATTTCTAAAGTTGGTCACTCGCCAGTCGGTAGGCTTAATGCCGAGGACCATGGTTCGGAGTCCACGTAAAACTTTAGGTCCGGTCATGACTCATTGCATAACTATACAATAAGAAACATTAATTAATATGCAGTGAATGACTTAAGATTTTCAACTATAAAGGCATGCTGGGAAACCTATGGCCGAAAATTGTAATCGATCTCATTGCCGGACAAAAAAGCAGAACTTACCAAGATTTTAAAGTTATGTATCAAATACATGGAGAAGGTTTTAGAAATCTTCAGTCAACAGATTTTGATGAATTTTTATCTGCTAATGACAATGAACTCACAGAAGAGGAACTCATTGAACTTGACATATTTCTCAGGAATTTGCTAGAAATTCTACCAAGCCTTTAAGTTTAGACAAAACAAACAAGATTTTATCTCCTCACCAACTGAAGGAACCTGTGTTCTTCACTGGAGCGAAGTATGAAGTTAGAGGGTATACCACAAGCGTTTAAAGAAGTGCATAAGGACGTTTGGAAAATAATGAAACAGCCAACAATTATTACAGCCAATGTATTTTCTAAGTGCACATAACTTTGAGACTTACGTACTCTGGGTGTTTTTTGTTATTTTATATGTTTTTTTTAAATATATGCAGCATTTTAGTTGCTACAAATAAAAGTAAATTTTATATTTACGTAGATATGTACATACATTTTTCTTCATTAATGATTAGACATATAAATTGAACTATAAATCTAACAAAATTACACGATTTTCTCCTATTAATCCGTACATGAATGGATCCCTCGTCTACCGTGGTTTCATCAACCGAATTACTGTAGTTTGCAATACCAGAACACTTGATACTACACGATTTCTGCAGAGAAAGGTATTTTTTGGTGGGCTAACTTGGCCTGTTCAGCTGATTTTATCATTTAATGGAAAAAATAAATATGTATGCTGCGTCAACAAATAGATGAAACAGAAAACGTATAAATACATTATTGTTAAAACTCCTGGTTAACTTCAATATAATTTACTAAAAACGCTTCTGGCGCTATAATGGTTTTGTGCCCCAAATGAATATCTCGAAACCCTCAGTGATGAGGTTCTTAGAATGGCTCGTATTTTCTGCAAAATACTGTCATATTTCAAGATGATAAAGCGCTCATACACACAGTCAAAGAGGTTCAGTCTTGGTTAGAGGAGTATCAAAATATTATCAAACATCTGTTCTATCACAATTACCAGACCTCAACATGATGGATAGTTTTAGAGCAGAGTATGAGCAGGGCCTTTTGGTACAATAAATCATCCATCATTCAAGTGGTGGAATATAAAATCAATGAAAACCTCATTAATAAATAAATAGCTTGTATATATCAGGGGTTCAAGTAAGTTTTCCCATCCCTCTATTTGTTATACAGGTGAAATATTCTTAAAGCTTATAAAAAATCGACCCGTTTCAAACAAAATTAACATCATTTGTCTGTTTTATACCCCCTTCCAAAAGGTCACGATAATAAGCCAGCATCCAATTGATGAAAGCCGCTATTAAGTACGAGATCATCTAAATAATACAAGTAATTTTGGTATACTATATATAATACATTTAGTCAAAAGCTTGTACAGCTTTTTCATTTTAATACCTAAACATAATGTAAAAAATTGCAAAAGAAAAAACCTTGATTATATTGAAGGTCGAAACGTAATTTCGATCGTTATTTTATTACTTTACCCTCATCACATTAATGAGTTTATTATCAAAATTAACCTTCTTATCTTTTAGCGGACATTTTATACAAGGGTGAGACATTTGTTCTAAACGTTATCTGGGGTTATGTCAAAAAAAAACAAGAGCAAATGTAGCTGTCGGGCGGAAGATTGCTTTTAAATAAAATTAGATAACAGAGGCCATATATTTTGTGAAACGGGATAAATAAGATACACATGAAAATAATTTATGGCATATGTTGAGGTAAAAATACGCTTGGACAAAATTATAAAGTTTTAGAGTAACTTATGTGAATGGAGCTAAGACTAAATGAATCAGTGGTTGTTTACATGGTGTGATCGTTATTTATTGATGTAATATAAAGTGTGGAAAATACAAATAGATAAATGGATGCTGTCCTGAATTTACCTGTAGACGAAGCTCGGACAGTCGATGGTGTCACGTCTGAACTGAACTATGGTCAGTGACTGAATCACCGAAAATACCTTTACATAATCTCCCAGATAAACGTCCCGAGGTTGCCAGATATTGGTTATGGTGCACTAGTCGACAACTCCCTTTCAAAAGAAGCAATTTTTAAATGTATAGTAGTTTTAGAAAGGTAGAAACTTCGATTATAAGACAATCAAAAGCAAAATTATCGGATTAAATGTGTTTGTACATATGTTTCTTGCATTGATAAAATAATGAATATTCCAACAAAAACTTTTGTATTGTCACTGTGTTGCAACAAGTGTTTTTTAAAAACTTTGTTTTTACATTGTCTAAGACACATTTAAGTCGATCGATCGATAATTTTAAAAAAATAGTAGCATAGAGAGAAAACAGAGAAAACTGGAGAATCTGCAGTTCAGTAGTCATGGTGACATGGTATAATTCTTCTGACCTGTTGATATGACAAATAAACGACAATTTATATTTGTGATTGTTTATCTAAAACAATTTTGATCGATATGGAACGGTCACCCATAGATAATATCAGGGATGGCTAAGACTTAATATCTTCCAAAATGGTTCCTGAACTGAGTATTTGCCAGACGAAGAGCTAAATATCGAAGACCTACTGTTCGAAATCACTAGTGAATGACCGGTATGGCAGGTCCAACTAGTTGTAGACTAGAATCCAAAAATACAACAATTGTTTTTTACAAACTTTGTTTTTACATTGTCTAAGACACATTTAAGTTGATCGATCGATAATTTAAAAAAAAAATAGTAGTATAGAGAGAAAACAGAGAAAAATGGAGAATCTGCAGTTCAGTAGTTATGGTGATATGGTATAATTCTTCTGACCTGTTGATATGACAAATAAAAGACAATTTATATTTGTGATTGTTCATCTAAAACAATTTTGATCGATAGGGAACGGTCACCCATAGATAGTATCAAGGATGGCTAAGACTTAATATCTTCCAAAATGGTTTCTGAACTGAGTATTTTCCAGACGAAGAGCTAAATATTGAAGACCTACGGTTCGAAATCACTAGTGAATGACCGGTATGGCAAGTCCAGCCAGTTGTAGACTAAAATCCAAAAAAGTTTTTTCTCTTTTAGAACTGGGAGAACTGTTTTCTATTGGATTATAGAACTAAGTAAAGATGTCAAAATGATAATATATTCGTTCTTGAAATTGCTTCATGCTGATCAAGCAGATATACTAGATGTGCGTTCATAGTGACAGCATGGAGGAGTATATTTTAACATAAAATGGATATGGGTTGACGGACAGTGTCTTATCATCGGTTTATCAGGTGAAGTTTGATTTTTTTTCCATACTAAAAAGGAATTTATAAAAAAAATGATTCTATACAAATTTTCCCTTATTGCCCAGCAAAGTATCTCATACGTGCTACAGCAATGTATACTTTGAATGTATAACAGAAAGAGTTTGCGTTTTAGTCGTTAAATTTGTACAATTGAGATCGATATTTATAATTTCGTTCCATTTTAATTGCTCGTAAATATTACACCTGGCTAATCCCACCAAATCCACACTAATATTCTGTAGATATTAATATCCTGCTTCGGTATCGGTTTGAATGTCTCTTCTGAATTGACCCTTTTTGCTTTACTAGATCTACTTTTTATTGCCACAGAAAACTTTTCTGTTTTTTTCCTTACTAGCAACAAAATCGCAATGTTTTATTTAATGTATTTTATGAGTAATTTAATTGCTCAATTGTCTGAAAGTTGTTTAAGAATTTAAGCTAAATATTTGTCCAATAAACATTGCAGTTCATTGTATTTGGTCTTACAGATTGTTTCTTGCTACTGATACAGAATAAAACACAGAATAAATGTTTAAATGACTGAAAACAAAATTGGCAATTAGGGTAAGACGGAGCAGCATCACCGTAAGTTTCGATGGATATTTGATAGATTTCGGAAGCAGATTGTTCAAATTAAACAAGAGTAATGAATGTCGAAAATACAATTTTGAGGGTTCTAGGATTAGCATCTGTAAACACTAAGTAACTTAATAAAAATTCAGTAATACTACATGCATAAATTTTATTTTATGTAGACAAATGTAAATAAAACAGTTTTTTATATTAGTACTTTGCAACTTCACCAATAGATAATTCTGACAAAAATATAGGCAACATATGTTAATAGTCGTATTCATATTTAGTGGCGGAGAAATAATTTTCTCGCAATCAATAAAGCATTTTTGTAAGAATAATTAATGTCTTCTGCTAATATTATTCAACTATCAAAATAAGATAAATATCTAAGTGGTTTTTAAGAAATAAATATTTCTGTTTAATTAACTTTCCAACAGATCCTAGACATTGAATCTCGATTTAGTGGTGGAGAACAAATCATTGCAACAGGGAAAACAAAACAAAACGGTTACATTCTCTATAACCACTCTGGCCACGCTGTCCAGTTACCTCGTCGCCCTCCAATGCCACCCCAGTGTGAAAGTTCGATTTGGTTACATAATTTCCAAAACAAAATTATCTTCATCCGATAAAATAATACTGCAGCAGAAGTTTGAAATACAACGTCGAAATAATGGATACTTATTTCTTATGCAATATATATATATATATATATATATATATATATATATATATATATATATATATATATATTGATACTGTACATATCACACACAGTATTACTTTGGGTGAAAAGAAACTCCAGAGGTCATCGAATGAGAAAAACTTTCACGAACAAAACGTCAAAAGAACCAACATCAACTAAATTAATTCCACAGAATGGATTAATGTTTAGTGTTAAATATGTTTCCATATAACGGACATATTTTTTGTCTCCTGGAGTAGATAAAGTGTATAAAAGAATACCGCATTATCTAAGAAAAGGAACAAGTCATCCTATGTGATTGCAAAAAACTTTCTCGCTGTAGCAATCTCTCTTAGCCTAAAGGCATTCAGGACATTCCACTTAAGTTCTTGTTTTCCACTAAATAATTTATGTGTGTTTATGTATATTTGATGGCCGAAAGCTGATCCGAAGAAACCTTGTTATCGATTGACTTTCCACCCGCATCTTCAGTTTTACTACGAAACTTTCGTCCAAGTTCAATAAGTGTGTATTTGAAGTAAACGTTTTAATACAATCAAGACATATACATTATATATATATATATATATATATATATATATATATATATATATATATATATATATATATATATATATATATATATATATACAAACAATACAAATAAAAACGATTAATACATTTTTAATTAAATTTTGACATCGTCAAAATCGCTACCATTATTTTTAATTACTAGTTACAAATTTTATTCATTAGTTTTTGTTAATATATTTACGTATTCGGAATCCAGTGTCCTCCACTCCCGTCCTATAAATATTCTCTTTTTTTCTACCAATTTCTTCATTGCTGTATCAAGATATAATCTGCCATTTTTTTATTATTTAATTATTACATTGTTACTAGTCGTTTCCGTCTAACTTACAATTTGTCTTTATGATAACTTAAATCTAGGTATATAACTAGGAGGATCCATCGACCCTATCTCAGTCTTCCGATGGTATCCAAAAGCTGCAATATTTCAATATTCTCATGAGAATGAAGTCTTTCCTCATGCCCCCTTGCAATTCTATTGATTTCTTGAGTGAATGTGGGTATCTGAGGGTCTCGATCTAGGTAATCAGTCCTATAGTATTTGGATGCACCCACAATACCTCTCAGGACTTTGTTCTGAAAGATTCGTATTTTATTTATGTTACTCTTTGCAGAACATCCCCATAATTGTCCATATGTCCATATAGGTTTCAGTATTTGCTTATATAATAGCAATTTATTATGTACTGATAATTGTGATTTTCTTCCAATTAGCCAGAACATTTTCCTATATTTCAATACAAGTTCTTTTCTTTTCTTCTATATATGTTCCTTTCAGCAAAGTTTTGCATCCAGATTCATTCTGAGATATTTAGCGTTGTCGCTGTATTGAATGATAGTATTATTTAATGTTATTGGTGCTTGTACAGTCGGTTTATAGATGAACTGCACATGTACAGATTTACTTTCATTAATTCTTATTTTCTCAGTTTGTGTCCAATTATTTATATTGTCACTTGCCTGTTGTAATTTTCGTGAGGCTTCTTCATTGTCTCCAACAGCTATAATCGCAATATCATCAGCTATCTAAATATAGCTATCGTGATATTCTCCATTTGTGGTATATCACAAGTGTAGAGTAGATAAAGCATTGGCCCCAGTACACTTTCTTGTGTTACACGTGCTTTAGCATTTTTTATTGTAGAGTAAGCTTCTTCTTATTTGACTCTAAACATTCTGGTTGTAATGTATGATTTTAATAGTTCGGTATGTTGTTTTGGTAACTTTTATACATACTTTTTTACTTTCGTAGGCTTTTTTAATATCACCTGTTATTCTGTGGACCTGGTCAATTGTTGAGTGCTTGTAAATAAACGCAAACTGGTGTGTTGGTATTAGGTTTTTTCTCTTTATGATTGGTTTTATTCTTTTCAACAGGAGTTTTTTAAAAACCATAGATATTACTGGCAGCAGTGATAGGTCTATAGGCCTCTATTTTGTTTGATGAATATTACCATTTAATGAATATGCGAAATGAAAATGGAGTCTTTAAACTGCATTAAATTCTAAACGCAGTACTCTTAATCAAATAGAACAGATATTTTGTTAGTTACAGATGTTGCCATTTAAAACATATTATTACTTTTTTAAAAAACCAAATATTTAAATAATAGTCTCCAATCTTTTGTCTTAAATATTGTACTACTGCAATGTAAGTTCTTGAACGATAAATACACATGTTGTTCTCTCAGAATAATTGATTGTAATAAAAAAGGCACTAAAGATGTCAAAAGTTTTCAAATCAGTCAATTAATAACTGATCACTTTTGATTTTCTAAATTCACCACTGGTCATTAAATAATTTCTTCCCATATACGCTGAAAATATTCTGGAAGCCTTGAAAAACTTTCCAAACTAGGTAATGTAATAAATGACTTGAATAACCTTCATTGGAAGACTTTAAACAATGTATTATCAACAATTTTATGAGTTATGTAATTTTTCCATTTAAATAACTCTAGTGACGTGTTGTAGTCATAGATGGTATGAATTTTGAATTTTTAATTTCTGTTTACGCGCTTAACAGCGTAATATTGTCTCCACATTTAATTTAAATAGTAATTTTACCATCATAAAACCAACACTAACTATTTTTTAGATCTAAATTGCTCATTTTCTTTGGATCTGTTAGTTTATTAACTCATACGAGTAATGAAAAGTGTTATTTTAAAGGCGATTTTTGAACTTATTTGACCGACTATATAGACAATTCTAATGGTTCTATCCCAAATCGTACTAACAACATAAAATATTGATATCTAATTTGTGGAAAATAGCACAGGCACAGGCATTCTTTCTACTTGAGATATATTATGATTATCTGAATCGAAGATAGCGCCTTTAACTCTTCATACTCTCTAACCACATCAATATACTTACACAATACATATATTGTTTTTTAAATATCTTAAACAATGAATGCACATACTTTACTCTAAAGTTATTCTCAATAATTTGACTGAAATCTACATTGTATGTTTATCCTTAGGCCTTATTTAAAATTTGCTATACTAATTCTCTAAATCGATAGCAATTAAATAATTATCTTTAGTTGTTTCTCATCACCTCTCTCATAGATTAACAATCAGCAGATAAACGAGTGAATCCAAAAGCTTTTCAATTGTCATCCTAGCATGTCTGGAGTTCATATTACAATAAATTATGATTGAATAGCCATGCTTATGATAATCCCTGACTTTTGCGAAACTAGTGGACCTCAAACTTTATTATTTTTATAGTTGCTATTACAACAAATGTATATAGTTGTATAAACAGTCTAAAAATTCAATTTCATCAACTTCTTTAGAAATTATACAAATTTATAACATCATTTCTGGTTAGGAGACTACTGCATGGCGTTACTTCTACGCATGATCTTGAAATACTAAAATAATATAGATTAATATATCCTTAAATATAATATAGAGTTATATATTAAGACTAACGAGTCAAAATCATTTATTAAAGGTAATCTCTATGAAATTCCAAAATAAGATAAAAATAAATCTGATATATTTTAAAGTTGTTAAATCACATAAATGAAATGGGAAAAACAATTTTTTAACTGATTTTTTATATTATGCCAGATTTTACGTTTTTCAAAAAAAAACTTTTACAGCGCAGTAATTCCTTTTACCCTAATGGCACTCAGGACATACCACTTAAGTTTCTGTTTTTCGGTAAATAATTTATGTTTGTTTGTTGCCAGTTGATGGCTAAAAGCCAGACCTAAAAATGAATATAATCTGATGGTTCGGTATTTCAAATTTTAACTTTGGATATAAAACTTCCACATCATTTATAAAATACACAACTATAAATAATATTATAAAATACACAATAATAATATATAAACAATAGTAATTTAATGCAGTTTCAAATGTTATCCTTCAGCATTTACGAGGGCAATTATTAATAACTATAATAATAACATTATAGAATATTAATTTTTAAGGAAATTTATCTGGGATCATACAGCATTGAATTTGACTTATATTTCATTAGAATAATTTTTTTCGGAAAATTTCAATTTTACTAGCGTGCTATTAGTTTACCCTATAACATACTGTATTAAATTTATAAGAAGTTTTACACTATATTTAAGCTGATATATATTATTAAATAATGGTTTTTATAGAACATTCTTCTAACTATTTCAGACAAATTTTATTTGACTTAAGTTCAGAATGCATTCAGATTGCTGTAATGTGGGTATGCCAATAACTTCCAAACCATTGTAAAACACAAACCTCTCGTTGCCATTTAAGTCAAGCAAACAGTGCAATAAGACAATTTTTATATGCATATATAATAATGATTAGTGCACATTTATGAACTCGATTATTTCAGGCCATTGAAACGGCGTGAGATTGCTGTAATGTAGGTATGCCAATAACTTCGAAACCATTGTAAAACACAAACCTCTTGTTGCCATTTAAGTCAAGCAAACAGTGCAAAAAGAAAATTTTTATATGCATATATAATAATGATTAGTGCACATTTATGAACTCGATAATTTCAAGCCATTGAAACGGCGCGACCGACCGTTGAGTGACCTTGAGACATGTCGAATTTTACATTGTGGAATAAGTGTTTACAAAATATCCAGATATATAATCCCAGATGTCGAACATGGGCGGGGTGCTAGCAGTACCAACTATGAAATGATAACGATTATCTGGCAACCCCGAGTCGTTTATCTGGGATGTTATTAAGGGGCACTTTCAACCATTTAGTCACTGACCAGCGTTCAGTTCAGATGTGTCACCATCGGCTGCCCA
Organism: Rhynchophorus ferrugineus; assembly: GCF_030347505.1. Taxonomy (NCBI): domain Eukaryota; kingdom Metazoa; phylum Arthropoda; class Insecta; order Coleoptera; family Curculionidae; genus Rhynchophorus; species Rhynchophorus ferrugineus. The sequence continues at coordinate 83,659,797 of NW_027472580.1, read as the reverse complement.
AGCCTCGTCCTCAGGTAAACACAGCGTCGATACCTTTCATTTATTTGTATTTCCTTAACACTCTATATCGTCAATAAATAACGGTCACATAATGTAAACACCACTGTTTCATTTCGTTTTTACCTCCATTAACCAAGCCATATAACATACCTTAAAAACTATTATATTTTACATCGAAAATTACAATGCCTACAAACCAGCGTATCATACTAGACCTGATATAGTAGTTAATAAGAAAAAAAAGGTCTAATATTGATAGATATTGCTATTTTGAATAGCAAAAATTTACTCAGACAAAAAAAAACTATTTAAAATCGTGATCTAGAAGTATAATTAAAAATGTGGTAAATAAAGGATATACGCAGTCTGCGACTCATTTTGTCAACAACAGGTTTAATATAGGTTTAAATTACGTCTATATAAATCTATACCACGAAGAAAGTTTTTTTGGTGACGACAGACCGGATAGTGCGAAAGCTTGTATCCTTATCAAAATCAACAGAAGTAAGTCTTGGATAACAACTTAATCCTTTTGATATATCTTATATCTGGGATAAGTCAATGTTCTCACACCAGACATAAAGTAAATGATATAACAACCGCTTACTCAATAAATGGCAAAATAAATAATGCAGATAAGCGTGCATGATCTTGATGTTCGAGGTGGTCGGATGATCATTCAGTAAACATAATAAAAACGTACCTAAGCAACCAATTTCCAATGATAAAAGTGAAATTAAAATATAATTGAAATATTACGAAGATGGAAATTTCTATTATCAGGTAATTAAAATATAAGTACACTGGGAATCAAAATACTGCCAGATATAACAGTGTCGATAAATGAATATATAGAGAAATACTGGTAATGCATGGTATTGATAATCTCAATAAAAGATGATGACTGATGATGATGTGATGATGATATGATGAAAAGATGATGTTAGTAATTATCTTAGTCCATAGTAGTCCATAAGTGACGGATAATCATTATAAAACAGATAATAATGATAGCAATATGTTTAGCAACAATAAACTATGCTTCAGATAGTCAATAAACCACATAAAATGGATGTATATAGCCAACAAACAACATATATTGGATAGTAATGAAAATAGCAATAACTGATAGAACTGATAAACTGTGCTTGGATGAAGTAAGATATATGCACACGGTATGAGGGAAAAGTAACGCACGACGTACCAGCTTATGTCCTAACACTAACAACAATGGCGCTAACGCGCGAGATCTGCTTTCACTAAAATTAGTAGGCCTTCTCAAAATTAGTAAGTTACTGGTGCCCTCACTTATTCAGCTCCAGCTATGATGAACGTGCAACATGTACAAGGTAGAAAGCTAATAGCCACACGTTAGATACGCTGCCACCAAGAGCTAGCAGCAACCACTTTCGGTGGTGTTTATGCATGTTTCAAAGTATCCATAAATCATAACTACGCATGAGTAACTTTAGCCACTTTGACGTTAGGTTCTTGATTATAAAATAGTTATAATTTATATTTACAGTTGTAACGATAAAGTTATTGCCTTCGTTTGACATAATATAAGAATTACGAAGAATATACGACGATTTGTAGAAGTAATACAATATAGTAGAATAAGGTATAAAACGATGGCTGGATTAATAAATGAATAAGTAGAGCATAATCATTAAAGTGTAAAATAATAAATGAACAATAACAAATAGAAAATATTAAATGGAATAGGAGAAATGAACGCTAATAAATATAAACTAATAATTAGAACATAACAAATCTAATTTAATAAACAATAAATGATAAATAAAAAGCGAAACCTGGAATACTCTGTGAACAAACTCACCATTTGATGAAACTTAGCTTGGTCGGCACAAAACACAGTATAATAAACTGCAACTAGAATGCAACCCCCGAAGGAAAATCAACAATGTTGTCTTTCATGGTAATTATTTCCGTCAATAAGTATTCGCAAGGGTGACAAATCATACAGTTAAATAGAAGCGCAATCCCGCCTAGTTCCTTTACATTATCATTCAAACTTTTTTAAAAAACACTTGAATGACCTAAAAATTAATACGTGTTAAATGTCGAACTACGAGATGGTCAGAAGTCTAAGTATCGTAGACATTGGGAACGAATTATGATTTCCTTGAACGGTACATGTCTCTCTGTTTTAGGGAAAAAAAATATCGAGAAAATATAAACACATAAAACTCGCTTTTATACAAGATACAATATTCGATCATTAAAATCGTGCTAACAAAAACACCTATTCATTTAATCAGCACACAGTTTGCATCAGATATACTATGCCTTAATATATTAAATAACTTTTGGATCTATATTTTTGAAGGGCCATTTTGTGTGCTGTTAATTTGTGGTCAAATTTAATAGCATTCAATTAAAATCTATACATATTTGTTAATCCATTTAGTACGGATCTATCACAGTTTTATATTCGTACATGTTGATTTGTCGCTAACGTGTATACTAGTCAAAATTAAGCCCAACAATATAATTCACTTAACGATTCGCTCAACTCTGGATGACGAACACGAAACTGTTACCCTATAAACATGTAAATTTTACCCTACCCTCTCCTTTCGTATTCACAATTAATCAAAGGAGACTTTTGAAACTGCTTGTTATGAACCTCCCTTGACGATGTAATATCGAAGCTAATAAAACCGCTCCAGATCCGGGATAAAAGCAAGCGAAGCAATAAAGAATTATTCAAAAGTGTTTTCCTTTTTTATTATTAAGGACGGATATTGTTAGAAGAGAACGTAAGAAGCAAGATGACAATTATAAGCAACCTTCACGAAAATAGTCAGTATACGCAATCAATATTTATATATCGATATTAATAGAATATTTGTAAAACAAATATCACGCTGCAACAAGCTAGATGACTAGAGATTTTTGAAAAACCACTTTATAACAATTCTACATATTTACTTCACCCGAAATAAAAGTTTTTCTGAACAAAATGGATTCGAAAGAAAAATTGACGTTTGAAATAGTGGAATTTTAAATGCGCGCTAAAGTACTTCAAATCTACGCGTGACGTAGTGGTTTTGATCACACTGGACGGTTTTCCTAGGATACAGGTCTTATTTATAGTCTATTCAAAATAGTAGTGACAAAAGTGACCAGTCAAAACTTCGCAATGTTGCCGCAACAACTCTGAGTTTTAGTACAATTTGGCTCCGACATATACTAATTACAAAATCTAATCTCAATATAATAACGAAACAAAAATGATATGTATTATAATTCATTTTAACATTATAGTACATCTAATGCATATATTATTGAAGAATTTAAAAACTACAATTAACTATACAGTCACAATAATTTATAGTTTGGAGTTGTTTTATTATATATACATTGAACTTTTTTCCACACTAGTATATGTAAAGTTCTAGGCACCTTTTTTATGTAGAGGTATACCCCGAAGACCTAATGCACCCAATTAACAATTGTGTATCTGAGTAATGTATTTTACTTTCATTAGAGAGCATATTTATGTTTTACGCTTAGCTCCTGTTTCCTTCGATACAATGCTTCCTTGTAAAGTCATTAAGATATTACTATATTTTTCTTTAGTTTGTCCAGTTACTACCTGTATACATCTTTCTTGATAAAACTACATTTAATCACTGCATTCTCATAACAGCAAAACTACAAAACATTAATTAGTATTATTTCTCTCGTCAAACTCTCGTCTTGGTAATTTTTGATTGAGCGCACACAAACCGAAGGTGTTATTTTCGACAATGCCTCTTTCCATAAATCCAGACAGTTCTGGTTTGAGTTAAATGTAAATATTTAAAATTGAAAATTATAAATTAAATATTGTAATCATTCTTTGCAATACTATCTTCAACTCAACTGGATTAAATATGCAGAGATAGAGAGGACATAACGATCAGTATTTTAATCTACCATGTATCTTTTCTCAGGCTTATTTCTAAAAAAGTAAATTACATAAAATTAAATTAAATATTTCATTTATATACTGAGCAACAATTTGAAATAGTACATTCCATAACATGAGTTCTTCGAAACTTATTTTATGTACTTTAAGCCATTCCTTAATTTCACCCATTGTTGGTGCACTTGTTGGGATTTTCTTCACCAGTGTATAATATCTTTGGTAGATGTGGTGTATTGTACATAACAGTGTTTCCTCCAAGTTATTTCAAAGCTGATTTACCAATAAATGCAAAAACAAGTTATGGTTCATTTCTACATGGTAGTCACCCTTGAACTTAGAGGAAAACACGTATTCTACACCCGGTATAAAACCATTCCTGTTTCCAGCATGTAGAACTATATCTCTGCAATGAATTATTAATAAATGTTATGACTAACAAAACCTAATCGATAGTTCCTCCAACGTTTACCTTTTTCCATCAACTTTTGTTGTCTTTACACTATATTTATTATCATCTTGCCATGAGTGACCCAATGTACGATTCTGAAATACTCATGTCTCATTTAAATATATAAATTGATATAATAATATTTTCTTGATTTTGTTATATATTTTTAAAAATTGTATTCTTTTAAAATCAATCTCTGGGACCATTATACCCCTTCGTTATCTTTACACTAGTTAATTCCTATCAATATAGATACATCCCTCAAATAGCTATATATCTTTTGGCTTTGTATGGTTAATCCAGACTAACTGTTTTCTCTGAAATAATTGTATTAAATTATGTTTCGATTAAAACAACTACTTACTCTTTTTATACATTTCTTTTATTTGATCTCTGATACAGCTAACATGAAGCTAATTTTGATTCGTAGCCTTTTTCACTTAAACACGGTTTCTTTTTGGTGAATTTAAGGTTATATTGTTTTTTATTTTTTGAGATATTTTAGTGCCCGTACTAATATTCACTGCAGCTGTAAGCAAAACCATTTGCCGGTTTATAACCCATAATTATAATTTCTTGAATAATTTTGCAGACCGTTGATAAACGAACGACTTTTACAGACTCCTTGCTATCTCTTTTTAAATAGAATAAAATGACAAGAAAAATATTGTCTGACTGTTAAACGAATTTACAACTATCGACAGATATATATTGATCACGTGTGTCACTACTATTTTGAAGAGACTATATACATTATTTTAATAAAGTTTCTATTATAATTGAACGTTCTACTATGTATCGATTGTGTCTCCATATTATACATCGGTAAAAACTCCAAAGCTCCAAGGAAGAAAAATCTTACAAGGCGGGAACCAAACAGTATAGTTTAAACATTTATAATTTACTAATGGCAATAAGACTATTCTAATGTAAGCATTTACTATTTCAGTAATCTTTAATTATATCCAACGTTTGATTAAATTAATGTTAGTAACATTTGAGGTAGGGCCTCATTTGTTTTGTTGATCATGTATATGAGTCTCATAATGTTGTTCTTTTTCAGTTAGGAAATAATATAGAAAGTTATATTTTATATAATGCTTGTTGCTATAAGATTGAAATGCCAACTAGACAGGAGAAAATAGGCTTCTAAAACAACTCACTGAACATTCACTGCTGTTCACTACCCAGTAGTAATATATTCTCAAAATGCAAAGAAAAATATTAATTAAATACAATCACTCAACAAGTGTCAACTGAATATCGAATCTATCACGAAAAGCCAATATCATATGAGTTTCTTTTAGATCAAATTTGTGGATGAGGTATGCTTCACCAGGTTAAAGATATTTGACATATCTGATTCAACAATGTGATTTTATCAAGTTTTTACAACCTGGTAATGTGTTTCATGACAAACAGAAATTTAAAACATTTTGACCAATACTTACGGACAGACAGCGTATGAAATCAAATGTTACTGAGGTAAAGTAAAGCAAAAGAAGCAGAGATCTAGTTTCTGAATTCATAGGAGAATCTAATATATTAAGCATGCCTTAACAGAGATAATGTAAAGTACTTAAAAAAAACCATTCATCATTAAATGTTTATAATTTAAAAGTTTTTTGGTGTTGTAGTTGCTATTAATTATGTAAAATGTATATTTTAGTAGCCTTGTTGTATTCAACACATTTGCATATGTACCTTTAAATATATATTTTTTTAATTTTAAAATGTTTCAGTAATTTTTCCATCGATACAATATCAATTTATCTTAGTACAATAGGGTACTTAATTTCAATAATACCGTAAGCATAGTTCTAAAGTGGCGATTGTGCTATTATTGCCAACTCTATAGAGTTGTTAACTGCATTTATCAATTTTATTGACAAATTTTTTACTGATATTTTTACTCAATGTTCTTCAATACTATACTATATTTCGTGGTTATTGTGACTGACTTAAGTAGTAAGAGTGCTAGTATTCTTATTAAATTTTTTTCAGCTACGATCACACAGTACAGTCATTATCGACAAATTGATTGTGGGTAAATTTAATTTATTTATCTTGATAAATCCCAGTCCAATTTTTTCATTTATCTTACCTTTCTATTGGTTGCTCAAAACCAATGTTTAACTGTGAAATATAAGATAAAGAATCCAAATGAAATTTAAAAAGTTTAAGCTAAGGTTAGGAAATGGTAAGTGACGTAATGTTTCGTAGCGCTTCTGGTGGATTTATGAATAAACTAAGCATGGTTTTTTGAAATTTTGTTTTATTTTTTAAATTTTGTGCTTTTATTTCCGGCAAAATTGTAGTAATCCAACTTTTAAATTTAAAATAAATAGATTTTTAATAATCTCCCTATAATATATTATTATCATAAATGAAGAATTTTGTGATTCTTTATTGCAGTCGTCTTGCCCATTGTTACTAATTAATATAATCTAGTCTATCCAGAAGACCGAATATAGGTTATATGGCGCGATTCATAGAGATTATAGATGGTGTTTTTGAGTCAAAACTATTCATATATTAGAACTAAGTTTTTGATATATGTAATTATGCATTGTATTAATGAAAATCGATCATTTTAATTTGCAAGCTTTCCCGAATGTTACATGTAATTGGCCCAAAATGCTATTGTATTTATTAATTTAAATCAAACCCGAAGTAAATAAGGAAACATTGCTATACAAATTTTTCTATAGAACTAAAAACGCTATCAAGCAATTATGGTATGAAATGATTTTGGAACATGGGAAGATTTATCTTGCAAAATCTGTAAAAATTTGCATGGAAAGCCTACCACTTCTTTCAGTCGATGACTCATGGCCTGACACAGCAGCGAAAATTGGATCACTTCAAACGACGAGATTTTTTTAACGCGGAATACGTATGTAGCCAGGAGGATGGAAAAAATTCGTAAATAAAGATTAACAATATTTGAACAAAATAAATTGTATTTGAATAATAAGTATTTGAATTAAACCTCAAAGTTTGAATGTTTTTAAACATTATTGACACTTATTAGTACTCCTTGTAATCTTACAGAAATGCTATAGTGAGGTAAAATTGAAATTACATGAGCCAATATAAAACTTAAAATTAATGATATGTCAGTATTGGTTATTCGAATGTTAAAAAAGGTATTACTAATATTAATTATTTTTATTATATAAAAGTATTAAACTTGTTATGCTTATTATTTATTTATTTATTATATATTCAATAATTAACCGCTATATTTGATATATTTCATTAGCCCTGTACGAATTTCTTATGTAGAATATAAGTAATTAATAAGTTAGCTTATCAAAGTTAGTTTTACAAGAGTCTTATAACAGTGCTAATATAGTGTGAGCTACGTGGCATACTAACATACCCTTATATAGTTCTTTCAGCTTCCTTGATTCCATATGTTGAAAAATCGTCAAGTAAGTACTTCACATAAGCTATTCTTTCACCCAAATATGCTGACTTAAAAAGTGAGTATATTTGAATTTTATCCAGTTCAATAATTATCGGAGTTGTTGATTCTATTGTCGTTGTATACCTTTACCCGCAGAACTACTAAATCAGCTTATATTTCAATGAATATCCTAGGAGCTTTAGAGAATATCAGATCGATTTAAAAGATGGTAATTGTTAGAAAATCTTGGTGAATATGTGGATGCCATTTTGTGATCACTAACTTCAATAATTAAGACACTATTTGCTTGTTAAAGATACATTTATACTGTTGCTCAGAAATATTATTGGTTAAACACACAATCCATTATTCTTATAGAGAAAAGAAAATAATTCAGAAAAGCCCAACCGCTGCATTGCTGCATGTTCACTATTAGACTGTTTGTGTAACATAAACCTACAGTTAATTTTTTAGATGCCACAAATTACAAAGAACAAGAACTATTTGATTTGTCCAAGATATAAATTGTGCTATTTTAAATATAGTTAGCATCTTATATATTTCGTAACTGCAAAGTATAAAAAGATAATATACTAATACTTTAATTAAATGATATTTAATTTCTTTAAAACATTCACTTATTCAACTGGAAACAGTAAATAGATAATACAGCTTATAATACGTTTTAATGTTATTTAAGTTAAATAATAAAAATGTAATTAATAAAAATAAAAAGAATGAAAAAACGACAACAATGGAGAAAAATATTTGATTTTTTAACTTGCGTAAAGACTTTTCTCTCATTAAATTTCTAATTATAATTTGTCCTTTTTGAATTATGTAGGCGCGCTTTTTTTCGGTTGTACTTTACTAAAACGTTAATTAATCTTAATTGTTATATTTTTAGCGTGCTTCGGAATAAGAACAAGAATAAAAGACCGTTTTTTTAAATACAATTTTAATTATTAAATATCCAAAACTTGTTTCTGTTAGAAATTTATTAATTGCTTTTTTTGGGTTTTGAATACATAGAATTATACAATAAGCTTTTAGGAACGTTATGTAAAGTTTGAAGCAGGAGCGTTCGGGTAAACACGGCAAATAGCCTTGCTTTAACAATAGGTTCTTTGAGGAGTTTTACAGCCCACAATCCGGATAATATATCTCTGGCGGAAGGTGGGCTTATAATTAGGATCTCCGATAATTTTACACCTGCAGGTCGTATAAATTTGAGTTCACTTAAACAGAGTCTTAAATTTATTGACTTATATATCATGTTGGAAAATAATAGCTAGCTGGATTTTCGTTAAGACAGCTATGTTACTAAGTGGATAAGTTAGTTAACCGCTGTTGGTTATGCTGATTTTTGTTTAATTTTATAATAAATATTAAAATTTGCAATTTTACTCATTAACGTCTTGACAAAAAATTGAACAACTGTATAGTGTACTTTTACTTAACTCTCTGTTATCTACTATTCTGCTTTCTTCGTGGTTTGGTTTTACATGGTTCATACTTCTAAACAATGGCCTCTACTCTCCTGCTACTAACACATGGCCTGAAAATTCCCAGGCCAAACAGGTAGATCACGCTAGCTGTGTTACAGTCACCGCTTTTAAATTAGTACTAATCCTCAAAAGTAATATAAGTTTGTGAGTTATTGTACTTAGAGTGACACTACTTTTGTTATTTTCAAAACAATGGGACACTTGATGGGAAAAATAACGTCCAAGCAAAGCAATGGCTTTAAAAGTATTATAAGACTTCCGCTCCATCAGAAACAGTGGTAAAAAGTTAGTTTGCTGATTTCAAACGTGGTCGTAGAGAGTCCGATGATGCAGAATGCAATTAACATCCAAATGAGGTGGCAAGACCAGAAAATATCATTAAAAACCGCAAGATTGTTCTGAATGATCGAAAAGTGAAGTTGCGCGAGTCAGCTAACATCGTAAAGTTATCAAAAGGACTTGTAGGTTTTACATTGCATGAGCATTTGACTGTAAGAAAGCTCTGTATAGAGTGGGTACCGCGTTTACTAATTGTCGACTACAAACAAAAACGAGCTAATGATTCTGAGCAATATTTGACCAAGTTTAAACGTAATAAAACCGAAATATTTGCGTCGAAATGTGGCAACGGATGAAACATGGATCCACCACTTCACTCTGGAATCAAAATTATCGTCGTCTGAGTGGGCAACAACTGACTACAGGCCTATTTTTGGGCCAAAAGATCATTCTGTAAAAGTAGTATTTAAATGTTAAAGCGGCGCTGGAATGAAAAAAAAACGCATTTTCTTTGTTACTCCCGGGACTTTTCAGTCCATATGTTCCAAGTGTCCAGAATAGTACTGAGTCTTAATGCCGGTATCTAATGGATATTTTAAATGTATACTTATAATTGTCTAAAGACAGAACCATAAAATTCTATAAGAAACAACAACCTTATTCTACTTATCAGTTTTTATATAATCATATGATTTTTTTCCGAGATGATGGCAAATTTAAACGCCAACGTGTCTTCTTTTTTTGATAAACTGTTTCTTTTCTTGATAGGTAAGTTGATTTCAGTTCATTGAATTAATTGGAAACGTAAAAGAATTTATCATATTGGGTGGCAAAGATATCTATTAGTGGAAATTCAATATCGTTATAAACAACTACTAAATAAACTAACCTAACCACTATTGTACATAAGAAATTCGATGGCCTCTCTATATAATATATTAAAAAAATATTTGACACTAATGATATTAATCATTTAGTGTGATGTATTACGAAAGAAATGTTATAACAAAAAAATCCAGTAATAGCGAGTAACAGTCGTATACTCATCATCTTACATGAAGAATTAAATTACAAAACCGTCCAGCCATATATTGCAAGAGTAATGAAGGTTACATTGTTGCTGCTGGAGTGAGACCTTCTGCATCACCCAGCATACTCACCAGAAATAAGCATCTTCTTATTACCACTCGGTCAGATTAAAGCTTGGTACACGGTTTCTAAATTCTGAATTAATTTATGACACCTTAATATATGTATTCTTACTTGGCTTTGTACCAAAATTCCTAGTGTATTGAACTTCTGTTAATCCTTTCTTAAAAGGTTTGCATACAGTATCTAGCATTTTAGGGGTTGTTGAACTTCTTTCTAAAATTAAAGAATAAATATTTCATATTTTATATGATTATTAATATGAATAAACTTTCCCCAACTTACAACAAAACATGCTGTAACGATCATAAATATCTTTGATACTTAATCTAGGTCAGTTTGGGATTTTAAGCATTATCAACTATTTTTTATTAAAGATAGCCAAATATTTCTTTGAAGGAAAACGATTCTGTATTTCTCTACTATCTGTGCATCCGGGTACACAACACTTCCTAAATTGATAATTAACTTTACTTATTGTACTGCTGACTTATATATACTAATGAACTAATAACATAATCTCTAAACGTTATTAAAATCTAAACGCATTATTGCTTACGTTAGGCCTACTGAAAATGACTCACAAAATAAGTAAACAATATAAACACACATAAAAACGAAATGAGCCAATCAGATCACGTCGCGGCTCAGCATAGTGATTTAAGCAAGTAATAAGTTAAAAGTGGCGACATCTAGATGTTGGACGTCGCGAAACATTTCCCTACAATTTACTATAAAGTTCTATTTATCTGCGGTCATAGCCTAGAATGAAACTCGTATATCCCGCAAAATTAATTAACCTGAATCATAATCAACTTTTTCTTCTTATTTCATTTTATTTGAATAAAAAAAATATTTTTCAATTCAAATATTTGAATCATTGGCGAACATATAGAAGTGCAATTAAATTTCTATGTTTTATAAATTATATTTCCTGATTTTTCTTTCATTCGCTTGAAGCTTCCCTCATACATTTCCTCAATTATATTTTAACGAATACCGGTATGAAACTGTCACATTTTCCGCACCCTATTGAAAGCCAGATAATACTCGCCAGATGCTTCATAAATACGCCCCAAAATTAAGACATAAATTATCTCTGGAAGGCAGGTAGGACAGCTCGGCTATATTGGTTTAGGACTTCTTAAAAGATTCCAATTAATGGATTGTTGAGTTTCCTAACCCTTCACTCTTTATTTAACTTTTATTTTCTTAGAAGCTGGAGCTTAAGCCTTAAACCCTTTGCTTCTTTCAAATGAATTCTCTTCCTGTAAATCAACAACAACAAAGAACAGTTTAATGATGCTCGTTGTTTTCTAATTTGTTTTTGAAAATAAGCGCAGTATATTGTTTTTTTCCCACTTTTTTAAATTTGCTTTTACCTTTATCTATTTTCATATTACAATGCTTAATTTAAAAAACAATATGTCTTTAGCAACATTAGAATCCGAATAAACAAAATGATTCTAATCAAACAATACTACCGCGACCAAAGGGAAAGCAGAATTCAGCATTCATTTGAGTAATACTTTCGACAGAAACAGTACAGCGGGAACTCAAATAAGCACAAAGCTAACATTTATAGAAGAGCTACGATTGTGAAACCTGATGTCAACTGGAAGCTTCGAAATTGGTGCAACAATCATAAAACGTAGACGCTTCATGATTGAGAAAATGTAGTATAACCCCTCACTTACATTATTTCCTAAAAAATAGCCAGGTTTATGTATAGAAAACCTCAAAAGAACTTCATCTGTACTGTCTGATTCTTACAGTCAAGCATGGAGGATGATCCGTTATGATTGGAGAGGCGATATCGTACTATACAGTTGGTCTTCTCTTTCACATCACTGCGAATATCTCAACAAGCTCAGTGATGAATACTCCATAATCCAAGATGATAATGCATCCATACAAACAGCTAAAAGGTTCATTTTTGGTTCGAATAGCATTATAATATCATCAAAATATTCTCTGAAGAGTACAAGCGCCAAACCTCAACATAATTTAACCATTTTAAAAGCGCGAGTGACGAATGGAGGATGTTTTGAGATAAATATGGAGTAATATTCCTTTGGAAACTATTCAGACTCTACAAATCGATTCCGCGAAAAAATACAGTTTTTTAAAATCAAATGGCAGCCCAACATCTTATTATTAAATAAATATTATATATATATATATATATATATATATATATATATATATATATATATATATATATATATATATATATATATATATATATATATATTTATATATATATATATATATATATATATATATATATTTATATATATATATATATATATATATATATATATATATTTATATATATATATATATATATATATATATATTTATATATAGATATATATATATATATATATATATATATATATTTATATATAGATATATATATATATATATATATATATATATATATATATATATATATGTCTGGTGTTTATATATTATTTGAATCCATTCTCTGAGTATTACTGCGAACAAATGTTTAAGCTCGCTTAGAACAGAATAAGGTTTAATCATAGCGTAAATAGAGATTTGACTTGGAGTAGAAGACCTTAGAGGATGCTTTGAAGCATCCGAAAACTAAATGACCCTACAATATTTAATTTTAGAACCGTTGTTTTGGTTTCTTTAAATCAGCATGCTAAGATCATCGAAAGCCTTTGATTGTATCATATAATTTCTGTTATCTTTATTGGATGAGCTCTGTTTTGCATTTGCTGTTTCTATATGCAAAACATAGAGAAAATTGTGTTTAGCACTATTCCATGATTTTGTGGATAAATTGCATCCTCGATCATTATCATTACATTATGAATTAAAAAGACAAGAAAAGAACTGGAATTATATATAGGAAAATGTACTGGCTAATTGCAAAAAGAATCGCAGTAATCAGTACATAATAAATTGCTGTTATATAAGCAAATACTGAGACCCGTATGGACATAGTTCGTTGCACGGAGTTCAATTATAAAGAGTAACATAGAAAACATACACATTTTTCAGAACAAAGTCCTAAGAGGTATTGTGGGCGCACCCAAATACTATAGGACTGATTACCTACATCGAGACTTTCAGATAACCACAGTCAGTCAAGAAATCAAGAGACTTGCAAGGGGGCATGAGGAAAGACTCCATTCTCATGAGAATATTGAAATATTGCAGCTTTTGGATTCCACAGGACAGGACACAGACTCAAAAGAATCAAACCATCTGATCTTGTGTAGTGTTGTGTAGTGAGAGTGATGTGCATCTAATAAAAAATACAGCAGTGACATGTATAAACATTATTTCACCAGAGACTGAGAAAGGGCCGATGGGTCCTCCAAGTTATATATCTATATTTAAGTTATCATAAAGACAAATTGTAGGTTAGTTGGAAACGACTAGGAACAATGTCATAATTAAATAGTAATAAAAAATATTATGAACGAATTGTTGGGGCGTTCATTAAAAACTTGGCTTGATGCCGAAATCAACCATCAAGGATTGGTATGCTAAAATTAGACGTGGTGAAATGAGCAAGTCGGCGAAAGTAGTGGACGCCCAAAAGAGGCGCAAAAAAGAGTATGAGAAAGGCGTTGTGGGTATGAGAAAGTGGGTGCCGCGCCAGCTTACTTTTGACCAAAAACAACGAGTTGCTGATTCGGAGCAGTGTTTAAAGATAATCAAGCGTAATAAACCCGAGTTTTTGAATCGATATGTGAAAATGGATGAAACATGGCTCCATCATTTTACTCCGAAGTCCAATCAAGAGTCATCCGAGTGAACTGCACACGATGAAACCGCCTCAAAGCATGGGGAAAGGCAACAGTCGGATGGCAAGGTTATGGCGCCTGTATTTTGGGATGCGCATGGAATAATTTTCATTGACTACCATGAAAAAGGAAGGGCCATGTAACAACGACTATTACATAGTATTATTGAACCTTTTGAAGGACGGAATCGCCGAAGAACGGCCGCATTTGATGAAAAAGTAAGAGTTGATTCACCAAAACAATGCATTGTGTCACAAGTCAGTGAAAACGATGGCAAATTCCATGAATTGGGCTTCGAATTGCTTCCTAATCTACCGTATTCTCCATATCTGCCTCCCAGCGACTATTTCCTGCTCTCAGATCTCAAAAGAATGCTCGCTGGGAAGAAATTTTCGTCGAATGAATAGTTGATCGCCGAAAATAAGCCTATTTTGAAGCAAAGGATAAATCGTACTACAAAAATGGTATCGAAAAGTTAGAGGGCCGCTATAATCAGTGTATTAATTTTAAAGGGAATTATGTTGAATAAAAAAAACGAATTTTGCTAAAAAAATATGTTTTACTATGGTAGATTGGGGACTTTACCATTGACCTGTTAAGGCTCTTCTCGTTTGAATTCATTCAGTTTGAGTGGACCTGAATGGTTCGCCGCAATCTAGCGGGCTAAAATACGATTGCCAATTATTCCAATGTTACTCAAAACGTCCCTTAATATCGTTTACTGAAATTAGGGCAAAAACTTGTAGGTGAGGGAACACGGCGACCAAAGTCTTGGGAACTTCAAATTTGAAAATTCTCAAATATCGCTTCTTTGCGATATCACTGACTTGTTAATATGTAATATAAAGCCATTATTTTTTTCCTTAGTTTCTCTATGGTGTCTAAGTTTTGTCTATCTTTTAACTAGTATAGAGTTTGTTAATTAATTTTGTATCTTATGAGTAGGCCTAAGAAGTCTATTTGGATATACTGCTTGTTTTTATTCTCTTATTAATTCAATTTTACGAGATAGGTACAAATTGGATGCAATTGTGTAGTATATTCATTATATATTAGACAAAATTGGCATTTGAATGGAAAATCAAAAATGTATCAGCAAATGGGCTTGAAATTGCCAAATGAATGAGAAAATAGAACAAGCAACAATTAAATTTGACTCGATTGAAGATTTTTAAATGCGGAAAGTTAATAAAGAATAACAATGTTACAGGTATATATATATAAATATAGATATATAGCAATTTTGCTATATACACTGTGACAAAAGGCAAAAGTTATATATACCAAGATTATGTCACAGTGTGAGAGTTATAAACACAAGAGATGGAATAACATGAACACTTTACATTTATACAATATTTATTTATATATTAATAAGGTTCTTATCTACCATTTTCTTTTGAAATAGCCATCATTTGTTGCATAGGTTTGTAGACAGTTCAATGGCATTGTTCCATTTCTGGGTCAAAACATCCGCCAAAACACTGAACCATTTTGTCTGTATGTGCGAGCTTATCGTCAGCCTGGAATATGGCAGTATGTGGCAACAATGTGCTGGTTGTAATAAGAACTTCATCAATGAGGATGTCGATATATTCACTCGCAATAATGTGACCAGTAATGTTAATGAGTGGACGGATATAATCGCCGCCTTAATCATAGCGGTACCACCATGCTTGACTGTAGGAAGTAGACTTCTTTTAAGCTTCTCCAAACATAAACTCGACTGTTTATGGGAAACAACGTAAAAAACTATTCATCGAATTATTGTGAAGGTTTTATTATCCTTTGCCATGTTTTGCGTACGCTATTATTACTCCGGATACAGTCGCTTGTTAAACGTTCAAAAATTGAGCTATCTTATCCTCTTTTAAAGTCTCAAAAAATCACTTATTTCACCGATCGCTTGTTTTATCCATTGCAGAACAAAATATATAATACTCTGAAATATAACTGACAATACAATAAATATGTGCACATCATTTGTAATTTCCAAGAAGTGGCAAGGTGGCAAAATTCACTATAATTAGACTTTTGTTGAATATTAACGGATATATATATATATATATATATATATATATATATATATATATATATATATATATATATTATTAACGCCTGGGTGGATCCAACAATACAAAACTTCTTTTTTTTAAATCAAAAATTTATTACTTTATAATTTATTTATTTATAAAATTTCACTAGGTACGTTTTTTATGGACTTGATCTAATTTAACCCTAAGTTATAATTTAATAGTTCTAAAACTTTTCTAAAACTAAATATATTTTGAGTACAGAGTAAAATATGCTGATTTAATTTTATGGTAAATTATAAATTATGGATATTTTTCCTTTTACTTAAACTTGCTGAAACCCAAGTCTTTGGGAAAACAATGCTTGCCATTAATGTATAATTACATTAATTTAACCACCACATTATACTTCTCTGACATTTTAGTCTCGATGAGCGAGTTCTCGGTTTGTTCAAGACAACTTCGATGCTAAATAAAACATCGTTCCTTTATTTAATGTTATGATACGGAAAGCAAATCCCTTGAGCATGAGAACCGCCTCCGAGCCATTCGCTCACAATATCGTTATATGTAGGCTGTATTTATGCTTTCGTACAAAAGCGAAAGCATAAGCAGGTGCTCTCGAAAATGTATACTCTGAATTTCTGCGCAAATATACGCTCGAAAAAATGCTCGGTCAAACGAAATTGTCGTATTTACAGTTATTCGTGCATAAGAATAAGCAAACATAACCTCATTTTGGAATAAACACTTCAAGTAGACGGAAAATTTTAGCTCTGTTCAGCATGATACGATTCCATTGCTACATATGTGCTTTTAAAATTCCACTATTGGCCTGAAAATCTCAGTAACGTATATAATTTATCTAGTAATCGTGTTTACGTATTGGAGACTGCTGTGAAGTTTCTCAATAAGGGCGGATTGATATTGACAGCCATCGAAGGCTTTATATATTTAGGTATATATTTTGAATATATATATATATATATATATATATATATATATACATTTAAATATATTAGTCAGTACGTTATGGTGAAAAGAATTATGAATTAAATGGAAACCATGAACTTACTAAATCGTATGCCTGGTGTTGTACGTATACTGACATATAGGAATTCTACTGTTTTTTGATATTTGATTAATTCTCGATACTTTTCGACAGCCTACTGCTTCTTGTAAGTAATTCTTTCTAGTCTATTTTTATAATATTTAGTAATTTTGATACATTTTCTTATCAATTCTTTCTTCTTAATTATGTCTAATTCTAATGTTCTTCTTAGTTGTAAATCTTTAGTCAACTCTCCATTTATAACATTTTCTTGTCAAAAATTTCTTAACAATTGTGATTCTTTTTGTCGATGCACTATGCTTTATCGTATAATCTCCTCCTTTGGGTTCTTGGTGGTGTTTTACAAGGCTGGTCCAAGAAAGAACTGTCTAGAGGACCAAGAAAGTTTCAAGACCACTTAAACTATTGAAACTATATATTAAACTATATAGACGGTTATACTAGTTGGAGAAAATCCAAAAGGAGGGAATCACACGGATTAACTGAAAATGTCATTTCAAACCTTATTAACATCACATTTTAATTGACGTTCAGACAAAAAAAAAGCTTCCTCTGGCGCATTGTGACTGACAAGGAGAGGTGGATCTACTATGACAACATTAGGAACAAATTGTCATGGATTAGTCCAAAATCGACACCAAAGAGGGATATTTGTTGTTAAAAATCTAGCTTTGCATATTGTGGGATCGGCAAGGTAAAGTGTATTACGAGCTGCTAAAATGAGATGAAACTATAACATTATACAGTCTATTCAAAGTTATTTTGTACATACGTCATTTAAGTTTGTGGCATCAAATAGGTTAAATAGGTTACAGTTATAACCATTTATCACTATTGCTTTCAAGAATTCTGTATACGTCGGACAACCGGACGATTTTGACAGACTCATTCGTTTACGTATTCGAACTAATCAGACAGTATTGTGTCTCCTTTTAAGTAGAATAAAACAAAAAGGAACATATTCTCTGTTACTAGAACGAATTTACAAATTGCGACAGGAATAGACTATATGCCTACATATATTAATTGTACAAATTTAACGAACGTATTGTTGTAAAAAAAAGAACAGCAATAACGAGTAACAGATCCAAAATATACCTCTTGCATGAAAAATCTCGAACATACTCTACAATAGTTGTGAAGAATACACTGTCGCAGAGCGAATAAAAAGTTCTGCACACTCAGCGTACTTACCAGATATAACGTGTTCTGATTATCACTTCTTCAGACTCATGCATCATGACCTGGCTGGGATAGGATCTTTAAATGCTGAAAATGCTGAGACCACAATATCAGTACTGTCATTTTTAGCTGATATATCGATATTTTTAGATGGTGTACCGATATTTTTGTTGATTTTTTTTTGATGGTGTATATTGTTATTTACGAATATATTCATATACTTTCCTTGGCTATTAAACAACTTCGATAAATATTTAAATAATATATCGATATTTCTTATTCTCTGATATAGCGATATATCGATACTCTTTGCCCCAACCGTCATCCCTAGTTCGAGCTACTCAAGGAATAAAAACAAAGATATAACAAAGTTGTGATGTATTAAATATTTGGAAATGTTGGTTGTCATGTTAAATAACTCATTTTATTCATTGAATATTTATTGAAGTCTCTTTTCTTTGGTCGAACTGGTATATGCGGCATGATTGCTCGTTAACTCAAAAGACTGCATTCTCAAAAGAAATTTTCTGAAAGTTGGGAAAAATCATCATTCGCTCTATTTATTCCGAAATAAATCAGTCTGCACTCCTTTTCTATAGTATATATTGAAAATGAACCATAAAATTGTTAAAATAAAAACTGTTAACATCAAAAATGCAGAATGGGATTACTATTCCCACATTATTATATTTATTTTATATTTTAAGACTAAAGAACATTTCCATAATGTTACGCTGGTTATACTAGCATTGTTAGAAGTTTAGGCGCCGTAGCAATATAAATTCAACTTTATAACGATAGCCTGTTAAATGTGTGGATAAACTATACATTGTTTGTATGAAGCTAACATACTAATCTGTAATGAGTGGCTTATTTCACTTAAGTTCTCTAAATAGCGACATAACTGAATAAATACGCCCGATAGATATCAGTGTCTCTCTAGCAGCTTTGTAACAGTTTCACATTCAGTGGATTAGTGGTTGCGAAATATCCGGATTTACTCTGGATGAATGGAACATTATTGCTCCTGACAGAGAAATATACCGAACGTTGTACAGTCGTAAATAACTGAACCGCAATGGCTATATATTTCCCGCAATCCTAGATCAAATTGTTCCGTTGCTGTTGAGTGTATAATGTACTTAAAATATAATATTTAAATTCAATATTCTCCTACACAAACCAAACATTCATAATTTTTTGTTATCCAAAGATACTAGTTTTAAACTAAAAACTCAATAAATTTTAATAATGCTTGAATGTAAAAGATAATGCAAATAACACTATCAAGATAAATAAAATAATTCTGTTAAATAACATTTATATCATCAATATATATAAACTGGACCGACTGTTTAACGTGGGCTCCGAACTGCGGTCCTCAGCATTAAGAAGATGATAGGATGATTTTAACTTCGTCGGATTTTCCGTTTCTGTTACATATAAATCAATTTAGAATTACAATCACAAACATAAAGTACATCCATGCCCAAGCATGATTCGCACCCGCGACTATCGCAACAGTAGGAGGACTGTCCTATCGCTTTGACCACTTAACCAACCAAGCAACTTTAAAATTGCGTAAATGTATCGAAATGTCCATTTAATATAATCTTCTTATGACAGAAAACATTTTTATCAGACATCTTGGAAATATAAATGATTTATGAGTTAATGCCCATTGAGAAAAGGAATACCGAAAGAATTTTGTGAAGTACTTCGTGATATGACGTCATTTGCGGGGCCAAATTTTTACTCCATATTTTCCCTGAAAGACCTCATCATTAGAGTGACATTTCTATAATTTTGAATGAAGTTATCAAAAAAAATTACTCTTAGTAGTTCCACAATCTGCCCAGTCATTCATTAAGTGATCTACTGTATATAAAACTATTTTATTTAATTAGTCATATTCTTGAACTGCACATGACCAAATAGGCCGGAATTGTTATCTAATGATAACTTGGATTTGCAACCGATAAGTCAATACATTTGGTTTAGTTTAAGTCCAAGTTGTTTCTGTTTGGCGAGGATGTGCTTCTTCCAAGCCAGTCGTCGATCTAGGTACATACCAAGATATTTAGCATCCTCTGCTTGCGGAAGTTGACAATTATTGATATAGACTGGGGGACAGATTCTTCTACGCAGCGCGAAAGTTATATGACTGGAATCGAAAATTATAGATATGTTGTTTTATCTGATTATCTTCTTCTTTTTCTTTGTCGGCCACAACACCTGAGGCGAAAATTACTCGAAAACGAAGACCTAATAGGTGCGACCACGTTAGAAGAAATGCATAAATTAGTTGTGACAGCTAATGATTTATATTTAGAACATCTTTAATTCCAGTTAAACATATCAGCATAAAACGCTAGACAATTTATTTTATGTTTTACTCCACGTTCTCATCACATGACGCCATTTGCATATATACACCGCCATATAAAATCGCTGTAATTTTAAGCATGCGTCAAACGCTCTTCATGAGAAAGGTGGCTAAAGTTTTCTGTATATTATTAGACATATTACGTAATGGTATAAAACACACACATTTAATCAGCTTCAAACAATTGGTAGACATAACAATACATAGAATTATTCATGATCAAAAGCAATCGATAATATGCTGAAAGATTATATTATCA
Source organism: Rhynchophorus ferrugineus (assembly GCF_030347505.1). NCBI lineage: Eukaryota > Metazoa > Arthropoda > Insecta > Coleoptera > Curculionidae > Rhynchophorus > Rhynchophorus ferrugineus. The sequence goes on along the minus strand of NW_027472580.1, from coordinate 83,638,344 downwards.
TCAAATCAGTCTCGATAACTATTTAATTTAAACCGTTAATTGTATTCTGTCCAATAAAGCAAAAACGGTTTAAAAATATTTACAGAGGTAATTCACCATATATTTTCTTTCCATCTATTTTCATCAATTTTTTTTCAAATGCTCGATTTAGTTTCAAATTAACTTTCAAACAACGTATTCCTGCTATCTCCTGCAACTCTTTTATGTTCCTTTGTAGCCTCCCAAAATCTTGAGAAACATTACCTCTCGCTTCCGCCCTCTGCCCAATTTAATTTACAAAATATATCTTCAAGGCAGATTGTAACAAGACGGGGAGACATTTTATCCATTTTATCTACTGTACTTTGAATATATACTTCAATTTTAATCTTTCGAAACAAAATTTGTTTAATTTTTGCAGATATAATGTTTTAAAATCATATTGTTTTTAATATTTGATATATATATATATATATATATATATATATATATATATATATATATATATCTACTAAAATGAAATGTGTATGTTATATAACAAATAAAATATAAACAAATTTAACGGCATATAGTGGCAAATAGGCAAAATCAATCCATCAATGATATCCATCAATGGCAAGTAAAAACTACTAGTCTACTAATCAGTTTGAAGTCGGTGCCGAGTCCAAACTATACAAACATAATAATATAATTTTGTGATATTTTTGTAATAGGATTTGGTTCTGGAGACAGTCTTTGTATCGACAGCAAAATTACCACTTTTTTTTCGTGAAAGCTAAAATAAGCAACAAAAAAATAATGATAGGCGATTGCAATATGATAAATGATGGCTGTATATACTAATAATAATACTAAATAGAAAACTGTTAACTTATACAGTAAAGTAACTATCGAATTTAATAGTTAGGTAAGTTTGCTTAATAGTTGCAATACTTCACTTTCTCGCCAATTAAGGTGTTAAAATAACGTGAACCCCTTTCAGTATAATACATAATGCGACGCACACGTTTAGATTAGTTTATAGTCATTATACGCATTGTTCTGCGACAGTTGCAACAAGAAATCAGTGAAAAGTGCTACCTCTCCTACTGCGAAATTACTGGTGCTTGGTTATCGGGTCCATATGTGTTGAAAACAGCAAAATTTTTTTACTTTTAACTTGCGATAATATCTCCGGTAACGATAACCCCAAAATTAACTGAGAGATTAACGAATATTAGAAAGGATTTTGACCAGATAGCATAACTATATATAAGCTAGGATACATTACTCCACATATATCTCCCGACTTGGCACATGTGCATTCTCCTGCAGAGAATAAACCATACAAAAGAATACAGCATATTCATTGTCGTCCTTTTCTAATGGCGGTAAAATCTTGTCGAATCGATCAGGGATCAGGTACAGTCGATCAAAAAAAAACTAATTCATTTTTTGTGTTATTCTTGGTGGTTTAATATACATTGATTTTAAAGTATGGTAGAAAAAGCGTAAATGCAGGATGCAAGGTTAAATTTTTAAAAGTTATAAAATCCAAACAGCATTAATTTTATTTATAGTGGAAATGTCAGCTGCCAAATTTATAACACATTATTTTCAACGACATCGAATAGGTATCAACATATGCCAAAATTTAATGAAAACAAGAACAGAGAAGAAAATGATTCTTGTTGTGTTAGAGGTAGTCAAGTCATTAATAAGGTTTGTCCATAAAGAATACTAGCAATAATTGGAGTAACAACAACTTGTGGTTTCTAATATATTGGCTGGGTTTGGTATTTGTAAATGATTTTAGTTTTTTTATGGTAATGTTTATTTATATGGTTCTTGTAGTTCTATAAAAATAGAAAGGCATATAGAAATTATTTTCATTAGTTCATTTTATTCAACAATTTTTTAAATAAAATGCGTTATTTCAAAAGATTTCCAATGTTTATTTCTCCTCTATGTTTACTTTTATGACTAAATTAATTATTTATTGAATTTGTGTATATTTATAAAAAATAATGATGATGTGTAATATGATGTTTTTATAAAAATACAATGGCTGGACATATATTAATTATATTTTTGTTATTTCGTTTTATTCAATACTTATATAATACATACTTGTAAAACAAACTTTTTAGGCAAAAGTAGTTTTTTCTTCAACATAATTGCTTTCAAGGATGATACTACTGATTATAGCGACCCTCCAACATTTCGATATCATTTTGGTAGTAAAATTTGTTCTTTGCTTTTTTGTCGATCGCCTCTTCATTCGACGAAAATTTTTTCCCAGCGAGCATTCTTTTGAGACCTGAGAACAGGAAATAGACGCTGGGGGGCCAGATCTGGAGAATACGTTAGATGAGGAAGCAATTCAAAGCCCATTTCATGGATTGTTACCATCGTTTTCCCTGACTTGTGACACGGTTCATTACAATGCGACCCTTTTTCGGCGATTTCGTCCTTCAACCGGTCCAATAACGCTATGTAATAGTCGCTGTTGATGGTTCTTCCTTTTTCAAAGTTGCCAGTGAAAATTATTTCATGGGCATCCCAAAATATAGACACCATAATCTTGCCAATTGACTGTTGCCTTTTCCCACGCTTTGGAGCGGGTTCATCCTGTGCAGTCCAATCGGATAACTGTCGATTGGACTTCGGAGTGAAATGATAAAACTATGTTTCATCCATTGTCACATATCGACGCAAAAACTCAGGTTTATTACACTTGATCATTTTTAAAACACTGCTCTGAATCATCAATTCGTCGTTGTTTTTGGTCAAAAGTGAGCTCGCGCGGCATCCACTTTACACAGAGCTTTAAATGATATGATGTACACGTTCATTTGATATCTTTAGAGTGTTTGCTATTCATTCAATTTCAATTTGCGGTCATTCAAAATCATTTTGTGGATTTTTTTAATTGTTTTCGTCGGTAACAGCCTCTTTTAGGCGTCCACTGCGTTCACAGTCTTCAGTGCTCATTTCACCACGTCTAATCTTAGCATACCAATCCCTGTTGTTTGATTTTCCTGGGGCAGTGTCCAGCAACTCGGCATCAAGCCAAGTTTTTGCTTCAACTGTATTTTTTCCCATCAAAAAGCAATATTTTTTCAACATGCGAAATTACTTTTTATCTATTCCTTTTTCTCAAAATGCTATAATTCACAAATTAATCATCCGACAGCCGTCAAACTTATACACGCCTCTTTGGAGGGTTAGGGCTCGCTAAAAAACATATAGATTTAATTCTAGTAGCACCATCTATGTGTCAGACCGGGGACTTTTCAATTGATCTATTATCTTCTCTGGCCAGCATAATCGCCAGATCTCAACTAAGAATGGGACAACGTTTTGTTGAATTATTCAAACACTCTATGAATCTACCCTGTAAAAACTTTCAGTTGTTTTTAGGAAAATTATGAGTCAAGACCTTCTTAATAAGTAAATATGGTGTATATGTTAGATGTTCTTATTATTTTGTTCACCTCTATAGATGTCGTTGCATAAAAGCTATTTATATAATAAACTCCATCAAATTATTCGTCAAATTTATCTCGCTCTTACTAAATAACTTAACTTTTCTTACATTATTATCACTCAAAAATATTTGCATACTTAAAAATCGTGGAAACCTATTCGGATTTCACTTAAGAAATGTTACCATTTCGTAATAAAATATACTATCTTGTTTTTATCGAACTACAAAACAAGTTGATCAATTTGGAATACAATTACATTGAAAATAACAACATAATTTTAATGTCTGCTAAACTATGTCGCTTAATCATCTCTCGTCATTGTGTTTAGCTTTTATATCCACGAAACTTTTATTTAAAGCTACTTTCCCTTCCCAGCATAATAATAAATTCTCTCAAAAGAAAATTTTGATACCGACTTTTCTAACGGTCCTGAGAATTATCACAAAAAGCCAGTGAAATTTCTGTAGCTATATAATTTTTTCCGTGCCTATTCCGAAGAGGTTCCTTTTAGGTTATTATGAAATTCCGCCTTTTTTATCATTACTTTTTCTTTTTTTCCTTTCGTATTAATGAATTTACGATTATCAGAAAGAGTATTAAGTTGCGGGTCCAGAAGCCCCGGCTTCCGTAGTAGGGCTTCTGAAATTTAATGAAAAAATTCGATTAAAAAATTCGGGATATTATTTTTAAACGCGTGTCGTTTAGTGAAATCAGTCGGATCGTTAAAAATATTTCATAAATATGAGGAATTTTCATGCTATGTATACGGAAAAGGTTTTAAAGGGGATTTTTTTATTATTTTTTTATTATTTAATTAATACATTGTTGCTAGTCGTTTCCGTATATTTGTCTTCATGATAACTTAAATCTAGGTATATAACTAGGAGGACCCATCGGCCCTAACTCAGTCTCTGGTGAAATAATGTTTATACATGTCACTGCTGAATTTTTTAATATATGCACCTCACTACACAACATTACATAAGGTCAGATGGATTGATTCTTTTGAGTCTGTGTCCTGGTCTGATGGTATCCAAAACTTGCAATATTTCAATATTCGTATAAGAATGGGGTCTTTCCACATGACCCCTTGCAATTTTCTTGATTTCTTGACTGACTGAGGGTATCTGAAGGTCTCGATGTAGGTAATCAGTCCTATAGTATTTGGGTGCGCCCACAATATTATTATAGTAACAACCCCGATTTTTATTATTTTTTTCTTGAAGAATATTTGGTATTATTTCTACTGGGCTTCATCATCATTTGATCATTATCATTCCCTGGCTATTATGATTTTGTTTATATTCATAAGTTTATATTCATAACACTATGGTTGCGTACAGTACTTATGAGACATCGGTATTTCATTGAATCTGAAATATGTATCTTGAATATACAAAACACTTTTGTTTGGTCAAACGTATTGGACGTGGTAGAAGTGTTTTACATTTTTTTAGTATTATTATTTCATTGATTACAGTTATTACATGTTGTAAGGAAGTTAGGGGAACTTCCTGCTTTCCGTTTTTATTTATTTATTTTTTAAAATGTTTTATCCATCCTGCTTATTTTCTTAATTTCTTTCCACCAGTATCAGATATAGTATCGTCCTTTATTTTTTGTTCCTTTCTATTTGGCTTTCCTTTCAACTGCGTTGAAAATTGAAATTCAGTTGCGTCCGCATATTCTCGAGGAGTGTGATCTTTAACCTTAACTCGACTCATATTTCGTATATATAACTCATATTTTATGTGAAGTTAGCTCAATTTATTTTGTTGGATTTTGTTAACGGTCATTTGATGGGATAGCATAGTCTCATTTAGCATTGGAGATTGGAAAGACATGAATAATATTGTTTTTCTTCATAATCTCATTTGACTTCAAAATACGTGGTCCAGCATTTCTATAGAATGTGTATTCTCTTCCGGAAGGGAGAGTTTGAAAGGTTTTTTTCAAGCCAAGAAACGAATTTTGACCACCAGCCTGTCAAGAATTTCTTTGGCTCTCAACCACCCAGTTCCAGTTGTGTGGAACGATTGATATTTTATATCTGGTCTGTAATGTTGTACCCATGCCTCATCTATAATGACAAATCGTTTTACCAAATATATGAAATCAGATTGTATTGTTTGAAAGAGATATGAAAAATGACTTGGTGGGTAAACTATAATGTTGAGAAAGTAATTTCTTGCCGACTTTAGCAACAATTTTTTAGCATTTAGGCATGTGCAAACAAATGAAAGTAGCTGTTAGTAAATGGCGAATAAAATTAAATGCTACGAAGTCTACAAATAATTATGTAAGTAATTACAAATTATTTTAAAGTAATTCGGTAAGCGACTATCGCTAAATACTTGGACATTAAATTGAACTACAAACGCAAATGGGCAAAGCATGTTAAACGAGGAGACCATTGTAAGATGCTCATCAATATGATGGTTGCTTGAACCACAATTTATATTATCACTCCACAACAATAGATTATTATATAAACAATGGAATAAAATTATGAGGTTGCTCAAAGAAACACAAAATCAATATGATTTAAAGTTATCAAAGAAATGTTCCTCATAACATTGTTAACGTCCCATGATATATTAGAATGAGAACACCCACAAGGATTTAAGGGCACGAAGCGTCAGCGAAAAAATTAATATAGTTAAGCTATGTGTGAGAAATATGTGTTTCACACTTTATGTGTAGTGTGCCTGTGGGAGTAGATCCATCAAACGATAATTAAGTTTGTATCTGAAATCTTAGAACTGAATTTTCAGAACCATATCAAAGAAAAATTACCAGATACTTAATACCTAGTTGTTATTAGCCACCCTCTAGTTTACATATCCGTCTATCCAGTTTTTGTTACTATTTTTAGTCTTATTAGTCTTAATAAAAAGCGTTAACATCAGGGGCAGTTTAACAATCCATCAATAGGGCAAAAGTCTCCACAATTTTATAACTAACTTAGACAATTTATAAACTAAACTAACTTACACTTATACAGGGGATAGAAAAATTAGTATGAGCACCATGCAATATAGTATATATTGTTGCATGTTCGCAAAACTGCTTCCGTCTAATTAGTGCTACGGGTATGTATTGGTTAGTTCATATGGCAAGTCCTGTAGGTTATATTTTTGTGTATTATTCGTCTTGTTCTGCGAAGGTTAAGACAATTGAAATATGTGATCTCTCATACTTTTTCAGACCATTTTACGAGCGACAATATCTAAACAAACAAACTACAAAAGATCGATAAACTTTAAAAGAATTGTAGCTAGACAATTGGAACATAAATCTACCGCAGCAAAAATGACAGCTGCTCGCACTTATGTAATACTCTTTCGATAAAAAAAAAGTACGGCGGGAACTTCACAAAGCTAACATTCATAAAATGGCTGCGATTGCAAACGAGGAAATGATATAACAATCATAAAACCTGGATATTTTATTGGGAGATGTATGGATGAATCATTATTGGCAGGTTCTTGGTTCAACCTTCGTTTGAGGAGTATCAAACATCTTTCCCGGCCACCACAATAGCCAGATTATTAAAGTTAAACCTTTGTGTGGAGTTTCAGAGCAGAGAGTGAGAGGAGTCAATCTTTAATACCATTGGAGCATTTGGCGGGTGTAAAAGAAAGGGACAACATTGCGTTCAAAAATTTTGGTATAAGAAATTGAGGGTAGGAAACTATTCACTTACTTTACGAATCAATTTTGCGAAGGTACATCTGTTTTAAACTAATATGATGGCTTATCATTAACATCTTATCGATAAATAAATTTTGTTTTGTTCATTCCCTCTAGATATTTCTCTGTAATGTTAATTAAAACAATTAATTAATCACTATGGATAAAAAATCCTAAACAAAAGTACCTAGCATGATAATAAATAATGTTCGTTATCTTTAACCGCAAAAGCTTAACCCGATTTTTCTTTCATTTTCAGAAAAATAAATATATCGTATATAACGAGGTCGCGGGCAGGCTGCCTCGGATCGAATGAGGTGCCCAGGGAGTACGTCGTCTTCTCAAACTTGACAAACGACCAGATCAGGGCCGTGTCGGCGGTCCTCTGGGACCAGGAGGTCGACCAGAGGGTCTGGAGATCGCTGGGTGAGTGTAATTAATTTCGGAATATTCGCAGCGCCGAGCCAATATCGGGGAGCGTCTAATGGCAACGAAAGATGGCGAAAGCGCCCGGCTCTAATCGCGAACGATTTCAGATAAATTCATTATCGCTGTTGCCGAGCTGATGAAAGCATTCCAAATAATTGCCAATTAGTTTAGTTATAAATGTAATATCTGATAATAAGGAATTGGTGTACTTTCATTGAGCCGGTTACATCAAAACATGTTGTTTTATAATATAAATGCTATTTTTGCTGTTTTTATGTATTCGTAATCTTTTATTTTATATTTTATTTAAGTAATAGTTATTTTGTGAAAGAGTATTAAACAAAAGCACTATTAATTTATTAAAAAAAATATTTTACGGAAAGATGAGTCGATTGGTTGATCGGCGACACAAATCGACACTCAGGATAAAAACTAACATTGGGAACTTTCAACCGAAATTGACTGTCGACTGTTTAGTAATTAACTACTTTTTACTATCGATTGTTTCAGTCGCTATTTTTGGTTCGACTGATTTCACTACTTTTTACTAGTAACTATTTTCAGTCCGACTGAATTTATTACTATTTACTATATGACTATATCCTATCGCCCCCAAGGTCGGGGATCCTTGATATTCAATATTTATACGAAATATTTATAAAAAATACATTTTCTGATAGGAAAACTCTTTTTTAATATTCGACAATTTTTTTTCTTAGCTATTAAGAAATACAAGGAAATAATGATGGCCGCGACACTTTTTAGTTAAGATTTATTTTATCAGCAGATAAAGCAGAGTAATTTTTTTTCTGTAGAATGATACATTTAGCTAAACGTTCTATGGTTAGTGAATATTTTGAAAGAGAATCCTCAACTTCCGCTATCTGCAATCCTCAATTTAAAGAATCAGGATTTGGTATTAGAAATAATGCCGAGGCAATATAACGAATTATTACAAAAAAGATATATTCCATTCTAACTTCAAAAATACAAATAGAGTACTACTACTCGAAATTCGAAACTACTACTAGTACTACTACTCGAAATTCAAGACAAATACAAATCTGGCCAAATTATTAACAATCGAAGAAATCGCATCACGAGAGAAAAGCTGAACATGTGTATTATATTTTTGAATAGTGATTACAAATATTTGCGTTCAATAATAAATAAAGCATTTAATTTATTTGAGAAGCTCTAGTAGTTATTGTGCGATCATTTCTAATTATGTCATGGATAAGTTTTTTTCTATAATTAGGTATATGTTTAATTTTAATTTAGTATTTATGATTATTGTACATCTTTAGTTTTTAGGTTTTGTTTAATCTTTATTGTGTTTTCTATATTTATTATAGTATGATATTTAAAAACAACAATTAGAATATTAAAATACGATAAAACATTTGTGGGGATATTATTCCATTCCTTTTTACAGATCGACAGAACATTCAAATATAAAAGTAATTCTAATTACGTTAAAATAAAATTATTCATTTCATGTTAATAGTATTCAGTATTTTTTTCTTTCCTTTTTAAAAGTTAGTATGTAAAGGAATCTATACATCTCCGTCTAGCTTATACTGCCGTAGGAAAATATAATCACATTTAAAATTAACTGCTTCAAGCAATTATCTCCGTCCTCTCGCACAATTTATACAGGGAATAATTCATACAGCTTCGTCTGACATCACTAATGGAAAAAAACAACCGAACCGTGCATTTGACGTGATTGAAAATAGTAATTACCATTTTAGTTTTTTGACTATCCACTGTTTCGACTGTTTTGCAACTATCGACTGTTTCTATTCTTTTCAATCGATAGTTCTCAACGCTAATAAAACATACAACCTGTTTATCACTTAGCTAGTCAAAAAAAAGGATAGTCTGAGCATTACATAACACCTTTCTTATGATATAGTTGCTGTAAAATTATGTTTGAGTATCGCCTGTACTTTCGTCCGCCGTTTGCCTTTGAAGATCTTCGAAATGGCAATCTGACTAGCCAAATTTCCTATGGAATATCCTCTATGGAATTATTTCTCAGCTATGATAACTCCAGAATCAAATACATCATAGTATACAGCTAAGAAACTGTGAAACTTTAGACGTAACATAAAAACACATTTTTGTATACTAATATTGTACTTCTAAACTAACTATTAAATAGTTAAAATAAATTCAACCAAGATAACTAAGTTTATGACATATACATGACTGACACTGTATGATATTAAAATTAAACATCAATACTTAAATTCTAGTAATAACAAAAAATAAGTTAAAATTATCTAGCGCAAATTTTTTGAACCATAATTTCTTTGAAGCTATTTATTCTTAAGGGGTCTTAAAATAAAAAAAATAATGGAATAATATATTATATGCCTAAGACCATAAATTGGGCATTTGATGTAAAAATGAATTTTCAAAGTTTTTTATTGCACTTTACGTAAAATTCCATTATCGACGTGCACAAAAAAGAGTCTCTACAAATGTTCAGATAAACTCAAAAATATCTGTAGTTTTTTAAGGACAATAATTAACAGCTGTCGATCAAAAAATGTCCTCCTCGATATTACTGCGATAAATGACTATTAATACACATTTATTTGAGAAACATCAAAATGATGATTGATGACTGAAATGATGACATGATTTTCGCGTTGCAATTTATTAATACAACACATTCACATTGAAAGCTAATTTACTTTATTAATCGCTGAATTAAAGGATGTTCAAATTTTCAAAAAAGATCAAATTTTGTTCATAAAAGTATGTATTTGTAGACAGTATAACAAAATTATTATTTTTTTGAATAAACTTCAAAATTATATTAAATATTGGCCAATCAACTGTTTCTTCATATTTGATTTGTGTAAGGAAATTTAATAGCCTGTTATTAAGACAAAAGTTCAAAATGTTATCTTGGTTGGCGCACTGATTAAGACGACAGGAGGGTCGTCCTGCTGTTTCGCTAGTCGCGGATTCGAATTCAGCTGGGTCATTGTCGTAAATTTATGATCGTTTAATATTTGTAATTACCCTTAGGCAAGAATGGAAAATCCGACGTCCCTGTCACGCCAGCAACCAGGCTAGATATGACTGGATCTCTTCTGGGATGATCTACAGTCGCCAGTCGATAGGCTTAATGCCGAGGACCGTGGTTCGGAGCCCACATTCAACAGTAGATCTAGTCCAGATAAACCCTAGTTGGTAATGGGGAGCCTCTATAAATATATGTAAAAAAGTTGAAAATCTATATTGAAAATACTTATTGTATTATAATCCGCTGAAAATAAAATTAAACGTTAATAAGGTATAATGTTGCTAAAAACAATCTAAAATTACGAAACTATTGGTTAAAAATGACCACAAGAGGCAATCCAATATGAAACATTAATGTTCACAATATAGTGCGAATCTACCCTCTTTTGACAAATATTGGTTTGTATAGATGTAGATTAAAAGTAATAAAATTGTATGGATTTTGGAATGGAAAATGTCACAGCTTTCAATGCACAATATAGAGAATAATGTATTTTTAAGTATGAATGAAGCTTACCATCCTGTCCATCTTAAGAAGATCCACGAAACTGGTCTTGTGTCGAGTATGTCAATCAGTTACTGCAGATTATCGTTATTATCTACGAAATAAACACCCGTATTTAACCTATTACAATTTTCAAGTCAATGATTTAGTTAAACAACAACAAAAAGTCTGTTTGATGAGCTTTACGTTTTAATTTTCTAATGAATAATTTCACTTAAGGAGTATTTTATACAAAATACAACCCACTAAAGTTATAAACATATTGAGAAATAGCTTTCAACAATTACTTCTGATTTATTTTATTACACCTGAAATTTCTATTACATCCCTGATCACACTGTACATTAAGTAGTCATAGACAAGTAAATTCATCATCAAAGTCAATTTTAATGTACTATTTTGTATCACATTTTATGGATTATTCCACAGGGTAGTGTCTTGGGGCCATTCGTGTATTTGTTCTATGCTGCTGATATACAAACAACAGAAAAGCAGTACTTAGACTATTAAATAGACGATTCCTCAAGAATAATTAGCTAAATACCTCAGAATACATCTCAATGGTAGGTTAAATTGGAAATGTTATTAGACAAAAAGCAGAGCAGATCAGACTCAAACTCAAGCCACTATACTGCTGCAATTTGTTAGTTGGAAGATACTCTCCATACTGGACCTATGGGATGTTAATATGGCCTTGCACAAAAACATCAAATCAACTAGAAATCCAACGTACCTAAAATAATGTTCTACGATTAATTACCAATGCTTATCGATATATAACCAAAAAAAAGCTGCACGATGACCTAGAAATTGAAACATGAAATAAGTTTGCTAAATCACATCATCGCAATCATAATCAACACGCGGGACATCAGAAGATTGAAGCGAACCAGACCACACGAACTTATGTAGTGCATAAGTGTATTCTTAACTTGAGCTTAAGTAGTTTAGTTTTATTTTAATTTGGGAAATACTGATGTATTGATCCCGTTCTCACCTTGCTTGTGTATTATTGCAAATAACTTACGGCAAAATCGTAGCAATTTGTAAATTAAGATTTTACTAAGCATGTATAATGTTAGATGTAATTATTTTTAAAAAATTCTATGGATTTGATATTTTTTATATATCACTTGTGAATATATTTTTAAATCAATTTCAATTGGATATAATGAATCAAGAATTCCAGCATCCATTTATTTTATTTTACATTTCTACCAGAATAACGACTCCAAAATAAACGACATCAAAAGGGGAAAACTGAACAGTGACCAATAAATTTTACGATTCGTGGTAAAATATGTTGCGGTTTTTGTTGCCGGTAGTTGTTCAACGTGAACTAAAAATACCGGAAAAACATATCTCACTAAAAGTACAATAAAAATAATAGTAACATATTGCCGTTGCAGCTGTAATAAAATACTCCAAAGTCCAAACTTAATGAGAGTTCTATGGCAAGTTGAAATTGTATTAGCCAGTAAATATGTGATTTAATGCAATAGTAGTTTCGGTGCCATTTTTCATTTTATTGGACTATGAATTTTAACTGTTATTTAATGTTTCGTCGTAAAAAATTTTTACAAATTGAATATCTATGTCGTGACTGAACATAAATTCATTAATATTTAGGTTGTAATATATGTAACAACATTCCTTATAAAAAAATATCTATGCTCTTAAAATAACAACACACAACAGGTCAAATAAAAAGTCCCCGGGTTGACATATAGATGGCGCTACAAGAATTAAATCCATATGTTTTTTTAGTTAGCCCTAACCCTTAAAAGACGCGTGTATAAATTTGACAGCTGTCGGATCATTAGTTTGTGAATTATAGCATTTTGAGTGAAGGAACTTTTGTTATTGTGAAAAAAAATTGGTAAAAAGGAATTTCGCGTGTTGATAAAACATTGCTTTTTGAAGGAAAAAATACAGTTGAAGCAAAAATTTGGCTTGATCCCGAGTGTCCGGACAGTGCCCCAGGAAAATCAACAATCAAGGATTGGTATGCTAAGTTTAGATGTGGTGAAATGAGCACCGAAGAATGTGACTGCGAACGCAGTGAACGCCCAAAAGAGGTTATTACCGACGAAAACATTTAAAAAATCCACAAAATAACCGTAAATTTAAATTGAATGAAATAGCAGACACTCTAAAGGTATCAACTGAATGTGTACATCATATTCACGAATATTTGGGTATGAGAAGGATATGTGCAAAGTGAATGCCGCGCGAGTTCCCTTTTGACCAAAAACAACGATGAGTCGATGATTCGGAGCCGTATTTGGAGATGATCAAGCGTAATAAACCCGAGTTTTTGCATCGATATGTGATAAGGCAAGAAAATTCACTCTGAAGTCCAATCGACACTCATCCGAGTGGACTACACACGATGAACCCGCCCCAAAGCGTGGGAAAACGCAACAGTCGACTGGCAAGTTAATGGCGTCTGTATTTTGGGATGCGCATGGAATAGTTTTCATTGACAACCTTGAAAAAGGAAAGACCATTAGCAGCGACTATTACATAGCGTAATTGGACCGTCTGAAGTACGAAATTGTCGAAAAACGGCCGCATTTGAAGAAGAAGAAGGTACTGCTTCACCAAGTCAATGCACCGTGTCACAAGTCAGTGAAACTCAAGCCTATTTTGAAGCAAAGGAAAAATCGTACTACAAAAATGGTATCGAAAGTTGGAAGGTCGCTATAATTAGTGTATTACCCTTGAAGGGAATTATATTGAATAAAAAAAACTAATTTTCATTCTTCAATTCTTCGTTCTTAAAGAAGGTCATAGAACCACTAGCTATGCTGGGCGACCATAATCTGCATAATTAGTAAAAGAGAAAATTAGTTTGCATTTTAAAATGTAATTCACAGAACAATTATCGATTAACAGAAATATTTTGAATTTAAACTCATATTCATCAATGTTCATTAAATGGTTTTAAAATGTAGTATAAGTCGCTCCATCAATCGCCATCAATCGAAACTAAAATTGAAACTATAACGTCTAAATCATTAACGTACAGCTTTGGCTCTTCTCACCACTGAATATTTATTGAATTCTTTCAATAACGTCTGCAAGTAGATGTGAGTGAGAGACAACAACAAAGCCTCAGTTAACTATAATTGTTTAAATAGTTTTCATTCACAAGCTATACCTCAAAATAGTAAGTAAACAATCTAAAACTTAGTATCAAATAACTTTTTAGAACAACACAATTATCAATTTATAAATTTAAATAGTTTTGATCCAAACAGATTTCTCTCTTTGAACATTAACTACAAATAATAAATTCGAATCAACTATACAACAGAACAAGTTCAATGATCGTTTAACAGAAATATTTTGAATTTAAATTTACATTCATCAATGTTCATTAAACGGTTTTAAAATGTAGTGTAAGTTGCTCCATCAATCGCCATCAATCGAAATTAAAATTGAACCTGTAACGTCTAAATCCTTAACCTACAGCCTTGGCTCTTCTCGCCACTGAATATTTATTGAATTCTTTCAATAACGTCTGCAAGTAGATGTGAGTGAGTGACAACAACAGCAAGGCCTCAGTTAACTATAATTGTTTAAATAGTTTTCATTTACAAGCTGTACCTGAACAATCTAAAACTTTGTAAAACTTTAAATAACTTTTCAGAACAACACAATTATCAATTAATAAATTTAAATAGTTTTGATTCAAACAGATTTCACTACTTGAACATTTACTACAAATAATAATTTCGAATCAACTCCATAACGTTATGTCAAATACAAATACGGAAACTCAAACACAGAACAATTAAGTATAGCCCTAACCAAACTTATTCTGGTTTAATTTACCGGGATAAGGTAAAGTTTTGGCAAATTTGTTAGGAATTTCGGATATTTGTTTTCAAGCGTTAACAAGAATACATAATTTTGGTTATTAAATAGATTTAATATAAATGAAAAGTACTCCGACGAATATATCAATAAAAGTATCTGATAATTATGTTAGAGATTTGAATATATTGTAGAAAATTTATGCTATAAATATATATCTAAAATATATTATTGGAACTATTATTTGCCACCTATTATTATATTTTCTAGATTTTCTTGGCAGTTTTAAATGTGTATTTAAGAATGAAAGTACTGTTCGATCGAACTATTGGTTGGAACCAAGGCCTATTGGAAGTGGGATTGCAGGTGTAAAGGACTTTTATTGAAATATTACGTCCTTTAAAATACAATTTTTCATTATATAAAATAACTATCCTGACATGTAGAAGATCACTTCAGTAAGTGATCTGCTCTAACTTTTTTTAAAGTCTATCCTAACTTAATAATCTAAAGACTATTGTAACTTATTCTAGAGATTACTAAATCTCACTATATGTGTCTATTAATCAGTTGGTAGGGTAGTTCGCGTTTTGGCCTATGCGCTACGCTGTAATCATGTACATTTAATTGGTTGGCGAGTGCATTAAGATGCACTAATAGTCTCTCAGAGTACTTGACACTTACACACTTCGAATGACACTCGTTATGGATTCTTCAGGGGATATCGCGGTGAATCAGTTTGTTGGAGATGTAAATAGGGCACCGACGATGACTCGCAATCCTTTATTCTGAAACCTCTGTAGGATAGCTATGTCGGATTTCCTAGTTGTACCCCACAGTTCAATATCATAGGCCCAAATGGGTCTCGTTTTGACTTATGCAGCAACCTCGTTATCTAATGATAATTTCGGTTTACGCCCTATATTTGGTTTAGTTTAAACCCAAGCAATTTGTCACTATATGTTTCTTCCATGTCACCGTCGACCAAAATAGATTCCCAGATATTTAACGCTGTCTGCTTGTGGAAGTTCATGATTACAAAATTTTACTGTGAAACATGTTCTTCTACAAAAGGTGAATGTCACATAGGTAGATTTTGTCTGATTTGCTCTGATACTCCACGTTTCCAACCACAATTCGACTTTATTAAGATGAAGTTGGAGGTCACCCGTGGCTGATATTGGATCCCCGTGTGATGATAAAACCACTGTATCATCAGCATTACAATATTTTTATACAATTTTTTTAGTATACAATTGTATAAATCTGTATACAATAGATATAACAATGGGCGAAGAACGCCCGCAAAAATACCAGAATATGTTAGGTGTAGGTCAGTGTATTCGTCATCGTGTTTGAAAACAAAATGCCTGTCTGCGAGGTATGATTTAAGTAGTGTCCAGTGTGCCACACCTTGTCGAAGGCCTGAGATATATCGAGAAATGCAGCGGAGCACTATTTTTTATAGTTTTAAGTTTTTGTTTTAATTTGATTGACTAATCTATGTATTTGTTCTGTAGTTCCGTCTTTATTACGGAAGCCAAATTCATGGTCTGGAATAATATTTCTCTCCTCTGCGATTGTTTTAAGTTTCTTAATGTATAGTTTTTGAAAAAATTTAGAGATCACAAATAACAGGTTTACAGTCGTCCTTTCTTTCAGTACTTCAATTAATCAACTTATTTAGAATAAAACATGTAGAAAATGGCAATATAATATGAACACTTGACCTTTAGAACAGCTGTAATTATTTGCTAAATACACTGATAGAGTGACTGAATAATCTCCCATGGAATGTTGTATGTACTACATCTGCCAGTTGCTTTATCGTTATAAAAATTATCCTGGAAATCTAGTGTTCACTCTCTGTTTTATAAGTCCCATATTCAATTATATTTAGATCTGGCGATAGTGCTGACCAGGGAATGTGTTTGGTGATATTCTGATGCTTCTCAAACTAAACTTGAACCTTTTTGGCTGCTTGTATGGGCGAATTATCATCTTGGGATATGGCATCATTGAAAATTTCGAGATAGTCATTAGTAGCAATCCGGTCAGTTATATGTAGAGGCACAGCTGAATACAACGATATTATCGCCCAACTCATAACGAAACCTAATTGAGTGTAGACAGTAGACATGCTTCTTTTGGGGTTCTCCATACATAAACCTGGCCGTTTGGAGGAAATAATGCAAACGAAGATTAATCGGGCCATACCTCATTCTTCCAATTATAAAGTGTACAGGTGTTATAATCATTATATTCCTTCATTCGCAGTTTATCGTTGGCTTCCATTACAAAGAGTTTCACAATGGCAGCCCTTCCATGAATGTTAACTTTGTGGACCTCTCGCCATACTGTGTTTGCCAAAACAGGATTGCTAAAGTGAGTATTAAATTCTGCTGTTAGACATCCTGACTGGCCGTAATCCTTTTTAATGTTCGTCGGTTTCTGTCAGTTAACTTAGGGTATCGCCCAGTATTACTTTTCCCCCATAGTGACTTGCCCTCTTTTATGTATGGTGGCTACTGTTTTGTGAAAACGTTGATTACTGATCGAAAATCACGCATTTCATCGATCTCTAATTTTACTATTTGCAGAACAAATCGTGTACATAAACTGTCCCATATTTTAATTTTTCTTTTCGATGCAGTTGGCCAGTTGCAATGATATTAAACTAAAACTTGAGAAAAACAACTATAAAATATTGTTTATTTACATTTATTGATATTTCTAAATAACTAATTCATAATATTCATTGTAAATATTCCATTTTAATCCGAAATTCGAAACTTCCAAAATGCTTTGAAAATGTTACTTATACCTTTATGTAGTGATAGACATCGAATGACGTTACCATTAGTCGCAATCTCGTACATGCAGTCTTGATGATTTGTTTGAAGATATTAAAAACTCCTCATGTAATATTACTTGTTAATCCGTAGCATTGTACACAATTTGGTAATAGTAAAGCAACTTTTCTTTGTTCTCGTCATTATTCTATCCCCCACAAAGCATCTATAAATGTATAAGCGTTAACTTCAGTACACTTTACTTGGCTAAAGTTAATAACAATACTATTGGATATATAGAAATTTCCGAATAAATGTTAACGCAGAGGTATTACTTTCTCCTTTTATTACAAACTACTAAGTATTGTTGAAAGTCATTGTATTTTGTTGGAAGCATATAAATGTATGCTTCAGTTTATAAAATAGTTCAGTTACGTTTAGCACTTAAAAATATTTTGTCAAAATAACAAAAATATAACTAATGTAAATAATTTTTAATTACGGTAAAATATGCATCTCGAAAACGGAAATAAATCAGTCAACTTAATTAGCATATAAGTTTAAAGGTTGTATTTTTTACGATTAAATCCAGACCGTCAGCTTTACGACTGAGCCTGTGAATTAAACTGAAAACCGTAGAAAACTTAAGCTATTAAGTACAGCAGTAACCAACCTAATTTCGCTTTAATTTGCTAAAATAATGAAAAGCTTCAATCTGCTCTCTGAATTTACTATTTTGCTTCCGTCGGTGTTCTTTGTTGTTTTATTCTTGATAATATACAAACTTATCTAAAATTTTCAACATCGATAATTTAGTTTTGAGTGAATTTTTTGGCATTTCAAGAATTTAATATGAAAGTTGCAACATATTATTGTTTATTAAATTATTACATATATGTGTATATATGTATATATGTATATACGTTTATACGTTTATTTAATATTGAAGATTTATGTATATATACAGCGGTCGGCACTTGACGTTCACTCATGGTCGTGGTACATGCGTTAAACATGCGCTCCCGACGAAAACTATGTTCGTAAGGAACTCAGCATCACATACTTAAACCACGACCTTCAAATTTGCTCTGATGCTCTACGTTTCCAACCATAATTCAACTTTATTAAGATGAAGTTGGAGGTCACTCGTGGCTGATATTGGATCCCCGTGTGATGATAAATCCACTGTATCATCAGCATATGTTGCGTCAGTGTACAATTTTTTACAATATTTTTATAAAAATTTTTTAGTATTCAATAGTATACAATTGTATAAAGCTGTATACAATAGATATAACAATGGAGGAAGAACGCCCGCAAGAATACCAGAATATATTGGGTGTAGGTCACATACTCAAACCACGACCTACAAAACATACATATGCGTCATCTACAGCGTTTGTCTATATATATATATATATATATATATGCTGGGTATAACAACAAAACTAACTAACGTTACAAAGAGAAGATTAATGAATACGCAGAAACCAAGACCGAATCCATCCTTTATCCGTCCGATTCTCAAAAAAAACCTCGGCTTTTAGAACGACGGCGAGCGAACGAAATAAGAAGAACGACAAAGGGCGGTTTAATTAGCATTGTAAAAATCGGTATTTTTATTTATCTTAGCCCAGGGAGAAGAGCGTAGAAAAGAAAAGCGAAACAAAAACTTACGAAAGTCGTTAAAAGACGGGCAAGAGCTTTTCATTAGTCCGGAAAATTAAAGGCGAATTAGTTTGAGTTGTTACAGTTGTACTGGAATATCTCGAAAAAGTAGGTTGAGGTTTTCCGAGGGCTTTCGTTTAATTTGAAAACTTTACGACTTTAAACTTGACATCTGATTAACGGATAAAGTATGTTCTGGTTTAGTTTTTGTCTCAACTGAGTTAAAGAGAAACACGTTAATAATTCTAAATATGTTTATTAAAATATTTTTAATTATAAATCTACTCACAAAATTTGTTTGGCTTTATTGCAGCGATATAATAAATGGACAATTAATGGTTTAATTAATAATTTATTATGGTTTAATGTTATTTTGAGTATACTTTTGCATTTTGGGTCCCCTTTTAAAAAATTAATAACATAATTAATCTAGTTAAACCATTAGATTTCAATATTGAATATATTTAAAAAAAAGACTTGAACTTATCGAGTAGTACTTTTCTTATATAATTATTGCTTTAAATGCAGCTTCGTTATTATGTAAACCCTGTGGGTTCGGGCAAAATCGGAATTAGCATTCGGGAATGATCGTGTACTCCCACCGATTCATTTTATCGCCCTTTTCTACGGCGCATCCGAGTGAAATTGGTCGCTGACAACATATTTATAATAATAAAAGCATCAACAATTGATTTTAAAAATGGGTGTCCAAAAGTTACCCTTTGATTTTTTCATTGATGTTATTTTAATTATTTTGAATAAATTAGGTTAGTCGCTATATGTTTTAGTAATAAAATCTATTTTAGGTAACGTATCATTGAATATTTTGAGACACATGTGGGGCAAAAAGATGAAAGTTGTTACAAAAAAATTATAAAAGCCGAAAAGAATAGAATCAAAGATCAACTGACTGCAGGTCTAATTCTTGATAGGATTTTTCAGAATACTAAAGTGGTAGAGAATAATACTCTTAAAGGGGTAAATGTGATGACAAGAGTCGATTTAAACCGTATCATAATCATTAAAAAGATAAATGTACTAACAATTGTCGATTGAAATCGTATCATAAAAACATATAATATTAATTGTCAAAGACACCCTAATGACATAACGGCTACTATTCTCAAGGTAGAAGAATGAAACTCTGAGGTAAGAAATCATGCTATTCTAATAAACCGAACAACAACTAAAAAGATTCGTAAATGGTCATTCTATCAACCAAATTGAAAATAACTATATAACTTGAAAACAAAATGTTAGTAACTATTTGTTATAATTTATTTAATGTCATTATTTATTCAAGGCTAAAAGTCTTGAATCTGAAGAAGAAAAAAACACAAGGCATATTAGAATCGTTAACTGATCTTGGATAGTTCAATAACGGAGGGAGTTGTTTTGTTATATCAAATACCTAACCATGTTAGTTTCTTTCCAAATTGGTTATTCCATTTGCATCTGACAACACACAGTGTTGTTAACAATATCATCACTGAACTGTCATCGTTCTAACTCTTCTAATTTGGCACCTTCAGGCTTCCATCTGCTCCCAGATTTAGAGAAACGTCTAATAGGTCAATTGAAAAGTCCCCGGCCTACCATAGTAAAATACATTTTTTTGGCAAAAATTAGTTTTTTTTAGTCAACATAATTCCCTTCAAGGGTGTTACACTGATTATAGCGACCCTCCAACTTTTCGATACCACTTTTGTAGTACGATTTGTCCTTTGATTCAAAATAGTCAGATCTGGGGGCCAGATCTGGAGAATACGGCGGATGCGGAGGCAGTTCGAAGCCCAATTCATAGGTTTTTGCCATCGTTTTCACTGACTTGTAACACGGTGCACCGTATTAGTGAAGCAGCACATTCTTTTTCTTCAAATGCGGTCGTTTTTAGGTGATTTCGTCCTTCAAACGGTCCAATAATGCTATGAAATAGTCGCTCTTCATGGTCCTTCCTTTTTCAAGGTAGACAATGAAAATTATTCCATACGCATCTCAAAATACAGACGCCATAACCTTGTCTGTCGACTGTTAGGTTCATCGTGCTCAGTCTACTCGGATGACTGTCGATTGGACTTCGGAGTGAAATGATGGAGCCATGTTTCATCCAATGTCATATACCGATGCAAAAACTCGGGTTTAGTATGCTTTATCATTTTGAAACACTGCTCCGAATCATCAACTCGTCACTGTTATTGGTAGTAAAAGAAAGCTCGCGCGGCACCCTCTTTGAACAGAGCTTTCTCATACCAAAATATTCGTGAATGATATGATGTGTACGTTCAGTTGATATCTTTGGAGTATATGCTATTTCATTCAATTTCAAATTATGGTCATTCAAAATCATTTTGTGGATTTTTTTTATGCTTTCGTCGATAACCACCTCTTTTGGGCGTTCACCGCATTCAATGCCTTCGGTACTCCTTTCACCACGTCTAAACATACAATACCAATCCTTAATGGTTGATTTTCCTAGGGCAGAAACTCGACATCAAATACGTTTTTGCTTCAACTGTATTTTTCCCTTCAAAAAACAATATTTTATCAACACGCAACAATTCCTTTTTGTCAATTTTTTTCACAATATCAAAAGTTGCTTCACTCAAAATAAATAATAATTCACAAACTAATAATCCGACAGCTGCCAAATTTATAAAAGCATCATTTGATGCTGACTAAAAATATATGGATTTAATTCTAGTAACGCCATCTATGTGTCAGGCCGGGGACTTTTCAACTGACTTGTTATCTGGTTAGCGTTTCGAATCCAATGAAGAATCTGAAAGGCCCATAGATGGGCATTTTCACAATCTTACAGACTCAGACACTTCAGAAACACCAAAACAGTATATTCATTGTCAGTGTAAGAACTTTTCTCTTTACGTTCATATTCTTAGAGAATGTATAAGATAAATTTGAAAAACTGGATTGTTTCTTCATGTGCCCAGTATATTCGCATTTATCATTATATAAATAACACAAGAAAAAAGGTTTTTATTTTATTTAATATAATATTCCTCGAAGAGAAAAAAGAGACAAACAGGAATAAATGTAAATTCCGACAAAAGCGGACGTGATTCTATCACATCAACATGATTAAAAATATATTCATATATTCACAAATTAACTGAGGTGAAAAAATCGCATATATCGAGATGTTTACCGGGTTTTTACTTTATGTATTTCCCAAAATAACACCAACACACTCGCGTAAAAATCCTTTCAAACTCTTTCCGAGATATTAAGCTGGGACGCACATATACAGCTTTAATTTTCCGGGCTAATTAAATGTCTCGTTGCGTCTTCGTCCAGAAACTTTTGTTGATTTTGTTTTCTCTTTCTCTGCTCCGGTATTCTCACGTAAATAAAATAAAAGTACTGATTGTTATAGCGTTAATTAGTGAGATTTTTTCGTTAACATAGACTCTACTGTAATTCAGATACACTCAGACAATATCATAAACTTATTCCTCTTGTTATATTAAAAAATTCTTCTAGACTTATACTGAAAAAAGAATTATATTTAATCAAAGTATAATTCTCTAAACTTATATTGTTATTATTTATTATAAATTACTAAAAGAAAGACGAAAAGTTACAAGAGTATGGCGGAGGACCAGAAATGCTCTAGACAAAAGAATATTTAAAAGAATTAGTAATCAGATATATCTAAAGATTAAAGAATATAAACACAGTTGCTTCGAAAAATATGTAAGTGAATGAAGGCCAGAAGCAGCTAAAGATTACTCGCCATGGAAATCATTTCAGATATTTAAAAACCAACTGTCGATATAATTTGTTTAATAAATATGATATCTCTTTTTCATTACTTTTTAGGCATTTTTCATTACATTTCGCTATAGGTCCTTTTCTTCATTTGCCAAGATAGTTTCCACAAAAGAAACTTAAAATTTTATATCTTATTTCCAGAAAACTTGGCTTTTGTGAACTTTATACAATTTTCTAGAAACAAACCATTCATATTCGTACCGCCTATTAAAAAAAATCGAAATGAATCGATACGACGTAACGTAACGTAATTTTATGATTGTTTGAGGCTGAAGCATGTTCCTGAATGTATTGAAGTTGCTGGAATATTTATCCTTAAAAAACCTGGCGAACCGGCAGAATTCTTATTCGAGAAACTGCTGTCAAACTGTATTAAATTATTTATAGAGATTCCAGACTTCCAGTTTGGATTTCGAAATTACAACTCGACAATCGACCAAATGCACAGAATAACAGCGATTGTTGAAAAGACATTCGAATAATCCTGGACGTCTCACAAACCTTTGACCGTGTATGGCATTTGGGATTAATCTACAAAAGGAGTAAATTGCAGTCTTTCCAGAGCAAAATTTAGAATTTATTTTATTTCATATTGTTAACGTTAAACCTATTTCAGCTGGATTTCCTCAGGATAGAGTCTAGGGTCCACTCCTGTATCTCCTCTACACTACTTATATCCCAACAACAAAATAAATATTACTTAGAACTTACTTGAAATTTTCTGACAACACAGTCATCATGGCCAGATATACCTTAGCCTAAGGTTGTAGAAAAAGTACAATTAGCAGTCAGCAATATCTATAAGTCGACTGGAGACTGGAAAATACAGCTTAATAGGTCCAGAATTATCCATATTAATGTTGCCTTGAAGCGAAATGACAAATATCTAATTATATTACTTGACTGAAGCCCGATTCCTTAACCAGAATTAGCTAAATATCTCGGCATATATCTCGATGGTAGGTTATATTGGAAACAAGAGACAAAAAGAAAGCAAAAAAGACAAAAAGCATGCAGATCGGACAAGAAGCTCTACTGGTTAGTGGGAAGATACTCTTAACTTTACCTAAAATCAAAGAGATTAGTGTATCTGTCAATCATAAAGCCAATTTGGATCTATGGAATGCAAATATAGGGTTGCACTAAAACATCAAACCAACTAGTAATCTCATTCAGGCAAAAGAAAGTTACTACGACTAATTACAAATGCTTGTCGCTACGTAGCTAACGAAAAGCTGCACAATGATCTCGAACGGAAATGGATATGCGACGTGTTTTCCAAGATTTTAACTTAAAACATGAAATAATGTTGCTAAATCACATCAACGTGGAAGCAATACTTAGGAAACCAGGATAATGAAGCGGCGTAGTTACATAAACTAATTGCAGTACATATACAGTAAGTTGATAATATTCTTATATTTATACATTAAGTATTATACAGATTAATCATTTATAATTATGAAAATATTTCTTAGCTATATCATATAGCATTGATCTCAGCAAGTGATATTCGGTGGATACACTTTTATCCAGACTTTTCGTTTGAATATATTAAAGTAGGTTTAGAAAAAGGGAAAGGAAAACTTGATGCAAAAGGCCAAGAATAGTTTTCGTGATTTTTTAGGACTAGAGTCTGATCAATCTAGAGATTATTTCAGAAGATACCAAATCTTTTTCAATCTGATTACTGCAGTAAATAAAATTATTAACTCACAAATGTTTTCTGTTACTAGCAGCTAGCAATTAGAAACAGTTATATGTAGAACGAATTTTATTATGTGGGCGTAAATAAAAAATATATATTATTTTTAAAGGATATTTGTTTATTTTAGTTACAAGAAAATATATTCACAATTAAAACAAACATCATATAAAGTACTTACAAACAACTATACATCAATTAAACTAAAAGTGAACAGGTGGTAAACGTCTATTGAGGAAATAGTTGGGCGACAGGTCTGAAATAGATAAAAAAGTACCTGAGCACCCAATTTTCGGGAATAAGAGTATGATATAAAGAACTTTAAATCAGCCGTATAATTATTAAAGGAATTATCGGCCAGGTTGATTAACAACGGTGATTAGACTGATAATTAAGGCCAATGACTAAAAGTGTCATTAGAGAATAATGATGAAAGATAATAGCGATATCTGATAGCTATGATAAACTATGCTTGGATGAAGTATGACATGTGCTCACAGTACGAAGGGATAGCACGCGACGTACCAGCTTTTGTCCTAACACTAACAATAATGATGTGCAATGTGATCAAGGGATAACGCGCGAGATCTACTGTCACTAAGGTTTGTAGGCCTCGCTAGGTTTAAGCTGTATTTTTAAAATAAATTAACAAATGAACAGTACTGTTACTAGTGCACTCACTTCTCCAGCGCCAGCTATGATGGACGTGCAATGCGTACATGGGAGAAAGCTAAAAGCCACACGCGCACACGAAACCACTTTCGGTGGCGTTTATGTATGCTTCAAATTATCCATAGATCATAACTATACATCAAACACTTTGGCCACTATGACACTAGCCTCTGGTTTATAAGATAGGTACAATGTATATCTACAGTTGTAACCATAAAACTATTATCATTGATTTATAGTGATTATCAGTTATAATAATTATATAAATAAATAGCGGAAATGAGAATATTGATAACTGAATAGATAAATTAATAGATAACTGAATGTATAATTAAATAGATAAATAAACAAATGAATAGGTGAATAAATAGTTAAATGAATAGAATTAAAATGAAAAGAAAACTGGAATACTCTGTGAAATACACTGTTTTGAAGACTCGGGTTGTGCAGCATAAAACACTGCATAATAGAGACGATCGAAAAAAGCAGTTACCCTGACGGTCGTGGCTGCATAAATGAACTTTCATAGAGCTTGAAAAGCTCTTGGGCATGTTAAGTTATCACATTTGGCAACTGCAGTTCGAGGAGGGGGCTTAACATGTTGCCAATTATGGCAATTGTTTTTGGTTCTGGGTGTCTGCAAGGATGGCAGACCCCAATCGAGCAGTGGTGACAGCCTCGCTCTTTTAGTTTCTTTTCCGGTATCTCAATTTTCCCAGAAACATAAAACACACCAATAAAATATCAAATTACCCTTAAACGGTCGATTCTGGGATTTCCAACTCCTGGAACCATAAGTGTTTCTTTTTGTTCGTTTTTTTTAGAGATGAATTTAAACAATTATATTAAAAAATTATTCGCTTTTACATATATAACATATATACATCTAAAATGTATACAAACTAAAATTTAAACTATATAATCACTAAAATGTGTAACTTATTCCTATGCCAGATACTTCGACAGAAAAAGTCACGGAACCCAAATCCCTAAGGTCGGCTTAAAATTAACTTAAAGCTTTTTGGAGATTCGCAAAATCAGCTTAAAATTTAGTTCCAGTTCCTTTTTGTAATCAATATCTTGAAGTTGCAGATGATACACTACACACCAGTGTAATTTTCAGTACAAACATTTTATTGTAAACTGATTCTATTATATAAAGATTTATTAGAATAAAGAAATTATTAGGGTTATAATCTTATTATGCTTTTAATGTAAGTGATAAAGTAGTTTCCTTTTTAAATTTTTAGTATCTTCTTTATACCTACCAGCGTATGTCTATTTAACATGCGATATTAATCAGGTCTGGTTACTAATAATTTTTTAAACTTTTTATTATCAATCATCTATTTCTTTACATTTATCTCAATCATGTATTTCAGTTTATATAACTAAAATCTTCACTAAAAACCGCTGTACTCGATGTTGTGTTAACTGATGTTCAATATCACGAGTTTTGCTTGTTTACCTACAATTCTAAATGAAAATAGTTTTCGTAACCGTTTCTATTTGTCGGCTTATAGAGGCGTATCTTTTTGATAAGATAAATAAGTAGTGAGTTTTGTTAATTTTAAGGAGTCAGATAAGCCTTATTAAGCGTTATTAATAAAAATATTTATTTAAATAAGCATTAAAATAACCTACAGTAGAGAGAATATTAAAAAGTGTTCTCATTTTGAATTCAACAATTCTGCTACATGGGCTTAAGTTTGACAGCATACCGAATTTTAAACAGTATACGGATTTCTAGAATATGTCTCATAATATGTAAAATGTAGTCAGTCAATAGTCATTGCACAATAATTTGTCATGAATATTCAAAATAAAATGATTTCTTCCACCTAACAAATTACAATTTACTATTTTCATTACAGTAAAAATGTTATCACTATAAAAAATCTAATAGGTTCTTTGTTATTGATTAATTCATATTATTGGTTCCATATTTTTAGAATTTCACAATAAAATCAATGACAAAACTTGACAAATGAAAATCAAAGCTATGACCAAGATAAAATTAGATTTCAAAATCGATGCCGATTTCCTTAAGTAAATCAAATTATTAGAGCATATTTTGAGACCAGAAAACAACTCACATTTGGCAATATATGTGTTACGGATATTGGTTTTTCAACAGGTCAATTGAAAAGTCCCCGGCTTACCATTGTAAAACACATTTTTTTTGCAAAATTAGTTTTTTTATTCAACATAATTCCCTTCAAGGGTGATACACTGATTATAGCGACCCTCCAACTTTTTGATACCATTTTTGCAGTACGATTTGTTCTCTGCTTCAAAATAGGCGTCAGTTTCGGCGATCATCTCTTGGCGACCATCAAATGGTCGCTGGGGGCCAGATATGGAGTATACGCTGGATGAGGAAGAAAGTCGAAGCCAAATTCAGAGATTTTTGCCATCATTTTCACTGACTTGTAATACGGTGCATTGTCTTGGTGAAGCAGCACTTTCTTATTTTCCAAATGCGGCCGTTTTTCGGCGATTTCGTCCTTCAAACAGTCCCATAACGCTATATAATAGTCGCTGCTGATGATCCTTCTTTTTCAAGGTAGTCAATGAAAATTATTCCATGCGCATCCTAAAATACAGACGCCATAATTTTGTCAGTCAACTGTAGCGTTTTCCCACGCTTTGGAGCGGGTTCATCGTGTGCAGTCCACTCGGATGACTGTCGATCGGACTTCGGAGTGAAATGCTGGAGCCATATTTCATCCATTGTCATATATGTTGTTTTTAGCCAAAAGTGAGCTCGCACTTTGCATAGCTTTCTCATACCCAAATATTCGTAAATGATATGATGTAGACGTTCAGTTGATATCTTTAGAATGTATGCTATTTCATCAAATTTCAATTTACAGTCATTCAAATCATTTTGTGGATTTTTTAAATGTCTTCGTCGGTAACAACCTCTTTTGGACGTCCACTGCGTTCATCGTCTTCGGTGCTCATTTCACCACGTCTACACTTAGCATACCAATCTTTGGTCGTTGATTTTCCTGGTCAGTGTCCAGAATCTGGGCGTCAAGCCAATTATTTGCTTTGAACTCTATTTTTTCCCTTCAAAAAGCAATATTTTAACACGTGGAATTCCTTTTTATTCATTTTTTCACAATAACAAAAGTTGCTTTACTCAAAATGATAAAATTCACAAACTAATAACCCGACAGCTGTCAAATTTTTACACGCATCTTTTGAGGGTTAGGACTAACTAAAAAACATATGGATTTAATGCTAGTAGCGCCACATATGTGTCAGGCCGGGAACTTTTCAATTGACCTGTTATGTTAGATGTCTCTCAGTTCTCTCCATTAGATAGCAAATTAATGAGTAAATTGGCAGTGTCCAATAAGCTACCCATTAAATTTTATTTGTATACCTCTATTTGTATTTTTTTCCGTATCTCTAATTTCTATTATTCACAAGTAAGTGGTAAGTTTGGATTCAATTATAGATTTATGGGTCCTTAATATTAAATACTTATTAGTATTAAGATTTAGGGTCTTCTATCGGTTGTTTCCAAAAGAGAGTGAGGTTCGTTGTGAGGCCCAATATGTTATCAACCTCACAAGAGTAGTTTTAAGCATTGTTTTTATTGTCTGCTGGTAGGAAATTATAACTTGGACAGTTTCACCAATCAAGATAGATTAATTTGAAGCTGAAATTTTAAAACCCGAGGAAGCCGATCATTTAGCTATGGTATCAAGATAATTCTACATGGTACTAGCAACAGAATTCAAACTTGGTTCAAACAAATGTTAATATTTGGATTTACGCCATATAATAGGGGAATTTTAGCAATGTTGAAGAGTGAATTAATGAGAAAAGCACTAACAGGAATTCAACGGTCCTGAAATATGTGGTTAATTAGAAAGTTTTTTAAAAAATAAATACTATTGCCCTTTATATAACAGGACTGTAGTTGTTTAATAGTTAAGTAGCTTTAAGTTATCTTCAATCTCCAATTAGACTGTGATAGAGTACCATTTCTTAGAGAAACTGTCGTTAGTGTTTTATTCTAGATAGAGGGGACTTTGTATATGTCCAGATATTAAAAAGCATCAACTTTATATTAGATCTAACAATAACATTGCATTTTATTTAATATTTCGATCATATTCGCTACCCTATTCCCTATCATAACCCTACAAAGCATAATAATTAACATTTCGAAGATTTGTATCCAAACTTTGAAATTTGTAATAAAGTTTATGGAAATTGCATGTCGACTCGCCATAGAAATGTTTCGCGACACCAGAGGATTATAAAACACAAACACGAAAACTCCCACAGCAAAAACTTTAAATATACAAGGAAACTTTTGAAAATATTAAAGCATAACAGTAATACGGCGGATTAATTCGGCCTCAATTTCATTGCCTAATGAAAAGTTTCAAACGAGCCGGGACTTCTTGAATTTTCCTTTGTTTCACGTTTCATGTACTTCGCCAGAGACAAATAAAACCTTAGGACGTATTTTACAATTCTAATTAGATCGATTTCGATCGTCTTTTTCGCCGCGTGCTCTTCTTTGAGTGCCTCGTAAAACGTAAAAGATACATTTAAAAATTTACTACACATATATCAAGAGAGTCGTAGTTTTATTCGCTTCGAATGAAAAATAACTGAGAATGGGGGAAGAGGGTATAACCATTTCAATTTACTTTCTTCGTATCTAGTAGTTAACACAATGTAGGCTGTTTTATTTAAGAACCCACTAAATAAAATCCACCCTATATATTAATCCTTATTGTTTCTTTTCAGTAACGCTACCAATCTACGTTATATCCATAGAATTTATTGAAGACACTGCAATCCAGGTTCCTCCATTCCTCCATTTATAAGCTTGTGTAGTGTCTCCATCATAAAGCCGCTTTCTGTTAAACGAAATTACCTTGACCTCAAGTATATGATCAGATTATTAGCCTTCTCAGCTTCACACCATTTTTCATCTTCTTAAATGATAGTAATATACCTTCTTCTACGTCTAGATAGAAAATTTCACAATAAAATCAATGACAAAACTTGACAAATGAAAATCAAAGCTATGAACAAGATAAAATTAGATTTCAAAATCGATGCCGATTTCTTTAAGAAAATCAAATTATTAAAGCATATTTTAAGACAAGAAAACAACTCACATTTGGCAATGTTATCACAAAGATACAAAGATACATTTAAAAATTTACTACTCATATACCAAGAGAGTCGTAGTTTTATTCGCTTCGAATGAAAAATAACTGAGAATGGGGGAAGAGGGTATAACCATTTCAATTTACTTTCTTCGTATCTAGTAGTTAACACAATGTAGGCTGTTTATTTAAGAACCCACTAAATAAAATCCACCCTATATATTTATCTTTATTGTTTCTTTTCATTAACGCTACCAATCTACCTTAAATCCATAGAATTTATTCTTGGAGAAGACACTCCAATCCAGGTTCCTCCATTCCTCCATTTATAAGCTTGTGTAGTATCTCCATTATAAAGCCGCTTTCTTTTAAACGAAATTACCTTGACCTCAAGTATATGATCAGATTATTAGCCTTCCCAGCTTCACACCATTTTCATCTTCTTGAATGATAGTAATATACCTTCTTCTACGTCTAGAACATCAGCCATGGTTAGAAACCTCTTAACTAACACTTACCCCCAGAACCTTTAAATATTATTTATTTTCCCTCTAAAATGTTTACTCAATTTGCGCACATTTTCCTGACCAATACGATATTACATGTTTACAAGTTCTTCTTTCCTGAAAACAAAATTCCACAAGTTTCTTTCCAACAATCCTGAGCACAACTTTTGATTTACCAGGTGTACCGGAAAGTCATCACATAGTGGTTTTTCATCCCAAATCGTCTCCTTACAATAAGATTATAATTACCGTCATTCAAGGCTTACGATATTACATTCAATCGATTCAGATTTAACCCTTATCAGTTCACTGGCGGTCATGCAATAAACATATAGTCAATTAATAATAGTAGTGTCAATATGTGTCTGTCAGAAGTTGTAAATTGGTTTTACAGTCAGACAATATCATGCTTATCATTTTATTCTATTTAAAAAAAGATAGAATGCTGGTAGAAAAGTCCGAACATGTAAAGGAATGAGCCTGCTAAAGTTGTCCGTTTGCCAAGCGTCTGAAAATTCTTTAAAATATTATAATTACGGGTTATAATCAGGCAAATCTTGTTTTAACTCTTTGTTTTAATAAATTAGAAATCGCCGCGGTTTTTATTGAAAATATTTTTTGCGCCTTGCAGCTGCACTCTATATTAAATAGTACGGACACGGTCACTAAAATATCTCAAAAAATAAAAAATAATATAACCTTAAATTCGCCAAAAAGAAACCGTATTTATGCGAAACAGGGGACGAATCAAGATCAACTTGTTGTTTCAGATATCAAATATACGAAATGTATAAAACAGTAAGTAGTTTTTTCAATCGAAACATAATTTAATAGAATTATTTGAGAGAAAAGTGTTAGTCTGGAAAGTATCCATAAAAATCCAAAAAATATACAGCTACTTGAGTGATGTAGAACATCCGTTCATACATTGTTGGATAATCTAGGATTTAAGTGGTGTAAAGATAACCCACGAAGGGGTTTAATGGAACTTCCAGAGATTGCTTTTAAAAGAATACAATTTTTAAAAACGTATAACAAAATCAAGGAAGAAATATATCAATTTATATATTTAAATGAAACATGAATATTTCAGAATTGTACATTTGGTTGCTCATTTTGCAAGATGATAGTAAATATAATATAAAGGCAACAAAAGTTGATTGAAAAAGGTAAATAATTTGTTAGTTATAACATTTATTCATCGCTGACATATAGTTCTTCGTGCTGAAAACAGGAATGGTTTTATATCTGGTGCAGAATTAGTGTTTCTCTAAGTCCAAGGGTGACTGCCATGACGAAATGAATAACTTGTCTTTGCAGTAGTTTGAAAATCAGCTTTTAAAGTACTTGGTACCATGAGTTATTGTTATGTATAATGCACCATTATCTACCATATATATAGTACACTGATGGGGAAAAGTCCAACAAGTGCACCAACAAAGGCTGCAATTAAGGAATGGCCTAAAGTACATAAAATAGGTTTCGATGAAATCATGTTAAAGAATGAACTATTTCAAATTGTTATTCGGCAAATATAAATGAAATATTTAATTACATTTTATGTAATTTACTTTTTTAGAAATAGGCCTGAGACAAGAATACATAGCACATCAGATTACTGAATGTTATGACCACAGAATATTACATCTTCCTCCCTATCACTGCATTTTTAATCGAAATGATTTCATACGGGGTATCGCAAAGAATTATTACAATAAATATTCAGGTCGATGTGTATATTCAAACAGAACTGTCTGGATTTATGGAAAGAGGCATTGTTGAAAATAGCACCTTCGGTTTGTGTGACATCGATCAGACACATTGAAGAAGAAATTGACAAATGGTAGAATCTTGAGCAAGTTTTTGATAGATTAGAAATAAACAGCTAAGCTATCAACTTGATTAGTGTTTCTGAAAGTGACAGTGATTGAATAAAACCTTATGAATGTTGGTTTATGATTCAATGCTGACGATTACCAAGAACAATACGTATACAAGAACCCTACCTATACAAGTGTGGAAAAAAGTTTAATGTATATATAATAAAACAACACTAACCTATAAATTATTGGCGCTGTATAATTAATTGTAGTTTCAAGTTCTTCCATAATATATGTATTAGATGTATTATAATATTAAAATAAATTATATTTAATAGAATATTTGTTCAATTATTTTATTTATATTAAAATTTTGTTATATGTCAGAGCCAAAATAGACTAAAATTCAGAATAGCAGCGGCAACATTGCGACATTTCCCATGTTATTGCTATTTTGAATTGACTATAGATAGCCCACCCCACTGTTAGTTTTATTCACGTTCGTCAATATCTGTATACCGCTTCCTCAGCGAATGTTCCCGCTTATTCTTAATTAAATCCCACTACAGTTTTACAGACTACAGAGACGTCCTTCCTGGAGACAGTAGTCTTTCTAGACACCGAGCTTTCTTTAGGAAATAAATTATACCGATAAAATGTAATGCTTTTAAAGATTATTTATTGACCTACGACGCCTAATGCCAATTGTAGCTTTTCGTTTGCTGTGTTGATACCAGCACCGAGTCTCCCACACTTCCTCTTGGTACCCGCTTTTTGCTCGTACGATACGTCCCCAGGCCTAGGCCCCAGGTACATTAGGTCGATTATCTTACATATCATGTGAAAGGGGTTTATCCAAGTAATGTATCCCATTTATTTTATTTTTTTAGTGTTTGCATTCAACATATTTTGCATTTTTTATATATTGTCTATATTTTGTGCTTGAATTTTAATTGTTGTGTTGCTATTAGTATAGTCAATAAAATAATTTTTAACTCGGCGTCCAATACCAATACTCCATGTATAAAATTCAGTAATTATATATTACGAAATTCCAGTTCTTATAAAGATGTTTCGATTAGGCATAAGATATTTGTTAGGAATGTAGAACTCAAATTGATATAGACATGATATAAATACAGTCCGGTCTCAATTTCTGTACTTTTTAAGGCTTTTTTATGTTTTTGCGTACTTAAATGTTTTGTACTTGGACAAAAAGACATATCTATTTAAAGTTTCGTAAAACAATTACTCAAAATTGTAAACGGGTAGATAATAATTGATGAATTCACACCATGTTACCAACAAACCATAATTGATTCAGAAAACATTTCACATATTGCATAAAACTACACAAAATCACCATGATCATCAAAATACCATGATCGTATTATATTAGATGTTATTATTTATAGCAATGAACACATTCAGTCGAATCTCTTCATAGTAAGAACCTATCATTCGTTTTCGAAATATGAACGCACAAACACTTTTTAGCAGTGCTAGACTTTCAGTGATAAAGATGACCAAAGAATTAGGTTCTATGACCGACTTGACGATCTTGTCTCCATTCGTCACCGCTCCAACCGAAACAACCAAATATATTATATATCCAGAAACATTTCATTAAGGATATTATATAATCAAAGAGTTTTTTACTCTACTGTGAGAATTACAACGTATGCCGGCTACAGCTAGTATCTTCTAATACCGTATAAAAACCCAGTCATTTATCAGGAATCAAGTCACAACAAGCAGATATTTTAAATCGATTAGTTTGTTCACTTTGAATAATAAATCAATATCATCGTTCAAAGTTTATTTACTCAATTTTGAAAATGCCTTTTCAAATTTTAAGACTATTTTCAAAATTAAATTCATATCTGCTAATATTAGATCTCTGCATGCACGCATTTCTTACTTTAAAAAGCAATTTATTTTAAAAATTTTTACAATATATGGGAATCAAAATATTTTCACCATTTTCCTATTTTTTTCCATCTTCCTATCTATGTATATTTTATATACATGTACAGTCTCACCGACGTTGTATAAAAATATTTCTCCAACCTCAAAGATAGTCCTTCAAACTTGTGAAGGTGAAGAATGAGATAATAGAAACAGTTGTGATGGCGTCATTACTGTTAGTTCTATTGATTCCTATTCTAACAGAAATGTGATAATATTATCAGTTACGAAAACATGTCGAAAAGACGATGTTGGTTAATTATGATGTCCAGGTTACTTAATCTGGACTAATCCATTACTTTTTGCGCTTAGGATGTGTGTCGTAGCAGAACTTTTTATCTCCTACTCTTCTATTTTGCTAGCAAGCAAAAAAACCCTGATATTGAAACGGTTCTGTCAATCTGTATTGTAGTTATTTTCTAAAAGTTTGAGCGGGTTTTTCATCCAATAAGACGTGCAATGTATTATCTTCGAATTGGTTGTTCAAGTCACTCTTTATCATTGACCTTAACGTCACCGCTTTTAAAACATTGAAACCAAAACGTACATCTGAAACATATGTATCATTACCATAAGCTTCTAAAAGTATTGGATTGGTTTCAGCCGCATATTTCTTCAAATCACAAACAACAAAAGTAATGAATGTAGAAACAACCCGAACAATTCAATAATACTAAAAGGAAAGCTATTACTTTATATAGAGAAATGGCAAAAATATCGAGTTTAATAGTTATTTTATGTACCATTGCTTACATTGAACATTTTTACCACTTGATGTCGATAACCAAAGCAGGAATTTCAAGAAATTGAAGATAAATTCAAAGTTTAAACGTTATAGATATTGTTCTGGCCCCGCTGACTGTTATTTTTATCAATCGAGAATATACCCTCGTCTTTCTAAACTTTCGATATGTAAAATAAAGGATTTTTCCGATTAATAACTAACATTTGAGAAATAAATACTGTTTTACCAATTTTGATACTCGTGGGCGAGTATCACGATTTTAAGGCTATAGTAATATTATTCTAACAGTGGTTGCAAACAGTGACAGTCTCATATACATGTAAAAGAATTAGCAAATAAACACATCAAAGAGATGTTATTCTTAATTGGTTATCTTAGAGAATAAAAGTATCCTGCAACTTTCTTTTCTTTTGATTCTAATGTCAAGGACTTGAAGATATGGGCTTAGTTTAACTGGATGCCGTTTAGAATTAAAATAACTTACGATTACATTTGTTAATATTATATCAATGGTAAAGTTATTATGGGATAATTGATATTTGTGAGTTTCTTGAAATATCTTAGAAAGTTATCATTGGAAAATGGAATTTTCTACTTACTAAGATTAACAAATATTTTGAATACAGAATTCTGGTTTCAATCAATAGAAAAATATTCTAATACAAATTTAATATTAAACTTAGAGTTTAGATATACCTTATATAGTTTATAAATACTTAATAATAAAATACGTTTATATAATAAAATACAGTAAATGTTAATAAATAAGAACTAATAAACCAAAAGTTATTATTATTCAAAGGAGAGAC
The DNA here is from genome assembly GCF_030347505.1 of Rhynchophorus ferrugineus. NCBI lineage: Eukaryota > Metazoa > Arthropoda > Insecta > Coleoptera > Curculionidae > Rhynchophorus > Rhynchophorus ferrugineus. The sequence continues at coordinate 83,601,783 of NW_027472580.1, read as the reverse complement.
AACAAATATTAGTGTATATATTTTAAGACCATGATGCAATAATAATATAATTAATTTATTGGGAAAAGTAATCAAGATGGTAAATCCATATCGAGAAAAAAATACGTTCTTGCTTTATAATTTTGAACTTGAAATCTAAATAAATAGAAAAAAAACGGGCGAAAGAAATTGCCTGTCTTCAAACTTATCCCGCGATGTTTACGGTTCTTTGTTTTGGGATTTCGAATTAAGCCGCTTGGCTTCGACTGTAAGGTTTTGTAAATAAAGCGCAAAAACCACGGAAACACCAATTTACGTGTTCTAGATGTTTCGTGTAACGGCAAAAGGAACTAATTAGGTTTTAATTCCTTCGACTAATGAATAAGTCGGACCTTTTGTAATCACGTTTTTTTAGATTATTTATGTTCATCTTTTCTTTAACTTTATTATTACCAAAATCTAAAATTATTATTATTATTAATAATAAAACATTCTAAATTTATTGTGTTATATTTATGTTATATGGATTGTTATCTCTTGAACAGTCTAACTTCAAAAAAATTAGAAAAATCTTCCGCAACCTTATACTTTTTTGTTAATTATTACAATTATTAAAAAAAGAGTGAAAAACTGTTCAGTACATACTTAAAAACAACTATAAAATCTCATAATTAATCACTATGAAAACAAATAAAAAACAATCATTCAAAATTTTTCCATGAAAGAATTATTTAAACAAAAAGATAGAAGTTATACGATGAAAATCTGGTGCGCAAACTCGAAAGTTTTTGGTTTTAAAAAAATTATAAATGTTTATAATCAATTGATGGCTGATGAGCTATTTTTCTCTTGTAAATAACTTCTGGAGCATTAATAGACTTAAACAAGTAGTAGTTCGATGGCATCCCGTCAATCTAGGTGCCCTCATATCATCATATATATTTTTGTAGAATATCTATAAATAGCTTTGCCTTTTAAAACTAAATCATATTTTAAAAGAAATTGACTTAATCTAGTACCACTAATTGAATATTTTTCTCCCAAGTCTTTCAAAACATGGCCTTTCTATGTAACGAAATCCTTCATTACATTTGCATTGTGTAGGATAAAGTAGGTGGAAGAAGAGCATCCTTTGGATAATATCACATATTATAAAGCAGTAACTACGTGTGTTGTGTACGCTAAGTGTACGCTAAGTGCTGTTACTTACAGTATAGAAATCATTTTAAATCGCCATTTTAATGACCGCATCACGTTAGACAAAAAGCAAAACACATTAGAACCAAAATAAAACAACTATACTGGTTAGTTGGAAGATACTCTCAACTTGATCTAAAATCAAAGAGGTTGATCTATAATACAATTATAAAGCCAATTTGGACCTATGAGGTGCAAATATGGGGTTGCACTAAAAATTCAAATCAGTTAGTCATACAGCGCTGTCAAAACAAGATTCTTCGATTGATTACCAATGCTTATCGCTATGAAACCAATGAAGAACTGCACGATGACCTGGAAATCAAATGGATTTGCGAAGTTGTGCAGGATTTCGCCTTGAAACACGAAAGAAGATTACTAAATCATTCTAACGTGGAAGCAATACAACTGCTGGACAGCGCGCAGGGTGTCGGGAGATTGAAACGAACAAAACCATACGAACTTGTGTGAACATTTAGTGTGTATTATTAGTGTAATCTATAGCTATAAGTTAATAATTAATAAATAATTTTAATTTTATAATTGAGGAATACATACTGATGTATTATCTCGCACTCGTCTTGCTTGTTAATTAATCCAAGCACATAGGAAAAGTAGTAATAAATTAATTGTAATAATAATAATAATTAAGATTTTACTAAGCGTATCTAATAAAGATGTTATAAAAATATTTAATGACTTACCTACATCCAGACCATACAAGCACCACTAACATTAAATAATACTATAATTCCATAGAATAACAACGCTAAAATGAAACTTGATACAAAACTTCGCTGGAAGGAACATATAAAGAAGAAAAGAAAAGAACTGGAATTGAAATATAGGAAAATGTATTGGCTAATTGAATAAGATAAAAATAATAAGAAAATCACACTTATCAGTATATAATAAATTGCTATTATATAAGCAAATGCTGAAACCTATATGGACATACGAAGTTAAATTATGAGGATATTCTGCAAAGAGTAACATAAACAAATTACAAATTTGTTAAAAGAAAGTCCAAAGAAGTATTGTGGGCGCACCTAAATACTACAAGACTGACTACCTACATCGAGACCTTCTTATACCCACACTCAGGTAAGAAACTCGAGAGAATTGTAAGGAGGCATGAGGAAAGACTCCATTCTCATGAGATTCTATTGAAGTATTGCAACTTTTGGATACCACTAGAGCAGGGCACAGACTCAAATGAGTCAAACGATCTGATCTTGTGTAGTGTTGTGTAGTGAGGTGCAGTTAATAAAAAATGCAACAGTATAAACATTAATTCTACAGAGACTGAGATAGGGCCGATGGGTCCTCCTAGTTATATACCTAGATTTAAGTTATCATAAAGACAAATTGTGGGTTAGTCGGAACCGATTAGTGACAATGTAATAATTAAATAGTTTTAAAGAATGGATGACTCGGAGGGGACTATCAAATTTTATAAAGTCTGAACTGCATGACCAACAGGAACACATGAAGGCGGTTATCATTGTGTAGCAATAAAGCTCTCAGACTAAGCTTTATTAGACTATGAATAGCTTTAATTTAGTCATATTATGTTTCAGATTCAAATTTTTCATCAAAGCGTTAGTGTCACAACTACATTTGTATAATTGTTTCGTTGTAAATCGTTTTTCTTAATAAAGGAGCAGATCTCGTTCATCATAAAAGATTCGCCTTCTCGTGTTACAAATGTAGATGCCCAAATCATATATTCGAGCGAAAGTAGAAGTTCGTAAAATATTGAATGTTGAATACGTAATAGGTGGAAAAAACAGACAGAGCATTCAGGTAATTTACTATTCATTTTTTACGGTACCAATAAAATCATCCATCCAAATGACTTGCAACATATGGAGCCCATGAATCACCTTGGTTCTTTATCTTCATATTAGAGTAGCTTTTCAAACAAATATTTTTTGAAACACTCTAAAATTCATATAGTATCAACATTAACAATAGGGATGGGATTCGGTTGATATTACAAAGCTTATTATTCACATTTAGTAGTTTTTGAAAGCAGAGTTTTTGAATATATTTATTATCGCACAGTGTAATTTGAGTGTATGTTTTGTTAGTTTGAAGGTAATATACCAACGATATCCCTTTTCAATTCCAAAAATGCGATTCCTATTTTTGGCGATTTTTAAAGATTTTTCGTGAACCAAACGGATTGCTAAATATGCGAAATTTTTTATATCTATTTATGTATATATATATATATATATATATATATATATATATATATATATATATATATATATATATATATATATATATATATATATATATATATGTATATATATATATATATATGTATATATATATATATATATATATATATATATATATATATATATCTGACCCATATATTGATTAGTTCCATTATGTAGAGGGTTTCTTTGTTTCAGGATGGAGCCAGTGGAGCGATTGGTCGGCGTGCAGCGTGTCCTGCTCGGGCGGCATCCAGCAGAGGACGCGGCGTTGTCAGCAAACCAAATGTCCCGGTTTTAACGTTCAGCAGCGGCACTGTAATTTATTTAGGTAATGAGGATTTCAGGTTGATAGGTCTCGCAGTTTATTAGTTAATGGACGAACGAGGGCTTATCCATATCAATTCTCCCAGTCTGCTTTGTTCGTCTGGCGCGTTTTGGGCCAATTGAGTTTTTACAATCGCTAAATGCGAGCATTATTGGATGATATTGTCTCATTAAATATACCACGGTTTATCAGTTTTTATAATGTTAAGTGGTTGCATGTATTCTCGTCACTTTTTTCTTTATAAACATAATAATAATAATATATATTGATCTGGTAATCAGTATATCTATTACTGTCTATTGCTGATCTTTTTGGCTACAATATTTTGCTCGATATGTGTAATTGCTTCCGATAGACATCTGCAATAGTATTTTCATTCTGCCACCACCACATGCACAGCAAAACATTATGGACTGGGGTTTATCGTAGCAGATCCAGTTTTCACTGCCCCTCACAAGCGTCACATAAGTCTCCTTTTTGGCCTGATAATGGATAATGTTGTTGAATCGGTATATAATTCCATTTTCGCAGTGTTACTGTAACCATTTTCCCTATTTCTGGATCTGGATTATTTTTTTGGATCTTATGATCTTTGAATTAATTTGCTATCCTACACACTGTTTTTTTTATTGACATCAACTGATCCACCATTATTCTCAAATCGTCAATAACAAAATCAACAATTGATATATAGTGAAATAACAGCGCTGTAAACTTCTAAAAGTGTTTGACGGGCTTCGGCACCATATTTCCTCCAAAAAAAAACGACAAAAGCAATTAATGTCAAAATTTCTATATTGAGATTTCCGTAATAAATAAACGTCGGTATATACTGAATAACACATTAATACAAAATTCAAACTGTTATTTTATTAATAGTTAGATTACCTTGTTTAACAGTTGCATATGTATACTTCGTATTTGTAACAATTGATATCACTGATCAAAATACATGCAAGACATTAATAATTATATAATAAAAAGTCTCAAATAAATAATATCGAGTGAAATTCTCAATTAATAATTTATATAGCACTTATGTTTTTAGAAATTTTTATTTTAAATAATTTGTAAGTTCTGAATAATTTTAGAAAAGTTTACAAGTCCCAGACATGAACTTGGTTTATTCTATATATGCCAATAACCCAATTCGATGGCTTTCAGTAATTTAACCTATAAAGAAAAACTGTAAGAAATAATTTCTGTATTGTTTAAAATCCAAAGTCAGACTATATTTCTAAGTAATCTTGCGGATGCACCCTTGCGTCAACTGAACTAATACCTTGGATGACATGTAAAACAATATTTTTAATATACACAGACAACACAAAATTTGTTATCCTATTAATCCTCATACAGCTTCTTTATTTATGGAGCACTGGATTTATATGCTACTGTATTCTATCTTATCTATTTATAACTATTTCCAATCAATTAAATTGCATACGAATAATTGATATCGTTATTTCTACGGTAAAACTGTCACATTATTGCTATTTCTCCATAGCGTCTATGGAACATGTTGATTTTTGCTTATGCTAAAAGTCGCCCACAGATTAGTAAAGTTTATTAAATGTATCCAAGGTTAAAAAACGTGTCAGATATCAAAGAGATCACAATTATCGAATGCAAAGAGATGGATTAAATTGAAGGGTTCTTGTTATTTTCAATTGTTTCACAAAATTCCTTAAACCCACTCACTTGTATATACTGCTTTTACTAGGTTATCCACCAAGATAGCTTTCCTCCCCAAAAAAGTCTGTCCCAGATCCCAGAATAGTTCTAGATACTCATCAAATATTGCAACAACAACAAAATTAGTTAGAATTCACTGATTTAATTATCTTGGTTCTCATAATTTATGTTCATGGAGTCGACTCATCTACCGATCTGTCACTGCCACATTTTTTCTCATTTAAAGTAGTTTAAAGTAGAGAATAAGCTAACATAATAAATAATACATCTAATGCTTATAAGGTTTTAATAATTTGTAAGTGTTATTTATCGTAATTGCTCAAGAAATATTACTATAATACTAATGTTAATTAATACATATTTGTTTTGGTTTTAGTTGTAACAATACCGTAGCACCATTCCAAGAAGGGCAGTTTTTCCATCCGGGCAAGGAGGGTTGGCAAATAGCCCCAGATCGGCCGACAGCTTGGCGCCTCTCTGGAAGCGCGTACTTCTGGATACCCGTCTCTGTTTTGTTCTCAGAGAATCAAAAACCGGAACACTTTCCGAAAGAATTTTCCTTGGCAATGACCATTCGAATACTAAATGTAAGTAATTGTTCTTGGATTAATGGCGTATTAGTTACTTAATGTATATCTGAATGTTTGATGTGACATAATGAGGAAATACATTTTGCTTAAAAGTTAATTTGGAAATTATACATATACTTAATTGTATTTCTTAGTGTTACAACCATATATATGGTTTTGAAAGCACTATCTAACAAACTCTAAAAACAACTTATAAAATTTATTTCTAAAATGATTTATTTCTTTCTACCTGACAAAACTTATTTTCATTTTGTACATGTATAAAGACAATGGCTGGGTCTGAGGTTCTGCAGAACTATTGGTAGTGATGGAGAAGCTGTTGTATTTTGAAACCATAACTTCTTCTACAATGGCGTGATACCACGGAAAATCGTTAATGTGGATGGAGAAAAATCGGTGGCTAAGACACCACTAACAGTAGCGACTTCATCAGAAAACTAAGCAACACAAAAGAATAAGTTCAAAAAACGAATAAACCAAAAGAATAAGACAATGTCTAACAATAATGGCAATATCGAGGAGTACATATTTTAAATTCCAAAAAGAATTCTATATGGTGTAGTTGGACACTTTTAGAAATAAGTGGTGTAATAGAATTTTCTTCAAATATTATTTTGCGAATGAATTTTAACATGTGCTATATATATATAGCTAATTGATAAGGCAAAGAGTTTATTTTTTCCATTGTCTCACGTCTTGCAATATGCATTATTATATATGCATATTGCTTAATAATATTATATATGCTTAATAGCATTTTGAAAACCAAAATCATGAATGGACTCTGATTACAAGTTAGTGATTTTAACACTAGTAGTTCTTACGTGTTGTACGGCCTTTAAAACGTTCAACCAATCATAGGCACTTACTCTGGATATGATATATTTAAAGGGTGATATTCCTATCATTTAGAATGTTTGGAAAACTGAAATACTATTTTTTCACACCAAATTTAGGTTACCTATTGAATTTTGTCGCATATATTGAAAATCTAAAATCGCACTCTAGTTGTTAAATGCAAACAAGTTAGTCTCATTAACACACCACTGACCATGACACTACTGCTAAGGTCTTACTAACCAAATAAAATCTCATACGAAAGCTTGCAAGCGATTTATATTTAAACACGCAGAGTTAAATATAAAATTGAATTTAATATATAATTCTAAAAGTTACACGTACTCATATACCAAAACAAACTATATATACCCACGAAAACAACAAATTCCAATCAATAGTTGTAATAGAATTAATTTAAAATGTATTTTCTTAAATGTATCCGTCTTCAAATAACTCAGTTTAGCGATATTTAAAGTTTCAGGAATGTTTTCAAACCCAAAAATAAAATAAAACTTCTGGATAAATCTCGATCCATACTTAAATCGAGAGCGGGCCGTACATCTCGTTTAATGGATTTCCAATATCACTTGGGTATTTTTTCAAGTATTTTTGATACGATATAACAGTACTAAAATGTTAAATTATAGCAGTTTAACATATAATAAAATAATCAAATTATAATATGTGAAAAATTACAGGATATTTTATTCTTACTATGTAAATATTCCATAATGTATAAGAGGATTATGAATTAATTTCCTAACATTTCTGTAAATGCGCAGCTTTATTTTTCACCATATTGTCTTTTTGTCTGTCTTTATATTAGTTGTTATTTTTCTTATCTTTCCACTATTGAAATACCAGATTTCAAGAAACCAACTTCTTTTCAGGCTGTTTAAGGCACTTTATTTTCAAGGATTATTTTTCTGTAATCTGATTATTTTTCCATTTTAAAAATATATTTATTTAAAAAATTGGTATCATATATATTTTACAGCACCTTTAACAAATTTTCCAAAACTAACAGCATGGCAATACCATATCAAAAGAACGATGTTAGTTACATTTACGCGCTTCTTCAGAATTTCAAAATCGTGTGCCAGCTAGGCCCTGCTGCATCGATCTGAGTAAGTGGTACTCAGAGGCACTATGACTGGCGAATATGCTTGATGCAGTAGAAGTTTACATTCAAGCTGCAACAATTAATCCTTCATAACTTTTCTAAAATATTAACGGGCGTTATAATTCAAGAGTATGACTTTGCATCTTTTACTCGCTCTTGCTGATATTTTTGCTACAATATAACGTTCGGTTTGTTCAATTGATATTTGCAAACACTGTAGGTAATAATTTAATTCGGTTTTAGCAGCTCGTAATCGTCTATGCCTTGCTAATCCCATCATATGCAAACAGCGATACTTTATAGCCATACATATTCCTTCTCGACATCGATATTGATGACACTCCTAGACTACCCCGTAACTCTTTACATTTTGGTTTTCTGACATAGCATGGAGCGTTTGAGATTCTTCATAGGACCTTATTTTGGAAAACTTGAAGCCGTTTCACCTAGTGTGACAAATTTGAAGTTAGTAATCATTAGATCTGTAGGGGAGTTTGGACCGAGTTAACATATGGTAAAATAAGCATTTTATGGATATGGAGAGTCTGCTAAAAGGACAGATCAGAGAAGATAACAAGTTTGCTATCCCCGATCCTTTCTCAAAAGCTTTCTGGATTTGGGAATGCCAACCGAACCGCCAGGCGAAGTAGAGACCAAGGTACGTGATGTTATCCATCCATGGAATTGATGCGGTATCGATATGGAGTTGCGAGACGCGCAGTGCGTAACGCTAGTTATGCATTTTGTAATCAAACTGTCGTGCCAGATCTTGATAAAAGCTAGGTCCAGAAAGACTGCTCCAAGATTTTTACGTTGCCCAAGAGACTGATGAATGTGTGCGGCCAGGCGGGTGGCCTGATTGACGGATGAATGGTGAGCGCGAAAGTCGAATTGGGCCTCAGGAATTATGTCGTTTTCCTTTATAAAAGAGTTGAGAGCGTAGGGTATTGCCTTCTCAGTCAGCTTCGAAATGGCACTGAGAAGGCTGATGGGCCTGCAGTCAGATGGAGATGATTTTGCTCTTTTCTTAAGAATAACCGCTATATGTGCGTGTTTCCAATACGCCGGGAAATTTTGCAGCTTCGCGATGAAATTTATTATGTTTACGAGTTCCGCAAGTTGTTTATGTGGTAGCTTTTTTAATTCGGTAAACTCAGGGGGATTCAGGGGGATGACATTGTGCTTCTTCCCCACGACGCATCTAGAGACACACCAGAACGAAGGGGTCCCCCAGGCTTTGGTCCACGAGAAATGGGTTCTATTTCACCGCTCGCCAGGTCGAAACAACCTCCGTGGCCCTTTGCAAGTTCTGTTTCTGCATAGACCAGTTTTGATGCGAATTTCAGGTTTAATAGAAACGGGGAATGTTGGTTCCCCACTGTTAGGGTGTGAGCTAGTAACTCGAAGTCTTGTAATTTACTCTCGTCATCCTGGTCGGTTATCTTAATGATATATATATAAGAAATCACAACTATTAAATCGGCAGTAATTGAATTGGTATAAAAATCGAGAAACAAGCTATTGCAGGAGAAGCATCACGATAAGTTTTTAAAAGTGATTAATTCGTTTGGCATCATATTTATTTAAATCAAACAAAGCAGTCATGTAAAAAATTACATATACGATGCTCTATGATATAGTCTGAATAACTCAATATTACCAAATAAAAAACGTATTTAATGCAGAAAAATATTAAAATCACCAGGTTTAACTTTTCCCTTAGGATGAGTAAAAGTTGATTACCTTCATAATTCTTGGTACATATTAGCGAATACTTATCTTTGATAAAGAAACATGGTACTACTTAGTGGGTATTCTATTAGTATTTATGTTGCATGGACAATATCACTCTAGTTAATAAGAGCAGCATGGCTTTGATGACACACCACTTCGAAATGTTTAAAAAATGCAAAACTGTATAGACGATCTCTACGTCATCGCCATATTACCAGAGAGACGGAAAAAAGTTGATGGATGATGGAAAATATATTGATTAATATATATTGTAACAATTTTTCTCAATAAATGTCATTTTGAAGTAAAAATAATCAGAACACAGTCAAGCACCTAATATAAAGCAATTTGTACTTCATATTTCAAGTATGCCAAACAAGAGTTTAATATTGCATCCCAAATGAATAAATTTACTTGAAATGCAGCGAATGCAGCAGAATTACCTTGTGCAATATTTTTCAGGAACATAATCCTACATATATCGAATTTATTTCGACATGTCGTGGAACTAATATACGCTATCGAGCACGGATTTGAATTGTTTGCAATAAACGCATAAAGTGGTTCGGTAAAATATTTGTATTGAACTGAATGTTATTACTTAATAGTTATTGATGAACATGTAATCCGATTCAAGTATGTTATTGTTGATATTATGATATAAACTAACCAAATATGACTTGATATAATTGGCATATATGAGTCTAATGATTAGTTTTAAAATTTTGTTAATTTGAAGCTTTACTGTGATTAAATGCTACGTATGTACTTTACTTGAAGTACTTTCCATCGATAGCCTCTACTTATTTCCATCTTTGGAGAAATTTACAGGTTCAATCTCTAAAGAAGGATGTATCCTTTAATCCACGAATTCACCTATTTTTTTTGGTATCTTCATAGGAAGTGAAAAGCTGCTCATACAGGTCACGACTGATATGTCGAAATAAATAATAATCAGGAGGAGCATGGTCTGGAGAATACAGCGGCTGTGGTAGCACTTCGCATTTAAATGGTTCCAAATATGATTTCACCGGTTTTGCAACATTTGATCGAGCGTTGTCCTACTGAAGAATAACATTATTGTGCCCCAAATGCATCAACTTCGTCGACAACGATCCCCATTGTACACCACACCAAGCTGAAGCCATCAAAGAGAGAGAATTAGCTTAGAACTATTGATCACCAGTAACAATACGATACACAACACTTTTACAATTTTGCCATTCAAACAGTATTTCACACATGAGCAAACGCCTTTCAAAGCGTCTTGGCTTCAATTCATGCAGTACGAAACATCCAATCTTTTATATCAATCCAATATTCTACAACCGTTTGGATATGATTTCTTGTATTACTTACTTATTTCTGCATATTATTATGTCGTTCTATAGGGAACATCATCGAGTAATGGTTTCCTCTTCTTCATTTTTTCTTGGATGATCAGAATGCTTTTTGTCTTCGGTATGAAAATCCCCAGTTTCAAAACGTCGAAAGCAGAATTCACATGTTGAAGTCACAAGTTGAAAAATGATGATGCCTAGCTTACACACACTTGATGACCTTTTGTCGTCTTTTTCTTCAAATTGAAGAAAAATTAAAACGATTTACCTCAAATACGATTTACTCGTTACAAATTCAGACATTCTGAACGCACTGAAATTTTTCTTTAGAATTCCAGTGTCAGCACATTGTCTGTAAATTCTTTAAAATTAATTTATAATCCTATATTGCAATTATATTAACGCCGATTACAAATATTATAATAATAATATCACGTGTTTATTGTTAGTTATATTATTTGTTTTGTTCACAGTCCACTCTGGGAACCATAGCCAGTTTACGGTCGCGCCATCGACAGGATTCCTACTTGTCTTTTGAAGTTGCTGGTACCGACTTAAAACTAATCCATGCGACGGAAAATGGAACAGATGTTGTTAGAATACCAGCGGGATTAAGTGACGGGATGTGGCATCAAATTGCAGTTAGGTAAAATAATTTTCACAAAAAATGTATTTTATTGTGCCAAAAATGCACTAAAAATCTCTGATGAGAAATCCTATACCATAACATAACCATATATTTTTTGAACACTCCTTTAACTGTTCTATTGTGACAATATAATAAAACAATGTGCTAATAATAATAATCTGTCAATTAGCTTCCAATAATCACCTTTTGAAATTATTTCATATAATAATTATTTCGTAGCGTCAGTAATGTCATTTTCATAGAGTCTTCCGCTCATGTACCCTAACAAGCCGTATAAGATGAAGCAGCTCTCTTCATATCAATATTTTCTAGCCTTCATAGTTTTTTAAGGACACGTTTAAATAAGCATTGTCGTGAAAAAAATTATCGCACGATTCATGGCATTCATTCAGTAGGTAGCGTTCGATAGATAAAATTTTACTTGGTTTATGTTACATTATTAACTCAATCAAGAAGTGTAACACCAAATACACTTCTTCTTGGTATACTTGTTGATAGATTTGACTAAAAATTATTTGTTAAGCTTAATATCTGGCCTCTTACAATTTAGATCATTTCTATATTCTAATAGATCTATTAATAAAGTAATAACCACAATAATCCAACGCAAAAGTATTTAAAGGGTAAATATTTAATTTTTATTAGGGAGTAAATAGATATAGGAAGTATATTGTTAATAGTAACATTGTAATATTTTATTATTAAAATAATTTTTTGTATATCCTCTTTTTTTAATGTTAACATATGGCTTCTACGACTATAATTCTCAGCATCATGCCCCATAGAATTTGTGTTATTGTCAGGTTAAAGCAATTTTTGATTTGATCCATCCATATTATCTTCTCCCACACCTCTTTCGTTCTAATATATCATGATCGCTCTACATATGCATATCCATATACATATTCATACACAGTTCACATCCTATAGGTACATTTTTTCAATGATTATCTTTAGAATTCATTGTGCATATCATTCAATATATGGGAATTGGTTATCCTGTGTATCCAAGAAATTATTAATATTCATATAATAAGATATTCATATAATAATTATTAATATTTATATAGATGTAATTTATGAATTATTAAAACTACTCTTGTGTGCATGATGGATATATAAAAGGTAAAGCTTTGAAAATATGAATAAAAATATTTTTTTTAATTTAGTGAGTTACAGCACCCCTTAAAGCTTCTAGCTGGTTTAGATGCCGCAGCAATAATACAGCTTTTCTAAAACTTCTCAAAAAAATTTATAACTTAATCAGTCAATTTAAACAATAAACAGAATTAAGGAAAATGATTATATATGTATACATTGAAATCGATTAAGTAAATTTTGATGATAGGTGAACTTTAACTACGTCTTTTCCACAATCCCCGGTACATTTTTAACATAAAGAAAACAAAAAACGAAACTGAATAAAAACGATAATGATTACAAAATTCTTCCTTACCCGTAATGCCTATTTCAGTATTAGAGACCAGAGCACTGTGGATATCTACGTTGATTGCGAATGGTCCAGAACAGACATCTTAAGGGTCCACTCTCTGGATATTCCAGAAGATTGCGACCTCATAGTTGGATATTTACTTAAAGTAAGTGTTTTACCATTTTGTGATTCTACGTCCAACATTCATTCTATACAAGATTGTACGATAAGTATCTGGTCTTTACACGAAAAAAGGTTCAACGTTTTTCTAACTTTCAATATTGTCTCAAAAAATATAACAGATCTACTAGTAATACGAATGAAGGATTCGCTTTAGTAAAAATCTCATCATTAGAAATAATTTTTCGGTTGTTTTCTTATATGTCAGTTTTTTGATATATAAATTAGTTGCTCCACCAAGAAATAGTTATACATGTAGATAATATATGAAATCAGTTCGTACACCAACTCCTCCATTATAGACATTGTCTTGATAGGAAAGTATTTTTCACCAGATAGTTTAATAGGCTTGTTGTTATAACGTAACTAAAATTATAGAATAAATTTATATAGTACTTTCTATCCCTAAATTATAACTTAGCCGCTGATAAGGACATCTTAGGGTTCTTTGTATTTGCAACTTTATTGTCTGAGCTGTTATCAGGTATACATATTTCGTTACTGGTGATACATATACACGTGATTTTGTTATAAAATATTTATATAAAGTGAATTAATCAACTATTGTTTATTATAACTGCTTAATTTTCTGTCCTGGTTCAACTGAGATATTCATAGTATCTTGGGTAGCTGGATATTTTTCTGTGTGCTTATTCTAGTAACAACGGTACAACGTCTTCATAAACTTTACAGAGTCCCACTTTAGTCTTATCATGAAATTATATCTTCTTCTTCCTTATACTGGTCTCAACATAATTTTGTAAAGTTTTATTTCGGAAGGTATATATTAAAGAAAAATGATACTATATTTTATCTAGACCAAGTACTTATAATACAATACTCATATTATCCCAACACTCCTTATTGTCCCCCTAACAGTTTTTAATTTAGAACTATTAAATATATAATTTCATTTATATATTTTTTATCAAATTTCACATATAGTCTACTCAAAGTTTTTTTATACATACGTCATCAAGATATTTATTGCCTGTCGTAATTTGTAAATTCGTTTCAGAATCAGACAATGTTTTCCTTCTCATTTTCCTATTTAACTTTTATTTTAGTACTTAACTATAACCTAAAAACTATTGTGGCTGTATAAATAACTATAGTTTTTAGATGTACTATAATGTTAAAATAAATTATATTGGATAACATTTGTTCAATTATTTTATTTAGTTTAGAATGTTGTTGTATATCAAAGACTAACCGAACTTAAACTCAGAGTTGATGCAGCAATATTGCGACGTTTTGATGTCACAAATTTAGATTACGTATGTACAAAATAACTTTGAATAGACTATAAATATAAACGTACCTAATTTTAGAAACATTATCCCTCATGTAATGCTTGAAAACAATTTCCACCTTCTATTTTTATATATTCTCCGATTTGGTGCAATTGCTTAAAAATAGTTGTTTGTATATCTTTTAATTATATGTTTGCATTCAGTTTTCATCTAGCAAACTTTGTAATATCACATTTTTTAAACGTTCGGCACTGAAGTCACCTGGTCACCAAGCTATAGTTACATATTTCATAAGACATAGTCTTGTCATGTGCAAAACTACACATTCAGTACTTTAGAAATATTTCTAATAATAAATTGATAATCATAATAATGAAATATGTTGAAATTAAAATACAATGTACATATATTATATTAGGTGCTTGCATGTATGCTAGTCAGCGATATCTATCGGTAAACTAGTGTTAAATTCGATAATTTTAACATTTCTCTACATTCCATTTCGAATTATTGGATTTTCCAGTGTATACAGACTCAAAGTCTGTCACTTTTAGAAAGTTATGATAGTTCTGCTCTCTCGTATCCCATACGTCGGCCTTGGTTTCAAATATAAAGTGATTATTTTGATATAGATAACAAAGAACGGTCTGGAGGATCACACTAATTTAGAGACCATGCATTGCAAAACCTATTGAATGAATATCCAGCTCAAAGAATTTTCATATAGCTTAGCAGTTAATGAATCTATTATTTCTAGACATGTATATGCGATGAGATAATCTAACAATGTATAAATAATAATTCAGTGGCTACGAAACAAAAAGGCATGCGGCGTGGCTAAAAATTACCATTTGCTCTTCAATATTACAATTTAATTAATTTGCCGGCAAAACAGTCCACGAGAGAATGCGCGACATCGATAGCAGGAAAATATTCATAGATAAAGTCTTCCTCTTCTTATAATTTCGTAAGGTGTAGCCTATTATGAGCTAATAACATTAAATGAAATTATTACTGCAAATGTTAATTGCACTGACGTTAATTTAAAAATTGAACGACGTCTTTTTGCAAAAAAGTGAATAGCGGACGTAAAGTCATCATCTTACATAACTACATACAACTAAACTTTACAAAAGTTAAAAATGATGCACTGTAACAACTCCAATCGGAACTTATATACTCTATACCCCTATATACTCACCACTTGTGACTGATCAGAATACATGCAAGTACCTATTAATTGCATACTAATCTCTACAATATGTACAGTAGAGACTATAATATTATATTAATGTGGGTGCCTCATATCTCAAATTTGTATCAAACTGGTTGATAATCAAACAATTTCTAGATTAATTTATGATTATTCCTAACACATATATATTAAAAGTCTATGTTAACAGTATCTCATCAGCAAACCCATATAATCCGTAGTTATTTGTTAGAAATAAATTATCTAGGGAACAGTTACGTCCCCCAGCGTAAGCTTTTGATTTAAACTAACTCAACTTCCAGTATGGACCTTCTTGCATAAATAAACTTGTTATACAATATCTGATCCCCTGGTCTAGCAATCAGGGCATAAGCATCGCAAAACCTCCGAGGTAATATTATATACCCCCGAAATCAAATTTATAACATTCTCTTGTATTATTCAGATCGACGAAATACAAAACAACCAGGTTTATATTAGGTATGATATTTAAATTTGAAAAATAGTATAATTTAAAAATTTTGTTTCTAAATTAAAAACCGCGTTCTTTAATTATAATCATGATTTTTTTATACCGTATACTATCATTTACATTTATAGAGTAGGTTGTTCAATAAGTTCTACCGGTCGTATTAGGCTTGTATTTGATTTCTTTGTATAAATGTTATTTTTATACAACTGTTCATGTACAAAGTTTCATATATATATATCGTGTACATATATTTAGAGATTTCAAAGTTAATATGCCATAGTATTTTTTGTAATGGATAAAGTGATAAAAATTCTTAAAATGATGAAAATGCGGAACTTTTTCTGGACTCTAAAAACGTTGGAAACGATGGGCATTTAAACGTTGTATAGCAAAAATATGACTGTAACTTCTTCAGTAATATTTATAGCCCTTTGGTAAGTTATTAATCATGGATGCTAGGTTAGTCTCTCCTGGATGGTAGATTTATACTGAATCAAAGAAACCAAGAAGTGCTAAGGATCTGGTTCTTCGGCTGTGAAGATGTTAAGGTCTCTTGGTTAAATAGTCACTGGAATAAATCTGGAATGGATGTGAGGATTCATTAAATCATAGTTTTGCAGCGATACAAAGTTTTTTCCATTTTCCACTTGCATATCATTCAATTATATGTCATATACCTATACCCATCTTCTGGGTTTTTTCCCCATTGCTTGTAATGCTGTACTCGGTCGCTAATCGTTCATTGGGCCGGTCTGTTGGGTCTTCATTCAATAACTCTTACAGTTTCGCATCTTCAAACTTTTCTCAGTCTACCAGAACTTCATTTGTCTTGCACATCAAAATCACCACTTTTTAATTTTCAAAACCTCGCTTCACATGTTTTTAAGTTTAAAGAATACCCACCATAAACTTCTATCAACAAACAATGACTTTTAGTGGCTTTTTTCTGTGGATTAAATAAGAAACTTTATACGTGCCGTGTAGCAAATACACATTTTCAGGTATGGAACTTGACATTTTCAAGAATGTAAGAATGGATGACGTTGTTACCAAAATATAACATGTATAGCTTTTAAGCCTGATGTTAGTAGAATAAAATGGCATACGCGTCAAATCATAACCATTTTTCTATGATCATAACATTGCAGACTTAAGCCTAGCGGCACCTGTTAACTGCTCCCATATTTGGGCTTGATGGAGTGAAATTTATGCTAGTACCGTATTTTTTGTTCTAACATTGTGTTAAATAAAATGAACAATATGCTGAATTGATGTTATTACTCAACAATTTAAGATTACTCAATAAAAATTATACACTAGCAATATTAATTTAATAAGGAAAGTTTAAAAAACAGCTTTATTATCAAACACAAATTAATTGTAATTTTATGCGACTACATTATTTTAAAGTAACATATTTTGTATCAGGGATATCACAAATATTATATTATAACAAATAGTGACAAATATTTAATATTTTTATAGAAACCCTGTGTTAGAAAATTATATAATAGACAACTAGAATTAAGCAAATAATTAATTTGAATTAGAATTCGTGTTTATTATTTTGAAACTGTCTTTTTCCATTAATAGCTTTTATCTTGATCGCTATAAGTAAATGCACCATCACGTCATCCTTTACCACCCTCCATCACTCCCCTGGCCCTTCATTTTAATCAACAAAGGTGTCCCCACACCCCCACCCCGACCCCGCGACTTCTCTCCTGAGCCCGCGGGCATTGTTCTGTTCGCAGGGAGATCTGGAGCAGCTCTCCATAATGGCGGATCCCCAGTCGGCCAAGTTGCACTGTTCGAACGTACGGACCTCCATTGTCGACACCGACATCCAATACAGCGAGGAGGGATCCAAACTGTTCAGCGGAAAGGACAAAGAACGCACTGGATAAATAAAAAGGCTTTTCTTTATGTTTGTTTGTTTGTTTTTTTCGCCCCCTTGTTCGCCGCCCTCAACTCTTTCGGCTCAGCTCGATTGTTTCTGTGTTTTGTTTCCACATCTTTGAGTTTGTTCTTGGTTCAAATTTAACAGGTTTTACGCAGGAATGAAATGTAATTTTTTTCGTTATATATTACGTGTTTAGAGTGTCTTGAAAATAATGTCGATCATCAATTTCAAACAAGTATATGTCAGTTTTGAATATAATGAATATTATCTAAATAATTTGAGAAAGAGTTAGTTAGAAACAACAATAATATTTAATCCTAATACCATTATTTTTTGGTACAAGAAAATTGCTAAAAGCAAAATATTTTTTGTGGAAAATTAATATTTTAATATCATTGCTCAGAGGTTAGAGAGTACCGTGGATACAGAAACTCTTACAACTATTTCTACAGCTGTTTCTTTTATCAGCCAATATTGATATCCATGTTATGAATTAATCAAAACAATTAGAAGAAATAATTCACATAATCAGTGGTTTCTACTGCCGTTGTCTATTAGACAATACTCAAAATAATAACTTGATCTATTTTCTAAAATTATATTTACACCTCTATATTTATAAACCAAATAAAAAATTCAAAATACCTATTGTTAGCGCATTCCTTCGACTAAATTACACATTAAAATATTTGTATCTGACATACTGCACTATTACACTTCGATACCCACAATTTAATTTATCATATCTACTTTTTTAGATAGTTTATGACTCTGTTGACTTACTGATGCTGACTGTGTTCAAAATCAGACGAAAACGAGTGCATAAAGAAACTAGGATCAAAATCTATATATTGTGTTATCGGTATGACCTACTAACGAACCAAAGATAGGGTGAATAACTTTATTTGATTTGAATATCTGACTTGGTAACTCATTGGAATTACTGTCTTCTTCATCGGCTACATCGGGTTGGAGATAACTTTTCATTGAAGCGAGGAAGTATTGTTGAAACTATGCTTATATTTTTGCTTCGTCAACATTGTTTTCAACGTTATTGATTTTACCACTGTAGTTTAATTGTCCCAAGACTAAACCTACCGTTGCTGATTATCAGTAATAATGAGCCTCCTCTTCTCTATTACAAGCTGACTTAAAAATACTACTTTTTATTGAACCGAAAGCATTCTAGATGAAAGGAAATTTAACATTTTTTATGGTTTTAACAGAATAATTTTTATTTACTTATGCAATAAAAAATAAATGTATGCACATTATATCTCATCTAAAAATACAATCTCCTGGGAATGTAACGTCTGGTAAATACGACATCCCATTTTTGCCCTGATCGATTATGCACATTCAATTGCTCTGATGTTTATTCTGCTATAAATCACTTTAAACATAATTGTGCCGATAAATTGTATTTTAGGCAGTTTATTATTTTATACCAGTTATATTTTTACACATACTATTTTAATTCAATGCATATTTAGTTTTAATTGCAATGTCTCGGCATCATATTGCTTCATCAATAGCTTTCTCAGACATTCGTCATTAATTCTTATCACAAGCCATATTCCTGTGATGGAAATCTTCGTTCTGTCATGCTTCCAATTTTACTAACCACTTTATTCTTGCTTTTTAAAAGAGCTTTAGTTGAAGAAAACTTAACTATATTCAAGACGATTTAGCACTCTGTGTTTAAGGCGGCTAGAGGGTCCTAGAGAGCAAGGTCTAGAGAAAAGTGTCTTAAGATTCTAAGTGTAAATGTCTCTAGGTAAGAATGTAAAATCCGTCAAAGAATAACCATCTCAGTCACGCCAATAACCAGACAGGGTAAGACTGAATATCTTCTGGGATGATCTCTAAGTTGTCCAGTCAGTAGGCTTATTGCCGAAAACCGTGGTTCTGAACTCACGCTAAGCTCTAGATCCAGAATAGATAAACCCTGATTAATCAAAAAGAGTAGTAATTAACTGATGATATAATGATATAACTTTAACCAAGAGATTTAAGCAAGGAAATTGTATAATAAATCGTATTATATAAAGAACGAGACTTTTAATGAGAGCTAGTGATATGAAACCGACATTATTTTCAGGACAACAATCCACAACATCGTTACAAATTGTAATTTATATGGAATAAAAAAACTACTGATCGAAATTTCAATAGACGTATAACACGTCCATATTTTATTTACTACCATTGTAGAAAGAAAATTATAAATCTTGGCGTTTATAACTTTTTAATAAACATTTTAGAATAATAATAAATATTAACTCTAGATAAGAATATTATATTTAAATATAAATTATACTTTTATAACATTAATAAATAATCATTATTGAATATAAGTTATGCAAATATTTCCAGATAATATAAAACAATATATTTAGTTATATTTTATGATATGCCGTAGAATATTTATTAGGATAATATGTTGTATATAAAATTTAGATTTTAATAAAATAAAACCTCAGTCCAGAAATACTTATTATAATAATAAAAGATTATTTAGAAGCTTTGTATATAAAAGAAATATTTTCTCCAAGGAACGGAGACAAAACTATTTGTGGACTGAATATAGTCAAGCATTAATCAATCAAAATTATGTGGTTAAAGAAAATTGACTTAGTTTTAATATGTTTTATAAACTAATATGCTATGTATATTCGTACCTGTAAGACAATAGGCACTTGTTGTAAAATCACCAGTTTATATGGCGAGTAAATAAAGACAATAAATGTGTTTCAGTAAGATGTATTATTATTCCTTCATCTACAAACCCAATTGTTTTAGTTTTCATATAAATTAGTATTATAATTTTTTTAATAATCAATGAGCTTGTTTATTTATTTATTTTTTCCGGCATAATGAGATATTTGACGATTAACTATGTAAAAGAAGGCGAGTAATATCTAGATAATATTATCATATAATTTGCATACAAATATTTTGTTAAGAAAGATGATAGTGGGACACCAGCCAAATGTTGAAGAGGGGAAACTGTAATTTCATTCAAACACCAATCAAAGACATATTTACCGTTTTGATAAGTGATATTTTACCATTTTGCTGGTAAAACATTTTAAGATTTTTAAAAACCGAATCAACTTACCATTAAGACATTTTTACATTCTTAAGAGAGTTTTGCAGAGACTACAACAAATATTAGTAAAACAGAACATGGTCCGGACTACACGTATTAAACTACTACACATTAGTATACGAGTGTACATTAAAACTTCCCGGTTAATCTCTTTCTATTTTTAACATCTATTAACTAAAGGTGTTCTTCGTCCAGCGTTATCTTTATTGAAGACAATTTCTTTCCGACTGAAAAATTCCGGCCGTTTATTTTTAATCGTCTGCTTCAGTCGTAATGGTAGTAGAGAATCGAAATAATCCAAGTCTCAGCAGCTAATGATCAACAATAATCGCAACAACTTTCCGGTAAGTAAAAAAATTACGTCGTCTTTTTATCTAGTATAATTTATGGGTTATTACTTTTAAATTGTCCATTCTATAGTATGGTTTGATTGAATATCTTGCTAGATATATGGGATATTGAAGTTAGTAAGATCAAAATGATTTCATCCCCAACCATATATATAAAAAAAAATAATTTGTCTACAATTTAGAATTGTCTAATTGTAAATGTAAATAATTATAAAATTCCTGTGGATTTTTGAAAAATCTTTTTGATTTGCAGATTTTCGATTTTAATAACAGACTTCAGTCTCCAATTAAACTATACAATTCTTTCAACAGTTTGCCAAAACCAGCAAATCGAACTTAACCTATACTACCGAGGAAATCAAATTCGCTATATTTTAACAACAGAACCAAATTAACCGGTTGTTGTACCCATTATACTACTCGAAGACTAATATTTAGGCTCACTACCATCATCATGAATACAAAAAGGCCAAACACTGGTGTGAACCTAGCTCTTCGGGCACCATATTAGTACATATTTAGGGATTACCAAGAAAGAAGTCCACTCAAGAAACTACCTCCAAATTGGATAAATAATAAACTTAAATTACTATTGGTACCTTTTAAACTAATTTGATTTAAAAATTCATTAAAAGAACATTGCAATGATGGGATTCATAAATTGGAGCATAAATGAATAACTCTCTGCAGAGACTAACTATATCGAAAATGAGCGAAATCGTAATAAAGAAAACAAAGTTATATATGCTAGTATAATTCCATTATTATTATTTATGTAAACTGTACAAGAAGAACAGGTAGGATTTAGATTCAATTTTGATTATGTAGACCAATGATCGGTAGGTATAAAATGTTCACTTTCTATTCTAGTTTATAGGGGAACCTTTTATGGATTTTTATTCTGCTTACTTGTATACACTAGTCCACACCTTGGGCAGCTATGAAAGCTGAATATCTTCCATTAGCTGTATGTGAGTGCGAAATTATTAGCCAAATTGTTTTGTGATTCAAGCTTGTGCTGCCCAAGGAGATGAAAGATTCACTGTTTTTCAACATAATAGTGAATGCTCTTATGCCAAACGCTTTTAAAAACAGGCATGGCCTTTCATTTGATGCTACAAGCATCTTATATTCGCTAATGCTAGCGCTATACGTGAATGATCCGATAAGTATATATAAATATATAAGATGAACCGCAAATTTTGAAAAAGTGGCGATGTATTTCTCAATATAGTCCCATACACTTGACTCAGCGATGCTCCAACTTCTTTAACCCGTCTGAAAAATATGTTTTCTCGACATCTGAAAAGTTGGTCTGCATGGTGGCGATAACCTCCTCATTCGCCTCAAATTTCTGCCCGACGAGTGACTTTCGTTACTTTGATTCTACGGATGGGGCAGCAGTACGTAGCCGATAGGACAATCTTCACCTTCTTCGGAGCACGTTAGACGGGTGAAGTCCACTATTTCGACTGTTCCTTGGTCTCTGATATATACCAGTAGATCTATAGTTCATCTATGGCCACAAAAGGATGCAGAAACTTCTTTTCGTTACTTTTAAACAACGTCAAATACTGCTTCCAAGAGGTTTTCTGAACTGTTCTCTCAACACCGATATTTTCTGATACCCACTATCTCAGCTATCTCGAGTACCTTCGAGGTCCGCCAGTACAATATCGTGGATTTTTGTTATGTTGTCCTTCATGGTAACCATTTTTTGGGCAAATGACCACATTAAAAATCGTTAAACTAATTTTTGACGGTCGTCATCGAAGGAAAAGGGTCCCCGTACACAGCATCCAAACGGTTTTTGATTTCGCTGGGCGAGTTCTCTTCCAAAAACTAAAATTGAATCACCGACCTATGTTTCGTATTAGGCTGAAATCCCGACAGCAGCCAGTCTCCAAGATTGTACTATATGATAGTAAATTTCGCTTCAGATAGTGGCGCCATTGTGCTCCATATAGCTTAAGAATTAATGAAGAAAAGACCAAGGTTTTTACAATCGACGAATCAGACTAAGAAACGAAGAAGAAAATATAATTTCCTGGTAAAGTAGCTTTTGTTTTTCTAAAAGGATGCCTGTGAAGGGAGGAAATATTGCAATAGAGATAAAAATCAAAAACAATAAAACTAAAATCCGCAGTTTTCGGACATTTATCTTGCCAACCTTTACCTGATGCGGTCTCATACCTGTAAGCTTGAGGTCCTTCAAATGGCAATTTTAAACAAAATTTTATATGTTTTTCCCCATGGTCATATTAAAGTGGCGTCACTCGTTTCATATGTAGCAATCAGTGAACAATTGAAGAACACATTCAGAGACGCAGGTTACAACGTCTTGGACATATAGTTCTGTTGAATAGAAATTGAACGAATTTCTCGCAGACTCTTGGGACGAAATGAAGCTTGCGACAGGACATCCTAGCCAGAAGACCCGAAAAAGATATGGATAAATACCACAGATTACCATATGAAAAGTAAGATAAGAACATTGTTTGAGGTCACAGCAGTTACTGCGTATTGGTTGAGAATTAGATACTCTCCAAGCACCGATTATGAACTGATTATGTTGACTAGTATTATTATAACGTTTCTATTTAGTAACGATTAACGATTTTTGATTACACATTCCATTGGAAATACTAAATATAGCAAAATATATTACTATAATACAAAGTCTAAATATTACAACATAAACATTTCGCAAAACACAGCTTTCGTATTTTTCAGCAGTCATAAAAGCCATTAACAAATATTCCATAAAAATATTTAATTACAACCATAATCTCATATTTTGTTCACTTTGCTAATATTTTCGCTCAATTTAATTTACAGCCTCGACTAAAATTCAAAATTCCCATTAAATATTGATGGCTGAAGTTGATATTATTTTAATTTCCGTTCGGAAAGCAGCGAACAAAAATAAAAACATTATTTACCAGGACATTATCGGGTCTTTGACTACAAATTGCGTATCCTATAAATCGTCGACAATGTCCAGGAATTTATTTATATATAATACTATAATACGTTCACGTTAATTGCAAACGAATTAAAAAGTTATTGAGCGTGAAATGCTCATGGTAATTTAATAAATATATATTACTGACCTTTGTTAGGGGTATTACCTAAAACATATTATATTTAAACGATTAAAAAGTTTTCGATAAAGTTCACATATAATATTTTAATTAAACATTTTTTAATGAAACATACATAAACCTGATATGTACAAAATATTAATGAACTAATAATGTATTGAGGCACCATTTGCTTTTAAAAGTGTTGCAATTCGTCGTGGAATAAATTCGTAGAGTGTCTCAATAGTTTCAAATTTCTTCTTTTGTTTGAGCTTATTCTGTACGTAAATCCATTTGTTTGTAGGAAACAGTACAAATAATGATTTATTAAACCATACCAAATTCTTTCAATCATTCGCAAGTGTTCAGTTCCATTCATCAAGATCAGTTTTATGATGTTTTCGCCACACCCTTCGAAGCTTAGCGTTGGCTTACGTTGTAAAGGGTTTCGCAATCGCAATCCTTTCATGAATGTTAGCTTTGTAACAGTTTTCGATAACTTTTGCTGCAATATTTTCTTGGCGTCTGTCACTATTCCTGTTCGACGATTATGCTTGACCATATTTTGGGTATTCTGTCATTATCGTGGATACTGTTGCTCATGAAACGTTAATAATTCTGTAATTTTTATCATGGATGCTCCCGTTAACCATACATCAATGGTTTAAAAGACTGATAGATCACACATTTCATCGATCGCTTATTTTTTATATTTTAATAGCCGCAAAGCACAGTGTACAATACATTGAAATATAACCTGCAAGAGAAATGAAGTCTTCTTACAGTTGAAGTTACATAATTTACACGCAAGAAGTGTTTCCAACGTGCAACAAGATGTACTGTATTGCATGGTGTTCATATTATTTATCTGTTGTTGGCTGTCGTAATACACTGAGTGTAATATATGAACATCAATCCCTTAAATCATATATGTCATATATCGATGGTATATTACAAAATAATTTGGGAACGAATTTGACACATAGTTTTACCTATTTATTACATTACAAAAAAAGTTAAACATTTTATATATTTATTTATTATTTTTTATTTATTTTATTTTCCAGACTTGAGGAAACTCATTAGAGATTTAAATTTATATGAAAAACCGGAAACAATTAACTAATCAATTGAATTTTAAAATTATAATGAAGAACCATTCAATAATTTCCTCAGTTCGAAAAATCAGAAGTCACTTTACCTTAATATATACCTAGAAAGCGTTTCAGTTAATAAACTGAAATGATATGTGACAAATATTATGAAATGTAAATGTTGATTCTCCGATATTAGAAATCAATTAACTGACTTCTAGACTAGTTCAATATAAGTGCAAATAGAAACATGACTCTGTTATAATTACGTGGAATGTGTAGAAGACTCTTAGAGAAAATATATTACTACAAATGCTTATACCAATATTATAGAAACGTTACTTATTAAAATGTACATTTCTAATTGCAAATAAAAAAGTAGTAATAAATAATATCATTTATTTTATTTTGATATCATATTTCTATTTTTTTGCTTCTTTCTTTTTAACCATTGAATTTGGAGAACATAAGGGTCAGTTGGATAGTCAGAAATTGCTTTCAAATTAAATTATAAATTTATATAAGAAGTTGTAAAGACCACTGTGTCACTTCGCTGTTAGATCCATTGTATAATTGGTAGTGCTTAATCAACAATTAAATTATCTTAGTTTGATTATCTTTAGAATTAACATAGAAGAAGGTTGTCTAATCGAATTGTACCGGATGTAACATACTCTAATCCTTAATACTCACAGTCATCAATACTAAGGTAAGATATACTTACAAAAAAAAAACATGCTTGTACAAACTAAATTCGTAATAAAAACCTAACAAAACGTAAACTTAAGCCAATTCGTAATAGTCCGATAACTGGAGATCCATAAAAAGAAAATGCGGCCTTGTCTAGAAGTATTTTAAAAGTAAAGAAAAAATTGTATATGAATGGTTTGTTTGTAGAGAGTTGTATAAAGTGCATGTAATTTTACTAAGTTCATATAAGCCAAGTTTTGTGGAAATAAATAATAAATTTTAAATCTCTTTTGTGGAAACTATCTTGAAAAATGGAGGAAAAGACCCATAGGGAAATGTAATGAAAAATGCCTTAAAAAGTAACGAAAAAGAGATATTATATTTATTAAACTAATTATATCGACAGCGATGAGTTCAAAAAGTAACTGGCCTTGGTAATATTCAAGGGGAATATATAAAAAAATACGTTGATAAATAGCTCGAAATCATACGAAAATATACTAATCTGTAATACTATTAAAAGAAAGCAAAGACATATTTTTCTCGTGAAAAATTCCCTCATCATTCAAACCTATTTTAGATGGAATTCTGTAAGGTAGTGTTTTGGGGCTCCTTCTGTATCTCTTCTATATTGCCAACAACAAGAGAAACACTACTTAATACATTTTCCCACAACATAGTCATAGCAAAAGATATATGTGTGTCTAGAACTATAGAAAAACTACGTGTCAGTCAAGTGGCAGTCAACAAAATCTATAAATGGGCTATAGAATGGAAAGTAGAGCTTAATGGCTCAAGATCTATCTATTATAAGGAAACGGAGTTAAGGTATTCCCAATTGTTCAGGAAGTATGAGCGAAATACCCAGGCGTCCATCTTGATAATATATTATACGAAAAACACAGTGTTGGACGAAAAGCTTAAAAGATCATAATCAAAGTTAAACAACCATAGTCATTACTATTGCTTATCGCTACGTAACCAAGCAATGCGAAACCCGATGATCTCTAAAACCAATATATCCACGAACTTATCCCAGAGCAACATTGAAACTACACACAGAAAAACAGAACATTGAAGCGAAACAAACCACGTCATCTTGTATTATGTTTACGGCAAGTTCAAATGAAAAGTAGTAACAGATTTATTTATAATGAAGATTTAACAAAATATATCTCGTAAAAGATTTTGATAAATTAATGTTTTAATATAATTAATATTGATATTAATAATTTAAGAATATCTAAAAATTATACTATGCCCAAAATATTTAAAAAATACTCATATTCACAGTCAATTTTGTACCATTTTTAACCAAAACCAATTTGAAACAGAATCATTTAATACAATTTATTAAATGACACAAAGTAACCCTCACATTTCTTTGTATATCGTAAAATCAAAGCCGATTCCTGAGAAATTGATTTGAGATAGTGCGGAAATTATTCGGCGCCTCATCGTGGCTTGCCTGGAAATTTATTTCCTTTATTTTCCTGCAAATACGCCTAAGCAGGTTTTCAGCAGACGTCGCCACAAGAGAAAAACGAACAGTCTTTGGGGGAAATTAAAAATGTCGTTCCCCTTATTGCTTTTTAATTGGATGCCGGTGAACTTATTTGGCGTCGGAACTGGATTGCTAGAAAAAACTACTGATATAATAAATTAACCATAATAAGACATCGATTAATAAACACTCGGTCGTATTAAGAAAAGTATATTTTAACTATTCCTAACATCTTAATTTTAAGGAGCTTCAAATCTAATTTACGGATATTCTCATATTCTTTTTTGTTTTATGTACGACATCATGGCATTGAAATTCAGCAAACCACTCAATAATAGTTGATTTCCCTGGAGTCTCCATAACCCTTATTAATTCACTGTTTAGCTTCATGAGTTTTTTCTCTCCAAAACCAATATCTAATGAACACGGTAAATTACCTTTTATTAATTTTGTTGAAACTAGCAAATGTTGTATCACTAAAGCTAACATAAATATTAGGTACTTGCATGTATTTTGATCCGTGATATCTGTATGTGAAAATGTGAAGTATTTAAAAGTAGTTATTTTAACATCAATAACGAAGAGGAGGACTGGAGGGTCAAAATAGTTAATTAAATTCAAAACTAATTGGATACAAATTTATCTATTATATATCTTCTATTATTAAAGACAGCTTACCAGTTGATATGTCAGAAATTTACACGCGACAGGATTATACAAAAAGAGGAAATATGACTGCGATGCGCTACGTCACGGTTTCACTACTTGTTAGACAATAAAAGAAGTTATCCATAGAACAAAGATATCCAAGATTCCAACTATCAATTTTAAGTAAATCTATTACTGGATCACTGATCTGATTATTACCCATGAGCAAAAAGGCAGCAGTTAATCTAAAAGAGCTTTTCGCATCGACGCCATATTCATGATTATAAAGTCTTGCTGTGCATATGGCGCAATCAGCAACTCGTAGTGTATTAGAAGCTACTAAAATCTACTTAAATTAGTGTTGTAGATCGTTTTTGGCATCAATTAAACAAACTAAGTAACTAACAGACTCAAAGTCACCTCTTGCATGTCAGCACTCGTTCGTACGTTGCCAGAGTTGTGAACGCTGTTGAACTGCAAGTGGGAAAATATGTCTTATGCAGCGTACTCACCAAACATAGTGCCTTATTATTACCATTTATTCAGATTTATGTAGCATGGGTTGACTGGCACACGGTGCAAAATATTTAAGGAATCATATGATGTGGAAATGGATGGACTATTGAATCGCTCTCATGCCAAAATCATTCGATCATGTTACCAGAAAGATAGGAAACCGTTTTTATTAGTGTATATTTTTAATTTCTTTTTGTTTTATTAATGTCTTAGAACTTCAACAATCTTCCGGTGGGTAATAATCACTATAATATGATTTCCGTTATACAATATAATTCTACTGACATGTAGAAGATCCTTCAGTAAGTGACCTGGTGTATAACTTATAATCAAAATCTTATTTAGATACTATTCTAACTTATTCTAAAATTTAACCTAACTTATTCTAAAAACTATTCCAACTTATGCTAGAGAATATTATGTCTCACTCTATGTGTCTGTTAATCAATTCATATTGTAGTTTACTTTTGAGCCTACACACTTCACTGTCATCACGCACATTTAACTCTTTGGCGAGTGCATTGGGATGCAGTAACAGTCTTTCAGAGTACTTTGCACTAATACTTCGAATCACACGCTTTATGTGTTCTGAGGGGAAATCGCACTGAATCAGTTTGTTAGACACGTAATATGGGGCATCGAGAATGGCTCGTAACACGTTATTTTGGAACCTCTGGAGGATATCTATGTTAGACTTGCTAATAATACATCACAGTTCAATACCATAGGTCTAAATGGGCCTAAGTATTGAACTATACAACAAAACCTTGTTATCTAAGTATAATTTAGATTTACGCTTCTTAGCCAATACATTTGGTTTAGTTCAAGCCAAAGTTGTTTGCGTTTTCTCACTATATGTATTTTCCATGTTAAAAATTGATCAAAATGCATTTCCAGATATTTAATGTTGTCTGCTTGCGGGAGTTTATAACTATTTATTTTTACTGAGCTACAAGTTTTTCTACAATGAATGAATTTCACATGGGTAGATTTTGTCTCATTTGCTCTGATACGCCTTGTTTTCAACCACAATTTGACTTTGTTAAGATGAATTTGGAGATTTCTTGAGGCTGATATTGGATACTCGTGTGATGATAAAACCGCTGTATCGTCAGTATATATTGCAACAGTCTTGTTTTTTGAGGGTGGTAGGTCAGCTGTATCCAATACAATTAATAAATATTTTTTTAACTGAAAAATTATTTTATTTATATTTCATGACCCATCAGCCTCTTGGACTATTTAGGGCCGAGTACAAATTTATATACAATTCATAAAACTACTAATAAATTACAATATACACAAACGATTACAATTAATAACATAACGCAAATGTATAAACATAGGGATTATAAATAGAATATATGAATAAATAAAGCTGCATTATTAAAATAAACAAGGCATTTAAGAAGATTATATAAAATATATAAAAAAAAGGAAATAGAATGAGTAGTGCAAACAGTGTATACTAACTGCAGGGCAGATAGCCCTGGCAATTGTTTAATTAGACCAAATATTCTATGTCCGCTATTAGAAGTCCCTGTCTGAGGGATTTGTACTTACGGCATTCAATTAGTAAATATCTGAACTCAATAAAGTTTGATAGAAGATCTTTCCCCTTTTAACAGATATTCATGGGTGAATCTGCAATGCCCTATTCGTAGTCGAGAGAAGATCAGTTTATGCCTTCCTATATCTCGAATAATGAGATTTTGATAGAAGTCTTTCTTGAATTCCCGTAATTTATTGTTAGTTAGTAGGTCCCAACGTAGTTAGTTAGTCGAGATTTCTAAAAATGGTTTTACAATAAGACTTTACATTACACCTCCAATAAAGAAAACTCATTGGAGCCGAATCCTCTTCCCTTCCCACCAGGTATTCGGCTCTCTCATTACCCGCGATTCCCCTGTGGAAGGGAATACACAGACAAAAAATATTTGTGCCGCTTCTTGTTGTGCTAGTATGGAGTTCCCTAATACTCTATGCCAAAGGGTGACTTTTCTGAGCTGATCTGAGACTCTCCAGGGAGATCATGGGGTTCAAGTGTTTTACACAGATTTTATAAAAGTTTGCAATTGACCCAGCATTATCATATTCTAAAATCATTTTGTCGTTTTCAATTTATACTGGAACTAAAACTTAACTCTTGATTTTATTATTGCAAACAAAGTTTATCCAGATTGTCGAGACTAAATAAATTTATTATTTTTTATTTGAACTAGATCGTTCATAAATTAACTCTTTGGTTCGAATATATTTATTGTCAATTAAACAGGTGAACGACCTGAGCGATGAACCAATTCGAGATAGGTCAATAACAACCATTAACTGGCGCAAAAGTGTTCTCTTGCATAACAACTTTTCGATGCACGATGAAAATTTATGAAAATTAGAAACGCATCAAAGGCAATAAATTACAATTTTATATAATACTTTCGCTTACGGAAAAAACTAATTTGTATTAATCTTAGTTTTGTAATCTTTTATTCTATTATATTTTTATAAATTTGTATAAAATATTATAATATTTACATCTTTGGAACAATTTCAACCGAAGATGTTCATAGAACATGTAACCTACAATTTACAGTACAATTGTGTCTGGTTGATAAAGTTTGTTGAACGAAACACTATCTTTATAAATACTTTCCGAAAATGTTTAAATATTTGTAGCATTAACCTTTTCTTTTTTATTAATATTTCTCTGAGCAGAGAGATTAAAACATTGTTGATTTTATATATTGAAAATTTAAGATTGGAGATTAATATAATAAACATAAACACTTAATTACACTGACTGATTTATGCATAGTACAACTGTAAGTTCCCTTGTGACCGATCAATGAAAAAAACACTAAGAAGTAGCAAGTAGTGGGTAACAACTCCACAAGTAACACGAACTCTCACTCACACGTTGATTAAACGGTCTAACTCATATATATGATTCACATGAAAGAAGGCTCGTGGATAACTTCTACTGATTAGATGATCATCACCTTTTATTTTGGGTACTTCTTCATTTATTTTCTGGTAGCCGTTTAAGATATTAGTCAATATATTCGCTAGTTTGCTACATTCTTTTAAAAGATTTAAAATAAATCCTATTATGACTTTCTTACCTTGATGATAAATATGCATATTCTGCGAAAGTACGAACACACGATGACAGGCTTTCACAAGGGTATATTGGAAAAAATTATAGGTTTTTATCTCAATAAATGGACATATTGCGAGTTTCATCTTTATTTAGGTGCATGATAAATTCTATACTCAACCATATTTTCCCAGTAACTTATATATGTGTTTTGTTCTATATGTTCTACGAATAAATAAACGAATGTTATTTTTCTTAAGAGTCCTTAATTGGATTCTGAATACATTAATTAATTAGACGTCTAAGAATTTCCAATAACTACACTCAATATGTTGACAACGAGGTACTTTCTATAACACATACAAGTCTAAAATGATATAACAGTAATCCTTAATTGAAATCTATACCTAGTTATTTATAAGTTTAGTAATTAAATAGGATTGTCCTCCTGCTGCTACGATAATTTGAAAATATGTTTGTGATTAATTCTGTTCTAAATATGATGAATAACAATCACATTCACACATTTAACCACCTGGGCTTGGTTATGTTAACCTCATCAAGGCCTTTAATTAGGTCCTGCACCAATAAACCTAAAATACATAGATATCCACACTGACGCAATAATTTTGTCAGATAAAAAATTATCTACAAAAACTATTTCTCATAAAATCAAACACGACGCAAAATTACTCGATGTTCATACTAAATGCTTTGTTTTTTAAACTGTTCGACCATGAATATAATTCGAATAAATTTCCGAATTTTCCATACAGTTTATATGAAACAGCGCATCAAAATAGCCATTAACGTCAAACTAGATGATATTATTTCTATGTGTTGCATTCAGTCCGGAAATTAAAATGATATCAACAACGTCATCCAACATTATTTACAATACAGTTAGTATTTTGGTCGTGTCGCCACTAAATTAAATGTAATGGAAAAGATTGAACGCTCTAAACATGGGATATTGAGGCTATATTTGTGCATCAATATATCCTAAAATTTATCGAATACGAATAGATTGTAAATCATGTTGATAGTTCCATATTATGTCAAAAATTTTAATCGTACTGTTTCAATGGCATTAATTTTCAATTTTTTTAAAATTAAGTCGTAATTATAAAATTCTATCACTTCACCATGACAATATCAAAAGCACAGATAGTACAACATTCATTGTGACAGCATAGCGAATCTGTTTTGTTTGGACGGATCGGCAAGCTAGATGCGATTTTAAATTATATATTTCACTGAGATTTATTTACCACGCCAATGTAAAAATATGATAATATGTTTGTGACTACATATAATTCTGATTATTGAGTTCCAAGTGCTTGATAAACATTATATCTAGTTACGATAAATGCCAATTGTTAACAAGGATTTTCTAAACTAAAGTCAAACAAATAGTAATAAAAATGTAATTTAAAAATGTAACACCAAGGAAGCATTAATCGATAATATGGCAAAATCCAATAATGCAAAGTTCTGAGCTTTTATTAACACTTATACACTTTACACAAGCTCGTTTGTTGTGGTTTAACCAGAAGACTAAAGTTCTGATTTTCTGTCCTGTTAGTGATAAGCAATGGCAGTTGACCGAATAATTTAATTTTGGTAGCGTGTAGCCCCATATTAACATCCCATAAATCCAAATATGTTTATTAGCTGATAAATCAACGCAAAATCTGAAGTCAAGTTGGAGGTATCTTCTAACTAACCATTATAGGTGTTTAATTTTGAGTTTGAACTTCTCAGTTTATTATCTTTCATAATATCGACCTAAATAGACCTTCTATCATCGAGATATATACCGAGAGATTTTCTTTTCGCCACAACGGAAATATTGGATACTAATATGAAAGCACAAAATTTGAAAATTCGCATAAATATCATAAGTGGGGCCTCTAGAATAGTATCGGGGTATGTAAAAGCGATTAAGGTTTGGAAACCTACAATAGTAATTACCAATAGGAAATGACTAGATAAAGTTTAAATATTGTAAAGGTACTGGCCGTTAAACTTTCTGTATCCAAAGCATCATCCGATGTGTAAAGTATGTCTTGTTTCTTCAATATAAGCGATGTGACAAATTCAAATTAATCTATGATTCCGTTAATGTAGATTCTGGATGCTGAACCAACTAGCACAAATCTCTGCTAACACTACACTGGTTGGGACATTGTTGATATCCCAACCAGAAAAGAAACAGTACTTGGAGTATTTGCTGACCACATAGCTTATCTAAAATCTAAAAATGCATATCTCCGCCTAGAGCTGTAGTAAATTGACAGTTAACAAAAACCATAAATGAGCTAGAGACTGGAAAATAGAGAGTAATATCTGGATACATGTCAATTAAATATTGCAAAGATAAATGTTTAAAAAATGAGTATTAGAATATCGTTATATTTTAAGTACGTAAGATATGAGCAATAAAAGTTGTAATTATATTTCTCAATATAATATATCTGGATTGGACACCAAATATATTGTCGAGCTTATCGTTTGAATGAAATAATTTTGTTCATATTAAAACAAATACTATAAGATCATTACAATTACAAATTAACTCTAAAAAATAGTCTGTCACATACATATTAGGGATTTCGGTTATATGTTCTATATTCAAAAAGGTTTTAAAAAATAAAAATCAAATGTAAAAATTCCTGTAAACCTATCGCTCCACCTACTAGGTCTAATTTTAAATCTAAATCATCCCGAGTACAGCTCAAACACATACACATTTTTTATATTTTAAAGTCTTCTTTTATGAACTAGGGTTCCTCGGGCTCAGCTGGGATAATTTTCCTTGTCGGATTTTGCACTATTGCCTAAGGTCAATCACAAATGTTAAACAATCATAAACACAAATTTACGACCATGCGCTAGCAAATTACAATATTAACATAGTAGGTATATTCTCTATATAATTACAAATAAATTAGTATTGTTCATATAATAAAATATGATGCAAATATTATGCAAACAAGTAGGTACAATCCTCACAATTAAATAAAAAGCCTCAGTTATATTTTGAATGCTTGCCTGCAAAAATTTCCCTGATAAAGACCTACGTAAAAATAAAATTGAAAACGTTATCGCTAATGCTATTTTTTGGCTATAAAAAAATCGCATTTTTTCTCAAAGAACGAAAATATGAACGCCTACCCTTATAAAAATGACCGCAGGATTATATTCCATAAAAGTTTTAATACTCTTTTGTTAAAATGTTATCGAAAAAAGCCATTAAATCCTCCCTAACCCTTTTGAGTGGCAGTTTTGATTATATAAAAAAAATTTAACAATACGTTCGATTCGATCAATAATCAAATAAAAACATTGTTGCTGGATGAAAATTTAATTCTTGTATACCAGAATTTATCCATTTGTGTATGTCAATATGATTTGTGCAGCATTTTTGTATATAGAGTGTGTTATCTGTACCATATACTAAGTACAGTGGAATTTTCGTTGAGTTTTCAGAAATAGAATGAAAATTTCTGGAATCATTTCATCGTGAATTCTTTCAACTTCATTGCACTTATTGCACCACCCTCCTCCTAATTTATGGATAGCAATGATTTCTCGACCTGAAATATATTCCTCTATAACTAGCCTAAGAACATTAGGAAATCCAGGAGCTAAATCTCGAAAATAAGTTGAATATTAAAATAATTCGACTTGAGTTCATTAATGTTGGTGATGCTTGAACACCATGAGCAGATTCGTCAGCTTAATGAAAGCACTTTTTTACTCAAGTAGGTTACGACAGTAATCTGAATTAATAAATTTATCAATTTAGTGCTAATCCCCGAAGAGATATATCGAATTTCTACTTAGAGTAACTGAACTTCGAGTGAATGAAATATTAGAATATGTGATTTAATTCGTTTTATTTTTCATAAATCACTGTGTCTCATTTTCATGCATAAACAGCAATGTTTTTGTAAATGGCATAGTTTTGTGACTTTGTATTTTTATTTTATAATCTCCAAACGAACCTTTTGATCTTCTTAAGGAAGTATTCACTTAATTTTTAACTCTCTTATAAACAAAAAAGCCAAAGTAAAGTTGATTTCACTAGAGGAGTTGTAGTTTATTACGATTTTTGAATAGTTATTATTCAAATATGAAGAATTGGACCATAAACTCAAATGCAAATTCAATGCTATTTATTTATTATTCTAGAATAAATGTAAACTATAACTACAAATATAATTTTGCGTAAAATCTTTTTGTAAAATAACCGATATAAAACGTATACAACACTGTCCAACAATTAATATGTTTTAGACTACACAGTACTGATTAGCTCTAGTTTTAAATAAACAACATGAAATATATTATATATTCTGTATGTCATATTTTCGGATACTGGCAAATTAATTTGACAGTCCTGTTGTCAAAGTGTAAAATACCTATCTGTTTAAAAGTTATAAACGGGTGTAATTATAAATTTCATAAATATGTTATTGTAATTCATGCTGTGACAATTTTGTATTGGAGGTTTTTTGAAGAACAGTTAATTTTTTACGTCATCACGCCACATAAATCTGCCAGTTCAGTTAAGAGTAATTATTAAATTTGTTATGAAATAACGTTTTCCGCACAAAATCTCAATATGACGACTTTTTTGAAGACTGTTTCTGTCTGCAGGATTAGCAGAGAGATAATACTACTACTTGACTACTACTATCTGCCACTTGATCACATACACACAATTTCATGGTCTTTTCTTCAAACTCGAATTTAAGAGTTGATGTAGTAAATGAAGACACCAATTAAAATGAAAAATCAATAACTCACTAATATTCAATAACTCTGATTTCGAAGTTATGATCATCATATATATTGAGCCAAATGGGTTTCAGTAATGGACTATTCTGCGGAAAGATGTAAGGGATATTTACAAGAGAAATGCTAAAATAATTATTTGAATGAAAAAGAAGAAGATTTTTTGTATATGCAATAAACTGGAAGATGGCTTTTAAAGCAATATATGCTGTAAATATTTTTAACAATATAATCACACCTAAAAAAAATAATAAGGAACTCACTAAAATTTAAAAAATAATCAAACTTAGATTTTTGAGACAAAACAAAACGTTTTAAAATAAAATATGCACATAATAATTGTTGTAATAACTCAATAAAAATAAACAAAAAACTTATTTAACCTATGTGATATACGTATTTTATATCCTACTATATACACACAATTTAGTTTAATATCTGCCCAAACTTATTTATCTCTTCAATATTATTTTAACTAGTACCAACTGATCACCTCGAAGTCGGTACGCGCAAATATTACAATGGATAGTCCAAGTATAAGTGCAGCCTTTATGAAGAAAAATACGAATAAATAAACAATTAAGATTAATTAATAAGAATTAACGAATTTTCTAACCAAACTAGAACAAAAAGAGTAGCTGCCCGCGTTGGGAATAAATCCCTCGACCTCCGCGTGTGAGCTAAACGCTCTAACCGTTACACCATAGAAACAGTTAAAAGCACTGTTTATACGATTTCTCATACGATAAAATTAGTGCTTAAAAGGCAAACTTGACGGCTTTTACACTAAACTAGTCTTGATTTTTCGTCAAATCAGTTCAGTAATAACATTAAACACAAATATCTGATTATTTTAGATAAAAAAATATGTGAAAACTGTATTGAAAATTGTATGTGCCTTTGAAATTTGATGGTTTACCTCGATTTCCCCTCCTTCCGCCATCAGATCCTGACTTAGATCCAACAGTACAACTTAGAAAGTCCACTCTTCTTGAAAATCGGTCCTAAAAATAACATAAACAATAACATAACATTAAAAAATGTATATATACAGCCAAACATAGAACCTCCTCAATTTCTGAAGTCGGTTAAAGACGAACAACCAAACTTTAAATTTTATTAGAATACGTAATAAATATTTCCCAATTTATTTAAAATAAAAAACCTTCATTATTTTACCATGCATTTTGTACCCAAAATTAGTAGCAATTGAAACATTCAGTTGTTTCGTGCTGCTGCTGCTGATCCAAAGGCATATATTCAAAATAAATTCACAGCCAGAAAATAGCTAAATTGTAAAAAATATAAAATACATCATGTCAGAAAATCTATATGTTTAAGAAGAGGAAAATAGATATAG
The DNA here is from genome assembly GCF_030347505.1 of Rhynchophorus ferrugineus. Lineage (NCBI taxonomy): Eukaryota > Metazoa > Arthropoda > Insecta > Coleoptera > Curculionidae > Rhynchophorus > Rhynchophorus ferrugineus. Next base: position 83,563,373 of record NW_027472580.1, on the reverse strand, counting down.
ATTTGGTGCATTAAAACTTTATACCCATGATTTTTTTGAGGAAATTATTATATCGTATCGAACGTACAACAAAATTACATTAATACATAATTATATTATACAAAATCACGTTCTCAAGTCCGTAACAAAATATACAAGTTGTACCTGACTCTTTTAGGGCTGTTGAAACCCCTATTGAGCTGAAATTTTAGTTCTACTAAGTGCAGAAACGGATCTCGCCACTGTTATTTTAATAAATTTCTATACTAATTACTGTTAAAAATAATTTATTATCCTGTTTTCATCATGTTTGTCAACTGGACGGGCATTCTTTTATTTTATTTAATGCACGTTAATTAGTCTGGTTCAAATGACACAAAGATTAATTAATACGCAACGAAACGAAACAATAAAGCCTTGTTTTGGTAATAAATGGAAATGTCTAAAAATAAAAATGGCCAAATATATTTTAAAGTACGCCATTGCGGACGCCATACCGAGTGTTGAATTTTAATTTATTGCGTCAATTCAGGTATGTATATCTGACGCATATTGTTGGTTCCCCATTCTTTATATCCGATCGTTCTCAATCCAATATTTTTCCAATATTTGCTACAAATCAATTACACGACTCTACAAAAAAATTTTCGTTCTTTGTCTTAAAGTTTATTTTATGATTTTCCGCTTAGTTGTGAACAAAAACGAAAAGAAAATACCCTTTTTTGGTATAAAGTTTGCTTTTGTAATAGTTATAGTAATAATACCCATATTTGAATTTTTTATAAATTTTAATTATTTTTAATACATTTAAAAATACCACCCGATCAGAGTGGGGTTTAAACGTTCACACAGCGCTGATAGATGGCACTTGAGCAATAAACTACGATCAGGTGTTTTGTACAAATCTAGAATACCTTAATATATGTGGCCAATTTATTAAAGTTCGAGACCTAAAATACTAACTAAATATATCTCAAGTTATCAGTGAAGCCTACGAAGCATATTTTAACTGTCCTTTCAAGACATCAAGACAAGACCTGGGCTCTAGAGGTTGCTTGTAATAATTGTAAAAGAAGTTTGGAAGGTAATCAGCAAATTTTAATTAAATGGTGAATTAAATATAATAGACATATTAATTTCTATTTGTATATTTTAGGTTGGTATCGAGGTGAGAAAAGGTCAATGAAATTTGCAACACCAAGAATCTGGCGAGAACCAAAATATCACGTTAACGACTGCTACTTTTGCATTGTGAATGCAAAATTTGAATTGAAGTGAAAACCTATCGAATATCCTGATCTGGAATCCTCTTCTGCTCCAATCGCACATGATTTGACACGATCAATACCTGAGCCACCGAAAAAATTTTCGCGAAGAAATAGCTCATCTCTTAGTTCTCATGAAAGTAATTCCGATAAGGAGTTTTTACCTACACCAGGACAACCAAGACACCATCTTATTACTACAGAAGATTTCAATGATTTAACTCGGGATTTAAATTTACCAAAAAGTAAAGCAGAGCTTTTAGGATCTCGCTTAAAACAGTGGAATTTGCTTGATGATGTTAATATCACGGATCAACGGACTAGGCATGAAACACTCTCAAAATTTTTCACAAAAGAAGCTGGACTTTGTTTTTTCAATGACAATTCATGGTATTTTCGAAGAAATTGGCATATCTTGTCTTCCTAGCGAATGGCGTTTATTCATTGACACCTCTACAAAAAGCTTAACAACTGTATTATTACACAACGGAAATGAATTCCGATCTTTTCCAATCGCTCACTCAGTACATCTTAAAGAAAATTATGAAGCTGTTAAAATTTTGCTTGGATATACAAAGTATCCGTGTTATTTGTGTTTATGGGATAGCAGAGCGGATGCTAAACATTATACTCAACGGTCATGGCCTTCAAGCAGAGAAAGTGTTAATGCCGCCTCTGCACATTAAGTTAGGGTTGATGAAACAATTTGTTAAAAAACTCGATCAAACCTCAGAAGCGTTTGAATACTTGAGGATATTTTCTCCGAAATTATCAGAAGCAAAGGTTAGGTCTGGGATTTTTGTTGGTCCGCAAATCAGACAGATTTTTACTGATGAAAAATTTCCAACGCTGCTCAATCGCAATCGAAAAGTTTCTGGATTTTTAGGAAATAACAAAGCGAAAAACTACAAAAAGCAAGTTGAAAATATGCTAAAAAAAGGTAAAGCCATGGGCTGCAAGATGTCATTAGAAGTTCATATATTGCATGCTCATTTAGTTGAATTTAAAAACAACATGGGGGCGTATTCGGAAGAACAAAGAGAGCATTTTCACCAGGACACTATGAGCTTCGAGCAACGTTATCAAGGCCCTTAAAATGAATACATGATGGGTGACTATTTGGGGTTTATTAAGAGATAGTATTCATAAACATAAAAGAAAAAGTAAAAGTGTGCACTTTTAAATTATTGTCTACTTTCTCGTAAGTTATTTTGATAGTAAAACATAATTAAAATAATTAAAATGTTCAATTGAATGGTTTCACTTTCAATTAAAATTTAACACCACAGATTTTTTAAAAAATCCTTCAAGCGGTTTCCTAAATAAAAAATAATGTACTTGTAAATAACAATATATTGTATATTAATATCTTAGCATTTTGCTACGATATTTTTCAAGATTGTTAATGTAATAGGGTAAAAATATTAAAATTGTGAATGATAAATAGTAAAATAGTTTAACTGTTTTTATGGCGATAATAGATAATATTTCGATCAGTCTCTTGATTTTTGTTAAAATATATTTCCATTCAATAATAAATAACTCATTTATATCATTTAATTCAGGTCATTTTTAACTTATCATGTTTTTTTTCTATGATTAGGTATATGCTTAATTTTTATATAGTATTTATGATTATTGTACATTTTTTGTTTTTAGGTTTTGTTTAAGTTCTATTGTATTGTGTATATTTATTATAATATATTATTTACAAATAGCAATTAGCACATTAAATGCAATGAAACATTTGTGGGGTATTATTCCATTCCATAGAAAAATTCCATTCCTTTTTTCAGAACCACAGAACTGCCGGCTTGGTGGTGCAGTGGGACAGTCCTACTGTTGCGATAGCCGCCGGTTCGAATCCTGCTGGGGCATAGTCATAAATATATGTTTGAGATTGTTTAAAACTTGTGAATATTCTAGACAAGAGTGTAAAATCCGACAAGGAAAATGATCCCAGTCACGCCGTAACCAGGTTAGATAAGACCGGATGTCTTCTAGGATGATTTCTAAAGTTAGTCACTCGCCAGTCGGTAGGCTTTAATGGTGCGGACCGTGGTTCGGAACCCACGTTAAACTGTAGGTCCAGTCCAGATAAACCCATAGTTGATAAAAAGAGACTTTAAAATATATAAAAAAAAGAACCACAGAACATTCAAATATAAAACTAGTTCTACTTCGTTAAAAATTAAAGTATAAGTTACATGTTGCGTTATTATTGTAATAGTATTCAGTAATTATTTTTTTCCTTTTCTTTTTTAAAGTTAGTTCGTGAAGGAATTTATACATCTCTGTCTCGCTTATACTAACGTTGGAAAATATAACCACATATAAAATCAACTGCCCCAAGCAATTGTCTCTGTCCTTTCCTCTCTCACAGTTTGTAGAGTATAGGATTCTTACATCTTCGCCTGACACCACGAATTGAAAAAACTGTCGAACCGTCCATTTGACTGAAAATAGTAATTACGACTATCGATTGTTTCGACTGTTTTGAAACTATCGACTTTTTCGACTGTTTTCAGTCGATACTTCCCAACGCTAGAACACTCCGTTCATCATATTTGTATCAGAGAGCACGTGAAGTCATTGAAAAACGTTTCTCCAGTGGCCTTCATCATTTCTGTCGTAACTTGGTGGACTTCGGCTGTCTTACCACTCTTTGCTGTCTTTGCTGTAGTTATTTTATTGTAGTTTGCAATTCGTCCATTGCTGGGTTGTCATCAAAAAATAAAGTTCTTGGACTACCAGTTGCTGGCGGATTTTCTAATCCCTATGGTGGGTCATGATTGTACAACTGCATGAAAAATTCCCTCCATCTGCTAGGTTCCATCCGCTCTTTGAGTATTGTTGTTGGTAGAGTTACTCCTGCCTGATCTCCCAAATATTTCGTAGAACGTCCAATATTCACGTTTCGACGCAGCTCAATTCCAGTAGGCTTCTCTTTCTGGTTTTAATTTTTGTTTAGCATCTCTGTTTAATTTTTGGTATTTCTCTAGATCAATTAATATTGCCTATTCTCGATCTTCTACTATTTGCAGAAATTGGTCGGATATCCAGGTCTCTATTTAATATCGAACTGATGGACATACATTAATTACATACTCAACAATTCTTTCAGATATTTGCTTTTTTGTTACGTCAATATCTGTATCGTTGTGTTCTAATGTCAAAAACATATTTGTCGTTTGACTTTGAGGCTCCTGGTGAAATTTTAAATTTCAAAAATAGCTCAAGTCGCAGTTGCAATGGTCAGATCTACACATTAAGATTGTTAAATATCATTTTGCTTAAGGTCGCTTCATATACTGACTTCTTCAAATCGTTTTTTCTTTGTCATGAAAGGAGAAATATACTGTGTTTCATTGATTATATATAAATTATATTAAAAACTAAGATATCCTGGCGTAAATAGACATCGGGACCATCTAGGCGTTCAGTTCATAACTTCAAACGTTCATATTCACCGAGTGCAATTTATTTTGTAAACAATTACATATTGGTTCTATAGGAACAACTTGAGCACACTCGTTATGGTTTTAGGGAAATATTGGAAGACGCCGAATTTGCTGGTAGTACCCTATAGTTCAATACCAACTTCCATACGGGCCCAAGAGTTGGCTTATACAGCAATAGCTTGTTATCTAGTTTTAATTTAGATTTACCCCTTATAACTCAACACATTTTGTTTAGTTTAAGCCCGAGTTGTTTACGCTTTATTAGAATACGTTTCTTCCAAGTTAAGCGACGATCCAGTTGTATTTCCAAATATTTAACATTATCTACTGTCTGGAGTTCATGACTATTAATATTTACCGCATTCATTAATCATCATTCAACTTTATACGCTATTTTTTCAACGATAAATTGATTTTGTTAAGATTAAGTTGAAGATTCCTTGTGGCTGATATTAAATTAAGATGAGCTAATATAGTCGCCGTATCGTCAGGATATACTGCCACAGTTATAGAGGTCAAGTCATACAGCTATATAACGAGAATAGACCAAGAATACCGCCCTGCGAAACACCTAAATATATTGGATGAAATTCAGTGTAGTCGCCACCCTGTTTCAATGTAAAATGTTTAATGTAGTGATATAACCAGTTGCTTTTTTAATTTAAATTTACGTCCAGTATATCACATCTTATCAAGAGCCATATTATTATATATCGATAAATGCATCCGAGCAGCATATTTTATTTATTTGGTTGACCATTCTGTGAACTTCACGTAGACCAAATTGATGCTCTGGAATAATGTTCTTTTTTCTGTAATTATTTTTAGCTTCTTGAAGCCTAGTGTCTTAAAAACATATCATAGGACCATAGAAGGAGAGGTGTTCTGATTTTATTTCCTGGTTTGGGAATTATAATTATTCGAGCCACTTCGAGCCAAATATAATGCAAATAGTTTAGACATAACATGGCTTTAATCTTTATATAATAATCTTTATATATATATATATATATATATATATATATATTACATATATTACATTATATATATATATATATATATATATATATATATATATTTACAAAAATATGTACAATAATGCATACTTTCGATGTAACAATAATATAGAACTCTAAGAATAATCTTAATTTATTTTATAAAATATCCGGAAAAAAACGTTTTTATTTAATCTTAAGTTTGTTACCTTTTATAGACCCTCTCTTCTTTGCTTACCAGCAAAACTTACCAATACGTTGATAATGCCCTCAGCTCGCGAATAAATAAAACGACACAGAGACAAAATCTATTTTATTTCTTCCGTATAATAAAACGATTTACAGCCGTAGACCTGTTACTAAAAAAGGACTATTTCAAGCTAAGTATATCTCGAACCACTTCAAATAGTCGACGAGATGTAGGGTTTGGCGGTCGTGGCAATTTCCGATATGCGAACGTCGATCGGCTTACGGTCGTCGTAAAGAGTTGGTGCTTGAAGGATGATGCCGGCGGTGCCGACGAATACAGCCAAAGTGAATATCCAGAGGAACAGGCGGTCGAGGACCATAGCGACGTACTTCCAATCTTCTTTTACCTTGATATAAAGAGTTTAGTTGTTATTACCTGGAATAGTCCTTATTTAAATGTTATAATTTAATTAATGACTAAACCTTTCAGTTTCACATAAGTTTTATAGGAATATTAAGTTCTTACATGTACATTGATCAGCGATATATGTTGGTGAAAATGCAAAGTATCAATATCAATAAATAACTTTTAAGAAGCTAGCCTAACTATTAAATTCGGATGTTTAACATTTCTCTCTATAACATAACAGTGTTCCATTTAGTATTATCACAGAGGGTATAGAAACATAACTTTATGGGCGAATTTTCGGTACCGAACCCAAACAGTTAGACTAATTTTATTTTTTTTATTGGTAATTTAAATTTTTGTATTTAAATTTTGTTGTGTGTTTGGGCACGGCATCGACTTCAAAATGATCTGTTGATAACAGTTGAAATAACATTGTAAATAGATAAATAGGTTTAGGTAGGTATTAAGATAAATTCAGTGTATATAGTAGAATATAAAATACATGAAATAGGTAGGTTAAATAAGGATTTTGATTAGTTTTTATAAGTTATTACGTATTTAAGTTTCATTATTTTTTAATATTTAGTGAGTTCCTTATTTATGTCTTGAAGTCGGTTCAATTTTTTTGATAAAAATATTTTATTTTGCTTATTTTAAGATTAGATATATACTCATTAAATTACGCAGTTATTTTGTTTAATATTACAATGGGTAGGACAAGTAAAGGTGCAGCCCGTATGAGAAAAAATATGAATGAAGAAACAATGATTGAAAATAAGGAGCGTTTAAGGCCCCTGGAATCGCTACAAAGCTTAGGTAACTTGACTGTAAAATGTTCTAATTAAAAAACAACAAAAAGTAATTGTCCCCGCCGGGAATCGAACCCGCGACATTCGTTTGTGAGCTAAATGCTCTAACAATTACACCGTAGAAGCAGTTGTCTACAATATTGCTACGATGTTCTATATGGTAGAGTCGGCGCTTAAAAAGTAAACTCAATATCTTTTGTATCAGCTCAGCCATAACATTATACCTAAATATCTGACTATTTTAGATAAAAAATAATTTGTAAGCATTTTACGTGCCTTTGAAATTTGAGCATTTTCTCAACTTCCCCAAACCCCCCAACAGTTCTTAATTTGGTTCGATTGGGATCACGTCAAGAGTGTAGTCTTTCGAATAAAAATTAAATTTTGATAATCGGCCCACAATTGACGGAGAAATCGGCGAACATACATTAAAAATTATATAGTTACTTCAAAACAGTAGTGACACGTGTCTCAATATGTGCCTGTCTAAAGTTGTAAATTCACTTTACACTCAGACAATATTATATTTCTCATTTATGCTATTAGGGAAGTTCGATCATGTAACCGAAAGAGCATGCAAAATTTGCCCGTTTGTCAAACGTCTGCAAAATTCTTCAAAATATTATAATTACGGGTTATAAACCGGTAAACGTTGTTTTAATAAATTGCAAATCGCCCGGGTTTTTATTGAAAATATTTTTTGGCCGTTGCAGTTGCACTAAATATTGGTACTGGAATGGTCAGTGAAATATCTCAAAAAATAAAAACAATATAACCTTAAATTTACCAAAAAAAACCGCGTTTATGCGAAACAGGTAACGAATCAAGATCAGCTTGTCGTTAGCTGTATCAGAGATCAAATATACGAAATGTAAAAAACAGTAAGTAGTTTTTTTAATCGAAACATAATTTATTACAATTACTTCAGAGAAAATTGTTAGTCTGGAAAGTATCCATAAAAATCCAAAACATATACAGCCATTTGAGGGATGTAGAACATCCCTTCATACACTGTTGGGTAATATAGCATTTAAGTGGTATGAAGATAAATCATGAAGGAGTTTAATGGAATTTCCAGAGATTGCTTTTAAAAGAGTACAATTTTTAAAAACATATAACAAAATCTAGGAAGAATTATTAGATCAATTTATGAGATATATTTATTTATTATATATAATTATAATTTATAATTTATAAGATTATATTTATCATAAATGAGACATAAATATTTCATAATGGTACATTGGGTCGCTCATAGCAACATGATAACTAATATAGTGTAAAGACAACAAAAGTTGATGGAAAAAGTAAACGTTGGAATAACTATCGATTAGGTTTTGTTAGTCATAACTTTTATTAATAATTAATTGCAGAGATATAGCCGTTCATGTTGGAAACGGGAATAATTTTATTCCTTGTGCAGAATTAGTGTTTTCCTCAAAGTCCAAGGGAGACTACCATGGAGAAATGAGCCATAACTTGTTTTTCAGTGGTTTTAAAATCAGCTTTTAAAGAACTTGGAGGAACCATCAGTTATTGTTATGTAGAATGTTTCATATCTGCCATATATATAGTATGTTGGTGGGGAAAATCCCAACAAGGGCCTTAACAAAGGCTGAAATTAAGGAATGGTTTAAAGTACATAAAATAAGTTTCGAGGGAATGTTAAAGAATGAACTATTTCAAATTATTACTCGGTAAATATATATGAAATATTTAATTGCATTAGATGTAATTTTACTTTTTTAGAAATAAGCCTTGGAAAATATACATGGTAGATCAGATTACTGAACGTTATGGCCTCAGACTATTATGTCTTCCTGCATATTTAATTCAATTGAGTTGATATGGGCTATTGCAATAGACATTCAGGTCGAAAATGATATTCAAACCAGAACCGTATGGATTTATGGAAAGAGGCATTGTCGATAATAACACCTTCGGTTTGTGTGAGCTCGAACAGACACATAGGAGAAGATATACAAAAATGGTAGAATCTTGAGCAAGTTCTTGATAGATTGGAAATAAACATCTTGGTTATTAACTTGATTAGTGTTTCGAAAAAGACAGTGATTCAATAAAGCTTAATGAATGAATGAAAGAGGAAACAACTAAAGGTCAGTATAAAATTAATATAGTTTAATTGTAGGAAATTATAGAGTGTGAAAGCTTTATGAGCATGTGTGTTATTATTCGGAATATACATGAACATTTGGTTTAGCTGTATGAGGAAACAAATAATACTAATTGTTTTGCAGATATGACAAATGCGTTAAGGAGAATGCAGTGATTAAATGTAGTTTTATCAAGAAACTAAAGAGAATTATAGTAATATCATAATGACTTTACAAGGATACATTGCATCGAAGCAAACAAGAACTAAGCGTAAAACATTAATATGCTCTCTAATTGAAGTAAAATACATTACTCAGATATACAATTGTATTCGTAAAAAAACGCACCTAGAACCCTACCTATACAAAAAAGTTTGATGTATGTATAATAAAACAACTCTAACCCACAAATTATTGTGACTGTATAATTAATTGTAGTTGTAAGTTCTTCGATAATATATGCATTAGATGTATTATAATGTTAAAATAAATTATAATACATAACATTTTTGTTTCATTATTTTCTTTATATTAAAGTTTTGTAAAATGTCACAGCCAAAATGTACTAAAACTCGGAGGCGACAACATTGCGACGTTTTGATAGGTCTCCCATATCACTACTTTTTAAACAGACTCTATATATACTGCCGAATATAGAACCTCCTCCTTTTTCGAAGCATATGAGCAGTGGTTCACTTCTTATGGAGATATAAAAAATGAGTGGATTCGTGGATTTTTTCGAGATCGAATTCGTAAATTGTTTAAATGAAGTAAATTAAAATGTAAATTGAAAAAATAGAAAAAGTAGGAGCTATCGATGGACAATACTTTGGATAAAAGACATTGCACCGATTCCTTACAATAAAGCTTCATTTAAATCTAATTAATAGGCCATGTACTAATCAACTACAAACAAAAATTAAGGTCATAGTAAAGAAATTGCAAATAATATTTAAAGCCAGAGTAGTTTGAGTCAATTGTCAGCCATGGAGATTCAATAAAAGATGTACAAACCAAAAACCAAAAAACTTTCAACGACCACCTACCATGAATTGACGTGTCAAGTGTCATTGAAACTTAATAAAATAAAAGGATATATTTTCTAAAATACCGATTCACCTTCCGAGGTACTTACGGCTTGAGCCACCCGCAGTAGTTACTTTGATCTCACCGATATTCCAGAACGTATGCCTCATTGACCTTAATTTTTACGGAGGAAAAGGCACAGCTCTCGAACACAACTTGAAAAAGATAAAATCTTATTTCGCCGTCGTAAAACCCCGCTCGACCTGAAGTACCAATCGATATTTAAGATCGCGGGATATGCGTTGATTTCGTCTGACAGAAAGTGATTTGACGTAAAACGTCTACTGCAGACCTCACGGAATAATTGCCGTATAAAGTCGTTAAATCTCCGAACTCTCGGTACACGAAGTTTAATTTATAATTTAAATTCTACCGCATTCTGGCAGATTTATAATAAACTCGGAAGGCAATAGCTTTTTTTTCAAGTCTTATTAAATCTTAGACAAAGCAACAAGTTTTTATCTTAATTGAATGCATTTATACCGAAGGGCGACATTTGCTATTTAGATACAGAGAAATATTTGAGAATTACGTCATAAATAATTAATATCGACAAGAAAATTAAAATAAATTAATATACTTGTTATATTTTAGAGTCTCCCCCCAGAAGACATCATGTCCCACACAGCCTGGTTACTGGCATGATAGGGATTATTTTCCTTGTTTCACTCTTACCTCTTGGACATTCACAATCATTAATAACACGCCCTAGCAGGATCCGAACCCGCGACTACCACAACGGTAGGAGAAGTGTTCTGTAGCTTTGCTAACCCTAATACTAAATAAATACAAACTACTAAATTAAATAAATTTTGATTCCCAATCTTTAAACTCTACACCAAAATTTAACGTTTTTTTCATACTTTATGTTCAATAAATTTCAAAACCATTATTCGTTTTAAAAAAATATCTCGTAAAAACAGCCGAGGATTTTTTTAAATTTAGAAATAATAATCACTAGATACTAAATCCATTGAGTATGGTATGGCTTACTAATTTATGGAGTTTTTAATAGCGAAAATATTAGTGAGCAAGCATGTATGGCCAAAGAAAACTTTCCTGAATGGGGACATGTCTCTTCTGCAAGACACAAAGAGGTTTACATATAGTGAAGTGTAAAAATATTATCACATATTCTACCAGAGCAACTTTGTGCTCTCTCCAAAGTCCTCTTAAATTTATTTAGTACTATATGGACTATGTTTTGATTATATTTTGTTCATCGATGTTTCGTTGGGAGCTATGAACTGATGCTAGTTAAGGCCAACTTAAATCTTTTTATGATCATGTGTGAAAAGTCCATATATTTTTTCGAAAATTTTTATAATTTGCACAGTCGATTAATTTGTTTTTTCCTTATTCAATAATATTTTTCACTTATCTTATTATTATTATATTCTTTTTGTACGGGCCTGTTGAGTTTCTCGTTATTTTATAATTGATAAGAGAAACAATAAACCTTTCCACTTTTTAATTGAACTGTCTCTTTTGCAAGTTTCTTGCTGGAATGTATTCAATTTTCTCCTTTAAAACGCTAAATGAAATTAAATGAAATTATTAGGTTCTTGCAAGTATTTTGATCAAGAAAATAGGAGTAATACATATTAACCAAAATATTTTTTCATCGTTTTTAGAGCTATTCCCATCTTTGTCCCAACATGACGATACCGTTTCGAAAGAAAGATGTTGGCTTGACAGCTAGCTATTCAAACATCTACCTATTTTCAGACAACTTTAGCATTTCGAAGCCATGTGCCAACCATGTCATGCTATATTGATGTGAATCAGAAGTCACTGTGCCTGACAAATGTGGAAATGTGTTATTGGAGCTGCAACAGTGTATCCTTTACAACTCTTGCTATGTGTGACCGAGCATTGTTGTGTACTTTGCGATTACTACTTGCTTGTACTACTCGTTATTGCTGCCCTTTTTTGCGGCAGTACATTGCCCAATATGTACAATTGATTTGGAAAGATATCTGCAGTGGCAGCTTCAATCAGATTTAGTAGATCGTAATATACTACGTTTTGTTATTCAACTCTAGGGCCAACTTATAATATATTGCGCTTGGGATTATCGCAGTAAATTGACATTTTCCTTTTTTACTGGTATTTTCCACGCATTTCTGGATCTCCCTTATCCCATGTAAATCTTTGATTATCTAAAAGGTAATTTACCATCTGCTAAGCGCTCTGAAGGCTCTAAAAAGTTTGAGAAGAACTTTATTCAAAAAGTTTTGCAATTTGTATTCGGCTGGTAGCTCGTTGAAAGCAAAACCGAGTGTTTGGAATATGACAGAAGAGCATCACCATAAATTTATTTATATAGTATTTAATGGATTTCGGCAACAGTTTCTTCCAAATCAAACAACAAAAGTAATGGCATAAAAAGAAAGCAGACATAAAAAATTTGGTTGGGCTATATTCCAAATAACTATTTTGATACTAAACATATGCAGTAAAACTATAGTACTTTTTTCCACATATCATTATATCAAACAATCTCGTTTTATCACATCAATTACATTCTAACTGTAATTATTATATTTTAAGACAAAAAAATTAAACGGCGAATAAAAACAAATATCCTTTTGGAAAAATTTTCTTAGTGCAGATAGTGCTCAGAATTTAAGAAATCATCTAAAATTTTCTTTAATTACCTTGACACTGTTACCGTGACATTTCTTTTTATTTTATATTTACTTAAACAACTTTTATATATCCAAAGACATAAACTTGCATTCTCTATTATTGCATATTACTTACATATATTGAGTAAATTCGAGATATAAAGGCACATTTTAAACACCAGTTAAGGCATCTCGCACGAGACCAAATACGTATAGTATAATCCGCGTATTTTCATTGTTACAAGTTATATAATAGTACAATTTTATTCAGTCAGACTTGCTCAACTTACTTTTGTTGAATCCTCTTCCTTTCGAGTATGGTCCGCGATAAAACGAATACCATCGATTGCCTTGTGTACTTCCGGACAGTGATGCCACATTAATAAATCGGAAGCGAATGGATCGTGTATCGAGCCATATTCTTCATCTAATGAATACTCCATACCGGATGGAGGTGTGGACCCATGAATTTGGCAACTAGACAACTCACCAACTTCTAGTTCACTGAAAATAATAACAATCAAAATAAACTTCAAATACAACGTGAGGCAAAAGTCCTACTAACTTTGCTCAAAGAAAAGATATGTAAGTGTCGTTTCCATAAAAAGTTTATTTGGTCTTTACGTTTTTGTTTCGTTATGATTGAAAAATTATATCTGCTAAATGGTGACCACGATTAGCTATGAAACTTTCCCTTTTTAATGCATTTTTCATAACTTCCTGCAACATCTGAGGCTGATTTTTTCAATTTCGTGACGAAAATTGTCTTTAAGATATTGAATCGTTTGGGGCTTATTCATATAAACTTTTGATTTTAAAAAGGCCCGTGAGAAAAGTCTAGGGCTGTTAAATCCGGAGATCTGGCTGGCCATGCTAAATGGCCACTTCGGGAATTTAGTCTTAGCGGAAAAGCATCATTCGATAATTAAACCCTTGAACGATGTTCTCTAGTCCTTGCTGATCCATTTCAGGCACAAGAAAATTTCGAATCATATCTTGGTACCGTTCAGCAGTAACAGTAACAGCAACACCTTGATCATTTTCAAAAAAATAGGGACCAATGATGTTTCCAGCAAGAATACCATACCATACAGTTTAGCGGATGTAATAATGTTTCATGAATTAACTGAGAAATCTATGTTCTTCAAATCTGACTGTTATGTTTATTTACGTGGACAGTGAGAAGAAAATGGACTTCACCGCTTATTATCAATTTAAACGAAAAATCTTCAATATCACCAGACAGCCTTAGGATTGCATTACTGTACTCAACTCGTTGATCAGGATCTCTCGGTAGCAATTTTTGGACTTATTGAATTTTTTATGGGAAAATTTTCACAGCAGTTTACAAAATTCGCCTTAAACTGCGTGCAGTAATGTGTAACTGGGAACCACGTCTCCGAATTGATATTTCTGCAACAACACTGCAACAAGACTCTGCAACACTATCGCGCCCCAGAGCCACATTTTCAGCGTTACGAGACGTCCGTTGTCTTTCAGAACGACGCCTGTCTGACGTCGTACCATACAGTCGAGAATTCGCATGTAAACTATAAATTGTGGTTTTGTGAGGCATTAGACGATTAGGATATCTTTGACTCAAGTTCCTCTGAGTGGTAATAATGGAACTATTATTTTCAAAAAATATTATCACTATTACTGCTCGTTCTTATTGCGTATATTTACCCATAATATAATTTGGACATCTACACAATACAATGGTTAAAGCGAAACTGAGCTAAACCTTACATAGACAAAATAGTAGCCAAACTTTTGCCCCACCTGTTACATCAAATAATCAAATATCTAAAATGTTACTTATGCACTGTGATTAAGAAAAGTAAACCTTTCTCGAGAAAATATAAACGGGACATTTATATTTACAGATTTATTCTCCATCAAATTAATCCTTCTTAAATACAATCTGTATATGCCAGTCTATATTTTCCAGTCGACGAAATAGTTTACTGATGTTGTTTCTTTTACTATACTTGATCGTAGTGGTATTGAGAATTGATACTAAAGCGTTAATAATAATAAATATACATAGGATCGAATATTTATAGGATTACCGAGGTGCTAGTTGCTCCCTAGAATTGGCGTTTGGCATGATTTCTTCGGAATTCTCATCCAGAATTCCGGAGTCAGCATGCATAGTGGCATCTCTTAATTCCAATCCTTTACAAGTTCGTACCATTATTCGCTGATTAGGATTGAAACTGAAATTATCAAAAAACAAATTTATAAGAATGCAAATTAATTTTGAGGAATTGCTTATATAAACTGAATATGCCACTGTTAAAATGTGTGTACATAAATTGGCGATTATTAATTTTCAACTATCTATTCATGATTAATTGCTAGATAACAATGTCCCCCCAATTTTCCTAAAAGTAGTTCTATTCCACATTTCAAAACAACATATCTTTTGAGGTTTCAGAACGACTTTCTTTTGGACACCCTTATAGAAAGGGAGCAGAACCAAACATTGTGATATTAACAGGAATATTGATAGGAAAGAAATTTTTAATGAATGCTGTGAGTCATTGGTGGGCATCAAAACGTTTTGGCAACGTTGTAAAATAATACCTAATAATACGCGATGTGCATAAATAATTTTACTACAACTATAAGCCATTGATCTTCGCCTGAGAAAAAAAACAGTCCATTTATGTGAAATTAAGGGATGTAAAAAATGAGATACATAGACATAGAGTTTCGTTTACATTAGTATGGAATTGAGTCGGCATTATAGCTTGCGATGTCAGTCCAATAAGTCGTCACTTTTCTTGAATTAAAATATTTTTAAACCGTACATATTTCGTAACATGTATACACAATATAAAATCCTAGATGCTCTTTTTCAATTTTCTACCGCAGTCTAGGCATCATAACTGTTTTCATTCATACTTCTACTGACCTGACTTTTTTTACGATAAATATTGCAAGTAAAACCAGAACCAGTGTTACCGATCTTCATACCAAATACAACAAGAAACAAAATTCGGTCAGTAACAACCACTACGTCATCCGTTATAAATGCGTTAAAATTAATTGACAATCCTAATAAGTTAACAGAAGATATTCCTTGTTTTATCTTGTTGGTTTCCTCTTTTCTTAACTATTTTAGTAAATCAAATATTTTTTATAAATATTGAAACATTAGTTATTAAATACTATTATTATACTAAATTCTTATTTGTATATAAATTATTATATGTAAATATAACCCAATACATTAGAAAGATACAATTGCAAATAAAACCAGAACCAGTGTTCCCATTACATACCAAATATGTTTCTATTCATTGTTTCTGTGTTTGGATTTAGTTCTATTAGGGTTAACATGATATACGAAGCTATATTATTATTATGAGTTAGCACTATTTACTTTATTTGCCTAGTAAGAGTCTCAGACTAACCTTTTACGATTTAACAAGTAATGGGGACGGCGCATAACTAACAGCCGTGGAAGAACGTGGATAAAAACCCGGCGCACCCATGGTGCCATCACATGGGTCTGAGGGGAGCGGAAATGCACATTCAGCACAACCACAGTGACACATATACTAAAAAGATATGCAAAAATATTTAACTTATATTTAACTCACAACTTACCTAAATGTATCTAAAATCATTGTAAATAGAACGAATTTTCCAAGCAGAGGCACAACCAGAGACGTTGGGGGGATAATTTCAGCCAACAGTAAAAAGAACACTGTCAAGGAGAGGAGAATTGATATTGACAAGCTGACCTAGATATAAAAAATGTGTTTGGTACAATATTTTACTTATTTTACTTGTCGAATTTTACCTTTTCACCACTGTCAGATGGTAAATAGAATACCAATACAGTGAGAAACGATATACCCATGCACGGTATTATAAGATTCACTGTATAAAATAGCGTTTTTCGTCTCATTGTTATATTGAAGGTAATATCCAGGTACGGTTCGTCGCAACAAGTGTAGAATTTTTCGTTTCTGAAAATAATTGTTCTTTATTTATCACTATCGTTGTCAATAACACCATTGTTGATAAAATTGGTCATAAGTTCATGAGCTAATTTTTGGATATCTGTAACCGTGTAACTATGGAGTAATATGTTGTATTTTTTTAAAATACTTATGATGCTCCTATGTTACTAAAACAACATCTAAGAAATTAAGTATACTATGGTAGGTAGGTTATTTTATTATATTCGCTCAATAAAATAATATAATTATTTGCTATTTTTAGATAATTTTTTACTCTATGTTGTATTTACATATAAATACTCAAGCATAGCATTTTTAAATAATTATAACAGGTCAATTGAAAAGTCCCCGGCCTGACGCATAGATGGAGCCACTAGAATTAAATCTATACGTTTTTCTAATTAGCCCTAACCGTCAATAGGTGCGTGCATAAATTTGACAGCTGCCGGATCATTAGTTTGTGAATTATAGCATTTTGAATGAAACAACTTTTGTTATTGTGAAAAAATTGATAAAAAGGAATTTCGCGTGTTGATAAAATATTGCTTTTTGAAGGGAAAAAATACCGTTGAAGCAAAAACTTGGCTTAATGCCGAGTTTCCGGACACCGCCCCAGGAAAATCAACCATCAAGGATTGATCTCCTAAGTTTAGAAATTGTGAAATGAGCACCGAAAACTGTGACCGCAGTGGACGCCCAAAAGCGGTTGTTACCGACTAAAACGTTAAAAAAATCCACAAAATGATTCTGAATGGCCGTTAATTGAAACTGAATGAAATAGCAGACACTCTAAAGATATCAACTGAACGTGTACATCATATCATTCACGAATATTTGGGTATGAGAAAGTTCTGTGCTAAGTGCGTACAGCGCGAGCTCACTTTTGACCAAAAACAGCGAAGGGTTGATGATTGCGAGCAGTGTTTGAAGAGTTATAAACTAGAGTTTTTGCGTCGATATGTGATAATGAATGAAACATGGCTCCATCATTTCCTTCCAAAGTCCAATCGGCAGTCATCCGAGTGAACTGCACACGATGAACCCGCTCCAAAGCGTAGGAAAACGCTACAGTCGGCTGGCAAGGTTAAAGAGTCTGTATTTTGGGATGCGCTCAACAGCGACTATTACATAGCATTATAGGACCGTTTGAAGGATGAAATCGTCGAAAAATGGCCACATTTGATGAAAAATAAAGTGTAAAAAAAGTTCACCAAGACAATGTACCGTGTCATAAGTCAGTGAAAACTATGGTAAAAATCTATGAATTAAGTTTCGAATTGCTTTCTCATCCACCGTATTCTCCAAATCTGGCCCTCAGCGACTATTTCCTGTTCCCAGATCTCAAAAGAATGTTTTGACAAAAATGAAAAATCGTACTACAAAACTGCTATCGAAAAGTTAAAGGGTCGTTATAATCAGTGTATCACCCTTGAAGGGAATTATGTTGAATAAAAAATAATAATGTTGCCAAAAAAATGTGTTTGACTTTTTAATTGACCTGTAACTTCGTTAAAAATATATAAAAAGAACTTACAAGTAGTGTACTAAGTGCTTGCATGTATTCTGATCATTTTCTGGTTACTTTTAAAGGTATCTTTTGAAAAAAGTACGCTGTATACAGGTGCAACTTCCTTTTCGAACTGAAAAAGTCGATCTTTGGCAACTCTTAAAATGTGTGGGGTGGGAAAGTTGTTGTCACAACGGGACGCCGTTAATTTCGTTTCTTTGGAATCACTAAACATCTGTAGTAAGAGTATAATTCGATGTTAATAACTCACAATAGTACTACACCTTACTGGTACCATCATATGCACAGAAATAGTTTATGGCCATAAATATTCAGCTTCGATGTCGATGTAGATGGTTAGCCCAGTTCTCCTGGGCTAACCTTCTCCTGGGCTAAGACTTTTTACACTTGGGATTGACTTAAGTGGTCTGTTTTTCATAACTAGTCACAATACGCCACAGACAACCCTTTTTTTGACCCGAAATCAATGAGAATGCAATATTGAAGCGGTTGGAAATTGAAAAACTGTTTTCCATTGCTGATTGACTAGTTGAAAACTTCTTAACTGGTTGAAAATTTTTAAATAATTGAGCTGAATTTTCATCCAAACTAATGCAATTCAGTATTTGACTGGCTTCGGCAGCATATTTCTTCAAATCATATAACAAAACTAAATATTATTAAACATATAGCCATGGACGTTCCATGAATAGCGTCTGAATACACAAAATTAATCAACACTTCTAAATAGTAAACTGTTATTGGGAAGAAGTTGAAAGTTGACGATGAAGAAATGTCTAAACCATCGAATTTAACACTTCGATTAGGTAATCTAGAAGTTATTTACATCAATACTTTGCATCTTTATCGACAAATAACACTGATAAAAATCCATGCAAGCAGCTAACAGTCAAGGGTTTGTCTGCAAAATTATAGTTAATTTTTTTTTTTAATATAAACAATGAAATTCACGTTAATTACCATTACTAAAGACTATAAATGAAAGATTAATTTATAAAGAATCCATCATATTCGATTTGGTACCAAGCGATTGTTTCCTATTTTTAAGTATGATATAATCTCTTAATTTTTCACCAAATAGTATTTCATAAGATTTTAATTTTAAAAAACAATATCTGGTAATGATAGTCAAATCAAAATTGGTGGCCTTTTAAACAAGATTGAAATAGATTTAAAAATGATTTAAACCTAACATCAATCAGTAATATTAATGCAAGCCTGCAAATCAAGGGAACTGGTTTGCCACAGAAAAGTTTTCAAATAATTTAAGGAAACTTGGATTGTATTTATATTAAAATTGTACATAAATATGTCATATATTTGGGATAATTATTTCGAATAAAAGAATTTTTAGAACTCATTACTAACAAAAAGCAAAATATTTTTTTTTCTAAACCCAATACAAAATTTTTCTTCACATCTCTATATAGATACACATATTTATATCACATTTGTATATTGCTTTGTATGTTTCATGTAAATTTTTTGTTATAACATGATATTGGAAAATTGTAAATTGATATATGGATATATAGAACAAAACAAATTGGTTTTACCGCACTGCAGGAACTTCGAGAATATCCCATTCAACTGACGTATAAAACTCAGTTAGATCAATTCCAATATCGACAGTTTTCGAACCTTTGAGCTCATCAACATGTCGAAGATCAACCTAAAAATTAAAATAAATTTATTAAAACAAATCAGGCACATTCTAATAATAGAGCATCAACAATAAAATATTATTATATTATTACAAATAATAATATTATAGTTTGAATCTTGGGACAAACATTGATCTAAATAATATCTACTCTAAATATGTATGTAGGACTAAGAATCCAATACACAAATATCAGAGATAAGATGCGATACATCCGTCAAATCAACAAAGGCCCGCTGTCGATACCACAGTAGTCTGTGGCAGTTGAAATGTTATAATATAGTTATAAACAAGACAACAGCATATGTATTAATATTTTTTAATTATATTTAGTCTTCAGTTTAGCTACTAACGAATTGTCAACTACCAACTATATTATTAGGTATTCTGCCTACCGACTAACCAGCGATCAACTTCAAATTAGTTCAAGAAAACATGTGATTTTTCCTACCTTGATAACTGGCATGACTGGGTTGGTTTAACGCCTACAGAAAATATATACTTATGTAGATTAAAATCACGCATAATATAAGCAAAATTTAAACCTGCGACTATTGCAGTAGTAAAAAAATATACATTTTTGGCTACATTAACATTTTAAGATAATACAGATTAATGTGGAATATTAAAAAAGCTTTAAAATGGCACCGTTCAACGCAAATGATTGCTACCTTTGCGGTCATCTGAAACATTTTTTTTAATCAATTAGAAGGAACAAATTAGAAACAATTAAATTAGTATAAAAGTCATTGCAGTAAAAAAATCAAAAAAATAGAGAACTTTTTTCATTGCTTCTTATTATTTAAATTAATAGAGTTAAGAGTTAATTTTGATAAAAAGTGCCGTTTGCAGTAGATGTTTTAGCAACCATTCTTAAATAAATTGAGAAAAAATAAAGTATATTATAATAAGAAATAATATAAAGAATAGACAAATTTAAGTATGTTTCATCGCATATATATGTTGAGTTATAACTTAGTTATTTTTATCGACTTTATGAAATAACTTTATAACATATAGCAACTTTGGTACTCGTGTTAGTTAATGCCTCAGGATGGTCCTCCTACCACTGCGATAGACGTAGGGTTGAATCACGCCGTACGGTTGTTCCTATTTGTGATTATCCATAGGCAAATCTGATAAGGAAAACCATCCCAGACAAGCCAGACGAGGATGGGTAAGACAGGATAGTCGCTAAGTTAATCACTGACTTATTGGTAGACTTCCAGATAAACACATAGTTGATAAAAACGACACTTTAAAATATTTACAAAAAAAGAAGAGATAGTGGAACTTCATTAAATTTTAACTATATATATTGGAAAAATAGTATGACAATTACCTGAAAGCCATCGTATGTCCAAGAACCAAATTTCATGACGCAGGTTTGTTCGTCGAACGGAAAGTATTCTACATCTATTTCGCATGACGATTTGTAGATGGCGGGCGGGCGCCACTCGACCCTCCCCGTAAAATTTAAAGTTGCTTTCGTAGCCAAAGTTACTTCGAAATTACCATCGGCACTAAAAAAGACCAATTTTAAATCAATAATTTTTTATACTGCACGCGACATGATTCCGGTTGGACGAAAATATTAAAGCGCTTTTATGTCCAAAATTTATTGCTCTTATTCTACTCATATTACCGTAATAAAGTTTCTTTTAACGACATATATTAAAATTGCAAGCATTATGTTGGTCATTTTTCCTTTGGGTATTCCAAACTTACCATATATTTTTTAGAACTGCTATAGCTTTCGCCCATATGCTATTTTTATATGATTAATTAATATGATTTTAATATGATTAATTATAATATTTAATATAAAAATAGGTTTTATCGGCATATAAATTAATTTTACAGGATTTACAGCAGATGGTGATACTGTGTATTAAATCGCATCGCATCTTCATGTTGAAACTACACTTTTAGGCTTCATTTTACAATATGTTTTGCAATCATTTCATCGAAGTGTAACGAAATGGTTTTTTTTTTCAGTGCATTGATAACTATATAGTGGAATTGAATTTATACCGAGTAAATTGCGTTGGAAGTTTTACTTTTTTACTTCATTTTAAAGGAAGAGGCACCTGAAAATTATCGAATGCTAAATGAATGTTATAACAACCGTGCTCCATTAATTTCAAAATACTTAACAGGTCAATTGAAGTCCCCGGCCTGACACATAGATGGCGCTACTAGAATTAAATCTATATGTTTTTTATTTAGCCCTAAAGATGCGTGTATAAATTTCACAACTGTCGGATCATTAGTTTGTGAATTGCACCATTTTGAGTAAAACAAATTTTGTTATTGTGAAAAAAATTGATAAAAATGAATTTCGCATATTGATAAAATATTGCTTTTTGAAGGGAAAAAATACAGTTGAATCAAAAACTTGGCTTGATGCCGAGTTTCCGGACACTGCCCCAGGAAAACCAACCATCAAGGATGGGTATGCTAAGTTTAGACGTAGTGAAATGAGCACCGAATACGGTGAATGCAATGAACGCCCAAAAGAGGTTGTTACAGACGAAAAGATTTAAAAAATCCATAAAATGATTTTGAATAGCCGCAAAATTGAAATTGAATGAAATAGAGACTCTAAAGATATCAACTGAATGTGTACACTTTTGACCAAAACAAAGACGAGTTGATGATTTGAAGCAGTGTTTGAAGATGATCAAGCGTAATAAAGCCGAGTTTTTGCGTCAATATGTGACAATGGATAAAACATGGCTCCAATCGACAGTCATTCGAGTGGACTGCACACGATGAACTCGCTCTAAAGCGTGGGAAAACGCAATAGTCTGCTGGCAAGATTATGGCGTTTTTATTTTGGGATGCGCATGGAACCATTTTGATTTTTTCATTTTCATTTTCATTGACTACCTTGAAAAAGGAAGGACCATCTACAGCGACTATTATATAGCGTTATTGGGCCGTTAGAAGGACGAAATCGCCGAAAAACGACCGCATTTGAAAAAAAAAGAAGGTGCTGCTCCACCAAGACAATGTACCATGTCACAAGTCAGTGAAAATGATGGCAAAATCCATAAATTGGGCTTATATTGTATTGTATCACCCTTGAAGGGAATTATGTTGAATAAATAAAACTAATTTTGCCAAAAAAGTTTGTTTTACTAAGATAGGCCGGGGACTTTTCAATTGATCTGTTATTTCGACGTTTTAAAAGTGGTAATTTTGACACCGAAGGCAAAGAGTTGGCTGGGTAGCCCAAAAAATGTTAAGACGAGGATTTGAAGGCATTACTCGATGAAACCACCGTTGGGGATCGCTGTCAACTATAATTGATGCGTTCGAGCTGAGCACTGTCCGAAAATGGTCGGCATATGAGAAAGGACACAACAATAGCATTCTGGGGCATAACAACTGCACCACATGTTGCAAAAGTAGTGAAAAGATAGTTTGAACAGGAAACATTAAACTGGGAAGTGCTACCCCACTAGCCGTATTCTCTGGACCTTGCTCTTTCCGATTGTACATCTTTTGATATATAAGTCGTGACTTGTTTGAGCAGTTCTTTACTTCTAATGAAGATACCAAAAAATGGGGCAAGCCTCAAAGGATACAACGTTCTTTCGAGATGGAATTCGTAAATTTCTATCGATCGAGATTATTTTGGATAAAATAAATTGTACCCATTTTTCACATTGATCTACAAATGGACTAGAGACTGGAAAAACACCTTAATAGCCCCAAATCTGTCCATGTTAATTTTGCGTATCGGTGAAATGATAAAAAATTAATTATATCATTTGGCGAATGCCCGACTCCTCGAGCAGAATCAGCTTAATACATCGGAATATATGTTGATGATAGGTTAAATTGGAAATATCATGTTAGAAAAAAAGCAGTGCGGATTAGACTCAAAGTCAAGCAACTGTACTGATTAGTCGGAAGATACTCTCAACTTGACCTAAAATCAAAGAGATTGGTTTATAAGTCAATCATAATGAAAATTTGTTAAATCATCAAACTAACTAGAAAACTAATGCACCCAAAGAATTCCATAATGCCTATCGCTACGTAACCAACGAAGAGCTGCACGATGACCTCGAAATCAAGTGGATATAGGAAGTGTTCCAAGATTTCGCTTTAAAATATGAATTAAGTTTGCTAGATCGTAGCAACGTGAAAACAATACAGCTATTGGACTACATGCAACAAATCAGAAGATTGAAGCAAACCGAACCACACGAACTTGTTCAGTGTTTAAGTGTATTTTGGGAAATACATACTGATGTATTAATCCCGTATTCGCCTTGCTCGTATATTAAGGCAAGTACAACAGAATAGTAGTAATAAATTAATTTTTAAATTGAGATTGTATTAAGCATATCTAATGAAAGATGTAATTAATTAAAAGAAGAAAATTTTTCACAATAAAGGTTCAAATTAAAAAAACGGTTTAAAAAATTGGTAGGCCTGATATTAAAAACTGTCTTTATTTAATAATCAGAAACTGAATTTCAATAATTAAGGTATATGCAGGAAAGAATTCTCAAAAGTTCCAACTAGTGATCAAGCTTCTACGATCAAGAAATAGTAAGGCCTTATATAGATATAATGGATTTATGCAATTTTTTTTAAATTCCAATGAAGCTTAATAAAACGAACGTTATGGTGGAATGGAATAATATGAATTCTGATCAAAACTAACTGATTTCTGATCATAGTAAGACATCTAAAATGTTTAATACATTTATCATCGTCATATTATGATCTGATTATGTTTGTTTAATATACATTTTTTCCATAAACTATATAAATTGATAGAATAAAGCTAAAAATTGACAGAAATGTTTAAATAGAAAATGAATATTGTTCTTATATTAACCACATTTAAATTTACTGGAGAATCAATACTTACTTATTGTACAGAACTATATCAGGTCTCCAAATGTGATCTGATGGTACATGAAGCATCTCCACACCGCCATACTCCTTCGGATTCCATTGCAATTTGTAATCATACCAAGACTATAAATGAAAAACGTATGAAAATTGTAAAAATAAAATTTTCAATAATATTTTTAATTACACATCATAGTAACTCATTTCATACATGTCATATAACACAGCTCAATCCACTGTCTCTATGGGATTAGAAAGATCCAAAAGGAGAAAATACTACCACATGAACTGACTAAAAGTTTCAATAGCGCATATCATTGCATAGCGTATAGCACAGTATGTAACATATTGTAATTGATGATAAAGCAATCCCAAGCGCCAAAAGTCAGAAGCCTCATCAGAAAAGCCATCCACATCAACACCGACCAAAGGAATTCATGGTCATGAAATCTTGTTGTGCGTATCAGCAAGCTGAAGACCTGCTGAATTCGAATTGAGCTGTTACTTCAAATGTCCACCGACGCCACTTTATTGAAATGATCGATGATTAATGCTGTCAAAATACCAGCAGTAGCAAGTCATCCTCTTGTATAATACTGATGTAGCTCGAATGTGAAGGTCTGCTTCATCTAGCCTACAACCTAGACATAGCATCTTTTGATTACCATTTATTTAGATCTATTCACATGGTTTAAAAACGCTGATGTGCGTAAGTTGTTCGAATATTGGAGCAGTACCTAACGTGCTTATTCTTTCGACAAAGTATCGTCATGTTCTCGGAAATATGAGAAAAAGTTCTACAAAATTATGGAAGATATTTTAATTAATATATATTGTACCGACCTTTCTCAATAAATGCGTTTTTAAAGTGAAATAATAATCAAGCTGCATGCAAATACTTAATGGAAACGAAAAAAAAACACTATACCTGTTCAACCCATACGTTGGTCGTCATGATTTGGTTCTTGAGATTCTGTAATTGAAAAAAATTAATTAACAGTTTAATATGCATTACAGTCAGAATAAGATTCGTTCACGTTTTTGTTCCTATTTTTATTGTCGTAGTTTTTATGTTCTTCTAATGACACTTTGTGATCTTCTATAGCAGCAGTTTATTCGCAGTAAAAGTGTGTACGCGCTATATACAGCTTTAGTCTACTGTAGGTTTTTTATGGTGCATTAAGGTTTTATTCTCTTTTATTTCCCAAACTAACCAAGAGTTTATTGTACTTTTAGTCCTAGTAAGATATTTTTTCTGTTGAATTAATTACTACAAATTGAGCGAGTGTAGATAATAAAAATCTAATTATTTTATTAATATCAAGATGAGATTAAGTGCTTATATGAATATTTATCAGCGATATAACTAATTTCATGGAGTTTAATTTGAGGAAATATGGCTCCAAAACTTATCAACCACTTCTAAAATAGTGTTTTATTTGTTATTTAATTATTACATGCTTACTAGTCGTTTCCGACTAACCTACAATTTGTCTTTATGATAACTTAAATCTAGATATATAACTAAGAGGACCTATAAGCCCTGTCTCAGACTATGGTGAAATAATGTTTATACATTTCACTGCTGTATTTTTTATTATATGCACCTCACTACATAACACTACACAAGAGACAATTTATTATATAAACTAACAATAAATTTTTCTGAAATATTTTAAAAATAAATCTATTAAACTGTGGTGACGTCAGGCCTCTTCTACTTATCGCGAACTGGTCACAGAATCAAGGGCACGCAGAAAAATAGACAGCAGTAGATTCATTTATCTTTCAACGTCCAATCATCTTACGTTCAATCAACAATCAGCCATTCAATAATCAAACATTCGTACATTTTCATTAGTTAATTAGTTGTATAATAGTTAGTGTTAATAATAAAGTGTTAAGGGAAATAGTGTTTCATTCGATAAATTACACGAAGACTTCTATAAGTGGTGACTTCGACCTGATCAAAGTGCCTAACAGGTAAACCAGCTATATAAGAATATAAACCACTCGACAGGTGCTTGATACGTGCATGGAAGGATAGCACGAGAAACGGAACCCATCAACATCACATGGTCGACGTTATCCCACGAGACTAGCCTGATGGACGAAAACCACAGAAGCCTATCATGCATAACATCAACACATGAACACCCTTGCATCACGAAACAGGACACGTATGGTACCACACTTATAGGTATCCTCAAACAAATCGGAACGCCCCAAGACTAACGACGTCCTGCTACAACATCGATGGCAGCTGATCCCGTAAAACTCCTCGCTCAGGTTTGGGTCCCTATCTCATCAGCAGCCCCTGGGCGTTTGTTTGCGTCATTGTAGGTGCACTCATTGGAACCTGCACCACATAGATGTACGTTCCACGGCAGTTCCACTAGAAGGGGAGTCATGTGGCGACCGCCACGACCCTTTAGGTCAGTTTCAGGCTATAAAAGACCATCACGGCGACGTCGCGCTTTCTTTTCTTTTCTCCACCCCCTTGTAACAGTACCACTTCCACAGAGCTACCGTACTTCCTTTACCTAACCTAATATCCCGTCAATTCTCCGGTCGACCACATGTATCATTGACTAGCAAAATAAAGAAGTATTTCTTCAAGCAGTGTTTTTAGTTCTCGTGCAATTTCCTTCCAAATATAGTAGTGAGTGTTCAGACAAACAATAGTAGTGAGTGTTCAGACAAACAATGGTATCAACAGCAACACATTCGGACCGACCGACCTGCCAGACGAACATTCTTACAAAACAATTCACATTTATTTTGATACAACAAAATAATTTATCTGTACTTTTAAATACATGTTATTAATATTAAAATTGAAACGAATTTTTTTTTCATCTCGTTATTTTCCTACATTTTGTTGTATTTATCTAAAACCTTTTTTCGTTAGTATTTGAATTGGTGAAGAGCATAACCTATTATAATTTAATTATTAAATAAATACAATTACATTATGAATATAAAACCTATAAATGTCCTAAGTGTTCCAGGATAAATATACTGAAAAATTATTATGATGTTTTTGATAATTATACATGAGAGTATTATTATAATTTTTAGCTTATTTTGGGAATACTCATTATATAAAATTATATTGAAAAAATCCAAGTACAACTTCGAACTGCTTAGACCATATAATAAATATATATTTTATAGTTTATTTCAAACTCTTAGTCGTGTAATAATACCCAATTTCATTTAAAATTTAAGCTTTTATAGTCTGAAATAACTAGCGATAAAATACGTTAAAACAAAAGCACCTCAACTAATTTAATTTTCTAGGCCTTTTTGGAAGACGTAAACAGAAAGGGATGTTTGGCCTCATTTACCACAACAACATAGTTTACATAAATATATCGCTGTTTATATTGAGAATAATTTAATATTAGTTTTTGTACTTAATATTAAACGATGTTTTTATGAAACAAATTATTACTACAAAAGAGTATTCATTCAAACTATTGGTTATTTGATTTTGTACATTTTTGTCATCATTTAGGAAATTTATAGATGCTATCCCAAAGAAATTGTTTGTAGTTTGAGAAAAAACATTCATCGAGTCATTTTCTAACTTCTTCGAAGTGCTGCTTCGCAAACGCGTATCATATTTTTACAAAAAGTTGATAGTCGAGCTGGGCAAGGTTTGGAAAATTCAGCGGGTGCGAATTTTAAAGGTTTTGTTTTATGCGTTATAATGCTGCAAAATCACTTTACCGTCTTTCGGGACCATTCTGGACGTTTTTTGATCAATGCATGTAGTGATCATTTATTATCGATAGCAATCGCCAACTATATCAAGGTCTTACCTGACACAGAACATTATCTTGCGCCCAAAACGATTTGGACTTGAAGTCGATCGGTCGGCTTCGCTTTTCAATATAAATCCATATTTCAGCAGCATTTCACATAGTATTTTTCAGTTTTCCATTTGTGCATCATTCAATTGATGTGGCATCCATCTTCCCAACTTTTGGATTTTCTCCGGCCACTAATAAATTCTTGGGCTACATGTAATGCTTCTGCCAACTATTTTTAAGTTTAAGTTGGATCGTCATGCAATAACTATTGCAGTTTCGCATCTTCAAACTTTTTCTATACCTCACATGTTTTTAAGGTTGATGCATCCTGATCGTAAGTTTATCATCTACCAGCGAACGATAACTTTCAGCGACTTTTTTTATTGATTATATAAAAGAATACTTAAGCCTATTAGAAACATCGGCAATAACTTTCCGGTACAAATGTTATTCATGACATAATTTTAATACGTCCATTATATTTACCAACATTACATATTACCAATTACTATGGATTAAATTAGAAATTATTGATTGTTAACTAGGACTCATAATAATATTTGAAAATTATGATATTTGCAGATCGAACAACGTTAAGAGTAACGATAATTTTCATAAGAAAACTTACAACATCGATAAGCTGTGACAGCTTAAGCTTGATCTTAACCGAAAGGGCATCAGTGACGTTGACCACCGGCCGTACCAGTTTGTTGTAATTGGACAAGAGGTCATCGTAGAGACGTTTCGCGTCTGGATTACCAACGCATCCTGAAACAAATATATAAAAAACGCTTTCATAAAATGTAAAGTCCTCAAAATACGTATAAGTTACCTAATACAAAGAAAACAGCAACGCATAAAATTTCAAACTGACATTTCATCATCATACAGTCTCCGCCTCATATCACATGTTTCTTCGTCATCCTAAAACAAAGAAACAAACTTCATTAAAACTTGATCGAAACCATCGCTGTGGTTGGCAAAGGTTACGGATACCTCCTTAGACGTAAATAAGTTAACAGTGTTCCCAACAGAGAGCGTGTTTCGAAATTTCCAAACGTTCGAGTAATTTAAGATAGCTGGTAATGTACCGTATCATTTCATCAAAGCGAAATAGCTTTTTTATTTAACAAAAAATCTGCAGCTGAAGGATCCACAATTATCATTAAGATTTATTGTGAATAAGTTCTTGGTAAACGACATATTTATATTAGTTTTAATAAAGTTTTAAATACAACACAAGTTACATATTTTTTACATTTTATAGTTACACATATGTTACAAGTTTTTATTTATTGATATATTGTTAGTAGTCGTTGCTGAGTACCTTAGAATTTGTGTCTGTAGTGACTCTAGAATTAAATACCTGTCTAGGATGACGTATTGACCCTCACTTCTCGTATATAATAACATAAAATAAAATAAAACAAGCACTTTCCTATACTTTCACAATTTAGTATGATAAGTACGTATTTCCAAGAGTTGTAGCACTTCGGGATTAACATGAAAATGGAGTCTTTCTTCATGTTTTTTTGCGAATCTTTTTGAAAATCTTTATTTCCTCCATGACAGTGGGGATCCGAAAGTCTCGATATATGCATCCATAATACCTTCATCTACAGGACTTTGTTCTGAAATACTTGTATTATGTTAATATTAGTTCTCATAAAATACCCACATAATTAAATTCTATATAGGTTTTGGTGTTTTAGATTTTCCTTGAAATAACTAGTAATTATTGTTGTATTTTAATTGGAGCTCTTTTTTATCTTTTTGATACGCTACGCTGAATTTTTCATCAATATCTTGTTATATTATCCATATTTATTAATAATATTATTCAATATGCAATGATTTACTCTCGTTAACTCTTATTCTCCTTGTCAGAGTCCACTTATTTATATTATTACTATGACTCTTAACATCCTGGCCGGTATGTAGAAGTTTGAGACCAATATATTACTTCGGTAACATTTAGTGGAGTTCACGCTTGAGTCCTTACGCTAGACTTTTCAAGGTTTACTCTACGTTCAATAATATAGCTCAGCAAATTTATTATTATTCTTCGAAGGTTTTTTCAACAATGTCTGTGGTTATATGTACCTGGTCAATTGTAGTATATTTATTTATAACCAAACAGTTATGAAGGTATTTTTTCTATCTATGGTTGCTTTTAACATTTTTAACGGGAGTTTTTCGAATATTTTGGTTTCTTCTGGTAGGAGTGAAACTACTAGTCGTTTTCGACAAACCTACAATTTGTCTTTATGATAACTTAAATTTAGGGATATAACTAGGAGGACTCATTAGCCCTATCTCAGTCTCTGGTGGAATAATGTTTATACAGTGACATGCTGTAATTTTTATTATATGCATCTCACTACACAACCCTACACAAGATCAGATGGTTTGATTCTTTTGAATTTTTATTTTCCAAGCTTGTGTCAAATTATTTATATTGTAACTTGCTTGTAATTTTCGTGTAGCTTCTTCACTATTGTCTCCGACTTCAATATTGTGTCCATCAGCAAATGTAGCCATAGTAGTATTCTCCATTTGTGGTACGTCACAAGTGTAGAGTAGATAAAACATTGACCCCAGTACACTTCCATGTGGTACAGGTACTTCCTAATGTGGTTAGCTTCTTTTATTGTAGAGTAAGCTTCTTCTTGTTTATCTCTAAATATTCTGGCTATAATGCGTGATTTTAGTACTTTGCTGTGTTGTTTTGATAACATTTTCTATAGTTTATGCACAAGGCCTTCATGCCAAACCTTATCGAAGGCTTGTGCTACATCTAAGAACATGGCTCAGCATACTTTTCTACTTTCATAGGCTTTTCCAATAAGATCTGCTTGTTAATTCATTAATTATTTTAAAAATATTTAGGAAATTTAACCTAAACTACCGCTTAAAAATTAATATCTTTAACATTGTAGTTTAATAATTGTCTCCGAATTTTTTACATCCTAAAATTGTCTGATACAAAAATATGTATAAGCATTAATATATCATTAATACAAAATTATAATACCCTATTCATCCACACAATGATCTGGCATAACCTATATTCAGTTTACAAAAAATCCCCTTGAGAAAAATGAAAATTAGCCAGACTATATTATATTAAACGTTTTTTATGTATGAGTTTGAATTATACATTATAACAATGTCATTAAATATACATAAAAATAGAGACTGCAAGAATTAGTTAGCAAATAATTACTGAATACATAAAATCAAATACTTAATTTTTGATATGTTTTAATATTTCAATCTATTACAATTTAAAACGTTAATTTTTGAAAATTAATTAGCCTAGAAAAAGTTTTTTTAGTCGAGTTAAGGTTTAATTGTAATCTTTCTAAAGAAGTTTTATAAAGATTTTCGATGTTTTCATAAAAGAGCGGTGTGATAATAAGCAATAATGAAGTGTTATAATACTTATGTATCTTATAACATAGTTATTATATAATCGTCATAATAAACAATTTAAGATCATTTTGTCGGTGTAATGTATTATTAATAATATATACCCAAACTAACCCACGTTTCACAATCGTTACATATTGCATGTTTAAGACGGAAGCTCTGATACTGAGGCATTCCTAGTGAAGTTATCATGCTTAAGCAAACATTAAATACTATAACTGATTAGACTCTAGACTCTATTAGTAGATTATTTATAGATAAATTTTTTGCGCCTAATCTTTTCAAAATAAATCAACTTTTCATTACCCTTCACTATTCGATGCGGAAATTACTTCCGATCATATCTTTAAAACAGCATTTTACAGACGATTTTTCGATTTTCCAATTGCCAATTCCATTTCCAATCTTTCTGTCAATTGTTGTTGAGTTTGGGTTCGGTCTTCATCCAATAACTCTTGCAGTTTCGTATCTTAATACTCTTTCGGTCTATCAGAGATTTCAGTACCTTGCAAATCGAAATCACCACTTTTAAATTTTCGAAACAACTCCGCATATGTTTTTAAAGTTTAAGCATGATTATCAACCATAACTGTCATTCCGATTCTCTCTGTTGATCAAATCAGAAAAGTAATGCTTGTCGCAAAAACACCTTTTCAGACACGGAACTTGACATTTTCAAAGAGGCGTAAATCTAATCCGGTTACTTTCACAAAATATAGCATATATAAGTTTAAAGTTTGATGTCAATAATATAAAATGACATATGTGTCAAATCATAACTAAAACATACTGATAAAATATCTTTAGATTATGATAAGAATATGGTTAGCAATTCCTAATAAAATGAAAATGTACAATTTACATGAACGTAAACACATCATCATCACTTTTATTGAAAACTAAATATAGTATGCCAAAGAACTGATTAATATTAATTCTTGCGCATTTCTAGGTAACTGAATTTCATTCCTTATATTCTAATCCCGATACAAAATTCCGAAGGAAACCGAATAATTGGAGGGAGAGATTAGTAATAATTAATTATAAATATTAATAATATTAGTGATAATAAAAACAAAAATAAATGTAAACTGTATTCAATTAATATAAAGAATGAAGTAATACTAAGAATGTATGGGAAAAGCCAACAATCACCATTACTGTACATATAATATTTAGCTGTTATGTCATGTCACAAGCTGGTTTTTATATTATCAGCACGATGTTCTACTTATGTGAATAATAATGTAAAAAAACTAAAAAATATTAATGAATGGATTTAGGTTTTCTGCCAAATGTCATGATTCATTATAAACCAGACATTCGGTTTCTCTCAATAGGGGATATTACAATAGTTTTAGCTATTACTATAAGTTGAATGAACATCATCTAACATTCTAAATGAATTGAAATAAAAAGGACCATTCAGAATTCGGTTTTTCGACGGAATATTGTGGCCAAGATTAAGAGATATTAAGAATTGACGCATCCATCTTGGCAAATCCACGAACGGTTGGAAGCAGAGGCGCATTATTAACTAAATCTATATGTCATTAACAGCATATCTGACCCATCTAAGCATTATTTTTTTTATCTCTATTAATATGGAGTCGCTTTTTATAGCTATTAAGATTATAGATATACTTCCGCTTTTTTCTTCACTATCTGTATTTTTTATATAACGATATTATTGACATATATGAAAAATAAAATATTTTTAACAAAAAAATTGGAACGACTTTAAAAAAATAAATGAGGAACTATAAATTAGGCTCGGCACCGATTTATCACTTTTTAGTGAGTTCCTTAGTAATTTTTTGAAGTTGGTTCAAATTTTTTGCTAAAAATATTTTATTTTTCTCGTTTTAGTGTTAGATCAGCCATTTTATTAAGTATTACAACGGATAGCAAAAGTAAAATTACAGTCCGTATGAGGAAAAATAGAAAAAAAGAACAATAATTGAAAATAAGGAACATTTCAGGCCCTGGGATCCGCTACCTAGTATAGGTGATTTGACAAATATTCCAACCAAACTAGAAAAAGAAAGTTGCTCCCCCATTGGGAATCGAACCCGCGACCCCTGCTTGTGAGTTTAACTTTCTAACCAATACATCATAGAAACACTTGCTTATAAAGTTTCTACAACAAATCATATGATATGGTTAGTTTTGAAAAAGCAAACTGAATGGTTTTTACACTGAACTATTTCTGATTTTTCGTCAAATCAGTTCAGCAATAACATTATATCCAACTATCTGATTATTTTAGATAAAAAATATGTGAAAAAATTGCACGTGCCTTTGAAATTTGAAGTTTTCGCTCGATTTCCCTCCTTTCCCTATCATATCCTGACTTGGTTCCAATGGGACCATCTCCTAAGTACACTCTTTCGAATAAAAAAGAATTTTCAAAATCGGTTCATAATTGAGGGAGAAATCGGTGAACATACATTTAAAAGAATATATAGCCGAACATAGAACCTCCTCCTTTTTTGAAGTCAAAAGTCTTGCAATGCTTCTGATAACACAACTTCCAAAATATTTTTATGTATAATCCTTGAACTAAGCCACCATACCCTTCAATAACCGCAGATTCTATTCAGGTAATCTGTTGAAATTCCTGATCGAAGAAAAAATTCCTAATTATCTTTCATGTGGAAAAAATACGATATATACTTGACGTTTCTAAAAATATGAAGAGCGGCCTTAAAAAGAACAATAACATTTTTCGATGCCATTTATTTCGCCATAAAAATACTTCGAGTTTGTGACAGGAAACGGACCGGGAATTTCTCCGTAGAAAATACAGGATGAAGGAATGCCCGGATGAAAAAAGTTCCTTTATTTATTGGTTACGTAATAATATCTCGAAGCCCTTATAATTTATTGACGGAAATAATTTTCTTTGTACAACGCTTCGAAATTAATTCGGATCTGTCAAATTATACTTCATCAACTAAAATATTTTTGTTATATATCTTATTTTACTGTTTGCTTGTAATTTGAAATTTATATATATATACATATATATATATATATATATATATATATATATATATATATATATATATATATATATATGTATATATATGTATATCACTTCATTCCCAATTTACAGAAGTCCTGTGTAGTAAAACATGTGATCTGTCAGAATTCGAAAGTGTCTCTACGTAAGAGAGGCTGCATATCCATACAATCACTTGACTAATACTGTTTTAAAAAAATAGTATGGCGGTAGCTCAGCAAAACTAACATTCGTGGAGGAACTGTAATTGCAAAACCGTTTATAACGGAAGCCAAAGTTAAGCTCCGTAACAAGTCCTGCAATAATCATAAAACCTAGACTTGATGATAAAAAGAATGATCTGATGAATCATCATTTACATTGTTGCTTACAAACGCTCGCATTTGTACATGAAAAACCTCAAAGGAATACTACGAGCAGCACTGCCTGCTTCCTACAGTCAAAAATGGTTGAAATTCTATTATGATTTGTGCAACGTGGTATTCAGTTGTTATTCTCATTTATTTAACAGGTGAACCACAAAACCGTTACCGAATTTTTCCTAAAAATACACCTAATTTTCAAACAAATGGAAAAATTTTAAGTGTTAGCCATTTGATTCTACATGTTACCCATCTGTCAGGTAATTTATGGTTACCATTCCAAAAAAACTGTTTATCCAGTACTGTTCTGCAAGCACGTGTCCCATTGATGCGAAAAGTTGATAGGCGGGAGGGGCAAAGTCTGGAGAGTACGTCAGGTGCGATAATATGTCCTTTCCAAATGCTTTCAACGCTTCCTTGACCCATTTTGCTTTATGAGACAGCGCGTTTTCGTGCTGTAAAATAATTCCCATTGATCATCAGGTTAGAATTGATTATTTGCCGTCGGTAATAATCTCTATTAACTGTATGATCAGGTTTCAACAGTTCGTCAAACACCGCGCCACTCTGGTACCACCAAACACAGAGCAGTATCTTGCGACCAGACCGATTCGGCCTTGGAGTCGATCGGCCGGCTTCGTCCTGTGATAACCATGATTTTTTGCGTTTAGTGTTTCTAGATAAATTCACTTTTCATCGCCCATCACTATTCCGTCCAGAAATGACTTCCGATCATATCTTTGGATTTCTCCGATGCTCGTAATCGGTCGCTGATTATTTCTTGGGCCATATTTAACGCTTCTGTCAAAGGGCTTCCAGTTTGAGTTGGGTATTCATTCAATAACTCTTGTAGTTTCGCATCTTTAAACTTTTTCGGTTTACTCTTTCGGTGACTAGCGACATCTGTTAAAAAATCGGTAATAACTTTCCGGTACACCTGGTATGTCAGGTATTTTGTCCGTTGCCTGTATATGTTTTAAAGTGGTTTAATCAAAAAAAAAATTTTTTTCTACAAATGTTTAGCTGGTTAAATGTAATATTCATAAAAACATGTAATTGTGATAAACAACTAGTCTTATTAATTAAATTTAATTAAATCGTTGTAGTAGGTTTTATAGAGCTTTTTAACTATGATCAGATCAGTCAAAATAAGCATTTGTTTGTGGTTAGCGGTAATACAACACACCCAATATATTCAATTCTTTTGAAATCAAATTCGCTACCTTCAAATAATCTAAATCATTTTTTTATATTGCCTTGGTCAAAAAGGCAGCTTATGGCTAATAATATTACATATGAATTAGTATTCTGCTACCCTAAATTAGTAATAATAATCAAATATATTTATGTTAATTTTACATATCATGTATGTCTTTTGTTTCAAAGTTTTTTTTATCAGAGTTTTGATATAATTATTAATAACGTAATTGTCCGTGTTTGTCTCTGAGATTAGTGCATATTTGGAAAAAATATCAGCGAGTGTAGAAGGCAAAATAAAACCAATGATAAGAAATTAAGATTAAGTACTATAAGAAAACAACAAAACGTTATTCACATGCAACAATAAAAATATCTTAGTGGGTTTCAAATCAAGACCTGGTGGTTAACTAGCTGCAATTTGTACAACAAATATTCCGAACAACAACGGAAATTTCTACATAGCAATAGAAATATCAAGTGAACATAATGAAGCACAATATCTAAATATAAAAGACAGACTTCGTATAATGAGGAAATGATTACATAAGGAAAAGTACTATATTAACTTAGTATATGAGTTTAGTAACCAGTCTGCGTTAGTACACAGGCTTGATAACATCCTCATATAATCATCAAAATAATCTTGGTCCTGGTACCTGCAGTAGTCAGTAAATATTTCTTTATTAAAATATATATTTTTTTATTATCAACCTTTTACATTTAATGCTATGATACTGAGAATAAGAAGTAATTAAATTTTACCGACCACATTAAAAAAAATAAAACACAAAAAAAATACTAAATTGTCAAAAAGTTTGTACATAATTACAATTGAGAAATGTCCAAACCAACAGTTCGGCGAAAATTTCGTGGCCAGAAACCCTGTCAAAACGAAAAGTATATAACTTTCTGTAGCTCAGTGCTTTCAAACTAAACCAACTTTAATTAAAATCCCTTTTTTATTTTATTTGTAGCGTAACAGGATCAACCACAAAGGCGGATTATTTGTAATTATTACCTAGACGAAGTTGTCAAACTTTTCCTATTTTGATTCCGAACTTTTATTTTACGATGTAAAATATTTTATATTGCCACAGATTCATTTAGAGTTTCTGAAATATAATTAAATTTATGGCACTCTTTATTCACTTTTTTCAAAAATAAGTCTATCAATCGGTTTATCAACGGTCAAGAGACAAATTTAAACATTATCCCCAGAAAATATTTGGCCAGACCCAGTCAAGTTTCTAGCGTAATTGGATCGATTTTATACCCTTGCCTATCAATAATTGCAAACAATAATCGGACAAAAGGGTCCTTCAGTCCTCTTGGCCACTGCTATCCCACGTTCGCTCTTAATATAGTTTTAGTAACGTTTAAAAGTAAACAACTTTCTAAATACATATGATCTCAGAACGACAAAAATAATTTCGTCATAAAAGCAAAAACATTATCTTACTTTTAATAGTTTTTTTGTTTAAAATTATAATGTCTTTGATAAAATAGTATAGCCTAAAACCTCTATCGCTTCATAAACATTTACAATTGAATTTGCAGTTGAAATTCAAGCACAAATGAAGAAGACAACAAAAAACCTTGAAATCATATTAAAGACTAAATTGATGGAATTGAATCATTTTCCAATAACAGGTCAATTGAAAAGTCCCCGGCCTGTTACATAGATGGCCCTATTAGAATTAACGGAATAATTTTCATTGACAATCTTGAAAAAGAAAGGACCATCAACAGCGACTATTATATAGCGTTATTGGACCGCTTGAAGGACGAAATTGACGAAAAACGGCCGCATTTGAAGAAAAAGAAAGTACTGCTTCACCAAGACAATGCACCGTGTCACAAGTCAGTGAAAACCATAGTAATAATCCATGAATTGGGCTTCGAATTGCTTCCTCATCCACCGTGTTCTCCAGATCTAGCCTCCAGTAACTATTTCCTATTCTCAGATCTCAAAATTATGCTAGCTGGGAAGAAATTTTCGTCGAATGAAGAGGTGATCGCCGAATCTGAGGCCTATTTTGAAGCAAAGAACAAATCGTAATACAAAAATGGTATCGAAAAGTTGGAGGGTCGCTATAATCAGTGTATCACCCTTGAAGGGATATTATGTAGAATAAAAAAAAATTGCCAAAAAAATGTGTTTTTATATGGTAGGCTGGCGACTTTTCAATATTTTTGTGTAATATGCACTACGAATAAATAGATTCCACTAAAACGAAAAACGCCCAACGGGTGTCAATATATGTCTGTCTAAAGTTGTAAATTAGTTATACAGTCAGACAATATTATCCCTGTCATTTTATTCTATTTAAAATGAGATAGAATGCTGTTATTATTGAACATATTTTTTGCTCCTTGCAGCTGCACTGTATATTAGTAGAGACACGGTCACTAAAATATCTCAAAAAATAAAAAATAATATAACCTTAAATTCACCAAAAAGAATCCGTGTTTATGCGAAATAGGTGACGAATCAAGATCGATCTTGGTGTTTCAGACATCAAATATACGAAATGTATAAAACAGTAAGTAGTTTTTTCAATCGAAACATAATTTAATACAATTATTTGGGAGATGCAAAACATCCGTTAATACATTGTTGGATAATATAGGATTTAAGTGGTGTAAAGATAACCTACGATAGGGTTTAATGGAACTTCCAGAGATTGCCTTTAAAATAATATCGTTTTTGAAAACAAATAACAAAATCAAGGAAGACTTATATCAATTTATATATTTAAAAGAGCCATAAATATTTCAGAATGGTACATTGGGTTGCTCATGGCAAGATGATAATAAATAATGAAGAAATTTATAATGAAAATTATGTGAAAACGAGTTTTAGTAACTGTTTAACTTAATACATTATATCAGTATAATTACAGTAATAACAGCTAGTGAGTAATATTACAATATGTAAACATCATCATATCAACTAAACTATCACTAAAAATCTAAAATTATACGTTTTATATTCATCGCATACAACAGGATATAATTAAATAAGCTCACTTTCAACTGAGAACCATTTATAGAAATCCATCTTTATTCAACAAAACTTCTTATAGCTTTTTTGTAGAACGAATTATGTTTAGTCGATTTACATGGCAAATAATTTAGGAAAAACATCTCTTATTCCGGATCACTAATTTGGTTTCAGGATTTGAACATTACACGATTAAATACATTTCTGATCTTATAATGGAAATTCTGTGAAAACAAGTTTTAGTAACTGTTATATACATTTATATCATCCTTAGTATCATTTTTAAATTAGTTCTTTTACTCTGTTATGAGATAAATATGATTAATTTAATACATTATGGTCGATTTTCAGCCAGAGGGCAATCACTACTCGATATTAATAGCTAAATAATTTTCAGTCCAATAATATGCGCAGTTATTGAGATATAGCTCTGTAAAAAATGTTTACAAAAATATTTCTGGTAATATACAAAATGTGATAAGCTCGAATATTGTAATAAAAAATTAGTATTATCTTACAATATTTTAATATGTTACAATGTTTGATTATCTGTAAATTTAAGATCCAGGAAAAAATAATTTCGGTTAGGTGACAATAAAATCGCATATCTCTAGTAATATATATTCAACAGAGCCATATAATAAATACTACTGTTTCAGCATAAAATTATTTTTTCTATCAATATTAATTCGCAAAAATATCGGAAATCAGTGAATCAAAGTAGTAGTTTTCTCAACATACTGAATATTCACTCAATTTATCTCTTTGTTACCTCTTACTCATCTCACATCTCAAAAAATGATTTTACTCAACACCTTTAGATCTGTTTTTAATTTCCATTTTGCGGAAAATTATGTTCAATTGTCACAAAAATTATTGAACAAACGTATATTAATAAACTGAGAGTCAAAATATTAATATAATTTTAGGAACTCATACCAGGGAATCGAAATAAAATTTATTCCTAACCCGTTTAGGACGACAAAGAACGATTCCTTATTACATTCTGTTGAAGGATCTCCGGAAATATAAATATACATTGGGCGCTATAAGGAAAGGTTCGTGAGAGAAGTAAATTAAATTTACTCGGTGGAAAATTGGGACTTGAAGGATTGCCGCAAAGCAAGAAAAGAGAAAAAATAAATGATGACCAACTCCTGGAATCGCCGAGAGTGGCGAAACAGATAAAATTGTCACATTCGCGCGGCAATCTCCAGAAAATACTTGTGCTAAGATGGTGTTCTTTATAATTGTGTTGAACTCTATCCGGAAAAAATTCTGTATCCAGAAAAAATTACAGCAAATAACTTTGTTAGATTTGTAGTCATTTAATTTTGGCTTTATTTACCTTTTTTTCTTGGTTTTGTGATAACAGCTTAGATTTAATTTTAGATATTTTTTGATATTTAGTTAGAATTTAGTATTTATTTAACACTGTGACAATAACTTGCAGGAAAATAAATAATATTTACGACTTTGATAATATACAACAAACTGCATCTTAGATTTTAAATTCTGACGTATATATGTTATAGAATGTGGAGTAACAGGTCAATTGAAAAGTCCCCGGCCTACCATAGTAAAACACTTTTTTTGGCAAAATTAGTTTTTTTTATTCAACACAATTCCCTTTAAGGGTTATACACTGATTATAGCGACCCTCCTACTTTTCGATGCCATTTTTGTAGTACGACTTGTACTTTGCTTCGAAAATAGGCCTCAGTTTCCTTGATAATAATTTACCCAGCGAGCATTCCTTTGAGATCTGAGAACGGGAAATAGTCGCTAGAGGCCAGATCTGGAAAATACGGATAAGGAAGCAATCTGAAGCCCAATTCATGGATTTTTGCCATCGTTTTCACTGACTTGTGACACGGTGCATTGTCTTGCTGAAGCAGCACTTTCTTTTTCTTCAAATGCGGCCGTTTTTCGGCGATTTCGTCCATCAAACGGTCGAATAAATCTATGTAATAGTCGGTGTTGATGGTCCTTCCTTTTTCAAGTTAGTGAATGAAAATTATTCTATGTGCATCCCAAAATGCAGATCATGCCTTCCCAGCCGACTGTTGCGTCTTCCCAGGCTTTGGGGCGGGTTCCTCGTGTGCAGTCCACTCGGATGACTGTCGATTGGACCTCGGAGTAAAATGATAGAGCCATGTTTCATCTTATCATCATTTTGCACAGAGATTTCTCATATCCAAATATTCGTGAATGATATGATGTACACGTCCAGTTTATATCTTTAGATTATCTATTATTTCATTCAGCTTCAATTTACGG
Source organism: Rhynchophorus ferrugineus (assembly GCF_030347505.1). Lineage (NCBI taxonomy): Eukaryota > Metazoa > Arthropoda > Insecta > Coleoptera > Curculionidae > Rhynchophorus > Rhynchophorus ferrugineus. Next base: position 83,521,269 of record NW_027472580.1, on the reverse strand, counting down.
TCATTCATAATCATTTTGCGGTTTTTTTAATGTTTTCGTCGGTAACAACATCTTTTAGGCATCCACTGCGTTCACCGTCTTCGGTGCTCATTTCACCACGTCTAAACATAGCATACCAATCTTTGATGTTTGAATCTCCTGGGCCAGTGGCCGGAAACTCGGTATTAAGCCAAGTTTTTGGTTCAATTGTATTATTTCCCTTCAAGAAGCAATATTTTGTCAACACGCGAAATTCCTTTTTATTCATTTTTTCACAATAACAAAGGTTGCTTCACTCAAAATGCTATAATTCGCAAATTAATGATCCGACAGCTGTCGAATTTATACACACGTCTTTTGAGGGGTAACTAAAAACCATATGGATTTAATTCTAGTAACGCCATTTATGTGTCAGGCCGGGTACTTTTCAATTGACTTGTTATTTAAAATAATAAAACCTTTTATGTTACTTTAAAGACTATTTTATTTTGGGTAAATTGGCAACTGTTGAAGAACGAGCGCAAGGCGATATTTAGAGATTAAATCTATTCTAGCACGATGCAAACCCTATCTCTAGATGTCTTACTCATCACACCATCCAGTCTTAACATAAACACATGTTCCTTCGAATACAATCCAGCTCTTGCGGCTCTACGCGGACATTAACATAAAAATAACCCAAATATTTACAAATATGATTCTTTCAAAAACTCAATAAACCATAGTTACCTGTCTATCTTATAGGATGGATCCATTTCTGGATATTTTAAGATAAAAATATCTGAGGAAACTTCCAACCAGCACCACTAGTCGACAACAAGTCTTGACGTTAATAACCGAGAAGACTATAATCACTCGAACTTTCAGTATAGTGATAGTAATATCAGCTGGTGAGTAATTTTATGATGTGAAGAAAGTAAAAATGTTAAAGTGGTCACTAAAAATCAAGTGTTATAATTTCTATATCACTGGCATTACAACAAGATATAAATCAAGAAGTTCATATTTCAACAAGAAATACTTTTAGTATTTGTGTTAGTTTTGTAGAATGAATTAGGTTTCGTCGATTTATATAGCTTTAGCCGACAACTATCTTTAATTACATTACAATTTTTTCATTTAGCATGGAATTTCTCTATTGTAAAGGAAATACACTGAAACATCGGTGAGAATAATCTCTTATTCTGGAACACCAATTTGGTTTGAGGGAGAACCATTCTACGACTAATTAAGTTCATAGATCACTGATGTCATAAAAAATCACTAGCAGAAAATAAAATTTGTTCTGCAGTATATTTAGACGTTGCTCAAGCTTTCGATGAAATATAGCACGAGGATTTAGAGTAATCAAGAAGGTGTCTATTTAACTTGAGGAAAATACAAGCAGGTGTGTCCACAAGGAGGTGATTTTCAATCCTCCTGCTGTACAGTGAGGCCCACATTTAATGACAATATTGTGTCTACATTTGCAGATATGCAATCCTAGCCATTGGAGATAAATGCATTGAATCAACCGAAAAATTTCACATAGCTATTATCCAAACACAATGCTGGATAGAAAAATTGCATATCAAAATCAATCGAAATAAATGAATGCATATTGGTTTCACCAACAGAAGAATCAAAGACAGTATATACATAAATCATCAAGTATTTTCGTATGGAAATACAGCCCAATATCTTAACATAACCCTTGATATCAAACCCAGGTGGAAGCCTCATGTTAAAAAAAATGTGAAGAACCCATGAAGTTGGAAACTATAGTAAAAAAATTAGAGTATTAAATGAATTTTCAACCCCGTCAGTAAATAATTAGCTTTTATTTTACAAATCAATCTTGAAGCAATAGAAATATTATACAAAGTTTCCAAATCAGCGTACTGCGAGGTATTGTTAATGCTCCATGGTACATTCGTAATAACAATCTGCATAATTTGCTTTATCAAGGACAATGCCCAAATATGTGAACGGAGGCTCCATCAGCACATCAATGTTGAGGTTATCCAGCTACTATATAATGATGGTTCAGTCAGGCAATTAAAGAAAGTAAAACCATTTTATTTAAAAATTGTTCAGTTTAATTTAAAAGTAGTTTATATCTCGAATACTAGAATAGAATTTTAAATAAATCTTCTCAAAGTGTATCCCCAAATACGCTGATTTTAGGCAACTGAAGCTCTTAACATTTATTAGTAATATAACACTAGTACTTGTACTGTTATGTTTATATTGACCAGACCAGTGAATAGCTCTTGATTTATCTGATGTGAAACTTTCATGACTCTTATAAAGTTACCATTTGGAACCAAAAGTATTTTCCTCAAAAGAAGTTAAATAAAAACACGAAATATTATTTACTTGTCCCTGATTTTTATATTTAATTGCATCTCTAATAAGTTTATTTAATTTCAAAAGGGGATTTAACATACCGCTATATTCAACAACGATTATTTTGATTTGCTTTGAAGTATACAAGTCATCAAACCATTTTAAAACCTTCATTCAGTTGGGCATTAAAGCAATATTATCAATATAACATATTTTATTAGACTCAGAATTAGTAACATTTATGTACTGTATACAACTTTGTGTGGATACGTTTGCTACCACGTTGCTGTTATTTAGTAATTTTATGTTTTGCAGTGATATCTTGTGTAACTTTGTGGATCCATGTGATCCCAATGTTATTGTGCAGTATTTCATTGGTTATATATCGATAACATATATATATATATATATATATATATATATATATATATATATATATATATTTATATCCCATAAGTCCAAATAGGCTTTACTATTGACGGATAAATCAATCTCTTTAATATTAGGTCAAGTTGGGGGTATGTTTCGATTAACAAATACAATAGTTTTATTTGAGTCTGATCTGCTTGTAGGCTGACGTTATGTTTCCAAGTTAATCTCCTATCGAAATGGATGCAAAAGTATTTAACTAATTCTACTATACTAATATAATTAGGTTTGTGTCCCTGCGCAGCAACGTAAATTTGACATGTCCAAATTTCTTCGAGCTACTAAGCTTCCAGTCTCTATCCTTTTGTGGATCTTGTACATTAGCTTTATGCTGAGATTATATGATCTCTAGGAACTAAAGTTGATAAAACGAACTCTTAAAGATACAAATAAAACATATATCCTGTCGTAACTTTAAATTTAATGTATAAATCATAAGTCAGTAATGAATTTCCCTAAGAAAAATGGTAAATTCGAACCGGCGTGTGCAAACAAAATCGCGTATATGTTTCAAATTTGTTTGAAAATATTCATCGCCATTTTTTTGAAGCTAAAACAAAATCCCGGTTGGTGATTAATCATTCCTGCACAAAGGTTACGGCTTATACACGGGGAATGTTAAGGGCTTGAAAAATTACTGCGATTTAAAAATTAAATGACAGCTATTAGATATTGCCACGCGAAATAAGTATGAAGCATTTTAAACTTAAGGTTGGCTTCTTCAGAGTAAATAATACATTACAGGTTAATTTTTTTCAGTATCATCTTATTGAAGTTAAGGTTATATCAATAATATATAATATTGATCGTATAAAACGGTTTCTTTGCATCTTTTGATTTTGAAGACCATCTAGGTCTATCTAGATTATATATATTATATAAAATCGTTTTTGGATTCCCCAATAGATGCCCATTTCCTCAAGCAGAATCAGCTAAATACCTGGGCATCCATCTTGACGGTACATTAAATTGGAAACATCATATTAGACAAAAAGCAAAACACATTAGAACCATAATGCCAATTTGAACTTATGGGGAGCAAATATGGGGTTGTACCAAAAATTCTAATGAATTAGTCATCCAACGCTGCCAAAACAGAATTCTTCGGTTAATTACCGATGCCTATCGCTACATAACCAACGAAGAACTGCACGATGACCTGGAAATACTAATGTGGAAGCACTACAACTACTGGACAACGCGCAGGAAATCGGAAGATTGAAGCGAACCAAACCATACGTACTTATATAAAGTGTATACCGTTGGTGTAAACGGTAGCTTCAAAAATATTAACAATAGTTAAATCGGTTAGATATTTCGACGCTGAAGGTAATTAAGAGAGAAACTGCAACAATATTATGATTACAACAGAGTTAATCCGACCCTGAAGCAGAATGGTAAACGTCACCGCTGGTAATGGGTACACAGGGAGTCATTTCGCCGAAGTTGAACTATTTTACTCAAGTTACTTACTTGTACATAAACAATAACGAACGGCAATGGTCCTAGATATGAAAGGAAAATACCTTACTTGACAGCTTAACATACCGATTATAACTAAAACAATAGCCATTAGTTTTTTTTATAGATTTTATTAAAAAGTTCCACCAAGACAGTTTTTTACATTTTGTGGCTTTAACATTACAATCTTTAATGAAACACTAGGATTTTTGCTCGAAATTATCAAGGTGTCAGACTAGACAACAGTCTTTCAACATATATTTACTGATATCTGACAGTTTCTCAAATATCACGGCAGTCTTCTATAAAAGAAAGCTTTCCTGCAATGTGTTATCGTATTTAGTAAATATTTTTGTTCATTTCTAGATTTATCACAAAATATATATTATACACAAAATGTTACCCATTTTTTTGACTTAATCAAAACAAAGGAAATTGAACATCCTAAATAACCTAAGACAAAAACCAGTCGCAGTTTTAATGCCAAAATAAAGTAAAATAGAATTATGGCCACTCAAGGTAATTATGTATTACTAACTAGGCATAGCATTAAACTATATGAAAGTTGAAGAAAATTTGTATTTAAGTTCAGATCACTCACCAGTGATTATGACACTGAGTAAAAACATAATCAAAAGCAGAAGAAAATCCAACGTTAACAACTAAATGAATTGACTGAAAGTGATTTTCAGAAGAACGGAACAATCAAATGCAACTAAATGTTGAGTGCTCTTAAGACAACAGGACAATTAAATTTAGAAGAAAAAGAACTCGTTAATACCCCAAAATTAAGGACAATTAAAGGTATTTTTTCTTTCCTTTACTTTTTATTAAGAAAATAATAGTTGAAAAAAGAAAACTACGAAAAAAATGGAAAAAACAAAACACTTAAAACACACTAAAAATATAACACAAAGAGCCAAAAGATAAATATAGAAGATTAAAACAAATCATTAAATAACTTTCTGCGAAATTTAACAGATGACAGGTCAATCACTAAAAACCCAAAACCATTTCACTTACGAGAGAACTGGGTGGAAATGGGTCACGCAATAGACGACAAAATGCTTCGTTGACAAATTTGAACAAATCTTCAAACAAAACAAAGTAAATTTGAATATCACTTGCCATTCAATAGCTGTAAAAATTCGATGATTTATTTGACGAATGACTCCCAAAGAAATCACCGACTTATATAGGAACTGAACCCAAAGAAAGCACCGGGCAATGATACGTTCTGCAAAATCTATTTAGAAAAAGAATCAAGGAACTAAGGAATTTGAAAAAGTCCTGTTTACTAAAGACTAGAAGCAATTATAGAGAGAAAAAATCTAATACCTGCATTATTAGTGGGAATATTAATATTCTTATACGCAGTATTTCAACTCAAAATCGAGCTACGTTCAGAACTCACTGCATCTTTCCTTACAGTGTTGTTTTTTCGTGCTTTTCTCGACAAAAATTCTGAAAAACTGCCTTATTCGATGGATATTAGGCTACACCGTCAGACCGAAACGTAAAAAATTAAAACCTATTCTTGAAATAGAATTCAACAATTATTATTTATTTAGCCGGCTTGGTGGCGAAGTGGTAAAGGTGATGGGACGGTCCTCCTACTGTTGCGATAGCCGCGGGTTCGAATCCTGCTGAGGCATGGTCGTAAATTTATGTTTGTGGTTGTTTGAAGTACAAGAGTGTAAAATCCGACAAGGAAAATGATCCCAGTCACGCCAGTAACCAGGCTGGGTAAGACCGGATGTCTTCTGGGATGATTTCTAAAGTTGATCACTCGCCAGTCGGTAGGCTTAATGCTGAGGATCGTGGTTCGGAGCCCACGTTAAACTTTAGGCCCAGTCCAGATAAACCCATACTTGGTAAAAGGAGACTTTAAAATATATTTAAAAAAAAACAATTATTATTTGTGTAGTTAAGGACCCTTCAGCCTCGTCTTACAATTTTTTGATCGCAATAGTAGATCTACATATATTATGGCAAGTGATAAAATATATTATTTTGTTTTGCGTACTCAACGTACGACAGATATGGAAGACAAACTTGGAAAACACATAAAATATTGACTATTACATATACGACATATATAGGGTAATATGTAGGAACAATACTTTCGGCTATAAAAGAACATTTCTCAACAATCTTTTTGAACGCATTTTTTCTTTATTCCTTGTTTCACAAAAAGAATTTGAATATATCTCATTATTTTTTCCCCAATATATATTCCCTTTCAAATCCATGTCTTATGTTTATGTTTTTGTGTTATGTTTTATACAAACGAACCGTAATTGAAAACATTCATTATATTAATAATTGAACCTAAAAAACATATTATATTAATTCATAAAAATAATTACATCTAAAGGTTTTGGATGCATTAATTTATTTTAAAACCATTTGTAATTATAAAAATGGACACTAAAGAAGTGATCAAAGGAAAGTACGTAGTCGTTGTCCTATCTGGGCAACTTATAGTTAGTAGTAGTAATAACAGGTCAATTGAAAAGTCCCGGCCTACCATAGTAAAACACATTTTTTTGGCAAAATTTGTTTTTTTTAGTCAACAAATTCCCTCCATGGGTGATACACTGATTATAGCGACCCTCCAATTTTTCGATACAATTTTTGTACGATTTGTTCTTTGCTTCAAAATAGGCATCAGTTTCTGCGATCACCTTTTCATTGGAAGAATATTTCTTCCCAGCAAGCATTTCTTTCCTTTGAGATCAGACATCAGAAATTAGTCGCGGGGGGGAGGGGGTGTGGTGCAGATCTGGAGGATACAGTGGGTGAGAAAGCAATTTGAAGCCCAATTCATGAATTTTTGCCATCATCTTGTTACTGATATCACTGACTTGTGGCACGGTGCATTTTCTTGATGAAGCAGCACTTCCTTTTCCTGCAAATGCGGCCGTTTTTCAGGGATTTCGTCCTTGAAACGATCCCAAAATGCTATGTAAGAATCGCTGTTGATGGTCCATCCTTTTTCAAGGTAGCCAATGAAAATTATTCTATGCGTATCCCAAAATACAGACGCCATAACCTTGCCAGCTAACTGTTGCGTTTTCCAACGCTTTAGAGCGGGTTCATCGTGTGCAGTCCACTCGGATGACTGTCGATTGGACTTCGGAGTGAAGTAATGGAGACGTTTCATCCATTGTCACATATGGACGCAAAAACTCGGGTTTATTACGCTTGATCATCTTCAAACACTACTGCGAATTATCAATTATCATCGAATTATATCTCGTCGTTGTTTTTTGGTCAAAAGTGACCTGTGCGGCACTCACTTTGCACAGAACTTTCTCATACCCAAATATTCGTGAATAATATGATGTACACGTTCAGTTGAAATTTTTAGAGTATCTGCTATGTCATTTAATTTCAATTTACGGTCATTCAAAATTATTTTGTGGATTTTTAAATGTTTTCGTTTTTAACGACCTCTTTTAGGCGTGCACTGCGTTCACCGCCTTCGGTGCTCATTTCACCACGTCTAAACTTAGCACACCAATCCTTGATGGTTAATTTGTCTATGGCAGTGTCCGGAAACTCGGCATAAAGCTAAATTTTTACTTCAACTGTATGTTTTCGCTTCAAAAAGCAATACTTTATCAACACGCGAAATTCCTTTTTATCCATTTTTTTTTGCACAATAACAAAAGTTGCTTCACTCAAAACACAATAATTCACAAACTAATGATCGGACAGCTGTCAAATTTATACACGGATCTTTTGATGGTTAGGGCTAACTAACAAACATATTTATTTAATTCTAGTTTCGCCATCTATGTTTCAGGCCGGGGACTTTTCAATTACCCTGTTATTTGTAAAAGCAACTATATCCCCGTCCGATAGTTTGATGAACTACTGAATAATACTCATTTTGCTCAATCCAATTCGCCCAAATATTTTATCTATTATATAGTCTATACGAACTTTTTTAACAAAATTTGGTGTCCACAAACTTCAAGAGTTTACTGCCGAGCAACTAAGCTACTGAAATTTACCTTTGATAGTCGTAAAAGTTGAATTTCAAGTTTCTATCAGAATTTCAGTTAACTATGTTAGTTCACAGCAACTTTGGTAGCTTTACATCATGAACTTAATTGCTTGAGTGGACAATCCAAGCATTAAGGATAAGTTTTAAAGCATGAGTGCTTCTTGATTCTAATATTTTATGACTAGGGGGCTATGAGCAATTTTTATTCATCTCTGATGTCCTTAGAGCTTGAACTGTAACACTTCCATTTTACTGCTATCTGAACTGGAACTATTCCTTAACGTGGGTTTCGAACCTCGGTCTTCAACCTATTCAAAACTGTCAACTTCACTATTTTGGCATGAATTTCTTTACCACCATTTTTACATCATGTTTTCTTAAAGAAATTTTTTGCGGCGAAGGCAAATTCTTAGTTTTACATTGTCGAATAAATGATGTTCTGTGAACTGGACAGTCTAGTTTAATTCTCTATATTACATTTCATTATACTGTCATTTTAAAAAATATAATTTTTAATCTAGGTCAGACCATAGTAACATCAGCCTTAGTACATTATAGCAAAGAATTAAGTGCCCCAACAAAAAGAATCTTATTTGGGAAACCACCATTTAAGAAACTAATCAATCATTCGCTGTGATCTGACGAGGGCGCTGTTTTTTTTTAGTTTCTTGCGTTGGGCTGGGACGGTATTCAGGTTTCAATGTATCTTTTTGATTATTAAAAAAATGTAACTATTAAGATAAAATAATTAAATAAGATAAACAAAGTTAAATTGGAATTAGCAAACATGCTGATTATTGCTAGTAATGTTTTTAATACAAAGCCTGACTAACAAACTGGATCAGTATTATATATATATAAGGCTTTTCAATAAGCATGGAACAATTTCTGCGAATCTTTTTATTTTCCTATAATTCAACAATCTGCATATCTGCATATATTAAGACATTTTTGCAAAGTGCTAAATAGCATATAGTAATATAGTAGATATGCAAACACTCTGAAATGTATGGCAGCTATAGTTTTTTAAGTACTATGAAATTTTTCTAAAATGACAAAAACCTGACTTATAGTCTACTCAAGGTAATTTTTAAAATACGTCATCTAAATTTGTTATGTCAAAACCTTGCAATGTTGCCGCATCAACTCTGAGTTTTAGTTCAGTTTGGCTTTGACATCTATCGAATATAATTTATTTAACATTATAGAACTATCTAGAAACTACAGTTAATTATACAGCCATAATAGTTTATAGGTTAGAATTATAACCTCTTATTACTATTGCCTGCAAAAATTTTACATATGTCTGACAACCGGACAAATTTGACAGGCTCATTCCTTTGCGCGTTCGAACTAATCAAACAGCATTGTGTCACTTTTTAACTAAAACAAAATGAGAAGGAAAATATTATCTTATTCTGAAACGAATTTACAAATTGCGGCAGACAATACATTAAACTTCTTATTGACGTAACAAAAAAGACTTTAGACTTAACAAAAAAAGAAACAAATTTAACTTATAGTGAACATAAGATAAAATATTACTATAGCGCAAAACATTGAGCAAAACTGCATTGAAAATAACGATAATATATTTTAAAAGAATTACATATTTACATCACTTAATATGACACCAAATATGTTGCTTCTGGAAGAATGTAATTATTTTATTAATTATTTTCATCGCATTGCTCCAGAAAAGATTAGACATTAATCAGATATCATATAAGCAAATCATTCTAGATTCTAAGGTATAATCAATGAATTTATAATCTATGAAGAGAATAGATTTTTTAAAATGTTATACTTAACATTATAAACAAAACTTATACAACAAAATAAGAAACAAATATAACTTATAGTGAATATAAGATAAAATATTACTATAGAGCAAAACATTGAGCAAAACTGTATTCTGTTTGTGATGTCAAAACGTTGCAATGTTGCTGAATCAACTCTGAGCTTTAGTTCAGTTTGGCTTTGACATCTATTGAATATAATTTATTTAACATTATAGTACAACTAGAAAAGTTAATTACAGTTAATTATACAGCCATAATAGTTTATAGGTTAGAATTATAACCTCTTATTACTATTGCCGTCAAAAATTTTGCATATGTCTGACAACCGGACAAATTTGACAGGCTCATTCCTTTGCGCGTTCGAACTAATCAGACAGCATTGTGTCACTTTTTAACTAAAATAAAATGAGAAGGAAAATATTATCTGATTCTGAAACGAATTTACAAATTGCGGCAGACAATACATTAAACTTCTTGATGACGTATGTACAAAAAAAACTTTAAATAGACTATATATAGTATACATCCCAAATTTGTATGATATAGTATCGACAACGTCAGAAGTAATTATGATAATATTATAATATTTTTACAGAGTCGATTGATTAATAGTGAGGCAAGTTTTTTAATTCAAATAAATTGTTAAAATATTCACAATATCAAAAACTTTAAACACTTCAATAATTCTTGACTAAAAAGACTAAAAGCAGGGCTACTTTTATACTATATTTGAAGCTGTCTAATATTTTATTAATGGCAAAGAAAATGCAGTCATACAATCATCACTTTTTCCTTCAAAACACATCATTTTTCACGGCTGATTGTTGAATATATCCCACTCTCACAAAATCACAAATATATCAAATTCGGATTACACCGCATTAGCAGATAATTAAGCAGTATTTACAAATTGTTTCAACATTCTAAAAAAGCGCACCAATAAAACTATTCCGGATTTTTACGGGCAAACCTAACTCGTAAATGTTCTTCTTCTGTAAGTTCGTCTAGATTCACATTGTAGCTCTATATGAAACCATATTGTATTTGATTTGTAGCCAACAAGAAATGGAGTCGAATTTTGTCGGTTTTAATTTTGCAAATAAATATGCGATCTATCCTATCCCAGAAAAACTCCAAATTGAGAATAGCAACCGTCTTTTTTAAAGTGAACTCCTTAAAAGATTTGAATACTTCAAAGGAGACTCTTACAAAAGCTCTTCAAAATTTTCATACTTTATTAGAAGGGTATTGTAATCAATGATATAAGTAAATCACATTAATAATTTTACTACATTGATAAATTTTAATTACATTTAATTAATTTTCTATTGTAAAAAAATATTTTAAAGCGTTGTTAAATATGAGAGCTTTTTTTGTTCTGAATCTTGTTCTGAACCACCCTATAGCATCGCTATTTCTAACTTAAATTATTTACCTACTATACAACCGTCGTATCATACATTACACATCTCGTTGTTTTACTTCAGTTCGATCAATTTGTACCGTACGAGCCTACATTTTGTATTATGAAACTTTAATTTTCACCGAATGCAACTAGTCCTTGTCCTATATCGCTTTCCTTTATTATTGTCTTTACATATTTAAGGGATTTATAACAGACCGATCCTTATAATTTGGATTCAGTCAGCGCGTCGCCCATTTCGCCTTTTTAACCGTGCTTTCTCTTGCATGCAAATGGTTTGTTAAGTTACTTTGAGTTGTTCGCCAGGAATCCCATTTCCGTATGAAATTTATTTTGTTCCAAAAACTTATTTTAACAGTTTGGAAGTATATTTCAATGTTAATTCCTTCATTAAGAAAAATTCTGTTCAAGTTACAATTTTATTAGCATGATAAATATTTTCATCGCATTGCTCCAGAAAAAGATCAGACATTAATCAGATATCATATAAGCAAATCAAATATTCTATGTTCTATGATATAATCAATGAATCTATAATCTATGAAGAGAATAGATTCTTTAAAATGTTATACAACAAAAAAAGAAACAAATTTAACTTATAGCGAATATAAGATAAAATATTACTATAGAGCAAAACATTGAGCAATACTGCCTTCAAACTAAAGATAATATATTTTAAAAGAATTATATACTTATATCACTTAATATGACACCAAATATGTTGCTTCCGGAAGAATGTAATTATTTTTTTAATTATTTTCCACAGTAAAATATTTTATTTTTCTATAGAATCTATAGTTGCTAAAAACCTTCGATATATTTTTTTGTTGTGTTAAATTCATTATTGAAAACATGTTTATCATTGAATAACAAGTTATTTCAGGATATTACATTTAACTAATACGGTGTGAGCAAACCTTTTCATCTCCAACCGTGGACTAACATTATTTACAATATAGTTAAAGCAGTCGAACAAGTGGACAAAATACTTCTGAAAATAAATATTTCTTTTTAGAGGACCTACTTTTTAGAAGTATGCCATTAAAAAAATAAATATATCTATAACCTATACCAAGGCAATTGAAAATACCCCGGCCTACCTATGATGTACACGTTCAGTTGATATCTTTAATACTTTTTTTAGTACCCAAATGAATTGGCAACAAATTATAAACCCGTTCATTACACTCAGTTCAATTATTTCTGTGATAATTATATATGATAATAATATATAAATATAATATATACATAAATCAGTATATTAGTATATAGTAATCTATTCTTTCACTAATTTAATAAAATATTATAGAAATGTTGTCTGGATTTAGATTTAATTTTTATCTTCGTAATTTCTAATAACTTAAAAATACATTTATATCAAATATATTCAATAAATATATCAGTAGAAACAAATGCCTCTTTGAGAGCAAAGATTCATCAGTCTGTCTGCAGAAGAGGAGTCAAAATATGGCAACAGTATATATAAAATATGATTTTGTGTTTATAAATAAATTAATATTTACTAAAAAAACACACATTTTTATTAGTTAGTTATAGGATTTCTCGACCGATCTGTTCCATAGGTTTAGATAAGATGAAATTTTGGTTTCGTATTTATTAGACTCATAAAATATTCAATACCACATGAGTCGTGTCCGCTTTGCCAATAGATTCCTATTTCTCTATTATTTTTTTTGGGATATATAAGTTGGATGACTATAAATTTTATTCTACTCCCACCAGGCATAAAAATTAGCCAATTTCTTTTAAGCCGAAACTAAAATATAACGGCTGATAAATAGTATAAATATTTTAGAAGTATATCTTATAGAAAGAAGCAGAAAAATATAAAGAGACAGAAATTTCTTCAACATCTGAAGACGTATTATGAACCCATCCATAGCTTCTTCGAATTTCGAAAATCGTTGACAATGTAATTTATTTATTTATGCGAGAATAAAAAAGTAATTCAGAGCCAACTCAGACCTTTACACGAGACGTTCCGATATGTGAGCGCTTGCATTGTCTTATCGTAGATTAATTCACGTCTTCTTCGAATTTATAAGAATTTCTTCAAATACATTTAGTAAACAAATACGCGTATGGTACTCAGAATTCACAATCCTATCATGTGCATGTGCTTGTGATTCTTCCACAAATAAGTTTTATTCGGTTTAACTCATTTTGGAAGGTTCATTCAGTTGATTTCGTTTGAAGCTCACAGAAGTATATCCATGATTCCTCACCTGTATAGATACACAGATCTGAATTCACCTTAAATGCCTTAAAAGCAGTATAAAAGACTCAAAAGAAATTCAATTTCTTTTTACTGAGATGTATACTAAAACCAATTTAAAAAACGAGCTGTTGATTTGAATTGGGCCTCCCAAGTTACCCCATAAAGAGCTTTTAGTTGATCAGGTCAAAGACCGTGTATATTCGTGTAATATACGTGGAAAGTTATAAAAAAATAATCGATCGAAAATATTTACGACTTAATTTGATTTTTTGCCCGAGATTAAATTTTAGATGAATTGTAAACAATAAAAAACGCGCTCATATTACAACATTATCTGAAGAAGATTATATTGGGCAATGCCAAGTCTTTAATGGAAACCGTCTGGCAACACTTGGTAATGCTAGAGCAATGTAAACAGTAACACTTATGTAGCTTGTGCATTTTAATTCTGTAACAACATCATCCTATTTTGTAAATATCCTTGTAATGCTGTTATCTTATCTATTAGACTGCTGTAATATTTATCAAGTCTTTCTGCCACAGTATATCTAATATTTCATTATTGTAGACTAAGAAATAGCTTTCTCCAAAATATATTTAAATTAAATTGTAACAAAGATATTATATATCAAGAAGTGCTTCAGGTATGTTTGCTATTAATATACCGACTAGAATCTTCGACAGTTATCTTTAAAACATCACTTTTATAACTAACTAACTAAGCAGAAACAGCTGATGGCTGCTGCAGCTTTTTACACACTATACTTGAATTTTAAACTCCACATCAAATATATTAATTTTTCCATATTAAATTTATGAAAATAATTTTATAAAGTATTGGACATATTAAATTATGATTTTTTTATAATTTCTTTTCGACAGTCTCTTTATCTCATTAAGATATTAGCAAAAGAAGATTAAATTAGAGAAATTAATAAAAAATATAGAAAGAAATAAAAAATTTATACACTTTAAATATGAATAAATGTTTAAAATAATAGCATTTATTTATTTTAAATAATGCTAGCTTAAATAAAGTCAATTATGAATTATTAAAATAATAAAAACTAGTGGTTAAAGTGAAGGTTTAATATAAAATGTAAACAGTCCAAAGTTAAAAATTATAATAAATCCAATCAGATATAGAATCTTAAAAAATAGATATATAGTCTCCACTTTACCAACTAGGGCTTATCTGGGCTGGACCGACCTCTTAACGGCCCTCAACATTAAGACTATAAACTGGCGGATGACCAACTTAAAAATCATCCCAGAAAACATCTTGTCTTGCCCAGCCTGGTTACTGGCATGACTGGAATTATTTTCATGTCCAATTTTACACTCTTGCCTTATGAACAACAATATTTATAAACAACCACAAACATAAATTTAGAACCAACATTGCGGCAAACAAACTAAAAACTTAGTTATATTAAAACAATTCATATTACTATTGTTTATTAAACAATTAATTTAAAAATTAATTATTAATTTATTAAACTAACAATTATAATGCAATATTTATAAATATATAAATAATTGAAATTTATGTAATAGCGATACTATAATTGAGAGTATAGAGCTGAAAAATAACTACGAAAGCGTAACTAGGAAATAAACTGGACAAATATTTTTCAATTACTTAAAATTGCTGTTAAAAACTATGAGGGACCTAATGAGAAATAAGGGCTGCAAAAAATTATAATTTATATCTAGTAATTTACTTTATAAAATATATAAAGGTTAACAATATTAATTATAACATTAATTAATTAATTATAATTTGTAACCATTTAAAATTAAAATTAGTTGACGTTACAAGCAGAATTATACAAAATCGAATAATGATAAACAACAGACAATTTTATTGGGATTTTTTTATTCAAATGTATATAAATATATTTAAGGAAATGAAATTCCTTAAATTCCTATTCCTTAAAATTAAATTAATATATTTATTTATAATATTTCGAGAATCAAATTGTTCATACTAATCATTATAGATAACGATTTTTTTATTTATTAAAAACATAAGAAATTATTATAAATCATATTCAAAACTAACTAGATCATTTTCAAAAGACCATGTTAAATTTTATTATCGTTTATATTTCAAATAATAAATATATCGACTTAATATTAAATATAGTTATCTTCAATTAATTAACGACATATATAATTCAGGCCAATCAACTAATTGATAGCTATTTCATATAAAAAAATAGAATTTTAAAATATATTAACTAATAGATGTAATATAACAAAATATCAAAGTTCATATTACAAAGTTAATAAACAGACTCTCTCAAAAAAAAACAAGCTAACAAGCATATCTAAATGAATTATGTAAAAAATTATTCATGTATTAAATTATTTAAAAGGCTAAATTATAATATAATTATCATATCACATTATAATTATAAATCTTGTTCAAAAGTAAGATGTTTTTCAAAGAACATATAAATATTATTATCGTTTATTTTTCAAATAATAATATAAACTTAATATTAAACCTAATTATATAATTTCAATTAATCAACGACCTACATAATTCATTCCAATCAACTAATTTATATGTGTTTTATATAAACAATTAGAATGTTACAAAATATTAATATATAGAGCAAAAGATAATAGAGATAGGGATAAATCAAAATATCAAAGTTTATTTTGTAAAATAATTATACAAAGCTGAAAATAAATACACGTTTATAAAATCTTTTTCAAAAAAAAAACATGAATTATGCACAGAAAATTTAGCTTACTAATTGAAACCTTTAGCAATTATCATAGGTACACTGAAATCATTAATTCAACAAATTTAAATATGATTTTTTTTAAATATTTAAAATGATAAATATATCACTAATTTTTTAATATTGAACTTAGTTAATGTATTAAATTATTTAATGAACAAAATTGTTTATATCTATGATACTGTTCCAAATATGTAAAATTTAAAAAATGATACTTAATAATTAATAAAATTTTAAATATTGCAGGTCCAGTAATATTACATAAAAACAAATATTTTTTATTGTTATTTATCTTTTATATATAAGTATTTCTACAAAATTATTAGGACCACTCATCAAGCAATGTTATCCAACTGATAATTGTGATCGAGGATTTGTTCTTATGTAAACAGTTGGAAATTAGAAAACGCGACTGATAACGTCGAAAAAATCAAACTACCTTTACTTTGATCTAAACTAGACTCACCAGCACGCTCGGACGAAACACGAGGTGGTTATTCGGACAGTGAACAATCTTATTTTGTCCAGTAGAATGGGGAAAATCTCGGCACTGTGCCTGGTTCAACGTGGAAAACTGTCCCAATTTTCAGCCAGGACCATCCCCCCACTTTCGCACGTTTAGATTGAGGCGCGCAGACGCGGGCCCCTGATCGGGGAGCCTTTTATAACGGTCGGGAATGGCACCGTGGAAAAAGATAACCAAAATGGCACTACTTTGCGATTATCATTCATTAGAGGCGGCCTATTTTGCCTGCAGATAAGCGTTGGCGGTCGCCAATGAAAAATACAGATTAACGCTGATGATGTGCTTAAATTGATGGCAGATATTTTTTATGGTAATATTTTTTTCGATATTCCCGTCTCAATCCTCGAGTGTGTGACTATACGAGGAAAAAAGTTATTCAAATTTTCGATAACTCTCTTGATGGGCAATAAAATAAAACAAATTAGATGGTGACTTAATTTTCCCAGATTTTTCAGCAATATTATTTCGTATTAGATGACCCCGTGAACTTCGTATCACCTACGTTTATCTTTCAAATTTCCTCCACCTTTTTTAATTAATTATATCCTACATTAGATATGCTTAATACGATCTTAATTTACAAATTTATTTATCACTCTTGTTCTGTTATACTTGCATTAACATATAATAATACGAGGGTTAAGCTGCGAATATAGTTTAATTGTTTTTCAAAGTGCTCGCCACGATTATCGATACACTTTTGCATACGCTTAAACCAATTTTCAAAGCATTTATTCTATTCCGAATGAGGTATCCTCAAAACATGATTTTTGAACGCTTCCAGAGCTTCTTCAGGCGATGAAAATCGTTGACCACGCAGTTTATTCTTCACGGATGGGAACAAAAAGAAGTTATTAGGTGCGGAATCAGAGCTCTACGGCGGATAACCTATCAATTCGATGTTTTGAGTGCCCAAATAGTCTCTTGTTTGAGCCTATAAGTGAGAGCTCGCATTGTCATGATGAAGAACAATCCGGCGTCCCTTGTTTGTATTCCCTATTTCACCGAAGACTGTTCTACAATCCTTTAGAGGCACTGTTGCAATATGACCAGTTTTCCCGAAGAAACAGGCCACCATTTTCTTTGAAGTGCTTCGTGCGCGAACAACTTTTGTTGGATTTGGTTCATCTTGGAACACCCATAGAGTCGACTGCTGCTTGCTTTCGGACTCATACGAATATATCCATCATTCGTCACCTGTTATGATTTTATAAACGTCTTTTAAAGCACCGCGATTGCATTTCTTAATAATTTCTTTGCACCAATAGACACGAGCCTTTTTTTGAGCGATTGTCTGCTTGAAGAATCGGGCATCTGTTAAGTGATGAACAGATTTAGAGCTACTAAGATGTATTTTCCAGTCTCCAGTTTATTTGTAGATCTTGTTAACTGCTACTTATGCTTCTGCAGCCTTAGGCAGATATATATCTTTTGCCATGATTATTATGTCGTTGGTAATTGTCAAGTACTGTTTCTTTAATTGTTGGGATATCAGTAGTGTAGAGCAAATATAGGAGTGGTCTCAAGAGACTATCCTGGGAAATTCAAGCCAAAATAAATTTTAGGGTTGAGAATGCCCCTTCATGCGTGACTTTGGATTTTCTATCGAAAAGATATGATTCCCGCAGTTGAGAATAATTCCTCGGCAGTTACTTGATCATTTTGTAAATTAATCCCATATGCCATACCCAGTCAAAAGCTTGTAAGATGTCCAAAAATATTTCTCCAACTATATCAGAAACCCCTCTCTATCAATTTTCGATGAACTAAATCTCCTTGCATGCTCACCGATAGATATTTTGTCCGGAGTGGTGACGACAATATGGTTGTCAGATGGCATCCGATCAAATGCTATTTTGAACATCTTAACCAAATCGCTATTCTAATGAAGAAATGTTTGTTCCTAAACAATAGTTCGCTTCACTGTTGATTTGTGAGTGTAAATCCTACCAATTTCCACACCTGCATCATCCATGAAATAAGTTTGTTAATAACAATTGATGCTATCTGCATCAGGTAATGGTAATAGCCTTCCTAATGAGTGACAAATTTATTCTTGTATCTGCATTTACTTAATATTTTGTAACTTACTAGCGACCCGCCCCGGCTTCGCACAGGTGCAATGCTGATACTAAATTAAATACACTACAGAAAAAATATGAACGTTGTATATAAAAACATAGCGGCCCGCTCCGACTTTGCACGGGCATAAAATATATATGCCTATGTCACTCAATGAAAACATGATTAAAATCGATCCAGTATTTTTGGTTCATTCATTACTGCCCTTAGCCTGCATGCATTTAATTTGGAGTAAAACAATTCCTCTTCCCCTATACTTACTATGAAGATTTCCTGCTATCTCTGGAATATCTAAATTCATACAATTTTTATTACATTACACATTTTTAAACGCAAATTTTAAATTTGTAATATCTCCGAAAATATTTGTTTAATTTACATGCTGTAAGGAACCATATTGATCTATATTAATTGCACACTGTATTTAAGGTACTTAATTCGATAAGGATTAATGAAGTATTGCTTAAAAAAGCTTCGTAAATAAGCCATTTTCTCACGTAAAAAGTAAACAATAAAAATGGTTAATGTGGGTTATCCCTAAAAGATAAACATATACCATCGCGGACTTTTTTGTAGACCTTTTTATGGTGTACAATACCGTAGTACATTAATTTGATCTAACGCGTTTTTGCTAATTGCTAAATAAGCCTAAAAAATAGGTTAATTTACGACATCACGTTAGAAACCTCTAAAATTAGCAATGTTGCCTTAGTATATTATGCACGTATTATACATATAAACCTTCCTCTTGAATCACTCTATCTATTGAAAAAAACCGCATCAAAATCCGTTGCGTAGTTTTAAAGATTTAAGCGCAAATAGGGATATAGGGACAGAAAAGGCGACTTTGTTTTATACTATGTAGTGATTTCTAATACAAATTTGAATGTTACCAAAAACGTTTATGGTATAACTTGAAATTAGGCATAATTCTATGCCTAATAATTCGGTACAGTTTGTTGTGTCAAACGACATCAAATGGAAACAGATATTATATTTTTGAATGTTTTCAACAAAGTGACTAAGATCATTTCCCATCATAGAAATTAATGGGCGTAATGGATAACCTGCTCGTAGAACCCATTATAGCAATTTTGTTTTTCCACTGATACGATATCAGACAATCCATAAAGCCAATTTGGACCTATGGAGTGCAGATATGGAGTTGCACTAAAAATTCGAAACAACTAGTCCAACGCTGCCAAAACAAACTTCTTCGATTAATTACCAATGCCTATAGCTACGTAACGAATTAAAAACTGCACGATGTCCTGGAAATCAAATGGATCTTGTCTCGAACTCGTCTTGCTTGTGAATTAATCCAAGTATAAATGAAATGTAGTAATGAATTAATTTATAATTAAGATTGTACTAAGCATATATAATAAATGTGTTATCAAAAAAAAACTGGAACGATATAACCCATTAAATTAAACGCTGTATTTTAATATCTCAGAATATTGAAAAAATATTGTTACCCTAGTTTTTCCTGATTTGTTACCTTAATCCATTTAGTGATCGTAGTGGAACACTGCTCGTTCCTGCATCACAGGAGTACTGCGTCTCCAAAATTGGAATGAACTTTTGCATTTTAAGTCTACCTACTTCAATTTCAGTCACTCTCGAATGCAACTGTAACATGTGAAGTAGCTGGTCGCACATTTGATTAACTTCGATGACCTAAGTCAGGTCTTCTTCTCCTTGACATTGTTAGTAATCAATGTAACGAAAGTTCTGGCGCTCTAGGTTTATCCCTACATAATAACAAACACACTTTCAATAGCCGCTACATAGTTTAATTCTTCTTGATAAATCTTTACTTGAACGAAATTAGAATTGCATTGGAAATGACCTTTAGTATATAATTATATCATATTATATAAATATGTCATTATTCTTCACTTGGTTCATAGGTTATGAAATATATGCGTTGATAAAGAAAATGTCTGTATTTTCATGTATGTTTTTGTATGTTTTTACCTTCAGCTCTAATGTTGAATATATAATATACCTAATCACGATTTGATAATAGTGGTCGATAATTTTAATCAGCGTCTTTGGTCTTTGGTCAAAACATGAACTTCTGAATGCACCCATACATATTTGACAATCAACAAAATCGTTTGTGACAGTAAAACAACTATTGATGACTGTGACAGTGACTCTTTTCATGGAAAAACATTTTTTTGCAATTTTCCTCACAATTGTTCCCTACTTTCTCACTTTGTAAACCTCCCCTGGACTTCTACAAACCTCTTCTACTTCTACAATCATTTATATATTTGTAGTATACAAAATAAATAAAATAAATACGAAACAATACAAAAATGTTTTATCAGACGGCTTTGTATCTCTTTTTAGTTTAGGAATATTATAAGAATCATAGAAAAATATTATATTCTTATTTTGCTTGGCAAAGAATGAAACAGTAATTTTGAAACAGTCCAAAATGGCATATTCAGTCAAGTTGCCTACTTGCCATTTTCTCTCCTTTTGGGTCATTTCAATACTTCCAAATTTAATTAATAGATTAATTGATCAGTTACTTTGAGTGGGTTTTCATCCAATAAATATTACAATTCATTACCTTTGCGCTTTTTTGGTATTTCAGGCTGTTTTTTTGCAACTAGCATCATAAATCATTTTAAAATCATTGAAACTGAAACCTATAAGTTTAATATAACGTATATATAATATAAATTAATTAATATAACAATAGTAATTTTTTAGTTGTCATTAAAAGTGGTCCCCTAGGTTATAACCTACCATTTATGTATTGCTAACAATTATTATTACAATTTATACACTATAGTCGATACGGCGATAATTTTTAGTTCCGTTCTCAGACCTTACACCCTCAAGCACTCTCACCCTAGTTCCCAAGGTTAAGCCCTCTTTAGTCTGCCAATCAAGTGTCGTCCATGCAGTAGCTAAAGTGCCTGTAAGGTTTTCATGGAGGTGTAATCGCTTCGTTTTTCTCCGTGAATTTCCAGGTCATGATGTAAATCTTCATTGCGTACATACCAAGGTGTAAGGCTGTAATGTAAGTGAAATAGGTATATCCATATAGGTTCCATATACCATAGCTGTCTAAATTTTATTTTGAGCTCTGCTAATTTCTTTTTGACATGCTCCCTTCACCTTAATTTGATATCTAGTGTCATGCCTAAATATCTAGCACTATTTACATATATTACTATAACACCATTCATGCTCAAAGAAGTTTTGTACATACGCAATTGCAATATTCGTTTTAGAATCAGACAATATTTTCTTTCTCAATTTATGCTAGTTAAACAGAGACACAACGCTGTCTGATAAGTTCGAACGTGTAACCGAACTAGCCTGCCAAAGCCGTCCAGTTGTCAAACGTATGCAAATTTCTTCAAAAGAATAGTGATAAGAGGTTATAAACCGGCGAACGTTATTTTAAGGCCTTGCTTGTTTTGATAAATTTCTACTCGCTGCTTATTATTACTTTGATTAAAAATTGCGAAGCCAGAAAGAACAGATAACGTCTCTAATCAGTTACTTTGAACAGGAACAAGATAATGGAGCACATATATGGGTGTAGTTGTTCAGTCCTTCGATAATTTATGCATTAGATCTACTAATAATGTTAAAATAAATTATATTTGATAAAAGTATTTTTGTTTAGTTGTTTTATTTAGATTACAATTTTGGTGTATGTCAAAGCCAATGCCAGGATGTACCTCCAATCTTAAAACAAATAAACTACTAGAGGCATAAAATGAAAACTTCACGAGGGTTATACAAGAGCAGCATATCAAAGTGATCAGCATAAATTGGAAAAACAGTTAAAGAAAAAAGAAAAGCCAAAAAGGAGCCAACAAATTAGGGATTCTAGTGATAAGACAATAGTTAATAATATAACTCAAGGGCCTAATTCCCGACTACCAGTTATATAAGACGAAGAATATTCTGAACTAAAAAAATACAAGCAAGAGGACCTCAAGGCAACGTTCCGGGACCTATCCTCTATACCAGTGACATACCAAAACTCTAGGGAATTACAATAGCTATATTTACGGATGATACAGCACTGTTAGTAGTGGAGAAGCCTCCATAAAGAAACTACAGGCAGCTAGAAATAAACTAATAGACTGGACCAAACAATAAAGAATAAATTTAAATGACTAATATATGTTTCTATTAATTTTACTAGCAATAGTAATGAATATCGAAAATACAGTTGTGAGCGTTCCATTATTCACACCTGCATACACCGAAGATCTAAATACTAAATAATATACACCAATAGATATCGATTGTCGAAATACATGCAATCTTATAATTATCATTTTCGCCGATGCATAGTGTTTCCTCTACTTCTTGTTCACCTTCTTTGGATTATCAGAAATAATTGCGAACGTGTTCAATGATTCCTTCGATGGTAATCCCCATCAAAACCAAATGCCCATTCACGTTTAAATTCGTTGAACCAATATATCGTCATTGAATGATCGACGGAAAAGGCTCCCCATAGACAGCATCCAATTATCTCCTCAAACGTTTTCCCGTCCAACATTTAAAAAATAATCAGAAAAAGGCTCCCCATTCATTTAATGTTTGCAAGAATGACTTAACTACTTACTGAAAGACACGAAAATGAAAACTAGCTCGTAAAATAACAGGAAATGTATTAATTGTTAATGAAACACGTGCAAAATAAAATTATCAAGTAAATAATGACCATGAAATGGAAAATTAAGCATAATTTCTTGTAAATAGATAATATTAATCAAATATTAAATCTCCGGTAATCCGTAATTTCATAGCACGTTCAAGTACAATGCGATAAAAACATTATATAATCAACTATATGATTAGCATATGTAAAATAATGAAGAAAATGAAGAAATTCAAGGATGAAGTGAACCAAATACATTTATTTCATATCAGTTTGCTGATGACTACCTAATCCACCTTTTGGTAAAACGTATTTAAAACGATTAATGTATGAAATATCTACATGCACGTATAACATTTTTTAATAATGACAAGGTTCAATTTTACGCAGAAAGATTAAAAACGAATAATGAATTAAACAGAATGCAAAAAATAACAAAAATAAGCGGTTTATGATTAAAATTATAATATATTTTTTCACATCATCATTTTTATCATTTAATAATTCCAAATAAAAAAAATCTTGTTTGTAATATTTACAGTTTTATTTAATGATATCCAAGTAGTAGCAGATTTCAAAAAGATATTAATTAAAATCAGAAAAATAATGAAAATAACAAAAAAAATACCGTTATAAAAAGACTGTTTTATCGATTTAAGTAATTTTTTATACTTACTATAACTCATAAATATAAGGGATTAAAAGATAAACGGAATTGTAAGTTGTAATAATTTGTTTACTTAGTTTTGTTAAGTTTTTCCAGATTGTTTTATGACCAACAATTTTAGGATATTTATTTCATTCTTGTGATTCTCGATAAAATATAAATCAAATACTAATACACAATATTTTATTAGATTAATTGTTTTAAATAACTGTTACAAAATTCGACATATTTCACTAATAAATATCTCTGTGATAAATATAAATGCACCACTGTATAACAGGTTATCTATGTATGAAAATATTGACACATAGGTTAATACACCTACGTTTCATTGAAATAAATTATGCTTTAAAATCTATTTAAGCCAAAAAAATTATATAAATTAAAACATGACATTGCCTACAATTTTAAATAAATGTTTCACATTTTTGTGCCATATTTTTGCATATAAATTTTTAAATATATGTCAGTTTTCCTATGGTATTTCACTCTGTCCACCAGGTATTCTCTGCACAAGAAAGAAATAGACAGTGTTCTTAGAGTAAAAACTGACAGTGCATCAAGAAAAGACGTCATTTGGCGTAGGTTGAGGACAAGCAGTATTTAACGAATACATATTATAATTGACGTTTGCGTTTTAAAATGGAAACTATTGTTATTAACACTTTTTCGTGTAGTTTCAAAGTGTTTGAATAATATTCTAGTGTAATCTGTACAAGTAATTGTACAAACGTGTTGTATGTGTTCGCCTTTATTCTTTAGGACATAAGAATGTAAATAAGTAGGAGTTTGTTGTGTCTATTTGTTGTAAACATTACTTTTTAGTTATGTCTAACACATCGAACGGTAAGATGAGAGGCCCAGGCCGGCCTCCTAAGAAAATTCTTTCATGTACTTGGTGCAATGAAACCAAATTACCGTTAAAATATGTGTTCCCTATAACAAATGGAAAAAAGGAATTCTGTTCAGAAACTTGTTTATCTGAGTTTCGTAAAGCTTATATGAAAGGGGGAGCTTGTATACAATGTGATAATGTAATTAGGGGTACTGGGAGTCCATCAAAAGACTATTGTTCAACTTTTTGTATGAACAAACATCAAAAGAAAGAAATGAGAGTAGCAGCAATAGCACCAACTACTCCTATAGATACATCCTCAGGTCCTTTTCAATATGAGACATATCAACAGTTTGATTGGGATGAATATTTACAAGAAACTAATAGTGCAGCAGCACCACAAAATTGTTTTAAGCAGTCTATGAACCCTCCACCTAATGACTTTAAAATTGGTATGAAGCTAGAAGCATTGGATCCTCGAAATTTAACTTCTACTTGTATTGCAACCGTGATTTCCATATTAGGACCTAGATTAAGACTTCGACTAGATGGGAGTGATAACAAAAATGACTTTTGGCGTTTAGTTGATTCAAGTGAAATTCACACCATTGGCCACTGTGAGAAATCAGGTGGTATGCTTCAACCACCTCTTGGTGAGTAATTTATTGATGATATATAAAACAAACTAATTATTACATATTTGTATTTATAGGCTTTAGGATGAATGCTAGTTCATGGCCTATGTTTCTACTGAAAACTCTTAATGGGGCTGAGATGGCACCTTCTAAGGTTTTCCAGAAGGAACCCCCTAGCCCTAAGGTAAATTTGTTTCAAGTTGGGCAAAAATTGGAAGCAGTTGATAAGAAAAATCCACAATTAATTTGTTGTGCTACAGTGGGGGCAATCAAAAATGACCAAATTCATGTTACATTTGATGGTTGGCGAGGAGCTTTTGATTATTGGTGTAAATACGATAGCAGAGACATTTTCCCAGTGGGGTGGTGTGCAAAATCTGGCCATCCATTGCAACCACCTGGTCAAAAAAATAACCCCGGAGCTAATAGGTTTGTATTTACAAAATGTTTATAGGTTAGGTTTCATAATGTAATAAAAAGAAAAAAAATTTTGAGGGATTTGTTTATTATTGAATAAACTAATATATTTTTGTATACTAATATATAAATTATAGTGCTTTAATGTTTTTGACCATAATTGTGAATGTATAATATATTAGTATAATAAGTTACCAATTTGTAATTTTTAGATTTAGATTTCGACCTGCTTTTGTTGCGTTTCCTCCAACGCCCCCAGTTAGTTCATCTGTACCAGAAGTTGTTCAGGCACCTGAAGCAGATACTTCAGCGCCATCAAGCCCTTCAACACCAATATACTTTAGAAAAAACTGTAATGGTGGAACATTCATAGATACATCTCAGTTAGCCAGTATGGTTGAAGATTCCTCCTTAATTGGACTAGCCAAAAAATTGGTTAGTCAATTGTTAAATTCCGCAAATAAATCTGAAAAAATTCTTGCAAGGTTAAGTGCTCTAAATGGCGAAGAGGTAGTGCTCAGTCATGAGGGAACAACATATACCATTAAACTACCTCAGTTGAATACTGTGTCAGATTTTGAGAATGTGTTTCAGGCTCTCAGTCAATCTTTAGGATGTTGTCAACACCTATTTGGTAGGTAAAATTATTTTAAGTATCATCCTTATTGTGTTTAGCATTGATTGATATATCATTACAAATTATGTATATTTACTGAGCTTTGAGATATATTGTGATTTTATTACTTATACAGGTTTGGAGGAACCATCAAAAGAGTGCAGCAACTGTGACATACAACAGCCTACCCCAGCCAAACGAAAAGTACCAGAACAAGAAGCTGCCACTTCAACTACAGTTACCGAAACATCCAGCATTTCAGGATCTCCAGTGACAAGTCTCAACAAAATCCCTACTCAGGATTGGAGCATAGATGAAGTGATTCAGTTTATTGAATCGACGGATCCTTGCTTAGGATCATATGCGGATTTATTTAAGAAACATGTAAGTTTTTTCATTGTACTTGAATAAGTGGATTGGTGCTTTTTGAATATTGATTTATATTGTGAGAAGGAATTAATTATTATCATGTTTTCACCTAAATATACATTTATCACATCTCTTTTAATGAGTAGCGTTATCGTGCAAAATGATTTTGTGGTTATTTCTCTCTCTTGTTAGCCTTTCCCGGAGAAGTTCTTCTAATGTTAGTAGGTTTCTGGAGTTATCATTTTATTTGTCTTTAGTAACTTACACTAGGTAAAGATAGGGATTTTTACAGAATATAAAATAGCTTTTTTAACAAAATTTTAAGTCGCTCCTACTTTCTTTCTATGGCATTCAGCTTCTGTTATGGCGCTTGTATATAGCTTAACAACTATAATATACTGTATTAATTATATAGGCACTCTAGTTTTCCATTGTTATATGAACAAATTGAACATAGGAAAAGCATTTTTCACCATAACGTTGCTCGGTCAACCAACATCCCCTATTGGCTGTCATAAATAGTAAATAAGTTGGAATTGTTGATTTCTTGTCATTTTGTCAACATTATTTTAAATTTGTTACGAGTTCTAAAAGCAAATCTGAATATTAACATCCAAATGAATTAAATATCAAGAAAATAAAATATAAAAATATTCCTCATTTCCATCTAGAAAAAACTATAACTACTGAATTAATCGCGTTATCGTGGAATTTGGTTTTGATTAGTTTTCACAGTGTAGTGTTTCATTTCCTATAGCCTGACTTAAATAATAAAACACATATATTTAAACAGCTACTTAGACATCTAAATAGATATTAGGCCGCAGGAAGTAAAGATGATCAACTAGCTCCCTTACATTGAATGTGTGATCTACAAATAATTATTGGGTGGCTTATGAGGTTATCTTTTGGCTTTTTTTTTGTGAAATACCATTTTTATAAAAGAAGAAGTTATGTGACAATTAAAGATCTGGAATGATATTGAAAATAGTATTTATTCTTCCATCCTGTGCTCATTATCTAATTCTAACTTAATTAGATGAAAATACATAGTAAGCTTGTTTTTAGTCTAAAACATCTCCATTGTGTTAGCTGTTTCAGATGTCCTTTGTTATCACCATTTACAACAATTGAAGTCAATAAACAGGGATATCATAAGAACCAATTCCTTATCCTAAGTTAATATTTATATACCACATATAGATAAAATAACACTATTTATAAATAATGTAAACAACTATTCAATATATATATTTCCTGTTTAATTATCTCCTAAATTAGAGAAAACATTTACATGATGTAGCATTTAAAATATTTGGAGAAGATAACGGGTCTCAAATTACTATTTGTTTAAATTTAATAGTATGTTAAATATTTAAACTAACGATTACTCTTTTATACTAATACAAAGTGTTTTCTTTTTCAGGAAATAGACGGCAAAGCTTTTCTACTGCTCAACTCGGATATGATGATGAAATACATGGGCTTAAAACTGGGTCCCGCCCTAAAAATATGTAATTTAGTATCACGGCTTAAAGGGCGACGTTATGCTCTATAACATACGTACTTTTAAGATGAAAGAAATTGAGTTAAAACCAACTATTTCCGTACTTAAAGTATGTTGTCTTGCTATTTTCAGATTTATATATATATACATATATATATTTACATACAGGGTGTCTGGTTCGCGAATGAGTTTCGATTCTTTATTTGGAATTTGCGGCGGCGTGATTGTTTTCTTTTTAGTATCTTTTTTTTCAGAGCCGTTAAGTTAAAAGTGAATGCATTAGTAGTTACAGAAAAATTTTAAAAGTTATATATATAAATAAGTATATATAAGTTAGGTATGTGAAATATTTCACATAGTAAGACCAGATTATTATTACCCTTTGTTTTAGAGAAGTAAAAATTGGTTTAAATAAAGACACATATAAAACTTTGTTTTATTTCATATTTCTGTGTTTTTATTCAATTGCAAGCATTTGTATACCACCGTAATGAAAACAATAAAGAAGTTGGATGTGGCGTCTTTTTCTCAAGTTTTCTGTATATCATTAACTGTTGTTTTTTCTTTGTAAGTAGCTTGCCTGAGTTGTGTGTTGATCAATACAATTGAAATGACTCATTTGGAGTTATGTTGAAATATATATATAGTACTATATTTAATTTTTTTTTACGTCCTGCAAAAACCATTTGTAAGAGATCATTTTCATAAATCATATAGATTCTGATATGCTTGTGATTGTTGATGGTAAGACTCGGCAACTGACAAATCCCTTAAAACAGTTATATTTACTACTATGTAGTCCTAATTGTTTTTGTCCTAATTTTCATAAAGGTATAACTTATCTATAAAAAATTGTGCTAGCTAATATTTCCTATTGCTTATTGTCTCAAATATCAGTACTTTCAATTTTAATTATTTTTCAGCACTTATTAATAAATAACACCAATTCTTACATTACATAATCAGAGTATGGAAGCGTCGCTCTTGTGGAATGTTAGAAATTACCTTATTACTGTTAAATTTCAGGGTGGCCTAGTTTCCATTCAATATTTGAAGACTGTCTGATTATGGTTTTCTGTCTGTTTTGTAATTATTGTTTTACTCCTTAGGAAATTAGTCAATGAACTATCTAGATATATGAGCTAGACTCTTCAATTTATATCGTCACTTCAAGGTATTGCATATGTAACACAAGGTCCTTGAGCTAATGATAAACTTGCTTTACAGCAGTCATATCCATAAATGTCGTGAGGTAAGAACAGCTACACGTTCGCAGACGATAGAGTTACCGAAACAGGAAACCAAACTTTTTGTGTTTGACACTGGATCTCTAAAGGACCCACAAACAAACTTAAATCATATCTAACACAAACTTGTTAGAACAAAGTATTTTGGAATATTATTAAGAGTCCATGGTACATGAAAAATATGACCTTTACAAAGACCTAAAATTAGTTAATAGTCAGCGAAAATATCAAACGGGTTATGATCAAACACAAAAGCGAGAGCTATGTCAACATTTTAGTTATTTTTTATTTTTTTAAAACTACTTCCAGTGATCTCCATTTTGTGGTAGTATTTAGTTATTTTTGCATTATTTTGATATTTGCAGACGTTACATTTATTTGTACCAAATTGTCCTACTACTGTCCGATATTTTGAAAGAATATAAACCCTTAATCGACATTTGTTCATAAAACACTTCCTCTTAATAATATTTTCGAACGATTTTCTGGTGTATTGTAGAATGCCAGTTTTTGACAGAGTTGTGAAATCGTGCTTGATTTTTGCTGTCTATGGCTCTTAGTTAATCATAAACTTTATAGCATTATATATAAGGCCTATGAAAAATTCGTATATATCCAGTAGTTCAATAATGCCATACAATAGAGCGTTGATGATTGGTCTCAGTCAAAAAGATTACTATCGTCATATTTTGTTTCTTGCTACTTCCGAGAAGGAACAGATGCAACACAGCCTCGTCCTAAATTATCAGATAGTGAATTGATTTGCTTAATTTTGTTAAAGATGGACCACGTTCTGGCCCATCAATCTATACAAATATTTCCCAAATAAAACTGCTTAGAAGTATTTACATAAAACTGGATATAAGGAAGGTCATAAAGTGTTTGGCCAGACTATTAATTTGATATTTTACTGTCAGCAACTAATGCAATTGAAACAGGTTATTACAGTAAAGGCTAGAATAAAATGGAAATATGTTGTTTTCTGTCACAACTGCACACATATTTGGTTTGTTGACGCTGCAAAAATTAGGAGAGATTGGCTGCGAAGTTTTGGTGCATAACTGGTCGATCGGAAAGTCCCCGGCCTGACACATAGATGGCGCTACTAGAATTAAATCTATATGTTCTTTAGTTAGCCCTAAAGATGCGTGTATAAATTTAACATGTTGTCGGATCATTAGTTTGTGAATTATAGCATGTTATTGTGAAAAAATGGATAAAAAGGAATTTTGCGTGTTGATAAAATATTGCTTTTTGAAGGGAAAAAATACAATTGAATCAAAAACTTGGCTTGATGTCGAGTTTCCGGACAATGTCCAAGAAAAATCAACCATCAAGGATTGGTATGCTGAGTTTAGATATGGTCAAATGAGCACTGAAGACGGTGAACGCAGTGGACGCCTAAAATAGGTGTTACCGACGAAAACATTTTTAAGAAATCCACAAAATGATTTTAAATGACCGTAAATTGAAATTGAATGATATAGCAGACACTCTAAAAATATCAAGTGAACGTGTATATCATATCATTCACGAATATTTGGGTATGAGAAAGCTCTGTGTAAAGTGGGTGCCGCGCGAGCTCACTTTTGACCAAAAACAATGACGAGTTGATGATTCGAAGCTGTGTTTTAAGATGATCACGTGTAATAAATCCGAGTTTTTGAGTCGATATGTGACAATAGATGAAACATGGCTCCATCATTTCACTCCAAAGTCCAATCGATAGTCATCCGAGTGGACAGCACACTATGAGCCCGCTCTAAAACGTGGGAAAACGCAACAGTCGGCTGGCAAGCTTATGGCTTCTGTATTTTGGGATGCGCACGGAATAATTTTCATTGACTACATTGACTACCATCAACAGCGAGTATTACATAGCGTATATTTGAAGAACGAAAAATCCGAAAAATGGCTGCATTTGAAGAAAAAGAAAGTGCTACTTAACCAAGACAATGCACCGTTTCGCAAGTCAGTGAGAACGATGGCTAAAATCCCTGAATTGGGCTTCGAATTGCTTCCTCATCCACCGTATTCTCCTGATCTAGTTGCCAGCGACTATTTCCTGTTCTCAAATGTCTCAAAAGAATGCTCGCTGGGAAGAAATTTTCGTCGAATGAAGAGGTGATCGCCGAAACTGAGGCCTATTTTGAAGCAAAGGACAAATCGTTCTACAAAAATGGTAACGAAAAGTTAGAGAGTCGCTATAATCAGTGTATCACCCTTGAAGGGAAGAATGTTGAATAAATAAATACTAATTTTGCCAAAAAAATGTGTTTTACTATGATAGGCCGGGGATTTTTCAAATGACCTGTTATTATGACTGTCAGACGGCATCCGATCCAATGGTACTTTGAGCATTTTCACTAAATTACTCTTCTGATAAAGAAAACGATTATAGTTCCTGAACAATGGTTATCTTCAAAATACTAATCTCTCTAGTTCTAAATATCCCATTTAACTAATTTTGCGATCTATTATTTTAAGTTTATATATTCTGTTTAACTTATTTAACCTATTATAAAAATAAGTAAGTTTAAAAGGAAAAAGAGGAATCCGCAAACTTAAAAATCTTCAAGCGAGCTAAACGTCAATGTTTCTTGTTCAATTTTAATGTTGTGGATTGACTATATGATTAACGACCTGTCACGAGATATAATCACATATAGGACATCGAGTTATATTTATCTGTACATTTACTTTCGAAGGTTCAACTATGCCTAAAATCCAATTTGCAAAATTAAAATAAAAATTAAATGGCTACGTACCTGGATGGAACGTTGTTGCGTAATTTAGTCACTAGTCTACTGTATCTATTCTAGACACTTCAGAAGAGCTGTCCGAAATTCGTAGTTTTAACCATCGATGATGCAAACATGTTGGACAAAAAGCAAAACTCCAAATTTGCTTAAAATCTCTCCCATGCCCATAAAGTATCCTACCCTGATTTCTGCCATGTATAGGTTCGTCCATCGATCGATGGACGAACCTGAGTATCTACCCTGATGTCTTATAAAAGAAAAAGAAAATTAATAAATTGACTGGTTAGCTTGCAAATATGCACAAATATATTGTTTACAAAAACATTTATATAATTAGATTAAAATTATCACATTTAGGTTGTGCCGTTTTCCTTAACAAGTCAGTAACTCTTAACTTAGAATGACGGTGGTAAAGGCGGCACGACGGTCCACCTACTGTTGCGATAGTTGCGGGTTCGGATCCTGCTGGGGCATGGTCGTAAATTCATGTTTGTGATTGTTTAATATTTGTGATTGTCTTAGTCCCAATGATCCCAATCACGCCAGTAACCAGGCTGGGTAAGACCGGATGTCTTCTGGGATGATTTCTCAGTTGGTCACTCACAAGTCGGTAGGCTTAATGTCGAGGACCGTAGTTCGGAGCCCACATTAAACTGTAGGTCCAGTGCTAATAAATCCCTAGTTGGTAAAAGGAGACTTTAAAGTATAAAAAAAAAATTGCATATTCCATATTTTCGTATTTCTTGTTCGCCTAAAGTTTATCAACTATGTTCAGAAGCAAGATGCATATTTTAAAAGTCTAGTTTTTCTGTTCTCGCGACGAAAACTTGACGATCGATCGCAGCGCCCTCACGCTCTTCGAAAACGAACTTTTAACTTCGGTTTTGGACCGCCACAGATAATAATCCGTATTGCGCATTTAGAAACAGCGAAAATCCATTACAGTATTCGAAGAAGTTGCAGATCAAGTAAAAGCAGCAACGGGCGGTTTTATTTTCCCGGTCTAGAGAGGGGGGCTGGGCCGTGGGGCGGCGGCAGACTAGTGCCGCCGGAGGCCCGGGGGAGTTTCGCTGGCGGTTTTATTTAGAATAGTTGGTTTTCGTGCTTGTCGGTTGACGACGAATGCGCCATGCTTTATTTTCAGGTCGAGCGAGAATCGGTCCTTCCGCTTCTTCGGCTTGTGTTGCGGGTTCCCATTTGATCCCCCGCTTCACGACATTTAAATGCGAAATGATCTGGATTATTATTTCAACTCATTTTTTATAGTATTTAAATACGATGACATTTAATTATAGCTTACGAACCTAAAGTAACTAAGAGAAAAATAGCAATAAAAATAATATTTTTAGTTACATGTAGTCCCTGTGATTTATCTTATGGTTTATCCAATAAAACAGCCAATGTAACTAATTAAAATTGATGACGTCAGCATGTGGCAAAATTACTGCATCAAGTTTGACTTGTGATCTACAAAGTTTGTCGGTTCAAAACCTCTTTGTCTAACGTCTAACTAACGTCGTTTTGAAGAACTTTGTGTGCACTTGACAACAGGGCGGCCACTACCAACACAAATAAAACTTCGCATAATCTATCCAAAGTAGCAGTGAACGTACGTCTTCTCAATTTATTACGTCAAAACGGCCCAATGTTGCCGCATTCAATTCTAAAATTTTATATAACAGCATTCTAATATAAATAAAATAATGCAAAAAGTTTTTATAAAATACAATTTATTTTAACATTATAGTACACCTAATGCTTATATTATCGAAGGACATAAACTACACTTAATTAATGAGCCACGACAGTTTGTAGGTTAGAGTTTACTCTTTTCTAAACCACCTGTGGTATCCCCTGGAGGCCCAATTCACCTAATTAATAAATTTAAATCTAAGTAATTTGTTTAATATTCGTTAGAGAACATATCTATCATTTTATGTTTAGTTCTTGTTTCCTTCGTTGCGGTGTTTTCTTATCAAATCATTCGGATATCACTGTATTTCTCCATAGTTTCTTCTGTTACTACAAGTATACATTTTTCTTGATAAAATTAGATTTAATTCTCACTACAGCATTCTCATGCTTATTGTCATATCTGCAAAATAATATTAACTTTCTCGTCCTACTTTTTACCTAACGTTGAGAACTACCGACTGAAAACAGTCGATAGTCGAAAAAATAGCGACTGAAAATAGGAATTACTATTTTCAGTCAAATGCACGGTTCGACTGTTTTTTTTTTCAATCGTGATGTCAGACGAAGATGTATGTATATATACATACATATATATGTATATATATATATATATATATATATATATATATATATATATATATATATATATATTTATTTATTTATTTATTTATTTATTCATGTGATAACTTTGAAAAAATACTAATTTCTATTATCATGTAATAAATAATATAATTTTAAAGGAGGTAGGATTACTTTTATACTGAATGTTCTGGGGATGGAGGAATGGAATAATAACACCACAAATGTTTTATCGTGTTTTAATATTTTAATTGCTATTTTTAAATAACATAGCGTAATAAATATAAATATTACAATATAACTTAAATAAAATCTAAGAACTAATGCTTTTCAATAACCATAACTACTAAATAAAATGTAAACGTATACCTAATCATTGAAAAATCTAATCCATGATGAACCTAAACATGACCGTACAATAACTACCAGACCCTTTTTAAATAAAAGTTTTATTTATTTTTGAACAGAAATATTTTTAAGTTACTGTGAATATTATCATGTTCAACTTTTCTCCCGTAAGGCGGTTTCTTCGAACGTTATTTGCCCAGATTGTGAAAAAACTCGCTCCCAGGGGACATTTGTAAAGTTGCTGCAGTACTTGGAGTAATCACTTCTTTCATTCTAGTCATTTTTTTATCAAAATATCTCCAGATGTCAATACATCCTAGGTCAGTAGTTTTGTCTTGAATTTTGAATTGTGGAACTATATTTGTATTTTTTAAAATTAGAATGGAAGATACTTCTTTTGTGATAACTTTTTGTATCGCCTCAGCATTATTTGCAATAACAAATCCTGCTTTTTTAAATCCAGGATCTAAAAATGTAGATTTCCCGCATATCGTATTCATTTCTAAAATTGCCAGTCTTTTATTGATGACATCTAATAGACAATTTTGTAATTTTTTTCCCCATTCACTTGTTAAAATCCTGGATTTGATGGAATGTTGCAGTCCTCTTATTAACGGTATAATTAGACATCGTTGGGATATCTTTCGCCAGATAACTCGGTGGTCAGTATTTCAATGGGTTTTAAAAGTTGAACACATTCTGTAAAGATAGTCCATTCGTTAACAAATAAAAACTGTGGTGCTCTTCTTAATAGCTAACAAAATATGAAAGTAGATATTTCCAATCAGAAAATGTATTTATTACAAATAATTAATCTACTTTATTCACCTCTTTATCGTTAATATTTTTAAACGAAATTTAACAACTGCTACTGTAGAAAACTCTTGAAATTCTGAAATCCTTAGAACCTAATTTTAGTATTCAAAATTTTAGAAAAAAAGTTTCGACAAACAGGAGGCTTGGACAAAAATCGTGAAAGTTTATCAAAAAACTATTACATATTATACCAGTCCAAAGTATTACCTATCATGCCAGTCAAAAGTATCTTACCATTTATCATTTACAATTTAATTTTTTTGCCCTCGAGAACTAGCGTTCCAAAATGCTGCTATATTAATTTACAATATATAGTTATTCACAAGCAAACTACAAAAGAAAAACATAAAACCACATATATTACATATAAATCTATATAAGCATAAATTCGGCGCATTACTTTCAAGGTCGTGGCTAGGATCGAAAGCCGTTAAGTTAAGTTAAGAATCAGTCGAATGAACTAGTAGAAACGAAAATAGTAACTAAAAGTAAACGACTGAAACAGTCGATAGTAAATAGTAATAAAATCAGCCGGCCCGAAAATAGCGACTGAAAACAGTCGACTGAAAACAGTTACTAGTAAAAACAGTCGAACCAAAAATAGCGACTGAAATAGTCGATAGTAAAAAGTAGTCAATTACTGAACAGTCGATAGTTGATATCAGTCGATTGTTCCCAACACTAATTTTAACCAAATGCTCATATATATTCTGAACAACATGAATCTTACTCTACAATACAATTTATACAGTTTCTATATTAATTATATACTCATATTTAATTGTTTCCATTCTCACCATGTCTCGATATTGTCAACATTGAATTATAATCCTATTTTCGGAAAGATTTATTAATTTACCATCAGATTCTGGGGCAATAGTCAATAAATAAGCTGTTAATTTGAAATATATTACTAGTTAACAATTCCACTATTTGTTAATTTCTACCTCCGTGTGTCTGATGGAGTTCATTCAAACAAAAGTGTATTATTGTAGACAATTCTTTCCACATTTCCAAATAGTTCTTGCTTCTATGTCTATCTCGATCTGCATATCTATCGCAGTAATTATTTGCGACATGCAAACGAGAGTTTATATGGACTGGACCTAAAGTTTAACGTGGGCTCCGAACCACGGTCCTCGACATTAAGCCTAACGACTGGTGAGTGACCAACTTAGAAATCATCCCAGAAGACATCCGGTCTTGGCCAGCCTGATTACTGGCATGACTGGGATCATTTTCCTTGTCGGACTTTGCACTCATACCTAGGATAATTACAAATATTAAACAATCACAAATATAAATTTACGACCATACCTCAGCAGGATTCGAACCCGCGACTATCGCAACTGTAGATGGACCGTCCTGTAGCCTTTACCACTGCGCCAACCAAGCCGATCTTCTGATATTTTACTTTGTCTAAATTACAGTTATTTTAAATAATTGATTTAAAGTTTATTTTAAAAGTTAAATTTAGTTGGTTTGGTTTTGTATTTGCATTACATTGAAATTTTAATGAGATTTTATAAAATTATAAACAGAAACGAAATGCTCTTATTAGTAAAATTGTCTATTCATAAAGTAAATGAAAAGAAATTTTGTTTGGTTGTGAAATATTTGAAATTTAAAGTACTTCTTGACTGAAATAATTGCTTGAAGTATTAGTTTCTTAACTATTTGTAGAAGTCTTTTTTCGATATAAACGAACAAAATCAATATTAAAAGGGGCGATATTAGATCTGATGACTTATATTTTATATAGTATGTAAAAAACAACTTCTGTCTGTTTTATAGGCAGTCAAGCAAATTCTCTTGAACTATTAATATCAATAACAGTCATTTCCGCCGTAAAAGCTTTTTTACGGTTGTTCGAAAGATGGAACTCGTGCCATATTACTCCAAGCAAAATTCTTTGGATTTATTGTCGTCACGATGCGCTCTGTCAGGACCGCTGGTTTTCGAGTGGTTTCTGTTAAGATCACTGTTGCGGAACACCCTCCTCATAGCTTATGGTTAAGGTGGAATTGAAAAATATGAAGCAGCAAAACAGGTAATGCTATAGTATGGAAACAAGTTGTATTTTTAGTGAGTCATGCTGTTGCTTCAAACTACCAATTGTACCGGAAAGTCATTAAAGTTTCTTTCGAAGAAAAAAACTAACTAATTATTAAGAAAATGGAAAAATTTATTGATCATTTTATTGTGTAGATCTTGCCCATCCCTCAGATAATATGTGGATGATATCCTTAAAAACTATCTGTCCTTTGAGCAAAATCATTAATGGAGCCATTTCTATCTTCTTCGAAATTGGCGAAATGCTGCTCTCGAAGCGCATGTCCCATTGGTACAAAAAATTAATAAGCGGACGGGGCAAAATCTGGAGAGTATGGTGGATGCGATAATATGCCCATCTAAAACCACTTAACCGTGCCTTCGGGTCTATTCATGTTTTTCAATAAATGTATGGTTTAAATTGATCATTTGTTGTCGGTAGCGGTCACTATTAATTGTTTCACCAGGTTTGAACAGTTCGTAATTCTCCGGTGCCACCAAACACAGAGCAATGTCTTGCGACCAATCTGATTTGGCCTCCTAGTCGATCGGCCGGGTTCGGCAAGTGATAACCATGACTTTTTGCGCGAGTTTGACTTCCGATCATACCTTTGAGGCAGCATTTGACAGACGATTTCTTAATTCTATTTTCCATGTGCCGTTCAATTGATATGGCACATATTTTTGTCACACCTACGATCTTTTGGATTTTCTCCATTGCTCGTAATTGCTCGCTAATCTTCTCTTGGGGCACATTTAACGCTTCAGTCAATCGTTTTTAAGCTTAAGTAGGGTTTTCATCAAGAATCCTTTCTAATATATCTAGGAACATTAAGTTAAATCAGATGAGTGCATAAGTCAAGATAGCGTGTTATTCAGCTTTCCAAAGTATTCTTTGGATTCCGTCTTCAAAACTTATTGCTGCCATCTATATATATATATATATATATATATATATATATATATATATATATATATATATATATATATATATATATATATTTGTTTTTTTATAAAGAATAAAGATTATTAAGAAATTAATTATTAAGAATAAAGATTTAAATCAGCAACATTTCAACTAATACATAGCGTTTAAATATCGATAAAATTTCGTTTCGGTATAGTGGTTTCTGGTGGTAGCGTATCTAGCATGTGGCCTTTGGCTTTCTCCCTTGCACGTCCATCATAGCTGGATCTGGAGCTGGAGAAAAGTGAATGCACTAGTGTTTATTTCTTTATTTATATGAGAATTTAGCTTAATTCTACCGAGGCCATCTAACTTTAATGGCGGTAGATTTTGCGTGTTACTTCCCTTGACTTCTTGCAAGCTATTCTTCTTAGTGTTCGGGCATAAGCTGGTACGTCATGCGTTAGTTTCCCTTTGCACCGTATGCACATGTCATTCTTCGAATATTCATCCAAGAATAAATTATCACTACTATAGTTACTATTCATTATATGTTATTTGTTGGCTATATAAATCCATTATATGTCGTTTATTGACCATCTGAAGCATATATAAACGCCACCTCTAGCTTTTTCCCTTATACGCATTCCACGTTCATAATAGTTGGAGTTAGGAGAAGTGAGTGCATATAGCAACGGAGTTTTATGGACACATTTACATATGTACTTATAGATTACTTTATATGTATTTAGCACTTATATTAAACATTTTAACTTTACCCTGGCGAATACTACTAACGTTAATGGCAGGATCTTATGCGTCTACCTCCTTTGATCTTATTGCACGTCCATTATTGTTACTTCGTATCGTGTGCACATATCTGCTTTAATGATTTTTATGATGATTTCTTTTTTTATAATGATTGCCCGTCAATTATTGAATATTATGGTCTAAGATTATTACTCCTGTTTAATCTATCATTTTATTGTCTACCATTGTCTTCGTCTTTATTTAAGATTATCAATATCATCCATCGCCAGTATTCGTCGATATATCTATTTATCCATACTATTATATCTGGCAGTATTTAAACTGTCAGTATCATTATAATAGAAATTATCGGACATATTATCTATCTAAGTGATTATGGATTAATTTATGTATAATTTAAGGTAACGTGTTCTATTTAATCCAACTTAGAATTCAGTGAAATAATAAACATTGATAAACAAGTAAAACATTATTTAGTTAATAATTTTCAGTACATTTTTAACCAAACGAATATTTGAAATGTCCTTTTCAAACATGCATCGCGCCAGGTTTAGAAAACAGTAACGACGCCCTCGTCGAGTTGATGACAATCAAAGCGAGATATAAATGGAAAAATCAATGAGTTATTAAATTGTGAGGCGTCGAATATTTGCGCTGGTCAATTTTACGCTTTCCAGTCGTACGTCTATACATACACACAGAGAAAAAAAAACAATTCCCGCTAAAGCTTAATATCCGCGCGCGGAAAACCGAGATAGAGCAAATTTTAATAACAAAACGAAAAAAATCCAATTTAAATTTAATTTGTTTACGTTGTCGGGAACGGAACGAGAAGGAATGGACAACGCTGGCCGAATATCGCCATTCGTTAATCAGATTATAAGTGGAATGTATTATTTGTTGTATCGGATGGTAGATTATGGCGGATTGGACATTTGTGCGGATTAAACCGAACCGTGTTCGTTCGAAAGGATTCTCAGGTTTCCGGGTAGGATCATAGTCCAGCCAAATCGTACTAAAAATATATACATTATGGTATGGGTGAATATTATAAAAACCGTCCAATTAACAGTATGATGGAATAGAAATAAAATCAAAAAGATAATGCTGAAGAGAATTAAAAAAAATTTCCAAAATGAACAAAACCAAGGCATTCAAGAATATTTAGAAAATTTGACACCAACTGAGGATACAGATTGTTCTTTGTGGAAAGCAACAAAAAGCTTAAGAGACCCTAGAAGCATAACTTACCTATTAAAATAAATGAAAACAATTGGGCTAGAAGCAATAAAGAGAAAGCCGACATTTTCTCAAAACACTTAAAACATGTTTTTAAACAATTCCAGTCTGAGCCACAGCTTTCCAAATTCGCCATTTCAAACGGACATACCACATGAAAAATGAACGGTCAAAAAAACTAAACAAACTCAAAAAAAGAGAGAGATTAATATTAAAAAAGCTCTTGGTTATGATTTAATTATCGGTAAAATTTTACTACTATCAGAAAAAGATATAAAACTATTAATATTTATATGTAATGCTATGCTACGAATTAATTACTTTCCTAGCATATGGAAGGTAGCTAAAATGTTAACGATTACTACCGGCCTATGAGCTAAACTATATGATAGAAAACAAATATTCCAGAACATTAGTTTGGGTTTCACGTTTGACTTAAATAAACATGGACCTAAATGCCAAAGATATTGTTGGGCTGCTTTCGAAGACATATTTCAGGCTTTTGACAAAGTATGGCATACGGGCTTGCAGGTATGAGACATGTTAGACATTTTACTGTAAAATAAGGTGATGAACATACCGAATTACATCCGATATATTCAGGAGTTCCGCAAGGTAGTGTACTGGGTCCTCTACTATATCTTGTATATACAGCCGATCTACCCACCACAAAAATAACTACTGTATCAACATACGCAGACGGCACAGCAACCTTAGCATTTCATGAAGATCTAGTCACAGCATCAATAAACCTACAAACCCACCTGGCACAAATATAATTGTGGTTGAAGAAATGGCGCATTAAATCCAATGAAACAAAATCCACTCATATAAGTTTTACCCTGCGCAGAAGAACATCTCCACCAGTGAATATCAATCATTTTCAACTCTCCCAAGTAGCGGATGTTAAATATCTTGGTATGCATTTAGATCGAAGCTTAACCTGGAAGAGGTACATACTCGCTAGATAACTTGGACTTAAATTATATCAAATCTATTGGCTTATCGGGCGCAAATACAAGTTATAATTAGACAACAAGGTATTGCTATTTGAGTCTATATTTAAGCCTATTTGGTCATATGGAATCCAACTATGGACTACCGTTAGCAAATCTAATATATCCATAATTCCAAAATAAAGTGTTGCGTGCCACTGTTGATGCCCCGTATTATGTTTCAAATGAAGTGATACAACGCGATATTCCTCTAAAACCTTTAACGAGTGTAATTCAACGTGTTTGTGTAAAGTTCTTCGAAAGAGTGTCAGTGCATCCCAATGTACTTGCTAATCAGCTAAATAAGCTCGTGGACGAGAACGTTTGATACCATCTGATCTGATTTTTATACATATATAGACTTTAGAATAAAACTTATTATTTAAGATAGTATTTTATACAGGAGATCATT
The DNA here is from genome assembly GCF_030347505.1 of Rhynchophorus ferrugineus. NCBI lineage: Eukaryota > Metazoa > Arthropoda > Insecta > Coleoptera > Curculionidae > Rhynchophorus > Rhynchophorus ferrugineus. The sequence continues at coordinate 83,478,709 of NW_027472580.1, read as the reverse complement.
TAATGAAGTGATTTTCTACGTGCCATGTATAGCAGTACTTAATTTATAGTATTTTGGAACCAGTGGATATAAGACGTATCAGCAATACCCCGATATATTCCTTGTAAAAAAGTAAAAAGTTTATTATATTAATTATACAACTATACTTTGTTCTCTAAAGATCAATGAACTGACATTTATCATAGTCTCCAAGTTTCCTTATCCTTCAGTTTATTTCTACACAATGGTTCCACTATCCCATGGGTTCTTTTTATATCATTCATTTCCGGGCATATTTGAATATATTAATATGTTCGTCATATTTTTGTGAGGGGTGGGACCATGGAAGAGTGAGATTTTGTGGATATGTTGACTTTATATTAGATTTTTTCCTTATTAAAAAAAATTAAAAAAATATTTTCGGAATACTAGATTCTTATTACATGAAAATATCAATGGATCAGCTGTTTGATTAACAAATGTATACCACAGTTGACTGGAAATCGTGGAAAAGTGAGTCTATTCCGTCCTAATTACAAAAAGCCGTAGATTAGTGCAGTGGAGCCGAATATTCATGTTCCTAAATTCTTGCTGTCTATATGGTGGATTCAGTACAGTGTACAGACATAGCGCCTTTTAATTTCCCCTTTTTCTCACATTTAATTACCATATTATTATAGCTGCTAGTATTTTAAATGTCGGTACCATTATATTACCTAATATTAGAAGCATTTATCGTAATAAGCACCGATTCCTAGGGTTATTCCTAGCACCAGTCGATATCAAGTATATATGCGCCATTGCGATTGAAAATTTGTCGCCCAGGTACGTTTTCATTATGTTTTTCAGAACTATCACCCGAACATCTCGACATACAAGATCTCGCACGTCTATTTGTTTTATTTGTTTTATCATTTGTTCAGTAAGTAGTTGTTATATCATTTATTCTGATCTCTGTTTTTATTTTTTTAGTATGTTAAATCGTTTCATTGAATATAATGTTTATTTTACGCCCCATTATTAAAAGTAACCCTACATACCAGACAATATTTTCCATCTCATTTTATTCCAGTTAATAAGAGATACAGTGTTGTCTGATAAGTTCGAATCTGAAACCATATCAGCCGGCACAATCTGTTCGGTTGTCAAATGTCTGCAAAATTATTGGCCTGGCCTCAAAATGGGGGCCTGTTTTCACCAGTAATATTCGTTAGAGATGTAAGTAAAGAAATATTAAGCTGTTGGGGTTTTTATTGGAAATATTTTTATTATATTGCAGCTTCAGTGAATATTAGTGTGGGCGCTATAACTAAAATATCTCAATTATATTATATATATATATATATATATATATATATATATATATATATATATATATATATATATATATATATATATATATATATATATATATATATATATATATATATATATATATAAACATAAGAAATACAGTAACACACACAGTAAGAAAAAAAAGATAATGAAGGTAAGGGAATACTAATGTTATATTCAGTTCTCTGTAATGGAAGCGAGATTTAGGCGGCAGTTGCCTAAATTAAACGATTGTTTATAAAATAAGAAAAAAAAACATGAAGACCTCTATTTTGCTACATTGCAGATTAAAAATAATATGTGAAAGTAACAGCTTTAAGACTAAAAATTACTTGTACTCCTTTGGAATGACCTTAAAATAGCATAAATATTTTTAAACTTAATATAAAAAAATATAACATAAACTGTTTTTCAATAGATATAATAGATAGAGGTGCTAAATGATCTTCTGCCAGTAAATTTCTGAGAACCGTTTTGATGCGCTCTAGTGTTGAGAAATACTTTTTGGCCTCTGATGTTGTCATGGGAGTTGTTACCACGATTTCTGATAATTGTCTAGTCTCATTCAACGTGTCTCCTAGATTGTTTCCTATTAACCATTTTAGAAGAGGTAGTGCATCACTTAATGTTCTGATATCATTTGAATATATAACTGATAGTTCTATTCGTAATGGTTCATTATCAAGTGTGGGATAAGAGAAATATACGGAAGTAAGTTTATCCTCAGGAAATTTACTGCCGACGCATTTCCTGCACTTGCCCTAATTGGATCTCAATTGCCATGTATGTTTTTGAAGCCTAATATTTGTGCTTTAATTTAATATACCTTTTGTTTAATTTTCTTGTTTGTTTTTGTTGATACTTAAATAAATATATATAATTATTATATATAATTAGTTAGAGTTATTTTGTTATATTTACATTGAACTATTTTCTAAACCACCAATGGCAACTCCAGCAAGCTTAATCCATCTAACTAATAATTACAACATCGTGTATTACACAGTGCATTAGTATATCCGAGTAATGTATTATAATTTCATTAGAGAACATATTTACCTTTTTATGTTTAGTTCGTGTTTCCTTCGTTGCTACGTTTTCTTGTCAAATCATTCTGATATCACTGTGTTTCTTGTTCTTTTTCTTCTGTTACTACCTGCGTAAATTTTTCTTGCTAAAATTAGATTTAATCACTGCATTCTACTTAATGCATTTGCCATATCTGCAAAACAGTATTCATTCTCTTCTCGTACGTAAATTTTCAGGCCTATTTCTTTATTGCATAAAATACATATATATAGAATAAAATTAAACACTTCTTTGTTTTTACAAAGTGAAAATTTGAAGTATTTCACGTCTTATGGTATCTTCGAAACTTAATTTATGTTTTGCAAACCAATCATTAATTACAACATTTTCGGGCTACTTGTTGAATCAAATGCTGTTCTAACATTTATCCTTTTCCATCAAGTTTTGTTGCCTTTATACTCTTTTGCGTCTTGCCAAGGGTATTGATTTTTGAAATACCTTAGTATTAGTAGTACACAAAATGACGTAAAAAGTTTCCCTTAATTTTATTATGTGCTTGTAAAAATTGAATTCTTTTTAAAACAATATCTGGAAGTTGCCTAGGTCCTGTTCGTGGATTCTCTTTATATTATAACCTATCTATATTCTTTGTGCTTGAAGTGTCGAATATACCCGTCAACGAGCTGCATATCCCCAAGCTTTATATGGATACTTTCTAAAATAACAGTTTCCTCTGACATAATTGTATTAAATTATGTTTATAAAAAAAAACCAAAATTATATGGTGTTTCTTTAATTTGAGATATTTTAGTTATAGCGCCCACACTAATATTCACTGAAGCTGCAATATAATAAAAATATTTCCAATAAAAACCCCAACAGCTTAATATTTCTTTACTTACATCTCTAACGAATATTACTGGTAAAAACAGGCCCCCATTACCTCGTTCTTGGTAATTTATTGATTAGAAACGTAATTTGTTTCTGGCTGACTATTTATTTGGCATCAGTATTTTCCACCCAATCAATCACAGATCTTAAGCAGCGATTTGAAATTTACTAAAACAAGCAAAGCGCCAAAACAACGTTTGTCGGTTTATAACATCTTATCACTAATAATTTGAAGAATTTTGTGGACATTTGACAACCGAACAGATTTTGCAGGCTGATATGGTTTAATATTCGAACTTATCAGACCACTGTATCTCTTTTTAACTGGAATAAAATGAGAAGGAAAATATTGTCTGGTATGTAGGGTTACTTTTAATAATGGGGCGTAAAATAAACATTATATTCAATGAAACGATTTAACATACTAAAAAAATAAAAACAGAGATCAGAATAAATGATATAACAACTACTTACTGAACAAATGATAAAACAAATAAAGCAAATAGACGTGCGAGATCTTGGATGTCGAGATGTTCGGGTGATAGTTCTGAAAAACATAAAGAAAACGTACCTGGGCGACAAATTTTCAATAGCAATGGCGCATTTAAATATACTTGATATCGACTGGTGCTAGGAATAACCCTAAAAATCGGTGCTTATTACGATAAATACTTCTAATATTAGGTAATATAATGGTAGCGACATTTAAAATACTAGCAGCTATAATAGTATGGTAATTAAATGTGAGAAAAAGGAGCAATTAGACAGCAAGATTTTAGAAACATGAATATTCCGCTCCACTGCACTAATCTACCTCTTTTTGTAATTAGGACGAAGTAGACCCACTTCTCCACGATTTCCAGTCAATTGTGGTATACATTTGTTGATCAAACAGTTGATCCATTGATATTTTCATGTAATAAGAATCTAGTATTCCTAAAATATTTTTTGAAATTTTTTTGAATAAAGAAAAAATTCAATAAATACAAAGACAATATGTCAAAACAGCAAAATAATCTCACTCTTCCACGGTCCCACCACTCACAAGAATATGACGAACGATATAAAAAGAATCCATGAGATTTTTACCTTGTGTAGAAATAAACTGAGGGATAAGGAGACTTGGAAACTATGATAAATATGTCAGTTCATTGGTCTTTAGAAAGCAAAGTGTAGTTGTATAATTAATATAATAAACTTTATACTTTTTTACAAGGAATATATTGGGGTATTGCTGATAAGTCTTATATCCACTGGTTCCAAAATACTATAAATTAAGTACTGCGTGCTCTTTCTGCGGTCCCATGTTACATATGTTTACACTAGTCAATTGATTTTTACTTGATATATAACAGGAATCGGTGCTTATTACGATGAATTTTAAGCACCATAGATATTCGTAACGATATATGATTTTCTTGAATAGTACATGTCTTTTAGAAAAAAACATACCGAGAAAATGTAAAGAAAGAAATCTCGCTTTTACAAAATCACTGTTAAAAATCGTAATCAGTTAACTTACATATATATAATTTAAAGGTTTAACTTGATTAATATTAGACATGCAAATCAGAAATATAAACTAAAACGTAAACGAAACTTATGGCGACAAAAAGCCGCTAAATCAAATAATACTCGGTGGAAATCGCAACAATTTTTTACCGGATAATTTTCTCGACGACGCCGATAATTAAGGGCGCTCGAACGGTTTATTGTAAAAGTCCAGTTAGCTCGGCCGGCGAACGTCAACTTAATCGCGTTTAAAAGCTTAAACGTCCGGGAATTTAATATGGCCGCAGTTCCGAGGTGAAGTAACTGGTAAGTGCAACTCCATTAAGGCCTATTAATTATATTAGGGCGCGACCATTACTGTCGCCGGAGTTGGTTATAATTGTTACTAACAGCCATCGACAGGTCGTACGTTTGCATAGCGCTGGCCTGAAACTATCGGTCCCTGGCCGCCAACTTTTAATTTAAAACGGAAAATTATTAGGGCGTTGTTTTTTTTCATTCTCTCTCTGATAAGCTCGGCTCTGGTAAAATTAAATAAAAGTAATGGGGTTCAGCGGTGGATTTATTAGCGGAAAGTCACGCTACATGGTTACTCAATAAATATTTCGTAATACGAGTAACCGGGAACAAATTACAAGGCGCCTAGTTTTATTCAATCAGTAATTCAGGTATCAACATAATTATATTGGGTGTTTGAATGGATTCGGATAATGTTTGTCCTTTAAAGTATAGGAAAATGTATTAGTTCATTGAAGGCAGATCTCAATCATCAGTACATAATAAACTGCTGTTATACAACAAGTTTTTAAATCTGTTAATATAATTACAAGGGTATTCCGCGAATAGTATTATAAATAAAATACACAAGTTTTCCAGAAAAAAGTCCCAAGAGGTACAGCAAATGTACAAGATACTACAGGACTAATTACTTACACTGGGACCTTCTGATATCGACCGTTGCTCACAAAATCAAGAGAAATGCAAGCAGACATGAGTTCTCATGTCAATATCGAAGTAATACAAATCTTGGATAATATTAGAACAGGACACAGACTCAAAAGAATCAAACCATTTGATCTTGTGTAGTGAGGTGCGATTATTAGCGAAAAAATTAGTAGTTTTAATACATAAGCATTATTACCCTTGAATATATATATATATATATATATATATATATATATATATATATATATATATATTTTTAACAGAATTAGTGATCAGATAAATTAAAAAAAATAAAGACAGCAGCCCAAGAACGTAGACAAAGATTACTTGTGATGGTAAGCAACTAGAATATTTAAAAGACCAATTACTAGAGTACCGCCTATTAAAATGATCGAAATGATGATGGTTCGATACAATGACGAAAAAGCTGTATTCGCACATTTAGCTAACGTATTCTAACCGAATTATATAGAATCTCTAAAGGATACAACTCCTGTTTAACAGCCCGATGTAGCTGTAAATATTATTTCTCTACTCTATTTCTTTCTCTGGAATTAATAATATTTTACATGGTTTATTGAAACAGGTGTAATGAGTATAAATCATTATATTATATCCAATGTCTGTTTGATAGTGAAGCAATGTTCCGGAAGGTTTTAAGGTGTCTCAAATAATTAGCTTAAAAAAATGACAAATCCGTAGAATAATTTGAATCTTACAGGCTTATTTCGCTGCTATCTGTCGTATCAAAATTATTCGAGACATTACTGTTGGAGCATATTAAAAGCCATTTATAAAAACACCAGAATTTTCAGCTTCGATTTCTAAATCATCACTCAACAGTAGATCAAGTGCGCAGACGGTGGTTGTTGAAAAGGCACAAATTTTTGATCATGTATGGCATTTGGGACTAATCTACCAGATGAGAAAATTGCTACTGCGAAACTATTGTGAACTGCTAGAAATATTTTTTCGAAAGAAAATTTCATCAAAAGAGCTTTCTTAGAGTTTCCCAGGGTAGTGCCTTCGAGTAACTCTTGTGTTTGCTCTATCAATAAACTAAATCGCTAAACCTAATTATATCACTTGACGGATGCTCGATTCCTCAAGCACAATCAGCTAAATATCTCGGTATCCATCTCGATAGTAGGTTAACAAGCAAACATCATGTTAGACAAAAAGCAGAACAGATCAGACTTAAAATCAGGAAACTCCATTGGTCAGTCAGAGGATACCCTCAACTTGTCAGTTTATCAGTCAATCACAATGTCATGTCAGTGTGGGGATCAGTGCATCCCCATATTGTAACATCAAACAAACTAATAATGCACTGAAGAGTAGCAGCATGATTTCGAAATGGAATGAATTTACGAAGATATTCGAAAAGATTTCGCCTTGAACCATGAAATAGGGTAATTAGATCATAGAAACGTCCAAATAATAAACTTACTGGACAACATTCAGGAAATCAGAAGATTAAATCGAACCAAAGCACACGAACTTGTATAGTGTAAGGTATTACTATTAATTTTACCTTCAGTAGTTCTATTTTAGTTAAGAAAATACATAAATATACACGGGTACATATATATGGGTATTTATACTGTATTAGCTTTGCTTTTGTATTGATGTAAATAGAGCAGAACAGAAGTAATAAATTAATTTGTAAATTGTACAGAACAGAACTTGAGATTGAACTAAGCATATAAACGTAAGATATATTAGAAAATGAATGCTTTAAAAAACATATATTGGGAAATATTGTTAAATCTGTTCTACAACTTTTTCCTGTTTTTCTGACAATATGGTGATGCCATGTTGAAGGAACACTGCTGATTTGGCAGAGATCCAACTATCGATTCATTTAGCACTTCTCATGAATGGTGTGTTAGCCAAGTCATGCTGCATCGATCTGAAAAAGGGGCAATTATAAGGGGCAATTATAATAACTTTGCGTCGGTTACTTCTCCATGCTAATATTTTTGCAACAAAGCGTCGTTGGTAGACACCTCTGCTAGTAGTTCCATTAGATTTTACCAGCATATACACAGCAAGAATTTAGGAACATGAATATCGCTCTCCTGTACTAATCCACGGCTTTTTGTAATTTGCACGTCGTAGTAGAACCATTTTTCCACGATGTTCAGTTAATTGTGGTATAGATTTGTTGACAACAGTTGATTCGTTGATATTTCCATCTAATAAGAATCTAATAATCCAAAAATATTTCTAAAAATTTTTTGAATAAAGAAAAAATTCAATAAATATGAAGACAATATGTCAAAACAGCAAAAAAATCTCACTCTTCCACGGTCCCACCACTCACAAGAATATGACGAACATATTAATATATTCAAATATACTCAGGAATGAATGATATAAAAAGAATCCTTGAGATTTTTACCTTGTGTAGAAATAAACTGAGGGATAAGGAGACTTGGAAACTATGATAAATATGTGAGTTCATTGGTCTGTAGAAAGCAAAGTATAATTGTATAAATAATATAATAAACTTTATAGTTTTTTACAGGGAATATATTGGGGTACTGCTGATAAATCTGATATCCACTGGTTCCAAAATACTATAAAGTAAGTACTGCGTGCTCTTTCTGCTGTTCCATGCTACATATGTTTACACATGTCAATTCACTTTTAACCGACTTCACTTCAAAAAAGGAGGTTCTATGTACCGCTATATATATATATATATATATATATATATATATATATATATATATATATATATATATATATATATATATATATATATATATATATATTTGTATGTTCGTCGAGTTCTCCGTCAATTATGAACAGATTTTCAAAATTTTTTTTTTTTGAAAGAGTGCCTTTGTAAGGTGGTCCCATTGCAACCAAATTAGGATCAGAAGGGGAAGGAAGGAAGAGAAATCGAAGGAAGACCTCAGATTTTACGTACGTACAATGTTTTCACATATATTTTATCTAAAATATCAAATATTTGTGTATAATGATATTGCTGATCTGATATGATGAAAACTCGAAAGTAGTTTAGTGTAAAAGCCATTCAGTTTGCTTTTTAAGCACTATTCATATCATATGAGAAGTCGCAGAAACATGGTAGGCAACTGTTTTTATGGTGTAATAGGTAGAACTAAGCTCACTCGCTTAGGTAGCGGGTTCGATTCCCAACGGAGCAGCAACTTTCTTTTTCCTAATTTGGTTGGAACATTTGTCAAATTACCTAGACTAAGTAGCGGGCCCCGGTGAATGAAGCATTCCTTGTTTTCAATCATTGCTTCTTTATTCCTATTTTTCGTCATACAGGCTGTACTTTACCTTGGGCTATCTATTATAATACTTAATAAAATATCTGTGCAATTTATTGAGTAAATATCTAACACTAAAAAGAAAGAAATAAATTATTTTTACAAAAAAAATTAACCGATTTATATACATGGGACTTACATTATAAATAAGGCGCTCACTAAGATGTATAAAATAATCAAATTTAGACTTTCAACAAAAAAAGAAGCGTTTTAAAATAAAATGAAATATGTAATTAATATTATATTATTACATAATAATTTATAAATAATTTATATTTATATAAAATAATATACGATATAGCTACTGTCAAAATCGTCCATTTAAAATCTAAACAGCAACTGAAAATACCCTCTCAGGAATAACAGCACCTGACATCAGCGTGAGTAACTTATTAGAAATAATTTATAAAACTTAACCCCTTGTTCCTCTGAAATCACAGAAATTCGTGTGACTATAGATTTCTGGAAGAAATAAACAGTCAATAGTCGCAAAACAGTCGAAACAGTCGATAGTCAAGAAATTATCGATTAAAAATAATATATTACTATTTTCAGTCAAATGTAGGGTTCGACTGTTTGTTTTTTTCAATTCGTGCTGTCAGAAGAAGATGTACAAACTCTTTTATGTATAAATTGTGAGAGAGGAAAGGACGGAGATAATTCCTTGGAGCAGTTAATTTTGTGCTTGTATTTTCCAACGGTAGTATAAGCGAGACGGAGATGTACATATTCCCTCTCGTACTAACTATGAAAAAGAAAAGGAAAAAAATAATTTCTGAATATGATTAAGATGCAATTTATAATTTTATTTCAAACGAAGTAGAATTACTTTTATATTTGAATGTTCTGGTGGATCTGTAAAAAGGAATGGAATTTTTCTATGGAATGTAATAATACTCCACGAATGTTTTATCGCATTTTAATATGTTAATTGCTATTTTTAAATAATATGCTATAATAAATATAAACAATACAATAGAACTTAAACAAAACCTTAAAACTAAAGATGTACAATAACCATAAATACTAAATAAAAATTAAACATATACTTAATCATTATTTATTATTGAACATAAATATTTTAACAAATATCGAGAGGGTAATCGAACTATTACTTATTATTGCCATAAAAACAGTCGAAAGTATTTTACCATTTATATGAAAAATATCGTTTCAAAATGCTGCTATATTAATATACAGCATATTGTTATTTACAAACAAACTACCAAAAAAATCATAAAGCAATATATATTTCATATGTCAAGGTCGCGGCTAGGACGATAAAGCCAGAACGTTAAAAATCAGTCGAACCAAAAATAGTAACTAGAAGTAACGACTGAAACAGTCGATAGTAAAAGGTAGTCAATTACTAAACAGTCGATACATACATACATAGATACATTGTTCTTCCGACAAGAGCAATTTACAGTAGATTAATTTTATCATAGGGTATAGGAAATTGCATACAAACTTGACGATGGCCATTTCTAACTAATATTTTTGTTTTAAATTCGCAAAGCACAAGCAATAATTGTAATAAACAAAAAATATATTGGACATAATTATATAAATATTTGGGGATCAACTCGCATGAATATTTAATTCCAGGGACTGTTGTATCTAATTCTCATTAAAAATTAAAACAAAATTACTTTAAATCATTTGCGCGGTCTATGTAAATTAACGGCCATGTTTTTCCATTAAATTTTATTGACGGTATAGTTTTAGGGGAGCATTTCAGGCTAAACTTCATCAATTTTTACCCAAGCTTTTTATTCTATTTCGGTAACCACCATTATTTATTTATAAGCTTTAAAACTAATTTTCAATTAACATTAAATATTATTAAGTAATTATTAAGCTACTACTAAATAAAAATAAAATAAAATATTTTTATAACTAGAAGCATTTTTGATATTAATCATACAGGTATTTCAGGATTATATATTATTTTAGATAATATGCCTGAATCCAATTATAACTTAAATTCTACAAATTAATTAAATAGGTTTATATATTTTAATGCTATGTTATGTTAAAAAACATAGAAGATAAGATTCAAGATTACAGAACTACTAGTTAATCAAAGCAAAGTATTTTCCTTACAGGTTTTTACATAACTTTTTTAAACTAACCAATCAAATTCACGTTGTAAGCGCCGCCAATGATTAAACTAAGCAAAATTTTGCTCTACTACTTAGCATTGGAGTTGCACACCCCTGATTTGGACGCCATAAGTGTACATAACCTTTATATTTGGTTGATAAACCTATCTCTGTGGTTTTAGGTCAAGTTCTGAATAGTTTCCAATTAACCAGTAGAGCTGTAATTTTGAATCTTATCTTCATTGTTTTTTAACATAACATAGGAATAAAATATATAAACCTATTTAATTAATTTATTGAATTTAAGTTATAATTAGATTCACGCATATTATCTAAAATAATATATCATCCTGAAATACCTGTATGATTATTATCAAAAATGCTTCTTATTATAAAAATATATAACTATTACGATGTTTCTATGAATATTTAATTGACTATCTATGGTGTTCAAATATAATAAAGATATTTTGAAGAACTTGAACATTGGTTAATGCATTTCAGAACCTGTGGCTGATAATATTTTAGTGGTGAATCTAAATAATAAGTAACTGCGCCGCCTAGTTCTTTATGAGAAAAAACAATTTCTGAGACTGAATCTTCAAAAAACTAGCTAAAAGAATAATTCTTAGGCAAATTCAACCTTATCAATGAACAATATTATTTAAGTGGTATATTCTCTCCAGTGCTCCTCCAATTTTTTAATATTTTTTTCATAAAAAATTTTGTTTTTGTTTTAAAAATAAGAGTCAACTTCGACAATCACTTTTCCAGTGGAGCTAAATTTATTTTCCCGAAGTATTCTTTAGAGATTTACAAACAAGTAGTTACTGGTTATTAAATTTCTTTATTAAAATCACTTCAGCTCTTATTCAAAACGCCATATATTTATGAAACTGCCATTTGAAGGTTAGGGCTACTAGGTCAGGTTTAGATTTATAAAATTATAGCGATTTGTATCTACTGTATTTAGTTGTTCGTACGTATAATATGTGAGTAGTGATGATTCATTGATCTTAAAAATAATTAGGTTATGGTAAAGGTGGTATCGGAAATAGTAAATAGATTTTTTTGTTTTAAATTTCGATAAATATTAAATTAGTCGCGAAATTATCAATAAAGAAATTAGGACCCGCATCGGACTTTCTAATTTCCTCTGATTAGCCTCCAATTGCTAGAAGAATAATTGTGGTGGTTTTAATTTAGACTGGGAAATGAATGGAAACGAAAACCACTCGAATGGGATCTGATGTTTAGTTGTGAGCACTATAACACTTTCCTGAAAGCTTTTTCAAATTAAGTATAAAAGCTCTTTTTGGAATGTCAGCGAGTACAATGGCGGTCTTTTAATGGTTAAAATTACCAAGAAATGGAATAGAATGGAGGCGCTTTAACTAATCAATTACACAATGATTGTACTTATTTTTATTTCCACTTTTCTATGTTTCGTTATTTTATTTGAAGGTGACATAATTTTACAATAAATAGGCACCAATTTAAATTTTAAATTGTTGCTTTTTATGATATAATATATAACCCATAATACAAGCAATCATATTTATAATCTAAAATATGTCGTCATATGATTGGACTAATTTTGATTACTTTTTTTCGTGTGTGCTTATATAAATTCCAGAGCGGTTTATAGTCACTATTAGATCCGGTAGGTGGCTGCGATGAGATTGTAGGAATGTTTAAAATATGTTTGATTTCAACTGATGTATATTTGTCAGAGTGCCGTTTTCATGGTAATAGGCGCAATGGCAAATTAAATATTATATTATATCTATAGAATAAAGAAACTTAGAAGCGCATCTCTTATGTCAAAAATGGTTCTAAGTTACGCTCGGAATCCCCGTGTGAGGGAGCTTACGTATGCGCCGTATGACAGTTAGTTACGGCGGGAAATTTAAAAATGTTTAGCGGGAATTTTAAAAATGTATAGTAAAAAATTTTGCGGGAAATTAATTTTTTTTTAAATTTTACTGGGAAAATAAAAAAATAAATATATTTAAATATATTTTATTGATATATTACAATTAAATTAATTTTCCTTGACAATAAAGACATTGATATAATCACAGAGATTTCTCTCCACTACTCAACACGTAATTCACTGATATTATCTTCTCTCTAATATTTAAAACAAACTTTAAAATAAGATAATATAACTATTAATGGTTCCGTTGTATTATTTTTTAGAATCAACTAAATTAACAACGTACCTAAATTGAGGTACATTTTATCAAATATGAGAACTACAGTTCGGTCTATACTGTCAAGTTTCTGAACTAAAGACCAAAATTGGAGGTTACTACTCTAACAGCAAAAAGGAACCTTATTCAGTATCTGCATTAATGTCCTTCTAGAAGGCAAGCAGAATATCTTCGATAACAGTTTATATCCTCCGCCATTGCATTTCATATGGATAAAGCCATTAGTTTTTCATCCAACCTGAAACGAAACTGATGGGATAGGCTGAGTTATCTGTAAATGAACATATAAATTTCAAGTTAGAATCTCCATTCTCTAATATTAAACATAAGTTTCTTATTATATACTTACTTCTGGGTCTTGTTGGGGTAGAAGAATCTCCTATATATCTATCAGTGTCGAAATTCCGAAAAGCTTAAACGTGGGACCTGATTTTTCCATATAACTTTCACTTCTAAATTTCTTTATTCTATGATTATATCGATATGATCTTTGTAATATTAAATGTAAAACGTGCTGTCTTCGATAGATGAAGCTAAACTAAAGTTAATTCCCGTAACACTAATGTATTCATCTGGCTTCCCAGATATTTGCTGAGTTAGTCCTTTCATGGGATATGATGTGTATAACATTATAAACTGTATTTTAATTTAATGTAAGATATTGAATAATAAAAATAACATTGCCAACATATGGTAATATTTTGAAATATTGTCACTATCAGATTTATTGACAATGTACTTACTTATATTGGTGACCTTTTGTCAACATTCGTTTAAATTTTAACTTAAGAGTTATTGATATTTATTTGTTTAATAATTCAATATATTTAAACAAAATACCAAGTAATGCAGCTGTAAAGTGTCATCAATCAATCAACTACCTTGAGGGGTTCATTTCATTAAAGAAAAAGAAAATGTAATTATCCAAATAATTGTTTTGGTTTGTAATAGTTTATTTTGAATCTAGCTCATGGATTTGCGAATATACATCCTCGGCTAGGATGCTTTAGAAATCATTTGAAGCGCTCCATATAAGCTAATTTTTTTCATCTCATTCGCCTTTAGGAAATTATGAAGAGAATGAACACGAGGGCTCTAAATATTTACATTCTATACTAACCGGGGATGAAATGAAAAAAATACGGTCAGTAACTTTTTGAGCTATCTCTTTTATTTTATTCGGCAATTTTGCCAGGTCGATAATATAACAAAATTTTTGTCAAATGTTTAAAAAGTAAATTTAAAACCCTTCAATTGTACATTTCCATAATGATCTTTCACATGAAATATTAAAAGTAATTACAAGTTGCATAATAATTTTGAGTGAAACAAGTGAACAGAATTTTAACAGGGGAAGACTCAAAGTTTGCTTTCAGAGTAAGAATCTTGTCAAATTGATGGCACTAAACAAATATGAAGAAAGAAAAAGATGGAAGAGATAATTTTGATTTGCAATAGACCATAGTTTTTTGTTTATAGTTTTATATATATGTATATAATATTTATATTTTATAGATATATTTATTTTTATATTGTATTTATATTTTATAGATAAATCTACATTGTACATTTATACCTATTTATTGTTATAGATTATATTTATATTTATTTATTTTTATATGTTGTATTTTTATTTATATTTTATTAAATTTGATTTAATAAATTTATTTCTGAAAAGAATTGTTTTTTATTTAAATTTCATTGGTCAATTAAACTTGACGTCAAGGCTGTCACGTATCAAACACTACTAATGAGCCAATTAAATGTCTTCACAGTAAAATATTTCTCTTAAAATTGCAATCAAATTACTCGAACGGCCAATTATGACGCCCTCTGGATCTCGGTCAAAGCAAAATTTTGCACCAGAGTCCCCTATTGAGTTACATCTCGATTACTCTATGATTATATAGTATATTTAAAATAATTGAGAACAAATGTCATTACGATGTTTAATGTATTGCCTAATAACTGTTTATAGATTCGTTTTAGAATCAGACAATATTTTCGTTCTCGTTTTATTTTAGTTAAAAGGATTAATTTTATAATAATTAATATATATATAACCTACAAACCATTGTGAATGTAATATTAATGCATATTAATGTGAATATATTAACTGTAGTTTAAATGCTTGGATAATATATACAATATATTGGATGTACTATAATGCCAAAACTATTTTATTTGATAACATTATTTTTGTTTTATCATTTCATTTAGTTTAGAATTTTGTTATTTGCGTCGGCCAGATTGAAAATATTGTCATAAATTTAGATGCCGTGAGTTTATTGTCTTACTGAACCGATTATGGTAAGGGTTTTGAACCATTGATAAAAGTTCAAGACTGATATTGATGCAATGATATATTACAATAATGAGTAGGAATCAATGAAGTTTTAGATCAGAATTGCCAACAATTATCGATCTTAGAGGAGTCTATAGCATTATGCAAGCATCTGGTTAGTTTATATAAGCCATGAATAGGATTATGAAAAATTTAGAATAAAAAAAAATTGCGGAAAGAAGAGAGCAGCTGAGCACCCGCCGTATTGGGCCGAGTTTTTGATAAATAGCAAAATAAATTCGGCAAGTTATTGGACGACGATTCTCCGAGAGATGAAAACGTGGAAGATTTACAATCTTGACCTGGATATATCGAGACAATGCCAAATTTTGGACCGAAACGGATCGTAAATTAAAGTTTTTTTCCCGTCTGACGGTCGATAACGAATGGCCTCGCCAAACCTTACGGAGAAAATATTAAAACTAATTTTTCATAAGAGCAGTTTATAAAAATGTCAACTAAAAATTTACAGCATTGAGATATATACTGTTTCGTCCATGGGCGATATAAATGATAAGAATGTTATCAGGAAGCAATCAAGCAATCTTTCAAAGTTAATAATAGCAAGAGCTCAGAATAGGAGATACCCATTTTATATTTAGCTTAAGATGCAATCGCTTGAAAATTTCGAATAGAATTAATCTATTTTTCTCCTCACTGTCCTTATGTTTTGTGTTTGGAGAAACATCCATTTCTCCTAGACTAACCCATGGCTCTTTGGGCGTGGATTTACCTTTTTTAATTAATTATCATTTTCTATCGTCAGTCACAATACGCTATGGACATTTTTTCTATTTCATATAATTTTTTTTCATCGAAGAGTTCTCATAGAATAAGTTTTGTATTTAATTGTTTTATATAATTCTTTAAGCCATTATTTGTCGAAAATAGAGTTCTGATGGTTCTATAAAGAGCACCTATATACTATAACTCAACTCAGAATAACTCAACAATAAAAACGTGAAACTATTATCTAGACTATTATTTGTGAAGAAAAGTCAAAAATATCGAATTTAAGGTTGTTTAACAATTGTTTACAATTATATTTTTTATTTTCACCAGTAGCTAGAAATGCATGCAAACTGAAAATAGTTCCTAGGGTAATATCAGATTAACCAAAAACTTCTCTTAAACCTATATTAGTAAGCTTTGCCTTTTATTGCATATCATTTCACTGATATTTAAATAACAAATTATTTGTCTCCTCCGATTCCAACGGTTTACCATTTATTGGAGATTTTTTATTGCTTTCTTGTTTAAATGGACGAACACTTCTATTGAAAGTGATATAGGACATTTTCAGTTAACATTCTTGTTAAACGAACATGGCGATTTAAACAAAATGACAAAAATGCTTCATCGGTATGAAGAGGACGAAAGAGAAATTTTTATAGATGATATCTATGACAATGTCTTTTTGCATCCAGAATGCCGAAAAATGCTTCAATAGAAACTCTACTGCCATTTATATTACGGTAATTATTTTGTGTAAAATGGTCGGTAGTAATTGCTTCATGAAAGACATAATAAAATATAATAATGCGAATATTTACAAAATAATATATATCACTACGTTAGATTATGAAGAATTTTCAAATTATATACATTTAATCATATAAATAGATTATTTCATAAAAATACACTGAATTTAATAAAAATGGAACTATATATGTTAGTTGTAATGTATATATTAATAATCATGATATATTTGAAAAAAATAGATATTTATACAAATTTTCAAACTACTAAAGGTCTATGTCATTAAAGACTGCGATATTTCAGCAAAAATAACATCAAATATCTAGAGATTCAAGACTAATGTAACTAGAGATTTTGTCAATATTCCGGTATAGATTAGAAACCGTGAATATTGATATTTTCAAAAGGATAGCGCTAAATCTACAAGAATTCGAGCTTCAAAAAATGAAACATACCTGAATATATTCAGGACTTTCAAACATTAATTTCTCTTTAAGTTTTCATTTCCAATCCAATCGATATCTCCAACAAACCAACAAAAAGACAGAGTTCAAAGGAAGTTATTCCTCAAAGAATAAAAACCTTTTCAAGCAGCAAAAATGTATTTCGCTCGTTCTTGTTTTAAGTACTAACAGGAATACTTCCTCGATGCTTATTATAACTTTTCCTAAATCTATTTACTCGAGATCAAAAAAATAAACTCAAGAGTTTATTTATTTTCGCTATATAAATTGAGCTTTTGTCGAAATTCAAATTAAATTGGACCCTTAACCCTACTTGTTAAATTGTTGTTTTCGAAAATAATGATCGAAATTTTAAGCTTTTAGAAGCAAATCGCCCTCTAACGAGATTTGGATAAAATACAATTGAGCTCGATTGCTCGCCGAACACATTAATCGATTCTAAATTTCGCCGAATTTTAAACAATGTAAAATAACAGTGTAATAATTCTTATTTAACCTTTAACTAAATTGAATTTATTAATAAACTAATAAGAAATACTTAAATAATGCTAAAATGTTGAGATATTCTCATAAACATATAGTTTTCTATGAATTATTTCAATGTTTTGTCCATATTTCTTTTATCCGGCTTTTAATTTTTTCAGTTGTTAACTGTATTATTTTCTATTGTAGTTGTGTAAATATTTTAAAAGTAGATTGGATCTCTTCTAGTTCAGCTGTAAACTGTTGTATTTATGTTATGGTCTTCATCCGGGTGAGCTTGCCAGTGCAAGGCTTGTCTACAAGAAAGATAAACAAATTATACATTAATTATGCGTTCCTTATGGTACAAAATATATAGCAAGAACATTACAAATTGATTCTTGTGCTTTAACAGCATTTCTCCATTGCATAGTACTCGTTATTCTGATTTGATATTGTATGAGTATTGCTCTAAAATTATGGTTAGGGACTAATATTTATTGAGGTTAGTCGAGAGTAGTATTTTCATAAAAATTGACATATATTCTAAATTTCAGTTCCAATTTAGTTTTCTACAGTAGTGTATGTTTTTACAGATTGGTGTGTTTTTATAGATTGGTGGAATCTCTTCCCCAATGGTAGAGAACGGGAGACATTTCTTTCCTTCAAGGAATCTCTTACCTTTTTGCGTAAAAATTATTGGTGTTATTTCTTAGCTACTGCTCTATAATATATAGATTTGTTAAAGTGAAATTGCTTAAATATAAAATATGTTGCTGGATTTTTATTGTTCATTGTTCTACTAGCCATATATTAGATCTATATTAGATATATTAGATCTTAGTTATTTTTGAAGACATTTTCGCCGGTTTGTATATATATAATATTTCTATGATGTGATGTATTATCAGTGTGTATATAAACACTGTTTAGTAGAGCACAATTCGCACAAAATATTTATCAAGATTAAGATCACGTATTTAATTAATTTGCTGTAATCCCAATTAGCTTTATTTATTCATACTTTAGGGTATATTATATGGTTCGGTGAATGGAGGTAAAACTAAATGAAACAGTGGTGTTTTACATTGTGCAGCCGTTATTTAATGATGATGTATAAAATATAGAAAATACAAGTGAAAAAAGAGATTGGCTCTGGGTTTACCTGTAGACAAAGTTTGAGCAGTGGTTGGTGGTACGTCTGAACTGAACTATAGTGAGTGACTGAATGATGGAAGGTACCCTTTAATAGTCTCCCAGATAAACATCTTGGTGTTGCCAGATATTCGTTATCATATTCTAGTTGGCGCTGTTGGCACTCCGCCCGTGTTCATCATCTGGGATTATATTTATGGGTATTTTGTAGACCTCTATTTCAGAATTGATTAAATTGACTATTTATGTTTAGACAGTACCAAAAAAAACCTGAAATTGCCAATCATAAAAATCTAATTCATGTTAATTATGAAACGTTAAAATCTGTACTAATTAATATGTGTTTTTAGTCCTTTTAAATTAATTTCCATTCAAAGCAGCACACCTATTCCCTAGCTACCTTTAATTTTAAGACGATTTGGAATTTCTGTTAGTTCCTTGTGCGTATTTTTCTTTATAGGATCAATTGTTTAAAAAAATTTGAGAAGTAAATACATGACCAAACAAAACACGCATGGCCAGGTTAGGCGAATACTCAGTAGTATGTTGATCTTATATGAGCAGCCTGGTGTTATGAGTTTTGGCATTTGTTGAGTATTTCTTTCAAATCTTTTCGAAAATGGCTGACGATTTTGACAATAAACAAAAAAAGAAACGATAAAATTATTTATAGTATATTTACATGTAGTGTACTTTATGGGCTAAACAATTATAAGTGAAAATGGTGCGCGACATTTTGTACTCTTCGATAGGCTTTGAAAGAACTTTTTAATTGCCATTACAATAACATATATTTCTTTTTATTCGTTTTATTTTTATTTGCTAGTTTTAAATATCCATTATTTAAAATTTTTACAGTTACCATACCTATTAATATGTAAGTGAAACTATAATATGTTCAAGGAAACAGTGAACTCAAATCATCTAAATTGATGACGTCAAAACATCGCAATGTTGCCGCATTAGCTCCGAGTACTAGTTAATTTTGGCTCTGGCATAACAAAATTCTAATCTAAATAAAATAATGAAGAAAAATTTATTGAATATAATTTATTTCAATACTGTAAGCCATTACTTAATTGCAGCCTTTGGTGGTGCACTTGTTGGAATATTCACCACCAGTGTACTATGATGCGGTGCGTTGTACATAACAATAACAGCTGGTTCCTCCAAGTTCTTTAAAATTTGATTATCAAACTAGTGCAAAAACAAGTTATGGTTTATTTATCCATAGTAGTCACTCTAGGACTTAGAGGAAAATACTAATTATGCATCAAGAATAAAACCATTCCTGTTTCGAACATGAAGAAGAATATATGCTGCAATGAATTATTAATAGATGTTATGAATAACAAAACTTAATCAATTGTTACTCCAACGTTTTACCTTTTTCCATCAAGTTTTGTTATCTTTTTTGACAATTTTTACTATCATCTTGCCATGAGACCCAATGTTCCAGTCTGAAATATCAATGTTTGATCTACGTACACAAATGGAAATAATAAGTCTTCCTTAATGTTATTATATGCTTTTAAAAGTTGTATTCTTTTAAAACCAATGTCTGCAAATTCCATAAGACCTCTTCGTCGGTTATTTTTACAGTATTTAAATCCTTTTTTAAATTCCCCAACAGTGTATGAAGGGATGTACTTTATCCCTTAAATAGCTGCATATATTTAAGCTTTATATGGATACTTTCAGCTAAAATAATTGTATTAAATTATATTTATATTGAAAAAACTCGATATGATCGAACGCATCAGACAGCATGGCATCTCTTTTTAATTAGAATAAACGGAGAAGGAAAATATTGCCTTATTTTAAAACGAATTTACAATTTGCGGCGGTCAATACAGATCTTGAATAGACTATATTATCCTAGGATGTTTTAATTTGTGGCATTAAACATATATCATATATAGCATATATACGTAGCATCACAGATGTAACGGCACCTTTACTATTTCAATATAAACTTTATGGCATTTTTTATGTGCGGCGAAAAAATAAAAAAACAAATGAAGGTAAACAGTTGAACGATCCTTAACCTTTTACGGAAAGGAAACACGACGCGAATGGGGTTAGAAAAAGGATCTCGACGTTGTTGTCTGAAGGAGTCATTGAGATTTTTAGCGGATATTTTTCTTGTTCGCGACGAGTTGGAAATCCTTTCAAAGTTCCACACACTAAAAGGTGGTAACAAAGAATTTTATAGTTCGAAATCAGAAATCAATATCGCAGTTGGTTAGGCATAGGTTTTCGGAGATATTGATAAATAAAGTTTACATTTGATATTTCATATACTCATATTTGCAATAAAATAAACTAACCGTTATTGAATTTTACAGAGTATCAAAATTTATTACGTTAGCATGACCCAATGTTGTTGCATTAACTTAGAATTTTGATTGACAACGTTTTCCGGTTTTTATAACCGAAGTTGAATTTTATAGATTTATTTGGTTACATGTTCCGAAAGTAAAATAAGAGAGAAAAATCTGTGATCACGTATGATTACTTAGATGTTTTTTAATGTTTCGGGAGTGACAGTATTCATGGTATCGGCAGTATAGATAAAGCATGTTAAAACATCATTGGTGAAGAGGACTATTGGGCGAAGCCACACGTTATCTAATAGACGCCGACGAACATTTAAAAAGATTTTCTTTAGACCACATGAATCTACAGTGGCAAAAGTGACGGTAGAACTTATTAAAACTTTGTTGAGTATTACATGCGTTTCGAGCTACGAAATCTAAAAATACTGCGGTACGAAGTTTTCACATGTTAACATTTATTGAAGAGCTACGATTGGAAAACTCTTTATAAAGAGGAGCACAAGTATTAGATTATGATTGGGTTACGCTATGGTTCGGGTCAGATTATTATTGTCCAATATAAGTTCGAATTGCTTTCCGTATTCACCTGATCAATTTACCAGCGACTTATTTTTTGTAGAAGACTCTGGAGAGTGCCTCAGTGTAAGAAATACCTCTGAAATAAAGTGATCGCCAAAACTAGAAGCGTTGACACGGATTTTAAATAATATATAATATTTTTTGTCATATTATTTTTATTATTTTAATTAAAATCACCGATGTTCTTTAATACCATACAAATAAAAGTATGGCGGAAGTAAACTTCGAGCCATTGAATTGAAAAGGCGACCGTTCTTTAAGTTCATTAACTTTCAAGATGTTTGAACTCAAACTTAATGCAATACGAAAGGTACATTAAAACTATTAAACTGCAGAATCCGCCATGAAATATAGTTCGGTTCTTAATTAAATTAGAGCAAAAATTTAATTTGCAGTTCCATACAGATTGTTCATCTAACGAGAAAAACTTTTAATGGCAATTTACATTAATTAAATAACTGGAGATATTTGATGGAACTGTCTGAGAACGGGCGGTGAACTGTTCTCTAACGACTATGACTTACTAACCAATTAACGGGAGCTATCTCTTTTTTAAGAAATTAAATTAGTATGTCTGTGTTTATTTCTATTACAATATTTATATTGCATTTTTAATTAATTTTCTAATGAATCTATCTATTATATATGTGGAAAGCCGAGAGAAGATCATATAATCACAGAGTAATTTTGTTCTGAGCTTATATAATGAACCATCTTGAAAATTAATCACCCATATTTTTTTTTAATTTCATTTTTATATAATAGCACATTGCACACGTATTACCTTTAGTTATTCACTATACAATGACTTTTCCTTAATATTGTTCTTCAAGTAGTTTACATAATTAGCTTAATTATACTAAATCAAAGAGATTTAGTCTGTTTATCCTCCAGGTAGAACAACTGTTGTTGACCAGTTGTGTTTTCTAACGACTATGATTTATTAACGAATTAACGGGCGCTATCTCTTTTTTGAGAAATAAAATTAGTGCGTCAGTATTTATTTCTATTACTACATTTATATTACATTTTTAATTAATTTTCTAATAAATCCATCTCTTATATATGTGGAAAGCCGAGAGAAGATTATATAATCACTTATAGTAATTTTGTTCTGAGCCTGTATAATAATGAAGCATCTTGAAAATTAATCACCCATATTTTATAATTTCATTTTTATATAATAGTACATTGCACACGTATTACCTTTAGTTATTCACTATACAATGACTTTTCCAAATATTGTTCTTGAAGTAGTGTCCATACATAGCCTAATTATACTAAATCGAAAGTTTTAGTCCGTTTAACCTCCAAGTAGAACCACTGTTGTTGACCAGTTGTGGTACTTCCATGTATTTATTAGTTGCACTGACCAACAAAACCTAATGAAATGCTATTGAAACTTTTACCTTCTTCCATCAATTTTTTTGCCTTTTTGTTTTGTTACATCTTGTCAAGAGAGATCCATTTCATTAAGATACACAAAGTCAAATAATTTATCTTCTTTGATTTTATTGTACGATTTTAAAAATGGAATTCTTCTTAAGGCAATGTCCTGGAATGTCCTGTCCTGTCCTCTAATGGAAGTTCCATTAGACCTCTTCGAGTGTTATCTTTATACCATCTAAATCCTAGGACTCGTAAGAGTGTATGAAGGCATGTTTTACATTCCTCAAAAAACTGCATGTCCCTAACTATTTTATATATACTTTCCAGACTAACAATTGTCTCTGAAATAATTTATTATATTAATTAATTCTGTGGCGAGTGAAGAATATTCGAACGCGAAGAAACCACTGACCATACGAACTTATAATTAAAATGAAAATTGAAATTATTCAAATATATTCGAGTTCAAACATATCGAGTTCGACTCGCGTTTATAATGACCATCAACAGGATGAAATAAACACTATAGTCGATCGGTCAACAAGTGGCTGACAAAGGCTGTAATTAAGGATTGGCTTGCAAAATATATATTAAGTTTTTAAAATACCATGTTAAACAATGAACTATTTAAAATTGTCACTTGGTGAATTTAAATGAATTATTTAGTTGTGTTTTATGTAATTTACTTGTTTAGATATAGGTCTGAAAAGTGATACACGGTAGATCAGATGACTGAATAATATGGCCACAGAGTGTAACGTCTTTCACCCTATTACTGCATATTCAATGAAATTGAATTACTATGGGATGTGGCAAAGAATTATTAGATATGCAGGACGAAAAAGATATACAGACTGTTTGACTGGGAACTATTTGGATATGTATAAAGAAATACACTCTCTACAATAACACTCTTCGATTTTGAATGAACTTCACCAGACTCAAAGAAACGTCAT
Organism: Rhynchophorus ferrugineus; assembly: GCF_030347505.1. Lineage (NCBI taxonomy): Eukaryota > Metazoa > Arthropoda > Insecta > Coleoptera > Curculionidae > Rhynchophorus > Rhynchophorus ferrugineus. Next base: position 83,454,222 of record NW_027472580.1, on the reverse strand, counting down.
TAAAAATGGTGGAATTGTGAACTAGTGTTTGATTGGTAATTACCATCTTAGTTAGTGACTTAAATAGTGGCTCAGAATGTGACAGTGAGTGAATGAAACACAATGTCGGCAATACCAAGACAGACTGATGAGAGTGGAAACAACTAAAGTTTAGTAAAGTATAATTAATATAGGATAACTATAGAAAACCATATTGTAAAATTGATGTGCATAAATATGTGTATAATTGCTCAGAATATATAAGAGCATTTGGTTAAAATGTACGAGGAGAGAACGAATACTGTTTTACCGATATGGCAAATGCATTAGAGATAATGCAGTGATTATATCTAATTATATCAAGAAAAATGTACACTGGTAGTAATAGAAGAATCGAATTTGACAAGAAAATACAGCAATGAAGGAAGCCACAACTAAACATAAAAAGGTAAATATGTTATCTAATGAAAATAAAATACATTATTTGGGTTACAATTGTTAATTAGATGGATTAAGATTCCATAGGTGTTTTATAAAAGAATTCAATGTAAATAGAATAAAATAACTCTAACCTTCAAACTATTATGGCTGTTTAACCAACTGCAGTTTGTCATTCGATAATATATGCATTGGTTAGTAGTGCAATGTTAAAATAAATTATATTTAATAACTCTTTTTCCATTATTTTATTTAATTAGAATGTTGTTATATATCGCAGCTATAATAAAGCAAAATTCGTAAAATGTCAATGTTAAATCCGGCAACATTGCACCATTTTCACGTCATAAATTGAGATGACGTCAGTTCATTGTTACTTTGGATAGGTTCTATATTTGAACTAAGTTTGGAAAATCGAAGAGAAATTTAAAATTAAAATAGTCAGCTTATGTCGGAGTTGAAAAAAATACACTGTATATTGCTTTATGCACGCTATATTTCTAAATTGTCCCCTGAATATATATGTACAATTTTGTTGTAACGTCTAAGAGATACATAAACAGGTGAAGGAGGACAGAGAGCTGATAAAAATACCACCGTAGAATAAAAGAAGAAAATTTGTTATTTCCTGCAGTAAACGGTGATTTAACCGGGACACGTGAACCAGAAGGACCTCGTAAAAAGCGACAATTTTTTAAAACAGTCGCACGACGCGGTCATATAGTCGCGGCTCATCCTTATTCTTCGTGAATTCTCTCTCGATATTTGATATCTGGCGCTGGCCGTCAGCGCCATCTGTGCAGTCACACTTCATAAGACCGATCTGTTGCCGTCGGCGTTGGCGTGCCCTGCATCCTGCTAATATCTTTAACGGGCGCCAGGATGATCGAGTTCGACGAGAACCATATTGGAATTATATATCACTTTCGTAAGCGGCGGCGGGTGGATGGCGGGGGGCAGAGGGGAAGGGGGCGCGTTTGTGTCAGCTATCCGATGATACGGCGAAACATAAATTTCAGCAGACAAAAGTGGTGACAAATTGAAAATATCCGATACGTAGCAGGTGTGCGGATGATACTTTTGCTTTTTTTTCCATATAATTTCATTCTTTCGAAACTTATATAATATTATTGGATCTATTTTTTAATATATTTTAATATATATTCGAGGAATAATTCAAGGTAAGCTCTTGGGTTAAAAATATTAAAAATTCAACAGAATACTGAGCTAAACTTGATTATACAAGATAAACAAAATTTGAAATATTTTGGCACAGTTGAAAATGTGTAGCTTTTGCTGGGTCATATTGTCAATAATGAATATTGTTAGAGTGTAATAAACATATTAAAATTAACCTTTTTTTCTTCCATTATTTTATTTATTTCAATTTTGTTATTTTAATTTTAAAATTAAAATAGTTAGCTTATATCGAAATTGAAAAAAATACACTGTATATTGCTTTATGCACGCTATACTTCTAAATTGTCCCCTGAATATATATGTACAATTTTGTTGTAACGTCTAAGAGACACATAAGGTGAAGGAGAACAGAGGGCTGATTGTCTGAACTTTCGTCCTTTTTCCCCATGTCATTTTGTTCTATCGAAACTTATAATATAATTGGATATATTTTTCAATATATATTAACTTCACGGAAAAATTCAAACTATAAGAAAGGTAGCAATAAAGGATAATCCATTGAGTAGGTTAAGTAAGCTAATTTGGCTAAAATTATTAAAAATTAATAAAGTATATTTGATAATACAGGAGATATAAACCTGAATCATATTCCCGGAATATTATTTGAGTGTTACGTTTGCTGGAATATATACGAATTATGGCTCGATGTCGATGTGTCATTTCCGCAGACTTACTTAGACCATTGTTAGACTAGTTGAACTGATTATTCCTAAAACTCTGACATTGCTTCCGTACACCGTTTTGGGTGGATTCAGGAGACTAAAATCGCCAATGTCTTCTACAGAAACTGCATTTAACAATTATTTTAAGGAGAGTGCAAATTGAAATTTTATCGTAATCGTATTGTATGGGGATAATTACTGCGAAGGATATAAAATAAATAACCCATCTGAGTTTTATTTTAGGTCTTACCATTTTTCTATTGTATTAACTTTAGCGCCATAAACTTTTTTTGGCTTATTTTAAAGTCTCTTTTTTACCAACTATGATTTATCTGGATTGGACCTAGAGTTTAATGTGGGCTCTGAACCATGGTCTTCATGGCATTGAGCCTACCTACTGGAGAGTGATCAACTTGGAGATCATCGCAGAAGACATCTGCACTTACCCAGCCTGGATACTAGCGTGACTGGGATTTTGCATTATCCTTGTCGGATTTTGCACACTTTCCTTTTGGAGAATCACACATGTAAATAATCACAGTTGTAAACAATCACTAACGATCATAACACGACAGGATTGGAACCCACGACTGTCAAAACAGCAGGAGGATAGTCCTATTGCCACTGCGCCAGTCAAGTAGACAGTGTCTCAAACTGGGTGGAAGGACAAAGAGGTAGGATATATCGTCTGGCATGCTGCTTAGCTCTATATATCCCTGCTTAGCAAACCATCACCCATTTTAGGAACTTCGTAAACTAGTGATATTGCTAATAGCGGAGAAATAAATCCGAAATCTAAAACAACGAAAACTACTGTATGATCCTAATATGTAGGTAAATTTCGGCAAATTAATCAAACCTTTTTTTTTCAGGGATTTTTTCACCAACATCACCGACTATTATGTTATGTATATACCTATTCTATCAAGATACATTAAACTGGGAAATCAACAGTTCATAAAATTATAATAATCCTTTGAGTGATTTGTAGATAATAATATGAAGACAAATTGAATTAATTAAGTAATACATTGTTAGCTTCACTTCATTTATCCATTATATATCTTTTTTTCTGGCACCTTGCATTACAAGGAGAGCTTAGGAATCTACCGCTAAAGTAATTCTGAAATGAATATCATGCAAATCATTCTGGATGGCTCTGACTTTTGGAAAAGTCATAGGTAAGGACGAGGTCTTTCAAATACAATAGTTAAACAAATTCTTTGTGTTTTCTCAAATCAAATCAATTCATTCAATAAGACAATAACGTTCACAATCAAGGCACAATGATGGAATAAATAGAAATCTGTAGATATTAATGATTTGGATACGTCTATCGAATGAAGATTAAATTAATTATTTACAGACTTCCGCGAGTAGTGTAGTTCTAATAATGACATGAACCGAGATTACTTTTTAAATGTTATATGTTAATTTTTTGAAATATGTTCAGCATATTTTTTCTATTCATATTTAATCTGTGCCATTGTTCTTGCACTCTTTAATGGATTACTGAATATAAATACCGTATTCAATATCAATAATGGTCGCCAATACCCAATAGAGAGTTTTGTACTGGAGAAAGTCCGCATAACAGGTCAATGGAACAGTCCCCGGTCTACCATAGTAAAACACATTATGTAGGAAAAATAATTTTTTTTTATTCAACATAATTTCCTTCTAGGGTGATACACTGATTATATCGACCCTCCAACTTTTTGATACCATTTTTGTAGTACGATTTGTCCTTTGCTTCAAAATAGGCCTCAGTTTCGCCGATCACCTCTTCATTCGACAAAAATTTCTTCCCAGCGAGCGTTCTTTTGAGATCTGACAACAGAAAATTGTCGCTGGGGGTCAAATCTGGAGAATACAGTGGATGAGCAAGCAATTCGAAGCCCAATTCATGGATATTTGACACGGTGCATTGTCTTGGCGAAGCAGCGCTTTCTTTTTCTTCAAATGCGGCCGTTTTTCAGCGATTTCGTTCTTCAAACGGTCCAATAACGCCATGTAATAGTCGGTGTTGATGATCCTGTCTTTTTCAAAGTAGTCAATGAAAATTATTCCATGCGCATCCCAAAATACAGACATCATAACCTTACCAACACCACTTTTATGCGCCTACTGCGTTCACCGTCTTCGGTGTACATTTCACCCTGTCTAAACTTAGTATGCCAATCCTTGATGGTTGATTCTCCTGGGATAGTATTCGGAAACTTGGAATCAGGCCAAGTTTTTTTCACAATAACAAAAGTTGCTTCACTCATATTGCTATAATTCATAAACTAATGATCCGACTAATGATCTATCTTATTTACACACGCATCTTCTGAGGGTTAGGGCCAACTAAAAATATATGGATTTAATTCTAGTAGGGCCATCTATGTGTGAGGCCGGGTACTTTTCAATTATCCTGTTACTACAAGATGGTCTTAGAAAAAAACACTTTTATCGAATTAATTTATCCTTTTCGAAAGAACGGTTAAAAAGGCAATAATTACCAACTGTTTTTTTTGTATTTAAATCTTGCTATACAACAACTATAAAGGCAGTGTATTTTTTACATTTTAGTCATACGCTTTTAGTTACTGATGTTTCGATATACGACTCTATATACCGCGATTGTTAGTACATAAATAAATATAACAATACAACGATACGTGCATTTTCGAGCAAGATAACTTAAGATTATTTAAAATTAATAGTTACATATAATACAATAAATACAACAATTATCTTTCTTGGAAAAACGTGAAAGAATTCGTGTATTTTTGATTTAGAAGTATTAATTAATATTCGACCATCAAGAAATCTCCTGATAGATTTTATTCGATAGTTATCATTTCTACAAAATATGAAATAATTTATACAATATGCTGATGAATCAGAATAAAGTTTGATTTTGTTTAAGGGGAATACATTAAGAGTAATATTTTGTGTTAATGAGATTAACTGTTTGCCAGGATGTAATAGTAGCAAATCACTATTTCAGTTTGAGGAATTATACGGAGACCATTTGTTAAATATCATTCTACTTTTAAGCGAAATGAATATATTTTAAAAACAAAATTGTATAAAATTAGATTCAAATAGCATGAACAATTGTTTTTCCTCCGTGTGTAGAAGAAGAAATTGATGGTACCTAAAATAATTCTTTTGTTACTTAGACCTGGAACTTAATATAAATAGAAAACTTTTCGGTTCTATGCCTGTGAATTAAGAATTACTAAAGTTGGCAAGTTGACTTATGGATCCGACGCAAGAGTCACCAGGTGTCACAGCCCACAGACTAGGCAGGATGTGTGGCGAGCGAAACCAAAAATCTCGCAAACTTTCCAAACTTAGTTTTGCGTGGCACAGAGCACGTCTAAAATAAATTTTGACGAACTCCACGAACATAAAACGAACGTGTTAGCCGGAAATTGTGTTTACTGAAAATGGATTATCTAACTTGCAATATTCGACTTCATTTTCGCAGGTCTCCATTTAGAACTTATACGGTGTATAACCAAATTACACATATGTACATTGCGATATATATATATATATATATATATATATATATATATATATATATATATATATATTAATTAATAATTATTTGTTGGAATCTTGAATATATCTGGAGATGTTTGAAGATTTTGAATTAAACCTACAATATTTTACATACATTACAAAGCTATTTAAATCCTGAAGCAGTTTTACCTTTTTTACGCAGTAATATTTTCTCTAGACAGTGTTCCATCGCAGGTTTCCATTTAGAACTTTTTAGAAAGTGTTTAAGCAAATTACACATACGTACATATATATATTCTTCAGACTTCTCGACTATATATATATACATTTTGTTTTGTTTCTTAGTTAAAGACTTATATATTCTGACTGACAGTGTAATGGTGAATTTGATATGGGTTAGAATCAGAGAAATAATTTGACGTAATATCTTTTCCTTTTTTGAGTAATTTCTTGTGAATGTATATTTTTATTTGAAAGAGGTGTTTGACGCAACCTTCTATATTGCCATGCTTGAGAGAGGATCACTAAGAACCAGTCTTCGTTGTAACAGTATATATACACTCAATAATCGTATCAAGCACAGCGTTTTCTTACTAACAAAGTCGTAATTACTAACAAAAATCAAGCACGCACAAATTAAATAATTAATAAAATTGTTGTCATTAATGCCTTGGTTCAGCCAACACAATTTGTAACAAGGCTGAATTTATGTTATATCTTTTTCTATTCAATTTTTATGTCTTAAATAAAGTCTTGTCTCTAATTCACAAATTTCGCAGTGATTGAAATTGGGTGATATAATAATTATTGAATCGCATTCAATACAGTTACTCACAATATGCGCAGTGTTAAATCGTGATTCTTGATTCTCTATTATTTTATTTTTGCAGTGTTCACAAAACCATTTTTTCTAGAGTCCTTTTGGGTATCGCTTTTTACCCCAGTGATATTCTAGAACAATTACGTTTTATTATGAAGAGCACCTGCCTGTTTTCGTTAATTTAAACTAATACCTTACGGAATTGCGTTTAGAGTTTTTGACGTTTCGTCTACAACTGAACATCATCATCATGAAAAATATTACAATGTTTGCTTTTATTTTGTTGACCTGTGTATTTTTAAATAAGATAATAAATGTTAAACCGCTTTTTTTGTCATTATTTTCTTAGTATTGTAATTTCTTAAAAGGCCTGTCAGAAAAGTTTGTTTGGTTTTTAATTAAATTCGAGCTAATGAACAATATTTCCTTCTATTTCTATTAATATATTATCGGATACAATTGTGAATATTTGCGTTCAAGTTTAACTGAAAATTAATTAGATAGTCTTAGGATGCAACTAGTTCATGTACATCAATTACAAACACAAACATGGGCGAGCGCACCGTTAAATTGAGCAATTCTGCAGACGCAGTGCTCCTGTGAGCCAGGAACCACCAGCATTCTACTACGATCTGGAAATAGATTATATTGGCAACAAATCAGTTACAATTGGGGAATGATCATTTCTCAATATTGTAAGGCAATAAAATACAGCAATAAATCTACTGTGCCGGTGGAAAAGTAATATTACCACAATTGATGAAATAATTCTATTCACTTCTTGGTCAACAGTCAAAAATATAATAGTTGTTTATAAAGAACGTCATTTGGTACAACGCATATGGTATGCAGCATAATTGTATTATACCATAAATGTTTTTGGTAACATTCAAATTTGTATCAGAAATAATTTAACATAATATTAAATAATTGCAGATACAAGAACAAATTTATTACTTACTAACATAGGAACGCTCTTACCACTACCAGATGCAGACCATCAATTTTCACAAAATTATTTTATGGCAAATCTGCATTGATAGGCGTCTTGATCACAGTTCAACACTAAAGCGAACTGTTATTCAAGAACTACAGTTTCTATATTAAATCAACGATTTAGTCAAGATGTTCAAAATTTAATTGGGTCGGATACCATTTGACAACCATAATATTATAACAACTGCCGGTGAGCATGTGAGAATGCTTAATTCATTGACAATCGACGACATTCTATTATTATTGTCGCTCGCCGAGTCATCTATAGTCTATCCAAAGTAGTAGTCAAATCACGTCATCTCAATTTTTGACGTTAAACAATTCAATATTGTCGCATTTAACGTAGACATTTTATGCATTTTAGTTTATTTTAGCTACGATATATAACAACATTCTAATATAAATAAAATAATTAAACAGAAATGTTATAAAATATAATTTATTTTAACATTACAGTATATCTAATGCATATATTATCGAATGACTCAATCAATAGTTAATTAAATAGCCACAATAGTTTAAAGGTTAGAGCTATTATGATACTATATATGAACTACCTATGATATCCCCTAGAGATTTAATCTACCTAATTAATAATTGTACATCCAAGTATTATATTTTATTTTCAATGGTAAACATATTTACATTTTTAATATTAGTTCGTCTTTCTTTCGTTGCTAAGTTTTTTTGTCAAATTATTCTGATATCACAGTAATTCTCCTTAGTTTCTTCTGTTACTACCTGTGTACATTTTTGTTCATAAAGTTAGATTTATTCATTTTAAATCTTTAATCATTTTCTCGTGGTATAATTTGACCAAATATTCATATATATTCGGAACAATTACATATATATCTAGGCACATAAAACTTTAACACTCTACAATACGATTTTCTACAGTTATCTCATATTAATTATTATTTCCACTCTCATCACTCTGTTTTCGTATTATTAACATTGAATCATTATTCCACAACTAGAAAGTTTCATTTACTTTTTGTCATATTCTGAGCCAGTATTCAAGTCAATAACTAAGCTGTTATTCTAACTTGTACCTGTTTCTATCAACTTTTGTTTTCTTTACGCTCTTTGTGTTAGAGTGTTGCCAAGGGTGGCATAAAGTTCCATTTTGAAATATATATGTTTATATACAAGTGATGACTTAAATCCCTCAAAGAGTTGCACATCCCTAACCTTTCTATGGATACTTTCCATAATAACAGTTATCTCTAATATAATTGTACTAAATTAATTTACTTTAAATTAATGGTATCAATACTTACATCTCTAACTAATTTTATTGAAGAGAACGCCCCCCCCCCTCATTACCTCGTTTCTTTTTTTTTATATATTTGAATGGCTCCTCCTTACCAATGAGGGCTTATTTAGATTGGGCCTGCTGTTTAAGGTGGGCTCCGAACCACGGTCCTCGGCATTAAACCTACAGACTGGCGGGTGACCAACTTAGAAATCATTCCAGGAGACATCCGGTCTTACCCAGCCTGGTTACTGGCGTGACTAGCGTATTATAAATGTCTATAAGGTGAGTGTCTACTGCGGTAAGACCTAATATTTGTCACTTTATTAACTATATTTTTTCCATGACTAACATGATTTCTCGTTGGTTAAATGTTGCGGACTGGAGTTATGGGTCAAAAACTAGTGATAATTATTAAAATCTAAAGGGTATGCGTTTAATGTTATATGTTTAACATCTTTCTTAAAATATTTCTGTGTTTTAAAAGATTCTCTCTTATTGTATCGATTTTAATAAAACTAGTATTTTCAACAAACATCAATCGATAGAATTTATTCATTGCATTAGAATATTCATTTTTTATCGAACATTTTCTGGATTTTTTTTCCATTCAGAATTAATTTCTTTGTTTTATTGTTTAACACCGTTGTGTCAATAGGTGTGTGAAGTTCTAAAGCAAATTAATCTAGGGTATATTTTTAATGAAATTCGAATACAGGAAAAAATAACGGGTAAGTATAAGTTGATATGATTACTATAACAGAAGTTTCATCGTTTTAAATATTTCCAAAACTAAGTCTTGTTAATAATGCAGATTACTTGCATATATGCGATGCAAATTTAAACCAACTACAACGCTTATCAGTTTTAATTGTAAAACAATCTCGCAGTTCCCGTATGTCGCCGTAAGTATCGCGTCGCTTAAAATATTCGAAAATTAAATTCGTATTTTCCAGTTAAATTAACGACCGACTAAACACAATACTCAGTTTCCAAGTTTTATGGAACGCGATTTTCGCTTGATGTAATCTCGCGTCGCTACGAGAGACTTTTCGTCGAAAACTGTTCTTTCATCGTTTGCGCTTGTTTCGAAGCCAGTTGGTTTCAGTACATTTTTTGGACATTTTGGATTAGATTTTTTTTTGTTATTTTGTTTTTGTTCAGTTCGTTTAATGTTTAGTTAAACTTTCTGATACTAAGGTCAATTGTTGAGAGTATATAATGGTAGTTAAATAATAATAGCGACCAAATAAATGTTTCTTTATTCGCATATACATAAACATAACAGGTCAATTGAAAAGTACCCGGCCTGACACATAGACGGCGCTACTACAATTAAATCCATATGGTTTTAATTTGCCCTAACTCTCAAAAGACGCGTCGGTTTTGACAGCTCAGTCGGTTCATTAGTTTGTCAATTATAACATTTTGAGTGAAGCAACTTTTGTTATTGTGAAAAAAATGGATAAAAAGGAATAAAATATTACTTTTTGAAGGGAAAATATACAGTTGAAGCAAATACTTGACTTGATGCCAAGTTTCCGGACACTGCTCCAGGAAAATCAACTTCGAAGGATTGGTATGCCAAGTCTAGACATGGTGAAATGAGCACCGAAGACGGTGAACGCAGTGGGCACCCAAAAGAGGTTGCTACCGACGAAAACATTTAAAAAATCCACAAAATGATTGTGAAGACACTCTAAAGATATTAACTGAACATGTACATCATATTATTCACGAATATTTGGGTATTATAATATTTTGAGAAAGCTCTGTGCAAACTGGGTACTGCGCAAGCTCAGTTTTGACCAAAAGCAACGACGAGTTGATGATTCGGAGTAGTGTTTGAAGATGATCAAGCATAATAAACCCGTCGATATGTGACAATAGATGAAACATTGCTCCATCATTTCACTCCGAAGTCCAATCGACAGTCATCCGAGTGGACTGCATACGATGAATCCTCTCCAAAGCGTGGGAAAACGTAACAGTCGACTGGCAAGCTTACGGCGTCTGTATTTTGAGATGCGCATGGCATAATTTTCATTGACTGCCTTGAAAAAGGAAGGACCATCAGTAGCGACTATGACATAGCGTTATTGGACCGTTTGAAGGACGAAATCATCGAAAACCGGCCGCATTTGAAGAAAAAGAAAATGCTGCTTTACCAAGACAATGTACCGTGTCACAAGACAGTGAAAATGATGGTAAAAATTAATGAATTGGGCTTCGAATTGCTTCCTCATCCAGCGTATTCTCCATATTTGGCGCCCAGTATTTTCTGTTCTCAGATCTCAAAAGAATGTTCGTTGGGAAGAAATTTTCGTCGAATGAAGAGGTGATAGCCGAAACTGAGGTCTATTTTGAAGTAAAGGCAAACCGTATTACAAAAATGTCATTGAAAAGCTCGAGCGTCGTTATAATCAGTGTATCACCCTTGAAGGGAATTATTTTGAATAAAAAAAAAACTCATTTTGCCAAAAAATATTTGTTTTACTATGGCAGACCGGGCATTTCAATTGACCTGTTACGTTATTAACTGTATTGAGACATAATATTTATTTATATTTCAGAAACTTGTTTAATTTTAACTTTACTAAAATAGTAATATTTTTCCTTTAGGGTGGTTTCGGGTAGTTTATCTTATTAGACTATTTCTTTGTATTTTTTTTGTCTCGGTTGTTTTGGTTTTTGATATATTTGTGACATAGGGAAAGAATAATGACTTGAGACAATATAAAATATCATATTGTATCGAATATCTGGTGAAGCTAGCCCAATATAAGAAAGGCACCGAGCAAATAGAAAACATGTGTGTTGCAAAAAGGATGCCTCATCAGCTCATTATCGACTGTTCCAGACAATGCGACGCAGACGAGGCGTGTTAGAAGTTATGACCTGGGAAATGATCTCCTATAGTGGCTCTAACCATAAACTTCAAGGAGGTTCGAGATCGAGGAATTTTCGATCATTTCTTTGGAGCCCATAACATACGTATTTCATCGGCGTGAGAAGTCCGAATGAATCGGGACACAGAAAAAGATTTCTTCAATCAACCTTCACAACCACCACCATGAACCCGAGGGAAGAGCTTCAGCGATAAAACACGATGCATCAACAACGAGAATCGGAATTGGCAATATAATTAGAAAGTATTAAAGAATTATGCACAGAATTGTCTAAATAATTATCAGAATAAACTAAGAAGAACAACATAATTGACTAAAAAATTGGTAACATAATTAGAATTAAAGAGTTACAGAACCAAATCGAGAAACAGTAAAATATTTATAGAATTATTCAAAGAACATGAATTAAGAAACAGTCAAGAGTATCAAGAATGGAAGCCAAGAATCAAGAACAGTAGAATTGTAATATGCCGTGTGTATAATCAGTTGGGTTCGATGATGTAATCAGTGTTATCCAAAACCAGACAAACGATTTAGTAAGTAATTTCCATACAATTCATAATTCTTTCACCATTAACATCTTTAATTCTATATATTTTTATATTATTCGTTTAAATAAACAAACTCGTCTTTATGTGTTTACACAAAGATGAGAGTAAATAAATTGTGTTCCATTTGAAACATGGTTTTCCCTCTTTAACAACTCAACAAGCTGTTTGCATGTAGTCTGATTATTTTTTAGATTCGAAAAGGTTTTTGTTGAAAAAAATTGATACAATTTGAAATAAAAATATTTTCTATAACTTTTCCCCATCTTTTTGGCAATATGACGATACCTTATCGAAAGAACGATGTTAGTTTTCAGCGATCTATTATTCAATCCATTTTCAAATTTCTTTAGAGCTTCGAAACCGAGTGCCAGTTAAGTTATGCTGTATTGATATAAAAAATAGTAACACTACGCCAAGACACTACGTTTGGTGAATATGATGGATGCTGCAAGATTTCTCATGCATCGTCGTTGATACCTTTTGCAAAGTGCATTGATTTTGCATCTGCTATTTTAATAATATCCTTATAGACTCTATTAATAATACGTCATTATATTCGTGCAGTTGGTGTCTGTAGATACCTGCGGTAACTTACTGATTCCACTTTATGAACAGTAAAACTTTATGTCCACGAATATTCTACTTAGGTGTCGATGTGGATGGTCTTCGGATTAACCCATGACTTCTTGCGCTTGGGATTATCGTAGTACATCTACTTTTTATCGTCAGTCATAATGCGCTACAGAAAGCTCTTCTTTCTTACCTGAAGACAGTTTGTCTGTTAGAACAGTTCGACACTGAATTTTTAATCAATTCGTATGGTAGCCATTTTCCCTGGAGGGAAACTTTCTAAAGGCTCTTTGAGAGTTTGAATCTAAAGATCTTTGAATTTTGTCCTTTCAGTTTTTGTACAAAAGTATGGCAATTGTATGTCGTCGAACAATTATTGTCCTTCATACCGTTCTTTGTCAGTGATACAAAAACTATCAAAAAAGCAGCATTTCCTAACAGAGGGCCGTAGGAGCAGATTATTTCAAATTAATTAACAAAAGAAATGATGCGTGCGAAAATGAAATTTTTGTGAGTAGTTTTAGTCCGTGATTAGCGTTTGCATACAATAAATAGCTCAATGATCATTGAATGGAAAATAGTTATTTTATTGAGAAAAATATTAAAAATGTGCGGGTTAAAAGTTAAGTTAGATGGATTGACAAGCACAATTAAGAATAAATAATAATATCGCTCCAAATAGCAACAACGCAAAGTATCTCAGAATAAAACTTGATACAAAACTTTACTTGGAGGAACATGTAAAAATGAAAAGGAAAGAAATGGAGTTAAAATATAGGAAAATGTATTGGTTAACTTATTCAAAATCACAATTATCAGTACATAATAAATTGCTATTATACAAGTAAGCGTTGAAATCTATATGGACGTACATTCAAATACTTAGTATATATCCAAAATATCCAGACTATGTTGAGAAGTATTATAAGGTGCATCCAGATACTACAAGACTGATTACTTACGCTGATATCTTCAGATATTGACTCCCACTCAGGATATCAAGAACTGCAAGGACACATGAGGACAAACTTCATCCTTATGTGAAGATCGAAGTAATATAACATAAGTCTTGGATAACACCAGTACAGGACGCAGACTCAAAAGGATTAAACATTTTGATCTTGTGTAGTGTAGTGGAGTGAGGTGCATTTAATAGAAACACAGCACTGCTATTACATTTGTTATTACACATTATTACACCAAGATCGATTGGTCATCCTAATATATATATATACCTAAATTTGATTTATCGTTAAGACACATCGGCAACAACTAACAACAATGTAATATCTGAATGAGCCTTAGGCGAATAATTCTTATGCATTAACCTTGCTATATATTTGTTTGATGATTTTAATTTTCTAAAACTATCTTGGACAACACATTTCACTTATACAATCGTTACTAGATATTTCTGAAAGAGTTTGATATATCTTGTGCGAACTACAATATACGTGAACAATAAAAGTTTGTGCATTAAGCTCGGCTCAAAAGTTGAATAGAAGAAAGGAAAATATATATGACGTGATAAAAAAATTGCTAACATTTGAAGATTATATCATTAACAAGTGACCAATCACGCTCTATAACGTTTTAAATCAATTTTTCGATATATTTTAAAGTCTCGTTTATCCAACTAGGGTTTTATCTGGACTGGACTTACAGTCTAACGTGGGCTTCGAACCGGGGTCCTCGGCAAGCCTCGGGCTTGTTAAGCCTACCGACTGGAAAGTAACCAACTTCAGAAATGATCTCAGAAGGCATCCGGTCTTACCCAGCCCGGTTATTTATGTGACAGGTCATTTTACTTGATTTTGCAGTCTTGTCTAGGACGATCAAAAATATTAAACAATCACAAACATAGACCACAGTAGGTGGACTGTCCTGTCGCCTTTACCGCTGCGCAAACCAAGCGAACTTAAATCAATTTTGTATTCTTTAACTGGTGGAATCGTAATATTTTTAGCATAGCTATTTGTACAACTAATTATGGTCTTTCTAAATTGTATTATTAGCAACTAGGAATTTTGGCATTTTAAAAATAATTAATAATAGATAAGAATCTATAGAGACTAATGCAATCTTGTAGAGTTCAACATGAAATGATAATGTTGTCAAAATAATTAATTAATTAATTACATTCATACATCTACGTCAGTACATATTTATTTTACGAGCAGAATATATATCCCACGTAAGATATATAAATGGAATGAAAGAGATTGCAGTATAAATCACGAAATCTAGTACGACGTGTATGTAATATACATTCGTATAAAATATAGTTTCATAATATTTGAATCCTGGTCTTTTGTCGCGATTTAAATAGAAACTTGTGCGGGATATCCGAAATGTTGAAGTACACAGGAGCTTTTATAGATATATTTGCTCGATAATGATATATTTGCGCTTTGGAGTTTTCGGTACTGTTAAGTGTAAAAATTTATTTATTCAGTATGCTGCTTCTGTTATTAAAATTAAAATATCTTTATTTATATATATTAAAATTGAGTCGATGATTTATAAGAATAGATTTATTTTCATTTATTTAATTACAATTAAAACTATTTTAGTTAAATGTGAGTTACTATTATTTATCAAAATTCTACTGAAATAAATGCGTTTTATTCTACGTTTTCTAAAACTCATGATTCTCTCTTATATCGATCGATTTGTAATATATTTCGATACCTACTATTGTATTATCAGTCTGATTCAATAGCTTCAAAATGTCTGTTATTATTTTGAGAGATGTCTTTTTAATCATTCTCAAGTGGAAATGCTTACCTTTTTTTGTTCTGGCCTAAAACCAGGCGGTGGAATGCATGACGCATACCTGATTGTAGAGACTTGCCCTGGAGTGACAAGTTGGACCGGGTTATGTGGGGTTGCCTTTGGGCTTACCAATAAACTAAACCGAAACCGCCTCAGAGTTGACCCCTGTGGATCACTACTGCTACTGCAATAAATTTGGGGATATGGCACCGGTGAAAAAGCAGATAGTGAAACTAACTATAGATTCGCGAACTTGAGTTAACACACGACTGGGTGCTGTCGTATGGGGGTAAAAATTATGACTGCAGCGACGGATGTGGTCATATCAGCCTGGAAAATGAAGGTTAGCGGAGACGCGATGCTAAGCTCCCAGCATATCAACCAGCAATCAAACAAGCGCGTTTTCAGAAGAACTTGAGCTGACTTGTTGTTTATGGAAGGATTTAGATATGAAGTGCTTGATTTCTGGAGTGACAGTTTCCCTGTGAATTTTATTATTTCTGGCAAAGTATGGAGCCTTCAAATTCTCCTGAGGCGCTTATTTGGAAGCCGTTTCACCTGGTTGGCTGTTACAAACTTGAAGTAGATATTAAATCCGTAGACAAGTACGGACCGAATTAGCATTTTGTAAAATAGGGATTTGATGGAGAGGGGAAGCCTGCTAGAGATGCAGATCAGAGAAGATAGCAGGTTTGCTATCCCCGAACCTTTCTGGATTATTTTCTGGATTTGGGAATGCTAACGGAACAGTCGGTCAAAGTGGAGACCTAGGTACGTTCTGTTATCCAGCCATGGAATTATTGCGGTGTCGATCTTATGTTGTGAGACACGCAGTACGTAACGCTTGCGCTCTTTTGTGCAATGTGCTATTTTCTCGGCAAATCTGAAATAAAAAGTTTAAATAAGGCTTTGGTCGGCGGAGAATCTTAAGGTATGCCAGCATCGATTTGTATTTGCCTGATCTTGAGCCGGAAAGATCTGTCCGATAGATAGGTCTTGATAAGAGCGGTTAGATCTTCTGGGAGGCTTAACTGCACGCAAAATCAAAAATTGTTGTGTTAGACCTTGTCGAATGAAATGAATCCGACGGACGGATGAATGGTGAGCGCGAAAGCCGAATTGTTTGTCAGGAATGATGTTGTTTTCCTTAGTGAAAGAGTCGAGAGCGTAGAGTATTGCCCTCTCGGCAAGCTTCAGCACTGACAAGGGTGCGGAAATGCTTACCGCTACTTAATAAATGAAGAACTTGAAATCTCTGAAATTGCTCTGATTGATTTTAAATTGGCATGGATAGAGGATTTTCTCTTTATCAGAATAGTCTAAGGATAGTTTTGTAACATTATAATTTTCATCAAGATATTAATACAGTAGTTAGGGTGGTTAAATTGTTGGTTTTCTTCTAATAGTGCTTTATAAAATTTTTAAATATTTTTAAATAATTGGGGTGTATTCAACAATATTCCGATTATTTAATGAAACATTTTGCAACACCTTGTAGTTCTCTAAGTTCTGTTGTTTGTGGTGTAATTTCGTGTCTTTAGTGTCTAAAAGAACTAATGTTATACTTAATAATATTGTCTTTATTATAGTTGAGTAATCTACCATCACCATTTGCTAACATTTTAAATATCATCATATATAAAGCAAATTAAATACACTAATAAGAAACTGATCGAATAATCGTTGTTATTTATTAGAAAAGGAAAAATTAAAGCTGAAGATTAAAAATAAATAATTAATATTTTAGCTGTAAATCAGTAATTATTTTAATTGTATATTATTGAATTACCAGTGGTAATATATCAGAGAGATATTTTAATATGAATTTATTTACAATAAATGAAGAATACAAAAGAAAATAAAACAGTAATGACATTTACAATTACCAGCAGGTACATCATTCCAAGGAACTTCAGATTCGTCTAATTTTTTTTTCATACGATCTTTATTAGATACGCTTAGTAAAATCTTAATTTACAATTAATTTATTACTACTTTTCCTATGTACTTGGATTAATTAACAAGCAAGGCGAGTGCGAGAAAATACATCACTATGTATTCCTCAATTATAAAATTATAATTATTTATTAATTATTAACTTATAGCTATAGTTTACATTAAATATATATACTTTATATAAGTTCGTATGGTTTTGTTCGATTCTATATCCTGACATCCTGCGCGCTGTTCAGCAGTTGTATTGCTTCCACGTTAGTATGACTTAGTAATCTTCTTTTGTGTTTCATGGCGAAATCTTATATAACTTTGCAAATACATTTTATTTACAGGTCATCATGCAGTTCTTCATTAGTTACATAGTGATAGGCATTGGTAATCAATCGAAGAACCTTGTTTTGAAAGCGTTGTATGACTAGATGATTTGAATTTTTAATGCAACCCCATATTTGCACCCCATAGGTCCAAATTGGCTTTATAATTGTATTATAGATCAACCTCTTTAATTGTAGATCAACTTGAGAGTATCTTTCGACTAACCAGTATAGTTGTTTTATTTTGGTTCTAATGTGTTTTGCTTTTTGTTTAACGTGATGCTTCCAATAGATACGTCTAATGTAAGTATTTAAATAAAATGTGTCAACAAGGGAGAAGAAAATTAAGTAGACTGTAAATCTCGATTGATCAAGTTTATCTAGTTTATTTAGCCGATTATTGTATGTGAGACGCGCAGTACGTAACGCTTGCGCTCTTTTGTGCAATGTGCTATTTTCTCGGCAAATCTGAAATAAAAAGGTTAAATAAGGCTTTGGTCAGCGGAGAATCTTAAGGTATGCCAGCATCGATTTGTATTTGCCTGATCTTGAGCTGGAAAGATCTGTCCGATAGATAGGTATTGATAAGAGCGGTTAGATCTTCTGGGAGGCCTAACTGCACGCAAAATCAAAAACCGTTGTGTCAGACCTTGTCGAATGAAATGAATCCGATGGACGGATGAATGGTGAGCGCGAAAGCCGAATTGTTTGTCAGGAATGATGTTGTTTTCCTTAGTGAAAGAGTCGAGAGCGTAGAGTATTGCCCGCTCGGCAAGCTTCAGCACTGAGAAGGCTGCGGAAATGCTTACCGCTACGTAATAAATGAAGAACTTGAAATCCAATGGATCTACGTAGTTATCCAAGACTTGGCCTTAAAAATAAAATAAGGTTGCTAATTCACAGCAACATGGAAGCAATATGGTTACTGAACAATGGGCAACAAATCAGAAGTTTGAATCGATCCAAACCACATGATATATAGTTACTCTAGTAAGTGGGAAATACATGCTGATGTATTAATTGCACCCCCATCTTGCTTTTATATTGACACAATTACAACAGAATTACAGCAATAAATAAATTTATAAATTAAGAGTTTACTAATACCTAGTGTAAGGCGTGATAAATGAAATCTGTTCCGCCGAATTTATTTAGAAAATATACTCTCTATGAGTATATTACCTTGCCTATATAGGTAGAGATATGAAAATACTATTAATTCTTAACTTAGACAACTATTATTATTATTATTGTAAAAGAACATGTCATCCTGTGACCAAAACAACACCTAAACATATTTGTTGATTTTGTAGATAAAGAATGAGCTGGAGTTTTGAAATTAGAAAATATTTGGAAAAATTATGCATTGTACTAAATACAAATTCATGGTCATTAGTTATTAAGACGTAACTAATATGATGAGATCTATCTTAGACAGCATAATTATTTATTTTTACATGATTCACTAATTAGAAGCGAAATTACCGATAAAAGCGTCGTCAACTAACAGCAGTTCCGAAAGGTCAACAAATGTGCTTCCGTGCTATATTGCCTTCAATAGGAACGGAGACGAGGAAAGAAACTTTCTGTAAACTTCTGAAAGTTGGTTTGAGATGCTCGAAACTGGGTATTGTGTTTATTCACGGGATAACTAATCTAAAGGTAATAACAAACTTTCAAATTGGGACTTTTCAATAGTTTTTAAATGTTAATAGAAAATTTAGAAAATTGAATCAAGATCACTTTCAATCGGCTATATGCTAGTAAAGATTTTTTTCATATAAATGGTACACACTATTTATATAAAATAAATATACACGGCGGCCGTAAATATATTTATTACTGAGGTGAGGCCTTTGAAATGACCTATGAAGTTTATCTAATCTCAGAAGTTAAAGCAAGTTATGAAAAAAATATGGCGGCGAAATGGTGGAGGTGGTAAAGGACGGTGTTTCCAAGAATAATTTTTCTATAGATATGTTATACTCCCAAAGCCTAACCTTTTAAGAGGGCTATCTAAAAAGTAGTTCAACGTTTTTCTTGAATCTACTTTTTTCGGCATAGTTGACATGATATATCAAGTTCTTCCTTTTTACCTGTCGGTGTTTGTGTCACTAAAACCTCTATATATCTAGAAATAATTGTAATTTTAAAAAGTCCTCTTAAGGGCCTCTTCTCAAAGGGTTAAAATAAAGTTTGAAAATTTCTATTGTCTCCTAAAGATCAAATATGATTGACAAATACCTAATATATAATAGAGAGTTCTGAAAATATTTAAGGCAGCTTAATAGTCTGTTTCATATACTATCGATAATCACTTGTTCGAATCCAATGCAACTATCCCAGTAACCGTACCAGGCTAGGCATATGAGTAGATGAATTTTAAAATTTTCTCTAAGTATGTTGGATATCTCGATCTCTGTGTATGCATGTCTCTAGTTGGTGGCCTGACAACCATGGTTTCGAACTCTGTTAGATGAAGACGAATCGATGCCACTTGGTAAAAAGGCCGCTGTAAAATATAATTAAAAAATATTTCAAATTCTTAAAACCACTAATTTGTAGTACACTATTATATATTCCAATTATAATATTTTAAGGATTGTTATGAAATGATACTGCATTTAGTTCTATTTTCATTTTTATTAGAATACGAAATATTTCGTATATTACCTGCCTAGAAATTAATTTTACAGGTTTTATATATGTTATATGGTGTTACTCGCATCAGGCTCCATGTTCTAGTATGTGTCATTTCGTCGAAGTGTGATCAAAACGTTTTTTCAATTCATTGAAAATGTCTGATTTTTTTTCCGAGTAAATCAAATTTGCGCGAAGGTTTTTCTACTATCATTTGAACAAAAAGGTCGCTGAAAGTCTTCCAATTCTATGTGCTTATAGTAATCATCCTCCATCGATTTCAACGTGTTAATGTGGGTTTAGGTGTTTTAAATGTGATGATTTTAGCACCGAAGGCAAAGAGTATTCTAGGCAGCGAGAATACTCTTTGCGAGAGAGTATCAAGAGAAATATTGAAGACGAGAATTTGAAGGTAAACCATCAATGGGGATCAGTATCGAGTAAAATTCATGCGTTTAAGCCGATCACTGTGCGAAAAAACCATCGAAATATGAGCAAAGACATATAAATGTTATTCTTAGTAACGTTCAATGAGTAACGCTTCAATTTTCATGAAGTTTCTTCCGAGATGGAATCCGCAGAATGGTCTGAAAGATTATAAAAAGTAACGGCTTTCAATGAGCAAAACTACTGAATAAAATACATTGTTCGGTCTTTCATAATAAAGTTTCAAATTAAAAAAAATCCTTTAAAGCTAATTTTTTTTTAATTGCTCTTCGTGAGTCCAAAAAATCACTTCATTAAGCAATCTTCTGTATAAAATATTATCTTAATTAATTAGTCTTATTCTAAAGTCTACATATGTCCAGTAATCAGATCAGATGGTGTTAAACGTTTTAGTCTATGCACTTCACTATCACGTCGCATATTTAGCTGATTAGCGAGTACATTGGGATGCGGTGACACTCTTTCGAAGTACTTCACACAAACACGTTGAATTACACACGTTATAGGTTCTAGAGGAATATCGTGTTGAATCACTTTATTTGAAATATAGTACGGAGCATCAACAATGGCACACAACACCTTATTTTGGAACCGTTGAATGTTGGATATATTAGATTTCCTAGCGATACCCCATAGTTGGATTCCATATGCCCAAGTGGGCTTGAGTATAAACTCATACAGCAATACCTTGTTATTTAATGATAACTTGGATTTGCGCCCGATGAGCCAATACGTTTGATATAATTTTAGTCCCAGTTGTTTTCGTTTAGAGAGTATGTGCTTCTTCCAGGTTAGGCGTCGATCTAAATGCATACCAAGATATTTAACATGCTCTGCTTGGGGGAGTTGACGATGATTGATATTCACTGGTGGACATGTTCTTCTACGCAGGGTAAACGTTATATGCGTGGATTTTGTATCATTGGCTAAAGCTAATTTATAAGAATTTTTATAATGATCTTTATTTTAATGTGTCTTACGAGTATGTATTCTTATATTTCAGGACTTAAAATTAAATATTATTATAACAGTAATTATTAACTAAAGTGACTATTCTGTTTAATGAAATATTTCCTATATTTTTTTTTTTTTGCTTTGTTCAGTTAATTTTTATGAACACTTGCCTAGTGCCATTGAGATACCAAGGTAGTACTAGTATCAAAACTCCACGATTTTTCTTCGATTCAGTGAATTTATTGCAAGGGATGTATATTTTTATTTCTATACTATATATCTGCTTGTTAATTGATAAATAACACTAGTCCATCAAGGAACGAGATAAATAGTTATATTTTAAATTAATTATGGTTCTGTTAGCACTTTATATTTCAATCCTCGTATCGACAAGGATTACTAAAGTAGGGAGCTTGTATCGGAAAATAGCAATAATACGTATGTGGGTTTATCTAAACAATTGCGGTTTGGGTTGTTGAGGACTTACACAGATATCAATGCTGATAAATTCGTATCGCTCTGATTGATTTTAAATTGGCATGGATAGAGGATTTTCTCTTTATCAGAATAGTCTAAGGATAGTTTTGTAACATTATAATTTTCATCAAGATATTAATACAGTAGTTAGGGTGGTTAAATTGTTGGTTTTCTTCTAATAGTGCTTTATAAATTTTTTAAATATTTTTAAATAATTGGGGTATATTCAACAATATTCCGATTATTTAATGAAACATTTTGCAACACATTGTAGTTCTTTAAGTTCTGTTGTTTGTGGTGTAATTTCGTGTTTATAGTGTCTAAAAGAAGTAACTTTATAATTAATAATATTGTCTTTATTATAGTTGAGTAATTTACCATCACCATTTGCTAACATTTTAAATATCATCATATAAAAGGCAAATTAAATACACTAATAAGAAACTGATCGAATAATCGTTGTTATTTATTAGAAAAGGAAAAATTAAAGCTGAAGATTAAAAATAAGTAATTAATATTTTAACTGTAAATCAGTAATTATTCTAATTGCATATTATTGAATTACCAGTGGTAATATATCAGAGATATATTTTAATATGAATTTATTTGCAATAAATGAAGAATACAAAAGAAAATAAAACAGTGATGACATTTACAATTACCAGCAGGTACATCATTCCAAGGAACTTCAGATTCGTCTAATTTTTTTTTCATACGATCTTTATTAGATATGCTTAGTAAAATCTTAATTTACAATTAATTTATTATTACTTTTCCTGTGTACTTGGATTAATTAACAAGCAAGACGAGTGCGAGAAAATACATCACTATGTATTCCTCAAATATAAAATTATAATTATTTATTAATTATTAACTTATAGCTATAGTTTACACTAAATATATATACTTTATATAAGTTCGTATGGTTTTGTTCGTTTCAATATCCTGACGTCATGCGCGCTGTTCAGCAGTTGTATTGCTTCCACGTTAGTATGACTTATTAATCTTCTTTTGTGTTTCATGGCGAAATCTTGGATAACTTTGCAAATACATTTTATTTCCAGGTCATCGTGCAGTTCTTCATTAGTTACGTAGCGACATGCATTGGTAATCAATCGAACCTTGTTTTGACAGCGTTGTATGATTAGTTGATTTGAATTTTTAATGCAACCCCATATTTGCACCCCATAGGTCCAAATTGGCTTTATAATTGTATTATAGATCAACCTCTTTGATTTTAGATCAAGTTGAGAGTATCTTCTGACTAACTAGTATAGTTGTTTTATTTTGGTTCTAATGTGTTTTTCTTTTTGTCTAACGTGATGCTTCCAATAGATACGTCTAATGTAAGTATTCAAATAATATGTGTTAATAAAGGAGAAGAAAATTAAGTAGACTGTAAATCTCGATTGATCAAGTTTACGTTGTTTATTTAGCCGATTATAATAAATATAACATTATTAAGGCAATTATTGTACATAAAATTTATAGAAATATTACACGCTATTGAATTACTAGCATTACTTTATTAACAAATTATTATCAATAAAAATACTGTATTAGAATTGGAGTTTCCAGCGAGCAGAGGGTTGGCCAAGTCCAATGAAAATAGAGCCTAAAATATTTGTTTAAATATCATGTTTCCAGCAGGATTCGAACCCGCGGCTATTGCAACGATAGGATGACGGTCCTGTCGCTATGACCATTACGCCAACTAAAGCGGTAAAAGGGTATTCTAGTCTAGAGACATCAATTTTAGCTATTTTTCAAGTGAAATAAAAAAACTAGCAACATTTTTACAACTTTACTGGATGTTTATTAAAGTTTCAAAAACACATGCATGGAGGAAAGTTACCCTCAAAAAAATCCTGTTAACACAATTGTAACCTTTCTAGTAATTTGAATTGAAAATAAAAGAAAATTCTTAATTTAGAGAAGTGTTGCCATCGTACACAATAAAAATAATGTCAAATAGAGATGTTTTCCCCAAATTGTAGCTGTTTGAAAAAACGATATATTTTACCTATCTTTGGCATTTACAAATTTTTAAAAAATAGTAAAGATAAAGATCGCATCACATATCACACACTTAGATCATAGATCACACCGTATTTGAAGTAACTAGGTTTAGCAAAACATCATCTCGCAAAAGGTAGTTTCGAGCAAATCATTTTTAAAGTTTTGTTTTTTGATGCCGCGGTTTAGATGTCGGGTCACTAAAATAAATATATCTCCGAAAATAATTTGAGTTTAAAAATCCTATTAAGGGCTTATTCCTAAAAGGTTATGATTTGAAAACATAAACATTTTTTTTTTGATTTCTGAACCATACAGACTTAAATACTAATAAATTTAAAAATAAACCATTCTATTTTTGAACAGAAACAAACTAAAGTATGGCGAGGAAAGTGGTCCCTTATCATGCACCCATGCATTTTTCGGTTTCAAATAAAATTTGCCTATATTGTAACTTCGCACATCTGCTGACCCTTTAACTGAAATCGTTCTCGCTAACGTTCTTTGCTCTCGACAATCTCACGTATTCGAACAGTCGTACAACGTACAAGTAAAACGATCGACGTGCATCTAAAACAAGATCTGTGCACCCGTAAAAATTTATGGTTATATTTCAAAATGTTCCTGATTTCACTAATACATTGTCTAAGACTACCCATGTTATGCTCGATTATTGATATTGATCGTGACTTGGTAATGGACCAGGTTCATTTTTATATCATGGTTGAATAAGAGTTTATGCCTTTAAGTGTTATTGTTCGAACATATCATAAGATTGGCAATCTCACTAAAAATAACAAAATATCAGAGAACGAGAGATCAACAGAACTCAGAGAAGAATATTTTTCTAGCATGTAGTTTTATTTTAAAATTATAACATATGGCCTGAAAAGTCTCGGGCCTAACACATAGATGGCACTAACATTATTTTATTCATCACTTTTTCAGTTAGTACTTCAAAAGAAATCCGTTAATGTATTAAGAATGTCATTATTTTTTCGTTATCTTCAAAACAATCAATCAAAGTCAATTTCTTGTTTTAATTTTATAATGCTTCTCGATGGGAAAAAATTAAGCAAAACAAGGCCTTCAAAAGTATTGTAAGGACTCGGCTTCACAAGAAACAACAATAAAGTGTTGCAGACTTCAAACATGATCGTACAGACACCGTGACCGAGATACGCGAAAACATTTAAAAAATCCACAAAATCGTTTTGAATGATCGAAAAGCGATGTTGCGTAAATTAATATTGTAAAGATATAAGAAGAACGTGCTCTCGAAACGTGTTTGTGAATGAGTGTTTTGTCCAAAGTGGGTGCCGCGTTTGCTTACTGTTGACCAAAAACAAGAACGTTTTAATAATTCGGAGTAGTTTTTGATCATGTTTAAACGTAACAAACTGGATTTTTTGCTTCGTTTTGTGAAAATGAATGAAAGATGTGTTCATTACGTCACTCCGGAATCAAAACTGAGTGGACAGAAACTGGTAATAGGCCTATTTTGAGGCAAAGGGTAAATCGTTCTACAAAAGTGGTATTGAAATATTAGAGTGGTGCTGGAATGATTGTATGGAGGTTACATTGACGAATAAAGCCAACTATGAACAAAAAAACGCGTTCTCTTTGTTATGCCCGCAACTTTTCACGCCATTTGTTATAAATTAAATATTATTTGGTATAGCATCTACTAATATTTTACAAAATTCTAGTTAAAAGTGAATCAAAATTTTATTATGTTTGTGCTTTAGTTAAAAACTTATGGAAGGACCTTTCTATTAAGTACTATATGGACTCAACTGTAAATAAATCATCTACAAGTCCAACTTGACTCTATTGCACCCATCTCGCCATCTGACAGAATAAGTCTGAATATATATAATTTTGCTTTCGGTTATAGATTTTTTGTAGTTTCACCAATAATTTGATGATTGCTAGTTTTTCGAAGTTATATTAATTTTTAACTTCCAACTCCATTTATTGTAACACTGTTACAATTTTCTTTTAAATTGCTAGTGTTTTTTAAAAATGCCTTCTTTAGCTAAGAAGTATAATAACCTATTTATGATAAGTTTTTTTTGTGTCTTGATATTTAAGGACGCTCATATTATTTGTGGTTTATATGTCGATGGGCAATATTTCTTTTATTTATGGCTAGTAAGTATTTCAGGTGCCCTCGATATAATTAGGCATAACATTTTGTCATGCATATAAAGAAAAGTTAGGTCAAGATAGAGAGTATTAAGAAATGTGTAAAAAGAAACAAGTAGTGCGTGCAAAAAAGAATATAGGTGATCTAGTATAATATATACTCATTAAAAATTGTGAATTAAATCAATAAAAAGTTTAAAATATTGTTTATTATTTTGTGAAGCTAGATAGCATGATAAAATAAAATTGGCCCTTCGAACTTTTGCATTTTTTAATTTCTGTGTAGCAAAATATTTGATGAACCGAAATCGCTGTTTAAAAACCCCAACAGACTTGATATCAACAGATCTATTAGCAAGAAATTTTTGGCAATAGGAAATAGCAGCATTTACGATAGCATACAACATATACTATAGTTGAGATTCAATAAAAATACTATTATTCGCTGGGTCAGAAAAATAATGCTATATTGAAAGCTGAACTTTCATTTAGATCTTTTAACCTATTCGTTTATTTCCTGTTGATACATCTATAGCTCCAGAAAAATTACCAAATTAAGATACCAAAGATAGTCATGTAGTAAATAGTAGGTGGGGGGTTTCAACAGTAGTTGTATTATCAGAAATTGTGGCAAAATACATTATACGATTTTAGATAATAATCCATTAGTTTAAAGATATTAATTAACAGATTGTGTGAGCAATGTTTCAGACATTTTACGATGGTACTGCTTACTGATCTGATGTCAGCTGATAATAGCGCTATATTTGCTAATATTGATATTGATATTTCTATAATTCGTCATGATAAAGTCTGCATTATGGTATGAGAATAAATAAAGAAAATACGAATGTATTTGCAACTTACGGATCACCTGTTACTATAAATCTCGACGGGATTCAGTTAGAGCAAGTGAAGGAATTCAAGTACTCGGGATTATTAATGTAGGATGAGAAGTTGGCATCTATTGCTGAAATAATGAGCTGAAGTGACTGAGCTGCTGGAGATTTTGCTTCTTTAAGATTGTAAATATGAAAGAGAACAACATTACTATCAAGACTAAAATCTCCCTTTTTCGAACCCTTATCTTGCCAGTTATTGTGTATGGGTCTGAGACTTGGACACTGTTACAGTTTAACATCAATCTGTATGCTTGATGTCTTTCAGATAACATAATTCAACATAATTCGCTTAGAGATCATATTAGAAATGAAGACATTCGTTTAAGATATGACAATCGACAATGACGAGGCGAGCAACAAATTTAGAAACGCATAATGTACATGTCTGTTAAAAGATAGGCGAATTATAATGTATATAAGAATGATGTATAATGAATGTTGAAGTGTCAAGAGAAAGTATAAATCATTAAAACTTAAGAGATAGTAGGACGGTGGAGTAAAAAATTGTCAGGTATTGTTTATTTAACATATGTAGTGTTTTGTCCGGTGAATTACCCAACGCCTACGGACGTTTGATGGCGAAATTTAAACAACTTAGTAATTTAAGGAAAAAATGGTAAGCAGAAAATTTCAAGTAATAATCTGTTAAATAGATACTTGAAATGTCTAGCAACATTTTGACCAATTGAATAAATAGTGACTATTTGTTTAATAGTAAAGTAAATTAAAATCTTACTTAAAAATCCGTCAAGATTAATACATATATCTTGTGTGGAAGAAAAATAAGTAATAAAAATTTAATAAATTTTAGGTAGAGAAAAGTGTAAAGGATCTTAGAAGGCATATAATTATATAAATAATCACTATAGATGTGACTTGGATCTTCTTCAGCTTCGAAAACATTTAAAAAATGAATTTGTAAGACAAATCCGGGGTTCTCCTATCGAGCAAAAAATACTGAACATTTTTCAGAAAGCATCGGTATTTCTCAGTATTAAAATATAAAAGAGTTGTCGAAAACGAAATATTGTCCGCGAGAGCGTGACGGAGGAGATGGTCAGCAGATGCGTCGGGCTTCGAGAGAGACGTCGTCTTTGCAGCTAGCAATAGGAAGGCGAACTGGCGCAGATACGGAAAAAGAAAAGTTGCCGAAACTTGGCGAAAAGTTAGTTTCTCACACGAGCGAGTATATCTGGCGAAAATTTCGCAGTCGAGAACTTCCAACCGACTTAGAAACTAGAAATTGTGTTTGGATGCGGTTAAGTTAATGTAAGCAAAACTTCCGGATTAATTTGACCATATTTTAAATGGCTGGCGGACTCGTGATAACTTGTACTCGAACTAGAATAGTATTAAAGTATTAGTATTAAAACCCAATATATTTTGATATGTATAATGATGTAAATACGGCGTTTCATCACTTTAAACATATTTTGAGGATAATTTAGACTCTGTTGTATTATAATTATTTTATTATAATTGTAATTAATAAATTATGATGTTAATGTTTGTTCTATTGTCCCTATTTTAATCAACCAGGATACATTAAACATCATCGTGGTCCGGTGGATTGACTCCCTCAGTGTTAGAAGTATTTGAATATTCTCAGTATTGCTTGGGACGTCATGAGTAGGGCTGTATCTTACCTGTAACCAAACTTCTGATATCGGCATAGTGTTAGTCTTCGAGACGTAAAATATACTCCGTATTAGTTAAACTAAAGGGTAATGTTCATAAGTTTAATATTAGGCTATATATAATATACATATGTATATATAGTAAAAATTACCTTTAAAAAACAGCAAGAACATGACATTAATTTACGAAACATATACGTGAGATTAATTTTTTATATTATATACATTTATATATTTTAAAATTTAATATTAATTTTTAAATTATAAATTAGAGGATATAAAACAATGAACCTTAACTATGCCACAAACTATTTACTAAATTATCACATATTTGAATATAGAATACTACAATTGTATGTATTAGATATAAATAAATTTTTAGAAGAATTATCTTGTAGATACACTCTTTTATATTTTTCATACTAATTACTAATTCATTACAATACAATAAAAGTTGCAATACAAAATTTTTCCAAATAAAGGCAAGGTTATTATATCTCATGGAAAAAAGGCTTACCGTGTAAAAAATACCACCATAATAAATTAAATCAAGGACTGTGCCTAAAAATCAATTATATTAATATTGTGTTTTTTATTTTATTATATATATATATATATATATATATATATATATATATATATATATATATATATATATATATATATACGTTTCAATTATTTTCTTTTATTTCTGCTTTTCTCTTCTTTGATATTTTGGCAGGTTA
The DNA here is from genome assembly GCF_030347505.1 of Rhynchophorus ferrugineus. Classification (NCBI taxonomy): domain Eukaryota; kingdom Metazoa; phylum Arthropoda; class Insecta; order Coleoptera; family Curculionidae; genus Rhynchophorus; species Rhynchophorus ferrugineus. Next base: position 83,424,329 of record NW_027472580.1, on the reverse strand, counting down.
CTTTTCTTTATCAACAAATCATACAGCTGCAGTAAATACGTTCCTTTCTAAATAGCTACCATTTCAGGATTAATGGTATGCAATATTTTCCTACACTTCTGCAAGGCCTATAAACTGGACAATTAAATGAAATTACTTAAATATATAATTCCCTATTACCTTGTCAAAATTCAATTTTTGAATATTATTCTGGGATTCATTTTGTCTACTTGTATTTGCTTCAATATTGAGTCTTATAACATTCCTAACAAAAAAACACTTATACAGACAAACTTAAATTAATTTTTTGCCTATAACCCTTCTTGACTTATCATACACTACCCAAAATTCATTCGTAAGATAATAATCATTTTGATAGTTTTACGGAAAATACTACCTTGACGATAAATCCTTATAGAGTGGTATATAAGCTTCTTGACTTCTTGTTTCTCAAAAATTATCTAAGTAACATTTTCTTTATCGTCTTGTGGCTTCCAACTTTCAAAGCCTTGCAATTTCTTAAAATATAGTTTAGATTAACATCTATATTATGGAACCGACAAAAATAATACAGAAATTCTTCAGAAAATTTTGTAACAACTGAAACTAAACCTACCTTCGACTCTCCATATTGGTAATCCTGTTAAAACGCTAAAATATTATAACTAAAAGGCCTTATTTTTAAGTAAAAAGGAACATTAAAATATAACTTTAAAAATGCCATATCAAACGCTTTAATAGTTAAACAAATAAATACACAACACTAAATCTGAGCAGTACCGTTTATCGTCATTTCTTATGAGGAACGCTTAGCTTGCAGCAGCCTGCAGTGCACATTATTTCCCCTCAAGAAAAACACTGCTTCACAACAGATAGTTTAGGATTACTAGAAATACAGGGTTATTCGTCAGAAGAATATTATAAAAAAAAATTAATGTTTGGTTGCCACACTTTGTGACGTTTGAATAAATATGAAAGTTTTTTCGTTAAGCCAACATCATTTTAAATGACAATATATAGATAATTTCATTTTTTAAAACATAATTAACATTTTTAAAACAAAATTAACATATAGTCTATTCAAAGTTTATTGGTATAAGCGTCATCAATATATTTAACGCTCTTGCCGCAATTTGTAAATTAGTTTTAGTATCAGATAATATTTTTCTTCCCATTTTATTCTAGTTAGAAAGAGGCAGAATTCTGTCTTATTAGTTCGAACACGTAAATGAGCCTGCCAAAGTCGTTCGGTTGTCAGACGTATGCAAAATTACTCAAAATATTATTATTATATTATTATTATTATTACAGTAATAATTATTACAGATTATGAACGAAGATTATAAATGAAGGCCCTCCTTTTGCCCGTAAATTCCGTTAGAGAGGTAATTGTTGATGATATTAAATATTATAAGTTGTTGCAATGTTTTGAAAATATTTTTAGCGCGTTGCTGCTTCATTGAATATTAGTGACAACGCATACATGAATAACATGACTTACAGAATGAAGAACAATACGTTAGATTCACCTAAGAAATGTAGACGGGCTACATACGAAGTGGGTGACGAATATTGACCATCTTGATATTGGCTCTATTCGAGATCAAATATATATTCGAGATCTATTCGATATAAACATAATTTAATAAAGTAATTTCAGAGAAAACTGTTAGTCTGGAAATTATAGATAAAAGAGTTAGGGACATGTAGCTTTTTGAGGGATGTAAGACAGCCCTCCATACACTCTTACAGGGCGTAATATTTAAATGGAGTAAAGATAACCCTCGAAGAGGTGTAATGGAAGTTCGAGATATCGCCTTAAAAATAATTCAATTTCTAAAGGCATACAATTAAATCAAGGGAGTTAATAACTTGAAATTGTGTATCTTGATGAAACTTGGAAATTTCAGAATGGTTCATTCGGGCATTCTTGACAAGACACTAACAAAGAAAGTGACAAGAAGACCACAAAAATTGATGGAAAAAGGTAAAATTTACAATAACATTTGATTAGATTTTGTTGATCATAATATTTATTAATAATTAATTGCAGTTATGTTATTATTCATGCATGGAATAAGTATAGTTTTAGTCCTGGTGCAGAATTCGTGTCTTTTCTCCAAATCCAAGGGCGACTACCATGGAGAAATCGATCAATTGTTAAATGAAAAACCAATTGTTAAAAAACCTGGAGGAACCATCATATTATTTTGGACAATGCATCATCTCATAGCACACTGGTGAAAAAAATCCCAAAAGTAGCATCAAACAAAGGCTGTAATGAAGAATGGCTGTCGTGGCAGTTACATATTTCTTGCACGCAGTTTAAGGCAAATTTTAAAAATTGATTTGAAAATGTTCCCGTACAACATTTAATTGAAAATCACCGAGGTGTTGCTGTTACTGTTACTGCTGAAATTGAAATTTGATACGAAATTGAAGAAATTCAGCCTCAGATGTTGCAGGGTGTCATGAAAAATGAAAAAATAGCCGAAAGTTGTATAGCTAATCGCGAAAAATTACGAAAAAAAATGTGAAGACCAAATAAACTTTTTATGAAAATCAAACTTATTTATCTTTTCTTTGAGCAAAGTTACAGGCAATCAAAAGGGTAGCGGGACTTTTGCCCCATTTTGTTCTTACGTACAAGCTCAAAATCGATTCCTGTAAATTTATCATCGTACCCTTTTAAAAACCATATATAGGCTGGAGCAGGATTATTTAGAAATTATTTTTTTGATAGTTTTTCCAATAATTTGATGTAAATAGAGTCGATTTAATGACGTATAGTGATTTAGAATATATAAAACCATGTTTATATTGAAATAGTTGATTAAATAAGTCTGAATATTTCCGCTAAACCAACATTTCGATTGATGCAATTTTTTCAATATAAATTGAAAAGCTCTAAGCGTGAATTTCCATCGTTGTAATGCGGATTCAATTTCAATTTGATTGTATAATCCGATTAAAGTCATATATTACGACGCAATTACTACCATGCAGTTTATTCGGTTTATCTAGTTTAAATCAAATAAATCTATATTATATAACCAATTCGTAATATTCTTTTTCGTCATATCACAACACATGGGTTAATATATTTTAGATTGTTTTATTAAAAAATTGTTATATGTTTTCATATAATAATTTTTACCTTAAGATTACTTTTCGCCATTGTCTCTTTGTTCAACGAATTCAATGAATGAAATTGAACATGGAGGTGTAATAACAGCTAGTAATCAGAAAGTTGATTCTGGCTGAGAGGTTTATTTTGATAACAAATATTATTCACTGATTTATGGAATACTTCTGCGCTATTGAGAAATTAGAAACGTAAAAAATTACCTTCAAAATATCTCTTCAAAATTTAAATTATTTAATACTTTTCCATAATCAGGTACTAACATTTTATCATTTTGGTGGTAATATAAAAATTGAATTAGAAATTAATACTAATATAATTAAAGTGTTGGCTTTACATCTCTCTTTGGTTTTATGCTTATAGTAAAGAAACAAAACTCTTAATTGTTTAAAATATATGAAGAGTCTCACTCTCTGCCCTCATTATGCACACAGTTTTTTTTCAAATTTAATATATGGATCTTCAATAAGATCTATAAGATAAGACGAAGGGTATTAGATGTTTTAATGTATTCCGGTTGCTTCTTCGCTTATTTTATTTAATAATCGAATTTATTGAAAAAGATCTGGCAACATCGCCAAACAGTATCGAAAAACTACGTTAGTTTGGTAGTGATTTTTGCACCATTTTTCCATCTTGAGCTTCTCTGACAACTGTTGCAACTAGCGTTGTCGCTGCAGTAACAATTCCATTCCTTGTCGATCCTTGGATATATACAGCAAGACTAAAGATTTGGTAGGTTTTTTTTCTGGACTAATCAATAACTTTTTGCCTTTGGGATTATAGCAGTAGATCCACTTTTAATCGCCAGTCACCACATAGGACCCAGAATACTTTTTTCACATCATTCCCTGTTCCAAACCAAATCCGACAATTGGTATATGACGGAGCAGCATCATTATAAGTTTATAAAAGTGTATGATGGGCTTTAAGTAAGATTTCCTCAAATCGAACGTCAAAGAAATGAATGTCAGGATCTGTATAACTCCATAATATCAAATGAAAAACTATTAATGTATGCAAAGAAATGTAAAAACTAGCATTGGGAACTATAGACTGAAAACAGTGGAATAGTCCCAAGATAGTCGAAGACTAGATAGTTAAAAAACTAGCGACTGAAAATGGCAATTACTATTTCAGTCATATGCATGTTTCGAGTAGAAATATTACTCGTAAACAGACGGAGATGTACGAATTTCTTCCGGTATTAACTTTGAGAGAGGAAAAGACGGAGATATTTGTTTGATTTTCTGTACGGTGTAGATCGGTAGATTTTAAATAATATTAAATTGGCAAGTGGCTATGTGAAAAAGGAATTATTATCCCAAGTATGTTTTATCGCATTTCAAAATTCGAAAAGAGACAACGACATAATATAATAAAAATATTTGATGTATTTCTATTTCATTCCTTGCTTACGATGGATAAAATTGGCTTTATTCATCAACGTAATCTCCATCAAGAGCCAGACAATCATTCCAGCGCTGCTTTGCGATAACAATTAACAATTAACGATTTATCTTTTGTTTCAAAATAGGCTTGTCACTAGTTGCTCTCCACTTAGATGACAATCGTTTTGATTCCGGGGTGAAGTGATGGATCCATGTTTCATCCATTGTCAGTTATCGATGCAAATATTCATGTTTGTTACGTTTAAACATGGCCAAACACTACTTTGAATCCTCAACACGTTCTGGTTTTTGGTCAACAGTGAGCAAACGCGGCACCCAATTTGAAAAGAGCTTACTCATAGTCAAATGTTCATGCAATATAAAGCCAATACGCTCTTTTGATACTTTTACGACGTAAGCTAACTCACGCAACTTCACTTTTCGATCATTATAAATGAGTTTGTTGATATTATGGAAATTTTCTGGTATTACCACCTCATTTGGACGACCACTGACTTCTGCGTCAAAGGTGTCTCTGGTCAAACCAACGATTTATTATTGTTTCTGATAAATCGGAGTCCTTATAACACTTTTCAAGCTATTTCTGCGCTTGAACGGTATTTTTTCAGATCAAGAAGCAATGTAAAATCAAAACACGAAATTGTATAGATCCACTGTTTTAAAAATAACAAAAGTAGCGTCACTTTTAGCACAATAACTCACAAACTTACGAGTAGAATATCATTAAATTTTAACAGCCTTCTTTTGGAAGTTAGTACTAACTAAGAGAGCAGTGAACGCAATAAAACTAGTGCCATCTATATGTTAGACCCCTGACTTCAACCCATATGTTATATTCCTTCTAAAATTTAACGTAATTTGGGAAAGGAAAGGAACTATTTAATTTTTAATGATGTAAAAAATAATCGGATCAGTCGAACCGAAAATAGTGACTTAAAGTAGTCGACTGAAACAGTTGATAGTAAATAATAGTGTCAGTTATAAAACAGATAATCGTTTTCAGTCAATAATTCTCAACGCTAATAAAAATCGTCGAATTTAACGGTTTGATTAGGTATTCCCCAATATATTTTCCATTTACATTTCATGAATGAATTTCCACTAATTCATATTCTCCAATGGATGTTATTGATCAAAATGCATGCAAGAACTTCATTGATTCACTAAATCATAAAATATATGAAAAATGAAACAATCTTACTGACTGTTTTCAGATTAAATTTAGGACGGCCTTGTTGAACGATAATAATGGGTTCCATAAAGGACAAAAGGAGACAAAGGCTTAATGGGAAGGAAAAAGGAAATACTTAGTGAGTCTTATATTGTGTCCAAGATTGTTTTCTATGAATATTTCCTCAATTATTCTGGTATTAGAATGAAGTAACGGCGATACTACTCTAAGGTTATCTAAAAGAGTAATCGTTCATCTAGGTAATAATATCTTAAAAATATATGTTATTTTATATTTAAAATATATACACCAAAAAAGCAAATAATTGAATCTCTATAAAAGAGCGAAAATAATACGATAAATAAAGCATTTAGTTCCAATAAGAAAAATTGACCGAAAGGAGAATCCGTAATGGTTCGATATACTTTTGTCTTCGTTTATTACAACCGGCTCGGGGCTTTTAATAGTCCGTCTCTTCCTTTCATTTTCATTTTGGCACGTTTCTTTTTAATCGTCGGAATAAAAAACAGACTTTTCCCATTTTCGGCGTTTTAAGCAAATAGGTTTCGTTTTCCGGCTGCTCTTCGGCGCAATACATTTTAATGTCACTTTATAACACCATTAGTTATGGCTTTTTTTTATTAAATATAAGCTGTGAAAAATGAATCTTCTCGCAAAGAAAATAATGTATGCTTCTCTACTATTTTGTTTTAGTAATCTTAAAATGCAGCGTCTTTTTCAATGAGATTTAATCCTAGTTTTCTTTAGGTATAGGATAATGATTCTGAAGAAATATGGCACATGATGGGACGTGGAGTCATGAATAGACGCTTTTATTTCAATAATCAGTTCAAAAACATCACTTGTAATAGCAAACGACAAGGTTACTTTTTTTTCCGGTTAAAGGTTACTTTCTAACTACTCAGTGCTGAGCAACAAATTATATTTGTTGTATTCGTAACTTAGTTTTGTTTATATGTCTCAAAATTATATTTTAATTATGATAGTCGTACAAGACAGACGAGACAAAAAATTATGATAGTCGTACTGGCATGTTGCGTTCGATTATTATTATTTATTTATTTATTTATTAATAATTCCGTCCGCATCATGGGCTACTTAGGACCTAGTACAATATAGTGTTACGGAAAACAATATAAATAGTGTAAGCGACAAAATAGAATGCTGACATAAACATTAAAAATAAGTATTGTCTAAATAAAGTACAAGAATACTTACAAATGCAGATAAAAACAGATAGTTTAAAAACAATTAAGGGTATAAAATATAAAGCTTAAAATATGAACAGTTTAAAATGCATAAATTAACACATAACGGTACAAAGAAATTAGTATAAAACGTTAATAGCGTTAATCATATACACTGAAGTAATCCGATGGCTGCCAGATAATTCATCAGCCACTCAAGGTTTTTCAACTAGAGAAGCTGTTCCATTGATCCCTCTAGGCCAAAGAACCTCATCTGGAAAGCGTACCCATAACACTCAACCAGCATATGATTAATGCTTAGAGGAGATCTGCACTTATTACAAACGGGTGGGCTTTCTCCCTTAAGAAGAAACTCATGAGCCAACTTGCAATGGCTTATACGTCGGGAGAAGATGTGGTATAATGCGAATTCAAGTCTCTGCTCCAATGATGAAAATTTTCCGAAAGCAATACTTCCCTACTCCCCGCAAGATGATCAGCTCTCTCATTACCCTCAATTGCCATTTGAGATGAAAACGGTTGTGTTTGAGAGTGACTAGAAATAAAGTGGATAAGCTTAAAATGAAACGAATTCGAGCACATTAAGCACAGCAGTCCGCACGACAAAATGAAATTGAACCATTCCTCGGAAGTGGTTCTGCTGTGATTCAGGAGTGAGTATAAATCAATTTCTATTGTTCAGGCTCGGCACCAACTTCAAATTGATCAGTTCGTAGTAGTTAAAATAATATTGTAAACAGATAAATAAGTTTAGCTAGATATTAAGTTAAATTGTGTGTATAGAGTAGAATATAAAATAAGTTTAGTAGAGAGGTTAAATAAGTTATCTGCTTATTTTTATTTAGTTATTACTACGATTATTATGTACATATTTTATTTTAAAATGTTTTTTGGTGTGTTAAAAAGTTTGACTATTTTTAAACTTTTACTGGGTTCCTTATTTGTTTTCTGAAGTCGGTTCAATTTTTCGTTAAAAATATTAAAAATATTTTATTCTCTTAGTGTTGGATAGCCGAAGTAAAAGTACAAGCCGTATGGGGAAAAAGAGGAATAAAGAAGCAATTACTGAAAATAAGGAACATGTCAGGCCCTGAGGTCCGCTATCTGTTCTAGTTGATTGTTGATCGACAAATGTTCTAATCAAACTAGGACAAAAAGATTGCTATTCTGTTGGGAATCGAATCACGCATGTGAGTTCTCAACTTTCTATCCATTACACTACATAAACAGTTGCCTACAACGTTTCTACGACGTCTCATATGATATGGCTGGCACTTAGATAGCAAACTGACTGATTTTTACACTGAACCACTTCCGATTTTTCGTCACATCTGCTCAGAAATAACATTATACACAAATATATGATTATTTTATATAAAAATATGTGAAAACTTTGTACGTACCTTTGAAATTTTAGGGTTTCGTCGAACATACATTAAAAAATATATATGGCCGAACATAGAACCTCCTCCTTTTTCGAAGTCGGTTAATTAAATAAGAGCGGTATTTCAAATTTATGTTGATAGTCTTCGTTCTGAAACTTGAAGTTTGTACACATATCGAACCTTTGTTTTATCTCCTATTTTCTATTGAATCTACAATTATATTACAATCCTGTATCATTTAATATTATTGTTTGTATTACTCACCTTTTTACATCTATGGAAGTGAGAAAAATGATGTTTGATCAATTGCCCTGGCATAATATTGCAATTTCATAAAGTTAGTTGAGATGTAGATTCTGAAATTGTTTTATTTTTCTTGATGCTCCTCTCTCTAACATATGCCTAATCAATGTTTGAAAAACTTTGTAAGTATATAATAATTTATTATCTCTCCTTTTTGCTACAAATTTAACATGCAAATAAAGTACAATAATAATTAATTTTCAGCAGATATTTTTTGACTTTCTTCTTTTTATTAGTTCATGAGATTTTAACAAGGTATCAAGTAATTTTTGCTGTAGTTAGTAACTAAATGATATATATAGATAATATATAGAACTAACTAGCATTTTAACAGGAATGCTTAAATAATGCCTTCCTCTCAATCTCCATTTTTAAATCATTTAAACCGCTAGAAATAATGCATTCGAATATTATAATAGTTAAGTGAACCTGTATCTATGTTTACGCTTTTTACAGATATAGCTATTTCGTGCTTACTGCACTCTTCCATTTTCGATTTTCTTGATATATTTTTTGCTAGTGTACTAACTATTCATAGTAAAGCACAAATTCATATTTTTTCCAATTATCCTGGGTTTTATAACTTTCGAATGATGAAATAAAAATAAAAATACCATTTTTGTTTAAATAAAAAGCTTATAACATGTGCATATTCCAATGAAAACTGGTACCAAATTTAAACTTTCTAAAATAATTATTAACATTTTTATATATGTATGAATTATATTATCTCTTAAATTACAAAGTCAATTACTTGCTAACACAGTCTAACTAAATTTAATATCCAAGATTGTGTTTTGAATATATATTTATTTATTTCATTTATTTTAATTAAGAGTACTAAAAAACTTGATCAGTTAACTGCCTTCTCCAAAAACAACCTTAAAAGTCTAATTTGAAAATCCGATTTCCTTTAACGACGAAATTTCTTGCGCTTTTCCTTTTTGTTATTCCACCTTCTAAAAGTGTTTTCACACCTAAAGTAAATTTCCTATTACCACCGCCCTTTCAACGTTACATGCTATTGAACGCAGTTCAGTTGCAGTCTCTCACAATTTTTAACAGTTCTAAATTAATTGTAAATGCGATAGTAAGCGACATTAAAGTTGTACTAATGTTATCATTTAGAAACTAATTGTATATTTTATATAAAAAAACATTCCCGTTACAAATATTGTTAAGTTCATCACGTCTTTTTATTTTATATCTTCTTTAAGGTAATTTTCTTATCAAACAGCTTCAATAGTTTGCGAAAGAGTTTCGTATAGATCGTATAGTAAAAACTTAAAAACTATTCTTCAATGGAATGGAAATAAATCTACTTGTATTTATACTTGTACCAAACAATATTTCCATTGATTTTATAACGTTGGATGTAGAAATTTGCTGATAAGGATTATATTATATTATAGTATTTGTATTGTATTATAGATAGATTGCTTATATATCAAGCATTTTTTCTTCAAAGACTGCTTATGAAGTTTACGTTTAATGTAAGAAGTGAAAAGTTGTACAAATTTGTTTTCCATGTTACCCAAAAGTAGATCAGTGGCTGATAAAAATTTCAAATATATGAGATGAAATATATTCTGATATATTTCACAGCTGAAGAAAGAGAACATCTTATGAAACTTATGTTAAGGTAAAATAGGAAGCAATAGGGAATTTAAATCAGTGTTAGTATAAATAAAGTATAGTAAGGGAGCCATTAATCCAAATATACAGTAGGTATACAAAACATTTATTATTATAGATCTTTGTGTCAGTGAAAAAGAGACTATACTCTACTTTCATTGCAAGTACAAATTTATTAATTTTGTGGAACAACATAATAAGATTATTTCATTATACAATAATATCTAATTCGGTAATCGTTCAGATCTTTTAGAAACTTAACGATTTTAACTAACGTTAAAGACGTCTCTAGTGGAAAAGTTATTCTAACTTTCGAACTCTTTTGAAAAAGGCTTAATAACAGTACAAACGCGAAAGAAAATTGAACTTTAGAAGCTGGGAAAAAATCGTTTATAAATTAAATTTCAATACACTGTTCCTTAAATTAAAATGGATTAATACAATGGATATTATGTAAGTCAAATGTAGTCACTGTATAGCTTAAATTGTTTCATGTTCGTTTTCCTGCTGGTTGTGAAGTACTTTTATAACACCGCTTTTTCAACGTTACCTGCTATTGAACGCAGTTCAATTACAGTCTTTCACAATTTTAGTTCTAAATTGATTGTAAACGCGATAGTAAGCAGCATTAAAGTCTTACTAATGTTATCATTGAGAAATTAATTGTACATTTTATAAAAAAAAACATTCCTGTTACAAATATTGTTAAGTTCATCATGTCTTTTTATTTTATATATTCTTTAAGGTCATTTTCTTATCAAACAGCTTGAATAGTTTGCGAAAGAGTTTCGTATAGTATAAAACCTTAAAAACTATTCTTCAACGGAATGGAACTAAATCTGCTTGTATTAATACTTATACCAAACAATACATCAATTGGTTTTATAACGCTGAATGTAGAAATTTGTTATAATGATACGAGTATTATAGATAAATTGCTTTTCTATCAAGCATTTTTTTCTTCAGGGATTGCTTATGAAGTTTACGTTTAAGGTAGAAAGTGAAAAGGGGTAGAAATTTGATTTCTATTTTACCCAAAAGTAGATCAGTGGCCGATAAAAATGTCAAAAATATGAGATGGAATATATTTCACAGCTGAAGGAAGAGAAAATCTTATGAAACTTTATGTTAAGGTAAAATAGGAAGAAATAGGAAATTTAAATCAGTGTTAGTAGAGAACTGAAAATAAACCACTAGTATGAAAGCCAAAGGAAATATTGTAATAGATAAAGGAGCTATTAATTCAAATTTACAGTACCATTTATGCATTAATTTTTTATTTGTTTGTGACCTTTTTTCCCATCCGAAATATTTATTATCATAGACCTTTGTGTCAGTAAAATAGAGAGTCTACTTTCATTGCAAATACCAATTTATTAATTTTGTGGAATAACATATTTTTTGATTTATTAAATTATAATAAGATTATTTCATTATACAATAAATATCGAATTCCGTAATCGTTCAGATCTTCTAGGAACTTGTTAACGATTTTAACTGAAGCCCGTTCAATAGAAAGCAAAGCTGGCCGAACTGAGAAACTAACGTTAAAAGACGTCTCTAGTAGAAAAGTTATTCTAACTTTCGAACTCTTTTGAAAAAGGCTTAATAACAGTGCAAACGCGAAAGAAAATTGAACCTTAGAAACTGGGAAGAAATCGTTTATAAATTAAATTTTAATACACTGTTCCTTAAATTAAAATGGATTAATACAATGGATATTATGTAAGTCAAATTTAATCACTGGATAGATTAAAATGTTTTATGATTGTTTTCCTGTTGGATTTGAAATACTTTTGTAATGAAAACAATTGTAGATTTGTTGAATCCGAACAGAAGTTGTTTATTCTTTCGGATAGGGTGCATATGTGCCAAATTTTTTTAATCTTTAAAATGGTTATTTCTGGAATTGCTTTGAAAGTGTTATTTGATCCAATTTTTATCATTTCAGTTGATAGTTTGCTATTTAATATTAGTTGTAGTTGTTCAGTCCATTCGGATGCTAATTATAGAATCCTTAAAATTATATTTTCGACATTCATTACTTTAGTATTGTTATTCAAATTATTGTATTCAAATCCAGAAAGGTTCGGGGATGACAAACCTGCTAAATTATCTGATCTGCCATTCTAGTAAAACTCAAATCTCAATCAAATGCTTGAAATATATTAAACTATATTAACCTTCAATCAAATGCTTATTTTACAAGATATTAATTCAGTCCGTACTCCTCTACGGATCTAATGTCTACTTCAAGTTTGTTACACCCAACCAGGTGAAACGGCTTAAAGTTTTCCAAAATAAGCTCCAGGAGAATCCAGAAATCAAACACATGATATCTCAATTATTCCACAAAAAACAACTCAGTTCAAGTCCTTCTGAAAACGGGCTTGTTCGCAAGCTGGTCGACATGCTGGGAGCTTAGAACTGCGTCACCGATATCCTCCCCATTATCCAGGCTGAAATGGCCACTTCTATCGCTATCCTATCTCCAAATTTATTGCAGTAGCAGTAGCGACCCACAGGGGTTAACTATGAGGTGGTTTCGGTTTTTTATATTGACAAGCCCAGAGAGAGTCCCAACATAAACCGGTCCAACTTGTCACTCCATGGCAAGTCTCCGCCATCAGGTATGCGTCATGCATTCCACCACCTGGTTTCATGCCAGAACAAAAAAAAATTAAATGCCTTTTTGAAGAGCAAAGGGGCACCCGCAGGCGTGAAATTTGACATGATTTGTTTATATGGAGAAATACATTTTAGACCTAATCTTTTGTGTAATATGCTTTACAAATGAGTACATTACAATAAAATGAATAATGGCCAAATAAAACAAGCTGGAACAGCCGTAAGATCGGCGATAGAGTTTAGCTCGCCGACAATAACGTACTAAGATCGAATCTCTCTGGGTTACAGGTTTTTTAAAAAGTTCATAAAATAAAATAAAGGATGGTGTTCATTAAAATTATGGGAATGTTTGTTTTTTTACATTAGAAACGATATTAAAACGGGATGTGAGTGATTAAAACATTATTAAACGAAGTTATTTATGACAAGTGTGGACAAAAAACGATTAAGAATGGTATGGTTATATAATATTATATTTTGCATTTTTATTATATGTTGAATTTTGATTGCTACAATTTGTTTTAAATTAATTACATCTTACATTCAATATACTTAGTACAATCTTGACTGACAAATTCATTTATTACTACTGTTCTGTTGTACTTGCATTAATATACAAACTAGGCGTGTACGGGACTAATACATCAGTATGTATTTCCAAAATTAAAATAAAACTAATTTACTTAAGCTAAAGTTAAAAATACACTTATACACTAAAGTAGTTATGGTGGTTTGGTTCGCTTGAATCATCTGATTTCTTGCGTGTTGTCCAATAGCTCTATTGCTTCGACGTTGCTGTGATTTAGCAAACTTGTTTCATGATTTAGGGCTAAATCTTGGATCACTTCGTGTATACATTTGATTCCGAGATCATGGTAGAGCTCTTCGTTGGTTGATGTTTTAGTGCAACCCCATAGGTCCAAATAGGGTTAACGATTGACTCATAAATCAATCTCTTTGATTTTAGATCAAGTTGAAACTATCTTCCGACTAACCAGTACAGTTTCATGACTATGAGTCTAATTTGCTCTGATTTTTGACGCACATAATGTTTCCAGTTTAACCTACCATCGAGATATATTCTGAGATATTAAGCTGATTCCGCTTGATGAATCGGGCATCCGTTAAGTGATATAATTAAGTTTTTGTCAGTTAGCCGCAACGAAAAATTAACATGGACAGATTTGGTGCTATTAAGCTGTATTTTCCAGTCTCTAGTCGATTTGTAGATCTTGTTGACTACTTCCACTTGTTCTATAGTTAGACAGAGATACATCTTTTATCATTATAACTGTTTCGTCAGCAAATGTTCCAAGTACTGTTTCTTTTGTTGTTGGGATATCAGCAGTATTGAGCAGATATAGAAATGGATTTGGGAAAAATGGGACATAAGACAAAGTATAAAGCAATTGATAAATGAGAGCTATAGAAGACAAACTGAGGATGAGCTATCTGCAGGGGCAAGGTTGAAGAGTAAAATAAATAAGCAAAGAACAATGCAATTTTATTTAAAAATTTAAATAAATATATTATTTTTTAAACCTGTTTAATGATGGCCTATTTATTGTATTTGTGATGTATATTCTAGGTGAAAAATATAAATAAAGATAAGCACTACATCAATACATAAATGAAGCAATGAGAAATGAATGTTTATGGACTTATGCTTGTTTATGGACTTATGCTTGCTTATGATGCTTAAAATGAAGTTAGCACATAATATACATAGATGGAACACATAGGATAAATAGAAGGAACTATGAATTATTAATATTTGTAAACATTTTTGAAGCTTTGATAAATATTAAAGTGTTAATGCAATAAGATATGTGACTATATGATATTTTATTCTTTGGGCCTTGTAACAAGTATTTTGAGTAGTTGTTAGAGTTATCAAAATCATCTTACTTATCATACTTTGTTATAGTATTCAGTGGCATAGTAATTTATACTTACTAATACTTTGTTAATTATTGAAAGTTAATTGAAATTAGAAGTAATTAAATGCTATTTAAAAAAATGTTAGTGACTGCTAGTTATTGAGACAGTTTGCATATATTTTAATATATTTTAATATAAAGACATTTATTTTTTTTTTTTATGTTATATATCAAATATATTTTTGGTTTTATATTAGAACTACTGCAAAACAAGTTTTAGCAACATATCATTTTTGAATTAGTCATATTACTCCACCATGAGAAAAACCTTTAATAAATTGTGGTTGAAATTCGATAACAGAGCGATCACTAGCATGTAATATTACGCGTTTAATAGAATAGGATATTAAATTACTGGATGACCACGCATCTTCGTAATAAACAAATTTAACTGTCGGCTAAAACTTAGATCGAAACATCGCTGTAAATTGATCGCTACAAACTGAATCTGATATAGAAATACCAGCAATAAACTTTGCAAAAATGTACAGGAGATTCCTAAGAGGGAAACATTTCTAAGAAAAAACACGCATATATCATGTAAATTTCAGAAAAAGAAAATTACGACGGAATTGGAAACAGATAAGAACTGAAGAGAATAAAAAAAGGCAATAAGAGAGCTGAAAGAGATTTAATCCAAATTGAACAAAACCAAGGCATTCAGGAATATTTAGAAAATTTGACACCAACTGAAGTTACAGACTATTCATTGTAGAAAGCAACAAGAAAGCTTGAGAGACCCCAACAGCATAACCCACCTATTAAAACAAATGAAAATAATTGGCTTTTCTTAAAACACTTAAAAATGTTTTAAAACCTTTCCAGTCTGAGCTACAAAAAGATGACGAAAATAAAACATGAAACAGTGAAAAACCACATGAAAAATTAAGGGTGAAAAAAGTTAAATAAACAACAATGAGGGAGACTAAAATTAACAAAGCTAGTGGTTATGATTTAATTACAGGTAAAATAAAATTTTACAAGAACTATTAGAAAATGGTATAAAACTATTAACATTTATATTTAATGCTATGCTACGATTTAATTACTTTCCTAGCATCTGGAAAGTAGCTAAAATATTAATGATTCTTAAACTAGCAAAAATACCAGAAGATGTCACCTCCTACCGGCCTATAAGTTTATTACCTATAATCTTGAAAGTTTTTGAGAAACTATACATAAAGAAGGTAAACTATCTAATAGAAAAAAGAAAAATTATTCCAAAACATCATAGTAACCTGAATGCTAAAATAACTTGTTCGGTTGCTTTCCTAGATATATCTCAGTCTTTTGACAATGTATGGCATACAGACTTGCAGGTTAAGTTAAAGAAACTTCTCCCTCATCCGGATTATCAGTTACTAAAATCGTATTTCACTGACATTTTACTGTAAAACAAGGCGAGGAACATACCGAATTACATCTAATATATTCAGGAGTTCCTCAAGGTAGTGTACTAGATCAAATAATATATCTTCTATATACAGCCGATCTACCCACCACAAAAATAACTACTCGGGCTACATACGCAGGCGACACAGCAATCTTAGCGTTTAACGAAGATCCAGTCACAGCATCAATGAACTTACAAACTCACCTGAAAAGATGGAGCAATAAAGCCAATGAAATAAAATCCACCCATATACTTTTCATCAACTTTTACACTTAGTAGAGGAACATGTCTAACAGTGAATATCAATCATTGTCAACTTCCCCTAGCAGATAATGTTAAATATCTTGCTATGCACTTAGATCGACACTTAACCTGGAAGAAGCATATACTCTCTAAACGGAAACTACTTGGACTTAAATAATATCAAATATATTGGCTCATCGGGTGCAAATCCAAGTTGTCATAAGATAACAAGGTATTGCTGTATGAGTCGGTACTCAAACCTATTTGGTCATATGGAATCCAACTATGGGGCACCGCTAGCAAATCTAATATATCCATCATTCAACGGTTCCAAAAAAAAGTGTTGCGTGCGTACTACGTTTCAAATCAAGTGATACAACGCGATATTCTTCTAGAATCCATAACGAGTGTAATTCAACGTGTTTGTATGAAGTCCTTCGAAATAGAGTCAGTGCATCCCAATGTATTCGATAATATGTGACGTGATAGCGAAGTCCGTAAACTAAAACGTTTAGCACAATCTGATATGATTATTAGACATATATAAAGTTTAGAATAAGCTTTAAAATAAGACTAATTAATTGAGATAGTATTTTATACTGTAGATTACTTAATGAAGTGATTTTCTACATGCCATGTTTATATATAATATAAACATAACAAAAACACTTATCAAGGCAGATTGTGGAACCACAAAGGGTAAAAAAATAAACAAATGATCACTCAACAAAAACATAATAGTTTTCCTTTGAATTATGTCAAAATTATATCTCATAATTATATTATAAAAAAAATACTATACTGGCATTAATATAACGTAATTACGGAATAAAATTACAATAAAAACGCTGATCATTAACAGTCGCTTTCCTTATCGGAAATATTCCCGTGTTTTTAATTTAATGGCGTGATTTTTTCGTCGTTTTGGCGACGAGAAGCGGGTAGCGTCGTCGCTAGCGTATAAATCCCGATCTTGTCTAGGTGAAATACTATGGCGTTATTTCCGTTCCGGCATCCGATCCCCAGAAAGAGTCGATCTGTTGACTTTAATCTTCCGGCGTCTCATCGATCGCTCCCGATTTCTTTACAACCTGTTTTATGTGTTTTATGTTTAATTGCGTCTATTTTGAGAAAACGTCCGCATTTTTTATTTTGCTCAATTTTATAACGATATATTTAACGGCAATATTATTGTTATAAGTTAGTATTGAATTGTCGATTATTGCCCTTCAGTCAGAACATACAGGGGATATACAAAATAATAAGAATATCATGAAACATGGTATATCTTGGGGCACTTGGCAACATTGATTCCGTGTAAATAATGCGACTTATTGCGTATTGCCCTATTTAAATGCTTGTGAAAAATCTTGTAGATTACATTTTAGTGTATTATACCATTTGTACTGTGACAGTTAAAACAAGCGATTGTGAAATGTGTGATCTCTGAATGATTGTTTAAAACACGTTCGCTGCCAATAATGCACCAGCGCGTAATCTGAAACTTTCGGTATTTTATTTAGCCGAAATGAACTAAAATTCAGAGTTGATGCGACAACGTTGCAACGTTTTAGCGTCATCAATTCAGATGACGTGAGATCACTGTCTTATTAAACGTACTGTACATTATGCTGAAATAGTTATGGCGTAAGCCAGACTCGACAGCCATATTTAACTAAAATTCGTATAAATATTCTTAAACTATACTCAGTTAAACAGTTAAAGTTAAACTCAGCAAAAGTTATTTAACAGATATCACACCGTACATGCGAAAAAATAATTGATGTAAAACATTGCATTGGTATTTTATCCAAATAACAGTTATTTTTATTATTATAATACGGTATTAAGTATTTCAGAATTTATGACACTTTAACACTTTTAGTAGTTTAATAAAAATGGCAGTTATTCAGGAGTTTTTAACGCCTCCATCTCATAATAAAGCCTGCAGCGTTAAAAGGGGGTCCTAAACTGATCAACGGAAAGAATTACGATCGACGACAGTCGACCTTTTCATCTTATTCCGTCCGTGCTATGTCCCCATTCGTCTGCGTTCACGGTTTAAAGTTATATGGGTGTATCCCTGGGGAGACAGAAGTGGACATAATCGGTCCCTAAAGGGTACTTAGTGTCGGAGAATTTTGTTTCAAAAGCATTTCGTGTAAGGCGCATAAACATTTGTGTTCAACGGGCGGACCGAAAAACAAAAATATCATTTTCTTTTCGACAGTTTAACATAATTTTATTAATATATAGAAGCGTATTTGGGAATTTAACCCCAAATGGTTATAGGATACGATTTTTGCTGTTAGACGACTGTTTGAATGCTATTTATTTATAAACAAATTTATTTTTGGTATATTATTATGCCATTTTTTTTATTAATCTCTTAGAACGTCAACAATCTGCCCGTGAGCGATAAGCATTATTATATGATTTCCGTTATATAATATAACCATCCTGACATGTAGAATATAACTTCAGTAAGTGATCTGCTGTACAAATTATAATCTAAATCTTGTTCTAGATACTATTCTAACTTATTTTATAGTCTATCCTTACTTATTCTAAAGAATATTCTAGCTTATTCTAGAGATTATTAAATCTCATTCTATGTTTCTATTAATCAGTTCGTATGTCTAATAGTTTAATAGTCTTTCAGAGTAATTCGCACTAGCACTTTGAATCACACTCGTTATGGGTTCTATGGGGATATCGCGCTGAATCAGTTTGTTGGTTTGTTGGGACATCGACGATGACTCACCACTCTTTATTCTGGAACCTCTGAAGGATATCTATGTTAGATTTGGTAGTAGTACTCCACAGTTCAATACCATAAAACATTCAATACCATAAAATCTTGTTATCTAATGATAATTTAGATTTACACCTTATAAGCCAATTCATTTGGTTTAGTTTAAGCTGTTTGCGTTTTGTCACTATATTTTTTTATGTCAAATTTCGATCAAAATGGATTCCCAGATATTTAACGTTGTCTGCTTGCGGAAGTTCTGTTGTATGTGAGCCAAATTGATGGTCTGGAATAATATTTCTCTCCTTTGCGATTATTTTGAGTTAATGCAGGGTTTTTCGAAAGGTTTAGAGATCACAACTAACAGGTTTGTAGGACGATAAGAGGAGACGTCTTCTGATTTTTTTCCAGGTTTAAGAATCATAATGATTTTATTAAAACATTAAAAAATTTTAGAGTGTACGATTAGAAATCATCTCAGAAGACATCCGGTCTTACCCAGCCTGGTTACTGGTGCGACTAGGGTCCTTTCACTTGTCGGATTTTGCACTCTTGTTAATATAATCTACAAACATGCTCCAGCAGGATTGGAATTCGCGACTATCACAACAATAGGAAGACTGTCCTGTCGCCTTTACCACTGGACCAAACAATAATGTTTATGGTAATAAGTGCCTTGTGGACTATTGACTGTTTAGGAACTTACGACTTTTTACTATGGACTCTTTCAGTCGATATTTTAGTTCTGACTACTTTTATTATCGACTGTGTCTTTCGCTATTTTCTATTTTCTAGTGTTCTGGGTTTGCCGTTTTAACCGGTGTGTCGATTTTATGCTTATATGTAAAATATGTTTTTTTTGTTTCGTTTGTAGTATGATTGTAAATAACGATATAAATTAATATAGCAGCATTTAGGAACTCTATTTAATAACATTTATGAATGTAATAGGGTAAAAAGAGCAATATTTTGATTGATAAATGGTAAAATAATTTTGACTCCATTTTTATTATTTTGGCAAATTTATTTCTTTTTTGTCTGTCTCTTCTCTCTCTCTCTCTCTCTCTATATATATATATATATATATATGTATATATATATATATATATATATATATATATATATATATATATATATGATGATGATATTGATGGCCTTTAAATATTTCTGATAAATGGCAACTTGCTAATGATAATGTCAAAGTTCCTTTTCGATCTTATATAAAAAAGTTATTATAACTTTTAATTAGTTTCTGTGAAATTCCGATAATACTTCTCATAATTGCTTTGATTCCTATCATTATAATCCAGTGTTATATTATACAATAACTTCGATGACTAGACAAGCTAATTTTTCAGCGTTAATTAACCTTTTACCTTTAATTATCTTCCTAATTGGCAGTACTTTATGAAATCTCTTTGATTTTGTCAAAATTAACTAAAATAACAAAATCGTAATTAATTGCTATAATAAGATTGTTATATAAACATAGGACTGTCGCGGAGAATTTGTTTTCCTTTAGAACGGTTTTAAAAAAGTGATGGAATCTTTTATTTTGCGTTGAAAACCCACCAATTGGGTTAAAATATTTTCAGATCAGACACGCTGATGTTAGAATGATAAATTCGGAAAGTAGAGTGAATCTTTTGGCCCTTTACATTTTGGCTTGCAATAAGAAAATTAGAACTTTAAAATCAAGGGCTGGCAGAATTGACAGGCATTTGTCGGATACAATATACTGCCATAATTCTGAATTATATTTTTTTTGGTTTCATTTTACACAATTGCCGCTAAAAACCCATGTTATTTACATTGGATAGTTAAAATATACTTATTCAAAGTAGTGAGCACATTATTCATTTTGCCCATCTCTCACGTAAAATTGGTGCCATTCTAAAAGAACAGCTTCCCCTTTGAGCTTAATTAACTCATCGAGCAATTTTTTAACATATTCGAAATCGGCGAATTTCTGCTCTCCTAAGTTCTTTCCACACCTATCGAAGCGGAAATGTGTTGTCGGATGGAGCCAGGTCTGGGGAATACGGCAGGTGCGATTAGACTTCCTATTCAAGTAATTTTAACACTTCTTTGACTGATATTTCTGAATAACCAGTTTGATATGATGCAAAATCATCTTTGGGCAGACGTTCTTTGATCAGTGTAGAGTTTAAACTGATCATTTTTTGTCTGAAGTGATCAGTATTAACAGTTTTCTGCAGATTTTAACATACACAATATACGACCTCAACCTGCTCCCATCGGACGCATGGCATGGTCTTGCGACCAAAGCGATTTGGATTTGTAGTCGATGGGCCGACATCGCCAGGTGATATTTCACGACTCGTTACTATTTGATGCATAAATTACTTCCTTTCACACATTTGAAATCGTTCACAGTCTCACATTCTCACTCTCTCAATGGAACAATCTCTTTTGAGATTTTGAAATGTTAACTGAACATTTTTAATAACTAATTGGCAGAAATGGCCAGCATTAGCGAGTAACAGACGTAAAGTAATATTTTTAACAAAAAAATTGGACGGATTTATAAAATAAATAAGGAACTCACTAAATATATAAAAATAACCAAACTCGGTGCTGAACCCAAACAGTGATATTAATTTAGATTTTTTTTGTTCATAATTAAATATTTTGTATGTGACAAAATTATATTATTATTTTTGTATTATTTGGGCTCCAAAGTAACTCGGTTGAATTTTTTTGTTAAAATTAATTTATTTTTAACTTTTTAGTCTTAGATGTTTATTCAATAAATTACGCAGCAATTTTATTTATTATTAAAATGCAACGCGTATGAGTTAAAATAGGAATAAAGAAAAAATGATTGAAAATTAGGAGCGCTTCAGGCACCGGGGTCCGCTACCTAGCTTTGTGATTTGACAAAGGTTCTAACTAAGCAACAACAAAAAAGCCATTGTCCTCGCCGCGATTCGAACCCGCAAACTCCGTTTCAAAGCTAAACGCTTTAAACATTACGTCATAGAAGCAGTTCTCTATAAGATATCTACGAGTCATATATGCTAGAGTTAGTGCTTAAAAAGCAAACTGAATGGCTTTTGCATTGAACGAGTTTTGATTTTCCGTCACATCAGCTCAGCAATAGCATTGAACACAAATATCTGATTATTTTAGATAAAAATATGTGAAAGCTTTGAACGTGCCTTTGAAATTTGAGCGTTTCCCTCGATATCCCCCCTGCCCCCAAGAGATCCTGATTTGGCTCCAAGGGGACCACTTCGTGCACTCTTTCGAATAAAAGAATAATGTTGAAAATCGGCTCACAATTGACGGAGAATTTGGCGAATATACATTATATTAAAAATATATATATAGCCGAACATGAAACCTCCTTAGTATTTCTGGCGGAGATATTCTCGTACACTCCCCGATATTCTCCCGATTTAGCGCCGATTGACATAACATGACCCCGCTGATATCGGTTTTGGATTTGGCGAAAAATGTGATTTTAACCAACATTATTCTATAAATCGCTAAAAACTGTGCCATAGAAAAATGTATTGATCTTATTTATATGAATAAATCATTCGAAGCGAAAAAGTAATCAATAAGGATATTTCTAGTATATTACAGTAGTTTACGATATCATAGTGATAGAGATGGTGTAGCAAAATAGTTTATAATTTAAATGATACATTTACGGTCTTCATTTTTATATCACTCTTTACAATCCTTAAATGATTATTTACATTTTAATTTTACAAGAATATTGAAAATTACATTGTAACAGGCGCCCTTAGGTTAATTTTTGTTTGCTTCGTAACCTTTTTTGTGTTCTGACAGAGAGAATTTAATTTTGGCTGGCGACGATGAACTAATAAATCAATTAACCTGTATCAGCAATAGCTTGCGTCCTATTGATTGATCTGTATTGATGTTATTTTCCCCGCTGACAATTCATTTCAACAATTTAATGTAATTAAATTCTGCGTGACATTTCGAATGGGATACGGAGATGCCGCACTGTAAATGCCGTTAGTTAATTGTATTGACTGGTTCGGTTCAATCGAAATCCAGTTGTTGTTCACAAAGACGGATAAGGGAATACACACTATCGAGGTAATATACCTTAGTATTTGTTCATGCGAATTTGTCTCAATCAAATGCATTTATTATGGAATATTCATCTTCGTCAATTATAATCGGAAGCCTGAATTAATTTTAATCGGCTTTAAAAGAAGAACTAAAGGCTTTCTGTGGAATATTCTTATATATTATTGTCTTTTACAATACCTACAATTAATATCTGATTCAATATAAATTGGGCAGATTCTAATATTGAAATCATATGTTATTATTCCGTAATGTGTCTGATTACATAATAATGAATTACGACCAGACTGATTTATCTATATATTAATATGCTTAAGGAAAATTGTATCTCCCCTTTTTGGGGAATATGGGGGCACCACAATATAATAGGAGTTGTGAAACTTGGCACGGTTAAAGCTTATATAAAGGAAGAAATTTTGATTCTAAATTTTACATTCAAAATGAAAGGCGATAGTGTTAAAAATTCAGTGTTATTTTTTATTTTGTGTTATTTTCAGTTATTCTTATATTGTTGGAATTATTAAAGAGCTATGAAAAGTTTGGATAAAAAATAATTAGGAATAATATGATCACGTGAAATTATATTTTACATTTCCTGTAGAGAGAATAAATTAATGTGTCTGTTTTATCGGAAGGTGAATAGAAATGTGAAAGAAAAATACGGCGTATGCGAAAATTTCACCCTAAGGTAGACTAACAAAATTCGTGAATAAAAAGAATCATCTGTCCACTTTTTTTACATGTTATTTAGAATTTCGAAAACAGATTTTTATTTAGTTTCATTTAGGCTATTAAGGTTTTTCTATAAATTTTAGTGGTTGTAACTTCTGAGATATTTCAGGTTTCATTAGTAAATGCATTTCTTAACAATATACGAACTGAATATTGCAAGTAATAAATTCGTTGATTTGTGCATCAAGAGTTACAATGAACGTTGCAAAGAATGCTAATAATTATAAAATAGCTTCATAGAATTTTAACTCCTTATTTGTTGATTAGTTGTTAGTTCCCAGCAAAAGTCAAAGTAGAATAAGTAGTAGATAAACGAAAGCCATAAAAGGCAAATTAAAGATTAGCCACCTGCAATGGTGATATCGATGACTGGAATAATTGAGTAAAAAGAAATGCAATTTCATTTAAATCTGCCTTCGTTGACACAGTGATCAAGGCGACGGTCCGCAAGATCATGCTGGGGCATAGATGTTCTTTATGTTTGTGATTGCAATTGTAAACGTCTTGAAATAGTGGAAAATCCGATAAGAACTAACCACCTCAGTCATGCCAGTAACCAGGCTGGGTAAGACCGGATGTCTACCTGGATTGTCTCTAAGTTGGTCTCTGGCCATTCAGTAGGCTTAATGCCGGGGGCCGTGGTTCGGAGCCCACGTTAAATTCTATGTCCAGTCCAGAAAAACCCTCGGTGGCGAAAAGAGACTTTAAGATATTAATAAAAACAATATTTAAATATTTAGGTTAAGAAATTATTCCTTAGTCAGTCTGGTGTATTAACTGTTTTTGCAATATATATATTTTAGGTGAGAAATATGAAATATGAATATATAAATGAAGTAATGAAAATATGTAGCAGTTAAAATGAAACTAATTACATAATTTGCATAAATGGAACACATAAGACAAATAGAAGCAATTCTGAATTAAAAACATTTTGATAATTTACATTAACTAAAATTAAATTTAAAAACTTGGGTCTATAAGTTTTAAAAAATCAGTTAGTTAGTCAGTTCTCAGGTAGTTAATTTAGTTATTGATAGATTTCTTAAATAAACATTTCTAAAGGGTAAATAAATAAATTACCTATTTTTGTTCGTTATTGTATTAATAAACACGCTAAAGTCAAACATCAATTTCAAAATCGTTCTATTCATATATTCTCTGTTTGAATTTACAAATATGTATTACTTCATTTATTAATCCATACTTATGTTTATAATATAAAAGTAAAAGATAGTTTATACTTCAATAATCATACTAATGATATTTTATTATAATGTTCAGTGGTGTAGTAATTTAAACTTATCGTCAATATTTAGTTGGATATTGAAACTTGATAGAAATTACATTTAATTAAATAGCAGATAATAAAGTTTAGTAAGATGAGTGTGTTATTGAGATAGTTATTTTAACATGTTTTAATATACCGATATTTATTATTATAATTAATGTTATATATCATATTCATTTCTGATTTCATATTGAAAATACTGTGAAAAAAGTTTTAATAGCATATCATTTTAAGTTAATTCCTATACTTTACTGTTATGAGAGAATCATAATTTAATAAATTGTTCTCGAATCTGGGGTCGAAATTCGGCGCTAAAATTAAAATTACTGATATTTTAGTATAAATAAATAAAAAATATTTTTAAATTAGCTATACTAAATCAAAGACTAATCAGCAAAATTAAGAATCACTCCAATCCAACTCCTCAATCAGTCAGCGATCCCTAATCATAATTTTGGCAGTTGGTGTAAGAACTTTTTGGGCAACTTCGATTTTATTTGCATTATTTATCTTATGGCAAAAAATTTAACAGTAACTTATACAAGACCCATATCACTCAAATTACTCAGATTGGTGGATGGTGCATTCTTTATGACTTTATTAGCTTTTTGTTATATGACTCTGATGGGATGGAACTTGATTGACATTTTATGAAGGCTTACAATTAATTTTTAAAAATTTTTGATATATGGTTGTTCATTAGTAGTTGCTGCATTTTTCTTCTGTCTGATCAGCAAAATTCAAATTTTGTAGCTATATGTGCTAACTTCACGCAAATTTGTAATACTGCATCCATCACATGATATTAATATACTTTTCTATGTTGTTTCGTAATTGAAATAAGCATATTGATTATAAATGATTTAAAATTATAATTCTTGAATGGTTTAATAGAAGCTTTCATTGAAAAATTCCTATAATTGTTCGCGACAGAATTATGTCGTCTATTCGAGTCGTTCTTTGTAATACATTCAAGGGTTAGTATAACTTCTTTTACTTTAAAATAGTGTATTAAAAGAACTTACTGATTCAACGCAAATCTGGGTTTTGTTGGGGAATATACTGTTCAAGTGAATAATACAATATAGCGACCACTACAACCATGTAGGTCAGCTCTATTACATCTACATTAAATTCAAAAGCTGGGAATCGCATGGTATTAAACCACCAGCGTTGCTACTAAAGACTACCACGACGGCGCCTCTTTCTCTTTTTCTCTACTCCTTATGACAGTACCACTTCCACAGAGCTTCCGTACTTCCTAAACCTAACCTAATATCCTGACCATCTTCCCATCGACCACATGTAGTAATTAAACTTGAAATAAGCAAGTATTCAGATCCGGATATGTCATACATTTTTTTAATTAACCCAAAAGTAGTTAAAATATTGGTTTTGTTTGAATAAACTGGTTTTGGTGTTTATTATCTTCTATACAAGATACCTTACCGTACCGTGATATATCTTACAGTAGACTATACAATATATCATCGAATAAACTTATCCTAAAGAATGTCATTAAATGACGAACAATACAAAATATATCAAAGATGTCATTCGTTTATAATAAACAGTTTCAATCTAACAGTTTATAGTTAAGCTTGAAATATTGCTTGTCGGAAATAAAATTCGAAAGCACCGAGAGGGGAAGGACCCGACAAAGGGAAACGGCGAGGATGGAGATGGATGGAAATATTTTTTGTGTACAATTGAATCTCTCATTTTATATGTGTTTTTTCTTCTGACACATATCCGGCCCCTATACTTCACAAACTCCATGAGGCGCCGCCACAATCCTACCGTCGCCCCACGCCTCACCCCTGCCGATCCCGCATCGCTCGCCACATCCTGGGGGCCGGGAAAGTTCTCTCCTCCGAAAAGCCTTCGCTTTTTCCAACTTCGGAATGATACGAATACATAACTACGCAGAAACATTTATTAAGTTCGACAAAACCGGGCGAAAGATGAAAATTATAAAGCCCGTCTGAGCTGGCCGGGATTTCGAACCTGAAGTTTTCTTCGTAATTTCCTAAGTTTTAAAGCCCGCCAAGCCCGCGAACGGTTTTAGTTGCGGCGATGATGATGATGATGGCGGTAGCGGCGGGGAATGGTGGCGAATCGTCGATGAAATGTCTGAGGTGAGGGCGGGGGTGACAGGGGACAGCCAGTTTTTCGGCGGGAAGCTGTGAGATTGTCAACGGGGTGACGACGATGATTTGATGGCGCGATATCTTTTCGATTATTGGAGGAAATGTGCCGATGATGGATGGGGTTTGTCTGAGTGCCTATATTGTTTTGAATGAGGCGTTGCTAAATGTTATCGACCGCATATTTTATCAGGTTTATTTTTATGATAACAGGTTAATTGACAGGTAATACGATGCATGAGAAAGTAATTCGTAGCCCAATTAATGGATTTTTGCCATCGTTTTCACTGACTTGTGACACGGTGCATTGTCTTGGTGAAGCAGCACTTTTTTACAAATGCGGCCGTTTTTCGGCGATATCGTTCTTCAAACGGTCCAATAACGCTATCTAATAGTCGCTGCTGATGGTCCTTCCTTTTGAAGATAGTCAATTAAAATTATTCTATGCGCATTCCAATATACAGACGTCATAATTTTGCCAGCCGACTGTTGCGTTTTCACACGCTTTAGAGCGTGTTCATCCTGTGCAGTCCACTCAGATGACTGTCGATCGGACTACGGAGTGACACGATGGAGCCATGTTCCATCCATTGTAATATATCGACGCAAGATCTCGGGTTTATTACGCTTCATTGTCTTCAAACACTGTTCCGAATCATCAACTCGTCGTTGTTTTTGGACCAAAATGAGCTCGCGCGACATCCACTTTGCACGGAGCTTTCTCATACCCAGATATTCGTGAATGATATGATGTACACGTTCAGTTGTCTGCTATTTCGTACAGTTTAAATTTAAGGTCATTCAAAATTATTTTGCGGATTTTTTAAATGTTGTCTTCGGTAACAACCTCTTTTGGGCGTCTCTTCACCGCACCGAAAATTGCATTCACCGTCTTTGATGCTCATTTCACCACGTCTGAACATAACATACCAATCCTTGATGGCTGATTTTGGGGCGGTGTCCGGAAACTCGGTATCAAGCCAAGTTTTTGCTTCAACTGTATTTTTTCCCTTCAAAAAGCAATATTTTATCAACACGTGATATTTCTTTTTCTCAATTTTTTTTTCAGAATAACAAAAGTTGTTTCACTCAAAATGCTATAATTCAAAAAGTAATGATTCGACGGCTGTCAAATTTATACACGCAGCTTAATGTTAACTAAAACAGATGGATTTATTCTAGTAGCGCCATCTATGTGTCTGGCCGGGGACTTTTCAAATGACCTGTTATATATATGAGTGTATTTGTTAGAGCGTTCAGTTCACGCGCGAAGGTTTCAGGTTCGATTCCCGACGGGGCCAAAAAACTTTTGTTCTAGTTCGGTTAGAACATTTGACAAACCATCTAGACTAAGTAGCGAACCCCGGGGCCTCAGGCATTTCTTATTTTCAGTCACTGTTTCTTTATTCTTATTTCTCCTCATACGCCTTTACTTGGTCTAGTCATTGTAATACTTAATAAATTAACTGCGTGATTTATTCAGTAAATATTTAGCACCAAAAAAAAATTGTTATCAAAAAAATTGAATCAACTCCAAAAAATAAATTAGGAACTCACTAAAAAGTAAAAAATAACCAAACTTAGATTTTGACACAAAAAAAAAGTTTTAAAATAAAACATGCACCTTATAATCGATGCATGAACTCAATAAAAATAAACAGTTCAGTTGGTACTAGTTAAAATGATGTTGCAAATAGATAAATAGGTTTAGGTAGGTATTAAGCTAAATGTGAAATACCTGTAGTAAATATTTTAAATAATGTTTTTGTTACTTATTTATTTAATGAAGTCGGTTCAATTTTTTTATTAAAAATATTTTTAACAAAGATAATGTTATGTACATTGTAGTACATCTTAATATATATATATATATATATATATCGATTCAACCATTTGTCAATTTCTTCTTCTATTTATCTGGTGTAATTTATTCAAGCCGAAAGAGTTATTGCTTCTTAGATAATGCTTTTTTCTACAGTGCATCTCTTTTCAGGCTTTTTTTATAGACAATAGTAAATTATATAAAACACAAACCTTTATTTTATATATATGAAGTGACGAAATACAGTTCCAGGTATAAACCCATGCTTGTTTTCATTATGATATAATAATATATCTACAATGAATTATTTACTACTGAAACACACGCCTTATTATAAATCTGCTTTAGTTTATTTTACCATTAGCCTATTTTTGTTTGAGCCTCGCTGATACAAAACCTTGGTGAAGATTGCGGTTTTATCTTAAAATACAGTTGAACATACTCATTTTTCAATAACATGTAATTGTATGGCCTTGAGTAATTTTTGAGTGTTTATTTATAAAAATAAGTTGATGTCAAGGTATAGGATTTTCTCTCTTTGTTATTGTTTATTTTGCAGGGGGTTTTCAAATGCACTGTACTGATAGCAATAACATTTTTTAAATTAATCGCCTAGAACGTCATCGATCTGCCCGTAGTATAGCATCCAACGGATAATTATATGATTTCAGTTATATAATATAACTATGCTGGCCTGTAGAAGATCGCTTATTCTAAAAATTATTGTAGCTTGTTCTAGAGATTATTAAAATTGCATGTGAGCCTACGCACTTCACTGTCATAGCGCAGCACATTTAACTGTTTGGCGAGTGCATTGGGATGCACTAACAGTCTTTTAGGGTACTTCGCACTATCACTCCGACTCACACTCGTTAGGAGTTCTATGGGGATATCGCGCTAAATCAGTTTCTTGGACACGTAATATGGGGCAACGACGATGATTTACAACACTTTATTCTGGAACCTCTGGAGGATCTATGTTAGATTTGCTAATAGTACCCCACAGTTTAATACCTTAAACCCAAATGGGTCTAAGTATTGACGTGTACAGCAAAACCTTGTTATCTAATGATAATTTAGATTTACGCCCTATTAGCCAGTACATTTGGTTTAGTTTAACCCCAAGCTGTTTGCGTTTTGTCACTATATATTATTTCCATGTCAAACGTCGATCGAATTGTATTTCCAGATATATTATTAATTTTTACTGAGGGACATGTTCTTCCACAAAGGGGGAATATCACATGGGTAGATTTTGTCTCATTTGCTTTCATACATCACGTTTTCAACCACAATTCGACTTTGTTAAGATGAAATAGGAGGTTTCTTGTGGCTGATATTGGATCCTCATGTGATGATAATACCGCTGTATCGTCAGCATATCTTGCAACACTATTGTTTCTTAAGGTCGGTAGGTCAGCTGTGTATAATAGATATAACAATGGGCCAAGAAAACTACCCTGCGGAACACCCGAATATATTGGGTGTAAATCAGTATATTCGTCACCCTGTTCGACAATAAAATTTCTGTCTGTGAGGTACGATTTGGATGGGGCAAAAGTTTTTTAAATTTAACGAAGGCCCTTTTATCGTTCAAGTTTTTGTTAATTTGGTTGACTAATCTATGTATTTGTTCTATTCTTCCGTGTTTATTCCGGAAACCATATTGATGGTCTGGAATAATATTTCTCTTCTCTGCGATTACAGGTAACAGGCTTATAGGACTATAAGAGGAGATGTCTTCTGATATTTTCCCAGGTTTAAGAATCATAATGATTTGAGCCACTTTCCAAGTGCTATGAAAATAATTCAGTCTTAGCATGGCATTAAATATGAATGTTATTAATTTGATGTACTTTCCTGACAGCTCTTTTAATTTTAATTTTTCCAGTTGTTAGGTCAAAACCAGAAGCTTTTTTAGAATGGACTTCTTTATGTATTGTTTGTTTTACTTCCTTAACAGTAAATTTCTCATGTGGCAGGTCCATTTGAGGCGGAGAAATAGAAAGTTTACTTCTAAAGAAAATACCTTGATGTACAGGTTTTAAGTAAACTATTAAAATTTAGTCGAAATGTAAATTGAGATATGTTAGTCTTGAACTGGAACTTTAGATTTGTGTTGTTTTGTGTTAGCTCAAGTGTTATTTTGAAATTTAATTTTAATATAACGTAAAGGATACCCTGTGAAGTTAAATATAAGAAGGATGTATGAAAATTACATTTTTTGTGATTGTACGTTAAACATATCTAAAATTATTATTATTATGTTCCAACTCTATAAATTATCAAATGAAGCTCTTCATGACTGTGCAAGAATTTTGGATAAATAGTTTTGGTCGCTAAAATGATGTTTAGACTTCAGAATTAATTCTTCTACATCCATGGTTTCTATTAGATTTAGTACCCAGCAAGTATATCTTATTTTTATATTTGATAAATTAAAAAGGATAGTTGAAGGTTTAAACTGTTTTTAACTTTTTGTTAACTAATTGTTTTGTTTCTTCTTTACAGGTAAAATGTGAAAAAAATATATTAAACTTTTACCTAATTGTATCTACGTATACCGCCGCAGTATGTCTTTTTAAAATAACATTTAAATAACTTAACCTTAAGAACAATCTTGAAATCTTAAAGCACGTGAAGAATAAAATTTTTATTTAATATAATTCGAACTAATATAAATGTATCTATTTCTATATTTATCTTTGTCAGATCATTGGCGTTTCTCGAATATCGAATAATATGTTGGAAATTCAAGCTCCGTGCTCGATAGTATAGTATTTCGAACTGTCGTAGTCGCACGATTTACTTAATAATTCCCGATGCATCGCATCATGCCAGATCCCTCTTGCTCCGTCTCTAATACCTGGAAGGTCTTGTTCCAGAAACTTAGCTTCATTTGTGGCAAAACTGTAAACGAAGTGATATCTCCCGGAAATCTTGCGCGGTGTAAAGTTGGAGAGTTTGACGTAATTGACGTCGAAGCTTCGATTGTTATAATATAGTTCCGGACGAAAGCGTAGCAGTATCTGAATCATTTCTGATTGATATATATAATTTGTTTGGTTACTAGTTAACATATGAGATAATATATTATGTCGGACTAGTAAGCTTTCTAATTTATATTCTATTGCGACTGCTTTGACTATGAAATGGTACTTAATAATTAAGCATAAAATATTTGTTGAATTGTTGTTCGCTGATGAAAGTGTTATGTATGATACTCTATGATATTTTGGGCTTTTTATTGAAATAGATGGTCCCTTTTTTGATTGGCGATAATCAAAGAACCTCACAGAAAACTCTAATTTTTTTCTGGAGAGCAATAAAACATCGATATTGAAACGATTCCAAATGACATTATCAGCCAATTCTATATGCTGTATAAGAATATTATTAATTCATCAACTTAATGCATTTAATTTGGCAGCTGTCTAAATATTATTTGAGGACCTGAACTGGGGTTTTCATTAAATCCAATGCTGAAAAGAAAAATACTCAAAATCGGCATTCTTAAACATTGAAACCACAACGTTATTCATTTGGATATGACCGATCGATTACCATACATTTCTATAGGTGATTATGGGATTGATGGTGTTGATGATGAAGCCTTTTTGAAACAGTTTTAGTTTATGTAGAAATATTTTAAAACTGTAGAATTTAATAATATTTCAACTTTTTACTGTAGGTTGTTTAACAGTTTATATTGATATTTCGAATTAAGTTACTATGCATGAAAAAACAATTACATTACATATTAAAATCAGGCTTTTCCAAATAGTTCCTTAGTAAATTTCTTCATATTCCTGCTTCTTCAATGTTTGAATGCTGTTATAGTATAACATCTGTAGGCCTCTAATACCATGTATAAAATAGTATACAGTCAATACAGTCAGGTGACAAAATATTTTTATAAGTCCTGCCATAACATTAGCAATGTATTCGTTATTTTAAACTCGAGATCATGATGACAGAGAATTTTAATAGTTGATTAATTATTTACATTTCGAAAAATTAATTGTCCTTTTAATAAAACGTTTATTGAAAACCTATTAATCGTGACCAAAATAGCCTATAAGGAGTTTTCTAACATTCGAACATGATGATTGAGAAATGATAACATTCATGCTGATAATGGTCGTCAAATCCTGAGGTTATAGTAATTATTTCAAAAATAAAAATGGTTTTGTTAGAACTATCACTATTAGTATAAAGAGTTGTCTTATTTTTTTGTCAACTAGAAAATTTTTTCACCCATTTTTATTTTAATTTGACCAAAAACCTTATAACAATCTGAGAACAAAAGTTAACTAAGTTTGGTGCGGAGGAACCGTGTTTACAACACCTCTTAATCTATTATTTTGATTAAAAATCACAGTGATACACTTAAGTCTCAAATACAAGCAAATGCAAGTACCTGTTATACCAATATTTTGCCAAGTTTTTGAAACTTGGCGTTTTATCTTCTTATAGAATTATGAACTGCAGTGCAATAGTTAGATAGAATTAGTTAGTTCAGCTGCTGCCAAGTAAATGTCGGTGTCTGATTGATTTTAAGAATATTTTTTGAATAACCTGGTATATTAGTTAGAAATGTTAAATAGGAGATATAATTAATTAAATAAAAATCGTATTTAAATACAGGTTCAACGTTCTTTGTGTTAGTGTTAGCCGATTAACTGCTTCTGATCCTAAAAGTTATAAAAGATATAAAGAAAAGTGAACATTACATGATTGAATAGCGAGAAATATCTACAGCATTAAGAGCAATTAAACGAATTACATTGAATTGTGTGTTTTTAATTAATCATGACAATAAAAAAATAACTAAATAAAATAGTTAATAAAAGCACCTTCAGCATAAACCATATTTAATCTCTCGTTTCAATAAAGGAATGATAACAAAGGAGGTCGGCATTTAATTACGTATAATAAGCCCTTTGAAAATCAGTCGAATCTAATTTCTAGTACGGTTAAATAAAAAAAAATACCCATAGAAGGAAGCTGGAGGAGAATTAAATTATGTCGTTCGAACTGGCTGCCACTGTCAGATGCATCAGAAATTATAAAGTCGGTCTCGCGACTATGCCAGTTCGGATATCAATGCGAATGAAGTTCGGAAATTCAAAGTTAGAGGCCGTTTGATTAGACAGGAAACCGGGAATAAGAGAAAAATACCGAGGAAAATTATACGACATAATATTGCATTAGTTGTTTTGTCTAACGATTTTACAGATAATTACTTTTGATGGCATTCGCTTGCTTTGGATTTGATGTCAATTTATTATCGGTTCAATATTGTGGCTCGTTATAGTTTTTTAGTAGATATAATAATCAATCACCAATTTAATAAGGTCAAATGATCTTCTTTCCAGTGCTGGAATTGGCTTGTTGCATCCCCTCCTTTTCCACTACCCCTTAGATCTTCACTATCCCCTTCATAAACAAATTTTGTCCTTACCTTATTCGATCCAAGTTCTGTGTACTTCTCCACTCTTACCCTTGCTGTCAGCACATATATACCGATGGTTCCAAATGTCGCAGCGGGCTTGGCAGTGCATGG
The DNA here is from genome assembly GCF_030347505.1 of Rhynchophorus ferrugineus. Lineage (NCBI taxonomy): Eukaryota > Metazoa > Arthropoda > Insecta > Coleoptera > Curculionidae > Rhynchophorus > Rhynchophorus ferrugineus. Next base: position 83,389,464 of record NW_027472580.1, on the reverse strand, counting down.
TGCATGTGGTGGAAAACTGGGCATTCCGTTTCAATCTCCCTGAACAGGATTCAGTATTGACCGTTGAACTCTTGGCGATATTCACAGCTTTATCCTACATCACAACACAATCCTTCAAAGAATGGCTAATCCTGACCGACTACCGAAATGATCTCGAATGTTTCCTGGAACAGAAGTTTAACCATCCCCTCACTGTCAATCATCCGTAGCCTCTATCTAAATGGGTTCAGGCTAAATTTACTGTACTGTGGATCTTTTCTCACGTTGGCATACAAGGAAATGAGCGCGTGTTAGTGGTGCTAAAGCGGTAGTCTCCTCGCCCCGCAACATCGCGGTTGTTTGTGACCATACTGTCCTTATCCCATTCCATCCTTATCCGTTTCTTGATTCACAATGAACGAGGTCTTTCGGCCCAACCATAATAGGCCTTTTTGAGGTTAAAGCTGATGTTTTCTCTTCTTTTCGCACTTGATGACTTCGAGCCTACCTTCTCACTGTGAGTTTTGTCACCTCTATTTGAGTCTACTACATACTGAACGATTGTCCAAATGGTTTACCCAAATCAGAACTAAGTATGGGTACGGGAAATCGATTTTTCGACAGAATCTAGTCTATTCTAAGTTAACTGATCGCTTAATTACCACTTTGGTATGGGTGCTGATGTATTTGGTCTGGATAGAACCTCTACATTGTTATGGTAATGTTTGTAGTCCTGTACTTGTGTTCATTTTATAATTGTGTACTTTAAATTAATGCACACTATTTATACTTTTGACCCCCCTGTTTGTGTTATTAATTTTTTAGTTATTTATTAATTTATTATTTTATATATACACTTTATATCTATCCCCCGTCCCCCTTATATCAACTCCGCATTATTGGATAGTCGTGAAATGACGACATCACGACAAAAAAAGCTATTGAAGTTATTAAAAACAGTATTTTTACGGTTCTTTTGATATATATAACGAAATAATTTTTCAAAAAGTTCAGTTAATTTCATATGCATTTTCAACTTTATTTGAACAATACTTTATGAAATATAGCGTTTTTTTGGAAATATAGCCATTGAAACGTCATATCCTTTCAAAAAAAGTCCCCTTGGCGTTGTCAGGATAAAGTGGCTCATTTGAAATTAAAAAAATACAAATATTTCCGATTAAGATGTATAAAGCTGGTACTTCAATGAAGGAAAAAAATGAAATTAGGATTAGGATTTCGGCGGAGTTGTGATAGAAAAATCTTTCACTCAAGCACTTATTTTGAAAAAGTCTGCAAAATTGGGACAGCATTAGTCCCTAACGTCTTCAGAAATCATATATACAGTTGTAAAATAATGTTTTTTTTTTACTAGAAAGCGTAATCCTTAGTTATGAAGTTTATTTTCACTTTAACTTATATAAAAAGGCAAAATAGCAGTTATTGGGCGATAACTAAGCTTAGAGAGAGACAAATCCTTCTAGTTTTATTTATACTATATTAAAATTAAACCTTCCAGTGCACCTAATGCTATTTGTATTTATTCAGAATTATTTATTTAAAGCATACATTTTTGTCTTTACAGTTATTTCTCTAAGGAAATTTTCTTTTAGACTTCTTTGTATATGACTGCTTGCAAATTAATATTTGAATACATAATAACAAGTCAAATAAAGTACTTGTCGATAATCTGTAGAAAAAAACCTGAAAGCAACGAGATATATTTTAAAAGAAGAAAAATTATACTAAATGATGTGATATAATTAAAAGGAATTATATATAAAAAGATTTGTGATTCTTCATTGCAATACACAAATATGAAGATTAAATACACATAAACTCAAAATTAATGTCAACAAACATTAAAATGACAAAAATTAAGGCAAAAAATGTAAATGACAGTTGGTAGTTGTGTTTTTTCAACTGTTTATTTAAAATTTTAATCGGTAAGTATTATAAGAAATTAAAACCAGCAGTATAAGCTAATGGCTAATTAGTATATAATAGCAGACAACATAGTCAATTATTATTATTATCAATTATTTTATTATGTATGCTCGCACCTAAAACTATACAATAAGTTTAAAAATATTTATATAAAGATTATTACTTTTTTTGCTAAACAAGATTATGGTCGAGTATCGTTACACAATCTCTAGTATTTATTATAGAACTAGTTAGACTAGTTATGGGCTCAATGATAATTTGATAAGCATCATAGACACTTAACAAGTCAGGTATTATAAAGTGGTATACTGAAATTCATCATCATCAATCCATAGTCTGTCTTCGGCAGTTGGGCTTGCCAATGGCTTAAGAAATTAATTTGTTCAGTGTTGTTGTCATGAAATTATTTTTATATAAAACAAGGCTTGATCACAATAGTCAGCCTTGAACGATCATCGGCTGTATAAGCTATATTAAACCTAAGACAACTAGCATTTAAGCATTTTTACATTTCTCCAAGCTGGGCAACCAAACTTCCAAAAACGTATTCCAAATTAAAACATTTCTGAATATATAAAGGTATTTTAAAGGGTTCTATGCTAATTGAAACTATTACATTAAATTATAATGGGACATAATTTAACAATTGTTTATTTGTGGGTAAATGATTTGTATTTTACTAATAATATTTTAATAAATGGGTATCCTCAATTAATTATTATTTAATAAACTTCATTAAATTAATGAATGTAATGAACAACTGAAATATTTACAATTTTAGAATCCAAAAATTTATTTTCGACATGAATATCTCAACCTAACTCGAAAGAAACAATGTAAACTAGTAAAAATACTTAATTTTAGCACATTTGAAGGATATTTATTACTTGACAATATCTTATAAAACAGACCACATTTAAAAATTTTTAAACAGACCTAATACGACACTAGGAAAATACGGAATAATAATAATTAACGATAATGGATCATGATAAAGATATGATGAATTGTTATGACGATGAATGATGGAAGCATGAAGTACACAATATATATACATAAGCATAATATTCTGATAAACTTACTGAAGACGTGGTAATTTCATGATTATTTATACAATTTCATCATCAGATGTATTGCATTTTATATTTCCTTCCAAAAAGCTTCCTCCTTACTTTTCAATGCGAGTGGGTTTATTTCTATTTTTTCTTGGAACACCTGATAGGAACAGACCTCAACCTGTTCAGTTCATCTTTGTTTGATGCACTGTATTATTTTATTTTTAGTTGGTTTTTTACTGGCATTTCACTATAGATGGTCCTCAGTTCTTATCCAGGACCAACAGTGCTGTATTATTTTCCAAATTAGATACCGTAACGTACAGTCTAGTTATATCACTGGTACAGAGTATCAAGACGAACACCCTCATCTTTCGAAACTTCAAGATCGTATTAGATGTGAAGTCGTCCGTTTAAAATACTACAGTCCATGCATAGTTGAGGAATAAGTTGATCAAAATAGATTTCATTATGGTTTGGTCATTTCTGTCTAATGAATGTTGACAAATACCCCAGAAACTTCTGTGGCAAAATCGACATTTTGCCGACACTAACATTGTCCGAAGCCAGAACAGTTGCAGCAAATAACCAATTATGAACCGGCGGCACCAGAACTACTATTTGAGAAACTGAAGTACGTTAAGGTTGAGTATCCCAGCGTACCATAAGATAGTTAGCAATCTGTAGCCATACTGGCTTGAAAAGATTTTGTTTAGTTATATCAATAATTCGTACCAAACGTTGTCAGCAATTTGTTCTAGGGACTGAAAAAAATATTTCTTCCACATAACCTTTCAATGGTAATAATTATTCTATGGTCCCATTCCTTGAGTAATAATTATGGCTCTCCTAAGCAAATGTTCGCATATTTTTCCAATGACTAAATCGAGTGCAGGAGATTCTCATAGATCCAGATTAGCTTGGTTTTCTATCTTTTGTCTCCAGTCCATGATTGATTATTGGTTGTTATGGGAGGTATAAATTTTATGGGACTAATAATCATTTTGGTTGCTATCTATAGTAAGTAATCCGCTTCTTTAAATACTGGTAGTTCTTGCAGCAAGAAGTTAATTGTTTCTTAAAATATTTCAGAACAGATATTAAAATTGACTGCAATTGAATATATTTCGTTTTTCTTTTCCATTTTCAGGATCCATCAGTATAGTCATTTTCACGGCCTGTCAAATATATCTCTATTTTTAAATTGGATTGGATTTTATAAAAAAATGCATTTACAAAGTATTTAAGGAAACTAAATAAATATATTAAAACACTATATATATAACAAAATATATATTTATATTTATATATATATATATATATATATATATATATATATATATATATATATATATATATATATATATATATATATATATATATATATATAAATATTTAAACACCAAATAACTTTAAAAAAATTAAAAAGTTTCAGAACTAAGCCCTTCAAAAGAATTAAATTATGTTGCACGAACTGTCTATCAGTTTCAACTGCAGCCAATCTCGCAACTATAACCTAACTAAAAGTGGATCAATTGTAGCCGAAGAAGTTCGGGGCTCTCGCTATACTGCGACGGATAGAGCGGGCATGCCGGCTGGATTTAATAAATATTATATAAACGCAAACAATTTACGATGTATTTGTTTTGTTTGCAATATAAGAAATTGGTTTTCTATTGGTTGGTTTCTTATACAACTTTCATAAATTAAAGAAACTATTTAATGATGCAGAAATGTATAGATTTTTAAAATACGTTAGATAAATATAACTAGATTTATACAAAACAAATATGTTTAGAGAGAATATCAGAATTTTCTTATATGATTTATTATTTACTGGGGATTTAAAGTTAATTAGCACAATTTTTAGATGAATTGGTTTCCTCAAATAGTTTGTAAATGGATTATTTTTCTCAATTTCGTTATATGAGAGTCGCGCAAAAATAGAGACATATTTCGCAGGCCGTGAAAATGACTATACTGATGGATTCTGAAAATGGAAAAGAAAAGCGAAGTAGATTCAATTGCGGTCAATTTTAATCTCTGTTCTGAAATATTTGAAGAACCATTTAACTTCTATCTGCAAGAACTACCAGTAATTAAAGAATCGGATAACTTATTATGGATGGCAACCAAAATGATTAGGAGTCCCATAACATTTATACCTCCCATAACAACCAATAATGAATCATGGACTGGAGACAAAAGATAAAAAACCAATCTAGTTGCTGAATATCGGTCAGTAATAAATCTGGATCTATGGGAATTACCTGCACTCGATTTAGTCAGTGGAAAAATTTGCAAACAGTTGCTTAGGACAGCCATAATTATTACTCAAGGAATGGGGCCAGTACGAATTATTGATATAACTAAACAAAATCCTTTCAAGTCAGTATGTAGCAATATTATCGTCTACTATACCAGTTAGCAATCTGTAGCCTTATGGCTATAGATTGCTAACTGCCTTATGGTACGCTGGGATATTCAACCTTAACATACTTCAATTTCTCAAATAGTTGTTCTGGTGCCGCACTAAATCTCGCTATAATTGGTTATTTGCTGTAACTGTTCTGGCTTCGGACAGTGTTAGTCTGGATAAAAAGTCAATTTTGCTACAGAAGTTTCTGGGGTATTTGTTAACATTCATTCGACAGACATGACCAAACCATAGTGTAAACTATTTTGATCAATTTATTCCTCAACTATGCATGGACTGTAGTATTTTAAACGGATGACTTCACATCTAATACGATCTTGAAGTTTCGAAAGATGAGGATGTTCGTCTTGATATTCTGTACCAGTGATATAACTAGACTGAACGTTACGGTATCTAATTTGGAAAATGATACAGCACTGTTGGTCCTGGATAAGAACTGAGGACCATCTATAGTGAAATGTCAGTCAACTAAAAATAAAATAATACAGTGCATCAAACAAAGATGAACTGAACAGGTTGAGGTCTGTTCCTATCAGGTGTTCCAAGAAAAAATAGAAATAAACCCACTCGCATTGAAAAGTAAGGAGGAAGCTTTTTGGAAGGAAATATAAAATGCAATACATCTGATGATGAAATTGAATAAATAATCATAAAATTACCACGTCTTCAGTAAGTTTATCAGAATATTATGCTTATGTATGTATTCTGTACTTCATGCTTCCATCATTCATCGTCATAACAATTCATCATATCTTTATCATGATCCATTATCGTTAATTATTATTATTCCGTATTTTCCTAGTGTCGTATTAGGTCTGTTTAAAAATTTTTAAATGTGGTCTGTTTTATAAGATATTGTCAAGTAATAAATATCATTAAAATCTGCTAAAATTAAGTATTTTTACTAGTTTACATTGTTTCTTTCGAGTTAGGTTGAGACATTCATGTCGAAAATAAATTTTTGGATCTAATAAAACCCCGCGATAAATATAAATAAAAATTCTATAAAATATTGAGTTCACTGCTTATTTTCTAAACTGATATTGATTTTTATAAGTGTTTTTAAAAAGATTTCTAACTGGCTTGCGTTAAACTTTCCTTGGCGGCAACTTTGCGACAGCTTGATTAAAAGGCTGCAAACCTTGGAGCAGTTTGGGGTTAATTAATTTTTTACGGACAATTATTTAGGAGTGGATTTTTAAAAGTTTAAAAATAAATGAGTACAGAATTCGTAGAGGAAACGAAATCATAATTAATTTTCTCTTTATTCGTATAACATGTATTGGGAGCTCGTTCTTTTTAAATAAAAATTTGATATTCTATGAAAGTAATCTACTGTTGGGGAATTATGGCTTGGTGAAAGTAAAACGAAATAAAATAGTGGTGGTTACATGATGTGACCGATATTTATTAGCGTTACATTAAATATGAGGAATTCCTGCATGTATTCAAAATCTGAGATAATGCCACAAGGTCGCTACATACTCATTAGTATCTTCAGTTATACACTTTCAAATAGATATTCGATGATTTTACAGGATGTCACTAGTACAAAATCGCTTAAACGCTTTTTTATTGGATCTACTCTCTATGTAAATCATGGGCTAGTCTAGGAGAGCTATCCATATTGGCAGTGTATATGGAGGTATCAGAACGGTGTAGTGGTATACTTATATCAATTGAAGAAACTGAATGACGAATTGGTGCAAAAATACTAGCAATATTTTGTAAGACGCAAAGTCGTCTTCTTGTGTGACAATGACTCAAATGTAGCGCTTTTTAGTTATCATGGAACTATTAAAATTATCAAAATATGGATCGAATTGCCATCTCTTCTTAAAAAAATTCATCGTTATTGCAATTCTGGAAACACTCACAATGACTTATTCCATTTAAATCAGATCGATAACTTTTAGTTAAAGAAGTGTTATGTGTGTTCTTTACAAATATATTTGGTGATGATACAATATAATAAGTAATGCTACAATACTTATCTTTAACTTCTTCAAGATTATCGACAAAAATCTGTAAAGTTATATATATATAAGCCTTTGTATATGGCGTGTTCTTCTTACCTACTATTTCACCAATCTTCTAGCTAAATTATGAACCCGCTGTTAATACTCTCTACAGCTATACAATCCATCTACTATATTTTTTGTTATTTCTACTATGTACAAGTTGCAGTACTTCTCTATCCAATCGTAAACTAATACTTAATAATTCTAAGAATAATTATCATCTATCCATAGACAATACTTGGGATATCAAATAATATATACCTTTTTGTGCAGCAGAACTTGGATAAGACTGTTCATAATCAAGCGCATCAAGCGGTAAGATCGATATACCTTTTTTGAGGCGGTTCTGCGACTTCTACTTGAAATATTGATTGATTGATATTGCCATAGAAGGATATTTCTTTGCTTTTCAACAAACATGTGAAAATTTTGATGATCTGTTCATCCAGATTTATTCCGCTACTCTGTTTTAATTTTTAGTAAAAATATCTATGTAAATAAATACGTTTAATTTAGTATATATGAATATTAATTTAGAAGTTTTTGGAGAGAAATGTTACGTTTGCTAAAATATCTTTAAGTTAAAAAAAAAAACTTCAAACAGAAGGAAATAATTGTTTAAACTAACGGGACTATGATACTATAGTCAACTCAAAATAGCAGTGACACGGAAGAACTCTCAAAACATCGCAATGTTGCCGCATCAACTCTGAGTTTTAGTGCAATTTGGCTCTGATATATACAACATTCTAATATAAATAAAATAATTGAACAAATATTTTATTAAATATATACATCAAATGGATTTATTATCGAAAAACTATTTATAGGTGTTGTTTTATTATATATACATTTAGCTTTTTTCCGCACTACTATCGGTAGGGTTCTAGGCACGTTTTTGTTTGTAGTGGTAGTGGCCCCGAAGGCCTAATCCACGTAATTAAAAATTGTATATCTGAGTAATGTATTATACTTTCATTAGAGAGCATATTTATATTTTATGCTTAGTTCTTGTTTGTATCGATGCAATGTATCCTTGTAAAATCATTATGATATTACTATATTTCGCTTTAGTTTGTCTTCTTACTATCTATATACATCTTTCTTGATAAAACTGCATTTAATCACTGAATTCTCCTTAATGCATTTGTCATATCTGCAAAACAGTTAGTATTATTTCTCTCGCCATACATGTAAAACAAACGTTCATGTATATTCTGAACCACATACGCACAAAGCTTTCACACTCTATAATACAATTCCCTACAATTATATTAATTTCCTCTTTCATCACTCTCTCTTGTAATCGTCAGCACTGAATCTTAAACCAACATTCATAAGATTATATTCGATCACTCTCACTTTCACAAGTGAATAACTAAGCTGTTTATTTCCAATCTATTAAAAACATGCTCAAGATTCTACCATTTGTGAATTTGTTCTTCAATGTATCTGATCGAACTTACACAAACCGAAGATGCTATTTTCAACAATGCCTCTTTCCATAAATCCAGACAGTTCTGGTTTGAATATCCCCCTCGACCTTAGTATCTATTGTAATAATTCTTTGCAATACCCCGTATCAACTCAACTGGATTAAAGTGCAGTGATAGGGAGGAAGACGTAATACTCTGTGGCCATAATATACAGTAATCTGATCTATTATGTATCTTTTCTTAGGCTTATTTCTAAAAAAGTTAATTACATAAAATGTAATTAAATATTTCATTTATATTTACCATGTAACAGCATGAAGAACTATAAGTCTGCAATGAATAAATGTTATGACTAATAAAACCTAATCGGTAGTTTTTCCAACATATACCTTTTTCCATCAGTTTTCGTTGTCTTTAAAATATTTATAATTATCTTGCCATGAGCAACCCAATATACCATTCTGAAATATTCATGTCTCGTTTAAATATATAAATTGATATATTTCTTCCTTGATATTGTTATAAGTTTTTAAAATTTGTATTCTTTTAAAAGCAATCTCTGGATGTTCCATTAAAGCCCTTCGTCGGTTATTTTTACACCACTTAAATCCTATAGTATCCAACAATGTATGAACGGATGTTCTACATCTTTCAAGTAGCTGTATAGCTTTTGGATTTTTATGGATACTACCCAGGCTAACAATTTTCTCTGAAATAATTGTATTAAATTATGTTTCGATTAAAAAAACTACTCACTACTTTATACATTTCGTATATTTGATCTCTGAAACAACAAATTTACAACTTTAGACAGATACATATCGACACTCGTGTCACTGCTATTTTGAATTGACTATAGATCGGTATCTACTAATAGAATTACATAATAGAAGTCTGGCTTAGATGCATTTCAATTTTGGTGCTTTTTAATATTGTTCTTGATATTTAAAGTACTAAAAATGCTTGAGTATTGCAAAATAAATCCATAAATTATTCACAGTCCTTATAATATTAATATTGAAATAATTTATTACCTCGGATGCTATTATAAAAAGTGATATATCTTATTGATTTTTTTAAACTCCCAGATGTCCGAGGAACATTTACCATTTCAAGAATCTCCGCTCCCATTTATCTAAAACTCATTTTTCTCTATGATCTTTTTTAGTTATATGCCCCATTTTTCATCTCTGTACCTATTTGATATATGTTAGTTCGTTTTCGTGCGACACGCCGTCTGTAGACATTGAAGCAGCTGGAATATGATATGAAATAAATAATGTATTACATATTTGGGCGAGCTAGTAGTATTCAAATTAAATTCGTTTTCAGTGGAATGGCGTAGAAGTAAGAACGATTTTGTAAATAATTCTCTCTTTGTAATTATGTTATCTTAAGTGAAAACATAAAGTGATATAAATAATTTGAAAAAGTATTGAAGATTTAGATAGAGTATTGTGATGATTCTTCATAATTTAGAAATAATTTTAAATATAGTTGTCTTTTCTTTATGAGATTCGACTATTCGAATATTATTTATATGATTGAAATATGAATATATAATATATCCAATAAAACACCCAATCTAGGTTATCAAAATTTATGACGTCAGCACATCGCAAAGTTGCTGCTTTGACTTTGACTTCTGTTTTACAACACTTGCCTATCTAGAAGACTTTAATCAGTAAAATAAAAAGGAAATATCTTCTGAGAAGTTTAAAACGAATTTCAAATTTTTACAAACCGATGGAGTGTTAGAATTCAGCAGCTATGGTTTACTGTTATTGATGGAATTTACAATGACTAACAAAATATAATTTAGAGTGTGATTTAATATTAGTTATATAAATTATTTTAGCTCATAATACTAAGTGAAAAGTGAATAATAGGAAGTTTCAATAACTATTAGGAACATATTTTTTTAGTTTATATATTACATTGTTAATAGTCGTGGCCGTAAGTGTTGAGTTCTTTAGTGTCTAAGACATCAATTTCAGCACGTGTGATGTTCGTAATACTGACATGCTAATATAATCTATATAAAAAGTTGCAGGCTATTATCACTATGTTGGTATGTGAGCTGTGTACCACCGAAATATAATAGTATTGTATAAGTCCAGATATAATGGGTTGCAGAAAATCGATTTTCTAACACTAACTGATAATATATATACAAAGGTTTAGAAGGTTTTTAGTAAGTTTGTGATATATCCATAAATGTTTAGAATATTTTACGGACTGTTAGCTTTCAAACGCGCAAAATTTATTACTTCAATAAGTTGAATTCTGCAATTTTCAACTCATTTTTAGACAAAACCGTAACCACATTATCCGCAATCTGTTTTACACTATTTTTTGAACAGTTCCGATATTATTGATTATAGGTTTATAGGGTCTTATAGGTTTTCCCCAGGTACTTTTTTATTAGAAAATAAAGTATGAATTTTGAGGCATTTATTACATATATTAAAATATTTGTTACATTAACGCTCTTTTATTTTTATCCAGAAATTTTATCCAAAATGTATATTCATGAAATCTTCATAATCTTTGTTTTTTTCATTTGTACATGTTAAAATTGAAGGATGGGTAAGTAGTGAAGTGATAGAAACTAACGGGATTATTTATGGTTTATTAGAGTGACTAAAGAGTTACAGTTGACGACATAGTTACTCAAGGGAGCCCGGAGAAAGAAGAGACCGTCAATTTTTTTCTTACGCCAGAATGACCAGCTCGGACCGGGATAGGAAAGTGTTTTGCGGCCAACAAAAACCATGGGTTACGACTGGGATTGTCGTAGTTGGTTATCTGCCGGGGTTTGTGGATGGGTAGGGATTTTATCAAAATGGTATTATGTTCTAAGGTATCTATGAAGAACCTTACACTGAGTATGTTCCTGAAACTCGTCACGAACGGGTTGCCTGATTCGAGGTTAGTGTTGACGTTCTTCATAAACCATGGACCATTGAGTAACGCGCGGACTTTTTCGGATTGGAACAATTGGAGTAGTTCAAGTTGTCTCTTAGAGACATACCTGTACGACAAATGTACTCCGAAGAGGCAGTCTGGACGGACTAGCATTTTATATAGAGTCGTTTTCTGGGGGATTGGGAGTTTACATTTTCTTCAGAGAACTGAGAGATCGATGGGTATCTGTGTAGGGCTTTTATAGGTCCAACTCTATCATAGGGTCCTTGGTTGTGGACAAGACTTGGGTGTTTTCTCTTTTATTGTTGGGAATTCCATAATCCTATTAAAACCTTTTGTCTACAGGGGAATATTATACTATTTAGAAAGACCAATACATATTGTTATCGTTAATTGTTCTGATACAGGATGGATGCTCACATATCTGTTTGATATCCAATTTGTGAAAGTTATAGAAATTTCATATTTTCTAGACTTTTTGATGGATTTCTAAATTGTTTCTTTTTTTACACACACTATTGCTCTTGTGGATATTTCAAATATGCTTCTCTTAAGTAATATGGATATTATGTGGCTGATTTTCATTTTCTAAGGTTTACATTGGATAAAGGCTATGAAATTTAATAATTTTATGATGAAGACGTGATGTGGCTTAAAATCATCATTCTGTGTATCTTTCTTTCATGTAGACCTGGTAGATTTTGTAGATTGCCCTCGTGAGATTTTTAGCTATTGAAAATTAAATCCGAAGACCAAATGGGATTACAGTTATTGATAGCGTATGTTACGGATTGGTATGTTTCGGGTTGCCTTAACATTACTTTTTGTGCAAGCGTGCGGATATCCTACCCAAATTGTCCCTCTACCCAGTTTAAGACAACTATATAATATAAAAATACTGAGGCATCAACTAATTAAGGAACGGCTGTTTTACTCAATAGTTAATACTCTCAAAACATCTTCAATAATATCAGTTCACGCGGATATAACCAGAAGACTTCATGTTATAACTTACTGTATAATTTACCAATTAGTTGCACCATTAATAGGAAACAAAATCGGATAAGATTTGTTTTAAATGAAGAGCGACAATGTGATCTGACATCGGACAAAATTTAACATGTTTCAGCGCAAGATGTTGAAAATAATATAGATTTCAATCATAAAGTATATCGTCGTCGGATTGGGAATTATTACTTTGTTTTTTCTTCTTCTCGAAACTCTTTCTGTCTAAAAGTTCGAGCGCATAAAACTCACATACATTTATTTCTGGCACGTAATAAACTCAAAAAGAAATCAGCATCCTAAACGAACCAATTTCGCAAACGCCGGCATATGTTATCGCTGGGAGGGGACCAACGTAACTTTCCTTCGGCTTTACCTTCTCCCCCATTCCCCCTTTGGAGAAAAAAAACCATCGATTTTTATATATGACCCTTCTACGTTTTCTTTCTCTTTTCTGCGTTTATTCGATAAATTTTAGACGATATTTAGATTCGTCAACGCCGTAATATCAATAATGCATCGGATTTCAAATCGAAACCTTTCAACGATAATATAAACGTCTAGCGTAATGGGGAAAGGAAAATTTATACATATATAGAACATTTCTTATAGAAGTCAAATGTGATCTAAATATAGCTTTCGGAATATTGTATTTCGATTTATAGGGGTTGTTTCGGGATTTTTTGCAATATTAACTCATTGTTCTTCATTAGTGAATTAATTAAGATTTATACGTGACTTTGAGCATAATTTTAAACAGGTTCTTCTTGGTAAAGTGTAATAACATGGTATTTGCAACTAATTATCGGATTTTTCTATTTGTATTTATTGCATTGTTGACATAATATCAAGCTTTTAATCATGAGCTATTTACAACTTCATAAGATAGTAAATAAAATGTATAGTGCTTCCATTAAAAAAGCTGATGGCCGCCATCAAAATTTATAATGCAACGTTGCCATATCAAATTTTCTTATTATTATTTTTATTTTTTATATTTTAGTCTCCTTCTTAGCATCGATGGTTTATCTGGACTGGATCTACATTTTAACGTGCTCCAAACTGCGGTACTCGCCAATAAGCTTAAGGACTGGCGAGTGACCATTTTAGAAATCATTCCAGAAGAAATCCGGTCTTACTCAGCCTGGTTACTGGTGTGACTCGGATCATTTTCCTTGTCGGATTTTATACTCTTGCCTAAGACGATCATAAATATTATACAATCACAGAGATTAATTTACGACTATCATATTACGATTATCTCAGTAGGATTCGAAACCGCGACTTACGCAACAGTGGGAGGACCATCCTGTCGCTTTTACCACTGCGCTAACCAATTCAGCCTACCTAAAATTTAAGTTTTCGTTTATTTTGACTTTGTTATGACAAAATACTGATATAAATAAAATAATGAAACAGAATATTGTTTAGGTTAGAGTTGTTTTATTATTTAAACATATAACTGCTTTCCACACCACCTATAAGATAGAGTTCTAGGCGCTTTTATTGTAGTGTTATCCCCTGGAGGCTACCTGATTATCAATTGTTTATCAAAGTACTTTTTGTATTGTACTTTCTCTAGAGAGCTTATTTATCTTTTAACGTTTAGATCCGGTTTCTTTTGTTTCTTTGTTCTCTTGTCAGTATATTTTTCTTTAGTTCCTTCTGTTACTACCTATGTACACTTTCTTCAGAAATTTAGATTTACAGATGCGTTCTCTCTAAACCTTTTGGAATATTTGCAAAACTGTTAATATTCAATCTCTTCTCACAAATAATGCTAACGTATATTCTCAACAATCACATATCTTTCACAAAATCAACAATCACACAAATATTTCATACTCTACAATACGATAGCATACATTATTTGGCAAATAATTTTGGATTTAGCACATGCGCACTATATTGTATAGAATAAACTATAGAAAGGAATAAATTATATCGTCTTGCTTTTCTAATTACATTCTTTTCGAATCGAGTAGATTTGATGAAAGCAACAAAAAATTCAGGAATATTTATATTTTATTCAGCACTAATAATTCTATAGCATTTAAAGCGATATTTTTAAAAGCTATGAAACCCAAACAGTATCAATTTCATTTATAGTGGGAATGTTAGCTGCCAATTATACAACAAATTATTTTCAACATAAAATAGAAATGAACATATCTTAAAATTTGATCCAGAAATAGCAGCCGATTTAAAATCGATATCAAGAACTGAGAATAAAATTACTCTTCTTGTGTTGGACGTAGTCAATTTATTAATGAGAGATATCCGTCAAGAATAGTAGCAAACATTTTACTAACCAGTAATACATATTTACTTTAATCATGATATATTTTAGTAATGATTTATATTTTATAGGTGACCTTGAGCTAGAATTTTTTTGGAGTGAAAGTGTAATTAGAATAAGAGAAGAAGAAATTAAATAGGATTTTGTCAGGATGCAAGAACAGTGGAGAGTGATACAACGAAAAGATTAAATTTGCTAACAAGAGTTGATCTGGATCTAATAGACATAATATAAAAGGATAAATGCCATTCTAATAATCTAATGGCTACTTCTCTGAAGATCGAAGTGTGGAGCAAACAAGGAAACGAAAACGTATCTTTATAAAAGTGTATCGGTAATGAATTATCTCAGATATCTGAAGCTGTTTATGCACACGCGCCAAACTGTGATTATTTTCTGTTTCCTAAATAAATTTGACCCAATGTACGCATGCGCCTAATCCTAATTTATATGCAAAGTAATGCATGCTCAATATGAAGCTTCAGGAATAAAGCCTGGTTGCATAATTAACAATGATATATCGAAAAGTATTATGACTAACCAAATCTAATAAAACGTTATTCTAACTTTTACTATCTATCTATTTTCTAGAGATATCCTCATTAATTACATAGTGATATTTATTTGTTTCCTTCCTTATCACCCTGTTTTGGTAATTGCCATCAATGGACCATCAGCTCACAGCAAAAAAGTCTCATTCAGTCACTGTCAATAATCTAAGAATCACTGTTCAAGTTCATTGCCAAATTGATAATTTCTAATCCATTGAAGACTTGATAACAATTCCACCATGTGTAAATTTCTGTTTTCGTCTCTCTGATTGTAGACAATACTTCTTTCTACAGTGTATTATTTGGGCTTGTTTCTAAATTACATAAAATATAAACCTTTAATATATTACCCGAGTGACCAAACACTAACTCAGCTCCAGGAATAAAGCCATGTCTGTTTGAATCATAAAAAATAATATATCTATAATGAATTATTGAAAAGTATCATGACTAACAATACCTAATAAAATGTAATTCTAACTTTTACTGTCCATCTACTTTTGTTGTCTTTACCTACTTTATTAACATTTTGTTAAGAGTGGCCCAATGTCTTATTTTAAAATATCCATGTTTCCTCTAGATACATAGAAAATGATATAATAAATCTTGTGTAATTTTATCATATAGCTTTAAAAATTATGTTCTTTCAAAATCAATAACTTTAGGTTCCATTCATCGTATGTTTCGTAACAGTACATGAAGTGATGACTTATACTCCTCAAAGAGCTGCATATCCCTAAGTTTTCTATGCATACTTTGCAGACTGATACTTTCTCTGAAGTAATTATGTTCTATCGAAAAAATTTATTCACTGTTTTTATACGTTTGCTAAATTTGTTGTATTGTACCGCTTTTTTCCACCGCTTCAACACGCTAAAACATATTTGCACTAAAACTGCAAGTATTAATCTCTTTAACATATTTTAAGGGCAAGAGAGGGATCCCATTATTTCGTCCCTGTTTCATATAACGATTAGAGAGGCAACTAGTTCCTGACTATTTAACAGCTTTAACATTTATACTCAGAGTAATTCCAAATATTAAACAGCACTTCTTTATCTTTTTTTAACTAAGGTAATGCTAATTCGTAAAATGAGAAAGAAAAATCCGTTCCGAGTTTAATACTAATTTTACCTTTTTATAAACTGAAGTTGGCTATACACTCGAAGTCACCTCTGACGTGCATTAGTTGTTTAATTTATGATGAATTGTTTACAGATTCTCAAATTTTTAAAATCACACATTTTATATACATATATTTGTATCATCATCTATTCATAGCCGATGTTCTTTAACACACAATCAGTTTATCAGTTGCAGGGATATAATTGCAAATTTATGACTGCGACTTCTTTTAGTAGGGTAAACATCCTATAAGGAAATCCATCCTAGTCATGCCAGTACCTGATATATTTTGAGTTGGTCTCTCAGTTAGTTCACTTACCATTCACTAGCTTTAATTCTCCAAATTTGGCGTTTACTCACGCAAGTATTACACTAAGATCAGATAAACCCTAGTTAGCTAAAAGGAGACAGTAAAGAATAACAAATAGTTGCTACAAAAGAAAAATCATCGACATCTCATCAACCTGTTTGCATTTATATTACTGTGGATTACTAGCACTCACTATATCATATACATACATATATATATATATATATATATATATATATATATATATATATATATATATATATATATATATATAAACTAAAACTATATTCGTCATTTCAAATTCAGATAAAACTGAGTGGTGGCTCTTTGGAGAGTCAACAGTTTTTCTAGCGAAGATTACGCGCACAATTTGTTATAATAAATAATCGCAAACATTAATTTACGACCATGTCCCAACAGGATTCGAACCCGCGTCTACCGCAACAGTAGGAGGACCGTCCTGTCATCAATACCACTTCGCCAACTAAGCGGGCATTTATGTTTATTCATAGATTTAATATGTAAGCAATAAGTACAAGTTTAAGTTTAAAAATGTAGATTAAAAGGATAAATAAATTACCGAAAAAAAACATATAAAGCCGAGCATCAAAAAAAAACTTGCAAATACTAAGAAAAGTCCGATATTATTAATAGCATATTGAACACATATAGCACATTGTATAATTAGCCATGAATTTTCAATGATTAGTTATGAAACTATCACACCACAATCACTATCGAACCATACTCAATCCAAGACCAACATGGTCACCAAACCAGCATTACCACCAACCACCATTACTATTAGAATCGCAGCCAGACTAATTTTATAGTGTAGTAACCAGTTGACGGTAAAACCATCGGGCTGAGATGAAGCAGACTTCTTTCCATTAAACGTAGTTTGTGAACCGTCGAAACCATTACATTTGGTGACTTTTGTATCATTAAGCAGAGTCTACAAGTCGCCAACAAGAGAGGACACTCTAGAGAGATTATTATCGCAGGTTTTATGATCATCCATCCAACAGTTAGGCTAAGACTTTTTTACTGACCAGTTCTACACCATTTTGCGTACACAATCTATCTCGGCAACATCATAAGACTAGTACATTAGTAATAATCTTAATAAAAGATTATTTGTAATTTAATTTGTATTATTTTAATAAATTCCTTCCCAAAGAAGAAGTCAAAACAATCTCTTCCATTCATCAACAATACGAAAAAATATGAAATAATAATGATTGATACATTCTCAATTAAGGTTGGTTATAATTTTATAAAATTCTCAACTTACTCTCATTCTACATCATCTTCATTTGCCTTATTCAGATCCATTAGATTTCTGGTTATTCTCTGAAGTTAAAAAATCGCCTCGAGAGTATAACCTTGATAAGATGTTAATTTTAGAAAAATTTAAATTATACTTCTAAGGGTCTAAACACATCGAAAATTTTATTTAATGACTATTTTGAATACTAGAACATATTTGCATAAATGCTTTATCTGCAAGGGTATTTTTAACGGGACGAAATACGTTTTGAGATATAGCCTTTATGCATATTATTTTAAAAGAACCATTTTTAGTCATGTTAGTTCCAAAATATTTTCTTCTGTAACCTTTTCGTTCATTATATGCAACAACGGAATATCATGGAAGATTTTCCAATTCTTCTTCTACTCCTATAGGTGTGGTACAATTATCTACTACACTATAACTTTTACTAATATTAATTACAGTATCTTTCCTCTTGTATGTATTTCCTTGTATGTTCTAACATGTATTTTCTATCCTTTTACATCATAAAATAATATTTAAATTAATGAGTTTTATATTTGTGAATAAATGTCAGCCAGTATTTTTTTATATTGTGAAAAACCTTTTACTACACAAAAGTACAAGCACTATGCATAAGTATGCAATGTTATTATTTGATACATATGTCATTTTGCTCTACCAAAATTAAACTCAAAACTACACAAGTTATGTTTCATGAAAATAACAGCAATATATATTTATTATAGGGCACCTGAAAGTTTTGTGCCTAAAGGCTTGCATTTAAATTAACTTTCTAGTTTCACTAAAAGGAAAAAACCGCTTTAAGTCATCTTCATGTTGCCAATAACTTGATACATTTAAGATTCCATTCTAGCAAGAAAAGCTTTTTAAAAATCTCACTATACATTTAAAATGATTCACATACGATAAAGATCATTCAACAACCAGTTACAGTTGGTCTTCTTCAGTCTGCGAGCGATTGGTTTTCTATCTAATCAGGCAGCAGAGCGTGTAGGTTTTCACGGAGGTGTAGTCTAACTTAGCGTTTCGCAGCGAATCTTTTGATTGCTTCTTTGACCATAAGGATTTCTAGGTCTCCTAACAAGTTACAAGAGCTCCTTTTGAAATCTTTAAATAATATCCCTATTGCTATCCTGGGTTCAAACTCACAATTAATTATAAATGATAACCATATTTTGTATTATCATTTTGGATTTTCTTCCAGATATCTTATTTTTAGCTTTGCAAATATGCGACTACTAACATGCTCCACCTATTTTAGTTTGATGACATAAATCTTTCTTGGTTTTACTACAAATAGTGCTATATCATCGGCGAATATGATTATTGTAATCCCCTCAATTTAGACATAGCACTGGTATAAAGTAGATCGAAGACCGAAGCCCATCAAGTAATCTACAATTACTGCTGCATGATAATACTACAGAATATTACAATTTTAAGCTCCCTTGTTTTTACTAACCTTAAAAATCACCAGATTTCTTATTCACTACTCTCTGTATATGAAATGTAGAAATAAATGTTGTTTGGACGTTATTAAAATTAATAATAAAAATGTTATTTAAATATCATCGAAACAAACTTCCAAACTTAGTTTTCTCTAGATTTTCTATATTTTACAAAACAATACAAAACACTTACCCCCTTATTCTATCCTTATAGGAAGAGGGTAGAAACTGAAAATTATATTTTTAGACCGACAAAGGAGATATTTATCGATTGGTACCCTTCTCTAGTCTAGACCGTTTTCTTATGATTGTTTTTCTTTCCGATAGAGAACTGTGTTTATTTACCATAAAAATGGAACTGCCTGTCACTTTCATCCGTCTCCGAATATTTAGTTGTCATATATATATATATAAACTAAAACTATATTCGTCATTTCAAATTCAGATAAAACTGAGTGGTGGCTCTTTGGAGAGTCAACAGTTTTTCTAGCGAAGATTACGCGCACAATTTGTTATAATAAATGGATGTTTGGCCTCTCTAAAGGAAACTAAATATTCGGGGACGGATGAAAGTGACAGGCAGTTCCATTTTTATGGTAAATAAACACAGTTCTCTATCGGAAAGAAAAACAATCATAAGAAAACGGTCTAGACTAGAGAAGGGTACCAATCGATAAATATCTCCTTTGTCGGTCTAAAAATATAATTTTCAGTTTCTACCCTCTTCCTATAGGGATAGAATTCTGGGGGTAAGTGTTTTGTATTGTTTTGTAAAATATAGAAAATCTAGAGAAAACTAAGTTTGGAAGTTTGTTTCGATGATATTTAAATAACATTTTTAATTTTATTTTAATAACATTTTTAAGGCTACTGAAAACAAGGGAGCTTAAAATTGTAATATTCTGTAGTATTATCATGCAGCAGTAATTGTAGATTACTTGATGGGCTTCGGTCTTCGATCTACTTTATACCAGTGCTATGTCTAAATTGAGGGGATTACAATAATCATATTCGCCGATGATATAGCACTATTTGTAGTAAAACCAAGAAAGATTTATGTCATCAAACTAAAATAGGTGGAGCATGTTAGTAGTCGCATATTTGCAAAGCTAAAAATAAGATATCTGGAAGAAAATCCAAAATGATAATACAAAATATGGTTATCATTTATAATTAATTGTGAGTTTGAACCCAGGATAGCAATAGGAATATTATTTAAAGATTTCAAAAGGAGCTCTTGTAACTTGTTAGGAGACCTAGAAATCCTTATGGTCAAAGAAGCAATCAAAAGATTCGCTGCGAAATGCTAAGTTAGACTACACCTCCGTGAAAACCTACACGCTCTGCTGCCTGATTAGATAGAAAACCAATCGCTCGCAGACTGAAGAAGACCAACTGTAACTGGTTGTTGAATGATCTTTATCATATGTGAATCATTTTAAATGTATAGTGAGATTTTTAAAAAGCTTTTCTTGCAGAATTCTAGAATGGAATCTTAAATGTATCAAGTTATTGGCAACATGAAGATGACTTAAAGCGGTTTTTTCCTTTTAGTGAAACTAGAAAGTTAATTTAAATGCAAGCCTTTAGGCACAAAACTTTCAGGTGCCCTATAATAAATATATATTGCTGTTATTTTCATGAAACATAACTTGTGTAGTTTTGAGTTTAATTTTGGTAGAGCAAAATGACATATGTATCAAATAATAACATTGCATACTTATGCATAGTGCTTGTACTTTTGTGTAGTAAAAGGTTTTTCACAATATAAAAAAATACTGGCTGACATTTATTCACAAATATAAAACTCATTAATTTAAATATTATTTTATGATGTAAAAGGATAGAAAATACATGTTAGAACATACAAGGAAATACATACAAGAGGAAAGATACTGTAATTAATATTAGTAAAAGTTATAGTGTAGTAGATAATTGTACCACACCTATAGGAGTAGAAGAAGAATTGGAAAATCTTCCATGATATTCCGTTGTTGCATATAATGAACGAAAAGGTTACAGAAGAAAATATTTTGGAACTAACATGACTAAAAATGGTTCTTTTAAAATAATATGCATAAAGGCTATATCTCAAAACGTATTTCGTCCCGTTAAAAATACCCTTGCAGATAAAGCATTTATGCAAATATGTTCTAGTATTCAAAATAGTCATTAAATAAAATTTTCGATGTGTTTAGACCCTTAGAAGTATAATTTAAATTTTTCTAAAATTAACATCTTATCAAGGTTATACTCTCGAGGCGATTTTTTAACTTCAGAGAATAACCAGAAATCTAATGGATCTGAATAAGGCAAATGAAGATGATGTAGAATGAGAGTAAGTTGAGAATTTTATAAAATTATAACCAACCTTAATTGAGAATGTATCAATCATTATTATTTCATATTTTTTCGTATTGTTGATGAATGGAAGAGATTGTTTTGACTTCTTCTTTGGGAAGGAATTTATTAAAATAATACAAATTAAATTACAAATAATCTTTTATTAAGATTATTACTAATGTACTAGTCTTATGATGTTGCCGAGATAGATTGTGTACGCAAAATGGTGTAGAACTGGTCAGTAAAAAAGTCTTAGCCTAACTGTTGGATGGATGATCATAAAACCTGCGATAATAATCTCTCTAGAGTGTCCTCTCTTGTTGGCGACTTGTAGACTCTGCTTAATGATACAAAAGTCACCAAATGTAATGGTTTCGACGGTTCACAAACTACGTTTAATGGAAAGAAGTCTGCTTCATCTCAGCCCGATGGTTTTACCGTCAACTGGTTACTACACTATAAAATTAGTCTGGCTGCGATTCTAATAGTAATGGTGGTTGGTGGTAATGCTGGTTTGGTGACCATGTTGGTCTTGGATTGAGTATGGTTCGATAGTGATTGTGGTGTGATAGTTTCATAACTAATCATTGAAAATTCATGGCTAATTATACAATGTGCTATATGTGTTCAATATGCTATTAATAATATCGGACTTTTCTTAGTATTTGCAAGTTTTTTTTTGATGCTCGGCTTTATATGTTTTTTTTCGGTAATTTATTTATCCTTTTAATCTACATTTTTAAACTTAAACTTGTACTTATTGCTTACATATTAAATCTATGAATAAACATAAATGCCCGCTTAGTTGGCGAAGTGGTATTGATGACAGGACGGTCCTCCTACTGTTGCGGTAGACGCGGGTTCGAATCCTGTTGGGACATGGTCGTAAATTAATGTTTGCGATTATTTAACATTTATGTTGTCCTTAAACAAGAATGTAAAATCCGACAGGAAAAATAATCCCAGTTACGCCAGTAAACAGGCTGGGTAAGACCGGATGTCTTCTGGGATAATCACTGAGATGAGAAGTTGGGCACTCGCCAGTCGGTGGGCTTAATACTGAGGACCGTTGTTAGGAACCCACTATATACTTTAGTTGGGAAAAAGGAGACTAAAATATAAACTAAAAATCGTAGCAATATTGGTTATAGTACATAATAAACCTCATTGTTATTTGAAGTAAATTAGTGTATTAGTAAGGTAGATTAAATTGGCATAAACATATAAAGTTTACATACATATTTTCGACAATGTTTACGTAACCTGAAAACATTTTAAAACAGATGTATATAAAACAATACCGTACTCATTAAAATTCCTTCAACACTTCACCGATTTCTTCCTCATTGGAATTTTATAGAACTTAAAGAAAAATATTATTCGAAATTTTAATAAAAATCTATCTCTCCCAACAATTTTTGCTTAAACTGCATAATACGGGAAAATATAACGATACAGCAAAGAGTAAGTCTATTTTAAGATATCTTAATTAATTTTGCTTTAAAAGGTAAACGCAAAAACTTCAACGTCAGCTGCTTTGATCCTCTAGTTAAAAATAAAAAGGAAATTAACGGACCCATCCTCTCAAGCTCTGTTTGTTTGTTTCCTGTTTTTAATTTAAACACACGAATAATCGGTTTATATTACTCTAAAGGATTCCGCTGTTGTATATATTTAAATTTGTTCTTTTTAGTACGTAAGGTGTCAAATGGAAAAGGGTTTTAATCAAAAAGACTATTAGTTTACTTTCAAATATTAGTATATTTAACCGGAAAAAGAGGCTACAGGTTGAAAGCCGATATTGAGGGTTCGTCCCTATTAGAAAACGGACTAATTCGTCTCACTCACTTACCATTCAGGTAGCGTTAAGACAGATTACCGCGATAGTCAGGGTCGTAACCAGCATTACATAATTAGAGGGTAATAGAGCCATTTGCTAGTAAAGTCTCGGTTCAAATCCTGCTGGAGTTATCAGTTAGCGCAGATACAGATCATACAGCTTGATTTACCATCGATTACAGCCCCATTGCCATCCGCAACAGACTTCAAGCCCAATTTAACCAGGCGACTGCGTAGTACAAATTCAGGCGGCTGCGGATTAACTTTAGAAAAACTCAGACAATTCTGTTCCACCGTAAGAGGGAGTTCCGCGCTTATCGCCTCCAAATCGATAAAGTCTCTATCCACTGGCTCCAGAAGTTATCACACCTCAGTCTCCAGTTCTTGCACTTATACAGTCTACTCTTCCTAGTCCTCTGCAGAAATAGTAAACTCCCAATCCCACATATCTATGCAAAAACTCGAGTTTATTACGCTTGATCATCTTCAAACACTGCTCCGAATCATCAACTCGTCGTTGTTTTTGGTCGAAAGTAAGCTCGCGCGGCACCCACTTTGCACAGAACTTTCTCATACCCAAATATTCGTGAATTATATGATGTACACGTTCATTTTATATCTTTATAGTGTTTGCTATTTCATTCAATTTCAATTTGCGGTCATTCAAAATAATTTTGTGGATTTTTTAAATGTTTTCGTCGGTAAGAGCCTTTTGGGCGTCCACTGCGTTCACCGTCTTCGGTGCTCATTTCACCACCTCTAAACTTAGCATACCAATCCTTGATGGTTGATTTTCCTGGGGCGGTATCTGGAAATTCGGCATCAAGCCTACTTTTTGCTTCAACTGTATTTTTTCCCTGCAAAAACCGATATTTTATCAACACGCGAAATTCCTTTTTACCCATTTTCTTCACAATACCAAAAGTTGCTTCACTCTAAATGCTATAATACACAAGCTGATAATCTGACAGCTGTCAAATTTATACACGCATCTTTTGAGGGTTAGGGTTAACTAAAAACATATGGATTTAATTCTAGTAGCGCCATCTATGTGTCAATTGAACTGTTAGATATACTCCATTGCTAAAATTAACTTCCGTCGATGTTTATTACTTTAATGAACAAATTGTACAGGTGCCAATTTGATTGAAAGTGTAATTACAATTTCTTACTTCAGCTTTCTACAGTATCTACTTCTGCCAATATTACCATGTATTATATAGAGCTCTGCGACTGTCATTTCATTCATATTTTATTAGGGGTTTGTAGTGCATATATTCTGATAATATATTTTTTATTAAAAAATACATATATAGAGGAAAGCGTGTGATTCGAATGCGTGTGTCAACCAAACCATAGTGCATCGATCTGAGCAAGAGGTAATCAAAAGGCGTTAGGTCTGGTGAGTGCGTCATAACTTGCATCTCTTGCCTTTCATAACGGTGCGTCTATTACTCTCTATACTCTATTGTCTTGTTTGCAATAATTGACGTTATTTAGGTTTTGCAGCTCTTAATCGACCAAACCTTGCTAATGCCACCATATAAATAGCAAGACTCTGTGGCCATTAATATTCCGTTTTGGTGTTGATGTCGATCGATTCCCATCAGTTTTGCGCTTGAGATTGTTGCAGCTGGTCCTCTTTTTATCACTATTCATAACATTCGACTCGAGAGTTTATCTCACATTTATTTAGAAATAAACACATTTTTATTTTTATTTTACTCAATTCGCTTGTTAGCCACTTTCACTTATTTTGAAACCCTCCCATTCTATTTCTCCCTATAGGTTTTGTAATTCCGTCCTTTGTCAATTACATCAACTTGCCAATTTTAAGAATAAACAAATTAAGTAATGAAAGTCGAAATTGCAATTTTGAGCTTTCCATGATTAGTGTGTGACACTAACAACAATAACATGGACCTTTAGCAATAATATACTCGCCGGCTGAGAAGTAGCCTCCTACCACGGCGATGTACATTTTTAAACGTTTAAAAGTCTTCTGGCAAAAATTGGTCCCATTCTCGACGCAGGAATTTTTTCAGCAACTCCAAACTTTTGCAGCGTGCATCAAAGGCTCTGGCGTTTAAAATAGAACATATACTGTAGTCCATTCTATCAAGGTACGGCGAGTAGAGAGGCTATTCTGCTGACGTAATGAGGTCCAGAAAATGGGTTGTCATGTTAGAGTGTCCAATTCGCATTGCCGAAGTGCTGCTGAGCTCGCGGATATACGACAGTTTTGAGAAAGTCACGACGATTATTGATTGATTTTCATCTCTCGGCCCACAAAGACGTCTTTCGAGGGGTCGCTCTGCTGCCGCAAATTCCGCTCCGGACCATGACGGACTGCCGATTGTGGCAGTGTTCGACGATGGCCGACGTGTCAGCAGCCACAGCGGACCAATGGTGAAGAGCTTCTTGCCTGTGAAGACGATGCGCTCCCATCGCTGAGTAGCGGATCGACGCTTGAGATCGCGATGAGAGATTTGTACGCCTTGAGATTCCTTGCTTCCTTTTGTCATTTCGATGAACCGAAGACTTGTTTAATCCCAGTTTGACAGGCGACTTCTCTCATGGAGATTCTCGAATGTCACTGCACTCGCTTCTTGATGATCTTGCACTTAGTAGAAGTGTTGGCGGTGCACTTTCTTACACTTACTGGATGTCGACCATCATGGTCAAGCTCCTTGAAATGATGAATGGCGCAAGGAATATTTGACTGTGTATCATTGAGTAAATGTACATTTTAACTTTGGCGTTTTTCTTGGCGACAGAGCTGCAAGATAGTACTAGTTTGACATTCTAAATATACGACAAAATGAGTTAGTATAGTGTCAAAACTTTACACAATGGCATATTAACACATGGAGAGTAGGATAAAATTAGGAAAAATGAATTATTACGGTGCCATACTTTCATGTTGGAGGATAAATTAAACTTTCATGTAATTTTAGGGTTACAAATTTGTCCACACAATCCTGTTATTTTCCTTATATATCTGGAAATATATGGATATTGTCTCAAAATTACTCTGTATTTTTTAGGCTATCCAGTTGAGCGTTTCTTTTTTAATTGTAGATATTCATAGATTTACTTTTATCCAAAATGCTATTCAATTGAAAATATTAAACTACACATATTTAAATAAAATAAAAATATTTAAAACAATAACACAAAATCCCAAAATCGTAGTCAGAAGTATAACGGCATCGCCTTTTAAATTTAACCTTTTTCTTATCGATAGTAATATTGAAGTCAAAGTTTTGCATCACAAATTCTGGACACTCAATAATAGAAGTTCTTAACACAGTCACTATTACAGTCGCTTCAAATGTAAATGTAAAATAACGTACAAATCGTTTTGTTAAATATTTAAAACGTCATTAGTAATTTAATCAACTGACATTGTTTGAAAATGAGACTTGGGCAGGCTCTAGTCTCATTTCGGACTTATTTCTGGTTGTCTATCGCACTTAAAATGCCCAGATTTCGACGAGTCGAAAAGGCCCCTCTTCCGAAACTAATGCATTATTTATTTCAGTCTCGAAATCAGCTCCTTGCTATACGAATTTCTCGAGGTTATTTAAGAATCTAAATATCGCCCGATATTTATCGAATAGTAGGCGAAGAATCGAATAATGCAGGAATGAAAAAAGGCAGATTGGTTTTTTAGATAAATGGCGAAAAAAGGGAATGCATATAGGAAATGTGGGTGCAACCTTTTCATAGACGGTTCGTTTTGAAATATCTGTCAATTCACCAACTTACCAAGCTCTATATTATAAAGACAAATAAATTTATATTTATTCTTTTGGGGTCTGGTAAACTTATTGGTAGAGTGTCCACTTATATATGACTGATGGTGTGGAGTTGAGTTTTGAACTATGGATCCCTAAATCCTTTAAAATGAAAAAAAAACTACGATTGAAGGAGTACGGTGCAGAAGAACATGGAAATGAATATGGCCAATTAGACGAGATTATTTTCCCCATACTAGACGAACAATTGATCAATGGGAAATATTCATAATTTCGTATTTTTAAGGCAATAAGGGGTTGTGGGCGTGGGTGCTTAGCAAGTGTCAAAAGCGGAATGTGCGAGTTAATGAAGTATATTTAACTGAAGAAGTAGTAGATGGACGCATACAATATCTTGTTATCCATATTTTTATTTGCGATTAGTGCAAACATTTGCTTTTTTTGTCGACGTGAATTTTTGCTCATCATATTCAAATACTAATAAATGATATATATGCTGTTGTACTGATAGATGCGTCATGTATATGAGATACAACTATTCATCTTCATTGGTATGCAGAATATAAATGGCTCAAAACTGTGTTATGGACTACGTTTAACTCTGTATCTGTGTTGCAGGATGAAATATGTCGCTGTAGCTTAATATGTTTAAGAATATTCGGGCCCATGAATTAATTTTAACGGATTTACAGATGACGTTACTATGTAGTAAGTGGTATCGGGCACATTTATAACCAATATTGAGTGAGGTTTCGCTTTTCAGTGTCATTTCGTGGAAGTATGAACAAATGTCATCGAATACTGTGTTGAACTTATGGTAACCATGTTCTGTGGATTCCAATATGTGATTACTGGTGACAAATGTAAACAAGGCGATTTTGCACCGAAGACAGCTCCAAGAAGTTCTGGAAAGGCAAAGAATTGAATACAAGAATACGAAGGCATTGCTCGATAAAATTATTAATGGGGATAGCTATCGACTGTAACTGAATCGTTTGAGCTAAGCACTGTGCGAGAAATCGCCGGAATACGAGCCACTATACTAGCGGAATACGAGCCAATAAAGGCTCAATTATGTTATTCTTCAGCACATTAATGCTTAATCACGTGTTTCAAAACCGGTGCAAACATATTTGGAAATATTAAAACTAAATATTAATAAATATAATAAAGGAAATATTAATAAATTAATGAATACTGAATGAGTTTTGTATGTAATCCCAAAGATTATTAAGAAATTTTCATTGTAACCTACCACTTACCATTTATTTCGAAGTTTGCTTTTAAAACGGCTGCAACTATTCGCATAATAGGTTCATGGAATGTCTGAGTACCCAACAGAATGCTACAATGATGTTGGATATGGAAATCTCCTAATGACTCTCTGCTCTAAGGCTCCCTATAATGATTCAATTTTGTTAAGGTTTAGCGGTTATGCAGCTTAGGGAATATGTCTGATCATATTAACATATAATGCTCATCAAACCAAAATTGAACCCCTTTGACTTCTTCTTGGCAGTGTTTATCAGTAATATGCTAGTAACTCGAGAGTAATGTGAACGTGAGGACAATGATATTGCCATTAAAATCATAACGGAACCTTCTCTTCTAATCTCTTCAGTGAATGTTAGTTTTGTGAAGCTCCCGCTGTACTGTTTTTATTAAAATAGTATTATACAAATGTGTATTGAGTTCTGACGTCACTTTTCGCGCGGTTGTTTTATGTTTTCTATTTGTCTGTTGGCCGGCCTTTGTCATTTAAGTTGTTGCTTCGGTTTTGCTAGTCGTTGCTACCCTCACTGATCATTTCTTACTGTGTTTTGCGTATGCTACCATTACTTGTTATACTTTAAACAGTTCCCCCATTTCTGAGGTATGACAGATCACAGAATTCTTAAACTGGTTGTGTTCAAAAACGGCGAAGAATAAAACAAAGAATTCACCGAAATATAATCTACAGTATATGGCACATGGAACTGAACAATACATACACGTCATATTATTTACACTAAAGCAGTGTTGCCGTCATGCAATGGTATTGATATTATTTTGTCTATCCCCTGTATACAGTGTTTGACCCAAATTTTAATTTCTGGTATTATCCAGACTAACAAGAGTTGTCATATATTTTACGTCTTTCGACATTCTCAACTTTCCTGTAACAAATATTCAATGACAAAAAAGTTGGGTAGGAGAAAGAGAAAGAAAAAAATGGCGGTTTATCAATATTACATTAACAAGCATCACCCCAGTTAGAATGAAATCAGTCGTGACAGCGTTTTCGACGCAAAAATAAAACATTTCATGCGGTCGGAATTTTTTCTGTAAATTACAACGAGAAAAGCGAATTTATATCTTAACCGAACCGAATTTAAACTGATCCGTCACAAGAATTACGGTCCGCGATAGTCGTCGGATCTCCTTTCCTCATTGGCTGTTCCCCCAATCCCGTTACCGGTTTAAAGTTAAGCGCGACGGTCCCGCAGGAGACTATTTCGTTGTTGGGTGTGGACATAATCGGTCCCGTAGGAGAAGTTCCTGTCGCAGTATTCGCATTTAAAGCTTTATAAGCTGAATAAATCATCGTAAATCAAATATAATTCTTCGCATTAAATATAAAATGTGTATACATAGTATTATTTTGACAATGAGAACAACACCAGCAGAACTGATTTAATGTTAGTGGAGTAGTTGGTGTCAAATCTCTAATATAGAATATGTATTGTTTTTCTTATATTTCAAAGTTTAATTTTTACCAACGGGGGTTTATCTGGACTGGACTTACTGCGTAATATGGGCTCCCAACCACGATCCTCGGTATTAAGCCTATCGATTGGCGATTAACCCACTTGGAGATCATCCTAGAAGACATCTCTAGGGTCCTACCCAGCCTGGTTACTGGCCTGATATTATTTTCCTTGCCGGATTTTGCAGTCTTGCCTAATGACAATCACAATTGTTATGTTATCGCAAAGATATTTTGTCAACAATAGAACTGTCTGATTTATTATTTTAACTGAAGTTGAGTTTTAATCTATTAGCCTGTATTTATACACATGTGTGTAACTAATACTAATAATATGACGAGCGATGTGTTAGTGACGAGCGATAATATAAATATGAAGTAGTTTGTATTCGTTAATATTGCCTATTTTACCAACGGGGGTTTATCTGGACTGGACCTACAATATATAAAAAAAATGGTGAATGGTTTTGCTGATATAAACATAATTAAGAACAATTATTTCAAGGAGAACTGTTAATATGGAAAGTATCCATAGAAAACTTAGTCTTTTTGAAAAATATAAGTCATCACTTAGAATACTGTTAGGATTCATATAATTTAAATAGTGAAAAGATAACCCACGAAAAGGTTTAATGCAACTTACAGACATTGCTTAAAAAATACAATCTTTAAAAGCATATAATAAAAATAAAGAGACTTATTTCAAATTGTGTACAGACATAGTTATTTCAAAATAAAGCATTAGGCCAATCTTGGCAAGACGCTAATAAAAAAGTATTAGGATATCAAAAGTTGATGGAAAAAAGTAATAGTTAAAAAAAAGAACAATATTTGATTAGGATTTGTAAAACATCATATTTTTTAGTAATTCATTGCAGATATGTTGTTCTTCATGCTAGGCAGAGGAATTCAACGAAAAGGTCCCACAAATGGTCGGCGAAGGCTGTAATTAAGGAATAACTTTAATAACTTAAGCTTTGAAGATATTATTTTAAAGAGTGAAGTATTTCGCATTGTCACTTGGTAGATATAAATGAAATGTTTAATTATGTTATAGGCGATTTATTGTTTTTGAAACAGACCTGACAAAAGATACACCATAGATCAGATGATTGAATAATATGTCCAAATACCTTCCACCATATCACTGCATATTTAATAACATCCATTTATGATGGGATATGGTAAAAAAAATTTTTCAGCCCATTTACAATTAAAGGCTGACTGAAGGTGCTGTAAATCAACCTTATCTACTGGAAATTGGACAGAAGCTTGCAGTTAATAAACTATTTTAGTTACCAAAACCTAGGAATCAATTCCATATAGGCTTTACCAATAAAATTTTGGTAACAATAATGTAATGATAAGCTGACGGATGAAGTTCAGAAATACACCTACAATATAACAAGGAGGCAAATTTTTGCGGTGTTCCTTTAAGGAGATTTTAGATAGCGCTATTAATATTCCACTAAGTATTCTATGAAATGGATTTGATGTCTGATGGTGAGTTAGGCGTTTACATTATAAGGTTCTCGTTTATATTAGAATCTGTTTGATTTAGCAGTATTGTTTGTACAGATGTTCTAACAAGTCTTCACTTCTCTCCGTTAAAATAAATTAGTTTTCAAGTAATTTTTATTCGCCCATTTTAGTATCGCCAATTCTTTGGATTTTTAATGATGACCTGTTGCTTTACGTGGAGTTATTGAGACTAATATTAGTTATGTCTAATTTAGGACGAGTTATCAACTTATATTAATTATGGACGATATACTTGCAATTACAATATTACAATATTTAAAAATTTTTAAAAAATAAGTCAAAAACCGAAAACAAATTTATTTGTTTTAAATTGTCACTATTCTGCTAGAGAATTTTTCAATTTACCCTTCTTTCTCTTGAGTTTTTAGCTTTTCAATTATTGTGCAGAAAATAGATCGTAAACATCACTTAAATTCAGTTCTTGTACTCCTAACATAGAAAGCCTCTTGGCGTAAAGGCTCTCTGAATGAACTTAAAAGTATATGAAACTTTGTCTTAAACTGGTCGCAGTTGAGGTATAATTATAACTCTATTGTCAAATATAGTGATTTCTTTCTATCATTTCCTATTAATACACTTTAAGTAATATAGTTCTTAATTTTTTTTGAATGACTACAGCTACTACTACAGTGTGAAATAATGGGAAGACTGGTTTCAGTTTAGGAAATGTTGATTAAAGTTGCAAATAAACCCGGCACCTCGTTTTATACTAATACAGAGCTGGTAGAGTCAACGTAAGATAATTTAAAGAGTCGCAGGGAAACGCGTTCAGCTTCCAAAGCTAGCAAAGGTAGTGGGAAGTAAAGATAGCGTATTTCAGCATCTAATACTATGACCCAAATAAGCTAAGAAATATGAAAGTCTCAAAATAACAAAAACTCTCTAGTCCGATTCGTCAAATCATTCAGTCCTCAGATAATCACACAATCTTGTGTCTCCAAATGTTCAGGGCTATATCAGTCACGTGATATAATATATACATTTAATAGAGTAATTATTATACCTTGAAAATATAATTATTACTATTAATTTTTCTATTTTCTATAATATGCAAGTTTAAAAACAACTGATATTTTACAGAAAGGCGATAATGATGTTATCGTGCATTTTGGAGTTTATGTGAAAGAAAATTATTGCCTAACTAGTAGACGGTAGTAGTCTATTCAAAGTTTTTTAGTAATGCGTCGTGGATATTGGTGACGTCGAAACATTGAAATGTTGTCGCATCAACACTGAGTTTTAGTTCAGTTTGGCTTTGGCATACAAGAACATTCTAATCTAAATAAAATAATTGATCAAGAATGTTATGAAATAAAATAAAATATATTAAGACTATAGTGTATCTAAAGACTACAGTTAATTATGCAACCACAATAATTTATAGGTAAGAGTTAAAACCTCTTAACACTATTGCATTAAAGAATTTTGCATACGTCTGACAAACGGACGGCGGTAAGGAAAATTATTAAAAATATTAGTTATTATTACTAGAGATAAAAAACCGCTAAAGGTTATTTTAGCGCTTTGATTATTCATTTATCTCATTTCGTTTGAAAATGCCGAAAACAATAGTCACAAATTTATTGCGGCGTTAATAAAATATTTCGAAAAGAAACGAAATAATGGAGGCCCCCTTTTGCCTATAATTTCCGTTAGAGAGGTAATTTTTAATGATATTATATAATACTAGCGACCCGCCCCGGCTTCGCACGGGTGCAATGCTGATACTAAATTAAATACACTACAGAAAAAAATATGAACGTTGTATATAAAAACATAGCGGCCTGCTCCGACTTTGCACGGGCATAAAATATATATGCCTATGTCACTCAATGAAAACATGATTAAAATCGATCCAGTATTTTTGGTTCATTCATTACTGCCCTTGGCCTGCACGCATTAAAGTTGGAGTAAAACAATTCCTCTTCCCCTATACTTACTATGAAGATTTCCTGCTATCTTTGGAATATCTAAATTCATACAATTTTTATTACATTACACATTTTTAAACGCAAATTTTAAATTTGTAATATCTCCGAAAATATTTGTTTAATTTACATGCTGTAAGGAACCATATTGATCTATATTAATTGCACACTGTATTTAAGGTACTTAATTCGATAAGGATTAATGCCGCATTGCTTAAAATAGCTTCGTAAATAAGCCATTTTCTCACGTAAAAAGTAAACAATAAAAATGGTTAATGTGGGTTATCCCTAAAAGATAAACATATACCATCGCGGACTTTTTTGTAGACCTTTTTATGGTGTACAATACTGTAGTACATTAATTTGATCTAACTCGTAGGGTTAGGCAGCGTTTTTGCTAATTGCTAAATAAGCCTAAAAAATAGGTTAAAAGATTTAAGCGCACATAGGGATATAGGGACAGAAAAGGCGACTTTGTTTTATACTGTGTAGTGATAAGTCCTTACAATTTTACTAAAAATGATTTTAACGGGTTGCAGCCGCGCTAAATATTAGTGTGGGTACTGTGAATAATATCGCTTATAAAATGAAAAATAATACATTAGATTCACCCAAGAAAACCCGTCTATATGCAAAGTGGGTGACGAATCTTGACCGTCTTGATATTGGTTCTATTCGAGACAAAATATATGAATTGTATAAGAGCTCTAAGTACACAAACTATTTTATCTGTTATATTATAATTATTTTAGAAAAAATTCTCTCTGGGAAGTACACATAACACTATTTGAATTTGCTTTTGACTTGATAAACTTGAATATTTTAAAATGGTTCTTTGTGGCACTCTTGACAAGACAGTAACAAAAAAGGAGAAAGATAACAAAAATTGATGGAAAGAGGTAGAAATTACAAAAGCATTCGATTAGGTTTTGTTGGTCATTACATTTAGTAATAATTAATTGCAGATATATTGCTGTATAAGTAATTAATAAATGGTGGAATCGTGAACATGTTTTAGACAGATAAGAACACAGATTATTAACAGATTATTGATTGAATTGGACAGTGAATCGGAAAGTGAAAGTGACTGAAGGAAACTTGCAATTGTTCCAAATTAAATATGAGCATTCAGTTAGAAGTATGAGGAGAGAATGACTACTAACTATTTTGTAGATATGGTAAATACATTATACAGAGTTCAGTGATTAATTTTATGAAGAATGATGTATACAGATAGTAGTAATATAAATAAAATATATAGTGATATCAAGATAACTTGACAAGTAGACACACCATAGAAGGAAACAAGAACTAAACGCGAAAAGGTAAATATGCTCCCGAAGGAAAGTGAAATACTTTTCTCAGATATACAATTGTTAGTTAGGTGGATTAGGCACCCAGAAACTGTACCTATCTAACCTACAAACTATTATACCTGTGTTTTTAATTGTAGTTTTAAGTCCTTCGATAATGTATGTATTATATGTACTACAATGTTAAAATAAATTATGTTTGATAACATTTTTGTTCAATTGTTTTATTTAGATTAGAATTTTCTTGTACATCAAAGCTTATTGCCCTTTGGACAGATTGTTGGAGTCTAGGAAAATGTTGCAACATATTTTAAAGCACCTCAAAAATCTACCATAACTTATTATTTTGCGAGTTCTCTAAATGTCGATTTCAGAGTTTCTTTATACCTATACGCTATCATTTTTTAAACATTATTTATCCTAATTTCGCACACTAAACGAATGTAGATATAACTAACTCGATTTTCCTCTTCTCAATAATTATTATTTGACCCTTATAAATGTTGTACGTCTAAAATATTTAAAAGCAAATTATTTAAGAGTTATTGTTCGTAGAAGTATCCGTTTCAATTCTGTTAACCTCATCATTCCTAACAACTCCATTAACTATACAAACCCCAACAATAGACCGGAAAACCCCAGTCCCGTATCCCATTCATCCATTTTCGGTTTCAGTTGCCTGTGCTTTTTTACAAGCGGCCTTTTTCTCATTATTTCGAGCACTAATTCCCATCGCCCGGCTAATTGTCTTAAAGAAGTGAGAATGGGCGACGGCCCGCTACTCCACTCACAATGAGTGGATTTTGGTTAATAGACTCCTAATAGGCATATCCGTTGTTTTATGCTTCAGAGCAAGTCATAAAATTAATAGCAATGGTTTTGTTAGCTTTATTTTTTTACGCCTGGATATGTTTGTTGTCTCTTTAGCAAATGTACTCTAATAAATAAAAATGAATGCTTTATTGATTGATCAACTTATTTTTTTAGTATATATTTATGGTTTGGCTTGATACCATAGTAGCAGAAACTCTTCTACTGTTCATGTGAATGATCGAGTCGCATCAGGAGGTTGGTTTGTTTAACTATAATACAGGAAAGAATCTAACATATGACAAGAGACAGTCTCAGTCACGCCAGTAAATAATCCCTGTAAGACTGTGTGTCTCTGGTACGTTCTCTAAGTTTATCACTAGCCAGTTAGAAGATATAGTATTGTGAACCGTGGTTTGGAGCTCAGTTTAGTTATAGTACAGATTAATCCTAGTTGAATAAAGATAAACTGTCACGATATAATTAATAGTTACTTTTAAAATGTATATCCAATTATAAATGAAATTTATTTGAATTTATTAATACAGAAGGTTCAAAAGTAAGTCTGAGGTATTTTTTCTCCATAAGCGCTAAGCATTTTTCCTAATCATGAGATTCACTGAATATGACTTCTTACTACCGTTTCTCAGTAATGCCTAACTTGTCTATATATAAATTTAATTTTTTTAAATTTTTTTGATAATATCCCATTGAATTGTAAAGGTTAAAGGTTAAAGGTAATAAAGTTGTCATTTTTGAAGCACAGAAGCAGCGTTGCAAACTTATATTCAATATCATATTGATGTTTTACATAGCATATAATCTATGCGGTCTATAAAGAAGAATTATTTCCGTTTTTCTCTGCAATGAAAATCTAGAGCTGAAAAATAAAGCTTATAAACAAAAAAATTCTCTTTTATATATGTTTATAATTGTGTACGAAGGAACAATAAATTTTCTACTAGATTTGAATGGTAATCAAGCAGAAGAAAATGGGCTCCATTACATTCAGGTTACAAAAGAAAACTAATATTATCAAACTATAAATCAAAGTACCATATAATGTCTTCTACATTTCATGGTTTTATTAACTATACTTCACTAGGTTATAAAACAATACCACCTGAAATTTTTATCGAATTTCTTTCACCGATTCCGATTCTGTAAACTGTATCAGTTCTAACAACTCCATTAACTACACAAACCCTAACAATTGGCTTGAAGGCGCCAATCTCGAATCCCGTTCATTCATTTTCGGTTTCAGTTGCCTCCGCTTTTTACGGACGCCCTCTTTTTCCCCTCATTCCGGGCACTAATTTCGATCGTCGGGCTAATTGTCTTAAAGAAGTGGGAAAGGGCGACGGCCTGGCATTCTACCGGCAATGAATGGATTTTGGTTAATGGACCCTTAGCATATCCGCGGTATTATACGCCAGCAAGACAAATAATCCGATAATTCAAGAGTAATCGTATAGATTGTTCCTCTAGACTAAGTTCTTCTCTGGCTCTGGAACCATAATCTTAACGAAGAGCTTTTAAATTTTCATCATATATGAAAAGATTCTGTCTCTGCTTTATAAGCCTTGTCTGTGAGGGCTATAAATTTAATAGTAAAAACTATAAACTCTTAAGCATAATCTGTGAGTATTTTAAGTTCAACAAAAGACGAATATGAACATTAATATTTTTTATTATTTAATTATTACATTATTACTAGTCGTTTCCGACTAACCTCACAATACCAAACACGATCACATGGTTTGATTCTCTTGAGTCGGTGTCCTGCTCTGCTGTTATCCAAGAATTGCAATACTTTAATATTCTCATGAGAATGGAGTCTTTCCTGATGCCTCCTTGGAACTCTCTTGATTAGTTCGACTGACTGTGGGTATCTGAAGGTCTCGATGTAGGTAGTAGTCCTGTAGTATTTGGGTGCGTATACATCTTCCTATATTTCAATTCCAGTTCTTTTCTTTTCTTCTTTATATGTTCATTCTAGCGAAGTTTTTCATCAAGATTCATTCCAAGATATTTAGCGTTGTTACTATATGGAATGATAGTATTATTTAATGTTAATGGTGCTTGTACGGTCTGATTGTAGATGAACTGCACATGCACATATATATTTTCGTTAATTTTTATTTTCCAAGCTTGCGTCCTATTATTTATATTATAAATTGCCTGTTGTAATTTTCGTGTGGCTTCTTCACAATTGTTTCGAACAGCTATAATCGCAGTATCATTAACAAATGTAGGCATCGCAGTTTTCCCCATATGTGGTATATCACATTGGCCTCAGTAAACTTCCTTTTGGTACACCTGCTTTAGCTTCTTTTACTGTAGAGTAACCTTATTCTTGTTTAACTCTAAACATTCTGGCTGTAATGTACCTTTTTGCTAGTTCGGCGTGGTGTTTTGATAATATTTTCTGTATTATATGAACAAGGCCTTTATGCTAAACCTTATCGAAGGCTTGGCATAAATACTTCTTTACTTTCGTAGGCTTTTTCAATAACCTCTGTTATTCTGTGGAGCTTGTAGCTTTTTGGTGAATGCTTCTTAATAAACCCACACTGGTGTGTTGGTATTAGTTTTTTCTCTTTATAAGTATTAGTACGTATTAGCTTTATTCTTTTCAACAGGAATTTTTAAAAACCTTATATATTGCCGGCAGCAGTGATATAGGTTTATAGGATTTTATTTCGTTTGGTGACTTTTCAGGTTTTGGGATAACTATAATTTCCACCATCTTCCAAATACCTGGGACAATGAATACTAAATAATATAAGATTTCTGTAGACGACGATATCAACTATAGAAATATTGAAACAGAAATCAATCAATTAGAATTAATTGTGACGCTGCAAATGAGAATAAACCAGAAAAGTTTAAGGATGTAGTAGTTAACAAGTTTTCTGGATCGTTATATAGTTGAAATATTACTCAATTAGTTAAGTTTCTTTTTGATATTTAAATTCAAATGATTTTATAGAAAGATTACTAAGATTTTTAATTTCAGTTCACAGCAGTGATGAACCGACCAACCAACCAACCCATTTAACAAAATGGGTTATTTCAACATATTTTAACTCATTATTTCATGATTCAACGTGACATATTAATTTTGTTCATAGGTATATCATGAACATATTATATTGCCACATATAGCTAAGTATTAAAAATAACATAACTAACTTATAGATCACCACATATACAACTTACATAAACTTGGATAAAATATTTCAGTTTTTGTCAACTACATTATCAGTATTGTAAACCATCCCAGTGTTAGTCAAACAGAAATCATTATTTAATGTAGTACAAAGTGGCGTTCACGTAGAAGTTAACATTGCTGTCCAATTACAAGTCAGTCTGGAATTATATTATACTTTATTATATATTTAAATATAGAGAAACTAGGGACCCGCTAAAAGTAACAGGTGTGTACAAGCCCTGTGTTATTGTGGAAAAATGTACAAAGGAGAAAATGAGAGAATGATAAGTAAATGGATAAAAGAACATCGAGGGTGTGTGTCACATGAACATCTCGACTATGATATCAATACAGCCATCTTATCGCCTTCCACTGAACTATCAATCCAGCTATACTTTATTATATAGTTTATCTTAAAGTCTTAGAGTCATAAACAGCTATTAAGTCTTCAATATATAATAAGTAAAATTATTCAAATCATTTTCGTACTAAATAATTTAAACAGAAAACAACGTTTAAGATTACGATACAAACAGTCTGTAATAAATTGATTAGTGAAGAACATAAACGGAAATCAAAAGCTGTAATGATACAGCCAGGCGTAAAGTTCTTTTCCTGAAGAGGATTTATGTTCTTGTTAATCCTGCGGGAGATGTCGATCGTAAATGGTCCCATTGTTTTGATATACAAAAAAAGGCTATAAACGAGCTGTAAGCACTATAAAAATTCATTGCCGAATAAAGCGCTTACCTAGGATATAAATTAGGATTAATTCATGAACAAAACTAGAAGATTTGATTTGTTATTTAAAACGTATTGAATTTATAATTATATGGTTAATCTGATTATAATAATAAGATGTAAGAGTTTATATTACACCGAGATGCACTATAATTTCTAATACTGATAAATGAATAGTTATTTTAATATTGTTTTTCTCTTATTTATATTCTACATTACAAATGTCAACGAGGTAATAATGTAAAAAAAATTGCAATCCTTGGGTCTAAGAGGCTTGTTGCAATTCACTACATTTTTCTTATTGATAAATTATTTCAAATTAATACATTTTAGTTGATTTTTATTTATTGTCTGATATTTCTGCATTGTAATTAACTGTTATATGATTCTACTGAAATAACGAATTGAAAATTGTTCAAGGAGTATTACTGTATTTATAAGAACGACAAGGACTCCTAAAACAGTTGCTTGTCGTGTCATCATTTATCAGACATATGAGCTTAATTTCTTTAGTAAAGCTGTATGAGTTTGATTGTTAACTAAGTTATTTTAATTACAATATCTTTCATTTGGGGCAAATGCTTGGAAGAAGTTGTTAAGAATACCACCGTAAAACGTTAGAATTATACCTTACGTCAATTGCCGCCAATATTTTGGTGAAATTTTACAGAATTCTTTGATTATGATTTTTCCTCTCGTTGCAAATTTGAGAGTTTATGGAATTTATAGAGACATATCGCTAGGAACATTTTAAAAACAACTAAAAGTATATCAGCCGGTTTGGTGAGCGTTGTGGTTAAGGCGACCGGATGGTCCTCCTATTGTTGCTAGAGTGGCTGGTTCGAACTCTGCCGTGGTATGGTTCTAAATTTATTATTGTGATTGCTTGTAATAGTGACTGTCACTATATTTATTATCATCTTGCCATGAGCAAGCCATTGTACCATTCTGAAATATTCATGTTTCTTTTAAATATATAAATTGATATAATTCTTCCTTGATTATATATTTTATATGTTTTTATATATTGTATTCGTTTAAAAGCAATCTGTGGAAGTTCTATGAAACCCCTTCGTGGGTTATCTTTACACCTCTTAAATCCTGTATTATCCAACAATGTATGAATGGATTTTCTACATGTTTACGGATGTTTGGATTTTTGTGGATATTTTCCAGACTAATAATTTTCTCTGAAATTATGTTTTGATTGAAAAAACTACTTACTGTTTTATATATTTCTTATATTTGATCTCTGAAACACCAATATTGATCTTGATTCATCACCTGTTTCGTATAAACACGGTTTCTTTTTGGCGAATTTAAGGATATATTGTTTTTTATTTTTTGAGATATTTCAGTCACCGTGTCCGTACTAATATACAGTGCAGCTGCAAGGCCCAAAAAATATTTTCAATAAAAAACGCGGGGATTTCAAATTCATTAAAACAAAGCGTTAAAACAACGTTTGCCGGTTTATAACCCGTAATTATAATATTTTGAAGAATTTTTAGACGTTTGGCAAACGGACAACTTTTGCAGGCTTTTGCATGTTCGAACTTCTCTATCAGCATTCTATCTCCTTTTAAATATAATTAAATGATAACGATAATAGTGTCTGACTGTAAAATCAATTTACAACTTTAGACAGACGTATATTGACACTTGTGTCACTGTTATTTTGAATTATATATATATATATATATATATATATATATATATATATATATATATATATATATATATATAATTATATATTATAATAATTTTTTACATTAACATGTATTAACAATGAGAGAAATTGACATGATTTTATAATTTATTTTTATAAAGGTAAAGGAAGACAAATAATTTGATCAGTTCTCTTCAAAAACAAATTTGATTCTTTTTAAGCGTCTTCGGATTCATTAAAGCCGAAAACTTTAACAAAAGACCGTATCATCCACTTTGTTTTCATCCATTTTCGCTTTCGGTCACCGGTGGCTCTTTATACGTGCACTTTTTTTGTTATTTCGTCCACTAATACCGATTCTTGGTTTAATAGCCTTACGAAGTGATAAAGACCTCTCCGACCGCCTCTACCCATCTGTTTTGACAATGGATGGATTTTAGTTAGTGGGTTTAGAGGGGATTTCGATACTTCAGAAAATCCAAGGGCATTGTTAGTGGGAAATTGTGTAAAGTGATAGAAACTAGATCGATGATACAATAATAACGCTATGAAATTTTGAAAAGTAATAAAAATTATAAATTCATATAATCGGTTATAAAGAGGGTGTTTAAAAAATTTCTGGTCAAGAATACGATTTTTTTTCATTTTCTCAAAGATTAACTATTTTAAAGTTTAATAAAAAATGGCCATAATTTGACGAAAAAATTTGATTGAGCTTTGAAGAATATCGGCAACTCACTAGATTACGAATTTTGTCCAGACCCCTATTTTATCACTCTGTATCTTTTTCGATTTTCAACTTTTTTATTTTTTTCTAGTAAAAGTGTTCACTAGTAAAAATGTGGTAATTTATTTATTTCACTTGAAAAAGTAAATAAAATGTATCACTCTGGGCTAAAATATCCTCTTAAGAAATAATACATGTGTTTAAGAACCACTGAAATAAAATTATTCACAAAAGTAAACATGTCAACAAATAAGTTTTTATTAATTTTAACCCACGTTACTTAATTTGTTAGTTTGCCCTATTCATATCAATATCCAGAGTTCTTTTCTGACTTTATATGCCACTTAAAGTTGACTATAAATTATAGACTTCAGATTTTAATTCTCTTCATTTATTAGAGTGTTATATTCCATAATATTAATTCTAGTTAATATAGTGACTAAATTATATTATTAAGAATATGCAAAAATATCTTTAGGATCAAGTTGATTTCACGAGATGAGATATGTATTCGTTTAAACTGGATATTTTACATCCAGAGATATTGAAAACATATCAAGGTTTATTTTTAAATATATTTTAAAGTCTCCTTTTACCAACTATGGGTTTATCAGGACCGAAAGTTTAACGTGGGCTCCGAACCACGGTCCTGAGCATTAAGCCTACCGACTGGCGAGTGACCAACTTTAGAAATCATCCCAGAAGACATCCGGTCTTACCCAGCCTGGTTACTGGCGTGACTGGGATTATTTTCCTTGTCGGTTTTTTACACTCTTGCCTAGGATAATCAAAAATTTTAAACAATTACAAACATAAATTTACAACCATGCAGGATTCGAACCCGCGGCTATCGCAATAGTAGGAGGACCGTCCGATCGCCTTTATCACTTAAAACTCTAATTATTTCAAGTTAAATAATTGGTCAAATAAACAGTATTAAACGGTAAAACTTACAAAAGAATTACACCGTGCATATTTTTTCATAATAAAATAAGATATGATTGTCGGTTTATAATATTATTTGGAGCTTTCGTTTAATCTGATTATTTATTCACTAATTTTTTCGTTTTCATTAAAGTAACATTTGTTACAAAAAGTTAGTTATATATTAACAAGAATATTTCCCATCATTTCCTCCAACGTTCTGACCATTTATAACTAATTTTAACAAACATCTTATTAATATAAATAGTTAATAGGCATCCTCTGTTTAACTATGTATAAAAGTACATTTATTTCAATAAATTTATTATTAGCTCAACTCATTTGACACGGTAATTAAATAAAGATAAAATAACATATAATCTGTTGCACCATTTTGGTCTTATTAAAAATTTAACTGAATTTGTTTTATTCTTTCTCAGTATGTAGTGTTCAGAAAAATTGTTGAACGGTACATAGAGCAATAGGTAGCTATTCTGGATGACCAAATCTATATCCGTTAAATCTATATCGGTATCTGTATAACTCGTTCATTACAAAATCGATAATGAGTAGTTTAACAAGGCTATTAGGAATATAAATTAATATCTTATATTTTATTTATGTTAATATATATTTTGTTTATAATTTTATTTATGTTATAATTGTTTATGAATTCCTATTTTAAAATTGTATTCTATCACACTGAGTTTCCTCTGATTCTAATTGGGTACTGTTATCTCATTTTTATATTATTTACAAGATCCCAAAAATAC
Source organism: Rhynchophorus ferrugineus (assembly GCF_030347505.1). Taxonomy (NCBI): domain Eukaryota; kingdom Metazoa; phylum Arthropoda; class Insecta; order Coleoptera; family Curculionidae; genus Rhynchophorus; species Rhynchophorus ferrugineus. The sequence goes on along the minus strand of NW_027472580.1, from coordinate 83,345,296 downwards.
AAAAAATATTCGAAAACTTCCTGGGCGTCTATTTCAAGAATATTTTGAAAAATAAAATAGTATAGATCTATAGTATAGACTCTATAGTATAGATCCCTTCGATAATGTATGTATTATCTATAATGTTAAAATAAATTATATTTTATGAAATAATTTTGTTATATTAGAGAATGTTGCGATTTATTGACGTCATAAAATTAGATAACGTTAGGTCATTATTTTTTGAGCTAACGGACTATAGGTAGCAATATTTTATTTTTATTGTAGTTACCGAGTTCATTCCAGAATATGTTTAGAGAGGCTACTATGGATCTGAATTTTTCTATTCTATTATTAGTATTGTCATCTCTCAGAATACGTAAAATTACAACATTTATAATGCAGATTATTGAAAGTAATTATGCAATTTGAATTCCTTATTCTCCTTATTCTCTTCAGTCTATGATACAAACATTTTCCGGTATAACGCTAAGAATAAAGATAGTCTGGATATAAAATTACGCCGTTGCTAACGAACGAAAATCACAGCCCGAGAGGTAGTGTCGTAAGAAGTCCAGCGTTTAAAGCAAATTTATCCCGCCGACTCCATCAAGTACATAAATGCCGACAAAATATATCGCCTTCATTCTGTTCCACCATAGCATCATCCCACAACAACCCCATAAGACAGGGGGTGGAGGAGGTGGATTTTTTATGTGGAGATATCTCCACATAAAAAAAACGCGCCTAGAACTACCTCATAAGTTGTGTGGAACCAATTTTAATGTAAATATAATTAAACCACCTTAAGCTACTAGCTGTTGTGGCTGTACAATTAGCTATAGTTTAAGTTATTCAATAATTTATGCATTTTATATATTATAATGTTAAAATTAATTATATTTGATAACATTATTTTATTTGGATTAGAATTGTTATTCCACATGAACTAAAATCCAAAGTCGATGCGATGTCTTGTTGTCATAAACATTGATGAAGTGAGTTCAATGTTTTATAACTGAGTGTAGCATTCTGTTATTGTTATCATAGTCATTGTAAAACTACTTGAGCTCATACCAAATTAGGTTTATAGAAGCTATGTTGGATCCAATTTTCTTTATTCCATAAATAATTTAATTAATTTGATGACTACTTAATTGCTACTGATTATTTTGTTCTGTCATATTCGTACTCTTTGATGTTGGGATATCAGCGAATACGTAAATTGACAACCAACGAGATTCATTCAAAATAATCGCAAGTCTATGGTACCTACAGGAAAAAATTTAATTTCGCAGCTGCTAACGAACGTATATTACAGTCCGACAGAGAGTCGTAAGCAGTCCAGCGCCTAAAGGAACTTTATCCCATCGACTCCATCAAATACACAAAAGCTGACCAAACATATCATCTTAATTCCGCTCTATCATAAAAAAAATCCCGCAACGGCCTCATAAAACAGAAGATACCAACATAAAAAAAGGGGCCCAAAACTGTACCTCACAGGTGGTATGGAAAAGAGTATAAATATAATAAAATAACCCTAACCTAAAACCTATTGTGGCTGTATGGTATTGTAGTTTAAGTCATTCGACAAAATATGCATAAGATGTAATATAATTGTAAAATAAGTTATATTCGATAACACTATTTCTGTGTCATTATTTTATTTAGATTTAAATTTTGTTATAGGTCAAATTCAAAATTAACTAAAACCCCAAGCTCAAGCGGCAACGTTACAATTAGCGTTGAGAACTTATCGACTGAAAACAGTCGAAACAGTCGATAGTCGCAAAAGAGTCGAAACAGTTGATAGTCAAAAAAATAGAGACTGAAAATAGTAATTACTATTTTCAATAATATGCGTGGTTCAACTGTTTTTTTTTCCGAGATATCACACGAAAATGTACGAATTCTTGTCTGTATAAATTGTGAGATAGGAAAGGACGGAGATAAATGCTTGGAGCAGTTAATATTAAATGTGTTTCTATTTTCCAAGGGTAGTATAACCGAGACAGAGATGTATATATTTTCATTCACGCGATAACTTTAAAAAAGAAAAGGAAAAAATATTACTAATTTGTATTAATATGCGGCAGTCCTCTTATTAACGGTATAATTAAAGACATCGTGGCATAGCTTTCACCAGATCACTCGGTGGTCGTTATTTCGAGGGACTAAAAAATGTTGAACACATTCTATTAAGATAGTCCATTCGTCAACAAATAAAAACTGTGGTGCTCTTCTTAATAGCCATCAAAATAAACAGTTTTTGAATATTACAGTAGAGTTTTCCTATCAGAACATGTATTTATTACAAATATTTAATATACTTTATTCATCTCTTCACCGTAACTGTTTTTAAAAGAATTTTTAAAAGAAAGAAGAAGAAAAGAATTTTACAACTGTTACTGCAAAAACTTCTTCAAATCTTTTGGAATCGATGCAATTTCTGAAACCTTTGGAACCTAATTTTAGTATTCAATATTTTAGGAAAAAAGTTTTGACAAACAAAAGGCTTGGACAAAAATCGGGAAGGTTTATTAAAAAAGTATTACCTATTATATCAGCCCAATGTATTACCTATTATATCAGCCCAAAGTATTACCTATTATGCCAGTCAAAAGTATCTTACTATTTGTTATTTACAATTTTATGTTTTTGTCCTAGAAAATTAGCTTTCCAAAATGCTGCTATATTAATTTACAATATATAGTAGTTCACAAGCAAACAACGAAAAAACACAAAACCACGTATATTACATATAAATATATATAAACATAAATCATAGAGTAATTTACTCTGTGGCATAAATTCGGCGCATTACTTTCAAGGTCGAGGCTAGAACGACAAGTCACATTGTTAAAAATCAGTCGAATGAACTAGTAGAACCGAAAATAGTAACTAAAAGTAAACGACTGAGACAGTCGATAGTAAATAGTAATAAAATCAGTCGGACCGAAAATAGCGACTGAAAACAGTCACTAGTAAAAACAGTCAACCAAAAATAGCGACTGAAACAGTTGATAGTAAAAAGTAGTCAATTACTAAACAATCTTTAGTGGATTTCAGTCGATTGTTCCCAACACTAGTTACAATGATTTGACGTCACACATTAGATGACGTGAGGAATTATTTTATTAGAGAGATTGTAGACCAGTTTTTTTCCTGTCGATTGAATATTGCGAAATTATTCAGAGATGTCTGTTAATGAAACCAATAATTACAAAATAAAAAAACTGTAGAAATAAAACTCCTAAGCTGTAGACTAAAAATAGATTTATAATAATAATGATAATTAGTCTTTTTGTGAAGTAACAATGATGAATTTTATAAAAGTTAATAAAATAAATTACTCTTTCATAACCAATTAAAATTTTTTTTCATTATTTTCTAAGCTTCGGTGACGTTATATAAATCTATTTCTTAACCGCAACTCTTAAATAACAAAACCAAAAAATAAAAAACAGTACACAAATTGATTAAAAATATATAAACAATAACTTTATTAGTACCAAACATAAGTAAATTAACAGCAATAGGTCGCAGTCATTAATTGTTATTGCAATGAGTGTCATAGTTCTAGAGCTTATTCGAGAAAATATTTATAGAAGCTACATTAGATTTGATTTTTTCTATATCGTAAATAATTTAATTAACCAAATAACTGATTAGTTGACAATTAGCTGTAGTTTAAGTTTTTCGATAATATATGAACTTTATATATTATGATGTTAAAATAAATTGTATTTGATAATGGGGGGGTTCATTGTTTTATATCTGAATGTACAATAGATAGCAATCTGTTATTGTTATCGTAGTCATCGTTAAACTTCTTGAGCTCATATCAAATTAGGTTTATAGAAACTATATTGGATCTGTTTTTGTTATTCCATGAATAATTTAATTAATTTGATGACTACTTAATTGCTACTGATTATTTTGTTATGTAATATCCGTACTGTTTGATGTTGATATATCAGCAATTACGTAAATTTATAAGTAACGCGGTTCATTCAAATTAATTGCCAGTCTATGGTACAAACAGTTTTCGGTATACCGCTGAAAATAAAGACAGTCTGGATATAAAACACTGCTTATAAGCACTCAAACCTCCAGGAATAAATAAAATTTCGCCGTTGCTAACGAACGAAAATCACAGCCCGAGAGATAGTCGTAAGGAGTCCAGCGCCTAAAGCAACTTTATCCCGCCGACTCCATCAACTACACAAAAGCCGACCAAATATATCATCTTAATTCCGCTCCCCATAAAACTACCCAGTAACAACCCCATAAAACCAGCGCCGCTCGTCGTCTCTAACACCTACCCCGACATACGGCCAGCAGAATGGTCTTTACATAATTCACGGCGGAGATAACAAGAGCGATATTTTTTCATTGCCAAAACAAGAATCTACGATCCGGCCACGGAACGCTAAACTGTCTGGACAGGCCAACGAAGAGGTGGTGGTAGTAGTCGGCGACGGGCAGGACCACGTGGAGCGTCCAGAGTCGGCGCAATTCCCGTTGAAGAAGGCCGATCCGAAGACCCGGATTCCGCCAGATCCGTCGCGAAAGCCGCGAATAACGGCTCGATTGGCTCGGACGCGATTTATCCGCTTTACGGGCTGAAGTGACGCGAGAACGTGACGATTGACGATGGTGGTAAAGTTTGGTTTGGTGATGGTGATGGTGGTGGAGGTTTGTCTCGCCAGATTGAGGATTGATAATTGTAAGTTATTTATCTATGGAAAAAAATCTATCTAAATATAGTTAATTTATATCATTATACTGTTATAAATTAAAATAATAAAATTATATTATTAAATAAATTATTTACTTACTGTTTTAGAGTTAAAAAATGTTACGAAATTCTTTTAAAAATATTTTTTTATAAAGGATATAAAGGTATCGCAATACATATAGCAAAACATTATATATATATGTGTATATTTTCTATCTTTAAGATGGAATACATTTTGTACATTATGATTAAAATAATGTCGGGATAATGAGAATGAAACAGCTTCAAATATTAACATATAACATTTTAAAGAAACATCTCACGATATTATGTATGGAATATAGTTTTAAATGTTTTTCAATATTATTTAAATAATAAAACAATACGGAAATAAAATGTATTTAAAAACCTTGTTGTCAAAAAGAACAATTCATTATATATAGTTAATCTTAAAATAAATAACAATATTATATAAACATTGACAATACATTGGTTACAAATTTTTAAATAACCATATAATAATTAAGTTCTCTAATATTAACATTTTTTTAAATTATATTTCTGTACTTAATTATTTGGTTTGTGTTTGTTTTTTATTAGGTATTGAATATCCCAACATATTAAAAAAATATGAATACTCTAAAAACATAAACTTATATAGAGATAAAATTAAGTAAAACTAAAGCATGTATTAGGAAAATACGATAGTTAAAAATAAAATGGCCTATTAATATGATGAATATAATTTCATATAATTTAGATTATATATATTGCCGTGATAATGTAAATTATATAAACATTAATTTATTTAATTAAATTTAATTAATAATTAAAATAAATCATAAAGGAATAATGAGAATGTAGTGTTATTTACCTGTAAATATTACCCATATTTGACTGAGTAAAACACCTTTAAACATTCATAATATAATGTGTAAAAATATCTGACGATATTTTATATGTTAGGTGTTATTAAATATGCTTCAAAATTATTAAATAATAAAATAGTGTATAAATAAAATATATTTAAAAAATAGTTGACGAAAATAACAATATATTATATATAATAAGGCCTAAAATACTTATTAATAATATAGAATCATTGTAATCTATAGGTTAAAAATTTCAAAATAGTTTTGTTGCTATTATTTAGGATTATTTCGTTGGAGGTCTAGGTATAAAAATATTAATGAACTAAAGTTATATAGAGTTATATAGAGCTAAAATTGAATAAAACAAAATATAAAAATATAATATCCAAAAATATAATTATTAAGTTACTTAATAACAATTAAGATTTAAAATAATTTAAATGGTATATGAATATAAAAAATATAAACATTAATATTAGACATATTTATTAATTTTAAAGGATTTTTAATACGTATTATTATTAAAAATCGATACAATGTATTGTATTCAAATTATTGTTGATCGATAGCCCCTACTTATTCCCAGCATTCAGGTAATTTAGGGACTCCACCAGTCAACCCATTTTTTTTCTCGCTTTATAAAAAGTGCATCGCCGCTCAGACAGGTCACGACTTGTATATCTGAACAAGTAGTAACCAGTAAAAGTGAGGATTAAAGAATACGGCGGGTAGGATAGCACTTCCCATTTCAATGTTGTTAAGTATGTTTTCATTGTTTTTTATACACAATAATAAAATGATTGTCTTCGGCCGTTTTGCGCGTTTTGTTAGTTTCATCAAATAATGCCCTCAAATCCTCGTTTTCGATTTTTTTTTGTTTTTAAAACCTAGAAAAATAAGTTTTTAAAATCTTAAAACCTAGAAACCATTATTCACATATTAAAATCGACGGACCATGATTACCATAAGGTTCACACACATTCGATGACCTTCAACCGTGTTTTCTTGAAATTGAAGTGAAAAATACAATACGAAATACGATATAAATTCAAATATTCTGAAAAAAAAGTCTTCACACTTCGACAAAATGAGATATATTGAAAAGTAAAATCTGTTGATGGAACTTCAATATACAATTGGTTACAGATATATCCGATAGGATTTAATACGCAGTGACACAATCTGATACAATCTACACAAATCGGTTAAAATTAATTTATGGGTCTAATTTATTTAATTAAATAAGTAAATAAAATAAAATTAAATAAGTAAAATATAATTAAATGAGTAATATAAATAAATTAAATAGGAATATTTAAGGTGTAGCGTTATTTATCTTACAGTGCCTGTTTAATTATTATATTAAACAATTTAATTTCAAATTTAATTCTGCCGACTTGGTAGTGCAGAGATAAAGGTAATGGGACGGTCCTCCTACTGTTGCGAATACCGCGGGTTCGAATCCTGCTGGGGCATGGTCGTAAATTTATGTTTGCGGTTGTTTAAAATTTGTGAATGTTCTAGGCAAGAGTGTAAAATCCGACAAGGAAAATGATCCCAGTCACGCCAGTACCAGGCTGGGTAAAACCGAATGTCTTCTGGGATGATTTCTAAAGTTGGTCACTCGCCAGTCGGTAGGCTTAATGCTGGGGACCGTGGTTCGGAGCCCACGTTAAACTTTAGGCCAAGTCCAGATAAACCCATAGTTGGTAAAAGGAGACTTTAAAATATATTAAAAAAAATAGTTCTAATAGTCTCGTGTGACGAAAATGAGTTTATTATTATTTTAATAATATATTTATAGTTTTTATATTGCCCACTAATATACAAGTCCCTACGATTTGTTTCTCTTCAAAATGCGTACGAGTTATTGTCCATCTGTTGTCCCAAGGACCTCTGGGTTTTTATTGAGGGCTATAAATTTGTCAAAAAATCTTTAGATTTCTTCCTTGACTTTAAGGATTTCTAGTTCTCAATACAAATAATGATTACGTATATAAAAAAATATGTTAAAAATTATACATATTATTTAATGTTTGTAGATCTGCTAATCCAAAGGTATATGTATATATTAATAGTATTACATATTTTATAAAATAATGATACAAATTTACATCTGCTGTTTTTTTTCTCAAAAATTTCAAGTTCATTTTAAGAAACCGAAAAAGGATTTTTCCTCTTCCTTATAAGGCTGGATGTTAAGCTTTTAAAATCAATTAGTACTCTGTTTTCTTATCATAGTTTTATTTGTTTTAAGTTGTCAATTTGTTATCTTTGGATATTTTCGAGGCACTTTCTTAATGTAAACATCGTCGTTCTGAAAGCTCTAAATATCTTACGGTTTCTTTTATTTAATAGGTGTTTAACCATAATTATTTGAGAGTATGCATTTTTGCTGCAGATATTGTAACATTATTGCAACAAAGTTGAAAATGAAACTTTCTCAAAATGTTAGCTAGTAGCTAACAAGTAATAATGATAATAGTGTTTAGGCGCCTGATATAAGCCAAGGTTCTGTTTCATAATTATAATGTATAAATTTATAGTTATAAGCTTACAGGGTAACAGCACAAGTAAAATTGAAGACACCTCATAATATATAATAGTTTCATGTACACGTAATTTATTGTACGAGTGTAAGTACCATTCATATATATATATATATATATATATATATATATATATATATATATATATATACATATATAGTAAATATATAAAGTATAAGAGCAAAAAAATATAAGCATGATGTCGAAGAAGTTTAAATTTTATCTGGTATAGAATTTTTATATATAGTTTACTTTAATATAAATTATATGGAGACTAGAATACGAACGCCATATCAAACAAATTATCTTTAATCAAAATATGAAATATTCAAATCAAACGTAGCCTAGCTATCAAAAATATTAGTAGTTTTTTCGAATATAATAACTGAACTTATAATAATTCTCTTTGTGTATTTAACAGATTCGTATTATTATTTTTGACACCAATTTTACCTTTCCATTTTTAATAAAACATTTTACATTTTTAATAAAATATATTGTAGTATAATGCAAAGCAAATAATATTGAGTAAAATAAGCAAAATACTTTACTTATTGTTGGATAACTCTTATTTGTCTTAGAAACAGTATAAAATCATTTAAATAATTTTATATACATAATTAAAGTTATATAATCCGAGAGTTTCATATAATTTGTACGAATTTTTTTTTGACTGTAACTAAATATATTTATTGATTTTCAACAATCAAGAGTCCCTAATTAGTTGGCTTAAAATAATCTAACTAAATATGAACGTCCGGATAGTTAGCTAGTAGCTAAAAAGTGGTAATGATAATAGTGTTTAGGCGCCTGATATAAGCCAAGGTTCTGTTTCATAATTATAATGTATAAATTTATAGTTATAAGTTTACAGGGTAACAGCACAAGTAAAATTGAAGACACCTCATAATATATAATAGTTTCATGTACACGTAATTTATTGTACGAGTGTAAGTACCATTCATATATATATATATATATATATATATATATATATATATATATATATATATATATATATATATATACATATATAGTAAATATATAAAGTGTAAGAGCAAAAAAATATAAGCATGATGTCGAAGAAGTTTAAATTTGATCTGGTATAGAATTTTTATAGATGTTTTTACTTTAACATAAATTATATGGAGAATACGAACGCCATATCAAACAAATTATCTTTAATCAAAATATGAAATATTCAAAGCAAACGTAGCCAGCTATCAAAAATATTAGTAGTTTTTTCGTATATAATAAATGAACTTATAATAATTCTCTTTGTGTATTTAACAAATTCGTGTTATTATTTTTGACATAGTTTTTACCTTTTCCTGTCATTTAATAATTTGTTATTGAAACGGTTTTTCACGTACTTATTTTATCAGGTTTTGATAAAAAATAAAATTACATTTTTAATAAAATATATTGTAGTATAATGTAAAGCAAATAATATTGGGTAAAATGAGCAAAATACTTTACTTATTGCTGGATAACTCTTATTTGTCTTAGAAACAGTCTAAAAACATTTAAATAATTTTATATACATAATTAATGCTATAGAATCCGAAAGTTTCATATAATTTGTACGAATTTTTTTTTGACTGTAACTAAATATATTTATTGATTTTCAACAATCAATAGTCCCTAATTCGTTGGCTTAAAATAATCTAACTAAATATGAACGTCTGGATAGTTAGCTAGTATCTAAAAAAGGGTAATGATAATAGTGTTTAGGCGCCTGATATAAGCCAAGGATCTGTTTCATAATTATAATGTATAAATTTACAGTTATAAGCTTACAGGGAAACAGCATAAGTAAAATTGAAGAGACCTTATAATATATAATAGTTTCATGTACACGTAATTTATTGTACGAGTGTAAGTACCATTCATATCTATATATATATATATACATATATATATATATATATATATATATATATATATATATATATATATATAGTAAATATATAAAGTGTAAGAGCAAAAAAATATAAGCATGATGTCGAAGAAGTTTAAATTTTATCCGGTATAGAATTTTTATGGATATTTTTACTTTGATATAAATTATATTGAGACTAGAATACGAACGCCATATCAAACAAATTATCTTTAATCAAAATATGAAATATTCAAAGCAAACGTAGCCTAGCTATCAAAAATATTAGTACTTTTTTCGTATATAATAAATGAACTTATAATAATTCTCTTTGTGTATTTAACAAATTCGTATTATTATTTTTGACATAGTTTTTACCTTTCCCTGTCATTTAATAATTTGTTATTGAAACGGTTTTTCACGTACCTAGTTTATCAGATATCGATAAAAAATAAAATTACATTTTTAATAAAATATATTGTAGTATAATGCAAAGCAAATATTGGGTAAAATGAGCAAAATACTTTACTTATTGTTGGATAACTCTTGTTTGTCTTAGAAACAGTCTAAAAACATTTAAATAATTTTATATACATAATTAATGTTATAGAATCCGAACGTTTTATATAATTTCTACGAATTTTTTTTTGACTGTAACTAAATATATTTATTGATTTTCAACAATCAATTGTCTCTAATTCGTTGGCTTAAAATAATCTAATTAAATATGAACGGCCGGGTACTTAAGCAGGTTTTCTTTAAATAAATTATTATAGCCTGGCATAATAGAGACAGTTTTGCTGTGTCTTGTTAAAATTTACTCCAAGAATTATTCATTGTCAACGTGACACTTATTGTCCTTTTAATGTGATTAGCATGACTTATAAATATCGGACTGGAAGTAAGTCTTGAATTATTTTTATCAAAAATTGGGTGTTATTCGTGGAAGATCGAAACCTTTTATTAGGCGCTTACATGTATTTAATTCTTCAGCGATACGTATTGGCGAAGATACGTAGTATCAATGTATTAACTGTTAAAAATATTGTAATCAACCTAAATGTCAAATTCATTGATTTTGATGTTTTTCTATATAAAATAATAGTTCTTCATTTTAGTACTATCGAGTTATTCAACATTTGTATTTGCATTTGCGAAATTTATTCTTTTCTTTTTTTGAAAAATGAATCAAATCAAAAATCAAATGAAATACTTTAATTAGAATTAATATTTATGGTGATGCTACTCAGTCATATTGCAATTGTTGGTCTTGATTTCGATTACTTAAAAGTGGTGACTTCGCTGTTAAAACTGCAGGATATATTATAAAGAAAATCCAGTTAAATTAATTTCTTCCAGGCGTTTACATAATATGGGAAATAAATATAAACATTAGTATTAGGCATATTAATTAATTTTAAAGGATTTTTAATATATATTATTATTAAAAATCGGTACAATGTATTGTATTCAAATTACTGTCGATCGATAGCCCCTACTTATTCCCAGCTTTCAGGTAATTTACGGATTCCACCAGTCAATCTATTTTTGTCTATCTTTATGAAGAGTGGATAGCCGCTCAGAGAGGTCACGACTTGTATGTCTGAACAAGTAGTAACCAGTAAAAGTGAGGATTAAAGAATATGGCGGGTAGCACTTCCCATTTTAATGTTGTTAAGTATGTTTTCATCGGTTTTCATACAGAATAATAAAATGATTGTCTTCGGCTGTTTTGCGCCTATTGATAGTTTCATCGAATAATGCCTTCGAATCTTCGTTTCCGATTTTTTTTGTTTTTAAAACTTAGAAAGATAAGTTTTTAAAATATTAAAACCTAGAAAACATTATTCACATATTAAAATCGATGGACCATGATTACCATAAGGTTCACACACATTCGATGAGCTTCAACCGCGTTTTCTTACGAAATACGATATAAATTCAAATATTTTCAAGGCACTGAAAAAAAAGTCTTCACACTTCGACAAAATGAGACATATTGAAAAGTAAAATCTGTTGATGAGGCTTCAACATAAAATTAGTTACAGATATACCCGATGGGATTAAATACGCAGTGACACAATCTAATAGAATCTAGACAAATCCGTTAAAATTAATTTATGAGTCTAATATATTTATTAAAATAATTAAAATAAATGAGTAATAAAAATAAATTATATATGAATATTTAAGGCAAGGGAAATGAAACACTTTAATGGACCATGATTACCATAAGGTTCACACACATTCGATGAGCTTCAACCGCGTTTTCCTACGAAATACGATGTAAATTCCAATATTTTCAAGGCACTGAAAAAAAAGTCTTCACACTTCGACAAAATGAGACATATTGAAAAGTAAAATCTGTTGATGAGGCTTCAACATAAAATTAGTTACAGATATACCCGATGGGATTAAATACGCAGTGACACAATCTAATAGAATCTAGACAAATCCGTTAAAATTAATTTATGAGTCTAATACATTTATTAAAATAATTAAAATAAATGAGTAATAAAAATAAATTATATATGAATATTTAAGGCAAGGCAAATGAAACACTTTAATTAGAATAAACATTTATGGTGATGCTGCTCAGTCATATTTCAATTGTTGGTCTTGATTTCAATTACTTAAAAGTGGTGACTTCGCTGTTAAAACAGCAGGATATATTAGAAAGAAAATCCAGTTAAATTAATTTCTTCCAGGCGTTTACATGCAATGAGAAAGTTCAAAAAGGAACGAAAATGACCACGACATGAACTGGCTTAAAATGCTATGTCGAATAGCTTCAATATTATTTAATTGCTTACCGGGCATAAAAGAGGATATATTTGTAGCGTGTTGTGATTGATGACTGATAGTGGATCTACTACAATACATCTACGCAGAATATTCATGCCCATGTACCTTATTATGTACTTGGTGGGATTAATGTCAATTGAGCAAAGTGTTATTGTAAAGAAGACATGGGAATGAGTAACGGAAGCAAAGTCGCCCTCTTACAGTTCTCACAAGCTGAAGTTCTGACGCATTTAGCCTATTTACTTGACATAGTCCCTTATGATTACCACTTGTTCAAATGGATGCATCATGGACTGTTTGGCCCACTGATTTCAAAATGAAGACGTACTAAAATATATATATGATAGAGTCACTCAAACCAATCTTACTTTTTCGGCATGTTTTCGACAAATTGCTGAACTGATGGTAAAATATTTAGAGTGGTAATATTATGCCAATAAAGAAAGTTGAGTATATGCAAACACATAATAGAATAGCGATCATTCCAAGGATAATACTAGTGTTCCAAATAACGTGGGTGCTGGATTTTTCATACCCCTTTCTGTCCCAACACTTAAACTAAGAAGACTCTCTTATTTTAGATTTGTATCCTATATTTTACTTGTATATAATATATGCTAATAGAAAATATAATGCATAAGAATCATTGTAAGCTTCTATATTATTTAGAACTATATTTATTGATTATCGTTAAAATAATTTTACGTACCATATACTTGACCTTTAACTTACAGAGCTAACCATTACCTTTGTCATTAAAATATATAATTTATCAATCGTCCATCGTCTCTGCTTCCTGCTACAGCTAACGCATCTGGGTTAATTTTATTAAATTTACAAATATATTAGTACAAATGTAAAATAGTATAATTCATTTAAGTATTCCTGTAGATACTCATCGTTAAGAGCTGTAGGTCGGCCTACAGCTGAATAATTTCGGGCATTTACATCGTCCATATATTCAAGAGATAATTTTTATTATCCCCATGAAATATGGCCAATAAAAGTGTCAAAAAACGCTTTTAAGCAACTATAAAATAAATAAGTGTACGGTACGCAAAAGCGACCAATAAATCTCGAGAAGAAACGTAAACCATCGAGATGCTTAAGAAATATTGGAAAATGCACAGCCTCATGTAATATATTTTAAAGCAAAGTGTAAGATACATTTTCGAAATTTTCTTAGTTCAACTAATATTCTTATTAAGAGATTGATTTATTTTGTAGCGTTTTGATGATATGTTTCTATAGTTTTTTCATTTTTTTAAAAATATTTTAACAGAAACTGAAAGGACTCATTAAATGGCAAAAAATAATCAAACTTAAAATTTTAACACAAAAAAAACATTTTAAAATAAATTATGTACATAATAATCGTTGTAATAAAGAAAAACTATTACATATGTTTTATATTCTACTACTACTACACACAGTTTAGCTTAATACCTACCTAAACCTATTTATGTATTTACAATTTTATTTTAACTACTACGAAGTGATTAACACAAATATCTGATTATTTTATATGAAAAAATATGTGAAATCTTTGTACATGCCTTAGAAATTTGAGGTTTTTCTTTGATTTCCGCATATTTCTTGATCAGATCCTGACTTGGTTCCATTGGGAACACCTCGGAGATCCACACATTCGAATAAAGAAATAATTTTTGAAAATCGGTCCATAATTAAATATGATAAAAATATTGACTCTATGCAGTTTCTACATTTTCCATCTTTCCGTCAAAATACAAATCGCAAACCTAGAGACCTGCTTGTGTTGGTTTACTCGTCATATTACTCAATGACTATATATGGAATAGCCATGATGCGTACCCAAACCCAAAAATTGGAAGGACCAGTATCTGGAGAGGGTAGAACTTTTATACGCTTTTGAATATTTTAAACATTTTTGGAAGATTTAAATTTTTCTTGTGACGTGCTACGTCATAAATTTCTAAAAGAAATTCTAAATTGCACTGAATTTCAGTTTATGGTTCATGTCCTACATTGACAATTTCTTTCCACCTTTATTAATAATTGAGAAGGTTGTTAACGGAAACAACGATTTCTATATTACTTGGGCTGTGGTATTTAAAATGCCACGAATTAATTACAATTCCTACTAATTATGATAATTAATAAGTTGAACTAGCTAGTTTCAATATCCTCTTATAAAGCGCTTTTTGAATGAATAGTTCTGTCGCCTTGATGAATAAATGCAATATTTATTCACCACTAGGCTAAAATATATATTCTTGAATAGCTGCTGTGACATTGGAAAAATATTCAGTTGTATTGAAGTGTGAATTTTTTAGTGTGAGTTTTTATTTTACATTATATTTGGTAATATTTGTAAAATGGGGTTTTGGTTTTTTAGTGACTTTCCTTATCCACTAAAACAAACAGTATTACACTCTATAACACTTCTTGTTATTTTTCTTATTACACCGAGGTCCCATTGAGGGTGTTTCAGACAGCAATTTATATTTAAAAATACTGACATTTACCGACCTAAACTATGATTGAGAATTTCAGTTAAATTAAACCGTGGAATTGCATTTAGATAACATAACATAATAGCAACAACAGAATAGTAGAAAGATGTACAACAATTCTTGCTTGCAATATTGGCACAAATAACTTACATGCTTGGTATACACTACAATATATACTTAGTCTCTTTGGTGTTGTACTGTTTCGTTCCTGTCTGCATGAAGATAAAGGCACAGATCCGACTGCTTCCTCTCAATGTAATTCCTTGAAAAATTTACTTTTGCACACAATTCTCTTTGGATATTCTAATATGGACTGAATAATTGCTAATTACATTATTGAGATTGATTTCGATAGGCTAAGGCAAAGGGCCTGGGGCCTGTAAATATACAGATATATAATTTCAATGCAATTATACTTAGGAGTTGAATTTTTGGTTAAATGATACTCTTCTACATTCTATTCTCATCTATCTTGAAATGCGATGAACCAACTTTGGTTTGGAATCTTGATTTAGGAGCTCACATATCACTCTACATATATATTTTGAAGAACTGTAACTAATACATAATAATAGATTGAGGAAAAATTAATTTAGTTGTCTCTTTCAGTAATGTCTTGGTATACATGCATAGGCCTAGCAATATTTACTCAACAAATTCATATTACAGAGCACTTGAAATATAATAGTCCATGGAAGATTATCGTCAAAATGTAGCGTTATTCATTACATTATATAGCGGTAATATTTCGCATTTTTATTTCAGAAAAGAAAAAGTAAGCACGTGAATAGTATGTCGGTCCGCCCAATACTTGAAATCCCGATTAAATTTTTTATCAAAATCACCGAATAACAATTTTGAAGATTCCCTTTTTGATATCCGATGTAATAAAATTATTTTGTTTTTATCGTTTTTCTCGTTGTGAAGTCTCTTTTTTTACCAACTAGGATTTGTCTGTTTTGAAGCTGCTTTTAAGGTGGGCTCCGAACCACAGCCCTCGGCATTAAGCCTGAACTTAGAAATCATCCCAGAAGACATCCTGTTTTACCTAGCTTGGTTACTGGATTGGCTGCAATCATTTTCTTTGTCGGATTTGGCATTCTTGTCTTTCGAAAATCACTAATATGCATTTACGACCATGCCTTAGCAGGGTTTGAACCAACAACTATCGTAATAGCAGAAGGACTGTCCCGTTACCTTGGCTATTGATCCAACCAAACCGGCTATATCAGATTTTATTTCAAGCGACCAAATTCAATATATTTTCCTTGTAAAATAACGTTTCTCGATTCGAACCAGATACTACTGACATTACCAATGATATGTGGCCCAACCGCTTTTATCTATAGATAAAGAAATTTCAATACACGCGAAAGTTTTTTTGAATGTTTTATGTTGTAGTTTTAACAATATAGATAGAATAATACAGAGACATTTATCTTTATTTTTGTTATGTTTTACGAGCGAAATATATCACCCATCAAATAAATTTTATTGGACATGATAGAAATGTTCTTGGTTTAAGATGTTTTGGTCGTAAAACTGCAACAAAAGAATGCTGAACGGTTGGTTTTTACAACGTTCCTAAATTCGTTTAGCAAGAAAAAAACGAAACCGCTGAAGTCTAGAATTCTGAGGTTTATTTAAATTTTTGTCAACTAGGTTTCGTTCAATAATAATTAATTTTATTTCATTATACAGTTAATATTTTCTATGGATAGTGAGATGACGACAAATTCTGAAAAAACATTTTATAATATGCTAAAGTATTTACTATTTTTTTAAAACACATTAGTTTTCTAACAAATAAATGTTCAGAAACTGTTATGTCTTTTTTCAACAATATCCCTAAAGACTGGACGCTTCTGAACTACAAAAAGATTTAATTTATAAGTGTATTTATTATAATAAAGTTATTGATTCCAATATCTATTCGGATGATCCATTTTCTAAAAAGCAGAAAACATTTTAAAAACAGTCAGCTTCTGGTAGTTTATTTCGCACACCTTTTAGCTAATAACGAACAGAAAAACCTCACGGGGCAAAAATAAAAGAGAGTCTGTATTAATTATCCAAGGCCAAGAGAGCAAACAAAGTGACGGCAGCTTTTCATTTATACTCGTAGAGGGCGACGGCGTCTAACGATATCGTCGCATAAATATTAAAAGCGCAAATATAAGGCGCACATGAAAAAATATATATGTACGTTATGTGTGCGGTGTGAGAGGGCAAATGTGGCAAAATAAAAATTGGATCGCAAATAGGTCCGTTGTTTCGTTTATGTGCCGGCCCGCAAAATTGATATTGTGACGACGCAAAATTGTTTTCCTAAATTGTTGTGTAAAGCCGGGTTTTAATAAAATGTTACTTCTCAAGGGTGGTGGAAAATAACCTATTTTGGATCGCGAGACAAAAAAAGACCGCAAATGTGTCTGATTTCGGGACTATAAAAAGATACTTTTATTCAATTATTTGATGGTTCTTACCATGAAACAATATGCGAAGTAATTCCAAGAAAAGTAAACTATAAGCTCTTATATTTGATTTTCTTTAGCACTGAAATTAAACCAAACCAAAACAAACTGATAATACTTTCTAAAATGTTTTTATAAAACTCTTTTTTGTTATAATTTAAAGTCTCTTTTTTACAACTAACGCTTACCTGAACTGGACCGTTAATGGCCAGCCTGGTGACTGGCGTCATTGGGATTCTTTTCATTGTCGGATTCTAAACGTATACCTAAGAACAATCACAAATGTTAAACAATCACAAACATAAATTTACTACCATGTACCAGCAGGTCACATTATATATGGAGCATTTTTTCGTCCATTACAACTTATCTGAGATGGAATGTTGTCTTTATCTTCTTTATCAGGATCAGAGATCAATATAACTGAGAATTAGAGAATTACTTATTTTAGCTTTAAACGTTCTTATTTCTTTTCTCCTCCTTGAGTGAAATATTTTGAGTGCGTAAACAGTGATTACAAGAGATCACATTGAAAGTTACGAAATTCGTTACAAAGTTAACATACTATTTCGAAATATTCGGTGTTTATATGTAATCTGATCATAAACAATTTTAAAATGGCATTTCTTGAAAAAATTTAGTACAACATATTTAAAAAAAAATTTCCATTATATTCTACTACTTTTTCACATCTGGTAAAATGGCGATACCGCGCTCAGAGGTTAGTTTAGTTGTGCTTGTTGTACTGTTGGCAGTACTCCATAAATATGATCATTAGGTAGTCAGAAAAAGTTATTTCCAATGAGCATGAGGTAAAGCTTCTCATTCGAGCTACAACAGTGTGTGTTCCAAATTTTTGCAACGTGTGGCTGATAATTACTTTGCATCCTTTACTTTTTATTCCTTGACCTTTTTGTAACTAATTGATGACCTTTTAGGCATGAGATTATCGCACTAGGTGCTATATTGAGCACTAGCTACCGCAAGTCGCAAAAACTTTTCTTTTTTGCCGGGTAAGCAATTTGAAATGAAATTTTCAGTCAAATGGTGATGTAGCCATTTTCTCTCGTTTTAGTTTTTTCTAATTCTCATGCAAACATCTAGAAATATTGAGTTCATCAACTTCTAAACTGTTAGAAGGTTCGAACATTTTTAATCATCTCAGTTATTTTTTATCGTTAACATTAAAATCGGTATATTAAAATCATTGAAATTCAAACTGGCTACTGGAATACTATGGAGGAGCATGAGTATAAGTTTCTAAGAGTGTATGATGGACGAAAGTTTTTTTCAATATAATCTATTGCAGTAAAAAATGTCGAAAATACATTTTGTCCATTCCATTATTAGCTTCTATATATATTATGTACTAAATAATTCAATAATGTTACAAAACTATTATTTTATATAGGGGAATCCACCATCGAGATTAACATTTATTTACATTGTTACTTTATTATTTTCACCAATAGATATCACATACTCGTAGGCACCTAATATTTTCATTAACAAACTAGCCAACTATATAATAAACTACCAAGTTTTTTTTACCTATTATTTTATATTAAACTTTTTTTTTCAATTTATTGACTACATATTATAAGTGTCTATTGATTTCTTAAAAGGTTTCTTATGATTATTTTATTTATTTGATATATGGGGTACATTTGTTTTTACTTTCGGTGAGTGATACATGGTATTTAGTTTTACCATCGTACCAGACAATAATGTATCCCGGCTACACCTGTTGTTATTGTACTTGTATGTACCGAGAACTTTTTCAAAATGAAACTGAATGAATTGAAACTTCTTGGATTTATTTACAATTAGATTTTCTGCTTAATATGTACACCAAACAATGTAGCTCATCTACTCTAATTTTATGATGATCTTTGTAGATAATTTATGAAGCTTCATTCCATCAAGGACCTCTGTCAAGGTTATGTCACTTAATTTAATTTCTTTGTGTTTCTGTTTTCCAAAAAGCCACTAAGTTATATTTCAATAATAGGGTTTCTAAATTATGACGTTTTACGAATTAATTTTGTTATTTAGAATTGGTTTAAGGCTGAATTTATTTCTAGAAAATAGTCTGACTGAAAGAGGGATAGTAAAAGCCCTAAACTTTTACTATTTTAAATGCAATATTAGGTTTTAAAAAGCTCTACGCACGTATATTTTCAACAATGGAACAAAAACACATTCCACCGCGACATCATCTTGGTCATTTGAAGCATTAAAAAAATGCAAACCCTAAATTTGTGTGATATTTCATTACTATGGCTCTTCAGTTCTAAGAGAAGTTCGTATCGTTTAGAAACCATCCAAGCAAGTTTAAGAGTTATATTTTTTGAGTAAAAAAGAGATTTTGTTTGTGGGTTAGCTCCAAGTAGGTAAAAACATTCACTTAGATTATTATTATTGTAAGCTTTCGGTCTTTTTTTCATGTAAAAATTAAGGGATATTCGGTAATTTCTACAAAATCCACTTTTGGTGAACATATGGCTTATTAAGACGAGATAGATAAAATTTACACACGTGACGGTCACCCTGCGTAGGACTTGTCAATTCACACTTCACATTATCAAATTGACATCAACTGTGCGCTCCTTTGACGGATTATTTAAACATTCTCTATTAACTAACACTGCTTGATTATTAACATTGTATGGGAAGATTTTGTAGAGGAAGTGTTCAGTTATGTGAAGACTGTGTTTACTTCGACGGCACACGACACATTTTATCCCCTATTGCTCCTCCTTTGGGTACCTCGTACCGAGGAGTCGACTTAACTCTTGCGACTACTCTTCTTGCCACCTGATTAGTAGACCTTCTTAGGGAGAGAAGGAGCGATCCAATGATGATTTTCTTGTATCTGATTGACTATTTAATGGTTTTGGCACTTTTAATCAGAATTATTACAAATTTTAAACGACAGTTCGAAGTTTGCCAAAACAAATGCCAATTGAACGTTTGCCGGTTAATAAGCTCTGATTGCTCTGATAAATGTAATGCTCTCATAAATTTTGTAAAGGTATGACAACGGTGTCGATCAGTAACAACACAAAACGAGTTTTATAGACCGAATATATAAATATATATAAAAATGAATAATATATTCAACTGCATTAGACTACATTCCATCTTCTTTTAACTACAGTAATGCTAATTAGTAAAATGAGAAGGAAAAATTCGCTCCGACTTTTACATATTTACAAACTGAATTTGGCAATACATTCACAGGCACTAATGACGTGCATTGGCTGTTTTATTGGAAGAACTGCAGTTTATATAAGTCTGTACTACAGATCACATTGATGCTATTTTCTACATATCATTTTGTAATATAAATCCCATTAAAAACATTGCCCATTGGGCAGATTGTAAGTGGAATAGGAATGCAAATAATCATATAAGCAAATAATAAAATAAATCATATGGAACGCAAAGATATTAATAAACATATTTTTAACAAAAAATTGAATCGACTTTAAGAACGAAGACATAAGAACTTAAGAACTTATGCACGAACCCAAACTTATATTAATTTAGCTTCGTTTTATTGATAATTTAATTTTCTGTATATGTTACAAAATTATATTATTATTGTTGTACTATTTGGACTCGGTACCGTCTTCAAAGTCATCAGTTGATAGTAGTTACAATAAATATTATTGTAAATAGATAAATAGGTTTAGCTAGGTATTAAGCTAAATTGTGTGTATATAGTAGAATATAAAATACGTGTAGTATCTAGGTTAAATAAGGTTTTTTGTTTATTTTTATTTAGTTATTACAATGATTATTAAGTACATAATTTATTTTAATTTGTTTTTGTGTTAAGAGTTCCTTACTTATTTATTGAAGTCGGTTCAATTTTTCTGTTAATAATATTTGATTTTTATCTTTTTAGTGTTCACTATTTACTCAATAGAATACGCAGTTATTTCATTTAATATTACAATAGGTAGGTCAAGTAAATGTATGAAGAAAATATAGGAATAACGAAGCAACGATTGAAAATAAGTAGCGCTTCAGGCCCCGGTGTGCGCTACCTAGCCTATGTGATTTGACAAATGTTTTTCCTAAATAATAACAAAAAATGATTGTCCCCGCCGAGTATCGAATCCATGACCCCCGTTTGGATGTTAAACGCTTTGATCTTTATGCCATCGAAGCAGCTCTCTAAAATATTTGTGCAACTTCTTATATCAAATAGTTAGTACTTAAAAAGCAAACTGAATGGCTTTTCAACTGAACAACTTTCGATTTTCCATCACATCAGCTCAGGAATAACACTATTCCCAAATATCTGATTATTTTAGATAAAAAATATGTGAAAACTTTGTAGGTGCCTTTGAAACTTAGGCGTTTCCCTCGATTTCCTCTCTTCCCCCCAAGAGATCCTGATTTGGTTTCAATGGGACCACCTTGGAAGTGTACTCTTTCGAATAAGAGAAAGCCTTTGAAAATCGGCCCAAAATTGAAAGAGAAATCGGCGAACATAAATTTAAAAAAAAATGTACAGTCGAAGATACAGCCCCTTCCTTTTTCGAACTCAGTTAATAAACAATATTCACTAAAAAAATCCTTTAAATTAATACACAGTTTTTATGTAGAGTAAAATATGTCAAAAAGCTGAACAAAATTATGTTAGAAAAAGCATTTAATTTAATTCGTAATGAACAACATACAAATCAGTTTTTATTTATACGTTCTGTAGAAGTTAAAACGCTAAAAATTTCCCGAAATGTAAAAGTTTACCCGTTCCAATTACGCCCTGCTCTACCAGCAGTTTTTCCCCATTCTACTTTTTTTCGAAACGAACAAATACCCGTGGAAAGTTCAAGTATTTTTAACCCGTTCCACAGTCATGGCTTTAATTAGTCTATCGCGTGGTACTCTTAAGAACTCTTTCCGAAACTAATTACCGACTGATTGTGCGAATAAAGAGAAATGTCCAGCGGAGTAAGTAAATTCGGTATGGCTTTTACGGGCCGGCCGACGTTTCAATTAAACTTTTCTTGTTCGTTTTCGTAAGGACGACACGCAAGCCAGATATGGACATGCAATTGGTGAACTCGTTAAATTGGCAGTGAGTTGCTAAAATCAATCAAGTTTTGTTTCAGTTATTTAGCGAGAAATAATTATTTTTGTTCTGAAATTATACACTTACTTCAGTGGGGTAATTAAAAATTGTTACCCTGGAAAGCTTTCTTTCATGCATACAAGACATGAGGTTTTACCAATTATTTTAAAATTATTTCCTTGATATCAGTAATTAATTATTGTTAATTAGAAAAGTGTTCCAATATACAGGGAATAGACAAAATACTATGAACACTATATTGCTGTAAGTTGGCAACAGTGCTTCTGTGCAAATAACGCAAAGCGAAATTGCTCATATCATAAGATGTTCCTTTCATTCACATCATTGGACGGATTACTGCAAATGAGTATCTCATAATTCTCAGTGATGAAGTTCTTACTATGACTAGCATATTTTTATCAAACACTCTCAGGATCCAGGATAATAATGCATCGATATACACTACCAAAAGAGTTTAGTCTTAGTTGAAGAGCATTAGAATATTATCGAATACTTTCTTCTCTGAATAACAAAATCGCCAGCCCTGAACATGTGTTATCAGGATTTTTAGAGAAGAAGATGAGGAGTAAATTTTTTAGTATAAGAATGGGACAACATTCAGTTGGAAACTATTCAGATACTCTACGAATCTTTTCGGCGAGGAACTGCAGCTGGTTTGTAAACAAATGTTGGCTAAGAACAATATTAATCAATAAATATTACGTATATGTCAGGTATCATATTGCCCATTTCCCATAGATTATTTCCTTTCATGCATATGATTCTTCAATAGTGACATATTAGAACGTTTTATATAATTTTATAATTTGTTTTTTTTTGTAAAATGATTTGTTTTGATCAACTTTAACAACTTTTATTAATTGATATCCATTTAGATTTAGATAGTTTATAAATTGTGCAGATTACTCGCTTGAAATGCAACCATATAGCTTAATTAAAACATGACTAAAATGTAAGACAAGAAGTGTCTGAGACAAAGTTATAGATTTAAAGTTGCAGCACTATATTAAAAAAAAGAAAATATTTTATAGATTCACTGCAGGGAAAATTGCCTAGTTATTTCGTATCCAAAAATTACTTAATTATAGTATAAATAATTAAATTATTGGCAGATTTTCAAGTGATTCAACTTTTTATTTTAACATTTAATTGATTAAGAGTACTAGTGTTGGAAATACATTTGCTGAGGATAGCTATTAATAAGGTTATATTTTAACAAACTTGATTTAAAAGTTGCAGTGAAAGCCTAGAAGATGAGCAATGGTTGAATACTCAATAGTTTTAAATAATTTTGCGGATTTTGCTGTATATTAAGTCGAAACATTAGACCTTACAGGGTATTAAAATTTAAGAAACGAATGATTGAACATTCGTAAGTAGTAGAAAGTAATATCTTCTCAATAACCGTTACATAATAGCTTTAGAAATTGGCCATAAATTAAAATTTAGTTAATCGGTATTGAACTGATGAAAAGTTTAAAAGTTGTGATATTTATTAAAATGGGTAAACATTTGTTAGCTAAAGAAATTAAAGCACTAACTAAATTGACCTAGATATGATATGGCGCAACTGATACGACTATAGTTATTCGAAAAAACAAGCCGTCCGTATTTGTGAACCGGTGAGATATATAGACTTAATGAGATGTATAGAATATTTCCATGCTGTTTATGTGGTCCACTTAGTGCTTACTTAGTCGACACTTCTTTATTTTAACATAAAATAGTTTCTAGGTAAATTAAAAGTTTTTATTTTAAATGTTACACGTTGAACTCACGTGTTTCATTAAATTTACATTGACATTTATTTAAATTAGATTAGATTAAATTTGAAATAAAATATTTTTTCTAATGTAAAAGGGTGTTACAATTTCTATATATGTTAAGTGTGGACAACAAACACAATATTGAAAAACGGTGTTCTACGTGGATATATGCACATTTTGAGTTCTCATCATATTTTAAAGAACACTAATTATTGGGAAACCGAAACGTGACTTTTTTATAATTAGTTTGTCATTGTGTCATTTTATCGAAAATTTATTTTACGTTAAACTTAATTTATGTACCATTCGAATTTTTACACCATCATAAATGAACTTAAAAACAAAAAAAGCAGAGCTAGAACAAAGTTTTAGATCCACAGAATAACGACTCAATCCAATCGTCGATATTGCAAGCTAATAACATGCTCCGTGTATGATTTGCGTGCGATAGTAATTAAAAACTTTAATGAGCCTTTCATTAAAATGTCCAACCGTCCATAATGGTGCTCCTAGTTTACTCAAGCCACCGGGCATGATCTTTCAGCTTTCATGCCATTCGTCGACATTTGGAAACAGCACTTAATTAAGCGTTGACGTACGTAAAAAAATATGACCTGACGGCTCTAAAAGTTTATACACCCTTTGACAGTTTTTTAGTTTATAAGAGAAGCGCATGACAAGTGCCAAGCCTTTATAAAAGAAGACATATTTATAATAAGTTTATTTATAAACATAGAATAAAGAAACTTAGAAGCGCATCTCCTAGCACCTCCTGTTAAAATTGATTCTAAGTTACGCTCGGAATCTCCGTGTGAGGGCGCTTACGCGTGCGCCTTACGATAGTTAGTTACAGCGGGAAATTTATAAATGTTTAGCGGGAATTTTAAAAATATGAGCGGGAAATTTAAAAATATATAGTAAAAATTTTAGCGGGTAAATTAAATAAAATCTTTTAATTTTACTGGGAAAATAAAAAAATAAATATATTTAAATATATTTTATTGATATATTACAATTAAATTAATTTTCCTTGGCCATAAAGGCATTGACATATCACGGAGATATCTCCACTACCCAAAACACGTAATCCACTGATATTATCTTCTCTCTAGTATTTAAAACAAACCTAAAACAAAACATTAAAATAAGATAATATAACTATTAATAGTTCTGTTGTATGTATTATTTTTTAAAATCAACTAAATTAACAACCTACCTAACTTGAGCTACATTTTATCAAATATGACAACTGCAGTTTGGTCTATACAATCAAGTGGTTACTATTCCAGCAGCAAAAAGGAACCTTATTCAGTATTTGCATTAAGGTTCTTCTAGAAGGCAAGCAGAATATCTTCGATAACAGTTTATATCATCTGCTACTGCATTTCAATAAGGATAAAGCCATTAGTTTTTCATCCAACCTGAAACGAAGCTGATGGAGTTATCTGTAAATGAACATATAAATTTCAAGTTAGAACCTCCATTCTCTAATAATAAACATAAGTTTCTTATTATATACTTAGTTCTGGGTCTTGTTGGGGTAGAATAATCTCCTATATATCTATAAGCCTCAAAAAACTTATGTGATTGTAATATTGATATTGGGGGCATATTTTCCTTGTCTTATAGTAAAGGTAAAGAATCTCAATAAATATTGCTTAATTATTTCAATGCAATAAATCATTACTATTTACCAAAATATTTACTATTTAAATTACTAGTATGAATTACATCTTATTTCAGCCATTGCTTTCCACATTTTGGTCTATAGACTTCATCTATAAAATGATTACAAACTTTCCTAGACCTACATAGGAGGTCATAAGATATCCTCTTAAGGTTTTCTTTTGATTACACTAATAAATTAAAATACACAGAATAATCTAAGGTAATTGTCAAATATATATAAAAATACATACCTAAAAATTTGACGTAAATAAACAACAAAATTATATCCCCTAAAAATGGCCGCTAACTGCTTAGGTTAGAATTATTAATACCGAAGCCGAATGAGAGAGAAACACACATATAGCTCTTGCATTTCTTCATTTACATTGGGCCGCGTAACGGGGATTTCGGAAAGCTTAAACGTAGGACCCGATTTTTCCATATAACTTTCACTCCTAACTTTCTTTATTCTATGTTTATAAAAATGTTCAACTTGATTGACATTTCGTTTCATTATAAATATATTCTATACGTTATACATACTGAAATTACATATTATTATGTTATACATATTTTGCAGAAATAGTAATGACATATATAAACTTGTAACCTCACCAAAAGTACATTTTGCAGATGGTTTCTCAACAGTTCTTTTCTTTTTTTCTATTATTTCATCATCCAACAGGATATTATTTTAACATATAATTTGCTGAGCATTATTTTTAATTCATCTTTTGTTTCCTTGTAAGAAGTATTTTGATATTGTCCAACGTTAACTTTTTTCCCATTGATTTAAAAATTAAAAATTAATCCCTTCATATGCTGAGCATTAATTTCTGGTAATGAGAATTCTGCTTCGGTGCTGACTTTTGTTGCTCTCGTGTACTAACCCATGTTTGATTTTTTTACTTGAGGCTTTCGTAGTAGATCCACTTTTTATCTCCAGTAATAATATTCCGTAGACAATTCTTCTTTTAGCTTCTAGTAAGCAATCAAATCTCCCATCGATTGAAATGGCGTGGAAAGAGTTGATTCATCAAAGGCTAATATATCTTAAAGTTCTTAATTAATTTAAATGTTTTTTTATCCAATAAGTCTCGCTGTTCGTTGTCTTTGACTTTTTTTGGTACTCCAGACCGCTCTTCATCACTGGCACAAAAATCACTACTTCTAAATGGAAGAAACCCTGGGCTTGGTTGGTGTAATGTCTATGGCCACAGGACGGCCCTTTTACTGCTGCGGTAGTCACGGGTTTCAATCCTACTGGGACATGGTTGTAAATGTATTTTTTTGATTGTCTATAAGGCAAGAGTATAAATATATCCGATATATATGACCTACAATTACTTTAAACAATTTATATAAATTTTTATTACGAATTGTCAGCATTGAGTAAAAACGATAATAGATTTCTTATATGAATTCATTGATTGAGATAAGAACTTTTCCTGCTAAAATGGAAATATCTGGAGGAAAAATATTTTAGTAAGACTTTTTCACTATATCATTCTAATTAAGAAGTAAATCATTTAAATTCAGACAGGGCGTCATGTCGAACGTTAGAGAGAAATAAACCTAATACCAACACACCAGTTTGGGTTTATTAACAAGTATTCAACAATTGACCAGGTCCACAGAATAACAGATGTTATTGAAAAAGCCTACGAAAGTAACAAAGTATGCTTAGCTATGTTTTTACATGTAGCACAAGCCTTCGATAAGGTTTGGCATGAAGGCCTTGTTCATAAGCTACAGAAAATACTACCAAAACAACAGACTGAACTATTAAATTCAAACATTACGACCAGAATGTCAGAGTCAAACAAGAAGAAGCTTACTCTACAATAAAAGAAGCTAAAGCAGGTGTACAACAAGCAAGAGTACTGGGACCAATGCTTTATCTACTCTACACTTGTGATATACCACAAATGGAAAATATTAAGATGGCTACATTTGCTGATGATACTGCGATTATAGCTGTCGGAGACAATAGTGAAGAAGCCTCACGAAAATTACAATATAAGTAATTGGACACAAGATTGGAAAATAAGAATTAATGAAAGTAAATCTGTACATGTGCAGTTCACCTATAAACAGACTGTATAGTCACCAATAACATTAAATAACACTATCATTCTATAAAGCAATAACGCTAAATATCTTGGAATGAATCTGGATGCAAAAATTCGCTGGAAGAAACATATAAAGAAGAAAAGAAAAGAACTGGAATTGAAATATAGGAAAATATACTGGCTAATTGGAAGAAAATTACAATTAACAGTACATTATAAACTGCTATTTTATAAGCAAATACTAAAATCTATATGGACATACGGAGTTCAATTATGGGGAAGTTTTGCGAAGAATAATATAAATCAAATACACATTTTTCAGAACAAAGTCTTGAGAGGTATGGTGGGTGCACCCAAATACTATAGAACCGATTACCTACATCGAGACCTTCAGATACTCACAGTCAGTCAAGAAAGCAAGATAATTGCAAGGGGGCATGAGGAAAGACGCCATTCTCATACGAATATTGAAATATTGTAACTATTGGATACCACCAGAACAGGACACAGACTCAAAAGTATCAAACCATCTGGTCTTGTGTAGTGTTGTGTAGTGAGGTGCATATATTAAAAAATTCAGCATTGACATGTATAAATATTATTTCACCAGAGACTGAGATAGGGCCGATGAGTCCTCCTAGTTATATACCTAGATTTAAATTACCATAAAGACAAATTATTAGGTTAGACGGAAACGACTAGTAACAATATATTAATTAAATAATGAAAAAATGGAACGTGGAATTTACGCATATTATACAAGAATGTTTAAAATAAGCGGGCGTTAGAAATTGCTAAACAATATAACTCTGTTGACTATAAAAAATATTAACTGATCGAAAAGGAACTTGGAAGGTGTAATTTTGTTCGGTAATTTTGGTATATTGTGGCTCGATGTAGAATTTGAACCAAGCAAGCTGCATGTGAGTTATTTAAGAAATTCTTTTTTATTTGAAGGGCTGATAAACCTCATTACAAATGATATTATGGATGTGTCTGCCGCGGCTCCTTACGGTGATAAGAATCCGTGTGGGCCACTTTTAGTGGCTTTTGATTGGGTTCATTAAATGAATCATTGAAGCGTTCAAATTATTTATGCGGAATATCAATATGTACTTTATGGGGCTTTAGCTATTATTGCTATTGGATCTACGTGTAGTCCTGTTCCCAGTTTCATACTTTTCTAGCGGACCCAAAGAAAATCAGGCCAAATTAGCTTTTCTACGTTTTGCTCTACAGTTTAACTTCCCATGTTAATTTGGGGCTAATAACGACTTGTTGATTTGACATTAGTTGAAAAAAAAAACAAAATAACCAGGTAGAATAATCTTGAAATTCTTGGTCTTAAAATAGGCTATGCTGCTATCTGCTCGTTTTAATTGTACAATTTTTATTTCATACACACGTTTTTATGCCTTAAATGCAAAAAACAATTTTAAAAAGTATGTTTTTTTATTCGGTGTTTTTGGAACAATAAATTAAATTTCAACGAATTTTTTTTCCACTAATATTGACCGTGTTTCGATACGCTCCAATAACTTACTTGTAAATCTAATAAAATGGAAATATATCTGATAATCGTCGCACTATATCCAGCTAAATTAATACAGTCCGAGCACTTACAATTACCGATGATTTATGCCAAGGGCCGGCCTCTTATAAACTAGGTATATTAATTAAATTCGTATGATTGATTGGCTTATTTTGTAGATAAATTAGGTAAATTACTATAGCGCAACACTGACCTGCAGCGAATCGATGGAAATTTAATTTCGGTTTTAATTAGGTTCATAAAGCTGACTGTATAATATTCGGCATGAGTTCGCTGCAAAAACCCGTTCCCTCGATTTTAATGTTTAATCTTTCATCGGTTCGGGTTTTTGTAGCATGTTGCTAATTAGTAACTATTAGGTGTGGGATTTTCATATTGAAAACTATACAAAAAAAATCTATAATGGACGTGCTTTTACATTGGAACGAATTTTGTTCGGATTTAAAATTCTAATGCTAAAATCTGCTAAAAAATGGTGAAAAAAGTGTTTCTTTTAAATATAGCAGATCTACCAATTATTAATATTCATTAAGACCGAGACTAGCTATTAATATTGCATATTCTATTATATATAGCAAGATAATAATGCGTCCATGAAAAGAGAAAAAAAGGCTCGGTCTTTGGGTTAAAGAGCATCATAATATCATCAAAGAACTTCCCCAACAATCGCTAGCACACATCAACATAATCGAACCGTTAGGGAGCTTTAGAGCAAGTAGTAAGGCGTAGATTTCCACATCTAATATCATTACAACTTTTGGCGCTTGTTGAGGTACAGGAATGGTATAATATTTCATTGAGAACTTTCAGACATTATTTCGTGATTAATACACCTCATTAATATCTATTAATAAATAGATATTGTGTCCATACAATCAGGTGTTCATATTATTTTGTCCGCCTCTTGTATTAAGTCCACCTGCACTCTCCTATATTTAACTTATGAGCCCTAAAATTTGAAACAAAAATTTCAGCTTACTTCAAAATTATTTTATATTAACGGAAATAAGTGAAGAATAGAAATACGGAATAACCGTATTATGTCCAATCCTATTCCAGTATAAAGGAAAGCCTCAATTCCAAAGATTTAATTCATCAAATCTGATCGGTGGCTAATAGGAGATGATATGTATATGTATTATAGCCCCTTGAGATATTTTGGAACAGTAAGTCTTATTTATTTATTTATTTATTTGTTTATGGGGCTATTTAGGGTAGACTAAAATATATAAGTTACAAAACACCATATATAAGACACCATATATAAGTTACAAAATAAAATATTTAAATTAGTCCTTTTCTTAATGCATGTTACAAATGCTGGAGCAGGTCTGAGGTCTTCAGGTAGCTAATCAGCAGGTTCAGATGGTCAGGTTGGGCCAATTGCTCCAATGTTCTCGATATTTTTAGTCTGGCATAGATCACAGAGGTGGACTCCGTCCCTTCAACAAATATTCGTGGGTTAGTTTACAGTGCCCTATTCGTAGCTGTGCCAGGATACTTGACTTATACCTGCTGATGTTATTATAATTGATGGATTAATAAAATATCTTCTTGATTTCCCATGTTATTTTTTGTGAGAAGGTCCCAATCCAGTTGGTTTAACTACCTATAGAGCGCCTTCGTGTAAGTTTTGGCATCTGTTTTGCTAAATAGCTTATTTAATTTGGTTGACACCTCTTCCTTGCTTGCCAGGAGGTCGACTCTTTCATTATCGGGTATTCCTCTGGAGTGGACCCAGAGGTATGTGATTCTTGCTCCCCTATACTGTAACTTCGTGTGTAGCTCTCTAATGTATGTGACGAGAAGGTGGACTATCCCTGTCGATCTTAGGCTCTCTAGGGCACTCATAGAATCTGATGTGATTAGTGTCGATCCTTTAGTCAGTGATTCTTCTAAAGTAGGTAGAGCTATATCGATAGCCAGCAGCTCCGTGGAGAAAATGCTAGTTAGTGATGGAACTCAACAGTGTCTCCCAAGTAGGTTAAAAATGTAAGCGGCACCAACAAAGTCTTCTCCTTTTGAACCATCTGTATTTTATTGTAGAGGGACTAGTTGTTTCCTTATGCAGAGCTTTCATAGAGAAGTCTGTATGTGTCTTTGAGAATTGGCATGTATGTCCATCGGAAGACTGAAGAAAAATGGTTCAATTCTGGATGGAATTTGAGGGATTTGCATAATTCAGAAGCAGGAGCTCTCGCCTTGATTCGAATGATGGAATCTCTGCTTCGCATTGTAAACTTTTAGCTGGTCTGGCGTGGAATTTTCCCAATATGATTTTTACAGCGACGTTTTGGATAGGGTCCAGTTTCTTCACGTATGAAGGGGGTGCAGTAATGTAGCACTGGCTTCCATAGTCTAACTTGCTTGTGATCAGTGCCTGATACATATTGCTTAGTGATGTTCGATGTGCTCCCCAATCAATATTGGAGAGGGTCTTCAGTAGGCGTATGTTTTCCAAACACCTGTCCTTGATATGATTTATGTGTGGGAGCCAGTTGAGCCTATGATCAAAGACCAAGCCAAGGAATTTGGGAATAGTAAGTCTTGTATGACAAATCTGTGGGATTTATTTTTCTTTCGATACGTTACATATTTAGTGCGACCTGATGAAGTTGAGCTCATTCAAAATCCAATGTACTTATTTTGCACCTTATCTATGACTTTGAGATTATTTGAAATATTTCACTCTATTCTCTGGAACCAGTATTCAAATGTTATTTTTATTAAAGCATATTTCCAAGATGCTCCATAGAATTTAGTTCAATTGGCTGCATTTTTCTTAACAATAAATCAAGAGAACTGTAAATAGCGTTTTGTTAGTACAAAAGTTTAGCAAGGTTAGTATACAATATGATTAAAGATAAAGTAAATTATGCTTATAATACAACACTTTAATGAAGAATTTATAAACGAAAGTTCTTTTATTTGACTTGTTATGTCATATGTCGATGTAGATGTAATCTGTAGATTTTCAACACTTATTAGATACTTGCTTATATATGGCTTATATATGGTGGACAGAGCATGATCTATTTGTCGTAAGGCACAAGTGAATTTACAATTAAAAGGAGTTGGTGTCGTATGGTTTCGTCAAGAAATTTAGAGTTATATTGTATGGAAAATATTCAGTTAAGAAGATTAAGTTAATAAGAGTTATAAAAAATATGCGGCCAAATTATTGAAAAAATGAATAATAAAAAATATGCAGTTTGGTTACCCAATAATAATAATAATAATAATATTGAATACCACCTATTATGATTTCATCATTTTCACTTATATAGACATATCATATAGGTTAGAAAGTATTGTACCTTAAGATGTTTGATTTAAATTTCATATAATGTTATTTTTCTCTCAAACATCTTATATTTAAAATATATTACGACTTATAGACTTGATATATATATATATATATATATATATATATATATATATCCATATATATATATATTTATATATATATATATACATATATATATATATATATATATATATATATATTTATATATATATATATTTATTTATATATATACATATATATATATATATATATATATATTTATATATATATATATATATATATATATATATATATATATATATACATATATATATATATATATATATATATATATATATATATATATTTATATATATATATATATATATATATATATATATATATATATATATATATGTATATATATATATAGAGACGATTAGCCTTTCATACAAGCAAATAACCATTATGTAAACTAAGAAGAACGGTATCAACCATGCTGACCTTAATATATTCTTGTTTTACATACAATAATTCTGTAAGTCATAATATATTTTAAATATAAGATGTTTGACAGAAAAATAACATTATATTAAATTTAAAACACTTCTAGACTTATAGACTTATTATAAGTCTATAAGTCTAGAAGTGTTTCTAGTCTTATTATAAGTCTTATATGTATGTTAATATAGCAATAGTGTCATGTTAGAGAATATCTCTTAGATGTTTTCATAACCTAAAATAATATGAGGAAATGAGGTATGAACTTAAATAAAAACATATAAATTAGAATAATATGATACTCAGTGGAATATTTTCCCTTATTATACAAATGTTGCCCGAATTATTTTTATATTAGTAACTTTATTTTATTTTTTTGAAAAATAAATTTTGTATAGTGTAAGTATTGCGAATAAGTGATCTATTTTGACTATCAGTATTTTGTCATTTCTTAATTTCATAGGCATATATTAAATATTTCAGAATAATTTTTGAAGAGATATAGTAGTTTCCCTTGCAGCAGTTTGAATTTTTGCGATATAATTACATCAATATCTGTAGACTTTCTTTCAATAGTTCTTATTTACGCCCTTATCATATATTATTTTGTAATAAACATTAGCTTTGTAACCAGTTTCTTGTTAAAGTTTGCAAATTTAAATATTTCCCTTTTAATGGAGAACACATTATATAAAACTACCATCAAACTTTTTATTTCAAGATGTGACAAATAATTAATATACCAGAAAGGTAAATTAGAGAGGTCATTAATTCACCATTGGCAATTCATCCTCTTGAAAAATATGTACAGATTTATATATACCGTACTCGTATTCGTTACGTTTCGAATTATTAAAATTTATTTCAATTTGATTGTAATAATTTGGAAGACGTTGAACTAATACGTCCAATCTAATTGAACACATGAAAATTAAACATGAACATTGAACATTTCTTATCAATTTCGTACTACCGCAAATAAAATTTAGATGCGGCATCAGTTCCAATATGTTTTCCAGTGCGATTTCGTTACTTTTAATTGTATGTTTTAAGAAAATAAAGAATTAAAAGAGATACGTAGAATTAATTATAATGGGAATGACACTATTGTACCTAAAAAATGAGTATTATTTTTTTGTCGTCTATATACCCGTATATATTAAGCTGTAATAATTATTTCAAGCATATTCAACAGCCCTATTTAGCAGCTTTCCAAGGGAGCATTTACCATTTATTACTGTTTCTGTGCATAAGTAAATTCCATTACGCACAGAGTGTCAAGGTTCTAGCTTCGCAAAGATTAGCATCCAAATCTCTCCGCTCTAGTCGCAACATCTAAATTCCAGTCATGTCTCTACCCTAGATAATCTACTTGTTTTCGACCGGGAATATAAAATGATGTCGGCGTGTGTGACTGTTCGAAGGAGGCCGAACTTTTTTCGTTCTCGTCCCTGCCACTTTTTAAATCCGATTTTATTTTATTTGTTGATAAAAAGTAATGAGATTCGGTTTAAGATTTGTATCTGGACCGTAACGGGATGAGCTGTGCTTTAATTTCGGACACGTTTTCGTTATATGATATTTGAATAGGCGTGGATTGTTCCGGATACAGAAAAGGAATATCTAAATCAGAAATTAAGTAAAATTTATTGGTGGTTTAGAAATACTTGCAAATTTAGGGATAAATACTTGGAATAGGGAATACTTGGAAATATTTGTAGACGCTTTATAAACTTACATACATTGTTGGATATTGATACCAGTTGTAGTTGATACGGTATCATTTTTTTTAACCGACTTCGAAAAACAAGGAGGTTCTATATATATATATATATATATATATATATATATATATATATATAGGTTGGTATATATGAGGTTTATATACATATATATATATATATATATATATATATATATATATATATATATATATATTTATATAAATATATATAAAATGTATATGTATATAAACCTCAAATTTCAAAGGCACGTACATAGTTTTCCCTTTTTTTTGACTAAAATAATATGGTATTGTTGTATAATGTTATTGCTGAACTGATGTGACGAAAAATCGGAAGTAGTTCAGTGTAAAAGGCATTTGGTTTGTTTTTAAGCACTATATGTTACATATCATTTGAGAAATCGTAGAAACGTTGTAGGCAACCGTTTCTATGATGTAATGGATAGGATGTTAAGCTCACACGCGGCGGTTGTGGGTTCGATTCCCAACAGAGCAACAACTTTTTTTGTTCTAGTTTTATTGCAACATTTGTCAAATCTTCTTTACTAGTAGCGGAGCCCAGGGCATAAATGGTTCCTTATTTTAAACATTGTTTCTTTATTTATATTTTTCCTCGTGAGAGCTGTACTTTTACTTGGGATATCCATTGTAATACTTAATAAAGTAACTACGTAATTTATTGAGTAAATATCTAATACTGAAAAGAGAAAAAAAATTTCAAAAAAGAAATAAGGAACTCACTAAAAAGTATAAAATAATCAAACTTAGATTTTCAGCACAAAAAAAAACGTTTTAAAATAAATAGGTACATAATGGTCGTTGTAATAACTAAATATAAATTATCAAAAAACTTATTTAATCTTAACTTCAATAAAAACTGACTTGAGAATAAAATTGTATAAAAATATCTTGGTAGAATTTCTCCGTCACTTTTATGTCCTCATAAAACTATTCCTATTATTCTTCACTTTCATCAATTGTTTCAAGATGTTTGCGCAAGAAGTGAAGTTTTAGAGTAATCAGACAACCAAGAGTTTTTAACATTTCTGAAATGCTAGCTACTACTTACTACTACTACTTCTACTAGCTACTTATTACAACTATCTTAATTTATAGTTAGGCTCTTTTACATTGCCCAAAAACTTACCTCGCAAACAAGTGTCAATATCTTTAAATGATACACCAATATAATTTTCTTTTATTTTCATCATTTTTTAGAAGTAAGGATTGCGTAGCCACTTCAGGAATTTCTTTCTGTTTCTAATAATTGAGAAAATGTTCCACATAAATGTTTAACATTGTGTTTAAGATAATCTCTAAGTAAGGAGTTTATAAATTGTTTTCTTAAACCTAGTTTTATGTGCAATTTTGGTAGAATAAAATTTTGTGGACTTTTAAATAGTTATGCCAAAAACATTTCTCTTCTCAGTTGCCAAAGTATTTCCTGTCGGTTTAAAGGACTACATTGATTTCTTATGGGTGATTGGTTTTGAACGAATGTTGATATTTGATTTTTTGTTCCAGTCCCATATAAAACATATAAACTGTTTCTAAATACCTTCTGGTGGCTAAGGGATATTGAGAAAACTGTTAAATATTTACACATTCATCTTCCATTCCTGAGCTGTATAGTACTCAGCTGCTGTTAGTTTTGCTGTAAAGTAACTTTAATTTTGTCATAAGTATCCTTCATATGGACTGATTGTACAAGAGATAATGGATAATAAGCATTTTAAACTGGTTATTGACGTCGAAGTGGTAAAATATGAGAAACTGTTGAGTTTATTTACTTCTACAAGATAATATAGCAGTTTTATAATATATTAATATATATATGTAAAATATTTAATTTGCTTGTCACTGAAAATTATATTAATGCATTTTAAAATATTCTTAAAATTCTTTATGTGCTTTTCCATACGTTTGAATCCTTTTTCATTTACACCAATTCATGAAATACTTGATCGGAGCTCAGGGAGACAGTCTACTTTTTAATCAATTATCCTGTTTATGCTGCTGGACTTCGAACATTCCTCATTAAATAAAGCCACAGTTATTACCCTGTCTTTTTTTGGATAAGTTTGGTGCGTTTTGCGTTCAAAGAAGATGAACGGAGAAGATATCTTTGTGATGAATTCGATTACATTTCGTACGACAGACATGTCCAAACTATTACACTTTGCGGTAGTGATTTTTTTTCTCAAATATACTCTGAAGGTATGAATGACTTTATTTCTAAAACGATCTCGGAAAGAAACATGTAAGCAAGGCATTTGTAATAGCTCTAGCTTACAGATATCAAAATATAATAGTGTCTAAACTTCGGTGCTATAAAATAGCCACGGATTATCAATGGATTATGAATACATGAGTAGCGTTCTATATTTTGTGTCTAATTTGGTTTATTTAACTTCTGATTATTCTACGTTCCTCAATAACGCTTTAACTAACAAACATGACGTTCAATATGAGAATACGAGATTTTTTTTCAACAATCCCTTCAACATCATCAGCAGTAGCGTGTTAATAATTGATATAATTAATGGCGAACCTCGATAAAGACATATAGGTACTAATTTTGCCAACCAAAAATGTTGAGCTGTTTTATAACTTATGAATAATAAATATGTATAATAAAGTAATAAACAGTATGAAGAAATACTCATAATATACAGTGTTATTATACACCTTAACAAATTATAGAACCAGACAATTTTATTAGTTCTTTGCATGTTTTCTTACCATTTGTCATTTTAAAAAGGAAGTTTGCATTCAAGCTCTAACAGTATATCTTTCTAACAGTTTATCTTTAGTATTGCAACGGCCAGGCGTGGTCATACAAGAAGCGTCGGTTACTCATTGTTGCTAGATTTTTGGAACCAATATTCGCCTCTCAGTTTATTCAGCTGACGTCAGTAGACAACTGCATAAATAGTTTCATTCCGTTTTAGCAGTTCATAATACGCTACATCTTGCTAACCCGATCATATGCACAACAAGACTTTATGGCTATAAATATTCCGCATGTAGACATGGATTGATCTGCTGTAGTAACCTATGACTTTTTGCGTTTGATATTATAATGTTATATACACTCACCAACCATATTCTGTGAAACACCTTCTTATTGCCTGGCAAGCAATATCGTTCGAAATTACATTCATTCTTCTCTTTTTGGATTTTCTCGTTACATGTAAAGGTTTGGCGAAAGTTATTTGAGATCCGATGTTAGGTTTTGTAGATGATTTCATTAGGCTAGGTTTTCATCAAATAAGTATATCAGTGACATAAACATCGCCCAATTGAATAACTGACAATTTGGATATGATTGGGCGGTATCACAATAAATTTTTAAATATATTTGATGGTTCAACAGCATATTCATTCAAATTAAATAACGATTATTAATAAGTACGGAATGTGTAAAATGAAATTTGAGCGTTCCATGGCAGCAGTGTCATACAGTATCCACTACTCATCGCTAATTATAATACTCGACAGGAAAGCAATTTTATTGAAAACGTTAGAAACGACCCTTTCAGTCAATTCGTGTTGTGGGAATTTTCTTTCCTTTTGTCCTTTTCCCATCGCATATATGTTAAAGGTGTGGAAACTCTCTGAAAGTTATTTGAGAGATTGATTTTTAGGTTTTCTAGAGGATTTACTTAGACTAGGATTCCATCTAAAAGTTTGACAATGACGACCAAATCATCCAATTGAACAACTGACAATTGGAATATTGTTAGGCAGCATCACCATAAGGTTTCTTCAAATTATTGAAATTAAATAAGAAAAGTACGGAATGTGACTAATGAAATTTGAACTTTTCATGCAAGCACTTAATGTTGCGTATAGACCGGGCTAGCGAAGGACAACGAATGAGATTAGTTGGATAGCAAACACTTCTTAGCCTTCAATGAAACGTACATATTGCATTTGTTGTTAGGATCAAACATTCTTTGGGCGTGAATCCATATTTTTCAACGGTGACGGCGATTATAGTGCTTATACATTTCTTTTGATGTTATCGACACTCTACGGATTGCAAGCGAATGCCAACAAATTCTCGTCTAAAGAGAACTAGGAATATCCCAACAAACCCATTCGTTCTGTTTCGTTGGCCCCATTTATACGCAGCATAACATTTTACGTGGGCCATAAAATACTTCTGTTAGTTTTACGGT
Source organism: Rhynchophorus ferrugineus (assembly GCF_030347505.1). Classification (NCBI taxonomy): domain Eukaryota; kingdom Metazoa; phylum Arthropoda; class Insecta; order Coleoptera; family Curculionidae; genus Rhynchophorus; species Rhynchophorus ferrugineus. Next base: position 83,305,616 of record NW_027472580.1, on the reverse strand, counting down.
GATGCTTTACATTAAATACAACTTTTGGTGACCTGACAAGCCAACAATTCCAATGATATATAGAGGGACATTAAGACAGCAAAAAGTTTTAATACAGTTCATATTTTTCCCTATTTTATAATTCATTCCAAGTATGCTATTCCCACCATCGAATATAATTAGCGTTTCGCGTGATTTACTATAAAGTATAATAATGGGCTAATTATCAAATCGTTATAGAAGGAGAGACAATGCGTTCGGGGACTTAAGTAAACTCCGGATCGCCTTTATTTACGGTTTCGGCGACGTTTCAATTAAATTTTCGTTACAGGTTTTAATTAGACCGACACGCGATTTCGATATCTCCAAGCGATTAGTTGAAAATCGTTGCGCCATGGTTGGAAATGGGTTTCTGGTTTGTCTGTCTCTGTTAGGGCGACGGGATTCGTTGATGACTGAACACTAAATCGGATTAAGTGAGAGTTTGGTACTATTAGCTTAAACAATCGATGCCGATTAGAAAGGCAAACATTGTGTTTTTGGGACCGTGTATAATAAACAAGTATACTTATCGATATAATTTTGTTTGTAATTTTGTTAACGGCTTTGTTTCATTGAATTATCGTGTTTTATGGCAATCTTTCTCGCTCACATTCTCATATCTTAATTTTGTAGATAACGCTAATATTGTTTTTTTGCACAACATAATATGAACACCTGACATATAAACAATATTTTTATTGGTAATGGTTTGAACCACTATTTGATTTTAAAATAACTGCAAATCTCTATGGAATAGATTTGCAGGTTTTCTAAATAGAGTCCAATTTAGCCCCTTTCTTGTACCTAAACAGGTGTCAATTGCTCCAATGATGATCAAGATTGAAATCTACACCACACTATGCTTTAAAACACCTAATATCAATTATGTTAAAGGCCTGGCGATTTCATTGGGGATGAAAGTTGTTTGATGATACTCTGATGCTCTTAAAACCGTGGCTGAATCTTTTTGGCTATGTGCATGGACGCACTGTCATATTTGCCAGAATATTATTGTTGGAAATGGGTTTCTGGTTTATCTGCCTCTGTTAGGGTGACGGGATACGTTGATGACTGAACACTAAATCGGATTAAGTGAGATTTTGATACTATTAGCTTAAACAATCGATGTCGATTAGAAAGAAAAACATTGTGTTTTGGGGACCATGTATAATAAACTTATCGATATAATCTTGCTTGTAATTTTTAATTATCTTGTTTTATGGCGACATTTTCTCATATCTTAATTTTGTAGATAACGCTAATATTGTTTTGTTTCACAACATAATATGAATACCTGACATATAAACAATACTTTTTATTGATAATGTATTGAACCACTATTTGATTTTAAAATAACTGCAAATCTCTATGGAATAGATTTGCAGGTTTTCTAAACAGAGTCCAATGTAGCTCTTTTCTTGTACCTAAACAGGCGTCAATTGCTCCAATGATGATGAAGATTGAAATCTACAACACACTATGCTTTAAAACACCTAATATAAAGTATGTTGAGGCCTGGCGATTTCATTGGGTACGAAAGCTGTTTGATGATACTTTGATGCTCTTAAAACCGTGGCTGAATCTTTTTGGCTATGAGCATAGACGCACTGTCATATTTGCCAGAATATTATTGTTGGAAATGGGTTTCTGGTTTATCTGTCTCTGTCAGGGCGACGGGATACGTTGATGACTGAACACTAAATCGGATTAAGTGAGATTTTGATACTATTAGCTTAAACAATCGATGCCGATTAGAAAGAAAAACATTGTGTTTTGGGGACCGTGTATAATAAACTTATCGATATAATCTTGCTTGTAATTTTTAATTATCTTGTTTTATGGCGACATTTTCTCATATCTTAATTTTGTAGATAACGCTAATATTGTTTTGTTGCACAACATAATATGAATACCTGACATATAAGCAATATTTTTTATTGATAATATATTGAACCACTATTTGATTTTAAAATAACTGCAAATCTCCATGGAATAGATTTGCAGGTTTTCTAAACAGAGTCCAATTTAGCTCCTTTCTTGTACCTAAACAGATGTCAATTGCTCCAATGATGATCAAGATTGAAATCTACACCACACTATGCTTTAAAACACCTAATATCAATTATGTTGATGCCTGGAGATTTCATTGGGGATGAAAGTTGTTTGATGATACTCTGAAGCTCTTAAAACCGAGGCTGAATATTTTTGGCTATTTGCAAGGACGCGCTGTCATATTTGCCAGCATATTATTGTTGGAAATGCGTTTTTGGTTTGTCAGTCTCTGTTAGGGCGACGGGATTCGTTGATGACTGAACACTAAATCGGATTAAGTGAGAGTTTGGTACTATTAGCTTAAACAATTGATGCCAATTAGAAAGGCAAACATTGTGTTTTTGGGACCGTGTATAATAAACAAGTATACATATCGATATAACTTTGTCTGTAATTTTGTTAACGGCTTTGTTTCGTTGAGTTATTTTATTTTATGGCGATCTTTCTCGCTCACATTCTCATATCTTAATTTTGTAAATGACGCTAATATTTTTTTGTTGGACAACATAATATGAATACCTGACATATAAACAATATTTCTTATTGATAATGTATTGAACCACTATTTGATTTTAAAACAACTTCAAATCTTAGCAGAAGAGATTAGTAGGATGTCTAAATAGTATCCAATGTTGCTCCGTTCTTGCACCAAAACACCCTCAAATTTCTCCAATGATGATGGAAATTGAAACCTGCATTACACGATGCTCTAAAATAATCCATAACGGCTCAATTATGTTCAGCCGTGGAAGATGTTTGATGATATTCTCATGCTCTTCAAACCAAGTCTGAACCTTTTTGACTATGTGTATGATTGCATGTGATGGCCATGTTAAAAGTCAGACGTAGTACTTCTTAAAACGGATGAATGAGCTTTAAATTAAATTTGTAAATCCTTGTGCAGCACTTTTTATACTATAATTTTATGTTTATGTTTAAAAGCAGTATATATATATATATATATATATATATATATATATATATATATATATATATATATATTAATATTCCAAATAGTATACATATTTTGTATACATGACTGACTAGCATTATTATCTAGACTGAAATGATGATAAAATATGAAAGCTAAATATATTTTACATTGTAGTCATTTATTTATATCTAGTATAATTAGATCTAATCTTGTTTTATTTCCATATTTATCTGTCTTATTTTATATGTTATGTATAGACCGACAACGTCGCTGCTCTTTTGAGCCTCGATTAACTTGATTTTCCTTGTTGTTAATATGTTCGATATTGATTTGTTTTTATAGTTTTTGACGCATATTTAGCAGTTGTTGGTTTATATACAAATTATATACGTTATTTAATCTAACAGATACTATATTATTCGGTGGGATATACACGATCACAACCGAAGGGTATTTCCGATCGGATACGAGCGCACGAGGCATTGCGTTTAATATTTATTAATCGAAATGAATACGCTATGCCTTCTATCGTTATTAGGTTTTTTTTCTTAAACATTATATGTATAAGATGGACTGTAACTACTGACCAATGCTCTACTTTGTTATACATTGACCCAATTAATAAGATTTTTCAAAACATTTTTGTTACAATTGTAATAATATAATTAATATTGTATTAAATATAGAAATGTTGATGTTGCCAAAGGTAATTAAATTTAATTATAGCTCTATTTTAATTCTTACACACATTATTTTATATCCAAAAATAATTCTAATTATCAAGCAAGATACCTTAAATACTTGCGATTTTTGCCCAAAATACAGTTTCAGGGGGTGTTTAGCTCCAATACCAAAATATATACTCAATTTCTGTGGAATCAATTAGAACACATTTTATGGTAGATGACCAGCCATATTTTCATTTATAAGAAGGGCATTTGGATGTACGATCATTGCACATTAATTGTTTGAGGAGGCCAACTTTAAAATGTGTGAATCTGAAGAAATTAATTGAAAATTCAATTCCAAACGTTAGAGCATTTCTAATATCTGGCTTTTTGAGACTAAACATTTATATACTATGATGACCATGACATAATCAAGATTTTAATCAGAATTTTAACTATATAGCACAAATTGAAAATCTTCATTAGACAAAACCGGAAGGGGGTTCTTCAAGACTTACTTAAATATGTAGCAGAAAATAATAAAATAATTATTGCTTTCCTTTCAAATATTACTATATTCAATTATTTTTAAATTGTATGTCCATATATGATCCCATGTACATGTTTGTACATGAATTAATTAAGATTCTAAAAAAACTAATTGACTATATGTATTACCTTAATTAAGTGTACACTGTGTATGATATTTGTTTAAGAAAATCTACTGCAGTATCTATATATTAACCACAGGTAAATCACTGTTTGCTTTCCATAAGCCAGAATAGCTAAGGCGCATTCATCATACGTATGCCTCTTCAAACATACTGTTATATCTATTGAAATTCATTGAGTAAAGAGCACGTATTGATGAGATATGATTTATGATGCTAGCAGAAATTTAAATTGGAAGCTATTACATTAACCCGGGACATAACTAAATTATTATTATTGCTCCATTTCATTATGTAAAATAATCGTTTCAATTTAATTGGAGGTCTCTATTTTATGACTTGATACACTCATTTGTGAGGAACCCATTACAATAACGTTCATAATTTAATTGAAGTGTTATTATATACATCGACTTTAATTGGTTCTATATACCGTTTTAAGAAAGTTATGTATATTTGTAGCTTAGTAAGTGTATGCTTAGTAATTTATTGGTACTTTAATCCTATACTTCGACTCACTGAGTATATTTTACCATTCTAATTCACTTTTCAATATTCTTTCATCTTTCATATATAATAAAAGAAATTAAAATATTATTGTAGAAAATGTTATGTCTCCTGAGATGAACAGTTGCCTGTTATCTGATTAAATCTATATAAAGCTTAGTAAATATGAGAATCTTAAATATGAAAACATAGAGTCAGTGTAGGACAAATAATTCAATACAAATATTAAAGTTTAACCTCTAATAAGGGCATAAACAAAATCTCTTAATTGATTATAAATAATTATTTTAATTTAATTAGATATCAGTATATATGGACGTCATGTGGTGAAATGAAGTTCTACATAATAAAATTTAAAAAGCTAATAACTATTGCAAATACCTACTATATTAAATATTTTTGTCGCCACTTATAAGACGGCATCCATCTTGATGCTAGATGAAATTGGAAACATCAAGACAAAAGCAAAACACTTTAAAAATAAATTAAAACAACTCTACTGGTTGGTTGGATGATACTCTCAACTTGATATAAAATTAAAGAGATTGATTTATCAGACAATCATAAAATCTGTTTGGCCTGTGGGGTGCAAATATGGGGTTGTTAAAACACGAACGAAGATTACTAAATTATACTAAAGTGGAAGCAATATAACTGCTCGACAACGCGCAAGAAATCAGAAGATAGAATCTTACCAAACCATACAAACTTATGTAAAGTGTATACCTTTATTGGAAACACTAGCTTAAGTTATTATAACTTTACAATTGAAGAATACATATTGATGTATTAATCTGGCATACCTTGTATCTCAAGAATACCAATATATTAAAGGAATGGTTTATAAAGGCCGGTTAGAAATTCATCAGGAATTTTGAAATGATACATTTCTTCGATATAAAATTACGCCAAAACTTACTATTGTCACTCTTGAAATTATTGAATTCTAGAAACAGGGAATATCGACCACGACTATGAAAAAGGCTTTAGCATCAGAACCTGGTTTAAAACATGATAGCTGAAATTTTCAAATAAGCTATTTTTTTATCATAAAACAAGGTATGGTCGGAAGTACCGTTTATAAATATATCTTACGCATACCATATTTTACACATATATAAATAGTTACGGTTCGTTTCTCTTGAGAAATAAATTTAAATCCATTCTTAACTATATGTATATCTAAATGTATGTAATGCTTTTAAAATCAGCATTTATTTGCTTATCGAATAAATTGGAGGTATGTGAAGCTTTGCGAGTTTTTTTACCCAAAACTAATCACGTTACAGGCTTTTCATTTAAAATATTTACTACGTGCAACTACACGGTTTTGTACTGCATACGTTAATTATATTCAATATAAATTTGGCATCAAAAGCATTAAGCTTCATTCAATACAAGGCGTTAAATATTATTTTTTAATAGCACATAACTGTGAATAAAAAAAAATTGAATGTAATAAAAAGGCTTCCTAATTTTTTACATTATGCAGATATCCTAATTTATTATTAATAATTATTCAGAAACATATGAGCAAATATTTTGAGTAAAATATTTTTATTTTCAAGAAATAACAATTTTATTTATTGATCATTTCCTTTATTCAATCTAATTATAATATAATAAAATATATTCTTTATTCTATGCAGACAGGCGAAAAATATTAATAAAGTTTAATAAAATATATTATAGGTTACCTCTTTTCATTCATTAGTAATATACAAAATACTGGGTATCTTAAAATGTGATATTGTTTATACAAAAAATTTCAAATTCAGCATTAGAAATCTGTAAAATATATTTTGAATAAGGAAAATAGAGTACATCACTATTTTGTTAAAAAGTATTGCATGCTATTCATTTTCCTATATTGCCATTTCCAACCTTGCTGAATTTAGCAAGTTAATCATTTTTTATTTATTTTAAGTCAAAAACTTCGAAATATTTTTTCGAATTTTCGGTTGTATGGTGGTGTATCTATTCTTTTTCACTAGTTAAAACATTTTTTCTGTTACTGAAATAGTTATTTATACGTGTTTTTGGGTTTAGAATCATTACCAATATTTTCAAACTTTCACTCTATCAATATTTACTGATTTCGCAGCTTTTAACTCATATTTAACACGACTTTATGAATGAATGTCCCCATTTTTTCATTTGTTGAACAAATTCTTCTTTTCTCTATTTAATACGAATGTGTTAATTTTTAAATATTAAAACTACACTTTTCATCAATTTATCTGAGCTGTAATTTTTTCTTGTTGAATGTAGGTCAAGAAAATTACCCGAAAATACTCTTTTATTGATTCAAGTTTGGCCATATTTCTCAGTACAAAGAAAAAGTTGTTTACACCTTGTAGAAATAATAAGCACCGAATTCGAGTTTTCTTTATGTTCTTTGCTTATGGATACGTTACCATAGCAAACTACACGCACTCAGTCCTTGTTATCTAAACCAACTTTATGTAAAATGTTTGTGAAGGTTTTAGTTAAAAAAAGGTATAATATAGTCATATCAGTAAGATACGTTCCGCAATATAGGCTAAAATATACAATTTGTCTTGGCAAGGAACTGGAAAAATTGGAGCGACATTTGTATCTTAAACACGTCACAGATAACCAAATAGAAAGCAGGTCCGTTAATATATAACTAATATATTTAGCACCTACAGGATATTTCAGTGCTGTTTTTTCATATATGGCGTACTAATAAATTAAGTATGGAAATTAGATAAACCTTATAATAAAAGATACAAGTAGCTTAAAAAAGCTTTAGTAAAAATAACATTTTCCCATGTTATTGCAAAATATTGACCATTTTTGTTTTTCCACAAAAAATTTTATGATCTACTGAAATATTCAAATAAGCTTCAGGAAATGTTCAAATTTTGTTTCAAACTGATAATAACAAATTGTGAAATATATACTAGAAACAATTTTATTACATAACTATATAAACAATCAATAAAATGTGTTGATATATGATAATAGTGTTAGGTGTAACTGACATTAATAGATTAGTTACAGTGTAGAAGGTTATCTAGCTCTATGTGTTATTAAATTATATAAAAAAACATCATTTTATCTGGTTGTTTAACTGCTGTACCGTATTACTTTTTCGAATATATTGGAAAACTGAATTTTTTTTTTGTTAAACTGTTCTATTCAGTAAAACATGTTATTTTTATGTAACCATCTGCGCCACAAATAATCCATAGCTCTTCTGAAGAAAATATATTACTACCACAACTAATTCAATTTCTTCATTTTCCTCCAGCTTCATCAGTTGTGTCCAACCAAGCCCGATAGAACTTTTCTTTATTATTCTTTTATATTCTTTATATATTATTTCTTTATATTCTATCGTTTTTACGTAGAGCGTAGACTATTGATATACTTTTTCTTTACTTTTTCGTTTTGTTTCGAATATCTGACTAATATTTTTGCTGAATACTGTTTCAGTTTCCTACTTATTCTACAGCTTACACCTGCCGATGCTCCCTTACACCTCCCCCTCTCCTCCAAAATCTACTCCTCTGTAGATAAACGCACTACCGCTAAACATTTTATTAATGACAGACACCTTTTGCAAGTTTTATCCAATCCAATCCATTCAAGTTCTTCCTCCAGTTCCCTTACCATTTTTGTCAAGTTATGGTAATTTCCCTCCACTCCTGTCGTCGTAATATTTTCTTTATGTTATTTCTGTTTATATAATATTAGTTTTGACACAGTCCATGTAAGAATAGACATGAATGTAAGTTGGAATTGAGATTATGGAGTCACGGAAATCGAGGTATGCATATCCAGTAGGGGGAACTATCAATGAACGGAGGCTTAGAATGTTTTTTTTAAATAAATCTTTTATTTATCATAAGGCTACTGGAACTAGATGTCTATTTTCTCAACTAGCGGGGATCCCTTAACATTTGTATAATCTAAGCAAAGTTTACATTTTCGAAAAAGCAAAAACGATGAACGTATGTTCATTTGCCAGCAGTCTACAAGGATAAAATTCTTTTACTGTCGGATAAACCTGTTTTGAGAATGATTTGAAATTCCAAAAAAACTGACTATAGAAGTTCTTGATGAATCATTGGATATTCAGTATTCGACAGAGGTCACTAGCATCAATTAAGTCATGGGATTTGCTAAAATATTATATTTTAGTACAGAATATTACTAAAAGTTGAAAGAAAAAATCATTTCTAGTTATTGTATAACATAATTTATAGCGATCAGATCAAACACTAATATCTGAGTAATCCATTTGTTAATCTACGCTATTCAAAGCAAAATATTATTACACAACGTGCAATTTAATAGGAATGAAATAGGATAGAAGATCGGGTTAATTCCTATCAAACTTGTTCGAAATGAGGGCAAAATTGCGGTATATTATTATAGTTTGAGGACGTTACGAGGGATAATTACTGATGTGATGAGCTTGTTATTAAAATTAAGGTTAATATATGACATATATAAACTTGTGGAATGATTTTTGTTGTTAAAGTTGTAATTTTTGTCAGATAGGCATTCTGTTGTCTGATAGAAGATGCATGTATATAACTGTAGAAAATAATACGAGAAATATAGAGATATAGAAAAATAGGAGAAATATCACACCCAATTGTTCAAAATAATATAATGGTCTTAGATTATTCTAAGGAAAACCATGCCACTTATGTCGTGTAGCATTCCAGTACTGGAATGTTATTAGAAACTTTAAATAAGCTGTTGATACTTTTTCAAATAAAATTTCACCACTCATTAACCCTATTGGTAGCATTATGTCTGCGAGGTCTTCACAAGAATGGTTCAATTTCCATCAAAATTGGTTGATAATTGATGAGTTATGAAACGGAAGTAGATTTTTTTTTCATAATTCACAATAATTTTCTGCTTGAAGTCTTTTTTTCTGACGCTTTTTATTTAATATTCAGCTTAAGTATATTAAATGTATTTAATTACTTAATATTTATTAATTATTTTGTTCAATTTTGGTAGCTTATAAGCTATACTTGTCTAATGCTATTATATCCATATTAGAGATTATGTTTCTGGACTAGTCTTGATACTTCAAAATATTAAAAGAATTTTTTATCATCAGCATTGATCAACTCAATTTTTCAAGTCAGCTTCTATCTATTACTACTTCAACTAACTTCTGACAACAGTATTCATGAGATTATAAAATTCGTTGCTGTTAAATTTATTCAGCTAATTTACAAACTATTAGAGAAGTACGGATCCAAGCAGAATTATTTTTCAATCTAACTAAAACACTAAATATTATCTGAAAATATTATTATTTCTTTAAATTATTATAGATACCTAAGCAATGATGTAACAATAATTCAGTAAACAAGCCGATAGTGTAAGAAATTAGCAATTCCTTCAAATAAAACTAGCCATTAGGAGCCTTTAAACTACGTTCGATGGATTTTAAAACTTTTAAAACAACTAGCAGTTTAGTTGAGTTTAGAAAACGTGCTGGAGCATACCATCCCCATTCTGTTTTCATAGTCCTGTCTTAACTAGAACGCAGGTACACCCCATGTTTTATTAACTAGTATCAGTTCTTTCTAACAGACATTAAACACAAAAGCTTCAGGGTCCAATAAAGGGTCAAAGAGTGCTAAACATATTAAGTTAACTATTTTGCCAAAATAATTTTGATTGTTTAATCATATCTAATAAAGATATTATCGAAAAAAAAAACATTTATGAGATGAACGAAACGTTGTATCTCAAGAATACCAAAATATTAAGATAATAGTTCATAAAAGCGGGTTACGAGTTAGTCGGACTTTATTAATTGTAAAATGTTTTTTTCATTTAAAGCAATGAAAAAGAACGATAGACATCAGAGTTTTTGAAACGATACATAATAGTTTGGTTTAATGTTATTGAAAAGTAGAAAAACAAACTGTGAGATTAAACTCGATATAAAAGCACGCCAAAATTACTTTTGTTACTCTTTAGCATCAGAATCTGGTTTAAAATATGATAGCTGAAGATATATAAGCTATTGTTTATTATAAAATTAGGTAAAAACGGCCGTATTTGAAGAAAAAGAAAGTGCTGCTTCACCAAGACAATGCACCCTGTCACCAGTCAATGAAAACGAGGGCAAAAATCCATGAATTGGGCATCGAATTGCTTCCTCATCCACCGTATTCTCCAGATCGGGCCTCCAGTAACTATTTTCTGTTCTCAGATCTCAAAAGAATGCTCGCTGGGAAGAAATTTTCGTCGAATAAAGAGGTGATCGCCGAAACTGAGGCCTATTTTGAAGCAAAAACAAATCGTACTACAAAAATGGTATCGAAAATTTGGAGGGTCGCTATAGTCAGTGTATCACCCTTGAAGGGAATTATGTTGAATAAAAAACCAATTTTGCCAAAAAAATGTGTTTTACTATGGTAGGCCGGGGACTTTTCAATTGACCTGTTATATTATATATAGTGCTTAAAAAGCAAACTGAATGGCTTTTGCACTGAACGACTTCCGATTTTCCGCCACATCAGCTCTGCAATAATATTATCCAAAAGTTTTAAATTTTTTTAGATATGATTATTTTAGGTAAAAATTATGTGAACATTTTGTACGTGCCTTTGTCTTCACTTCCAAAAAGAAATGAAAATCGGCCGACAATTGACGGACAAATCGGCGAACATACATAAAAAAATATACAGGCGAACATAGAACGTCCTCCTTTCTCGAAGTCGGTTAATAAAATAGGGTTTTTTCCATTAATAGTATGGATTTATTCATTGTTTTATAGTGCATTCATATATCTGTTAGAATTTTCAATAACTTTTCCTATACGTCTGTCAACGAGGCAAGACCGTGGGGGTAACATTTCCCATTGAATAGTATTGACTTTGAAACGATTGTCAAGGATGGCTTGGTAAGCTCGCCTTTTTCCAACATTATGTTAAATATTAGAAAAGGTAATAGTTTTACTCTATTCTAGCAACTCGTAATATACTACGCTTTACTGATTCTACTTTACATGACTTGTGGATTTTGATATTATCGCAGTACATCCACTTTTCATTGCCAGGGACAAAATTGCATGATAATTTTTCATTTTTTAACTAGCAAGCTATGAAACCACGATGTAGAAGAGGTTCGAAATTCGATTTTCGTTCAATTTGTGAAATTTCGGTGTGATAAGGTTCTTTTTATATATTTGCCATTGCCAACACCTGCAAATACTGGATTCATTAATTGTTAAGTAGTCCGAATTTTGTTTTAAAAGTTTGAACTATGTTGTTCAATATTTTTTTGTAATTCCTTCTCTTAGACATTTTTGGCAGCATTCATTAGACAATTGAAGCCAATAACGGTAATTCATATTGAGGTAATTGTAATCATCACAATTTTCTAAATGGTTGGTCTTCTTCCAGTTTAAACATATGTAACAATTCTTCAATTTAAACGTACACATTTAAAATGTATGTCAAAAATGCTACTTTGAGCGTTACTTTATACAGTTATTTATAGAGAAAATGTTACTTTATATAAATAATTCTCAAACCAGCATCAAATTTATCAGTTGTTTGGGCTCGTGCTTGGCACTTTCCTTAATAAATATTGCTGGTTGAATAAGAAACTAAAGCTGTGGTCTCTAGGAGAACATGAATATGAACAGCGCCGTTTCTTAGTACCTATTTTAAGCAAGGTAATACTTTTAAGTTTGAAAGTTTGGTGTTAGTAAACAAGATTGAATAAAAATGTTTAGATTGTGATGAGCATTATTTTAGAAACTGGACATTAGTTTTGTTTCCATCATTTTTGTGCAATTTTAATAGAATACTAATAATACTTTTAATATGCATATTCCCAGGAATATGCTTTAAGTAAATATTATATCTGTTAAGTAAATAATTGGCTACATTCGTTAGTATAATATAAAATGTAGGTTCTAAAGGTACGAATTAAATTAAAAGAAGGTATAAAACTGAAAATAACATCGCTAAGCTTTCCCCCATTCGTATCCTGTCTTGACAAACCATTTTCTATCTGCTCTATTTCGGTGTGACGCATCAATCAGCTCCTAACTGAGACAGTAATCATAAATATTAGTAATTATGAAGGCAGCCAAGTTTGCCAAATTACACTTATTAATCACAAATATTTGCGAATATTTCTTGTCGTTATTTAGACGTTTCATGATATACGTCAATTAATAAAGTATATGCATAATTAAAAGAACTATAAAGAACAGGAAACATAAAAGAAATTAGTAATTATTTTTCTTTGTTTAATATTTTTTATTAATTCTTCCCATGGTCCCTACTGTAACATAATATATTAATGTATTATATAAATTGTAAAAGAAATTGTATAAGATGTTTTAATCTTGTGCATTTGTTAGCTTTGTAAATACATGAATTTGTACTATGAGAGCTTTCTATAGTAACTGATGTTTTGTTGGGTGCCAGAACGTATAAGAAATTAAATGAAGGTTTACAGTAGTTGATTGCTTTAGTGCATTTATGCGTATCTGTAAATTTGTGTAAATATTTTTGAGTTTGCCATATCATAAAAGTGTTCTGCACGTGTCCGAGCAATAAGAGAAGGGTTTACTTGTTTAATTCGTTTTCTAGATCTTCCACAAATAAATTTGCTATTATTGGAGATAACCTTGCTCCTGTCATTTGTTTCTTTTATAAATAAATCAAAGTAGTACCAAGACTATATTAGGAACAAAAACAAGAAAAGAAATGGTGCAACCAACTTTTAAAACAAAACAATGAGACTAAAAACATAATCCGCAGAAGACAGAAGATTTTAAAAAATATTTAATACAAAAAGAAAAACAAACACAAAAATTGAGTTTCAAACTTGGCGCATATGTTCACCAAATACAAATTAGAGGACTTTAAAATTGTTTGTTGATATTTTTATTGTTTTTAGGCAACGAAAACTAACAGATGCGTTGATATATTTTGACAGAGGTAACAACTGGCTTATATAATGACTAAATATATAGAAATCACTATTTTGTAACATATCTTCCAGGCATAAATAGAACTAGATACTTTATACCATCATTACCCCGTAATATTACTCAACGGCGTGTTTTCACAATTATAAAGGTTTTTCGAAAACGGAGTTTCAGTTATTTGTGATAATTAACTTCAAACTCGCATGTTTTCTACTATATATTTTCTAATACTACAGAACGTTTGTGGAGTAACAACCCGTGGAACATTGCGGATATAAAGGTATCGTAATTGGTTTACTGAAAAGATGAAAGTCTCCCTATCCAGTTAAGTATTGAGAAATAAACTCTGGTCTGTTTTAAGTAGATTGCTATATCTTATTTCGGAAAATCGCCACGAAACTGATCATGGACCAAAAAATATGATAATGATTGGAGTTTCTATTTGAGAACCGATGATGAAACAACATCAAAGAAGTTCTTGAGGAGATACATAAACAGTTGTAATACCCGCCTTGATGTCAAGAAAGATGAGAGAAAGCTGAAGCATCATCTTTTCAAATCTAGGAAAACTATTAATTAAACTCTCTACTGTCAAGAATTAATATATTTGAAGTAAACGTAAATTAATAGTATGATAAAGCTAGACCGCAGACATATTACGTAATTTGGTAACTGTTGGGAGCGATTGGTTGGGAAGTTGTCAGATATACAGCGTATAACCAGAATCTTCTGATTACCATTTTTCCAATCTCTGCAAAGCTCTCTTAATAGTATGCAGTTGGTTTCTAAATATCACTTGGTTAGTTTATCGAAAATTAATTCCTAAATGTGTACAGAGACACAGAATTTTGATAAAAACCGTTTGCTAAATAGAATAATCTCTTATAGTTTTCAAGATATAGGCTATCAAAATTTTACATCTTAGATCCTATTATCCCATAGAGGCCAAAATTGTAAAATGGTCCTATGAATGACGGATTTCTTCCCAATTCAAATTCCGAATAATATTCGGTATACTGATTATGTAGCCGTTTACCAAATTGAATTTTCTCTTGTAGTTTCCGAGATACAGGCTATCGCGATATGTAAAAATGTTTCAGGTTCTGTTTTTTCATATAGGCCAAAACTGTAAAATGGTTTTATAAATGACGGATCTAGTTCCAATTCACAATCCAAGTAATATCCGGCATGCTAATTACTTTGTCGATTGCCAAATTGAATTATCTCTTATAGTTTCCGAGATACAGGCTATCGAGATATGTAAAAGTGTTTGTGATGATTCCTACTGATGACTACTAATGTTGTCGTTTGAACTGCAGAGGAGAAAATTTGAATGACTGAACATGCATAAAAGGCTAATTTTGTATCATGACAATGTCAGCCGTCATGTTGCTCAATCAGTGCAATCAGGCCGATCTGGAAAATTGTTCTGAAAGTATCAAAACGTGCCGAGATTTCATAAATTGCACGCAACATGGCTGTAATTTTAGATGGAGATTATTTTTAATAAATCTATGATATACTTCATATTCAGAGTTCGTTAGAGATAATTTTGCTTTATGACGTTATTATTTGATTCAAAATATTTAAAAGAAATATCGAATAGTTAGTCATAGTCGTATAAGTCAGGCGTCATTTTCTTAAATCAATATAGTTGGTTAGTGATTGCATTAAAATGTCGTTCCCGAAATAATGCATATGGGGAAAACTTAATTTCATTATTGGCGATACAGAGATGGTAATTTTAATATTGTTTGGGTTGGTTATATAGATAATGAAAGCATTATTGGATTTTAAATATAGAAAAACATATTGGATTTTGATAAATCACAATTATCAGTACATGGTAAATTACTGTTGTATAAGAAAGTGGTAAAAATTATATGGACTTACAGAATTAAATTACATGGAAGTTCTGCGAAAATCAAAGTAAATGTAATTCAAGTTTTCCAGAACAAAGTTAACAAACAGAACAAACTAAAACGAAGCAGTATAGCAAGGGTACCCAGATACTATACATCTGTCCACCAACTGTCAGTCAAAAAATTATGAGAATCGCAAAGAATGCCGCTGGATATTACCAGAACAGGTCATAGACTCAAAAGTAGAATAAACAGCAATGTTAATGCGTATAAAACATTAGAGCAGATGCTAAGTTATTATCAATGGGTCCTCCTAAATATATATCTAGATTTAATCTATTACTTTATTAACTAATAATTAATTATTCTATTTGAAAGTTGTAGGTTAATCAACAACGACTAGTAATAATGTAGTAAAAAATTTTAACAAATTATTTTTGATGAAGATCAATGCCCACAAACCAAACTAAATACAAAACACACGTATGAAATTTTAAATGTTTACTAAACAATAATTTTCAAATATTTATTGCTATTGCAATAAATCAAAATAACGAATCTAAAGAAAGCTCTGCTTAAAATCTATTTCCTAAAAAATATAAAGAACTTTCAAGTAATAATGTTGCAATTAGTGATTTACATGAATAGTTTTTTTTAATACTCTTAGTTGTTCTATAATCTACCCAGAGGGCAACAAGTTTTTCTTAGGTTTATATTATATACACAAGCAATATAGAAAATCACTTCATTAAGTAATCTCCTGTATAAAATACTATTTTTAATAATTAGTCTTATTCTAAAGCTTATTCTAAGGTTTACATATGTCCAGTAATCAGATCAAGTTGTGTTAAACGTGTTAGTCTACGTACTTCACTGTCCCTTCACATATTTAACTGATTAGAGAGTACATTGACACTCTCTCGAAGTACTTCACACAATTTCACGAATTACACTCATTACTTATTCTAGAGGAATATCGCGTTGTATCACTTCATTTGAAACATAGTATGGAGTATCAAAAATGGCACGCAGCACTTTATTTTGGAACCGTTGTATGATGGATATATTAGAATTGCTAGTGGTTCCCCGTAGTTTGATTCAATATGACCAAATAGGCTTGAGTATAGATATGTACAATAATATTTGTTTATCTAATTATAACTTAGATATGTGCCCGATAAACCTATATATTTGGTATAGTTTACATTTGGTAGACGTTAGAGAAAGTAAAGTACCATTTGTTTCCCTTTGGCGAGTACGTACTTCTTCCAAGTTAGACGTCGATCTAGCTACATGATATTTAGCATCCTCTGCTTGCCGGAGTTAACAATTATATATATAGATCCCACCCATGAATAGTTGAGTACATTATTTTCTGTTGAAATTGTTGATTCAAATCAAGCTATATTAAAAAAAACAGCCAGGGCTTTTGTCTGTATTCAATATCAATCACAAACCAATATGTACTCCTATAATAATTACACAAATTTGTTGTATTTATCATGTTAGGTCGAATTGAATGGCGTCCGACAAATCGAAAATTTATAACTCGCCCTCGACAATCTGTTTTGTGCTCTTAGCTCAGACTGTCAAGGCGAATTAAGAGAAATTACCATTAATATTATACTGCTAAAATTATCAGCGGACTTCGGACCTTCGGAGGGGTGAGGGAGAACGGGAATCGGTAAGAAGAGACCCGGGGAGCGGGATTAGTTCGCTGATTTAGTTGGCAAAACTGTGTTGATGTAAGCTCGGTCTTATTCTAGGCCGGAGCTAAGTTTTTCCCCGTATATTGTCTACATCAGATTACTCCCGTAGAAAATGATGCCAGCAAAAACGGGGTTTATGCGGGAGAAACTAGGAGGAATAGAAAATGAAAGTGAAATAAGGGGTATTAAGCCTCATCAACTAGTTTTTTTTCTCTCAACAGTTAATAAGAGTTTGAAACAGATTATTTAATAATATTAAACATAATATTCTACATATCAATTAATCTAATAACTCAAATGTATAAAGAAGTCAAATATGTATGAAGCCGTCATTATCTACTCTAGGTATTGATGCAATAAAACCCCATTACAGAGATAGTTCATTTATTTGATTAATACATTTTCATGAAAATTTATTGAAATGCTTAGTTGTTGAACCTGTGTCTGAGCTACCAATCTGAGGCACCTATTTGCGAACTACTGATACCTTACAAAGTAATATGCAATAAACTATTTTAATAATGTACTTACCTAATAAGATATGTTTATGCCTGAAGGCAATTATGATCTCCCAAACATCATCAGATATTCAAGTATACATGAAAGAGCAGAGTGATCAAGTCTCTAAAAAGCTCTCTATGAATTCATAGAGATTTATGTTGTGTTTATTTTATTTATTCTATACTCTGGTCTAACTTTATTTCGTAGACTGAAGTAATCTATATTTGATAAGAGGTATTGAAATTTCGCTGATTTATTTTTGAGCTAGTTCAACATATATGCAATATATAATTCGTTGAAAATCAAGAATTTTGAGACTAAAACTGATTCAGTCATTTAGCTGGGCAAAGAAGTTAAATTTTAGTATCTTGACCATACTTTAGCCATACTATGGCTGTGGATAATTTTCAGAAATATTATTTAGATATGCTCAGAGAGTTAATATATAATAAAAATATATAGTCTATTCAAAATAGTACTGACACGAGATACCTGTAAAAACGTCGCAATATTGCAGCAGCAACTCTGGGTTTTAGTACATTTTGGCTCCTACATATAACAAAATTTTAATATAAATAAAATAATGAAACAAAAATGTTAGATATTTTAATTTATTTTAACATTATAGTACAACTATGCATAGATTATGGATAACCTTAAAACTACAATTAATTATACAGCCACAATAATTTATAGGTTAGAGTTGTTTTATTATATATACATTGAAATTTTTTCCACACTAATATAGGTAGAGTTCTAGGCGCATTTTTTTATGTAGAGGTATCTCCTGAAGACCTAACCCACCAAATTAAAAGCATAGAGAGCATATTTATGTTTTACGCTTAGTTCTTGTTTTTTTCGATGCAATTTATACTTGCACAGTCATTATTATAGTACTATATTTCTCTTCAGTTTATCCTATTACTACCTGTCTACATCTTTCTTTATAAAACTACATTTAATCACTGAATTCTCCTTAATGCATTTGCCATATCTGCAAAAGAGTTAGTATTATTATACATGTTATTGTATATATTATATTATATTTTTGTATTATACATGTTAAGAAAATGTTCATGTATATTCTGAATAATAACACATGCTCATAAAGCTTTCACACTCTATAATACAATTCTCTACAATTAAAGTATATTAGTTGTATGCTGACCTTTAGTTGTTTCCTCTTTCAACACCCTGTCTTGGTAATTATCAGCATTGAATCATAAACCAACATTCATTAAGTTTAATTCAATTACTGTCACTTTCAGAACCACTAATAAAGTTAATAAATAAGCTGTCTATTTCCAATCTATCAAAAACTTGCTCAAGATGATTTTCTCGAAAGTTATTACTTTAAGCCATTTCTTAATTGCAGCCTTTGTATATAACAGGTCAATTTTACAGTCCCTGGTCTACCATATTAAAACACATTTTTTTTGGTAAAATTATTTTTTTTTATTCAACATAATTAAATTTGTTGATTTTTTAAATGTTTCCGTCCGTAACAACCTTTTTAGGGCGACAACTGCGTTCTCCGTTTTCGGTGCTCATTTCACCACGTCTAAACTTAACATACCAATCCTCGATGGTTGATTTTCCTGGCACAGCGTCCCGAAACTTTGCATCAAGCCAAGTTTTTGTTTCAGCTGTATTTTTTCCCTTCAAAAATTCCTTTTTATCCATTTTTTTCACAATAACAAAAGTTGTTTCATTAAAAATGCTATAATTCACAAACTAATGATCCGACAGCTGTTAAATTTATACACGCATCTTTTGAGGGTTAGGGCTAACTAAAAAGCAAGTGGATTTAATTCTAGTAGCGCCATCTATGTGTCAGGCCGGCGATTTTTCAATATATAATATAACCATCGTGACATGTAGAAGATCATTTCACTAAGTGATCTGGTATACAAATCTTATTCTAGAACTATTCCAGAGATTGTTAAACCTCACTCTATGTCAGTGACTCTCTCAATGACAGTGTAGTGCATAGGCTCAAACGCAAACTACCATACGAACTGATTAATAGACCAGTTCGTATGGTAGTTTGCGTTTGAGCCTATGCACTACACTGTCATTGCGCACATTTAACTGTTTGGCGAGTGCATTGGAATGCGCTAATAGTCTTTCATAGAACTACGCACTAACACTCCGAATCATACTCATTATGGGCTCTAAGGGGATATCGCGCTCAATCAGTTGGTTTGACACGTAATATGGGGCATAGATGACCTGAAACACTTTATTCTGGGGAATTAATTTGAAAGTCTTTTCCGATTTGGTTATTAACTCTCTTTACTCAACACGATATCATCGAAACTATTTTTTGATAGAACAACAAGAGTTATCTATCTGGAGACCTCTCCAAACCCAGAATTACTTGTAGACGCCCTATACATAATGTGCTTGTTAACATTTTCGATCAGTAACAAGAAATAGTTATGCACAAAACTAGGACTTTTCCCTTTCATTTTCAACTCACGTTATGCAAAAATGCTTTAAAATTTTGCAAAACTTAAAAAATGCTGCCTTATCAGGTCCATGTTATAGAGTAAAAATAGTTACAATTTTCTTGCCATCGTTTGATAAAGATTATATTTTTAATAATAAAATTCAACTCATTACAAGTCATTTTATCGCCCACCATATCTATACATCCCCTCGAAAAACATATCCCTTATGTTGCTAAGCCTCCAACCCTCAATTCCTACGCAAATTTAAAAGCATATTTTGACCCTGATGATCAATAATGTTTCTTGCTTCTCGTCCCATTCTCAGCCGAAGCGAAACGACGAGGTTGAAGAAAAAAAACGTAAATCCCGAAATCGACTATTGAACCTTATTGAAATTTTATCCCCCGTCATATTATCGTATCACAGAAAATTAGAATATTGAGGCCTCGATTTACATGTTTTACCTTCGGAATGTGCAACGGTTATTTAAATTTGAGGAAGATAAATACACGGAGCGGTCCCTATAGACCAAAACAATTTTTGAGGTAACTCAAGGTTTATATGGACGTATAGTGTTCTGAAAGAATATATTCAATATATAAGAGATGATATAACGGTAATAAAAATAAAAATATAGTAATATGTCTAGAAAAAAGTTTGATGGTATATCTGATCCAAGATAAAGTAAGAGTTTCAGTTTTCTGATTATCTTAATTTGTATTTATTTAAGAGATTTGTGAAGATATGTCAAAAAAAAAGGCTAATGGAGTAAAATTAATTATCTTTAATTATGGAAGTACTTTTGGTAGAAAACATTTAAATACATAATATATATTTCACACCTCTATATTGACAAAAAATTGACGCTAATAGATAATAACATGTGAGCATGAATGATAAAGAAACTATTGATGTAGCAATGGATAATAATTGATATTAGTGCTCGCCCTATGGTCGAAATTCGACTGCAGTTTATTAACTTAATCATGTTTGTCTCATAGCAGAATAAAGGGAATAATTTAAAAATGATATGTTACTAAAAATTGTTTTCAACTATAACTACTATTAATTAATATAATAAATGTTTGAATATTAAAACATATTCAAATTTCTATTTCAAAAACTAGAAGTCATTAACTTTTTTTAAATTGTATTTAATTAAATCTAATTGCTATTGAGTTTTAATAGTTAAAAAAGATTAATAGGATTATGAGATATATCATCAGATTATTCTTACCAAGCAGTATAAGCAGTATAAGCAATTTTCTTTCCATAGCTGTAACAAATTCAGAAAATCAAATATAACTATACACATTTTTCTATACATTTATGTTATAAATATAAATATAGAATAAATAATTAAGTAACATATGTTTAGAAGTTCAACTGGTATATTAAAACAGAGAATATACGAACAATTTTGAAACTGATAATTGACTTTAACGTGTAAATTAAAACAATAATACAATTAGGTAACGTGTTTTTAAATATGTAGGAATGTATAATAAACAAATGTATTTACAAACATTAAATTAACTAGACATTTTTCAAAACTTAGGTCTATAGGGGAAATATTTTCAACCAATAAAATGTCCCTTCGTCACATATTTTCTAACATTAACCTTTAAACACTTTTATTACATTTTATTTATATTTATCAATGATTTATCTATACAAATTGACAGTTAATAATACATAAGTTCTTCTATTTCATGTGTTCAATCTATGGAAATTTTGCAGTTAGTTTAATTTTAACTGCCGCATACTTTCTTTAGATCATTTATTTATTTATACAGTCTTTACTTTTTATCCATATTTCTTACCTAAAATAGCTAAAATACATATATAGCAAAAAATTACACCAAGCTGATTCAATGAATATCTTTACCAAAATTTTTAAGTAAAATCGTTTGCTCTTTGCTTATTTATTCCATTATTCGATATTACCTTTACAGATTGCTCATCTTTATATGCCCTCTATGGCTTTCGTTTATCTACTGTTTTCTATTTTGGTTTATGTTCTAAGTGAGAACTAACAACTCACCAACGAATGAGGAACTGAAATGAGGGGACCTATTATCTTTCAAAGGCGCTACCACATGGCTTAGCCCCAACTCTCAAAAGATACGTGTATAAATTTGACAGCTATCGGATCATTAGTTTGTGAATTATAGCATTTTGAGTGAAGCAACTTTTGTTATTGTGAAAAAAATGGATAAAAAGTAATTTCGCGTGTTGATCAAACACTACTTTTTGAAAAGATTTGAAGCAAAAACTGGGCTTGATGCCAAGTTTCCAGACACTGTCCCAGGAAAATCAACCATCAAGGATTGGAATGCTAAGCTTGGACGTGGTGAAATTAGCATCTAAGACGGTTGAACGCAGTGAACGCCCAAAAGTGGTTGTTACCAAAAAAAACATTTAAAAAATCCACAAAATGATTTTGAATTACAGTAAATTGAAATTGAATGAAATGGCAGACTCTCTTAAAATATCAACTGAACGTGTATATCATATCATTCACAAATATATGGGTATGAGAAAGCTCTGGGCAAAGAGGGTACAGCGCGAGCTCAGTTTTGACCAAAAACAACCACGACTTGATGATTCGAAGCAGTGTTTGAATATAACTAAGCGCAATAAACCCGAGTTTTTGCGTCAATGTGATGAAACATGGCTCCATCATTTCACTCCGAAGTCCAATCGACAGATATTTGAGTAGACTGCTCACGATGAACCCGCTCTAAGGAGTGGGAGAGCGCAACAGTCGGCTGGCAAGTTTATGGCGTCTGTATTTTGGGATGCGTATGGAATAATTTTCATTGACTACCTGGAAATAGGAAGGACAATCAACAACGACTATTACGGCCGCATTTGAAGAAAAGAAAGTGCTGCTTCACCAAGACAAGTGTCCATCGTGTCACAAGTCAGTGAAGACGATGGAGAACATCCATGAATTGAGCTTCGAATTACTTCCTCATCCCACATATTCTCCAGATCTGGCCCCACCGACTATTTCCTGTTCTGAGATCTCAAAAGGGTGCTCGCTGGGAAGATATTTTCGTCGAATGAAACTGAGGCCTATTTTGAAGCAGAGGACAAATCATACTACAAAAATGGTATCGAACAGAAGAGTCGTTATAATCAGTGTATCACCCTTGAAGGGAATTATATTGAATAAAAAAAAATAATTTTTCCAAAAAATTTATTTTACTATGGTAGGCCGGGGACTTTTCAATTGAACTGTCAGAATGGTGATAATATTGATCTTCAAAAATAGATCGATTTTTTGCAATTCAGAAACGAATCACAGATAATGGAAATTCGATGCATTTTCCTTAGATGCAGCTTTTTTTATTCGGCTTTTTCCAATTGGTTTAAATGATGTTTGTGTATTTTCAAGTTTCGCTCGTGGATGTTAGAAATAGTGCTTAAAAACCGATAGGATTGGGTCATTTCCATGATTATATCCATGTATTTAGCAGTTTGCCTTTCAAAATATACCGCTACATTTCTATTATCGAACTTACTGAAACGGAATCAACGAAAACAAAAGTATGTTAAATTAGATATTATGACATCAAAACTGTCAACAATATTCACATCTCTAGCCACTTGGCTATGGCGGTTTTATCGAATAAGCATATCTTCTCTTTACTGAGGTCAATCCTTGATGCGAATTCAAACAAAATATTCATGTACAAATCTGTCAAATAAGTTTTTCAGATCAAAATGTTAATTTCCAGTGTCATCTAGTATACATTTTTAAAAGGGCACTTGGTAAGTCGCGATATGCAGTTAGTTAGAACCATCTATTGGAAAAATAATACTATAAAAAAACAACAAAATAATGTTTTTCTTAATATCATACAGTGTACATCTAAAATAAAATTATGAGACACCTGCGTTGAATTATCTTAGGATATTAATATAAGTCTAATTGATAATATCTTATTCAGATTCTACATTGTGGTCCATAACGTAATTTAAGATAAGGCCCATTCGAAAACCTCAAAAGATATTTAAAAAGGTCCCATTATATTTTTACGGGTCCCAATTATATTATCAGCCAGTAAGAGAGAACGGAAAACATTTTCAAGAAAGGAAAATTAAATGATCTGCCTTCCACGAAAATTATTCCCAGTAATGAAATTAAAATTTAACTCAGTTTATGAATACCTTATCAGATCAAGTTAATTTCTTTTACTAAATTCGGGTTTGATTTAAAATGAATTTGTATATGAGAACTTGCTTTACCAGTGTGTGGAGATTATATAAGTATCAGAATATTGCAATACAATAATTCAAATTTGAAAAAGACAAGAGTTATTCTTATCATGCAAGAATTCAAATCCTTGTTTCCAAATCACGATTCTTTTCTAAAGATCCATTTAATGGGTTATAGTCTGTTTTAAAACATTTTTTTGTAGAAACAGTTCATTGAAGCACTTTTATGTTTCGTTATGTATCGTATTTCTGGTCACTGATAGCCTACATAGTGTGGAAGGAAAATTTGTCGACCAAGGAATGTTTATATATAATTGTAAGATATAATATAATATATTCCTTGACACTCTAAGCTATGTTTTTGGCAGATCAGTTTCAGACAGTTCATTGTCTACCAATATTTTTGGTCCTTTACCAATGTGTGGAGATTATATAAGTATCAGAATATTAAAACACAATAATTCAAATTTGAAAAAGATAAGAGTTATTTTATCATGCAAGAATTCAAATCCTTGTTTCCAAAACACGATTATTTTCAATGTATCCATTTAATGGGTTATAGTCTGTTTTAAGATATTCTCTTGTAAAAACAATGCATTGAAGCACCTTTGAACGCTTTATGCTTCGTTATATATCAAATTTCTGGTCACTGATAGCCTACATTGTGTGTAGGGAGAATTTGTCGACATAGGAATGTTTATATATGATTGAAACTAAGCTTACAATTGTAAGTGTTATCCAAAGAAGCTTATATTTCGCTGTCTATATGAAGATAGTCTTGCAGTTATACCATTCATTTCTAGAGGAACACCAACCTAGTGTGGTGTAAGATAAAAAGTTAAATGAACATGACAACAATATAGCACCTTTTATTAAAATCATTCTAAGAATAATATTGTATGTATTTCAGGACTATCTGTACAACATTTAGACTAATTAAGAAATGTTATGGTCATTTTTACATAAAAAAGTCACTTATTGAGAGAAATTGATACAATATACATTAATCAAAATATTTTCTATCGTTTTCTACAAATTTTAACATTAAGCTATCTGAAGGTTTCTTGACACTCTAAGCTATGTTTTTGGTAGATCAGTTTCAGATAGTTCATTGTCTACCAATATTTTTGGTCCTTCAGCCAATTTTTTATCAATGGTATTATAATAAACTTTTATAAATCGTCGAAATTAAAGCTAATGTGTGTGTTTCATAATGACTATTTTGTGTGCCGAAAATCTCAGCAATACTAAACAGAAACTGTTACACAGAGACGGTTTAAAACCATCGAATTTAACAGGTATATAACTAATATATTATAACATATAAGATATTTATGCTATAGTGATATATCCACTTATTAAACTTAGTTTATTTAATAATTAACTTAGTTGTTTGGAAGAACGTAAAGGTCGCCTTAATTTAGCGTTTCAGCTTACTAAGCAATAACGAAACAGTATTGAAAACCAAAGTCATAAAACCCTTTATGTAGTACTGAAATTTATTTCGTTAAATTAGTATTAGTTGAAAAATCCATTAGTCAAATCATAATACACCGATTTTCAAAATTTTCGGTTCAACCAGTTATATAATTGTTGGGTTTTCCGAATCTAGAATGAAAAATGTTTATAAAAATTCACCAGGAACCGTTGATTATCATAAGCGCATTGCAATATAAGTGGGATAGCTTAACATGTTTAATGCATTTTCGAACTTCATGTAATTAAAAATTAAGTTGATATACTAGATTTTATATTCGTCAAAATTAGTCGTGTTTAATATATGAATGAAATTACGATTTCAATTTTATATTTCAATATTCCAATCGAGAAATATATATCTATATTCAGAATAGAAATAACTATACAAAATAAATAACTATCAAAGTTAGGTCACTCTTTAAAATGCAGTTTAGATAATCAACTAAAGGACTGCAGGTATATTAAGTTGTTCATTATTGATTGAAAATTGGTTTAAAAAAATTTAGTAACTCGGCTTCTTAACCATTCTTAGGAAATGGCATCCATAATTTATGAAGGAGCTTATAGTAGCATTCCATAAAATCAATATAATATAATCTTATATATAAAATTCTCATGTCACACTGTTCGTACCTATACGGCTTGACCGATTCTTAAGAAATTTTTTATGCATATTCAGTAGGTCTGAGAAACGGCTACTATCTATTTTTTGAAATATTTATGAAAAGTGACAAGGGGTGTCCATCCCAATTTTTTTTTATTTTTTGGATTAAATTTTAAATTTTTTAAATTATTATGTGGTATTAAAAAATACATACAACCCTAAATTTTGACTTTTCTATCACTAAGTCCTGCTATTTAATAGTCATTTTAATAATTTTATCATTTTTTATCCCGCTCGACAACATCAATTATTATCACTTGATAAGATAAGTTCAACGGCTATGCAACGGTACTTGGCGATTAGTCATTAAAAAATGAATGAAAAATATTATCGAAGCCACCATTTTAAATGGCAAGTTTCGAGTTGAAAATATATTAATACCACGAATACCTATTGTGGGTATAATAGATGTGTTAATTCAATTTAAGCGTATTCAATTTCCGATCAGATTGGCATTTGCAATGACTATTAATAAACAAGGCCAATGTGTGAATGCCTGTTGTGGCTTAGATTTGAACACACCATGTTTTTCACACGGGCAATTATACGTTGCATGCTCTCGGGTGGGCAAAGCTATATTGTGAAAAATAGATACAATGATTTTATTACAAGTAATCGGTATCGGCTACTTTTTCCTATCTTTCTGGATATTTACCGAATCTATCTCGGAAAAACAATGTAATTTTTGAAGCTACTTATGAGTTTACCCATCCTTTCATATTTTTATAACAGGTGAAGCATTGCTCAGACAGGTCACGCCTCATATGTCGGAACAACTAGCAATCAGAAGGAGTAAGGCATGAAGAATATGGCGGGTAGGATAGCACTTCACATTTTAATACTTCCTATTTTTTCACCGGTTTTGTAATATGTCATTAAGTATTGCCATGCCGAAGAATAGTATTTTTCTGTCTCTAAGAGCACAGTTTGGTATAGTGTTCTATCCAAATGTATCAGTCGTAATCGATAGCTATCACCATTAGCGATTACATTAAGTATTATCCGCTCATAATATGAACAGTACAGTTGAAACAGTATTTCACATATGAACAAACCCCTCTCAATATATCTTGAATTTAATTTAAGGGACACAAAATATCCAAACTCCATGAAATATTTTGATGATATTCAAGTGATTAGAAAGTACTTCCTGTATTACTCCCAGCAATTCTGCATATCCTTCTTGCATTTTACATGGATCATCATCGAATAATGCCTTCAAATCCGTGTCTTATTTTATTACCAGCCCGGAATGCTCTTTGTCTCATCAGAGTTACCGCTTTTTAAACGTCGAAACCAGTATTCACATGTTGACATTGATGGAGCATGGTTGCCATTAAGTTCACACAGCATTCGATGAATGACCTTTAGCCGGCCTACTATTTCAAGAAACTAATTTTTAGTTATAAATGTTTTCAATGATATTTAGTATGCAGTAATATTACCTGTTGAAAGTTCTTTAAAATTAATTTATAGACCTATACTATTTTTATGTATATACCGTCTTTTTTTTAAATTTAATTTTCGTCTTCGAAACATACTGAACCTAATACGTTATAAATCATACAAACAGAGATATATTAAAAATTCCTTTGCTCCATTTGTAGCATTTATTCCTTGATGATTAACAGCGAGAACATAATTAACCGGAGTTCCGACCTTAACAGGAATTTTATTAACGCCTAGTCCTGATACGTTCACATGCCCTCAACAAAATTCCAACTAGCTAAATCACGACTAACTCCGGAGTAATAGATTAGCCGTTGGAAGGGACACACCCAGGCCTTATAGGTATGCGCCACTCGACGACGTTGGGTCACAAATCTGAAACGACGACTGACCGCAACTATAGTCTGGTCGTAATTTTGGCGAATGCTCAGCGGAGAATGATGCCGGCACTGCCAGTAGCCACTATTAGAGATTCGGTTCTTATTCGACGTTTTCCCAGACTTGGGAGGTGCACCGACCCTCCCATTGTCAAGTCGAATTAAGAGAAATTACCTATAAAAGTCGAGTTCAGTCTGTAAAGCCAGGAATTAGATGATTGAAATAGTTTTATTGAAGCTGGCTGAACTTTAGAGAAAACTACAATTTTATGTTGTTTTGTTAGAAACTCATTGACAGAAAATATTTGAATAAAGTGAATTATTTTTAGGTTTAATTATCAGCGATTTCTATATGTGAGTATATACTGAATAATTAGCATACATTAATAGTTTTATTATTCGACATTCAATAATTTTATTGCTTGATGTCTAGAAATCTGCTGTCAACTGCCTGGCTGCCTTTTGGTTTCAAAAATTTAAAAAGGGCGATTTTGATACCAATAACAAAGAAGGGATTGATGGACAAAAAGGTTGGATTAGTAGTTAATAAGTCAGATGCTTCCAGAAATTCAAATGCGATGGAAAATGGAAGATCTAAGAAGAGGAAGTATAGAATTACTAAAAAGAGAGGAGAAGAAAATCACATGAACTGACTTAAATGTCTTTTCGAACCGACGTGGATTCATTGCTTGCCTGGCAAAAATACAATTTTCTGTGGACTATTGTAACTAACGAAGAAACATCTACTATGATAAATGCAAATGCAAAAGGTCACGGGCTAGTCCAGGAGAGCCATCCACATCGAAGTATTGTAAGTCTTGTTGTTCATATTGTGAAATCAAAAACGTATAATGTATTATGAGCTGAAATAAATAAAACTTTAGTGTTGATGTCTACTGACATCATTTGAATAAATTGAACATCCCTTTGTTACAACTAAGACTAGCAATAGCCCGTAACAGACCCAAGATGCAACCTATAGTAAGACGACACTCGATCATACTTTGGAAGAATTGTGAAGGCTACACTGTTTGAATGGGAAGTTTTGCCACATCCAGCGTACGAAAAAGACATAGAACCATTTGTTTGCTGTATGTTCAAATTGCGACTGCATAGCTTGTACGATTGAATCGCTACAAATTCAACACCATTCTTTCGATATAGTATTGTCATGTTGCCAAAAAGGACAGAAAAAGTTGCAGAAAATATTTCGAATAATATATATATACTGTCTGTTATATAAATATAAGCAAGCCTCTAATATTTACAATTATTAATCAGCTGAATATATCTAAGGTAAATGGACTGCAAACCGGACAAGGCAATTATAGGCAATATTTTTAATTGCATAACCTCTAGAATTTGTTTTTAATGGATCCTCTTGCATATCTTAATCTTGCAGTAAGTAATCATACAATTTTCATCTCTTCCTGACCAAGGTTGATCCAACCTCTTATTTACATCAACACTACTACTACATAGATTACTTCTAAATAGTAGAGAGAAAGAACGAGAAGCTGTTATCTTAATGCTTTAGTCATTAAATTGTTATGACTTGATTATATATTGTGTTCGAGATTTTTTACTTGAGAATTTCCATTAGAAAATATTTTACAGATTTCAGGAAGCAATTGCAACCAAGAAAAAACCTTACTATTCTATACAATCAATTATCAATTTCGATTCAGCGATTCAGTGAGGAAATTTACTTCTCAATCAATATTTTGCTGTTAGTACCACATAAATATGCTATTCTTCAACTATATCTCTATAATCTTCTATAACCTCTATAACCTCACTATTCTATACAGGCAATTATCAATTTCGATTCAGCGATTTAGTGAGGAAATTTACTTCTCAATAAATATTTTGCTGTAAGTACTACATCAGTATGCTATTCTTCAACTATATCTCTATAATCTTAATCTTTTTATCGATTGTTTATTAAATTTTAACTTAATTTTTAACTTTGTGCATCTCAAATATCATAGCTTGAATAACACAAATTATATTTCCCTACAAGTAACTCCAAATTATGGTGCAAATTAACTGATCGAGGAAATATCCCAACAATTCAATAATTTAATTTATATTTACTTATTGAAAACATGTATCACCCATATTATTATCATGCACTTCAGATAGAAGAACCAATGTTCCTAACAGTAACAATTCCAGCTTTACCAGCCTTATATTCGAAGAAGTTTGCTACAGTGATTCCTCTAGTTCAAAATTTAACCCAAATTCGTGATAGTCGAACATATTTACGAAACCCTCAAAATGAAATTGAGATTCATCGCTTAGAGAGAACGAAATAATGTATTGCAGAGTCATATGGTTTAGTTATAAGCTATAAGCTATAAGTATTAATTATGACTTAAATATAGAACACTGAAAAGTCGCTGTCCATTGTTAATCAAAAGAAGATTCAGTTACCGCAAATAAAGTTTAAGAAGCTGGCGTCTTTGATTGCTTTTGAAGATGGTGTAAGTGTGGAACAGAGGATATATTACAGTTATGATCAAAATTCGACACTTTGGTCAAATGGCTCTACATTACTGATATCCCAACAATAAAAGAAACAATATTTGGAACATTTTCCGACGATGAAAACGTATTTAGCGTTGCTTAGAAAAAGTATAAGTGGCAGTCAACAAAATCTACAAATGGACTATAGACTAGATACAGCTTAATAGCTTCAAATCTGTCTATGTTAATTTTACATTGCGGCGAAATGACAAAATCCTAATTATATCAGTTCACGAATGCCCGATTCCTCAAGTAGAATCAGCTAAATATCTCGGCATCGATTTCGATGGCAGTTTAAATGGGAAACATCGTGTTAGACAAAAATCAGAGCAAATTCGACTCAGAGTCAAAAAAATGTACTGGTTAGTCGAATATACTCTCAACTTGATTTTAATTTGCACACAAAACAAAGTTCTATAATTAATTACCAATGCTTATAGCTACGTAACTAAGAGGGATATATACGATGACCTTGAAATTAAATTAATTTACGTGGAAACAATACCGTGGAAAATCAGAAGATTGAAGCGAATCTAGCCACCAGGAGGTTGTATAGTGTATAACTGTATTCTTATTAATTAACTTTGTCTTAAGCAGTTTAGTCTTATTTTTAATTTGGGATATAAATAATGGTATACTAATCCTGAACTCACCTTGCTTGTTCATTGATGTAAGTACAACAGGACACTAGTAATAAATTAATATGTAAATTAAGATTGTAAAAGCATAATCTAATGTAAGATGAATACCTCTCTCTGAGATCACATTAGAAATGAGGTCATTTAGTTAAGATGCATAAATTAATGTAAAATTGTTCATTTTATTTCGTCTAAAAAACTCATTTTAAAATATCATATGAAAATGTATATTGTATATAATGTATCTCCTAATATAAATTTTATAAAAGTTTTACTTAAACAACGTTATATAAAAATAAATAATAATTTGTTATAATAAAGATGTCAAAAAGCGACATTAATTGTTGCTATATTAAAATTTATTAAATTATTTAATACAAACAACAAAATTTATTTAAAACTCTCATCAATTTTACAACAAACCCAACCTGAGGTAATTTTTAATTCGATTAGTTCGTTAAAACTGACAATAACGGAAAAAATTAAAGTCCATTTTTTCACACTTTCAATTTACCACCGAATTATCCAATTTACATAAACCAATTTCGGGAATATCGTACACCCAAAAAAAAGAAGTGAAACGGTTTTTGTGCTTTCCCAGGCAAAAATTCAATTAGCACTAATTTTCGATTATAAATAGAGCTCGACGTATTGCACATATCTCCGGTTCGGTTTTTTCGGCGGCAGAATGAGCGAGACGGAACGAAAGAAAAAATCTCTTAAAAAATTTAATTTAATCATCGGGACCGGGACCGTTTCGCACACGCCGAATTATTTAACAGTCAGACGAACATTTAATTACAACCTTTTTAATAAACCCCCGTGTTATTAAATGCGCCGAATGATTTTTGTGCCTCCAACTGGTTTCGCTTTATTTGACGTTATATAAAGTTGTTCAATATAACTTTTAAATAAATATTGTCGTTTTTAAACAAGCGTGCGTTGTTGCGTATGAATAAAATATATTAGTCCTTTATGCGAAACCTTATAATACACTATTTTTCAAAAATATTGTGCTAAAGGGGTCGAAAATTAACAAAATATACAAATCAGGATATTCTCGGCTTGGTTGGCGTAGTGGTAAAGACGACAGAACGGTCCTCCTGCTGTTGCGATAGTCGCGGGTTCTAATGCTGCTGGGGTATGGTCGTAAATTTATGTTTGTTATTGTTTAACATTTGTGTGATTCTCCTTAGGCAAGAGTGCAAAATCCGACAAGCAAAATGGTCCCAGTAACGCCAGAAACCAGGCTGGGTAAAACCGGATGACTTCTGGGATGATTTCTAAGTTGGTCACTCGCCAGTCGGTAGGCTTAATGCCGAGGACCGTGGTCTAGTTCAGATAAATCCTCGTTGGTAAAATGGAGAATTTAAAATATATTTAAAAAATGTGAACAAGCAAGCTGTGAAGAGAAAAATATAAAAAATGTACTTACATGTATTCAGATCATATTTTCACATCAAAAAGGCATATAGTGAGAAAAAACAGTAAAATATATAGTCGTCAATATGTTTTCCATCATTTTCTAGACTCCAAAACTCTTGCAACTTGTGGACGACTGTTCTAATACAAAATATGTTTAACAAAAAAAATTTACCCGACTTCAACAAATGAATAAAGATCTCACTAAAAATAAAAAATAAACTAACCTGGATTTTTAACACAAAAAAAGTTTTTTAAATAAAATATGTACATAGTAATCGTTGTAATAACTAAATAAAAGTAAACAAAAACCTTATTTAATCTACCTACTACACGTATTTTATATTCTACTATATACACACAATTTAGCTTAATACCTACGTAAATATATTTATCTATTTACAATATTATTTTAACTACTACCAACTGATCAGTTTGAAGTCGGTGCCGAGCCCAAACAATACAATAGTAATAATCTAATTTTGTCACATATACACAAAATTAAATTACGAACAAAACAAATATAATTTGTTTGGTATTAGTCAAAATAATATTGTAAATAGATAAATAGGATTAGGTAGGTATTATTCTAAATTGTTTGTATAAAGTTTATGTAATTAAATTAACGTCCTTGGAGTATTTGAAAGAAAACTTCTGTCGTGAAACGACATCCATCACATTAAATGGGTGCTGTGAGTATGAGTGTTTAGAGATCATCATTCTGAAGGAACGAATTTCCAACGGAGTATATATATTCACGAGCAATTTTTTGCTAGATATTTTTAAATTCTGCTTTCAATGCAGTTAATATAAACTTTCTTTTAAGTCATCGTGCAGTATGTATATTAGTTTAAATTATAGTCAATACAAGGATATGTTGAAGAAACTTAATTTATACCCAAGAAAATGATTGATGTTAAACATTTTAAAATTAGATCATGGGATGAATCTTCGTGTTTCTAAAAAATGTTTATTTGAGGTTGAAATAATTATAATATTTCCCATCTAAATGGAGGACTTTTGTATAAGTCTCTAGGAAATTTTAGTTCTCTATTGCAGATCCGTTTTCGTGTGATAAAATTGCTAGTTTTTGCTTGAACTTGAACTTGAAAAATATGCTTCAATATTAGTAATGCATATGGCAAACCCAGATCAAAATATAAACAAATTTTCAAACAGCCTCGCAAGTGATGAATCGACTTTGTCCAGGTGTTGGGAAAGATAAATAGGAGGGAAAATTGTTACCAATGAAAGTTACAGAAAATATTTTCTAATTATTTTATTATTTTAACATCATTACTTGCTGGTTAAAAAAGAAGAGAGCTCTGTAGCATATTGTGACTTGCGATACAAAATGGGTCTATTAGGCCAATCACAATCGCAAAAAGTAATGAGTTGGTCTAGGAAAGCAAAATACGACGACACCGTGATTAAGAATTCATGCCCATAAAATCTTGATGTATATATTTTCGGATTAGTAAGGTATAGTGTGTTACGAGCTGTTAAGAACGAATGAAATTGTTATTACAGATATCTACTGACATCAATTCAACAAACAACAAATTAAATGACCTATTATTGCAAAAAGACCAGTAATAGCCAGCAATAAACGCAAAGTCTCTTGCAATAATAATGCTCGGCTACACGTTGCAAGCTTTGAATGATATATGTTCGAAATTCTGCTCAGAAGATGGATCAATGACTAGACCTAATACATGGATTGATATTTGCAAAGCTAAAGTAACATATATTAATGTATCAAACTATATGGGGGTAGAAAAATATTCGATGAAATTAAATTGAATAAAATAAAAAATGTATACTGAAATTAAAAAAAGCAATATGGCAATATAAGTTTAAAATATTTTAATAGAAACATATAATTAAATTTAAAATATATAGTGTTTCAATTTTAACATATCAATTTAATTCAATTCATTTGCCGACTTGGCTGGCGCAGTAGTAAAAGCGACTAGATGGTCCACCTACTGTTGCGATAGTTGCGGGTTCGAATCCTGCTGAGACATGGTCGTAAATTTATGTTTGTGACTGTTTAATATTTGCGATTGTCCTAGGCAAGAGTGCAAAATCCGACAAGGAAAATGATCCCAGTCACGCCAGTAACCAGGATGGGTAAGACCGTATGTCTTCTGGGATGATTTCTACGTTGGTAACTCGCCAGTTAGTAAGCTTAATGCTGAGGACCGTGGTTCGCAGTCCACGTTAAACTGCAAGTCCAGTCCAGATAAACCCTTATTTGGTAAAAGGAGACTTTAATATATAGAAAAAAAATTCAATTCATTTCTGACTTGCGTTAAGTTCCATTTAGTACATAATACTCTTTATAAACTATACTAGTCATAGAAAAATGGGTATAATGTTTAATATTCAGAAAATGTAATGTGAATTATTATAAAATTAAGTTTTTATTTTTTAATTAGCGACAGAAGTTATATGACCAAAGTTTCAAAACCTATTTTTATAGTAATTTCAAAAATTATTTTAACCTCAGTAATGACTTAAGTGTAATAGAGATATCAGTTTCAGCATATTCTTCATATATGTGGAAATTGCAATGAGTTCTAACACACAATATACAATTTTTATACGCCCTTTCCTGTTTTGAATATTATTGAAAAATGTTGGCAAAAAAATAAAAAAATTAAACAATTAAATACTATCCAAGATGAGTGGGAAAAGCTAGATGAAGATTAAATCAAAGACCTAAAGGAAACGCCATCAAAGAGACTGATGACTGAGGTTGTAAGAAGTAGACGTAACCGTTGGGAAAAATTTAAAAAATATATTTATCAGTATTTTTTATTAGCTCTTTCAAAGTATTAAAAAAGAAACTGCAACGGAATTACCTACACATCTGGTAGATACAGTGACAGAGGTATAGTTTTACTAGAAAAATCAAAACATAAAACATAATATATATGCCTCGTAAGTCGCTTTGTAAAAAACGAAAAAACCTAAATCACTTTTCCTTAACCTGTTATCATAAATAACTCACGTACAGTAAGAATAGCCCCATTAAATATTTAGAAATAGTAAGAAAATATATTTGGAATGCAGGAGTGAAGTTCGATTTAATTCGGCTCGAGACAAGATCCGGCACAAATCAATGGTGATATAGTGCTGGTGCAAGAGACTTAATATTTTAGAGTGGTTTGCAGTACAATATAATCTAAAATTTATTGATCTATCTGGATCGAAGAATTACAACGGAAACGCCAAGGCGAGACGATGGCAATACGGAACAAAGGTTACGGTACGGCGAATTAATACAATTTTTAACGCCCAGGATTTATTTTTGTTTTATTTCGAATACGTGTCTATCGAAACAGCACAGTTGATCTTTAAGGCTGTTTATTTCAGATACATTCCTTCTGGGCATTTAATAATAATTACTTAGTATGTTGAATTAGTTACATAATGTCGCTATATAGCAAACATAATTATTGAGAACATTTATTTTATTATCTATAATTCAAGCAATTACATCTTACATTATATCAAAATTAAATTAGACTACCAAAGTTAACATAACACTTATACAAGATTGTGTGGTTTGTTTAACCCTAGTCTAATAGCTGTACTGTTTCCACCTTGCTGTGGTTTAGTAACTTTATTTTATGCCTTAAGGCAAACTCTTGGATAACATCATGAATCCATTTGACTTTGAGGTCATTGTGCAATTCTTCGTTAGTTGTGTAGCGACAAGCATTAACACATCAATTGAAAAGTCCCCGGCCTACCAAAGCAAAACATATTTTTTAGGCAAAATTAGTTTTTTTATTCAACATAATTCCCTTCAATGGTTCATACACTGATTGCTTCAAAATAACCCTCAATTTCGGCGATCACGTCTCGAAAATTTCTTCCCAGCGAGCATTCTTCTGAGATCTGAGAACGGGAAATAGACGCTTGGCGCCAGATCTGGATAATACGGTGGATGAGGCAGCAATCTGAAGCCCAATTCATGGATTTTTGCCATCGTTTTCATTTACTTTTGATACGGTGCGTTGCCATGGTGAAGCAGCACTTTAGTTTGTTGTTAACATTATTTTATGGCTGAGTGGTTAGTTGATCTTTAAGGCTGTTTATTTCAGATAAGTTCCTTCTGGGCATTTAATAATAATTACTTAATATGTTGAATTAGTTACATAAGTTCCCTATATAGCAAACATAATAATTGAGAACATTTATTTTATTGTCTAAAATTCAAGCAATTACATCTTAAATTGTATCAAAATTAAATTAGACTACTAAAGTTAACATAACACTTATACACTATACAAGATCGTGTGGTCTGTTTAACCCTAGTCTAATAGCTGTATTGTTTCCACCTTGCTGTGATTTAGTAACTTTATTTTATGCCTTAAGGCAAACTCTTGGATAACTTCATGAATCCATTTGATTTTGAGGTCATTGTGCAATTCTTCGTTAGTTGTGTAGCGACAAGCATTAACAGATCAATTGAAAAGTCCCCGGCCTACCATAGTAAAACATATTTTTTTGGCAAAATTAGTTTTTTTATTCAACATAATTCCCTTCAAGGGTTGATACTCTGATTATAGCGACCCTCCAACTTTTCGGTACCAGTTTTGTAGTACGATTTGTTCTTTGCTTCAAAATAACCCTCAGTTTGGGCGATCACCTCTTCATTCGACGAAAATTTCTTCCCAGCAAGCATTCTTTTGAGATCTGAGAACAGGAAATAGTCGCTTGGCGCCAGATTTGTATCATAC
This sequence comes from Rhynchophorus ferrugineus, assembly GCF_030347505.1. Taxonomy (NCBI): domain Eukaryota; kingdom Metazoa; phylum Arthropoda; class Insecta; order Coleoptera; family Curculionidae; genus Rhynchophorus; species Rhynchophorus ferrugineus. Next base: position 83,267,740 of record NW_027472580.1, on the reverse strand, counting down.
GGTGGATGAGGAAGCAATCTGAAGTTCAATTCAATGGATTTTTGCCATCGTTTGCACTTACTTGTGACATGGTGCTTTGCCATGTTGAAGCAGCACTTTCTTTTTCTTCACATGCGGCCGTTTTTCGGCGATTTCTTCCTTCCAATACCGCCAAAATGCTATGTAATATTCACTGTTGATGGTTCTTCCTTTTTCAAGGTAGTCAATGAAATTTATTCCATGTGCATCCCAAAATACAGGCTCCATAAATTTACCAGCCGGTTGTTGTGTTTTCCCACGCTTTGGAGCGGTTTCATCGTGTGCAGTCCACTCGGATGACTGTCGATTGGACTTCGGAGTGAAATGATTGATGTGACCTATTTTAGATAATATGATAGAGAAGTTATGACCTTAGAACAATCTTTTTGAACATTTCCTATATACTTAGGTGAGGAAGTCTGCAAAGATGCTTTTGCCCCAGGTCGTAAAAGGATGGAGGAGCAATGCTACTTACAATTGGTGTGTCATTACTATTGGTCTTCATAAAAAATAACGAAATCCGCATAGAAGAAGCAATGCAAGTTACTTTACAGAATGGGAAGGAAATACAAAAAATATCAGCTAACTTTCATATTTTGATAATCTAATATTATTATAACTCAGCAAAAGAAATATGTTTATTGAAATAGTATATAAGAAAGTCACTATTTATATTTCTTATTGTGTTGTCATGTGAGCCTATCTGACGGTTCCATTGTAAAGTTTGACATTTTTGATGATGTACGTACTCAATCGCACGGATGCTATTTGTTTATTTTATATTTAGTTGAAAGTTTCGTCTCGGCAAAAAATGGAAGTCAATCGTGAACATTTTCGTTCGATGATTTTTTACGATTTTCGACGTGAATTAACACAAAAAAAGTGCTTAATCAATGAACTTAATTTGACTTTTGGCGATGAAGCTCCATCAAAAACCACCGTTTATTGCTGGCTTAGTGAATTCAATCGTGGTCGTAGTTCGCTGTCGACGAGTTTCGTAAAGATCGTCAAAATCGGCTGTTGTGCCAGAAAACATCGATGCTGTGTGCGAAATAATTAAGCAAGATCGTCATGTCACCTATTGTGATATTCAGGCATCCCTAAGCATTAATTCTACAAACATATATGCGATTTTACATGAATACTCAGCTGTGCGAAAGTGTTTGCATTGGATTCCATACAATTTGACAATCCCTCAAAAAAAGGCCCGTGTCGATTGGTACAAAGGAATGCTTAAGAAATTCAATAGCGATGCTTCGAAAGACGGTTATAGAATCGTGACAGGTGACGAGTCATGGATATATTCGTATGAGCCAGAAAGTAACCAGCAGTCGACTGTATGGGTGTCCCGAGATGAACCAAATCCAACAAAAGTGATTCGCGCACGAAACACTTCAAAGAAAATGGTGGACTGTTTCTTCGGGAAAACTGGTCATATTGCAACAGTGCCTCTAGAAGATCGTAGAACAGTAAATTCTGGTTGGTACACAACCATCTGTTTGCCAGAAGTCTTCGGTGAATTAAGGAAAACAAACAAGAGACGCCGGATTGTTCATCATGACAATGCGAGCTCACACACATCGGCTCAAACAAGAGACTATATATAACGATTTTCATCGCCCGAAAAAGCTATTGAAGAGTTCAAAAATCATCAATCGAGTTTTGAAGATACCTCATTCGGAATGGAATAAATGCATTGAAAATTGGTTTAAGCGTATGCAAAAGTATATCGATCATCGTGGCGAGTACTTTGAAAAATAATAAAAATATATTCGCAGCTTAACTATTTTGGTTTTTTTTTCCGAAATATAAATAACTAGCTGACCCGACAGACTTCGTCCTGTCAAAAAGATTTGTAATGTGGCAGTTTTTGTGCCTACGTATTTTAAAAAATTCTCCTGAACAGAACCATCACCCTGGTGATAGGGCGTTGTGAATAAAAAATAATTAAATAAAACATATATAAGGATTGAAAAGTAAGTAATCGCTTTATTGTTAATCATGTGAATCATAATTATTATTATTATTATCATTATATTGCTTTGTGGTATACGATGTTTTTTGTTTGATTACCTGGCGCATAGATAAACAAATCTGATGGTTTTCCAACACGGGAACAGGCAACATACAATTGACCATGTGAGAAACATGGGTTTTCTAGATTAATACCACAAACACTTAATGATTGCCCCTGGGACTTGTTTATAGTCATAGCAAAAGCAAGCCGTCAACATGTCTATAGGAAATTTGCCATTACCAATGTCAATGAGTTGTTTAGAGAATATGTTTCCAGATTGGTAATTTTGCAACTCGACACGCATATTCTTGCTTAAATGAAGTACTTTAACATGTTTCCACAAATTGGAGGACTTTAGACATGCATTGAGTTCATCAGCTGGCGTTGATCGTGGAATCACTGGCAATGTTTGACGAAAATCTCCTGCTAATAAAATCATTGCACCACCAAATCGGTTATTATTGCTACGTAGATCTTTTAAGGTTCTGTCTAAAGCCTCCAAAGATTTTTTATGTGCCATCGTGCATTCATCCCAAACAATCAATTTACATTGCTGCAAAACCTTTGCCATTGCAGAGTTCTTCGAAACGTTGCAGGTTGGAGTTTCATTGCTTTGCATATTTAATGGCAATTTTAGTGCTGAATGGGCTGTTCGACCGCCTTCAAGCAAAGTTGCTGCGATTCCCGACGAAGCGAGTGCAAGTGCAATTTTATTTTGTGAGCGAATTGTTGCTAATATTAATGAAATAAAAAAAGTTTTTCCTGTACCACCAGGTGCATCTAAGAAATAAATCCCTCCAGTTTCATCATTTGTTACTTTCATAAGAGTTTCAAATACATACTTCTGTTGTTCATTTAACAGTGGAAGATTTGTTTGAATTTATTCTTTCAAAGCGTTGAGATCATACAGTCTTTCTCGATGCAACTCTTGGTTAAAAGCGTCATGCATTGGACGATTGGGCGCGATCAGGCCTAATTGAATTAATAGTTTGTTTGACCTTATCAAGCACATGTCCTCAATTGAAATCAATGCTTCATTGTAAATTTCTTCACTGATTTGTATATTTGGATTTCCCATTCTATTCCGTATTTGATACAAAATATCATCACACATATAATCTTTGTACTTCATCCACAAATCAATTGGGTTTGATGGGAAGCATGTAGATATGATTATAGAAAACAATGTTCGTATTTGATGAGTGTGTGATGATATTACAGCATCATTGAGAGTTTGATCCCAATGAGCGTCATTTTCAAGCAATTGCAAACGTTGACAGGCTTCTCTGTAGGATCCACACAATTCACCATCAACAGTTCGTAACTGTTGGAATGATGTTGGGCCACGTACATTGACTAATAGCAGTCGTAAATAAAAACATTCATCATTGCTTGGATGTACTGAATAAATCCGGCCAATCGCATCGGTGGAATATACATCTGTATATCCTGGAACTGGTTTTCCTTGTTTCCGTCGTATAAATCTCCTTGAGGATTGATTCCAGGTATAATATTTTGGCATTTCAGAATATAGCAATGTTTGTGCGAAATCATCGTTCTGGCATGTCTCAAAAAAACTGGTTAATGTAGTAGATGGTGGCTGAGCAGCTCTTTGTACTGCGTTCTGTGCTGTAAAATACACTCTTTGTCCATTTTCTAAATGCACAGCTAAGTGAACAACAGAAGGGTGTCTCTCATGAATAGGAAAAGAAAATATTCGCCAAACTGCTTCATTACTACTGACATAGCGGCCCATTTGGTATTGGGTAACTTCATCATTAGAATTCTCTGCACCAATTCCAATCACAGCCATATCACTCCCTTTGGTTACATATTTGCAAATGTATTTAATCGATTTCACTGAATGGCAAGATTCAACGTTGATGTGTGCTTTGAATGTCTTTGATAAAATGGGTGAATATGGAACAATCTAACGATTATCTATTTCAATATCTTGTTAATTTAATTTGACAATTGTTGATTTTCCATTGTCTGCTGTCGATCTGCGACGATACAATGGATAACCGTCATTACCAGTAATTGTTTCCGATATTAATGTCCGTGGATATCGTTTTGAACATTTACCATCCATCATACACGGTGAATTTTGATTAAGAGTTCCACAGGGACCATGTATCATGTTTTTGATAACTACCTCATGCAATCCAGGATCTACTTGTACATTAGGGATTTCAGCTGATATCACTGCATCAACTTCATTTGGCCTTATCTTTTCAACCAACCAAATCAAAATGTGTGCATGTGGCAATCCTCGTTTCTGCCACTCCACAGAATACATCCAGCAGCGTGTCTCACCAAACACATTATGTTTTACGATGAAATTCATTAAAGATTTCAACTTTTGTCTAAAGACTCTGGCTGTAATATCATGACGATCAATGGATGATTTCCCAGGTAATAACTCCTGCTTAATTTCTATCCATTGCGGATTGCATGTAAATGTGATGAACAAATCTGCTGTACCATAATGACGAACATACGACATGGCATCTTGAGCATATTCGTGCATATGCCGAGGGCTTCCGATGTATGTTGCTGGAAGAATAGTCATCCGACCGACATTCTGTGCATTTCCATCAGTATTAATCGCATCTCGAAGGTGAATATACTCTTCAGATCGGAGTTTGGTTTGATTCAACCTGATGAATGTTAATCTCTCCGTTTCAATTTTAACATACATGTCATCAACATATTTGTGATATAATCGCCGACATTTCAATATGTGATTATCTGCATTTTCCCGAATCATTAGGCGGTATGAATAATAGTTCATTGAACTGACTTTTTTGTTGGTTTCAGAACCTGTAAACAGATTTTGTTTTAATAACATTCAAATATAAAATTAAAATACATAATATAGTGACTGAGATATTATCGCCATAGCTAAACTAATATTTTAGTTACCTGTAATGGGATTTATCATTTTTATTGATAAATCGTAGCCATCTTCACCTTGCCAAAATATAATGGGATATTGCAGTGCATCATATGAGCGGTGTGTTTCCTTTATAGGTTGTAATTGAAAATTCCGACGATGTAAAACAATATCACGGGATTCCAAGTTTTCTCCAACTACAACGATAGCAACTTCATCAATAGTTGGTGCATTAAAACGTCTTGTATGTTGACCTGCAGATGTTTTATCAGCTCTGATTACAATTTTGTGATTATCGGATGGCATCAGATCCAGGGCAGTTTTAAACAATATAATCAATTGATTGTGTTGATGAAATAAAGTTTGTAATTGTTCTACAATAGACCTTTTTACTAAATTGTTATGTGCACAACGCAGATCAATTTCTTGTGGTGAATTGCCCATAAAATAAATTTGCAGGAATTTGTTGTCGCTATCTGACACTGGTAACAGTGAACCTGCTCTGTGATATATTTGCCCTTGTATCTGTAAATAAAAAAAATATTATGGTGTGGTATAAATTAATGGATTGTCAATGATCAAACTTAAATAATATTTGATCTTAAAAAGTATATATTTAGTTTTAACTAATATCTATCAAATATAAAATATAATAAAAGTGTCACTGAAACTGAATCACCATATAATATGATGACTAAGTGATATATTTCGTAATGATTAAGAAATTGAAGATTAGTAACACATCTTAACTTTGGTGACAGAAAATTTTGTTCGCTAAAATAATTATGAGTAACTGCTATAATACATACCTTGAAAGTTGGCATAAAATTTTCCCGAACTGCATTTGTTGCCCCAAATGAAGTCATTTGAAAGCAATTGTTATATTGTTGAATATGTGTCAAAAAGTGTATAGAATCTGTTCCTATTCCTGAAACCAATGAGTACAATGGTTCTGGTGGTGGATCCAATTGTATCAATTTCACTTTACCATTTGCGCAACACAATCCATTGGCATCGTTTTTGTATTTTAATGCCTTACAGTGTGAGCAAACCAAGTTCATAGAACCAATAACAACACATTGGTAGTTACTGTAGTCAATTGACACATCGTAACTGAAAGCAGCTGGATTCAAACTTGCGCGATTATTAGTTGAATGTCGCGCTCGCGCTTCACGCGTTTGTGATATCCGAATTCTTTCACGTTCATTTCCGTCGTCACGTTCTTGTGCAGTACGATTAGATCGGTAATTAGCTTGGTTTATAGCATTTCTGGTTCTTCTACCTAAATTGCTTCGTCTTATAGGAGGCATATCAAATATAAATTATTTTTTCACTAATCACGAACTAAACAAACACTAACTAACTAAACACTCTGCACAAAACACGATATACGAATTTGTTTCGTGTATCACTTGACAATTCATCTGTCATCTGTCAAAAGTCATCTGTAACAGACAACTTTTTTTTTTAAATTTGATATGACTTGAACTCAAATCCTTTTAAGCCGTACGAATTGTTTTATTTATTTAAAATTTGAATTAAATTTTAAACAAATAAAAAATTTTAAATAAATAAAACAATTCGTACGGATTAAAAGGATTTGAGTTCAAGTCATATCAAATTTAAAAAAAAAAGTTGTCTGTTACAGATGACTTTTGACAGATGACAGATGAATTGTCAACTGATACACGAAACAAATTCAAACAAAAAGGGCTATTTTTAGGGTTTTTCCAGCAATAATTCTAATTTTTCTCGCCGTAAAAACCATCCCTGAACTTCAACGAACATTTTAAAAAAAGATTTGGCCAAATTGGTCCAGGCGTTGTTGAGTTATGCGCTTAGGAACATATTTTGCGATTCATTTTTATATATAAGATAGCGACCCTCGTATAGTGTTCATGTTGAAACTGATATAAAGTACTATTTTAGTACTCAAATATATCTAAGATTTTACTAAATTGATTTAAAAAATACTTCGAGAATCGGTTTCTTATCGGTGTGCTTTATTGGTATTTTTGATAGTAATAAATACATATATTCAGATTTCCTGGCAAAAATGCTATCGTTTGCAATTTGGAGATGCAATAACATAAAACAACTGACCCTCGTACACTCAAACAATGCGGTCTGTCTCGCCCAAAGATGGTGTCCTATTATTGAGGGGAGACACAAAAAATGTTTGCAAAACATATCCCGATAAAAATGGGGGCGGTTTTGGGGCCAGGCCCCGAAAAGAGACCGCAATAGAGCAGTAAACCGTTTCCGTTGTACTTTGACGGCGGTCCTTCCGAGCGAAAATTATTAAGCCGTTCGAGGTTAATCGGGAAGGTCGAAAACGATCCCCCGCCACAATATGATACGGGGGGGATCGCAGTGTGCCTTTCGTAATTGTAAAATGACTGTCGAAATTAATTATTGTCAGTACCTCACTCGACATAGAAAAACTGACATTTCTTTTAATATATCTCTGTATATTAATTAAAAGTTAATATATTTATAGTCCATTCAAAGTTCATTTGTATATGCGTAGTCAAAATTTGTGCCGTCAAAGCGTCGCAATGTTGCCGCATCTGCTCTGAGTTTTAGTTCATTTTGGCTTTGACATACAACAAAATTCTAATCTAAATAAGATAATTGAAGAAAAATGTTATCAAACATATTTAGTTTATTTTAACATTATAGTATATCTAATGCGTATATGATTGAAGGACTTAAGCCTACAACTATGAACACAGCTTTGTAGGTTAGAGATGTTTTATTATATGAACCCTTTTGCACACCACCCATGAGGTAGAGTTCTAGACGCGTTTTTTATTGTAACAGTATCTATAATACACAGTGTAATACATTTATCATATCTACAAAACTCTTTCACGCTCTACAATACCATTTTCTACAGTTATGTTCTATTAATTATGTGCATACCTTTAGTTGTTTCCACTCTCATAACTCTGTCTCAGGAATTTACAGCATTATCGCATATCTCGAAAGTTTCCATTAGTTACTTTCACTTTCTGAGTCACTGTCCAATTCAATCACTAAACTGTTAATTTCCAATCTATCTAAAACATGTTCACGGTAACACCGTTTATCAATTACGCCCACGGTATGTTTATTGAGTTCATCCAAACCAAAGGTGTTATGGTCGACAATGCTTCTTTCCACATATCCAAATAGCTCCTGATGAAATATCCTTCTCGACTGGCATGTCTGTTATAATAAGTCTTGGCTACCCCCCATTTTAACTCAATTGGATTGAATACACAGTGATAGGGAGAAAGTCGTAATACAATGTGACCTTACTGTTCAGTCATCCGATTTACTATCTTTTTTTCGGGCTTATTTCTAAAAAAAGTAAATTGCAAAAAAAGCAATGAATCATTTCATTTATATATCCCTAATAACAATTTGATGTAGTTTATTCTTTAACAGGGTTTCTTCAAAACTTATTTTATGTACTTTAAGCCATTCTTTAATCGGAGCCTTTGTTGATGCACTTGTTGGGATCTTTTCAGACAGTGTGAATTGTCCATAACAACAGCTAGTGGTTCCTCCAAGTTCATTAAAAATTTATTTTGAAACTACTGCAAAAACCAGTTATGGTTCACTTCTCCGTGGCACCAGGAATCAATTTGTTTATTTTATATTCCCGTGCAGCATGAAACAGTTCTTCATTACCTATAATTATGTTTGCAATGAATTGTTAATAAATGTTATGACTAATAAAACCTAATGGATCCTTAATCCCATGATTACCTTTTTCACTTTTGTTAGATGTTTTTAAAAACTGTGTTCTTGTTAAAGCAATGTCTTGAAGTTGTATTAAACCACATCGTTGGTTATCTTTACATCATTGAAATCCTATATTACCCAACAGTGTATAAAGGGATGAGGTTCAACATCCCTCAGTTAGCTGCATATCTTTTAGCTTTTATAGATACCTCCAATACTAACAATTTTCTCTGGAATAATTATATGAAGTTATATTTCGATTGAAAAAACTATTTACTGGTTTTAAACACTGTATATTTGAACTCTAATTTCAGTGAATTCAGTGCAGCTGCAATAGGCTAAAGATATTTTCAATATGGTGGCAATTTGAAATTTATTAAAACAAAGCCTTAAAACAACGTCTATCGGATTATAACCCGTAATTATAATATTCTGAATAATTTTGCGTACCGTACCACTTTGACAGCATTATGTCTCCTTCTAAGTACAAAAAAATGAGAAAGAAAATATTGTCCGATTCTGAAACGAATTTACAAATTGCGGCAGGCAATACGTTAAACATCTTGATGACGTCATATACAAATAAACTTTGAATATACAATTAGTGTTGAGAAGTATCGAATAAGAATGACTATCACCTGTTAACTACTTTTTACCATGGATTATTTTAAGTTGACAGTAAATTTCATTGGAATATTTATAGTTTTTGGCGCTCTGGTTTCGCCCTCCTAATCACAAGACAGAGAGATATAAAATGGGCATCGGAGGATGTTAATTTTTTTGTTTCAATTTGAAATGTAGGATATTTTAGGTTATATTTGTTTTTTAATATTTTTAGCATCTAAGTTATACACAGTTTGGTTAAAAACAAAAGTGTGCAGGTGTTCATTCGACTACTCTTTAACTTTGCATTTCAGGTCAAATGCAACTTTATTATTAATATTATAATAATAAAGTATATTTTAGTAGTTAGTAAGTATTTATTTAAAATCTACATTGATAATCGAATGCATAATGCATAAATTTACCTTGACCCTTAAAAAGGAAAGTATGCTTAAGGCTAAAGTTAAATATTGAAAATTGTTAAAATTTGGACAGTTGCTCAATCCACATTAAAATATTCGAGAAGACTGTGAAGTATATATTTTTTCACTAGTTGTAAGTTGAAATGTATAAGAGGTATCTATGTGCCTTCAACTCCATGCAGCTAACAAGAAGATATTATAACACCAAAAAGACTAACACTAGGTGTGTTCTATATTTGTGTGTGATGCGTGTTACTATTGGGTTGTTATTGTGTTATATTATATAATTGTTAATATGTTATTTAACCGTTTAGGAACAAGAAATATAATTTAATTTGTTTGTGTATAAGGCTACCTCTAGAGAATTTTATTTGTTGCCAAATGCCAAAAACCAAACTGAACGGAAATTTCCAATCAGAAATACCAGCAAATGGTGCTCTTTCTTAAAATGATTAATAAGTGATTAAAATTATCATTAATCAAAAATATATAGAGTTGCCTAAGGCAAAAATAAAAAAAATTGTATGACATATAAAATGGATAGGGTTTTTTTGTTAGGTAATACTCTTTTTGATTGACTTCACCACCTTTTTAAGTCTCTCGATATTTATTCAAACCTTTTGAATGCATCTCTAGACTAAACACTTTCTCTTTTAAACTGAGATAGTACTGAGGTTAATTGAAGTATTTGCATTTTTGGGTTTTACAAATCTTCTTAGACAAATAATCGATCTCAGATTCTAATATCGATCTTAGACTTTTTTAGTTACTTACTACCTTGTACCTTGCTCTATTAAATGACATTGTATTTGAATAATTGCTGTATTTAGTATTATTACTATATTTAAATACAACAAAATACTATCAAGCAATAACATAAACAAAAATATAGTAATTTGACAGTTTTTGTTGGCTTGGTGGTTTATCGTTGTATCGCCTTGCCATCAGAGTTTATTGCCATCTTTGTTTATTTAGATGTAGATGGAGGGCATTTGTTTGTTTTTACATATTGGTTAATGCAATTTCAAGACTCTCCCGCGTTGACTTTTCGTTCATCCACGCATTGTAGAGTGCCTGTTCGTTCTGGGTTCTAGTTGTGTTCTCTACATTCAAAACTGCAATATGTGATACGCCTAATGTCGATATTTCCATTTTGTCTGTTTTTTGTGCAGTGTTCTTCTCTATATTTCTTTGATATATTGTTGACAAAATACTGTTATTTTTATGTTTCAAACTATACTACGCTGCATTTGTGGTCCAGATGTTCAGTTTTCGACCCTTAACGTTTTATGGCATTTTGCATTTATTTTCTACTGTAGTGACCTTTTTTTTAACGTTTATTTAAACCTTTTGAATGCATCTCTAGATTTGACATTTTCTCTGTTAAACAGAGATAGCACTGACGTTAATTGAAAAATTTCTATTTTTGGGTTTTAAAAATCTTCTTGTGCAAATAATCGATCTCAGGCTCTAATATTGACCTTCGACTTCTATACTTACTGCCTTGTACCTTGCTTCATTAAATAACATTGTATTTAAATTGCTGTATTTAATAGTATTACTGTATTTTAATACAACAAAATACTACCAAGCAAAAACATAAACAAAAAATTAGTAATTTTGCTGATACATTATATTAGTATTATACAGTTAGTACTCATACAGGTTGAATTTGATAGTTTTTGTTGGTTTGGTGGTTTATCGATGTTTTGTCCTTTCCCTCAGAGCTTTGTTTATTTAGTTGTAGCTGGAGGGCATTTATTTGTTTTTGCATATTGGTTAATGCAATTTCAAGACTCTCCCGCGTTGACTTTTCGTTCATCCACGCATTGTAGAGTGCCTGTTCGTTCTGGGTTCTAGTTGTGTTCTCTACATTCAAAACTGCAATATATGATACGCCTAATGTCGATATTTCCATTTTGTCTGTTTTTTATGCAGTGTTCTTCTCTATATTTCTTTGATATATTGTTGACAAAATACTGTTATTTTTATGTTTCAAACTATACTACGCTGCATTTGTGGTCCAGATGTTCAGTTTTCGACCCTTAACGTTTTATGGCAATTTGCATTTATTTTCTACTGTAGTGACCTTTTTTTTAACGTTTATTTAAACCTTTTGAATGCATTTCTAGATTTAAAATTTTCTCTGTTAAACAGAGATAGTACTGACGTTAATTGAAAATTTTCTATTTTTGGGTTTTAAAAATCTTCTTGTGCAAATAATCGATCTCAGACTCTAATATTAACCTTCGACTTCTTTACTTACTGCCTTGTACCTTGCTCTATTAAATAACATTGTATTTAAATTGCTGTATTTAATAGTGTTACTGTATTTTAATACAAGAAAATACTATCAAGCAATAACATAAACAAAAAAATAGTAACTTGACCGATACATTATATTAGTAGTAAACAGTTAATACTAATACAGGTTGAATTTAACAGTTTTTCTATGAATTCTCAATGAGTGCGACATATTATACTTGAAGTACATGACCAGAAAAGATAAGTTTGTGGCCATATTCCAATAACTTTCGACAGAACAACGTCTTTTGGTTCAGTGGCTACTTTTTGCTGGCCACATGCCTTGTGTTTTTCCTCGCTCCTTTCCAGGTATAACTTGACTCCACAGATATTTTGCATTTTTCTAAAAAAATATGATATAATTCGTTTCCCATAATGTATTAGATACGTCGTTCAAATATTTTCTAAATTAAGTTAGACCCATAAATTTGTATACATGCATAAAAAGAAAATATGTATATTTAGAACTAATTACACAAAAAAGGAAGACTTAACAATCTAATTAAAATATTGTTGTGCCGCAACATATGTATATTTCTATATTTTAACTGATAATAAGATGCATTGTTTTAAAAAACCAGCTCTGATATCAATGAACCTCGTTATTTACGGACGTGATGCAATATTTAAGAGTATAATGTTGAGTTCCTGAAGAACTTTTGCAACATCCTTAACTAAAGCCAGTCTCATCCATTTATTCATACAAATTATTAAACCGATCGGGAGGAAGGCTAAGACTTGTTTAAGCTTTTTATTCTCAGGGGCGTTAACTTCACCAACAAATTATTTCATCAAGCACTAATTTTCTGCTTGGTTACTGAATAATTCAACTTAATTAAAAGTCCGTTTTTCCTGCAGTTTTAAACAGTTCACAAACATTCATTGGCCAATAATTTTATATTTTTAGATGTGGTAAAGCACTACAATTAATGCTACTTTTTTTCAATAGTTCTCTACTGTTTAATCTCTACTCTTGTTAATATTACGGGGTGTTCATTTATGTTTATTATACTTTACGTTATAAATATTGTTCTAGAACCTTTGTTCGGTTCACGCTTAAACTTTTTAATATGAATTATCACTTTTCAAGTTATATTTAAATAAATGTCGCTATATCTAAGAGAGATTTCCTGATTAATTATAGAAAATAATTTTAGTTAACTATAACTGTTCCTGCAGTTTCGAATCACCCCTGTGCAAAACTGTAAAATTAAGTGCTTAAAAAAACGAACTACAAATATAAACAACTGTTAGATATTCTAAAATTACATTTGATAATTCTGAAAGTTATCTACCTAAAATAATCACCACCTTGACATTGAAACTCAAGTTTCGATGTTCATATGGTGGGATTAACAATTACGAGCTGCTAAAACCGAACAAAATTGTCATTGAAAATGTCTACCGATATCATTAATTATTTTATAAGAGACCAGCAGAAGCAAATAACAGACGCAAAAATATCCTCGTGAATGATAACGTTCAAAAACATGAGTATATGCCAACAATGTAATCACTAGATCTAGTGTCCTCCAATAACCACCAATTGTTCGGTTTACTTCATAAAAAGTACATATATCTATACTTTTATTAACTAGTGGTAGCGTTGCACTGAATTCCATTCACCAGGATGCTTTTATTATTTTCATTTATCATTCAATAATTCTGATTATTTATAGAACGTTCAAGACCATAATAGTATGAGGGTAGAATGATTGTTGATAAGAGATGATACATTTCAAAGAGATACCAGTTCACATATATTATCTGGCTTATTTTACTGGAATATAATGAACTTCTGCTACTGGATTATCATTTTAATAATGTCTCTAGCCAAACCATTAATTGCTTCATTACTGTATTAATTTATTATATATTATTAAGTTATTTTATTAACAATCAATATTATTCAGTGTCTTGCAATGCAAAGATTTACAAAAATCATCGGGTTTTTCCATGCCCAACACTGAATCTGAACTGTAATGGCAGGCTTATTTTACTATCTAGGATACACTATTTAAAATAAAATGTTATTTATCCTTGTCATACTAAATCCATGAAAAATCATAACAGGAAGACGTAGATATTGTGATGTTGTTGGAATCGGATTGGATTTTTGATAAAACGAATCTGAAGAAGCTGTTAATTCATTTATTCCTAAGAAATATAATGTTCATATATTATTTAATACTCTATTTTTCTATTCTATACTGACTAAACTACAAAATATTAAAATATTTGATTATTATATGTTTGCATCTTAATCCAAATTTCCAAGGTACCCTTCTATGGAATGGTCTTCCAAATTTTAATCACTCCAGATTCCTATCTTACACCTTGGAGCGTTATGCATATGCCGAGAAGTCACGGACTAGGGTTGTTTTTTAAAACTTGAATGTTTCTTACTTGGAATAGTTTATAGCTAGGGGTCTTGGAACACCTTCAATCCATCTTATTTTATTCAACGGAAAGAGACCAACTCATCTCACTCGTGTACCATTCAGGTAGCTAAAAAACAGATGACCGGATGGTCTGGTCTGTATGACATATGAGATATATGTATATATATATATATATATATATATATATATATATATATATATATATATATATATATATATATATATATATAGATGGCGCTAGTAGAGTTAAATCGATATGTTTTTTTTTCAGTTAGCTCGAACCCTTAAAAGATGCGTGTATAAATGTGACAGCTATCGGATCACTAGTTTGTGAACTTTTTGTTTGTTTATAGGATTTTGATTGAAGCCACTTTTTTTTTCGCGTTGATATGTGACAACGGATGAAATATGGCTCCATCGTTTCACTCCGAAGTCCAATCGATAGTCATCTGAGTGGACTGCACGTGATGAATCCGCTCCAAGCGTGGGAAAACGCAACAGTCGGATGGCAAGATTATGGCGTCTGAATTTTGGGATGTACATGGAATTATTTACCTTGAAAAAGGAAGAACCATCAACAGCGACTATTGCATAGCGTTGTTGGACTGGTTGAAGTGCTGAAAAGAAAGGGCTCCTTCACCAAGACAATGCACCGTGTCAAAATGTATGAATTGGACTTCGAATTGCTTCCTCATCAACCGTATTCACCAGGTGTGGCCCCCAGCGACTATTTTCTGTTCTCCGATCTCAAAAAAATGCTGCCTGAGAAGGAATTTTCGTCGAATGAAGGGGTGATCACCGAAACTGAGGGCTATTTTGAAGCAAAGGACAAAAATGGTATCGAAAAGTTGGAGGGTCGCTATATTCAGTGTATCACCTTGAAGGGGATTATGTTGAATAAAGAAAAACTAATTTTGCCAAAATAGTCATAAATATAAGTTTATAGGACTATTGCATCAGTAGCAGTATTCTGTTGCCTTAAGCATAGTGGTAGCACACGACTTATATTCTAAAATACTTCCTATAGTAAAATCGTATTTCAATTTTATTTTGCTTTAAATTTTAATTAGTTCATTAAAGTGTTTCTGAACGACAGTGGGCCATTTTCTTTCCGCAAAGAAACTAGACGAAACCATTTGCACTGCTCTGTTCGTCTTAAACGAGTTTTTTTGCAATCGGTTCATGAGTCAACAACGCTCGAAATTTCCTGCAGGCTCGCTCTTAGAGGGAACGATTTCGAGGTCGGTTTTATTTCGAGTTAAAAGTTTATTTCCGACGGTCCCGATGCCGTATTATTTAGTCAAACTCCACGGTCGAAAAGCAATTTCATTTAACGGCTAGTGGGAACGAGAAACAGGCGAACAACATCGAAAACGTGGCTGGATGGTTCAATGATAAATGGCTAGCCGAACGGACCGGCGAACAACGAGGATCCCCATCGAGGAATAAAATTCCTTCGGCTCGAACAAGTAGCTGCGTGATCAGTGGCATGGAAAATGAAGTTCGTAAAGTGCGGCATCTAGATCGGTGCTCCCTGCCGTTTTGCCATCAAAAATCAGGTGACAGATCTGCTGCTTAAACTTTGCAGGTTTTATCGACTGACAAGCTGATAGGTCTTTCGAGTTGATGTATATCTTGCATTTGTATTTGCAATATCTGCGTGTTTAAAAACTTTCTATGAATAGTATTCATTAGTTAAATTAAATTGAACTTTATATAGTTGAAGTAGTTAAGACTTACTTATTTAAAACCTTCTATTTTTCTCTACCTGAGTAAATTAAATGGACCAGTTTAAATGGAATTTTGTTTAGTTAAATGAATTATATAAAAATATGTAAAATGAAAGATATTACTGATACATAATGATAACTTCAGTTCATCGTGCAGTTCTTCGTTGGTTACGTTGCGATATGCATTGGCAGTCAATCAATAAGAACCTTGTTTTGACAGCGTTGTATGACTAGTTGATTTAAATTTTTAGTGCAACCCCATATTTGCACCCCATAGGTCCAAATGGGTTTTATAATTGTATTATAGATCAACCTCTTTGATTTTAGATCAAGTTGAGAGTATTTACCGACTAACCAGTATAGTTATTTTATTTTGGTTCTAATGTGTTTTGCTTTTTGTCTAACGTGAGGTTTCCAACTTAATCCACCGTCAAGACGGATTCCAAGGTATTTAGCTGATTCTGCTTGAGAAATCTAGCATCCATTGAGTGATATAATTAAGTTTTTATTATTTCGCCGCAATGCAAAATTAATGTGGAGCTATTAAGTTCAATTTTCCAATCTTTCGTCCAATTGTAGATTTTGTTGACTACCACTTACACTTTTTCTATTTTCCTAGGCCGAGATATATCTTTTGCTATAATAATTGTGTCGTCAGCAAAGGTTCCAAGTAGTGTATCTTTTGTTGTTGGAATGTCAGCAATGGAAGTCCCAAGACTCTACCTTGTGGAACTCTAGCCGAAATAGTTTTAATGTCGAAAACGCCATTTCGTGCGACACTCTAAATTTTCTCCCGAAATGATTATGAAGAAAAGAAGACGGTGATGACTCCAGCAATTGACAATAGGCTAATATTTGACTATTTTTATTTTTTCTTAAAGATATCGGTATATTCTTTGTAAAATATCGATATTTTAATTTTTGCAAACAATATGTCAAAACTTTTTTTCTCCGATATATAGATATATCGGTATTGTTTTAAAATATCGATATTTCTTTCAGTGAGCAACATCCCTACAACGAACTGATGAAACTTTCTTTTTGCTAACTACAAGTATTCTGTTTGATCTAAGCCTTTCTTATTTTGGCAGAGCTTTATTAATCATTCGATGATGTGCGATATTTTATAATTCCTCAAGCCATAATTTTTTCCTTCATGTCATAAATATTACAAAAAAAAAACAACTAAATGGTCTAATTTATCAGACCACTAAACTAAAAAAAAAAATTCATAAACTTACTTCTTTTAAAATTTTCTTAATTATAAATAAATCAACACAATTAATTTGTTCAAAAATAAAATATATTCCATAATATATATTATAATTATAATGAAGATGTTTAACTTTTTTAGTGACTAACTTCTTTGTAAAACATGCTTATATGTTTATATCTGTACCGAAAATCCCGTTTCTTTAAAAACACTCTTTATAAGTGTACATATACTCATATAGTCTATAAAACTATATACTATACGAGTTCATGTGGATTGGATCACTTTAACCTTCTCATTTTCTGGCCGTTGCCCAATATTTCCATTAAATTATGTGATTTAGTAGTTTTATTTCATGTTTTTTTAAAATACATTTTTTTCTCTAGAGTTTATTCTATAGTTTTTTGTCCGTTGCGGGGGTAAATACTTGATTGAGGAACTTTGTTTTGGCATCGTTGAGTTACTAGTTAGTTTGATGTTTTTCTGCAACCCCAATTAGATTCCCATAGGTACAAATAGGTTTTATAATTGACTAATAAATCAATCTCTTAGATACTAGATCAAGTTGGGAGTATGTTCCTAATAATCAGTACAGTTTATTGATTATGAATCTAATCTGATCAGCTTTCTGTCTAACGTGATGACGTTATATTGCTGTTGATTTTTTTTGCTGTTTCATCAGCTCTGCTATGGTGAACGTTAGTTAACGTTTCTGCGCATTATCATGAACAGAAGAAGTTCACGATCTTGTTTGGTTCCCTTATGCATTCTGTTGCTCTGTGACTGTATCTATTTGAATAATAAGGGCCCATCGTATTAACGACATGCTATCAATATTCTTCATGCTGTTGCGTCCAACTTCAGCTCCAGATGTGCCTTGAGAGCTCCCAAGCGACTTCCGACAGAACTTCAGCAGAATCCACCATATTAGAATATGTAATTTTGCAAGAATATGGCGTCAAGAATACTTTATCACAACAGATAACAAATGAGCTTCGTTCAATAAGAGGGAGCAGATATGCACCGTGTTATATTTTATTGCACTTCACCATGTAGCCATCCCCATCACTTTCAATTTCAAGAGTTGTCGGTTATAATTTAATGGTTATTCATGTATACGTATCAGTTTATTTGAATTAAAAAAAGTTTAATTTCTTTAATTGGTGTTAGTAAAAACCGGCAATAATAGTTTCAGTCAGTTTTAGCAGTTCGTATACACACGCTAATACATTACACATTGCTGATCCTATCATATACATAATAAGATTTTATTATTCGTCCAAGAAAACTACTGTTTTTGCCAGACAAGCAGCGAAATCGCAATGTTGAAACAGTACGAAATGATATTTTCATTCAATTCGTATGGTGACCAATTTCCTTCCTTTTGCATCTTTACATTTGCATATGTAAACATCTGGAAACATTTGACTTATCAAATTCTAAACTGTCTGTAATTCCCTGTAGGGTTTAAGCTGAGTTTTCCTGCAATAATGCTTCCAATTAATTTTCTTGGACTTTTTTGGCTTCCTAGGCCATTCTTTGTCATTGATGTCAAAATCATCATTTTTAAATCGTTGAAATCAAGACCGATAATTGAGGTGACGAAGCAGGATCATAATATATATTTTAAAGTAAGTTTTGTAAAACTATTTAAAAGGTCTCTACAGCAAATTTCAAATTAAACAACACAAGTAATACAATATTGATTAGGATCAGTGTACACTGAATAACTCAATAATCCAAAATGTAAAACTGTTATTTAATGCATAGAAATGTCAAAGCCATAGAATTTAACAATAGTGTACATTGGTATTTCAGATTTTCACGGAAATATATGCAAGAACTTAATAATACACAATATAACAAAATATTCTTAATTAAAAAACTTCTTTTATATAATGATCTTAATATGATTCCAACGTTTGCGTGACTCAAATAGTTTATTATAAAAATATATTCTGAAAATGTTATACCATAAACCTATAACATTTTATTGGCCAGCTAACGGTTCTCTATTTCTCTCTCGGAAAAAGAGAAAGGAAAGGAAAATGGGATCAAAATATTAAATTTGCTATTGAGAGAAAAGGTAAATGGTTCGAATATCATTTGTTTAGGTACTAAACCATCTGAAAGGATCGGATCCAATAAAATTCGCCTTAGAAATGGTATATATTCGATATATTACCTGTTTCTTGTCCATCAGTTTATAAGTGTATATAACAAACAATGTAAAAATATTTACAGTAAAATAGAATATATGATAATAATAATTAAAATACCAATGCAATTAATTATCTGTAAAAAACAAAGTATTCAAATTAAGATATCACATTTTTTTAAACTTTTTTTACGGTTTGTTTACTTTTATATAACTTACAAAGAATACAAGTAAGAATCTACTATTCGATAAAAGGGACATTTTACTATTAAGTAACATATTTGTTTACTTATTTTCATAAAAAAAGATGTACTATTTTTATTTTGACACTGCATTAAGAATATGATAATAAATGAGGGCAGGCCATGGTTCCACATGGGAATTACATATTGCAAAATAGATTTACACCGAAAAGTACAAAGGACAACTGCAATCATATTATTTTCTTTTGATTTACCTTGTCATTTTTGCTATCTACGGGTAGTTAAGAGAAAATACAAGAACATAAAAAACATCACCTATAAATGTTTTACTTTTCCTGGTAAAAGAAATTCGGCGCTGGAAGTTGCTGATTTTGATTCTTAATAAGTGGTGACTTGTATGCATCTAACGCTTTTCTTAGATGAGAAAGTACTAAAACCATTATATATCATGCAAGTGCCATCCAAAACTATAACAAGTAACGTTTGAGACGGGTTATTGGAAGATAAAGAAGAATATATCTAGAGGACTAGTTATGTGAAAAACTGATTTGGCAAAATGAAAGTGTGCTTTATAAACAACTTACTCAACTGTAACTTAGCAATACTTTTACCGATGTAAATTTAAATGGTTCTAAAAGAATGACTTTCTATTGATGGAGTTACCAAAAAAAAGTCATAATTATAAATAATATATAATAAGGGATAATGCAAATTTCCTTTAGATTTGTTACCTTTTGGATTACAGATTGAAGGTCAATGATTTCTGTTTGTACTAATTAGTATTGAGTCTTGTATCTATTGCATAGCGCAGTTTTTCAGAGAAAATGTAATTTTTTCTGAAATTAAATTAGTATCTATGAATTGGAATACTAGACTCTCACATTAAGATTCAGACAGATGGAATAATGAGAATTCATTTACAAGATACATTATTAGCGATTTAACATTCAGTTTAGTTCAGAAAATAAACTATGATTGATACTGATTATATTAATAGATTATTTTACGTTAATACTCATGAAAATACTATTGTTTGGCAACTAGGGATAGTCAGGTACTAGACCAGATAGTTTTTTAATTTCAATAGACATTGAAATGACATGTATATGTTTTTCGCAAAGAACGATGAAATTGTATGAGAGCTTATGCTACGTTTTAATATGGTCTGTTTTTTGCTTTAATTTTTATGATATTAAATTATTATTGGTCGTTGCCGACTAAATTAAAATTCACCTTTACTATAATTTAAATTTAGGTAACATATATATATATATATATATATATATATATATATATATATATATATATATATATATATATATATATATATATATATATATATATATATATATATAGGAGCACCCGACGGTTACTCTCTAATAATATTTATATATTAACACAGCTGTTTTTCACCTCACTACATTACACTGTACAGGATCAAAGGGTTTGATTCTTCTGAGTCTGTGTCCTTTTCTGGTATTATCCAAGAGTTGTAATACTTCGATATTTATATGAGAATCGACGTCTTCTTACGATTGTCTTGATTCCCTGACTAATAGTGCATATCTAAAAATATTTCAGTGTACGTAATCAATCATGTAGAATCTGGTTGCACTTAAAATTTTTCCCAGGACTTTATCCGAGAAAAAAATGTGATTTATTTATATTATTTTCGCGGAACATCCCCATAATTGAATTCCATACGTCCAAATAGGGGCTTGAATAATAGCAATTTATTATGTATCGATAAATGTGATATTGTTCTAATTAACCAGTACGTTTTCCTGTATTTGAACTTCAGTTCTTTCCTTTTCTATTTACATGTTGCTTTTATCTTAATGCTTAACGTTGTTACTATATAGAATGATAGTCTTACTTATTGTTATTGGTGCTTGAACATGAACTGAATATGAACAAATTCGATTTATTTAATTAGATAATGTCAATAACTTATAAATTGTAATACTGATAGAATGAGTATATGAGTAGTTTACAAATACAAAAATTTCGAAACCGTTCTAACTACGCTATCATAAATTTAGATATATGATGATAATATTATGTTATTAATAACATAACAGGTCCGATCGCGTCTGTATTTTAGGATGGGAATGGAACAGTTTTCATTGACTACCTTGGAAAGGAAGGACCATCAACAGCTACTATAACATAGCGATATTGGACGGCCGCATTTGAAGAAAAAGAAAGCGCTTTCTCACCAAGACAATGCACCGTGTCACAAGTCAGTGGAAACGATGGCAAAAATCCATAAACTGGGCTTCGAATTGCTTCCTCATCCACCATATTCTCCAGATCTGGCCCCCAGCGACTATTTCCTCTTCTCAGATCTTAAAACAATGCTCGCTGGGAGGAAATTTTCTTCGAATTAAAAGGTTATCGCCGAAACTGAGGCTTATTTTGAAGCAAAGGACAAAATCGTACTACAAAAATGGTATCGAAAAGTTGGAGAGTCGCTATAATCAGTGTATCCCCCATTGAAAGGAGCTATGTTGAATAGAAAAAACTAATTTTGGCAAAAAAATGTGCTTTACTCTAGTAGGCCGTGTACTGTTCAATTGACCTGTTAAAAACCAACTAGCAATCCAACGCACGTAATCAACAAAGACCTGCACCATGATCTCGCAATCAAATTGACACACGAAGTAATGCAAGATTTCTCTTAAAACATGAAATAAGATTGGTAAATCACAGCAACGTGGAAGCAATACAGCTAGTGGACAACACGCAAAAAATCAGAAGATTGGAGGAAGCCAAATCACACGAACTAGTTCAGAGTATAAGTGTATTTTTAACTTTTTTTGTTTTTTTATTGTAATTTAGGACAAATGTATTAATCTCGTACACGTCTTGCTTTTATATTATTGCAGTACAACAGTAGTAATAGATTAATTTGTGAATTAAGATTGTACTAAGCATATCAAATACAAGATGCAATTAATTAAAAAAAAGCAACATAAATAAGACAGGAGTCTTTGAACTGAATCTTCAGTAAACAATTTTATTGAGCTTCTTATTATTATTATTATTTATGGATATTTTATCTTAAATACTTGTTTTCTTTTAAAACGTTTAAATCAGAATTAATGCCAGTTATCTGACCACTAGTTAGAATAATAGCGCCAACCAAAAAAAAAAATAAATCCCCATCACCCATAAACACAAAATACCCTCGCGTACAAGCCACGATAAGACTGAAGGTCAATAAATCCTTCTTCCACACACTGACAAAAAAACCACGGCCCCCACATAAACTAAACGACCAAGATAGATAAATAATCCGTCCAATTCCCTAAACGTATTTGCCTTACTCGTTTTGGGACGAGACAACGCGAGCAACTGATACCGGTGAGTAAAAAAGATGAGAGCGGGAGGAAAGGGGAATAAGCCGAAATCTCATAGTCGAGAAAACACGATTTATATTTGGCGGCCGGGAGGGCGCGCCACGTTCGGTCAGATTTTTTCTCATCCCCCTTCTTATTTTTTAATTTCCGGCTACTTGGACCGAAGAAGTTATTTTTCTGCTTTCTACAAAATATCAGAACGGATTTGAATTAATTGCCAACGATGGAAGGGCAGACACCGTCTTATTTTCGGTTTATGAGTATTTTTAGTAATTTTAGAACTACTATAGTCTTTCCAATTCATAAAAAGTATTAATACAAATATCCTTTTATTAATTATATCTTACATTAGATATGCTTAGAACAATTATGATTTACTAATTAATTTATTACTACTGTTCTGTTGTACAATTGAAATACAACCAAGTCCAGTATAGTATTAATACATCAGTATGTATTTCCCAAATTAAATAAAATTAATCTACTTAAGCTAAAGTTAAGAGTAACACTTTTATATTAAACAAGTTGTAGTTTGGTTCGCTTCGATCTGCTGATTTCCTGCGTGGTATCCGGCAGCTGTACTGCTTCCACATTGCTGTGATATAGCAACCATATCTCATGTTTTACGGTGATATCTTGGATCACTTCGTGTATCAATTTGATTCCGAGGCCATTCTGCAGCCCTTCATTGGTCACGTAGGAATAAGTATAGGTGTGGATATATAGGCAATTCAAAATAGCAGTGTCAAAACGTCGCAATGTTGCTGCATTAACGCTGAGTTTTAGTACATTTTGGCTCTGACATATAACAAAATTTTGAAACATAAAGATTTTATATATATTAATGTTATTAAATAAAATGACAATAATGAAAACGAGGACATCTTACTCAAGTGTGTCTCTAGTTATATATTGATTCTAAAGGCTAAGATTTAGTGAACTACTAATAATTAGCAGTAGGTTCTAAAAGACAGCAATAGAAAATAAATTGTAGCGCATCGCCAAAGAGAAGTATAAAATCAATAAAACAATAAATAAAACTACAAATATATATAAAAAGCTTTAACATTTATACCATTCTGTATTATAGTCATTCTATGTTCGGATTGCTATTGCTGCTGAAATTTTATATTATTAGGTAGCATAACTGGTAAAAAAGGTCCCTTTATTGTATATTGGTTTCGATTTTCCTTAAATATGTAGGCATTAATACACAAAAATGCTTTTAGGCTTCGTCCAAAACAATAAAATATTCTATATCTGCAAGATTATTTTTAAGTAGATCGCATATTTTTATCACAAAAAAAATATAATAATATATATAAAACAAAATGGAGTAATTCTATTTTAAAAAATTACATCTACTTGATTACATAAAATAATAAATCCGAAGTAATATTAGAAGATGTATTAAGTTATTCATTAATAGGTTTATAGTTTATATGGTTTACTAAATATTTAGTGATATTTAGTGATGATATCAACAATATGTCACCAGCCATAAATAAAATTCATAATATAAATTAAAATAAAATTAAAGTAAAGCAGATGTACCACTAGCAAATGGAAAATATCACCATCTCAACATTTGCTGATAATACTGCGATACTTGTTGAAGAACATAGCGAAGAATCAACCAGAAAATTACAATATGCCCCTCACAATAGAAAATAAAAGTTAAGGAAAAGGAAACATTTAATATTGAGTTTGCAGATGATCCAACTTGAGATTCTAGAGAATCAAGTCACTGAATTTTCCATTGCAGTGAAGTGTATTTAACAGAGAATAGCACATGTATATATATATATATATATATATATATATATATATATATATATATATATATATATATATATAATATATATATATATATAATATGATATAAAAGTTGCAAAACGGTGTGTAGTATGCATAATATATTGTTTTCATGTATTGTACACTGTTAATTAAGAGTTGACACCATAGTATAATGAGACATAGAAGACGATCTTCCCATATGTGACTAAATTATTTGCTGAGGAACTACCAGAGGGAGCAACAAGCGGGCATATTTGTAGTAAGAAATTTAAAAAATATATTTTAATTAAACATTTTTTAGTAAAAAAATTATATATATACAGTAATAACAATATAAATATAAATATAAATATATCTAATCTTACAAGTGAAGTGCTTAAACATATATTAATAATGTATCATTATGTCAATAATATAATCTAAAAGGGAAATAAATAGATATTATTATTCTTTATGGCATTGAATATAACATATAATATGCCTTTCATTCAATATTTATTAAATATATTTAATTTCTAAAACATTTCATAAGAAAATATATGTAATCGAAAAAGAAAAATATCAAGAACTAAGTGTATATATATATATATACACTTAGTTCTTGATATTTTTCTTTTTGTACTGCTTGGTACCTCTCTGCATGAAGTAAGTACCAATCTTCCGTTTCAAAAGAATTTGTATAGAGACACATGTTGTAATTTTCAGTTTTCAAATATCTCAATACGTTTGGTTAATCAACATATTTCCACTTAGTTCTAATTCATTTGAAGTCTATAATATGGAATTAACATCTGTTAATCTCAATATTGAATATATATAACCATATTTTTCTTCTAGATAGGTTAAGTTAAAATATCTGTAAATAAACAAATGTTATGTATTTTAACTCAGTTATCTACACTTAGCATAATGAAAGCATTATCCGATCTGAAAAGAACCAACCTTTGTACATTTATATGTAAGATCTCATAAGAGAGTCTCTAAACGATAATAAAACAAAATAAAATAAATAAAATAAGAGATACAGATACCCAAAACCTTTGTTTCTCGCTTGCATTTTGACCATAAATTCTAAAAAATGATGCTCTAAAAGAAAATTTCCTTAAAATATAAAATTAAAAAACTACATCTACTTGATTACGCAATATAATAAATTTGAAGTAATATTAGATGTATTAAGTTATTCACTAATAGGTTTATATCTTATACGGTTCAGTAAATATTTAGGTATATTTAATGTTGAGATCAACAATATCTCACCAGCCATCATTAAAAACCATAATATAAATTAAAATAAAATTAAAGTAAAGCAGATGTACCACTAGCAAATGGAAAATATCACCATCTCAACATTTGCTGTTAATACTGCGATACTTGTTGAAAACATAACCAAGCAGAAAATTACAATATGCCTGTGACAATAGAAAATAAAAGTTATGGAAAAGGAAACAATTATTATTAAGTTTGCAGATAATCCAACTTCCAATACAATAATAACAACGAATAATAATACAATATCATGCAACAACAACGTTGGATAAATCTTGATTTAAAATTGAGATTCTAGAGAATCAAGTCACTGAATTTTGCATTGCAGTGAAGTGTATTTAACAGAGAATAGCAGTGTTAAATTATATATATATATATATATATATATATATATATATTTAACTCAGTTATCTATATTGAGCAAGAGATACAGATACCCAAAACCTTTGTTTCTCGCTTGCATTTTGGCCATAAATTCTAAAAAATGATGCTCTAAAAGAAAATTTCCTTAAAATAGAAAATTAAAAAACTACATCTACTTGATTACGCAATATAATAAATTTGAAGTAATATTAGAAGATGTATTAAGTTATTCACTAATAGGTTTATATTTTATACGATTCAGTAAATATTTAGTAATATTTAGCGATGAGATCAACAATATCTCACCAGCCATCATTAAAAACCATAATATAAATTAAAATAAAATTAAAGTAAAGCACATGTACCACTAGCAAATGGAAAATATCACCATCTCAACATTTGCTGTTAATACTGCGATACTTGTTGAAAACATAACCAAGCAGAAAATTACAATATGCCTGTGACAATAGAAAATAAAAGTTATGGAAAAGGAAACAATTATTATTAAGTTTGCAGATAATCCAACTTCCAATACAATAATAACAACGAATAATAATACAATATCATGCAACAACAACGTTGGATAAATCTTGATTTAAAATTGAGATTCTAGAGAATCAAGTCACTGAATTTTGCATTGCAGTGAAGTGTATTTAACAGAGAATAGCAGTGTTAAATTATATATATATATATATATATATATATATATATATATATATATATATATATATATATATATATATATATATATATATATATATATATATATATATATATATATATATATATATATATATTTAACTCAGTTATCTATATTGAGCAAGAGATACAGATACACAAAACTTTTGTTTCTCTCTTACATTTTGACCATAAATTCTATAAAATGATGCTCTAAAAGAAAATTTCCTTAAAATAGAAAATTAAAAAACTACATCTACTTGATTACACAATATAATAAATTTGAAGGAATATTAGAAGATGTATTAAGTTATTCACTAATAGGTTTATATTTTATACGGTTCAGTAAATATTTAGTAATATTTAGTGATGAGATCAACAATATCTCACCAGCCATCATTAAAAACCATAATATAAATTAAAATAAAATTAAAGTAAAGCAGATGTATCACTAGCAAATGGAAAATATTACCATCTCAACATTTGCTGATAATACTGCGATACTTGTTGAAAACATAACCAACCAGAAAATTACAATATGCCTGTGACAATAGAAAATAAAAGTTATGGAAAAGGAAACAATTATTATTAAGTTTGCAGATAATCCAACTTCCAATACAATAATAACAACGAATAATAATACAATATCATGCAACAACAACGTTGGATAAATCTTGATTTAAAATTGAGATTCTAGAGAATCAAGTCACTGAATTTTGCATTGCAGTGAAGTGTATTTAACAGAGAATAGCAGTGTTAAATTATATATATATATATATATATATATATATATATATATATATATATATATATATATATTTAACTCAGTTATCTATATTGAGCAAGAGATACAGATACACAAAACTTTTGTTTCTCTCTTACATTTTGACCATAAATTCTATAAAATGATGCTCTAAAAGAAAATTTCCTTAAAATAGAAAATTAAAAAACTACATCTACTTGATTACACAATATAATAAATTTGAAGGAATATTAGAAGATGTATTAAGTTATTCACTAATAGGTTTATATTTTATACGGTTCAGTAAATATTTAGTAATATTTAGTGATGAGATCAACAATATCTCACCAGCCATCATTAAAAACCATAATATAAATTAAAATAAAATTAAAGTAAAGCAGATGTATCACTAGCAAATGGAAAATATTACCATCTCAACATTTGCTGATAATACTGCGATACTTGTTGAAAACATAACCAACCAGAAAATTACAATATGCCTGTGACAATAGAAAATAAAAGTTAAGGAAAAGGAAACATTTAATATTAAGTTTGCAGATAATCTAACTTCCAATACAATAATAACAATGAATGATAATACAAAATCATGCAACAACAACGTTGGTTTAAATCTTGATTCAAAATTGAGATTCTAGAGAATCAAGTCACTGAATTTTGCATTGCAGTGAAGTGTATTTAACAGAAAATAGCAGTGTTAAATTCTATATATATATATATATATATATATATATATATATATATATATATATATATATATATATATATATATATATATATATTTAACTCAGTTATCTATATTGAGCAAGAGATACAGATACACAAAACTTTTATTTCTTTCTTACACTTTGACCATAAATTCTAAAAAATTATGCTCTAAAAGAAAATTTCCATAAAATAGAAAATTTAAAAAACTACATCTACTTGATTACGCAATATAATAAATTTGAAGTAATATTAGATGTATTAAGTTATTCACTAATAGGTTTATATTTTATACGATTCAGTAAATATTTAGTAATATTTAGCGATGAGATCAACAATATCTCACCAGCCATCATTAAAAACCATAATATAAATTAAAATAAAATTAAAGTAAAGCACATGTACCACTAGCAAATGGAAAATATCACCATCTTAATATTTGCTGATAATACTGCGATACTTGTTGAAGAACATAACCAACCAGAAAATTACAATATGCCCGTGACAATAGAAAATAAAAGTTAAGGAAAAGGAAACATTTAATATTGAGTTAGCAGATAATCCAACTTCCAATACAATAATAACAATGAATAATAATACAATATCATGCAACAACAACATTGGCATAAATCTTAATGCAAAATTGAGATTCTAGAGAATCAAGTCACTAAATTTTACATTGCAGTGAAGTATATTTAACAGAGAATAGCAGTGTTAAATTATATATATATATATATATATATATATATATATATGTATATATATTTAACCCAGTTATCTATATTGAGCAAGAGATACAGATACACAAAACTTTTGTTTCTCTCTTACATTTTGACCATAAATTCTAAAAAATGATGCTCTGAAAGAAAATTTCCTTAAAATATAAAATTAAAAAACTACATCTACTTGATTACACAATATAACAAATCTGAAGTAATATTAGAAGATGTATTAAGTTATCTACTAATAGGTTTATATTTTATACGGTTCAGTAAATATTTAGTAATATTTAGTATTGAGATCAACAATATCTCTCCAGCCATCATTAAAAACCATAATATAAATTAAAATAAAATTAAAGTAAAGCATATGTACCACTAGCAAACGGAAAATATCACCATCTCAACATTTGCTGATAATACTGCAATACTTGTTGAAGAACATAACCAACCAGAAAATTACAATAAGTGATATATATATATATATATATATATATATATATATATATATATATATATATATATATAATTTAACACTGCTCTTCTCTGTTAAATACACTTCACTGCAATGCAAAATTCAGTGACTTGATTCTCTAGAATCTCAATTTTGAATCAAGATTTATCTATATTGAGTTATCTATATTGAGCAAGAGATACAGATACACAAAACGTTTGTTTCTCGCTTGCATTTTGACCATAAATTCTAAAAAATGATGCTCTAAAAGAAAATTTCCTTAAAATAAAAAAATAGTTAAAATAGGCAAAATAGAAAAAAAGATTCAACTAAAGATATTACATTACCTTCAAACACAAGTGGTCACGAGGCTTACCATTTAACTTGCTCTTCTAAAGTTAATTTTTCTGACATTAGGCAACTTTAGGTTGCCTAATGTAAGTTGACAATATTATACGGGAGTATAATATATAATTTTGTTATTTGAAGTAATCCTGTGACAAGAATGTGATTTGAAATAAATTTATTAAAATAAAAGGGCTTTTATGCCTACATCGAAACTAATTTTGTATGTTCGAACAACAGTACCAGTACTTGTTGCCGTCGACAATCTCATACAAAAGAGAATATTGCCTCAGAGTTAATCCTGATATTGAAATAGTCCATCACATAGTAACAATATATTTAATTGTTTGAATTCGTAATTAGTTTAAATTATGCTATAAGAAAATATTTAATTTAGAAATAAAAGTCAAGTATTAAAAACACATTATATTTATAACATCATGTAAATGATAATAAAAACGACCCTTTAAGACACATATACATATTATATTACCCTCCAAACATTGTTATATGGGTATGAAATAATAATACCTAAAAGGTACGATAATATTTTGGTTTCGTAACGTTGCAAATACGACGAAGTATGTATAGAATAAATTATTAGCGGAGGACGGCTTATTAAAACAGTTTCTTTTTATAAATGCCTTCAAGAATGTCCTCAATTATTTACGTGTAAACACGGAAAACCGCTTTCCCGGAATTCGGCATATTTCCAATCATGAAATATAAATCGCACTTCCGCGGGATGTTGGCCTCAGCTTCATTGTTCGCTTTTTGTCGTTTTCTCATCCTCTTTACACTTCGGCTTTTTCTCTGCCTACGTTATAGGGATCGAAGCACATTTTCGGTGTTCCGAAAATTAGTTACTCGTACTGAATACTAGTCGATATAGTCGAATAGCCCATCCAATAAAACAGCCAATGCATAAACAGTCAGAGTTGATTATTCCTTTCACATATTATCGCATTCATTTCACTCATATGTCACGGATTTGGGGGGATCTCGTGGGGGCATGGATGTACTTTATATTTGTTATTGTAGTTGCAAAGGTCTTTATAGGCAACAGTGGAAAATCAGACAAGGAATAACCATCCCGGTGACGCCAGTATCCAGGCTGAATAAGACCGGATGTTTTCTGAGATGGTGTCTAAGTTTGTCACTGGCCAGTCGGTAGGCTTCATGGCTGGGGCCGTAGATCGAACCCCACGTTAAACTATAGGGCCAGTTCAGATAAACCCTCATTGGTAAAAATAAGGCCTTAAGGTATATTTAACAATAAACAAGTGCACTGATAGTCGCGTTTTAAACGAATTACTTAATTTGCTATAACTGTCTCCAAGTCTTGGAGCCACATAAATGGAATAACAAGATTAGCATTCCAAAGAGAGAAATTTAGTCCTGATTGTAACATTTCGTCACTTGTGGACTCTCCATCTTAGAGAAACAAAAGCTTCTGCAACTTGGCTGATTCGGCTTATTACGTCAGCGCCTATTCTACTTTCTTCTCCTATACTACTGACTGATCCCAAGTACCTGATGTCCTGCACTCACTTGATTTGGAGCCCGTTACAATAACAGTCTACACGACAGTGCTTTGTCTTGTATACTTTGAACTTTTCTTCATTAATAGGCGCCGGAAAGCGAACTATATTATACACAATGTTGTAAGCGTCAACATACGTAACAGTGAATATAGTATCTATCATCAGAATCTGGTATTAAAGGAAAAACTTTTGGCATAATTCTATCTACTACAATATTCAATGACGCGCGTAAAAGACTAAAAAATGTATTATTTCGCACTCGCAAGCAGCTAATGGAACCATAACTGAATGGGTTTTAAGGAAAAATATTCAGCTTTCAAGGCTGCCCAATGTAAGGACCAGTATATATAGTCTCAAAATTTTTCCATCTAATACGTTCCTTGTAAACTGGTGGAGTACTTTATATAAATCACCCTTAGTGTTCTCAGCTTGGGTTTCCGCGAGCTCTTAGAAGTTTCCGCGAGCTCTTAGAAGTTATTTTGATTTTCATAAATAATTTTTCGAAAATTTATAGGAGACTAGTATCTCGAAAAATTTAAGCAACTGTATATTTTACAGGTATGTGTAATAATATTAACTTGGTAGAATTAACTAACCAACTAAGGTGTAAAAAATATATAAAATTATTTCGATAACATAAAAAATTGCATGTAAAAGCCATCGTAAATCTTTCAAGAATATCCTCCTATTGGCAATAATTCGCTGCCCATAAATATTATCAAATTAATCAATTTCTGAAATGTGTTAGAAACCACGAACCCAGATTCCAAGTTTTTAAATCTTTCCTCATTTGATGAAAAAC
Organism: Rhynchophorus ferrugineus; assembly: GCF_030347505.1. NCBI lineage: Eukaryota > Metazoa > Arthropoda > Insecta > Coleoptera > Curculionidae > Rhynchophorus > Rhynchophorus ferrugineus. The sequence continues at coordinate 83,235,244 of NW_027472580.1, read as the reverse complement.
TGTAGAATTAGTCGTTTATTAGACTATTACTCTGAATATTTTTTCCTGCTTGCGATAGTCAGCAGAGCAGAGCTGGTAACTCGCATCATAAGAAATGTTTCGAGTCTAAAGTTGGTATCAAAAACTCTAAAAATCGATTCCCATATTAAGAAGTATATCTTCAGTTACCTGTTTTGACTGTAAACTCTAAGTCATGTAAAATGAATTGACGATATATAGGATAACCGATAATTATCGATATATCGACGCCCAAAATTATCGATATAAATACTGCGCTCAAAAGATTATTTTTAAATAAATTTGTGGTAATAAAATAGTATGCAAATAAAGAAATGTAAATTTGGGTTTATGGGGCCTAATACATTTCAGAAATTCAAGTTATATTAATTTCCTGTTCTGGAATAGGGATATGAAGCACTACTCTACTAGAATCTTTAGACACCTAGACCAATTCAGATGCGATCTAACAGAAAACAACAAGCCTTGGGAGGCTATAAAAGAGTATTATCAAAGCCTTAACACCACTAACATCAACAGGCGCAATTAAAGCTTATTTTCGCCTCTCAGGATTGGTCAATGAAAACTGACCCAAGAGTTTCTCATTAAGGGAAGCCCACCACTATGTGTTGAATGTGGTTCATCACTGTCAACCAAGGACATACTAATCGAATGCCGAAGATACAACTCGCAAAGACGGTTGGTCAACCTGGGAGAGACGATGGATCAATATCTTAGGCTGGAGAACCTGGACAAGCTGATTAATTTTCTAACCGTAACAGGACTACTGCTAGAAATATAATAGTGTGCATCTATGTAATATCATGTATGTGCGTTTGATTTTTTTGTATCTTGTATCCTTGTCCCTGTCATAGATTGTGCGACCATATTATATTATAGCATTCATATGTTCATGCATCTGTATGCTTTTACATATTTTACTTGTCATTTTACAACATACTTGTAATTACATTGTATATTTTAATTGATAACTGATACTGTAAATGTGTTGTATATTGTATATATAGACCCTAAATAGTCCCGGAGGCTGATGGGTCTATAGTATACAAATAAATAAATAAATAACATATATTAATTGGATTTTATATGGAGAAGTCTCACGCCAATTTTCGAGTAAGTCGTTTCAGTAGAACTCATAGAAAAACGTGTTTCAAGTTTCGATTTTGATGTTGATGTTTAGAAGCTAAAACACTAGCGTGGGCACGATTTCGAAAGAACCTCTTAAGGACATTTTCTTAAAGGGTTAACAATTTCAGTAAATAAGTCACACTCAGAAATTAATCAAAATCAAAACGGTCTTTATTGCGTTAACTCTATCCAATCAGGTCATAATGATAAAACCTTGTGCCATAATGTAAAGACTGAAAGAAGAAGAAACCAAACCAGATAATTTATTTACCAATACTTCGATCTTTGTATTTGATTGTGAACATTTTGAATCTATTCTCCGTGTAATAGATCTGACGTCTCCACACCATTTAATGACCTGTCATTAATTAATATTTTATCTATAATCTCTTTTTTCTAAAAATATCAAATGATAATTTATTTAATAAGAATATAAGTTTGTTTGAAATCATTACATATTAATGTTATTTTTCTCTTCAGTCGAAACAAAAATATCATCAAAAACCAATAAAAACAGTTTGTAAATAATCGTCCCCAGACACGGGATACATTCATTATTAATATCTCGATAGGAGTTTTCCGTTTTTCTGCTACCGCGTGGCTATCCAATCGGCGAATATAAATGGAGCTCGAAGGAGTATAGGATTTCAACTTATGTTTTCGCATCGTGTTTTTTTCCTACGCCATTTTCGGGTTTTCAGTTTGCGCAACAGTATTAATTTTTTCGTTTCGCCAGTCTGAAATATTAGGTTTAATAGTTTTAATCTCTAGGAAATTTGATAAGTAATGAGTTTTTCAAAATTATAAAATAAAGAAAATGATTATAATTTTTAAGGTGGTACTACAACCAAAGGTTAAATCACAGCTTAATATTTAACGTTAATTTTTTTGGGAACTATCGACTGAAAACAGTCGAAACAGTCGATAGTCAAAAAAATTAGCGACTGAAAATAGTAAATGCTATTTTCAGTCAAAAGCACGGTTGCTATGTTTATTTCAATTCATGATGTCAGGCTAAGATGTACGAATCCTTTACTGCATAAATTGTGAGAGAGGAAAGGTATAAAAGTGAGGACGAAGAGGTATAAATTCCTTCACTTACCAACTTTAAAATAAAAAAGGAAAAAAATAATTATTGAATACTATTATAATAATAATACCTGACATGCCATTTATTATTTAATTTTAAGTGAATTACTTAGAATTACTTTTATATTTGAACGTTCTGTGAATTTGTAAAAATGAATAGAATTTTTTTATGGAATGGAATAATACCTCACAAATGTTTTATCGCATTTTAATGTATTAATTGGTCTTTTTAAATAATATGTTATAATAAATATAGACAATACAATAGATCATAAACAAAATCGAAAAACTAAAGATGTACAAAAACCAATTACATCAACAATTTTGAAAAATATCAACAACGAGTTTTAAGTTCGTTGATGTGATGTTTCCAGGACAATCAGCCGTCGAAGAAGGGTTCCAGGAACCTTATACGGTCAACAGTTTTGATTGAAGTTTCATTAAGAGAGAAGGATAGGACGCGGGTACAGTTATGCCTCCGATAGAAGTGGATTACAGAGGACTTTGAGGGAGAGATAAGGAATCTGGTGGAGTAGGACCAGGAAGAAAGACGGTTTAATGCTTTCTGAAGGAGCCTTTCTCCAAAGTTTGGACACCTGACCGAGCAATAAATAAGTATATCATCCGCAAAAAATGAGCTTTGAGTCGAATAATTTAGTTATTGAATCAAGGGCTATTGCGAATAAAGTAGGACTTAGAATTGAGCCCTGAGAGGCTCCGCTCGAGGGCGGGTAGGTGGAGGAGGGAAAACCTCCCGAACAGACTCGGAAAGATCTGTTGCTGAGAAAATTCCTTAGTTCAGGATATTACCCATGAGCCCGAAGAAGTGTAGATTGTTTATTATCAATGACCTATTGACTCAATCAAATGCATTTTGTAAATCCAGTAAAATTGCTAGTAGGTTTTTTTCTGTCAGAGAAAGCATTTTTTATACTATTCTCTAAGCCCACCAAATGATTTACTGCGGACCGACCAGAACGAAACCCACACTGAAAATCAGATAATAATAAATGGGTTTCCAGACACCAAGATACAACAAATAGTCGGTGAGGGTAATGGGACGGTAGCTTGAGGGAGATGTCCGGGGTTTACCCTTCTTCTATATTGGGATTAGGATAGAGTGGAACCAGGATGGTGGAAAGAAACCAAGTGACCAAATCTCATTATAAATGTTCGCAAGGTTGGAGAGGGTTTGGGAAAGAGGAAACCTGAGATTGAGAGAAACTGAGAGAGAAAAACTCTGCTGCGCCCTGCAGCTCTCGGACATTACGTCAACTAGCCGATTACTATCAAGCGGTGCTTTCTACCAGGGGTCCGGGAACCCTCTTCTGAGTGGCATAAGTTATAAAAACTTCATTTGTAACTCAGATAATTGGACTTAGCAGAACCTTACTAACTTTTTTGTTTTAGAGACTAAATAAGGGAAAATTGACTATCCTTGATAGACAAATAGTACGTTAGTAGAATACGACTATTAATAATATTTTAACAAATTTAAAAATATATATATATCAATATATAGATTTCAAAAAATAAAATTGTATTTTTCTTATAAAACGAGACATATGCTGTTCAACAAAATATCTGGTATATGCTTTCTAAAAATATAAAATGAATATATACAAAAACATGTTTTCTGCATACAACGCATTTGCGTGAATATCGCTCCGAATTTGAAAGAAAATAAGGATGCACTAACAAAATAAATTCATTTTCAATGTCCGATGTCATTTCATCATTTCCATTTTCCGTCAGATATTATAAAACGACACACCCAGCCAGTTTTATTATGGGTGATGACAATTTTCCAGATGGAAAATGTGTACTGGAATAAACCAAGCCGCGTTTTTTAATTGCGAAAATCGATATTTAAAATTGTCCTATATATAAAACAAACATATATTGTTTGGATACATTTTCATTACACGGCTTTTTGCTGGATTTCAATTATTTTCCGTGGATATTTTTTTAAAAAATTGGTAAATGTTTACATCTCTACTATTTAGATCTCGACAGTTTCATATAGAATTATTGAACTATTTATTTTCAACAAATCAGCTATGGTATCCTCAGGTAACTTGATATATACATTTATATACATCTTTTAAGTACCACTGTAATATGCTAATAATATCAAATATCACTTAAATATGAAACTTTAGTTATATTCTTAAAGTTAGCGATACATTGTGCTTTTGGAACTTATTGAATGACTGATATATTTAAATATATTTTTTAAGAATATTTTTTTATATTTCATTATCAAAATAATTTCCAAAAATTCAATAAAAATCTTAGAAATTGTAAAATAAACATAATACAAACAATGAAGCATTGGGTGTCGAGATTTGTACTAGGTGTAGAAAAGAAATCACAAATTGAAAGACAAAAGGGTCAAAAAACAACAAAATCATATTTTAGAATGGGCGTATAATAATCTTCAGATATTTTTGATTTCTATATAGGATCTTATATATCTTATATATCAAATTATTCTATGCTTTTCTCCTGTACTGACTAGGTGTCATTTCTGAGAAAGTATTGTTTTGACATGGTAATAATGGCTTGGAAGGGGTTTCAGAAGCTGGTGGATTTAACGTTAAAAGGAATGAACTTAGTGAGAAGCCTAAAGGGTAAGGATCGTGGAGATGCAAGTTTAGATTCAACTAATATCGCGCCAAATCACTATAAGAGATTGAGACTATATATATTTGAATACATATATATTTGCGATATGGATTATTCATAATTTACAGATCATCTTGCAAAAGGTTATATCCTGAAGGAAATTATATTTTACGAAAAAATAAATGTGTATTGTTGCGACGCAAATTTATTATGAATGGTTGGGACAGCCATGTAAAATATAAGTTACGCTAATTGTAGAATTTTTTCGGTTCTATTGTTAGAGGGAAAATAATTATGACCTGATAAAAAACATTACGTTCGCAGTATATTGATCGTCTGGTAAATATATACAAGCAAAAAGATACCAAGTAAACGGAACAGACGTGTTCAACAACGATGATTCCCATCGGCTCGTTGTGAAGTGTTTAGGATAACGAGGGTTTAAGTACCGGGGCTAGACGAAACGTGTCGGATGTTAGATCTGGTAGAGGACTCTTTATGGCGCCTAACCATAAATATCAAGAAGACTCGAAATCGTGGCATTTTTGGGAATTTCTTAAGAGTCCGAAACGCACATATTTTATCAGCGTGCGAAGTTACTAGCTGGAAGAGTGTTTCCCACCCCGATATTCTCAGCGAATCGGTGTACAGAAAAGGGTTTCTTGGACCAGCCTTGTCCAATACCACCAAGAGCCCGAGGAAAGAGCTTCAGCGATAAAACACTGTGCATCCACAACGAGAAGACAGTCTGACAGTAATTTGCATTAACACCGAGGGAAAAGGCATTATTGAAAATGAAAATAACAAAGTATTGCTGAGAGAAAGTATTGAATTGTTTGGAGAAGAAAGTATTGAATTGAATGAAGAAGAAAGAACTGAAGGAGCATTAATTGAAGAAAAAGAAATTAAAGAAATTATAGTATTAATTGAAGTATTATTGAAAGCATAGAATTTCTATCTGCATTAGCCAATCTACACCTTTCGTTAGTAGCAAGTACACGCGATTTGAATCACAATCATTTTCCCATGAGGTATTAATTAATATCTTTTGAATGTATATATGTAGAATGTATATATCTCAATCTCATCTCAATCCGCATCTCAACATGTATATAGACAAATAAAAAAATAAAATACGTATTACATGTTGACTGTGTTGACATGATGAATGTGTTAGTTTTATACAAATAAATGTCGACATTGTATATATTTATAGGAATAAAAGTAATCAAGACTTGTGATCGTAACCGAGTTAGCCGCGCTCCTAAAACGTTACAGATTTCAATTTAGATAAGTTCCATTATTTTGTTTTATCCATTAACGATCATTAATAATACATTTTACACCAGTTGATCGTTAGTGACTTGTTGTTTTGGGTTCTTTATCGATACACCAATGTGTTATGTCAAATAATAATTATGCAAGAGGTGAACATTTCAGATTTCATTTCAGACATTAATTCAGCAACATTGTATGCACTTACACACCAAAACTAGGTCACATCAGTAAATATTTACTAGGGGCTGTAAATTAATTTTGACGGTTTTACTTCAAATGCGGCAACTTCATCAATGTTGAAAGATTATCCATAAAGTGTTTTTCATTTTTTATTAAGTTTATAGTAATTTTGAATTAAGTACATTAATGTAACCCATAATGTTAATATAATGAATATAATGAACCTCCTAAGCCAAACTTCTTATATAGCATTGGATTTTAATCACAAATTTTTCAATAAAACTCAATTTATATCATTCCAAAATCAATAGGACACTTAACTATCTAACTCTCTACCAAAACTCACCAAATTGCATCTCGGAGATCATCTTCAGGCGATAAGTTTTGAAAGAAATGCCTTTTTTATAACGTGGCATTTAAATGCTGTCGGAAAATCCACCACATTAAAAACTAATTAGATATTTGAACAAAATAGTATAACATATATGTTTTTATATAAACGTACTTGTTGCATAAGATTACTCTATAGGTTCATATGACTAAGTTAACCGTTTAAATACAAGATATTACGAATGCATAATGTACAACTCCAGGAAGAACTGGTACAGGAAAGCGCAATAAAGAAAAATCCTGTAGCACCAACAAAAAATGTATCAATGAACATTGTATTTATTGATTACTACTACCATTGACTACAAATTGTTGATAATAAACATAAAAATGTTTAAGGAAAGTAATATATTTCATTAGCAGTAATCATTATACCAAATATAATTCATTATACTATAATCTAGTACCAAATAACAAAACTGATAAAATTTAAAATAATTTTGATTAATTTTCTTTAATATATTTATATAATTAATTTCAATTTGTTTTTTTTTTCAGGTACGTAAGCCACAATATTATTAACGAATAAAGCAAGGACCTACAGCTGTTAAAGACGGTAATTAATTTTAGCTATGTACTAAAATTTTGATATGATGATTACTCTTCACAGACCTGTTCTGACATTGTACTAAATTTTATGAGTTCAGTATTATTAAGTACAATAATTAAAACGATAAAATCAATTACATTTAAAATAGTGATGTATTTTATCAGATTTTTTATTAGAGGAGTTTAACAAAATCTTAATTACAAATTAATTTATTACTACTGCTGATTTGTGTTTGAATATATTAACAATCAACAACAATGTAGCTTCAATATACTAGCATATATTTCATGAAGAAAGAACCAAACTAAGTTATATAGTTTGGCTCTCTTCAAGCTTCTGATCACTTGTGCGTCATTTAGGGCTGTATTATTGAAAAACACACCTTCTACTGGAGTTTGAGCAGACGCTTACAGTTCGAGATGGATGCCCACCAAACACTAGCTGCTCAGCTGTAGATTATTGGAATATGACGTCACCGAAATTTGCAAAAACAGACTTAAACGTACAATATTTGAAAATTAGCTAAAAAAGAACGCTTTTAAGAAGATAATCGACAGCAATCTGGCTGATATAGTTCAATGCGATACTTAAAAAGTTAAAGTTTATTATAAAAGTATTAAAGTTTTTGTTATTTTAATTAGTTAACTTATGCACAGAAGTTTTGATTCATGCACCGTATAGCTTGAACACATCCCACCACAATTTGTTTTAGCTTCTACAAAACTTTCGTCATTGTGTAAAGCTGTATTTAAAAGAGGATTGTGAAAATCACTTGATTCAGTTTTTTATTCGGAATTATCAAAAGTTCTACGGTGATGGAAATATGGTTTTGTGTGTAAAAGGTGCCACTGATTAAAAGTGCACATGTATCTTTGATTAGATACCACTATATAAGTTTAATTGTTCTTTGTTTCATATAATACCATCTGTTTTATGAGGAGTAAATTATTGGAGGTAATTATTATATTATTGCTATTATTAAACTGTAGGAATGTTCGTCGGGTCGGTCGATCGGTCGAAATGTGTGGCTGCCGCTGCGATTATTTGTCAGAACACTCACTACTATTTTTGGAAGGAATTTGCACGGGAACTAAAAACACTGGTTGAATCAAAGTTGTTTATTTCAACTTGCGATTGATACATGTGGTCGATGGGAGGATTGACAGGATATTAGGTTAAGGTGAAGGAAGTACGGTAGCGCTATGGAAGTGGTACTGTTACAGGGGGACGGTGATAAGAAAACAGAGCGAGACGTCGTCGTGATGGCCTTTTATACTCCAGAACTGCATGGTACCAATCCACCGGCGTTGCCAACCTTTGTAGTTCTTGATGGTGAATTGGTGGTGGCCTAAAGGGTTGTGGCGGTCGCCACATAACTCCCCTCCTAGTGGAACAGCCGTGGAACGTACCTATATGTGGTGCAAGTTCCGGAATGCACCCGCAATCATGCAAACAAACGCCCGGGGACTGCTGATGAGATGGGGATCCCAACCTGAGCGAGGAGTTTTACGGGATCAGCTGCCATCGGAGCTGTAGCAGGACGTCGTTCGTCTTGAGGCGTTTAGCTTTGTTTGACGGTACCTGTAAATGTGTTACGTGTCCCATTTCGCGATGCGAGGGTGCTCATGTGTTGCTGGTATACATGATGGGCTTCTGTGGTTTTCGTCCATCGGGCTAGTCTCGTGGGATGTCGTCGACCACGTGATGTTGATGAGCTCCGTTCCTCGTGCTATCCTTCCATGCACGTGTCAAGCACCTGTCGAGTGGCTTATGTTGAGTTGATTTACCTGTTAGGCACTTTGATCACGTCGGGGTCACCAATTGTAGGAATGTTCGTCGGGTCGGTCGATCGGTCGAAATGTGTGGCTGCCGCTGCGATTATTTGTCAGAACACTCACTACTATTTTTGGAAGGAATTTGCACGGGAACTAAAAACACTGGTTGAATCAAAGTTGTTTATTTCAACTTGCGATTGATACATGTGGTCGATGGGAGGATTGACAGGATATTAGGTTAAGGTGAAGGAAGTACGGTAGCGCTATGGAAGTGGTACTGTTACAGGGGGACGGTGATAAGAAAAGAGAGCGAGACGTCGTCGTGATGGCCTTTTATACTCCAGAACTGCATGGTACCAATCCACCGGCGTTGCCAACCTTTGTAGTTCTTGATGGTGAATTGGTGGTGGCCTAAAGGGTTGTGGCGGTCGCCACAAAACTATACTCAAAAAAGTGATTGGTTTTAAATAACATGTGGAATATACGTTATAATACTATTAAAAGGGCAGCACACGTAAATTAAAAAATCAACAAATTCCCGGCTATAATAACCAATTAAAAAATAATGACTTTTTTAACTATACTCTACCCGCTCACAAACACAAGCAGAAAGAGATACTGGAGGAAGATGCCTGTTTACAGAAATCTACGTAATTAGTTTTACCAACAAACATGAAGTTTTTTTAATAAGAAAGTTTCATTTTGGGTCGTGTTTACGAATAAAGAGCGAGCTGGTAAATAGGGAAACTTTCAATGTTACAGTACAACGAAAAGAAAAAAACCAAGCGAAATTTACTCCTACTTTGTTTTATATTCAAAATTAAACTACGGCGTAAGAAACAAAGAGTATTGAATGAAAAAGAGGGTTTTTATCTTGTGTATTTGAAATATTTTAATAATCTTTGAGATATTATATCCAATTCTCTAATAATTTCGAAGATTTTTTATGTACACGAAAAAAACTGTGTCCTCAAGATAATTGTTTTAGTTATTGTGTGAATTTTGCTGGGTTTTGGGTTATATTTATGATGATGTGTGCAAAGGTATATTATTAATCATAACATTAAAATAATATTCCTTCTTAATGATTAAGTCTGGTGAAAGGAATTCGCAATGAACAACAACACAATAATTATGTCTCACAATTTTGTTTTCTCAACACAATAGTAAGGTTATGGTTAAAAAAGTCAATGATGTTGAGAAAAAGCCAGAGATACTAAAGAAAATGTAATAAAGCCCTCATAGGATAAAAGGTAATATCAATCTTGGTATATTTAATATTAGATAGTCTATAAAAATACTGCTTGTTATAATTCGTTTTCTTTTCTAAATAAAAAATAAACTGTATATATGAACATTTACATAAAATTAATTAACATGAAAACAATTTCTTGAAAAGGAAGAGAAGAAATAAATATGAAGGGTTTTAAAACAGTACATTTTTTAGTTTACTTTTAAAACTATTTTCATTTATGGAAAGATGAGCCAACATATTGAATGACGACGTGAATCTACATTGAGGGTTTTTATCTATTAGAGGACAAACAAAACCTATCTCACTTGTTACACCATTTAGTCAGTCTTAGAACAGATGGCCCTTATATGCTCTTATAGAATGGTCATATATTCACAAAATACAAAGAAAAAATGCAAGCCTTCAATAAATGTCAATCAAATCCCATCATGGTGGATAAAAAAGAACTAATATTATCAAATACCTAGTTTCTTGTACATCAAGTAGTTCGATGAGTTATATTTCACCAGGCCGAGGAAAACTGGGACATATTCGATTGAACAATATAATTGTATTATGTTTTTAGAGCCTGACATATGTGTGTCGTGGCAGCAAATATTACATTGACATAAATTACAAATAATTAGAAAAACTTATGTAGACACAATGTATGAATACAAATGTTATCATTAAGCCAAGAAAAGTAAAAAAATACTAAGCAGAGTCTAATAATTCAAACGAGAATTTAATATGTTAAAACATATATAAGTATAGATTTTGTAAAATGTGTTGTGATTTTATTTTGTGCTTGTCAAAGTATTATAATTATCTGTGCTCTAATATATTTTTAAGGCTTTTATTAAAATGCACTTTATAATAACAATTTGTGCACTTTATTTATTTGAATAATATAGGGTGACTTTTATTCTTTTGTTCCACAGTACTAGTAATAATATAAGATATCAATATCAATGGTTATCAATATTTTATGGTTACAAAGGATCCCCACAAGTTGGTGCTGGGTGTCTGTTCTCAACAGTATTTTTCTCTATAGCTGAAAAATACAGAAAATGATAGGTCCCCAAAATAGCAGTTCGGCCAATGCCACCACCTATTAGTACGGATGGACTGGGTCTCCAATCCCACGGTTTTCTGTGATTCCAAAAGTTTCGTTTGGGTTAGGTGAAGGTTCCGATCGAGTGTCGTGTAATAAATTCAGTGTTCCTAATTATTTTGAGCTGCGTAAAATTCAACAGGTGATAGGGGAGACTGGATTGTGTTGACTCTAAGCATACAAATATTAAATATTCAATTTTCAAGATTACAACCGATACGATATATATATATATATATATATATATATATATATATATATATATATATATATATATATATATATATATATATATAGTCTATTCAAAGTTCTTTTGTATATGCGTCATCGAAACTGTGGGTTTTAGTTCAGTTTGGATTTAACATGAAACAAAATTTTAATTTAAATAAAATAGTTGAAGAAAAATATTATCAAACATATTAAATTTAATTTAACATTATAGTGTATCTAATGCATATATTATCGAAGTACTTAAAACCACAATTAACAACATTATTTCTAAAAAAACTAAAATATATATATATATATATATATATATATATATATATATATATATATACATATTTGTTTAATGTACTTTGAGCCCTTCCTTAATTACAGTCTTTGCTGATGCACTTGTTGGGAACTTATCCACGAGTGTACTAAGATATGGTGAATTGTCTATAATAATAAATGATGATTCCTGAAAATTATTTAAAAGTTTTTCATTATATACAGTTATGTCTGCAATGAATTACTAATAAATGTTATGATCAACAAAACCTAATGGATAGTTATTCCCACGTTTACCTTTTTCCATCAACTTTTGTTGACTTTACACTATATTTATGATTATCTTGTCACGAGTGAACCAATGTACCATTCTGAAATATCCACGTCTCATCTAAATATAAAATTTGATATAATAATTCCTCCTTGATTTTGTTTTGTGTGTTTTTAAAAATTGTATTCTTTTAAAACCAATATCTGGAAATTCCATTAAGCCTCTACGTTATTTTTCTTTACATCACTGAAGTCGTATATTACCGAACAGCGTATGAAGGGATGTTCAACATTCCTCAAATAGCTGCATATCTTTCAGCATTTTACGGATACTTTCAAGACTAACAATTTTCTCTGAAATAATTGTATTAAATTATGTTTAGATTAAAAAAACTACTTAGTGTTTTTATGCATTTGGAATATTTGAACTCTGACACAGCTAACATCAAACTGATCTTGATTCGTCGCCCGTTTCGCATAAAGACGGCTTCTATTTGGTGAATTTAAGGTCATATTGGGTTTTATTTTTTGAGATATTTTGGAGACCGCGCTCGTATTAATATTCAGTGCAGCAGCAACATGCTAAAATATATTTTCTAAATAAAAACTGTGGCGATTTGAAATTTATTAAAACAAAGCCTTAAAGCAACGTTTGTCGTGATATAACCCGTAATTATAATGTTTTGAATAATTTTGCGTACGTTTGACAACCTGGCGTCTTTTACAGGTTAGTTCGGTTTCGCGTTGGAACTTATCATACATCATTATATCTCTTTTCAACTATAACAAAATGAGAAGGAAAATATTGTCTGATTCTGGAACGAATTTACAAATTGCGGCAGGCATATATATATATATATATATATATATATATATATATATATATATAGCCATATATATATATATATATATATATATATATAGCCATATATATATATATATATATATATATAGCCATATATATATATATATATATATATATATATATATATATATATAGCCATATATATATATATATATAGCCAAGTATGGTGGGTGTGGGTGTTACATATTTGCAGTAAAATTTCGGTAGTTTTTCATCAACTCAATAATGAGGAATATAAAAATAAAACCATTACAGAAATTTGAACTAGTTTTTTTTTCGATTTAATTTTAAATTTTATCCAGTTACCATTAACACCGACATAAAATTGGGCGAGTTTGGGCTATAATTTATTCGAAAATCCTCGATCGAAAAATACAAGAACTACGCAACTACGTTCCAGCGCCAAACAAAAATATAAATCACGCCGAAATATTCGAGAACGGCCGACAACCTTATTTCCAGCTAAATAATGGTCCAATTAAAACGACAACCAATCATAAACCCGTAGCCGCGTAAATTAATACGCGAAACTGCGGTGCGTACCGCGTCCCGGCGTCCTGCTCGAATGGTCCTCTTCCCGCGGTAAACATCCGGTTACTTCGCCGCCGCCATAAATAAGACGCGATTCCTGAACACGACGGCCGACCGGTGGGTGGAGTCCGTATTTTTTTCGCGTCTAGATTGGCGTCATCAATCAAGCCGAAGCTGAATATTGCGATTCTACTTGGACGCGTTAATGGATGAAAAACCCGCATAAAGTTATTCTCCCCCATTACCGTCTGGTTTCTGACGATTTAATATTGGAGATTGGGAGCAAACGCTCCTTGTACCTGAGGATTAAAACTAAGTGCCGGGATCTGGCCCATCAGCTAAGGATGATGAAAAATGAACGTGTTTTTGTTTCATGCAGTTTTTTTCGAATTATACTGCTTTTTCTCCATTAATATATTAGGTAGTATTCTGACATAGAAACTGATATTTTATTGTTTGGTTGAGAAAAATGTATTATTGTACCATAGATTATTCAAAGCTTTTTGATAAATTGAAAATAGGCAAAAGATTATATAAACATGCAATTATGAATTTTAAGCTCTTCTCATTATTAATTTCTAAGTTTCTAAGAGGGTTTGATGGGTTTCGGTAGCAGGAAACGTCAATTCGTGTGACCTATTCTTTCTCTTTTTGGATCTTTTCTATAGAAAGTAAACCTCTGGACATTTATCCAGATTGAAGAGTACAAAATCCGAGCCGAAAGAAAACCATCCAAGTTACGCCAGTAACTAGCTGGTTCTGGGATGATTTTTTAGTTGGTCACTTCAGTCGATATTTTTAATGCGCAGTCCCATGAGCTGAAAACTATGTAAAAATTATTAAGTACAGTCAAAATAAACCTAGTTGGTTAGAAGGAGACTTTAAAATAACAGTAATATTCCATGGCATTTTAAGAATTGTAAAAAATTTCATTAGAAAAACGAACACTATATAATATATTTTTGTAGCCTTACCATTTTAGTAGGTAAAGGCCTAATTCTGATGACATATTTTGAATGAAACAAGTTTTCTATATAACTATCTTTTTAAAAAGCTTTTTTTCTTAGGTATTCTGGAGGAATACATATCTGTCATAGTTGGTTATATACAGAGAATCTTAGACACACTATTATTTCATACTTATCGGTAGATATAAATATTTGTGAAATAGTTATAACGATCACAGAAGAAAAAACCCTTAAACATCACCATAAACAACCTATTGTTGAGAAATCAAAGGCTATTTTAACAACGAGTTCACAATAATTTCTTCTAAATATTGTTGGCAATGTTTACATTTGTGTAATGAGTTCCATTTTCTGGATAAATTTAAAGCAATACTACCTACTACAAAAAGGATAGCAGAAGAAGATACGATAGAAAAAGTCCAGATCGCATCAGCATTTGCATTAATGAAAAACAATATCAAAGTTATTTTAAAACTTGACAACACAGGAAGAGGTTTCAAGAGTTCTGTAAGCCCAAATCTTCTAAATATTGTTGACAATGTTTGCAATAGTGTAATGAGTTCCAGTATATGAATAAATTTAAAGCAATACTACCTACTACAAACAGGATAGCAGAGGGACATACGATAGAGAAAGTCCAGATCGCATCAGCATTTGCATTAATGAAAAACATTATCAAAGTTATTTTAAAACTTGACAACACAGGAAGATGTCTCAAGAGTTCTGTTAGCCCAAATCTTCTAAATATTGTTAACAATGTTTGCAGTTGTGTAATGAGTTCCAGTATATGAATAAATTTAAAGCAATACTACCTACTACAAAAAGGATAGCAGAAGAAGATACGATAGAGAAAGTCCAGATCGCATCAGCATTTACATTAATGAAAAAAAAATTAAAAATAAAGTTATTTTAAAACTTCACCACACAGGAAGATGTGTCAGGCGTTCTGTAAGCCCTAATCTGCTATGGTATGGTATGGTAACCATTACTCAAGTATGTCATATTCCTGTATTTAAAATAAAAATGTGTTTGAATAAAACCACTAAAACATTTTATATGATCTGAAATACTTGAATATATGAATAGCTTCGGGACAATATCGGCTTCGTAGAATACCAGAAACAGTGGATGGTAGTTTCCCATTGTCTGATAGATCACTCTCATCTCTTCTTTTCTCTCAATTAATTTTTAAATCAAACTTTAATCCTATTTATCGTTCACTCTTCCATCTATTATATGTAATTCATAGCCATTAAATGGTATATCGTGTGATCAAAGATTATTATAAAGTAAATGAAAAGTTTTTAAGTTTTAAACCTTAAGCAGATTTAAATTAAATATCAAGAGAAGAAGACAGAAATGGATTGGTAATTGTACTGCAGTTACTCAAAGCATTTTTTGATATAGTCCAGTGGAGTTCATGTACAAGTATCGCAACTGAAGCTGTAGGGTCACAAAAGATGGATTGAAGGTGTTTAAAGACCCAAGGATAAAATATTCCAGTTAGAAAACATTCAAACTTTTCATGTAACATCCCCAGTCCCTGGATTCCCACACGAACATCACAATTCAAGGTGTAACGCCAGCAAAGGTGGACTGAAGTTGATGAAATTGAACGGCAACAGTTCCATATAGCGTATACAATAGAATTTTGGGAAACAGTTATATTTCGAAGATAATTAAAGGCAAAGTAACAGGGTATTTCTGAGTACAGGCGATATTCAAAAATGTTTTAATTCGAAATAAGTAAATAAAACTAGTAAATTAAATGTTTCTGCTTTTAAACTATCACTAAAAACCTAAATTAGGTATCTTCTGTCAACTAAAACAAAAAAACAAAACAAGGGAAATCAACCACAGCTCAGTCAACAAATACGAGAATCTGCGTCGGAAACCGTAGTCTTATTGAGCAATGTGTTAATATTAAGTACAAAACCACAAAATTATTTACAATTTTGCATTTTAATATCAGTTTTACATTTTGTATAAGAATGTAAATGTTCGTTAATTTATGTGAATCTCATCTAATACGTTAATGGAATAACGGAACAACCGCAGAGTTATTCTTGTTCATTATCGCTCGCTCCATTCACGACTTAATATCGGAGATTGTCGGAAAATTCGGCAATTAAGGCGTTAAAAATAACGACGGCTCGCTTTCTGGGGAAAACGTAAAACGAAGGCGAATTAGGTCCGGTGTTTCCGATGAGTTACGCAGAGGCGCGGTTGGATTTTAGGTAAATTTAAAAGAAATTGACGACCTGCTTTTAATGGTTCGATATATATATTAGAGTATCGGCTTACCCATTAAATAATAACCTTGGAAGAAAGTTCTTTGATTTCGGAGGGGAACGATATTACTTTAGATTAAGTGTTCTTACATATTGAATTTTGTTCCTTGAGTTATACGAGGGCAACTATTTATATTTCGGGAATTCGATTTGAGAGTTCCATCGTAAAGTTTGACATTTTTGACGATATATGGACGCTATTTGTTTATTTTATATTTAGTTGAAAGTTTCGTCTCGGCAGAAGATGGAACGGAATCGTGAACATTTTCGTGCGATGATTTTTTTCGATTTTCGACGTTGATTATCACAACAAGAGTGCATCAATCAAGTTAATTTGACTTTTGGCGGTGAAGCTCCATCAAAAACCACCATGTATCGCTGGTTTAGTGAATTAAATCGTGGTCGCAGTTCGCTGTCCGACGAGTTTCGTGAAGATCGTCCACAATCGGCTGTTGTGCCAGAAAACATCGATGCTGTGTGCGAAATAATTAAGCAAGATCGTCTGTCACCTATTGTGGGATTGAGCCATCCCTAAGTATTAGTTCCATCAGCATGTATGCGATTTTATATAAACACTTAGCTGTCCGTAAGTTATGTTCATTATAATCATAATTGAAAACAATTATGATTATAATTATCATAATTAATCGATAACAGCACAAAGAGAAAAATCTATATTTCCTCCAGTCCTCTATTATGCTTTTGGTTGGGTTGGGATATCAAATTCTCTACTGCTATATCATATCCTTCCAGGAATTGTATATTACACTATAATACTGCGAGAAAAGCATTGGGTATGTGATTTAAAATAAGTAAATTTATTGCTGTTAGCTAGTCTCATTAAAAACATTATGCAACAAAACTATGTAAAACATAGTAAAACATTTGTGGAAGTCTGGGAAATATTTAGAAGAAAGTAAAAATAAACAATTTAGAGTTCCTATATAAAATATCACTATAATCAATAGTTTCACCGTCGCAAAGAATCGACCTTTTTGTTAGTTTTCTAATATTTATGGGTGGCTTCGGACATTTATTTTTGGGGCCATAAATGTTGAATACTAATTAAAATTACCGGGCATTATTATGAAACTGCAGTTATTAAAAATCGCAGTATATATTTTTAATAAACATTGAAGATAATTCCTCGCCACAGGCCATTTAATATACTAGAACAATTTATATTTCATACAATTGTAGGTATATAGGTGTATCGAAGGGTCATTACCGGTTTTTTTTTAAAGAAAACTACATCATTTTAACTAAAAGTAAAAAATATATTTAGGAAAAATATATATATATATATATATATATATATATATATATATATATATATATATATATATATATATATATATATATATATTTAATTATTATTTTCTAACTTATTCGATATTGACTAAAATTGAAAATATGTTACTCTGCAAGCGCCTGTCCTATTGATGCGAAAAGTTCGTAGTCAGACGGGGCAAGGTCTAGAGAGTATGGCGGGTGCGATATGTCCCATCGAAGTGCTTTCAACGCTTCCATGACCGCTTTCGCTTTATGATACGGCACATTATCGTGCTGCAAAAATAACCCCGTGTGTGGGCCCATTCTGTGCGTTTTTCGATCAATAAATGGTTCAAACTGATCATTTGTTGTAGGTAGCGATAACTATTAACTGTTTCACCAGGTTTCAATAGTCCGTAATACACCATGTCATTCTGGCCCCACCAAACACAGCAGAGCATTGTCTTGTGACCAAAACGATTTGGTCTCGGACTCGATCGGTCAGTTTCGCCAGGTGATAAACACGATTTGCGTTTAAAGGTATGACAATAAATGCACTTTTCATCACCCATCGCTATTCGACGGCAGCACTTCACAGACGATTTTTTGAATCTCAATTTCCCTCTCCTTCAATTGATGCGGCACCCTGTCTTTGTCCAATAACTCTTGTAGTTTCGCATCTTCAAACTTTTTCGATCTACATGAACATTATTTACCTCGCACATCCAAATAACCACTTTAGAATTTTCGCAGCCAGACCTCATATGTTTTTGAAGGATGCTCACTGTTAATTTTTACCAGCAAACGATGACTCCCAACAGTTTTTTTCTTTTGATTAAATAACGAAAGCAGTGCGTGCAGCAAACACACGGTTTCAGGCACTAAACTTGACGTTTTCAAAGTGGTATAAATCTATGACGGTGTTCCTTTCGCAAAATGTGACATGTATAGCTCAGAGAAAATTACCTAGGTTTCAAATAACAACATAGCATACTTATGCCTAGTGATATCTACTAGAAATACCGTTAATGTCTTTCCGGTACCTCGTAAAATCAATATAACAAAACCATCTGCTGATGATAATTTCGAATCAAATTCTAATTGTAGTAAAGTAAACCTTTCATAAGAATGGAGTTGAAATGTCTAGTTCAAATAAACCATACCTTGCAAATGTATTTCACAATTGTTATTATTTAGTCACAAATTAAGTGCGCGAGATTTTTCTTTCCTTCTATTTTTAACAATGTCAATGAGAAGTCGACCTGACTTAGGTCGTCGAAGTCGATCAAATATGGGCGAGCGAGCTCACGAATTAACCAGACTATCTTTCCATCATACTCCCCAAATCAGACAGATAGTAATTACCAACTTCTTGTGCTACTTTAATCATACGTGCTAATGAAAAAAATCTAAAAAAAAGCTTTATGAGAATAAAAACTACTATTTTGACAGCAAAACAAATTATTCTGCAAAAAAATTGCCGAAATGTAAGATGGACTTTAGAATTAATTTGTCACTGAAGCAGAATATGTTAATATGTAAAGCCGAATTTCCAAAAATTACATTGTCCCTAGTTATATTGGAGAGTTATTGAGTTATGTGTCGATACTGGCTTATTTTTCCTTTTATAAAATGAAAAATAATGGCCTGCTTTTCTGTCTGTTCTACCAGACATAATGGTAGGGCCGGTCATAAACAGACTTACGTTGTTTTTACCTCTTGTTTGTTGACATATTTATGTTTGGTACAAATAAAGTAATTTTTTATTAATTCCTAATCAATCTGTGTATACTTTGTAATTTTTGTTATTGTGTTTCCGTTATTTTAGTGTTGCGTTTAAGTAGCAAATTCATATAACTTCACTGAAGTTGAAACAATAAACAGAAAATTAAATGAAATTATTAGTTACAAGTAGTGTTGGGAACTATCGATTGAAATTGACTCTCGACGGTTTAGTAGTTGACTACTCTTTACTATCGACTGTTTCAGTCGTGTACCTTTAGTTACTATTTTAGGTTCTACATATTTCGTTCGACTGATTTTTAATGTTCTGGCTCTCTCGTCCTAGCCGCGACCTTGACAAAAATATACCCAATTTATGCTTACCTAGATTTATATGTTTTTATGGCAAGATTTTGGTTAAAAATATTTTCCGTTCAATAATAAATAAAACATTTACATCAGATTTTAACATCATGTATTAGTTTTTTTTTCTATGATTAGTTATATATTTAATTTTTATATAGTATTTATATATCTTATTCTTTGGTTTTGTTTAAGTTCTATTGCGTTGTCTATATTTATTATAGTATATTATTTAAACATAGCAATTAACGCATTAAAATTAACACATTTAATTGTGTTACCATACACGCGATAAAACATTTGTGGGGTGGAATGGTATAATTCCATAGAAAAATTCCTTTCCTTTTTACAAATTCACAGAACGCTCAAATATAAAAGTAATTCTACTTCGTTTAAAATAAAATTATGAATTGCATGTTAATAGTATTCAGTAATTTTTTTCCTTTTCTTTTTTAAGGTTAGTACGTGAATGAATATGTACATCTCTGTCTCGCTTATACTACCGTTGGAAAATATAAACACCTATATAACTAACTGGCCCAAGCAATTATACAGGAAACAATTGATATAGGAAAAGATTCACACATAGTCATTTGACATCAGGAATTGAACAAAATAGTCTAAAAACAGTGCATTCGACTGAAAATAGTAATTATTATTTTCACTCACTAGTTTTTTGACTATCGACTGTTTTGCGACTATCGACTGTTTCGACTGTTTTCAATCGATAGTTGCTACCGCTAGTTACGAGTAAGTAATTAGTATAATTTTACAATCTTCAGAAAAGTTAGCCACATAGTGTTATTTACTAATATTGGAGCATAGTGTAACATTTTTTGAATCTGATGTAAGAAAACGCCTGTGTAATTACAATTTTCTTTGGTTTTCAGATTCTATAATTCAGATTAAAATTAATTTTAATAATTAAATCAATTAATCAGGAATAACCGTCAGATTGGTGACACAAATATATAAACAAATTTTTTAAGCTTTAATTTTCATTGGATCTGGCGAATCAACGCGTTGCCGGATGCAGCTCTTATATGGTAGATGATTCGTCCTTCATGTTGTACGTAAATTAACCATGAATGCGTAGTTTTTGAAATAAAAATCTGGCAACGCTAGATTGCGGAATATCGACAAGGCGTGGTGAACAGTTAAGAATTATTGTTCTTGCTTAAGAAATGATTGTTATGGTTTCGTATACATAGTATATCATTATACTTGAGGTAATTCTAAAAGTTACAAATATTTCTCGTAAATATTAGTGGAATTATTTTCTAATTGATATCAGGTTTCATTAGTATATGCATTTCCTAATAAAAAAAATACTAACCGAATATTGCAGGTAATAAATACATCAACTTGTGCATCAGGAGTTAAAGTGAATGTAAAGAATATTAAATAGCTTCATATAAATTTAATTCCTCGTTTGTTGGTGAGTTATTAGTTCCCACGTGGGACATAAGACAAAGTAGCAAGCAGTATATTAACGAAAGCCATAGAAGGCTAAACCTTCAAGGACGAGATTCCAGTTTTGTATGAAATAAAATCACTACTGTTTAAAAGGTAGAAGATTGGAATAAACTGGCAAAGAACAGTGCAATTTTGTTTACCAATGTAGGTAAAGAAATTATTATTTTAATCAGCCTGGATATCCGGAAATATGGATATAATATTAATGTTATATGAATGCATTAATGAAGTAATGAACATATGTAGCAGTTGAAATGAAAATAACCACATAATTTACATAGATCGAATACATAGGCCAAATAAAATAAATTATGAATTATTAACAGTAATATTGAAAACATTGTTAAATAATAATAAATATTAACATGATATTAACTGACATTTTACTCTTTGAACCTTATATCAATCATTTTGTCTCATATCATCTAATTTATAGATCCAAGTTTTGAAAAGTTAGTAGTTCATTTAATGATGTAAATATATGCCTTTATATACATTTTTGAATTTTAAAAACTAAAAACTCTGTTCGCTATTTTGTTATGTTGATCTACAAACGTAATACATGCTTGTTTAGTATTTATAATACGTTCATTTATAATTCAATATGTGTGTTTATAACAGTAAAGAAACATCATGTATACTTATATTTACTTATTGTGCCCTGAAGATAATCTTCTGATACTTTTGTTATAATGCATAGTGATGTAGTAATTTAAACATATCAATTTTTGTTGATTATTGAGATTTAATAGAAATTAGATATAATTAAATCCGATATTTCGGTATCTTATGTTGAAAGTCTTGTATAAACAAATTTTAGTAGTATAACATATCATTTTTAAATTATCCCCTCCTGTATTATTCGTTGCTAAGCTATATTGCTCGGCAAATTCTTTATGTAGCAGATACGATCTATAGATACATTTGATGCAGATAAATTTAAATAAACGTAATTCAAATATAAACACAACGTGGAAAATTAATATCCCTAATAGGTTTATAAATGTCTAAAATTAAGTAGGTTATGAACTTCATACGAGAGATACGAGATACAACTATACTGTTATTTTATTGTCTTAACAAATTGTACTATACTAGTTAACCAACCGCCTCGGTATATTCATTTTTATAAACTTCCTCAACTTGAGGAACGTTCCATTTCAAACACAGACGCGGTAAAAGGACAAACGAACGACACAGAAAAAAAAACGCTAGAATAAAACGAACATATACAGGAATATAATTAGAAAAGTTTAGCCGTTGTTTTTCAAAATTGTTCCTTCGCGAAAGCCTTATCCCGCCTCGATATAAAGATGAAAAGAAACGAAATTATGGGCATTTCGCAGACCATGTAGCAAATAGAATTTATTTTAATCTCGTTAGGAGTCGAAGCAAAGCAACTCTAACAAGTTAATTATGATGTTCATTCTCCTTCTATTTTCATTCAATTCTCCGAGGGCCGACACGGAATGAAGACAGATTGAGATGGAATTCTTAATCCGGCGATTGTATCCGGAATTTGGGCTTATTAGAGCAAAGCCCATTTTAACAATGGGATTGTTTATTTTTCGGATGTTGCATAGCATGAGCCAAATTTAATTGTCACCGGGTATAAATTGTGGAATTTCATCATTCAATAGAGCATGTGTTCTACATCAAGGGAGTCAAATGTTTTTAAAGAAGCTGTATGAAAGTGTAATAACAGTGATAGGAATAAAATGATTATAACTAGAATGATAACTTGATCCTTTTGTCGAATATCGGTGCTCTGATATTAGTAGGTGACTTGGTCGGCGCAGTGGTCAAGTATGCTTACTGTTGCTATAGTTGAGAGATCAAACCCTGCTAGGACATGGTCGTAAATTGATATCAGCGATTATCTAAAACAGAAGAATGTAAAAAGAGAGAATCCAATCAAGGAGAATTATTCCAATCACTCCAGTAACCAGGCTTTGTAAGACCGGATGTCTGCTGACATGGTCTCTAAGTAGGTCACTTGCCAGTCCGCAAGCTTAATGCCAAGGACCGTGGTTCGGCCCCACGTTAAGCAGTAGATCCAGTCCAGATAAAACTGAGTTGTTAAAAAAAGGCCCTAAATATAATAAGAAACTGAGTCATAACGTTTTAGAAATTAATTTTCAAATACTAATTTTTAACAGGAAATAGAACATAAACTATTTTTAATAGATTAGAAACTGCATGATGATATATTTATTTATAAATATTAGTAACATATTCAGTTGATAATTCAGATTTAAACATCCGGATTGAGGTTACTGTAGACATATAATCAATTATTTTGTCAATATAATTCTGTAGGATTGTTAGCCGATTGATATTGTATTATTCACTATAATAAATATTAATGATTGGAAGTGTAATATATAGTAAAATGTATTCTCTAATTGCAAAAAATTACAATTATCACTACATAATAAATTGCTATTACATAAGCAAATAAAGAAATCTATATGGCTATACCGAGTTCAATTATGCGGATGTTCTGCAAAGAGTAACATAAACAAAATACTAATTTTTCAGAACAAAGTCTTGAGATATATTGTGGGCGCACCAAAATACTACAGGACTGACTATCTATATCGAGACTTTCAGATACCCACAGTCAGTCAAGAAATCAAGAGAATCGCAAGGGGACATGAGGAAAAACTCCATTATCATGTGAATATTATAGTATTGCAACTTTTGGATACTACCAAAGCAGGACACAGACTCAAAAGAATCAGTTGTGTAGTGAGGTGCATATATTAAAAAATTCAGCAGTGACATGTATAAACATTACTTCACCAGAGACTGAGTTAGGGGCGATGGGTCGTCCTATTTATATACCTAAATTTAAGTTATCATAAATTGTAGGTTAGACAGAAACGACTAGTAACAATGTATTAATTAAACAATAAAACCAAAATAACTTTAAAATTATATTTATTGATAAAAGTTGCTACGCTATAAAATATTTTCTACAAGTTCTAGAAGCCAAGGTGACGTTACCTTGTCGAAAGAACGATGTTGTATGACGCGAATCCATTTATCAACCTATTTTCACATATATTTCCTCAACATTTCGAATACGTCTTACAGTCAAGCCATGAATTGATGTGAAATAAGAGGTAATCAGGAAACTCTTGCAACACATGGCACAACTATGCAAGAGAATAACTTTACATTTATTGCTATTGCTATTCTTTTCTGCTATAATACGTCATTCAAGGCACTCCGTTCTTTAGCTTTCGGTATACGTTTATGGTAAATATTTACACTACTTTTGGATTTCCCACAATACATGTAAGTGGCTGAAAACATTTGATTTGAGATTTTGAGTTGGATTTACGTTCATTCTTCTTCAAGTCTTGTCTTTCACTGTTTTCGAACTTTTTTGATGCTGCAGATCATTTTTTGTCAAAATCAAAACCCTCAATTAAGATATAAATAAGCACTCATTATCACAAAGCAGCTTCACGATACTTTTTTGTTTGTAAATAAACGAGAGAAGCATAGGATTTAACAAATGAATTATGTTATTTAAGGGATATTTTAGTCCGGAGGTATTAATTTTAAGATATTCTTCAAGTGAAATTGAAAGAAAAACAATGTTTTTACTATTCATTCCTTTAGTAGTTATTTATAAATTTTTAGTGATATATTACAGAGTCTTTCCTTTACTATATAGGGTTTATCCTGGACTGAACCTAATATTTAACGTGGGCTCCGAAAGGCGACCTTCGGCAATAATCTTAGCGACTGTCAGTAAGCAACTTGGAGGTCATCCCAGAAGACATCTACTCTTATCCAGTCTGGCTACAGGAGTGACAGAGATCACTTTCCTCGTCGGACTTTACATTCTTTTCTAAGGACAATCATAAATGTTAAACAAACATAAAACTAAATTTACGACTATGCCCCAGCAGGATTCGAAGCCGTGACTATCGCAATATCTGGGGGACGGTTCTGTAGCCTTTACCACTGCTCCTGTCAAACCTCTTTATTTATTAATGTTTGAAGACTGCATAAAACTAAAAAATGCAAAAAAATTTTTTACATATTAATACACCGAAATATAGCAAAAATTATTATAGACACAATTGCTTCTAATAAAGTTTTACATTTACAAAACACTGAAAAAATTATTCCTATTTCTTTGTGGTTAACCATCTCATTCTATACATTTACAAATAAAAAAATATCGGAAAAACGTCAGAAGTTATAGATTATGTATTAGCCTAGGTCAATAATTTTTTTTTGGGCAAATAAAACCGAACCTATCCGTAATGAAACACCGTTCGAAGCTATACCTGTGATCAATCTTGACGCAGAAATGTAGGGGCGATTTGGACGATTGGTGATTTATAGGCAAAAAAAAAGAAAACAAAAAAAACGGGGCTTATAGCATATTGTTTCCAGATTATTGCTGGTCGTGCGTTATTTCACCGATATATACGAGCAGTAATTATGTCAGTGATGTTCGATTCCATTTTTTTCCGTTCCTTTTTCCGTATGGCTTGGTATCGAGGTAGATATTTGTCACAGGAACCGATTAAATTTCCTTTAGCTGCGTCGACTTGATTGCAATTCGGATGGTATAAAGTTATTTTAAATGTTTTGCTCATACATAAGAGATCATTATATATTTATCTAAAAAATAAACTTGTGAATTAATTTTAAATGTATTTTGATTTGTTCTAAATATTATATTCTTAACAAGTCAATTGAAATGTTCCCGGCCTGGCACCTAGATGGCGCTACTATAATTAAATCCATATGTTTTTGTCAGTTCATTAGTTTATGAATTATAGCATTTTGAGTGAAGCAACTTTTGTTATTGTTAAAAAAATGGTTTCACGTGTTGATAAAATATTGCTTTTTGAAGGGAAAAATACAGTTGACACAAAAGTTTGGCTTGATGCCGAGTTCCCGGACACTGCCTCAGAAAAACTAATAATCAAGGATTGGTATGCTAAGTTTAGACGTTGTAAAATGTAGATCATATCATTCAAGAATATTTGGGTATGAGAAAGCTCTGTGCAAAGTGGGTACCGCGCGAAATCACTTTTAACCACAAACACTGACGAGTTGATGCTTCGCAGTAGTGTTTGAAGATTATCAAGATTAATAAACCCGAGTTTTTCCATCGATATGTGATAATGAGTGAAACATGGCTCCATTATTTCACTCCGAAGACCAATCGACAGTCATCCGAGTGGACTCCACACGATGAACCCGCTCCAAAGTGTGGGAAATCTCCACAGTCGGCTGGCAAGCTTATGATGTCTGTATTTTGGGATGCGCATGGAATAATTTCCATTAACTATGTTGAAAAAGGAAGGACCATTTGAAGTACGAAATCGTCGAAAAACGGCCGCTTTTGATGAAAAAGAAACTGCTGTTTCACCAAGACAATGCACCGTGTCACAAATTGTGAAAACGATGTCAAAAAAACACGATTTAGGCTTCGAATTGCTTCCTCATCCACCATAATCTCTAGATATGGCCCCCAGCTCTGGCTTTCCTGTTCTCAGATTTCAAAAGAATGCGCGCTGGGAGGACATTTTCGAGAGGTGTTCGCCGAAACTGAGGCCTATTTTGAAGTAAAGAACAAATCGTACTACAGAAATAGTATCGAAAAGTAAGAGGGTCGCTAAAATCAGTGTATCACCTTTGACGGGAATTATGTTGAATAAAAAAACTAATTTTGCCAAAAGAATGTGTTTTATTATGGTAGGCCGTTGATTTTTCAATTGACCTTTTATACCAATATTAATATTTAAATTAATATCATCTGACTCTCCTGGATATGAGCATATCAATCATTATATGGAATTGCCAATAATGGATTTCATATGAACAGTGAAAGAAAGTAAGCAGCATTATACAACTGTTACCTTAGTGCGTGCCCTACGAGGGACGTAAATTTTCGTTCTCGGTATAATGATGGTGTGAACGATATGTATTTTATAGTTCCATTTAAGCGACTACAAATAATAGTCAATCGATGGTGGGAATTATATAGTATATTCAAAATAAATGTGTAAAAATATTCAAAAAAAAGACTACAATTAAATATACAGCTATAATTCTTTGGGGGCTGTGTTATATTATATTTACATATTTTTTCCATGCCATCTATGAGTTAGAGTTCCATACAGGCGCGCTTTTTTATGTAGTGGTATCTTCTGGAGCCCTAATTCGCCTAATTACCTATTATATATCCAAGTAATATGTATTACTTTCATTAAGGAACATATTACTATATAGATATTACTGTATTTCTCTTTATTTGGTTATGTTGCTACCTGTATAGATATTTCTCGATAAAACTAGATTTAATCACTGCATTCTCCCTAATGCATTTGCCATACCTGCAAAAGTGTTAATATTCTTTCTCTCCTCACATTTTAAACAAATGCTTATTTATATTTTGAACAATTACACATGTAATTGTGCACATAAAACTTTCACACTCTATAGTAAGATTTCCTACAGTTATCGTATTTTAGTTATATCTCAACCTTAGTTGTTTCTACTCCCATCACATTGTCTTGGAAATTTGCAGCATTGAGTCATAATCTCATACTCAGAAAATTTCATTAAAGTGAATAACTAAACTGTTAATTTCCAATCTAACATTTGTTCACAATTCCAGCATTTGTCAATGTCTCCTTCAATGTCCCTGATCTAGCTTATGTGCCAAACCGAAGGGGTTATCTGTCAAAAAGAATCTGTAATGAACTTTTAATAAATGCTGTGACTTAAATATAACTTTAAATTATTTTACTTTTATTATTTACTTAATTAATACTTAAATTTTAATTTAAACTTAATTAATATTAAAGCTTATCCTTAATTACTATACTAAATTGTTATACTTTTTTATAACTTTAAATCTTATTAATTTTTATTCCAACGTTTACTTTTTTCCATCAACTTTTATAGTGTTAACACTATTATTATCATCATCTTGCCATGAGTGACCGTTGGATATGTAGGTCCTCTTCTGAAATATTCATGTCTCATTTAAATACATATATTAAAATAATAAATCTTCCTTGATTTTATTATAAGCTTTTAAAAATTGTATTCTTTTAAAACGAATGTCTGGAAGTTCCATTCGACCTCTTCGTAGGTTGTCTTTACACCATTTAATTCCTGTATTACCTAAAAGTCTATATAAAAGTCTGGTGCTCTTCATCTCTCAAGGGGCTGCATACTCTAAGCTTTCCCTGGATACTTTTCAGATTAACAGTTTCCTCTGAAATAATTCTGTTAAATTAAGTTTATGTTCAAAAACCTGCTCACTATATAATGGTCGATAAGAATATAATGATGGTCTGTTTTCGATGCATCTAAGATTATATTTTTCATTTTTTAATACATTTCAGTGCCTCTGTCAATACTAATATTCAGTGTAGCTACAACACGCTAATAATATTTTCAATAAAAATTGCAAATAATTTTACTCGCAATTTTTTACTCCATTATCCAGTTCCTGTTCTAAGTAACTGATTAGAAACGTAATCTATTACGTATACGTATTATATCTATTAATAATAGCAGCGATTTAAAATGTAACTAAACAGGCAAAGCGGTAAGCTGTTTTCAGGTTTATAATCTGTAGTTATTATAATTAATATTTTTAAGAATATTGCAGATGTTTGATAACCGGACGATTTTGGCTGTCCGATTCGGTTCTGTTTGTCTCTATCTCTTTTTAAATAGAATAAAATGTGAAGGAAAATATTGCCTGGCTCTAAAATGAATTTACAATTTGGGACAGACACATATTGATGACGCGAGTTCACCGCTATTTTGAATAGAGTATATATATTTTTTGTCAAACACTAGACATTTGATAACTTATTCAATTGATGTTACGATAAAACTACTTGATGTTATACTTGCTTGTTAAATTTATTTCATATATTTCTAATATTAGTCATAACCATAGTATCAGTTGTTCAGAAACTAACAATCCATAGGTGTTTGTATCATATTTTACAACTTTACTCCCGAAAAGGGATACAAAAAATGCAGCGTAGGCTGAACGAAAAATGTGTGGCACTTTTTGTGATGAATGCTTAAATCAATGATAATGTCAGAATC
Source organism: Rhynchophorus ferrugineus (assembly GCF_030347505.1). Lineage (NCBI taxonomy): Eukaryota > Metazoa > Arthropoda > Insecta > Coleoptera > Curculionidae > Rhynchophorus > Rhynchophorus ferrugineus. The sequence goes on along the minus strand of NW_027472580.1, from coordinate 83,205,495 downwards.
TCAGTCAGAAAATCAGCACTTTCCGTCGAGAGACGATGTTGACTGTTGATGTTGAGTCTCGAAAATATCGAGGATGGAAGGACATATTCCACCGCGCAGCTAACAATCGCGGGCTATTTTTTAAAAATTTTATAAAAGTATATAACAAAAGAAGCTCGATATTTGGGTTCCGTTCTATAATTACCTGTGAAAAATAAGGAAGTAGAATTAGTTTATATTAGCAACAACTTACATTAACTTCCTAATTACATATGAAATCTCAAGATAATACCATGTGCTTGGAAAATAGAACAGAACAATAGAAAATTCACAAGAAAGATGACGGCTTATAAGAATTGTTGTGACATCAATGAATAACACAGTTATTGGAAATTATTTCCGAGTATCACAGACCGCTTCTTTTAATATTGTGTTAAAAAATCTCAAAACTAAGTAAATTTTGATTTTAAGTATTCACCAAATAATAATTAATGAAGGAATGGAAATGTGTTCATGAGCGTTTTCTCGTAATAGTTTTTAGTGCGCGGTTATCAAATGGATATCACCGGTCAGGTGAGAAAGCATTTTGATTAGTATTGGAGGTTGGAAGGATGGAATCAATTATAAAAGAACTTCATATTTCTGCAGTCCAAAATTTTTTGAATTAATGTTTTTGAGTACGGTGTGGCGACATCACTAATTCTGAAATTCCAATGGTTTAGTTTGATCTTCCGACGCTTCCAATGCAATTGAAAAATAAATTTTATGCAGTTAGGTTATATCAAATTCATTGAAAATTCTGATTGAATAACTATTTCGGCGATATTCCTTACTAGCTTTTTTTTGATTGAACTTCCAGTTGCTCTCAAGCAATTTATGAATTCTTTCAAAACAGCAACGCTTGTTTTGAGGCTGTCTACATAGGTGCCCATTTTTTTGCTTTTCATAAGAAATGACGCGTTACTCAGATAGATCACGGTTCATGTGTTGGAACAAGTAGTAATCAGAAGAAATAAGGTCTGGAGAATACGGCGGGATGGATACCACCTCCTATTTTAATATTTCTAAGTTTTTGTCGGTTTTACAACATATAGTTTAGCGTAGTCATGCTGAATGCAAGAATGACGTATTTCGGCGGTTTTTTTGCACAGCGCTCAGCTAAGTGCATCAATTGTAGTTGATACAAATAATCGTCAAATCCTTGTCTTCAAATTGTTTTGTTTTGGCTTTTCAGAACGATCTTTGTCGTCGGTGTCAATATCATCACTTTTAAAACGTGTAAACAAGTATTCACAGGTTGAAATCGATGGAGTATAATTTTCATTAGCTCGACACAACACTCGATTATCTCCAGTGGCCTTTTCTTTTCAAAGCGTGGTAAAAAGTAAAGCTTCCCGGAAATACGATTCACTCAGAACACATTCAAGCACTTTCAGTGGGATTGAAAAAATGATTTCTTCACACTTCGACACAATGGCACTTATTGAAATGAAGATTCTCATTGACGTTTCAATATGATGGTACTCACAAATGTACCCGATGCGATTTAATAAAAAGTAACACTATTTTTTAAATTCTTTTAAAATTAGTTTGTAGGCGTGATACTTGTGCAGTCAATATTATTATTAAAAATGATAAATTTTGATTAATATTGCTAATAAACACTTTAAATCATGGGTCCAAATAGTTCCTATTTTTTCTTATCATTCTCCTTTGACTCGCATATGTTTATACCATATATATAAAACTGGTTTTATATTAGAATATATATAACCTTTATTAAGCAATATAAAATGATTTCGTGAAAGTATATTAAAAAGTTATATCCGAAAGGATAAAATTCGATAAAACTCCAGGATAACGCAAACGTTAATAAAGTTTATAGTTTTATAAGCGGGAATTCAATCTTGTACGAGGAAATTTAAGGCCCCATTGTCCTATTTAATCCCAGTTAAATAATTAATAAAACTTTGTCCGTATAAATATAGAGCTCGGTTTGTACTAACTTTGTATACTCTCAAAGTTTCAGTTCCGAATTTTTGACTGAGAATGTACAATTATTTTAACTAAATTTTTATTAATTCTAGTTTCTGTTACTCACTAAATAACCTCGTGTACTTCGTATCAAATACACAGTTATCTTGAAAATATCCGATAATAACAATTGCCATTTCATTAATTTTTCGTCAAATGGACCTTCTCGTATGCTCAGACAAATACTCTCTCAGGTCTGGTGACAATATTATTGTTGTCAGATCGTATCCAATCTGATGATATTTTAACTAAATCTCTGTTCTGATGAAGTCATGGTTGTTGTTCTTGGATAATGGTTCGCTTCACTCTTGGATTGTGAGCACAATGTCTATCAATTCCCTCATTAGGTCTGCCCATCAAATAAGTTTCCAGGATTTGATGACAACAACATTTGCCTGTCTAGTTTGAATATAATTCTGATGTGTTTTTTACATATTCACCATAATAGCATAAGTGATAAGCTCCTTGCTGATACAAATTTGATTATTATCAAAAAACTTGTTAAACTCTCTTGAAAGCTGTGCCAAAAGACGTCATTTGAGAATTCTTATTATATTTTAGGATCTTGGTCAAGAAGTAGTTAGAATAATTTCCCATCTCAGAAACTAATGAGCGTAATGGATAAGGTGGTGGGAGCTATTGTAGTAATTCTATTTAACCACAACAAAACCCATTCAGTGTTCATCCAAATACTTCTGGACATATCTCACGCATTGTGCTTATGTTCATATCTTACACATCGATAATTTTTTTATCTCTGTAATTCATAATCCTGCCAATTTCTGGTATGTCTCGCACATAGGCAAGAGATATTACATACCTGTTACTTGTAGAGCATGTATTTTATTTTAGAGGTTAGAGAGCGCTGCACACATCTGCTGTCCAGTTTGAATATAATTCTGATGTGTTTTTTTACATTCCTGCAAATTTGATATACTAGCCGATCGTTATTGTTTCATTGAACAAACATAAATAGGAATCTCAGAGCTGTTCTTAGTCTCCATAATGATTTGGATATTGATAATTCAAGTTAGTTATCAAGTGGATGCGTTTTTCTATTTCAAAACTTCAAATTGCTTTACACGGCTGTCATCTGCAAATCTACACCGAGTAAAAAGTTTTACCGGTGTGACGACTAGCCCCAAAACTCCAGTCGAGTAAATGTTCATAAAAGTTGAAAGTCTCGTTGATGGGGATTCTAGGAATAAAGAAAACGTGCTTTGGCTGATTTATTGAGTGCTTATTTGTATTACATTAAATATGCTTCGTTATTCTTTTGTGACAAGTTTTTGTTTTTGATATATTTATACTATAATTTCCAACCTTTGCACTTTTTAAACAGTTCTTTACATTCGTTCCTTACTAAAGTTGTGTAAATATTATGCCAGTTCCTCGATATCTTCTTGAACATAAGTCAAGCCTTCGACAAAGTGAATTTCTAAAAAATCCTTCTACATATATATTACCAATATTTTCTCATCCTATCTACAACGAAGGAGCTTCATGGTTATGCTTAATGATGAATATTCTTCTTGACACAAAATGCGCTCTGCTTTCTAGCACAAAGAAGTGTGGTGGAAGTGGAGATGTACCTAATTTACGTTGATGACTTTGCAGCTAGTGTTAATTCTCAGTGCATTGTGGCACAATAATTACTTCCTTCCAACTTCAGTGTCATTTAAATAATATACTGTATATCACTTACATTCTGAGAAGAAAAACCTACCAATCGGTAAAATCTAGACCAAATAACTCGGCAGCGAACTCTATCGAGAGCATTGTTTAAGAGGTCGCCATTCCCATTTTAGTAATAAGAGCAAAATGATGGTAAGCAAAAACGTTATCAAGCCAGTCGGGAAATACGATATTCAACTATGATTCACAACATAGCACAATAGCAGCATTAAAATATTCTTGAGAAAAGTCTAGAGGAACATGCTCAATATTTCAGCACGTTATTCTTAGTGCGATATCACCAGTCTCAGTACCATATTAATCTCTCTCATAAGAAGTACAACAATCAAATAGTTTAATAGTTGGACAGCATAGTATTATTGGAGTACATTTTCGGAAAATTATGCGGTCGAAGTATTTATTTGACCACATAAAATCATATAGTTGCAACAAAAATAATTAAAAACCGTACTATTTTTAAGCTGTACGAATTTCCCTGAATACGGAAGCTCGACGCGTAATACTGGCTACAGAAAAATTGGATCTGCAACTAGTAACGGGGTCACATCAATTCTGACGCGACGATATGGGGGCGATCTAATCTATTCCGGTGATTTATTAGCACGAAAGAGAATCGGGCTTGTGGAATTATTGCTTCCGCATTATTGCAAGTCGTGCATTTTCCCGCTTTATTCCGGCTAATTTGTCAACTGCGGAAGGTGGTACAGGAACAGCTTTCCCGTCAGATTACTACGATTTCTTTTACCCCGTTAAATTTAATACCGATATTTGTTTCTGACTTTGATATATACCTTTATTATGTTATTTGTTGTTCCTACGAGCGGTACGGTGTTATATATATTTTTTCAGTCTAATAATAAGAGAAAACATTTATTTGTCATCGATGGTTACTTTATTGGTATTTTATCGTCATTGGTATGATTTGTCAGAACATTTGTTCGTTTCGCTTGAGATATTTTAAAAATACGGTTCCTTTACTCAAAGAAACTTTCTGACGTCAACGCAATATATGTATAGATTCGCCATTCGCCACGTACTCCCATTAGGTGCTATCTATAGTTAACCATAAAACCAATTTTTGTCTCTATAGGACTTCCTATAAAGTTCTTTGTACATCCATATTTTCTTTGAATACATCTCAGAATAGTTAACTTCATATACTCCATTAAAATTGTGATTGAAAATGTAGGATTTTAAAGTTAATAAGCTAGTTAAATTTTATTGTCCTGATAATTCACGTCCTAAGATGAAATAGATCATTGACGTCAGTAAATACTTGCAGAAACTATATCTTGCAAATCCCACATCTTGTGGGAATTTTTATGTGATATAAATATAACTTTTCGTATAATTTGGTAACTAAAACAATAGCTAATTACACAAAACAAAATTACTAGCGATACTTATATAAAAACAAAACAGCCTAACCAAAAATTTTATCAACAATGTTACTTATTTTGATATTACGTTTATGAGATACTTTACACATAATAAAAAGTAGTTGAAATAGTACATACTTACATGATGAATGATCATCCTATATCAGCTGGTTCGCGTCTTCGCTTCCACCACATATCCTAACTTTTTTTACCTTGGAATGAAAATACACTATTTGGTTGGAGTTATTGCTAATGTATAATTACATTAGAGAACTTGATATCATCAATACAAATTATAATGCCTAATTACAATACAAAATTGTTAAAATAATCTATAAGTAAGTCTTACAACCATGTAAAGCTTTCAGTGCGACCAAAACCACTAAATTAGGTAAATATTAGAATCGCGCGTCCTTGAAATTATTTCGGGTCAATTTTTCTTTCAAATACATTTTTTGCAGAACTGACGTTTATATTGGGTAAAATAAATATACAGAATTCTCATAAAGTAGTTTTTCAAAATGATTTACCATGGATATTTTGTATCTTTCAAAACCAACGTCACTATTTACTAAATAACTCAATAATACTAAAAGAAAAAGAATTATTTCACGTAGAGAAACGTTGTAACTATCGAATTTAATAGTTAAGTTAGGTTGTTTAATGTAAAAAAACCGTAAAAATCATGTTGTAAGCATTATACCGTTGAATTGAGAAAATCAACAAGACTTAATAATCCCTTGACAATTATTAGTGTCTTGAAAATTTTAATTTATCAGAATAGAAGTACAGTTTGATTAAAAATTATTTCACTTACTACTTTATTACTGGACGGTTGCGGTGGGGTAATACAGGAATAACTATAAAAGTACGACTACTGTAAATGGTTATAATAAGGACAAGATAAAACAAAATGAAATAATAAAAGAATAAGTAAAACAATAAAATACAGACGAATGATGATTCTCATAGTAGAGTTACTTTAAATCACTTTGAAGGTAGGATAGTTCTTCCTTTGTCTTCGTTATACATGTGCTAACTTCAAGAACAACAGGCTTGAGAAATATGTGGAGGTTCTGTCCGGTCAATGACCGGGCACCCGGGTATCCATTTCAAATCCGCAGGTAAAATATATTAACTTCTCCTTATATTATTTTTATGGCCGTCTGGATTCCCAAAATTGAAGTAATTTGACACCCATTTTTCGTAAAAATTTTTAATAATCAATTAATTAATAAAAGGTATTAACTATCAAACTTGATACCCCGCCCGTTCAATATCCAGGTACTCGGGTACCCACTAAGATTAATGTATATGAACGACGGTATAAACCCATCACACTTCAGAGACATTTTATTAAATTATTTAGTTAATTTGACTTTTTTTTATTTAAACAATAATTAAACAATAATTTTTATTATAAACATTAACAAAAATAGTAAGTAAGAAATACATAACTCCTTTTTATTTTATTTTATTTTATTTTATTAATATCGTTTTCCATTCTTTTACTATTTATTTATTTACATTATTTTATTTATTATGATACAGTGCCATATAAAAATTGAAGTACATTAAATTATTTCGTACTTCCTTCACATGTCGTGGTTGTAATACAATGTTCGTCACAAATAGGGTTCTCACATACCGAACATATTTTTCTAGTTTAACGTATCTAGATTCGACAGCTTGATGTTCACTTGGTGATGTCGCAGCCCACTTAGTACCATCTTTTGCTGTCATTCCAGACGCCATCGCTTCTAATAAAATGTTTACTATATTTCATTACTCTATTCGAAACAGTAATATGCATCCCAAAGTTGTCATCGCTGCACATTTTTAACTTTATAGCCAATCAGCAATTAACAAAAACAAACCTCATCAGTATTAAAGTCAACCTTGTTCGAACAAACTTCATTACGGTGCATAAAGGCATAATTTAAAGGTGTTCCATTTTATTTTTCTTCTTTCCCTTCCATATTGGTTTCCGCGAAATCGAATAAAAATAAAGACGGGTGAGCGAATCAACCATCTCGCTTTAAGAAACCTCAAGAATAATTTCGTATTTTTCCATTTTATCCAGGAAAATCTCATTTAACTTACTTTAAATGTTGCTTGCGAGTAAGTCGGTCTCGAGTTTCAGGAGATATGTATAATTAGGAAGTCGGATGTATATTTACCGAGAAAAAAACTTTAAGATGTTCTGCTGTGTTATAGTCAAGTTTAGTCAACTTGTGCATTTTATTTTGTAGTACTTTGGATTATAATTGGGGTTTGCAGGCATTCTGATCATTTTTTTCATTAAAAAAGGCATTTATTGAGGACAATTTATAAAATATTTTTTAATCAAACTATTTTTCATATGTGTCTACAACTTGTTGACTAGTTGGGCACAACATGGAGACACGATATCGAAAGAATGATGTTTATTTATCAGCAATCTAACCATTAATCAATATTAGCACATTGTCAATATTTTGAAACCTTATGGTGATAATCATGATAATAATAATAAAAAGTTTACTGTAATACTGCCAGTAACATGAGCGTTCTGCTGCTGTATGTGCTCGACTGTCCAATATTCCTTATTTCGTTCAAATAACCACCGTCACAAGGCTAAAGAATACAGAAAGGAGCCAAGCCAGGTCAGACATTTTATTTCTTAACGATGTTGTGCAGGAAGCTAGTGACCATCACAACTAAATTCATACCACTAAAAAAGTAAAAGCATGGATGTGTAATTAAGTGGTCCATAAGTCCATAAATAGCTGATAAAAATCCTGCGAGCTAATTCTTTTGATACATCTAATTATCTTGATAATATCTTGAGACGTTTAGAATTAACGAATTTATAGATATATGGATCTTGGCAAACAATTTCATGAATATACAGTTAAATTAGGAAGTCTTTTATTTATTATTAACATCACTGTTACATAGGACAATATGCCAAGTAGATAGCGTTACCCCTTTAAAAAGATCTAAAAGGTAACAACATTGAAAAATATTATGAGTCGTATGGAGAAAAGATAGAAGCCTGGAAGGGAATGTTTTATTAGCGACAACACGATCACTTTGACTATTCCTATCGGTTATGGAAAGCAAACCGAAGAACCTACCTAACTTTAAATTGAGCTTAGATATTTTGAACATAAAGAATAAAACAATAATCCCCTTTGAAGGAGTCGAAATACCTTTTTACTAAATCGAAATAATGATAATAATAACTGGTAATCAGATGGCGCTATAACAAGTGAGTAGGGTGAGTTAGAGATATCGACCGTTGTTCAGGATGTCAGAGAGATAAATTAGAAACCTTGTTAAATATGTTTATGAAGTTATTATATTTATATCCCGAAATAGGGTTTTATATAACATCTGCCTTTTTATAGCTTTATGGCGGTATTTTGGGTCTGCCTGGAAGAACATTTTATTGGCTTCTACTTTACTTGGAAAAGAAAGTACTTATAAGTAGACTATTGGTTGCAATAACAGGTGACCGTATAGTTTCAGAGTGGGTGTGACATACACACCACCTTAACTAGGGCGAACCAAGAGGTTCGCAAGCCCAATCCCCCAGAAAGTGACTATGTAGAAAATGCTAGTCCGTCCAGTTTTCCTCTACGGAGCTACAGGTATGTCTCTGAGAGCCAACTTGAACTACTCCAAGTGTTCCAATCCAAAAAATTCCGCGCGTTACTCAGTGCCCCATGGTTGATGAGGAACGTCAACACTCACGTCAAATCAGGGTCTCTGTCGCCCGTAAAATACTTCTCTATCCCGAACCTGAAGCGACATCAGCAAAAGATTATTTGGTTCTAGTTGGTCATCTTGGAATAAGAAAAAAAAAAGGATCGCAAGCATTTACAAATTATTCACGGCTAGTTGTTAGTCAGGTTTGTAAAATAAGATCGATCAGTATGATCGAAGATAGTTCGAGTTTTTTTTAACATTGCATTGTAATCTAACTGTATATTTAAATAAGATAAGTAATTAAGAAAAAGTTTACTTTTAATTAAAGAAAGATAAAGAATACCCAGGAACTAATCGATGTCAGATTCGTGAATCACTGACATCTCTAAGAACAGCTTATTTTGGACCCTATTTAACAAGCGTTCTGGAAGTTATTTATGAATTAAACAAGCAAATCAACATGGATATCAACTTGGATAAAAGTAGCAGGTATAGATTCAACATGGTTCTTCGAGCCGGATAGAAGTAACAGTTATAAATCAACAACCGTAGAGAAACATATCATCAAAACATTAAAAACAAATAAAATGATCTATAGGCCTAACAAAATTTATAAACGTTTTACGAAATAGTAAACTTTTAAAATTATGTCGCAAACAATAAATCATTATAATAAAAATAAAAAATATCGGCCAAATAATCAATGTATATTCGGCATCCTTACATTGAGTGCGGTAGAACTTTCTAGTCGTGTACAAGAATGCATCCATCACAAGATTTGTAACATGTGGAAAACCATTTTCGTACAAAAGAATGACTCTGCTAACATCTACTCCATATTGCTTGTCATTTCTGCAACAATCCCTCATTCAATTTATTCAATTAGCCTTGGTAGATATCAACAGATTCATTCGGTTAAACAGTCTTATTCTTCTAATTCCACCATATGCACTTCGGCTTGTATGACTCTCCAACTGGTATTAACCAATGACGTTTTATACTTGGGATTGTTGTGTCAGGCCCACTTTTAATGCCAATTACACTGCGCCCAGAAAATTCTTCTTTTTGCTATGCCTCCTAAGCTGGCTGAAAATCCTTGAGTGTTTGAGCTGTATTTACATCCAATATTTCTTGCAAAATAATTGTCTTGTTCTTCCTAGTCGTTCTTTGTCAATAGCACTGAAACTACCACTTTTATATCGCTAATACCAACAATTCGGATATAAAGGGGTAGTGTCACCATCCCATTCTAAAAGTTCTTGTCAGACCAAATCAAATAACGCAATAATACTAAATGAATCACTGTTTTATGCAGAGGTATGGTTACATTGTTTAAATGTAATTTGCTTTGATATATGCATTCCATTTTCGCCAATAGATATCGCTGAAAGTGAAATTGTTTCAAAAGTGCCTATGCTTAAAACATTCAAAATTACTTACCAATCCTAATAATTGATTATTAAATATGTACAAAAATATACAGCCGACCTAAATATGATTAATTTTCTGTAAATATAAACAAACGTAACTCAATATGGGGTAAAGCTAAAAGGAATGATAATATTTAACTCCATAAATATTTATTCAAAATGAAGATATTTCGGCAAAAAATGCTAGAACTTATAAAACTAAAGTGAATGAGTATACCAGATATATTAGATATGAAGTATTGTAGAATGTTTACTCTTGCAATTCATTGTCTTCTTTGGTCAAGATGGTTATTTGGTATTAACATCAACCACGCCATTGTAACATCATTAAAAGGAAAACCAACAATGGAGATATAATGGAGCGCTATCACCATAAGTTTTTAAAAGTGTTTGATCTCAATAACACTAAATGCAACAGTGTTATTTTATGTAGAGATATTGCAAAATCATCGAATGTAATAGGTAGATTATGTTTTTTAACAGTTATTTGCATTGATACAGTTGACCTAAATATAATTAATTTTGTGTAAATATAAACAAACGTGCGTAAATATGGCATAAAGCCAAAAGGAACGATAATACTTAACTCCATAAATATTTATTCAATATTAAGATATTTCGGCCAAAAACTCCCAACAATCGACCTGAAAAGTTTCCTGGCTCGAAACTTCCACGTAGACCTCTCGGTCAGAAACACGAATCAGATATTTTCTGGGCATTTTGCAAATGAAGGGAAATATGTAACGGAAAGTAATCTTGAGGTTCGCAAACTAATTACGAACACGTGGTTACAAACAAGTCAAAAATCGTTCGACCGAAAGAAATGCTGCTGCCGTTCGTATAAACGTTCTTCGAAAAAGTTAAATTAATTATTACAAAAAAAGAGAATAAGGCCCTCAGAAAGGAAACATAATTAGAAAAGTTCGTTATCCGCTGCCAAAAGTTCTTCTGGACTGATTTTTTTACTTATCTTCAATATATTTTTGCTCTTGAATGTGGAGGGATAAAAAAGATGTATAACTCGCGATATCATAAACCAGATATAATTTATTCTAATCTTGTTAAAAGTTTAAACTGACTCAGTTCGGTTGTGCTGTCGGCGAGGAAGTTGGTTTTTGTGAATAGGAGTCAGTTTATTTTCATTTAATTTTCTGAAAGATAAGAGGATCAGGAGTTTTAACGGATATTTTTAAGCCCACTCAATGACAATAATTAATGAGAAGTCGATCTTAAATTACCTTTTATTTAACTACAGGGGATTTTTGGAAAATTATATACTTATAAAAAAAAGCGACAAAACAATTTAGACCTTCAAAAATAATGACCAGCAAATTGTTCCCAATGTCAAAGTAATATTATTACTCAGTCCATAAAAAAGTCTTGTACATTCTTTAGATTTTGGATTATAACTGCCTTGTTCTCATCGTCTAATATCTAATAGCTATCATTATTGATAACTGGAAAGGACACAAAATTATTTAAGATAATGAACACAAATTCTCCAACATTTTGGCCATGAGGCAACAACAAAAATACTACTATGGTACTATTAATTGTCTTATATCGAAAAGTAATGATATACTAATATGAAATTAGATAGAATCAAGCATTTATAAGGTAAAAGCGCAATCCAGCAAAGATAAGTTCCCTTATCTGTATAACAATCACTCTCTGACCACTACATAGAGAAAAATTGAGATACAATAATTTCTCTAAATTTATCTTTAAAAAGTGAGAAGCATATGGAAGAATCTGCAATAACTATAACAAAAATTATAGGGTGTCTCCTAAAAGTGTAATATTTTGAACAAAAATTACGAAAAAAAATCGTAACAAGTAAATATTGCATAAAAATAGAGAAGATTTAACAAATCAATAAATGAACTGAAAATTCCTAATAGTTAATGTTAAAATAAGGATTTATTATTGAAAGTAACAAAAATTCTCCAAAGGATCAATCAGCATAACCCTCCGACATAATGGCAACAATTAAGTTAACAACAATGAGAAATAGCCTTAAATTCGTCAATTTAAAAAATTTAGCAGGTGTACCGAAGAGTTTTTTCCGATCTCAAACAGACATCGCTAGGATTAAGTATGCAATGTTCTAATTTGATGAAGACCCAAGCCAAACTCAAAAACAATTGGCAGTGACCTAAGAAACGATTAGCGACCGATTACGAGCAATGGAAAATATCCAAGAGAAGGGAAGATGGGCGCCAAATCAATTGAATGACATGCAAATGAAAAATCGAAAAATTGTCTGTGGTATGCTGCTTCAAAGGTATGATCAGAAGTCATATCTGCATCGAATAGTAGCGAGTGGTGAAAAATGGATTTGTTCTGAAAACCCTAAGCGAAAAACCACCTGGCAAAATCGATTGACCAGACTCCAACTCCACTATTAACTGCCTCACCAGGCTTCAACAGTTCGTAACCATGTTCGGTGTACCACGCCACTCTGGCTTCACCAAACATAGAGCATTGTCTTGCTCCAAAACGTATGATGAAAACAAATGATCAATTTGATCCATGCATTGACCGAAAATCGTCTAAATGGGTCCGAAGACACGGTAGTGTTTTACAGCACGATAACGCATTTCGGCAGTTTCGAAGAATTTAGAAAATGGCTCGATTAATGGTTTTACTCAAAGGACAAACAGTTCTTGTGAGATGGCATTCATACATTGATTGAAAGATGGACAAGATGTATAGAATCAAATGGCCAATAGTTTGTTAACAAACTAGGAAATAACTAATAGGTTTAATATAAAAAAATGAGGTAAAAAAGTAAAAAACTAATATATTTTAACGTCACGGATATTTATATAATTTATTATTTATTCAGGATAATGCAACACATAATGGTGAAGAAGTGAGTAGAACAGAACATGATTTGCAGACGGTGGAAATGCACATGGAAAACTCAATATGTACTCGTTAATAGAATACAGATGATGATCTGTCTAATTGTTGTGATCAGTTTTTTCTTAATAAGGAAATTACCCAAGGAAATATTAAAAAACGGGTAAACATTCATAGTTTTCGAATTTGAAGAATATATGACAAATAAGAATAAAAAATAAATATTTTGCTACCTACTGCTTTTATGAAAGGTTTCATAGTTAGTGTTATCTTGTTTATATTGCTTATTTTGCTGCAATGACATCTGTAATATCATGTTAAATTTTTGTGTATTTTTCACGACATTTTCTTTATTTATCTGACCTGATTTTTTTATCTGATTTATCTTTTCTATATTTATTTAACTCTAATACACGATGGATAAAATTAATATACTTTAATATATAAATATTGAGTTAAATCCTATATTTTTTCTTTAAATAAAGAATTATTTCCTTATTTCAACAAACTTATTAAAAAATAATATAAGAATAAAATTACTTAAAGATTCATCCTAACCTTTGGTTTTAAAGATCGTTACGTTTCAGTCCTAATCTTGCTAATTTTAAGCGAATTTACCCCATAAAAATACTCTCAAAAATTAAACAAAAATAATGAATATTGAGCATTTATTGACTCCAAAAAAATAAAGGGAGCTATCAGAAAAATGTGAAAATTAATAACATCTATATTTAATGCAATCTTGCAAATGATCAACAGAAAACATAACTCGTAATCTATGTAATTTATTATACAAGTAGAGCCATCTGTTATCAAACATCGTTAAATTTCCAACATCGATAATCATCGATATTTCTTCACCAGTTTATGAGTGTTGTTTTATCGAAATATTATTTCCCAGATTTAAATTAGGATTAACGATGGACCATAACATATACAATGTTAGGCAATAAAGCTCTAAATAAAAAAATCCCTAACGTTGATCCAATAAAAACGACATGTATCATACGAAACCGTCGGGCAAATATAAATTATTCTAATCCCGTTAGCAGTCAAACCGAAGCAACTTTAATAACTTAATTATGTGATTCATTCTCTCTCTATTTTCATTCAATTCTCCGAGGGTTGACCCGGAACATAATGAAGACAGATAGAGATGGAACTCTTAATCTCGCGTCTGCGAAAACCGAATCGAGTCTTATTTGAATAAAGTCAATTTTAACAAGCCGATTGTTGATGGTATGTAGAATATTATACTGGGAATTATTTCGTTAAGAGATATTATGCAGGTGAAGGCCTGTAAACAATATTTAAACTTCACGCTTTATAGCATGACTTTAATAGTTTTCTGAGATAAATGATAATGAGTTTTATAAAATGACAAAATATAAAATGACAAAATATTCCGTTAATAAAAAGTAAGAGCTCCTGTAGTACTGCACTGCACAATGAATGTTAGACTAACGTTAAGTCTCCAACTATATATATGACTGAAAACCACCCGCTTCGCTGAACATATGATAAAAGGTGATTATGGATTTTTTTTTACTCTTTGTGATTACACTTCATTAAGCCATCTCCTGTATAAAATATTATCTTAATTAATTAGTCTTATTCTAAAGCTTATTCTAAAATCTAGATATGTCCTATCACGTCGCATATTTAGCTGATTAGCGAGTACATTGGGATGCACTGATACTCTTTCGAAGTACTTCACACAAACACGTTGAATTAAACTCGTTATAGGTCCTAGGGGAATATTGCGTTTTACCACTTTATTTGAAATACATTACGGAGCATCAACTGTGGCACGCAACACTTTATTTTAGAATCATTGGATGATGGATATATTACATTTGCTAGCGGTACTCCATAATTGGATTCCATATGTCCAAATGGGCTTGAGTATAGACTTGTTAACTTGAGCAATACCTTGTTATCTAATGATAACTTGGATTTGCGCCCGATGAGCCAATACATTTTATATAATTTTAGTCCCAGTTGTTTCCGTTTAGAGAGTATGTGCTTCTTCCAAGTTAGGCGTCGATCTAAGTGCATACCAAGATATTTAACATGCTCTGCTTGGGGGAGTTGACGATGATTGATATTCACTGGTGGACATGTTCTTCTACGGCAGAGTAAACGTTACATGCGTGGATTTTGTTTCATTGGCTTTAATGCGCTATTTCTTCAACCATAATTGTATTTGTTTCAGGTGCGTTTGTAGGCTTATTGATGCTGTGACTGAATCTGCATGGGATGCTAAGATTGCTGTGCCGCCTGCGTATGTTGCCACAGTATTGTGGATTTTAGGTTTAATTTCTTTTATTCAGTAATATAAGTTCAATACTGCGTGCATTTTGTTAAACTATCTACCAGATGCATTGAAATCTGCTGAAATAGTAGTAATAACAATATATCGTAAAAACATAAGTGAAGTTATATTATATCGCCCTATTTCTTTATTGTCAATGTTGGTTTGATTCTTTAAGAAATTGATTGTGAAATACCTATCTGGAAAAAAATCCTATCAAACCTAACCTCGACCAAAAAAAAGCTGATACCATCTCACCAGTTTGATTTCACGTATTCCCACTCAGCAATGGACCAAGTATAGACTATTATATAGACTTTTGACAATGTATATATTAACATGGATGCTTTCTATTCAAAATAAAGTCACTTATACTTACATAATTCCTACCTGTTATTAAAATCTTATTTGATTAATCGATACATCCGTGTTAAAGAGGAAATAACAAACTCTGATCAAAAACAGATGAGGGCTGACGTGCCTCAATGAAGTGTATTGGGGCCATCAGTAATTTCCCCAGAACTTCACTGCTGCCTTTTCTGATGACACGACAACATTAGTAATACTAGATACTGTAGAGAACTCAACCCGGAACCTCCAATCTTCCTGATTTGATATAGTTGATCTTGACAAAGTTGCTATATATATTAAAAATGGCGAATAAAATTAAGTTATGCCAAATCTACACACATTGAATTTACAAATAAGAGGGCCATTTCACCATGCGTTAATGTATGAACTAACGGCATGCAAATTCCATATTCCAACACAGCAAAATATCTTGGTCGATCATGGGTGTCAAGCTGAGATGGAAGGAGCAAATAAAAAAAGCGATTAACTCAACATCAAGTTATTATATATCAACTGAGACTAGTGTGGAGCTATGGAATTCAGCTGTGAAGGTGCGTCAGTGACTCTCATGTCCAAGAGATATATGCTTACACAATTAGGGGATAAATTGTATTGTGAATCCGTTGGGATGTATGCATTTGTGACCTCCATCGCGACATAGAAATTGATATGGTTACCGATACTATCAGAAGAATTGGAGATTCTCATCAAAGAAGACTCTAGAACTACGTCAACACGGAAACGTCCAAACTTTTAAATGTGCAGAATGCGTCTCAAACGGAAAGAACCTTTTTACCTTGTAAATGTTTGAACAGTAAGTGATTCAGTGGAAAATAAGTTAGTTGTACGAGGGTCACTGTTTATATTTCGGGACCAGGAAAAAACAAATAGTTAAGCTGCGAACATATTTTTGTTCTTTTTCAAAGTATTCACCACGATGATCGATACACTTCTGTATACGCTTAAACCAATTTTCAAAGCATTTATTCTATTATTATATGAAACTCGTTGACCACGTAGTTTATTCTTCATGGATGGGAACAAAAAGAAGTCATTAGGTGCCAAATCAGGGCTGTATTGTGGTTGACGCATCAATTCGATGTTTTGAATGCTCAAATAGTTTCTTGTTTAAGCCGATGTGTGAGAGCTCGCATTGTCATGATGAAGAACAATCCGGCGTCTATTGTTTGTTTTCCTTATTTCACGGAAGACTTCTGCCAAACAAGTGGTTGTATACCAATCTGAGTTTACTGTTCTACAATCCTCTAGAGGCACTGTTGCAATATGACCAATTTTCCCGAAGAGATAAGCCACCATTTTCTGTTTTCAAGTGCTTCGTGCACGAACAACGTTTGTTGGATTTGGTTCATCTTGGAATACCCATACAGTCGACTGCTGCTTACTTTCGGGCTCATATGAATATATCTATGATTCGTCACTTCACGAATAGTCACGATTTTATAAAAGTCTTTCGAAGCACCGCGATTGAATTTCTTAGGCACAAGTTCTTTCTTTGCACCAATCGAAACGAGCATTTTTTGAGCGATTGTCAAATTGTGTGACATCAATGACTCAATCTCATAACAGGTAACATGGCGATCTTGCTTAATCATTTCCCACACAGTATCAATGTTTTCTGGCACAACAGCCGATTTTGGACGACCTTCACGAAACTCGTCGGACAGCGAACTACGACCACGATTGAATTCAACAAACTAGCGATACACGGTGGTTTCTGGTTACACTCTTGTTGTGATTATTCATGTCGAAAATCTTTAAAAATCATCGCATGAAAATATTCACGATTCAGTTCCATTTTTTGCCGAGACGAAACTTTCAACTAAATATAAAATAAACAAATAGCGTCCGTGCGACAAAATGTTCTAAGTACGTATATCGTCGAAAATGTCAAACTTTACGATGGAACCGTCAGATGGACTCACATAACTACAGTGTTGCCAATTCGCGAAATATAAATGATGACCGTCGTAGTTGTCTGTTAGTAACATAAGTCGGATTAAAGGTAATTGTTTATATACCAGTTTTAATAAATATATTAAAAAATATATACCATTACTAGTCGTTACTGATTAACTTACAGTTGGGCTCTACAGTGACTTAAAACTAGGTACTTATCCAAGACCGATTGTCCCTCACTTGGTCTCTAATAAAATAAAATATAATAAACTTTAGATGTACTTACACAGAATCACATCGTTTAGTTCTCTTGAATCTGCCAGTATTATCCAAGAGTTGCAGCGCCTCATAAAATCTAGATGCATCCACAATACTTCTACTTACTTCTACTCTTTCAGGATTTTATTTTGAAACACTTTTATGTTAATATTACTTCTTGTTGAATATTATGATAATTATTTGTATTGGTCCACATAGATTTTAGTTCATATATATATATATATGGCAACAACTTATTATGTAAATTAGATTTTCTTCTATATAATAAATACATCCTTTTGTAATTTAATTCGAGTTCTCGTTCTTTTCTTTTTGATATTCTCAAAAGTTTTGCGTCAAAATTCATTCCAAGTTAACAAGGTAGTGTTGCTTCTTTATCGGGTAACAATATTATTTATATTAATTGGTACATGAAAAGTTTGATTGTAGATGAACACAATGTGCACTGATTTGGTTTCGTTCGCTTTTATTCTTAATATCTGGATCCATTTATATATATGTTACGTCTGGATATAGTTATTTATTTTCAGGTCGTTTGTTCGCTGTTGTGTCTGATAGTAAGTATCGCAGTATCATCTGTAAATATAACCGTAGTAAAATTTATATTTTCGGTATGTCACACGTGCAGTGTAGGTAAAATATATGACCTAAAACACTCTCTTGTGGAGCATCTTCTTGTTTCTTTCATAGTTGAGTTAATAAATAAGTTCCTTTTGCTAGACTTCGTAAGCTCTGTCTAAAATATCTGTGATTCGATATATCTGGTCAATTGTTGAATATTTCCTCATAAAATCAAACTAATGGGCAGTTATTATTAGGGCACTATATCTTAAGAGTTAGTGTTTAAAATAATAAAATTTAATTTTAATGTTACTTAAAACAGCAAACCCATTATTAGGTAAATATTGTTATTTATCGGAGAGGTCCTTAATTATTCATTTTTTGCTGTTCGCTTTCTTTCCAAACTGCCTTTATTAAGATGCCTTGATCACGGGCCTTCATCTGTCTGATCTTAAATTTATAATAGGATTTCGGAAAATATTTTATAAGCTGAATTATTTACTTTGCATTTCACAGTACGTTGACTAAATTGGAATAATGAATATAAGGTTATAAGAAATCACTTTTTTCCTGGTCTACGTTAAGAATTTTTTGAAAAATTAGGAATTCTTATACGAAACGATTTTATGTTCTTCTAAAGAATACTTGAGGTTATTTCCTGAATAAAATAGTAATTTAATGATGGGTAATGAATTAGATGTGGGAATAATTTGGTTGTGATTCTTGCAATATTAATATATAGAGACAGTTTCTTAGGAGAATAGAAAATAGCAATTGATCCACCACGTCGTCTGTTCCAAATGTATGTTTTGTATCTAGTGTAAAAAATAAGTTGATGTATATATATTTCAAAAACAATGTAAAACAATGATTCTTTCATTGTAGGGCTTCCTTTCTTTGAACCTAGTTTTACGTCGTTAAAAGACTTTCACAGAGTCCCAATCAAATAATAGTCAGACAGTCCAAGGGCCATAAAATACTGTAGATTTCCCAGTCTATCTCTCAGTTTTGGCTGATCCACTAATTATATGAGCGTCTTAACGTTTTCGTGATGAAATATAACATATTTCTTATTGATTGGTTCAGTTGGTTTTTTCTAAATCACCTTGACTTGACATGACTCCCATGAATCGTGGGGAATCAAATAATTGTTTTCCATTCCCATCAAGCAGTTAGCATTACCTTCCTTGGCGTCAGTATTGGTTTTACAATAGTTTGTAGTTTTCTAGGCTTCGACCGAGTTTTCTATTATATATTTTTATAGTATGGGTTGAACTTTTCATCGTCCGTGTGGATTCATGCATGGAAACTTGGTCTTCTATATGTTCACAATATGACAATCACAATTATAAATAATCATAAACATACATTTACAACCATATCCCAGTAGGAGGACTGTCCTGTCGCCTTGACCACTGAGCCAAAGAAGGCCGCTGTTTAAATGTTGCCTGTTACATTGCTTTTATTTACCTGAAATATTAAATAAAATAAATAATTTATATTGTACAGGAAATATGGAGAAAATATGCTTTTGTAAGTAATCAACAAAATTCTCAACAGTTACAGAAAAATTTCAAATAATAAATTGAAATATTTTTTGCTTTAATTACACTTATGCAACTTTATAAGCCAGTTAGCCTGAAACAACCCCATCTACTTTTGCTGCCAGAGTCCCAAAAAGTACCGTCAGGATGAAAAAATCGTATTTTTGCCACAGTTTGCCCTTTTTGCGACAACCGCATGGTTAAATGTTAAAATAGAGTTTAACGAGAGAATCAGGGAGAAACTAAATTTATTTCACCTAATTTCAGACATGAAAAATTAGTGTAGCATTTTCTAGGTCGCATTTATCTCTACTAAAAGTAATTTAAAAGAGAATTTTTGTCGTAGCGTCGCAGGAAAATAGATAGTCTATGTTGGCAGTTTAATTAGAAAAAAGAACGTTATTAGTGGTGCCAGGTTGGAGTCATTATCTTATTTTAGGTTCGGTTTATTAATATCAATATTTTAGGATTTACAAGCCCTCATGAAGTTCAGGTGAAAAAGAGTTGATAGAAGTATAATTAAATACTTCAAAGGCTGGTTTCATAAATTTAGATCAAGTTTTAAATTTTGCCCAAAGAATGAAATCAGTATGGAAAATGCAATTTTAAGTTTTTTATTACTAGCGTTTGTATGCACTGAACGACTTAGTCACGCCGGTAAACAAGCTGGGTAAGACGCGATGTATTCTGGAATGATCTTTAACTTAATCACTCGACAGTCAGTAGGGTTAATGCCTACTACCATTGTTGGAACCTACGTAAAGCGGTATGCATACTCTAGATAAATTTTGGTTGGTACCAAGGAGGCTTTAATTTATAACAAAATTAGATGTTTCCATTCGCATTCTCTACCTACAGATATTGTGTTGTTGTGTTCATCATTATTTATCAGACGTATAATAATATTCAAATTAGTTAAAGTGTACGTATATCATATACAAAATTTCTTTATATATATGATTCTACTGAGCTTGTGCATGGAATTGAACTCTTCCTAAAGTGTAGGACCAATTTTGTTCAGATTTTGTGTGTGTCTTTATGCGGATCGAGGAATCATTTATTGTAACAATTAGACCCGGTAGTTAGTTATGACAAAGCTCTAATATTTTTTAAATAGTCTTATTTTAGCTGGCCTATCTATTTGGAAGGCGCATGTTCATGTTTACCGCCGCAATAACAGCGGTTGCTATTGACATATTATTGGTAATAATAAAATTAAAACCTGCTGTCTTCTATAGATCAAGCTAAACTGAAATTAATTAATTCATCTATATGTTATGTAATACGGCCCTGACTTTCCGGCCATCTGGTTTAAAACTCTCTGAATAGTGAACGACTGGGACGGGTTGATAGACTAGAATAGAACCTTAACCTCGCTTTGTTTGGTCGCGTATATTTCTATTTTGTGTTCATCAAATTATCAAGAAAAGAGAAGACAGGCTGACGTTGGAATGCAATCGTTCCGCAACTACTTGTTTAGTTAAGTGGAGCTCAGGCAAGTGTATGGCAGCTGAACTTGTAAAATCACAAAATGTAGATTGAAAGTGTTCAATGACCCGAGCAATAAACCCTTCCATGTGAGGAACTTTCAAGTTTTAAAAAATACCCTAAGTGCGTGGGTTCCCTGCACATGCATCACAGTTCAAGGAGTAAGGCCATCCAGGGCTAACCGAATTTGCTGTGAATTAACATATTCTACTGGGATTTGAGCAAAAACTTGAGCCGTAGACTATTTTCATCTGGAGTTACCAACATATGGAAAATCATTCTGTAGAGGAGTATCATGAAAATTTTGGTAAAAACAGTACAATTTCGAAGACCTTCAAACGTAAACTTGGGGATGTACCTCATTACGACATAAAATGTACCTTACTCGATATTAAAAACAATTTTGATAACTATAAGCTGTTCATACGGAATAAAAACCATGTACATGTCTGTGGCTGATTCTTTGGGAGGGATGTGTGATGTAATATGGCTCTGACTATCCGCTCATCTGGTTTAAAACTATCTGACTGATGAGCGAGCAAGACAGGTTGTTTTGTTTTCTAATAAATAGGAACCCGAGGAGTGTCGCTCTGTATCGTTGTTCAACAAATGGCCTCTTTTTTCAAAAAAATAAAACAGTTTTTAAGTGATGTAATAGTTTTTTTGATTAATACTATTTTACAAAATATAATTTCTATTCAAATATAGAGCCATGTTATCGAGAGAAAACAGAAAGTATCGGTAAACTTATATATCATGCGGAACTGGCCTCTAACTATCGTTTATGTAGAACGACAGAAGAACACTTGACACGACTTAATTTTAAAGCTATCGTCTGGAGCAACAAAAATAGTCCAGAATGGCCAAGAACTTCATCAAATTAGTTCTTTTGCAAATGAAAGAGTAATGGATCAAAAGAAGCAAAATTAACACGCTCTGTTTATATAACTGCATCGAGAAAATGGATGAGAGAGAAATTATGGCCATTTTGAGTACATTTTTGCTATATCACAATCAATTGCTCTAGTTGTTCAATACCGTTTACAATAGATTATAATACGACAACTGCTTTATTATCATTAAACCAGACAAAGTATTATATGGAGAGCATTTGCGAAGATATGATATACCAACTGTTAATGAAGTTGCATTTATTTTGACTGGAGACCTATTTAAACGTCGAAACATTCGTATAGGATGCAGAGACAGCATGGTACAGATGATCCAAAATAATCATCGTTCTTACAATGCTTTGTGCAATATACAGTGATATTCTGGAAGACAGTGATATCACTTAAACATTAAAGCAAGAAATCCAGTGACAGTTACAATATATTCATTATTTTGTGCTTTCTTTGCATATTATTTATCTTTTTATTCCACTGCACAGAATTTAACTATACATTTAGCGCGATGAACTTATGTGCATACCGATTGATGATTCGGGCCAATCAAGATAAAAACATACTCTGATGTCGCCAGCTATTTCATTAATTGTTGAATGCAAAAGGTGTACATAAATTTTGTGATGCTAAGATCGGTAACGTAGATGGAAAAATTGATAACTTTAACATATTGAATATGTTCTTTTATTATCATATACTGTTAGTCCGAATCATATGCAAATATATAAGAGTAAGGGAAATACTATAATCAGCACTAGGCTCAAGAACTTATTCTTTGTGTGATAATAAGACTGGAACAGGGACTGAGACTGCAAGATAAACCCTTAAATTGAAGGAAAAATTAGGTTATTTTATTAAGATTCAGGGGTTTAACTTGTAGGAATGTTCGTCTGGTCGGTCGGGATATGTGGCTGTAGATGCGATTGTTTATCCGAATACTCACTACTATCTTGTGGAAGGAATTCGCATGGGAACTGAAAACACTGGTTAAATCAAAACTTGTTTATTTCTACGTTAAATGATACATGTGTTCGAGGGGAGAATAGACAGAATATTAGGTGAGGTAAAGGAAGTACGGTAGCGTTGTGGAAGTGGTACTCTTACATGGGGGTAGACAAAAGGAAAAAGAGCGATATGTCGTTGTGGTGGTTTTTTATAGCCGAGAACCGCATGATACCATTCCATTAGCATTGTCAACGTGCCAAATTTAACTAAAGAGTGAACAACATTTTCTGCTACAATATTGAGTAGTTTAGTAAATCTTCTGGAGAGAAGACAAAGCTATTAGAATTAAAGACACAAATTAGATATTAGAGAACTATCCGAAGAATAGAATTATAACAATATCCGAAGGCACAACTGTAACAATCAACCGATAGCAAAGGCTTCTTAATGATATTCCAGAGAAAAAAAAACATGATTTTTTAATATATTTTAACAAACATGGTATTGAACTTATTGGTAATAGTCATCTTTCAATAAAAAATCTTCTAATCGTCTAGTCTTCTAATTCACCATGCAGATATAAATATTATATATCATGATTTATTATTATAATTTAAGTATAGGTATTCTTTAAAATTTTGGAATGTATTATAATTTATATATTCAATAATATTTTAAAACTAGATACTATATCTAATACTATCTTATTTTAGCTTGCGTTTTGATGTAATGAATTTTAGTAAAGCATAATTTGTCATATCTACTAAGCAAAACTTTCAGACCCTATGCGCTTTAGCCATACTTTAGTTTCACTTAGAATTTGATGCCGGAAACCTCAATATCTACGTTCAGAACGTAAAGAACATGCAGCCCAACTGCTCAAGACTTGAACTCGTGGTTAAACAAGACGCCAACTTCGTAAATAATTGCAGTTGGATATGACGTCTAACAGATAATTTCCTTTTAATCTAATGTAACAGACTGTATCTGTCGTCATATAAATTTCAGCCATTATCGATGATTTATAGCAACAAATGTAGTAATATGACGGATACTATACGTTACTGAAATTCTATTA
Source organism: Rhynchophorus ferrugineus (assembly GCF_030347505.1). Taxonomy (NCBI): domain Eukaryota; kingdom Metazoa; phylum Arthropoda; class Insecta; order Coleoptera; family Curculionidae; genus Rhynchophorus; species Rhynchophorus ferrugineus. Next base: position 83,181,038 of record NW_027472580.1, on the reverse strand, counting down.
TTCTATAATTCTAATATTCTATCAGAATTACTAAATTAATATAATAAAAATACATAGAACCTGTCACTTCTTTGGGTGAATAACATATCAAAAACTCTATTGATTTTAAAAAAATTTTTATTGGGAGAAATTCATATAATGTATAATTAAAATATTTTTTGTCATCATGTTTCCACATTTTGTTGTTTTTTTTAGCAACATAGCGAACTATGTTGAAAGAACGGTATTGGTTTGGCATCGATCCACAAAGGCAAGTAATAATCAAAAGGCGCTTGGTCTAGAGTACGCTGGGTACGGCCAAACTTCCCATTCGAACTGCAAATTTAATTGCTATTTAATTGGAGCAATTGCTAATATTTAAATAAAACCATATTCGAATACGACTTTCGTAGCAATATGAAAAGTAGTGTAGAAAAAAGAAATTTTGCGTTGCATCACTAATACAGGTGAGATTTATATCTTCACAACTCTAATCCTGAACTTTAGTAAAAGTAGATGTTAATGAGTGCAGTAGAGTCAATACTTTGGCTCGTGTTAGAGTACAAAAATTGACGAAGTAATTGCGATTAATTTTTGGGCTGCAAAGGAACTTTATATCATAAAATTGTATTTTTTTATATAACAACAAGTAGGTAGATACATATAAAGTATGATGATAAGTACTACCGAGTGATGTGACAAAATTTTCTACATATTTGTAACGTAACAAATATTATTTTTCAGAGCAATTTGTAATAATAAAAAACTGAAAATATTAATATTCTCTATCAAAATGGATATAAATTATATAGGAATCATAAATAACCCTTTATATAATATATTACTTTTATATTAATTAAATGATAACATATGGTTAAAATGTGATTAATTAATGCAAATAATTTTTACCACATGTAACTAATTAGTTCCAAATCAAAACTTACTACTGTGGTTAAATACTATACAGTTATTTAAATTTAAACAAAAAGGTCTTGTTAATCGTTAAGGGGTAACCTGTTCAATTTTAATGTGCTTCAATATATTTTTTATAGAAAATAATTTAATTAAAAAAGGTTGAAGATATACAAGTACAGGAGAAATCGTGGCAAAATGCAGGAATTATAGATTATCCTCAATTAACCAAAATAGATTTGGTAGTAGTCTTATCTCATCATTAAAGGCTTTAGTTAAAGTTTTGAATGCCATAATGAAGTCTTCTGGAGCAATTGCTAATATTTAAATAAAATCATATTCGAATACGACTTTCGTAGCAATATGAAAAGTAGTGTAGAAAAAAGAAATTTTGCGTTGCATCACTAATACAGGTGAGATTTATATCTTCACAACTCTAATCCTGAACTTTAGTAAAAGTAGATGTTAATGAGTGCAGTAGAGTCAATACTTTGGCTCGTGTTAGAGTACAAAAATTGACGAAGTAATTGCGATGAATTTTTGGGCTGCAAAGGAACTTTATATCATAAAATTGTATTTTTTTATATAACAATAAGTAGATACCTTATACATCATATAAAGTATGATGATAAGTACTACTGAGTGATGTGATAAAATTTTCTACATATTTGTAATGTAACAAATATTATTTTTAAGAGCAATTTGTAATACTAAAAAACTGAAAATATTAATATTCTCTATCAAAAAGGAAATAAATTATATAGGAATCATAAATAACCCTTTATATAATATATTATATCAAATGTATTGGCTCATTGGGCGCAAATCCAAGTTATCATTAGATAACAAGGTATTGCTGTATGAGTCTATACTCAAGCCCATTTGGACATATGGAATTCAGCTATGGGGTACCGCTAGCAAATCTAATATATCCATCATTCAACGGTTCCAAAATAAGGTGTTGAGTGCCATTGTTGATGCTCCGTACTATATTTCAAATAAAGTGATACAACGCGATATTCCTCTAGAATCTATAACGAGTGTAATCCAACGTGTTTGTGTGAAGTACTTCGAAAGAGTGTCAGTGCATCCCAATGTACTCGCTAATCAGCTAAATATGCGACGTGATAGTGAAGTGCGTAGACTAAAACGTTTAACACCACCTGATCTGATTACTGGACATATGTAGAGTTTAGAATAAGTATTAGAATAAGACTAATTAATTAAGATAATATTTTATACAGAAGATTGCTTAATGAAGTGATTTTCTACATGTCATGTATATATAATATAAACAGAAGAAATACTTATTGCCAATCGGGCAGATTGTGGACTCACGAAAAAAAATATAATATATTACTTTTATATTAATTAAATGATAACATATAGTTAAAATGTGATTAATTAATGCAAATAATTTTTACCACATGTAACTAATTAGTTCCAAATCAAAACTTACTACTGTGGTTAAATGCTATACAGTTATTTAAATTTTTAAGTTTTGAGATATTCTAGTGAAAAAAATTGACATTAAAGGATGTTGTTTATAGATTTATTTCTAAATTAACATATTATTAAAGATTTTTCGCCAATGTTAAAATCTGATCTATAGTTTTAATTTATTTACAATGAAATATTTAAAACCTAGATGTAGTACATTAGCGTATTTTAGGAATTGATTGCTTTACTACAAAACTGTCGTGAAAATAAAATCTTTTCAAACCTTAATTCCTTAATCTCCTTTCGCACAAGAACTAAATAATACATTACAGCATCTTTGTTCTAAGATGATATATTGCATATTTCAGTATTATTTATAATAATTGATATTTATTCATCATTTCTCTTTGTAAAAGTAATATGAATAGAAGATATGGTTTTTGGTGATGACGATTACTGATAACTGATATATTAATTTATTTGTATTTATATATTAGGCTTATGAATCATAATAACAGTACGCTGATAGTAGTACCGCTACTCATTTTATGGAGACACAAACAAGGCATTATGCCCTTTTTACTACGGTAAATATATTAATTGACTGACAATCTAAAAATTTGGCGGTGTTACCTTGTGTAAAGTATGTGTTTTACTTTTACGTACATAGTTTTCATTTCCAAAAACATTGTAAGACCGCATTTGTTTAGTTGTTGAAGGGCATTATCCAGCAAGAGGTCATTGAAAGCACTTTTGGTCTACTTATATCTCAATACAATATCACCTTCATTATTAGTATTATAGCGAAGTAGTAGGAAATTAAGCGTATGTACAATCTTAAGTTATTTGAGTCGGATGAACTCCAAGATGTTAAATATATTGGTTACAGGATATGTTGCCGAATTGTGACATTTTATATATATTATCAGGAAATATTATTGGCAAATTAAACTAATATGATTCTCATGAAATAATTTATAAAATAAAATGCCACCTTATTAAGCCTACCCATGTGAATTTTAACCACAAATAAATATTTTGCCTAGTTCTAGAGTAATTTCATATATTAACATAGCAAAATATGTATTTACGTTTAAACGTTTAAACGATCCATAGAATATCAGAAATGAGAACATCCACTAAGATCTGCGAAGAAATTAAACCGTTTCGCGAAAAAAAAGGGAGATTGCGTGAGTATAAAAACGTGGAAGTCCTACAGCTACTTTACAACAGTAGACGTAAGCGGAGGTTGGAAAGACAAAACTCTTTGAATTAGTATAGTGAAGTTATATATGAAAAAATATCGAGTTATAAACTTATGTGAAGTGTATGTTGTGTGTGGGTATATTTTAAAGACAGTATTTCAGTTTCGTTCCAATGCGTTAGATCTACTTATGTTCATTATCATTAAGAAAATACTACTAGATATATAAAACTAATTGTAATATATGTCACATGATTTTTAATTGAAACCTATTTGAAACTTGAAACTATTCATACTATTTAATTAAATTGAACTGCGGTCTACTTGCGGCAGGGCTTGCCTTTGGCCAGCTATGGTAATTAATAATAAATAGTCACTTTTTTGTTACCTTTCATGTTTTAATACCAAAGTTAATTTTGAATATTAATTATATTTTTCTAACAAATTAGTAAAGCAAAGGAACTTTATAATTATATTGTATCTAGATGAGTCCTATACATTCCTGAACGAAGCTAATCATCCACGGAGTACGATAATTCTGCTTTAAATCGTTATGTGTACCGTAATGCTATGTTTATTGCCATTAATCATCGATCTGAAAATTTATGGCGACGTATACAGACTGTTGCATTTGATTAGAAGGAAACTCTTTATTCGATGTCGCATTAACGAAGTTAGTATCGCTTTTAACGAGGACTAGCATTTCCGATACTTTGTTGCTAAGTTATGCATCACTTGAATCAGCAAATTACAGGTTTCTTTTGTTAGTGATGACAATCGGTTACAATCAGGATAGTTTTGATAAACTATGATTTTAAAAATCCAATAAATATATGGCGTCTAAGATTTCGTCGATATTGATTAGGTGCTTGTATGTATTCCGATCATTTTTCACTTTAAAAAGGCATTTTTGGGGAGAATTCGTTTTGATATATATTAATGAAACTAGTTTTCCTTATTTTCTATACATTTTTTACATATATCTGGTAACATAGAGAAACCGTGTCGAGTGAACGGTGTTGGCGGCGATTTAAGGCATTCATATGTTTTCGCACATCCTTACAATTTTAAAACCGTGTGTCAGTTAAGCCACACTGAATCGAATTCAACAAGTAGTAGTCGAAAGGCGTTATGTCTGGTGAGTACGCTAGGTACGACAGATCTTCCCATTCGGGCTGTGGGTTGTAAATTTTCGATGGTTTTCATGCCAAAGGATGATTTTGGACGTTAACTATTTCTGGAGGGAGTTTTCTTTTGCAAGAATACCTCATTAAATTGTTTCAGTGTAATTAATCGATTATTTTTCTCCCATTTTAAATTTTTTCAACTTAACGATAACTGGAAATAATTGATCTATCATCTATTAAACTCTTTGAACTTTTTTTGAAAATTTAAACTGAGTTCTCGTTGAATTAGTTCCTTTAAAGTGTTTTCTATATTTTTTACGTTCTTTTTTTACGTTTCTTTCGTTCATATATAGCATATTAAAAATGTGTGTCAGCCAAGTCACACTGAATCGCATTCAACAAGTCGTAGTCAAAAGCTCTTATGTCTGGTGAGTGTGCTAAGTGCGATAGATCCTCCCATTCGGGTTGTGAATTGTAAGTTCTCGATGGTTATCATGCCAAAGAATGATTTTGGATGTTTACTAACTATTCCTGTAGGGAGACTTCTTTTGCAAGAATACCTCCTTAAATTATTTCAGTGTAATTAGTCGATTATTTTTCTCTCATTTTAATTTTTTTCAACTGAACAATAACTGGAATTAATTGATTTTTCAACTATTAAACTCTTTGAACCTTTTTTGAGAGTTTGAGCTGGGTTCTCGTTGAATAAGTTTCTTTAAGGTGTTTTCTATATTTTTTTAAATTCTTTTTTTACATTTTTCTCGTTCATCTTGAATGTTTGTTGTTCACACTGAATCGAATTCAAAAAGTCGTAGTCAAAAGCTGTTATGTCTGGTGAGTGTGCTAGGTGCGACAGTTCTTCCCATTCGGATTGTGAGTTGTAAGTTCTCGATGGTTGTCATGCCAAAGAATGATTTTGGATGTTTAGTGACTATCTCTGGAGGGAGTTTTCTTTTGCAAGAACACCTCATTAAATTGTTTCAGTGAATTAATCGATTACTTTTCTCCCATTTTAAATTTTTTCAACTAAACGATAACTGGAAATAATTGATTTTTCAACTATTAAACTGTTTGAATCTTTTTTGAGAGTTTGAGGGAGGTTCTCGTTGAATAAGTTCTTCAAGGTATTTTCTATATTTTTTACATATTTCTGGTAACATGGCGATACCGTATTTGGTGAACGGTGTTGAAAGCGATTTAAGGCATTGATATGTTTTCGCACATCCTTAGCATTTTAGAAGTGTGTGCCAGCCAAGCCACATCGAATATAATTCAACAAGTGGTAGTCAAAAGGCGTTATGTTAGGTCAGTGTGCTAGATGTAACAGAGCTTCCTATTCGAGTTATGAGTTATAAATTGTCGAGCGTTGTCATGCAGAAGGATGATTTTAGATCTTTACTCGCAATTTCTGGTGCTTTAGTTTGTAAGAATACCCCATTAAATTGTTTCAGTGTATATAATCGATTAATTTTCTCTTATTTCTATTTTTTTATGTCAACGGAAAAACCGGAAATAATAGATTTATCAACTATTAAACTGTCTGAACTTTTTGAGAGTTTGAGCTGCGTTCTCGTCCAGTTTCATTTTAACTCTTGATGCGCAAATTAACATAATTATTACTAAGTTAATGTCAATGAAATATAATTCAATTAAATATTTAACCCGAGTAATATATAGATGGGCGATATTTCCATAGCTACTCCATAAATTCATCATGGTTAGATCATTCTACCTTCTGACGCTTCTCGCAACCCCGAAAATAATTTGTTTATTTAACGAGAGAGTTTAATAAATTAAATAAAAATAATATTCTATTAGAAAACCAGTCATTTTTACAATTAAGAGACATAATACAGTGAAAAAAGTTATTAAGAAGCTTTATTTTATCAATCACTAGCGACCCGCCCCGGCTTCGCACGGGTGCAATGCTGATACTAAATTAAATACACTACAGAAAAAATATGAACGTTGTATATAAAAACATAGCGGCCCGCTCCGACTTTGCACGGGCATAAAATATATATGCCTATGTCACTCAATGAAAACATGATTAAAATCGATCCAGTATTTTTGGTTCATTCATTACTGCCCTTGGCCTGCACGCATTAAATTTGGAGTAAAACAATTCCTCTTCCCCTATACTTACTATGAAGATTTCCTGCTATCTTTGGAATATCTAAATTCATACAATTTTTATTACATTACACATTTTTAAACGCAAATTTTAAATTTGTAATATCTCCGAAAATATTTGTTTAATTTACATGCTGTAAGGAACCATATTGATCTATATTAATTGCACACTGTATTTAAGGTACTTAATTCGATAAGGATTAATGCCGTATTGCTTAAAATAGCTTCGTAAATAAGCCATTTTCTCACGTAAAAAGTAAACAATAAAAATGGTTAATGTGGGTTATCCCTAAAAGATAAACATATACCATTGCGGACTTTTTTGTAGACCTTTTTATGGTGTACAATACTGTAGTACATTAATTTGATCTAACTCGTAGGGTTAAGCAGCGTTTTCGCTAATTGCTAAATAAGCCTAAAAAAATAGGTTAATTTACGACATCACGTTAGAAACCTCTAAAATTAGCAATGTTGCCTTAGTATATTATGCATGTATTATACATATAAGCCTTCCTCTTGAATCACTCTATCTATTGAAAAAAACCGCATCAAAATCCGTTGCGTAGTTTTAAATATTTAAGCGCACATAGGGATATAGGGACAGAAAAGGCGACTTTGTTTTATACTATGTAGTGATTAATCAAATTATTTAGAAAAAGACAATCGTACTAAAAATGAGAGCATAACTTTCCTAGCTTAACTAAAATAAACCCGAGGATTTAGCTTTAAACAACGGAAACTCTCTGAGACAGATTTAGAAACGATCGAATATATGTTTCGTGAGTTATTTAAGAAATCAATTCAATGGTCGTGGTTAAAACTTCGGCTTTTTCCTCTGGAGGCGTCCAACCTAAATTATCTGTTCCTAAATCAATTTTCGAGTTTGGAGTTTGAAATTTAACCGCAATTTATCCGGTGAAAACGTGCACGATATATCGTCGAGCTGCTCGAGACTTAAAATTATCCTTAAACGAGACATTAGCCCTGTTAATATTGTATGTGTAATTGACTTTAAGATTGGGTAAATTAGTTTTAATTAATTGCAGTTGTTATATGAGTCTTTCGGTGTAAGCAAGAACTACTATAAACATTATATATTATTAAACACTATTAAGGCTGTGTATTTTCTCTATGTATGTATACATTTGAGGTACTTTAATAGAACCACTTTAGTACTTATCTTAGAATTTTTTGCAATATTTATATTTATTATTTTAGGATATATCTATGCCTTTTTAAACCATATGCAACCAATGTATTTTTATTATAATCCAACTATTTTTCTTTCCCTCCGAGTAAACGTCATTATAAAATAACAGCTGTCAATAAATGTAATCGATGAAGACTTCTACTTTCTTTTAAAGTGTAAGTCCAAAGTGCCCGGGAAAGTGTTTTTATTATATTCTAACACTTTAATCAGCCATTAATATCACACCCGGTCTGGTTAATTAATCCTTCAAGGGTACGTTAACTTATTAATCTTAGAGATTCAAAACCATCAAGAGAATTAAGCTCAGATGACACTGATCAGGTAATTGTTATTCACTGCCTCTATTTCATTTCTTATATTCCTAAAGTTATAAGGCGCAATATTATAATTCCCATTATGAACACTGTACTTTTTTTACGCTGTTTTGTCAATTCTGCCGTGGTGGGCATCGAACTTGATTAGTTCCTTGTATTCTTATGCTCTATGGCTGTAGTTATATGAACAACGAGGGCTCGCCTACTTAACACCCTGTCATCCAGGCCTGCATGCTGCCACGTCCTGCCTTGACTTCAAAGTTACTGCTTCATATTTATGATTGTGGTTATTTATCACATCACTACATAGCATAAAACAAAGTCGCCTTTTCTGTCCCTATATCATAATACATGTAATACATGCATAATATACTAAGGCAACATTGCTAATTTTAAAGGTTTCTAACGTGATGTCGTAAATTAACCTATTTTTTAGGCTTATTTAGCAATTAGCAAAAACGCTGCCTAACCCTACGAGTTAGATCAAATTAATGTACTACAGTATTGTACACCATAAAAAGGTCTACAAAAAAGTCCGCGATGGTATATGTTTATCTTTTAGGGATAACCCACATTAACCATTTTTATTGTTTACTTTTTAGGTGAGAAAATGGCTTATTTACGAAGCTATTTTAAGCAATACGGCATTAATCCTTATCGAATTAAGTACCTTAAATGCAGTGTGCAATTAATATAGATCAATATGGTTCCTTACAGCATGTAAATTAAACAAATATTTTCGGAGATATTACAAATTTAAAATTTGCGTTTAAAAATGTGTAATGTTATAAAATTGTATGAATTTAGATATTCCAAAGATAGCAGGAAATCTTCATAGTAAGTATAGGGGAAGAGGAATTGTTTTACTCCAAATTTAATGCGTGCAGGCCAAGGGCAGTAATGAATGAACCAAAAATACTGGATCGATTTTAATCATGTTTTCATTGAGTGACATAGGCATATATATTTTATGCCCGTGCAAAGTCGGAGCGGGCCGCTATGTTTTTATATACAACGTTCATATTTTTTCTGTAGTGTATTTAATTTAGTATCAGCATTGCACCCGTGCGAAGCCGGGGCGGGTCGCTAGTTTTATAATAAAACGTGAACAAATCAATAAATAGCGATGCATGCGAGAAATGATCTGGGGTATATATTAGAAGAGAGAACAAAGCATTCTTGACGTTACTGACAGTACTGTCTACGAATTACAGTAGCAATGCAAATCACGGCCGGATTTTTTATTATGTTTGTTATTTCTCAATAACCATTAGCGCATAATTACAGTCGTTTGTTTGCTATATACTAATTAAATTTTAAACTTTAGAAACAATGGTAAACTTCAAATAAGTTAAATTTGATAGTTGGGATATTTGTAACGTGATTGTTGGACAATAGAGATGACGACTTTTGTTCGGATGGATCATTTATTTCGAGAAGAAATCAAATACTAGATCTTAATTTTGATGTTTTAATAAATTGTTCTGTAGATCGTATCACAAAATTATCTATATTGTATTAGTTTATAAATTGAATTTAAGGGATTTACAATACCTGCTGTTAGTGTAAACCGCATTGGGCACATTTGTAACCAACTTTATTTTGAAGCCTCACTGGAAACTTTTAGACTTTTCACTGTTAAATATCCAAATTTGTACAGTGTAAATCTTATTTGTGTTAAGTTTCCGTTTCTTCTATATGGTTCGAGTATTCGCACCGTATGCTACCCATGAAGTAAATTCGCAACAATTTTGGATCGCGATCAGCTCGACTTATCTTGTTAATTATTCTGTAAAGCTCCGAGACTTGGACAGTGATAGAGTCAGACATTGGTAAACTTGTGGTCATTTACATCTGATTTTTAAGACAAATTCTACAAAAATTTCTTCGAGATCGTATTGTTATTCATTTAAGTTTCTATAATCAGTAATCAGTTAATATATTCCAATAAAATAAAAAAACACCCAAGTCAAGCGACCTGGTATAGCTGTCAGATCGGTTACACAGAAAATAAAAACAAACCCAACGGGTAGCCATACGAGCTAATAGTTTAGTTCGCTGTTCATAACGTACTAAATAAAATGAACGATAGTGTTCATTAGAATTAAGTAAATATTTGTTTACTAAAAGGAAAGGTGAGTGGTTAAAACATTATCAAACGAAGTTACTCTCTTTTAAGCAGTGTTTCGGTTATTCCCGCATTGTTCGAATTATTACAAATTTATGGCAAGTTTTCATAAAAACGATTTGGAATAGTATGGCCACGTAATGTTATATTTTAGATTTTTTGCAGAGAAAACCAACTTCATATTGAAGCCTCACTGGCAAGTTTGACTTTTCAGTATTAAATATCCAAATCTGTACTGTGTAAATCTCATTTGTGGGAAGTCTTCATTTCTTCCACATGGTTCGAGTATTCGCACCGTACGCCACCGATAAAGTAAATTGTCAAGAATCTTGAATGGCCATCTATCATTGAGATCGAAAAAACTAGATATAAGTTCAAGTATAGATGGGTAAATAATAAAGTAAAAATTAAAATAATAAGTAAAATAAATATTAACAGAGATCAGGGATAAAAAAGTAAAAACAGAGATCAAAATAAATGAAAGTAGTTGTTACTTACACAATATGTCGCAAAATAATTAAAGAAAATAACCTGCAAGATCTTGGTGTCCAGGCGGCCGGCTGACAGTTCTGAAAAAATAAGAAAATGTACCTGAGAAACCAATTTTCAATAACACGAGCGAAGTAAAAAAATATACGCTACATATACGTTATATTTATTATGTTATATATGTTAATTTCATTAACAGGGAGCAGTCATTATCACGACATATACTTCTAATGTCAGAAAATGTTGGTAAATATAACAATGCTAACAGATAATATACTGGCAGCCAAAAGAACGGGTTATTTATTATTGTATTAGTTACCTTTTAACCCACAAGTACAGATAATCGATGGTATTGATAATATGAATAAAAGACACTTCAAAGTGATCACATGGTAGTAGTTAAAATAATATTGTAATTAGATAAATAGGCGTATTAAGCTAAATTGCGTGTATATAGTAGTGTAGGAATGTTCGGTGGGTCGGTAGGTCGGAATGTGTAGCTGTCGATGCGATTGTTTGTCCGAATACTCACTACTATTTTTGGAAGGAATTTGCATGAGAACTAAAAACACTGATTAACGAAATACTTGTTTATTGTGATATTAAACGATACATGTGGTCGACGGGAGAATGGACAGGATATTAGGTTAGATAGAGGAAGTACGGTAGCGCTGTGGAAGTGGTACTATTACAAGGGGGTAGAGAAAAGAAAAGAGAGCGGGACGTCATCGTGGTGATCTTTATAGCCGGGAACCGCATGGTACCAATCCACCGGCGTTGCCAACTTTTGAACTTGCTGTAGGTAAATGAGTGGTGGCCTTAAGGGTCGTAACGACCGCTACAGTAGAATATAAAATAAGCGCAGTAAATAGGTTAAATAAGGTTTTTGATTATTTCTATTTAGTTATGACAACAATTATTATGAACATATTATATTTTAACATGTTTTTTTTTTGTGTTAAAAATCTAAGTTTGATTATTTATAATTTTTAGCGAATTCCGTATTTATATTTTAAAGTCGATTCAATTTTTTTTTTAAATATTTTTATTATGCCTATTGTGGTACATTTTCAGTATTTACATATAATACAGGATGCTTAGTAAAACCGTCAGGTTTTCGATGCAAATAACAAATTTCAAAACAATAAAAGGGGACAGATTCGTTTTCCTTTCTATTTAGACCCAATGAAGCAAACACATCCCGTTCTCCTGCAGTTATTCCTACTGGATCCTCCTTCACCTTCTCCCAGTCACCTCTCCTCGACCGGTCCAATCTACACAAATCGCTCGATTAAGCCGGAGCAATCGTCGGCGCCGTTGCAGAATTTAAAATGAGGGTACGAATGAAAACATAATGTGGCACGGCCGAGTTATCGCTTACGGGGCTTCTTCTCAAATTACACTGAATCAATATTGAACAAGCCGAAAACGTTGTTAACTTGGGCCGTGTTTGCGCTGAAGCAATCCTGAGACTTTAGTCCTTGACCGAAAGATCATCGTTACGTCGTCGTCTGCGTCAGCCCCCCATCTCGTGTTTTGTTTCGCTGGTCCAATTACAATTCTTAACTTTTTAAGAAGAAAAGAGAAGTTCCAGCATACTTACATAAATATTAATTGACACGTTGTTAAAAAAACGAATATATTTAAAATTACAGGTGGTACTTAATACTAAAGAAGTTCTGACAAAAATTAATTTCCTTTAAAAAACTTTTTTTTTTAACGGAAATAAGACGAGACTGGTTTAACGGCGATGCAAAGCGACGCTGAGGGTAAAAACAGGTAAAAATCATCCCGAGGTCTATTCAAAACAGATGGCCCCTCAGATCACAGCGCAGTTCATGGCCAGTGCAATACTAGTCGTATAATATAACTTTTTTTTGTTCTGGTCTAAAAACAGGCGGTGGAATGCATGACGCATACCTGGTCGCGGAGGTTTGCCCTGGAGTGACAAGTTGGACCGGGTTATGTGGGACTGCCTCTGGACTTACCACTACATTAATCCGAAACCGCCTCACAGTTGACTGCTACTGCATTAAATTTGGGAATATGGCCCCAGCAGATCGGGCAGCCTTTATTGAGCACGAGGACTCGGGGACTCTATTGATTCGCGAACTTGAGTTAACACACGACTGGATAATGTCGTATGGGTGCAAAATTTATGACTGCAACGACGGATGAGGTCATTTTAGTCTAGAAAATGTTAGCGGTGACGCGGTGCTAAGCTCTTAGCATATCACCAGCTCGCGAGCAAGCGCGTTTTCAGAAGAACTTGAGCCGAGTTGTTATTTGTGGAATGAATTGCTTGATTTCTGGACTGTCAATTTCCCTATGAATTTGATTATTTCTGACAAACCATGAAGCGTTTAATATTCTCCTGATGAGCTTATTTTGAAAAACTTGAAGCGGTTTCACCTGGTTAGGTCTAACAAACTTGAAGTAGACATTAGATCCGTAGAGGAGTATGGACCGAATTAACATCTTGTAAACTAAGCATTTGATGGAGATGGAACGTCTGCCAGAAGAGCAGGTCCTAGAAGATTGCAGGTTTGCTATCCCCGAACCTTTCTGGATTCCTTTTTGGATTTGCAAATGCCAACCGAACCGTCGGCCGAAGTGGAGACCTAGGTACGTGACATTATCCAGCCATGGAATTGGTGCGGTGTTGCAGTGGGCAGTGCGTAACTCTTCTTATAGAAAATTATGGCCTGGGTTTTCAGAGGATTGATTTACAACCGCAAAAATTTGAACCACTTCACTGCATGATCGAGGTGCTTCTTTAAACGTTCTTGAATTGTAAATTCGAACCTGGAGGCCGTGAATATAGCAGTGTCCTCAGTGTAAAACGCGACGTTTGCTATTTTCTCGGATATTAATATGAGAATCGAGTCTTTACTCATTGTTCAATTTAATTATAGATATTACCTTCTTGATTCACTTAGTGACAGTGGTGATCTGAAAGTCTCTCTGTTTTTATAGAGGAATGATTACTTTAAATTATCTAAATCCATCTATCATTTCTAAGAACTTCCTATTTGTGATAACTCTTCCTGTTCCCAAAGAGGTAGCTCCAAACGTCATAGGTTTAGTATCTATTTTGGAGTAATTGGTTTAAAGCTTTATTCATATACAGGTATTAATAACCATCAAACTAATTCGGATATTCCATAGGAATCCAAAATTATTCCATTAAAAGTCTTGGCATTAAAGATATAGTCCACTATTATCGAAACTCAACTTCCGATATCTAAATTTTAAGTTCCGAATTACTCACATAATTACAGCCATTACTTCACCTGCATTGTTTGTTTCTTATAATCATCCGCAATTAAGATTCAGCAATACAAATATGATGCTTTTGAGAATATCGTATCATATCTAAATTTGTGAAATTTGCAGAATGATTTTTGAGACTTTTAACTAATTTAACTAATTTAACTGCTAAGATAGGCTGCATTTAATTGATTTTCCTCTAAATATTAGTATTTTCTTGAACGAAGTAGCAATCATTGTAGAACATCGACATCTATAGTTTCAATAGTAAAATAAGGTAATGGCCCCTAATGTATTTACTAGTTCATTCAGATAGTATTCAATGGATTATTGCATTAGTTTTGTGTGAGTGCGAAAATATTTGCTAAAATTCAAGTGAAATCAAAGGTGTTCGTCAAAAAGATGTCACTCTGCTGTTTTTCAGCATAATATCCAATGAAATGTGAAAATATTTTTAAAACAGACATAGCATTCATTATTATACTACAAACTCATTGAACAATTTGATATTCACTGATGATATTCCGTTAATGGTTAATGCAGATATTTAGTCTGCTAACGTTCTTCATGATATCCGAGTAGATCGTATTGCAGAGCCATATGGCTTGAGAATTAATGAAAATTAGACCAAAGTATGATAACTGACGAATCGTTATTATGAATCTCAACTCAATCCAGTTAGACCAAATGCAGGATTAAAAAAAATTAAGTCCAGTACTACACAAGACCACTGAAGTAGCAAACCGAATCGGTCATGTCGCGGGAGATTTTACTTCTCTAAGATAGTACGTGAAGAATTGGGACAATCACTACATAGTATAAAACAAAGTCGCCTTTTCTGTCCCTATATCCCTATGTGCGCTTAAATCTTTAAAACTACGCAACCGATTTTGATGCGGTTTTTTTCAATAGATAGAGAGATTCAAGAGGAAGGTTTATATGTATAATACATGCATAATATACTAAGGCCACATTGCTAATTTTAGAGGTTTCTAACGTGATGTCGTAAATTAACCTATTTTTTTAGGCTTATTTAGTAATTAGCAAAAACGCTGCCTAACCCTACGAGTTAGATCAAATTAATGTACTACAGTATTGTACACCATAAAAAGGTCTACAAAAAAGTCCGCAATGGTATATGTTTATCTTTTAGGGATAACCCACATTAACCATTTTTATTGTTTACTTTTTACGTGAGAAAATGGCTTATTTACGAAGCTATTTTAAGCAATACGGCATTAATCCTTATCGAATTAAGTACCTTAAATACAGTGTGCAATTAATATAGATCAATATGGTTCCTTACAGCATGTAAATTAAACAAATATTTTCGGAGATATTACAAATTTAAAATTTGCGTTTAAAAATGTGTAATGTAATAAAAATTGTATGAATTTAGATATTCCAAAGATAGCAGGAAATCTTCATAGTAAGTATAGGGGAAGAGGAATTGTTTTACTCCAAATTTAATGCGTGCAGGCCAAGGGCAGTAATGAATGAACCAAAAATACTGGATCGATTTTAATCATGTTTTCATTGAGTATCTCTCTACTATCAATAATTCAAAATATTGCAGATGAAACTAACATTGTCTTTTGCATTTCAAATTTACCTTGCAATTCAGCTTATTGTTCCCTTTCTCTAAGCTGCTTCACACCTTGTCCATCAAACTGGTCAATGTTTTTGCACAATATTTTAATAATTGTCCGTCCAATATCAGAAATATCTTCACATCGTCAGAATTTTACACATTTCTGTTACTGTTTGATTTTTCATAATTGAAATTGGATCTATTTTAAGTAATACTCTCCATTTTCATCCTTAATATCACATCATCACCAGCGTCAACGTACATTAACTCATACACTGCTGTCATTATCACAAAACTTGAATAATCTTTACTGATTTCTTACATTATTATAGTCAAGATAGTAACTTTATTGAATATTTATATATCATATGCCAAGAAATTTTTATTAGTTACATCTTACATTCAATATGCGTAGCACAATCTTAATTTACAAATTGATTTATTACTACTGTTCTGTTGTACTTGTATTAAGATACAAGCAAGGCGTGTAGGGGATTAATATATCAGTATGCACTTCCCAAATTAGAATAAAACTAATCTACCTAAGCTAAAGTTAAAAATACTAAAAATTGGCTAAACTACTTCGTATGGTTTGGTTCTCATCAATCTTCTGATTTTCTGCATATTGTCCAGTACTGTCTTGCTTTTACGTTGCTATGGTATAGCAAGTTTGTTTGAGATCTTAGTGCGAAATCTTGGATCACTTCGTATATCTATTTGATTCCGAGGTTATGGTGCAGCTCTTCGTTAGTTACGTTGCGATAGGCATTGGTAATTAATCGTAGAACTTTATTTTGGGTGCATTGGATTACTAGTTGGTTTAATGTTTAGTGTTATCCCATATTTGCACCCCATAGGTCCAAATAGACTTTATGATTATAGATCAAGTTGAGAGTATCTTCCGACAAACCATTGTAGTTGCTTGACTTTGAGTCCCATTTGCTCTGCTTTTTGTCTCACATGATGTTTCCAGTTTAACTTACCATCAAGATATATTCCGAGCTACTTAAATTCGCCGCAACGCAAACATGGAGAGATTTGGACCTATTAAGGTGTATTTTCGGTCTCTAGTCCATTTGTAGATCTTGTGGGCCGCTACTTGTACTTTTTCTATAGCCGTAGACAGAGATACATCTTCGTCATTACAACTGTGACGTCAGCAAATGTTTCAAATACTGTTTCTTTTGATACTGGGATATCAGTAGTATAGAGCAGATATAGAAATGGTCCCAAAACACTACCTTGTGAAACTCCATCCAAAATAGGTTTAAGTGTTGAGAATGTCCCTTCATGCGATGCGTAACAATTTGCTCATTTTGTAGATTAATTCAAATTGCCATGCCCGGCAAAAGGTTTTTTCAAAAAATTCCGGTTACTCAGGAATATTGAAGGGCAATATTTATTTTCTTCGAATTTTCAACAACCGTTGTTACTCTGTGCACTTGGTTGATTGTCGAGTGATGACCCTGACATCCAAACTGGAAATCTGGTATTTCGATAAATGGTTAATTACGTTTATAACTGTAATGTCTCAAAAAAATTTTATGTGGCAGGTGGCAGTGAAATAGATCCAACTCGTTCTGCTGGTATGCCAGGTTTTTTACGCATAATCATTCGAGCAACCTTAACACAGTCCGGAACATGGTTCAGTCTCAAACAGGCATTGTCATATGTCAACAATTTATTAAGAATTAAACTATTTCTTAGAGTTAATTTAGCATAACTTGACGATGTTTCCGCATCAAGGCCTACAGAGAAAATTTAAAACGAACGAAGGGCGACGAAAATTACAGTGAAATCTTGAAGCAGAAATAATTTTTATTTTATTGATTCCATATTGATGCTGTTTAGAGATTAATATTCGACTAGTCACTATCATAAGGCCTTGAACGATGAGATAATTAATTTAGTGACTCTTGTAGGATTTCGTTAATTGCTCATAGTATATTTATCAAGAAACATTAGTGTTCTTTACAACCTGTAACAATTCCAGAATAAGCTTGTTTTTTCTCGTCAATTTATGTTTTGTCATTACTTCCCAACCTACGCATTCCGTGTAAACAATTCTCATTTTTCGTTAGTTGTTACGTCGGAATCCGACCTTTCCTCACCTCGATGGGATTAATCTAAACAAATCGCTTGATTAAGCCGAGCCAACGGTCGGCGTCGTTGCAGAATTTAAACGAGAGTTTTTGGCCGAACCGAAGGCCTAATCCCAACCCGTCTGAGTTATCGGGTATTTGCTGATTCTCAGTGTACAATTGTAAGTAAATCAATATCGACCCGACCGAAAACGGCGGCGACTTTTGTTTCGTGCGTGTGTGCCTTGGGCTGCTGAAAAACTTTCCGGCCTGCCGTGAAGTTCGATATTATCGGTATTATGTCTGGATTAATTTGGAGAAGATCATCTAATTTATTTTAGCGCATTATTGGCAATTGATATAGTGTTGTTTATTTTTATTATGGCTCCTTTTAACAATTAATAATTAATGATTCTAAAATACCAGACGCCTGATAACGTAAACAACC
Source organism: Rhynchophorus ferrugineus (assembly GCF_030347505.1). Classification (NCBI taxonomy): domain Eukaryota; kingdom Metazoa; phylum Arthropoda; class Insecta; order Coleoptera; family Curculionidae; genus Rhynchophorus; species Rhynchophorus ferrugineus. The sequence continues at coordinate 83,162,712 of NW_027472580.1, read as the reverse complement.
AATAATGAAAATATTGCATTAAAATAAACACACAATTCGTATCACTAGATTCATTGGAGTAAGGTAAAAAATATACGCTCGATAATGTAAAGAGTTTATATATTTGTTATATATTTGTGCTATTATATTTAGTAAAACAACATAAAACAATTTAACAACTTAAATAAATAAAAACAGAGATCCATATATACGATGTAACAACTTCTTATACAATAAATGTCAAAATAAATAAAGCAAATTCTAAGCATACGAGATATTGATGTTGAGGTAGTCGGGTGACAATTTTGAAACCATAATGAAATCGAACCTAAGAAATCATTAAATACAAGTACAAGTATACACTAAATAAACAAAGAACGAAGCTATTTTATTTGAAAATGTAGTTGAAGAAGTTATTCTTTTAATCATCCTGGTTATCGTCCAACCATCATATTATTATTGTTTTTGTGTGAGTGAGGAATATGGAATTGAAGGAATACGAATACAAAATAGAGAATATGGGAATAAAAGAAGTAATAAAAATATGCAGCAGTTAAAATAAAACTAGCTACATAATTTGAATAGATGGAACACATAGGACTAATAAACGAAATTCTGAATTATTAACAGGATAGCTGTAAACATATAACAAACCATTGCCAAATATTAAAGTGTTTAACAATTAATGTAACGACGCAATTTTAATTATTTATAGTTAAGGAAGTCATTTAAATTTGAGTTTAGGAAAAGTGTTATATTTTATCTTTTTGTTTAGTTTAGATGTCTAATTTATTAGGCCATTAAATGTTTTTGTAACATGAGAATTTGTGACATGAGAAAATAATTTCGATTTGAGACAAAATAAAAGTATTGCATAGTATCGAATGTCTGGTGATAGTATGTTAATCAAGAAAGGCACCGAGTAAAGAGAACACACATGCCCAGCAAAAGGGTAATCCCATCGGCGCGTTATCTAGTGTTTCGGATAATTGGTCATCAGCGTCAGAAATTCTTAGTTGGAAGAGTCTTTCCCACCCCGATATTCGGAACGAACCGGTGTAGAGAACAGGGTTTCTTGGATCAGCCTTTTCCACCACTGTCGAGGACTGGAGGGAGGAGCTTAGACGATAAAACATAATACATAGACAACAAGAACCAGGATCTAGGAAGCAATTATCAAGCTTACAACTGACATTCAAAATACTCACAAACAGGCAACGGTCACAATCCCACCTCCGCAAGACAATTACAACGCCGCGGTGCCACCAAATATCAGGAAACTAATTCGCCACAAGAACAGACTCTACAGAGGAGCTCGTGCATCTCTAGACACCAACGATAAAAGAGAGGCTAGCGAAGCATCCAGCCAACTCCGTGAGACAGTTATGGTCTGTAAAGGGCAGAAGTGGGACTAACTTCTCTTCAATCAAAGGGTTGACATGCCCGCAGACACCTGTAGAATCTCAAAAAGTCTAGCGGAGAAAGTCAAAAAAGGCATCCCTCCCTAAAATCTAAAGGGTCAGGTAATTTCGCTGAGTCGGACCGGAAAACCGAGCAGCTGGCCGAACCGTTCGAAAAACAATTGGAACGCCTACCTTTTAAAAAAGGAAGTGGCGCCATTCGAATTAAAATTTTATCAGAGAAGCCAACAATCTAGGAAAAATAGCGCCTTCAAACTATCTATCTCCAAAACCATCTAGTCTCACCAAAAGTGTTAAAAAATTATCCGCAATTTTCTATCCAAAAATGTACCTGGACATAACGAAATTTCAGTATTCCAACTCAAAAGCTCCCACACAAGCAGCTCTCGGAATTAACCAACATCATAAATTCCATCATGCGGCTACAACACTTTGGAAACATGCACATATAGTCGTGATTCCGAAAAAAGGAGCAGATTCTTCGCCTTCAAACTACACACCCATCAGCCTGCATAGTTCAGTATCCAAGATTGCTGAAAGAACAAACCTGTTTGCAGACGAACAACACGAGTTCAGAGCTAAACTTTCATTTATACATCAGATTTCGCCATGAAGAAAAAACATAAGCTCTGAGCGATATTCACTTTTAACAAAAGCGTTCGATAAAGTTTGGCACGACGGCCTAATAAAGAAAGCCATCGGAGCAGGTTTACCCAAAGACCTGATTCTCCAGTCCTACATCCATCAAAGCAGGAGTCCCCATGGTTCTCCATTAGCCCCAGCATCATTCAACCTCTTTATGTCAGACATTCCAATGAAGAAAGAAGTTGAAACCGCCCAATACGCGGATGACACAGCTTTCACATTGCACACATTGATTGACACAGCAGACAAAACTTCAAATTCAAATAAATACCATCGTCCTGTGGTTAAATTTCTGCAGATTACAAATCAACCCTCCAAAAAAAAGCTATAATCTTTCACAACCAGAAAGACATCCGCGCCTACCAGCTGGGAGTGGTCAAAGTTTCAATCCCGTGGCAACGAAAAGACACATATCTCGGCCTCATATTTAACCCTAGATTCATATGGTCACCTAGGTCAATAGCAAGCTCCAAAGACTACGCTGCCGCTACAGTGCTTAACCTGCAGAGAAATTAAATTTTCTCAAATCAAATTCGTCGTGTTATATGGATCTAACATTTGGTATCGGTTTGTCCAGCCGAAATCAGTGGAAAAGCTTCAGGTAATGCAAAATAAACTTCTCAGACAAACTTTGAACGCACCATGGTTTGTCAGAAATTCCTTAATTCATCGGGAAACTGGCACACCAGATATAAGACGGTTCGTTTTCTCTTCATACAAGAAATTCCATAAAGCGCCTTCACGGGCACTACTCTCTTCTAAATTGAATTAACATTAGCAAGAAAACCTTTACTACTGGTAAATCAGTCCCCAAAAAAAAACGAGAACCAGAATGTAGCAGAATTACTAAATAATTACGAGAATTGACAAAGAAAAATATTGAAGAATTGAACAAGAAAATCAGTAGCATTACAATGTCGAAAAGCCAAAGAAATATCAGAATCAGAATAAAGAGAAAACAATATAATTCGCATCGTGTGTATAATAATCATTTAGGTGTGATGATTCATTATTATCAAAAACCAGGTATGCAATTTAATAAGTCAGTTCCAATTAATTAATAATTCCTTTCACCATAACATAGTTATTTAACATCTTTAAATCTATATAATTGTACATTATTAACTTAAATAAACAACTCGTCTTTTCGTATTAGTTTACGCCAGGAAGAGAGAAAATAGTCCGTATTTTATTTACAACATTGTTTTCTATCCAACAACTCAATAACTAATGTTATAAAATATGCGACTATATAATATCTTTTTGTTTGAACTTTGTATCAATTATTTATTATTACTTACTTTATAGACCTAAGTTTTGAAAAATCAATAGTTAATTTAATGATTATAAATAGATTCCTTTAATAAATATATCTAAATTGTAAAAAATAAATTACCTAATTTTGTTATTTATTGTTTTAATATACATGCTAAAGCCAAATATTAAAATTGTTTAATTAGAATATACTTGATTTTCAGTGTTGTGGTGATTTATTTAAACTTATCAATACTTCATTGATTATTCCAACTTAATACAAATTAGGTTTAATTAAATGTCCTTTACGCAAGTTTAGTGAGTGCTAGTATTGGGATAGTTATTTTAATATGTAACTTAATAAATTGTGGTAGAAGTTGTTGATCTCTAGTAAAAGTAAACCACCAAAGGAAAAATATCATAACATAAAAAGTTCTTGCAGAAAATTCCAATAATAGAAGATGCATAAAATATATCTACAGCCAATGAATTGCCAATCCAAAACCAATTCTCTCTGAACTCCACAACAAAAATGTACGCACGAACTACCACCAAAACTGAACTATTAAAATATTGGCTCTCCAAGTCCTCATCCCCCGTTTCCAACGATTTTCTTCGTATAATCGAGCGATTTGTTTAGATTAGGCCAATCGAGGTGGGAGACAGTCGGATTCCGTGGAAACAACTGGCGAAAAATGGGGGACCGTTCGCTCGGCGTCGTCAAGCGTCAGGGTTGAGGTTGCGATGGAGAAGGGGAGATAAAACTATGGCACAATATTGGAATTTATCTCAACAACAAAAGAGGAAGGGGATTTTATCGTGTATTGTAACGTAAATTATCGGAAAACAGTCGCTCCGAAATTAGTTATAAGCCTAAGACTAATTATCTTTATCTTGCCAATTCAGGCTATTTGTGAGTTTCGTGTTATTTACGTTCTAACTCACGTTTGCCGAGGATGTTTTGAGATGTTGGTTGACGCACACAACACCTTAATTAAATACGATGATGGTAAATCTATTTAATCCAGAATTGGAAGTGACGCAATGCATAAGGGAATGTAAAGTAGGAACGTTGCTCGTCTCTTGAATAAGGTGCTACATGTGTCGTAGTATATAAATTAAAAACAAATCTAATTACACCCATTTAATTAATTTCATTTGATATATCGTTTTATATACGAGACCTGTTTGAAAAATCAGTGAATTTTCGAATTTTCCGCGCAGTAACTTTGCCATAAACCGTCTTCTATTAACAGACTATTATTAGATTTTGAGCAAGCTGCGTTATTTAATTCGTGTTTGCTTCGAATTTTAACAAGTTTGGATTATGCATCATTAAACAATATTTTCTGTTCACATAAACATCATAGAAACTAATGAAAGGCTTGCTAAATACTAAGGGGATTCTGCATTATAGTTGGAAAGTGGTTTAGTAAGTTCAGTTTTGGTCGCACGAGCACAAGTGATGCCGAATGGTCAGCCCAAAAGTGTTCTTACGTTAAAAATCGTCGATAAAATCGATGGATTTATATTATTTTTTATTTATGATATTTAGACAATCGGAATAAAAGAAGAAGAAAAGTCAAGAATGAAAGTACGAGAGGTGGTTGAGGCTATAAGCATCTCAATTTAGTAAGTATGTTATATTTTACATGAATATGTGGAGATAAAACAGATATCTGCTCCGTACGCGACCGTATGGAGTGTTTAACGATATTCACAATAGATACACTCTGAAAGAGTTTTAGCATAATTTGGTAATCTTTGACGAAATATGGATACATCACAAATCACTAAAGGCCAAAAGAACAATCAAATGACAATTTTTAACAGATTTTAATAAAAAGCAACCGCGTTTGAAAAGAAACAAGTTTTGTTCCATCAAGGCAATGAATGAATACATACATGCATAGCAACCATTGCATATATCCATATATTAGGTTAGAAACTGTTATCTCATCCAGTATATTCTCCAGATTCTGCCTCCAGCGACTATTTATCTTACCAAACTTCAAGGAATAGCATGGTGGTAAGAGATTTGGATCGAACGAAGAGGTCATCAAGTCAAACTACTAGTTAAAGGGTATTGATTTAAAAGAATATTACGGTGAGAAATAAAATGCTATTTACCAAAAAATAACTTGGTTTTTGTTACTGCTGTTATAGTAGTTACCGGTTATAGCTTTCTAACAATTTTCTACTATGATTTATTTGCATATGGCGACAAAAACTAAACATTGATTGCAATATTCAAAATGCCTAAAAAATATATAGTTAAAGGTAATTTTAAAGAATAATTATTAACCAGTGCGTCATGAGCCGAAGACGAATGATTTCTAAAAAAACTTATCGGAGTTTCCCGGAAACAAACAAAGTAAAGTTAGGTACACTTTAGACCCCTTCAATCTTGATTCATTGTTATTCTACGCGTAGGCTCGTATGAGATAGCTCAGTGGCACTTTGGATTAAGTTTTCTTTTAGAATGAGTGAGCCGTTAAGAATTCTGAAAGAGTGACAACCAGGAAGAATGAACAAGCAATTTGTAGAGAAGAAAAACAATTAATTTTGTCAACCGGTACCGTATTTTGAGACTAATATTAATGAAAATTAATTACCTATTCAGGTATATATTATAAATAATAGAAGAATAAAAGTATTTCTTTAAATGTTAATTGAAAAAGTATGCTAAGTAGGTACTATTAATAATTATCAGGATCTAATAATCGACCTACCATAGTAAAACATATTTTTTTTGGCAAAATTATTTTTTTTTATTTAACATAATTCCTTTCAAGAGTAATACACTGATTATAGTAACCCTCCAACTTTTCGATACCTCTTTTGTAGTACGATTTGCTCTTAAAGCTTTAAAATAGGCCTCAGTCTCGGCGATAAACTCTTCATTCGGCGAAAATCTCTTCCCAGTGAGCATTTTTTTGAGATCTAAGAACAGGAAATAGTCGCTAGGGGCAGATCTGGAGAATACGGTGGATGTGGAAGCAATTCGAAGCCCAATTCGTTGATTTTTGCCATCGGTTTCACTGAGTTGTGACACGGTGTATTGTCTTAGCGAAGCAGCACTTTCTTTTTCTCCAAATGCGGTCATTTTTCGGCGATTTCATACATCAAATGGTCTAATTACGCTATGTAATAGTCACTGTTGATGGTCTTTCCTTTTCCAAGGTAGTCAATGAAAATTATTCCACGCACATCCCAAAATTCAGACGAAATAACCTTGCCAGCCGACTGTTTCGTTTTTGCACGCTTTGGAGCGGGTTCATCGTATACAATACACTTGGATGACTGCCCTGATGACGACTGTGATGCCATGTTTCATCCATTGTCACATATCGACGCAAAAACTCGGCTTTATTACGCTTGATCATCTTCAAACACTCCTCCGAATTATAATCTTGTAGTTGTTTTGGTCAAAAGTGAGCTCGCACTGCACCTACTTTGCACAGAGCTTTCTCATACCCAAATATTCGTGAATGATATGATGTACACATTCAGTAGATATCCTCAGAGTGTCTGCTATTTCATTCAATTTCAATTTACGGCTACTCAAAATCATTTTGTGAATTTTTTTAATGTTTTCGTCCGTAACAAACTCTTTTGGGCATCCACTGCGTTCATCGCCTTCAGTGCTCATTTCACCACGGCTAAACTTAGCATACCAATCCTTGATGGTTGATCTTACTACGGTAGAGTCCGGACACTCGGCAACAAACCAAGGTTTTGCTTCAACAGTATTTTTTCCCGTCAATAAGTAATATTTTATCAACACCCTAAATTCATTTTTATCAATTTTTTCACAATAACAAAAGTTGCCTCACTCACTTTTCATCAACCCGCAAAAAAAGCTGATCATATTTTTTATCGAAGCTTTTCCATTTTCCTGTCATTCAATTAATATGGTACCCATCTTCCCATCATTTGGATTTTCCCAATTGCCTGTAGTCGGTGGTTAATAGTTTCTTAGGCCACATATAATGCTTCAGCCATTTGATTTTGAGTTTGGGTTGGGTCTTCATACAGTATTTCTTGCAGTTTCGCATCTTCAAACGTTTTCGGTCTTTGTTTTGTTCTTTGTATAGTACATGGAAATCGCCACTTTTGAATTTTCGAAATCAAGCATCACATGGTTTTGTTAAAGCACGTTCATCGGAAGTTTCTATTAGCAAACAATGACTTTCAGTGGCTATTTTAATTTGATTAAATAAGAAAGACATTACAGACAAAGAGGTGTATATCTAGGACGTTGTTACTTTCGCACAACATTACCTGTTGTATAGCCATGAAGCTTGATGCCAGTGGAATAAAATGATATATGTGTTAAATTATAACATTGCATACTTAAGCATAGAGACACCTGTCAGAAAAATTGCTAATAAACAATCTGATAGTAGTTTCTTTAGTTGCCAAACTTATGTCAGCTATACGTGCATGGGTTGAAACAACATTACTGCACCGAGCTTGACAATTTCTATCGTAACTTGACTGGCTCCAGCGGTGTAACTACAGTTTAATGATTTTAGTGCAGCCATCAGGAAGTAAAGTTTCTGGAATGTCAGTTGCTGATAGCGGTGCTAAACTTTGTGGTGCGACATAATTATGAAATTGCATGAAGATCTACTTCCATTGTGTGACTTTAATAAGTTTCTATCTACTTTTTTAGTATTGGCTTTGATAGATTTGCTCCTACCGCTCAATCTCATAAGGGTTTGGTAAAACTTTCGAAAGTTACGTTTTATTGCAGCAATTTCCATTGGAAAGACACATCAATCGAGTTGCCTTCTTTTTCTAGTTTTGATTTTCTTGAGATTGTTCAGTTTTGTTAATTTTTGATCTTCTGCTATCCATAAACATTCGTTAATTATCTAGTGCTTTGGTTTAAAACGAGCTCTTTAATGTACTTTAGCGACAAACTTAACAATCTTACTCATATATTAAGACTCATGACAAAACAGATCTTCCTTCAAGTATTTTTGATAGTAACATAATTTAAAGATGCAATTTAAAGTTTTTACGTCTAACAAATCGCGGGAATGTCACGCAAAAGCTGACTCTTTAAAAGAGGGACCCGTAAAGCGGACAATAAAAGACGACTGCGAGAACGACGGGGTTGATGTGGACTTAACAAGGGGGATTTCTAGGAAGCGTTCGCTAGATTGTCTCTCCGAAACAAAAAGGGCAAAAGTTAAGAGCGTCTTCGGTGGTTTAATATTGATTCGGCGTAATTCGAGTAGCGGACCCGTAAGCGATAACTCAGCCGGTCCTAGATTATGTTTTCATTCGGACCAGACCTTCGTTTTATATTCTGCGACAGCGCCGAGAGTTCTCCGAGGCTTAATCCGACGATTTGTTTGGATTAAACTCGTCGAGGTAAGGAGACGTTCTTCGCCTAACCGGACCGACTAGGAAAGTAGAAAGATCTTCATGATCGATATAAAATTGCACGACAATGTCATAAAGTTTAAAGCAAGAAAAGGATTATATTATCGCGTAATGTCGAGAAGTTAGCATCGGTTAGACATTGCAAATTGTTATGAGAATTGCTCTATTTTATATAAGAACTAGAACAGACGTTGTCCTATTCAAGTTAGTTTTCATTCAGCGTGATATGACCACAATAAACCTTTACTTTCATACCACTTTCGATTGCACGTAAATATGATATAGAATTTCTGATGAAATCTAGTCGGCTGTATGCACGAACAAAATATATGGCGTCTTCAACGTGTTCTTACGTATGACATGGATTAGTATATGATTATTGGAGAATATACGTGACACCAAAATTGTGGAGATGAATCGTTGAATATACTGTAGCGACCGCTACGACGCTTTAGGCCACCACATGTACATTTACATTAAAATCAAAGGTTGGCAACGCCGGCGGAGTGGTACCATGCCTTTCACTCTTTTCTTGCTCTTTTCTCTAACCCTTGTAACAGCACAACTTCCGTAGCGCTTCCGTACTTCCTTTACCTAACCTAATATCCTATCCATCATGCCGTCGAACACATGTGGTATTTAAGATCGATATAAACAAATTTTCATTCAGCCGGTGTGTTCTGCTCCCGTGCAAATTCCTTCCACAAAAATAGTAGTAAGTGTTCCGATAAACAATCGTGTCGACAGCCACACATTCCGACCGACAAGACGAGCATTCCTACAATCCGTTCCTGATAGTAATATCAGCCAAGCATATGCGGTTTTCAGAGCGAAGCTTAGCTTGATTAATTTAATTAAATAATTTTTGATAATAATTACTTAGTTGTTCTGTAATCAATTGGAAACGGTGTTGAATAACTGAACCAAATGATTATGAATTCCATGGTATACTTACCCGTGAATCTTGATGCTCATTTAAAATTACGACCATATTTAATACTGAACAATTTTTGATATTGAATTTAGGAATTTTAGGCAAAAACAGTTTCAAAGTGAGGGGAGAGGTTGCTCCTGTTAATAGTGTCTTCAATGGTTTTCGTGGTATATTTATTTAGTAATGAAAATGAAAGTTTTCCTGAACCGACTTTTTCACCTTTGTTCTCAAATTTCTAATAATGTTTAAAATTATTTCCATATTGCCGATATTCAGAACACTTGCATGACAAATACTCTACTTCAGCATCATATTCGAATACGACGTGTTTCTTGTCTCAATCTATTAACCTGAAGACTTGATGAGGTGCTTTTGACGAAATTTCACTAAAATAGTTAAACATTTTGAGAATAAAACTGACATTGAGCATATTTTAAAATACTAATATATGTCGGCAATGTTATTTTTACTGTATTTTAACTTTATCTAATATACAGTGTGATACTGTAATTAATGAAATGCACAGTATATCCCATGAAAGGGTTAAATTAGCAAATATCTGCGAGGTGTAATACTGTAATACTGTAATTGTTTTTGATTGTTTAAAATTTACACTATTCTTAGACTGAATGTTACAAATTTCGATAACAATAATCCGAATCTCGGCAACAAACAGCCTGTTTAAACGCAGCCATTCGCTTATCGTTCACTCTTTTAATGCTGAAGATCGTCATTCGTAGCCCACGTTAAAGTGTAGATCAATTTCAGGTCAACAACAATAAATACATTCGTGTGTGTTCCCCTACCTATATTGGAATACCTTTTTAATAACTGATAAATAGAACTGTTATTAGATTAAATAGTCACGACAATAACAACGAACCTAAAAGATCTATGGCACATAAAATATATTAAGTAATCTATTATAGTATGAAGGTGTATTTCTTAATGCCAGAAAAAAGTTATTTCTGCAAAAAAAATCGATTTCAACAAAAAATTAACGTTTGAAATGTAAATTTTAAATGGGCCTTAATAAGTTCCAAATCGTCGTTTGACGTACAAGTTTTATGTATACATTATTTTAATAATTTTGTGTTATAAACATTCCCTAGTGAAATTATAAAATGCTAAAAATCCCAAACAAATTATGTATTTTCGTTCCAAGACAAAAAAATCTTGCAAGGCGGGAATCAGACAGTATAGTTTGAATATCGCCTATTTCTTCGCAGTACTAATATCATTTCAAAGTAAATATTTACTATTTTAAGTACCTTTAATTGTGCCTAAAGTATAATTAATGTAATATCGCGGTAAATAATACTGTTAATAACATTTGAGGTTAGGCCTCATTTGTTTTGTTTATTATTTATATGAGTCCCTAATAAATTTGTTTTTTTTCAGTTACTAACACAGAACATTATATTTCATATAAAGTGAATGGTTTAATGTTACAGATGTACATGAATTCAATATATGTTTTTACAAGACTCAAATGCCAACTAGGCAGATGAAAATGGGCTTCCAACTCAACACACTAAATATTCCTTACTGTTTACTACTACCTATATATTTCCACAATACAAATAAAGAGCTTAATTAAATTTAAGCTTTCAAAAATTGTCAACAAAAGACCAGATTACGAAAAGCCAACATCAAATATCTGATTTCTTGTAGATATATGGGTATATAAATAATCTTGTATATATAATCGATGGCACTAGATAAAGGATAAATGACACATATTTGATTGAAAAATGTGATATTAACAAGTTATTAGAGCCTGTATATCTACCATAACAATCGGAAATTTCAAATATTTCGAGCCACACTTACGTGCAGACAATATATAAATCAAATATGGGTACTATAGTCAAGTAAAGTAACAGAAACTAAACGGAGATCTAGTTAAGGAATTCATAGGAGACTTGATTTATTAAAGCATGTCTAAAGACAAATTTTGTAAAGTACTTCAGGAAGTAATGTAGTTTCATTTGTTTATAAGATTGTTAGGCTGATATAAAACTGAACTTCAGAATTAAAATTTGTGCATTTTGTTTACCCAAATACTACAAGGCAATTTTTTTACAATGCAGAGGTACCAAAGTTGTTAAAGAAGTTGTTAAATAGTTGCTAAAGGTTCCATGAAGATTCTAGTATTCTAATTAAAATCATTATTTCAGTTACGGTTACACAATACAGTCATTATATATGAATCGATTGTGGGAAAATTTAGGTTACTTGTCTTGATAAATCCCAGTTTAATTTTTTCATTTACCTTTTCTTTCCGTTGGATGAACTAAACCAATTTTTTAACTGTGAAACATAAGATAATTAAAATGGAAGAGCACTAAAAAGGTCAAATCTTGGAAATGCGGAAATTATGCTAAGTCTATGTTAGCGCCTCTTGTAGGTGTTTGACTTAACATACGCCTTCGTATAAAATTTAACTGATCTAAAAGCTGAAGGTACACCAACTCTAAGCTAATGCAAAACATTAAATTTGAAATTCAGACATCCTAATTGAAAAACCCTCTAAAATACAAATAAATAATAATTATGTTTGTATCACATTAAAAATACAACATATATCCTAATTAAAAACATAAATCGTGATGAAATATGAACGAAGTAATATTTTACTCTCGCATTATAAATTATGTACGACCTACCACTGAATATTATCAATAATTTAGAAGTAATTTGTTTAGCAACAAAAGCACGAACACGGCTAATCTGGCGTAGGCGTAATAGTAAACTCCGAAAGCAGGACTGTCTAAATCTCTCCAGTACAAGCGGAGCAAGACCTAACAGCATTTTCAGTCGGTTAATATTGATTTAGTGCTGTTCGAAAAGGAGGCCCTGTAAACGATATCTCTATCGGGACCGGATTATGTTTTCATCGGTCAAGTGGCGTGTTTTAAATTCCGAAACTGTGCCAGAAGTCGTCTTAGTTAAATGGGCCGGTCTGTTTAGAATAAATCTGGCGCGAAGGAATGACAGTAAGTTTTCGCGTAGATTTGGCAAAAGGGCCATGAAAACTGGTTATTTAATGTAAAAAGGGTAAATGTTTTTCGAATTTCGAACCCATTTTATTAAGTTAATCGTTTTTGTCATAACGGAGTAAAGGGAATACTTTAATAATGATATGTTACATTAATAAAAATAATAAATATCTCTATATTAAAACATATTAGGATTACATATCAATTGATAAGTCCCCGGCCTGATACATAGATGGCGCTACTAGAATTAAATCCATATGTTTTTTAGTTATTCCTAACCCTCATGAGATGCGTGTATGAATTTGACAGCTGTCGGATTATTAGTTTGTGAATTATAGCATTTTGAGTGAAGCAACTTTTGTTATTGTGAAGAAAATGGATAAAAGGAATTTCGCGTGTTTCCGGATACTGCCCCAGGAAAATCAACCACCAAGAATTGGCATGCTAAGTTTAGATGAGATGAAATGAGCACCAAAGACGGCGAACGCAGTGAACGCTCAAAAGAGGTTGTTATCGACGAAAATATTTTAAAAAATCACAAAATGATTTTGAGTTACCGTAAATTGAAACTAAATAAATAGCAGACACTCTAAAGATATCAACTGAACGTATACATTATATTAATCACGAATATTTGGGTACGAGAAATCTCTGTGCAATGTGGGTACCGCGCGAGCTCACTTTTGACCAAAAACAATGACGAGTGTTTATGATTTGGTTCGTAGCAGTATTTGAAGATGATCAAGCATAATAAACCCGGGTTTTTGCGTCGATATGTGACAATGGATGAAGCATGGCTCCAACATTTCACTCCGAAGTCCAATCGACAATCATTCGAGAGGATTGCACACGATGAACCCGCTCCAAAGCGTGGGTAAACGCAACGGTCATCTGGCAATGCTATAGCGTCTGTATTTTGTGATGCGCATGGAATAATTTTCATTGACTACCTTGAAAAAGGAAGGACCATCAACAGCGAGTATTACATAGCGTTATTGGACCGTTTAAAGGACGAAATCACCGAAAACGGTCGCATTTGAAGAAAAAGAAAATGCTGCTTCACCAATACAATACATCGTGTCACAAGTCAGTCAAAACGATGGAAAAAATCCATGAATTAGGCTTTGTATTGCTTTCTCATCCACCGTATACTCCAGATTCGCCCCCAGCGACTAATTCCTATTCTCAGATCTTTAAAGAATGCTCGCTGGGAAGAAATTTTCGTCGAATGAAGAGGTGATCGCCGAAACTGATGTATATTTTGAAGCAAAGGACATATCGTACTAGAAAAATGGTATCGAAAAATTGGAGGGTCGCTATAATCAGTTCCCTTGAAGGGAATTATGTTGAATAAAAGAAACTAATTTTGCTAGAAAAATTTGTCTTACTATGGTAAGCCGGGGACTTTTTAATTGACCTATTAAAATTCCTATTCTATAAAACAACTGATAATTAAATTTAAAATTGAAAAACTATCAAAATTTCTGAAAACTAAATGATAATTATTTGAAACGGCACTAGAAAATAGAAACAAAGAGTTAACAGGTTTTAAAGAAAAACCTCGACATAACTTATATATATCCTCAGGATTATACCGTTAACTTTAATGAAGTGTGTTGATATCTCAGAGCCAATTGGCTTAACATGATCAATACCAGGAGCACGAACACCGTTAAACTGACGTCCCCATAAGCGTAAATTCCGAAGATAAGTTCAGCCTACAATCCTCTAGTACAAACAGAGCAAAATCTACCAGAATTACCAGTCCATTAATATTGATTTAGTATTATTGGAAGAGGAATAGCGGAGTGAGATTAGGCTTTTAGTTGGTCAAGACCCGTGTTTAAAATTCCGTGGAGGTATCAAAGATCGGATTTAGCAAACCGATATATTTAAGTAGAATTTGATTATTACAATAAATAATACTGTTCTTTGGTTCACAAACTAGCACTTGGGTTCTAGGAATCCTTTTCATAAGTGGTTTAATATGCATTATAAATAAAGCAAAGATGATATTAATATTGATATAGAATTGAAAGTTTTCGCGTAACAATGTTTAAATGCAGATGTTTGATGATTTTATGATAATTAAAACAGAAAATGCAGGAATTCATCTGCATCTACAGACAACAATGGGCACATAGACTTAGACAGTTATTTCTGTTATTCCAAACAAAATTCTTTTAATGTTATACAGTATATTTACTTCAGTTTTAGAAATAATTAGGTTCTATTAATATGCTGTATTAGCTTTGTGACATCGTGTGTGAAATGTATTAATATTATTAAAAGTTACTCAAATAAAGGTCCTTTAGTATTGCTACGGGTGTATCATTACGTTTTGATTTTATTATATAAATATCTTCTTAACTTTGAATATGTCGAATTAATTTTACAAAATTCTACCTATAGACACTTTTTAAGTGTTGTTACAAACAGTAATAATAAAAAAAGTGAATGCTCGTTTCATATGTGCAAATCGCAAAATGAAGAAACTGAACGAAAATGTCGTAGATATGGGAAAAAGGGGCCATTTTAAGTAGAAGTCCTACCCTAACATAATATGAATCAAGTCAAAAACAGTTTTCAAAGATAAGTCTTTTCTTCCAGCTGTAATACAATAACAAATTTCTTTAATACCTAATTCTAATAACAGCTTCTGCCCTGAGAATATGTTTTAAATTATTGCAAAACGTTACCTAATTGTATTCATTGAACGGGGTTCCGCTCTGAAATTGAGTAGTTCAAATATTTATCTGTTGATAAAAATACTGTCATGTCACTTACAAAAATGATCCGAGGTTTAATTTTAAAATTACACTGGATTTGATTGATAGCCATCTTATAGACCATTGTTTCCATATATATATATATATATATATATATATATATATATATATATATATATATATATATATATATATATATCTATAGATATGTATATATATATATATATATATATATATATATATATATACATATATATATATATATATATATATATATATATATATATATATATATGTATATATATATTAACACAACAAATTAAGGAGAAATATAGTATTATCCAAAATGACTTTACAAGGAAACATTGCGTCGAAGCAAACAAGAAGTAAGAGCAAAAAGTAAGTATGCTCCCCTAATGAATGTAAAATATATTGCTCAGATATACAATTGTTATTTAGATGGATTAGACCTTCGGGGGTTACCCCTACATAAAAAATGCGCCTAGAACTCTATATATAATAACTCTACATATAAAATAATAATATAGAACTATATAAAATAATGCAACAAAAATGTTATCTAATATAATTTATTTTAACACCAGAGTATATCTAATGCATATATTACCGAAGAACAAAAAAATACAATTATATATATAGCCACATTAATTTATAGTTACATTAAAATTTTGTTATATGTCAAAATCAAACTGTACTAAAATTCAGTTTTGATGCGGCAACATTGCGACGTTTTGACGTCCCCAATTCAGATCGCATGGGTTCACTGCCGTTTTGAACAGACTACATATGGATTTCACACTCAAATGATAATACAGCAAAATACATGTGCATAAATGTTGGATGCTAAATTAAAGTGGAACAAGCATGTTAAGAAGGAACTCAAAAAATTATGGTGGTCTGTTTACGATAATCCGAATAATTAGTTCACAATAAACATTATTATATAAGCAAATTATGAAGCCAATGTGGACCTATGTTGAGCAACTATGGTATTGCACAAGAAAATTCAATATCAATATGAACCCTACTTAACAAATCAGTGCTGCGCAGGTTTATGTATGTTATAGTACGAAAATACATGTGAAAACAAACAAGTTTAAGTGCGTAAACATGAAAACGCGAAAGTTCTAGAAGTGCGGGACAATAGTGGACGTAGAAGAGGCAAAAATGCTTTAAGATGCCACAGTTGAGCTATGTCTGAAAACAGGGCTGTGCTTTAAAATTATTTAGGGATTATATGGCTCGGTGAATAGGAGGTAAGAAGAAATGGTACAGTTAAGGTTACATGATATGACCGTTGTTTATTAAAGTAGTATAGAAATATAGGAACTACAAATAGATAATAGATAAAATGGAACGGCGCTGGTTTTATTTTTTCGCTGAAAAACAATGGATCGAACTTTATAAAGGTTCTTGAACGTAGCTTAATAAGAATGATGCTGTTGATAGGAAAAGTAAAATGGAAAACGCAACGTATTAAAATGATGAATGATGAAAAAGTCACTTATAAAACACAACTTCCATTTGCATGAAACCTCCATTCACGAAATCAAAACCCATTACATGAAAAGGTAACTTCGTCTTAACACTTTGAGGGTAGTTTACATCGGTGAAAGGAAGAAAAAAAAATGAAATAGTTATGGTTACATTATGTGAGTATTATTTACTACCGATGAAAAATATAGAAATAAAAATAGATAGAAGATAAAAGGGCGGCACTGGTTTTACCTGAAGACGAGGCTTGGAATGCAGATGATAGCACATCTGAACTGAACAGTGACTGAATGATTAAAAGTTGCCAGATCTTCGTTATTGTTTAGTGGACGTCGCTGCTGGTACTCACACGTGTTCTAGATCTGGGTTCATATTTTCTGGGTGTTTCGTAGGTAAAATTTAACAGGCCTAAAATTCCCTACAATTATGTAGAGTGCATCCATCAAATGCTAATTGTGTTCCGAAATGAAATCTTAAATCGAGATATCTGAAAATCTGAAAACATACATTTGATAATGGTCTTTAGTCTTAAAAAACTAACAGAACGATATAAATTTTACCATGTTGAACGTCTTGGATGGCTAAAACTATCTAGAAAGCTACCGACTACGACTATCAACAACAGTACCAACAATAGTGTTAAAGAATCTAATTAGTTTGAATGATGGTTTTGTGATAATATATAATCTTTTTATAGTATATCCCTCATAAGTAATTTGCAATAATGTTAACTGTTTTTTATATCGGAAAACCAACTGCTTCAAGATTAACCAAAACAAACAGGAATTGAACGAAATTTCCCGACCGTATCCCGTCACTGCCGTATTGTTTAAAAATAATTCCGGGAACGGGTCCGGCGGCGAACGATAACTCAGTCCGGCTCGGGATTATGTTTTCGTTCGGACGAGACCCTCGTTTTAAATTGTGCAACAGCGTCGACAGTTGGCCCCGGCCTTATCCGACGATTTATTTAGATTAGTCCGATGGAGGTGGCGGAATCTTCGATTCATAGCGAACAACAACGGAAAAACGAGCACGGTGCCCTCGAGCTGGGGGAGATAAAACAATACGATACTGGAATTTATGGCGGAAGAAATGATGGGGGGATTTTATTGGTCTGTTATCGGTAACGGTGGTACGAAAATTGGTCGTCAAGATAACTTTATTGGTTCTCATGCCTAAATGTACGGAAAAACGTTAAATTATGCGGCGATAATTTCTCACACATTGAAATTAAGCAATCAGCTAATCTTGAAATACCATCTGTTTGGCGCCCGAAATAATTCGTAGCGTTTTATCGAGTGCTGTGTGTACATGTATTCTGATTATTCTTTCAGTATCGTTAAGGCCTTTATAAACTAGTTAACACCATCCCTATCCCCTACCCCAAGTAGTGCCTTGGGTTTTTCCATTTCCCCTTGGACTTTCACTACTATTGATATTCAGTTGTTAGGAAGCATTTCCAGAAGTATAACGGAACTATAAAGATATATACATTTAAAGATGTTAAATTCATACGTAATGGCGAAAGAATTCTGAATTGGATGAAAATGACTTCCTAAATCGTCTGTCTAGTTTTGGACAATACTGAGTCCGCCATCGAATCCAACTGATGATTATACAGACGATAAGCATTCTACTGTTCTTGATGATTCTTGGTACTTTTTGTTTCTTCTTAAGTCTTATGAAATATTGACCCTCTTGACTCTTTCTTAATTCATGTAATTATTTTACTGTTTCTAGTCTTGGCTCCGTAACTATTTCATTTTAATTTTGCTGGTTCTGTTATTTTTCTTAGTTCTAATTCAGGTAATTTTTGGTTAATCCTGTTGTTCTTCAATTATGTAGTGATAACCAAACGTTATCTTATTCAATTCTTTAGTAATTTCTCAAATTTTGATTTTTGACAAAAACCAGTTGAAGACTTTAATAAATTAGACTCCCTTAAATATACAAAGGGAAAACATTACAATTTTCGCAATTAAGCAATTTCCTTAAATATAAATAATGAATAAATAAATGAAATTACGTCCTTATCTTATTTGGTCTATGTTCTGGGAGGTTCTCTGCTTTTACCCTACCCGCTCTGCTCTATCACCTACTGGGCGGCTGTCCACGACTTACCCAGCTTAGGGTTTATGTATGGGCTGCACAACTTAAGACAAAAAAATACAGAAGATTCTTTGGATATCTACGAGAAATCGATTATCTTCACAGAGTCTAACCTATGTTGAGATAGGTGTCGCTGACAAAATCACCATTGATGAGTGCTTGTTAACTTGAATCTGTGCCCATTTTTAAATTGTATATACACTATTTATACTTTTAATCTCCTCTGTTTCCCTATTTGCGTTATTAATTTTATTTTATGTATACACTTTACGTCTGTCCCTGTCTCCTCTATAACAATACTGTATAGTTTTATAGTCGCGAAATGACAACAAATGATGACAAAGAAATTTAATTTACACAAAATTAATTCAATATATATTAATAAAACTATTTTCCCTCTTTTCCCACAACATTTCTCATCTTTCTGACAACATGACAACACAGTGTTAAAAAAACGATATTAATTTTGCAGCGACCCTATTCATTTTAGCACTTTAATATTTAAAAACGATGTGCCAGCCAAGCCGTGCTGATTCGGTCTGAACTGTTAGTAATCAGAAAGCTTTATGCCTGGTGAGAACTCTGGATACCACTCTATACTCGAGCTGCAATAGTGCATTATTCTTAACTTCTGCAATTTGTGACGTAGCGTTGTCATGGAAGAATATGAGTTTACGTCGGTTACTCCCAATTGCTAGTCTTGAAGTACGTATGTATCTACAGGAAGCGTTTCATTAAATTTTAGCAGCTCACAATACATTACACCATGTTGATACCACCATTTGTACAGGAAGGATTTTATGATCTTGAATATTCCGATTCGATGTGGGGTGGCTTTCCTGGACTAACCCTACAGTTTAGGCATTTGAGATTGTCGTAGTAGAATCAGTTTCCATTGCCATTCACAATATATTACTCCACTTTTTTGCTTGGGAGGAGAAAATAGAACCATGAAATGGTTTATAATGGGCTGAACAGTCAATTTGTTTTTGCCATCTTCCCTCCTTTTGAACTACTTATATTGCATGTAAATATCTTAAAATTGTTGAATCATCAAATGTTAAGATGTTTATTAGCACTTCTTTAGATTTATTAGATGTATTTTAGTGAGAGTCGGAAATGGGTTTTCATCTATTAAGTTTATCACCGAACATGTTTGGTCCTCTAGACAAAAAGGGAGGCCTAAACAATGGCAGCTTCACCAGCAAAAATTAGCGAATAACTATTATATTACCTAGTGAAATGTATTTGGTGTAGGTTTTTATATATAGGTCAGGTTATTTAACAGTTGTTAGAACATACATAACAAACAATTCTTCCCTAAATTGCTGACATTTAGGATTCAGTTAAATACATTTTATTTAATTCAAATATAAGAAATAATTTACATCTTACCAAATTATTTATAAAATTGTTTATTAAATTTTTTATTTATTAACAAACAAATTACATAAAGTGTAGATTTGCCCATTAATAGAAATGGTGTGGTCGTTGTTTTTGTAGTCAAAGTCATTTTATAGCTAAATAAATCAGTCGAAAGCGATTCACAAGCTTTAAAACTGCTTTTCCTTTAAGATATTGGAGACATTGATTGATGAAGATTTGTCCGAAACAATTAAAAAATTATCTAAAATTTAAATGATTGAAACTCATTTATCGCTAATAAAAGGAGATCTAAAACCTTGCAGGTGGTATTCAAGTTAGCTCTCCTACCTGAAGAACAACACATTTTTAATGTTGGATCTTATAAAGAATTTTTGAATTCAAAACTTAATCTATCCGCGAACAAAAAAAAAACATTATTTGAATGAGGTGAATACTAACTAGGTGAATCATTAACTTCAAATTAAGTCTTTGATATATTGAATCTAAATAACATTCTTTCGTTAGATACTATATTTTTGAAAATATATAGGCTTAAAATTGTAAATAATGTTAACAGAATGAACAAGAAAGAAAACAAATTTATGTAAAAATTACTAAAATCAATTAAATAAAATTTTCTTGTACAAACTTAAAATAATAATATTTGAAGAAGTCAAATATTTGGAAATTTTTGTATTCGATTCGGTATATTTAAAGAAGTCGAGCCAATTCATTAAATTGGAAAATTACTAGAAATTAGAACTAATACTATTGGTTTTAAACTATTGCTATGTGACTAAAATATTATAATGCATGCAGTCTTGTGAGTTGTTAAAATCTTTATGAAAATATTTCAGAGGACTGTTATACCGAACTATTAATTGTACTAAATATTATATTAAAATAAAAATGTCCTAATCTTCCAATAATAAGGAAAATGTACCGCCCACATCTCTAACATAACTTACCCGCTATTTTCTATAGACATGCCTTCCATCCTACTCAATTTTACTACACAAAATTTCAATAAACACCTTCAGTCGTCTGAATGTATTGAAATATTGATCGACATTGTAAAATTAAGTTCGTTTGTAGAATATTTTCCTGAAAATGTGAGGAGGTTATAAACATCAACGGAAAATACCTTCATTATATCAAAATTTCTGAGTATTAATTTACAATTAATAGTTATATACAATAAATTTATATTAACAATATTATTTCAGTAACCACTGTTTCTCATTAATCTTGCGGTGCTCTTAGACAGAATTTACGTTACCATGTATAAATCACCAAAAAAAGCACGTTTACTAACATAATTAATAGAAAAATTAATGGAGTTAATTTACCTAAAATTACAAATTTTAATATTATTGTTAAAATAAATATCTATAGGTAAGTTGGTGTAAATATTTGTCGCCTTATTAATGTTATTGCCTAAATCACATCAGAAATATTATAAATATAATAGTAAAAGGAAGTGAAGACAAAGAAAATTCAAAAACATTACACTATATTAAGAAAAATAACAACAAATTATGATGAAATAGAAACGTCATCAGTTAACAATCATGTCCACCAAATATTGTTCCACGTTACCTCTCTCTTGTCGAAAATATCAAATTACCTTCTATTTTGAAACAAATAAATATAGTGACAAATAAAAATTGATTACTGAATTCAATATAAGTTAAAAATGTGTTTTTAAGTTGAAAAAAAATCATATTGCTAAAATAATATTTTTAATTTAGAAATAAAATTGCACATTTTTTATTAATTTATATTAAAACAGTAAAATGAAACAAGTAATACCGACTTTTAATTTTGTGCAGTACGAGAAACAAAAGCATATTTCAAATAGTCCATTTGATTACGTTCCCTCATTAGTTTATATTTTCAGAGAGGCACATACGCTCGAGTAATAGCTTTCCATTAAAGCAATAAAGCGGTATAGGTTTCAAAATCATATACATTATGTTTGAAATATGTTATTTTATGTTCGAAACAGAATACATTTTATATTCGAAGACGAAAACGTATCTTTATCTTGTTTATGTTTGCCTTTCTGTGAGAGCATATATTCGGTCATAGATCAAATATTTCCAGTAAACTGGTTTCTTTTGTCGTAAAACATTAAAACAGATTTTTGAATGTAACTATAATGGGAGAGACACAAATTGAATACTAAGAATAATAAATCTATTTAATCATTCTAAACTAATGTTTAAGTATTTTTAAATACTACTATCCCTTACCTGTACATCTGTTTAGTTTCTAAAACTCCAACAGTTTATAAAAAAACTTATTTTAACATGTCTGTTTCCAAAATATCACCCATATTTTGGAAATCAGCAAAAAGTGATAAAATTAAATGCATCAAATTATTAAAGTTATTTTTACTACTACCCTTACTTATAACATCTCCAACAAGAAAAGATAATACAGAGGCATGAAGATCGACAAATGCATCAAACAATAATTTATATCATTCACAAAGTCTAAGGACATTTAGCTAAATGCTCCTAAACTACAACGGTATATGAGTTATAAGATGTGTTCATTTTAAAACTATTTTATTTTGCGGAAAAATGTGAGTGATTGAACTGAAGTATAAATTATACTGCCGGTACAATCATATTCTAACACAAATCAAATCGCGATGCCTAGACAGTTTACATCTTCTGAATTAACATAAACACACCACCTTGCTGTTTTGAACAACTAGGGCCATATCAGAATGGGAATATAACACCTTCCTGCTAAAGAAACGACCAAAAGGATATACGTGGTCGTTGTGCCGCCTGATCAGTTTATAGTTATTTGTGAATATTGGCTGTACCTTCGTCCGCCAGTATAACCTTTATGTTGTTAATAATATTGTTCTTATCCGAATTTCTATAGTTACCCTGTATCAAATGGTTTCCCAGGTCTTATTGGCTCCAAATTCCAATAGTGTACGGATGGGCAACTAAACTACCTATTCAAAGAACTTTTGAACATGCGTCATCATAAATTTGTCATAATTTATCAATTAAAACATTTATAATTTGTCATTAATTTGTAACGTCATAACGACGCAATTTTACCGTATCAGCTCTGGATTTTACTTCAGGTTGCCTTGGATATAGAACAAAATTCTAATCTAAATAAAATAATTGAATACAAATACTATTATCAAATATAATGTATTTGATCATAATAGTAGATCTAATGCATATATTATCGAAGGACGTGAAACTACAATTAAGTACACAGTTATAATAGATTGTAGATGTGTTTGATTATATTTACATTGAACTCTTTTCCATACCTACTATGAGTTAGTAGGAGGAGGACTAATCCACCTAATTAACAATTATATATCCAAGTAAAATATTTAATTTTCATGACAGAGCATTTAGTCTGCATTTACGATTAGTTCTTGACAGCATTGACTCATATTATATTCAGAAAGTTTCATTCAAGTGAATAACTAAGCTGTTATTTTCAAATATATCCAACATTTGTTCACAATTCCATCAATTGTCAATTTCTTCTATTACTACTATTACTATTATAACTATTAACCATTCCTGTTGCCAGCATGCATTAGAAATATATCTGCAATGACTTATTAAAAAATGTTATGACAAATAAAACCTAATCAATTGCTATTAAAACGTTTACATTTTCCATTAAATTTTGTTATCATAACACTGTTTTTATTATCATCTTGCCGTGAATATCCATTGGGTATGTTGGTCCCATTCTGAAATTTCATGTTTCATTAAATACATAATTTGAAATAATAAGTCTTCCTTCATTTTATTACAGGCTTTTAAAATAACAAAGCAAAGCAATCTTAAAGGTGAATGATTTTCTCAAAGATTCGGGTGACCAACATCGACCTTTAAGATGGACGGTGCACCAAATATATCTGAAAAAGACATAGATCAAGGTAACCAACAACGATCGGAAATATAGGAGACTTCTGAGACAACGTTGACGTTATTTGAGGACTGAATAGCTGAGGCCGATCGCCAACTGTGGTGAAATTTAGCGAAGAATATTTGTCCTGTGTAACCAACAGTAGCGTTTCAGTTGAGAAGTAGATACATTCTCCACGTGGATTGGATTGATGGATAGAAGATGGACGGATGATAGATGGACTAAAATTGTATGCAAAATATTATCCTTGCTGTTGTCAGAATGTTTCTTATATGCCCTTTTTTTGGATGAATGTTGATTCATTTTCATAAAACATGTTATGAAAAACATCTCTAAATATGTTTTATCGACAACGAGCATCAAGATAACTTTATCTTTATCTCAACATAACAACCAATATACAGAATTAGCAACAGGGAAGCATAAATATCTTCATTATGCAACGCTCAATTTAGATTTATTTAAAAGAGTTTGATGATAACCCATTAGCATTTTTTCGGAATAATTTTTGACATGGAAAACTGTAGAAACTGTAGATAACATATTAGAGTTTTGGCTATTGCTTTGATTTATAAGAAGTATGTAAACCTATTAGTAGATAATATTACTATTATCAAAGTTATTTTAAATAGTGTGACGATTAAATTTTAGTAAGGCTAAAAAATATTTATTTAGAGTTAAATATATTAAAATTTATTTGAAGATGTTGAAAGATAGATTGAATGATATAATCAATGTTACATTAAATAGTTCTAGATTTATATAAATAATAATGGATTAAATATTACGAAAGATTAAAATTTAATAAATTTCCAATTCATATCAGAGCAATAACAAAATACGATTTAATTTTGAACGATTGTACATAACCGAGACCATTCATGTAGAGATCCCTCATTAGTTTAAGTATTCATACGCACAGATATTTCCAACCAATAAAGCTTTCCATTAGAGCAATAAAACGACACGGGTTTCTGAACATGCACATAATGTTCTAGAAATAAAATTTTATGTTCAGAAGGGAATATGCTTTCGGAATAAAAGGCGACTTTATTTTGTTTACTTTCAACTTGCCGGTAGTATATTTCGGATTACGGTTTTTGAAGTTGATAATTAAAAAGTCTTTGATATATATCGGGAAATTAGTTTCTGAAAATGTTTTATAGATTTTTTTGTTGAACAAAATCATGTCATCAATGAAAACCAAATATTAATCAATTTTTATTATATTGAGTTACTTTATTGCAGTCAGTGCCTTCGGCTTTGTTAATAATTAAATATATGTTATCTCTAAATATAACATATTCATTAAATCGGCAAAAAAAATGAACTCCTGATATATACATTATATTTATTTATCATTAAGGTATTCAGACACATATTTGTTTTTAAGACAGCTGCAATTCTTCGGGGAATAAATTGGTAGTGTTTCAATAGTTTCCAGCGGAATGTTGAAGCGTTCTTGTATCGAAATATCGGCCAATTGCTTCACTAATATTGGATATTGAAAACTACTCCTCGCTTTCTGGTGGTTCCTCACAATGGTTCAATAATGTTGATATGATGTTCCTTAAACCAAAAACTGAAATTTTTGGCTGCGTGTATAGGCATCTTGGAATATGGCAGTATTAGTCATTGTAAAAACTTCATCATTGAGGATGTCCAGATATTGATACTTCATAATGTGACCAAAGAGAGGAATATCACAGCTGAATACCACGATATTGCCGTACAACTCATAGCACACCCTCCCCATGATTGACTATATGAGGAGGGCTATCCGGATAGTGGACTTCATCTTCAGTTGTAGGAGATAATGTAAATAATGCTTCATAGGACCATGCCACATTCTTCCAGTTATCAAGTGTCCTGGTTTTATTATCGTTTCATTACTTCTTTTGCAGTTAAGTATTGATTTCCGTTAGAAAAGGATTCTCAATCGCAGTCCTTCCAAACTTTAAACAACTTCAGAGAAACCAAACATTCCCCGGTTTGCATGTTGTAATTGAATGAAAAAAATGAATAAAAAGGAATTTTGCGTGTTGATAAAATATTGCTTCTTGAAGGGAAAAAATACAGCTGAAGCAAAAACTTGGCTTGATGCCGAGTTTTTCGACACCGCCCCAGGAAAATAAACCATCAAGGATTGGAATGCTAACTTTAGACGTGGTGAAATGAGCACCGAAGACGGTGAACGCAGTGGGCGCCCAAAAGATATTATTACCGACGAAAATATTTAAAAAATCCACAAAATGATTTTGAATTACCGTAAATTGAAATTGAATGATATAGCAGACACTCTAAAGATATTAAATGAACGTGTGCATATGATGTACACATTACGTTCATGAATATTTGGGTCTGAGAAAGCTCTGCGCAAAGTAGGTACCGCGCGAACTCGCTCTTGATCAAATACAACGACGAGTTGATAATTCGGAGCAATGTTTGAAATTGATCAAGCGTAATAAACCCGACTTTTTGCGTCGATATGTGACAATGGATGAAACATGGCTCCATCATTTCACTCTAAAGTCCAATCGACAGTCATCCGAGTGGACTGAACACGATGAATCCGCTCCAAAGCGTGGGAAAACGCAACAGTCGGCTAACAAGTTTATGGCGTCTGTATTTTGGGATGCGCATGGAATAGTTTTCATTGACTACCTTGAAATAGAAAGGACCATCAACAGCGACTATTACATAGCGTTATTGGACCGTTTGAAGGACGAAATCGCCGAAAACGGCCGAATTTGAAGAAAAAGAAAGTGCTGCTTCACCAAGACAATGCACCGTGTCACAAGTCAGTGAAAACGATGGCAAAAATCCATGAGCTCCGAATTGCTTCCTCATCCACCGTATTCTCCAGATCTGACCCCCAGTGACTATTTCCTGTTCTCAGATCTCAAAAGAATGCCCACTGGGAAGAAATTTTTGTCGATCACCTCGCCGAAATTGTGGCCTATTTTGAAGCAAAGGACAAGTCGTACTACAAAAATGGTATCATAAAGTTGGAGGGTCATTATCATCAGTGTATCACCCTTGAAGGGAGTTATCTTGATATGAATTTAATTGATCTGTTATAAACCAGGCCACGGACAATTGAAATTGCAGATTATTTGTTGGTTGAGATTTTTAATGACAATTTTGATAATTATGAATGACACGGGCGTGAACATCTCTACTGGAGCTCATAAACATGCCGTAAGGCTGAAAATAGAAGACTTTTGCTGCCCCCAATGAAACCAGGAGCAACTCGCTTAGCCGAAATTTTGATGTAGAAGAACTTATAATGACATGTAACTTTATTCTGAAAACTGTTTTTTGTAGCTAACTGACATTTTATCTAACGTTCTATTTCAATGTTTTACCTTATATTTAGTAGAAACCTTCCTTCTCTATAGTTCATTATGGAAGCTGCAGTATTTTTTTTATCGTTGCCATATTGTGAAATTAAAAAAAATTCAAAGTCCATGCTATAGCGAAGTTTTTATTAATCAAGTATTTCTGTCATTTTATTCGTTTCAACACTTAGTAGAACTACAAGTTAGTGTTGCTAATGTTTTTTTGAATGAATTTTCAATTATATTTTTTGTAACAATAAATATTGCTAATAAAAGTGTAATAACCATAGAATGGAACTAGTAATATTAGTGTTTTAAGTGCGATTGTTTTACGAAGCAGATAAAGCATCATTTTAGATTCTTAAGGTTTATAATTCACTGAATGAAACAAAAAAAATAATGAATGTCGGTTTCAATATTGAGCGTCCCACATTTATCGTTTGCATATACCTAACAACTTAAAAGTGCTACAATGAAATCACTATATGGTATTATGTAGAGAAATTTCAACAGAATCAAATATTACAGTGCTTCTTCCATATGTTGTGTGGACCAATCCATCACATACCGGTCTGGATTTTATGAATATAAGTCCATGCCAATGCGACGTTTTTATTAATCAAGAATTTCTGTTATTTTATTCGTTTCAATACTTAGCAGAACTAAAAGTTAGTGTTGCTAATGTTTTTTTGGATGAATTTTCAATTATACTTTTAGTGACAATAAATATTGCTAATAACCATATAATGGAACTAGTAATATTAGTGTTTTAAGTGCGATTGTTTTGCGAAGAAGGTGCAGCATCATTTTAGATTCTTAAGGTTTATAATTCACTGAATGAAACAAAAAAAATGAATGTCGGTTTCAATATTGAGCGTTCCACATTTATCGTTTGCATATACATAACAACTTAAAAGTGCTACAATGAAAACAGTATATGCTATTATGTAGAGAAATTTCAACAGAATCAAATATTACAGTGCTTCTTCCATATGTTGCATGGACCAATCCATCACATACCGGTCTGGATTTTATGAATATAAACAATTATATACTATTCCTGTCTATATTAAATAAAAATATATACTTACATTTTCTCAGTTACCTAGTATTCTGAACTAACTTTTTTGTAGGAAAACGTACCGTACGTACGATGTCGATCAAATACATATTCAATTAAGGATTTCTTTGCTTTTAGTTCGATAATTGAGGTACACAAAACAAAAAACATGGAAGCCTTTAAAAAAGTGTTGTTAATGAATTAGAGATACTATTACTGGAGAATAGTATTAACATATAATATATTTGAAATAAAATATACAATAAATATATGTGAATCGTCATAACAAAAAAAAAATATATATTCATGAATGCAGCAGTGATATATAATTAATTGATGAACAGTTTAATCTAGACATGGCATCTCTAAAACTCTGTTTCCTTCAATAGCGTATACTTTCTTCGACGAACCTTTATTGGGGAACAAAAATGAGGAGTTATGCTTTGTGATGGAGCAAAATTTTTCACCAGATAACCAATTAGCCTTGTCCTAACGACAAGCAATCATCTCTCGACTCCCAGCACGAGACAAAAACCGATTAGCATCCTAACAATTCTCAACATTCGTCGGCCGGGGGAGGCGGAAGAAGACCGAATGGTGGGGTGCCATAGTTAAGATTCATTGAAAGTTATTTATGCGGAGAGAATCAAATAAATTGCGTGCATGAGTGCGAAACGGCGGCAAGCGGAAAAATCAGACAAATTAGGAAAGCAGGGGAATAATAATGTGGAATATTGATGGCATTAAGATAATTTCCTGAATTTTAAGCAGGACCGTTTTTCCGCATCGCAATCTTTCCAATATTTTACCAGAAGTAACTTTTAAGTTTATATATATATATATATATATATATATATATATATATATATATATATATATATACATACGGACAGCGTATACATACAATATTCTCTTGTATATTTTATAT
Organism: Rhynchophorus ferrugineus; assembly: GCF_030347505.1. Classification (NCBI taxonomy): domain Eukaryota; kingdom Metazoa; phylum Arthropoda; class Insecta; order Coleoptera; family Curculionidae; genus Rhynchophorus; species Rhynchophorus ferrugineus. The sequence goes on along the minus strand of NW_027472580.1, from coordinate 83,133,103 downwards.
TTGTGTGACGCTTCTTCTCATTGAATTTTCTTTTCATTTAGTCATTGTCCGTTAAAACGCACACTTTGCGTTATTGATTTATTGTTTAGATATAATAATACCATTACTTTTAACCGATTTTTCTGCCGAAAACAATCAAAAAGCAAGTACTACTCCATATAATTGTTATCTTTTTCTACGAATTTACATTATATTAATGGTTCGACGCGATAAACACAAGATTTCAACTTTTCAGGTTGGACAGGCCTCCAACGAAAATATAGAGAGATAAAAATACTGTTACTGTACTCCACACATTCTCAGAGAGAGATAGCAGCTATTGCTGAATTTTCAGACTATTGTCAGCCTCATTAAAATTAGAATTGATAATAATAAGCCTCTTGAGACAAATCGTATTGGCAAATGTGGCAGACTATGATAACAAACGACGAGTGTGTAAATATTTCGGCGAGAGCAATGCGTAGGCGGTTGGTTGAAGAGAATCTAATAGGATGGCGGCCTACTAAAAACCAAATATGATCAGTTAATAACGATATTATAGAATGGATTCTATTAATTTACAAATCAACCTTTCAAATTTTGATTGAACAGATCCACGCCGATTGTAGATTGTAGAGAGGGTTAAACATCTGGTTAGTGTCATGGTGTAGTCTGTTATTTTAACCAAAGGCATGGGATGCCTATACATTGTAGAAAGGACAATTAAACAAGACCAATACAAGCCAGTACTAGAAATTTTGTTAATACCGTATGTCAATGAATGACTCCTTGATAACAACTACATTTTCATCATTATTGGGGACCGGGTCACAAAGCCGGAGGGGTAATTGCATAATTAGAGGAAAAAATCACTGTTTTACCTTGGCCAAGGAATTCATCATACATGAATCCTATAGAAAATATGTGGGAACACACCAAACAAGCGATAGCAAAATAAATGATTACCACCAAGTAGCAGTTAATTGAAACCTTCATCATAACATGGTATGACAACATCAAACTCCATGAAGATGCCAAAATATGTATTGAGAGAATGCATAGAAGCTGTTATTGTAGCACAGCGTGGCATCAATAAATATTAAAATTATTTCTATTATTTTTTAATAATATTAAAAGTACTAAAATAAAGATTATAAAATTGTATGTGATTATTTTGTAGATTTTACAGATAAAAATATAAAATATACAAGAGAATATTGTATGTATGCGACGTGCGTATATATATATATACGGACGGCGTATACATACAATACATAGTACAATACATAAAATATATATACAATTTTTGGTACTAGTTGTTGCACTTGTCATTCAAAAAGTCAAGATATCTACAGATGTCTATATTTATAATAAAACATGTCTAAGCCATTGCGTTCTATATCTTTTCATCACTATGACTGTATATTAATGATCATATCTCAATGAATAAGATATTTTTACTTTGATCTTAGTCTGATGCTAGAGCAACCATTTAACTACATTGGTTCAGAAACTGTGTACATTATTAAAAGTTATATCTAACTCAAAATTTTAGTGTTTTAGTGCCTCAAATAATAGTATAATATTCATAATAATAGTTATCTTATGACACTGATTTTTTGTCGTTTGATTTTACTTTAAACTTATTCTCTTTCTATATTATGACCTAATTTTTTTCTAAATCCATTTCACAGCTTATGAGGTTGAAAAAAACTGTCAAATTGATAGAAATTGAAATATGCTTAATAATAACAGATTAAATATTCGATTATCTAAGAGATGCCTTCTCTTGATTTATGTGTCATACATTATGAGTGGAATTAAGACATATTAGAGTCAGGAAGTGTAGGTATTCTGTAATATTGATAGAAACACATATATCAATGTATTTAGTTAAGTATAATATACAATATACTCCTTAACTATCTGTTAAAAAGAACTACAGAACACTTAACTAATAATGCAAAATTATGTGTGTATATAAAATACACTTATGTGCATAGGTAGAAGGACTAGTATCTACTTCTCATTAGGAAAAGTGTCATTTCCACTATTAAATATGCCACCAGAAATATAGAAAATACTATCATTACTACCAACAATATGTACTAATGTAAGAATGAATATACAAGATAATTAACAAAGAAATAAAGGAATATATATATATATATATATATATATATATATATATATTCTTTCCCATGCTCCTCCGAAATGGCTTGTGAGATTTTTATGAAATTTTTAATGCATACTCAGTAGGTGTGAGAATCGGCTACTGTCTGTTTTTCAAACGCATCAATGATAGGGGGTGACAACCTCAATTTTTCTATCACCAAATCCTGCTTTTTAATAGTCATTTTAATAATTTTATCATTTTTATATCACTTGGTAAGTTATGTGCAATGGTACGCGATTATTCATTAAAATATTAATGAAAAACGTTATCGAAGCCACCATTTTATATGGCAAGTTTTGAGGTGAAAATATATTAATACCACGAATACCTATTATATCCACAGATGTGCCAACTGATGACTATGAACATTATGTATTATGCACTGTAACTTGCTATTAAAGATTGTTTGACCATCATATATTTATTATCATATTGTTCGTTCATATTGTTCACTTGAGCGATTGATCATAAAAATTATTATGCGCAATGGTCTTGAAACAACTATTTTGAAAGATATATTTCAAAGTAATAGAAGATTATATCTCAGATAAAAATGATCACTTACTCTCAGAATGAATGATCAGACCACTACAGACTCACTCTTCACCCATTCAACTATTTATAATTTACAATTCGCTTGGAGTTTGCAGTGATTAAATCACAAGAACCAATAATGTTGCGCCGCTTGGATTTATAAAATGCTCAAGAGTTGGCAAACCACATATTTATTTAAAATTTTATAAATAAATATATTTAAATCGATATTTTAAAGGCCTTTACTATATATGTGCCCAGGGAGGGACTTGATTTAGTGAGAGAGACAAAAATTTCATTCGCTAATTTATGATCCCAAAAAGGAAGATTTCCAAGCAATAAAACTTGCGATCGGGCAATAGAATGGGGCATGTTTCAAAAAGGCCACATAATGTCCGAGCTATAAAATTTTATGTTCGAAAAAGTCCACATGTTGAAAAATGTCCTTATTCTCCTCGTTCAGCGTTTTGAATAATAATTCAGGAACCTTTTTTTCATCGTTGCAAGTTCAATCCGAACATATAGGTTTGGTCAAGTGCACTTGGCTGTTTTTATTTGTTACAAGAACATTTCATATAAGCGTTTAATATTTTTGGGATTATTGTAGTCTGACAATTGTAAAAATTTAGGGAGGCGTCAGAAGTGGTTTGCCTCTTTTTGTTCCAAGAATTTTGACGTTAAAAGCGAATCTTGCTATAGCAAATATGTTGCAATAAAAGTTTGTGAAAATTACTTCGTTTGGTTTTCCAGCCAGAAACCTCAGAAATTCTGTGGTTTTACAAGAAAAGTAGGAATATTTCATTAGTCAAAATAGCACATATAATTATTGGCATTTGAAATATATATTAGTAAATTCACTTTGAATAATATTAAAAAAACCCTAATTATACTTTTCCTCACATTCCATTATATACCAAGGTTACTTCCTATATTTTGAAATTATTGTATTCATTATTATTTTCCCTTATGAACTTCCTAAATATTTTCCTTTATTTCTTTGTTAATTATCTTATATATTCATTCTTACATTAATACATATTGCTGGTAGGGATGATAGTATTTTCTATATTTCTGGTGGCATATTTAATAGTGGAAATGACACTTTTCCTGAAGAGAAGCAGATACTGTCAGAGATACAGATTAAGTGTTCTGTAGTTCTTTTTAACCGATAGTTAAGGAATATATTGTATATCATATTTAACTAAATACATTGATATATGTGTTTCTATCAATATTACAGAATACCTACACTTCCTGACTCTAATATGTCTTAATTCCACTCATAAAGTATGACACATAAATCAAGAGAAGGCTATCTCTAAGATAACCGAATATTTAATCTGTTATCATTAAGCATGTTTCAATTTCAATCAATTTGCCAGTTTTCAACCTCAAAAACTGTGAAATGGATTTAGAAAAAAATTAGGTCATAATATAGAAAGAGAATAATAATAATAATAAAGAAAGAAAAAGAGTTTATAGTAAAATCAAACAACAAAAAATCAGTGTCATAAGATGACTATTATTATGAATATTACACTATTATTTGAGGCACTCAAACACTAATATTTTGAGTTAGATATAACTTTTAATAATGTACACAGTTTCTGAACCAATCTAGTTAATTGGTTGCTCTAGCATCACACTAAGATCAAAGTAAAATTATCTTATTCATTGAGATATGATCATTAATATAGAGTCGTAGTGATGAAAGGATATAGAATGCAATGGCTTAGACATGTTTTATTATAAAAATAGACATCTGTAGATATCTTGACTTCTTGAATGACAAGTGCAACAACCAGCACCAAAAAGTGGGTTTCGGCGGTCCGTGTAATCATGAATGAAAATTGACAGAGGTGGTGACACTTGGTGAAAAATATTTTAGATACTGCCGGAACAAGACGAAGGGATAAACAATCCTCCCGAGTACCATTTACAATAGTTTATGTATATAATGCTTTATCATATCGAACACCGATATTTTATTTGATAAAATTTATTATAATTAAGTTGACAAAATACCATTTAGTTTATATCAATTTTGCCGGGCAATATAAGAGAAAGTTCTATACTATTCTAAGAAAATGTCTGTAAAGATATAAACAAGCAATTACTATTGTTAAATGGTGGATCTTTCTAATTACTATTGTCCATCTACGACTGTATTAAATCCTACAAGAAAAATTATACTAACCATGGTAATAAATAGGGGTGTTGGCTACCGAAATCTAATAAAATATCGATATATATATATATATATATATATATATATATATATATATATATATAATAAAAGTAGTGAAATATTAGCTTTAAAATATTTTTTTTCTAGCTCTCTTAAAACATAGCGATATTTTTGATAAAAATTAGAATTAAGTACCAATTTTAAGGTCTATTAAAAGTTGTATTTAATTTATTCTGACAAAATATCGAAAAATCTGGGCTAAAAAATATCTATCAATATATTGATATATCGACCAAAAATATCGATATATATATATATATATATATATATATATATATATATATATATATATATATATATATATTTTAATAAGTATAAAAAATATCGATATTTTACAAAAAATATATCGATATTTTTAAGAAAAAATAACAGTAGTTAAACATTTGCTTAAAAATATATATATATTTTCTAACTCTCTTAAAACATAACGATATTTTTGATAAACTATTAGAATTAATTACCAATTTTAAAGGTTTATAAAAAGTTCTATTTAATTTATTCTGAAAAAATATCGAAAAACATAGACTAAAAAAATATCTATATATTGATATACCGGCCAAAAATATCGATATTTTTTTCAGAAAATATCATTATATGGATATATCCATATTATTTCTCCATCCCTAGTAATAACTAGGCTAGGTAAGACCGATTGTCTTTTCGAACACAAAAATAGATCAAGTCCAGGTAAACCCTAAATAAAAATTTTAAAAAAATAGATTTTAGAAAAATAACGAAAAAAACCATGAAGAAATACTTTATCATTTAATTAAAGCGATGAATTTACAAATTTGTCTTGTAAAATTGTTAACTAATATATACATATATTTTATATTATATATAAATTACTTGGTAAAAAACCAAGTAATTTATCATTAAAATAATGGATACGACTATTTATCACTAAAATGGATATTTTTCAAACCATCCATAATTAATAAAAAACTACTTCGGTTGATGAGGAGAAAATTGTATTTGGCTGACATATAATGATCAATTATTAATGTTAAATAAAACCTATAAAACAGCTCGTGCATCAAACACATTAATACTCGAATGGTATCGGTATATCATAAAAAAACTTAGGCATTAAAATAGTACTATTAAATTTAGAATGTTACTTAATATTTATATATACTATATATCCACAATTTCTTTAAAAATGTATACATTTATATTTTTTATTATTTTATTTATATATATATAAGTCTCCTTTTTACCAACGAGGGTTTCTCTGTACTGGACCTATAGTTTAACGTGGGCTTCGAACCACGGTACTCGGCATTAATCCTACCGACTGGCCAGTGATCAACTTGGAAATTATCCCAGAAGACATCCGGTCTTACCCAGCCTGGTTACCGGCATGACCGCATTCATTTCCTTATAGGATTTTACATTCTCGCTTAAGGACAATCACAAAGGTTAAACTATCACAAACATATATTTACGACAATTCCCCAATAGGATTCGAACCCACGATTATCGCAATAGTAGGACAGTCCTGTTGCCTTTACTACCGCGAAAACCAATCCCGCATTTTTATTATTAAATTTAAAAATCTGTTTAAGAATTTTTGTAAAGAATTAATACACAAACTCTAAAATGTCTATTATTCTTTGAAATCATATCAAGGTCAATACCTGAGAATGCATGAAAAAACATCTACAATCTGCCGAATCGGCGAGCTATCCCCCAAAACTCGTAAATTTGTTCGCAGTAGGTTTTGTTTTGTAGCGTGAAGTGCGGCGTTCTGAAAGTTTTAAGGAATTTTTAAATATATGTAATAAACATGTATTTATAAAAAAAAGCTCTATATAAAATAATGTAAGTACTTTTGTTTTTACTGATATTGCAATTTTAAATGTTAATTTATTGTTTGCAATTTTAATAAATTGTATATTTATTTATTGAAAATAACAGGAATCTAAATACAACACTCGAATATAGTGGTAGCTTGTTATAGTGGTATCCAAAGCCTGCTGAACAGTAGGTAGTAGAAAATCCTATTTATGCGAGGTCGCGGTTTCGAATCCTTCTTCGTACATAAGCATTTTTGATCTTGGTAAAACGTAATGTATTCTGGATAATTGTTATAATTAGTGAGCTTAAGAGAACATTCCAGTTTAGCAATAAAAAAATCGGATTTTATATATTTAAAGCTTCGTCCTACAATAATACGCCTTTAAGAAAGTTTTTCAAAATTAATACTTTGGAGTGGATAAAGAATATCAATCTTTTCGAAACTTTAGAACCAATATGAACAACTGGAATGCTGAATAATATAGATTTTTAATACTGAACGTAGCATTGTGAGCATCTGTATACATTTATTAACTAATGCAAATCTAACTATAGAATTGTAAATATTGCTCATGGTGTAGTACGTATAATTTTCATGATAAATTACAAAAAAAGTACAAATATTTTCGTTTCCTCTCATTGAAGCCCAGTATAAATTTTTTTAAGTCATTTATTATTTGAAAATAAATTATACTTTAAAAAAATCCTAGTCTCTTTTATATGTCTTTTAGTACGAATGATTATTAGTAAGTTACTAGTTACATTTTCGATTTTTTTTTAAATTGCGAAAACCTAAATTTTTGTAGTTTTTGTAATTTTTGTAATTCTAAAGTTGGGATTCTAATTTTCGATTAACTTCTTCGACTGATTCGACATTATTCTTATATGTTTATGTTAGTCAATGTTGCGGACTGAAGCTGATGTTTTTTCAAATAACATGTCAATTGAAAAGTCTCCCGTCTTCCATAATAAAACAAATTTTTTTGGCAAAATTAGTTTTTTTTTGAGATCTGAGAACAGGAAATGGTCAGATCTGGAAAATACGCTGGATGAGGAATTCGAAACCCAATTCATGGATTTTTGCCATCGACTTGTGGCACGGTGCATTGTCTTGGTGAAGCAGCTCTTTCTTTTTCTTTAAATGCTACTGTTTTTCGGTAATTTCGTCCTTCAAAGGGTCCAATAATACTATGTAATAGTCGCTGTTGATGGTGCTTCCTTTTTCAAGGGAGGCAATGAAAATTGTTCCATGCGTATCCCCAAATGCAGACGCCATAAACTCGCTAGCCGACTGTGGCGTTTTCCCAGGCTTTAGAGCGGGTTCATCGTGAGTAGTCCACTCGGATGACTGTCGATTGGACTTCGGAGTGAAATGATGGAGCCATGTTTCATCCATTGTCACATATCGAAGCAAAAACCCGGGTTTATTACACTTGATCATCTTCAAACACTGCTCCGAATCATCAACTCGTTGTTGTTTTTGGTCAAAAGTGAGCTCGCGCGGCACCCACTTTTCACAGAGCTTTCTCATACCCAAATATTCAGTTGATATCTTTAGAGTGTCTGCTATTTCTGGGCGTCCACTGCGTTCACCGTTTTCGGGGCTCATTTCACCACGTCTAAGCATATGAATCGTTGATGGTTGATTTTTATGCAGCAGTGTCATTTATAATTTAGAAATAAGTTATATTTGAAAAAATTCTTTGTTTCAAAAAAGTCTTTCGAAACTAGTACAAATGATTATTAATAGCAGAAAAAAATCTGATACTATCACAATTATAATTTTATTCATTTTATCAAAAGGAATATATATTCTATATTAAAATAATTGTTTTGAAAGTATCTTGATTAGTATCAACTTTATTTCCATAGAGCTGTATTAAACCAAACCACACCACAAATGAATTTAAATAAAATTCAGCTGAGGAATTTTTGAAATTAGGTTATTTAGTTTCTATTGAATTGCCCAAAAAATCCGCCCAAAGATCTTTTGTCGGGAACGCCCCTTATTGAAGAGCAAAAATTACAAATTGTAAAACGCTGTTTAGGAATTAAGTTTTGTAATGAACACCATCCATCAAATCTATATAGATGAAAAAATGAATTTTCAGATATACTGACAAAATTTAATTTCGAAAAAAATTGAGTTAAACTATTAAAACTTTTCAAAACCACAATCCTCGGCATTAATCCTACTGACTGGCGAGTGACCAATTTTGAGATCATTTCAGAAGACATCCGGTCTTACCCAGCCTGGTTACTGGCATGACATATATAAATTGCAACAGTAAGAGGACCGTTCTGTTGCCTTGGCCACTAGGCTGAGCAAGTCTGCAAAAACACAAAATGGTTTTACAGTTATAGTATAGTCTATATCAGACATAAACCACCGAGATTTAATTACGTTTTCAGTAATTATATTAAAAATCTGAATTAATATTGGGGAGACTTTACAACGGAATATCCAAATATAACCCCTGAAAACAGCTTACCCTAGGGCGGCTGTATCTGTCTGTTCAAACAATAATTATTTCTTTTCATCTGATAATTAAAAACGAAACGATATCCGAAAAGACCCTTAATATTCTGCAAGCTGTAATAATGGACGAAGACCAACTGGAAATTTCAAAACGTCTCGTTTGACACAACAACGACAAGAATAGCCCGGAAAATTCGAGTGTTCTTTGTTAAGGGCTGGGAAATATCCCGGCTACAAAGGGGCTAATCTGGATGAAATTTAATTAGAATAAAATGAACACTAACTCTTTTTACAACAAAATAATTATTATTTCATTAAGGCTTTTTGTATATAGGTAACGTTCCTGTTTGGAGTTACCGAGAGTTATTAGAGTTTAGTTTTATGGATTTTTTTATTTCGAACTTTATTTAAACTGCCTATATTCTTATTTTCCGAAAAATTATCCATGGTTAACCAATACCTTTTTACTGCAGGAAGAGATATTCGTCCAAGCCTTTTTAGAATTATAAATGGCTCCTTTATATGGAAATTTGTTCCAGATGGGATTATTGAGGCAAAATCTATGAGATTCTCTTCAATATTTTGTTTTGAATGGATAAATTATTTTGCTAACGTTTAATGACACGATGATCATCAAAAAACTCAGATTATAATTAGAGCGGATGATCGAAGGAAAATCCATCTATCTGGTATATGAAGCTGATTTTGGTATCTGCTTCGGTTGACAGCCTATGGCAAGGCTTCGTGAAGTCTTGGGGCATCAGCAGCAGCATATAGAGAATTAAATACACTCCTCCAATGCTAACTAAGAATTGATCGTGAGAATGATATGTTCCCATCTCCAGCTTTTTATATTTAGTCCCACATTGGAAAAACCTATTTTTTTTCTATACAGATAATTCCTATCCAATCACACTTCATGACAATAAGTGATAATAGGAAAAAATATGATGTACAGGGAAAACACAATCCTAGCCTAGCAGGTACATACTAACATTTTAAACAGGTTTCTACATCTGGATATTCGGTACGTATCATGGATATTCATTTAAATTTTTAGCATTTTTGCTGGTATAGTATACATATTTTCCAGAGCATAGCTCAAACCTATCAGTTCAATCGATGATAATCTTTCAGTTCTCTTTCATATGGTTGAACTCTCAATTCCTCATCTTCTTATTTAGCATCTTCTTTTATTTCTTCACTTTTCTAGGAGCCTTCTTTCCTAGCTGTATCAGTAACATCTTCCATAGCCTTGAAACCAGTACTTTTTTTATTATTATTTTCTTAAAATTTCAACAATCTGCCCGTGGGCAATAAGTATTATTATATTGTTTCCGTTATACAATATAACTATCCTGACATGTAGAAGACTCGCTTCAGCAAGTGATCTGTAAAAACTTATAACCTAATCTTATTCTAGATTCTATTCTAAAGGTTACCCTAACTGATTCTATAGATTATTATATATCACTCTATATGTCTGTTAATCAATTCGTATAGCAGTTTGCGTGCGTTTGAGTCTACGCCCTTCACAATCATCACGCACCTTTAACTGTTTGGCGAGTGCATAGGAATGCTGTGAACAGTCTGTCAAAGTATTTCGCATTTACACTTCAAATTCCACTAGTTATGGGTTCTAAGGGGATATCGCGCTGAAACAGTTTGTTGGATACGTAATATGGGGCATCGACGATGACTCGCAACACATTGTTTTGGAACCTCCGGAGGATAGCTGTGTTATATTTACTAGTAGTATCCCACAGTTCAGTACCATCTTCAAGACAAAATGAGAAAGAGTTTTGAGTTATACAGCAAATCATTTTTAAATTTACAATCAGTCGATACATTTGGTTTAGTTTATGCCGGAGCTATTTACATTTTGTCACTGTAGGTTTTCTCCGACGATGTTAAACGTCAATAAATTTGCATTCCCAGATATTTAACGTTGCTTGAGTTCATACTTATTAATTTTTACTGATAAGTTTATCTACAAAGTGTGAATGTCGCATACGTAGATTTTGTCGCATTTGATTTTTCAACCAGAATTCGACTTTATCAAGGTGAAGTTGGAGGTTTCTTGTGACTGATATTGGATCTTCCCATGCTGATAAAACCGCCGTATCGTCAGCATATGTTACAACAGTTTCTTGAGGTCGGTAGGTCAGCTGTATACATAGCTATAACTAAGGGCAAACAATACTGCCCTTTGGAACACCCGAATATAAAGGATGTAAGTTAGGGTATTCCTGTTATAAACTCAGTGCATATACCACTTGAAAGCGTATATGGGGCAGAAGCTTTTTCAGTTTAACATGGAGTTCAGTGTGCCACACCTTGTCGAAAGCTTGCTTTTATCGAGAGAAACCAATACTTAAAAGAAAAGGCATCAATATAGAGTGTCTGCAACATAAGCAACAGATATGTACCTAGACCTCAATATATGAATTGTAAAGCAATAACCATATTGCCATGGAATGACCATTGGAATGACCCATCAATTTTTGTAGTTGGAATTGTCGTACTAGATCCATTTCTAAGTAGCAGTAACAATACGCTACAAAACGACGATTATTTGGCATTTATATATATTCAGCAACTCAATAATTCTAAATTTAATTGTTAAGATAGGTTGTTTAGTAGTCGTTTACGTCGCCTTTTCATCAACATATATCACTGAACAAAATATATGCAGGTAAATACACTTAAAATTATATACACTTAAATTATCATTATAAATTCGTCAAAGTTTAGTCACAGTTATAATAATTTCCATACGGTCCAAACTTTAACGTCATATATTCTTATTAACTGATTCCAAAGCTCATTGATGATAGGGTTCTGATAGAGAATTGTAGTCTTTTACAAATTGAAGATAGAGGCTATCCAAAGTTATTCTGTACACACGTCATCTGAATTTCTGACGTCGAAATGTCACAATATTGCCGAATAAACTCAGAGATTTACTTCAATTTGGCTTTGATATACAACGAAATTTTAATCCAAATAAAATAATTAAACAAAAATACTGTTATCAAGTATAATTTATTATAGCACTATAATAAATCTATTGCATTTATTATCAAGGGACATAAAACTACAATTCAGTTCAGAGTTATAATAGTTTGTAGGTTAGAGTTGTGTTTGATTATATTTATATTGAACTCTTTTCCATACCACCTATGAGTTAGTGTTGTAGGTGCATTTGTAGTTGTATTCTCTGGGGGTCCAGCTAATTAATAATTGTTTATTTAAGTAATATATTTTACTTTCATTAAAGTGCATATTTATATTTTAAACTTAGTTCTTGTGTCCTTTGGTATGGTGGTTCCTTGTAAAGACATTTTGATATCACTGTACTTCTCCTTGGTTTGCTCTGATAATACCGCTATACAACTTTTTTTAAAAAAGTAGATTTAATCATTGCACTCTCCTTAATGCAATTGCAATATCTGCAAAACAGTAGTAGTGTTCTATCTCTCCTGACATATTTTAACCAAATACTCATTTATATTCTGAACAATTACACACATATATGTACACATCTAACGTTTGTCCAGAATTCCACCATTTGTCAATTTCTTTTCCAATGTGTTATTAAGTTCATCCAAACCGAAGGTGTTACTAATCATTCCTGTTTCCAGTGCGCTAATTTAATCTCATTATATCTGCTATGAATTATTATTATTCTTTTTGGGCTAATAGTTTCGTTTGAAATAATTATATTAAATTATGTTTGTACTGAAAAACCTCTCACTGTTTTTATACGTTTCGTATATTTAATCTCTGATAGAGCTAATAGCAAGCAGTTCCTTATAAGAGGGTTTTTTCTTTCGTGATAATAAGCAGCGATTTACAATGTATCAAATCAAGCAAAGCATTAATATAACGTTATCACATTGTTTTGAAGAATTTTGTATACGTTTGACAACCGAACGACTCTGACATTCTAATCTGGTTACACGATCGAACTTATCAGACAGCATGGTGTCTCTTTTTAACTGAACTAAAATGAAAAGGAAAACATTGTGTGATTCTAAAACTACTTTGGAAATCGCGGCACGCAATACATTAAACATCTTCATGACATATGCATAAAAAACTTTGGATAAACTCTATGTAGCTCCATTAGGAAACCATTTGCGAAACTACTTTGAAATTCATATTTGATTCATAGGTAAGCTCAAAAATTGTTGGGGATTATTTCAAGCAATTTTAACAATTATTAATGTAATCGGAGGCTCTTTGGAATCTTGGTATCTTCATTGTGTGACTATATCTCACCAGATACATTCATGAAGGTATTTTGTCCTAGTTCTATGGAAAATTAGATAAATGGTCACAAAATGGAAAAATTCGGCAGTAAAATAGAACAGACTAACGACGATAAAATAATTTGCATAAAATTCTGTAATATGGTTAAGTTATATCGAATAAAAGTACCATCCGTCTGGTCTATATGCACATATAAAGCCATTTTCATAGAAAAAAATACCAGGAATGAATGCAGAATGAACCCCAATTTGAATATCTAGGCCGTTCCTCGTTCGAAAACTATTCCAATTGGATAATTTCATCAACGCTAACCACAGAATCGGCCAGCGATCTATTTTATATTCCAGGTCCGGTCGGACGGAACCCATTTTAGAGTAAACACAAACATTTTTGCACACGATCTAACCTTATCGTTAACCGATCGCCACCGTCGTACCCTACGTGCTTTCATCCTCGATCCTCCGAGCTGTCCGATGTGAATTTTACCGTTTTTTTTTGCTCAAAAGGGGTCCAGCTTATCTGATATATTAGCGAGGTTTCGGTGAAAAAATACTCTTTTTCGGGGTATTGGCGCCGCTTTTTTCCCTCCCTTTTTATCAGTTTCTTTTTCGGGTTTTTCCATTTGGTTTTCTAATTTGCAATCACAAGGTTATGAAGCTATCTATTGTGATTAATATAATTATATTTAGTATACTACAGTTACAGTATACATAAAATGGAACTGTTGTCGGTTAGTCTAGCTAAAGCTCGAACGGAGCCCGACCGATTTGTTTAATTTTTAACCGACTCCAAAAAAGGAGGAGGTTCTATGTTCGACTGTATATATATTTTTCTTAATGTATGTTCGACGATTTCTCCGTCAATTATGACCCGATTTTCAATAGTCTTCTCTTGTTCCAACGACTGTATATGGTGGTGGTTCCCCTAAGTTAAGATCTGTTGAGGGGTGAGGGGTGGGAGAGGTTGAATCGAGGAATAATAATATAATTAATTGTAACTTGATAGTGTATCTAATGGGTATAGAACTTAAACTACAGTTATCAATACAGACACAACAATTGTAAGATAGAGTCGTTTTATTATATTTACATTGAAATTTTCCGCGCCACCTATGAATTCTATGGTACGATTTTTAGGTACTATAGGCCTAGTCTACCTCAATAAAAACAGTATATCCAAGTAATGTGTTTTACTTTCATTAGAGAGCATTACTTTCATATGTTTCTTTGATTACTGCCTGGGTATATTTTACTTTATAAAATTGGATTTATATATATATTCATTCCCATATACTACATTTCCCCTAATGGATTAACTATATATTCAAAATAGTATAATTCTCTCCTCATAATTTCTAACCTAATTCTTATGTAAGTCTTATTTAAGATCCACATTTCATTAGTAGTTACAGTACGCCACATTTTTTTTCTCTTTGCCAGCCCTTCAATGGACCCACGATATTGGAACGAATCAAAATAACATTTACAGTCTCAAGTATATTAATTCCAGTTTTTAAACGTTATAACCAAAACCCACAATTGGAATATGACAGAATCGTCATAATTTTCTGGAAGTTTTAGATAGGCTTCGACAACAGATTTCTTCAAATTAAACCACAAATGTAATGAAATATGAAATTATAATTTTGAGAATTCTATGTATGTGAACCTAATTACTCAATAATACTGTTATTTTATGTAAATAAATATGAAACCCATTGAACACAATTGTTTATTTACACGTTTAGAAATTAATTGATACCACTGATCAAGATACAATATAAGCAAGCAATAATATATTTACTAGTTTATACAAGATATCTATGTTACGATTTATCATCTACTTATATTTAACCAAATCTTCTTTAGATAAACTAAAACAATAACGTTATTTCTTAATATGTTGCTGGCAAAACCATTCGGATAGAACAATATCGTTGAATCGGCTTTATATTCAAAGAGACTGGTGGCGTAAAACCGACACTATCCCACGAACAAAAACATTTTCGCAAAAGATCGCGGCTTATCGTCCGATGATCGCAAACGCCCTTTACCCTCCCCCGCCCGCCGTCGCCCTCGCCGCTCCTCCTCATCGTTCCGGTCATTCAAGCTGTCCGATTTTCATTGGAGCTGTCCAATCTGGCTTTTTTCTTCTTTTATAAAGGGGTTTCCCTTATCGGATGTATTAGTCGGGTCCTACCCGATATATTGCTTTCCTTCCGTAGCGTAAACGAATAATATGGCCCGAGGATTTTTTTATCATTTTTCGTTTAGGATTTTATTCTCTGTATGTGCGTGTGTGTGTGTGTGTATGTTTTTACTCTGTTGCGAGCAAAAAAAAAGTAGCGATTTTTGTGAAAATGGATAGTTATTTGTTTACATCGTCCGTGGTATGGAAGCGGAAGTTGCAAATCAATATATAATCCATCACATGATTTGTTTGGGATATATCGGAGCGATATTTGAGAAAAAAATGTTTATCCAATGTAATATATTCTTTTTTAAGTCTATATGGACATATTTTTTTACCAATATGCCATAATTTCATAAAAATATCACAATATTTATATAGTTTAAATCTGTTTTAATTAGAATTAATTTTTTTAGTCTTAATTTAAAAACCTCCTAATTTTTTTATGTGTTTATGTGGATTCGAGAATAGTTTATGGTCACAATTAGACCAGGTGCCTACAATGAGGTTCCAGGAATGTGTTAAATATTTTTGATTTCAATCAGCGTATCTCAGTGTGACATTTTCATGTTAACCCTCATAATAATGACCCTTACTATATGTAGAATACATTAAATATTATATTATGTTGATATATTATTTGTAATATTAAAACTGAGATGAGATGTTTTCGACAGATCGAAACTCAAGGGTGATATCATTCGACCGTTCAAGGGTGATACACTGATTATAGCGACCCTTCAACTTTTCGATATCATTTTTGTAGTACTATTTGTCCTTTGCTTCAAAATGGAATTCCCATCGGAAAATGCTTCCCATCGAGAATTATTTTGAGATCTGATAACAGGAAATAGTCGCTGGGGGACAGATCTGGAAAATACGGTGGATGAGGAAGCTATTCGAAGCCTAATTCATGGATTTTCACTGACTTGTGATACGGTGCATTGTCTTGGTGAAACAGCACTTTCTTTTTCTTCAAATGCGGCCGTTTTTCTGCGATTTCGTCCTTCAAACGCTGCTGATGGTCCTTCCTTTTTCAAGGTAGTCAATGAAAATTATTCCATGCGCATCTCAAAATACAGACGCCATAAACTTGTCAGCCGACTGTTGCGTTTTCTCAAGCTTTGGACCGGATTCATCGTGTGCAGTCCACTCGGATGACTGTCGATTGGACTTCGGAGTGAAATGATAGAGTCATGTTTCATCCATTTTCACATATCGATGCAAAACACAGGTTAATTATGCTTGATCATCTTCAAACACTGCTCCGAATCATCAATAAGTATTTGGTTAAAGTGACCTCGCGCGGCACCCACTTTGAACATACCTTAGTGAACAAATATTAGTGAATGATATGATATACTCATTCAGTTGATATCTTTAGAGTGTCTGCTATTTCATTCAATTTCAATTTACGGTCATTCAAAATCGTTTTGCGGATTTTTTAATGTTTTCGTCGGTAACAAACTTTTTTGGGCGTCCACTGCGTTCACCGTCTTCGGTGCTCATTTCACCGCGTCTAAACTTAGCATATTAATCCTTGATGGTAGATTTTCCTGGGACTCCGGAAACTCGGCATCAAGACAAGTTTTTGCTTCAACTGTATTTTCTTCCGTCCAACAAGTAATATTTTATCAACAGGCGAAATTCCTTTTTATCCATTTTTTTTTCACAATAACAAAAGTTGCTTCCCTCAATATGCTATAACTTACAAACTAATGATCCGACAGCCGTCAAATTTGTACACGCAACTTTTGAGGGGTAGGACTAACTAAGGGTATTATATTGAATAAAAATACTAGTTTTGCTAAAAAAAAATTGTTTTACTATGATAGGCCGGGGACTTTTCAATTGACCTGTTAGAAGCGTTGGTAAAAGCCGCAATGAAAAAGAAACTATGTGGCCATGGATCATAGATCCGAAGTACGGACTGTGGCCGTGGGAAAAAGGATGGACGAACGCGAGCCTGGGTGTTCAATCAACATAAACATTCAGTGGATAAGGCGACTGTCTACATCTGAAATGTTGAAGGTGGATAGACTGGCTAGGGACACAATTCTGAGGGCAGAGTTTGACGTTCCGAATCAGGGCTGGAGGATCAAGCGCCAGATAGATGCCGCCTAGGAGATGGCAGATGACATGGAGCAACAGTCGGATTTGACAGACTGAACCTTATAAAAAAGGCAGTGCAACTATCAACGGGGCATGGGAACATTGCATATATTCAGAGGTTCAGGCTGTGCGAATGCGGCGGTGATCTGGAAGATACTAAGCATATCATTGCTGCGTCCACTTTGAACAATAGAGTGTTGGCTAGAAATCTATATGCTAGAGCGGATGGGACTTACCAACTCAGAAACTCGGAGGGGAACAGCAACAGTTCTAATATCGAACAGATTAATGAATGGGCAGAGTCGGTAGTCGTGAATTCAAATTATATAGAGCAAACTCTGACAGAGGGGCATGTAGCGAGCGCGACTCTGGAGAGTTGAGTGGTGTAAATAACAATCACTGAACCCACACTGGCATGGCTACAATGGCAGAATGAAACATCGGCATGGGCGGGCAGCAGTTGAGTATTAGACTGCGATTTTATGTAGAAAGGCCAATCGAAAGCGTGGACGCGCATTAGGACCAGAAAAAAAAATGGCCCAAAACTTTCACTAGTCACAATTAGACCAGTCAGGTTTCAGGAATACAAATCAATAATAATAAATATTTTTGATTTCAACCAGACTATATCAGAGTAACATTTTGATATTAACCGCTGCAATAATGGATTTGACTATATGTAGAATAAACTAAATATTATATTATTTTGATATATTATTCGTAATATTAAAAGTAAAACTTGCTCTCTTCGACAGATCGAGATATATGGAACTCAATTCCCGTTATACTAGAGTTAGGTCATCGAATTATATCAAATTATATCTGAAAACCAGCGAAGAACAGAAAATGATAATAGTCGTATCGTGTATAATAATTTTGTTGTAGTGTATAATAATTTTGTTGTAGAGTGACTGAAAATGAAGTAAACCGGCTTGAAATATAACGAATGTCTGTAATAGCATACTGCTATAATACAGAAATAGACTATAATGCTAATAAGTCAGTTACAGTATTTTTAAAAGTAAAATTGCCACATTTGATCACACCACTAGATCTATTTTGCGCAATTTAGCTTAGTTGCTTGGTTTATAGGACGCGAAATGACTCTAGCCACTTCTTGGCCAACATTAGAAAAGATAATATTAGTTGCAACACATATTTTAAAGGACAACTTCATGGCCGCATTGTATAGTATTCTACCACAAAAATTTGTATCAGAAATAAGTTTACAATTACAAATTTATTTTATAGACAATCTGGATGCGAACTATTGGCTATGAAATACTCACTTTTGTTGACTACAATGATTTAGTTAAAATGTTTAACTAGTACTGGATTGAATGTCATATCACAGCTATAATATTGTTACGAGACCTAGAAAAGCACCTGGTGATGCAACAAGTGGCTATTGATATTATCAAAAATAACGCAAGATAGATGTAAGTGATAGGAAGCTCAAGGGATAATCTATTGATTGGTATAAATAAAACGTATGACTTTTGGAATATATTTTTGGCCACGTTTCATAAATTATAATATATAAATAGTTTACGCAGTTGATGTTTTTTATAGAAATATATTACCTGTAGTAATAAATAGTTGTTGAAGTAAAAGCAGCATATTAGTCTTTGAGCCCTAATCAAGCAACATTGTGCCACCAAAGCACACTTTGCATTAAATTATACTTTCTGTTCCAACTTGCAGAAAGATTTTGCTAATGGACTTAAAATCGGTCATTAAAAAATGTCATTAATATATGAGTCAGTAAAATTTGAAGCATTGCAGGTACGTTCTTATCAGAATTTCATCCAGCTAAAATGAACATTGTACTTCGAATACCCTCCTTATACCAAAATGCATGATACAAACAATCAAAGCAAAGTCAAAAAATTATTGGATCACATATTTTTTCTTACAGCTATGGCTTGTTTCGGACAATAACTAATTTTAATTGATTCCTTGATCACATCAATGACAAAAACTATCTTATGGAATTTGCATTATGCCTAAAATATATGAAAAAGCAATAGCTATTGATGAACGGTATTTTCAATAAAATATGCTTATTTAGCTACACATTTACTTAGTAATTAATGCATCGATAGTTATATTTCACATAGCTATAAATTAAAGTACTAATTATTGCAATATCTACAGTGTTCACCTAAGATTCTCTACAAAGATGGAACAAATATAAGTTGTGTGTATCACGTAATTATGTGTATTGTGTAATTAAAAACACTATAAATATATTAACATTCAATACGATTTTATTGTAATAAAGCCTAATCAAAAGTGATTGAATTATATATTTAACAATAAAATTTCTTTAAAATTTGAAAAACGGCGTCGAACATTGGCTCTAGCCAGCTACAAATGTTTTGATGAAACTGATATTTGTTTTACAGTTCCTGTTTCTTGTTAATGTTAACATTGTCATTGCAGTATATCAAGGAATATGGGCTATTAACATGAGGTTCTTGACGATGATATAACATTGGCTTTATTAACTTTCTATTTGTATTATTGCTTCATCTGCGTCAGAATTCCCAATAATTCAATTTAGTAAATATTACTCATAAAATGTATTTGAGTAATACATACTGATGTATTAATCTCATACTCGTCTTGCTTTGACAACAGAACAGTAGTGATAAATTAATTTGTAAATTAAGATTATACTAAGTGTATCCAATGTATATTGTGTCGCTTGTTTATGCAGGCCCAATAATTGCTCTGCTATATATCTGTTTAAATTTTACCAATAATAATAAAATCTATTGTCATATCGTTAAAATTTATTTAAAGCTTGAAAAACCGCGTCGAACATTGGCTCTAGCCAGCTACAAATGTTTTGATGAAACTGATATTTGTTTTATAGTTCCTGTTTCTTGTTAATGTATAACATTGTCATTGCAGTATATCAAGCAATATGGGCTATTAACATGAGGTTCTTGATGATGATATAACATTGGCTTTATTAACTTTCTGTTTGTATTATTGCTGCATCTGCGTCGGAATCCTCAATAATCCAATTTAGTAAATATTTCTCATAAAATGTATTTGAGTAATACATACTGATGTATTAATCCCATACTCGTCTTGCTTTGACAGCAGAACAGTAGTAATAAATTAATTTGTAAATTAAGATTACATTAAGTGTATCCAATGTATATTGTGTCGCTTGTTTATGTAGGCCTAATAATTGCTCTGCTATTTTAGAATCTATTTAAATTTTGCCAATAATAATAAAATCTATTATTATGTCGTTAAAATTTCTTTAAAATTTGAAAAACGGCGTCGAACATTGGCTCTAGCCAGCTACAAATGTTTTGATGAAACTGATATTTGTTTTACAGTTCCTGTTTCTTGTTAATGTTAACATTGTCATTGCAGTATATCAAGGAATATGGGCTATTAACATGAGGTTCTTGACGATGATATAACATTGGCTTTATTAACTTTCTATTTGTATTATTGCTTCATCTGCGTCAGAATTCCCAATAATTCAATTTAGTAAATATTACTCATAAAATGTATTTGAGAAATAGATCCCATACTCGTCTTGCTTTGACAACAGAACAGTGGTAATAAGTTAATTTGTAAATTAAGATTATACTAAGTGTATCCAATGTATATTGTGTCGCTTGTTTATGCAGGCCCAATAATTGCTCTGCTATATATCTGTTTAAATTTTACCAATAATAATAAAATCTATTGTCATATCGTTAAAATTTATTTAATGCCAAGTTCATTTTCTATAAGCTCCTTTACATTTTGCCACAATTTATTTTATTTCATGTCTGATTCAGAATCAATTTAGGAAATTTTAATTTACTGGTATAGTGTAATTTACATTCGTTTATACCTATCTGCATTTTTCCGGTTATAACAACCGTATTAACAACTAATATTTATCTGGACTGGACCTACTGCTTAACGTGTGCTACAAATAAAGGTCCTCGGTATCAAACTAGAGGTGACCTGATTATAGAGAGTCAGAAAAAAAACACAGACATACACCTCTCCAATCTTGTGGGATTTCAAGCTATCAAGCCGACAAGTTTTTTTTGTAGCATGTGCCTGTGTGATGAGGAATTTTTCATACGGTATTTTCCTGTGAGCTATTGTTTAAACAAATTGTTGTATAATGTATCAAAATATTGGATTGTTATAAATGGGAATAATCAGATATTTAATTAAATATTAATTTTTAATTAAAAATCTTCAAACAAAAATGATAGTGTTACGATATATGCCATGAATTTTAATGAATTGTTTTCTCATTGAATTTGTACTGTATACATTTTTTTTGATAAAGTTCTTGATAAATGTTCGCTTTGCAACAATGTTTTAAAATTCTTTGGTTATTTTTACGTTTTTGTTTCATTTTTATTTTGTATCTGTTTGTCTCCACTTCCTTATATTATGATTACTAAATATTTAAATTTAAACTTAAAATCAAACTTAATAAATATTCTTCCTGTTCTAGCTTTTAGTTTCGCATTTTCCGTTCAGTCGTCGTACTTTTATTTCTTGTTATGCATTCGGTGGGCCATTTTTTGTTCTTCTGATATTATCTTTCAGCAATTTTTTCCAGTATATATCTTCAATTGTAACTAGGCCATCTCCATACTCTAGCAGATATCTATTCACCAATCTCACTGTATATTTTTACTTATATACCTGATGATATGGTTTCTATGTTCAGGTTGAAAAGCTTGGCTGAATTTATTTCTCCTTGTTTCTGTCCTTACTTTATTGTAAAATCTTTGATTTCTTTTATTGAGTTGTTACACTAGCTTTTTCTTGGATTAGTGGTTACCTTAATCCATCATTTCTATTACTCTTTTTTAATTGATGTATTGTTCAAAATATGTTAATATTGTTTCAACATTTATGCTATATTTCAACTATTTTTTTTTCTTTTTAAATATTGTCGCTATTTGTCTTTCGTGAAAATCTGAGTGCATTTAGTAAAATAATGCTTTTACCTAGCTAAAAGTAGCTACATTCAAGATTAAATATGTACCTAAACGGCAGATATTACAAAACCATACCACTCACCAAAAAAGACTGAGCCGTTCGAAGACGTATCGGCCATCGGTCGGTGCAATAAGATCGCAGTAAAACACCTCGTTCGTCTTTTTAACATCTCCATTTATTACGCATTTCTTCCCCCCATATCGGGAGCGAGAGAAAAACGCAGAACATAAAAGTTTTTTAACAGAAGCCAGCCGACCACAATCGAATATTATTTATGATTTTTCCGACGTCAGCCAGAAAGGCCGACAGATCGTAAAACCGGCCCTTAAAAAGCCCCGATAATTTATGTTCGTTTAATTTTCTTCGTTCCACCACTCCCCTGCCATTATTATTTCGTTGCTTTCCGGCTAGATTCGTGGGCGAGAGAGACGTGGGGGGTTTTGGGGTTTGGGAAAGAAGCGGCAGACGGCGAGAGATTTTTCTTATACCGACGTAAATTATATTAATGTTTGTGTTTCATCGTTAAGGTGCTCTTATTTTTAGATTTATTGAGGTTGTTTTCGGGTGTAACTGATGTATCGATACAACATCTTGTTCGGTTATTCGCTAATTCGACATAATTTACTGAACTTCGACACGCATATCTACATTTCTCCACTCCGGTAGCTTTAATTCTCGAATGAATAGGTTTCTACTAAGAGTTTCGGATTAGATTTAACACAGCATTTCAATAATGTACTGTTATTAAGTAGTTGTAAAGTTCCTCCTTCCTCCAGTGTTGCTGAAAATTTGTCATAGATAATACGTTATACGCATATCTTTAGATTTTAGAAGCCTTTTACG
Organism: Rhynchophorus ferrugineus; assembly: GCF_030347505.1. Lineage (NCBI taxonomy): Eukaryota > Metazoa > Arthropoda > Insecta > Coleoptera > Curculionidae > Rhynchophorus > Rhynchophorus ferrugineus. The sequence continues at coordinate 83,109,481 of NW_027472580.1, read as the reverse complement.
GACCAGATTCCCATCAAATGCGAAATGAACTTGCAAATATGTGAAATATGATCGCAGAACGCTTTAAAGGTGTTTATGTTGCTTAATTGTAGGTAGAACTAAAGTTTATCGAGCCTGATGCGTTCCGAATTCAACACAAAAGTCGGCAAATCCGGCATGGCTGGCGCAGTTGTCAAAATGACAGGAAGGTCCTACTACTGTTATAATAGCGGCGGCTTTAAATCCTGCCGGCGCACGGTTGCAAATATATGTTTATTATTATTTGTAATTGTGATTACATAAAAAGCAAGAGTGGAATATCCGACAAGGAATATGATCCCAGTCACGTCAGTAATCAGGCAGGGTAAGACCGCATATCTTCTGATATTATCTCTACGTTGGTCACTCTCCACATGTTAAGTGGTAGTCCCAACTTAGATAAAACCCAGTAGATAAAAAGGAGACTCTAAATTATATAAAAAAAATTGACAAAAGTCGATGTACTACAGAATACCATAGATTATTAAATGTTATTAATGTTGACAAACTTATAGTTATTTAAAAGTGCATTCTAGCCTAGTGGTATGAATTTTAGATATTTTTTCCAGTAAAATATGAAACAAACGGTATTTTTACGATCAATTTAGTACTAGTTATTTATTAATGTTTAGAGAATACGTAAATAAAACATTGAAAAGATTAAAAATCCAAAAAGTTACAGGTACGTAAAGGGGGAATCCAAAAAATTACGCGCCCTCATTGATAGGATTCCTAGTAATCTGACTATAAGAAAATAGAAAAAAAAATAACCTAAATAATTTAATCAGCAGTATAGCCTATCGACTGGCGAGTGACCAACTTTAGAAAGCATCTCAGAAGATATCCGGTCTTACCCAGCCTGGTTACTGGCGTGACCGGGATCAATTCCCTTGTGGATTTTACACTCTTGCCTAGATCATTCACAAATTTTAAACAAACAGCAGGATTCGAACCCGCGGCTATCGCAACAGTAGGAGGATTGTCCCATCGCCTTTACCACTGCACCACCAAGCCGGTTACTTATTTAAAGTTTTGTTTTTAAATGCTGCGATTTAAATGCCGTGCAAATAATATAGCTATATATTCGAAAATAATTTAAATTAAAAAAATCCTCTTAAGGTCATATTGTTAAAAAGCTGTTAAGTTTTAAAATTATGAAAAAGAAAACGATTTTCTCAAATTAATAGACTAAAATAAAACAATAACTCAAAATAACACATTCGCGTGAATTTTCAATGTTTATCTTTGTATATTGATAGGAATCCTCGTACGTAATTTCTTTTCTGTGTATTACATTTGAAGCCTAACACGACCTACTTATACTCTTTTTAATTACATTACATTTTGTTAATCAATAATTACCCAATTTAAAGTTTTGTTTTAAACTTCTACTCATAGAGTTTCATTAAATATTTGAGTGATTTAGCAGTTCTATCATCTATCCAGTAATAAAAAATGTTTTTTTGAAATTTAGGAAATCATTCCTTCAATTGAACCAAATTTTGATTTGAATTCCTATGGTGAATCCTACGGGGATATAATATAGTATATATATATATATATATATATATTGAAATTCTTTGAATTTATTTAATTTTACGTGAGAATTTAGATGAACAAACTTGGTTATATATAATATATAAAACAATTCTTCAAGAAAATAATAAATAAATAATACTCTTGTTCCTATTCAGGGAATTTTTGTTCTTAATCTAGCTAAGCATCGCTTATAATTTTACAAGGGTACAAAAATATAATCGGTTGGTTCATCACTAAAAGACGAATTGCTCGTTGGACAAATACACTGTATCTCGCATGAAAAGTAACATTGCTCTGGCATTGAATTAACAAAACGTATTTCTGCAAACTGCAAGCCTTATTTGTTTCAATATCGAGAATCTTTATGTGCAACATCAAAACGTTGAAGATGTAGAAAAGCAACTGCTTCTACTGGTATTCATTTATATTAACAATTTTAATTGTTAGATTGAGATTAGAGGGCTTTTATGAGATAAGATAATTACCAGTTGACCACTAATTCAATACAACTTAGAGAAAGTTTAAGTTATTCTTCGGTTAATTACCAGTGCTTATCGCGCGACGTAACCAATGAAAAACTGCACGATGACTTCAAAATTGCACTGATCGATTGTGTTATTCAATATTTCTCTGTAAAATATGGAACAAGACTTCCACATCAATATGGAAGCAATAGCACTACTAGATAACGCGTGGGAGTGTTAACATTAGCGTTGGGAACTATCGACTGAAAAGAGTCGAATCAGTCGATAGTCGCAAAACAGTCGAAACAGTCGAAAAGTCAGAAAATTAGCGACTGAATATAGTAATTACTCCCTTCAGTGAAATGCATGGTTTGACTGTTTTTTCCATTTTTGGTTAAGTCAGCCGAAGATGTACGAATTCTTTCCTGTATTAATAGTGAGAGAGCAAAGGACGCAGATAATTGCACGGGGCAGATTATTTAAAAGTGCTATTTTTTTTTAAAGAATATGAAAGAAATAGTTACTGAAGAATATTACCATGTAATTAATAATTTCATTTTAAAGGAAGTAGAATTATTTTTATATTTGAATGTTCTGTGTATCTATAATAATGAATGGAATAATGACCCCAAAATGTTTTATGGTATTTTAATAATATTATCATGCCAGAGCATTTTAAATAAAATAAATATCTAATTTATTATTGATCAGAAGTATTTTAAATAGAAGACGTTTACAGAACTAATTTCACTATTCAAAAATATTATCGTGTTCGGCTTTTCTCTCATGATGCGATTTCTTCGGTTGTTAATAATTTGGCCAGATAGATGTTACAAGTATAGCAGAATATTTTAAAGGTAACTGATGTAATTCATGTAATATTTTATGAGATTGCCAAAATTCTGATAGGTTTTCGAAACGCCCAATAAGTGGCATTTCCAAATACTGCTTAATTTGTAAAGTTGTTGTAGTACCTGCTGTTATTATTTCTTTCATTCTACCTAGTTTTTTTATCAAAATGTCTTTAGATGTAATACATTCTTAGTCAGTTTTTGTGTTTTGGATTTCGAGTTGTAGTACTGTATTTGTATTTTTTGGAGTTAGAATGAAAGATATCTCTTTTGTGCAATATCAAATACTGATTTGGATATCGAATACATCGAGGATATAAAAGGATAGTTTTTCATTGATGACATCTAATTTAAACTAGCAGAATTTCAGGATTCTCTTTCAAAATATTCTCAAACCATGGAACGTTTCGCTGAATGCATCAGTCTACTGAAAAATTGTATAATAATAAAAATAGATTAAAAAAAAAGATTTATCTATCTTACCTGCTGATGAAATAAACCTTAAACAAGAAGTGTTGCCACCATCATTATATTGTTGTATTTTTAATAACCAAGAAAATAAAAGTTAAATATTAAAGAAGAATTTTCCTATCAGAAAATTTATTTATTAGAAATGTTTAGTATAAATTTGAATATAGTTTATCACCTCTTTAGGGTTAATATTTTTTTGCGAAATTTAACTTTCGAATATAAATTTAATTTTTACGAAAGTTTGGACAATCAAAAACTTGATCAAAAATCGAGAGTTCGAAACGAAAAAGTTAACCAAAAAAATATTACCTCTTATTGCCTTAAAACTAGTCAAAAGTACTTTATGAGTATGAACAACATTTTAAACAAACACTACATTTGAAGAGATTTCTTCGTCCGTCTTGAAACTATGATTTACTTTTATTTCTAACCGTTTGGCCGTTATCGCCCGACCAATAAACAAATATTTTTCTGATTACAGCCCGGCACGTTCGCAACATCGAATCCAATGGCATATCGGTCCTGAACGGGGCCGATTTTAATCAAGGTAAGTCGTAAAAATAGCTACGTTCATAACGGTGGAAACTGCAACACAACGACTTCCGAGTTTCGCTACGTGGGCGACGACATTCCCGCGAGTGGAACGAGGACGGCAGATACGTCCGACGTTTTTATATTGTAGCCGGAACCGATATCATTTTTATTTCGATACCGTTTTATTAGGATTGGTCGAAGATGGTGATCTAGAGGGTGATCCTCACAATGTAACCTGTAAAGCTCTAACGATGCTATCAATATAAAAGTTTAAATGGCAACATTTTGAATTCAAAATATATAGATGTAATTATCTATGTGGCGTTGCCATAATTTTTAAATTTTGTGAAATTGTATTTTTTAGAACTATTCTTAATACTGAAACAAAATGATTTTAACTGTGGTTAAATTTAGTATCATTAATGCTTGTATCCCATTACTATATCCATTATTAGAACAATATTACAATTTAGACATTATAAGAGAAAAATTTGACACGTGTCTCCGCTTGTGACACGTGTAGTATGTTCCACCCAACAACTAATAAGACATCTTGAACTATTGCTTCACTAATCACAACTGAATTAGATTCACGGTGATTATCACGGCTGAGTGATCAAACGTTAATGAACCTAGATTTTCACGATCTGTTGGTATCATCATCATACCATGATGATTGGTATTTAGCCCTTATATCATAGCTCTCTCTATGTCTTATTCAAAATAGTCTTTTGAAGTAAATAAACCTATGCTTCATCGATCTCTATGTTGTGATCAGTATCTATCTAGTGTTCTGTCAAAGTTGAGTGAGCCGTGCACCTATATCTCACCTATCGTTGAAGTTTTTCTTCTGTATACTTACCTTATCTTCCTCTCACTTAGCTTTGGAGTTAAAAAAAAACTTCTTTAAAGAATTCTCTTTACATCTTATATATAATTGCGTACAAAATGTCTCTTGTTCCTAGAAGAAACTAAAGTACTACTAAGGGAAACTGTTTCTTTCATAACTTTTTGTATTTACCTTTTATAGTAGGCGAACATTGGATACCATGACTAATTTGGATTATTTTTTCGGAAAGTATCGATACGTCTAAAATGGTTAAACACCTAGTTCAGAGAGATGAGGGCTCTATAAATCAAAGAAACTATAATATTTGGGGTCCCTATATCCTAGAATTATTATTATCCTAAATTATTCACGATCTTCATGGGGAATTGGATATTTGGATGTTGAGAATACAGGTAAATCAACAACTGGCTGGATTTTTTTTGATTAATATGATCACAAATGCATAACTTTATTTTAAATGATAAAGGGATCATCCGCATGTGACAGGGTCCGAGGCTGTGGAATACGAATTGTTAATATCTGCTCAGAATAGAAGCTGAAGGTGTGACGTTTGACGAGTCTGTGGATTAAATTTGGAATTTTTAGATAACTATATATAGTCTATCCAACAAAACAGCCAATGCACGTCATCACAATTTATGACTTCAGCACGTCGTAATATTTCCACGTGAAATCTGGCTTTTGGTTTACAACACTTGCCGATTTATAAGCTTTAATTATTATCATTAACTTTTTGATTTTTGAAATTGTATACATCTGACAACAGGTTCGACTAATACCAACACAAATCGAATTGTACAGATTCGGTTACATGTTTAAACGAATCAGCTGATTTTGCTACTTTCAACTAAAAATTAAAAGGAAAAATCCGCAATTTGGCAGTATATTCGACGTCATGTATGATATGCACTGGTTGTTTAATTGGAAGATGTATATGAGCAGTTTCTACTTCTTTTGAGCTGTACTTCTGTAGCAAAGATGTATCCTGTCAATTATTCGAATTTGGATTCAGCTAACATTGTTGATTCGTGAGTTTTTGTATTTTAGAAGACTTTAGAGGATATATCGAATCTCGTTCTTTCGGATCCTGACTATCTGTCCGATCTTTAGCGTGTCTGGAAGAATTAACTGAGATCTAAATCATTTTCGAAAATATTTGATATTGGCTTTTTCTCCACTGTAATTCTCTAATTGGCCAATTTAAAGGAAACTTGCAGAAAATATACATTGAAGGTATTTCTGAATGAAACTAATGCGCAGAAATGATTGTGTAGGGGTTTCTTAAGATTTCTTTCTAAAACGATCACTTCTATTTTATCATTCAAGGCCTCTAGCAATTGGTCTTGCATGAAACTGTCATCAAGATAGGCATCAACCAATTGTGTTCGGCTACTTTATTTTACTTATGTTTTAACTACATGTCTAGTCCAATTTATTTTAAGATAAATAGTTTAGTTTAACATGTTATTTATTATTCTGTTAATATGTTGATTTTTAATCACTGTATTAAGATAGCCGATGAAGATGCATGTCGAAATGACAATACTTTATCAAAATCAAAATTAATGCTCGTTAGTCCCCCAATTTCATTTGTTATTTTGCTCTATTATTTTATGCTTAATAATGAATAATTACCGTATAAGGAACAACAGCAACCCATACATTGTTAACCAGGTGGCAATGCAACCACGAGAAGATACTGTTTCGCAGCTCTATTACGTCATTATTATGTAATTTCGAAGACGATTTTGGCGAATTCATTGCTGTCAACGGTCAGCACTAGCGAGCCATGGCTAATGTTTTTAACTGAAACTCAATGATAAGTCTTAACCACGATTTGGTGGACTAATGAATCTTGGTGTTTCTTAGCCATATATGAGTACTTATAGTATATGTACTGTAAACTAATATAGATATATACAGTATTGATACCCGATACTATATAAAGAACACTACGCAATATTTGAAAGTTTTCACCAGTTTCCAATTTTTTATACGCTCTTAACATAAGGGAACAAATGTATGCCCTTACATATATCTAATACTTTGTAAGGGTTCAGGTAAAGTTAAATAATAGCAAAGCGTTGGTCGCATTTTGCAGTTTCGTTAATGTCATAATGTCATGAAGTGGGACTTTTATAACAACAGAAAGTTCAGCTGAATGCAACAACGAGCGAGGGTCCTGTTCTGAAAATGTCTCTCAATGGCAATATCTACGAAACTATCAAGATAACTGTCTTTGAGCTTGCTTGTTAAATTTTATTCATTATTTTTTATATTTTATTGTTTACTACAAAATTTGGAAAATACGTGAAGTAATCTTTTGAATGAAATGTGAGTAGGAAGCAAATTTGAATAGAATATTTTAGCATTAATTTAATATGTTTTATAAATTAAAAAATTATATAACTGCTTTCAATTGTTGGTAAATAAAGGTACCATACACACGCTATAATGTACAAATAAGTCATGATGAACAAATAATCTTTGCAGCGAAGATACTGCGGTAAATAATTAATCACTAAATGACTATTTATTTTTCAAATATTCAAAGTTAGGTTAAATAAAAACATTTTATAATATTATAAACTTACAAATTAAAAAGTTTAGTCAGGAAAGTGCTGTCCATCACTATCCGCGTATAGAATATTCGTGTTATGTAGAGATGGAGGATAAACTACATAGTGTCCTTCTTGAAGCCTTCCAGATTATTTTAAACAATGGAAAACGGCTTATTATAAGCGACAATTGATCAGGAATAATATAAATGTCCAAACATTTCTTACAATAATTTTCCTTAATCAACTTTGGACAAAAATATCAAAAAGAATTCATCGAATTCTTGTTATGAATTCTCTTTTATGCCTTCTGTCAGTACTAAACTGGATCACGATCTGGTATATAAAATTTTACAAGACAAATGAGAATGAGACTATATCAGGTGAATTTGATGCTCTGATGGTTGTTCGATAATATTTAGAGTTTTTGACCAAAAATTCCTTCACAAGGTGAACATTGTGAAATAGTATATTGAAGTGAATCAAAAGCCAAAGGTTTTCTTTATATAAGTTCGTTTTTAGGGCTTTCTTAGGGTTTAAATGGAGATTTTCCGTCATGAGTTCTTTCGAATCGACAGATCTTATCATATCTTCATAAGAAGTGAAATATTCCTCAGGTGGGTCATGGCTCTTATATCGAAACAAGTATTAACCAGAGGGAGCAAGGTCTGGAGGATAAGTTTACCGGGTTTGCAACATGTGGTCGAGTTTTTTTCGCATAGTTCTCGGTATCAATTGTAGTCGATAGCGATCCTCATTGACGGTTTAGTTAGATTGTAACAGATCATAGTGTACCATCATCAACCTGATCCTGATTAGATTGGAGCTATGGATATCAAGCTATGCCCTACAGGCTATACCACCAGGTCTCTATGTTTTATTTGCTTCAAATTATGCTGGCCAACGAAGGACAACGAATGAGTTTTGACGTTGGATACCGAACTTTCGGTGACCTTTCATGAAACGTACATATTACATATGTTGTTAAGAGTAAACGTTCCTTGGACGTGAATTCATATATTTCAACGGCGGCTGCGATTATACTGTACCGTCCACGCCGCATTCGTCGATTCCATTCATTTCTATTAATTTTACCGACACTCTACGGATTGCAAGTAAATGCCAACAAACCTTCGTTAGCCTTCGTCAAAGTCATCTAGAAATATTCCAACCAATCCATTCGTAGGCTTTCGTTGACCCGGTCTGTACGCAGTTTTATCGCAATTGGTCTACTTTTCATCGGCAGTAACAATACGATTCTAAAAACTTTTCCAATTGTGCCATTGAAGCAATATTACACACATTACCAACATGCCTTTAAGTGTATATCTGTTTATTTTCATATGGCACAAAATGGCCAAGCTTTCAAGTAATTCTCGTGCTCTTCAAGCATTGTAGCGTTACTTTCAATAATTCTGCATATTCTTTTTAGTTTTTCTTGGATTATCACTGAGTAATGTCTTCAAATCCTCGTGTTCACATTTTTTCACAACAACAACTACACTACGAGAAGTTTATCGTCTCCTATTTTAATAAAATATATACACTTTTTAACTATTAGGAAAATATGCATATCCGAGTCATTTTGTTGTGATAGTTTTATATTATTTTCAGTTTTATCTATACACTTTTACTTATTTATTTGATTATTGTTTTGTTATTTATTATGTAAGTTTTATTGTTTCGTTGTACCTGTAGCCAGACTAATGTTTTGTTATTTTGAATTTTGCTTGCATGCGAGCCGTCCCTTTTCGTAATGTTTATAATTCTTAGTTTTACGTATATAACCACCTCTCGTTGAGTAAAATCTAAACCAAATTATTAATAATTCAGTTACAATATGTATCACTACAAAGTAACTGAATTATGGATGCTATGTTTGCATAGAGGACAATTGTGCCAACTGCGTTGAAAAAAATTAAGACCGAGTGCTTTTTGGCAGAGTCTTATTCTATATATAAATTTTTATACGAAAACTAACTACGTTTAAAAATATCATTGTAGTTTGAGTAAGCAGCATTATGCTTAATTCCGATTCCAATATTATCTGGAATAGTAGTAAAGAAAGAGTTCAGTCTTATTGATAACGTATCGGACCAATGACTTCCGCAATTTACCAGAGACTACTTTCCCGACCTTTTCAGACGAATAAACATTAGGACGTCATCTAATTTAAAAGAAAACCATATTGCTTAGTACATTTAACCCAATCAATTTATAAATTGACTAGATAAGACTTTTTATGTGAAAAAATCCGCCATAGTCCTTAATTTCGCGCCGTTAAGATCAGAGGGAAGATTAGGGGATTATCGCGCTTCCCATCGGGCGACGTTAAAGAAAGGATATCGCCATTTCCACTGCGCCCGGCATTATAGTAGACACTAGCTCCTTAATAAATCACTCGAAAATTGTTATCATCCCATTTATTTTATTTTGCTGCTGCCTTTAATCTGTTTGCTTTAATGTTTATCACCTTATTGTTGTCTTCGCTCAAGATAACGCTATATATGTTCGTCTGGTCGGTCGGAATGTGTGGCTGTCGATGCGATTATTTGGTTTGGAGTCCGAACACTCACTACTATTTTGTGGAAGGAATTCGCACGGGAACTGAAAACACTGGTTCAATAAAAACATGTTTATTTCGATATTGAATGATACGAGTGGTCGACGAGAGAATGACAAGTTATTAGGTTAGGTAAAAGAAGTACGGTAGCGCTGCGGAAGTGGTACTGTTGTTACAAGGGGGAAGAGAAAAGAAAAGAGAGCGAGATATCATCGTGGTGATCTTTTATCGCCGGGAACCGCATGTTACAAATCCACCAGCGTTGTCAACCTTTGACTTTGATGTAGGTGAATTCGTGGTGGCTTAAAGGGCTTAAAGGGTGTATGGTCGGGTTTTTCGAACACTTATTATAACTTGAGAACGACTCGATCTGGATTTTCATAGCATATAAAAATCTGGATCTGGATAGCATATAAAAAAATCTTCACTTATAAAATATTCGTGGGTTTCGTACCTGTCTAAAATAATGCGCATTTCGTCGAAACGGTAACCCCTCTTCTCAAATTAAAGAACGTATTTAAACAGAGGTATAGAATAAAGTCAGTTGAAAGAGGATTGAGATATCAAGAGTGAGCATAGAGTAATAGAGAGAAAACTTGATAGGGGCCTCTGGAGAAAAGTTTTACTTTGGATCGACATCCATATGGGGTTATATTGACCATTCAAATAATGTGATTGGTGAATTTAAATCTGTCTTATAGGTACCTGTAAGAGAAATATTTTGCTGTGAAGACATTTGAAGCTTGACACGTGACTTTACTATTAAATAAAAAGCAATTTAATTTCATTATTAAATGTATTAAGTAAAAGTGTATGACTGCAATAATTATAATCTGTAAAAATAAATAAATAAATAAATAAATAAATAAATATATATATATATATATATATATATATATATATATATATATATATATAAATTTTTTATAAATTTTGTATAAAATATAACCAAAACGTAAACATAAATATATCTAAAAAATCATAAACAAAGATATTTTCAAACAAATCAAAATTATTTCTTTTGTCTTTTTCCTTTCTCTTTTTATATTTATTTAGTGCCATCAATTTAATGCGACATATTAGAGCTCTGTCTGTTATTTTCTTATACTAAAAGCAAACTTTGAGTGAAAAATATGTTATATACATTATCGACGTGGCAATATCGCGCGATAAAATAAAACAGATAGCTCAAAGACATACTAACAGTATAATAAAACAATTTTATGGGATATGAGATATTGCCTTGCCTCGTTTGTTCATACAGGGCCATCTGGAGTTGAAGGTACAAAGTCAAGTTGTAATTTTTCGACTCTCGGAAATACATCCCCCGTTGGTATTGAATATACTGATGATGAGCACTTCAAAATATTTCTGAAACATACCAGCCGAATAATGTATATTCCTGAATCCAGTTAAGTAGTCTTATGCCAATATATTTACTCGGATTATTTCACTTTTTTTTTCTTTAATGCAATGAGGTGGTTCAAAGTAGTTATTCAATTTTTAATTGATGGCACTTCAAAAATGCAAATAAAAGTAGCGACATCTATATGTTGGACGTCGCGAAATATTTCCCAAAATTTCCTATAAAGTTAAATCTCTATTTCTGTGTGCAAATAAATTAATTAAAAAGAAACGACTGTTAAATCTATTGGTCTGAGGTTTACTTCGCGAAAGTTGGGTGTGATTTGTTTTGACTTTTTTGTGTGAGTATTATTATTAATTATTATTAATAATACCGCTACCAAGAAGATTTAATCGCTCTCAGCGACGCCGTAATGCAGTTAGGTTACGGAATATTACGAACCAATTATCTGCTAAAGTACGACAAAGTGCACGAGAAGAGCACCGTTTTGGTATGGTACGAATTAGATCCCTACTTCGTGCTTCTCAAACACAAGAGCAAGGAGAGGCAGCTCGTGAAACAGCTAGATTAGAAACGAGAAATCGTAGAGCTTTTCGAATGGATCAACAACGAGAAAATCTTGGAAGTGTTGATTTGAATCAAGCAGCACAATTGACTACAGCTCGAATCCTTTCGTTTGTACTGCTTTAATGGACATAGTTTGCAAGTATTGTGGTACATTAAGAAACGCCTCGATTTTGCTGCATTAATGGCAAAGTGAAACGTCCATTATCGGTTCCGCCACCAGAGCCATTACAATCCTTGCTCCGTGGCGAAACATCAGAAACACGACATTTAACAGCGAACACTCATAAGTACAATAACTGTTTTTAAATGACTTTGTTTGGAACAGTCCGGATTTAATCCAACATTTAAGGTAATTTCCGTTGAAGAGTAAATGTTCATTTTTTACTATGATAAAAACATTTCAAAACTGAAGGCGGCCTCGGTAATCATCATGCTTCGAAATCTAAACCAATCAAAACTATACAATGTAGAGCGCTTGGTGATAAGGAAACTGACGAGTAATATGATACACGCAACCATACTATAATGGAAAATTTAAAGATGAGTTAGTTCTCATTGCGAGGATTCCGATGATCCTGTCATGTCATAACAATTATCAAATCACAAGGCCAATACTTGTCTGTTTGTGGTCTCAACTTAGAAAATTTATGTTTTTCTTATGGTCAATTGTAGGTGGAATGTTCACCTGTCGGCAAACCATCCGCTCTATTTGTTCTTGCGCCTGATGAAAAAACAAAAATTTTTTGTACTTTTTATACTTATTGTGTTATTATCCTAATGAAGTACTGAACTTAATATTTATTTTATTTTAATTGTATTAATTCCATAAAATTATAAATTTAGTTCAGTTAATAACTAACACGACATTCATTAACTGTTAGGCGGTATGAAATTTGCCAGGTCAGCTAGTTATTAACGTAATAATATTAACTAATTCGGCCTAGAAAAATTTAAGATATATGCCTTCAATTCCTCTCTTTAGAGGTAACATTGTTCATAAATATTATTATTCCATTATACCAACAAACCGAAGATTTAAAGAATATGTGTGGTATAACAAAATAATGGCTTTGCTAGGAAAACTGTATTAAAATTAAATGGCTAACTATTGCTGATCAATATATTAGAAGTACTGATAAAAAAATATGCAATAAAACATTCAGATCAAGAAAATCACATGGAAATATAAATATAAAGAACTGGACCTTTCCATATAATAGATGATTGGATTTATTTATAAATACCTAAATAATGTGTAAAGTTAAAAGGACCCATAGCAAAATCATTCAAAAGAAAACATAACATGGACATTTATAATGTAAACGCACGCAAAACGTTGTGTTAACCACAAATCAGGTCAGAATTGTTGAAAATACCCTGTCAAATATAACATTTTGAAATTTCGAACCACTAAAACTTTGTCACTTCTAATCATTTAGTCATTTTCTATATATTCTAGCAGTATATATGCTCTGAATAAGCTTTAATGATCCGACGAGATCTTCCATGGTGAAAGTTTTAACGAGTCTACTTTCTCTTTCTAGCCCTAACCATATTTTCCCAGCATGTTACGCCGCCTTCTGATTAGGTAACTACGGTAATGAAGTTATCTGGAAAGAAAATGGCGGGAAATCATGCCATAGGGAAATGAAAATTATGTCTTGTCGATGCGCTAAGATTCTTCTCGAAAATTAAGTAGAATTAAACATTTATTTAAGGTTTCTACTACTGGCATATATACAATAAGATATAAGGATATATTGGAGAAAATAAAGTTTTTTTGATAATATAAAGCGGATGATTACTCAGTACTTCGCTGTTGATTTCCTTTAAATTCTTCATCTCCTTCCAGCTTTACATTAATGGAAAATATTTTACCACTTTAGGGGTTTTGGATATTTCAACCAAACATTTAATTTGCGCAGAAGTATGCGAGGAAATAATTTAATCCTTATTGGATAAATATGTCCAACGATAAACTCACAATTTATCTTATCTTCAGATTTCATATTGTGATTACTTTTTGTTACTATTGTCCACCTTGGTCATAGCTTCTTTTTATGATATATTTTATTCGTTGCTTATTTTACTTTATTTTATTTTTATTTACCTTATTACACTTAATTTATTTTGATCTGGTTATATTATTTCTTTCATAAATGGGACATATTATATTAGGTGTATGCATCTGATAACCGATATATATACTGGTAAAAATGCAAAGTCGCTATATAAACAACTACTAAGCAACCAAATTTAATGGCTTGTAGGGTCAGAAAGCTCGAGGACAATTATATGTAAGATTTCTAGGAGGAAAAGCCTGCTCAAATTATCAAAGAACAATAAGACATCTTAACAGGTCAATTGAAATGTCCCCGGTCTGACTCATAGATGACGCTATTATAAATAAAACCATGCGTTTTTTAGTTAGTCCTAGTCCTCAAAAGATGCGTGTGTAAATTTGACACCTGTCGGAGCATTTGTTTGTGAATTATAGCATTATGAGTGAAGCAACTTTTGATGTTGTCAAAACAATGGATAAAAATGAATTTCGCGTGTTGATAAAATATAGCTTTTTGAAAGGAAAAATTACAGTTGAAGCAAAAACTTGGCTTGACGCCGAATTTCTGGACACTGCCCCAGGAAAATCAACCATCAGGAATTGGTATGCTAAGTTTAGACATGGTGAAATGAGCACCGAAGACGGTGAACGCAGTGGACTCCAAAAAAAAGAGGTTGTTACCGAAGAAAACATTGAAAAAATCCACAAAAAGATTTTGAAGGACCGTAAATTGAAACTGAATGAAAAGGCAGACGCTCCAAAGATATCAACTGAATGTGTATGTCATATCATTCATGAATCTTCGGGTATGAGAGAGCTCTGTTGAAAGTGGGTGCCGCACGAGCTCACTTTTAACCTGACCAGAAACAACGACGAGTTAATGATTCGGAGCAATGTTTGAAGATGATCAAGCGTAATAAACCCGAGTCGATATGTGACAATGGATGAAACATGGCTCCATCATTTCACTTCGAAGTCCAATCGACAGTCATCCGAGTGATCTGCACAGGAGGAACCCGCTCCAAAGCGTGGGAAAACGCAACGGCTGGCTGGCAAGTTTATGGCGTCTGTATTTTGGGATGCGCATGGAATAATTTCCATTGACTACCTTGAAAAAGGAAGGACCATCAACAGTGACTACTACATAGCATTATTGGACCATTTGAATACACTACATCACCGAAAAACTGTCGCATTTGAAGAAAAAGAAAGTGCTGCTTCACCAAGACAATACACCGTGTCATAAGTTAGTGAAAACAATGGCAAAAATCCATGAACTGGGCTTCGAATTGCTTCCTCATCCACCGTATTCTCCAGATCTGGCCCCCAGCGACTATTTCCTGTCCTCAGATTTCAAAATAATGCTCGCTGGGAAGAAATTTTCGCTGAAACTGAGGCCTATTTTGAAACAAAGGACAAATGGTACTACAAAACTGTATTAAAAAGTTGGACGATCGCTATAATCAGTCTATCACAATTGAAGGGAATTATGTTGAATAAAAAAAACTAATCTTGCCAAGAAAATGTATCTATGGTAGGCTGGGAAATTTTCAATTGATTTGTTAGCATTTGGTGAATGAATTATTTTCAGATGTATCGTGTCGTTGATACAGTCATTGACATTTTTAAATCTCATTTAAAACCGTTTCAACATCACGATAGTTCATTGTCACTGACGATGAAAATTTCATTAAGTGCAAAAAGATATTGGTTAGTCTAGGAGAGCCATTCACATGATAGAAACTTGTCGTTCATATCATGGTACCAGAATATTATGATTTTATATGAGCTGCAAAAACAGAATGAAATTGTTGCAGAAATCTATCGGCGTCAATTGTTGAACAAAAGGTAGCAATAGCTCTTTCTTGGCAACATAAAGATGCCTTGACTGGCACACGGTTTCCAAATAATGAGTTCAAAAATGGATATTCGTTCCAAACCAACATCGTTGATTCGACACTGTATCAACATGTTACCAAAAAGTTGGGAAAAGGTTTCAGGATATAATGTAAAATATATTTATAAACACATTTTCTATCAATTTTCACCAGTAAATGCCTTCTTGAAGTGAAAAAAGTATCAGAATACATGTAAGAATCTAATACACTTATACGTTACTAGTTTTATATAAGTGCTTTGTTATAATTTGTTGTTTTCAAATATAAATACGAGTACAACTTTACCATAAGTAATACTTATAGTAAAACAAGCGAAGCTTTTAGTTTTTTTTTTGAGACAGATTATACCTGAAATACAACAGTTTGTTAAGCCGTGAATATTATGCAATGAGATAGAGTTATTAAATTAGTTACTAGTGCATTAATCTCTTATTTTTAGGATTAATTATAGGTATTGCAACATTATAATATAACAAGTATTGTGAGGCGGATTGATTAATGGCCAGTTAATAGACTTTATACTGAAGAGGTTCGTAGTTCAAGGTTAGCATTACAACCACCCGATATTAACCCTAGTTGATAAAAAGTAGTGTCTGAATTATAAGAAATGGATAAGTCGTTGGGGCAATATTTTAAGTACCTTCCATACAATAATATGCACCAAATTATTTTTAATATTTTACTCAATATTATTACGAGCATTTAACCGAAGCTCAAGAGAAATCCAATAGCTCTGAGAAGATTTCATTGAAACTGTAGGTAACAGCCAGCGTTCATTAAAAGTTCCACACTATTCGATAACTTCTTCGCAAGGCGATTTTGTTTCCATCGAAGCTAACGACATGGTCGTTACGGACCATTTTAATTTGGATAAGGGCTATAGGATAGATAGGACTGCCAAACAGTAATTTATAGTTAAAGTTCGAGTATTATCTAGATCGAGAAGAATACGAAACTCTAGTATTAGTTTAACATTTTTGTTCTGGCTATGGGCAGAATAGGGAAAGTTCAGCCAAAGGGATATAGTTTAATCTGAAACAATTTTAGTCTAAATTATATAACAAATCAAATTGTAAAAGAAATAGCTTCAGACAAATGTACTATTTAATTTCACTCAATAAGTATTTATTTTTATTTTGGAATTAGGAAAATTTTCTCCACTATAATTTTTCAAAATAATGCTTGAATCAAGATTAAATTCCCATATGCTTTATTGGAAGAATAGTACAGAAATCATGAGGTCCTATCAACATTGATGTCATCTGGCTGTTGGACCAGAAATATATTAACTGATGCGTTATATCTCCTATACTATGACGCTTCATTCAATTTATTAAACTAAAAATGAATTAATTGGAGATAATGCAGATATTGTGTTAAAATATTGCATAAAATAAAAAATCTCAAATATAATTAAGATATCATAGAATGGAATCAATATGTAGCAAGCCTGCTAAACTTCAATCAACAGATACATAAGACAGAAATATAAGCAGATGCTTAAAATAAACAAATACGTGCTTTATATATATATTCTGATTTTTTTCACTTTAAGATTATTTTTATTGAGAAAAATTAGTACCAGAGTTAGTAACTATATATTAACAATAATATCAAATATTCATATTCCCAATACGTCATATTTTGCAACTTTTCTCCGTTTGGAAATATAGCGATGTCGTGACAACAGAACGATATTGGGTTGCCAGTGATCCTTCCGGTTGAATATTCGACCATACTTTATCCCTCAGTGACAATCAGAAGTTGATATGCCTGATGAATGCGCTGGGTGAGATAGAAATTCCTATACAAGTTTCAACAGTCTATCTTTCGCAACTCTTGTAACGTGTGATCAAATGTTGTTATGCAAGAGGATGATCTTGCATCTGTCGCTCGCTATTGTTGGTCTTTTATAATACTACGTTATTCCATTCATTTAAATGATGCCGAGTATCTGCAATAATAGTTTCATTAGGTTTTACATGTTGCTGACACTTAGAGAAATATCAAAACAATCGAATTTAACAGTTAGGTTAGGCTTTTTAATAGTTGCTTACATTGAGGCTTCGTATTTTATCTATAGATATCGTTGACCAACATATTTGAAATACCTAATATATTCATACAATTTTACACAACTTCGATCTATTTGAATCAATATTTACTAAAGCTCTTGTCAAATGTTCCCTATATAGAATTATTATGAAATACATTTTTGACCATTAAAATCGTTAAACGATATATTGTGTAAAAGGTATGGTCAACATTTATATTTCATCAAGAAATATATATTTTTAAAATAATATACCCCTTAAGAAACCTATTTTTGAAAACAAATACTGAAATATAAAAAGCAACAATATAAAGTTTTTCCTCTTTAGTACAATATGTTGGAATACCTCTACTGAGAAAACATTAATATTTAAAATATATACTAACTTATCTCGTTATTTTAAAGCCTCATTAGCGAACCATTAGCGAATGATCAATTTAGAAATCACCCAAATCATCATGATTACTGACATGACTGGGATCATCTTTCTAGGATTATGCGCAGTCGCAATTATAAGCATTGACAAAAATAAATTTACGATCATGCCCTCGACTATCGCAAGAGTAGGACGACCATCCTGTCGCCTCTACCACTGGACCAATCAAGCTGGCGTCTATATTCTTATTTACTTAATAACATTTAAGACGTATGTCATGAATACATTCTTACATTGGATATCACGTCGTTATTAATACCAAAGCAAATCGATAACTTAAATGTTTTACGAAGATACAATGGTTATCTTTTGTTCACCTGAATTAATAAGAAAATATTATTTTTTTAGTTTGAATCGACATTATGTATGTAATCTCTTCTGTATCACTACTAATTAATTTTGATCTTTTAATTTTGAAACACTTTGTTATAGTACTAAAACAATACTAAAAAGTGAGTTATTCTGACAGACAAATTGAAATTATTTCTCAAAAAGGATATAAATAATTAAAGTATATATTTGCTATATGTTACAAGAACATGTTCTTAGAAATGATTATTTCAAATATATATTGTAAAGAAACTATATTTACCAAAATTACTGGGACTCAGACATGTTATAACTCCAATTACGTAGAGTTCTACGAATTCCTGAAGGTGTTAATCTGATATAAAGCGAAGTTATTGCGAATAAATTTGATCACCATGCCATAAAGGTTTGTACGTCGAAATTTTATTCTCTCCACGACGCAAATCTCGGAATTTCCACATAAGTTTATTACTGTAGTTGTTTAATCAAAATGAAATCTAACACCAGCTAGAAAATGTCGTTACGATTCGGAGGGGCTTCGCTTTCACTCGAAACTTTCTCCGTCAAAATTATAGGTCTACGAAATTCCAGACCGTTTGTTTTACTTACGTGTTAAAAAAACTCCAATAAATTCACAAATCACCGTAATTTCGACGGTTTGTGAATGTTATGCACTTATATTATTTGAAATAATGAAACGCTGTCTGAAAATATAGTTTTTTTAAGTTTGGCACTTAATTATAAAGTATACCTAAGTATAACCCTATTAAATACTGCCGAAACGAAGTTACAGCTATTCTTGTACGCTGTGAGATAAAATTACTTGTTTTTAACTGAAAGAAAAATAAAGAAACTTTTATTATCAATACTTAAACCAAATAAATCTCTCACATATACTTGTTTTTAGATTTTCTAAGTGTATATTGATTTTTTAAGGAATCATTTTTATTTATATCATTCGCATCATATATTTGTTTAAATGCTATTATCACATGTCACACCATTGTGAAGAACTTCGTTAAATGCTTGGGGAAGAAGGTGAAAAAGCATGATTATATGTCACTTCACTTAATATATAAAAAAGCTATTATTAATTATAAACTTATTCCAAAATAAGTGTAAACTATAATGAACTGGTAAATGAAAAAAAAATGAACTGGTAAATGAAAGCACCTGATGTCAGAGAGTAAAGTTATATAGAGAGCTAGTTATACGGAGCGCTTAGTTGAGCGCCGGGCATCGAGCCTATTGTGACATGTCGGTTTATTACTTGAGAGTTTTCAGTATATATGCACACTAGTTAAGAAATTGATGGAGATAAAATGACACTATACCAATTTACTTTGAAATTGCATTATTTTGACGCAAAAGTGGCTAATATCAACGATAACCTTAAGTTATAATAATGAAAACATAACTGGTGACATTTTAATGCAATAATACCTCCCTCCTGAAGAAACGAATCGATGTATATTCGTGTTACACTATTAAAACAAACACTAAACAATTTTCTTAAAACATCTAGTGCTGTATTGATCGCACTATATAACATCTTTCTCCTATATCTTATTTGATAATGTTCCTTTGATGGTCTTCTAAAATGTATCGGCTTTATCCAAATTTTTATGGTACAACTCTCTGAACCTCCAGTTTATATTGTCGTAGATTAGGTTATGAAATGGAAAAGTTTCCAAATTCAATATTCTGAAATTTCAATAAGTCACGGCTAAGCAAGTCCTCCTGTGGTTCTTGATTCCTTTTGCACGCCAGATATATTCTCACTAGATCGATCCTCCATGGACTAGAGGTGTTTTTCAAAACAAAGATATTTCAAATTCCCATAGTTCATAGCTAGGAGAATTACTTAAGTGCATGATTTTTTACTTATTTATTATTTTAAGTTTTTTTTCATCCTTCAGTGGTAAGTATGTACTTTCGTCACTATAATAGGGAAGAAAGTTAAGCATTTATTCCCTGTGAG
This sequence comes from Rhynchophorus ferrugineus, assembly GCF_030347505.1. Taxonomy (NCBI): domain Eukaryota; kingdom Metazoa; phylum Arthropoda; class Insecta; order Coleoptera; family Curculionidae; genus Rhynchophorus; species Rhynchophorus ferrugineus. The sequence continues at coordinate 83,088,961 of NW_027472580.1, read as the reverse complement.
AAGTACACCCGCGTCCTCTATAACGACAGGAGAAAATAATTTCTTAAGCGTATTTATACTCGTAACTAGCGACTGTCATTAACATTGCTATCTCTGACCTTAAAAATAATCATCAATGTTGTTTTCAATGTTGTTAATCCAATGTATGTCCATGTACTTTCGACCGGTTATGAAAAAAAGCGGACACACCACACGGCCCAAAAGTTGAAATTTCGGTCCTGCTCGTCATGATTCCCGAGGCGAAGCCTAACATTCAACTTGCGGCCCTTGTGGTGTAATAGACTATTTGTGTATTTTATTACTTTTTTGGGGCACAATTATGAAGAAGTTATAAATATAGAGATTGATCTTTCATTGTCTTCAATATATATACAAACGGATACCTTTTAATAAGCTAAGAGTAATTTTAAGATAATATTAAGGGTAATAAGAAAATATTTATTTATTATTTTCTTTTATATGCATCACGTTAGTCAAAAAGCAAAACACATTAGAACCAAAATAAAACAACTATACTGGTTAGTCTGAAGATACTCTCAACTTGATCTAAAATCAAAGAGGTTGATCTATTATAATACAATTATAAAGCCAATTTGGACCTATGGGGTGCAAATATGGGGTTGCACTAAATATTCAAATCAGTTAGTCATACAGCGCTGTCAAAACAAGGTTCTTCGATTGATTACCAATGCCTATCGCTCTGTAACCAATGAAGAACTGCACGATGACCTGGAAATCAAATGGATTTGCGAAGTTGTGCAGGATTTCGCCTTGAAACACGAAAGAAGATTACTAAATCATACTAACGTGGAAGCAATACAACTGCTGGACAGCGCGCAAGATGTCAGGAGATTGAAACTAACTAACTGTGTATTATTAGTGTAAACTATAGCTATAAGTTAATAATTAATAAATAATTATAATTTTATAATTGAGGAATACATACTGATGTATTTTCTCGCACTCGTCTTGCTTGTTAATTAATCCAAGCACATAGGAAAAGTAGTAATAAGTTAATTGTAATAATAATAAAAATTAAGATTGTACTAAGTGTATCTAATAAAGATGCTATAAAAAAATTTTCTTTTATATATTTTTGAAGTCTCCTTTTACCAACTATGGGTTTATCTGGACTGGACCTACAGTTTAACGTGGGCTCCGAACCTCGGTCCTCAGCATTAAAGCCTACCGAATGGCGAGTGACTAACTTTGGAAATCATCCTAAAAGACATCCGGTCTTACCCAGCCTGGTTACTGACGTGACTGAGATCATTTTCCTTGTCGGATTTTACACTCTTGCCTAGAACATTCACAAATTTTAAACAATCACAAACATAAATTTACGACCATGCCCCAGCAGGAATCAAACCCGCGGCTATCGCAACCGTATCAGGACTCTCGCATCGCCTTTACCACTGCGCCACCAAGCCGGGAAAATATTTATTTTGTATTATTAACAAAAATATCAACTGTACATTAGTTTTTTTTGCAAAACCGAAGCAATTTAGTATGTAATCTATTCGGCTGTTCTAATGAAAATGAAAATCATAAGCATCAAATTCGTGTAAAATTATATGATTTTGTAACGTCTTTTAGAAGCTTTGCAGCATTTTTCGTATTACTTAATTTAAAGTTCTTTTGAAATGGGTTACACACTTAATGTTCGACTCTTCGTCATCTTAACAACTTGTACACTTTTAGGTTTAATAGGTGCATATCCAAGTCAGTGTTGCACATATATTTCAAACTTGTAATAATGGTAATGTTCGATCAGATTAGAATAAGCGTCTGAAAGAAAACGAGCAAGATCGAGCGGAGTCCACGAAACGAACAATATGGACTGAATACACAATAGCGAGCCTACCCCCCACCCGAGGACCGTTCTCTATGAAATGTTTTGACGGGATCGGCGGATATGGACCAATTTTTCTCCTCTATTGATTCTGTTCGATCCGGCTCGATAATTTTTCGAAACGTCATTTATTTCCCATTCAATGGTCGGAAAACAATTTTCCAAGACGAAACGCAGAGGGGGAATTAGGGTTTGTGCGTTGGTTTTCTAACTAAATGTTTTGACGGCAGATATGGATACAGACGATATTTTTCGTTTTTCAATTCGTTCAGATTTGCGCTTCAGTTTTTATTTCTGACTCAAATATGAACTACTATGTTAAACACATAATAAGAATTACTATATTTCCAGTTAATTTTAAGGATTTTTTTAAATGAATAACGTACTCCATCGAGTTTCACGTACATATCCTATACTCCTTTAAATAACAACGAAGTAGATATGGATATATACTAAATAAGAAAATTAATGATAGAGGCGACACAATAAACAAATAAATATGAAGGCTTACATTATTATCTGAAGGAATTTGTAAACTATGTGTGTGTAGTACCGAGGAATACGTCCTCGATAACATCAAAAGTCTCTTTGGGTCTGCTCAACTAACAAAGAAATTATGTATTATTTACATATTTTCTCCCAAGAGGTACCATTGTTTTAAATGATGATATCAATTAAATCCCATGATGGCCAGTTGGATCTTCTTCCTCTTCGACAGCTTATGTGACCTTAATCCTTGACCTAATTAGAACTTGTAATAGAAGCAGCCTCCTTTTATTAGTATTAGCCTTCTATGAAATGCAGGTGATGCTACCTTTTCATCATGTAGTCGAGATTCGAAAAGTAGTTGGATTTCGGCTTTTAATTATTTGTCTATGAACTATTTCGATTCACTAAAGCGTCCAATATTATATTTTATATTCAAATGAGTATGTGTAGAACTTTTTTTTCCGAAACTCCTTTTTCGAAGCAGTTAAGATGATGCCTCAAGTGATAATGATTTATTTGGTATTTGGTATGGGCCTTTTTTATACATTCTTCTATCGTATCAGATTAAAAAGCAAATATATATTTTGCTCTACATTACGGCTGTTCAGAATTTTTTATGTAAAAATCTAAATTTCGTGATAAGTTTACTTTGAGACGATTGAATAATATATATATAAGGCTCGCTCCAAACGTACGCGGTTAAGATGCTCCGTCACTAAAACTATATCTGCGAAAATGATTTAATTTTTGAAAAATCCTGTTAAGACTGTCTTAAGACTAAATACTAAAACTGCAATAAATATGCTCTATATAAACATTTCCGCTGTTTTTATATACAAATATATCTAATGATCTTAAAAGGTGAAAATCAGTGTTAATCAAAAATATATATACTCTACCAAGAGTTGTATAAGCAACCAGTTGACTGTTTATGATTATCAAAAGGTATCCAAAAACTTTTTAACTTACATTTTATTCTTTTAAAAATGCTAAACTCATGTTCCATTCACACAAACGACTCTCTTGTCCAAAGTTATGACGACTATTCTTTAGGCTGCAAAATTACTAATTTTATTGTCAGATTTTAAAAATATTCTTTGACAGTGTGAAATGAGTATCCAAAATATTTGAAACCTGGCTGTGTGTTTCTCAGTGTGTGCACTGATTGACGCTTCTTAAGGATATTACTGGGGAACTACTATATTATTAATACAAGTTCGGAGAGAATCATATATCAAGCTTGCAGTTTGAGGAATGCTAGAAGTCTCGCTATAATTATTGAACATCGGATCGGTCAAGAAGTTAAAAACTTCTTGTATAACTGTATCTAACAATATGTTGAAAGGCAGTGGGGCGACGACATCTAGCAAATGAATCTGGATATAAAGTTGCTAAACCGTTTAGTGGGTAGAGATTGTAGATACACACAATTCACTAGCATCATTTTTAATTTTTTATCATTTACATATCACCAGGAAACTAAATATGACCACACAATTCAGTTTTCTTGAGTCGCGTCCTACATCAGTGTTATCCAAGAGTGGCAGGACTTCGATGTTGACATCGGATTGGAGTCTATTCCTTATGTATTTTTTCCAATCTCTTAATTTTGCGCCTACAACACTTTTTAGAACTTCTCCATCAAAGCAAAACATCTCCATAACTGTATCCCATAGATATAGGTTTTAGTATATGCCTGTACAGCAGCAACTTCTTAAGGGCGGATAATTTAAATTTTATTCCATATAATCTATATATTTCTTGTATTTCAATTCTAGTTCCCTTCTTTCTTTTTTCCTTCAGGGAAGTTTTGCGCAATACCCGGGTACTTAGTATTGTCACTGTTTGGGATAAAAATACTATTGAAAGATGAATTCCATATGCATTGATTTTTCGTTAGAATATCCGAGTCCACTTATTCATATTATTAATTGCCTCCAATAGCAAATATCGCAGCATCATCAGCAAAATGTATCCATATTAACATTTTCTATTTGTTTTATGTCACATGTATAGAGATATAAGACCAAGACCCTAAAAGCTATTTTGGAGTAAACCTGATTTTTTCTTTCATTGTTGAGCCAGCTTTGTTTTGTTTAATACCAAATATCCTGGCTGAGATGAAGGAGTTTAATTCATAACTCACACTAGTCTTGTAATGCCCATCAATCGAAACATGCAAGTGTTTAAAAGTGTGTGAAAACTCCACCATTCACCATATTTTTTACTAAGAAAACTTTCAGGATAACCTAAAAAAAACTTACTTCAACTTCTTTATTACTTTAAAATATTTTGAATTACAAAATACGTTATTTGTAAATAAGCTAGGAAGTTACAACCTTTACAATATATTTCTTTCATACGCCGACCGAGACAAGTTTGTTCGAAAGAATCTCCATCGAAACAACTTTATTACTGTAGTTATCTAATCAAAAGTAAACGTAATACGGTCGAGCCAACGCCGCCAGAGTTCACGGATGAAGCTGCATTCATTAAAAGTTTTACTACTGAAGTTTTCGATAATATTTTCTATGGGCTTTCGTTCGAATCGACCGAAGGTAAAGGTATGGTTATTACTGTTTGTTGTTATTCTAGAGATGGAGTGCAGTTGGGATTCTGATAGAATATTCAGTGAATTATGGTTATTTTAGAAAGATTGATTATTTTAAAGATCTATGGATATGTAAAGATTTGAATGAAGTTTTAAAAAATTAAGAGTCCGGAGAATTTATTTTGTTGTTTATAGGCTTCATTAACTATTTGTTTCGTATCACTTTCTTATCGAATTTATCTCCATGTATACAGAGGATAGATAAAATAATATGAGCATCATGCAATATAGTAAACCTTGTTGCATGTTGGAAATACAACTTTCATGTAAATAATGCGACGCGTATATATTGCTCTGTTTATATGACAAGTTTCATAAATTATATTTCGGTGTATTATACGCTTTATTCTATAATGGATAAAGCAAGAGGTCGGTGAAATATGTGTTCCCTCAGATGTTTTTTAACGTTTAACCAACTGTCTCAGGTAAAGACAGCATACACAAAATAATACCATCAGCGAAGGGTAACAGTTGGTGAAACGCAAAGCTAACTGACAGAAACCGATGAACATCAATACAGCAATAGGGCAGGAGCTCCCCAAAGCTAATATTCAAGATTGAGAAACTCTATTTAATGGAAGCTAACGTTAAGCTACGAAAGAAGTTCGCTACAATCATAAGACCTGGACACCAGCGTTATGTATGGAGAACACCAAAAGAGACCAGCATCAGAATATCGTGGAAAATCTTCTGTGGTCAGCACAATTGCCAAACCTTGATATAGTCGAACCGTTATAGGTAGTTTTAGAGCAAGTAGTGATTATTAGATTTTCAATCTCAGACATTATTGAAGCAACTTGCGGATGTTTTGATACAGGAATAAGAAAATATTCGGCTGGAAACCCACGGAGACATAATTCCGCGAAGAATTGAAAATGTTATAACAGAACTTTTCATCTACGTATTGTACATGATAAATTACAGGATTTTTACGATCATGCGTTTCTTATTCCGTTAAATTTTATATCTATATCTGTCAGATCGATTTTATATATCCCATGATGTTAATATTTCGAAAACAACATTAGTCAGAAAAAAACTTATTAAATTCCAAATAAGGTAATTTAAGCATGATCAAGCAAGAATTCATAGCCAGCTCAAAAAAAGTGTCCAAGTATCCTACATAGGTTACTTTCTATGAGGTACATTCTAGTATGTTCCGATTTGGACTGTTCTATTGGGTTTAGTTTTGGAAGAAGATGAAGAACGTTATATCCAGATGTAAAAATTATAAAAAAAGCCATTAATACAGCATGTCTTAAAGCTTGAGTCGGAGTATCTACAAAAAGATGAACGGAATTTTAAAAAAATTGCCCGAGAACTTTTTAAAATCTTCTAAATAGATCGCTGTAAAGTCCTCTTTAGGTAATCTCTAATAATAATTATCCAATGTAGCCACACTCTAGCGCACTTCCGTACTTTCATTCCATTTCCATTCTAGGTACATAAGCTTCATCATTCCGTTACTTAGTCAAAAGATTATTGGCGATGCAAAGTGAATCACGTATGACAATGACAAGCCCACATTAATGCCAAGAAAGCTAATTAAAAGCGGTTAAACCTTTAATTCGACTCTCTATTTTTTAATACCAGTTTTCTTTCCATCTGACTCGAACCAATGAAAAAACCTGTACATAATATAATTTAAAATAAAGAAAAATCTTTAATCTCTATAATATTAGTATATTTCAGAATATCGAAATAAAAATGAAAAAAGCAAAGAAAATTGAAAAACAGCAATATTTTTATTAATTACATCCTATGTTAGATATGCTTAGTACAATCTTAATTTACAAATTAATACTCTAGCAAGGCGAGTACGGGTTTAATATATCAGTATGTATTTCTCAAATTAAAGTAAAACTAATATACTTAAGCTGTAGTTAAGGATACACTCATACACTAAACAAGCGTTTTTCTGTGTTTTCTCCAGTAGCTGCATTCTTTCCACGTTGCTGTAATTTAGCGACCTTATTTTTTATTTTTAAATCTTGGATCAGTTTCTTTTCCATTTTATTCCGTGCAGGCCTTCGTTGGTTACGTAACGATAAGCATTATTAATTAACAGTAGAACTATGTTTTAGTTTTTAGGTATTTAACCCATAGGGCTAAATTGGCTTTATGATTAGCTGATAAACCAAACTCTTTCATTTTATGTCAAGTTGAGAATCTCTCAACTAACCAATACAGCTGCTTGGCTTTAAGTCTAATCTGCTCTGCTTTATTTATTCTGTCAAGTCATATAATAAGGTTTTTGTTATTTGGTCGCAACGCAAAATTAACATGGACAGATTTTGAATTATTAAGCTATATTGTCCAGTCTCTAGTCCATTCGTAGATATTGTTGACCGCTGCTTGTACATTTTCTACAGCCTTAGGCAGAGATACATCTTTTTTTATTATAACTGTGTCGTTAAATGTTCCAAGTACTGTTATTTTTTGTAGTTGTGATATCAGCAGTATAGAGGAGATATAGGAGAGGTCCCAAAATACTACCCTGTGGAACTCCATCCCAAATAGATTTAAGTGTTGAGAATCATGCGAGACTCTTCTTTCAACAATATATGAATCCAGCAGTCAACAGTAATTACGTAGCAATATGCAGAGTAGCAATTTGCTAATTTTTTGACTAATCCCAAATACCATACATGGTCTAGGGCTTCTGAGATGACCAGGAATATTGCAGGGTGGTATTTCTTTTCGTCGAATGCCTTTTCAACAAAATCTGTTACTTGGTCGATTGTCGAGTTGCAATAGGGAGAAAAATGTTTAAAGGATGCTTAAAAACATAGTTAATGTTGCCAAAAAAAGGAAGATAAGAATATACTGTACTAGCGACCCGCCCCGGCTTCGCACGGGTGCAATGCTGATACTAAATTAAATACACTACAGAAAAAATATGAACGTTGTATATAAAAACATAGCGGCCCGCTCCGACTTTGCACGGGCATAAAATATATATATGCCTATGTCACTCAATGAAAACATGATTAAAATCGATCCAGTATTTTTGGTTCAATCATTACTGCCCTTGGCCTGCACGCATTAAATTTGGAGTAAAACAATTCCTCTTCCCCTATACTTACTATGAAGATTTCCTGCTATCTTTGGAATATCTAAATTCATACAATTTTTATTACATTACACATTTTTAAATGCAAATTTTAAATTTGTAATATCTCCGAAAATATTTGTTTAATTTACTTGCTGTAAGGAACCATATTGATCTATATTAATTGCACACTGTATTTAAGGTACTTAATTCGATAAGGATTAATGCCGTATTGCTTAAAATAGCTGCGTAAATAAGCCATTTTCTCACGTAAAAAGTAAACAATAAAAATGGTTAATGTGGGTTATCCCTAAAAGATAAACATATACCATCGCGGACTTTTTTGTAGACCTTTTTATGGTGTACAATACTGTAGTACATTAATTTGATCTAACTCGTAGGGTTAGGCAGCGTTTTTGCTAATTGCTAAATAAGCCTAAAAAAATAGGTTAATTTACGACATCACGTTAGAAACCTCTAAAATTAGCAATGTTGCCTTAGTATATTATGCATGTATTATACATGCAAACCTTCCTCTTGAATCACTCTATCTATTGAAAAAAACCGCATCAAAATCCGTTGCGTAGTTTTAAAGATTTAAGCGCACATAGGGATATAGGGACAGAAAAGGCGACTTTGTTTTATACTATGTAGTGATATTAAATAGTATCCTATATACTAATGTGTTCTATTATAAATATACTCCGTAATAATTATCTCTATTTGAATAAAAAAAGTGTAATAATACTGTTAAATCATAGTAACGTGGAAGCAAAACAGTCTCTGGACAACGTGTAGAATATTGAACCAAACCAAACCACACGGTGTTAATATCATTAATACAATATTATTTAAGTAATCTAAGTTAATTTTAATTTGGTAAATACATACTCGTCTTACTTGTATATTCGTGTAAATATAACAGAACAATAGTAATAAATTAGTTTGTAAATTAAGATTTTACAAAGTACATTTATTGTAAGATGTAATAAAAAAGTGGGAATGACCAAGGAGTTAAAATGTAAAAAAGGGAAGCTGGGCGCTTTTATAAAGCACGCGAAATAACCTCCGTATAAATTAATATTATTACTATTAACTTTAGAATAAATTCGTGCGAACTACATCGAGGATACTTGTTAACAAGAAATAGCAAATAAATCTGGGCAATAATTCTAGCGATATATCATGGTTATCCTCAATAGTGCGGTTATGGTGAGAAATAACACATTTAAGGAAATTTATTTGGGGATTTAAACGGAACGCCCAAGCGAGATTTTATTTGCTAATTAGATTTAGAATTCATTTGCATTTATATCAAATGGTGAAATTTGCATAGCACAAAATCTATTTGTCCGTTTGTAATTTATGGTCGTAGGAGTAGGACACGCGACCATTGAACAATTCTTCAGTACTTACAGCGGATATATATTTCATTCATATAAATTGTCTTTTGCAGAGGCAAATTCAAATGTTGATGTTGTAAAACACTTATAAATATTTCAACATTGATTTTCTTCATTGTGCCTTTTTTTAGTTTTTAGTTTATTTGTGCGTAAACAACTTGATACCATCATCATTTTTTTTTTATTTTGAAGCAGAGTTTACTGAGAAAAATTGGTACGAAATATGTTAGTCAAAATATTTTCTAGAACTTTATGAAAACAAGATGATGGTTTTACAGTAAATCCAATCATCAATTCATTTTCGCATTTCTTCAGCATTTCAAAGCTTTATTCCAGGCGATTTATGCTGCATCGACGGGAATAAGTTATAATTAGAAGTGCCTATGTCTTGTGAGTAAGCTGGGTTCGACAAAGCTTCTATTCTATAATACCGCATCCTTCAAAACTTCTGTAATATGTATCCAAGAGTTGTCATGCAACATTGCGTCTCGTGACTGAGCTTTTTGCTGTAATATGTCATTCATTTTATTGAATTTATATTAGTATCCAGCGACTTTGAGGCATGTCGAACTTTACATCGCAAAATACTCAGAAATATACCGCCACTAATACACGATAACGAATATCTGGCAACCCAGAGACGTTTATCTGGTATATTGTCGAAGGGTACTCGTTCAATCAGTCACTGGCCGTAGTTCAGTTTTTTTATAACTTCAATAAATAACGGTAACATCATGTAAACAACCACTGTTTAACTTTGACCGACCTCCTTTCACCGAACCATATAAAAAACCTTAAATGTAAATATGTTCAGTAAGAGTTTCATTCTGGTTTAGCAATTCGTGATAAACTATACCGAAAGTTATTTATTAGTTTCAGCTAGGTTTTCATTAATATATATTACAATTAGCTGCCTTCGTACATTTTTGGTCTTCCTGGCTATTATTTGTCATTGATATCAAAATCGTTACTTTTACATCATTCTAAAATCAATGCCATCTAAAAGCGTAGCAATATGTGCATTATGCAACGAAAAAGGACATCCTTCCAGTTATAAAGTGTGTGTAGTGTATCAGAAGAACATAAAAGAACTCCAGCCAAATAAAATTACAGCTTTACAATTCTTCATTAAGACAACTGGACAAAGCTCAAAACTCTGCAAAGCTGCAAAATACTGCCATTGAAAATGAAACAGTTGAAGAAACAGAAATTTCAACTACAAAAAACATGCGACCAAAAATTTAGTGATGCATAAATTAACGCAAACAAACAGGAAACTGTAACCAACGATCCAACCATCATCATGATGAAATTGCTTTGTGAATTTCAAAAATTGCTCTGAAAACAACATACAAGAAATCAGAAAGTTGAAGCGAACCAAACCACATGAACTAGTTTAGTGTATAAGTGTATTTTGAGCTTTAGCTTAAGTAGATTAGTTTTATTCTAATTTGGGAAATACATAGTGATGTATTAATCCCGTAGACGCCATGTTTGTATATTAATGCAAGTAGAACAGGACAGTAGTAATAAATTAATTTGTGAATTAGGATTGCACTAAGCATGTCGAATGTAAAATGTAGTTAATGAAAAAAAATTGTTGACTTCGGCATTTTCATTAAGAGTAATTACTAATATTAACCAGCGATTGGAAATTTGTTAAAACAAGCAAAGCACCAAGCCGACATTTCCGGTTTATCTTTAATTGTTATTTTTATTATTGTTATTAATGTTTTGAAGAATTTTACATACTTTTGACTGGCCAGCGAATTTTATTTTTATTTTTAATCAGAACAAAACATGAAGTAAAAATATTGTATGATTTTAGATGTTGACTCTATTATTTCGTTCCTGTTCGAAGTAACCGACTAGGGATGCAATCTGCTTCTTATTTTCGCTATTTGTTGACTTCATCATTTTAAGTATGAGTAATTAATAATATTAAGCGGCAATTTGAAATTTATCAAAACAAGCAAAGCGCCAAACCGACGTTTTCGGTTTATAACATCTAATTATTATTATTAATGTTTTGAAGAATTTTACAAACGTTTGACAACCAGGCGAATTTTATAGGGTGATTCGGTTACATGTTCGAAGGTCTCATTCAGCATTATGTCTCCTTTTAATCAGAATAAAATATGAAGTAAAAATATGGTGTGATTTTAAATGTGGACATTCATCATTTTGCGTAAGACATTAATTACTAACATTAAGCAGCGATTTGAAATTTATCAAAACAAGCAAAGCACCATGTCGACATTTCCGGTTTATCTTTAATTATTGTTATTATTATTATTAAATTTTTGAAGAATTTTACAAACATTTGACAACCAGGCGAATTTTATAGGGTGATTCGGTTACATGTTCGAAGGTCTCATTCAGCATTATGTCTCTTTTAATCAGAATAAAGTATGAAGTAAAAATATGGTGTGATTTTAAATGTGGACATTCATCATTTTGCGTAAGACATTAATTACTAACATTAAGCAGCGATTTGAAATTTATCAAAACAAGCAAAGCACCATGTCGACATTTCCGGTTTATCTTTAATTATTGTTATTATTATTATTAAATTTTTGAAGAATTTTACAAACATTTGACAACCAGGCGAATTTTATAGGGTGATTCGGTTACATGTTCGAAGGTCTCATTCAGCATTATGTCTCTTTTAATCAGAATAAAGTATGAAGTAAAAATATGGTGTGATTTTAAATGTGGACATTCATCATTTTGCGTAAGAGTAATTACTAACATTAAGCAGCGATTTGAAATTTATCAAAACAAGCAAAGCACCATGTCGACATTTCCGGTTTATCTTTAATTATTGTTATTATTATTATTAAATTTTTGAAGAATTTTACAAACATTTGACAACCAGGCGAATTTTATAGGGTGATTCGGTTACATGTTCGAAGGTCTCATTCAGCATTATGTCTCTTTTAATCAGAATAAAGTATGAAGTAAAAATATGGTGTGATTTTAAATGTGGACATTCATCATTTTGCGTAAGAGTAATTACTAACATTAAGCAGCGATTTGAAATTTATCAAAACAAGCAAAGCACCATGTCGACATTTCCGGTTTGTATTTAATTATTATTATTATTATTATTAAAGTTTTGAAAAATTTTACAACATGAAACATTTGACAACCAGACGAATTTTATAGGGTGACGCCGTTAGAGACTCAGAGACCTCAGACAGCACTGTGTCTCCGTTTGTGACCGCACTGTGATTTTAAGACGTATTTACAAACAGTTTCCGCGCTATAATGATGCGAGTTCACTGTAATTTTGGAACGACTATATTAAATTAATAATACTGTGTTAATTACTAATTATCAAGTGAAAGCTGAACCTTAAAACGCTACATAAATTGACGGTTCTATTGGTAAATTTCATTTTCGGGATTTATTGTCAGCATACAGCCCGTATCCGAGAGCTACGAGTAGCGCTCTTTATTGCGAATAATAAAGCCGGTATATCGGATTAAGGGAGAAGTGGAAGAAAAGGAGCGGAATGGTGGAAACGGACAATACCGGCTGAATACACAATGCTGACCCACGTCGACAATATTTCGCTGGCAGTCACGGATATGGACGAATTTTTCCGCTCGGTTTCGATTTTCTTCGATTTGGCTCCATAATTTTCCGAAACTACGTTTATTTTCCATTGAACATTCGACCAAAAAAAAAACAATTTTTTTGTCGGGGCCCTATACGAAATGAAATCCTTTATACAAGCTGGCTTTGCTCTTTTGGAAGGATTAGCGTAAATTTTAAGGAAATGAACTGGAATTGAACTTCACTATTCAAATATTTGAACTCTTGTACTAATATAGAATAACAAAACGATAAATATTTTATTATCAATTATAAAGGGTTATTTAGTTTTTATATTATTTGTATTTTATTTTATTTGTATAAATACAATTTTATAAATTCTTTATAAGGTTTCAGTTAGCGACACATTTTTATCCAAAGTTATAGAGCTAATAAAGCAATATACATGGCCACGATTTATCAATCTAATAACATTTGATTTTGATAAACCTTAAAGTATTCCAGTTAAAAAAAGTTGAGAATCAAATTTAGTATTCAATGATAAATAGACGTGTTAGTAAATATGGTAAATAATAGAGAATAATCCATATAAACGTTTTCTTTGTTTTATGAGTGACTGTGTAGTACATCGAAGATTATACAGAAGATATTACAGAAATATTTTGAAGCATTCTGTACTTATCCGTCCAATCTGTAACGTAAATACAATGATTGTTTTGTATATTTAAAAGTCTCGTTACAACGATTTTAAATAATACAAATATCATGAGAGTATTCTTCAATTTAAACTATACATTTCCGTATCATCTCTATGTTTATGAAACACGGTATCAATGATAACAATGATATCAATGATATTTAGAGAACGGCTTCAGAAAATATAAAGTGAGTAATCAGAGTTTAACTCTACCTAAAAAAACAAAAGAATCTATTAAAAACATTTATTTATATCTAAAATCTTTATCAGTGAATATAGCATCCACGACTAAAGAAATAGGCCGAGTTGTTCCAGCTATAAAAGCGTTTTTTTTTTCGAAGTAATAATTGTTGGTAAAAGGGTGAAAATCAAAATCTAAAATCCGAAAAATCTGCTATATCGAATGATTATTTTGCAAATCTTTCTGTATGGCTCCCAGATTTCGACACTGCTTGAGTTTAAAGTCCTTGCAATTTTGTGATTGATGCAAATTCTATATTCTATATTTCCATCCGATATTCAATTATATATGAAGTAATTTGTTTAAGATGAGACAATGGTCAAAGACAGAAAATAGTTTGGATATGTATCTTGAATGAAAGGCGAAAAAATTCCGCTGGTATTTTTACGGTGGAGAGGACCGTTTTTATGAAAGAAGCAACAGCCAGTTCAGGAAATACATGGACGAAGATCATCGATTTTGCTCTGGAAAAGTGGAGATAAGCATTGCCCATTGGTTGCTAGAATGGTTGAGTTCATTGATTGAGAAGTAAACAATGAAGAATTGAGTGCCTGCCATGGATAGAATGTCGATAATGGCATGGTAAGCTTCTTACAGAAACTATCATTCTAAATGAAGTTTGCTGAATAAGTTTGGTTGTATTTTCCTGTAATATATGTTGTGGCTTGCTTTTCGCTTTTAGAAATCTGTATCATATTAAGACATTATGAACTAATGAAATAAATAATTTTGTATGCGACCAAATCCTACAAGTTTCGAACTAACCTAGTTCTTCGGATTCCAAGGATATCATAGGATGTTCTCTTTTTTCAATTAACTGAATTTAGCCGTCATTAACCGATCAGCTTACAGACCAAGAAAATAAGAAGTTATCAAGAACATGTTAACGTTATGTTGGAAATCGTTTCGTAATTACTTGAAGCATTTATTGGCATAGTTAAGTGAAGAAAAAGTATCACAGTTTAAGTTGTAAATCCTAAATTGTCACCAGATGTGGAGTGAAAATAATCTTGCCTTAATAAAATACAGTTCCCTAGCTAAATACTATTAGAATTATAAGCTATCTGTTCTTTGAGGTACAGCTTTAGTCTGTACTCAAACATGGCAGTCAATGGTATAAAGTCACCTAAGGTAGATTAAAGTTGCTGGAATCTAACACAGTTTACTGGAACGTGGACAAAGACTTGGATTTCAGAGTAGACAGCCACCAAAGGCAGGTTATAATATCTGAGCCGCAGATTATTTGAATTTGGAATTAATTTATACAGAAATTATTTTGCAATGGAAATTTGGGTATAAACAGAGTAATTGAGAAGATCATCGAAGATAAACTGGCGGACAAATTTACTGATAATAATAATAAATAATTTAGGTACAAGTCTAAGTTGTTCAGATGGGAAAAAGAGGATGTATATGGCCCTTATGGTTTTTATCTTCGTTTCTTCAGGAGAATGGTGTTATATATCGGACTAATATGGCACTAGGTAGCCTAGGAGGATTGAAATGTTAGTTTCGTTTGTGCAATCGAGTCACTATTTTTAAAGTAAATTAAACATTTTGTTTTTTAAATCCCACACGTTTTATTTAATTTAACTTCAACTTTCAACATCACAACAAGACCTCTCTTTTTTGTGAAAATAATTGATTGAGGTCTGTTCATAGATTTCATTACCATAAATTTTTGGTAAAATGTTATGACTTTAGAAGGTGCTGCTAAACTTCTTAAACATTCCATAGCTCAAATACGTCCTATTAGAAAACCTGATTGGATATGGAACCGAAATAATATAAAAAAAAACAATCATATTAGCAGAATATCTCGAATACAAATCAGTCCAAAGCGACGAGATAATATATATAGAGACCATACCTCAATCCAATAACTATTCTGAGAGAATTGTAATGGTTACTTATAGGGAAATTTTGAAGGAAATTAAGTAACGCTTTAATTCCAAAAAAGCACCATGCTATGGCCTTGTTACGGAAGAGATTCTTAAAAGACGCCCAAGAAGGCTCCTGGTTTAATTATTCAACGTGTTTAGTGTTTGAATTTGATCAAGGTATGTACCAGATGCGTGGAAGTCTACTGAAGTCGTAATGATACCAAAACATGGTAAAAATCTAAGTGAAATTGAATCATACCGCTCTATTTCTTTGTTAAGTTAATTGTGAAACGCTTCAAACCTTTTCTCAATGAAAGAAAGCTGATACTATCTCACCAATTATGTTTCAGAAGTGGTTACTCAACAATTAACCAATTTCATCGAATTATAGATGTGACTGAAAAAACTCTAGAAAATAAAGATGTTTGTTCTGCGGTTTTTTTCGATGTTAAACAGGACTGGACAGAGCACGGCATGAAATCCTTCTTATAAAACAAAGTCACTTACCCCTAAGCAATTCTACCTACTATTTTAATCTTATTTTATTAATCGATGCTTCCGTCTTAAAAATAAAGGAATATTCTCTGATATAAAACCGATAAGGGCTGGTGTGCCTCAAGGAAGTATGATGGGGCCAGTGCTTTATCCTCTTTACATCATTGATCTCTCCAGAATATTATATAACAAAAACGCCATCTTTGCTGATGATACGGCAATTAATAGTAGCAGATAGTGTAGGGACTTCAACCCAGACGCCCCAATCTTATCTTGATGAAGTAGCTATCTGGACTAAAAAATGACGAATTAAATTAAATGAAGCAAAATTTACACACAGAGAATTCACAAATAGGAGGGCTACGTCGCACATTAACGGTTTACCAGTTCTATATGCCGACAGAGAAAACTACCTTGGCACGACCATGGATATCAAGGTAAGATGGAAGGAACATATAAAATAGAAACGGGAAGAACTCAAAATACGTTTCAGGAAAATTAGTTGCTTGGCCGGGACTCCCAGCTATCAATCTACAACAAACTTATTTTATACCAGTAGACACTGAAACCAATGTGGCGTTATGGAATTCAGCTGTGGGACAGCGCCAGTGACAATGTGCAAGTGATCAAGAGGTCCTAAAATAAGATGCTGAGATATATTGTGAATGCGCCTTGGTATGTAGACATTTGTGACTTCCATCGCGAGCTAGAAATTTATATTGTTACGGACACTATTAGAGGATTTGCCGATTAGCGTCAAAGAAGACTACAAAACCACACAACACTAGGACTGTCCAGACTTCTACATGTGGAAATATTCTAATCTTGCAAATGTTTCAACAATAAGTGATTCAGAGAAAAATATATCAGTTTGTAGATGTTTGTTAGTAGGTTAAGTCAGATTATAGTCATAGAGAGATAGAGATTTAAGTTTATAGGAAACTGTGTGGAAATGTTTCGCGATGTCCAACACGTAGATGCCGCTACTTTTAACTTATTACTTGCTTTAATCGCTACGCTATGAGCCGCGAAATTTGATAATCTGATTGGCTCACGCTCACTTCGTTTCTGTGGTATGTTTGTTAATTATTTATTTGGACCGCCATTTTCAGTATGGCTGACATAAGGAATAGTGGGTTTAGAAACGAGTCAAGGCAATATCTTATGCCCCAGAAAATTGTTTTATTATACTGTAGTAGGGCTCTTTTAACCTATTCTTTAAATGTTAAACTCTTATTTTATCCCGCGATATTGCCACGCCGATAATATAACATATTTTTGTGAAATATGTTTAAAAAATGTAATATCGATTCCTTCCTGATAGAATATTACAAATAACAAGGTGTGCTATATACTGGGGTAGAATAGGAGAAAGACGGAAGAGATTATTTAGATTTGAAATGAACCAAAGTTTTTTGCTTATGGTATTGTATATATGTATATACTATTTATATCTTATAAATATATTTATTTTTATGTTATATTTATATTTTATAGATAAATTTATATTATATATTTATTTTTATCGATTATATTTATATTTATTTATTTTTACATATATTTAGATTTAATTGAATTTTATTTAATAAATTTATTTCAGAAAAAAATTTATTTAAATGTCAACTGCAATGGTAAGTAGTGGGGCAAAGTTTCGCTTAGTCCAATCATTGGCGGCGCTGACAACACGAATTTGATTGGTTAGTTTAAAATAATTATATAAAAACCTGTAAGGAAAATACTTTGCTTTGATTGGTCTGCCATTTCCCCTGATTATTTTGTGACGTCACATTTATTGGCCAATAGTATTTAAGTAAAAAATCAAATTTAAATTTTAAAATTAATTTATTAAAATAAAATCTTATACAAATATACATAAGTGTAAATAATATAAATATATATAAACAAAAAGCAAAAAAGAAACTATTAAGAACTCTATTCTAGGCAAAATTAAAATATCTATAATTCTTCTATAACGCCTTCCCATATTTGTTTAGTGCCATCAATTTTATGGGATCTATTAGAGTTCTAACTTATCTTGATATATTGAAGGTAAACTTTAAATCCCTCCCTGTTGATATTGCATTAACTTAATTAAACCAAAAATACAATCACACCTCATAATAACTTAAAATTTGGTCTTGAAAATCATTATGGATTGGATAGTTGAAACACAAAAAATTTATGTGTTTTTTAAAAATATTTAGATTTTAGAGTATTTAATCTGTGGAACTACTTAATATAGAATATAGACCAATATTGCATGTTGTCTCTTTTTCAGGAGTTTTGTTAAGTAGCCTGAAATAAGACTAAAATACAATATTAGACTCGTTTTCTTCAGAGCAAAATTCCCTGGAACTGAAAATATAGACTCAACTGGTGATTTAACAACCTCAAGTGGTACTAGATCTCCCGTTAAAAAAGAATATAAGTTCTCTAACATGTTCATCTTTTTCACAATTTTCTCCGGGAGAATGATGTGAAAAAATTGAGGTGATGAGCCCTTTTAAAATTTCTCGAACATACTAGGGGAAGGATGCTGTTTCTACCTCCACGACCTCTAATAGATCTAACAAAATTCTTTAAGCGATCTTGGTTAAGATTTGTTAAACAAATGTAGTAATTTGTAAATTTAGACAAAATAGATTTCTTTAAGGTAATAAATCCCCTAAAACTAGCAATTAAATTTATTGATGGCACCATAACAAATATTTTATTAACAAGGCAATCAAATTTATGTATATAATTCCTCTACTATAAAATGATTGAACACTGATTGTTCTAAAAAGTTAAAGTATTGCAAATATTTTAGGGATATTTTACAATTAAAAGTAGTATTTATTACTACTAATTATCCAGTTATATTAATTGTTACCTTCTTGTAAGACTTCCTTATGTAGAGACATCACACTGACAGTATACGAACACCTTGGTAGATTAATTGAATTTTATTACTACTAACATCTTCATAAGGTTTTTAACTTCTGTAAATAAACAATATATAAACAGACATGTAGTAGATAGATAATTTTATATGGATCTGATAAAACCAATAATGGATATGCATTTACCCTAATACCTGTTCGTGGAGGAAGGATAATTCTAAATTTTTCACTAAAATGTCCATAACAAACACCATGACGTTGATATATTTGCATTGTGGTTTATCCAGGTAACTTACTACTATTTACTTGTTCAACCCATTTTTGGAAAGGAGCGAGATCATTCTTTGGGAAACGATGTCTAATTTCCGTAGTAGAATTTTACCCAGGTACACCACATCTTTTACTACACTGACGCATTGTCATCAATTTTTATATTATTGCTCCATAATAATTAATGTAAAACAGAAAATATGCACAACGTAAAATGAAAATTTCGTGATCTAAACAGAAACCATAACCTACAAACAACAAACATAAAAATAGACACCCATAGAAAATGCTGATTTCACACAATTTGGTAGACCAATCACATTTCATGTTAGTGGCGGCACCAGGAATTTACACTAGCCAATCACAATTTGCGATCGCAGCGCTACCGTTGATTGAACTAAACAATACATTTCCTCAAGGTCGCCTATACCGTGAAATTTCTATTTTTTCTATGGTTCTAATAAATAAATGAAAAATGAAAATGATGTTTTGGTGCTAATAATGACATATGTATATCAATATAATTGTTATTTATTTAAAAATTACCGTATGTTTCTATATAATTTACATAAATATAAATTCCGACATTGCCGTCTTCAGTCGATGTTTCCTTACATCTCAAAATAATAGCTTCAGATGTGGCAACTCGAAAAGATTAGGCCGCTGAATAATTTAATGACGATCCGAAATCACTCCTTCTCTACGCCATCATTAATACACACCCTTCCTTGTTAGACGACTTGACAGTGGCAATGGAAAATTAATAGGGACCCTTGTTACAGATACGCTACCCCGATTCACGGAACCCATTCCCAATGTAACCGTGACGGTTGGGAGGGACGCCTTGCTGGCCTGCGTGGTGGATAACTTGAGGAATTTCAAGGTAAGTTTTCGGCTCTCGGGTCTTCGTAAATAATTAGCCGGCCGTATAGACAAACGATTATTATGATAACGAGTTAATCAATCTGAGAGCCATTTTCGTATTAATCAAGTTTAGGAATTAATTATATAGTATCTTCGGTGAAGTACTATTAAATGAGCCAGTCAATCAGTCAGGTTAAATGTCAATGGTTATTAAATCATGGTAACCCAATCGAGCTATAACTTACCAATTTGCAATTTCGAAAATACAAAATATAATACGCAATACATTTTGTGATCGCTTGTGATTTTAATTTAACCTGACAATTACTGAAACATCGCATAAGTGAGATATATTTATTATAAGCTCTTGTTGTCTTACTAGACAGTTCTTGTAATGTGAATGTTGACCAATATTTGAAATGACATTTGTCCCTAGATTATTTTCAAACTTGTAAAACAAGAATAGTTAACAAACAAATATCTAATTTGTATAAAATTTACCAAGAAAACGCACCCTCCCGCATGTATCAAATTAACGTTATTTCAATTAATATGCTAAAGGATAAATTATTGTAGTATTTTAAACAGCATATTTCAAAATTAATTGGAACATCTATCACTAATAGTTTCATTTGGATTTGACAGCTCATAATAAAATACACCGTGCTGATCCCATCTTATGCACAGGAAGACTTTGGTGTCTATGTAGATGGTATTCCTGAGCTAACCCATAACCTTTTGCTCTTTTTTTATATATATTTTGAAGTATATTTTTTACCAATGAGGGTTTATCTGGACTGAACATACAATTTAACGTGGATTCCGAACCACGGTCCGCCGCATAATACTACCGACTAGCGACTTAGAAATCATCCCAGAATATACTTCCAATCCATCCAGCCTTCCGCCACCAATCCACCGCTGCGCTAACCTAGCCGGCACCTCTTGTTATTGGGGCTCTTGTAGTACGTCCATTTTTCATCGCCAGTTCAATACGCCACAGAATTTTTTTTCTCCGACATTTTTTCTTATTTAGGCAACAATAGTTGATTCGTCAAATGCTAACTAAACAAAACTTACACTATTATGGACACATTCACTGTGGCCAAAGCTTATTATGGTTATCGAAGCTTTTCTTTATAATATCTCATAATTACCAATTTTAAACCATTGAACCCAAAACCAATAATTAGATGTTGACAAAGCAACATCGCCATAAGTTTCTAAAATTGGTTCTGAGTGCTTCATCAGAATATTCCTTCAAATGAAAAAGACTTAGCTGAATCGAGAATTGTTAATAAATCTAAAGGTATGCCAAAACCAATGATTTTAAAACTTGTTTAGATTGATACATCTCATTTTCCCCGTTGAATATTATGTTTACTTATGCTAAGTCACACTGTCTGGTACTATGCTTATTCATTCTTATCCGTAAGACCTCACTTAATATGTTACCTTGAAAACTTACTTTGACAAACAATCAGTGCTCCCGTTTATATATCGTATAAAACAATCAGGTCAGTAAGAGACAAGAATATGCTGTTTTGTTTAGTTGTTATGTTAGAGTTGGGCATTGACTGAGATATTAATTAAATATGTATATATTGAAACTGAAATGTCTTGCAGCATCATCCCAATTTATATATTCATGTTAATCACGACGGATTTTTTGTTGAAAAGCGAAAAAAATTCATGAGAAATATAGAATTGCATCTCTTAAATATAATAAAAAGCGTCAGCAGTCACTTTTTCGCCGTTCCATTTGCGAGCAAATTGAATTTTTAAACACTTAAAAGCTTTCAAATCGAATTAGAGGGCACCCCTCAGGCATCTGAAGATTATAATTTATTTACAACTTTAATTGCCATAATGCAAAACGAAATGATAATGCGAGTAATTTAATACACCTGAAATTTTAGGATTAGCAGAAAAGAACGTATAGTAAGTTGCCATCATCGACATTACTAAATAGGTTTGGTAGAGTAAACTAACTATATTTATCAGTTTATATTTGGTAGTTGAAATTTAGTTTTCCTTCGTATATTCCTCAATTCTAATATGGATATAATATTTTTGATACTCTAAGGACAAACAATTTAATTAATTAATAGATAATATAATTAATTGTCTGTATTTCTAGAAAATTGCAGAGCTTGTTAAATATATTTATCGGATAATACGTTTTTATATTTTATATATTTATTTTATGTGATATTGCAAACATCTCTTGGACTTACTATTTCCAAAACTATTTTCAAAACCGATTTTGAGTATTTAGTTTTACACATTTTATGACTCATTTATTATTTTCAAAATAAAATTGACCGCTACTTCTACTCATAACATAATTATGCATCCTCTGTGGATTGAAGGATAAAGGATTAAATATTGCTAAATAAAAAATAAGTAGCACCAAGTGTAACAGCAAAGATTGAGTGATTTGGAGAAATTTTTCATGAGCATCTGAATGTACTCCAAAAATGTTATAAAATTTTGTTTGAAACAGAAAAGTTAACAAGTACTCTTTGATAAATTGAGTTTTCTCCACAGGATATTTTATATGATAGCTCAATATACTACTAAAAACTTACAGAAAAATCTTCTCAATATGTTTTACACCAAATTTTACTTACTATGCTTATATTAATAATATATTTCTTCTATAATACGCAGAAGGTTACTTAACGTTGATTAACAACAATAAATCAATGTTTACCTTAAAAAGCCATAACTAGTAAATACATAGGAAAATATCACAATTAAATGATTCCAAGTACCTTTTAGCTGGTTCCCTATATGAACAGAGATTGTCATATCTGATAATAAATTTAATAAATTTAGTGTATTGCTGTTCACATGTTGCTTGATTCTCTTTGGACGTTGGCAATCTTCATCCTACAATGCTTCCGTCTTCACGCCTTATACATTCGTTTTTTTCTCATTTAAAAAAAGTACTACAATATGTAAACAGTCCACTGCAAATTTTGACATTTTTAAAAATAAATAAATTCGTGATTGGTACAATATCAACTAACATTATGTTATATATATTATCCAGAAGTAACTAATAACTTTCTTTATCATATGACGGATATTTTTGAACATACATATAAGTTATATTTTATGAAAGGAAAAAAATCTGAAACAAAAAAAAAGCTATTATGTTACTTCAAAAGGTCTTAAACTGTACTTAAAAGAAGTCTTTAAAGATAGTACAATGAGTTACAACAAATGAAGGATTATTAATATACATCATTTTTGAGATAATTATTTAATCTTTGTTTAATCGTTTACGAAAACGTCAAAACATAAAATAAATTATAACTGATATTGTGATTGTAAACTCTTAAATTTGTTAATATATTATAATGAAAGAAATTGCGTAAAGGCACTGTTTACATTTTTTAAATAATTTCCAGTCTCTGTATTTCAGCACTTTTAAGCTGATTTAATACTTCCTCAGTGGTCATGCGGGAGCACTGGGACTAATTTAAAAATTATTCAATTTTCTAAATGAGCTTTTGTTCATCTGCCATTAATTAAACGGTATCTCTGCGGAACGCTGTCAGAATACATTTTGCGGATTCTTGTTTAGATAATCCGAAATAATGGCATCATTTGTTTACGGCCATAAATATGAATGTAAATTGCACATTTTAACGAGCCTGCAACATGCTAGTATAGCAGCTGTAGTCAAAATATTTCCAGAGCAACAGGCGTAAAATACAAAAGACGATGATTTGTTAATGTAACTGCTAAATATCATGACTAAATAGTTAGTGCTAGTTTTTATCCCTATGCAGTTGGTATAAAGTATTTCGGTTGGGATTATAATAAGTTATATACAACATTCTATATAGTTGAACAGTTATTACAATTGCGAACGGGTTCGCAATGATGAGGTTCCTAACCGTTTCACCACTGTCTGTAACATTCAGATTTTGCATCGATAAAATTAGTTTTCTTCGGAAATTATTTAAAAAATCCACGCAATTTTTTGGTATATTGAAATGTAACGAATATGCTGTTCAGCCAGGCCTAGTGTTACTGACCGGAAGAGATGATAATACAAGTGAGCGATATCTGGAGAATAAGGCGAGTGGGTCTGAATGTCCTAATTTCGCGTTTCAAGATAAGTTTTAATCTCCCGAGCCACATGCAGACGGACATTGTCATATAATAGGTTAACTTAAGCGTTTTTTGATATAGTGACCGTTATCCGTTTAATGTCCTACTTAAACGCAGAAGCTGAGTTAGTCCTTTCATATATACAAGACCTTCGCACAATGAATATTTTGATTCATCGAAGATGTAGAAATGCGACAAAACTTGCTTTTTTTCTGTCATTTTAGTATTTTTTGCTATGTAGCAAATGTCATTATTTTAAACCTTTCACAAAGATTTTAATCAATGGGAAAAAATTTGTTTAGCAAGCTATTATTAGTGGAAAATTTGTTGCTGAGATTAACTGCAATAATATTCTAATTCCGCATCTTGTAACTACTGTAGTACGTTCTTTATATTTCATTCAGAAATCACTTCAGTTGGAGCTGTGGAATTATTCCCGGCTCATTTTTTCACTGATACGCAGTAATACTACCATATATGGTTACTAGTTTTTAATTTTTGTTTTCAATTAATATAAAAAAATCAATACTTACCCCAAGTAGCACTGGTTAGGTTATATTTATTGTTCATATATCCGACTTGTTAGGATGTGTCTAATTCGTAACTGCAATTGTAATCAAATGTACTGCTTTGATATATCGACTAGCCTTTCGTAATTTGGAGGCATTTTTTTTGATTTACGTATTTTTTAAAAATAAGGGTCTTCTATTTGTACCGCTATTATTTTGTATAATTTATTTCTTCTACTTCGAAATAGTCCTTATCTTTAACATTAATATCTGAAATGAGTTCACTGACCCATAAAGTCTGCTTCGATTTGTTTGATCTCCTGACTGTGCTCAACATAGAGAGTTAATAACGTTTAATATTTATATAACGCTTTTCGTAAACAGTTTGAGTCAGCGAGAATTATTCATAATAAACAATAAAATAATAGCGGCAAGGAACTGTCAAAATTATGTCAACAAATTTTTAAGAGACGTTGATTTAATTTAATTTCTTTAGACTGTGAAAATCTCTAACACGTTTGATTTTGTAATAAGGCGTTTTATTGGGTTCTGATCCTCAAAAATGATATTTTTAAATGAAAAAAAGAGGGATCTTCTTTTTTTTGTATTCTTGTTAAAAATTAAAAAAATGCACATTTGTGTAACGATATGCGTATAAATACATTTACTCGTACGTATAACTTGTATCACTAGTTTTTAAATTTTGGAACACAAACTGAACATGCGTTTTTACAAATAGTGAATATTAAGATTATTTTTTATAAAGTTTTCTATTCTATGTTTCTTGTTTATGTCTCTTAATTAGGTCGGATGCTAGTAAACATTTTAGCCTACGCATTCTATTGATATCAAGCGCATTTCAGTGTTTTGCAAGTGCATTCAGGTGCACTCACACACTTTCCAAGTACTTTACACTGGTATTTTGGATCACACATGTTATAGTTTCCAATGGGATATCGGGCCGAATTAGTTTGTGACTGGTGTAATATGGGATGTCAACGATGGCACGCAGCACTCTATTTTAGAATTTCTGAAGGATGGCTATATTGGATTTGCGAGTATTATCCAACAGTTCGATATCATGTGTCCATATAGACCTAAGAATTAACTTATACACAAATACCTCGCTATCTCTATGAAAGTATAAGAAATTTAGTTACGTATTTTTATTCTGATTACAATTGCCACTGTGGATCTCAGTACGCCTTACTCTAGATATCACTGTTTTGTACTGTACTCTTGGGCAGGGAGACA
Source organism: Rhynchophorus ferrugineus (assembly GCF_030347505.1). Classification (NCBI taxonomy): domain Eukaryota; kingdom Metazoa; phylum Arthropoda; class Insecta; order Coleoptera; family Curculionidae; genus Rhynchophorus; species Rhynchophorus ferrugineus. Next base: position 83,062,770 of record NW_027472580.1, on the reverse strand, counting down.
ATGTTGATTTCTTAATCAGTGTAACTATATTTGTCTTATTTTTTTGTTATGGTAGAATAAACTTGATTAGTTATACTATAAAAATTTAATAAAAAGTAAGAAGGACTAACTCGCTCGTGCTCATCTTTGAAATATTGGTACAAAGCGCTGTAACAAGAATATATCCATGATTCCCTAAATTTTCCCTCCTTCGTGGCGACACCGTGTCGAAATAACGATGTTAGATGCTACTATTTCATCCATAGATCTATTTTTACACTTTTTCAGAATTTATAAACTGAAACGTAAATTTATAATCTAATTATATCTAATTATCCTTCACAAAAATAGCAACAGATGGTAGAGCGTTGTCATGCAAGAGGACTGTTTTGTATATGGTTGTTATTGGTTTTTTTTGCAACAATATATTCTTTAATGTACTAATAATTAATATATAGTAACAGTAATATTCGACAATAAAAGCTCGTAATACGGTATATTATATATATATATATATATATATATATATATATATATATATATATATATATATATATATATATATTATATTATATTATATTACTAAATATATATAGGTATTATATATATATATATATATATATATATATATATATATATATATATATATATATAAGATAATTATAATTAAAATTTTGGATCAAGGCTCAGGACGGGACATATCTTATATATTCAATTATATTGCGGCCTTTCTTAAATGCACATTTAATTATTTTTTATTTATATATTTATGTTCATTATATTTGTTCATTACATACTTATATTTTAGCTTTATGATATTTTGTAATATTTGTATTTATACAGAGTTTTATTTCAATCAATTATTTTGAAAAATTACATTTAGGTTGTATTTCAAATTTAATTCTTCAATAAATTGTGACGTCAGAGGTTGGTGACGTGATGCGCATGAAGTCGTCGCTTTCCTATTAAAATATCTTCTTTACAGGTGCCTGTAATGATAATTTAAACTAACCAATGAAATTCGGCGAAATGACGTTCTCAGCTCCTTCCTGCTGAGACCACGCAAAACAATTCTGAAATTCTTTGTATTAAGTTAATACAAAGTATGTAATACTCTATGATGACTATTGGTTGCCAAATATTTACTGGTATGTTCGAAATCTTATTTTGTGACTAACTGCACTGGCCGTTTAATACTTGACCACTATTTATTTTTCATCCAAATGTAGGTATTTTTTTATATATTTTGCAGGAATATTGATTTGATAACGTGTAATTGAAAGTGAAGTGTTATTACTATGTGTTAATGATAATTACAGATGTATTGTAATTGCGGTCAAGTAAAAAGTTAGCACGAATGGAGTTGAAGTATGTAAGGACTGTTTATGGTATAGCATACTTTGTAAATGTACTTCACGTTTGCTACTATTTAATTTTATTTCAGTTATTATAATCAGTTACAGTTATTACTTTTACTATTAACAATTCCAAGGACAGGATGACCTGAGCTAGGTCGTCAAAGTTAATTAAATGTGCGACGAGTGCGAGTTGCGTTCGATTATTATTATTTATTTATTTATTTATTAAAGGCCCGTCAGCGTCATGGGCTACTTAGGACCTAGTACAATATAGTGTTGCAGAAAACAATATAAATAGTGTAAGCGCCAAAATAGATTGCTAACATAAACAGAAGTATTGTATAAATAAAATGCAATAATACTTAGAAATGTAGATACAGATAGTTTAAAAACAAGTAAGGGCATAAAATATAAAGCGTAAAATATGAACAGTTTAAAATGCATAAACTTGCCATTGCCAACTTGCAATGGCCTATTCGAGCCGGGAGAAGATGCCTAATTTGCGCCTACCAATGTCCCGAAATGTGGTATAATGCGAATTCAGGTCTCTGTTCCATAGAAGAAGATTCTTTGAAAGCAATACTTACCTCCTCGCCGCAAGATGATCAGCTCTCTCATCACGCTCAATTGCCCTTTGAGATGGAACCCGTTGAAAACGGTTGTGTTCGAGAATGACTAGAAATAAAGTGGATAAGCTCAAAATGAAACCAATTCGAGCACACTAAGCACAGCAGTCAGCACGACAAAATGAAATTGAACCATTCCTCAGAAGTGGTTCTGCTCTGATTCAGGAGTGAGTCAATTTCGATCAAGAAATTTGCCGAGTATTACGTTTTCCTCCCTATCACTGCATTTTTAATCCAATTGAGTTGATATGGGGTATTGCAAAGAATTATTTAGGATGATATTTAAACCAGAACTGTCTGGATTTATGGTAAGAGGCATTGTCGAAAATAACACCTTTGGTTTGTATGAGTTCGATCAGATACATTGATCTTGAGCAAGTTTTTAATAGATTAGAAATAAACAACTTGGTTAGTAACTTGACTAGTATTTCTGAAAGGGACTGTTATTGAATAAAACTTTATGAATGTTGGTTTATGATTCAATGTTGACAATTACCAAGACGGGGTGATGAAAGAGGAAGCCACTAAAGGTCAGTATACAATTAATATACTTTAATGCTATTATAGAGTGTGAAAGCTTTGTAAGCATGTGTGTTATTGTTCAGAATATATATGAATGTTTGGTTAACATGTTAGAGTAGAGAAATAACACTAATTGTTTTGCAGATATAGCAAGTGTATTAAGGAGAATGCAGTGATTAAATGTAGTTTTATCAATAAAGATGTATACAGATAGTAACAGGACAAACTAAAGAGCAAGACTTTATAAGGATACATTGCATCGAAAGAAACAAGGAATAAGCGTAAAATATAAATATGCTACCTAATGGAAATTAAATTACATTATTCAGATATACAATTATTAGTTAAGTGGATTAGGCCTTCAGGGGATACCGCTATATAGAAAAACGCGTCTAGAACTTTACCGATACTAAGGTGGAAAAAAGCTCAATGTATATATAATAAAACAACTCTAACCTATAAATTATTGTGGCTGTAAAATTAATTGTATTTTTAACTTTTTCGATAATAAATGAATTTGATGTGCTATAATGTTAAAATAAATTATATCGAATAAAATATTTGTTCAATTGTCGACTATATATATATATTAGGTCCATAATTACAAATATAAAAACAAATTGAATGTTTCCTTGTCTAGTGTTTAACAATAGGATCTATATGTTAACACCGATCGACCTTTCAGTTTTCCGCTGTGCCATCATCGTCTTATGCGAACCTCTATCGGGGCATTAAGTACCCCATCAGGACCCTAAGGCTACGGCTCAAACGCTTCTTCTTCTCCATTACCGGTGGATAGCGCCCAGCTCGAAATTGTGCCCCGATCGGTATCCGACTCACGTCCGGTCCGACGAGTCGGGAGCATCCAGGAGGCATCGGGACCGGGATTCGCATCACGAACGTCTTCTCGCTACGGCGTCGTGGATCGCTCTACGCCCGTCCCGTTTTGCGAGTTTGTTTTGTTCGGAAGGATCTAATTTCATTATTTCGCAAACGCAATCGGCAGACGTGCCGTAAACGGCGGCAGGATCGCGACCGTGGACCGAGAGGACGACGCGCTAAAATCGAATTTCTTTCGGTTTGTTCTTGGCGCCTTCGGTCCAGGTCCGACGTGCTGTTTGCCCGACGATTGTCAATAAAGAGTGCTCATTGTAAAATCTATAGAAACACTCTTTTCAATACAAGGATTGGGTCGAAAAGGGGGTAAAATATAGCACGTAATTGCCTACAGGAGCATTTGAAGCTGTATTAGTTATGAAACGTAAAAATTATTCTACTTGATTACTCTTTTTTTTCGAAAATATGTGGCGACTTACTTATTTAATACTTATTTAATCGAAACTTTTATTTCTTGATATCTAACATAACCTAGTCTTAAGATGTCATCATCAGCATCCTCCGCATCTCTCCTAATCACGGTGTGATCGTTGTTCCGCCTAGACAACTTTTAACTGTAGTAAAATTATTTATCAATAATGATAACACAAAACGCTACGAACTCTTATTTGGCCAGAGCCTATAACGCAACGTAACAAATATGAGTATTCTAATGGTGGGTACAGACCTGAGCATTCAGGGCGAATTCAATGAGAAAATTGAAAATTAGCATGAGCAGTGTAGGAATATTCGTCAGGTCGGTCGGTCCAAATGTGTGGCTGGCGATGCGATTATTTGTCCGAACGCTCACTACTATTTTTGGAAGGAATTTGCACGAGAACTAAAAACATTGGTTGAAGAAATACTTGTTTATTTCGATTTATAATTTTATAATTGGTTCATGTGGTCGACGAGAAAATTGGCAGGATATTAGAATAAGGTAAAGGAAGTACGGTAACGCTGTGGAAGTGGTACTGTTACAAGGGAGTAGAGAAAAGAAAATAGAACGAGACGTCATCGAGGTGGTCTTTTATAGCCGGGAACCGCATGGTATCAATCCACCGGCGTTGCCAACTTTTGAACTTGGTGTAGGTGAATGCGTGGTCGCCTAAAGGTGAGTAGTGGTCGCTACATCACCCCCTCCTAGTGGAGCTGACCTGGAACGTACGTTTACGTGGTACAGGTTCTGGAGTGCATCCGCAATCACGCAAACAAACGCCCAGGAGCTGCTGATGAGATAGGGCTCCCAACCTGAGCGAGGAATTTTAGGGAATCAACTGCCATCGAAGTTGTAGCAGGACGTCGTTCGCCTTGGGGCATTCCGGTTTGTTTGAGGGTACCTATAAGTGTGATGACGTGTCCCGTTTCGTGATGCAAGGGTGTTCATATGTTGATGTTGTGCATGATAGGTTTCTGTGGTTTTCGTCCATCTGACTAGTCTCGTGGGATAACGTCGACCATGTGATGTTGATGGGTTCCATTCCTCGTGCTATCTTTCCATGCACGTATCAAACACCTGTCGAGTAGCTTATGTTGAGCTGGTTTACCTCTTAGGCACTTTGATCATGTCTGGGTCACCAATTTTAAGAATGTTCGTCAGGTTTGTCGAAATGTGTGGCTGTCGATGCGATTATTTGTCCAAACGCTCACTATTTCTGGAAGGAATTTGCACGAGAACTAAAAACACTAGTTAAAGAAATACTTGTTTATTTCGATTTATAATTGATACATGTGGCCGACGGGAGAATTGACAGGATATTAGGTTAAGGTAGAAGAAGTACGGTAGCGCTGTGGAAGTGGTACTGTTAGAAGAGAGTAGAGAAAAGAAAAGAGAGCGAGACGTCGTCTTGGTGGTCTTTTATAGCCGGGAACCGCATGGTACCAATCCACCGGTATTGCCAACCTTTGAACTTGGTGTAGATGAGTGCGTAGTGGCCCAAAGGAATATAGCGGTCGCTACAGCTGAACTGAATTTGACGAATATTTGTGCCGAACAGGTACCTAAATTGGTTCAGAATCGTAGGGGGCATGCAATTTGCACAGTGTTTGCCGCATGTCTTTCGGCGCTTGGTAATGAATACAATTAACCCAGAAGCCGTGGATCGAACCAATAAATTTGAGCCAAAGTGGGAAAAATTTGGTTTTGGTTTCGAGAAAATAGGCTTGTTTTTCCGTTGTAATTTAATTATTGCTACAAAGATTGTTTTAATAATAAATATGTGTTTAATATCTATTAATGATTAATAAATAATACATATCTTCGTCCCTATAAAATATATTTGAAAAAGTCTTTAATCTGCATCAGGCATTGAAAACAAAGAACCAATTCGATGGTAAACTAGGTCCCGAGTGGTGAATGTTGATGCAATGTTACGACCATCTTCATTCTTAACGATTTCCATTACTTCAAATTGTCAACTGTGATTTGGAAGCAAGAAAATAATTTATGAATTTTTGCACAAAAAGAGATTCGATTGATATGTGGCTGCAACTAACATATTTAATAATGGAATTGAAACTTTTTCTGCATCATATTCGAATATGACATGCCTCTCCTTGGTCCAATCTATTAGCTCGAAGACGTTTATTGTATTGCTCTCGCTTTTTACTTACACGTGCTTTTGCATCCTAATTAGTTAGTTACGAACTATTTCTGCACTATGTGTACGTACGTCATCCTATTTGTCCTCGTAGGCGTGGAATTTTATAATTATAAATACGCAACAAATATATATAAGTAACTTTTTGAGTTAATATTAACAGAAGTGAATACGGAATTTCATTAATATAACTAAACAGATTTTAAATAAAATTGATAAATACAATGTTTGAAAATATTACCATATGTTGGCATTATTATTTTTATTATTGAATGTATTACTGTAAATTATAACACCGTATATAATATAACACACACTACGTCCCATGAAAGGGTTAAGGGAGCAAATATCTCTGAAGACGAATGAATGTATTAATGTTATGAGAATTAAGTTCGGTTTCACTTAATCTACCGAAGACAGTAAGTTTTACATTTAATATTACAAGTAGTATATCAATATAATTTATTTAATTTGTTCTATATATAGCAACCTACATTGTTGCGGCGATTATCATAAAAAGTCATAAAAAAGTCCTGGAACCCTATTACAGCCACTTATCTGGTCTAATTTTAACTACAAACCATTACCGAATCCACATAAACGCACAGAAAAATTCATAATAATCGGTACAGTCATTTAGTAGTTGAATTACGTAGACACATTAGAAATCTTGCAAAAAATTACATAATTTTCTATATATCTCGCGTATTCTTCAGGCAATTTATGGATGCTATTCCAAAAAAAAAACTGTTTGTCTTTTGACCAAAACCATTTATCGAACAATTTTTTAACTTCTTCGAAACTGGCGAAGTGCTGCTCTGCAAACGCGTATCCCATTGATGCGAAAAGTTGATAGCCAGACAGATGGTTGTTGAGATCTCTTAATATGTTCCATCCAAGTGCTTTCAACGCTTGCTTTGCCATTTTTGCTCTACGACACGGCGCGTTATCATACTGTAAAATCACTTTAATGTATCTTCGAGCGCATTTTGGATATTTTTGACCAATCCATGATACAAATTGATCATTTGTTGTTGGTCGTGATCACTATTAACTGTTTCACTAGGTTTCAAAAGTTCGTAATACACTATCCCACCAAAACTATTTGGTCTTGAAGACGATCCGCTAGTTTCGCCACGTGATAATCATGATTTTGTGTACAGGGCTTTCAAAATTAATTCACCTTACATCACCTCTCACTATTCGGAGCAGAAATTACCTACGATCATACCTTTGAAGCAGCATTTCACAGACGATTTTTTCATTTTCTATTTGTATGTCATTCAATTGGTATGGTAGCCATTTTCCCAAATTTTAGATGTTCGCCAGTGCTCATAATTGTTTTGGTTGCCAATCATTTCTTGGGCCACATTTAACGCTTCTGCTGATTGAATATAGTCTATTCAATACATCAGTGAACTCACGTCATCAATATGTACCTGTTGAAAGTTGTAAATTTGTTTTACAGTCACATAATATGTTCTTTCTCATTTTATTCTATTTAAAAAGAGATTTGATTGAATTCTGTTTGACAAATTTATACATATAACCGAATGAGCCTGCAAGTTGTCCGTTTGTTAAACATCTGCAAAATTGTTCAAAATATTATTACTTTGATGTTGTTTTGACGTTTTATTTTAATAAATTTGAAATCGCCACGGTTTATATTGAAAATATTTCTTTCGCGTTGCAGCTGCACTGAATATTACTACGGGAACAGTCACTAAAATATCTCAAAAATTTAAAAAACAATATAACCTTATATTCCCCTAAAAAAAAGATGAATACAGGTAGTAACAGAACAAACTAAGGAGAAATACAGTAATATCCAAATGACTTTAGAATGAAACATTGCATTGAAAGAAACAGGAACTAAAAAGCATAAAAGGTAAATATGCTCTCTAATGAAAGTAAGGTACATTACACAGATATATAATTGTTAATTAGGTAGATTAGGGCTTCGGGGCATACTAGTGTGGTGTAAATATAATAAACCAACTCTAACCTATAAATTATTGTGGCTGTATAATTAATTGTAGTTTTATGTTCTTCGATAAAATATGCATAGCATGTACTATAATGTTAGAATAAATTATATTAGATAACATTTTTGTTTAATTATGTTACTTGGATTAGAATTTTGTTATATGTCAAAGTCAAAATGTATTATAACTCAGAGTTGATGCGGCAACATTGCATCATAAAATTGTATATGTATCAAATCATAACATTTTATACTTAGGTCTAGTGACACCTGTCAGAATTACCGGTAATATATATATATATATATATATATATATATATATATATATATATATATATATATATATAATATAATACTTAATTTATTCAGTCATTATTGTGGCGGTTGGTATCAAAATGAAACCAAAATTGTTTTAAAAATTCTTGGAACCTTATTGCAGCCATCTACCGACCCTTATTTTAACTCAAAATTATTTTTTAATAATAATATAAGACATAAATACATATAAAGAATTTCATCAAAATTGGTTCTACGGTTTAAGACTACATCTACATACATATGGACAGCAGAATTGACCTAGGTAGAGCTAATAATATCTAATTAAAAAAAATGTGTATAACCATCACTTGATGTCTTATACCGTGTTTCTTTTTTTCAAAAAACTTTGGATGAAGATTATAAATTAGCGAAAATCAACATAAAAAGGACTTTTGTCTTACGCACCCCCATGCACTCGACAATAGATCATGCGCAATATTTCAAGAGATTTTACGTTGCCGATGAAAACGTTCCAAACGACTGGTAATTTTTTACGTTGTATCAAGTTTTCACCACAAAGGGGACGGCCCCGAAAAAAAATGATATCTGGTTATTTAGTATGTTAACTTCTGACAGAAATAAATGCGGCCATAATATAAAATTTCGACGTGAAAAGAAAACGCGAGACAGCTTTTGATATGGAAATTCCTGTGGTAACAACAGGTTGTTATAGTGGAGGTGTAAATTTGAACTAAACGCCTCGGAACTTTATTTTAAAATGAATAGTTTCAGGTCATGAAATAGTTAATAACATACGAACGGTTTGTAGAGATGCGAAAGAGGATAATAACTTTACAAGCTGTAAAAAAAAAATCAGGCGGTATTATATTGTCATTAGTGACTTGAAATTGGGCCACACTATCCGTAAAATTGATTTGAGTTGGAAAGGTATCAAACACTAAAATATAATAAAAATATGCTATCTATTACTACTATGATTAGAAAATTGTTTTAATGCATATTAACTGTATGAGGCTACAGTCAATAGGACTGCGACAATACCACTCTGGCAGTACTCCAATACATTTATAGACCTATCAATGAAGGTACTAAACAAATAATATATTAGCTCCTCCATAGTAAAACAGCTCTTCGCCCAGACACTTGAGGAAAATTACCCAAATCACTTCACCGTTTATATGGATGGTTCTAAACGGGGAGATTTCGTTGGTGCCGCATACACTTCGGGACTGTTGGAGGAGCCCTTTTAGCTTCCTACAATAACTAGCATTTTTTCCGCGGAACTTTTGACCATTTATAAGGCGCTATCTGCCCTGGATGGACTGTCGGTGGCCGCATCAATACTTGTGGTATCACACTCAATGAGCTCTTTAGACAGTCTAACTTCAGTAAAGACAGTTCACCCTCTAGTTATAGCTATCAGAGAGTTACATACAACACTGGAGAGGAGGGGAGTATGAATAAATTATCTATGGGTTCCCTCTCATAGGGTAATTACCGGTAACGAAAAAGCCGACTATCTGGCAAGTAAGGAAGACGCTAAAACACATATAAAAACTATATACAAAAGATTGGATCAACTAAATTGGGATCTTCTTACGGAGAATAACAAGTGTTGGGAAATCAAGGGGTTTTTTCACCAATCTCCTAATATTAACGGTCTCAACAGGTTCCAATTGAGCATCCTTGCTCGGCTGCTAATAGGGCAAGCAGACTAACGCATGAGCAATTGTTAAAAGGAAGAGACCCCCCACAATGTGACGAATGCCAAACACAACAGAGTGTCAGGCACATCCTTCTGGAGTGTGAAAAGTTTGAGGTACTGAGACGGCAGCTCGGGATGCCAAGGTCATTAAAATAATTGGTCCAACCCAAGTATTTGGATATGTTTATCAACTTTTTAACGACCGCTGGATTGATACACCTTTTGTAATTCTTCTATATTGTAATTTTTATAGTATAATATTTTTGAATCTCATTTTCATTTTTAAATACTTTATTTAAAAATACATTGTAACTCGACCCTAAATAGCCCAAGAGCCTAATGGTTATAAATTGAATTTTTATTAGAATAAATTGTTATTAGTCAAGCAAGTCTTGAAGACAGTATGGACCGTCAGATTGCTTGAAAACATATAATATTAACATGATCCAACTTACCAAACCAAAATTCTTGGCAGCATTATTAATACTCTATGATATTTGAAGGAATGAGGATATCCAGAAAGGTCTAGAGTGATAACTACCACCGCTGGATAACAGTGGATTTATCCAAAGGTTAAAGAAAATATATTTTTTTAATAAAAAAATTCAACCGATCTCAAAAAAATATATAAGGAAATCACTAAAAATTAAAAAATAATCAAACTTAAAATTTTAACACAATAGAAAACATTTTAAAATAAAATATTTATATAATAATCGTTGTAACGACTAAATAAAAATAATTAAAGACCTTATTTAATCTTTTTACTACACGTATTTTATATTATACTATACACACACAATTTAGCTTAATACCTACCTAAACCTATTTATCTATTCACAATAATATTTTAACTACTACCATCTGGTTAGTTTGAAGTCGATGCCGAGTCCAAACAATAGAAAAATAATAATATATTTTTGTGACATACAATAAATTAAATTACAAACAAAACAAATCCAATTAGTTGCTGGTTGCTAAATAAGATTGAAAATAGATAAAGGTTTGAGTAAGCATTAAGCTAAATTGTGTGTATATAATAGAATACAAAATACGTGTAGTAGATAGATTGACTAAGGTATATTTTATTTAGTTATTTCAAGCACAATGGAGAATATTACGATGGCTACATTTGCTGATGTTACTGCGACTATAGCTCTCGGAGGCAATAGTGAACAAGCCTCATGAAAATAATGAAAAATAATTGGACACAAGCTTGGAAAATAAGAATTAATCTAAGTAAATATGTACATGTGCTGTTTACCTATAAACAGAGCGTACAAGCACCAAAAATATTAAATAATACTCTCATTCCATATAGCAACAACGCTAAATATCTCGGAATGAATCTTGATGCAAAACTTGGCTGGAAGGAACATATAAAGAAGAAAAGAAAAGAACTGGAATTGAAATATAGGAAAATATACTGGCTAATTGGAAGAAAATCGCAATTATCAGTATATAATAAATTGCTATTATTTAAGCAAATAATCAAACCTATATGGACATGTGAAGTTGAATTATAGGGATGTTCTGCAAAGAGTAACATAAATAAAATACATGTTTTTCAGAACAAAATCCTGAGAGGTATTGTGGCCGCACTGAAATACTATAGGACTGATTACTTACATCAAGACCTTCAGATACCCACAGTCAATCAAGAAATTGAGAGAATTGCAAGGGGGCATGAGGAAATACTCCATTCTCATGAAGATATTGAAATATTGCGGCTTTTGGATACCACCAGAACAGGACACAGACTCAAAAGAATCAAACCATCTGATCTTGTGTAGTGTTGTGTAGTGAGGTGCATATAATAAAAATTATACCGGTGACATGTACAAACATTAATTTACCAGAGACTGAGATAGGACCGATGGGTCCTCCTAGATGGATCCTCAATCTATCATTGTTTTACTATTTCACACATCTCATACCGTAGCGTCTGATACTTCTAGCTAAATAAATTAACTATATGTATTAATCTGAAAAACAACTTGTAACCATAATAAATATTAAGAAACAAAATTACGTAGAATAATTGTAACGATAAGGCCTATAATTCATATTCGCTTCCGAAAATTTCAGTTTTATTTTCACGAATAAAACTGTTATTTAACAACCTAGTATATTCCTCTTCAACAATTACTTGAATAACGGCATTCTTAATAATAGATTCAAATTTTCACACTTCACAAATAATTACCTATATTCCCTATAATTACCCTATAATTTACTCTCATGTAATCATCTACAATATATTCTTATAGGAGCTCAAAAGGATTAGAAAATTAATTGCTTTAGTTAACACAGCACTATAATGAACGGCAGTTAAAATCAATCAACAATAAAGCTTCAAGCTTATTTAATATATGAAGGATGAAGGATTTTTAAAAATTCATTCCCACTTTCTAATATGACATTAAACTTTTCATAATTGTTGTTTTTCTATTATATTTTAAAATAAATTCACCATATGTGTATCTCGTTTTGTAGGACTACAATGTTGTTACGAGCTGATTTCTATTTCAGTATCTTGTACATATAATTTCCTGTAGATTGCTAAAATATAGATTTACCGAAACATTAAATCCTGGTATACTGTTATATCACTGTTAGGTTACCAAAACTTAGCTCATTTTATGCAGGTGTAAATGAGTTTTCTCCTGTGATGCAACTGACGCCGCATTAATACTTCATTTATGTGATTAGTAAAAAGTTTAAAACAAAAGCTTTCACGTGAATGAGAAGGAAATTGGAATGCCTCTGATACAAGATTTATTTCCTTTATTTTTTTCTTATTTTTTATTCTTTTTTCTTAGTTTTTTATATATTGTTCCTGTTACTTTCAGTGGAATAAGTGTTACATATAATAATTTGTATGTATATGACATTTTGAAAATCTCTACAGTAAAAGATCTCCTGTGTAAAATATTAATACCTCATTTAGGTATTATTAAAATGTTTAAAACATCAGCTTTCACGTGAATGAGTAGGAAATTGGAGTGCCTCTGATACAAGATTTATTTCCTTTATTTTTTTTTTATATATATGTAAAGTCTCTTTTTACCAACTATGGGTTTATCTGGACTGGGCCTAAAGTTTAATGTGGGCTCCGAACCACGGTCCTCAGCATTAAGCGTACCGACTGGCGAGTGACTAACTTTAGAAATCATCCCAGAAAACGTCCGGTCTTACCCAGCCTGGTTACTGGCGTGACTGGGATCATTTCCCTTGTCGGATTTTACGCTTTTGCCTAGAACAATCACAAATTTTAAACAATCGCAAACATAAATTTACGACCATGCCTCAGCAGAACTAGAACCGCGGCTATCGCAACAGTAGGAAGACCGTCCCATCGTCTTTACCACCGCGCCACCAAGCCGGCCCTTTATTTTTTTTTTCTTTCTTAGTTCAATTTCTTATTTCGTTTTATGTATTGTTATTGTTACCTGCAGTCGAATAAGTGTTATATACAATAATTTGTATGTATATGACATTTTGAAAATCGCTTCAGTAAAAGATCTCCTGTGTGAAATATCTTATTATAAGGTCTATATTGTTCTATTAGTTAGATCATATGGTAGTGAAAGTTTTAGTCTACGCCCTTCACTGCCTTTAGGCAGAATTACAACTAACTACTGACTGACTTTCGTCACTCACAGGTAGTACGCATCATCGAATATGGGAAGCAGCTCTTTGAATGATAACGATTATTTGCAAGGGGGCATGAGGAAAGATTCCATTCTCATGAAGATATTGAAATATTGCCGCTTTTGGATACCACCAGAACAGGACACAGACTCAAAAGAATCAAACCATCTGATCTTGTGTAGTGTTGTATAGTGAGGTGCATATAGTAAAAAATACAGCAATGACATGTACAAACATTATTTTACCAGAGACTGAGATAGGGCCTATGGGTTCTCCTAGTTATATATCTAGATTTAAATTATCATAAAGCCAAATTGTAGGTTAGACGAAAACGGCTAGTAACAATGTAATAATTAAATAATAAAACAACAATTTAACGACCATTATGTAAATGTTTTATTTTGAATTTTTTTTTGTGTTAAAAATCTAAGTTTGGATATTTTTTAATTTTTAGTGAGTCCTTATATATTATTATATAATATTGGACCCTCTACACTGTCTCGTGAAACTCTTGACAAGTGGATGTAATTAACTGTGTTAATCTTGTTTCATAGTCTGATGTCTATAATTATCAGTCTACTTCCATGTTATTTACAATCTGATATGTCTAATATGGTTTATATTTGAGAATTAGTATTTATATAGTGTTTATATATGTGTTTATATACATAGTATTTATATGTGAAATGTGTAAAAAATTTCAAATGGTCATTTTATCATTTAAGTATTATGTTAAGTATTGTACTCTTTTCTCCCAGTTTGTTTATGTTGCTGGCAGGTCAATTAAGTGAAGGTATTACTGCATATCTTTTATAAAATAAAAATAATCAAATTGACGAATTAAAATTATGTATAACTGACGACTGCTATCTCGATTGGTCTATCTCGATATGACGAAACTACCTTCATCAATCCGTGCAATAAAATATGTATGCGCTCGATCATGCCACTACAGCGAGAGACGCTGCAGTGAAGATGCGTCTATCAATGACTAAAGCGAATTCGAAACGGTAGTACGGAGGCATGATAATAAAAAACTAACAACATTTTTGAGTAGTCGATCCACTACTATACGAAATAAAAGTCGACTTACTCAATTTCACTTTATTTTTCAGTTTTTCACTTTAACTAAACCGATATATGTATATCCTGTATAAAAAGCGGTATATATTTTGGTACTATATATTTTCAAATTTAACTTAACCAAATTGTAACTAAAATAAGTAGGTATATATTGAAAAATCAGTAATCTCCTTTAATGAGTACGAAAATGGTTAACTCCATCCTTTGACAGGGCAATGTGCAAGATCGCAATCAAGTTAATAAGCCTACAAATTATTAAGCTGTAAGTTAACAGTCTGAAATATATTCAGAGAGGTCTCAAGACCATTCTCTGCAAGGCCGTACAAGAACTTCCGTTTTTTTGCTTATTATTAATTAAATAAAATTGTCAATAAATATTGGCAATAAATATTTCTAAATCGTATCATCGTTACCATTCAGCTATAAAAAATTAATAAAATATGGTGAATTGATAATTTCTATGTTAAAATAGAATACTCCATCAATATTAATAATTCAAAATTGATATTAAAAAAATTAATATTTACATTATGATATACAAAAAGGCTTTATTATTAATGGACCAATTAAATTGCCAAACCCATAATTTCATTGTTTACTCATTATAAAATATCAAATATATTTTAATTTGTAGTTACGTGGTAAATATTGAAATACACAGAAATTAAATGACATTTATCAACAGTTGAAATGTTTTAATTATATAGCTTGTTATTTATATGTAAATAATACATACATATTAATTATTGAAATTTTAAATAAAATTTTTAAAATTAATTTTTTGTGTGGTCTGAATTTAGATATATATATATATACATATATATATATATATATATATATATATATATATATATATATATATATATATGTTATTTATATGTAAATAATACATACATATTAATTATTGAAATTTTAAATAAAATTTTTAAAATTAATTTTTTGTGTGGTCTGAATTTAGATATATATATATATACATATATATAGAATGCATGCAAATTTATTATTATTATTTATTATTATTACAGAAATTTAGACGTCAAAAAATTCTTTGCTAACAACTCCCTTGAATGCCTAGTTACAAACTATTCCTTCTCGAACTTTTAGCTCCCCAGGAAGTGGAATCAACTAAACTGGGATTTTCTTTAGGAATAATTGTTGGAATAATAAGTTGGAGGATACTTATTTAATACATGAGTTTACCATTTAAGGCAAGCTTTCCTGCCAATATGTGTTGTCCTTACTTCGCTTCTGATAACCTTCAACAATAACTGAACTTGATTGAATCTATTGAAGATTATTTTAATTCCAGAACTTTGTTTTTATGCAATAATAACTGCACTAACAGTTTCATCTGTCTTTAGCAATTCATAATCGATTACAACTTACTTATTTCTCCATCAGCACAGCAGAATTTTATGGTCATGAATAATCATCGTTATTGATGCGGATGTCTTCTGACCTAATCCATGATCTTTTGCACTTGAGATTGTCATTATTGCTGAGAAAAAATACTTAAAATTCCTCTTCTTCTGTCTGGCAGAAATTCAAACCACAATTTTGAAAAAATTAGAAATGCGACTTTCAGTAAATTGATGTGGTGGGTATGTTCTGTTTTTCTCGTTCTGTTAGGTCTTTTTTTCTCATTGCATATAAACGTCTTTAAACAGTAGGTTAAACTGCTAAGCTATATGTAAGGTGCTCCTGCTTCCTCCTATAAGTCTTGAAACGTATTGTCTTCGAAGTTTTTTGGTCGCTCTTTGTCATTTTGACATCAAAATCAGTACTTTTAAAGAAACATAACCCGAATATGATAGAGTAGAAGTACCAAAATAAATATCAAAACTGTCAAACTTAGTAGTTAGGTTAGATTTTTAATACTTATATTAATGATTCTTTACCTGTGGTCTATCATCTCAGCAAAACTAATCTACTTTGGTTTAAACTAAACCAAATGTATTGGAATAAAAGATATAAATCCAATTTATATTTAGATAACAAAGTATTAACAACCAAATGCAACATAGCCCCAAAGATTTCAAAATAAACTACAAAGTGTCATCGTAATAATCACTAAAAATCGTTAAGTAATGCACTAATTTCGCGCTATATTTGCCTAGATATCATAACCAGTGTGATCAAAAATGCCAGTGTACAGTACTTTGAAAGAATGTTAATGAGTCCCAGCGCAATGTCAAACAATGATTAACAGACAAATAGAATAGATTTTAGAAAAACAGAATAACTAGTTAAATTAAGTAAAACTTTGTAAACTTGTAGTTCATTTAACTACAATATATAAGACATATGGCATATAGATAAGACAATAATTTTAAAAATTGTATAGATTATTAATGATCTCAGATACTCGAATAATCGTTTATCATCTCTTCCAGCTAATATTCTTCTAACTTAATAACTTATAACAACGGTTCACTGTAACAACATTATTATCTCTTCCGGCTAATCTTCCTGTAGCTTATTAACTTGTAACAACGGTTCACTATACATTCTCTCCTTATTGAAACTTCTCAAAATTATCGCTAAACCCTTTAAAGTATTCTTCAAAGACGTTCAACTTATTCGCCTTAAGCAACCAAGACCACCTAGTAGTGCGCTTGACAAGAATTCGTTCAATTTCTTCAATAAGGTTCAATCAACTAAACAACTTCATAGAATTGTCCTTTCACCATATGCCAATTCGGTCTTCTTGGTATTCACAATTTAACAAACAATCGACCTTCTTTAACAGAATTTTATCATAAAGCAACACGTAGATCAACCGCTATACAACAAATCTGTTTAATTATATTTTTCTCTTAAAACATCAACTCGAACAATGATCACAAACTCCACAAATATAAAGTATCGCTCCTTCTCCGGCTTTTCGTAGAACATCAAACTGGAGGGTCAGCAAGGGGAAAGGGACAGACAATAATTTAAAAAAAACTGTTGCTATTAATGATCTTAAATGCTCGACTAATTGAGCTTACACTAACTAGATATTGTTGAATTTGAAATTGCAAGTGATCCATATATTGCAATTTCCTTAGACTATTCTTCACTAATTATTAAGACATGTGGCTCGATGCGAAACACGAAAGGAGGGCAAGGTAATTCGGAATAATTAATCGACACCCTAATACGTTCTTTTATAACTAATTCAATATGTTTAATAGTGTAATATATTATCAGAATCGCAAAAAATCACAAACTATGCGAATTCTACGAAAAGAACATGGACAGTTCCAAAATTTATAACCAATTATGTGCCGCTGTTTGTTTTGTGCTCTCGACCCATTAGTTTAAAAATACACCGAACACAGAAAAAAGCCGACGATCGATACAACCATTATATTATGTTTATAGTCCGAACCGAAATCTTCCTCGAGCATTTTTTCACATTTATTTCGTTTTCGTTGGGAGTAAAAGGCAATTTCCCGAACGAAACGTTCGCAGATTCCCATCAATATTAAATTAGTCGAGCTATAGAAAAGCCCTCCGACTAATGAAATTGATATCTCCCTTCAGCTCCGCTTCGTCGCTATCGAAACTCGCCTCTACGCACCCCCCTTCTCCACCTTTAAGCTGCTTGTGCCCCGTACCCCCTTCCGCTGGCGAGCGAAGTTAATTTGTATAGGCAGAATGGAATTACGGAAAAATCTGTCCAGAGGTCGGCTCGGGTTCCTTTTTGATAATTTTAAGGTGGGACAGCTTTTTCAAAGACCATTCTACGCCGGTGAAAAATATCTGGTCAGGCAAATAAAAGCTCATTTTTAAGTAAATATAAATTGTATTAACATAGTTTCTTCAACCATCACCATTAAAGATCCGGCAATGGTCCTTATTCTTCTATGAAATTTACGGTTGCTGGGTTGGTTTTTATGTCACCCAGTCCATTATGGTATTAATAACTCCATTTTTCTTATACGTCTTTTGTACAAAGCTTTTAACGCAGTTTTAGGCGCTCAATTTTTTAACCGTTTTAGATAAAATTTAAAAAACAAACATTTAAAAACAAAAACATTTTAAACACATTTTAACGAAATGGAACAGTTCCGACTGTGACAATAGTCATACACCATCTAGAAGTCCGTTGACCTTGGAAATTATGGAAACCTCAATCTCCTGAGTCGTAAGTTCCATCTTGATACAGTAAGGTCACCAGTGGATGTCTAATCAGGACAAAGTTTCTGTTGCATACTAAATTCGTATCTAGTTCTTCGTTATCAACGTGTACGTAGGAGCTAGCGGTCAGTCTGGTAATAAGTCTGGCGTATAATATGATACCACTGGTAGTAAATCATATTCATGTAATGTAAAGTCTCGCATCAATATTTATGAGACAGCGCATGGTCGATAGCCCATATAAGAAACACATTCGAATATATAGCCAATACAAAACAGCAGTTTACCCACGTGATCTGTCAAAACCTCGCAATGTTGCCACAGCAACTTTGACATATAACAAAATTCTAATGTAAATAATATAATTTTTTATAATTTGCTTTAACATTATAGTACATCTAATGCATATATTATCGAAGAACTTAAAACTATATTTAATTATACAGCCACAATAAGTTATGGGTTGGAAAAACAATTCCTTTTTTAGAACTTTGTTCCACGCTAGTACATGTAGAGCTCTAGGCGCGTTTTTTTATGTAGTGGTATCCCCCGAAGGCCTAATCCACCTAATTAAGAATTGTATATCTAAGTAATGTATTATACTTTCATTAGAGAGCATATTTACCTTTTACACTTAGTTCTTGTTCTCTTCCATGCAATGTTTCCTTGTAAAGTCATTTTGATATTACTATATTTCTCCTTAATTTGTTTTGTTACCGCCTGTATACATCTTTCTTGATAAAACTACATTTAATCACTACATTCTCCTTAATTCATTTACCATATATGTAAAACAGTATTATTTCTCTCCTCATATAATTTAACCAAACGTTCATGTAATATTCTGAACAATTACGCACATGCCCTCTAAAATACAATTCCTAAAGTTAAAGTAATATACATTAAAGAATAATTAATAAATTATATACCGAACTTTAGTTGTTTCCTCTTTCATCACCCTGTCTTAGTAATTTGCAGTATTGAATCGTAAACCAACATTCATAAAGTTTTTTTCAATCACTGTTACTTGCAGGAAGGCTATTCAAGTGAATAACTAAGCTGTTTATTTCCAATCTACCTAAAACTTGCCCACGATTCTACAATTTGTCAATTTCTTCTTCAATGTGTCTGATCGAGCTGATCCAAACCGAAGATGTTATTTTCGATAATGCCTCTTTCCATAAATCTAGACAGTTCTGGTTTGAATATCCTCCTCGACCTGAATGTGCATTGTATTAACCCTTTGATACCCCATATCAACTCAAATAGATTAAATATAAACCATTGCAAAAAAAATTATGGTTCATTTTTCCATGGTGGTCGCCCTTGAACTTAGAGGAAAACACTAATTATTCACCAGGAATTGAACCATCCCTGTTTCCAGTATGAAGAACTATATGTCTGCAATGTATTATTGATAAATGTTATAATTAAACATAACCTAATCGATAGTTATTCCAATGTTTACCATCTGTTTCATATAAAAACGGATATTTTAGTAACCATGCAGCTACAATTCGCAAAAATTTATTGAATTTATTATTAATTTATTTATTATCTTTATTACTAAAATAAAGCGTTAAATAACATTTGCCAGTTTATAACCCATAATTATAATATTTGGAATTTTGAACACATTTTTGACATACGAACTTTCGCAAGCATTGTATCTCTTTTCAAATAGAATAAAATGAGAAGGAAATTATTGTCTGACTCTAAAACGAATTTACAACTTTTGACAGGCACACATTAATGACGTGCGTCACTGCTGTTTGGAATAGACTTTATATTCCAACACCGAACTCTAATATTTCTGTATTTCAATCCGCAGTCGTTATATGTAACTCTATCTATGTAAAAATATATTGATTACTTATAAATATATAGTATTGCTGTAAAATCAGTACCATTTTTCTATGAATTGGTTGATTAACAATATAGTATTTAAAATTTAATCCAAGCATTGATCTTTCCTTGCTTTACGTGATCTTCACGGACGCAATAAAAATCTGGAGGGAGGAAAACTTCTGAAACATGTTCCTCAATTTGGACTTGTTGACAAGAGAAAAACAAATATTAATCCACTTAAAGCAGATAACAATATTTAATTTGCTACTACAGATCAGGAAAAAGTTGAGTCAGGTGAGAAACATTTGGATCATATTCCCAACACCAATGAAAATCAAGGTGTCACCAATGCTATAGCCAATGTAAATTTCATATTTCCACTTGACTTTCTGAGATGGTAACTTGCAAGTCCAAAAATGACCACAACAATAATATAGAAGCTCCAACAACTTCAAAATTTCCATTATAAATATCATAAATCTATCTTTAGCCACTAACTCTATCCTTATACTGTCAAAAATTCCATCTTTTTAGTAGCACACCCATCTACGATAGGATCAATCTATTCATATGTTGCTTCAAACTAAGTGTAACTTTTCAAAAAAAAATCACCAATTCACAACAGTAAATCACATATATTTCTTTAAAACTTACTTAACATCTTTATAACAACATACATATATTTTATATATTATACAAAAATAATATATCATATCCTATAAACCTTCTTACAAGACAGAAATGGTTTAATTAATGTTAACAGAAAATCCATTCCCTACCACAGACAACGTTCACCCGAAAACGTAACATATTAATGCAGATCCATTGTATTCGACCTATCTATAGAAATAAACACTCTCCAATTTCAACTGGTTCCAACTTAATCAGGTTTCCATTCAAGTTTAGGCGTCATGAGATTAAAGAGAAGCCCTATCTGTTCACACATTGCTCCGGCCAAACCTTTGGAGAATTAAACGGAAATACAGACCGATGGAAACAGTGGAGATACTCATCAACCGTCATATGTTCTATCGTTTAGTCTTAGACAAGACCTAACTCATTAATGCTGATCAAGCTTGATACAAATCATTCGAAAAATCTTTGATTTTTACACATAACAATTAAATTTACTTTTTTTTGGTTAAATAATTGTGACATTTATTAATTTAAATATTTAAATGTTTTAAATGAGGCTTAGCCTAGGTTTATATCCAGATTATATACCTAGTTCAGTAATGAAAGTATTTTTAGTGTTGAATACACTCGATCTCTTCAATCATAAAATTACGCATTTGAATAATACGGCTGGTAACTGAAAAACACAATTTAAATATTATATTTTGAGGATGATCTCATCACTGATTAAGACTAATAACTAAACCTTCTGCTTTGTATGGTTTGCTAATTTAATTAATCATCTTATATATACTCTCATTATTCATTAAAATATTCTAACTCAACAGATACATTTACATTCCTTATTTTATGACAAAATTATTTTGATAAATCGTGATTTTAAACCAGATACATTGGCAAATATTGCTGGATTTAATTTTTTTATTTTAATTAATTTTATTTAATTTAATTTTATTTCTTCTCTACGAACAGCATTATTCAAAACAATGATGAGCAATCCTAAGCTTTAATACAGCATGTTACATTGAAGCTGTAGTATTTGGTATCATAGAATTTGCATTCTTCATCGTAAGTTTCTATTAATTTTTTAGTTGCTAGCTACTCAGTGCTAGTGTCATCGACTCGAAATCATGATAGGACTTGTGGAACACTTTACACTCTACGCTCTCAGACCTCAACCCCACACTCACGAGAAAGAGACGAGTTTAAACCTACTTTGGTGTTAGAAAGTGGGTAAAAATATCATCGATTCTCGTGATCAGCAAAATGAATCTGCAAGTAGACAGGTCCCAATTTGACAGTGTGGAATTATAGTATATCTATTACGATATCAATAAATTATATATAGCATTCAATAAACTTTAATGCGATCTCAGCAGACCTTCTACAAAGCAAGAACAAGCAATATTTATATTTTTAGTATGTAGAAGAACATGATAATAATTGTCATAAAACTCATTAAATCATAAAATCATGTCATAAAAGATAGATTGGTATGGTATGGCACTAAGGGTTATAAAAAATACTCAAGCTGCCTATACGTCACATTTTATTCTTTCTAACTTCCAGTGTCCATATTATTGTTAGTAACCACATTACATATGCTTAACTTAAAAAATCAGTTTATTACTATTATACTGCTATGTTTGCATTAGTATACAAGCAAGACGAGTGAGGGATAAAGTTATCAATATGTTTACCTAACATATTGTTTCTAGTTTAATTATTTAATATTGAGGTAGGTTTTGCAATAAATATCAGTAGAGATTTTATTTTGAAATCATAGTTAAAAATGGAGATATATGATTTTTAATTTTTTAGATACGTTTTATTGTTAAAATTCGAATGGTCTGAAAACATAATTGTATTTCTGCTTGATTATAACGTATGCATTATTTACACTTAAGATTTTGGCCTGATAAATATGACTTGAGCTAGCGAGAAACATAGAGTTATTTAATTAAAAATGTTTTTACAAAAAAAAACATTGAACCGACTTGAAAAAATAAATAAAAATCTCGATAAATGTAAACCATAATAAAACTTGAACTTTTAACACACAAAAAAACGTTTTAAAATAAAATATGTGCGTAATAGTCCTTGTAATAACTATATAAAGATTAGTTTGAAGTCGGTATCGTGCCGAAACAGTTATGATAAATTAAATTTGTTCTATTCCTTTTTAATTTTGTGTTTATGACCTAAATTATATTATTATTTTTGTATTGTTTGAGGGCTCGAAACCGACTTCAAACTTTTTTTATTTAGTTATTACAATGATAATTACCTACATATTTTATTTTAAAACGATTTTTTTTCGATCATAAATCAATTATTTTTTACATTCTAGTGAATTCCTTAATTATTTTCAGAAGTTGGTTAATTTTTTTTGTAAAAATATTTTATTTTTCTCTTTTTAGTGTTAGATATCTACTTAATAAAGTTATTTTATTAAGTATTACAATAGGTATCACAAGTAAAAGTAGAACCCGGATGAAGAAAAATAAGAACAAAGAAACAATGTATGAATATAAGGAATTTTTCAGGCGCTGAGGCCCGCTACCTAGTAGTTTAGGCGATTTGACAAATTTTCCAACCAAGCTAGCGAAAAGAAAAAAAGCTCTAACTATTACACCAGAGAAACAGTTGCCTAGCATGTTTCTATGACTTTTCATGTGATATGGTTAGTTCTTAAAAAGCAAACAACAGAATAGTTTCTACACTGAACTACTTCCGATTTTTCATCACATTAGTTCACCTATAACATTATACACAAATATCTGATTTAGATAAAAAAAAATCCCTCGATTTATCCCCCCCTCCCCCCTTTCTTTCTATGAACCTAACTTGGTTCGGATGGTACCACCTCTGAAGGTACCTGATAAGATATATTTCGAATAAAAAAAGAAAATATGTCCATAATTGACGGAGAGATCGGCGTATATATATTCAAAAAAATATACAGCCGAACATAGAACCTCCTGCTTTTTTAAAGTCGGTTAAAAATGCGGCTACATTTGATAAGTGTTGTCACTAAAGATGGTAGTCTACTATACATGTTGATGTAGTAGTAGTAGATGTAGTTGTATTCTGTACTGAAGTATTTTCCTTCAATAAAAACTTCATTAAAAATCAAAGTACGTATTTTAATTGCTAAGTTAATTAAGATTTTTTAGAAATGAGCTGCAAATAACATGTTTATCTAGTTCTAATATATCAATTCCAATTCCATATCATAGTGCGAACCCAGATATAATTGAACATTGCGAATTAGTTGAGTACTTAAATCAATAGGTACAACTTTAATACTACTGTTTTCCTATTAATGTCTCTAGTGGTATTTATTTAATTATAAGTTTCAAGGTGAAATAATCCACTGTTACAGCTCATGAAAAGCTTTATGTACTCACGGACGGAATTTCAAGAAAGGTTACTTTTTCATCGATCATCGATCGATATTTACAAATCATAAAATGTTGAGAGACGTCAAAATATAATGAGATTCGTACAACATAACAATACTATGTTACATAATTTGGAAACTCGGCAAAACCTACATAGTAAACCAAACAATCTTTATAAATATATACAACAAAGAAATACAAAAGAAAACAAGTGTCTCTTAAGAAATATCATAATATTTAAATTTGGATTGCACATGTAGTTTGAAACACTTGTAAAGTTTGAATTTGATTTGATATAACTCAAGGCACTAATAATGGCCATCTTGTTCCAGTATGTTAAAGGCAGGGAACATACCTCTAATTTACATAAACACTCAATTATCGTAAAACTTCAATTATCGCAAAATTTTAATAAATTATTCTATTTTATTATTTATATTTTATTGTATATATTTTATTAGATTATCTCTAAGGAGGACTTGCGCTGAAAGAATATTGGAACATTTTGTTAGATACCGAAGAGCAAATTATCTTTAATCTTGAATAATAAATTCAATTTTCACTTAGAAGCATTAGAAGAACGATAAAAAAGCGGAATTGAAGAAATTGGATCACAACTAACCCAAAAAAGGGCCCTAAAGATTATTATACGACCCTATGTATTTGTTTGGTGCGCTCTATATTTTTGGAGCGTGTAAGAATGACTGGAAGATATTTAAAGTGTTTTTTGTCACTTCACTTTATTACAATTTTTTTATTGTACTTTAAAATTTAAATTTTCCTACTAGACACCCTATAATCTCCAACAAACTAAGAATAAAGCGAACGATGCGATTTGGTAAATTAAAAACAAACATCATCAAATAAATAAATGAATTGAGTTACCATGAAAATTTTATTTCAACCTGATTTTTTGTGGCCGATACTTTAATAGGAAGCTTTTAAAATTGACCGATGAAAAGCGAAATAAAATTTGCATAAATTGACAGTAGTAAATGGCCGTCCACTTCAACGAAATACAACCGAAGCGTGTTGTTTTAACATGTTGCTTTAGTGCCGTTTTAATTCTATATAAACTGCGCGTTCACTACAACTGTTCCCTCCATTATAAACCCATTTAATCAGTAAGGGTTTATATTCCCTTTCTGTTTGCCGTCGTTCCAGTATGTAAACAAAGGTTTATCCAGTAGTGGGGCGTCCATTTCGGTCCCGCTAAGCGAAATATAATTTCCAACTGACCTAAGAGGCGTCAAAACAGTTTAATATTGAATCAAGTTATAGTGGTAACGGCGTCCAGTGACCGATATGATGTCGAGAGAGTGTCGGCTACTCCAACAGAAACTTTATCGCCAAAGGAGGACGCGTTATAACGATATACAAACAGTTTATGAGTGTAAATCTCTATAGTGTCGGCTACATATATAAAATGAGGCGATATATGAATTGATGTTTACTATAATTTATATTTTAGAATGTGTGTTCTATTCATTTATGGTGAAAATAATAAACATCTTTTGTAATATTCGTGTATATTTTATACCTAAAATATATGTTATGAAATTGGTAGGGATTAAAACAAACGCTTTTAATTTATATAAAACTGCTTCAATTAATATTAGGTGCTTATATGTAGATACTCTTAATCAGCTATATCTATTGGTGAATTGAATAACAAGTTAATTAAATTAGTTAGTTATTTTTTTTTATTCAATATAATTCCCTTCAAGGATGATACACCAACGATAGCGACCCTCAAACTTTTCGATACCATTTTTGTAGCACGATTTGTCCTTTGCTTCAAAATAGGCCTCAGTTTCAGCGACCACATCTTCATTCGACGAAAATTTCATCTCAGCGAGCTTTCTTTTGAGATCTGAGGACAGGATAAAGTCTCCGGGGGCAGATCTGGAGAATACGGTGGATGAGGTAGCAATTCGAAGCTCAATTGATGGATTTTTGCCATCGTTTTCACTAACTTGTGACACGGTGCATTGTCTTGGTGAAGCAGCACTTTTTTTCTTCAACTGCGACTGTTTTTCGGCGATTTCGTCCTTAAAAGGGTCCAATAACACTATGTAATAGTCGCTGCTGATAGCCCTTCCTTTTTCAAGGTAGTCAATGAAAATTATTCCATGCGCATCCCAAAATACAAACGCCATAACTTTGTCAGTCGACTGTTGCGTTTTCCCACGCTTTGGAGCGGGTTCATCGTGTGCAGTCCACAAGGATGACTGTCGATTAGACTTCGGAGAGAAATTATGGAGCCATGTTTTATGGAGCCACACTGCTCCGAATCATCAACTCGTCGTTGTTTTTGGTCAAAAGTGAGCTCGTGCGGCACCCACTTTGCACAGAGCTTTCTCATACCCAAATATTTGTGAATGAAATGATGTACACGTTCAGTTGATATCTTTAGAGTGTCTGCTATTTTGTGGACTTTTTTAATGTTTTCGTCGGTAACAACCCCTTTTGGGCGTCCACTGTGTTCACCGTCTTCGGTGCTCATTTCACCACGTTTAAATTTAGCATAGCAGTCCTAGATAGTTGATTTTCCTGAGGCAGTGTCCGGAAACTTGGCATTAAACCAATTTTTTGCTTCAACTGTATTTTTTACCTTCAAAAAGCAATATTTTATCAATACGCGAAATTCCTTTTTATCCATTTTTTTTTCACCATAACAAAAGTTGCTTCACTCGAAATGCTATAATTCACAAACTAGTGATCCGACAGCTGTCAAATTTATAACTAACTTTGACTTGGGTAACTAAATTTGAGGGTAACTAATCTAACTAAAAAACATATGGATTTAATACTATTAGCGCCATCGATGTGTCAGGCTGGGGACAACTTTTCAATTGCTCTGTTATATAAAATAACAGTGTACAACAAAACATCCAAACTTAACTGTTGAATTCCATGGTTTTGATATTTATCTACATAATATAACAGTTTTTCATTTAATATTACAACCGACAACTCGGTTTAATCTAATGTGCTCAATTGACGGTTTTGGTTTTAAATTTAATTCATTCATTCAATTTAAATTTTGCTGTTCTTAAAGTATAACCCAAACTCCGAAGATAATAAATACCAAGGGTATTCTAGGAAGACTCAGCTCAAACTCTTAGAAATTTCAGACAATTTTTTAAGTGTTAAATAAATGGTTTGAGAATCTTTACATATTTCATTTCCAGGCTTTTACATATCTTATAAACGGCGATGAAATTTATATCTACTACTACCATTCCAAGCGTAAGAAGTAATGAATTAGTCCAAAAGATACCGAGGTGGAATATTCATGACTATAAGGTCTGTGCAAACGGTGAGATCCGCTGTAGTATATTAAGAACTACTAAGCCCGAGCCATATTGCTGCCGCAAATCTCTATAATTGTATTGTTGCAAAAAATACCAGAAATAGAGAGCAACAGAAGCAAAGCCTCTTTTATGACAACGCCCCGACACGTATTGCAAAAGTTGTGAAGCATGTACTATTGTAGCTCTTGTTGGAAGTTCTGTTGCATCCAGCATACTTACCAGTCATAACATCTTCTAATTATCACTTGTTCAGAACGATGCAGCATTCAGCAAGAAGTGCGAAAATGGATCGTTCATTTAATTGCTGCGAAAGCAACATCGATGTTTGCCGAATTGCCTGACATAGAAAAGATTTGAAAAGTTGGTGAAAACTAGTTTGATTAATACATATGCTGCCAATTTTTCTCAATAAATGCCTCCTTATAGATCACAATACACGCAAGCAACTGATATAAGCGATAATCTTAGATCTAAATATTCTACCAACCACATAACTTTCAATGAGTATACACTCCTTGTTTTCATTATTAGAAGTAACGCTATAGTAGTAAGTAGTAAGAAGTATATTGGGAAAAACTAAAATTACTTATTTCCGAGACCTACATTAGAAATAATTCATTTTATATACGGTTGTTTCGACCTATTATTATAAAATGTATTATTGTCACTTCATAAATTAAAATTAATAGCTGGAAAATTATCATAAGCCAGATATAAAATTAATCAATAGCCCAATATAAATTACCTAAGTTTAAAATAGCATAAATTTTCATTGGATTGCGTGATCGATGTCGTTTATTGAATATTGTGTATAGATAATTTATACAAACATATTTAAAGCCTTTTTAAACAGTTTCAACATTTTACAATGTTTTTTTTATTTTAATTACACTTACTATTATCATTAAATATTTATTTCACTGTTTAGTTCACCAAACTACGACCTATACACTAAACGCATTTTAACGCGTTTAGTTTTGTTTCATTAACTGACTTATTAAAAAATATATTATTATATTATTTATTATTTAAAATATTATTAAAAATATATATATATATATATATAATAAATATATATATATATATATAATAAATATATATATATATAATAAATATATATATATATATATATATATATATATATATATATATATATATATATATATTTAATGTATGTTCGCCGATTTCTCGGTCAATTATCAACCGATTTTCAAAATAATTTTTTTATTCGAAAAAGCACACTTCCTAGGTCATTGCAACCTAGTCAGGATCTGTTGAGGTAAAGAGGGGGAAATCCAGGGAAAACTTCAAATTTCAAAGACACGTACAAAGTTTTCACATATTTTTTATTTAAAATAATCACATATTTGTGTATCATGTTGTTGATGAGCTGCGATCACGGAAGATCGGAAGTCGTTTAGTGTAAAAGCAATTATTTGCTTTTTAAATACTAACAATACCATATGAGAAGCCGTAGAAATATGGTAGGCAACCTTATGCGAATATCGCGGGTTCGATTCCCGGCGGAATAACAACTCCTTTTTGCCCACTGGAAAACTTAATAAAATAACTGCATAATTTATTCAGTAAAAATCTAACTCGGCTCATTCCTAACCTGTTACTATAGTACCTACAAGTAATCTTTTTAAATCTAGACTTCTGTGATAACTATTCCATTGAGGCAATTATATATAGGACAAAACTTTATATAATTTTTTATGGCTGAATAATTTAAATATCATATAAGAGGATATCCCTTATCTATAACACTAAATATGTCAATTCATATGTGTCAAAATGCATTTAATTCCCTGATTTTAGTAAGAGCTTTGAAGCTGAGGGAACATGAGTGGTACCTTGGTGGCAATTAATAATCTTCTATAAACAACTTTTAGCTATGGACAATATTTATCTGGAATCGCTAATTTCCAGTAATAATCTGTTTTTAAAATGTTGGTTATATTCTTATCAAATATTTAAAGATTATGTAATAATATGTCTGCGAATTTGTAAGTTTACTATTATCAGGTGATGCTCTAAGAACATTTGGAACAATCTGCTATTTCAGGCGAAATTTTTCAACAATTTTCGAAAATTTATTAAAACAAATATAACATAAGTAAACGAATAATCTTGTTTTTATTAAAATTTAAGACTTGTATCTAAATTGAAATATCAATGTATCAATGAAATGTAGGTCTATTACGGTAATTCTAAGTGTAAAAATTCACGGGTTAGTCCAGAAAAACTATCCATATCGACATCAAAACGGAGTATTCATCGCTATGGAAAAAATCCTCTCGAATATATTGCGGGAAAAGTGTAGGGTACTACCAGCTGCTATAACCATTACTGCGTATGTCCACCGTTATTAACTGAACAAATTGAACGGCGTATCGCTGCAAAAACACCACGTCCACAGTGTTACCAGCGTTGAAACTCAGCCAGGCATTGCAAGAGTCATAAGAATACATTGTGCAGGTCGAATATGAAATTCTGCCTCACGCAGCGGTCTTACTAAACGTAGCGCCTTCTAATTAACAATTGCTCAGATTGACGCAGCATGGCTTTACCTTCACGAAGCTGAGCAAATATGAAAAAGGTTCTATTATTAGATCGCTTTCGCAGATGGTAGGAAGTTGTAGAAAATTATTACTTCTTTTATAAAACATTAAACCAATTCTGAAAATTTGATGAGAATAAATGCAAAATTACAAAATTTGATAATATAAATTTACCGTCCATTTTTATAACGTTAAACAATAGGATCTATTATACATGACGTTCTACATCTACTTGATCTAGATCAATCTTGTTCGGCCCTTAATGAACGCTTATGTCACAAATTCCATTAAAAAATTCCAAACTTTCAGCAGATCGCAAATCTGCACTACTGCACGGAAAATGTAATCAAAGGCGCGACAATCCTCATTTTGCTTTGAACATTCCGCAGAGCCGTACCTGATTAAAACATGAGTTGGGCTATGTAGTAACAAGATGTAAAGGTTTCTCTTTGTTACTGGATTAAATGAACTTTATTATCAGTAAATTCAATAATTTTTAAAACATGCGATAACAGATATGAACATTTCGATACCTCATATACTAATACAAATAACTACATTAAACTTATCACTTCTGAAAGATACTTTAATGAAAACGTTTTCGACAAATTTGCATTGGCAGAGATTATTTAATAAAAATGCGATCGTGTTTAATTTAAAATGAAAGCTTTTTGTTAACACGGAAAAATGCACAGCAAATATGAGTAATTTTTCAATCAAAATAAAAGTCAATATTGTAAAGTGCATCGTGTGAATTTGGTGCAAATGAATATTGACATATAAATGCTATTATATATCTATTATGCTTAAAGCTTCGATCATTTTGAATACAATGAACTTCAATTCGTTTTTTGAACAAAATATAATGTATCGCTTACGTATTTTAAGTACATATATCACCTAGGTTTTATGATGGATTTGTTTTTATGAGAAATTATAATACCATTATAGCATTGAGAATGGAATTAAAGCAACTATGCTAGTTTGAGTAGAATTTCTTGTTTGACTAAACACTTTAGAAATATACACTGCATGTCCATGAATCCAAAATATTCTTCCTGGCCTATAAAATAGGCATATTATTACTATATATTATGTATGAAACATGCGAGATGCAAGCAACATCTGTAATATGCTGTAAAAAAATCTAAGGAGCTTAAATTTGTTGTAGAGTCAATCAGAGGAACTATAAGACTCTTTGAATATCCTATACAAACTTTGAAGTTATTAGATCGAATGTTAGCATACCCGATGAAGACGAAAGGTTGAAGTTCTTTCCGATAACACCCATCTAAAAGCAGCGTCATTCAGAGCTGAGCCAATTCGTCTATTTCTTTTCTAAGAACTTAGACAACAATACTACAATAAAAAAGTATACAAGTCCGTTATCAGTATTGCGTAGGACCTGCAATTGACTAAAAACAACATTCACTGTTACAGTCAACAGAACCACGGCAATACCATCATGGCAGTACTCCAATATATCCATAGACCTATCCAGAAGGTACTCAATAAAAATATATTAGCCCCTCCATAGTAAAACAGTTCCTCGCCCAGACAGTTCCTCTCTTGAGAAGAATTACCCAAATCACCTCACCATTTACACGGATGGTTCTAAACCGGAAGATTTCATGGGTCCCGCATACACATCAATACAATACATTCATCAATCTCTTAATATTAACAACTTTAGTAGGTTCTATCTGAGCATCCTTGCTCGGCTATGAATAGGATATAGCAGACTGATCTATGAACATTTGTTAAAAGGAAGAGACCCTCCGCTATGTGATCAATGTCAAATACAACAGAGCATCAAACACATCCCTCTGGAATGTAGAAAGTTTGAAATACCAAGACAGCAACTCGGGATGCCAAGGTCATTGGAGCAACTGGCCGAACCCAAGCTCTTGGATATGCTTATCAACTTTTTAACTGCCGCGAGATTGATACAGCCCTTGTGATATCTTTAGAGGAAATAAATGTCTTTATTTTGCCTTATATTTTATAAATATTGTTAGTTTACTATTATCTACCGTATGTTCTGTAATTACTATATATCATTATATACTTTATTTAAATACTACAATTTAATCCGACCCTATATAGCCCAAGAGGCTGATGTTCTTTTAAAATAGTAAATAAAAAAAAGCAGCGTCCCTATAATCATTGTTATTGAATCCATCCATGAGTATAAAAATTTGTTCTAGGTATTTCTCAGTTTCAATTTGGTTAAAGAGCCAACACTTTAGGAGCTATAGTTTTTCTTGGGAAGATTCCTCATGAAGAGATCAACAGTTACAGGT
This sequence comes from Rhynchophorus ferrugineus, assembly GCF_030347505.1. Classification (NCBI taxonomy): domain Eukaryota; kingdom Metazoa; phylum Arthropoda; class Insecta; order Coleoptera; family Curculionidae; genus Rhynchophorus; species Rhynchophorus ferrugineus. The sequence continues at coordinate 83,029,907 of NW_027472580.1, read as the reverse complement.
GATAGTTGTCAGGGAGGTGGGATAGGATCTATCGCTGAGAGAGTAGAGAGATGGGCCAGTAATGAGCGATCACTTATTATATGCAACTTATGGTGTGAACTTTTGTGTTAGTCTTTGAAGAATTTGTGGAAAGGAAAGCCTGTACTGAGATAACCCTGGATTGAACTGCAACGAACTGGCGTGTTTTATCAAAAGCTACTCGCATCTTGAAGAAAGGTAATGGATCCCTGCTTCGCAATATGTATTGTCGATCTGGCTAGGGTGGAAAGCTCCCAGAGCGATTCTAGATATTGCCCTATCAATCGTATTTAGTTTATTTATGTATGAGAAGGCAGCTGAAATAAAACATTGGCTGCCGTATTTCAGTTTATAACAGAATTTTATACCTTCTGAATATACTCTGCATAGATGGCTATCGCTGGCCGCAACTGTTGTAATATAGTACACACCAAGGCATGTACTAGAAACAGAAGACTACTTTTTCAAATGTTAGAAAATTACGTTCTAATTGAATGAAAACTGAAAATCGTATAAAATATTATAAAAATATATTGAAAATAATCTAATCTGACGAGTGATAACTTATTTTCGAATGGTACATTGTTATTTCTTTATATAATTATAACACAATTGAATAAATTTTACTTCTAAGAGTACTAAGATTAAAATAATATTTTCCAAAGTAAATTTAAAATTACTGTAGAAATTTTGAGGCATGTCGAATTTTACATCGTGGAATAGCGGTCTGCAAAAATTCCTAGAAATATAATCCCAGATGTGGAATACTTGTGGGGTGCCAGCAGCGCCGACTAGCAGACGATAACGAATATCTGGTAACCCCGAGACTCTTATCTGTGAGATTATTGAAGGGTACTTTCGATTATTCAGTCACTGACCATAGTTCAGTTCAGACGTGCCGCCATCGACTGCTCAGAACTCGTCAATAGGTAACGCCGCTGCCAGCCCTTATCACTTGTATTTTCCACAATTTATATTATATCAATAAAATAACGGTCACATCTAGTAAACACCACTATTTCATTTCGACTTACCGAGCGTGCATTCCGGAGCCATATAATTTACTTTACATACTGTAGATATATTCGAGTGAATTATTTATTTTTAGCCTTGAATATCCTGCTGTATTTTTCATCCACCAAAATAAGCGTCACCTAATTACTATTTTTCTTATTATATTACCTTGTTTAGTATGTTGTACACAATTATTTTGCTGAAATAACATGATAAAATTTTTGTTTTAAATATGGTTTTGTAGTCTAGTGAGCCTAGACCCTAGAGAAATAAATCAGCAGAGGCTACTAACACAAACAAACAAAAATATATTACTGGTACCGTTAAATAACATTTTGATAACATAACACAATAACAGTAGCAGAATGATAAAAAGATATATAACAATTCTTGCTTACAATATTTCGACGTGTACACTTAGTTCTTATTTTTTTCGTAATTGTAGTATTTGGTTCCTATCCATAAAAAGTTGAAGGCACACGCTATATAATAAAATGGACTTTTTTGCCGATTTTCACTTTATCGTTATACATTTCTGTGTTTTGGTTAGGTTAGTTAAGGTCCAAAAAATAGACGGTAGGGTATTAGCAATTGATAAAGAAAAATTAATTAAATACAAAAATATTTCGAATTTTGGTTTCCCTACCTTTATTAAATATTTTCATGTGAAATAAACGACAGGTCGTATGAAAAAAAATTTTAATATAGATTAAACAGGTCCGCCCTCTTCAGGTTCTTATTTTTTATTGAGAAAATTATAGCCTTGTAAATGTTATTATGTAAATTACATAATATTAGGATATGGATGTTTACATGTTCCAAAAATGACAGGCAAATTAACTTTATATTTTAAGGACGCTGCCGTTTATATTACAATATATTTGATAGGACTCAAATATTCGTCAGTATCAGTTATGTGTTAACAAAGTCTTATTGCTTCTGCAATGTTATAACAATCCGAATCCGAATCAAATATTGTTTGTTTCTACCTACTATTCATTTTTAATTGCTTAACCATCATTTTTGCCTGATGTTGTCTGGTTTATTTTGGATTATAAATTAAATATTATTTAAATGAATAAAATATATTTTAATGATAATTTAATGACTGGGACTTTTGCGCGAAGTATGCTGTAGCAAATATATATATATATATATATATATATATATATATATATATATATATATATATATATATATATATGTAAATATATATATATATATATATATATATATATATATATATATGTAAATATATATATATATATATATATATATATATATATGTAAATATATATATATATATATATATATATGTAAATATATATATATATATATATATATATATATATATATGTAAATATATATATATATATATATATATATATATATATATATATGTAAATATATATATATATATATATATATTTAGATGATATAAATTAATTTCAATACCTAACTTTACACAAATATCTCTGGATTTGGCGTATGCGCACCCTCCTGCATAGAATAAACCATAGAAAAGAATAAACTATATTGTCTTCTTTTTCTAATGGCCGTATATTATTTTCGAGTCGATCTGAACACTCGATCAAGTCAAAATAACAAAAAAAATCTAGAATATTTAGATTTTGTGTTACATTAATAATTGGTAATAATAATTAAATTGTTTTGTTAGCCTTGGTGGTAAGTACAAAACGTAAGGTTACATTTTTAAAACTTTTAAAATCCAAACAGCATCAATTTTATTTATAGTGGGAATGTTAACTGCCATATTGATAACACATCATTTTCAACAGAGAAGAAAATGATATTTATTTTATTGAATAATTTTTTAAGTAAAATGTGTTATTTCAAAATAGTTTCGATGTTTATTTTCCTACTTATGTATAGTTTGAACACTAAATCAATTATTTATCAAATTTGTGTATATTTATAAAAAATAATGACAATGTTTTATATGATGTTTTTATAAAAATAAAATGGTTAAACTTACATTACTTATATTTTTATTAATTTGTTTTATTCAATACTTTTTTTAAATATGTGTTATTTCCAAAATCTTACCATTTTTATTTACCTCCTAAACCTGTTTACCTGCATTTATTAATTTTTATATTTTCGACATTAAATCTAATAATCATAATGAAAGAAATGTAATAAAAAGTAAATAAATCTGTATGTATGCATGCGTCGAACTCGGATTATTCACTGTTTTAAAATTAAATGGAGCTCAATATGCGCATGCGACTAATCCGGAGCTGTGAATTCATTCATAGTTACCATGGAATCCTCTATATAATATTATGAAGTATATTGTTCTTAGTAATGCCCTAAAATTATTCAATATCACAACTGATCATACAATATAGAACTGGAAGTATTAGTTGCGGGATGGGACATAACACATAATAGTATTTGCAAAATAATAATAAGCTGGTAAGTTTAAATCAAAATAGCATTTTTAAAGGAATACAGGTGATTAACTACGGGAATTTAATGCGATAAAACATTAAAGTTTAAGTTTTGTCTGTGAATCAGAATCAATAGAAAATTGTGAGTAATTAAAAACAATTTTATAAGAGCACGCAGTTCCAATTCTCGAATGTGAAATGAAGTAACAGTTTTAGCATTATATAAGATATGCGAACGGTTTTTTTAGCTTTCGAATTTAGTAACATTAATTTTTTTTTCCAGGTTGCATGGGTTCGGGTAGATACCCAAACTATACTCTCCATTCATCACAACGTCATTACTCAGAACCCTCGCATATCTCTGTCATACAACGATCATCGGTCATGGTACTTACATATCAAGAATGTGCAGGAAGTGGACAGAGGCTGGTATATGTGCCAAGTCAACACAGATCCGATGAGATCGAGACAAGGCTACTTACAAGTTGTTGGTAAATATCTTTTATTTGTTATATTATGATATTTATGTTACACAAAAATTGCCACACATGTGGGTTAATGTACTTTAAATGATTTCCCGATGATAGGGAATATTGGAATTTAACATGACATGTTCCTATAATTATAAAATACCTGCCAAAATATTGAAACCCTTTACAATTCTCAATTTTTAATCTTAATTTAGATATTAAATAATATAACAAATTGGTAGGATAGATTTTATTAACTGATGAAATTCAACGTTTGTTATAATCCTGAATGGTATCTAACAAAATTAAAAAAAAAAATTGTGGCGTCTTTGCACCAAAGTATCCGTGAATTGATTCAATAATGTTATAAGTTACAATGTTATAAGAATTGTGCGTTCATATTAATTTGTCCATCCTCTCCATTTAATATATGAACACATAAGCATTTTAGATTATATCTGCTAACACGGTCATCCTTCTGTAGGTAATCCTGGAGCTCTCTTGTCAATTTCTTGAACTATGTTCCCAACATCGGTCTCTTTATACCTCTTAGAACATGCTCACCTACTCTTTAATTATCTTAGTCTAAAAATTAGTCTTAGTCTTATAATTGGCTAATACATTAAAATTACAAACTAATTGAACCAATAGCATATACTTTAAAAATAATAATATATAAAAATACAGTTTAGAGTTATAAGGTCAATGATTAATAATGAAGCCATGCAGTTTGGAAGTCAAAAGATTAAATTAAAATATCACTTCAAACTTATTCAAAGGTTCCAATTTCATTGCGAAGATCAAAAGCCAAATTTTATTAGCTTATTTTCTGCTCAAATTTGAAGATCGACTGAGAACGAAAAATGTTGTAGTTTTTAAGAGATCATTTAACGAAGAGCCGAGGAAACTTCGTGCATACCAGTGCCTTTTATAGAACAGGAAGAAAAAAACAGCAGAAAAATAAAGCGCAGATTTCCGACGACAAAATTCCGGATAGCTACGCTCTCGTGTGACTATCCTGGGTGTCGTCTTCGAATACTTGAAATTCCTGGCAGTTCAGATATAGCAGTTTAACTATGATTATATTAAAGGTTGGTTCCTCTTTTAGTCCTAAATCTTTACTATGTTTGTTGATATATCAGTAACACGATTTAATTATAACTATTTATTTAGAAAGTCAACGTTTTATTAATAAATATACGTAGATTACTATTTTTGAAAGTATTTTCATTTTTTTTTAAATTAAAATCGCCTGAAAATATATTATATAAAATATTTGAACGTGGATTATTTTTTGAATTTCTAATATGTATTCTTGGTTGAATATTAATTCCGACACATTTTAAACAGTACATAATATATATTTTTGAACAATATATCCATTTTCTTGATCGACAGTTAAAAATCACTATATAGTATAAAACAAAGTCGCCTTTTCTGTCCCTATATCCCTATGTGCGCTTAAATCTTTAAAACTACGCAACGGATTTTGATGCGATTTTTTTCAATAGATAGAGTGATTCAAGAGGAAGGTTTATATGTATAATACATGCATAATATACTAAGGCAACATTGCTAATTTTAGAGGTTTCTAACGTGATGTCGTAAATTAACCTATTTTTTTAGGCTTATTTAGCAATTAGCAAAAACGCTGCCTAACCCTACGAGTTAGATCAAATTAATGTACTACAGTATTGTACACCGTAAAAAGGTCTACAAAAAAGTCCGCGATGGTATATGTTTATCTTTTAGGGATAACCCACATTAACCATTTTTTTACGTGAGAAAATGGCTTATTTACGAAGCTATTTTAAGCAATACGGCATTAATCCTTATCGAATTAAGTACCTTAAATACAGTGTGCAATTAATATGGATCTATGTGGTTCCTTACAGCATGTAAATTAAACAAATATTTTCGGAGATATTACAAATTTAAAATTTGCGTTTAAAAATGTTTAATGTAATAAAAATTGTATGAATTTAGATATTCCAAAGATAGCAGGAAATCTTCATAGTAAGTATAGGGGAAGAGGAATTGTTTTACTCGAAATTTAATGCGTGCAGGCCAAGGGCAGTAATGAATGAACCAAAAATACTGGATCGATTTTAATCATGTTTTCATTGAGTGACATAGGCATATATATTTTATACCCGTGCAAAGTCGGAGCGGGCCGCTATGTTTTTATATACAATGTTCATATTTTTTCTGTAGTGTATTTAATTTAGTATCAGCATTACACCCGTGCGAAGCCGGGGCGGGTCGCTAGTAAAAGATAATTTGAAAAAATCTTATTATTTTAATATTTACTAGTAAACGTGTTTCTCTTCTAATAGATTAAAGGGACTAATTTTAAAATGTTTTCTACAGGTACAAAGTTTTACAGGTAAAATGTAATTTAAAAATATTTCACAGCTAGGGTGCTTTGAACACTTTCAATTCACATTATTATTGATTGAATACTTCGAGCGAAATCAGTTATTAGCATTCTTATATTTGAAATTACAGTTTTGTTTTATCCATGTTCCATGTTAATGTAATTCAATTTCCGTTTTCAATCCGTGGGGTATGAGTTTCGTCATTTTAATATGCTATTTCTTAATTTTTTTACAATTAATTACATTTTACATTAGATATGCTTAATACAATCTTAATTTACAATTTAATTTATTACTACTTTATTGTTGTACTTACTTTAATACATAAGCAAGGTGAGTGCCGGATTAATACATCAATATGTATCTCCGAAATTAAATTAAAACTAATCTACTTAAGCTGAATCTAAGAATACACTTAACACATTAAACAAGTTCATGTGGTTTGGTTCGCTTAAATCTTCTGATTTCCTGCGTGTTGTCCAAGAGCTATATTGCTTCCACGTTCTTGTTATTTAGCATCCTGATTTCATGTTCTAAAGCAAAACCTTGCATTCCTTCGTGTATCAATTTTATTTCGACGCCATAGTGCAGCTCTTCGTTGGTTGCCTAGCGATAAGCATTGGTAAAATAAACGTATAACTTTGTTTTGGGTGCACTGGACTAATTTCTTCAATGCTCAATCAAGTTACCACTAATTTCAATAGCACTATATTCCTCAGCATTGTTATATGCTCCTTAAAATAATGTGCAAATGTCTCAGGTAGCGAGCTCTTTGTCCTAAAATATGCGAATATGTATAAACCAAAAAATATATAAAATCGCCAAAACTTGAATTGTTGGAATGTATCCAAGGCTAATATCCAGCATTAAATTTTAGTATAATTTACTAATAATGTTTTGTTTTTTCGAAGAACAGAGACATTGTGTATTTATTGTAATTGCTATCAGATTATATCATATGATGATTTATATATTAGTGCAACAATGACAGCAATAGAAACTAAATATTACTTTTAAATATATCATAGAGAGAAAAACCTAATAGAAACACACCAGTTTAGGTTTATTAAAAGCATTAAAGAATTGACCAGGTCCACCGAATAACCGATGTTATTGAAAAAGCCTACGAAAGTAAAAATTTACGCTGAGCCATATTCTTAGATATAGCGCAAGCCTCCGATAAGGTTTGTCAAGAAGGACTTGTTCACAAAGCACAGAAAATTTTACAGAAACAACACACCAAACTACTAAAATCATACACTAAAGCGAGAATGTTTAGAGTTAAACAAGAAGAAGCTTATTCTACAATAAAAGAAGCTAAAGCAGGTATACCACGAGAAAGTGTACTGGGAGGAACATTTTATCTACTCTAGACTTGCGATTAACGGTGGCTATATTTGCTGATAATATTGCTGTTGTAGCTGTCGGAGATTATGAGGATGTTGTGCAAAGAGTAACATAAACAAAATATAATTTTTTTAGAACAAAGCCCTGAGAAGTATTGTGGGCGCGCTCAAGTACTATAGGACTGACTTCCAACACCGATACCTTCAGATACCCAGTCATAGCCAAAAAAAAACAAGAAAATTGCAAAGGGGCATGAGGAAAGTCTTCATTCTCATGATAATATTGAAGTATTGCAACTTTTGGATACCACCAGAGCAGAACACAGACTCAAAGGAATCAAACCATCTGATCTTGTGTAGTGTTGTGTAATTAGGTGCATATAATAAAAATACAGCACTGATATGTATAAACATTATTTCACCAGAGACTGAGATGGGGCCGATGTGCCCTCCTAGTTATATACCTATATTTAAGTTATCATAAAGACAAATTGTAGGTTAGTCAGAAATGACTAGTAACAATCTAATAATTAAATCATAAAAAAAACTTTTAAATATGTTCGTTTGTCACTTATAGTTGTAAAAAGGCAAAGTTTCCACAATTTTATGTATAAGATTGTTGGAAGACAGCCATAAATCAAAATAATGAAAACCTTATCTGGAGTAAATACTACCTGTATTAAAACTTTAGACCCTAAGAAGGAAGTATTTGAATATCTAGAGAATTTCGGGATAAACTTCTAAAACGCCACTCGTCTTTATTAAAAAGGAAAAACAAACGAAGGCGTTCGTCCCCGAGCTGTCCAACCTTTACTGCCATGCGACCAAAAGAAGCGAATTACATGTTCGAAATTCCTCTCGCTCCGGCCTGACAGACATCCGGCCGGATTTTCTTTTAGCTTAACGGAGAGTAGGGTTTTATTTTTCTTAGAAGTCCATAATTTTTTAAGAAAACATACAAATGAGACTGCGATGGAATACCTGAATTGTGGATATTTAAAACGAGTACAGAATATAATTCTTCTAATTTGATTCGGCAATAAGGCTAGTAGATTTTAAAGAATGTTATTGTTTGTTAAAAAATAGAGTTGTTCTAACGTAGAATATCATCATAATATCAACTACAAAACCAAGACACTGTTCAACAAATCGAGAGACATTCAGTTAAGTGCTAACATAAAAACTTAAGGACTATCAACTTCTATTTCTATCACATTGAACTGAATAGTCGTGTTCATAGAAACCGTCCTCACGAATACCAAAATAGGTATAAAATTTCAAGAGCAAATTAAAGTATAATTAATATATACTAATACTTATTTTGACAACACGTCATATATTTTTTTCTCTTGATATCGTTAAATATTTTAACAGCTTGTAATAAGCTATACCTTGATAATCCCACCATGTATACAGCAAGACTTTATGAACATGAATATTTTACTTCAGGATCAATGTGGATAACTCTCTCGGACTAATAGGAAGAAAAAGAAATTTCTGAAACCATTCAATTTATTAAATGCTAAACTACCTGACAGGTCATTGGGAGTTTGAAATGAGCTTTCATTCAATAAGTCCAATAATTTCCTTACAAATGAATTATTTTCTTTTTTCTTTGTCATTGACCAATATGTTATTTGTAATTGACATCTAGATAACTAATTTTACATCGTTGAAACGAAGACCGGTAATTGAGACTAATCTCTAATATAATATATTACAAATATATTTTCTCCTTTTATAGGTTATAAGATAGAGCAGATTGCGTGGGGTTTTTGGATCGAACTGATCGAAACTGTATGCCTTACTATGGGAAACATATATCCAACATTCATATTTTAACTAAGCTATTAGCTACTTATTAGCTATTAGAAAACAGATGGGCTAATTCAGTGTTTTTTATAACTATAAAATCTGCCTAAGTTATTTGATTTTATCAAAGAGCTCGGTATTTTTCTTAAATTTTAATATAATCTTTTACTCAGCTTTGTTTTATATTGCCCTCTATGCATACATAATTTATTTTTAAATTACTAAAATTATATAACTATTTTTCTCTTTGTTGATTTTCTTTTATTATGTTAGAACTATCGTGGTTTAATTCTTTTATACTATAGATTTTAACATATCAATAACAATATTTAGAACGTTGTTTTTTTCGCTTATAATATACAGAGAGGCACTAAAACTTCAATATTTGTTAATGTGTTTCAATCAATGCTTTGATTTATATAGAGAGTTTCGGGAAAATGTAGAACTTTAATAGAATTATATGAATAATATTTTTGATGAAAATGTCGCAAATAATTAATGGTGTCTAAGATGGCGGATTATCAAATATAAATATGTAAATAAATTATTATAACAAACAAGTATTTATAAAGTTGAAGGGCGTATTTTTTTATTATTAAGCAGATAAGTGATCCTATATACTGCTACAGGAAGCCCAGCAGATAGATATTACATGAATGTGTTTGATTTATACTATTATACTATATATATTTAAACTATCAAAAAAGTTAATGTTAAATTGTTTTGGTTTTTCTGAATATATCACTTATTCAGGCTCGAATAAATAATTCTTTGAATATGGAGGGACGTAGTCAAGCGGTGGCTATTGCCGACAGCGATAAAAGCTGAGCCATGTGCCTGATTCAACGGGCGTCCCTTGCGTGCTCGAAATTCCTGACAATGCTGAAGACAATCGACGAGCTGAACTCAACTGAACTTTTACTTCAGTTTAATATAGAACCTATATTGGCTGGAACTTTTGTTATATCCAGGTTTTTTTTTTATAAAAATATATTAATATGTTTATTTTAAGACATAAAAGGGATATATATTAGAAAATCCCTGTGTAAACACCGCAATGAGAGTTCAGTGTTCAATATTTTAATAAAAAAATTATTGGAATTATGACAAATATTATACCGGTTTTTTCTACTCAAAAAGCTTACCGCTGACATTCTATTATTGGTTATGATATTCAACAGCTGTGCTGCTTCACCTTCATATATCAGTAATTATAATTAAAAATATCACAATAATTCCTAATAACAACTGTTGATATTAATAAAATTTTGGGATATTGAATAAGGTTTAGTTTTTAAAAGTCTTTAAAATAAATTATTAACAGTGGCAATAGTTAATGAAGCAGGAAGAAAACACATATTTATGAAGAGGAAACATTCTCTTCAAAATTCTTCACACTGGAAACGACACTATAAGTTAGTAATTTGAAAATCATTATAACTTAATATAATTATTTAATCAAATATAACCAAACCCTGTAAAATATAATTGTTGCATTTCCTCTTAAAATATATTCGTAGGGAAAATTGCTCCTCAAACGAAGACCGAACCTCTTGGCTTTATGCATTAGCGCATTATCATTTTGAAATATGGGAGTGTCCGGAATGTATGTGCTAGTCATCATTAAGGATATCGAAATAGTAATTCACAGTGATCTGTATAGCGATGTTAATAAAAGGGTTATCTGAATGCAACGATATTATCGACCAAATTATAACGGAATACGTAAAGATCTATGCGTGACAGTAGGAAGTAGACAGTCCGCTAGGAGTCCGGATCTCGTGTGGTGCTCCATAATGAAGTCAATATCCATTGGACCATGTATCCATTCTCCTATTAATGAAGTATTCAGATGTTATGATCGTTACACCATTTACTTTGCAGCTAGCGTTGCCCTTTCTAAATATATCTTTTTCTTAGGCTTTCGTAATCGCAGCTCTTTCGTGAATATTAGCTTTGCTGAACGTCCACCGTACTTTTTTGTGACTAAATAGTATTACATACTCAACAGAACGTTGCATCCGGCTATTAATTTTACCTTGATACTTTTATGTTATCTGGTCACAATACTTTTTAATAATTTCCCATATTTTAAGTATACTTATATTACCGTGGATGTTCTTGCTCGTGAAATATTCAACTTAAACAATCAATCTGAGCACTAACTATTTGCCTTCTTTCGGTGCTTTAGCTGCTTTAACTATTCTTTAACAAAGCGTATAAAACACTGAAATGTAACTCTTAATATTTACTATATTATGTTGGTATTTATATTATTTTATATAGATGACCTCCGTATTATTTACTATATGATCAATATATCCAAACTAAGGTTCCGACTGTTGACTTGCAATTATGAACGTTATATTCGCTTTTGTTCTTACTGCATATATCTTATTTTCTATACAGCTGAAATACTCGGTGAAATTATCATATAGTCACTTAAACCACTTGTACTTATATTCTAATTCTGATTTTCTAAATTGTTGATTCTTCGAGATATCTACAGTCAACTGCTGTTGCTGTTATTTTCAAAGATTTATATTATAACATGTAGCATTTTTCTGGTACTTTAACTAGTTAATTATAGAGTTAATCAAAATTTTAAATTTAGCGAAGTAGTAGTTATCACTCCTCGACCAAATTTAAGTAACATTCCGATACTGATTGGACTTCTGAGTCCAATCTACGATATTGCTAAATATCTCCAAAATGATCAAGAACTAACAGATACCGATCTGCCTCAAACTAAAATCTCAATTAGAATGGTGAACTACGATATTAAATTTACAGTAAAACAATACATATTGCTCGACAGGCATAGTCCAACTCAGACCAAAATGTATCCTTCGTGAATTTATTATTTAATAGAACCTCTATGAATCTGGACTAGAAATGAGAATAAAATAGAATAAAATAAAATATAATCTGGAATGAAAATATCTCTCTAAATGAGTAGTATGATCCAATGCTCACCTAGTATAAAATATATAATCCCTATGTGCATGGGACAATTTACTTATGTTAGAACCGATTTTGTAGAATATATTTGGTGAAGGTATTTGGGCAATTAAAACACTGGATTCAACTGAGTCACTCTCTATTTATTTCGACAAACATGCCGGTCAAAGCCCCAACACAGAGTGAATTAAGATCCTGTCCGGGCGGCATTAGTACGAGCACACGCCGTAGCGCTCATTACAATTTACAGGAAACTGCTTAATATTTGGTTATGCAACAATATATGCACGGGTACGTCAGTTGTAGGCGCATCCACCCAATTATTTGTTATTCGAACACTTATGATAAACTGGAAGTCTACGAACGAAGAAATGCGTGAAATATGGGGAAGGGGTTCAGTCAGTTTTGACTCAAGTTTGGATGAGTATTGACCATAATATTCTTGTTTTTACCACTTGTGAAGTCCATTTGGTGATAAAACACCGAGAGTGTCTTGAAACCTATAAAAAAATCTCAATAAAGACAAAGGCTTTAAGACCAAACCTATCAGGTATACCATTCACCCAGTTTTGAACAAATGCTACGTTACGTTATCCCTTTTAAGGTTATATTATAATTCATATTTTAGTCTAAATACAAAAAATTATCTTCCCACACAAAAATATATATTTAATAAAAGCACCAGGCTCACAGAATTTCTACATTAATTCGATATAAAAGGGAGTTGATTGTCGTGAAAACTATTGAAACTTTTCGACACGCAAAAGACGCCAGCCAAATCAATCTTTAATAAGAAAGTGAGCAAAAAATATTCCGTAAGTTAGTGTAGAAACTTTCGGTCTAACTTTAGAAATGAGCTTAACTTATCGATTCACTTCGTGTTTGGCCGTAGGTACTCCACATATATTTCAAGGTTATTTTGTACTATAATCTGGTTTTATATTTCGGTTTTCCAAAGTGTAACTACTATTTGACCATTTTAATTCAATTATAGAGAGAAAAAAATCTAATACCTGCACATAAGTTTGGTTTTATTAATAAACATTCAACAATTGACCAGATGCCCTGACGTCAGAAAGAAAATCAAGAAGTATATTCAGCTGTACGTAGCTGAACATAGTATACGTAGTTTTAGGCGTATCCCAAAACCAAAATTTGGACAAGGCGTCATTCACAGACTTTAGAAAATGTTTCCAAATGAATACATTAAAATTTTAACTTTTACATCTTAGAATATTTACAGTTAAATAAACGAAAAGCTAATATATCACAAAAGAAACAAAAGCAAGCTTACCACAAACAAGTGTACTGTGGCCGATTATTTACCTACTTTAAACATGTTGTTGGTTTATTAATATATTATTACTAGTCGTTGCCGATGAACTTTATCTCTAAAATAGTTTGAAATTAGATATGTATCTAGGAAGACTCGTTGGTCCCTAGTTAGTCCCTAATAAAATTGACTATTGACTAATTGTCTAATTAACTGACTGCTAGTAACACTTTTTAGTGTTTTTGTCATTTAGTGCGCTTCATTACACAACTATACGATATCACACAGTTTGCTTCTCTTGAGTCTGCTTTCTAGTTCAGTGTTTTCCAAGAGTTGCAGAACTTAGGTGCTCATAACTTCCTCTAAAACAGTTGGAATCCGAAGATCTAGTGGTAAAAAACTGTTTCTGTAGTAACTGGGTGCATCCACAATTAGCACTTTATTGTGATATAATTGTATCATCTCGAAGAAGACTACCATAGATAAGTTTTGTAGGTCCATATGGATTTAGTATCTGCTTGTATAGCAGCAACTTATTATGTGACGATAGTTTAAATCTTCTTCTAAATAACTTTTCTTTTCTCTTTAATGGACACCTTGCAACGAAGTTTTGCGTCAAGATTCATTTTAATAAAATTGGCATTGTTACTGTATGAGATAATGTGTTATTCGTATTTATAGGTATACAAATAGTTTGGTGTAAGGTGAAATCAGTAAATACCGATTTACTCTCGTTGGCTTTTATTCTCCATGTCTGGATCCACTTATATTGATTAATATAGATGTAGTAGACCTGCTTTCGTTTCTTTAATTTCTTAATAAGCATCATCTTGTTTAAATCTAAACATCATGGCTGAGTTATGAGTTATGGGAGTTAAGTGTTCAACTTCTTGCTTCGGTGACATTTCATTGAGTTTATGCACGAACTCGAACTTTTTATGTCAAACTTTATCAAATGCTTACACTACATCCATTAATATAGTTACGCACCCTTTTTCTTTTTGTAGGCTTCAAATATAGAACAAGTACCAAGGACTAATATTATCATTTAATGTAGCAATAACTTTGAATATCTTGCTATTAATATCGATGCAAAATTCTAGCTATAAAATACTTAAAAAGGAAAGGAATATCTTAATTATTGGTAAATAAATAATGATAAATAGAAGAAGATTCGTCTCATGTGAATAATGAAGTATTGACACTCATGAAGAACTCAAGCAGAATACAAAAGTGTTAAACCATTTATACTATCTTATAGTACAGTAGTATCTTATAGAAGGGTATTTAATGGAAAAAATATCAGTGTTGATTAACACATGAATATTACTACTCTTGAGGCAGAGTATTATAAAAACAAATTGTAATTAATCGGCAACAGCTAGTAAAAATCTATTAATAAACGAAAACGAAATACAGAATATCATTTCTACAACTACATGTTTATTATTTTTATACATGGATTATTATCGATTATAGTTTCCACTATTATAGATACAGGTCATTATTTAATGCATTTACTATGTCGTTAGGATTCATATCTAACAAATCGATTCTATAGCTGCTATCATTATGGCGTGGTCTATTATACTGTATGGAACAAGACACAAAAATACATGTTATCAATTTATCAAACTGAAAAAATTGCTAAGGTAATTTCGTTTATATCCAGCTCTAATTACTGTTGACGTATTTACACAAATTAGCTAATTATAAGGGATACATTTTATTACTCTCTTATCATTGTCATTCAATATTTATAATGAAATATCCCATTAATTTATCAATAAATTTTCTGCTAAAATACTTATTATAGTAATTGTTTATTAATTGTTATCTAATATCTAACGTTACTCCTGAATATTACTAATCAATTATATTTGATTTATTATTAACTAATTTTTAAGAAAAAGTTGAAAAGCTTTGCTCACTAGTCATTCTGTATTGTGATGAAATCATAGCAATAAAACTATCATATAATTAAAAATGTATAAATATCTTAAATTAGGTTTATATTAGGGTTTTTTTCTGGTACCTACCTGTCTCTTATTGATACGATGATAACTGTAATTATTGATAGGGTCTTCAGGGAGGTGGACTCCATAACATTCACGGAGTAGTGAAGTTAATTTTTGTTTCTTATAGCTCTTATTAGCTGGTCATGTACTGACTTGAAGATTGTACTTAAAGTTATGGCTTTGATCGACATATTCCTCATAACTTATATTAATATATATTTATATAGATTAAGCTCTACTCTAAGGCTACTTGCCTATATTATTTTAAAGAAAATAGCTAAGTAGAATTCGTAAACTTTGTCTTCTTTTTAATGTGGTTGATTCAACAAGGTTTCACATCTAATGCTAAGTATTTTATCAAATTTGCGTTTAACATTATTTGTTTAAATTGATATAGTTTAGGTTTTGTTTATGTTTTTAGTTTATATGAATGTGATCTGATTTAGTTTAAATTTATTTTCCACTTTTCATAAATAACGACTCCTGACAGAACAATTTTTAGCATGAAAATGTACAACAAATTCAAATATCTTAAGTGTAAATTGGATGTGGACAGGATAAACAAAGAGACATAAACAAATTCACCTAAATTTATAAAAAGAGGAAAATAACAAAAAATTAAATAATGCAACTAATAGCGATTTATTTGTTAAAATGTATGAAATAAAATGTACTTGTGCAACCAAAGCTGAGATAAAATGATTTTATTACAGATGCGTCTGATAATTGATCTGTAACAGAGTTATTTAGCTATACTATATAACGCTACTAGTTCTTTAACATTTGTGATTTACAATTTAAATTATTTATATTTATATATGCCAATTTAAAACCGGAGTAATTTGGAATTAAATTGCCTCTATTAATATAATTACTAAGCGTAATATATTTTATCGATGTTTAACAAGTAATTCCTATCGGAGATATTATATAGTTATTTACGATGAAGCAAACTTGCAAATGCAGATATAATTCGTATTGTGCAAACCGAAGCAATTAATACCTAATCCAATGTTGTTACAAATTAATTTAGTAGTCAATTATTGTATATTTAAATGGTCATACTGATTTAAAATTATTTATATTTTTTGTATTCATTCTGGTCATTTTTTGAAAAAAATTCGCAATAATCAAAACAAGTTATGTCTGGTGAGTACGATAGGATATCTCACCTACCCCACCATACCATTCGAGATAAAACAGTGTATCCTCAGAATTCTTGCAATACATAGCCAAGCATTGACATTGCAGTGATCTTGAGGCGTGTCGAATTTTACATCGTGGAATAACGGTCTACAAAATACCGAGAAATATAATCCCAGATGTTGAACACGGACGAGGAGATAGCAGCGCTAACTGTGACATGATAACGATTATCCGGCAACCCCTAGACTGCATTAAGTTCAGACGTGCCACCATCGACTGCCCTAGCCTCCAGGTAACACCACTGCCATCCGTTTTATCTACTTTGTAATTTCACCTTTTTTATCCTACTTCAATAAATAACCGCCACATACACCACAGTTTCATTTCGTTTTACCTCCATTCACCGAGCCATATCGCATACCCTAAAACATGAAGGCCTAGATGATCCCATCGTATCCCAGCGAAACTTTGTAGCCATAAATAATCCGCTCCAGCATCATGTCGATGGCACTCTAAGGTATGAGGATATTTGGTCCTTTAGGCCGTTCTTTATCATTAACTTCAAAATTATCATTTTTAAATCGCTGGTATTAAGACCAACAATTGTAAGACAACGAAACACTATCACCATAAGTTTTCAAATATATTTGATGGGTTTCTACAGCAGATTTCTTCTTAACCCTTATGTTGAACTCAAAGAGTATGCATTTATTTAACCGGATTTTCGGAAATTTACATTATTTTCGGTGATATAGCTAATTTATTGACGAATCATAACTATTTTAATTATAAAAAATCTTCTTAAGTATATTATAAAATACAAAAACGTAAGATAGAAGGGAATGTGTCATGTCCTTATATACAAGTAATAAATTGCACACATTAGAAAAATTAGTTAGAGGTATATTCATCCTCATTTTGTTTAAACAAAATATTACAAAAACAAATTATACATTATAAATAGTATTGCTCTGAAACCGTCAAAATCTAGCAGGTGGTTACTATCAATCTCGACTCAAAAGAATATCCTGTATGGTGAAATACTACACAATTAATTCAGACCATTTAACACAAAAGAGTATGATTTAATATTTATTTATGGGGAATCGTACTCTAGGCATTATTTTAATTATTGATTTTTGAACAATATTTTGAGACAATATGAAAGTGTATTGTTTATCACAATGGCACACCATCTAATCGATAATTCTAAACTAAAATGGGTATTTGTAATTAAACAATGGCATTGAAAGTTACAATGCCTATAATAACCGAATGTATGTTGTATATATTTATAATTTATTA
The DNA here is from genome assembly GCF_030347505.1 of Rhynchophorus ferrugineus. Lineage (NCBI taxonomy): Eukaryota > Metazoa > Arthropoda > Insecta > Coleoptera > Curculionidae > Rhynchophorus > Rhynchophorus ferrugineus. Next base: position 83,011,752 of record NW_027472580.1, on the reverse strand, counting down.
CATTGTTAATTCACACAATTTACTAAACCTCAATGTAGTTATTTAAAACAAAATATAGCGTTAATAATAAAGTAAAAAATATCCTTAAAAACAATTCGGTATAAGAAACAATCTATTATAAGGACTGTGTGTTAATTTTATAATTTATTTTTCTAAATTTAATTTTGTTATTATGACAAACGGGTCCAAATTTCCAACTGTGTTCCTACTCTGTAATTATATAAATATTATACGAGGAGTAATTAAATATAAACGATAATTTTACCGCTTAGTTTAGCACGTAATTCTATAGGGTTTGATGCTCGAGTGTTCTTTGTCTTACCAGGAGATGTAAACCGAGGTAACTTCGCCTGTTGCACAACGCATCATCATAAAGTTTTTAATCAATGTAGGAGTGAAACCATCGGATATTTTCACTTATTTGAAGCCGCAGTGTGGGGATGATACCTATCACAGAACCGAGTGTATATTTGGGTCAGCTAATTCAGGGATGGGCGAGAACGTGTAGAAAATGAAAGTCATGACCAACGCCTACGACAGGTCTCACAAACGTCAACATCTGTGCTATTATAGAGCTTATTGAAGGTGATCGCATTGAATTGAAGAAATCTCGTCATCGAAGCAAACGACGCTTTATGCCCAATTGAGGCGTCATTATATTTCATGGCAATGCATCGAGCACACTCCTTATTGTCCTGACTTGCCACTTTGTGATAATTTTTTTGTTTGCGCCTTTGAAATAATCGCTTTTAGGCAAAATATTTGAATGCAATGAAGAAGTAGAGGAGTATATGCGCAATTTTCTGACAACTCGCCCCTAAACTTTTTACGAAGAATTCAAGCTTCCAAATCGGTGGCAAAAGTGTGTAGAGCACATTAGAGGCGACTACGTAAAATGCTAAATGTGTAGTTTATGTATACCATTAGTCTCCTTAGTTAGTTATAGTTAGTTTATATATTGAGCTTTATCAATATTATAATAATTATGTATTTTAATAATTAAAGCATATTAGTTTATTAATAAAGTCTATAAAGAATTCTTTTTCTATCAGTTCTAATTGATGTAATCAACAATCATCATTATATTAATCATAACAATCATATTAATGCTTAAGTAATACATATTTTAAAACTATGTATAAAGCGTCTAAAATTAAGATTCCATTTCAGTGCTTATTTTTAATATTCTATTTTTTTTAGATTAAGGGTTGCCTCCCTGATATATAAATATGATATGACTTTTATGTTTATGAATTATGTTTCACATATAAAAATACAAGATTGCTTTTGGGTGATAAATCTGACTATTATAGCAGATAAAAAAACATATCTCAGTGTACTGTTTTTATAAATGTTTTTTTTTTCTCTTAAATCATACCTAAAGTAGTCCAATTAATTGCCATAATAGTATTTAATTGGTCCTAATTATTAGGGATATGAGTTCATTCTTGGAGCATTGTGTAGTCTGGGTTTGTATGGTCATTTCAACAAATCGCCAATTTGTGTATTTAGCTCCGTTGTAGAGTTCCTTCATTTAGTTAGAGAGATTCCCGTCTACTAAAGTAATGGGTTATTTCCAGTTGTTGAAATTGCTGAATTCCATTTCTAAAATTGCCTCTAAAGCCTTCCTTGATTTAGTTCTAAAATTTCCATTCGACAGAATATCATTATCCAACCCTATATTAAGATCCCTATGCGGAGAACAGATATATTATCCAAATGACACAGGTAGATTAAAGAAGGCAAGAAGGCAGAAAAAGTTATAATTAAAATTTAAAAAATGGATACTAGTTTTTGATTTAAATTCCAAAGCCACTTTAGCCTATTTTCGTTGTTTATTTTGTTTCTGATATTTAACATAATCGAACATTAATTAAAGTGGACAAGCACGTAGATAAATTAGTGAAAAATATGTCTTCATGAATTGTTTATTTTCTAATCACGACATAGTCTATATTTTTAATCTTTTCTGTAACCCTGATTTTTCTCTATATTATTTAGTCATCACAAGCCTCATTATGTTGTTATTGTTAACTTAATGATGAGTCAGTAAACTGTGGATTTCTTTCAATTAAGTACTCTGTTTCCTTTTGCAAGAATATCATATGAATTTATAGCAAATGGATCTGGATAAAATATGATAATTATATTAATAATAAATATATAAAATAATAATTAACAGGTCAATTGAAAAGTCCCTAGCCTAACACATAGATGGCGATACTAGATTTAAATCCATATGTTTTTTTATTAGCCCTAACCCTCAAAAGATGCGTGTATCAATTTGACAGCTGTGGGATAAGTAGTTTGTGAATGACAGCATTTTGAGTGAAGCAGCTTTTGTTATTGTGAAAAAATGGATAAAAATTAATTTCACGTGTTGATAAAATATTGCTTTTTTTCGGGGTTGCTAGGGAACAAAGACAGTTGAAGCAAAAACTTGGCTTGATGCCGAGTTTCCGACACTGCCCCAGGAAAATCAACCATCTAGGATTAGTACGCTAAGTTTAGACGTGGTGAAATGAGCACTGAAGACGGTGAACGCAGAGGACGCCCAAAAGAGATTGTTACCGACGAAAACATTACAAAAATCTACATAATGATTTTGAATTACCATATTTGGGTATGAGATAGCTCTGTGCAAAGTGTGTGCCGCGCGAGCTCACTTTTGACCAAAAACAACGACGAGTTGATAATTCCAAGAAGTTTTTTAAGATGATCAATAGTAGTAATAAAGGCGAGTTTTTGCGTCGATATGTGACAACGGATGAACGGTCTTCAGATCTGGCCACCAGCGACTATTTCCTGTTCTCAGACATGAAAAGAATACTTGCCGGAGAGACATTTTCGTCGAATGAAGAGGTGGTCGCCTAAACTGAGGCTTATGCTGAAGCAAAGCACCAATCGTATTACAAAAATAATATCGAAAAGTTGGAGGGTCCCTAAAATCAGTGTATCATCCTTGAAGGGAATTATGTTGAATAAAAAAAAACTAATTTTGCCAAAATAATGTGTTTTACTATGGTAGGCCGGGGACTATTCAATTGAATTGTTACAATAAGGATCTGATTATATTTTGTATTACTTTATACATTTTTTTAAGTTAACAGCTGTCTTTTCTGACCGTTACATTTAGAAATATTTAAAAACTATTCTATATTATTATTAATTATATAAAAATACGTGTTTCTTCAATATATTATAATGTGCTATATCAGTATGCCGTATAGCCTAGTAGTAAAATTTTCTGGAACATCTACTCCAATTTATTTGGATTTTTTTTGGGTAGTAGTTTGTATGCCGGAACATTCGCCACATGAACTGACATCGCTGAATAATTCAGCACAGTTTCCATCAGTTCGCGTGTTCGTTAGTCGAAATTAGCACGAAAATCTTTAGTTTTGTTTCTTTTTTCAGCTGTTTTTTAAGCTGCCTTTGATGAATTTATCTGGAAGCACTACTGTAAAAAATATTTTTTATTGTATTATTAATTGATATATAAAACACCTCTTCAATATCCCTATTTAAGTTATAAGTATATAATTATTATCCATAGGAAGAAGTTAATCTCGTTTTTAGGATGATATTTTCATGTTGAACAATATTATTGTTTCTAATAATACTTATTGTTCATAACAATAACTGGCCGCTCCTACAAATTCTTTAAAAGCTGATTTTAAAACCACTGCAAAACCAAGTTATGGTTCATTTTTCCATAGTAGTTACCCTTGGACTTATAGGACAACACTAATTCTGCACGAGGAATTAAACCATTTTTGTTTCCAGCATGAAGAACTATACGTCTGCAATGAATTATTTACAAATGCTATGACTAAGAAAACTTAACCGATAGTTATTCCAATGTTTACCTTCTTCCATAAACTTTTGTTGTCTTTACACTATATTTATTATCATCTTGCCATGATCCAATTTACCATTGTAAAATATCCATGTCTGATCTAAATATACAAATTGGTATAATAATTCTTCCATGATTTTGTTATATGTTTTTAAAAATTGTATTCTTTTAAAAGCAATGTCTTTAATTTCTATTAAACCCTTTCGTGGGTTATTCTTACATCACTTAAATTCCAGATTACCCAACAGTGTATGAAGGGTGTTTTATATCCCTCAAATAGCTGCATATCTTTTGACTTTTTATGGATACTTTCCAGACTCTTTTCAGATTTTCCAGGCTTTTCCAGACTTTCTAGAACAAATATCTCTGAAATAATTGTATTAAATTATGTTTCGATTGAAAGAAAGTACTTATTGTTTTTATATATTTCGTATATTTGATCTCTGATATAAAACTAACATCAAACTGATCTTGGTTCGACACTTATTTCGTGTAAAGACAGCTTCTTTTTGGTGAATTTAAGGTTATTTGGTTTTTAATTTTTTGATTTGATATTTTAGTGACCATACCCAAACTAACATTCGGTGCAGCTACAATGCGCAAAAAATATTCTGAATAAAAACCCTGGCGATTTGAAATGCATTAACACAAAGCGTTAGAACAACGTTTGCCGGTCTATAACACGTAATAATAATATTTTGAAGAATTTTTCAGACGTTTGGCAAACGAACAACTTTAAGGCTCATTAAATGTTCGAATTTCTCAAACAGCATTCTATTTCTTTTTACATAGAATAAAATGAGAAGGAAAATATTGCCTGACTGTAAAACTAATTTACAATTTTCGACAGGCACATATTTATGACGTGCGTTAGTAATTTTTCGAATAGACTATATATACTATAACGAGCGTTGGGAACTATCGACTGAAAACTGTCGAATCAGTCGATAGTCAAAAAACTATCGACTGCAAATAGTAATTACTATTTGCAATCAAATGCACGGTTCGGCTGTTTTTTTTTTCAATTCGTGATGTCAGACGAAGATGTACGAACCCTTTTCTGTATAAATTGTGAGAGAGGAAAGGACGGAGATAATTGCTTAGTAGTGAATGAAGTAGAATTAATTTTATATTTGAATGTTTTGTGGATCTGTAAAAAGAATGGACTGGAATAATATCCCCCAAATAGTTTATGGTATTTTAATATGTTTATTGCTATTTTGACATAATATACTATAATAAATATATAATTACATATAGATCTATGTAAGTATGAATTGCGTACATTTTTGTCAAGGTCGCGGCTAGGACGACTGAGCCAGAATGTTAAAAATAAGTCGAATGAAACTAGTACAACCAAAAATCGTAAATAAAAGTACACGACTGAATCAGTCGGTAGTAAATAGCAACAAAATTAGTCAGACCGAAAATAGTGACTGAAAACAGTCGACTGAAACAGTCACTAGTAAAAAGTAGTAAAATCAGTCTAACCAAAAATAGCGACCGAAACAGTCGATAGTAAAAAGTAGTCAATTACTAAACAGTCGATAGTCGTTTTCAGTCGAGAGTTTCGCACGCTAATTATAACTTATATTCAAAACCTAAAATATATAGAGACTGATTTACAGCCTAAGGCGGAAAGCGAAATCTGACACAAACCGCAATAAAAAAAAAGATCCCGACAATAGATTCAATTTTGTTTATTTAATAAATTAACCTCGCAGCCTAATTATTCAAATAAATCCGTCAATCCGGCCGGAGCAAACTGAAAATTAAAGATGTTCGCACTAATTTCGGTTAACAGACTCGCAAACTGATGAAACATGAATAATTCGAAGCTAATTCCGACCGTTTTATGGCCGAAAGTTTTGGCAGCCCGGCGATGGGGAAACTTATTTGTTTTTGAATGAGCTTTAAACATTCTTGGGCCGGGGGTTTATGGAGTGATTTACAGCGATGTTACTCGGCGGGGGTGATTTACAAATTGTTAATTATTTTCGGGAGATATTTCATGTATCAATTTAAACTTGCGGGACGTTTAATTTAACGGTTGACGAGCTTTTTTCTACGAAATAGTTCGGATATATATTGGAGGTAGAGACCCATTTGGTTTTAGATCCTCCATAAATGAATAAACTTGTTTATATTTGCTTCTTAGTTTTATATGTTATATTACTCGACTCATGTGGCCCTGTTTGCGGAGAGTATGTATTTGAAGGCACAAGGCTTTGCGAATATGATAAGATTGAATAAAGGGGAATAAACTATTCCAATTATGAAATATTTAAGGTTAGAAACAGGCATCAGAATTCAGGGTGTAAACACAGTTTACTGAAATTTGGACTGAAACTTGTACAGAAGCTCAGTTCCTCAATCGTAGACTTTTTTAAGTTGTAGTCACAAAAACTGGGGAAAAGATTTCATACTGGCTATATCATGGTAATTGGGATAAAAGACTGTTTTTCAGAAAATGATCGAAGATAAGCTGGAGGACGATTTTAGTACAATTAGGAGCTGTCCAGCCGGCTTTGGTCATTTTTTTATGAAGGAAATCTTATAATATCCCGCGAATCATACAACATAAAACAATTTCATGAGTATTTATTAAGAGTGAATGATATAATGAGCAATAGATCTAGAGACACTCATTTGGCAGCGCCACCGCTCCTCCAGATATTTAAAATAAGGTTTTTTTTGTTATTTTAAACATTTTAAACCTTTACATATATCATATTTTTCATGTAAAGTATTATTTTCTGTAGGTCAATTTTAGAGGCCGTAACATGAAGAAGATTGAAAATGTGATCTTTAAATACGTACGTCAATGTTATGAATGGTTTCTTAAGACAACTTTTGAAGATAGGCCAGGATGAGGCAAATCATTTATCATTTTAGATGTTTTATTTAATTAAACGTAGAGAATAAATGTTTGGCAGATATCAGTCTCTTATGAAGTTTGACCAACATTTATTGGGGCGCCTATAGGGTCTAAATATTTATAAAGCATTAACGCTAAGCAAATTGGACTATGGCTGCCAATGCTTCATCTCCGCTGCGCCCTTTTACTTAAATAGATTGAACTCAATCCAAAACTCAGCTCTTAGAATCGCCCTGGGGGCCTTCCAAACTAGTCCAGTAGACAGCTTGCTCTGAGAGGCAGTAAACCCTCCATGAGTAATGATTCAGGCTCTGATAGTATCAATACCCAATTCAATGAATATAAAATTGAGAAAAATCCTGAACACCTTTTCATATTCTCGGGCGGCTCCAAGAACGATGAATATGTGGAGGCAGCATTTACAGCGGTGATATCGGAAAGATACTTCAGGCTTTCCATTTCATCGAGTATATTGACGTCTGAACTGTTTGCCATGTATAGGGCCCTGACATCAGTACAATATGTGCAAATCAAACGATTAATTCTGGCCTCCGATTCAGTGAGCTCCTTAAAGTACCTCCGCTAGGGGTGCTTATCCGTGAATTAACCTCTAAATTGGAAAGGAGCGGCAAAACTATCACCTTTATGTGGCTCCTTTCTCACTCTGGGATCGTTGAAAATGAAATAGCGGATTATTTAGCCAAGAAGAGGGAGGTATCACTTGCTGAAAATATCCTCTTCTGGAGTAGAGATATGAAGCACCACTCTACTAGAACCTCTAGACATCTAGTCCAACTCAGATAGGATCTAACTGAAAGCTCTGTGAGGTAAAAAGGAGAATTATCGGCGCCTTAACACCACTAACATCAACTTAAGGTGCAACTTGAGCTTATTCTTGGGTCTCAGAATTGATCACTGCAAACTGATCCATGAGTTTCTGATTAAAGGAAGATGTCCACCACTGTATGTCGAATGTGGTTCCTCACTGTCAGCCAAACATATACTAATCGAATGCCAAAGATACAACTCGCAAAGACGGTTGTTCAACCTGGGAGAGACGATGAACCAGTGTTTTCAGCTGAAGAACCTGGACAAGCTGATTAATTTTCTAACCGTAACATGATTATTACTAGAAATATATTATGGTGCATCTAAGTAATATCACGCATGTTCGTTTGAATTTTTTGTATCTTATATCCTTATCACTCTCATCGGTTATGGCCCATTGTACTGTAGCATTCATATATTCATGCATCTGTATGTTTTTATATATTTTGCTTGTCATTTTGCAACATAGTTGTAATAACATCGTATACTTTAAATGATATTGTAGATGTGTTGTATATTTTATATCTGTAAATAGACCCTAAACAGTCGCAAAGGCTGATGGGTCTATAATTATACCAATTTAGCATATTATAATTTTGATTTAAGAATTTCGTTCTCAAATTTAACCCAGAAGTATTGCTAGCAAAAACAGATGAACACGCCCTACGATTTCGAATCGTAACCCATTACCGCGTTACTGAGTAAAAATTGTACGATACTAAATAATATACTAATCCATTAAAAAAGTTTTCTCATTATCATTTAATGTTAAAGGTTCCAGTTTCAGTTTTAAATACACAATAATGCTTAACTAATTTTATAATTAATTGACTTTGTTCATTCTGTTTTTAAGAAATAGAAATTGATTCTCGTCTTGAATGTATGGATTAAGTAGCATTCGATTAAAATTATATTCCACGTATGATCATTTTTACTAAATACTGTTAATATCGATGTCACACCTACATCAATCTACTGATACTGGGGATGTTTTTTTGAACTAGGTAGCGGAATATCCGATTTTAGTAAAAACTTATTTATTTTCTGCAAAACAGGTCTTCATTTGCAGTTGATCCGAAAGGTTATTTACTGTTTATGTAGCTTTAGCAATTTGGAAATAATATCTGCGTCAAAACGCAAACTGGCACTAGCACGTTTATGAAATGCCTTGCTTATGACATAATGCGTAGCTTCATCTTATAAAATGCTGACATTGTATCCCCAAATAAAGTCAAAATATTGTTCAATATATTTAACAAGATCCAGGGTTTCACCTGAACCAAATATTCGACTTCCATAATCTCATATGCCTTTTTGCTATGATTTCCAGTCGAAATATAATTTTTGAATATCCTCTCCCTCGATCTTCTTCAAGAATTGTATTCGAAGTCGGGTAGTGGAATTGAACTATGTAAAAATTGTATACAATATGTCCACTTTAAAATTGACAGAAACACTACAACTACTAATTGTCAGAGATTTTAACCTAAAGATCTTATACCAGCTGTTACATCAATTTATTGCAACTATACAATGAAAACAAGCCACAAGAAGAATATGATAAATTATTGGGCCTTTGCTTAGATCTGGTCTAATCGCAAAACAACTTGAAAGTGCAAACTCTATAGTGTGCATTGGTTAGCTCCACTCCTTCTTAAACCATCCTTAAGCCAATTTAGATATACCGCATTCATCTGTGCGGCACAAGCAACAGCAACAACGAAATTTTACCAAATATTCAGAGCAAAGCACTAATGTTTATATTCAATATTCGCTAAAATTAAGCAAGAAATATATATACCTCGACTTCTATCAACATACCAATAAAAGCATGAAATAGGTTAACATAAATAAGATATCAGAAAATACTTACTCAACGATACAGATACAGATATGTAGATGCTGCGGTGGCCAATGGAGGCTTTTTCACAATCTTAATAAATAAAACTCAACAGATAAGGGGTTGTACAACATACTTGCTTACTGTTCAAGGGTGGATTTCCATGGCGCAGAGGAGAAAAATCCAACAAAATATATTTCCTCACACAGATAAAATAAATTTAACATACTTCCTTTTTACATTTCTTTTTTCATTTGATAGGAATATCGGAAATGTCACGTCAAACTATTCGTAATAAATTGTTTATTATTATAAATAAATGTATATTGAGGAAACAACAGTGTTTCCTCAAGATTCGAAATATTTTCATTAATATGATAAATTACCACATTTTCTCTTATATTCTAGTACCACCCAGTATTATCGATAGAGAAACCAGTTCCGACATGGTTGTTTTGGAGTCAACGAATGTAAGCCTTACCTGTAAGGCTACTGGATACCCAGATCCGTACGTAATGTGGCGTAGAGAAGATGGAGACGATATAAGATATAACGGAGAGAATGGTAAGTTATCTAATATAGATAGTATTTTGTATTCACAAATAATTTATTATTGTTAAGATATTATATTCGAAGTTCAATAAAATAATTTTTTTAATAATTCTTTTCTCAAAAATTAAATCCTTAAATTATATATATTTATATTTAAGGTTAAATTGTCTGCAAACTTACTATAATAAAGAAACAATTGTTTAATATTCAATAAGCAACGTTACATATCAGCATTTGAGTTCAAAATATAACTAAATATACCAGAAGCCAAGTCCAAAAAAGAGAAAAATAGATTTAATAGAAAAAACTAACCGGAAACAAACAACTTCTTACCGCCAATATGTTTAGAAAAATATTTGTCAAAACGTATGACCTAAACAAGCATAAAAGAAGGAAAACAATGACTGGCTTCTTTCTCCTATTCCCATTTCGGTGTTTGTGCTTTCTTGCTAACTGAAGGTCCCAGCAAGATACTTAAATATAATTGGAAGTTAAAGAAATGTTTTCGTTTATCTAACAAAAGCGAAATGTTTATTCTATGGAATATTTATTGTAACATTATTTCCATATGTTATAGAATATATTTATTTTTTTACTAAGAGGATATTTAAGTTACAATTAGCATTAATGGAGGAATTTAGTTGAGTATTTGGCAAAGTACTATTGACAATAACTTTTGTATCTCCCTAAGTCAATTTAAATATAAAGTATGACTGAATACTGTTTAAAAAAACTCTATAAATACGGGTCTTACTAAAAATATTTACGTGAAAATTTAATGATAATTATTTTATTTATTTATATTTCCAAGTGATCTGTACTTTCTACTAGCCTAATGTTGTTTTACTACTTTCTAGTATCCGTATAGTAGAGCAGATATAAGTATAGTCGAAACTGCATCCGAAATAAGATTAAATATAAAAATGCACCTTCATGCGAAACTCTAGATCTTTTCTCGAGAAGTTACTACACCATAATATGACAATACTTACACGATAAATATCTGATCAACCTGTGAATTAGTTCCATACCCATTCCAGTCAAAAGCTTGTGAGACCTCCTGCAATATTTCAGGGCACAATTTATTTACTTCAAACGCCGCGCTAGTAAAGAGCCACTGTCACTATATGATCTTGGTTGGTTTTAGACTGGTGATTTCGAGATCCAAGCTATAAATCTAGCCATTTTCTAGGAGGTTTAATATGTTTTAATACCAGTTTCTCAAATAATTTGAATATTTTAGGTAACAACGAGATGGGCTTGTAAGACCCGATGTATTCTGAGGGTTTATCAGGTTTTTTAAATATAATTATTGGTACCATGTTAGACATTTCGAAATGTGCTTCATTCTTCATATTCGTATTGCTTCATTCATTATATGGACTGTTGAAGATAGTAGACTAGATGGTATTTAAATAAGAAAAAATATGTTATTAATTTTTTAATAATATTCTTATTTTTTTATTGATGATATTTAAAGAATCTAATTTCTATATGTATTTCAAAGTTATATTTGGCGTTCCTTTTTACTTAAAAAAAGGACTTTTACTTTTCTGTGTCTGTGTCCTCAACTTAATGATTTTAGTATCCACATACTGAATTTCGGCAGCATCTTTGTCGGACCTTTGAAAGTTGGAAAGCATAGGATGATATAGAAAAAATATTGCTTAAAGAATTTTTCAGGGAACAAGACGCCAAGAAGCTTAATATAAAACTGTATAAGTGAGTAACTGTCAATTGTAATTTACATAGTCTATGTAATAAAAACTAAGAAAATAACTTGAAAAATAATTACTTAACCCAGTTTTATCTAGACCTCTTTTACTGAATAGATTCAGAACATTCAGAGAATTAAAAAGTTTTAAATTAGTTATAAATGTGATTTATAAAACGGAGAAAAGTGTATACTGATTTTAACTAAATTAGTCTGGATTACTTGGACTCTTCTCTGGATCATAAATCTGTATTCTTTTGTGGTTGGACTTGTACTTAACTTGCCAACCCAAACCATCCGTTGTGCAAATTTAATTCCCATGAGGTTCCATAACCACATCCAGTCAAAAGCTTGTGAGAGCTCCTGTCACTTTTGTGATATTGGTTTTGACTGGTGATTTCGAGATCCAAACTAGAAAGTTCCAGGAAGCATAATGTGTTGTCAGTTATTGTGTAAATTTCCAATTCACAAACTAGCTTTATACATATTTCGAGGTAATTATAGGTTATTGATTATAGATTAGCTAAATGTTGAAATATTCAGCTATTTCGTCTATATAGACTGCCGAAGTAGTAGACTAGATAGTATTTAATTAAGAAAAAGTATGCTACCAGGACAATTAAAAAGTTCCCGGACTGACACATAGATTGATCAATGAATTATTTTCATTGACTACCTTAACAAAGGAAGGCCATCAACAGCGACTATTAGCGTTACTGGGCCGTTTGAAGCACAGATTCGCCAAAAAACGGCCGCATTTGAACAAAATGAAAGTGTTGCTTCACCGAGACAATGCACCGTGTCACAAGTCAGTGAAAACGATGGCAAAAATCCATGAATTGGGCTTCGAGTTGCTTTCTCATCCACCGTATTCTCCAGGTCCGGCCACCAGCGAATATTTCCTTTTCTCAGGTCTCAAAAGAATGCTCGCTAGGAGGAAATTTTCGTCAAATGAAGAGGGGATCGAAGAAACAGAGGCCTCTTTTGAACCAAAGGACAAATCGTATTACAAAAATGGTATAGAAAAGTTGGAGGGTCGCTATAATCAGTGTATCGTCCTTGAAGGGAATTATATTGAATAAAGAAAAACTAATTTTGCCAAAAAAATTTATTTTACTATGATATGCCGGGGACTTTTCAATTGACCTTTTATTAAATTTTAATAATATTCTTAATTTTTTATTGATTATATTTAAATAGACTAAGAATCTATTTTCTTTTGGATTCTTATCTTTAGATCTATTGTAACTTCTAACCATTTTCTTGCGAGTCATATAAAAAATAAGCACAAGAAATTAATTCTAAAACGGTTCTCTCCCATTATCGATGAATACAAAACAAAAAATGAAAAAATATTTATCCCGAGATTCACATCAATATTTTTAAAAAGAAGCTTAAACTGTATTGGAAACTTTTCACCGTTTAATTTTTTTTAAATTCTCATTCTCCTTTGCTAAAGAACTTTTATTCTTTTTTTCGTTTTAAAGTCTGTCATAAAAAGACAAAATATCAATAAAAATTACGAATGTTCGATAAGTAGGGCGATAAACACAATTTCTTCACCGTTTTGATATAGATAGAGTACTTTTCAATATTCTTTTCATGAATTCTCACGCTATTCATACAACGAAAAAAAGCTCAGTCATCGATTCGGCTCCGCGACGAAAGCGAATTTATATAAAACATTCCAAGTTCTGCTAACAATAATACACTTTTGGAAGAAAATAAGTTATCGCGCTACTTTGCAGGGAACAGCTGGGAAGTGTCAGCCATTCAAATGGCAACCGGTTCCGATATTGCTTATTTGAAATAAGGACGAAATCGATTGCCTCGCTTTTTGCTTTTTACGGTTTTACGACGCGAACTGGCAAATCTCAAACGCTGAACGTGTGCAAAAAGACTTTTAAAGGAAACATTATTCCTCCCGGAATACCGTGCACGTAATATTGTACCACCAAGATATAACGAATAAATTTTACGAAAATGTATTTATCGTATTAAATATAAATTTGTAACACTTGATTCGGAGCTACCGTTATAGTAAGTTTTTAATTTCAAGCATTGTAATGAAAAATCGGTACAATATAACAAGTCAATTGAAGAGTTCACGACCTACAATAGTAAAACATTTTTTGGCCAAAAGTATTTTTTTTTACTCAACACAATTCCCTTCAAGGGTGATACACTGATTATAGCGACCCTCCAACTTTTCGATACCCTTTTTGTAGTACGATTTGTCCTTTGCTTCAAAAGAGGCCTCAGATTCTACGATGAGTGAAGAAATGCATTCGACGAAAATTTCCTCCCAGCAAGCATTCTTTTGAGATCTGGGAACAGGAAATAGTCGCTGGGGACCAGATCTGGAGAATATGCCAGATGAGGAGGCAATTCGAGGACCAATTCATGACTTGTGACACTGTGGATTATCTTGGTGAAGCAGCACTTCCTTTTTCTTCAAATGCAGCCGTTTTACGGAGATTTCGTCCTTCATTACAAAACGTCCAATAACGTTGTGTAATAGTAGCTGAGATAGTCCTTCAATTTCCAAGGTAGTCAATGAAAATTATTCCATGCGCATCCAAAAATACAGATACCAAAACCTTGCCAGTCGACTGTTGCGTTTTCCCACGCTTTGGAGCGGGTTCATCGTGTGCAGTCCACTCGGATGACTGTCAATTGGACTTCGGAGTGAAATGATGGAGAGATGTTTCATCCGTTGTCACACATCGATGCAAAAACTCGGGTTTACTACGCTTGATCATCTTCAAACACTACTCTGAATCATCAACTCGTCGTTGTTTTTGCTCAAATGTGAGCTCGCGCGGCACTCAATTTGCCCAGAGCTTTCTCATACCCAAATATTCATGAATGATATGATGTACACGTTCAATTTATATCTTTAGAGTCTCTGCTATTTCATTCAATTTCAATTTTCAATTTCAATTCAAAATCATTTTGTCTTCGGTGCTAATTTCGCCAAGTCTAAACTTAGCATACCTATCCTTGATGTTTGATTTTCCTGAGGCAGCGTCTGGAAACCCGGCATCAAGCCAAGTTTTTGCTTCAACTCTATTTTTCCCTTCAAAAAGCAATATTTTATCAACACGCTAAATTCCTTTTTATAAATTTTTTTCACAATAACGAAAGTTGCTTCACTCAAAATGCTATAATTAGCAAACTAATGATACGACAGCTGTCAAATTTATACACGCATCTTTTGAGGGTTAGGATTAACTAAAAATATATATGTATTTAATTCTAGTAGCGCCATCTATGTGTCGTGCCGAGGAATTTTCAATTGACCTCTTATATTATTAAGTGTAGAGTATAATATAGGCAAAAATATCACCTTTGCTTTTTTACATCTTTCAATAAATGTACGGTTTACATCTCTCACGCTTCTTATGTCGCAACAAGTAGTAATAAAAAGAAGCAAGGTCTGGACAATACGGTGCTTTGGATAGCACTTTACAGCTATTTTAATGTTTTCAAGTATGTTTTCACCGTATTTGAAACATGTAATCGGTCGTTCTTATGCCGAAAAATGACATTCTTTTATCTTTGCTTGTATTCCTGCCATTTTCAGAGCAGTGCTTGGCTCAGACCCATCAATTGTAGTCGGCTTCATTAGGTTCCATTCACATTAGCAACTCATAGTATACAAAACATTAGTTTGGAGCCATGGATATTCGGCTTTGCCGTTAATGTTAATACATGTGTGACTACATGATTTTTTCGCTTTGTGTCATCGTAATTAATCACCTTTTCATAGCCAATAACAAAACCATGCAAAACATCTGCATGATTGGTTGATAACGAGCAGTAATCTGGCAAAATATCAAAGAAGAGAAAAGCAAATCTAACAAGATATAAAAGAAAATACTTGAAAGAACTCCTGCGTCGGTGGTATTCCGGCTAGAGAGAATATACTAAAAACACAAAATACTAACATCATTGAGTTTTTAGGTACTGGAGTTTTGATATCATTAAATATGGTGGTGGTTCCTTAGTGGGTAAGCTCTTTTTCTATTAAATATATTGACCTTGCCTTTATTTGGAAAAATGTTCTATAACAACTTTTATTGTATTGTAATTAATTAGTTAATAATTCAAGAAGTATAAAGGAATGTATCTACAAGGAAGTTGTTATAAAATTTTATTTATATATAATTACATTTCTATTATCCAAATACGTGGTAGTTTAGTAAATGTTTATGGCATAGTTAAGGTTCGTTGTTTTATATCCTTTAATTTATAATAAAAATTTAATATTGTTCTGTATTTTTCTTTTTACCTCCTATAAAATGTTTTGTAAATTAATGTCATCTTAACAGTTTTTTAAAGGTCATTTTTACAACATATGTATTAGTATATATAGGTTAATATAAAACTTATTAACATTACTGATTCATTTAAAAAATAATACAGAGGATATTTTACATCTTCAAGACTAATACTATGACGATATCAGAAGTTTGAATAGAATTAAGACACAGAGTCACCCAAGCAACACTGAGAATTTTCAAATATTTCTAACACTGGGGACGCTTTTTTTTTGGCCTTGAACCGGGAAGGGGAATCTTATTACGGATACGTGGTCGGGAAGACCCGCAGGAATAAGATAGTTGGACTGGTTATGTGGAAACTGCTTCTGGGCTACCCACAAAACCTCACCCTATCAGCTGATCGCATGACCCTAACTGATACTTTTTACTGTTAGTAAGGAGGGTGCCCGTAACCGGTAACACCGTTAAGAGGTACAAGGGCCAGGACATGGCGTCGTTATCACACCACGCAGCTTGCGATACATGAGTTAATCGCTCGCCGGAGAAGATCGAGACAATTTGGAGTTAGAGCACGACGGGGAAGTGTCGGCTGTGATAGAATTAGGCCACGAAAAGCCGAATGAGTTGTTGGTCTAAAATATTGGTCGTCTCGATAATACATCTATTGTTCGAGAGACGAAGAGTGGAGAAGTATCTCGAGTAGACCTCGGATATAAAATCGTGAACTTGGGGGACGTCTGTTTCTCTATGAATTTGATTATTCTTCTTTTGTTTTGAAAGACTTGAACACGTTCCACCTGGCTAGGTGAGACGTATTTTAGATAGACACTGGTGCCGTGAACCAGTGTGGTGCCTGGTGCATAGAACGACTGATCGAACCAGTATCTTGTACACGAGAGATATTATAGTGAGAGAAAGCCTGCTGGACCAGTTGATAAGCGGGAACAACAAATTAACAATACCTTGACCTTTATGGAGGGACCTTTGAATGTGGGAATTCCACCTAAATTTGCGATCGAAGACAAGACCGAGATAGGCTTCTTCTGACCACGGGATTTCGGCGTTTTTTCGGATTTCGGAAGAAGATGGCTTGGGTTTTTTGTGGATTGATCGTCTCATCGAGTTGTTATTGGAGTCTGCTTCAGATATGCGGTGCTACTCTGGAAGACGTAAAGTAAGCAGTGTCGTCTGCGTAAAAAGCTGCCTCAACTGGTTATCTCCTAGGGTTAACTGAAAGAAAAATATTAAATAGAGCGGCTGCCAGGGGGATCCTTGTGGAACTCCTGCGCCGGTGGTATTCCGGCTAGAGAGAATATATTTAATCTTCACCTGGAACGATCGTCCTGACAGAAATGATTTGATAAGAGCTGTTAGGTCATCAGGTAGACCCAATCGGATGCATTTCGCCACTAAGCTTTCGTGCCAAACCTTGTCATAAACTTTGGTTAGGTCCAAAAAGACCGTTTCAAGTCTTTCACGTCAAATCTCAAAGCACAGTTGATTTTTACGGCCAGCCGATGGGCCTGATGAACGGCTGAGTGTTTGACGCGGAACCCGAATTGCTCATCTTGAATGATATTGTTTGTGTTCGTAAAACCATTAAGAGCATAAAGAATTGCTCTTTCAGCAAGCTCGGAAATGGAACTTAGTAGGCTGATAGGTCTGTAGTGATGACTTAGCTTCTTTTTTGGGGATAACTGCGATGAATGCATGTTTCCATGTGGATGTAAAGTGTTGCAGCCTCAGAATGGCGTTGATGTTATTACTTAGTTCGGCGAGCTGCTTGTAGGGAAGATTTTTGAGTTGGGCTATCGAAATATTGTCGAAACCCGGGCCCTTCTTGTTCCGAATCTTGCTGATCATTTGCGTGAGTATTTTAATAGTGACTAGATGGTTTAAAAGATAACTCAGGGGCACTTGAGCACGAACGGAGTTGGCATTCCTAATGATTTCATCGTTGTTAGCACCGTTTACATTTGTAGCAGGAGGGAGGCGTTCCATTTGGGACTCATAGGTTTTAGCGAGGAGCTCGGCCTTTTCGTGGTCGGTGACTGCGGAAGTTCCTGTCTCCGCTGACTTTATGGGGGGGGGTATGACGTTTTGCGCCTTCCCCACGAAGCTTTTAAAGAGTCGCCAGAAAGTTGCGGGGCCATCCAGCCTTTGGTCCGCTGGAAATGAGTTCCATTTCTCGGATCGCCAGGCTTTAATGGTTTCCCTGCAATTGAGACGCGCGCGCTGGCGACGATATAGTCAGTCGGATCACGATGATTTTTAATGTATCCTTCTAGAAACGCCCTTAGTAGAGACAATACAGAGAGAATGGTGAAATTCATTAAGGAAATAAAATATACCCATAAAATTTTATTATGATTTTAGAAATTAATTATTGTCTTACAGTGTTATATACCTATTACAGCACAGGGTTCGCATATAGTCTCGTATACTAAAATCCTCAGGGCATTTATTAAATCGACATCCGCTAATTGCTTGAATAACGTTGGAGTTAACTTTATTGGAACAGAATTACTCATTTCTGCATCTCACCATTTTTACATCTGAAAACTTTGGCGTGATTTGATTTTATTTCGATTAATTTTCTGATATTTCATGGTTATAAAGTTGTTTTTTTATTATTAACAATGCGTGAAACAACGACCAAACAACAATACGAATTTAAGAGTACAATTTCACACACTGAAAAATTAAAATCCGTATTTAAGTTCGTCTCGACTTTAATCGCAGCTAATTTGCTCTAATTCACGTAATTACATACATTTGTTTAATTACGATGCTGGGTTCATGTAACTGGAGATTCTAACTAACTCTACTAATATACATCTCCATGAAATCCGAACAAGTCATTTAATTTAATTTAAATTAATCTCCTGCTAGCACTTAGACGATTAATACATTAAATTATCAAACGTTCATTAATTGATATTTCATTAATCATTTCTTGTTACAGCTCCAGAGAACTAATTGACATGAATACTTATTAGATATTACCTAATAATCTTCCACAAAGTAAGAAGAATAATTGGTATATAAAGTGTAATGAAGGTATGGTGTAACTAAGAATATTTCATTCATGGAACTACTGTTTTTGTTGTAAAACTTCGAGGATTGCTATTTATATTTCTGCTATAATAATAATTTTAAAAAATATTGAGGATCGAGATTGAATGAGTTCCAGCGTTGGAACCAATTTTTGCCACACTTTTTCACTCCTACTGTGGTAACTCCCCAATGTGTTTTTTGAACGCATCAGTCGCTTCATAGTGTACAGAACCCAATAAATAGTTTTTAATGTTTTGCAATAATAAAATCATTGAGTGCCAAATTAGGACTGTACATGGAATGAGCTTAATTAGGTACTTTTACTGGTTCACTGTTTGAGTACTGGTATCATATCAAATGACTTCTTCTTCGACTTTTTTAAAAGTTCTTTGATGGCTATATTCATTATTATTAATTTAGAGTCTTCCCAACCTTATAGTAATTTTTGGAGGCTGTCAGTACAGAGCGAGGAATTTCAACAATGATATATGCTTATAATATTAATTTTTGAATAAAAATATTATCTAAATCTACACAATACATATCGAAACAAAATAAATATGTGAATAAACAACTAAATAATAAAATTGCTAATAAATAAAAAATATCTTAAAATTAAGCTATGTATAGGGTAAAATTAGATTTTTAAATAAGGATGGATTGCCTTCATCAATCATTTGACGAGGTTTTATGGCAAAAACGCATCGCTACACTACACTACACAACGAAAACACCCCACATGAGACAAGTCATCACTTCTTCTGAGAATTAAAAAGTTTCTGTATTTCATTGAAACATGGGGAGCACTAGTTCCTTACATTGGGGGTAAAGAGGTCTCACAGTTTGATCTGTTAGAAAGTAAAGGGTAAATTGGCAGTGAACAATTCTGGTTTAATTTAATTTGTAAATATGTCCTTCCTAAAGAGATAGCAAAGCAAAAGAAGTCAATGGAACAAGCTTGTTTTCCTCCTCCAGCATGTCCCACTCAAGCTGCACTCATCTATCTATATTACAATCTATAAATGGGGAAACATCTTTGTAATATAATATATTTATAATTTATGTTCACCAAAAGCGGATTAACGTCCAAGATTAGAAAACTACAGAAAAAAACGTTGTTGGTAGTAATGTTAAAATAAATAAAAAATAATAAAACCTATTATGTGGGTAAATATATTAAGCGAGTTATTATATCGAAATAAAAGGTTAGATTTGAAAAATATTATTTTATTACATCCATTTTTTACTACAATAAGTTTTCTAGAAAACATAAAACTTTATCTCTTCCCAGTGAAGCACTCATTTACACATTTTCCCTTGTTGGAATAATCTGGAACGTTTCTTTGAATCGTTCCAACAATAGTCTGATTCAATTGGAATTCATTTTCTTTGGCATTATCGCATTAGAATTCTGGCGAAATCGTCTCCCAGAATCATTGGAATTGAAAAAAAGTACCTTTAGACACATTAAGCAACCTACACCTTCAAATAGTTTCAACATCCTTTTATATATTTGTTTGTAGTTAACTTCTTTATGATATCTGTAATATTTTCTATGGCGTTTTTTACTGCTTCTTTATCACTACTACTGCCTTCATCTTTGCTTCTAAGAAGTCTGAAAATTATAGAACTATGTATCTGAACCTGCATCTTTTTGAATTGATTTTATGCATTACTTTATCAATCATTAAAGAACTTTATGCAGAGTTGCTAATATAGGATACTTTAAAAATCATCGTGGTCCGATTGATTGACTATACTGCGTTGGCGCGCGCGTCGCCAATATTAGAAATATTTTAATCATCATATATTTAATCATCATCAGTATAAAAT
Source organism: Rhynchophorus ferrugineus (assembly GCF_030347505.1). Lineage (NCBI taxonomy): Eukaryota > Metazoa > Arthropoda > Insecta > Coleoptera > Curculionidae > Rhynchophorus > Rhynchophorus ferrugineus. Next base: position 82,990,905 of record NW_027472580.1, on the reverse strand, counting down.
CTTTTATCAGTATTGCTTGGGGCGTCATAATGTTAGTCTTTGAAGCGTAAAATATACCCTCTATTAGTTATTAAAATAAAGGGTAATTTTCATATATTAAGCTATATATACCATACTTATGTATATATAGTAAAAATGACAAAAAACAGTAAGAACATGACATTAATTTACGAAACATTCTAGAGGAGGTAAAAAGGAAAATACAGCATAATACTAAATATTTATATTATATTCATTTATATATTTTAAAATTTAATATTAATTTTTAGATAATTTAGATGATATAAAACAATGAACCTTAACTAAGCCATAAACTATTTATTAAATTACCACATATTTGAATATGCAATACTATAAATGTAATAAATGTATTATATATAAAAATGAAATTTCACAACTTCCTTATAGATACATTCATTTATACTTCTCGCACTATTTACTATTTAATTATAATATAATAAAAGTTGCAATAGAAATTATATATATATATATATATATATATATATATATATATATATATATATATATATATATATACCTTTCAACTATTTTCTTTTATTTCTGCTTAGGTCTGCTTTTCTCTTCTTTGATATTTTGGCAGATTACTTTTCCTTATCTAAATAGCTAGCCTTTCAGGATTAATGGTATGCAATATTTTCCTGCACTTCTACAAAGCCTATAAACTGGACGATTAATTGAAATTACTTAAATAAATAATTTCCTATTACCTTGTCAATATTCAATTGTCGAATATTATTCTGGGATTCATATCGGCTACTTGCATTTGCTTCAATATTGAGTCCTATAACATTCTTAACACAAAAAAAACTTATATAGACAGACTCAAATTAATTTTTTGGCTTTAACCCTTCTTTACTTATCGTACCCTATCTGAAATTCATTCGTAAGGTAAAAATGATATCAATAGTTTTATGGAAAATACAACCTTGTTGATAACTCCTTATATAGTGGTATATAAGCTTCTTGACTTCTTGTTTTCTAAGAAATTCTTTAAGCAATAATTTTTTCCTTATCATCCTGTGGCTTCTAACTTTCAAAGTCTTACAAATTCTTAATGTATAGATTAGATTGTTTAAAATCTATATTATGGATCCGACAAAGATGCTGCCGAAATTCAGTATGTATGGATACTAAAATCATTAAATTGGAAACACAGAGAAGGCAGATGATCCTTCTTGTTATCGGCTTTTGTTGTGCAGCAAGCTCATAGTGAAATATTTTGCTTTCTCTTGCTACTAAGTATGTCATATTACAAATTTGACATATTAATTTACTTTTGCTGCAATAATGTAAGTCATTTAATTAATTTATCCTATTTGTAACAACTGAAACTAAACCTACCTTTGACTCTCCATATTTGTAATCCTGTTAAAACGTTGAAATATTAAACTAAAAGGCCTTCTTTTTAACTCAAGTAAAAGGAACATCACAATATAACTTTAAAAATGCCATATCAAACGCTTTAATTGTTAAACAAATAAATGCCCAACGTTTAATCAAAGTCATACGGTACATCCCCATTTCTTTTGAGAAACGCTTGGCTTGTAATGCCATGCGATGTTGCCAAATCTAAGGACAAGACTATATGTTGTACTAAATACTAAAAAAATTTATCTATTCTATTATAATTATTTTTTTAAAAGAAAATACAAAAGTTAATGTTAGAAAGTCTTGTTAAATATATTAATTTTCTAAAATAAAATACATCCATAAAGCAAACAGCCTACCTGAAAATTGGCAACATCGACTTTTAGCATTTTGGCTTGCGGCGAGTAGATTGCGCCGACGAAAATACGAATAGTTCCGAAAGTAGGCGAATCTCCGGACCACGATGATTTTTAATGTATTTTTAATGTAACTAGCTAATATTTCTTGAAGGACGTTCTTTTTCCCAACATTAAGCTCTCTCAGTGGCTGCAATGTTTTGGTCCAGTGATTAACTCGGCGCTTTTTCACGATATCTAAATCAGTAGGAAGATACTCCTGGCAGAAGTAAATTTCAGGCCTTAACCCAAGCAACTCTGGGAAGACTTAATTCTCTTACCAAAAGGTTTAGCCCGCCCTGGGGGAGCAGTTTCCAACTTCTGTCGTCTTAAATTTCAGATCTTGACTCAGGTACGGTACGATCTTATTCAGAATTTGAAATCTCGGCCAACTATAAATCCTATAATATTCAACAGTAAATGAAGGGATTTTCTACATCCCTCAAATAGCTGCATTTCTTTTGGCTTTCTATGGATCCTTTTCAGACTAATAATTTTCGCTCAAACAATTGTATTAAATTATGCCTCTATTGAAAAAACTACTTACTGTAGTTACCAAGCCTTTGTAGTCGGGTCCACTACATTTTTTCTACCTGATATTTAAATTATGTTTTAATATATTGTTTAAGAAAATCGGTGAATAAATATTACAAGATTTTGCCACTAACGGAATAGAAAAAAATAAACAATAAATGCTTAAAAGACAGAGATTATGAATTTCAATAGTATAATATCCAAACGGCAGCTAAAAAGCCAATAATTTTGATCTTTCTACCGTTATTCCTTTAAGAACTATTTAATTATTCCATAAGTCAAAGGGACGATTAAATTCGTCTGATGACTACTAAATTTATTAGGCACTAATGATGATGCTAAACTATATCTACCATAAGTGAAACATTATTAAACTAATTCCCAATCAGGTTTATCAATATATTTTCATTAGGTTGAAATTCGATGGAATTCATGTATTCAGAACGACTCGTCAATAGTAAGCGCCTTTTCTGCAGTTTTCGATCTAGTATATTACTAATTGCATCGGAAACTATTTATTTACGACCGCTTATATACCACATCAAAGAATTTAATTTCAATCTACCTCAAAGCACGTCTGTACGTAACTAGTTTGGTATCAGATTTCAAACGAAGTAGGTTTCGATTTTTATTTTTCATTCTCCTGATATAATTTGCTACTTTTAATAAATAACCCGTGTTTGCTAATAGTTAGTATACTACTACGATCAAAAAATGTTAAGATCTAAAATTTGTCGCATTATTGTTACATATTTCAGCAAGGATTATTAGATATTTACATGTATTCTGATCTTCTTTTCAATATAAAAACGAATTTATTGGGAAAAGGTGAACTACATATTCATCAAATTAGTTTTCATATTTTTTTACTATTTTCCATTTTCTGGCAATATAGCAATACCCTGTTGCAAGGAAGATGTTGGTTTGGCATCGATCATATCGATGCGATTGTATATAGTCTATTCAAGGTGTTTTTAGTAATGCGTCGTGGATATTTGTGACGTCGAAACATTACAATGTTGCATCATCAGCTCTGAGTTTTAATTCAGTTTGGCTTTGACATACAAGAAAATTCTAATTTAAATAAAATAATTGACAAATGAACAAAACAAATGAGTTATTCAGGGCGGGCACGTGGTGAATTTGATAGAAACTAACGGAATTATTTATGATTTAGTCTAGTGACTGACAATTTACAATTGACAACACAGCTACTCCAGCGAGTCCGGAGAAAGAAGAGACCGTCGACTATCTGTGTAGGGGTTTTTATAGGTCCATTTCCATTCTTGGGTCCTAGATTGAGGACGAGAGTTGGATGTTTGCTTTCTTAGTGTTGGAAATTCTATATAAGTCTATATATTATATTCAAAAAGCAATATTTTATCAACACGTGAAATTCCTTTTTATCCATTTTTTACACAATAACAAAAGTTTCTTCACTTAAAATACTATAATTCACAAACTAATGATCTGACAGCTGTCAAATTTATACACGCTTCTTTCGATGGTTAGGGCTGATTGAAAATATATGAATTTAATTCTAGTAGCGCCATCTATGTGTCAGGTCGGGAAGTTTTTAATTGACCTGTTATGTCCTCTAATTCATTGTTTACAACGTGTTCATCAAAATGTCAACTTATATCATTTAACAGCCACTCTATTCGATTGAATTAAACTTATAGGGTTAGTATTTAAATTGAAGTAAAAATATTGGTTTATTTTGACATTGGCTCAATTTACTTTTTAATGTAGATTATTAATGTACAATAAAGAAGGAACAACAGATTATATATGCATATAATTGAAAATTAATAAACATTATAGGGGATTATTTTGAAAACCGGATGATATTTTTTGTAAGCAATGATAAATATGTTGGTAATAAACACATAGTGACTTTTTCTCGATTATTATCAATATAATTCCGTGTCACTGTGCCATCAAGGTTTAATAAAACAAAAAAAGTATCAGCATTAATTTTATCACTTCACCCTTAACTCCAATAAATGTTCGGGGCGTTATAACAACTCATAAAAAGCAGTTCTAAAACGACGTTGCATATTTTTCAGTTCAATCGAAAAGCGTAAAAGGCAAAAATGGGATTCCACCCCAGTTTGCTTCCAATAAGCAATATTCGAAATGGCCGCCATTTGAATGGATGACATTTTCCAGCTGTTTCTTGCAAAATAGATCCATAACTTATTTTATTGGAACTGGTGTTATTGTGAGAAAACATCAGAAATATTTTATGTAAGTCGTTACTGTTAGGAATAGTATGTCGATTATTTTGTTAAGCGAAATCAATTTTATAACGCTTTTGGTGTGTGTTAAATATTCATTCGTAGTTTTTGGAAAACATTTTTAGGTATTTATTACTCAAGTTTAAGTCTTATACGATTGTTCAAATCTGATTTAGTAGTTTTGGGATTGGACCCGAGTTTATAAATTAAAACTAATCAACCTTTGCAAATTATTGCACACTACATCAGTAGAAGTTACACATAGATCTACCTATGCGAGGTACTTGCTTAAATGTAATAACCTGAGCTTCAGTACGAAAGATGCAAATACATTGTGGGTGGTACATGTTCGTCTTGTCGGTCGGAATGTGTGGCTAATCGATGCCATTGTCTATCGTTTATCGGAACAGCCTACTATTTTTGTGGGAGGAATTCGTACGGAAAGAGAAAACACCGGCTGAATAAAAACTTATTTATTTCATGTCTTAAATACTATATGTGTTCGATAGGGGGATAGACAGGATATTAAATTAAGTTAAGGCGCTATTGAAGTGGTACTGTTACAAGGTGTAACAAGAAAAGAGGGAGACAGAGAGACGTCATTGTGATGGTACTTTATAGCCGAGAACCGAATGGTACCAATCCACCAGTGTTGCCAACCTCTGAATTTAATGTAGCTGTAATAGTGGTGGTCTAAAGGGTTGTAGCGGTCGATAAATTATTGTACGGTTGGTTTTTTTTTCATTAAAGACTATTACCACTCTTTTTGATCCTATTAATGGGAACAACTACCAATCGATATAATTTGTATTATCTTTTTAACAATAATCCATCCTATATGTAATATAATAGAGCAATATTATGAATATGACAAGTGTGGTCAAATATCATATGTTATCACTTTTGTAATAATGAAAACCTAAGTTGACATAAATTTATTTCAATTAAAACCGTATATATCAGGGCTCAAAGTCATAAATTGAAATCGGTTGTTCTTTCATTTAGTTAAGGTAGCGTACATTGATAGCATTTTTTTTCAGCGATGAATATCTGTGAAAAGGCGTAATAATGTATAAATGTAAATATGTAAACAACTACCAAACAACCTAACCTAACCTAATGTTATGTTCGATGATTGTAACATCTCTACATGAAATATTAGATCTCTACATACAAAAGCTAATTATGGAACTCTAAAAATTAAATTTTCAATATTCACTACTTTTATTGTTTGATTTAAAGGAAGATTGCTACTAGAGTCCATCCAACATTTGGAAATCTACGTTAATGCTGCTCTAAAAAGGTTAGAAAACAAGGAATTGCCTTGTTAGATGAAAGTCTCTCAAACAATCAAAGAACTTATAGACAGCTTAGCGGTTGATGAGTCCATTATTTTCACGCATTTATTTTCAGGAGTTTTCTGTCATGTATTGTAACTGGAGATGAAAAGTGGATCCACTGCAATAATATCATGTGCAAAAAAGTAAGGCCATAAAGTCTTGGTGGTATCAACAAAACGTGGTGTACTACGAGTTGCTAAGATCGAATTAAACTGTAGATATCTACTGATACCAATTTAAAAATGGGAACAACGCATTATTGCAAAAAGACCAAGAAGAGTGAGTGATCAATTGGCAAAAAGTAATCAATTTATATGACAACGTTTAAATATACTTTGCAAGAAGTGTGGAGGACGCTGTTACAGCTCCAATGGGAGGTTCTGTCACTCTCAGTATACTCATCATACGTAGTGCCTTCTGATTACCACTTATTTAGATCAATGCACGACGGCTTCTCAGTAACACGGTTTCGAAATGCTGAAGAAGTGTGAAGAATGCTGTGATCATTGCTCAAAATATATCAATTTGAATTTGTATGATACATAATATCTTTGCTTCTGAGTCATCCCGAGCATTTTGGAATTTCAACACCGTTTTGCTATTCAACTAGTTTATTTAGATTTTAATATGGACACTGCTTTTAACTGAATTATAAGAAAAAAGAAACGAAGGTAAATCGCACCCTCTCTAATTATTAATGGTATTGTTACTAAAATTAGATACAACATACTTTTAATTCGCATAGTTCACTGTTAAACTTGAACTTACATCTATTTCTACAATTTCACTCGATTTTTAAGTGGTTTAAATATTTTAGCCTACTTGAGCAGTTTCGCAAGTCTCAAAACTGTGAACCGATGAAATTAAGGTGATGCTATAGCGTGTCGCGCTGTGATAGCTTCTACAGTTTCAACTCTGTTGCGTTACTTATACAACCTAATCATAACATATTCTGATTTAGCTGTCCGCCCAGTTTTAGATACGCACATCTTCATTACCGGCCTTCGTATGTTATGTCCCTTCTGATCACAGCTTTAGTTCCAATCCAATAGCCAATAATTAAAAAAATAAATTTCCCCTCATACACAAAATGGTACTAAAAATCCATTTAAAATACCTTCTGAAGCAGCAACTATTTTATATTACTTTGTTTATTAAGTTCCGATAAATAAAACGAACATTTCGGGAAACAGAAACAGCTTTTATAGTGTCGATCCCTGTAGTAATTTTGGGGAAATTCTACAATATAACTCTTTGTTTATTGTCTTCATTTAACAAAAATAGAACTCCATATAAATTGTAGTTTTACTACGAATAATTTTTAAATTATAACATATCTTATGAATAAGGTGAATAATTTAATCATTTATACTTTAATTCACTGGTTTTAGCGATAATATTTTAGCCTATGTGCATTATATTGATGAATAATATATTTTTATAAACTTTTGGTGGATAATTTCCATGAAAAAAATTCTCCTTCAGCAAAAAAAAAATGGCGATAATTGTTGCTTGCCCGAGGTTCGAAGAGAAACTTGTTTCGCACCCAACTTTCACAACACTCCTTGGCTTCTTGTTGGTAATGATTGTAGATCAAAATCTCGTTGAAAGGACACCAAAAATCTTCTCAAACGTGTTAATTAATACATAGAGTTTTACTACGTACGTATCAAAAAGCCTGATACATTCCAATAGCAATAACTCTACATTCAATATTCCTCGGTATATTTTTACTTACAAATAAGAGGGTCGCGAGATCTTCATTCTTCATCGCCTCCAGCGACGTTCGGCGGTTAAACTGAAAAGAAAAAACCGAAATCTCGAGTAACGGTTTTTTAACGGGCTTTTAAAGGAGGCGCTTATATCTCGGAGCACATCATAAATAATTCCACATACACTGGAATATTTATTGGACGTAAACAACGCGTGTTTCGGGGAAGTTTCACTGCCAAAATATGCTAATTCAATTCCGGTGCAGGTTTCATACGGAGCACTCATATTTAATCGGAATAAATAAACGGCACATATTCGACTTAGTACAAGGACTACTAGATTAGTTGGCTAATATATGATTTGTCATTAAAATAATATGTCTAGAGGGCAAAGGGTGTCCCAAAATTCCGACTGACGGGAGATGTCATTTGTGCAATTAATGAGTTTGTCATCACAAATCAAAAAGAGTTTGAGAGCTGGAAGCTTCAAAATAAAGTAATCTCAAGCGATGATCTTATTTTCACAAAATAAATATATCCACAACCTATCACTGCTGGTTAATTATTATGGATTGGGGGTAAGATTAGGCCTTAGTTCTTCTTCGGAACAAATGCTTACATTGTTAAATTCAGTTGCCGCTACCAACTTGTCCATACGTTAAAACGACTTTATTTACAATAAAGCTTTAATTATAAATATGATACGGATATAAATAGTCAGTGGCGCTAATCCTCAACTAGGATTATTAACTGGCGTCAACTGTGCCCTCCCTTGACTAGATATCTAACAGGTCAATTGAAAGTTCCCCAGCCTACCATAGTAAAACACAATTTTTTGGCAAAATTAGTTTTTTTTTATTCATCAAAATTCCATTCAAAGGTGATACACTGATTATAGCGACCCTCCAACTTTTCGATACCATTTTTGTAGTACGATTTATCGTTTGCTTCAAAATAGGCCTCAGTTTCGACGATCAACTCTTCATTCGAAGAACATTCTTCCCAGCGAGCATTCTTTTGAGATCTGAGAACAGGAAATAGTGGCTGGGACCCATATCTGAAGAATACGGTGGATGGATGGAATTTTGCCGTCGTTTTCACTCACTTATGACACGGTGCGTTGTCTTGGTGAAGCAGCACGTCCTTTTTCTTCAAATGCGGCCGTTTTTCGGCGATTTCGTCGTATTAGTCGCTGTTGATGGTCCTTCATTTTTTAAGGTAGCCAATGAAAATTATTCCAGGCGCATCCCAAAATACAGACGCCATAAACTTGCCAGCCGACTGTTGCCTTTTTTCCGCGCTTTGGAGCGAGTTTATCGTCTGCAGTCCACTCGGATGATTGTCTATTGGACTTCGGAGTGAAATGATGCAGACATGTTTGTCGTTGTCACATATCGACGTAAAAACTCTGGTTTATTACGCTTGATCATCTTCAAACACTGCTCCGAATCATTAGCCCATCGTTGTTTTTGGTCAGAAGTGAGCTGCGCGGCCCCTACTTTACACAGCGCTTTTTCAAACACAAATATTCGTGAATGATATGATATACACGTTCAGTTTGTATCTTTAGAGTGTCTGCTATTTTATTCAATTTCAATTTATAGCCATTCAAAATAATTTTGTGGATTTCTTAAATGTTTTCGTCGGTAACAACTTCTTTTGGGCGTCCACTGCGTTCACCGTCTTCGATGCCCATTTCACCTCATTTCATCATTACATCTAAATTTTGCTCATTACATCTAAATTTATGCCAATGTTTTTACCACGTCTAAACTTAGCATACCAATTCTTGGTGGTTAATTTTCCTGGGGCAGTGTCCGGAAACTCGGCATCAAGCCAAATTTTTGCTTCAACTGTACCTTCCTTTTTATCCATTTTTTAAACAATAACAAAAGTTGATTCACTCAAAATACTATAATTCATAAACTAATGATCCGACAGCTGTCTTGTTGTAAATGTATACACACATCTTTCAAGAGTTCGGACTAACTAAAAAATATATGGATTTAATTCCAGTAGCGCCATCTATGTGTCAGGTCGAGGACATTTCAATTGACCTATAAAGGTTCTTGAAGATTCGTGACGACTTGGATAAAGACTGTGTGAAGATTGTGAATACTTGTGTTGATGGCTACGTGGAGACTGTGAATACTTGTGTTGACGATTGTGTGAAGTCTTGTATGCAATTAGACGGATACATGACATTTTATTGCTCATCCTTAGGATATCTTGTACTGAGACAGTAGGCTGTCTTAACTTTTATTCTCGCATATCTGATTAGTCGCAATAGGTTAGATAATTATTTCTATGGAAGGAAAGATTTATCTAATGGTGATTTCATAAATAACCTGAGATTCACATTTCCAATGGGCTTCCAAGGTCAATATGCTTCTTGATATATATCTGCTTATTTAGACCTTCTAAAGTCTTTTAATGGATTGAAATGTATTCCGCGTGACTCTATGTTTTTACACACAGGATCGATGATCTCAGAAATTAGCTTATCTAAATATTCCGAATTAGTGCAGATGTGTTTCCAGTATTTCTGTTGACATAAGTAAATTTTACATAAAAAAAACTTGACATAAGTAACACATAAATACATTAAACGTATAAACTGATATCTACATAAGTCTCTGATGCCTATAGTGTTAAACGTAAGTTCTATTATGTTACATATATAATCAGCGCCTAGTGTTTAACTACAATTAACCCCAATATTTAGTAGCTTAACACTATAATGTTGGGTTAAACCAGGAGGCTAAAGTCTTAAGTTGAGACACGGAAATCAGCCAAGAAGTTATTGGCCTAAGTTTTCCGGGAATTTAACGGCAATTTTATCCTTATAGTACCTTTAAAGTAAGAAACCATAAAAACAAATTGTTGCTGAAATGTTATCAGGTAATGCGATGTAAAAATTCGTTGAGAAGTACCAGAAGAACAAATAATTTCCTTTCAAGATAACGTATTTGCTGAAGGAAGTCAAAAGTATATTTACAAGAAACGAATTAATAACAACTATTACACCTTTATTTCAATGGTTAATCACAAATCGTAAATATTCCACTAATGTCAAACAATTTTCCTTTATACTAACTGGAGTTTATCTGGATTGGACCTGCTTAATGTGGGCCCCAAACGACGGTCCTCGGCATTAAGTTTACCGATTGGATAGTGACCAATTTCGGAACCATCCCTCAAGACATCCGGTCTTACCCAGCCTGATTATTGGCGTGACTGTAATCATTTTCCTTGTCGCATTTTACACTCTTGCCTAAAGACAATCACAAATGTTAAACAATCACAAACATATATTTACGACCTTGCCCCAGCAAGGTTCGAACTCGGACCAACGCAACAGCAGAAAAATCGTTCTGTAGCATTTACCAGTATAACTGTACATAAAAAGGTGTAGTGTTAATAAAATAATTTAAATAGCACGGGACTATAGAATCAAATAAGACATGGATTGGAAGGTCGCGAGCTTAGCTAAGAAAACTCATTTTTGTTCAAAATTGGCTTTATTCTTCAACGTAATTTCTATCAAGAACTACGCAATTATTCCAGCGCCGTTCTAACATTTCAATACGTCTTTTATAGAGCGATTTATCTTTTGCATCAAAATGGGCTTGTTGTCAGTTGCTGTCCACTCAGATAATGATCGTTTTGATTCAGGAGTGATGTGATGGATCCATGTTTCATCCATTGTCACATGACTACACAAAATTTCCGGTTTGTTACATTTAAATATGGCCGAACACAACAACAGCTTAGTATCATCAACACATGTTTGTTTTCAGTTAACAGTGAGCAAACGCGGCGCCCACTTTGAACAGAGATTTCCCATATTCAAATGCTCATGCAATATAAAACTAACACGTTCTTTTGATATCATTACGATGTTAGCCAATTCACACAACTTCACTTTTCGATCATCAAATCGATTTTGTGAATTCGTTTATGTTTTCTGGTATTACCACCACCATTGGGATGGCGTTCTACATCATCGCTTTCTCGACTAATATCATCACGGACAGAGGAATCATATAAATAAAATTATAGTTTTATAAATATGATGAAATGATGCCCAAAATCTTTTAATTTTTTTGATCATCTTTTACAATTTTCTTTAATTGTTAATTGTTAATTTGTTTAATAAATAATCAAATTGTTAACAAAATAAATTAAATTAATTTTTTTTAATTTTTACTCTTATGGAACATAATTCCTAACTATATACGTAAAATTGTGTATTAATATTAAAAATATCGCCACTTTCACATTTCCTCTGCACGTTTTAGAAAATATTTATGCCACCTGTTGATACAAACTTTTTTCTGTTTTCCAAATATTGTATAGATTTTACACGACATCAGTATAAAAAATATTCGGGTGAGTTAACACACCTTCGTACAACACTGTTCGGCAAGGATATTTCCTGAAAAAAAAAATAAATCCAACAACTCCTGAATAAATAACGAAAACACGATCTTTGCTATACAATTCTTGGTCTGTCTTCTCAACCAACCCAATTCCCGATCTCGAAACTGAGGGAGAATATTTTCGTTTTTTTCTTATTAAATTCCGTGGAGGCGTAGGTGGTTGTAGAAGGGGGGAGGATGGAAAAAAGGCGAAATTATTTCATTTACGGCATCTGCTCCGCTGATTATAAAGTTTACGGCGTCGACGTTTCGTCACTTCCACGGCGTGGGAAAAATTCCACGGCTACGACCTGGGGTATAAATAAAAAATGAATGTCGCGATGTTGTTTGGAAAGTAAATGTCGACTTAATATGTGTCCTCGTCGGGTGATAGTATAAAAAATAATAAGTTTAGGGATGAAGGTTGAAAATACAAACAATCATGACCTGATATATATGAGAGGGATTTGGAATAAAGAAATTGCATTCTGCTACTTCATAACAGATTTCTCTCTAACTACAGGGAATTACAGAATGCAATATCATTATGTAATATAGTAGATATTGTTGCATATTGGCAACATTGCCTCTATTGAGATGTTAAGGAGAGATAATAAGGCTGTAAATGTAAAAACAATTTATTTTCTGAATAATATAATGTTAAATCTATACGCAATGGTGAAAAGAATTATGAATTGGATGGAAATGACTTACTAAGCATATGTCTAGTTTCGGATAATACTGTTTCCGTTAGCGGACTCAACTTCTTTACTAATTCTTATGCTCTGTTCTTAGATCTTAAATTCTTTAATTATTTTGCAACTACTATTATTCTAATTCTATGTAATATTGATGGCAAATTCTGGATGCAGCATGTTTTATCGCTAAAGCTCCTCTCTCTGGTTCGTGGTCTCGGCTGAGATGGGTAGTTCAAAAAAACCCTTTGGAGGCATTTCGATGCATTCAGAATTTCGGCGACAGAAAGGCTCTTCCAGCTATTAACTTCGGACGCCGATGAATCGTGAGTGTTACGGACTCCTAAGATATACCCAAATAGTCCGCGATTTCGGGCTTTCTTGAAGTTCATCTCTACCAGGTCCAAGTTCTGACGCGGTTCGACTAGCCCCAGTACCTGGACAGATATATTTTTTGCTAGCCATTTGATTTCTGATTGCTTAGTGCCTTTCTTATCTTGGCCTAGCTTCATCAGATATTCGATGGAATGCGATATTTTATATTGTCTCAAGTCATAATTTTCTCCATGTCATAAATATTACCAAAACTTGTTAAATGGTCTAATATATTAGACTGCTCAAAAAGATATTTTCATTATAATTTTCTTTCTCCTCTTGAACAATATTGATGGTGACTCAACAGCTTATCAATGATTAAATATTGTGTATATGTGATGTATTTTTAAGGCTATTACTTTGACCATATTGTTCGTATGTTTGTTTTTAAGTTTCTACTTATTTCAATTTGCTAAACTATTTGAAAATTTAATTTATTGTGGTAGATGATTGACCTGAAATTGACAAACTGTGATTTCCAGTTTAAGATGATTTTATTTTCCTATATAATCTCTCTTAACTTCGACACACTGGGTCTAACGTTTCTTTTCTGATCTCTTCTTATTATTTTCCGTAAGCGATACTAAAACACGTACTTTGGTCAAATCCTTTCCTACAGATGCTACTGACATCGCTTTCTTCGGCACTAAACCACCGATTTCTCCCTTCCACCATTTCCATACAACTTTTCTACTGCTATTTCAATTTTAACGTGTAGTAGTGGACACATATCTCATCTGTAGTAACAAATCGTCACAAATATTTTTTATCAAATGAAAAATATTTAAAATCTTAAAATCTAACAATAAAGGGATCAGATATATGGAAAATTTGGACGATGATGAAAAGAATTTGTGCTTTTACAATAATGGTAAGTGTGCAAACCGTAATCTAAATAAACCGTATATCTCAAGAAGATACATCTAAAGTAGCAAAGCACGAAATTCGCTTAAGAAATATTATGTCTACCTAATGGGAGATGAAGGAGTGCTCTATTATGGATTGTCGTTAGCCAGGCGGTGATTACCAAATACTGCACACCGCAATTGTGGAAACTGACCGAAGTACTGGAGAATTATCTATGAATATGATATCACTTTTTCCACCCAATGCAGCAGATTAAAATAAAATCAATTTTAAAAAAATTAAATTAAATTTTAAATATCCTGATAAGGTGATTACGTTCGCCAGTAATAATAACCTCCAAACGTGCAATTTTCATTAAAGTAATTAAAAAAAGGTGCAAAATGAAGTTTTGATTGTTAATTATACAAAAGATTCCAAATGCATTTGGGTATATGGTTGATGTAGTAGTGATGCAAAATGGACGATGATTGATGCTACATCCCTCCATTTAATATAAATAAAATACGGGGAAAATATACTTAACACTTAGGGACTCAGTCGTAATATATTGAATATTTAAATAATCCTAAAACCCAATATTGGAAGCTAATACCAAAAGAAATTTTTTATAACTATGAATCCTGATATGACATCTGTTAATGCAAGGTTTAAAAATAAAATGGAACTTGAAGAATATGTGAACAAATTGGCTTATCTCTTCTGGTACAAACTAGAACATCTAAATAAACCGTATATCTCAAGAGGACTCGTCTAAAGTAGCAAAACACGAAATTCGCTTAAGAAATATTATGTCTGCCTTATGGGAGATGAAGGGGTGCTCTATTATGGATTGTAGTTAGCTAGGCGGTGATTACCAAATACTACACACCGCAATTGTGGAAACTGACTGAAGTACTGGAGAATTATCTATGAATCCGATATCACTTTTTCCACTCAATTCAGCATATTAAAATAAAATCAGTTTAAAAAAATAAAATAAATTTTTAAATCGCCTGACAAGGTGATTACGTTCGCCGGTAATAATAACCTCCAAACTTGCAATTGTCACTAAAGCAGTTTAAGAAAGGTGTAAAATGAAGTTTTGATTGTTAATTATACAAAAGATTCCAAATGCATTTGGGTATATGGTTGATGTAGTAGTGATGCGAAATGGACGATGATTGAAGCTGCAGACCTTCATTTAATGTCCGTGTAAATATAAAAATAAATAAAATACGGCGAAAATATACTTAACACTTAGGGACTCAGTCGTAATATGTCGAATATTTAAATAATCCTAAAATCCAATATTGGAAGCTAATACCAAAAAATTTTTTTATTACTTTGAATCCTAATATGACATCTGTTAATGCAATCTTTAAAAATAAAATGGAACTTGAAGAATATGTGAACAAATTGGTTTATCTCTTCTGGTACAAATTAGAACATAGTGAGTAAATATAAATATAGTTTACTTTCTAGAAAATGAAATAAATTCTTATGAACTTGAAAAAAATAGTCAATTTTTATCTAATAAATTTCTAAATAACTTAGTACTTTATTAGAAACAGAAGGGAAATTCAATAAGACAAGAAAATGGTTCAAAACAAAGATCCCAAAACTCGATTGCTGTTGGTGTGATAACATAATTTAAAATAATTGAAATGGTGCTAAAAAGTATCGTATAGCTTGAATTATTTGCTTCAGGTGCGATAAATACGATATTATAAATGTACATAATTACATTTTTTGAAATGTAATCACTCAATAAATAAATACACCATACCAACAGAACTACGATTCGAATATATATCCGATCATCTGTTAAATTGGACACTTTAGTCAAATATCTACGTAAAATATCGGTTTTCTATGTAGTATTCAGATATCAAATATGAGACGCGAATCATGAAATACTCAAAACCACATTTTCGCCATTCATAATATTAATTAGTTGATAAGAAATCTTAAAGCTTTTATGGGTTCCAACGGTGCAGAAGTGGTAATTTTCGTGTCAGATGACAGCTTAGTGAACCAAAAATAGAGTAGAGGACAATGAAATTTCCCGACTTATTGAACGAAAACGCAGGTCAAGATTTCAAAGAACTGAGTGAGCTAACTAGTTGATGAATTAACAGTTTATGGACGTTGCTACGGGGAAATATCCATAGGGGGAAAATGGCTGCCACACGAATTGGCTGAGAATGCCCTTTCGAACCTTTTGAACCTAGTAATTTCATTGCTAGCCAGGTGATAAAATATTATCATCAGTGCACAGTTGGCGAACAAATCTAGAAAAGCAGATTGTAGTGATTTGAGTTAATTTCTCTTCACAGCAACGTAGCTCCAAAAAAGGCAAAGATCGAGATTATAAAGATTAATTGATACTAAATGATATAATGGGTTAATTATTATTAAAATATCACCACAAATAACACCATTACCCAGGGCAAAACCGGACGTCTTTTAGGATGGTATCCAAGTTAGTCTCTAGTCATTTGGTAGGCTTAATCTTATACTATAGTCCGAGGCCATGCTATAGATAAAACCTAGTTAGTAAAAATGATATTAAAAAAATAAAAGAAAGAAAAATATTTTAAAAAAGACTAAGCAAATAGTAAATATTATAGAGATTTCTACGCTATTACCGACACTTATTTTCTATTCTTAATATTATTATTATAGCCCTATTAAGATTTTTAGATCTTTTGACTTCAAGCATGCAATAGACTTTTTTTGTGGGCATTAACTCTTTTATTGTAGGTAAGAAGTTTAGCGTGTCGAGCATATCCCTATTCTTTAATATATCGGCAATATGTAATAGCTCTCATGAATCGGTTTTAATCATAATAAAATTTACATAATTCTGTTTTCCCCACATTAAGCAATACTGGACAATACTCCAGTATAATAACATGAAGTGCTCATTTTATAATAATCCTCCGTAATCATGCTGTTAAAATAAATAAAATTTAATTTGGTGAAAATATTCTAAATTACCTCGTACCGAGTACCGAACAGCAGAAGAAGTTGTTCAGAAGTAGATACTCTCGCCAACAGTACAGAATGACTATAGTTGTATTCCTTAGGACTTTTTTACTAATAATTAAATAATAATAAACAGAAACATAAAAACGCCAATATACCAATCGGAATTCGAATCTGCGACTAATCATATCGTATGAATATAGCCCTATTGTCAGTACTACTCTACTTTTATGTCAAAACTACAAAAATAAATATTTGTTTTAAAAAAAAAATACTTTTAGTAGAAAAATTGAACCGACTTCAAAAAATAAATAAGAAATTCACTAAAAAGTAAGATAATTAAATTTAGAATTTTTTAGAATGAAATATGTACGTAATAATAACGTGGTAATAACTAAATAAATATCAGTTTTAAATCATTACCGTGCCCAAACAGTTATATTAAATTAGATTTGTTTTGTTCCTAATTTAATTTTGTGTTTATGACTTAAAATTATATTATTATTTTTATATTGTTTAATGTTATTTTTCTCTTTTTAGTGCTAGATATTTACTCAATAAATTACGCAGTTATTTTATTAATATTACAATGGATAGCTCAAATAAAAATACCGCCCGTATGAGGAAATATAGGAATAAGGAAACAATGATTGAATATAAGAAATATTTCAGGCTCTGGTGCCCGCTAACTAGTCTAGGTGATTTGACAAATGTTCCCACCAAACTAGAAAAAAGAAAACTCTCCTTGTGTGGGCTTAACCTTCCATTATACCATACACACAGTTCCGTACAGGGTTTCTACGACTTCTCATATGATATGGTTAGTGCATAAAAAGTAAACTGAATGGCTTTTATACTGAACTACTTCCAGTTTTCCGTCACATCAGTTCAGCATTAATATTATACACAAATATCTGATTATATTGGATAAAAAATGTGTGAGAACATTGTATATGCCTTTGAAATTTGAGATCAAATCCTAATTTGGTTCCAATGGGACCAGACTCGAAAATGTACTCTTTGGAATAAAAGAAGAATTTTGAAAATCGGTCCATAATTAAGGGAGAAATCGGCGAACATACATTAAAAAAATATATAGAGCCGAACATAGAACCTCCAACTTTTTTGATGTCGGTTGATAAAAATACAATTTAAACTGAATTTGATTGGCCGCCCCATTGAAAATTGAAAAAGAATACTGCCGTGGACGCTAAAAATTAAAACACCATTTTTCCTTTTGTCGGAATATAAAGGATATTTAATGCAGAACAATTTTCCGAACGTTTATTCTTCCCAAACAAGGCGGCATCTTTATTACAAGCTTCAGACCGGTTACAAATTAACTTTATATTTTCCGAGTGACTGGCTTACGCTCAGAACTGGGTTGCAGTTATACGCTTCCAAACTAATTCCACTAAAATTTCGCTGAATTATTTCCACATGGTCCCCGTGCATTTCGCGCGACTATAATAATGTGTAAAGCCATCGTAATGCGCGGGTGGCTGTGGAATACCGAGAGACGCACATCGAAACAAAACAACAAAGATATCTTTTGTACGAGGAAGGTTCGACATAACCCATTTTTGTGGATACTTCTACAGGACCTTTGAAAGTTATAATTAACCTCGGAAGTTTTCTCAATGGGCAATAAGTATATGAATTATATTATATACGATACACCTGTTAAATATCCGGATTTGGCACATGCGCACTATCCTGCATAGAAAACCAAAGAAAAGAATAAACTCTGCTGTTTTCCTTTTATAATGGCAATACATTCTTTTCGAGTTGATCGGTACAGTCGATAAAGTCAAAACCACAAAAATATCTAGAAAATTTAAATTTTGTGATACTATAATAATTCTATGGTAATAATAAATACACTGTTGTGTTATTCTTGGAGGTTTAACACAAAAAATGGCTTTACAATATGAAATATCAAGGGTAAGTGCAGAATGAAAGTGAAAACATCATTTTCAACGACCTGGGATAGGTATCAATATATGCCAAAATTTATTGATAACAAGAAGAGAGATGAAAATGATTTGTGGTTGTGTTCGAAGTAGTCAATTTATTAATGAAGTTTGTCCATCAAGAATAGTAGCAAAAATTGTAAAGACTGGTAATAATCACACATTTATTTTAAACACAATATATTTTAGTAATGAATTAAATTTTGTTTTATAAGTAAGACCTAGCTAGAATTTGTTGAGAGTGAAATTCGAATAATGTGAAATTCAGAGAATCATAGAAGAAGAAATTAGACAGCATTTTGCTAAGATGTAAGAACAGTGTACAGAGACTATGAAATAATTAAATATGCTAACAAAAGTAGACCTGGATCAACGTGATGTGAGTAACTTTTGTCTCATTCACCTTACTTTACTAATTCAAATCTGACTATATCCAAGCAAAGATGACTTTAAATATTGCCTATTCCTACTGATGGATATCTGATAAACTTGGTTTTCATGTAATTTTTATTTTTTTGCATTTTCAAGCCTTATTAAAGAATTATCATATCAATATTCGATTATTGGGTTCAAAATTGTTTTAATTATTTAAAAATAGTTAAGTTGGTCTCTTAGAGCCAAGTACCACGCGAATACACAGAATGAAATAAATTTACAAGAAATTCATTCATCCAGTTTGATTGAAACTGAGTTTGGAGATATGAAACTGGATATGTTTTTATTATATTATATTTTAAAATAGCTGAGATTCAGTCCCCCAATTCGTACAGATGCGAGAAATATACCCATTATGACATACTAAGTGCTTGCACGTATGTTTATCAGCGATATGTATTTGTGAGAAAGCGATGTATCCCTATGGACAACTATTAAACTGTTATATTCAATGCTTTTAATATATATATATATATATATATTAGGTTACCATTTAGGCGCTAATAACAGATCCTCCAAAGTAGTATCATCGACATTTGATACCTTTATGATATGATTTATAGAAACCTGTAGCCGAATCTTATTAAGCTCTTTAAGAAACCTACGATGATGCTGCTCTGGCATTTCGTAATTACTGATTTGGTTTGAATGAATTAAGAGTGATGATTTGTATGCCAATAGCAAAGAAGAGCCTAAAGGGCTAAAGCAGTTTCAAAACAAGTAAGACTTATTGGAGGAAAAGCCAACTCAAACTCTCAAAAAAACTTTCAAACAGCTCAATGAAAGAACAAGAATACTGTTTTGGACCGTTTTGACATAGCAGTTCCATTAATTTAGTTCCAAAGGTTTATGTGACAAAAAGTTAATTTACTGCTACAATTCCAAACGTAAAGATTTATGGCATTGCAGTCTGCCTATATGGTGTAATGTGTCAAGAGCTGCAAAATCTGATCAAATCATTTACTGTAGATGTATATCGATATCAATTTTAGAGATTCTTAACGAAAAACCAAATATTTCAGGAGATCTTGCTTGGTAGTTAGAGATGACAAAAGTCCCAACCAATTTTGGAAATTATGATTTGGACTTCTTTCGCTATATGGAAAATATGATATCATTCTCAGGATCAAATTATTTTACATAACTTGTTAACCCATTCTTATATATTTTGAATCAAACTATATTACATCTACAAATAATTTATCAGTTAAAATATTACTTAAAAGCCAGTAATTGATTTTCAGACCTATTTCATGAGTAATTATTTCAATATTATAAAAATAAAGTAACTTTAAATATTGGACCACATATTTAATGAATATTTGCCAGAGCGAATTTATTATTGAGATGTAATTGCACAATTTTAACGTAATAAGTTGTTTGTTCTCGTTTATATCCGAAATGACTATACAAAAAATCTCAATCATAAATATTTATAATATTTTTATATGGGCCTTAAGCTTTCATAAGGGACAACGTAAATAAACCCAAAGTTATAACGTATTAAAATGATTCAGCTAACTTGTGTTCCTTGGGAAATCTAAATGTTTATTTTGGGTACCAAATATTTACCACTCGGAGCAAACAAGAAATGATTTGTTTGTCTCTGTATTTTCTATATATATACGCTATCATAAATGATAATATAAAAACAAAATAATTTTTTATTAGAAGAATTATTATTAGAAAATTTTGATTAGACTTTTAAAAGAAACGTTCTTAGTATTTTTATATGTCTTAAAAATAGGGCTATAAATTACGCGAATGACGAGTTATTGTTAAATTTAGGAGAGTAATAGATGTCCCTTAAGATAACTAATACAAAGTAAGATTCTCAATCAGTCTGTATTGTCAATATTGCTAGTTAAACATTTTCAGTTCAGTAACGACCGGCTGGCTGGAATATCTTCATGAATCGTTTTTAAGTTAGTTACTAGCCAGTTGGTAGGTTTAAGGCCATGGACCGTGGTTCCGAGCCCACGTTAAGAAATAGAATCTTTCCTGATAACCCTGGTTGGTAAAAAGTAGAATCTATAAAATATTTTTAACAAAATCATTGAACCAACTTCAAAAAATATATAAAGAACTCATTAAAACCTAAAAACTAAAATATGTACCTAATAGTCGATGTAATAACTAAATAAAAATAAAAAAACCTTATTTAACCTATATACTACATGTATCTTATATTCTGGTATATACGTACAATTCTACAATACGTAATACGTATACGTATAAGTGTGCAATATTTCTACGAGGTCTTATATGCTATAGTTTGTGTTTGAAAAGCAAACTGAATGGCTTTTGTACTGAACGATATCTGATTTTCCGTCACTTCAGCTCAGCGACAACATTATACACAAATATCTGATTATTTTAGATAAAAAATATGTGAAAACTTTGTATGCGCCTTTGAAATTTGAGCATTTCCATGGGTTTCCCCCACTTCCCCCTACATATCCTGATTTGGTTCCAATGAGAACACCTCGGAAGTACACTCTTTCGAATAAAGAAGGAATTTTGAAAACCCGCCGACAATTGACGGAGAAATCGGCGAAGATACATTAAAAAATATATACAGCCGAACATAGAATCTCCTCCTCTATCGAAGTCGGTTAAAAATATCAAAAAGAAAAGTTTAGCAACAGGAAGATTGAGTAAGTAAATATAGGAAGAACAAAATTATTTATACGTTATGGTGGTAATTATCTGATCAAATTAGACCGATTATGGAAAACTGATCTCTTGCGTTCCTTTTGTTTAAATAAGTAATCCACATACTAAATTGTAATATATCCTATGCTTCCGCAGTATCTAATATGTAGAAATGTTAATAGATTTCTTGTCATGGAATGAATTTAACACAACGTTGAAATTTCCAAGAAATAATCCAAAAGTTGTATACATTTACTTACAGCTTAGTTCCATTCTGGAACTCCATCTCCATGATCAGCAAAATTAGGAAAATTATTTAAAAAATTTTTAATTTTAACACTTTTAAGAAAAGAAAAGGTATAGTAATATCTACTAATTAATGAATATCCCCTTACTACTAATACTTATATTACATTATTTAATTTGTGTAACATCTTGTTCTGTTCGACCATCAACAGAACCTATAATTTTCGATTACTATTTCTTTTACTAGACTAGATTTTATATTATTAATATTGAAACTCTCTTAATATAAATTACATTCAAACAACTAGTGGTTTTTTCTGATTTTATTCAATGGCTGTTGAGTGATAAGTTCTAATTTTAAAACCAACTGTCAATGCAAAAGCAGTTTTGATTTGTGTTATATTGCATTTTAGTAAATTTATTGTCATAGAATTAATTTAACACAACGTTGAAATTTCCAAGAAATAATCCAAAAGTCGTATACATTTCTTTACAGCTTAGTTCCAATATGGAACTCCATCTCTATGATCAGTAAAATTAGGAAAATTGTTTTAAAATGTTCTAATTTTAACACTTTTAAGAAAAGACAATATATAGTAATATTTACTACTTAATAAAT
Organism: Rhynchophorus ferrugineus; assembly: GCF_030347505.1. NCBI lineage: Eukaryota > Metazoa > Arthropoda > Insecta > Coleoptera > Curculionidae > Rhynchophorus > Rhynchophorus ferrugineus. Next base: position 82,968,042 of record NW_027472580.1, on the reverse strand, counting down.
ATCCACTTACTACTAACACTTATATTACATTATTTGATTTGTGTAACATCTTGTTCTGTTCGACCATCAACAGAACCTATAATTTTCGATTACTCTTTCTTTTACTAGACTAGATTTTATATTATAAATATTCACACTCTCTTAATATAAATTATATTCAAACAACTAGTGGTTCCTTCTGATTTTATTCAATGGCTGTTGAGTGATAAGCTCTAATTTAAAACCAACTGTCGATGCAAAAGCAGTTTTGATTTATATTATATTGCATTTTAGTAGATTTCTTGTCACAGAATTAATTTAACACAACGTAGAAATTTCCCAGAAATAATCCACAAGTCGTATACATTTACTTACGGCTTGGTTCCATTCTGGAACTCCATCTCTATGATCAGTAAAATTAGGAAAATTATTTAAGAATGTTCTAATTTTAACACTTTTAAGAAAAGAAAATATATAGTAATATTTACTAATTAATAAATATCCACTTACTACTAATACTTATATTACATTATTTGATTTGTGTAACATCTTGTTCTGTTCGACCATCAACAGAACCTATAATTTTCGATTACTATTTCTTTTACTAGACTAGATTTTATATTATAAATATTCACACTCTCTTAATATAAATTATATTCAAACAACTAGTGGTTCCTTCTGATTTTATTCAATGGCTGTTGAGTGATAAGCTCTAATTTAAAACCAACTGTCGATGCAAAAGCAGTTTTGATTTATATTATATTGCATTTTAGTAAATTTATTGTCATAGAATTAATTTAACACAACGTTGAAATTTCCAAGAAATAATCCAAAAGTCGTATACATTTCTTTACAGCTTAGTTCCAATATGGAACTCCATCTCTATGATCAGTAAAATTAGGAAAATTGTTTTAAAATGTTCTAATTTTAACACTTTTAAGAAAAGACAATATATAGTAATATTTACTACTTAATAAATATCCACTTACTACTAACACTTATATTACATTATTTGATTTGTGTAACATCTTGTTCTGTTCGACCATCAACAGAACCTATAATTTTCGATTACTCTTTCTTTTACTAGACTAGATTTTATATTATTAATATTGAAACTCTCTTAATATAAATTACATTCAAACAACTAGTGGTTTTTTCTGATTTTATTCAATGGCTGTTGAGTGATAAGCTCTAATTTTAAAACCAACTGTCAATGCAAAAGCAGTTTTGATTTGTGTTATATTGCATTTTAGTAAATTTCTTGTCATAGAATTAATTTAACACAACGTTCAAATATCCAAGAAATGATCCACAAGTCGTATACATTTATTTACGGCTTGGTTCCATTCTGGAACTCCATCTCTATGATCAGTAAAATTAGGAAAATTATTTAAGAATGTTCTAATTTTAACACTTTTAAGAAAAGAAAAGGTATAGTAATATTTACTAATTAATGAATATCCACTTACTACTAATACTTATATTACATTATTTGATTTGTGTAACATCTTGTTCTGTTCGACCATCAACAGAACCTATAATTTTCGATTACTATTTCTTTTACTAGACTAGATTTTATATTATAAATATTCACACTCTCTTAATATAAATTATATTCAAACAACTAGTGGTTCCTTCTGATTTTATTCAATGGCTGTTGAGTGATAAGCTCTAATTTAAAACCAACTGTCGCTGCAAAAGCAGTTTTGATTTGTGTTATATTGCATTTTAGTAAATTTCTTGTCATAGAATTAATTTAACACAACGTTGAAATTTCCCAGAAATAATCCACAAGTCGTATACATTTACTTACGGCTTGGTTCCATTCTGGAACTCCATCTCTATGATCAGTAAAATTAGGAAAATTATTTAAGAATGTTCTAATTTTAACACTTTTAAGAAAAGAAAATATATAGTAATATTTACTAATTAATAAATATCCACTTATTACTAATACTTATATTACATTATTTGATTTGTGTAACATCTTGTTCTGTTCGACCATCAACAGAACCTATAATTTTCGATTACTATTTCTTTTACTAGTCTAGATTTTATATTATAAATATTCACACTCTCTTAATATAAATTATATTCAAACAACTAGTGGTTCCTTCTGATTTTATTCAATGGCTGTTGAGTGATGAGCTCTAATTTAAAACCAACTGTCGATGCAAAAGCAGTTTTGATTTGTGTTATATTGCATTTTAGTAAATTTCTTGTCATAGAATTAATTTAACACAACGTTGAAATTTCCCAGAAATAATCCACAAGTCGTATACATTTACTTACGGCTTGGTTCCATTCTGGAACTCCATCTCTATGATCAGTAAAATTAGGAAAATTATTTAAGAATGTTCTAATTTTAACACTTTTAAGAAAAGAAAATATATAGTAATATTTACTAATTAATAAATATCCACTTATTACTAATACTTATATTACATTATTTGATTTGTGTAACATCTTGTTCTGTTCGACCATCAACAGAACCTATAATTTTCGATTACTATTTCTTTTACTAGACTAGATTTTATATTATAAATATTCACACTCTCTTAATATAAATTATATTCAAACAACTAGTGGTTCCTTCTGATTTTATTCAATGGCTGTTGAGTGATAAGCTCTAATTTAAAACCAACTGTCGATGCAAAAGCAGTTTTGATTTGTGTTATATTGCATTTTAGTAAATTTCTTGTCATAGAATTAATTTAACACAACGTTGAAATTTCCCAGAAATAATCCACAAGTCGTATACATTTACTTACGGCTTGGTTCCATTCTGGAACTCCATCTCTATGATCAGTAAAATTAGGAAAATTATTTAAGAATGTTCTAATTTTAACACTTTTAAGAAAAGAAAATATATAGTAATATTTACTAATTAATAAATATCCACTTATTACTAATACTTATATTACATTATTTGATTTGTGTAACATCTTGTTCTGTTCGACCATCAACAGAACCTATAATTTTCGATTACTATTTCTTTTACTAGACTAGATTTTATATTATAAATATTCACACTCTCTTAATATAAATTATATTCAAACAACTAGTGGTTCCTTCTGATTTTATTCAATGGCTGTTGAGTGATAAGCTCTAATTTAAAACCAACTGTCGATGCAAAAGCAGTTTTGATTTATATTATATTGCATTTTAGTAGATTTCTTGTCACAGAATTAATTTAACACAACGTAGAAATTTCCCAGAAATAATCCACAAGTCGTATACATTTACTTACGGCTTGGTTCCATTCTGGAACTCCATCTCTATGATCAGTAAAATTAGGAAAATTATTTAAGAATGTTCTAATTTTAACACTTTTAAGAAAAGAAAATATATAGTAATATTTACTAATTAATAAATATCCACTTACTACTAATACTTATATTACATTATTTGATTTGTGTAACATCTTGTTCTGTTCGACCATCAACAGAACCTATAATTTTCGATTACTATTTCTTTTACTAGACTAGATTTTATATTATAAATATTCACACTCTCTTAATATAAATTATATTCAAACAACTAGTGGTTCCTTCTGATTTTATTCAATGGCTGTTGAGTGATAAGCTCTAATTTAAAACCAACTGTCGATGCAAAAGCAGTTTTGATTTATATTATATTGCATTTTAGTAGATTTCTTGTCACAGAATTAATTTAACACAACGTAGAAATTTCCCAGAAATAATCCACAAGTCATATACATTTACTTACGGCTTGGTTCCATTCTGGAACTCCATCTCTATGATCAGTAAAATTAGGAAATTTATTTAAGAATGTTCTAATTTTAACACTTTTAAGAAAAGAAAATATATGGTAATATTTACTAATTAATAAATATCCACTTACTACTAATACTTATATTACATTATTTGATTTGTGTAACATCTTGTTCTGTTCGACCATCAACAGAACCTATAATTTTCGATTACTATTTCTTTTACTAGACTAGATTTTATATTATAAATATTCACACTCTCTTAATATAAATTATATTCAAACAACTAGTGGTTCCTTCTGATTTTATTCAATGGCTGTTGAGTGATAAGCTCTAATTTAAAACCAACTGTCGATGCAAAAGCAGTTTTGATTTATATTATATTGCATTTTAGTATATTTCTTGTCACAGAATTAATTTAACACAACGTAGAAATTTCCCAGAAATAATCCACAAGTCGTATACATTTACTTACGGCTTGGTTCCATTCTGGAACTCCATCTCTATGATCAGTAAAATTAGGAAAATTATTTAAGAATGTTCTAATTTTAACACTTTTAAGAAAAGAAAATATATAGTAATATTTACTAATTAATAAATATCCACTTATTACTAATACTTATATTACATTATTTGATTTGTGTAACATCTTGTTCTGTTCGACCATCAACAGAACCTATAATTTTCGATTACTATTTCTTTTACTAGACTAGATTTTATATTATAAATATTCACACTCTCTTAATATAAATTATATTCAAACAACTAGTGGTTCCTTCTGATTTTATTCAATGGCTGTTGAGTGATAAGCTCTAATTTAAAACCAACTGTCGATGCAAAAGCAGTTTTGATTTGTGTTATATTGCATTTTAGTAAATTTCTTGTCATAGAATTAATTTAACACAACGTTGAAATTTCCCAGAAATAATCCACAAGTCGTATACATTTACTTACGGCTTGGTTCCATTCTGGAACTCCATCTCTATGATCAGTAAAATTAGGAAAATTATTTAAGAATGTTCTAATTTTAACACTTTTAAGAAAAGAAAATATATAGTAATATTTACTAATTAATAAATATCCACTTATTACTAATACTTATATTACATTATTTGATTTGTGTAACATCTTGTTCTGTTCGACCATCAACAGAACCTATAATTTTCGATTACTATTTCTTTTACTAGACTAGATTTTATATTATAAATATTCACACTCTCTTAATATAAATTATATTCAAACAACTAGTGGTTCCTTCTGATTTTATTCAATGGCTGTTGAGTGATAAGCTCTAATTTAAAACCAACTGTCGATGCAAAAGCAGTTTTGATTTATATTATATTGCATTTTAGTAGATTTCTTGTCACAGAATTAATTTAACACAACGTAGAAATTTCCCAGAAATAATCCACAAGTCGTATACATTTACTTACGGCTTGGTTCCATTCTGGAACTCCATCTCTATGATCAGTAAAATTAGGAAAATTATTTAAGAATGTTCTAATTTTAACACTTTTAAGAAAAGAAAATATATAGTAATATTTACTAATTAATAAATATCCACTTACTACTAATACTTATATTACATTATTTGATTTGTGTAACATCTTGTTCTGTTCGACCATCAACAGAACCTATAATTTTCGATTACTATTTCTTTTACTAGACTAGATTTTATATTATAAATATTCACACTCTCTTAATATAAATTATATTCAAACAACTAGTGGTTCCTTCTGATTTTATTCAATGGCTGTTGAGTGATAAGCTCTAATTTAAAACCAACTGTCGATGCAAAAGCAGTTTTGATTTATATTATATTGCATTTTAGTAGATTTCTTGTCACAGAATTAATTTAACACAACGTAGAAATTTCCCAGAAATAATCCACAAGTCATATACATTTACTTACGGCTTGGTTCCATTCTGGAACTCCATCTCTATGATCAGTAAAATTAGGAAATTTATTTAAGAATGTTCTAATTTTAACACTTTTAAGAAAAGAAAATATATGGTAATATTTACTAATTAATAAATATCCACTTACTACTAATACTTATATTACATTATTTGATTTGTGTAACATCTTGTTCTGTTCGACCATCAACAGAACCTATAATTTTCGATTACTATTTCTTTTACTAGACTAGATTTTATATTATAAATATTCACACTCTCTTAATATAAATTATATTCAAACAACTAGTGGTTCCTTCTGATTTTATTCAATGGCTGTTGAGTGATAAGCTCTAATTTAAAACCAACTGTCGATGCAAAAGCAGTTTTGATTTATATTATATTGCATTTTAGTATATTTCTTGTCACAGAATTAATTTAACACAACGTAGAAATTTCCCAGAAATAATCCACAAGTCGTATACATTTACTTACGGCTTGGTTCCATTCTGGAACTCCATCTCTATGATCAGTAAAATTAGGAAAATTATTTAAGAATGTTCTAATTTTAACACTTTTAAGAAAAGAAAATATATAGTAATATTTATTAATTAATAAATATCCACTTACTACTAATACTTATATTACATTATTTGATTTGTGTAACATCTTGTTCTGTTCGACCATCAACAGAACCTATAATTTTCGATTAATCTTTCTTTTACTAGACTATATTTTATATTATTAATATTTAAACTCTCTTAATATAAATTATATTCAAACAACTTGTGGTTTCTTCTGATTTTATTCAATGGCTGTTGAGTGATAAGGTCTAATTTTAAAACCAACTGTCAATGCAAAAGCAGTTTTGATTTGTGCTATATTGCATTTTGAAGATGATACAAAATATTTTAACTATTTGAACTTAAATCTTAGTGTCAGAAATTTTAAACAATTACCAGAATTTTGTAATTAATTAGATCTCTTAAATTAATAATTTGATCTCTAATTAGATAACAAATAGTCAATATTGGAACTAAAATTTCAAAATTACCAACATAAAATCAATATAACATTAGTGTTAACTCGGTAGATACTGTTAACACAATGAGATTTTATAATAGGTTATATAAATCTAACAATGTCCTATATACGCAAAAGCGCTAAATTACCCAATTTAACTTCTTAATGTCTTTGGCGTCCTCCAATGCCGAGAATGACTCATAACGGTATGAAAATCCCGACACAGTTGGATGCATGATATCGGCGTCATACACATTTATCTCTGGACTTATTAATGATCCGAGTCCACATTTTAAACTGGGTCAAATTTATCCAATTTAAAAGTTTCGCATGACAAAAAGGACCCTAACATAAGCCAAGCCCATCACAATATCCTAAATCCTTTATATTCGGTAAATATTTGACTACGCATAAAACATGTCAGTTTTCCTGACAAAATATGGATATTTTGGTTTGAACATTTAGAGGGCAAGAAAAATGAATATATATTACATGTTGTGCAAAAGGAAGTTCTGGAGATTCATGCCACAATAGTTGTATGTTATATATACCTGCAACATATTTATTACAACTAGTGCACTAAAATATTTTGCTTTCTTGTACTGAATCTTTAGGAAAAGTTTAAAAAAATTGTTTCATAATCATTAAAAGTTGCACCTTCAGAGCGTAACATATAATATTGAAGTTCTCTCGGCTTATCTGGTTTAGGGATAACCCTGTCAGTGAGTGATCAGTCGATAAGAGTCCTTCTTTTTATGGTATATTGAATAATTCAAATACTGGGAGAATAGTATGCTAGAGAGCAATTGTCTTTTTGTTATGATTATTTTGGCATTTGTAAAACTTAAAACGCTAACGATGTTTTGTGCAATGCAATCACTAAAACCTGGATTTTGAATTTAATTTGATGTTGCTGCCAATATTCAGTCAAGGTTGGCTGATGTTCTATCTCCCATATAGATTTTCCCACACTTGTACTCATCTGCTATTTTTTTATTTTTGGGTTTAATTGGGTCTGTCTAAAGTCTAAAAAACTAATCAAATATTTAAATGTTTTATAAATTGCCTAAAAGCAAGAATATAATATTTTTATATGAACTACATCTTACCTGAGGTGTGCTTAGAGTACGAGATTAATACATAGAGAATGTATTTTCCAAATTATATTAAAACTAATGCGCTTAAGCTAAAGTTAAGAATACACTCAACAGGTCAATTGAAAATTCCTCGGCCTACCATAGTACAACATATATTTTGGCAAAATTTATTTATTTTTATTCAACCTAATTCCCTTCAAGGGTGACACAGTGATTATAGCGATCCTCCAACTTTTCAATACCATTTTTGTAGTACTATTTGTCCTTTGGTTCAAAATAGGCCTCAGTTTCGGCGATCAACTCGTCATTCGATAAAAAGTTCTTCCCAGCGAGCTTTCTTTTGAAATCTGAGAACAGAACATAATCGCTGAGGGTCAGATCTGGAGAAAACGGTTCAATTCGAAGCCCAGTGCATGGATGTTTTCCATTATGTCTTCATGTCTTGGAGAAGCAGCACTTTCTTTTTCCTCAAATGCTCCGTTTTTCGGCGATTTCGTCATTCAAACGGTCAATAACGCTACGTAATAGTCGATGTTGATGGTCCTTCTTTTTTCAAGATAGTCAATGAAAATTATTCCATGCGCATCCCAAAATACTAACGCCATAACCTTGCCAACTGACTGCTGCGTTTTCCCACGCTTTGGAGCGGGTTCATCGTATGCAGTCCACTCGGATGGTTGTCAATTGGACTTTGGATTGAAATGATGGAGCCATACTTCATCCATTGTCACATATTGACACAAAAACTCAGGTTTATTACGCTTGATCATTACTTGTTTATTACACTGCTCGGAATCATCAACTCGTCGTTGTTTTTGGTCAAAAGTGAGCTCGCGCGGCACCGTAATCAATTTGTAACCCTGAATATCTATTGTTTTCGGCATTTTCAAACGTAGTAATATGATATATTACGCAGCGACTTAAAAGGCTAAAATAATGTTTGCCGGTTTATAACCTGTAGTAATTATAACTAATATTTTAAATAATTTAGCCTACATCTGACAACAAGACGGTGACCGGCTGTCAGATGTATGAAAAATTCTTGAAAGCAATAGTGATAAGAGATATTAACTCTTACCTATAAATTATTGTGGCTGTATAATTAACTGTAGTTTTTAGATATGCTAAAATGTTAAAATAAATTATATTTGATAAAATTTTTGTTCAATTATTTTATTTAGGTTAGAATTTTTTTGTATGTCAAAGATAAACTGAGTTAAAACTCAAAGGTGATCTGGCAACATTGCAATATTTCGACGTCGCAAATATCCATGATGCATTACTAAAAAAACTTTGAATAGACTATATGTAGCTAAATACTTTGGTTAAGTATCAACGAATATACAAAAAATATTAGCGATTGCTTCGGTACGAATTAGGGAGCAAAGTGCGTTGGTAAACTTCGTAGGCTAAAGCTTGTATTCATCTTGACCACACGAGCTAGATAACATCTAAATCCCAAGAAATATTATACCAATTTTTTTAAAAGTTTAACTCGCTGGCTTTAATGTACCGTTTGCAGTTGGTTAAGATCATTACTCCTAGTACTTATTATTGTTGTTATTTATTATTATATTTACTATTGAACCATAGCTTCTTATATTTCCATGTTGTACTAAAATCAGTACATTCAAAATATCCAGCACTTAACTATTTCTTCAACAAAAAAAGAATTGTTACAACGTTAGATGTTTATATGTAAATTATGATAATTAGCATGAGTATATAATATGCGACATTAACTAGAATTGCGTTCACTTCAAGTGTTGATTAAGGCAGCAGAAGAATCAGTAATTTAATATTACACAAACATTTGGCAATGAAAGCTGAAACTTTCTAACTAATTCTACATCATTTTAAAAATTACACCAAACTTATTTTAAAACACCATTTAATTAGATCAATGCAGTTCTGATTGGGCACTCGGTGATTTTTTTTAAATTCCTATACATCAACAAGACAACGAGGGAAAATGTGGCGCCGTTATTGTCAAAATACATATTTAAAAAATCAAGATGTATCAAAATAAAGGTAAAAACATATAGTCGGTGTAAAATTATTTGGAAAAACAGTAAATCCCTTTTGATAAATATTTAATGTAATTTATTTACATATATTTGTTACATAAGGTTAAATAAAATTGAAATAGTAATTGAGAGAATTTGCTTTCTCTCCAAAGAGATGTTAGCGAAAGGAACATTGTCTATTAAAATAATAAATTAACCGGATTAATGGCGCAGTGGTAAAGGCGATAGGACGGTCCTCCGACTGTTGCGATAGCCGCGGGTTCGAATCCTGCTGGGACATGGTCGTAGATTTATGTTTGTGATTGTCCTAGGCAAGAGTGTAAAATATTACAACGAAAATGATCCCAATAATGCTACTAACCAGGCTGGGTAAGACCGAATGTATTCTGGGATGATTTCTAAAGTTGGTCACTCGCCAGTCGGTAGGCCTAATGCTTAGGACCGTGGTTCGGATCCCACGTTAAACTGTAGATCCAGTCCAGATATACCCCTAGTAGGTAAAAGGAGACTTTAAAATATATTTAAAACAAAATAAATTAAGAGTTTTATTAGAAAATTATAGTACATTTGACAGTTGTAGAAATTTAATAGAAAAAAAAATTATAGAAAAAAGTTGTCGACAAGATAACATAAGTTATGGTATGCGAAAGTTTTTAAAAAACTGAAACTATTAATTTGCATTAAAAATTGTTTTATTTCACTGCGAGAATAGGTGAACTTGTTGAACTGCAATACAGTGCCACACTGAGGGATCTTGTCTGCTAGAAAACAGGTCAGCCGGATAGACACTGCCATATTACATAACAGGTATCCACTAAGCTCCAACAACCACTATGAGCGATTCAAAAATAAAATCATGTTTTCCATACTGAACAACAAATTTACCTAGTAATATACCCATACTAAATTAAAATCTAACTGTGTCCCCATCTTTGATGATATTGCTACGTTAGCGTTAAGGAAATATCATTAAGAGAGAGCAATTAAGCTGATTTTAATTATTCAAAAGTCGAGTACAAACTTTCGCCATATTACGTTAATGCCGAAACTAAGTAGTGCTCCTATATATAAGTTACATTATTTGTAGCTGAATTTTCTCTAATAATAAATAAACTTGCTCACGTACGAAAAGAAAATATATAAATTAATATTTGTTTGTTTCAGTAAATGTTGTTGATGGAGAAATCCTGTTCATCACTAAGGTTAGCCGACTTCATATGGGCGTGTACCTTTGCATCGCTTCTAATGGAGTACCACCTTCCATCAGCAAAAGAGTACAACTAAAAGTGCAATGTAAGTATAATCTATTTATTTATGTGTATTCAAAAGTAAAATGGGATATTAAAATTATTCTATTGTTTTCATTATAATTTTTATCCCGTATAATAATGAATATACATCAGTTTTTCTTCTAATATTTTAAATTATATAGTTTATTCAGATACTAATCATGGAATTTGTTTTTGAGTTAAAGACATTTGTTACCGAAGCCCATAAAATACATTTAGAAATCTGCTCAAAATGTCAAAGAAATTTCAATTAGCTTGCAGTTAATAGATCGACTATTTTCATCAGATTATATGCGATTGGGAAAAGTTCAAAAGGAGAGAAAATGGTTACGACTTGAAAGAAAATACCAGTTGATTGAAAGTGTAATTTGGAACCGTTTCAACATCTCCGTTTCATTGCTTGACCGACAAAAAATAATAATTTTCAGTATCTTAAACTTAACCTAAATTTTAAATTCGATGGTTTTAATATTTCTCTATAAAAGATAACAGTTTTACTTCTAATATTTTAAATTATATAGTTTATTCAGATACTAATCATGTAATTTGTTTTTGAGTTAAAGACATTTGTTACCGAAGCCCATAAAATACTTTTAGAAATCTGCTCAAAATATCAAAGAAATTTCAACTAGTTTGCAGTTAATAGATCTACTATTTTCATCAGATTATATGCGATTGGGAAAAGTTCAAAAGGGAGAAAATGGTTACCACTTGAAATAAAATACCAGTTGACTGAAAGTGTAATTTGGAACCGTTTCAATATCTCCGTTTCATTGCTTGACCGACAAAAAATAATAATTTTCAGTATCTTAAATTTAACCTAAATTTTAAATTAGATGGTTTTTATATTTCTCTATAAAAGATAACAGTTTTTCTTCTAATATTTTAAATTATATAGTTTATTCAGATACTAATTATGGAATTTGTTTCTGAGTTAAAGACATTTGTCACCGAAGCCCATAAAATACTTTTAGAAATCTGCTCAAAATATCAAAGAAATTTCAACTAGTTTGCAGTTAATAGATGGACTATTTTCATCAGATTATATGCGATTGGGAAACGTTCAAAAGCAGAGAAAATGGTTACCACTTGAAAGAAAATACCAGTTGATTGAAAGTGTAATTTGGAATCGTTTCAACATCTCCGTTTCATTGCTTGACCGACAAAATATAATAATTTTCAGTATCTTAAACTTAACCTAAATTTTAAATTAGATGGTTTTTATATTTCTCTATAAAAGATAACAGTTTTTCTTCTAATATTTTAAATTATATAGTTTATTCAGATACTAATCATGGAATTTGTTTCTGAGTTAAAGACATTTGTCACCGAAACCCATAAAATACTTTTAGAAATCTGCTCAAAATATCAAAGAAATTTCAACTAGTTTGCAGTTAATAGATGGACTATTTTCATCAGGTTATATGCGATTTGGAAACGTTCAAAAGCAGAGAAAATGGTTACCACTTGAAATAAAATACCAGTTGATTGAAAGTGTAATTTGGAACCGTTTCAACATCTCCATTTCATTGCTTGACCGACAAAAAATAATAATTTTCAGTATCTTAAACTTAACCTAAATTTTAAATTAGATGGTTTTTATATTTCTATATAAAAGATAACAGTTTTTCTTCTAATATTTTAAATTATATAGTTTATTCAGATACTAATCATGGAATTTGTTTCTGAGTTAGACATTTGTCACCGAAGCCCATAAAATACTTTTAGAAATCTGCTCAAAATATCAAAGAAATTTCAACTAGTTTGCAGTTAATAGATGGACTATTTTCATCAGATTATATGCGATTGGGAAACGTTCAAAAGCAGAGAAAATGGTTACCACTTGAAAGAAAATACCAGTTGATTGAAAGTGTAATTTGGAATCGTTTCAACATCTCCGTTTCATTGCTTGACCGACAAAAAATAATAATTTTCAGTATCTTAAACTTAACCTAAATTTTAAATTAGATGGTTTTTATATTTCTCTATAAAAGATAACAGTTTTTCTTCTAATATTTTAAATTATATAGTTTATTCAGATACTAATTATGGAATTTGTTTCTGAGTTAAAGACATTTGTCACCGAAGCCCATAAAATACTTTTAGAAATCTGCTCAAAATATCAAAGAAATTTCAACTAGATTGGAGTTAATAGATGGACTATTTTCATCAGATTATATGCGATTGGGAAACGTTCAAAAGCAGAGAAAATGGTTACCACTTGAAATAAAATACCAGTTGATTGAAAGTGTAATTTGGAATCGTTTCAACATCTCCGTTTCATTGCTTGACCGACAAAAAATAATAATTTTCAGTATCTTAAACTTAACCTAAATTTTAAATTAGATGGTTTTTATATTTCTCTATAAAAGATAACAGTTTTTCTTCTAATATTTTAAATTATATAGTTTATTCAGATACTAATCATGGAATTTGTTTCTGAGTTAAAGACATTTGTTACCGAAACCCATAAAATACTTTTAGAAATCTGCTCAAAATATCAAAGAAATTTCAACTAGTTTGCAGTTAATAGATGGACTATTTTCATCAGATTATATGCGATTGGGAAACGTTCAAAAGCAGAGAAAATGGTTACCACTTGAAATAAAATACCAGTTGATTGAAAGTGTAATTTGGAACCGTTTCAACATCTCCGTTTCATTGCTTGACCGACCAAAAATAATAATTTTCACTATCTTAAACTTAACCTAAATTTTAAATTAGATGGTTTTTATATTTCTCTATAAAAGATAACAGTTTTTCTTCTAATATTTTAAATTATATAGTTTATTCAGATACTAATCATGGAATTTGTTTCTGAGTTAAAGACATTTGTCACCGAAACCCATAAAATACTTTTAGAAATCTGCTCAAAATATCAAAGAAATTTCAACTAGTTTGCAGTTAATAGATGGACTATTTTCATCAGATTATATGCGATTGGGAAACGTTCAAAAGCAGAGAAAATGGTTACCACTTGAAATAAAATACCAGTTGATTGAAAGTGTAATTTGGAACCGTTTCAACATCTCCGTTTCATTGCTTGACCGACAAAAAATAATAATTTTCAGTATCTTAAACTTAACCTAAATTTTAAATTAGATGGTTTTTATATTTCTCTATAAAAGATAACAGTTTTTCTTCTAATATTTTAAATTATATAGTTTATTCAGATACTAATTATGGAATTTGTTTCTGAGTTAAAGACATTTGTCACCGAAGCCCATAAAATACTTTTAGAAATCTGCTCAAAATATCAAAGAAATTTCAACTAGTTTGCAGTTAATAGATGGACTATTTTCATCAGATTATATGCGATTGGGAAACGTTCAAAAGCAGAGAAAATGGTTACCACTTGAAAGAAAATACCAGTTGATTGAAAGTGTAATTTGGAATCGTTTCAACATCTCCGTTTCATTGCTTGACCGACAAAAAATAATAATTTTCAGTATCTTAAACTTAACCTAAATTTTAAATTAGATGGTTTTTATATTTCTCTATAAAAGATAACAGTTTTTCTTCTAATATTTTAAATTATATAGTTTATTCAGATACTAATTATGGAATTTGTTTCTGAGTTAAAGACATTTGTCACCGAAGCCCATAAAATACTTTTAGAAATCTGCTCAAAATATCAAAGAAATTTCAACTAGTTTGCAGTTAATAGATGGACTATTTTCATCAGATTATATGCGATTGGGAAACGTTCAAAAGCAGAGAAAATGGTTACCACTTGAAAGAAAATACCAGTTGATTGAAAGTGTAATTTGGAATCGTTTCAACATCTCCGTTTCATTGCTTGACCGACAAAAAATAATAATTTTCAGTATCTTAAACTTAACCTAAATTTTAAATTAGATGGTTTTTATATTTCTCTATAAAAGATAACAGTTTTTCTTCTAATATTTTAAATTATATAGTTTATTCAGATACTAATCATGGAATTTGTTTCTGAGTTAAAGACATTTGTCACCGAAACCCATAAAATACTTTTAGAAATCTGCTCAAAATATCAAAGAAATTTCAACTAGTTTGCAGTTAATAGATGGACTATTTTCATCAGATTATATGCGATTGGGAAACGTTCAAAAGCAGAGAAAATGGTTACCACTTGAAATAAAATACCAGTTGATTGAAAGTGTAATTTGGAACCGTTTCAACATCTCCGTTTCATTGCTTGACCGACAAAAAATAATAATTTTCAGTATCTTAAACTTAACCTAAATTTTAAATTAGATGGTTTTTATATTTCTCTATAAAAGATAACAGTTTTTCTTCTAATATTTTAAATTATATAGTTTATTCAGATACTAATCATGGAATTTGTTTCTGAGTTAAAGACATTTGTCACCGAAGCCCATAAAATACTTTTAGAAATCTGCTCAAAATATCAAAGAAATTTCAACTAGTTTGCAGTTAATAGATGGACTATTTTCATCAGATTATATGCGATTGGGAAACGTTCAAAAGCAGAGAAAATGGTTACCACTTGAAAGAAAATACCAGTTGATTGAAAGTGTAATTTGGAATCGTTTCAACATCTCCGTTTCATTGCTTGACCGACAAAAAATAATAATTTTCAGTATCTTAAACTTAACCTAAATTTTAAATTAGATGGTTTTTATATTTCTCTATAAAAGATAACAGTTTTTCTTCTAATATTTTAAATTATATAGTTTATTCAGATACTAATTATGGAATTTGTTTCTGAGTTAAAGACATTTGTCACCGAAGCCCATAAAATACTTTTAGAAATCTGCTCAAAATATCAAAGAAATTTCAAGAAACGTTCAAAAGCAGAGAAAATGGTTACCACTTGAAAGAAAATACCAGTTGATTGAAAGTGTAATTTGGAATCGTTTCAACATCTCCGTTTCATTGCTTGACCGACAAAAAATAATAATTTTCAGTATCTTAAACTTAACCTAAATTTTAAATTAGATGGTTTTTATATTTCTCTATAAAAGGTAACAGTTTTTCTTCTAATATTTTAAATTATATAGTTTATTCAGATACTAATCATGGAATTTGTTTCTGAGTTAAAGACATTTGTCACCGAAACCCATAAAATACTTTTAGAAATCTGCTCAAAATATCAAAGAAATTTCAACTAGTTTGCAGTTAATAGATGGACTATTTTCATCAGATTATATGCGATTGGGAAACGTTCAAAAGCAGAGAAAATGGTTACCACTTGAAATAAAATACCAGTTGATTGAAAGTGTAATTTGGAACCGTTTCAACATCTCCGTTTCATTGCTTGACCGACAAAAAATAATAATTTTCAGTATCTTAAACTTAACTTAAATTTTAAATTAGATGGTTTTTATAATTCTCTATAAAAGATAACAGATTTTCTTCTAATATTTTAAATTATATAGTTTATTCAGATACTAATCATGGAATTTGTTTCTGAGTTAAAGACATTTGTCACCGAAACCCATAAAATACTTTTAGAAATCTGCTCAAAATATCAAAGAAATTTCAACTAGTTTGCAGTTAATAGATGGACTATTTTCATCAGATTATATGCGATTGGGAAACGTTCAAAAGCAGAGAAAATGGTTACCACTTGAAATAAAATACCAGTTGATTGAAAGTGTAATTTGGAACCGTTTCAACATCTCCGTTTCATTGCTTGACCGACAAAAAATAATAATTTTCAGTATCTTAAACTTAACCTAAATTTTAAATTAGATGGTTTTTATATTTCTCTATAAAAGATAACAGTTTTTCTTCTAATATTTTAAATTATATAGTTTATTCAGATACTAATCATGGAATTTGTTTCTGAGTTAAAGACATTTGTCACCGAAACCCATAAAATACTTTTAGAAATCTGCTCAAAATATCAAAGAAATTTCAACTAGTTTGCAGTTAATAGATGGACTATTTTCATCAGATTATATGCGATTGGGAAACGTTCAAAAGCAGAGAAAATGGTTACCACTTGAAATAAAATACCAGTTGATTGAAAGTGTAATTTGGAACCGTTTCAACATCTCCGTTTCATTGCTTGACCGACAAAAAATAATAATTTTCAGTATCTTAAACTTAACCTAAATTTTAAATTAGATGGTTTTTATATTTCTCTATAAAAGATAACAGTTTTTCTTCTAATATTTTAAATTATATAGTTTATTCAGATACTAATCATGGAATTTGTTTCTGAGTTAAAGACATTTGTCACCGAAACCCATAAAATACTTTTAGAAATCTGCTCAAAATATCAAAGAAATTTCAACTAGTTTGCAGTTAATAGATGGACTATTTTCATCAGATTATATGCGATTGGGAAACGTTCAAAAGCAGAGAAAATGGTTACCACTTGAAATAAAATACCAGTTGATTGAAAGTGTAATTTGGAACCGTTTCAACATCTCCGTTTCATTGCTTGACCGACAAAAAATAATAATTTTCAGTATCTTAAACTTAACCTAAATTTTAAATTAGATGGTTTTTATATTTCTCTATAAAAGATAACAGTTTTTCTTCTAATATTTTAAATTATATAGTTTATTCAGATACTAATCATGGAATTTGTTTCTGAGTTAAAGACATTTGTCACCGAAACCCATAAAATACTTTTAGAAATCTGCTCAAAATATCAAAGAAATTTCAACTAGTTTGCAGTTAATAGATGGACTATTTTCATCAGATTATATGCGATTGGGAAACGTTCAAAAGCAGAGAAAATGGTTACCACTTGAAAGAAAATACCAGTTGATTGAAAGTGTAATTTGGAACCGTTTCAACATCTCCGTTTCATTGCTTGACCGACCAAAAATAATAATTTTCACTATCTTAAACTTAACCTAAATTTTAAATTAGATGGTTTTTATATTTCTCTATAAAAGATAACAGTTTTTCTTCTAATATTTTAAATTATATAGTTTATTCAGATACTAATCATGGAATTTGTTTCTGAGTTAAAGACATTTGTCACCGAAACCCATAAAATACTTTTAGAAATCTGCTCAAAATATCAAAGAAATTTCAACTAGTTTGCAGTTAATAGATGGACTATTTTCATCAGATTATATGCGATTGGGAAACGTTCAAAAGCAGAGAAAATGGTTACCACTTGAAATAAAATACCAGTTGATTGAAAGTGTAATTTGGAACCGTTTCAACATCTCCGTTTCATTGCTTGACCGACAAAAAATAATAATTTTCAGTATCTTAAACTTAACCTAAATTTTAAATTAGATGGTTTTTATATTTCTCTATAAAAGATAACAGTTTTTCTTCTAATATTTTAAATTATATAGTTTATTCAGATACTAATTATGGAATTTGTTTCTGAGTTAAAGACATTTGTCACCGAAGCCCATAAAATACTTTTAGAAATCTGCTCAAAATATCAAAGAAATTTCAACTAGTTTGCAGTTAATAGATGGACTATTTTCATCAGATTATATGCGATTGGGAAACGTTCAAAAGCAGAGAAAATGGTTACCACTTGAAAGAAAATACCAGTTGATTGAAAGTGTAATTTGGAATCGTTTCAACATCTCCGTTTCATTGCTTGACCGACAAAAAATAATAATTTTCAGTATCTTAAACTTAACCTAAATTTTAAATTAGATGGTTTTTATATTTCTCTATAAAAGATAACAGTTTTTCTTCTAATATTTTAAATTATATAGTTTATTCAGATACTAATTATGGAATTTGTTTCTGAGTTAAAGACATTTGTCACCGAAGCCCATAAAATACTTTTAGAAATCTGCTCATAATATCAAAGAAATTTCAACTAGTTTGCAGTTAATAGATGGACTATTTTCATCAGATTATATGCGATTGGGAAACGTTCAAAAGCAGAGAAAATGGTTACCACTTGAAAGAAAATACCAGTTGATTGAAAGTGTAATTTGGAATCGTTTCAACATCTCCGTTTCATTGCTTGACCGACAAAAAATAATAATTTTCAGTATCTTAAACTTAACCTAAATTTTAAATTAGATGGTTTTTATATTTCTCTATAAAAGATAACAGTTTTTCTTCTAATATTTTAAATTATATAGTTTATTCAGATACTAATCATGGAATTTGTTTCTGAGTTAAAGACATTTGTCACCGAAACCCATAAAATACTTTTAGAAATCTGCTCAAAATATCAAAGAAATTTCAACTAGTTTGCAGTTAATAGATGGACTATTTTCATCAGATTATATGCGATTGGGAAACGTTCAAAAGCAGAGAAAATGGTTACCACTTGAAATAAAATACCAGTTGATTGAAAGTGTAATTTGGAACCGTTTCAACATCTCCGTTTCATTGCTTGACCGACAAAAAATAATAATTTTCAGTATCTTAAACTTAACCTAAATTTTAAATTAGATGGTTTTTATATTTCTCTATAAAAGATAACAGTTTTTCTTCTAATATTTTAAATTATATAGTTTATTCAGATACTAATCATGGAATTTGTTTCTGAGTTAAAGACATTTGTCACCGAAACCCATAAAATACTTTTAGAAATCTGCTCAAAATATCAAAGAAATTTCAACTAGTTTGCAGTTAATAGATGGACTATTTTCATCAGATTATATGCGATTGGGAAACGTTCAAAAGCAGAGAAAATGGTTACCACTTGAAAGAAAATACCAGTTGATTGAAAGTGTAATTTGGAATCGTTTCAACATCTCCGTTTCATTGCTTGACCGACAAAAAATAATAATTTTCAGTATCTTAAACTTAACCTAAATTTTAAATTAGATGGTTTTTATATTTCTCTATAAAAGATAACAGTTTTTCTTCTAATATTTTAAATTATATAGTTTATTCAGATACTAATTATGGAATTTGTTTCTGAGTTAAAGACATTTGTCACCGAAGCCCATAAAATACTTTTAGAAATCTGCTCAAAATATCAAAGAAATTTCAACTAGTTTGCAGTTAATAGATGGACTATTTTCATCAGATTATATGCGATTGGGAAACGTTCAAAAGCAGAGAAAATGGTTACCACTTGAAAGAAAATACCAGTTGATTGAAAGTGTAATTTGGAATCGTTTCAACATCTCCGTTTCATTGCTTGACCGACAAAAAATAATAATTTTCAGTATCTTAAACTTAACCTAAATTTTAAATTAGATGGTTTTTATATTTCTCTATAAAAGGTAACAGTTTTTCTTCTAATATTTTAAATTATATAGTTTATTCAGATACTAATCATGGAATTTGTTTCTGAGTTAAAGACATTTGTCACCGAAACCCATAAAATACTTTTAGAAATCTGCTCAAAATATCAAAGAAATTTCAACTAGTTTGCAGTTAATAGATGGACTATTTTCATCAGATTATATGCGATTGGGAAACGTTCAAAAGCAGAGAAAATGGTTACCACTTGAAATAAAATACCAGTTGATTGAAAGTGTAATTTGGAACCGTTTCAACATCTCCGTTTCATTGCTTGACCGACAAAAAATAATAATTTTCAGTATCTTAAACTTAACCTAAATTTTAAATTAGATGGTTTTTATAATTCTCTATAAAAGATAACAGATTTTCTTCTAATATTTTAAATTATATAGTTTATTCAGATACTAATCATGGAATTTGTTTCTGAGTTAAAGACATTTGTCACCGAAACCCATAAAATACTTTTAGAAATCTGCTCAAAATATCAAAGAAATTTCAACTAGTTTGCAGTTAATAGATGGACTATTTTCATCAGATTATATGCGATTGGGAAACGTTCAAAAGCAGAGAAAATGGTTACCACTTGAAATAAAATACCAGTTGATTGAAAGTGTAATTTGGAACCGTTTCAACATCTCCGTTTCATTGCTTGACCGACAAAAAATAATAATTTTCAGTATCTTAAACTTAACCTAAATTTTAAATTAGATGGTTTTTATATTTCTCTATAAAAGATAACAGTTTTTCTTCTAATATTTTAAATTATATAGTTTATTCAGATACTAATCATGGAATTTGTTTCTGAGTTAAAGACATTTGTCACCGAAACCCATAAAATACTTTTAGAAATCTGCTCAAAATATCAAAGAAATTTCAACTAGTTTGCAGTTAATAGATGGACTATTTTCATCAGATTATATGCGATTGGGAAACGTTCAAAAGCAGAGAAAATGGTTACCACTTGAAATAAAATACCAGTTGATTGAAAGTGTAATTTGGAACCGTTTCAACATCTCCGTTTCATTGCTTGACCGACAAAAAATAATAATTTTCAGTATCTTAAACTTAACCTAAATTTTAAATTAGATGGTTTTTATATTTCTCTATAAAAGATAACAGTTTTTCTTCTAATATTTTAAATTATATAGTTTATTCAGATACTAATCATGGAATTTGTTTCTGAGTTAAAGACATTTGTCACCGAAACCCATAAAATACTTTTAGAAATCTGCTCAAAATATCAAAGAAATTTCAACTAGTTTGCAGTTAATAGATGGACTATTTTCATCAGATTATATGCGATTGGGAAACGTTCAAAAGCAGAGAAAATGGTTACCACTTGAAATAAAATACCAGTTGATTGAAAGTGTAATTTGGAACCGTTTCAACATCTCCGTTTCATTGCTAGACCGACAAAAAATAATAATTTTCAGTATCTTAAACTTAACCTAAATTTTAAATTAGATGGTTTTTATATTTCTCTATAAAAGATAACAGTTTTTCTTCTAATATTTTAAATTATATAGTTTATTCAGATACTAATCATGGAATTTGTTTCTGAGTTAAAGACATTTGTCACCGAAACCCATAAAATACTTTTAGAAATCTGCTCAAAATATCAAAGAAATTTCAACTAGTTTGCAGTTAATAGATGGACTATTTTCATCAGATTATATGCGATTGGGAAACGTTCAAAAGCAGAGAAAATGGTTACCACTTGAAATAAAATACCAGTTGATTGAAAGTGTAATTTGGAACCGTTTCAACATCTCCGTTTCATTGCTTGACCGACAAAAAATAATAATTTTCACTATCTTAAACTTAACCTAAATTTTAAATTAGATGGTTTTTATATTTCTCTATAAAAGATAACAGTTTTTCTTCTAATATTTTAAATTATATAGTTTATTCAGATACTAATTATGGAATTTGTTTCTGAGTTAAAGACATTTGTCACCGAAGCCCATAAAATACTTTTAGAAATCTGCTCAAAATATCAAAGAAATTTCAACTAGTTTGCAGTTAATAGATGGACTATTTTCATCAGATTATATGCGATTGGGAAACGTTCAAAAGCAGAGAAAATGGTTACCACTTGAAAGAAAATACCAGTTGATTGAAAGTGTAATTTGGAATCGTTTCAACATCTCCGTTTCATTGCTTGACCGACAAAAAATAATAATTTTCAGTATCTTAAACTTAACCTAAATTTTAAATTAGATGGTTTTTATATTTCTCTATAAAAGATAACAGTTTTTCTTCTAATATTTTAAATTATATAGTTTATTCAGATACTAATCATGGAATTTGTTTCTGAGTTAAAGACATTTGTCACCGAAACCCATAAAATACTTTTAGAAATCTGCTCAAAATATCAAAGAAATTTCAACTAGTTTGCAGTTAATATATGGACTATTTTCATCAGATTATATGCGATTGGGAAACGTTCAAAAGCAGAGAAAATGGTTACCACTTGAAATAAAATACCAGTTGATTGAAAGTGTAATTTGGAACCGTTTCAACATCTCCGTTTCATTGCTTGACCGACAAAAAATAATAATTTTCAGTATCTTAAACTTAACCTAAATTTTAAATTAGATGGTTTTTATAATTCTCTATAAAAGATAACAGTTTTTCTTCTAATATTTTAAATTATATAGTTTATTCAGATACTAATCATGGAATTTGTTTCTGAGTTAAAGACATTTGTCACCGAAACCCATAAAATACTTTTAGAAATCTGCTCAAAATATCAAAGAAATTTCAACTAGTTTGCAGTTAATAGATGGACTATTTTCATCAGATTATATGCGATTGGGAAACGTTCAAAAGCAGAGAAAATGGTTACCACTTGAAATAAAATACCAGTTGATTGAAAGTGTAATTTGGAACCGTTTCAACATCTCCGTTTCATTGCTTGACCGACAAAAAATAATAATTTTCAGTATCTTAAACTTAACCTAAATTTTAAATTAGATGGTTTTTATATTTCTCTATAAAAGATAACAGTTTTTCTTCTAATATTTTAAATTATATAGTTTATTCAGATACTAATCATGGAATTTGTTTCTGAGTTAAAGACATTTGTCACCGAAACCCATAAAATACTTTTAGAAATCTGCTCAAAATATCAAAGAAATTTCAACTAGTTTGCAGTTAATAGATGGACTATTTTCATCAGATTATATGCGATTGGGAAACGTTCAAAAGCAGAGAAAATGGTTACCACTTGAAATAAAATACCAGTTGATTGAAAGTGTAATTTGGAACCGTTTCAACATCTCCGTTTCATTGCTTGACCGACAAAAAATAATAATTTTCAGTATCTTAAACTTAACCTAAATTTTAAATTAGATGGTTTTTATATTTCTCTATAAAAGATAACAGTTTTTCTTCTAATATTTTAAATTATATAGTTTATTCAGATACTAATCATGGAATTTGTTTCTGAGTTAAAGACATTTGTCACCGAAACCCATAAAATACTTTTAGAAATCTGCTCAAAATATCAAAGAAATTTCAACTAGTTTGCAGTTAATAGATGGACTATTTTCATCAGATTATATGCGATTGGGAAACGTTCAAAAGCAGAGAAAATGGTTACCACTTGAAATAAAATACCAGTTGATTGAAAGTGTAATTTGGAACCGTTTCAACATCTCCGTTTCATTGCTTGACCGACAAAAAATAATAATTTTCAGTATCTTAAACTTAACCTAAATTTTAAATTAGATGGTTTTTATATTTCTCTATAAAAGATAACAGTTTTTCTTCTAATATTTTAAATTATATAGTTTATTCAGATACTAATCATGGAATTTGTTTCTGAGTTAAAGACATTTGTCACCGAAACCCATAAAATACTTTTAGAAATCTGCTCAAAATATCAGAGAAATTTCAACTAGTTTGCAGTTAATAGATGGACTATTTTCATCAGATTATATGCGATTGGGAAACGTTCAAAAGCAGAGAAAATGGTTACCACTTGAAATAAAATACCAGTTGATTGAAAGTGTAATTTGGAACCGTTTCAACATCTCCGTTTCATTGCTTGACCGACAAAAAATAATAATTTTCACTATCTTAAACTTAACCTAAATTTTAAATTAGATGGTTTTTATATTTCTCTATAAAAGATAACAGTTTTTCTTCTAATATTTTAAATTATATAGTTTATTCAGATACTAATCATGGAATTTGTTTCTGAGTTAAAGACATTTGTCACCGAAACCCATAAAATACTTTTAGAAATCTGCTCAAAATATCAAAGAAATTTCAACTAGTTTGCAGTTAATAGATGGACTATTTTCATCAGATTATATGCGATTGGGAAACGTTCAAAAGCAGAGAAAATGGTTACCACTTGAAATAAAATACCAGTTGATTGAAAGTGTAATTTGGAACCGTTTCAACATCTCCGTTTCATTGCTTGACCGACAAAAAATAATAATTTTCAGTATCTTAAACTTAACCTAAATTTTAAATTAGATGGTTTTTATATTTCTCTATAAAAGATAACAGTTTTTCTTCTAATATTTTAAATTATATAGTTTATTCAGATACTAATCATGGAATTTGTTTCTGAGTTAAAGACATTTGTCACCGAAACCCATAAAATACTTTTAGAAATCTGCTCAAAATATCAAAGAAATTTCAACTAGTTTGCAGTTAATAGATGGACTATTTTCATCAGATTATATGCGATTGGGAAACGTTCAAAAGCAGAGAAAATGGTTACCACTTGAAATAAAATACCAGTTGATTGAAAGTGTAATTTGGAACCGTTTCAACATCTCCGTTTCATTGCTTGACCGACAAAAAATAATAATTTTCAGTATCTTAAACTTAACCTAAATTTTAAATTAGATGGTTTTTATATTTCTCTATAAAAGATAACAGTTTTTCTTCTAATATTTTAAATTATATAGTTTATTCAGATACTAATCATGGAATTTGTTTCTGAGTTAAAGACATTTGTCACCGAAGCCCATAAAATACTTTTAGAAATCTGCTCAAAATATCAAAGAAATTTCAACAAGTTTGCAGTTAATAGATGGACTATTTTCATCAGATTATATGCGATTGGGAAACGTTCAAAAGCAGAGAAAATGGTTACCACTTGAAAGAAAATACCAGTTGATTGAAAGTGTAATTTGGAACCGTTTCAACATCTCCGTTTCATTGCTTGACCGACAAAAAATAATAATTTTCAGTATCTTAAACTTAACCTAAATTTTAAATTAGATGGTTTTTATATTTCTCTATAAAAGATAACAGTTTTTCTTCTAATATTTTAAATTATATAGTTTATTCAGATACTAATCATGGAATTTGTTTCTGAGTTAAAGACATTTGTCACCGAAGCCCATAAAATACTTTTAGAAATCTGCTCAAAATATCAAAGAAATTTCAACAAGTTTGCAGTTAATAGATGGACTATTTTCATCAGATTATATGCGATTGGGAAACGTTCAAAAGCAGAGAAAATGGTTACCACTTGAAAGAAAATACCAGTTGATTGAAAGTGTAATTTGGAATCGTTTCAACATCTCCGTTTCATTGCTTGACCGACAAAAAATAATAATTTTCAGTATCTTAAACTTAACCTAAATTTTAAATTAGATGGTTTTTATATTTCTCTATAAAAGATAACAGTTTTTCTTCTAATATTTTAAATTATATAGTTTATTCAGATACTAATCATGGAATTTGTTTCTGAGTTAAAGACATTTGTCACCGAAGCCCATAAAATACTTTTAGAAATCTGCTCAAAATATCAAAGAAATTTCAACAAGTTTGCAGTTAATAGATGGACTATTTTCATCAGATTATATGCGATTGGG
Source organism: Rhynchophorus ferrugineus (assembly GCF_030347505.1). Taxonomy (NCBI): domain Eukaryota; kingdom Metazoa; phylum Arthropoda; class Insecta; order Coleoptera; family Curculionidae; genus Rhynchophorus; species Rhynchophorus ferrugineus. The sequence goes on along the minus strand of NW_027472580.1, from coordinate 82,942,008 downwards.
AAACGTTCAAAAGCAGAGAAAATGGTTACCACTTGAAAGAAAATACCAGTTGATTGAAAGTGTAATTTGGAACCGTTTCAACATCTCCGTTTCATTGCTTGACCGACAAAAAATAATAATTATCAGTATCTTAGTATGACTGGCTATGATCTACGCTACATCCCATATGAAAAAACTTATAGATCAATCCATATCGACGCTGATGGTCAAAAAGTCTCGCTGTGAATAGAGTTGGATTGCCTATTGCTGCTATAAGGACAAGATAGTGACGGATGATTATATCGCTGCCAAACTAACCTCTTTCTTTTGACGCGGTATCGCCATGTTATGGTTAATCTGCACTGTGGAAAAAAGTTGTAGACTAAGAAAATACTTTACAATAATAAAGTGAGAAAATGATTAAAATGAATTTCAGGCATCTAATCCTATCAACAGTTGTATCTAACCGAGAATATAGAAATGTTATATCTGAGAATATTAATACTATGTCGGTTCGTTTATCTTTTGGTGATATTTGAGTTAACAGCTTAATGCATTTTCATATTTTATGAAATAATATTACCGCAGATTATTCAAGTTTTCGGAATACGTGGGAAAATATCCAGCAGATTTTAATCCATTATGATGTTTCTTTATGATGGTCATAAATTATTATATTGAAATTTTTAAAAAGTAATTTAATTTGAGAGCAAGCTAAATTGTTCATGATTCTAAATAAAATTTTATTATGTTTCTTAAAGCCGTATAATTTGTTTATTAAATCTTCCAAATTTGTCGTAAATATTATTAGAAAATGTACTCAATTTTTGTTTTATCAACATAGTTTTTTCTTGACTTTATTGCCTGAGAGATGCATCTGTAGAAATTATGTTAAATATTTCGATTAACATATATTTTGTTTATACTAATTAAAATATTATTACTTGCTTTTGGTTGCTTTTACTTGATTCTCTTCGTTAACTTACAACTGGTCTCTACTGTAACTTAAAAATAGAACCTAATCTAAAAAGATCCATTGGCCCTTAGTTAATCACTAATTAAATAAAAGTTAGCAGAATTTTTAATGTATTTACCATTTAGTGCACTTCACTACACAACTATACAAGAACACAAAGTTTGGCTCTTTAAGTCTGCGCCTCTTCTGCGATCCATTGGCCCTTAGTTAATCACTAATAAAATAAAAATTAGTAGTATTTCTAATATATTTACTATTTAGTGCACTTCACTACACAACTACACAAGATCACACTGTTTGGCTCTTTAAGTCTGCGTCTTAGTTCAGTGTTGTCCAATAGTTGTAGTATTTAGCTGTTAACACGGATGTGGTGTTTTTCCTCATGTTTTGATGCTAATTGGCGTAAGTAATTGTTCCTATGCCACTAGGGTGCATCCACAAATCATCTTAAAATTCTATTCTAATAGATCATCTGCATAACTGAATTTCATAGGTCCATGTAGGTTTTAGTATTTGCTTGTAAAGTATCAAATAATCAATTTTTTTTGTATTTTAATTCGAATTTATTTCTTTTTTTTATATGCTCCAACCAAGTTTTAATCAAGATGAATCTCAAGATATTTAGCATTATTATTATATAATAATGTCATTCTAATTTATTAATATATCAACAGTTTGGTTGTGACAGTTGAATTCAATATGCACTGATCCACTCTCCTTTTTATTCTCCATGTGTGGCATCACTCATATGAATAAGTATATTTTGCCTTTTGTAGTTTTTCAGTTTTTACTAATGAATACCACTAATATATTACTTCTTTTTCGCAAATAACGATAAGTCTCATACAATTAGGTATTATTATCAAAAAAAAATGTTTTGTTCTATAATAAAAATATACAATATAACACGTGCTTTATATCAGAAGTATATGACGGAACAATTAGTACTCAGAAAGAGTAATGTCTGGAGAATACGGTGGGTAGCACTTCCCATTTTAATTTTTCCAAGTATGTTTTCACCGGTTTGGCGGCTTAAGATCGAGCATTGTCATGCTGAAAATTAACATTAACATTGTTGCTAGTATTCCAAATTGTAATCGGTCGCTACCCTCATTGATCGATTCACCGAGTAATGTCTTCAAATCCTCGTCCTCAATTTTTTTGCCTGTCCAGAACGCTGAACATTAAGATTCTGAAGACAAAGGTTCAATGTCAATATCACCGGTTTTAAAACGTCCAAATCAGTATTCAGACGTTGAAATCGGTGACATATTTGAAAATGTGAAATGGCTTAAAACTCAAAAGCTGTTATTTTACGTGACAAACTATTTTATTGTGAGAAGAGGCGACTTATTGAATGGCGATACAAAAACACACTGATTTATCTATTACGAAACAGGTAAAATCCTTATCTCAATGATGTTTATTTTTAGACATATCACCACCGTTGGACCATTCAATCTTAACACATGTACTTGACTACGAAGTGTAGTCTGCAGCCAGTGGTTGTAAAACTGTGTCTTCATCATTTACATTTTTTCCTACAAACAGCTGGATTTATTTATAAAGAACCTGAAAAAAGCCTACATCCGGTGCGCCTGCTTCTTACAGTCAAGCAAGGGGAAGGTTCCATTATGGACCTCTCATTAACGAATTAATATCACGACATTCGTTCTTAATGGTGAAATTCGTACTATGACTAGCATATTGCTGCCAAATACTTTGATATTGCAGGATGAGTTAAAGTTAAAAAAATTTAATTTGAGGAACATCAGAATATCATTGAATAACTTCCTTCTGACCAGCACAATCGCCAGACCTCGATATAGTTCAAGAGTTATGGGAGTTTTATAATAGAGAATGAGGATAATTCCATCTCCAATATCAGTGAAGAATTTTGCGGATATTTTAGTATAAGAATAGAACAACATTCCTTTACTAACTATTAAGAAAATATTCCGAATTTCAGCTGTTTTAAAAGTAAATGGTGGCTGGCAAATTTGTCAGTTAACTCGTCATTATGGTATTCATATTAATTGTCAATTGCTGATTGTATAAGTATTTCATATTTTATATTTAGATGTGCTGCTCCGTTGTATATATATAATCATACTGATTTGGAATCAATGAGTGAATAATAAACAGCATGTTAAACAAGCTAACAATGTAGTCCTTATTGACTCAATTAACTAATAGCTTATTAATGATATAATTTTTTCATGTTGATAAAATAGCAATTTAATTAAGATTGAAACCACTTGAAGAAAAATATGCATTTCTTTGTGATTACATTTAAGGTGTCGGTTACCTTATCGAAAGTCACCATCAAACATACCATGACCGCACACGTAAAACATACATTTCATTCCGGGAAAGAATTTAAACCGAGCGAAAAGATATATGACGGGAAGGAATGAGTTCAATTTAGCGAAATTGATGCCGCATCCAGCTCGCAAGCGTGGCGTACCGGCCCAATCCATCAATACGACAAAAACGGATCAAATCTCAGTTTGATATCTTGATAGATATGTGTCCCGTTAAACGTATGACTCGGAAACAGAACGACAAGGACGAACAGGGACGCCCGGACGGAATCCGATTTTGTGTTAGCGAAGCGGTTGGGCTTTTATCTGAAATTACTTTGCCGATTGTCGGCTTTAGATATCCAACCTCCTAAATTATTACGGCGGAAACCGTTGGAACGGTTGTTGATAGTTTTTTTTCTCCTCCGGTCTGGTTTTCCTTCTTGCGACTTATCGGATTAATTTAAACCCAATTAACTTATACCACCGAAAATAGTCTTGATATTCAAATGTTCAAATGGAAAACAGCTTTTTTTAACATCTATGTTATAAAACAATGTATAAAGTTAATTCAAAATAACAATGACACACGTGACCAATATGTGCCTGTCAAAAATTGTAAATTCATTTTACACACAGACAATACTTTCCTTATCATTTTGATTGCGTCTCTATTACGTTACTCCCAGCAGGAATGAGATAATGGGGCCCCCTCTTGCCAATACAATGTGTTAGAGAGGTTAGCATTTAAATATTAATTGCTGCGGTTTTTATTTACAATATTTTTTAGCGTGTTGCAGTTGCATTGAATATTACTAATGACACGGTCTTTAATCTATCGTGAAAAATAAAAAACAACATAACCCTTAATTCGACAAAAAGGAATCTTCTTTATGCGAAACGGGTTATATATCAAGATCAGCTTGATGCTAGCCGAATCAGAGATAAAATATACGAAATGTATAAAAACAGTAAGTAGTACTTTCAATCGAAACATAATTTAATATAATTATTTCAGAGGAAATTGGTCTGGAAAGTATCCATAAGAAGCTGAAGGATATGCAGCTATTTGAGGGATGTAGAACATCCCTTCACACACTGTTGCAAAATGTAAGATCTAAGTGGTGTAAAGGCAACCCACGAAGGGGTTTAATGGAACTTCCAGAGATTGCTTTTAAAATAATACAATTTTTAAAAAGTTATGTCAAAATCAACGAAGAATTATTATATGACTTTTTGTATATAGTTGAAACGTGGATTTTTCAGAATGGTATATTGGGTCGCTCATGGCAAAATGATAATAAATATAGTGTAAAGATAACAAAAGTTGAACCAAAACTTGTTTGTTTGAAAATCAGCTTTTTAAGAACTTGGAGGAACCATCAGTTATTGTTAGGGACAATACACCATATCATAGTAAACTAAACTAGAAAGTCCCAACAAGTGCATAAACAAAGGCTGCAATTAAGGAATGACTAAAAGTGCATAATATAAGTTTTGAAGAAACCACGTTAAAGAATGAACTATTTCAAATTGTTAATCGGTAAATATAAATGAAATATTTAATACTATTTTATGTAATTGCATTGTAATTGTAATTGCAATTGTAATCTAAGTGCATAATTTAAGTTTTGAAGAAATCATGTTAAAGAATGAACTATTTCAAATTGTTAATCGGTAAATATATATGAAATATTTAATTGTATTTTATGTAATTAACTATTTTAGAAATAAGCCTGTGAAAAGGTATATGGTAGATCAGATTGCTTAACTTTATGACCACAGAGTATTACGTCTTCCTCCTTATCACTGCATATTTAACCCAATTGAGTTGATATGGAGCATTGCAAAGAATCATTATAATATACATTCAGGTCGAGAAGGATATTCAAACCAGAACTGTCTGGATTTATGGAAAGAAACATTGTCGACAATAACACCTTCGGTTTGTCTGAGCTCGATAAAACACTTTGAGGAATAAATTAACAAATGGTGAAATCGTGAGCAAGGTTTTGATAGATTGGAAATAAGCCGAGTAGTGATTGTAGTAGTGATTCCGAAAGTGACAGTGATTGAATGAAACTTCATGAATGTTGGTTTATGATTCAATGCTGACAATTGCCAAGACAGGGTGATGAAAGAGAAAACCACTAAAAGTCAGCATATAATTAATATATTTTCACTGTAGGAAATTTTGTTATATAGTGTGAAAGCTATATGAAATTGTGTGTTATTGTTCAGAATATACATTAACGTTTGGTTAAAATGTATGAGGACAGAAATAATACTAACTTTTTTGCAGTTGTGGCAAATGTATTAAGAAGAATGTAGTAATTAAAACTAGTTTTATCAAGAAAGATGTATAGAACAAACAGTAGTAACAGAATAAACTAAGGAGAAATACTGACTTTACAAGGAAATATTGCATCGAAGGAAACAAGAATTCAACGTAAAATTCTAATGAAAGTACAATACATTACTCAAATATACAATTGTAAAATAGATGGATTAGGCCTCCAGGGGGATACCACTACATAAAAGACCGCGCCTAAAACTCTACCTCATGGGTGGTGTGGAAAAGAGTTCAATGTAAACAAAACAAATCTAACCTATAAACAATTATACCTGTGTTCTTAATTGTAGTTTTAAATTCTTCGATAATATATGTACTAAATGTACTATAATATTAAAATAAATTATATATGATAATATTTTGGTTTTATTATTTTATTTAGATTAGAATTTTGTTATATGTCAAAGAAAAAATGTAATAAAACTCAGAGTTGATGCGACAACATTGCGTCAAAAATTTAGGTCACGTGAGTCATTACTGTTTTGAATTGACTATATACTATTATGATAAAATTATATTAAGTTTTTGGGTTAACATGGGTGTTGAATGTTAAGGATAGAAAACTATGTTGTAAAAAATTCAAGTTATTTTCTCTCTCCTTTGCGTAAATTTTGCAGAGCCGAGTTTATTTATTTAAACGAAAAATATAACAAATGTATAAAGGAAAAAAAGGTAAATTGGAAATGTATAAAAATAGCTAAGAGAGTAATAAAATGAGTTGAAAGTGACTTACTAAATCGTATGTCTGGATTTGTTAAAGCCGATTTCGTTTTCGGACCCAACTGCTAATTATACGAAGCAGCCGATAAGAACTCTATAGTTCTTCCACTTCACAAACATTACCACACAGCATTTTATGCAGATGATACAGTTTTTCTTCACCACCGGTGTAAGTCCAACCCAACCATGTGATTGCGTGGTACAAATTCTAGCGGCTGCAGATTAACCTGAGAAAAACTCAGGCTATTTTGTTCTACCGTAACAAGAGAGTTCCCTGCATATCGCCTCCATATCCAAAAAGTCCAGATCTCTTGGTTCTAGAAGGTATCATGCCTCGGTCTCCCGTTCGCCCGTAGGTTGTGATGGTCAGCTCGAATACAGTACGCTATTTGCAATGGCAATGGCATGTACAGCCTATTATTTCCACTCCTCTGCAGAAAAAGTAAACTCCGAATCTCCCAGTAAGCGGCTCTGTATAAGATGCTAGTCCGTCCAGCCTGCCTCTATGGGGCACAATTATGGTATAGGTACGTCTCTGAGAGACAACCTGCACTACTCTAACTGTCCTAGTCCAAGAAGGTCCGCGCATTACTCAATGACCCATGGTTGATAAGGAACGTGAACAAATACGAATCAGGCATCCCGTTCGTGAAAAGCGTCAAGAACATGCTCAGTGTGAGGTTCTTCCTAGGCGCTTTAGAACACGAAAATAATATGATCAAATCCCTACTCATCCACAAACCTATTTTGACTAATTCTTTATTCTTAATTGTCGAAACTGATCCTTCTGCTCTTGACTGCTCTGGTTCTTTCTGTTCTTAATTCTATTTATGTTCTTTAACTGATTCTTTTTCCCCACTGTGGATGCATCGTATTTTGGCGTACTATCGTAGTTTATTCTTACACACTTCGTTTACCCTAGGTACCTGCAACCGCATTATGCGAAGCAACGACAACGAACCGATGCGACATACTTTTCTAGCTACGCGTTTTCTATGTCCCGCGATGCCTTTCCTACTATGATCTGGCCTCACCAGATATGATATAATACAATATTTCATATTGTCTCAAGTGCCAATTATTTTCTCATGTCATAAATATAATAAACAATTCCTAAAGCTTAATAAATTAGATCCTTGGACTACGAAAAAACATTAATTTTTCTTAAACTTTTATGTAGGTTTGCATCACGTCAATGATTCCGTGCCAGTCAAACCATGCTACATCGACCTAAACAAGTAGTAATCAGGAACTATGTTTGTTGAATATACGTGTGCACACAATTTTTGCAAAGCGTTATTGAGCTTTGTCATCCAAGAGGATGAACTTGAGTTTGCTACTCGCTATTACTGGTCTGTTTGCAACAATACCTCTTTCAGTGTGTTAGACGGAACCATGACATTTTACGTTTGGAATTTTCGCAATATATCTATTTTCTATCGTCAGTTACAATACAGAAAATATCTCTTTTTATCCTGTCAAGCAATGGGGATGTTCAAATAAATGAAATGAATGAAATTAATTTGGAATCAATGTTCAAAGGAAATTTTCACTCAATTCATATGATTTTAATTTTTCGTCTTTAAACAACTGAAAACAGTTCTTGTTTTCAGTTGTTCTTGAAAAACAAATGATATGTCTGGTTTTTGGGAGATGAGTTTTTAGGTAATAAGGCTTGCGATAAATTGCCTCTAAACTTTTTTGACCTTCCAAGCATTTCTTTTACAGTGATGTATTTTTTATTAGTATTTTATACTTTAAGTTGAAACCATATAGTCGGATATAAGGGAAATTGATTTAAATTGACAAAAATTGAACCACAGCAAATTTCATGAAATCAAACACCAACCGTAATTGATTTCGCACAATGGAATCTGGAGCCCTCCATAATTAATGTCTATATACCCTGAATACACCCAATAATTCTAAATCGAAAACTGCCATCTTATGCAGAGTTTTGTTATGTAGAAATATGTCAAAGCCATCTAATCTATAAGTTTGGCAATAACGCCTACTCACATTTACTGTATTTACACCATACATGAGCCTTTTAGTGATCATTTTTTCTAATTAATATATAATGATCAGGTTTTTTAAAAAAATTGTGACGACTCATGGCAAAGGGTTCAAGTACTGATATAAATGTGGGAACAAGAGAAGAATAATGTTGCGGTAATTTATTTTTAAAATGAAACAATCAATTTGAGAATAAGAAAAATCTAATTAAATACCTAAAATGCTTTATTTATGATTATTATACATAATATACAAATTTTTAATACAAAACAGAACTTACGTTTTGATGAGCCTTAAGGGACAAAGGTCCTATTTGTACTATTTGCAAAAATGCCTTAAAATGTAGAAGAAAGTTCCGCAAATGCTTACTTTTCGTATGTAAAGATCATATGACCAAATCGGTTACATGTACCAAATGTTAGAGATTTCTGCGACATATTTTTTTAGTGACTTCTTTCGATCTTAAAGGGAGTTCATTGTTCTGTTATTTACCTTTTAGATATGACGATATGAACAGGATCTGTTGTTGATATGTTTTTAATCTTTCTTAAATACGCCAAGTGGTTAGCTAAGAATTAAAAGTTGGATTTATACTGTTTTATATTATTTATTTAAATTGTTATTGTTTAACTATGCTGTCTAAATGTTAGATTAAGAGTTGTTCAAGTTAATGACAGATGAAAGTGAGACGAAATCCAAACCGCTAAACGTTTTTGTTTTCTTCTCTAATTCATTCATTTATTTTTCACATGTAGGATTTAGGGCTAAGATATATATATATATATATATATATATATATATATATATATATATATATAAATATATATATATATATATATATATATATATATATATATATATATATATATTGTTTACCAGGGTATGTATATATCCACCTAGATATTGCGTATTTGGATGATATGCTTGCTTAGTTCTATCGACCTGCGGCTGCGGTTTGCTATATAGCATCAATAGCTTCGTTGCTTAGATCAAAGAGCAAGGCCGTTTTGTTACCTTTATACGCTTCATATTTGACTAGATACGTAGAACTTAAATTCGGTTTCGTACTGCAAAATCAGCTTTGGTAAAAAAGAGGGGAAAGAATATTAAACCCCCAAATCAGTTTTATTTTAAACGTTGATACTAAACTAAAAGTACTATAGATAATTATTTAAAACCAACCTTTAAACTAGTTTAAAATAGGTTTATTAATGAAAAAACTAAATAGAAAAACGATCTTGTAAACCTAAAATATTTTTTTATTTTTTTCTTAGTAAATTTACTTAAGAGGAAATTGAAAAAAAAATCTTTGTTAAAAATAGTGTGCACCATTAGCTATGACCTTTCTCCTCAAGAAAATGAGATCTTGTTTAGGCACAACTGTTAGTCTTTAGATTCAGTCTTTGAACCGACTAATATCTTGAATCTTCATAAGAAGTGCTTGCTAATATCCATTGGTATGTGACTGGTACTTTCTTTCTGACTGGATCTTTTATTATGACGATTATGCATCATCCATCAGTGTGTCCACATATTCAGATCGTTAATTATTGTTAGTATTTTGGTAAGTTGATATCTGTTGGCTAAAATAGATTACAGGTAGAGTACAGTTTCGCTTTAACCACTGTGTTGTATAGACGTCCTAATTTTATTATGAATAGAATATGCCACAAGATCGAGCAGAAATAGTAACAATATTTGTTGAAACCACTGAGCGGAAATTGCGACAAAAACGTCCTAACCGTCAAATGCCTCACAAAATCACAATTTATCGTTTACATGCGAATTTTCGCCAGTACGGTACAACAGCGGACAGGCCTCGTGCTGGAAGATATCCGTCATCTCGTAACTCTGAAAATGTAGCTCTGGTGGGCGATAATGTTGCAAAATCACCTGAAACATCAATTCGGAGACGTGGTTCCCAGTTACGCATTTATGCGCGCAGTTGAGGGCTAATTTTGAAAACTGATTTGAAAATGTTTCCATACAAAATACAATTAGTCTAAAAATTGTCATCGATCCTGATCAACGAACATTTTTTTCTCAATGGCCACGTCAATATACAGGACAGTCGGTTTTGAGGAACACAGAATCCTCAATTAATTCATGAAACATCATTGTATCCTCTAAATACAACTCTATGGTGCGGTATTCATGCTGGACTCATAATTGGTCACTATTTTTTTCAACTCCCAATCAAGGCTTACTGCTTACTGCTTACTGCTACACTTATTGCTTGCCAGTACCTGATTGTGCCAGTACCAGACATGATTCGAAATTTTCTTGTGCCTGAAATGGAAGAGCAAGGACTAGAGGACATGTGGTTTCAGCAAGACAGAAAAAGAAGCAAGACAGTTCAATTATTGAATGCCGTTTTTCCACGAAGACCTATTTCGCGGAGTGGCGATTTAGCATGGTCAGCCAGATCTCCGGATTTAACAGCACCAGACTTTTTCTTATGGGGTTTTTTAAAATCAAAAGTTTATGTGAATAAGCCCCAAACGATTCAACATATTAAAGATAATATTCGTCATGAAATTGAAGAAACTCAGCCTCAGATGTTGCAGGTTGTCATGAAAAAGGACTTAAAAAGGGCCGAAATTTTCCAATATAATTTTTCAATCATAATGAAAAAAAAATGTAAAGACCAAGTAAATTTTTTATAAAAATCAAACTTACTTATCTTTTCTTTGAGCAAAGTTATAGGCAAACAAAATAGTAGCGGGACTTTTGTATAAATATAAACAACTATTAAATTCGAAGGTTTTGACTTTTCTCTATATAAGTTAACAGTTTCCATTTAGTATTTTTTAGGTGTTCACTTGGTTCAATACTAAATATGGGAAGCTAAAAATTGCATCTCGGCATATATTACTTCGCGGCTTCATTGAGTTTTCTATGGCGAATTGTGACAGACTATAAAGAGGGGATGTACTACAACGTAAGTGCAAAAAGTAGTGGGTTAGTAGAGAAAAAGTATACAGGTCAACACTGAAGAGAAATAATCGTGAAAATAAAATTATGCTGTGTCTAAGGTAGTATCGTACTTGACCAATACGTCAAACATGCTGAAAAATGAAATATATTGAAACAAACTTGTTCAGTTCGTGATATCAGACGAAGATGTATGAACCCTTTCCTGTATAAATAGTGAGAGAGGAAACGACGGAGATAATTGCTTGGAGCAGTTAATTGTATATGTGCTTATATTTTCCAACAATAATATAAGGGAGACGGAGAGGTACATATCCTTCATGTACTAACTTTTAAAAAGAAAATGAAAAAATAATTACTGAACACTATCAACATGCAATTAATAATTTCATTTTAAATGAAGTAGAATTATTTTTATATTTGAATGTTCTGTGGGCCTGCAAAAAGGAACGTAATTTTTCTATGGAATGAAATAACACCCCACAAATTTTTTATCGTATGTTGATATGTTAATTGCTATTTTCAAGTAATAACTAATTCATGAGTAATCAAAATATTACCTATTATTTCCATTAAAACCGTCAAAAGTATTTTATCATTTATCTATCACAATATTAATCTTTCTATCCTATTACATTAAGAATATTGAAAAATATAGTTCCAAAATGCTGCTATATTAATATACAATATATAAATATTATTAAATATTATTACATATTTATATTACATATATATCTATGTAAGCATAAATTGGGTACATTTTATGTGTTTTGGATACACGACTGAAACAGTCGATAGTAAAAAGTAACAAAATCAGTTCAAATCAATCAAATCAATCAGGATCAAAAATGGCGACTGAAAACAGTCGACTGAAACAGTTACGATTTGTATGCTATAGCTGTATTAGTTTAGTTTGTTTGAAGATTACGTTATCATTTATTCTAATATCATAATACTTCTACGAGACAAAAATGCGAAAAAATATACCTGCAGTATTTTATAAAGAAGAATTCTAATTTCCAAATGCATAGGAAATAGTCTTTGTTCTGTTTTAAGCAATATATTTAAGGATTTCTTACTTTTAAACTAGAACTGCTAAAGCAATTTCAGATAAAGAGTGGAAACCCCCTAATATAAATTCCAATTTAGTCCGTTCTATAATTTCGTTCGTGTTCTCGCCTTTGTGATTCTGTTTCTAAGTACAGCGTTTGCCAACTTGCATAACTACCGGAATATCGAGCTTTTATTTAGTATTTGTTAATAGCACCGATAAATGCTTTTGTTTAATAAAAACTTTGTTTTATAAATTCTGTAATCTTTTTATATTTCAAAGTGACCTTTTTACCAACGGGAGTTATTCTGGATTGAACCTACTGTCTAACGTGGGCTCCGAACCATGGTGCTCGGCATTAAACCTACTGAATGACGAGTTACCAACTTGGGAATCATTCCAAAAGACATCCGGTCTTATCCAGCGTGCTTACTGGCGTGACTGGCATCATTTTCCATGTCGTATTTTGCACTCTTGCCTATGACAATAACTAATATTAAAGCATGGCCCATTAGGGTTCGAATCCTCGATTATCGCAACAGTAGGTGAGCCTTCCTGTCGCCTTTACCACTGAGCCAACCAAGAAGGCTCCGTAATTATTCTTAAAAAAATTTAACTCGTTGTTTCTTCTCTTATAGTCACACCAAATACTGCTTGAAAGGTAGCAATATCTAGCGAAGAGATATTATATTAAAACTATTAATACATATTATAACATAACCTCTCCTTTAAAGAATTTTTAATATATTTTAATCACTTTTTCAACAAATAGTTAATCATGTAATCAACTTGGAACATAAGTTCGTTTATATCTGTATTTGTGCAGGGTCATCAGTTATTCTATTTTGATATTGATGATTGTGATCAATTGAAAGTTTTGTTTTTGGGAACTCATCCCAAATCGGCAGATACATAAAATGACCTGTTATGATATTTAGTAAAGTAATACTTTAATATAATCGTTATTTGGGCATTATGACTTATTTATGTAAAACCGTACACAGAAGTTCAACTTATTTATTATATAACTTCTGACTACTTTATAAACTCAGAATGCCAATTGTGTAATATAATTTTAACTTTATAGTGATGAAAAGTAAAGGTCATTCCAAACATTAAAATTAACCAATGTTTTTATTAATTACATCTTACATTAGATATGCTTAGTAAAACCTTAATTTAGAATTAATTTATTACCACTCTTCTGTTGTACTTACATTAACACACACGAAAGGCGAGTACGAGTTTAATACATCAGTATGTATTTCCTAAATTAAAATAAAACTAATCTACTAAAACTACTTACGCTAAACTTAAAAATACACTTAAACGCTAAACACACAAGTTCGTGTTCCACGTTTAACGCAAAATCTTAGGTCACATCGTGTATCCGTTTGATTTCGAGGTGTCGCTCTCCGTTGGTTACTTAGCGATAAGCATTGGTAATAATTCGTAGAACATTTTATTGGCTGCGTTGGAATACTGTTGGTTTTATGTTTTAGTGCAATCCCATATTTGCATACTATAGGTTCAAATTATCTTTCCTTTTAGATCAAGTTAAAACTATCTTGCGACTAACCAGTACAGTTGCTTGATTTTGAATCTAATCTGCTCTGAATTTCTGCTCTGCTCATAATGACCAAGCCATGTCATGTTTCCATTTTATTTGAAGCCTTATTAATTTGTGAACATAACAGGTCAATTTTAAAGTGCACGACCGAACACATAGATGGCGCTACTAGAATTATATCCATATGTTTTTTTAATTAGCCCTAAATCTCAAAAGATGGGTATATAAATTTTACAGCTGTCGGCACATTAGTTTGTGAATTATAACATTTTGAGTAAAGCAACTTTTGTTATTGCGAAAAAAAATTGATAAAAAGGAATTTCGCGTGTTGATTAAATATTGCTTTTTGAAGGGAAAAATACAATTGAAGCAAACACTTGGCTTGATATCGAGTTTCCGGGCACTGCTCTAGGAAAATCAACCATGAAGAATTGCTATGCTAAGTTTAGACGTGGTGAAATGAGCACAGACGACGGTGAACGCAATGGATTCTCAAAAAAGGTTGTTACCGATGAAAACATTTAAAAAATGCGCAAAATGATTTTAGGTGGCCGTAAATTGAAACTGAATGAAATAGCCGACACTCTAAAGATATCAACTGAAAGTGTAAATCATATAATTCACGAATATTTGGGTATGACAAAGCTCTATGTAAAGTGAGTGCCGCGCGAGCTCACTTTTAACCAAAAACAACGACGAGTTGATGATTCGCAGCAGTGCTTGAAGATGATCAAGCGTAATTAACCCGAGTTTTTGTGTCGATATGTGACAATGGATGAAACATGGTTCCATCATTTCACTCCGACGTCCAGTTGTCCGTCATCGGAGAGGACGATGAACCCGTTCCAAAGCGTGGAAAAACAGTCGGCCGGTAAGGTTATGGTGTCTGTATTTTGGGATGCGCCTAGAATGATTTTCATTTACTGCCTTGAAAAAGGAAGGACCATCGACAGCGACTATTACATAGCGTTATTGGACCGTTTGAAGGACGAAATCGCCGAAAATCGGCCGCATTTGAAGAAGAAGAAAGTGCTGCTTTACCAAGACAAAGCACCGTGTCAAAAATTCATCAATTGTAATTTTTAATTCTCTTCCTGTTATTTCCTGTTCTCAGATCTCAAAAGAATGCTCCCTGGGAAGAAATTTACGTCGAATAAAGAGGTGATCGACGAAACTGAGGCCTATTTTGAAGCAAAGGACGTACTACAAAAATGGTATCGAAAAGCTGGAGAGTCGCTATAATCAGTGTATCACCCTTGAAGGGAGTTATGTTGAATTTAAAAAACTAATTTTGCTAAAAAAAATTGTTTTACTATGGTGGTCTGGGGACTTTTCAATTGACCTGTTATCAGCTATGTTATCGTTGGATCCATAGTAACTTAAATGTACGGAGAGTTTTCTTTGTCAAAACTGTTTTAGGTTTGTAATAGATAGTGACAATGACTGCTGCGAAATCATATATAACATCGTTTTAATGTCAAAACAGCTAAATAGTTTGATTATTGTCGTTTTCATTAAGGATGAACTATATTTTAATGCTAAAATTAAACAGTTTTGATATAACTATACCTAAATTAAGGAAATGTATTATAATGGCATTGACCTTTGACCTGAGAAAAGCATGTATTGAAACTGTTTAGTAAGCTGCCACCAGAAATCGATTGGATCAAGCAAACATATCATTCACAGGCATCTATCGATTAGTAAACAAAAGACAATCTCTATGCCATATCCTAGTAAATATACGTCTCGTTAAGCATAATACTGGCCCTGAATTTTGTCTAAGGTAACGACCGAACAGATTAAATACCAATAACAAGCCAACATACTGTAAGACCAGTTATTTAAAACCATTTTTAATTTGTAATATTATTTATATTTTCTCACCCTCTAGTACACCTAAACCAATATTTTATTACCCTTAATTTAATTAATAGTTACTTTACTAAAACCCTTTTATACTATGTATGTAGGAGACTCACTCACTGAAAATTAAAGCTTTGTGTTTTTGTGCTTTGCTTTTACAGTTCCTCCGATGCTATCTATACCCAATCAACTAGAGGGCGCTTACATCGGTCAAGATGTCGCTTTGGAATGTCACACCGAAGCTTTTCCCACTTCTATCAATTACTGGACCACCGATCGGGGAGACATGATTATCTCCGGCAGTGAGTATTGTTTTTATTTGAAATTACTGTAGAGTTAATTACTTAAGTGCATTAAAGGAGGTAAGATGCTAGTGAAGGGAAACCAATAAACGTATCGATTGTTGGATCGATGATAGAGAGCAGCCCCTTTTCCCAAAAACAAAATCATCTAAAAATGTTAAAATGTTAACTTTGATAATAATATTTGAAATTAATACTGACCTTTATATTGACTAAGAATGTATCTGTACTGGACCTATTGCTTAACGTAGGCTTCAAACGACGGTTCTCAATATTGAGCTTACCGATTGGTAAGTACCAACTTAGTTACACTAGCTTAAAATTGTTAACTTCCATTGGCATTGAGGTAAAAATGGCTAGAAAGCTGAGTTATCTAATTTGTAGTTATATCTAATTTGTCCACACTGGTTTGAAAAACAGCAATGTTGGTACATTTAAATGTACTAGTGATCGCTCAGTGGTCGAAAGGGTCAGCTGTGACCATTGTTTCTTTAGCTATCATGTTTTTCTCATAACAGTGTAAATTGAAAAATTTAAAGTAGTAGAACTTGTTTGTATATCAAATCACAGCATATATGAATAAAACAATTTTGAGACTGATATTTGATCATAGCATATATATTAAGAGTAGAATAGTGTCTGATCGAGCTCACACAAACCGATGGTGTTATGTTCGTCAATACCTCTTTCCATAAATCCAGACAGTTCTGGTTTGAATATCCTTTTCGGCCTGAATGTCTATTACAATACCCCATATCAACTCAATTGGATTGAATGTGTAGTGATAGGGAGGAAGACATAATACAATGTCGCCATAACGTTCTGTTATCTGATCTATCATGTTTATTTTTTCAGGCTTATTCTTAAATTCTCTCAAGAAAATTACATAAAATACAAGTAAATATTTCATATCTATTTACCGAGTAACAATTTGAAATAGTTCATTCTTTAGCATGGTTTCCTGGAAACTTGTTATGTACTTCAAGCCCTTCCTTAATTGCAGCCTTTGTTGATTCACTCGTTGGGATTTTCCCCACCACTGTACTATATATTGTTAGATATGTGGTAGATATAGTAGATATATGGTGCATTGTACATAATAATAAGTGATGCTTCCTCCAAGTTCTTTAATAGCTGATTTTCAAACTACTGCAAAGACATGTTCTGGTTCATTCCTCGGTAGTCACCCTTTGGGTTTAGAGGAAAACACTAATTCTGCAAAAGGAATAAAACCATTCCTGTTTCCAGCATGAAGAACTATATGTCTGCGATGAATTATTACTAAATGTTGTGACTAATAAAACCTAATCGATAGCTAATTCAACTTTACCTTTTTCCTTCAACTTTTGATATCTTTGCACTATATTTATTATCATCTTGCCATGAGCGACCCAATGTACCGTTCTAAAATATTCATAACTCATTTATATATATATATATATATATATATATATATATATATATATATATATATATATATATATATATATTAAATTTATATAGTAATTCCTTGTTTTTTTTATGTTTTTAAAAATTGTTTTCTCTAAAAGCAATCTCTGGAAGTTCCATTAAACCCTTCGTTCTATATCCCTCAAATAGCTGTTTTGAGTCAAATGTTTTGACTTTTTATGGATACTTTCCAGACTAACAATTTTCTCTAACTATGAAATCGAATAGATAGTTATTATTTTATTAGTTATAACAGTTATTTACATCGACAGTTCGCATTTTCAACAAAAGATATTGCTGATCAAAATTAATGCAAACACATAATAATAACAGTATACACATTTTTTTATTATTAATATTAAAAATATGGGTTTTTTCAAAATTTTTATATAATATACATGTATATATATATAAATATTGTATTAAGACACAATATTCATTTTCAAGGACTTTTCCCATTATTTGTTCGGAAAAAACGAGACACGGGACCCGAAAAAAATTACACCCTCCCAATTCGCTCCCAATTTATTAAGACCGTTTTATCGAAAGCTGTTCTTTTCGTTCTCGCGCTCGTTATCGAACGCCCTCAAAAATCTTCATCCCTTATTAATATTTCAGATGGCCCGCAAATAAATACGACCCCAAATGGGTTTTTTTTCTTCCTCTTCTTCTTTCCCGCGCTCTCTGCGAGAAGGCAGAGAGGGGCGGAGAACCCCGGCTACCGTCGTCGTTTCGGAACTTTTCTAATTTTCGGAAAGTTGTCGGCATAATAAGTTTACATGCCACCTTTTCGCGAAAAATCAGCCATAACGAATTGGGAAAGTCGACGGCGAACGTCCTCGGTTCGGGTGGAAAGTGGAAAATTAAATGTTTTTCCGACGATAATTCGTTAAGTGGTTTCGCCGTGCCGAAACGGACGATGTAAAGAGGTGTTGTGTTTTAAAGTCGACGGTGGTAAAGTTACGACTTATTACGACGGGGAATTGGATCAGAGGTCAGTTTCATATAGCGTATTGGGGTAACAACGGTGTGAAAATCATAGCTAGAGTGAAAATAAGTTCCTACTTAAGGGTGGAAATAGGTGTGGGTCGGCGTTTTTCGGTTCCTATTTATGAATAATTTTAGCCAATTGAGAATTAATTTCTTTTGTTTATATAAGGTGAGCCAAAATTTCCGCTACTATTTTGAATGCGCGCCATCTTGGTTACGTAACGTTTAGCTCACTTTCGCTTTAACCATTGTGTTGTGTAGACGTCCAAATTTTGTTATGGATAAAAATACGCCACAAGCATGATCAGAAATAGTGACAATATTTTTTCAAAATAATCGTTCCATTATTGCCACTCAGCAGGAATTGCATCAAAATCATAATTTAACGTTTATATGCGAATTTTCGACAGGACCGTACAACAGCAGACAGGCGTCGTTCCGAAAGACAACTGACATCTCGTAAAGCTGAAAATGTGGCTCTAGTGCGCCATAGTGTTACGTAGTCTCCATAAACATCAATTCGGAGACGTGTTCCCGGTTACACATTTCTGCACGCAGTTTAAGGCGAATTTGGAAAACGGATTTGAAATTGTTCCCATACAAAATTCAATTAGGCCAAGAATTGCTACCAAGAGGGGTTGTGTACAATAATGCGATCATAATTCTGTCTGGTGAAATTGAAGATATTTCAAGTCCATTTTCTTCTCAGTGTCCTCGTCAATTAACAGAACAGTCGCTTTTGGGGAACACACAATCCTCAATAAATTCACGAAAAGTCATTGCATCCACTGTATGGGTGGTATTCATGCTGGAAACATCATTGGTCCCTTTCTCTTTTTGAAAATGGATAAGGTGTTGTAGTTAATGTTACTGCTGGACGGTACCAAGACATGATTCGAAATATTCGTTCGCCTGAAATGGAAGAGCAGGAACTAGGGGACATGTTGTTGTATCCAGATGGGGCCACAGCACACGTAGCTCGTTCAACAATTCAATTATTGAATGACGTTTTTCCACGAAGATTAATTTCGCCGAAGTGATGGGGTATTTTAAAATCAAAAGTTTCTGTGAGTAAGCGCCAAACGACTCAACCTCAGATATGGCAGGGTGCCTTAAAAAAAACCGAAAGTTTAGCCGATATAATTTTTCAATCATAATCTAAAAAAAAATGTAAAGACAATACTTTTTGTGGAAACCAAACTTACTTATCTTTATTTTGAGAACTTATACTATATGTATTTAAGAGTTTATAAACAAATTTTCAAAAGGTTTGTTTATGTAATATTTTAAAGTCTTCTTTTTACCAACGAGAGTTTATCAGGCTCCGAACCACGGTTCTCGGCATTAAGCCTACAGACTGGCCAGTGACCCACTAGAGACCATCCCAGAAGACATCCGGTCTTATCCAGCCTAGATACTGGCGTGACTATTCGTTATTCGCTATTATTCCTTGTTGGATTTTCCACTGTTGCCTATAAAGACATTTACAACTACAAAATCACACATAAAGTACATCTATACCACAATATGATTCGAAACCCCGGCTATCGCAAGAGTAGGACCACCCTCCTGTCATCTGTACCACTGCGCCAACTCAAATGTTATTAAATCAAACATTGAGAGAAAACACGTTTTAAAGTAAGAGTAGCAGTAGAGGAACGACAATAATTAATTAATTTAAACAACTTACTAATTAGTAAGCCATTCCAGCACCATATTGCAGTCTTTTATCAGCTTCATATGTGTTATTTTCATCTTACTGCTGTTCTTTTCGAGCTTTTCAAGCTTCGTTACTGTTAAGAGAGTAGCGTCAATTGTCAACTTCTTGGGCATAACTGAAACTTTTACCACCAACGCTAATACTAATTTCGTTCAGACTTACTAAAATACTGCAAATTCCTTCATTAAATAAACACGCAGATATAACGCCGAGACTTTCAACGATTTTTAAACTAGAATGCAAATGTTTTGGAGCGAATAGCCAAACTGTTGAATCTTTCATATGCATTTTGGGTATGACCGTCTAAACATCTCTCGAGTAAATCATCTTTCACTTAAATCTTCATTTTGTTCCTCTTTCTATTTTTATTTTCTTTCCCTTCTTTCTTTTCTTCTTCTTCTTTCACTTTTTCTTCTTCCTTTTCACTATAATTATTTGAATGCCGATTCTTATGAGTAGTAGTACGGCTTAAACCGCCATGCTCGTTTTTCGGACACAAAGACATTTTTTGTATAAATGAATCACGCCATAAAAGTTAAGTTAGAATTTATTTTAAAATATAAATATCCTTGCTGGGTTCTTAATGCTTCTATACCTTTATAACCAAAGTCTGTATTCTTAAAAGAAACAAAGAATCGCTCCAATACAGTAATACGTCAAGCGCTCCACCCATTAGACCGGGGGACGTTCACCAAAATGCTTATAACTATTAATTGGTATGGAAGTTTACTTTGAAATTATCAGAGCATGTTCTGAAATAGTACTAATACAATTTATGAAACAAAAAACATTTTAATTTTTTGAAGTTCCAACATTAATTTTCCTCCTTAATATGATGAATAATATTTTTTATTTAAGTTAGTAAATCACCCGGTGAACTTCATACCACCATAATATTGCAAATTTTCTCCGACAATAACAACAGTTATTTTGTCGATTGTTAGTGAAATAAACCCCTTTCCGTGCTCACCGGCATGTAATTTGTCAGGCTTGATGATGACCTTATCAGATCGTCAGATGTCATCCGATTCACTGCTGTTTTAAACATTTTCTCACAACGTCTATTAACTTCCGCATTTAGACTGTCCATAAAATAATTTTGGTACGGTATGATGATCTGCATCTATTCGTAATAAGAGCGCTCTTAGTAAGTGATACATTTATCCTTGTGCCCGCAATTGTTTAAGATGTTTTTACCTTGTTTCTGATACAAATTCGAATGTTTGTGCAAAAACTTTTATGGTGTAATATCTGCGCCACACTACGTTACATGGATACAATATATTCTCAGTATTATATATTTTTATGCTGACGGGAATCTAATGAGCCTAGTGGATTTGATGGTGGTAACATAACCTAGTAGATTCGCCGCTGTATATTAATGCCTTCTAATATCGACAAACGAAGATCATTTCTCCAATTGCTACAGATTTTTTGGCTCTATAACCTACTTGCGTATCACAGTTTAATGCTGTAGGAGCACTGCATCGGCCGATTTGCCATAGAGTAATAGAGAGAAAATTCAAAGGGGGTTTCTGAAGAGAAGTTCGCTACGTTCAATATCTATATGTGGTTATAATCGTCTATTCAAGTAATTTGATTGGTTCCTTGATAAAGTTTGACATATATATGCGGCACGTGCCATCCCTGATGTGACGTTTCATTAATCAATGATATTTAAATAAAAACAATGTAATTGATGAAATAAAATTATTTAATAAAGTTCGATAACAATATAAAAATAAATCACTACATAGTATAAAACAAAGTCGCCTTTTCTGTCCCTATATCCCTATGTGCGCTTAAATCTTTAAAACTACGCAACGGATTTTGATGCGGTTTTTTTCAATAGATAGAGTGATTCAAGAGGAAGGTTTATATAATACATGCATAATATACTAAGGCAACATTGCTAATTTTAGAAGTTTCTAACGTGATGTCGTAAATTAACCTATTTTTTTAGGCTTATTTAGCAATTAGCAAAAACCCTGCCTAACACTACGAGTTGGATCAAATTAATGTACTACAGTATTGTACACCATAAAAAGGTTTTCAAAAAAGTCCGCGATGGTATATGTTTATCTTTTAGGGATAACCCACATTAACCATTTTTATTGTTTACTTTTTACGTGAGAAAATGGCTTATTTACGAAGCTATTTTAAGCAATACGGCATTAATCCTTATCGAATTAAGTACCTTAAATACAGTGAGCAATTAATATAGATCAATATGGTTCCTTACAGCATGTAAATTAAACAAATATTTTCGGAGATATTACAAATTTAAAATTTGCGTTTAAAAATGTGTAATGTAATAAAAATTGTATGAATTTAGATATTCCAAAGATAGCAGGAAATCTTCATAGTAAGTATAGGGGAAGAGGAATTGTTTTACTCCAAATTTAATGCGTGCAGGCCAAGGGCAGTAATGAATGAACCAAAAATACTGGATCGATTTTAATATATGATATGTTTTCATTGAGTGACATAGGCATATATATTTTATGCCCGTGCAAAGTCGGAGCGGGCCGCTATGTTTTTATATACAACGTTCATATTTTTTCTGTAGTGTATTTAATTTAGTATCAGCATTGCATCCGTGCGAAGCCGGGGCGGGTCGCTAGTATATCTATAAAATATAAATATAATATAATATAATGTATAGTTTTTTTAATTCATTTATATTTCAGTCGCTCCAACACAGTTGTATTATTTGGCAACTTCAAACAGGATACATTAAAAATCATCGTGGTCCAGTAGACTGAATATACTGGCACGCTAAGTATTGAGATGAGATTGTCATGAGTAGGGTTGTGTCTTATTTATAACCAAACTTCTGATATCAGCATAGTGTTCAATTCAAAGCCTTACAAATTCTTAAAATATAGAAGAGATTGTTTAACAACTATATTATGAATGCGACAAAGATGCTGCCGAAATTCAGCATGTATACTAAAGGGTACTAAAATCATTAAATTGGAGACAAAGAGAAGGCAGATGATCTTTCTTGTTATCGGCTTTAGTTGTGCAGCAAGCTTATGGCGAAATATTTCTTTATCCTGCTACTAAGTATGTCATATTACAAACTTGACATATTAATTTACTTTCACTGCAAAATTTAAGTCATTTAATTAATTTATCCAATTTGGAACAACTGAAACTAAACTTACCTTTTACTCTCCATATTTGTAATCCTGTTAAAACGCTAAAATGTTTAACTAAAAGGCCTTCTATTTAAGTAAAAAGGGACATCCCAATATAGCCTTAAAAATGCCTTATCAAACGCTTTAGCTGTTAAACAAATAAATTCCTAACATTTAATCAAAGCAATACGGTACATCGCCATTTCTCTTGAGAAACGCTTGATTTGCAATACCATACATTGTTGCCGAATCTAAGGGCAAGACTATATATTGTATTAAATATTTAAAAAAGTATCTACTCTATTATTTTTTTTAACAAAATATAAAAGTTAATGTCAGAAAGTCTTGTTAAATATATTATTTTTCCAAAATAAAATATATCCATAAAGCAAATAGCGTAGCTGTAAATTTTGGCTTGCGGCGAGTAGAATGCGCCAACGAATATACCAATAGTTCCGAAAGTAGCCGAATATCCGGACCACGATAATTTTTAGTGTATACTTTAACCACTTCAAACAGTACTCTGACAGTTATTGATTTCTTAATTTGGTCGTATTTCGTTTTATTGGAATATATTTAGTTGTAGTGCATATTACACAAAAAGTTTATGCTTAAAAATTCTTTCTCGATATAAGCTCTAATCATGTCAAATTTCACTCCTGCAGGTCGGTTTCCTCGTTTTTCTCAAAGAGGCGAAACAGCAAATTGCATATAAACAAGCATCATATTAAAAATATAGGAAATTAAATTTAGATTTATATCATATAAACAATTATTGGTAATTATGTTAGTAGTAATACGCTTTATAGTATCCTTATAATCCAATACATATCTAGCATAGGCATCTGACTTAATATCATCGTTAATGATATAAATCATCTGTTGCATGAAGGGTGTGCTGTACCGCATGTTGATGCAATATTAGTCTCGCCAAACAGACGCGAAGATTTCAATTAAGACGAACTTTGCAGCATATGAATCAAACATGTGCTGAACCGTAAACCGCGTCCCGATTAAATTGAATTAACGCCAAGAAATCAAGTTTAGACCTTCGAATTTCTTCGAGTTTCCTCGCTCGATTTAATTAAGTCCGTCTTTGTCGAGCGGCACCAGTTGAGACTCCCAATCCCGAAATGACGATGTTCTCATTTTAAAAACATATATTAACTTTGGTTAGCTTTTATTTCACAGTCTTATATTTGTATATTTGTAAATATTTACTGCGTTAACTATTTAGTTACTCGATAACATAAGTTCTGATATTTTCTTCACTTGAATTCACTTCAGAAATTGTTGAGAAAAAAAGGGATACACAAAATAATATGAACGCCATGCAACATATTACATATTGTTGTATGTTACTAACACTGTTTCTGTGTAATCCCTGCGTAAATAATGTGACGAGTATGTGTTGTTCAGTTTACGTACCTTGAAGGTTATATAAAGTTTAGTGAAGGCAGCCGTGAATCCACGTGATCCGTCGCAATTAACGTCGCAATGTTGCCACATCAACTCTTAGTTTTAACTTGAAAACAAATTTCTAATCTAAGTAAAATAATGAAACAGAAATGTTATCTAATATAATTTATTTCAACATTATGTAAGAAATTAAAGCTGCAATTAATTATACAGCAACAAAAAATTATAGGTTAGAGTTGTTTTATTATATTTACATTGAGCTTTTTTCCATATTAGTATAGGTAGAGTTCTAGGCCTTTTTTTATTTAGTGCTATCACCCAAAGGCCCAATCCACCCAATTATCAATTGTATATCTGGGTAATGTATTTTATTTTCATTGGAGAGCATGTTTATATTTTACGCTTAGTTCTTGTTTCCTTCGTTGCAATGGTTCCTTGTAAAGTCATTTTGATATTACCATATTTCTCCTTAGTTTATTCTGTTACTACCAGTATCCATCTTTCTTGATAAAACTAGATTTAATCACTGCATTTTCGTTAATGCATTTGCCATATCTGCAACACAGTTAGTAGTAGTATTTCTCTCCTCATACATTTTAAACAAACGTTCATGTATATTCTGAATAATAACACAGTTGCACATAAAGTTTTCACATTCTATAATACAATTTACTACAATTAAAGTGTATTAATTATATACTGACTTTATTTGTTTTTACCCTGTCTTGGTATTTGTCAGCATTGAATTATAAACCAACATTCATAAAGTTTTATTCACTGTATCACTGTCTCTTTAAGAATCACTACTTAAGTGACTAATTAAGCTGTTTCCAATCTATCAAAAACTTACTCACAATTTCGCTATTTATCAATTTCTTCTTCAATTTGTCCGATCGAGCCATATATCTTTTCTCAAGCTTATTTATAAAAAAATAAATTACATAAAATACAATTAAATATTTCATTTATATTTAAGGAGTAACAATTTGAAATAGTTCATTTTTTAACATAGTTTCTTCAATACTTATTTTACGTACTTTAAGCCATTCCTTAATTGCAGCCTTTGTTGATGCTCCTAATGGGATCTTCTCCACCAGTGTACTATGATATGGTACATTGTTCATAACAATAACTGATGCTTTCTCCAAATTCTTTAAAAGCTAATTTTCAAATCACTGCAAAACAAGTTATGGTTCATTTCTCCATCGTAGTCACCCTTGGACTTAAATGAGGAAAATCCTAATTCTGCACCAGGAATAAAACCATTCCTGTTTCCAAAATGAAGAACTATATGCCTGCAATGATTTATTATATGATTAATATTATGACTAAAAAATCCTAACCGATATTTACTCCAACATTTATCTTTTTCCATCAATTTTTGCTGTCTTTAGAGGATACTTATTATCACCTTGCTATGAGTTACCCGATGAACCATTCTGAAATATCCATGTCTCATCTAAATATACAATTTGATATAATAATTCTTCCTGGATTTTGGCTATGTTTTTAAAAATTGTATCCTTTTAAAAGCAATCTCCGAAAGTTTCATTAAACCTCTTCGTGAGTCATCTTTACCTACTTAAATCCTATATCACCCAACACTGGGATATAGGATTTCCACATGACCTATACGAAATATACCCAACCTGAAGGAATGTTCCACATTCCCCAAATAGCTGCATATCTTTCAGCTTTTTTTGTATACTTTCCAGAGTAAAAATTCTCTCTGAAATAATTATATTAAGTTATGTTTCGATTAAAAAAACCACTTGCTTTTTTTATACATTTCGAATATTTGATCTCTGATACTGCTAACATCAAGCTGATTTTGATTAGTCACCCATTTCGCATAAAGACGGTTTCTCTTTAAAATAGTGAATTTTCTGTGGTTGTAATTCGACAACCATATATTAAGTTAATCATGATTTTCTCATAATAATATTGTAATAATAGTATAACATGGAATATTAAAATTTTCTTTTACATCTGAATATAACAGGAGGGTCAAAAGTCCCGCTACTATTTTTATTGCCCGCCATCTTGTTTATGTGATGTTTAGCTCAGTTTCACTTTAACCATCGTATTGTGTAGACGTCCAAATTGTATTAATTATAAATATAGGCCACAAGAACGAGCAGAAATAGAGACAATATTTATTGAAAATACTCGTTCCATTATTTCCACTCAGCGGAAATTTCGTCAAAAATATCCTAATCGTCCAGTACCTCACAAAGCTACAATTTATCGTTTACATGCGTATTCTCTACAGTATGATACAACAGCAGACAGGCCTCGTTCTAGAGGACAATGGACGTCTCGTAACACTGAAAATATGGCTCTGGTGAGCGATAGTGTTGCAAAGTCTCTAGAAACATCAAATCGGAGACGTGGTTCCCAGTTAAACATTTCTGCAATTTGACGCGATTTTGGAAACTGATTTGAAAATATTTCCGTACAAAATTCAGTTAGTCCAAAAATTACTACCGAGAGATCCTGACCAATGAGTTGAGTACAGTAATATAATCCTAAGGCTGCCTGCTGAAATTTAAGATTTTTCCTC
The DNA here is from genome assembly GCF_030347505.1 of Rhynchophorus ferrugineus. Taxonomy (NCBI): domain Eukaryota; kingdom Metazoa; phylum Arthropoda; class Insecta; order Coleoptera; family Curculionidae; genus Rhynchophorus; species Rhynchophorus ferrugineus. The sequence goes on along the minus strand of NW_027472580.1, from coordinate 82,914,654 downwards.
TAAATTGATATTGAGCTATGATGCCCGTTTTCTTCTCAGTAGCCACGCCAATAGACAGAACAGTCGGTTTTAGGGAGCACAGAATCGTCAATTAATTTATGAAACATCATTGCATCCACTAAAAATAACTGTATGGTGTGGTATTCATACTGGAAACATCATTGGTCCCTATTTTTTTGAAAATGACCAATGTGTTGTAGTTATTGTTACTGCTGAACGGTAGCTAGACATGATTCGAAATTTTCTTGTCCCTGAAATAAAAGAGCAAGTACTAAAGGACATGTGGTTTCAGCATAATGACGCTTCAGCTCGTTCAACAATTCTATTATTGAATGACGTTTTTCCACGAAGTCTAATTTCACGAAGTGGCGATTTACCATAGCCAGCCACATATCCTGATTTAACAGCACCAGATTTTTTCTTATAGGGTTTTTTAAAATCAAACATTTATATGGATAAGCCCCAAAAGATTCAACATCTTAAAGACAATACTCGTCACGAAATTGAAGAAATTCGGCCTCAGATGTTTAAGGATATCACGAAAAATGCCTTAAAAAGGGCCGAAAGTTCAATCATAACGAAAAGAAAAACAAAAGACGAAATAATTTTTTTATGAAAACCAAACTTACCTATCTTTTCTTTGAGTAAAGCCATAGGCAATCAAAAGTACTTTTCGATAAAATATAAATATTAATTAGTTGTCCCTACAAATAATATATAATATAAAATTTTAAGTTATATGATAATATTTTTCTTAATTATCAAATCATAACTACCATAAGTATTTAATTGTACCAGCAATATGGAAATAACTACAAATAGCACTATTGTAAACAGCATTGCTTAAAATTGAATAAAATCATTTAATAATGTCTTAATTATTAAATCAACTTTCCGTGTTCAAATACAAATCATGCCGACGTTTGTGGCACGGTGCTGCCAGATTTACGTTACAATGTAAAATTGCACGCTCGTAGTCGATTAAGTATAAGAGGTAAGGTAAGATCCAATGTATAGTCCCAGTACTGCCTAAAATTTATATGTTTTGTGTCAAGGATCTGACGGCTGTTCCTGGTTGGACGACGATTTGGGCGTATTTCATTTTACTGGAATTTACTTATTTGTAAGGCGTATTACACTAAAATGTTAGGTCTAAATTTTCTTCCTTCATAGAAGCTTTAACCGTGCCAAATATCACACCTACCGATGCTTTAGTTTTCGTCAAAATGTGTGGCCTTTCGGTAAACTTAATATTATTGCTGTATCAATATAATATTAATATTATTGTAGAAAACATAAAACTGCCGCGGCAAAATTGTTTTTATACAAGAATAATAATAGTGGAAACTATTTAGACACTATGCCTGGAAGAATTAGAGCTATTTTAAGAGCAGATGGTGGCTCAAAATCTTATATATATATATATATATATATATATATATATATATATATATATATACTTTTTAAATTGATCACGATCGTATGTATAAATTTCCAAAGTACTTCCTCGTTTCAAAGCTTTATTTTATATTGCGAATACGAAAAAGTCGAGGAAAACTGGAAACAACGCCTGAAAATTCCGCAAATTTCCAATATATACAAATAAATATGCAAGCGGGACTCTCACAGACTCCCCAAAAAGTTTTCGTGGAAAATTCGTTATATCTTGGTGCAGCTGCATTGCGTCTCACAAATTGTATTTCTTTTGTTGTTCGGCCCTAAGTAGTTTCTTGTGGATACTGTAAAGGTGTTACATAGATTTTTTGAGCATTGCCTAGAACGTATGTATTTTAGTGACTTTCCTCATTTTTCATTTCATTTTAATGAATCTAAACAACTGAAACGCAAATGATATTAAACCAAAATATACAATAAGAAAGACAAATTATATAGGGAAACCATTACAGTGCTTACTTGATATTCTAATATGCCACATAAAATATTTTAACTAAATTCCTATGATTGTTATTACTTCATTTTACTTATTTATAAGACAGACATGACCTTGAGATCTTCTTGTTTAATCTCTCATTTCTATATCGTCGTCTATTGTCAAACTAGATGCAGCAGCCATACTTTTGATGCTTCCGCGGATGTTTAAAATTTACAGCGGTATTTTGGGCCTCCATATGATTTGATTTCATCAATTAGGAACAGTAAATCCAACTTATTCCTAGAGAGAATTTGTCCAAGTGCCAAAAACCCTACGGAGTCCGGGAGTTACATAAGCAGGGCATTCGATAAAAACCAATCGTAAGTTCCATCGAAACGACATCTAGCTAAATTCTTAACAAAACAAATGTAAACATACGCCAAACAAATGGAATATTTTGTTAAAAAACTCAAGCCACTTGATCGAACGCTGCTAATGAGCTTCTAAATGGTATCATTATTCACCAACGTATATAACGATATATAAAAAACAACAGACAAAAGAGATAGCAAACCTAACGAAATATTGTCCCATTGTCTCCTATAAATACATATTGCCCTATCAATCAAAAAACAAATCTGCTTATGTTATCTAGAAAAGGGAGTAATGAATGCGAGCCTCAAAATAAAATGCATGAGAAGTTCAAATTCGTATTGGAAGTCTCCCACTCTTAAATGTATTGGTACATAAAAAAGAATGACAGAATGTTTTGATACTCAGTGTACCGAAAACGAACCAATACTGATTGTTATTTGAACGTCCAGTTATGCCACCACCAGGCGCGACTGCAGGAAGTAGTGAAGACCGACCGTATATTCTTCACTATTTCCTAGAAAGCTAACGCTTTCTTAGAAAGGCTAACGGATTGGAAAGTTAAACAAAAATAAAAAGAAATCATAGAGAAAACTTTGCTCCAGAATAGCTATATAGCGAATTAAAAAGAGCACAAAGACCACGCCCGAAGCACGTAGACAAACAACCTGAAGAGTGATATATCGCATTTCCGTTAATAAAAATGGAAAACCGTCTGTCACAAAATATGCAAAAATTATTTCACCTATCATTAATTTTAACAAATCAAGAGTAGAAGCTATTGTGACGAATAAGTCAAAACATTAGAAAGGATATCTTGGAATCCCCGCCTAACAACATCTTGGAATCCGGTGTTACATATAATATATATAGTATCAACATAGTAACAAGAAAACTAAGTAATATTTTTAAAGAAATAATGTTACTAACATTATATCAGTTTTCGTTCTCCCAAAATTATATAGAACGTTATATATATGTGAATATAAAACGGTGCTTCAATAGTCGCGAAGTTGTTTCTAGCAGAGGATAATTACTATTACTATTACCGCCAAAGTGATCTATAATGAAAAATTAAATAAACTTCGTCCAGTAGTTTCAGTATGTCTATCTACAATGTTTTTTTTATCCAACACACAACTTGAAATATAATAAAGAAAATCTAAAACTGAAACGGATAAAATAAATCGAACTTGCTGCAAGATTGCAGCCATCTTTTAAAATTCTGAAACCATTTCTCAGTCTGGGATTTTTATTTAATACAGCGCGAAAGCGAGAAAGTCGATCTAAGCTGCAAACAACGTCTGAGAATGTTACAAATTTCCGATGTATAGAAATAAATATGTTACTGAAAACTTTTCTAGCGTTCTAAAACTTCACCTAAATTTAGAATATACCAATGCATATAAATAATATTATAAATTATTTTATTACAAAAGATGTGTATTGCAATTACATTTTCCTCTAGAATTTTTATAACCAGCTCGTTCAAAACAACACGATAATGATATTAATATTTTATTTTACATTATTTTTATATTTACTTTTAATCTGTATACAAAAATACAAAATGCTTCCACGATCGGTAACATTCCTTATTGACCGATTATCTACAATATAGAGAAGGTATTGGGGCAGCCATTACGCACACTACCTAACTAGATATCTAGAGTAACATGTAAAAAATAGAATCACGAACTTAATAAGACCACAAAAGTGTTATTTTTCGAAATATCACCCATCCCTTTTGTTTGAAAGACAGCATATCTTTCCATACTCTCCAACATTCACCTAATTAGTTATGCTTGTGTGTGGATGAATGTTTGATTTTTATTTTATTTTTTGTAATGACTTACCTTACCCTGAGCCTCCAATTTGTTAATCCTTGTTCTTGTGGATTATTTTCGCTTCCGAGATATCAATAGTAACCAAAGGTTTAGTACAAATGTACAAATCTATCAAATCAGCAGTACGTCAAAATTAATTTACATAAAACGCTATAATTATAACATATAGCTAATTGGACCTCTATGTATTATTTTTAATGAATTTTGAATTAAATATATTAAATGTAGCAACAAAATAGTAAGACACTCATAATGAACAATTTTAACTAAAAACAAAATAAACTGACGAAAAGGATTTATTGAAATTTAAAAAAAAATCATCTTTTGTATCTTTCCCATCGCATGTAAACTCCCTGAAACTATTTGTTATTAATCTAACTCTTGCAGGTTATTGTCTTAGAATTTAATTGACATTAGAGGTTGTTTTTGACCATTGATATCAAATTCGACATTTCTAAAACATGGTCATCAGAATCAACAATATGACTAACAGTATCACCAGTTTTGTTTCTATGGGCTTCAGCAGAAGATGTCTTCAAATCAAAAAACAAATGTAAGGAATGGCGAAAATAAAATCTTCTTAATAACACTGTCTGAAAAAAAAATTATTTTATATGGAAATGTTAACATTTGCAATTAGGTTAGATTAGCAGACTTTAGACTTTAGCATTTTCACCAAAACTTCTACGTGCGGATGTCTTCTGTGGTGTACTAATATATATTCTACGCCTATATTTTCATATTATAACCTATATAACTTGATATTCATTATACGAGTCAATTTTCACATATCTAGTTTCCGGGAACCTGTTGAATTAATATAGTGTTTCTTACAGTTCTACATACTGTTTTAAATGGAATATTTGAATCAGGTGGTGAACAACATTTTCAGGTTGAAAAGTTTGGGCTGCTAGTCCCATAATCTAATATAATATTTTAATTTAATAGTATAATATTCATTTTATATATCGGCACCTTCTTTTTGGATTTCATTGTTTTCTTTTGTCCGTTCTTAATTATTTACTTAGTTAATATAACATATGTTATCTCAGTTATTTCAATATAATGTGCTATGTACTAATCATAAAATTGTTAATTTACCAAATAACCTAAACGTACTGCTTAACATTTTAAACCTTATGTGAGAAACTCAGTAGAACTGTATGTTAACAATTAATTTAATTTTCAACAGATCTACATGCTATTAATCTAACAGTTCAACTGAAAAGTCACCGGCCTGATACATAGATGGCTCTACTATAATTAAATCCATACGTTTTTTAGTTAGCCCTAACCTTCAAAAGATGTGTGTATAAATTTGACAGCTGTCGGGTCATTAGTTTGTAAATTATAACATTTTGAGTGAAGCAACTTTTGTTATTGTAAATGGATAAAAAGGAATTTCGCGTGTTGATAAAATATTGCTTTTTGATGGAAAAATGCAGTTGAAGCAAAAACTTGGCTTGATGCCGAGTTTCCAGACACTGCCCCAGGAAAATCAACCATCAAGGATTGGTGTGCAAAGTTTAGACGTGGTGAAATGAACACCGAAGACGGTGAACGCAATGGACGCTCAAAAGAGATTGTTACCGATGAAAACAGTAAAAATATCCACAAAATTATTCTGAATGTCCGTAAATTGAAACTGAATAAAACAGCAGACACTCTAAAGATATCATCTGAATGTGTACATCATTCACGAATATTTGAAATTATTATGAAAAAAAAATTAAGCTTAATATATAATCAAATATAACACAATCTATATTAAAATATGTTAGACATATCAATATATAAATGAACGTTCTCAGAAAAAGAAATATAATCAACCCCAATAAATATAAAATAATATATAATAAGAAATTGTCAATTAACTCACTCAATAATTTAGATGGAAACAATATTTAATAATTGTAGCTACTAACACAGTATGTTACTAGTCTAAGATAGAAAATTACACCAGTATTAACTGATAGGTCTGATTTCTCAGTCGTACTAGACTTTAATTGACAAAGGTTAATTTCATGCTTTTCCAGTTATTAAGTTACATGTTAAAAGGGGCTTATTGGGATAAATTTTCTTATTTTCACAAGAGAAATGATCTTTGTGTGATGTCTGTAATTTTTTTTTAATGGTAAATATACTAATGAGCCCTGATAAGATATAATAAAATAGTACTATGAAAAATATAATAAAAATTAAAACCTGATGAATATTTTCTAAAGAATTTATTTGTTAGCCTTGATGTATACTCATATATAATAATTTCTATATTAAAATATATAAGACAAATGAATATGTTAATAAACTTCTTCAGAAAACGAAATAAAATCAAACCCAATTCGTATAACGAACTTAATAATTTGATTAATAAATTAAAACAGTTGTGCTACTATACAAATGAATCAAAAAGTATATTGTGTAGCCGGTAGCTATAGAGCAATGAAAAATAAAAAAAGCAATAAATATTATACATTTGAACTGACGGAGGCTTGATGAAGCTGATGAATATTTTCTGAAGAAAACTTTTTAAGGCTTGGTATATATTCATGTATACACCTTTCATATAAAATATTTTAAACATATATTAATAAAGTTCCTCTGATAAGGAAATAAAATCAAACCCAATAAATATAACGAACTTAATAAATAAATCCGTGAACAATTTATATCCCAGAAACGAAGGCGAAAGCAAATGAACCAAACCGACGCCTGCAATCAGTTTCAGTCATATTTTCTCCCGAGTCCGCTTTCCCAATCAAAACAAAAGAAATCCGCCCCCTTAAACGACATTTAAGAAGAAAAATGGCCACGGAATCTCATCGTCGTCGGCGAGAAATCTTTTTCTGTCACTTATGACTTCCGTTCCGTCTGAGTAATGTTGAAAGTCGCGACAAGAAGCTTCAAGATGCTACCGCTTCTCAATAACAAATTTAATTAACTTTCTTTACGCACAGTTTCTTCTTGATTGGCCATTTTATTGGGTTAGAGTGAGGATTACATCAGATTGAATAATAACACCTTATACAATACACCTTCTGACAAGGACATGCTGACACAGGACAGAAATGAGGTATTGTTTCTTATACAGTTTGATTGACGGAATAACTTGAAATGTATTCTTCGATCCTAAAACTGTTAGTTGTATTTTCAATTTTATGTATTTTTCTATAGTGTTTAATCCTTTCTCAATATATGTTATACCAGGCGACCAAATTGTAAGCCATTTAAACACTCAAGATAATGAGACTCGAGATGGGATATTTCCGATTGTAATAATAAACAAAGAAATATCAAGAAATGTACCTTCAAAAACCTGGAATCGCAAATTTCTGTCAATAAAGAAGACAAGAAAGTCATTATTGAAGGCATCTCTATTTAAAAATGTTAACAAATCAGGCTACGGAAGGGGTTGCTTGATTTAACCTTTTGTAGCACCACTTCGTTCAAACCAATCTTCGTTTTAACCGGGAATATACAAGCAACAATAGTATAAACACAAAGCTTTCTTTGTCGAAACAAAGCAAATAGCTAGCAAACGCGTAAGAATAATCTAACCATGAACGTTTACAACGAACTGTGTACTCCACATCACGAAGAAGCGTGCAGCGTACACTTGTAACAAAGCAGAAAGTTTACAGTGTTTGTAGGTTCAAACCTCTAATTACTTTCGGTAATGTTTCGATGAATTTAACAACAGAGTCGACTAGTATCAATACAAGTCGAATTTTATAGACTGATTTGATTACATGTTCCGATCAGTCAAACATCATTATGTTTTTATTATTTTCTTTCCAGCTAGGCTAAAATGAGAGCTCCCCTCCGTTGGAGTATTATAAGGACTATAAATTAGATTAAGAAATAAGCTACCCGGAACAGTAAAGGGAAGTTATGCAATTTTGATTAACATGAATTTATCAACAGAGCAACATGTTATTCTGGATAAAAACATAGAACAATTTAAAGCGTCACTATCTGAAGCCAGTTACTATATATTGGATGATTGCGTGTATTTAGATCAGCAATATCTATTGATAAGAATAATAAAATAGAATAACCAATAAATAACAAAGCAGAATCTTCCTTAAATACAGTCAAGTCAAACATCGCAATCAATCAATCTAACGGTTACGCCATTTTAGTACCAGGTATACCGGAAAATCATTAATTTTTTTTTAAACAAAACTACCTGATATTCAGGAAAATACTAAAACATGTTTATTCATAGTAGTGGCCATTTCATTAATTTATATATATCTTGCCCATCTATCAAGCAATTTATGGATGCCATCCCAAGAAAAAAATGTTTCTATCATATCATTCAAGTGGCTTCAATGCTTCCTTGAGTGATTTTAATTTATAAGAAAGCGCACTATCGTGTTGTAAAATCACTTTGCCGACATTTTGGACCCATTCTGCACTTTTTCGATTAATATATGGTGCAAATTATTATCATCAAATAATTTTTCAACAGTTCGTAATACATCACGCCATTCTGCTGCCTCCAAATACAGATCATTGGCTTGCGATCAAAACGATTTAGCCTTGGAGTCGATCGGCTTTGTCAAGTGATAATCATGATTTTTTTGCACTAAGGTTTTGAAAAAAATCGATGACTTCGATCAGCATATCACAGGCAATTTTTCGATTTTCTATTTGTCTGTCATTCAATTAAGATGGCACCTGTCTTCACATCTTTTGGATTTTCCCCATTGCTCGTAATCGGTGGCTAATTGCTTATTATAAATAATATCAGTTGACTAAACTGGTTGAGTAAGAAGTCAAATTATTTCACTATGCAAAGCAATCAATATTATAAGTAAAATTCCAAGTTTTTTGTACCATAATAAAATGAATTGAACCAAAGAAAGCGTTCTTTCATTACCATAATTGGACCCCATATATGTTATATATATATATATATATATATATATATATATATATATATATATATATATATATATATATATATATATATATATAGGTGAAGATGATAATTACCAAAGTAAACAACTATTAAGCAACCTAACCTAACGTTAAACTCTTTTTACTATTATTCAGATTGTATAAAAGCTAATAATGGAACACTTGAAATCATATTTTCAATATCCATTACATTTCTGTTTTGGGTTGAAGATATCTACGAAGCCTATGAAACACATTTAGAAACCTCTTCGTCATATTCCAAATGTATATTCTGTCAATATACTATTACTAAACTAATTATTTATTTAAATTACTGTCATGGCATATGTATTAGAATAATACACTGATATCAACGAACCAATTAAATTGTTACAATATTTTCAAAATCATCTTCCTCAACCGACCTCAGTTGTGATTTGAATCCAAATACATATTTTTAGTATTGAATTTATTTAGTATTTTGAGTATTGAAAATAAGACCAACAATAAGAATACGGTAGGCTAGCTACTATCGTAAGCTTCACTATGAATGTTTGATGAGCTTCGGCAGCAGATTTCTTCAAATCAAACAGGCAACGTAGTGAATATTGTAAATGTAATTTTGTGCATTGATTGATTCACCAAAAGAAAAGACTGTTATTTGAAGTAGAAAAATCATTCAACAATAATTCCTATCGATATCATATATATAGTCTAAATGAAGTTGCAGTAAACAACTCTCATTTGGTTTACTTAGCATTGATATATAAATATATTCTAATATAAATAAAATAATAAAACGAAAATGTTATAAAATATGATCCATTAATAATCGAAGGACTATTGAAGAACTGTTGTTAATTATACAGTCAAAATACTTTTTAGGTTATAGTTATCATATTATATTTACACTTAACTCTTCTAAAGCATCTATTGTACCTCTTGGAGGCTTAATCCAATTATTTAATAATTGTATTTCTAAGTAATGTATTTTAGTTTCATTGGAGAATATACTTACCTTTTTATGCTTTAGTCTTGCTTCTTTCGATGTTGTGATTTCTTATCAAATCATTCTGATATCACTGCATTTCTCCTTAGTTTGTTCTGTTTCTGCCTATGTACATTTTTCTTGTTAAAATTATATTTATATAATCGCTCGAAATAATTCGTATTCATTCCATCCTCGTACATATTTGCACATATATAAGGCAAATAAACCTTTCACACTCTACAAAACGATTTTCTACAGTTATCTTATATTAATTATACAGCCATCTTTAGTGTTGTTTCCACTCTCATCACCCTGTCTTAGAAGTTGTCAGCATTGAATCGTAATCCCACATAGAGATAGTCTCGTTCGAGTCATATCCTGGACCACTATTCAAGTCAATAACTAAGCTGTTAATTTCTAATCTAAGGCTAGTTCACATTTCCATCATTTGCCAGTTTCTTCTTCTGTGTGGCTGATGGAGTTGATTGAAACCGAAGGGTGTTATTATAGAGAGTTTATCGCTTTTCACACATCCAAACAGTTCTTGACAAGTATATATTTCTCGGCCTGCTAATCTAGTGTACCAATTTTTGGCAACATCACATTATAAGTGAATTTGATTGAATATGCGGTTTTTTCATAAATTTTGCCTTATTTATACTCTTTTTGCGTCTTGCCAAGGATGGCCTAATTTTCCATTTTGAAATACTTATATACTCAAAGAGCTGCATATCCCTAAGTATTTTTTGGATACTTTCCATACTAACAGTTATCTCTGAAATAATTGTTTTATATTATTATTATGTTAAAAAACTACTCACCGTTTTTATACATTTCATAAATTTAATATTGAATAGATCTAACGACAAGTAGACATGTAGATAGTTTCTTTTCGGTGAATCTAAAATTATATTGTTTCTCTTTAATCTGCGAGATTTTAGTTAGAGTGACCATATTCAGTGCAGCTGCAACATAATAAAAATATTTCCAATAGAAACTCCATCAGCTTAATATTCAATAGTATCACTATTACCTGTCTAATGCTTTTTACTGGTAAGAACGGGTTTTCAAGTTGCTGACTGACTATTTATTTGGCATTTACAACCAGGGTATTTAAATATGAAATGTATTGTAGAATTCTGCAGACATTTGACAACCGAACGACTTTTACAGGTTGATTCTTGTACATACGAACTTATCGGACAGCATTGTCCAGTTAGCTGGAATAAAATATAATCCGGTATTAAAAACAACTTATAAATTGTAATAGGTAATACAATAAACATATTGATGACACGAGTTCACTTCTACTATGGCTAGTCTTACAATATCTTGTATGAAGGAATCAATCATTTCGCTTATTACTTGGTTGGAACTAAGCCCACTCAAGTAAAACGTCAAATTAAAAAAATACTTTTGTCGTCTCACATTACGGCCTCTACATTGATTTTAATTAAGAACTCCTTGACGGCACTCTAACAAGAAACCGAAACGGTCCCGAACGAAAGTCGTCTTCCGGAGAACATAACCAAAGTGCGATTAATCAGCCGCACCATTAATCATGGGGCGAGTTTATTATCCTGCAGTTAATTAATTAAATGCGGAAAAAAGTCCCGACGCCAGCGGATTGACGCGAGCACGCCTGGACACAAAACCAGACCCTCCCGCCCCTGAGTCAATTTCGCATTGTTGAAGTTGCACCAGGAGCTAGTCATCGACGGCAAATTAATTAGATCGGCACTGACAACTTTGTATTGTGTTTGTTTTATGATCTGGTCGGTGTTTTGGTGGTTTTATGGGGGTTTCAAGTAAACTAAACTGTTATGTCAGTGAATATATGGGACATGTTTTTTTTTATTACTCTTCGTGAGTCCACAATCTGCCCTATTGGCAATAAGTATTTCTTATGTCTATATTATATATACATGGCATGTAGAAAATCACTTCATTAAGCAATCTTCTGTATAAAATATTATCTTAATTAATTAGCCTTATTCTAAGGCTTATTCTAAAGTCTACATATGTCCAGTAATCAGATCAGGCGGTGTTAAACGTTTTAGTCTACGCACTTCACTATCACGTCGCATATTTAGCTGATTAGCGAGTATATTGGGATGCACTGACACTCTTTCGAAGTACTTCACACAAACACGTTGAATTACACTCGCTATAGGTTCTAGAGGAATATCGTGTTGTATCACTTTATTTGAAATATAGTACGGAGCATCAACAATGGCACGCAACACCTTATTTTTGAACCATTGAATGATGGATATATTATATGTGCTAGCGGTACCCTATAGTTGGATTCTATATATCCAAATGGGCTTGAGTATAGACTCATACAGTAATACCTTGTTATCTAATGATAACTTGGATTTGCGCCCGATGAGCCAATGCATTTGATATAATTTTAGTCCCAGTTGTTTCCGTTTAGAGAGTACGTGCTTCTTCCAGGTTAGGCGTCGATCCAAGTGCATACCATGATATTTAACTTGCTCTGCTTGGGGGAGTTGACGATGATTGACATTCACTGGTGGACATGTTCTTCTACGCAGGATAAACGTTAAATGCGCGGATTTTGTTTCATTGGCTTTAATGCACCATGTCCTCAACCATAATTGTATTTGCTCCAGGTGGGTTTGTAGGTTTATTGATGCTGTGACTGGATTTTCATGGGATGCTAAAATTGCTGTATCGTCTGCATATGTTGCCACTGTAGTTATTTTTGTGGTGGGTAGATCAGCCGTATACATAATATACAGTACTGGACCCAGTACACTACCTTGCGGAACTCTTGAATATATGGGATTTAATTCGGTATGTTCATCGCCTTGATTTACAATAAAATGTCTATCAGTATGATACCATTTTAGTAACTGATAGTCCGGATGAGGGAGAAGTTTCTTTAGTTTAACCTGCAAGCCCATATGCCATACTTTGTCAAAAGTCTGAGATATGTTTAGAAAAGCATCCGAACAATATCTTTTGGCATTTAGGTCAGCGTTTATTTTGTTTACAAGTCTATGCACTTGTTCTATAGTCCATATGGGACATGTGAATTTGAAATTATTATTTTCCCAGTTTTTATGGGAGTACATTTAAAGTTTTAAAGGACTGAACTGTTATGTTAGCAAATATATTATTCGTGTGATTACATGGATAATATGTTGATGACATGTGAATTTGAAATGATGATTTAACATCATAGTAAATTTATATATTACAGTGATTAAATGTCCTCTCAAGGGGTCATTCCAATCTTGAAATTTGAAAAAAAAGTCGATTTTTTAATCATCGGAAAAATCGGAAATATGAATAAGGTTACTAAAAAATTTGTCGTTTTTGCTGGAAAGGCCGTATAAGGCGATACATTTTTTTGTTACTTTCATTCGATAGGGGAATGTAAGAAGGTTCACCTCTAATTTCGAGTATATCGTATCAGTAGAAATTGATATATCATGTCAACTGTCTCGAACACAGTAGAAAAATTATCTTAGCAAAATATTCATAAAGGGTTAATTTCAATGAATTGAATTGTTATATCGCTAAATATATTGCATATGTAAACTTAGAATTACTATTTTCCCGGTCATCATAAAACATATTCAAGGTTTCAAATAACTGAACTCTTACGTCAGTCAGTGTATTATTCAGGTTATAACATAATAATATATTCATCACATGTGAATTTATAATGATGATATTTCCGGTTTTCATTAACGTATATTTATAGACTCAAATGACCAAACTGTTATTGAATATGTTATTCATGTAAATACATGAATAATATATTTATGATATGTAAATTAAAATAATGATTTTACCGGTTTTATTTATTTGAGGTTTCAAATGATTAAACTATTATGTCAGTGAATATATTATTCATGTGATGAATTGAAAAATATATTCATGACATGTGAATATAAAATGATAATGATAATAATAATTAAATAATAACAATATAATGATAAATCATCGCAGTAAATTTTAAATATTACAGTGATTGAATGTATTCTCAAGGGGCTATTGCAATCTAGAAAATTGAAAAAATATTTTTGTAATCATCGGAAAATTTGGAAGTATTTTAAATTATTAGAAAGGCTCACGCCAAATTCCTAGTAAATCACATAAGCAGAACGTGAGATATCGTGTAAACCGATATTCATTATCAGAAGAATGAATCTCTATTTCACTGCATGAGATTAAGTCCTCTAAATATATTAGCGAAATATGCCTTTTAAATATGATATATATAGAGTTGAAGATATAGATAGAGTTGTCAAGAATAAATTTAAAAGAACACTAAATATGCCGCATCAATGTACATGCATTTGTTATTAGATTTTACTACCACATTTTGTACTTGATTGTTCAAAGTACATAGAAGATCGGAAAAAAAATCTCAGCTGACCATTTACCTCATAGCACTAAGAATTTAATTTTTGTAGTACCATGCACTCCTATAAGGTTTTGAGTTTGGGATGTTGACTGGGATGACTTTTATTAAAATTGTGTACTATCATATTTAAATTTATATATCTATTTATTATTTTATTTTTTTAAATTTATTTATATTTATATATATATATATACAAAAGGTGGTACTTTTGTACTATTACTCAGCTTAACGTATGAATTAGACTGTCTATGCATAAATAATCCAAGTATGTGATAAATACTTGTTATAAACCGGATATAGCAGCTAATTTTAAAGTAAATAATTATCAAAACTATTTTATCTATGTAACTATTTTAATACAATTTTTTTAATCAGAAACTTATTTAGGTTCTCAGTTGTTTGAGTTAAATAAATTTTGTGTTTCTTCTCTTTATGTAATTCAATACATCCTATAGTTGGTGTGGCCTAATCATGTCTCTAGTATGTCTTTTTACATTATAACATAAATTTAGTGTAGTAAACAACGATGATTTAAATAAATAAACAATTGATGTAAGAATAACTATTTTTTATTTTTTTCGTCGAGTCGACTATACACCGATTCGAACAAAATTCTGATCAAATGATTCTGCCCTACTAAACTTGCACGTAATCTATTACGTCGAATGGCACTATTGATTGTTAGAATCTAACACAATATATATACAAAAGAAATATTAAGTGGCCATAATATTTCGTACATTTTAAGATTATTTACGTCGCTTCTTATTGTTTATATAATTTATGTTCAAATAACGAAAAGAACATATATTCCCCTTCCACAAAGAGAAGGAAAATTATTTTGAAAATAAAAATGATTCTCGGAAATTATTACGAATCACTTATAATTCGGGACGGGACGGAATTAATACACCACTTATGGCCTTGGAACAAAAGAGAAACTTTATTTTGATCCCTGGTAATTTATACCCACTCGATACAAGTCACACCGCCCTCTATTAACTTTTCTTCCACCTTTCTATACTGGCTCTTGTATCGAGACAAGTCATATATTTAACACTCCCCTTCAATTTAAATGTACTATATAACTTAACCTAACTAAGATTTTAAACAAAGATTACAAAAGTACATTTAAATTGCCAGAACAAAACTATTACATTGTACATACAAATTTGTTCAAACTTAGAACTATTTTGTTTCTACATCGCGAATTTTAACTTTAATTAATAAATTAATCAAATGAATCTACACAATTATGTGATAAACTAACGTAACAGTCAGTTTTCTACTTAAAAACAATTCTCTCTTTGAACAATCATATAAATAGTCGCCACAACACTATCCAATTTAATATCGATTTTATAGTTTGTTCTTGAGATGCCAAATATACACATGTATTTCTCTTCTAATGAATTTCTTCCATGCCTCTGGGTTGCTTTTATCAAATAGTATGAATCCATTAAAACTTCCTAGTTGATTACCATACCAGTCTTCATAACTTGCTCCTTCAAGTCCACTTCCGCCTTACATCAGTCCATGGCCTTCTGGTATCGCTGAGGTATCATAACTAAATGGTCACCACTGCAGTCTTCTTAACTTGTTCCTTAAAGTCCACTTCTGCCTTATATTAGCCCATGGTGTTCTGGTATCACTGAGGTATCATAACTAATTGGTCACCACTATCTCCATATTCTGCTTCTAATATTGTTCTCAATTTTGTTTTCTCCAATTTTCTAACTTTATCACCTCCATTTATTACTTTCAACTCAAATCATTCACTAACATTATTCTGCTTTATGAGCTTTGTTCTATTCTTTACCTCTATATTCCAAATCAATTATTAATGGGTGGTCACTTTTGTTTTTTCTTTTAACATTCTTCACAGTTCCTTTTGTTTTGTTGTTATTTTCATCTAGACCAGATTCATCAGAATCAAATCCTAATATATTTGTTATTTCCATTAATATCAGATTCATTATCACTCCATTTCCAACTCTAAATCAGAATCTTTTTAATATAACCCAGAACTGTATAAGTGCTGTTTGTCTTTATCATATCTTAAATATTTTTGCTTAAGGCTTTCTTCTTCGTCTTCGAATAAAGCTTAACGTTCTCTTATCATTGACTTGTTGTAATGAAAACATATCATCTTCAACTGTGGGTGTCTTTTCTGTTGAAATAAGCAGACAGTAGGCGACATATATCGCATGGTCGTCTAATTTCTTTTCCTCAAATTTAGACCGCATAGGTTGATTCTCATCAGGTTCGCCGTCACTGTCTGTTGTCTGCTCTTTAATGCTTTCTGCATCATAACTCACATTCTTTTTTTTTTTTTCTCTTGCAAAATTATCTGCATCGGTTTACTCACAGATTGTTCTTTGGAATTTTATCTGTTCACCTTATATTGGTCTCTCCATATATTTTCTAAACGGTATATCTTTAATTATTCCTTCACTATTATCCATATTGAAGTTGACTGCCATTGGCGTACCAAATTGATCTGCTTAGATGCGATCTTGTAACTAACAAAACTTATATGCCTTTTAATCTTCTATATATTACCCTTTAAATTATATTTAAATTATTTTCCACTCTTGCTGGTGTTAATATTAATTTCAATTTGTGTGATAATAACCGCTTTTTCCATTCCAATAAACTGTTTAACTTCATAAAGACTGTCCATTAAATCCAATATACACTCTTCATGTCATCTTGTATTCCAACCTTTACGTGAATTTCTCAATCCATACAATGCTCGATTTAATTGTAAGTATCTTGTTTAGTTTGTAAACAGAACTAAATTTAATTAATTAATAATGTTCTATTTAATCTTTCCGCTTGTCCATTACTTTGCGGTGAATGGGCTATTGCTATATTCTAAATGAATTCCGTTTTTCCTACAAAATAGCTTTACTCCATGCTGTCTTTGTAATTCATTAATGTATTTGAAATTCTTTTCAGCTTCATTTTCTGTCTTAAGGATTTTTACTCTGATAAAATGGGACAAATCATCTAGTATTTTCTATCCTTTATAAATCTTCCTCCATCTTCAGATATTGGGTTTATTAGCCTATAAATATCTGAATAAATTAATTCTTCGATTGCACTTGTTCTTGTCTCTAGCTTCTACGCTCATAGAACAGGGTTTATCTATCTTCTTTACCAATATAATTGATATTTATATTTATATCAAAATTCTAATATTTTGTAACTAAACTCAAAGTAACTTTGTTCTCCATTCTTAAAAATTAAAAATTCTTCTTCATTGGGTTCCATAGCTTTTCATTCTACCTGTAATTCTGTTCGACCCCTTATTTCTAGTTTTCAATACTTCTCTGGTCCTTGCAACTAACACATGGTTGATTTTCTAAACTCGTCTACATTACTAATTGCTACATTGATTACAATGTTTCTTTATCCTACCGATAATTAAGTTGGACCCCATGTTACTCGTTTACTAGTGTTTCCCTGACCGTTGTAAATTATACACGTGGTTGATTTTCTAAACATGGATTACTTCATTACTAATTACTACATTGATTACAATGTTTCCTTCAATCCTACTGATAATTCTGTTGGATCCCACGTTACTAGTTTACTAGTGCTTCACTGATCCTTGTATATTATACACGTGATTGACCTTCCAAACTCTTAACCACTGCACCACTATTTACTACATTGATTACAATGTTTTCTTCCTTCTTACTGATTACTCAAGATCACATTTTTCTAGTTTTCTGGTGTTCCTTCTGATGGTGATTGATCTTTGAGTGCTCTAGTGCTCCGAAATTAATTTCCGTCGGTTGCATACAGCCATCTTGTTACTTCCACTTTCCTTCGTGTATATATAATTATATATATACTATACCGAACTAAAACTTTACCTAATCTATAATGCCCTGCACTCTCCGTCGTCACCCTACTACTTCTCATTTACACCGAGAACTCTGGGCCTATAACCTATTACGAATCACTTATGATTCGGGACGAGACGGAATTAATACACCACTTATGGCCTTGGAACAAAAGAGAAACTTTATTTTGATCCCTGGTAATTTATATCCACTCGATACAAGTCACAGCGCCCTCTACTAACTTTTCTTCCTCCTTTCTATACTGGCTCTTGTATCGAGACAAGTCATATATTTAACAGAAATACCTCGAAATAATCGTTAATTAACAATCTTACTCATTCAATCAATTCACATGGATTAGTTACGTAAATCGTTTTTGTTTCCTATACATTATATGATACTTTAGGGTAAAATGATGTGGCTCGGTGAATGGAGGTAAATCGAAATGAAACAGTGGTGTTTACATGATGTGACCGTTATTTATTGACAATATAAAAAATGAGAAAAATACAAAGATAAAAAGGATGGCAGCGGAGTTACCTGAAGACGAGGCTTGGGCAGTCGATGGTGGCACGTCTTAACCGAACGAGGGTTGAGCACTGAATGACCGAAATACCCTTCAATAATATCCCAGATAAACGTCTCGGGGTTGCCGCCAGCTATTCGTTGTCGGGTTCCAGTTGGCGCTGCTGGCACCCCGCCCGTGTTCAACATCTGGGATTATATTTCTGGGTATTTTGTAGACCGTTATTCCACGATGTAAAATTCGACATGCTCAAGGTCGCTACAATACTATTAAATATTTAAGACTAATTTACTATAACACGTCAATGTATGTTCTATATATATTTATAAATGTATTGTCTATATCTGTTAAGTGGCCAGACATCCTTAGTATAGTAAAAACACGCGTAACCGGGTTTAAGCACAATTCATTCTTTCATATTGAATTGTAATTGACCAACAAGAAAACGCGCTGCGAATCTAGCGACGGTCACCATTAATCATTCAGCCAGTCTATTATCCGACAGTTAATTATTGCAATCCAGAAAAAAGTTCAACGGCGTGAATTGACAGCGGCATGCCTGGACACAAAACCCCAGTCAATTCAGTGTTATCAAAAGGGCGCCAAGTGCTAGTCATCGACGCCAGATTAATTACAAAGGGTGGCAACTTTATATTGTGTTTGTTTTTTATCCGCCGTGTGTGTACGCGGTAATTGAAAAAGTTGGCCACTTAAATTCGGCGATTTAAAAGAGGCTCTTTTGATTTAATTAGAAGAACATTTTAATTTTAATTTAATAAAAAGCGAAATTTTTTCCCTTTTTATCCACATAGTCCACATAATGACAATTTTGTACAATTATGTCTAATAACTTAAAACGAAACTAACCTTTGTAAGAGCCTACGTATTTAAATTAATGTATTATTTATATTCTTAATTTTCCTTTTTACCAACCAGGGTTGCTGCTGGATAATGTGGGCTCCAAATCACAGTCCTCGTTATTAAGTACAGTAGCCGTTTTAAATAACATACCAGAAAACATCCCGTCTTACCCGGCCTGATTACTGGCGTGACTGTAATGAAGAATGTCCTTTACGAGCTTTCCTATTGAACAAAAAGAGAATTCACCAAAATCCGCTATGAAAATTGAACTCCTTCCATAAGAAATTCTTCTATGCATCAATATAAGTGGTAGTCGAATAGAACAGTATTTGGAAGATATAATTAATATATTGACATTTGAATTTCTTCTAGTTTGCCCGAATGGTATTTCTGTTAGAAACTTTGGGATGAACTTTAACAATACATCCTTTACATTACATTTTACCTTGGATGATATGGTTTCTAATAATTCCAATGAAAGTATGGTACCATTAGAACATTTATATTTTGGACAAGATATGATATGAATGATAGGTACGTTAATTTTCAATAACAAGATGAGTACGGAATCAAATGAATTCAAGAATTCTATAAAACTGAACTCCCATATATGATTTATTACAATATGGGTAAACATACCATATAGATATTATCTTACCTATTAATATGTTTTGAATATTATAATTAATAGTGTTGACACCACTGTTTATATTTGCTAATAAAGGTCTGCTGATTTTTGAAATATTTTGAATAAGATTGTAACTCAGTACAACTACAGTTGCAATGTTTTTACCAATATTTCTTGGCAATTCGACTCATTGTGTATATCTGAATTGCTGCCATTTATTGCTGCTTTCTTATTTCCACTATCAACAATTGTTTTGAGTGCAATTCAATAGATGTACCATTTATGCTTGTACAAGTTTACTGGCTTGCAAAGCTAATTTCTGCATATATTGGTTAGCATTATAATGACTTAAAACTTGATCATATTTCAAGACTAGTCCAACTTCTTGTTATAAATAATTTTCAATTTTTTTTTCGACTAACAAAATTATCTGAAGAGTAAACAGTTACTTTCAATTTAATATTAACTCTTTTAATTCTATTTTTACGAACTAAATAATGACTTTCTACCATTTCTAGAAATGTAAGAGTGGTTAAAATCGGATAAGATGATAGCTATTGAATCGCATTTAATAAAACGATTGTTGATATTTGATGATACTCGAGTGGCATCAGAACATTATTTTATTATTGCAACGTTCACAGAAAGGATTTTTTTAGAGCTTTTCTCAGCATCGATTTGATGCATTTCATTCCGTTCCTCTTTTAAATAATTACATCTATTGGATACCAGCACTGCTTCGTTATTTCTAAGCATCTATCAAATAAAAACAATGGATTCTTAGCATTTAGCATTTAGCATTTTTATAGAAGTAAATGTGAGAAATATTTATAGAGCGTACAGTATAAACTTTTTTATATATGTAATATTTATAAGTCGATAAAATTAGTTCTATGACGAACTGATTAACTGTTTCGAAATACATAAAGAACAAGTTTTTCTTTATTATTCATTGTTAATTACAACCAAACTAAAATAAGATTAGAGATTAAAATTTGCCGATTAAAATCTTAAAGCTAACGTGTTTTACCGAGTTTGACCCACCGGCGTTTCCCCAGTTTTTTTCACTTTGGTTACACCACACAACACTCACTCTACTCTACTTTTAACCCACTGTACTACACTAGCTCAGAAGCTTTGGTCCTTTTAAGTCTTCTCACTATTCTAATTTGGTCTAGCAGCTGGATTGCTTCGAGGTTATTTTGGGTATTAAGTTGTTCTTCATTTATTGATTCATTCTTTGTGACATTTCTTATCTCGTCTGCCACCATCTCCACTCCCAGGTATCAGGCTTTAGTACCTGTTTTTATATCATCAACTTAATTCTAATTGATTGTTCAGAATGTCTACCTGATAGTCCCTTATAGTTTTCAGTATTTGAGATTCAGCTCTTCTCTTTTCTTTTTAATTTGCTCTTTCCACCATAATTTCGCATCTGTGTTTATGCCTAGGTACTTGCAGTATTTGCATATGGAATAATAAGATTGTTAATAATTATTAGCATTTGCATAATGCGTTTATTGATACATGATTAACATTACATGATTATGCGCTATTTACTTACTTTACTTATGCACTAAGCACTAATTTACTTTAATTAAATCTAGTGCACCAGTTTTTCGACTAGGCAATGACTTGACTTATTGCCTCTTGAAATTTTTCATTAGCTTGACATTAGCTAAAACATGACTATTGTAGTTTGTTCTGTTACTGGTATACCATATAGGTGTATAGGATATACAGCAATGGGCCATTGATCTTAATTCTGAATATTGGCCTTCGTTTCCAATGCGAAACATTTTTTTCATTAATATAAGATTTTAACAGCAAGTGGTATTGCTCGGGCAGAAGTCGTTCAAGCTCATTTGCACCTTATCTTTTCTTTTAGTGCTTTTCCCAGTTGATCAGTAAGTCTATGCACCTGGTCCATTGTTGCGTGTTCTTCTCTAAAACTAAACTGATGCAGGGGAATTGTGTATTTTTCTTCAATAATAGTTTTAAGTCTGTTCAGAAATGTTTTTTCAATCATTTTGATATGACCAATAACAAAGTTATTGGTTTATATGACGAGGCTTCCTTTATGGGTTTTCGGGGTTTAGGAATCATGATTTTCCAGCAGGTAGGCAAATATTTTAATCTATAGTTTGCATTAAATATGTGAATCAGCTTTAATATTACTTTTATGTTTAAAATGTTTAAGAATTTCTCTTGTAATCATATCTTATCCGGATAATTTTTTAGGTATAAAGGACAAGTGAATAATATACCACTTTTATTTATATAAATTAGTATATATATATGACTCAAATAATGACTATAATGTGCCGTAATAAAAAAATGTCGGTGTATTAATCAAACTTATCGAAATATTACTCCTTTGATCGCTATATGAAACGCAGCACATCGGGTAGTTGCTAGACATAAACTATTAGCCATTAGCAACTCGTACAGCTTAGTGACTAGCAATTAACAAAAGTGGAAATCATTTCAGAGTGCATCCAACCTTACCTAGTCTGATTATTACGAACCTCTGCAATCTGGAATATTCCAATTAATTAGTCAAAGAAATACCAATAATGTCATCAAAGCGTCGAAACTCGGATGTAACCCACATTTAGTAAATCTAGAATAGGATTATATAATAATTCTTAATATCAAATAAATTAACTAATTAAAGTTTTATAAAATCTATAAGCATTTAATCGAAAGAATGATAATGTTATTTAAACTGTTTTTAATGAAAATAATATTACTAAACTGTCCTATTACCTAAAATTGTTTATTGATTTACTATTAGACGTTGTTATATTATGACGAAGGCGCAGACCTTATAAGAACTTGAAAACGCCAGGTTCTTTATTATTTATTTGGCATGTTCAAAAATGAATGGTCTCAGTAGACTTGCGAGAATCGGCAAATTGTTTATACCATAGAATAGTTTTTAGTTGATCAGCGAAATAACCGGCGAAGTAAATCGGTCGTTACCATTGTTACCTGTTATATATGAAAATTGTTTGAGAAACTATCGTTAAAACGTATAAAACCTTGCTTAATAATCCAGCATTGTTCAATCTCTTCATGTATTCCAATTCAGATATCCCAATGAAGAAATATTTTGAAACCGCCAAATACACAATGACACAGCTTTATTCACCAGTTCTCGTTCTGTAGATGCCGCTCAGAGGAAACTTCAAATTCAATAAAATGCCACAGTCCAATGGTTAAATTTATGGAAGTTGCAAACCAATTCCCAAAAAAACCCAGGCCATAATCTTTCACAGTCAGAGAGACATCCGCGCCTACCAGCTGAGAGTGGAAAAAGTCTTAATCACGTAGTGACAAAAAGCCACATATCTCAGCCTCATCTATGACCGTAGATTCCTATGGTCAACATACATCAATAAAGCAATCTCCAAAGGCTACGGTGTCCACAGTGCTTAATCCTCTCATATGCAGAAAAAGTAAATTATCTCCGATGATTAAAATTTTGCTTTACAAGCTGCTTATCAGTCATGTTATATGGATCTAACACTTGGTATCGGTTTATCAGGCCGGAACTAGTGGAGCAGCTTCAGGTAATGCAAAATAAACTACTCAAGTAAACTCTGAACGCGCCATGGTTTGTCAGAAATACCTAAATTTATCGGGAAGCTGACACATCCGAAATAAGACTTTTTCTCTTTATACAAGAAATTCCATGCAACTTCAGCTCTCTCCAACAATTCCATCATCAGATCCCTGTCAGAGGCGTTCCCCATTAGGTAACCCTAAAGACTATCCCCCACAAAAGCGGTTCTTCAAGCCGTCAAAGGCACTCATATCCCAAATAAAGCGCCTTCACGGGCAATCATCTCTGATAAATTGAGTTAACATCAGCAAGGAAACTGCTGGGAAGTCAGGCCCAAAAAAGAACTACAAATAATATAGTTACTAAGAGTCTCTCGAAGAGTATGTTGTTGATGTAATTGTTACTATAATCACTGTTGTAATACCTTGTATATTATCAAGATAATGACCAATATAATATTTTCTTGAACATTTGTATTTAATTTACCAAGAAATAAAAGTAGTTCTTACAAATAATGCTGTAAGCAGTTAAAAGACTTCAAGTTAAGCATGGGCGGTTTTATTTTCCAACAAAGTCACGTCATCAATTAATTCAATTAGGGAGAACGACTATAATTATAAAATAATTCGTCAGTTAATCACCTCCTAAATTAGTTTATTCACGCATCCTATTCACCTGAACTCAAAGTAATTCAGTAACAATGATAGGGGCTGAAATTAAAGAATGATTACACGTTTAAAATCTGGAGTTCTCAATATAAGCATTATATCATTCTATTCTACTTCATATAATGATGGAAAAAATTTATCTTAATAGAGACTACGTTGAGAAATATTTGATGTTTACATATATTCTTTTTTTTTCCTTTTAAAAATGCATTTATGGACAAAAATTAATATTACATATATCACAATTTTTCCTATTTTTTGGGAATATTCTTGATATCCTGTTGAAAATACAATATTAGTTAGGCAGTGATCTAGTCATTGCGGACACCGTGTACAAAGCCATGTTGTACCAATCCCAAAAAGATTGTGATGAGAAGGAGATATGTCTGATCTGTACGCTCGGTGCATAAAAACTTATTTGAGCTGCAAGTTTATGTGTGCTGTAACAGTTTCATTCGTTGTTAACATCTCGTAATACACTGCAGCAAATTAATCGCTACATATACTCAGCAAAATTTTATGATCAAGGATATTACGCTTCGGTGTCATAGTAGCCCACTTCTCTTCGCCAGTCGCAATAAGCCACAGGCCTTTTGTCATGGAAAGCAATGATATAGCAATGTTGAAATAGTTGGAAAACATGTGAAAACTGTTGAGAGTTTAAGATAGGTTTTTTGGTCCTTCCAGTTGATAGATTGATATCACTAATCAAAATACGTCCAAGCCACTAATATTATTCAAACGTACCGGTAAAGAAGTACGAGTTAATACTATCGATCCCTCAAATCATAACAGAGGATCACCAACTATTATAGTTAATTTGTTTGAATAAGGAATTAATAGATAAATGACCGTAATAGATCGAGAGAAACGACATCACCATACATCAATTGTTGAGCAAAGATTTATTGTCCCCAAATTTCAAACCCGTTCAAAGAATAATGAAATAAGACTGATATATCTATATATGATATATATCCTACTTCACTTGCACCTTTATTTTAAATGTCTCTATCTATCTATCATTAATTCAATTAAAGATACTTTGCCTTTCAAGATAGGGGCTTATTTCGTATAAATATCGCAAAAACGAGTCTTTTCCGTCTAACCTACAATTTGTCTTTATTATAAATTAAATCTAGGTATATAACTAGGAAGGCCCATCGGCCCTATCTCAGTCTCTGGCGAAATAATGTTTATACATCACTGCTGAATTTTTTAATATATGCAACTCACTACACAACACTACACACGATCAGATGGTTTGATTCTTTTGAGTCTGTGTCCTGTTTTGGAAATTTTTTCCCTTTTTATCCACATAGTCCATATAATGACAATTTTGTACAATTATGTCTAACAGCTTTTAACGAAACTAACCTTTATAAGAGCCTACGTATTTAAATTAATGTATTAATTATATTCTTAATTTTCCTTTTTACCAAGCAGGGATGCTGCTGGATAATGTGGGCTCCAAATGACAGTCCTCGTTATTAAATACAGTAGCCATTTTAAATAACATACCAGAAAACATCCCGTCTTACCCGGCCTGATTACTGGCGTGACTGGAAAGAAGAATGTCCTTTACAAGCTTACCTATTGAACCAAAAGAGAATTCACCAAAATCCTCTATGAAAATTGAACTCCTTCCATAAGAAATTCTTCTACGCGTCAATATAAGTGGTAGTCGCCTGACATTTCAATTTCTTCTAGTTTGCCCGAATTATATTTCTGTTGGAAAGTTTAGGATGAACTTTAACAATACATCCTTTCCATTACATTTTACCTTGGATGATATAGTTTCTAAAGTCTGGTACCATTAGAAGATTAATATTTTAGAAAAGAATGATAGGTACGTTAATTTTCAATAACAAGGTGAGTACGGAATCAAATGAATTCAAGAATTCTATAAAACTGAACTCCCATATATGATTTATTACAATATGGAAACATACCGTATAGATATTATTTTACCTATTAATATGTTTTGAATATTATAATTAATAGTGTTGATAGCACTGTTTATATTTGCTAATAAGGGTCTGCTGACTTTTGAAATATTTTGAATAAGATTGTAACTCAGTCCAACTACAGTTGCAATGTTTTTACCAATATTTATTGGCAATTCGACTCATTGTGTTTATTTGAATTGCTGCCATTTATTACTACTTTCTCATTTCCAGGATCAACAGTTGTTTTGAGAGCAATTCAATAGATGTACCATTTATGCTTGTACAAGTTTACTGGCTTGCAAAGCTAATTTCTGCATATATCGGTTAGCATTATAACGACTTAAAACTTGATCACATTTCAAGACTAATCTGAAGAGTAAACAGTTACTTTTAATTTAATATTAACTCTTTTAATTCTATTTTTACGAACTAAATAATGACTTTCTACCATTTCTAGAAAATTAAGAGTGGTTAAAATCGGATAACATAATAGCTATTGAATAGCTTTTAATAAAACAATTGTTGATATTTGACGATACTCGAGTGGCATCAGAACATTATTTTATTATTGCAACTTTCACAGAAAGGATTTTTGTAGAACTTTTCTCAGCATCGATTTCTTTTAATTCGATCTTAAATCGATTTAAAATCTTAAAGCTAACGTGTTTTACCGAGTTTGACCCACCGGCGTTTCCTCAGTTTTTTTCACTTTGGTTATACCACACAACACTCACTCTACTCTACTTTTAACCCACTGTACTACACTAGCTCAGAAGCTTTGGTCCTTTTAAGTCTTCTCACTATTCTAATTTGGTCTAGCAGCTGGATTGCTTCGACGTTATTTTGGGTATTAAGTTGTTCTTCATTTATTGATTCATTCTTTGTGACATTTCTTATCTCGTCTGCCACCATCTCCACTCCCAGGTATCAGGCTTTAGTACCTGTTTTTATATCATCAACTTATTTCTAATTGATTGTTCAGAATGTCTACCTGATAGTCCCTTATAATTTTCAGTATTTGAGATTCAGCTCTTCTCTTTTCTTTTTAATTTGCTCTTTCCACCATAATTTCGCATCTGTGTTTATGCCTAGGTACTTGCAGTATTTGCATATGGAATAATAAGATTGTTAATAATTATTAGCATTTGCATAATGCGTTTATTGATACATGATTAACATTACATGATTATGCGCTATTTACTTACTTTACTTATGCACTAAGCACTAATTTACTTTAATTAAATCTAGTGCACCAGTTTTTCGACTAGGCAATGACTTGACTTATTGCCTCTTGAAATTTTTCATTAGCTTGACATTGGCTAAAACATGACTATTGTAGTTTGTTCTGTTACTGATATACCATATAGGTGTATAGGATATACAGCAATGGGCCATTGATCTTAATTCTGAATATTGGCCTTCGCTTCCAATGCGAAACATTTTTTTCATTAATATAAGGTTTTAACAGCAAGTGGTATTGCTCGGGCAGAAGTCGTTCAAGCTCATTTGCACCTTATCTTTTCTTTTAGTGCTTTTCCCAGTTGATCAGTAAGTCTATGCACCTGGTTCACTGTTGCGTGTTCTTCTCTAAAACTAAACTGATGCAGGGGAATTGTGTATTTTTCTTCAATAATAGTTTTAAGTCTGTTCAGAAATGTTTTTTCAAACATTTTGATATGACCAATAACAAAGTTATTGGTTTATATGACGAGGCTTCCATTATGGGTTTTCCGGGTTTAGGAATCATGATTTTCCAGCAGGTAGGCAAATATTTTAATCTATAGTTTGCATTAAATATGTGAATCAGCTTTAATATTACTTTTATGTTTAAAATGTTTAAGAATTTCTCTTGTAATCATATCTTATCCGGATAATTTTTTAGGTATAAAGGACAAGTGAATAATATACCACTTTTATTTATATAAATTAGTATATATATATGACTCAAATAATGACTATAATGTGCCGTAATAAAAAAATGTCGGTGTATTAATCAAACTTATCGAAATATTACTCCTTTGATCGCTAAATGAAACGCAGCACATCGGGTAGTTGCTAGACATAAACTATTAGCCATTAGCAACTCGTGCAGCTTAGTGACTAGCAATTAACCAAAGTGGAAATCATTTCAGAGTGCATCCAACCTTACCTAGTCTGATTATTACGAACCTCTGCAATCTGGAATATTCCAATTAATTAGTCAAAGAAATACCAACAATGTCATCAAAGCGTCGAAACTCGGATGTAACCCACATTTAGTAAATCTAGAATAGGATTATATAATAATTCTTAATATCAAATGAATTAACTAATTAACGTTTTATAAAATCTATAAGCATTTAATCGAAAGAATGATAATGTTATTTAAACTGTTTTTAATGAAAATAATATTACTAAACGTCCTATTACCTAAAATTGTTTAATGATTTATTAGACGTTGTTATATTATGACGAAGGCGCAGACCTTATAGGAACTTGAAAACGCCAGGTTCTTTATTATTTGTTTGGCATCTTCAAAAATGAATGGATTGAATTGAATGGTCTCAGTAGATTTGCGAGAATGGGCAAATTGTTTGTACCATAGAATAGTTTTTAGTTGATCAGCGAAATAACCAGCGAAGTAAATCGGTCCTTACCCTGGTTACCTGTTATATATGAAAATTGTTTGAGAAACTATCGTTAAAACGTATTAAACCTTGCTTAATAATCCCCAGCATTGTTCAACCTCTTCATGTCAGATATCCCAATGAAGAAATATTTTGAAACCGCCAAATACACAATGACACAGCTTTGTCCACCAGTTCTCGTTCTGTAGATGTCGTTCAGAGAAAACTTCAAATTCAATTAATGCCACAGTCCAATGGTTAAATTTATGAAGGTTGCAAACCAATTCCCTAATAACCCAGGCCATAATCTTTCACAGTCAGAGAGACATCCGCGCCTACCAGCTGAGAGTGGAAATAGTCTTAATCACGTGGTGACAAAAAGCCACATATCTCAGCCTCATCTACGACCGTAGATTCCTATGGTCAACATACATAAATAAAGCAATCTCCAAAGGCTACGGTGTTGCCACAGTGCTTAACCCTCTCATCTGCAGAAAAAGTAAATTGTCTCCGATGATTAAAGTTTTGCTTTACAAGCTGCTTATCAGTCATGTTATATGGATCTAACACTTGGTATCGGTTTATCAGGCCGGAACTAGTGGAGCAGCTTCAGGTAATGCAAAATAAACTACTCAAGTAAACTCTGAACGCGCCATGGTTTGTCAGAAATACCTAAATTTATCGGGAAGCTGACACATCCGAAATAAGACGGTTCTTTTTCTCTTTATACAAGAAACTCCATGCAACTTCAGCTCCCTCCAACAATTCCATCATCAGATCCCTGTCAGATGCGTTCCCCATTAGGTACCCCTGAAGACTATCCCCCACAAAAACGGTTCTTCAAGCCACCAAAGGCACGAATATCCCAAATAAAGCGCCTTCACGGGTAATCCTCTCTGATAAAATGGATTAACATCAGCAAGGAAACTGCTGGGAAATCAGGCCCAAAAAAGAACTAGAAATAATATAGTTACTAAGAGTCTCTCGAAGAGTATGTTGTTGATGTAATTGTTACTATAATCACTGTTGTAATACCTTGTATATTATCAAGATAATGACCAATATAATATTTTCTTGAACATTTGTATTTAATTTACCAAGAAATAAAAGTTGTTCTTACAAATAATGCTGTAAGCAGTTAAAAGACTTCAAGTTAAGCATGGACGGTTTTATTTGCCAACAAAGTCATGTCATCAATTAATTCAATTAAGGAGAACGACTATAATTATAAAATAATTCGTCAGTTAATCACCTCCTAAATCAGTTTATTCACGCATCCTATTCACCTGAACTCAAAGTAATTCAGTAACAATGATAGGGGCTGAAATTAAAGAATGATTACACGTTTAAAATCTGGAGTTATCAATATAAGCATTATATCATTCTATTCTACTTCATACAATGATGGAAAAAATTAATCTTAATAGAGACTACGTTGAGAAATATTTGGTGTTTGCATATACTCTTTTTTTTTCCTTTTAAAAATGCATTTATGGACAAAAATTAATATTATATATCACAATTTTTCCTATTTTTTGGGAATCTTCTTGATATCCTGTTGAAAATACAATATTAGTTAGGCAGTGATCTAGTCATTGCGGACACCGTGTACAAAGCCATGTTGTACCAATCCCAAAAAGATTGTGATGAGAAGGAGATATGTCTGGTCTGTACGCTCGGTGCATAAAAGCTTATTTGAGCTGCAAGTATATGTCTGCTGTAACAGTTTCATTCGTTGTTAACATCTCGTAATACACTACAGCAGATTAATCGCTACATATACTCAGCAAAATGTTATGATCAGGGATATTAGGCTTCGGTGTCATAGTAGCCCACTTCTCTTCGCCAGTCGCAATAAGCCACAGGCCTTTTTTTCATGGAAAGCAATGACATAGCAATGTTGAAATGGTTGGAAAACATGTGAAAACTGTTGACAGTTTAAGATAGGTTTTTTGGTCCTTCCAGTTGATAGATAGATATCACTAATCAAAATACGTCCAAGCCACTAATATTATTCAAACGTACCGGTAAAGAAGTACGAGTTAATACTATCGATCCCTCAAATCATAACAGAGGATCACCAACTATTATAGTTAATTTGTTTGAATAAGGAATTAA
Source organism: Rhynchophorus ferrugineus (assembly GCF_030347505.1). NCBI lineage: Eukaryota > Metazoa > Arthropoda > Insecta > Coleoptera > Curculionidae > Rhynchophorus > Rhynchophorus ferrugineus. The sequence continues at coordinate 82,883,486 of NW_027472580.1, read as the reverse complement.
TAGATAAATGACCGTAATAGAGCGAGAGAAACGACATCACCATACATCAATTGTTGAGCAAAGATTTATTGTCCCCAAATTTCAAACCCGTTCAAAGAATAATGAAATAAGACTGATATATCTATATATGATATATATCCTACTTCACTTGCACCTTTATTTTAAATGTCTCTATCTATCTATCATTAATTCAATTAAAGATACTTTGCCTTTCAAGATAGGGGCTTATTTCGTATAAATATCGCAAAAACGAGTCTTTTCCGTCTAACCTACAATTTGTCTTTATTATAAATTAAATCTAGGTATATAACTAGGAAGGCCCATCGGCCCTATCTCAGTCTCTGGTGAAATAATGTTTATACATCACTGCTGAATTTTTTAATATATGCAACTCACTACACAACACTACACACGATCAGATGGTTTGATTCTTTTGAGTCTGTGTCCTGTTTTGGCGATATCCAATAGTTGCAATATTTCAATATTCGTATGAGAATGGAGTCTTTCCTCATACCCCCTTGCAATTCTCTTGATTTCTTGACTGACTGTGGGTATCTGAAGGTCTCGATGTAGGTCCTATAGTTTTTGGATCAGTCCTATAGTATTGCACTTACAATACCTCTGATTCTATTGAAAACTAATGATGAATATTTTAACAACCGCTTCTGCACACCAAAATCACTAATATACCACGGCATCTATTTGGTTCCTAGTATAAACATCATGTTATATACAGGGCGGAGATACATTCAGCTTAGCATAGGATTAAAGAGATTAGTTTCTCGGTTAACTATAAATCTACTTTGGACTGGCAAAATGCAAATACATTGTACTAACACATGAGTCTGACTAGTACCGTTGTAATACTGGTAAAACAAAGTTCTTCGATTATATACCAATAGTTATTGCCATGCAACCTCTCTGCATCGGTGCATGGTGACCTTATAATTAAGTGAATCTACGAAGTTTTCTAAGGTTTTATTTTAAAGCATGAAATAAAGGTACTAGAATGCAGTAAAGTTTTTTAATTAATTACATCTTACATTAGGTATGCTTAACATAGTTCAATTTTAATTTACAATTTAATTTGTTACTACTGTTGTGTTGTACTTGCATTAATACACAAGCAAGGGGAGTACGGGATTAATACATCAATACATACTTTTCAAGTTAAAAATAGAACTTATATACTTAAATTAAACTTAAGAATATACAATACACTAAACAGGTTCGTGTGGTTTGGTTCCGTTCAATCCTCTGATCTCCTGCGTGTTGTACAGTAGCTGTATGGCTTCCACGTTGCTATGATTTAGCAACCTTATTTCACGTTTTAAGGCGAGATCTTAGATATCTTCGTCTATTTATTTAATTTCGAGGTCATCGTGCAACTTCAGCTCTCTCCAACAATTCCATCATCAGGTCCCTATCGGAGGCGTTCCCCATCAGGTAACCCCGAAGACTATCACACCAAAAAGCGGTTCTTCAGGCCGCCAAAGGTTCTCATACACCAAATAAAGCGCCTTTTTGGGCAATCCTCTCTTATAAATTGAGTTAACATCACCAAGGGAGCTGCTGGAAAGTCAGGCCCAAAAAAGAACAAGAAATAATATAGTTACTAAGAATCTCTCCCTCTGATCTCCTGTGTGTTGTACAGTAGCTGTATTGTTTCCACGTTGCTATGATTTAGCAACCTTATTTCATGTTTTAAGGCGAGATCTTGAATCACTTCGTCTATCCATTTAATTTCGATGTCATCGTGCAGCTATTCGTTGGTTACGTAGCGATGAGCATTAGTAATTAATCGTAGAACTTTGTCTTGGGTACGTTGTAGAGTTGTTGGAGAGTAATTTCCGACTAACCAGTACTGGCGTTTGACTTTAAGGCTAATCTGTTCTGCTTGTTGTCTAACATGACGATTCCAGATTAACCTAACACCGAGGTATGTTCCGAGATATTTGGCTGATTCTGTTCGAGGACTTGGCCATCCGTCAAGTGATATAATTAGACGTTTATCATTTCGTCGCCGCGCGAAATTAACATGGACGGATTTGGAGCTCTATTTTTCCAGTCTCTAGTCCATTAGTAAATCTTATTGACTGCCACTTGTACTTTTTGTACAGCCTTGGACAGAGATACATCTTTTTACATGATAACTGTACCGTCAGCCAATGTTCCAAGTACTGTTTCATTTGTTGTTCTGATATCAGCAGTATATAGCAGATATAGGAGTGGTCTCAAGACACTACGCTCTAGACCTCCAGCTGAAATAGCTTAAGTTTAGGTTTAGGAATAGTTAGTTTAAGTGTTGAGAATGCTATGAGAAAAGATATGATTCCAGCAATAGACAGTAATTCCGCTGTAGCAATTTGCTCATTTTTTATATTAATCCTAAACGCCATACCCGGTCAAAAGCTTGTGAAACGTCCAAGAAATTTGCAGGGCAGTATTTATTTTCCACGAATTCATTTTCAACAACCGCTATTTCCCAATTAGTTTTCATATCGCAGGTAATAGCGAAATAGTCTTGTAAGATCCAATTTGTTCTGTCGGTTTATAAGATTTTTTGTAAGCATAATTATTTGAGTAAACTTATGACATGCGGAACATGGTTCAGTCTCAAACACGCATTAAATATATATGTCAACATGATTATTTGTTTTCGTGGCAATTCCTTTAAAAACTCAGGTGAATTATCATAAATTTCAGGAGCCTTTTTAGGATTGAGGTTATTGTCAATTTCTGTGGCAACTTCCGTTGGAGACATCAGATCATATTTACAGATTATTGTATATTCTATATCATTTGGTTGGAATATATTAGCTAAATGTTCTGCTAATAATTCAGCTTTCTCATCGTTTAGTGGAACCTATTTATTTTGGTCATTTTTAATAGGAGGTAAACTAATAATTGGTCTTTTAAATCTCCGAATTGCTTTCCATAGCGAGTAATCTTTGTCTGCTTCCGGGCCTAATTCATTTATATATTTTTCGAAGCTACTCTATTTATATTATTTAATCTTTTAAACAGCAAAGTGATAAAATATAGATGATTAATACAACATAGATATGTTAATTAGCGAAACACTCACTTGTTTTTTTATAATTTTTGCAATCTTTACGGGAAACTGTGGAAGTATTCAATATTACTCTTAATTTTAGTTTAGTAGTATATTTTTTTTATTTTGGAAAATACATACTGATATGTTTATCCTTTACTCGTGTTGCTTATGTATTGAGGCACGTACAGCAGAACAATGTGCAACAGCAAGTTGCATATATTGTTGTTGTTAAGGTATTGCTATGCTACATATTAAATTGAATATATTACATAAAATAATATTACCTCAAATAATAAAAATGGTTCCTTTTTTCCTTTTATCAAATTAAACTTTTTCTCCTAATAGGTCACAGTTATATGTAGAATCGCTGACATTATTTCAATAAAATCAAATCCAACTTGTTCTAATAAATGACACCCGAAAAATCCGAAGAGCGATTTCCAGAAATGACAAGAAGAGCTGGAAACCCCATCCATAACGGAAACGACCATATCGCAGGCCCCCTTCTTGCGATACAGTAAAACCGTACAATAAAAAATGTCCTTTTTATTTCAGGTGACAAATACGAAGCGGTATCGATGGACAGCGGCTATAAAAAATACATGATGCTAAAAATCCGGAAGGTCCACAAAAATGATTTCGGATCGTACAGATGCGTGGCAAAAAATTCTCTTGGGGAAACAGATGGCGTAATCAAACTGGAAGGTGAGTGAAATATTTATTGTCTAAAACGTTTATAACCTCGTATATATTATATATAAGATTATTGTAAAATGTCTGATAAAATTTTCTCGTCCCTTATGGGAATATAAGATAAAAAATTACAGGTCTTGAAAGAGGTATGACGGTAATTTATACACCCAGCCCTACATATTTCAAATAATATTATACCAAACATCAATCAAAATCATATCAATAATAATTACCTGATTTTGGTTTAATTAATTGAGGTTCGATTTAATATTTTACTAGTTATCGAACAATAGTCGAAATTTGACCACAATTTATTAAATTAATCATGTTTTTCTGATAGTAGAGCCAAGAGTATAATTTAAAAATATGTTGTACCACTAAAATTTAGTTTGACAATATTTTCAACATAAGATGAGAATCATATTTAACATACTATATTAATTAAACTAATATATGTTTGTATATAAAACAAATTAAAATATATGTCAACTATCTCAAGAACTAAGTTTTAATAATTAATAAAGTATCGATAAATTTAAATTACCGCTGATCATTATAACAAAAAATCGTATAAAGATTATTTTCAGAACTGTAACAATTTCGGAGCATCATATTTATGTATATGTGGTTTCTATTTATTTTTGTTTTATAAACATAAAATGAGATAATAAATAACTTAATATATGTTAGTTTATTAAAGTAGGAAATATATGAAAAAGACATTTAAGAAAATGATATTTGAATTTAACCTGTAAATTAAAACATTGGCGAACACAATTAGGTAATTTACTTTTTACAATTTACAATACTAAGAGAATTTATTTACAATAATTAAATACTATACCTTAGTTCTTCTATAAAGTAAATAATCTAAATAATTGATAAAAGGTTCAAAGAATAAAATTTTATATAATTATATATCTTATTACAACTCAAAAATATAGCAGGTATAATCAGATACCCTTCTGACTCTACCATGAAATGGAAGATCATGTCGACCGTAAAACAAACTTTTTGATACGATAAATCGAAGTTTCATCAGATTTTCATCAACCTCTGGATGATTGGCCGTGTTTAAAGATTCGGCAACGCTAGTCCCCTTTTACCCATGATATTTTCAAATGTATTTGACCAAGCCTATGAGTCACAATACCACTAGCATGAATAGTTTGCAGCTCTATGAAACTTTTGATATTTAAGATAAGGAAAAACTAACCTTGTATACCACGCTGAACCGGAGGCCGATATAACTCACAGGCTTCTTTCATATAGCAGAACAGGATAACATAATATAAGGATATTATAATACTTTTAAAATTATATGTTTTACTAGATCGTCATCTGGATGATGATTTATATAAAAATAATTTTAAAATAAATATCTTGTAAGTTTTAAGCAGTGATGAAATTTTAATCCACAAATTTTTATCTATTTCTATCTGTCTAATGAAAACAATAAACACTCAAAAAAGGACCAAAATATCTTGTAGCTAAATAATTAACGGATTTACTTTATTGAACGTGACTGCTGGGAAACTATTAGGAGACAGTTGATTAAGCTAAATAGAGATATTGTGCGAAATACCTAATAAATTGAAATTAAAAGAGATAAATTTCCTTGCGCGAACACCCGTAATAATTTTATTTAAAAAAAGAAAATGTTCTTGCTGTATTTTAGTAAAATATTTATTTTTATTTTATTTTGTTCCAGAAATACCTGCACCTACCACAATGAAATCGATTATATTACAGACGTCATCCTCACAATTCAAGAAAGGTAAATAAAATTCTAAGTATATTTTTTTTTCAGGGGTGGGAAAGGGAATCTTTAATTTGTATTTTATTTCACGAAAATAAGCGGTGACTGGTTGAACGGCGATATAAGGCGACACTGAGAGTTCTTATCTCTTAAAAAACAAAGTAACCCGCCTCACTTGCTCACAATTACCTCACTCACTTGTTAAATTTCACTTGTTGACATGATGTCTCTATGGAAACTTTTTCCAAATTTTTGTAACTCCAAATTTCAATAGTCTACGATGAAGAAATTAAGCTATTGCAATACGTTTTTATTATTATTTAATTAATATATTGGTACTAGTCATTTCGATCTAAACTACAGTTTGTCTTTATGATAACTTAAATCTAGGTATATAACTAGGAGGACCCATCGGCCCTATCTCAGTCCCTGGTGAAATAATGTTTATACATGTCACTACTGATTTTTTAATATATGCACCTCACTACATAATACCACACAGAAACAGATGATTTGATTGCAATACGTGAAAACACTCAGTAACCGTTTACCTTGAACTACAATATTCTATTAAAACTCCAGTAGACTATGTAAATTCGCAGCAATTTATCTCCGCCTTTAGCAGACTTACACCATGAACTGAACTGAAGTATTTCTTACTTGGAACTATTCATGGCCATAGGTTTATGAACGCCTTTTGTTACCTTACAACTTCAGCTGCGATTCTTTTACCCGAATTCCACTTCAGCTGTACCAGAAATACTTTGAGTAACTCCGTAGTGACTGCAAAACCAACGTCTTCTTTCTTAACGTCCTTTTTCTTCTTTTCTTAATAATTAATTTTCATTCCGATTAACCGAATGAATTCAAAACAGAACAGCCTTGTGATTTCCACGGAGTTCTACCGACTGCATCAGTTATAAAATGAAAAACGATTTTATACTAAAAAAAACTATTTTATTTAATGGATAAAAAAAGCCGACTGTTTGAACGGCGATACGGTACTGGGGGTTCTTATTTATTAGAAAACAGACCAGCCGGTTTTCTCGTTCACCATTCAGGTAGTTTTAAAACAGATGTCATTCACCAAATGTAATGTTCGAGAACCTATCTCTTCTTAAAAGAACAAGTAAAAATTGGATGTGCATTCTGTAAATATATATAAACCGTCAAGGTAAACCGAGCACGTAGCTGAAAGATCCACTAGTAATATGTGCTGTTATTAACTGATTTAGATGCAAATCAACTTCCAACAGGATGACCCAGCGTATCACACCAACAATAGACAATTGGTTTCAAATTTAGGATAACAGCAAGAGTTACTACCTAACTATCTTATACAGCTATCTTTATCTTATTTTATACATTATAAAACATATTTGCGTATCTTGGCCGTTAAGAATATGTGAGATATTTGATTTATACTATCACTTTTTATGCCACTAATAATCATAGTATCAAGAGTATTCGAATGAATCAACTTTATGTTTAGCTCATCGAATAACATCCACTAATATTTCATACTTAGTTAGAACATAATTATATTTACCATAAATATTTGTTTATGCAATATTGCAATTAACGATCAAAAGACAAACTTTACAGTTTCCTTAATTGCTGAAATGAACACCGACACAAACACTGAATTAGAAACATTTCCGATACCGTCTGCACGATGGTTTCCCGATCACATTATCGGAAATACTTTATCGTTATCTTATGCAATGACCCGGCGAAGCATCGCTTATTGACTCTGACCATTCAGCTGTCTAATTGGGAAGAGAAATGTAGGTCAAAGATAAACACCATCTCGTTACACTACGTTCAGTTCGAACATTATCAGAAACATAAACAGAACGTAATTTAATAGATAACATAGGCTGCATTATGCATTATAACGTTACATGTTTTACTTTCTTTTGTATGTGACTTTGGTTTCCTATGTGCCCACAAAATTGTTCTAAAATGTGTTTAACTTTAACATATTAGCTTTGTTTGTAGAATAATAGTTAACTACTAAACGAAGTATATACCGGATTATTTAAGGTGGCTCAAATAATGATGCTTAAAAAATATATAAATATCAAAATTATTTGAGAAAATATTGTTAAAACGTATTAAACCATTTACAAAAATACCACAAGACTCCCAGTTAGGATTTATATACATATATTTGTGTATATATATATATATATATACATATATATATATATTTTAATTATTTTTATTATATATATTTATATATATATATATATATTTTTATCAGAAAGAGGTTAACAATATATAATAACAATATAAAGCAATTGTAGATAATAGCACAAATATTTCACCTACTAGGAGCGCTGTTAACATTAGATGCATTATTATAAATATTTCTACGGGCAATCCAGAATCCGGATATGGACCTATTTTCTAAAAACTTGAAGCATTTCTTTATCATGGCAAGAATTGTTCTCAAAATGTTCAAAATGCCATTGGATGGGATGCCATTTGACAATCATAATAGTCTGACAAAACCAGATCTGACAGACACCTGCGTGTGATCACGCGAGGAGGCTTAATTCACCGACCATAGACGAAATAGCTTTTGTTATTCTGGGCGAAAATTTGTAAGTTAAATATAAGTGATATGAAGTTTACCGGGTCTTCTAGTATATAATATAGTTTAAGTTAAAATCGTCTTTTTAATGATGGACTTTCATTATCAGTCATTTCACGATGAAACATTGCAAAGGAGTACCGATTTGATTAATAAATCAACAGTTATATTATATCAGCCATACTTCACATTATAAGACTATATCGTCTTCTAGTTAAGATTTTTTAAATCAATTCCATCTTGTATTATATATATTTAATACAATACATACCGTATGTATTTCCCAATTTAAAATTAAACTAATCTCTACTTAAGTTAAACTTAAGAATAGACTCATACACTAAAAAAGTTCGTTTGGTTTGGTTCACTTTAATCTTCTGTTCCCTGCATACTGTCCTGTAGATGCAATGCTTCTAAGTTGGTGTGATTTAGCTAACTTATTTTATATTTTAAGGCGAATCCTTGGATCACTTCGTATATTTATTTTATGTATATATTTTTTATATTATGTAGCAATAAGGATTGGTAATTAATCGTAGAACTTTGTTTTGGGTGCGTTGGATTTCTAGTTGATCTGATGTTTTCATACAAGTACATAATTCAAATTCCATAGGTCCAAATTGCCTTTATGATTGGCTGATAAACCAGCCTCTTTGATTTTAGGCCAAATTCAGGTTCTCTCGACCAACCAGTACGGTTACTTGACTTTGAGTCTAATCAACTCTGACTTTTGTCTAACATGATGTTTTCAATTTAACCTACAATCGAAATATATTCGGAGCTGATTCTGCTTGAGAAATCATGCATCCGCCAAGTAATATTATTAGATTTTTGTAATTAGTTTTTTTGAGCGCTACTTCCACTTTTTCTACAGCCTTTGATAGGTGTCGGCGGCAAAATTTCGAAGTACTTTTTCTTTTGTTGTTGGGATATCAGCAGTATAGAGCAGATATAGAAGTAGTCCTAAAGCACTACCGTGAGGAACTCCAGCCGAAATAATTCTCTTCCGAAAAGATATGATTCCAGATGCCGACAGTAACTACGCGGCAACAATTTGCTCATTTTGTAGATAAATCCCAAAGGCCATACCCAGTCAAAAGTTTGCCAGGCTTCCAGGAATATTGCAGGGTAGTATTTCTTTTCTTTGAATGCCAACAACCGCAGTAACTCTGTGCACTCAGTCGTCCTTCGAGTGGTGATTTCGAAATCGAACCTAGAAATCTGCTGTTTTTTAAAGGGTTTAATACGTTTTAACAGCAGTTTATGAAATAATTTTGATATCGCAGTAGCAGAGAAATAGGCTTATGAGATCCAATATTTTGTGCCAGTTTATCAGATTTTCTAAGCTTAATTATTCGAGCAATCTTACGATATTCCCGAACATGCTTCAGTCTCAAACATGCATTGAATATATATGTCCACATGATAATTGCTTAATATCCCAGGTAAAATATCATCAATAACAGAAGCCTTTTTGGATTGAGTTTGTTGTCCATTTATGTGGCAACTTCCATTCGAGATATCGTATTTACCACTACATCGAGCTGATAAACAGGTTTTATACCTATTAGTATATTCAACAGGTCAATTGAAAAGTAACCGGCCTACCATAGTAAAACACATTTTTTGGCCAAATTAGCTTTTTTTATTCAACATAATTCCCTTAAAGGATGATACACTGATTATAGCGACCCTCCAAATTTTCGATACCATTTTGTAGTACGATTTGTCCTTTACTTTAAACTAGACCTCAGTGTCTGCGATCACCTCTTCATTCGATGAAAATTTCTTCCCAGCGAGCATTCTTTTGAGATCTGGGAACAGGAAATAGTCGCTGGTGGCCAGATCTGGAGAATACGGTGGATAAGGAAACATTTCGAAGCCCAATTCATGGATTTTTGACACGATACATTGTCTTGGTGAAGCAGAACTTTCTTTTTCTTCAAATGAGGCCGTTTTTCGGCGATTTCGTCCTTTAAGCGGACCAATAACACTAAGTAATAGACGCTGTTGTTGGTTCTTCCTTTTTCAAGGTAGTCGATGAAAATTATTCCATGCGCATCTAAAAATACAGACGCCATTATCACATATCGACGCAAAAACTTGGATTTATTACGCTTGATCATCTTCAAACACTGCTCCGAATCATCAACTCATCATTGTTTTTGGTCAAAAGTGAACTCTCGTGGCACCCACTTTGCACAGAACTTTCTCATACCCAAATATTCGTGAATGATTTGATATACACATTCAGTTGATTTCTTTAGGGTGTCTGCTATTTTATTCAGTTTCATTTTATGGCCATTCAAAATAATTTTTGGATTTTTTTAATGTTTTTGTCGGTAACTTTTGGGCGTCCACTGCGTTCACCGTCTTCAGTGTTCATTTCAACATGTCTAAACTTAGCATACCGTTCCTTGATGGTTAATTTTCCTGGGGCATTGTCCGGAAACTCGGCATCAAGCCAAATTTTTGCTTCAACTCTATATTTCCCTTCAAAAAGCAATATTTTATCAACACGCAAAATCCTTTTATCCATTTTTTTCACAATAACAACAGTTGCTTCACTCAAAATTCGATAATTCACAAACTAATGATCCGACAGCTGTCAAATTTATACACGCATCTTTTGAGGCTTAGGGCTAACTAAAAAACGTATGGATTTAATTGTAGTAACACTATTTATGCGTCAGGTTATACCAGTTATATTGTTTGGTTGGAATACTCTGATTAAGATTAATAACATATAATTAATTTGTCATTTTTACAGAAGTAAAAATGAAATAGAATGTACACGCTTACGTTAATAGTAATACCAGACACGACACTGTACTCTTACATCTTATAACCTACTTTAATCAATGCGGTATTATAACAGTTTATTCTCAATTAACTAATTCTAATGTAATCTCGGAATCTGGAATCTTAGTGCTTTCTCAGCTAGGCGACCGCAAATTAATTCCAGATCTACTCCCACCTTTGTACGTCGCTGAGCCGTACCATCCTCGCAACTTTAAATAGTCGTTTGTTTGATTATGCCATTCATTAAACAATTGTCAAGGCAAATAGACAATATATTTGTCACGTCTTAGTCTGGCGGCAGCTGGGTTTTGGGGAAAAAAGAAACCGCCGCGGCGCTCCGGGGGGATTCGCTGGAAAATCCGCAAACACTTGTAGGTCTAGTTCGTAAACATGTAAATTACTAAGCCGTCGTGGGTGCTTTAATAGCGCTACAGAAATTAGTCTCATTAATTAGAATCGTACGTCTGGTGTCGGATAAATCCTTTCTTGACATCGTAACAAGGGAAACGTATGTTGTATATATATATATATATATATATATATATATATATATATATATATATATATATATATATATATATATATATATATATATATATATATATATATATATATATATATATATATATATATATGACCAATATGTGTCTGTCAGAATTTGTAAATTCGTTTTACTGTCAGACAATAATTTCCTTCTCATTTTATTCTATTTAAAAAGAGATAGAATGATATTAGAGAAGTTCGAATATGTAACCGAAAGAGCCTGCAAAAGTTGTCCGTTTGTCGAACGTCAACATAATTCTTCAAAATATTATAATTACGGTTTAGAAACCGGCAAACGTTGTTTCAACGTTTTGTTTTAATAAATTGCAAATCGCCGGGGATTTTATTGAAAATATTTTTTGTGCATTGCAACTGGACTGAATATTACTGCGGACAGGGCACTGAACAATCTCAAAAAATTAAAAACAAAATAACCTTAAATTCACCAAAAAGAAACCGTGTTTATGCGAAATAGGTGACGAATCAAGATCAGCTTTTTGTTAGCTGTATCATAGATCAAATATACTAAGTGTAAAAAGCAGTATGTAGTTTTTACAATTGAATCATAATTTAATACAATTATTTCAGAGAATATTGTTAGTCTTAAAAGTATCTATAAAAAGCGAAAGTATATACAGCTATTTGAGGGATGTAGAACACCCCTTCCTACACTGTTGGGTAATATACTATTTAAGTGGTGTAAATATAACCCACGAAGGCGTTTAATAGAACTTCCAGAAATTGCTTTTAAAAGAATGCAATTTTTAAAAACGTATAACAATATCAAGGAAGAATTATTATATCAATATATTATATATTGAAATGAGACATACAGATTTCAGAATGGTACATTGGGTCGCTCATGGCCATATAATAATAAATATAGTGTAAAGGCAATAAAAGTTGATGGAAAAAGGCAAACGTTGGAATAATTATCGTTTGAGTTTTGTTAGTCATAACATTTATTCATTGCAGTCATATAGTTCTTTATGCTGGAAACAGGAATGCTTTTATTCCTGGTACAAAATTAGTGTTTTTCTCTAAGAACAAGGGTGACTACCATGGAGAAATGAGCCATAACTTGTTTTTGCAGTAGTTTGAAAATCAGCTTTTAAAGAACTTGAAGGAACCATCAGTTATTGTTATGTACAATGCACCATATCTACCATATATATATAGTAACACTGGTGGGAACAATCGCAACAAGTGCATCAAAAAAGGCTTCAATTAAGGAACGTAAAAGTACATAAAATAAGTATTGAAGAAACCATATTAAAGAATGAACTATTTCAAATTGTAACTCGGTAAATATATATGAAGTATTTAATTGAATTTTATGTAGTTAATTTTTTTAGAAATAAACCTGGGAAAAGATACATAGTAGATCAGATTACTGAACGTTATGGCCTCAGAATATTATGTTTTCCTCTCTATCACTGTATATTTAATCCAAATGAGTTGATATGGGGTACTGCAATAGACATTCAGGTCACATTCAAACCAGACCAGATATATATATATATATATATATATATATATATATATATATATATTAGATAATGACCGTTCAGTAAAATACCTCAGTGGCTCTATATCATCTAAATTGATGACGCGAAAACATCGCAATATTGTCGCATTAACTCTGTGTTTTAGCTAGTCCATTTTATATATTATCGACGGATCTAAAGTACAATTAGTTAGACAATCATAATAGTTTGTAAGTTACGATTGGGTTTTATCAAATTTGCATTGTAGTCTTTTTCACATCACCTAGGAGGTAGAGTTCTAGGCGCGTCTTTTATGTACTGGCATCCCCAGTAGGCCTAATTCACCTAATTAATAATTACAATTGTTTATCCAACCCTTTAACTTTCATTAGATGGTATATATAAAGTTAATTAACTTTTAACCTTTTACGTTCTGTTCTTGTTTTCTTCGGTTCATTATAAAATCATTGCGATATTATGGTATTCCTCTTTAGGTTATTCTTAATAAAGGCATTCTCTCCGACATATTTGTACTATCTGCAAAATGTTTAATATATATATATATATATCTTCTTCTATCTTCTATCATATTTTAACCAAATTCTTATGTATATTCTGAAAATTACTCACTCTGCAATACAATTTCCTACCGTTATTGTATATTAATTATATACTCATCTTTAGTTGTTTTCACTTTCACCACCCCTTCGTCTTCATTACCTTTAGAAAGTTTCATTCCAGTGAATAACTAAGCTGTTAATTTCCACCTACTATCTAAACTATATAATATTTGTTTACGATTCGATCATTTTTCAATATTTTCCTCAATGTGTCTGATCGACTTCATCCAAAATGAATGTGTTATTAACCATTCCTCTTTCCAGCATAAAGAACAAAGTATCTGCAATGAATTGTCCTCAATTGTTAAAATTCTTTGAAATTATCTGTAGTCATCTTGCCATGAGTGACCATTCGGTATATTGGTCACATAATAAAATGAGAATGATAATATTTCCTGCTTCTCAAACGAATTTACAACTGCGACAGGCAATACATTAAGTATATTGATGACATGAGTTTACTGTTATTTTGAATAGACTATATTTCTTTATTCTTACTATATATTACACTCCAGCTTTTTTAACATTAACAACACCCTTTTCCCACTTGGTCGATTCCGACGTTCTTCGTACAGTTACTATCACTCAGTATTTTTCGCTGCTAGGTCAGGTGCGCAACTGTTTTTATGCTGCCAATGTAATCCTCCCTTGTTTGTAAATTCATGATGCACATGACTTATTTGACAAATAATGCGTAATTTCTAACCAGCCTTCTGATATTTCTTTCAATATTCCTCCACAATTTAATTGACTGTTCTATACACCCATCTGAGTACCACTTGAATACGGTATAGCTCCAACCCCATATTGCGGCATTCAAGCTTGGTTGTTTCATCTTGTTTACTCGCTTGTTTAGTTCTTGTGTAGAGTTAGTGTTAGTGACCTACTCTTTCCAAGGAGTATTACCTAACGATTGCGTTGTTGCTGATAACCAGCGATTATTTCTAATGTAAGGCTACACGGGGTATTTCAGAGGCCTTTTCTATTGCAGAAACGATGCTGTTTATTGCCTGTTGATTTTATATGCTCCAAAGTTGAGAAACTTGCCCTGGAAATGGGCTTTAGTTTGTGAAATTTTATTTTGTTTCGATATTATGTACACTCATTTTGTCTATGCCCGTATTGACCACATCCCCGACGTATTCCATAAAATCCCTGACGATTGGTATTAACATTGTGTGGTTTTTTTCTTGCCTGGCCCTGCACTTCATATTCATATACATATCACCTCATTATCCTCGTTGTCATCACAAATAGCTAATTATTTCAGTAATTCTGGTTCTCAAATTCTCTCTGTATGAATATCGAAATTTTCATGTTCGAATTTGTTAGTTGTTCATAGTATCAAAGAAGCGATTCATTAAATTCATTGAATTGAACTGGAAAAGTAATAATTTTAGCAAAGGTTATAGTTAAAGGTTACTCGAAAATGGTAACCCCAAACCTCTGATTGTTTTCGTAGTAAATTTTTTAATACAATCAATTTTATCAAGAAAATAAAGTCACTTTTACGTAACATCACTCTAATATTTTGCTTTCTCAATTTGGGCTTTGAGAGCGTTATTTATTAATTGCTAAATTAAACCTAACATAAGTGTTAAATTCGGTAGTGTATCTACATAAAATACCGGCTGCTCATTTAGTATTACTCAGCGTATACAGACGATAATCACGGAATGTTGATTTATATTGATAAAAAGTGAGTTTATTGGGACAATGCCAAGCGTATAAGCTTAATACAAGGTATGGCTTAGTTAAGAAAAAATCGACACCGAAGCGGAATATTAATTTTCGTGATTAGATGAAAAAATTAATACATCAAAGCAACTAAATTTTAAAAAGCACGAAAACGCCACGAGCATCTAATAATTTTCACTAGCATATTTCATTGAATTGATACAATAAAAATATGTGAAAACTTTGTAGGTGCCTTTGAAATTTAAGAGTTTCCTTCGATTTCTTTCGATTCTTCTACCCCCAACAGATCCTGAACAACCTCAGAAGTGCACTCTTTCGAATAAAAGAAGAATTTTGAAAATCGGCCTACAATTGACAGAGAAGTCCAAGAACGTACACTAAAATATATATAACAGGTTAATTGAAAGGTTCCAGGCGTGCCAGGCTGGCATAGATGGTGATACTAGAATTAATTCTGTATGTTTTTTAGTTAGCCCTAACTCTCAAAAGATGCGTGTATAAATTTCACAGCTATCGGATCATTAGTTTGTGAATTATAGCGTTTTGAGTGAAGCAACTTTTGTTATTGTGAAAAAAATTGATTAAAAGGAATTTCGCGTGTTGATAAAATATTGCTTTTTGAAGGGAAAAAATACAGTTGAAACAAAAACTTGGCTTGATGCCGAGTTTCCGGACACAGCCGCAGGAAAATCGACCATCAAAGATTGGTATGATATGTTTAGAGGTGGTTAAATGAGCACCGAACACCAAAAAGGGTTGTTACTGAAGAAAAAATATTTAAAAAATCCACAAAATTATTTTGAATGACTGTAAATTGAAATTGAATGAAATAGCAGACACTCTAAAGATATCAATCGAACGTGTACATCATACCATTCCCGAATATTTGGGTATGAGAAAGCTCTATGCAAAGTGGGTGCCGCGCGAGCTCACTTTTGACCAAAAACAACGACGAGTTGATGAGTCGGAGCAGTGTTTGAGGATTATCAAGCATAATAAACCCGAGTTTTTGCGTCGATATGTGACAATGGATGAAATACGGCTCCATCATTTCACTCCGAAGTTCAATCGACAGTCATCCGAGTGGAGTGCACACAATGAACCCGCTCCAAAGCGTAGGAAAACGCAATAGTCGGCTGGCAAGGTTAAGGCGTCCGTATTTTGGGATGCGCATGGAATAATTTTCATTGACTACCTGGAAGAAGGCAAGACCATCAACAGCGACTATTACATAGCGTTATTGGACTTCACCAAAGCAATGCACCGTGTCACAAGTCAGTGAAAACGATGGCAAAAATCCATGAATTGGACTTCAAATTGCTTCATCATCCACCATATATAATGTAATGTAATATAACATAAACAATGATAGAGATTTGATATGAATATAATTATGAATATGTTTCTGGTACTCTACACGACAAAGACATTCTCAAGTTCGCTAAAATTTGTTAGGAAAAAAAGTATACCACACAGTGTTGAGTATATCCAAGAAATAATCTCGTTTTTTTTAAGTGCGGCTTTTTTCTTACGCTCCACCTCCTTTAGAACATCGATTTTTCTTTCTGTATCATGTTTAGCGTTCGCAACAAAGGACCGAGACACGGCCAGCAAAGCGAGAACGGTAATTCGACAAGAAGCTGAGGGATTACGAAATTCATAAAATATGTATTTGTCGGCGTAATCTGAACCAGGAACGGTTTCCCAGTAGATGGCGTCCATTTTCTGTAATAGTCCCGGTAACAAGAAATCAATGAGAATACGACACGTCGTTCTCCCACCGGATACAATAACTTCAGGAAAGATTTCGGTCGTTAGTTGTTTCCTAGACCGGTTCGAACTTGGAGTTTGTAAACTTGACAACAAACCGATCGAAACGTCCTCCGGAGAATGGCAGTTTCGCTCCAAATGACACCGGAGAAAACTAGAAAATGCGCTTTAAAATTGAGTTAGATTTCTAACGATACTTTTCACGGAGAATGGGAAAAATAGAATTTTAATATCACAGATGTAATTACCGGAACACTTGCAACGTTTTTCCTTAACGTTATAAATTAGTTAAAAACATGAACTTTGTTAGAAATATGTCAATAAAAGCATCGAGTCGAAATCGTAACTATATATGATATTCCCTATGTCAATACACTTTGAGACTCTTTGCAGATGACATCATGGCATTCTGCTCTTCTTCGGGTCCCAGTGAAGCTTCAGATATAATACAAAATTATTTGAATGGGCTTGCTCAGTGGACTCGGGCAACTAGATTCACAATATCCCCTACAAAGTCTTCAATAGTAATTTTTTGCAGAAAACGACATTGTACTAGACTTCTTTGCTTGACTCTCAATGATCAAGGAATTCCTGTTAAACCAAGTGCAAAGTTTCTTGGTATTTGCTTGGGCCAAACACTTTGAGACAGAGAACCGGTAGGGACTCAAAAATACTTAAATTTATTGCTAATTGCAAAAACGGACTCAAACAATAGGAGTTTCTATACTACACCTTTTGCGCGTCCTATATATTAATGCTTGAAACAGTTCAAAATCATGCCTTGAGACTTACTCTTGGAGCATATAAATCTAGCCCGGTTGTTAGTTCACAATGGCTTGCTGGTATTGAACCGCTTAAATATAGACGATTCAAGCTAATTCTTAGAGCAGCCTACAAAATTGGCTCCATACCAACAAGCAACAAAATAATAAATCTGTCTATTGGGACCCATTAAACCGTTATGTAAGGCACAGTCTTTCGAAGACCAGTTCTTTAAGGTTATAGACATGATCAACCTTAATATAGATAAACTTAACGTCTACAGCTTCACATATCTCCCAGAATTGATATTTCCATCGTTACCACAAGATCTTTAACGATTCACAGCAAGGATAATTTTGGTCCTAGAATCTTGAAGGGTCTATTTGGTTATCTTCTATCGCTGTATCCAAGCTATAAAGTTTTGTACACGGATGTGCACGGTTCTAAGTCATCCGAAGATGTAGGCGCAGCTGTTTATGGGTCTTTATGTCCTCTAGAATAGACACTTACAAGCTTAATTATTTAATGATGATTATTCATCCATACTATCGGCAGAGTTAATAGCTCTGGAAAACTCTACAGATTATACTGGAGGTTGGCTCCGGCGTTTGATTAATTTGTACTGACTCCCTAAGCTATATCCTAGCAATTGAAAATGCAACTTTTAGACATCTTATTAAAGTTGGTATCCATAACATCTTGTTGGACGGAAAATAAAAGAACAATATCAATTGCTTGTGTTCCCAGTGATGTGGACATAAAGGGTAATGAGAAAGCAGACAAAACAGCTATATATATATATATATATATATATATATATATATATATATATATATATATATATATATATACATATATATATATATATATATTCCTAGCTTTGCATATTATAAGGATCGATATCCCATTATTATGACTAAAATGGATAGTCTTGTTCAACTCGTATTGGTTCTCGTATTGGTATCTTATAACGGTCTATTCTAGATAGACATAACCTTCTTATAAATCTGGAAATTCTATGTATTTCAAACAACATCAATAAAATATTTGATTATTTACATGAAATTCATTTACAATATTCTAATATTAGATAAGAAAATAATCTCACATTTCATTTTATTTTGGAGAAACCAAACTATTTTATATTTAGAACCTTTACGTTATATTTTATCTACTGTTTTGGTCTCAATATATTAATATATTACGTATTATTAATTATAATTTTTGATATTATTATTACTTTATATGTGCATTTAAGTTTATTTTATTTATTTATTTATTTTTGTATTTTATCTCTTTTTATATATTTATCCGCTGTGTTAGATATTCTACTTGTTATATTGATACATTTTAAATGTATAATATTTATTTATATTTTATTTCATTTTATTACACTGTACAATTATCTATTGATTATTGTTCTATTTATACTATTTCTGTTTGTATCGTATATGTATTTTATGCATATTTATTCCGCTTTGGTTTTGTCAACTAGGCATACTAAATAATATATATCACAGTCCTAATAATATAAATATACGTTTAAGTCACTAAATAATACAACAGTCTTTGAAGTGAATATAATCAAAAAAAAAATATGGAAGATTGATACAAAATTACATATGTAACAGTTATTTTAAAGGTTTTAATTATTCTGTCCTTGGTTAATGAAATTGCTGAATTTGATTTCTTTTATTTAGGCAACCAACACTTATATATTATATAATAAAGGTATCTTAGATGAAGTAATTTAAACTGGTCAAATCTATTTACAGGTATGGCAGGGGACGACCGAAGGGATTACGATGCGAATTCGGAGAAAAAATTCGACGATTCCCGAATATCAGGTCAGCAATGTATTTGTTTTTAATAATAGTTAATAATGCCCCATTGTCTATAATAATAAGATATTTCTACGTTAAACAGGCTGTTAGCAGGACTTGAATACATGTATTACACAACGATACGTTATTACCATATTACCATACTAACGCCTTAACTAACAATTTAACTTAAAAATGAACTAAGTTTATAGTTTAGATAAGTTTTGTATCCATATTGATGCATGTGTAATTACTTACTAACGAGCCCCCTCTTAACATTCTTCTACCGACAAAAATGCTTGTAAAACCTATATTCACACAGCCCCAGAGGCCGAACGTTTGGAACCCCAATTTCTAATTTTATATTACAATAATTTATCGAAATATTATATTCCTTTAAAACGTAAAGACGAATTAAATCAAACAATCCGTGAAAAAACTTTGGTAGGTACAATAAAAACTCAAATGAAGATTTAAAAAGTTCGAGTATTTTTTACTTTTTAGTGAGTTTTATTTATTTTCCGAAGTCGGTTTAATTCTTTTGTTAAATAGTATAATACACCACGAAAATTCACCTTTCGGCCCTGCTCGTCATGATTCCCGAGGCGAAGCCCGTGTGGTGTATACGATTTTTTTCATAGCCGGTATAAAGTACGTTATTAACAACTTTCAAAACAACATTCACAGAATAAACAAACTTAGAAACGCATCTATGTTAAATTTGGCTTTAAGTTACGCTCGGAATCCTCGTGTGAGGACGCTTACGCATGCACCGCATGACAGTTAGTTACGGCGGGAAATTTAAAAACGTATATAAATAAATTTTACTTGGAAAATAAATAAATAAATATGTTTAAATATATTTTATTGATATACTACAATTGCATTAATTTCCCTTGACCATAATGACATTGATATAATCACCGAGATATCTCCACTACCCAAAACACGTAATCTACTGATATTATGTTCCCTCTAATATTTCAAACAAACGTAAAACAAACATCAAAATAAGATAATATAACTATTAGTGGTTCTATTGTATTATTTTTTAGAATCAACTAAATTAACAACTTACCTAAATTGAGGTACCTTTTCTTATATATGACAACTGCAGTTCGGTCTATACAGTCAAGTTTCTGAACTAACAACCAAAATTAGAGGTTACTACTCCAGCAGCAAAAAGGAACCTTATTCAGTATCTGCATCAATGTTCTTCTAGAAGGCAAGCAGAATATCTTCGATAACAATTTATATCCTCTGCCACTGCATTTCAGTAAGGATAAAGCCGGTAGTTTTTCATCCAAGCTGAAACTAAAGTGATGGAACAGGCCGACTTATGTGTAAATGAACATATGCATTTCAAGTTAGAACCTCCATTCTCTAATAATAAACATAAGTTTCTTATTATATACTTACTTCTGGATCTTGTTGGGGTAGAAGAATCTCCTATATATCTATCAGCCTCAAAAAACTTATGTGATTTAATATTGCCATTGTGGGCATATGTTCCTTGTCTTGCAGTAAAGGTAAAGAATCTAAATAAGTATTGCTTAATTATTTCAATGCAATAAATCATTATTATTTAACAAAATACTTACTATTTAAATTACTAGTAGGAATTGCATCTTGTTTCCGTCATGGCTTTCCACATTTTGGTCTGTAGTCTTCATCTTTAAAATGATTACAAACTTTCCTGTACCTACATAGGAGATCATAATAGATCTTAAAGGTTTTCTTTTTATTACACTAATAAATTAAAATACACAGAATAATTTAAAGTAATTGTTAAATTTATATAAAAACACATACTGAAACATTTGACGTAAATAAACAATACAAATTACATTACCTAAAAACGGCCGAACGAGAGGGAAACACACATATAGCTGTTGCATTTTTCATTTACATTTGGCCTCATAACGGGGATTCCGAAAAGCTCAAACGTAGGACCCAATTTTTCCATATAACTTTCACTTCTAAATTTATTTATTCTATGACAACATTGATGATTATTTATAAGATTAGAGGTAGCAACGTTAATGATAGCGGTAAACAATTTGTTGTAACGACAGAATAAATAGTCCATAGTTACGAGTATAAATACGCATAAGAAATTCTTTCCTCCCGCCGTTATAAAGGGCGCGGGTGTACTTCTCCCAGGGAGTAAGTGTTTAACGTTTTTCTCTGCTATTAGGGACAAAAATGCATACTTTCGACCGAGGTATTAAAAAAATATTTTTATTGTTATAATATCATATTATTGAACTATACAACAATAATATCCGGGTAGCAATCATTAACATACAATTATTTTCTTCTATGTATAACTTTAATTTCGTTCCTAGCTTGCCATTAAAAATGTATTTCAATTATAAGTTCGCGGCAAAAATATATCCAAACTATTACGAATGTAATATTTATTCATAGAAAGTGTCGCCGCATTACAAAACCACTTTTTATCCTGTCGCGAAGATTCCGACAAAAATCTGACGTTATTACAGCACGCTAAACCCATAACTGTATATTTGCGACTTATTTTAAAATTTCCATTTCCTTCCATTAGGGCAGCATAAAGCCGGTTATTTTCCTGTCGTATACTCACTATTTCCCCATATATTTTAAAATGGAACGAACTTACATTGTGCACCTGTACTAGTCCAAATGCAATTAACATATCTGCATCTAAATTTAACTGTTTATTACAGAAATAAAAATATTTAAAATATAATATAATTGCAAATATATAAAAATATATAAAAATATAATATATAATATAATATAAAAATATATAATTGCAAATATATAAAAATATAATATGCAAAAATTCTTCATACAGCCTCGAAAACTTCTCTGCACCAATTACCTGATTTTCAAGGTTTAGTTTTTAACTTTGATAACTAATGATCGCCTTCTGGTCCTTGATCTTGATGTTTCTCTCATAATTGCGTTAGATAATTATTAACTCAACTAAAATTTATTAAGTTAAGCTTTCTCTTTATTCATTAAGTTACTTATTACTTCAGCTAGCTAAAGGGATTAACTTTAAAAATATATTTCCCTAAAACTTTTACAATATGTTCAATCAAGAACACATTTGATATGTAAGATTCATTAAAATAATAAATAGGTCCGGATATTAAAACACTAAAATATGTGCTAATTGTCTCAAGAACCAACACTCGATAACATGTTTTAAATAAGATTAATTTCAGAACTGTAATAACTTCAAAACATCAAATATAAGTTTACATAATCTTTCTTTACTTTTATGTCCTAAATATATCTATGGAATAATAAATGAAATAATACATGTTTTTTGTGTTAAAACAGAAAGTATTTGAATAAAACAATTTTTAATGATATATGACTTTATTATATATATTAAAATAATAATGAACACAGCCGGCTTGGTGGCGCAGTGGTAAAGGCAACAGGACGGTCCTATAGTTGCGATAGCCGCGGCTCCGAATCTTGCTGGGGCATGGTCGTAAATTTATGTTTGTGGTTGTTTAATATTTGTGATTATTCTAGGCAAGAGTGTAAAATCCAACAAGAAAAATGATCTCAGTTACGCCAGGAACCAGGCTGGGTAAAACCGGATGTCTTCTGGTATGATTTCTAAGTTGGTCACTCGCCAGTCGGTAAATTAATTGTTAAAGACAGTGAACCAATATACTAGCTCATTTTTCGCCATTTTTCCTATGTGTTTCATCTATGTAGATTATACAGTTTCATATTTTCCGTTGAATATGTTCATTATTTCATTTATGTATTAATATAGTCCCTATTTTTCAGCCATTTATTCCACTTTTTGAACTTAATTTATTTAAATTTGTATTTGAATTAAAATTATATGAAGCTATTTTCTACTGTCTCTAGATGTTCAAATTAACGTATTTATTACGAAAAATATAGAGTTAGTTCTTATATTTAGTTCAGAAACCTATTTACTTATGAAACCTGAAGTTAATCACAAATTAATAACCCTAAAATTTACAGAAAAATCATAATAACATCTAAAATTACCTCTAGTACAATGAGATACTATGTCTCTAGAAAATTATCAATTACTTAACTTATTAGCTGTTCTCATTACCAGAAATCAAATTAAATCAAAATCTGATTTACAAAATCTAAAAATGTTGCAAAGAAAGAGTGTCCATGATTATTGATATTCTAGAATTTTGTTAATCTATATTGGGATGGAATTTTCGCAAATGTGTTTTTCTTTCATAGGTATATATACCTTCCGATAAAGATATATATATATATATATATATATATATATATATATATATATATATATATATATGAGAATGATTCAACTACGAAAATAAGATAAAAAAATATTTAGTAGAAAACAAGAAAAAAATAACTAAGTAAATGTGTAATAAAGGACATGCTGTGCATATATAAAAAGTGTGTTTTCTTTTTTTTTTGTAAATAATAATTTTTACATTAATTTCTCATTACGTTTCCTGATTTCTTTTCCTCTCATATTTTCAAAACATGTTCGCTGATAACGCGCTGATAACCGGGTGAACGGAGCCTTTAGGATCCTTTTCATAATAGAAGAACGAAAGTCCTAAATTGGAATACGATTGCCTGAATATTTATTGTAAAGTTTGTGCACATTTCATATATATTTTTACACTTTTAGGACGAGAGGGCCCTGACATATTGATATTATTGCGCGTCATGTGCAATTTGGTAATACATATGAATCAAAAAGGAAAAATCGAAACCAAGCACGTAAATGACTGACCTATAGTTCTCAAATAATTCCGATACACTGCTAATTTTTTTTTGGCCTGAAACCGCGTAGGGGAATCCTATTACGGATACCTGGTTGGGTAGACCCGCAGTGGACCACCTAAAACCCACTCTGGGCTACCCACTAAACCCCACCCTATCAGCAGATTCAATGACCCTAACTGATACTTTTTACCGTTAGTAAGGAGGGTGCCCCTAACCGGTAACACAGTTAAGAGGCATAAGGACCAGGCAAGGGCATGCCGTCGTTATCACACCAGCTTGCGATACATGAATTAATTGGTCGCCGGAGAAGGTCGAGAGAATTTGGAGTTAGAGCACGACGGGGTAGTGTCGGCTGTGATAGAAAAAGGCCACGAAGAGCCGAATGAGTTATTTGCCTAGCATATCGACCAGCTCGGTGATACATCTATTGTCCGAGAGACGAAAAGTGGAGAAATATCTTGAGTAAACCTGGGATATAAAATCGTGAACTTGGGGAGGTCTGTTTACCTATGAATTTGATTATTCCTGATGAACCAGGGGGTATTGATTATTCGCCTGAGAATTTTGTTTTGCAAAACTTGAAGGCGTTGCTCCTGTTTAGGTATACACTGGAGCCGTATAGAACGACTGATCGAATCAGCATCTTGTACAGGAAAGATTTTATTGAGAGAGGAAGCCTGCTGGCTCGGTTGATAAGCGGGAACAGAAAATTAACATTACCTTGACCTTTATGGAAGGACCTTTGAATCTGGGAATTCCACCAAAAATTTCGATCGAAGCCAAGACCGAGGTAGGTGGTTTCTTTTGACCATGGGATTTCGGCTTTCTCGATTTTAAGACGCGAAATGCCCGGAGCAAAACGCTTCTTGTGTAAGAAGATGGCCTGGGTTTACTATGAGTTGACCTGCAACCTCCAGAAATGTAACCACTGGATCGTCTCATAGAGTTGTCTTTGGAGTCTGCTTCGGATAGGCGGTGCTACTCTTGAAGAAGCAAAGTAAGCAGTGTCGTGTGCGTACAAAGGTGCCTCAACTTGTGGTCTCCTAGGGATATCTGAAAGAAAAATATTAAATAGAGCGGGTGCCAGGAGGGCGCCTTGTGGAACTCCTGCGTCGAAGGTTTTGCGGCTAGAGAGAAAATTTTTAATTTTCACCTGGAACGATCGTCCTGACAGAAATGGTTTGATAAGAGCTGTTAGGTCATCCGGTAGGCCTAATCGGATGCATTTCGCCACTAAGCCTTCGTGCCAAACCTTGTCAAAGGCTTTGGTTAGGTCCAAGAAGCCGCCGTTTCACGTTTCACGTCGGTTAAAAGCACAGTTGATTTTTGCGGCGAACCGATAGGGCTGACGAACGGGTCAGTGTTTGGCGCGAAACCCGAATTGCTCATCTGCAATTTGTTTTCGTAAAATCATAAAGGATTGCTCTTTCAGCAAGCTTGTACATGGAACATAGGAGGCTGATAGGTCTGTAGTCAGAAGGTGATGACTTAGATCCTTTTTTGGGTATAGCTGCGATGAATACAGAATGGGGACACAGTGCTAATGTCGAACTAAATACAGGGCTTAGAAAAACCACTGCACAAATAACGCGCTGGAACGTAATTGGCGTCCAATCAAAGCTACACCTTATGCGTTAGCGAACTATCGAATTAACATCGAACGTCTCAATAATATCTTAATACACCATATTCCAAATTAGTATGGTTTGAAATGTTAAATTTAAGGATTGCAATTCCAAGTTACCTGCCGTTATTTTGCGGTTGAGCGCTGCGAGATTGTGATTTTAAAAATTACGCGTTCTTGATTGATTTACGTATAATAGAAATGACTAATAAACTACTGTAAAAGATTAGGAGCTGGCAGTGCGTCGGACAAAACGTACTATATTTATTAATATATTTTTCTGTTACATGTTCGAACGTACCAGACAGAATTGTACCTGTCTCAACTGTAATAGAAACAGGAGGAAAATATTGTCCGATTCTAAAGTGAACATTAAGACATTAACCATCTTGTCGATACAAGTTTACTGTTATATCAAATAGGCTATATAGCAGTTATAATATCTTATAACATTTTTTTCTTTTACAGCAGAATACGACTACGACGGTGAATATACTCTGCCATCTAATGGTCCACCGCCCATAGATCAGCCACCGACAATGCAAAGCGGCTCCTCCTCCCCATCTGTTCGAGGTGCAACCCTCATCATCTGTATATTGTGTTGCATAAATCTCATACATCATCCTCTAAGGTGATTTTTTTACAGTTTATATTAGAATTGATTTTTCTATGGGACGTTTTGTGTAGATACGTTGTGTACAGATGGGTCGATATTTGATAAATATGTCGATGAAATAAATGACGAGTAATGAAATAGTAAAAACAATTAAATGAATGGCTATTTCGACCATGTATTATTTAATCTACAAAATAAGCTTGTGACAAAGCCTACATGGTATAATAAAAATAAGAAAACATAACAGGATTTGCAAGTTAAGCTAAAATTCGTTAATATAAATTGATCCGATTTTAGTACTTATTGAAATAATATTAACATATTAAACTGATAAGTATATAAATATGTTTCTGTTCTTTTTCCAATGATAAATAAAATATGTTTGTTTGTTAAAATTTAACATTGGGAAATTAGGCTCTGCATCCATCTTTCATGGATTCATAATCTAAAGATACAACCTCTCTAAGATTCTTAAGGTTGGTAGTAAAAAATATATCTTTGTCAGATAGAAATAACCTTGCCATTTCACTCAGCTTATTCATCGCTTTGTTTAGTAAATTACTAGTACTCATTTCAGATGGATTAAGAAACTGATACTAGAGCAAACATTTCTGACTCTCTAAAATATATATCAATAATATTTGCTTTTGAAGTTTCAAGATATATTTTTATTGTCAGTGATGATGCAATGCTGGTTATCATTTAAATTTTCGAATGGCGACCAATATATAAATCAGTGTATCTCAAAGCCTTCCGGAACATATTCATTCGTTCATTAACTCTTTACAGGACTGGTGGCTATTAGCTCACCATTAGTTTATAGAAAAGTATTTATTTCTGTCCTTAAACGCCAACTTAAAAATATATATCTTAATCCCATCCTCCTCTCAAATAAAAACAATCTCTAAGATATAGCATTTTCAAGGTATTTGAAAGATACATTCAAGATATATTTAATTGGCTCATATATACCAAATCCCTCTCTTCATCATATCCATATAGATTTAACAATATGCCAATCCTCATAACCAAATATGTAATATTTATAAGATCTCCACAAGTACTATTTTTATTCTTTGTAACTAACTCCACAATAAAGTTAGTTCAAGTAACAAAACTGCTGTTCAAAAACACTTGAAAATCATGTTCCCAAAATTTTCCAGTTTCCATATTTCTACCTCTAAGGTGAACTGAAAGGTAACATAGTTTATTTATTTCCAATGTTTCAAAAATACCAGAAGAATCATATTTGATTATAGCTCTTCTTAGATAATATTTCTTAATTATTTGAAAAACGCCTCTTTTCTTCAGGTGTAATGACCATTCTCCTAAGTTTGCGATAAAAGAGTTCAGAAACTCTTAAGATATTTTTCATCGTCTTCCCATTTCTTCTCTTCTGAGAATTCCCGTAACGAATCTCGACTCTCTCTCTCTCATAGCTAAATTTATCATTCAGACCCATCACCATTAATAAAGTATATATCAACAAACCCTAATCATATTCTCTCTGAGCTCATGCCATTATTTGTTATTAATAGTTTTCTGAGATATATTGATTAAAGATATAATTCAAAATGGCGCATTATCTCATAATTAGCATTCTTAACAGACTAGAGTTTCTGATTATGAGCGAAAAATTAACTCAACAAATTTTAATACTCTTAATTATTACGTTTGCTCGATCTACTGTACTTACTAAAAATTCCTACCTAGAAATCGGTGTACCTACGCCTTGTTTTTAGGCCACCCTTTGGATCACTGCTTTGGTGCATACAAAGCTCTCCCACGAATTTGGTTGTAACGTCCGTTATGATATGATGGAATGTAAAAATCGTATTTAAAGACTAGTGAAACTAACCTACGAATCTCAGAAAACATAACACTACTCTCTCACATTAATTAACAATGATATAATGAAGATAATAGATAATCTAATTATAACAAAATAATAATAAAGACGACAAAATTGAAACTGGTACAATCTACATTTAAGGTTGTGGTAAGAAACATCAGCTGATGGGATCATCTTCAACAAACATCTAACAAGTGACAAACTAAGAAATTAAACGGGCGAAGCTTGACAGCTCACTGCAGCTGTCCTCCTGTTGCGATAGTCTCAGGCTCGAATCACTTGATAACAAATTATCATATTAAAAATCAATTTGGTACAGACTCCAAAACAATTTTCTCAAAACTAAAATAAAAAATACTTTAGACAAAGACACTTAGTCAAAATCAGATTAAAAACAGCTACAAATATTATCAGAAAATAGGAACTCAAAGAAATACCCACAATATACTAATAAATAAAAATAAAATTACCGCTATTTTACAGCAAATATTCCGAACTGTTAACAATAAAGTTACAAACTTTTAGATCTATCTTTGGGAAAACTTTTCTATAACTCCAGGCTGGTATATCAAACTTTTTATCGCTATAAAAGTTTCTCTATATAAAATTTCATATACTAAATCTTGAAAATAAGCATTATATGAAGATGTAACAGAAGAGAGTTATATGATAAAGCAACGAGACATGAAATGCGTTGCTTTAGTTCTAATCTATTCAGAGATTTGTATTATGTTAGTACGTCAGTTTTCTTTGTAACATTAAGAGAGTTTTTATATTATTTTTGTTATTTTCATGTAAAGTTAGCATTCAATATATTCCAATTAACATTTATATATATGAAAATTATCAATACAATATAAATTGCTGATTTAATGACATTGAGAGTTTATTAATATGTGCAGGACTTGTTGGGTGATAGTTAATTGAACAATTCAAGGGTATATTGAAATACTAATATTTAATTAACACATACAAATTTGCTAGTTTCACAATTTTGGCTATAATCGATTTATATTATTGTTAATATCAAGTTTATTTTAGTTATTGTTAGTATTAGGTGAAATTGTTATTCGGAATTGTACCCTTATTTTTATAAATGACCGAATCATTTACCTCTACTAATTAAAAATGTTGCTCTGTTATGCACACTCGCTACACTATAGATCAGATGATTTTACGCTCTTAAGTCTGTGACATACCTGAATGTTATCCAATAATTGCAATAATTCGGAATTAATATGAGAGTGGATTTTCTCTTCATATCTTGATTATGTTGATTCCTTGGGTAGCAACTGATATCTTAGAACTTTAGACGAAGTACCAGTTGTTCCTAGTACGTGTCTTATATTTCTAATTTTCTTTCCTCTCCTATTTCATATAGTCTTACCAGCAAGATTTTACATCGATTGTACAATTCACCACATGATACTTAGTTTTGATGCTACATATTCCAATGATTGTTATATGTATAATTTGATTATGTTTAAACTCGATAAACATTGATTTGACAACTTTTATTCTGGGCCACGTTACTTATATCGCTTCTTGTAGTTCAATATACTCCTTGCTTCTTTACTTTTGTACCCTAAGTATAAAGTAGATAAAATACCTTTGATACTTCTTAAAGTTCTCATCCCTGGTAGATTTTGCAGTAATAGTCCGATCATTAACTCATAGATTGGTACTTTGTTTAGGTTGATGATCATTTTGTAACTTCTGTTGCTATCTTCACTGACATGGCAAAATCAAACTGTGAAGGATTGTTTCAAAATGGTCAGCAAATACTTCAACTTCTTGGTAGTTCTTGGGCTCTAACAGGTCACGTTGCGTTGATGGATGTTACAGATTTTTATTGGCTTTTCAGACAGAAAGTTTAATTTTTCCCAGTCATTTGTTAGACCTCGCAGATATGTTATGAATTTATAGGTATGTTTTTAACTGTCAATATTCTTCCTCACTTTTTATTTTACATTGTTTAGGATATTCGTATAATCGTGCTGTATACCCGATGACGACCAGTCATAATAAAATTAAATATGTCTGGTATACTACTTGGTTTAGTCAGCCAATTAATTCGTTGTATTTTTGGAATGTAACTAAGTTAATTGTCAAATTCATAGATATAGGATTTGAAAATTAGACTTTTTTATTAGCCAGAAATCTTAATTACTGTACTTGCGTTAGAGGTTTTTATGTCATGCTTTACCAAAGACTCCGACTACATCGAGGAATATGTCGTTTTAATGAATAGCGATTATATAGTTCGATAATATGTTTTTTATTCGACGATTTACCCAGTTAAGAATTATAATTGTTTCTAAAATATTTCACTGTTTATATATGTCATAGTTTATCATTGAATAAATATGCATGCTTTGGTACACCTTCTCTTGGCAGTTGCTTAAGAACTTTTTAGCGCATTTTTCTTCTTTCATATTGGAATATTATCCCATTTGGCTTTTGTTAATTAGCCGGAAAAACTTCTGTTTATATATTTAGTTGTTCAGTTGTTTATAGCAGAAAATTCAGGGTGGTATTTTCTTCTATATCTATTGTAAATCCATTTTAATATATTTGTTGTTTAGTGGACGATATGTCAAGCAATGAGAGACTTATTTGCTTTCAATAACTGATGAATTAGGAATATTGACTTATTGAACGTTGACATATTTTAACCAATATAACGTTTAATCAGTAGAATGACACATACATTTATCAAGTTCTTGATGGCCTTGATATATATATATATATATATATATATATATATATATATATATATATATATATATATATATATATATATATATATATATTCTAATTCTTTTTTACTAGATGTTATTAGAAATTAAACCGGCTAGTATATTAATTGCTTTGGTCAACCAATAACTTTGTGTTACCGTTGCCAAGAAGTTTCTTATTCGTATATAGTTATATCCCTTGACCTCTACATTAGCACCCTCGATTCATTATAATGCGAGCTTATGAAATGGTTCTTTAACACTTTTAGAGCGGAGTTGGTTAGCTTAACATAGAAATGCATTTTTATTTTCTGGGATACTTAAAGGGAGCTTTAAAGGAACCAATGCCATATAACATCTATAATTTGGTGGTGTAGTTTAACCTTACTTAGAGTTTTTATTTAGTTCTTACGCTATTATATACTAACGGATATTAGTTCTGATTAAAATAGATAGAGTATATGAGAATGAATATTATTCGAGGTGAGTAACATGCAGAGCCAGACTAGGCACTAGAAATGGTCATATTTAAAAGGAAAATCAATTCAGATGAGTGGTATTCTTTGAATAAGCATATCCTTGTCTACGATTATGGTTTTCGTAATTGGAATCAATATTCTACCTTTTTTTCCATATACATTATTCGTTTAACGTAGTAAATTGATCGGCAAATAAACACGCCTTTCCCATTATCTATTCTCCTCTACATTTTTTGTTGCTATGTTTACAACATCAGATCGAATCTTGGTAATATGCTAAATTCCTTAGCAACTCTGAAAATATTGAATTTTTAGAGAATACTATTTGTTATCTTAATGGTTAATTCAGTTAATTTTGTACAGCTTATCTAATGTTCCTCTATAATTTTTCTCTCACTTTGATAGTTTTCTCTTGGCTTTGCTTTTGTATATTATTCAAAGACAATAGTTATTATAAATAGAGCTGTTTGCAGCGAAACCTACTGTTTTGTTTCCATTTGATCTTTAATGGCTATAGATGCCAAATGTTGGTTAATTAGGAGAGGGGCACATTTATTTATCTGATTTATTGCACATTTATTGATAGGTTTGGTAGTAATTTATAATATTTTTCTATCCGTACTTTTATTACGTTGTTAACTATTTAAATATTTTTACTATGAAGTATTATGACGTACTCCTTAGAAATGGATCCATTTGCTATATTTTTATTCGAGGTCCTTGAGTTATGTTTTACTGAAGACATCTTATACTTCTAGAAATATAACGATTTAATTTCCTTCTAAATGCAGCTGCTCAAATAAGATGTTGATGTCTGTGATATAGGTAAATAACGTTCTTCCTAATCAAAGGTTTACCCAATTAAGAACCATTATTTTTGAATGAAAATGTTTTTTTGTGAAATACTAATTAACTAGTCGACCATGTTTTTGTAATTATTTTCTTTGTAAGATTTTATGATGATGAGCAGTCCAGCCTTCTCTTTATTTTTCGTTTTCCATTTTAAGTTATTACTTCATTTCATAACCATCTTCAAAGAAAGTAAACGGTCTCTTAGATTATATGTTTAATTCTATTGAAATATTGAATGTTAGAAACGTATTTTATATTTTTAATCAATAATTTACTTAATTTTGTACTACTATTGTATTCTGGTGATGTTCAGTATTTTCTGCTTTTTCTATTTATATAGTTTATCTTCTTTGCTAATTTCTGCGACCGGAATGATATAATATGCCGCGTTTATAAACCGTAAAAACTCTACTGATATGTTCCGTTGTTTCTTTGAAGTTGAACTTGCGATAGTGGATTTTGAAATTTATTCACATACTTTCCTTCTACTCTGTAAGTTCCTAACCACCTTCTGAGGAAGTAGCCTGTCCCGTAGATGTTCTCTGTTAAATCCTTTGAAATTTCGCCATTATTAGATATTTAGAAGAACTTTCTCTTATTTTATTACTTACTTAGTTGATCTTATATAGCTTCATCTAGTGGAGTTTTATATTTTTTTGCATTTTTATATAGTTTATCCTCCTTGCTTGTCTTTTTGATATCGCAGTATTATCTCATGCGGTTTCTGTAAATTAATCTTGAAAATGACAGGGAAAATGTGACAAGCAAAGCAGATTGGAATCTGTCCATGGTTAAATTTAAGAAGAGAATCAGTTGATATCTGTAGTATTCTTAAAATCATCACAGTCTCGTCTAAAATTTGATTTGCTTCAAAGATGTGGTTCATTAAATTTGAAGCATGTAGCATGGCCATTATCGAGCTAAATTTGATCTGTATATCCTGGAAATTGCAAAGAAATATGGTTTTCGTAATTTGAACCAATATTTAAAACTACTTTCGATATACATTATTCATTTGGCGTTATGAATTGATAGGCGAATAAACACGCCTTTCCCATTATCTATTCTCCTCTACATTTTTTGTTGCTATGTTTACAACATCAGATCGAATCTTGGTAAATCAGTCTCATGGTAATATGCTAAATTCCTTAGCAACTCTGAAAATGTTGAATTTTTAGAGAATACTATTTGTTATTTTAATGGATAATTCAGTTAATTTTGTACAGCTTATCTGAAGTTCCTCTATAATTTTTCTCTCACTTTGATGGTTTTCTCTTGGCTTTGCTTTTGTATATTAATCAAAGACAATAGTTATTATAAATACAGCTGTTTGCAGAGAAACCTACAGTTTGGTTTCCATTTGATCTTTAACGGCTATAGATGCCAAATATTGGTTAATCAATAGAGGGGCACGTTTACTTATCCAATACTTGATGGCATATTATATTTTTGGTGGATTTACACAGAAAACGGCCTATTTCCTTGGCATCTGTTAGGTCTCGCAGGTATTTATTAATGGGTTTGGTAGTAATTTATAATATTTTTCTATCCATAGTTTTGTTACGTTGTTAAAATAACTATTTTAATATTTTTACTATGAAGTATTATGACGTACTCCTTAGAAATGGATTCATTTACTATATTTTTATTCGAGGTCCTTGAGTTATGTTTTACTGAAGACATCTTATACTTCTAGAAATATAACGATTTAATTTCCTTCTAAAGGTAGCTGCTCAAATAAGATGTTGATGTCAGTGATATAGGCGAATAACGTTCTTCCTAATCAAAGGTTTACCCAATTAAAAACCATTATTTTTGAATGAAAATGATTTTTTTTGAAATATTAATTAACTGGTTGGCCATATTTTTTGTAATTATTTTCTTGGTAAGATTTTATGATGATGAGAATTGTATAGTTTAAATTGTTATATAAGTGTTTGTCAAGCAATCCAGCCTTCTCTTTATCTTTCATTTTCCATTTAAAGTTTTCGTTATTACTTTATTTCATAACCTTCAAAGAAAGTAACCGGTCTCTTAGATTATATGTTTAATTCGATAGAGGTATTGAACGTTAGAAACGTATTTTATTTTTTTAATCAATCATTTATATAATTTTGTACTACTATTGTATTCTGCTGGTGTTCTTTTTCTATTTATATAGTTTATCTTCTTTGCTCATTTTTTCCATCGGGGTGATGTAATACACCGCATTTGTAAGCTAAGAAAACTTCTGATTTGTCTAATTTTTTTGCCGTAGAAAATGCAATAGTTGACTTTGAGATATATTTACTCGCTTTCCTTCTACTCTGTAACTTCTTAGCCAACTTCTGAGAAACTAGCTGGTTCCGTAGAGGTTCTTTTGGGATTCCTTTGGGATTTCGGAATTATTAAATTTTCGGAAGCACTTTTTACTATTTTACTAATTTAGTTCATTTTGCATAGCTTTATCTGGTGGTGCTATATAATTTTTGCGGTTTTATGTATATAGTTTATCCACCTTGCTTGGCTTTTTGATATCGTAGTATTATTTCATGCCGTTTCTGTAAATTAACCGTAAAATGGCAGGGAAAATTTAATTTGGCTTTGTGATACATTTACAATTTAAGGCGGATTGGAATCTTTGCATGGGTAAATTTAAAATGAAAACCAATTGAGTTCCGTGGTATTCTTGAAATCTGCACAATTTCGCCTATAATTTTATTTGCTTCAAGGATATTGTTCATGAACTTTTTAACATCGAGTCTTGTTCCATTATATAGTTTCGGTTGATTCCAATTATATAACATGAACTAAATTTGATCTGTAAATCCTGGTAAATACAAGGAATTGAACCATTATTTAAAACTACTTTCAATATACACATTTTGCTTGGCGATATGAATTGCTCGTCAAATAATCCCGCCTTCTCATTATCTATTCTTGTCTATTGCACTTTTATGTTACTACGTTTACCGCCTGCTAAGAAATAAATAAGTAAGTTGGTAATTTGCTAAATTCCCGAGAGTTCCTTAAATTACTGAATGTCTAGGAAAGCAGATTTTTTATTTTAGTGGTTAATTTAGTTAATTTTACATAACTTATCTGCAGTTTCTCTATTATTTGTCTCCTACGTCGATGGTTTTCTCTTCGCTTTGCTTTTGCAAATTGATCAGAAACTATATTTATTATATCTCCAATTATTTACTGTGAAACCTTTAACAGTTAATTATAATAATATCACAATAATCAGTAATCTGACTAACTAACTTGTTCACATCTGTTAACCAAGTCTTGGTTGATCAGTAGAAGGATATGTTTATTTATCCAGCACTTGGTTAGATTTATATCTTTGGTGGACTTCCACACAGATCAGTCCATTTCCCTAGCGCTATTAGATCTCGCAGGTATATTACTTCCAATATTTTTTTCATCCTTTATTTTATATTGTTAAAATATCTATATTATTCTTTTTACTATTTAGTACTATGACGTACTAATTAAAGTATCATTTGTTTGAATTGATTAATTCATTAATCATTAACTTATTTGCTGTATTTGTGTTCGAGCTATTTATGGGATTGCCATAAGGCACCTAATGGTTGCTAATGACCTAAGGGTTGCCATACTTCTAGAAACATAACGATTTAAAGTAATTCTAAGAACAGCTATAGTGCAGCTGTATATATGACAGTGATAACGACCTTTTAAGAAAATAACTGACCCCTTAGGTTATGCATTAAATATAATAACTTTGTAACAATTTAATAGATTTAGCAAAATAAATGTTCATTTTTCTTATTGATGATAAACGCAACAATATGTATGGTGGTTTTTATTTTCTTCAAATATGAACATTTTTAGTCTTCCTAGGTTCATTGAATTGTATTTCATTTTTTTGTCCAATAACTTACTTGATTTTCGACTGTTATTGTATTCTGTATATTTTTTATTTATTTACATAGTTTATGCTTTTTGCTGTTTTTTGACATCGGGCTCTTTTACCGTGCCTCGTTTGTAAATTAGCTGGGAAAATTCTGCTGATTTGTTGTCTGTATGTATTGGACGGTTCTTTATATTTTTTGTTGTAAAATATGCAATGGTCGGCTTTTTGATTTATTTATTACATTTTCTTTTACTACGTAATTACGTACTTAGAAATTTCTAAGAAAGCTCTTAGCTAAGCTAAGAAATTTCTTAGCCACCTTCTAAGAAACTAACCCGTCTCGTAACATAATTTTTTGATATTACGAAAATGTTAAATTTCTAGAAAAACTTTTTATTATTTTAATTACTACCTTAGCTGACTTTTTATAGCTTTACTATATCATTATTGCTTCGCTTCTTGATGTCGAAGTATTATCCCATATCGCCTTTATAAATTAACAGGAAGGAAGTATTGTGATATGTTCAGTTGTTTAATTGCTTGTGATGGAAAATGTAAACATGGACTTCGTGATTTGTTTAACGTTGTGGCGAATTCTATGTAGAATTGAAGCTGCACATGCGTATATTCAAAAGGATAATCGGTTGATGTTAATAGTATTCTTGAATTTAGCTAATCACTGTCTATGATTCTAGTTATTTCAATTATATTGCTCGTCAAGTTTGCAATAGTGATCTTGTCCTGTAATATAGCCTAAAAGCAAGTAGAATATATATATATATATATATATATATATATATATATATTGACTCTCTATTATACCAACTAAGGTTCTTCTAGACTAGACCTAGTGCTCACCATGGTCTACGAACCACGATCGTCGGTATTAATCCTACCGACTGGCGAGAGACCACTTTTGGAGATCATTCCAGAAGACATCTGGCCTTAATCAGCCTAGTTACTGGCGTAAAAGCTATTACTTTCCTTACCTAATTTAACACTCTTGTCTAAGGACAATAACAAATTCTAAATAATTATAGACATAAATTTACGGTCATGTCATAGCAGGATTCTAACTCGCGACTATCGCAACAACGACCATCCTGTCGTCTTTACCATCACTGGTCTTGTCAGTTATAACTATTGTTGTAATTGTCAGACAAAAAAACAATTATTAACAAGTTATTAGGCAAATAGTTGCAGCCACCTTGAAATCATGTTCTTACATATATTTGGATTTTGATTTTTACTTATATATAGATATATACTTATTATTTTTTATTCAACGATTGCCTCTAATATGATATTATTTTAAAGTGCAATAATAGTTAAGTACTAAAATCTAATAACATATCTTTACAACTACTGGTGATATTTAACAAAATATACATAAAAAATAAATGTGCAAACCACATCATCGTCATCTTTTCATCGACATATCGACCGTTTTTCAGTGGCTAATCCCCACACGTTTTATTGATAAAACTGAGACTGATTTCGTGTAAAAAATCTCAAGATTTTAGACGTAAGGTTACCTACTAATAGTAAAAATAATTTTTAAGAAGTACAAACTGTATACAGAGGCTAAGCTTAATTACTAGTAATATATAGTTTTAAATTATTCTAAGATAGTAACGGTTGTATTCTAAAGCTTTCTGGTCTTGTTTAACAAGAACATACCAACACAATATGTAGCTGATGATGTATATTAGTTGTAAAGTGTACAATACCTCTAATAATGTTTCATTATGTGTTATAAATTGACTAGAGAAGTAGTAACTTCATTAAATACATTATTTTGCTGTCCGTTACCTTTTAATAATATTTTTGTAAATCTTACTTGGTTGTTTTTTAGTTTTATGAAGCATTTGTAGTAAATATATATCACTATTTATTAATATATTTATTTATTTTATAATTACGGTTAAGAGTTTTATACTAAAAATAAAATTATGTCACAAATTAAACTTTACAAAGACGTCTCTTTACCAACACGTGTGTTTAGCATAATTATCAAGCATTGAAAATAGATTTTGTTACTGCATATCTTGAAGAATAATGATATTTTTATAAAGAATGACTATAGAAATAAGCTTTTGCAACATTACCTCCGTCACAAATACATGATTTATATCACTTTTTTGGCCAAAACGTGGTTTGTAGAAGCACGAAAATTAAGCAATACATTAATAATAAGCAAGTTTTATGTAACAGCGCAAAAATTTAAAAAAAAATAAGTTGGATAAGTTTCGATCACTTACAAGGTGATATCCGTATGGAAAATGGGTAGGATGTTTGGAAATATTAATACTTTATTAAAATATTTTAATTGTAATTTAACTCATGGTGGCTTTACCCAATATAAGATTCTAATTCTATATTTTCATACACACGCAGCCTAATGAATATAAACAATAGTTTTATTGTGCTGAACCTACTTACAATACATACCCAATAGCATTTGATGAGCATTTCATCCAGATTCATACCTATAGAAGCAGAAATGTAAAAAACCAGGAAGTAACGATAATTTTGCTACATCGGGCGTGAGACCTGATCGCACAATCAGTTTTGTAAGATATATGTTATATTCTATTCAATAAAGTCCAAGTTTTATTCACTTCACAACACTACACAGCTCGATAATAAACACAAAGGGTGCATTACCAATCCTATCTGGAATCCCATCCTTTCGGCCTCTTAATTATTCGACGAACCATGAAAAAACTATTTCCTTGTCGGTTGGCCACTTTAAGAAGGATTCAGTACCGGTAATTTCACACTAATTTAAATCCAATAGTTTATCTTCCTCAAATGGGATAACTTTATTAGGACAACATTGTAATTAGAGCTCTCATTCCTAAGATGCAATATACAATGATACGAAACATCGACTAGTTTTAATCAGTAAAATCAGCTCCAATTTTAAAGTGAATAGTTTAATTTGATGTCAATAAAGAAATAGGTAATGTCATTATCGCTTAAATAATTAACAGAAAAGAACTCATTCATTTTCACCAGAAATAATCACTAAGTAAACGAATTCAAAAAAGGAGTAGAGCTATGCTGGAATGTATATACCATTATGAGGATGTAGAAACAACTAATTGTATACTTTGAAGTTATTTAGGTAAGCTGGCTAATGATCCAAGCGGAGATTCATACCAAACCCTATACCCTTCAGGGGCATTTGAGGAGTTTTTAGTAAGGGTTTGCTTACCAAAGTCGTTCAGTGCAAAAGCCATACAGATTGCTTCCTGTCATATCTATCATATGGGAAGCTGTAGAAATATTGCAGGCAGCTGCCTCTATCATGTAGTAGTTAAAGTGTTTAGCTCACACATGGAAGTCGCGGGTTCGATACCCAGCGGGGGCATCGACTTTTTCTTATTGTTCTAGTTGGGTTAGAAAAATCACGTTCGTTAAATTACCAAGGCTAGGTAGCGGACCCCAGGGCCTGAAACGTTTCTTATTTCCAATTATTGTTTCTTAATTCCCATTTTTCCTCATATAGGCTGCACCTTTACTTGGCTTACCCATTGTAATATTGTAATAAAATATTTTTCACAAAAAAAATCCAAAAAGTAACTCACTAAAAATTAAAAAATAATGAAACTTTGTTTTTTAACACAAAAAAAACCTTTAAAATAAAATATGTATATAGCAGTCGTTGTAATACCCAAATAAAAATAAACAAAAACCTTTTATAACCTATCTACTACACGCATTGTATATTCTACTATATATACACAATTTAGCTTAATACCTACTTAAACCTATTTATCTAACTGCCACCTGAAGTCGATACCGAGCCCAAACCAAACAAAAATAATAATATAATTTTGTGATATACACAAAATTAAATTAGGAGCAGGACAAATCTAATATTTTGCTTTTTTTTTGACTTCAAACTGATCAGTTGGTAGTATTGTTTATAGATAAATAAGATTATGAAGGCATTAAGCTGATTTGGGTGTATATGGCAGAATATCAACTACGTGTAGTAGATAGGTTAAATAAGCTTTATGTTTATTTTTGTTTAGTTATTACAACGACTATCGTGTACATATTTTATTTTATAACATTTTTTTGTGTTAAAAATCATAGTTTATTGAAATCCGTTAAAATTTTTCTTAAAAATATTTTATTTTAATTATATGATGCTGTATCACTTAAACAAAACAGCACTTAATTAAAATTATAATTTACTAGTGCGATATATTCCACCAGTGCAGTAATATAACCGGTAGCGCAAGCGAATATATTTACACCGCATTCTTGAAATTGCAAAGGCACACGAAAGAACAAGTAAAACTGGCATATAATTATTCCAGTAAATCCTGCTGAACGGGTATTATTAGCCAAATTTTACGGAGTAGAACTGGCAAAAGTTACAAGCTTACTTAGAAACTTTAAGCGCCACTTCAGACGCAAGAACGCGAGAACTTTCCATTTGGAGAACTGCGTACTTTTTAAAAGTTCATAATGAAGTTGAAACTGCAGAACAGAAGGAACATATTTTCTATTCCGTGCAGTTCCTGTTATGCATGGTATATGGTCAAAAATGGAAAAAAAATCGAAAATTATAAAAATGTATGTTCAGTTTTCAATTAGAAATAATTTAATACCCTAATATTTGGTTGTCAAGCCTTTACTTTTTATTACGTTTTGTATCTTTAAAATATTGATAATCATTACTTTGCATATTTAGGATTATTATTTTGCTAAAATTTTCAAACCAATATCTTCATCATAGTGTACAATAGGACTATAATGAATATCAAGGTGGTTAAAACAACAATTTGCATTGCCTTAATTT
Source organism: Rhynchophorus ferrugineus (assembly GCF_030347505.1). NCBI lineage: Eukaryota > Metazoa > Arthropoda > Insecta > Coleoptera > Curculionidae > Rhynchophorus > Rhynchophorus ferrugineus. The sequence goes on along the minus strand of NW_027472580.1, from coordinate 82,842,269 downwards.
TACACCTTCGGCTCCATAATATATTGAGCCTTCCATTAGTTCGATATTATTCGATTTATTTTATCCGATTCGCTTAATTATTTATTTAAATACTTGTTTCCACTGATATATGTTTATAGACAAAACTTTTGTTGAATTTAAATTAGTAATATTAGCTTTTCCTAAAAATATAATTGTAATACTGAATAGTAGTTAAATATTTCTGATTGAATTATTTAAATTCATAACAAATTTTAATATCAACCAGATTAATACCAAATAGTCCAAAATTTACCAACAATAAGCATTTTGTTTAAATCGCAAGTTATAATCTCAAATTTTCAAGATGCCTACATACTAAATAGAAATATTTTAGTATATGTTCATATATAAGAACTGTAAATTAACTTTCAAGGATTCTTTAAACACCACTCCCATTATCACTTGAATATTCCATAGATAGATATTCTTTTTGTTTTATGTTAAATTTGACACATCTGGCTTACTTACTAATGAATATTCAGTTATATCAAAAGAATTGCGATTATCTTAAACATATGGAAACTATACTAAAGGACAAAGAAAGCATTAATGTACAAGAAATATTAAACTAATTACCATTTAACTTATAGTTTTCATAGTTTTGATATGATTTTTTACCTTAATAATTACATCCTCATAATTTATATATTTTCCATGCTCGGTAAAAAATAAACTATATAATTCTAACTACAAATAAGGTGTTCTATGTTAACGAGAATTTGTATATTCAATTTTCTCTTAACAATTTCTTTAACTTATGGATTAAAAATTGTTATTTCTTAAAACTAAATGTGGAAAGTAGATAGATCTATTAACTATTAATATTATTGGAGTTAATACATTATTATTACCGACTTATATATCCTAACCTGGTATGAATTCGTAAATATTCCACACCTATAATAATACAGCTCCATATATATTGCTTCAGCCCCTTATACATTTATATAATGTATGTTTGAAATATATTTTCAATGCAATTTAATGTTGACTCTAAATATTGTTATTTCTTTCTCTGTTTAGTGTTATTATTCCCCAATTTTATCGAACTAACACAATTTAAAATTACTTACACCCAATGAAAACACTGTTTCCATGCTTCTGTGCTTATAAACACATTTGTTTAAGTTAGTTGTAAATTTTCTTACTTTTTATTATACACATATACCACATTACATACTTAGTTAAGAGCAAGAACAACATGTCTCGTAATCTTTGCTCAAGGAAAATCATCTTATTTCCAACTGGTCAGCATTTCTGGATCTTAAGCTAAACACTTTTATTGATAAAACTGTATATTCAAATGTACGTTTTTGTTTCATTTATCATTCTCATAAAATAAATCACGAAATTAATAATGAATAAAATAAGAAATTAAATTATTGTGTTTTTATGCAACTAATAATACAGCAGAAAACATGTAACATTGTTAAAAGGCATTTTAATTATTTTCAAATCATATAATATAATATCAAAAAGAACAATCTTTCTCTGAAGATGACATAGCTTTGTGAGGATAAACAGATAAAGAGTAAAAAGTAACGGACATATCCATTAATTATCCATTTATTATTCCGAATGTTTAAGGTTTATATTCAGTTTTAGGAAATAGTTAAGTAGGTTGTTGTATTTGTAGCATTGTATACATCTTTTTAACATATAGTCATTAATGTGGTCTACGAATTTTACTAATACTAATGAAATAGAAGGAAATTTAACTGTTTTCTAATTATTTAAAACATTTTTTGTTTTAAAGGAAATAATATTTTGTATTATTGTACAGTTATCAGTCAATTATAGCTAATTTATAACTTAAATAAAGATAAACAACGAACAATAAATACTTTTTTAATTATATATTTAATATTTCGTGAAGCTAATTTTAAAATAAGTGAATAAATAAAAATTAGATCTCCTGTTTAAACAGTAGGCTTGTGTCATTGAAGCTTGATTCTTAGTACATATTATATTAATTCAAAACATGTCGGCATATCATTTGTACAAGTGGGTAGGACCTTTTTTAAAAACTATGTACATAGTAGATATAATAAAGATAAGCTCTGGTTAGTTCCTAACGTATGTTTGAATTGTAATTATTATGTAAATTGTAAAATAAGCTAATAAAAATTATGACTACAATTATATTGCTATTTTATTATCCCTTGTTATAATTAACCCTTGATTTAGTATCGCCCAGTTTCATATATTATTCATATATATTTCATATATTATATATATTCATATATTCCGATTTTTAAATCAGTTATCTACCTGGGATACGTGCCAATTTTGAGAGGCAAGAAACTATGAGAACAAATATCTGATTTGATGTCTCAGTTTAGGAAATGATTTCAAGAATATCAATGTATCAAAGAAGTGTTAGGGATCGTATAGAAGAGTGACTATCGTTTAGACTATAGTGGTGTTCTTGATCACTATTGTGCAGTATATTATATATATATATATATATATATATATATATATATATATATATGTATGTATGTATGTATGTATGTATATTAAAGTTTAGATTTTACCAACAAGGGTTTATTTAGACTGGGCCTACAATTAAACGTGGGCTCCGAACCACGGTCCTCGGCATTAAGCCTACCGACTGGCGAGTGACCAACTTAGGTATTACCCAGTATGGTTACTAACGTGACTGGAACCATTATCATTGTCGGATTTTGCACTCTTGCCTAGGACACTCATAAATAGTATACAATCGCTAACATAAATTTACAACCATGCCCCAGCAGGATTCGAAACCGCGACTATAGCAACTGTTGGAGGTTCCTGTCGCCTTTACGGCACTGCGCCTATGAAGCCGGCATTATGCAATATTATTAATTGTTTGTATTGATTTGACTGAATGCTAGATCAAAAGAATTAAGCTCTGATGAGCTTTTATATCCATTACCTCTTCACCATATTTATATCTGCCAAATCAATATTTGTTATCGTCAGCTAGCCGACCTATAACTAATATACATCCCAATATCAACCGATGCTGCACTATCCACATCTGGCTGGTCGTTGACAGATGTCTTCCATAAAACAGTTTTCTTTTTCAAGCCTCCATATCTTCTTCAATTTTCTCGTAATATTTTTCGACGTTACTATATTTTAGACGCAAAGTGATGAGACTATCCACCTTGCATATTGCCTGGTGTTCAAAAAATAATGTCTTCAATTGAAAAAGTTACTTACCGGTATATATTAATCTTCCTCCTCCTAGATTTCTTGGCAACGTTATTCATGTTATTACACTTTTAGGATGGTGTTTGTATGCTGATTAATAAAGTTGTAACAAAAATAGTAGTGTTTAAATATCAGTTTTTGGTCACTTTGCAATGCCAAAAGAATACCTCAGAATAGATTACTCATATGTATTAAGGTTTAATAAGGTTTCCATATTAGGTAAGATTAAATAGAGCCTTCGAATACTGTCCATTGTTACGGTTTTTTATCAAGTATTATCAGTTAGTATCGGTTTTCGTAGGTTATCCCTGTATTTCCTCTGTAACGTCATCAAAAGATGTAACATTTTATCTTCGTCTGGGCTCTTTGTCACGTCCGCCGTCGGCTCCAAACGATCCTTGATGATCCACCAAACAGCGAGACCTGATCATTTCAGTTAAATTTTGATGGTTGATGATGTAACATTTTGTATTTGGGGAGGCAAATAAAGCCGAGTAAAGCGACCCACACAAGAAGGGTTCTGGGATAGCTGAGGACATATATTAGGAGATGTGTGAGAAAGATAAGAAATTGTTAGCAGGACAGTGGATTGGTGACGTTGCGTAACTACCAGCCAAACTTTTGTTATTAATGTTACTATTATTAAAATTATAGTTATTCATCGCCTCATTGACTTTTATTATAGACCGATACTACCAAAGCAGTATTCGTGATGACTTCTGCATGCTATATTTATTATTAAAATAGTTGTTTCTTTTGTTTTATTATATCTCTTCACCCTTTATTATATATTTTCATATATTTGATATACTTTTCCTCAGGGAGAATTCCTCAAAATGAATTTCTTATTGCTGACATATAAAATTAAAAACATTTAAAATTACACACTTTGAGAGAATAATGTAGCTAATGACGCAATAAATCGACGTTTTGATAACCTAAAATATTACTCCACTCAAGCTATTGATAGTGATCCATCTTTCATCTTGAAAATTTCTGAATTTTCAGCTTTTTTTAATTAAATTAATCCATCGCTTAATAGTCGACTTGATAATTAACATCGACATATAGTCAGTGAACAATAACATTGATTGTAATGGTCATGTTAAATTACATAAAAAGTAATAAAGGTCTGAAGAACAAGACATGTCATGTTATGTATAACATTCACGTTATACTAAAATATCTAATGAGTGAGGTGTCCAAGTATTATTTTTAAGTCCTATGTATTTCGTAACAGCGGCATTTGAGTTTCATAAGATGATGCTCTCAGATGTAAATATTATTAACTAGCTTAAAAGAAACCAATTTTTATAAAATACACATTCTATACGACATACATAAGTCATTATATGCCCATAGAGAAAGAACGCCTATGATATAAGTGGAAGATAAAGAACAAATTGTGTATATGTGTTTATATGTAGAAAAGAAATCCATGATCCGTATATATATATATTTTCCGCATATGAATAAAATTAATTACAGGCAGTGCAAAATTTACTGATGTTCAGAGCACCACAGAAATAAAGCAGTTTACTAGCAAAATAATTAATAAATTATATATGAACGAAGTGCTATAGTAATTTTGCGAGTTGAATATCATACTGAGCATACTAATTTAGAGATAATATAACAAGTCAATTGAAAAGTGCCCGGCCTAACACATAGATGGCGCTATTAGAAATAAATCCCTGTATTTTTTAGTTAGCCCGAACCCTCAAAAGATATAAATGTATATGTAATTGACTATATATATATATATATAATATAAATTTTACAGCTGTCAGATCATTAGTTTGTGAACTATAGCATTTTGAGTGAAGCAACTTTTGTGAAAAAAAAGGATATAAAAAAATTTCGCGTATTGATAAAATGTCGCTTTTTGAAGAGAAAAATACAGTTGAAGCAAGAACTTGGCTTGATGCCAAGTTTCCGAACACTGCCCCAGGAAAATTAACCATCAAGGATTGGTATGCTAAGTTTAGACGTGGTGAAACGTGACGTGACTAGCACCGAAGACGGTGAACGCAGTGGATGCTCAAAAGAGGTTGTTACGGAAGAAAACATTTAAAAAATACACAAAATGATTTTGAATGACCGTAAATTGAAATTGAATGAAATAGCCGATACTCTAAACATATTAACTGAAATTGTATACCATATCATTCACGAATATTTGGGTATGAGAAAGGTCTATGCAAAGTGGGTGCCTCACGAGCTCACTTTTGACCAAAACAATGACGAGTTGATGATTCGGAGCAGTATTTGAAGATGATCAAGCTTAATAAACCCGAGAGTTTGCATCGATATGTGACAATGGATAAAGCATGGCTCCATCATTTCACTCCGAAGTCCGATCGACAGTCATCCGAGTGGAGTGCACACGATGAACCCGCTCCAAAGCGTGGGCTGAAGCAACAATCGGCTGGTAAGATTATGGCGTCTGTATTTTAGGATGCGCATGGAATAATTTTCATTGACTACCTTGATAAAGTAAGGACCATCAACAGCGTATTACATAGCGTTATTGGACCGTTTGAAGGACGAAATTACCGAAAACGACCGCACTTGAAGGAAAAGAAAGTGCTGCTTCACCAAGACAATGCACCGCGTCACAAGTCAATGAAAACGATGGCAAAAATCCATGAATTGGGCTTCGAATTGCTTCGTCATCCACCGTATTCTCCAAATCTGGTCCCCAGCGACTATTTCCTGTTCTCAAACCTCAAAATAATGTTCGCTGGGAAGAAATTTTCGTCGAATGATGAGCTGATCGACGAAACTGAGGCGTATTTTGAAGCAAAGGACAAATCGTACTACAAAAACGGTATCGAAAAGTTGAAGGTTCGTTATAATCAGTGTGTCACCCTTGAAGGGAATTATGTTGAATATAAAAAAAAAAAATTTCCAAAAAAATTTGTTTTATTATGGTAGGCCGGGTACTTTTCAATTGACCTGTTATTCAGCTTGTTTTCTCATTTATATCGCTGGACGAATTACATATTGCTGCGAAACACTGCCATATTCCAAAACAGTAATGTGCTCATAAAGACCACCAAAAAAGTTACGTCAGTATGAAAAGGTTACGTGGCATCAGAATCTCATAAAATATCTTCCCTGTCTAACATTATCGTTGATTGATATTTTCATAATTAATAGGAATTAGTTGACTGACTGGATAAAATCAAACCATTATGGAAAGTTTTGCGGAGTGAAGAGTAAATTTCCTTACCCAACATCATTAAAATTAACGAATGTTTTGGTCTAAGAATAGGACAATTTTCTATTGGAATATATTCAGAGACTTTACAAATCTACTAGAAAATAATTAATTTAATAGACTCAACACCTTATTAATAAGTAAATATTTTGTATAGTCAGGTGTTGATATTACTCTATTCATCCCCCTATATCCATGAAAAATGAAGAATATAAATATTGACTTCTAAGTCTACTGTTGAATAGACATATAGATGATATTCCCTATATATTAAATTTAAATGTTGTAAATATTTTAATAAAGTCAACAACCTAAAATTCCACATATATCCCCGAAACTAAAATATTGATGAAATTACTTATCCGGGATTATTAAGAATACCCCTATCGATATCGGGCATTTGTGTAAAACAGGCTTGAACAAACCAGAACGTTCCAATCCTGAGATATCGTGTTTTGTCTGCAAACTTTATCAGACCGCAACTCTCATTCGGGCAGTTTGTTTTAATTAAATTTAATGAAATAATCCTGTTTGCTTTTGATTGGAAGTTTCGTTTTGTTGTCGAACAAAGTCACTGCATTAGAAGGGGTACGCCACAATTTTTTTATTAATTAACTTAGTTCAATAAAAGTTAAGCAATGGCTGTTAACTTATTGAAAATATTCTGCGTTTGGAAGTATTTATTGTTTATTAATGTTCCAACTAAAATTATATTTGAATGCAATTAATTTTGAACAGTAGGCTGTAAATTAATTATGAATTGATATATCCTGTCTAAATATTTATAACTATCCACAGAGTAGCACAGCATAAACTTAACTTTTGCAATGTAAAATCATTTTTTTTCTGAATTTGCGATAGTAAGCTCTAAAGGGCGGGCGACTTGTGTTGATGTTGCATAAATACTCTTAGTATTCCTTAAACTGTAGCGTAAATAAATTTATTAAAATAAATATTACATTTATAGAGAGAATTTAGTGTGTCAATTCTGCAAGAAAACATTCCTGGGTATAACCGATTATATCAACTAACGTTATGAAAGTACATCTACAGTACGCCAGCCACCAGCTAGAGGTAGTCAATTCATTAATGGACATTGTCCGTCAAGAATAATAACAAAAATTGCATTGACTGGTAACAATAATTAGAACTATATTTTAGTCGTTATATGTTTTAGTAATAACATCTATTTTAGGTGAAGTAGCCCTTGAATATACTGAGACACATGTGAGGCATAAATACGAAATTTGTTACAAAAAATTAACAAAAGTCTAAGAGAATAATCTCGAAGATCAATTAACTGCAGGTGTAAATGTTGATAGGATTTTACAGAATTCTAGAGTGATAGATAATAATACTCTAAGGATAAATGTGTTGACAAGAGTTGACAAATCGTTTCATAAAAGCACATAATACTAATTGTTAACGACACCCTAATGATCTAACGGCTACTACTCTGAAGGTAGAAAAGTGAAGTAAAGAGCCTTTCTATTTAAAATAAAATAGGTAATTAGTTCATGTTTTGTACAATATGTCTTGACTAACAATTTAATTACTTTTATAGATTAGATACAACTAAAAAGATTCGTAGGGTCATTTTAAACAAGCAAATTGAAAAATATTTTTCCATTTCCATTTTTTTGCGGGTTACTATAAGACTTTCCATGAATATTTGTTAAATCCCAATAAAATTTTACAGTTCAATATGTATTTTTATCCTTGTTATTCCTTTACTTTTGTAATTCTACCCTTGTAAACTGTAAAAAGTGTATATATAATTTTTTAGTTAAAATAACAATCAAGGCATTAGATTAAGTTGTTATTTTTGGCATTACTTTCAAACTCACTGTTTTGATTTTATATATTAATACATATTAATTTATATTTAATTCTACTAACTTAGTCAGTATCAATAAGTTATTTGAACAACTGAACTAGTTCATCACTGATATATGTTAAAGACAAGGTTGACCTCAAATATTCTAATAAAATTGTTTATTAACATTCTTCAAAAAAATTTTCATATTTCTTAATTAAAAATCAACTAAATAAGTAATAAGTAGTTAATTTAAAAATATCCTTTCTTTCTTCAAACATGTACCACTAGTAAACTAGTAAACGTGCAAAATCCAATAATGAACACAAAAAAATATTATGAAACAGCAGATTTTTATTATCAGACGTCTAATATCAACGATTGGACAACTTGGATGCTGCATCATAAATGCTGATTATATGGCAAAAAATAGATCGCCCATGAGTACACGATTATACCCGAAGTGCAAATATGATTATACCCGATTAACACACAAGGTCTGCAGATTAACGATTGCTACTACTGTTGCATCAGCGATATATATTAGTGAAAATACTGAGTAATAATTTTCTTATATATAAGTTTTTTATATAAGTCTCTTTAAGTCTTTTTACCAACAAGGTTATATCTGGGCTGGTCCTACAGTTTAATGTCGGCTCCGAACTACGCTCTACGGCCTACCGACTGGCTAGAGACCGTCCCAGAGGACATCCAGTCTTACCCAGCTTGGTTACTGGCATGCTTGGGAACGCTTGTAAGATTTTCCACTATTTATTTTAAAGTCATTTAGAGTTACAACGACAAACATAAAGTACATCTATATCCTAGCAGGATTCTAACCCGCGACTATCGCAACAGTAGGAGGTTCATCCCGTTGCCATGTTGATGTACCAATCAAACCGGCAAGCATTAATATAAGTAAGTGTTAAATAAAAATCTTAACTGAACTATAAAAATCTATAATTTTGAGATAAGTCTACATAAAATATTTTTTAGTTTTCCATTTAGCATCATTGAATTATTCAATGTATACAAACTAATTTCGGTTTTTTGGAAAGGAATAAATCTGCTGCCGGAACCTATGAAACACTTTTATAACAAATAATAAAATCATCATTGTCATATATATGATATTATCGCAATATCCCAGTTATGGATTTGATTTCAATGATTTAAAAGCGCATATTTGTATGCCACTGACAAATAACCGTCTGAATAATTATAAAAGTTCAACACGAAAACATAAGCAAAGCTTATTGGATGAAAAATAATTTCAAACTGTCAAAGAGCTTTCAAACAGCTTAGCAATTGATATAATCCGGCACCAATTTAATACATTTGACAACCTATTGTTGCAAAAAAAAATATCAATAGTTCACGCTCTAAGAACTCCTATGCCCAATGTACTCACCATGTATAACGCCTTCTGATTACCAGTTGTTCAGATCGATTTAGCATGGCTTCGCTTAAACACATTTTCAAAATGCTGAAAGAAGAATGAATATTAATTTAAAATTAGATCGCTGCCAAACCAAAAGCCCAAGCAATATTTCAGGGATATCAGGTAACTTAACAGTTCATGAATTAGCTGTCTCTAGAAACAAATATCTCATAGAAAAGATCTAAAAGGAAGGAAAATATCTACTTTAAGGATTGACATAAAATACTAGTTGGAACTACTTCAACACCGAAATTCTATTGTCTATCAGGCAAAAAAGTATAAAATAATCTCTGACATATTGTCATTGGAGATAAAAAAAGTAGATCCAAAGGCAAAAAAACTCTGGGCTGGTCGGACATCGACACTGAAGCGAAATATTCATGCTGTATGACTTGTTTTGCCGTAATGCCATTTCTCAAACATATAATGTTTAAATAGTCAACAAAATAATACTATCAGATCTAAATTTAAACCATCATTTAAACTGAGCAACTCATCTCTTTGTTAATCTAACTGAGCGCAAATAGCTTTCATGCACTTCTTCATAAAAATATTAACCTACCTCAATCAAATACAAATATGGTTGAAAAGATGTCGCACAAGAGTCAACGAAACAAAATCCAGTCATATAAAGTTTACGCTCCGTAGAAGAGAGTGTCCACCAGTCTATATCGATAATTGTCAATATCCACAAGCAGAGGTTGGTAAATATCTTGGTATGCACCTTGATCGACGCCTACCCTCACCAAACGGAAGCAACTCTACCAAATGTATTGGCTTATCGGACGCAAATCCAAGTTACCACTAGTTAAGAAGATATGATTGTATAAAATTATACCCAAGCCAATTTGGTCATATTTAATCCAATTATGGGGAACCGCTAGCAAGTCTAATATTGGATATATCATACAACGATTCCAAAATAAAGTATCGCCCTTGTAGATGAAATGATAAAGTACGATATTCCTCTAGAACCAATAATGAGTGTAATTCAACGTGTTTGTGTGAAGTTCGTCAAAAGAGTTTCAGTGCAATGTACTAGCTAATCAATCTAAATATGCGAAGTGACAGTGGAGTGTGTAGACTAAAACGTCTATAAGTTATATATAAAATAAACATAACAAATACTCCTTGGTCTCTGGGCAGATTATGGAACTACAAAGTGTAACAAAAAAATCTTCGAAAATTATATGAACTTTATTACTGCAGGCTATAGAATTTTTTCCACTATAAATTTTTATGTATGAGAAATGTAAATATACTAGTGAATTGAGATATAAATAATAAAAGATCATAGATTATACAATATAGCTTATATGATTGCATTCAAACCGTAGCTAACCATCGAGCATTCTTGGTCTATAGTAGCAGCTATAAAATTACATTACCTATCAAGGAAATTAATACCAAAAATGTTATTAACAAATTTTATAAGTCTACTCATCGATCCATTGATCGCATTACGATTATCAATAAATTATCGCTGATAAAGAATGTAACGAAAAGAGCAGCTGTTTATATTCCCAGAGAAGTTTTAATACGCATTTTATTGTAATTAGTCTCTTTTTTGTCATAAAAGTGTTGGTTAATATTTCATTGAATTATTCCGTTAAAATGTGCAATTACATTCTAACAAGACAACATTTGCGGGAGGCTATACATTTTTTTTTATATATCAGCTTTACAATCATGACCCAGCTAAAAATGAACGTTTTAATGATTTTGAATGATTAATTGATATTATGAATAATTATGTTATTATATTAAAATGTAATAAGACATTTAGAGCGGTTCAAGTCAGAAAAGGCATAAATGACCAAGACTACACTCCTTCTCCTCATTCAAGACTACCTCAAAAAATAAGTTTTGATTAAGTTAAAAGATTAGTTATTAAAATAAAACCATTATACAACAAGCCTGTATACAAATAACTACAATACTAATAATATATTTACTGAATATTATTAAGAAAACACTCATTGGGGAATAAACCATATCAAATTAATATGGCTAGAGCTCATTTTTGAGAAGTTCCTTAACTATATTTCACAAGTTATAAATATTTTATATAAACAAGGTTTATAAATATTAACCAAGCCAAATAATCTGTGTCAGAGTTGTATTCACTGATATTTGTTTTAAAAATGAGTATGGGTAAATATAATATTTTGAATATGAAATGATATTATTTGGGAATATTAGGTATGGGAAATACTAATTTAGTTTTCATATTATAACTTCAAAGTTAATATATATACAAGTTTTGAAATGTGAAGGAAATATATAAACAAAGGAAAAAAAATTAAAAATACTATTTTATTTTAAGGAAAGAAGCGACTTGTTGAACGGCGATACAAAATGATACTGTAAGTGGTCTTTACCTCTCTTTTGAAGCTTATAGTTGGTATACAATTCTTAGTATTACCTGTGCCTTCGTCCGTTGGTTTGCCTTTAGTTTTCTTCGAAATGACACTGTTTCTTCCCTAATTTTCCTGATATCCCTGTACAAAGTGGCTTCCCAAATTTGTGTTACTTCAAATTCAAATAAACTACAGATGAGAAATTGAAATATTTCAATCCGCCCTTGATAGCCGTTCACCTTGAACTCTTTTTTATGTTAGTTCACAGCAATTTCAGTGCGACTTTCGTGACATTACATCTCTGATGCTTATCCCAGAAATCTACGGGCTAAGGCCACAGATATATCTTACTTTCAATAGTTTATGGCTAGAGATCCGTGAGCATCTTCAATTCAGTTTTTGCGGCTGTAAAGCTTCAGCTACGATACTTTTCCCCGTATTCCACTAACAGCACCAAGAATATTTCGAATAACTGCAGAACGCTTGCCAATCCAATGTCGACCTGTCTTATTTTCTTGATAATTAATTTGATTCCTGATAATTGAATGAATTCCAAAGACAAAAACCTTATTAACATAGTTGTTTTAATTTTAATAATGAATATATCAAAGACGCCGGCTTTGCATGTGCAATATTCATTCAGTTATAGAATATGTCTATTAGGATAAAACGAAATTAATATATTCCCAATTAGTACTAGGCTAACTATTACCCTTATTTATAAATAATATTTTCCGCTAATAAATTAGTAATATAATTTAACTTCGTAAATATTACCTTAATAATAATAAAATTAATAAAGGAAGATTTACTTTAGCGCACATATTATGCACGCACTAATATAATTTGTTATAATTATATTCAATGGACTTATCTCTAAACAGTTGGACTATTAAAAGAACTCAGGAACAACTGTACTACTAGTCAAGAAATATTATATTAAATAATAAAACGTAACATCAAACCATAATATCGTATTATGCGTGTTAATTCTATTACTCCAAAGCCAAAAACAAATGAAATGGCTAAAGTTTAAATTTACAAAGCTTTCGTAATTCGGTTCCATTCGCGCTGATATCAAAATTATATTCACACATCGGACAATATCAAATTAATACACCTATGCTTGTTAGAGCGCATTGTTCTTTAATTTTATATTATTACAAATTCCATTTAAATCTAAAATCAGTTATTTAGTTTTTATGCTACAACGATAAACTTCAACTTAGTGCTTTAAAAAGTTTTAGATATTTTTTTATATTATACATCAAAATATATAGTAATCCTATTAAACCATTGAAATTGATAAAAATAAACGAAACTAATTTAATAATTAAATAAAATAAAGCAGAATTCAGTGAAAAGGAAACTATTTTCATAAATTCCATAAACGCAAAAGATTATCAAATACCAACTATCATGAGAAAAATAGATTTTCAATCTTAAAATATTTTACGTTAACTTAATGTTATATGCAACTAACAACTTCAGTCAATAAATTTCTGGCCAAATTAAAAAAACTATTTTTTTGTACTAAACTTATATATTTTATACCAAATTTCTAAAATAATAAATATTGTCGCAATCTTTTGGATTGGCATCATATAAAAATATATAAAGAACACCGTTATTGCTAGTTTACTAAATAAAAAAAACTTTATTAGAACACCTCTTTCTCTCCCTCTCTCTCGTATAGCTGAAAACCCATAAAAATCAGCTATTTAAAGTACAAACTGTTACTACATTTTATCGAATTACGATGTAATACGATGTTTATTTCAAGGAAACTATAAGTTCGCTAGAACATACACGTTGAAAGTAAAATAAACTATCTTCATATATAAAAATGCAGCTTCCATATGTTTGTGTTCGCAAAACTCGGAATGCAGTCGATTAATTGACTTGAATGTCTTTTTGTACGACTTTCGAGTTACATTAATTTCTACCGCAATCAGAATATTCGAAGCACTTTAGATTGCTTTTTATGTTATCGTAATTCCGTTGCCTTGGTAACCGGCGTTGCGAAAGAACGGATTGAGTGAAAAAATACTTTTTTTTATAATATTTGATAAGTATTTGTGCCGTTCTAATCAATTATTTTTGTCACATTAGTTCTTTCTCACCATATTTCTGGGTAAAAGAAAAAGTGAACAAAATAATAATCACCGTTGTTGTCTGTTGAAGTCATGTGCACAAAATTTAGAAAGTTTTACATACATTGCAACAAATAGTAACCAGACTGGGCCAAATCTGAGGTCTTCCCAAAACTTCCTAATTATTCTATAAGAATTTTTGGCAAGAAATTAAAAATCTATGTGTTACAGTGTTTTCATGGTAAGAGACAATATCTTTCCTGTTGATACATTTTGGTCGTTTTGTTCTTTGATACACTGCGTCAGTCGGATTAGTTTTTAATAGTACAGGCTTTGATCAGATTTCAGTAGCTCATAATACACAACACTTCAGGGTCTCCATCGTCATCAATGTGGGCTTTACAAGTGTTTGTGAAGCTTCTCCAAACATAGATCTTAATTATTTTCATACATTACTGAAATCTACTTTTCGTCATCACAATCCTTTGTTCAATGGCTTAATTTCATATGATTTAGGGAGCCTAAGTCATATATTTCTCTGCTATAAAAAATATTGATACCAACTAGACCTTTCTGTCTATATACAGATATATATATATATATATATATATATATATATATATATATATATATATATATATATATATATATATATATATATATATATATATATATATTGTATACATAAGTTGAAATTCAAAAGCAGCAAATGTCTATAACAAAAGTCAAAACAAGATGCAGCTGACAACTACTAATAGTACAGCGTCTCAAAAAGTTAATAGTTATATATCACTATATATCAAAACTGGCAACAATATTCAACAATGCAAAAAGAGAACTGAAAGAGCTGCTTAATAATTAACAATTCAAGAAATACAGGGAATATTTAAAAAATCTAATGCCAACTACTGCAGCGGAATATTGTCATTGAAAATAAAAAGAGAAATTAAATAAAACAAATAATCCGAAAACAAAAAAAAAAAGTACACATTTTCTCTAGATATCTAACAAAAACATTTAATCTATACCTGTTCGAAATATTCGTAGGTGGGTAAACAATATAATTGATTTTCTTAGCACTCAATGGATCTGCCACAGGAAAAATTTACTTATAGGGAAACAAAACCTACAATACTGAACGAAAATAATGCTAAATATCTACCTACTAATAAAAATCTTCATTATTATAGCGAACAAAATAATGTTCACCGTTGTTGTTCGTTGAAGTCATGTTCACAAAATTTAGAAAGTTTTACAGGCATTAGAACAAATAGTATACAAAAGCGAAATAACCGTTGATAGAATAAACTAATAGAGCTATATATCTAGAATGTTTCACTGTTGTATCCTCGCACTTTCATGTTGTATACAAGGGCTATATAATAAGAGCTTGGTGTAAGGTGAAGTTAGGGCAAATATTTCGAAACTGAAGCTGTAAGGTCACAAAAGGTGCATTAATGGTGCTCAAAGACCTTTAACCATAAGCTAATCCAATTAAGAAACATTAAGCAATAAAAACTTCACTAGTCCATGGATTATCGGCACACGCACCACAATTCAAAATGTGAGGCCATCAAAGGCAGACTAAAGTTGCTGCATATTAACCTATTCTACTGGAATTTGGATAGAAGCTTGTCGTTGAGGGTGAAACGTGCTGGATTGTATTACGTAAATTTGGGTAGATTGTGGTATTTCGAAGATCTTCAAAAGCAAAATGACGGAAGAAGGTACAATCGATACGCAATAAAAAAAATTATAACAATTATAAGCTGTCCGAACGAAATAACGTCAATTTACATCTCTGTAGTAATTTCTTTAGGAAAGAGCTGTTATATAATGTTGGTGATGAATATAATGTTATATAATGATGACCATGACTGTCTTGGCCATGCGCAAGGAATATCTGTTACCTGAATTCCTGAATGGTGTACGAGTGAGACTGGTTGGTCTGTTTTCTAATATAAAAATACGCAGTGTCGCTTTGTATCGTTCTTTGTGCTGTTCAACAACTTCTTCCTTTTAATGAGACAGTTTTTAAAATAAATTAATAATTTTTATGTTTTAAGCTCTCTCCCATATTATAACTTAGTTAAAGAAGTAACGAATAATAACGAAATTATATTGAAATCAAATAAAAAAATTTAGTAAATCATTAAAATATGAAAAAATATTCGGACATTTATATCTAGTTTAACTAACTCATGGACCAGAAACATATAAAATAATTTATGTATGGAGGGTATATAAACTTATCTAATAAAAATAAACGTGTATAATATTTAGTTTCCAGTTTAGTTTTATAGTTTGCAAGTGCGAAAATTATTTTAATACCGCTAAAATTTGACACGAATGGAAAATTGTAGTAAAATTGTTAGAGCGAGCGTTTGTAGTCGAAAACTTTTACCATTTCATTTATTTTATGTATACGATACCGAGCTTTAAAATAATTTTCTCTTTGATTTATAATATCCCAGTGATGAAAACGCATTTTCAAAAGTATTTTTCGAACCATTTATATGTACATGTATTGAATAGAAATTATATATTGAAATTTTTTTTAACTCTTTGTGATTCCACAATCTGCCCTATAGGCAATAAGTATTTCTTATGTCTATATTATATTTACATGGCATGCAGAAAATCACTTCATTAAGCGATCTTCTGTATAAAATATTATCCTAATTAATTAGTCTTATTCTAAAGTCTACATATGTCCAGGAATCAGATCAGGTAGTGTTAAACATTTTAGTCTACGCACTTCACTATCACGTCGCATATTTAGCTGATTAGCGAGTACATTGGGATGCACTGACACTCTTTCGAAGTACTTCATACAAACAGGTTGAATTACACTCGTTATAGGTTCTAGAGGAGATCAAGTTGTATCATTTTATTTGAAATATAGTACGGAACATCAACAATGGCACGCAACACTTTATTTTGGAACTGTTGAATGATGGATATATTAGATTTGCTAGCGGTACCCCATAGTTGGATTCCATATGATCAAATAGGCTGGAGTATAGACTCATACAGCAATACCTTGTTATCTAATAATAACTTGGATTTGCGCCCGATGAACATTTGATATAATTTCAGTCGAAGTTGTTTTCGTTTAGCGAGTATGTGCTTCTTCCAGGTTAGGCGTCGATCTAAATGCATACCAAAATATTTAACTCGCTCTGCTTGGTGGAGTTGACGATGATTGATATTCACTGGTGGACATGTTGTTCTACAAAGTGTAAATGTTACATGGGTGGATTTTGTTTCATTGACTTTAATGCGCCATGTCTTCAACCATAATTGTATTTGATCCAGGTGGCTTTGTAGGTTTATTGATGCTGTGACAGGGCCTTCATGGGAAGCCAAGATTGCTGTGTCTGCGTATGTTGCCACAGTAGTTATTTTTGCTGTGGGCAGATCGGCCGTATACAGAAGATACAGTACTGGACCCAATGCACTACCTTGCCGAACTCCTGAATATATAGGATTTAATTCAGTATGTTCATTGCCTTGATTTACTATAAAATGTCTATCAGTGAGATACGATTTTAGTAACTGATAGTCCGGATGAGGGAGAAGTTTCTTTAGTATAACCTGCAAGCCCTTATGCCATACTTTGTCAAAAGCCTGAGATATGTCTAAAAAAGCAGCTGAACAATATCTTTTGGCATTTAGGTCAGTGTTTATTTTGTTTACAAGTCTGTGCACTTGTTCTATAGTCCCATGCTTATTGCGAAACCCAAACTGATGTTCTGGAATAATTTTTTTCTTTTTTCTATTATATAGTTTAGCTTCTTGATGTACAGTTTCTCGAAAACTTTCGAGATTATCGGTAATAAACTTCTAGGCCGGTAGGAGGTCACATCTTCTGGTATTTTTCCTGGTTTAAGAGTCATTAGTATTTTAGCTACTTTCCAGATACTAGAGATGTAATTAATTCGTAGCATAGCATTAAATATAAATATTAATAGTTTCATACCCTTTTCTGATAGTTCTTTTAAAATTTTACCAGTAATTAAGTCATAACCAGGAGCTTTTTTTAATATTAATTTCTCTCATTGTTGTTTGTTTAACTTTTTGACCGTTAATTTCTCGCGCGGTAAATCCATTTGAAATGGCGAATCCAGAAAGATTTAAATTACCTAAAATTACTACTTTATTTTCGCCATCTTTATGTAGCTGAGACTGGATAGGTTTAAAAACATTTTTAAGTGTTTTGAGAAAATGTCGGCCTTCTCTTTATTGCTTCTAGCCCAATTATTTTCGCTTGTTTTAATAGGTGGGTTATGCTGCTGGAGCCTCTTAAGCTTTCTTGTTGCTTTTCACAACGAATAGTCTGTAGCCTCAGTTGGTGTCAAATTCTCTAGGTATTCTTGAATGCCTTGGTTTTGTTCATCCTTAATTTATTCTTGCAGCTCTTTTATTGCCCTATTAAATTTTATTTTATTCTCTCCAGTCCTTTGCTGTTGCCAATTCCCTCGTAAATTTCTTTTTCCTGCTACCTTTTTCTGTATTGTACATGATATATGTGTATTTTTTCTTGGAAATGTTTTACTGTTAGGAGTCGCGGAATATGCTGCCTCCTGTATATTTTTTGTAAGATTTTTTGCTGCTATTTCTATATCTATTTCAGTTTGTAACGGTAAGTTTAAAGAGACTTTTCGATCTAGGTTTTCTCTAAATGAGGGCCAGTTTATTCTATTATTGCACAGAGAAGGGAGTTTATCTTTGACGGTAATTTTTGAAGAAATTTTTATTCTATTTTTATTTATTATTATAAATTGGCTATTATCTCTCACCGCATTATCTCGGACCTAATATGTAGTGATAACGTGTTTACGTGACCAGGCAAAAAGACTGCGTCTCATTTTTATTAGTGTTTTAAAATTATTTCGTTAAAACTTTTATAATCTAGATGTTCTAAGAAATCTGGGTAACTTTTTCTTTCGGTGCCAGCAGACATAATCTATCGATACATATAATCAGTAGAATATCTGGTGGGCACGCTGGGTATGAGAGAACTTGTTATTTGGGGTACAACAATGTATCATTCACAATTCTTTTAACATGTAGATAGGTATTGTTATGTAAGAGGATGACTCTTCGTCAATATTTCATTATTATTCAATATTTCATTCCTTTGTTCGCTTCACATCGGTAGACATCTGTAGTGACAATTTTATATGTTCTTTGATGCTCTTAATACACTAAGCCTTAGAAGATTTCTCTTCTTGTGTTCAAAATGATAAAATGATACGTATTTCAAAAGTAATATAATAGACTCTATATTTTTAAAAATACGTACTTTTAATATCCTTTATAATTGGCAGCAACTAAATATATCAAACGCCATATACATAAAATAAAGTTTAAAAAGACCGAATTCTCTATTAAAATATTAAATTATTTGAAACATACCCCGCATTTTATGTAATTAATAATTTCATATAATAATTTTTGATTACTTCGTACGGAAATGGAACAAAAATGGGAGCAATCTAAAATAAAGTATAATTAAAATGAATTCTGTTAATTATATTTTTTAATTAACGAATATTTCATATATAGCATTACACATGTTCAGTTTCACATATTCTGGGTATAAGCCGCTTTAAAATAATTCGTTTTATTCAGAATATGCTCCATTTTATGAAAGCACATATAATAAACATGCATTAAAAGGATTGCCTCTATTCTATTTTTTTTAAAGAACACAATTAACATTGAATAAATAAATTATTGTTATTAAAATATTCCATGATATATTGTTGTCGAGCGACCATTAAATATTTGAAAATAAAAATCACTAATAATCACTATTACACGCAAAATATATAAGCTTTATTTTGATCAAAGATTATTATTACTATTTTTTCTTTCTCCACTCCAAGGATATATAACATTCAATACAATGCATAATTTTTTTTCACCAAAACTCAGGCAGCCTCCTTGGCTAATAAAAAAAGTTTTTCTTTGTATCGTGCAACTGTTTTAGTCCTTTCTATCATCCTGATCGTTAACATTTCTTTCTTGATACTTCTTTTATCTATACATAAAACTTTGTTTGTCACATAGTTTAACTTAATTTATTATATAAATTTTCATCCTGATCGTTAACATTTCTTTCTTGATACTTTTTTTAACTACACATAAATCTTCGTTGGTCATATAGTTTAACTTAATTTACTATATAAATTTTATTTAAATTACACATGTAAGTTTGTTCACGTCATTTGCATACAAGGTCCCGACTTAACAACAAAATCAGAATAGAACTATTTTATTTTAACGAAAAGTTCGGATTTGTTTAATCGACAACAAAAAACACTGACAGTTTAATCCAATTTTATTACGAGCGAAACCCCAATGTCTAAATAACTCATTAAAAAAATCTTAGACTTTGACATAAATGGCCAGTGAAATAATAAACAGCCATACCGTCACGCGATATAACACCTATATAGGTCTTCGTATTCCCCTTTGGACAGTTTTTACTAGCTGTTTTTCAATTAATTTTTATTCCGCCAAGTTTCCATTGATTATCTTCTAATTGCACTGCTTTTATACAAATTTCCATGATGAAGTCTATATATACACTCTACATAATTCTGTCCAAATACCAGAAAACTGCCTTTGGTGACCTTACACCATCGAAATCACAGACTAGGAGTAGTTTACATGGATATTTCCTAATTTCAATAGTTTATGGTTGTGGGAGATGGGGCGGTCTTCCAAACATCACATGTTCGGACCCTGCATGGGTATTTATAATGTGTGTTTGTGAATATTTGTTATTTAAAATGGTTAAAAGCCACTAATCATATAAATCAATCAGTTCAATAACACATTTCATTAAGAACAGATATCTTGAGTCTTGGTAAAAAAGGAGACTAATATATAATGATCCATGATTGATTAGACCACTGCCATTTTACCGGTACCGCTTACCCTCTCTGAATGGCCCTTGGCATAGGTTACAAAAGAACGTTTGGGAACGCCGAGGATACATTCCTCGGTACCATCTCTTACAGTTCACATCTCTCTTATAATAATAACAGTCTTCTTCATATGTATACGTTTGTTGTGTCATTCGTTGCTTTATATCTATCTATCTATATATTTATTTTATTTATTCTATATATATATTTATTCTATTATATATATATTTATTCTATATATATATATTTGTTTATATTTTTATTATTTAAAGAATTGTTATAAAATAAGTGTTAAAACCGCTGGAGTATTTTATTTCCAATCTATTTATCTAACAATATAATATTTTCTTTATAACTTTTTTTTATTAAACTCTTAGAACATCAACAATCTGCCCGTGGGCAACAAGTATTATTGTATGATTTCCGTCGTAAAATATAACTATCGTAACATGTATAAGATCACTTCAGTAAGTGATCCGTTTTTACAACTGATAAATTAAAAGAGAAAAAAATTGTTAGAGGATTGGTTTACTTTAGAGTCAATTTTCACAAAACAAGTTCGAAATTGTTTGTACAAAGTTTGTATTATTAAATATTACTTTATTCTCTAACAGGTATACATTACGTCTACAAAGGGACACTCTACATTATTTATTAAAACTTCAGTAATTAAAAACTCCAGACATATACGGTATATTTTACTTTAAAATAAAAACACAACCTATCGTGCTTCTCGTAAAATTAACAAAACGAAATTATAAATAAAAGCCTACAAATATACGCTTTAAATGGTGGAAAATAAAGTGACTCAGATATTTTATGAGATGTAAAAATAAATTTTATGTAGTGGTAAATGAATAGAAACAGGGAAATATGGAACAATGCCAAATTAGTTTGAGTTATTAAATAAAGCTCTAATTTTGTACCCATGTACTAATGGATTGTAAACAGTATGAATAGAACCGATATTAAGGTAGACATTTTCATAAATATTTGCAGATATAAGTTCATTCGAAAAGTATAAAGAAGAAATGTGAACGTGTATTTCTCTGGATGGAAGGCCAGTGAGTTGTGTGTTGTGTGAGTTGTTTGTATTCGAAGGGCTTCCTGTAATCTTAATCTGCATTTTTATAGAAAGTCGTTCATTTTTCATTAAACCAACAGGTTCAAGAAATTATAATTCGCGTTTTCGAATCTTTTCTCTGGCCGTAGTCTCATTGTTACATCTCAAGATAATAAAGTCATTTTTAATACATTTCTTAGAATATTTGGGACTTACTTTATCAAAATAGGAATAAAATATTAACAGTTTCATCGCTGTTCTTCCACATTAATCATCACACATTATTTTAGAGAAGTGATAGTTCATGTGATTTACCATATGGTGTATTTATCTGTTACATTAATAAAATATCTAAAAAACATTAACGGATTTTTCATGGTCGTAATTTAATTTTGTGTATATGACACAAAATTATATATTTTTTTTTAAATTCTTTGGGCACAACAAACTATTTTTTTCTGGGTGTATATACTAATAGTCCCCTTTTTCGGTAGCTTCATAAGAACTGAAGTGCTCTCTCGGCAGGTCACTACTCATACGAAAGAACAAGTAAAAATCAGGAGGAATGTCTGGAGAAAACGGCGGATGGAATAGCACTTCGCAAGTTTTGCAACATGGTTAGCAACATAGTAGAGCGTTATCATATTGTGTTCTGTTGCGTCTCTGCTTGTATTCCGGCCTCCTTTCGCGCAGTGCTTGGTTCAAATGCATGAAGTTTAGTCGATAGCAGTTGATCCCCATTGACGATTTCAACAAGTAATGTCTTTAAATCCTCATCTTCAGTTTTATTGTCTGACCAGAACGAATCACCATTTTCAAAACGTCAAAACTAGTACTCACATATTGAAATCGATGGAGAATGCTCGCCATAAGCTTCACGCTGACTTTTAGAAGAAGTAAAAAAGTAATTTCTTGCGCAAATGCCATTTGCTCTGTAAAAAGTAAAACATTTTTTAAGAATTGAAAACAGTTTTAATTCATATTCGACGGTATGACATATATTGAAAAGTAAAGCGTCCGTAATATGAAGTACCCGATGCGAATAAATAATATACACAGTTACACCATCTCACCAGACAGTAATAAAGTCCCGAACCTACTGGATTTCTACATTACAAAAGGCATTTCATTAAATCAAATTAGTACGGAAAGCTTGTGCGATCTAACATCTGATCACACTCCAGTATTGTTAACACTGGGCGTGACAATCCTAAGAAAAGCATAAAAGCCTAATCTTACCCACAAATATACTGACTGAAGCCCACAAGCAGACAAAGATTATTCGCTATGGAAAGCAACTCGAAGATTTAAAAGACCAATTATTCGAGTACCGCCAATTAAAAATGATCGAAATAAATGGGTTCGACGCGACAATGAAAAAGCTGAATTGTTCGCACAATACTTAGATAACATTTTTCGGCCTAATGATATAGAATCTACCATAGATACATCTATCTATCAACCCTATGTAGATCTAAATTTAATTTCTCCACTGGAAGTTGCCATTGAAATTGATAACCTCAATCCTAAAAAGGCACCTGGTATAGATGACACTTCATTTTTGAAAGAACTGCCACGAAAAGCAATCATCATGTTGACATATATATTTAATACCTGTTTAAGGCTGAAGCATGTCCTGGAATGCTTTAAAGTTGCACAAATAATTATGCTCAAAAAACCTGACAAACCTGCAGAACAAGTCGAATCTTACAGGCCTATTTCGCTACTAACTGCAATATCAAAGCTATTTGAGAAGCTGTTATATAAACGTGTTAAACATTTGGTAACAATACCAGATTTCCAGTTTGGTTTTCGAAATCACCATTCAACTATCGATCAAGTGCACAGAGTAACTGCGGCTATTGAAAGAGCGTTTGAAGAAAAGAAATACTGCCCTGAAATATTCCTGGATGTCTCACAAGCTTTTGATCGGGTTTGGCATTTGGGATTAATCTGTAAGATGAGCAAATTGTTACCGCGTAACTATTGTCAATTGCTGGAGTCATATTTATTCGGAAGAAAATTTAGAGTATCGCACGAAATGGCGTTCTCGACATTTAAAAATATCTCGGCTGGAGTTCCACAAGGTAGCGTCTTAGGACCTCTCCTATATCTGCTCTACACTGCTGACATTCCAACAACAAAAGAAACACTTTTTGGAACCTTTGGATGACACAGTTACTAAGGCAAAAGGTATATCTCTGCCTAGGGCAATAGAAAAACTGCAAGTGGCAGTCAACAAAATCTACAAATGGACAAATGATTGGAAAATTCAACTTAATAGCTCCAAATCTGTCCACGGTAATTTTGCATTAAGGAGAAATAATAAAATCTTAATTATATCACTCAATGGATGCCCGATTCCTCAAGCAGAATCAGCAAAATACCTTGGAATCCATCTTGACGGTAGATTAAATTGGAAACATCACGTTAGACAAAAAGCAAAACACATTAGAACCAAAATAAAACAACTATACTGGTTAGTCGGAAGATACTCTCAACTTGATCTAAAATCAAAGAGGTTGATCTATAATACAATTATAAAGCCAATTTGGACCTATGGGCTGCAAATATAGGGTTGCACTAAAAATGCAAATCAGTTAATCATACAGCGCTGTCAAAACAAGATTCTTCGATTGATTACCAATGTCTATCGCTATGTAACCAATGAAGAACTACACGATGACCTGGAAATCAAATGGATTTGCGAAGTTGTGCAGTATTTCGCCTTGAAACACGAAAGAAGATTACAAAATCATTCTAACATGGAAGCAATACAACTGCTGGACAGCGCACAGGATGTCAGGAGATTGAAACGAACAAAACCATACGAACTTGTGTGAACATTTAGTGTGTATTATTAGTGTAAACTATAGCTATAAGTTAATAATTAATAAATAATTATAATTTTATAATTGAGGAATACATACTGATGTATTTTCTCGTACTCGTCTTGCTTGTTAATTAATCCAAGCACATAGGAAAAGTAGTAATAAATTAATTGTAATAATAATAATTAAGATAGTACTAAGCGTATCTAATAAAGATGTTATAAAAAAAAGTAACACCATCTGTGGAAAATCTTTGAAATTAACTTATAGCCCTAATATGGTTTCGAAATTTACTTTGACATACGATGAAATTATGACTTCTTAATATCATCAAATAGTTAAGTTCAAGAGTTTTTGCGTTTCCCTATGATCTTCGACCTGTAGCAAAGTTATATCTTGCAGCATAGAAGTAAATATTTTAGTAAGTTATGCGATATAGCTGTAGCAACTTTTTAAACGAAACATGCTTCAATGTAGCAAACTATCGAAAAAAATATAGAATAAAACCAAACACTTATCACTACATCAACCAAATGACAATCAAAGATAACAAATAGAAAGAGCAACAGTAATAAGTCCATATTTAAAAAGTTGATTGCCTTAATTAAATGTATTAAGGAATGCCTTTTATGAAAAGTAAGTTGCAGTCCTCCTATCTTTCATAGCCGCTACAACTAAATTACATTCTTGTAGATAGAATGTACAAAAATATCAGCAAAAATATCTATAATATTAAATATTATTGTACCAAAATAAAACATGCTAAATTACAATACTTCCTCGTTCACACCAAACAAACAGTGCCTCCATAAATCTACTATTTTAAAAGCGAAATTTTAAACTAACGCATAATAGCGCAAAAATCAATTTTGATTCAGCCCAGACGGACAGAAAACGGGAAATGACAAAAGTTTATTTTTCGCTGACGTTTTCATTAAATCCCAACGTTGGAACATAAAATAATTTTCACAACAGAAATAGCGTATTGAAAATAGATTGTACTAAAGTCAGAAATGAATATAGGATACAGGTGTACATATTTTATTGTAGCCCTACACTCTAAAAACCCAAGTTCTATCAAAATATTGAAATATGAAATAAAGACAGAATGCAGAAAAGGTATAAACACTCATAACTTGCTCTCAGTATGTATATAATACTAAGCCAAATGGGACAAGCTGCAATAAAATCTTCTTCAATGTATTCATACATTTTCTCTACGATTTATAAAAAATATATATAAAGTTACATATTTCCAATTGCTTCCAAAACTACGCAAATAATGGAGATACATGTACGGAAGCATTTTGTTTAATTTACAATCGTTATTGGCCGGCTTGGTTGATGGTTAATGCGACAGGACGGTCCTCCTACTGTTGCGATAGTCGCGAGTTTGAATCTTGCTAAGGTATGGATATACTTTATATTCGTGATTGTAACCTACTTGTAAATATCTTTATAAGCAACAGTGGAAAGTCTGACTCGGAATTACCACCCTAGTTACGCCAGTAACCAGACTGGGTAAGTTCGGATATTTTTTGGGATGGTCTCTAAATTGATCACTAGTGAGTCGATAAGTTTGATACCGAGGACCGTGGTTCGTAACCTACGTTAAACAATAGCTCCTGTCCAGATGAACCCTTGTTGGTAAAAAGGAGGTTTTATTTGATTTTATATTTGATATTATGTTTGTTTATGTAGACAAAAGTTTATAATCAGGACAGGATTAGAATAAACCCAGTTCAGATAAACGCTAATTGACAAAAAATGGGCATATAATAAGAAATAAATATGGCGATCAATAAGCGACAAATACAAACAGCGAATCTGTCTAAATTTTTTTATCATATTTAATTAAAATTAGTAAAATTACTTTTTGGAAAAGAAATTGTTCTAAGAATTTAAATATGTTCATTAATATTTTATAACTTTCTCCTTAAAAATGAGAACATGACTTACCATGCCGAAAGAGATGATGATCATTTTGACGTGACGTGCACAGCATTTCGAAACCCCATGCTAGCTAAGTTATGTTTACTAGGTCTGTCAGAAGTGTGGTTACATTGCCCATTGAAACTATAATAGTGCAACTTCAACTCTTGCAACTTGTGGCTAACATTTTTTTGCAATACATTGTTCGTCAACCAGCTGACCCCATCCGTACGACAACAAGGCTTTATGGCCATGAATATTCCGCGTCGGTGTCGATATGGATGGCTCTTCTGGACTAACCCATGACAGGCTTGATATTAATCGTGATATAGCTGATTTTCATAGTCCGTCACACAATAAACCTTTTTTTGTCTGGTAAGCAATGATTATACAATGTTGAAAGGGTTCGAAATTGTCTTTTCCCTCCTCTTAGATTCTTAGAAACATTTAACTCATCCACTTCTAAGTTGTTTTAAAGTTCTTTGAGTGTTTGAGCTGGGATTTCGTTTCATAAGTGTTGCAGTTCATTGTCTTCGTATAATTTTTGGTCCTCCAGGCGGTTCTACTGCATTGGAAAACTGTTCATTTATGTAGTGATGTGTTATAATGTATTTTCACCATCAGATGTTACTGATCAAAATCCATGGAAGCCCGGAATATTGAACTTAGTCCTTTTCTCTACTATATCCAAATTTAATCATTAAAATGATAGGGCAAATTTTTCCTGTTGATAAATGTTATTCTAACAATTATTTATAGAAAAATATCACACCGAAATGGCCTAAACAGACCTAAGAATTATGTGTATCTTAAGCTACAGGAAATAAGTATGTTTACTATCAGTTTTTCTTTTACAGCTTTTGCAGCAGTATGTGTATGAAATGGCCATTGTGTATGAAATGGCATTACATACAGTTCATTGTTCTTTTTACCTCCACGGTTCGTGTTAGGGGTATGTTATAGGGTAATTTTTCGTTTATTAGTTTACTTAGGGTTTTACTGATTTATTTTATTTTCGTTCGTCCTAGTTTTCACTTTATTGTTCCAGTTTATAGCTATATCCGTGTAGCATGTGGTAGATAATTAATCTGCTAGATTGTACAAGGCGCAATCAGGAACAATATGCGTGTATTTTTATTTCCAGCAAGATTAAATTCGATTTAGGTTTGCTTTTTTAAGCGTTTCTTTGCGTTGATATATACAATTTTTCACCGCAACAATTTGATCTGAAAAAGAATTACCCATTTCCTGTTAAAACATACCGCCTCTGTTGATATTTACGTGAAATCATTCAAGTATTTCGAATTTTGAATGGAAAATATTGCCATGGGGAAGGTTCGAGTATCGGCATCGGTGAATATTAAACATAAACACGGCGCGGAATTTAAGAAAAGCCGATGGTCTATATTATAACAACGTCTAATCAAAACAAATCTGAAAAGTAGCCGGACAAAAAAAATTCTGTATTTTAATCTCAATTTTTTATTCGTAATTTTTCAGGCGACTAATACATTCCTTGAATTAATTTCTAATAGTAGGCCTGTAAATTAATTTTAAAGGATTTACAACAGACGATATTACTACATAAATCGCATCGGGTACATTTGCAACCAACTTCATGTTGAGTCCCTATTTTATATTGAGTATGTGCCTCGTTCTGAATTTGTAATTTAAAAGAGTCGAATGCACGGAAAAGGCAAGTGGAAGACCCCGGAAACGCTGGTAAGATGAAACTCAAGAAGATGTACGTGAGTTTCTAGGAATAAAAGTGTGAAGGACAGCGGCAGGATATAGACACGTACGGAGGCAGAAGATAAAGGAGACCAAGGAACTCCTTGGGCTGTAGCTCCATAAGGTGAAGAAGCAATTGCATATTCCGACTGTATCATATGTCATAGATCATCATAAATTAAAGATGTCATAAAACAGGTCGATTTGTGGATAGCCTCAGAAGATAACACCATCCTTTCGAGATGTAATCGAGATGGATCGATAGCCGATGAAAAATAGTTTGAATGATATGTATTATAACAATTTTTCACAATAATGGGTCAAATTTTAAAAAATCGTAAAAAACTAATTTATAGGTCATAAATAATTAGTATTTCTGACCAACATAGTAAAAGAGAACGAAAAACAGTCAAATTGTTTAAACTCTCCCCCTGGTTAGGTCTCTCCCTATCTAATCTAAAAGCATCTAATTTAATAAAATCACTAAATTCACCTATTATCTAGAAATTTAAATAGGAAGTACCATACGCTTATATACGAATAATTTTTGGTAAGTTATAAAGCTGACAATGTTGCAAGGAATGGTTTAGTGGATGATAAGTGAATATTATAGATGGATAGCTCTATATTTGCAGCTGACTTAATATTATTATTTGTTTTTCACTAGTGATTAAAAATTGCTGGTCATTGTGGGCTTCACGACTTAATGTACTAATAATATTAAAAATCTGTTGCCTGAGTTTTGTTGTTTGGTAACATAGTTGCTGCCATGCCAGTTGATCTTATTTTCGAAAGCCTGGAGGCTTACTTAACCCACTTTTGTCTGAGTAGTTTGTTCTTCTTGCGACGCTGATGATCAACAGTGCTTGCACCAGTTTGGAGGTCGTCTGGCTAATGGTTTGCCATCTCTCGCTATTTTCGCCACTATTTTATCTCTCATTCGGGAGACGTGTTCGTTCTGTAAACTTTTTCGTGCCTGTATCTAACTTACCATATTCTCCGTGTTGCATTCCCTGTGAATTTATCTGTTTATGGTCTTTTTATGTTTTTTCCAATAACTTTTCCTAATACTCTCATTTCATTAGAGCATGCCATCCTTTTGTTATCAGCTGTGTGACATTGACATACATTTTATTTCTCCAAATGGTTGTTCTTAAAGCATCCGTTATCCTAGCTGACTTATGAATTTGGCTTCTCAAGTTGTTCTTGAGATCCCTATAACGTGATATTGCTGTTCCCAGGTATATTCCATCTTCCCATATTCCCATATTACTATATTTTGTTACTTTGTCTTTAGTTTCAGTTTACACCTGCGTGGTTTTCTAGAAACTATCATGTTTTTGGATTTAGAAGTCCATATTTCCATGTTGACACCTCCAGCCTCTTTCTTAAGAGCCTGTAGTAAACACTGTAATCAGTCTTCTGTGTTTGCGAATAATGTGCATCATCAAAATATGATTTGGAGGTCCCATCCTCCCATATTCCTCCCATGATCCCATAACCGTGGTCTTCTTTAGGCACATTCTCTATTATCCTACATATTATGTTGGTAAAGGTTTGTGTTAAAAGTTAGCTATCGCCCTGGTTTACACCAGTGTTTACCTCTATTTTGTCTTTTATCATTATTCCTAGTTGGTTTGTGGCAGTATTTGAGTTAGTTAATGTCGATTAATAATCTTTAAGATTGAAACACAATACTCTAAACTGTCAATAAATTAGATATGTCTAATAAAACCAATAGATTAAGAAGTGGTTTGTAAAAAGTATAGTTAGCATCAGCTGTTTGGGGTGTAAAAGCACTTTTGCTCCTGTAATAATTTTAAAATAGAGAAATATTAAACTCGGGCTATTAGTAAGAGCTTTAGAACCAATTTGAAATTTGAATTATTAATAATGTGTTAAGCCACCAATTATAGTTACCATTATTTACAGAATTTCCAATGAAATAGTGTCCCACTATTGTATCAAAAGATCCACCAGTTGATTCATTGATGTTGGACATACCCCTTATTCTCTGCCCTAAAACTTACAATAACGATTCAATTATGTTGAGGTCTGGGGATACTGTTGGCTAGGGAAGTTATTTGATGATGTTCTGGTGCCCCTCGAACCTAGACAAAATCTTTTTGGCTATGTGTATTACTACCTTATCATCTTGGAATGTTACAGTGTTTAAAAGCAATAGATTAGTATAGTCATAGTAAGAAGTTCATCATTGAAAATGTCCAGATATTCACTCGCAGTAATCCGGCGAGTTTGTAAATAAAGAAACTAACTGAATACTATGATATAGGCAATATCATAACTGAACCTCCATCATGCTTGACTGTAGGAAACAGGTAGTCCAAATAGTAGGTTTATTTTGGGATTCTCCATACATAAATCTGGCAGACTGTAGGAATCACATATCAATATCAACGATGATTCATTAAGAGCATTTACCGATCGTCAAGTGTTCAGGTTTTATGGCCGTTGAACTACTTCTTTCATGGCTTAGCCTTGGCTTCCACTATAAATGCTTCCCGATCATAGCTCTTCAATGAATGCTCATGTAAGTGTGAAGTTCTGTTTTTACTTTTACCATGGTAGTTTATGTTGTCTGGTCACAATTCAATTTAAAGTTTATCGGTCTCTATCAGTTAATTGTAAGTTTCCCTACTATTCTTCTTAAGAAGTTAGACAGATCATACATTTATTGGCTTTTATTGGCCATCGTAGAAGGAAGCGTTTTACACACTGAAACTTAACCTAGAAAACTTATCATACACAATGAGCAATACGCTTAGTATTATTTTCATCAAAGCAAAGTTAGTAACATACAAGTAATATGTTCTGTACTAATAGTTAGTGTTTTTCTTTGTAGGTCTTATTTAGCGGGGGATTTTCGACTGAAATTGACTTTGAATTTGAATTTAGTTACTATATTCGGTTCTACTAGTTTCATTCGACTGATTTATAACATACTTTTTAACAACAATATATTGTATATTGTTATAGCAGCATTTTGGAATGCTAATTTTTGAGAAAATTAATGTATTAGGGTAAAAAAATTAAAATTGTGAATGATAAATAATAAAATAATTTTGACAATGGCAGTAATAGGTAATTTTTTTATTGACTTTTTGGTTTCGATCTAACTCTTTCGATTGTTCAAGCCTTTTGTGTGTCAAAACTTCTTTCCTAAAATCTTAAAAACAAAATTTATTCGAAAGGTTCCAGAAAATTAATCGATACGAAAAAATTTGAAGAATTTTTTACAGCAGCAGTTAAATTTCGTAAAAAACATTAACCTTAAAGAGGTGATAAACTATATTCAATATTTATACCTAATATTTCTTATGAAATAAATATTCTGCTTTAATTTTTAACAATTTGTTTTCTTGGCTATTAAAAAACGAATAAAATAATTATGGTCCCGAAAATTTTTAGTTAAAATGCAAGGCAGATCTATCTTTTTTACCATGTATTTTTATTATTTTATAACTTTTCAGTAGAATGATGCATTGATCTAAACATTCGACGGTTTAAGAATAGTTTGAAATAAAATCGTCAACCTCTGCTACAATTTTTTATTTTTATTATTTAATTAATATATTGTTACTAGTCGTTTCCGTCTAACCTACAATTTGTCTTAATGCTAACTTAAATCTAGGTATATAACTAGGAAGACCCATCGGCCCTATCTCAGTCTCTGGCGAAATAATGTTTATACATGTTACTGTTGAATGTTTTAATACATGCACTTCACTAAACAACACTACACAAGATCAGATGGTTTGATTCTTAGGAGTCTGTGTCCTGTTCTGGTGGTATCCAAAAGTTGCAATATTTCAATATTAGTATGAGAATGGTGTCTTTCCTCATGCCCCCTTGCAATTCTCTTGATTTCTTGACTGACTGTGGGTATCTGAAGGTCTCGATGTAGGCAATCAGTCTATAGTATTTGGGTGCACCCACAATACCTCTCAAAACTTTGTATTTTATTAATGTTTCTCTTTGTTGTCAAATATACAGAACATCCCCATAATTGAACTCCGTATGTCCATATAGGTTTCAATATTTGGTTATATAATCTGCTACAATTACAGTACTACAATTCGAAATACAAAATACAGATACTGACGAAGAATGTTTTCATCTGAATCTAAAAACTAGCTAGAGTGAAAGAAATAATTACACCAGGTACTACAACAACTTTACAGATTAAGCGGTATCTGGAAATGCCATTTATTGAGCATTTAGAAAACCCATTAAATTTTTGGCATGCTCATAAAATGGTATTGCTTGATTTATATCAGTTACATTAAAAATATTCTGCTATATCTGTAACATATATCCCCGCGGAATAAGTTTCTGGCCAAATTATTAACAAGCAAAGATATCTCATCACGGGAGAAAAGCTGAACATGCATATTATATTTTTGGATAAAACCTTTGTGGAATTATTATTAAACTCCTTTCACAGATACACAGAACGTTCAAATATACAAGTAATTATATTTGCTATAAAATGAAATTAATCATTGCATGTTAATAATAAAGTCAGTAATTATTTTTCCATTTCTTTTTTAAAGTTAGTATATGAAGGAACATGTACATATTCATCTCGCTTATATTACCATTGGAAAATATAAGCTCATATAAAATTAACCACCCAAGCAATTATCTCAGTCCTTTCCTCTATCACAATTTATACTGGAAAGAGTTCGTATATCTTCGTCTGACATCACGAATTAAAAAAAAAAACGGTCGAACCATGCATTTGACTGAAAATACTAACTACTAAATAGTAATTACTACTTTCAGTCGCTGGTTTTTAGCTATAGACTGCCTTGACTGTTTCAGTCGATATGTCTCAATGCTATACTTAACACCTCGAAAAATTTTATCGTAGAAAATATTGAATGAAAATCTTCTAGTGATTATATTCACAGCTTAGAGCAACTTAGTATTTATCAATTATTTATTTATTTATAATAATATTATAAATGATATAAAAAATATAAGTATTAAATCTTATACAATTTTTTCCTATTAATATATAATCTTGATTTAAATTATCTTTTAAGGTCAGTTTGGTAAGTTAGTAGACATTTTTAATGACCTTGAAATGGATTGGATACATGTCCTTCCAATAATGTCGTAACCTGGTATCAATAAACCATTAGCAATATATCTCATACAGAAATTCGAATATACCGCCACAGTTGTTCACACAATCCACGACCTACATATTCCTTATGAAAAATTGAGCCGTACCACCAACCCAATAAACTATTCGATGAAAGGAAAGCTATTTTCGAGATCAATCGCAGCCAGGTCCTATTAAAGTCGGCTCATAAAGAGCGGGCTCCCCTTTTTCGCCATCTCTTTCGGGTTTTCTTGCTGCCCATTAGATCCCCATTCTAATGTGAGGCACTTATATTGATGGATTAGGTCGGGATCGCAGCGACGAGAAATAATACAGCCAGATTTATTTTGACTCCGGCCGGGGAATTGTTTGCATTGGCGGGTGATTTATAGGAGACTCAATTTGTCTGTGTTTTTTTTTCTGCTGCCTCGCGATGGTGAATATTGATTACGTCGGTCGAGAAAAAAACGTTTTATTAAAGGAAAATTGTTGTTGATGAATATGATGAATTACTTGGAGATCACCTGGACCGTTTAGTAGGTGGTTGGCATTCGGGTAGGTCATCCACCTCCATGCTGATTCGATTTTTTGTAATGGGTATATTTAAAAATATGTATATATTTAATTACTTCCATTCAGTTGTTAATAATATTGTTATTTCATATCGATATTGGAGAACCCCTTCAATAGCTCTGTAGTGTAACTGTCTTTGGACCCCGTTTATTTGTTTATTAACACCAACGGTTCGATAATTTGGCTTGATTAGTGACGATTTAAGCTATACCTCGAAAACGATTAACCATTGTACTATTCTACTAATTTATTAATTAAGTAGTTACACCGAAGTATCTAACAGGCCAACTGAAAAGTCTCCGGCCTGACACATAGATGGCAAGATGCGTGTATAAATTTAACCACTTTCGGATCATTGGTTTGTGAATTATAGCATTTTGAGTGAGGCAACTTTTGTTATTGTGAAAAAAAAAATGGATAAAATGGAATTTCGCGTGCTGATAAAATATTTCTTTCTGAAGGGAAAACATACAGTTGAAGCAAAAACTTGGCTTGATGCCGAGGTTCCGGACACTGTCCCAGGAAAATCAACCATCATTAGTATGTTAAGTTTAGACGTGGTGAAATGAGAATCGAAGACAGTGAACGTAGTGGACGGCGAAAACAGGTTTGTTACCGACGAAAACATGTAAAAAACCCACAAAATGATTTTGAATAACCGTAAATTGAAATTGAATGAAATAGCACACTAAGTATCTGCAGACTAATAGCATCTAAAAACATGAACTGAACGTGTACATCATATCATTCATGAATATTTGGGTATGAGAAAGCTCCGTGCAAAGTAGGTATCATGCGAGCTCATTTTTGACCAAAAACAACGACGAATTGATGATTCGGAGAAGATAATCAAGCGTAATAAATCCGAATTTTTGCGTCCATATATGACAATAGATGAAACATGGTTCCAGAATTTCACTCCGAAGTCCAATCGATAGTCATCTGAGTGGACTGCACATGATGAACCCGCTCCAAAGCGTGGGAAAACGCAACAGACGGCTGGCAAGGTTATTTTGGAATGCGCATGAAATAATTTTCATTGACTTCCTTGAAAAAGGAAGGACAAACAATAGCGACTATTACATACCTGTATTGGACCGTTTGAAGGACGAAATCGCCGAAATAGGCCTCATTTGAAGAAAAATAAAGTGCTGCTTCACCAGGACATGTGTGCTGCTCATCCACCGTATTCTCCAGATCTGTCCCCCAGCGACTATTTCCTGCTCTCATATCTCAAAATAATGCACGCTAGGAGGAAATATTCGTCGAATGAAGAGGTGATCGGCGGAACTGAAGCCTAGTTTGAAGAAAATGGCAAATCGTACTACAAAAATGGTATAAAAAAGTTGGTGGGTCGCTATAATCAGTGCATCACTAGGTAGGCCGGGGACTTTTCAATTCACCTGTTAGATAGTCTATCACTAATATGTTTAACGTATTGGTTACCGCAATTTGTAGATTCGTTTTAGAATCGGAAAATAGTTTCCTTCCCATTTTATTCTGATTAAAAAGAGACATAATGCTGTGCGATACGTTTGAATGCGTAGCCCAACTAGCGTGCCAAAATCATCCGGTTGTCAAACGTATGCAAAATTCTTCAAAACAACAGTGATAAGAGGTTATAAACCGGCAAACGTTATTTTAAATCATTGCTTGTTTTAGTAAATTTCGAATAGTTGGATATTATTATTCTGGTTGAAAATGCCAAAGCCAGATAGAACGGATTGCGTCTCTAATCAGTTACTTCGAACAGAAACGAAATAATGGAGGCCCCCTCTTGTCAGTAAAAGTCGTTAGAAAGGTTTTTTTTACTATTAAATATTAATTTGCTGCGATTTTTATTTAAAATGTTTTTAGGATGTTACAGCTGCACTGAATATTAGTATGGACACTGTCACTGAAATATCTCAAAAAACGGAAAATTCAATCTTGAATTCACCAGAAAAAACCGTCCTTATACGAATCAAGCTCGGCGTTAGCTCTATCAGAGAGTAGATATATGAAATGTACAAAAACAAAGTCAGTCAAAACAGTTTTCAATACAAATATAATTTAATAAAATTGTTTCAGAGGAAACCGTTAGTCTGAAAAGTATCGAAGAAGTCCAATATAACTTCCGGATATTGACTTATTATTTCAATTTGTGTATTTAGATATGACAATGATCAGTCACAAGATGATAATAAAAATAGTGCTATGACAACAAAAGTTGATGGAAAAGGTAAACGTTGGAAAAAAATTGACTAGGTTTCATTAGTCATAATATTTATTAATAATTCATAGCAGATTTATTGTACTTCATGCTGGAAATAGGAATCAATAATCCCTTCGATTTTGATGAACTCGATCAGGTAGATTGAACAAGAAATTAACAAATGATGGAAATGTGATTAAATGTTAGATAGATTGGAAATTAACAGCTTAATTATTCTCTTTAAATGAATTTGCTGGATATGATATTCAATGTTGAAAATTTCGAAGACAGGGTGATGAGTATGGAATCAACTAAAGGCGAGATATAATTAATATACCATAACTGTAGGAAATGTTATTGTAGAGTATAAAAGATTTATGTGCACAGATATGAGCGTAATTGTTCACAATATACATTAGTATTAGTTTAAAATGTGCTAATAGAGAAGGTATAGCAACTGATTTGCAGATATGGCAAATGTATTAATGAGATTGTAGTGATTAAATCTAATTTTATCAAGAAAGGTATATACAGGTATTAATGGAACAAACAAAGGAGAAATACAGTGATGTCAAAATGTTTTTACAAGGACAAAATGTACCGAAGGACACTAGAACTAATCTTAGAAGAATATGCTCTCTAATGAATGTAAAATATATTGTTTGATATAAAATTGTTAATTAGGTCGATTAGGCCCCTAGCGGATACTCTACATAAAAAATGCGTATCTCATAGGCAGTTCTCATCAAAAATAATTCAATGTAAATATAATCAAACACAATTCTAACATACAAGCTATTATAAGGGTGTACTTAATTGTAGTTTTAGGTCCTTCGGTAATATATGCATTAGATTTATTATATTGTTATAATAAATTATATTTGATAACAGTATTTTTATTTAACTATTTTATTTAGATTAAAATTTTGTTATAATACAAGTTTCTGCTCATTGGTATTTATCATATAGGACATCTTATCTATCACTGTTGTCAATATAGTGCCATTCTTTAGTCTTCTTATACCTCGACTGTCATTTAAACAAATATGGCACGTGATGCTGTCTAGGAGCGAATATATTTAGAATCCTTTAGGTTAACTGTGCATTTACATTATTTTGAAGCAAATTAACACCAGACAATATGAAAATATTTTTATGAATTTAAAGATGCGAAAGTTATGAGTTAATGGTAAAATTGTATACTTGTGTAACATGAATGGGCTTGACAAAATAATTTTACCTGACATATGGCTTATATTTTTAAGAACATGTTGCGCTACGAATTGTTGTTACAAAATAACTGCTGGTCATTTTCCTTGAGCACCTAGACATAGTTTCCAATGGCATTACCTCATTAATGTTGGAGATGGAAACGAGCATCCTCACTCTTTGATATAAAACTCCACTTAAACATTTTTATAACTTTATAAAAATTGTATAAGTAATTATGTTGAGTTTCAAAAAATAATAACCCCTTTTATTACCAAATTTAGTACCGTTTGATTGCATTAATATATACACTTCATAATAATAAACTCTAGTCCTAGATTCATAACAAATGTTATTTATCAATGTTATATCTTGTCTATTTATGTAAAATTACTAATTATTTTATTAATTAAACAATATTTCATTGTAATATTACAATTAAAAATATAAAACTCTTTTTTATATAATATAAATCCAATAAATTGTCCACTAAAAACTTATTTTACTCTAAGGCCTCCATATTGATGGATTAGTCCATGAATATAGCAGCACCAAAACATACAGTTGTATTTATTTTGACTCCAAATCGAGGGGTTATTTATACAGGAACATGATTTATTGGAGCCGATTTCTGTTTATTCCGCCTTTCGATCGTGTTTGGGGTGCAAATTGGAAAATTATGGAAATTATATATATATATATATATATATATATATATATATTAAGTTCTGGCATGTATTTTGATCAGCCAAATCTATTGGCGAAGATTTAAAATATTAACAACTGTTGGTTCCAACTCTAATCTAAACTACCTAATCTAACTGTTAAATTATAATATAATATAACCGATACCTCACTTCGTGTTAATTGGTCCAGTAATTATGGAACGATCAAAATTGTATTTTAATGCATTCATTTCTTTTATAACGATTTTAGTGCTGGAAATTTTGGTATCAATGACGAAGATGGACTGTATGGCTAGAAATTCGAATACCCTATTAAAACTCTCAACTAATTTTCAGACAAAGGACAGCGACATACAGGATTGAAACTAACAGTTTACAAATAATGAGAAAAAGCAATAGATTGGGAAATATTCACCTCACAAATTGACTGAAAATACTATATGGAACTGTTTTAACATCGAGGTTTCATTGTTTTCCAAGCGAAAGAAGAGATTTATTGGGCGCAATATCATTGACAGATGAATGTTGGTTGTACAATGACAATTCCCAGTCCGATATTTCTCGCATAATTGCACCAACAAAGTCTTTTAATACATCTTTTGGTCCAATAATCGACGGCTATTGTTGATCACGTTCTGTAAATTCATATATATAGCCCCGCATCTTGTTTTTCACCTTAAACGTTAGATATTGAAGTATTTCTGGATGGGTCAATATAATATTATCTCTGGGTGGGAGTGGGAGCATCGTATCAAGCATTCACACTTCAGAAATCAAAGATGTATTTTCATAATTAAATTTTGTCTAGTTCTCTTTGCTCTAAATAATTATTAACCCACTAAAAATTATTTTAATAAATATGTAAAATATTGTAAATACCTTGATTACATCAACGTAGAATTGTAGTTTAATCGTGATTAACGAAAGCATTCAGAAAAGTTATCGAGCGACCTGAGTGAAAAGAAATGAAATTTTCTCCTATATAAGCACGAGATCACATATTATTATATTATACGACTGGTACTGCTATGGCTACAGGCTATACTGTTATCCGACCATCTACCAAGAATTGTGTTATATACTTCGAGATTATTTTTATCCTTTTTACTCTCAGCGTTGCTTTATATCGCCGGTCAACCAGTCCCCTCCTCTTTCCATAAAATAAAATAGTTTTTTAAAGTAAATTAATAGTTTCTGATAATAAAACCCTTTGAGGCAGCTGGTTGGATTCCACAAAAATCATTAGATTACTCGGAATCAAATTAATTATGAAGAAAAGAAAACAGGTTGATTTCGGATTGGCAATTATTCGGCAGTTACTTGAAGCTTTCCCTGGTGTAATTAAGTGGAGTTCGGGTGAAAGTATAACAGCTGAAACTGTAAGGTCACAAAAGTTGGATTGAAGGTGCGCAATGACGCCTAATCATAAACTGCTCTAAGTAAGATTCACTGAAGTTTTGAGAAGCACCCCTAGTCCGTGGATTCCCGGCAGATATTCAATGTGTAAGACCATCAAATGAGCCCTAAAGTTGCTGTGAATTAACATAGTCTACTGGAGTTAGAACACATGATTTGCAATTCAGCCGAATAAGGTACAATCGACACTGAAAAATATTTTTTATATAAAAAGCTAAGGTGTTATGTAATACGGATGTGACTATCCTGATCATATTTCCAAAATCTACTTGAATAGCGAACTACTGAGAGAGGTTGATCTGTTTCCTAACAGCCCCTCGGTGTCGCTGTATTGCCTTTCAAGTAGTCGCCTCTTCTTTCTGTTCGATAAAATAGTTATTTAAAGTATATTAATAATATTTGTTTTCTAAGCCCTTTCATATATTTTAACTTATATACCGAACACTATATTAAAAACACCGCAGCGGAGATATATTTCACGCAAACATTGGATCAGATTGCAAATGAACCCAACACAACTATTGGAACATAGCTAATGGAAAATGTAATCTAGAATAAACTAAACTGATTTCTAATTGTTTAAAAAATAATAGTATGTCATTTAGAATTGAATACCGTCTGATTAAAATATTCTTTAACAAAAATGTATTAAGTTTTTTTTTTTTTCGTTCAACTAGTCTATATACAGGCGACTTTGAGATCGATGCCTTACCGACTCGTGACACGTGACAAATAGAAGCATACTGCAGGTGTTTTGCGTTGATACAATATTTTTCGGCTTACTGATTTAGCTTCTAGACATTTCATTCGCGAACCGCATTCTCCGCACAGTATTTGTATCATGCTCATAAATAACAACGCTTTGTTGCGGAGATAGCATTTACCGCGTAATGTTGTGAAAATATGTTGTAAGTTAAATAAATAGAATATCATTTACTGTTTCTTTTTATAATGTTTCTCTTTGGCGTGATATTTTTCACTTTAATGCATATTTCGAGTTTAGTATGCTCTATACTTATATATTTTGTAGCTTCACCTCAATTCTAATGTTATAATATTATATTAAAACCACAAATTGATTCTAACCTGTTATAAGGGTACCTGCAACGTAAAATTTAAACGTTAAAATAAATGAGCAAAGAAGACTTCTATCTCCAATATAGGATATTTTACCAGTAGCCAAGGCGACAGAACTTGCTCAAAAGACAAATAAGGAGTTAATCTAAGTGTAATATCTGATAAAAAAAATTATCTCAGATACACTAGTAACCAGGCTGGAAACGTAACCTTCAAATATAAACAACTTTATTCTTTTTCTCTTCCTTAACATAATTACGAAAGGGGTTAAATATATAAAAATCTACATCAAAATGATTATATGTGGAGCCCTAATCTACCTACAGTATTTGCCAGAGGCCTCACCTTTTGATTACCATTTATTCGGCCGAATAATACGCTACTAATAACCCAAAAATGTTTCAACGCGTTACAAGTCAATTTTTTTTCAACAGAATTTAAAAATATGTAAAATTGTCTACCCTTATAAGTTATTCTCGAAAACTGCAACGATAAATATGTTATTGCCAAAATCCGCCAAATACGTGTAGAAGGTACTCTTCAATTGTATTTATTCTTGTACAATCAGCAGTTTAAAATTATTTTCATGATACTAATAGAAAATATCTCCAACAGCCAAATAGGCTAGCAACCAATAAATGCACCCAAGGTAGATAGGTGAGGCATAGAAGCAGCTTATATGCAGAGACTGCTTGGTTATGAGCTAAAACTTAAAACAATTTCTATTAGAGCAAGTAAATGGCAATAGTATGTTCCATCAATAGTATGTTCCATAGTTTGTTTGGCATAGCTCAATGTATCTGAGATTCTAATATCCCATAAAAAATCACCGAACAGTTCACAAAAACAAATTCCGATATCAACAATAATACAAATCGATCTATTTTGGCTTTAATTGGGTAATATTTTACAATGGGCTAGATTACTGTAATAGAGAATGCCAAAAGACTGATAAATAATAATAATAATACAATAATTACTAAAAATACACTTATTTTAATATTAAAAGTGGGAATACTAAGATTTTACCAGAAATAACAACGCAATATTTCAAAATTCAACATTTTAAATAAAAATACAATAATAATACACTGCAGTATAATGCTTCACAAGAAACTATAAATGTAGGTAATAATTCTAAAGAGTAAGCAACAATAGCACAATCTTCACTTGAGCATTTTGAGAATAGTTTTTTTGAAATTCAATGCTTTATAAATGCTAACACAAATGAAAATTATTTCCATGGCAAACCTACTGAAAAAAATTTTGATGATGATTTGGAGATACAGATGCAAAATGTATTTGACAGGGCTACCTAAATATTTATTTTACATAGTTGAACAAAATTATTAGAAACAAAAGAGGCCCAACCGCAAATGTTATCAATAGCAGCTCTGTAGTTATCAAATTACCTTGTAATATTTGGGTAAATAAAATGTACAAAGTGTATATTGAAGTTCATTTTAATAATAACCTAATAATCTTATAAGCATGTGCAACTACAATATATCAGTTTCCCTGCCGATTCTTCAACTATATATCTGCTTAGTTTCTTTTACTTTTTCTTTTACTTCAATGAAAACATTTGGTTTATATATTGTCTATAAGTCAGTTGTTCGAGACTTCTGTCTGCCACAACACTCACATACTAAACTATGAAAACCTGATAAAAGCACATTGTTGAGTCAAATATGTATCACTTACCCTTAACCTTGTGAAATACAGCCCATCGAACTATTTCATACAGGAGAAACCACATATACGGCAGTCTAACCATGATGGGATTAGACTAACACTTATTGAAAGCTTGAATTTAATAAATAATATTCTATGCATTTTGAGAATATATGGTCAGTACTAAACAATAGTGAATTTTCAGTGGGTTCAGTTAGAAGCCAGTTTTTTGTTCTGTCTAGTTGGTACTCGAATCTTGTCGAAACATATACTGACTTCAAGCATACTTGTCGGCCAGACCGTTCTCACTATATTGAATGTAATTTTCTATAACATTTGGTAACTAAATAAAGAACAAAATTATCGATCGTGTGACTACTCATATTCACAATGAACAAATCAAATGAGGCCCAAACCAAAAGATATCAAGAATGTTATTTATCTCGATATTACGTTAATTATACTTCAGACATAACCAAAGGTACTTAATACAGTAAATACTTCCATTAGAACAAATTACCGATATTCAAACTACACTGGCAGGTTCCCGCTTTATAATCATTTTTACTATTAACTTACTAACTTAGTTCGGAAATAGTGTTCTTGGCCCCTCCTTAGAATTCTTTACTGACCATAAACGATTTCTAATTATATCATTTGTAGGCCACTTTTAAGCCCTAGGCGTAAAATAAAAATTATATTTAATAAAACAATATGAAACAATTTAACATCTTGAATAAATAAAAGTAGAGATCAAAATAGGTGATAACAACTACTTACAAAATAAACGGCAAAATAAATAGAGCAACTTCCAAGCCTGTGACAGTCCTAAAACATAATGAAAAGGTACATTGAGCTACCAATTTTGAGTAACAATAGTTAAATTAAAATACACATGAAATATAATAGACATCGGTGATTATCAGGACAGATTGTTCTAATGTCAGATAATATTGATATATACCGGTAATGACAATTAAGTAGCTAAAAATACGGGTATTAATTAATTAATTAATAGTGTCGATCAATAAATGTACCGGCAAGTACTGATACTGAATGGTATTGATAATATTAATGGTAGATAATGATAAAAAAAAATCAACAGTGATGACGGAATAACCATGATGGTTAACAATAATATTTGTCCATAGTAATCAATAACATTAACCGACCAACAGAATACAACAGAAAATAACGGTGACTGATACCAATAATAATCTGTTAGGATGTAGTATGTCATGTGCACGAGGTACGAAGGGAAAGTAACGCACGACGAACCAACTTATACCTTAACACTAATAATAATGGACGTACAATGAAATCAAGGGACAAGTAGACGCACAAGATCCTGCCACTAGCGTTCGAAGTACTCGCTAGGGTAAAGCTAAAATCTCTAATATATAAATGAATAATGATGAACCTACAATGCGCACAAGAGAAAAAGAGAAATACCACATGCTAGATACACTGCCACTACGCTTCTTTCGGTGGCGTTTATGTATACTTCAAATTATCCATAGGTCATAAATATTCAACAAATACTTTGGCTATTTTGGTGTTAGTTCCTGATTTATAAAATAGTAATATTTTATTTTTACAGTTGCAAATATAAAAATATGATCTTTAATTTACCATAATTTAAGAATTATGGTAAAGATACGAAGATACGAAGAATAAAATACAAAGCGATAAATAGATGAATAATTAAAGAAGTAGAGAATAAT
This sequence comes from Rhynchophorus ferrugineus, assembly GCF_030347505.1. NCBI lineage: Eukaryota > Metazoa > Arthropoda > Insecta > Coleoptera > Curculionidae > Rhynchophorus > Rhynchophorus ferrugineus. The sequence goes on along the minus strand of NW_027472580.1, from coordinate 82,797,932 downwards.
GAATAGAGAAAAAAAAACAGAACATAGTACATAGAGAATAATAAATATAAAATAATAAATAGAAAACAAGAAATGGAAATTTAATAAATAATACATGATAAATAACTGGAATACTCTCTGAAGAAACCCTCAATTTGAACTCAATGAATCTAAAGGTAGTAGCTCTGAGCTTCACCTCTTCACAAATAAACGCTTATGAGATTCTAATGACCCTTAGACATGTTAAAAAATCACATATGACAAAAACAGCTGACGAGTAAACTTGTTGCCATTCATGGTGATTATTTCTGTATTCACAACGGTAACAAATTCCACAATTAAAGAGAAGGACCAATCACACCTAGCTCCTTTACATTATCATTCAAATATTTCAAAAACATGAAGGACTCAAAACAAAGAGGTCTAAGTCATCGAATTACCAGATAAAAGCCTAAGTACCATAGATATTCGGAACGCTTTATGATTTCCTTGAATTATGCATGTCTTTGTGTATTATGGAAAAAATATCGAGAAAATCTAAACAAATAAAACTGGTTTTCACAAATTAATTTATAGTTCTAATATATTATTTTATTCTAATATAGGACTCGATACGTTAGAATCATCGCGCTATCATCGTTATTCTCAGCACAACACCTCACTGGACGACGACCTAATTGTTTCCAGCGCTATGAAATAGCGTAGCCTAACCATAATTATGTTGTCGAACATTTCGAAATTGGACGTTAACCCATTAACGATTACCACTGCAGTCAAATCAAATAATTAATTTTGAAATACGCCTGTCCCGGCGATTATACGTTTTCCATGCTCCTGCATTTCACGCAGATTAACTTTATATATTGCACGAAACTGTTTTCCACGACTGGTTTACTTTGATAGCGTTATATTACGAGGAAACCACCAATTACATACGATCGACCATAAAATTTTGATCGCGCATTTGTAACACGAAATCATTCCCGCAAATATTTCAACAAAATCCAAAAAAATCATTTATTTAAAATTGCACGCAAGCATATGGTTGTAAAATGTTGACATATTATTTGTAATTGGCATTGGGAATAATCGACACAGATGAAAACAGTCGAAACAGTCGATAGTTGCAGAACAGTCGGAACAGTCGATAGTTAAAAAACTAGCTACTGAAAATATTAATTACTATTTTCAGTCAAATGCAGAGTTCGACTGTTTTTATCAATTCCTAATGTGAGACGAAGATGTACAAACCCTTTCGTGTATAAACTGTGAGAGGAGAAAGAACGGAGATAATTGCTTGGAGCAGTTAATTTTATATGTGGTTATATTTTCCAACGGTAGTATAAGCCAGACGGAGTATACATATTCCTTCACGTACTAAGTTTGAAATAGAAAAGGCGAAAAGTTATTACTAAAAATTATTAACTTGCAATTTATAATATAATTTTAAACTAAGTAGAATTACTCTTATATTTGAATGTTCTGTGGATCTGTAAAAATGAATGGAATTTTACTATCTAAATAATTTCTTTCCAAATGGAATAATACCCTACAAAGGTTTAATCGTATTTTAATATGTTAATTGTTATTTTAAAATAATATACTATAATAAATATAGACAACACAATAGAACTTTATCAAAAAATCTATCTAAATCTATAAAAGTACAATAACTATAAATACTAAATAAAAATTAAAAATACACCTAATCATAGAATAAACTAATTCATGGCATAACTTAAAATAATCGCACATTAACTACTAGAGCATTTTTAAATAAAGTAAATGCTTTATTTATTATTGAACGGAAATATTTTTTAAGAAAAATCGAGAGAGTAATCGAAATATTAAGCTACCAAAAAAATCATAAAACTATATATATATATATATATATATATATATATATATATATATATATATATATATATATAAATATATATATATATATATATATATATATATATATATATAAATATATATATATATATATATATATATATATATATATAAATATATATATATATATATATATATATATATATATATATATATATATATATATATATATATATATATATATAGTGTCGGTTAGCACGAGCAGAGCCAGAACGTTAAAAATCAGTCGAATGAAACTAGTAGAACCAAAAATAGTATCTAAAAGTACATGACTGAAACAGTCGACAGTAAATAGTAACAAAATCAATCGGACCGGAAATATAGACGAAAAGCAATCGACTGAAACAGTCACTGGTAAAAAGTAGTAAAATGAGTAGAACCAAAAATAGCGACTGGAACAGTCGACAGTAAAAAGTAGTTAATTACTAAACAGTCGATAGTCGATTTCAGTCGATAGTCCCCAACACTAATTGTAATATTCAAAATAAAGCGCATCGGCGAGCTAAACCATTAGTCCGCACGTCTACACGCTTGGTTTGTTTATATATTTTGTGTCACCGACCTGACAACTATTCCTGATTGTTTGATTTGGGCTTTTTTCGTTTTATTGAAATATATTTATTTGTGGCGCATATTACACAAAAAAAATATCAAGCTTAAAAATTCTTCCTACTCTTGTATCAACCAAATCAACTACAAATATGATTGCAGCCAAATTATCAGCTAAAATTCCCATATATGCTATATTAGATGAAAATAGAGATAATTCAGGAAGTGGTAATTTGGGAACATTAGACCTATTAATTTTATAACCTCCAAGCAGATTGTTTGATATACTACATAAAAGATTCTTCATATTAGGATTGTTACATTATAGAAAATTAAAATTACATCAAAAAATTTCAACTTGACTCTCAAGGGATATTTTCGGCTAATTTTTGAATTCAAAATGATTTATTCTAATTGTATTATATTCCTCAAATATACGTATAGTATATAAGAAGTGTCAACATCGCTTGCCAGGCGTTTCAAGAATTAGACTCTTATGAAGTATAAAAGCAAAAAAAATTTTCTTTTTGATTCTTCCTTATATAAAAGACTCTGGCCTAAGTAAGCTACTAGACATTCCTAACGAGAGAGATAATTCGTTTACATTTTTTTTAATGTCCAGACAATTGTAGTATTGACCAATTTTAGTTATCTCCGATTATTTTCTGCCCATTAATTTATTAGCGTAATAAAGGTCCGCATTGGTATAAGAACTCTAACCTAGCTAGTTGACTAAATATTGTTGGTGGTATAGTTTGGGTTCTAAAGTGTTTATATTTAAAAATTGTAGACATCTAAGATAACTTTTTATACATTAGTTTATTAGAAAAATTGTAAAGTAATTTCTTATTTATATACTCGCAAATTATTATTAAGGAATGAATGAAAAAATTTGGAAAAGTAGTACTTAATAAAGATGCTATTCGTCCTTGTAATTTAAATAATAAACCTTTTATTATTAAAATAAATAACCAAATTATTTAACTTGTGGTTATGTATAGATTCTTTACGTTCGTCAAACAAAAAGCAAAATATGACCTCAATTTTGTCATTGGAATCAGAAGATTCTTTAAAGACAGTTGAGTGAGACTGAAGTTGACTTCTGGTAGAATTTTACAATAAACAGAATGTAATGTGATGAAATTTATGTTTGTAGATAATATAAGTACAGTTTTATTTATATTTTATCAATAAATACCAATATATTTCCAAATAAGATATCAGTTAATAGGAAAAGTTTTCATATTAACTGATGATTTCATATCGGATGTTTATGACTATTTTCATCTGAAGTATTATGTACAAATATTTTTTTAATGGTACCAGAGATCCTACTTTCATAGCTTTATATTTATTGTCATAAAAACTGAAAATCTGCATATTACCTTTTAAAATTATTAGTATGTTTATGAAACCTTTTTCGTTTTCATACTACAAGTGTTGGAAAGTGAAAGTAATACTAGTTTAATGCACTTTCTCAATAATTTAATTCAAAGATTGCTTGTATTTGTATAAAATCATTTGGCACAACCTTTTAAAATTCCCCAATAAAATCATTGGGCCTGTTGGTGCCAATTACCCTCTGTTGCTAACTCCGAGCTAAAGTTTATTAAAATGTCTATGCCTAGGAGATTATCTTCTACATATTCTCTATTATGTGGTAAAGCTAGTTGTCTTCTACACATGAAGCTAAACTGAACCAATAACACTACTGAGATCTGGCCTGGCTGGCGTATGGTGACTTGGCTTGTTCCATGTAATACTCGCGTATTAATAACCATAAAGATAAACATAAAATAAAAAATATAATAGTAATGTACTAAATATTAAAATACGTTACGTAAAATTAAAACTGAAATTGAAAACATTTTACAGGATATCTTCAGAGTTTCTTCAAAGATGTTATCAGCCATAAAAGTATTTGTTTCAGTTCTTCCAGGCTTTGACTAAATTTCTGGATACTAAAGCTGTATTTCTTAAAATAATATTATTATTTATTCAGTTGTGCTATGATTTTGTGCTGCGATATTTGTTTTATATCTTTCGTAAAAATATACCCTACAACAGACATATATCAAAACAGTACATATTCATAAATATAACCTATATAGACCCTTAAGCTAAACAACGCAATTATTTCCAGAAAATTCAATTCATATTTTATACATTTATTTTCGGTTTAGATTTCAAATTCAACCGGAAGTGGAAACATCTTGGCGATTTTAAGGCACTCATTTAACGAAGTCCCGAACAAACTTTGAACATGCCAGTGCCCTTTAGCGACGAAAAAAAAACGAGAAAATAAAGCGAAGGCTTTTCCCGGCAGCGTTCCGGATCGCTACACGCCATCCAGTGAGAACTACGGCTGTCGTCTTTGGATGTTTCGAGAAATTTTGCCAGTTTAGACGGAATGTTACTTCTTATTTTATTTTAATCAGCGTAAGCTTTTTGATGACTTGTTACCATTATAGCATAAAGCGAAACAGGTCTTTCCCAAAAATACTACTATGACCAAATAGTTAAATAAGAAAATCATTTTGTTGTTCGTGATTTCTCCTGGGAGAAAGTGATAAGAGATATTATGCTATAAAACATTAATCTTACACCAGTTGAAGTACTTCCAGACTTTTCATAGAAATTAAAATACTCACTTTCAATTTTTTGGACTCTTTTATAGAAAAGGTTTTTTATATATCCGACTTTCTTCTTATATTGAACATCAGAAGCTTCTCTTGCAGTGGTCCAACAGTAATATGCGAGGAGGCTAATTTCCATCATCCTTGGCAATTCTTTATCACTGAAGCTATATTTTCCACTCGTTTTATTTTCATCCATTTTCCATCCACTCGTCCGTTTTATCTGCAAATGGACCCGTCTTCTTTTTCTATAAAAAATTATAATTATAAATAATCATTATAAATACTGTTACACCAAAGATATTTAAATATTTTTATATTTTATGAAAATTTGATAATGAAACCCGAAAATAATAATAATTCAATATTGCAAAAGTACCGTGACTCACATTTGACGTTAAGTTAAAAAAATACTGGAATAATTGGATAGTTAAGGGTTCGAATCCTACTGGAACATAAATGTACTTTATGAGAGTGACATTGTAAATATCTTTATATGCAATAGGGGAAAATCGGACAAGGAACAACCGTACTACTCACATCAGTAATCAGGCTGGGGATAAGACCGGGTGTCTTCTGATCTGGATCTCCCTTAGTAAGTCACTGGCCAGTCGGTAGACTTAAAGCCAAGGACAGCAGTTCGGGCCCCAGGTCCAGTCCAGATAAACCCTTGTTAGAAAAAAGCAGACTTTAAAATATATAAAAAATCCAATCACTTAACTGCCAAATAAATATTATCATTCAAAACATAAGCTTTCTAACATCATCTAGCATAAACCTTTCGGATTTTTGTAACGCAAGATTATACTTATGAAAACAATCCGTTGGAAAATTATTGTATTTTTTAAAGATGTTTAATTATTTTTTAGAGAAGATATAGTGTTTTTATAAATGAAGAAGGTAACTTAATAAAACAATTAACAAAATAACTAGTATGTTTTTAACATATTTTTAGTAGCATATTATATAAATGTAAATTGACAAGGAGGTAAATAAGTAATTTCTATTTGTAAATTTATCAGCTTTAATTTATTAGTAATATTATAGTAATATATCTCTGTAAAGCGTCTATGATCTTAATAGATTTTCATCTGAGCAAAACATAGTAAAAAAAGGCACTCAAGCCGAGATTTTGATGCAATGATATTCTATGTTCGCCACTTATCCAGTGGAATTCAATTTTTCAAGATATTCAAATTTAGAGGAAGAACTTAATTTCTGTAACGGAGCTTTAGGTGTCGCGGCTAATGGGATAGCCTCCAATCATTATCCGCAGGATCAAATCATCCTTAGAATGGTACGCAAACACTGAATTTTGTCTTTTTTTATTAATATTACTATTTGATCCTGTTCATAAAGGTGCCATCGCTGTCAACTTGAATTTAGTTACGAATTACGCTTTATTAGTGTTAAATAGGTTAGTTTAGTTGGATATTTTTAAAAATGCATTTGGTGCATTTTCAGGATAAAAATGATTCTCATAATTTTTCCTGTTCTCAATTTTCATTCATATTGAAATGGACGCTCAGAAAATTGCTGAGGTTTTTTTCCTACATTTAACGCGTCGTATATTAATTCCTGGAAATGCTTGATTCATCATTTGTAAACTGACTGAATGTTCTTTTGTGAACGTGAATCTGAACTAGGTTATCGAACTTTATTGATCGAATAGGTCGTTCTTTATCATTGACATCAAAATCATTACTATAAATCATTGAAATCAAAAACAATAATTGAGATGTGATGGAGCAGCATCACCATCGGTTTTTAAAAGTATTTAATGGGTTTCCGAAGAAGATTTCTGCACTAAATGACAGACCAAAAGTAATAAATGTAAAAAATTAAATTATGAACATTCCTTGATCAGCGCTTGTATACTCTGAATAGCTTTATAATATTAAATTGAAAAATACAATTTTGTGTAGAGAAATGTACAAACCATTATTTTGGTATTTAAGTTATGTTGTTTAATAATTGTTTATAATGATCATCAACATAATATGTTTTTAATAATTCATCAATAGATATCGCTGATCCAAACACACGCAAGCACCTAATATGTATGACTTTATTTTCAATAATTAAATTAATCCATAGAGAGAAAAATATAATAAGCACACACCTGTTTGGGTTCATTAACAAGCATTCAACAATTTATTGTAATTGATAAGCCTATGAACGTAAAAAGATATATCCAGCTATATTCTTAGATGTAACACAAGCCGTCGATAATATATAGCATGGCGACCTTATTCATACAACTTAAACAAAGCACTGAACTACTAAAATCTTACACTACAGCCACAATGTTCACAGTCAAACGAGAGGAAGAATACTCTATAATAAAAGAGCTAAAGCAGCTGCACCAAAAGAAAGTGTATTGAGTGGCCAATAATTTATCTACTCTACACATGTGATATACCACAAATGGAAAGTATCACGATGGCTATATTTGCTGGCGATACTGGGATTCTTACTGTCTGAGACATTAGCGAGGAAGCCACATTTACAACAGGTAAGTGAAAATATAAATAATTAGACCCAAGCCTAGAAAATAGAAATAGACGAAGGTAAGTCGGAGCATGTACAGTTCACGAATGGTCAGATAGTACAAACAATAATAACAATAAATAATACCATCATTACATATAACAATAACGCTAAGTATCTCCGAATGAACATTAATTCAAAACTTCACTGGAACGTCAGTCAGTGAAGGAAATACAAGTCAGTATTGAACGATATACGGGAATACAGAATTAAATTATGGAGATGTTTCGCGAAAAAGTAATACAAATGCAACACAAGTTTGTCCGAATAAAGTCCTAAGAAATATTGTAGCTGCACTCAGAGACCACACAATTCATTAGTTAGATCGACACCTTCATATACCGACTATCACCGAGGAAATCAAGGGATAGCAAGACACGAGAAGAGACTGCATTCATATGTGAACATCAAATCATTACAGCTCTTGGATAACACCAGAATAAGATACAGTAGTGTAGTGTAGTGAACTGCATTTAACAGAAAAACAGCAGAGTTCAAATCATTAAAGCAGAGACTACAATAGGACCGATGGGTCCTCCTAGACATATAGATAGATTGGTAGATTTAAGCTAATCGAACCCACTAGTAACTTTTTAGCAAATAATACTAATAATGACGCACTTCTATTCCAACATATGCAAATACTCCTACATTAATTTAGTATCTGTTTTGGTCGGTGGTAGGCCGAAAGTAAAAGCTAAAATTTTTTTCAAATTTTCCAATTTCGGACGGCGATTCATTATCCTTTTATGTTGTAATAAATTCATAGTCAGTTTTCAACCGAATAGAGCAAACACAATTTACCGTAACGCATTTGTTTGTATAAAAAAGGCAGCGGTCGTTTTCAATGAACTCGTTTAGTCTAGACGCTTAATTAATCAAAGTGGTATTCCTTTTGTGAAATTACGATATGGAATGGATTATGTAAACTAACCGGCGCAATGTATTTTTAGAACTCACGTACGATATAACATATTAAAATAGTTTTTGCTATATTTTTAGATTTATACACAGACTGAGTTAATATGATTTATGGAGATATAAGTCGCTATGAAAGATATAATAATTAAATTCTTTATAGTGGCTAAAGGTTATCCTAATCGTATCAGGAATCATTTAAAGCAAGTTCGAATGAAGCCTTTAATAGCCTACAGGTTAGTAAAACTTTTCGGTGATTTTATCGTTCAGTTCAGTTCACTTCACTACTTTGTGTCTTAGTATAGTGTTGCCTAAGAGTGGCAGCACTAGTTGGTGTTAACATTAGAGTCTTTCTTCATGCCTTATGCCTACCTCTTAATTCCATCAAATCGGAAGGTGTAATTAATTAATCCTATAATATATGGGTGCATCCATAATACTTCTCAGGATCCTCTGCTAAAATACTTTTATTATGTTGTTGAATTCCATAGGTCCATATGAGTTTTACTATTTGCACTTTTATTTGTACAGCAGCATCTTGTATATGAATAATTTATATTTTTTTCCAAATAACCAATACATTTTTTTAAATCTTAATTCGAATTATTTTTTTCTTTGCGATATGCTTCCTTCAATGAAGTTCTGGATCAAGGTTTATCCCTTGGCTGTATTACTGTATAAGCTAATAGTATTATTCGCATTTATTGATATATGAAAAATTTGGGTGCAGGTGAATTCACTATGCAAGATTTAGCCTCGTTAATTATTATTAGTTAATTATTCTCCATGCATGGATCCCCAATTATTTATATTATTACATGCGTGTTACACGTGTCATTCTATGTGACATGTCACATGTTTAGAAAAGGTACAAATCACGATCCAAAACACTACTTACAACAGATGTACTGCAACACGTACTTGTTTCTTTCATTGTTAAGTAAGGTGCTTCTTGTGTAACTGTAAACATCTTGGCTGAGATATACGGGAAAAAATATATATAAAATACAACATTTCAAAGTGTTTCTTTCGCAACATATTATGGAGTTTATACAAAGTCCCTTATGTCAGACTCTATCTAAGTATTCTATATGCTATATTTAAAAATATCGCCGTGCAGGTTGTTTTTCTCTTCAAGGGAACAAACTAAACGAACAATTTGAGCAGGAAAGAATATGTACTGATTAAACGGGCCCAGAATTCAGACACATGGTAACCCTCAACGCCACGCTCATTGAGAAGACTCTCTCAAAATTGGGATGAGAGTTTTTCGCTCATGTGATACATTTTCCAGATCTAGCCCTATTCAGTTATTAGCAATATTCAATAATTCATGGATACATATCTCAAAACATCCTTCATCCAACATCAATATGTTGATAAGAGACGGCGCAAGACATAGAAACAATAGACAGTATTTAAAAGACTTGCTCTTTAAATTTTGAAAGTTCTAAACTTAACATCTAAATGCTAGTCTACGAATAGACGAAGAAATATTTTTTTCTCAAACCCATCGCCTCTGCCAAATCCTCTACAAGAATTATTTCGACTACAAGCCAAAGCATATACCTTAATGGTACAACAACGAATAAAAACAATAGGGCAATATAGTTGTAATTACATCTGTATAGTGTTTTATCAATGACATCTATTGGAAAAAATGAAAAGTCTCAAAATAAAACAACTTTAAATTCGGTAGTTTTGACTTTTCTCTATCTAAAATAACCGTTTACCACCCAGTATTATTGAGTGTATACAAATGCTAATCATGAAACGGTCAAAACTACATTTTTGGAATTCATTCTAAAAATCTACTGGCGAAAAAGAATGTAAACAACGACCCGATGAACTAAATAAGGAAATTATATTTAAATTTATTTATTAATCTCCTAGAACTTCAACAATCTTCCCGTGGGCAAAAAGTATTGTTATGTGATATCATTTATATGATATAATTATCCTGACCTGACCTGTAGAAGGTCACTTCAGTAAGTGACCTACTGTACAACTTATAATCTGAATCTTACTCTAGATACTATTCTAACTTATTTTAAATTCTATCCTAACTTATTCTAAAATCTATTTTAGTTTATTATAGAAATTATTAAATATCACTCTATGTGTCTATTAATCAACTCGTATGGTAGTTTGATATTTGAGTAGATATTTTTTTCCTCTGATATATCGGTATATCGATATATTTTTTTAAATATCGAAAACGATATATCGATATTGCTCACGATCGAACACCCCTACTTCGCACTAACACTCCGAATCACACTCGTTATGGGTTGTATGGGGGTATCGCGCTGAATCAGTTTGTTGGACACGTAATATGGGACATCGACGATGACTCACAACCCTCCATTCTGGAACCTCTGGAGGATATCCATGTCAGATTTGCTAGTAGTACCCCACGGTTCAATACCATAGGTCCAAATGGGCCAAGTATTGACTTATACAGCAAAAACTAGTTATCTAATGATAATTTAGATTTACGCCCTATCAGTCAGTACATTTGGTTTAGTTTAACCCCAAGCCAATCGAAATGCATTCCCAGATATTTAACGTTGTCTGCTTGTGGAAGTTCATGATTATTGAATTTAATTAAGGGATATATTTTTCTACAAAGGGTGAATGTCACATGGGTAGATTTTGTTTCATTTGAGTTGATACACCGCGTTTTGAACTAAAATTGGACTTTGTTAAGATGAAGTTGGGGGCTTCTTGTGGCTGATACTGGAATATTAGAAATTGGACGAAATTCTACCCTCAAAGGATTTTTAACCGCTTGAAAGTTGATAAAACAACTATTCGTAGGCCACTACATATCATGAAAAAAATCCAAGTGTAGGAAAAATCGCATTTTCGTTGCATGCGTCGCTAATTTTTCAGTGGCATATTATAAATGGCGATGTGGATGTACTACAATAATCTCAATCGCAGGCAGAAAGTCTTGGGTAACTCCAGGATAGTCATCCGCATCAATAACGTAACGATATTCATTGCTATATGTGTGTGTAGGATCAAGCATATAGCAAGGTGTAGTCTATGAAAACTTCTAAAACTCTATGAAAATATTATTCGAAGGTGTCTATTGACGACAATAAAAACTAATTCGACGACTTATTGCTTTAAAATAGACCAACAATGCGGAATAACAGACGTAAAGTGATCTCCCTTCATGACAATCCTAGGTCATATCATCCAATAGTTGTAAGAGATACTTTCTTCCGGCTCCAGCAGTCTCCTTTTTACGAACGAGGGTTTATCTGGACTAAACCTACTGTTTAACGTGGGCTCCGAACCACGGTTCTCGACATTAAGCCTACCGATTGGCCAGTGACCAACTTAGAAATCATCCCAAAAGACATCCGGTCTGCTTACTGGCCTGACTTGGATCGGATTTTCCACTATTGCCTATAAAGACATTTACATTTAAAATCACCAACATAAAGTACATGCCCCAGCGGGACTCGAACCCGCCAAGCCGGCTGACTTCTAATTACCACTTCAATGCAATATGACATGGCTGGCACGAGGTTTCGAAATGTTAAAAAAATAGGAAAATTAGTCAATAATTCTATGGCTGCGATACCTATATTCTTCATTCGATAAAATATTTCGACAAATATGTATAACCATTTTTCTCTAACAATATCTTTTGAAAATGAAAATTGATAAAAATAAATTAAATAACTAATAAAAGCACATTATTTAGTTACTGTTTAGCAAGCACATATTCGGTTACCCTTCCTATCCGCTAAAGTGTGTTAAATACGACTAGAATTATCTAAGCGGATTAAATAATGTGAAAGGACGTTAATTAACATTCATATTTTTGAATATTTTTACTTGGCATACTTGACTTAATCGCGTACACACTGTGTTCTGTTTCAATCAATCATCGTCCTGTGTAAACAGTTTTTGGGCAGGATCTGAAATAAATCGGTCCTTATTATTCTCCACCATCCTATCCAAAGAATAATCCATCAAAATTACGACCAAACGCGGGAATCAAAATCGAACGGGTGGTGAGTAATCTTTATATGAGATCCTTTTCAATATCCGAATTCGAGTGGTCTTCTGTTATGGCGAAATTTTAATAGCAGCACGCTCCATTAGACGTCAAAAATCTCTATTCAATGAATATATAGTCAAATTCTGTTTTTTTTTATATCTGTTAGGAATTCGATATAATCTGGCGAAGTATATTTTTCATTGTACCACGTTAAAAAGTTATACTAATCGCAATTTCATTCCTTCATAATCACAACTTAGCCTACCTAACTTAGTCTTGAAGATTACTTTTAAAGGATAGCTCAGTAGAAAACAATATATATAGAAATATATAGTACATTGCTTATTGCAGTTTGTAAATTTAGTTTAATATCAGAAAAAATATTCCTTGTCACCTTCGTCTCCAATATCAAAACGATAATTATATATTATAAGTGTTAAAACGTTGTCTTAGCGCTTTTTTTTGTAAATTTCCAAAAGCTGCTAATAGTTAGTGCTAAAAATAGTCAGTCAGAAATGGATTACGTCTCGTCAATAACTTCGAACAGAAAGGAGGTAATGTCGGCCCCTTCTTGCCAGTAAAATGCCTTAAAGAGGTAAGTATAGACACTATTAAATATTAACTTGCGCAAATTTTATACGTAATGTTTTTATTGTGTTGCAGCAGAACTGAATATTAGTACTGAAATCTCTGAGAAATAGAAAAACAATATAATGTTCTATTCACCGAAAATTAAGCATCTACATTACCTTGAGGTTGGTTCTATCGGGATTAAATTTATGAAATGTATAAAAATAGTGAGTAGTTATTTCAATATAAACATAATTTAATACAAATATTTCAAAGGTAATGGTTACTCTAGAAAATATCCATAGAACACCTAGAGATATGCAGTTCTCTGAGCCATGTAAATCATCCCTTCATATACTGTTAGGAGAAATACTACTAAGGGGTGTAAAGTTCACGAAAAGGTTTAATGAAGCTGCCAGACAAAAATTTAAAGAACTGTTGAATTGTTATCAATATTTAGGACATAATCACGTTGCAATATTGCCGCATTAACTTACTTTTGATTGATTATTCAAAATTTATATGTTTACTTTAATTATTTTAACTTATGTTTTAAATAATTTTGCAGACACTTAGCAACATAGTCTACTAGTACCAAACCAATTCAGTTACATCATTCTCTCTCTATTTAACTAGAATAAAATGAGAAAGAAAAATCCACTCCAGGTTTAAAACGAATTTTAGATTTTCACAAACTGCAATTGGTAATATACTCGACGTCATTTATAACTTTCATTGGCTGTTTTATTGGACGTCAGTTATTTTTATGTAATACGAGCTGTACGACGTATGACCCGCTTCGTGAAATACAAATAAAAAGAAGCGGCGCCTAAGGACCGTTCTTCATCATTACAATGCAAGATCTTGTACATCAGCTGAAGAAATCTCCCATTCGATTTGGTCGAATAGGTCGAATTGGCATCAAATTACTTTTTTATTCCTGCATATCAAGAATAATTTTCGCAATAAACATTTTTCAGCACCTGAAGAAGTTCTTGGTCCATTCAAAAACCATATTTTGGTTCAATCAGGGAGGATAAAGTATCACGAAGATAGGTTGAGGCACATGAGAAAGTGTACTGATCATCATCAACAATACTTCGAAATACAAAAAATCCATTTTCGTCAATAAACGACTAGATTTTCATTGCCAAGCCACAGCATTTTCTTTAACTAATTTTTACTAAAACAAAGCTAGTCCATAAAATTCTTGTATTGAAAATTTAACTTCATTAGTTTGAAAAACAATATTACAAGGAGATGAATTTCCACACAATATTCAAAAATTAAAAACAGAATTATTGGGAAGTTTTGAATCTGGTCGAAAATATCAAATACAGTTTTATTATATTACAATGATCAAATAATAATAAGTGTTAAAGTAAATGTATACAGATTCTTTCAAATAATTCAAATTCAAAGTAATCCCAATCCCTTTTGGATTCAATAACATAGATTTATGGTTTAGAGAATATTATTCCGGTATTCAAAACAATTGAATAGAATTTTCAAATATGGTATTTGAAGGCTTTTAGATTTGGTTTAACTTCCTCAATTTTACTCACAAAAATATCGTCTAATATTAAATATGTCGTATTAAATATATTATATATAGTCATTAAAAAATAATAATAGTTTGTTATTTTTGATAGCAAAGTTTAGAAGAACCAATGCAATGTGAGGCAAATCAGATTTTCAGTCCATAATAAGACTTCTGGTCTCTTGAGACAAGGGATACTACATAAATTAACGCAACCAAACATAATGTCAAGGTCAGCATAATTTGACAGAACAACATCAATAATTTTAGCTCTTACTATTTTTTATTATAGTAGTATATAAGTTGTATATTTGTATATATAGTATTGTATATAGGGTACACAAACATTATCAAACTGTAATATAATAACGGTCACAATAACATTATCAGATTACAAAACTTCCCTCAAAATAAATTCACAGTCTATATATATAATTAAACTAAATCAGACACAAAATTGAATTTAGTTATTTAGATAAAAGCGAATGATATACCTCTAGCCTCAAAATAGATGTTTGCTTTTCTGGTAGCTTTTTTTGCTAAATATTTTGCGGACAAAATATAATAGTTAGAACTTAGCCAATGTTAAAATTATAACAAAAAGTTAAAGCTTCAATTAATATTAGATACTCAACAGTATCATATTTTCCCTTTAAATAAGCATTTATAAAGATTGATACAATATATATTAATCAATAAAATTTTCAAGTATTGGCAATTGAAAACTAAATCACTGTCTACAGCTTTTTTCCATTTTTTATTTCAATATGACGATTCCTGTTCCCTGTTCATTATAACTGGTACATTTTCACAATTTATTAGCATCTCAAAACCGCGCAGGCACACTTTACTTTCGTAGAACTTTTGGGACGTATGACCGAGTGATGCATGCATCAAGTTGCATCTGTCACTGGCTATTTCTAATTGTTTCACAACGATAAGTCGTTCAGTTTATTTGATTGACGAGGGAAGACATCTACAGTAACATGTTCATTCGGTTTTAGCAGCTCGTAATATACTACACCTTAGTGGTCCCCCCATATGCGCACAAGATTTTATATATATAAATATATCGCTTCAGTGCTGACTCAGATGACTCTTCTGGACTAATCTATAGCTATCTGCACTTGAGATTATCGTAGAAGATCCATTTTTCATCGACATTAATGATATAGCACAGAAATATCTTCTTAATAATTTTAAAAACAATGTGGAAACGATTTAAAAAGGAAAAATTTCAGTTCACTTGCGTAATAGTAATTTTACCCTTCTATCTAGTCATTCTAGTAATCGATGAACCACTAAGAAGACTGAAGGTTCTTTCAGAGCTTGAGGTGTGTTTTAATCGAACAAATATCCATTAGTTTCAAACATGTTTTATCCTCCAAACCGTTCCTTGTCGTTTCTTCCAAAATTCTTTCAAATTATATAGTTCGACAGCAGATTTCTTCAAATATAGCACCAAAAACAATGAATTCCAAAAATTAAATTTATAGAATTTTATAATTCGTTTCTCTTACTCTTTTTATTATATTATTGTTATACTTTATACTTGTTATTTTATGTATAAAAATGTCAAAACCATCGAATATATCACTTAGGTTAGATCGTTTAACAGTTGTTTATAATGATACTTACACCGCATACTCACCAATAGATATGGCTGATTAAAATACAAGCAATTACCTAATAATACAGTTTTGCTATTCCCATTCTAACGAAACTGGAGTACATATTTCGGAAATATATATTGTTGTAACTTGCTTTTAAAAATAAGTGTTAGGTATATTCGTCAATTATAATATACATACTAGTAAAAAACAGTACATTTTACTGTAGTTGAATCACCAAAGGGTCGAGCAACATTTGGTATACAAGTTAGTTCTTGAAGAGTACCAAATTCTAATCAAAATGTCGTGAAATATTAAAAGTTATGCCCCAGGGTCTAACATATTTAATATACACATTATAATATTTGTCTTCGAGGTGCGATGGTCCGTTATAATATTAACAATAAAATTACACACATGAATATGAATATTGTTAACCAAACAACATCATATCACATAGAATATCAAGAGTGTTGTAGGGCTTATGCCATGCTTTTCGAATTTTATGGCTGGTCGCTCGATATCGATTCGGATACGAAAGCTGCAATTTTGATGGATTATTCTTTGACTGGGGATGGTGAAAAATAAGGGCGGATTTATTTCGGCCCCAAGTGGGAATTGTTTACACGGCGAGATGATTTATTGGAATCGGGGATAGATTGCAAGATACAGTAATATGAGTTCCGGTTTGCGGACAGGACTGTTCAACAGAGATTGCAGGAACTTGTTTGGATTTGCGTACAGTATTATATAAAATTATTTTTTGGTATTGCCAATTGTGATTGGTTTTAATTGGTAATATTGATTTTAAATTATTTAATTGAATTGATATAATTTTATAATCACTTTTGTTTCGGAAATTAACGAAAAAAGCACATTTTAATGCGAATTTTAAAATAGTTACAAGATTTTTCTGCAAATTTCATCACTATGGATGATATTTGTGTTGGTCACCTAAACAAGAGGCTACTGAGCCAGATAGACAGATAGAGATCGACCAAGAAACAAAATCGTAAGTTTTTGGTATGAAACAAAAGAAATCCAGTCCGAAAATTATATTTAAGTAAAAAAAGACTTATAATGTTACTTTACACTTTAATATCAGCAAAATATATCAATTTGTGAAAAAAGTGTTTAAATTTCAGGATTTTTTTTAAATAACGCCCTTTCAAACAACTTAAAAACTACCGGATCAATGAACTAAAATATAAATTATTGCAACATTAATCCTGTTTGCTAATTGTGTGTTTTGGCTGTTACCTGAAGGTACAACCTAATCTGTATTTTAATCTAAAGGTTTTCAGACACTCTTATTAACATACTGCAACTAGTAGAATTAAATCCATATGAATTTTAGTTAGGGCTAACCCCCAAAAGATGCGTGTAAAAATTTTACAGCGGTCCGATCATCAGTTTGTGAATTATAACATTTTGAGTGAAGCAACTTCTGTTATTGTGAAAAAAAATGGATAAAAAGGAATTTTGCCTGTTGATAAAATATAGCTTTTTGAAGGGAGAAAATACAGTTGAGGCAAAAACTTGACTTGATACCGAGTTTTCGGACACTGCCCCAGGAAAATCAACCATCAACGATTGGTACACTAAGTTTAGACGTGGTGAAATGAGCACCGAAGACGGTGAACACAGTGGACGCCCAAAAGAGGTTGTTACCGATGAAAACATTTAAAAAATCCACAAAAATAATTTCGAATGACCGAAAATTGAAATTTAATGAAATAGCAGACACTCTAAAGATATCAACTGAACGTGTACATCATATCATTCCCGAATATTTGGGTATGAGGAAGCTCAGTGCAAAATGGGTGCCGCGCGAGCTCACTTTTGACCAAAAACAACTACGAGTTGACGATTCGGAGCAATGTTTGAAGATGATCAACCGTAATAAACCTATGTTTTTACGTCGATATTTGACAATAACGTTTCACTTAGAAATCCAATGGAGAGTCATCCGAGTTGAATGCACCCGATGAACCCGCTCCAAAGCGTGGGAAAGCGCAACAGTAGGCTGGCAAGGTTTTGGCGTCTGTACTTTGGGATGCGCCTGGAATAATTTTCATTGACTACCTTGAAAAAGGAAGGATCATCAACATCGTATATTACATAGCGTTACTGAACCGTTTGAATGATAAACTCGCCGGTAAACGGCCGCATTTGAAGAAAAAGAAAGTGCTGCTTCACCAAGACAATGCACCATGTCACAAGTTAGTGAAAAAGAGGGCAAAAATCAATGAATTGGGCTTCTAATTGCTTCCTCATCCACCGTATTCTCCATATCTGGCCACCAGCGACTATTTCCTGTCCTGAAGAAATTTTTGTCGAATGAAGAGCTGATCGCCGAATCTGAGGCCTATTTTGAAGGAAAACACAAATCGTACTACAAAAATGGTATCGAAAAGTTGGAGGATCGCTATAATCAGTGTATCACCCTTAAAGGGAATTATGTTGAATAACAAAAACTAATTTTGCCAAAAAAATTGTTTTACTATGGTAGGCAGGGGACTTTTCACTTGACCTGTTATTTACCGTTCCCGAAAATGATGTGTCTACAAAAATGAAATTGAACACCATAAATAAAAACATATGATATAGGAAGTGAAAACGCAACTTCTATTACTATTACAAGCTATTTTGAGACAGATATAAGGAATAATATTATATAATAATAAAATATACTAAAAATAACATCTTAAAAAGTCGAAGTTTATTCAATTTTTGTTATTATTATACCAAACAAAAAACCAGAGCTGTTATAGATCTGTTATATACGTTGACGGTTGTGCTTTTTTATAACGCTCTTGGCATTTGCTTCGATTAATACGGAAAATATGGATTCCAATCAAACGAAAAAATATTTATGATTCTCTAATAAAACAGAATATCGGAAATCGGTTCTTCGAAATATTAACTTGTTATGCCAAGCGGCCCCAACGGAAAACATCACAGAAATATAGAGGGGATATTGGATAAATTGCGCGGACGGCAAAACGGAAACCGCAAATGTTGTGGTCAACGGATTTATGGTCACTTGAACACTGGACGTTTTATTTCGTTAGACTTAAAATAGGCAGATGTTTCTCAAATTTTTTCTTAATGAATATTATTTTTAAATATAATTTTATTAGGCAATCTAAATACTTAGGCCTAACACTGAACACCGAGCTCAAGTGAAAAGAGCAAGTTAATATACCGAAAAATGTGAGGAACACCAGAAGAACACAGCGAATTAACACTCTACAATAAACCATTACCATACAACCGAATATTAAAGACAGTTTAGAACTACGGTATGCAATTACGGGGCCGTCCGCAGGATTGTCGAGGAGTGTCCTTTGCATATTTGAAACGAGGACATTCACAAAGATTTAAGAGTACCAACGGACAGTGAATAATTTAAACGAGCTACGCAAAAATATCAAGAAAACACGAAAAGACGAAAACATTAATGATAATTATTCTGCCATTAAATCGTATTAGATAGATATGGTCTATCCAAAGTTGGTGTAAACACACGTCATTTAAATGTATGATGTCAAAACGTCTGTCATGTGAGACTGGAAACAGCTAAATATACAATTAATATACCAATTTGTCTAATTATTCAAAATATAAATGAGCGTTAGGTTATAATATATGAAGAGAGAAGATAAAGAGAAGAGAGAATAACTGCTTTGCCAAAATGACAAATACATTAGGAAGAATACATCAAAACAACACAAGAAAACAAAGGGGGATATAGTGATATCAAAATGACATGACAAGGAAACCAGAATGAAATTTACAATTAGTGAAAAATTAGGTGGATTAGTCCTCCAAGGTATACCAATGCATAAAAAAATCAGCCTAGAAACCTACCTCATAGATTGTGCCGAAAAGAGCAAGTAAGTTAAAGTAAGTATTATAAAATATAACCATAACTTTCAAACTACTATATTTGTATTCGATAATATATCCATTAAATGAACTATAATGTATAACGTTTGTTCTGTGTCAAAGCCAAATAAACCACAAAACAAAGTTAATGAGGCAGCATTGCGGCGTTTCGAACATATATTCAGATGACATGAGTTCAATGTTTTAGTGAATACAATTACTTGCCATCGGCGTGTTTGTTCATTCCTATACTTGTGTAATCCCAACACTTCTGCATATTCTTACGCTATACACGAATCATCATGTAGTAATGCCTTCAGATCCTCATCTTCTAATGTTTTAGCCATCCGCTACGTCCTTTGTCTTCGGTGTTAGAACAGCTAAAACGTCAATGTTGAAATTGATGAATTATAAGCTTGTTTTATAAGGTTGCTATAATTGAATTATAAGGTTGCTATAAGCTTCAAACGGAATTCGATGACATTCATTTGCCTTTTTCTTCAACATGAACTGAAGAAGTATAACTTCACGTAAATGATATTTATTCAATATAAATTGAGATATTTTCAGCGTGCTGAAAACCTGTTTTGTTAACACTTCGACGAAATGACAGACACTTTGATTTCATACACATAAACAGCATCTGCTGTAAATTTTTAAAAAATTATTTATAAGCCTGATATATTCAGATTTAGTTTTTCATTATTTATGCACAAGTATAAGTAATAAAAATCATGTGTCACATCTCGCAAAAATCCGCAATTACAATTGTGCTCCTCATAAAATATGATCATTACATAAACGACGACGAGATGGAGCGCCGTTCCTCAATAATATGATAAAATACCGTCACTAAGCCGGTTTTTGCCAGCAATTTAAATGCAATCTGAGTAGTTTCAACGTCTATTACTTCGGACCGTCCCGATGTAGAACACAGAAATATAGAGAGGGTGTTGAATAAATTTCAAAGGCGGTCAGCAAAAACCTCCACGTTGTGGTTCTCAGATTTATGGTGGCTTTGTTCCCAATTTGGTCTCATTACGAGTGAAAACATCGCTTTTCTCTATCCTATTATTTCCACCGTCGTAAAAGTTCTAGTTAACTGTAAATATTTCACGAGGTTATTTGATGTTAAAAGGGCTTAAACTTATTGAGGAAAATTACAAACTGAGTTAATAATGCCTGCAAAATGACTATCTATAATCAACTCGCTTCGTATTCAAATATGCTAAATAATGACTAGAAAATCAGAAATACTAAGAAAATAATTGGTTAATCTTTAGATTATAAAAAAATCTTTGATGTTTAGGTATTATTGAGATTTTTTTAAGGATATCAAATATACGTATTCGAACAGTTTTTGTGTGCGTTTATCAAAGTCAAATAACAACGCTATTTCATACGTTTCTTAACCGATTTAATGTATGTTAAACAAGAAGTAGTTTGTGATAGGTTTAATTTTTCTCTCCCGTATTTAGTTCCATCCTACAAACATTCTAATTTTCAAAATCCTTACGAAAAAATAGCATAACACTAAAACATGATATTCTGTACTATAATATTTTTATGTCAAAGCAAGCAAGAAAAGAACAACATGAATCAGATACTTTAAAAACCGAGAATATCAAGATATATTATATATTATAATTACAATAGAAGTAATATTAAATATAATAGAAATTTCACTATATCAAATTATTTATAATACCCATAACACTTTTATTATTCTTGTTGCAGTATTTCACATTTTTAATATTCTACATGGACAACAAATCGGACAATATAAACAAGAAGTAAATAATTAAGACTTTGAGACTTAACAATTAAAAGAATTAATAAACATTATTTTAAGAAAATACTTCGTCTATTTGCATAAAATCTGTGAATAAATTTGAAGCAAATGCCACGACATTTAACCATCATTTGATGATTATTTTTGTCTTATATTTCTCATTACTAAGTAATATTTAGAGTATACGTTATAGAGTGTAGGTACATTATTTTGTTTTATTTTAATGATAAAATGAATTTATGATATATTATGTTATGTATTTTTTAAATTAAATATAGCGCTAGTTATAATTTTTAACGCATTTATTATCATCAACTACATATATTATATCGCACGACCAATACCACCATGGTTAGGGACTGTGAATTTAAAGGAACCATACTATGTGTTTGATATTAAGTTTGAATGGTGTGATGTGTCAGACGCCTGGAGATAGGGTTTATTTGAAATTGATTTAAACCATCAGTGTAGTTTTGTACTCTCGTGCGACAAATTGTCTTTTTCTGTAAAATAAAATAGTTTTTCAAGTAAACTAAAAGTGTGTTATTTTAAACCTTTCACATTTTATAACTGAAGCTGTAGGTAGGATTCTGAGGAGATTATAACGCTATTATTTTTTTAACTAATTCAGTTAACTAGACTCAAATTAATTAGCAAGAAGAGAAGACAAGTCAACATTGGATTGGCAGTTGTTGCGCAGTTATTTGAAGCATTCCTTGGATTTATTAAGCAGAGCTACGGCAGCAATATGGGGGCTGAAGCTGTAAGGTCACAAAGGGCGGATTGGACATGTTGAATGGCTTTTAGACATAACATATTCCAATTAGACAACTTTGAATTCAGGATCTAAGGCTACCATAGACGCACTGAAGTTGCTATTAACTAATAAAGTATACTAGAATTAGAACGACACAAGCTTGTAGTTCCGGGTGTACCACTAAGCGTAGTGGAAGAAAGGCGGATTGCAGTATATCAGTATATTTGAAATATTGAGCTAACGAAACTTGGGAAATCATTCCATATATAGCATATCATGGACAGAAGAAATCCTATTAGAAGATTAGCAAAAAGAAAAAAATTAATGACACCTACAAGTTTTCTACACAGAACAACGACCACAAATATCTCTCTGATCATCTATTTATAGGGTTTATATATCACCGTTCAACAGGTCGCCACTTTTTCCGTAAAACAAAATAGCTTTTAAAATGAAACAAAAGCTTTTATTATCTGAAATCTTAAAAATTTCATATCTCATATTCATAAATTATACTAAAATAAATAATGTATTTTCATTAAAAAAACAAGTTTAATAAATGATTTTATAACAACTATATAACTTATATAACAATTTAAAAATTCTCTCTTGCGTATTTGATTTTGTATAATCTGAAGTTACTTTATGAGAACAAGTTATGATGAAGTTGAATAATAAAAAACAATATCGAAAAGGCAAATTCAAGCTAATGCTACCGTAAACTTGGAATATTAACAATTTCATGTAATTTCTTTTATAATATTCGGTTTACTCTGGCTGACGATTTCAAATGAATTTTAACGAAATACTTTAAATTTAGTCAATCATTATCAATTTAGGTCGAATTTCTTTATCGTCAATTGTGACATCTTCCTATTGTGAATATTAAATGCATATGTCATATACAAATAGTTGTAATACAAAAGATAGAAGTGGTATCTACTATTAATGTAGAAAGCTAAAATAGCTAAGTATTACTAATTGACTTCAAATGAAACTTTGACTTGAAATCAAATTCTTGCGAGCGCTAGTTCAATTAAATATTCTGTAAGACGCAAGACTAGCTCACTGCTAATTTAATATTTGTAGAAAATATTCCAAATGGTATTATTAAATTAAATTCTGCATATTTCTTAAGAATACAACATTCAACTACAAAATATGCATGGATTAAGATAATAGAGAATGATCCGAAGAAAGTTTAATAGTCGTTAACTGAGAGAAAATACAATGCACTAGGATTCTCGATAGTGGCGAAATTTAGCGTAACAATATCCAGCGCTCCAACAGCACCACAAACGAAGAAATACATTTTAATATATGACACAAACTATCACCTATATTATATATTAAAGTATGTTATTAATTAATTGAAAGAAAACTACACCGCAAGAGCAATACTGAAATTGAGAGGAACACACGTGGTATTGAAAATGTAAAGGCTCTCTTCTGTTTCTTCCTCTCATTAACCAAAGAACTTAACTTAAATTACGCTGATGAAATAACCTACGAATGCTAATGTAACAAAGGACAAGCTTCATGCTTACCTTGATACAGACTCTGGAGCTTCCTTCTAGGCTATGACACTATCTATGACAGTATTATACTGTGTTGACTTTTCAGGAACATGGGTATCGATTAGACCGTTACAGTCGCTTTTATTACTGCTGCACCTCCCTCAGGTTCCTAGCAGTAGGTTAGACCAAAAATCCCCTTTTAATTAGACTTCAGTGCAGTAGATCTTCACAAAGACCATTGCACCCATTAGGAATTCAACCATTAACAATATGAGACTAATTATAAGATGAACAGAAATACAATATGCAAAATAGATTTGATGCTATAGCAATATCAGAGTTTCGCTAACATTTGTAAGTAGTATCTTATTCTATTATATATTCTTTTTCTTCATAATTTAACTATCTTTACAGTCTACATTTTGTGAACATAAACTTAATTACATATTTTCTAGATATGGTAGAGATATATATTGCTGTGAAAAAAACTAAAATAATGAATACATATATAAAATTTAACAACTAAACTACTTTTGCGTCACAGCATTTATAGTTAAAGTGTATTAACTTCACTGGCATCATTTTTGTATTCATTTTTATTTCACTGTGTCGATGCTAAAAATGAGATAAATCATCTTATTGTAAAATGTTCCATAATTATCACCAGTTAATATTAACTATTACTTCCTATTCTATCAGTTCAACTATATTACAAAATATGGACTACTTAGAATGACGCTTGCAGATTTCAGACTAATTCATTTCAGACACCATTCATTATTCAATATATCCACCGAACTTATTTTTATTTTATTTTTTAGGTATATGAAGCACATTGAAATTAAAGAAAACAGAGACAAAGCAATTGATAATAGTTGCATTAATTTAATAACATTACTTTTATCGCTTCTTTTGTTTAAAAATAAATGTTTAACGTACGTTTACACGTACGTGGGATCATTTCTACTGTCTCGTCAAAGGATTAACTACAATCATCAATGTTTTAACCCCGCTATTGTTCGGAACAGCACTGAAATATAGACAGAGCGGCGAATAAATTTCGATTCCGTAAAACCCCTGGTTGTGGTTCGCAGATTTATGGTGGCTTTGTTCTCAATTTGGTCTCATTACAACTGGAAAACATTCCCTCCCTCTATCAAATTAAAACGCCCCGCTCGACTATAAATGTTTTACGCCATCATTCGCCACATTCTCTGCAGTTGGAAATTCTTTACTACATTAAACCTTTTATGTTTCGTTTTTTGAAGGCCTGAAATTGACTCTTTTGCCTTTCCTGTCGAATTATATGGGGCGTCAGTGTAAATGAAAATTTAGGAAAAGACAAATCATTATTTAAATGATTTAATGTAAGGCAACGTAGCAAAAACTAAAATGTTTCTCTGAATATCAAAATTTAGTGCTCACATATCATTTTATCTCATGATCCATCATATTGAGGCATAACTTACAAAATTATTACTAGGGTCCGTTATTGACCGGAACAATGAACTCACGTCATCTAAATTAATGACGGGAAAACGTCACAGTATTGCCACATTCTGGGCTGGACCTATCAAAATTCTCAACTAAATAATAATGAAACAATAAGTAAAGTTCTAGAGATTTTAGTCACGTCAACCATGGTACACGGCATTAAGCCTATCGACGGCGAGTGATCAAATTTATAAATCATCCCAGAAGATATCCGGTCTTACCCAGCCTGGTCACTGGCGTCACTGATATCATTTTCCTAGTCGGATTTTATACTCTTGCCTAGAACAATCACAAATATTAATCTATATCATCAATGTAGTGGTCATGGAATTTTGCTGCGTACATGGTGGAATCAGAATTTGAATAAAACTTTTACTCGTAATGGTATTTCGACGTCAGTAGTGCAAATAGAATGAAGTATTGTTACAAAAAATCATCAACAACAAATAACAGACGCTGAAAGTCATCCTCTAGCATCGCACGTTAAAAGAGTTGCTAAAGGATAAACAGTTTCAGCTTAAACATAGTACTTTATAACTGGCACGATACCACATGGTTTTGCTGGCAGACTAAATTAAAATGCAAATACAAAAATGGAACGATGTTTATGAATATATTGACTAAAATATTGTCCCAATTTTTCTCAATATATTTTCTTCTTTAAACGGAGAAAGTGATTAGATTAGATGCAAAAACTGAGTAACTATTATAATATTTTTTTTCTAGTTATATTTCCTGATATATTAACTAGTTTATTAATTTGTACTTCAATATTGACAAGTTGACTTGAATTCTGGTCTTAATTTTAAGTTCTTCAAATATTAAAATGCTCTAACTACTTATTCTGTACTTGTTAGGACACATTCTTCAAAATCATCTCCGGAATTTGCGCATGCTCACTTTCCTGCATAGAATAAGCCACAGAAAAGAATAAACTATAATGTCTTCCTTTCCTATTGACGGTATATTATTTTCAGAACGAGTCAAATGAACAAAGAGAACTAGGATATTTAGATTTTGTGTTAAATTTATAATCTATTATAATAATAATTAAATTGTTGTGTTATTGTAACAAGGGTAAGTGCAGAATGTAATGTTAAATTTTTAAAAGATTTAAAATCCAAACAGGATCAATTTTATATATAGAGGTGATGTTAGCTGCAAATGTATAACACATCATCTTCAACGACCTGGAATAGGTATCAACATATGTCAAAATTTGATGATAACAAGAAGAGAGAAGAAAATGATTTTTGTTTTGTCGGAAGTTGTCAAGTCATTGATCAGGTTTGATCATTGAGAATAGTAGCAAAAATTGTAGTAGCCGGTAATAATTAGACATTTAGTTTAAACACAATATATTTTAGCATTGATTTATATTTTATTTTATAGCGAGAATTTATTGAGTGTAAAAGTCCAAGAATGAGAAATTCAGAGAACCAGAGAAGAAGAAATTAGATAGCATTTTACTAAGATTTAAGAACAGTGTACAGTGTTACTATGAATCATCAAAGACAAATTAATGATCTAATGACAAGGAAAATATGATGCATTATTATATAAGAGTATAGGTAAATAAATTATTGTTTTGTAAAACTGATGATTTATTGACAATATACTATATGTTAATCGAAAGCTCGAGTTAGTCCGTTCATTAATGGGGTTTATAGATCAAGAATAGTAGCGATCATATTTGGAGATTCTCGATAAACGATTTTGGTCTTTTTATGGTAATGTTTATTTATGTGATTCTTGGAGTTCTTGTTGATTTGTTCAAATATGTAAATTTATCTACATATGTTTTTTTATAAAAATTGAAAGGCATATACAAATTATTTTTTTAATTCATTCCATATAACAATTTTAAATGTTTATTTCCCTCCTTATATATAATTTCAACATTCAATCAATTATTTATCAAATTCGTGTATATTTATTTATAAAAAAATAATAATGATGTGTGATATGATGTTTTTATAAAAGTAGAATTTAATTATTTCGTTTTATTCAATATAAATGAAATGTGTTATTTTTAAAATTTTACTATTTTTATTTACCTTCTTATTGGACATTAATCTATTAAATCTAATTAAAATTTACCGCTTATATATATTCGATATTATATCTAATAATAACCATAAAGTGCCTAACTAATAATAACTAATAAATGAAAATAAATAAAGCTGTATGTGCGCATTCGCCAAACTCGGATTATTCTCAGTTTAAATATAAAATTTAACTCAACATGCACATGCACTGAATCCGGAGATGGATGTAAAGTAACGTATCCTCTCTATTATATACCATATTTCACCTTTTTAATCTGTTAATTAGATTTCAAAAAGACAAATACTACTTCCGAAATAAATATAAATTCCTCTGACAACAAAACTGTTTTAAATTACAATTACCAAATAGGATATTACAAACCGACGGAATATCACGCTCCGAATAAACACCTGTATTATCTCGGCCATTTGTCAAAGCGGCCTCTGGAGCAGTTTGCGATATATTCTCCTTCAACTCAAGCAGACGCGATTATTGGTATCGTCTCGACGGAAGATTTACCGCCACCGCGAGTAGTCGAACTTTCCGACCGCCCCCAACGGGGAGCGTTATAGAAATATAGAGAAACCATCGAATAAATTGCGAGGGCAGCGAACGAAACCGCCAGCGGTGCGGTTATCAGATTTATTGGGACTCCGCTTCATTGCCATGAAATACACCGCATTCATTTATACAATTAGTTTGGAAAAAATGTCGCCCTGAGAGATACCTCTTCTCATTACCTAACGATCAACCGACGACAAAAATAAATAAACTCTGTTATTAGTTATATAAAAATATTTTAAAAATCTTCAATCTACTATACTAGTTTTCAAAATCATCGGGTAATTTTTTTTTGTATTCTTATTGTTTATTATATCCAAAGCCACAAATCAAAAATAATTTTCGACAATCATTCCATCTGAGCTTATGTAGTGTTCTGTAGTGAGGTGCATATAATAAAAAATACAGCAGTGACATGTATAAGCATTATTTCACCAGAGACTGAGATAGGGCCGATGGGTCCTCCTAGTTATATACGTAGATTTAAGTTATCATAAAGATAAATTGTAGGTTAGTCGGAGACGACTAGTAACAATGTAATAATTCAAATAATAATAATAATAATATAAAATCATAGAAGGCCATCCTAAAGGGACGCATGATAAATAAAGATTGATATCTTCATTTGCCTACTAGACAGCTTGAATAATAAAATCAACATTTTTTAAAAATTATTCTATTTATATTACACCATCTACCCCATCGGCAATAAGTATTTGATGGAATGTCTACTATAAAATGACATATAAAAGATGGCTTCAAAAAGTAATCTCCTGTATAAACTTGTAAATTAATACTTACTGCACTGCCGTAAGTTATTCTAAAATCAATTCTGGGTCTTTTGATAGGTCGGATGGTAGTAAATGCTTTTTCCAACGTACTTTACTAACATCGCACACACTTAATTGTTTAAAAAGTGCATTCAGGTTCTCTGATGGATGGCTACTTCGGATTTGCTAGTAAAATCTGCTTTTCGATACCGTATGTCCAAATAGGCATAATAATTAACTTACCATGATATATCCTGTGTACAGCAATACCCTTTGCTCTAAGAATAATTTAAATTTACGCCCTATGGGCCAATACATTTGGTTCAGTTTAAGCTCAATATGTTTACGTTTAGTATATGTTTCTTCTAAGTTAAACGTGCATCCTGATGCAATCTCAGATATTTGATATTATTTACTGGCTGGAGTTCATGATTATTAATATTTACCGGATGACAAGTCTTTCTACGCAGGATGAATATCAATGAAAGACACGACAATAGATTTTGTCTAATTCGCTTCTTTATTCTGCCTTTGTTTTGAATCTGTTGATGTATAGGTTCCAAAAAACCTTAGATATAACAGGTAACAGACTTGATGGACAATAGAAGGATAGGACATCTTCTGATATTCCTCTGCTTTGAGTGTGGGATAATTTAGATGTAAAAAACGGTACTGAATAAAAGTGTTATTAACTTCAAGCATTTATCTGAGAGTTCTTGGAAGGTTCTTTCTTTCTAGACTCTCGAGATCAAGATCGGGAGATTTCTGAACATTAATCGCTTTCATTATAGCACATTTGACTTCCCCGACAATAAATATTTTGGGTCGGGAGTCCATTTGAAATGAGTTAATTAAATAGTTTTCCTCATATGTGAATATTTCGCATGGGAACTGTTTAAATACTTTTTAAAATATTTAGAAAATCTGCTTTCTTTTGACGGGATTCGAAATCTGCTTTCTTTTGGCACCCAAGAATTATCGCTATACTTAGGGGGTGGATAATCTTATTGGGACCTTTGAATCTTCCTTGTTTTTTTTTTTTTAAATATCAGTATTCTATATTCCTTTGCTTTGTTGATTATTAATTAGCTCTTTGAGCTCTTGTTACCTTTCCTTGTTATCTTAAATTCATGTTATCATTCATTCATATATAGAATCAAGCCTATCGACCAGCCAGTGACAAATTTAGAGACTATCTGAGAAGACATCCGGTCTTACCCACTCTGGTTACTGGCGTGATTGGAATGGTTATTCCTGGTCGGATTTCCAGTCTTGCCTATAAAGACGTTTACAATTACAATCACAAACATGAAGTACATCCATACCCAAGCGGAATTCGAACTCGCGACTATCGCAACAATAGGAAGGCAGTCATGTCGCCTTAACCACTAACGCAACGAAACCGGCTTGAAAATATTTAAATTAACGGTGAAGATTACTTACAAGTGATCGGATAATAAATCAAAGCATGATTTAGCTTTACGGAATATTTTTTCTGACCCAGAAGTGTATAGTGTTAGGAATTTTATTTGTATTTAACAGCCGATATATAGCTCACCAGTCAAGATATGATATAGAGTATTTGCTTTGTTCCTTTAAGTAGATTTCCACCTTTTGAGTATTTATGACTGACAACACGAGATGGAAGATTGAGCCTGATATTAGATGTTTAGCCTAGTATAATCTCTCCGGGCAATGAATTTATTAACTAATGTATCAAAGAAGCTGTGGAAATCGTCCCTCTTATGTTTCAATGGAAAATATGGGAAAAATACTTTCTCAATAATTACACTAATAGATTATGTTGTAAGAAATCGTCTCTAAGTTTATCTATTTCGTGATGTTATATAATAACTAACGATTATGGATGTCTTTATCATCTGAGTGTTTTGTGTGGTATAGCTTAAATTTGGGACTCCATAGATAGTTCTTACCAGTAAATTATGTTTCAGACACCATCAAAATATCTATATAAAATCGACATAAATGGCATTTATATATTTAATTTTCTAAACAAACACAGAAATAAACACATTTCTGTTTATGCGAATGATGAAATTCTGAAATATTTGAGAATATTTTGGTAAGTAGATATATTCTTTTGTATCTCCTAGGTTGAATTTCTTATAATTTTGTTGATTATTGATATTTCCATAAGTTGTGATCTAGAATATAATGGTTCGAATATGATCCAGTATTTTGCGAGGGGCATTGCTCTATCAGAAGAACCTTAAATACTTAAATGAAACCAAATAGGTATGTAGTTTGCATGATAAACTGACCATAAAACCAAATATGGAAAACAAATGTTTAACAAGGATTAAGTCAATTCAGTAATATAAATAATGAAATAGTGGATCTAACAGGATAAATACCAAAATTAACAGTTTTATTATTTATCCGAAATCATGGCAATAAACACATGATCACTAGTTATGAAACTATATAATATATGGGCATTTCATAATTTCCTCCTTTTTCATTTCAGCCTTCCTTTTCATATTTTCATCATTTTTATCATTTTCATATTTATGTTAATACAAAGCTATTATTATATGAGTTCTCGTAGTATAATGTTTGTTTTTTCTTTAAAATACTGAATGGTTAGAATATTCCATAAGAAATAATCCAAAAACTTAAAATTTTGATAGTGCGACGAATATAAATTTACAAGCAAATGATAATTATATATCTATTTATTTATTATTTTAAGACCCCATTAGCCGCTTGGGCTATTTAGGAGTTACAATGTATTTTTAAATAAAGTATACATAAATGATATTCAGAAATAATAATACTAAACAAATTGCAATAGAGAAGAATTATAAAAGGTGTATTAATTGTGTTGGACCAGTTGTTTTAATGACCTTGGCATTTCGAGCTGCTGCCTCAGTGCCTCAAACCTTTCACATTCCAGAAGGATGTGCTTGACGCTCTATTGTGTTTGGCTATGGTCACATTATGGAGGATCTCTTCCTTTTAACAGATGCTCACGCGTTAGTCTGCTATGTCCTATTCGCAGCAGAGCAAGGATGCTCTATTGGAACCTGTTGAGATTGTTAATATTAGGAGATTAGTGAAAAACCCCCTTGATTCCCCACAACTTGTTATTTTCCATAAGGAGATCCCAATTTAGCTGATCCAATTTTTTGTATAGAGTTTTTGTATGGTTTTAGCGTCTTCCTTACTGAATAGAACGCTCAGTTTGATTGACTCTTCCTTTCTGCTTGCCAGACAGTCGGCTCTTTCGTTACCGGGAATTCCCGTATGAGAGGGAACCCATAGATAATTTATTCTTATTCCCCTCCTCTCAGTTAATAGCGATAATGAACAATGGTGGGCTGATGCAGAAACCCTGTGGAACCCCACTTGTCTGACGATAAGATGATAATGTCACCCCATTCACTCTAACCCGATAATATCTGTCGGCCAACAAGGATGTAATGAATTTATATATATTTCCTCATATTTTCCATTTCAAAAGTTGTTTTTGAATACTGGAGATTTTTATCGTGTCAAAATATTTTTCTAAATGGTGAAAGACGGCGGTCACATGTTGTCGCGAATTGAATGCTTCAAATAAATCCTCCTGGAATCCGACCAGATGGTCAAGTGTGGAGTATCCTCCTAGGAAACCCAATTGACGATCATTCAGTAATTTCTGATTTTAAATTAGATATATGAGTCTACTGCAGACTATACGCTCTAGTGTTTTGCACAAATGGCTAGTTAGGGCAACAGGTCTATAGCTTTTAACTGAATGTCTCGGGTTTCCCGGTTTATGTATAGGTATCAAAAGCAATTCTTTCCCTTTTAGAGGCAGTTGTCCTTGACTCCAAATGTCATTGTATATTTTAAGAGGTAAAATAGTTGGGAATTATTCTGTTTTAGAAGAGCATACCTATCTCTATTACACGCTATAGTGAATCAGTGTAAAGGAGATTATGATTAAGAGTGTTATGAGATTCAATACGAACAATTTTCATAAATCAATACCGCAATCTAGCAAAAAAATAATGTCGCTGTATTGCTGTTGAAGGTTCCTAATAAATTTCATTGCCAAACACTTATACTTGTTATATCAACGTTAGGACTTAGTTATTAATGGATGTACTCTTACGGTTAGGATACAATTTTTAACTCACATTAAACAGTATTCTAAAGGAGAAAATCAGAAATATTTTTAAAGTACTCCTTCTGTTAATATAGATCTTTTGACAGTATTGATACATGGATAAGAGAAAAAATTAATGAAACATATTTTATTATCAACAAAACCTGTACTATGTAGGCATTTCTTAAGGGAGACTTTCCCCGGTTAACAATTTATATTCCTTCGACACAAGCAGACGCGATTATTGGTATCGTCTCGACAGAAGATTTACTGGCAGCAGGAGTAGTCGAACTTTCCGACCGCTCCATCAGGGAGTATTATAAAAATATAGAGAAACCATCGAATAAATTGCGGGGCCACCGAACTAGAACCACCAACGATGCGGTTTTTAGATTTATGGATATTTTGAAAATAACTTTATTGCTTTATTCACGGCCAATCAAATAATACATTGCGTATATATCTCGTGATATTTCTATTATTTTCGTCTATTTTTCTAGTATGTGGAGCCATTATATTAATTTCACATAAATATAATTTATGTATTATTATTTCGTATATATATACATATATATATATATATATATATATATATATATATATATATATATATATATATATATATATATATTTCTCTTATCCATGTACCAATACTGTCAAAAGGGCTATATTAACGGAAGGAGTACTTGACCCCATTTGTGTTGTTTAGTATGAGTTAAAAATTGTATCCTAACCGTAAGAGTACATCCATTAATAACTAAATCCTAACGTCTCATAACACTCTTAATCAAAATCTCATTTACACTGATTCGCTATAGCGTGTAATAGAGATAGGTATGCTTTTCTGAAACAGAATCATACCTAACTATTTCACCTTCTTAAAATATACAAAGACATTTGGAGTCAAGGACAACTGCCTCTAAAATGGAAACAATCGGTTTTGGTACCTATACCTAAACCGGGTAAACCGAGACATTCAGTTAAAAGCCATAGACCTATTGCCCTAACTAGCCATTTGTGCAAAACACTAGAGCGTATGGTCAGCAGTAGACTCATATATCTAATTTAAAATCAGAAATTACTGAATGATCGTCAATTGGGTTTCCTAGGAGGATATTCCACACTAGACCATCTGGTCGGATTCCAGGAGGATCTATGTGAAGCATTCAATTCGGGACAACATGTGACCGTCGTCCTTCTCGATTTAGAAAAAGCTTTTGACACCATAAAAATCTCCAGTATTCAAAAACAACATTTGAAATGGAAAATAGGAAGAAATATATATAAATTCATTACATCCTTCTTGGCCGACAGATATTATCGGGTTATAGGGAATGGGGTGACATCATCATCTTATCGTCAGACAAGTGGGGTTCCATAGGATTTCTGCATCAGCCCACCATTGTTCATTATAGCTATTAATTGAGAGGAGGGGAGTAAGAATAAATTATCTATGGGTTCTCTCTCATAGGGGAATTCCCGGTAACGAAAGAGCCGACTATCTGGCAATCAGAAAGGAAGAGGCAATCAAACTGAGCGTTCTATTAATAATATATATATATATATATATATATATATATATATATATATATATATATATATATATGAATATATATATATATATATATATATATATATATATATATATATATATATCTATATATATATATATATATATATATATATATATATATATATGAATATATATATATATATATATATGAATATATATATATATATATATATATATATATATATATAATTATAAGTGTTAACTAAGAGAAAAACCATGTTGTTGTTGTATTGATCTTCATTGTTCGTTTATAGAGTCTTCAAAAGTTTAGATAGGTGTATTAAATCAATAAAGCTGTTTGTTAAAGTAATCTCAGAATATCAAGTAATAACCTAAAATCTCAACATGTATACACCGGGTTTACAGAACAAAGCGTCAAATTTGAAAAAATCCATTAAAACCAATTTATAGACCAATAATCAAAATATTTGACATACAAAATAAAACGCGCTTTTAATGAATATATTATATATAATGCAAAACTTTCTCAATGAATTGAACAATTACTATATAACATCAATAGATAGATAGTTTTAAATAACAATTTTCTAATTTAACAACATATTTTCCTGAGGTGAATTAGATTGGTGTTTTCACGGTTCGTTTTGATATATTCCATGGTCTTGATCAATCTCAACTACCTAATATTTTGTTATATTTATATAACCTAGAATATAATAACCTAGGGTTTATAATCTAGAATAAAATTGCTACAGTCTGGACCCTACCTCAGCTTTAATATTTTTTTAACTAAAACCTCTCAAAAGAAAATATAGTTCACATAATAACGTTCGCTAATAAAATCTAACAAAAACAAATAGTAAGCAATGTAGCCTATTTAAACTTAAGCTTTATGAGGGGTTTATAAAAACTCCTATAGGGGTTTTTATCAGACAAAAGGGTACAGGAGCAATATTCATATATGTTCATATACAGATTGCACAGCAAACATTACTTATAGTCATTGAAAGTTGGAACAAAAAGTTAAAAAAAAGCGAATCCTATATTCCTATACCATATATATATATATATATATATATATATATATATATATATATATATATATATATATATATATATATATATATATATATATCAACAATGTTATTCGATTAAGATGACATAAACAATCACTATCGAAAAACTAAGTTAAATATGATTTTTATAGAGATATAACATTTGACTTAAAAACTATATTTATAGTCTGGTAAAAAATTGGCGAAGACCTACGTTACCAACAACAACGAATTAGTTACAACACGTTTTGAAATATTGCTAATCTATTAAGCACCTTAAAATAACATTATGTGAATTCAATGACTATACATATGTCATATTCATTAACAACGAATTTTAATGACACATTCGTAATAATCGGTAAATATTTTCCATTAAGTAATTAGGTGTATTTTGATCAGCTATATCTATTAGTGAAATTGCCAAATGCCAAAGAAATCATCCTAAATATTCGGGGAGGACCAAAAAGCTTCGAAGGCAATGGATTGTAAGACTTATGAGCCGAATATCCCGATTAAACTTAGTAGCTGATGATTTTATTTTCAGATATCACAAATATTGAGTCAAAATGCTAATTCCAACCGTTTCCATCCCTTGCGAGATAAAAATCAAAAGTGTTCTGTGGCGTATTGTGGAACTTGAAACTGTCGTAGTAGATCTACTTTTCATTGGCAGTGAAAAGTAGATCCACTAGTAGACTTGTAGTAGAGTTTTCTGCTTGACAATTTTGGGCCACACTTTCCAAGTTGTGAAGGAGACATTCTTGTAGCAATGCCTTTTAAAAATGAAATAATAATTAGAATGTACGTACGTTCCAATACATGATACATCAATGTTTTAGGTAACAACCGGACATTCTTCAACTAATTAAAACCAATTTACTAAATTTTCATAAAGAAAAGATATGCTTTTTTATTTAAAATAATTTTGAAGTGGTATTAAATTATCGCAAATGATAGTTAATTAGCTAATTACATATTTTCAATTAGTTGCAATTTGCTCGTTATTATAACATATATGTAGAAATTACCTTTACATAACTATCACAAGGAAGATAATAGACTGCAAAATGTTTCTGCTCTATTATTAGTAAAACCAAACTTTTTTTTTATTAATATAGTATTTGAAAATGTGTATGGATATTTAAAACATCAAAATATTATATTACGTGTAGAAATGTTGCTATTGTAAACCAATATCTTATGAATTTAACAGCAACGACGTAGATCAATACTGTAAGACAATTAAGCCGTCCCTTAAACCTAAGACAAGTCCATTCTTAGATACCGCCAACAATACAAATGTACCAAGTAAAGCGAGCTAAATTGGTTGAACGATCTGTTCCTGGGTTTTCTCGCCTATTTCGTTTTTTCGGTTCCTTCGGTTAGGCTTTCGGGTCTTTTGAAAAATAAAGACATCGGCTTGAGGCCAGTTGATAAATCGACGAACCGTTTTTCGTATCTCAGCCACATCTTGAAAGTGCTTCCGGGGGAATGTTCCATTTCAGTCAAAATAAATAGTAAAGGCAAAGGCTGACAAGCCATTTTTATTTGTGCATCTGGTTCAATATTGTGAGGGAACTAGATAAACAGCGATTTTCCCTAGAAACTATTGACGTCATAAAAAGATGTGTTCTATATAGACTGTGTTGTACTCATTTATAAAAACGTAAGATATTAGGTATAGAATTTGTAGTTGCTAATTTAAAAAAAAAATAAATTTCCAGTTCTACTGTAGTAACTGTGTTTCTGTTTCTTATTATAGCTGAACTCTTTGATACTCGTATTTAGTACAGTATAATTTTAAGGGATATATAATTAATGGTTAGCCCATTAGCTTATGTTATATCACTAAAAAAAACTGTTTTACTGTTGTAAATCCTCATTGGTTGTAAGCTGCGATAAACATTATGGAGCACTCTATATCGTCTTTGCACTCTCCTTTCACCCCTCGCACATAATTACTCAAGAGGAATCTAAATTTATAATTTAAATATGTAGGAATGTTCGCCTGGTCGGTCGGAATGTGTGGCTGTTGATGAGACTGTTTGTTAGAGCACTCACTACTATTTTGTCTAACGAATTCGCACGGGAACTGAAAGCACTGGTTGAACGAAAACTTGTTTATTTCGATGTTAAATGATAGATATGGTCGAGGGAAGATATTCTATATTATATCGATAAGTTATTAGATTAGGTAAAGGAAGCGCTATGGTAGTGGTACTGTTACAAGGGGTAGATAAAAGAGAAAAGAGAGCGAGACGTCGTCGTGGTGGCCTTTTATAGCCGGGAGCCGTATGATACCAATCCACCAGCATTGCCAACCTTTGAACTTGATGTAGCTGAATACGTGATGGCGTAAAGGGTCGTAGTGGTCACTACAAATCTATGTAGTGAGAAGTGAAAGAATATATTATGATGAGCTCGCCCGGCACCCAATTTACACAGGGCTTTGTCATACCCAAATATTCGTAAATGATATGACGTACACGTTCAGTTGATATCTTTAGAGTGTCTGCTATTTCATTCAATTTTAATTTACATTTATTCAAAATCATTTTGTGGATTTTTTAAATGTTTCCGTCGGTAACAACCTCTTTTGGGCGTCCACTGCGTTCACCGTCTTCGGTGCTCATTTCCCCACGTCTAAACCTAGCATACCAATCCTTGATGGTTGATTTTCCTGGGGCAGTCTCCCGAAACTCAGCATCAAACCTTTACTTTATCTCAACTGTATTTTTTCCATTCAAAAAGCAATATTTTATCCACACGCAAAATTTCTTTTTATCCATTTTTTTCACAATAACAGAAGTTGCTTCTCTCAAAATACTATAATTCACAAACTAATGATCCGACAGCTTTCAAATTTATACACGCATCTTTTGAGGGTTAGGAATAACTAAAAAAACATATAGATTTAATTATATTAGCGCCATCTGTGTGTCAGGCCGGGGACTTTTCAATTGACCTGTTAGTTATATCGAATATAGTGTAATAAAAAAATAAATCCGTGCTTAACTCTTGTTAATTTTAAAATACTATATGAAGAAAATCAATGATATTCGTTCATCTCCCATAATTTCATTAGTTTTAAACTTATAAATTAACATATCAACCGACCCACTATTGGATGAGTTACCAGGGATGAAATACCCGGCTTTCCATTAAAAGGTATCTTTTCAGTTATTTTCTTTCCTATTGATCTCTTATCTTATCACATTGGCTCGTTTGTTTGCTGTTAGCAATAACTTATTATGCAATATCCTATATCATATTCATTTTTATGCGGTTGTAACATTTTTTTATGATAATACACTTTTTAGTCATTTTAACCAACTTTTAATGACTACTTTTCTTTCATTTTTAATTTTTGTTTTCCATTCCTTTCCTTCTGTTATCTTTCCTTTCTTTCTAAACATCCCAAATTCCATTATTTCCAGTTAATAATCGTATGTATTATTATTTTTCGCTTTCTTTCGCCCTTTCGTTACTTTGAGATAGAATTAATCATTCTCTATTTATGGGCCCTATTTGTTTTTCTAGATATTGCTAAATTATGATTGACGTTCCTAAAATTAATTATTATTTAATTTCCTTAAATGTGTCTTATTCTTTAGTATAATTCTGCTATTTTGCTGATTATTTTCAATTATCTTGATTCTGTTTTATCTTTGTGACTCGCTAGCTCTTCTAAATAAAAGGTCGCTATCGTCACAGAAGTATGTGAGGAATTAGTTCACTTTTCAATAACCAAACATTTTCAAACCTTTGTTATCTGCGTCACTAGATTTGATCCACAACTAATTCACTGGATTTCTAATCTTAAACGAATGACTTCATTTCTAACATAATTTCAGATAGACACATTTTTTAGGATATGATATCAATTAGTAAGCTAAATAAAGTAAGTATATTTAAATGTTTGTTGGAATTTACATTAAAAAATCTAAACCAATTAATAATATTTATGAACTGGGTCACCTGTTATTAATTATCGAGGCCCCAACATTACACACATATCACATATCAACTTAAAAATTTCAAAATACGAATGATATTTATGATCCATATCGGTGCTACTAATTGTATTAATTTCACAACCCCTGAATATTATCCCTATAGCTCACGTTTTTATATATGATGTTTGTTCCATCGGCAACATTTCTCCCCCATGCGAAATCCTCTCATTTTTTCCAGCGAGTAGTAAATTGGAGCATTTACTACATCGTCGAAAAACCAACACAAAAGCCGTCTATTGATTGCACGTGCACGAGCCAGAACATCAACACAATCGCACCATCGCGCTACTGAACGAACACAAAGATAAATCACTCAATTTGCCGCATACATCGATGCTGTTTTAGGCAGGACGAATTCAGCTCAGCTGTTTGATTTCACGGTGTAACTTCGTTTTGACAGGCGAAATTATACGGACGAAATATTTAACGGAATATTTTAGCGGTGCGTGCGTGTACGCCACCGAGGCATTCGCTAGAAGAATTAGCGGCGTGAGCGCAAAGAACAAAGACTATTTATTCGCTGGTTTAATATCAGCATTTTTGTTGTTTCCTTTGTACCCAACACTTGGAAGGAGTACCGAAAATTATTAACATGTTGGCTGCCTTTTTTAATTCATTCTAGGTGATCATTCAAACTTAACATTCTTACTATATTTTTTTGTCTTCTTAACACATCTAAATAAACAGTTCTATAAATGAAAGCCATAGAAGACAAACTAAAGACAAGCTATCTACAAGGGCGATATCGAAGAGTGAAATAAATAAGCAACGAAAAATACAATTTTATTAAAAAACTGAGGTAAACACTTTTTTTGGTAAAATATATTTTAAGATATAAATATGTATAAAAGATATATTCATACATCAATGAAGTAATAAAGAGATGCATGATAAAAATAAAAATAACTACATAATTTGCATAGATGGAACACATGGGCAAAATAGAACAAATTATGAAATATTAACAGTACATTTGTAAAAATTGATATTTTTTATAAGATATTTACTAATTAATTTAATAAGATATGTGATTTTGTGATATTTTATTCTTTGAATCTTATATCAATTTTTTTGATTATTTACTTTATAGACCCAAGTTTTGGAAAATCAATAATTTATTTAGTCATTGTAAATATATTACTTTAATATAATTTGCTAAATTGTAAAAATTAAATTACCTAGTTGTATTCGTTATTCTTTTAATATATTATATATATTTGACAATTCAATGATGGACACGTAGTGATGTAATAGAAACTTACAGGGTTATAAATGAGAAGAAGAGGCCGTCGAGTTTTTTTTTTTTTCGTTTTCTAGATTGACGAGCTAGAACCAAATGGTTCTCGGCTGATGTCGCTTCAGGTTCGGGATATGTTTGTTTTGCGGGCGACGGAGACCTTGGGTTACGACTGGGACTGCCGTAGTTTGTTTACTACCGGGATTTGTGGACAGGTAGGGATTTTATTAAGGTGTTATTGTCTGCTAAGGTTCCTATAGAGAACCTCACACTGAGCATGTTTATGAAATTTTTCACAAACGGGATGCCTGATTCGAGGTGTGTGTTGACGTTCCTCATAAACCATGGGGCTCTGAGTAACGCACGGACTTTTTTGGATTGGAACACTTGGAGCAGTTCAGGTTGTCTCTCCGAGACCTACCTGTACCACACCTGAGCTCCATTTTATACAGAGTCGCTTTCTATGGGATTGGAAGTTTGCTTTTTCTGCAGAGTAGAGGAAATAATAGGCTGTACACGCCATTTCCTTTGCAAATGGCGTGCTGAATTTGGGCAGACCATTAAAATGCGGTCAAACTGGAGACCGAAGACTTTCTGGAGCCAAGGGATAGGTACTTTATCGATTTGGCGGCAATAGGCGCGAAACTCCTTCTTGCGGTGGAGCAAAATAGCCTGAGTTTTGCTCGGGTTAATCTGAAGTCGCCAGAATTTGTACCACGCTATCGCTTGGATCAGTTGAATAGGGCTGGGGCTAATGTAGAGCCTTGCAGTACTCCTGCAGAGATTTGTTTACAAAAAGAGACTGCGTCACTGATCCTCACCTGAAAGGACCATACCATCCAATTATGAATCTATCAGGGGTCATTGGTAGACCAAATATTTTAGCTTTAAAAACTAGGCCCTTGTGCCATACTTGGTCGAAAGTCCATTGCCTGGTAAATAGATGCTGCGACGCGGGCAGCTTGATGAAGGCACGAATGTTTAGCACGGAAACCGAATTGTTCATTTGGAATTATATGATGTACGTCTGTGAAATCGTTTAAGGCGTTTAATATCGTCACTTCGGCAAGTTTGAAGAGTGAACTAATCAGACTGATTAGCCTGTGGTCATAAGGGTTAGACTTCGTTGTTTTTTTAGGAATAACAGCGACAAGCTGATGTTTCCAGGACTTTGGGAAATGCTTTAACCTCAGGAGGGAGTTGATTATGTTGACAAGTTCCGATAGTTGCTTGCTGGTGAGGTTTTTTAGATGGTTTATTGTTATACCATCAGGGCCTGGAGCTTTTTTGGAAGACAGGCGTTTTATGGACAGCTGAAGGTCTCTGGGAGAGACTAGGCTCTTCAGAAGATGAACTGACCGGAAATCTTTCCTCTTTAGAGAGGGAGGCCATCGAGTATCTCCGTCGGGGTTTTTATAGGCGCAGCACCATCGTTGGGTCCTTAGTTAATGGCGGAATTTTGGTTTTTTCTCTCTTAGTATTGAGAATTCCATAATTCTGTAGGAACCTTTTGACTCCTGGGGAATACCATACTATTTAGGAAAACCAATTTATATTGTCTTTATCGCTAATTGTCCTGATACAAGATGGATGCTCACATATATATGCTAAAGTCAGATATCAATATTGTTTTAATTATATAATCTCTGTTTTAACATATATAGATGTATTACAAATAAAAAGAAATATTAGTAACCTATAATTTTTAAATTATTCCCTTTAAATGATTAATTTAGTATATTATAATCAAATTTCGACCACAGATGAATAACTAATATATATTATTTGGCGACTAAGATGGAAGTTTCCTATAATTACGATGGCTATAGGAATATAAAATAAAAATAACAGAGTAAAATGGAAGATGACCAATCACCCACATGTATATAGATATTTATAAAAGAAATATGCGTCATTTTACCATAATGTATATAGATTACGATAAATGATTGTTATGTATGCTTAATATATGTTAACTATATGAATATAAAGTGAAAATAACATATAAGCACTGAATGAACAGTAGTGTTACTAGTGCACTCACTGAACGCAATGCGTGCTAGGGAGAAAGCCACACGCTAGATACGCTGCCACCAAAAGGAAGCAGAAAACACTTTCGGTGGCTTTTATGTAGGTTTCAAGCAATACATAGATCATAACTATGTATCAGTAACTTTAGCCACTTTAACGTTAATTTCTGGATTATACAGTAATTTATATTTACATTTTTCACCTTGAAATTATTATCTTTGACATGCCAAAATTTAAGAAGTATGGGGAATACACTACGATCCGAACAAATAAATTGATAGAGTAAAATAAAATATATATTGATGGATGGATAAATATATAAATAAGTAAAGCATAAAGCAATGAGAATAATAAGTATAAAATAACAAGTGGAGAATTATAAATGAATGACAACAAACGAAAAACAATAAATAGAATATGAGAACTGAACGCTAAAAAT
This sequence comes from Rhynchophorus ferrugineus, assembly GCF_030347505.1. NCBI lineage: Eukaryota > Metazoa > Arthropoda > Insecta > Coleoptera > Curculionidae > Rhynchophorus > Rhynchophorus ferrugineus. The sequence continues at coordinate 82,754,403 of NW_027472580.1, read as the reverse complement.
ATAAAATAATAATTGAAATATTATAAATGGGAATTTAATAACTAACAAGTGATAAATAAAAAGATAAATACAGTGTGAACAAACTCAGCATTTGATGAAGTTGAACGTAGTGATTCTGGCCATCGCGTCTTTAGAAAAAATAGAAAAACTTTTATGAACTTCAAACATCCCTAAGGTGTGATAACATCTAACAAATACAACCTCCAAAGAAAGATCAACAATGTTGCTATTTATGGCAATTATTTATGTTGATAAGTATTCGCGGCGGCAACAAATCATACATAAAAAAGAAGCGGCAATCCAACCCAATTCCTTTACATTATTGTTCACAACTTTAAAAACTCTTGAACGCGCCAAAAATTGATTGTCTAAAATATCGAACTACGGGATGGAATTCTAAGCATCACAGATATTCGCCACGATCTATGATTTCGTTCATTGGTACAGGTCTATGTTTATACTATTTATTCTAAAATACTTAAGTATCTGTGAGCCTCTATCCTGTATCAGAAAAATAGCGATAACAATAATCTGAATTGGTCTTTACAAATAGTATGGTATTTGCTAGGAGAAGTTTTTATAGAATTATGGAATTTGAACACTAAAAGAGAAAACACCCAAGCCCTGCCCTCTATCAAGGACCCAACGATGGAGCTGGACCTATGAAAACCCCATCACAGTTACTCGACGATGTTCTTCTTTCTCCAGACCCCTCTGAGTAGCTGTGTCGTTACCAGTGAGCTGTCAATCACTCAAATAATTCATAAGTAATCCCGTTAGTTTATATCACTTCACCACGTCAAGTCTCATCTTTGCGTGTACGTATTGACACAGACAATATGGTCAACGTAGAATTTAACATTTCTGTTTATATTTGAAGAGTATATGTGAAAAGGAGAAGGAATTCATTCATTCATTTTTTTAAGGTATTCTTTTTTATCGTGTACCATTTATCGCTCATTTAGTAAAATAAAATAATTCACATATGCGACGACCAATGAACTGGAGCTTCCAAAGAAATTAAGTTAAATTAAATACAAACAGACCAACTTCTAGACATAAAAGGCATGATGTAATTTAGATATAGATAAAACCATTACACTAGTTAACTGTACATATAGAGAAAGAATCAATAGAATGATAAACAGAAAAAAAACTACGTAAAGAAACTCCTAACTGCACAATGCACCAATAATAATGGTTTGTTAACTGTAATACGTTATTATCAGTATAATTGGTTCCTGATAAATATTATAAAACATTTACTTCAGAAAACAAATTAATGAAATGTTACAATTCTTATTCTCTTGATTGTTAGACATTTACATTTTATTATATTATAAGTTAAATATTAATAAATTTAATATTAATATATCAAAAAAAATTAACGACAATTTGAATATTTATTGTGTGATAGATACAAACCGTTTTATCAATGATATATATGGAATCGACGACAATCGTCAATATCAACAAATATTTATCGAATCGTTTCGATTTTTGGCATATTATCCTGGAATAAAAACGGTCATGAACGTTCAGTTGATAGACACAATAGCACAAAGCTTGTTTGCCGAAAATATAAAAAGAGAAACGTAAAACCGCTGATTGATTGCCAGTGTGTGGCTAAGCCTATCCGTACAGATAAACAACCGAGGCCGACGCATAAATTTACTCCACGCCTGATCGTACAGTTTACTTCGGCTATTAAATTTTACGATACCCGATTTTGGGAAGTAGATGGCCAATAACAGAATATCTATCCGAATACAAGCGTGTGGGTCATTCATTTTATAGAACAAATAAAATAAAACCCCCGAAGTGGCCGAACATAATAGATCTTTTAACTGACTACTTTTGAAAGTGATGTTCCTTACGTTTGTCGATATATAAAGTGGTACTTATATAATACATGAACAAGCATGATTTAGAAGAGGAACAATATTTTTTCATTTCTTTTTTTCAATATTAAATATAGGTGTTAAAAATTATGGAAATTGTACTAATTTACACACAAAGTACTCTTCGACATGCTGATTACGTAGCGGATGGCCAAATTGAACTATCCGTTACAGTTTGAGAGTTATACGCTATTAAACATTTAAATATTTTAACTGATTGCCGCGTTTCTCCTTATTCGCCAAAATTAAAAATTAATGTTGATAATTTACACACAAAGTACTAGAAAAGTGTCATTTTATGTAAAGATAGTTTAAAAATATATATGTAAGCACTAAATACCTAAGACTGAATATCAAAAAAGATCCCTTGGTGAATCGAATAATTACGGACGTGTAAAGTAGGGGTCTATAAAACAAACGTAGTGGAGGCCCAGAGAAGTTTTATAAAAGCTGCACATCCGTCACTAACGGCATGAAGCATTTGATGCTAAATGTTTTGTTAGTCATTAATTACAAGTTATCTTAACAAATTACGCAATGAATCACAATGAGTAAATATTAAAACAAATATTCGTTACTGTAACAACAACTACGTTAAATAGAGTAATTACCGTATATATAGTCAATTCAAAACAGTAGTGACACGTGTGTGTCCTTCTCTTTTTATTCTATTTAAAAAGAAGTAGAATGCTGTTAAAGAAGTTCGATCATGTAACTGAAACAGTCTGCAAAAGTTGTCCGTTTATCAAACATCTGCAAAATTCTTCAAAATATTATAATTACGGGTTATAAACCGGAAAACCGTGTTTATGCGAAACAGGTGACAAATTAAGATTAGCTTGTTGTTAGCTGTATCAGAGATTAAATAGTTATAAATAATGCAAAAAGAAGTAAGGAGTTTTTTCAATCGACACATAATTTAATACAATTATCTCAGAGATAATTATTAGTCTAAAAATATCCATAAAAAGCCAAAAGACATACAGCTATTTGAGGAATGTAGACCATCCCTTCATACACCTTTGGGTAATACAGGATTTAAGTGGTGTAAAGATAAACCACTTTAAAAGAATACAATTTTTAAAAACATATAACGAAATCAAGGAAGAATTATTATATCAATTTATATATTTAAATGAGACATACATATTTCAGAATGGTACATTGGGTCGCTAATGGGAAGAAGATAATCAATATAGTTTAAAGACAACAAAAGTTGATGGAAAAAGGTAAACGTTGGAATAAGTATCGATTAGGTTTTGTTAGTCATAACATTTATTAATAATTCATTGCAGATATATAGTTCATCATGCTTGAAACAGGAATGCTTTTATTCCTGGTGTAGAATTAGTGTTTTACTCTAAGTACAAGGGTGACTACCATCGAGAAATAAGCCATAACTTGTTTTTGCAGTAGTTTGAAAATCAGCTTTTAAAGAACTTGGAGGAAGCATCAGTTATTGTTAAATGTTTGAATGATGTTTGAAGTTTCGCTGACGATTACAAAGACAGGGTGATGAAAGAGGAAACAACTAAAGGTCAGTATACACTTCATATACTTTAATTGTAGGGAATTGTATTATAGAGTGTAAAAGCTTTATGATCATGTGTGTTACTGTTCAGAATATACATAAATAGTTGTTTAACATGTATGAGATATATGAAATATATGTACAGATAGTAACAGGACAAACTAAAGAGAAATATAGTAATATCATAATGACTTTACAAGGATACATTGTATCGAAAGAAACAAGAACAAAGCATAAAACATAAATATGCTCTCTAATGAAAATAAAATACATTACTCAGATATACCATTATTAAGTGGATTAGGCCTTTGGGGGATACAACTACATACAAAATACATACTACATACATTCAATCTCTATGATATTCTCAGGTTCCAGGCATCCATAAAAATTATTGCCTACTACAGATTTTAGTTAGATAACGCTATTGGTTCGCGTTTTTTTATCCCATTACTTACTGAAGTTATATTGACAGCATTCTCAAGTTTATGCTAACAAATCACAATCGCCTAATCCATTAAAATCAATATAACTCAAGCCATTAGAAGCTGTACTATATCATATTTGTCTTTCAAATAAAATATCCTTAAGGCAGTGATTAATTAATATAATAATAATTAATTAATTAATCACTAATCCGCCGTCATTAATACATAAAAAGAATAACATGAATCATTTCAAGAAAATTGTCATGATTAATATATATCGTTCCATGTTCCTTGTATGATAAACTATCGGAATAGGGACTCCTTGGTATAATAATTTTCGTGACAACACACGAAGAAAGCCCATAAAAGACCGGTATATCAAAATTAATTCTAAATGTTATAGTTAAAATTAAAAATATGGATTTCCTTCTCACTCACAAGACAAATAGTTTGCTTCTCTAACTAAAAATTAATACTGTTTTATAAAATAATCTTCTTTTCAGATTCTAAAATGTATTTAGCCTTTAATGGACATTAAACTACCATCTCAAAATGTAGTGCTAAAGTCTTCTAAAACTGTCACCAGATAAAAGGATGGGGGGCTTTTTGGTATGCGGATAACGTAAGGCAAATAAAAAGCTTAATGAAACCGTAAAAGGGCTGATATAGGTTCTTGTTAATTAAAATTTTGCGAGGTGTCGTTCTACGAAGTGCATAGTTTTACAGTTCGTTTTTCTTTACAATTTGTAGTCTTTCGTAGAGAAGTAATTTGCTTTGGATATCGATTCGAAAGAAAATTGTGTACAATCATACATTGTCATGTTCTAAATATGTATTCTTAATGCTAATATAATCACAATTTTTAATTATTATTGACACCGTTCTATATTTGTCTCTGTTCAGATCCTACAGCTTTAATTTACTTCATATTAGATAAGTATTGAGAAATGCAATATAAGTTTTTACTAATAAATGATTTTAAAGTCGCATTTTTCTAGTAATACTTATCCAATAAGTCATGCTCTAGCGCTTAGATATGCTATGTAAGTAAACTTGTTTCTTATCTTTGAAAAGATTGAAGATTTCGATTTATAGCATTATCTTTAAACAGTTCTTTTAATCGTTTGTATGACCATTAATATAGGATCAGCCAGTGACGTATTTGTACTGTAACGACCTTGAGGCACATATATATTTTTATCTTAGAAGTTGTTGAACACGTGCGGTATGCCAGCAGCGGTGTCCAGTAAACTGTAACGAAGACCTGGCAACACCGAGACTTTAATCTAGAATATCACTGAAGGGTATTTTGGATCATTCAATCGCTGACCATCGTTCAGTTCGAAAGTGCTACCATCGACTGTCCAAGCGTCTCTTCAGGTAATACGGCGCCTCTGCCTTCTAATCCCTTTTATATTTTATATAACATCAATAAACAACGGTTACCTCATGTAACTACCACGTTATATTTCCTCATAAAAAACATAATCCCCAAAATACACTTGAAGCCAATAGGCTATTAAAATCTTGCTGTCCCCCCTGACCTCTCGAATTCATTGCCCTAGTTCACAATCACAATAATAAAAAATTTTATCAATAATATCTTATAAGGACTAACAAATGTTTTCTTATTTATAACTATATATAATTGAAATAGTAAGTCCTTCATCAGTCATAACATGTCATAACATTACAAGAGTACAAATATATTTTTAAACATGTTAATGGTATTGGGATTCCAAATTGTGATAAGGTAACATAACATTTTTTTAAATACAACTTCTCTCGAAACTCTCGAAGCAGTTCAGCACCAGTGACAAATGATACAATTAAATTCGCCAGTATGATAGAAGAGCTGTGAGCACATTTCAATTTATTAGTGAACGAAGCTATATATTGACTTGAACTATGTACAATACTGAACATAAAAGCCTATCTCAGCAATATTTTATACCATCAAATACTTAAAACATAAGTATAGGACAACAAATTGTCTTAAATGCTAATAAGGAACATTGTATATATAAAAATATTTATAATAAATATAAATAATAAAGGATAAAAAATCGACAGTCTTAATCATATAGTTGTATTTAGGATTATTTATATTTATGTTCATGTATTTTTCGTATTTGTTGATCATAGAAATTGTAAGATGATATAATTTTTCTCTTTTGTATTATCTATATTTTGAATTTGATAATATATGCGGAATATTTAAGTATTAATACGTTCTAATGAGATTATTTAATCATTAGAAAGAGAAAATACCTAAAATTCCTATATGGTTTAAATGTTGTAAGAGGTTATTTGAAAAGTCCCCAGCCTGGCACATAGATGGCTCTACTAGAATTAAATTCATATATTTTTGAGTTAACCCTAGCCCTCAAAAGATGCGTGTATATATTTGACAGCGGTCGGTTTATTAATTTGTGAATTGTAGCATTTTGAGTAAAATAGCTTTTGTTATTGTGAAAAAAATTGATAAAAGGAATTTTGCGTATTGATAAAACATTGCTTTTTGAAGTGAAATATATAGTTGAAGCAAAACCTTGGCTTGATGCCGAGTTGCCAGACACTGTCCCAGGAAATCAACCATCAAGAATTGGTATGCTAAGTTTAGACGTAGTGAAATGAGCACCGAAGTGTATGCAGTGGACGCCCAAAAAAGGTTGTTACTGACGAAAACATTTTAAAAAATCCAAAAATGATTTTGAATGACCGTAAATTAAAATTGAATAAAATAGCAGACACTCTAAAGATATCAACTGAATGTGTACATTATATCATTCACGAATATTTAGGTATGAGAAATCTGTATGCAAAGTCGGTGCCGCGCGAGCTCACTTTTGACCAAAAACAACAATTGAGCTAGCGTAGTAAATCTGAGTTTTTGCGTCGATATGTGAGAATGTATGAAACATGGCTCCACCATTTTACTCCGCAGTCCATTCGACAGTCATCCGAGTGCACACGACGAACCCGCTTCAAAGCTTGGGAAAACGCAACAGTCGGCTGGCAAGGTTCTGACGTCTGTATTTTCGAATGCGCATGGAATAATTTTCATTGATTAGCTTGAAAAAGGAAAGACCATCAACAGCGACTATCATGTAGCGTTATTGGACCGTTTGAAGGACAAAATCGCCGAAAAACGACCGCATTTGAAGAAAAAGGAAGTGCTGCTTCACCAAGATGATGCACCATATCAAAAATCCATGAATTGAGCTTCGAATTGCTTCCTCATCTACCTTGTTCTCCAGATCTGGCCCCCAGCGACTATTTCCTGTTCTCAGATCTCAAAAGAATGCTCGCTGGTAAGAAATTTTCGTCGAATGAAGAGGTGATCTCCGAAACTGAGGCCTATTTTTAAGCAAAGAACAAATTGTACTACAAAAATGTTATCGAAAAGTTGGAGGGTTGCTATAATCAGTGTATCACCCTTGAAGGGAATTATGTTGAATAAGAAATAATAATTTTGCCAAAAAAATGTGTTATACTATGGTAGGCCGGGGACTTCTCAATTAACCTGTTAATGATTTTTTTTCATATTTGCTATATATGTTTAAAAAATTGTCAATTTATATATAATTTTTCACGTGTTTTCTATATAGTTATTAAAAGGTTAATCGTTTTTCTTTTATTGTGTTATTATTTTTATTATTATTCTTTATATTTGCTGGTATTATGAATAGCCACTATCGAGCTCTCTGGTGGCAGAACAAATCAAAACTTTTCAACGATTAACATATGGCAGATTACCTTCCGTGTTCTGAGCTTTGGCGTTCGAATGGTTCGCAATCAATAGTTATAAATGTAATTTGTAACATTTCGAATTAATGTTGACATATTTTTTAAAAGTACTCCGAGTTGAACGATAAATGTTATGTAAAACGGTGTTTTACGCTTTACCTTTACTTATAATTAAGAATAATTAGAGATAATGTAGTTGTAACTTAAAATCTTATCAAATAATTATACCGATATAAAACAATTAAAACCGTCGAACGCATATAAAAACATTTAAGAGCAAACGTCAACCAATTTAAATATGAAATTTAATTTACAACTCGTAATAACTTAAACTTTATATTGTTAAAATATGCATATTAAAACCGTATAGATATGGAAATAAAGATAGCATTGCTCTATAAAGAGTCTCATTTAAATAGGAGGCTTAATTTTCGACCGGTGTTCGTATAAAATGCCGAAATTTAAATGGACAAGAGAAGAAATGCACGTCATGTACTTCGACGTAGGGCGAGTTGGGATTTGAAAGAGGACGAACATAAAAGGGCTATTATCCGGTCCTTTTGTAATGCGGATACCATAAAACAAATGCCAGCGTTTAATTAGATCGTTATAAAACGGAGCAGTTATTTTTTCGGCTTTTTTAATGAAAAGTACACATATACACGGCACACGTCAAACATATTTCCAAATAACAATCGGAGGGGTCGTAATGCCGTTGTGGATGTTTCGTAAATATCGTCGTTTCAATTTGCAATGTTTTTTCGATAAAAAAAATATACGTCCGTTTTTATATCTTGCGTGTTTTATATTTTGTTCATATTTCACTGAATATATTGTATGTATACTACAGTTATCGACTTATACTTGTTACGCTATATGACCTAGATTATCCTACTGGTATTGTTAACTTCCTTAATAGCGAATGAATGAGAAGGGTTGGTTTGGTTTTAACTACAGAGTCGCTTTATACCGCCTTTCAACCAGTCGCCATTTCGTAAAATAAAATAAATATTACCTAAATAAATTAATTGTTTTTGCTTTCTAAAAACTTTGACATTTTATAACTGGCGCAATCAGTAAAATTTCTGGGAGATTATAACACAGTTTTCTTTTGAATTCATCCAATTAACCGGAATCAAATTAATAGTCAAGAAAATAAGACAGGTTGGCGTTGTATTGGTATCGTTAGGCTCGAAAAATCTGTTGGTGGTGTTAAGTAGAGTTCGGGTAGAAGCATAGCAGCTGAAGCTATAAGGCTACAAAATGTGGATTAAAGATGCTCAAAGACACCTAGCCTTAAGCTGTTCCAATTATTCGAAACGTTTTTTGACGTAGTTAAGTGCAATTTGGGTAAATAAAAGGATTACAGTCAAAGCTATGAGGTCATAAAAGGTGCGGTTGAAACTGCTCCGACGACCGCTAGCCCTAAAATATTTCAAATGCACCTTAGTTCACGAAAAGTGGACTGATGTTGCTGTAAATCAACGTACTCTACTAAAATGTTGACAGAAGCTTGTAGTTCAGAGTGAATGGCCCCAAGGAATCAGTTTCTTAGCAGTAGACTATTGGATTATGGAGTTATCAAAATTTGAAAAACCATTCCGTAGAGAGTACCATGGAATCTTGGATAGAAACAGTGGCGTTTCGAAGATCTTCGGAAGTAAACTGGCTAAATATATCTAGATAATAATTAAAAATAAATGTCGGAATAGCTTCAATGTCGAGATTATTATCTAGATATAGCTCCCTCTAACCTTTGGCTATATTTATTAATTTCAAAAATTTCAAATCTCCTGGAGAAACAGTAGAGGCAACAGTAGTATGGACTGATACTGCATTTTATGTCTGGCACTAGCAAACACTTTACACATTAGTACCAATAAAAGACCAGCTAAAACTTTCAACGCTTTAAAAATGCTGATATTAGTACAACTAACAAAAAATGTTATTATCAAGTAAAAATGTTCTAGTTCTGTTGATGAAGCCGTTATGTTTGAACCACACACTCATAAGATTCATAAGATCCACATATAAATATAAAATATATAAATATATATTGTGTAGTAATTTTTAACTAGGTTGGTAGACTTTAACCGAAAAACCGAAAAACAATTCAAAAATATATCAACTAATGATATATGATATGTTGCATTTTTTTTGGCTCTAATTTTGTTTTACAGCTAAACTGCTTACTAATAAATAGCAATTCTTGAACAAGTCTGAAAATAAGCTAAATCTGAATATATTAAAAAATTAGCTAAAAATCAAAAACAAAAGTCAGAAAAATTCGCAATAAAACTTGAATTTACCAACAAATCCGTCAATACTTATATTATCCTGTTTGTTATATTCATAATTGAATGTAGTATGATACGCACTTTTATTACTTTTACAATTATTTATATAAATAACCAGCAAAGTCGCCTCTTACTGAGCACCACATACAAATTGATTTTAATAAAAAATGTGATAAACCAATATGTCATATGTTACCTCAACTTATACCAAGTGAATTTTAATTAAAATATATTATTTGCATGCCATAGCACAAAATTTAATGCATCAACATTACATAATTTCTATTTTCTTCTATTCAAGATTATTTTGCCCCCCAATTTAACAAAACCTAAACGTGAGACCTATTTAGTACCTCATGATAATGCTTAAGTCAAACAACTTATGGAGAGTAACTGGTGCAGGATGGTGTCACAATATATCATTATAGAAGTAAAAATGAGATCAAGTGAATTTGATACATTACAATCTTTGGGCACAACTGGTATAAACCCCAAAGATATAATAGAAATACCTAAAGGGAAAGCTCTAGCCTACCTATACGCATTCACCAGATATTCCTTCTTCCGACTGCCGTGTGTACCAGTTGATGACTCGTGTACTAGCAGCACTTAACTTCATATGAGGATTCGCTGCGAGAAAATTATTTCTAGTATTGACCCTAGAACAAAAGAAAAAGTGGTAAGTAAGGGTGTAACACTTTTTTAATAAAGTTACAATGCCTGTCTTGGAAAAAAGCAGTATTGCGAAATATATAACAGTATGTTGTTTGGCATAAATATGATAATAATAAAATACAGGAAGTATAAAACGATAAAGTTAATGAGCCAGAAGTAAGAGAGTTGGGTAGCAAATAAAATTTGTTTTCTGAACGTAAGTAGTTGGTCCGCTTTATCTGCAATATATTTCACTTTCTTTTTCTCGTTTGACTGATGAGGCAATATGTGAGGGTTTTATATCGACAGTAAAGTACAGATCCAGGCACGAAATTAAATATACCCCAAATAAAAACCGTTTTACGATAGAATCTGAAATTCTACTGAAGTAACCAAAAGTGTAATGTCGAACATATCCTTTTTTCTCAAATATTTTACTGTTTTAATGGCAATTTTATAATCCATTAATGTAGCATCGAGATCGAGGAATACTGAAAATAGAAGTTGTATTTCAGTTTTTAATGACTATATAAAACTTGAATATATGATGTTAGATCAAACATTTAATAGACGGAATTGGAATAAATGGAATTCTATATAATCTACTTACTAGTAATGGGAACTATCGACTGTTTAGTAATTGACTACTTTTTGCTATCGACTGTTTCAGTCTTAATCTTTGGTTCGTCTGATTTTATCACTTTTTACCAGTAACTGTTTCAGTCAATTTATGCTTATATAGATTTATATGTAATATATATATATATATATATATATATATATATATATATATAGTTATATCATTTTTTTTTGATAGTTTGCTTGTAATTAACAATCTGTTGTATATTAATATTATATCATCGTGGTATGATATTTTTCACGATTGTTAATGTGATAGGGTAAAAAGATTAAAATTGAGAATGATAAATAATAAAATATTTTTACTCCTTTTATGGCAATAATAGGTAAAATTTCGATTATTAAATTAAATAAAGCATTCATACCATTTCATTCAGATCATTTTTAATTATGTCATGGATCAGTTCTTTTGTTTAAGATTAGGTATATGTTTAATTTTTATATAGTACTTATGGTTATTGTACTTCTTTAGTTTTTAGATTTAATTTAAGTTCTGTTATATTGTCAATATCTATATATATATATATATATATATATATATATATATATATATATATATATATGTATATGTATATATATTGTAGTATATAATTTAAAAATAACAATTAACACATTAAAATGCAATAAAATTTTATCGGGTATTACTCCATTCCATAGAAAAATTATATTACTTTTTACAAATTCACAGAACATTCAAATATAAAAGTATTTATAATTCATTTAAAACTGAATTATAAATTGCATGTTATGTATTATTATTATAATAGTATTCAGTAATTTTTTTTCTTTTTCTTAAAGTTAGTTCGTAAAGAAATTTATACATCTACGTCTCCTTATACTACCGTTGGAATATATAACCACATATAAAATTAACTGCCCCAATCAATTATCTCTGTCCTTTCCTCTCTCACATTTTATACAGGAAAGGATTCGTACATCATCGTCTGATATCATAAATTGAAAAAAAAATCGAACCGTGCATTTGACTGAAAATAGTAATTACTCTTTTCTACTACTATTTTTTTTATTGGGAACTATTCAACGCTACTACTTACTTAAAAACCGCTTAGCTTTACTTTGGTAAAATAGTCAAACTAGGTCTTATGTATAATTAGCAAATACTGTTCACTTTTCAATTAATTTTCAATAAACCAAAATCAACTTACTCATCTAAAGTGTTCACAGATTATCAAGAAAAGACGATAGTTTGACGTTGGTCGAACAACCATGGCGCATTCTTAGTCTATAGATTTTCAGCACGATCGTCAGTAACAGCAAAAAGGGACTGGCTGAGAAAGCGCAGTGGATACTTTTACTACAACTGTAGTTTATAAATACGAGACAACGATGACATATATCCCTTCAATAATTCCTTGAAGAAAAAGTTCTTATATAGCGTGACTGTTACGGGCCTCATTGTTGCAAAAAATTGTATGTTTAGTCTAGTAGTGAGATATAAATTAAAATTAAAGGTTTTGTTTACAAAATAATTAGATTAGAACCGCCAGTTATTTCCATTAATAAGTATTTTTTATTTTAGACCTTACATATTTATTAACTTATATACGACTTCAAAATGTGACCAATTATCAATATTAGTGTAATATAGTAACAGCCTATTTACGGTTTCGTTTACTTTATATAGCACTACCATATTTACATATTTAAGTTAAATCTGAATGAACTTTTATATAAGAAAATATGCAGGCATTAACAGTTAGATATCTATATTATTAACAGGCCGATTGAAAAGTCCCCGCCCTGACACATGGATGGCGCTACTAGAATTAAATCCATATGTTTTTTATTTATCCCTAACCCTCAAAAGATGCGTGTATAAATTTGACGGCTTTTTTCTATCACCCTTGAAGGGAATTATGTTGAATAAAAAAACTAATTTTGGCAAAAAATAGGTTTTACTATGGTAGGCCGGGGACTTTTCAATTGGCCTGTTATATAAAAATATCTATAAATTCAAGTAAATAAAGAAGAATCCCAATAATTACTTACAGAGAAATTCACTGAAAGATCTAATAAATTTTGTCAATAATATACTTCCTGCTAAAAAAACTGTTAAGTGACAGAGATCGACGTGCATTAAAGCAAATGTGTCGAGATAAAACTGCCGCGGCAAAAGTAACAGCAAAACTCAACACTCATGTGGGGAATACTGTTTCAGCAAAAACAGTACCATGTAGCCCCATGAACCTAACATTAATAGAAGGTCTACGACTGTAAAATTTTTATAACGGAAGGCAACACTAAACTGCGAAAGAAGATGTGCAACGATCTTAAAACTTGACAACTTATTAGAAGAATATGGTGTGACGAATCATCAGCTACAAACAGGCAGGTTTAGCTATGAAAGAAGACTATGAGGGCCTATGAGATAAGAAGTCCGGGCTGCCTGGCTGCTATAGTGGTGTATCCCGAAGGTTTCGTTATGATTTAGACGGAAATGTCATGGTATTTAGACGGTTCTCTCGTTCACATAATTGACCGGAATACCGAAAATTAGTATCTCGACATCATCGATGATGAGGTTCTTAATATGATAGCCATTAATATGATTACAATATGGCCAAATTTCGCCATATTGTAAGATGATAATATGCCCATACACAGCCAAAAAGGTTCAGTCTTGGTGAAGCATCAAAATATCATCAATCATTTTTCTTTACCAACACAATCGCCAGACCTCAATATAATTAAACCTTTATGGCGAGGTTTTAGAGTAGCTTATATCATTAAAATAATACAAGTTAATATCATTGAAGCAACTGGCGCATATTTTGATACAAGGGTAGGACAGAATTTCATTCCAGTATTTAGTTATTGTTTATAGGTTAGGTGTGCATATATTTAATAAGAAAATATGAATATTGCTAATTCTTGTGATGCGAGAATTATATTGAGGTTACTAAATCAAAATAATGCTCCAAATTTAATATACAATAATTCATACCTACAGAGTATTCAGTGGGGTATATTACTATAAACAGTTAGAATATCTCAGCATAGATGAGATTATAGATGTATGTTAAATGTACCGATAAGTACTGATAATGCATGGTATTGTTAGTATCAATAACAGACGATGACAATGGTAAAAACTAGCAGTGATAGAATATCCACGATAGTTAACCACAATATTAGTCCATAGTAATCAATAACATTAATATACAATATTAATACAATAGGCCAGATTGGTAACTGATATCAATTATAAGATAACATACTAAGATGAAATATGTGCACACAGTACTAAAGGAAGGTTACAACGACGTACCAGCCAGCTTGACCCTAACACCAACAATAATGAACCTGTAATGAGCTCAAGGCATGAGATCCGGCCACTAAGGTTTGTAGGTCCCGTTGGGATTAAACTAAAGGCTTATATAAATAAATAAATAAAATTCTTGCTATTATGCACTCACTTCTACACGTGATTATTTAACGCATACAAGTTTGGCCACTTTGGTTTTTCGGGTTTATAAAAAAGCTATAAAATACATTTTAATTGGAATTATAAAACTAATAATAATATTCAATTTACCATAATTTAAGAATTATGGAAAATATAGGAACATACGCGAAAACAATAAAATAGAGGAGAATAAAATAGAAAACCATAAATGGAATAAGGAATAGAGAATATTAAATGAAGAAGAATAAATGGAAAATACAAAATATTTGTAACAAGAAGACTGATAAATTAAAATAATAAATATACAATAATAAATGGATATATAATAAATAATGATTGAGATATAAACACAGAAAGCTGGAATATTTTGATAACAAACTCGTCATTTTAAAATTCAGGTAAAGCGAAAAAAAGTTAAATAAACTGAACAAGGAGAAAGTATTGAGTGTGACCTTTCGTCTTCAGAAATAAACTCTTATGAAGTTTTAAAATCCCCTAGACGTGTTAAGTTATGAGATCTAGCAAATACAGCCCCCGAAGGGATATCAACAATATTATCATTTATGCTAAATATTTCTGCCCCTAAGTATTCGTAAAGGCGACAAATTCTAAAATTAAAAAGAAGCTGCAATCCCGCCTAGTTCATTTACATTATCGTTCAAACCTTATTTAAAATACTTAAAGACCGAAAATTAGAAAGTCTAAGATATCGAACTACTAGATAGAATTCTAAGTACCATAGTTATTCGGAACGATTTATGATATCCTTGAATGGTATATTAATTGGTATGGTATTTTGTGTGTTTTAACAAAAAAAAATATTTAAAAAATCTAAACAGGTATAACTCACTTTTATACTTTCTAATTTTAGAAATTTTTTATAAAGTATGGCTTCACCTGTTATATAGAGACAATTAATAATAATTTGGAACAAATCGTTACTTGACAACAGCAAATTATCTATATATTTTATTACAGCCGAAGCTCATTTCGTTCTGATGAGGTTGCGATTATCGCTCGCAAAGAGGGCCCGTAAAAGAATCCCCCCGAACAAGCTGTTGGTGATAAATCCACACGCGAGCAGCACACTTGTGCAGAGCACCACAAATCAAACGGACCGCTTTTCGATTATTATTTAATTCGACTTTTTCGCTGATACGTGACGTTGCTTCGCTATCAAAATTCCTTCGGTGAAACGTCGACGGAACGTGACGCTTGCCCAACTGACAAGCCGTAATAAATTGAGCGAGTCTGATTCGAAGAAAATGAAGCGTTTTGTTTTATATCTGTTACGTGCGTGCAAATTGAACTGCGGAACACAAGTGTATGCACGTATATTGTCAACAATTATATTGAATCATAACAATCCCTATATTCACGTAAAATAGAATTTTATAAATGCAGAAAACCTTAAAAAACCTGTATACAAGAACATTTTAAGAGCTAATTGAAGAAAGATTTTGTACGTAATTCTTATGTTTTTGGGTATGCTGAATCCGAAAAAGACATCATTTTCGCCATAAGATGACACGTTTCTTGACAATTAATTATGGTAAATGAGTTATTATATTAACAATAAATATATTTTAATCTAACACATGTTGACTAGCATACATTAAATTCGTTTCTCTTTCGCAGTGAGGCTCCTCTTTGTACATTTTCATTGAAACGCTCCACTTTGGTTTTGTTATCTTTTCTCAATGTCTTTATTGTTCTGGTAAAATCGTTCACCTTCATCCTCTCCCATATCTCTAAAATTTTCCATAAAGTAGTCGAGGTGGGAATAAAGAAATTGTTCTTTCAGACTTATTGGGCAACCCGAAACTTGATATATATAGTCTATTCAAAAGAGTAGTGACGCACATCATGGATATATACCTGTCGAAAGTTGTAAATTCGTATTACAGTCAAACAATATTTCCCTTTTCATTTTATTATATTTAAAAAGAGAAAGAATGCTGTTTCCGAAGTTCGAATATCCAACGGAAAGACCCTGCAATAGTTGTGCGTTTCTCAAACGTCAACTGCCTGCAAACATTATTTTTACGTTTTGCTTTAAATAAATTTCAAATCGCGGTCAAAGGTTTTTATCACATTTTTTTTTTCACGCAAAAGGTTTTTATTGAAGATATTGTTTGCGCCTTGCAGCTGCACCGACTGTTAGTAAGGGCATGACAACTAAAATATATCAAAAAATAAAAAACAATATAACCTTAAATTCACCAAAAAGAAACCGTCTTTATGCAAAACAGGAGACGAATCAAGATCTGCTTAAATTAGGCATTCAAATATACGAATTGTATAATAACAGTATGTAGTTTTTTCATTCGAAACATAATTTAATACAACTATTTCAGAGAAAATTGTTAACCTGGAAAGTATCCATAAAAAGCAAAAAGAACATCCTTTCATACACTGTCGGGTAATATAGGATTTAAGTGGTGTAAAGAAAACCCACAAAAGGTTAAAATACAACTACCAAATATTGCATTTAAAAGAATATAATTTTATATATTTATATAATAATATTTCAAAATGGTACATTTGGTCACTCATAGCAAAATGATAATAAATATAGTATAAAGAGAACAAAAGTTGATGGATAAAAGTAAAAATTGGAAGAGCTATCGATTAGATTTTGTAAGTCATAACATTTATTAATAATTTATTGTGGAAATATAGTTCTCCATGCTGGAAAAAGGAATTGTTTAATTATTGGTGCAGAATCCGTGTTTTCCTCTAAGTCCAAGGGTGACTATCATGGAGAAATGAACCATAACTTGTTTTTGCAGTTGTTTGAAAATCAGCTTTTAAAGGACTTGGAGGAACCATCAGTTATCGTTATGTACAATGCACCATCTCATAGTACACTGGTAGAGAAGATCCCAACAAGTGCATCAACAAAGGCTGCAATTAAGGAATGGCTTAAAGTACATGAAATAAGTTTCGAACACCGCTGCCATCCGTTTTATCTAATTGCATTTTTCACATTTTTTTATATAGCCAATAAATAAAGGTCATATATTGTAACACCACGGTTTCATTTTGTTTTACCTCCATTCACCGAGCCACATCACTTATCCTAAAGTGGTGACCCCGACGTGATCTTTCGCAAAATTGGCTTTGGACTCGTGAATGGAGGGTACGTGCAATATCGTGTATTTTACGTGGCCATTATATATTTTGTTTCAAAATTTTCAATATTTTTAATTCGATTCGTTTACGATTTTACCTTCACCGAGCCACATCATTTACCCTAAATCATGAATGGCAACATGGTTGATGGTTGAACGATTCTTCGGGCATCGTACTGGCATGTCATAACATAACACGTCCAAGGGACGTTAGAAATTCATAAAAGTTCATTTCTGAAGACGCAACACTCGGACTTACAATTTTTTTCTTATTCAGTTTATATTACTGTGTTGTGTGCGGTCCAACCAGAGTTTCAACAGATGGCGAGTTTGTTCACAGCGTATTCCAGTTTTCTCTTTTTAATTCTTATTTATTATTTATTATATTATTTATTAAATCTCCATTCATTATTTTCTATTTATCAGTCTTCATTTATTATATTGTATTTATTATTTTCCATTTATTCTTCTTCATTTATTATTTTCTATTTATTATTTGAAACATTATTGTATAAACCAGAAACTAACGCCAAAGTAGCCAGACTTGCTGCTGTGTAGTTATGATTTATAGAAAACATGAAGCACACATAAAAGCAACCGAAAGTGCTTTTTGTTGGCCGCTATTAGTGTATTTATCGTGTGGCCTTTGGCTTTTCCCTTGTACGCATTGCACGTTTTGTCATAGCTGAAGCTGAAGAAGAGTATTACTTATTCATTTATTTGAGTTTTTAGCTAATTCTAGGCAGGCCTACTAAGATTAGTGGAACGATCTCGTGAGTCTGCTGCTCTTTATCTCACTTCACGTCCATTATTCTTAGTGTTAGGGTATAATCTGATACGTCGCGCGTTAAATTCCTCGTACCGTGTGCACATATCGTGCACACCCTATCATAGTTTGTAGGTTATATAATGAGTGTCCGTCAATATTATTG
Organism: Rhynchophorus ferrugineus; assembly: GCF_030347505.1. NCBI lineage: Eukaryota > Metazoa > Arthropoda > Insecta > Coleoptera > Curculionidae > Rhynchophorus > Rhynchophorus ferrugineus. The sequence goes on along the minus strand of NW_027472580.1, from coordinate 82,735,710 downwards.
GCTACTATTGACTAACATTATTACTAAACATCCTGGTTATTCCTTCATTGTTGTTCCTTAACATTGTCATTGTCTTTTATTGAGATTATCATACCATCCATTACCAGTATTTGTCAATACATTTACTTATCGATACAGATGGCAATATTTTAACTTATATTACCTGATATTAGAAGTATATATCGTAAATATCACCTATCTCTAGTATATTTCAAGTATATTTAATTCCCTTTAATTCCACCCTTGTCATTGATTATTGGTTGCTCAGGTACGTTTCATTAGGTTTTCAGAACTATCGCCCGACCACCTCGAACATCAAGATCTCGAGCGCTTATTTGCTTTATTTATTTTGATATTTATTGAGTAAGTAGTTATTATATCATCTATTTAGATCTTGTTATTATTTATTTAAGATGTTAAATTGTTTATTATTGTTTTATTAAATATACGTTAATTAATCTACTGCTAGGTTCTCTGAAAATTATTTGAATGTTTGAGCTGGGTTGTCTTCATATAAGTCTTGTAATTCCTCGTTTTCGAATTTATTTAGTTTTTCAGGCTGCTCTTTTTCAGGTTTGTTCTTTTATATTGCCGAAATGAAGAAACAACTGAGAAATGATGGTTTGTTTTTAGTTCTTATATGTAATTGGTTTTAGGTCTGAAAAATAAGTAGTATTTTAGAGGGGGGTGAAGTAGAATGTGGCAGTTTAATAATAATTTATATTCCCTAGTCGTCGCGTTTAAAAATTTAATCGATTTTGTATTTTTCTGTACGTAGAGCCAATTCGTTATCGGAAAAATATAAAACGTACAACGTAATGCCGGTATAAATTTTTGCGAACCCCGAATGGAAACGTTACCTGAACACATAGAACAAGGCTTTATTTTAATGGTTGTCATATTTTCGGTCTACCTTGCAGCTCATGGCGCCAAGGCGATGAAAAATAATAGGGTAATAAATTTCGAATGTCTCTTCCTCCATTTGGCAAAAAGTGTCAGATCGCGGATTAAATTATTTTTATGGTTCGCGGGCTCCGATTTTACGGTCCATCCGATGAAATATCGTCCGGAGGAGTGTTTGTGTCCTCGTCCTTTTCCCTCATTTTTAATTACGCCGATCTGATTGTTTTTGCTGCGGCTGACAATCGTTCTACCATATGTAGCAAATATCCATTGTTCAGATACTAGGATGAAGATCCCCGTACATACCAGTAATTTATTTATTCATGAAAAGAGTGAGCGAATTTAATCGTCTCTAGACGATTTTTGAGGGAGAGCAGCTGTTCAAATATATACATAGAAATTAAAGATTCCGTTGAGGAGTAGATTTAAGCACATTATTTCTCCTTGAAAAACAATTGATTAGTTTTAATGCGATTACAATTATCAGTATAACAATAAACTTGAATTAAAAGATATTTGTGTTGCTTAAATTTACTAATAGACCTTTTTAACCAATTTCTAAAAAGGAGGAAGTTCTATGTTCGGCTGTATATTTTTGTCAATGTATGTTTACCGATTTCTCCGTCAATTGTAAGACGAATAAAATTTATTTTTATTCGAAAGATTGGATTTCCGAGGTGGTCCCATTGGAACCACATCATGATATCTTGGGGTGAGTGGGGGAAACTCTTCACATCTATCTAAAATAATCAAATATTTGGGTATAATGTTACTGCTGAACTGAAGTGACGGAAAATAGGAAGTTGTTCGGTGCAGAAGCCATTCAGCTTACTTTTAAAGCACTAACCATAGCACATAAGACCTCGTAGAAATAACAGGTCAATTGAAAAGTCCCCTTTTGTCATATACATTGCGCTACTAGAATTAAATCCATATATTTTTAGTTAGCCCTAACCCTCAAAAGACGCGTGTTTAAATTTAACAGCTTTGGATCACTAGTTCGTGAATTATAGCATTTTGGGTGAAGCACCTTTTGTTGTGAAAAAAATGGATAAAAAGGAATTTCGCGTGTTGATAAAATATTGCTTTTTGAAGGGAAAAACACAGTTGAAGCAAAAACTTGGCCTAACGCCGAGTTTCCGCACATTGTTCCCGGAAAATCAACCATCAAGTAATGGTATACTAAGTTCAGACGTGGTGAAATGAGCACCGAAGACGGTGAACGCATTGAAGGCCCAAAAGAGGTTGTTACCGACGAAAACATTAAAAATATCCACAAAATGATTTTGAGTGACCGGAGATTGTAATTGAATGAAATAACAGACACTCTAACGATATCAACTGAACGTGTACATCATGTCATTCACGAATATTTAGGTATGAGAAAGCTCTGTGCAAAGTGAGTGCCGCAATATATATATATATATATATATATATATATATATATATATATATATATATATATATATATATATGCATATATTACAATTAGTACATATATATTTATATATATATATATATATATATATATATATATATATATATATATATACACATATATATATTAGGATTTCTTAAAAGTCATATTTGGCCAATAGTAATCATTCGCTTACACGTAAGATACACTTACTTACAGTTTTTTTGCATTGATACAAAACTTCATGACACTTAACCTTTCTTGACTCTTCTTGTACCAGATGATATTTATTACCATTACTAAAATATAATTACCCCGCAACAAACCTATTAGTGTTGAGTACAAAGGCAGGCAGTGCCACTGTATAATAGATAGAGTTAGTGACTGAAAGCATGTATAACTTGTAATTATACTTAATTACAAGTTATTTTATAAAACTATTAATCAAACTAGGAGCATCTTTAACAGCAAGAAAACAATTGAAATATAAAACAAAAAAGCAGGCTTAACAATATCCAAACTAACTTTTTGGATGCAAAATTAAACCATAATTTAGGAAAACATTACTGAATTATTATGAAGTAATTGCAACATTGTTTTTTGAAAATATATAGACGAGACAATAAAGAGCCAGCTAATTGCATTTGTTATGCTGTGCAATGTAGTTGCTACGATAACAAATATTTATGTAAGTTTTTGATTATTTATCTTTATACGTTGGCGATATAGTTTTTATATAACAAATTTACATAGCGTGTATTTTTATAATTGCTGGACCGTTGAATTAACATCGAGTAGCGAAATCAAAAAACACATTTCCCATATTTTTTTAATATTAAATAATTAAATTGCATAAACCAAATAACAAACAACTGGAAAATATTATTTCAATATGAGAAAATGTAAATATTTGAAATGGCGAAATCGTCTATTTTTCATATTTATATTGCGATGCCATTTTTTATACATTTTACATCATGTTCCAAATAAACATATTTTTGTAATAGTAACTAAATAAATATATATATATATATATATATATATATATATATTTAATTATTTAATAAATCAACAGTTATATCAAATAAACTTTCATTATTAATATTAGTAATATTTTTCAACTTATTCTTGTTGTTATTAATCGTCACATGCACAAGTCGTCATCGGCAATATAGAACACTAAATATGCCTATATATTACTAAATATTACTAAATATGCTACCAAAACAACAAACAAACGAGATAACTAGGTGTAGCTACATATACAGTAATTATTTTTGAGTAAAATCCGTAAATTAAATTCTTCAAATCATTTAGCGCAAAAAAATCGTTCAAAATAAAGATTTTCAAAGCCAACTGTACGACTAATTTTTGTTATTTTTTCTTAATACGTGAACATTTTTGCAAATGTATTCATTGGGTGACGGCAATTAATTTATGCTCCATACGCTGTTTATATAACCACATTGAGCAGTTGGAGGAGAGGGACATTGTGACAAATTTGAGGATGTTTCCAATAGATAACAAATTGATAACTACGTAAGACAAATTATCACATAGAGATCATTTAGGAAGATACAATATAGTAGTAATTGTTGTCGATGAGAGCCAATTAATATGTCAAGATATACGAATAGAACGCAGAGCTAGCACGGTTCTGATGATCCAGTTCAAGACAATCATCGTTCTTACGATGCTTTGCAGTGTACGATGATATTGGATTTGGATACGAGAGGATGGATATCATTTATTTTAGTACAAGTAAATTCTACGTATCCTATCTATTTTATTATTCAGGCGCAGTAATTAATAAGAAAGTGCTGTTAACTTCTACGTATACCGATTGATAATAAGTGCCAATCCATATAGTGACATTATCGCAGATGCTGCCAGCTATTTCATCAATACATTGTTGAAATGTCTGCTAAAATTGAAAATGAGTAATCAAAATACATTAAGTTTGATTAAGTGGAGCTTCTAATAAAACAATTTTTTAAGTGTAACAATAGTAACCATAATAGGTGTTTAAAAATATAGTTTTCACCACCTTGTTGATTTTCTATCGAGGATATCCACATGAATATACTTGTCAACTAAGTCCATCTTACCCATAATTTAATTTTAGGTACTTAGGCACTATTGCTCGTAATTTTTTTACATATTCTCAAGTTTGTCTAAAATGCAGGTACATTATTTTCATTAGAAATTCATATATCATCATATACCATCAGTTCATACTGTATACACTTTTAAAAACTTTCAGATAGTTTGAATATGAATAAATTTTCTTGATTAATATTTTGGCCATATTTTTATTTGAATATATGTTTAGATCATAGATATAGTTCTATATCGTAGCTATTTTACAATATATTGCTTAAAAGTAGGCCTGCACTTAGTTACTCGTCAATGTTTAACATGTATGGAAAATAGTATTAAACAATATACCTAAATCTATCTAAAACAATTTATCAACTCTTCATAGCACAGGTTTCCAGTGTCAACAGGTTTTGGCATCAAGTGTTTTTAAGCTTTTCTTTCCGTGGATACAAAATGATATATTACTTCTTGCTCTTAAAATGAGATTCTTCAAATAAAAACTTGCGTTCATTCCTACCGTGTTTTTGCCTACATATGCATTTATATATACAATTGCCTACATATTTCAAATTAGAAATATTATAGTAACACTTAATACCAGTCGACTACATTATCCCATCTTAATCTACCAAACAAATGTTTTCAAAAATACATTTTCTTTTTCAACCACCATCCACCACTGTAGTAGTAACCTCAACAGATTAAGTTGAAAAAACGTTCCTAAGCTTTTAAAGCGTAAGCTCTACATAGCTTTCACCGAAAACTTTGTAGAAATCAATTGGGAATTACGCAATTTTGGTGCAACAACCAATGCACAATCGAAGAAGAGTTAGTAAGCCATAGGTTATAAGATCATACACTTGGGAATATTTATCAATTAAGCATCACGTTTCTTTTAAAGCTTGGAAATAGAATAATAGTTTTAATGTATTCAAATATGTATATTCACGGACTATTAATGTATTTCCTTTTAATTTGGCTCTAAACATTCCATGTATGTATGGATTTTCTTCCTGTAACTTTGATGATTTTTTATATAGTAGTATAAATATAATTTATATGTAAGAGTATCTATAGACATTCCATACATATTCTTATTAAATGTATATATCCTTTTTATGGGTTTAATTTTATTTTCATTTTATTTATTGTCATCTGTTTTATTATTTTCCATTTTATTATATATCTAACCATTGTACCATATACCATGAGTTCATACTGTACATACTTTTAAAAAATTGTTTAAAATCAAATGGTACTTTATGACTTTCAGATAGTTTGAATATGAATAAATTTTCTTGAGTTAGTGTTTTGGCCATATTTTTATCTGAATATATGTTTAGATCATAGATATAGTTCTATATCGCAGCTATTTTACAATATATTACTTAAAAGTAGGCCTGCTCTTAGTTTCTCATCAATGTTTAACATATATAGAAAATAGTATTAAACAATATACCTAAATCCAAAATTACACTTGGGAATATTTATCAATTAAGGATCACGTTTCCTTTAAAGCATAGTTTTTAATGTTGAAAATTGGCATTTAAAAATTAGAACTCATCCCTTTCCCATATTAACATATACAGAATTAGACTGTATAACAATAAGTTATATTAAACATATTAAAGTGGTTGTATCTCTGGTTGCTCCATATTTCATAGGAAAAATGCAAATACATATAGTCTATTCAAAGTTTTTAATTAGTTATTCAAAGTAATGCGTAATTGATATTTGTGACGTCGAAACATTGCAATGTTGCAGCATCAACTCTGAATTTTAGTTCAGTTTGGCTTTGACATACAAGAAAATTCTAATCTAAATAAAATAATTGAACAAAAATGTTACCAAATGTAATTTATATTAACATTATAGTACATCTAATACGTATATTATCTAAGGACTTAAAACTAAAACTAAAAACAAAGGTTTAATAGTTTGAAGGCTAGATTTGTTTTGTTAACATTGAACTCTTTTCCACACCATCCATGAGGTAGAGTTTCTAGGCGCGTTTTTTATGTAGTAGTATCTCCCTGGAGGCCTAATCCACCTAATTAGTATTGTATATCTGAGAAACGTATTTTACTTCCATTCGAGGGCATATTTACATTTTTACGTTTAGTTCTTGTTTCCTGCGATGATGTGTTTACTTGTCAAGTCATCTTGGTATTACTGTATATTTTATTTCTTCTGCTACTATCTGTATAAATCATTCTTCATAAAATTTATCACTGAATTATCTCTAATCCAATTACCATATCTACAAAACAGTTGGTATTCATTCTCTCCTCATACGTTTTAAACTAATACTCGTGTTTAATATTGAAAAGTTACAATCATATCTGTGCACACAAATATTTAACGCCCTACAATACAATTTTCTACAGTTATATTCAATTAATTATGTGCATACATTTAGTTGTTTCAACTCTCATCACTCTGTTTCAGGAATTGCCAGCATCGCAGAGCATTATCACATATCCTGAAAGTTTCCTTCAGTCACTTTCACTTTCCAACTCACTGTCCAATTCAACTACTAAACTGTACATTTTTAATCTGTCTCAAACATGTTCACGATTCCACCAATTATCAATTACTTCCTCTGTATGTTTTAATGAGTTCACCCAAACCAAAAGTTGACCATGCTTCCCTCCATATATCCAAACAGTGTTTGATGGAATATCGACCAGGTGTCAGACGTATGCAAAATTCTTGAAAGCAATAATGATAAGAGGTTTTAACTCTTACCTAAAAGTTATTGTGGCTGTTTAATTAACTGTAGTTTTTAGATATACTATAATGTTAAAATAAATTATATTTGATAACATTTTTGTGTAATTATTTTATTTAGATTAGAATTTTCCTGTATGTCAAAGCCAAACTGAACTAAAACTCAGACTCGATGCGGCAACATTGCAATGTTTCGACTTCACAAATATACATTACGCATTACAAAAAAAACTTAATAGACTATAATGCGCCTGGGTTTCTATTAGTCGAAGGTCTCATACAAATAGACTGTCATACCAAAAACACTCTCTTTAACAATGTTCAAACACGTTAGCTCACTTAAATATTATTTATCCTCAATATATTTCAATGTATTAATCCATATTTTTATAATGATTATAATTGCTTGAAATATGTATTATAATATTATCATGCATACGAGCAGTTTTCTACAAAAGTCTAAATCTACATTTCCGCAAATCTAGATAAACTTTATATTGATACACTATATATAACTGTAATAAGGCAAATCTCTCATATTTCTAATTAAATACAAGGATAACATACTCACACTAGAACACGGAAATTTATGGTTAATTAACTTCACTTTTATATATAAAAACTGTTTAATGTTCAGAATAACAATATATATATATATATATATATATATATATATATATATATATATATATATATATATATATATATATATATACATATATATATATATATATATATATATATATATATATATATATATATATATATATATATATATATATATATATATATATAAATTATTACAGAACAATTTCAGTTAACCGTGATATAACACAAAACTAAAGATATAAATCTTGATACGTCTTATATTTTTCTATTTTCTGCTGGGTCAAACTTTCTATGTGCTTGTTTGTGTATGTGTACATATTATCAGATTGTTAAGGTATAATTGGCCAACATTTTACACGGCAAACAGCAAATATATATTCTTGGTGGTTGTTTCCAGATTACATCTGCTGGTTTTGAACTAACAAGTGAGTTAATTAAAACTTTCCATTCAGCTCAAGATTAATTACATTCGCGAACTAAGCTTATCTGTAATCAACATTTCCATAGTAAATATACGGATTGCATTATACTAATAGAGAATAATATTATTTTGGTATCATCAGAAAACTATATACCGCCGTAGCGAATGTATTACTCAGACGTGAACTATTTCTATAGCTAATTGACTTGTAAATGGAAAACACTATAAGGTTCTTTCATATTGAGAAATATCAGGAAATATTTATCAGATCGTAACCAATATATATGAAAAAATACAAAAAAAAATGTTTGTGAGAATACCAACTAGACATTTATTCGAAATAATATAAGTTATGCAATATGTGGGACTCAAAAAAAAGTTGTATTTGAAAACTATTTTACTTTAACGGAAATTAGCGATGACTCTGCAGGCAATAACAATAATCCTATACAGTTTTAATTAAACGAGACTCTTGGTTTCACATCACTTCTGATGATTAAACCAAACACCTTGTTTTTTTGATCAAACAGGAACATATATATATATATATATATATATATATATATATATATATATCCTGCATATATATCCTGCCAGTTTGTCTTTAAGAATCCAGCACAGTCTCTGAAGGTCACAAAATATAGAAGTGTAGATTACGATGTTAAATGGGAGCGAATCAGATTTCACATGTTAAGTCATATTTGTTATATTTTTAATTATTAATGTACAATTTTAAGAAAATTTATTAGGATGACTTTACATTTCATTTGATTTTATATTTATAGAGTTTAAGATAAAAAAGATCTGTTCAAGTATGACCACAGTAGAACAAAACTGTAATTTTTTCCAGGATGTGAAAGTTTCTGTGATCATTGTTTTGTTATTTTAGCAAAGAATTCAGATAAACATAAAGGAGCTTCCGGATAGGATCTATCTATCTATTGAAAACAAAAACAAAGCTATAAGCTATTATTGGAATCAGCAGTTGATCAGTCCGCATTAAAATGTATAAAAAGAATTAGAACTAAGCACAGATATCATGTTTTTTAGGAAGTAGGTTTGGATAATTTAATCTGTTTCTGCGCGCATTCGTTTATGACAAACGAAAATGTTCTATAACTTTATGCAAATACCATATATACCAAAAAGGACAAGAACTATTTTATATAAGTGGTATTATAGCAAGCTTGAATTTTTACGTATATTTTTAGTATTCTGCTATTTTTATTACATTGTCAAAATGTTTTATCCATGCAAATTCATTAGTAAACGTTGTGGAATTTCTTGAATTAATTGTCAAAATTATGTCCACCATTAATTTAACTATAATTCTTAATGATTTGGATGATAACAATTAAGTGTTGTTTGTGTTGGTGCATAACAACATGAAATTCCTTTATCAGTTCATATCTCCTACGTTCACCTGACAGCTAACTAACAAACACATTTTTATAAAGGCAACTTTTCGAAACATAAAAATAAATGTCCAATTTAGTTGATAACGAACCTCATTAAACTTTTCGCTTTTACGTAACGATAAAAAAACACACCGTAAAACAGCTTGTATATCCGAATAATAGACAACATAGATCAGGGTAGTTTTATATCAAAATATAGATAATTTGGATATTTTATTTTTCATTTGTTCGAAAACAAATACAACTTTATTTATAATTTTTTTAAATTATAGTCACTTCAAAACTTTTGTGTTATTTGGTGACTTAAACCTATATTTACTTTATTAGGACAGTGATATATATTGTTAAGTATATCTAGTTGACAAAATCAAAACAGAATAAACATGTATACAATACATACAGGATATAAACACTATCTGTATAAATAAAAGAATAATCAATCAACATATAAAATGAGATAATATTTAGAATATTAGTTGATTTATTTAGAATCTTTAATAATAATATAAACACAATTTTACCTGGTACAAAAAATGTATATATATTCACATTTGAAGACAGGTGGCAGTGGTAAGTTGATATTACTGGCTAGCATTTTATTTCATAATATTGTTAAAATAATATTGTGAAACAAGCTTATCCTCTGTATTACTTCATAAAGAATAGATATCTGGTTATCATCAAAGTAATACACGATAAAATCAACAAATAAAATTGAAAATTGTAATGATGATAACGGGAAACAATTTTACGGAAACGAATGCACTTTACCATGCACTTTACACGAATGTTACCATTACGATATGGAAGTAATTAATAAGCAGACTGGCTCTCTAACTACATTTTGTAAACATTATCGATTTTTTCGAAAGGAATGTGATCGTTGGTATGCCAGTTTTCCAATGTGTTTGGGCATTTTACTTGAAGTTTATCCATCTGTTGCGAGCTGATGTACCTAGACCACGTGTTTGCGTAGGCCAGATGAATCAACGGTCGAAGTGGAGAGTGAAGTACGTGACCTTTTGTTGGCATGGAATTGGAACTATGGATTTTTTTACTATCACCTTGTTAACGCGAGCGTTAACAGGGAACCTGCGAGTTTTAGGAATATTTTTTAAATTTTTTCGAATATACTAACATATAACAGAAAAATTTAACACCCTGGATTTCATTTTTTTTTTCGAAAAAAATTTCGAAAATTGGGCTGATTTACAAGAAAAAGTGACAATAATTATATTACATTTTATTTCAACGAATACAGTAACGTTGCAGTTTATTTTATTGCTGACCATATTTGCTGGAATTTCTTTAATCCCTTTAAAATATCGGTATTGATGCAATATGTCTATATTTATAGACCTACTATCAGTTAAAAGCGTTAAAAACATAAATGGTGTCAACCAACATCTGCTACTGATGGAGGATATATATTGTTTTCCACCGTGATTTATCTCTTGCTACTAGTAAAGGTCGGTTAAAAGTTGATTCATCAACTTCTGAGCAACGTTTTCTTCCAATAAATCTTGCAGTTCAATGTCAGAAACCTCTTTTAGATCTCCTGGGCGTTCTTTGTTATTGACTTCAACATAACCACCTTTAAATTGCTGACACTAAAATCGAAAAATGGAATATGACGGAGCGGCATCACCATAAGTTTCTAAAAGTATCTGACGTCCCTAGGCAACAAATTTTAAAAATCAAATAATAACACTAGCGCCTGTGTACATTAAGTTAATCAGCAATACCAAATAGTCAACAGTTAAATTATGTAGATAAGTGTCAAAAACATCAAATTTAAAATAAATATGGCTGATGAACATATATATAAGCAACTAATGTAAAATTATTGAGATAAACGGCGTTTTAATATTTTCTCCATAGAAAACCCGTATTTTGATTAACAATTAATCTTGTTTATCCTAAGTACAAATTGTGGTGTTGCAACAATACACAACAATACTTGTATTACAGATAAACCTGGTGCAATAAAACAAATTGTTGCCCACCTCAAAAAAAAAAACACTTACACCACTGTGTAACTCACTACCTCATATACTAGAGAGTACGATAGTATATGTTCCTTTGCCGATAATGTATTAACAATAACAATTTTTGAATACACCAAAAATTACGTAATTACAAAACCTTTAATGAAATTAAATAATTTTTATTTGTCCATTTAAGATTAGTTCCAACGATGAAAAATAGAACGAATTCTGAAGATTAATGACATTTAAACGTCCTGCTATTAATGCAAAATCACATTTGCTACCCCAAGTATATATAGCGCGATTTATGCGATAAATTACTGTTGTTTTTGGCCGATGCGTTACAATACAGCTCGTGTACCTCCCTGGAGATTTTTGTTGGCAGTATATGTGGTGATTAATATTGAGACATTAAATCAGAACTCGTAAACTTGTTCATAAACACCAGTATTATGAAGCACCAAAACTAAATTTATTTACTAATAGAAATGGTCTTCATTATGTACGCGTTTATACTAATCGAAAGATGTGTGTGGTCTAACATTGTCGTGATGTAGAACAGCTTTTCCTGGACGCCTTTTCCATATTATCTCAATATCATATAAATGTTTAAACATCTGGATATTTCTAACAGGTCAATTGAAAAGTGCCCGGACTGACACATAGATGGCGCTACTAGAATTAAATCCATATGCTTTTTACTTAGCCCTACATAAATTTTACAGCTGTCCGATCAATAGTATGTGAATTATAACATTTTGAATGATGTAGTGAAAGCGAAAGTGATGTATTTGACTGAAGCAACCTTTGTTATTGTGAAAAAAATGTATAAAAAAGAATTTCGCGTGTTTATAAAATATTGCTTTTTGAAAGGAGAAAATACAGTTGAACTTGGTATATACTCAAAACTTGGCTTGATGTCGAGGTTCCGGATACTGCCCCAGGAAAATCAACCATCAAGGATTGATATGCTAAGTTTAGACGTGGTGAAATGAGCACCGAAGACCGTGAACGCAGTGTAGGCCGAAAAGAGGTTGTTACCGACGAAAACATTTAAATAATCCACAAAATGATTTTGAATGATCGTAAATTGAAATTGAGTAAAATAGCAGACACTCTAAAGATATCAACTGAACGTATACATCATATCATTCACGAATATTTAGGTATGAGAAAGCTCTGTGCAAAATGGACGCCGCGCGAGCTCACTTTTGACCAAAAACAACGACGAGTTGATAATTCGGAGCAGTGTTTGGAAATGATCAAGCGTAATAAACCCAAGTTTTTGCGTCGATATCTGACAATGGATGTAACATGGCTCCATTATTTCACTCCGAAGTCCAATTGACAGTCATCCGAGTGGACTGCACATGATGAACCCGCTCCAAAGCGTGGGAAAACGCAATAGTTGGCTGGCAAGGTTATGGCGTCTGTATATTGGGATGCGCATGGAATAATTTTCATTGACTACGTCGAAAAAGGAAGGACCATCTACAGCGACTATTACATAGCGTTTTGAACGACGAAATCGGCGAAAAAAGGCCGCATTTGAAGAAAAATAAAATGCTGCAACCTGCTTCACCAAGATAATGCACCGTGTCACAAGTCAGTGAAAATGATGGCAAAAATCCATGAATTGGGATTCGAGTTTCTTCCTAATCCACCGTATTCCCCAGATCTGGCCACCAATAACTATTTCCTGTTCTCAGATCTCAAAAGAATGCTCGTTTTTGTTCAATAATAGGAGTACTTGTCAAAGCGGTTTCTTGAATGGTAATGGTAAAAGTAACTATTTCCTCTTCCAGTTAATTCGTTGTTTTTAGATTAATACCTTGCTGTAATAGCTTCTTGTGTGTGGTTATTTGCCAGAATTAAATTTTGAGATTTCATGATTATTTCATCACTGATAGTTAAACATATTGGAGATTGGTCCTAGTTTAAATCGAGGCTATTCTCACTTTTCACTTTATTTCGATATACTGTTCTACTGGTCAGAAGAACAGTATGTCGGCTGACCAGTAGATCACATCCATAACAAACAACAGTCTTGTATAATTCCCTCTCTTTTTAGATAAGTCTCGATCCCCAATAAGTATGCTTGGGATTAAAATCGCTATCAACAATAAAGTGGCAATTAAGTTTCTTAGAAAGCTAATTATATATTTCAGCAATGATGTTATATCTAGGCGGAAAATATATTTTACTTAATTGGAACTTTTGCGGTCATTGTCATTATGGGTCAACCGTTATATCGTTATGATTGTAGCTTGGAAGTTCAGTCTTGCATTTATAGCCTTCTACAAAATACTTGATATAACAGAACTACCTCCTCGAGCTACTACAAACTTTAGCGAGAAAAAAATGTAAAACATAAGCGACATTGAGAAAAATTACCTCAAAAATCAAATAATCGATTCCATAGAAAATTATTGTTCAGCTTTTTTTCCAGTATATTAGGAAGAAAAACTTTTGACATTTATAAAATATAATAATTTTGTTGTATATTTAATATCATATGTTCAAGTTACAACTTCATTGTACTCAGATTTAAGCCTGTAAAATAAAATCTTCAAACGAAAATATATAGTATAATAATAATAAAATAATATATTATTATATATATTATATTATAATAAAATTTTAATTATGAAAATTTTCCATAATTTACAGCCCCAATTATTTTTTTTTAATAATATTTAAGAAAACTTCTTTTCTGCTTTTTATAAAGGAGAAAGGTCCAAAAGAAAATCGAAATAATGAAGGGTACAAAAAACAGCAAAAAAGCTAGTATATTGTTTATCCCTCTCTAGTTATGTGGAATTAGGTCGAACAACATCCAGACGTTCTTTAATGTAGCGAATTTGCCAATTATAGGTCTAAATCTAAAATTAAACACAAAGGAAAATATAGATAATTAAGTTAAATGGATATTATTATATTTCGTATAAAAAGGGATAAGAACATCAGATTCACACTGTTGCTTCTATAGTATCTTAGTAATGTTGTGGAGATATTTATTTGATGTTGTTCAAATTTTTATTTCAAATATTAAACTCTTATTTCCCAGAATGCTATACTATAGTCTTCTTAATTACAGATCTATATACCGCAGAACTTTTCATATTTTGGGAAGACAAATTGTGCTTCACCTTGTTGTAAAGTAATTGAAAAAATATTAAATTTATTCCAACACACTCAAACCTGATCTCATCGCAACAGAATTCATGCAGAATGGAAACCACTTTTAGAAATATATGATAATGTTGACTCAATTTTCACCATAGAAAATGCATACTGAGTTAGTTATCTTAAGTGCTTGGCAATCATGGCAATCTAGGGACTAGAAACACCAGAGGGCTAATGGTATAAAAAGCACATCAGACAGATTCACTTAATTTGTTTAATGCTTTGGCCCGAAAATTAACTAGACCATATTTGATGACATTAGTTGATTTTTAAATTTTAAGATATATTGTGGTATTTACTAATTTTAGTGGTATTGTTAAGAAATTTCTGCAGCAATTATGGTAAAAATTATATATTGAAGTGTATTTTTACGAAAAAAGATCAAACCGAAGAGAATACCTTGTTAAAGCAACCTTGTGAGCAGAAAAAAGTGTGTTCATTCCATTTCAAACTGTAGGTCTATAAATCCAGACAGAGCAGAACATTGCTTAATAAAAACAAAATTCCTAACTACAATTAGTAAGTATTTCATGATGATTTACGTACATTAAAAGTAAATACACAGTCTATATTTATTCACAAATCATTTATCAATGGAAAAAGTATATGTGGCTCTAAGCCCCATATCACCAGAAATTCTTCAACATTTAATTATTCAAATAGAATTAGAAATACGAATATAACATGTTTTGAAAGGAAGTAAATTACAAGATTTTAAAATTGAAATGAGAAATTTAACATGTATTTCTAATATTTAGACAATATAGGTTATATGGTAATGGATGAATCTGCAGCTTCAACTTCGGACAGCCACGTATGTAGTACAACACCAAAGAGATCAAAACCTTAGTTGAATTGTTTTGGGTGAAATGAAAGATCTTTTGTTATTCGTTACCAGCAAATAGAATATACTTTCATAAAATATATAAAGGTGAAAAAGGTTCAGGAAGGACAATTTAGATGCATAATACGTTATTCAGTTAACAATATTCCGATTTCTGGTATTTTTATTATGGCAACGTAAATCTTTTCATATTTGTTAAGTATAGAAATTGTAGCAAGAAAATAATTAGGGCCTTGTATTATACAATATGTTTTCTACATATTACATTGACCATAGAAAATAAGTTTTCATAAATCAAATTAAATGTATGTTCCTGAAAAATTTTGTAAAAATTGATTTTTTAAAAATTAATATTGGCTGAACGAAATCTGATTTACACATATAATATTTAATGTCTTCAATTTATATTGTGCATATATATAATTAGGCTTATTTTCATTGTTAAAATATATTTTTTTAAATTTCGCTCTAAAAATATTCCTGCTGGTGGCACCCTTTGTGGTTTTGAAAACCTAATTTAATCAAAACTTTTTATGTAGCAGATCCCCTTCTCTGTTTGATAATTTTATGATTAGCATATGGTTCTGCCTTACATAAAGAATTGAGATAATACAAAAATGCAAGGATGTAATTTTGCAACATGTTAAAATTCATTCAGATCTTGAAAGATAATGATCCGTTTTAATCTACATAAACTATTCCAAACTCTACCTCATTTATTTACTAGATATATCAGATGTTACCAATTATTCCCAATATACGTAATTTTTATTGTGTTATATCAAACTATTTGTAAATATCCTTAAATGATGAGGCATTCTTACGAGGAAGTATCCCTATATCAATGAGAATATAAGAAAAAGGGAGTAGTGGTAAAGAGTATAACCCAATAATTCAGGTGTGAACAACTACGTCATGTTTAAAGTATACTCAATTATTTATTAAATTTGCACAGTGCAATTGAAACCATAACAGAGATATAGGAGACCAGAATAAAACCGAACGAAACCCTCAAGATTATATTCTAACTGCTAATAAAATAAGGAAAACTGACAAAGTAAAGCCAATAGGTAGCAAATAAACGTTTAAAGGAGCTATTAAAAGAAACACTAATACTAAATCCAGACAACGAAGCTATTTCGAAAAGGGTCTTTATGCCTAGAGAGACGTTTTTTATAGTAAATCCGTTAATTATAAGGTTACACGGCAAATCCTACAAGGAGACTTCCAAAACGAAGGTATTTAATTATAACAGATTCAAAGAAAAAAGACAAGTCGGCTTAAACGATAATTTAGTTGTCTCTTTTTCGATAATTGTTCAGAAAAAAATGCCCCTCTGCTTTTTGTATACGTTCAGTTAATTATTTATCTAGTCAAGATGGTAATTTAAACATAACTAAAATACATTGTTCATGAATTTCATTGAAGTGAATAAGTTCATGGAATACTACAATTTCATCATTATATATTATATCGTCACATTAGAACTACCTCGGATTATTTTAAAATTACATCCATCATAATGTATATATCTACCTACAATTATATAATCGTACTTTTTTGTCATAGATGACTGTATTGAAACTCGATGGCTCTATATTTCTGTTTGGCGAAATTTCAATTTCATTTCCACAAACCTATTGTACAACCTGGAGTGTAAAGATATCACCTAATAAGTCTCGGCCGTAACTAACACATCAGCAACTTTAGCCAATGTTTAACTTTGTTCATCAATATAATTTCCTTCAAGGATAATAATCATTTAAAGGTTAAAGATTACTTGCAGTTGCAAGGGTAACATCTGTTAACAACTGGTTAACAACAGTGTTAAAGGAAATAAGTGTATTGAGGTAATTGTTATATACTTTATTCAATAAACACTACTAATATATTAACAGTACTTTTATTGTTTAAGTTTGCATAGATATAAGAACTATTATTTTTATTAACTTATTGTGAATCAACTTTCACATGGCTAGTACAAAGTTGGACCGAAATATAGTTTAATTTTTTTTTATTATTTAATAATTACATTGTTACTAGTAGTTTCCGTCTAACATACAATTTGTCTTTATGATAACTTATATATATATATATATAGGTATATAACCAGAAGGACCCATCGGCCCTATCTCAGTCTATGCTGAAATAATGCTTATACATGACACTGCTGTATTTTTACACTATACAAGATCAGATGGTTTAAATATTTTGAGTTTGTGTCCTGTTCTGGTGGTATCCAAAAGCTGTAATACTTCAATATTCTCATGAGAACGGAGTCTTTACTCATGCCCCTTTGCAATTCTCTTGATTTCTTGACTGACTGTGGGTATCTGAAGGTCTCGATGTAGGTAATCAGTCTTACAGTATTTGGGTGCACCCACAAAAACTCTCAGCACTTTCTTCTGAAATATTTGTATTTTATTTATGTTACTCTTTGCAGAACATCCTTACAATTGAATTCCGTATGTACATATAGGTTTCAGTATTTGCTTATATAATAGCAATTAATTATGTACTGATAACTGTGATTTTCTTCCCATTAGCCCGTACATTTTCCTATATTTTAATTCCAGTTCTTTTCTTTTTTTCTTTATATGTTCCTTCCAGCGAAGCTTTGCATCGAGGTATTTAGCGTTGTTGCTATATGGTAATATTATTTAATGTTATTGATGCTTGTACGGTCTGTTTATAGGTGAACTGCACATGTACAGATTTACTTTCATTAATTTTTGTTTTCCAAGCTTGTGTCCAATTATTTATATTGACACTTTCCTGTTGTAATTTTCGTGAAGCTTCTTCACTATTGTCTCCGACCGCTATAACCGCAGTATCATCAGCAAATGTAGCCATCGTAACATTCTGCATTTGTGGTATATCACAAGTGTAGAGTAGATAAAGCATTGATATCAGTATACTTCTTTGTGGTACACCTGCTTTAGCTTTTTTTTATTGTAGAGTAAGCTTCTTCTTGTTTGACTCTAAACATTCTGGTTTTAATGTACGATTTTAATAGTTCCGTATGTTATTTTGTTAACATTTTCTGTAGTTTATGAACAAGGCCTTCATGCCAAACCTTATCGAAAACTTGTGCTACATCTA
This sequence comes from Rhynchophorus ferrugineus, assembly GCF_030347505.1. Classification (NCBI taxonomy): domain Eukaryota; kingdom Metazoa; phylum Arthropoda; class Insecta; order Coleoptera; family Curculionidae; genus Rhynchophorus; species Rhynchophorus ferrugineus. Next base: position 82,716,992 of record NW_027472580.1, on the reverse strand, counting down.
AGAATATAGCTGAGCATGCTTTATTACTTTCGTAGGCTTTTTCAATAATATCTGTTATTCTGTGGATCTGGTCAATTGTTGAATGCTTGTTAATAAACCTAAACTGGTATGTTGCCATTAGGTTTTCTCTCATTCATGATTGGCTTTATTCTTTTCAACGGGAGTTTTTGAAAAACGTTAGATATTACTGGAAGCAGTGATATAGATCTATAGGCTTTTATTTCGTTTGGTGACTTCCCAGGTTTTGATATCATTATAATTTCCGCCATATTCAAAATACCTGGGACATATTTTTATTTAAATGTATATATGCAATGATCAAGTTGGTGAGTTTTATCCCTAGTATTCCCTTTCTTGGTTGTTTTTGCAGTAGTTTTCCTGTTATTAAATCGTAGCCTGATGATTTCCTGGGGTTAATGTCAGTTTTAGTAACTTTCGTTAGCTCTTTCATGACTAATTCAGTCATCGAATTTTCAGCTTCTATGTCCGGCAAATTATATTCAATATTAGTTTCGTTTATTTTAAAAGTTTTTTCTAGATATTCAGCAAATGCTTCTTCTTTTTGGTGATTGTCACGTCACCTGCCTAATTCCCACATAGGTCTCTTATAGGTGGACTTTGTAGACATGAGTTTTCAGTTTCTTTATCCTCTGTTAAATTTGTCAGATATTAAAAGTAATAAACTAAAATTACGGTTAAGTTTAAGGTAACGGTTAGATTGTCCGAATGTAAGAAACAGAGAGAGATAGTCGTTCTTGTCTTCTGTACTCTAACCCAGCAGTACCAATTCTTCCGGGTCACCAGCTTCTGTTATTTCAGTTACCATAGCGTAATTTAATGAATACCAGAGACGATTTGGTGGTAGGGTAATCTGTACGCAAGACTTAGGATTTTAGACAAACCTTTTAACTTAAAAGAGTAATAAAACAAGGTATTCGACATTAAGCAACATATAACACTTTTAGTACAAGATAGTGTCGCATTTTTCCGCAATGAATACCTAACTTTTCATAAAAACAATTATCGGAAACTTTTTTTGTACTCCCAATGAAATTAAATAATATACAACAAATGGATTAATTATTTAGCAGCTGCACAGGTAAGTTGATTATTTAGCATAATCTCTTAAGATTATGCCCAAATAAAACTGGGGATATTTTTTCTTGTAGATAAAGGATTAAAATATCCATTTACCCTGATCAAACATATAAATATACATGAGTTTTTTCATCTCTAAGTAGACCCTTCACAAAGATTAACTAAATATACCTTTTTTCATGAAATTTGGGTATAAGGGTAAATCTTTTTCTGTTGCTGTAATTCCATGTGTAGCAGAGATAACGCGTTTTATTTTGTTAAGCAGTCTAATTGGTCATTAATGCTGCATTCAGATTTTTATTATTATTGAAGTTTTTTGTTTTATTATTTAGTATTCTGTTAAAGTCGATGGTTTTGATATTTGTATCCATAAAATAACATTTTTCCTTTGAGCATAATTGAGTTATTGGGTATATACAGACGCCTATCATGGAACACACTAAATTTCATTTTTGATCTCCATTGCCTTTATTATTGGATTTGAATGAATCTGCTGCCAACACATGCTTAAAAAATTATCCAATGCTACACTATAACATACCAATTGCAGATTTTGGTTTGTTCTATGTGAAAGAGGTTATTGTGATGTCAGTGATAGTGAATGTGGGAACAAAATGTTTTAAGATAATGAATTGCATGATGTATTGAACGAAGTCCAACTTGAACTCTCAAAAAGCCTAGCAGTTGCCGAATCACATGTCTTCAAACCTTTACATTCGATGGGAAAGATCCAACACTATGTTATCAAAAATACAAGAAAAAGTTTTTGAATACAAAAGTAAACATTTTTTACAATGAACGCAATTCAATATATAACACGTTTTATAATAAAATTTTCCTAATAACGTTGATTGCTATTTTGCACTTTTAAAATAAATATTTATTATAAAAAGATGGCTCTACTAATTGTTACTACGGCAAAATGTAATGAAATCCTTAAACATTAAGACTAACATAAAAGAAAATAGACGATTAACAGAATGGGATGTATTCTGCTCATATATCTGTACAAAAACTTCTGACTGGCTCAGCATCAGACTGTTGCTTGCTTAATCAGGGATTTGTACGTCTTACACTAGTAGATGTTAATACAATGTAATGCCTTCTCTGAATAAAGGACCCTGTCTCTATGATAATTGGGACCGGCTCACTTATTAAATGTTTCTCGAATTTTTGGTGCCAACTTTCACAAAAAAAATTATAACATTATGTCTAACGTACCTGATGAAAATATTTCTAAAATATAATATTAATTATTATAAAACAAATAGATTAGTTGACTTACAATATTGAATAATTTTGGAGAACTTTATTTAGTCTGGATGAAAATACAACCAAACTTACATTTTATTTAATATTAGGTATCTTTTATTCTGTGATATCTGTTGGAAAAAATGGGAATTATTAATATTTTAAAAACTTATAGTGATGTGATCTGTCCTATGATATCCCATTGGTCAGTTTTGATTTCAGTATTGTAAAAGTGGTGATATTGATATCAATAACCATATACGGCCTGGAGGACCAAAAAACTTCGAAGGTGACTAAATTTGAAGACTTGTTGAATGAAATCCTAACACAAAGTTTTTGAACCTTTCAGAGAGCTTAACGAATGAAATTAAATCAACTGTTTTCTAGAAGATGCAAAAATTAATATGACTACCACCCGAAACTGTTACTACATTTCCAAATGCAAAACTCCTCGGTTAATCCAGAAAAGCCATCTTGATAGCCACTAAAATGGAATTTAATTACAAATAAGGTTTTGCTGTGTATCTGGTGGGACCAGCAAGGTATAGTGTATTACTAATATGTGTGTATAGTGTATAACTACTGTTAATATGTTGTGTTGTTGCAAAAAAGATCTTGCACGACAACACTTTACCATATATTCGACATTATATCACCATGTTATTAAAGATACGGGAACAAGTTATAAAAAACTATGGAAAACATTTTTATTAATATCTATTGTACCAGCTGATTTCAATAAGTCCATTTTTACTGTGAACGCATGATCAGAATACATCCAAGCAATTAATGAATTGTTATATTAAATATGTTTCCCAGAGCTGTAAATTAATTCTAGGAAAAAAGATAAAAAATATATGACAATATAAATGTGAGAAATTGTCGTTTAAAATAATTTAATTTAAATTTCATTCTTAACCAATACTCTCGTATAGTTTAATAGACCGGTCTTTAAAAATATTACTTAAATAAAATTCAAGAATAAATAAATATAAATAAACTCGAATTAACCAGTAACTACAAATGGCAAAATCGAGAAATTGAAAACTTTTACTATAATGTAACTTAATAGAACTATGATTATGTTTAAAAAATTTAGTACATATAATTTTCTACATTATTCTCCATTTTTTATCATTACACTGTCAAGTCGCTATTATTTGAATTTGATTTGGTCGAACTGCACGGGAATTGCGTGTGTTTTAATATTAAAATGAGCTTCATCTGAAAATGAAATGTTGACAAATGTAGCATAGTAATAACATAATAATATAATAGCATAATGTATAAAATACAGTCACTAGCTGACATTTTCACAAGTTCTTGGACCATTTCAAATTTGTAGTAGTATAGTTTTAGGTATGTATGTAATGTATGGTGTGATACATGTTCTATGCGTATTCAAAGCAGTAATCCATATGACTTATTCGAGGATCTTTTTAACAATCCTTAAAGAAATATAATGAAATGATTTTATTTAAAACTTTCAATTTTCATAACTATGGGAAACGAAAAAGGTCATCCCTTACCCCCTTTTCAAATAATGATTATTGAATCAGAAACATCCGGTATTATTTGAGTCCAAAAATAAATTTATCTCAATTTTAGCATTAGAGTTTGACAAAGTTAAATATAAATAAATAATATATGTTCAGACAATGTTATTTGAAAACGGAGACCTTATAACATTAATATCTAAATTATAATTTCAATTTTCTCAGTTTTTGCACCAAATATAATATTTATACGCTTTTAATGGAAATATCAGTTTTGTGAAGTACATACGTACTAAACTATTCATTATTATTTCTATTTGAAATAAATGTTTCATGATACCTCGCTATACATACAGATATAAAACTATATATAGCAAGATTAAATCTAGTTTGAAGATTAATTTAAAACGTTTCATAGGTTGATAATGTAGTATGTAATTCAAGCGAACTTCTGTTACCTACTTTTATATAAACCGAATTAACTATTAAACTTCAGCTTGAAACTATACACGAAACATAGTTGCCTTCTCCCAATTAATGTTCGCTGATAAAGGTATTTTGCCTCTATATGTTATGTGAATTTAATAGCGATGTTTTATAAATTAACCCAACAAGCTCTTGTTGAAGTAGCTTTTGTCCAATCACGAGATATATTAACAAATAGTATATAATTGTACATTGTTTGGATCTCGTTATATTTTACTTTAAATAAGCTACATAATTATTAGAGAATTAACAGAGAGAATATATTTTGTATGGAATGAAATTAAACAAACGGTGCCTGACGTCATTTTGTATAGCCTCAGGCACATGTTGGTATGAATCCAAGAAGTCCTACTTTCAATAATTTGCTGAATTTAAGCGATGACCTCAGATACGTTTACCTTAAGGGCGCTTAAAGGCTTACCTCATTTATATGAGACTACATAAAACTCCACACGTGAAGGTGTAGTAAGTCATGACATAAGGGCTATTGTGCGGCAGATAGCACAGTTTTCGAAGCACTTGTAGTACTTACTACACACAGGAACAGGGATTATTTGACAAGAAATAATCATGTAAGTCACAATGTTAATTATATTGAAGTTATTCACTAGGCGATAGGTTTATCAAATGTTAGTACTCTACGTAGTAGGTACAGTTGCAATTGAAATATTTAACGCTAAACCTGTTTCTAGTGCTTAAAATAAATTCTGAATACTCAGATAATTTAACACACTCAAAATAGGTAAACAATTGTACAGGCTGTTATAACTGCATCAATCGAAACAAATAATACTCTGAAGGCACACATATATTGTGAAAAGTTCGTTTAAGTCATATTTAAGGCTGTATATAGTAAATACATTAGTTAAATCTCTCTCTAATATAATTTTTTAAATTAGTTTTTTTATTAATTATAATCCGCCAAAAATAAATGTTACCAAGTGTAAAATATATAAATTATGTTGTTAGTTTTTTATTTGAACAACCAAGTACAAAGAATAAAAATACACATAAATCAATATCCAAATAATTTTTAAAAATTCGGAGATATTTCAGAAAAGATGTAAATCTTACAGAAATCATTGATAATAAAACGATAGACTCAAAGAAATATAGTATGTCCAACCATTAGCAAAAATGCTTACAAATGTTCTCTGTTCTTTATGCTTTTGCTCTTTCTATGTACTCTGTAACCACTTTTAATAATTTTTTTTCCAACTCCAAATGTGTTATTTTATTTTGACTATTATATTTTCTGTGTTCTCTTTTGGGCATTCTCTATTTTATTCTAAACAAACCCTATTGTTGGATTTATTATTTCGGTAACTCTCTGATTTCTCCAATTTCTTTATACCTATGTACCGAAACTGTCTTTAACATGTGTATTCTTTGTATATTTGTAACTGTATCTTTCATGGTGTTTTTCAATATTTTTATAACAACTATTTTATTCTTTGCTATCTCTCTACTCCAAATAATATAGGATCTTCTCTTCTATTCAGATAGAGAAACCTCTGGTTCTTATAATTTCCATTACCTCTTCTATTCCTTTCCATATATTTCGCTCGGTGAAGACGTCATATTATTAATTTTATTAGGTGGAAATTTAGTTGAAAGTAAGTCGAGTGGAGACTGCTTTTCAATATAATGGTAGAAGCAATTATGCCGTCTAAATTTTGTCAAGTGATATTTTGTTATAATATAACTTACAATTTTTTCTTTGGATTGGCATAAATATACTGAGCTGTCTCAAAATCGCCATTATGTTAGCATCATGGCCATGTCTAAGTTCAAAAACAATAAAATACTGACCACTAATTTCTATACAGCTCAATTTCCATAGGTTTTGGAAAATTTAGCCATTATTCATGACAAATTCATTCCAATCTGAAGCCAAGATTTTGTTATTATGATGGTTTGAAATATCTGGTAATAATGAAGTGACCTTGTTCCTTGTTGGCTTCCTTGGTTAATTGTCTTTGATGACATGTACTAGATACCAGTCCCTGCATCAGTACATAGTATTTTACCATCAGCATCAACCAATTACTATGCACATTTCATCTGAATTTTGGTTCGATGTGATCTTCAACAGTGGCATTAATATCACCAACTATAAATATAGAAATTAAATCAAGCCTTCACAAGTATTAGTAGGGTTTCTTTATCGAATGTCTGTCTTACATCAAACAGGAAACGTAAAGAACGTTCAAAAACAAATAATAACAAAATCGATGTTTCGCATTTATAATATCCATAATACAAGCAGTTATAACGGGCTCGTCTAAAATAATCACTGACTGAGTGTTAAAATTACTTGACGAGTTTCTAATTATAACAAATCTTCTAATCACTGCCAGAGGCTTTCAAGTAACACAAAGGAAAGCGAACGAAGCCTTTTCTCAATGTAAATATCCATGATTAACGGAAACAAATATTTTCAAATATATTCATTAATGTCAGATCGCTAAACCCGAGGCGGTCGTTTGTTTTAGTAGAAGTGGCGGCGCACTTTGTTCGAATTTCGCCGGCCTAAAATTCCCTTTCTTATATAAAACCAAATTTGGGAGTTCGTAATTAAAATTGTTTTGCTGAAAATTGCATAAATAATATGAAGTACTTTGTGGGTTTGTGTTATTCCTTTTTTTTTCTCTCCGGTAGTTATTATTTCATTTAAAGTATCCTCTATAAGAGGAAGCATTTTAACATTACAGTATAGAGAAATATCTTATTACACTAATGTTATTCTGTCTTAGTTATTTTTAGAAGTAATATGATATCCGTTTAATATTGTTTTTGTTTCTTTGGCTGCAATTAAAAATATATTTTAAAATAGATTCATTTTCAATAAAGATACTTAAGTTACTAAGGATGTTAGAATTTGATAAAGTTAAATATGTATAAATAAAATATGTTCAGATAATATTATTTGAAAATGGAGACCCCATAAAATTATTAAGGGTTAAAAGATGCCAAACTATAAAACTTTTATTTTACATATTTTATTAAATGTAAATAATAGTCAACTTTTGATACTAACAAAATCACTTCAATTCGCAATGTAGTCCATCACTAAAAGTCGCACGTTATGATACTCAAAAAAGCTGAAGGGCTGCACATCATGGCATGTACTAAAATTTTTTAAAAAATGAAAGAAATAGGACCATAAACAGGATTTTCTAATCATAGTTTTCGTTGTCTATATTTCAAAGTAAACTTGTATATAGTGTTTATTTTTTGTAATAATTACACAATAATATACCTGCTCTGTGAAAAAGTATACTCAGTTCTCAAAAAGAATGACATATCTTGAAATAGATTAACAGAATTTGCAAATAAAAACAATCGTTAGCAAATTGAGGATTCCTAAACATATACATAAAGCCCCAACCAAATGTCCCACAAGATTTTGACAGGGTATGGTATTCGGAATTAATATACAAAATCAGCAAATTTTTACCGCGGAATTACTGTCTACTGAAAAAAAAAGAAACTCACATGAAGGGGCATTCTCAACACTTAAATATATTTAGTCTGGAGTTCCACAGGTTCCACAGTGTCTTGCAACCACTCTTATATAAAATTGCTCTATACTGCTAAGATCACCAACAACAAAAGAAATCGTACTTGGAGCATTTGCCGACGACGCAGCGGTAGGCTGTATAAAATGTACAACTAGCGATCAACAAGAACTAAAAAGGCATTAGAGACTGAAAAATATAGCTCAATAGCTCCAAATCTACCCATGTTAATTTTGCGATGTGGCTAAATGACAAAAACCTAATAATATCACTTAACGGATGCCCCATTCCTCAAGCAGAATAAGCCAAATATCTTGGAATATCTCTCGATGGTAGGTTAAACTGGAAACCTAATATGAGTCAAAAAGCAGAGAAAATTAGACTCATATTCAAGCAACTGTACTGGTTATATACATGTCGGAATATATTTTCAACTTGATCTAAAATCAAAGATATTGGTTTATCAGTCAATCATTAAGCCACTTTGGACATATGGGGTGCAAATATGGTGTTGAACTAAGACAACAAATCCAATCGTACCCCAGCCCAGTTCTACGATTAATTACCAACGATTATTGCTGCGTAACTAACGAAGAGCTCTACAGTGACCTCGAAGTTAAATGAATACAAGAAGTAATCCAATATTTTGCATTAAAACATGAAATAAGATTACTAAATCACAACAATGTGAGAGCAATACAGCTACTGGATAACACGCTGGAGATCAGAAGATTGAAGCCAGCAAATCAGGCGAATTTGCTAGTCTATACATGTATTCTTAGTTTTAGCTTAAGTGCTGATGATATATACTGATGTATTAATGCCGTGCTCAGCTTGCTTTCTATTAAGGCAAGTACAGCAGAACAGTAGTAATAAATTAATTTGTAAATTAGGATTGTACTAAACATAGCTAATGTAAGGTGTAATTAATAAAAAAAATATCTTAAACCGGGAAAAATAGAATAAATCAAATTATGATTTTGTCAGAAATTCTAATTTTTATTACTACAGTATCTTAGGTGGAAAGGATGTGTTTAGAGCATAAAGTATAAAGATTTCTCTCAAGAACAGATAAAGTAGACTATATGCATGAAATAAAAATGAAGATATGTATGAAAAATAATTTTAAAAAAAGATTGGCGAACAAGAAGTGAAGACTAACTGACAAACCGCTAAAATGCTACTTTATGTTCCCTAATGTGTTACAGGGTCTAATAATTTGTCATAATTTGTCCTTCATAATTTGTCTAAGAAACGTCTTCTTAATATATGTTTCATAAAGTTGGACTGTTGCAGAAGTTATATTAATAATTCAAATTATAACCGTTTAAACATATTTTTAAAATGCATTGGCAATGCCCCATATATTATCTTAAAGAAATTGGATAGTAGTTACAATTTTTTATTATGCGAGAAAGAAGAGGCATTTTAATATGGCATACATTCCTTTGAAAATATTTCTACTGTATGGTCTTCTATTACACAAAATAGGCGCACAGAGTAGAACAGACGTTTCGACATGGAATATTTTTTGCTTTATAGAGATTTCGACATTTTCGTGATTTTTTCAGTGTAAAAATTAGTTTCAACATATTACAGTCGAGTGTTTCGACAACAAATCAATAACTAATAATATTTAATATTCTCAATACTTCTCATTCGTTATTTCTAGATAACAGTATTATGTTGTTAACTTAAAGAGCTTTAAACGTAGCCACGGAATGGTGAAAGTTGTAAGCATTTATTAATGTTGGGTACCTGTTCTCGCGAGTTTTACAAGCAAACTTCCGAACGCTGTTCTTATCGTACAAAATAACGGCAGTTTTTAGTTTTTGTTATAGTGGCGATAAAATAATTCTGAAATAGTAATGACACTTTTTCTAATCATTTAACAAAATAACTCTTGTTTTTAGCGAAAATGCTGGCCTTACTTTAGTATACCATTAGATCTAAATAAAAAATTGCGCGATTTTTTATTGTTATTCTTATTGGATATGTCAAAATATAATAAAGGATTTTTATTCCCTATCTATCTTATACATTTTTTTAGAGAATCCATAACGAGATCCCAAATTTACTATGGCTGCTATTTTTATGGGTTTAGTAGCTTTATTAGCCTATATTGGCTTGCATCGTCTGGTCTTTATTGAACCTATAAACTCTGGAAACAACTTTCAGAACCCTGCCACTGCCAAACTGTAACCTAGTCTTCTAAGTAACCAAATTTTAAACATCTATCTATCGTTGTGAACGTAAAATTCTAATTGGTTCTCCTTCTTTTATTACACAAACTGTACTAAACTACCATGGCATGGGTCAATACTACGTTGGTATAGTCGCTTCAACAATATAGCAAAAGGGATATTTATCCGAACTTCTGGAGCGTCCAATTAAATTAGATTGAGTCCCTCGTACCCAACTTTATATTTACACTATCAATTAGAAGAAATAACAGGCTACATAAATTCATATATATCTCATACAGATGAAATAGAGGTCCTTGTGGATCATACTTAAGAATAAATTTAATGATTGGCTGGAATGTCTTTGTGACGGAAACTTTGTGACCCCGGATCTGTGAATAAACCGTTAACTATCAAGTGAAGTAAAACATCTTCATCCCCACAATATTCTCACCTAGAGGATTTAAGCAAGTAATTCTTGGCGTACTCATGATCGATCGAGATTGTTAATTACAAATGATATTGGACTATGAATACTACTGACTCACAAACTCGGTCTGAAATATTTTGCTCATATGTGGGACCCTTGCACCTTCAGGATCGAGTTGAAGATGCCCATCTCATTAGAAAGAAAAGCATTGTTAACATTTTTCGGTTAGAATGCATTGAAAGGTCAGAAATGTCGTTAGCGTAGGTCGCAGTCATTATGTCCTCACTAGTTGGAAGTTCCCCAGTGTAAATTATCAGTTCATATTTATCAGCTTGTATATTATTATTCCGAATTAATTAATAAAAAACTGACGGTTACATAATTCATTGTTTGCCTCGTTCACCATTTTATTGATGCAAATTTTAAAATAACATTCGAATACTGCCTAATTTCCTAAACACATTTTAATATTTCATTATGAAAAACAAGTTTAAAATGTCCATTAAGATATAATGGAAATATTTATATTTCATTACATCTTCATCAAGAAAGCTCATGATTCCTATCAATCAATCCAAATCAATCCAAATTCCAAATCAATTGGTCATCAAAAGAGATTCAAAAAGAACAAGCTTGTTCAGAATGTGATAGTTAAACAATAATAAATAAAAAATATGAAATTTTCATTTTCTACATGTTAGTGTAGCAGCAGCTCAACTTTAATTGCAAAAAAATGGTATGTAAGAAAAATTGCGCCACCCAGTAAAATGAATATTATAATAACAGAAATATGGCGATTTAGATATTTATGTAGAAAATTTTATGATTTATCAAAACCTAATCTAACTGAAGGTTCCACTTTCGAAGTAAATAAAATAACAAATGAAAAAGAGGCTTGGATATCACTTAAAGAAGTTATGAGCAAAATTTTATTCGAAGATACTACAACAAATCAGTTGAGGTTCATGAGCTTTTTTGATAAGCCTCCTTTTACAACCATGTTGACTTTTTCCTGAAAATATAGGTAATCTGAGAGAAGAGCAAGGGGAAATGTTTCATCAACATATGGTGAAATGATACCAGGAATATCAAAATGTTGAGCGACTACTGTTGGTTGTCCCTTAAAAATAATAAAACACATCTTACCAAAGGAAAAGATACGTAAGAGCGTTTAAGATAAAAATGGACGAGAAATTCAAATATATAAGCATTTATTCGCATTTTAGTAATTTAATATTTCCCTTAGTAAAAATTGTAACAGCCAGCTAGGTTGGAGCAGTGGTAAAGGCTATAGGACCGTCTACCTACTATTGCGATAGTCGCGGGTTCGAATCCTGATGGGGCATGGTTGAAAATTTATGTTTATGATTGGTAAAATTGATAGGTGGGAGATTGGTCCTCGTTGGTATGAAGAAGACTTTAAAATATATAAAAACAAATTGTAACATAATTAAACATTTAGATTAAATTAAAATATATGACCAAGTTTTCTCTATTTTTTAACTGACTACAAAAAAGGAGGTTCTATGTTCGGCTGTTGATTTTTTTTTCGATTTCGATTTCTCCACCGATTTTCAAAATTATTTTTTTATTCGAAAATGTGCCCTGCCGAGGTGGTCCCATTGGAATCAAGTTAAAATCAGGTGAGGGAAGGGGGGGATATCGAAGGAAAACCCCTAAAATAATCAGATATTCGGGTATAATATTATTGCTGAACTGATATGACGAAAAATCGGAAGTAGTTCAGACTAAAAGCCATTCGGTTTGCTTTTCAAGCACTAACCATATCGTATGAGAAGTAGAAACACGGTAGGCAACTCTTTCTATGGTGTAATTGTTAGAACGCTAAACTCGCCCGCGGAGGTCGCGGGTTCGATACTCAACAGACCAGCAACTTTCTTTTTTCTAGTTTGGTTGGAATATTTGTCAAATCACCTACACTAGGTAGCGGGCCCCAGTGCCTGAAACATTCCTTATATTCAATGATTATTTCTTTATTCCTATTTTTCCTCCTACGGGCTGTAGTTTTACTTGGCCTATCGATTGTAATACTTAATAAAATAGCTGCGAAATTTATTTTTCATGTCATAAGCACAAAATTAAAAAGGAACTCAACAAATCCAATTTAATATATCGGTTTGGTTACGGCACCGACTTCAAAGTGATTTTTATTTAATTATTACAAGGATTTTTATGTACATATAGTTAGTTTTAAATAAATAAACCGTTTTTTTTGTGTGTTAAAAGACTAAGATTGATTATTGTTTACATTTTATAGTGGAGTTTCTTAACTTTTTTTTTAAGTCACATTTTTTTTCCTAAATATATTTTATTATATATATAATTGATGTCATATATAAAAATATAATACTGTTCTAAATAATATAAATAAATTATTGATCTATGTATTTGTTAACACCAGAAGACCTTTGACAGGCAGTGAAGAATAAATTAGATGTGAGCGGTCTTTTACGCTCCAATAGTAAGTTAACTATTAAGTTCCTTTCACCGTATATTTAACAGAGTGAAGTGGCGTAATACACTAAATCTACGGGCCCGACTTAAATAAGTGAGGCGAATTTGAACTAAATTTAAATGACTTACCGCCGCTCATTCGAGTTAAGTAGCATAATGTCCTCCAACACAATAAGAGGAACGGACCCCAGATCCATAAATCTGTTCGGTCATACAATTTACTTTACACTGTAGGATTCTTTAAATAAGAATTTACTACTGAATTACTAAGCAAACGACTTATTTATGCTGTTTAAATTTTCTTAAATGTCGTTGCGTCTAACGGGCATTACAGTTTCTCAAGTTGGATTTAATTATCCCGAATAATCGTAAAAGCTGGCTTATTGTTACTTTAAACCATCGCGATTCATTCCGTCGTCGGATTGTTCGGGATTTCATTTTTAAATCGGCAATAACTGACAACAAATTTGCTTTTAAAGTGGACGATATTCTCATTAAAAAGGCACGGGTATGATCAGTGAATATTGAGTCTTAAAATCAAATTTAAATAAATACTTCAATACTCAAATACTCGTTAACAAATATCATCACAAACATTAAAGTGTTACTCATACAAATAGACATGGCACGGCAGCCAATGTGTAGACTTCCACTGCGTTAAACTTAAGCCAAATGCTTCCTGTAAGATGTCACTCATCTGATATGATTTTTTGCTTGTTTTTGAATCTGATAGTGGGACCAATAGTAGATTCAAAGAAATAATGATAGATGATTATCATTTCCCCAACTGTATCTGATTTGTTGGCGCCATTATCTATTTCCAGATCGTGTTACAATGCTGCTTGTCCCTGAATATCTATCTGGAGCACTAGGTCCGCGAAATCGCTCAATTTTATTTTATCGTATTCGCTTTTGTTATGTTTGATGTGTCCTCTTCATTGTAGTCATTCTTGAATCTGACCTACAGCGACTATTTTCTGTTCTCATATCTCAAAAGTATACTCGCTGGGAAGAAATTTTCGTCGAATGAAGAGGTGATCGCCGAAAATGAGGCCTATTTTGAAGCAAAGGACAAATCGTACTACAAAAATGGTATCGAAAAGTTGTAGGGGTGCTATAATCAGGGTATCATCCTCGAAGGGAATTATGTTGCATAAAAAAAACTAATTTTGCCAAAATAATGTGTTTTGCTATGGTAGGCAATTGACCTGTGATGTAATATGACCCAGATTATCCGGCTATCTTCGTTGGCGCAGTAGTTAAGGGGACAGAACAGTTCTCTTACTGTTGCGATAGTCGCGGGTTCGAATCCTACTGGAGCATGGATGAACTGTATATTTATGATTGTTACTTTAAATATCTTTTTAGGCAACAGTGGAATACTCGATAAGGAAAAACCATCCCAGTCACGCCAGTAACCACGCTGGGTCTTGTGGGATGATCTCTAAGTTGGTCACTGGCCAATTGGTAGGCTTAGTGCCGATGACCGTGGTTCGGAGCCCATGTTAAACTGTAGCTCCAGTCCAGATAAATCCTCATAAATGGGAAACTTTAAAATATTTAAAGGAGGAATATCTAGCTAGTGAACGAGGGAGACGGGTTAGTCTATATTTACCCTAACTGTCGCTTTTTGTCGCCGTTCAAATAGTCGCACCTTCTTTTCGTTAAATAAAATAACATCTTCAAGTAAATTAATTGTTTCTGTTTTCTCAACCCTTTCACATTTTAATTGGTGCAGTCGGTAGGGCTCCGCGGAGTCCATAAGACTGTTCTCTTTTGAATTAATTCAATTAATAGAGTCAAATTAATTATCAAGGCAGGTTGACCTCGTCTAGTTAAATGGAGTTCAGGCAATACTATCGCAGCTGAAGTTGTAAGGTCACAATAAGGTGGATTGAAGGTTTTCATCGATCGCTACCCACAAACTATTCCAAGTAAGAAACATTCAAGCTTAATTCAAATCAATATTTGTATTTATATAACAACTATTATATAAAAATTCTGGTAATAAATAACACATCTCCATTTTAAAAGTCACCAGTCAATGCCATTTTTATCACACTAGCAATTTAAAAACATATTGATCAATAAATTGTTTTCTTTTACATTTTACCTTAATCAATGACCCCATGCCGGTATTACATACTCCAAAAATTATGTCATACATTACAAACTCAGTAACATTCAAGGTAATTTAAAATACTGTTTCGAGCTCCATCCTGACATAAAGTCGTTCTTGAAACATCTCAAAGGCAACTCGATGTGGCAAGCGGTAACGGTATATTTGTAAGCACTCTACGGAAGCTGATCTTTATTATTGCCCAGAGCATCATCTTCAGCGCTGTAACGTCGCCGTGTAATCCACTTCCGGGTGTCGTTATGATTTTAAAAACAAGCGCATAACAGAGGGTGCCCCCTATGTGCTCGTTGATGTGGCGCAAATTGGGGAAACATTGACGTCATTGATTAATAACCCGACGGAGCGTGTGTTTATTACCTGAATCGTTTTTTATGGTGATTATGTCAACAATTTAATGATTAATAGATTTTGTAAAAGCAATTTCTATTATGTCAAGTATACTTCCAAGCAACTACGGAATAGTTTTAATTTGATTTTGTTGCAGTTAATGCAAATCAATTTTGGCTTTGTTTACATTCTAAGTATAAGAAAAAACTGTTAAATTAAGAAGGCGAAGATAAATACTAACAGAAAATATCGAAATTACAACATCTCAATACTCAAAAAGTGAATAGAAAAAGGAGTTACTAAGGTAAACTTGAAAATTTATTAAAGTAAGACTTGGCTGGAACTAAACCTCATCGTTTTAGTAAAGAAAAACAAGATGATGGGAAACATTTTACGAACTAAAAACTCAAAATCAAGTCGACAAGAATGATGCAAATGGTAGGGTTTAATAAACCAAAAGACAATATAGTTGATGATAATCTGAAAAACACTCTAGTCCTCCGTCCAGTTTTTACAGCTATGCTGAAGCTGAAGTCAGCTGCTACCCATCATTTAAAAGAAAATTAAAGAGCTCGTAAATGTAAGCATATTAAAATATTTTATAGTAATTTTACATAAATTGATACTAAGAATTTTTAATATTTGAGAATCGAGCTGAATATAGGTATATATATATATATATATATATATATATATATATATATATATATATGTATGTATATATATATATATATATATATATATATATATATATATATATATGTATATATATCTATATATATATATATATATATATATATATAGGTAATATCAATATCAACCAGAGTAAAATTATATTCGATTGCCCTCAATTAACCATTGGACCCTGAAAGAAAACCTGGATTCATTGGAAGATATAAGCTAAGAGCACTATACATAATTATTAATAATTCTATATTCTACGGTGCGTTTGTATATGATATATATAATATATATATATATATATATATATATATATATAAATATGTATATATATATATAAATATATGTATTCAAGCATATATAATTTAACAATGAAACTATACAACAGCGCAATACAAGAAGATAAAGACATAGACTATATAAAATAATATCCCGACTGAATACGGACCTGATTTTAGTATAGTATTGTCAGAAAAGCAAAGGGAAAATGCGAAATGATATTTAATCTACTTATATGGATAAATGCAAAGACCATTATAGTAAAACTCTTTGTAAACTACATTATTAATTCCAGAAAATGTACTTCATCCCCTTTGAAAAAAGAAACCGAACGGTTATTAGCCTCGGTTTTGTATTAGGTACTACGTATATTAGAAAGCAAAGGGAGACAAAGCCTTTGTATTTTTCTTTGTAATCATACAAACAAAACAAATAATTTGTAGTATTTGTATTTTCTCTATTGACATTGATATTATCGTAGCGTAGTACTAGTAAGAAATATAGTTAACGATCCTAGCTTTTTGGTTAATAATGTTTAATAAAAATGTTTTCGATAAATATTAATTCATTGGTATATATATAGACTTTGCTGATTAATGGAAATTAGATTTAATTAAATGTTATTTAAAAAGATTATACAAATATACAAACATGTGTTACTGTAATTAATGTTATATCATTTTTAACTCATTGCCATTAATCTGTTGTGCCAGAAAAGTTATTAACTTAATAAACAGTGGTTGGCCTACAGGACGATCACTAGTCGTGATAAAAAATCCACTGTAATATTAACCGACTTGAAAAAAGAAGGAGGTTCTATGGGCGGCTGTTTATTTTATTTTAAATGTAGGTTCGCCGATTTTTCCGTCCATTATGAACCGATTTTCAAAACTACTTGTTTATTTGAAAGTGCACTTCCGAAGTGGTGCAATTAGAACCGAGTCAGGATCGACTGGGGGAAAGGGGCTAAATCGAGGGAAACCCTCAAATTTTAAAGGCATGTACAATGTTTTCACTTACTTTTTTATCTAAAATAATCAGATATTTGGGTAGAATGTCACTGCTGAACTGATGTAAAGGAAAATCGGAAGTAGTTCAGTATAAAATCATTTAGTTTGCTTTTTAAGCTCTAACCATAGTATAGTACATGGGAAGTCGTAGAAACATCGTAAGCAATTGCTTCTATGGTGTAATGGTTAGAGTGTTCAGCTCATACGTGGAAGTCGCGGGTTTGACTTTCGACGGGGGTAACAACTTTTTATTGTTCTAGTTTGATTGGAACATTTGTCAAATCGATAAGACTAGGTATCGGATCCCGGGGTCTGAAGCGTTACTTATTTTCAATTGTTTGTTTACTCCAATTTTTCCTCATTTACTCCACCTACCTCTTCCTAATTTCCCCCTACTTTAACTACTACTGGCCATTTGGTTCTTCCAACGGTCCAATAACGCTATGTAATAGTCGCTGTTAATGGTTCTTCCTTTTTAAGGTAGTCAATGAAAATTATTCCATGCACATCTCAAAATACAGACGCCATAAACTTGCCAGCCGACTGTTGCGTTTTGCCAAGCTTTGGAGCGGGTCTAACGTGTGCAGTCCACTCGGATGACCTTCGATTGGACTTCGGAGTAAAATGATGGAGCCATGTTTCATCCGTTGTCATATATCGACTCAAAACTCGGGTTTTATACGCTTGATCGATCATCTTGAAACACTGATCCGAATCATCAACTTGTGGTTTTTTGGTCAAAAGTGAGTTCGCGCGGCACCCTCTTTGCTACAGAGATTTCTCATACCCAAATATTTGTGAATGATATGATGTACACATTCAGTTGATATCTTTAGAGTGTCTGCTATTTCATTCAATTTCAATTTACGGTCATTCAAAATCATTTTGTGAATTTTTTTATATTTTCGTTGGTAACAACCTCTTTTGGGCGTCCACTGCGTTCACCCACTTCGGTACTCATTTCATCACGTCTAAACCTAGCATTCCAATCCTTGATAGTTGATTTTCCTGTTGCAGTGTCCGAAAACTCGGCATCAAGCCAAGTTTTTGCTTCAACTGTATATTTTCCCTTAAAAAATCAATATTTTATAAACACGCGAAATATATTTTTATCCATTTTTTTGACATTAACAAAAGTTGCTTCCCTCTAAATGCTATAATTCACAAAGTAATGATCCGATAGCTGTCAAGTTTATATACGCATCTTTTGAGTGTTGGTGGGCTAGCTAAAAAACATATGGATTTAATTCTAGTAGCGCCATCTATGTTTCAGGCCGAACTTTTCAATTGATCGGTTACGTGTAGTAGATATATTAAAAAAAATGGTTTTTCTGTATTTTTATTTAGTTATTACAACGATAATTTTTTACATATATTACTTTAAAACGTGTTTTTTTTGTGTAAAAAATCTAAGTTTAATTATTTTTTACTTTTTAGTAAGTTTACTATTTCTATTTTGAAGTAGGTTCGTTTTTTTTGTAATTGTTTTTATTTTGTCCTTTGTTTTCTACCTATAAATAAATGACATCACGCAAACGACGCATAACACTCTAATAAGATTATCCCGAGAAATCAGTTCATTGTGAGCAAAATCGTGGTTTACATGATAATTGTTTTCTATCATAATAGTTTAAACAAAATTAAATAATTATTTTATGTTTTTATAACCAATCAAAAAGTCCGATCAAAGACAAACGATGTCCCGGTCGCAAATTGTCGAGACACTATCGGCAACGATGCCCGAAAGGAGATTTGCCTAATGCACCGGGTATATTTCAGCTCGAAAATGGGACTGATAAAAATCGTTCGCGGCCCTCGATATCCGACCGCGTCATTTATATACGACGCTGATGCATAAAATATCACTTAATTAGCATGAAATGTAGATACGCAAAATTGGCCGGGATTTGAATGCTATTTCCCCGAACGAACATTGCGATCTTCCGTTATCCGGCGTCTAATTTTTTTCTTATTTTGTTCGCTTTCGCGGCCCGTTATCTTATATGCTCTATTTATTTTTCGTTTTAAGTATGGCCGATCCTTTTTCGCGCCGCCGAAAGAGATCGCTCTTTTTTTACCCGCGTCAGAATGAACTAACATCTATTTAACATTATAGGATATTGCACAGTATAGAGTGTAGTGAGAGGTGGGCAAAATACATGCTTTGCTATAATGAATATATAAATTGCAAAAGTAACTTTTATATCGTGTATTTAAAACACAAAATACGACATTTTAACTATTTTTATTTCAAATTTAAATAAACTTTTAGTGTTTATTATATGGTTCGGTAAATAGAGGTAGGACGAAATGAAATTATCGTTGTTTACATGGTGCGACCATTATTTAGTGAAGTTATATAAAATGTGGAAAATACAAATAAATAATAGTAAGCGGCTCTGGGTTTTCCCAGAGGAGGCTGAAGAAGTTAATGGTGGCACGTTTAAACTGAGCACTAATCAGTCACTGAATAAAACAACCCTTCAATAATCTCCCAGCTAAACGTCTCGGGGTTGTCAGATATTCGTTATCGTGTACTAGTTGAGACGATAGTAAAAACCTACTCATCTACGCCCATACAAGATTCTATTGGCTAGAACAGCACAAGCGCACTTGTTCTAATCTAGCCTGAGAGTTTTTACAACTACGCATGCTTTTCTATATACGCCTAGTTGTTTACCACAGCTGCGGTTAGAAGTCACTTTTACGTTAATTTTGTATTTACATTTTGTTGAGGTAATATAATTATTTCATAGGCAAAATTAGGGGCAAATAACAGAGAGAAGAGAGTGATAAGATCAGAAACAACTAAATAAGCGTGACTATATAATTTATCAAATTCATGATATCTCTAGAAAGTCATATTATAGAGTGTGAAATATTTATGTCCATAAATATTTCTGTAATTGTTTATAACATGAGCATTAGGGAGAATGTAACGATTAAATCTATTTTTATAAAGAATAATATTTACAGGTATCGATTGAAGAAAAAAAATTAATTAATAAGGAAACATTAAACAAAAACTAAACATAAAAAGGTAAATCCGATCTCTAAAGAAAGTAAAATACATTACTGGGATATACAATTGTTAATTGGATATATTAAGTCTCCAGGAAGTACCACTACGTAATAAAACGTGCCTAAAGTAGTTCAGTGTAAATATAATAAACCATCTCTAGCCTACAAACTATTGTGGATCTCTGATTTTATGTCCTTCAATAATATATAACAAAACTTAAATTTATTGCGGCAACATTGCATTATAAATTTTCATGACGTGCACTTATATTGAAAGGACTCTAAACACACATTTTTTATATTTGGCTAGCGTTCAATACTCATAAACATACTGCTTTTATCATTTAGAAAGTTGACTAAGTCTAACTCCACTCCAGTTTTTGATATCTGTGGTTGATCACTGTCTCTGTCCACATAAACAATAAAATTTATCATTATTATATTTACTAGTACTACTATTAGGTCCTATTACTCACAGGCACCATTTCATATTTTTTTATAATTTACCTTTAAAGCAAGAATTTTAATTATTTGCCTCTCATCTGTTGTGATGTTTTCATCACAACGATGAGCATTTTGCTTTGGTTGCCAGAAAATTTTTGTTTGCTAAATAAGATCGTTAAAAAATTATGTTCAAATGTATTTTTGGAGCCTAGAGGTGCTGACCACTGAAGATCTCGATACACTAAGGTTCCAGTACCAATTATCTAATTGTTATGCTTAATTACCTAATTGTCAAATTAATATTTGTCTCTTCCCCGACAAGATCATTGGTCTATCTAGTTACTCCCTCCAAGAAATATTCATATAATATCAAATATAAATATAAATCAGTAATCTCATTTTATTATTCTTACAAATCCTGGGAGATTTTTTAAAATTGATTCAGCCTGCTAATTATTTGTCTTTTATAACCGAATATTCCATTACGAAACACGTCCAGCAGAACAGGAAAAGATATTTTGTTCAGCAGGTTATCACTGAATGCACTTAACATGGCACACAGTGGAATTAAATCTCTCCAAAATCGTACTTTATGAAAGCGGATTTGTCAGAATATCATTTTACGCCAACGCCAGGTTTGTATCGTGTTCATATTAAATTAACTTTGTAAATATCCTCGAACGTGTGTCATTTCCGTCCAGTTCGAAATTGTACAGCGAATTTTGTAGATAACAATGAACGTAGATCAGAAATATCGAGAGTATCACAAACTACAAGCAATGGTATTTACAGTTTCAAACCATTTGTATCGTTGTGGATCAATGAAGCATAAATAATTAAAATATATGTTAATGATCCTACAGCTTTTCAGTGTTAGATTTTAATAATAGGTTTTAATACACAAACAAAAAATGCTTTCTCTTAATCTATTTTTTATATAATCACCACAATGTACAACGTATGATAAAAGTCCCGCTACCATTTTGATTGCCTATAACTTTACTCAAAGAAAATATAAATAAGTTTAGTTTTCATACACAGTTTATTTGGTCCTTACCTTTTTTTTTCGTTATGATTGAAAAATTATATCGGCTAAATAGTGACCGCTAAATAGTTGCATAGCGAAGCAACTTTCGGCTTTTTAAGGCATTTTTCATGACATCCTGCAGCATCCGAGGGTAAATTTCTTCAATTTCGTTACGAATATTATCTTTAATATGTTGAATCGTTTGAGGCTTATGCATATAAACTTTTGATTTTAAAAAACACCAGAAGAAAACATCCGAAGATTTGGCTGGCGATGCTAAATCGCCACTTCGCAAAATTAGTATTCGTAAAAACACGTCACTCAATAACTGAAATGTTGAACAGGTTTTGTGTGCTGTGACCCCATCTTGCTGAAATCACATGTCTTCTAGTCCTTGCTCTTCCATTTTAGGCACAAGAAAATTTCGAATCATGTCTTGATACCGTTCAGCGTCGACAGTAACTGCAACACTTTGGTTATTTTTCAAAAAAGTAGTGACCAATGATGCTTCCAGCATGAATTCCACACCATTCAGTTGTTTTAGTGGATGCAATGATGTTTCAAGAATTAATTGAGGACGTCACATAACCAATATGGCGCTCAATCAAAATGGTAATAGCCGTTTTGCCGCACCTGTTATTTAGTATTTCAATATTCTTTTATAACATATTTTTAAAAATGATTTTTTTTAATTTCTAATTTTTGAATTTATAATATTTAAGTCCGTTACAAGATACTATTATTAGTTGTCATATTAGACCTTGTTTTTGATCTGTTTTGAAAATATTTTCTAAAATATTAACTAGAATTTAAATAAAATATTAAATAAAAAATAAATAATAATTTAAAAAAATAAAATTAATTTTTTTAACTTACCCCAGTAATACAAATATATTTTAATCCGATTTTTTAATATCCCTGTCTAAGTCTGTTTATTCGTTCTATGGACCCAATACAATGTAATTCTTGTTCCACTGTACTAGCACCCATTACAATTAAGAGTTTGTTGTATTTTATTTCATGAAGAAAGGCAAATTCATATTTTAAATTGAAACATATACGATAAATTTAAAGACGGTAAACTGAAACATATTTGGTAATGATGTAAAAGTAAAGGAAACTCGGGCGAACGATCGGGAAAAGCGCAGGAAAATAGATGCGGGGAGGTTCCCGTTCGGGTTCGATGTTTGCCTTTGGGAGTTCGGTATTCAGATCTACAGGTTTCGTATGTATGTTTCATGCTGATTAAGTGATATTTTATGCATCAGCGTCGTGTATAAATGACTTGGTTGGATATCGAAAGCAAAGAACGATTTTTATCTTTTCCTTTTCAGGTGGGTAATATCCCTTGTGCATTAAGTAAAATGCCTTTTTCCCGCGTCGTTACCGATAGTTTTTCTTTTCCCGGTGATTTAGTGTAGCGCAAGAACTAGTTTCTCTTCCTATTGCTTAAATATTTAGTTTGCCTTTACTACTGTCTTTAATTTTAGTTTCTTTTCGTCTAATTTGAAGGGCTATACGTTAATAATGAATATTAGAAGAGTAATTTTACGCGTCTAATTTATAATATTCTAGGTACACCGGAAAGTGATTACAGGTGTTTCTAACAGATTTCGCTAGGCTTAAGTATGCAATGTTATGATTTAATACATATTTCATTTTATTCCACTGACATCAAGCTTCAAAGCTATACGCTTACAGAAATGTAGATTAAAATTTATAGGAAATTTTATAGGAAATTTGAAGAAGGATTTAGCTGTCTTTAAGAAATCGTTGGTAATGTTAAAAATCCCAAACTGACTGGATAAAAAATCAAAGAAATTTATAATCGTTACGGCCTGTTTTGTTGTTGTAAGTTGAGGTACGTTTATTTTTTCATATTAATATTAATAATCATATAAAATTTCAAAAATTTAATTTTTAATTTTTAAAATTAATTCCTTTAGCTCCTGAATTCAAACTTTTTAAGAGAGGATTAACCAAAGTTCAATACACTGAAAATTTTGGTGCAAAGCGATTCAGAAATTAAATAGTGCCTTAATTTTATGGCCAAGTAAGAACAAATTTGTTAGAATATTTCAACCCATGGTGAGCAATTTGATTCATTATATAAGAAATAGTTATTTATTTATTGAAGACCAATAAAATAGCTTGAACCATTATAGCATCATTGAGTATCTAAAGTAAACATTTCCATCCTCATTAATTTTTATCAGCCTTGCTAATTCTTAAAATGACGACATATTAGGTGACTGCATGTATTCTGGTCATTTTCCTCAGTTTAAAAAGATATTTCGAAAAATTAGCACAATATATAACAATCAAAATTTTCTCTACAAAATCATCATCGATCCTTTTTCGTACATTTTCTGCCTTTAGAAACCGTGTGCCAGCCAAAATATGCTGAATCAATCAGAGGAAGTCATAGTCAGAAAACTCTATGTGTATGTTATCTATCATGCATGAGAATGGCTGTACGTTATTCGCTATTGCTGGTCTTTTCTTGCAATAGTAACTCATTCAGTTTCTTGGTAGACATCTGCAGTGACAGTGTCATGTGATTCTAATAGATCGTACTACACTACACTACACCTTGCTGATTCCACAATAAGCGCAGCTAGATTTTATGGCCTTGATATTCCTCTTCGATATCGATGTGGATGACTCTCTTGGAATAATCCAAGACTTTGCAATTTTCATATTTATTAACTTTTCTTTAAGTTTTAAGTTTCGTCTGAAAAATAAGTAACTTTCAATGTTTCGTGCGACCTGTCTGAAATTTCTTAAATAGTTCTTGTTGGGTTTTCGTATTGGGTCCTCCTAGCCGTTCTTTGTCACTAAGGTCATAATCAATATTTTGAAATCGTTGTAACTAAAACTAAGTATTAGGATATGATGAAGCAGAATCATCATAAGCCACCAAACAATTTTAGTCTTCGACAATATAATTCTTCAGAGCAACGAAATTTTAAACAATCCACACTGTTAAAACTCAAAATTGTTATTTTATGTGAACAAATGTCAAAACTATCGCATTTAAGTTTTGGATTAGGTTCTATAACAGCTATTTACTGTGATACCTTACATTTAGTACTAATAAACATGAAAACTCGAAGAAAGATAAACATAAGATTTCAATATTATTTTTATCTAGATATTTTATAGTTTAAGAATATTAAAATGTAGTTGTTTACTTTGCCTTCTTTATCTTTTTTCATCCCAACCAAACGGTCTCTTCTTGGAGTTCTGTTTTTTTCTATTTTCACCACTAACAGGTTCTGATTTATCTATTACCGATAGTTCTATCTCCTGACCTCTGGATGCTGAATATTATATAAATATGACGGTGGGTCTAGTTTTTTGTACACCTAGCGCGACACTACTTATTTATTTATGTCCAATGTTTTCTCTCTAAGGAAAAATCAATGATTCAAGTCGACATGAGTAGATCTATATCAATTCTATAGCTGTTTTGGTCTAGCCCATAAAATATTTATCCTTCGGTATCCGATGTATTTTTTAGTTTCTCCGGTATAAACTCATCAAGTGTATGTTTTAGCTTCAGGCAGAGTCGAATTAATGTTATTGTATTAATAATTTAGTAATTTCTAGAATATCTAAATAGTATCAAAATAAACAAAATATCGACATTTTCGGCCATTTTTTAACTGATATTTCTCCAAAAAAAAGAGATATATCGTGAATATTATTTTTATAAATTATTTAAATTACTTTTTAAAATACTTAGAGAATATTAATATTTTTTTAATACATAAAACACCTTTTAACCGCAAGATTTCAGGTTAGGATATTATTTTATAGTGGGACATTTTATGAAGGGATGTTTTATGGCTGAATGTTCCTTGAAATGATATTTTTTATAAAAAAGCATATTATATTGATAGTTTGAATATATACTTCAGTCGGAACTTTGATTTGTAAGGAGCAGCAATGCAATTTGATTAGCATTAAGTATTAGCTTAGGGTTGCAAATATTATAACATATAACTTAATATAAATGGCCATGTATTTTATCTCATCTCTGCACTCATCCTATTTATCCTCCCCCCTTTATTTAGCTCAACCCGTATCCGCTTATGGAGAGATATACTGGAAAGAGCCAAAAACCACTTGGCGCCCATTGAGCAAAACCACCCGAAGGAAACATTAAATAAACACGTTAATGTTAATTTTGAAATAAAAGTCTTCACAGTTCTTCGATCAAATTCGAAAGATTGTGGTGTGATCCAGCAAATTTCTGTATGATATTTATATTCATTTTACTTATATTACTCGAATATCCCATATAGAAGTAGCAAACTCTTGGCCGCAACGACCGAACACGCATTTAACATGAAGTGATCTTTATTAAGACAGTACTGGATACAGTATTTTAAATTGTGAGAGGGCTTAAGTCTAGATAACTTTAATCCATAGATTTCTATATATATATATATATATATATATATATATATATATATATATATATATATATATATATATATATATATATATATATATATATATATATATATATATATATATATATATATATATATATATATATATATATATATATATATATATATACTTTTTCTAATTATTCTAAAAAGTTATTCTTCCTCCAATACCTTAAACTTATTTTTCCCTTAAATATTTATAGTTACTATATAAAAATAAATAAAACCAAAACCATAAACCTGTTTACCTTGGAAGTGGCCCACGTTTCCAGTAAAAAAAGGAAGACACTAAATTAGGTTTCTTTATATAAAGGACGAAAGTTTTGAGTTCAGACAGAAACAGTTCGATGAAAAGCCATACATAACAATCAACTTATCTTCAAACGTCGACCGTCTTAATTATAAATAATTTTAATGGCATAAAATTACTATTAAAACGTAGTCTCAATAATATAATAAAAAATTCATAAATATATAATATCGAAATTAAGATTTGTAATATTAGATTGACCAAAAAATCGACAAAATTGGGAATGATATTTATAAATATGAAGAGACTTATGTTAATAATACCTACTAAATATGAGTTTACTTAACAAACAATAATAATAATTAATAGTAATATATTTTTTATATTTTAGAGTCTCCTTTTTACCAATGAGGGTTTATCTGGACTGGACCTACTGTTTAACGTGGGCTCCGAACCACGGTCCTCAGCATTAAGCCTACCGACTGGCGAGTGACCAACTTAGAAATCATCCCAGAAGACATCCGGTCTTCAGCAGCCTGGTTGCTGGCGTGAGTGATCATTTTCCTTGTCAGATTTTACCCAGCAGGATTCGAACACGCGATTATCGCAGCAGCAGTTGGACCATCCTGTCGAATTTACCACTACGCCAAACAAGCCAGCGAAAATAATATATTAAAATGCATATTATAATAAACAAGTTTTGTAATGGAGGATAGAATATCTGACTGAGACACTATATTGAAAAGAAAGAAAATACTTTACTAAATATATTGTAGAATATCAATAAATTATAATTGTTTCTTTCTAAGAGCTAACAGGTCAGGCTAACAAGTCGGGGCCTTTTCACCGGCCTACAATTAGTTTTCTTTATTCAACATAATTCCCTTCAAGGGTGATACACTGATTATAGCGACCCTCCAACTATTCGATACCATTTTTGTAGCACGATTTGTCCTTTGTTTCAAAATAGGCTTCACTTTCGTCGATCACCTCTTCATTCGACGAAAATTTCTTCCCAACGAACATTCTTTTGAGATCTGAGAACAGGAAATAGCCGCTGGGGACAGATCTGGAGAACACGGTGGATGAGGAAGCAATTTGAAGTCCAATTAATGGATTTTTGCCATCGTTTTTACTGACTGTAAATTGTCTTGGTGAAGCAGAAACTTTCTTTTTCTTCAAATGCGGCCGTTTTTCGGCGATTTCGTCCCTAAAACGGGCCAATAACACTATACCCATATATACAATACGACTATTCGTTGTTGATGTTTCTTCCTTTTTCAAGGTAGTCAATGAAAATTATTCACCCATAAGCTTGCAAGCCAACTGTTGAGTTTTCCCACGCTTTGGAGCCGGTGCAGTATACTTGGATGAGTGTCGATTGGACTTAGGAGTGAATGATGGAGCCATGTTGTATCCATTGTCACATATCGACGCAAAAACTCGGATTTATTACGCTTGATTATCTTCAAACACTGCTCCGAATCATCAACTCGTCGTTGTTTTTGTCAAAAATCATATCCAAATATTCGTGAACGATGTACACGTTCATTTGATACCTTTAGAGTGTCTGCTATATTATTCGATTTCAATTTACGGTCATTCAAAATCACTCTGTGGATTTTTTAATGTCTTCGTCGGTAACA
The DNA here is from genome assembly GCF_030347505.1 of Rhynchophorus ferrugineus. NCBI lineage: Eukaryota > Metazoa > Arthropoda > Insecta > Coleoptera > Curculionidae > Rhynchophorus > Rhynchophorus ferrugineus. Next base: position 82,688,767 of record NW_027472580.1, on the reverse strand, counting down.
ATCTCTTTAGGGCGTCTACTGCTTTCACCCTCATCGGTGTTCATTTCACCACGTCTAAACTTAGTATACCAATCCTTGATGGTTGATTTCCCGGGGCAGTGTCCGGAAACTCGGTATCAAACCAAGTTTTTAACTATTTTGGCTGTATGCGTGGATGCATTATCATCTTGAAATATGACAGTATTTTGCAGCAATATGCTCATAGTATCAGCATCATCATTGTGGTTGTAGAGATATACAGTCACAGTGATACAGCTGGTGAAGAAGACCAGCTGAATTCTACGATATTGCTAACCAAATCATAAGGAAACCTCCTCCATTCTTGACTGTAGGAAGCACGCTGTTCGGACCGATCCAATATGATAATTAAATAATAAATTTCACACTTCAGTAATTTCAAAGCGTTTGTTAAAAGCTACATATTAACTTTTAACGAACGCTGACTTAACGATCCATTTCTGATATTTCAAAAAGTTTTTGTAGTTATGAAGCACCATACAAAATAAAATGCAGATATAATTGGTCAGTAAAAAATAAAAATACTGCACATACCCACTGCTAAACAAAGATAATAACATTCGCTGTTACAGCTAACTCACGTTATTACATCAAAATTAATAATAAAATATCAGAATGGTTAGACGTCAGTTAATGTTAACCTACTCCCTCTGGAAGCTGGATTCGACTAAATGAGACGTAAAATGAAATATATGCTTCGTTGAAGTCAACTGGAGCATGTGACGTGATGAACCCATATATTCCTCCCTTTACATCAAAGATACGTATTGGTACTTAGACGTATTAGGCTAGGAATCTCGCAGAAGTGCATAATAAAATTTAACGGTTAGTTTGAAGCAAATACAGCCGTTTTATAGATTAAAGCCGGATCTGTAGCGTGTGTCAATTAGAGTCTTTGCTGCCACGGTATGGGATTTTCATGAATGTAGGAAGCGTTATCACTTTATTAAATAAAATATGTTAATTCTAGAAGTTTTTTTAGTATATAATTTTAGTAGAGTAGTTTTGTGCTGTTAAAATATAGAAGAACTACTGCCTCAATATGAAGCTCGTTCAGTACACTTTAAAAAAATAAATAAAAAACAACTATTTCAAGTATATTATTAATTTTTGAATACAAATTTCTTCTTGGTTCTATAAATTTTCAAAAAGGTTTTTGAAACTTTTGAAACCATTAAGAATAAATTCTAGAAGTTTTGAAAATGGTATGAATATAGGCGATAAAATTGTGTTCCCCCAATTAGAAAAAGTTGTCCAAAATCGATTATTAAAATAATCGCTGGCAGCCAAATCTGGTGATTACGGTGGATTTTGTAAAAATTAGAAATTTAATTCCATGATTTTGGCTATCACTACACAGGTATAGCCTCGTAAATTATAGTACAAAATACAGCAGAATAGAGCATCGTTATGTATTCACATTTCGTTTAAAGGTATTAAAACCGTAAAGGTTGCGATTCTAAAATGAATTGAACTGAAATTGAAATTGATGAAATGAAATAAAACTATTACCATATAATATGAATTGAAATAATACGCAGTCATTATGTCGGACAGTGTAGAGGAAACATATTTTGAGTGTTGAACATTTGTATAGTATAGTTAATATGGTACAGTAAGTTTTCAACTATTTACATTTTTCATTAGTTTTAAAAACTGTTTTCAAATAAATATATCTGCATTGATCCTCTATAAATTATAATATTGGCTAACATATTGTCTCAGAGGTATGTTTGTCTTTGTATTTGTCATTTTTTAGATAAAAATATAGCAAACATCTGGTTATATTTTTATCGTAATTCAACTTTATTTGAAAGTAACCATAATATCATAAAATATATGTAATAACCAGCTATAACTATAATAGTCAAAACTAAGGCGATATTTCTAATCTTTCAAACCAATATCAATTTAAACGATTTAATGAAAAAAGTTTTATCATTCGAAAAGCTTAAAGAACATCGAAAGTCGAAGTTGCTTTACGATCTTCCTACTGTTGCGATATTCGTGGGTTCGAATCTTGCTCGGGCATGGTTGCAAATTTATGTTTGTGATTTTTTTAATATTGTCCTAGGTAAGAGTGTAAAAATGATCTCAGTAACTCCAATAACTAGGCTAACTGGGGTAACACCAGATGTATTGTGGGATGATTACTAAGTTGGTCACTCGCCAGTCGATAGGTTTAGTGCCGAGAATGCCACTATGGTTCACTATGCCACTGTGGTTCGGAACCCACGATCTGTAGGTCTAGTGTAGATAAACCCTCGTTGGTAAAAAAGAGACTTTATAATATAAAAAATACATTTACAATCTTTAGCTACTTGCAAAGAATGGTTTGGAAGATCAAGAAAATTCAAATATAATGAATTTCAAAATGTATTAGACGATTAATTAACTCAAGCTCTTAGGTAAATTGACAGTTGAAAAACTAATTATTTCCAGGTATTTACACGTTATGAGAATGATCCAAAAGATGGGTACAAGGTAGAGATTGCGTTCAAGGCAGAGAAAGAGGAGTTTTCGATAGCCTATTATAACTGGTGAAGAAAATTGGATCCGCTACGACAATCTGAAATGGCCATAAGATGTTTCTGTGTATAAGGTGGGATCAGTATAAGTGTAGTATATTACAAGCTACTAAAATTAAATTAAATTGTTATTGAAACTATATCGATTTCATTTAAACCAACTGAGTGGGTTATGGATGCAAGAAAGACAGGCAATATATAGTAATAGCAAAGCCAACCTCTTTCTTGACAATGTTCGACCACACTTTGCATCAGGAATACTCACTGCTACACTCAGTATACTTACCAGACTAAACACATCCTGATTACCACCTATTCCATGCAGCATAGCTCAGCTAGCACACAATTTCTAAATGCTGAAGAACTGCAAATTCAGATTGATGATTGCTGCTAAACCAACATCATACTTTCATAGAGAGTACTTTATACTAATAATCAAATTTTGAAGTGACAAAATTATGAAAAAATCAATCACGAAATTGTGATTGCAAACATTAGATATAACAGATATATATTATACAAAGCAAAAAGTCATATTTCTTGCGCGTCTTTTTCTTCCCAATTATAAGTAACAGGCAAAGATAGAACAACCTCATTTACAATAAACTTAAATAACGCAGAATAGACAAGTAAAATAAAACCGTTAGTGACGACAATCTTCAACCATCAAGTGGCACAAATTTTGACTTTTTATCTGGTATTCTCGTGTCTAATTAGATGGATACATGGCATTTTATCTCTCATTGCTTCTTCCTTAGGTACATATATAAAGCGCACATTTACTTGCAAAGTCATAAAAGTAGTAACGAATAGAACTTACAAATAGTTCATTTGATATTACCGTATAAAAATTTCTTCTGTGCAATTTTGCCTCAGTAAAGTGTATCTACCACATTTAAGACTCAGCGATTATTTAAAGTCTTTGGAAATATATTTTTATCCAAATAACATTCAAAGAATATTTTAAAATGTCATACAATTCTGGTATTAAAAGCTTTTACTGTTCAAGTACATTGTACAATCGGTATTTCGTAATTTCTTTTATGCGGACTGCCATGCTATATAATACGAATAAGGGTACTTTCTGCAGATTAAATTCGAAACGAAAGTGTAATACAACGGACCAGGTACGCTGTTCCATGGTTTAATCGTAAAATTGGAGCGTCTGCCGTCCGACCGACCAACCCGGTCCTGCGGGACTCCATCGGCGCAAACTAACTCGGCAAATTCACGTCCGACTCCCGGAGCTCGAGGGAAACCAGATGGCAGGTTTGTCGCCTCGTATTTTCCGATGTGTCTAGCTTCTTAATTGTGAAGGCAACTGATAAACCGTTCAATTAATGGTCGCCATCAGTTTGGGATTTCTGTATTAAGCTGAGCTTATTTGTTGTTTTTGCTCGTTCTGATGAATAAAAGAAAATGGATACGTAAATTGTATCAGCCCACAAAGATTAGTTCCAATTGTGAACTATTATAGTATTAAATTACAAATCTCCAAGTTGTTGAAAACAAATCTCTTATTTTAAATAACAAGGAGTTAAATCAGGGTAACATGAAAAAACTTACTTTTCAAAAACAAAACAAAAATAAACAAAATAAGAGAAAACAAATATGCAAATTGTAATTGGTTGTATTGAAACAGGTTGTATTTTAAATAATAACAGGTCAATTGAAAAGTCCCCGGCCTACCATAGTAAAAGACATACTTTTGGCAAAATTAGTTTTTTTTATTCAACATAATTCCACTCAATTCCACTGATTATAGCGACCCTCCAACTTTTCGATAACATGTTTGTTTACTTTCCAGCGAACATTCTTTTGAGATCTGAGAACAGTAAATAGTCGCTGGGGACCTAATTTGGAGAATATGGTGGATGAGAAAGCAATTCGAAGCCCAATTCATGGATTTATGACATCGTTTTTACTGAGTTGTGAGACAGTGCGTTGTTTTGATGAAGCAAATCTTTCTTTTTCTTCAAATGCGGCCGATTTTCGGAGATTTCGTCCTTCAAACGGTCCAAAAACGCTATGTTATAGTCACTGTTGATGGTTCTTCCTTTTTCAAGGTAGCCAATGAAAATTATTCCATGCGCATCCTAAAATACAGACGCCATAAACTTGTCAGCCGACTGTTGCGTTTTCCCAAGCTTTGGACCGGGTTCATCCTGTGCAATCCTCTCATATGACCGTCGATTGGACTTCGGAGTAATATGAAGGAGCCATGTTTTATCCACTGTCACATATCGACGCAAAAACTCAGGTTTAATACGCTTGATCATCTTCAAACACTGCTCCGAAGCATCAACCCGTCGTTGTTTTTGGTCAAAAGTGAGTTCGCGCGGCACCCACTTTGCACACAGCTTTCTCGTACCCAAATATTCGTGAATGATATGAGGTACACGTTCAGTTAATATCTTTGGAGTATCTGATATTTCATTCACTTTCAATTTACGGTCATTCAAAATCATTTTGTGGATTTCTTAAATGTTTTCGTCGGTAACAACCTCTTTTGGGCGTTCACTGCGTCCACGGTCTTCAAATTGATACACGCATCTTTTGGGAATTAGGACTAACTAAAAATATATGAATTTAATTCTATTAGCGCCATCTATGTGTCAGGCCGGGGACTTTTCAATTGGCCTGTTATACGCGACAATAGATGATAGAATTCTAATGGTGAGTACAGACATAAAAGAGAAAACGTACGACCATGCGCGAAGATTCGGCAAACAACACAGTACACAATTGGTGATCGAAAAAAACTCATGCCGCATTCAGTCCCTCTCGGGAAATCTCTGTCCCTAAAAATAATTTGACGGTTTTCATCGTTTTGTTCGAAGCCGCATATTACTTTTTTTACAACCATACTTTTCACAATGGCATAACAAAATAAAATTTTCTGTGTATCACTTTTCGACGGTACGCATAAAGTATTCTTTTCATAAAAAGCAGTGTTTATGTGGCATGTTCCAACCCATGCTGCATACATTTGAAGCTAAACGAATACGCTATGTTTGATACGCCAAGACTCCCCATTAGAGTTGCCACAGTGTATCCTTCATAATTTTTACATATGCCCAAGCATTAACATGAAATGACCTTCGGTCTGTTACTCAATATTGCTGGTCTTTCTTCAAATAATACCTAATTCAATTTGCAATTGAAGTAGATAGATGTCATATACCACAATCTGCACAGCATAAATATTCGACCCATGATTGTTGTGCTTGCCTTTATCATCATACTTAAGAATACAGTACATTACGATGTACTTTTCCTTACCATTTACAACACGCCACAGAAAAATACTTCTTCCATTTCCAGCCAGCCCCAACCAAACCAAAGGAATCAATGACCCAAATGAAATTTTTCGCATTTTATTTTTTGCGCCTGTATATACTGAATAACTCAATAATGCTCAAAATAATCGAATTTAATAGTTTGTATTGATGCTTCCGATCAAAATATTTACCAGCACCTAATATTATGAAATTAATTGATTCTGAGAAATTAACATCATTTAGGAATTTGTTAGATCAATAATGTTCTCAATCACTTACAATATAACCAGAAAAAAATACAAAATCAAGGCACTTTTATAATTAAATTCAAGCCGCACTAAGATTTTCATAAACACAAACTCCGAGAAAAATAACGAGCGAACAATATTAAGTTACTGCCGCTGCTGTCTATTAACTCCTTTTCATATACCGCAGCGTAACAGGAATTATATCTTTCATTTTGTATCCTCCTGCGGAGCTCATTTATATTTAAAATAAACATATTTGTTATTCTTTCCAGTCCGAGAGTGGAACAAAACCGTCCGCATTGTGTTTGGCAAGACACAAGAAAAATGTTACTTGTTGTTGTATAAGAAATTCTCTAAAAGAAGACGGTAACTCACAGAACGGAAATTACAACTTTCGTTTAACGGGATTCGAAGTTTTCTACGTTTCTAAAGCAGGTTGTTAAAATAGCTGCAAATTTAAATTGTGAAATATTTTATTGGAAAAAGAAAAAATATTCATTTGGATTTCCGAATAAGCAATGTATATGTAAACACCTTTAATGTCAATTAATAATATAATTTTCTGATTCATTCATGAAGTCTTTGTTGCCCATATTGTCTTTACTTGTCTTGTTTTCTCAATGCGCTGTAAGTTTTCTTACCAAATGAGTTATCTCTTTTCTATATATTTTTGCGTTGAGTCAATAATAAGGTATTTTCTTATTTCTTTGTTTCTTAATCGGTCCATCTCTATTACACCCCTGATACTTCTGAGATATTTTAATTCTGCTGCCTGTATCTTACCTTTTTCTGCCTTTGACAATACCCACGTCTCGCAACCGATTGTAATTTTTTTAGTACAGTTACATTTTTTGCAAAATCTATAATGTTCGCAAAAAATTACAAAATTTGAAATGAAAATGTTAGAGAAAATCACCAGATATCACTACATCCTTAAAAGGTAGAGGTAGTTGATGAAAAACAAAGGTAAATCCACCATTAAAAGGCCCTTTATTACAAAGCTAGTTATAATATAGTTATATTATAGTTAAATATAGTTAAAATAAGATATTTTATAAGTTGTCAATGATATTCTTAAGGGATTTAATAACATCAAGCAATACTATATTAGTAAAGAAATAATTCATAACTGTACTTAAAACTTTAAATAAGTTTATCTTAAATTAATTTGCAGATTATTGATATATCTTTACCAAAAGAATTAAAATTCCATGTCGGCCAGAGACACATTTTTTCAGTAATGTGGGAGAGTCCGTAATATATTAAAATTCGAATACCTCCAGAATAAATAATTGACCAAAAGTCTAGTCAATACGTCAAAATGGTTGGAGTATTATATAATTATTTCCAATAAGTTTAAATATGGCCGAGCTTTATTACGATACATTCGTTCTAAATTGAAGCCTTCACTATAATTACCTTATATATCCTTAATTGTTATTCACTCAAATCGGACATTTATTCGCAAAAAAGTTCGGACGTTAAACCATTGACCCAAACAATATTTTAATTTTGCTGTTGGGCCGAACATTGTTATGTTTTAAAACAAATGCATCGTGTTTATGTTTCTATAATGACCGTTATTGATTGAAATCTTATTTCAAAAAAGCTTCAATTGCATCTCTTATGATATTTGCCTTTTGTTAGAGATTTCAATAATAAACGTTATCAACTTTTTTCCGCATTTTTGTCGGAGATGCAAACATTATGGATCTCTTAAAATATCAAAACTGTTACAATAATCTATTTGATGATTGATTGACGTTATTAGTTTCGAGTCTCCGAACGGCATTTTTCGTAAACCACGAGACTAGAATATCTTCGTGACTTGCGCTTTTCAAGATAATTTAAAACAATAAATCAACAATTTATCAACAGTTATAATGTTTTTAATTTAAAAACATATATCTAAGCAAAACAAATATCTAGACACCCAATTCATTTATTAATGTACAATTCTTAATTTAATATAATAAAAGTCAATGCATCGATCTTAAAACATCAGGGCATTAAATGATAAATGGGAATTTAAAAAAAAACTGGAATACTCTCTGAAAAAACTCACCATTTCGTGAAACTCAGATTGGGCGGCACAAAAACAAGTAAAATCAACTGAACAGAAAAAGCCTCGCGTCTTCACAAATGGACTCCTGTGGAAGTTCTACCATCCCTTGGTCATGTAAAGATATTACATCTGGCAAACAGAGCGCACAAAATGAACCATAAAGTTGCCCATTCGTGATAATTATTACTGTTAAAAAGAAGCGACAATGCCGCCTGGTACCTTCATATTATCTTTCAAAATTTTTTTTAAAAAACTTACCCATACAAAAAAATAAGATCCAAAATGCAGAGGTCTGTAATATCGAATTACCAAATGGAATCCAAGTAGATATTCGGTACATGTCTTTGTATGCGTTTTAAGGATAATTAAACAATAACCGGAACGAATAGAAAATTAAATTATTTAACGAATAGAAAATTAAAAACCCAATGGAAATTGTGTCCGTTAAATATAAAATTAAATATTAAACAAAATTTTACCTTTTGTATTATATTTATATTAGTTATTGTTAAATTTAAGCAGGAAAACATTTTTAACTCATTAATTTTTCAGCCATAATATGAAATGCATAATGTAAAAGTATATGACCAGTATTATTAATTATATTTTGTAATGATGTACACAATATAATTGGGTTTTTGTAATATAATATAAACCAGTCATAAGCAGAACAATAGAAAACCTTTTCATTTATTTTTAGTTCTTACCGAGCTTCTTTATATTCAAAAACATATTTGTTTGTTTTATTTAGAAAACTGAGGTTGCAGCAGGGACCGAGATACAAAACTAGGGAATGTTCATTTGTTCAAAGACAATGGCATAGGACACGGCGAGAGTTTTGCTCTTTTTTGTTAGTAAAACCGTAATATCAGTAGCACTAATATCACAAAGAATATCGGTAGTTTCATTAGATGAGATTTCTAGAGAATAATTTGAAATATTTCTGTTTGTACTGACCTATATTTCTTTTGTACTAAGTTTTTATTAATTATTTATTTTTATTATATTCATAACTATTTTAACATTATTATTATGTCTCAATGAATGCCTATAGTATTATTGATTTGATAGGAATATCATGTACTGTCATAGATGATGCCAAAGTTACTATGATGCCAGTATCTGGTTTAGTGATATATATTAAGTGCTCGCATATATACTGATCATTTCTTCACTTTAAAAGTAAAAATTGGTGTAATGCTTAATGCAATGAATAAACGTATTTTCCATTACTTTTTTACCTTCTTTCTAGCTACATAATAATACATAATCCTATCATCGATTCATTTTCGCACTTCTTCAGCACTTTAAAAGTAATGTACGGCGCTTGGTTTAGTGAGTACGCTGGATGCGACGGAACTTCACATTCCAGCTGCAGCTTTCATACCTCTGGAAACGTGTGGCCGAGCATTGTAATATAAAAGGATGAGTTTGCGTCAGTTATTCATATTGCTAAAAATTTTTTACGTAATACACCACACATCAATATTCCCCCTCCATATCATTGTGCATGGTGCAATGTGCCTATCTATTCTAGACCAAATCGTGGCTTCTTGCTCTTGAAATTGCCATAATAGATCCAGTCACAATACGTTACTATACTTTTGTCTAGAAGGCAAACAACCCGCGATGTTAAAATGTTTCGAAATTGCATTTTCAATCAATTCCTGCGACAGTTATTCCCCTCCAGGTTCCCCTCCTTTTGGATCTTTCCCGTCCTATGTAAAAGTCTAGGAATAGTCAAGAACTACCAAACTTCTCGAAACTTCCGTAAGAGATTTAAGCTGAGTGTTATTCTAACGGATTTGTTAATTCATTGTCTTCGGATTTATAAGATTATACTGGCCGTTCATTCTCAGTGATATCAAAATCGCCACTCTTGAATCATTAAAACTAAAACCGGCTATTAGAATTAGGACTTGCATCACCGTAAGTTATATAAAAATATTTGATGGGTTTCGCAAGCAAACGTCTTCAAAATAAACAACAAAAATAAGTAATGTCGAAAATGCAATTTTGATGGTTCCATTATTAGCTTCTATATACACAGAACAAGTTAATAACACTAAATAGAAAACTGTTGTTTTATATAGAGAAATGTCAAAACCGACTTGGGCAGGTTTGTTTAAAATTTGATTACAGTTTTTCTACGTATTTTCATGAATTGATACGAACCAAGAAGTTTGTTAAAAAAAACAACATGACCACCTAAGAAAAGACGCCATTTTGCATGTTAAATTATCAATACATTTCTGAAATGCTTATTTAACCTGTTTAAAGAAATTTAATCGATAATACTAAGAACATGTATTACACAATATTGGCGTGAATAATTCACAAGACGATACCCTTCATCCTTTAATTGTTTATCAAGAACCTCGTCACTGTCAGAAGCTGCTGTAACACGTTCCATTTCCTTCTCGCCCGAGTACTTGATATTGTTTCTTTTTCACATTAGCTCACAAATACAAAACATATATTTTTCGCATAAAAAGCACGTACAGAAATGTATTTTGGGAAACGGAACATTTTCTATTTTTGGAGAGGTTAATGATATGTTGATAAAAACGGTTATCCTTAAAATAGAACGAAGCTAAGAGGACATTAACTTTTTATATTTATATGTAGATATATAATACTGTCCTAGAATTATTCAGCATTGCACCGTCGATTCAGAGATTCGTCAATTTTGACATTTAAATAATATAGTGTCAATGTAACAAAAAAATTGTTTTAACCCGTACAACTTTCATAACGGCGTTCTAAATCTATTGAACTAGCTAGCGCGAATAAACTTAATTATCATTAAAAGTTATCACATATTTTATACGAAACATTCCTTGACGTAATTATTGAAAGATGCAGGATGCTCAAAATGCCCTAGCTAGGACAGTTACAAATGAGAAACATCCGTATTTTGAAATATTTTACTAACCAGTAGGTTTAGACCAAGGGTGACATGAAGATGCCGTGAATTAATATAATCTACTGGAGTTTTGACAGAAACTTGCAGTTCTGAATATATGTACATCAAAGGCGGATTGCAATAGAGCAGTTAACCGAAGGCTAGATTGAAATTTGGAAACCCCAAATATATACCATAGACATATAATAGATTGATGGAGATGATAGATTAAATAGAGATAATTTTGTTATATTTGTAAGGTGACAATGATCACATATGTCGATTTGATTGGCTTTTCAAGAAGAAGGTGTTATAGAGTGTCATCAACAAAGCACTGTATATTTTAAGAAATAATTATAATTCCTGGTGACCTAAGGTGTTATAAAGTACATTATAAAGTTTTCAGGTTTCTATCGCAACTTTATAACCTAGTTTTAAAAAAATAGTTTTTCAAGTATGGTTTTATAGCATCACGTTAGACAAAAAGCAAAACACATTAGAACCAATATAAAACAACTATACTGGTTAGTCGGAAGATACTCTCAACTTGATCTAAAATCAAAGAGGTTGATTTATAATACAATTAACTAAAAATTCAAATCAGTTAGTCATACAGCGCTGTCAAAACAAGGTTCTTCGATTGATTACGAATGCCTATCGCTATGTAACCAATGAAGAACTGCACGATGACCTGGAAATCAAATGGATTTGCGAAGTTGTGCAGGATTTCGCCTTGAATCACGAAAGGAGATTGCTAAATCATACTAACGTGGAAGCAATACAACTGCTGGACAGGGCGCAGGATGTCAGGAGATTGAAACGAACAAAACCATACGAACTTGTGTGAATATTTAGTGTGTACTATTAGTGTAAACTATAGCTGTAAGTTAATAATTAATAAATAATTATAATTTTATAATTGAGGAATACATACTGATGTATTTTCTCGCACTCGCCTTGCTGGTTATTTAATCCAAGTACATAGGAAAAGTAGTAATAAATTAATTGTAAATTAAGATTGTACTAAGCGTATATAATAAAGATGTTATAAAAAAAAGTATGGTTTTGTGTTTAAAAACTGGCAGAGTCGGTAATACTCCCAAAAGATCATAAGATTATACATTTGAATTCACTCAATTAACCGGTATCAAGTTAATTATCAAGAGAAAAGAACAGGTTGACGATGGAAAGGCAGTCAATCCGCAGATACTCAAAGCATTCTGTGGTGTTGCTAGGTAAAGTTCGGACAAAACTATCACAGTTGAAACTGTAAGGCCACAAAAGGTGGATTGAAGGTGCCCAAAGGCCCCTAGCCACAAACTATTCCAGGTAAGAAACATTACAGGCTTTGAAAAAGACCCCTAGTCCGTAGATTCTCGGAACACGCATCATAGTTCAAGGTGTGATGCCACCGAAGGCGGACTGAAGTTACTGTGATTTAACAATGTTTTCTGGAATTTGGACTTATGCTTGCAGTCCAAGGTGAATGGTCACCAAAGACAGATTATAGTAGCTCAGTTCCTCAGCCGTAGACTATTAGATTCTCGAGTTCTTCAAACCATTTCGTAGAAGGACACCATGTAAATTTAAGTTAAAACGGTACGATCTTCAAAATATTCAAAAGCAAACTAACCGACGAAGATACAACAGGTACTCAAATATAATTTTAAAATAACTATAAGTTGTTCAATGACCACGTCTATCACTGCGGTCTCCTCTTTAGGAGCGAGGGTTTAATATCTTATCTCTTATGCCGTGTGAATAATACTGCCCTGTGATCTGAGGGATCATCTGCTAAGAATAGTGTTCAAACACATGCAACCACTTAATAACTCATAGTTGGGGTTCTTCTATAAACGCTTTGAAGCCCTGCATTTTGCTATTCTGCCCTTTATGTGATTTTTTAAATTTATATTGGAGGTTGCATCCATAAACTGATATTCGCGGTTCATGAATTAATTCATGGTAACATGAAATACATTTTTACATTTCGAAATATAATAAATATTAGAGAGCTGTAACAGTAATGTTAAATATGATTAATTTAAGCTAGCAAAGGAATAAATATGACATTCGATATCAGGCATTTTTGAAATATTTTCGTGTTATTAAAAATAATGAAGAATTATAAAAAAAATTTATTGTAATTGTATATAAATTTACATCCATATATATATATATATATATATAAAATTCTACAAATATAATGTCTATATGTTATAATATATTCAGAGTCTTTTGTATATGCGTCATCAAAAACATACAAATTCATTTCAGAATGAGACAATATTTTCCTTCTTTTATTCTAGTTAAAAAGAGAAACAATACCGTCTGTTTCGTTCTAATACGTAAACGAACTAACCTGTTAAAGTCGTCCGGTTGTTAAACGTACGCAAATTTATGCAAAATATTAGTTATAATTACTACAGGTTATAAATCGGCAAACGATATTTTAGCGCTTTGACTATTTGGATAAATTTTAAATCGCTGCGAAATATACCATATTATTTAGTTTGAAAATGCTGAAAAGAATAAACAGTCAAGGTCACAAATTGATTGCGTCTTTAATAAGTAATTTAGAATAGGAAAGAGATTATATATATATATATATATATATATATATATATATATATATATATATATATATATATAATTCTTAAATAATATAATGTCTATATGTTATAATATATTCAGAGTCTTTTGTATATGCGTCATTAAAATGTTTAATGTTTTGCCTGATAGAATTTGTAAATTCATTTTAGAATGAGACAATATTTTCCTTCTTTTATTCTAGTTAAAAAGAGAAACTATACCATCTGATTCGTTCTAATACGTAAACGAACTAACCTGTTAAAGTCGTCCGGTTGTTAAACGTACGCAAAATTATGCAAAATATTAGTTATAATTACTACAGGTTATAAATCGGCAAACGATATTTTAGCGCTTTGACTATTTGGATAAATTTTAAATCGCTGCGAAATATACCATATTATTTAGTTTGAAAATGCTGAAAAGAATAAACAGTCAAGGTCACAAATTGATTGCGTCTTTAATAAGTAATTTAGAATAGGAAAGAGATTATATATATATATATATATATATATATATATATATATATATATATATATATAATTCTTAAATAATATAATGTCTATATGTTATAATATATTCAGAGTCTTTTGTATATGCGTCATTAAAATGTTTAATGTTTTGCCTGATAGAATTTGTAAATTCATTTTAGAATGAGACAATATTTTCCTTCTTTTATTCTAGTTAAAAAGAGAAACTATACCATCTGATTCGTTCTAATACGTAAACGAACTAACCTGTTAAAGTCGTCCGGTTGTTAAACGTACGCAAAATTATGCAAAATATTAGTTATAATTACTACAGGTTATAAATCGGCAAACGATATTTTAGCGCTTTGACCATTTGGATAAATTTTAAATCGCTGCGAAATATACCATATTATTTAGTTTGAAAATGCTGAAAAGAATAAAAAGTCAAGGTCACAAATTGATTGCGTCTTTAATAAGTAATTTAGAATAGGAAAGAGATTATATATATATATATATATATATATATATATATATATATATATATATATATATATATATATATATATAATTCTTAAATAATATAATGTCTATATGTTATAATATATTCAGAGTCTTTTGTATATGCGTCATTAAAATGTTTAATGTTTTGCCTGATACAATTTGTAAATTCATTTTAGAATGAGACAATATTTTCCTTCTTTTATTCTAGTTAAAAAGAGAAAAAATACCATCTGATTCGTTCTAATACGTAAACGAACTAACCTGTTAAAGTCGTCCGGTTGTTAAACGTACGCAAAATTATGCAAAATATTAGTTATAATTACTACAGATTATAAACCGGCTAATAATATTTTAGCGCTTTGACTATTTGGATAAATTTTAAATCGCTGCGAAATATACCATATTATTTAGTTTGAAAATGCTGAAAAGAATAAACAGTCAAGGTCACAAATTGATTACGTCTTTAATAAGTAATTTAGAATAGGAAAGAGATTATATATATATATATATATATATATATATATATATATATATATATATATAATTCTTAAATAATATAATGTCTATATGTTATAATATATTCAGAGTCTTTTGTATATGCGTCATTAAAATGTTTAATGTTTTGCCTGCCACAATTTGTAAATTAATTTCAGAATGAGACAATATTTTCCTTCTTTTATTCTAGTTAAAAAGAGAAACAATACCGTCTGATTCGTTCTAATACGTAAACGAACTAACCTGTTAAAGTCGTCCGGTTGTTAAACGTACGTAAACGTAGTATTAGTTATAATTACTACAGTTTATAAATCGGCAAACGATATTTTAGCGCTTTAACTATTTGGATAAATTTTAAATCGCTGCGAAATATACCATATTATTTAGTTTGTAAATTGAATATCATATTCGATGTCAATTCACATCGTTTTTATTTCAATTTCATTTATTCAGTATTTCAAATATCGATACGAAAAAATACAGCTGTCAGAAAAAGGCCTCGTTGAGCAAAAAAAACCCTCCATAATGCAAACATATCTATATATAACAAGTCCGGAGTCGAAACAAAAACCGCCAAGGGAAGCGGGAAAATATTCATTCGATAAATATAATAAGGTAAACAAGAAGATTTTTTAGTCTTGTTCCCCCGTTCCAGTCGAAAAAAATGGAAAATTGTTTTCTAAGAGGTCCTTCGAAAGTGTTCGAAATAAATCAGGACGGTTTTTTATCGGGCAATAACAGTAAATTTATAAATTTGTTTGGATATTTTTGAAAAAGAACTATAGCATTTTCACATAATTTATATATTGTTGTTATTATTATTATCAGCGTTATAACAAAATAACATATATAGTCTATTCAAAGTTATTTTGTACCTCATCTAAATTTGTGACGTTAATGTTGGAGCATCAACTCTGAGTTTTGTTCAGTTGGGCTTTGATATACAACACAATTCTACAGTTATACGCTATTACTTAACTATAACTATTAATTATTTTCCACTCTCATCACTCTGCTTTAGGAATTTCCAGCATTGCACTGCCTTATCACATATCCTGAAAGTTTCCTTTAGTGACTGTCACTTTCCAAGTCAGTGTCTACCTCAACCACTCAACTGTTAATTTCCAATATATTTAAAACATGTTCATGATTCCACCATTTATCAATATCTTCGTCTGTATGTCTTGTATCGAGTTAATAGTGAATTCATCTTGATATACTGTATTTTTTATTTCTTCTGCTACTATGGGTGTACACCATTCTTGATAAAATTAATCTTTTAATTCTGCCTAATGCATTTACCATATCCACAAAACTGCTTGTTTTCATCCACTCTGAACACTTACAATCATACCTATGCACACAAATCTTTCACACCCTACAATACCATTTTCTACAGTTATACGCTATTAATTAATTATAACTATTAATTATTTTCCACTCTCATCACTCTGTTTTAGGAATTTCCAGCATTGCACTGCCTTATCACATGTCCTGAAAGTTTCCTTTAGTGACTGTCACTTTCCAAGTCAGTGTCTACCTCAACCACTCAACTGTTAATTTCCAATATATTTAAAACATGTTCACGATTCCACCATTTATCAATATCTTCGTCTGTATATCTTGTATCGAGTTCATCCAAACCAAAAATGTTATGATCGAATATTAACTCCATTGAACCAGCTTGTTTATTATAATAATTATTTGCTACCGCCCATATCACCTCGATTGAATTGAATACAGTGATAGGGAAGAAGTCGTTGTGACCATATTGTTCAGCCATCTGATCTACTCTATAATTTTTTCGGGCTTACTTCTAAAAAAATTAAATGAAACAAAAGCAATGAAACATTCCATTTACATTTGCCTAGTAACAATTAGAAATAGTTCTGTTTGCAAGTTCCAAAAGACTTCTTTGATGTTTATCTTTACATCATTTAAAACCTATTCCCCGTAACCGTATATGCCATATGAAGCCACATGCCCCTAAATATCTTATGTATACTTTCCAGGCTAACAATTTTCTTTGAAATAATATTATTAAATTATGTTTCTATCGACAAAAATAGTTTGTGTACTCACTCTTCTTATACATTTCGAATATTTGAACTTGAATCAAGATGGTCAAGATTCATCACTCACTTCGTATGTAGACGGGTTTTCATAGTCGAATCTAACCTATTGTTTCTCATTTTGTAAGCGATGTTAGTCGCAGAACCCACACTAATATTCAGCGCAGCAGAAACATGCTAAAAACATTTTAAATAAAATTGCAGCAACTTAAAATTTCATTAACAGCAATAATATTTAATATCATCAATATTTACCTCTGTAATGGAATTTAGGGGCAAAAGGGGGCCTCCATTATCTCTTTCCTAAATTACTTATTAAAGACGCAATCAATTTGTGACCTTGACTGTTTATTGTTATAAGCCTTTTCAAACTAAATAATATTGTATATTTCGCAGCGATTTAAAATTTATCCAAATAGTCAAAGCGCTAAAATATCGTTTGCCGGTTTATAACCTGTAGTAATTATAACTAATATTTTGCATATTTTTGCGTACGTTTAACAACCGGACGACTTTAACAGGTTAGTTCGTTTACGTATTAGAACTAATCAGACGGTATTTTTTCTCTTTTTAACTAGAATAAAAGAAGGAAAATATTGTCTCATTCTGAAATGAATTTACAAATTGTGGCAGGCAATACATTAAACATTTTGATGACGCATATACAAAAGACTCTGAATATATTATAACATATAGACATTATATTATTATAAGAATTATATATATATATATATATATATAATTACAATAATTTTTGTTATAATTCTTCATTATTTTTAATAACACGAAAATATTTAAAAAGTGCCTGATATCGAATGTCATATTTATTCCTTTGCTAGCTTAAATTAATCATATTTAATATTGCTGTTACGGCTCTCTAATATTTATTGTATTTCTAAATGTAAAAATGTATTTCATGTGACCATGAATTAATTCATGACGACATCAATTAATTCATGAACGGCGAATATCAGTATATGGATGCAACCTTCAATATAAATTTAAAAAATCACATAAAGGGCAAAATGCAGGACTTCAAAGCGTTTATAGAACAACCCCAACTATGTGTTATTAGGTGCTTGCATGTGTTTGGATCAGAGATCTCTATTAGTAAAAATGTAAACTAATTAAGCTGACTATTCATGGTGATATTTTCAGCATTACTCTATATAAATTGACAATTTCGTATGATTGATTTTATCAGTATATAGTAATGATGGAATGCTGAAATTGTTACTTTCGTCATTCCTTATTGTTGTTTGATTTGGACAAATATGTTGATGAAGTTCTATAAGAACTTTCAGAAAATTGCGGCCATGCTGCTCCAATATTTTATTTAAGTGATGATTTTCATATTAATTTATGAACAGTCTAGAGAAACAAACAAATTCGAAGATAATAATTTAAAAAACGTACTGGACCAAAACCCAACTCAAACGTTCAAAGAGAAAAGGAGGAAATTTCGAGGAAAATTCTACACTTGAGTTGACTGAAAATACCTATTCGCTTCAGTGTAAGTGTTTCAACATCTCAGGATTTCATTAAATGGCAAAAAATAATGTTTTGTAGTGTATAGTGGATTTACTTTGATAATACCAAGCGCAGAAAGTCATGGATTAGTCCAGGATATCTATCCACATCGACACCATAGCGGACTATGCAAGTTCATAATGTCTTGCTGTGCAAATGGTGAGATTAGTGAGTTGTAGTTGAATGCTGCTAAATTCGAATTAAACTGTTGTTGCAAATATCTACTGACGTCAGTTGAACAAATTAACTGATGCACTGTTACAAGGAATACCAGTAATAGCGAGTAAGAGACACCACATATTTCAACAGGAGTTGTGAAGAATATATTGTTGAAGCTGAATGGGAAACTCTGCCGCGTCTAGCGTATTCACCAAACATGGCGTTTTCTGACTGGCACTTGGCTCTATCGATGCAATATATGTCAAAATGCCAAGCTGAATCCATGCCAAACCAACATATGTGATACATTTATCAGAATACATGCAAGCACTTAATAATATATCTCCATGTATTGGAGATATTAATTTCTCATTGTCCCCAAATTAGTAATAAACATATTATATTCTCTTCAGCCAATAACAATGCAAGCTGTAGATCCTCTACAAAAATAACCACTTAATTCATAATTTTAAGCAATATAAAAAAGCAAGATTTAAATTGTCATTGTTTTCTAGTAACATGCGTGATAGCACAAATAACTCAAATAATTTTGACAGCATTATGTACAAAAAGTTCAATTTTTGACTCTCTTAATCCCTCATACAATTACTACTGAAAGATAGATGGAGATTTTTCAAGTCAGAGTTGGTAACACGGTTTTTATTGTAAAAAGGTTTCACGCTGGCACCAGGTACTCAGGCTCTCATCATATTCTTCCATAACGAAACAATATAATTTTTCTAACTCTTATGACTTATAGCTTTTTAACTCACTTAATAAAAAGTATACGCATAAATTTAAAATCAAATAGCGCCCGAAGAGTTAAAAAAGCAAATGCTAGCTAAAACACTTAGCCAATGCAAAAAAATTGTAAATGTTAATATTAAAACCTTTTAAGGCGTAAACTCTACAAAACCTTCTTCTTATTAACATGTACGTGCATAACTTCAGTCTCTATATTGTTGAAACTATACTAAAGTATATTTTTTAACTTCCGGAATATAATGTGACTCGGAACACGTGTGCTTGCGAACTAATTTCTGTCATTTATTAAAACGAATTTAGAAACAACAATACGATTTCTAACAATTGCTTAAACTCTGGTTCAGTTCAGTTCTAAATATTATTGGTTAGGTAACATGGAAAATCCATTATGATTATTTATAATCAAGTAGTTACCCAGAAGCGACACGGCAATAGCTTACCATTATGGATTAATTACGTGATTCGTCATATGTCTTATTTGATTTACCCAATACATTACAGTGGTTTATATCAGTAGGTCTGTTATATACAGATTATTTATCTAAATGTGCGTGCTTTCAATATTGTTAAATATACTCAATTTACTATACCTACTTAACCGAAAGCTATAAGCAAAAACTTATTTCATTTTTTCAACAAGTTTCTATTTCAAAATATATTAACCAAACTAGCGACCCGCCCCGGCTTCGCACGGGTGCAATGCTGATACTAAATTAAATACACTACAGAAAAAATATGAACGTTGTATATAAAAACATAGCGGCCCGCTCCGACTTTGCACGGGCATAAAATATATATGCCTATGTCACTCAATGAAAACATGATTAAAATCGATCCAGTATTTTTGGTTCATTCATTACTGCCCTTGGCCTGCACGCATTAAATTTGGAGTAAAACAATTCCTCTTCCCCTATACTTACTATGAAGATTTCCTGCTATCTTTGGAATATCTAAATTCATACAATTTTTATTACATTACACATTTTTAAACGCAAATTTTAAATTTGTAATATCTCCGAAAATATTTGTTTAATTTACATGCTGTAAGGAACCATATTGATCTATATTAATTGCACACTGTATTTAAGGTACTTAATTCGATAAGGATTAATGCCGTATTGCTTAAAATAGCTTCGTATATAAGCCATTTTCTCACGTAAAAAGTAAACAATAAAAATGGTTAATGTGGGTTATCCTTAAAAGATAAACATATACCATCGCGGACTTTTTTGTAGACCTTTTTATGGTGTACAATACTGTAGTACATTAATTTGATCTAACTCGTAGGGTTAGGCAGCGTTTTTGCTAATTGCTAAATAAGCCTAAAAAAATAGGTTAATTTACGACATCACGTTAGAAACCTCTAAAATTAGCAATGTTGCCTTAGTATATTATGCATGTATTATACATATAAACCTTCCTCTTGAATCACTCTATCTATTGAAAAAAACCGCATCAAAATCCGTTGCGTAGTTTTAAAGATTTAAGCGCACATAGGGATATAGGGACAGAAAAGGCGACTTTGTTTTATACTATGTAGTGATTATTATCCGCCATTTTCTCCATCGTTTTCCCATCTTTTTGGCTATCTGGTGATAATGTATCGAAATAACGATGTTGACAATTATCAATCAATATATAAAATGAGATAAAACATAAATAAATAGTATACACTTTATATCAATATACCAAGTAGAATATTGAAAACAGTGGATAAATATATAAATATAGATAATATAATATTAAAAAAATATTGAGACCAAAGCTGTAGATAATATATAACGTAAAGGTTATAAATATAATAGTTTGGTTTCTCTAAAATAAAATTAAATATGAGATAAGAAATTAGATAGAATACTGTTTGAAGTAAAACGAGTTTACAGATTTCTAGGTATACAATATCTACCTCGAATAGACCGTATCACATGATTGTAAAACATGTCAGCCTGAGATAGAAAATGTGTTGACAAAAGCTAAATTTATAGAAAGAAAATTATTCGATTTTGCGTCATGACAACGCACAAACTTAACTTTAAATTTACTGTAAATGTTTATTGGTGTTTTACGAATAAATTAAAAATCCTAAAAATATCACATTTAGTATAGTGTGTACCAAAAGGCCCGTTACCATTTTAATTACGCGCCATCTTGACGTTTAGTTCAGTTTGGCTTTAATCATTGTGTTGTGTAGACGGCCAAATTTTATTAGGGATAAATACATGCCACAAGAACGAGCACAAGTGGTAACAATGTTATTTGAAAATAATCGTTCCATTATCGTCACTCAGCAGAAATTGCGTTAAAAATATCCCAATCGTCCAGAACCTCACAAAACCACAATTTACCGTTTACATGCGAATTTTCGACACTACGGTATGACAGCAGACAGTCCTCGTTCTGGAAAACAACAGACATCTCGTGACACTGAAAATGTGGGTTTAATGCGCGATAGTGTTGCAGAGTCTCCAGAAACGTAAATTCGGAAACGTGGTTCCCAGTTACACATTTCTGCACGCAGTTTAAGGTGAATTTTGAAAATGTTTCCGTACAAAATTCAATTAGTCTAAAAATTGCTACCGAGAGATCCTGATCAACGAGCTGAGTATAATAATGCAACCCTAAGATTGTCTGATGAAATTAGATTTTTCGTCTAAATTGATAATGAACGATGAAGCTCATTTTCTTCTCAGTGGCCACGTCAACAAACAGAACAGTCGGTTTTGGGGTACACAGAATCCTCAATTAATTCATGAAACATAATTGCATGTACTTAAAACAACTGTATGATGTGTTATTCATGCTGTAAAACCACCGGTCCCTATTTTTTTTAAAGATGACCAAGGTGTTGCAGTTGGTGTTACTGCTGAACGGTACCAAGACATGATTCGAAATCTTGTGCTTGAAATGGAAGAACAAGGACTAGAGGATATGTGGTTTCAGCAAGATGGTGCCACAGCACATACAGCTCGTTCAACAATTCAGTTATTGAATAACGTTTTTCCATGAAGACAAATTTCACGATATGGCGATTTAGCATGGCCAGCCAGATCACCGGATTTAACAGTACCAGACTTTTTATTATCGGATTTTTTTAAACTCGAAAGTTTAAATGAATAAGTCCCAAACACTTCAAAATCTTAAAGAAAATATTCCTCACAATACTGAAGAAATTCAGCCTCATATATTGCAGCATCTCATGAAAAATGCCTTAAAAAGACCCGAAAGTTTCATAGCGAATCGCGATTACCATATATCCCATATAATGTTTCAATCTTAACATAAATGTGATGACCAAATAAACTTTTTGTGTTTACCAAACTTACTAAACTTTGATATAGGCAATCAAAATGGTAACGGGACTTTTGCACCACGTTGAATTTGTTACCAATAAAATATTATCAATAATTCTCTAGATTATCACAATATTACCATAAATATGAATTTTAAAAATGGCGCTGGCTTTTATCAACAGAATTCTTGAGTTTATCAATATGCCCTAATTTAAAATCAATTTAAACAAAAAGAGAACCGATTTGTAATTTAGTTATGTTCATTACCATCCATCATAAACTTATAATAATAGCAATTTCATAATGGTGGATATGTATGTCCATGCATTGAACTGAATCTAAAATAATTTGTACAAAATAACAGAACGTCATATTTTGTATCATTGAAGCCTAGCTTGACGAACTATTTATCAAACTGTAATTTATTATGACACGACGAATAATAAAAACGCCGAGGATATAACAGCAAACACACGAGTAATTACCATTTCAAATTACAGTTCACGTGTCAAAGCCTAATGAACCCAATTCAATTAAGAACTGGTGTAATATTTGTTAATTTACCATTAATTTATTCAATAGTGTGGATAATTATTTTATGTCAATTAGGTTTTCGGGAATAATTCAAAATACTCGCATATCGACATAATATCGAAAAATATTTAATAAACTGTCAATTTTTCTTCAACAAGGCATATTTCCATTACTTCTGTATTGCTGAGAAATCAGTATATCAGAAATAAAGACACCTGAATTTTAATTAATTCCGGTAATGAAAAATTATACAAACTGAAACACAACAAATATCTAATACTTTACTATTCTTATTTTGTTCTGACAAGACTGTCTTTGTTAACTTTTATTGGTGAAAGTATTACTTTATATCAAGAACAAGTTTAAGAAAAAAAATTTGAATTTTTCTAACAAATGACTTCAAAGTCTGAGTATAATATTAAGACGAACTACTGGAGTAAAACTATATAGAGATAAATAATCGTCGAAACCCGAAGAATCTTCACAAATCTATCACTGAAGCCAAGGAAGATGTAGCTGGGAGTTTTTTGAAATTGGAAAGGAATTATTTACCATATGCCTCTCGAATCTAGCTAAATTATTAACTTGACTCTCTACTACAAAGAACTAATACGATTGAAATGGAAAATTAAATCAGGAACCAAGACTTATCAAAAGAAAAAGGTTGATCATGACATTCATTTTTGATGACTATCATATTTTTGGCCAGATAAGCGTATTAAATAAATTTTGCAAGTTACGCTATATTATTCAAAAGAAGTGAGGTGAGCAATAGGTGGATTAGAACTTCACATCCAGCATTTTGTCAAGCTTAATGCAACATAAGATCGAATATTCTCATGATGGAAAACGATCATGTCTTATGCCTGGTCATCAAACCTGGTTGTTTTTTTTACGAAAGCTTGCTTTTAGTTAAAAAGTGCTATACTTAGTTAAAATATGTTTTACCGTGAGTGAGGAGATTCACCCTTCAAAAAACATATAATATCTTCATTTAGTAAGTTCACCTAAAAGATAAAATATTTATCTCCACATTTTTGTAACCGACACAAATATTGTCTACCTTTTATGCCAAAATAATCATTAGTTCTTCAAGTCAACATGTAAATTTAGATGAAATATGGTTCCCATAAATTTTCTCAAAGATACCTCTTTCAGCAATATTCATCTTAATCGTAATATGACCCAAATATTTGTGGTAAATTTAATAGACACCCTATTTATCATTCCCCATTATAAATTGCGAATCATTATTTATAATACCAATCAATTTAATAAGTTTAAATAACATTAATAATTTAATGAGGTAAGTATATTCAACATTGCCTAGAGGAGTATTTTAGTACACTTTATAAAAACAATAAAGCTTTAGAGGTACACCTAATATTACTAGTGAGGGTAATTTAAGGACTGTTTAACAGAAATGTATTCCATAACACACGATTATTTTTTAATATATACAATGAAACAAATTTCATTTAACATACTTTTTTCTCACTCTATCCAAACCAATACTAAAATTATTTAAATCCAGAATTTTTCTCTCCATTTGCATTCAAATGACTCCCGAATATTATGTAATATCGAGCTTCAATTCTTTATTCCCTGGACTAGATTATTATTATATTTTAATGTCACTATAGTCTGAAAAGCCATATGTGCCACACTCTTCGATCATTTATAGAAACATTGTGAATCTCTTCAATGAATTCTTAAACCTATTTAATAAATAACTACTACTAAGATAAATTCCACTGAATCACTTAATGTTCAGTAAGATCAAATAGTGTTTTTTTGTTTGAGACGTCCAATGGCTTTGTGCATATTGAAATATCTGGAAAGTTTTATGTTGACGTGGTTCTAGAGCCTTATTTAATGTGAATTGACAAGGAATTTTGATCTGATCTCAATTTTTAAATCACGAACGCGCACGTACCCAGGCACACCCACTTTGGATCCTTTGTATGGCTTGGATGTTGGTTTAAGTGACTAGTGCAGCCCCGGGGCTTAATTCCATGGTGACTTTATTTTATACACTAGAATTTAAGCCACACTTAACCAAAACCTCTTCAACCACTCCAGAATTGAAGTATATCAACAACACATAACATCGCCATCGACAACATACAATAACATTTAATGTCAACTCTGTAGCACGAGGGTGGTTCAAATATGATCGAGACAAATAGTCTGACACGTTTATTTACTAGGTATTCCCGCTCATTAGTTACGCATTTTGTCCATCATTTCGGAAGTTTTTTGATGCCGGTATCGAAGAATTCCTTGGGCAACCCAGACAGACATGTGCACACTGACTCCTCTACCTCGGCGTCGGTGTTGAATCTTTGAATTCCCAGGGATTCTTTCAGTGGTCCAAAGATATGGTAGTCACAGGATAATAAATCTGGACTATAGGGGGGGTGTTCCAGTACCTCCCACCCTAATTTCGAAATTGTATCGAGCGTGAGATAACCGGTATGAGGGCGCGCGTTAACCTGGAGAAGAATCGCACTTCGTGCTGGAATGCTCTTTCGTTTCGAGCGATAAGCGGGTTTCACGTGTGTTTTCAGAAGGTTAGAGAAGTATGCAGCATTAATGGTACGTTGGGTGGGTATCGATGTACAGCACGCCCCACCCGTCCCAGAATATATGAGTTGTTCTACGCGGTGAATGTTGTCTGATGTGATGTTGGTTCGCGGTCGACGATCATTCTGGTACCCATTTAAACACGGCAGTCCCACTCAGGCACTCATTACCGAACTAATGTCGCAAACGCAGAAAAATGTTCGTCTTTTTAACGCCTTCCCACAATAAAAAACAAATGACAATTCGTTGCGCTATAGCGATCGGCACTTGACGTTCACTCATGGTCATAGCACGCGCGTGAGACATGCGCTCCCGACGAATACTATGCCACACTGTTCGTAATGGACCGAGCTATCACACGATCTTCAAAACATACATGTGCGCTGTAGATAGCGTTTGTCTCCATCATATTTGAACCACCCTCGTATTTTATGGTTAGGAATATTTCCGTAATATGTTTCGTAGATCACGTCAGATCAATTAAATCTCATTGCTTGATTTACATTTTTTGATTATTTTAAAGTTACAAATCAGGCGGCGATTTATAACAATCCCATTGTTACTGTAGAAAGTCATATTTACGATAAATATCACTAATTAAAATCTGACAGAATTACCTATTACCTGAACTGGATACTAATCAAACTATCGTTCTTCAAATATACAAACCAACAAAAATATCTCGTACCTCGGTTTTTTTTCTCAGTTTAAAACACCAAATACGAAATTTAATACCCCATATTTATCATTTACCAATCCATTTCATGGAAAATATTATTGGATATTGTTGAATGGATTCATATATATCAAATTAATGGTTTTACTTGTTTGTCCGGAATTAATATAAAGTCCATTTACAATCATCCCCATCCAATTGTTGCTGCCTGAAAATAAAAATGCGCTTAACAAAAGTGATTTGCTATTATGGGTTTTCGGAGCCTTTAGTGCAATATTTATAGTTTGCAGTAAAATACAATATAAATTTGAAATCATATATGCTATGTTATTATATAAAACACGCCAATACGGATAATAACATATTCACTTTTGTTTTCGTGTCTATTTTTTTTTCAGATTGTTAGTAATCTTGATGAAATTTTTCCATAAACAACATAAAGTTCATAATAATCAGGCTATTTGTTATTAATACCTTTACACTTATTATCTACTACGAATGAAAAATGTATTTCTAAAAATGGATGCAAGAACTTGTGAAGAAATACCGGGTTTATAAAACCAAGTTCTCAGAAATCGATTTCTAAAAATCAGTAAATTAAAGTACGATATCTTTCAATATTCAGCATTTTACCATATTTAATCACATCTGACTTCTCTCTCCTCAGAACTAGATTTCGTGTATTTTTGTCAGACGAAGAGCTATTTTACTGGATAGCTACCAGGAGGTAATAGGGCCCATAAACTGAATACCATTAATAAATATATAGAAATTGAGGCAAATTATAATAAATAATAAAGCTATTTTCATTTATATACGTCATCGTCTTTATATGATACATCACTACATAGTATAAAACAAAGTCGCCTTTTCTGTCCCTATATCCCTATGTGCGCTTAAATCTTTAAAACTACGCAACGGATTTTGATGCGGTTTTTTTCAATAGATAGAGTGATTCAAGAGGAAGGTTTATATGTATAATACATGCATAATATACTAAGGCAACATTGCTAATTTTAGAGGTTTCTAACGTGATGTCGTAAATTAACCTATTTTTTTAGGCTTATTTAGCAATTAGCAAAAACGCTGCCTAACCCTACGAGTTAGATCAAATTAATGTACTACAGTATTGTACACCATAAAAAGGTCTACAAAAAAGTCCGTGATGGTATATGTTTATCTTTTAAGGATAACCCACATTAACCATTTTTATTGTTTACTTTTTACGTGAGAAAATGGCTTATATACGAAGCTATTTTAAGCAATACGGCATTAATCCTTATCGAATTAAGTACCTTAAATACAGTGTGCAATTAATATAGATCAATATGGTTCCTTACAGCATGTAAATTAAACAAATATTTTCGGAGATATTACAAATTTAAAATTTGCGTTTAAAAATGTGTAATGTAATAAAAATTGTATGAATTTAGATATTCCAAAGATAGCAGGAAATCTTCATAGTAAGTATAGGGGAAGAGGAATTGTTTTACTCCAAATTTAATGCGTGCAGGCCAAGGGCAGTAATGAATAAACCAAAAATACTGGATCGATTTTAATCATGTTTTCATTGAGTGACATAGGCATATATATTTTATGCCCGTGCAAAGTCGGAGCGGGCCGCTATGTTTTTATATACAACGTTCATATTTTTTCTGTAGTGTATTTAATTTAGTATCAGCATTGCACCCGTGCGAAGCCGGGGCGGGTCGCTAGTAAAATATATTTCCAATATTATCAATAATTAGTAAAAATTTGCTCGTTTATGAATGTAGAATGAAAATATAATACAAAAAGATTAAAACCAAATGGATATTCTGGGCTAAGTTATATAGAAAGCAAAATATTAATTAGGTTTCATATAAGGAATGAAACTAATCCATTAAATAACTTTTTGGTGATATTTTAGTCTAGAAATTTGAGAAGCTTCATATTTTATATCCCCAAAACTTAACCCCTTAAGAAAAATACCCATTGTCTACCAGACAGATTGTTGAACCATTAAGGATAATATTTAGTAAATATCTACGCTAAAACAAATATCACCTTTGTATTTCAATTTTCAATTTCAAACAGATCACTTGCTTTAACTATATAGCCCGAAAATTTATGTTACTAGCTTAGTCTCCTTATATTTTCACAATATCCGTATATTCCAGAGAAACTACGCAGTTGTGAATCAGAATAATACAGAACGAAGGATATTGTCGTCACTAAGAATGTCACAAAAGCAATCTCTCGGCACAACATTAATGTTTAGCAAAGGTTATGGATAAGCTAGTCTAAGAACAAACTTTTTTTCCGAAAGCTTACATGGCATGGGTGCCGAATATTAGCGATATAAAAATATTTTAAAATTCCATAAATATTATTATAGTAAAAGAGGCAAAGAACAATTGAACTGGTCATAGAACAAGAAAATATCTCGGCATATGTAAAACGACACTATCTCACACATGGTAGAAATTGGATTTGTAGCTAACCAAAGATGTTTACTAAATTTTGGGCTATAGAATGATGATAGAGTCAGAAAGGAGGATGTAGATAGTTGATAATAGACCAGCAAATTAAGAGGTATTCACGATTTGAGAATTATTAACCGCATATTTTATCTTAATAACCGGCATGTTAAATATTTCACAACTCCACTTTTCATATTTTTAAAGCTTAATCCTTTAAGAATATGCCCTTCTTACTATAATAGGCGGATTTTTAATATACACAGGATATATATATATATATATATATATATATATATATATATATATATATATATATATATATATAGAGGATTTAAAATGTATATTCTGGAACTCGCAGGATTGAAACTGTAACGAAAATTTATCTTACGTGTGACACGCGGTATCACCAAATGCGGTTTCGCTTATCCGCTATTACGTTTCCCAAGTTTAAGGCTGCTAAGAACCGATTCAATCACTAGTTTGTTATAACATCTCAAGTAATTTTATAGTGAAGACAATGCTTATTTACAAATCATTAAATCCGCGGCCCTTGATAAATAAAAATAAGGATTATTTCTGTCTTTTGGAGAGCAATCAGTGCTTAAACTCTGGGGTTACGATTGCGCTATTTACAGACAGTCAGAATTAAAGCACCATTTATGGTACTTCTACTTATTGGCAAAGTGTCCGGGCATCCGGAGACCTTAAACTTAGTCGACGCCAATGTGAAAATACAATGTTTACCTTCCAATACAATTTCGCTTTTACAAAATCAGAGTATAATACCAACATTTAAGCGATATTATTTAAAACGCGCTTTCAGTCGCATCTTACAATACATGGAAGCAAATCCTTCGTTGACTGTTACTGAAAAATGCAGTGAATAGCTTAACTACTGACCATCAACTATAAATACATGTTGGTAAAACCTATGACCGGAAGTTGTTATCAACATCTCAGCATTGCCGGATAAAGAAGCCGAAGTCACAACCATTTTACAAGTTATGCATCAAATACATGGAAAGGATTTTGAAGACCCTCAGTCAACAGATGTTGAAGAAATTTTAGTCGCTAATAACAATAAACTCATTGGAAAAGAACTCGTTGAAATTTGGAAAGCAATGCAAATAATGTATAAAATATTGAAGATGGTACATTATTGCAACGCGTTGGAGTTGAAAACGTTGTACATGCCTTTGAAAATTGAGCATTTCCCTCGCTTTTCCTCCCTTCCCCCAACAGATCTAGACTTAGTGTCAATGGGACCACCTCGAAAGCGCACCCTGTTGAATAAAAAAAGAATTTTCAAAATCGCTCCATAATAGAAATTGGCAAACATACATTAAAAAATTATACAGCCAAACATCGAACCCCCTGCTTTTTCGAGTTCGGTTAAGGACACTACTTCACACCTGGTGGAGTTAGGATTTATAAACAAGCAAAGTTTTTATACTAAGTTTTGGGCTACAAAATGAGAATAATGCTATAAAGGAGAATGTAGATAGTTAATAATAGACTAGGAAATTAAGTGGTTTTCATGAGCTTGAGAATTATCACCTGCATATTTTATCTTATGAATATCTCACAATTACTTAGTTGCAATAGATCAGAATAGAAAGATATTTCCGGTGGTTGCCGGCAATATATTCTTAGTGAATGCATAACTTATGTCACGTTCGGCTAAAATACAGTCTCGCTACCGCAGGAAAGAAGAACATTTATACCACTCCGCGTCACGGGCCCGCAAGAGATGCTTTTATCACGTAGGACACCCCCAAATCGAACGTGAAATTTGGCCAATAACGATATCGTGAAATAAATTCGGATCGATCCGGCGACGATTTTTGACAAATCTCCCGTCAGTATAAAAAGTATTGGCAATAGTTTCGCAGATGTTCGACATAAATCTCGATGATTGGATCCGGGGTGGGTCATAAATTACACCTGTACGCGCCCCCTAGGAGTTAAGAACGAAACTATTCGATCTAAGCGGAGCTTAAACGCACAACTTTAAGTTAATACACACACACACACACACACACACACACACACACACACACACACACATATATATATATATATATATATATATATATATATATATATATATATATATATATATATATATATATATTGCGTTATAGTGAGAAAACAATATTGTAAATATTATTCAGATTATTTTCTGTATTATTTGCGTAAACTAATGCGCAAAGACGAGTTGCTTGTTGCTGTTTAATAATATAAAAAACATATACATTTAAAGTTGTTAAATTCGTACGCTATGGTGAAAATAATTATGAATTAGATGGAAATGACTTACTAAATCGTATGTCTGATTTTGGATATTACCCAATCATCGGACCCAACTGACTGTTATAAACACGATACGAATTCTACTGTTTCTGCTTCGTTCGGATTTTGATTTTGTCTCTTGATATTTTAATATTTCTGGTTTTACTTCAATTCTTGTCTATTCTACCATTTCTTTCCTGTCAACTGTTTTTTGAATTCTTACATTTCCTTGCAAATCTTCTTATCAATTCTGCTTCTCGTTGTCGATGCACCGCGTTGTATAGTCTAAGTTCTTCCCTCGGCCTCTTGGTGGTGGCGGACAAGGCTGATCCAAGAAACGCTTTTTTGTACCACTCTCCGTTCAGAATTAGCTCCTCACCCCTCCAGCTAGAAACTTCTCACGCCGATAGAACACGTCCTTTTCGGACACTTAAGGATTTATCCAAAGCAAAAAGGTATAAGTTCTTTGTCTTCGTTTTCGTATTCGGCTTCGTCTAGCCTCGGTACTGGAAACCCCATTATCCAAAACACTCTACAACGAGCCGATGGGATAACCGTGAATGGTGACTTTCTTAGTTGGTAGAGTTTCACCAGACATTCGATACCATGCGATGTTTTATATTGTCTCGAAGTCGTAACTATTTTCCCATATAAAAAATATTACGAAAAACAATTAAATGGTCTAACCAGACACCTAAACTATCCGAAAGAAAAAATATTACATTTTTTGCAGACCTAAATTTAAACGGCTTCCTTAAATATAAATATCTATAATTGCGTCGCAACAATGTATATCTATAACATGTGAAACAACATTTTCAATGTGAAATAGTAAAATAATATGTTTAGAAAACATAAACTATTCATTTACTTCAATATTCAACATTCCAGTATTCAAACATAAAACAGATGACAGGATAATCTGGGCCGTTTTACATAAACCCTCAGCCCTATAAACAGGCTACAGGGACGTCAGGGACGCTACAGAGGTCAATATTTTGCCTTGAAAGCTTATAGTCATTTTAAAATAATGTTCCTTATAAGTATCGCCTGCCTGTTTGCCTTAGAAGATCCTAGAAATGGCACTGATTTTACCCAAATCTTCATGGTATTCCTCCTTGGAATGGCTTCCCAGCCTTGATGAGTTCAGATTCCAAGAGTTAACAGCTAAGAAACTAAGCTACTGCAATCCGCCTTTGGTGGCCGTCGATCCTGAATTGCAAGCTTCTGTTTAAACCCCAGAAAAAAAAAGTAAGTAATGTTAATTCACAACTTCAGTCCGCCTTTTGTAACCTTACACCTTGACCTCCTTGTTTCATACTTGGAGTAGTTTATCTAGAGGTACCTTAAATCCACATTTTATGACCTTAGAACTTTAGTTTCAGCTATAGAAGAACCTAAACGGTGATACAAATCGACACTAAGGGTAACAACAAACCAACTGGTCTCAGTCGTTCACAAGTCAGGTCATAGGTAAATGAATTATTAATAAAGTAGTACTGTCATTTCAAGACGTCGAAGTTTATTGCGGCTAAATAACGTAAAGATGATTTTATTTATAAAATTTAAATGTGTTTTTCGATATTTGTCGAGCTGTCGAATACGGTCATATACAACTTTATAAACCCTTTATTTTTAATTGACATAAACAAATACTGCAATAATTTTTTAAAATGAACATGTTGCTATTAAGGGTTATTACAATCTCGCTAATAACAATAATCACCAAAATTACTATTTACTTCTATATAGCCTATTGTTTTGAAACAAAGACTCGTACACGTATTTTAGCGAAGGGCTAATACATTCTTAAATTCATAGAATTAGCAGTTTTAGTTACTGTTTCTGGCATCTTCTGTGACGTTCATGTAATAGTCCGCAAAATGATTAAAAGAAACACGATTTTTCTTGAACGACAGAATACTATCTGTCCTTTGAGTCAGGAGATCCCACAATCTGCCCTATAAGCAATAAGTATTTCTTATGTCCATATTATGTATAAAATTAATTAGTCTTATTCTAAAGCTTATTCTAAAGTCTACATATGTCCAGTAATCAGATCAAGTGGTGATAAACGTTTTAGTTTACGCAATTCACTATCATATCGCATATTTAGCTGATTAGCGAGTACATTGGGATGCACTGACATTCTTTCGAAATACTTCACACAAACACGTTGAATTACACTCGTTATAGGTTCTAGAGGAATATCGCGTTGTATCACTTTATTTGAAATATAGTACGGAGCATCAACAATGGCACGCAACACCTTATTTTGGAACCGTTGAATGATGGATATATTAGATTTGCTAGCGGTACCCCATAGTTGGATTCCATATGACCAAATGGGCTTGAGTATAGACTCATACAGCAATACCTTGTTATCTAATGATAACTTGGATTTGCGCCCGATGAGCCAATACATTTGATACAAATTAAGTGCAAGTTGTTTCCGTTTAGAGAGTATGTGTTTCTTCCAGGTTAGGCGTCGATCTAAGTGCATACCAAGATATTTAACATGCTCTGCTTGGGATAGATGACGATAATTGATATTCACTGGTGGACATGTTCTTCTACACAGGCTAAACGTTACATGCGAGGATTTTGTTTCATTGAGTTTAATGCGCCATGTCTTCAACCATAATTGTATTTGCTCCAGGTGGGTTTGTAGGTTTATTGATGCTGTGACTGGATCTTCATGGGATGCTAAGATTGCTGTGTCGTCTGCATATGTTACCACAGTACTTATTTTGTGGTGGGCAGATCGGCCGTATACAGAAGATACAGTACTGGACCCAGTACACTACCTTGCGGAACTCCTGGATATATAGGATTTAATTCGGAATGTTCATCGCCTTGATTTACAATAAAGTGTCTGTCAGTGAGATACGATTTTAGTAACTGATAGTCCGGATGAGGCAGAAGTTTCTTTAGTTTAACCAGCAAGCCCGTATGCCATACTTTGTCAAAATGCTGAGATATATCTAGAAAAGCAAGGAAGGATATCTTACGAGCCAATACAAGAAATAGTGAGAGTTCGATGTAAAGGTGCACACTACATTCTTACGAGAAAACGAGATACTGGAAAAAATTATGACCAGAAGTGATCTCCATATGTGGACGTCCCAAAATCTACAACAATTCAGGAAGATACCTGGTTGTATTGTTGCAAAAAATCGACATTTTTCGCTTTTTTTGTCGTTTGGATGCATATGGTCCTTTCGGAACTATAAAACAGTACGCTGTTAATATAGAGGTGACGGAAACACACTGAAGGAGTGCTCTCAATATGATTCTTATAGCGGCGTTTTGGACGCGGTCCAGTTTCTTCACGTATGAAGGGGTTGTGGTGATATACTAGTGGCACCCATAATGTAACTGGCGTCTGATCAGTACTCGATACATATTACTTAGTGATGATCGGTGTGCTCCCCAATAAGCATTGGAGATTAATATTCATTTGTTACATTCGATGTTTCGAATATTCGATATATACTGTTATACTCTTCTTAAACAGTGCAACATTCTATTTAATAAAGAGATAAAAAGAGAAAGAGAGCTTATATTGTGATATATGACCTAGAGAATTTACTGGCATTATGTTTTATGGTAATCTAGTAAACGAACAAAATTCCTAGGGCAAAATTTAAATTTATAGGGGATAAAACGTTAATGACGCTCGATGATACTCTTTCCTTTTCGCTTAATAGCGTATAGTTTTGTCCGTAAGGCCTCTGGTGCCCATGCAGGTGTAATTTATCGCTTTCGCTAGATCCAATCAACGTGATTTATATCGACCTTTTCGGAAATTATTACCCACACTCTTCAGCAGGACAGCGAATTTTGTAAAAAATGTCGTCAAGCTTTTAAATTTATGCAAAGCTGAGTTCAGGAATTATTATATGTTTTTTGAATATATGCCTCTCCAA
Source organism: Rhynchophorus ferrugineus (assembly GCF_030347505.1). Classification (NCBI taxonomy): domain Eukaryota; kingdom Metazoa; phylum Arthropoda; class Insecta; order Coleoptera; family Curculionidae; genus Rhynchophorus; species Rhynchophorus ferrugineus. Next base: position 82,653,372 of record NW_027472580.1, on the reverse strand, counting down.
TTACTCAAGGTGAAAGATGTAGTTACAAGAAATATATATTCATATTCAAAGGTTTGTTTAGTCGATATTTTACTAATTAATTAGACATGTATATATTTTTGGTCGGCTTCGTAGGCAAATTATGAACTAATAGTATACTACTTTCGAAAATTTGAATTATTCTGTATATTTCCCAGGAATATGCATTTTGAAAATGACGATCTATATGAACAGCTGAGATAGAGCAGATGGGCCCACTGACTTCAATTATCTACACAGATTTCACTAAAGGAGGAATCCTAGACGACTATTGTTTATTGTAATATAGAGATTGTGGGCCGCTTGAAAGAATGTTAAACGTCTTCCATCATGTTGAATATATATGAATAATATATATGTATATATAATATACATGAATATATATATATATATATATATATATATATATATATATATATTATGCTGATGAATAGATTTACAAAATTTCACATTTTTGGAAATTCAAAAGATTTATTGAATATAAGCCCATCAACTTTCATTATGGTATTATTTCTCGTATATTAGAACAAAATTTTCTTTTTCACAGTCTCATCTAAATATGTTTTGTGCCACTCAATGTGCAAATATGTCACCCACTGTAAATATTATGTGAAACTTACTGCATGTGCACACAATTCAAGGTAATTGTAGTGTAACGATTAAGATATATATTATAATATAAGCAAATATATTAATGGTTGCAAATTTATTGAACAATCTTGTATAATGTGCAATTCTTAAACATGCGACTAATTAATATTTATATTACCGTGGAATAAGAACAGTAAGAGAGACTAAACATTGAAAATGACTAACAAATATTAAATAATAATTGGATAATTTTAACTATATTTAACTCCGAATATATGTTAGCATGGATTAAATCAACATCAACATATTAAACAAATATTAATTATTTTAATGTTATTCACATAGTGAAACCTATATATTACACCGATAAATTATATGTTATATTTTAATATATTGTCTCTAACACCGTATCATCTCTTGAAACAACCTACCAAGAGTATTCCAAATAATATGTGGTTAACTCACTTGAAATTTAAATAATTAGAAAGTTTTCAAAAATTGATTAAAAATTATAATAATTTTTAGTCGAAAAACTATCGTTGTCAACTGACACATTGAGCTGAGAGCCGTTGTTCACTTTAACACTTACTCGTTCACGTTCACTTTACTATTCGTTGTGCCTGTTAAAATCATTACTACTAAGAAACTACCAGATGTTTTTTATTAAAATTAATAAGAATGTTACTGTCCTTAACTGTCCTTATTTGAGAAGATATATTTAAGTTATTAGGTCGATCAAATAAAATCTTAAATATGATATAGTCACATTCAGTCAAATTTTTGCAACCAAACGGTGCTGCCAAGTCTACCTTTTGTACGCTGAATTGACTCGAAAAATAGGGAGATAATAAAAAAATATATAGAGAATCATCTTGAAATATGTTTTTCATTATTTAATTATTACATTGTTACTAGTCGTTTTCGTCTAACCTACAACTTGTCTTTATGATTACTTAAATCTATGTATAAAACTAGGAAGACCCCAGGAGACCTCTGTCTCTGGTGAAATAATGCTTATACATGTCACTGCTGTATTTTCTATTATACGCACCTCACTACACAACACTACACAAAATCAGATGGTTTGATTCTTTTGAGTCTGTGTCCTGTTGTGGTCGTATCCAAAAGCTGTGATATTTCAATATTCTCATGAGAATGGAGTCTTTCCTCATGCCCTCTTGCAATTCTCTTGATTTCTTGACTGACTGTATGTAACTGAAGATCTCGATGTAGGTAATCAGTTCTACGGTATTTGGGTGCACCCACAATACCCCTCAGGACTTTGTTCTGAAATTTTTTTACTTTATTTATATTACTCTTTGCAGAACATCCCCATAATTGAACTCCGTATGTCCATATATATTTCAGTATTTGCTTATCTAATAGCAATTTATTATGTGCTGATAATTGTAATTTTCTTCCAATTAGCATTTCAATAGTACATTTTCCTATATTTCAATTCCAGTTTTTTTCTTTTTTCTTTATATGTTTCTTCCAGGGAGGTTTTGCATCAATACTCATTCGGAGATACTTAACGTTGGTGCTGTATGAAATGATTGAGTATTATTTAATCTTATTGTTGCTTGTATGGTCTGTTTATAGATTGATTAGTCAAAAAAATCTAAAAACAATTTGTTGTCCGTTGGGTAAATATGATGGACAAAATGATGAATATTTTGAAGTAAGATATCGGTTAACTAGTGGATGAAAAATAAATAAATACTTAATTTGAATTAATTTAATAAATAGGAAAAATTGTTAATTTAAAGTGTATTACTTCTAATCACAAAATTTAGATGAATAAGAAGGGATTTAAAATATCTAGTCAAAATTTTATCAATCATTATGTATTTTCTTTACTTTAGTTACTTAATTGATAAACCTAACAGATTTTACACTTTTGAATATTGTTGTGTTTTTAGCCTATCGATATTTTCAGGATTCTTTGCATTTTATGCAAAGTTTATCTTCAATTTGCAATAATAATTAGCTTTATTTATTTTGTATTTGTCTCAAAATAAAACTAAAAACCATACTTATTTAAACGCAATACCACCGAATTAAGAAAATATTAGTGAGCTTTATTGTAGAGGTTAGTGTCTAAATTATAAATCCTCTGTACTTTCCTATATATTTAAGTATATGTTATAGATAGCACAATTATTTATCACAGCAAATTTACTATTTTTCTAAAAATACTTCTAAAATTACTTATTATATGTTAATATTCATACGCATCAAAAATAGTACGCCAGTAAAATATATTAAAGTTCAAAATTGTGGATAGTACCTATGTGTACTTATCTTGCAGTCACACCATGTTGAAACATTGTATAAGTAGTTCGAATATGAGGAATATGAGGGATATTTTCTCTGAAATTTAATCAAACAAAACAATCCTGTGGAGTAGCCATTTTGTGGCCACTAAAATATATTAAAGTTCAAAATTGTGGATAGTACTTATGTGTAATTATCTTGCAGTCACACCATGTTGAAACATTGTGTAAGAAGTTCGAATATGAGGCATATGAGGGATATTTTCTGTGGAATTTAATCAAACAAAACAATCCTGTAGTGTGACCATTTTGTGGCCACTAAAATATATTAAAGTTCAAAATTGTGTATAGTACCTATGTGTACTTATCTTGCAGTCACACCATGTTGAAACATTGTGTAAGAAGTTCGAATATGAGGCATATGAGGGATATTTTCTGTGGAATTTAATCAAACAAAACAATCCTGTAGTGTGGCCATTTTGTGGAATGGGGAGTTTGAACTTTAAAAAAAACCCTTTTCACATGAATATTTATTACGTTATAGAGGATTCGATCGCCAATGATATATAGGGTAATTTCACTTCATCCCTTCTGTTTTATACCAAGAGAAACATAAATAAGTTGATTAAATGTTAATATAAAATACATAAACTAATTTTTTGGATAATCAGGTATATAAATATTCTTTTCCATTTAATTCTAAAATTCAAAAACACAACCAGAGAAACCAAGTACGCTATTTAATTAAGTATTTTTTATGAATCAACCTGAAGAATTTTCGACGGACATATCAAGAATTATCAGAACCATCTAACAGAATTGGAGTTAAAACACAAATTTAGGCAACTGACATCGACAAAATCGTATTGTTTCTGATTATTACCGCCGTTACGTGCTTTATTAAGTTTCCGATACGGTTTTCGCCCCCGCATAAAGCAAATAGTTTCGTTCCTGAGTCCTGTGGGACGCGTGCAGGTGTAATTTATGACTCTCGCTTGATCCAATCATCGTGATTTATACCGACCGTCTGCGAAACTATTGCCAATACTTTTTATCCAAACGGTAGATTTGTCAAAAATCGTCGCCTAATGGAATCGAATTTATTTTATCGTTGTCTTATTCCTCGGTTATTTTGACCAATTTAATCTTGTTGACAGTGAGAGGGCAACTACCTTGCAGGATTAATCCTAGTAAATAGTCTACTTCCTTCTAATCTCGGGAAATATCTGTATATACGAGGTAAATTCAAAAGGTAGGGGGGCTTATTTAAAATATAGTTGCTATAACGCTTGTGTGGTATTTTACGACTAAACTTATTTTTACTTAATCAGGACTCTGATATATATTTTTAATTATACTCAGTGGACAAAGACAAAACTGAATAAATATGTGTTAGTTAATATACAATACCAAAAAAAATTGTATAAATAAAACAATAACCAATCTATATATAAAATGAGACAAAAATAAATAAATATCATAAACCTAAATTTAAAGTGTAACATAATAACACAATTTTTCCTTTTTTCATGTTCTGGAATATTTACTTTGTATTTATGAATTTGCTATATATAGCAAAGTACAAATTCATGGCATGTGCAGTCTTATGCGTTCATGCCCGTCTCCTCATTTTCATGGCTTTCGATGTCTATAATCAGATAGATTTCTTTACTTGTTCATTTTTTTCACCATAAATTTGGATACCTCTTATTTCAGGCTTTCTCTTCACCATAACTTTCATTTTGTTTTTATTTATTGTCAGTTGTAGTAATCAATTCATCTGCAAGAGCAATCGAATTTACAGTCTTCTTTTGGCGATTTAATATTTCTTTATTATATCATCCATTGAGATTATAAATAGGGTTGGGTATAAAGTTTCACCTGTCTTTGTCGGCTTTTAAAGGTTTTTAAAGGTTTTTTGTTTATCTTTATATAGTCTGCAATGGTGGCACTGATATTTATTCGGTATATTTACTGAATTATTCCTAACATTTTATACCTATCTGTGTAATTATAACCCATATTATTTCTCTTCTCACTCTGTCAAATGCGTTTTTGAAGTCATAAAAATAATTTCATAAGAAAAAATATGGATGAATCTATATACCTAATTTTGTCATAAAATTAAATTTACTTTATTAAAATGCTGGTGATACTAAATATATCATTGTAGATAAATTTAATAAAAGAACGAGTCAAACAGACAGGCATACAGTGCAAAACAATTGAATTTAAAAAAAACATGTTAAATAATATAAAAAGAATATTAAGTTTAACTACTACACAACAGTTTTAAATCAATTTAATTAATAAAATTTATTATATAAGATCATAAAGCTTATATAGTTACAAGTGAAGGTAGCCACTTTTCCACCAGCTTGAAACAAAATTTCATAAAATAATTGAGTGAATGTATCAGACGTTGAGAAATAATAAAAAATAAATGTTTCAACCAAATACTTTTAATGACATGCTTTTGAAAAAAATGTTATTTATCAGGTATAAATTATTCAACGCCTTATCTGAATATTTTTCCAAATACATAAACCTATAACGAAAAGCTAAATTTTTATTTTAGTCAACAATCGCTAATAAAAAAACAGTTCTATTCCTTTGAAAGAATTCTCTTTCTTTCAAATGCCGATGTCAATCTAAAACAAACGACGTCTGGCAAATAGAGATTTAAGGGAATTGTCCCAAAGTGGCACATTTCATCTTGCTTTCGATTTTTCTCATTCTTTCCAAACTCTAATTACGCTTTAGAAAATAATTGAAAAGATTTAATTTCGAACTTGTTGATTTTACAGATAATTTAGTTTCAATTAAGTTAATTGTTAGGTATTAAATTACTCATAATAGAAAAACTCCACCACGGTTTTAAAATCAATCAAATTTAACAATATGTCAGCTGAGAAGTCTAAAATATTACATTTAATTTAACAAACCTCTGATTTACTATTATACTTATTATTATTATATATTATACTTACTATATTACTATATGCTACTTACTATATTACTGTTAATATACGCTTTATGATGTATTTAACAATCTTAGGCCCTTAACATTTATTCTTTAGTAATTTTAACAATGTTAGCAATGTTTTTTCCCAACCACATAATCTTAAAATGAATAAATTATGTTTTATAAATATCCATTCTTAAGACCTATTTATGTGTATATTAATCTTCATAAAATTATTTTAACAACCTGATTACTCGTCATCTTGGATAATTTATTTCAATTTGTTTTGTTTAAATAATAATGGCTTTCTTTCGTTTTATTTTTATATATTTTTAACAATATTTTAACATACAAAGCCGACATTATCCTCTAATAAGCTGACGTGAATTGTGGTCTTATAATGGGTTGTACGTTAAACATGATTTTATAAAACGAGGATTGTCTTTTATATTACGGGATTATGAATAGAATATTTGACGAAATTTTAATATTTTGATTCTGATATATGTACTCAATGCTTTTTTTATTAACAGAAACATGTTTCTTCAAGAAACAACTAAAACCTGAAATAATGAATATTTTTGTTTCAATATTGAATATATTTCTTCACATGCTTATGGTCCTTTATGATTCTACATGCCGACATATGGACGCTTCAGAAATAGTAATGAAGTACGAATCTAAAGTTGGTACACACAAATAAATAAATAAAATACAAATAAATAAATAAAATTCAAGGAATCCTCCACTGTCTATGTCTACAAAAAGACTTTTCAAATTCAAATTCATATTATTAGGGATTATTAGGGATTCTAATTTGAAATATAACATTTTTTTCTTAAGAAATTATAAATATCAACATTATCAAATTATCATCATATCAAAATATCAAACAATGTATCATTGTATTACTAGTAGCTCTAAAGTATATTAATATTCTTCTCTATAAATTCTATTAATAACAATTTAATGTTGCTCTCAAGTTTCCAAGTAAAAAACCAATCAAATATTACCCGCAACAAATATATGTATGTTATTTTGTACATGTCTTTAGAATATGTTAGAATAGGCTTTAGAATAAGTTAGAATAATATCTACAATAAGGTTTAGATTATAAATTGTACAGCAGATCACTTACTGAAGCGATTTTCTACATGCCAGGATTATATGTTATATTATATAGCAGAAATCATTTGATAATTATTATTGCCCACGGGCAGAGTGTTGAAGTTTTAAGACATTAATTTTTTAAAAAATACTAAATCAAATGTAAACTAGCTAACCAAAGAAGTACATTTGTAGTAACAAAAGACGTGAGAAAAAAGAAGAAGTAGTAAGGACGTGAGAAGCTTAATAAAAAAATGCTAAATAGTGCGTCACCCTGACAATATGATACTACTATACAAATATGATGTAACCTGTCTTAATTTAAATCCTAACTAATCCCTTAAAGGTGGAAGAATGAACTAAATAAGGATAAGCAATAAATTTTTATGTTAAAGTAAAGGCTGACTGATTGTTATTGTGTATTTTAGGTGGAAAATATAATTGAATAAATTTCTTACTAAGGTATGTGAAAGAAATAATGCATAAAAATGTTAAAGAGCTAACAACGTAATTTGAATTACTTGACACAGGACCGTTAGAATAAATAACGTGATAATTCTTTATATACAAATAAGTTTAAAGATAGTTATCAATTAGTATAAAAAATAAGTCGTGATATGATGTTCTGTTAGTATTTTAACATTATATCAATTACTATTTTAGCTATTTACTTAATAAACTTAATTGTTATAATCTTTATGTTATTTTCATAGTTTCTTACTTATCTTTCTGAAAAACTCTTCATAATAAATACTTTCAATTTTTATAGTGTTGAGTGAATTATAACACATACATTATATGTTAGTTATTATGTTAGAATATTATGTTATATATTATGTTAGAATACATTATATGTTAGAATTTATGTTAATAATTCAAAATATCAGCAGGATTCACTATACATACTATTATCCTAAAATATACTGGCAATGCTCGAAAATTGTTTAAACAATTTTAGTTTGTGTTTCGTTTTTTTAATTATATGAGAAGTTGCAGATATTTAACACATATTCATTTAAATATATAATTTTATATTATATAGTCTTTTGTCAAACAAAACAGTCACATACAGTAGATATTTGGAGTATAAGTGAAAAGGAATATGTTCTACTTTATAGAGTATACGAAATCTTAAAAGATAACTTCGAATAAGTTTTGTATACCAATTATTCTGGTTCATGAATAATTTGAAACATTAATTAATAAATGTGAGTTCATTTTATTATTTAAAGGGTTCACTTTTGGTTAATTGGTATATTTGTAATTAAATTCCGATGTCAAAAATTAAAGTTATTTTAAGACAGGAACAAGTTGTAGTATAATTTTATAATTTATATTGAATTACTACATATCAGTGGATAAGTTTTATTTACAAAGTCAATATGATTAATTTGAATGAATTACGGTCGAATTTCGTCTACTAGACGATCACTGGTATCCATTAAAATGTTAAATAGCTTCCAGTAAGAGACCTTCACATTATATGAAACTTTTTTATAAAGTACCATAGCCAAACACGGGTAACTTATACAATATTAATTAATTATATCCGTATTTCAAATGTAAGCGTAAATATAGAGCCACATAATCATTAATCACCCAATAAGGATCACATTACGGCATTGATTAATCGTTGTATAATAAGTTTCGATTGTGTAACTTATTGAGAAAATCAAAACACATTAAAATCGAACAGTATTATGAGATGATTTGGAAAATAATTGCGAATTACATTTAATGATAGCAGTAACGTGTTAATTTATACATATAAAATAGAACAATATAATAATATATTATAGGGATTAAAATAACAGATCACTTCACAGGTGCGTATTTAATGTGACTTATTGTTTGTAGCATTTTCGAATAGATAACAAAGAAACAGAAACAGGGCAAAATTAGGAAAATATCGACACAATTTTTATAATAATGGGATATAGAGTCGTTTCAAAATAACAGTGAATTTATGTCACCACGAATGTCTATTGCAGTTTGTAAATTATTTTTAAAATCGGACCGTAAATGCTTGTAAATGTAAAATTCTTCAAAACATCAGTAATAATAGAGAATCAGTGATTATAAAACGTTAAAAGTTGTTTTGGCACTTTGCTAGTTTTGATGCATTTCAAATCGCTGCTAGATATATGTAACTACTCTAATTGAAAATGCTGACGCCAGTATATGTCAGAGTCAGAAACAGAAAGCATATTTAATATTCCCAATACCAATTCACATTTGAGGCCTTTTCCGGATGACATCATGGCATTCTGCTCTTCTTCGGATCCCAGGAAAGCTTCTGAGATAATGTAAAGTTATTTGAATGGACTTGCTCAGTGGACTTGGGCAACTAGATTCACAATATCCCCTACAAAGTCTTCTATAGTACATTTTTGCAGAAAACGGCATTACTAGGCTTCATTCCTGGACTACATGCCGACATATGGATGCTTCAGAAATCGTAATGAACTACGAATCTAAAGTTCGCACACACAAATAAATACATCAAATATAAATATGAAGCAGTATATGTCAGAGTCAGAAACAGAAAGCATATTTAATATTCCCAATGCCAATTCACATTTGAGGTCCTTTTCAGATGACATCATGGCATTCTGCTCTTTTTCGGATCCCAGGAAAGCTTCTGAGATAATGTAAAGTTATTTGAATGGACTTGCTCAGTGGACTTGGGCAACTAGATTCACAATATCCCCTACAAAGTGTTCTATAGTACATTTTTGCAGAAAACGGCATTATACTAGGCTTCATTCCTGGACTCTGTATAACCAACGAAATCCTGTTACTTGGTGTTTACTTCGACCAAACACTTACTTGGAAAGAGCATATATACAATTTGAGACAATAAACCAGTATAGACTTATAGATACTTAAATTTATTGATAATCGCAAAAACGGACTCAACCAAGATGCTATTTTACATGGTTATAAAACTATAATACGTCCCATACTTTATGGATTATGGATTATGGAAGCTTTCTATACAACACCTCCTACACATCATATCTACCAATGCTTGAAATAGTTCAATATCATGTCCTGAGACTACCCCTTGGAGCATATAAATCTGGCCTAGTTGTTAGTCTACAATGTCTTGCTGGTATTGAAACGCTTAAATATTCAAGACGATTCAAACTAATTCTTACAGCAACCTACAGATTTTGCTCCATACTGACAAGCAACAAAATAATTAATCTATCCATTAGGAGACCCATTACACCGTTATGTAGGGCAGGATCTTTCAAAGACCAGTTCTATAAGATTATAGACATGATCAATCTTAATATAGATATACTTAACGTTTCCAGCTTCACAAATCTCCTATCATGGATGTTTCCATTGCTGCCCACAAATAGACATCTAATGATTCACAGCAAGGATAATTTTGGTCTTAGAATCCTCAAGAGCCATCTTCTATAGCTGTATCCAAGCTATAAAGTTTTGTACGCGGATGGTTCCAAGTCATCCGAAGGAATAGGTGCAGCTGTTTATAGATCCTCTAGAATAGAAACTTACAAGCTTCATAAACATTCATCCATATTATCGGTAGAATTAAGAGCCATCTGGAAAGCTCTACAGATTGTGTTGGAGGTAGAGTCTGACGATTGGTTGAACGGAAAAGAAGAATACCAATTGTTTGGGTCCCCAGTCATGTGGGCATAGAGCGTAATGAGAGAGCAGACAAAGCAGCTAAAGAAGCCACTCTAAGTGGTAGATATATTCTTAGCTTTCCATATTATAAGGATATATATCCCATTATTACGAGTAAAATCGATGGTCTTGTTCAACTGGAGTGGGACTTGCTGGGGGGCGATAATAAATTGTGGTTTATTAATCAAGACTTTTTTGCTTCTATGACCTTATCTACTAGTAGGTATAAGCAGGTCCTTTTAAATATGCTAATGATCGGTTATTGTCAGTTCTCGCCTTCATATCTTATGACTGGCGATATTCCTCCGTTGTGTGATTATTGTGGACTATTAAAAACAGTTTTACCGTTAGTTAAACGACATGTTTTACCATCGTGTGAGGCTCTGCGGTCTATTCGAAATAGACATAACATACCTAGAAATCTGAAAACTCTTTTCACTTCAAACACATTAATAATATATTTGATTATTTACATGAAGTTAATTTACAATATTCTATTTAATTTCTTATCTCATATTTAACGCTTACGATTGGTCTCAATACATTAATATATTATGTATTATGAATTATAATTTTTATACTGTTATTGTTTTATATGTGCTTTTAAGTCAATTTTATTCATTTATTTATTTTTATATTTATCCGCTGTGTTACATATTGTACTTATAATATTGATACATTTTAAATGTATAATGCTTATTTAAGTTTTATCACGTTTTATGTATTGATTGTTTATTATTTTATTTACACAATTTGTTTATAATAATAATAATAATAATAGTAATAATAACAAAGCGTTTCTAATCAGTACTCCTAATATTAACGAGATAATAAAGGGTGATAAAGAAGTTAATATATATACACATCGATATTCAGTCTCTTCAGAATCAAATATATGAAATGTATCAAAAAGTGAGTTTTTCGATATTGTGTTAATAATAACAGTATTAATCTGGGAACTATTTTCAGGATTCTCTAGAATGTGCAACTCTTTGTGAATAGTTTTGTTGAAAACAACGCTGAATAATTATGCACAGTAGATCAGATTGCATAGGATGGTCATGATATGGCCACAGAGTATTACACCTTCCTTCCTATCCATTTCACGTATAATCCTATTAAATTAATATGGAAAATGGAGTAGCAAAGAGTTGGACATGTTGATCGAGAGAGATTTCGACTTGCGGAAATAAGCATTAACTCAACATCTGACACACAGAAATACTGTAATCACAAACAAGTGTCTGAGATTATTATATAAATGAACAATTTAGTAAATAACGGTGACTATAATAAATAAATTTATGTGCATAGATATGTTCGAATGTACGAGTAGCGAATGGACACTAATTCCTTTTCAGATGATATGGCAGAAGATGAAATCGATATGTTCGAATGTACGAGTAGAGAATGGACACTAATTCCTTTTCAGATGATATGGCAGAAGATGAAATTGGTAAAATTTTGCAATAAAAATGTACGAAGGTAGTAACAGAGAAAAATAAAGAGTAATGCCATATGAAACTGATCATATCATATGCATAATAAAAGTAAAATAACAAACTGCTTATATCTAGACGTCTCACTCAACTATGTTTACCCAATTGTATTTGCATTACTTCTAACTAAAATTGTTAATTAGTTGAATTAGGCCTCCAGAGAAAACTAAGCTTGAACTCAGTTTAATACAAATAATATTTAATGCAATTGAAATAAAATAAAACAACCCCCTCTATGAACTATTGTGGCTGTATATATAACTGTAGTTTTAGTCATTCAATAATTTATGCATTATATATAATATAACGTTAAAAAATAGTTTGTTTGTTTACGTTTACTCATTAATATTTTTGTTTCATTATTTTATTTACATTAAAATTTTGTTATATGCCACAGCCAATATAAACTAAAAATCAAAGTTGGTGCGACAACACTGTGACATTGCTACGTCATATATTATATTGATCTAAGCGCATTGTTATTTTGGATATATTATTTGGTGTAAATGCTTTCAATTTTTTCAAAGATCGATAATATTGAAACAAATATATAAAAAACAAATAAGCGATTCATCCCAAAATTCTTTCAAATATATTATCCAGGCAATAATTTATAAATTCTCTAATTTATTGTAATATTGTAGACATGAACCAAAAAAAATATTTTTTCCTTAGTAATTAGTATTTAGATGTGCATATTAAAATATTGACATTATATTAGTATAAAGGACGCCCAATCTTGATATAAAATTTTATAGTGTTTGATAAAAAAAAACAATAAAACTTATAATTTCTTACACGAAATGCATAATTTGATTCATGGTAAAATATTTAAATTATTAAAAAAGTATTTTAAATCCTAAGACCTTTTAAACTGAAAATATATATCACTAAAAAATAATAAATAATATATAAATCACAATAAATAAATATTATATCATCATAAGGAAATAACTGTCAATTAATATCTCTGAAAAATAACGAATAATATATAAGCCACAATAAATAAATATTATATCACATCAAATAAATAGTTGTCAATTAATATATCTGAAAAGTAACGAATAATCTATAAACTATAATAATTAAATACTAAAAAATAATAAATATATGACAATCAATATCTCTGAAAAATATTAAATAATACATAAATCATTTTAAATAAGTATTATGCCATAATTTCAAAATATTATGTTATAATTGTAAATATTATATTATAATTGATTATATCATAATAAGTAAATAACAAACCTCGGAAAAATGTTAAATAATATATAAATCATATTAAATAAATATTATATCATAATTGTAAGATATCATATTATAATTAAAAATACTATATAATAATTAATAAATATTTTATCATAATGAATAAATCGCAAATTAGAATAACATGCTAATATTTCCTACCTTATTAAGTCAACTTTGAACCACTTAGCGGCATAGACACAGTACACTACCATCAAAATCGAGACTGACACCGAACGCAATATAAACATTTTGTATTTTTTGTTACTTACTGAATTCGTCCGCTTTTTTTGGGAAGGAATGCGTACCTTATCTGTATACAATTTTACCTGGTTTAACTAGAATATTTTATACATTATTTTAAGATATATAATTTATATTAAATATTTTTATATTGTTCTAATTTATTTTTTAATACTCAATCAAGTAAAACCACATAATTATAAATATTAAAATTTTATAGCACTTAATGTTTTTAACGAGAAATTCAGATTTTGTATTTGGGGGTTTAAACATTCCTCATATGATTATTTATTTGCTGTGCTGACATTAAGGACGCATTACAGGTATTTTTTTTTTTGAAATTATACATATATATATATATATATATATATATATATATATATATATATATATATATATATATATATTAGAGTTGGGAACTATCGACTGTTTAGTAATTAACTACTTTTTACTATCGACTAGTTACATTCGACTGATTTTTAACGTTCTGGCTCTGTCGTCCTAGCCGCGACCTTGACAAAAATGTACCCAATTTATGCTTACATAGATTTATATGTAATATATGTAGTTTTATGATTTTTTTGGTAGTTTGCATGTAAATAACAATATATTGTGCATTAATATTATAGAATTTTGGTACGATATTTTTCGAGAATGTTAACGTAAAAATAAAAAAAATTAAAATGATAAATAGTAAAATATTTTGACTGTTTTTATGGCAATAATATCTAATATTTCCATTACTTTCTCGATTTTTGTTAAAAAATATTTCCGTTCAATTATAAATAAAGCATTTATATCACTTTATTTAGATCATATTTAATTATGTCATAGATTAGTTTTTTTCTATAATAGATATTTGTTTAATTTTTATATAGTATTTATAGTTATATACATCTTTAGTTTTTAGGTTTGGTTTAAATTCTATGGTATTGTCTATTTTTATTATGGTATAATATTTAAATATAACAACTAACAAATTAAAATACAATAAAACATTTATGAGGTATTATTCTATTCCATAGAAAAATTACATTTCCTTTTACGGATTCACAGAACATTTAAATATAAAAGTAATTTTACTTCATTTAAAATTAAATTATAAATTGCATATTATGTATTATCATTATAATAGTATTCGGTAATTTTTTTTTTCTTTTTTAAAGTTAGTTGGTGAAGGAATTTATACTTTTCCGTCTCGCTTATACTACCATTGGAAAATATAAACACATATAAAATTAACTGCCCCAAATAATTATCTCCATCCTTTCCTCTCTCATAATTTATACAGGAACGGATTCGTACATCTTCATCTGACATCAAGAATTGAAAAAAACATTCGAACAGTGCATTTAACTGAAAATAGTAATTACTATTTACATTTTTTTTAATTACTATTTTCAGTCGCTAGTTTTTTGACTATCGACTGTTTCGACTGTTTTGTGACTATTAACTGTTTCGACTATTTTCAGTCGATAGTTCCCAACGCTAATATATTGAGTTATATAAATCTCCTTTTTATCAACGATGGCTTTTCTGGATCGGACCTACTGTTTAACGTGGGCTCCTAATCACGGTCCTCGGCAGAATCCAAACCCACGACTATCACAACAGTAGGTGGACCCACCTGACCCTCCATCAGCATGGAGCCTTTGTTCATGTCCTTGGGGATAATCCTTAATAACTTTATCAACACATTCGACTTTCAGGTCCTTATACAGATCGTTGTTACCAATATACCATAAAGCATCAACAATATCTCGCAATACATTATAGGAAATAATTTTATCATATTTCTATTGCTTTGACTGGTACAACGCCAGAATCGAACACCATCAGTCCACACTGATTTCAAGGCTTGTCAGTAAGATTATTAGATACCGACAAGGCCGAATATCTACCAAATAACAGTAGATATTTTGCACTTCAGCTTGAGTCCTTCACATGGGGCTTCCACCCGGGTAAACATCAAATGTCGTGCCAAGATATTTTGATCAAGAACGCTTGTTGACGAAATCAATATACACTGATTTATGGTGGTTCACTTTTCTGTCGAGAATTGTATTTTGGCAAGTGTGTAGCTATCTAGTAACTCTTCGTTTGATTCAGCATTGTTATCTTCAATGGCTAGATTTGCGGCTTCATCTGAAAATATAGTGACTATATTTCTATTGAATGTATGCAAATCCCAAAATAGGCATCTTCTTATTTGATCTTGAAGCACCGGTTAGTTATGTATCACCCTAAAATGTTTAAATATTGGTCAGGGAGAAGTATTTCAATCTTCAGGATTTATTGATTTTTTTAAATCTACATTTAATAAGATTGAATACATTATTTTTACTAATAACAAATAATTTTAGCAAACTAACTGAATTGCATTTTCGCCCAAACAAAACAAAATTGGAATGCTAATTGAGATTAATTCGCGATATTTGATAAATCTTGCGTCCACGTAAAGTATAGGCACTAGTCTCGCATACGGTCACAGTCTCGCATAAATCACATCGATTCGACCTAGAGAGGGCTATAAATTATGCATGTGTTTGCCCCCCAGGACTCCTGAATAAAAATAACCACGTCTAGCGAAGAGGAAAGCAAATCAGAAATTGTATGAAGCTGGTAAGACCGCAAATATTTTTGACGAACTCGCCCTTTTTTGTTTATTAATGCTCTTTTGTCCACAAAATTCGCACGCATTTTATGAAATGCTTTCACTAAATTGTTGAAATAGTAGAATATGTAGTTAATTCATAATAGCAGTGACACAGGAAACGTCCCAATGTTGCAGCAGCTACTCTGGGTTTTAGTACATTTGGGCTCTGACATATAACAAAATTTTAATATAAATAAAATAATTGAACAAATATTCTATTAAATATAATTTATTTAAACATTATAGTACATCAAATGCATTTATTATCGAAGAACTTGAAACTAAAATTAATTTTACAGCCACAATAATTTATAGGTTAAAATTGTTTTATTACATACACATTGAGCTTTTTTCCACACTAGTATCCGTACGATTCTAGAAGAGTTTTTGTATGTAGTAGTATCCCCCGAAGGCCCAATCCACTTAATTAATAATTGTATATCTAAGTAATGTATTTTACTTTCATTAGAGCATATTTATGTTTTACGCTTAGTTCTTGTTTCTTTCGATGCAATGTATACTTGTAAAGTCATTATAAGTTATTATAATACCACTATATTTTTCTATAGTTTGTCCTGTTACTATCTGTATATATCTTTCTTGGTACTACTTTTAATCACTGCATTTGCCATCTCTGCAAAACATTTAGCGTTATATCTCTACTCATACATAACCAAACGTTCACGTATATTCTGAACAACGTATATCTTCCTCGACCTGAATATCTATTTTAATAATTCTTTGCAATACCTCATATCAACTCATTTGGATTAAAAATTGCAGATAGAGTGATCTACTATGTATCTTTTCTCAGGCTTAATTCTAAAAAGGTAAATTACATAAAATGCAATTAAATATTTCATTTATATTTACCGAGGAATAATTTGAAATAGTTCATTCTTTAACATGATTTCCTCGAAACTTATTTTATGTACTTTAAGCCATTCCTTAATTGCAGCCTTTGTTGATGAACTTGTTAGAATTTTCTCCAGTAGTGTACTATATATATGGGCCATAACAATAACTGATGGTTCCTCCAAGTTCTTTAAAAGCTGATTTTGAAACTACTACAAAGACAAGTTATGGTTTATTTCTTCTTGATAGTCACCCTTGGACTTAGAGAAACACTAATTCTGCACCAGGAATAAAACCAATACTGTTTCCAGCATGAAGAACTATATGCATGCAATTAATTATTAATAAATGTTATGACTATCAAAATCTAATCGATGGTTGTTCCAACGTTTACCTTTTTCCATGAACCTTTGTTGTCTTTATACTATATTTATTATCATCTTGTCATGAGCAACCCATTCTGAAATATTCATGCCTCTTAAATTTGTAAATTGATATAATTTAATACAATTATTTCAGAGAAAATTGTTAGTCTGGAAAGTATCCACAATGATCCAAAATACTAGAAAAAGATACAGGTATTTGAGACATGTAGAACATCCGTTCATACATTGTTGGATAATATAGGATTTAAGTGGTGTAAAGATAACCCACGAAGGGGATTAATGGAACATCCAGAGATTGCTTTTAAAAGAATACAATTTTTAAAAACATATAACAAAATCAAGGGAGAATTTCACTTTCATTCACTGCTGTTAGCTACTGAATGGCTAAATATTCTCAAAATATAAAGAAAAATGTTAATTAAATTCATCCTTCAACAAATGTCAGTCAAATCCCATCATGGCTATATTGAGAAATACAAATATTATATATATAATATCTCGTACATCAAATAGTTCGATGGACTATACTTTAACTTCACCGTCTAATTATTCACCAGGCCAAGAGTGACATATATTCAATTCAACAATGTGATTTATCTACTTTTTACAACCTGGTATGCCTCTTATGACAAACATACATATATATTATAATATTTAATAATTCCCGATATTCATTTGTGAATGAACATGAATGTGAATGAACTGATGATGAGGAAATGGGTCCAGTTTTATGTATAACGATATAAGCAATATCAAACTAGCTTCAACATCCTGAACCTTAAATTCATTATTCATTAATTCATTCATTAATTATACTACAGGATACCAATTGAAATAAATTATTTAATAAAAACGAATCAATTTTGATTTAGATATATATTTGGAACTATATTATCAGATCGTTCATTCTAAATGAAGTCGGCATCCTCTGTGAGTTACATAGTACCATCCTAGTGGAATAACATGTCTTCTAAGGTCATATTGTTGAATTTCCAAAAGAAATCATCATTCTTCTGACGTGCTTCCAATCTATAATCTAAATTCACACTGGTCAGTACCTTCTTGTGAATTCAGTTCGACTTTATGAACCTCATGTAAGTTCTGGTATAATTTTGTATACAGCAGTTATACTTGTTAATGTAATCGTTCATCCGGAAACGCATCTACAAACGCAGCATTACCAAAAATGATTTTGAGGTTAATGCGGTTCCAAATTGTTGTTAGTTAATCCTAATAAAGTTAATAATTCCCTAAGTTAATAACTAATCTTAACGAACGCTCATTTTATAATAACCATTTAAATTTGCTGCTCAGTCGTGCGACTTGTATTGGATATTTAACAGTGACCGAATAATAAAAACAGATTAAACGAACACGTGCTACCAGCATCGACCCACCTTTATTTAAAAAAAACAATATGTATCACGTATCATATAACTGCTTCATTAATCGATTAATGTTAATTATAAGGTACGTAACGATAGAAGAAGACGACCAACTTCTTCTATCGTCATAAAGAAGTAACAATGACACAAAAATATTAAAATGTGCGTATATATATGTGTTCTGTGCAACTATATCTCTTTATTGGTGAAAATTCGAAGTATCAATGTAGGAAAGTTCAAGTCCAACAACAACCTAAGTTAACTAAAGAATTCGATGGTTTTAACATTTCCCTACTCACAGTACTACTTTTTCATTCATTATTCAGACATTAAGTATATAAAGATATAAATTATGGAATGTCCAAAATTATATTTTCGACATACATTACTTTTTTTGTAATTTGAAGAAATCTGCTGCCGAAGCACATCTAACAATTTCAGAACCTGGTGCTGATACTAGTCAATCTTAGCATATAATTGTCGGTTTTGGATTCAAGATTATAAAAGTGCTGATTTTGGTTACGATGACAAAGAAGGGCTTAAAGCATCAAAAAAGTTCGAAGACAATGGATTGAAATTTGCGAAAACCCAGCTCAAACTCTAAAAGGACTTTCAGATAGCTTACCAATTGATGAAGCAACTGTTTCAGATGTTTATTTGAGATGGAAAATTCATACAGAGGAAAATTGAAAATGCTTACAAATTGACGATTGTTAATAATATTATTTTGAACATCTGAATTTTATTGTCTATCAGGCAAAAAGGAATTTTCTCTGAAGTACTATGACTACCTATAAAAAATAGATCTATTAATATTAAACGAACTTGAGCGTAAAAAATAGTGGGTCAGTCCAGAAGAGCCATCTACATCAACGTCGGAGCCAATTACTCAGACCTTAAAGTCTTGATCTACATATCGTACTATTAGAAGGGTGCAGTATATTACCTGCTGCTAAAGCCGAATGAAACCTACTGCAGCCGTTAACCGGTGTCAATTAAGCAAATCGCGAGAATAACGCATTGTTGCAAAAAAAGGTCAACAATAGCGACTGCTTCAAAGCCAATTGTATTCCAAAATCTGGCAACGCGCTGCAGCAGGTATTAAAGATATACTGTTGCAGCTTGAGTGGAAAATCCTGTAAAAATCAGCGTATTCACCAAATATAGTGCTTTCTGACTACCACCTATTCAGATCCATACTGCTTAGCTGGCAAACGGTTTCGAAATACCAAAAGAATTGCCGAAAAACTATCAATGTCTATCCAACATCGTTATTTCGTCACGGTATAGATATATTTATCAAAAAGATAGTTAAAAATTGTAGAAAATAATGACAGATATTTTGGTAAATTTATGTTGTACCAATGTATCTAAACAAGATGTTTTTAAAGGGACAAAATGTTCAGAACACCTGCAAGCCCCTAATAAAACGTATTAATTCAAATATTAAACTAACAAAAACTTCGTTTAATATTATCATTGAGACAATACGATACCAAATGTCATATCAAATCATCCATAAATCTGATTATAAAATTAACTTTATTTCAACTAAATGACGTGTAAAGACGATTTCTAATTTCCGCATTTCCACTTTGGATCCCCTTTCGCAAACGCGGCCTAGGAATAGAACAAAGGAAAAAGCGAACAACAGAAAAACGAAAAGCAGTTCTCACATCATGGACATTACTCTTAATGATTAAATCTGACAGACGTCGTTTGTCCTGAATGGAAGCCGTTGCCTTTCTCTCCGGTACAGTATCAAATTGAACATAAAAATAGACGAATAACATCGTAAAAATAAATGCGAATCGTTGACAATTTTTGATAAATCCTAGATGGGAACAAAAAGTATAGCCAATAGTATCGTAGATTGGCCGATATAAATCACGGCTCGATCTAGTTGGCGTCATATACTATAACTGAATACGTCCAGGAAAAATGTGTGTTCTGTTGAGAATTAATACGTATGATGTACCATAAAAAATTGTATTAAAAACCAAGTATTAAATAGTTTATTGTGTTACATAACACAAAATACCATTGTCGGCTCCTTAACCATTTTCCTGAAACACTTAAAAAATCATTAACACCATTATCAAAATTCGGCTAAATTAATTATAAAATTGTATTGATTAGTTGTTAGTAGGAGTTATATTGAATATATAATCTATCCAAAGAAGTTTTGTAGATACGTCATCTAAATTTGTGACAACTCTGAGTTTTAGTTCTGTTTGGCTTTAACATACATCAAAATTCTAACCCATATAAAATAATTAAGCAAAAATACTGCTATCAATGTTACTGTATGTTAATTTATAGAGTTCAAATCTGTAAAGCCTTTACTATTATTTCTCTCCTGGTACATTTTAACCAAATGCTGATGTATATGCTGAACGATTACTCACATATCTGTGCACATACATTTCTACCCTCTACACTAATATTTCATACAAATATCATATATTAATATCATATATTGTTTCCGCTCTCATCACCCTGTCTTAGAAATTGGCAGCATTGAATCATATCATATTCAGAAAGTTTCATTCAAGTGAATAACTAAGCTGTTAATTTCCGATCAATCTAATACTTGTTTACAATTCCATCATTTGTCAATTATTTCTGCAATATATCTGACCGAGTTCTTCCAAACCGAAGGTCTTATTATCCATTTATATGTCCAGCATGAAGTATAATCTATCTCCAATGAATTGTCAATAAATATTGTAACAAAAAATTTTAATCCATTGTTATTCTAACATTTTCCTTTTTACATCAACTTTTGTTGACATAACACTATTTTTATTATCATCTTACCATCCGACCATTGGGTACACTGGTCCCATTCTAAAATAACCACGTCTCATCTAAATACATAAAGTCCTGCTTCATTTTATTATATAGTTTTAAAAATTGTATTCTTTTAAAACCAATATCCGGAAGTTCCATTAGACCTCTTCGATACCTTTCAGACTAACAGTTTCCTTTGAAATAATTGTATTAAATAATGTTTCTATAACTTTATACTCACTACAACTACTCACTGTTTTTATAAATTTCATATATTTAATCTCTGACAAAGCTGACATTAAGCTGATCTTGATTCGTCACCCGCTTCGCATGAGGACGGTTTTTATTTGGTGAATTCAAGAAAATATTTTTTATATTTTGAGATATTTCAGTTACCATATCTATATATAGAGTAAACGTTTCATCACTAACAAACTTTTTTAGGCGTCCACTGCATTCACCGTCTTCGGTGCTTATTTCGCCACGTCAAAACTTAACATAACATGCCTTGATAGTTGATTTTCCTAGGGTAGTGTCCAGAAACTCATCATCAAGCCAAGTTTTTGCTTCAACTGTATTTTTCCCTTCAAAAAGAAATATTTTATCAACATGCGACATTCCTTTTTATCCATTTTTTTTTCACAATAACAAATTGAGTTGTTTCACTCAATATGTTATAATTCACAAACTAACGATCCGACAGCTGTCAAATTTATACTCGCGTCTTTTAAGGGTTAGGGCTAACTAAAAAACATGGATTTAATTCTAGTAGCTCTATCTATGTGTCAGACCGGGGACTTTTCATTACCTGTTATGTCGGGTCATCCTATCCCATCTATAATATACCTTCCAACAAAGCGCACACATTAAATTTTTCTCTCTACGCAAAATGTAAAATATAACTTTACATGACTATACTATTCTTAATAATTTATTTTCCATACTTAGCAAAGCTCATTACTAGTTCCAACAATACGGGAATAATAGAAACTACCACAAAATCTTAATAGCAGTGCTAGAAATTTAAATAGTTCGTTTATAATGTTTTAACACCGACATTTTCCGTTTTAATATGCTTTTAAATGTAAAATTTAAATATTTGTGTTCCGATTCAAAATGTCCTGTCGGCATTTTGCAATACAACGCTGCCAGATTTTGATTTTAAAAACCTACACCTACAGCTTAACGTGGGTTCCGAACCACGGTCCACAGCATTAAAGCCTACCGACTGGCGAGTGACCAACTTTAGAAATCATCCCAGCAGACATCCGGTCTTACCCAGCCTGGTTACTGGAGGATTGGGATATTATTCCTAGTTGGATTTTGCCCTATTGCGTAAGGCTAGCACAAATATTAATCAATCACAAACATAAATTTACGACCATGTCCCAGTAAGATTCGAATTGTCTATATATTTTGTGTCGCCTATGTGATGACAATTCCTGGTTGCTTGATATGGGCGAAATTCGTTTTATCGGAATTTATTTATTTGTAGCCTATAGTATAGAAAATATTAGAAAATATAGACCCAAAAATATTAGACTTACCTTAGATTAATATATAAAGATATTAACTTCAATAAATTTCAGCTACAGTCTATTCAAAATAATAGTGAACATTAAACTATAATATTAAAATAAATTATACGTTATAACATTTTAGTTTCATTATCTTATTTGCATTAGAATATTGTAGCATATAAAAGCTGAAATAAACTAAAGGTACTGACGTCTTAAATTGACATGACTTGAGTTCACTGCTATTTTGAATTGACTATATATCCTACACTTATAATTTCTATTATCATATTTTTTATTTACTATTATTTACTGACACATAGATATCGCTACTTGAATTAAATTCATATGTTTTTAGTTAGCTCTAAGCTTCAAAAGGTGCGTGTATAAATTTCACAGCTATTGGATCATTAGTTTGTGAATTATAGCATTTTGAGTGAAGCAACTTTAGTTAATGTGAAAAAAATGGATAAAAAGCAATTTCGCGTGTTGTTAAGATATTGCTTTTTAGAGAAAACATAGAGGTAAAGCAAAAACTTGGCTTGATGCCGAGTTTCCGGACACTGCCCCAGGAAAATCAACCATCAAGGAATGGTATGCTAAGTTTAGACGTGGTGAAATGACCGAAGACGATCAACGCAGTGTACGCCCAAAAGAGGTTGCTACCGACTACGAAAACATTTAAAAAATCCACAAAATGATTTTGAATGACCGTAAATTGAAATTGGATGAAATAACAAACGCTCTAAAGATATCAGCTGAACGTGTACTTCATATCATTCACGAATATTTGTGTATGAGAAAACTCTGTGCACTGGGTGCCGAGGGAGCTCACTTTTGAGCAATCATTCGGAGCATTGTTTGAAGATGATTAATCGCAAGAATCCTGAGTTTTTGCATCGATATGTGAGAATGGATGAAACATGGCTCCATCATTTCACTCCGAAGTCCAGTCGACATTCATCCGAGTGGACTGCACACGATGAAGCTGCTTCAAAGCTTGGGAAAATGCAAGAGTCGGTTTATGTTAGTTTATGGCATCTGTATTTTGAGATGTGCATGGAATAATTTTAATTGACTACCTTAAAAAAGAAAGGACCATCAGCAGCGACTATTACATAGCGTTATTGGACCATTTGAAGGGCGAAATAGTTGAAAAAAGGCCGCATTTGAAGAAAAAAGTGCTGCTTAACCAAGACAATGAACCATGTCACAAGTCAATGAAAACGGTGGCAAAAATTCATGAATTGGGCTTCGAATTGCTTCCTCATCCACCGTATTCTCCAGATCTGGCCACCAGCTGGGAAGAAATTTTCGTTGAATGAAAAGGTGATCGACGGAACTGAGGCTTATTTTGAAGCAAGGGACAAATCGTACTACAAAAACGGTATCGAAAACTGGAGGGTGGCTATAATCATTGTATCACCCTTGAAGGGAATTATATTGAATAAAAAAACTTTGCCATTAATTTTGCCAAAAAAATGTGTCTTACTATGGTAGGCCGGGGACTTTTCAATTGACCTGTTATAACGTAATATAAAATAAATAATGCCAAATAATTATCGACTTTCACGTTAAATCTACACCTTCTCGCTATTATGTAATACAGAAAAAGGAAACAATAAGACTCTCGAATGAGTTAATACAGTTTACGAAGTTGTAACGAATAATTTACGCAGGCAAAGAAATTTCTCAAGTGGCAGCTGGAACGTGTAGGCAGCAAAATTGGCTTTATAACTCTAAATTTAGGGTGACGTAGTGAGGATTTGAGCCTAAGGAGCTGAATGTACTTAACTGGAGGAGAATAAATTTTATTAAAAAAAAATTAGAGAATGAAACATTCTTTGCGAACAAATATGAAACGTTTAGTCAAAGCTTTGCATTAATATACTTGTGTATTAACTAGGTGATGTATTTTTATAGAGGCTTTTTGATGATCATCCGATGCGAAAAAAATCAGAATATGCCGGCTTGGTGACGCAGTGGTAAAGGCGATGGGACAGTCCTCCTACTGTTGCGATAGCCGCGGGTTCGAATCCTGCTGGGGTATGGTCGTAAATTTATGTTCGTGATTGTTCAAAATTTGTGAATGTTCCAGTCAAAAGTGTAAAATCCGACGTGGAAAATGATCCCAGTCACGCCTATAACCAGGCTGGATAAGACCGGATGTCTTCTGGGATGATTTCTAAAGTTGGTCACTCGCCAGTCGGTAGGCTTTAATGCTGAGGACCGTGGTTCGGAACCCACGTTAAACTGTAGGTCCAGTCCAGATAAACCCATAGCTGGTAAAAGGAGACTTTAAAATATATAAAAAAAATCAGAATGTTTATAACAAAATAGACAGGCTGTTAGATATATATTTTATCTTAGATATATATTTTATCTATCGTATAAATGTTTAAAGTAGCACAATACTATAATGAAAATATGAGCGATCGAATATCAAATAAATTTATTAAAGAATTCGAAAAAATAGGCTATTTTTGAAAAACCACTTTATAACAATTTTACGTATGTGCTTTACCCACAATAAAATTTATTTCTGCAAAAAATCAATTTGAAAGAAAATTGACGTTTAAAATAATTATTTTTTAAATGCGTGCTACAGTTCAAATCTGCGCGTGACGTACATGTTTTAGTCATACTGGGTGGTTTCTTTGAGTACAACTCGTATTTAGACATAATTCTGAAGCGTAAATCAACCAGTATA
The DNA here is from genome assembly GCF_030347505.1 of Rhynchophorus ferrugineus. Classification (NCBI taxonomy): domain Eukaryota; kingdom Metazoa; phylum Arthropoda; class Insecta; order Coleoptera; family Curculionidae; genus Rhynchophorus; species Rhynchophorus ferrugineus. The sequence goes on along the minus strand of NW_027472580.1, from coordinate 82,627,457 downwards.
ACTTGTTTAAATATCGGTAATTAAATCACAGCAATAATATCGTTCGAACCTAAGTGCTTGCTATTTCAAGTACATTTCATTATGCCTAAAGTGCAATTAACGTAATATCGATGTAAATAATACTGTTGATAATATTTGAAGTTAGATCATTTGTTTTATTTATTGCGTATATGAGTCCCTAATAACTTTCTTTCAAAGAAATTATTTTTGTAAGTTTTGTAAAATTCTCAGAACATATACTTTTCAAGAACGAAAACTAAGATTTTCAAGACAACAATTTGTTATATATAAAGTTTCCAAAAATTTTAAAACAAGTTAATATTCTCATTTAATTAATAGTTTAGGTTGTAACAATATTTTAATATTAATTAAAAATATATCATACAAGTTCAATAATACTAACAATGTATCATATCACTAAAATATATATTTTATTACACATTTTGTAAAAGTACATGAAATAAAAGTGTTTTACAACCGAACTTTTAATAGTCTTAAAACTTCTAAAGAAGGAAATTAATTTGAATGCTGACACATACTTAAGATGTTTAGAGATGATCAAGTTTACTATATCAAATTCAGATAATGTTACCACTTAAGGCCTTCTGCTTATTTATTATTATTAAGGTGCCTGTTACAATAAAATACGTTTTTTACTACTAAATGGTGTAAATATATTACGCGTGATGTTTTTCCTCCACGTAAGAACGCAATGCGTCATTTTTTTCAGGTTGTTTTGTCAAGCAGTCACCTCAATCTTCAGTCTCTACTCAGTCTTCTTTCTCCGACTGGGGTTTTTCCTCTCTTCTATAGTGTCTCCCTGATATATTCATCTCAAATTCTCTTAGGTCATCCCTTGGTCTTTGTCATCAAATGGTCATCATTCACAAAGCCACTATCGCACTTTTATTTTGTATTATATTTTGTTTACATACTTAGACCAAAATTATATTTTCTTCACCTCCGGAAATTGTAGGTATTCTCTGTTTAACGATCACAACCTAAAAATAGACTTAACTTAGTGGGATTAGGATAATTGCACTCGATGTATTTAAGGCTTAATGAAGTTGAAACGGCGAAGTTTTGAATAATTCAGAAGAAAGGTGGCATTTCTCGAGGGGCAGCTTGGAAGTTGGCGGAAAAATTGGTTTTATAAATTTAGGTTCGGAGCACTTTTATTTTCCGAAAATACGAATCATTCTAATTACTCGGATGCTTTCGAAATTTTAATTTCACCTGTTAGTATTTGATGCCAAATGTATTCTTTCAACAAAAACTCTTGTAAATCAGTACCGGTTGTTAGTAAAAAATTTTTTATAATAATTTGGTACTAAGTATTCGGAGCTAAAAGAAGAATATTTTCGGATAGTTTTACTGCCTTAGTTCATTCAGAAAATGCAAATGGATCGTTTGTTATTCTAAATTTCAACCGAAGAAGAACTGGCATTTCCCGCTGTTGCAATAAATCAAATAAAGTAAGCTGCAGCAATTATCGCTTATCTGTGATGGTAGATGAGCTTAGTCTGATATATGTATGCTTGAGTTCATTCGAAGGCATTACTTAAGGCAAGCTTTATATCTTTCTCTCTTAAGGTGCAAAAATAAGCGTATAATACAGGAGGAAATTCATGGACGTTTGGCGCACGCCTATCGAATGAAAGGTGAACAAATCCCTCAAAGTCTTCTGTGGCAATATCGACCTTTTTAATGGAAGACGCAACGAATAATCCCAAAATAATTTTAGTGATCAAAATCATAGAGAGTGATCTGAAAAATAAGAGATTCATTTACTGACCAAGTCTAGAATGATTCCGGTCGGTCAAAAAGAGCGGAGGTTTGATGTAGAATAGTATAAGCTCTGTATTGGTTCTGTAACAGCAGTGTATTGGATGAGAAGTAGACCCTTTCTCTGAAAGCCCGCTATATATTGATGATGATAACATCAAAAAGTATTTTGGGACGACAGCTAAATCTAGTTTACTCTAGGTTCCTCAAACCGAATGGAACTGTTAAGTAAAACACTAGCAGTATGAGTTAGCCCTAATATAAACGTAAAAAAACACGTAAATGGTAATATAACATTGTTAAGATTGAAATAGAATAATACAAGTTGAATTTGAATGAACTTTGAAAACCTAGTAAAAAGTACTTGGAGAATTGTTTCTAATTTCTTCCAACATCACCTTCTCTCCTTCTTCACCTTCCATCTGCATATATTGCGTTGATGACGCAAAATATGGAGAGCCCGAGAGGCACCATTGTTATGAAATTACCTGAAAATTAGTCAACTATTCTAGGTTCTAAACCTTAGCATTATTAAAACTTTAAATATTGTATAACTTGACTTCTAAACTACGTAATTTAGCTCTGAACTAGTTGGTCACCAACAAGGCCATTTGGTCAGATAAATTAGACCATTTGGTCAGATAAATTAGACCATTTATTTCATTAATATTAGGCAATTCATTAAGATTATCGGCTGATGAGAAGACAATATTTCTGAAGGCTCAACTGATTATTTGGTTTTAAAACTTACTATTTTTCCTCTAGACATTTATATGCTAGATATTCTTTCGAACTCGAATATGTATATATATATATATATATATATATATATATATATATATATATAATATATATATATATATATATATATATATATAATATATATATATATATATATATATATATATATATATATATTGTGTTTCCGTATTCTACAATCTTATTTTAAATTTCTAAAACCAATTTTCCAGACAACTTCCAGCTACCCCTCGAGAATTCCGTCTGCTGCTTTCAATTATTCAGAAATTCGTCGCTTCAACTTCATTAAGCCTTAAATGCATTAAACATAATTATTCTAATCTGTATGAATTAAGAACAGTTTTAGCAAATTATTGATGAAGGCCTACCGCGAGTTATTTCTTCATGGTTATACATAATTGTATAAAATATGTTATATTTTAATTGAAACTAGAAAAAAGATTGTAATAACTAATTTATACTATATATACAATGGTCAGCATAAAATTAAAGTATAATTTATAACTAACAATAAGTATGTATTAGTTAACAAACATATATGCTTGGGAAAAATGAATTTCAATTTTTCATTACACATATATATGATGGTTGAAGATGGGGACGTGGTAAAGTGTTATAAACTAACGGGATTATTTATGATTTCTTCGAGTGATTTACAATTTACAGTTGATAACACAGCTACTCGAGGGAGCCCGGAGATGAAGAGACCGTCGATTTTTTTCTTACTCCAGTATGAACAGCTAGAGCCAAATGGTTTTTTGCTGATGCCGCTTTGGGATCGGAATAGAGGAGTGTTTAGCGGACGATAGAGACCCTGGGTTAGTACTGGGATTGTCGTAGTTGGTTATCTACCAGGGTTTATCGATGGATAGGGATTTTACCAAGTTGTTATCAGGTTATAGCTGCCTTAGCTAAGGAGAACCTTACACTGAGCATATTCGTGAAGCTCGTCACGAACGAGATGCTTGATTCGAGGAGAGTGTTGACATTCCTCATAAACCATGGGACAATGAGTGAGGCGCGGACTTTTTTGGATTGGAACACTTGATGTAGTTCAAGTTGTCTCTCAGAGACGTACTTGTACCACACTTGTGCTCCGAAATGGCAGATTGGATGGACTAACATTTTATACAGAGTCGCTTTCAGGGGGAGTGATAAGAGTAGACTGTACAGGCCATTGCCTTTTCGGATTTCGGCTGACCATTGGGACCTGCGGTGCAACTGGGAACCGAAGTATGATACCTTCTGGAGCCAGAGTATAGGAAATTTATCAACTCGAAGGCGACAATCGCGGAACTCCTTCTTGCGGTGGAACATAATAGCCGGTGTTTTGCTCGGGTTTATCTGCAGCCGCCAGAATTTATACCACGTAATCGCCTGGTTCAGTTGGGCTTGAAGTCAGTCGCGGATGGTGGTGGGAGAGTAACCAGTGGTAAAAAAAGCTGTATCATCTGCATAAAATGCTGTGTCGGAATGTTTGTGGAATTTGTGGGACTCCTGTAGAGATCTGTGTTCCAGAGGAAACTGCGTCGCCAATCCTCACTTAAAGGGATCTACCGTCCAAGTATGAATCAATTAGGGAGATTAGGTCATTCGGTAGACCAAACAGGTTCGCTTTAAACATTAGACCGTTGTGCCATACTTGATCGAAAGCTTTGGAAATATCTAAAGGCTCCAGCGTTACGATATTTTCTTAATGCCTGGTGGATATTTGCTGCGACGCGAGCAGCTTGATGAAGGCTTGAGTCTTTGGAACGGAAACCAAATTGTTCGTTTGGGATTATGTGGTGTGCATCTGTGAAGCTATTTAAAACGTGTAATATCGCTTTTTCGGCAAGTTTGGAAAACAAAAGTGAACTAATCAGGCTTATGGGCCTACAGTCAGATGGACTGGACTTGGCTTTCCTTTTTGGAATAATAGCAACAAGGACATGTTTCCAATTATTTGCTTATTCTCTCGCATTTCTCCTAAATGCTTTAACCTGAGGTAGTTGAGTGTCGGTGTCGGGGTTTTTAAACTCAAGCTCCATCATTGGGTCCTTAATTGAGGGCGTGACTTGGGTGTTTTCTCTTTTAGTGTTGGGATTCTGTAAAATCCTTTAATCTCCTGGGGAGTGCCATACAATTTACAAACCAATTCAGATTCTTGTTATCGCTAATTGTTCTGATCCAGGATGGAACTTTCTAGATATAATGTCCTTACTTAACTTAATCAATAGTAAATAAGAATATTTTTACAAATATTTTCTACAATATATTGCGACATATAACAAAATTTTATCACGGAGAAATATTGACCATATGAACTAAAATTAAGAAACTAATCCAACGATTAATTTAATAATAATTACTGAAAAAAAAATACATGGAACTTCCAATACAAATCTTCCTTCTATTAATACGGATTTTTTGCCCTAATGGATAAATAATAAGTTCGCATGTATAACATTCGAGAAAGAAGAAACACGTGTACACGTGAAAAATAAACGTAAAACTCAGTTTGCTGGAAATCATGAAAATCAACCATCGTAAAACATCAGGTTTTACGACCAAGTGGACCTTGGGGAGTTCCCCGCTATTTAGCCCTTTTCAGCAAGAAATAAAATTCGAAATGGAATACGGTTAAATATAGGCGATTTTTTATATGCATTTTCTATGTAAATTTTAACCAGTTTATAAATAATATCCTACTCATATTAAAATTTTTCGTTGCCTTATTTAGTTGCCTATAAAATTATTTTACTTAATTATGGCATAAGGTGCGGCAAAAATTCAGCTACTATTTTGATTTCCTATAACTTTACTGAAAGAAAAGAAAAGTAAGTTTATTTTTCCTAAAATAAAAATTTATTTGGTCTTTTTAAGAAATTTTTCATGACATCCTGCAACATCTAAAACTGAACTTCTTAAAATTCATGACGAATATTGTCTTTAAGATGTTGAATCGTTAGTCTTCTTAGAAAAGGCTCATTCAAAAACTGAATTGTTGAACGAGCTGTGTGTGCTGTAGCCCCGACTTACTGAAATCACATGTCCTCTAGTCCTTGCTCTTCCATTTCAGATACAATAAAATTGCGAATCATGTCCTGGTACCATTCAGCAATAACAGTAACTACAACACCTTGGTCATTTTCAAAAAAATAGGGATCAATGATGTTTCCAGCATGAATTCCACACCATATAATTGTTTTTAGTGGATGCAATGATGTTTCATAAATTAATTGAGGATTCTGTGTTCCCCGAAACTAACTGTTCTATTTATTGACGTGGCCATTGAGAAGAAAATGGGCTTCATCGCTCATTATCAATTTAGTAGATGAAAAATCTTCAATTTCACCAGACAGCCTTAGGATTGCATTACCCTACTCAACTCGTTGATCAGTATCTCTCTGTAGCAATTTAATTGGATTAATTTAAATATTGTACGGCAACATTTACAAATCCATTTTCAAAATTCTCCTTAAACTGCGTGCAGAAATGTGTAACTGGGAACCAGGTCTCCGAATTGATGTTTCTGGAGACTCGCACTGCATCCTTATCGCGCACCAGGGTTACATTTTCAGCGATACGAGACGTCCGTTATTTTCCAGAACGAGACCTGTTTGCTATCATTATTAATTCGCATGTCAACGATAAACTGTGGTTTTGTGAGGCACTGGACGATTAGGATATTTTTGACACAATTTCCTCTGAGTGACAATAATGGAACGATTATTTTCAATAAATATTGTCACTTTTTTCTGCTCGTTCTTGTGGCGTATATTTATCCATAATAAAATGTGAACGTCTACGCAATACAATGGTTAAAGCGAAACAGAGGTAAAAGTTACATAAAGAAAATAGAGCGCAATCAAATTCGAGACTTTGCCCCATCTTATATATATAGATAGTCAAAATTTTTTAAAAACAGTAAAACACAAGAACATGGCGTCTGTAGGTGTAAAAAGCACGCATGAAAATAGTAAGTGGAAACACTATATATAAAGCTAAAATCTAGCTCTTTTAAAATACCACTTTACCAGTCTTTCCACAGGGTTCCAAAACTGTTAGAGCCGAACAGTATCGAGATCGTATTAGAAATGAGATTATTAGATCATGATGAGACGAATCGATCAGCATCCAGTTGTGGAGCACATACAGATTTGTATTCAAATCAATATTTTGGATACAGATTTCGCATAGGCAGTTGCAAAAAAGACATGGATTAAAATCATAGAAAGCGATCTGGATAATAGAAATCTAACATTGTCCAAAGCCGTTAAGGCAGATATTCAGTAAGAGTGGCTAGACTGTCTTTAGTTTAAAATATAATCCAACCATTAATTCCCTTTATGCAATGGAAGGAATCTTTTTACAATATTTATGCGTTTTAATTAACTATGTATAGATGATAGAAATGAAAGATGAAACTCGGTGAGTATTCGTGTCGTCAGAGAGTAAGTCGTGCGGCATTAATAGCAGAACATTGGTTGATTATTATGAAGACCCGCAAAGTATGACAAGACCTATAAGTAATAGAATTCCATCCGCCATATTCGTAAGACATTGTCTATTCTAATTGTTAGAGTGCTTCAAGAGATACGCCAATTTTCCAAGAAACAATTTGAAGAATAGTAATATTCACGACATAATTTTATATTCACCTGACCGGTTTATAGCGACCTTTTCTTAAATAATCCAATTAATAACTTCTGATTGATATCTCAATTAAAATATAAAATAATGATATTGTCTCCTATTAGCAACGCCTAAAAGACTTTTAAAAACTGATTTATTGGAACTTTACTTTAGATATTTGCTTTGTATCTAAAACTAATAATTATTAATTACGATGTCACAATCTGAACTATGTAAAGACTTAATATTAAGCGGGTTAGTGTTCCGAATGTTGAAATGGTGTTTTATAAATAAATCAACAGATATTCGGCATCACAAAATTTTATTTCGAAAATGAATATTCGTTTTACAACTTTATCATGTTTTTGAATTAAATGTATATGCATATAGTACAGTAATTAATACATTGTAAGATGCAGAAATTCCTTCCGCCGTGTGTTCATTATAATGCACTTTTTCCTTCCGCCTGACTTATTCTGAGATAATCGTTATACTGAAAGAACTGCTTCAGGAGTATCGTTTTAAATCAAAGGCGGAGACTACAGCCGAATTTAATTTGATGTATTAAACCATTTAAAAAATCAAGGTCTACAGCTACTTCGGAAGTCCAACAAAACGTATGCTACAGTGTATTTTGTCCAATAGGATTGAATGGGACTTTACACAGGATAAAAAAATTTCAATTGTATTTGATTTTAGAGCCTTTACTACTTGATCACTATATATTGTACAAATTAGAGACTATTCCCCTAAATAACAGCTTAAATTTAAATCAAAAGTGATATAGTGTAATAAATTTAACATTTAAATATTTTAAGAAGAACCTTGTATTTGTGATTATTTTATTGCATAAAAACCTATAGACCTATATCACTGCTGTCAGTAAGGTGAGGTTTTTGAAAAACTCCTGTTGAAAAGAACAAAACCGATCACAGAGAGAAAAAACTTAATAGCAACACACCAGTTTGGGTTTATTAACAAGCACTGAACAATTCACTAGGTCCATAGAATAACAGATGTTATTGAAAAAGCCTACGAAAGTAAAAAAGTATGCTCAGGTTTGGCATGAAGGCCTTGTTCATAAACTACAAAAAATGGCACCAAAATAACACACCGAACTATTAAAATCATACATTACAACCAGAATGTTTAGAGTCAAACAAGAAGAAGCTTACTCAACAATAAAAGACGCTAAAGCAGGTGTACCGCAAGGAAGTGTACTGGGACCAATGCTTTATCTACTTTACACTTGTGAAATACCACAAATGGAAAATATCACGATAGCTACATTTGCTGATGATACTGCGATTATAGCTGTCGAAGACAATAGTGAAGAAACCTCACGAAAATTACAACAGACATGTGACAATATAAATAAATGGACACAAGCTTGGAAAATAAAAATTAATGAAAGTAAATCTGTACATGTGCAGTTCACCTATAAACAGACCGTACAAGCACCAATAACATTAAATAATACTATCATTCCATATACCAACAACGCTAAATGTCTCGGAATGAATCTTTATGCAAAACTTCGCTGGAAGGAACATATAAAGAAGAAAAGAAAAGAACTGAAGTTGAGATATAGAAAAATGTACTGCCTAATTGGAAGAAAATCACAATTGTCGATACATAATAAATTGCTATTACATAAGCAAATATTGAAACCTATATGAACATACGGAGTTATTTACAAGTTACAAATTATTCAGAACAAGTCCTGAGAGGTATTGTGGGTGCACCCAAATACTATAGGACTGATTACCTACATGGAGGACTTCAGATACCCACAGTTAGTCAAGAAATCAAGAGAATTGCAAGAGAACATGAGGATTCCATTCTCATGAGAATATTGAAATATTGCAGCTTTTGGATACCACCAGAACAGGAAACAGACTCAAAAGAATCAAACCATCTGATCTTGTGTAGTGTTGTGTAGTGAGGTGCATATATTTAAAAAATACAGCAGAGATATGTATAAACATTATTTCACCAGAGACTGAGATAGGGCCGATGAGTCCTCCTAGTTATATATCTAGATTTAAGTTATCATAAAGACAAATTGTAGGTTAGGCGGAAACGTCTAGTAACAATGTATTAATTAAGTAATTAAAAAAAAAATTCTTATAATAATACCAAAAACATTGACATATATAAGGTCAGTAAAAAAGAGATTTTGTTTCTTTTTAATAGGCAGTTTCAAACTCACATACTTGTTATTGTCAATATATTGTTGCATATTGGTAACAGTTTTTTCGTGTAAATAATGTGACACATATGTAAGTCTTGTAGGTTACACCTCATCGAATTACAGGTTTAGTTCTAAAGGGGTTAAAACAAGCGATTGGTGAAATGTGTAATCTCTCAAATGTTATTTATTACGTTTCATGAACGACAGTATCCTCGTAATGAAAGCATACACACAACCTCATTGCTCATTGCCTCATTGCTTTGGGTTTTGCTCATTATGACTCCCATAGTGAGCAAAGCCCAAAGATAACTGGTAAAGTCAAAGTAATACTGAAAGAGGATTATGGCAAGACAACACGAAACTACTAAAAGCTCAAAAAAAGTGGGAAGAGGTAACTAATTCATATTTGAAATGTATATAAATAAATTCGTTTTAAGAGACCTAAAAAACAAAACTACTTTATCCACCAACCCCACAACTATGTTTCAAGTAAACCAACTATTGCTATATTCACTCTAAAACCAATCTTTCAATTCCCTTTATGTTCATTATTACAGATAGTCGGTTGAAGTGGTTACTCCAAAAATTTTCAAATAATTAAGAAAGCAAAGAATGAAATTTGACAAAATAGGTAAACTGTAATAATTATAACATAAACTATTCATTTACACAAAAGGTTTAGGTTAAATGATGACCTATTATTATCTAATTAAAAAATGCAGTATTCTATAAATTATTCAATCAAATTCTAAATATTACCATATTAATATTACTATGGCCTCTACATTATATCTAAAATTATGATAAATATAATGATATTTTAAGCATATTTCAACTTGAAACATTTCTCCGTACATTTAAAGGAATTTTCTGCTTTGCGGATGCATTAGTTATCATTTCCTCGCTAAATGATAAAGTTCCTTTGTTTTCCGGTTCACGGGAATAGTTTTCTTCTTATTAGCCGAAGAAAATGCCAAGCGTTATTCCCGTTAAAGTTGTTTTGCATTTAAAACTGATCTCAGTGGGTACGAGAAATTTTTTCTTTCTGGGTTTTCTCGTTCAGAAAATACTATTACTTTAGAAAAAATTATTTTTTATTATTCCTAAGTTGATAAAATTTCCACATTTTTAGAAATATTTACTATTTGCAATCAGATATTTTTATATAATACGTTTAAATAATCTTTCCACATTATCACAATATTTATCAAGAACAAAAACCATTAACGCAACAGAATATGTCTTTGGCCTTGTAAAAGTTTCCAGGGCCATTTTAAGGTAAACAAATTTAGTCATCAATATTCATATGGTCTCTTATTTTGCCAATCCTTCTGTACGGCTTCTGACTAGGAAAATGCTACAAATTGACATCTGTAATCCTCAGGAATTTCAAATACTATGCTTAAAGAAATTTCTACATGTTTCTCTCCGTGATCATACTAGAAATTAAGTGATTGGTTTAAGATTCAACAATCAGTGAAGAGTTGAAGGACAAATCTCGAGACACAAATTAAAATGTCTGTCTTTCAGAAATATTGTAGAGCAAGCAGTTTAATATAAATCAATATTATAGAAAGCGACCTGAATAATTAAGTGACTAAATAACAACATTAACATAAATAAAAAATAACATTGTTAGTAATAAATTCACTACTAGAGACTACAGTGGTATAGAGTTCAGTTTTTAGAAGGTGCATATTATTATTATTTCAATTAGTTAAATAATAAAAAAGCTAAATATATACAATTATAAGATTTTAAAAAATCTTTTATTTTAAAAAATAAATTTCAACAAATTATTAGCAATTAGAAGTATCCTAACACGGTAGCTTACAAATAATCCTAATATATAATACAATTCGTTAATAATTCAGTTTTTTCTCGGGCAATTACTGATGCTACAGTTACAAATGATATGTTTACTAACTCTCGATCTTGCATAGCTAATGAGAATCACCTCTTGATCCAAGGATGGGAATTTCTACCGCAAATCACACATTCGCCAATCACCACTTCTCCAAAAATCGAAAATATTGTATAACAATGATAAATATGAAGTCTTCTTAAATATCGCTAAAAAATTTACTCCTAAAAATCATATTATTATTATATCTATATGTTAAATAAATCGACTTAGCGAAAATTTTGGCTCCGTTTTTTAGGAAAACGCTAACAGCTATCGGCATGAAATTTGGCACGGTTAAAAACCATACAGATAAAGAATTTTTATCCGTAAATTTTTTGTGTAATGTGCCCTACAAATACATATAAAACGGAGTAGATATAAGTTCGGTGACACAAAATTTTCAGCTCCTATTTTCATTGGACCTGGCCGACGCGCTGCTATCTGCAACTCTTATACAGTAGATTATTCGCCGTTTCTATTGTACGTAAGCCAACAACGGACGTGCGTTGTGTAGGTCTAAAATCTGGCAACATTGTACGGCAAAATGCTGGGAAGGCAATTTAAAATCGTGTGAAAAATCACCAGGATTTGTTTTCTTTGTAAAATAAAAAGTAAATGTGTTAAATCATCCGATCTTATTTAACTTATTGCAACATATTATTTAGAATTTCGTATTCTTTAGGTTACTCCAGTATTGTTGGAAGTATTATGACAACAGTGTAGGGACAACAAGTTATATATATTCGCTTTACCGGAAGGTATTTTCAGCTTCTAAAGAAAAATATGATATGATTAAACTTTCGCAAAATATGAGTCCTAATACTCTGTATGTAATGAAAAATATGGCCATATTTCAGTTAATCCTTTCAGATTCATATAACAATTTGGAAGCATCAGTTTAGTAATAATTTTGTTGATGTTTGTTCGTGCAGTTTTTTCGCCTATTTTAAATAGAGTATACCATTCATATGACCGCCTTTTTGATATTTAGGATTTACAAGCTTCCATTTAAACACAAAATTCCAAGCAACTTAATGTGTGTACGTAATTAACACGCCAAAGTATTTAATAAAAAGAAAGTATGTTTTCTTACATACTTTTTTAATTTTCTTTACGTATACCCAAATTATTATTTTAATATTGAGTGCATTTCCTCTAAATAAATACATGTAATAGTTAACATTTTCAACAATCTGAACAAAATGAAAATATGCATAGATTTTTTCATGAAATAAAACCACCAACAATAAAAACCAACTACTATAAAATAAATATAAATATATAAAATTAGGTTACGAGCATATAATATATTTACCAACAAATTTAATTATTTTTATATAAAATTCATAACAGTGTGGCACTCTAAAAGGGATCTCTCTTATTAAAAAAATTTGGAGGTATTTAGTACAAAGTAGTTAATATTATAGTTAGTAGAAGCAAGTAAATATTGCAGTAGAAAGCTTTTGTTGTCTTAAAAATATGAAATTCAACTGCATATGTCTGCCAGTAATTATTTTGAGATGTTTTCAATTAGATGGCATCCATTAACTAGCACAATATTAAAATTATTAGCCCAGTTTAAGTTATTTTATGTTAACTTTTCTTCTCTCTGAGTTTACTAATGGGATAGAAAATAAATATTTATGATTATATATAAATAATTTGAGTGGATAATATTATTTAGTACTAGTTCTTCTTCATTAATATTAAATACTATTTTTGTCAATACAAGAGCATATCTTTACAGATTATCTTTTGTTCCAAAGCCATGAGTTATCGTCCAACAAAATTATCGTTAAGATAAAAATAAACATTGAAATTAATGGAGAAGGGTTTAGTAACGTGGTCGTGTGTAATTTACAAGGACTAGCGAGCACTAGAAACATATGGTCCAACAGAGTTAGAGGTAGAAAAAAGCCATTGAAACTAATGGAAAAGAATTTAATTATAAAGTATTAGAATTCTGATAGAAGTATCAATTAAACACAACTGGAACTAAAGTGGAAGATACACGAATTGACGTTCGGATCGTATTTTTAAAACAATTTTGGAACAATAAATAAAGATATTTATATCAGAAAATCAGAGGGTTTAATTACTGAAACAAGATACCAACCATTAAATCAAGCATTTTTTGGTTAAACTGTATGTAAAAAATTCAATGAAGTGATACAACAAGTTACGGTTTGAGAGATGATTATTGCTTGTTCACAAAAAGGTAGTAATTATTCAATAATATTTAATGCTGAAGCATTAATAAAATGACACGAAGAGCAAACAAAAGAAGTATAACAGAAGTAGAATACTTTCTTTTTAAATAGAAAGAAATAGAAAAGACCGAAAATGTGTTTATCGTTTCATCATTTAGTGACTGCTCGGAGAAACATGGAAAATAGCAACATCAATTGAAATTAATTTTAACATCAGCAAAAGTAGGAGAAATAATTTAAAGTGTACGATATAGAAAATTAAAATGCAGTGTTATATTACGAGTTTACTTTTAGTTATGAGATTAGATTAGTGCATACTTAGTACTTCATATCTAAACAAATATTTAATAAACCAATTGAAAGCTGAAAAATGGATACTTTGAAACCTAAAAGGTACTAAGGACTACGGACTAATGTAGGGTGATAGTGGACTTGACGGAGTAAAAGATTGGGTGATGTTGACAACTAACAACATAGTGGCAAAGAATAAATTAATTCGAAGACAAATACATATATGTAGCTTTGGCAACCCAAGAACAATCTAAATAATTGGCATTAGAATTGAAAGAGTGTGTGAGTGAAAAAGTTTTTAAAAGTGTTCAAAGAGAGAATTATGTCTAAAGAAAAAAGTTAATTCTTCATTACTTTTGTTTATCAGATAATAGAACTGACTGATTCAACTAAATGATTAAGTAAAATTAAATTTTCACCATGTAGAAATAGAAAAGTTCAGATAAATTTATATGTAGAATGTAAGTTTTGTTCTAGCAATTTAAATGCAATTTTACAATGATCTTTGTTTATAATGTCAATTAGATTAGTTCTTAAATATATTTAAATTAAAATGGGGAATTAAATATGATTTATTTCGATAAGAGAGGCAATGTAGAGGAGAAGAAAAACGACTATCATAAGAAACATAAGTGATTCGTAACATCTACTGCATACTTCAATAAACATTTTATAGAAAAAATGGCATTTTGATTAAGAAAAAGTCTCTACTCTATTACAGAAGATTTAAAAGTGATGACTAAATGAGTCGAAACAAAAAGGATAATCGAGGATATAGTTTGATTTAATGGACATGAGTATTAAAAATGTTCATTGCCTTGTGGAATATAGCTTCTAACAATTACCAGAATATTAAAATCAATCTTAAATTTCAAACAAATTAAGACACAAAAATTTGCAAACAGACTAACCGAGGAATAACCCGCACGTTTTAAAACCGACAATATATTATAAACAGAGGGATTGGGCATATTCCATTACTCGCGGAATCCCTCGGGAACGTATTCCAGACTGCTTCCAACGCTGTCGTTTCGAAAAACGAAAAACGGATCCGCTGTGACAGCTCGCCCTTGTAAAACTTTTTTCTTATTTAGATTTCGGTTGAAATCGATGAACAACCTGATGTGGCATTTATCTAAGATTGGAGCTTACTTTGAGTAGTTACCTGATATATTATCAGTTTCTCTCTATATAGAAGATATTCTTTATATTTCCTACAAGATTTAGTTTTTACTTAAGGTCAATAATTTTTAATGTAACATTTTCAGTTTCAAATATTTTCAATTAATTTAAGATTTATTATGGCTCAAGTAATTACTCATAGTTCTTCTATCCTTCTATAATACGTGGATATTTTAAAACGCTAATGGCGAATTCTAGCATAGTTACAGCGTACTGAAGATGATACACGACAAAATAATAAGTTGGAATGTATCCTTTTTAACCGACTTCAAAAAAGGAGGAGGTTTTATTTTCAATTGTATATGTCTTTTAAATATATGTTCGCTGATTTCTCTGTCAATTACGGACCGATTTTCAAAAAATTGTTTTTACTCGAATGGGTGCACTTTCGAGGTGGTCCCATTAGAATCAAGTCAGGTTCTGATGGGAGTAAGGAGGGGAAATTGAGAAAAATTTTTAAAGGCATCAAAAAATTTAAAAGGCATAATGTAAAAGTTTTCACATATTCTTTATCTAAAATAATCAGATATTTGGTTATAATATTTGTGTTAAATTGATTTAACTGATAGGAGAGTATATATTGCAGACAACTGCTTCCATCGTGTAATGATTAAAACTTTCAGTTCTCATGCTGAGGTCACCGGTTCGATTTCCGACGGAGGCAACAACTTTTTGGTGTTCTGGTTTGATTAGAACATGTGTCAAATCCCCTAGATTAGGTAGCTGACCCCGAGGCCTGAAGAGTTCCTTATTTTCAATCACTGTTTCTTTATTCCTATTTTTTCTCTTACGGAGTACACCTTTACTTGGTCTACACATGGTAATACTTAATAAAATAACTGCATAATTTTTTGGGTAAATATCTAACACTAAAAAGAGAAAAATAAAATATTTTTAACAAAAAAATTGAACCATGGTCCATAAAAAGTGAAAAATAATCAAACTTAGATTTTTAACACAAAGAAAACGATTCAAATTAAAATATGTACAGAATAATACTACATGTATTTTATATTCTACTATATACACACAATTTAGCTTAATACCTACCTAAACCAATTTAACTATTTACAATATTATTTTAACTACTACCAACTGATGACTTTTAAGTCGGTACCGAGCCCAAACAATCCAATAATAATAATAATATAATTTTGTGACATATACACATAATTAAATTGCGAAATAAACAAATAGAATTTGTTGCTCGGTACCGATTTCAAAGTGATAAGCTTATTTTTAACAAAAAAATTGAACCGACTTCAAAAATGAAACAAAGAAGTCCATAAAAAGTGAAAAATAATCAAACTTAGATTTTTAACACAAAAAAAACGATTCAAATTAAAATATGTACAGAATAATACTACACGTATTTTATATTCTACTATATACACACAATTTAGCTTAATACCTACCTAAACCTATTTAACTATTTACAATATTATTTTAACTACTACCAACTGATGACTTTTAAGTCGGTACCGAGCCCAAACAATCCAAAAATAATAATATAATTTTGTGACATATACACATAATTAAGTTGCGAACTAAACAAAATGATAAGCTTGTAGTAGTTATAATATCATTGTATTGTTGGTATTAAGCTAAATTGTGTGTATATAGTAGAAAGTAAAATACGTATAGTATATAGGTAAAATAGGGCGTTTGTTGAGTATTTTTTAAATTGATTTCTTGTGATTCCAGAAATGTTTATATAACTGATAACGGAATTATGGTTTTATGGTTTGTGAAATGTATTTTGAAATATGTTAAGGTAACTTTGTTACTAAATATATTCTTTTTGAGCATTAGTAACTCATTGGTCAATTAAAAATAGAGCAAAATATGCCATTTTGTGTAGTTATTGCTAATTTATACATTAATTTAATGAAAAATAGCACTAAAAGATTATAATAGTAACATGTTTGTTATTTTATATTTCGTTTTCAAAAACTAAACACCAATGTAACTGATTTTTTCTCCTTAATTTGCTTCGGCGCTGAAATAGTGCATTCACATCAAACTTTAGCTTCTTATCTTCCTTTACAATCGTTATTACAGACTCAAGCCTCATGTAACAGAGCTTTTATATTGGACAAATAGGTTTCAGCAATATAAAATATTTGGTAAAATATGTTTTACATTGCTTAATAAGTGTGATTTTATAATTAATCTAAACATGAAATGATGAATGATATATAAAACATAAAATTTAATAAACTCTATATCTTTCTATACTTCATTTGTTATAATTCATATTATTATTAAATATCACATCAACTGAAATTCTAACTATCAATAATTTAGTAAATATTTTACGAAAGAACATACGGTACTGCAACTAAAGTAGTTTTCTTTCTCTCTGAAGAGGAAAAACAGCCGTCGAAGGTCACAAATGGCAAAAAGCACCTCCTACTATAAGCTCGTCCGCACTCCATTGCTCTCTGCGTCCCCCAGGAACGTAATCCAACCCACTTCGGTCTCTATTGCTCGTTCAAGGAGCCATTCGAAGTGACATATCGGCCTTGTAAAGGATTTTTCTTCGATTCGACGGCCGTAGCGACATGACGGCACCGTCGCCGTAGCAGGCCCCGGGGCATACCTCCAGACACTACCCGTAATGTCTTCTTTACTAATTCAGTATTTGCCAAGCAAAACTGTTCTGTGATATAAATAACTAATCAATAATTAAAGTTAATGACAGGTATATTTTAAAAAATTATTTATACACAGCATAGCTGGAAATAAAATATGTTCTTAAAATATTTTCATTAATTATTTATGTCTTTTTTTAAATTTGTTAGCCGTGGTATTTATTTTTAAAAGTTTGTTAATAATGCCATTTTGAAGGGTTTCCAAAATATATATGCTTACTAAAGCGACAGCTATTTATAACTCGTCAATTGAAATGTCCCCGGCCTGACACATAGATGGCGCTACTAGAATAAAATCTATTTCATTTTTAGTTAGCTCCAACCCTCAAAAGATGTATGTATAAATTTGACAGCTGTCGGATCATTAGTTTGTAAATTATAACATTTTGAGTGAAGCAACTTTTGTTTTTGTGAAAAAAAAGTGGATAAAAAGGAATTACGCGTGTTGATAAAATATTGCTTTTTGAAGGAAAAAATACAGTTGAAGCAAAAACTCGGCTTGACGCTAGACTTGGATTGATGGCGAGTTTCCTGACACTGCCCCAGGAAAATCAACCATCAAGGGTTGGTATGCTAAATTTAGACGTGGTGAAATAGGCACCGAAGACGATGTGTGTACACCCAAAAGAGGTTGTTACCGAAGAAAACATTAAAAATATCCAAAAAATAAATTTGAATATCCGTAAATAGAAATTAAATGAAATAGCAGGCACTCTAAAGATATTAACTGAACGTATACATCATGTCATTCACGAATTTTTGGGTATGAGAAAGCTCTGTGGAAAGTGGCTGACGGACGAGTTGATGATGCGGAGCAGTGTTTGAAGATGATCAAGCGTAATAAACCCGAGTTTTTGCATCGACATGTGACAATGGATAAAACATGGCTCCATAATTTCACTCCGAAGTCCAATCGACAGTCATCCGAGTGGACTGCACACGATGAACCCGCTTCAAAGCGTGGGAAAACGCAACAGTCGACTGGCAAGGTTATGGCGTCTGTATTTGGGATGCGCATAGAATAATTTTCATTGACTACCTTAAAAACATAAGGATAATCAACAGCGACTATTACATAGCGTTATGGAACCGTTTGAAGGACGAAATCGCCGGCATAGAAGAAGAAGTGCTGCTTCACCAAAACAATGCACTGTGTCAAAAATCCATGAATTGGGCTTTTAATTGCTTCCTCATCCACCGTATTCTCCAGATCTCCAGCCATCAGCGACTAATAGAGACGAGTAATGGAGAGGAGCCTATAGAGTTCCATTCAATATATTCATTCCAATATACACCTATAAAGAAAATATTTTTATAAAGGCATTTTATTGATTCTTAAACAATTTTTACCACCCAAATGGTGACAGGTAACTAACTAGCAACACATATTATTTATAATATATACCATATACAAAAAAACCTTTACTGCATATCACATTTCCTTAGTGCTTCTAACTTAATCTAGGATCAATCAGAGTTTTATATTTTTGTTTTATTATTTTGAAAACAAATTCCTTATCCATTCTTGATATAGCTAGTAACTACTTTGACCCAAAAATTTGTCAAACTGCAATCAAATTAATTCTCAAATAATTAGTAGCATTCTTAAATAACATAAAAATTGTAACATTTTAGTCAGAAAACCATTACGTATTATAAAACAAAAAGGTTAAAATCCATATTTTTAAAAAACTAGCTGACCCGACAGACTTCGTCCTGTCAAAAAGATTTGTAATGTGGCAGTTTTTGTGCCTACGTATTTTAAAAAATTCTCCTGAACAGAACCATCACCCTGGTGATAGGGCGTTGTGAATAAAAAATAATTAAATAAAACATATATAAGGATTGAAAAGTAAGTAATCGCTTTATTGTTAATCATGTGAATCATAATTATTATTATTATTATCATTATATTGCTTTGTGGTATACGATGTTTTTTGTTTGATTACCTGGCGCATAGATAAACAAATCTGATGGTTTTCCAACACGGGAACAGGCAACATACAATTGACCATGTGAGAAACATGGGTTTTCTAGATTAATACCACAAACACTTAATGATTGCCCCTGGGACTTGTTTATAGTCATAGCAAAAGCAAGCCGTCAACATGTCTATAGGAAATTTGCCATTACCAATGTCAATGAGTTGTTTAGAGAATATGTTTCCAGATTGGTCATTTTGCAACTCGACACGCATATTCTTGCTTAAATGAAGTACTTTAACATGTTTCCACAAATTGGAGGACTTTAGACATGCATTGAGTTCATCAGCTGGCGTTGATCGTGGAATCACTGGCAATGTTTGACGAAAATCTCCTGCTAATAAAATCATTGCACCACCAAATCGGTTATTATTGCTACGTAGATCTTTTAAGGTTCTGTCTAAAGCCTCCAAAGATTTTTTATGTGCCATCGTGCATTCATCCCAAACAATCAATTTACATTGCTGCAAAACCTTTGCCATTGCAGAGTTCTTCGAAACGTTGCAGGTTGGAGTTTCATTGCTTTGCATATTTAATGGCAATTTTAGTGCTGAATGGGCTGTTCGACCACCTTCAAGCAAAGTTGCTGCGATTCCCGACGAAGCGAGTGCAAGTGCAATTTTATTTTGTGAGCGAATTGTTGCTAATATTAATGAAATAAAAAAAGTTTTTCCTGTACCACCAGGTGCATCTAAGAAATAAATCCCTCCAGTTTCATCATTTGTTACTTTCATAAGAGTTTCAAATACATACTTCTGTTGTTCATTTAACAGTGGAAGATTTGTTTGAATTTATTCTTTCAAAGCGTTGAGATCATACAGTCTTTCTCGATGCAACTCTTGGTTAAAAGCGTCATGCATTGGACGATTGGGCGCGGTCAGGCCTAATTGAATTAATAGTTTGTTTGACATTATCAAGCACATGTCCTCAATTGAAATCAATGCTTCATTGTAAATTTCTTCACTGATTTGTATATTTGGATTTCCCATTCTATTCCGTATTTGATACAAAATATCATCACACATATAATCTTTGTACTTCATCCACAAATCAATTGGGTTTGATGGGAAGCATGTAGATATGATTATAGAAAACAATGTTCGTATTTGATGAGTGTGTGATGATATTACAGCATCATTGAGAGTTTGATCCCAATGAGCGTCATTTTCAAGCAATTGCAAACGTTGACAGGCTTCTCTGTAGGATCCACACAATTCACCATCAACAGTTCGTAACTGTTGGAATGATGTTGGGCCACGTACATTGACTAATAGCAGTCATAAATAAAAACATTCATCATTGCTTGGATGTACTGAATAAATCCGGCCAATCGCATCGGTGGAATATACATCTGTATATCCTGGAACTGGTTTTCCTTGTTTCCGTCGTATAAATCTCCTTGAGGATTGATTCCAGGTATAATATTTTGGCATTTCAGAATATAGCAATGTTTGTGCGAAATCATCGTTTTGGCATGTCTCAAAAAAACTGGTTAATGTAGTAGATGGTGGCTGAGCAGCTCTTTGTACTGCGTTCTGTGCTGTAAAATACACTCTTTGTCCATTTTCTAAATGCACAGCTAAGTGAACAACAGAAGGGTGTCTCTCATGAATAGGAAAAGAAAATATTCGCCAAACTGCTTCATTACTACTGACATAGCGGCCCATTTGGTATTGGGTAACTTCATCATTAGAATTATCTGCACCAATTTCAATCACAGCCATATCACTCCCTTTGCTTACATATTTGCAAATGTATTTAATCGATTTCACTGAATGGCAAGATTCAACGTTGATGTGTGCTTTGAATGTCTTTGATAAAATGGGTGAATATGGAACAATCCAACGATTATCTATTTCAATATCTTGTTGATTTAATTTGACAATTGTTGATTTTCCATTGTCTGCTGTCGATCTGCGACGATACAATGGATAACCGTCATTACCAGTAATTGTTTCCGATATTAATGTCCGTGGATATCGTTTTGAACATTTACCATCCATCATACACGGTGAATTTTGATTAAGAGTTCCACAGGGACCATGTATCATGTTTTTGATAACTACCTCATGCAATCCAGGATCTACTTGTACATTAGGGATTTCAGCTGATATCACTGCATCAACTTCATTTGGCCTTATCTTTTCAACCAACCAAATCAAAATGTGTGCAATGATGAAATTCATTAAAGATTTCAACTTTTGTCTAAAGACTCTGGCTGTAATATCATGACGATCAATGGATGATTTCCCAGGTAATAACTCCTGCTTAATTTCTATCCATTGCGGATTGCATGTAAATGTGATGAACAAATCTGCTGTACCATAATGACGAACATACGACATGGCATCTTGAGCATATTCGTGCATATGCCGAGGGCTTCCGATGTATGTTGCTGGAAGAATAGTCATCCGACCGACATTCTGTGCATTTCCATCAGTATTAATCGCATCTCGAAGGTGAATATACTCTTCAGATCGGAGTTTGGTTTGATTCAACCTGATGAATGTTAATCTCTCCGTTTCAATTTTAACATACATGTCATCAACATATTTGTGATATAATCGCCGACATTTCAATATGTGATTATCTGCATTTTCCCGAATCATTAGGCGGTATGAATAATAGTTCATTGAACTGACTTTTTTGTTGGTTTCAGAACCTGTAAACAGATTTTGTTTTAATAACATTCAAATATAAAATTAAAATACATAATATAGTGACTGAGATATTATCGCCATAGCTAAACTAATATTTTAGTTACCTGTAATGGGATTTATCATTTTTATTGATAAATCGTAGCCATCTTCACCTTGCCAAAATATAATGGGATATTGCAGTGCATCATATGAGCGGTGTGTTTCCTTTATAGGTTGTAATTGAAAATTCCGACGATGTAAAACAATATCACGGGATTCCAAGTTTTCTCCAACTACAACGATAGCAACTTCATCAATAGTTGGTGCATTAAAACGTCTTGTATGTTGACCTGCAGGTGTTTTATCAGCTCTGATTACAATTTTGTGATTATCGGATGGCATCAGATCCAGGGCAGTTTTAAACAATATAATCAATTGATTGTGTTGATGAAATAAAGTTTGTAATTGTTCTACAATAGACCTTTTTACTAAATTGTTATGTGCACAACGCAGATCAATTTCTTGTGGTGAATTGCCCATAAAATAAATTTGCAGGAATTTGTTGTCGCTATCTGACACTGGTAACAGTGAACCTGCTCTGTGATATATTTGCCCTTGTATCTGTAAATAAAAAAAATATTATGGTGTGGTATAAATTAATGGATTGTCAATGATCAAACTTAAATAATATTTGATCTTAAAAAGTATATATTTAGTTTTAACTAATATCTATCAAATATAAAATATAATAAAAGTGTCACTGAAACTGAATCACCATATAATATGATGACTAAGTGATATATTTCGTAATGATTAAGAAATTGAAGATTAGTAACACATCTTAACTTTGGTGACAGAAAATTTTGTTCGCTAAAATAATTATGAGTAACTGCTATAATACATACCTTGAAAGTTGGCATAAAATTTTCCCGAACTGCATTTGTTGCCCCAAATGAAGTCATTTGAAAGCAATTGTTATATTGTTGAATATGTGTCAAAAAGTGTATAGAATCTGTTCCTATTCCTGAAACCAATGAGTACAATGGTTCTGGTGGTGGATCCAATTGTATCAATTTCACTTTACCATTTGCGCAACACAATCCATTGGCTTCGTTTTTGTATTTTAATGCCTTACAGTGTGAGCAAACCAAGTTCATAGAACCAATAACAACACATTGGTAGTTACTGTAGTCAATTGACACATCGTAACTGAAAGCAGCTGGATTCAAACTTGCGCGATTATTAGTTGAATGTCGCGCTCGCGCTTCACGCGAATCAAATATAAATTATTTTGTCACTAATCACGAACTAAACAAACACTAACTAACTAAACACTCTGCACAAAACACGATATACGAATTTGTTTCGTGTATCACTTGACAATTCATCTGTCATCTGTCAAAAGTCATCTGTAACAGACAACTTTTTTTTTTAAATTTGATATGACTTGAACTCAAATCCTTTTAAGCCGTACAAATTGTTTTATTTATTTAAAATTTGAATTAAATTTTAAACAAATAAAAAATTTTAAATAAATAAAACAATTCGTACGGATTAAAAGGATTTGAGTTCAAGTCATATCAAATTTAAAATAAAAAAGTTGTCTGTTACAGATGACTTTTGACAGATGACAGATGAATTGTCAACTGATACACGAAACAAATTCAAACAAAAAGGGCTATTTTTAGGGTTTTTCCAGCAATAATTCTAATTTTTCTCGCCGTAAAAACCATCCCTGAACTTCAACGAACATTTTAAAAAAAGATTTGGCCAAATTGGTCCAGGCGTTGTTGAGTTATGCGCTTAGGAACATATTTTGCGATTCATTTTTATATATAAGATATGTATAAAATTAAAGATAACTAAACGATCTAAACAAAATATAATAAAACCATAAACTTTTGGTCTACAGAGTCTCCATAACAAACTAAGAGTATTAATATTTGACTCCAAGAGAATCCAAACTGCCTCATGCCACAACATATTAAGTTGGATACTAAGCCAAGACATATTTCTTAAAATAAATTAAACCCTCAAAAAATTGATGGTACTTTAATAAACTTATTTTCATGTGCAATGCAGTTTGATAATATTACAATTCTCATTGATTTTGCGTTGCAAATCTTTTTGCAGTGTGGTCATACTCATACCTTCCATTTTTGACATTATTTCTATTCAATACGTACATCCAATTCAATTTTCACTAGATGAAAATTAGGTTAAATATTATATTTAAAAAATTATTATAATTCAATCACCTAATCAAAAACCTAGAAAAATGCTAAAAACACTTTTCTTTACTTATTCTCAGAAGACAAGTATGTAGAAATTAAATGAACCAATCAAATGCCTTTGCGGCTCCTCCTATCATAGCGATTTAAACAAATAGTAAGTTTCAAATAGTCTCATCTAGATGTCGGACGTCAGGAAGCATTTCTCCAAAGCATTCTGTGATTATAGCCATAGATAAATAGAGATTTAACTTTATAGGAAAATTTGAGGATATGTTTCGCGACGTCCAACATCTAGATGTCGCTACGTTTAACTTAGTACTTGCTTTAATAGCTACGCTATAAACCGCGACGGGATCTGATTGGCTCACTTAGTTTCTATGGTATATTTATTTATTTTGAGCGCCATTTTAAATATGGCTGACATAAGGAATAGTGTGTCTAAAGATTAGTTCAATAGTATATATAAGTCGGTAGCACAAAAAGTAAAATGAATTATCGATCTAGGAACTGTTGTGTACCCGGATGCACAGATAGTAAAGAAGTGCAGAAGCCTCTTTCATTCGAAGAGATATTTGAATGTCATTAAATACTGGTTGGTAATACTGAAAATCGCAAACCAATTGGATTAAGTATCAAAGAAATTTATGATCATTACAGCGTGTTTTGTTATTGTAAGTTGGGTTGAGATTATTATGATTTTGGTGTAAAATTATATGCCAAGTAAGAACAAATTTGTTAAAGTGTCATCAATTTAATAAGTACCTTGAAGGGTTATTTTTATTAAAGAAAAAAAAAATTTTATTATGCATCCATTATCTATATCCAATTATCCATAATGTATTGGTTTAAGGTTATTTAACCAAGATAGTTTTTTTTTGGATTTAGCTAATGGATTCAGGAATATACATCCTCAGCTTAACATAAGTTAATTTTAAAATATTATGTTATCAATTTATTCCAACCACTTTCTATTAAATACACCTTATATTTACACTATGCTCAAAATTCATGATACTTCGTTAGCTTTTAGCTTCTTCTTTTGAAATATCTATAAAATTAGAAAGATATAAGTATAATAGCAGATAGACAGAAAACGTATACAAACATGACCATCTTTCATTCCTACCTTTACTATAATCTTCAAATAAGTTCCGTTTCCATATTATTTAACTTAAAAATATATCCTTTGTTCCATAACAATCTACAAAATTAGTGTTATACAATGATAATATTTTATTAATAATTTATACCTTATACATTTATTTTCGCATTATCTGCTGCTAATTTTGCCTATGAAATAATTTTATTACCTCAACAAAATGTAAATACAAAATTAACCTAAGAATGACATCTAATCACAACTGAGACTGTGGTACGGAAGTCGTGGTAGAAAAGGACGCGAGTTGTGAAAACTGTCAGTCCAGATTATAACAAGTGCGCATGTGTAGTCCTAGTCAACAGAAACTTCTATAGGAATTGATGGCCAGGTCTTTTACTGTCGTCTAATAGTGCGCCCTCTGGATGTTGGGCAAAGCAAAACTTTGCACCGGAGTCCCCTATTGAGTTACATCTCTATTACTCTATGATTATAGCATAGAAACACAATAGAAATCTAATGGACAATATTTCTAAAATTAAGTTCGTTGTTAATATTTGATGTAAAATATATTTACTGAAAAAATCGTAAGAATTAAATCATTCTAATATAGTAAAACCAAGATAAACGTAAAACAGAGATTATATTTGCTTTAAATTAAGTCAACCGCATTAAACTGGATGCCGACGCATCGCGAAGATATAAACTTCGCAGCGGTATCTCTAATAACACGTGTCTGAAATAGTTCACGTTTATAACATATATTTCGCCGGAACGGTAAATAAAATCAGTCCGGTTAAAACGGCAATCTCTTCACGGAACACAGACCGCAAATAATACAAGGCTCCCATAAAGACAAATCGAAATGGACGCAATCCCGAGGACCGAGAGGGAAAAAAACCCTCGAAGAGATCGGGAGAGGGAGAGAGCGTTTTAATTATGGTATAGAGGGCCGAGCTTACGGCGTAATCGCCTACGGAAAGCGCCATCTGTACGCGAGGAAAAGCCGGAAAGCGTTACCGGAAAATCTACATAAGAAAATCATCGCACTAAATAGCCAAGTTTTGGGTGCCGGCGCGGATCTTTAATTTTAATTCGCCCCTGGGAGGTGATTCATTGTTATGCATGAGCTTCCACGGGGAGAAGATTTGTCGCCACGGAAAACAACAGTCCGGATAATGGACAGTGGGGCAGGTGGGCTAAGGGCGCGTAGGGCAAGCGGCGGGCGAAAAGAAAACGGTTCGTTCGGATCGAGGTCCGGGCCTTTAAAAGACCGCTCATCCTTGGTAACTGATAGTTTGTTTCTTTTTAATTAACTTGGCTTTGGCGAGCCGGCTTGGGTCTTAAAATAATATAGTTTCGAAAACAGGACGAGAAAAACCCCAGATACTTAACGCAAGGTGGGAATGGTCGAGAAATAATATCATGTTAAAAATATATAGTATAATTATGTAGTCCTTTCACAACACTACATCTAAAACATCACAAAATAGTTTCATATAATTTTATAACCACTCTACATCAGGGGCGGCGCTCGATTCAATACCTCGGGGGTGCACAATGTTAGATAAAAAAAGTATCCGTCATGTTATCAAAATTAGTCAGTTAGTCAGTCAATCAAAATCAAAATTTTCTTTGAAGTGTTTCGCACGCGAACAACTTTTGTTGGATTTGGTTCATCTTGAAACACCCATACAGTCGACTGCTGCTTACGTTGGGGCTCATACAAATATATCCATGATTCGTTACCTGTCACGATTTTATAAACGTCTTTCGAAACACCGCGATTGAATTTCTTAA
The DNA here is from genome assembly GCF_030347505.1 of Rhynchophorus ferrugineus. NCBI lineage: Eukaryota > Metazoa > Arthropoda > Insecta > Coleoptera > Curculionidae > Rhynchophorus > Rhynchophorus ferrugineus. The sequence goes on along the minus strand of NW_027472580.1, from coordinate 82,600,108 downwards.
GCATTTCTTTGCACCATTCGACATGAGCCTTTTTTGAGCGATTGTCAAATTATGTGGGATCCAACGCGAACATAACTTTCGCACAGCTAAGTGCTCACGTAAAACCGCATAAATGCTGGTGGAACTAATGCTTAGGGAAGCCTCAACCACACAATAGGTGACATGACGGTCTTGCTTAATCATTTTTTCTGGCCCAACAGCCAATTTTGGACGACCTTCACGAAAATCGTTTGACAGCGAACTACGACCACTATTGAATTCACTAAACCAGCGATACACGGTGGTTTTGGATGGACCTTCATCATCAAAAGAACATGAAAATAATCTGACCAAATGCCCACCCATCCACGAACGTCGGTAGTTAAACCAAATTCGACAATCCTATTCGAATCCCAGGGTCTCTGTCGCCCGAAAAACCTTTCTATCCCGAACCCGAAGACACTTCAACAAAAGACCATTTGGTCATTATGGAAAATCTCGGTATCACCTCGTACAGCTCACATGTCTCTTGTAATATAATATTTCTCTTGATGTTTATTGTATCGCCCTTATTATTCATTATTTGAACAAATTGTTTATATTTGCCTTGTTATAATTATTTAAAGAGTTATGTATGTGTTGAACATACTTGTATATTTTCTTTTATTCTTGTTGTTTTTTCTGACTGAAGAAATGTCGGAATAATTTCGAATTATGTATGGTCACTATACAAAAGCCTCCTTAATATGGAGGAAAAAAAAACATGTTGAGTATTAACGATGTCAATACGGTAAATGTCATTGATGGAAATAATTATCAGTATATTAGTCTAGCTTGCGTATGAATATAATCGAACTATTGGAAGTAAATTGGCTTCTTTTGCAATTTGTCTTGTAGCCAGCAATTGAATTTGCATATGGATTGAGTTTTCATGTTTGATTATTGTTTTATATAACTTCTAACCAGTTTTTGGGTTGAATTCGCTTAAATTTTTCGAAAACCTACAATTACCAATATCTGAGTTACTGAATGCGTCGCCTCTGTTACTTATACGTATACGTCTTGGGTTGCCGTTGAACTTTAAGAATCCTATAAATATACGATATAATAATATGACGATTTATATGCAACAAATTTGATAATCTTATAATTTAATAATTTTTTAATAATAATGTTTTTTAATAATTTGCCGCGTACCTTTTTTATTTACCTGCCTTCTATTTTTCACCTTATTACCAACAAATGGGCGATAGTTTTAAAAATTTGGCTAGAGTATAAACCTAAAATGTGTTCAAATGGAACAGTGAAATGCCCTACAAGAAGGTTTGTATCGGAGTCAGTCAACATTTGAATAGTGTCAAATTGCCTTGTATTTATTTGTTTTTTCATATTGGTTAATGCAATTTCAAGACTCTCCCGCGCCGACTTTTGTTCATCCACGCATTGTAAAGTGCCTGTTCGTTCTGGGTTCTAGTTGTGTTCTCTACATTCAAAACTGCAATATGTGATACGCCTGATGTCGATATTTCCATTTTACCTGTTTTTGTGCAGTGTTCTCCATATTTTTTTACGTATTTTTGAAATAATACTGTTATTTTTATGTTTCAAATTATCCTACGCGGCATTTGTGGCCCAGATGTTCACAGTTTTAGACCCCTAACATATTATGGCATTTTGCATTTATTTTCTATTGTACTGACCTTTTTTTTCGATCGCACTTTCACTTTTTCACCAGTCTTTAGAATGTTATTGTTAGACTTTTTTTTAACACCGCATTTATGACACAGATGTTGCACTTTTGTTTCGTTTCAATGACCCTCTCCGAACACGTTTAGTCCGTAAAAGTCAAACATCGACGCCTACGAAAATAAAAAATTATGCTCAGCTATATTTTTAGATGTAGCACAAGCCTTCGATAAGGTTTGGCATGAAGGCCTTATTCATAAACTACAGAAAATGCTACCAAAAAAAAACACCGAACTATTAAAATCATACATCACAACCAGAATGTTTAGAGTCAAACAAGAAGAAGCTTACTCTACAATAAAAGAAACTAAAGCAGGTGTACCACAAGGAACTGTTTTATAGATTGAGAACTGTGTTAGATTTTTGTTTTGCATAGATCCTATTTCTAGTAGAGAAATCAAGGACTCAAAAATATACATACCTTAGTAATTATGTAAAAAAAGAAATTAAGTGAAATTATTATTTGTAATCTGTTTTTTAATTCAATGCTAATTTTTTTAGCAACTCCGTAAAGATTGTTTTATTATATCATATAAGTCTTATTATGCCTATTTTATTTTATTCCTAAATTCTGCCATGTCAGTAATGTGACAGTAATTTTAAAAATTATTTATTTTTAGATATAAATTTTAAAACTTTTCGTTATATATTTCGAACTATAATAGATCCTATAAAAAGCTATTTACTATCTATATATATATATATATATATATATATATATATATATATATATATATATATATATATATAACAGCCGAAGCAGGAAAAAAGAGAAAACAGAAGAAAATGTTTTGTTCGGAAATTGAAAGAAGAAGAGAGTGTCTCAGCTCACAGGAAACACGATCTAATCTAATTAAAACCCATAAAATCAATCCGTTCTGACTGAATAATTTCTAATTTTCTACTTAATATATTTTCAATGGGGACCCGCTATACCCACCTCCGTCATAAATATCAATCGGTCTGCGATCCGGAATTACCATCACGTTCGAAAACTTGTTCGGTTTGCGATGGGGCCGCGGCCGTAAATCCTTCGTCGATCTTGAAGCGTTCGAGCCGCCTGATCCCTCGCAAAGCCACAGAACAGGCCCTCGTCGGCTTCTCCAACCCATCATCACTGATACCGCTCAGGTGCGACCAGAAGTTTTTTCATCTTCTTCGATTTCTCTCGCCCTCGCGGTAAACAAATTATCGAGCGGACGGGAAGTTTTCTTTCGTCCTCCTGTTACGCGTCACCAAACCGCCACCTGAAATTGTTCTCATAAACACTTCGAGCTTTTTAATACAAACATATACAGTACAGATCAGTAAATAAATTTTTTAATTTCAAAAAGGAAAAATGCTGCATAAGATTATCAAGAATTATGTTGCTTGTAGTGAGAAGTGCTTAAATGAACGCCTGCAAAATAATTAGTTTAAGCTTTCGTTCGTAAAAGTTGATAAGATTCTATTATATTCTAAAGGCGTACTAAAGGCATATCCAAAAGAACAGTGAACCCATAAAATTTACAACGTCAAAACGTCGCACTATTGCCGCAACAATTCAGACATTTAGTTTTTTTTTGACATTGACATAAAACAATATTTTAATGTAAATAAAATAATGAAACAAAATGTTATCAAAAATAATTTTTATAGTAGTACATCTAATGCATATATTTCCGAAAGACTTAAACTAGAGTTAATTATACTGCCACAATAATTTGTAGGTTAAAATTGTTTTATTAAATTTACATCGAACTCTTGGAGGCCAGGTCTACCAAATTAACAATTGTATATCCGAAACTATATGCCCATGAAACCCGTAACGACAAAACATCGCAATTTTGTCGCATCAGTTTGTACTTTTAGCTAATTTTGGCATTGACTTACAAAACCATTTGGATGTAAATAAATTAATGAAACATGCATATATTTCCGATGGATTTTAAGTACAGTTAATTATACAGCTACAATAGTTTGTAGCTTAAAGCTGTTTTATTATATCTACATTAAACTCTTTTTTCACACCACCTATGAGGTAGAGTTCTATGTACGCATTTTTATGTAGTGGTATTTCCTGAAGGGTTAATGGGCCTAACTGACAATTGTATATTCAATAAAGGCATTTTACTTTAATCAGAGATCATATTTACCTTTTTTTTATTTTCTTCATTCCTGTGTTTCCTTATTAAGTCTATATGATATCATTATATGTCTATGTGATATATCTAAATTTTTATAGAATTTTTTCTGCTACTTCTTGTATACATTTTCCTTTATAGATTTAGATTTAATAACTACACTCTACCTAATGTATTTTCCATGTCTGCAAAAAAGTGTTAATTATCTCATAGATTCTAACCTAATGCTGATGTATATTTTAAACAATTACACTAATACCTATGTACATACATATTTCCCACTCTACAATCTGATGTCCTACAGTTATCTTACATTAGTTGTTTCTCCTCTAATCATCATGTGTTAATATTTATCAGCATTGGGCCATAAACACAATAGACACATACATTGAGCAAAAGCAGATCAGTAAATTGCTTTTTTAATTCCAGAAAACAAAAATGGTGCAGAGGATCATCAAAAATTGTGATGTTTCTAGTGAGAAGTGCTTAAGTAAACTTCAGCACTATAATTGGTTTACTAACTTTCGTTCGAAATCGTTCGATAACGTTGATAAGATTCTATTATATTCTAAAGGTGTATAGCATATCCAATAAAACAGTGGACCCATGAAATTTATATCGTCAAAACGTCGCAATATTGCCGCAATAGTTTAGACATTCAGTTTATTTTGGCATTAACATATAATTCAATTTTAATGTAAATAAAATAATAAAACAAATATAGTTTTTATGGTAGTACTAATCGATATATTTCCGAAATATTTAAACTACAGTTAATTATACAGCCACAATAGCTTGTAGGTTATAGTTGTTTTATTATATTTACATTAAATTCTTTTTCCACCACCACCTATGAAGTAGAGTTCTAGGCAGCATTAGACGATAAACTCACAACAAAAAAGTTTCATTCAGTCTCATTCGCTATCAGAATCACTGTTATATAAAACAAAAACATTTAATGCATATATAATGCGTAACAAAACAATGACTCAACTCCTGGACATGCTTGTTTCCACATATATATAGATATAACATATCTGCAATGGATTATTAAAAACATTATAAGTAACAAAACCTATTTTATTGGAACTTTTACCTTTTTTCATCAACATTTGTTTTATTTTAACTCTTTGTTGACGTTTTGCCATGAGTAACTCACTGTTTCATTTTGAAATATGTCTTATATAGATATATAAATTGAAATAATAAATGTTCATTAATTTTATTACCTGCCTTTTAAAATGGTATTCTTTTAAAACTAATGTCTTAAAAACCAACGTTCCATTAGACCTCTTCATAGGGTATATTTACACCATTTAAATCCTATGCTTTCTAATAGTGTAATTGCAGTAAGGCAAAATCACTAGTCACAAATTGTAAATTAGTCAGCAAAGACTAGTAACAATATATCAATAAATTAAAGCGTATACGAGGGGGAATCAAATATAAACGATAATTTTGTAAAATCAATTTATATTTATCGATCAATGGTATACACAAACTAAACAACATAACATTAAAATATAACATTTTTCAATGTAGTCACCTCCGTGCACTACACACTTCTTTTACCGATTTTGAAGCTTGAATATTCCTTCTGCATAAAAAATTTTATGGCGAGTTGTCAGCCAAATGCGCACATACTCCTCTACTTCTTCATTTCTTTCAAAACTTTTGCCTCTAATTGATTCTTTCAAGGACGGAAACAAAAATTAGTCATAAGGTGACAAGTCAGATCTATAAGGAGGATGTTCGAGAATTTTCCAGCGCAGTTCTTCCGATTTACTACTTGTAAAAAAGCGACCACTAATTTTTCTAAAGCCAAGTTAATTAGTGATGATGGATTGAACACTTCCATAGCTAATACTCAAATCTGATAATATTTCTTCAATCGTTAACCGGCGATCACATTCAATAAGCTTTCGAACAACACTGTCGATCATGACTTTAAACACGTTCTCGCCCATCCCCGAATTCACTGATCCACGTATACACTCGATTCTGAGAGATTGTAGCATTCCGAAGCTGTGAAATTAAACCAGTGAAAAATTCCAATGGTTTAACGCCTTCATTGGTAAAAAACTTTATGACGATCCGATGTACAGACGAAGGTATCTCGCGCTCAGTCATGGCTGTACTGCGGACAGAACCGAGCACAGAGGCTACCCACATCGGTTTTCGCCCTCCTCGTACACCAAGGAACACTCGAGAACCGAATCCTCTAAATCAGAATTACGTGCTAAGCTAAATAGTAAAATTACCGGTTATATTTGATTCTCCCTCGTATATGAATCGCAGATAGATGGCATCTTGTAAATGTCAGACCAGAAACTTATTGTGCTTAGTATTTATGCATTGTTTGTCACAATATTTCAGTCGCAACGTTTTTAATAATTTTTGCTCTGCTTTTCGCTGTATACACTGACCCTCATTTTGGGCAGCCTTAGAAGCTGAACATATCTTCTTGAAGCATCTTACGATGGTCCTATTAGCTGTGTGCAGGTGCGAAACTGTTTTATTTAGAACGTCAACAATCTGCCCGTAGGCAATAAGTATTATTATATGATTTCTGCTATATAATATAACTATCCTGACATGTAGAAGCTCACTTCAGTAAGTGATCTTCTGTACAACTTTTAATCTAAAACTTATTCTAGATACTATTTTAACTATTTAGCGACTGCATTGGGATGCACTAATAGTCTTTCAGAGTACTTCGCACTAACACTTCGAATCATACTCGTTAGGGGATACCGCGCTGAAACAGCTTTTTGGGCACGTAATATGAGGCATCGACGATGAATCGCAACTCTTTATTGTGGAAGCTCTTGATGATGTATGTTAGATTTGCTAGTAATATCCCATAGTTCAATACCATGGGTCCAAGTGGGCCTAAGTCTTGACAGCAAAACCTTTTTAGCTAATAATAATTTAGATTTGCGCCCTATCAGCCAATACATTTGGTTTAATTAAGCCCAAGCTGTTTGCGTTTTGTCACTATATGTTTTTTCTGCGTCTAACGTTGATCAAAATGCATTCCCAGATATTTAACATTATCTACTTCTTCCGCAAGCAGATAGTAAATACCTCCATACTAATCCAATAGTATTGTTAAAAAAATAAGAGCGACAGGGTTTTCCAACTGATTATTTAAATATTTGACTTGATAGGCATTCGCATAACATAAGCTAATGAGAATTTTGTTGATGCTAGTAATCAAAGACGCCGATATATACCATATATAATAATTCTATGTGATCGGCTAAAACTGTAGATCAATCATTATTAACTTAGACCAAATAAGATCGAATTCAACCATTAAGCGCAAGAATCTACCCTTAGATAACATCAAATACTGTGTCGTATTACCAAATCTTACAAAAAATTGAGAAAAGATTGTGGCAAGTAATTAATAACGCTGTGGAAAAATAACAATGATCTCAATTTTTCTGAATAAAGCCTCAGATCAATCTCCCTACGCTCAACAGATTTATATGAAAATATTCTATAAAAGAAATATTATTTGGATCTTTTATTTTCACCTGCTTTATTATGCACCTAGTTCGGTGCGTCGACGTAGCCCAGGTGTGAAAATATTTCTTTTCCATTTTCTATGGTTTTTTCTTCCTCGTCCGTAGCCTTGTGGCAAACAAATTACCAGCGAGATAAAAGTTTTTCTCCAGGTCAAATCCCTTTATCGGTGCCGGATGAATAATACATCGTCGAAAACCCAATGGCGAAGCTGTTTTGACGGAGTTTTTGTTTTTCGAAATCAGGCCGCATCAATCTTTAATTCTTCAACGGTAACAGGAGAAAGAAATTTCCAGTTGGGGGTTTTAGAACGAGGACGATCGACGAATCGAAGGTACTTTCAGGAAGAAATATTTTATTTAATCGCATCGATAATCAATTGCAGTACATTTTAAGATATAAAGTAGGTAATAATGACATTCTTTAACAATAACACTAGAAATATTACCTTAAAAAGTTTTACATTTTTATTTATCCAAGCCACGCAACTTTTTAAGACAACGTTATTACTTCCCCTCACCGACCGCCTATATATATATATATATATGTTATATAATATGTTCAGAAAATATAGGATCAAAAATTGGCACAAGCATCAGTTTTAATACTTAGTTTCACTTTTCAGATCCCAATCCTTGTCGATCATTATCCTGAAATATAAAAGGTAACCATAATATAACAACGACATGTAGAGTTCATATTACATGTAATGTTAAATACTATCAAATTGATATTGATAAAAATAAGTAATATTATATATTGTTGATATGAATTCAAATTATTTCTGTTGTAACTAAATAGATATTTTTAAATAAAATATCACTTAATTATTTACCTGTTTCTGAGGATGATATTCGCCGTTACAGATTATCGATATATGGTGTAAATTGCCATACTAATTGACATAGGACATGACGTATAGCGCATAAGCTCTAATGCAGACATGGCAGTCGAGAGACTTTTACTACCCATCACTAAAAGCATCGGCACTTGGTACAATGTCGCTTGTTGACGTGAGTTACGTATAAAAAAAGATGCGATTGATACATATCCAAGATAAAATACAAGCAAATATATGGAAATGAAAATAGGAAAATGCTATATAATGGTTCAAATTAACTAAGATATTTTCTAAAGATTTGAGGACGATTTCTTTACTTTGACTGTTAACATCCAACTTGTCTTTTTGGCCATCTTAGACAATATTTATCATTTTATTTTCCTGTCGATTAATGACTTAAACCTTATAAGAGATGCTTTCATGCAGGCCTTGTTTTTAATCGGCATTATCTATTGGTGGAAAAGCAACGTAAGTATCAATATAAATAACTGTTAAACAATTCAATTGTTATATACGATGATTTTTACATTTCTCTACATATAATAACAGTTTCCCATTTATTGTTTTATTCAGTGAATATAAACCCTAATCATTGAAAGTTATAAATTATTTTCGACATGCATTACTTTTGTTGTTTGTTTTAAAGGAATCTACTGTCGACACCCACAAATACTATTAGAAACATATGGTGATGCTGATCAGACATACCCCAATTTTACTGACAATGAATGGCTTGGATGATCTAAAAAGTTTAAAGGCCGAAAATTAGACGACTTATTGGACGAAAATCCAGCTCTCAGAGAATATGCAGCCACCTTAGCAGACGATGAAACATCTGTTTGACTGAAAAAGTAACTGAAGAATTGACTAAAAATGCCGTTTCAAACTGTTTAAATATATTGATTTCATTGCTTACTAAAAAAGAAAACTGTTTAGTAGCGTATTGTTGGCATAAACAGTGGATCTATTAGAATAAAGAGCAAATCTTACAAAAAGGCAAAAAAGGCATTGAGTTAATATAGGATAGCCAGCCATATCGAAGTCTGGCTGTGCATATATAGGATCAGCAAAGTGTACTTTACTACTAAAACGGAGGTCAACTAAACAATTGAACAAGAACGACGTCTTGCTCTAAAAAATATGTCCTCAAGGCATAATCTTGTAAGATAACGCTCGATCACACATTGTAAAAGCTCTGAAGGATACACTCTTGTACACAGCGTACTAACTAGTTATAACGCTTGGTGATTATCACTTGTTCAGATCTATGTAACACGTTTTTTGAGACATAGATGGCGCTACTAGAATTAAATCCATATATTTTTAGTTAGCCTTAACCCTCAAAAGATGCGTGTACAAATTTGACAGCTGTTGGATAATTAGTTACTTTATATTTTTTACTCATTACTCTTAGACTATTACATAGCATTATTAGACCGTTTGAAGGGCGAAATCGCCGAAAAAACGGACACATTTGAAGAAAAAGAAAGTGCTGCTTCACCAAGACAATGCCCCTTGTCACAAGTCAGTGAAAACGATAGGAAAAATCCATGAATTGGGCTTCGAATTGCTTCCTTATCCACCGTATTCTTCAGATCTGGCTTCCAGCGACTATTTCCTGTTCTCAAATCTCAAAGGAATGCTCGCTGAGAAGAAATGTTCGTCGAATGAAGAGGTGATCGCCGAAACCGAGGCCTATCTTGAACCAAAGAACAAATCGTACTACAAAAATGGTATCGAAAAGTTGGAGGGTCGCTATAATCAGTGTATCACCCTTGAAGCGAATTATGATGAATAAAAACAACAAATTTTGTCAAAAAGATGTGTTTTACTATGGTAGGCCTAGGACTTTTCAATTGCCCTGTTACATTAAACATCTTGATAACGTATAGACAAAAAACTTTGAATAGTCTATATATTTCTATGTTTTATGCTATAATAATAATAATAATATTTTTAGAAGAAACTAATGGGTTGAAACCTCGCACTCATCATCCACGAATCCAAGAGCAAAACGTATATGCCGTTCACAGGCATTTTTTTCTACAAACTTAGATTCAGTGACATGTGTTTCGTACTACAAACTAGTTTTACTACTTCGAAACTTTAGCGAGCGTATATATTAATAAACATTTTAAAAGTTCGCCCCTCTACAATTTATCATTCCTGAAATTTACCTAGAGCATGCTAGCGACAAATTAATTTTTAAACCTGATCCGGCATTGTTATGGAAGATATCTGAAGTCATTTGCGAGTTTACGGGCCCTATGGAAACAACGCAGCTGTGCCGTATCAGTTCGTTTCTCACGGCTTCTAAGGTATTTGCCGCGGGAATAATGGAAATTCTGATAAGGCACTTTCAAAACGAAAATAATATTATTCAGTCGAAACAGTTTTAGCCACAGTTGCGTGACTACACCTGCCGATATTGGAATTGTCGAGTTCGGCGAGGTAACAATTATAAATATCTTATTGGTTTTAAGCGTTCGGTTATCGGTGAGAAGTTGGTGGAGGTAACGGTTATTATTATTATACTCGTATAACACCAAAATTTCAGTCTGACCTTTTATTCAATATATGAATTAATGAATTTAAACTTAATTTAGATTTTTATAAAAATATCAATCGTAAACTATTGGCTCTAACACTGAAACTCTACTAGTCAGGTTATCCTATTTAAGCACGTGTCCGTATCTGGCTGAGTGATCCTTCGATAAGATACATTAAAAATAATTGTGTGCCGGTTTGGTGGCGCAGTCGTAAAAGCGATGGGACGGTCGTCCTACTGTTGCGATAGCCGCGGGTTCGAATCCTGCTGGGGCATGGTCGTAAATTTATGTTTGTGGTTGTCTAAAGTTTGTTAAAGTTGTAGGCCAGAGTGCAAAATCCGACCAGGAAAATGATCCCAGTCACGCCAGTAACCAGGCTGGGTAAGACCGGATGTCTTCTGGGATTATTTCTAAAGTTGGTCACTCACTCGCCAGTCGGTAGGCTTAATGCTAGGACCGTGGTTCGGAGCCTACGTTAAACTTTAGTCCCAGTTCGGATAAAAAATCATAGTTGGTAAAAGGAGACTTTAAAATATATTTAGAAAAAAATCGTGGTCCGTTAGAGTGAAAACTGCGCCGACGCTCTCGTCCCTAGTGTCAGAAATATTTAAATATTATTCTTACCTGTGACACTGTTGGTAACTGTCTGTCTTATATAGCTTATACATATCTGCATAGTAATTTGTCTTCAAGACGTAAAGTATACGTTGTATTATGTTTTTAAATAAAAGGTAATGTTCATACGTTTTATATTAACCCTTATATACGTATATTTATATATATAATTATATACATATGTATGTAAATAGTAAACATATCTTTTAAAAGAAAATAGTAAAAAGACAGCAAATTAATTTAGGAAAGATATTTTATAAGAGGTAAAAAATATAGCATAATATTAAATTTAATTAAATTTTAAATTAAATAAAATACAACGATGAACCTTAAATATACTATAAACCATTTACTAAATTACCACATATTTGGATATACAATACTATATATGTGTTATATAAAAATAACATTTTACAACAACTTCTTTATAGATATATTCCTTTATCCTTCAATCACTAATTACTATACAATATGTTAAAAGTTGTAATAGAGTATTTTTCCATATAAAGGCAAGGTTAATATATTCGGTAGACTAAACCTTTTACCCACCAAATACCACCACTATACAAAAAAAATTCATTGAAAGTAATTAAGTCAGTATTGTTAAAATTTTGTGTTTTTCTTTTGGTAACTATATACCTTTTATGAATTTTCTTTATTTCTTTGTAGTAGTTTAGTAGGTTATATATATATATATATATATATATATATATATATATATATATATATATATATATATATATATATATGTATATATGTTCATCACTAATGTTCTCCGAATTCAGTTCTGCTCATGCGCATTTTTCATTTTCCCACGAAATTCGCCCCGAATGCTCAGGTCAGTATTTACCGCAACAAAATACAGAATAGCGTTGTTGCCGTATTATATATAGAGCAACTCTACAAGTAGCGGACACTTATTAAGTGATTTATCCAAGTGGATTTTCCAAAACTTACCTAAAATAATTTCCACTATTTTGCTGGATGTTGTAAAAATCTTTTTTTCTATCAAGTTATTCCCAGATTTCTAATAATCTTCCCAAATAGTTTTTCGAAAGAATGACATTCAACGTAGTTGATAAACGATATTGTCCATATCGACGTTTATTTCAGATTCGTTCCGTCTAAAGGCGAAAAAACGGAACTAGGACACTTCTAATCGGATAAACGGTATTTATTAGGGCGAGATTCTGCCCTGGTTAGTATCAGAGAGGCGGGAGAGTAAAGTTTCGGAACAGGGATAATCTCGAAAATTTTAAACAGATAAGCTAGAAGTTCACTCTACCATTTAGCTGTAATTTAAATATTTCATCATAATTCGCTTTCTCTTGAATAACTCTTTTCTTCTACTGTGTGATTATTCGATGTCGGGAGATTCGATTGCTAGGCCATAGGCTAGATGACTGAAATAAAGAGTTTTTAATAATCTCCCTGGTAACTGAAATAACAATTATAAAAAGAATACCAGAACTTACTTTTTTTAGAGTATTCGAGAAACATTAGCCATGAAATGTAGTAGAATATTGAAGAACATTGAGTAAAAATACTATTACTATAACACACTAACGGCAAAAAATGTATAAATGCATTAAATAAGTCTAAAGGGTGCCCACTTATAGCACAATTGCCAGTTGGGAGTGTGAGAATAGTGCTTCTGAACCGTTCCGTGCTACCTCTCGAAGAGCAGTGCTTCAACCGCCAGCTTTTCGGACACCCCAGCTCGCATTGGCTAGCCCTCCAGTTGTGCATCAAATATGCCGGGCATCACACTAGATCCTGTACCAAACTCCCAGAAGCACCTCCAAAGTGCAGCAATTTCTGTGAAATTCACACCGCAAACTTTAACGGTTGCAGCTGCCGCCCTGCTTCGAGAAAACCAAAAATTATGTACGAATCCAGGCCTCCACAAGGTTCTGCATAAAGCCAGCAACACCCAGCCTGCTCAAACTCAAACTCCTGCTCCAGCCACTAACCGGACCTTAACTTCCCAATGCAGGCGTTTACTGAGCCGCAGGCTTTCCTGCAAGTGGCTCACTAACTTGCTCGTCTTTTCCCAAATGTCGCCGCCTAAGCGACATCATTTAACTGCTTCTTTAACTTCCAGCAACCTTTTAAATCTTCGAAATGTCTGTTCTAAAATCTCTTATACTGATGACATGGAATACCAACATAATTGAAAGACGTCATCTATGACGTCGACATCGCTTTCATCCAGGAAACTTTTCTGAAACCTTCGCATTTTCTCTCTTTCGAATAATTTTTTGTTTACAGATACAATAGAACCCCTGGTTGGGGCGGTAGAACTGCCATTCTCGTCAGAAAAAGAGTCAAACACGAGGGTAGGAACTCGTTATCAGCAACCAACTTTGAAACAACCTCCATTAAAATCGGTACCAAAGAACGTCCCTTCGTGATTACATCCCTGTAAATGAAATCTTCTGCATTCAACTACACAGAATACCGATCACTCGTCGAAGAAACATTTTTAAAAATAATAGGTGGCGACTTCATCGCCCATCACCCCACCTGGGGGTTCTCCAGAGCAAACCCCGCCGGTAACACCATCGTAGCTCTAGGTGCAGATCTGGGCTACGGTCTTGCCCTTTCAGATGAACCCACTCATCATCTCAGTTCAGCTTCTCAAGGCGCAGCAAGAGTCCTCGATTTCTTTATTCTTCAAGATGTAAATCTCCCTTTTTCCCCAAACTCCGAAAATTCCCCCTCACAAGATTCAGGAAAAAGGCTGCCTGGAAGAACTACCAATCTCTTCTCTCGGAATCCGATTCAATTCCGAAAATTAACTTATATTAACATAATTATTAAGACATAACAAACAAAACAAATCAGACCCAACCCCAAATGTGATCAATAGTGTTATTTACTAACACAAAAAATGAAATTATATATATTTCAAGATGCAGCTGCGTATTCTATCAAATAACCTTGTAATATTCGGGTAAATAAAATGCACAAATTGTAATTTTGAAGTTCATTTTAATAATATTACATCGAAAAAAATTTTTGTTTAGACATCCTTTAACCTATCCAATTTGACTATCAATTCTTTAACTAGATATGTGTTTTGTTTCGGTGACATTTGGCTCATACATTATCTGTACGTAGGTATTATTCGAACAATTTAAAATTTATATTTGCCATAACACCCTTACCAAGCTGTAAAAAAATTATAAAATTACATCATGTGTGTGTCACTTACCCTTAACCTGGTGAATTTTAGCCCATTGAACTATTTGATGTATAAGAAAACCGATCTTTGATATTGGCCTTTCGTAATATAACCATGATGGGATTTGATTGACACCTGTTGATTTGATTGACACCAATTCATATATTTCTTTATATTTTCAGAATATGTAGACAGTAGTGAACAACAGTGAATGTTCAGTTAGTTCAGTTAGAAGCCCATTTTCTTCTGTCTAGTTGGCATTCGAATGTTGTAGAAAAATATATTGACATAATACACGCTTGTACGACTAAGCCAGTCACATCATATTGAATATAATTTTATATATTATTTGGTAACTGAAAAAGAACAATATTATTATAGACTCATATACACAATAAACAAAAAAAATGAGGCCTAAACTCAAATGTTACTAATAGTATATTTACCTCAATATTACGTTAAATATAAAATTAGACATCATTATTGATATTATTGCTGAGAATGAAGTATCCATGTCGAACTATACTACCTGGTTCCCGCCTAGCACACTTTTTCTGTCTTAGAACGAAAATACACCACTTGTACGTTTATATAAAAATATTCAATAATAAGCGTTCTCACACCATCGATATATACGATAGAATATCATACTATAACGAAAAATTACTAAAATAATGTATATATAAGACCTGTGCCCATATCAATGTCTGGTCCGACGAAAACACGTTCCACCACCTTTACTTCTGACAGGCCTGAATACTTTGAAACTACGTATCTGAAGCAATCTCCATCTTCGGAAAGAGGTCTTACAAATTGCTTCATCAATCCCAACTTTATGTGAAGCAGCAGTAAAAAAACTTTAAGTGTAGGTACCAGTATTTCTTGGAAGAGGTCCTTTTCCCCAACATTAAACTACTGCGACATCGAACTCTTTTTAGTTTGGTGATTTGCTCAGTCTCCATTATTCCATAAACACAAAGAGCAAGGGAATTTGTTAAACCCAGCTTGTTTTCTCAGCATTACACCCAAAATGTTTAAACCGCCACAGACCTATCAACCATAACCTTGATATTTTAATGTCCACAGAACGAAGTTCTTGCTGGTTTCTTTGGAGTATACGAAATGACCTACAGGAATGGGGACATAAAATCTGCCGTTGTGAAGCAGAACAGCTTTAAAAGACACTATTGTCCATTTCACTTTCGTTTTCAGCGTACCAAAACAAATAGAAATCTGTTGAAAATACTCCAACAGCTTTTTTTTCAGACCTGTGTTATTAACTAGACATGTATCATCAATAAATCGTGTTGTGGTAAGAAGAACTCTGTTAAGATAATCAAATTTAACATTTGCAACGTCTCAAAAATAAAATATTCAGTAATTATTATCCTACAAATATTACTACGTTTTAATAAAATGTAAACTAAATATCATAACTTGAACAAACACAAAATCATAACTTAATTAAAAATAAAAATAAAAAAAATTTCGATCCATATTTTAACAACGTTTCACAACACCGTCTACTATCATATTTTTTTCATTATAATTTCATATTTCACTTAGTCAAAATTAAAGGAGAACTAATCAATGACCAATTTCAATTTAATAGGAACCGTTCGATAATCCTTGTTAAAATTCATTTTAGGTAATTCATAATTAATTTTGTTAATAGTTTAGAAGCATATTTAGGTCACGGACGGTTAAATCTACAAATAATATCAACTCATACAAGCTTAATTGGGTATTGCCTGTATTTATAAAAGCCTGCTAGTTTTATCTAAGTAGTTAATTAATTATAGTCAGTTAGTTTGCAGCTGGTTTAGCAGATTTATTATTTTTTAATATAATATTGAGTATTATAAGGACAATGTTGATCTATCAAAAATAACGTTATTAATATTCAAAATATATAAATATTAATGTTATTCGACTACAAGATACATAATGTATTATACAAAGTATATAATATATCATATATAATATATACATAAAACAAAAAAACATAAAATGTTTTAACAAAAAAAATATATAAATTAATAAGGAACTAACTAAAAATAAAAAATTAATCAAACTTTAAAACTTTTTTTAAAAGATTTTTAATACAAAAAAAAACATTTTGAAATAAAATATGCACATAATAATCGTTGTAATACCTAAATAAAAATAAACAAAAACCTTATCTAACACATCTACTACACGTATTTTATATTCTACTATATATACACAATTTAGCTTAGTACCTACCTAAACCTATTATCTATTTTCAATATTATTTTAACTACTACCAACTAACTACTTTGAAGTCGCTGCCGAACCCAAACAATTATATTAATTCAGATTTTTTTTTTATATTTTAAAGCCTCCTTTTACCAACTATGGGTTTATCTGAATTGGGCCTAAAGTTTAACGTGGGCTCCGAACCATGGTCTTCAGCATTAAGCCTACCGACTCGCGAGTAACCAACTTTAGAAATCATCCCAGAATATATCCGGTCTTACCCAGCCTGGTTACTGGCGTGACTGGGATCATATTCCTTGTCGGACTTTACACTCTTGCCTAGAGCATTCACAAATTTAAAACAATCACAAATATAAATGTACGACCATGCCCCAGCAGGATTCGAATCCGCGGCTGTCGCAACAGTAGGAGGACCGTCCCATCTCCTTTACCACTTCGCCACCAAGCCGGCTTAATTTAGATTTGTTTTATTGGTAACATAATTTTTTTATATATGTCTATATAATTTCACAAATGTTCTAACTAAACAAAGAAAATTATCGTTCCCACGCGGAATCGAAAACGCGACCACCGTTTGGGAGCCAAACGCTTTAACCGCTACACCATAGAAGCTGTCTACAACATTTCTACAAAGGTCTTATATGCTGTTAGGGCTTAAAAATCAAACTGAATGACTTTGGCATTGACCGACTTCCGATTTTCCGTCACATGAACTCAGTAATAACATTATACACAAATATATGATTATTTTAGAGGAAAAATCTGTGAAACCTTTGCACGTGCCTTTGAAATTTGGGGGTTTCGCTCGATTTCCCCCCCTTCTCAACAGATCCTGATTTGGTTCCAATGTGACCACCTCGGAAGTGAACTCTTTCAGATAAAAATTTTGAAAATCAGTCCACAATTAACATAGAAATCGCGAACAGAATTTTAATAAAATATTTCATTTAAATACTAGATAGATTTATTTAAAACATTTTCAAAATATATCAAAAAAACACTGTATAACCTGACAGCTGAGTTTATTTTATGATTATACATTATTAGTACCTTTAATACCATAAATTAAAAAACTGTAAATTAAAGAATAATTTGTCCAAATTATTCTTATAATGTTTAAATTTACTGACTGATATAACGAACTATATATTCTAATATTACTGGCCAGACCTGTCTAGCTAGAAACTACTCATTTTATATGTAACCATTTTTAACTTTTACCCTTTGCAATCCTATTTATTTTTTATCCATCAAAATAAGCAACACTTAATTATTATTTTTCTTATCACATTACTTTCTCAGGTTGTTGTGCACAATTATTCCTTTAATCTGAATGAGAATTGTTGTAATTTTGATATCAAGGACCAAACAAGCTCGAATACTATGAATCGGAAGACTTATTTGACAAAAATTCTCAAACAAATTTCAGACAGCTCAGCGGATACCAAAAATTAGATAAATCAACTGTTCTCGGATGTTTACAGCTATGGGAAACTCCAAAAGAGGAATAATAGTACACTAATAGACTTTAAAGGTTACAGCTGTATTGTCACATACCTTCAATGAAAAGTAGAGCCGGCTTGGTGGCGCAGTGATAAAGGCGATGGGACGGTCCTCCTACTGTTGCGATAGCCGTGGGTTCGAATCCTGCTGGGGTATGGTCGTAAATGTATGTCTGTGATTGTTTAAAATTTGTGAATGTTCTAGGCAAGAGTGTAAAATCCGACAAGGAAAATGATCCCAGTCATGCCAGTAACCAGGCTGGGAAAGACCGGATGTCGTCTGGGATTATTTCTAAAGTTGGTCACTCGCCAGTCGGTAGGATTAACGCTGAGGACCGTGGTTCGGAGCCCACGTTAAACTTTAGGCCCAGTCCAGATAAACCCATAGTTGGTAAAAGGGGACTTTAAAATATATTTTTAAAAAAAATTAAAAGTAGATTTACTACTATAACCCAAAGTACAGAGAATCGTGTTTTAATCAGTGAAATCGGACTCAGCAATAATGATAGTTGAACTATTTTATTTGAATTTAAATTTTGTTTTACAGGTGCCATAACAACATTTTAGTTTACTTATACTTAACACTATAAATAATCAAAATATATTCTGGCTCAGCCTGAAACTGAAATTATTATATTATTTCGTTATATGGTATACGGTAAATATAAATGTTGAAATTTCCATGGTCGTAGCCCTATCCCAAATTACTATATGTTAATTCAGCCCACTTGAAAGGGCAATTTATTCAAAATAATTAAAATACCATCGAGCACATCCCGGTTTATATTAAATCGACTTCCGTACCATCGATCCCCCACTTCGTTCAAATGAAATCTATAATAGTTCTCATTAATTAAATTAATATTTTCTAAATGATTTTCATTATTGAATTTACTTCGAATACACAAGTAATTGAAATAAGTAATAAAAAGGCATAAGGTAATAAAAAGTAATAAAGAAAATAATGTTAAATATAATTAAAAGTTAAAACAATTCAATCAAAAAGCCTGAAATATGTTTAAATGATCCAAATTTTCGCTTTTAAGAAAAACACACATGGTATTATAAGACTTACATAATAACTAATTATTATTATAGCTTAAAATATTCGAAGAATTTTTTGAAAATTGCTCTTGCATATAAACTAGGTGAGATATAAACGAAACGCTAAAATGACTTTATTACTTTTTACAGTAGATTAGTAAAGGAAAACGAAGCTATAGACTCGATTTATAAAGAAAAAATAGATGATTTGATAGTATCTACTGAGAAATAGAAAGATGACAGATGATAAGTAACCAAGAGATTATTAATATGTTAATATTTATTGTTATCCTTGAATAAATTCAAGCTAATCAATACTAGGTCATATCATTTCAAATAGTATATTTATAACTAGCTATTAAAGTATCTAATTAGAGATTCTGGTCAACTTAGCAGCCAATTGATTATTAGATATGCCTGGATGTCAATCCGAAATATCTATAAAGCTTTTTTTTTCTTCGAACAACCAATCATTTTTTCCTCAGTTCCTTTTTTCTTTTCATTTTTCTTTAACGGTAGAAATTAGCATTCAAATTGAAAGGAATTATTGAAAAAATTTTCACGAAAAACAATCATCATGTTGCTATTCAAATGCCTATTTGCGAGTGAAGTATATCTTCTGATGTTTTGAGATAACACAAATAACTATGCTTAAGAAACCTGGAAAACTAGAAAAACATATACCATTTGTAAGCTCGCTGCAAGCTTATAAGCAACATATAAAGCTACTTATAAATTTACTAACTTTCCAATTTAGATTTAAAAATCGTCTTCAAATAGACGGCCAAGTTCATAAAGTAACAGCAGTTGTTGAAAAGGCGTTTGCGTGAGAGTAATCCACAAGATGCGCAAATTGTTACAGCGCATTTATTGTCAATTAAGTAACTATTTGGGTTAAAGTTCCTCAAGGTAATGCCTTGGGGCCACTCTTGTGAAACCTGTGAAAAATAGTAAACTCTGGGAAAAAAGTAAAACCTGTAAAAAATATAAGGAGTGTTCAACAAGATCCACAAATTGTCTAGCGACAGGAAATACAGCTTAATAGCTCCAATTATATTTATAACTACCCCTATTTCTCAATTCCTCAAGCAGAATCAATCAAATGTATTGTCGTCCATCTCGGTTTTCGATTAAACTAAAAACATCATGTTGAACAAAACACAGAGTAAGATCAAGCTCAAAATTAAACAGCTAGTTAGTGGGAAGATAATCGCTGCTGGAGCTAAGATCAAAGAGATTGATTTATGATGAGGTGCAAAAATAAGTCTTCAACCTGACATAGTAATTAAATCGCTAAAGACGTCAAAAAAATGTGCCAAAATAATAATTATCATTACGCATCCAACGATAATCTCAAAATCAAATGCATCTACTAGGTTCTCCAAGATTTCACTTTAAAACATGAAAGTAAAATGAGTAGCCTTCTTTCTTTCATCACACCAATAAACTTCTAGATAACGGGCAGGAAATCAGACGACTCGAGCGAACCAAGCTACACGAGAATGTGTTACTATTAACTCTAGCTTAATCCGGCTTGGCTTGACGAAGTGGTAAAGACGACAAGACGGTCCTCTTACTTTTACTATAGTCGCGGGTTCGAATCCTGCTGGGGCAAGGTCGTAAGTTCATGATTGTGGTTGTTTAATATTTACGATTGCCTTCACGCCAGTAACCAGGCTGGGCTTAATGTCGAGGACCGTAGTTCGGACTCCACGTTAAACAGTAGGTCCAATCCAGATAAACCCTACCTAATTGGTAAAATGAAGACTTTAAATTTTTTTTTAAACTCTAGCTTAAGTAGCTAACCATATTAGCAGACAGCAGACAAGAATGAAATTATGCGCCCTTACAACATACTCAGTTAATTATCTGAAAATCCAAGAAATCAAAATGCTCACATGTTTTATAAAATTATTCACTTGAAGCCATTGTTCATATGAACATGTTAATTTAGTACTTGAATGTATTATTGAACTCATCACCTAAGGTTCATTAGACATTTACAATTTAAGTTTATCGAGCCTAAAACTATTGAAAATCATATTAGGTTTAAATAATACATACACTACAACAACACTGAGCTAAAGAATAAAATAATACATTATTACCAAAATATCAACTGTTATATATTGTATAGCAAACCGTAGTTAATTAATGTATAAAACAACGTAACAATTATGCGTTTTATAATTATGATTTTAAAAACGTGTAAATTCCAAAAACAAAATTTTCAAAATCAAAATTTTAAAATCAAATTCCAAATTATTTTTAAGCGCTACGTATTCTATCGGCGTGAGAATTTTCTAGTTGGAAAAGTTGTTCCCACCCCGATATCCTGAACGAATACAGAAAAGTATTTCTTGGACCAGCATTGTCCAGTACCACTACCAAGAACCTGAGCGAGGAGCTTCAGAGATAAAACACGGTGCATCGATAGCGAGAAGCAGCATTGAAATAAGTATTATTAAAAGTATTGTTAGAAGTATTGAAGAAAGCAATAAAAAGAAGTATTGTTAAAAGTGTTATTAGAAGAATTGAAAAAATTATTGTTAAGCACATCGAAAATAAACATTGAACAAAATAAGTACCTATAATCAAACCCAGTAGAATTCCTGTCAATATTACTAGATTTTAGTTAATAGATATTATAAAAAAGGGACACAATGCTGTCTGATTAGTTCGAACGCGTAAACGAATGAAACTGTCAAAATGGTCCGGTTGTCAGATGTATGTAAAATTCTTAAAAGCAATAGTAATAAGAGGTAAGGAAATTAGAATTTTGTTGTATGTCAAAGCCAAACTGAACTAAAGCTCAGAGTTGATGCGGCAACATTGGCGACGTTTTGACGTCACAAATTTAGATAACGTAGAAAATAACTTAATATTATATATATATTGTCTTTGGGTATTAATATACTCAAAGAAATAAAGTGTATTTTATTTACATCATTGTTGGTTGTTACATTGGACAGTTCAGCTCAGAAGATTTGTCGATTCCCATCAATGAAGACTATAGAACACGACAATATGTAAGCGTCCAGATTTTTTAAAATGCCATTACCGTCTCAATTTTAAAAAAAATCTGATCTTACTGATCTCCGAATACAGAGTGATTAGTGAAAAATATCTTATTTCTGATTATTTGTTTAGTACATACATACATAGTTTACATAGTCGTAAAGACAAAATAATTAATGGTTTGTTTTACATCAGTTTTCATAAATTAAAAATAAGTTAATTAATGGGTTGAGTTACCAGGTTCTCAATAAAATCAATATACATATCAATACCAAACAATATATTATAACATGAAACCTAACTAACAATAAAACTATTAAAACGCAATATTTACTATATAGTAAATAATAAAATGTATATATCAAACACTCGTATTTCGTTATATGCTAATTTTGTACACTAGAAAAGCAAATTATTCAAAATATATTAATTAAAATGCCACCGAGCTTTTAGCAATTTATATCGAATAGGTTTTCACAGTTTTTGATGCCTCTAAAATTAATAACATAAATCATACTTTTTCGGTATAAAAAACGTGTTTCCTATGGAACAATATAGTTTTAAAATAAAATTTGTAACTTTATTGCATCCGCACGTGTTGCTTGTGGCAGTTTAATTGTTTTAAAAAACTAAAAACCCTTTAAATTTAAAAGTATAATAATATTATACGCTAGAATAATACTATATGAATAGGTTGTTTATTGTCAACATCAAATAATTATAATATAAAATTATATATTTTATAGTTAATACAAAGTAACAGTTTAATTTTTACTGCACCAGCAATAAAGTTAAATAAGCACCAAAAATCAACTCAATCAACTATAGTAATAAAGAAAATAATTTCAGAAGCCCGTCAAAGATGAAAAATTAACATGAAGAAAAATGTGAAAAATGAAGAAGGAATTTAGTAATTATTTTCAGATAATAACAGTAAATCAATTATTGGACAAATTATTGGAAAATTATATACGAAATTCATGCCTTTGATAATGTAGTTTCATTATCACTAAGCCAGTTAATGGAAGGACATATCACATGTGAAAAGAGTGCGACTGTCTTGGAAAAGAATTAAAATATTAAGAATATAAAGATGATTTAAGAAAAAGTTAAGGGAATCCAGTTAGTAATTCAGGTACTGGGAATAAGTAATTTTAGATAAATAATGGCATATTTATCTGAAATAATAAGCAGAATCGGTCAAACTGCAGGAATGTTGTCCTCTCTAAGATGGTATATGGGAAAGAGAGCAAATATCACAATCAACACTAAAATCTGATAAAAGACTTCCAAACGCTTATTATGCTAGTCCTTTTGTATGATTCCGACAATTTTTGGGCACAAGATCTAGTGAACATTTCTAAGAAATGGCATGGATCTACATCATAGAAAAAGATCTAGAAAAGAGGAGTCTAAAATGTCCGATATCAGGACGATTGCGACCAATGGCCAACCAATACCAAGATTTAGTGAAGAATCTTCGAAGCCCTGTGGCATCGACTGCCACTGCTGGTACCACTTCATAGAAAACTAATTAAATTAATGTAAGAGCAATGAAAGTTTTTTTTTCTGAAGCAATAAGTGAAAGTGATTCTGGACCAGTTCGGCAAACTATTATTAAATCCAATATAGAAAATGTCATATTTAGTTTTATGGGCATCTCCATCAGGATCCCCACAATAATTAAAGCGCCGCTCTAAAATTTCAGTACCATTTTTGTAGAATAATTTATCCTTTGCTTTTAATATGGACCTCAATCTTAGCGATAACCTCTTCATTCGAGCGAAATATCTTACCGATGAGTTTTTTTGAGGTCTGCAAAAGTCAGTAGTCGCTGAGATTCAAATCTTGGCAATGTAGTTTTGTCATTGTTTTGATTGACTTGTGACTCGGTGCGTTTTCTTGATGAAATAATTTTTTTGACATATACGGTCGTTTCCTTGAAATGTCGGCCTTCACACGCTTCAATAATGCTGTATAATATTCACTGTTGATGGTATTTCCCTTCTCAAGATAGTCGATGAATATTACACCACACATATCCTAAAATATCGAGGCCATGATCTTTCCAGTCGCCTTGGACAAGGTTCACCAGTTGTTGTCCACTCAGATGACGATCGTTTTGATTCTGGAGTAAAGTGATGAATCCATGTTTCATCCACTGTCACATGTCGACGCAAAAATTTCGAGATGTTACTTTTAAATAAAGCCAAACACTGCTCAGCACGTTTTTGTTTTTGGTCAACGGTGAGCAAACGCACCCACTTTCCCAGAGTGTTCTCCTAGTCAAATGCTCCTTATAAAAGCAACACATTCTATTAATATCTTTATGATGTTAGCTAACTGATGTTAGCAACTTCACTTTCCGATCATTAAAAACAATTTTGTAAATTTTGTTGTTTTCTGGCTTTTCGACCACGTTTGAAGTCAACAAGTCAAGTTTTATTATTGTCTTTCACGTAGCGGAGTCCTTATAATACTTTTCAAGCCATTGCTTTGCTTGAACGGTATTTTCTCCATCAAGAAATATTGTAAAATTATCTTTAAAAAACACGAAATTGTTTTTGATCCATTGTTTTCAAAATAACAAAAGTTGTGTCAATCTTAGCGTGTCTTTACAATAACTCACGAACTTATGAGTATAATATCATGAAGCATTTTAACAGTTTCCTTTGGAAGGTTAGTGCTAAGTGAAAATGTGATGAATGCAATAACATTAACGCCATCTATGTGTTATATATCTAGCGCCATTTGTGTGTGTACTTATGGCGTTTCTATAATGATAAAAATATTAATAATATAATCATACACTTTATCTAATTTAACTACCAAATGCACCGCGCTTTTCATTATTTTAGATAGATTGTTATTTGAATTCAGTTTCGGAGAATTAACATACGCGGAAATGGAAAATTGTAAACATTAAATTGAAATTAAAATAAAGTCGGGAAATAATATTTATATGGACTTTTATAACATTACCGATAGCATTACCGTTCACTAACAATGACCAAAAAAACAGGCTATTTCAATAATATTTACGAACTGTAATTAGATATAATTTGTTGTAAACATACATATCGAGAAAAAATTATAAATATAGCTTTTGAAAACTTGAGTTTTAACAAATTTAAATTAACCAAAACAAATATTTTTCTGCTGTTCAGTAGTACACATTATACATTGCTGATTAAAAACATTATTGACATATTGTTAATGACAGGTTAAGCAAATTATTGCTACTAAACCATTGTTAATTTTAGGAATCGTATATTTTATTAAACACAATTAGCGTATCGCATTTAAGGCAATTCTCAATATTAAAAAAGCTTCTACATCTCTATATTGCCGATATTCCAACAACAAATTATACTATTACGCTAAAAGAAATACTAAAACTCAGTAAATCAAACTAAAATCAGTCCAAAATTAAGCCTATTTAGAATTATAGGGTACAAGTATAGGGTCGCACTAAGCCTTAGAAACCTAAATATTCTTTAAAAAAAAGAAAACAGAAACTCTTAATCCAACACTGTCAAAATATACAATCAAGGGTTCAGAGGTATCAAAGGTTCTTTTATTAAGTACCAATGCTTATGGTTGTAAAACTGAATGAAATTGTTACTGAAAATTTCTGCTGACGTCAATTAAGCAAATTGAATGACATATTGCTGCAGAAAAGACCAGCAATAACGAGAGCAGCATATCTGTTGCAGTGTTGTATCACAAATGGGAATTTCTATCGCACCCAACGTACTTATCTGACCTAACACCTACTTTACCACTTTCTCAAATTGATGCAGCAAGCCACCTCCGTTCTTCCTCCATCCTAATGATGGGAAAAGTTGTAGAAAATGATTTACTTATGGTGTATTTTGTGTAATTATGTGTAATTATATAATTTTTCCTTATTATTTATTTATGATATTGTTACTAGACAACTAACTTGAAATTTATATTTATAATAATTTATATCTAGGGGAATGCATCCTAGGAGGAAGCTTTATCTTAGTTTTCGGTGTAATAATGTTTATGTATTAACACTACTGCTTTTCTATTAAATGCACCTCACTACACTATATTACACAAGATCAAATAGTTTGATTCTTTTGTCTCTTCTCATGTCTTCTTGCGATACTTTTGATTTCCTGAGTGGCAGTTGGTATCTGAAGGTATCGGTGTAAGTAATCAGTCCTCTATAGTATCAGGATGTACTTACAATACTTATCAAGATTTTATTCTGAAAAAATTGTATTGTATTTTATCAATTTCCGCGGAATATTCCCATAACTGAATTCCGCATGTTCATTACAAATTTCAATAGATATGGTAGGTACAATAACAATTTATTATATACTGGCAATTGTGATTTTCTCCAATTGACCAACATATTTCCTATATTTGAATTCCAGTTCCTTCCTTTTATTTCCTACATGTTTCTTTCAGGGAAATTTTGCTTCTAGATTCTTTCCGAGATAGTGAGTGTTGTTGATATATGGACGGATAGTATTATTTATTGTTATTGTTCATAGATTTATTTTCGTTAAATTTTATTTTCCAGATTTGGGTTTAATTATTTAGCTAGTAGTTTCTATTGGTAGTTTCTTCACTGATGCCTCCGACATCAAGAATAGCATTAGTAGTCATTGTGATATTTCTGTAGCACATCTGTAGAGTAAATAAATAAATGGCTCCAATATATTTCCTTACGGTACACTTGTTTCAATGTATTTTATTATAAAGTAGGCTTACTCTTATTTGACTCTAAACACTCTAGCTGCGAGATGAGATTTTATATATTATAGCGTTGGGAACTTTCGACTGAAATTAAATATTGACTGTGTAGTAATTGATTACTTTTTTCTATAGACTGTTTCAGTCGCTATTTTTGGTTCGACTGATTTTATCACTGTTTAACAGTGACTGTTGCAGTCGACTGCTTTCAGTCATTATTTTTGGCCTGACTGATTTTATTACTATTTACTGTTTCAGTCGTGTACTTTTAGTTGTGATTTTCGGTGTGTAGTGTTATGGGTTTGTTCGTAGTTTGCTTGTAAATAACAATATATTGTATATTAACAGAGCAGCATTTTAGAACGCTTACTTTTCAAGATTGTTAATGTAATAGGGTAAAAATATTAAAATTGTGAATGATAAATAGTAAAATACATTTTACTATATTTATGGCAATAATACGTTTTTTTTATCGACTTTTTGGTTTCGATTTATCTCTCTGGATTTTTGATCGTAAATGCTCATAAAATGATGTTACTTGATTTATATCGATAGTATTTAAAATATTCTGCTATACCTGCAACATGTATTCCCTTGGAATAAGTTTTTTCAACATCCGACCAAATTATTAACAATTAAAGAAATCTCATCAGTGCAGAAAAGCTGCTAATGCTATTCAGCAATTACTATTTTCCTTTACTTTGTTAAAGTTAGTTCGTGAAGGAATATGTACATCTCCGTCTCGTTTATACTACTGTTGGAAAATATAAACACATATAAAATTAACTGCTGCAAGCAATATATCCGTCTTTTCCTCTCTCATAATTTATACAGGATTCGTACATCTTCGTCTGACATCACGAATTGCAAAAAAAACAGTAGAATCGTGCATTTGACTAAAAATAGTAATTACTATTTTCAGTTACTAATTTTTAACTATCGACTGTTTCGCCTGTTTTTAGTCTATAATTCCCAAAGTTAATTTTAATACTTCAATGTTTTTTTTCAGTAATATTTTCTCTAGCTTATAATTAAAGCCGTCATGCTATTACTTATTACTAGTATTGGGAACTATGCACTGAAATCGACTATCGACTGTTGTAGTAATTGACCATTTTTTACTATCAACTGTTTCAGTCGTTATTTTTCGTTCGACTGATTTTACTACTTTTTACCAGTGACTGTTTCAGTCAACTGTGTTTTATTATTATTTTATTACTATTTACTATCGACTGTTTGAATCGTGTACTTTTAGTTACTATTTTTAGTTCTACTAGTTTCATTCGACTTATTTTTAATGTTCTGGCTCTGTCGTCCTAGCCGCGACCTTGACAAAAATATGCCGATCTTAGGCTTATATAAATTTATATATAATATATTTAGATCCATGATTTTTTTGGTAGTTTGCTTGCAAATAACTAGATATTGTATATTAATATAGCAGCATTGGGGAGCCGTATTTTTCAACATTGTTAATGTAATAGGGTAAAAACATTAAAATTATGAATGATAAATTTTAAAATAATGTTGACTGTGTTTATAGTAATAATAGGTAATATTTCTATTACGTTTTTTACATTTACAACGTTTTTTCTTCTATTATTAGGTATATGTTTAATTTTTATTTAGTATTCATGGTTATTGTACATCTTTAGATTTTAGGTTTTGTTTAAGTTCTATTTTATTGTCTATATTTATCATAGTATATTATTTCAAAATAGCAATTAACATATTAAAATACTATAAAACATTTGTGGGGTATTATTCCATTCCATAGAAAAAGTCCATTCCTTTTTACAGATCCGTAGAATATTCAATTATAAAAATAATTCTACTTCGTCTAAAATTAAAATATTAATTGCATGTTAATGCTATTCAGCAATTACTTTTTTCCTTTGCTTTGTTAAAGTTAGTACGTGAAGGAATATGTACATCTCCGTCTCGTTTATACTACTGTTGGAAAATATAAACACATATAAAATTAACTGCAATATTTCGTCCTTTCCTCTCTCATAATTTATACAGGAAAGGATTCGTACATCTTCGTCTGACATCACGAATTGAAAAAAAAATCAGTCGAACCGTGCATTTGACTGAAAATAGTAATTACTATTTACATTTGTTAGTTTTTTGACTATCGACTGTTTCGACTGTTTGCCACTATCGACTGTTTCGACTGTTTTCAGTCGATAGTTTCCAACGCTACTTGTTACCTTATTGAAAGCTTGTGCTACATCTAAAAATATAGCTAGACATACATTTTTACTTTCATAGACTACTTCAATTACATCTGTTATTCTATGCACCTACTCAATTGTTCAATGCTTGTTAATAAACCCAAACTAGTGTGTAGGTATTAGGTTTCTCTTTTTTTACTGTAGTTATCGATGCTTTAATAATATTAATATTAATTAATAACTAAAAGTAGGTAAATAGCCAATTCGTAAAGTTTTCCATAAAACTATTAGAAAAGAATCTAACAAAAACTAATTCAAACTAACATCAGTGTCGATACGGTAACGCAGTTCTCCTTCGGCGAGTTCTCCGGACCTCGAACCGAAAAGGTATCGCCGAGGAATATTAACATAAATAGATGGTAAAACTTTCGGCTCTCGTCCTTTTCCGAAAGTTTTTACTTTATTGCGGTTATAATTGGACCGGATTGGGAGTTTTTAGGGCACGCCAGGGTGATTACTTAGCTGTCTTTTTTTTTCCTCCCTCCGCATGTGTTTTTTGGTTCTGTTCGGGCGGGTTTTAAGTTTGACGAGGGAGAAATTGAAAATGAATCGTGACTTTCAAGGTTGTCGGGACCGGGAGACCGACCGTCCTTCAATATAGGCTTTCGTTATCTCAGGGCTCAAGTCCGCCGGATTTCTTGAAATATATTAATATCAACGTATTTATATTTAGAAATAAATAACTTTAATATTTCGCAGATTCGTATTACAGCATATAACTCAATAAGTTTTTGGTTTAACGTGTTTTTAGGATAAAATAATATGACCACTTGACATATAAACAATAATGATTTCTTAATGACTTGTTGAGTCACTGCAATAGGCTAGATGACTAGTTTTGAAAATCTACTTCATGACAATTCTACGTATTAATTACACGTTGCTAACAAACCCAAATAAGTGGTGTATTTTCATTCCAAGGCAGATAAATATTGCAAGGCAGGAACCTGCCAGTATAGTTTGAATATCGATAATTTATTCATAACAATATCATTCTAATGTAATTTACTACTTAATGTTAATTTACTAAGCAGGTTTATTTATGTCTAAAGTGTAATTAATATAATATAGAGGTAAATAACACTGCTGATAACATTTGAGGTCCATCTGTTTTGTTTATTGTGTATATGAGTCCCTAATAGTTTTGTTCTTTTTTTCAGTTATCAAATAATATTTAAAATTGTATTCAATATAATGGAACTGGTTTAGTCGTACAAGTGTACATGAGGTCAGTAACGTCATATGAAAAGTCCCCATAGGCCAGGCCTACCATCGTAAAACACATTTTTAGGCCAAAAAAAACAAACCAGTTTATTTTATTTAACATAACTCCCTTCAAAGGTGATACACTGATTATAGCGACCCTCCAATTTTTCTATACCATTTTTGTAGTACGATTTGTCCTTTGCTTCAAAACAGGCCTCAGTTTCGACGATCACCTCTTTATTCAAAATTTAAAATTTCTTCCCAACATGTATTCTTTTGAGATACGAGAACAGAAAATAGACGCTGGGGGCCACATCTGGAGAATACGATAGATGAGGAAGCAATTCGAAGACCAATTCATGGATTTTTGCCATCGTTTTCACTGACTTGTGACACGGTGCATTATCTGGGTGGAGCAGAACTTTTTTTTTTAAATGCGGCCGTTTTTCGGCGATTTCGTCCTTCAAACGGTCCAATAACGCTATTTAATAGTCGCTGTTGATGGTCCTTCCTTTTTCAAGGTAGTCATTGAAAATATTTCGCATCCCAAAATACAGACGCCATAACCTTGCCAGCCGACTGTTGCGTTTCCCCACACTTTGGAGCGGGTTCATCGTGAGCAGTCCACTCGGATGACTCCCGATTGGACTTCGAAGTGAAATGATATAGCCATGTTTCATCCATTGTCACATATTGACGCAAAAACTCGAGTTTATTACACTTGATGATCTTCAAACACTGCTCCGAATCATCAACTCGTCGTTGTTTTTGCTCAAAAATAAGCTCGCGCGGCACACACTTTGCACAGAACTTTCTCATACCCAAATATTCTTGAATGATATGATGTACCCCTTCAATTGGTATCCTTAGAATGTCTACTATTTTATTCAATTTCAATTTACGGTCATTCAAAACCATTTTATGGATTTTTTAAATATTTTCGTCAGTATTAAACTCTTTTGAGCGTCCACTGCGTTCACCGTCTTGGGTGCTCCTTTCACCACGTCTAAACTTAGCATACCAATCCTTGATCGTTGATTTTCCTGGAACTGTCCGAAAACTCGGCATCAAGCCAAGCTTTTGTTTCAACTGTATTTTTCCCTTCAAAAAAAAAATTTTATCAATACGCAAAATTCCTTTTTATACATTTTTCTCGGAATAAGAAAAGTTGCTTTACTCGAATGATATAATTCACAAACTAATGATCCAACAGCTGTGAAATTTATACGCGCATCTTTTGAGTGTTAAGATTAACTAAAAACATACGGATTTAATTCTAGTGACGCCATCTATGTTTCAGGACAGGGACTTTATTATTGACCTGTTTGGAAATCGAAATAAAATAAAAAAAAGTTAAATTTAGTGTATCTGATGCTAATACTAAGGTTTATTACGTTGTTATTATAAGAGAAGCGGGGAGTCCAAGGTCAACACCAACAATCAATCTCTTATCGTTTTCGAAAACACATCTCAAATCCCGTATAGCTACAGACCTCCCCCAGGTGTCTCTCGACAACGGAGCGACTCTCTCTCTCTATCGCCCCACGTGCCCCCCGACCCTCTATTGTTGTCGTTCTAGATTTGCCCGTTCCCGACGTGATGGACGTTCGGGATTCGAGAGGGGTACCACGGGGGCGGAATCTCCGAAAGCCGTCACGAAGCCGGAACGAAATTACCTACGCGCAAAGCCGCTCCGAAAGATTTTCGTCGTTGTCGTCGGGAATAATTAAAATCCCATAAACAGTCTCAAAGTTAACGATGGAGTAGTACGGGGGATGTTACCGGGATAATAAGGAGTAACAGTA
The DNA here is from genome assembly GCF_030347505.1 of Rhynchophorus ferrugineus. Classification (NCBI taxonomy): domain Eukaryota; kingdom Metazoa; phylum Arthropoda; class Insecta; order Coleoptera; family Curculionidae; genus Rhynchophorus; species Rhynchophorus ferrugineus. Next base: position 82,567,750 of record NW_027472580.1, on the reverse strand, counting down.
TATGTAAACCGTAGGCTTAGTTTCGTTATTTTTTGAACTATAAGGTATGGTATTTGATTGTATATACGTGTATGATCAAAATAACATCAAATTAGTTGTTTTTTTGTGACATGTTCTTCTAATCAAAACCATTCTCGAGCCTCTTCTAATATATACAATAAAATATTTGAAACAAAAAAATTGACCCGACTTCATAAAATAAATAAGGAATTCACTAAAACGTAAAATAAAATGTAACTTAGATTTTTAACACAAAATAATTTTTAAAATATAATATGTAATAATCGTAATAACTAAATATAAATAAACAAATACCGACTTTGTTGACGCCTTGTTAAATGCGACAGGACAATCCTCCCGCTATTGCTATAGTTCCAGGTTCGGATCCTGCTAGGGCACGGTTGTAAATTCATGTCTGTGATTGTTTAACATTTGTGATAGTCTTTAGGCAGGAGTGCAAAATCAGACAAAGAAAATGATCCCAGTCACGCCAGTAACCAGGCTGGGTAAGGACGATGTCTTCTGGGATAGTCTCCAAATTGGTCACTAGGCTGATAAATAATGACAAAGACCGTGATTCGAAGCCCACGTTAAACAGTAGGTATAGTCTATATTCAAAATAACAGTGAACTCACGTCATCAACATGTGTCTGTCGCAAATTATAAATTCGTTTAAGAGTCAGACAATATTTTCTTTCCCATTTTATTCTATTTAAAACGTCTGCGCAATTCTGCAAAATATTAATTACAATAACTACAGGTTTTAAATCATAAAATAAAGATATTTTTACATTTTTACGAAAAGCAATTTTTAACATGGGACATACGTTCCTAAGTATTAGTACTCTGTGTTATCGGAAAACTCTGTATAAATCGGAAAACTTTATCTGAACGCTTAGCTTGTTTTGATAAATTTGAAATCACTGCTTATTATTACTCTGATTTAAAATGCCGACGCCAGACAAGACAGATTGCGTTTCTAACAACCTACTTCGAGCAAGAACGAGATAATAAAGTAAAAAATTGCCATTAAAATTATTTAGAGAGGATAGCATTTTTATTGTTAATTATTAAGTTGCTGCGACTTTTATTAAAAATATTATCAGCGTGCTGCAGCTGCACTAAATATTAATATAGACAGGGTTACTGAAATATTTTAAAAATGTAAAAATATAATCTTTGATTCACCGAAAAGAGACCGGCCTTACGTTAAAGTACGAAGGAGGTGATGAATCAAGATCAGCTTAATATTAGCTCTATCAGGGATCAGATATATGAAACGCATAAAGACAGTGAGTATTTTTTCAATATAAATATAATTAAATACAATTATTTCAGAGGAAACTGTTAACCTGAAAAGTATCCATTGAAGGTTTAGAGATATGCAGCTCTTTAAGGGATGTAGAGCATCCTTTCATAAACTGTTAGGTAATATAGGATTTTACTTGTGTAAAAATAAGGAATGGATAAGATTTAAAAGAATACAATTATTAAAAGCACATAATAAAATCAAGGAAGGCTTATGATTTCAATATGTGTATTTAGATGAGATAAGAATATTTCAGAAATGGACCATGGATCAATGGTCTTCCATTAATAACAAAAATGATGATATAAAAATAAACATAGTGTTAAAACAACAAAAGTTAATGAGAAAAGGCAAACGTTGGAACGAAAATTGATTAGGTTTTATTACTCATAACATTTTTCAAATTTATTGCAGATATATTGTTCTTTATGCTGATGAATTTGATCAAGCACATTGAAGAAAAAAATAACAAATGATGAAACTGTGAAAAAATGTTCGATTGATTGGAAATTAGCAATTTAGTTATTAACATCAATGAAACTTTCTGAATATAGTATTATGATTGAAAGCTGAAAAAAGACATGGTGATAAGTGTGGAAAAAACTAAATTTGAGATGTAATTAATATATTATAACTGTAGCAAATATTATTGTAAAGTGTGAAAGTTTTATGTTTTGTGGAATTGTTCAGAATGTGTAAATTTGCATTTGGTTAAAATGTTCACACATTTTAGAGGAGATATTGAATACTAACTGTTTTGCAGATAGGGCAATTGCATTAGGGAGAATGCAGTGTTAGAAACAGAACAAATGAAGAAGAAGTATGGTGATATCAAAATGACTATAAGGAAACGCTGTACCGAATGAAGCAGGAACTAAGCGTAAAAAGTAAATATGCTCTCTAATATGTTTTATTATTTAATTAATACATTGTTACTAGTCGTTTTCGTCTAACCTACAATTTGCCTTTATGATAGTTTAAAACTAGATATATAACTAGGGGGACCCATCGGCCCTATCTTAGCCTCTGATGAAATAACATGTCACTACTGTATATTTTAATATATGCACCTCACTGCACAACACTACACAAGATCACATGGTTTGATTCTTTTGAGTCTGTGTCCTGTTCTGGTGGTATCCAAAAGCTGCAATATTTCAATATTCTCATGAGAATGAAGTCTTTCCTCATACCCCCTAGCAATTATCTTGATTTCTTGACCGACTGTGGGTATCTGAAGGTCCCGATGTAGGTAATCAGTCCTATAGTATTTGGGTGCACCCACAATACCTCTCAGGACTTTGTTCTGAAAAATTTGTATTTTATTTATGTTTCTCTTATAACAAGGTGAATTTATACTCAAACCTATTTAGTCATATGGAATCCAACTATGTGGTACCGCTAACAAATCTAATATATCCATCATTCAACGGTTCCAAAATATAGTGTTGCGTGCTACTGTTGATGCTCCGTACTATATTTCAAATAAAGTGATACAACGTGATATTCCTCTAGAACCTATAACAAGTGTAATGCAACGTTTTTGTGTGAAGTACTTCGAAAGAGTGTCAGTGCATCCCAACGTACTCGCTAAGCAACTAAATATGCAACGTGATAGATTAAAACGTTTAACACCACCCAATCCTATTACTGGACATTTATATACTTTATAATAAGCTTTAGAATAAGACTAATTAATTCAGATAACATAAAATATATAGAAGGTCGCTTAATAAAGTGATTTTCTACATGCCAAGTATATATAATATAGACATAATATAGACATAAGAAATGCAGATTGTGAAATCATAAAGAGTAAAAAAAAATTAAGAATTTTGTAGGCAAAACGAACCAAAACTCGCAGTTGATGCGACAATATTGTGTTCACTGTTTTATTCCGTGGATTGTATATTATTAAGCAACAGACTGAGGCACTAAGAAATTCAAAGAATTAAAGCTACAGCATACAAACAGAAAAATCTTATATTTTAAATTTACTTTAAAATTGCTCTAAAACTAATCAAAATGAAAAAAGGACTAATTTAATTTAAACTTAACTTAACGTTTAAAGTTTTGTACTGTATTAATATATCAAATTAATATATTAATTGATATTCGCAGAAGCAACAATTAATTAAAACGGACGTTATCCGACACGTATTAAATATCCCGAAGTGAAAACACGCAAGGTCAAAATACACAATCTACGCTGCAGAAAACACATTTAGAGTCTCCAGCAGGTTTCCGTGCTCCCTCAGGAACATCCGCCCCCGCACCCGCAAACTAGGCAACTCTTTATTGTTGTCGTTTCGGATTTGTGCCTTTTCGATCTGACGGACGTCTCCCCAAACGACCCAACGCCCCCCACAATCAAGGAAGTCAATTCACGAGATCCATCACGAGGCCAGTATGTAATTACCTAATCGTGAAATTAATCAGGAAGTCTTATATATTATGGGATAACAATACTACCAACACATCATTTTGTGTCATTCTTCATCACATTTCTCTCATAATAAACTAAAAGGAATAATTTAAAAATAATATGCTACTATATATATATATATATATATATATATATATATATATATATATATATATATATATATATATATATACATATATATATATATATATATATATATATATATATATATATAATATATAAGTGTGGAATTATTTTTTTTATTTAATTATTACCCTGTTACTAGACATTTCCGTCTAACCTACAATTTGTCTTTATGATAACTTAAATCTAGGTATGTAACTAGAAGGACGCATCGGCCCTATCTCAGTCTCTTTTGAAATAATGTTTATACAAGTCACTGCTGTATTTTTTTATTATATGCACCCCACCACACAACACTACAAAAGATCAGATGGTTTAATTCTTTTGAGTCTGTGTTCTTTTCTGGTGGTATCCAAAAGCTGCAATATTTCAATATTCTGATGAGAATGGAGTCTTTCCTCATGCCCCCTTGCAATTCTATTGATTTAATGACTGACTGTGTTTATCTGAAGGTCTCGATGTAGGTAATTAGTCCTATAGTATTTGGGTGCACCCACAATACCTCTCAGGACTTTGTTGTGAAAAATTTGTATTTTATTTATGTTACTCTTTGTAGAACATTCCAATAATTGAACTCAGTATATCCATATAGGTTTCAGTATTTGCTTATATAATAGCAATTTATTATGTACTGATACATTTTCCTATATTTCAATTCCAGTTCTTTCCTTTTCTTCTTGATATGTTCCTTCTAACGTAGTTTTGCATCAAGATTCATTCCGAGATATTTAGCGTTGTTGCTATATGGAATGATAGTATTATTTAATGTTAGTGGTGCTTGTACGGTCTGTTTATAGGTGAACTGCATATATACAGATTTACTTTCATTAATTCTTATTTTCCAAGCCTGTGTCCAATATTTATATTGTCACTTGCCTGTTGTAATTTTCGTGAGACTTCTTTACTATTGTCTCCGACAGCTATAATCACAATATCATCAGTAAATGTAGCCATAGTAATATTCTCCATTTGTGGTGTATCACAAGTGTAGAGTAGATAAATCCTGCTTCAGGTTCTTTTACTCTAGAGTAAGCTTCTTCTTGTTTGACTGTAAATATTCTGGTTGTAATGTATGATTTTAATAATTCGGTGTGTTCTTTTGGTAGCATTTTCTGTAGTTTATGAACTCTAGACTGGTGTGTTAGTATCAGGTTTTTTCTTATTTTTTTAAACTGTTTAAGCGGTTTTATTCTTTTAAACAGGAGTTTTTCAAGAATCTTAGATATTACTGGCAGCCGTGATATAGGTCTATAGGCTTTTATTTCGTTTAGTGATTTCCCAGGTTTGGGAATCATTATAATTTCCGCCATCTTCCAAATGCCTGGGAGATGTTTTAATTTATATGCTGTATAGATCAACTTGGTGAGTTTTATTATTCTTGATGATTTCCTGGGGTTAATGTCAGCTTTAATAACTTTGGTTAGCTCTTTCGGCGTGACTAATTCAGTCATCGAAGTGTGGAATAATAAATGAAGAAATACATGTTTGAACCTTACAACAGAGAATATATGAATATGAATTTTGAAATTGATATCTAGCTTTAGCATATATATTAAAATAATAAGGAAAGAATAATGATATTAAAGAAATATATTTACATTAAGTTTATTATTGATATTCCAACCAGGTTCAAAGAATAAAATGTCATATAATATATGGGGCAAAAGTCCCACTACCACTACCACTATCTTGATTATCTGACGTTTAGCTCAGAATCGCTTTAACCATTGTATTGTGTTGACGTCCAAATTTTATTATGAATAAATATACGCCACAAGAACGAGCAGAAGTAGTGACAATATTTATTGAAAATAGTCATTCCATTATTACCACTCAGCGGAAATTGCGTCAAAAATATTCTAATGGTCCAACGCCTCACAAAACCACAATTTATCATTTACATGCGAATTTTCGACAATACGGTACTACAGCAGACTAGCCTCGTTCTGGACGATAACGGACATCTCGTAATGATGAGAATGTGGCTCTGGTGCGCGATAGTATTGCAGAGTCATCAATTGTTGCCACATCAATTCGGAAACGTGGTTCCCAGTTGCACATTTCTGCGCGTAATTTAAGGCGAATTTGGAAAACTGATTTGAAAATGTTCCCGTACAAAATTCCATTAGTCCAAAAATTGTTACCGAGAAATCTTGATCAACGAGTTGAATACAGTAATGCAATCCTAAGGCTGTCTGGTGAAATTGAAGATTTTTCATCTAAATTGATAATGAGCGATGAAGTCCATTTTCTTCTCAGTGCCCAGGTAAATAAACAGAACAGTCAGTTTCGAGAAACACAGAATCCTCAATTAATTTACGAAACGTCATTGTATCTTCTAAATACAACTGTATGGTGTAGTATTCATGCTGGAAACATCATTCCTATGGTTCCTATTTCTTTTGAAAATGACCAAGGTGTTGCAGTTACTGTTACTGCTGAATGATACCAAGACATGATCCGAAATATTCTTGTGCTTGAAATGGAAGAGCAAGGACTAGAGGACCTATGGTTTCAGCAAGATGGGGCCACGGCGCACACAACTCATTTAACAATTCAATAATTGAATGATGTTTTTCCACGAAGACTAATTCCGCGAAGTGGCGATTTAACATGGACAGTCAGATCTCGAGGTTTAACAGCACCAGATTTTTCTTATAGGGTTTTTTGAAATCAAAAGTTTATGTGAATAAGCCCCAAACGATTCACTATCCTAAAAACAAATCCGTCACGAAAATGAAGCAATTCATCCTCAGATGTTATGTAATGCCTTAAAAAAAGCCGAAAGTTTTATAGCGAATCGCGGTCACCATTTAGCTGATATAATTTTTCAATCATAACGAAAATAAGATGTAAAGACTAAATAAACGTTTAATGAAAACCAAACTTACTTATCTTTCATTTGAGCAAACTTATTCATAATTTCTGCGATTTGTCCTATGTGTCCCATGTATGCAAATTATGTAGTTAGTTTCATTTTAAATCATGCATACATACATTACTTCATTTACGTATTCATATAGTCCTTATCTATTTTCCATATTTCTTACCTAAAATATATATTACAGAAACAATAAATATACCAACGCGATTAAAAGAATAATTTTTTACCTAAATTTTTAAATAGCATTGCATTGTTCTTTATTATTTATTTCACGTTCTTTATTTCTTAGATCACGCCCATGTAACTGATCTTTAGTTTGTCTTCTATGGCTTTTATTTATCTATTGCTTTCTAGTTTGTCTTCTGTCCCATATGTACCAATTTAAACTCTATAAAACTATTTTATAACTGTTAATGTTCTATGCAATTAATAGTTGTTGAGATAATTTGCATATGTTTTAATATTCAGGCATTTATTATTTCAATTAATATTAAATCTCAAACCCATTTCTAATCTTGTATTAAAAATTCTCTGCAAACTAGTTTTAGTAACATATCATTTTTAAATTATTCTCCTTTTCGAGAAATTATACATAAAAAAACTAAACTATATAATAGAAAAAATAAAGATTATTCCAGAACATCAGTTTGGCTTTCGCAATAAGCATGGGACTATAGAACAAGTGCATAGACTTGTCAACCAAACGCTGACCTAAATGCCAAAAGATATTGTTCGGCTGCTTTCCTAGACATATCTCAGGCTTTTGACAAAGTATGGCATACGGGCTTGCAGGTTAAACTAAACAAACTTCTCCCTCATCCGGACTATCAGCTACTAAAATCGTATCTCACTGACAGACATTTTATTGTAAATCAAGGCGATGAACATACCGAATTAAATCCCATATATTCAGGAGTTCCGCAAGGTAGTGTACTGGGTCCAGTACTGTATCTTCTGTATACGGCTGATCTGCCCACCACAAAAATAACTACTGTGGCAACATATGCAGACGATACAGCAATCTTAGCATCCCATGAAGATCCAGTCACAGCATCAATAAACCTACAAACCCACCTGGAGCAAATACAATTATGGTTGAAGACATGGCGCATTAAAGCCAATGAATCAAAATCCACGCATATAACGTTTACCCTGCGTAGAAGGAGATGTCCACCAGTAAATATCAATCATCGTCAACTCCCCCAAGCAGAGCATGTTAAATATCTTGGTATGCATTTAGATCGACGCCTAATCTGGAAGAAGCACATATTCTCTAAACGGAAACAACTAGGACTAAAATTATATCAAATGTATTGGCTCATTGGGTGCAAATCCAAGTTATCATTAGATAACAAGGTTTGCTGTATGAGTCTATACTCAAGCCCATTTGGACATATGGAATTCAACTATGGGGTACCGCTAGCAAATCTAATATATCCATCATTCAACGGTTCCAAAATAAAGTGTTGCGTGCCATTGTTGATGCTCCGTAATATATTTCAAATAAAGTGATACAACGCGATATTCCTCTAGAAGCTATAACGAGTGTAATCCAACGTGTTTGTGTGAAGTACTTCGAAAGAGTGTCAGTGCATCCCAATGTACTCGCTAATCAGCTAAATATGCGACGTGATAGTGAAGTGCGTAGACTAAAACGTTTAACACCACCTGATCTGATTACTGGACATATGTAGAGTTTAGAATAAGCTTTAGAATAAGACTAATTAATTAAGATAATATTTTATACAGAAGATTGCTTAATGAAGTGATTTTCTACATGCCATGTATATATAATATAAACAGAAGAAATACTTATTGTCAATAGGGCAGATTGTAGACTCACGAAGAGTAATAAAAAAAATTATTCTCCTTACTTTATTATGAGAGAAGCATGATTAAAATAATAAATTGTCGTCGAACTTCGAACACAGAGCAATCACTACTATTAATAAACAACCTACAGAACATACAGTATGAAAAATTCAAAAAATTCAAAAATTCGCATCGTTCCGTCTTAATCGTTCCCAATGACAAAAAATATTTTCCGGAGAAAAGTTCCACCGTTAGTCAGGCATCGCTTTTCCTGTGCTTTTCCGGAACGTTCTTTATGTCGTAAAGACGTAAATCCGAAGCAGCAACAATAAAGGGTTAGGGAATAAAGGGAGCGGTTCCTGGGGGAGAACGGAAACATGCCTGAGATCCTAAATGCGTCTTCGAGAATGTAGATCGAAGACTTCGAATGGATGGTGGCCTTGAACAGTCGATTCTTCCGCAAATCAGATAAATGGTACGAAATGTATCTGATACGATTTTATCCTGTACTGTGCGTTTGCCGGCATCTTATTACAATGCAAAAGCTTTCTACTGTGTAGTTTTAGGTAAGCCATTACTGCTTTCTTGCGAGTCTACATTCCTATTTATATGTTTGCAATATGTAAAAAGAATATTCTTAATATTTCTTATCGTCGAACTTATAGGGTCGATCATTTTGATAAAAATTATCATACAAATATTCCATCTCGACATGCTTAATCATTTAATCTACCTTCTCAATGATTAACAACAGGGCAGAGGTTTATTTATATCATCAAAATGTATGAACCAAAAATGGCAAAACCAGTTATAACACTGGTGTTCATTTAAACACTCATCTCATCACTTTTCTTTTTTTGCGAGTCATCGTCGATTCCCCATATTACGTCTTCAACAAACTGATTCAGCGCGATATCCCCTTAGAACCCATAACAAGTGTGATTCGAAGTGTTAGTCCGAAGTACACTTTCCAAACATTTAAATTTACGCGATGACAGTGTAGTAAATAGGCTCAAACGCGTGAAACATACGAAGTGATTAATAGACATATAGAGTGAGATTTACTAATCTCAAGAATAAGTTTGAATAGCCTTTATAATAAGTTAGGATAGGCTTTAAAATAAGTCAGAATAGTATCTAAAATAAGATTTAGTTTAAAATTTGTACAGCAGATCACTAACTGAAGTGATCTTCTACATGTCAAGATGGTTATATTATATAACGCAAATCAAATAATAATACTTATTGCCTACGGGCAGATTGTTGACGTTCTAATAGATCAATTAAAAAAAATGTTTGCTATATGCAAAAGAAGAATGTTATTAATATTTTTTATCTTTGAACTTTTAAAATACGAATACTAACAAACAACTCAACATGTTTTCTTGAGAATATTAATATATTATAATAAATTATAAACCATTCAATAGTGTCGATCTTTTTTAATAAAATGTCTCATGCAAAGAGTCAATCTCGACATTTTTAAGCATTTAATCTACTTTTTCAATGATTGGCCGACCAGGGAAAGGTTTATTTTGAACATCAAAATGTAATAATCGAAAAAGGCCAAACCAATTCTAACACGAGTGTTCCTTTAAGCACTCATCTTCGTAAACGCCACACAATTTTTATTGAACCTACAGCGTAGGTTTCTTTTTCATAAATAAAAAATGAACTTGATTTGATTCAATATCCAGATTTCCTACGTGTTGTCCAATAACTGTATTGGGTCCACATTGCTAAAACTTAGTAACAGTTGGTTACGTAGCGATAAACATTGGTAATTAATCGAAATTTTTTGTTTTGGCAACATTTTGGCAAATTTCTATAAAATGGCGTCGAAAAATTAATTAAGCATTAAAATGAATATATTATCCTTGAAGAAAATTACGTTAATGTATAAAATATATGTAAAAAAACAACAAACTTGTAGAGAAAGAATTCTACTAGAAATTCTACTAGGGTCCACTGGAATATATCTAAAGATTACCGTAAATATTCAAAATGTATTACAAATTAAAAATTATAAATAATAAGATATAATATAATACGAGGGCTGTAATATAAGTACTTAACCCCAACGCCTGATGGCACCACTATCTCAAGAGAAATTTACTATCATGTAATGCATTCTCGAAGAGTACCCTAAACTAAGGTGAATGATTGAATTCGGTCAGTCGGATATATTGCGCTCCTCCTTTCCCCACCTACAGTGTATAATCAGCCATTTTAAAATTAACCGTTGATAGACTGAGATTTTGTGATGCATTAACAAGTTTATAAAAATAATAATTAAATTGTTGTATTATTCTTAGTATTGTAACATACATTCGTTTTAAAATATTGAGGAACAAAAGTATGCACGGTATGTAAGGTTAAGTTTTATAATGTTAAAATATCCATACATCATCAATTTTGTTTATAGTGAACATATTAACCGCCAAACTTGTAACAAAACATTTTGGACATCAAATGGAAGTCAATATATGCCGATATTTCACCCTGATATAGCTGCATATTTCAAAACGCTAACAAGAAACAAAGAATAAAATTATTTTTTTTATTCAAATAAAAACGTTGTAAAGAGCAAAAGAAATTACCTTCAGTTTACAGTATCCTCATTCTCGGACTCGTAGCTTTGTTTTAACCGGGTGCGGAAACGGACGTGTTGACGTCGAACGAAACGACGTTCCGTCCGTCCATAGCGATCGTTAAAATTTGGTTTAACGAGTTTAAACGTGGTCGCACGTCCGTTCTTGATGAGCCAGGCCCAGGTGCCCCGAAAGCGGCTACAACAGAGGAAAAACATGACAAAAATCCACGATTTTGTATTGGCAGATCACCGGTTGTAAGTGCGCGAGATAACTGAGATAGTAAGCATCTCAAAACACAGTGTAGGTCATATCCTGCATGAAATTTTGTACATGAGAAAGCTATTGGTACGTTGGGTGCCGCGTTTGCTTACTCCTGATAACAAGCGCAACTGTGAGATCACTTAATAGCAATATTTGCCGCTGTTTAAAGGAGTTTCTGCGTTGTTTCGTCACCGTCACCGAAACGTATATTCACTGGTACACACCAGAGACCAAGGAATAGTTGAAATAATGAACTTCACCGGGAAAGCGTGCTTCAAAGAAGTCGAGGACTGTCTCATCGGCCGGAAATGTGACAGTCCCCTGTGATCTACATCGACTACCTGAAGATTGGCAAAACGGTTACAGGGCTGTACTATTCCGAATTATTTGACCGATTCGACGCCGAATTGCAACAAAAACGACCTAATTTGTCAAAGGAAAAAAGCTCCTCCACTATACCTCCATATTCGCAACAGCCATATTGTGGAAAAATTGAGTCGAATGAGGAGGTTATCCCCACCACGGCATCCACTTTGCAAACCTCGCGATAACGTATTTTTCAAGCCATTTAAACAGGTTGGAGCATCGCTGGGTTAAGTATATCGAGCTAAAAGAAGACTATGTTGAAAAATAAATCGTCACTTCCAAAATTTTCGTTTATCTTTTATAGACTAACTACTTATCGGACCGCCGTCGTATATTACCAAACATTCTTAACAACTAATGGGTAAAAAATCTGGATAATCGATATTACAGAGATCCGATATGTGATATACACATAAATGTATTATGTTCCAAAAATAGCATCAAAGGAAACATAAATAAATTAAAATGTATACATTAGCCAAGTCAAGTCAAGTAATTAGATTTAATTAATTTTGCAAAATTCGTGATAATCTACTTGAAAATACATAAAAGTGAAAATTCCAAAAACCCACAAAAAGAGAAAAGACCCAAAAACCTGATTCGTACACCCTGCGTAATTAATTTTAAAAGAACACATAATGTTTACAATTCGATACATTTATGTCATACTGTAACTGCATTCATCATACTAGGTTGCAATATATTTAAACAAAAAAAATAGTATTTAAATATAGCTATACCACTGAGAAAGTTCTAAATTCATATATAGAAAACAAAATCACTAATATGTTATAACATTATTCAGAAAATAGGCATAAAACAGTTTTATTTAATTGATCTTATTAAACTAAAAAAACAACTGCATAATAGTATGCCTACTAATTGTAAATGTGCGTGATTGCATAGATGTAAATGTTTTTTAATAGTTCGAAGGATATTAAAAAGGTATTAATAAAACTAGAACATATAATGAATTCCAACTTGCAGTAATATTTGATGTATCTGGCTCTAAAATACTATATTTTGAGACAGGAAAGCTAACAGGGATTCCTAATCTATTATATCTTAGCTCGTGATCAAAACTACTGGAGAGCTAATAAAAATATAAATATGAAATAAATGTTGTAAATAAGTTAAAATATGTTATCTGTCATATATCTCCAATGTTGGCTGAATGGCTGAAGCTGTTATGATTTCGAGACCTGGAAAAACCATCAAATTAAGGAAAACCTTATCGACTAATTTTACTAATACCAGTAAGTGCAGATCTGTGCTAAGGTCTTGCTTTGCCATATGAACCCACCCATCACCCCAGTTCAGCTTCTCAAGGTGCAGCAAGAGTCCTCGATTTATTTATTCTGCAAGACATAAATCGCCCTTTCAAAGATCGAGTCTTTGACGCACTCGGGAACAGCGCCACCACTCAAGTCCCACTCACAAGATTCAAGGAAAAGACCGACTGGAAGAACTACCATATATTCTCCTGGAATTCGATTCAATTTTGGAAAATGAACACTCCAGAACAGCTCGAGGAAGCTGTACTAAAGCTAACTCGTGATATTTAGTCTGCGCACGAATCTGCCACAGTCGAAATTCATCACAACACCAACCGTGGGGAAACAACCTCGCCGCTTCTATCAAACGTGAAATTCGCATCAAAAATGATTTATACCGATTAGATCGACATGAAATGATATGAAGCTCATTTCTCGCTGACCAAAGACTGGACGGTCCCCCTTTCTGGCGTGTTTCCAGATGACCTGTGGGAAAAAGGCACAATATCATACCAACCCCCCTTGGAAGTCAGCGGTTACAGAAAATTTCGCGGTCAGTAATCAAGAAAAAGTCGAGTTCCTCGCAAAGATCTACAAGGCCCAGATGAAATGCTTCTGTCACACAGAAAACCAACGTAAAAAGGTTGGAGCAGTCCTCTCGGGCCTAACCAAAGCTTTCGACAAGGTCTGGCACGACGGTCTGATCACAAAATGCGTGCTGATAGGCCTCCCATAATACTTTAATCGCTCTCATCAAGCCCTCTCTATCGGACAGATATTTCCACGTCAAGATAAAACACTTTACAGTCGAAAACAAATCGATGCTGGCGTACCTCAAGTTCCCCGCTTGCTCGAGCCTTATTTAACCTCTTTATTTCAGATCTGCCGAGAAAAGAGCACATTTACGTCGCGTTTTACGCTGACGACACTGCTCTCAACAACGTTTACAGCAGATCATGCGGTCAAGTGATTCAAAATCTGGAGGTTGAAAATCAACCCCCTGAAAACGCAGGCCATCATTTTCCATAAGAAGCGTTACGAACTGCGTGTCTCGCAACTTAAGATCGACACCGCAACAATTCCATGGTTGGATAACGTCACGTACCTAAGTCTACACTTCGACCGATGGTTCGCTTTGCATTCCCAAATCCAGAAAGCAATCCAGAAAGGTTCGGGGATACCAAACCTACTATCTTCTCTGATCTGCCCTTTTAGCAGACTCTCTATCTCCATCAAATGGTTATATTTACAACATGTTAATTCGGTCCGAACTCCCCTACGGATCCAGTGATCTCTAACTTCAAGTTTGTTACACCCAACCAGGTGAAACGGCTTCAAGTTTTCCAAAATAAGGAAGGAAAATCTTAAAACGCTCCATGTTTTGTCAGAAATAATAAAATTCACAGGGAAACGGACAATCCAGAAATCAAGCACTTCACATCTCAATCCTTCCACAAACAACAACTCAGCTCAAGTTCTTCTGAAAACGCGCCTGTTCGCGAGCTGGTCGATATGATGGGAACTTAGCACTGCGTCACCACTAAGTTCCCCTTTTCTAAGCTGAAACAACCTCATCCGTCTTTGCAGTCATAAATTTTGCTCCCATACGACAGTATACAGTCGTGTGCTAACTCAAATTAGCGAATCAATAGTTAGTTTCACTATCTGTTTTTTCGCCGGGTCCTCGTGCCCAATAACGGTTGCCCGGTTAGCATAGAGGTAAGCCCAGAGGCTGTCCAACATAACCGGTCCGATCCAACTTGTAACTCCAGGGCAAGCCTCCGCGACCAAGTATGCGTCATAAAAGAAGTCAACAAATCTACCTCCACATCAATTTGTTTTATGGACAAACATTCAATAATTGATCAAGTACATAGAATCATAGACTTTATTTAAAAAGCCAACGAAGAGAAGTTTCCACAGTTGCATTCTTGAACCTAGTACAAGCCTTCGAAAACTAAATAAAATATTACCAAATCATTACGTAAATTCTTGAACTCTTAAAATGAAAAGCAGGTGTACCTCAAAGAAGTGTTCAGATCTCATACAGTAGCAACGCTTGGGATGAATCTTGGCACAACAGATTGTTGGAAGCGTATAAAAAAAAACTGGAATTAAAATACAAACAAAATGTATTGCTTATTTGGAAGAAAATCTAAATTATCAGTACAAAATAAGTTACTTCTGTACAAACAGATACTAAAACCTATATGGACCTATGGAATTTAGTTATGGGGATGTTCTACGAGAAGTAATATCAATATAATACAAGTATTTCAGAATAATGTTCTAATAAATATTGTGGAAGCACTCAGATACTACAAGAACAGTTACTTACAGCGAGACCTTTGTATTCCAATTGCCTTAGAGAAAATTAAGATATTTACAACAAGGCATAAGGAAAAGCACCTATAAAGACCGATGTCCTGCAACTTTCAGACAAAACTGAACTAGGACGCAGACTCAAGAGAACCAAACTGCGTAGTAATAGTTACGCACTAAATGCTAAAATAACTGAAAAGGGTAACTAAGTTTTGTTTTATTAAAGACTTAGTTAGGACCAATTAATCTTCCTAGATAAGTATCTAGTTTTAAGTCACTATAGAGACAAATTGTGACATCTTTCAACAAGATAATCTTAAGTATTAAATATATTATATTAACATCACTCCATTATATCTTCTATTCCGGTTTTGAGTCGATTAGATTGGGGAGAAGTTAATTTTACTTCTAAATAATTGGCTTTCGGGATAACACCACGTTTCGAACATATTTAATCTTCAGGATGGGCGCCGTGATAATGAAAAATCTACTAAACAGGTGGTTTGCTAAACAGGGTCGATCTTATAACCGTTGTGTTTGAAATTATTTTGATGTTTTTAAATCTTAAAACCCTTTTGATATTTTCTCTGAAAATAGTCTTGTAGAATGGCTAAAATCACGTCTCGTATGATCACTTTCCCACATTCACAGAAGAACTTGTAAACTCTGATTTCAAAGTTAGTCACTCGTCAGTCGGTAGGCTTAATGCCGAAGACCGTGGTTCGGAGCCCACGTTAAACTGTAGATCCAGTTCATATAAACCCTCGTTGCCAAAAGGAGACTTTAAAATATGAATAAAACAATATTGTAAATAGATAAATAGATTTAGGTAGGTATTAAACTAAATTGTGTGTGTATAGTAGGATATAAAATACGTGTAGTAGATAGGTTAAATAAGTTTTTGTATCATATACATATTTTATTTTAACACATTTTTTTTTAATCCAATCATCAAATTGTTTACTTTTTAGTGAGTTCCTTATTTCTTTTTTGAACTCAATTCAATTTTTTTTGTTAAATATATTTTATTTTTCTCTTTTAAGTGTTAAATATTTTCTGCATAAATTACAATAGTCATTTTATTAAGTATTACAATGTATAACCCAAGTAAAAGTACAGCCCGTGTAGGAAAAAGAAGAATAAAGATACAATGTTTGAAAATAAAGAACATTTGAGGCCTTTTACACTGAAGAACTTCCGCTTTTTCGTTACATCAGTTACATTAACATTATACACCAATATCTGATTATTATAGATAAAAAATATGTGAAAATATTATACGTGCCGTTAGGGCTTTCCCTCGATTCCCCCATCAGATTCTATTTTGGTTCCAATGGGACCAACTCATCATAAAAGAATGAAAACGTACAACCAAGACCATAAACGCAAAGAAAAGGATAATGACAATTGGCAGAAGAAAACTAAAAATCAAAAATATAAAAATGAGCAATATTGGAAGCTACGTAAAAATATAATAGAAATTGGACTGGAAAGCTTGTAACACCCAATGAATTAGCGATTCCCCTTCATTGGGTGTTAAGCCAGTCAGTAAAATTTATGAAAACTTCTATTATTTAATCTTAGAATCTATACATGTTTTCTAAAACCCGAGGATTTTAAAGCTTTCATGGTAAATTATAAAAAGCATTCATCATGATATGAATAATATAGTCTGAAAATTAAAGAAGCAATATTCAGTAAACAACCAAATCTACAAATCTGCCAAATTTAATGATATATTGCGCAATTTAAATGTATCTTCAGTATCAGATAACCTAGCATAGTATATTTACTAAAGAGAATAAACTCAAGAGCGGGGCATAAATTAAATTAAGCCCAAATAATTAACCCAAAAACCTATTCTAATCTAAAATTAAATATGTTTTGGCGAACTTTAACACCTATTTTCCAATTAACAAATACTCCGGATCCTTCCTTAACTCCACTTTATCCGCACTTTAACTATTTAAAGCTTGCGGTCTTTGATCGACGCGGGATTTGAATTAATTTATGATAGAATCTTGAATATTTATTAGAGATCTTTATATTGCAATAATGCAATTAACTCAGCTATTTATATCTAAATTTTATATATTAATACATTAACAGGTCAATTAAAAGTCAACGGCCCGACACATAGATGGCGCCACTAGAATTAAATCCATATGTTTAGTAAGCAGTCGTCGGATTATTAGTTTGTGAATTATAGCATTTTGAGTGAAGCCACTTTTGTTATTGTGAAAAAAATGAGAAAAAGGAATATCGCGTGTTGAGAAAATATTGCTTTTTAAATGGAAAAAATACAGTTGAAACAAATACTTGGCTTGATGCCGAGTTTCCGGACACTGCCCCAGAAAAATCAATCATCATGGATTGGTATGCTAAGTTTACACGTGGTGAAATGAGCACCGAAGACGGTGAACGCAGTGGACGCTCAAAAGAGGTTGTCCTTAAAAGAGGTTATATTGAATGACCGTAAATTGAAATTGAATGCAATAGCAGACACTCTAAAGATATCAACTGTACGTGTACATCATATCATTCACGAATATTTGAGTATGAGAAAGCTCTGTGCCAAGTGGGTGCAGCGCGAGCTTACTTTTGACCAAAAACAACGACGATTTGATGATTCGGAGCGGTGTTTGAAGATGATCAAGCGTAATAAACCCGAGTTTTTGCATCGATATGTGACAATGGATGAAACATGGCTCCATCATTTCACCCCGAAGTCGAAGTCATAAGAGTGGACTGCATACGGTGAACCCGCTCCAAAGCAGGGCAAACGCAACAGTCGGCTGGCAAGGTTATGGCGTCTGTATTTTGGGATGCTCATAGAATTATTTTCATTTAGAGTCTTGAAAAAAGGCAGGACCATCAACAGCGACTATTACATAGCGTTATTGGACCGTTTGAAGGACAAAATCGCCGAAAAATGGCCGCATTTGAAGAAAAAGAAAGTGCTGCTTCACCAAGATAATGCTCCGTGTTAAAAGTCAGTGAAAACGATGGCAAAAAACATGAAGTTCCAGTCCAATTGCTTCCTCATCTACCGTATTCCCCAGATCTGACCCACGGCGACTATTTCCTGCTCTCAGATCTCAAAAGAATGCTCGCTGGGAAGAAATTTTAGTCGAACGAAGAGGTGATCGCCGAAACTGAAAAACTTAACTGAAACTGAAACTTAAAAAATAAATGTTTCATATATTTTATTATTATTAATATGAATAAACTTACCCCAACTTACAACACCACATGCTGTAATGATTATAAACGTATTTGATAATTAATCCAGTCAGTTTGATATTTTTATCATTATCAACCATTTTTTAAAAACAGCCAAATACTTGTTCGAAGTTAAACGATTCTGAATTTCTTTACTATCTGTGCATTCGGGTAAACAACACTTCGTAGGTCGAGAATTCATATCGCTTATTGTACCACCGACTTCCACCGAACATTATAAACGAACGTTATAAAAATCTAAACGCACTATTCCTTACGTCAGACATATTGAAAATGGCACCCGAAATAAATAAACAATAAACGCACCATAGAAACGAAGTGAGCCAATTAGATCCCGTCGCGACTCTTAACAAATCAGACAAGTCACCAATTTACAAAACTACCCTCGTATCTATATATTTATATCATAGAGAAAAAAAACCAGGTTGGGTTTATTAGCATACACTCAACAATTGGCCAGGTCCACAGAATAACATATGTTACTGAAAAAGCCTACGAAAGTCAAAAAGTATGCTCAGCTATATTCTTAGATGTAGCACAAGCCTTCGATAAGGTTTGGCATGAAGGTCTTGTTCATAAACTACAGAAAATGTTAACAAAACAACACACCGAACTGTTAAAATCATACATTACAACCAGAATGTTTAGAGTCAAGCAAGAAGAAGCTTACTCTACAATAAAAGAAGTTAAAGTAGGTGTACCACAAGGAAGTGTACTGGGACCAATGCTTTATCTACTTTACACTTGTGATATACCACAAATGAAAAATATCACGATGGCTACATTTGCTGATGATACTGCTATTATAGCTGTCGGAGACAATAGTGAAGAAGCCTCACGAAAATTACAACAGGCAAGTGACAATATAAATAATTGGACACAAGCTTGGAAAATAAGAATTAATGGAAGTAAATCTGTACAATGTACAGTTCACCTACAAACAGGCCGTACAAGCACCAATAACATTAAATAACACTATCATTCCATATAGCAACAACGCTAAATATCTCGGAATGAATCTCGATGCAAAACTTCTCTGGAAGGAACATATAAAGAAGAAAAGAAAAGAACTGGAATTGAAATATAGGAAAATGTACTGGATAATTGGAAGAAAATCACAATTATCAATACATAATAAATTGCTATTATATAAGCAAATATTGAAACCTATATGGACATATGGAGTTCAATTATGGAGATGTTCTGCAAAGAGTAACATTAATAAAATACAAATATTTCAGAACAAAGTCCTGAGAGGTATTGTGGGTGCACCCAAATACTATAGGACTGATTACCGACATCGAAACCTTTAGATACCCACAGCCAGTCAAGAAATCAAGAGAATTGCAAGGGGGCATAAGGAAAGACTCCATTCTCATACTAATATTGAAATATTGCAACTTTTGGATACCACCAGAACAGGACACAGACTCAAAAGAATTAAACCATCTGATCTTGTGTACTGTTGTGTAGTGAGGTGCATATATTAAAAAAATTCAGCAGTGACATGTATAAACATTATTTCATCAGAGACTGAGTTAGGGCCGATGGGTCCTCCTAGTTATATACCTAGATTTAAGTTAGCATAAAGACAAATTGTAGGTTAGACGGAAACGACTAGTAACAATATATTAATTAAATAATAAAAAAATCTATATATTTATGTGCCCACTTCGTATAAACACCTCTCTCAAATGTCGTTCTAATACTAATAAAAGAGTATAATTCTTCTTACAGAATGGTCTGATCCATTATATCTATATTAACAAAATTTTATAACAAATTTCCATTAAAAGCAACAAAAAAATACAGTTATTTTATGCGAAACAAATCAACTTATGCAATTAAAGATATATTGTTGTCCAATGATAATGTTATATATAGATAGAGAGAGAGAGAGAGAGAGAGAGAGAGAGATAAATATTATCATTATAATCTGGTACATTAACTAAAGTTTTCCTGTTCATTTATAAACACTCTATTCTGGAAATAATCATTCGTTTCCATAATGTATAACACTAATTAAAGCCAGTTGTTTCTAAAACCTATGAAAAGTAATACATTATAGAACACGGTAGAATGCTTCAATAAAATATCAATAGACTCTGAATAAAAGTAAATGTGTTTGTCTAATTTTAAGCTATCCAGGAAACGATTAAAATAATTTAATTAAACACAATCTCACGACGTAACGTTTTAATTTGATTTTAGCGTCATAAAACATGTACATAATGCTGCTAAAACGCCCACCATCAACAAGTGTCTTTCCGGCTATTACATTCGCCCTGTTTAAGGATTAAAATATGGTCGTGATGGAGATATATTCTGAATTTCCGTGACGCCAGAATGTGCCCCAACATTTAATACTTTCCCCTTTCGTGCTGATTTATTTACCAGAACGGCGATTTATTCTGTCGGATGGGAACAAAAGGTAACGGCATGCATGTGAATATCGCCTCTTTTATAGATTGTGACGAATCACTTGACGTTGAAAATTTCGCAGATCGATTGTGTAAGGAAGTTTTCATACTGTAGCTAAGTAGATTTATTTTAGTATAACGTTTTTAATTTGCGCCTTCAGACATTGTACGTCATCAAAAATAATAATACGATCAGTAAAAAGTAAGGCGTAAAAATTGTTATTTTCTTCATTCTAAATGTTTTTCAAACCAAACCAAACTGTCATTATTTGTCGTTTGCATGAAGCAAGAGACTAAATTTTTTAACTTTTGCTTTTTATTCGCTATAATTCACCTTCCCCCACAAAAGTGGTTCCTTTGGACTCTGCCCACTGCCTAAACACAAGAAACGCCTCGAGAATAACGACTTGTACCTATTATGAAGAATAAAATAAAATAGAAGAAGATTTTAGGAGCTGACTATGAATTAGAACTCAACAATTATTTCGAAGGTTTGAAGAGACATTTTTTATAAATGTATACATTGGTATAACTATATTGGTATAATATAATGATTATATCCAAACCTTTTTAATTAAATATTATTAATAAAATCACACATAATATGAAAAAATAAAAATTATAAATAATAAATATTGCCTATAACTTGTTTAAATTAACATTGTCGTATACAATAGCAGTATGATGTACTTATACCTCGACATTGACAGTCTGTGATCCACTTCCTATGGTCAAATAGAAAAATTCCTGACTAAGCTAACTAAAGCGAATATGGTGGGAAAGTGATAGAGTGGAATGCCTCTAGACCCTGTGAGATGTAAGATAAGAACCAGGGCAAATTAGACTCAAAGTCAAGCAACTGTACTTTTTAGTCGGAAAATACTCTCAACTTGACATAAATCATAAAGATTGGTTTATCAGTCAATCTTAAAGCCTATTTGGACCTGTGAGGTGCAAATATGAGGTTGCACTAAAATATCAAACCAACTAGTAGTCCGACCCACCCAAAACAAAGCTCTACGATTATTTACCCATGCTTATCGCTACGTAATCAACGAAGAGCTGCACCATTATATCGGAATAAAATGGATACACGAAGTGATCCAAGATTTCCCCCTGAAACATGAAATAGGGTTGATAAACACGCAAGCAATCAGAAGATTGCAGCGAGCCAAACCACACGAATTGGTTTAGTGTATAAGTGCAGTCTTTAAGTTTAATACGAATATATTCTACCAGGAATTACAATTGTTTTAAAAGCGAACGGTGGCTCTACAACTGATTAACAAATAGATATTGTGTATATGTCATGTACAGATCCCCTGTACTTGTGTTTAACCCGATCCATCAGTCTCTTTATTTCTTAATCTCTAACACAAAATAATCACAATAAACCCTATTAAAAGCATAAATAATTTGCATAATATACGTTCGAACCTGATACGTAACCATTATTAATAAAACTTTTTCGCCTATATCGTAAAACAACGTCGTTCATCCGACCTATTCTATTCTAACTTTCGTACTTGTTCTTTTTCAAGAAGTAGAATATAACCATAATGGAGATAAATACTAAACGATTATGATCCCGGAACGTACTCCAGCATTTTACGCCTTCCCACTACGTGCTAGTTTATTTAACGTAGGGCAATTTATTCACATGAAGCGCAACAAAGACTGCGATATAGGCGAGGAAATGACTGGGTGGATGTCGTGAAAATGCACGCGAGGTGAACTTGTAAATGTCCTTGATCGATTTACGAAATGACTTACTAACGATTGTTTTCTCTTCATGATATTACTTAGGGTTACTTACGTAAATTAATTTAATTTTAAGCTGGTCGTTTCTATTTGCGCTTGTTATGTTCTCCTCTTGTTTATAATAATAGTTCATCAATTAGCAGATGTATCGGAAAATTATTACAGTTTTTTCGGAAAAAAAGCACACAATTTTCAAGAAAATTGAGAAATTTATAAATAAACTATTTCTCCTTTGAGCAAAACTATTCATCGAAATTAATAAAATGCTGCTCTGAAAGACAGTCAGATGGAGCAAGTCCTGAAGAGTACAGAGGGTGCAATAATATGGCCCATCCAAGTGCTTTCAACTCTTCCTTGACCGGTTTTGCTTTATGAAAGGGCGAGTTATATTGCTGTTCTATTTGGTACGCTCTTCAATCAATGCATGGTTCAAATTGATTATTTGTTGTCGGTAGCCATCACTATTAACTGTTTCACCAGGTCTCAACAGTTCGTAATACACCACGTCACTTTAATCCCACTAAATACAGAGCATTGTCTTGTAACCAAAAAGATTTGACCTTGGAGTTAACCTTTGCCAGGTTATAACCACGATATATTGCGCTTAGGATTTTCAAAATAAATCTACTTTTTATCACCCGGTTGTGTCGATGCAAGAAAGATTTTGGATCAACATGCTGCTTCAAGCATTTCGATTTTCCATTTGCCATCATTCAATTGATGTAGCACCAATCTTCCCAACTTTTGGACCTTCCTCATCGCTCGTAATCGACGATTAGCGTTTCTTTAGCCACATTTAACGCTTTTGTCAATTGTTTTTGAATGTGCCCTTCATCCATTAACTCTTGCAGTTTCGCATCTTCAAACTTTTTCGGTTTACCTGAACGTTCTTTGTCTTGCACATCGAAATTATCATTTTTGGATTTTTGAGACTACGCCTCACATATTTTTAACGTTCGAGCATGCCTACCGTAAGTTTCTACCACCAAACGATGGTTTTCAGACATAGAATAAACCAGTCATAATTGCCTGGTATGTTAAATATGACCATATATACACGTCAAAAATATCGCCGGCTGGATGAATATTTCCAGCCAAAGCGACAAATGTTAAGCGAGCAAAATATCTAAAGTTTGCTTAGAATTTTATAACACAAATATATTAGCATAGTATTTTATTCTATTATAAATGATTTATTCTAATGCTATCAATAGCGAATATTTCGGTTAATATTTCGGAGCAGCCTAATAGACAAAATAAAGCTTACTTGATACAAAAGCTTACTAAAACAAAATTGCTTATTTGGAAGAAAACGTTTCCAAAAATAGATAGAAATTAAGGCCACTGTAAACCTTCTGAGATTTCTGTGTGGAGAAATTGAAAGAAGTAATTTTCATTAGCCTCTATTAATACCACCTTTACACCATGAAGAGAGTTCTGCAAAGATCCCAACAATTAAATGTGTCAGAGAAAAAAGTGTTGATGATTCTAAATAGTATTTGGAAATGTTTAAATGGAACTAACCGGTGACAATGTGACAATAGATGGTCACCTGAATGGGCAGCAACTGGTGAACCTTGTCCTTGAATGAATTGAGCTTGTCTTCCCATCCACTAAATAATTATCAGATCTGGCCTGGAAAAGTATATGGCCTATTTGGAAGGAAATTGTAAAAAAATAGCATCCACAAGTTTGAATGAATGTATAACTTTTGAAGAAGAGTTTAACGATTTCGCAAATTTTCAAAAACCTATAACGAAATCGCCACTGAAGCCTTGTTCGTTCGAAGTTGCAGGATAGCTTGATCAAAGAAAAACTAGATATTAACTATTAGAATTAAAAATCGCCCATAAGCTGAAAAAAACCTTCTCACTAGATTCCTACCAGGCCATCAAATGCTAATTGAAAGTGCTACGAATTAACATAGTTTACTGGAATTTGTACCGCCACGTATTGCAGTAGCTCAGTTACTCAGCCGTCAGCTAATGAAATTTGAAAAAACTAAAACCTCCATCGAAACCATTCAATACAAGTTATACCACGGAAATTTGTATAATAACATTACAAATCGGAAGAAAATTAAAGGCAAACCGTCAGGCGAAGGTACAGCCAATGCTCACAAATACTTTTAAATTACACATGGGCTGAAAAGTCATGGACGTAACAAAGAAAATGCGTTTTCTTTTCAAAAATCGCTTTATACATCAACGTAATCTCCATCTAGAGCCACACAATCATTCCAGTGCCGTTCTAACATTTCAATGCCACTTTTGGCCACAATAGGTCTCAATTTCAGTGAAAACCACTTCATTCTAGCAAAGTGAACATTTTTTGAGGTCTGCCAACAGTCAGTAGTTACTGGAAGCCTAATTTGGAGAATATGGTGGATGTTGGAGCTCAATTCATGTAGTTTTTCCTTTGTTATGGTTGACTTGTGACACAGTGCGTTGTCTTGCTGGAACAATTTTTTTTTATTTTCGTATGCGGTCGTTTTTTTGTAATTTTGATGGTATATCGCTTCTCAAAATAGTCGATGAATATTATACCTCGAACATCCAAAAATACCGAGGCCATAAACTTTCCAACCGATTGTTGTGCTTTCGGGTGTTTTAGACCTTCACCAGTTACTGTCCACTTAGATGACGATCGCCTTGAATACGAAGTGAAGTGAAGGATCCGTGTTTTATTCATTTTCACATATCGATTCAAAAATCCGGGTTCGTTCCGTTTAAACATTTCCAACCACTGCTCAGAATCATCAACATGTTCTTGTTTTTGGTCAAGAATGAACAAACGCGGCACTCACTTTGAACAGAGCTTTCTCATAGTTAAATGTTCATGCAATATAAAACTAACACTTTTTTTGATATCTTTACGATGTTAGCTAACACACCACTTCAGTTCTCGATCAATTCATTCATTCAAAACAATTCTGCGGATTTTTTTGATGTTTTCTGGTGTTACAACCCTTTTTGGACGTCCACTGCGTTCTACATCATCGGTGTCTCTACAACCACGCGTTTTTGACACCAGTTTTTTATGGTTCAGAGTCCTTATAACACTTTTCAAGTCAAAGCTTCACTCGAACGGTATTTTTCCCATCAAGAAGCTGGGTAATATTAAAATACGAAGTTGTTTTGATCCATTGTTTCGAAAATATCAAAAGTAGTGTCACTCTTATCACAATAAGTCATAAACCTATGAATAGAATATCATGAATTTTTAACAGATTTCTTTTGAAGGTTACTACTAACTGAATAAGTGGTGAATATAATAAAACTAGCGTCGTCTATGTATTAAAACTATTATATATAACGTATAACTTACATAAATTATTTTTTTTAACCCGGGATTGGAAAAATTTTTAAAAATATATCGCGTTTCGCGTTTCCTCATTACTAATGTGAAAATGAACGACTCTAAAAGCGTTTTCTTTGCATGTGCCAGATTTTCAACGCACCAGCTTTGCTCAAAGACGACCGCACTAATGGAAATGAAACCTTTATAACGCCTGACATAAATGCCATATCTTTTGTAAAGCATAATGTGCATTCTGATGGAAATGGAAATAATACGTAAAATGTATAATATTTCCTTCGTTCGATGTGACTTTATTTATACTAAGATCTCAATTATTCATATGGCAACGCTCTATATAATCCTTTTTTTATATTTCATTATATAATAACATTATTGCTGTTATTGCTGCTGTATCTATTATTTCATAAATAATTCTGTTATAATTGTCTATATAATCTCGTTTTTCTATTATATTTCATTATATTTAATTGTTTTGTTTTATATATATAATAACATTATTGCTGCTGTATCTGCTATTGCTGTTATACTTCATACATAATTCTGGTAAAATACTCAATTAATTATATAATTAATCATTAAACTGTAGGGAATAATAAACTCAGAGCATAAAATACAATTCTACTCTATATAATCTCATTTTCTGTTACATTTCATTATATTTAATTGTTTTGTTTTATTTATATAATAACATTATTGCTGTTATTGCTGCTGTATCTATTATTTCATGGATAATTCTGTTATAATTCTCTATATAACCTCATTTTTCTATTATAATTCATTATATTTAATTGTTTTTGGAATAAAGAACCTAAGTTAGCTAGATTAAGGATGTGTGTGTGTGTAACTTAGCGTTGCTTTTATCTGGTAGCTTGGTATTATAGACAAGAGATTATCATGCCTGTTTTATTATTTTGTTAATAGATGCTCAAGCTGTCTTTTTAACTCCTTTATTTTTGTTCAAAGTATTACTTTTTGGTATGCATTCTCCATTCTGACGTGTATCATTTGACTGTTTATTGTTGATTTAACTGTTTTAATTATACGTTCCATAATTTTCACAATAACATTGTAAAAATAATTATAATATACCTCAATACATTTTTGTGCTGAATAAGTAAGTAAAATATTAACAGACACAGACTTTCAGCTGTGCTGCTCAGCTTTCAAAATGAAGGAACAAAAAGACAAAAACTTTAATACATCTTATTTGAATTGATAGCACTAAATAAATATGAAAAAGGGAAAGAGAGCTATAGACAATTTTGATTATATTTGCTACGAGATATGTTATGTTTTCAGATTGCAGCCATTTTTATATCCACATTTAATTATTTTTTATATATATTCACTATATAATTATATTTTAGCTAAAATTTGTATTTATATAGAATTTTATATTAATAAATGGTTTTGGAAAATTACATTTCGGTTTTAATTGAAATATAATTGTTCAGGAGAATGTGACATCAGAGACTAGTCACGTGATGAGTATAAATCGTCGACCAATGAAATATTCTCTTAATAAATTACTTTCATTACAGGTGTCTGTAAAGGTAATTTAAACTAACAAATGAAATTTAGCGAAATGACGTTCTCAGCGCCTTCCTGCTGACACCACGCAAAACAATCCTGAAATTATTTGTATTAACACTCTCTGTATTACACTATGGAGATAGCATACGCATTTTGACACTGACAATCGTCAAACTGTCATCACCAATACACCTCCAAGTAAAAAATAAAATATGATGAAAGTAACTTTCCATTATCTCCATTTTTAAAGTCAGTGAATCTCTATTCCAATAACTTTGGACTGGGTAAACGACAATACTTTGATATCCAGAATATTATATGGGCTGTTAGTTTTCAAATATGTTACAGTATGACTTTGTTGTATACGTATTACTGAAGATATGTCAAGATTATTTTAAAATATATATATATATATATATATATATATATATATATATATATATATACTGTAATAATAAACAACCACTTAATAATACCTCATCTTGTTACAATTAATTCGTAAAGTGTATAGTAAAGATTAAAAATAAATTAAATACCTACATTTTATCAAAAATGTTTTATTGCCCATTGTTTCTCTCTACACGAGTATATCAACACGGAATGAACTCTTGTCCTCGTAGGCCATATGCCATTGATCGAAACAAATGATAGTCGGACGAAACAACATCCAAGCAATATGAGGGTGGTATTCAGTGAGCTAGCTCCCTTTCATATTACTTGTATGAATATAATGCATTCTACTTTATTTCATTAAAACTAGACCTGTAATCCAATCTGTGTTATGCTCCAATCTGAAACAAACGAAGCAAACTTCTATTAAACGTGCATATAGAAACGTCGATTTTCTCGTATAAAAGGGGTTTTACGGTGGTAAAGAGATAACGTTATTAACCTAATCTTTGTATATCGATGTGACAGTAAAACTTTGCTTTGTTGGTCATCGTCTGACAGCGACTCTGTATGAAATTAGATTAAAGAAAAGGGCTTTTAAAATAACAATTTTTATACTTTCTTAATTAAACATTTAGATACCCAATGTTTGTCACTATTAACAATAATTATCACGATTCATGTCAGTTTTCATTCCACACAAGAACTTGAAAATAAATTGTTCAATATTTATGAATGTTTCGTTTAATTTAAATCGTATTTAATTTGTATTAGGTCCTTGGATTTCGATCATTCTTTTATTTAAAAAAAAAACATTTACCGAAAAAAATTGGTATTATGTTTTTTTTTAATAATTAATATTCTCCATCATCTTTTACATATTTTTCCCATCTTTATGGTAACATGGCGAAACCGTAATGAAAGTACGATACCGTATCATACGTTTTCGCACTTTTTCAGCACTTCAAAACTGTGTGCCAGCCGCATCAATTCGAACAAATGGCAATCAAATATATAGTCCATCCGAAGTTTTTTTGTACATACGTCTTCAAGATGCTTAATGTATTGCCTACTGCAACTTGTATATTCGTTTTAGAATCAGACAATATTTTCCTTCTCATTTAATTCTAGTTGAAAAAAGACACAATGCTGTCTGATAAGTTCGAACGTGTAAGTAGCCAGTCAAATTCGTCGTCAAACGAATGTAAAATTCTTCAAAACAAAAGTGATAAGATAACAATAGTTATAAACCGGTAAACGCTATTTTAATGCTTTGCTTGTTATAATAAATTAGAAATCGATGCATATTATTACTCTGATTGAAAATCCCGAAGACAGAACAGATTGCGTCCCTAATCAGTTACTTTGAACAAGAACGAGATAATGGATTGTCCCTCTTGGCAGTAACATTCGTTGAAGAGGTAAACATCTTAAATTAGCGATGTTACATATTAATTTGCTGCGATTTTTATTGGAAATATTTTTACTGTGTTGGAGCTGCACTGAATATTAGTATGGACACAGCCACTGAAATATGTTTAAAAATAAAAAGTATGATCTTAAAATCACCGAAAAAAAGCGTCCTCATAAGAAGCGGGTAACAAATCAAGATCAAAAAAAGCTCCCGCATAAGCAGCTCGTAGAACTGGCAAACATCCTTAACTCCATCATGAGACTGCAACACTTCCCGGCGTCTTGGAAACACGCACATATAGCGGTTATACCCAAGAAAGGAGCAAAATCATCTCCATCTGATTACAGACCTATCAGCCTTCTCAGCGCCATTTCGAAGCTTGCCGAGAGGGCAATACTCTACGCTCTCAACTCTTTCACAAAGGAAAACAACATCATTCCAGATGAACAACTCGGCTTTCGCGCTCACCACTCATCCGTCCATCAAGCTTCCCGTCTGGCAGCACACATCCATCATGCTCTTGACCAATGTAAAAAGCTTGGAGCAGTTCTTCTGGACCTAACCAAAGCCTTCGACAAGGTCTGGCACGACGGATTTTTCGTAAAGTGCGTGCGGTTAGGCCTCTCAGAAAACCTAACCGCTCTCATCAAGTCCTATCTCTCGGACAGATCTTTCCAGGTCAAGATCAGGGCATCACTTTCCTGTCGTAAACAAATCGATGCTGGCGTACCTCAAGGTTCCCCGCTGGCCCCAGCCTTATTTAACCTCTTTTACACTGTCACTGTCGCTGTCAAATAAGCTCCTCAAGAGAATATTAAACGCTCCATGGTTTGTCAGAAATAATAAAATTCATAAGGAAACTGACACCCCAGAAATCAAGCACTTCATATCTCAATCATTCCACAAACAACAACTCAGCTCAAGTTCTTCTGAAAACGCGCTTGTTCGCGAGCTGGTCGACATGCTGGGAGCTTAGCACCGCGTCACCGCTAAGCTCTCCCCCTTTTCCAGGCTGAAACGACCTCATCCGTCACTACAGTCATAACTTTTGCCCCCATACAACAGTACCCAGTTGTGTGTTAACTCAGGTTCGCGAATCAATAGAATCGCCGGGCCCTCGTGCCCAATAACGGCTGCCCGATCAGCGGGTGCCATATCCCCAAATTTAACGCAGTAGCAGTAGTGATCCACAGGGGTCAACTGTGAGGCGGTTTCGGTTTAGTGTATTGGTAAACCCAGAGGCAGTCCCACATAACCCGGTCCAACTTGTCACTCCAGGGCAAGTCTCCGCGACCAGGTATGCGTCATGCATTCCACCGCGTGGTTTTTAGGCCAGAACAAAAAAAAACAAATTAAGATCAGCTTGATGTTAGCTCTATCAGCTATTAAATATGTGAAATGTATAAAGCAATGAGTAGTTTTCAAAATAATTGAATACAGACTTATTTCGATTTATGTATTTAGATGAGATATGGATATTGCGGAATGGGACCAATATACCCAACGGTCACTCATGGCAAGATGATAATAAAAATAATGTTATGACAACAGAAGTTGATGGAGAAAGTTATATGTTGGAATAGCAATTGATTGGGTTTTATTATCCCTAACATTTATTAATAATTCATTGCCGATATATTGTACATTATGCTGGAGAGAGGAATATTAAATAACACCTTCGATTTGGTTGAACTCGATAACACACATTGAAGAAAAAATTGGCAAATGATGGAATTGTGAACAAATGTTATGATATGATATGATTCAAAGCTGTCAATTTCTAATACAAGATGATGAAAATGGAAACAAGTGAAGGTGAGTATACAATTAATATATGATAACTGTAGGAAATGTTATTGTAGAGCGTAAAATATTTACGTGTACAGATATGTGTGTAGTTGTTCAGAATATATATGAGCATTTGGTTAAAATGAGTTTGGAGAGAAATAATAGTAACTGTTTTACAGATATGGTAAATGCATTTAGGAGATTGCAGTGATTAAATGTAGTTTTATCAAAAAAAATCTATACAGACAGTAAAAGAACAAGAAAATTTTACAAGGAAACATTGCATCGAAGGAAACAAGAATTAAGCGTAAGAGGTAAATATGCTCTCCAATGAAAATAAGGTACATTACTCAGATATATAATTACAATCAGGTGAATAGGCCTTCGGGTGATACCAGTACATAAAAAAACGCGCCTAGAACTCTACCTATAGTAGTGTGGAAAAAGTTCAATGCAAATATAATTTTAAATATATATATATATATATATAGAATCAAGAAGTATTGTATTTTAACAAATTTATTTCAGGAATACGAGCTCTCATCCAGCAAATTGGTATGCAGATAAAGTATTATTAACTTGCTCACATGCCCCTCGAATTTACGAACGAAATGGCGAGCCCTTTCCCGTTAAATCCGAATTAAACTTTGCTAGCTGGTTATCATCCAAAATGTGGATATGGTAAAATATTAAATCCCACTGCTGAGAAATCGCCGGATATATGCATTATGAATTGTTTTGCGTGTTCGCGAAAATCTTGGTCGTACCCTCGATATTCCAGCAATATAATATTTAATCCGCAACCGGGATGCATTGGTAATGATAAACGCTCACTTCAAATTCTATTTATTTTTAGTTCGTTTGCTAATTTCTTGTTTATAATCGACCAAAACTTAATCCCATCGATTCGTCTAAATTTATATATTGTTCTGCAATATTCTGCCGTTTTTTATTATATTAAATATACTAAGTACAATCTTAATTTACAAATGAATTCTGTTCGATTGTACTTGAATTAATAGACAAGCAATGCGAGTACGGGATTAATAAATCAGTATATATTTCCCAAATTAAAATAAGACGAAACTACTTAAGCTAAAAATAAGAATACACTTGTCATATATATTGTCTATTCAAAGTTTATTTTATTATATGCGTTATCAATATGTTTAATTTATTGCCTGCCGCATTTTGTAAATTCGTTTTAGAAACAGACAATATTTTCGTTCTCATTTTATTTTAAGCAAAAAGAGACACAATGCTGTGTGATTAGTTCGAACACGTAAACGAATGAGCCTGTCATAGTTGCACGATTGTCAGACGTACGCAAAATTCGCTGTAAATTCCGTTAGAGAGGTAATTATTGATGATATTAAATATTATAAGTAGCTGCAATTTTATTGTTTTAATGTTGTTATTGTTGCTGCGCTGAATATTAGTGTGGATACTGTGAATAACATCACTTACAAAATGAAGAACAATACGTTAGGTTCAACCAAGAAAACCCGTGTACATACGAAGTGGGTTGAAGTATTGACAATCTAGATATTGGCTCTATTCGAGATCAAATATACGAAATGTATAAGAATAGTGCGTACAATTTTATCGACATAAACATAATTTAATAAGCTTATTTCAGAGAACATTGTTAGTCTGGAAGGTATACATAAAAGAGTTAGGGAGATGCAGCTTTTTGATAGATGTAAGACATACCTTCATACACTCTTACAGAGCATAGATTACAAAAGGTCTAATGGAACTTCTAAACGTTGCCTTAAAAAGAATTCAATTTTTAAATGCGTACAATAAAATATCAAAGAAGATAAATTATTTATTTATTATTGTTCATTGGGACACTCTTGGTAGTTAGTATATTGGTAAATGGATGGAAAAAGGTAAAAGTTACAATAGCATTTGATTAGGTTTCATTGATCATACAATTTATTAATAATTAATTGCAGATATATTGTTATTCATGCAGAGAATAAGAATGGTTTTATTCCTGGTGCAGAATTAGTGTTTTCCTCCAAAACCAAAGGCAACTGCCATGGAGAAATGAACCACAACATGTTTTCGTTATGGTTCGAAAATTAATTGTTAAAGAAATTGGAGAAACCATCAGTTATTATTTTGGACAGTGCACCATACCATAGCACACTGGTGGAAAGAATCCCAACAATAGCATCAACAAAGGCTGTAATAAAGGAATGGTTTCAAAACATGAATTGAGTTTTGAAGAGGTTATGCTAAAAACTGAACTGTTTCAAATTGTTACTAGTTAAATACAAATAAAATTGCGTTTTTGCAATTTACTCTTTTGCAATTTAGTGACATAGTATTATGAGCAAGTTGATAATAAAAATAATGTTATGACAACAAAAGTTGATGGAGAAAGGTATATGTTGGAATAGCAATTGATTGGGTTTTATTAGCCATAACATTTATTAATAAACATGTTCAGAATTAAACATGAGCATTAGGTTAGAATGTATGAGGAGATAATTAATACTAGCTGTTTTGTAGATATGGTAAATGCATTAGGCAGAATTCAGTGATTAATTTTATCAAGAATGGTGTACACAAGTAGTAGCAGAATAAATAAAAATACCGCGATATCAAGATGAGTTGACAAGTAAACACACCATCGAAGAAAACAAGAACAAAACGGAAAAAGATTTATATGCTCTCGAATGGAAGTAAAATATATTATATATAATTGTTAATTAGGTGGATTAAGCCTCCAGGGGGCTACCACTACATAAAAAACGCGCCTAGGAATCTACCTCATTAGTGGTGTGAAAAAGAGTTCAATTTAAATATAATAAAACAAATCTTACCTATACTATTATACCTATGTTTTTAATTGAAATATGAAGTCCTTCGATAATATATGCATTAGATGTACTATAATGTTAAAATAAACTAAATAGGTTTAATAATATTTTTGTTCATTTTTTTTAGATTAGAATTTTGTATGTCAAGTTTAAACTGAAGTTAGTTATTAAGCTGTATTTTCCAGTCTCTAGTCCATTTACATATATTGTTGACAGCTACTTATACTTTTTCTACAGCCTTTATTAGAAATACATGTTTTCATCAGATAATAGTTCGCACAATGAATGTTAATTGCACAATAATACATAGTACGATAATACTCGCATAATATAATGTATGTTATTACTATTTATAATTACAATTTGTAATAACGTATATAAATTATCCATTTTAAAACTTATATTTTAAAGTTACTTTGTTCCATATTCTATATTATGTTAGGTATTGGAAATAATTCATATATTTTTATTAAAAATGTCATCTTATATCAAAGCCAATCAGTCTTATAGAATGTGTGTTTGATATGATATGATATTTATAGTTGCGAGTTTTTAACACTGAGTGCTATATCAACATAAAATTCTAATTTAACAATAAGTAAAACTGTTTTTTACATATAATTGCACTCTAAGTTTATACCTATATAAAAGATGTCTAAATTATGTGAAAGTGTACACATCTTCAAAATTCATTAATTTTTTTTTTAGTTAATTCAGAACAAGTAACTTTATCATATCATATATTATATAACAATTTGTGCATTAATAGTAAAAATCGGCTCTTCCTACGTGACCCAAACGCTAATAAATGCAGTTTTAATTTTAATGTAATAACGAACCAGATACAGTAGCACACGACAAATATATTTATTGATTTTACTGAGGGCCAAGAACTTGACCTTGATATCTAAAACAAATGCAAAATGATAAATATAAGTTAACAAGTATACATATTTGTGTGTTTATAAAATGTTCCATTTTTACCTTTATTTCATCAATACTAGACCACTATTACTTTAAAATTATTAATTAATTATTATCTTCAATGTAATTTGATCACATGTTAAATATCATTTATTAACAGTATATTCATCAGTATATATTATTATCAGTAGCCTGGTATCCTACGAAATTATTGTATTATACAATATATTATTGTGTTAAAAATCTAAGTTTGATTATTTTTTACTTTTTAGTGAATGCATTAATTATTTTTTGAAGTAGGTTCAATTTTTCTCTAAATTTTATTCTCTTAATTTCCTCTATGAGAGTTGGAATCGGAAGGTCTCGATGTGTAATTGCGCCTGTAGTATCTGGGTGCATCCGCAATACTTCTCAGGATATTATTCTCAAATTTTTGTATTATATTGATATAATTTCTCGAAAACCATCCCAATAACAAAATTTCAAATGTCCATATAAGTTTTAACACTTTCTTATATCGCAATAACATATTATGTACGAATAATTCATATTTTCTTCCAAATATCCAATACAATTTTTTTATATTGTAATTATAGTTCTTTCGATATGTTACTTTCCACAAAGTTTTATGTCAAGATTCATCCCAAGATTAAAAAATACAGCTGAAGCAAAAACTTGGCGAAATGAACACCGAAGACGATGAACGCAGTGGACGCCCAAAAGAGGTTGTTACCGACGAAAACATTTAAAAAATTCACACAAAATGATTTTGAATGACCGTAAATTCAAATTGGATAAAATAGCAGATACTCTAAAGATATCAACTGAACGTGTTCATCTTATCATTCACGAATATTTCGGTATGTCTCTGTATAAAATGGGTGCCGCGCGAGCTCACTTTTAACCAAAAACAACAACGAGTTGATGATTCGGAGCAGTGTTTGAAGATGATCAAATGTAATAAACCCGAGTATCTGCGTCGATATATGACAATGGATGAAACATGGCTCCATCATTTCACTCCGAAGTCCAATCGATAATCATCCGAGTGAACTGCACATGATGAACCGACTCCAAAGCGTGGAAAAACGCAACAGTCGGCTGGCAAGGTCATGGCGCCTGTATTTTGGAATGCGCATGGAACAATGTTTATTGATAACCTTGAAAAAGGAAGAACCATCAACAGCGACTATTACATAGCGTTATTGGACCGTTAAAAGACGAAATCGCCGAAAAACGGCCGCATTTGAAGAAAAAGAAAGTGCTGCTTCACCAAAACAATGCACCGTACCACAAACCAGTGAAAACGATAGCAGAAATCCATGAATTGGGCTTCAAATTGCTTCCTCATCTACCGTGTACTCCAGATCTGGCCCCCAACGACTATATCCTATTCTCAAATCACAAAAGAATGCCCGCTGGGAAGAAATTTCCGTCGAATGAAGAGGTGAGCGACGAAACTGAGGCCTATTTTGATACAAAGGACAAATCGTACCACAAAAATGGTATTGGAAAGTTGGAGGGTCGCTATAATCAGTATATCACCCTTGAAGGGAATTATGTTGAATAAAAAAACTAATTTTGCCAAAAAATGTGTTTTACTATGGTAGGCCGAGGACTTTTCAATTGACCTGTTATAACTCTAATTTTATAAATTGCTACGGAACACAGGACATATTTTTATGTTAAATAATATGGAAAGAGAACTTATTTGAAGTTTATAGTACAGGTAAGAATGAAATATGGTCATGTTTATATACCTTTTCTGTCTATTTGTTATTATACTTATATCTTTCTGATTTTACAGATATTTCGAATCAATACAAATATGGCAATAGAATCTTTGAACAATGTATTAAAAACAGATTCACTAAGAAGGAATGCTAGGGTATCAGTTGAAAAACTATCAGATTCGTTGGATGATCTTGTAAATTTGATAATTTGGAAAAGGATTTAGAACATTTAGACCAAACGCTAGTATCTATCAGTATCGTATAATTATTAGGCCCCATAAGAGAGCAGAACGTACCAAAAATAAGTATAATATACCTACAGTTCAACAAAATTCAGGCAAATTTGAAGTCAAATATTATAATAAAATATACAATGTAAATATCAATCAAATCTGCGAGAATAGTTGTAAAACTTTGTATTGTAGAATGTGTAAGATTTGTGTGTATAGGTATGTCTGTAGCTGTCCAGAGTATACGATAAAGAATGTGTGCAAGCATGTGGATTTAGTATATATGTATGAGAAGATAATGGGCACTAATTCTTTTGCAGATAA
Organism: Rhynchophorus ferrugineus; assembly: GCF_030347505.1. Taxonomy (NCBI): domain Eukaryota; kingdom Metazoa; phylum Arthropoda; class Insecta; order Coleoptera; family Curculionidae; genus Rhynchophorus; species Rhynchophorus ferrugineus. The sequence continues at coordinate 82,530,444 of NW_027472580.1, read as the reverse complement.
TGTAGCTAGTGCTCGGGGAGAGATCACTGATCATACCAAAAAAAAACACATAGTGAGAAGCAAACAAGCAAATAAGGAAAATGGCATCGATAACAGAATAGACAATACATCTATAGATTCGAAATCAATCAATCAATCAAAGAAGATTACATTTTCTTTATTTATTATGTTCCATTTATTACAATAAAATTTGTTAAATGATGTAATATTTCAACATTATTTATACGACATTATCTGCTCCGAGAACTTATATAAACCGAAAGAAATAAATAAAGCTTCAAATTCTATGTTATCAATTTATTTCTACCACTTTCTATTAAGTACAACTTATATTTACACTATGCTGAAAATTCATGGCACTTCGTTTAAACATTTAGCTTTGTTCTTTTTTTTAATATCCGTAAAATTAAAAAGATATAAGTATAACAACAAATAGTCAGAAAAGGTATACAATCATGACCATATTTCATTCTTACCTTTACTATAATCTTCAAATAAGTTATGTTTCCATATTATTTAACATCAAAATATATCCTTTGTTCCTTCCAATTCATACCTTATACACTTATTTTCACATTATCTGCTACTAATATTGCCTATGAAATAATTATTACCTCAACAAAAAAATGTAAATACAAAATTAACCTAAAAATGACTTCTAACCACAAATATGGAAAACAATAAGGCGTGTTTAGAAAAGGACGCGTAGTTGTGAAAACTATCAAGCTAGATTAGAACAAGTGCGCATGTGTAGTTCCAGCCAACCGAAACTTTTATAAGCATGTATGTGTAGGTTTTTTACTGTCGTCTATTTAAGGTGGTGTCTATGTCTCACCCACTCTGAAAGTATACTGTATCTACCATTCACCTTTTCTTGGAACCGATAACCACTTATAAAGGTTTTTTCCTTTTCCAAATAAACTAGAAGCCAGGTAGCGGCAATAAAATAAAAAAAACTGACCTGTCCGAAAGACCGACAAATATGCAAATATTATAAAAACGGTATTTTGAGAAAGAAATATAATAATTTTATAACCATATTTAACAAACATATTAATTTATGTCTCTGACATCCTAAACAATAACATAATATAATAATATAATAAACGTACCTACATATAGTTGGCACAAGAAAAATATTACAAAGCAATGGAAAATATAAACGTGTTAACTCTTCTACTTCTGACTGAGCTATAGAAAGGATTATTTATTTTACGTATTGATAAACAGCGTGTAGTTAATTTTAAACTAATTCTACTTCCTGAAGCAATAATTAAAGAAAATAATGTCAATTATGACCACCGAAAACACGCTAACCGAATTTTATAGTTATTTATTGATTATTCATTGCCCCTTCGAATTTTTTAAATGACAATCAAATCTTACAGCGACGAAATTGTCTATCAGTTAATATAAAACGGGTAACATATCTACAAATAAACAAATAACACGTACTTCAAAAATAAGCAATCAGATGGCCCATTATATTTTATAATTTTAGGAATAATGTTTAGAACACTATAATATTCGAACTAAAAATACTGATTAATTTTAACATTAATTTATGTGAATGTTAAGTTACAAATGGTCGACGAACGGATAAACAGGATAATTAGATTAAGGTCAAAGTTATTCCGGAAATAGTGAAGGAGAAGTAAAAGGTGGAGGTGGAGTTGTCATAATATTTTATACCCTCCGCCCACATGGTACCAATTCAGGCGTATTACCAACCGGCCCCGCATATTTAAATTGAGAATTTAAAGAAGTATGTTTCATATAGAAATAAATATAAACAAAGAACATTCAATTTTTTTGTCCCTTCATTGCATGAAACACTTGTTGAGCGTTACAAGATTTTTTGACCAAATTAAATGTTTAATTAGCCAGAAAACTTTTAATTTATTCCGACAGTTTAAGCCAAGGCGCAAAAGAAACGTATTACCAGTTTCGGAGTGGTTGAAAAGGGTCTCGTAATTTGTCAAAAGTATGGAAGCGAAAAAATGAAAAAGTTAGCCGCCCTCCTGTTAATTATTAGAGTAGAGTTACAACCGGCTGAAACTGTAATATAGTCTCAAAAATAGGGATTTTACAGCAGATATAACAAATTACTTAAGAATTACACTTTCTGTCAAAGTTTATTAAATATTTAAAAAATGTACTATTATAACCGTCAAATTATTTATTATTTATATTATATTATAAACATTTTAATAGCAATTAGGTATAATAATTCAAAGCATGTTCAAGTTATTATATCAACCAAATAGTCACTGTGCGACATCTAACGTCGTAGTCTATAAATTAATTCAAATATAAATTAATATAAATATATTAATAATAAAAATAACCAACATCAAATATTAATACTAAAACGTATATTATTCTTTGTATTAATATATTATAGAACAACCTACAACTGATTAAAAATTATATTTCTTAATACTTAAATTCCTGTATGTATTCATTACAGAAACCTATTCAGCAGCCATTTTAATATCTGTAGTCTCTGTCCATAGATGTCACAGCAAAAAGCTTAATAAAAAAATTGTTATTATAAGGTTTTTTAAAAAGCCACGGTAATTATATTTCTCTTTTCATATTTCTAACAGTAGGTTTATTCTAACTTTCTACATTATTGTTGTTAAATTATGAAAGAGAAGTTATTTTGGTAGAACAAAATGTAGGAAATAGTTCGGATATCTTCGGTTATAGTCGGCCGTAGAGTGAACTAAGAATTCTTTTCTGTGATTGGTCCAAAAATCTCCCGCCACCAAAACGTCTAATGTTATTGTAGGTACCCCTATAGCCAACAATGAGCAGCCTGTAAACGTGAAACACTGTAGAGGTAATCGATGAGATCTCAATTCTTGGATTTTAATCGGTTTCGTTTTTAAAATTGCGTTATCGCGGTGGTCGTTTTGGCCGAGGCTTGATTTTAATCTATTTCGTGACGAAAGTGTTGGGAATTTATCTATTTTAAGATGGAGAAGCGAATAGAATTGGAGAAAAGGGGAAAGAACTGTGCCGACGTAAGTATACAGAAAATTATATCGATATAAATGTTATCTCCGTATTGCATGTGCCGGACTCCAGCATTTTCTTCGTTTGTTTCTAAGCAAAAAGGGCAATCTTATCAGTTTAATATGTAATAAACCACATGTTTGGAAAAAATAGTTTTTGTAAACGTGTCCTTCAACATAATGCCTTAAGGTATCGCAAGTGGTTTCATAGTATCGAAACATTTCTCTTGTTTTGGTTAAAAAATACTTCTTTCTGAATGAAATTGCCAATATTGTACATTAACTTCTAATAAGTAATCTACCGTTACGACTCGGTTTTAATATGATATGACGCTGTAGTAATTGTATGCTAGTATTTTCGTGTTCTTCCGACCTGTTACAATTTCTATGTTGTTATTTAAGCAAATGGCGCCCTTTTTTATTTACAACTCTTTAATTTTTTTATGCGCAATACTTTAAAAATAATAATTTACATAAAATGGTACCATACTGTTAAAATTTTGTTAATTTCTAAAGGTAAGCAAGGTGATATTGATAACTAAGGCCTTTACCAAAGAAAATTTGCGTAATTTAAATTATAACCTATAAATAAAATCTGGAAAAATGTGAAACAAAGAACGAAATTTGTCATAGACAAATATCAGTAGCATTGATTCATTTTGAGCATGCTAATCTGTGTAAAACATAAATAGCTTAAGACGGGCGCCATGATTAACTAGTGCAGTAATTCAAATAAAAAAAAAAGTAAAATACTTTCGACTTATTAACCATTTTTTAGATTAAAGAGTTGAATTTGGATAACTGTAGAAGCACAAATATAGTCGGTCTGACCGATGATTTCACAAATTTGGAAAACCTGTCGCTGATAAATGTCGGCCTGACTTCATTAAAAGGATTCCCCAAACTTCCAAATTTAAAGAAACTTGAACTAAGTGATAACAGGTACGAATATTAATATTTTGTTATTATATTTTTTATTAAACTCTATTGTTTTCAGAATATCTGGGGGTTTAGATATTTTGGAAACAAGTCCCAAATTAACCTACTTGAATTTGAGTGGAAATAAGATAAAAGACTTAGATACCTTGGAACCTTTAAAACATTTTAAAGAACTGAAAAATTTGGATTTATTCAATAATGAAGCTACTGGTATTGACAATTATCGTGAAAAAATTTTCAAAATGATACCTAATTTGAAATATTTGGATGGGTAAGTTATGCTAATATACATGAAAGATTAAAGTATGTTCATCATTTTCATTATACAGGTTTGATCCCGAAGATCAGGAAGCTGAAGATAGTGATGGAGAAGAAGAATTGAATGGCAATGATGGGTATGCAGATGATTCAGATGTTGGAGCAAGTTCAGATGATGTAAGATATTTATGAACCAATTAATGTAATTTCTATAAAATATTTCATAATTTTAGGATGAAGATCTTGATGATAGTGTAGAGCTTGGAGCTGTCTACTCAGAAAACTTAGATGAGATGTCTGATGAGGGAGATTATGATGCAGCAGAATATGAAGAGGAATCTGATGAGGACTGCATTGAAGAGGAAGAATTTTACGAAAGTGAAGATGATGTGCAATCACTAAATGGTAATTACATTTGTTTATCTTTCTTTATTATTTGATTTAAAATTGTTTAGTGCGTGGGAAGGATGGAGAATCCAGTAAATAGAAAAAATTATTAGAATATAATAATGGCCAATCAATTGGTAATATTTGCTTTTTTCTAAAAGAACAATTTTTATTGAGTATTTTTGATAATCAAAAATCTAAAAACTGGTGTTCCAAAGCTTTTTAGTAAAATAGTGACAAGCAGTATAAGTATTTTAGTGTTAAATGCCTTTTTTAAACTTGAAGTATGTTAGTATTTTCTATAGTTTTCTATACTTAGTTTTATCAAACAATTAAATAATTGTTTACTGTTCTATTAATCTTTGATGAATCACTGATCTAATGTATAAATTGAAATATTGTAGTGTGTTTATTAAGATGAATGAAATATTATAGACTGTATTAGAGACTTCGATCCCAGTTATTTCTCCTAATCTCAGGATTTCAGAGTCAGCAGAGAATTCTGGGATTCCAGAGTAGATCTAATAATTAATCATAAAACAAAAAATTATGAGACTTTTCTTAAACTAAAGCAAGTACTTATTTACAGTAGACTTTTTTGAAGTTTTTTCTTTTTCAAGTAAAAGTTCTTGTTGATTAATTTGACTGATGAATCATAATCAATCCTAGGAGTTGATTGTTAAGAAAGGTAAAAAGACCTGATGACCTGCCTTATTTAGATTGTAAAAATAAAATCTAAGATGTAATGCATCCTATGCTTTTTTCTCAATATGTTCCTCAAATATGCAAGAATATGAAGATGCTGAAAGAGATCATTTTAGGTTCATTGGAAGTTTGTAAAATAGGTATATGTCTCATGAAACTCATCTCCACTGCATTGATTTTTTGTTTATTAATTTTATTCAAACAGTTTCAAATTCACTTGCCGGAGATAAAGTTTTTATACTATTTTCTTTTAGGATCTGCGGCATTTCTTTCAATTCACTATTAATTTTAGATGTGTTCAAGTTTCATTTTGCTTATCTTAATACCGAATATCTGGAGATTTATCAAATTTAATCCAAATTTTCGGGAGTAGAACGCAATAGATCGAATAGTTTAGTAATAATTTATTTATTTCAACTGTATATAGAAGAAATTAATTATGTTTTTGGTTTTGCAGTGTCGAGGGGTAAAAAGAGAAAACATGAGGATGGCGAGGACAATTAGAGAACAAAATATTAGTGTGTATACCGAGAGTGATAATATAAACAGTTAATTGACCAAAAAAAAAACAACAAAAAAAAATATTGCGTTTCCAACGTGGCGAGAAATGTCACCAATTTATTTGGTGTCTTTCCTGGCTGTGGTTTTTTTTACTTTACAAAAAAATTTTACCGCACTCCCTCCAGGCCCCTCCGTCACATTCATACAGGGCAACCATCGGCACACCCACCATTTTGTGATTGTTTTTCTTCGATCATACCAAGATCATAGAGCAAGCACGGAGGATCATAATTTCAACAACATTTCCAATAATCTATGTATCATTAATTAGAATATATTTTTTCGTTTATTTTTGTGTTTCATAATGTATTTCATGATTAAATCAAAATTATAATTTTTTTGTATTGTAAATAATAAGGAATTAGTTAAATGTTATTTAACTGTCTTCTTCGGAAATATCTGTGAATTTTTATAATATTTTTATACGTATTTATGAGGAAGTTGTTTCAGTGCTTGAGGAAATTTGTAAAGTTTCAACTAAAGATGCGGAGATATCTTTTTGATGGATATGTACATTGAGTCGTTATTGGAAGCAATTTTTTTCGTATGCTCTCTCATCTTTGTTGCTATTCATTTTTAGAGTTTGACATATGTATATTTAGAAAGCAGTTGCTATATTGTTTAACAATTGGTTCAACTATTGAACGTAAAATATTAGTCTATGTTGTAATTTAAATTGATAATATTGCATCCATTCAATTTCCGACATATGATAACGTATGATATTAAACATATCAAATTACCATATATACTAACCTGATCTTGTGTTGAAATTGTACAATATTTTCTTCATCTTTGGATTCATTTTCTTTCGATTTCTCCATTCACTATCATCAAAACAAAATTGTAAAGTAACACAATAACCAGCCAGTATGGTTGATAAAAATTAATTATGTCATATAGAGTATGTCAATGAATGAAAATATATTTTGTACAGGAACGCAGATTACGTTCCCTTCTTATTTCATAGGATAGTAGTTTGTAGATTGTTTCTGCATCCCTTAATTAAGTTATTCTGGATTTATGTTATTTTCCATAAAATGAAGAAATTCCGACTAAAAGAAAACATTTTCGTTCTCGTCGTTCAGTCCCGAACGGGAGTGCCTCGAACGAGCAAGTCATAATCAAAACATGTATTTAATTCTAAATAGATAACGGATTAGAGTTTGGGGTATTCCAAGGAGGTTCGGCGGCGGAACGACATACAAAAATAAGAAGGATATTTGTTGTTTTGCAACAACAAGCAAGTAACGCGTTTCGGAGAGAAAAAAAAACAAAAAAATCATTCATAAATCGAAATTATTAAAATTATACCTAGAGGTAAAACCTGTGCCTTGACTTTAGCAGCGTACCTAAATTTTATACGTTTTTAAAGAAACTTGCTTGTTCTTGTAAAAGGGTGGATGTAATAGGTTATTTCGAAATTTTTCCGTCAACAACCAGCGAGCTCGATTTTTCGTAGAGCGGGACGTTATATTTTTTTATATAATATATATAGAAAATCTTTTAACGGAAGTTTTCTTTTAATAAAATAATAATTATGTTAAAAAGTTACGTATCAAAATAAAATGGTTTTAATTATGTGTCGTTTTTCTTTCTGCCAAACCTGGTGTTCAACAAATTAACCATAATTAATTAGTAAATTATGATCACTAAGCATATCTAGTATTATTAAAAAATAGATAAGTCATTACCGTCACTCATTTTTATATAATGCTCAAGTGATAGTTTGTAGTAGTCTTCATTATATTATATAATTTCAAACGTATTTAGGTATCATAATGGTTTAATTTCAAACAGAAAACACCAACTTACTCGTTTAATTGTTGCTTTTCTTTCAAGGTTCAGTTTGCTTATCTTCCTCTTTTTGAAAGTTTGAAATGGTACTTTTTAAAACATCTTTCGAAAATGAAATAATACCTGAGAAGACTGCCTTTAGGGATTATTTTGGAAATAGTTCTTCACAAATGACATTTGATTTCTCTTAATATGCACCCAGTATCACTAGTTAATAACCACATAGATTTTAACTATCACATATGTTTGCTGTCGCTTAAATTCGCCCTATTATTGTTGAGGGTTGATATCAGGAAATAAAGTAAGGTCAAAGCCTAAGTAATTAGTAAATTATGATTTCAGTATTTATGTAATGTTCAAGTGATAATTTGTAGTAGTCATCATTAATATTTTATAATTTCAAACGTATTTAGGTATCATAATGGTTTCATCTCAAACAGAAAACACCAACTTATTCATTTAATTGCTGGAGATAATTTTTTTATGTTTTTCAATTTTGTGCATTGCTTTTTATAGATTGTAAAACATAAAGTTTCGTTTTGATATACTAGTATGTTAATTAATCTTTATTTAACTGGCTTTCAGAAACAGTGAAGTGTGATCAAAAGAGTAACTTTTAATACAGCCAATCGGCAAAACATCGCTCATCTATGTAATAAAGTTCGAATTTAATTATTAATAGCTAATAATTAATGTAACTAGAACTATGATAATGAAGCATAACACTTCTTTCAAAGAGAATTCTATAAAAGTTGCGTATAAGCCAAATAAAGGAAACGTTATATTACAGATGTACTCTTAGTGACAGTATTAACCACGAAGAAAGATGTAAGTTCTAAATAGCAATTCCATGCAAATTTTAAAATATACTTACAAAGAAGCCGTTTAATATATATTTAATACTTGGAAATAACGTCAATTTTGAACAAATGAGAACGCGAAATCATCTTATATTTTTTAATTAGGCATAATATTGTTAGTTTTTATTGTAATTCTCGGACTACTAAAATTTCAGTGAAAACTGATTGTTTACGTGATACCATGAATTAAAATAATAACACTCAACTTATTACTACGCAACTTTGGTCAGTAGACTTTTCAATTCTACGGCACCATAGATAAATTATTTTAACGTCTAAATGTATAAAATAGAAACTAAATTATCCTACAGCTTGTATTTTAAAAACATTGTCAAGCATATTGACAGCTGTAATACCTAAATTGTTTATTAAATACCAATCTGCAAATTTTGTCATGACACCTAATGTCAAAAGTTTGTTTTTTATTTTATATGTCAAATTAATATTAGTATAATTTCTACTGGTTTGTATTTTAATTGAAGAATACATATTTCATGTGAAAGGAATCCTGAATGAACGCAGATATTGTTAATAGCAGAAAAATGTACTAAACTTGTTTATTTAAAATGTTCTTGTAGAAGGTGCATTGTTAGTCAGGTACGTTAATATACAATATTATATTGTTATTGCTAATGGTGTTTAGACATTATTATTAACTATTTTACTATTAAAAATATCTAATAAAATGAAAGAAATAAAACTCAAGATGTATTTGTAAATTTTTATTTAACATACTTCAAACATACACTCTATGGAGAATAAGTTAACGAAATATTACAACGTTAAGTAAAGGATATCTAAGCTACAAGTGTGAAACAACACAAAAATATTCATTTATACTAATAAATATTATTTTATTGTAAATTTAATATGATAAACATTCCATCGCCGGGGTAGCAATTTAATAAAATTAAGTACTTTAACAATAATTTATGTCTACAAAAAGGTAAAAACTTATTATCATGAATACTGAATATAAAAATAAAGTGAATAATGAGTTAATTAAATTCCTTTATAAAATGTCGAGATTCTTGTATGTTACATGATATGATTACCTGTTGAATGTATCTGAAGACATAAACTATTATTAAAATGAGGGCACGAGTATGAACATTTCCAAAAATATGAAAGATCGAAACAAAACTGTACAAAACTTATATGGTTTTATAATAGAAGAAAAACGTAATAGAACTTTTCTTTTTGAAGCTTCTGACTAGATTTGCATTATTGTATAACTTGAAACTTGAGCAATTTTTTGACAGTCTATGTTAAAAATGTTCATAACGCACAAGGTATCCTAAATGCATAAAAAAATACGTTTCAAATTAAAATGATATTATTATTAGAGTCCTAGAAGTTTCCTTACTAAAAAAAGAAAAGAGAAAAAGAGAGTATTTAAATATAATTTGCAGATTCTCTTGTGAGATAACAAAAACATATCTTAACAAAGATAACTATTAAACAAAACATTTAAAAAAACTATAAAAGTTGTTATAACTTTTAAGGCACATTATTTAGTCGTCATTATTAAAGAAATGATGGGGATTTACAACGGTTTGGTAAAGTTAGCTGGAAACATCCCTTTTTCACCATTTTCTTTGACGCCCATCAGCCATCCCTCTTCCTGCAACAAACATTGTTTATTAATATACAATTTTTATATTTATTTGCATATATTGATATCTCAGGCACGTGTACCCATGTTAGCCATAAAATTATATGAATCATATTGTATTTTATCATATGAATGATTCTAGTTACAATATACTAATTTAATTTCCAGATTGAGTATTAAAACCAGGAATTAATTGTTATTACTGAATATCCATTTATCTAGAAGATGAATTGATAAAAGCTATGTTCAAACAAAATATTGTATTTACTTTCGTTTTCCGCCCATATGTTTCGAAAATCATATCTAAAATTACAATGTCATTAAAAGGAAGAAAGTTCCTTCTGCTCTTTCCCTAGATATAAATTTCTAGGTGCAAGTTTCTCATATAATGTGGGCAGAGAGTACCTAACTATTACTTAAAATAATATACATTTTATATATCAAAGATACTGTTCAGAGTTAAGCACAAAAATATCTACTCTGAAATAAAAGAAATTTAGGTGAAGCAGGCACTTATATTGGTTGTAAATAAATATTATGAAGAAAGATGGTATTAGGAAGACATCCAATGTGACGATTTTGTGCCTCATTTTGTCACAATGGATGAGACTTGACTATACTTCAATGATATTGATCTTTAGCTATAAAACAAACTAGGATCCAGAAATCAACCGAGACATTAATTTACTTTTTTGGGATATAAAGTAAATATTGTTCCCATTTCCATTATTGCCAAATTGGTAAAATGATAAGCTTTGTGTAGAAGACTGAAAAAATGTGTGAGGTGTGTGTGAAATTGGCAAGTACAATAGAACAGTATAATAAATTAATTTGTAAATTAATTGTACTAAGCATATCTAATGTAAGATGTAATTAATAAAAAAAGGTGTTTGAACAACAACTTAGTATCACAAAATTTCTAATTTTGCCAATATTACAATATATATCTCACATATTCTCCAACATTTACCAGCAAAAGTAACCAACATTAACATTAGAATAAATATTAATAAATAATATGATCCATTAAAAATTCAGTTTCTAAGCTTGATGAGCTTCAGTTGAAAAGCTTTATTACAATAAATTCTAATATTGACAAGTTCAATCAATCTCTTTTAACTTTGAATTTACCTGTTCCTCTGGATCATCATATTCCACTACAGAAATCACTTCTCCTACTTCAAACGACAATTCATCTACATCTTCCCTAGTATATTTGTACGTTGCTTTAACTCGGTACAAGACTCCTGGTGGTAGATTTTCTGTGCTGGCACCTGAAATACATACATCCCAATAAATTCCTTCCTGTTAAATAAATTATGAAGAGCTGTTTACATTTAAATTGAAATTATGAACAGATACTGTCATAAATGAATATGTTCAGGAATATTTTGGCAGCAGAATGCTTTCGCAATATAAAATCCATTAAATTTAAATAACTCCAGCAGTAATATTTATAGTCTTGTTTATGACCTACATAATATAGGTGTTAACTTAACTATTACAGTATTTCGAAGTCAATTTTCTTGTAGGATTCAAGGTGAATAACCGTCTAGGTTTCATTGAGTAAACTTAGCAGCACTGAATCATCATCCCCAAAACAAAAAATATAATTTTTTTCGCTGCTATAGTTAAAAGTAACTTGTATTTAATAATTTTAGACCGTAAGTAATATGATAAAAGTTTGCAATTAAAGTTTTACTAGGTGAATGCTGATTTTAATTTGTTCTATTATCAATATATGTAATTTTTCTTATTAGGCTACCTAAGAAGTACTCTAGAAGCAGTGCGCCTAAATCACATTTGAATGAAAGAGTAATTTTATTAAATTGACTGTAATATTTGTACGCAGTCCAGTTCGGATATCCTGTATTTAATTAAACATCACTGTTGTTGAGTATAGAAATATTGATAAATGTCCATAGATAGTTTAAAAGCACTGATTTTAGGAATATATCAAAATAAGATAAAATCAATTTCTTCTTGTGACGTTAACTTTTTCCCTCGCAAACGTTTGGATGGATGATGGAAAAATAGACATGAAAAGACCGTTGTCAAATTTGGTCAATATGAGGTCTAATTATACTTTAACTTAATTGCATCCAACCTTGTCTTTTTGTTATTGATAATGTGTTCTGTTTAGAGAGATTCAAAGATCGTATACTTACCAACAGGAATATCATACAGTTCTTCTACCCTTCTATTGTCTGCAGGCTTTTCGGCGGGTGTGGTGGTATTAGTAACGGTAGTAGAAGGAGTTTGTTCGTTATTAGGTACGTTGTCGACGGGGTCTACGCTAGGAGATTTGCCGTCTGGACTTGTATTGCCGTTTGTTAGCTGTTTAGCAGGTGACGTGGGAAATGTGGCTGAGGGGGGAGTAGTGGGTGTTGTTGGGATAACGGGTTCCGGAACTTTAGTCGGTGTGGTGGGAGAAGAGTTTCTCGAATCGTTAGATACCGGAGATTCAGATTTGAATGGTGTGGGTTCGGTTTTAGTTGGAGAGCCTTCGCTAGCTGCAAAAACACGCCACAAAAATGATGTTAGTCGTACGAAACCATTCAAATATTATAAATAAAAAACATAAACCGAAATCATGCCAGTTTTCTTCGTTAAAATTTTTTAAACAATTAGTGATTATTTAAAAAAAAATTAATATCAATAAAACACATCATTGATAACTTTTCTCTTAATTTTTACATACACATGTACGTGTTTATAAATTTTTATCCCTGTTATTTAATTATTCATGATTAATTTAAGTTGTAGCAAACTAAATTATTAACAGAGTTGATATTTTCAATAAGAATAACTTTTTGATGTTAGGCGATGTGAGAGCGGAGGAAGTGTCAGTATTCGATACCTTTTTTTGTTTTGACAAAAACATAATACATTTATGACTAATATTCTTTTATTATTGTTACAATAGTGATGTTGCAGTTTTTAAGCAATTACTGTTATAATTGTTATACTGATGCCTAATTATTTAATACGCAATATTTCATAATTTCTTTAAAGCCTTTTTATAGTACCTTTATATCCCAAATTGTTTATAATTTTCATCTCTACAGGCAATAAACCCTAAGCATTTTTGTTTATAATTTAAGATATTACAGTTCATAAATAATTAACAAACTCTTACCGTCATATGAAGGTGGCCTTTTATATTTCAGGATTTCAAATTAATTATCATCTATCAACAACAGCTATTTCGGAAAATACTACCTTTTAAAATATTCATAATTCATAATATCAGGTACAATATGCAAAAAATATCGTCATCATCAATTTATAGTTGGGGATAGTTTTCGTTTCTAACCAATTGTTGCCACAGGACTTCACCAAATATCGCCCAATCGTACCTGGCTTGGGGCAGTGTTACCATCCTATTATTTAGATTAATCCTTATAATCTTGGACCATGTTTTTTCAAGTTGCTTGTTGCACCCGCAAGGGTAATTTCCCCACAGAAATATGTGAGGAATTCGTTCACTTTTTATTCGACAAATATGTTCAAACCATTACATTCTACATGTCTGGATTTGTTCCTCAACTATGCATCAAATATCTTCATTTTTAATACAATTTGCTTAATTAATTAAAGGTACTAACTCAGCGTCTTGAGCTGTTTCATTAGACATTGCATTCCTCATATATAGTTACGAGTACTTCCTCATCCGCCATATTCGCAAGATTTGCCACTCAGCATTTTCCGAAAAATAATTTTGTGTAATTAACGTTTCGGAATTATTAATTTGCTGTTTTGGATAGTGATCTCTTAAAACAAAGAGAATGCAACTTTCATTTCGGAGAAATAAGCAAAGTTATCAATGAAGTGTCGTTGCAATTTTACAAATCAATGTGAGTAATTCATTCTCAGAAATATGTTAAACCACTACACAAAAAAATATGACAAACATGTAATATACCTCGGATTGGTGTACTGTTGTTGACGATCAGTTCTGGAGAGTTCTTGGTTATGCTTGTTGGCCTTGGAAGACTGGTTGTACCATTAGTTTTCTTTATGCTGTATGACCCCCTTTGACTATCTGTAGCTAATTTGTCCACAACTCCTTCTAATTCACCAAAGATCTAAAAATATAAATAGTCAATAAAAACAACAATATATTTCTTGAAATTATATATTAGATGACATATTTAAATATAAGGTATATCATATATATTAACACGTCGGTCATTGCAGATTTTCTTTTTAGTACGAGACATTTTCAAAAAATAAATTATATATTTTCTCGAATTACAAGGAAATAACACACAAATTGAGAACGTTTTGTTTTTCCTGTTGGATTTAAAGTTGCTGTTGTAGGCTCTCTGATTCAATTGATAAAGAACCGCTCTATTCACCATGTATTGTTCATTATCATTTCTTCCGATTGATGTCACATTTTAGCTGAGCAATATTGGAGCATCAAATATGCTATTTAGTATTTTTATATACTATAATTAATATATATTAAAAATTGATTATTATAACAGATTAACTTTTAATCGTCAGTCAATAAGCCTTCGAACTTTTTTGGCCCTTCAGACTGTTCTTTGTCATTGACATCAAATTTACCACTTTTTTTATTAATCTCTTAGAACTTATCAACAATCTGCCCGTGGGCAATAAGTATTATTTTATGATTTCCTTTATACAATATAACTATACTGACATGTAGAAGATGCCTTCAGTAAGTAATCTGCTGTACAAACTTATAATCCATATCTTATTCTAAATACTATTCTAGGTTATTCTAAAGTCTATCCTAATTTATTCTAAAGACTAGTCTAACTTATTCTAAATGTTATTATATCTCACTCTATGTGTCTATTATTCAGTTCATATGGTAGTTTGCGTTTGAGCCTACGCTGCTGCTATCACGCATCTTTAACTGTTTGGTGAGTGCATTGTAATTCAAATCACACTCGTTATTAGATCACTAAGGGGATATCGCGCTTAATTAGTTTGTTGGAGACGTAATATGGGGCATCAACGACGACTCGCAACACTTTATTCTGAAACCTCTGAAGGATAGCTATGTTGCATTTGCTAGTAGTACCCCACAGTTCAATACTCTAAGTCCAAAATGTTGAAAAGTATTGACTTATACAGCAAAACCTTGTTATCTAAGGATAATTTAGATTTACGCCCTATCAGCCAATACATTTGGTTTAGTTTAATACCAAGCTGTTTGCCTTTTGTCACTATATCCTTTTTCCATGCTAAACGTCGATCAAAATGCATTCACGGATATTTAACATTGTCTGCTTGCGGTGGTTCATAAACATTAATTTTTACTGAGGAACAAGTTCTTCTACAAAGGGTGAATGTCGCATGGTTTTTGTCTCATTTGCTTTGATATGCCATATTTTCAACCACAATGCGACTTTGTTTAGATGAAGTTGGAGTTTGGCTGATATTGGATCCTCGTTTGATGATAAAACCGCTCTATCGTCAGCATATGTTGCAACAGTAGTGTTTCTTGAAATCGGTAGTTGAAATATATATAACAATGGACCAAGGATACTGCCCTGCGGAATACCTGAATATATTGAATGTAGATCAGTATATTCGTCATCCTGTTTCATAATAAATTTTCTGTCTGTGAGGTATGAGTTCAGTATTTGAAAGTGCCAACGGGGCAAAAGCTTTTTAAATTTCACCTACAGTCCAGGGTGCCACACCTTGTCGAAGGATCGAGAAATACAGCGGAGCAATATTTTTTATCATTTAAGTTTGTTGTTAATTTGGTTGACTAATCTGTGTATCTGTTCTCTTGTGCTGTGTTTATTACGGAAGCCAAATTGATGGTCTGGGGTAATATTTCTCTAATCTGTGATTATTTTGGTCTCTTAATGTAAAGTTTTTCAAAAACTTTGGAGATCACAGGTAACAGACTTGTAAGCCGATACGAGGAGGCATATTCTGATTTTTTCCATTGTTTAAGAATCATAGTGATTTGAGCCACTTTCCAAGTGCTAGGAAAGTAATTAAGTCTTAGCATGGCGTTAAATATTAACGTTATTAATTTGATGCACTCTTTCGAGAGCTCTTTTAAGATTCTTCCAGTAATTAAGTCAAAACTATGAGCTTTTTTTATTATATATTTCTAAAAGTAACGAAAACCAAAATTGCAATTTTGAGTGTGATAATTAGCTTAGTGTGAATATACGCTAAATTTTATTATTATTTAACTAATACATTGTTACTAGTAGTTTTCCAATCCAACCTACAATTTATCTTTATGATAACTTAAATCTAGGTATATAACTAGGAGGATCCATCGGCCCTATCTCAGTCTCAGGTGAAATAATGTTTATACATGTCACTGCTGTATTTTTTAATATATTCACCTCACTACACAACACTACACAATATGAGATGGTTTGATACTGATGATGGTGCTGGTGGTATCCAAAAGTTGCAATATTTCAATATTTCATGAGAATGGAGTCTTTCCTCATGCCCCCTTGCAATTCTCTTGATTTCCTGACTGTAGGTATCTAAAGGTCTCGATATAGGTAATCAGTCCTATAGTATTTGGGTACTCCCACAATACCTCTCAAGTCTTTGTTCTGAAAAATTTGTATTTTGTTTATGTTACTCTTTGCAGAACATCTCCATAATTGATCTCCGTATGTTCATATAGGTTTCAGTATTTGCTTATATAATAGCAATTTATTATGTACTGATAATTGTGATTTTCTTCCAATTAGCCAGTACATTTTCCTATATTTCAACTCCAGTTTCAAAGCTTGTGTATAACCGTGTGTTTTCCAAGCTTGTGTCCAATTATTTATATTGTCACTTGCCTGTTGTAATTTTCTCGTCTTTCTTCGTGAGACTTCTTCACTATTGTCTCCGACAGCTATAATCGCAGTATGATCAGCAAATGTAGCCATCGTAATATTTTCCATTTGTGGTATATCACAAGTGTAGAGTAGATAAAGCATTAGTCCCAGTGCATTCTTGTGGTACACCTGGTTTAGCTTCTTTTATTGTAGAGTAAGCTTCTTCTTGTTTGACTCTAAAAATTCTGGTGGTGATGTATGATTTTAATAGTTCGGCGTGTTGTTTTGGTAACATTTTCTGTCGTTTATGAACAAGGCCTTCATGTCAAACCTTATCGAAGACTTGTACCACATCTAAGAATATAGCTGAGCATACTTTTTTACTTTCGTAGGCTTTTTCAATAACATCTGTTATTCTGTGGACCTGGTCAATTGGTGAGTGTTTCGTAATAAACCCAAACTGGTGTGTAGGTATTAGGTTTTTTCTCTCTATGATATTCGCTAAATAACTCAATGATACTATAAGACTATCATTTTAATTAATTTGATACTATTTCAATATATAGCTGATCAAAATACATACCAGCACCTAATAAAATAAAACATCTTAATATTAATTCACAGATCACTCATGTGCTGTTTTCCATTTTCTAAAAGTCAATTTCTTACTCTTTTTGTTGTTAAACATTTAAGATTAACTATAAATCATTGACATTGCTAAAATTTAATGGTTCTATTAGTTCATAATGAATATAATTATTTAACGAATACATTAGCATATAAAACGAATCATAATCATTATAAATGCCGAAATGTGATGCATTACGTCGTACCGGATCCAACCCACTGGCAAAAAACTGGTTCCTAATAATTTATTCTATCATCAATGTTTTTTTTTCTGTTTGCATTTTATTACCCGTTTAAAAGCAATCTTAACAAAACCTTATTTAAGCAAAAGGCCAACCAGGTATCACAATAAAATACGGACTAAAAAAGAAAACGATAGTTCCTTTTAAATAATTACACAAAGCGTCCGAGGACTAGAATGTCGCCGCTGAAGGCGACCGATGCAAAAAAAACACGCATCATCAAATGAGAAATGCAATTAAAAGTTCATCGCATCTCAATTTCCAAACGCAGCAGACCTGGTTAAATTAGAAAATCAAGTCAACCAGATAGTTTTGTCCCACTAAATGCTTATAACAAACCACTGGGTAACATGCAATTATTTTATCTAATATTATAATCTCCAGTTTTCAAAGTACATTTGCTATGCAGTTTTCATAAATAATGGTTTGACATATAACTTAATGACACAAATACTTAAACACGTTTTGTGTAATTTGTAATCGGGCCTTGATTTAGTGATGTGCTAACGTAATAATAACTGAAGATATCAGTGGCAATCATATTCTTGTATTCTTCGACGTTTATGTCATTTTTGGCCATCTCCGAATATTATTTTGCATAAGCTACCGGAGTATATGTTATAAAATTCAAATATTATACTATCCAATTATAGTTTGTTCTATTGTTATGCCATTTGGTTAAGATATGTTTCCTTTTAAGAATATACTCAATAATAAACTGGACAAAATGATAAACTTAAAAGGTGTGTCATTATTACTAAATTGTATATGACTAGCAATCTACAAGGAGATCTGTAGTCACTGTATTTTTTTCTAAATATCTAAAACCATCTATAAATCTAAAACTTTTGTTTATTTAATTTTAACATTAGCTAAATCATTAGATAATTGTACAAATAGAGTGATCTAAAATCGAAAATGTATCACGTACGACAAAAATGTGCAAGAAAGATCGTAATCGAAACTCGAAGATGTTTTAAAAAGTCCGTATTGATGTGAATTATTGGTGATTATATAAATATATGTGAATTAGTATAATGTTAAATTTATATGAATATATTTTTGAAGAAAACAGTACACATTCTTAAATAGAATTGCTTCATAATAAATTATTATATATTCATAAACTGCCTAAGTCATAAAATAATCATAAAATATAAAATGTCAGCATGTAACGCAACAGTAAAAATATATTTTATATATATTAAACACGCATTTATCATTAACTGCGAACTTTATTTATACAAAAGAAAAGTAAATGCACAACATGTTTCAAAGCAAGATCCACAGTTGCTTTCTTCATCATCAAATCAACAAAATGATTCGTTGAAAATAATAAGCGATATATTAGAGTGAAATACCGTCAAAAATACTTCAATATCAGAAAAATATTTAAGATATCTGTTAAAGTATCACAGAGCAGTGTTTCTGGAATGTTGAATACCAATAATATTTTTCCTAAATCTAGTAATATTAGTGTTGTAATATTAGTTATTAGTACTACCAGTGTATAATATTACCAAATGGACTAAGAAATGACACATTGACTAAAACTACACAAAATTCACATACATTTTGCATTAACAAAATGATAGAAATATTGTTTCTTAATAATCAATAAATGCTTCTCTATGAATTGTAAAGTTATGTAATTATTCAAACATACAAAATATTTCATATATGTAGGCTCATCTAAGGTTTTTTAAAAACTCCTGTTGAAAAGAATAAAACCGATCATAGAGAGAAAAAACCTAATATCAACACACCAGTTTGGCTTTATTAACAAGCATTCAACGATTGACCAGGTCTACAGAATAACAGATGTTATTGAAAAAGCCTACGAAAGTAAAAAAGTATACTCAGTCAGATTCTTAGATGTAGCACAAGCCTTCGATAAGGTTTGGCATGAAGGCCTTGTTCATAAACTGCAGAAAACGTTATCAAAACAACACACCAAACTACTAAAATCGTACATTACAGCCAGAATGTTTAGAGTTAAACAAGAAGCTTACTCTACAATAAAAGAAGCTAAAGCATCTGTATCACAAGGAAGTGTACTGGGGCTAATGCTTTATTTACTCTACACTTGTGATATACCACAAATGGAGAATATTACGATGGCTACATTTGCTGATGATACTGCAATTATAGCTGTCGGAGATTATAGCACACGAAAATTACAACAGGCAAGTGACTATATAAATAATTGAACACAAGTATGGAAAATAAAAATTAACGAAAGTAAATCTGTGCATGTGCAGTTCACCTACAATCAGACCATACAAACAGCAATAACATTAAATAATACTATCATTCCATATAGCAACAACGTTAAATATCTCCGAACGATTCTTGATATAAAACTTCGCTGGAAGGAACATATAAAAAAGAAAAGAAATGAACTGGAATTGAAATATAGGAAAATGTATTGGCTAATTGAAAAAATCACAATTATCAGTACATAATAAATTGCTATAATATAATCAAATACTGAAACCTATATGGATATACAGAGTTCAATTATGGGGATGTTCTGCAAAGAGTAGCATAAACAAAATACAAATTTTTCAGAACAAAGTCCTGAGAAGTAGTGTGGGCGCACACAAATACTATAGGACTGACTACCTACATCGAGACCTTCAGATACCCACAGCAAGTCAAGAAATCAAGATAATTGCAAGGGAGCATGAGGAAAGACTCCATTTTCATGAAAATATTGAGGTATTGCAACTTTTGGATACCACCAGAGCAAGACACAGACTCAAACCATCTGATCCTGTGTGTTGTGTAGTGAGTGTAGTGACAGCAAGATGAAGCCTACTTCTACAATAAAAGAAGCTAAAACAGGTGTACCACAGGTAAGTGTATTGTTGCCAATTCTGGTCACAAATGGGAAGTATCACTATGGCTACATTTACTGATACTTGCTGGTGATGACTTGAATGGTGATACTTGCTGTTTGAAACTACAGCGAAGAATGAGAAAATTACAATAGACGTGTAGTAGTATAAATAGCTGGACCAACACATAGAAAATAAAAGTTAATCAAAACAAATCGATGTATATTGAATTTACTTGTAATCAAATTACACACACAACAAGAGCAATGAATAGTACATATAGTGCATATGTATGTACATATAGTTTATTCAAAGTTTATTTGTATATGCGTCATCGAAATTTGTGACGTCAAAACGTCGCAATATTGCCGCATTAATTCTGAGTCTTAGTTCAATTTGGCTTTGACATACAACAAAATGCTAATCTAAATAAAATAATTCAACAAAAATGTTATCAAATATAAATTATTTAAACATTATAGTACATCTAAAAACTACAGTTAATTATATACACACACACACATATATATATATATATATATATATATATATATATCATATATAATGATATATACACATACACATAATCATCTCATATAGCAACAACGCTTTGGGATGAATTTCGATGCAAAACTTGGCTGGAATTAGCACACTAAAAAGATAACTGGATTTGGAATATGTAAAAATGTATTGGTTAATTGGAAGGAAGACTCAATATTCTCTACATAATAATTTGCAGTTGTATAAGAAAATTCTAAATCCGATATAAGCCTATGGAATCTATTCGAAGAGATGTTGGTCGCGAAACGTAATAAAAATTAAATACAAATTGCTCAGAGATGCACTGAGATACTTTGAGAATGACCAGGGAACTCAAGAAATCAAGAGAACCGCAAAGAGACATGTTAATAT
The DNA here is from genome assembly GCF_030347505.1 of Rhynchophorus ferrugineus. Lineage (NCBI taxonomy): Eukaryota > Metazoa > Arthropoda > Insecta > Coleoptera > Curculionidae > Rhynchophorus > Rhynchophorus ferrugineus. The sequence goes on along the minus strand of NW_027472580.1, from coordinate 82,508,890 downwards.
CAAAGTGTCTGAGCAACTTTTGAGCAAGAGTCAAGTAGAATATAGTTAGTTAGTTATAGTAATACCCAGTTTTAAGTTGGTAACAAATTGTAGGTTTGCTAGCAATGACCAATAACAATATATTAATAAATAATGTATAAAAATATGTAATAACTACAAAATCACTTTATGGTATAAATGAATAGTTGCTTGTAAAGTTTTATGAATGTATATATAAAAGTTTAAATATTATTACCTTTGCTGACTCCGAATGGAAGGTGTGTTCGGCATTGAATAACGACTGTAGATTTGTGACCAAAAACAATACTCTTGAATCGTAGAGGGCGGGCAGTTCATCGTGCAATTCGGAGTTCAGCATCTCGTAGGTCCTCTTCGCTTCCTCGAGCTGTTCTCGACCTTTGGCGATCTTGGCGTCGTCGCGTTTCTTCATGTTGGTCTGCAAAGCTTGGAAGTTGTGCCTTTGTCCGTCATAATCAACTAGTTTTCTGCCCCTTTTGTCGATTTTTTTCTGTAAAATTAGGACAACTAATATTAGTCTTTATTTATCACCTTGTTCGATTTATTATTTAATATATGCTTATAATAATTTATGGTTATAATATATATATATATATATATATATATATATATATATATATATATATATATATATATAATATTATAAATCAAGAGTCTTCCCCTAAATATTAACGGAGGTTTAATAACTGAAGGGATGGTTAATTAATACTGACCATGAATATGAAGAATAACAAGACATTATTATAATTGTATATATTCTTCAATTTCAGATTTCAATCGCCTAAATTGAGTATGACATCTGAGCCAGTTTGTACTGTTAACAAACTGACTCAAAAACAAAATAAAACAATTGAGTTTCGGTCGGTCTACTAAGACTATTTAACAAAAAGGTAGCAATGAGATAAAAATATAAAATAGTAGTTTTTTTTCTAAAAAAAAAACACCAGATAAAGCTAGAAAAGAGAGAGAGAGAGAGGTGGTCCAAACATGTGGTAGTCGCAGGATGATAAATCCGGATTCTAGGGGGGGTGTTCCAGTACTTCCCATCCTAATTCCGATATTGTATCGAGCATGAGACGCGCTATATGAGGGCGCGCGTTATCCTGGAAAAGAATCACACTTCGTGCTGGAATACTCTCCCGTTTCGAGAAATAAGCGGGTTTCACGTGTGTTTTCAGAAGGTTGGAGTAGTATGCAGAATTAATTAACTTTACCCGCGGACCTGGTTGTCTTCACTTTGACTGGCGCTCTTTCCTCCTTCTGCCTCCACTCTTTAGACGACATCTTTCTTTCGGGAGTGTAATAATGTATCCATGCCTCGTCTGTAGTGACGATTCGCGTTAAAAAACCGCCTCCTGCGTCTAGTATCGCGTCAGCAAGCGGCGACAAACTTTCAACCGCGTAAAGTTTTGCTCAAAGTTCAACAGTTTAGGAACCCATCGCGCCCTTATTTTGCGATATTGAAGGTGTTCGTGGATGATAGACTCTCCACTATCAATACCGAGTTCAGCTGAAATGTCTCGAACATTCATCCTACGGTACTCCAAAATGAGTTGTTCTACGCGACGAATGTTGTGATGCTAGTTCGTGGTCGACGATCATGCGGGTCATTCTCGACGATCTCGCCGCCATTCTTGAATGCTTTGGCCCATTTAAACACGGCATCTTTACTCAGGCACTCCCTACCGAAATAATTTCGCAAACGCAGAAAAATTTCTGTCTTTTTAACGCCTTCCCACACTACAAAACGTTGCGCTACGGCGGTCGGCACTTGACGTTCACTCATGATCATAGCATGCGCACGAAACATGCACTCCTGACGAAAACTACGCCAGACTGTTCGTAAGGGACCCAGGTATCACATACTCAAGCCACCTACATATGCGCCATCTACAGCCTTTGTTTTCATCATATTTGAACACACAACATAGTTGAACATTTGAACATAGTTGAATCAGAGTTGCTCAGACAAGTTGCGATTCATATGTCGGAATAAGTAGTAATCAGAAGGATTAAGTTCTGGAGAATGGTGCGGGAGGGATAGCGCTTCCCATTTTATGTTTCCAAGTATGTTTTCACCAGTTTTGTAATACGTGGTTGAACTTTGTGATGCTGAAGAATAACATTGTTGTGTCTTTGGTCGTATTTCGCGCAGTGCTCGGCTAAAACGCACCAATTGTCGTTGATAGCAATCCATGGATGGTTTTCATCAGGCTTTAGCAGCTCATACTATACCATGCCAAGCTGATCCCACCAAATGCAGAGCATTAGCTTGGAGTCATTCGGTTGTTATGTGTCGTTAACGTTGATGAATGATCAGATGGTTCTCATGATATTTTTTTGCTTTGGATTATCGTAATGGTTCCACTTTTCATCGCCAGTAACAATATAGATTTAGCCGTTGAAGCAACATTTCACACATGACCAAACGCCATTCAATCTCTCTTGGCTTTAATTAATACCGCACATTCAATACATTTATAATACATAGTAACACCATCTGTTGTAAATCCTTTAAAAATTAATTTATAGGCCTAATATCTATTTAGTAGTACCTTTGTTTTTTCGTTGCTTTTTATTTTAAAACATAATTACAATTATTTTATAAAATATTGTGTTATTTCAAAAATATTCCCGGAAAGCAATTGAATAATCCGCAAATATTAGATAACTCGGTCAACTCACAAGTTAAAAATAGATAATTTTTCATTTTAATCGCCACAAATATTACCACAGTCAGACCAATAAAAATATATGTTATAAACAATTAAAGTTGATTGCATATTTTCTGAATACTAAACAGTTTATAACAAAACGTATTTCCACCTCTGACATCAATCATCAGCCTTGAAGGCACCGACGCAATTCTCCAATTCGCGAGGTAATGGTTTCGATTTTCGTATAGTTACAATCAGAAGATTCAGAAAAGCTCGATAAAAAGTGTCGTTTAGAATTAATCAGTCGAAATTGGCATTCATTAACCGTTGATTTTTAGACCCACTTAGAATATTTAAGAATAGTGTGGGTAGAGTCATCATATCGGGTTTTCTAATAGCGCCGTAGTTACTTATTAGAAGATGCTTCTTCATAATCAAAAGGTGATAAGTTAATGATATCCATTTTTGTGATCCAAATTGGAAGATACGAACCTAAGAGACACAAAATTTGCCAAACAAGAAATGAAAAATTCGATCTTCTAAAACAAAGTCCGTCCTTAATGATATAACACAATATTAACTAAGCTAAATTTAAGTATTACACATAAGTTACTATACTGTAGCGATCTTGAGCATGTCGAATTTTACATCGTGGAATAACGGTCTACAAAATACCCAGAAATATAATCCCAGATGTTGAACACGGGCGGGGTGCCAATTGGAACCCGACACCGAATAGCTGGCGGCAACCCCGAGACGTTTATCTGGGATATTATTGAAGGGTATTTCGGTCATTCAGTGCTCAACCCTCGTTTGGTTAAGACGTGCCACCATCGACTGCCCAAGCCTCGTCTTCAGGTAACTCCGCTGCCATCCGTTTTATTATTTGTATTTTCACATTTTTTTTATATTGCCAATAAATAACGGTCACATTATGTAAACACCACGGTTTCATTTCGATTTACCTCCATTCACCGAGCCACATCATATTACCCTAAAGTGGTGACCCCGACGTGATCTTTCGGAAAATTGGGTTTGGACTCGTGAATGGAGGGTACGTGGAACATGGTGTTTGGTATGTATTTTACGTGGCCGTTATATTTTTTTTGTTTCAAAATTTTAAATATTTTTAATTCGATCCGTTTTCAATTTTACCTTCAAGATTCATTTTCATTTTATTCCGATTAATTTCATTATTTCCAATTCATTTTTAAATTTTTTTTTTGTCAAAATTTTTATTTCACAATCTTTTGAATATTTTTCATCACTGCTTAATCATCAGCGTCTCGGCTAAACATTTCTTTCGGCGCTATGTTTAAATCATAATGTCTTCCCTCGCTCGCCGTCTCCGTCATAATGGCAGATATTTTGATTTAAAAGGCTTTGGGCAGCTTCGGTCGGATACCGTCGTTATTTGTTTTTTCTGAATTAACCTAACGTATGTGACTACGGATTAGTCACAGAGCAGCTCCAGAAGCTAGGTACCGATTGCAGTCACCGTAGACTCGTTATGTCTTCGCCGAAGTACCAGAATTGCTAACGTCTCGTCGTCGAAGAAAATAAGCTACCACGTCGTCGAACAGTCGATCCTCCCACAGCGTCGATTACGGGAGCCCTGTCTGAAGAATAGCTTGTTTTCAACGTCGTCGATGAACCACATTCAAGTGCCAAAGCGACGATGATGCAACGGTATCTGTAGGACCGGAAGATATCAACAGCCGTACCAACCACAACCGTTTCGAACTATCATATTTTTCAAAGCCCATTTTACACAGCACATTTTGTTTGGTATATATATTTTTTTTGTATTTAATATTTTTTTCATACATTTTTGTATTTTTTGCTTGAAATAATTTTATGTAAAATTCTGGCAGGGGAGTATTGTAGCGATCTTGAGCATGTCGAATTTTACATCGTGGAATAACGGTCTACAAAATACCCAGAAATATAATCCCAGATGTTGAACACGGGCGGGGTGCCAACTGGAACCCAACAACGAATAGCTGGCGGCAACCCCGAGACGTTTATCTGGGATATTATTGAAGGGTATTTCGGTCATTCAGTGCTCAACCCTCGTTTGGTTAAGACGTGCCACCATCGACTGCCCAAGTCTCGTCTTCAGGTAACTTCGCTGCCATCCGTTTTATTATTTGTATTTTCACATTTTTTTTATATTGCCAATAAATAACGGTCACATTATGTAAACACCACTGTTTTATTTCATTTTACCTCCATTCACCGAGCCACATCATTTACCCTAAAATACTTTATACAAATTCGTGTGGTTTGGTTCGCTTCAGTCTTCTTATTTTCTGTGTGTTGTCCATTAGCTGCAGTGCTCTTCGTTGGTTACGTAACGACAAACGTAGTAATAAATCATAGAACCTTATTTTGGCAGCGTTGGATTACTAGTTGGTTTGATATTTTAGTGCAACCCCATAGGTTCAAATTATCTTTATGATTGATTAATAAACCAATCTCTTTGATTGTAGATCAAATTGAGAGTATCTTCCAACTAACCAGTACAGTTTGATTTTGAGTATGATCTGCTCTGCTTTTTGTCTAAATTGCCGGGGTATTTAGCTGATTCAGCTTGAAGAATTGGGCACCTGTCAAGTGATATAATTAGGTTTTCGTCATTTCGTCGCAACGCAAAATTAGTCTCTGGTCCATTTGTACATCATGTTGAGTACCACTTATACCTTTTCTACAGCTTTAGACAGAGATATATCTCTCGCTGTGATAATTGTGTCATCGTACAGGTCCCGAGTATTGTTTCTTTTGTTGTTGTGATGTCATCAGATAGACCAAACACACGAGTGGTCCTTAAGACATTATCCTGGGGAAGATTTAAGTGTTGAGAATGCCTATCTTAAAAGTTCAGAACAATAGTTCTTCGGTAGCAATTTGCCGATCTTGCAGATAAGTCCCAAATGTCATACTTGGTCAAAAGCTAGTGAGACGTCCATGAATATTGCAGAGTATTATTTTTTTCATCAAATACCCGTTTAACAATCGCGGTTATTCTGCGCACTTTTTTTGTTGAAAGCCACATCATCTTCAATGAAGTTTTGATATTAATTCATCAATATCATATAAATTATATATCTCAGTCAGATGGGATAAAAATGCAAAATGACAGATAAAACCGATATGGAGATAATAAAAGCTACTACAAATAAAATTGTAAATAATTGTAATAAATGCTTTTAGGGTTGAGTTTGAACAACATTGAAAAAGTTAAGAAAAACAGAGAAGAATTCCTAAAAATAAAGGAAAATCAGACAAATTAAAAAGAAGGAATGAACAATTCATTTGGTTACCTTTAACTTGTTTATTATGAAAGGCTGTAGCAGTTTCACAAAATTTCTACAGCTCACCAAACAGAATTTCTGATTCCATTAGAAATATTAGGTTCTTGCATTCTTGATCAGAGATATTGAGTTGTGAAAATGCAAAGTATAAGCTGTTATACAACCGTTAAACTCGATGGTTTTAACACTTTTTTGTATACAATGACGGTGGTAATGCTGTTAGATCATATACCAATTGTTGGTTTTGGTTTCGAATATTTAAAAGTGGTTTTGAGGACTAAAATATTTCGAAGACAATGAATCGCAAGATCTATTGGACGAAAAACCAGCCCGAACTCTCAAAGAAAAGGAGGAAAAGAAGGAGGAACAATTGCTATCACACGAATTCGCTGAAAATACCATTTCGAACCGTTTCAACGTAGCGATTGCAATACTTAGTATGGAACAGTTATTCACATCGACACTGAAGCGTAATATTCATGGTTATAAATAAAACCGTGCGAATTCGTTGGTTTAGGAAGGTATAATGTATTACGACCTGCTAAAATCGAATGAAACTGTTAGTTCTGATATTTATCGGCGTCATTTGAATTAAATGAGATATCGTCATAGTTATTTAATTACTCAAATATATAATATGCCAGTTTGTGGGTTGCTGAACTAGGCAGAGGATGTGGAAGATATACAGAATAGTTTGCAATTGCGAGATACGGATGAAGCTATGAAAGAAACTTGCTTACCGCTATTTGCAGAGGGTGCGAACAGAATGGCCGAGAATCTGTTTTTTTTTATAAAGCTTTTAACGTCACCCCAAGTTGTAAGACCACCTGTATGTAGTACTTTTTTTGTTATATTTTAGATTCCCTTACTTTTTTTACCAACGAGGGTTTATCTGAACTGGACCTGTTTAACGTGGGCTCCGAACCACGGTCATCGGCATTAAGTCTACCGACTACCGACCGGCCAGTGATCAACTTAGAAATCATCCCAGAAGACCAGTCTACCCAGCGCAGTTATTGGCGTGACTGGGATCATTTTCCTTGACGGATTTTGCCTTCTTGCTTAAGGACCACTATAAATGTTAAACAAACACAACCATAAATTTATGACCATGCCTCAGCAGGATTCAAATCTACGACTATCGCAATAGCAGAAGGACCGTTCTGTCGCCTTTACTACTACGTCAACCAAGCCGGCTAAGCACTAGTTTATTTAATAAGGTCAGAAACATTTCCGGAAACATTTCAACATGCTTATTTCAACAAATCTCGAATGTATGGAATCTATTATTTTAGTGATTTTTCTGAAGATCTGGACATAATTCAGTGGTTTCACAATAAATTATCGAGAAGTACTGTCAACGCCCTGTGGTACTTCAGGGATAGTGATCGTCATACAGATTTGGAAATGAGCATCATTAAACAAACCACTGAAATAATTGGCCAGTCATTAACAAAGACTTCTTCACCATATCAATGTTGAGGCAGTCCCGCTAGTTAACAGCGTAGAATGGACAAAAATCCTTTTGAACTGGTGTAGTGCAAAAGCAAAGCACAATGTTATTGGTATAAAATTATTCGTGGAAAGTATCGTTCAGATTGTATTTATTAATAATACCACTGTGATATTATGTAACCGATTTTTATTTTCACGAATTTTTACGTCCAATTGGTCCAAAACGTTATAATAACATATGAATTTATTTTTACCAGTGTGGAAGTAATCTAAATGAAAATCGTTAAAAATTTTTAAATTAAAATGTATGCGTAGTCTTCATGCATATGTCCAAGTAATCTGGTATGTAAGAAAAGCATCTGGACATAATTCAGTGGTTTTACAATTCACAAATTATCGAGAAGTATTGTAACACCCTGTGATACTTCAGAGACAGGGATCCCCATGTAGATGTGGAAATGAGCATCATTAAACAGACCATTGAAATAATTGGCTAGTCATTAACAAAGACTTCCTCACCATATCAATGTTGAGACAGTCCGGCTAGTTAACAGCGTAGAATGGACAAAAATCCTTTTGAACTGGTGTAGTGCAAAAGCAAAGCACAATCTTATTGGTATAAAATTATTCATGGAAAGTATCGTTCAGATTGTATGTATTAGTAATGCCAGTGTGATATGTAACAATAAAAAGAAGAATACAGATTCTACAGATAATATACAGGTGGTGCTGTGCGTACTTAACGAATAACCTAGTAAAAGGCCAAACTCTGAAAGTCGAGTTTGCATAACATCATTATTAAGAAGTGTAAGGTATATACAAAAATTATAGCATTACGAAAGCCAAATGTTATTTACCATTTTATTTCGATTGGAGAACCAGATAAGATCGAAAATTTCACTTTAATTCATTTAGCATCAGATTTTTTCGAATTCCATGAGAAAATGCATTAACCGTACAAATTATGTTATTACGGTTATCATTAATTTATCAGTAATAGTAGATTTCGTTTCGTTAAGCTAGATTAAATGAACTACAGGTTCATTAAACTCAACTTGTTTAGTTCTACCTAGTTATGCTAACATATTTATTATTACAATAGATATAATTAGTAGCGTTTCGTATATCTATTAATCAAAATTAAAATGACTCTATCAAGACTATATGTTGTTCGAGATCATACATTGTTTTTTAATGTGAACAAATTTAATTTTAATTGATGATGATGTGTAAAAAAATAATGGAACCAATTAGGGTTTTTAATTACAACTCTCAAACATCGTAGTCTGATATTATCATCAATTTCTTTCGTGAACTTTCTTTTATGCCATAAAGCACCATATTAAAATGGATTATGGAAAAAAAATCTAAGATTTGAGTTCCTTGATTTTGTTTATGCTGTCGTTATTTGCAACTGTTGAAGGTCGATGTCAAAACAAGGCAAATAACCTACCAATTTTCAACCTTTTTAAATGTGTGTATACCTGTGGTTTTGAGATTCGTAGATTCAAAACAAGATTATTCATTTCAAATTTAAAAAACATGCAAAACAAATTATCTTTATTCAATTAATTATAATATTATAAAAATACCGAATATTCAAGAGTATACTATAATAATAAAAAGAGAAGACTTGTATGTATGTAGTGCTACAATGTTCATATACTCAAAAAATTTTCTTTTAAAGTTGACAAAAATTACCGAATACTGGCGAAACAATTATTGCTTTGGGCTAATTATTGTTTTGTTGTATTTGTAACTGCCAGGACCAGATTTCTATAAAAAAATCTTTGAAAGAGGTGACAAATTTGAATGAGAGATAAGGGTTTATGTTACTTTTATGTTATATTTTGAAAAAAAACTTATTTTGTTCTAGAACGTTATGTTAAACCTATTATTTTAAAAAACATCAGCAATAGTAGCTTATAGAATTCAGTGTCTTATCGTGTTATCACTGAACTGACTTCAGTCTTGGTTTATTTCATTGTAAATAAAATACTACTAGGGAGGCGTCAAAATATCAGTCGAACTTGGTCAATTCCATTATCTATCCAAATCAAGTTGTCATTTATCAAAACCAAACAAACCAAAAAAAGCAAAACCTTTCATGTCAATCAAAAAAATGCAAAATCAAATAAAAACCCAACCAAATGCTTGGTAGTAACTGTCTGGAAGATGTAAAGCTGAGAAGTTCTTGTTGCAACTGCGTCAAGTTTTCATACAGAAGAAGATACATGTCTTGTAATTCTGCATATCAATTTTAAGATTGACCAAGGCGCGCCTAGACACTTTTCTTGACAGATTTGATATAGAATATAGTACAGAACCTGTCGTTCAGTGTTATGAAACCCTGCATCAGAACCTTTCAAAACCGCAAAATAATTCCTGTTTTAACTCTTTTACATAACAATTAAGGCAGAAAAACATTAATATTCACTGCAATATTATGTAAGATCAATATAAATTGTAATTAAGCTATAATATTATTATTAATCTTAAACTGAGATATTACTATTTTAGAAAACTTTAGAAAGAAAAATTTTACTTCCATAAAAATCTATAAAGTTAATGAAAATTGTGGATATTATCGAATATAGAATATGGAATGAAATAACTTACTCTCATTTCCGGGAATTGTGACTGATAGGTATTTAGAGGCAGTAGAACTTGGTCCGCAAGTTTGTGACTGAAGTCCTGCCACAGCATATCCACTGATTGTGTTTGAACGTAGAGGTGGTCATGGCCGGTCCACTGACTTTCGTAAATCTCTCCTATGGCATCTAAAAGCGATTTGGAGGCTGCCTGCGCCGCTAAAAATAAAACAAACACATCTGTTCACTTGTTCGATAATTCATCAACACTAATTAGAACATTGAAACGCCATGTTTATTGTCCGATAATGATAGTTCGCGTTTTAATCTTAATCGGATCATATATGAAAAATAGTGACACAACAACTAACAGAGTTTATTAAAAAAAACTTCACTCTTTTTTCTGTTTCATTTATATTATATATCTTTTATAATTTTCGACAAATGCGACAGTTTTTATATTTAGAAAACAAACTTTAATCATTTGAATTTCCTATGTGAAGGAATAGATTGTAGTATTTCAATTTTAAGTTTTTTTTTGATGTAAGGTTCTTACAAGAATTTTGTACATCACTATATTGGTTAATATCCTTAACAAAACGTACTTACCAGATTCATTTATATCGACGTTCTAAATACTAAGAAGTGCTTTATCTGTAAAGAAGTGGAAAAAGGAGGTTGAGAATAGTATACCGGATTTGAACAGACTGTTCAATATTTTGATCAAAGTGAAGTTTGAACCTCACCCAGTACGTCGCTCTGTAGAGCCATGGGATGAGAACAATTGAAATATGATATAGAAGAGCTTAAGATTCAGAATCAGACCCCATAATTTTAACCATTTAAGCATAGTTGATAATATGTGTAGATTCATGTAATTTGTCTACAATTTGGGAAATAGGCCATATAAATATCAAACACAGTCGGCGCACAGAAGGAAGCCTTGGGAAACCTCGGCTAGTACAAGTTTGCAACTGTAGACTGAGTTAACTGGGAAGGGCCTACCATCTTGGAAAGAATGAATGATAACTGGAGTACTGTCTGAAGGATCAAACATCTTCGAGGACAGTTAATTTCAAGACTTATTAGCTAAAGGAAAACTCAGCTCAAACTCTCAAAGAACTTTCAGACAATTTAATAATTAACGAATCGACCGTTTCCAGGCATTTATATGTGATGTGATAGATCGAAGAGAAAGAATAGAAGGGAAACTGCTTACATAAATTGACCGAAAATTAACATTTCGAACCATTTCTTCGTGGTTTCATTGCTTGCCAGGCAAGAGACATGTCTGTGGCGTATTTTAGTTGGTTATGATTTATTATGACAATTTCAAGTATCAAAAATTATGGATTGGTCCATCCACAATAACACCGAAGTGCAATATTCATAGGCACACGGCATATGGAATCAGCAAAGTATAGTATATTACGGGCTGGTAAAATTGAATATAACTGAAGATTAAAAAAAAAACAATATAGCACCTTTTGATTACCACTTCTTCAGACCAATGTAGTATGACTTGGGGCCGACATAAATTAATCAAGATATTTCCCTTCTTTTTCTGCAACGTTTTCTCATATTTATGGCAAATTACTGATGAATCGAAAGAACGATGTCGGTTTGACAGCGATTTAGTGATCAATTTTCACACTTTTTCAACATCTTGAAACATCTTTAAATATAAAAATGAATCGCTGTTCTTTAGTCTCCCTAAAACTCAAGAACGGCTGGACCGATTTGGATAATTTTGTAATTTTGGTCTTGAATTATTTGTGAAGTCCAGGGAAGGTTTAAAAGGTTAGTGATAGTGACACTTTACTGCTAAGTGCGCGAGAACTTTTCTCACTTTGATTAATTTAAATTTAATTAAAATAAAAATTTTAACGATTAAAGTTTGTTTTCTAAATATAAAAACTGTCGCACTTGTCGAAAATTATAGAAGATATATAATATAAACGAAACAGTGAGGTTTTATTTTAATATACTCTGTTAGTTAGATTTGGATAATTTTGGTCTTGAATTACTTGTGGAAGTCGAGGAGAAGAGGACCTGACGATGAGGTAGATAGGCTTAGAATGCAACGAATTCGTGCACATCAAAAACAACAACAGCAAGCACGACATAATGAAATTGAACGATTCTACAGACACAGTGTTCCTGTGATCCTGGAACGAGCTGCATTCCACTGTGATGCGGCAATAGATTAATGTGCCGACAAATCGGTAACAATTGGGGAAATGACAATAATTTGTAAATATTGCAAGGCGTTAAAGTACAGTGGTGAATCTACTGGATTATGTTGTGCTGGAGGCAAAGTAAAATTGCCACAATTGGCCCCACCACCAGATTCTTTACGGTCTTTAGTTTCTGGGATTGAAAATGATTCTAAGCACTTTTTGGTCAACATTCAGAAATCAGCTGTTTCCAGATGACATCATTTGGCGCTACACAATTTCATGGCCACTTCCCCACAGTTGACCCAAAATTGTATGCAGTAGTTACCAAACACATGATACATGGACCTTGCGGAGTTTTCAACTACAATTCACCCTGTATGGTTGACGGCAAGTGTTCCAAGCGAAACCCACGAGACCTGATTGCTGAAACCATAAGGAGAAATGATGGATATCCATTGTATCGTCGACGACGGATCAGGACGACGTAGTCAACTATCCTACGGAGTTTTTAAATTCACTGGAATTGCCTGGATTACCACCTCACAAGTTCAAGTTAAAAGTAGGATCAATTGTCATCATTCTGCGTAACATTAATCAACCTCGACTGTGCAATGGAACAAGACCGGCTGTGAAAAAGATGATGAATAACGTTATTGAGACAACAATCATAAAGGGAAAATACAAAAGAGAGGATGTCTTGATCCCGCGTATACCGATGATTCCAACGGATTTACCATTCGATTTTAAACGTTTAGAATTTCCAGTAAGTCTGGCCTTTGCGATGACCATAAATACATCTCAAGACCAGTCGTAGGAAGTTTGCGGAATCAATTTGGAGTTTCTCTGTTTCGCGCGTGGACATTTATACGTCGCGTGTTCGCACATCGGTAAAACGCCATCTTTGTTTATTTACGCACCACAAAACAAAATAAAAAATATAGTTTATCAGAAATCTTTAAATTGATTAAAAAACTGTATCATAATTGTGTGTCTCTAAATATTTAATTGAACCTTTATAAATAGCCAATATTTCAGGAAAACTCGGTTTTTTAGGTATGAAATATCATCATCTTTTATTTCGACTTTTATATCGACTTGATATTGATATGTATCATAAAATGTCTAAAGTCAGAATTCAATGTTTTAATAGTAATTTTACAGATTCGCCTAGAATGACATGAGTACTGTTAAAGCAATAACATCTTGTCTTCTTCATCTTTAGATTATATCGATATACTTTTGGGGCTCTGAATCATGTTATTTACGATATCATATCACTACCTGGATATGCAATAAGCTCTATATTAGCTTGAAACGCATATTTAAAAAAATATATTTTAAATAAATATAAATTTTCTTGTTAATACAATTTTTCGACGGAAACCTCGAAAGGTACGATAAATTGCTTCCACCTTAGGGAAACTACACTGAATCTAATGGTCTCGACGTAAACTACACGCACGTACGACAGTCCCACATGTTGTAAAACAGCAACATATTCCCAAAAGAACGTATTCCATTAAAGTTTCAGTAAATGAAACACTAAACTCATTTTCACTGATTGCACGACATAATTTAAATTGGATTTAATTGTAATTGTATGATATTTGTTATAATAATTCGTTAGCAACATTGTATTTAATACCTTGAAATGATTTAGTGACAGCAAATAACAAAAAAAATATGATGACTAATTGCCAGTTAGTTGCATGAATGATTCGCTAAAAATCTTAAAACAAGTGCTCATTTTTTTATCAGCTTTAAATTATTTTGTAATGTCAACGATCTATTTTAATATATATAAAACTGGTTCGTTTTTTCTATTAATTTCAAGTTATCGATGGGGTGGTTCAATTCTCTTTTAAGGTTAACCTCCACATTTTTTTGAGGTTATTAAACTTTAAAAAGCAAAATTATAATTGGTTATCAATTAACGGTTACTTATTATTACAATAACGGAGGTTCTGATTGAAAAAATACACTTGTCTGTTTTTTTTAATCTCAGTTTTATATATCACATAAGGAAGACATTTTATTACATTTCAAAAAAATTACTTCCACATTCCTAAGTCAACGCAGTAGCGAGCACTTAACTACTGCGTTGTAGTTTTACAGCAATAAACATTATCAACGAGAAAATAATTTAACAGAATGTATTTTTAAAGGCGTAATATTTACCATTTGTCAAAAAAAGCGCCAAAAATTGTTAATTAAGATTAAAATAATTTATATATTTTTCTATCTTCTATTAGAAACCCATTAGAAAATTTTAATATACTTTGTTATAATTAATTTTACCTCTAGTAAATGTAAAACTAGTATCCGAGAGGGTTTACTCGATAAAGTAAAACTATATCAAAATTTCAATTATTACTTGAAAAAAAAATCGGAAATATAGAAAAAATGGGAGAAAATTTATTTGAATTTTTTAAACTTTTTTATTTTGATAAGATATAGCAATGTATACAAAAGGCTCACATGAAATTTCAAGTCAATCCATTCAATAGAACTTGAGATCATATTAAACGTCTCGAAAGTAGTTTCAAGAAAAAACTGTTAAAGTTTCCAATTTTAGGTTCTATAGTTTAACAGGTCAGTTGAAAAGTCCCCGGCCTACCATAGTAAAACATTTTTTCCCTTCAAGGGTGATACCCTGTTTATAGCGACCCTCCAACTTTTCGATACCATTTTTATAGTACGACTCAACGTCCTTTGCTACAAAATAGGCCTCAGTTTCGTCAATCACCTCTTCATTCGACGAAAATTTCTTCCCAGCGACCATTCTTTTGAGATCTAAGAACAGGAAATAGTCGCTGGGGGCCAGATCTAGAGAATACGGTGGATGAAAAAGCAATTAGAAGACAAAATTCATAGATTTTTGTCACGGTGCATTGTCTTGGCTAGGCAGCACTTTACTGTTCTTCAAATACAGCCGTTTTTCGGCGATTCCGTCCTACAAACGGTCCAATAACGCTATGTAATAGTCGCTGTTGATGGTCCTTCATGTTTCAAGGTAGTCAATGAAAATTATTCCATGCGCATCCCAAAATACAGACGCCATAACCTTACCAGCCGACTGTTGCGTTTTCCCACGCTTTGGAGCGGATTCATCGAGTGCAGTCCACTCGGATGACGATCGATTGGACTTCGGAGTGAAATGATGGAGCCATGTTTCATTCGTTGTCACATATCGACGCAAAAACTAGGGTTTATTACGCTTGAACATCTTCAAACACTACTCCGAATCATCAGTTCGTCGTTGTTTTTGGTCAAAAAAAGTGAGCTCGCGCGGCACCCACTATGCACACAGCTTTCTCATACCCAAATATTCGTGAATGATATGATGTATACGTTCAATTGATATCTTTAGAGTATCTGTTTTTTCATTCAGTTTCAATTTATGGTCATTTAAAATCATTTTGTGGATTTTTTTAATGTTTTCGTCGGTAACAACCACTTTTGGGCCTCCACTGCGTTCATCGTCCTCGATGCCCATTTCACCACGTCTAAACTTAGCATACTAATCCTTGATGGTTGATTTTCCTGGGGCAGTGTCCAGAAACTCGGCATCAAGTCAAATTTTTGCTTCAACTGTATTTTTTCCCTTCAAAAAGTAATATTTTATTAATACGCGAAATTAATTTTTATCCATTTTTTCACAATAAGAAAAGTTGCTTCACTCAAAATGCTATAATTCACAAACTAATGATCCGACAGCTGTCAAATGTATACTCGCATCTTTTGAAGATTAGGGCTAACTAAAAAAGGATTTAATTCTAATAGCGCCATTTATGTTTCAGGACGGGGTCTTTTCAATTGTTAGATGACATGTCACTATAACCGCTATACCTCAGAAAATAATTTAAAATTTAAAAATTCCTCTTAAAAGCATATTAAAGGTCTAAATTTTGAGATATTAATAGAATATCCCTTTTGTTTTGGCGACAAGAACTTAGAACCTTATCTTTTTAATACATTGATTGATCAATCGAGCATTGATTGTTTTCTTTTCTGTCTAAATGTTTTATTTCGATTAATTTTTTTTGTCTAAAACTGAATAATTTTCTATGCGATAAACTTAAGGAAGTTATTATTCGAAGTTGTTGGCCCTTAAAATATTGTATATTATACTATAAAATTTTAAATAATCATTGATTAATATAGAATGAAAATTTCTAATAAAGACTGTAATATTTTATGGTTTAGTAATCCCTATTAATTAGTAATTACATTAGCAATGCTTAATTCGAATTTAGCACACTCAATTATTGAAACTATATTACTCAAAATAATACAATTTTTTATAGTTGTTAGAATACAGCACGAATTTGATGTTACAATACCAATTGCGTGGTAGTAGAGTGGATAGACTAAAACGTTTATCACTATCTGATCTGATAATTGGACGTATATAGATTTTAGAATAAGACTAATTAATTAAGATAATATTTTATACATGAGATCGCTTAATGAAGCGATTTTCTACATGCCATGTAGATATAATATAGACATAAGAAATACTTATTGCCTATAGGGCAGATTGTGGAATCACAAAGAGTAAAAAAAAATTACATAATGAATCAAATTAGTTATGATACCATGTTTGATATACTCAAAAAAATTAGTTACAAATAAAAGAGAGTAAAATATGTTTCTATAAAATAACACTATGGAATGGGAAAACAGCCGTGCATTTATTATTTCATAACTTATTGTTAATTGGTCAGTCAATTAAGAGATTTTAGTTTCAATTTAACTCACTTAATTATACAATTAGACATATATTATATAGAAATTTATTATAGCTGTTACAATGTGACATTTATGAATGAAGTAACATTACTTGAAATGCATTAATAATATAATGAATAAAAATAAAGGAATACTTATAAATATGTGGCGATCGACCTAGCCACCTCGACTTCACCAACAAGTACAAAGGTTGGCAACGCCGGTGGATTGGTACCATGCAGTTCCAGACTATAAAAGACCATCACGACGACGTCTCGTTCTTTTTTCTTTTCTCCATCCCCTTGTAACAGTACCAGTACTTCCTCTACCTAACCTAATATCCTGTCAATTCTCCCGTCGACCACATGTATTATTTAATATTAAAATAAACAGTATTTCTTCAACCAGTGTTTTCAGTTCTCGTGAAAATTCCTTCCCAAAATAGTAGTGAGTGTTCTGACAAATAATCGCAGCGGTAGCCACCCATTTCGACCAACTGACCGACCCGATGAACATTCCTACAAAAATTTGACGGACAATAAATGTATATAATCAAATTCGCTCGATAAATCTGACTGCATTTTAAATATCATTAGGAAGAAAAGAAATTTAGTCATGCCTCTACAAGAGTGTACGAGACTTTAGTACGCCAAACAGATGTCTATATTATTCGATCTGCAAACTGTAGTATTCATATATTCGTAACCTTAGTATTCATATAAGTCCAAATTCAAAAGAAAAGTAAAGTATATCCGATGAAATTAAAAAAAAAGCAAAACATTGGTAAAATTTCAGTTACGCTATGAACAGTAACAAAATTTACGCAATGTAATATAGAAAAGGTGGAATTACTTTCAGCCTTTATTGTGATGAAAAGAGTAAAACGGCAGAAATTACTGAGTCAATTAGAAAACAGTCTTCTTGTCGAATTAAGCCTTAATTGTAGCGACGTTGAGGTATGTCGAATTTTACATCGTGGAATAGCCGTCAACAAAGTACCCATATATAATCCCAGATGTTGAACACGGGCGGGGTGCCAGCAGCGACAACTAGAACACGATAACGAATAAATGGCAACCCCGAGACGTTTATCTGGGATGTTATTGAAGGGCTTTTCCGTCATTCAGTATCTGACCACCGTTCAGTTTAGACCTGCCACCATCGACTGCCCAAGCCTCGTCACCAGGTAACACCGCTGCCATCCGTTTTATCTATTTTGTATTTTCCAGATTTTTATATTACTTCAATAAATAACGATCACATAATGTAAACACCACTGTTTCATTTCGTTTTACCTCCATTCACCGAGCCATATCAATTTACACTAAAACTCCAATGATATATTTTCATAGATTCATCAAAAAGAAGCCTTAAAGCACTTCTGCTTCACAACGGCAAATATTATACTTCCATTCGTCTAGGTCATTACGTACTTTAAAGAAACTTACAAGAACTTGGATTTGATTCTTCGCAAATTAAAATATGAAGACTATGGTGGACTCGGACAACAAGTTGTCTTTACTAAAATCCTATGCTTTTTGTGTCTATTGGATAGCAGAGACCGAGCAAATCACTGAGCTAAAAAGAGTTGGTGAACAGAACATTGGAACAACTCCAAGAAACATTGGTACCTCTATATAAAGTTCTCTTGCCACCGTTACATATAAATTTGGGATTGATGAAGTAATTTGAAGTAAAATCACTTCCCAAAGATAGAGATTACTTTCAGAAGCAAAGATGAAGGAAGGCGTTTTCGTCTTATGATTGATCCACAATTCTAAACAACCATGACGAATCCTGAAAAGAAGGCGGAAAAGAAGAAATTTCTATCCAGTCATAAAAACCTTAACTACAAACAAATCATCAAAAGAATGCTAAAATCATTTTAAGCTTTAAGTTCAAACTGAGTTCCTACTGAGTCAAAAGTACATTTTCTGCATTCCCACTTCGACTATTTTCCGGATAATTTGGGATATTTGAGTGAAAATCAGTTTCTAAGGAAAATAGAGCGCCTCAATGACATTAGATTATTGATGGACGCTATACAGTGAGGCTCCTCTCACTGGGGAAAATGAAATGCTTTTTGTGTGTGCCATCGAACCTATATTAAATTAAAAAAATATCTTTTGTCAATGATTTAAAGTCTATTCTACTTTATTTTAATGTTACCCAAACTTGTTGTTTTGTTTTAATGTTGTTATTTTTATGTTTCAAATAGTTACCCAAACTGTCAAGAAACTTATCGTTCCCACAAAAACATAGACATAGTAACAAAGATACAAGTAAATATTGTTTAAATCACCTGTTGATTTTTCTTTGGTAATGCTGAGATGATGAGCAAAACATATTTAAGTTGTTTGATGTTGACCATGTTTAATTTAAATTGAAACAGAATTGAATCAAAATGAAACTGTTATTAAACAATTATCCTATTTCATCATAATTTATGGTTTGGACTGCATTATATCATATAATTTAAATATATTTTACTATAACAATCAATTCGTCAATTTTGCAATATCTTCAACAGGTATAATATAATGTATAAGCACCAAGTTTGCACAGAAATATTTGTAGTCAATAATCTACAAAAATTTTATCTAACGTACGGCTGTCAACAAAGAGAAATTCTCCAAAAGAAAGTGCAACAAAGGCCACTATATTTCTATAATTATGATTATGTACCGATATTTAACACGAAAACAACTCTGATAAATTAGCTTCAACCAGACCCAATAAAGTAGCGATGTCAATAAAGACATTTTCCTGTTCCCAAACCATAAAAATATAATGTTTAGCGGGAAAAAATAGCATAATTGTATACCAGACTGCAAAATTAATTAACTATACAATGCAATACTGCACGCAATTTATGGTAGGACTAAGCACGAAATTTATATTAGAAAGAGAACCATGTCATTAGAATTTAAAATTATTTAATCGATAAAAGTAAAAGAATCTCACGAACCAGAGTTATGCGGAAAAAGCGCTTACATATGCAAGAAAATAAAAGATTTTTATATAAAACGGTCATATGAAATAGAAAAGTGCCTGTGTTCACGCAAATCGGTCAACAGCGTCGTTGCTGGCGGGTAACGGTTCATATTCGTGTTTAATAATACGTTTAGCGTTATTAACATGCGAAGCATAATATGATTTAGAATTTATCAAGACTATTTGAAAGTCTGCGTATGGTTTCAAGTAATAATTGCTCAATAGCACTACACGAATCAAGTATGTATCAATAATACCAGCCGTGGGAATTAATTTAATCATAAGATAGAGAAAATATTATTTGAATCAATTATAATTTCAAGAAAAACATGATTTTATAGCTTGAAACAATCTAATAACTTAATATACTCGGAATTTTCCTAAATTTCAACATATTTGTCTATTGCGTTTTTACGCATCAATTTTTCCGATGTTGGATGTAAAAAATCAGAGAAAGTTAAATAATAGAGAGTATAATCCGCGGTGATTCTTTTTAAGCTGCGTAATATAAAACTTTTCTTCTACAAACCAAGTTTATTTCTCTACAACTTCGTATATGTTTACCACTCTAAACAAAAACCTCAAAAAAACTTGTGTTAGAGCATGGTTCGTATCACTTCTTAGGCTTTTTCCACTACTATTTGGTCATGGTCATTGTCATGCAATAATATTATTTTATCATGCCTTTCCGGATACAGGGACCCGTTTTTCTAAATGTCCTGCTCAAACTGTGCATTCGATAGCGTGCTCCTGTAATGGTTTTGCCAAGTTTCAGCAACTGCTAGTACACCAGGACGAGTTGGTACTACTATATATCTTATAAGATATGGGCAGAAAACTCATAGGCGTAACAAAAAAAGCGAGGTTTGTTTGTTTAAAATTGGTTTTATTCAGCAATATAATCTCCATCTAAAGCCACACAATCATTCCAGCGCCGCTCTAACATTTCAATGCCACTTTTGTAGAACGATTTATGTTTTGCCCCTGAAAATAGGTTTGTCACCAGTTGCTGTTCACTCATATGATGGTCGTTTTAATTATGGAGTGAAGTGATGGATCCATGTTTCATCCATTGTCACATATCGACGCAAAAATTCCGGTTTGTTACGTTCCAACATGGTCAAACACTGCTCAGAATCATCAACACGTTTTTATTTTTAGTCAACAGCAAGCAAACGTGGCAATCACTTTGAATAGAGCTTTCTTATAGTTAAATGCTCATACAATATAAAAGCAACACGTTTTTTTAATATCTTTACGATGTTAGCTAACTTACGCAACTTGACTTTTTGATCATTCAAAACGATTTTGTGGATTTTTTGACGCTTTACTGCGTTATGCATCATCGGTGTCTCTACGACCACGTTTAAAGTCAGCAAAACAACATTTTATTATTCTTTCTGATGCAGCAGAGTCCTTATTTTTCCCATCAAGAAGCAGTGCAAAATTAAAACACGAAATTGTTTTTGATCTATTGTTTTGAAAACAACAAAAGTAGTGTCACCGTTAGCACAATAACTGTAAAATGTAATGATTAGTAATGAGCAGAATATCATGAAATTTTAACAGCTTTCTACTAAAGGTTAGTACTAACTGAAAAAGCAATGGATGCAATAAAATTAGCGCAATTTATGTGTTAGGCCCTGACTATCGTGGCCTTGGGCAAGAACCATCTATTTTAAGACTACCTCAATGGCGAACGAGTGAGATGGGTTTGGTTTATTTCCATCGGTATCGCTGTGTATCGCCATTCAACAAGTCGCTTCTTCTTTCCTAGACTAAAACGGTTTTTAGAGGAAAATGATAAGTCAGCTGTATTTAGGAACCTTTCCCATTTTATAACTGGCCCAATCGGTAGGATTCTGGAGAGATCATGAGGCTGTTCTCTTTTGAATCAATTCAATTAACCGGAATCAAATTTATTATCAAGAAAAGAAGATGACGTTGGCTTAGCAAGAGTTTCGCAGTTACTGGAAGCTTTCCTTGGTGTGATTAAATGGAGTTCGGGCAAAATTATCGCAGCTGAAGCAAAAGGTGGATTGAAGGTGCTCAAAGACAATCAGCCGTAAACTGCTACAAATAAGGATAAGTGGATTTCCGGTAGATACATCACACTTCAAGATGTAAGGCCACCAAAGGTGGACTCAAGTTACTGTAAATTAAATTAGTCTACTGGAGTTTGGACAGAGACTTGCTGTTCAAGGTGAACGGCCACCAAAAGCGGATTGTAATAGATCAGTTTCTTAGCTGCGGACTATTTGAATCTGCATTCACTAAAATTTGGAAAACCATTTCGTAGAGGGACTGGCGGACGAAGGCGATACTCAAACATAATTTATTAGAACTATAAGCCTCTTATTTCCTTGAATAAAACAGTCTTTAAAGTAAAAGTGGAAAGTTGTTGGGTTTTTGGGTTTCTAGTAACTAGGTTCTTTCTAGCTTTCTAGTAGCTGCAAAACATTTGTTGGTATATGAAAAAACATCATTCAACGTTTCTAGATATTAATTCATATGATAGCTATAGCACATAGTGACAAAACGAAAACAGCTTGGGGATAAACTAAACCAAATGTACTGGCTAATAGAGCGTAAATCTAAATTATCATTAGATAACAAGGTTTTGCTGCATAGGTCAATACTTAGACCCATTTGGGTTTATGGTATTAAACTATGGGGTACTATTAGCAAATCTAACATAGATATTCTCCAGAGTTTCAGAATAAAGTGTTGCGAGTCATCGTCGATGCCCCATATTACGTTTCCAACACACTGATTCAGCGAGATATCCCCATAGCACTCATAATGATTGTGATTAAGAGTGTTAGTGCGAAGTACCCTGAAAGACTATTAGTGTATTCCAATGCACTCGCCAAACAGTAAAATGTGAGCGATGACAGTGAGGTGCGTAGGCTCAAGCGCAAACTAGCATACGAACTGATTAATAGACACATAGAGTGAGATTTAATAATCTTTAGAATAAGCGAGAATAGTTTTTAGAATACGTTAGGATAGACTTTAAAATAAGTTAGAATAGTATCTACAATAAGATTTAGATTATAAGTTGTACAGTATATAAAGTACTGAGGTGATATTCTACATGCCAGAATGGTTATACTATATAACTGAAATCACATAATAATACTTATTGCCCACGGGCAGATTGTTGACGTTCTAAGAGATAAATAATACAATATGATAACTAATGTCCTTATTCCTTCGTAAACTATTACAAGGCTTTTAATCGATGAAAAAATAGGTTGTTGAGTGACCTCTAATGGGTAGGCAAGTCCTTACCGAGTAACAATTTTTGTTCAAGAGCTCCAACAATTCCAAGTCTTCACATTGTCCTTTATACTGAAAACTTCACGTTATTTTAAAAATATACTCGCGCCTATATGTGCTTATTATTATTCTAATCGTTTCAGCTGCAGTATTTTATAAATAAAAATATCTTTAACAAAAAAACTCACTAAAATAAAAATTAAGAAATAATCAAACTTATATTTTTATCAAAAAAAAGTGTTTAAAATCAATTATGTACATAATAATCATTGTAATAACTAAATAAAAATAAACAAAAACCTTATTTGACCTATCTACTACACGTATTTTATATTCTACTATATATACACAATTGTGCTTAATACATGCCTAAACCTATTTATCTATTTACAATACTATTTTAACTACCACCAACTGATTATTTTAGTGTCGGTGGAATTTAAATTCCTTATTTGTAGAGAAGCCCATAAAGACGTACGCCCATAAAGACGTACGCACATAACGCTCTGTGTATTCTTTGAAGCATTATAATTCCTGGAAATGAATATTTTAATAAAGTAATTATAAGATACATTGTTTATAACAAAATTTGTAGAAAACAACCTTAACATAAACATACACGGATGTCGAAACTTTGTCGATAGGTCAACGAGATTTATAGTATGCCTCAAGCACTTAGTTGTTTAAAACCATTAATTGTTTATTCATTTTTAAGGTGTTATATATGCTCCGGCACGATTTGAATGTTTGCAGTCTCCTATTCTCAATTATATAGTCTTAAGTTATTTAAATTAAATTTGTTTGTTATATGTTGAAAAAAATAAATGTACCGTTGTTGAGAGACTTTCTAGAACAAAAACAATCTATAGCATCATAAAGAATAATTTGTTTAAATTCAAATGAAATATTCAGCAACACTAAGTAGATTCTTTCATTACTGATGAAAAGAATGGTGTTTACTACCATTCTATATATATATCTATTGATAGAAAAATCTATTGCAGTGCACAAGGAGAAATATATACTAAAGTATACTGAGAAATACCAGGTCAGTTGAAAAGTCCCCGGCCCGACACATAGATGGCGCTACTAGAATTAAATCCATATGTTTTTTAGTTAGTCACTACCCTCAAAAGATGGGTGTATAAATGTGACAGCTATGGGATCATTAGTTTGTGAATTATAACATTTTGAGTACAATAACTTTTGTTAATGTGAAAAAAATGGATAAAAAGGAATTTCGCGTGTTGATATAATGGAGGCATGAAAAACAATAAATTCAATTTAAAACATCAATATTTGTTTTTATATTATTAGACTAAAAATATATAAGAAATACTACTGAAATTATGTATTTCTATGATCATGACTTCGTTATTATAATTAATATAAAACAGCGAGTAAATTAAAGCTGTCTGTAATAATCATATTAAAGTAGCTCGAGAATAATAGCAAATAGCAAAAAATATGATATAACAACGTCAAATACTAATAACAGAGACGAAATTGCATAAATAAAGACAACCAGCTATTATCTTAATAATCTGTGACTTGCAAGTAACAGCATTCTTTTATTTTTCATTTCGCAAAGCTTCATTATACTATGAAGCAAAAAGAGACAGGAAAAGTAACTAGGTTACAACTAAATAAGTACTCATTTTTTTATTCAAAATAACCATAATTTGAACAAAATATAAAAGAAAGGAAATATTTCAATATTCAATAAATTATTAAGGTAGTTTCAGGATAAACTAGGACACTAGGTAAAGAGAAAAAGAATAATATTGATAGAAAAAGTGTGGTCAATGTCAGGTTTCATATTTTTATTTTCAAAAGTATATGTCTAAACAGGATTTTTGGGTATTTACTTTTGACGATTTTATAAAATAATACATGTTATAAGTAGCAGTGTCACACTTTTCTATCTCACATTCTACGTTAATTGTTATATTACTGCGTGAGTTTATAATCTGCTTTTATTTAAAATAATCTATGTTTGCAATGTATATTACATGAGCGTGTGCCACTACTTTACATAATTTTCTGACTTTTCCATCTTTCTGGTTGCATTTAAATCCTGAAATGCCTCTAGAAATTATCCACGAATCTTTTTGTTTTATCTTGCTTCTACCATACTATTCGACTAGTCTCCATAGATTTTCACTACCTCTTCATGTGAAAAAATCCATCTCCAACGTCGTTTAGTATCGACTATTAATTTATCTTCCGATCGGTATAATATCTGGAGAATACGGATTTTAGCACCTTTGAAACGCTTTCCAATAAGTATTTCAGTTGCTCAGTAGATCTAACAACTGTTACTGAGACTTAGGATTAAACTGGACTTGATTATGTTGTGGTCGGTTTAGAGTTTTTCTGGGCTCCGTACACACGTGTGGGCAAGGGACAGGACGATTGGCTTTTACTTGGGTTCACCGCAATTGTAACATTTAACATAGTATTTCTGTGTTTTTTGAGCATTTTTCGCATATTTATGTGGCTGTACAATTGGTTGAACAGTACCGTAGTACCGTAACTAGTTGTAGTACTGGACTATTCCGTCGTTTGATATCTGTGCCTCCTTTTCATTTCCTGGCAAAGCATGTATTTAACTTTAAATATGTGCCATTTTCCTCATATTTATTTACCTTATAATTTCGATATCTATCACTTCTTCAATGGTTTAGATGCTTCATTTTTTCATTGAACCCTGCTTTATTTCAGGCGTGAGTGCCAATTTCTGTTTTGTATGATTCATCGTTTGTACTCAACTTCATTGAGAACATAACCTGTAGTTATGCTGAGTGAAAAATGTGGGATAGATTGCCAACAGTTAAGAGTAAAATTACTGGGCGAGCAGTATCATAATGCAAAATCACTTTGACGTATTTTTACAATGGTCGCATTAAAAGCATCAGTTACAAGACATACATAGCTTAATTGGTAATTCATATCTTGATATACACACACACTATATTATACTTGCTTTATTTTTTTAAATAATATGGATAAAATAACATTTTTATTAGCCACACTTTTATACACGCTTACTTTAATGGCCTTTTTTGGACATATTTTTTGAGTGTTTGCAAATTCGATTCGGATTACAATAGTAGATTTGTTATTTGAACTCAAAAGTGGTAAATTAAATTAACTTCTGTAGCTCTGGCAATTCTGGTACTACTAGAAATGTATTGCTTGTTTATTATAGCATGCGTATGATACCATGCGGTTAATTCCTAATTTTGTTTAGAAAAAAAATATAATAAATATGGCAAATAATCTATCAATCTGGCAAATCTATAGACCTGTGCATTATTTGTTTTTAAACTCGGAATAACTACTTCTAAGTTATACACAAATAAGATATCAGTCTTTTTTAAATTATATTTTAGAGTCTCCTTTTTACCAACGAGGGTTTTTACCAACAAGGGATTGGAACTGCAATTTAACGTGGGCTCCGAATCACGGTCCTTTGTATTCGGCCTACCGACTGGCGAGTGACTAACTTGGAGATCATCCCAGAAGACTTCCGGTTTAAACCAGCCTGGTTACTGGTGAGACTGAGACTATTTTCTTTGACGAATTTTACACTCTTATCTAAAAGCAATCACAAACATAAATTTACGATCATGCCCCAGCGGATATAAATCCGCGACATCGCGTCCTATTGCTTTTACCATCATGCCAACCAAGCCGGTAAAATATCAATTGGTAGCATTCAGTCAGTAGGAAATATGGTATGTGAGAAATGAGGAATGAAAATAATTTTGTCAAACATAAGGACGTTGAGGCTCCTCTGCGAAATATATTTAAGAGAGCGACAATATTTAATACAAGAATTTAGTGTTTATTTAAACATTCACCAATACACATGAGATCATTTAGATTATACTCATTATAGCCAGACATGTAAACAAATATCGTTTATATCGTAGATTAGGTGAAGGTTAATTAAACAAATTTAATTACTATTCGAGTGTAAGTATCAAGTTCCCCATCGGAAGTGTATCGATTTCATAGATATCAATAACCAAAGAGTAGCGAACGGTCCATTTGTATATATTTTATGGTAATTCAAACACACAAAGAAACATGAAAAAAAGGAAACACAATAGAGAAACAAAAGCAAGAGAAATCGTAACAGAATAACAATAATAACGCAATAGTCTATTTTTTACTTAATGGCAAAAAAATATTTATTCTTGATAGTAGACCCTTTTAATATAATTTTTTACAATATTTTTATACAGTACAATTAATTTTCTATAACATTTAGTAATAAAACGTAACTAGTCGTTTTATTTATAGTGTTTATTTAATTTTACTGAGATAATGCATAAAAGTTTGAAGATTGAAATGAATTACACACTTTTCAACGCTGCTTAGCTAGTATCTCTTCTGCTTTGGACTGGACTTCATATACCATATCTAGATATGTATTCAGTCATATATTTATTTCTTTAATTTCGATTGGGCTAAACTAAGAGATTAAACTGAGATCGGGATTTTCACTGCTCCTAAAGGCCACAACAACAATATCGATTGTTTCGTGTTTCTCAAAGCTAATTTATTTATATGCATGTCGAGCCCTATTTAATGATATTGCCGTTCTGACCGATGCTGTTTTGTAACTTTTTGGTAAAGCCATAATTAATTGTATAACTTCAGATATTTCTCGGCGATAAACTGTCTACAGTCTTAAACAACATAAAAAGAGTGTTTTTGAAGCCGGTATAAATGGAGAATGCATCATTTTCTCAGTAAATGGCTTTCATTTTTTAACGAGTCGCACAGGATGACCTGGGCATCACCGATGATTGTATAGCCTTAAAGAAAATGAACAAACCATTTTTAACAATGTCATTTATTTAAGAACACGTCATTACAAACGCTATGGATATTTTACTAAGCCTGCGCTGTATTTTTCCAATGAAAGTTAAAATTTTAAAAGTACCTATAATAAGAACCGACATTTTCTCCAACTTTATAACCTAATACCTAACTTAACTCGATTTATTATTTGAAAGTCTATGAGATTTGGATGAAATAATGGAACCCTTGATTCTGATTTCAGGTTAACGGTTAACTGTCAATCTGTAAATTATAAGTAAATTCGAAAGGCCCAATACAATTACAATACAATTAAAGGATTTCAATCACTAATTAATATATCGAAAATTTATATTTTCAACCTGTCGAAATGATATCGTTTCGGTGGCTATTTGCATAGAATGACATCTACAGCGTAGCGAAATACTTAAGATATGTGTCATCTAAATATTTAGCACCGCATTGTATTTTAATTTTATTGCTTCGTGTTTGATTGCTCTGACCGTTTACAATAACCATTGAAGATAGCGAATGCACTGTCGTTATTTCGCGGATTAGTTTTTCCTTGATAGTAGCAATTTTAAACGAAGTGAAATTTAGTGAAAGTAAAACATTCATAAATCTTATTATTAATTTACTATATTATTAACAATCACTTATTAGATTTTTGTCTAGTTTCCTTAATTGAATATGAGCTAATTTATTCTTCGTACGAAACATATAACGGAAAAAGGCAAAAATATATTATTTCATTCTTTCACATTATATATAAGAATAAACATTTATTTACAAAACTGAATGTGAGATTCCAAAATAAATTTATGTTTCGAGAGATGATGCTGCTGTGCCGACAAATAATAAAAATATAACATCAATTTTCGTAGATAATGCTGCCATTTTACCTCACATATAGGTAATAATTTTATCTCAAATATTCTACATAATCTCATAAAATATATTTAGAAATATAAACCTCATGATTTACTCGAAATTGCATTAGAACGAAATCAGTTGTTTTAATAGTTGAATCGTCAGAAAAATATTATTAATTGTTCAAAATTATTATTGCACTGTAATATAAACGAAAGAAAAATATAAGACGAAACCTGAACGGGTTAAGGGTTGAGAATGGCGTAGATGAGAGTGAAATTGGACAGTGCTAGGATATAACAGGTGGATATAACTCGCTATCATTTTCATTGCCTATAACTTTGCTCAAAGAAAAGGTAAGTAAGTTTGTTTTTCATAAAAAGTTTATTTGGTCTTTACATTTTTTTTTCGTTATTATTGAAAAATTATATCGGTTAAATGGTGACCGCGATTCGCTATGCAACTTTCGGCTCTTTTTAAGACATTTTTCATGACATCCTGCAACATCTGAGGCTAAATTTCTTCAATTTCGTGACAAATATTGTCTTTAAGATGTTGAATCGTTTGAGGCTTGTTCACATAAACTTTTGATTTTAAAAAACCCCATAAGAAAAAGCCTTGTCTTGGTACCGTTCAGCAGTAACAGTAACTGCAACACCTTGAACATTTTCAAAAAAAATCATGAACCAATGCCGTTTCCAGCATGAATACAACACCATACAGTTGCTTTTAGTGGATGCAATGACGCTTCATGAATTAATTCAGGATTCTGTGCTCCACAAAACCGACTGTTCTGTTTATTGACGTGGCAACTGAGAAGAAAATGGGCTTCATCGCTCATTATCAATTTAGACGAAAAATCTTTATGTTCACCAGACAGCCTTACGATTGCATTACTGTACTCAACTCGTATAATAAACTTTGAACGTCACGTCTACACATCACAATAGTTAAAGTGAAGCTGGGCTAAAATGGTAGCGGGACTTTTGCCCCACCTGCTACCAATTATTAATACGGAGGTAAAATGAAAAATTCTCGGAATGACAACGGAAGATTATTGGATTCAGTTAAAAATTACATACTATGTGTGAGAGCCTGGAAGGTTGTGAAACTATTCATTTACGGCCCTCTCAATTTCCTCAATGGTTGCAGGGCACTTCCCAGAAACAAATTTCTTCAAATTAGGGAACAGATGGAAATCGGAAGGTGCCAAACCCTATAGTTTTTCTATCGCCAGTGTACCATTGTGTAGGGTGCGATGTACTGGTTAAAGATGATTTTTCTCTTCTCGAAGCCAGGTCTTTTCTCGTGAATCTGGACATCAACAAAGTTGGAGTAATATTCGTTTGGAATTGTTCTGATTCTTTTTAAGGAAATCAATTAACAGTGTTCTTTTCCTAAACCAAAATAAGCTGGTCATTCATTCTTTTTTTAATTTTTTTTTTTGGCTCCGACTGCTCCTTGTTTTATGGATTATATCGGTGAATCGGCCTAAAGAGTGCTCCAAAAGTTGTTCGTGTAATACATTATTTTACAATGGCAAGATGTTTCACACCTTTTCTTCCGATATTCCAACATCATCGTACAACAAGATATCATCACCGCTGTTTCGATGGTTTCTGGAAGTTACGGATCTTCTAGTGACCGTTCAATTTTTAATGATTGATATGGAAATAACAGAATTCCCATAAACTTTGGACAACTGCGGATGAATGATCCTTTCGGGCTAATTCATCCAAAATGAAAAATTTTTTAACCGCGCGTTATTGAAGTTTATTCTTTTTAACATAAAACAAGAAAGATGTCTACTGTAAAGTTGAAGTTGAAAGATCTTATACAAATTAAGAATATACAATACATACCCAGATAGCAAAACGTTTCTTTTTGGTGATTGGAGACATATTGATCTAGAAAATTGAAAGATAACTATTCGAATTGAACTTTTTTAATGAATAAGAATTGCATCCAGTGTACAGTCCACGATGACATCAAACATAGCATCCTCTGACTAGCACTTCTGAAACCCACTTGATTCGAATATTCTACTACCAAACATTCTATACCAATAGTAATCATGGAATTTCTCTCTCCAGAAATTTACAAAAATGTTTGATGATTATGGAGATTTTTACACTGTAATAAAACCAGTTGAATTTTACTGAAAAAAACGCTACACTTATTGACAGGCTCACTAATTTAGACAATACTCGAAAAACAAGATCCTGATGGAAAAATATAACAAATCGTATATCGCTTTCTCTGAAGTAATTGTTCATAACTTTAAAATTAGTTTTTCATTTGCAGTGTAGGTCTAAAATTATCATGTCTTTTAACTAATTTCCCCAAAATAGAGATACCATCTATTCAAGGATAACTATCCATTTTAAAAATATCAGATATCAAACTGACGTGTTAAAAATGTCACGATCATCAATTATAACCAATAATCTGTCCGATACTTTTACCATTACTATCTAAAACAAGTTCTTACCTCTTATACATCTAATATAGTTGCTGAATTCTTTTTGTAGTCTGTTGGCTGCGTTTTGTTGCCTAGTAAAATTTTGTAGGTGTTCGTCGAATATCTCGTCTGCTGTACGATCCACCTTTCCCAGATTTTGTAATATCTGCAACAAAAATAAACATAAACTTGATTCGAATGGAAATTACGTATTAATCATTCGGAAGGTTATTGTGGGGAGCGGTTTCTTCTTCAGTACAACAGGTTTGGTGCTTACGGTATTATAAATGAATACATTTCGGTTGTATTTTAATGATAGCGCATTCTATTGGTTAGTAGTACCGTTAAGTGTCGCGATAACATCATTCTAACTTTTATGTGTCCACATATTTCTAATAAATGATGTTTGTATATTTAAACAGATAAATAAATTCATATGCATCCTATGAACTCTATAAAAATCGGGAATTAAATTTGAGGGCATTTTCTAATTTAATTGGTTATTGTGCATAATATTAATTTTGAATGTACTGTCTATATATGTTATAATATAAAGCAAATGCAACCAGCAAGGCATTAGATATTTTAAGTAATGGATGTGATGTCTGGTGTGTGGTCATATAACGTTATCACGAGTTATATGTTTTCATTATAAGGGTTTCAATTACATTGAATCGGCAACATCATTTCTACAGTTCAACTCTCAATAAGTCACCATTTTTTCCTTAAAATATATATACAAGATATACATATATTTAGTAAAAGAGAAAATGTATAAATATATGAATTATATTTTTTTGGATCCATGATTAGACCACTGCCTTTTGACTGAAACCGCCCTCTTTCTTTCCACCCCTGGGTTCAATTACGTAACGACGCTAGTTTTGGGATGTCGAGGACACATCTGCGTACCACCTTATACAGTTCACATCTCTCTTATAGTAATAATAGTCCTCTTCATATTCACGTTTTTATATTGTATTATCGTCCTATAAATTACCTGTGATCTTTTTGAAAAACTATACATTATGATACTCAAAATAATCAGAGAAGAGATAACTATTATTCCATACCATCAATTTGGCTTCCGTAATAAATGCGGAACAACAGAACAAATACACAGATTAGTCAACCAAATTAACAAAAACTTAAGCTCTGCTGCATTTCTCGATAGATCTCAAGCTATCGACAAGGTGTGACACACCGTATTTCAGGTTAAATTGAAAAAACTTTTGCACCAGACGCACTTTCTATTATTAAAATGATATTTCACAGACAGGCTTTTTATTGCGAAATAGGATGACGTATACACTGATATACATCCAATATATTTAGGTGTTCGGTAGGGCAGTGTCTTTGGTGCATTGTTGTATCTATTCTATACAGTTTTATCATCACACGAGAATCCAATATCAGCCACAAGAAACCTCCAACTTC
Source organism: Rhynchophorus ferrugineus (assembly GCF_030347505.1). Taxonomy (NCBI): domain Eukaryota; kingdom Metazoa; phylum Arthropoda; class Insecta; order Coleoptera; family Curculionidae; genus Rhynchophorus; species Rhynchophorus ferrugineus. The sequence goes on along the minus strand of NW_027472580.1, from coordinate 82,476,067 downwards.
ATCTAAACAAAGTCCAATTGTGGTTGAAAACATGGCGTATCAAAACAAATGAGACAAAATCTACCTATATGGCATTTATCCCTTGTAGAAGAACTTGTCCCCCAGTAAAAATTAATAGTTATGAACTCCTGCAAACAAACATATATCTGAGAATGTATTTTAATAGACGTTTAATATGGAAAATACATATAGTGACAAAACGCAAACAGCTTTGGCTTAAACTAAACGAAATGTATTATTAGCTGAGAAGGCGTAAATTTAAATTATCTTTAGATAACAAGGTTTTGCAGAATAAGTCAATACTTAGGCCCATTTGGTCCTATTGAACTGTGGGGTACTACTAATAAATCTAACGTAACTATCCTTCAGAGGTTCCAGAATAAAGTGATGCGAGTCATCGTCGATGCTCCATATTACGTCTTCAACAAACTAATTCATCCCCTTAGAACCCACAACGAGACTATTTGACGATTTAGATGACTCGAAGTATTAGTTCAAAGTACTCTGAAAGACTGTTAGTTCATCTCAATGCAATCGCCAAATAGTTAAATGTGCGCGATGACAATGAAGTGCGTAGGCTCAAACGCAAACTACCATACGAACTGATTAATAGACACATAGAGTGAAATATAATAACCTCTAGAATAAGTTAGAATAGTCTATCGAACAAGTTAGGATAGATTTTAGAATAAGTTAGAATAGTCTTCAGAATAAGTTAGGATAGACTTTTGATTAAGTTAGAATAGTCTCTAGAATAAGATTTAGATTATAAGTTTGTATAGCAGATCACTTACTGAAGCGATCTTCTACATATCAGTATAGTTAAATTGTTTAACGGAAATCATAAAATAATAAGAGGTTAATAAAAAACAAAATTGTATTATTCATTGTCTTACTTAAAATAGGTCATTGTCCGCGTTCATGTTTTTAAAATTTAAAGAAATATTTTATGTACGTGTTAAAACCGCTGGAGTATTTTCTTTCAATTCAAAATTTTTAACAATATACATTTTTTTATTCAACACCGCACGTTCTTATATTATATTTGATCAATTAAAAGACAACCATTGCCCTGGTATAAATTGCAGGTTCACAAGAACTTAATATAGGATTGTTGAATTTTGGATAAATTGTGTTTTGATAGCTCTTGTAATATAATATCTCCGAAGATTTTTGTTTACTTTTTGATTACAGTTCTTGTCAATTCTAATTAATTTTATTAGTCTCGAATACACTGAAGATTTAGGGTAAATTAGGCAGAGAACTGGTCACTTGAAAAATATGGAAGTTGAGAGGTTGGAAGATTTTGCATAGAGTATTACAATAAAAAAATATCGTAATATTATATAATACGTTATATTTACCAGATTTAGTATCTTCCAATGTTCACTTATATCGATTAATGCCATATGGCCTGGCTGAGCAGCACTATATTTTTTTGGATAACCTTAAAATTCAACATTTGCATGGAACATCGAATTCAAATTTTCTGCCACACATGTGGGATGGATAATGTATTGAAAAATAGTAATTTACACAATTTTTTCACAATAAGTCCTTGGGTTTATAAAAATAATACAACACGTATGTCTTATATCTGATTCCTAAACATATTACAACAATAATGCGAGGAAATAGGTGTTTTTGCTAAAAATGAGTAAAACAAGGTTACATTTCGATTGTTTATTTATTATATTCAGCATTGTTTAAAAGGTGGGCTTGGCCTAAATATGAACGCAAAAATATCTACTCATTATCATAGAATATAAAACAGGCAGTACGCGAATCACAATCTAAAAGTACTATTTACTGGTGTTGTTTCTTCCAAATTTACTAATATGGTGATAGACATGGCTAATGGAAAAACTAATGTCTATTATATTTTTATTTATGGTGTATATGAAAAGAAGATATATTTACATCCAAATATCAACAATAAAATAGACCATATATAACATTTTATTAAAACGGATATAAACTGTGGGAAGAATATCAGTTAAGTAGTTTGTAACCAGTATTAGTAGCGCAATGTATCAGCTTATAAATTAATTTTAATAGAAATTACAACAAATGGTGTGTATTAAATCGAATTGTGTACATTTGTAACAAACGTCATGTTGAAGCCTCGATAATAGGCTTCACTTTTAAGTAAATGTCATTTCATCGAAATATGAACATATTATCTAGTAAAGCGTATTCGCAGGAATTTTTTTACATCAATTGATACGATTGATCGGATCGAGAAATAACAAGAATTCGCAGGAGCAAAGACAGAACAATATTATTCATCAGAATGACTGAATGTTTCAAAATTGGTGAAAACATACTTGGAATCATTAAAATGGGTAGTGCTACCTCACCTCCTGTATTGTCCAGACCTTACTCCTTCCGGTAACTACTCGTTCCGACATATGAGTCTTGACCAGTCCAAATAACGCTTCACTTTTTACGAAGATATAGACTTGGACTCTTTTATTTATTTATTAGATTATTTATTCTTTTCTTTTACTAAAAATTATGTTAGTTCTATCATTGCTTTTGCCATTTTAGGTCATAACCATAATAATTTTAACCAGTTAATAGACTGATCAGAGTTTTATTATTTTGAATCTCTTTTATTTTAGTTTCGAACGTGTAATATAGAGAAAGACCCTAGCCTCTTGGTTTCCTTTTACAATTTTTAGTTTTACATATAGTCTATTCAAAGTTTTTTTTGTACATACGTCATCAAAATCTTTAATGTATTGCCTGTCGAAATTTGTAAATTCGTTTTAGAATCAGGCCAAATTTTCCTTCTCATTTTATTCAAAACAAGAGAAAATTCAACAAAGCAACAAAACAACTGAAAGAGCTAATAAATAACGAACAAAATCAAGGAATTCAAAAATATTTAGAAAGCTTAACGCCAACTGGTGTAACAGAATATTCTCTCTGAAAAGTAACAAAAAAGATTAAAAAACCTCAACAACATAATCCACCCATTAAAATTCACAACACATGAGATGTTGAGGAAGTAAAACAAACAACAGTTAAAGAAATCAGTGCTAAAAAGCTCCTGGTTTTGACCTAATTACTGGAAAAATCTTAAAAGAGCTCTCAGAAAAGTGTGTCAAATTAATAACATTCATATTTAATGTCATGCTAAGACTTAGTTACTTTCTTAGCACTTGGAAAGTGGCGCGATTATTATTAAACCTGGTAAAATCAGAAGACGTCTCCTCTTATCGTCCCATAAGCCTATACCTGTCATCTCTAAAATTTTTGAAAAACTATACATTAAGAGACTCAAAATAATCGCAGAAGAGGGAAGTATTATTCCAGACCATTTGGCTTCCGTAATAAACACGGAACAACCGAACAAATACATAAAAAATATTGCTCCGCTGCATTTCTCGGTATCTCAAACCTTCGACAAGGTGTGGCACAGTGGACTGCATGTTAAATTGAAAAAGCTTTTGCCCCATAAGCACTTTCAACTGCTAAAATCATACCTCACAAACAAACATTTTATTGTCAAACAGGGTGACGAATACACTAACCTACATCCAGTATATTCGGGTGTTCCACAGGGCAGTGTTTTTGGGCCATTGTTATATCTATTGTATACAGTCGCTCTACCGACCTCAAGAAACACTACTGTTGCAAAATATGCTGACAATAGAGCGGTTTCATCATTACACGAGGATTCAATATCAGCCACAAGAAACCTTCAACTTCATCTTAACAAAGTTGAATAGTGGCTGAAGTCGTGGCGTATCAAAGCAAATGAGACAAAATCTACCCATTTGACATTCACCCTTCGTAGAATAGTATGTCCCTCAGTAAAATTGAATAATCATGAACTTCCGCTCAAACGCAAACTACCATACGAACTGATTAATAGACACATAGAGTGAGATATAATAATCTCTAGAACAAGAATAGTCTTTAGAATAAGTTAGGATAGACTTGCAAAATGCAAAATTCTTGAAAGTAATAGTGATAAGAGGTTATAATTCTAACCTATAAACTATTGTGACTGTATAATTAAATGTAGTTTTTAGATGTAATAATGCTAAAATAAATTATATTCGATAACATTTTTGTTCAAAATAAACTATTTAGATTAGAATTTTGTTGTATGTCAAAGCCAAACTGAACTAAAACTCATAGTTGATGCGGCAACATTGCGACGTTTTGACATAACTCTGAGTAGACTATAGATAGTTACCAAAAAAAAATGCTAAAGCGCTGGGAACACTTTAGGGCACTATATTAATTAATCACCTTGCTTCTTCTTACTTCACAATCAAAAATTATGCCTATTAGTACATCATTTAAAACATTATTCCAAAATACTTACTATACTAGTGAAACTGATAACGATAATTCAGCTTCTATTATTAGGGAGTTTAAAAAACTACTTCTAGTGGAAAATATATTTCGTTTACGAATACCATACGACATTTTTTGGAGGTTACAACAATGCAAACCAACCATATGGTACCCATTATTTTCTATGCTAATCAATGAACATTTCTGCGTACATATCAACCAAGCCCCTTGTTATAACAATGGGTTTCCAGTTTATCTCGGTTTTGCTCCTTCAGTAAAAACATTCTTGTTAATACGTGCAGTATAATAAAACATGTTTATGAGATTATTGATATATTGACATAAAATTATATGTATATATATATATATATATATATATATATATATATATATATATATATATATTACGAGTATTATATTATTAGCCTTTAAGCATATATACTTAAAATTATAGAAGTGTAAATAATACATGTTCTTCCTACTTCTACTATAAGATTTATTATGTCTTTTGGCTATTTGGTATGTGTATTTTTGGGCAACGCTTTTTGTACACACTCTTAAAAAAAATAACAAAGTCTTTACTGTTTTAATGTTACTATCCTCAGATTTTAATGTGAGTCTATTATAACTCAGAATACTATGGCTTTCTATACGAATTTCATCAATGGAAAAATGCTCCTACAGTAAGAAAATCAATTTTGGTGCCGATGTTGTGTCCTATGGAACATGCAATGATTGATACAAACGTTTTAGAGGTGATGTTCGATCAACACATATCGAAGCCATTTCCCGAGTTTTTATTTATTGACCATTTAGTACAACGGACTGGGTAATTTCTATCTGTGCTGAAATTTTTTAAGAATATGTTGCATTTGCGTTGATTCTTCACCCAGCACACTTTGCAATTCAGATATGGAGAATAAAAGTCAACGAGAGTAAATTAATGCATATTGAACTCACCTACAACCAAACTTTTCATATACCAATAAATATTAATAATACGATTATCCCATACAGTAACAAAGCTAAGTACCTTGGGATGAATTTTGACGCAAAACTTCGGTAACGCTGAAGGGACATATCAAGAAGAAAAAAAAATTGTTATTTGGAAAAAAATATACAAAATCCGCACATAACAAGTTGCTATATTAGAAGTAGATAGATACTAAAACCTATGGACCTCTGAAATTCAGATATGGGGATGTTCTGCGAGAAGTAATATCAACAAAATACAACTGTTTCAGAATAAGTGCCTAAATATTGTGGATGAACCTAGACACTATATGAACAATTACTTACACCGAAACCTTCCGGATTACAACAATCATAGAGGAAATGAAGATATTCGCAACTATACATGAGGAAATATTCCACTCCAATGTTAACCCAAAGTGCTAGAACTCTTGGACTCATTCTTGAACTCTGGAAACTCAAGACAACCAAAGCGTGGAAAAAAATGATAAAAACACTAAAAAGTGCTACTTTTATTTTGTTGGAGACTAAATAAGACCCAATTGGTTTTCCTAAATAACTACCTAGTTTCGAGTCACTGTAGAATAGTAAGCACATAAATTGTAAGTTAGCCGACAACGAATAATAATGATATATTGATAAATTTAAAAAAAAATAGAAAAAATAATTGTTATGATGTATTTCTTCGAATATAAGGTATAATCTTGCACATTTAAATTGTAATTATAACATAGCCATATTAAATAACTATGTTCAAATAACTGTAGACTACATAATATAAAATAAGTAATAAAACTATTAAACCCACATCGATTTTTAACTCAATATTAATCAACAATATATGTATATAATTCCATTAAATATATTTTTGTCGTAATGTTTATTTGCTTCTGTCATTAGATCTTATTAAAGTGCATGCGAAAAACCGGTATAATTATTGATAATACCCGCGACCACAATTCAATGTCAGGTGAAAAGTCCTAGAGAATGACGCCGACACGACCACTAATATGTTTTTCGGTATCGATACCAGGTACGACTACAAAATAATGAAAGATATGTTAAACGTTATTTATTTTATATTCATATTATATAAATAAAAAAGCACAATACAATTGGGAATTTGTATGTATACAGTGATTTTGTTAACATGATTTTGTTAAATATTTAACATCACCTTCAAATTACGAAAACACATTCATTCACATTTCCTTCTGAGAAGACTGAAAACTTTAAGACTATGTAATTGAAGCAATATACATCTTTGGGAAGCAATTTATCAAATTGCTTAATCAATACCAACTTTATGTGCAGCAGTGGTAAAATAACTTTAAGTGAAGGTTTCTTTTCATCAGAATTGAGCTCATTAACGCTTAAGTTCGACAACCAACTGTTTTTCGTCTAGTGATTTGCTTGGTCTCTACTATTCCATAGATACAGAAAGCGGGGGAATTTGGTAAACCCAGTTTGTTCAGAGATCAGAGACCATGCACAAAATTTTAAAATTTCCGCACACCTGTTAATCGTGGTCTTCATATTTTAATTTGCGAAGAACCGGAAATGGATTCATAAAAACTACCGTTGTGAAACAAAAATGTGTTAGGACTCCTTTTTGATCAATATATGAAAAGACGCCATTGTGATGTATCCTATTGTATCTTAAGTGCCTTAAACCTCATGGATTCTTCAATTTTTTTCCAAAATATTTTCGTTTTCAGCATATCGAAATACATAGAAAACAAATGGAAATACTCAAACAGCTTTTTTGTTGCAAACCTGTGTTATCAATCTTTGAAATCACGAAAGCCTATCGAAAAGTTTAACGTAGATATCATTTCAATTACTGGTTTAGTTAAGATTACTCCGCATCAGAGTTCAACTCATGTTTCATCACTTATAGTAATTGACGCTTACCAACCAAAGAATTTATAATTCTAAAACAGTTCTATTTGTCTCTCTAATAGAATTTATGACATTTGAATATTTGGGAGAGTTTCCACATCTTAAAGAAGACGTTTAATAAAAATTATTGAGAAGATTGTTTCACCTTATTTGATAATCCTTAATTAAGGATTATAATTCGATGGAACAAAAATCTATCATCTGTCATAGTACATACGTCAAACTACATTTCAATTTTTACACTAGACTTACAATGCTCTAAACCAGCTTTAACGAATTATGGTGTTTGGAATATAAGGTTTGTGAAAAAATAATTTCGGTTTTTGTTAATATATTTAAAGCCGCATATTTATTCTATGAAGTCATACTGTAGGATGTTTGAAAGGTAATGAAAGCGTCATTCATTTACTCGGTCAAAATTTAATGAGCCCTAAAATAGAGATCCCAGAAAATAATATCGAAAATCCAATATGACACTGAAACAAATTGAAAATTAAAAATATTACTGCCGGCTTGGTGGCGCAGTGGTAAAGGTGACAGGACGGTCCACCTACTGTTGCGATAATCGCGGGTTCGAATGCAGCTGAGGCATGGTCGTAAATTTATGTTTGTGATTGTTTATTATTTGTGATTGTCCTAGGCAAGAATGTAAAATCCGACAAGGAAAATGATCCCAGTCACGCCAGCAAGCAGGCTGGGTAAAACCGGATGTCTTCTGGGATGATTTCTAAGTTGGTCACTCGTCAGTCGGTAGGCTTAATGCCGAAGACCGTGGTGCGGAGCTCACGTTAAACTGTAGGTCCAGTCCAAATAAATCCATAGTTGGTAAAAGGAGACTTTAAAATATAGATAAAGAAAATACTATATAAAAAATATATAATATGACTCATATACCTATATTTGTGAAAGATAATGAATAAAATTATTATTAGACAGAAAAATGTTTACTTGACTATATAGTGTGGCTTGAAGGAAATTATATCAATGAATAAAATGCTGATTAGTCAATACACAATTTGTATTAGTTACAAAGAAGTTACTTTTCAGTACATATATAATTAAGGATATAAAAATAATAAAAATGTGTACATAAAATATGCAGATTAATATCAACAAACGTTGCAAATCATCTATTAATATATTACTGGTTTTCGACGTTATAGACGACAGTGAAAAAAAAATCAAACCAATCTTAAGTTCGATGACCAGTGAATGACAACCAATGCAAACCAACGATATTTCCTGATGGGTCGGCAATCTGAAATTAAGCTGTCATCAATTTAATAACATACCTCGAATAGTTCCAATAATTAATTATGTTGAAACTATAATTAATTTTCGATTAATTAATTCCCACAATCAGAAAAGAAGTATGACAAGTTAAAAAAATAAATCCATCAGTTACTACGCATATGGATAATATTGGTTAAAAAGCAACGTGTCTTATAGTAATTAAAGGTTGAGAATAATTTCAAAAGTCAACTCAAATAAATTATTTAGTTAAACCAGACAATCATAATCGTGGAATCAAAATTATGGAGTGTGCTTTCGATGCTTGAAAATGGCTTCGCCTATAAAAACGTTTAGGAGGACCTAAAATCACTTGTACTTGGTTTCGATGCTTGAAAGATGAAGATGAAAGAAATGTAAAAGTCACTGAATAATGAAGATGCACTCCAAATACAAAAAGAGCTTTGGAATCATTTTACATATCCGAAATATTACCTTTAACACAAAAAAATTGTTGCCTTTTTTATTACTGGTGAATAAAATTCAATGTTGGAGAAAGAAAAATGACTATGACGAAGAAAAACCATTATTAGTGCTAGTTTTTAAAAAACAGTAAGTATAAATTACATACGCTATTAACATTTAATGTGCGTTTTTTTAATGACAATTGGTACATTTGAACTAGTAGTAATTTACAAGCATTGATTCATACCAGAGGCCTTCAAATAATACAAGAGGTCATTGTTATAACCTTGATCATAGAAGTTTCGACTTGCCATTGACAAATTAAGATTTTCAACGAGGTTAACTAAGTTGCTTCAAAATTAGTGTCATGGGATCTTGAAAACTTGTTGAGTTCTTCTCGTTTTTACACTATGAAATGGATTCATAAAAACTAACGTTGTGAAACAAAAATGTGTCAGGGCTGGTTTTTGATCAATATATGAAAAGACGCCATTGTGATGTATCCTATTGTATCTTAGGTGCCTTAAATCTCCTGGATTCTTCAATTTTTTTCCATAATATTTTCGTTTTCAGCATACCGAAACACATAGAAAACAAATGGAAATACTCAAACAGCTTTTTTGTTGCAAACCTGTGTTATCAATCTTTGAAATCACGAAAGCCTATCGAAGAGTCTAACGTAGATATAATTTCAATTACTGGTTTAGTTAAGATTACTCCAAATCAGAGTTCAACTCATGTTTCATCACTTATAGTAATCGACTCTTACCAACTAAAGAATTTATAATTCTAAAACAGTTCTATTTGTCTCTCTAATAGAATTTATGACATTTGAATATTTGGGAGAGCTTCCACATCTTAAAGAAGACGTTTAATAAAAATATCTCTTTTTACACTGTATCTAGCTTCAAGTCATACACTTAGTGTGGAGTAAAAGCTGATAAACCGTTCCAATATGGTATAACTCGAATAGCAGATGAAATAATTGGTTACTTCACTGTTTTTTTAAATGTTCGTTGACAATCTCACAATGGCTTATCCTGGTCCTTTCATAGCAAAATAATGTCATTAGGGAGTCTTCATAAGAGGTGCTAAATTGTTGACTGAACTTATCCATTTCCATAGTATCTTGATGTAACAAATTTTACACTTTAAAATACACTAAAAGAAGATATGCCACAATATGCAATTGCAACAAAAAATGCTGTGAAATTCATCGTTATAGTAAAAATATCAGCAGTTATAAACTTCAAACAGCTAAATTATTTGTATTTTAATAGTTAACTGGTCTAATTTATACAAACTGAAAATGTAAAATATAGAAGATGCAAAATATCCCTTGTATGTATATATAAAACCAGGGCTAATTGGTAATTTCTATGGTGAATTTTGAATTCAGCAACTGAAATTATACAATAAAAGGCAATTTCTGAATAAGAATATACTATCTATGTCAAGTGTAACGTCCCAAACTCATTACCGAGCACACGGTGGTAACATAATATCTAATATCTGATTTGATCATTTTGGAAACAATAAATAATCGCCCAGTACCAGTCTCTTTGGGCTACCACGTATCAATCAGATACAATGCAGAATACTATCAAAAATTTGCCTGAAAGATTGAGAAATACTTTGAATAACGAATCAGTTCAGGCATTTTAATAAAATTATCGTAATAAAAATTGATATATATATATACTAAATAATATACTAAATTAATATTTTAAATTTAAATTAAACTAATTAATACTAGATTTTAAAAATAGTAATAATACCAAATTACCACAACATGTCTTCTTCATAATTAATATTATATATTAATGAAGAATAATTTGTAATAAAAACATCACATCTACTTGCTCAATTAATATAGATTAAGAAAAATACACCAGAGAGTTAGTTAAAACCCAGAAAATGTAGAAAAGCAAAAAATCATGGTTATAAAAGTTCTCGGCGGTTTTCTCTACTAATAACACGCATTATTTCATTATTGGTCACCGACTGGCAATAGTTCTAACTGTATATCCAAGAGAGAAAAAACCATAAATAATTTATTACTACATCATTCTACAACATATTTCTCTTGTTGTATAGTATGTATGGGGTTCTCGTATCTACCTAAGTAAAAGTATAAGAAAGTAGTTATTTTGTCGTTTTTTTAATTGTTTTTTTAGTTATATCTTCATACTATCGAAACCTAATCAATTTTCTGCTTTCTAATGAATTCACTTAAAATATATCAAGTGCGGTACTTTAACCCATAGTTTTTTCACATATTAATTCAGCTTTTTATCATCACTATGATCTAATTTCTCCCTACTACCCTCTACTTTTTCTCCAACTCATTATGGTATTCTATTTAGATTTCGATGATGTTATCAATACAATCTTTGTCAGACCTATAGATTAAGATTAGTTCTTGATAACTGCTTTTACAGAAACAAAAACAAAGGATTTGTAATGGCGTGAAAAATTTAGAAAATGCAAGTTAAAAATTTCATTTCAGCAAAGCAACATTAGTTAGACAGGTTGTTTTAATAAAATTGAAACAATGATATAGCTAACTTGTGTCTAATGTTACGGTGACGTTACGAACTCGGTGATGTCAACCTCTATATATGCACAATAGTTTAAGAATTTTAGCGAAAAAACTATAAATTGTTTCAATTAACAAAACGTAAAGGATAACCAAAACGTAGTAAGGCTATTGGAAATGTTTATTTATATTAAATACTATACTATTGTTATTGAATTCGATTTTAGAAATGGTCTTCTTTGATATGCTTTTCATATCAATCCACTCGTAATAGCAGCTTAAATCGAAGTTATCCTTAGATAATAAGATATTGCTGTACAAATCAATCCATAGGCCCTTTTGAGCCTACGCAGACCAATTATGGGACACATAGCAAATCTAATATAGCCATCATTCAATAATTCCAAAGTGTTGCGTACTCTAGTTAATGTTTCGTCCTACGTTTCTATTGAAGTAATACGTCATTGCGTTCTAGACCAGAATGAGTATTACTTAAACCGTTAGCGTAAAATACTTTGAAAGAGTGATAGTGTACCTTAACACACTTGCCAATCAGCTAAATGTGCGTGATAACAGTGAAGTGCATAGAATTAGAATAGAATATTTAGAATAACACATTTTACACAAGGGATTTGACGAATACTTAGTACCCAATTCCTAAATTGTTATACCACTAAGGGTTATAAAAATAACTTTCAAAAACCAACAATTAACTCAAAATTATGTTTTAACGTGAAGTGTGAGGGCGACATCATCCGATAGAAATATTTCATGCAAAAAAAACTTGTTCTTGTTCACATCCATTAGTCACCAGAAATAATATAACTGAAGAAAAGTGGTTTAAGCTTAGAAATGATTATTAATGAACATGAAATAGTTTTTTTAATGTTATATCTAACATAAGATTGATAAGAACTCGGCGATTTCATCTCACAAATTCTTTATCTAGACGACTCTAAAAGAAACCTTGAGGCCCCTAAATTCCTTGCCATGATAATTCTTATTCAAATTCCACAATTAATTCTGTACGTGACACCACACATGAATCACTGATCTTCAGGCTTCCTCCACACACATACATAAATAAGATTTTAGTTAATCTGATTTAGTTCATTGATTGGATTTCGATTGGACTTAAATTGTTGTTAACTATGTTGAACATTTAGTGTCACGTCAACACATAATAAAAAATAAATAATTAAATAATAAGAAATAGCTAATTTTAGATTTCATCATCATAGTTTTTACTACGTTAAAATAATAGTTCGAAAAAACATCGATATCAATTAAGTAGAACTTTGAACCTGAGTTTATACTATGTACATTTTATTTTATTATTTCCTGTCAATAATTATACATATTAACAATATTATAATTGCTAATAATTATTTGTGTTAATGTACCAGATGTCCTTTAATTTTCCCACATTTAGGTTCAATTGACAATGCTAGACAGTCTGACAAATCCTCAGATTAGAAACACATAATCGACAATTTGTTGCAAAATTACCAAAATATTGGAGCTCTAATATCACATCCTGATTGTTTCCCACAAAATTAGCAATGAGTAAAGAACTACCCCAAGATAAAGTAGCAATATTAATAATTTTAGGACGAAGGCATGACGAATGATTATTGTTGGACCCTAATGCGTTAAATAGATCCCAAGCAGTATTTATTGAATTTTTCGAAAACTAGAAACAATTTTTAAAGAACTTTTTAATTTACTTTATAAACAGCTTTTGGTTATTCAGGTCCAAAACCATGTATACTTGTGTTATGTTCAAGCTAGAGCTGTTTTCGCCTTTTATTATGTATTATTTCGTACCAAACTATTTTCTGTTCAGAACGTATGAACGATGAAATTAATAGCTATCAATTGTAACAAAAGTAACAGAAGAAGTCATTATATAAGCAGAAACCAAAATAATATCATAGTATAGTATAGTATTCATAGTCGTTTTTTATCTGAAAGAAATATGCATGTGCTATTTGAAACACGACAAAGACCTCAAGTTAAGTTTTTTAGCGGTCACATGATTCCGCTACGGCTTTTTATAAAGACACTATGATGATGTGTACGCCATTTCAGAATAAAGCTTTAAATTTAAAAAAACCCTCAACATTAATAGACAGTCATTATAATACCAAAATAATATTCAGCAAATACTAAAAATAAATTATAATTTGTATAACTGTGATTGTGCCACAATGAAAAGAAAGAAAACCTTTTTCCTATAACTGTTCTTTTCTGCATTCATTTCTATTCGGCGTTGTCACGTCTACACTCGATTATATTCAGACACTAACTTATACCATAAATTCTTGGCCACACAATCAACCACAATTTAAAGCTCAATAATAACATATACATATATAGGTTAAATTATTCATGATTTAACAATTTACATTATGCTTATATATAAATATTTTCACACTGCTACTTAAACACAATAACTAATTGAACATAACACGAACATAATTTTTAATTTATCTATTTGTAATTGTCGAGCGGAAGGATTGATAACGGTAAGAATGAATGGGGCTATTATACATAACTCGACCTAAGAATTTAAATGGACCCTGACGTCATCAGCCACGTTGCATATGGGTTAGCAGTTAATCTTCTGAAAGAGATTCAAGCCACATGTTGTGTCTTTGTTTCGAATCCAGTCAGTCAAGTTTTCAGATAATATAAAATAATTGAATAATTGTTAAATCCAAGTCGTTCAAGTTAAAGTTTTAGTTTATTAAACTAAAAGGAGTGTGAATTAATTTTTTGTAAATTCAAAAATTTACCAAGGTCAAACCACAATTATTGAAAATATTTAGTTATAATGTCTATTTTAAGTATGCCCAAAATATTTGCTGTTCACAAAAATACATTTAGACATTCTTCCTCCATAAACTCGCAAAATATTTAAACTGGAAAAATAACCAATCCGTTGAAATTTACAATAGCAAGCGATCTGTCAGTTTAGATCGACCAAAGAGTTTATAGCATCATATTGAACAAAATTAGATTCACTATTATTGTTGAAAAGAAGTGAAGAGATCACATCTGCTAAGCGAATGCCCGTTGAAGTCCCAAATTCGCCAGGACACCTTACTTAACAAAGATCTCCGGATTTGGCGCATGCGCACTATCCTACATGGAATAAACCATAGAAAAGAACATACGTTATTGTCTTCCTTTTATAATGGTGGTTCATATTCAATTCGAGTCGATCCACACAGTCGATCAAGTGAAAACAACAAATAAATCTAGAATATTTAGATGTTGTTTTACATTAATAATTCTACAGGAATAACAATTAAATTGTTATGTTATCCTTGATGGTTTAGCATACATTGGTTTTAAAATATGGAAGAACAAAGATAAGGACATAATATAAGGTTAAATTTTTAAAAGTATAAAATCCTAACAGCATCAATTTTGTTTATAGTGGGAATGTTAGCTGCAAAATTTATAACATATCACTTTCAACGACATCGAATACAGAGAAAGAACAGAGAAAAAAATGATTATTGTTGTGTTGGAAGCAGTAAATTCATTAATGATGTTTATCCATTAAGAATAGTATCAAAAATTGTAGTAAGTAGTAATAATTAGGCATGATATATTTTAGTAATTAATTTATATTTGATAAGTGAGATGTAGCTATAATTTATTGAGACTAATAGTCGAATAATGTGAAAATCAGAGCATCAGAGAAGAAGAAATTACACAGGATTTTGCTAGGATGCAAGAACTGTGATACAAGAAACTGAACAAGTGGGGAGTGGTACTATGAAATAATTAAATTTGCTAACAAAAGTATACCTGTATCAAATTAACAAAATCAATGACAATCAATAACACCCCAGTGATCTAATGACAAACAAGGAAAAGGCTAGTAAATGCTAGTAAGGTAGTAAAGGTAGTAAGATAGTACTTTTTAGGCTAGTAAATGTACAATATGTTAACCGAAAGCTCGAGGTAGTCAATTGATTAATGGAGTTTGTGGATGAAGAATAGTAGCAAAAATTGCAGCAGGGATCATAGTTGATCATATTTGGAGATTTTTAGGACAATGTCACTGTTTTCATATATGGTGGTGGTTTTTTCATTTAGTTTTAATTATATTGGTTGGATTTTATCTAAAAAATTTTGGTCTTGTTTATAATGTTGATGTAAATGATTCTTGGAGTTCATCTTGTTGTGTTTGGTGTTGTTATTAAAATATAAAGGCCAGACATATAGTAATTATATTTATATTATTTCATTTTATGCAGTAAATTTTTTAAATAAAATGTTATTAAAACATTTTGCAATATTTATTTCCCTTATTATATATAGTTTTAATAGTAAATTAAATATTTATCACATTATCAAAAATTATATATTAATTTTTTAATAAGTAAATGAAGCTGTATGTACGCATGTGCCAAACTTGAATTATTCTCTGTTTGAAAAATAAATGGAGCTGAATATGCGCATGCGCCAAATCCATAGATATTTGTTAAGTAATGCATCCTAAATTCGCTCGTTTTGTTTCTTCGCAATCTCTGTTAAGTCTCATTCGTATAAATACGTCAAATTGACAATATTAGTAAAATATATCATATTTTCCAACAGACAGACTTGTTTCATGAACGTTTTTGTAATCTTTATTACCTCCATTTTTCAATATTGGAAAAGTTTATTTTTTATTCTTTCTAGTTTCTATGTTAATAAACTATATGATGATACACTAAATATATCTGCGTTGTATTGCCCTAATAACTTAACTAGCTTAATTAATATATTTTATTGCTATAATATTTCAGCACCAAGATGATTCATAATATTTTTATAGCTCATGCAGAATAATGGATGAATATATAATAATACTCGCTAATTCGTACGATAGTTATACGTAGGTAATTATCTTTCATTAAAGTAGTATGTAAATGTGCTTTACGATAATAGGATTATGAGAAGGTTATGCGTATAAAACTGGCTTTAATTAGTTTATTTTGTTGATTATCATAAAACATCCATTTTTGGTCAATATTATTTTAATAAAACCTTCTAATAAAAAAATTCGATAAATTCAGTGATTAAGTGGATTCAATAGATGCACACAAACAAACAGAAAAAGTACTGAAGAACCTTAATATTATTAGTGTTAATCTGTAGTCAATATAGTTGTTCTCATTATCACTATTATATAATAATAATAACTAATATAACCATTTATATCATTAGATTTTATCCACCAGGAACCAGGTACTGTCTTGGTGGAGTTTCATAATCGCCAAGGAATGAAAATATATTAGAAAATTACTAGAGTTATTTAAATTAGATTATGGCACTGTATTTCCAGTATTCAAATATCACGAAAAGCTCAAAAATTGGCATAGCGCCCATACGAACTGAAAATATTAAATTTTCACATAGTATTGTATTAAAATTGATGATAATTAATATCGATACGGATAGTTGCAATAGATCAAGTATCTAGAAATAATTATGACAGATAATACAAATGTAAAACATTTTCGGACTGCCGAATTTGATTGGTGAACCGCACTCGTAACAATTACTTGAATGTTATATTCGGTCTACTGAACGATTTTTGTTAATCCTTGAATAATAGAGAATTTGTTAATTTTAATACTACAACATCGAATAGAAAGCTTCATCTTTTATATTTTATTCAAAGAATTTTTTACTGAAAATCATCAGTCATCGGAATAAAATATTTGTCTCCACATTTGTTAGAACTGCGTTTAGTGCAATCCCAAAATATCAAAAACAACCCTCCTAGTAAGACCTTCATTGTTTACCTAATATTGTCAATAATTTATTGATTATTCTTAGTTCTTTAGGTTGAGAAACTTTAGTACATAAAATATGTCATAGGGCTATGAATTAATTATAAAGGAAAAACCTGTATACTTCATTCACAGACTATTTTGTAAGCCACGCGAACTATACGTTTTCAAATAAAAATATTACATCATACTTAGTTCAAAATACTATTTTATATTTTTACACGCTTAATTGTTCTTCTGAATAAAATTTATATTGTACTACTTTCCAATATAGAACAAATAAAATACTTTATTTGTAATTTTAAATTCTATGTTGTGCTATCACAGAACGACATAACGAACAGGTCGAAATCACTAACAATTTCTAAATTAAAATTGCCGTACGAATATTTAGCATTATTTATATAATAAAGCTACAGTGTAATAGAGGTCGATGACATCGGTCTGTTAAATACGTATGTGTTAGTTAAAGCCTACCAACGACGGTTATCTAAGCAGTGACTAGAACATAGTATAATAATTAAAATGTCAAGAAATGGTACAGAAACTCTGCAATTGGTATCTTCATTTCTAGGGTTTATAAAAAACACAAGCTTAAGGCTTGTGAATACTGTTGACATAATATCATTATTTTGTTCACGATTTTGTCTCAATATTTTATCAGTGACTAGTTAATATTCAGTAGCATTCCATTGTTAAGATGAGACGATTTTTAATATAATCATGTTATGCATCAGTCACATTTACCGATGGTAAATGAGTTAAAATTGAATTGATTTTTTTAGTGGCGAATTATGTAATTATTCAATTATTATTTAGAAGTGCATTATTCAACATTTCTATAACTTTGACGCTATTTTTACCAACTCCCTCGATCACCATAGTTGAATATTATAATTACAGGTTATCAAAAATGTTATAAGCAACTTTGAAGAGACTTCAATTGTGATTTCGATCTTCCTATAGCCATAGTTACATTGATATTCAAAATTTTTGAATGTATGTATACGTATTTATTGCTTCATGAAGGCACTGATAGGAACTATTGTCATAGAATATACAATAATTTATACTATTTATCCAGCTGTAGTTCAATTTTTTACAAAATTTTACTCTTTTTATCGAAAGAATCTTTTTTAATTTGCTATAATAAATATTTCTCTAATTTAACTTCTAAATCCAAAGATATCAATACCATAAACCATAAACTAGCAATTTGTCATCAAATATCCGGAAAGCCCCATTGCTGTTCGTGGATTGTCCAGCTCGGTCTGATACTTATATATAGTTATATAGCTTATCGTGATCAAAATATTCAATAACCTCTTGATTCGATGAAACTTTCTTCCCATCGAGCATTCTTTTGAGATCTGAGAACAGGAAATAGTCGTTGGAGCCACATCTGGAGAATATGGTGGATGAGGAAGCAATTCCCAGCCCAAATCATGGATATTTGCCATCGTTTTCACTGACTTGTGACACGGGGCATTGTCTTGGTGATATAGCACTTTCTTTTTCTTCAAATACGGCCCTTTTTCGGTGATTTCATCCTTCGAACAGTCCAATAACGCTATGTAATATTCGCTGTTGATGATTCTTCCTTTTTTAAGGTGGTCAATGAAAATTATTCCATGCGCATCCCAAACTACAGACGCCATAACTTTGGCAGCCGACTGTTGCGTTTTCCCACGCTTTGGAGCGGTTTCATCGTGTGCAGTCCACTGGGATGACTGTCGATTGGACTTCGGAGTGAAATGATGGGGTCATGTTTCATCCATTGTCACATATCGACGCAAAAATTCGTGTTTATTACGCTTGAGCATCTTCAAACATTGCTCCGAATCATCAACTCGTCGTTGTTTTTGGTCAAAAGTGGGCTCGTGCGGCACCCACTTTACACAGAGCTTTCTCATACCCAAATATTCGTGAATGATATTATAAACACGTTCAGTTGATATCTGCGTTGATATCAGAGTGTCTGTTATTTCATTCAATTTTGATTTACCGTCATTCAAAATCATTTTGTGGATTTTTTTAATGTTTTCGTCGGTAACAACCTCTTTTGGGCGCCCACTGCGTTCACCGTCTTCGGTGCTTATTTCACCACGTCTAAACATAGAATACCAATCCTTAATGGTTGATTTTCCTGGGGCAGTGGCCCAAAACACGGCATCAAGCCATAATTCACAAATTAATGATCCGACAGCTGTCAAATTTACACACGCATCTTTTGAGTGTTAGTGCTAACTAAAAAATATATGGATTTAATTCTAGTAACGCCATCTATGGGTCAGGCCGGGGACTTTTCAATTAACCTGTTACGAGGAATATTGATAGAATATTAAGTACGGTTTTAAAAAGGCTATATAACAGAATACCTTGAAGGCACTAGATGAAAGTATTGTATTCGGGCGTGACAAAGATAGATATTCTAATTAATACTTCAAGGACAATATATTGGTTTGTTAGATGGTTAACAGCTCCATAGCAGACATCACTTTCTGTCTGTTTTCTGGTGTCTTGCATTACTTGAACGTTTTTTATCAACCGTATCTTTTACCAATCATACCGAGTTTTCGATTGTGAAATAAATGACCAAAAAAATTGTTAACATTCAGTACGTTTTTTAAATGACTATGATATGGCTCAATATTTGCGTTTGGTGTAATTGTATAATTAATTATTATAAAACACTTCATAGATAAAAATCCAGTATATTTAATTCTAAAATGACTACAATAACATTAAGATATCTTTTGGTTTTTTACATGTTGGTAACATACTGCTCTTTTTTTTTTCACCAAAACGTTTATTTATTTAGATTCAAATAAGACATTACTATCTCCAGCTGTCCCAACAATTTAATGTCCCCGTACACATGTTTCAACTTAACGTAACCAAAACAATGATTATAAATAAAACAATGATTTTTGCTTTTTGTGGGATTCTTAAAAATAATAGTTGTATTAAATCACATCTATAACTTAAATTAGATAGTTGTTTCCTATCCACACACGTGAAAATTGTCTGTTATATAATTTCCAACGTCATACAAGGTCGACTGTGTTCAATGAAAAACAACAATTAGATTCGTAAAGGTTATACGTGCTTGGTACTCTACGTTTGCTTTTTTCATTTTCTCTATTATTAACCACATAAGTAGATGATAAAATATAATTTGGTTTTGTCGAAATAATCTATAAAGCTATTAATCATGTTTAGCGAGTTACTGGTCCTGTTGACGTCATAAAAAAATGTTTCCTAATTTTACGAATATATTGGTTAATATAAACCTTAATGTATGAAAACTGATGTGTACATGTTAGCTTTCTATTATATCAGGAAATATTAATTAAAATCGGTTACAATTTTCAAAAATAAATAGCAAAAATGTTTATAAGATGTTTACAACCGAATTATAATCAAAAAATTGTTATCATATCAATAAAGTTGCTGTTAGTTGTTGCCTATAATATTTTACATATTTCTGCCAACAAATAGATTCCGCGGCCCTAAAATGGGTACTACTATAAAGCATTAAAGTTAATTTGAACTGTTTTCAAAGCTGCTGTGAAATTCTAAAAAAAATTTGGCAGAAATGATATCGTCCATACACGTCCGAAACGACCACAAATATTGACAAGGGCAATCTGGCAGTAGTGATACTTTATCATATTGATTTTTATTGATTATTTTCTAACCTACCCTTCGTGCACTTAACAAGTCAAATACCTTCATAATCTTTATCAGCACCAGGAGTACACCATATAATTTTTGGACTTCAAGGGCAAAACTTCAATAATAACAAGATATTAATAATAAAACATTATATATATATATATATATATATATATATATATATATATATATATACATATATATTAAGGTTAAATATTTGTATTCAAATTAAATTAATATTTAATATTCGTATCGCAATTTTAATTGAGAAATTGTTAGTGATTTCAACCTGTTCGTTATTTTCTATGATAACAGAAAATTAACAATGTAAATAGAACATAACACGACTGTTATATATATAGAAAAGTAGTACACTATATGTAATATAATAATAAAACAATTAATATTTAAGAATGTAGCGAATACCTTTGTAACGTTTTTCTTTGGAAATTTAGTGTTTTCCTTGTTTACAAATTAGTTTGAGAAACAAGAGTATATCTAGGAATTTTCACTTAAAATTAATTCACAGCCCTATTAAATATCTTATTTATTAATGGTTCTGATGCTGAAGGACTAATAATAATCGTCATATGACTGACAATCTTAAAGAAACAACTAGGGTCTTACTTATATTTCAGGATTGCGCTAATCTACGTCTGGTAAACATGGGAAAAAGAAGTAAACCGTTTAAGTGACTATGACTGATGGTTTCCAGCAAACAATAATAATGAATAAAACATGAAAAATGAAACTTTAATTTCCTTTTTGTAATAATTAAATTAAGAAATTCTATATTAGTAATTGAAAAATGTGCTCTAGAAATCATATTTCTGCACTTGATATACATCAAACTAAATATAATCTTAGTTAAATTTTCACAATTTTGAATCTATGACTATATCAAGTCCTTTATAGAAACAATATTTAAGACTTTGAATCTACAAAAGCGTACCAAATGAAAACTATTTCCAGAAGAGTGCGACAGTTGAAAGTTAATATTAAACCAAGCTTTAGCGCCATTATTTTGTACTATTATTCTTGATAATGAAACTAATGATTGGGTAATTAAAGAAGAGTTTTATCAATTTTATTACATACAAAACCCTCAGGAATGTGTCTAAAATACCGAAAACTTGTTTGGTCAAACGTCAAATACAAAGCTGCATATTCGTATTGACTTCAAATCTAACGAATGACTACTGACTACCTACTCAAAATTAACAACGTTTTTAATAGCTTCGGAGAACTGTAGGTTTTTAAAAAAAGAGTGTTAACCTGAATTGTTAGTATTATCATATTATGCTAAGGCGAATTTCTTGGACCAAATCAAAATAAATTACATGCTAATGAGCTTTGGTTTTAATAAGACGGCACCACAACGCATACAAATGCCAAATCAAGCGGTCTATTATTCCGCGATGTCGACTATCGAATGGTAGTTCACACCGTTAGATTATTGGCTATAGGGTTATTTGAACTGTAAACCGTAGGCTAATAATCCACGAACAATGTAAACTTCAAGCCGTCGAAATTAAGGTCACTGATAGCATTTTAATACAGCGAGCTAAGGAAAATTCCTCTCCGACTCTGTGATGTTCTCTAATTTAGATATCATAATTTTATTCACAGCATCATTTAGCGTCATCTGGGAGAATTTAGCTAGCTGTCAATTATATAAATGGTATACACTTATTTTGATCCTTCGATCAGTATCATTCATCTCAATTCATTTTTCGTTTCACAAACATTAGGCGCTTGCATGTTTTTTAATCAATGTAAGCAAATGTTAAATTCGATGATTTTGACTCTACACAAGATAGCCGGTTTCCAGTTAGTATTGTTGATCTATATATACAGACACTAATCATGAAAGACTCAAAATTGCGTTTTCAATATTCATTACTTTTGTTGCTTAATTTAGATATGTACTGTCGAAATCTGAACTTATAATAACACTGCTGCGTTATATCCCAATTGCCGGGTTTGATTTTAACGACTTAAAAGTGGTTATTTTGCTGTTAATGCCAAATAATGGATAAGGATTCGAGGACAGTGAATTAAAAGATTCATTGGACGAAAACCCAACTCAAACTTTCAAAGAACTTTCAGACAGTTTACAAATTAATGAATCAGTTGTTTGTGATTACATGCTACAGAAAGAAAAATCGCTATCACACGAATTGACGGGAAATGCCTATTCAACGTTGCTGTTTCATTGTTTGTCAAGTAAAAAGAAGAGTTTTCTGTGGGGTATTGTAATTGACGATAAAATATAGATCTATCATGACAATGCCAAATGCAAAAGGCCAAGGCTTGGTCCAGGATACCAAAATTTAAGGATACTCTACTCATAAGTTTAAGATTTATTGTACTTAATACAGTAAAACTACTTTCGTTATTTTCAAAACAATGGATCAGAAACAAGTTGCGTGAGTTAGCTAACATCGTAAAGATCGATCAACTTATCGATATCAAAAGAATGTGTTGATTTTACATTGCATTTGACAATGAGAAAGCTCCGTTCAAAGTGGGTGCCGTGTTTGCTCGCTGTCGACCAAAAACAAAAACGTGTTGATGATTCTGAACAGTGTTTGGCCATGTTTAAACGCAACAAACCAAATTTTTGATCGATATGCGACAATGGATGAAACATGGATCCATTACTTCGCTCCGAAATCAAAATGATCGTCATCTGAGTGGACTGGTGACAGGTCGGCTTTAAACCAAAAGATAAATCGTTCTACAAAAGTGGTATTGAGCTCCGACGTTGATGAATAAACCCAATTTTGAACAAAAAAAACGCGATTTCTTTGTTGCGTGTGTTGTGGTTCAAAAAAAGCAACATTGATAAACGCGAAGTCATCTTCTAGCACTATCGCCATATTGCCTGAAAGATGGGTAAACATTGTAAAAAATTATATTATTTAAATAATAAAACATTCCTATTTATAGATATTGTAACAATTTTACAAAAATTAGCAGAATACATGCAAGAACCTAAGATTTAGTCGTAATCCAAAGACATGGAGAGCCATTAAGTTAGAACCACTATAATTGAAGTATACCACCATTTGTATAGAATAAGGTTCAACAAAAATTGAAGAATAGATTAAAAAATATAAAATAATCATACGTATTTTCACATATAAATTGGATGGTATTATGAATATGAATTACTTTACCTTATGAAAGGGAAAATTTTGTCTGTCAATAAATTAAACAAGTAGTACTATTCCTTCTGTTATAGATAAGTCACGTGTCACAGCTCTATTTAAAAAATCTTTAAAAATGTATCCGTTAATAATTTATTAAATCTGTTTCTTCCGGTACCGCAATATTAACATCTGTGTTACCACAAATTATGTATACTATTCTTACATACAGACGTAGATTATAATTTTTTCAGAAGAAAAACTATTAGTTGAGGTTTGTGCCACGTTATTACAAACTATTTTATGAATTCTAATGAAAATTAATATCATTTTATCATAAACATTTTCAAAATGATGGACGGTAATAAAAGTGTCCAGGTAACATCAACATAACATTAAACCATCATTTAGTCGCAACTATATCTTAAACTTAAAGTAAAGTAATTACAATTTATCATAAACAAATAATTAATAATAGCGAAAGTATTAAATTAGCATCAATTAACTTATCTTTAATTATCATTATTTCATATTAATTATAATTTAAACATTACAAAAATGTCTATCATATACAGACACAATTAAAATCAGCATTCATGTTCAGTATCAAATATCAGTACTAAGTTCATACACTTCAAATATTTACGTGATACTGTAATTTTAAAGAATGCAACACTTACGTTAACCACTTACGGTTGAATTTACTCGTCCAAGTCATACTGATGAAGATCCAAATAAACCAGCAAAATTATTCCATACCTGAAACAAAACAAAATGTGTTAAAATGAATATTATTGAAAATATAAAACAAATATAAATATATCAGTGATCAAGACAAATTATAAGTGAATATAATATTTCGTACAAATTTTGCTATCATTTTATGTGTATTTTGTTCCTAGATCTATATGTTGCTACTATCTTCCCATGTTACATCAAATATAAATTCAATCAGAAAATTTCAGGCCTTCAGATGTTGGTCAAGCCGTCATAATGACTTATGGATGGAAATGGAGTGTCCATTTCCGGTAAAACTCATGAATTCCTAGTTCCTAGTTCAGAAAAATAACGTCATTCGAACGATATCCTTCAAGTAAACTCATAAACCTCAACAGTAGGAACGAGAAGACGCACCAATGACTAGAGAGGATTTTACCATCAACTAGTAGAACGCAAATAGTACCTACCATATATTAGAGACCTATTCACCAATATAAAATATATAACATGATTACCAGTAGGCCTAAGCCTAATTCTTAGCACATATTCGTATATCAATACCAAGAGGAACTCTACCGTGTTGCAATCACTGTGGACTCATAAACTCCAACATATCTTGCTGATCTTACTGTGTATAATTTAAATCTTATTCTACATATTATTATAACACATTTTAAAGTCTATCCTAATTTATTCTAAAAACTATTCTAGCTTATTCTAGATTTTATTAAATCTCACTCTATGTGTCTCTTAATCACTTCACTGTCATCGCTTACATTTAACTGTTTGGCGGGTGCATTGGGATTCACTAATAGTCTTTCAGAGTACCCCGCCCTAACACTCCGAATCACACTCGTTATGGGTTCTATGGGGATATCGCGCTGAATCAATTTGTTGGGCACGTAATATGGGGCATCGACGATAACTCGCAACACTTCATTCTGCAACCTTTGGAGGATATCTATGCTAGATTTGCTAGTAGTACCCCATAGTTCAATACCATAGGTCCAAATGCGCCTAAGTATTGACTTATACTGCAAAACCTTGTTATCTAATGATAATTATATTTACGCCCTATCAGCCAGTACATTTGGTTTAAACTAAGTTGTTTTTTCACTATATGTTTTTTCCATGTTATTAATATATTAATATAAAATAAGCTTAATAAATACGACAGTAATGTGGCGACTATAAAAAAATTCTTATGTGATAAATCTACTTCGATCTAGTCCACAATTACATAAAATATAAGGGAAATATCCATATATCTACAGAAAAAAAAAAAGTTATCTGTATTTATTATTGCATTATTAAAAGTTTTTTACTATATTCTAATTAATTAATGAGGAGACATATATTTAGATTAATAACACTAGCAATATTTACACCCCGTTAACAATAGTTACGTTATTAGTTAACTTGGTTATAACTTAACAAACTGTTTTACAATTGCAACTTTCAAGGAAAATGCTTCTATATTAGCGTATATATATATATATATATATATATATATATATATATTTGATATAAATTAGGTTAATTAAGAGTTGTTTTTATAATAACATTGTTATTATTATTATTAAAGTACTGATAAAAATTGAATGAGAATAATGAAATAGAGTAAAAAATAATAAGTAGTTGGAAATTGAATGGAAACTTCCTAAAGTGGTAATGAAAAATTTAATATATAGTTGTGAAAATGAGATTACTTGACAGTATATTCCTAGTTCAGTATTATTCTATTTCAGTATAATTTCTCTTAACTTCAATACATTTATTCCAAGTATCCTCAATTCATGGACCTCATCAAGATTTTCAAAATACGTCTCCATAGTAACAATTATTTTCTCAAATAATATAAATAGCTTTTCATGAAATAATTTTTTAGGCAAAAATGGTTGAGAGGTCAGAGGGAGTTAAATCTATTATAAAAAAAATGGAGAACATTGAAATACTTTGTATGGTAAAAAACAAGTTTCACCCATAGTGATGCAATGATGCACAAAATCCTTTTTAATTATTGGTTCAATTATTAGTGCAGTGCACAATTTACTGTGAAAATCAAGATTTTTTGATATGTTCTTATGAACGAAGCATTAAACTACCATAAAAGAATAATTTTATAATACTATTACTGCATCATTACAACTACTAAACTGTTTACAATTAATACTGATTCCGGTGTTAAGATGCAGGATTAAATTCAATTGGAATTAACAAGGTCGGTAAGCAATGATAACACAAAAGGTTTACACTCCAAACAAACTCGATGACGCTCCCGTGACGTTATTCAAACACCACGCACTGCAATAAAAATAAGCAGAATTGTTTCCATCCTCCCAAAATGCATACTGTTTATTTTCGGCCAATATATTTCTCAAACCCGTCTTTTGAAGTCGTATCTTTGAATTAAAATGGACCAAACGACGTCCACACTGACTGATTTATTAGAGAAACAACGGCTGTATTGTCTTTTCTTGTCCATTATGTTTTCAAAATATTTGTTAATGTTTTTAAATTCATTTAAGGGGCGTTCCTAAACTAAACTTCTGGAAATATTTATTTGTGTATGTTCAATACGTTCCATCAAAATCCATCCACTACAATTCATTAGATGATGAATGAGCTGTAGTTCTACCAGATTATACCATTTTCACTTGCACCTTATTATATAAGTTTCTCAAGTTTGATACTTTTCGCTGTCGAATTTGTAAATGACATATGAACCGTACCCCATAGGCAGTAGTAGGGTATTTGTGCTTTCATGGCGGTGTAGCCTGCCTAGTGTTTCCCAGCAAACCCCCTGATCTTCAATATTTTTACAATATAACCATTTAAACTCACAACCTGTGACTTTTTGAAAATTTTGTTGTTGATAAAAAATATTTGAGCTTGTTAAGATTTATTCTTCAATGTTTGCACTGTTATTACTTTCTGATGAAAGTTTGTCTGTGGATGCTTATTGGTTCTTAATTATGGCTTAATTGTTGCTAACGGGTATTCGTTATGATAGAGCTGGAAATGTGGTGCTACTGGGTTATATAGTACCAAATAAAAAATTTGAAATAATTAGAAAAAATAGGCCTTTGTTTATTTGAGTGTTTTTTTTCAATGTGTCTCTTCAAGGCCATCCATAAAAACCAATAAACGAATTAAAAGCAAAAGCCCAACGGGTATTGATCTGTACATCCTTTGAGTAAGAAATTAATAACGACATTGCTAGTTCGACCCTGAAGATGGACACTAATGATTAACTTCATAGATAATATAATGGATTGACCGAGAGTGCCTTTGGCCAAGGAGTTAACATTTTCCCTGACTATGAACTCATAATGATGTATAATGTAGAGAATGAAATATAATTTCTACTCATGATTTAACTTATATATTTGTTGTATTAGATATGATTACGATTTTGATAATAAATAAGGCTAACAATAAGAGATTATTATTCTTGTCTGTTTCTCGAACAAATATAATTTCAAACGCGAACGATTTTTTTAAATATAAATTAGGCATAAATTGTCTTAAGAAAATAATCTAACAAACGGAAATGTGCAAAATAATGAAAACCCGTTGTTAATCCATAAATCGGCTGTTTGGGAGTTTATTCAATTTGTCTGGAAAATACGATTTCAAAAGAACGACTACTGAGAAATATATTATTTAAAATAAACAATACACTCTAAGGAATGAGTCTGTTTAAAATACACCATGTTTAAACATTATAATTATATCATTGTAAGTAGCTTTGTTGTATTTGCTTCCAAAGTAAAAGTAAATTAATTAATTAGTAATGAATTACTACTCTCATTTATTCATAGACTCCACAAATGTTTCATATACTTGCAACACATATACAGCTCTACAGAAATCACAGCAACACTGAAGTTATATTGTTTAGGCATTCTTCGACTTCCGAAGCCCATCCATTGAAGCGTTATTGAATAACAAGTTTATTGAATATCTTGATATGACATTCTAATAATCTAAACTTATTTCAAATTGGGTTGGTTGATGTTGACAATATGGAAATACAGTTGATTTATTTTTAGACTAGTTCAATATGAGGTCAATGTCTTCTACAAATTTAGCAAAATGTTATAACTAAGTAAAATAAACATCAATTGAAAAGTAGACATATTTAGCTTTCTAAAGAGGCATTGTTATTGTTGTTTAAATAATCATTTCGTCTACTTGTGGGCTGTAAGCCGTTTTTATTTAATTTTTTTGGTAACTAATTTGAAAAGATGGAAGATGGAAGAATTATTTTGTAGATTTGTAAATGTTATTACTGTTAACTATGTTATTATGTTCTCATTATAATATAAAGTGTTTTATGTTTTTTAATTACCAAGTCGAGAAATTCTTTAAAACATGAAACATACCTATTAGTATAGGTTCACTGCTCTTACATTCCCGAAAAATCAAACATCATTGAGATAAGTGAATGAAACATGTGAATAATAAAATAGTACCCTATAGAACGCGTACCGTTGGTTGACCTTCAACGATACGGGTCAAAATGCTTGGCCAAATAACTGAATGAGAGATAGGATCAAAGAAAAACATTTCGTGAAAGAATATAAGTGAGGCATCAAGACAAGAATAATATTATATCCTACAAACACACTGAAATTAAAATAAAATCATTGGTTTAATGTTTTTGTGTATTACATTTTCGTCAATTTATTCTTGTATTTAATAATATCAATTTATTCTTGTATTTAATAATATCAATTAATTACATTTTCTATTAATTTAAACCATTCCTTTAATACAATAGTTTAAATTTCGAACTAGTATTTCTTTGAGTTTTTATTTATTAATATAATACTCTTTGTCGGCTTTATTACAATTTGTCTCTACACTAGCTTAAAACTAGGTTCTTATTTGGTAAGACTCATCCGTCTTTAAATAAAATAGCATCTCTAATAAAATAGTAGTTATTAGCATCTTTCCGTGTTTTTTCCATTATTTAGTCTGTGAGTCTGTTGTGTCTTTGAGTCTGTGTCCTGGCTAAGGGTTGTCTTACTTTATACTAAAATACTTGTATTATTTACTCCACAGGCTTTAGCCAGGTTTTAGTAATCAGTTCTGTTTGTACAACAGCAACTGATTATGTATGGATAATTTATATTTTGTTTCAAATAACCAATACATTTCTTACCTTTTAATTTATGTTGCTTTCTTTTCTTTTTTGATATGCTTCTTCCAACTAAGTTGTAGTTAATTCAGTGTTTTCTGTTCTCATACTAGAATGTTCTGACAAATAATCGCAGCGGCAGCCACACATTTCGACCGACTGACCGACCCGAGGAATATTCCTACAGTAGTATTATCAGCAAATGTAGCCATAGTAACATTTTTTATTTGTGATATGCTACATGCATAAAGTTGGTAAAGAACAGGGCTCAAACCAATGCCTTGCGGTACACCTACTTTTTTTGTTTCATTATTGGGTAAGGTTCTTGGTTAACTCTAAAGATCCTACCTAAGATGTAGGAGTTTAAGGGTTTGTTTGAATTTAAAATCCGCAAAATAAATACTATTAAATTTAACACTAAACCACATTTTAACCATTGTAATATTGGTATGCCAATGGTGAAATAATGTTTATACATATCACTGCTGTATTTTTTATTATATGCACCTGACTACACAACATTACACAAGATCAGATGGTTTGATTTTTTGAGTCTGTGCCCTTTTCTGGCGGTATCCAAAAGCTGCAATACTTCAAAATCTTCATGAGAATGGAGTCTTTCCTCATGACCCCTTGTAATTCTCTTGCAATTCTCTTGATTTCTTGACTGTAGGTATCTGAAGGTCTCGATGTCACAATAGCTCTCAGGACTTTCTTCTGAAAATTTTGTGTTTTGTTTATGTAACTCGTTGCAGAACATCCCCATAATTGAACTCCGTATGTCCATATAGGTTTCAATATTTGCTTCTATAATAGCAATTTATTATGCACTGATAATTGTGATTTTCTTCCAATTAGCCAGTACATTTTCCTATATTTCAACTCCAGTTCTTTTCTTTTCTTCTCTATATGTTCCTTCCAGCGAAGTTTTGCATCAAGATTCATTTCGAGATATTTAGCGTTGTTGCTACGGTCTGATTGTAGGTAAACTGCACATGCATGCACAGATTTACTTTCATTAATTTTTATTTTCCAAACTTGTGTTCGATTATTTATATTGTCACACCAGTTGTAATTTTCGTGAGGCTTCTTCACTTCTTCTTCATAATCGCGGTATTATCAGCAAATGTAGCCATCGTAATATTCTCCATTTGTGGTACATCACAAGTGTAGAAGAGATAATGCATTGGCCCCAGTACACTTCCTTGTGGTACACCTGCTTTAGGCCTTACAACATGAGACTCACTTTATTAATTCCCTACCCATCCACCAATCTCGGTAGTAAACCAAATACAGCAATCCCAATCGTACCTCAAGGTCTCTGTCGCCCGCAAAACCCAATTATCCCAAACCCGAAGCGACATCAGCAAAAGACCATTTGTATCTAGCTGTTCATCTTGGATATAAAAAAAGGAGAGATAGTGGCTACCATTCCTTATGCATTACCAACTGCTAATTCCTTGCCAATTCCGCACATTCGATTGTCTATAGAGTAGTAGTCACATTCTGTTATTTTCGATTTAATACAAATCGTGGGCGATATGAGCAAAATTTTGGCTGAAGTTGGGCACTCTGAATTAAAATGTATAATGAGCGGCGCCTTCGATAACAATGGAACAAAAACACACACAAATGCGACTTTTGAAATGTTTATGAGCATTTTATGCAATATTTTATCCCTATGGGCGTGCTTATAATTCTGATTTTAAATAGAACGAAACAAAAAGCTAAAGGAATACCAAACTCATGATATTTCCACTCGGAAACGTCAATTGTTTGGGAATTATAAAACATTTATGTTATGTTATAATTGGTATAATGTTTTAATTTCTGGTTCGTAAAATTATCTCTCTGTGTTATAACAACAAAATTCAGTTTGTTATTGTGGAGTTCTGGATCGGCTGGGTATTTTCCTAAGACTATTGCATAAGACCTGTCACACAATCCAAAAAACCATTACCACCATCAGTGAATTACAATACGACTCATTGCAAGATCTACCCTATCACTAGATTTAGTTTTTTTTCACTACTTCTTCTAATGATATTTCAAGGAATTTCCTGGAAAAAAAATCCATAGAGCAAAAAATTGGGGCAGTCGTGGTAAAATTCAACACCGAAGAATAGAAGATCACCGAAGTTTAAGGAGCATATATTAATTAAAATAACTTACTATTCAAAATAATATTCATAGATCTTGTGCGACAAAACTGTAGCACACTGTAGATTTTTCATTTCAAACTTTTTTAATATAACTAAATCTTTAGCTTTTAGATTCTAGACAGCTATTGTTTGTTTATAGGGTCTTTATTCTAAAGAGACGACGAAACCATAACACACTTTGGTAAAAAGGAACCTATCAATATTTTCAATTTTTATTTCAATAATGGATACATCTTCCTTGATCTTTTTCCACTCATCTTGGATAGATTTTTGTAATTGTTCATCAATGTTAAATAGTTTACCGTTTGAGTACACAGCACGTTATAGCATATCCCAACAATTTTCATTAATTCTGTCTTTCCTTCAAAACCCAAAGCAGTTAACACATAATACGCTCTTCAGGTAACTGTCAGCGACTTAAAACCGCCTGATCCTTGCTTAATTTATAATAACAGTATTTACAAGTATTTAAGAAACGAACAGACGATCTAAAGTAGCAGCAATTGGGTGGAGGAAGTATTATGTATTGGACTCCGAGTAAAATACCTATAACTAAACAACAGCTATATTTTTGTAATGTTTACAAGAAACGGACAATCTCTTTAGATTCTAAATTGCTAAATAAGAGTTGTAATGAAAAATCTATAATGTGCTAAAGATTTGTCGCAGGGTGCATATTAACAAAAAGCTTACAAAAACTGTTACAGCACAAAAATATAAAATATTTCTTAGGATTAATGTTAAGTATTCGAAAAAACGATTAAAAGAAAAAAAACGGGTCACAAAATGTTCACAGTTTAGCCAGTATTAGTTTCTTTATTGCCGTTTTCCGCTACTCGATCAAGCGTATATGAATCAGCTCGATAAAACCGACAAACAAACTTTCTACAAGGTCGTTATTTTCGAAATAGTTCGGCCGGCGCAACACGTAAAATAGATTCGATGTCTATTAACGACATTTCGCTGATTTATACACTCGTTTCCAGTGCGGTCATATCCATTCGCCTTCGCGAATGGGCCGCGATTCCAGACGGTCGAAACGGTCCCCAAATTGACGGGAACGCAATGAAAATGAATAAAACGTCAATGAAAATAAATTCTCCTTTCCGTGTTTATAACGGTTGGTCGTCGTCTTTGGGAGATTTTACGATCTATAATTTTTCCATCTATAAATCCGACCGCTTAGAATGAAAATAATGAGCCATATGTGCATATTATCCATGGAGTATTTCTGGAGGCAGACGTGTACGGAGAAAACTACTTGAAATATAATTAGGTTGTGTGCGGAATAACAGTCGAGAGAAGATGTACGAGTACTTTGAATGTGGTTGCTTTAGTTCATATGAAATTAATTTAAAGCCATTGTCTGTTTATATTTTAGAATATTCTTATTTTATAAATTACGGCTTATCTAGACTGGACCTATCGCTTTAACGTCGACTTTTAACGACGATTTTCGGCTTTCTGCACAGTCTGATTACTGGCATAGAATTATTAATAGTTGGGACAGCCGTGCTATTATAACTATATTAGCTCTATGGCGTTTAAGTGAGGCTAAATCTTGTATAACTTGTAGATCCGTTTAATTTCGAGGTAATAGTGCAGTTTTTCGTGGGTTACGTAGCGATAAGCATAAATAATTAGCCGAAGAACTTTATTTTGTCAGCGTAGGATTAGTAGTCGGTTTAAGCTCTTAGCCATGAACCCCATAAGTTCAAATAGGTTTTACAATTGACTGAGAGTTCTGGGAGAAATCAACTTGGGAATATTTTCTGACTAACAAATACAATTCTTTAATTTTTAGTCTGATCTGACCAATTTTTTGTCTAACGTGATGTAGTACACGCAAATAAGTTAAAAAATTAAAGGTTTTATTATTCAATGTTGAAAATATTATTGTTCAAATACAACTTTATATTGCGTAATTAATAAGACAGTTCATATTCAATTAAAACAGTATAAAGATATCTTAATGGATTTAAGTGTGACCGCATAAGTCTTGTATTGATCTTGAAGGACCTGAAAAAGACAGACTAGTCCGTCAAAAATGCACTATATAATTATGGAGGACCCTAAAATCGAGAGAGATTTAGAAGAAATTGACTCATCTCATTAGATAGTGTAAGAAATTACTAATAACAAAATAAATATACATTCAAATACAACTTGATAGTATACCGATGAATCTTTATATTATATAATAACAGGTCAATTGAAAAGTCGCCGACCTGACACATAGATGGCGCTACTAGAAATAAATCCATATCTTTTCTAATTAGCCTTAACCCTCAAAAGATGTGTGTATACATTTGACAGCTGTCGGATCATTAGTCTGTGAATTATAGCATTTTGAGTGAAGCAACTTTTGTTACTGTGAAAAACAATTGATAAAAAGGAATTTCGCGTGTTCATAAAATATTGCTATTGAAAGGAAAAAATATAGTTGAGGCAAATTGGGCTTGATGCCGAGTTTCCGGACACTGCCCCAGGAAAATCAACCATCAACGATTGGTATGCTAAGTTTAGACGTGGTGAAATGAGCACCGAAGACAGTGAACGCAGTGGACGCCCAAAAGAGGTTGTTACCAAACAAAATATTTAAAAAATCCACAAAATGATTTTGCATGACCGTAAATTGAAATTGAATGATATAGCAGACACTCTAAAGATATCAACTGAACATGTACATCATATCATTCACGAATATTTGGGTATGAGAAAGCTCTGTGCAAAGCGCGCGATCTCACTTTTGACCAAAAACCACAATGATCAAGCGTAATAAACCCGAGTATTTGCGTCGATATGTGACAATGGATAAAACATGGCTCCATAATTTCACTCCGAAGTCCAATCGACAGTCATTCGAATGGACAGCACACGATGAACCCGCTCCAAAGCGTGGCAAAATGCAACAGTCGGCTGGCAATGTTATGGCATCTATATTAATTTTCAATGACTACCTTGAAGAAGAAAGGACCATCAACAGCGCCTATTACATATCGTGATTGGGCCGTTTGAACGAAGAAATCGCCGAAAAACCATGGGCCGCATTTGAAGAAAAAAAAAGTGCTGCTTGACCAAGACAATGAACCGTGTCACAAGTCAATGAAAACGATGGCAAAAATCCATGAATTGAGCTTCGAATTGCTTCCTCATCTACCGTATTTTCCAGATCTGGTCCCCAGCGACTATTTCCTGTTCTCAGATCTCAAAAGAATGCTCGCCGGGAAAAAATTTTCGTTGAATGAAGAGGTGATCGCCGAAACTGAGGCCTATAATCAGTGTATCACCCTTGAAGGGAATTAAGTTGAATAAAAAACTCATTTTACCAAAAAAATGTGTTTTACTATGGTAGGTCGGGGACTTGTTAAAATGCATTTCAACATAGTAATGTGATAAAAAAATAATATTATTTAAGTTAAAATCTGAAAACCTTTAAATTAAACAGGCTTTTTTTTTGTAAATTTAAAATTTATTTTGTCCCATACCAAAGTCTCCTCACAAAGATATAATGGATATACCGAACAGCTTTTCTTCAAAACAGCTTTCAGAATTCTTTTCATATCTCCAAGGAATTTTGTGAGCTTAAGACGAATGAGGGATTAGTAATATGATAAAAAATAATATTATTTAAATTAAAATCTAAAGGGCTTTGTCTAAATTTTTACATTTATTTCGTCCCCCACCCAAGTCCCTCACCAAGATTATAATGGATTAAATTAAGTCCTTTTCACATATCAAAGAAATTGCATGATCTTAAGATGAATGAGGAATGAATGAGTTTAGTTGTTGATGAAAATGTTGAAAAACACCTATCACGCAAGCAACACAACATTTTTTCCTTATTTACATAAACAACTCTGGACTCTCCTCTAGCACGTCATGTGCTCTTGATGACGTAATAATAATCAAAATAATACTTCAATAATATCACTAATTAAACGCTCTTTATAGAAAAATTTTAACTTTTCATAGAACAATAACCTTTCTTAAAAACGCTTAAATTGGTGAAAATGATAAGTTGCTGGTATAAACAAAGCGATTTTTTTATATATTTTATACAAAGCAAAAACACTTATTCTTATTTCTTTGCCGATTTTCATCGTTTATGTTAAAAATCGTTGTTAAACGAATACGAGCGATATTTAACTACTGATGCGATGATCCTAAAATTAAACACATAGCAATAAAGGTCCAATATAAATCTAACTAAAAAATAATCCGTTCTACAAATACTCGAGCAATTTAAATTTAAGTTTAATTTTACTTCTTAAAATCATAAAATAGTATTTTTCTTGCTTGAAAAGACAAAATTAATTAACTACTTGATCTACGTGCTTATCTTATCAAACTTTTCTGTAAACTACTCCGAAGAGCAACAAAATTAGTAACGCATTAACAATTTTAAATTATCATACAAATAGAAACAAATAAATATAGTATATTAGATAGCATGGCTTTAATCTAAAATAAGTTATAATCTCAAGTAAAGCTTGATAACATGCTTGAGTAACAATGATATTACATAATGAGAAAATATAGCAGTGATGCGTTTCTTCCGGAAGATTATATATTAAAATTGTTGTAAAATTAAAAGTAATGAACACTATATATAACTGAGAGTAAAAATAATTACAGATATCAAAAGCTGTATAGCGTAATATTAAGTAGTATGAAAAATAGCGTAATTTACAGCGCAAGTTAATTAAAGAGTGTTATATGAATCAACATAATGAATTATCCTTCAGTATATAGAAGTCAATATATGAACCCAAATGTTCTCCATATATTTTAGAACTTGAATTATTAGGTACTTTGATAAACAATCTATTGGTAAAAATTCGAAAGAGCAATGTAAAAAATGTTATCTATCTAAAATAACTTTCTCATTTAGTCTTATTAACTTAAACGATAAAAAATATTGCTCCGCTGCATTTCTCGATATATCTCAGGCCTTCGACAAAATGTGACACACTGAATTGCATGTTAAATTGAAAAAGATTCTGCACCATACGCACTTCACTGCTGAAATCATACCTCACAGACAGAAATTTTATTGTCAAACAGAGTGACGGATACACTGACCTACATCCAATATATTCGGGTGTTCCACAGGGTAGTGTTATTGGCCTATTCTTATATCTATTTTATACAGCTAACCTACCGACCTCAAGAAACACTACTGTTTAACATATGCTGACGATACGGCGGTTTTATAATAACACGAGAATCCCATATCAGCCACAAGAAACCTCCAACTTCATCTTAACAAAGTCGAATTATGATTGAAAACATGGCGTATCAAAACAAGTGGGACAAAATTTACTCATGTACATTCACCCTTTGTAGAACTTGTCGCTCAGTAAAATTGGATAACCATGAACTTCTGTAAACAGACAACGTTAAATATCTGGGAATACATTTTGATCGACATTTGGCATGGAGAAACATATAGTGACAAAGCGCAAACAGCTTGGGCTAAAACTAAACCATAAATAACAAGGTTTTGCTGTATAAGTCAATACTTAGGCCCATTTGGACCTATGGTATTGAATTGTGGGATACAACTACCAAATCTAACATAACTATCCTCCAAAGGTTCCAGAATAAAGTGTTGCGAGTCATCAACTGATTCAGCGGGATATCCCCTTAGAACCCATAACGAGTGTGAAGTGTTATGCGAAGTACTCTGAAAGACTATTAATGCATCCCAATACACTCGCCATACAGTTAAATGTGCGGGATGACAGTGTAGTGCATATACTCAAACGCAAACTACCATACGAACTGATTAATAGATATATAGAGTGAGAACTAATAATATCTAGAATAAGTTAGAATAGTCTTTAGAATAAGTTAGGATAGACTTTAAAATAAGTTAGAATAGTATCTAGAATAAGATTTAAATTATAAGTTGTATATCAGAGCAGTTACTGAAGCGGAAATTATATAATAATACTTATGGCCCGCGAGCACATTGTTGAAGTTCTAAGAGATTAATAAAAAAAATAATTAAAAAAAATTAGTCTTATTGATTTATTTAATGTACACATATATTAATCATGAAACGGTTAAAACTGCATTTTCGACATTCATTACTTTTGTTGTTTCATTTCAGCAACCACATCAAAAACTTAAAAACGTATGGTAATGATTCTCGTCATATCTCAATTGTCGGTTTTGGTTTCAAATTTTTAAAAATGGTAATTTTAATGTCGATGAGAAAAAACGGCCTGAGGGATTAAATTAGTTCAAAGATAATGCTAACCTAGGCCAGACTTTCAAAAAACATTTCAGACAAAATGATAAATAAACTATTTGTAGATCTTTAAATGCAATAGGAAAGATCCAAAAGGAGAGAAAATGTCTACTACAAGAGTTGACTGAAAATGCAATTTTGAGTCCTTTCAGCATCGCGGTTTCATTGCTTTCCAAGCAAATGAAGAAGAATTTTCGGTAATACGATAATCCCTAGAGCTAAAAGTCATGGGTTACAAACTGATTAATAGACACATAGAGTGAGATTTAATAATCTCTAGTATAAGATAGATATAGAATAGGTATAGAATAATCTTTAGAATAAGTTAAGGTAGACTGTAAAATAAGTTAAAATAGTATCTAGAATAAGATTTAGATTATAAGTTGTACAAGTAAGTGATCTTCTAGGCGAACCATCAACATAGACACTGAAGCGGAATATTTATGTCCTTAAAGTTTTCCTGTGCATATGGTGGGATCAGCAAGGTCTACTATTTAATTTAATGATACAATTCGACCTCTCGAAAATGTTTAACACATAAAATTAGAGATAATTAATTGAAAATATTCTCCAGAATATCTCATTTGAACCTGGGAAAGTATTTTAAATCCTTAATGCAATATATGTTCAAAGACGAAGATATATAATACATTTTTAAAATATTTTTTGTAACGAGTTAATTTATTCAACTACTGGGAACACCCAATAATACAAATCATTGTTGCGTAATACCCCAAGGAACAAATACATACCTCGTCGATGCCAAATAAGATATATTAATTTCATTTGTTTGTCGTTCAAACAATGCGAGTTAATAATAGTTGATGGCACAAATAATGTTGGAAGATTAGCGGCAATCAGCGTGCCCAGCGTTGATCTGTAATTGCGTTAATAAAGATGTTCCACTGGATAGTTATGAGCAATATCGTTTTATCGTTTTGAAAGGGGCAATTGTTTATAATGTTCCCTGCAAATCGGCTTTAGGTCAGCTTAGGTGTTTAAACATTTCATTCTTCTTTAATAGATAATTGTAATTGCTGACACCACAATGATGAAGCATATTAAAACAATGACAACGGTCTATCTACTATTATTTACAACTATTTTTCCTGAATTATAGTTTATAATCGGCTTTTTAGGGTTTATCTAGACTGAATCTATTGTCTAACAGATGATTTGAACTGAAAGTACTACAGTTCGTTAGTACTTCAGTTAGGATTCAGTTCATACAGGATTCAGTTCTTCAGTTCGTACTTCAGTTAGGATTGTACCGGTAGTGTTACTCAATCGTTATTTATTTTAGTTAAAATAAAATACTTTTCAAGTAAATTAATTCTCTTTATTTTAAAATGTACATGTACATAACTGAAGCAGTTGGTGGAATTCCAACGAGATCGTAAGGCTGTTTTAAGTTAATTCAATTAATCAGAACCAACTTACTTATCAAGAAAATAATCAGCTTATGAAGGAAAAAAAGACAGCTGGATATTATATACAGTTACTCGAAGTATTCCTTATTCCAAATTGTTAAGTGGATCTCAGAAAAAATATGACAATTTTGTAAGGTCATCAATATATATTGAAGGTACTTAAAGTCCCCCAACCATAAACCCCAAGTTGTCCAGACGGGAGAACGACTACAAGGGTAGATATATCGCTTTATCAGTGTGACTTCTTTTTTATATTCCTTTGTATTAAAGATATTAACATATTCAGCTTATTAATTAAGAGAGAGAATTCGTAATAATACATAAAATCATGAAAATGTTAATAGTGAACTATAGGAACTTTTGAACAACGTTATAATGTTGACCACAGAAATGGAACCACTAGAGGTTGGTGAGTAAAAACTAGGTAGTACATGTGGCAGAGAAAACTAGTACTTAATATTTCAGTAACGTATTTATTTCTTAAGTAGGGACTAATTTGTCATTGCTGAGACAAAGTCGAGATTAGTTCCCAAAAACTGGTGATATATTAAAAATGAAAACAAAATTATTAGTGGTAAATCCTACCATTAATAGTGGTGTAGATGTCCTACGTTTTCATTTATTCATATTTATAGATTTTCACATATTTTTAAATATTCACTATACAAGAAGATTTTTTAATTGCTTGTTTTCTTAGCATTGTTGTTGATGATGATGTTGTTCAAAAAATGTTGATGGTTGCTTGGACGACAATTTGAATGAATATTCCACAATAAACTTTTATTGTACAATGTGCAATTATGTCGCAATGGTCGCACGAAGAAATCTAATGTAAGCATGATTCAAATTTACCAAAACAAAGTTCTCTGCAGCATTGTCAACGCCGCATGGTATATTAGAAATAATGACATCCATAGAGATCTAACGCTACCAACGACCAGCGAAGAAATTAAAAGGTTTCAGAAAAAACATCAAGAAATATTGCGTGATAACAAAAACATCGTAGTACTACAGCTGCACAACAATGGAGACCAGGAGAATGAAGAGGCAAGAACTCTTTGAACTAATATGGTTATTTGTGAAAACCATCTTTTAGTTTAGGTTTTAGATCTGGAGTTTAAAACTAATATTTAAAAAAAATACTAGAACGTACTAGTCATAGATAATAACTAATATGTAAGCCATGTGCTTTTAAAATGAAAAGAGATTTACAACAATACAGCAACAGTACAACAGTTCAGGTATTGGAAAACGGTACAATATGACCCCCAGGAATGGAAGTATTGGACCTTGTGA
This sequence comes from Rhynchophorus ferrugineus, assembly GCF_030347505.1. NCBI lineage: Eukaryota > Metazoa > Arthropoda > Insecta > Coleoptera > Curculionidae > Rhynchophorus > Rhynchophorus ferrugineus. Next base: position 82,435,004 of record NW_027472580.1, on the reverse strand, counting down.
GGTGAAAACTAGCTGGTACAAAAGGCAGAGAAAACTACGAGTTAATATTTAACTAATAGTTAATAAAAACAAGCAAATGAATTCTGAAAGTGACGTTCAATGGCCACTATAAAGATCACACCATTTTTCATAAAGCTATTTATAATAAATAAATGATTCAGATATAAAACAAAAGACTCACCGTATAATAATACCAAAAATAATATATTTACCAACATTGAACAATAAAATGATTAAATAAAACAAAACAAAAAGAAAGTAAACAAATATTTCTCATTTTAAAAATATAGTAATTTGATAATATATATATATTATAATATCTGCATAAATAACTTTCAGTTCAAGGAGCATTTAATATTAACACAATAAGTTAAATTTATAAAAACGATGATATTGGTTTGGAAAGTACAACGAAATCGAAATATAAGCAACGATGAAATTGACTAATCTGAAAAATCAACGCCTGTCTATTTTATGTAGCTAAAATGCCAATACAAAATAAATTATAATGTCGGGAGAATGATATTTAAAGCTCAGACATTTTTTCGTTCATATTAAGATACAATTAATAAAGCGTTATCTGTTCAACTATCGTCAGTAAAGACCCTACAAAATGACGAGAGCTGAAAATGTTTATATATCTAACCTTATTTGGCAATAAAATATGAGACATATGGGACATGGTGAAATAAAGGCGAAAATCATGTTTCTAATTACGGAATATTTGTCCTTGTTGAAATCCACCATCGTTAATATTGAGGAAGATATAGAAACTTATTCTTGACTATCAATCAAAATTGCCACTATAAATCTTGTATGTGTTGAGAAATGTTGAATATTCTTTTTACGAAATTATTAGTGACCAATTTCAGGTTCCTAGAGGCAATGGTTATTCCTCATATACAACATTCTTCGAAAAATCGAAACAAAACCGTTATAAATTTAAAATTACATATCACATAAATGATACCGCTGTTGTTGTTTACTTTGTCTGTGAGATGTGATGAGTGAAGTGTTTAGAATTAAAAGGTTTCGATTATATTTTCAAAACTGTACAGAGCTACAGATTAAATTAAACAAATTCTCCCTCATCTTCACTTTCAGGTACTAACTTATTTCGCAGATAAATATTTTACCATCAAATTAAACCATGAACACACTGAATTGCATCCAATATATTTAGAAGATCCATAAGACAGTCTATTCAACACACCCCAATAAAAAATATCTTGTGTAGTATCGATACTAGCGGTGTTAAAGTAAATTAAATAAATTCTACACCATCTACTAGTGAAGCCCACCAATGAATATCAAAAATTGTCAACTCCTCCAGATACCTTGACATGCATCTAGACTAACGCCTAACTTGAGAGAACTTCACACTTGCTAAATAAAAACAACTGGGACTCACTGGGCGCAAATCCAAGTTACCATTAGATAACAAGGTATTGTTCTAGGAATCAATAGTTGACCTATTTCACCTAATCGAATCCAACTATAAAGTACTGTAGGAATGTTCGTCGGGTCGGTCAGTCGGTCGAAATGTGTGGCTGCCGCTGCGATTATTTGTCAGAACACTCACTACTATTTTTGGAAGGAATTTGCACGAGAACTGAAAACACTGGTTGAAGAAATACTGTTTATTTTAATATTAAATTATACATGTGGTCGATGCGAGAATTGACAGGATATTAGGTTAGATAGAGGAAGTACGGTAGCGCTGTGGAAGTGGTACTGTTACAAAGCGATGGAGAAAAGAAAAGAGAGCGAGACGTCGTTGTGATAGTCTTTTATAGCCTGGAGCTGCATGGTACCAATCCACTGGCGTTGCCAACCTTTGTACTTGCTGGTGGTGAATTCGTGGTGGCCTAAAGGGTCGTAGCGCTTGCCAGAGTACTATGTCTATGTCTCTAAGTGTGTAGATTAAAACTTTTAATGGTATCAGATATAATTAATGGACATAAGAGTATCATGCTTCATTCCAACAAGTCGCCCGAGTTATGTCAATTTACTGGAGTTCTTCAACCCGTAAGACCACAAAAGGTATATTGAAGATGCTCAACGTTCCCTAGCCACAAACTGGTTAGATTAGGAACAATCCATGATGCTAAAAACAAGCCTAGTCCCCACCACAGGCGCCACCATTTAACGTAGGGTGTACGGACACCAGAAACAAATTACAGAAGCTGGTCAGCTGTAGAATACTCAAATGTTGAGATACGAAAACTTGGAAAGTCATTCCATACAGGCTATACCACGTAAAAAAACAGTGCAATTTGAAAGATCCTCAAAAGCCAAAAGTACAATTGATACGTATAAGATTGTGAGATTAATTATTTAAATTTAAGGGTTTAGTCAATCCAACAAGTCACCACTTCTTCCGTTAATTTTCTTTATTTATTACATTGTAACTAGTCGTTGCCCACTAATCTACAATTTGTCTTTACTATTGTAAACTTAAATCTAGGTATATATCAAAGAGGACCCATCGGCCATATCTTAGTCTTTGGTGAAATTATATTTATGTATTTACACCGTTGTTTTCTATTAAATGCATCTCACTAAACTACGTTACACAAGATCAAATGGTTTGGTTTGTTTTGGGTCTGTGTCCTGTTCTGCTGTTATCCAAGAGTTGTATTACTTCGATATTGGCAGGAGAATGGAGTCTGTCCTCATGTCCCTTTGTAATTAATTGATTAATAGTCGTCTTCAACAGTCCGTTAAAATAAAATAGTTTCCAAGTAAAATTCAAAGGTTTTCTTTGAAAACACACATGTTTCATAGCTTAAAGTAAATAAGGATTTGCTTTATTCTAGAGAAGACATCAACATCGAGTTTAACAGCATTTCTACAGAACCAATAACAGTGTTTTTAAAGTACTTTGTCATATTTGAGTAGTTTTATTAAGCTTTGTACAAAATGGCCTGAAGAAAGACGCAAAGACGCCTGTTGCAGTAAACTAGTAAAAATCTCATTCCCATATCAACGCAACCACAAGATGACAAATACGGGGTCACTTAATTATTGACCAATTCAATAAAAATAACATATTTTTCGAGGTTACTGTAACGGGATCGGTTTTTACGAAACGTTTTAATCAAAGCCGAGCGATTCTCGAACACATTGCCAAGTTTTCACTATTGAGGCCGGGAAACCACAGAAATAGATTGCAGGTCGTACAAAATCTTGAGAAATTCCCGCGAATATTATATCTATTTTTTTCCATTTGCTTTAAAACATCCATTAAAATAAAAAAAATGTAAAACTATCAAAGCAATCAGCGCAAAAAAATTGTGATATAAATATGGAAGGATCAGAAAATCATTGAAAGTGTCCATATTAAATTAAAAATCAAAGTATAATGCAATAAATATATTTAGTCATAATATTATTAAAAGTAATATTAATATAGTTAAAAAATGGTTAAGACATAAATATTTATGATTTTTCTTCATGCTTGTCAACAGGAAATATTATAGTAGTACGTCATAAGCGTCATATATATGAAGATGTTTATCTCAATAAGTCGGATTATAGGTTAAATTATAGGTTACCCGTAGTTAGTTCTTGTCATTAGCTGCTTGCATTTACTCATCATTTTGTTACTTTAAAAAGGCTTTTATTGAGAAAAATTGGTAAAACATATATTAATAAAAATTTTACAAATTTCTTTTCCCCATCTTTTGGTCATCACAGCGATACCGCATCGAAAGAACGATGTTAGTTTGACAGCAATCTAATAATCAATGCATTTTTGCACTTCTTCGGCTTTGTGGAACCGTGTAGCATCAACTTGGAACAAATGGTAATCAGAAGGAGCTATCTATGCTGAGTACGGTAAGTGCAGCAGAACTTCATTACCACTTTAAAAAGCTGAAACTAAAATCGACATATGAGATATGACGAAGCACCCTCACCATAAGTTTCTAAAAGTATTTCATGGACTTCGGTGACAGATTTCTTCCAATCAAATAACAATTGATAATTAACGTCTGTATATATTCAATAACTCAATAATGTTAAATGGAAAAACCTTATTTTAACTAGAGAAATCATCAAGTCGTCGAAATCAATTGAAGCCAAAATAATCAATTCAATAATTAAGTTAGATTGTTTAATAGCTGCTTACATTGATACTTCGTATTTTGACCAATGGATATCGTTGATCAAAATACATCCAATAATCTAATATATACTAAACCCAAAACCACTTCGAAGTTTTGCGTTGCTTGAGGAAATTAAAACTGAATCAAAGATCATTTCAGAAATTGAATTCAAGAATTGGTTTTAAAAACAGAAAAAACCTTAGCGTAAATGCACTTTATTCAAGTGAAAATATCATGAATGGGGCAAATTAAATTTGGAAAATGGTTGAAATTACCCTTTTCACTATTGTTTCAAAAGTTTTACTACATTTTTTATTACAATATAGTATGAGATTAATAAGGAATTAGTATTATCGTACAAGTCCGTCTAAATTTTATAGTATGATTTGACGAGTTAAAACGCTGCTTTTTTCTATTGTGTTGCTTTTGTTAGTAATGACATATATAATTATATCAGCTATTGTTATTGCTTTAGCTATATCTCCCTATATCAACGAAAAAAAATTCGTATAAATGCTAGAAATTCATCAATCAGACTTGTGTAGTGCCTTATGCCACCACAATAAGAACGTTAATTTTTTTACGACATACGCTCAGTACAATCTTAATTATAAATTAATTTATTACTATTTTTCATTTGTACTTGGATTAATTCACAAGCAAGACGAGTGCGGGAAGATACATCAATATGTATTCCTCAATTGTAAAATTATAACTTATAGCTATAGTTTATACTAAAGGTATACACTATAAGTATAAGTTCCACGTTAGTATGATTTAGTAATCTTCTTTCGTGTTTCAAGGCGAAATGAGTTCTTCTTTGATTTTAGATTAAGTTGAGAGTATCTTCCGACTAACCAGTATAGTTATTTTATTTTGGTTCTAATGTGTTTTGCTTGTCTAACATGAACTACTAACATGTTTCCAATTTAATCTACCGTCAAGATAGATTCCGGGGTATTTAGCTGATTCTGTTTGAAGAATCGGGCATCCATTGAGTGATATAATTAAGTTTTTATTATTTCGCCGCAATGCAAAATTAACGTGAACAGATTTGGAGCCGTTAAGTTGAATTTTCCAATATATCGTCCATCTGTAGATTTTGTTGACTGTACTTCTTCTACTGTCCTAGGCAGAGATATGTCATTTGCCATAATAACTGTGTCGTCAGCAAAGGTTCCAAGTAGTGTTTCTTTTTTTTTGTTGTTGGAATGTCAGCAGTATAGAGCAGATATAGGAGAGGTGCTAAGACGCTATCCTATGGAACTCCAGCCGAAATAGTTTTAAATATCTAGAACGCCATTTCGTGCGATACTCTAAATTCTCTTCCGAAAAGATATGACTCCAGCAGTTGACAATAGTTACGCGGTAACAATTTGCTCATCTTACAGATTAATTCCAAATGCCAAACCCGATCAAAAGCTTGTGAGACATCCAGAAATATTGCACAGCAGTATTTCTTTTCCTCAAACGCTCTTTCAATAGCCGCAGTTACTCTGTGCACTTGATCGATTGTTGAGTGGTGATTTCGAAAACCAAACTGGAAATCTGGTATTATTACAAAATTTTGTACACGTTTAAATATTAGTTCCTCAAATAGTTTTGATATTGCAGGTAGCAGCGAAATAGACCTGTAAGATTCGACTTATTCGGCAGGTTTGTCAGGTTTTTTGAGCATAATTATTTATACAACCTTAAAGCATTCCGGAATATGCTTCAGTCTTAAACAGGCGTTAAATATATATGTTAACATGATGATTGCTTTTCGTGGCAGTTCTTTCAATAATCCAGGTGAAATGTCATATATACCAGGTGCCTTTTTACGATTGAGGTTATCAATTTCAGTGGCAACTTCCAATGGAGAAATTACTCTAGGAGACTTAGATCTACATCGGGTTGCCAAACAGGAAGTGTATCCATGGCAGATTCTATATCAGTAGGTTGAAATATGTTAGCTAAGTATTGTGCGAACAATTCAGATTTTTCATCGTTGCGTCGAACCCATTCATTTCGATCATTTTCAATTGACGGTACTCGAATAACTGGTCTTTTAAATATTCGAGTTGAAGAACGTGACATGAGCATGACATGAAATCATCATTATTTACAGCTTCAGTCATTATGAAATCGCATAGTTACAGTTCTGAATAGAAAAGTATACAGCTCAATACAAGACAGGTTAGTTGGTTGCAAAACTCTTTACGAAATATTCGGCTACAATCTGCATGACATGACACTGAGAGATGAGTATATGCACAAATGTAGAAAACTGATGGATATGATGGAGTGACAGCATGCATATGATAGAGTGATAGCATGGATATGATATCGTACATATTTTCATCTCTATTAGAATATAAAGAGTCATTAATTGCTTATTGAAGTAAATATAATAAGAAATGCAGACCAGTACATCAGCAGCATCACTGCTCTGTCATATATAGGTTTCATTGGATATAACGAATATATATTAGTATTTACTAATACTCAGATTTAAGTTTCTGCAATTGTGTATGGCGAATATACAAAATTTCTGATTAGATTCCAGTCCAGTCACGCCAATAACCAGACCAGGTAAGTCAAGATGTCTTCTGAGAAACTCTCTAAGTGAGTCGCTCACTAGTTGAAAGCGAAAACTGTTGTTCAGACCTCGTAAAAAGAGATCTAATATATAATTTTTAAAAAAATCTAATTATAACATTTAAATTAACACGTACTATTTTAATATTTTATGGGTATATCTTAAAATTATCAAACATTGAAACTTGAAAACGAGTTAGTAAAACGAAACAATACCCAATTGCATAACGCGAAACTAAAAATACGGATCGGTCTAGGTCAACAAGTCTGCTATTCAATCACATATTCAGCTTTTTGGACGAACACCAAGAATACGTTTGATCATAGTACCTTTGACTTTCTCATGATATACTGTTAAAAACGATAAAAAATATTCGGCACTAACGAATTCAATTAAAAAATTCATTCACCAAATCGATTTCGAAAAAAAAATTCATAAAACTGGAAATATTACCCCGCTAATAAAATATTTTTTCAGTATATAAAGTCAACATATACCACTGACGAAATATTCCGTTCATTATTTGGTCGGCCTATCTCAGTGAAATTGCAAAATTACAATTTGAACAAACAATTGTATAATGAATAATTTTGTGCAAACTTTACAAATGAAAAAGCTAAGTACTAATTGAACTACGACCACATTTGGAGAGTGCAAACCAACGTTTTATTGTTGATTCCAACGGCGCGGAGTTCTTTTAACACTTTTAAAGCCATTGTTTCGCTTGAATGATATTTTTTCCATCAAGAAGCAGTGTAAAATTAAAAGACGAAATAAAATTAAATCACGAAAATTGTTTGATCCATTTATTTATAACACAATAACTCACAAACTAATGAGTAGAATATCATGAAATTTTAACAGCTTTCCTTTGAAGATTAGTACTAACTGAAAAAGTGGTAAATGTAATAAAACTAGCGCCATCTATGTGATGGACCCATACGGGTTTGAGAATTTAATATCTAGTTCTTCTTTTTAGTTCTTCTCATGAACTTAGCAGCGTAGCTACATCCAATGTTAGTCATATGTGGTGCACTATTGGAACTTTGGAAATATTTACTTTTATTATATTTGATTTAAAACTAGCTATTGTATTATATTACATTATTGTATTATATTAGAATCATCAATGTCCATCTGGTAAGGGACTAGTCCTTCTACACACTACTCTGTGGCCCTTACATTTGTTAAGTTAAATGAAAGGAAATGCCAGAGTGTTGTTGTCATTCACAAATCATAAAGCCGGGCCTCATTTTATTCGTCTTGAGAAAAGACCAAGAACTATCAACCATATAGTCCAATATCTAGTTAAGTATAACGTTCACAAGACCTTAGACTGTATCTTAGTTCATTAGCTCAGACTGTTTTATTCAATAAAATAATTGGTTTGGGATACTCACCTGCTTGAAGCAGAACTTCAACGATACTATCTAGGATAAATATCCTTGCTTGAACTAACCTGAAACAATCATGGATTAATTAATACAATATAATAATTAAGTAATTTAAAACAAATTAGACTTATATGTCTAACAGTGAAGACATATGTGATTCTTAATGAATTCTAAAACCAAATTTACATGGCTGATTTACACAATGATTCTTTGTAAAGATTCTTATCAATAGGAAGCTGTATTTTAATAAGAAAAAGGTCAAGGTTTTTCACGTTTAGATTTCACATGAAGTGATAATATATACATAAAACACTTCTTTGAAACAAACAATAAAAATATGCCAATAATACATACTGATTGTATTTATGTACAATTTTATGATCCTTCCAATAAATCAAACAACCAACTGGCACATGTATTTACTGTCAGTAAAATAGCTACAATTAAGTGGAGAAAAATAATGAGAAATATCAATTCTCAAATATAACTTGTATTCTTCAACGCACATTGTAACATATTATTAGAGTTCATCAATTGAAATCTCTTTGAAAGATAAAGTATGTCATACTTCACAGTATAAACAAGGGTTAAATTGATTGAGATCAGATAATTTAATAGTTAGAATTTAAAGTTAGACAATTTAATAGAAAAATATACAGACAAGACATTTATTATTAACAACATTAATAAAAAATTATTAAATAAATATTTTTATACAGTACCTATTATATCTCTAATTATAGTATTCCAAATTTGACAAATAATTATTTCTATTAAGTCAAGAAATACAAATACATCCAAATCAAAATGCAGCTTGTTTCGAGATTAAAACAGTGGAAATGAAGCAAATGTATCCCTATTTATTCAGCTCTAATATTTCCAGATCTCCAAAGACTCGAATAATTAGTTCGATGATTCTACTTTGAGACGCTGTTGGTAAGTGATAAACAATAATTTAATTAATAGATAAGATACTCAGTGAACTTGAAAGTTGACATAAGAAGGGCATAAAAAACAAAAGTTGCTGAATATATCTCCAGTATAAAATAAACTATTTTTTAAATAATAAATATTGCACATATAGTAAAAGTTATAATAACGCTAATATTTCTGGCACAGAACTCAATTTAATACATTTGTACAAAATAGGAATATTAATTCGTCAGGCCACTTGTTGGATAGAAGTTTAAAATGGTTAATTTACTTTTAAACTATTCAATAAAAACGTTGCAGTTTTTTTTAATCAAATTGTCTCGTTACTACAGACAGTTCAAAAATTTGGAACAAAATGCTAACTTGAAATACAAATACTGGTATTAATAATCTAGTTCGAATGAAACAAACCTGTACATGTCGGTGTGGTACCGGATAAAAGTGAAAAAATATGGGAACCCACGCAACTTTTGACCTGTTTGAATATTTCTATTTATAATAATGCTCTATTGTGCTCATACAACATTTTTAATAACATTAATAACAATTTATAGTAGATTAACCAAAGTAATTTTAACAACTGATACTTCGGATGCCTATATATATTTTTCCAAGAGTAACTGAACTGATAAATTTTAATTCACATTAATTTTTATTACATTAATTCTTCGATCAAACAGCCAACCTTCAAATTGCTTTATATATTGATATTTCTAACCAATATGCTTCTTAATATACTACATATCTAAAAACACTTGTTACTGATACTGAAATACTAATAATTTGTAATTTTAAAGTACCATTTTTGTGTCGATGTATTGTCGTTGATTGTTTGATTTTCTAACTAATTAATATCATATACGAAGAAGACAATAATGCCACTTGAGCCTGAGGAATATCATATGTATAGTAACCGCGTTAATACAAATGTTTTTTTTTGTTCTCGTTTAATATAAATTTACGAGTTTGAAGCAATTTTTAAAGTGCTCTTTTCTATGCTATGATTGTGGTACCGCCAAAACGCTTCTACAGGTATAAAAAATAGTTTCTACTGGTATCAAAGTTTATCAGAGTTTATTTGATAACAAAGCAAACTCAAAAAGTTGCTTAATTAAATAGATCTCATAATTTAAGTTACTGTTTAATGCAATGCTATAGTCCTTTGAAACTATAACTACATCACTCACAAATCTCCCAAGATTGTTGGTAAACGTACAAATTCGATATTATTTAATTTTTTTGACCGATATATCGATATTTTCCAACAAAATTAGATATATTTCTTAAACATTATAAAAAAACCTTTTAATTATTTTTTACAAAACTTTAAAAATGGTAACTAATTTTAATTTAAATTTTAAATTAAAAACAAGCCGTATATCTTCCAATTAACCAATACATTCTTTGTATTTCAAATCCAGTTCTTTTGTCTTACATAAAGATATTCAAGATACCATAAAGCAAATGAGATAACACTGTTATTCATTATTATGGTGATTGTTATAATTTGATTATGAGTAAATTCAATGTGAACCGATTTACTTTGGTTAAGTTTTATTCACCAAGCCTTGGTCCAACTATTTACATCGTTACTCCCTTGTTATACCGTTATGATTGGTGCAAATACTTTGTGTTATTTTCTAGTTTGTGTATTGCAACATCATCAGCCATGATGATTGACATTTGTGGTTTATCATATGAGTAAAGAAGGTAAAGAATTAATTACACTACACTTTCCTGTGGTACAACTGCTCTAGCTTCTTTTATTATAGAATAGGCTTCCTCGTGTTTGACTCTAAAAATTCTAGCTGAGATGTAAGAGTGTGAGATGCAAAAGCAGTACTTTGGCAACATTTTCTGAAGTTTATGGACAAGTCATTCATTCATCAGTCCAAACCTTGTCGAAGCTTTTTAACGTAGTAGTTTTAACGACCAGTTGTTGAATATTTGCTGATAAAACCAAACTGATGGACAGGTATTAGATTTTATTTTTGTCAGTCACTATTATTTCTGAAGCTTTTGATACTATTTGAATGTCACAATGGAATAGGCCATTTGATGGTAAGAAAATCAGCCTATTAATGAGATCATACTACAAACAAGTAAAATGTTAGTTAAAACTATAATATAATTACAAGCTCACAACAGAAAACCGGTCTTTGTTTTCACAAATTGTTATAAATAGACGCTGATGTAAAAAAAACTGCGAAAAACGATAAAACGAGAGGCTACCAACAAACGCATCTAGTGCACCAAGCAGATCTAGTTCATACAAAACAAACCTGTACGTTCCGACTTGTCTCGTCTCATAAATAAAATATCAATCAACCGCCAGGCGTCTCTTTTTGTAAAACCAAAATTTCACAGCGCATACATTTTAATGAACCTATCTTCCCAGTCGGTAATTTAACATTTTCGCGAAAAACATTCCGAGAATGTAAAACGTCGGACGCCTTTCAATAATTCTGATTTACACGTAACGTGAATAATTGTAACTGGTCTAACGCAATATTATTCTTTTTATTGGTAATTGGAGCCGTTGCGCAATTGTTTCTGTAAAATTGCTCGTAATAGCATACAATTATTCCATCAGCGAGACAATCAAGTAACTGTTCCAGGACGATTACTGATGCAGGAAGAAATTGTTTTATTCGGAAATGTACTACATAACAAAGGGCACAGGACGTCGAAGTGCATATTACTCATGACTACATTTTCTCTTCATTTACGATTGAAACTGTACATAAGAAAATTTTTAACAAAAAAAATTGAATCGACTTCAAAAAATAAATAAGGAACTCACTAAAAATTAAAAAATAATCAAACTTAGATTTTTAACACAAAAAAAACATTAAAAAGAAATATGTACATAATAATTGTTGTAATAACTAAATAAAAATAAACAAAAACCTTATTTAACTTATCTACTACACGTATTTTATATTCTGCTGTATACACACATTTCATATAGTGTACGTAGTACTACGTAAGTACACGTAATGCCTAACATATAATGCTTACAATATATAATTCGACATTTCCACAACAGTATCGCACAGTTATCTAAAATGTAATTACACTCAATAATAATAAAAGATTAAACATTAAATAAGGTTTCTTAATAACAGCGTAATCTTTATACGATAAGGTTAGAATTAGTATTATGCAAAAATCCCATGGACAAAGTTAAGTGATTATAATCTAGAGATATATAAACAAAAAGGAGATCAAAAAATAAACATTATCGTGGTGCAAAACGATCGACTTCCTGCCGGCTACTGAAATTTAGGATAAACATGCGAGACCTCTACATGACTAAGGTGTTGAAAGCTAAAACATCAGAGAAGATTCGAAAGTAGACGTTACAGGGGTAGGCCACAGGAAATGAACGTGTAAAATTTTAATTATTTCGGCGTCTTGTGCCAATCTGATAGTGGGCGTTAGCGAAGCGAATCTGATTAATTCATGGAATTAAAAACAAAAAAAGGTATAGCAGTGATGCATCTCGAAAGAAATAAAAGGAACTGTTGTCATAGAATTTTGATGCGCTTTTAGATAAATTCAAAGTTCATTATTCACCGCTAATTATTGATCTTCGTCTCTTTAATAGCATGTAATGTGAATTCCAAGTCGAAAAAACCGAATATTTTGATGATATCGTACATTCGACAGTACCTCTTCGATGTTCTAATTTATTTGAGCAGCACGAAACGCCAGTGAAACAATGTTTCTGATGATTCCCTATTGTCCTTGAATATTTCTGTCATCACTTGATCACCAGCGGACTTTTACACTTCAATGATTTTATTACCCTTCATAATTCGTCCATTGTTAATTCAATGATAAAATGAAGTTTCTGGAATGTCAATTGCTGGAAGAATTATTAAACCCTGTAGTGAATCATGATTACAGAGCTGCATGAAGAACTTCCCTCATCGATTGATACGCCCATCATATTCTATCCCCGTTCGCCCTTGTCGGTAATCATACCATTCCAAAAGACGTCTACTTCTAACTATCATGATGGTGGAGGTGGTTATGGATGTAAATACTGATTCACGAAAAACACGAATTTGGACAGAACGATAACCATAAGCGGCGATTGAAATATCCTATTTTGAGGGAGTACCAGTGTAGCGACCTTGAGGCATGTCGAATTTTACATCGTGGAATAACGGTCAACAAAGTACCCAGAAATATAATCCCAGATGTTGAACACGGGCGGGGTGCCAGCAGCGACAACTAGAACACGATAACGAATAGCTGGCAACCCCGAGACGTTTACCTGGGATGTTATTGAAGGGTATTTCGAGGATTCAGTAACCGACCATCATTTGGTTTAGACGTGCCACCATCAACTGCTCAAGCCTCGTCTCCAGGTAACACCGCTGCCATCCGTTTTATCTATTTTGTATTTTCCACATTTTTTATATTGCCAATAAATAATGGTCACATAATGTAAACACCACTGTTTCATTTCGTTTTTACCTCCATTCATCGAGCCCATATCATTTACCCTAGACCAGGAAATTAGCAGTAAGACAACGCCTTCGATAGGGATTTGATATATTGAATTGAAACTATCAGTTTCTCGATGTATTTTGGTACTTAATAAACCATGGGACGCTTAAAGCTTGACTAAGGATGCTGTTTTGCACTATTCGAAGTTTCGCCATCTGGTCAGGTTCCGAACTAATGAACAGGGGCTTGTGTAAATGAATAATTAACCACCAGTATAGCATCTTGTGGATGATTGAAGACTTTTTTCCTGCAGATCAGGAAGTAAAGGACCATGGTGACTTTGCATACTTTACTGATAGCTTTGTTAATTTGAGTGGACTATATTCACTATTAATTCCGTAGTAACTAACGTCGTAATAGCGGCCGAGGTATATGGCCTTTTGGCGCCATGGGATTTGGTTTAACAATGTTCAGTAAGTGATCTCCGGTGGAAAATATTTTATTCTAAATTTTACTATAAAGTTGAAATATGTTCATTAATCTTAACGGATAGTAGTGAACGTTTTAGACATTTAGCTGATAGGCAAGTACAGTGTAATGCACTGACACTCTATCTAGAAGATTATCACGTTGTATCACAACACTATGGAGCGTCAACTGTACGTGATTTGTTTTGAAACCGTTGAATAATATCATTGAATAATATGTATTCTATCAAACCAAATGAACGTAAATGGAAGTATTGAATTTTACAGCAATATCTTCTCGAGTAAGGATATTTTCGTTTTGCGTCCCAAAGCCAATACATTTGGCTTAGTTTAAGTCCAAGTTGTTTTTGTTTAGCAAGTTCCCAACCAAGGGCATTAACAATTATTAATATTCGTTTGTTGACATATTCTTCTATGCAAGGTAAAAGTTATGGGGATTAATTTTATTTCACTGTCTTTAATATGCCAAGTTTTCAGTCACAAATCAGCAGTATACAAAAGATACAATCTATATAGTTTGTAGTTCATTGTGTTCTTAATCTCGTTTCATATTTAACTATCTGTAAGATATCAGTAGCCAAAAATGCGCATGATGGGGGGGAGCCTTTTTAGTTTAACCCGCAACCGCTGTGTGCCATATTGAATAAAGCCTGAAATACATCCAATAATGCAACCAAACAATCACTTTTAACATTTAGGTCTGTACTTATTTCGTTCGCCAATATATTCATTCATTAAACTATTTCATGATTATTACGAAACCCAACTGACGATGTTCTGCAATAATATTTCTATTCGCAAGTGTTGAAAAGTATGAAATTACGACTTGGGTTTCCAGTGGGTTCATTGGGATTAATCTCCAGAATTTTAACCACTTATCCGCGGCATTTATCTGAAGCTGTAAACATGTTTACGTGTATGTTTACAATGGAAAAAGGTGATGTAATAAGCGAATTGCGCGGTTTAACGCTCTTCCTCGTTGGATTGTCCGACAGGAAGATGTTGAATAGGTTTTGACGCTAGTGGAGAACCTTATGGAATATTTTCCTTGTTTGTTTTACCGCCGCAAAGGACCTTGCCGAGATTAATTTGGAACGATCTATCCTCCTAGAAGATTTTCATTTATATTAAATGCATAGCTAATTCAGCTTAGACGCGGCTTAGAATTCGTGTTTTCATCAGAAATAAGATTGTCTTCTTCTGTGAATCTACTAAACATACAGAGAACAGCTGTTTCGGCAATCTTGGATTTGCAACTGACGACCAAGCATGTGAATGGTTTCATTCTAAAATATTTCTAAACCAATATTTAAATAGTGTGCGAAAACATTTAGCAGCATTACTCTTTAAATTCAATAGGGCAACATAAAGTAATTGCGTATTGCTTGAAATTAAACGTATCAATTTCTATGCTGAACAAATACTAACAGATCTATATATTACAAGAGAGTTTATTGACGCAATAATAGTACATATAATTACTATTAGCGTATTTATAAAAAATCAACCACAATATAATAGCAAAACCGTAATCAATCAATGAAGTTCAACAAACTACTGTATTATTTACTATAATTTTACAGATTGTACACATAATGTACAGGCATTGAGTAAATTTATACGAATAATTACAATTAGCATTTATCTTTGATTAATGTTTTTATTTTTATGCAAAAATAATCAACTTCAAATGATTTCAGAATTATTAAGCAGTGTAAACCATAAATAATATTAGATAGCACCTCTGACTCACCAAAGAAATAGATGAAATGATAAAAAAACGATTGATAAAGGGAAATTACTCGTCAGCGTATACGATGTCGAGTTGAATAGCGAAATATTTTAGGAATCAGTGGGACGATTTTCGAATAATGCACTCCATTTTCATTATATTGTGTGTCATTTATATAATCTAAAAGAAGAAATATTGGGTGTTAATATAAATAGGTTTCGTGGTTAAGAGCTCGCCTAAAGGTTTTATATATGTTTGGACTTTTTATTGGCTAAAATACATATTAACAACTAGAGTAAATTTAGAGCAAATTTTCGTAATGTAAATTAAAAAAATTTGACCATTGATGATTGGCGAAGACTCTGGATCTGTCGACAAAATGCGAAAAGATATTTGGCGACTTTATATTACATTTCGACATATAAAAGCCGGTTGACTCGAAACATTATTTTTTAACTCTTTGTGAACTTATAGGCCAAAAATTCTAATACAAGATATTACTTTCAAAACAATATAGATACACTTTGATACAGCTCAGATAAAGTGCTTTTGCATTATTACGGCAGAATCATTCAGATTACGGCAATCTGAATCTATAATGATATTAGGTCAAAACATCACCTATGAAAGAGCTAAATAAGCAACATACGGCATTGGCAGTTACTCTACGCGGTGCTGATATAGCATTTTTATGAGTCTTGTTGCTTGGAGTTGCAACTGGTAACTGTAGAACTCAGAGACTAATAGCACTACTGCTTCCCAATGTATTTGGTTATTGCTAAAGTAAGTGGGGCATTCAAAATCGACCTCAACATTTTATTTAAGTTAATAATAACGATAAATTTGTTTCAATAAGGGGACATTTACGGTGGAACATGTTTTTAACTATGGCATTTTGTATATAGCGCTGGGTTTGCAGAATGATCGGCAAGCAATAAACTTCAAAGAGTTTGTAACTGTTTAATTCAGCTATTCCATTTGATTATCTAGTGAAGACCTAACCATTCAAAATGGATAGGATTAATTTATATCAGTTAACAACAGTTAAAATCGCCATATTGTGATACTAAGTGTATGTCTTCAATTAATATTTCAAAGAACAGTTCCTTCATTTATTTGCTATAAAGTATTTAAACGATCTTGTATTAGATTTGCGCCTTAGATCAGCAGTCTTAGATCTAAATAATAAATGAAATGATGCACCAAAAGCTGTGAACTAAAAACATCATTTGAATCTAGAAGCCTCAACACATCAAGCCCATTTATGGTATACTCAAATTTAGGAGACGCATTACAATTCAAGATATAAGGTAATCAAAAGCGTAAAACTACTAAATTTCCAAAATTTGAAATTCCAAATTCAAGATTTTTCACTTTTAGTAATGGTGTGATTTGTGACAATCTGTTGTACCTTCGTCCGCCAGTTTATCTTCCAAATTACAGAATTCCGAAACTTTTGTCAAATACCATAAAAATGTCGAATCGGAACTCTGTAATTTGGAAGATAAACGGGCGGACGAAGGTATAACAGATTGTCACAAATCACATCACTACTAAAAGTAAAAATTGTTAATACGCTAAAATACCTTTGATGCTCTCTTCAGAAAGGATGTGATACATTTAAGTAATGGATAACTTAGTGATAACTTTAAAATCTGAATGATAAAGTCTCGTATCATTCATTCAACAAATCGCATTTTTCTGTAAAATGTTTTAATTCCTACACATTTATTCATAACTTATGTTGAACATGTGACTTTATTTAAAACGTAGTCAGAAAAAAATATTTAGACCGGCTTGTTTGGCGCAGTGGTGGCGACAGGACGGTCCACCTACTGTTGCGATAGTTGCGGGTTCGAATCCTGCTGGGGAATGGCCGTAAATTTATGTTTGTGATTGTCCTTAAGCAGGATTGCAAAATCCGACAAGGAAAAATCATCTCAGTCACGCCAGTAACTAGGCTGGGTAAGACTGGATATCTTTTGGGATGATTTCAAAGTTGGTCACTCGCTAGTCGGTAGGCTTAATGGCGAGGACTGTGGTTCGGAGCACACTTTAAAACTGTAGGTCCAGTTCAGATAAACCCTCGATGGTACAAAGACTTAAAACTAATATATAAGAAAGAACCTTTTTTGGGCAAAGATATAACCCTTTAAAATAAATAATGTTACCAGTAACTGAGCATTATCAAAGTATTTATTTAATAAGAAAGTAAAATAGTATAGTGTTACTTTAAAATAAATATAGTAAAATGTATAAACAATCTAAATCATAACTATTATTAATAAACCTAAAACGGTTAATAATTTAATGGCAAAAAAACTACACGGTACGGTTCATGACCTAAAAAAAAAGAAACACCGATAACAAAAAATGTTTTGCCGCATGTAAGCTCGGAATATTTCAAATGGCACGCTAATAGAAACCTAACAGTATTGGTTTAACGGATAGAGATATTGTTGGTGCCATTAACTTTCACCTCGTAATGTTAAGAATAGGCTGATAATTCCCATATTACCGATTCTCGACCGTGTTCCACGGAGGTAATGCGTTCGGGTGACGCTTCGGAATCGTATTTTAAATAATGGCCGGGTACAGATATCTGGCCGATGCATTACGGATGCGCAAATAGTAAACGTTCTCCGTTTTAAGCACCTGCTGCTTAAAATATCAGCGTAAAGGTCAATTTAAGTTGGATTCATATAGCGGAAAAGGTGTATAACCCTTCACTGTTATTGAAATTAGTATTCGGATTTTGATTAGTACTTATATTGGGGAGGGGGTCATTTTACAGAAAGCGAATAATGGAAAAAATATTAGGTCCTCAAATTATTAATTGCAACCAAGATATTAGACTACATTTAAAAATTTGTAGTTGATTCTAGAGAACTGGACGGAAGGTTTTCTTGGGAAGATGTTTTTCGTGTTGAATTATTTTATAATAAAAAAAAATAATCTCTTGAAAAATCTACAACAAGGGAATCACGAACCTCGCCAGAATATTTAACGCCAACTTTAATCTCGAACATTTCATAGAACTATGGACAATTACCCAAGTCGTAATGGTGCCCAAACCAGGCAAACCCAAGGAATATGACCTCGCGTACTGTCCCCAGCTGACCATTTGGATTCAGTAAGGATCATGGAACAAGTACATCTCACTGTAGACGTCATCAGTGGAGGCCTGGAACCTAACTGTTAAATGATTTTGACAGTTTACTACACAAATTAACAGTTTCCCATTTAGTATTATTGAGTCATGTCTACATAAACTAACATTGAGGCCCTTAAAATTATATTATATTTTCGACATTCAATACTTCCGCTTATTAATTTGATAAATTCTGCTGTTGAATCAAACACTTTTAAAACTTACGGTGATGTTGTTCATCATATATTATCAGATGACTACTATGACAATATCAAACACTAAATGTCATGGGTTAGTCCAGAAAAGCTATCCACATGGTGAAACATAATATGATGTAATGATAATAACATATTACTGTGCATATGGTGGGCCAGCAACATGTAGTAAATTTCGAGCTGCTACAACTGAATGAAATTGTTGATACAGAGATATGTATACGCTAAATTATCGTCTTGAATGGCAGCTCTCGACAATAGGTTTCAAGAGTAATATTCGAGCGGAAAGATCTACCATACCCGTGTACTAATCAGATATAGCGGCTTCTATTACTACTTGTTCGTATGGATGCAACATGGCTTGGATAGCATAGAGCCGCGAAATTCTAAAGAAGTGCGAAAATGGGCTGATTATTGGATCGCTGCTAAACCAACGTCGTTCTTCGATGCTGGGTCGCCGTATTACCAGAAAAGTGAAAAATGGTAGAAAATTATGAAAAATATTCTTTTCCATCTATTCCATCTTTTCTCGATGAATGCCTTTAAAAAATGAAAAATTATTAAAATACAATCTAAATACTATCAGAATAATAACCGAATCTACAAATTAGTTCTAGTTTAATTGATAAATAAAATAACCGCACAAAATACCACTCCATGAAAACAGCCCTACCGCAGTAGACAAAATCAATTGTTTTGTCACGTATCAATGTCACTTAAATGTTAATATGGTGTGCCTGATACTTTTAAATTAATGTTCATAAAGGTGAATTTTATAATACATTTGAGGCACGGTAGTAAATTAATGGAATTTTTACGAAAAGATGGAGACATGGAAATTCATCCCAGTTGCGCCAATAACCAGGCTGGGTAAAACCAAATGTGTTCTGGGATGATCTCTAAGTTGGTCACTCGCTAGTCGATAGACTTAATGCCGAGCACCGTGGTTCGAAGCCCATGTTAAACAGTAGATCCAATCCAAATAAAAAAGACTTAAAAATATAACAGAAAAATGATTATTTTTAGAATAAAAAATTATATTAAAAATAAGGTTTGTTTTTTCCCAAAAGCAGCAAAACTTATTTTAAGTTGATAACTTCACCCCCCTTTAAACAAAAGAAGAAATCATCGGGAAAAAAACATTTCGTAAATCTACGAAGCTATATTTAGGAAAGTCAACAAATCAGAAATAATGGTTATCAAAATAATGCAAAGTATGACCCATATTTCGAAATTATTACAACGTCATGATCCTTCATGCCGCCCTGATCATAATAATTTATTTCGAAATTTGTAAATTTTTGAAAACAGAACTTTCTCTAGTTATTACGACCCACATTTTCAAGTTCTTACCAAACATTATTGTTTATAACAAACACTTCTGTAAGTAGAAAATACGTCCTTATTCTAGTCCTTCATAATTTATCATAATTGTTGAATTAATTATGATTGTGAACTGAACAATGAACGAAACGATACCAGGCTATTCAATAAATCTACAGATTATCATCTATTTATTAGCATAGAACTAAAAATGGACAACATTTCATCTTCTATAACGGCATAACTGAAACCTCTAACAGTCAATTCGTTAGAAGCCATTTAAAGTCGACGTGTCATTTTTTTGACTAGGAAAAAATTTAACATCTTGTAATAATTAAATTTATTGTAAAAACTTTAAACCCTTTTATTACGGAAATATTCATTTTGAAATGGTAAATGTGTCAGGTAAAGCTGCTTCTCCAAAAACAAATGATTTCTAAGTGAGCGTCTTGCTTCTTCCAAAGCTTCTTGTTTCAAAAACAGTACATTTTCAACCACCAATAATGGAACAAGAATTCCACTTTTGGCTAGTCGTTAGTCAATAGACTTAATGCCATGGTTCGTGGTTTCGAGCCCACGACAATTAGTAGATCCAGTCCAGCTAAATCCTTGGTGTAAAGGAGACTCCAATATATATTTCAAGACTAAGGTGTCAGCGTGAGGTTTTTAAAATACAAAAGCATACAAAATAATTTATAATAAGTACTATAACCCTTTGAACCAATTATGTGCAAAAAATTACTTAAAAATCCAGCTTACCGAAGAACAAGACAATCAACAAAATCACCACCAAAATCAGTTAATTAAATTATGAAAATTGTTTCAACATCCAGCATATAAGCCAAATTTAACTATGTTTAATTTCTATGTCTTCTTACACCTCTAAAAATGGAGGTAATGGGATCCAAATATTGAAAAATCGTTGAAAATCAGAGAAAAAAATTAAATTATTTCGAAAAATAAAATAATTAGTTTTTAGTCATTATTGAACGACCGACAACATTTACAATAGAATTTTTTATCAGAATCTTTACATATCAGTCATTATTGTCACGGAAATGATGTATAAAAATAAATATATGACTAATATTAAACCACAGTGATCGATATAAAGATCAAAATCGTCCTTAAAATTGATATAATATTAATACAAGCCAAAGATAAATATTAATTAAATCAATCAATCATGGCTCAAGGTACCTTAAAATGTATTTTTTTTAAATTATCTCACAATATTAAAATATCAATAACTTCCTTTAGACTAAAATATAATATAATGGGTTTCATAGATTGGAATATGTACGCATATTTCCAAATGCCTTCTACGCGTACAGTTTAAACCTGAAAACTAATTTATTTTAACGGAAATAAATGGCGACTTGTTGAATGGAGAGAGTGTAGATAACGCTACGAATCATATTTGAATACATACAAAACCCTTCAATTTAAACACTTCAAACTTATAATTATACTTGCCGTTGTGAGTATAAACTTCATTACCAAAAACGTGCTTCTATGGGTCCTCTCTAGATTACTGAGGCCAGTTATTTTTTTTAATTTCGGGATTTCGGTATCTCCAACATACAATCTCGGGATAGAGCCTGGATAAAACTGGTAATAAAAAGGCAAGCACTATATAAAAACAGGCTTTATTGACAAAACAGTTCAGTATTCATAAAATAGAAAGAGAAAAAAGTGCGAAATTATATTTTAGCATCTTGTTTTTTAGTGTCATTTCAAGGAAGACCTTTTAAAATAATATTTTAGGTTTACGATGCTTACCCAATTTTAATTGCGTTTTTAATATTCTGACAAATTCTTAATACTGAAAAACATCTGAGTTATTATTGCCACAATACTCATAGGTAATAGACAAAATAATATTAATAAAATGCAATATGATGTACTATATAGTATCTTGTAATATATAGAATACGTTACTTCACATATACCTCCGGATTTGAAAATAGAAAAGAATAAATTATATTGCCATCCTTTTCTAGTGGCGGTACGTTCTTTTCAAGTCGATTTGTATAGTCGATCAAGTCAAAACAAGAACAAAATCTAGGATATTTAGATTTTGTGTTACATTAATAATTCGACAGTAATAATAATTAAATTGTTGTGTTATTCTTGATGGTTTAACATACATTGGTTTTAAAATATCGAAGAACGAGGTTAAGTGCATAATGTAAGGTTATATTTTTAAAAGTTATAACATCCAAACAGCATCAATTTTATTTATAGTGGGAATGTTAGCTGCCAAATTTATAACACATCATTTTCAACCACATCGAATAGGTGCCAAAATTTAACGATAACAAGAACAGAGAAGAAAATGAATCTTGTTGTGTTGGAAGTAATCAAGTCATTAATGAGGTTTGTCCATCAAGAATAGTAGCAAAAATTGTAGTAACTGGTAATAATTAGACATTTATTTTAAACATAGTATATTTTAGTAATGATTTAAATTTTATTTTTAGGTTTGATGTAGCTAGAATTTATTGAAAGTGAAAGTCGAAGAATGTGATATTTAGAGAAGAAGAAATTAGATAGCATTTTGCTAAGATGTAAGAACAGTGTACAGTGATACTATAGAAAAATTAAATTTGCTAACTAAAGTAGACCTGGATCAAATAAATCAAATATAAAACTGTCAACGACACCCTAATGATCTAACGACAAGAAAAATACAATGCATTATTATATAATAGTATAAGTAAATAAATAATTGTTTTGTAAAAATAATGATGTAATGAATAATGATTCATTTTAGGGTAATAAATGTACAATATGTTAACCGAAAGCTCTAGGTAGTCAATTCATTAATGGGGTTTGTAGATCAAGAATAGTAGCGATCATAGTTGATCATATTTGAATATATTTAGGAGAATTTCACTGCTTTCATATACAGTGGTGGCTTTTTCATTTGGTCTTAACTATATTGGCTGGGTTTTATCTAAACGATTTTGGTCTTTTTTATGGTAATGTTTATTTATATGGTTCTTGAAGGTTTTGTTAATTGTTCAAATATGTAAACTAATTTGAATATGATGTTTTTATAAAAATAGGAAAGCATATAGAAATTATTTTTACTATTTCATTTGTATGTAATATGAAATGAATTTCATTTTAAAAGAATTAGAATTACTTTTATATTTGAATGTTCTGTGGATTTGTAAAAATAGCCATAACTGCTAAATAAAAATTGAATAATATACATGATAATATAAAATACAAAATATATGATACAAAAAAATAATATACATGATCAGCTTTTCTCCCGTAATGAGATTTCTTATTGAATATTAGATGTTGTATGTATGATATGATGATGTTACTTTGTAAAGTTGTTGTAGCATCTGGTGTAATTATTTCTTTCATTCTAGCTAGTTTTTTTATCCAAATGTCTTAAGATGAAATAGATTCTCCGTCAGTGTTTGTTACTTGAAATTCTAGTTGTAATACGGTATTTGTATTTTTTGAAGTTAGAATGGAATATATCTCTTTTGTGATAATGTCTTGTATCGCCTCAGCATAATTTGTAATACCAAATAGTGATTCTTTAAATCGAGGATTGCAGATAGCAAAATGCATCACTCTACTGAAAAGTTATAAAATAATAAAAACAGATTGTAAAAAAGATTTATCTGCCTTACCTTCTGCTAAAATAAATCTTAACTAAGAAGTGTCAGGACCATCATTATTTTCTCGTACTTTTTAATAGCGAAGAAAATAAATTGATGAATATTAAAGAAGAGTTTTCCTATGAGAAAATGTATTTATTACAAATATTTTAATAGTATAAATATTTAATATGGTTTACCTCTTTACGGCTAATATTTTTTTACAAAATTTAACTGTTATTGTAAAAACTTCTTTAAATCTTTTTGAATCGATTCAATTTCTGGAACCTTTCGAATCTAAATTGTGTCGTCAGGATTTTAGGGAAGAAGTTTTGACAATCAGTAGGCTTGATCAAAAATCGAAAGAGTTAGATCGAAACCAAAAAGTCAAAAAAAAAGTATTACCTATTATTGCCATAAAAACAGCCAAAAGTATTTTACTTTACCAAAAGTATTACATTAACAATCTTGAAAAATATCATAAAATGCTGCTATATTAATATACAGTATATTGTTATTTACAAGCAAACTACCAAATAAAACTATATATATTACATATAAATCTATATAAACTTAAGTTCGGAATATTTTTGTCAAGGGCGCGGCTAGGACGACAGCCATAATGTTAAAAATCAGTCGAATGAAACTAATAGAATCGAAAATAGTAACTAAAAATACAAGACTGAAACAGTCGATAGTAAATAGTAATAAAATTAGTCGGACCGAAAGTAGTGACTGAAACAGTCAACTGAAACAGTCGCTAATAAAAAGTAGTAAAATCAGTCGAACCAAAAATAGGGACTGAAACAGTCGATTGTAAAAAGTAGTCAATTACCAAACAGTCGATAGTCAATTTCAGTCGAAATTTCCCAACGCTACTCTTAACCCCGAAAATCCCAGGATTTGTCAATTTTAATATCGAAATCTTCGGTGCTGAAAAATGACCGGAAACAAGGAATCCCGAATCTCTGATCCTCCAGCTTTTCTGTTAAATAATATAGACAACTTTCCACAAGAAAAATCGAGTTTAAAAAACATCTTAAAATTAATTCACGGTCCCCATACACAAAAAAAACTGAATCCTACATATCAAACGACCCCGGTATTCATATTCGATAAATTTATGATCAAACATTTCGACTAGAAGAATCAACGCGTGTGTGTATGTACTAGCTTCCCACAAACCACCATCGCCCACCATCTTCGACCATACCGCGCCATATCGGGAAAGTGAAACTCCATATATGGTGGCTCTCACGAATTTCGTCAAACCCGACGGGTTTACTAACCTTAAAACGTATTGAACCAGGCATTCTCCATTTGTTGTTGGTTTTTATACTTCTCGTAGGATGATAGAAATTTGAATGAGCTTATATGGAAAAAAATTGGATTCAGACATAAATTGTAGCATAAACAAAAGTGGGATATCACATATTTTATTTTTACCGAAAAAGTACACAATTTGCTCCATAATATAGCTCAAAAATATCATTAAATATTTGTCAATAAAATGATCAAGAAATGAATGAATATTTATTTATTTATACATTATAGACCCATCAGCCTCCGGGACTATTTAGGGTCTATTTACAATAAACAACACATTTACAGTATCAGTTATCAGTTAAAATATATAATGTTTTTACAAGTATGTTGAAAGATGACAAGTAAAATATTTAAAAGCATTCAGATGCATGAATATATGAATGCTACTGTGTAATGCTCGTACAACCCATGTGATAAGGATACAAGATACAAAAAATTAAAACAAACATGCATGCTATTATAGTTCTAGTAGTAGTCCAGTTACGGTTAGAAAATTAATCAGCTTGTCCAAGTTCTCCAGCCTAAGTCACTGGTCCATCGTCTCTCCCAGGTTGACCAACCGTTTTTGCGAGTTGTATCTCTGCAGTGACCAATTCTGAGATGCGAGAATAAGCTTAAGTTGTCCCTGCTGATGTTAGTGGTATTAAGGCCCTGATAATACTCTTTTTTCACCTTCCAAAGCTTCTTGTTTTCTGTTAGATCCCATCTGAGTTGGTCTAGATGTCTAATGATACTAGTAGAGTGATGCTTCATATATCTACTCCAGAAGAGGAAATTATCAGTAAGTGATCCCTACCCCTTCTTGGCTAAGTAATCTGCTCTTTCATTTTCAGTGATCCCAGAGTGAGAAGGGAGCCACTTAAAGGCGATAGTTTTGCCGCTCCTTTCCAACTTAGAGGTTAGTTCACAGATAAGCTCTCCTATTGGGTGTAGAGGTAGATATGGTTGAAGGCACTTTAAGAAGCTCATTGAATCGGAGGCCATAACTAATCGTTTGTCTTGCACATCTTGTACTGAGATCAGGGCCCTATTTATGGCAAACAGTTCAGCCATCAATACACTCGATGAACGGAGAGCCTGAAGTCACCGATCTAAATTCTGCCCCCATTGCACTTCGTAGTCTGAGAATGAAAAGGTGTTCAGGATATTTCCCAGTTTTATATTGATTGAATTGGGTGCCGATATTACTAGAGTCAGAATTATTCCTTGGTAGACTCCCCATGGAGAGATCGACAGTCATCTGCGACGGTCGCCATGGAGGCAATCTATTCTCGGACGAGTATGTCGGTGGAAAAACCAGCGATAAGAGTCTACAAACTGCATGGAATCTATGGCAAGAGCCCCTGTGTTACTCTCTAGACGGGTTGAGTTTAGTACTTGATGGAAAGAAATGTCTGTAATGGGAGAACCTTGATTTAAATCTCAAGGAGTTGGCATATTTAATCAAAAGCAATTCGAGTCTGGTTTCTAGGGAAGGGAAAATGAATGAATATGTTAATACAAATGAGTGTATGAACACAGGGTGTGTTGAGCTACAAAAATATCAACATCTATAATAACCAACCGCTGAGAAAAATAAATTCTGATCACTTAAATTAGCGATTTAATTAGCAAAACGGCATATATATATATATATATATATATATATATATATATATATATAGTTTATTGAGTTTTTTAAAAAAAAATTATTTTTAAAATTATTTTTACGACTATGCTTAACAATAACAACAAAATGAGTGGTTTATCAATTGTCCCTTATTTAAAAAAAAAAAACACCACAACACATGTTTCATGGCCACAATGTTTTCTATACCACCAATTGTTGAATTCTTAAAATTGGTCGGTTTAGTCAATGCTTTTTTATTGTGTGTAGTCTGATCTTAGAAATATTGGCTTGCAATTTCACAACCTATTAATTGAGAGTGTACACTGTACTTTTTGATGTTCATCTAACAATTATTACAGTTCGTAAGCACATAAAATGATGAAAAATAGATTTCTTCTGAACAGCAGAGTGTTATCTATACTCTGAGCTAGGGATGCAGAAAAAATATCGATATATCGATATTTTTTCAGCATAAATTAAGTATAATTTTTAATAAACTAATAAAGATTTAAAAAAATTATATTTTTAGGCTAATTTTATTATTATATTTAAATTAGCTAAATTATTATATTTTTTTAAATATCGATATTTTTTCGGTGGCCAGCACCCCTACTCTGAGAATAAAGATAGCTACCTAAAATATTTCAGGAAAGGTTTTGTTTTTCAATAAGACGTTCATAAATACTCATTAAAAAATGTCACGGGTTTCTAGAGCAAAGACGAAATGAAGAAGTTTTAAAAATAATTTATATATTAGAAATTTTGCAATGGCCATCACAATGGCCTCTTACCCTATCGAAATAGTATGGGATGAACTTAATAGAAAAACGAAGGATCGATGTCCATTGAACTAGGAATACCTACAAAGTGAATGGAAGATACAGGATTCAGAATACTTAAGCAATTTAATAAAAATAATTATTAAAATTTGTGAACAAGTTATTAAAAATAAGGACAGCCATTTTGACAAGGCCAAAATTGAACGAAAAATGTATTCAATATTATTATTTGTACCAAATATATTTAACTAACTTTAACTAATAAAAAAATTAATAATGAACTAATAAATATTATCTTATCTTATCTGTTTCATTGTCTTTTTTTAATTACGTTTTTGTTTCCAAACTTTTGAATGATAGAGTATATACCAAATTCAATATGGTAAAATATCACCTTAAGCGTTTCTGTAATAATCTAAATACACATGAGTTGTACAACACTATAAAGGTGAAACAGAAATGAAAGGGGCTTATATACACAAGTAAAAGCTTCTGGGTATCCATTGAACTAGAAATTTATTAATATTTAAAGAATACATAAATGAAAAATAGTTTTAAAATATAACGGTTTTCTACATTGACAATGTAGTGAAGTGCTGATGTTGTGCGTAATGAACCAAACCAAATTAAGTGTGTTCGGAAAAACGAGACATTTTTGTACCATTTTTTTTGACATCTTGATCTTTTTGAATAGCAAATAAAGTCGATATTTTGTAAGTTTTATTCATACGACAGAAAAATGTATAGAGAACGTTAACAACAAATTTCGCACTCACATTCTGTCCTGAATTCTGTCTGTAGCCTCTGAAAATATGAAAAAAATATTATCTTTTTCAAATTTCTACGCTAGAAGGGTATTTAAACCTATTTTCTAAATATGCTTTTGAAAATATTCAGTAAAACTATATTCTGTATTATAGGTACACAACTCGATCGATATCAAACATTTAATGATTAAAAAAACTGGTATATTGTACCTACATCGTAATTATCATTAATTAGTTCCATTAAAATGTGGAATCGATCACGTAAAATAAAAACATAATTACAAATTTGAAAGTCCACCGACACGAATAATTTAAAGATAAAAAAACAACTAGTACTACAGACATTTTAACATTATTATGCTGTTTTCTGTTTGAAATTATCAAGAAGAATGTTGATGTGGTATTACAGTTACCAGTAAAAGTACTGCAACACATATATTGCACTAAACAGACCAGCAATCAAGGACAAATGAGATATTTCCGCTACTTTTCGAGAACTTTTAGAACGTTTCCTTCGACAGTTTGGCATCGTGACAACAGAAGCGGGGTTAAAATACCTCTTAAAATAAAATCGAAATAATTCATAGATGACGAGTAAAAAAAACTTCTTTCTAAACCTATTTGCACTTATTTTAAACACCTTATTAGCGTATTAGGTAGGCCAACGTTTTTCCCAGTCTTCACAACAGTTGAATTTTATATTTGGATTGACTTTACAAAAATTATTATAGTTCGCTTTTTTATACAAATGGTCTAAATATGATGATTGTTGATTGAATGTAAAATGCTTGGACATCGAAAGATGAATGAATCTGCTATCTCTTTTTCTGCGTGCTCTTGATCGTTTTTGATCAATCTTATTCTGTGGCCAGTTTGCGATATCCTGAGTTGTTGAGATATTCTTAAATCTAGCTAGGTGGATTCTGGTGAAATTTTTTGAGTATGTTTGAATTCCAGAATTAACCGGGTCGGTGGTGCTGCAATAAGGTTCCAGAGATCGCCTTTTTTATTATTGGATATGAAACTATAACAATCAAAATTTCATACATATCTCTTACACCATCATTTTTTTTAATGAAAAATGCTCGAAATATTATTTCAAGCTATTGTTTACAATGTTATAGTAAACCACTTACTCAAGTAATATGAACACATGACATATACTCAACATTTATAAATTAATAAGGTGTTGAGTCAGCATTCGCTTTGCATTGCATCGCGAAATAAATTTATGGAGTATCCAACGAAATATTGACCCATTATTGTGGCAAAACATCCACCAGTTGCTCCAATAATGTTGGAGATAGAAACTGACTCCTCAAACCAAGGCTCAACTTTTTAGCTGTATAATCTTGGGATATGGTAATGGCAGCAATATGTCATTCAAGTAAAAACTTCATGATTAAGGATATCGAGGTATTAATTCTCAATTCAGCCAGTGATGTGAATGAGAGAACTAGCTGAACACCACGATATTACCGCCTAAATTATAACGGAAACTCTCCATAATGCATTGTAGCAAACAGACGGTCCGGATCGCAGACTTATGGGGTTCTCCAAATATATTGAATGATTCATTGAACCATACCACATTGCCCCTGCCATATTTATTTCGGTTTTAGTTTAGATTTGATTGTTCTTATCGGGGGCGATACATTGATTATAGCGACCCTCCAACCTTTCGATACCATTTTTATAGTACGGTTTGTCCTTTGCTTCAAACTAGGCCTCAGTTTCGGCGATCACCTCTTCACTCGACGAACATTTCTTCACAGCGAACATTCTTTTGAGATATGAGAACAGAAAATAGTCGCTGAGGGGGGGGGGGTCAGATCTGGAAAATAGGGTGGATGAGAAAGCAATTAGAAGCCCAATTCAAGGATTTTTGCCATCGTTTTCACTGGACTTGTGACACGGTGTATAGTCTTGGTGAAGCGGCACTTTCTTTTTCTTCAAATGTGGCCATTTTTAGGCGATTTCGTCCAATAACGCTATGTAACAGTCCCTGTTGATGGTCCTTCTTTTTCAAGGTAGTCAATGAAAATTATCCCACGCGCATCCGAAAATACAGACTCAATAACCTTGCCAGCCGACTGTTGTGCTTTCCCACGCTTTGGAGCGGGTTCATCGTGTGCAGTCCACTCGAATAACTGTCGATTGGACTTCGGAGTGAAATGATGGAGCCATGTTTCATCCATTGTCACATATCGACGCAAAAACTCGGGTTTATTATGCTTGATCATCTTCAAACACTGCTCCGAATCATCAATTCGTCGTTGTTTTTAGTCAAAAGTGAGCTCAAGCGGCACCCATTTCGTCCACACCTTTCTCAGACACAAATATTCGTGAATGATATGATGTACACGTTCATCCGTTGATATCTTTAGAGTGTCTGCTATTTCATTCAATTTCAATTTACGGTCATTCAAAATCATTTTGTCGATTTTTTTCCACTGCGTTCACCGTTTTCGGTGCTCATTTCACCACGTCTAAGCTTAGCATACCAATCCTTGACGGTTGATTTTCCTGGGGCAGTGTCCGGAAACTCGACATCAATCCAAGCTTTTGCTTCAACTGTATTTTTTTCCTTCAAAAAGTAAAATTTATTAACATGCGGAATTCCTTTTTATCCGTTCTTTCACAATAACAAAAGTTGCTTCGCTCAAAATGCTATAATTCACAAACTAATGATCCGACAGCTGTCACATTTATACACGCACCTTTTGGGGGTTAAGCCTAACTAAAAAACATATGGATTTAATTCTAGTAGCGCTATCTATGTAACAGGCTGGAGACTTTTCAATTGAACTGTTAAGTGTAGAGTTCTGCTGTCTTTCTTGCCGCGGTAATTTTATGTTGTCTTGTCACAATCATTTTTAATGTTCTTCAGTCTATGTCAGTTAACTTTTAATTTCGCCCAACATTCTCTTCACCAATTTCTTACCATGTTTGTGCTCATACAATTCAACTGTTTTCATCATAGATGCCAGCGAAGCCAGCACAAACAATCAACCCTATTTAGGAATTTGAGATATCACGCATTTCACCAACAGCTTGTTTCACCGTCGCAGAACAAAGCCTATAGTATCTTATTATTTTTTTAAAATATGCTAAATATATCTGTTTTATCACGTATTTTGTTACACACAGTAAAACCGAAACCCGAATGAATTTAAAGTAAACATTAATGGCAACTTTATACGGCAATGTAAAAACTGCATAGTTTAAAAATAACACGTGTTCACGGAAAATATCGAAATACAAACTGATGGTGTACTTAATCAACAAAAACGTAACACTTAACAAAACAACTGTGCGGCTAGTTTCGGTAAACAACGAAAAAACATACTGGATATTCGGTTTCGTCGGAACGATCTGTAATGAAATTAAAAAAAAAACATACTACTTAGTATTTTGGGATTTGTTCAGACGGGAAGACTTAAAAGTGGATAAATAAATCAATTGAAAACCGACACTTTTACAGCTTCGTTTATATTATTTCTCCTAGTGTCTATCCGAAGTACAATAAGATACCTTATCTTTAATATATAGGTGGCGAATTAAATTCTGATTTACATACGTCGTTTTTAGTTTGTTTCATTGGAAGACTTTTTTCAAAATTTTTGACAGACAGGGTTATGGGTATTCGCATCAAATATGGAAATTTCTATATACATCTTTGATTTAAAATTTTCACCGATGCAAAAAATAACTGGGGATTGTTATTGATAGAAAAAATATTTCCATTCCAGAAGTTGCTTCGTCTGATTACTACTTGTTCCAGTCAAATGGCAGATGGTCTGCTGGACCGGGAGTTCACTTCTCATAAAACTGAAAGACGATTCAAAAAGACATTTCAAAATAACTAGTCTTCAACATATATATTGTACTGTACTCTGTACTTGGCCGAGTTATATTTAAGATAATATAAAACGTTTCATATTCAACAGTTTATTAAACTTTGTATATTTAAACGTACAAGTTTTATGTAAAATGTGTTATGTTACGTTTTAATGAATTGTTAGTAATATATTATCATTAAACATAGAAAATTTTAAGAATTATCTTTTGAAATAATATTTGGAATGTAAATTTTACATATATTTAAATAAAACGTATTTTTAAACTTTTATTTTTACTAGTTTTATTACTGTTGTTATTATTAATAACATATTTTAAATTTCCCGCTTCTCTTTGTCAGCCGCGCCCTCTGGTGGCAAATGAACGCTAAACTTAGTAATACATGGGAGATACACTTCTAATTCCTCTGTATTCCAGTCTGCCTCTACGGAGCACAGATGTGGTATAGGTATGTCTCTGAGAGACAACATGAACTACTCCAAGTGTTCCAATCCGGTCTCAAGTCCGCGCGTTACTCAATGCTCCATGGTTTATGGGAAACGTCAATACTCACCTCGAATCAGGCATCCCGTTCGTGAAGTTTCACGGACATGCTCAGTGTAAGGTTCTCCATAGGCGCCTTAGAATATGACAACAATTGATAAAATCCCTACCCATCCACAAACCCTAGATAACCAACTATGACATTCCCAGTTGGAACCCAGGGTCTTTATCGTCCGCAAAACACTTCACTATCCCGAACCCGAAGCGACATCAGCAAAAGACCATTTGGTTCTAGCTGGTCAACTTGGAATAAAAAATATTCTCTGTATTTTGTGACCCAGTTTCTAACGAAGAATTTAACAGAGTCGACTAATGGATATTCGCAAAAGATATGGAAGCACAAAATTACCTGAAAGATGGGGAAAAGTAGCGGCTAACCGTAGATAATACTTTGAATAAAATACACTATACCGACTTTTCACAAATTAGCTTAAAATAAAAAAAATCCTTTAAAACTAATTTGAATTAATATCGGAGAAAATTCCAAAAAACTTCATTTTCCAATGCGCCGATGTCGTATAACCCCTTAAATCGTATACACGAGTTCATTTTTTCTCAACCCTGTAGTAACCGCCGGTCGTAAATAGAAAAAGTAGAAAAACGTCGAAGCTATTTCTTTCGTTGCCTACAATTAACAGGCACTGAAAGGAAATAATGACCGCATCCGTCTCGTTTCGTTCGTTCTAATGAGAGACGCCGCCGAGAAAGGAGCAGAAATCCACAGACGGTCAACAAAAGAGTTCAGATAAAGTGTGTCGATTCGTACGAAATACCGACGATTCCTCCGCGTCCGCCGTTGACCGGCCCGATCGGTTTCCTTCTGTGCGATCGGGCGACGGTCGAGATTGAACGCGTCTAGTATTGGCCGCCGTGCATTTCCGAATGTGTCGTTCGATATCCCAGTGAAAGGTTTTTACACGGGATTTATGTTTCCATTAATGGTATTAACAATGAAGTAGAAAATACTTAAATACACTACCATTCAAAAACCATTTTTAGTTCACAAAAAATGCTGCAATAAATAACAAGTCAATTGAAAAGTCCACGGCCTGACACATAGATGGCGCTACTAGAATTAAATCCATAAGTTTTTTATTTAGCCGTAACCGTAAAAATATGCGTCTATAAATTTGACATCAGTCGGATCATTAGTTTGTGAATTATAGCATTTTGAGCGAAGCAACTTTTGTTATTGTGATAAAAATGGATAAAAAGGAATTTCGCGTGTTGATAAAATATTGCTTTTTGAAGGAAAAAAATACAGTTGAAGCAAAAACTTGGCTTGATGCTGAGTTTCCGGACACTGCCCCAGGAAAATCAACCAACATGGATTGGTATGCTAAATTTAGGCGTGATGAAATGAGCAACGAAGACGGCGAACGCAGTGGAAAAAAATTTACAAAATGATTTTGAATTACCGTAAATTGAAATGAATGAAATAGCAGATACTCTAACTAATTAACTGAACGTGTGCATCATATCATTCACGAATATTTGAGTATGAGAAAGCTTTGTGCCAAGTGGGTGCCGCGCGAGCTCACTTTTGACCAAAAACAACGACGAGTTGATGACTCGGAGTAGTGTTTGAAGATGATCAAGCGTAATAAACCCGAGTTTTTGGGTTGATATGTGAAAATGGATGAAACATGGCTCCATCATTTCACTCCGATATCCAAGCGACAGTCATCCAAGTGGTCTGCACACGATGAACCCGCTCCAAAGCGTGGGAAAATGCAACAGTCGGCTGGCAAGGTTATGGCGTCTGTATTTAATATGAGAATAATCTAATAGACGTGTTTCTGTACACCCATCAAAAGGTGAACGGACTTCCGAAGCATGCACTGTGCAAACTGGTAAACATCATGGTGCTAGAGTAATGGTTCAGGACTGCTTTGTGACAAACCCGAAAAAAAACCGAGTAAAGTTGACTTAGAAAGAAGTTTTCAAAAATTTTTACGAGTTAATGACCATGGATTCATCGAACATAACACAGTCCAACATTAAATATTTCATTATATTTACCATCAAATATATAACCTCGTTCTTTAACTTATTGTTTTTTCAATTATGTTTTACATATCTATATCATCTTGTTTTGTAGTATGTATTTGCTATCGTCAAATATTTAACGCTTATTCTCCGTTACATTCAATATACTTTCAGTCTAAACAAAGACTGAAAACTCTTTATACATATTGCATCTGCTTTATACATACTCCCACATATTGCATCAGTTCATGGACATGAAGTAATTTGCGATCGAAATATAAAACAAGATCGATAAACCTCTAAGAACTCAAGAACTATTTACTAATAATTTATTTAATGATTTCCGAAAATGATTTAAAAACGATTTCTATAAATCAAGTATTAATTACATTCAGGAATGGCTGTGTAGGTGGTGTAGGTGCAGCGTAGTAGTTGGAAAAGTACCTGAAACAAAAATATTTTATTAATAAACAGCGTCAAAAGATAATATTCAAGAAAAAATATGGGAATAAAGTTTTAAATTTACATGACAATAAACATATTTGTACATAAGAAATTTGGACATTGTTTAAATTCATTTATTACAGTAATTATGTACCAAGATGTTCAATGTTTTAAACATATTTTTGTAAAAACAATAAAATAATCTAATAATTACATATTTTATACGAAATATCTAGTGTTATTGGTTTGTTGACTTTTGTTTATTATATATATATATATATATATATATATATATATATATATATATATATATATATATATATATAGCGACCTTGGGGCATGTCGAATTTTATATAGTGGAATAACGGTCTACAAAATACCCAGAAATATAATCCCAGATGTTGAACACAGGCGGGGTGCCAGCGGTGCCAGCTAGAACCCGATAACGAATAGCTGGCAACCTCGAGACGTTTATCTGGGAGGTTATTGAAGGGTATTTCCATTCTCTATTCTTTTATCTATTTTGTACTTTCCACATTTTTATATTACTTCAATAAATAACGGTCACATAATGTAAACACCACTCGAGCCTCACCGAGCCATATCAGTTTACCTATATATATATATATATATATATATATATATATATATATATATATATATATATATATATATATATATATATATATATATATATATATATATATATATATATTAAAGTCTCCTTTTACCAACAAGGGTTTATCAAGAGTGGACCTAGATATGACCCAGCAGGATTCAAACCCGTGACTATCGCAACGGTAAGTGGACCATCCTGTCGTCTTTGCCACTGCGCTAAGCCGGCAATTTTTGTTTATATTTTATATAGTTATTTATGTCTAATCTGACCAAAATCATTATAGGTATATCTTTACCATCTAAAAAATAATTATAAGCTTACGCTCACACAAGATTTTTGAAAGTGAAAAAGCCGAGAAAATGTTCTTTAATAAATCGTTAAACTCCCAAATAAAATAACTTTGCATTAGCAGTGTTGCCATATTCCCGTCATTATTGTAAAAAAAACAAGTAACAAATAACGTTTGTTCAATTCAAAAACCAATATAATTCTCATAAACAAAGAAAATAAAATTGACCATTCCAATATAAATTAACATTCTAATACTCTAACTAGGTAAGGATAACTCGGAAACTGTTTGTTCCATTCAAAAACTAATAATTTAATAATAATTTTAATAAACAAAGAAAATAAAACTGGCCAATCCAATATAAATTAACATTCTAATATTGTAGCTATGTAAATATAACTCGGCAAGTGTGGTAGTTTTACTTTCTTCCAGAGAGATCGAATTGAATCCACAGGTTTTAAGTGAATGGAAATAAAAATGGACTAAATTGAACAAAAACGTTATCAAATATAATTTATTTTAATATAAAAACATAAGTACATCTAAAAACTACAGTTAATTAACTCTATAGCCACAGCAGTTTATAGGTTAGAGTTATTATTATTGCATTCAAGAATTTTGCATACGTTATTATTATTGCATTCAAGAATTTTGCATACGTCTGACAACCGGGCGACTTTGACAGGTTCATTCGTTTACCTGTTCGAACTAATCAGAGAGAATTGTATCTCTTTTTAACTGGAATAAAATGAGAAGGAAAATATGGTCTGATTTTAAAACGAATTTACAAATTGCGGCAGACAATATATTAAACATCTTAATGACGTATGTACAAAAAACCTTTGAATAGACTATATGTAGTGCATGTTAATAGAGAAACCATGTTTTTTTTAATTAAATCAATTAACCAGAATCGGAACTTATCGAGAAAACAAACAATTCATCAAGAAAAGAGGTTAGGTTAATGTTGGACCGGAAATAAATACGCAGTTACTTGAACCATTCTTAGGCACAGTTAAATGGAATTGATGCAAAAGTATCGCTGTAACGTCACAAAAGGTGGACTGAAGGTGCTGTGGTGAACTCCTAGCCAATTCCAATTAGGAAACAGCCATGTTCTAATGTTTTATTACAAGTTGGAGTACTCCTGACGTAGCATCTGGGTTCAGGGTATATTACCACCGAAGGCGGACTGAAGTTGCAGTGAACTAACATGATTTAGTAGAATTTGGACAGAAGTTTTCAGTTCAGGGTGTACTCCCACTAAAGTCGGATTGTAGCAGTTCGTTTGCTCATTTATTTCAATAGGTGCAATGATCTGCTTATAAGGAATCAGATAATTCTTTCTATGCCTTACACCTACGCCAAAGTCACGATTCGTTCTGAATGAATTCCTTCGCAAATCGATCGACAAAATCGCACCATTTTTTAACCAACTCGACTCGACGCTGTCTGTCCGTTACGTAACAGACAACACAATGTAACCAACGACCTCGCTAAACCAAACAAATGAATGTCACCGGGGTTGAATATTCGACAGCCGACTTTAAAATACGATTCTAATAATATCGTCCGTACGCCTTGGGCTTCCCACAGTTCGCCTTGAGGTTTTTTCTCTCTCGAATTGTTCTTTTCGATCGATAAGACTTTCTCTCTACAATCAAGAACTGGGTTAGGCGGGAAATTAAACAGGCTCTATTTTACGAATGGACACTATTGAAACTTTAAAGAAGTTCATCCGAATGTTCTTTTCATATCTCTTGATTACTCGGTTTCTCGTAAATATATTTTTGTAAGATACAATATTCGATATATTTTAACATGGAAAAAGATGCGCCTCTGTATAAGGCTGTAGAAACAGTATAAGTAGCGGTCAACAAGATCTACAAATGGACTGGAGACTAGAAAATACAGTTTAATAGCTCCAAATATGTTCATCTTAAATTTGCGTTGCGGCGAAATGACAAAAACCTTATTATATCGCTTGAGAACTGTACTGGTTAGTCGGAAAGATACTCCCAACATGACCTAAAATCAAAGGGATTGGTTTCTCAGTCAATCACCAAGCCAATTGGGACCTATGGACGAAACCAACTAGTAATCCAATGCACCCAAAACAAAATTCTACGATTAATTACTTATCTTATCGCTACTTAACTAACGAAGAGCTGCACAATGATCTCAATATCAAATAGAATACGAATATATACGAAGTGATCCAAGATTTCGCCTTAAAACATGAAATAAGGTTACTAAATCACAGCAATACAGCTACTGGACAGCACGCAAGAAATCGGAAGAAGAAGTTGAAGTGAACCAAACCACATGACTTTGTTCAGTGTATTCTTAACTTTACTTTAAGTAGACTAGTTTAATTTTAATTTAATTTAAAAATTGAAGAATATAATAAAATTTATTATTTTATTTTATTATTATTTAGTTTTGTATCCGATTTTCATACAACAGCTTCCAAAATTCTTTTAGGTGCAAAACATTAGAGTAACAGCAAAATTTAAAGTATCCACAGTAATCAAGTGTACTATTATCAGAGGTTGCAGAATACTCTCGGACCATCAAATTAGCGTATTCTGCAAGCCTGAACTTCATGAGACCATATGATGAAGCTTTAAGAAAGAGCAGTTAATTTCATTGGTGTCTTCGATATCAATTGGTGACAATGAGAATTGTCAATTGTCGGTTTAGATTTCAATGATTTCAGAAGTGGTAATTTTGACGTCAATAAGTAGTGTACAGATTGTAGGATCAAAACATTTCGAGTACAATAAAATGCAAGATTTATTAGATGGTGCACCAGCATCACCATAAGCTTCTAATTACGATAGGCTTCGAGAGGAATAATTCTTTAATCGGAATAAATAAGAATATTATTTAGAAATATGTTACCATATGAACAGAAATGTTAAAGCCATCAAAAATGTAACATTAGGTTAGGTTATTTAACAGTTGGTTTCATAATACTTCCTTCTTTAGTCAGTTCTTATTGCTTTCTTCACTACTGTTTATAAAAATAAATAATTTTGGGAATGAACACTATGGCTTCATCTTCTGTTAAACCAATTTCAATTTTTTTTGAACTTTTTGAACTAATTTAACTAATATTGCATTTGGTTTTTTTTATAAAATAATCAATTAATAATTTATTAATTGAGATTTAACATGTGGTTTCATTAGTATAAATGTCATAAAACATTTACGACAATCATAAGACATTTTATTTTTTTAAATAATCCTACTAATAGACTAATATCTACTAATTTAGATATCATAACTTTAATAATTATATGTATTTTATACTGTAATAGATTGAAATGAAACAAAAAATATTGCACATCATGCACTTTTAATATAACCTTATTTAAAATAACCAAAAAAAAAACGGCCTAATTCACAAAAACGGTAAGTTATTCAGTTAATATAAAGGTTTTAATTACATCTTTTCATATACAGCCAAAAGCATACTGAAAACGCATAAAAAACGCCCTAGGGAAATTTCCCTATACATTTACGTTTAAATTGACTTTTCCCTGAGTGTTTTACTACACACCAAAGCTCAATTAAATATTTTACAGTATGGCTAGCAATACCAAATGCAAGAGTAACTATTGGATGCAGGAACTTTTAACATAAAATAAACTGATAAAACCACAAGAGAATAACAAAGTAAAAATGTGTAATACCATTATTTTGTTCTATTTGACTATATTTTTATATAATTCATAAAAATAATATATTCCTTAAATATATATTTCATTATTTATACATTGCACATCATGCACTCTTAACATAACCTTATTTAAAATAACGTTAAAAGCGATATAATTCACTAGAAAAGTAAGTTATTCAGTTAATATCAACGTTTTAATTGCATCTTTTCATATGCCAGCCAAAAGCATACTGAAAACGCATAAAAATGCCCTAAGGAAATTTCCCTATACATTTACGTTAAATTTACTTTTTCCTGAGTGTTTTACTACACGCCAAAGCTCCATTAAATATTTATACAGTATGACTAGCGATACGAAATGCAAAAATAAATATTGGATGCAGGAATGTTTCACATAAAATAAACTGATAAAATCAAAAGAGATTAACAAAGTAAAATGTGTAATACCATTCTTTTGTTATATGTAACTATATTTTTATATAATTCATAAAAATAATATATTCCTTAAATATTTATTTCATTGGGCTATCGTAACATAAATAGAACCACGAGAAAGTTATATTTATAGTTATTTTATTGCCGAAATATTTTTTTATTTACATATAATTTAGTAGTAAATTGAAAGTTTTCTATTAATATTTAGAAGAAACTGGTACGATGTTTAGTTAAATATTATTGGTACGTCGATGTCATAGGTTTAATAAAGATATTTTATCAAGTAGATGGGGAGTAAACATTAATGCAAGAAATTACAACAACATTTATCACAACAAAAGTGTATGGTTGCGTTAGATCAGAGCAAGTTTCAAGCTGCTAATGATTTCTTTTAGTATATCAAACGTGTTGAGGCATTAATAGAATATAGGCATTCGTTACAAAAATTATGTGAATTAATTGTGATAAATTTCACAGTAAATTCAATTCCTTATCATACTATAGAGGTTTTAACTATAAAAATATTGTCCATTATCTTTTCACCATCTTTCTTGGGTCATTAAATCCCATATCGAAGCAATAACACCAAAAACAAAGCACACCAAAGTATTGATCAGGGTATATCAACAGAGAATAAATGTATAATTTGTTCAGGTTTGACTTTTGGCTATGAAGCTCCATCAAAAACCACCGTGTATCGCTGGTTTAGTGAATTCAATCGTGGTCGCAGTTCGCTAGTTTCGTGAAGGTCGTCCAATCGGCTGTTGTGCCAGAAAACATCGATGCTGTGTGCGAAATGATTAAGCAAGATCGTCATGTCACCTATTATGAGATTGAGGCATGAACACTTAGCTGTGCGAAAGTTATGTTCGCAATGGATCCCACACATTTTGACAATCACTCAAAAAAGGCTCGTGTGGATTGGTGCAAAGAAATGCTTAAGAAATTCAATTGCGGTGCTTCGAAAGACGTTTATAAAATCGTGACAGGTGACAAATCATGGATATATTGATGAATGATGAACCAAGATGAACCAAATCCAACAAAAGTTGTTCGTGCACGAAGCACTTCAAAGACAATGGTGGACTGTGTCTTCGGGAAAACTGGTCATATTGCAACAGTACCTCTAGAGGATCATAGAACAGTAAATTCTGACTGGTACACAAGCATTTCTTTACCAGAAGTTTTCGGTGAACTAAGGAAAACAAACAAGAGACGCTGGATTGTTCTTCATCATGGCAATGCGAGACTATTTGAGCGCTCAATACACCGAATTGATGGATCATCCGCCGTACAGTCCTGATTTGGCACCCAATAACTTCTATTTGTTTCCATCCGTGAAGAATAAACTGCATGGTCAACGATTTTTATTGCCCGAAGAAGCTATTGAAGCGTTCAAAAATCATGTTTTGAAGATACCTCATTTGGAATAGAATAAATGCTTTGAAAATTGGTTTAAGCGTATGCAAAAGTGTATCGATCATCGTGGCGAGCACTTTGAAAAACAATAAAAATATATTCGCAGCTTAAGTATTTGCTTTTTTTTTCCTATTCCCGAAATATAAATAGTGAACCCTCGTATAAGGTTGGGAAAAAAGTAGTTTCCATTTTTCCAAATAGATGCGCATATCTCTAACAATACTTCCATTCAATGAAATTCTAGATATGAAGATAACTTCACTCCTCTACGCAGTCTTGCTGAAAATGGAGAATCCAAAAGGCAATTTTTGTCACATCTTACTTTTTTCTTTTAAAAAGGAAAAAATATAGCACATGATCATCGAAATTTGTGGCCAATTTATAGAGATGAGTGAACATCAGAGTTACAAATGGTTTTCGCGTCTTCCTCCTGGAAATTTCGATGTTAAAAAAATTTAAAGGAAATTTTAAAACATATCTAGGTAAAACATCAACAATACAAGCATTTTAAACCATCTTCATAACAATTGAATTACTGAATTACAAAAGATGAACATCACTCGGGTTTCACCTGGACAGTGATGTAAATGATTAGTGTTTGAATAAATTGGTTTTGAAAAACATAAAAAGAAAGGAAATTACTCTTTCGCAGACAATATCAGGAAAGATCGAGTTTTAGAAACGTTCAAACTAAGCTTTTAATAAAAAATTAATTTGTTTTATAACTCACTAAATCAAGACCATATATCCTAGACCTTTTTTATAACATATATGATTTCAGACCAAAAAACTGATATTAAATTTGTTTGTTTAACAACTGTCGAGGTAATACGTGAATAAAATTTGAAAACATTTTCCCTGATTCTGGAAAAATTTTCAAGTATCATCCATAGTGATCAAACAAATGGTCAACCACAACTTCAATCAAAATATGACTCAAATCAAGCCAATGAACATCTAGAGTTTCTGTTAAATCTCTCTCAGTAGATCCTCAAAAAAATTGGAAGTAATAACGCTTATCTATTAAATTTCCTATTTGTATTATTTATTATTTAAAACAATTAATTATTAATAATAAAATAATAAATAATAAGATCAAGTATTATTAATAAACAATACAGTTTAACTCGTCATTTCATTTCGACAAGATGGTCATGACTTTGCACCCATAAAACGTTTACAGGCTCCACTTTCTTAAACTTGACTTTTATTTTAAGTTCATTAACTTTCACTCGTGATACAGACGGTCCAAAAATGTTTGTTATATTTTGCAAAATTCCAACGT
Source organism: Rhynchophorus ferrugineus (assembly GCF_030347505.1). Lineage (NCBI taxonomy): Eukaryota > Metazoa > Arthropoda > Insecta > Coleoptera > Curculionidae > Rhynchophorus > Rhynchophorus ferrugineus. The sequence continues at coordinate 82,391,941 of NW_027472580.1, read as the reverse complement.
CCACTGCGACCTACTAAAACTTTAACCATTCGAAACTTAAATAAAAATACTCCTACTATTTATTCACCTTAATCTAATATACAGAATTAGGGGAAAATAATTTCGATTTTCTTTGATTTATAAAAATGTATATTTCTAGCAATAATCGTTCGATGAACTTATTCATAGGTTTTATTATTATATTTTGCATTCACTTCCGAAAACAGAGCACAGGCTCACCGAAAATGATGTGGTATTTATAACGATGAGTGTTTGAGTGAATGTTAGTGTCAGAATTGGTTTATTACATCTCATTGTGGAAATTTCGATTATAGAGATGGAAATTTGATGAAATTCTTAAACGTAACGAAGTAAACCGACATATTTCATCTCGTAATGTCGTTAACTGGATACTAACAGAAGCTCGACATTTGAATATTCCATGAATTAAGACTGAACAAATTAAAAAACCGAGTTTTCATTTTTTAAATTCATAGTGAATAAAAATAAAATCGAAATATTTTTTAAACTTATGATTATAGGTGATCAGCAAAGAAGGCTGTAAAGTCCATATTGACGTCATGAAAAGTGATGCTAAGCATTTGCTGGAAGAGGAAAGGTATTGTTCACCTTGCCATTTCCCAATAATTCAACTAATTTTACTGACAACAAATAACACGAATGAGGCAAGGAATTTGAAAACGCTATCTTCAATCAGGACAACGCTAGATCAGAAATATCTCAAGAACTTTGAAATATATTAACTGGGTTTTGGTTTGTTTGATTGCATCGACCGGGGTATATGGCGGATGCAATCAAACAAACCAAAACCCAGTCTTGTCTGACTAATCAATGTGCATGTACTGTTGTTAAATTGTGTCCTAAACTTTATGACAATGGAGTTTGAGGATTATGATGGTTACAGCGATAGGACCAATAAATTCATGCAGGTTTTAATGCAATTTGATAGGATTCCTTTTAATGACAAATTTAGAGATCTTCTCAACACTAATCTATATATAACAATTTTGCTATTGATAAGCCTAAAAATAACTGGAGGCATAGCAGTGAAATGCTCTCTATAGTTTATTAACATTAACAGGTGGGGCAAAAGTATCGCTACCATTGAGTACGCGTCATCTTGGTTATGTAAGGTTTAGCTCAGTTTCACTTTAACCACTATGTTGTGTAGAGGTCCAAATTTTATTATTGATAAATATACGCCACAAGAATGAGCAGAAATAGTGACAACATTTATTGAAAATAATTGTTCCATTATTGCCACTCAGAAATTGCATCAAAAATATCCTAATCGTCCAGTGCCCCACAAAACCACAATTTATTATTTACATGCGAATTTTCGACAGTACGGTACGACAGCAGACAGACCTCGTTCTGGAATACAGCGGACGTCTCGTAATGCTGAAAATGCGGCTCTGGTGCGCGATAGTGTCGTAAAGTCTCACATTTCTACACGTAGTTTTGGGCGAATTTTGAAAACTGATTTGAAAATGTTCCCGTACAAAATTCAATTAGTCCAAAAATTGCTACCGAGAGATCTTGATCAACGAATTGAGTACAGTAATGCAATCCTAAGGCTGTCTGGTGAAACTGAATATTTTTCATTTAAATTGATAATGAGCGATGAAGCCCATTTTCTTCTCACCCCACGTCCCACATCAATAAACAGAACAGTCGATTTTGGAGAACACAAAATCCTTAACCAATTCATGAAACATCATGCAATGATGAACTAAGACTAAAAACAACTGCATGGTGTGGTATTCATGCTGGAAACATCATTGGTTCTTTTTTTTTGAAAATGATCAAAGTGTTGAGGTTACTGTTACTGCTGAACGGTAACAAACCATGATTCCAAATTAACTTGTACCTGAAATGGAAGAGCAAGGACTAGAGGACATGTGGTTTCAGTAAGATGGGACCACAGCACACATAGCTAGTTCAACAATTCAATTATTGAATGACTTTTTCCACGAAGACTAATTTTCCGAAGTGGCGATTTAGCATGGCCCGTTTTTATTAAGTTCCATTATGTATTCAGCGAGTCCTCTCATTCATATCACGGGCCGAAATTATGAAATCCTTACTATCATTCGCATATTGCTGCCAAATACTGCCATATGCCAAGATGATAATACGCCCATGTACAGCTAAAAAAGTTAAATTTTTCGTTGAAGAACATCCGAATATTAAGAAACATTTGCCTAACCAGCTCAATCGTCAGACCTCAAAATAAATGAACCGTTATTTAGATCAGAGTATAAAGAGTAGATTTCCATATCCAACATCAATGTACCAATTGGCGATGTTTTATTGCACGAATAGGAAAACATTCCATTGCAAACAACACTTTAATATTTTATCCATCTAATGGATATTTAAATAAAGATTAATATATAATAATTATATCTGTCTACTAACCTATACGAATACATACAATTTTACATACTTGAACTAGTCAGGGGTGAAATCTATTACCATTTGAATTGCTTGAGACCTTTCATTCGGCAACGATAGTTATTTTAGAACTATGAAAGACGAGTAAAAAGCAAAACACTAAATATACACATTTAAAGTTAAGTATGTAGGAGCTATTTTAATAATACTATGATATTTTTCATTGGACTAAAGCCAAACGCTATAAATTGTCCACATATTTTTTATTTTTATAATGTTAATGATCCAATTGCTATTCAGGCGAATACCGTTTGTCATGGCAGATCATCTACATTTCTCCTGCTTACGTCACAGTTATATCGATAAGATTTTTATCGTTCTCGTGATTCTACGATTTTTAAAACTGGGTACTCGGTCTAGACTTAATTACTCTAAATTATTCTATTAAAGTAATACGAATCTTTTGAATGCGAATTCTGACTTTCGTGACTTATAACTTCGAAACTATTAAGTATATAAATAAGTTTTAATACTTCGACAAAACGCCGCCAAGAAAATATTCAATGAAAACGCGTTACATCGTAAAACTGGACAAGTTATTCCTTTCGAAATTTGTGCAGAATAAAAGTAATTTGCAGACCCTTTCTTTAATTTAAAGAAATATTTTGTTAATGAGCATCGATTGTTTGTAAAAGTATATATTAAGGCTAACCTAAGTGAAAAAATATGTTCTTAAAGGATTAACAATAATGAATTTAACATCGAAGACAAGGAACATAGTACTATAGAACTTTTCAATTGTTTAATCATTTACTGCACTTCACTATACAGCTACACAAGATCACACAGTTTAATTCGCTTAAGTCTGCGTCCTAATTTAGTGTTCTCCAAGAATTGTAGCACTTCTGTGTTTACATGCGAGGGAACTCTTTCCTCGTGCCCTTTTCCTTGTAATTTCCTCTATAACAGTTGGAATCCGAAGGCCTCAGTGTAAGTAATTGGTGCTGTAGTATCTGGATACATCTACAATACTTCTTAGGACTATCAACCCATAACTGAATTCTATAGGTGCATATCTGTTTTAGTATCTGCTTGTGTAGCACCCATTTATTACGTACGAATAATTCAGATTTTCTGCTATGCTCCTTCCAACATAGCTTTGCCTCAAGAATCATTAGCGTCGTTATTTTATGGGATAATAGTATTATTCATATTTATTGATACATGAACACTTTGATTGTAGGTAGATTCAATACGCACTGATTTACTCTTTTTCTCTTTATATCGTTATTGTTTCAAATAGCAAGTATTTCAGTGTGATCAGATGGAAAATGTAACCATAGTAACATTTTTTCATTGTGATCACATATATAGAATAAGTAAAGAACAGGGCCCAAAACACTGCCTTGTGGTACACCTCAACATTTCTTTAATTGTTGTGTAAGTCTCTTCTTAGCTGACCTCTTTCTAACTCTAAACATCCTATCTAACATATAAGAGTCTTTTAAGAGTAAACGTTCAGTAACACTTTATAGAGTTTATTAACCGACTTACAAATATGGACCGATTTTCAAAATTCTTTTTTTAATCAAAAGAATACACGTCTGAATGAATGAATGAATGAAATTTTAAAAATTGTAACTTGTTAATATGCCTTATCTTGTTCTTCTTATTCTTCCCTGTACTTAACAGTAATTAACATAAAAGTTATTAGTTTAGTATTCTCTCAACATTTTTTATATTATCGTCAATTTATAAAAAATACAGTCACATTCAATTGACGCCAACCAAAATGATTATATAAAGTACCGTCAATATAATGTAAACCTTATCAATATAACTTAATATGTAAGTATTTATTGATTCATGATAATATTGGTTACTCCACAGCGTCACACATTAATATTCCGATATTCCTTACGTTGTCGACAACAAATAAAGAAAATGACATCCCATTCAAAATTCCACAAAAACAATTACAATCTATTTCAGTACTATAATACAATATATTCTCAAATTCAGCAGAAACTGTCTCTTCATGTTAGTACTTAAGAAATAGTGACAACAAGATCAATGAATGATTACATTTCTTTCAAAGGCACTATTCACATTCTTTAAGTTCTTTCAACGTTTATGATTTTTTTCTTCTTAAATATGACAGGCAAAAACAGGCTATTTATTTTCACAAATTTGTATCATGATCTTACAAATAATCTTCCAACTTGGATACAATCCATTTATTATATAATTGCATATATTCTGACTATTATTTTCACTTAAAAATATATTCATTGAAAAACATTTTCACGTTACATTTTGTTTCACTTGGTTCGCATTTCTTCAGCATTTAAAGAGAGTGTACCAGCCAAGCCATATTGTAGACATAGTCAGTGGCAGTAGATAAAGCCTATAGCGCCACAATATGCGCAGTAGAGACTTTATGGTCATGAATATTCTACTTCGACGTCGATGTAGATGACTCGCCTGAACTAACGTCGTCTGTCACAATTCGCCACAGAAAGTCTTTCAGTGCTTTCAAACTTTTTAACCCTCTGTCATTACCATAAAAATTACAACTTTTAAACCATTGAAGCTGAAACCGACAATTGGGACATGATGGAACAGCAACATCATAATCTTATAAAAGTGTTTAATGAAATCAGTAGCAACTTTTTTTCGATTTTCGACTGCTGTTGAATTCGATTTCTCAAATGATCCTTAACACTTTCTTCGGCTCGATTTAAACCTCTTAATTTTATAGTAGGTTTATAGTCAGAAGATTGTCACATCTAAATGCAAGAGTACAAGTGAATACAACATAATTCAATATGACATAAGTTGATATTTTCCTTTGCGTAGCTTATAGGAACATCAGCATAAATTTGACAATATATCAGCGTCAATAAAATAATCGTTTAATGGGAAAACAATATCCAACAAAACAATGAATATTGCCGCTTGATTAATGGACACCTTAAGAAGACCTCACCCACTCTACAATAAAAATCAAACGAACATTTAACAACTTAATTTGAAAAACTCGTGAAAAAACTCATTCAGTATGAAAACAGGTAATTATTAGATATTGATATATTTGTACGACAAAAGTCTAAATAAAGTATTTAACTAACCTTTCTTCAAACATTGTATCATTGTGTAATTAAGTAGAACATATAATTAGTAGAAATGTCATCCACATACTTGTGACATCAGTACTAACATAACTATATCAAAATCAAACATGATCATGTATCAAAACATGATCCATAATCATAAATATGTTATGGGAATGATTATACCTTGTTCATAATAGATTTAAGCTATTCAATATTTTTAATGATCAGCTACCAATATGTCTATTGCACTGTTTAGAATTTTGATACATTCGCTTTGGAACGTTGAACAACACTACCATTTCTTCTATGCTCAATTTTTAAACGCGTGTCTGTAGCTGGTTCTTACTTTTCAGCAATAATATATGCTATTTACGTAACCTGAAATTGTATATGCAAGCGAGTACGTTTTCTCACTTATTAGTGTGGGTTAGTTTAATTGCGATACCGGATACATACAGGCATGCAAAGCGTGTATCAATGCCAGTAAGATCGTGCTGTATTTCTCCGCAAGTACCGGTGAGCATATACCTTATGAAGACCCCAGAATTCGATTCGTAAAAAATTACTAGGCGCGTAGGTGAGAGTCTATCAAAATTAGTTAATAGAATCAGTGAGTAAAAAGATATTAATCGAACCAAACATATTTTTCGTTAAATTAGGTCTAACATATGTAAAAAAAGTATAAAACTTGAACTAAAATACTAAAACTTACTTACTTAAACTTAAATAACAAAAAATTCATAAATCATCACATTAAAATATTTATAAATTTAAATATTTCATTGCAAAAGCAATATATTATTAGGAAAAATGACAGACTATTTTTCAAGTTTTAACCAGCCCCATAAAGTACTTTTTAAAATATTTTCGGTAGTCTATTAAAATGTATTGGAAAGGAATAGATCTTTATGAAATCAAAGCCTTGTTGTAAAAAATGTGTTAATTTTTGTTCGAAAAAGTGAAACTAAAGTATAGTTAACACATTAACAACATTGTACATAATGAAAAGTAAAACCAAATAACACACCTTTTGGTATAAATAGAATGGCAACTTGATGCAATACATCATAAGGTAATTTATTGATTTTGTACTCTTACAAATGTCTATTTATTTATTTATATATTATTATTAGTCGCTGCCAACAAACTTAAAATTTGTGTTTACAGTAATCGAGGTCTATCAAGAAAGACGCTGCACTGCCCCTTATCTAGTCTCTTAAAAATAAGTAGCACTTTTCAGAGTTTTTACCATTTAGTATACTTAACTACACAACTACACAAAATCACACGGTTTGGTTCTCTTAAGTCTGTATTCTAGTTCAGTGTGACACAAAAGTTGCAGCACTTTGTTGTTAACGTGGAATTGGAGTCTTTCTTCATGTCTCTTAATGGGAATCTCTTAATCTGCTTTATGACATTTGGTGTAAGTAATTTTTCCTAAAGTATCCAGGTGTTAATGCTTCTCCCAGAACATTCCCATAGCTGATATCCATAAGTTCATACAGGATTTAGTATCTACTTGTACAGCAACAACTTATTATCTAAGGATAATTTAGATTTCCTTCCAAATAACCAATACATTTTTTTCGAGTTGTTTTCTTTTTGGCGTTCTCCTTCCAACGAAATTTTGCGTCAGATTCATCCCAAGGCCCCATGAGATAATAGTTATATTTATATTTATTGGTATATAAACAGTTTGCTTGTAGGTAAATTCAACATGCACTGATTTACTCTTGTTGAAAATAAAATGTTAGGAATTATTCCGACTGGCTTATGACACAATCGCCGAAAAGTTAAAAAATAAAATAAAATGAATGAACGAATAAAAAAAGTTCCTGCATAAACAATGGGTTAATTCGGTCCATTCCGATTAGTAACTAAGGAAAATTCCTTTGCATTTCCTACTACAATCCTTGTTCCTACAGATAATATTCACGTTACAAACCCAAACAAGGCACAAAAAAGGTTCAATTATAAAAGAGTGTATTAAAATTGAGCAAAAATTAAATAAAACACCATTTTTGCACCATAAATTTTATTGTGTAACTAATTGAACAAATTAATACTTTCACAAATATTTAAAGCATAATGATATTATCAGTTTTCATGCTTGTTTCAGATTTCTAACTACTCAGTTATTTTTAGTTTCTACATTGGAATCATAATTCTAAACACATTAATGTTATTATAAGCTCGTAGACCATATCTTGCAACAGTTTTGCCAAATCTAAACAAAGGCAAACCAATAAAAGTAACGCACTGGTATGTCAGTAAATGGACATCATGTAAATTACATAAACTTCGCTCCTAATGCGGATACATCGACCTCCAACTTTCAACCACGATCTTTTCGCATAAATTGAGTGAGGTCCCATCAGTGACATGCCTGAAGACGTCCGATGCATCAGCCGGTTCGTGCTTTGACAATATAACACGTCGATTTCCATAACACTACGTCCTAATATCGAGTTCACAACCTTCAACTTATTTTATCGTCACGATTTAAACTTTTAACAATTACAACAGAATGTACCGGTCAGATAAGAACCAGTATCTATATTTTTCGTTTAAAAACTGACTAATTATCAGGACATTTTTTTATTACATCTTTATTAGATACGCTTAGTACAATCTTAATTTACAATTAATTTTTTACTACTTTTCCTATGTACTTGGATAAATTAACAGGCAACACGAGTGCGAGAAATTACATCAGTATGTATTCCTCAATTATAAAATTATAGTTATTTATTAATTATTAACTTATAGCTATAGTTTACACTAAATGTATACACTTTATATAAGTTCCTATGGTTTTGTTCGTTTCAATCTCCCGACATCCTGCGCGCTGTCCAGCGGTTGTATTGCTTCCACGTTAGTATGATTTAGTAATCCTCTTTCGTGTTTCAAGGCGAAATCTTGAATAACTTCGCAAATCCATTTGATTTCCAGGTCATCATGCAGTTCTTCATTAGTTACATCGCGATAGGCATTGGTAATCAATCGAAGAACCTTGTTTTGACAGCGTTGTATGACTAGTTGATTTGAATTTTTAGTGCAACCCCATATTTGCACCCCATAGGTCCAAATTGGCTTTATAATTGTATTATAGATCAACCTCCTTGATTTTAGATCAAGTTGAGAGTATCTTCCAACTAACCAGTATAGTTCTTTTATTTTGGTTCTAATGTGTTTTGCTTTTTGTCTAACGTGATGCTATTATCAGGACATGAAGACATTATAATGTTAATTTAATTGTTATCATGCCTCAGCTAAATTCGAATCCACGACTGTAGCAACAGTAGGTAAACCGTCATTAACGTAACAGTTAACAACAAAATAGATTACAGAAATTTCGAGAACCATCTCATTGAGATGAAATCAAACAAAGAAATGGCAAATAATCCATTTAATAAAATCCAATTTCATACATATCAACTAAAAAAAAGTGAAAAGCAAAAGTCCATAGTCAAAAGACAATATATTTAAATCATGAAAAACATATTAAAACCTTTCCGCTGTTTTATGTAGATTTGGTACACTAACTTATTTGGACTTTAACTCTTAACTTAAGTAGATTAGTTTAATTTTAATTTGGGATATACATACTGATGTATTAATCCCGTACTCGTCTTGCTTGTGTGTTGATGCAAGTATAACAGAACAGTTTTTCTTTTACCAGAATGACGAGCTAGAACTTAATGGTATTTTGCTGATGTTGCTTCGGGTTCGGGATAGAGATATTTTGCGGGCGACAGAGACCCTGGGGTACAACTGGGATTGTCGTAATTGGATTAACTACCGGAGTTTGTGGATGGGTAAGGATTTGATAAAGTTGTTTTCGTATTCTAAGGCGCCAAGGAAGAACTTTACAATGAACATATTCGTGTAGCTTTTCACGAACAGGATGCCTGATTCGAGGTGAGTCTTCGCGTTCCTCATAAGCCATGGGGCATTCGGTAACGCACGGACTTTTTGGGACTGGAACACTTGAAGTAGTGCAAGTTGTCTCTCAGAGACGTATCTGTACCAGACCTGTGCTCCATTGAGGCAGATTGGCATCTTATACAGAGTCGTTTTCTGGGAGAGACGCCACTGCCTTCGCAAATAGCGTATTGGATTTGAGCTGACCATTGGAACCTGCGGTCGAACAGGAGACCGAGGTATGATACCTTCTGGAGCCAGAGGATATGAACGTTTTCGACAGGACAGTAGTAATAAATTAATTTTTAAATTAAGATTTCACTTTATTAGTTTTCATCGGCAAATGTTTCCAAAATAAATATTTCCCAAAGATCATCTAGATAGAGGCGTCTCTTGCTTCGATAATTAACGATAAATGATTGATTAATTGATATTATTGGTTTAGAGTTCACTCAATGCTTTATGTTTTTGAAGACTAACAACAGAAAACAAGAAATATTAACTAAAACTGAAAGGTTAAAATCCTCTCGTCAGTTGCGGTCCAAGGAGATTCAAAAGCAATAAAGCAAAGTCCATTAGGAGTTTATTTGGAAAATTAAAAATGATCGAATAAAATCAATAACCAAATTTACACAATAATGAAAAACAAAACAAATATCTAGATAAACAAATAAATAATAAAATTGTGTATAGATAAAGTGTAATGTAGAGGGTAAACTTAGTAGGTAAGAACACATCCCTCAATGACTCAGAGAAGCTATTACTTCTTTTGATAATTACTACATTTCTTTATTTAATTACTAGTTTTCCTCCCCCAGCAGAACCTACTCAAGTTGCATCAGGCTATGTATCTTACGATCTATAAATGGAGAAAGATCTTTACAAAACATATATTTATAATTTGTTGACCATTTATAATAGCGTCTTTGGCGAGGCTGGCGATTCAGACCAATAATCAAGATTTTACATCACTATCGGATGTGAGAAAAATACATTATCGATATGTGTTTGAGAGACAGTCAATCAAGTTTAAATTGCAGTAATGTCAATTAAATTTTTCTGCTTTGAAATTTAGAAAATTCAACCAATTGTCAGCAATAAAAGGTATTGTAAAAGTTTGAGGGTTTTCATTGAAATAAAACAAATGAATACAAAGCATTACATGATATATGGAAATTCCGTGCTGACAATATTTACAATCTATACAGGACTGTTTATTCCTTAGATTATATTAAGTTAATGTTATATTAATGTGGGTTCATTTTGCTTGGAAGCTAGAAAACTACCAATTTATCGGGTTATGATTACTGACTAATAGTTAATCAAATTAAATATATTAAGAACATGCATTTTTATATCAAATTATATTAACTACTTAACTATATTTACCTTCTATTTGATTTATAATATAATGGTAATATGAATCAGATCATTACTATATCTTATCATTTAATATCCAACTATACAATCTAAAATATTTTAACGGCTAGTAACAAGGCTACTATTAAATAGTAAAAATAACTTTATTGAGAATATTATAAAGAAACCGTCGACAAATCATTTTCCCAACATGATCTCAAATCAGACAATTGCCAGCTTGATAAAATATTTTTAATAAAAAAATTAAACCGACTTCAAAAAATAAATAAGGAACTCACTAAAAAGTAAAAAATAATCAAACTTAGATTTATAACGTAAAAAAGACGTTTTAAAAATAATCATTATAAATAAAAGAAACAAAAACCTTATTTAACCTATATACTACACATACTTTATATTCTACTATATACACACAATTTAGCTTAATACTAACGTTGGGAACTATCGACTGAAAACAGTCGAAACAGTCGATAGTTGCAAAACAGTCAATAGTCAAAAAACTAGCGACTGTTTTTTTCAATTCGCGATATCAGACGAAGATGTAAGAACCCTTTCCTGTATAAATTGTGAGAGAGGAAAGGACGGAGATAATTGCTTGGAGCAGTTAATTTTAAATGTGGTTATATTTTCCAACGGTAGACGGAAGCGAGACGGAGATGTAAAAATTCATTCACGAACTAACTTTAAAAACGAAAAGGAAAGAAATAATTACTGAATACTATAATAATAATAATGCATAACATGTAATTTATAATTTAATTTTAAACGAAGTAGAATTACTTTTATATTTGGAATGGAATAATATCCCACAAAGGATTTATTGTATTTTTTATGTGTTAATTGCAATTATATAATTGCTAATTATTGTTACCTAATTGTTAAACCATACGTGTAGTACCATTTTTGTTGCTGGCAAAATAGCAACTTATGCCTCAGTCATTAGTCAACAGATGAATTTTATGTGAGTTATAATATATATCTTGAAAACTGAACTAAAAAAATCACACACCACATGCCTTCATTATTAACATGCAAATTCCATCTGATAAAAGTAGCATGTAGAAAAGAAAACGCTTGGCATTTGCTTGGCCGAATCTCGGGGTTCAATCAATTTAGAACAAGCTTATTTCATGCAAGTTAATAATAACACTAAGACCAGTGTGAGCCTACAGAATTCAACTGTGGAGCTGCACCAGCGACTGCAATATCCAAGTAATTAAAAGGTTCCAAAATAAAGTACTGAAATGTGTTACTACGTCAACACGAAAACGTCCAGACAGAAAGACAAGCTAATTTTACTAAAGTCTGACCACTAAGTCTTTCAGTGAAAAATATCCTAGTTGTAATTATTCGTTACTATATTTGAACAGAGAAAAATTAATGGTTAATTATACGCAAGAAATTAAAAAAAATGTTTTTTGAATAGTTTACGAAATTCCATTTTCCATTGTTTCAAAAATCAAAATTATCAAGACATCATGAAATTTCTCATACAACTTTACAGTTATCCTATGATAAAAATAGTTCTTCCAAAATATTTTATTGGAGATATTATTTACAGGCCAGACAGTGACCCTTAATTAACTGATGATCTACACTAGAAATAACGTTAAATATTTGTATTTTTTATAAAGATAAGACGGACCATCAACGTGCCCAATCAAGAGTGAAAGTTGGCGAATCGGAAACAAGCAACCCGACCGAGAAAGTTGGACGCCCATACATTAAACATGAAGCATCTCGCCAGAACAAATTTATGTTGCTATTCATCTCGATAAAAGTTCTGCAAATATTTTACTTCGATCAGAAAACAGCGGAATTTTATGCAAACATTCGAAAGCCGGCCCAGACCCACTTATATTATGATGCTTTTGTAGAAATTTATTTCCATTGGAATATATTAGAAGGTGTTAGTTATTTGATTGGTGTTAAATAAATCGGTCAGAATTTTGGAAATGTGTTCCAATAACATCTCTTCACATAATTTAACACGCCTTAACAGATGTTAGGTCATATATAGTATTGGGAGCTATCGATTGAAATCGACAATCGACTGTTTGGTACATGACTACTTTTTACTATCGACTGTTTCAGTCGCTATTTTTGATTCCACTGATTTTACTACTTTTTACCGGTGACTGTTTTCAGTCGCTATTTTCGGTCCGACTGATTTTGTTACTATTTAATATCGACTGTTTCAGCCGTGTACTTCTAGTTACTATTTTAGGTCCTACTAGTTTCATTCGACGTTCTGGATCTGTCGTCCTAGCCGCGACCTTGACAAAAATTTACCCAATTTATGCTTACATCGATTTATATGTAATATATATAGTTTTATGATTATATAGTTTTATATGAAGTTCTATTGTATCGTCTATATTTATTATTTGAAAATAACTATTAACATATTAAAATACGATAAAACACTTGTGGGGTATTATTCCATTACATAGAAAAATTCCATTCCTTTTTACAGATCCACAGAACATTCAAATATAAAAGTAATTCTACTTCGTTTAAAATGAAATTATAATTGCATAATGATTGTATTCAGTATTTTTTTTCCTTTTCTTTTTTAAAGTTACTACGTGAAGAAATATGTACATCTCCGCCCCGCTTATACTACCGTTGGAAAATATAAGCACATATAAAATTAACTGGTCCAAGCAATTATATCCGTCCTTTCCTCTCTCACAATTTATACAGGAAAGGGTTCATACATCTTCGTTTGACATCACGAATTGAAAAAAACAGTCGAACCGTGTATTTGACTGAAAACAGTAACTACTATTTTCAATCGCTAGCTCTTTGTCGAGTTGATAGTCACTTTCGACTGTTTTGCGACTATCGACTATTTCGACTGTTTTCAGTGGATAGTTTCCAACGTTAGTTATATACAAGTCATAATCAACATACATATAACGCGATGAAGGTTGTGTTTTATGTCTTGCAATTTAATTAATAGAGATAGTGACTTTCAAGCACTACGATTTGCACTGTGCACAACAGTTGATAATGAAAAATGAATTCTTGAAAGGCAAGAATAATAACAAGTTATGGCTATTGATCAAAGCTATACTGAGGATGGCCCTTTTTGCATCTCCAAATGTCACCTGATTAACATTCCGCTAATTCATGTTCCAATTCCATGATGATTTTATAGTATAGTTTTACCAATTATGGAAAATGGCGAAATCAGTATTTGAACAAACTGAGGATAAGGGCAAAGTTAGTAAGAGTCAGTAATTCATCTTGAGAAAGCAGTACATAATGATACTGTATCAATAAAATTCTAAAAATCTACATTAATGCATTTCCTGCGTAATAAGTCCCCCTGCGTAAATCAGATCGCATAGTAGTAAATGTTTTAGTCTACAAACTTAATTGTTATCACTCATATTTATATGGCAGACAAGTCCATTAGTGTGGACTAATTCTCTTTCGAAGCGCTGAACATTAACATTTCGAATTATACTCGCTCTGAGTTTTAAAGGCATATCACGCTGTATCACTTCATTAGAAACGTATTCCGGAGTGAAGTCAACACGTTCTTGTTTTTAGTCAACAGTGAGCAAACCCACTTTGCACAGAGCTTTCTCATAGTCAAATGCTCATGCAATATAAAACCAACAGGTTCTTTTGGTATCTTTACGACGTTAGCAATTTACGCAACTTTACTTTTGAATCATTCAAAACTATTGTGTAGATATTTTTTTTGTTTTCTAGTGTTGAAGCACCTCATTTAAATGTCCACTGCGTTCTGCATCATCGATGTATCTAGGACCACGTTTGAAGTCAGCAAACCAACTTTTTCCCATCAAGAAGCAGTGTAAAATTAAAACACGAAATTGTTTTTGATCCATTGTTTTGAAAATAACAAAAGTAGTATCACTCTTAGCACAATAACTGACAAACATATGACTAGAATATCATGACATTTTAACAGGTTTCCTTTGAAGGTTAATGCTAGGTGAAAAAATGGCGAATGCAATAAAACTAGCCCCATCTATGTGTAAGGACCGGGACTTTTCAAGCCATGTGTTATTCCTCAAATATCTTTCGAGATTACAGTTAATTAATGTATAAACCTGTAGGAAATGACGTCTTATAGTTTTTACCAGTTTTTAAGATAATAATTTCAACCACTTTCCAAATGCTAAGGAAATAATTCATTAGAAACATTGCATTAAATATAAATTAATATTATACACTTTTCTGGATATTCATGTAGCATTTTTTCCCGAAGTAGATCTTGTTGAAATAGAGAATTTAGAGAGACGGCAATTGTATTTTCTTCATCTGTAGATGCCTCTGTCAGAAAGGGTTTAATTCACGTTAAAAAAAAGGATCGTATGTTTTGCACATTTTAATATCAAACTAGCACACCTTATAACAGACAATTTACAGTTTATATAGGGACTGTAACTTCAGTGTATCGAAGTATACCAACATTTTAAGTTAAACCATACAATCTTTATAAAAAGATCACGATTTTTAGTGCTAAATAAGTCGACTAAACATACATTTTAACCACATCAAACATATGACGGCATCTCCATTCACTGATCGGTAAAAGTCTCTTCAAAACTTGAAATATCTGTTTCTGAAAGCTAGGCCAAAAGCACTTCCTATAGGAGAATTTTATAGCAATTCATCACTATTAGAATATATTAGAATGTCGTTATTTTTTAAATTTCTGTATAATTTGTTCTTCACTAAAACTAACTAAAAGATTAATTTTTAGAAAGTGTATCAAACTGACTAAATATTATCACTATATTGCCTATAAGTTCCAACTATATTGCGTTAGTTAAGCATTCATCAGTACTTATTTTATACACTTACCACTTATTGAAAAGATCTACAATGTTAAAATAATATCTAGAACAGCAAATGTTTTCTAAATAACAGGATATATGCAAGCAACTCATTTAAATAATAATAAGTATAATATATCCCAGTTTTTTCTTCAAGTGATTGCGCAAAACTGCATAAAACCTTAACAACAACTAATCAACCAAAAATATTTGGGAATATTACAATACAATTTGAATTAACTTTATCTTAATTACTATTAAATATTCATACACTACTAATCAAAGAACAATTAAAATAACATGATTTCCAAGACTAAACTACCACAAAGAACGGTAAAATACCACAGCGCTATCCTATGAAAGACAGCTAACTATCAAAGAACCCTCGTAGTTATAGTTAAATTAAAATTAATAACATGTTCAACATCACCTATCCATTAAAACGATTGTTTTTTATGATGCCTTATTCTACATAAACCAATTAACGAATTTTATGACTCATTAAAATTTCACAATATTTTTAACTTATAGAGAGAGATTATCTATAATTTAATCTCATAAATCCAATGATAATTTAATTTAGATGCAGAATACAGAAAGAGCACTGTATATTTAATAGTTTCTCAACAAACTACATCATCAGTATTTGAAGTTTACAGAGAAATTGACATCAGATAATACATACTAAATTATACGAGAGGGAGATGGAGAAAGACAACGAATGACAGGCCACTCAAAGTACCAACAATTTTCGAATTATATACTCGAATGGCCCTCTGACTTGTCGTCTTACATAGCAAATCAACAAAAGCAACTCACAATAACACTATTATATATGAATTGTAACTTAATAGTGGCTGTATGAATCTTAAAATTATCCTCAATCAAAAACACAAATATCCTATTGTGAGCTAAATAATGAAAATTGGTGCGAAATCGAAAATTTGAATAAAACCCTCATAACAATAGCTTGCTTTTAACTTGTTTATTAATATTACTAAAATTATTATTCAATTTTTGTGTGCAATTTGTAATCCTGAAATTCTAATTTAATATAAGTATTTAAAAAACATAACATTAATATAAATAAATATGTAAAATCCGTTAAAATTACATTTGATCCTAATCATCCTATAGAAAAACAACTTCTGAAGAGAATGGATGCTAATATATAATTAACAAGTAAATACAAAATGACCATTAGAAGTTGGCATATACGTAACACTTTATTTAGTTTTTATTAACAAATGTCATGTGATTAATGTCACATTATTTATTGTGGTTCTTTTCAGTTGTTACTCTTCAGCACAGTTTGTGGGGTATAAACGACCTGTCGATAACGTTAACGCTAACGCAATTTCGAAAATTGGCACCTGAAGCTTATTCCTCTCTCGCTCTCCCTATTTTTTGCACTCGAACATTAAAGCAAAATAATCCCGGCGGCATATCCTAAAATTAACACGACCTCGCTAACTTCCCAACTTATTTTTGCTTCTCGGTGGACAGACGGTGGTTTCGTTACAACATAACCTAAATCGAGCCGCTCCAGCCTATTTAAAATTACGTAGCCGCGAACAAGTTAAGTAAACTGACCTTTTCTTTAGCCCTTCCGGCGTGTTTTTGCACAGATTTCGCTAATAGTGATCCTCTGCTCTCTGCCATTGCTTATCGGTCCCTTAAATTGTGTTTAATCAGTTTCCGATCACCCAAAACACACAGAAATCCGCACCGATGACTCGAAACGTCGCACTGGACACGAATGAAACGTTAGCGCGGAGAACACACTAACCACGACGGCAGATAGACAACTGACTGAGTTTTTTCTCGCACTGTAAGCTGGACAGAGAGACAGGTTCTCGGAATCTCGTAACGGTAAAGTAGGCTAGGCTAAAACTTGAAAGCCCATAATTGCGACGTTGTCACGCCGAAATATTAATCAAGAAATTATCTTTCACGTCTAAAATATAATTATTGTATTAATTATATCCTAATTTATAAAGTATATTATATACATTTTTTAGATATGATTATTAAATTACTTCATACTATAATTATTCTGTATTACTTATGAAATAAATATTATTATTTTTCAATATTCCTTATATTAAAAAGAATTGTTTCTAATACAATTGGCATCATGGAATTTTAAATGAAAATGCATTTAGTCATATTGCAACCGCATAGTAGATGGCGTACAATAGATTTGTTTCTTTATAAAAAAGAATGTGCAATGTTACCGCAAAAATAGTTTCCCACGTTTGTATTCTCATCGGTAAACATATTATAAACTACATATTTTGTAGAAAATAAGCTTTGGGAAAATAGTATTTTAGGCATTAACATAGCCGAAGGTAAATAGAACAAAACCTTGACACTGACATCTTAGAAAATTGGATTACGGTTTTCTGCATTGGAAAACAATTTGATAAAATGACAGAAAACAATTTGGTACAAATATAATAATGTTACCAAAAGAAGCTACATTTTAAGGGTAAATATAATAACCTATTTATTATTGTAGTTGCCCTTTATTATTTATTATTATTTTCTTTGCCATAATTACTCTATTCTAAGCTATTACACAGTTTAAACCAAATAAAGCAATAATTTATATATGGAATAGTAAAAATATATTAAACTCTATATGATAGAAGCTATCATTGACGTTTAGCACTCAATTTTTCTTTTTCTCTCGTCAGAATTTCGTTCTGCTGTTGAAGCTGCTCTTCTGTTAGAAGCTGATACGGTATAAAATTAGGTCCCCTCTTTCCATTGACCATATAAAAAATGTTAATTAGACTTATTTCTCTTGAAAAAGCCTCTTTTAAAAAATTTTTCTTTAAAGCTCGTCTAGTATATTTGGCGGCAAGTGCCGAATATGTTATGTAACTGCAATTAAAATAGATTCTTTTATAATCACTTATCCCTAATATCCCTAATGGAGTCATACTAACATATATCGTCCATTTATTAAGATAATCATTTTGTCTACTAAAATATAAATGACTGAATTGTTTTAGTTATCCATTTTTCGTATTTGCTTTATTATAAATAAGGCAACGTACACGTATAGAAATGTTACAGTAAATTGACATTTTTATCGTTTATACTGCTTTCCTTGTTATGGTTAATGGCAGTAATGTATTTAAAAAAATTACATTTGACATATTAATTGATGACAGTGTTCTGAGGTGAAAATGTTTAACACTAAATTAATACTATCTAATATATTTTGCAGATAGAAAATGCCTTTAATATAACGCTTCAGCAAGAAATACAAAATAATTACTAACACAATCGATGTTGCATATATGTCACTTAAATTATGGACCTTTTTCGTAAAGCACGTAAATAATAAAAAACAATAATATATCAGAAAAAGTACTCACTTCATTCCTAGTTTTTTATAAATTGGTTTATGAAGCATTATCTTGTAAAAACTCGTAAAAGGTTTGTCAAACGTTGAGTATATGTACAAAATCTTAATATATGTCAAAATGACATCTTAGTGAAATATTTAACTCAAATTAATTTTTGAATAAAATCAAAAATTGTCATACACAACAAACATTATAAATATAATACGCTAAAATAAATAACGCTTAGTCATAATTTATAGTGAAAATACTAATAGAATCTAAAATACTAGTGAATGTTAATTAATATTATTTATATTTATAAACAAACACAATAACTCCATTTAAAATGACAAATAAAATACAGAGATAGTGGCATTATATGAAACATTAAGGAGTTATGCAACCAAATATTCAATACACTATATTTCCATCATGAGCCAAAACAACGGCCAGTTATCAATTTTTAATTTGTTTTAAAATGTTGTCATTGATGAAAACCAGTCATTGCTAGTTATAGTCACGTCATTTTTTGAACAAAATAAGATAAATTATATTACACTTAAATTAACATTAAATTTTATTTTTATGTTTAAGTTCATAGGGCTACAACAAATATTGTTCGAGGTTAAAGAGTTAATTGAAAAAATTAAGTGATATGGCTTTCTCAAAGAATATTTCACAATTATTTAAAAACTGACAACAAATTATATTTTACACCTTTATATAAATCGAACTCATAATACGCAACCAGTAAAACAGTAGTTAAATCACAAGGCTAGATGAAAATTATTATAAGTATAACATAATAAGGTGATTGAAGATATTTTATTTACTTCTCAAATAAATATTGTATTATTATTTATTGAGATATATGTAAAAAAATACCATAATTCGGATATGCAATTATTTCGGTATAATGAAGATAAAAATATATAGATCTAGAAAAAAAAACCAAAACGTATATTATAACATAGTTTCAATATATGGTTTCAAACCAATATCTCCAGTGTCACTCCTTTTCTTCATCTCTACATTCAATGGCGTTGAAAATTCATCTGCTGTGATGCTGCCCACATGTCCTTACAATTTCAATATTCTAAAATTTTGTTTCCTGTAATGGAAATTTGCAATTGAAGGTTGAGATAAAGTAAATAATAAAACGAATGCTGTGATAGTACTCACAGACTTAGACAAAAAATACAATAAAAAATAGATGTGATCTTGTTGAATCAGAAAAGAATCAGAAAATATATATAGCTTGGCAATTATGTTCGCAGATATGAGGTCTGTAACTGTAATTGTGAGATATATATATATATATATATATATATATATATATATATATATATATATATATATATATATATATATATATAGATATTTGTTTAAATAAAAGGCCTTTATTCGACAAAAATACTGGTTTATTCGTTCGACAGGCAAGACCAGGCAATATGTCATTGTCTATCTGTATCCAAGGGAGACTGTTCTGGTATCACTCCATGGTGTTGACATCGTTCATTTATGCTGAATTAATATCGGATTGTTGCACAAGGATTGGATATTGGGATATGATAACATTGCCAGTCTTTTATTGATGACATCTAATAGACAATTTTGTCATTTTTCCCCCATTCACTTGTTAAAATCCTAGATTCGATGGAATGTTGCAGTCCTCTTATTAACCGTATAATAAAAGATATCGTTAGGATATCTTTCACCAGATAACTCGGTGGTCATTATTTCAATGGGCTTTAAAAGTTGAACACATTCTGTTAAGATAGTCCATTCGTTGACAAATAAAAACTGTGGTGCTCTTCTTAATAGCCAACAAAACAAATTAAAAAGAAATAGTCGATAGTAAAAAGTAGTCAATTGCTGAACGATCTAAACGACTGAATCGATAGTCTATTTCAGTCGATTGTTCCCAAAACTAATTCAAATATTTCTAACGCTCGTAACGCAGGCGCCTGCGCTGTATAGTCAATCTACCGGACCACAATTATTTTAAATGTATCCTCTCCTGGACTAACACTTTTTGTGCTTACGATTAACTTTTCATCGGTAGTTACAATTCGTCACAGAAAATCTTTTTTTTTTGGTATTGCAAGTAATGAAACCGTAATTTTGAAACAGTTCGAAACGGCAAACACTGCAAATAATATGCAATGATTTTCTATTTTCCGTACCCCTATTATTTATACGAAACCAGTGTTGCCAAGATGCAGTATATTGCTTTGTCTACTCCCTGTTTGTCAGTTATAATCTAATCTGGATTTTTTATAAGATAACAAGTTAGGATGTTAATTGATTTGTTATATACTGAAAAATAGATTAAAGAAATAATATAATGAATAATAATATATATCAGCACTGACAAAAAATAACCTGATTTTGTATAAGGATAATTTCAACTAAACAGCCATATAAAAAACCTGAAACGTATTAAATCAAGACAGAGAAACAACAACTACATTTTTTTTATTGGATTTACGTGACTAGTTTTCGATGGCATTGACAACAAATATGTATCGATATCTTTACAACCATCACGTAAACATTTATGTTCTCGTACGCCACTGATGTAAAAACAAATGTTTCGGTAGAATTAATCTTGATACCGAACGGCGCTTTACTATATATACATGAATTGTATCTTTAGCGTACGAGACTCTGTTGAAGTTCAAAACAGTAAAAGTGGTTTGGTAAAGATGTCGTGCCCCGTACCAAATAGAAAAATCGGAATAGTTGGCAGGTAGGATTGAAAACATATTTTTTCAGTAATATAATATCTAATATCATTTTTAATGTTTTAAAAGTATGTATGTATTATTTTAAACGTTATTTTAAAATTGGTGCATTTTAATTTAATATACATACAAGGCCTGAATATGGCAAACGAGATTCTATCAAAATATTGTCAATACATTAAAGGTTCGTCCGAGAACCCAACATGGATGAACTCAACATACAACATCCGCATATTATATAAACAAATTAAATTTATAATATATATGATTTGTCCTGATTACTTGACGTAGTAGGCGTTCGATAAGAAATGGTCAGAGATATTGAACCAAGGAATATATCTGAAGTCCTGACCCCATGTAATCAAAAGAATGCGTCAATACTGACAGCATCCAGGCACCATTAAACTATTATTTAACCTTTATGCCAGATTATTTATCTGAACTATTACAATAACAACGTTTAGCAAACACTTATCAATAATTACTTTTATTATATAACGGAAACAGTATCCCTTCAGTATGCCTTTCATATATCATCAAAATATGTATATATTTTCGACTTGTTATATCCTGTTTTTACCTCTTGTATTAGCAGACATTTAACATATAAATTTTACAATTTTATAAACTTCAAGTTTTGTTTATAACTACATAAATAATGACAAATTAAATAAAATCTTGAATTCAATTATACTAACGTTAATATATTGTTAAAGGGAAAAGTAATTTTAATAAAAACTATAAGTATGATGCACTTATATGGTATGAGGGTCACTATTTATATTTCGGGAATTGGCAACACTTTTGTCATCTGAGTCCATCTGACGGTTCCATCGTAAAGTTTGACTATTTGGCGATATACGTGCTCACAACATTTTGTTGCATGGACGGTATTTGTTTATTTTATATTTAGTTGAAAGTTTCGTCTCGGCAACAAAATGGAACTGAATAGTGAACATTTTCGTGCGATGATTTTTTACGATTTTCGACGTGGATTATCACAAGAACAGTGCATCAATCAACTTAATTTGACTTTTGGCAATGAAGCTCCATCAAAAACCACCGTGTATCGCTGATTTAGTGAATTCAATCGTGGTCGTAGTTTGCTATCCGACGAGTTTCGTGAAGGTCATCAAAAATCAGCTGTTGTGCTAGAAAACATCGATGCTGTGTGCGAAATGATTAAGCAAGATCGTCATGTCACCTATTGTGAGGTTGAGGCATCCCTAGACATTCATTCCACCAGCATATATGCGATTTTACATGAACACTTAGCTGTGCGAAAATTATATTCGCGTTGGATCCCACACAATTTGACAATCGCTCAAAACAAGGCTCGTGCCGATTGGTGCAAAGAATTGTTTAAGAAATTCAATCGTGGTGCTTCGAAAGACGTTTATAAAATCGTGACAAGTGACGAATCATGAATATATTCGTATGAGCCCGAAAGTAAGCAACAATCGACTGTATGGGTGTTCCAAGATGAACCAAATCCAACAAAAGCTATTCTGTTTCTTCGGAAGAACTGGTCATATTGCAACAGTGCCTCTAGAGGATTGAAGCACAGTAAATTCTGATTGGTACACAATAATTTGTTTGCCAGAAGTCTTCGGTGAAATAAGGAAAACAAACAAGAGACGCTGGATTATTCTTCATCGTGACAATGCGAGCTCTCAATCAGGAAAGTATTTGAGCACTCAAAACATCGAATTGATGGGTCATCCGCCGTACAGTCCTGATTTGGCACCCAATAACTTATTTTTGTTCCCATCCGTGAAGAATAAACTGCATGATCAACGATTTTCATCACCCGAAGAAGCTATTGAAGCGTTCAAAAATCATGTTTTGAAGATACCTCATTCGGAATGGAATAAATGCTCTGAAAATTGGTTTAAGCGTATGCAAAAGTGTATCGATCATCGTGGCGAGTACTTCGAAAAACAATAAAAATATATTCGCAGCTAAACTATTTGTTCTTTTTCCTATTCCCGAAATGTAAATAGTGACCCTTGTATATTCAAAAACCACTATATCAGCCTAGAAATGACTGTAAATGTTAATATGCAATTATCTTATCGAAAAAACGATATAAAAACAGCCAAAGATAAATATTATGTGATTTTAATTTTTGTTTCGTATAATCAACAACATACGCCTGCCAAAAGTACGAGATATAATGTTACATTCATTAACAGCATGAACTGAAAATGTATCCCATACGGAATGTTTGAAATGCCATCCAAATCATACCGATTTAAATAAAAAAAAACGTTCTTGGCTAACTGCTTTGAAATTGTTATACGAAATTGCATACTTATATTTTTATACATATCGCAGCAGTGACAGTCAAAACATGATTTTTTAAGTGTATTATCAAAAGTTTGTAATAGTTCTAATAATATTATGTAACCAATTATTTTGAGAACACTATTCCTAAACGACTCCCTGATATTTCGTTCAACCAGATCGGCCGGTGGCTATTCAACTTGAACACCAAGCTTCTGTCCAAATTCCAAAGTAGATTATGTCAGTTCCGAACAACTTTAGGTCGCCTTCAGTGAATTTACACCCAAAACTTGATGCTTGTGGCAGGAATCCTTCTTACTTGTAGTAGTTGATGATTAGGGATCTTTGAGTCTCAGCTACGATATTTTTGCCCGAACTCCCTTTAATTACACAAGGAATGCTTCGAGTAACTTCATTCACTTAACTAAAATTCATTAAGAATAGTCTACAAAACAATTTATACATTTCGCTTTTTAAATGGAAATTCCTGAGATGCATTTTGATTTCCGAAAGAGCAAAATTAAATAAAATACACTCAACAACTAATACCATTGTATAGAAAAGACATTGTCCACATACTTTTAATGACTCAGCAAATATGGAGGGAGATTCATTGGGAAGTTTTGTTGCATACGCTGTATAGTCCGGACTTTACCCCGTCTGGCTATCATTTGTTCTCCGTTAATCCGTTAGTCCAAAAGAGACTTCTGAAAATCACCTTTCACAAATCACTAACAGTTCACTAGAAGGCGGCTTAAGGCTTAAGCAAATTGAATATTGATTTGATTGCAATAACTGTTAAGAAAATATTGCAAAAAACCTTGAAGACTGAATTAATTGGTGCCATTAAACACACGCCCATCCAATAACAATTGACATAAGAACTGACCTAATGATCACGGAGAAGAGAGTACAAATCCATTACTGAACAAATTTTCGACTGCAAATATCATTGGACCTTCGAAAATGTCTGGACAAGGATATATGACTTGCCTCTTTATGTCTAATATATGATATAATATCTGCTTAATTGTGTTCGATATGGCAACATGATAACCAATTCATTTCTGCCTAAAATAGATGATACCATACATTTTCCGAGATATGGACTATCGAAATTTTATAATTTGGGCTCTGCTTCTAACCTGAGCCAAAATAGTAAAATGGTCTTATGAATTGCCGATTTCGTTCCAATTCACATTTCAAGTAATATTCGGCATTCTAATTACGTTGCCGTTTGCCAAATTACATTATCTCTTATAGTTTCCGAGATATAGGCTATCGAAATTTTACACCTTAGGCTCTGTTTCTAACTTAGGCCAAAATTGTAAAATGATCTTAAGAATTACGTATTTCGTTTCAAATCACATTCCAAGTAATATTCGACATGCCAATTACGTTGTCGACTGCCAAATTGTATTATCTCTTATAGTTTCCGAGATATGGACTATCGAAATTTTACAGTTTACGCTATTTTTTTAATATAGACCAATATGGACGACAGTCAGTTATACATAAGGTTGTTTGAAGTAAACAGTCTATGCCAACTAACCCAAGACTACTTAATTAAACTTATAAAAAATTATATAAAAATAGAAAACAAAAAATCCTTAACCTTGAAATCCATTCATTCGCATCGATACGAGTGTGTTATATATATTTATCTAGATTTCTGCATATGTATTAATATATATTTTACCATTGTCTTATAGAAATCGTCACGAAGTCATATTCAAGTTCTAAAGCAACTACTTTAACAGTAAAAGAGTAGTTTTAGTTGAAAACTGTTATTATGATACTGTTATTTGATTAGTTTGTATTTAAATAGGATTAAATTATGCTCTTATCTACATTGTTCTAAGTGTTTACGAAAAACCAAGGAGGTAATAATAGAATAAATAAATAATACTTTAAAAGCATTTTGTTAACATTTGAGTACTGATTGTGAATGAGAATATAGAAATATGTGAGAAAGTGGTACACAGAGGGTATCCTTGAATGTTATATTAATATATGTTTGGATTGGCACAAATGGCATATTATTATTTAAATATGTTTAATGTACTCATACCGGTGTATACTATTGTATTTAAAAATAAACAAACTACTATCACAATGTTAATTTTATTGGAAATGATTGTTGACACACTTGATATTTTATTATATATCAATATTTGACTTGCTTTAGTAATTTTAAACCTCGAATAATATCTGGCATACATGTTGTTGACATATTTAACACGTTACACACAGATGTAACTCAGATATTACAATATAATACAGCTAGTTCCACAACAAAAATAAATAGATAACATCCTAAAAATAATAATCGCTTGACAAGAATATCCCTAGAGATCATATATCATGTGGCACATATTTCATTAAAAAAATTCTGTTGTATCATATTATCAAGCTATTAATAGAAAAATATAAAATAATTTTATTAAAATATTCATAAATTCGCCGTTGTACCTGGTTGTTATTTATAAACAACACCAAAGTTCAGTATATTGTTGATATTTTATTTTAAAGATTTACTATTTTATTGTATGACAATCATTTGTTTGTTTCTCGTGTTTTGATATAATGCAACACCATTATAAGTTTCCATATTTCATAGAAAAGCCGTAATTATTGTAATTCTTAGTAAACATTTCAGTTGGTTGAGGTTTTTCTAATTATTAAGATTTTGATTTGTGATTGACATGACTGGGATCTTTACAGATTCAATTAATTATAATATTTCTCGGCTAACATATTCAATATTTGGTGCTTGCATGTATTTTGATGAGAGCTATCTATTAGTGAAAATGAGAGATATTAAAGTAAACAGCTATTAAACAACCGAACCGAACGAACAGTTAAATACGATGATTTTGATATTTCTTTATAAGAAGTAACAATTTTCCATTTAGTATAATTGAGTTATTCACATATTTTGATTTTTGACTTGGACTGGAACATAGACGGATTGACTTTTTAATTGGTTTAAATCTAAATAGCAACGAATATGTGTAAGTAAATAAACACAGTCAATCAAGAGCAAAAAAAAAGAAGGAACAGATTTACAAGTGCAGTTAAGAATAAACAATTAAAACAAGGTCATTCAAAATACTATCAAGTAAAGAATCCAGAGAAGCTGCTGAAGATATAGCTTATATAGTCTATTGAAAGTTTTTTTAGTAATGCATCATGGATATTTGTGACGTCGAAATATTGCAATGTTGCCGAATTAACTCTGAGTTTTTGTTCTGTTTGGCTTTGACATACAAAAAAATTCTAATCTAAACAAAATAATTGAACAAAAATATTATGCATGCGAACGATCTGGTATATGTTACGAATTGCTTTTAATTCAGGATAGGACGGAATTAATAACACGAATTTTGGCTTTAGAACAAGAGAGAACATATTAGTGGACATATATTTCTCTACATATTACTAATAGGCCCTTTTATTGATCTAAAACAGATATTTAACAGTTTACAGGAGAACAAATAAACATTTTCGATTATTCACCAGACTTCTGGTTTGTCTCACATCTCATAACATTTTTTCATGAAAAACAATTTTGATCAAAGGCTGCAAAACTATCAGAAAAGAGTATTTTTTGCAAGCTCGTCGAAAAACCACTAGAGTGGTGAGATACATAAATAGGCTAGATGAGTTTAATAAAGAATCATACAAATATTGATTGATAATAGTAATAACAGGTCAATTGAAAAATGCCTGGCCTGACACATAGATTTTTTTTTTATCATAACATCTTTATTAGATACGCTTAGTACAATCTTAATTATTATTATTATTACAATTAATTTATTACTACTTTTCCTATGTGCTTGGATTAATTAGCAAGCAAGACGAGTACGAGAAAATACATCAGTATGTATTCCTCAATTATAAAATTATAATTATTTATTAATTATTAACTTATAGCTATAGTTTACACTAATAATACACACTAAATGTTCACACAAGTTCGTATGGTTTTGTTCGTTTCAGTCTCCTGACATCCTGTGCGCTGTCCAGCAGTTGTATTGCTTCCACGTTAGAATGATTTAGTAATCTTCTTTCGTGTTTCAAGGCGAAATCCTGCACAACTTCGCAAATCCATTTGATTTCCAGGTCATCGTGCAGTTCTTCATTCGTTACATAGCGATAGGCATTGGTAATCAATCGAAGAATCTTGTTTTGACAGCACTGTATGACTAACTGATTTGAATATTTAGTGCAACCCCATATTTGCACCCCATAGGTCCAAATTGGCTCCAGAAATCAAGCACTTCATATCTCAATCATTCCACAAACAACAACTCAGCTCAAGTTCTTCTGAAAACGCGCTTGTTCGCGAGCTGGTCGACATGCTGGGAGCTTAGCACCGCGTCACCGCTAAGCTCTCCCCCTTTTCCAGGCTGAAACGACCTCATCCGTCGCTACAGTCATAACTTTTGCCCCCATACAACAGTACCCAGTTGTGTGTTAACTCAGGTTCGCGAATCAATAGAATCGCCGGGCTCTCGTGCCCAATAACGGCTGCCCGATCAGCGGGTGCCATATCCCCAAATTTAATGCAGTAGCAGTAGTGATCCACAGGGGTCAACTGTGAGGCGGTTTCGGTTTAGTGTATTGGTAAGCCCAGAGGCAGTCCCACATAACCCGGTCCAACTTGTCACTCCAGGGCAAGTCTCCGCGACCAGGTATGCGTCATGCATTCCACCGCCTGGTTTTTAGGCCAGAACAAAAAAAAAAAAAATCCAAATTGGCTTTATAATTGTATTATAGATCAACCTCTTTGATTTTAAATCAAGTTGGGAGTATCTTCCGACTAACCAGTAGAGTTGTTTTATTTTGGTTCTAATGTGTTTTGCTTTTTGTCTAACGTGATGCTTCCAATTTAATCTACCGTCAAGATGGATTCCAAGATATTTTGCTGATTCTGCTTGAGGAATCGGGCATCCATTGAGTGATATAATTAAGTTTTTATTATTTCGCCTTAATGCAAAATTAACGTGGACAGATTTGGAGCTATTAAGTTGAATTTTCCAATCTTTTGTCCATTTGTAGATTTTGTTGACTGCCACTTGCACTTTTTCTATTGCCCTAGGCAGAGATATATCTTTTGCCATAATAACTGTGTCATCAGCAAAGGTTCCAAGAAGTGTTTCTTTTGTTGTTGGAATGTCAGCAGTGTAGAGCAGATACAGGAGAGGTCCTAAGACGCTACCTTGTGGAACTCCAGCCGAGATATTTTTAAATGTCGAGAACGCCATTTCGTGCGATACCCTAAATTTTCTTCCGAATGAATATGACTCCAGCAATTGACAATAGTTACGCGGTAACAATTTGCTCATCTTACAGATTAATCCCAAATGCCAAACCCGATCAAAAGCTTGTGAGACATCCAGGAATATTGCAGGGCAGTATTTCTTTTCTTCAAATGCTCTTTCAATAGCCGCAGTTACTCTGTGCACTTGATCGATAGTTGAATGGTGATTTCGAAAACCAAACTGGAAATCTGGTATTGTTACCAAATGTTTAACATGTTTATATATCAGCTTCTCAAATAGCTTTGATATTACAGGTAGTAGCGAAATAGGCCTGTAAGATTCGACTTGTTCTGCAGGTTTGTTAGGTTTTTTGAGCATAATTATTTGTGCAACTTTAAAGCATTCCGGGACATGCTTCAGCCTTAAACAGGCATTAAATATATATGTCAACATGATGATTGCTTTTCGTGGCAGTTCTTTCAATAATCCAGGTGAAATGCCATCTATACCAGGTGCCTTTTTAGGATTGAGGTTATCAATTTCAGTGGCAACTTCCAGTGGAGAAATTAGATTTGGATGTACATCGGGTTGATAAATAGGAGATGTATCCATGGTAGATTCTATATCATTAGGCCGAAAAATGTTAGCTAAATATTCTGCGAACAATTCAGCTTTTTCATTGTCGCGTCGAACCCATTCATTTCGATCATTTTTAATAGGCGGTACTCGAATAATTGGCCTTTTAAATCTTCGAGTTGCTTTCCATAGCGAATAATCTTTGTCTGCTTGTGGGCTTAATTCACTTAAATACTTTTGAAAGCAATTCTGTTTATATTCTTTGATCTTTTGATTTGTCTGATTACTAATTCTATTAAACGTGGTTTTGTCAGCAGCATTTCTGGTTCTGTGCCATACTCTTCTAGCTTTTCGCCTTTCTTTTATCATTTCTCTAATTTCGAGGGGGTATGACACATAGATGGCGCTACTAGATAATCGCACACCCCAAACCCTCAAAAGATGCGTGTATAAATTTGACAGCTGTCGGATCATTAGTTTGTGAATTATAGCATTTTGAGTGAAGCAACTTTTGTTATTGTGAAAAAAAATGGATAAAAAGGAATTTCGCGTGTTGATAAAATATTGCTTTTTGAAGGGAAAAAATACAGTTGAAGCGAGTTTCCGGACATTGCCACACGAAAATCAACCATCAAGGATCGATATGCTAAGTTTAGACGTCGTGAAATGAGTACCGAAGACGGTGAACGCAGTGGACGCCCAAAAGAGGTTCTTACCGACGAAATACAAAAAACACAAACAAATCCACAAAATGATTTTGAATGTACGTAAATTGAAATTCAATGAAATAGCAGGCACTCTGATTTCAACTGAACGTGTACATTTTGTCATTCACGAATATTTAGGTGTGAGAAAGCTCTGTGCAAAGTGGGTGCCGCGCAAGCTCACTGTTGACGAAAAACAACGACGAGTTGATGATTTAATGTATTGAAGTAATGTTTGAAGATGATCAATCCTAATAAACCCGAGTTTTTGCGTCAATATGTGACAATGGATGAAACATGGCTCCATCATTTCAATCCGAAGTTCAATCGATAGTCATCCGAGTGGAGTGCCCACGATGAACCCGCTCCAAAGCGCGGGAAACTCAACAGTCGGCTGGCAAGGTTATGGCGTCTGTATTTTGGGATATACATGGAATAATTTTCACATTCCTTGAATTTCACTACCTTGAAAAAGGAAGGACCAGCGACTATTGCATAGTGTTATTGACTACCGTTTTTGCAGAAAAATAAAATACTGCTTCACCAAGACAATGCACCGTGTCACAAGTGAGTGAAAACGATGGCAAAAATTCATGAATTCGGCTTCGAATTGTTTCGTCACCTACCGTATTCTCCAGATCTGGCCCCCAGCAATCATTTCCTGTTCTCAGATCTCAAAAGATACTCGAAACTTTTGTCGAATGAAGATGATCGTCGAAACTGAGGCCTATTTTGAAGCAAAGGTTAAATCGTCCTACAAAAATGGTTTAGAAAAGTTGGAGCGGCGCTATAATCAGAATATCACCCTCGAAGAGAATTATGTTGAATAAAAAAACTAATTTTGCCAAAAAAATGTGTTTTACTATGGTAGGCCGGAGGCTTTTCAATTGACTTGTTATATTTATGTCCAATAAAATTCGCCACATTTTAGTTATTTTCTCAGCTTTTAACAGATTAAGCATACTCATATCATCAAGATTACTATAATTTCCCATAAGTTCATTTCTCATTTAACTTCTTTTTTTTTAATTATAGTGGGCTTATTGGAAGATCATGGGCCATGTTATTTGCTTCCGTTGGGTACAATGTCTACATATATGATATCCTCCCCGAACAAATCAAACTCGCCCTCACGGATATACAAAACCAACTAAACACATTGGAAAAAACCGGTTTGTTAAGAGGAAAACTCACCGCCGAACAACAATTTGCTTGCATTAAAGGTAAACACCAAATATAAATCATAGCAACAAATACCACTATTACTTATTTCTTACGATAGGTTCAATAAATCTCGAAGAAGTGGTGAAAGATGCCTTGTTCATTCAAGAATGTGTTCCCGAACTCCTGGACCTGAAACGAAAAGTATGGAAAAACGTGGATGATCTTGCCGGGCCTAATACCATCTATTCCAGTTCGACCTCAACTTTTCTGCCATCGACATTCAGCGATCATTTAAAAAATAAGTACGCGTCAGTCAATATAACTTATTATCAAATATTATTCGAATATTGTTTTACAGACAAAATATCATCGTTTCCCATCCGGTAAACCCACCTTACTATGTTCCTCTAGTAGAAATTGTGCCGGCGCCATGGACGCTACCAAAAGTAGCCAAGATAACAAGAGCCATAATGGAGGAAATTGGACAAACTCCCGTTTCCTTCTCCAGAGAAATTCCTGGATTTGCTGTGAATCGAATACAGTAAGTTCATTATACAATACTTAAATAAGTTGATTTTTTGATGCCAGTGGTTTTGCAATTCATTTTACACTAGCAACAACCATATGTCTATCCAAAATAGCAGTGAACTCGCATTATCTAAATTTATGACGTCAAAAC
The DNA here is from genome assembly GCF_030347505.1 of Rhynchophorus ferrugineus. Lineage (NCBI taxonomy): Eukaryota > Metazoa > Arthropoda > Insecta > Coleoptera > Curculionidae > Rhynchophorus > Rhynchophorus ferrugineus. The sequence goes on along the minus strand of NW_027472580.1, from coordinate 82,359,522 downwards.
GTCGCAATGTTTTGACTTTGGTTTTAGTTTATTTTAGTTTTGGTATATAACAACATTTTAATATAAATAAAATAATGAAACAAAAATGTTATAAAATATGATTTATGTTAACATTACAATACACCTAATGGATACATTATCGAAAGATTTAAACGGCAATTAATTAAACAGCCACAATAGTTTGTAGGATAGAGTTCTTTCTTTATATTTACATTTAATTATTTTCTAAACTACCTATGGGATCCCCTGAAGGCCTAATACACCTAATTACCAATTTTATGTCCAAGTAATGTTTTATTTTCATTAGAGAGCATATTTACCTTTTTATGTTCAGTCTTCTTGTTTCTTCATTTCTGTTTTATTTTCAAGTCATACTGATATCACTGTATTTTTCCTTAGTTTCTTCTGTTGCTACCTGTGTACATTTTTCTTGATTAGATTTACTTATTGAATTCTCTTTAATGCATTTGCCATATCAAGTGCTCTTATATATTTTGAACAATCACACACATCTCTATGCACATAAGTCTTTCACACTCTACAACACTACTTTCTTCAGTTATGCTGTTAATTTTATAATTTATATATAAGAACAGTGTATCTGCAATGAAATATCAAATAAATATTATGATTTCTTCAATTCAAAAACTTTTCAATTTCCCATCAACTATTGTTGTCTTTACAGTATTTTTATTAGCGTCTTGCCAAGGCCTAATGATCCATTTTGAAATATCTTTGTCAATACAGAAATTGAAAAAACAAATCTTCCTTGATTTTATTATATACTTTTAAAAGCGATGTCTGGAAGTTGCATTAGACCTCTTCATAGGTTATCTTTACATTATTGAAATCCTACGGTACATAACAGTGTTTGAAGTGATAACTTATATTCTTCAAAGAGCTGCATATCCCGAACTTTTCTATGGATACTTTCCATGCTAGTAGTTATCTCTGAAATAATTGTATTAAATTATGTTTGTATTGTATAAACCACTCACTATTTTTATATGTTTCATATAATCTTGAATAGAATTAACATCAAAGTATGCAGACACATTCTTTTCCGTGATTTTAAAATTATATTGTTTTCCTTTTTTGAGAGATACTGTCCATAATAATATTCAGTGCAGTTGCAACACAATAAAAATAATTCAATACTTACCTCTCTAATGCATTTTTCTGGTAAGATTAAGTAATTTTCCTGCTCGAAGTTATTGATTAGAGAGATAATCTATTTCTGACTAACTATTTATTGCCTTCGCCATTTTCAATCAGAGTAATCACAAATATCAAGCAGCGATTTGAAATTTACCAAAACAAGCCAAACAAGGTTTGCTGGTTTATAAACCGACATTTGGCAATCGGACGACTTTTGCAGGCTGATTCGGTTACATGTTCGAAGGAAAATATTGTCTGGTATTAAATCGAATTTACAAACTGCAATAAGTTATACATCTTTATGACGTAAGTTCGCTGCGGTTTAGGATAGACTGTACATTCAAATATTAACCAGTTGTCGGTTAATGAATGTAATCCGATTAGTGCACACCCCACACATATTTATCATTCCATATTTTGATTTATCCGAATATCAACTAGTTTGCTAAGTTTTTGCCTTTTAAACCTACAAAATCAATGTTTTGAAATAATGTTCTAAAAGATGGAACACCAAAACAAATTCTTACCTATTATTCTTATATTCTCGACGATTATTATGAGTTTATAAAGGCTTCTTCACTCTTCTATTACGGAACTGAGAAATTAATTATGGAAGGCCTGGTTTTACAAAAAAAACATTCAATTAAAGTAAAAATAATTGTCAAATCTACCATATTCTCCAGGTTTAATTCCCTTTTTCAATAATAAGATACTTTTGAACGACCCATTTGAGGTCCATGACCGTGGTCGCCAAGTAGATGCTGTCTCACGGTTGTTTTTGTAAAATTATGGCGACACTGCTTCATCTTCCATTTGTCAATTTTGGTTTCAACGATTTAGAAATAGTGAATTTGATGTCAACGACAAAAAACAGAGTAGGGGAATAAAGAAGTTTTCAAAGACAATCACTAACAATTGCAAGACTTGTTAGACGAAAACCCAGCTCAAACTATCAAAGAAGCTTGAAAGGGAATTCTTGCTTACCACCCGTTCAGATCGATACATTATGGCTTGCACACTTGCACGTGCACATGCGGTGTACAAATGTACTAAAATGTCGCAACATCGTTCTTTTAACCCGATTTCGCCATATTGCTTAAAAGATACGATATAAGATTTTTTTATAAGACCGAAAATATTTGTATCGCTATATATTATCCAAATTTTACTCAATAAGTGCTTCTTAAAGTGAAAAAATTACTATGCTAGGTGTTGGAGTTACTAAAACCTGTATGAATTTCTCATATATCGACAACTAAATGTATGTAATCCTGAGTCTAATTTTCCGTAAACCTTAATTAGTTCGAGTTAAGAAACGGGTTTTAGCCTTTTTAATAGTCCTATCCAAATTTATTGTTAAATAACAGTATTAATTACTTTTTCTTCAGATACGCTATCTTGAATGAAACGTGGCATCTAGTAAACGATGGTGTTCTCGATGTGAAGGACATAGACAAGGTCATGTCCGATGGTCTCGGAATGAGATACGCCTTCCTCGGTATCCTTGAAACAACTCACTTGAACGCCGAGGGCTTCGTCAAATACTGCGACTCGTACGCGAATACCATATACGCGGTCAGCAAAGACTTCAAACCAACTCCCAAGTTTGCAGGTCCTACGGTGCCCGTAATCGCTAAACAACTGGAAGCTGACATACCCCTGGATAAACTCCAAGCCAGGAGAGACTGGCGAGACCAATGTCTAGTCAAACTGAGCCAACTGAAAAAGGAGATGGATGAAGAATGGAGACAAAAGTGCCAATAAGATGTGTATAAATGTTGTGTATGCAAATAAAATGTATTATAAAGATTCACTGTTTGTGTTCACATATAACGAGTTTACTCGAGTAATTCTTGAAATATGGTAGTGCTTAATAACACAGGCAACGCAGTTTCATGTGAAAAACAAAACTACTATGAATTAATCATAACCAATTTTGTTCAATTATTAAGCATCAGATATAAAAATATTGCAAAAATATAAATGTGAGTTAAATTAAATTTGAATAATTAAATGTGAGTAAAAAGTTAATGAATTATGATCAGCAACTGAACCATTACTAGTACGTCTAAATAAATGGTAAACCAAAGATCTCCATTTCTAAAAAAGCAATTATTGAATGATATGGAAACAAGACAGATAAATCAATATCTTCAAGAATTTGCAAGATGTAATTTACTAAACTTTCTGAATACCTCCCTTTATGGATAAGAGTGCCTCTCACCATACTTGCATCCTTTGGTTCGTCCACTTTGTACGATACGTTTATTAAATCTGATATTTAATCTTTGTCAGATGATTAAAACTAACATTTTACCTTATATCAGCCTCTTTTTGGTTGTTTATTAACAGGCATCTATAAACAGGCATACCATTAAGTTCATCTTTAACAATGAAGATAACGATGTGGTACGGTTTCTAGAGGTATTATCTTTATTAATCACTTGGCCTACTGATATCAAAAAAATATTTATTTAGACTGTTACTGATTCTTTCCTAACTTTTCTTTAAAACTATGGCAAAACGTAACAATCGCGCTGAGAATCGAAATAAAAACTACAGAGTTACTGACTGTTCGTTTGGGTTGATTGCCCTTTAACATAACCCCTTCTAATATTGCTGTATTTACCGTAGTTTCCATAGCCGGAGGAGTAATCATATCCACCATAACCATCATAGCCCCCACCGTCTCCGTCATAACCGTAACCTCCCTGACCGTAGTTCCCGTAATTGCCGTATCCACCCTGATTCCAGCCTTGTGAGTAACCACTGCGTCCTAAAATACACAACATGATATACTTAGATTACTGTTGTGCGATTGTATACTAAATATATATTAATCAAAATATATTAATTTATTTTTATGAAAATTGATTATGGTCAATAGGTCAATTAAAAAATATATCATACAGCATGGAGCAAATACATCTTGACAGTATGTGAAATAATGTACTGTGCATACATAAACCAAAGAGATTATGACAATTGCTAGATTTAAACAGAAAAAGAAATTATAATTTGAATAATGCGAATTTAGTCACTAAATGTTCATGTACCATCACCTTAACTTGGTTCTCTTTTTCCTGATATTGTAACTTGTACTATATTAATGTAAAATATATAATGTTTTGCAATATGTAACACAACTTGATGTGTGTATTTTACATGTATTGAAATTGTTAAACAATACCTTGATCTCAGAAGTTTAAGACTTTCATTAATTATCACTATAAAAAATAGGCTAATCTCTCGCAAACCAAAGAAACTAAGCAAATTTACCTCCACGTCCACGTCCGCCTCTGCTACCTCGGCCCCTTCCCATCATGAACTGCTCTGGTTTTGGTGTAGCTTTCTTTACATCAACTTCTTTATCTTTGATTATTTGTTTTGGCCTCTTCAGAAGATCACTCACAACCTGCTCAGACTCAAATGTGATGAAACAAAAACCTTTCCTTTCAAAAAGTTCGAAACATCAGGAAAAACATTTACAAATGTAGACATTTGACAAATTTAATGCAGAAACCAAACTTTATACAAGATACATCCTATATTTACAATGCAAAAACTCTGAATTATCCAAGTACAATTTGTCGTCATTACTAAGTGTAAGTGGCAGATTTCTAGTGCCCAAGGATAAATACCATGGGTCCTGGGTCTGCAGGCCTCCATCCACTGGAACTCCCCGTTCTTCTGCTTAGCCGAGAAGCAACCTGGAGAAAAGGAACTTGGTTTAAATTGGAAAGCTCGAAAACCTATCATCTGTCATCTTAGCACCCGAATTGATTTGAATTTAAATAGTCTCCAATTGCTTTACTGAAATAAACTGTACTTACAAAACGCACTTTTACTTTATTTATAGTTTAAAAATTCCGAAATACAAATTTCTCGTTAACCTTCCGGTCAATAACCGGGCGCCATATTTTTCAATGACCGGGAATTTTTCCTTAAAATATTTTTATGGCCCAAAATTGAAGTAATTTGACACCCATTTTTCGTCAAATTTTTTATGTATATGAAGGACGAGTTTATACACAGTTCAGAGACTGCTTATTAAAGTATTTAGTTAATTTGACTTAAATCGATAATAGACAATATAGTTTGTAATTTTTTTATTTAAACAATAATTCTTATTATAAACAATAACAAAAATAGTAAGTAAGAAATACATAACTCCGTTTTATTTTATTTTATTAATATCGTTTTCCATTCTTTTACTATTTATTTATTTACATTATTTTATTTATTATGATACAGTGCCATATAAAAATTGAAGTACATTAAATTATTTCGTACATCCTTCACATGTCGTGGTTGTAATACAATGTTCCTGACAAATAGGGTTCTCACATACCAAACATATTTTTCTAGTTTTGCGACGTTTTTTAAATTCACTTTGGAGACATTCATAGCATACACCAGTAATCTTTTTCCTCCCAGTTGAATCGAGCTGCGTCTGAGGTGTCAATGATACAGATGATGTTCGCTGATGCGCATTCGGATTGATTGCTCGACCAAGAAGAGATTCAATCGCCACTTTCGTTGAGAAATGCCTCATAATTTGTGCATTATTCGAACGACTTTCAACGAATGGAATACATAGCTCTCTGCCCAATTGCCGATAAAATAATCGTCGTTCATACGAATTTTTAACAATCATTTTATTATTCTCATAATACAGAATATATGATGCAAGACAGGCAATATCGAGAATATTGTAAAAAAATGCTAGAGGCCACCTTTGGGTTGATCTTTTTGTAGTATATCTACCAAGCAATTTATCCATCGTGTCTACTCCAGCTTTAGACCTGTTATAAAACTCAATAATTTCGGGTTTTTTCTTTGCGCTATCACTAATTTTAGCTTCATGATGCATTGATGATAGCATAATTACTACCTTGTTTTTTTTTGGCACATAACTACATAGTGTAACTTTTTCATGAAAGCCAAACACAGTGGATAATTCTTCTCGCGTTTTTGATACAGCCATTGCTGGTGGAATGTATGCTTTATTCTTCTTCAAGGTGCCAACAATTGTCAAGTTCCAAGATAGTAAAAATTTTGCCAGTGGAAGAGTAGTGAAGAAATTATCCATTGTAATGTTTCTACCGGATCCTCTATACGGTGCCACCAAGTCTTTGACAACTCTTTCACCAACGTTTTTCTCACGACCATCTTTCGATTTTCCCGTGTAAAGCTGTCCAGTAAGTGGATACGAATTTTCAGCATCACATATCCACCATACTTTAATTCCATATTTAGCTGGCTTTGACGGAATATACTGAGTGAATCTAGTTCGACCTCGGTATGGATAAAGTTGCTCGTGAATTGTCAGGTATTCTGTTGGCTTATAATGTTTTGCTAAATTACTATTCAACATTGTCCAAATATCTCGTATTGGAGCAGCTTTATCATTCTCCAAGCGCTGAGCTCGAGTATTGGCATCATCAAATCGAATAAAACGAATTATATTCCAGAAGCGATTGATACTCATTGCTGCACGATACAATGGATATGAATACGGCTGCCACATTTCCCTTGCATTGTCAGTATTAGAGTTATTAGCGCCAGAAGTTATCAAAATAGCCAAGAATGCATAAAATTCCTGCAGCTCGAGATTTTTCCACTCCAATTGTTTTTTCTCTGGATTTTTTTCATTATAATTTGCATATGTTGAAATTGCCTTTTTATTAGTATGGCGTATAATAATATCAGCCATTTCTGGTGTGAAAAATAATTTGAACGTATCTAGATTTGACAGCATGTTGGTGTTCCTATTAGGTCCACATCTCTCTCGAACAATATTATACCTCCCAGCTTGATGTTCAATTGGTGATGTCGCAGCCCACTGAGTACCATCTTTTGCTGTCATTCCAGACGCCGTCGCTTTTACTTCACTTTCTTCATCCTCATCCTCTCCATTTTCACTTTCTTTATCTTCATCTTCCTGGTCTTTATCTCCATTATTGAGTGCAATTTCACCATCTACTATGAATAAAATATACAATTTATATAACATAAAATACATTATAACTATCAACGTACACAAGAGAAAATAGAAATGTTAATTACCTGTATCATCACAATCCGAAGCTGCCGCCTGACTCGGGGGAAAATATTCATCATCACTACTATCCAACACGCAGTCATCATCAGATACTTCTGCTTCGAATTTTTTCTCCAAATTCTTATTACTCTGAAAGCGGGTAACTCTATTGTAAACAAATAAAAAATCTATTTATTACTATTTTTTTAATATTGAAAACATAAAATAAATAATTTACTTGAAAATAAAACAATTAAATCTCTCTAACGCTAGGTAGGTACCCGGTAATTGAACGAATGGTGGCTAATAGAACGTCTCATGATCTATATAATAAACTCCTAATTTTCAGCTTTGTTAACTTACTTATTTTCTTGAATTTCTGTGGTAACGTCTTTAGAAAAGTCTTCACCATTTTCCATTGCACTATCTTGTGAAGCCATTGTATTTGTTTATATTTACTTTTCTAATCACTAATTACTTATGAAAGTTTAGAAATGTAACACGTCTACTTTGCAAGAGCACCGGAAAACAAACATAGAAAAAACATAAACATAGAAAACAAAAGAACGATTGCTGAAAGCCGTAGAGGGCGAATATGTCGCCAGGGGTGTACAACTCCAATGGTAAGTAGTGCGGCAAAGTTTTGCTTAGTTCAATCATTGATGGCGCTGACAAAGTGAATTTGATTGGTTAGTTTAAAATAGTTATGTAGAAACCTGTAAGGAAAATACTTTGCTTTAATTGGTCTGCCATTTCGCCTGATTACCCTGTGACGTCACATTTTTTTGGCCAATAGTATTTAAATGAAAATCAAATTTAATTTTTAAAATTAATTTATTAAAATAAAATCCTATACAAATATACATAAGTGTAAATAATATAAATATATATAAACAAAAAGCAAAAAAACAATTATGAATTCTATTCTAGGCAAAATTAAAATATATATAATTCTTCTATAACGCCTTCCCATATTTGTTTAGTGCCATCAATTTTATGGGATCTATTAGAGTTCTAACTTATCTTGATATATTGAAGGAAAATTTTAAATCCTTTCCTACTGATATTGCATTAACTTCATTAAACCAAAAATACAATCACACTTCATAACTTTTAAAATTTGGTCTTGAAAATAATTATAATTATGCATTGGACAGTTGAAACACTAAAGATTTATGTGTTTTAAGATATTTAGATTTTAGAGTATTTAATCTGTGGAACTACTTAATATAAAATGTAGACAAATATTGCATATTGTCTCTTTTTCAGAAGTTTTGTTAAATAGCCTGAAATATGACTAAAATACAATATTAGACTCTTGTTTTCCCCAGAGCAAAGTTCTCTGGAACTGAAAATATAGACTCAACTGGTGATTTAACAACCTCAAGTGGTACTAGATCTCCCATTAAAAAAGAATGTAAGTTATCTAACATGTTCATCTTCTTCACAACTTTCTCCAGGAGAATGATGTGAAAAAATTGAATTGATGTGCCCTTTTGAAGATTTCTCGAACATACTAGGTACATACTGACCTCTAATAGATCCAATAAAATTCTTTAAGCGATCTTGGTTAAGATTTGTTAAACAAATGTAGTTATTTGTAAATTTAGACAAAATAGATTTCTTTGAGGTAATAAATCCCCTAAAAGTAGCAATTAAATTTTTAATTGATAGCACCGTATAAATAACAAATATTTTCTTAACAAGGCAATCAAATTTAAATATACAATAGCTCTACAATAAAATTAATGAACACTGATTGTTCTAAAAAGTTAAAGTATTACAAATATTTTAGGGATACTTTATTCAAAGTAGTATTTATTACTACCAATTATCCAGTTAACTTAATTATTACCTTCTTGTAAGACTTCTTTATGTAGAGACATCACACTGACAGCATACGAACAACTTGGTAGATTAATTAAATTTTATTAGTACTAACATCTTCATAGGTAGGTTTTGATTTTCTGTAAATAAACAATATATAAACAGACATGTATATGATAGATAATTTTATATGTACCTGATAAAAACAATGTTGGATATGCATTTACCCTAATACCTGTTCGTGAAGGAAGGGTAATTCTAAATTTTTCACTAAAATATCCGTGACAGACACCATGACGTTGATATATTTGCATTGTGGTTTATCCAGGTAACTTACTACTATTTACTTGATCAACCCATTTTTGGACAGGAGCGAGATCATTCTTTGGGAAACGATCTCTAATTTCCGTAGTAGATTTTTACCCCGATACACTACATCATTTACTACACTGACGCATTGTCATAAATTTTTATATTACTACTCCATAATAATTAATGTAAAACAGAAAATATGCACAACGTAAAACGAAGATTTCTAGATCTAAACAAAAACCAAAACCTTCAAACAACAAACTTGAAAACGGACACCCAGAGAAAATGCCGACTTCCCACAATTTGATCGACCAATCACGTTCCATGTTGGTGGCGGCATCAGGAATTTAAACTAGCCAATTACAACTTGCAATCGCAGTGCTATCGTTGAATGAACTAAACAAAACATTTCGCCAAGGTCGCCTATACCGTGAAATTTCTATTTTTTCTATGTATTTCGCTTCCTTTTTACGGCGCAGGCGCGATCAACAATGTTGTCATGAAATTTTTATTACTAATAAATAAATTATATTGCTTGCTAAAATTTTGTAGACAATCTGGTAGTTTAATATTTTAATTATACATTATATATAAATTATTTTTATTTAAAAATATATTTGTTTTTCATAGAAATCTGACAACAGCGATATCCCTTAAGCCCTTTCGATTGAAATCGTTTACAAAGCTATTTCGTCATAAGCTATTATATTTAAAGGTTTAGAAACAATTAGATACTTATTAGTTTAGAACGTAATTATTAATTTATTATATAACAGATTTCATAGAAATGTCATTTTTGTTATAATTTAAAATTATTTAAATAGTTTGCAAGATATTTGAATATTCCAATCCAACATGCATTGCAAAGTAGATATATTTTATATTCTTTGTTTATAATTATTAAGATAAATAATTAAAATAATTTTAGCAACTGCAGTTAGGGGATGTATGGAGAACATGTAACAAAATTCGAGCAGCAATATTTCGTATGGGGATAAACTTGTCCGATTATTTCAAACCACTAGATCCTCACAAAAACTGTCTAATATCTGGTAATAAAATGGAAAAACAACAGTATAAAATAATATTCTTTATTCTAATATTTTACCGATAGAATCCCAATTTATTTCGGTGATTAAAGGACAACTTGGTGGAACGATTGGACTATCCGAACAAGAAATTTCGGAGCTTGCCGATTATTTTAGAGTTCCTGATGGAAGAATATACTACACTCAATTGTGCGATGTTATAAATGATAGTGGTGCGAGTTCATTTATTTTATTATTATTCTTTTAAATGTTTTATCCTGTAAAAATGAAATGAACATGATATTTATGATATAATCATTAATTATATCAAGATGATGAAAGAAGATGTTTGAAAATGAATAATGTTACTAATTTAATTTTTAGTCCCAAATTTTGGTGAAAATGTCGATTTGACGACTGGTCTCGAATGGAACGACCCACTGCATGTTAATCGCTTGAGTATATCTGAAGAAAGAAGATTATGTTTGCTTATTACAAAAATCGCATCTTTAGTTAACATGAAAAAGATGATTTTAAGACCATATTTCCAAGATTATGAGCTTGTAATCAATATGGTTTTTTTTAATTGTTGATTGATTAAGAGATTTGCTTTAGGTATCCAAAAACAATGGGACTGTTACTATTGCGCACTTTGCTAGAATATTGGCTTACTTGAATATACTTCTATCACCAGATGATTTCAATATATTAGTAAAGAAATATTTAAAAGATAGTTATACCATTAACTATGTGGCATTTATTCATGCAATTGATGAAGTTATTCAATATTTGAATAAACATGGTATTATGGATTTAAGCGGGGTATGGTTATATTTAAATTAAGGTATATTTCGAGTAAAAAATAACACTGCCCAACAATTTATTTGTATCGAGTATAATTCGTTCTATCAAACCATTTAAAAAATAATTTCTTGTTGTGCTGTGTAATTTTTTTTAGTTTACATGCACAAGATCGCTTTGTTTAAATTTTCATAATATTAGCCAAATATTGTAATTCAATTCGTTTTTAGGACATAATGTCACTCTTTCCTGGTAGAGTTATAGACGCGGAACTTCCAAAACTACCCAGACCCGAAATAGGCAACATAAGCGCTGCTAGGCTTTTCGGCAAGCAAAGTATTTTTCATCCCGCTTTACAGGACCCCAAAAAAATTGAACATATTTTAACAACCATATCCATGATACAAGAACACGTTCTGCGAAATCGACTAAGGGTCAATACATTTTTCAAAGTAATTCAGCGAAAATAATTGAATTGGGGTAAATAATTAAATTTTCATATTTTCAGCACTTCGATCTTTTGAATTCAGGACGGATAACTGTTGACCAGTTCCATAGAGGACTGGATGCTCTAGCTTTGAGTGGAAAACAAAGGTTTTTTTTATCACTGCCGGACGTTGAGGCTGTCATTAATCAATATAGAGACCCGTGTGATTCGACTAGAGTATGTTGGAAAACTTTTGAAGATGATATTGATCATGTTTTTACTGTAAAAGTAAGTGTACATTTTTGTTGTTCATAAAACATTGAAAAAACGTCATAAACAATTTGTAATATAGGAGCTTGAAAAAGTACCAACTTTAAAAGTGGATCCACCACCTCAAGAAGTGCGCGACTTGCCTAGATTAGGGGGAAAGAACTGGCAGACTGTGAATACTGAGCATCGAGATCTTTGTGAAGACACCGTTTATAAAGTAAAACAAAAAATCATACACAGGAGAATTTTATTGAAGCCAGTGTTTAAAGATTTTGATAAGTACTTACATTGTTTATATATTCGTTCATTGATCTCGGTTTTGAGTCCATGACAATACATAAATATTTGGATATATTATTTTCTAGGCACAATAATGGCCACGTTAGCAGAAATCAAATGAGACAGGCTCTGAATTCAAACGGAATTTTGCTCTCCGACGATGAATTGTTCTCGTTAGAAGAAAGATTCAACAATGATATGGGATTTAACTACTTTTGGTTTTTGAAAGAAGTTGAACCAAAGCCCACTGATGAACCACTGGTGGATCTATAAAAACTTTCGATCAAATTAAGTCTAATTTATGTTTTTTTTAAATATAGTATATAGGATTTTTGCAAGACATGAAACGGTTGAATTCGGAACCACCTAAAGCACCGCCTTCGCGAAAGGAAAGAGATATCGTTCAGATATTGGCCAAAATTAAAGGGAAAGTTGTGAGGGAAAGAATTCGTGTATTGGAATTCATGAGATATTTTGATAGGTAATGCCTTTATGAGTTTTGGTTCGATTGATCTCTTTAATTATTCTCTAGATGCAACCAACAAGTAATTAGCAGAGATGATTTCCATAGAGCATTATTAATATGCAGATTTGAGTTAACTTGCAATGAAATTGAAACATTACTGAATGTGTAAGTAGTTTTATCATAATAATTTTGAGGAGGCTGTTAATAATAAATTATTGACCATCTTATAATTAAAATATATTTTTTTAGTGTTTTTAATAAGACTGATTTTAATTTATAAGATCGTGCACTACTACTGTCATCAAATATCGATTCTCGACTATGGTTCAACATTTTCTAAATAGTTGAAAGGATAATATAATCAAAGTCATGACTACACTGATGATATAGCATATAACTTCACTTCCTATTTGTTTAACATATAAGAGGACTAATTTGAATTACATTATCTACCAATATTGGCTATAAAGTTTAAATAATCTTTTTTTTTTGAGAAACTCAAACTTATCTTAGAGCATCCCCCTTGTTCCCAAATCTGCTTTAGATTTATGATATTTGAACATTTCACTCTTTCCCTCACAATGAAAACTGAACGAAATTAACCCGAAAAGTTATTCAGGAGGGTCGTGATGGTCATATTTCAATTGAACCAGTATTGAAACATACAAATTCACTTATATGTTCCCACTATTATGGTTTCATCCATATTAGATCCATAGTGTGTCTATTCCTGTGATATGGAACAATAAAATATCAATATATAAAGTACAGATTTTGAAGGAACTACGTCGTTGCCGCCTTTCCCTTGATTTTGCAAGAACTCATTCAATTTTCACCCAAGTAACTCTACTGTGAATCAAATTTTATCTTCACGGTTCGTCTAGTAATCATATATAAATACTTATAGATTTGCCTCGCCTCTTCGTCGGGAATGTGTGGATTATCGTCGGTTTTCTGATGTCATTGAAGAGGCTTTTACTCAGCCATGCCTGGAAAAATCACCTCTTATTGTACCAGTCCAGCATGTGCCAACTCGAGATTGTGAAAATAATTTCTTAAACTTCAACGAGAGACTAGTGTTGGGTGTAGCAATGCAAAAATTATCAAAGAAACCTGATTTACAAATGAACTTGTCATCAGTACTTCAAGTAATGTCTTTTTTTAATATCAATTTAGGACATTATTACATTAATTTATTTGCAGGATTTTGATAAGACAAATTGTGGCACTGTATCAAGGACCAACTTCTTAAAAGCTCTCACTTTAAGAGGAATGTACAATTTAATTTCAAACAATGAATTTGATGTTATTTGTAAATGCTTTGGATTTGAAAGAGGCATGAGAGATGAAGTTGATTATAGAGCTTTCATGAAAGCATTAGACATTTTGTATGCAACTGACAAATATAATCCTTTCTAATGGCATATGTTGTATAATTAATCTTAATTATAATTAACACACTGTAACTAATAGCAAACATTATATTACCAGTATCTATTTTTAAATAATGTACATGTTGTATTTCCTATAATAATAGCCAAAAGAATCCAAAATGGTATTAATACATGGACTAATTGTAACTGTAAAGATCTATATTCTAAATGCAATCCTAAAATTGTCTTACCTATAATTAATAAAACGACACTAATAAATGAAAATAATTTTTTGCTCATATATAAATTGTTATTTCGACAACAACCCATGAAAAGGTGAAAAATAGAATCAATTGATAATATTAAGTCATAGATCCACATGGGTAAAAATATTAAAAACCAATTCCAGTGAATTCTACCTTCTAGTCTTAAACATAACAAAATGAAAAATAAAAGTAAGATAAACCATGTAAATAGAGCTCTGTGCATAACCATCCTGTATTTTTTGTTTGTTGAATTTATAGGTTATATCTGTAAAAGAAATAGAAAAATATAAGTATTTATATAAAAATATGTTCATGCCCTCATACCTAAAACATATTTACTCCATTCTGGAAATAATTTATGATTATAAACATTTCGTATGAGGTTAAATGACAAATGACCAGTGGCTTTCAATATTGTGATAGATTTATTTTTTAAAACTATAATATTTATTGTGGTAAAAATTGTACTTATAATACTTGTATGTTACTTTATATTTAAATTATATTATTTTTTATAACTCAGATTAATATTTGAAAACCCTTAAGGTGAATACAAACTTAACCTAACATTAATACTTTTAAAACACCGCTAAGTATTAGAAAAAAATATATATTTAACATGATTTGAGATGTAAATCTCCCCAACATTAATAATGATATTTACTACTAGTTTATTGACGTCTTGCGTAAAATTACTACTTATTCCTTCCTAGTGAGTTTTATATCCAATATGTTTAAACATTTTAAGTACTGAGAATTTTTAATTTTAGTAAATCTAGTGATTTTGAAGTCCATCAAAATTGGTTAGCAATTACCCATTCTCTTTCATTCGAAAAGTGAAATTATTAGAAAGTGGTATTATTAGAAAAGTGGTAATTATTGGAGTTTTTCAGAATGGACATTGGATTATCCTCCTTTTTTTGCCTGGTTCGAGTTCATGTTATCCCAAATTGCAATATATTTTGATAGAAATATGCTTTTTGTAGAAAAGGTTATTCATTAGAAAAGACTATATTATTTCAACGATTGTCAGTTATTGTAACAGATTTAGTATATATTTATGGAGTTAACAGGTTAGCATATTGTTTTTGAATCAGGAAGTTTTTAAATAATCTGTCTTTTAGAGTTTGTAAGGCTTTGGTAAAAAGTTGGAGAAGTGATGTTGTTTTGCCAATTTTATTTTGATAACTGATTGTGGTTTAATAATGGTAGATCATATTCATTTTCAGTATAATGGAATACTCTATGGCATTTTACTTATATCTATTGCAGATGTGATAAAAGTAATACAACTAAAATAATTGAATTATGATTTGTTGATGCTTAATATGTTTATAGGAGAAATACTTATGGTCTGCATTTTAGTTTACATTTCTCTTAAATATGAAATATATTTAGCTCCAGATTACTTTATTTATTTACTACACAATTATTGCATTAATGAAGGGCCAATTTCAAGTAAAAATATCATTACCAGAAGAGGTTGTGGGCATTTATTGCAACTAGCATTTGTTGTAATATCTGTATTTACAGTTTGTTTTGGACCTTTTTTGTCACATATACCCCAGGTGAAGTTTTGTTTTATATATATTAATCTTTTTAAAAGTTAGTTACTATTATTTTGTTTCTAGATTATTTCATGCCTTTTTCCTTTTAAATGCCACTCTTATTGGGCACCAAATATATGGGCGTTGTACAATGTTATTGATAAAGGCTGCTACTTTAATATCGAACGCTTTAAACATATCTAAAAAGATGGCTCCAGCTTTTCGACCTTTTCTTAGTGCCTGGTGAATGGTTGTTGCAACGCGGGCAGCTTGATGAAGGCTTGAGTGTTTGGCATGGAAACCGAATTGTTCGTTCGGAATTATATTGTGTTGTCTGTGAAGCTGTTTAAAGCGTATAATATCGGTTTTTCGGCATGTTTGGAAAGCGAACTAACCAGGCCTATAGTCAGATGAATTGTGCTTAGCTTTCTTTTTTGGAATGTTAGCAAGCATGTTTTCAATTCTCAAGTTCTGAAAGTTGCTGGTGAGGTTTTTTCGAAGACAAACGTTTTATTGAGAGCTGAGGGTTTCTGGGAGATGCTATGCTCTGTAGAAGATGCACTGAATGAAAATTTTCCCTCTTGAGTGAGGGGATAGTGTCGTTAATGATAGATAACGTCTGTTGAGATGGACCAAGAGATAGATTGCATTTCATTTAACTCTCGAGCGATTCAGCGAGAAGCTCGGCTTGTTCCGAATTTGTAAGGGCGAAGTTCGTGGAGGATTCGGCCTTTAAAAGGGGGATTGCGTTCGAAGTTTTCCCCTCAATAACCTAGTTGAAATACCATCAATTCCACGAGCTCTTTTAGGATTGATTAGGTAATTAATTTACGTGGCGGGATTATATCATTTGGTTTCGTTTGGGAAATTCTGTTTGTATTTTTAATCATTTGATCAGTATCATCTTTCTTAGATTTTCGTCTTTCTTTTTATGAATTCCCCAATATTGAGGGAGTAAATTAATTCATACTCTGATTTATTTCGTGATGCAGCGGTAGCTTACTTTGTAGCTGACCTAATTTGTTGATTTATATTTCGGATGTACCGCTTAAAATCATCTATACTTTTGAGTTTTTGTTGATGGTAGGTCAGTAAGTGGGCTAGCGCCCTGAATGATAATTAAAATTTGTAATATTAATTGATGCGGGTAATTCCTTGTCCTTGCTCAGGTGCTATTAACTGCGAACTAAAAGCTGTATGTTTAGGTCCCCTCCCTTGTGCCATTTTGTATCTTGGTGGACAGTATATAGCGTCAATGTTTATTTCAGTGCGGTTCTTTTTAATGCTAATTATCTTATGTTGTACTTCCCTTGGTTCTCTACTGCAGAAATTTGTTGTATGCCTAAGCTGTTGACCGTTTTATTCGCTGGGATCCCCCAACGAATAACTATTAACTATTATTTTTATTAATTAGAAGAATTAAACTAGAACTTTAACTAGATATTAACTAGAATTAAACTATTATATTTCTTCCGGCGACATGAAAATTGAATTTATTTATTCAATAAAATCTCAGTAAAGGCAAATGAAATGTTTAATTGCGTTTTATTTAATGTACTTTTTTAGAAATAGTCCGAAAAGATACATGATGGATCAGATGTCTAAACAACATGAATAATATGTCTTTGATCCAATTGAATTTATATGGGGTGTGGCACAGAATAATTTCAAACTTGCAGGTCGAGAATGATATACAAGCATGAACTGTAATCAGTATATCTCGAAATAAGCATTATCTGCTGACATACTAGAGAAGAAATTAACAAATGGTGGAATCGCGATACATAGATTGGACAACAAGTGTTAGATGAATAGCGACTAAGAATGTGACAGTGACTGAATAAAACTATCTGGATGTGAGATTATGACCTAATGTTAGCAATTATCGAGACAGGATGTTGTTAGTGGTAACAGCTATAGCTACCAAGTGCCCCGGTGACGCGGTGCTAAGCTCCCAGCATGTCGACCAGCTCGCGAACAAGCGCGTTTTCAGAAGAACTTGAGCTGAGTTGTTGTTTGTGGAATGATTGAGATATGAAGTGCTTGATTTCTGGAGTGTCAGTTTCCCTATGAATTTGATTATTTCTGACAAACCATGGAGCGTTTAATATTCTCCTGAGGAGCTTATTTTGGAAAACCTGAAGCCGTTTGACCTGGTTGGGTGTAACAAACTTGAAGTAGACATTAGATCCGTAGAGGAGTACGGACCGAATTAACATCTTGTAAAATAAGCATTTGATGGAGATGGGAAGTCTGCTAGAAGGGCAGATCAGAGAAGATAGCAGGTTTGCTATCCCCGAACCTTTTTGGATTGCTTTCTGGATTTGGGAATGCCAACCGAACCGCCGGTCGAAGTGAAGACCTAGGTACGTGACGTTATCCAGCCATGGAATTATTGCGGTGTCGATCTTAAGTTGCGACACGCGCAGTGCGTAACGCTTCTTGTGGAAAATGATGGCCTGGGTTTTCAGGGGGTTGATTTGCAAATTCAATGCAAATGTTTGATTGCAGAATTTGAACCACTTGACCGCATGATCGAGCTGCTTCTGTAAACGTTCATGAATTGTAACTTCGAACCTGGCGGCCGTGAAGAAAGCAGTGTCGTCAGCGTAAAAGGCGACGTCAATATGCTCTTTTCTCGGCATATCTGAAATAAAGAGGTTAAATAAGGCTGGGGCCAGCGGGGAACCTTAAGGTACGCCAGCATCGATTTGTTTACGACTGGAAAGTGATGCCCTGATCTTGACCTGGAAAGATCTGTCCGAGAGATAGGACTTGATGAGAGCGGTTAGGTCTTCTGGGAGGCCTAGCCGCACGCACTTTGCGAACAATCCGTCGTGCCAGACCTTGTCGAAGGCTTTGGTTAGGTCCAGAAGAACTGCTCCAAGCTTTTTACGTTGGTCAAGAGCATGATGGATGTGTGCAGCCAGACGGGAAGCTTGATGGACGGATGAGTGGTGAGCGCGAAAGCCGAATTGTTCATCTGGAATGATGTTGTTTTCCTTTGTGAAAGAGTTGAGAGCGTAGAGTATTGTCCTCTCGGCAAGCTTCGAAATGGCGCTGAGAAGGCTGCCTGTAATCAGATGGAGATGATTTTGCTCCTTTCTTGGGTATAACCGCTATATGTGCGTGTTTCCAAGACGCCGGGAAGTAGTCTCATGATGGAGTTAATGATGTTTGCCAGTTCTGCGAGCTGCTTATGCGGGAGCTTTTTTAACTGGGTAATCGATATTCCATCGAAACCTGGAGATTTTTTGGTTTGAAGTTTGCCGATCATAGTCTGTAGAGACTTTGGAGACACAAAATGGTTGAGAAGAAAGGCGGGGGTTACTGGTCTTTGGACGGAGTTGGATTCGTTGATGACAGTATCAATGTCTTTAGCTTTAGTGTTCTGTGCGGGTGGGAGGCATTTGAGCTTCGTAGGTCTCTGCAAGGAGTTCGACTTTTTCTTGGTCAGTGATTGCGAAATTTCCTGTAACCGCTGACATCAGGGGAGGGATGACATTGTGCGTCATCCCCACGAGGCATTTGGAGACACGCCCAGAAGGAAGGAAGGGGGGCCATCCAGCCTTTGGTCCGCGAGAAATGAGTTCCATTTCATTGCTCGCCAAGTCGAGACGGCCGCCCTTACCCTCTTGCATGCTCTGTTCGCCTCCCTTTTGTCTGCAGCATCAAGGGTGAATCGAGCTAATCTGCATAAACTGTTTTTGATGCGAATTTCACGTTTAAGAGAAGCGGGAAGGTTGTTTTTCCACGGCTGGGGTTGTGATGAAATTTTGACTGTGGCAGATTCGTGAGCAGACTGAATATCGCGAGTTAGCTTGAGTACGGCTTCCTCGAGGTGTTCTGGTGTGTTAATTTTCGGAATTGGATCGGATTTCAGGAGAAGAGATTGGTAGTTTTTCCAGTCGGTTTTTTTCCTGAATCTTGTTAGTGGGACTTGAGTGGTGGCGCAGTTTCCGAGTTTGAGAAGGACCGGACGATGATCAGAGTCTAGTTCGTCAAGGACTCGAACTTCGGAATCGCGATTTACGTCTTGAAGAATAAAGAAATCAAGGATTCTTGCTGCGCCTTGAGAGACTGTACTAGGGTGATGGGTGGGTTCATCTGGCAAGGCAAGACCGTAGCCCAGATCTGCACTTAGAGCTACGATGGCGTTACCTGCGGGATTCGCTCTGGAACACCCCCAGGTGGGGTGGTGGGCGTTGAAGTCGCCACCTATTATTTTCGGAAAATTTCCTTCGACGAGTGATCGGTATTCGGCATAGTTGAATGCAGAAGATTTCCTGTACAGGGATGTAATCATGAAGGGACGTTCTTGGATATCGATTTTAATGGAGGTCGTTTCGAAGTTGTTTACTGATAACGATGGAAGGAGCTCGTGTTTGACTCCTTTTCTGACGAGAATGGCGGTTCCGCCGCCTCGACCCGGAGTTCTATCGTTTCTGTAGACAAAAAAGTGTTCGAAAGAGAGACGATGCGAAGGTTTCAGGAAAGTTTCCTGGATGAGCACGATGTCGACGTCATAGAACGTCATGACGTCTTCCAATTCCGCTTGCTTTCCGCGTAAGCTATTTGCATTTCATGTCATCAGTATAAGAGATTTCGGAACAGCCATTTCGAAGAGTTAAAGGCTGCTGGAAGTTATAGAGACAGGTGTTGCCGCTTAGCGGCGACATTTGGAAAAAGACGAGCAAGTTGGTGAGCCAGGGCGATCACTTGCAGGAAAGCCTGCGGGTCAGTAAACGCCTGCATTGTGGAGTTAAGGTCCGGTGTATTGGTTGGAGCAGGAGTTTGAGTTGGAGCAGGCTGGGTGGCGCTGGCTAATTTTTGGGCTAGCTTCCTGCCACTTTGGTTACTCCATGGAGAACCTTGTGGAGGCCTGGTTTTGGTCGGAATTTTTGGTTTTCTTGGAACAGGACGGCAGCTGCAACCGCTGAAGTTTGCGGTATGAATTTCACCGCAGTTGCTGCACTTTGGAGGTGCTTCTGGGATTTTGGTACAGGATCTAGTGTCGTGATGCCCGGCACATTTGACGCACCGTGGGGCGGCTCGGCAATATGAGCTGGAGTGCCCGAAAAGCTGGCAGTTGAAGCACTGCACTGGCTGGCCGTTTCCCCTCTGGACCTCGACCTTCACTGTGATGACGCCGAGTTTGGTCATATATATGATCTGTCGCTCTTCGCGAGGGACAACTACCTGAACAATTGGTAGTTCTATCCCGGATTTTAATTTCCATCTTTGCACAAATTTGGGATGGAAGCCTTGATCAAAGAGAAGTTCACGTACTTCGTCAATGCAGAGTGATTCTGGGATGTTTTTTATTATTACCCGGAATGCTCTCTCCTCCGGATGACAGAAGGAATGGTAAGGGTAATTCCTTTCCTCGAGCAGGGTGGTGAGTTTACGGTAATTGTCGCTTGTGGCGACGAATAAGGAAATGCCCTCCTTTTTGTTTCGGGTTATAATGTCTATTGATTGTGCCTTAGTAATTTTAATGAGCTCCATGAACCTCTTCTTGTTACGGAGCACTATAGGCGGATTTTTTTCCTTTGGGGGAGTTTGAGAAACAGTCGCCGAAACGGTTGGCACTGTTTTTGCTGTGGAGGTTAAGACTTGTTTAGTGGCCTGGCTACTTACCTGCGCCGGCTGGGTTGGTCTTGTGGTAACTTGTTTCGGTACTGGCTGTGGGGCCGTCTTGGTGGTCGGCTTGTTTTGCACTGGTCTGGTGGCAAATTTTGTAATCGAAGGCTGTACGTTAGCCTTGGCTTTCGATTGGGTAGATTTAGTGGCCGGCTTGGCTACCGGATTGAGTTGTGATTTAGGAGCCTGTTTTCCCTTGTTGCCGGCCTTCGGCAGCTGGCTTTCCTGAGGTGGAGTGACGGGCCCTCTTTTCCTTTTTCCCACCAAGGTGAAACCGTCGTCTGAGTCTTCAGTTTGGTCTGAGTGTTGTGCCGGATTAGCTGGTGTCTGGGTCTGGATTTCTATGGCAGCGGGAATCTTTACTTCCATGGCATCTTTTTGATGCTTCATGAATTGTGTTATCGTAGCTGTGAAAGTTTTGATTTCTTCCTTGAGATCTTCGGAAGCCTTTTCGCTCTTTTCCAGCTTTTCCGTCTGTTTGTTCAGGTCCCTAACTTTTCTATGGATACATTCCATGCTAGTAGTTATCTCTGAAATAATTGTATTAAATTATGTTTGTATTGAATAAACTAATAATAGAATTAACATCAAAGTATGCAGACACATTCTTTTCCGTGATTTTAAAATTATATTGTTTTCCTTTTTTTGAGAGATACTGTCCATAATAATATTCAGTGCAGCTGCAACACAATAAAAATAATTCAATACTTACCTCTCTAATGCATTTTTCTGGTAAGATTAAGTAATTTTCCTGCTCGAAGTTATTGATTAGAGAGATAATCTATTTCTAACTATTAATGGCTTCGCCATTTTCAATCAGAGTAATCACAAATATCAAGCAGCGATTTGAAATTTACCAAAACAAGCAATACAAGGTTTGCTGGTTTATAAACCGACATTTGGTAATCGGACGACTTTTACAGGCTGATTCGGTTACATGTTCGAAGGAAAATATTGTCTGGTATTAAAGCGAATTTACAAACTACAATACATTATGCATCTTTATGACGTGAGTTGTGGTTTTTAATAGACTATACATTCAAATTTTAACCAGTTGTCAATTAAAGAATATCGGATTTGTGGATTGGTGCACATCCCACACATATTTATGATTTCATATTTTAATTTATACGAATATCAATTAGTTTGCTAAGTTTTTGCCTTTTCAACCTCCAAATTCAATGTTGTGAAATAATGTTTTAAAAGATGGAATACCAAAATAACAAAATAATTTCTTATACATATAATAACATATTTTTGAACGACCCATTTGAGGTCCGTTACCGTGGTTGCCAAGTAGATGCTGTCTCACCGCTGCTTTTCTAAAATTATGGCGACACTGCTTCATCTTTCATTTGACAATTTTGGTTTCAACGATTTAGAAGTAGTGAATTTGATGTCAACGACAAAAAACAGAGTGGAGGAATAAAGAAATTTTCAAAGACAATCAATTGCAAGACTTGTTAGACGAAAACCCAGCTCAAACTATCAAGGAAGCTTGAAAGGGAATATTTGTCTACCATCTGTTCAGATCGATACACCATGGCTTGCACATGTGTACAAATGTACTGAAATGTCGCAATATCATTCTTTTAACCCGATTTCGCAATATTGCTTGAAATATATGAAAGATTTTTTCTATAAGATGACGGAAAATATTTTTATCGCTATATATTGTTCCAATTTTACTTAATAAATGCTTTTTAAAGTGAAAAAATTATCAGAACATATGCTAGGTGTTGGAATTACTAAAACCTGTATGAATTTCTCATATATCGACAACTAAATGTATGTAATCCTTATGAACTGAACTTATACAGAATTTAATCTTAACCAATTGTCGAAGAACTAAACTAGACTTCAGTATTTACGTATTATTGAACCATTCTTTATGACTCTTAGTTGATTTACAACTTTGTGGTGTAATGGAGAGCATTGATAACGTTCCCTCTCCAGAACTTTATTGAGTCTACCTTCCAAGTTTCCAAATTTTAAAACTTAATATAATAAAATAATTTTCCCGTAAAAGTTAATCAGTTCGAGTTGAGAAACGGTTTTTAACCCTTTTAATAATGCTATCCAAATCTATTGTTAGATAACAGTATTAGTTTTTTTTCAGATACGCTATCTTGAATGAAACGTGGCATCTAGTAAACGATGGTGTTCTCGATGTGAAGGACATAGATAAAGTCATATCCGATGGTCTCGGAATGAGATACCCCTTTCTCGGTATCCTTGAAACAACCCACTTGAACGCCGAGGGCTTCGTCAAATACCGCGACTCGTACGTGAATACCATATACGCGGTCAGCAAAGACTTCAAACCAACACCCAAGTTTCCAGGTCCTACGGTGCCCGTAATCGCTAAACAACTAGAAGCCGACATACCCCTGAATGAACTCCAAGCCAGGAGAGACCAATGTCTAGTTAATCTCAGCCAATTGAAAAAGAAGATGGATGAGGAATGGAGACAAAAGTGCGAACAAAATGTGTTATAAAATGGTCTAATTAAATTAGATTTTCATTGGTCCGATAAAATATAAACGACCATATATAAAGTCAACCAAACATACCTCTCGTCTATTTAGCTCCCCACAAAAGCATTGTAGTGTCCTACACGATAGATTCACTATTTCTATTCACACATAAGCAGTTTCCTCGGATAATTCTTGAAATATGGTAGTGCTCAATAATGAGGGCAACGCAGTTTCATGCGAAAAGCAAAACCACTATGAATTAATCATAACCAATTTTGTTCAATTATTAAGCACCAGATATATAAAAATATTGCAAAGATATAAATGTGAGGTAACATTCCCCATCACTTTAACCTAAAAAAGAGACATAATTAAGTTAATGAATTATGATCAGCAACTGAACTATTACTAGCATCTTTAAATAAATGGTAAACCAAAAATCTAGATTTCTAAAAAAGAAATTGTTTAATGATATGGAAACAAAAGACAGATAAATCAATATCTTCAAGAACCTACAAGATGTGATTTACTAAACTTTATAAATAAGAGTGCCTCTCATCATATTTTCTACTTGTGTATCCCTTGCTTTATCCACTTTATACAGTATGTTTATTAAATCTGATATTTAATCTTTGTCAGATGATTAAAACTAACATTTTACCTTATATCAGCCTCCTTTTGGTTGTTCATTAACTGTCTGTAAACAGGCATACCATTAAGTTCATCTTTAAGAAGGAAGATAACGTTGTGGTAAGGTTCTAGAGATATTATCTATATTAATTACTTGGCCTATTAATATCAAAAAATATTTATTTAGACTATAACTGATTTTTTCCCAACTTTTCTTAGCTGCATTATGGCAGTTGCAAAATGTATTTAGGGAAAGAATAAAAAATCATTCATTTTTGGTATATAATATATTTACCATTATTAAAGGTAGAATATATCTGACATTCCACGTAAAATAAATAAAATTTAATTAGTGAAAGTAATTCAGAATCATACTTTCAAATTAGCTCTTAAATGAAAGTTCATAAAAATGTATCTAGGGGTGGATAAAAAGAAAAACCATTAATATTTTATGTAACATATATTTACTATTATTGATGTTAAATATCTATCGAATATAGCACAAAATAAATTAAACATGATAGGATTTTCTTGCAATACAAGAAATCAAATTTCAACCAACCAGTGATTCTTTATAAATGAATGGTTGGGAAAATATAAAATATTCCTTAATAATCATCGTTTCAAATATATGTAAGGAAAGAAAAAAACCAGTAACTATTCCTATAACATATATTTACATTGTAAATATCTTTCAGGTCAATTGCTTGCGAAACATAAATTTCCAAAACCACCTTACATGATGAAACTTTAAGAAACAATCCTCGGTATTACATATTCCAAAATATTCAATAATTTAATTATGAATTATATAGGGAGGGGGGTTAAAAAGAAAAAAAGAGTTAAACTACTGATGTTATATAACATATATTTATAATATAAATGGTAATATAAACATATGTATGTAATGGCCAGAAAAATTCTCAATACTATACAAAAAATCTTTCAGGTCAGTCGCTTAAAATATTTTTGAAACTGTATATTAACGAAATAAGTTATTTTTTTATATCAATACATTATTAGCGAGACAGTTGAGGAAACGGCGTGCTTTTACATCACTACAAAATATCTTTTCATAGAGCTTAGGGTAGTTTATTATTTTGGTGTTCTCATATACTATAACTAGTTTTAAAAAATTATATATCTATGTATATATATATTATAGAAAACTAAGATCAGTAAAATATAAAAAATCTTTTAACAAGCTAACGAGGTAAAAGATTGGTACTGCACTCCATTCGAGCAGTTTGTTAATCGTCCGGTGCATGAATGAAGCACAGTACAAGGAAGCAGGCTCATACTCCACTCCCTGACTTGTTTTGGACTAGCTCTTAGTCCAGTCTTCTTTGTTCTACCCTGTACACTGAGGCTCGCCTACCATGAAACTATTCTTTCTTTTGCGGTCGATAGGAAGCTAAAATAAAAAAAATCGAACGTAAGTCAGAACGTGTAACCAAACCTAATTACTTCCAAACCAACATGTCAGTTGTATCTAGGTTTCTCCAAAATATTATAATCACTATTCTTGTAAAACCGATCACTGTGCTTGTAAAGTAAATGACAAAACTCAAACCTGCCTCAATAAAAATAGCAGTTATTTTAAGTTAGTAAAAAAATTAACATTACCATTAATAACAGGAACTCTCTTCTTCTGAAGATTAAATGTGTCTTATTAGCCAGTTGAAAATCAGAGACTTTTATTTTTGATATCAAAAAGAATGTTCACTTATTCTATAATAAAATGCAGAATGACTAAATGTTTATTATGCACTAAAATAATGTTAACAGTATGTCTTCATAAGTTCACAGTATCATAATCTATGTATATCGATTAGCGAATGAATTGTTCCTAAAATTGCCACCATTAAAGCTCTACCAAACACTGATAATTATTATAAACTAAAGAATAATTAAAAATTATAAAAATAGGGAGCAAAATTGCACTCTGAATAAAAACAATAACCCATCAGATTTCACATCGCTTTTATTAATAAAGTTTTTTGTCATAAGGAAGTACATGGATGACTTCAATTTAGATTTACAGCTAACTTAAATCTAAGCTTTACGACTATTTTAAATTAATAAAATCACCAACATAAAACATACAACGTGCTCACTTTAAATTAGTCCAAATTACATTTAAAAAGTTGCAGCTCAATGAGCTACGAAAAAAAAGTTCCAATTTACCTCTCTCCGATACAAAAATAACCGAATCAGACCTGTCTTGGTACTCGCGAATTTCTTTCAAAAAAATCAACGGGCATAATTCGGGCATTAATAGAACGCAAAAGTATATTTGTACAAAATTCAATTCAGGCGAAAAAGAAACAACGTCGTTATTTAGTTTGTACAATGATCTTCTTCCAATTAAATGGAATGACTGCTGAGAAAAATATTTAACTATTTTTACCGGTGATATCTGAGAAATACCTGAAACAAAAAATCTAATGTAAAGTTTGAACTGATAAAACATTGGTGATAATTGAGTGCAAAATTTGTCGGAAAGTTAAAAATACACAAATTTGACGTTACTGCCAAAATGAATATTCAATTATTTTTCTGATATGCCCTAAAGACGTTAATTTAAATAATAACCAATGTATATATATTAGCGTTCTTAATTTGACTAAGTAAAATTTAGAAAATATTAAAAAATGACAATGAAATGAGAAGCAAGAGTGACTCAACTCACCTAACCTACTTTAGCGTCTTTGAGGCTTTTTCAATAAGGTTGGTGTCGCTGATTATTCGCTCTGCCGCCGCCCCTGGCTTTACCCTGGAATCCACCACCCGAACCACCTGAAAAGAACGAGCAGTATAAAAATTTTAATATTTAATCCCATCTACTCACTAAATTGCGACTTGTCACTTGCGAACGTGTCAATTTGTCACTAGAGCGTCACATTCTCAAGGACACGGGGCCATTCGCCACCTGCGTTTTTACGTGGGTCTGATTTTTCCTCTTCCGCCTTTAGACTCGCTACGATAATATATATACATTTTTTTCATAAAAATATATGCGAAAAGCATCTAATCACTCGAGTCTAAAGCCCTTTCACTGTAACTGAACTGACCGCAAGTCGTCGAAGGAAGTAAAGTGAAAAAGAATTCTGGTCGCTAAGAAAATTTAATAGAGTGAATTTGTAGCAAAAAGATCAGAACTGTATTTTATTAACTAGTACTCAAACGAAATATTACTAAAACTCACTCTAATAAATTTGTTGGTCAGAACTTTGATG
Source organism: Rhynchophorus ferrugineus (assembly GCF_030347505.1). Lineage (NCBI taxonomy): Eukaryota > Metazoa > Arthropoda > Insecta > Coleoptera > Curculionidae > Rhynchophorus > Rhynchophorus ferrugineus. The sequence continues at coordinate 82,331,736 of NW_027472580.1, read as the reverse complement.
CCTCATGCTGTTTTAAAAATAAAATAAAAGAGGATCATTTGGTCGCAGTTAACGCAGGTCACGAAATGTCAAAAACAGTAAAACACTTAATGGTGGCAAAAACACGTAGGAAAAAATCAAAACGAAAGACGCAACATTTAATGTACAACATTGAATAAAGGATCGTTCGCAACTACTCGACATTCCATCAATTAAGACGAATGACGGAAAATTTCCATGATGAAAATGGCTAATTTTGAGTCATTCCCTTTTTTTAAGCAAAACTGTCCAGACAAATAGATTGTATTTTCGTACGAACTAAACAAAAAACTTGACGTGCAAGTAAAATGCTAAATTTTAATACCTTTTCCGCGATTGTTACTACGTCCACCACCATATCCTCCTTCGTAACCGTATCCTTGGTCTGCTCGGAATTAACAAAAAAAAAAAATGTCAATTAGATTTACTGACAGTTGAAAAAAAAAGAGATACTGGAAAACTTCATGAGGTACAACATTCCGCTTTTAAAACATTATACTGCAATAAAATGTTAAAACCATTTCTTCTGAAAACAATCAGCTTAAATTGTAAAAAGGTTCATTTAAGAACACATGCAAATACCCTTAGTTAAATAATACCAAATGACAAGGTATAATCAATTATTAATAAATGGTTCATCATAATATGAAATGATAAAATAAAAGTTAGTGTTTATTTCGGAGCCTTAAATAAACCATTAAACTAGGGCACTTGAAATAATTCAATACAATGAACCTCTTCTCTTATAGAGATTATATTTTGATCTGGTATCACAACAAATATCGTACCATTGTTTCCCAGTATAATAAAAGAAACACGTGCAGACCAATATTTTTTTAACATTTTAGTACTGAACTATGTAAGGAAAATTTTGTGCCTGAAACTACTTAAAATAAAGCCAAAATCTAATTTTTGATGGTCAATTTATTAAAATATCTTGTGTCTACCCAAAAGCAAATGTGATCTAGATATACAATGGAACTGTTAAAAATTTATAAGATGTACATGCCAACGGTGTTTGTTTGCTAAAGGTAAACAAATCAAGTGCCCTTACAAGGTAGAAACAATAATTAAAAACTATGGCAAAACGTAACAATCGCGCTGAGAATCGAAATAAAAACTACAGAGTTACTGACTGTTCGTTTGGGCTGATTGCCCTTTAACATAACCCCTTCTAGTATTGCTGTATTTACCGTAGTTTCCATAGCCGGAGGAGTAGTCATATCCACCATAACCATCATAACCGCTTCCGTAGTAACCGCCATAGCCCCCACCGTATCCTTCATAACCGTAACCTCCCTGACCATAGTTCCCGTAATTGCCGTATCCACCCTGATTCCAGCCTTGTGAGTAACCACCGCGTCCTAAAATACACAACATAATATAATTAGATTACTGTTGTGCGATTGTATACTAAATATATATTAATCAAAATATATTAATTTATTTTTATGAAAATTGATTATGGTCAATAGGTCAGTTAAAAAATATATCATACAGCATTGAGCGAATATACCTTGACAGTACGTGAAATAATGTACTATGCATACATAAACCACAGAGATTATGACAACTGTTAGAACATAAAAAGAAATTATAACCTTAATAATGAAAATTTAGTCACTACATGTTCACGTACCATCACCTTAACCTGTGTCTCTTTTTTCCTGATATTGTAACTTGTACTATATTAATGTAAAATATATAATACTTTGCAATATGTAACGCAACTTAATGTGTGTATTTTACATGTAATGAAATTGTTAAATATCTTGATCTCAGAAGTTTAAGACTTTTATAAATTATCACTATAAAAAATAGGCTAATCTCTTGCAAACCAAAGAAACTAAACAAATTTACCTCCACGTCCACGTCCGCCTCTGCTACCTCGGCCCCTTCCCATCATGAACTGGTCTGGTTTTGGTGTAGCTTTCTTTACGTCAACTTCTTTATCTTTGATTGTTTGTTTTGGCCTCTTCAGGAGATCACTCACAACCTGCTCAGACTCAAATGTGATGAAACAAAAACCTTTCCTTTGGTTCTTCTGCTTGTCAAATGGCATTTCAATGTCAACAATCTGAAATAACAATATAAGATTAGCTTAAACGTTTTAATAACAAATATCGGCGCTTATATATAATTGCCTCAGAAGTGGTAAAGAGTATCTTCTCTGTTCATTCAGAAGCAGAACTGGCAAAAATTTTTCATCATAATAAAACACTTTGCTGAATATTCTCCCAAAAAGTATGTAATAAAAACAATTAAAAATTAATTACCTTTCCATATTGTTCAAAATATTCTTTAATGTCATCATCAGCAAGTTCAGGTACTAATCCACCAACAAATATTTTCCCTTGTCTTGCCAATGCCTTCTTTGGATCACATTTTTTGCCATTTATTGTGTGATCACCATCAGCTACTACTTTATCGATTGATTCCGCATCTTTGAATACAATAAAGGCGAAACCGCGGGACCTGCCAGTTAATGAATCGGTCTTGACGTTTATGCTCTCGATTTCACCATATTTTCCGAAGTACTCTCGTAGGTCTTCTACAAGAAGGAAACCATCTGTGTTATCAAATACCAATAATAATGATTCATAAAACGTCAGAAAATTTACTTCAGGAGTGGTAAAGTATCTTCCCTGAACATTCAGTAGCAGAACTGACTTTTTAATCATCATATAATTAAAACAAATAAAATCAATACTTTAAAGGCGAACATTGAAAATTAAAATAAAATACTTACTATCAGTTGTTTCCCAACTGAGGCCACCAACAAACAACTTTCTGTAAAAACAAAAACCTTTGTATTAGAATTAATGAATACCAGAACAGTTGTCTTCCTAAGCATTATGATTATCTGGGATTTTAAAATGCTTATATATAAAATTTAAAATTAAGTTAATTATACATCAAAGAAACAAAAAAATATTTGCAATCTGTAATAGTGGATCAGCAATCTCAAATGTCTGAAATTTACATTTATTTTAAAGCAAAAGACATTCTAATAATAACTTTTACTAATTTTCATATAATCATTGGACAATTGAAAAGAGATGTACCAAGCATAGATAATTCAGATTTCCCATAATTATTTGAAAAATATCAACATGCAACCCTGAATGCTATATTCCTGACTACCAAGACAAAAAATAATTTTTTCAACGAAATTCCATTCCCAAAATCTTGTAGTGTTGAATTCTTGAACATCTGAAGAATATTAATCTTACATTAATATTAAACATTTTCCTGCAAACAGTTACTAAAAAACTACCTATAAAAATATATCTACGACCAGCAAATTAAGTCTTGATTTTAATGCTCCTTTAACTCTAAACATCAGGAAAAACATTTACAAATGTAGACATTTGACAAATTTAATGCAGAAACCAAACTCTATACAAGATACATCCTATATTTACAGTGTAAATGCAAAAACTCTGAATTATCCAAGTAAAATTTGTCGTCATTACTAAGTGTAAGTGGCAGATTTCTAGTGCCCAAGGATAAATACCATGGGTCCTGGGTCTGCAGGCCTCCATCCACTGGAACTCCCCGTTCTTCTGCTTAGCCGAGAAGCGACCTGGAGAAAAGGAACTTGGTTTAAATTGGAAAGCTCGAAAACCTATCATCTGTCATCCTAGCACCCGAATTGATTTGAATTTAAATAGTCTCCAAATGCTTTACTGAAATAAACTGTACTTACAAAACGCACTTTTACTTTATTTATTGTTTAAAAATGCTGAAATACAAATTTCTCGTTAATGCAAGATTCTAATCGATTATTACAGCTGGAATTGGATAAACTGCAAAAATCTTCCGGTATTCAAACACCGCGCCAAAATGGGAGCATCGGTCGCCATTTTCTTGTCGAATTTTACTAGTCACCTTTGAAAAAATTAATTACAAAAAATACAATCATTACTTTACAATATCTAAAAATACACACCAAAATTTACAACATAGACTCTAAGCAACTAAATAATGTTATAATATGAGCATAAAAGATTGTATATTCGTTGATGATCCCAGATTTGCAATTCGATCGATAAAAAAATTATATCGTCCAAAATTTTAGTAGAAATAAAAAATAAATACTAGAACGACTCATGATCTACCGTCCTTATAATAAACTCCTAACTTTCAGGTTTATTAACTTACTTATCGTCGTCTTTTCCTGGGGTATCGGCACTGCCGCTATCCGCTGGCGGTGCATCTCCGCCACCGTTTTGTTGGCCATTTTCTTGAATTTCTGTGGTAACGTCTTTAGAAAAGTCTTCACCATTTTCCATTGCACTATCTTGTGAAGCCATTGTATTTGTTTATATTTACTTTTCTAATCACTAATTACTTTTGAAAGTTTAGAAATGTAACACGTCTACTTTGCAAGAGCACCGGAAAAGAAAAGATCGATTGATCAAGGCGTCAGTCCCGTAGAGGGCGAATAAGTCGCTTCCTTTCTACGGCGCAGGCGCGATCAACAATGTTGCCATGAAATTTTATTACAAATTAATCATTTAATAATGCTTACTAAATTTTTGTAGACAATTTGGTAGTTATATATAATATTTTAATTATACATTATATACAAAATATTTTTATTTAAAAATATATTTGTTTTTCATCGAAATCTGACAACAGCGATATTCCTTAAGCCTTTTCGATTGAAATGGTTTTCAAAGCTATTACGTCATAAGCTATTATATTTAAAAATTTAAAAAACAATTAAATACTTATTAGTTTAGAACGTAATTGTTAATTTATTATAAAACAGATTTCATAGAAATCTCATTTTTGTTATAATTCTAAATTATTTAAATAGTTTGCAAGAGGTTTGAATATTCCAATCCAAAATGCATTGCAAAGTAAATATATTTTATATTCTTTGTTTATAATTATTAGGATAAACAATTAAAATAATTTTAGCAAATGCAGTTAGGGGATGTATGGAGAACATGTGACAAAATTCGTTCAGCAAATCAAAAATTTTCTTATATCTGGTAATAAAATGGAAAACTATAAAAACACTATGAAATGATATACTTTATTCTAATATTTTACTGATAGAATCCCAATTTATTTCGGTGATTAAAGGACAACTTGGTGGAACGATTGGACTATCCGAACAAGAAATTTCCGAGCTTTCCGATTATTTTATAGTTCCTGATGGAAGAATATACTACACTCAATTGTGCGATGTTGTAAATGATAGTGGTGCGAGTTCATTTATTTTATTATTATTCTTTTAAATGTTTTATCGTGTAAAAATGAAATGAACGTGATATTTATGATATAATCATTAATTATATCAAGATAAATATGTTTGAAAATGAATAATGTTACTAATTTAATTTTTAGTCCCAAATTTTGGTGAAAATGTCGATTTGACGACTGGTCTCGAATGGAACGACCCACTGCATGTTAATCGCTTGAGTATATCTGAAGAAAGAAGATTATGTTTGCTTATTACAAAAATCGCATCTTTAGTTAACATGAAAAAGATGATTTTAAGGCCATACTTCCAAGATTATGAGCTTGTAATCAATATGGTTTTTTAATTGTTGATGATTGATTAAGAGATTGGTTAAGAGATTGATTTTAGGTATCCTGAAACAATGGAACTGTTACTAATGCGCACTGTAGCAAAGTGCGCATTAGATTTGGCTACTTGAATATACTTCTATCACCAGATAATTTTAATATCTTAGTAAAGAAATATTTGAAAGATAGTTATACATTTAACTATGTGGCATTTATTTATGAAGTTATTCAATATTTGAATAAACATGGTATTATGGATTTAAGCGGGGTATGGTTATATTTAAATATGGTATTATGAATTTAATTAAAACTACCCAGACCTGAAATAGGCAACATAAGCGCTGCTAGGCTTTTCGGCAAGCAAAGTATTTTGCATCCCGCTTTACAGGACCCCAAAAAAATTGAACATATTTTAACAACCATATCCATGATACAAGAACACGTTCTGCAAAATCGACTTAGGGTCAATACATTTTTCAAGGTAATTCAGCGAAAATAATTGAACTGGGTTAAAGAATTAAATTTTCATATTTTCAGCATTTCAATCTTTTGAATTCAGGATGGATAACTGTTGATCAGTTCCATAGAGGACTGGATGCTCTAGCTTTGAGTGGAAAACAAAGGTTTTTTTTATCACTGCCGGACGTTGAGGCTGTCATCAATCAATATAGAGACCCCTGTGATTCGACTAGAGTATGTTGGAAAACTTTTGAAGATGATATTGATCATGTTTTTACTGTAAAAGTAAGTGTACATTTTTGTTGTTCATAAAACATTGAAAAAACGTCATAAACAATTTGTAATATAGGAGCTTGAAAAAGTACCAACTTTAAAAGTGGATCCACCACCTCAAGAAGTGCGCGACTTGCCTAGATTAGGGGGAAAGAAATGGCAGACTGTGAATACTGAGCATCGAGATCTTTGTGAAGACACAAAAAAGATTAAAGATTTTGATAAGTATTTACATTTTTTATATATTCTTTCATTCATTTCGGTTTTGAGTTCATAAGAATACATAAATATTTGGATATATTATTTTCTAGGCACAATAATGGCCACGTTAGCAGAAATCAAATGAGACAGGCTCTGAATTCAAACGGAATTTTGCTCTCCGACGATGAATTGTTCTCGTTAGAAGAAAGATTCAACAGTGATATGGGATTTAACTACTTTTGGTTTTTGAAAGAAGTTGAACCAAAGCCCACTGATGAACCACTGGTGGATCTATAAAAACTTTCGATCAAATTAAGTGTAATTTATGTTTTTTTTAAATATAGTATATAGGATTTTTGCAAGACATGAAACGGTTGAATTCGGAACCACCTAAAGCACCGCCTTCGCGAAAGGAAAGAGATATCGTTCAGATATTGGCCAAAATTAAAGGGAAAGTTGTGAGGGAAATAATTCGTGTATTGGAATTCATGAGATACTTTGATAGGTAATGCCTTAGTGAGTTTTGGTCCGATTGATCTCTTTAATTATTCTCTAGATGCAACCAACAAGTAATTAGCAGAGATGATTTCCATAGAGCATTATTAATATGCAGATTTGAGTTAACTTGCAATGAAATTGAAACATTACTGAATGTGTAAGTTTTTTGTTTTATCATAATAATTTTTAGGAGGCTGTTAATGATTAATTATTGACCATCTTATAAATACAATATAATTTTTCAGTGTTTTTAATAAGACTGATTTTAATTTATAAGATCATGCACTACTACCGTCAATCAAATATTGATTATCGACTATGGCTTAGGTTCCCTCATTTTCTAAGTAGTTGAAAGGGTAATATAATCAAATTTATGACTACACTGATGATATAGTATATAACTTCACTTACTATTTGTTTAACATATAAGAGGACTAAGTTAAATGAAATTTTCTACCAATATTGGCTATAAAGATTAACCTTTTTTTTAGAAACTCAAACTTATTTTAGAGCATCCGCCTTGTTCCCAAATCTGCTTTAGATTTATGATATTTGAACATTTCACTCTTTCCCTCACAGTGAAAACTGAACGAAATTACCCTTAAAAGTTATTCAGGAGGGTGGTGATGGCCATATTTCAATTTAATCATTATTGAAACATACAAAATCGCTTATATTTTCCCATTATTACGGTTTCATCCATATTAGGTCTATAGTGTGTCTATTTCTTGATCTGGAACGAAATATTAATATACCTATAAAGTACAGATTTTTGAAGGAACCTTTCCCCTGATTTTGTAAGAACTCATTCAATTTTAACCCAACTACATTTTCAGAACCTTAAGTAACTCTACTGTGAATCAAATTTTATCTTCACAGTCCATCTAGTAATCATATATAAATACTTATAGATTTGCTTCGCCTCTTCGTCGGGAATGTGTGGATTATCGTCGATTTTCTGATGTCGTTGAAGAGGCTTTTACTCAGCCATGCCTGGAAAAAACACCTCTTATTGTATCAGTCCAGCATGTGCCAACTCGAGATTGTGAAAATAATTTCTTAAACTTCAACGAGAGACTAGTGTTGGGTGTAGCAATGCAAAAATTGTCAAAGAAACCTGATTTACAAATGAACTTGTCATCAGTACATCAAGTAATGTCTTTTTTTAATATCAATTTAGGACATCCTTACATTAATTTATTTGCAGGATTTTGATAAGACAAATTGTGGCACTGTATCAAGGACCAACTTCTTAAAAGCTCTCACTTTAAGAGGAATGTACAATTTAATTTCAAACAATGAATTTGATGTTATTTGTAAATGTTTTGGATTTGAAAGAGGCATGAGAGATGAAGTTGATTATAGAGCTTTCATGAAAGCATTAGATATTTTGTATGCAACTGACAAATATAATCCTTTCTAATGGCATATGTTGTATAATTCATCTTAATTATAATTAACACACTGTACCTAATAGCAAACATTGTATTACCAGTATCTATTTTTAAATAATGTACATGTTGTATTTCCTATAATAATAGCCAAAAGAATCCAAAAAGGTATTAATACATGGACTAATTGTAACTGTAAAGATCTATATTCTAAATGCAATCCTAAAATTGTCTTACCTACAATTAATAAAACGACACTAATAAATGAAAATAATTTTTTGCTCATATATAAATTGTTATTTCGACAACAACCCATGAAAAGGTGAAAAATAGAATCAATTGATAATATTAAGTCATAGATCCACATGGGTAAAAATATTAAAAACCAATTCCAGTGAATTCTACCTTCTAGTCTTAAACATAACAAAATGAAAAATAAAAGTAAGATAAACCATGTAAATAGAGCTCTGTGCATAACCATCCTGTATTTTTTGTTTGTTGAATTTATAGGTTATATCTGTAAAAGAAATAGAAAAATATAAGTATTTATATAAAAATATGTTCATGCCCTCATACCTAAAACATATTTACTCCATTGTGGAAATAATTTATGATTATAAACATTTCGTATGAGGTTAAATGACAAATGACCAGTGGCTTTCAATATTGTGATAGATTTATTTTTTAAAACTATAATATTTATTGTGGTAAAAATTGTACTTATAATACTTGTATGTTACTTTATACTTAAATTATATTCTTTTTTATAGCTCAGATTATTATTTGAAAACTCTTAAGGTGAATACAAAACTTAACCTAACATTAATACTTTTAAAACACCGCTCAGTTTTAGAAAAAATATATATTTAACATGATTTGAGATATAAATCTCCCCAACATCAATAATGATATTTACTACTAGTTTATTGACGTCTTGCGTAAAATTACTACTTGTTCCTTCCTAGTGAGTTTTATGTTCAATATGTTTAAACATTTTAAGTACTGAAAATTTTCTATTTTTATTTTAGCAAATCTACTGATTTTGAGGTCCATCGAAATTGGTTAGCAATTACCCATTCTCTTCCACTCGAAAAGTGGTATTATTCAGCTACTTCAGAATGGACATTGGATTATCCTCCTTTTTTTGCCTGGTTCGAGTTCATGTTATCCCAAGTTGCAATATATTTTGATAGAAATATGCTTATTGTAGAAAATATTGGTTATTCATCAGAAAAGACTATATTGTTTCAACGATTGTCAGTTATTGTAACAGATTTGGTATATATTTATGGAGTTAGCAGGTTAGCATATTGTTAATGAATGAGGATGTTTTTAAATAATCTGTCTTTTAGAGTTTGTAAGGCTTTGGCAAAAAGTTGGAGAAGTGATGTTGTTTTGCCAATTTTATTGATAACTAATTGTGGTTTAATAATGGTAGATCATATTCATTTTCAGTATAATGGAATACTCTATGGCATTTTACTTATATCTGTTGCAGATATGATAAAAGTAATACAACTAAAATAATTGAATTATGATTTGTTGATGCTTAATATGTTTATAGGAGAAATACTTATGGTCTGCATTTTGGTTTACATTTCTCTTAAATATGAAACATATTTACCTATATTTAGCTCCAGCTTACTTTATTTATTTACTACGCAATTATTGCATTAATGAAGGGCCAATTTCAAGTAAAAATATCATTACCAGAAGAGGTTGTGGGCATTTATTGCAACTAGCATTTATTGTAATATCTGTATTTACAGTTAGTTTTGGACCTTTTTTGTCACATGTACCCCAGGTGAGGTTTTGTTTTGTCTTGGTTTTATTTTTGATATGTATTAATCTTTTTGAAAGTTAGTTACTATGATTTTGTTTCTAGATTATTTCACGCCTTTTTCCTTTTAAAAGAGGATTATGCCACTCTTATTGGGCACCAAATATATGGGCGTTGTACAATGTTATTGATAAGACTGCTACTTTAATATGTTAGTATTAAAACCAAATTATATTGAAATTATATATACTCTATAATTATTTTTCAGTGCCCAAATTAAACATACCACTTGAAAATAATACTGTAGCAGTTATGACAGGAGGATTGGTTCAAGAATTTTCCCATACTGTGTTACCAGATATTGTACCACTAACTACACTTTTACTAGTTTTGCTGTTTACCCTACCATTAATGATAAAGTTATTATTTATGAATAAAGCACCTATACATTTTTTAAGATGTCTTGTGCTTTGTGCTTTGACTTCATTCTTATTTGGATGGCATGTTCATGAAAAAGCTATTCTCATGGCTATCATTCCATTGAGGTAAACATTTTATGTAATGCTATAAATATTTATACATATATATAAATTTTATTTCAGTATTTTGGCTATTATGGAACCAATAGATGCTAAAATATTTCTAATCTTATCAACAACAGGACATTATTCTTTATTTCCACTGTTGTTTCCACATTCCTTATTATCAGTAAAAGTGCTTTTACATATTTTGTATTCCTGTTATTCTTTTTATAGTTTATTTAAAATACATATGTCAGCAATTAATAAATATGCCTTACCATTGTTGAGTACATTGGAAAGTCTGTATGTAATAGGTTTATCAGGAATTTTTCTGTATGAAAATGTTATTCACAAGGCACTCATGCTAGACAAGAGGTTGCCATTCCTTCCCTTACTGTTTACATCAGTTTATTGTGCTATGGGTATTACTTACTCTTGGTGTAAATATTACAGTTATTTTATGAGTTCAAATGGAGACAGGAAAACTCAAAAAACAAAAGCTAATAAAACAGAATAAATTAAAATATTTTTGAAAAGAACTATTGTTTTATTTTATATTTGCCCTTTTTGACACGGTGTTAATAAAAATTGTTAATTTGGTTTAAGAATTCAATTAAAACATTGAGATAGAAGATATTGACAATTAATGTAATCTGTCTATAAATAATAATGTATATGAATAAGATTTCTATTACTTTGAATCTTTATTTAGGGAAATTAGGACAATAGTTAATTTTTTTAAGTTATTGTCCGGCGTTAGCTATGACATTTTCTTCATTTTTCAAACAGCTCATGGATTCCACATTGAAAAATTCTTTACTCCACTTTTTGTTTCCCATTACGACTTGAATTAATTAATGAATCTCTTCCGATTTAAATCCTGGACGTTAAGAGGAGGAATGTTTTAAATAGTTTTAAGAGTTTTTTGCTATTCTTCAGAGTGATATTATGTACGCTTTGTCCAGCCGTCCCAATTTCAGTGCTTTTATAATTTTTAGTTCATAATTAAGAACCTGAGGTGTTAAACCAAAAATGTTAGCACTAGATTTTGTTCAAAAGGAATTTGGTTTATGAATTATTATAAGTTGACAAAATAATAAATTCGAAGCGATATCGTAATCTCTTTGACTAATTCAATGTAAACATTCGTTAAGAAAGGCACAGTTTATATATAAGTGAATCAATTCTGGGGATTCAATTTTCTACTGACTTCTGGCTCTTCCTAACAGGTCAATTGAAAAGTCCCTGGATTACCATAGTAAAACACATTTTTTTGGCAAAATTTTTTTTTATTCAGCATAATTCCCTTAAAGGGTGATACATTGATTATAGCGACCCTCCAACTTTTCAATACCATTTTTGTAGTACGATTTGTTCTTTGCTTCAAAATAGGCCTCAGTTTCGGCGATTACCTCTCATTCGACGAAATTTTCTTCCCACTGGGCATTCTTTTGAGATCTGAGAACAGGAAATAGTCGCTGTGGGCCAGATTTGGAAAATACGGTGATTGAGGAATCAATTCAAAACCCAATTCATGGATTTTTGCTAATGTTTTCACTGACTTCTGACACGGTGCATTGTCTTGTTGAAGCAGCGCTTTCTTTTTCTTCTAATACGGCCGTTTTTCGGCGATTTCGTCCTTCAAACGGTCCAATAATGCAATTTTAAGGTAGTCAATAAAAATTATTTCATATGTGTCCCAAAATACAGACGCCATAATCTTGCCAGCCGACGCTTGCGTTTTCTCAAGCTTTGGAGCGGGATTATCGTATGCAGTCCACTCAGATGACTGTTGATTGAAGTGGAATGATGAGCCATGTTTCATCCATTGTCACATATCACGTTTATTACACTTGATCATCTTCACTGCTCCGAATAATCAACTCGTTGTTGTTTTTGGTCAAAAGTGAGCTCGCGCGGCACCCACTTTGCAGAGAGCTTTCTCATACCCAAATGTTCGTGAATGATATGATGTACACGTTCAGTTGATATCTTTAGAGTGGCAGATATTTCATTCAATTTCAATTTACAATAATTCAAAATCATTATGTAAATTTTTTTAAGTTTTCGCCGGTAACAACCTCTTATGGGCGTCCACTGCGTTCACTCTCTTCGATGCTCATTTCAGCATGTCTAAACTTAGCAGACCAATCCTTGATGGTTGATTTTCTTGGGGCTTGGTTGTCCGGAAACTCGGCATCAAGCCAAGTTTTTGCTTTAACTGTATTTTTTCCTTCAAAAAAGCAATATTTTATCAATACACGAAATTTCTTTTTATCCATTTTTTCGCAATAACAAAAGTTGCTTCACTCAAAATGCTATAATTCACAAACTAATGATCCGACAGCTATCAAATTTATACACGCATCTTTTCAGCGTTAACGCTAGCTAAAAAACATGTGAATTTAATTCTAATAGCGCCATATATGTGTCAGGCTGGGATTTTTCAATTGACCTGTTAAATAAATTCCGTCAGTCGTTAGTGAAGAGAAATATCTTGTATGGCTTCCGGAAAATCAGTGTGTTGAGCTTGCTTTTAAATGTTTTTCATGCTCAAGAATTTGTTGAGCTACTACATTATACTGCATTATAAGACAGTTCAGTAAGTTTGCTTTTCAACAAGAAAAAGGTGTTTAATCGCCAAACCATGAGTAAAACGTAGATTACGTTTTGAACTCCAACAAACTTGTTCTATTTTATGGATTTGGGGTAAGAATTAAAATAACTCTCGCTCAGGGTAAGTAGTGGGGCAAAGTTTTGCTTAGTTCAATCATTCAACCAATCGCTGACAACGTGAATTTGATTGGTTAGTTTAAAATAGTTATGTAGAAACCTGTAAGGAAAATACTTTGCTTTGATTGGTCTGCCATTTCGCCTGATTATTTTGTGACGTCACATTTATTGGCCAATAGTATTTAAATGAAAATCAAATTTAATTTTTAAAATTAATTTATTAAAATAAAATCCTATACAAATATACATAAGTGTAAATGATATAAATATATGTAAACAAAAAGCAAAAAAAAACAATTAAGAACTCTATTCTAGGCAAAATTAAAATATCTATAATTCTTCTATAACGCCTTCCCATATTTGCTTAGTGCCATCAATTTTATGGGATCTATTAGAGTTCTAACTTATCTTGATATATTGAAGGTAAACTAAATCCTTCCCTGTTGATATTGCATTAACTTCATTACACCAATAATACAATCACACCTCATAATAACTTAAAATTTGGTCTTGAAAATCATTATGGATTGGACAGTTGAAACACTAAATATTTATGTGTTTTTTAAAGATATTTAGATTTTAGAGTATTTAACCTGTGGAACTACTTAATATAGAATGTAGACAAATATTGCATGTTGTCTCTTTTTCAGAAGTTTTGTTAAATAGCCTGAAATGAGACAAAAATACAATATTAGACTCTTGTTTTTCTCAGAGCAAAGTTCTCTGGAACTGAAACTATAGACTCAACTGGTGATTTAACAACCTCAAGTGGTACTAGATCTCCCGTTAAAAAAGAATATAAGTTATTTATTCATATCTTTTATCAGTTAACATATTCATCTTCTTTACAATTTTTTCCGGGAGAATGATGTGAAAAAATTGAAGTGATGATGTGCCCTTTTAAAGATTCTCGAACATACTAGGTGAAGGATGCTGTTTCTACCTTCATGGCCTCTAATAGATCCAACAAAATTATTCAAGCAATCTTGGTTAAGATTTGTTAAACAAATGTAGTTATTTGTAAATTTAGACAAAATAGATTTCTTTGGTAATAAATCCCCTAAAACTAGCAATTAAATTTTTAATTGATGGCACCGTAACAAATATTTTCTTAACGAGGCAATCAAATTTAAATATACAATACCTCTACTATAAAATTATTGAACTAAAAAGTTAAAGTGTTACAAATATTTTAGGGATATTTTACAATTAAAAGTAGTCTTTATTACTACTAATTATCTAGTTATTTTAATTATTACCTTCTTGTAAGACTTGTTTATGTAGAGACATCACACTGACATCATACGAACAACTTGGTAGATTAATTGAATTTTATTACTACTAACATCTTCATAAGTTAGTTTTGATTTTCTGTAAACAAACAATATATAAACAGACATGTAGTAGATAGATAATTTTATATATACCTGATAAAAACAATGTTGGATATGAATTTACCCTAATACCTGTTCGTGAAGGAAGGGTAATTTTAAATTTTTCACTAAAATGTCCGTGATAGACACTATGACGTTGATATATTTGCATTGTGGTTTATCCAGGTAACTTATTACTATTTACTTGATCAACCCATTTTTGGACAGGAGCGAGATCATTCTTTGGGAAACGATCTCTAATTTCCGTAGTAGATTTTTACCCCGGTACACTACATCTTTTACTACACTGACGCATTGTCATCAATTTTTATATTATTACTCCATAATAACTAATGTAAAACAGAAAATATGCCAACGTAAAACGACAATTTCTTGATCTAAACAAAAACCAAAACCTACAAACAATAAACTTAAAAATGGACGTCCATAGAAAATGCTGACTTCACACAATTTGATCGACCAGTCACGTTTCATGTTAGTGGCGGCACCAGGAATTTAAACTAGCTAATCACAATTTGCGATCGCAGCGCTACCGTTGATTGAACTAAACAAAACATTTCCCCAAGGTCGCCTATATCGTGAAATTTCTATTTTTTCTATGCTCTCGCTTTTATGGTTGCTCACTCTACTCCATAATGCCATATTTATGACTTATAAATGAAAATGTGACAATACTTAATGCGGTAATAAATCTAGGTATTTGAAAAACAAGTCTTGATCAGGTAACGTTTCCAATTGTAAAATAATCTATATAAAATAAATTTAAAATTATTAATATGATTTTGCTTAGTTTCAGCGTTTATTTAATAAAATACTATTTAAAAATATGTCATATTGTGTACTAATTTTGAAACTTAAATTTATTCATAATACTGTTGCAGCAAATTGTGACACTCTATCAAGGACCAACTTTTTAAAAGCTCTCATTTTAAGAGGAATGTACAATTTTATTTCAAACAACGAATTTGATGTTAAAAAAAAGTTCTTTTAATTTTACTGATAAAATAAAAAAATAAATATATTTAAATATATTTCATTGATATATTACAATTACATTAATTTTCCTTGGCCATAAACATACAGGTAAACAGCCTGGTTACTGGCGTGACTGGGATCATTTTCCTTGTCGGATTTTACACTCTTGCCTAGAATATTCACAAATTTTTAAACAACCACAAACATAAATTTACGACCATGCCCCAGCAGGATTCGAACCCGCGGCTAGTTTAGAATTATTAATACCGAAGCCGAACGACTGCGAAACACACATATAGCTGTTGCATTTTTCAATTACATTTGACCGCGTAACGGGGATTCCGAAAAGCTTAAACGTGGGACCTGATTTTTCCATATAACTTTCACTTCAAAATTTCTTTATTCTATGATTAGACATTTTGGTATGCAACTAACAAATATAATCATTTCTAGCTAATAGCAATTTCTGTAACTAATAGCAAATATTGTATTACCAGTATATATTATAATTAATATAGTATTAAATAATGTACATGCTGTATTTCCTAAAATAATAACCAAAATAATCCAAAATGGTATTAATACATGCACTAATTGTACTTGTAAAGATCTATGTTTTAAATGTAATCCTAAAATTGTCGTACATATAATTAATAAAACGACACTAATAAATGAAAATAATTTTTTGCTCATATATGACTTGTTATTTCGACAACATGGAATCAGAATATATATATATATATATACGAATAGAAATGAAATAATACTGTGCAATTTTTTCTCTTAAAACTATTAATAACTGATCAGATAAATATACATTAAATATTGTAAATAATATAATACATTATTTAATATCAATAAAATAGAAACTTTATAAATTAATATAATTAAAAATACATTTTTATAGACGTGATCTAAAAATATTTCATGACGTTTGTAATTGTTCTTGGACAATACTTTTTAGCGAAATACAAATAAGGTACGTCATCGTTGGGAATATCAATTGAATGGTTAAAGCTTAACTTATTCCAGAGGTGTAGCATATAACTTGATGATGATTTGTTCCTAACGAAATTTAGTTCATTCTTATCAAAAAGGACACTCCATGAATGGTAGTGTATTGGATAAAAGGCATCTATTGGCAAAATGTGGAAGTCTTGACAGGATTTCCCTGTAATATTTTTGATATGTGGTGTGTTACATAAGCGTTTAGCCAATCTGGAAAATGACTAAATTCGGTTAGATAATTAAAAACTTTTTTGACATATCTTATAGAGTGTACTCACTTGGTAACTACGAATGGACCTATAGTGCCCCAAGTGTTTCCATCATAGTGTTCGGCTATATCATATAAACATGATTCTACATGTTTATGTCCAATTCCATGTTTACTAAATCCCATAACACCACTATTAAGATTCCTCTGGTCCTCTGCTCCAGCAAAATTTTCCGGCAAAGTATCTAAGTTTTTGACCACTACTACATCTAGATCGGCATATATACCACCATATTTCCATAACAGTAAATATCTGCAATAAATAATTATTCTACTTATTCTAGTTATAGGAGGTTTAACATTGAGGATAGAAAGATTAATATCGTTCACAATAACACATACTATTCTCTCCTTTTAAATACTATCAAAATTCTACTTAACAGCAATATCAATATCTTCTTCTAACAGGAACTTTTTATAAATATAGAATAATGATTTTTTTTCAAAATTAAATACATCTTACATTAGACTCACATGCTTAGTACAATCTTAATTTTTAAATTAATTTATTACTAATGTTCCGTTGTAATTGCACGAATAAACAAGCAAGGCTTGTACGGATATCAAATTAAAATAAAATAAAATTACTTAAACTAAAGTTTATATTAACACTTTACCCTATACAAGTTCGTGTGGTTTAGTTCGCTTCACTCTTTTGATTGCGTGTTATTCAGTAGCTGTATTGCTTCCACGTTGTGTGATTTAGTAAACTTATTTCATGTTTTAGGGTGAAAATTTGGATAACTTCGTAAATCCATTTGGTTATGTGGTTGCTGTGAAGCTCTTCATTGATTACGTAGCGATAAACATTGGTAATTAATCGTAGAACTTTGTTTTGTCAGCGTTAGATTACTAGTTGGTTTAATGTTGTAATGCAACTCCATATTCGCAACCCATATATCCAGTCTGATCTGCTCTGCTTTTTGGCTAACATGATAATTCCAATTTAATTTGTCATCGAGATGGATGGCAACGTATTTAGCTGGCTCTGATTGAGGAATCAGATATCAGTCAAGTGGTATAATTACGTTTTTTTTATTTCGCCGTAACACAACACTAACATGGACATATTTTGAGCTCCTAAATTGTATTTTACAGTCTCTAGTCTATTTGTAGGAATTGTTGACTGCCAGTTTGGCTTTTTCTATAGCCTTAGGCAGATATATCTTTGCTATAATAACCGTGTTGTAGACAAATGCTCTAATTACTATTTCTTTTGTTGTTGGTGTATCAGCAGTGTAGAGCAGATACTGATGACACTGCCCTGGAGAACTCCTGCCTCCTTCCTACCCTCCTCCTCCTTCATACGAGACTCTAGATTTTCTTTCGAAAAGATATTCTCATCAGATTGTTCATCTGGTAGCTGAAAATCCATACCCAGTTAAAAGCTTGTGAGACCTTCAGAAATATTGAAGGGCAGTGTTTTTTTCTTCAAATATCTTCCCAACAATCACCTTTACTTTGTGAACTTCGGTCGATAGTTGATATTTTTATAAATAATTCAGAATGTACACACTGCCTGAGTGAAGACATATAACGCGCGATAGCCGATATAAGTCACCTTAAAACTTTTCGGGACATACTTCAATCTGAAATAGGTATTAAATATGTATTGTGGTAAATATGCAAATGGTATTTTGATGATGTCGCTTCGGATTCAGGATAGAAAAGTATTTTGCGGGCGACAGAGACCCTGGGTTAAGACTGGGATTGTCGTAGTTGGCTTAGCCACCGGGGTTTGTGGATGGATAGGGATTTAATCAGATTGTCGTCGCCTATGGAGAACCTTATACTGAGCACGTTCATGAAACTCTTCGTGAACGGCATACCTGATTCGAGGTGAATGTTCACGTTCCTCATATACCATAGGGCATTGAGTAACGCGAGGTCTTTTTTGGATTTGAACACTTGGAGTAGTCTAAGTTATCTCTGAGACGTACCTGTACCACACCTGTTCTCCATAGAGGGACACTGGACGAACTATTATCTTATACAGGGTCGCTTTCTAGGGGATTGGTAGTTTGAAGTGGAGTGGAAATAGTAGGCTGTACACGCTGTTGCATTTGCAAATAGCGTGTTGGATTTACGGTTGAACTGGAGAACGAAGAATGATACCTTCTGGAGTCAGAGGATAGGAACTTCTTCAGGAACGGAGGAACAGAATAACGCGAGTTTTACTCGGATTAATCTGCAGTCGTCAGAATTTTTACTACACAATCGTATGATTCAGTTGGACTTGAAGTCTGCTGCGGATGGCGTCGGGACTGTAACCGTTGGTGAATACAGCTGTATCATCTACATAACATGCTGTGTGGGAAGGTTTGTGGAGTGGGAAATCAGCCATATTAAGGTTGAACAGAGCACCGTCTAGTGGAGCACCTTGCGGGACTCCTGCCGAGACCTGTTTTCGAAAGGAGACTGCGTCGCCGATCTTAACTTGAAAGGATCTACCGTCCAAGTATGAATCAATCAGAGAGATTAGGTAATTCGGTAGACCTAGCTGGTTTGCTTTGATGATTAGACCATTGTGCCATACTTGATCGAAAGCTTTAGAAACATCTAAAAAGATGGCTCCAGCTTTTCGACCTTTTCTTAGTGCTTGGTGATTGGTTGTTGCAACGCGGGCAACTTGATGAAGGCTTGAGTGTTTGGTATGGAAACCGAGTTGTTCGTTCGGAATTATATTGTGTTGTCTGTGAAGCTGTTTAAAGCGTATAATATCGGTCTTCGCCATGTTTGGAAAGTGAACTAATCAGGCTTATAATCAGATGAATTGTGCTTAGGTTTTTTTTCGGAATGTTAGCGACAAGCGCATATTTCCAATTCTCAAGCTCTGAAAGTTGCTGGTGATGTTTTTTCGAAGACAAACGTTTTATTAAGATCTGAGGGTTTCTTGGAGATACTATGCTCTGTAGAAGATGCATTGAATGAAAATTTTCCCCCTTGAGGGAGGGGATAGTGTCGTTAATGATGGATAACGTCTGTTGAGGAAAACCAAGAGATGGATTGCATTTCATTTGACTCTCGGGCGATTCAGCGAGAAGCTCGGCTTGTTTCGAATTCGTAGGGGCGAAGTTCGTGGGGGATTGCGCTTTTAGAGGGGGATTGCGTTCGAAGCTTTCTCCTGAATAACCTAGTTGAAATACCATCAATTCCATGAGCTTCTTTAGGATTGATTAGATAATTAATTTAGGCGGGAGTTATATCCTTTGCTCTCGGGCTTGATTCACTTACATATTTTTCGAAGCAATTCTGTTTATATTCTTAATCTTTTGATCAGTATCATCTTTTCTAGATTTTCGTCTTTTTTTTATGAATTCCTCATTATTGTGGGTGTAAATTATCTCATACTCTGATTTCTCTCTTGATGCTGCGGTAGCTTATTTTGTAGCTGACCTAATTTGCTCAGTTATATTTCGAATGTACCTGCTTAAAATCATCTATACTTTTGAGTTTTAGGTTTAAGCTAATTTGTTCCTGCACCATCAGTGTAAACTTGTCCAAATTAATTTATTTTTTACCAAGATTAGTCTTTCGGCTTTTTTTGGGATTGTTGTAAAAATCCAGTATGTCTGGCACTTTATTATTGTCGGTAGGTCAATAAGAATTATAACTGCAAACTACAACTGTGTATTAATAATTGTGTATAAGTAACTTTCAATGTTTCCTGGATAGGTTTTGTTTTTATTGTCTCTTAAAATCACTTTACCGTGTATTCGGACCCATTCTGGATGTTTTTAGATCAATCCATGGTACAAATTGATCACCTGTTATCCGTAGCGATCATTAGTAACTGTTTCATCAAGTTTCAACAGTTCATAATACATCACGCCACTCTGGAACCACCACACATAGAGCATTGCCTTGCGACCAAAACGATTTGGCCTTGGAGTAGATCGGTCGGAATAGCCAGGTAATAACCATGACTTTCTACGCTTAGGATTTTCAAAATAAATCCACCTTTCATCACCTGTGTGGCAAACTTTATCAAAGAACCAATCAAATGTCTTCACATCAAAATGTTATCCTTACAGGAACCTATAATGGAGACTTAAACTGACCAATCAAATTAATTGAATGGGCGATTATAACGCCATCAAGGCATTGAACGTAACGATACTTTTTTCTAGAGACCCCTATTATGTTTTATCTGTACCACTTTATAACATAGATTTATTTATAAATACTTTAGTCAACGTGTCAATGTCAGGTTTGAGGATCAATATTTATTCATCTACAGTAGATCTTTTATAATTTAATAAAAAAAGCGGCAAAACCATAACCTTTATGTGATTTTCTTCTCACTCTGGGATCATAAAAATTGAAAGAGCGGATTACTTGGCCAAGAAAAGGCCCACCCAAAGCCAAACTTTCTAAAAACATCTAGACCAACTCAGGTGCGCAACAAGCTCTGAGAGGTGAAAAAAGAGTATTATCAGGGCCTTAACATCACTAACATCAGGAGACGCAACTTAATGGCTTATTCTCGCGCCTCAGAATTGGTCACTGCAAACTGACCCATGAATTTCTTATTAATTGATGAAGTCCACCACTGTGCATGGAATGTGGTTCCTCATTGTCTATCAAACACATATTAACTGAACGCCGAATATACAACTCGTAGACACGATTGGTCAACCTGGGAAAGACGATAGACCAGTGTCTTAGGCTGGAGAACCTGGACAAGCTGATTAATTTTTTAACCGTAACGGACTACTACTAGAAATATAATAGTGTACATCTATGTAATTTCATGCATGTTCGTTTACATTTTTTGTATCTTGTATCCTTATCACTATCATAGGTTGTGTGACAATTGTACTGTAGCATCCATATATTCATGCATCTGTATGCTTTTATATTTGTTGCTTGTCATCTTGCAATATATACTCTTTATC
Organism: Rhynchophorus ferrugineus; assembly: GCF_030347505.1. NCBI lineage: Eukaryota > Metazoa > Arthropoda > Insecta > Coleoptera > Curculionidae > Rhynchophorus > Rhynchophorus ferrugineus. Next base: position 82,309,775 of record NW_027472580.1, on the reverse strand, counting down.
CTACACATTTAACTCTAGATTTTTTATTCCGATCGTGTATCTATATTATTCTTTGCATTCTATACTATTATTTTTAATCAGCATCATTATTTACCTAATGACATCGCTGCTATGACTTAAAGGATATTTTCCCGTATGAATTTTTCGAGATTTCCAAAAGTTATCGACTGGTGAACCTTCAACGAATTTGTCCATGTTAACGTGCAAAAACTTAATGTTGGAGTAAGACTGTAACATTCTTAATATTCGACTTGATTCTGTGCTTTGAGAATCTGAAAATGTACCTAAAAAACTTATGCCGAAAAGATTTGTTATTTGTTAAAAATAAGAACTTACCAGGTGAAAAATACAAGAAATATATCATTCTGTTGGGATTTAACAAGGCTGCACTTTCCACAGCGCATGCCTGTCGTGGGTTTATTATCAAGTGACCATTATCGTATGATTTACAAGATGTCTCGACAAAAAATATAGAAGTATCTTCAACAATTTTGGTATCTGCAAAAACATGTATAAATTAGGATACAAAATATGAATTATTGGCTTTTGGAATGGAGCCTTGTTGATCATCTAAAACCAATATGTTTCGCAATCGTTACAGATTTAATTTTCAGGGTGGGAGCTTTGATTAATTTAAAAATTAATTTATTAATACTGTTCTGTTGTACTTGTATTAATGAGACGTCAATTGAAAAGTCCCCTGCCTGACACATAGATGGCGCTACTAGAATTAAATCCATATGTTTTTTAGTTAGCCCTAACGCTCAAAAGATGCTAAGGTTAGACGTGGTGAAATGAGTACCGAAGACGGTGAACGCAGTGGACGCCCAAAAGAGGTTGTTACCGACGAAAACATTAAAAAAATCCACAAAATGACTTTGACCGTAAATCGAAATTGAATGAAATAGCAGACACTCTAAAGATATCAACTGAACGTGTACATCATATCATTCATGAATATTTGGGTATGAGAAAGCTCTGTGCAAAGTGGGTGCCGCGCGAGCTCAGTTTTGACCATAAACAACGATGATTCGGAGCAGTGTTTGATGATCAAGAGAGATGGTCAAGCATAATAAACCCGAACTTTTGCGTCGATATGTGACAATGGATGAAACATGGCTCCATCATTTACATTGGGCTTTGAATTGCTTCCTCATCCACCTTATTCTCCGGCACTCCAGCGCCTATTTCCTGTTCTCAGATCTAAAAGAATGCTCGCTGGGAAGAAATTTTCGTCAAATGAAGAGGTGATCGAAACTGGCCCATTTTGTAGCAAAGAACAAAGATGTGTTTTACTATGGTAGCCCGGGGACTTTTCAATTAACCTGTTAAAATTATATGTTAACAGAGAATGAAATTTTATAGAAACCACGTTTAAGTTAAAAACATAAGAAAGAGCGCTTACTACTTACTGAAGAACGTGGCGTCATGTAATATTTTTGGACGAAAGAAAAATTGGGTTGCTATCGGTTTTGAGGGATTAATAGTACAAATTATAGTAAGTTGATTGATGAATAGTTAGCCGAATATGAAACACAAATTTTGCTATTATATTTCAGAACACAATACTCAAATTTTGAAGTGGCCAGCGCGTTCCCCTGGTTTGAATATTATTGAAGATTGTAAGGGTAAGCTAGCACATGTTATGTACTGGTAAAATTTAACAATATTGATCAACTATAACACGCTATCCAAGATGAGTGACAAATAAAGGAGGATGTATCCAACAGTGAAAAAAATTAAAACATAATATTTTACCTATATGTGCTACAGTTTTGTCGCGTCGTTCGAACGGTAAGATTTTACGCGAATCTGACAAGTAAACAAACATGATCATCATAATCGTCCCTTTAATTGTAGACTATGAAAACTGATAATTTATTTTTTTATTAAGAATTGTAATGAAACATGCGTAGCGTGCTAAAGTTTTGTCGAGCAATTACCGTACCTCAAATTATACCTTATATCTTAAGTGTAAAAAAGTGGATTAAATAACGAACAAATAATCCATTTTCATCCATCCATCAAAAACATAATCCAAAAATGTAATTTCATCAATGCTATCAGGAATATAAAATATATTTGTTTATTTTAGATGATGGACCAATGATGGAAATGAATCGAATGTCTTGATGAAATTAACTATTGATTTTACAAAACATGTGTTTATAAAGTAATTAATCAAAGATTATTGATACAAGGTTCAATGAATAAAATGTCATATACATATCTTTTTAGATTAATCATTAAACACCTTAATATTTGTCAATGCTTTAAAGCTCCTGCATATATTCATTATATATTCATATAGTCCTTATCTTTTATACATATTTGTCACCTAATATATATATTACAAAAACTATAAATTTACCAGGCTGATTAAAAGAATAAAATTCAAATTGCATTGTTCTTAACTCATTTATTTCATTCTTTTATCTCGCCCTTGCCGATAGCTCATCTTTAGTTTGTTTTCTCTTTGAAAATTAAAAATAATATTTTAATGGTTTAGAGATACATGAGAGATCAGACAAACAAATTATTGAATAATTTATTTCTGTAATTGATTTCTCAGTTAAGGAATTTTCCGCGAGATTTTCTCAATTCAAGGAATTATTGGAACCACTCAAGTTCGTTAAGTACCCTGGTAAGACATCATTTGATAAACTGCACCAGCTCAAACAATACATAAATAATTTTGTGACATATACAAAAAATTAAATTACCAACAAAACATATCTAATTTGTTGTTCGTACCAAATTGAAAGTGATCAGTTGGTAGTAGTTAAAATAATATTGTAAATGGTTAACTAGGTTTAAGTAGGCTTCTCTAATATAAGTTATTTATCATTTAATTTGCAACAACAGATGTTACATTGGTATTATTTCCGATTTCAATAAGGTAAGCCTCCAACGTATTTTTTATATTTTATAATGTCTGTATACAATGTTTTATGCGATGAATAATGAGTTGAGAGGTGATAATATTATTGTCGTAGCAATAATCACGAAGTTAAAGTTATTTGACGGCATGTCTACGATTTTACTAAACATTTATTTAGAAAAATGACACGTTGATCCAAAAGGTTCGCCACCCCTACCCTAAACCATAAAAAAACATAAAAATTTTCGTAAATGTAAAATTAAACAATTTACTTAATAAACATAATTACATCGCAAAAAATATTGTTTTCATTTTATTTTGATTATTTTTCAGTAGGAGAGTTTACCGAAGGAAACATAATTGACTTTCATTAATTACGGTTGCATTTAAACCATTGATTGATCACTAGTTTGTCACTAATAGTTGTTTCCTTAAAAGGAGAAGGTTAAAATTTAAAGTGTAAGTGCTACTTCTAATTTCGAAATGCCTTGTGTTTACTTTTATGTTGTAGTATTGATAGACCTCAAACGTTATAAGATTGAGGAACACGATATTCGAGAAAAAAAGGAATCTACCGTATAAAAGGTAAAACTGGCAGCAGCGCCTGAAATGGTGTGAACAAGCAGCTGAAATGACAAATCACCTGTGCATTCCCATGCGTGCTAGCAAATAACAAATAACATATATGCATAGTGTAATATATAGAGTGTTAACTTAATACAAATAATTTCAGAATTGTTTTGCGTGGTCTCAGCAGAAAGGCGCTGAAAACGTCATTTCGCTGAATTTCATTGGTTAGTTTAAATTACCATTACAGGCACCTGTAATGAAAATATTTTATAGGTGGAGTATTTCATTGGTCGACGATTTCATACCTATCACGTGACTATCCTCTGACGTTACATTCTACTGAACAATTAAATTTTAAATAAAACCAAAGTGTAATTTTTCAAAACCATTTATTAATATAAAATTCTGTACAAATAGAAATATTATATAATATCAAAAAGCTAAAACATAAGAATATATATATATATACATATATATATATATATATATATATATATATATATATATATATATATATATATATATATATATATATATATATATATATATATATATAATGTATATATATATAATGTATATAAATAAAAAATAATTAAATGTGGATATAAAAATTGCCTACAATCTAATTGAAAAATTTCCCTTTTTTATATTTGTTTAGTGTTATCAATTCAAATAAGATGTTTTAAAATTTCTGTCTTATTGTTCGCTCATACTGAAAGCAAAGGAGCACAGTAGAAAGTCTGTTAATATTTTACCTACTTGTTCAAGACAAAAATGTATTGAGGCAAGTTATTATCATTTTTACAATTTTAATGCAAAAATTATGGAACGGATAATTAAAACAGTTAAATCGTATGATATATACGTCAGAATGGAGAAAACATACCAAAAAGTAATACTTTAAAGAACAGTAACAAAAAATTAAAACATGATATTAAGTTAAAAAGACAGCTTAGGCATCTATTAACAATATAATAAAACAAGCATGATAATCTCTTGTTTATAAAATCAAGCACACCTTGTTGAAAAAGTTATCTCGGTTAAGGAACCTTAAGCCAAAATATTAATTATAAGTATCTTGACCAATATACATTTGTTTTAAGTAAATGAATCCCTTCAAAATAATTAAGTTTTAAATTGATGGCGCTTTACAAACAACTTTTTAAAGGGTAACAAAAACTTTTCATGTAGTATAATTACATTTACCTTCAATATAATTTTACCATTGCCTCATTTGGACACATTTTGGATTTAGAGTGTGAGTAATATGTTCATAATTTCTTCTGTTATATTGCTGTAAATAATAATATATATGAACACAAATGCTTTATATAAATAATTGTATACGTACCAGGTAAAAGCAATGCTAAGTCACACAAATCCTTAATCTTGCTAACTTGGGGTGTTTCTTCCAAGGAAAACTACGTCCGGTCTTTATTTCCGCACAAACACTGGATACACAACACTTTTGAGAATGAAGATACATTAATATTAGACACACAAAAATGTCGTCGTAAACAAACTGAGACAAACAATGGCGTTATAGAAATGAACCAATCAAATGCCTTCGTAGGCCAATTCAAATGAACTAATCAAAAAAGTGGCCTCAGAACCGCCATTGAGTGGACCACGCAAAACATTTCCTCGATTTTGCCTATTTAAGTTAAATCTCTATATTTACTCTATGCATATATGCATATTTATATGTTCAAAAAGCCCATGCGCAGAAACCAATCGTGTACCTATCTTGTTTCTTTTGGCGTAGTTTTATATACAAATATTATATTTTATATGTCGCGCCATCTATATTAAATTCCCCAAAACTATTTCACTCTCTTGGCATATTCTATTAGAATAGTTACTATTTCAAACTAGCGCTGTTTGTTCAAAAGCAAAGTGAATTTATCGATGGTGCCAATATTAAGAAATAGAGGTTTTGTTTTTATTATCTAAACCACGCACAAACCTTGAATATTTGGAAGACTGACGTAGGTCTCTAGAAAATAGCACATTAAGGCGTTGTTAATCACTAAACTGTCGTAATAGACCTGATATTACGAAATATTTTTAAAATTGATTTTGTAATAAATTAGTAGTATGACAGAAAATAAAATACATGGTATATACACTCATAATTTTAAGCCCAAATTTGTTTATCAATATGCTTTACAAATAAGTAAATTCCAATAAAACGCAATACGCCCAAATCAAGCAACCAGGAATAACTGTCAAATCGGTGACACACATCAAATATAAACAAATATTTTTGTCATTATTTTAATCGGACCTGGCCCACCTGCTGCCCGCTGCCAGCTCCAATTATAAAATGGTAGATTATTCGTCGGTTTTGTTGTATGCTATTCGACTACGAAAGTGTCATTTTACTTTGTGACGTAAATTAGGCAGCGCTGTACCGCAAAATGCCAACAGATAAATTTTAAATCGACAAAGACATCCGTCCTCACATTTTGTACTTAAAATGATATTAAGAAAGAAACTGCCGACTTGGTTGGCGCAATGATAAATGCGACGGGACGGTCCACCTACTGTTGCGATAGTAGCGGGTTTGAATTCTGTAGGGGCATGGTGGGTAAAATTTGTGATTTCTTTTAAATATTAGTAATTGTCCTAGGCAAGAGTGTAATATCCGACAAAGGAAACGATCCCAGTCATGCCAGTAACCAGACTGGGTAAGACCGTGTGTCTTCTGGGGTGATCTCCAAGTTGGTTACTGGTCAGTTGGTAGGCTTAATGCCGAAGACCGTGGTTCGGAGCCCACGTTAAACAGTGGACCTACTGTTCCAGATAAACATTCGTTGCTAAAAAGGATACTTTAATAAATATAAAAAATACAAGGAAACTGACTGAGTTAAGATATTATTAAATGATTATATTTGATTTTAAGTAGTCTTGTTTAATATCAACGATTAAGAAAAGTACGATCATATAAAGTTATATTTTACATTATTTTATCGGTCGAAACTTATGTCCTAATATAAATTAACAAAATTCCAGAATAACAAAAATTGTCTAACCAGGTATTTAGATTTTTGCAAACAGCTTTTTCAGATTTAATTTTAAGAATTTAAATTTATTTGATATCTGGTAAACTTAAAAAAGGTAATAAATATTGTTATTCCTTAAGAACTGGTAGTAATTCGTAAGGTTCTGGAGACATAGTAAATTTTATTGATAGTAACTTATAATCCATTTCAGTTTTTATTGGTAAAAGCATTTTGTAACAAAGCCGCTATCAAATATTGCAAGTAATAAATACATTTCATTGTGCATAAAAAGTGTAAAAATGAATACTTTAATTTTTTATTTGGTTGGTGTGTTTTTGTAAAGTAGAGATGAATGAAGTATTCGCAGTAATTTGGTAAATATTTTAATCTATTGATATATAGTAAGAAGTTTAACAATTAATGCAATAAAATTTGCAACTATGTGACAATTTATTCTTTGAACCTTTTATCATTTATTTTAGTTATTTACTTTATAGACCAAAGTTTCTCATCTATAATTCATTTGATAATTATGAATGCACTACTTTAATATGATTTCTATGTTGTAAAAAATAAATTGCCTATTTGTGCTAGCTCTGGTTTTATTATTTATACAAATATGTATTACTCTATTTAATATTCCGGATTTATGATTATAACATAAAAATAAATACAAATCTTATATACTTATGTTTGATGCTCTAAAGTTATTACAGTTGTGACAATAATATTACTCATGATACTTTTCTTTATTATTATATATTTTCTTAAAAGAAGATTAGTTAGGGTCAGTTCTTGAGATAGTTTGCATTTATTTTAATATACAGATATTGGTTCGTCCAAATTTAATCACCAGTGAAACATAAGAATAATGTTATCAAATATAATTTATTTTAAATATAGAAAAATGTACTGACTAAGTATACTTATCAGTACATAATAAATTGCTATTATATAAGCAAATACTGAAACCTATATGGACATGCGCAGTTCAATTATGAGGATGTTCTGCAAAGAGTAACATAAACATAATACAAATTTTTCAGAAGTTCTGAGAGGAATTGTGGGCGCACCCAAATACTATAGGACTGATTACCTACATCGATGACATACCTTGCTGGGGCATGGTCGTAGATTTATGTTTATGAATTTTTAAAATTTGTGAATATTCTAGGCAAGAGTGTAAAATTCGACAAGGAAAATGATCCCAGTCACGCCAGTATCCAGGCTGGGTAAGACCGGATGTCTTCTGGGATGATTTCTAAAATTAATCACTCGACAGTCGGTAGGCTTTTATAGCTCGCAGGTGTAGGCAGAGGATCGTGGTTGGGAGCCCACGTTAAACTTTAGGCCCGGTCTAAACCTCATAGTTGGTAAAAGGAGACTTTTAAATATTTATATAGATACCCACAGTTAGTCAAGAAATCAAGAGAATTGTAAGGGGGCATGAGAAAAGACTCCATTCTCATGGGATTATTGAAGTACTGCAGCTTTTGAATACCACCAGAACAGGACACAGAATCAAACCATCTGATCTTGTGTAGTGTTGTCTTATCAGTTAACTAATAAAAAAAGTATAATTTATTTTAATATTATAGTACATCTAATGTATAAATTATCTCAGTCCTATTCGAAGTAACTGATTAGAGACGCAATCTGTTTTTGACTCTGACTATCTAGTGGCTTCGGCATTTTCAATCAGAATTATTACCCTGATTGAAAATACAGCAATCAATATAAGCAAAGCGTCATAACAAGGTTTGTCTTTTTATTATTTATAACTTCTAAATATTATTAGGACTAATTGAGGAATTTTGTAGACGTTTTGTCAAGGCGAATTTTGTAGACTGTTTCCGTTACATGGTCAAACGTACCGGACAGCATTTTATCTCTTTTTAACTAGAATAAAATGAGAAGAAAAATACTGTCGAATCTTAAAACGAATTTATAAACGAGCCTTGTAGTGAATTAACAGATCAATTGAAAAATCCCCGGCCTATCATAGTAACAAACCTTTTTTTGGCAAAATTAGTTTTTTTTATTCCACATAATTCCCTTCAAGGGTGATATACTGATTATAGCGACCCTCCAACTTTTCAGTGCCATTTTTGTAATACGATTTGTCCTTTTTTTCAAAATAGACCTCAGTTTCGACGATCACCTCTTCATTCGACGAAGATTTCTTCCCAGCGGGAATTCCTTTGAGATCTGAGAACAGGAAATAGTCGCTGGGAGGCAGATCTGGAGAATTCAGTGGATGGATGGATTTTTGCCATCGTTTTCATTGACTTGTGACACGGCGCATTATCTTGGTGAAGCAGCACTTTCCTTTCCTTCAAATGCAGCAATTTTTCAGCGATTTCGTCCTTCAAACGGTTCAATAACTCTATGTAATAGTCCCTGTTGATGGTCCTTCCTTTTTCAAGGTAGCCAATGAAAATTAGCTTGCCATAACCTTGCCAGCCGACTGTTGCGATTTTCCACACTTTGGAGCGGGTTCATCGTGCGAAGTCCACTCAGATGATTGTCGATTGGACTTCGGAGTGAAATGATGGAGCCATGTTTCATCCATTGTCACATATCGATGCAAAAACTTGATATTAGTGACTTGGTTTATTACGCTTGATCATCTTCAAACACTGCTCCGAATCATCAACTCGTCGTTGTTTTTGGTGAAAAGTGAGCTCGCGCGGCACCCACTTTGCATAGAGCTTTCTCATACACAAATATTCGTGAATGATATGATGTAAACGTTCAGTTGATATCTTTAGAGTGTCTTAGGATTTTTTAATGTTTTCGTCGGTAACAACCTCTTTAGGACGTCCACTGCGTTCACCTTCTTCGGTGCTCATTTTCCCACGTCTAAACTTGACATATCAGTTCTTTATGGTTGATTTTCCTGGGGAAGTGTCCGGAAACTAGGCATCAAGCCAAGTATATTCAACTGTATTTTTCCCATCAAAAAGCAATATTTTATCAACACGCGAAATTCCCTTTTATCCATTTTTTTCACAATAACAAAAGTTGCTTCACTCAAATTGCTACAATTCACTAACTAATGATCCGACAGCTGTCAAATTTATACACGCATATTTGGAGAGGTAGGGCTAACTAAAGAATATATGGATTTAATTTTAGTAGGGCCATCTATGTATCAGGCCGATGACTTTTCAATTGACCTGTTAAAATCATCTTGATGTGAGCTTTATTCGAGATAAAACTTTTGAAATTTATATAAACGGTGTGTAGGTTGACAAATGGTCAACAAAGATTAAATCCAAATTTATTAAGAAAAATGGACATAGGTAATTACAGAAGAGTTTTAGGAGAAATAATTTTGTTGTTTAATTAGTTTATTTGCATTAGAAATTTGTTATATGTCAAAGTCAAAATAAACTAAAAGTCAACATTAACGGGGTAACATTGCGACGTCTTGATATCGTAAGTTTAGATGATGTGTTATCTATAGTCTACTGAATTCTATTCTCTATATTCTCTATTTTAGTATTCTAGTAGCTGTGAACATATAACATCAATGTTTAATGTAATTGTTGATTGCGGACGATATATGTGTATAGATATGTGTGTAATTTTTCAGAATTATACATAAGCATTAGTTTAGAGTGTATGGGGAGAGGATGAATACTAACTGTTTTGTAGATATACTAAATACATTAGGGAGAATACAGTGATTCAGATATTAAAATGACTTGATAAGGAAATACACCATCGCTGGAAACAAAAACTAAACATAAAAGGATAAATATGCTTCTAGTGCAAGTAAAGTACATTACTTGTATATACATTTTGTACATACATTGTTAGATTAGTCCTCCACTGGATACCACTACAAAAAAAAATGGCTAGAAGTCTAATTCATGGGTAGTATGGAAAAGAGTTCAATGTAAATATAATAAAACAACTGTAACCTGTAAATTATTGTAGCTGTATAACTAACTGTAGTTTAAGTTATTCGATAACATATACATTAGATGTACTAAAATGTTAACATAAATTATATTTGATAGCATTTTTTTCATTATTTTATTTATTTTAGAATTTTGTTATAGGTAAAAGACAAAATAAACTAAAACTCAGAGTTAATGCGGCAACATTGCACCAGATAGTTTGAATAGACTATATATTTTAATAACTAATCTTTGAGTACACATTTTAGTATCGTTAATACTGTGCACGACAATTCTGAAAAAAATTAAAAACCTAATCTTACTATCAAGTTTACTGAGGCGGATAAGTTTACATTAATAGCGCATGAACAAACCAGTTTAAACGTAAGACTCAAAAGTATAGACTATTTGCTTGATATAGATGATCATCTGCAAAAAGGCCACCCCAACATTAAGAGAGAAATCAGAATATGAGGTAAATTAGCCCTTTTAAATTAAGGAACCAGAAAAGCCCTAGATAACATAAACAATGTTTAATAGAGTTCGTATTAAGCACTTAGCAATCAGATCAAAGCACTAAAATTATAAATAGAATTGCTTCGAAATATGCCTGCTTGCCATTACAGGCAGCATGTTCCAGAATGTTTTGGTTCTGGTATATTCTAGAGCTCTAAAATATCTTTCAAAATACTAAGATGCCGAAAAAATATGGATATTTTGGCCGATATCTTTCTGACCGACATATAAAAATATTTTTTAAACATTATACATAACATTATAAAATTGATACTTAATATTAAAGGTTAAGTTAAGGTAAGGTCGCCCGACACCCCTGCACTATACTAACCTTGGATATTCGTCAGACTGTCATAGGTATCCAGAAAGTGACATATCAATGTGCTGTTAGATTTCGCATAATTGTAATAGAATTTATATAATGTAACCGTTTTAAAATTGGTTATGTAGTATACAAATAGTACGACAGAAAATATAATACCCAATATAACATTTCTCCTGAAACACATTATGAAACACCGGCACTACGAACTAAAAATATATATATTTAAACTGTGTATACGCTAGTTAAGTTATATTATCATGCTCATTATATTATCACACACCCACTCTTACCTGTATTTATTACTACATTATAGGATTAAGGGTATAAGATAGCGATAACAAAAAAAAGATCAAAAAAGAATAAGATAATTTGTGTTTTTAATTGTGATCGTCCTTAGGAAAAAGTGTAAAATTCGACTAGAAATACCATCCCTATCTCATTGTTTTCTTCACTTTTAGGATTAAGTCAAGCACTCAGGACTAATAATGAATACTTAGGAAAGATGGATTAGGCCTACATGGGACACCACGACAAAATAAAAAAAAACACTCGTGGAACTCAATAAGACTTCAACTGTTGTCTTGTTAGGTATAATATATTCTTTTATAAAAATGTATTCTATTCTACCTAAACATTGTATTTATTCTTTATTTTAATATTTTATATTGTGATTTGTATGTGTGTGTCTAATTGTATATTACTTAGATTATATTAATTTTTATTTTATTCTATTTGTTGCAATACAATTTGTTATATGATATAATATTTCTGCATAATTTATCTGCTCCGGGGAGTTATATAAACAGAAAGAAATAATAAATGACAAAGCTTCAAATCCTATGTTATCAATTCATTCCAAGCGCTTTCTATTAGGCACATATATTATATTTACGCTATCCTCAAAATTCATGACACTTCATTTAAACATTTAGCTTCTTTCATCTTTTGAAATATCTGTCAAAGATATCTAACTAAATCAAGAAGATATTAGTATATTACCAAAAATCTTTTAGAAATATGACCACTTTTTATTCTTACTTTTAGTATATTCTTCAAATAAGTTCTTCAATGTTATTCACATGTTATACATTTGTATTATCTGCCGCTAATGTTCTCTATGAAATAATAAATAATTATATAACCTTTACAATATGTAAAATATATAGAAAAGGATGCGTAGCTGTGAAATCTGTCAGGCTAGATTAGAACCATAGAATAATGGAGATTCAATTCAATAGGAGACTCTGATGCAAAGTTTTGTTTTGCCCAACATCCAGAGGGCGCATAATTAGCCACTCAAATAACATGATTGGTCAATTTAAATCTCTATTATAGGCACCTGTAAGGAAGATATTTACTGTGAAGACATTTGAATGGCTCATTAGTAATGCTTGACATGTGGCAGCCTTGATGTCATATTTAATTGACCAAGGAAATTAAAAAAACAATATTTTTCTTTAATACATTTATAAAATAAAATTCAATTAAATATAATATGTAAAATTAACTAAATATAAATATAATCTGTAAAAATAAATAAGGATAAATATAATCGATAACAATAAATATATAATGTAAATTTAACTATAAATTATAAAAATAAAAAATAAATTAAATATATCTATAAGATATAAATATTATATACGTATAAATAACATCTTTTTCCATTTTCATATTTGTATAGTGGGATCAATTTAATCTATAATATATCTATTATGGGTTTACCCAAAAGTATATAGCACACCTTATTATTTGTAATATTTTATCTGGAAAATTATTATGTACTATAAAATTAAAAATGTTATATTATCGACGTGGCAATATCGCAGGATAAAATAAAAGAGTTTAAAATTAAAAGAAGAGGTTAAAAGAGACCTACTGAAATGTTTCGCGACGTCCAACATGTAGATGTCGCTACTTTTAACATATTACTGATTTTGTTCGCTATGCTAAGCGCCGCGAAGGGATCTGATTGGTTCATTTCGTTCAATGGTTTGTTTATTTTTTTATACATCATTTTCAATGTACCTTATATAGAGAAGTGTGTGGTTAGCTTTTTATAACGTTTATACATTAAATTATTATTTTATTTTATTAGTATTTACAAGTCGGTAGTTGAAATGCATTCTAGTTCTAGGAAGTGTAGTGTGCCCGGATGCACAGATAAATGGAAATGCATCATCGTTTTCCGTTTAAAAAGTACCTGGCGATCTTTAAGAAATTAGTAGAAAACATTGAAAATCTTAAACTGGTGGGATTAAACATGAAACAGATTTATGATCATTACCTCGTGTATCATAGATATTTTTGTGATATTTTGAAAATTTCCTTTAAGTACTTCTGAACAATTTAGTAATGGTGAAAATAATATCACGAGCCCAGGATATTTATAAATAAAAGTGGATCAAAATAAAAATGGTATAGGAGGTAAATGGAAGGATTCAGCCACATTTCTGTTCATAATTGTTACCATTAATTTTTAAACTGTCTTAATATATTTGTAGTGCCTATTTCCATCGTTCTAGGCCCACAACCAGGGTGTTTGAAGAAAGTGTCATTGGCATTTGAACAAAGTCCAGAAAGTAGTGGAAAAGTTTGTATTAACTTAGCCAGTATCCCCCTTTCTGCTCATTTTTACCGTTAATTACTTGACTCTATAACTTCAGTTCCAGGTGTTCCTATAGGAGCACATATAGTTAAGTTTTACGTACACTATGGTAAAATCTCAGGTTATTTAGTAAAAATTAAAAAAAAGAAATTAAGTATGATTTTTGTTTATATGCATGTTTGTTATGCAATGTTTTATATGCAATTATGAATAAATCAGTAGGCCCACAAATTGAGACTGATTTTATAGAGGCCATATCTCGTGCCTCAGACTTCAACAAAATTTTTTTTCAGTAGATCATTGAACTATGTCTTTTATTTTATTCAGCGACTTTGCTTCGTCGATAATAAAACAAAATTTTTGTCAAATGTTTTTTAAAAAATGTTAATTTGAAACTCTTCAATTGTACATTCCATAATGATCTTTCGGGTGAATAGAATACTAAGAGGGAAAGACTCAAAGTTTGCTTTTAGTATAAGAAAACAAAAAGACAGAACTCTGATAGATCCTATTAAGTTGATGGAACTAAACAAATATGAAAAAGGAAAAAGACGGAAGAGATTATTTCGATTTACATTGCACCGAAGTTTTTTTGCTTATGATTTTATATATATATATAATATTTATACTTTATAGATAAATTTACATTATATATTTATTGTTATAGATTAGAGATTAGATTTATATTTATTTATTTTTACATATATTTATATTTAATTGAATTTTATTTAATAAATTTATTTCAGAAAAAAATTGTTTTATTTAAATTTCATTGGTCAATTAAATATGACGTCAAGGTTGTCACGTGCTAAACATTATTAATGAGTCAATCAAATGTCACATGTTTTACTGTTCACAGTAAAATATTTTTCTTACAGGTGCCTATAATGGAGATTTAAATTGACCAATCAAATAATTTGAACGGCCCATTATGGCGCCCTCTGGATGTTGGGCAATGCAAAACTTTGCGCCAGAGTTCCCTATAGAGTTGCATCTTTATCACTCTATGATTAGAACAAATGCGCATGTGCAGTTCTGGCCGATCAAAACTTTCTGTAGCGTCTTTTTACTGTCGTCCACCAACGCTAAAGTAGCATACAATAAACTGAATTCAATGCATTCGCTTTTTAATCTTTGTGCATGTTCCAATTTTTTCAAATTTATGGTATTATTAGGTATTATTACATATGTCTTTTTTCCACTTGTTAATGTAAAAGTTGGTTGGTAGTTTTAGTTAAATTCTACATTTACATTATTCTTCTATTACGAAATATTTAATAGAGAAAATTAGCAGCAGACTATACGAAAATACCTGTATCTTATAGTAAAATATTATAATTTAATAATAATATTTTATAGGCTGCAATCGAACAAAGCGATACTCAAGCTAGATAATAAGAAAATAGTTTTTATTACACGGATTATTACACCAATATTTTCGCGCATGTATCTAAATTATGACATACAAAATATAATTTTATTTAAATTACAAAACGCAAATTATAAAATACAGCAGATGCTAGGATAACTAAATTGTATAGAAGCTATACAGCCCAGTTTATTCAGTAAAAGAAGAATTTCCTTTCAGGACTAGATTTGTAAATATACCATCAGACAAACAGCCTTTTGTTGGGGACTGAATAAAAGGAAACAATATTTCTGCAGGTATTGATTGTTCTACTAATTTAAATTCTGATCAACCCAGAGTAAAAGTAAAAATGGAAAGTGTTCATATTTGTTTCGTACTTATATTTTTCTGATTTTGCAGATCAAATATTTCCAACGAATAAAAAACGATTAATAAATGTATCAAATATTTAAGAAAAGAAGAAAGAAAAGAAGAGACATGTGGGTTATATTTATGACAACGAAAATGTTTTCAAATTTGTTGAAAATGGCAATTATAGATAACACGGCATTTTTTTGTGTCTTGTATAAATATTTGCACTGATATATTAATAGTACTTAAAATGAATTAGGTTATACTTAAGGAAACCTATATTTAATCCGTCATAATACTAATGCGTTACCACCTAGATTTATTACATTTGTTTTCATAATAAATCTAAAAATTATAAAATTTAATGGTGTTTATTCAAGCAATTTCAAAATATTTACCTGAAATATTAGTCATACCTAATATATTCCCATATCAAGTGATATCAGGATGCCAATGTATATCCATGTATCATAATATATTAACTACAAAAATTGTAGTAGAAAATTAAAGATTACATTGTAATGTTTATTTAATACTGTCTCGTACATCTGTACCATTTATGATTAGTTTAGTATGAGACACTGCCATAGCGGACTTGTATTTATTCCTTATTCGTGGGAATGCTCTGACTATGAAACGACTCAGGATTATGGTAGAGATTATTTTCCCATCTCAATAAAATTCACCAATGGCCCTTCCTCACTTAGCAGCTCCAGTAATCCAAAAGACGTATCCTACCTTTTCAAAAGCAGTATAGCCCATTTATATATTTTCAAACTTCATTCTCCCTCCTCAGTTCATCGAGGATGATAATGAGTGCACTTTCCTTACTGATGAGAACACCGTTTTAACTTCAATAAAATCATCAGCTCCCATTCCCGTGGTTTACCAAGGAGTGCAAAAATACCATAGAATTACATCTAAAGGCACTAAAACTACACTTTTCGTCGAAATACAACCTAGACAACCTTCTGAAATTGGACGATTTGACGACGACCAACGAAGGTTTGTTGGAATTCGTTTGCAATCCGTAGAGTGTCGGTAACATCAAAAGAAATGAATGGACTCGACGAATGCGTTGTGGACGGTCGGTATGTATACTATAATCACAATCGCCGTTGAAAAATACGGATTCACGCCCAACGCACGCTTGATCATAACAACAAATACAATATGTACGTTTCATAGAAGGCCAACGAATGTTCGGTATCCAACGCCGAATCTTATTCGTTGCCCTTCGTTAGCCCAGTCTGTATGCAGCATTAGACGAATGACTAACCGATGCAGAAGATATAGGCCCCATCCTTGGGCTCACTTTTCGAATGTCCCTGACGTATTTTGATCGGAACTTTCACACTCAACAATAGTTTCAATAATCAGGGACATCAGTCCGGCTACATCTTCTCCAGCATCTTTTTCCTAACCAAATGGAACATAACAGGTAAATTGAAAAATTCCCCGGCCTAAACCATAGATGGCGATATTAGAATTAAATGTTTTTTAGTTAACCCTAACCCTCAAAAGATGCTTGTATTAATTTGATAGCTGTCGGATCATGAGTGTGTGAATTACAGCATTTTGAGTGAAGCAACTTTTGTTATTGTGAAAAAAAAATGGATAAAAAAGAATTTTGCGCGTTGAAAATATATTGCATTTTAAAGGGAAAAATACAGTTGAAGTAAAACCTTGGCTTCATCCCGAGTTTCCGGACACTGCCCTAGGAAAATCAGCCATCAAAGATTGATATGCTAAGTTAAACGTGGTGAAATGAGCAGTGAAGACGGTGAACAGACTGGACGCCCAAAAGAGGTTGTTACCGACGAAAAAAATGACCGTAAATTTAAATTGAATAGAATAGAATAGCAGATACTCTAAAGATATCAATTGAACATGTACATCATATCATTCACGAATATTTGGGTATGAGAAAGCTCTCTGTGAGCGCGAGCTCACTTTTGCTCAAAAATAATGACGAATTGATGATTCGGAGCAGTGTTTGAAGATGATCAAGCGTAATAAACCCGAGTTTTTGCGCTGATATGTGACAATGGATGAAACATGGCTCCATCATTTCACTCCCAAGTCCAATCGACAGTCATCCGAGTAGACTGCATACGATGAATCCGCTCCAAACCGTGGAAAAACGCAACAGACGGCTGGCAAGTTTATGGCGTCTGTATTTTGGGATGCGCATGGAATAATTTTTATTGACTACCTTGAAAAAGGAAAGACTATCAACAGCAACTATTACATAGCATTATTGGTCCGTTTGAAGGACGAAATCGCTGAAAAATGGTCGCATTTGAAGAAAAATAAAGTGCTGCTTCACCAAGACAACGCACCGTGTCACAAGTCAGTAAAAACGATGGCAAAAATCCATGAATTTGGCTTCGAATTGCTTCCTCATCTACCGTTTTGTCCAGATCTGGCCACTAGCGACTATGTCCTGTTCTCAGATCTCAAAAGAATGCTCACTGAGAAGAAATTTTCATCGAATGAGGAGGTGATCGCCGAAACTGAGGCCTATTTTTAAGCAAAGGACAAATCGTACTACAAAAACGTTATCGAAAAGTTGGAGGGTCGCTATGATCAGTGTATCACTTTTGAAGGGAATTATGTTGAATAAAAAAAACTAATGTTGCCAAAAAAAGTGTTTTACTATGGTAGACCGGGGACTTTTCAATTGACCTGTTATCGCATAGATTATTAAAAGTTATGAAATAGTCTTAAAGAATTTTAATTGGGACACATAGGATATAAGACAAAGTAGAAAACAATAGATAAATGAAAGCCACCGAAAGCCAAAATGAACTAAAACTCGAAATTAATGCGGTAACATTGCGAAGTTTTGACGTCATAAATTTAGATGACATGAGTTCACTATTATATTGAAGTGAAATTCTAATTAATTAAGAAAAACGGTCAAATTTGGGTAAATGTTCAAACATTCTGCCAATAATGCCAAAAATTCTTCCTATTTATCATCTTATGGTACTTATGTAACATTTTGTAACTATTTTAATCTTATATCTTATATTATTTACGGTTATTTAAAATCATTTTATCGATTTTTTAATATTTCCATCGGTAACAACCTCTTTTGGGCCTCCACTGCGTTCAGCGTCTTCGGTGCTCATTTCACCACGTCTAAATTTAGCATACCAATCTTTGATGGTTGATTTTCCTGGTATAGTATCCGGAGACTCGGCGTCAAGCCAAGTTTTTGCTTCAACCGTATTTTTTCTCTTCAAAATACAATATTTTGTCAACACGCGAAATTCCTTTTTATCCATTTTTTTACAATAACAAAAGTTGGTTCACTCAAAATGCTATAATTCACAAACTAATAATCCGGAAGCTGCCAAATTTATACACGTATCTTTTGAGGATTAGGGCTAACTAAAAAATATATGGATTTAATTCTGGTAGTGCCATATATGTGTCAAGCCAGTTACTTTTCAATTGACCTGCTAGCATGGAAAGAACTGTGAGACGATCTTCAATCATACGATTTCTGAGAAACCTTTTGATGCGCTTTAGTGTTGAGAAACAACTTTCGGCCTCTGATGTTGGCATGGAAGTTGTTACCATAATTTCTAATTATTGTCTAGTCTCCTTCAACATATCTCCTATATTGTTTGCTATTAAAAATTTAACGAACATATCAGGACGGTATTAATACATCAATATGTATTTCTTAAATTAAAATGAAACTAATCTACTCAAGCTGAAGTTAAGAATACACTTATACAGTAAACAGATTCGTGTGGTTTGGTTCCCTTCAATCTTTTGAATTTCTGCCTGTTATCCAGTATCTGTATTGTCCACGTTGCTATAATTTAGTAACCTTATTTCCTGTTTTAAGGAGAAATCTTAGATCACTTCGTGTATCCATTTGATTTCAAGGTCATCGTGCAGCTCTTCGTTGGTTACTTAGCGATAAGCATTGATAATTAATCATAGAAATTGTTTTGGGTTCATTAGATTACTAGTTGGTTTGGTGTCTTAGTGCAACCCCATATTTACAACCTATAGGTTCAAATCCGCTTTATGATTCACTGATAAATCAATCTCTTTGATGTTAGGTCATGTTGGGAATACGTTCCGAGTAACCAGTACAGTTGCTTGACTTTGAGCCTAATCTACACTGTTTTTTGGTGATAATTCTAATTTAACATCGAGATATATTCCGAGGTTATTCCGAGGTTAGATATATTCCGAGGTTAGCTGATTCTGCTTGAAGAATCGGATATTCGTCAAGTGATATAAATAGGCTTATGTCATTTCGTCGCAATGCCAGTCCAGTCTCTAGTCCATTTGTAAAACTTGTTGACCGCTGCTTGTACTTTTTCTACAGCATTTGAAAGAGATACATCTTTTGCCATCATGTACCAAGTACTGTTTCTTTTGTTGTTGGGATATCAGCAGTATAGCGCAACGCACTTTTTTTGTTACATTAATTATTACATATATTTTTTTAAATAAGTGTTTTTATTAAATTTACAGGTGTAACTATTCCCTCTACTTGCACCAGATTTCTTAATTTTGATATCTGGTAATGGTCTACCTTTTCCTTTAAATTCCAACTTTTCTTCATAAGAATATTAAAAAAATAGATATTTCCCTGGCTCGAACTTCCATTGCAGTTTTTTTAATCATTTATTATAATAATAATTAGTGAATGGTAAGAAGAATGTAGTTTTTGGTAAGTAATTGAAAATATTTTAGTATTTTAGTGAAATTATATAATTATTTTTTGGGAGCTCTGTAGTACTGCAGCGTTCATGCACCAACTAATATTAAAAATAGTGCTAGTCTACATGTTATTTATCCCTGTATTACAAGCCGATACGACAAGAATGTTCCTCGATCGGCATACCAACCCGCTAATAGCAACGATAATTTTTAAAATATTTCACGTCAGTCCCGCTGCGAACGTCCTTGCTCACCGAAGGTCAAACGATAATCACTAATTACTAACGATAGAGAGGTAAAGAAATAATAATATATACAGGGTATATTTTTTTTAATGAACATTACAAAATCAGATGTTACTACTTAACTCTCAAATAAAAATAATTTAGTATAAATTATCTACGTTAACTAAATAATTACAAATCTTATTCTAAAAATATTCAAGAACATTTGCTATCGTTCTCGGGCAATATTTTTTAGCAAAATGCAGGTAAGGTACGTCACCACTGGTAATATCAATGCGTTCATCAATACTTAATTTATTCCAGAGATGCAACATATAACTCGACTGGGATTTATTCTTTACATGATCTAGTTCGTCTTTATTAAAAAATAGCCGCCAAGCTGGATAGAATATTGGATAAAAGGCAGCTGTTGGTAAAATGTGAAAATTTTCGCAAGATTTTCCTATGAAATTTTTGATATGTGGTACCTTGCATAAACGTTGAGCCAATCTGGGAAAAGATCAAGATATTGTAATAAAATCGAGGGGCTAATCATAATATTGAAACAATATAGTGATATACTAACTTGGTGACTATATATGGACCAATAATGCCCCAAACGTTTCCATCGTAATGCTGGGCAATATCATTTAAACACGACTCCACATGTTTATGTCCAATTCCATATTTATTAAATCCCATAATTCCACTGGCAAGATGGAAATCGTCCTCGGCTCCAGCAAAGTTTTCCGGTATATCACCCAAGTTTTTAATCACTACTACATCCAAATCGGCATAGATACCACCATATTTCCATAACAGTAAATATCTGAAGTGAGTAAATACGCTTAAAAACTAATCAACTTTTTCCAAGATTTTAAAAAATGAAAATGAAAAAGAAAAATGATCAAGCTAATATCGATTTAATTGAAGAGGTTTAAGGAAAACGAGGTAAATCCTCTAGAACAATACTTAATAAAGTTTATTATAATAATACGTCATTAATTGTTATATATTGATATTATAGGAATGATAATTTAGTGACTTGCCCCTATAACATTCTGCATATTGCGTTAGCACTTTATCAAAACCAGAAATATTAATTTTTTCTCTCGAAATTTTATTCTGAAGGTTATAAAAAAAGATCCAAAATGGATAAATATCGATACACTGGAATAAGTATTTCTAAAAACATTTTTCAAAAATAGTATTAATATATCGAGATAAAAAAATATAGTGAATATATCTATTATTTCTGGTCTATCTGTTAGTTCTATTTTTTCTGTTAAAGTTTCTGATAGCTTCAAGACTTATATACTTGGACATGATGCTGGATACCAAGTTCAAGGAGAAAGAGCATGTTTGCTAATAAATGAGTAGCAGTTTGTGGTTGTAATACCAGTTAGCTCAACTTCTATAAAGGCGCCAATAATATAAGGTCATACATTGTAATAAACATTGTAGAAATGTTTATTCAACAACCTCGATTACCTAAGAACATCACTGGTATGACTTAGAGCATATTTTCCTGTGTGAATTTTTCGCGACTTCCGTAAGTCATTAACTGGTGAGCTTTTCACAAATCTATCCATACTGACGTGTAATAACTTTATATTGGGGTAATGCTGTAATTCTTTTATGATTCGACTTGATTCAGTGCCCGCAGAACTTGAAAAAGTACCTAAAAATCCTATAATTCAGAAGGTTTATTTATTAAATATACTGGCTTACCAGGTGACAAATACAGCAAATACACTGTTCTTTCAGGGTTTGCCAAAGCCGCACTTTCAACAGCGCATGCTTGCCTAGGATGTATTGTCAAGTGACCATTATCATATGAGTTACAAGAGGTTTCGACGAAAAATATAGACGTCTCTTCAGCAATGTTGGTGTCTATAAAAATATTAACCAATTAACCGAAAGAACATTCCTAGAAATCAGTTTCAAGTAAATGTTTCTTAGAAGTTCTCTATTAAAATATTAAATATAGTGTTTACTTTATTTAGTCATCAATACTTAGAAACACTGAAATAAATAAAATGGAAAATATCATAGCAATCTGATAACACTGTTGTACTTGCCAGTTGTTTCCCAGATAGGGAAAGGGCTAGTCAATAACTGTAGTATTTAATTAACAATAAAAATACGTAAACGAACATATAGAAAATAAATATTAAGATATAATATATATATATATATATATATATATATATATATATATATATATATATATATATCAAGTGTATATATGTATATATGTGTGATGTATCAAGTCACTAGTGATATTAAATCACAATAGGTGCTTACACAGAATCATGTAAACTATCTCGTATCTACTTAGGAACGATACATTCTTACAGGAAATATCTGAACAATTCGATATTCTGATTTTTTATGCATTCGTAATAGTATATCAAATAGTGACAAGCATTTAAAACTCGGGCATCATTTACAGCTGGTATAAAACTAATTTAAATAAGAATACGTTAAAAAACATAAAGATTAAAAGTAAAAAGCATTCGAAATTAAAATAGCCGATTAGGATTGGATAATCAACGAACAAATTCAATAATAATTTTACGCTATCAGCTTAATTATTTAAATAACACTCTAACCTTGAATGTTTGGAAGACTGTCGTAGGTATCCAGAAAATGACATATCAGTGTGCTATTAATCCCTGTATAATTGTAATAAACTTTATAAAAAGCAACCGTTTTAAAAGTAGCTATGTAATATATTAATAATATACTAAGAACTATTATATATAATATAAAAGTATACGATTTCCTTCTGAACATTACGATACCTTTAAAAGTAGATATGAAACATTAAAAATAAGGTATTTTAATGTGAAAATTTAGCCTGATAATGGTTCTTATGAAGGAAAAAGGTGAGTGATAGAACAAGAGGACTTGTTAAAAACAAGAACGAGATAAAACATAAAACAGTATAAACGATTACACATTAATAATAAGGAAGATTTATCATCTAAATCTTATAATCTCACTTAATAGTCATGCTAAAACCTGGCAACATGCATTGACTTACGAAACTCACTAAAAGTTACCGATAATTTTCAGTGTATTATATTTCTGAGCATCTGAATTTCTGCTGATAAAATAACAAACAGAAGCTAGCCGAACAATTTCAAGCATGGTATTCAAAGAATTACATTCAGAATATATTAGTTTTAGTACAACATGGGGCAAAAGTACCGCTACCATTTCGATTGCCTATAACTTTGCTCAGAGAAAAGATAAGTAAGTTTGGTTTTCACAAAAAGTTTATTTGGTCTATACATTTTGATTTTTTTCGTTATGATTAAAAAATGATATATTATAATTATATATAAAATATTAAATTAATTAATATTAAAATTATATATAAAAATTGTATATATATATATATATATATATTTATATATATATATAAATATATTTATATATATATATATATATATATATATATATATATTTATATATATATATATATTTATATATATATATATATTTATATATATATATATATATATATATATACATATATATGTATATATATATATATATATATATATATATATATATATATATATATATATATATATATATATATATATATATTTCTTCCTCAATTATAGAGCTATTTTGGGGGGAAACATCGTTGACCCTCTGATATCATGTGTGCTTTTGCGTTCTTCCTCTTACATTATCATTTTACTTAACCTTCTACCAATTTATAATTATCTAATTTCCTATGCTATACCTTATAGTTATTAATTTGTTTATTATGATTTCGTACTGATACACCAATAGATTTTTTCTAAAACGAAATTAATATGACATAATTATATACTAGAAATGTGGCGATCAAATGAATGTTTACTTTCTGGTGGCTCATGACATCATAGTAATAATTCCAAAAGATGTTAGCAATATAATGCATTATGCATTAGTGCAATTCTACTGTATATAAAATAATAAAACAAAACTAATATTACTAAATGTAGTTTAACATTATGTTATATCTAATACATATATTTTCTATAGTCATAAAATAGAGTCATAAAGTAGAGTCATAAAGTATAGTCAATGGTGTAGGGTTGTTTTATTATATCTATATTGAATTTTTTCCATACCACCTATGAGGTGGAGTTTTAGGCACATTTTTATATAACCGTATGTTATGGAGTTCTAATCCATCTAGTTAACCATTTTTTATCTACAGTCCATCAAAGTTGTTCTGTACATACGTCATCAAGGTGTTTAATGTAGTACCTGCAGTAATTTGTAAAATCGTTTTAGAATCATACAGTATTTTCCTTCTCCTTTTATTCTAATTAAAAAAAAATACAATGTGTCTGATAACTATTAACGTCTAACCGAACTAGCCTGTCAGAGTCATCCGGTTGTCAAACGTATGAAAAATTCTTCAAAACAATAGTGATAAGAGGATATAACCGATAAACGCTTTTTTAATGCTTTGCTTGTTTTGAAAAATTTCAAATCGCTGCTTATTATTACTCTTATTGAAAATTTCGAAGCAACACAGAACAGACTGCGTTTCTAATCGGTTGCTTAAAACAGGAACGAGATAACGAAGTTCCCCTCTTGCCAGTAAAATTCGTTGTTAACAAAACTGTAGGAAATGTTATTGTAGAGTTTAAAAGATCTATGTGCACAGATATGTGTGTAATTTAAATTGTTCAG
Source organism: Rhynchophorus ferrugineus (assembly GCF_030347505.1). NCBI lineage: Eukaryota > Metazoa > Arthropoda > Insecta > Coleoptera > Curculionidae > Rhynchophorus > Rhynchophorus ferrugineus. The sequence goes on along the minus strand of NW_027472580.1, from coordinate 82,284,616 downwards.
AATATACTGGATATATCAGGAAATAAGTCAGGAGAGAAAGTATAGTAACTGTTTTGCAGATATGGCAAGTGCGTTAAGGAGAATGCAGTGATTAAATCTAATTGCATCAAGAAAAATGTATACAGGTATTAACAAAACAAACGAAGGAGAAATACAGTGATATAAAAATATCTTTACAAGGAAATACTGTAGCGAAGGACACAAGAACTAAGCGTATAAGTAAAATATATTACTTGGATATTCAATTGTTAATTAGGTGAATTAGGCCTCCAGGGGATACAACTACAAACGCGCCTGAAAATTTAACTTATAGGTGGTATGGAAAAGAGTTAAATGTAAACGTAATCAAACACAACCCTAACCTACAAACTATTATAACTGTGTACTCAATTGTAGTTTTAAGTCCTTGGATAATATATGCATTAGATTTACTATAATATTAAAATAAATAATATACAATAACAGCATTTCTGTTGAATTGTTTTATTTAAATTAGAATATTGTTAGAGTTAATATGGCAATATTTCGACCTTTTGACGTCACAACTTTAGATGACATATGAACAAAATAACTTTGAATAGGCTGTAAGTAATGAATTTTATTTTTATTAGACGGCATATTTACTATTTTACTTTTGATTATTGTTTTCTTCGTTGCTGTGTTCCCATCTCACGTATAGCGTATCAATTTATTATGATGTAAATGTGTTTCTCTACAGTGCATCTTTCTTCAGACCTGTTGCTAAAGAAAAAGTAAATAACATAAAAAACAGAAACGATTAATTTATATTCAATGTCAATTTGAAATAGTTCTCCTTCGAAGACTTGCATATTCCAAGAAGTTTTCTGAGAATACTTTCCAGATTAACAGTTTTCTTTGAAATAATTGTATCAAATTTTGATTATATCGTATATTGTGATATATAAATTGACAGAACATCGAAAAAAATGCTAATTTTTTATATCTCATTCCGAATAGAAACAACGGTACGGTCTGATTTTGAGACGAATTTACAAACTCTAATTAGTATTGAATTCAACGTTGTGATGACGTCAGTTCACTATTATGCCACCACAGTCATAAACAACTGAAATATGTAATAATACATATAAAAAGTATATTTATTCTAATGAACATTACAATTTTAGATTTTACACTTAACGTATAAAAATAATTTAGTAAATTACATTGAAATAGTTAACTAAATGTTTGCAAAGCCTGTTCTAAAAATATTCAACAACATTTGCTATCGTTCTTGGACAAAATTTTTTTGCAAAGTGTAGGTAAGGTACATCATCACTGGTTATATCAATGCGTTCATCAATGCTTAATTTATTCCAGAGATGCAACATATAACTCGACTGGGATTTATTCTTGACATGTTTCAGTTCGTTTTTATTAAAAAATAGCCGCCAAGCTGGATAGAATATTGGATAAAAGGCATCTGTTGGCAAAAGGTAAAAATTTTCACATGATTTTCCTGTGAAATTTTTGATATGTGGTTCCTTGCATAAACGTTGAGCCAATCTGGGAAACGAACAAGATATTGTAATAAAATCGAGGGGCTAATCATAATATTGAAACAATATAGTGATATACTAACTTGGTGACTATATATGGACCAATAATGCCCCAAACGTTTCCATCGTAATGCTGGGCAATATCATTTAAACACGATTCCACATGTTTATGTCCAATTCCATATTTATTAAATCCCATGACACCACTAGCCAGATATACATCGTCCTGTGCCCCAGCAAAGTTTTCTGGGATTGGATCCAAGTTTTTAATTACCACTACATCCAAATCGGCATAGATACCACCATATTTCCATAACAGTAAATATCTGAAAGGAACAAATATGCGTCAACTAATAAAATGTATATTATCAATTAGTTTTTTTTCATATATAAAAAGTTTCTATAAATAATCCTAATATTATGAATCTTCTATTATGACGGTCCTACCTGAGCTGAAAATATGTAACTTATTAACACACAATATTATATATAGTGTAATGCTTTATGTTACATAACGTTATTAGATTTGTTTTCTGGGAAATACATAAATAATGTTGGATATACAAAGATTAAACAATTGCCCTTTTGTTTTTATATCTCCATTGTAAATGCAACCCTCAAAGTTGTAACGATTCAGATTCCGGAAATTTGGATTTTGCGGGTGGCAGCCACCATGGAGTACGATTGCGATTGCCGTATTTAATTTAACTACTGCGAATAGAGAGAGGATAGTGCTTTTATCAGTTCATTTGCAAGTTATAAGTCACCAAAGGAGAACCTCACACTCGCCATATATTTGAGACTGTTCACGAACGGGATGCTTGATTCGAGATGGGTATTCAAGCACCTCTTAAACCATGGAGCTTTGAAGAGCGCGCAGATTTTTTGGATTGGAACATCTGGAGTGGTGCAAGTTGTCTTTCAGAAATGTACTTGTGCCATACGTAGAGGCAGATTGGCCGAACCAGCATTTTCTATCCCGCTGCTTTCTGTGAGTTTGCTTTTTCTGTAGAGAAGTGGAATTGGGATGGCTTTGCATATGCAGATGACGTGCTGGATTTGGGATAACACCTGGTTTTGATTTGATATTTGGAGATGTGGCTCGCGATTTTGAAGCTACCTCCGTTAATGGGAGATAATTTTCGCCAGTACCATTATTCTAATACCATATTTTTATTGCTTATTGAGAGGAAGGGCGCTCCTGAATTTTTAAAATTTCCAATCTGTCAATGTTTTGTCGTCTATCTTCTACGTTACTCTCTTCGTACTATGAGATTTAAATATAAAAAAGTATCCGTAAGCTTTTTATATTTTTCTATACAAACCTTGACTTGATAGCAACGAACGTAACAAAAAAAAGAATTATCCAATTTGATGCAGTGATCCTGAAGTTATGTGCGGAATACATTTCGCCGATTCTTTTTTATTTATACAGATTTATATTATAATAGGGCTATTTAGTCTAAAAATGGTATAATGTTTTAGCTCGTAACCAAAACCAATCGTAACCAAAAACCAGAAGAAATATCGATATTTTCTGGGTTTATACTTCTGAAGAACAAAAAAAAAACGATTGCTCCCAAAAAATATAGATATACCTGAAAAACATCGATGTTATATTTGTAATATATATTGATTTGCTGAAAAAATATTTTTCGAAAGAATATGTTCAACCTATCTATATATACTATATTACTTATATTACTTATAAATATATTTTTATATCAATTATTATTATTTCAGACTGAAATGCGACAGAATTTCAGTCACTCAACGGGATAGTAATATTAGAAAAATCCTAAAACAAGTTAAAGTGAAACAAAAATGAGTAATTCGTTTTAAGAATTATAACGTGGAACGCAAATGGTTTAAATTAACCAGTCCGAGAACTAGAACTACTTCTGAGAACAAATAACATAGATATAGCCCTCATATCGGAGACTCATTGCTCAAAAAAAAACATTAAAATACCGGGTTATGATGCATACTCGATAGTACATTCTAGTGAAGGTGCTCGAGGCGGAACAGCTCTAATAATGAAACAAAATATATAACAAGGTGAGATAAAACAAAAAAAAAGCTACAATAGTCAGTATTGAAAAGAACGGCCTTGAAATAAACATAGGAACTATATACTGTCCACCAAGATACGAAATGACAATAATACAGATATTTATTTTATCTTTTTGAAAGAAAATTTAGAGTCTCACAATACTCTCTGTATTCTCAACACTTAAACCTATTTCGGCTAAAGTTCCACAGATTAGTGTCTTAGGACAACTGTTATATCTGCTCTATACTGCTGATATCACAACAACAAAAAAACAGCACTTGGAACATTTTTGCCAGACACTCTCAGAATATATCTCGATGGTAGGTTAAGTTACAAAAATCATATTAAACAAAAAGCAGAGTAGGTTAGTCTCAAAGTCAAGCAACTATACTGGTTTATCAGTCAATCATAAAGCCAAGTTGGACCTATGGGATACAATGTACCCAAAACGAATTTCTGCGATTAATTACCAATGCTTATCGCTACATAACCAACGAAGAGCTGCACGTTGACCTCGAATTCAAATGGATATACGAAGTGATCCAAGATTTCGCCTTAAAACATGAAATAAGGTTGCTAAACCACAGCGACGTGAAACCAATATAGCTACTGGACAACAGGCAGGAAATAAGAAGATTGAAGGGAACTAAACCACACGATGTATTAGCAAGTCGCCATTTGTTCCCTTTCATAACTTATGTACGAACACATGCTGATGAATATCAAATCCAAGGAGATTACAAATTGCATGAGTAAACATGAATGAGCATTTTGTCGTCATGACACTCCTTATATAGTAATACAAATTGTAGTCATGTCTGTTTGTTCAACGATCTTATTTACCTAAGGACATCACTGGTATGACTTAGAGCATATTTTCCTGTGTGAATTTTTCGCGATTTCCACAAGTCATTAACTGGTGAACCTTCCACAAATCTGTCCATGTTTACTCGCAAAAACTTAATGTTGGGGTAAAACTGTAATGCTTTTATTATTCGACTAGACTCAGTGCTCGCACTCGAAAAAGTACCTAAAATATAATAATCCAGAAGACATATGATATATTAAATATATGGACTTACCAGGTGATAAATACAACAAATATACCATTCTTTCAGGGTTTGTCAGAGCTGCACTTTCAACAGCGCATGCTTGTCGTGGATGTATTGTCAAGTGACCATTAGCATACGAGTTACAAGATGTCTCGACAAAAAATATAGACGTCCCTTCAACAATGTTAGTATCTACAATGAAATTAATAATTAACGTTATATATTATTATATACGTCTATAAATTACATTAAGAATACATTTCTTAGAACTATTTTATAAAAATGCTAAATATTGTGCTTATAATTTATTTAACTATACATATTTAGCAGCTAAATCTGATAACATTGCTGACACTGGAGATAATAATGAAAAAGCACTAACCTAACGCTGCAATATGTAAATCGATCGTTAGACAATCAGTTGCGGGTAATTCTCGGAAGAGTAGGTAGGCTCGGAGGACCGGACACGACCGTTCTCTTCGAAAGCTAGCACAAAACTATGACATCAAATAGTGAGAAGCACTTAAAAATCCAGAGAAGTAAGTTAATAACCAATACGCAGCTGATATGAAATTAACTCAAAACGGCAGATAATGTGAAAATACACAAGTATACATGTAGAATATGAAAGCTAGAATAATATAAATACATTAAAAATTAAAATATTCAATCAATATATGATAATCAACATTATGACTCAATTTCAATTTCAACTCAACAAATTCAACATTAATTAGATTTGCTTTTTGAATAATCTTACATTCTAACTGAGATATGAAATTAAACAATTAAAAAATGACACCATGAGGGAATTTCTGCATAGGTGAAGCTAAATCAATACCAATATCACTATTACTTCAGAGTCAAACAGAGCGTGCCTATTCTGACTTGAGGAAAATATAAATAGGTGTACCACAGGGAAAAGTATTGGGACCAGTCCTTTATCTGCTGTATACTCGGGATTTGCCTATATTAAGTGGAAATGTTGCTACATTTGCAGATAACACTGTAATCCATAAGCCATTGGAAACGACATTGATTACGACACTGAATCAATCGAAAAGTGACAAAATTACAACATTCCAACGTTACATCTCTTGCAAATTCAATAATCTGCCCGTGGGCAATAAGTATTATTATGATGTGATTTCCTTTATATAATATAACTTCCTGACGTGTTTCTTCAGTAAGTATTCTGCTGCACAACTTGTAATCTCAATCTTATTCTATATACTATTCTAACTTATTTTAAAGTATATCCTAACTTATTCTAAAGAATACACTTCGAATCACCCTCGTTATGGGTTCTAACGGGTATCGCGCTGAATCAGTTTGTTGGAGACGTAATATAGGGTATCGACGATGACTCGCAACACTTTATTCTGGAAGTTCTGAAGGAAGCCACACGTGAATAAAAAATGTGATGAACTCAATTAAGATTATTATTACTTAAATTAAGAAGCTGAAGCATAAAAAAACTACTAATTATTAGGCCGATATTCAGTCATGTCAGTATATAATAAGCATTTGTTTACTTATTGTGTTGCACCAGCCAACGCAATATAAATATCATTCAAGGATTCCAGAATAAGGTACTGCGAGTTATTGTTGATATTCCGTAATACAATCGTAATGATAATGTGCATATTAGCTGCTCCATCAGTACATCAATGTTGATATCCTCCGCTCCTATATAATGATGCTTTAGTCAGAAGATTAAAGACAATAGAACCATTTGATCTAGTTCAGTGAAGTTATATGTGAAACACATTGTACTCTAGCGACCTTGAGGCATGTCGAATTTTACATCGTGGAATAACGGTCTACAAAATACCCAGAAATATAATCCGAGATGTTGAATACGGGTGGGGTACCAGCAGTGCCAACTAGAACCTGATAACGAATAGCTGGCGGCAACCCCGGGACGTTTATCTGGGATGTTATTGAAGGGAATTTCGATTCATTCTGTGCTCAACCATCGTTTGGTTTAGACGTACCACCATCGACTGCCCAAGCCTCTTCTCCAGGTAACACTGCTGCCATCCGCTTTATCTAATCGTATTTTTCACATTTTTTATATAGCCAATAAATAACGGTCACATAATGTAAAGACCACTGTTTCATTTCGTTTTACCTCCATTCACCAAGCCACATTATTTACCCTAAAGTGGTGACCCCGACGTGATCTTTCGCAAAATTGGGTTTGGACTCGTGAATGGAGGGTACGTGCAACATGGTGTATTTTACGTGCCCGTTATATTTTTTGTTTCAAAAATTTAAAAATTTTTAATTCGATTCGATTTCGATTTTACCTCCAATATTCCTTTTCACTTTATTCCTATTCATTTCATTATTTCCAATTCATTTTTTAAATTTTTTTGTTAACATTTTTTTTTCACAATATTTCGAACTCATAGATATTTTTACATCACTGCTTAATCATAAGCGTCTCGGCTAAACATTTCTTTCGGCGCTATATTTAAATCATAATGTCTTCCTTCGCTCGCCGTCTCCGTCATAATGGCAGACATTTTGATTTGAAAGGCTTTGGGCAGCTTCGGTCGGATACCATCGTTATTTGTTTTTTCTGAATTACCGTAAGGTATGTGACTACGGATTAGTCACAGGGCAGCTCTAGAAGCTAGGTACCGATTGCACTCACCGTAGACTCGTCATATCTTCGCCGAGGTACCAGAATTGCCAACGTCTCGTCGTCGAAGAAAATAAGCTACCACGTCGTCGAACAATCGATCCTCCCACGGCGTCGATTACGGGAGCCCTGTCCGAAAAATAGCTTGTTCTCAACGTCGTCGATGGACCACATTCAAGTGCCAAAGCGACGATGAAGCAACGGTATCTGCAGGACCGGAAGATATCAACAGCCGTACCGATCGCAACCGTACTAACCACAACCGTTTCGATTCGTCATAATTTTCAAAGCCCTTTTCATGCAGCACATTTTGTTTGGTATATAATTTTTTTTTGTATTTGATATTCCTTCATACATCTTTGTATTTTTGTTGCTTGGAGTAATTGTATGAAAAATTCTGGCAGGGGAGTATTGTAGCGACCTTGAGGCATGTCGAATTTTACATCGTGGAATAACGGTATACAAAATACCCAGAAATATAATCCTAGATGTTCAACACGGGCGGGGTGCCAGCAGCGCCAACTAGAACCCGATAACGAATAGCTGGCGGCAACCCCGTGACGTTTATCTGGGATGTTATTGAAGGGTATTTCGATTCATTCAGTGCTCAACCATCGTTTGGTTTAGACGTGCCACCATCGACTGCCCAAGCCTCGCCTCCAAGTAACACCGCTGCCATCCATTTTATCTAATTGTATTTTTCACATTTTTTATATAGCCAATAAATAACGGTCACATAATGTATACACCACTATTTCATTTCGTTTTACCTCCATTCACCGAGCCACATTATTTACCCTAAAGTACTTTTAAAACAATGACTTAGTTGTCATCAAAGTGTCTGTCATAGAATAAGAACCTTTTAATTTTAAAATTGGAGCAAAGGAAAAATATAGGATAAAAATAAATAGTTGATTAGTTTTATTTTACTATTTTGCTACAATAAATAATAAATAAAATTACTTTTAGCTTGATTACTTCAATAATACACTAACCTTGAATATTTGGAAGACTATCGTAGGTATCGAGAAAATGACATATCAGTGTGCTATTAATCCCTGTATAATTGTAATAAACTTTATAGAAAGCAACCGTTTTAAAAGTAGCTATGTAATATATTAATAATATACTAAGAACTATTATATATAATATAGGAGTATACCATTTCTTTCTGAACATTACGATACCTTTAAAGATAGATATGAAACATTAAAAAATAAGGTATTGTAGTATGAAAATTTAGCCTGATAATGGTTCTTATGAAGGAAAAAGATAAGTGATAGAACAAGAGGACTTGTTAAAAACAAGAACGAGATAAAACATAAAAGAGTATAAACGATTACACATTAATAATAAGGAAGATCTACCATCTAAATCTTATAATCTCACTTAATAGTCATGCTAAAACCTGGCAACATGCATTGACTTACGAAACTCACTAAAAGTTACCGATAATTTTCAGTGCATTATATTGAGCATCTGAATTTCTGCTGATAAAATAACAAACAGAAGCTAGCCGACAATTCCAAACATGGTATTCAAAGAATTACATTCAGAATATATTAATTTTAGTACAACGTGGGGCAAAAGTACCGCTACCATTTTGATTGCCTATAGCTTTGCCCAAAGAAAAGATAAGTATATTTGGTTTTCACAAAAAGTTTATTTGGTCTATACATTTTGTGTTTTTTCGTTATGATTGAACAATTATATATTATAATTATTTATAAAATATTAAATTATTTAATATTACAATTAAATATATATATATATATATATATATATATATATATATATATATATATATATATATATATATATATATATATATATATATATATATATATATATATATATATAACTTATATCATAAAAATCACCCTGATGATAAAGCACATGGAGGTACAAACATAATCATTCGAGATGTTATAAAGCATTTCGAAAAAAAAAATTCCGCAAAGACTACCTGCAAGCCACCAGTATAACCACAGAGGGAGTCCATGGACAATGCAAAACATGTAATGTGGGCTTCAAGAATAATAACCTCAAAAGGTAGAGAACTGCTAAAAGCAATAAAGACAGATAACTTACAACATATCTCTACTGGTGAAGCAACATATTGCCCTTCAGACAGAAATAAAAACCAGATACAATAGATTTCTGTACTACAAAAAATATTGATATAAGTCATGTTTCGACCTGTATTCTGATCATTCACCAATAATAGTAACAAATCCAATAATAGACCAACTATAATGATAAATAAATTATATTTGGTTCAGTATTTTTGTTTAATTATTTTATTTTGATTACAATTTTATTGTATGACAAAGCCAAATTAAACTAAAACTCAGAGTTGATACGGCAACACTGCGATGTCTCTACGTCACATATTTAGATGACGTATGTACAAAACTTCTTTGGATAGACTATACGTAAACAATGTCAATGATCGGTATGATAAATCCTAACAGCGGTACACAACACTGCTACTCAAGGTGAATTAATAAAAAGTTAGTTATATCTTGTAAGTTAAATAAAATATGTACTTGTTTATTCATGGAAGCAACTTTAGATATTACCAAATTTAACAGATGTGATATGTGTATGTGAGCGTCCGCCCGTTACCCTAGGAAGTAGCCCGAATACAACCTTAGTCGGATATTAATTGAAAGATACTGAAATCACCAGATTGGTCCTTCCCACGGAAGAGGTGACGTAGCGATCCTCGCGAGACACACAGGTATAGCTCGTCAGCTGAAGAGACTAGATCAATGTCTGGCTAAGTCTTATCCGATTATTTATCGTATAAGCCAATCGCCATTGAAACTGTCAGTACATATGTGTAAATTAGATGAAATGATGGGTAAATTTATGGAGCAAATGAGTACGATGATGAATTTACTCATCGTCGTCATTACTAATGATATAACCATTACAGCAAGTAAAATAGCCGTCTGGAATATTAATGAACTCCAGCAACATCCCAGGGAGTTTACAATTTTCCTGTATGAACAAAATATTGATATCGTCATGATATGCGAAACACATTTCACTGATAGAAATTATTTACGAATTCCGAAATACAAGCTGTATCACACAAAATACCCAGATGACACAACGCACATGGTGGAATATCTATAATTATACTTGAAAACATAAAACACTGTCAAGATAGATACATATAGTGACAAAACGCAAACAGCTTGGGGTTAAGCTAAACCAAATGAATTAGCTGATAACATATGGGATATAAATCTAAATTATCATTAGATAACAAGGTTTAGCTGTATAAGTCAATACTTATGTCCATTTGGACCTATGGTATTGAACTGTGGGATACTACTACCAAATCTAGCATAGATATCCTCCAGAGGTTCCAGAATAAAGTGTTACGAGTCATCGTCGATGCCCCATATTACCTGTCTAACAAACTGATCTAGCGCGATATCCCCATAGAACCCATAACGAGTGTGATTCGGAATGTTACTGCGAGGTACTCTGAAAGATTATTAGTGCATCCCAATGCACTGGCCTAACAGTTAAATGTGTGCGATGCAAGTGAAGTGCGTAGATTCAAGCGCAAACTACCATACGAACTGATTAATAGACACATAGAGTGAGATTGAATAATCTCTAGAATGAGCTATAATAGTTTTTAGTTAGGATAGACTTTAAAATAAGTTAGAATATTATCTAGAATAAGATTTGGATTATAAGTTGCATAGTAGATCACTTACTGAAGTAACAAACATGAAATATCAAATCCTTGAATGCAATTTTTATTTTAAATTTGTATTAAAAAATCTATATCTATATATAAACACATTTTTGTTACATGTTTTGTTAGTTATTTAAACATCCACAAATCCGTAGTTTTTAAATAAATGTCTGTATTACATTTTAAACTCGGTATAATTTACACAAGATATTTCAATAATTCTAATGCTGAATGTTACAGATGATATATAGTGTGAAGTGGCTATTTTCAGCGATACATGATCAGTACTCGGTTAACTTCGACAGTTTTCGCGTATAAGTCATGCAAAATAACAGAATTTGTTTTCAATCGCGGTTTGTAAATTCATTTTAATATCAAGCTGAGTTTATAGATTTTTTCTTCTGATTTTATTCTAGTTAAATAGATACAAGTATACATACTGTCTGATATGTCCGATCATGCAACCGAACCAGCCTTTAAAATTCGTCTCGTTGTTAAATGTCTGTAAAATTCTTTAATATATTAGTGAAGACAATTAGAGGTTATAAACTGACAAACGTTTGTGATTACTTTGATTCAAAATGGCAAATTCATTAAATAGTCAGAGTTAAAAACAGATTGAGTATCTAATCACGTACATCGACGACTTTGACTTTTCAACTACCTTTAGAGGCCCTGTATCCACACAAACAGAGATTTCGTTCTAACGATGAAAAAACCAACCAACATCGTAAGCATAAAACATAACCGTCGACAATTCCCAACATGAACTCATATAAGAAGGCGTACAGAAACTACTTCTAACAAGGCAGAATCTATATAAGTTGAACAACGCAGTCAAATTAGCGGTAGATTCTCGTTAATTAGTAAACACTATCAAGCTATAGATTCTCACCTGGCATAATTTCTAAACTCATCATCATCCTATCTCGAAAAGTGGGCCACGCTCAAGCCATAATTCTAATCAATTTTTTACATTTTTAACGGACTTTAGAATAAGGAGGAGTTTATGTGTTGGACTGTAAACTTTTTTTTAATGAATGTTCACCGAATTTTCCGTCAATTGTGGACTCATTTTCAAAATTCTTTTTTTATTCGAAATAGTGCATTTCCGAACCAATGGAACTAATGGAACCACCATTAGAACCAAGTGAGGATCTGAGTCCGGGAAAATCGAGGGATATTCTCAACTTACAAAGGCAGGTACAATGCTTTCACATCTTTATTTTTTCATAAAAATCAGATATTTGTGTATAATGTAGTGTAATGTATTTAATAGCGAGTTTTTGTCGATTAATTTGCGTAAAAAGGGAGAAAAGATGACTTAGAAAAGAATTATTGAACAACCAGTTCTATGCCAGCAAAACTAATAACTCTAAAAAGATGAATAATAATACAGCTGGTTAAGTTGGCGCAGTGGTAAAGGCGAGACGAAGGCCCACCTACTGTTGTGACAGTCGCGAGTTCGAATCATGTTTGTGATTTGCATTGAAGGTTCTAAGGGGATATCGCGCTGAATCAGTTTGTTGGACACGCAATATGGGGCATTGACGATGACTCGCAACACTTTATTCTGAAACCTTTGGAGAATATCTATGTTAGATTTGCTCGTAGTGCTTTTATACTAACTACAGATTTTTCCTTTCGACTCTTGTATTGCTATAACGATTAAAATATACATCAGATAGTTTTAAGTCCTAGATAGTTGGGTGGAAGATGTGTTACAGTGTCGGGCTTCTATAGGTTTAGAAAGGTACAGAAATACAATTTATTTTTGAGAAAATTAATAATAGGAGAATTACAGCAAAAACTACCAAGAAAGGAAATTATAAAACTCACCAACTTGATCAATACAGCATTTAGATGTCCCAGATATTTGGAAGATGGCGGAAATTATAATGATCCCAAAACCTGTGAAGTCACCAATCGAAATAAAATCCTATAGACCTATATCCCTGCTGCCAGTAATATCTAAGGTTTTTGAAAAACTCCTGTTGAAAAGAATAAAACCGATCATAGAGAGAAAAACCCTAATACCAACACACCAGTTTGGGTTTATTAACAAACACTCAACAATTGACCAGGTCCACAGAATAACAGATGTTATTGAAAAAGCCTATTATTGTGATATACCACAAACGAAAAATATCACGATGGCTAAAATTGCTGAAGATACTGCGATTATAGCTGTCGGGGACAATAGTGAAGAAGCCTCACGAAAATTACAACAGGCAAGTGACAATATAAATAATTGGACACAAGCTTGGAAAATAAGAATTAATGAAAGTAAATCTGTACATGTGCAGTTCACCTATTAACAGACCGTATAAACGCCAATAACATTAAATAACTCTATCATTCCATATAGCAACAACGGTAAATATCTCGCAATGAATCTCGATGCAAAACTTCGCTGGAAGGAACATATAAAAAAGAAAAGAAAAGAACTGGAATTGAAATATATGAAAATATACTGGCTAATTGGAAGAAAAATCACAGTTATCAGTACATAATAAATTGCTATTATATAAGCAAATATTGAGACCTATATGGACATGCGGAGTTCAATTATGGGGATGTTCTACAAAGAGTAACATTAATAAAATACAAATTTTTCAGAACAATTTCTTGAGAGGTATTGTGGGTGCACCCAAATACTAGAGAACTTATTACCTACATCGAGACCTTCAGATACCCACAGTCACTCAAGAAATTAAGAGAATTGCAAGGGGGAATGAGGAAAGACTCATCATTCTCATACTAATATTGAAATATTACAACTTTTGGATACCACCAGAACAGGACACAGACTAAAAAGAAACAAACCATCTGATCTTGTGTAGTGTTGTGTAGTGAGGTGCATATATTAAAAAATTCAGCAGTGACATGTATAAACATTATTTCACCAGAAACTGAGTTAGGGCCAATGGGTCCTCCTATTTATATACCTAGATTTAAGTTAGCATAAAGACAAATATTGGGTTAGACGGAGAAGACTAGTAACAATGCATTAATTAAATAATAAAAAAAATATTTCTGATGAAAATTGTAAAATTAAATTAATTTTTTTTATGTATTTTCCTAATATTTCTTATAATAAATTATTAGACATAATTGAATACATTTTGTTTTTTACTTTTATTTGTGTTTGTTGTTTGTTTTGTGTTTTTATTTTACCCCATTATTAATTTATTTTACGTATTATAAAGTGTCCTTTTACCAAATATGGATTTATCTGGACTGGACCTTTTTAACGTGGGTCCGATCCGTTCGATCCACGGTCCTGCCTACCGACTGGCGAGTGACCAACTTAGAAATCATAGCAGAAGACATCCGGTCTTACCCAGCCTGGTTACTGGCGTGACTGGGATAAAATTCCTTGTCGGATTTTACACTCTTGCATAAGACGATCACAAATATTAAACAATCACAAACACAAATTTACGACCATGCCCCGGCGGGATTCGAACCCGCGGCTATCGCAACAGTAGGAGGACCGTTCTGTTTCCTTTAACTCTGCGCCACCAAGCCGGCTACCATATTTTTATTATTATTATATTTATATTAAGTCCCGCGCACTTTAGTGAAAAGTCTACTTTATCTACTCTATATATTTCGTGAGTTGCCCTTTGGGCAACCTAGATCGCGAATGATGATAAAATAGGCAGTATTTTGAAGATCAAGTTCGTTACTCTCTATTTTTGAAAATGAATTTACTGAATACTCAGTAAAAAAAAACACGTCATATATCTAATAAGCTCCCAAATATAATACCAGTGATTCATCATTATTTCAACTGTTATTGATCACTTCTCATTTGTCATGTCATAAAATACACATTGTTTAAAAATTACTGTAGCCTCATTGTAACAAAAATTGTAATTTGGTAATTCAGTTCGACATAGGAAGATATTAGTAGTTAGTAACGTAAAATTATCTATTTTAATATTATATTAATATAAAAATTAAGTATTAGCGCAATATTTTATTTCATTTGTTGTGAACTTAGATTATACTTCTTTAATTTGAAAGCGTCTTCTGAACTAAACACACGTAGTTATGAAAATGTTCAATTACAAAATAAGTAAACATTATTAAAGAAATCTTGTGATGTATTACGTACTGCTGAAATGAAAATGTTATTGGAGACATTCACCGGTCTCTATTAAATAAGTTGAACGTTACAATATCACACAAGAGACTAGTTCAACAGTGAGTAACAGTGGCAAAGTTATTCTATTGCATGACAAGTAAAGTGCTCTTCACTGTTGTATCTACATTGTTCCAACTCGAATGGGGAGTTCTGTCCCATCCAGCGTATTCACCAGACAAAGCAAATAAGACGAAATCTGTGAAATCCATGTGACATTCCCCACTAGTAGAAGAACTTATCTCTCAGTCATATCTCTATATAAGTTAATAGTTATGCCCATTTGGACCTATGGTATTGAACTGTCGGGTACTACTAGCAAATCTAACAGAGCTATCCTTCAGAGGTTCCAAAGTAATGTGTTGCGAATCATCGTCGATATGACATTTCCAATAGACTAATTCAGCGCAATATCCCCTTAGAACGCATCACGAGTGTGGGTTGAAGTGTTAGTTTAAAGTACTCTTAAAGATTGTTAGTACATCCCAATGTATTCGCCAAACAGTTAAATTTGCGCGATGATAGTGAAGTGCGTAGACTCAAACGCAAGCTACCATACGAACTGATTAAAAGACACATAGAGTGAGATATAATAATCTCTAAAATAAGTTAGAATAGTCTTTAGAATGAGTTAGAATAGTATCTAGACTAAGATTTAGATTACAAGTTTATACAGTAGATGACTTACCGAAGAGATCTTCTACATTTCACTATAGTTATATTGTATAACGGAAATCATAAAATAATACTTATTGCCTACGGGTAGGTTGTTGAAGTTCTAAGAGATCAATAAAAAAAACCAGACAGAGCACCTTCTGATTACATATATTGTTTGTAATTAGTTAGTGTATTGTTCAGATCGATGCAGCATAGTTTGGCTGGCACATGGTCTCGAAATGCTGAAGAACTTCGATAATTCAATCGCTACCAAATATTTATCGAAACGTTATTTTACCAAAATTTGTTTTGTGTCATTTTTTCTCAACAAATGCCTTTTAAACGAGCAGAATCAGAATACATGTAAGCATCTTATAACAAACGATATATTGGATACGATTTGTTATAAGGTACAAGTATCTCGCAAACGCTGTAATCAATGAGTAGTGTTTATAATGTCAATATGAATTGAATATTTGTTAATAGGAAATGTAAGACAACATTCAAACTCAACAAAAAATTAAATTCTACTTAATAGTCACTCCAATAATTATTATATATCTAAGCCTTAACTCAAAAGCGAGAAAATTAAAAATTTGACAGGAAGCTCCATTTTTGGATCATTTTACGACGGTGAAAATTATATTTCTGTGATAATTCTATACGCAAAAAAATCTTAGAGTACATTTTTACAGTGTTGTGTTGAACTAAATGAATGAAAAACTCGATCAGATCGGAAGCCACATTATGAGGAGAAAGGCAGACATCTCTTATGACGGTATAACGAAACTCGACCATAGGCTGCATTCGCGAATCAGACCATAGGAAAGCGAACAAGATGTAACAGGTCAATTGAAAAGTCCCTGGCCTACATTTTTTTGGCAAAATTAGTTTTTTTATTCAACATAATTGCCTTCAAGGGTAATACAATGATTATAGCAACCCTCCAACTTTTCGATACCAGTTTTGTAGTACGATTTATCCCTTGCTTCAAGATAGACCTCAGTTTTGGTGATCACCTCTTCATTCGACAAAAATTTCTTCCCAGCCAGAATGCTTTGAGCATTCTTTTGAGAACAGGAAATAGTCGCTAGATTTGGAGAATATGGTGGATGAGGAAGCAACTCGAAGCCCAATTTACGAATTTTTGCCATCGTTTTCCCTGACTTGTGATACGGTGCATTGTCTTGGTGAAGCAGCACTTCCTTTTTCTTCAAATGCGGACGTTTTTCGGAGATTTCATCCTTCAAACTGTCCGCTTTGTAATAGTCGCTGTTGGTAGTCCTTCTTTTTTCAAGCTACTCAATGAAAAGTATTCCATGCGCATACCAAAATACAGACGCCATAACCTTGCCAGCCGACTGTTGCGTTTTCCACGTTTTGGAGCGGGTTCGTCGTGTGCAGTCCACTCGGATGACTGTAAATCGAATTGTAATGAATTGTTTCTCGAAGAGTTAAATTTACTTCTTAAGGAGATTCAAGTCTGTAAACATGGATTATATATGGAGGTTTTACTTAAAAAGGCGAAACCGAGGAAATGTTTGGCGTGGTCTAACTAATATCTGGGGAGTTAATAAACCAGACGTCATTTTCCTTGGAAGAAACAACCTAAGTTTCTAATAGCTAGATTAATGATGTGTATGTAATTACTTATATAGAGCATTTATGTTTATATATGTGCATATACTTTTTTATAAGAATATACCAGGAGAAATCATGAAAGTATTACCCACAGATTAAATCCAAAATGAGTTCAAATAGTGTGATGGCAAAATTACATTGAATGTATACGTGATTATACAAAATAAAAAGTTTTTGTTGCCTTTTCCTTGTTTATAAAGTGCTCTGAAATAGAAACATAATTATTTCGAAGGAGTTCATTTTCATGAAACAAATGTATATTTGTTGAAATACTTAATATTTTGGTTTAAGGCTTTTTAACCGAGATAGGTGTGATTATTTTCATTCATTTCTCAATAAGGTTGTTAGAAAAACGAACACAAAACAAAATACTACAATTCGTAGACCCACAAGATGAGCCTGATTTTATAAACAAGATATAATCTTGTGCTTGTTTTATTATATTGTTAATAGATCCATAAGTTGTCTCTTTAACTCGTCGATTCAACAGTAATAAGAGCACAACAATAATTTTGATATATAACAGACATTTTAATTTATTATTGCTGTTCTTTAAGGTATTACTATATGGCAAGTTTACTCCATTTTAACATATATCATATGAAATTAAACGTTTAGTTATCCGCCCAAAAATGTTCACAATAACATTGTAAAAATAAATATAACTTGCTTTAATACATTTTTGTGCTACGCTGTTTTTAGTATAAGGGAATAAAAAGATAGAACTAAAGAAATAAGAAAAAAAAAAGAAAAAGCCTTTTTATATTCCCATTTAATTATTTTTTATTTGTATATTTTTATTTCATTATTTTTATGTATATAGATTATATTCATTACCTACTTATATTTTAGCATCCTAACTAATCCTGCTCAAACAATGAAATGCCTTCTTAACAAAATATTGCCTCAAACTGAGCAATAATGCAGCGAAAGGACGTTCTCAACACTTTTTTGTTAAGATTATATATGCATTAAGATAACACTCTATATATTACTCTTTGCTTGCAGAATAACGCAAATGTTATACATAACCAAATAAAGTTGAAACATTATTCATTTTATTATTTTTTCACATGCATTCAACAATCAACTTCTCTTCACTATAGCCTACATTACATAAGTATGTCATCTTTTAATATCGATATACGTAAGTATGTGCGTAAGCTAGATATGTTGGAAAGAAATATCGGTATATCAGCGCACAAATAAAGGGGAGACAGTTTAAATTGAAATTCAATGGTCTATTTTAAATAACTATCGATATTTATAATATATTTTTTAAA
Organism: Rhynchophorus ferrugineus; assembly: GCF_030347505.1. Classification (NCBI taxonomy): domain Eukaryota; kingdom Metazoa; phylum Arthropoda; class Insecta; order Coleoptera; family Curculionidae; genus Rhynchophorus; species Rhynchophorus ferrugineus. The sequence goes on along the minus strand of NW_027472580.1, from coordinate 82,265,889 downwards.
TATAGATCTCTTGTTTAAGAAATATCGGTCAAGAAAAATATCGATAAATATGTCAAAAAATATAGATATTTTTACGGCAACCCCAGCGTAACCTCATCAATATCATCAGATTGCCTTAAGACCCGACAATTTTTCTCCTAGCTATATGTTTTTTTAAATTTTTAATATGATACGAATTCACTAAAATATTTGTTCAATTCCGTACACCTAACATAATAATAATAATCGACAATATAGCTTACAATGGAGATAAATGTCTATCCCTTGCTGATAAATCGATTAATTTCCAGTATATTAATAGTCAATCAATACGGATAACTATTAAACCCGTGTAAGTAATAAAAAGATTACCGTTATAAATAAGTAATAATACAATGTTAAAACTAACCTTGAATGTTCGGAAGGCTATCGTAAGTATCCAAGAAATGACAGGCTAAAGGGTTGTTATTTCCAGTATAATAATAATAGGTTTTATAGAACGACACCGTTCTTAAACTGATTAAGCAATATACTAACAATACAACGGGTACTATCACATACACTATATAAAATCTCCTCCTATGCATTTTGAACCGTCACTGTCAACCTAGAGCTAAAAAAAAATCGAAATACGAAAATTGAATTAAAATGCAAAAAGTCAATATATATTGACTGAAATATGAAAAGTATTGACCGAGGATAAGTACTAAATTGAGTTAAGTAATGTAATTTAGTAATTAAATTTAATTACCAACTAAAACTAGTATGGGTACGTAATGTGCAACGTATGGGGCATACTCTTATCTAAAATGCTATCTCTACTGTTATTATCAAATTTACCTTTAGCAAAAGCAATGTTCAAATAAAATAGATATCTCAGTCATTTGCAAATATGTTAAAAAATAGGTACCTTATTTTTAAGTGGAAAAAAAATTTAATATTCCGTTTGGTTATAGGCACTGTCACTTAACAAATTGAAAAAGCTGCACAATATTTGTGTAGGGTAAGCGCTAAAATGCTGCTAGAAATTAGTACAAGTTAGGACTAAGTAACGTTTTAATAGTTCTAAGATAATTCTTTTTGGATTAGCGTTTGTCATTGTTATCTATCACAAATACACATATAGTTTCGCATTTGATAAATAATACTGAGAAATTAGTCGGTTTCAGGTGACGTCTGTAAGTGGTTGCATCGCTCGTTACCAAAGGCGCATCCAGTTTTATCATTTGCACGCATTGCTCATGCTATCGACTCAGCCTGTCAAAATGAATTCAGGTATTAACACTGCTGTTTTTCTATTAAATACTCCTCACTACACTACTCCTGTTTTCGTCTTATTCAAGGGTTGTATTGTTTTAATTTTGATATGAGAATGGCTCTCCATATCTGCTTTCCATTCTCTTGATTTCTCGAGTGACAGGTTTCTGAGTCACGCCTACAATACCTACAAGATATTTTTCGGGATTATTTTCTGGAAAACTTGTGTTGTATTTTTATTCCTTACTTTTCATTGATTGAAGGTACTATAAACGTAACAAACTTTAAAGGCGTACTAACCGTGATTATGTTTTGCATATATAGTATGCTCGATACGCTTGTAGGTTATCGATTTGGCGGGCAGATTATAACAGCAATACTTTAAAAACTTGAAGTAAACTAAGTTTAAGTCTTCTAATATATGAATGAAACTAATTCAGTGAGGTAAGAATTACACGTCCATGGCTTCGAAATACTCATCGCAACGCATAGTCGACGCTCATTGTGGCACTCTTGGTTTACCTCATGGAAAAAGGTAAAAGTTACAATAGAACTCGATTAGGTTTTGTTGGTCATTATTTTTAATAATAATTAATTGCAGATATATTGATGGTCGAGACGGATATTCCATCAAAAACTGTTTGGAGATGTGGAAGGAAGCATTGTCAACCATAACACTTTCGGTTTGTTTCAACTCGATAAGACATACAGAGGAGGTAATTGGTAAATGGTGGAATCGTGAACATGTCTTAGGCAGGTGAAAAACTAACAATTTAGTGATTGAAATGGACAGTGAGTCGGAAAGTCGCAGTTACTGAAGGAAATTTCTGGGACAGAGTGATGAGAGTGAAAACAACTAAAAGTATCCACATAATTAATTGAATATAACTATAAAAAATGATAATGTAGGTCGCGAAATATGTATGTGTACAGATATGATTGTAGTTGTTCAAAATTAAACATGAGTATTAGGTTAGAACGTATGAGGAGAGAATGAATACTAACTGTTTTGTAGATATGGTAAATGTATTAGACAGAATTTAGTGATTAATTTTATGAAGAATGGTGTACACAAATAGTAGCAAAAGAAATAAAATATACAGCGATACCAATATGAGTTGACAAGTAAACACATCATCGAAGAAAACAATAGCTAAACGTAAAAAAGTAAATATGCTCTCGAATGAAAGTAAAATACGTTTCTCTGATATACAATTGTTAATTAGGTGAATTAGGCATCCAGGGTGATACCACTACATAAAAAAACCCGCCTAGAAACTCTACCTCATGGACAGGTTGGAAGTGTTCAATGTAAACAAAAACAAACCTAACCTACAAACTATCTGTGTTATAAATTATTTTATTTAGATTAGAATTTTCTTGTCAAATCCAAACTGAACTAAAACGAATTGATACGGCAACATTGCAATGTTTCGATGTCACAAATATCCATGACACATTACTAAAAAAAATTAAATAGGCTATATGTATTTTGTCTTGAAAATTTTTATATTTATTTTTGTAACAACTTGTATCATTCTTTGCATAAGGTACACTAAAACACATAGGAATTTATTGTTCTGATATCTGTTGAATATGCAACGCCATATTTGATATGCGTTTAACATGATGGAAAAAAAATTTGGTTACATTTAAAAATCGCTTAAAATTAATACTTAATAATGAAAAAAAAACAATACAGCAAAGAAGGTAATAAGACATAAATATATTCTAAGGTAGAACTAACTAATGATGTTTTTAATTTTTTTCATTTTCATTTCATATTTTCTGTCAACGCTTTGGCTTTTATAATTTGATATTCATGATCACATTTTCTAGAAATATAGCCCCAGACTACTAATTTATTTGTCACGTCACAAAAGTCCCCGCATCATTTTTAATTCACTGTAGTAATTCACTAACAATAAATTATCTTGATCATTAAGAGTCATCGTGTTTATGCGATCCACTTACATAAAATATATCTGATATTCCTAGATGCAGAGCGATAAACAACACGTTAATTCAATCAAATTTTTATTAAAATTAGGGAACTACAACTTAAATCTTGCTGTATTTCTGATAAATTTTAACCAACTTTAGATTTATATGTTATATATTATGTTACAATTTTAGTTTATTTGTCGTAGCTATCCATATTAAAATTTATACATACATATCCACTTGACAACTATTTCCATATACATATGGAAATTTTAAAAATGTATCATGCTTTTAACGTCCTACATCACACTAAGTTATGAAATGTACAGAGATAAAACGTATTTTTAGATCTACTTTTAAATTATTTAACATAATTTCGTTAAACCGCATTATAAACTAAATAATAACATTTATTGTAAGTACTTCATTCGTCATATCTCAAACACGCGAAGAGACATTTCATATCGTGCCCTATAATATATAATAAATTTTAATAAGAGTTTTTACTACTTATAAGAGAACTTCAATTTTGAACAATATGTACATATATTGATCATATATGAGTCCATTTTGCTCTATTTATCAGGCATTAGATTTTCGTGGGCAGCATTTTTAGATTCATAATATAAACATTAATTAATCCATCTTCAATTTTAAAAATTTCAATCAATTTGATATCAATTGAACTCAAACTAATTTGGGTTTTGAAGGTTTTGAAGAAATAGTGTATCATTGTTTTAGAAGTAATTACAAAATGTATTAAGATTCTTCTGTAAATTTTATTGGTATTAACTTCCATTCCAATTCAAGTGTATGAGTGTGGATGAGTATTATGAGTAATATTGTAAAAAATATTAGCAACTATAAAATAGATTGTAGAATTTTATTTCCTCAGTAGCTGGTGAAATGTCCCCATGTGAGACACAAGTCAAAATAGAAAACGGTATATTAATACAGAGCAGTATAAATAAACCTACTGCCACGAAAAATAAGACAGCTATTGAGTTAATCATTAAATAATGGAACAAGTAAAGAACGATGCCGTTTTCTTTAAAAACATAGATAAAGAAATTATTTCAACAACACTAGCACTTTGAGTTATACTTGTTATGGTTTCTAGAGGGATATAACGCTGTATCAGTTCATTATGAACGTGCTACGGGGCATCGACGCTAGAACAGAATATACTAATCATTAATACTGATCGGTAGTGACAACAAATAATCAATTTGAATTGCGCATTGGTCGAAACATTTTGCAGCATCACAACGCAATATTAGTCAAACTATCCGTACTATCCAAGCCTGAATCAATGTGACTACCATCTATTCCCATCGATGAGGCACGCGCCTACGGAACAAGGCTGATTTCGGAAAGGTTAAATAGAGAGAATTAAAAATTTCTAAATTAAACTTATTCTCTAATGCTACTGCATTAAATTTCGGGACATGGCACCCGATAACCGGGCAGTCCTAAATGGGCACGAGGAACCGACGAAAAAAACAGACAGTAAAACTAATTGTTGATTCGCGAACTTTCATTAACACACTGAATGGGCTGGATTCTATCCTATGAGAGCAAAAATATCTGCAATAACAGGTGAGATTCTGAAAAAGAGAAGGTTAGCGGTGACGCAGTGCTAAGCTCTCAGCATGCCGACCAGCTCGCGAACAAATGCGTTTTCAGAAGAAGTTGAGTTGCTGTTTGTGGAAGGATTGAGATATAAAGTGCTTGAATTCTGGAGTCTCAGTTTCCCTGTAAGTTTGATTATTTTTGACAATCGATGCAGCTTGATCATCCCGAGGAGTTTATTTTAGAAAACTTGAAGCTGTTTCACCTGGTTGGCTTGGATGGGTGTAACAAACTTGAAATAGACATTAGATCCGTAGAGGGGTATGAACCGAATTAACATCTCGTAAAATAAGTATTTGATGGAGATGGGAAGTCTGCTAGAAGGGCAGATCAGAGAATATAGCAGGTCAGCTAACCCCGAACCTTTCTGGATTACTTTTTGGGTTTGGATTTGGATAATGCCAGTCGAATATGTCGTCATCGATATAATAATGCTGTCGGTCGAAGTGGAGACCTACGTACGTGACGTTATTATTATGCCCAATTATTGCGGTGTCGATCTTAAGTTGCGAGACGCGCAGTACGTAACGCTCTTATGGAAAATGATGGCCTGGGTGTTCAGGGGTTGGTTTGCAACCTCCAAAATTTGAACCACTTGACCGCATGATCGAGCTGTTTCTGTAAACGTTTTTGAATTGTAATCTTGGGCCTGGAGGCCGTGAAGAAAGTTGCGTCATCAGCGTAAAACGCGACGTCAATGTGCGCTTTTCTCGGCAGATCTGAAATAAAAAGATTAAACAAGGCTGGGGCTAGCGGTTAACATTCAGGTACGCCAGCGTCGATTTGTTTGCGACTGGAAAGTTTTTCCCTGATCTGGACCTGGAAATATCTGTCCGATAGATAGCAGTTTATGAAAGTAGTTAGGTCTTTTAGGAAGCCTAATCGCACGCATTTTGCGATCAAACCGTCATTCCAGAACTTGTCGAAAGCTTTGATTAAATCCAGGAAGACTGCTCCAAACTATTTCCGTTAGTCAAGAGCGTGACGGATGTGTGCTGCCAGGCGCGTGGCCTGGTGGACGGTGAGCGTTGAAGACGTATTGTTAGTCAGGAATGAGTTTATTTTCCTTTGCGAGGAAGTTGAGATCGTACAGTATTGCCTTCTCGGCAAGCTTCGAACTAAAACTGACAAGCTTGTTGGGCCTGTAGTGAGATGGAGTTGATTTTGCTAATTTCTTGAAAATAACCGCTATATGTGCGTGTTTCCAAGATGCTCGGAAATTTTGCAGCCTCATGATGGAGTTAATGATGTTTGCCAGTCCCTTAAGCTGCTAATGTGGGAGCTTGCCGAATTAAACGGTTAGCTCTAAGGAAGAAGTATACTTTTGGAATGAATTCCTGAAATATAAATAACCTGATAGATGGATAAGATAAGTAGAATAAAATGATTAATACTTTGAATAATGTGTTTTCTTTAGTGAAAAGGCACACCTCAGTATACAACCGAACGGTGGCCAAGTATAATATATTAGTGTTATATATAAGGAAAGACAAATGATTACAACAAACATCGGTCACATTCTGCTATGTCACAGAATAAATAAGATTCAAGCGTAAAACTGAAAAAGGCGCTAATATAAAATTAGGATAGAAATTTGTTACAAGATAGAAACATATTTTTATCGAGGATACACTGTCGAACATACATTATTCGCTAAGCGATGTGCTAAAACAAACATCCCAATATATTGAGAAAACTGGAATAATTTAGATAGTCATATCTGTAAAATGCTACAAGTAATGTGTAAATATTTCAAGTTCACATTAGGTTGTCTTTTTATCAGACAGTAAATGTATTATCCAATACCATGCAAAACTCCTTTCGCAAAGTATGAAGTACACATAATAGTAAAAAACTATATTTTTAGAAATTGAGAATAAAATAAATTACTCGAGTGGGTTTAACAGGTATATTAAAATACTTCTTTTAACAATTACAACAAAAATAATTGTGAATAATATATTGAGACGTTAAATAATAAGACCGATACAATAGACACGTAAACATTAACAGAAATACGTTTATTACAAAAGACATGGGTACCGTATGAAGTAGTACCGAGCAATGCGTCCTTGACATTTTTTTTCTTTTTCCAAGATGACCAGCTAGATCCAAATGGTCTTTTGTTGATGTCGCTTCGGTTTCAGGGTAGAAAAGTTTTGCAGGCGACAAAGACCCTGGGTTTTGACAGAGATTGACGTATTTGGCTTAACTATCGGGGTTTATGGATGGCTAGGTGGCTTTTATCAGGTTGTTTTCGTGTTCTAAGTCGGCCAGGGAGAACCTCACACTGAACATGTGTGAACATGATGCATAATTCTATGTGTGTGTTCACGTTCCTCATAATCCATTGAGCATTGAGCAACGTGCTGATTTTTTTGGATTGGAACACTTGGAGTAACGCAAGTTGTCTCTCAGGGACGTACCTGTACTACATCTGTGCTCCGTAGAGGCAGACTGGACAGACTAGCATTTTATACAGAGCCGCTTTCTGGGAGATTGGGCGCTTGCTTTTTCTGCAGAGGGGTGAAAATAGTAGACACATTTGCAAATAGTGTACTGGATTTAGGCTGACCTGATGGGGGCATTTTCACTTCGGAAGCGGTTTTGTACCACGCAATCGTCTGGTTGAGTTGGACCTAGAGCCTGTCACGGATGGCGTCAGGACTGTAACCGGTGATGAAGAAAGCTGTACGGTGATTGTTTATGAAGTGGGAAATCAGCCATATAAAGGTTGAACAGGGCTGGAGCTAGCGAAGCACCTTGCTAACTCCGGCAGATATTTGCTTCCGAGAGGAGACCGCATCGCCGATTTTTACTTGAAAAGATCTTTACTATCTTCAAAGTATGAGTGGATCAAAGAGATTAGGTCATTCGGTAGACTTAGTTGATTTGCTTTAAAGATTTCACCGTTGTGCCATACTTTATCGAAGACTTTGAATAACTTTGACTAACCAGACTGATGGGCCTGTAGTCGGAAGGATTTCATTTGGTTCTTTTTCTTGGGTATAACAGCGACAAGCGTAACTTTCCAATTTTTTTGGGAAATGCTTTAGCCTAAGGAAGAATATAATAACATTGGCAAACTCTGAAAGTTGATTGCTGGTGAGGTTTATCAAATAGTTTGCTATGATTCCACCTGAGCCTGGAAGTTATTTCTAAGATTGAGCTGTTATTGAGATTTTATTTGATGGAGGTTTCTGAGAGAGATTATGTAGTTTAGATAAAGATCTGACGGAAATTGTTTCCTTCAAGGAGGAGATCAGTTATAAAGTATCAGTCATGAAGTTTTAGGTATGTTATCATGGACCAAGTGAAGGGATACATTTCATTTGATTCTCGAACAGTTCAGCGATGAGCTGGGCCGTCGGTTTTGGTTTTGGTTTCAAAGTTCTCGCTATTACGCCTTTGGTGGCGGACCAGAAGTCATAGGGAGTAGTGGGGTTGCTTAGACCTGTTGGTGTTACGAAATTGTTCCAAAATGGAAACTTCCTCTAGTCCTAGGCTTTAATTCTGTCCCTGACTTCTCCGACTGCGCCAGTCGTTTGTCCTCAGGATCCAGTGTGGCACGAACTCTTCTCGCTAATCGGTTGTTGTACCAGATCTTTAATTTCTTTTGGGAGGTTAAATAGAATAGGTTCAGATCAGTGCGTTTTTTTAGTTGTTGGTTGTTTGGATGTCTAGAGTGAACTTTGCCTGCGTACTTGACACATGCATGAGTAGCTTTAGAACTGATCCAAGAATGATCCTAAACTTGGTAGTTGAAGCATTGTACGGGTCTCCATCGCTGCGTTGTGTCTGGACTTTTAGTACCTTATGCACTGGATGATCGATCGCGAAAATTCGGCGCTCTTATCTAGGTACGATCATTGCTTGCTCATTGGGAATTGGTTTTCCCTTTTCGATTTTCCACCGTTCAACATGGATTGTATTGAAACCGATCTTCGTAAGTTCTGCTCGGACTTTGTCGATGGAGATGCTCTCAAGTATGCCTTTGATGATCTCTCCAACGGCGATCAGAAAGTATGATAGCCGTATTTGCAGTCATTCAGAATGTCAATCATCCATCGGTAGTCATCTGGAGTCGGTGTATAAAAAGCTACGCTTTCGGATTTAGTTTGAATAGATACGAATTGGATATCCTGGAATGTTAAGGTACGGATCAGCTTCACACAGAGTGTGAAAAGGGTAGGTAATTTGGTCAAACTGACAGGACCAATTATGGGTCGCTAAAAATATATATTCTTGGCTTCGACTCGGTTAGTTAAAGTGCAATTTTAATAATAGTTAATTCATTTGGATAAAGCGATTAAAGACTCTACTAAAAATAACACAATTATCAATCTTCGTAGTATATTATCAGATACCGATATAAGATATTCGTCTGTTTAATTGCATTGTAAATATTTTAGATAGCTTGATAAATGTTAAATAATACGTACATATGTCGCAGACTTAAAAACATATTTGATAATATGTATTTTACAATGTAGGTTGTTCTCTGTGTTTTTTTTTAATTCAACTCAAATTATATCAATATAATAATTATTAAACATCTGATTTAGCTGTATTATGCTGTTCTCTAAAACTCAAAATCAGCTTCGAGTACATCATATCGTTTCGTTTCTGCAGATTAAAACCGAATCGGGAAAGGTTTTAATCCATTCCAGAAATATTTTTGAAAACTAGAAGAAAAGTATATCTAAAAGGCTATCGTTAATTAATTTAGTTAACTATATGAAATTGGGGATTTTGGACTCAAATTATAATACGGTAAATAATGGATAAAAATAATTAGATTGTTAGATTTACTGAGTTTTAGTGAGTTTTTAGAATGTTGGTATCCAATATCAAGTACTTATATATCTAGTATTTCAAAAAACGTTGGTAATTTTTAATAAATACTTGGAGTTAATTCTTAAGAATGTATAGTGTTCAAAGATAAAGCATAACATACAATTTGAAATAAAATACATTCCAATGATCCAATCTAAAATATTGTAAAATTCAATAATTATCTAAAGATCTCACAGAAGTGGTTCTATATTCATCTAAGTGGTAAAGTATTATAAAATCTAATACATTTTTCGGTCTTACCTAAATTTTATTAAAATATATTTAGAAGGAAGTTTGCGGTAATATTCAAAGTACGAATATATCTTCAATGAAACTAAATGATGTCTATCTTTAGTAAACTGTTTCTTATAATAGGCTAGATGACTGTAATAATCACAAAAACATTGATTTATGATAATAATATAACATAAACAGATCATAGAAAATATTCTGTAAAATAAATAAATTTTACAAAAATGCTAGAACTTTTATAGAATTCGATTAGTATTTCAGATACGCTAACCATGAAATGGGGTGGTATATTTATCAGTATAATAACTGGAAAGTAAATTAATAAATATAGGTAATAACTCTAGAGAGTAATCAATAATAGTATAATCGCCACTTGGGAACTGTGAGAATAGTATTAATAAATATCAAAATATTCATTTTACATATTTGATAATAACTACAATACAAAAAAAGTTTAAATTATATACATTTGCTGCTGAATGTTAGACTTTCTTAAATATTTAGTAGCTTTGCATTATAAAAAATAAGCTTGTAATACTTGGGTAAATAAAATGTAAAAGTGTTAATTCTAAGGATACTTTAATTATTCGATGAAGCCATCAATGGGGACCGCTATCGATTACAATTGATGCATATGAGCAAAACACTGCACGAAAATATTCAGAATACGAGCGAAGAAACACAACAATGTTATACTTCAGCATAATAACACTCGACCTGTTGCAAAACACATTTGGATAGAAAAAGTGCTACCTGACCCACCGTATTTTCCACTACTAGCTCCTTCTGATTACTACTTGTACCAACATATGAGTTATGACATGTCTGAGTAACACTTACCTTTTTATGATTTTTCTGGAAAAAAAACAGAAAACTAAACATTAAGAGACTCAAAATAGTCACAGAATAGAGAAATATTATTTAATACCTATTAGTCAACAAAATTAATAAAAACTTAAATGATAATTACTCCGCTGCATTTCTCGATATATCTCAAGGCTTCGACAAGGTGTGGCAGACTGGACTGCATGTTAAATTGAAAAAGCTTTTACCCCATACGCACTTTCAACTGATGACAAACCTCACAGAAAAACATTTTATCGTGAAACAGGGTGACGACATACACTAACCTACATCCAATATTTTCGGGTGTTCCGCAGAGCAGTGTTCTTGGCCCATTGTTATATCTGTTGTATACAGCTAGACGATCAACCTCAAGAAACAGTACTGTTGCAACCTGTGCTGACGATTCAGCGGTTTTGTCATCACACGAGGATCCAATATCGAATTGTCGAATTGTGGTTGAAAACGTGGAGTATCAAAGCAAATAAGACAAAATCTATCCATGTGATATTCACACTTTATAGAAAAACTTGCCCCCATTTAAAATTGAATAATTATGAACCGCAAGCAGACAGCGCTAAATATCTCAGAATGCATTTTATTCGACGTTTCTCTTATTATTTAATTAATATATAATTTAGTCGTTTTCGTCTAACCTACAATTTGTCTTTATGATAACTTAAATTTAGGTATATAATTAGGAGGACCCATCGGCCCTATCTCAGTCTCTAGGTGAAATAATGTTTATACATGTCAGTGCTGAATTTTTTAGTATATGCACCTCACAACATAACACTACACAAGATGAGATGGTTTGATTCTTTTGAGTCTGTGTCCTGTTCTGGTGATATCCAATAGTTGCAATATTTCAATGTTCGTATGAGAATGGAGCCTTTCCTCATGCACCTTTGCAATTCTCTTCATTTTTTGACTGACTGTCGGTATCTGAAGGTCTCGATGTGGGTAATCAGTCCTATAGTATTTGGGTGAACCCACATTACCTCTCAGGACTTTGTTCTGAAAAATTTGTATTTGATTTATGTTACTTTTTGCAGAACATCCCCATAATTGAACTCCGTATGTCCATATAAGTTTTAGTATTTACTTATATAATAGCAATTTATTATGTACTGATAATTGTGATTTTCTTCCAATTAGCCAGTACATTTTCCTATATTTTAATCGACGTTTGACATGGAAAAACATATAAAACAAAAAACCCCATATTACCTGTCTAACAAACTGATCCAGCGCGATATCCGATTCGGAATTTTACTGCGAAGTACTCTGAAAGATTATTAGTGCATCCCAATGCACTCGCCAAACAGTTAAATATGCGCGATGCAAATGAAGTGCGTAAACTCAAGCTCAAACTAGCATACGAACTGATTAATAGACACATAGAGTGAGATTGAACAATCTCTAGAACAAGCTATAGTAGTTTTTAGTTAGGATAGACTTTAAAATAAGTTAGAATAGTATCTAGAATAAGATTTAGATTATAAGTTGCATAGTAGATCACTTACTGAAGTAACAAACATGAAATAACAAATCCTTGAATGCAAGTTTTATTTTAAATTTGTTTTAAAAAATCTATATCTATATATAAACACATTTTTGTTACATGTTTGTTTTTGTTGTTTTGTTGGTTATTTAAAGATCCACAAATCCGTAGTTTTAAATAAATGTCTGTATTACATTTTAAACTCTGTATAATTTACACAAGATATTTCAATAATTCTAATGCTGAATGTTACAGATGACATATAGTGTGAAGTGGCTATTTTCAGTGACACATGTTCAGTACCTTTGACAGTTTTCGCGTACAAGTCATGCAAAATAATAGCATTTTGCATCATCATAACGCCGAATTTGTTTTCAATCGCGGTTTGTAAATTCATTTTAATATCAAGCTGAGGTTATAGATTTTTCTTCTGATTTTATTCTAGTTAAAGAGATACAAGGATACATACTGTCTGATGTGTCCGACCATGTAACCGAACCAGTCTTTAAAATTCGTCTGGTTGTCAAATGTCTGTAAAATTCTTTAATATATTCGTGAAGAGGTTATAAACTAACAAACATTTGTGATTACTTTGATTCAAAATACCTAATTCATTAAATAGTCAGAGCTAAAAACAGATTGAGGATCTAATCACGTACATCGACGACTTCGACTTTTCAACTATCATTAGAGACCCCGTATCCACACAAACAGAGACTTCGTTCTAACCATGAATAAACAACCAACATCGTAAGCATAAAACAAAACCGTCGACAATTTCCAACATGAACTCATATAAGAAAGCGTACAGAAACTACTTCTAACAAGGCAGAATCTCCATAAGTTGAACAACGCAGTCAAATTAGCGATAGATTCTCGTTAATTAGTAAACACTATCAAGCTGTAGATTCTCACCTGGCATCATTTCTAAACTCATCATCATCCTATCTCGAAAAGTGGGCCACGCTCAAGCCATAATTCTAACCAATTTTTTACATTTGTAATGGACTGCAGAATAAGGAGGAGTTTATGTGTTGGACTGTACACTTTTTTTTCATGTATGTTCACCGAATTTTCCGTCAATTGTGGACTGATTTTCAAAATTCTCTTTTTATTCGAAATAGTGCATTTCCGATGGTTCCATTAGAACCAAGTGAGAATCTGAGTCCGGGAAAATCGAGGTATATTCTCAACTTACAAAGGCAGGTACAATGCTTTTACATCTTTATTTTTTCATAATAATCAGATATTTGTGTATAATGTCAGTAATAACATAACAGCTGATGTGACGGAAAATAGGAAGTCGTTCAGTGCAAAAGCCATTCAACATGGTGTAATGGTTAAAGCTGAACGGTGCCGAGCGCAAAATCGATAGTCTATATGACGATATTACTATGTGCGTATTTTATTTTAAAACGTTTTTTTTTTAGTATTAAAAATCTAAGTTGCATTATTTTTTACTTTTTAGTGAGTTCCTTATTTATTTTTTGAATTCTTTTGTTGAATATTTTCTCATTTTAAACATTATTATTTTTACCATAAATAATTTAACTTATTTTATATTTAAATTTAAATAAAAGTTTAAGAGCGAGTTTTTGTTGATTAATTTGCGTAAAAAAGAGAGCAAAAGATGACTTAGAAAAGAATTATTGAAAAACCAGTTCTATGCCAGCAAAACCAATAACTCTAAAAAGGTAAATAATAATATAGCTGGTTTAGTTGGCGCAGTGGTAAAGGCGAGAGGAAGGTCCACCTACTGTTGTGACAGTCGCGGGTTCGAGTCCTGCTGGGGCATGTTCGTAAATACATGTTTGTGATTGCCTTTAGGCGAGAGTGCAAAATCCGACAAGGGAAATGATCCCGGTCACGCCAGTAACCAGGCTGGGTAAGACCGGATGTCTTTTGGGATGATTTTCAAGTCGGTCACTCGTCAGTCGCTAGGCTTAATGCTGAGGACCGTGGCTCGGACCCCACGTTAAACTGTAGGTCCAGTCCTGATAAGCCCTCGTTGGTAAAAGGAAAAAAATGTAATAATATAATGATATAAAAAGTATATTTATTCTAGTGGACATTACGATTTTACATTTTGTACTTAATAAGTAAAAATAATTTAGTATAAATTAAAGCAATTAATTAAATATGTACAAAACTTAACCTAAAAATATTCAACGACATTTGCTACTGTTTTTGGACAATATCTTTTAGCAAAATGCAAGTAAGGTACATCATCATTGGAAATATCAACAGGCTGTTCAATACTTAGTTTATTCCAGAAATGCAGCATGTAGCTCGACTGAGATTTATCTTTGACAAAATTTAGTTTATCCGGGTTAAAAAAGATCCTCCATTCTGGATAGTATATGGGATAAAATATATGTTTCGGTAAAAGGTGAAAGTTTTCGCAGGATTTTCCTATGAAACTTTTGATATGCGAATCTTTACATAAACGTTTAGCCAATCTGGAAAACAACATTATAAAACGATCTTCGAAGATTTTGTGTGATGTAATTAATTCATAGTTTAATAATTTATACTTATAAAATATTTCGGCCTGAAATTTTACATTTTCTATTTAATGCGATGAAAGTCTATAATAATTAATTAAATTATAATAATAATAATATAATTGTTTCACAAACGTTATTTTCTGAGGACTATACTTCAACAATTAAGGAAAATACATCAAATCTTCTCGAAATGTTTACAAAAAAAAGTAGACCGATGGATATTAATATATTAGTGAAAATTTACAATGGAGTATGGGAAGAGAAGCGTATCCCAGAGGATCGACAAATAGCACTTATTGTTCATAAGAAGAGAGATAAAATGAAATTTAATAATTATTACTAGATTGCTTAATGCCGAGGACCGTGGCTCGGAGCCCACGTTAAACTGTAGGTCCAGTCCTGATAAACCCCTATTAGAGTTATATAAAATCATTAATAGATAACACAGTAACGTGGAATAAGATATACAAGATCTTATATAAGATCACATGCAGGACCAATATATTTAGTCCAGAATAAATAGTATGAGTTCAAGCCTAAAAATAGATATATCTATCACTCGTTGGTTTGGTAAAGGGAAAAGGCATTTGACTGAGTAAAAAGGGAAATAATTTGAGTTATATTGAAATAAAACAGAGTAAATAATAAAATTGTAAGAATAATTCAAGAAATATACAATGCGGTTATTGCAGATAACATGAAATCAAATACTTTCTAGCCGGCTTGGTGGCGCGGTGATAAAGGCGATGGGACGAATGGGTTCGAATCCTGCTGGGCATGGTCGTAAATTTATGTTTGTGATTGAATTAAACTTTAGGTCCTGTCCAGATAAACCCATAGTTGGGAAAAGGAGACTTTAAAATATATTAAAAAAAACACTTTCAAAACCCAAACAACCCTGTTATAATATTAATGTATGAAATAATAAAGAAATAAGAAATTGCCAAAAGAGTACCAATAGTGCACAAAAATATGGAAAAGATAGAAGAACTATCGGCAGGAGCTTTTGCGGATTACTGAAATTACCTAAAATTTTAAACAAATGGAATATGACACTAAGAGAATACGAAATGATAATGAATAAAGAAATACTTGGTAATGGACAAACTAGAAGCAATAGATATGCAATTTTAGGACATAAAAAAACAACTACATATATTTAAATATCTGGGTATATAAATTGAAGCTAATGGAGGTGAAGTTATGTTAGAATTTAAAAAAAAACATGAATTTGTAGCTAGCTATTAATATTAAATACATTAAAAAAAGATATATGAAACAAAGTTTATTTTTATACGGAAGTTTACAAAGGTTCTAGTATTCGGTTGCAAGGCATAGGTACTGTCAAGGAGAGATAAAAGTGTAACAAAAATGAGTAGTAAAGAAATAAGGAAAGGCCTCAATTTTAAATCAGCGAAAGAGTACATAGAAAGAAGAGAAATCAGTTGGTGAGGACATTTAAATCATATCATCAGCAGATCAGATGTAGATGTGTATCAAATATGTAGATTAAGATGCAAAACTTGAGCCGTTTGACTTTAATTTAGTTTGGAACGTGGGGCATCCGCATGTGTTTTACGCGAAACTCTACTATTTCAGATTTTCTTAGATATATCCATTACAGGGAAGTCATATACACTACAACTGACACGCTAGAAGAAAGCTATGGTATAAAGAAAATACCGAAATAAAAGGCATTCTAAAAGTTATTTTTCAGAACGAAAATATGTCAACATGTCTCAGAGCCGTCCAAAAACAAATGGAAATTCCACCCCGTGGATTAGATTCCCCAGATTCGTCTCCAGATTATTTGTATTTGTTCCAATCAATTGTACACCATACAGACAAATAAAAATTCACTTCTTAGGTACGGCGTCCGTTTCTGATACAAAATATATAATAAATTATTAGAAAATTTAAAAAATGAAAAAAAAAATTTAATCAATTGTAAATAAGTTTTTATTAGAATAACACTATGAATTAATTTCAACACTTAATGCTATACAAGAGTTGCTATTTATAGTTTGAGCCTAATAATGAGTATACCGTAATATTCTTCGTTAAGATCAATACACTGTTGCATGCGCCTAAATTGCATTTTCTCTACCCTCATTGTGATACTACCGAAACATGAATTTTGAATGTTTCAATACTGGAGCTTCTCAAATTTTGAATGCTTATTCAAGCGCTAATGAGTTAGCCACGCAATTTATTCGTGATATGAAAGCTGTTTGGTGTGAAATCAAAACCGAACGGAGGATAACTTATTAATTTGACTTTCTAACTAGTTAAATAGGTATTTATTTCAGCCGATGTGTGAGATCCTGTATTGACATGATGAGGAGTGATCTTTCGTTGCCGCTTCTTTTTTGGATTAAACAATCTTTATAAAAATTTCTGTAAACAAATTGTTGATTATCCAACCATTTATAATTAACCCTTCCCTTTCCGAAGAAAATTTCGATCATTTGCTTCTAAATGCTTCGGGTACAAATCACTTTTGTCAGAATTGGCTGATCTTGGATGGATGTGGAAGACTTTTGGGGCTCATACGTATAGATACAGTATACGTCATTTGTGTAAATGATATACAGAGATTTTGATGTATGCGTATATAAATCTTTTTTACACGTAAATGTTCATGGAATATCTTATAGCCATCATACTCATCATACTAATACCCAAGGACTGATTCATTCTCAAGATAAATCACATGACGATCTTTCAATCATTTCGCCCACCACATCAATGTTTTATGGCACAATAACAACCCCGATTTTGCACGACCTTCAAAATTACTTCCCATAAGTTGTGATTAAATGATACAACGCCCTGAAGAAGGCCGGTTGGACATAACAATGGATAATATCGGTAAGGTTGAAAATATAAATAGCAACCGTTGTATTAAATATCGAAAAACCTACTTTGTAACTATTAATGGACCATTACTGCCCCAAACGTCTCCATTATAATTTTCAGCCAGATCTTTGAGACAAGATTCCACGTGTTTATGCCCCACTCCATATTTACTAAATCCCATAACACCACTAGCTAGATACTCGTCCTCCTGTGCGCCAGCAAAATTTTCGGGTATTTCATCTAAATTTTTTATCACTATCACATCCAAGTCGGCATATATCCCACCATATTTCCATAATATTAAGTACCTAAAATAAAGCAGAAAAATGAAAGGATCTAACTGCGTTAGAAACATTATGGTTTAAAGTAATAAATTCATGGATTCTGAGTGCCAATATGGCCTTTGTATCTTATCAAGGCATGTACGGGATTAATACATCAATATGTATTTCCCAAAACCACACCAAATTGGATAATAGATTATACATCTAGATAATTCCTTATAGACAGGAAAAGGTTTGTGCAAAAAAAGTGCAGTCAGAGATAGAGAAGCTGCTAGAAGACCTAGACACTCTATAGACTCGTCATGAAGCATGTAAGCAGCTATTAGGAAATATAACCAAAGTCATTCTGAAATACATAAAATAACATGATAGATACAACGTAATCTCCATCAAGAGCTACACAATCATTTCGGCGCCGCTCTAACATTTCAATATAACGTTTCTAGAACGATTCTTGATGAACACGTTCTTGTTTTTGGTCAACAGTGAGCAAATGTGGCACTAACTTCGAATAGAGCTTTCTTATAGTCAAATGCTTTTGCAATGTAAAACCATCACGTTCTTTTGTTATCTTCACGATGTTATGCAACTCACTTTTCGATCATTCAGAACGATTTTGTGGATTTTGTTGATGTTTTCTGGTGTTACCATCTCATTTGGACGTTCACTGCATACTGCATTATCGATGTCTCTACGACCACGTTTGAAGTCAGCAAACCAACGTTTTAGTGTTGTTTCTGATGGAGTGAAGTTCTTATGACACTATTAACGATATTACTTAGCATGTATTTCAAAAAACCACACCAAATTGGTTAATAGATTATACATATAGATAATTCCTTATAGACAGGATAAGGTTTGTGCAAAAGAAAATTAAAAAGTGCAGATAGATTTAGAGAAGCTGCTAGAGTTTGAACAGCAGTAGAAATACTGTTAGTGAGTTAGAAAACCATCTTTTAAATAGTTATATTGAGATATATGAACTTCATTGCTACAGTATATTCTACAAATAAGTAATTTTACGATAGAAGATACAATATAGTCAGATAATAAAAGTCAGGTAAAAAGCTTGAAATATAGTCTAGAAATAAACCATAAACTTCCCTCAAAAAATCATTATACATGTGATATAAACATTCACTGTCCTCTATCTATGTAGCAAATAGCACTGAAGTCATAAAAAGCCAGATATTTGCACGAAAAACAAGTTTTGTGACCTTTGACCTTGATTATCTAAAGACGAGGACATGATATGTTATGACGGTTTTGTATATAACTTGTAGAATGAAAAAAATAAAGGTTTATATGGACATATAGCTTATTATCTCTTATTTCGAGGTGAAACCTCTACTATGACTAGATTATTTCCGTTGACAGATTCAGTGGAACATAGAGTGAATTTCTGTAAAATAATCATATTGTAATTATGAAATACTGTAATTAACAATTGAGTGAAATTAACTAAAACCTCAGAAAATCATGTCTGTATTATTTACCTATTGAGAACAGTGTCACGAAAAGAATTGATCTTATCTGGTACAAACCAGCAATAACTTTTCATTATTTAGCTGAAAACCGAATCGCAGTTATAAAAAAAACTTCTTGTTTAACAGATTTGGTGATGTGTGACATTTTATGCTTATTATCGAGCTCAAAAATCATCCGAAAGCCAATGAGGTTTTATCCTGATAATATTTTTAAAGAAAACTAGCTGGATGATTTTGAACTACGCAAACTGAGGTTAGTACATCGAACAGTCATAGTTTTGAACACATATATAATTAAAATCCAGCTAATCCGTACCAATTTTTCTATTTTCGATGATTGTATACTCCTCTACTAACCTAAGAATATCACTGCTATGGCTTAGAGGATATTTCCCGTTATGAACTTTCCGAGATTTCCATAAATCATTCACTGGTGAACCTTCTACAAATCTGTCCATGTTAATGTGTAATAATTTAATATTGGTATAAGAGCTTAAAGCCTGTATAATTCGACCTGACTCGGTGTTCGGCAAATCCTGAAAAGTACCTAAAAAAGGATCGTTCTATCTTAAGAAAAATATTGATTATCTTTTAAAACTGGAAACTCACCAGGTGATAAATACAACAAATATACCATTCTTTCCGGATTCACTAGGGCCGCACTTTCAACAGCACATGCCTGTCGCGCATTTATTGTCAAATGACCATTATCAAACGAGTTACAGGAAGTTTCCATAAAAAATATGGAACTACCTTCTTCAACTTTGGTATCTATAAAAATATTAATGAATTTAATTGTTTACATTTATATCATTTGTTATTTTCCCTTTAGTGTTATTAATATATTTGGATTTATGGATACTAATGATGAAAACTACATTTTCGACATTCACTTAGCAATTCTTTACACACTACACCTTGTTGATCCCACGATATTCACAGGAGAACTTTATATAAATGAATATCCGCTTCGGTGTGAATATGAATGGCATTCCAGAACTTATTTGCGACTTTTTATGCTTAGGATTATCATTATACTTTCACTTTTTCCCGTCCCATTGTATTTTTCTCTTCGCATATAGACATCTTCAAACAGCTGAATCGTCAACCTCTCAAAGTCCTTTAAGATTTTAAGTTGGGTTTTCGTACTACATGCCTTTCAGTTAACTATTGATCCTTCATGACAGTCTTTGTCATTGACATCAAATTCACTACTCTTAAATCGACAAATCATCCGCGAAATATATCAGTACGTCTTATTTTTAATATTTAATTCAAAATACTATTAAGACTCAATGAATTATTTAAAAATTATTTTTTATATTCACTGGATGTTACAGTTTCTAATTATCAGTCAACTTTAAAACATATTATGCTTCCTCGATACTCTGAAGAAAGGGAAAGTAAGGTTTTTCATAGTAAAGCTTCAAATGAATCCTCAAAAAAAAATTTCCCCAAATGGTGATAATCTTGAGTAGCTTTATTTTGACAAACTCCTTTTTATGCGTGTACTTTAAACTCGAGATATATTCATATTATATAAATACCCAAAGAGTTATAGTATATTGAATGTTTCCTTTATATTTTCAAAATCTCATTTCACTCCAGACTGTTCCATATATTTTTACTAATTTGTTATATTTTAACATAAAATGCATAGTTATTGCTTTTAAACTTTTCTTATTAATATCTTAGGACTTCAACAATCTGTCCGTGGGCAATAAGTATTATTATATGATTTCCGTTATATAATACAACTATCCTGACATGTAGAAGATCGCTTCAGTAAGTCACCTGCTGTACAACTTATAATCTAAATCTTATTCTAGATACTTTTCTAAGTTATTTTAAAGTCTATGCTAAATTATTCTAAAGACGATTCTAACTTATTCTAGAAATTATTGATATCTCACTCTATATGTCTGTTAATCAGTTCGTATGGTAATTTATGTATGAGTATTTGTTTGGCGAGTGCATTGGGATGCACTAAGAATCTTTCAGAGTACCTCGCACTAAAATTTCATCATACTCGTTGAAGGTTGTAAGGGGATATCGCGCTGAATCAGCTTGTTGGACAAAAAAACCTCTGGAGAATATCTATGTTAGATTTGCTCGTAGTGCTTTTATATTAACTACAGATTTTTCATTTCGACTCTTGTATTACTATAACGATTAAAAATTACATCAGATAAGTTTAAGTCGTAGATAGTTGGGTGGAAGACGTGTTACAGTGTCGGGCTTCTATAGGTTTAGAATGATATAGAAATACAATTTATTTCTGAGAAAATTAATAACAGGAGAATTACAGCAAAAACTACCAAGAAAGGGAATTATAAAATTCACCAACTTGATCAATACAGCATTTAGATTAAAACATGTCCCAGATATTTGGAAGATGGCGGAAATTATAATGATCCCAAAACCTGGCAAGTTAGCAAACGAAATAAAGGCCTATAGACCTATATCACTGCTGCCACTAATATCTAAGGTTTTTGAAAAACTTCTATCGAAAAGAATAAAACCGATCATAGAGAGAAAAAACTTAATACCAACACACCAGTTTGGGTTTATTAACAAACACTCAACAATTGACCAGGTCCACAGGATAATAAATGTTACTGAAAAAGCCTACGAAAGTAAAAAAGTATGCTCAGCTATATTCTTAGTTGTAGTACAAGCCTTCAATAAAGTTTGGCATGAAGGCCTTGTTCATAAACTACAGAAAATGCTACCAAAACAACACACCGAACTATTAAAATCATACATTGCAACCAGAATGTTTAGAGTCAAGCAAGAAGAAGCTTACTCTACAATAAACGAAGCTAAAGCAGGTGTACCACAAGGAAGTGTACTGGGACCAATGCTTTTTCTACTTTACACTTGTGATATACCACAAATGGAAAATATCACGATGGCTACATTTGCTGATGATACTGCGATTATAGCTGTCGGGGACAATAGTGAAGAAGCCTCACGAAAATTACAACAGGCAAGTGACAATATTAATAATTGGACACAAGCTTGGAAAATAAGAATTAATGAAAGTAAATCTGTACATGTGCTGTTCATCTATAAACAGACCGTACAAGCGCCAATAACATTAAATAACACTATCATTCCATATACCAACATCGCTAAATATGTCGGAATGAATCTCGATGCAAAACTTCGCTGGAAGGAGCATATAAAGAAGAAAAGAAAAGAACTGGAATTGAAATATAGGAAAATGTATTGGCTAATTGGAAGAAAATCTCAATTATCAGTACATAATAAATTGCTATTATATAAGAAAATATTGAAACCTATATGGACATACGGAGTTCAATTATGGGAATTATGGGGATGTTAAAAAATTTAGAAGTGAAATGTATAAACATTATTTCACCAGAGACTGAGTTAGGGCCGATGGGTCCTCCTAGTAATATATCTAGATTTAAGTTAGCATAAAGACAAATTGTAGGTTAGACGGAAACGACTAGTAACAATATATTAATTAAATTATAGTAAAAAATTTTCTGAGAAAATGAATAGCACACATTATATTAAATTGATCAAAAACTAGTTAATCAAATAGGGAACAAAAATTTCCAGCGAGAGCTATATATTTCACTAAAAGAATGCTTGTGTTCATATGCGAAACTCGTTATAGACTATTTTCAGAATACGATATAGAAATTGTATTAAAAATATTATTGAAAATTGTCATATTAATCTAGCAGCACTGTGTAGCCAAATGTAAAACAATTTAACAATGTTGAACAATTAAAAAATGCTATCCGAGTTTAGTGGAAACAGTTAGAACAAAATTATGTTAGAATTCTATATAAAATATGAGACCTAAATTAAATTGTGTCATAAAAAATAGAGCACGATGTACCCATTACTGAAAAATATTAATTAGTTTTTTTTTCTTTTAATCAATGTGTTATAGTTTTGTGGTGTCGTTTGAAAAAGAGATCCATTGTTTACTTATAAGTTCCACGGAAAGAACTACCAGCAATAAGCGGACCACAGCCCTTACTTTGTAATAACTATGCGAATTGTAGAATCTAAAACCTAAACAGGAAGCTTTACTAAGATTTGAAATTAAATATCTGAAGTGTGCTTAAGTTTCGTCGCGGAGTGTCAGAGTAGTCACCTATCATTCTTAGTATAGTGGAAATTACTACGATAACGATTTAATACGAAATTATATAATGACTAATGAGTAATATTTTAAACTATGTTTTACAGGAATTTTAAAAACAGATAAATGGAAGATAATTCCTGGAACATGAGACGTTTTAGAACTGGTAATTTCTATCTTAGTAAACGGCTTCCTGTCGCTAGACGACTATAAGTATAAAATCTAAATGAATGTCAAATTTGATGTGCTGAATTTTAAGAGATAATATGGATCTGAACAAATTTCTTTTCAACAACAAGTTTACTCGATTGAAGAAATACTGGGTTGTTGTATCAGTAGCATTTATTATAATTTTAGTTATACACTGTATGAGTTCTATTCTAGGCTATAGTGGTTTGCATAGCAAGGTATCCTGCTCTATATCAAGAAAAGCTTAATTACTTAAATAATACGACCTAATATGGAAAATTTTGTCGCGGAAAGTCGCCAATGTGCTAATAGAAGATCAGTTATCAACTAGAATAATTATTTACATATCAAATTTTATTATAAATATTTTCATTCATGTCAAATTAATAGGGAATTTTAAAAATTCTCATTTAAAATGATATTACTAATACAGTTAATTTTTTTCATATTTCTCATACTCACAGATACACCTTTCGATACCCACAGTCAGTCAAGCAATCAAGAGAATTGCAAGGGGGCATGAGGAAAGACTCCATTCTCATACTAATATTGAAATATTGCAACCTTTGGATACCACCAGAACAGGACACAGACTCAAAAGAATCAAACCATCTAGTCTTGTGTAGTGTTGTGTAGTGATGTGCATATATTAAAAAATTTAGCAGTGACATGTACAAACATTATTTCACCAGAAACTGAGTTAGGGCCGATAAGTCCTCCTAATTATATACCTAGATTTAAGTTAGCATAAATACAAATTGTGGATTAGACGGAAACGACTAGTAACAATGTATTAATTAAATAATAAAAAAATATTTCTGATGAAAATTGTAAAATTATGTTAAATTTTTTATGTACTTTCCTAATATTTCTTATAGTAAATTATTAGACATGCTTGAATACATTTTGTTTTTTACTTTTATTGTGTTTTTATTTTACCCTGTTATTATTTTATTTTACATACTATAAAGTCCCCTTTTACCAAACATAGATTTATCTGGACTGGACCTAATATTTAACGTGGGCTCCGATGCACGGTCCTCCCTACCGACTGGCGAGTGACCAACTTAGAAATCATCACAGAATACATCCAGTCTTTTCCAGCCTGGTTACTGGCGTGACTGGGATAATTTTTCTTGTCGAATTTTACACTATTGCATAGGACAATCACAAATATTAAACAATCACAAACACAAATTTACGACCATGCCCCAGCGGGATTCGAACCCGCGGCTATCCCAACGGTAGGAGGAGCGTCCTGTTGCCTTTACCTCTGCGCTACCAAGCCGGCTACCATATTATTGTTATTATATTTATATTAAGTCCCGCGCCCTCTAGTGAAAAACTTCAACCTTATCTACTCTATAAATTTCGTGAGTTGCCCTTTGGGCAACCTAGATCGCGAATGATGATAAAATAGGCAGTATTTTCAAGATCAAGTTCGTCGCTCTCTATTTTTGAAAATGAATTTACTGAATACTCAGGAAAAAAACACGTCATATATCTAATAAACTCCCTAATATAATACCAATGATTCATCATTATTTCAACTGTTATTGATCACTTCTTTATCGGTATAGTAAATAAAATAGTCATAAAACACACATTGTTTAAAAATTACTGTAGCTCCATTGTAACAAAAATTGTAATTTAGTAATTCAGTTCGATATAGGAAGATGTTAGTAGTTAGTAACGTAAAATTATCTAATTTAATATTATATTAATATAAAAATTAAGTATTAGCGCAATATTTTATTTCATTTGTTGTGAACTTAGATTATACTTCTTTAATTTGAAAGCGTCTTCTGAACTAAACACACGTAGTTATGAAAATGTTCAATTACAAAATCAGTAAACATTATTAAAGAAATCTTGTGATTTATTACGTACTGCTGAAATGAAAATGTTACTGGAGACATTCACCGATCTCTATTAAATAAGTTGAACGTTACAATATCACACAAGAGACTAGTTCAACAGCGAGTAACAGTGTCAAAGTTATTCTATTGCATGACAAGTAAGGTGATGTTCACTGTTGTATCTACATTGTTCCAACTCGAATGGGGAGTTCTGTCCCATCCAGCGTATTCACCAGACAAAGAAAATAAGACGAAATCTGTGAAATCCATGTGACATTCGCCCCTAGTAAAAGAACTTATCCCTCAGTAAAATTTAATAATTATGAACTAAATTCGTCGCATGCAGACAACGTTAAATATCTGGGAATTAATTTTTATTGATGTTTAACATGGAAAAGACTTTTTTTAAAGACTTTAAGAAAAAGGGAAGAATTGTTACTATGGTATTGAACTGTGGGGTACTACTAGCAAATCTAACATAGCTATCGTTCAGTGGTTCCAGAACAATGTGTTGCGAATCATCGTCGATATGACATTTCCAATAGACTAATTCAGCGCAATATCTCCTTAGAACGCATAACGAGTGTGGATTGAAGTATTAGTTCAAAGTACCCTTAAAGACTGTTAGTGCATCCCAATGCATTCGCCAAACAGTTAAATGTGCGCGATGATAGTGAAGTGCGTAGATTCAAACGCAAACTACCATACGAACTTATTAAAAGACACATAGTGTGAGATATAGAGTTAGAGTAGTCTTTAGTATAAGTTAAAATAGACTTTAAAATGAGTTAAAATAGTATCTAGACTAAGATTTAGATTACAAGTTTGTACAGTAGATGACTTACCGAAGTGATCTTTTACATGTCACTACAGTTATATTGTATAACGGAAATCATAAAATAATACTTATTGCCTACGGGTAGGTTGTTGAAGTTCTAAGAGATCAATAAAAAAACCAGACATAGCACCTTCTGATTACATATATTGTTTGTAATTAGTTAGTGTATTGTTCAGATCGATGCAGCATTGTTTGGCTGGCACATGGTCTCGAAATGCTGAAGAGCTTCGATAAGTGAATCGCTACCAAACATTTATCGAAACGTTATTTTACCAAAATTTGTTTTGTGTCAATTTTTCTCAACAAATGCCTTTTAAACGTGCAGAATCAGAATACATGTAAGCATCTTATAACAAACGATATATTGGATACGATTTGTTATAAGGAACAAGTATCTCGCAAACGCTGTAATCAATGAGTAGTGTTTATAATGTCAATATGAATTGAATATTTGTTAATAGGAAATGTAAAACAACATTCAAACTCAACAAAAAATTAAATTCTACTTAATAGTCACTCCAACAATTATTATATATCTAAGCCTTAATTGAAAAGCGAGAAAATTAAAAATTTGACAGGAAGCTCCACTTTTGGATCATTTTACGACGGTGAAAATTATATTTCTGTGACAATTCTAGGCGCAAAAAATCTTAGAGTGTATTTTTACAGAATTGAATGAAAAACTCGATCAGATCGAAAGCCACATTATGAGGTAGGCATCTCTTATGGCGGTATAACAAATCTCGACCATAGGCTGCATTCGCGAATCAGACCACAGGAAAGCGAACAAGATGTAACAGGTCAATTGTCAGTCAACAGGACAAAAGTCCCTGGCCTACATTTTTTTGGCAAAATTAGTTTTTTTTATTCAACATGATTGCCTTCAAGAGTGATACACTGATTATAGCGATCCTCCAACTTTTCGATACCATTTTTGTAGTACGATTTATCCCTTGCTTCAAGATAGACCAAAATCATTCGACGAAAATTTCTTCTCAGCGAGAATGCTTTGAGCATTCTTTTAAGAACAGGATATAGTCGCCGGGGGCCCGATTTGGAGAATATGGTGGATGAGGAAGCAACTCGAAGCCCAATTTATGAATTTTTGCCATCGTTTTCCCTGACTTGTGACACGTTGCATTGTCTTGGTGAAGCAGCACTTCCTTTCTCTTCAAATGCGGGCGTTTTTCGGAGATTTCATCCTTCAAACTGTCCGCTTTGTAATAGTCGCTGTTGATAGTCCTTCTTTTTTCAAGCTACTCAATGAAAAGTATTCCATGTGCATCCCAAAATACAGACGCCATAACCTTGCCAGCCGACTGTTGCGTTTTCCCACGTTTTAGAACGGGTTCGTCGTGTGCAATCCACTCGGATGACTGTAAATCGAATTGTAATGAATTGTTTCTCGAAGAGTTAAATTTACTTCTTAAGGAGATTCAAGTCTGTAAACATTTGTGTTCATATATGTGGATATAGTTTTTTATATGAATATAACAGGAGAAATCATGAAAATATTACCCACAGGTTAAACCCAAAATGAGTTCAAATAGTGTGGTGGCAAAATTACATTGAATGTATATGTGGTTATACAAAATAAAAAGTTTTTGTTGCCTTTTCCTTGTTTATAAAGTGATCTGAAATAGAAACTTAATTATTTCGAAGGGGTTCATTTTCATGAAACAAATGTATATTTGTTGAAATACTTACTATTTTGGTTTAAGGCTTTTTAACCGAGATAGGTATGATTATTTTCGTTCATTTTTCAACAAGGATGTTAGAAAATCGAACACAAAACAAAATACTACAATTCGTAGACCAACAAGATGAGCCTGATTTTATAAACAAGATAATAATCTTGTGCTTGTTTTATTATATTGTTAATAGATCCATAAGTTGTCTCTTTAACTCGTCGATTTTAGCAGTAATAAGAGTATTTACAGTATTTACTATTGCTGTTCTTTAAGGTATTACTATTTGGCAAGTTTACTCCATTCTAACATATATCATATGAAATTAAACGTTTAGTTATCCGCCCAAAAATGTTCACAATAACATTGTAAAAAGAAATATAACTTGCTTTAATACATTTTTGTGCTACGCTGTTTTCAGTATGAGGGAATAAAAATATAGAAACTTTAATATATCTTACTTAAATTGATAGAACTAAAGAAATATGAAAAAGAGAAAAAGCCTTTTTATATTCCCATTTAATTATTTTTTATTTATATATTCTTATTTCATTATTTTTATGTATATAGATTATATTCATTACCTACTTATATTTTAGCATCCTAACTAATCCTGCTCAAAAAATGAAATGCCTTCTTAACAAAATATTGCCCCAAACTTAGCAATAATGCAGCGAAAGGACGTTCTCAACGCTTTTTTGTTAAGATTATATATGCATTAAGATAACACTCTATATATTACTTTTTGCTTGCAGAATAACGCAAATGTTATACATCACCAAATAAAGTTGAAACATTATTCATTTTATTATTTTTTCACATGCATTCAACAATCAACTTCTCTTCACTATAGCCTATATTATATAAGTATGTCATCTTTTAATATCGATATACGTAAGTATGTGCGTAAGCTAGATATGTTGGAAAGAAATATCGGTATATCAGCGCACAAATAAAGGGGAGACAGTTTAAATTGAAATTCAATGGTCTATTTTAAATAACTATCGATATTTATAATATATTTTTTAAATATAGATCTCTTGTTTAAGAAATATCGGTCATGAAAAATATCGATAAATATGTCAAAAAATATAGATATTTTTACGGCAACCCTAGCGTAACCTCATCAATATCATCAGATTGCCTTGAGACCCGACAATTTTTCTCCTAGCAATATGTTTTTTTTTAATTTTAATATGATACGAATTCACTAAAATATTTGTTCAATTCCGTACACCTAACATAATAATAATAATCGACAATATAGCTTACAATGGAGATAAATGCCTATCCCTTGCTGATAAATCGATTCATTTCCAGTATATTAATAGTCAATCAATACGGATAACTGGTAAACCCGTGTAAGTAACAAAAAGATTACCGTTATAAATAAGTAATAATACAATGTTAAAACTAACCTTGAATATTCGGGAGGCTATCGTAGGTATCCAAGAAATGACAGGCTAAAGGGTTGTTGTTTCCAGTATAATAATAATAGGTTTTATAGAACGACACCGTTCTTAAACTGATTAAGCAATATACTAACAATACAACGGGTACTATCACATACACTATATAAAATCTCCTCCTATGCATTTTGAACTGTCACTGTCAACCTAGAGCAAAAAAAAATTCGAAATTCGAAAATTGAATTAAAATGCAAAAAGTCGATATATATTGACTGTAATATGAAAAGTATTGACCGAAGATAAGTACTAAATTGAGTTAAGTAATGTAATTTAGTAATTAAATTTAGTTACCAACTAAAACTTGTATGGGTACGTAATGTGCAACGTATGGGGCATACTCTTATCTAAAATGCTATCTCTACTGTTATTATCAAATTTACCTTTAGCAAATGCAAGAGGGCTTATTTAATCCATTATTTAAATCAAACATGTTTTAGTTACGAAATTAATGCTCAAATAAAACAGATATCTCAGTCATTTGCAAATATGTTACAAAATTGGTACCTTATTTTCAAGTGGAAATAAACTGTAATATTCCGTTTGGTTATAGGCACTGTCACTTAACAAATTGAAAAAGCTGCACAATATTTGTGTAGGGTAAGCGCTAAAATGCTACCAGAAATTAGTACAGTGATGACAATGGTTGACTAACTAACGCTTTAATAGTTCTAAGATAATTCTTTCTGGATTAGTGTTTGTCATTGTTATCTATCACAAATACACATACAGTTTCGCATTTGATAAATAATACTGAGAAATTAGTCGGTTTCAGGTGACGTCTGTAAGTGGTTGCATGGCTCGTTACCAAAGGCGCATCCAGTTTTATCATTTGCACGCATTGCTCATGCTATCGACTCAGCCTGTCAGGTATTAACACTGCTGTTTTCCTATTAAATACTCCTCACTACACTACTCCTGTTTTCGTCTTATTCAAGGGTTGTATTGTTTTAATTTTGATATGAGAATGGCTCTCCATATCTCCTTTTCATTCTCTTGATTTCTTGAGTGACAGATTTCTGAGTCACGCCTACAATACCTACAAGATATTTTTCGGGATTATTTTCTGGAAAACTTGTGTTGTATTTTTATTCCTTACTTTTCACGGAACATCTCCATAATTGAATTCCGTATATCCGTATAATTTCCGAGACTTGCTGGAATAATAACTATTATGTACTGATAATTGTAATTTTCTTCCAATTAACTAATACATTTCCTATATTTTAACTCCAGCTTTTTTCTTTTTACATGTGCTTTCCAGGGAAGTTTTGCATAAATATGTAAAAATGCATATGCATATAAATATATATATATATATATATATATATATATATACATGTGCATCATTTTGTAAAAACTCATAGCTAGATAGATACCTAGCGTTGTTTCTATATTGAAAGATAGTATAATTTATTGTTATTTTGCGATCTGATTATATTGTCATTTGCCTATTGGAATTTTCGTGTGGTTTCTTCGCTGTCGTCTCCAACCCCAAGAATCGCAGTGTCATCAGCAAATCTAGCCATCCTGATATTTTTCATTTGTGGTATATCACAAGTGTATAGTAGGTAAAGACATCTTGTAGTGTATCTGCTTTAGACTCCATTGCTCTAGAGTACACTTCCTCTTGACTCTTTATATTTTACTTAGTGATGTTCCAGGTTTTGCGCCCATGATAATTTTAGTGATCTTCCAAACGAATCTAACATGTTTTAGGCGAAATATTTCGATCAATTTGGCGAGTTTAATAATTCCTTTTCATAGTGCATTTTGCAGCAATTGTCCAATTATCCAAGATTATTAAATTTATTAGATTTGTCAGGGTTACCTTTATACAATTTACGTTTCAAGATTAGATACGTCATACTATGAAATTTGAATCAGTCAACATTGTGCAAGGGCACAAGACTCGCTAGTGGAGGTGAAAATTTTATTAAAGGTACTATAAACGTAACAACTTCAAGGGCGTATTAACAGTGATTATGTTTTGCATATATAGTATGCCCGATACACTTGTAGATTATCGATTTAGCGGGCAGATTATACTAGCAATACTTTAAAAACTTGAAACATATGAATGAAACTAATTCAGTCTGGTAAGAAATACACGTCCATGGCTTCGAAATACTCATCGTAACGCATAGTCGACGCTCAGGGACCGTGCCCGTTTTTCAACCAATACCCTGCTATCAATGTCACAAGTCTTCGAATATTCTTCATCAAGTCTTGTCACTGTCGATGATCAGCCATCATAGGGGTCTCCAAAGAATTCGTTCACTTTTTATTCAAAAGACATGTTTAAATAATTATAATTCGCAATTTGTTGCTCAAATTGAACGAAAGACTTGAAAATAAACACAGAAAATTTGCCTTAAACCTAGTTTTTCAAAGGCTTCAAGCTTACAAATGTCAAACTGCAACACTATCTTCAGAGAATTGACAAAATAATCATTCGGATTTTAATTATAATGTGTACATTTTTGGATACACCATTTTAGATAAATCTCTAACAATAACTCATA
Organism: Rhynchophorus ferrugineus; assembly: GCF_030347505.1. Taxonomy (NCBI): domain Eukaryota; kingdom Metazoa; phylum Arthropoda; class Insecta; order Coleoptera; family Curculionidae; genus Rhynchophorus; species Rhynchophorus ferrugineus. The sequence goes on along the minus strand of NW_027472580.1, from coordinate 82,233,814 downwards.
CACTCAGAATTTCACCATCTTGCGCTAACATTTTACAGCATTTTACAGTATAATGAAGTCATGTAGATATAATATCAATATTTTGATCCTTTTCAAAGATTAGAAAGAGAGAGAGAGAGAGAGAGTTTAATCAAGCATAATGACAATATTGGATTAAAGTTATCAACAGAAATTTTTATGACCTCTACCTGAGGTGTTCAGATTTGTTCAATCCCTCAGAAGTTATTTAAACTTAAAAAATGATTTATTATTCTTATATTCCAATCTGTTTCAATTGCCAGGGTATTGAAAATGTATCGATTCCTCGAAAATAAGGAAAATATAGATTCAATTCTAAAAAGGCGATAAACTTAAATAACAGATAAACAGTAAATACATTAATTAAAAAAATCTCAAGCATATTTAAAATAGAAGCGCACATAACATATTTATTGACGTATTGACCAATCCTAACTCTCGGTTGCGAGACCTAAGTATAGTCAGAGATAGATGAAAGGAAGATACATTACCAACGGATGAAGGATACCAGACAGATAAAGATAATATGGTAAGTAAGGACGGATAAATCAACCTAAACGAATCCGGAATGAGTGTACAACAGATAAACTTCAGAATAGAGGAATAACCCAGGCCCAAGCAAGAAGACACATAAGAGATCAAAAATAAAGGTAAATTCCTAAAAACATGGAGCAAGAGAGAATACCAAACATCACATACGTACAACTCACTGATACGAATAATACTAATAATGTCAACTGAAGAGTGTCTTGCATTTGCAACGACAATTAATAAATGACAAAATCGTCGCAAGTGACAGCTGGTCGCCATCCGGTTGTCAGATGAACGCTATATTATTCAAAATATTAGTTATAATTACTACAGGTTATAAACCGGCCAACAGCAGCAAACATTGTTTTAGTCCTTTGATTATTCTAATAAATTTTAAGTCGTTCCGTAATATATCATGTCACTTTGTTTGAAAATGTCGAAAACAATAGATATATAAGGTCACAAATTGATTGCGGCTTTAATAAGTTATTTCGAAAAGGAGCGAGATAATGCAGTCCTCCTTTTGCCTATAATTTCCATTAGAGAGGTAATTATTGATGATATTAAATGATATAAGAACCTACAATTTTATTTAAAGTGTTTTTAGCGGGCTGTTAAAATTTTGCTCATTATTAGTGTGGGTAATGACAATAAAATCACTTAGAAAATGAAGAGTAATATGCTAGATTCACCCAAGAAAAACCATCAACAACCATCTTGATATTGGCTCTATTCAAGACCAAATATGTGAATTGTATAAGAACAGTACGTACACAAACTATTTTATCGATATAAACATAATTTAATAAAATTATTTTAGAGGAAAGTGTCTGTCTGGAAAGTATACATAAAAGAGTTAAGGACATGCAGCTTTTTGAGGGATGTAAGACATCCTTTCATACACTCTTACAGGGTATAGGGTTTAAATGGTGTAAAGATAACCCTCGGAGAGGTTTAATGGAACTTCCAGACATTTGCTTAAAAAGAGTTCAATTCTAAAGGCAAAAAATAAAACCAAAATGATAAACTATTTGAATTTGTGTTTATCTAGATGAAACTTAAATATTTCAAAATGATTCATTGTGGCACTCTTGGTTTACCTCATGGAAAAAGGTAAAAGTTACAATAGAATTCGATTAGGTTTTGTTGGTCATTATATTTATTACTAATTAATTGCAGATATATTGCTGGTCGAGAAGATATTCCATCAAAAACTATTTGGACATGTGGAAGGAAGCATTGTCAACCATAACACCTTCGGTTTGTTTGAACTCGATAAGATATACAGAGGGAGTAATTGATAAATGGTGGAATCGTGAACATGATTTAGGCAGGTGAGAAATTAACAGTTTAGTGATTGAAATGGACAGTGAGTCGGAAAGTGACAGTTACTGAAGGAAATTCCTGAGACAGAATGATGAGAGTGAAAACAACTAAAGGTATGCACATAATTAATTGAATATAACTGTAAAAAATAATAATGTAGGGCGCGAAAGATGTATGTGTACGGATATGATTGTAATTGTTCAAAATTAGACATGAGTATTAGGTTAGAACGTATGAAGAGAGAATGAATACTAACTGTTTTGTAGATATGGTAAATGCATTAGACAGAATTTAGTGATTAATTTTATGAAGAATGGTGTACACAAATAGTAGCAAAAGAAATAAAATATACAGTGATACCAAGATGACTTGACAAGTAAACACATCATCGAAAGAAACAAGAACTAAACGTAAAAAGGTAAATATGCTCTCGAATGAAAGTGAATTAGGTGAATTAGGCTTCCACGGGGATACCCCTATATAAAAAAACGCGCCTAGAAACTCTACTTCATGGATAGGTTAGAAGAGTTCAATGTAAACAAAAACAAATCTAACCTACAAGCTATTATACCTGTGTTCTTAATTGTAGTTTTAAGTCCTTCGATAATACATGTATCATATATACTATAATTTTAAAATAAATTATATTTGATAAGTTTTTTGTTCAATTATTTTATTTAGATTCGAATTTTCTTGTCAAATCCAAACTGAACTAAAACTCAGAATTGATTCGGCAACATTGCAATGTTTCGACGTCACAAATATCCATGACGCATTACTAAAAAAAATTGAATAGGCTATATGTATTTTGTCCTGAATATTTTTATATTTATTTTTGTAACAACTTGTATCATTCTTTGCATTAGGTACACCAAAACACATAGGAATTTTTTTTCTGATATCTTTTGAGTATGCAACGCCATATTTGATATGCGTTTGACATGATGGAAACAAAATTTGGTTACATTTGAAAATCGCTTAAAATGATACCTAATAATGAAAAAAAAATAATACAGTAAAGAAGGTAATAAGACATAAATCGATTCTAAGACAGAACTAATTTTCATTTCATATTTTCTGTCAACACTTTGGCTGTTAAAATTTAATATTCATGAACAAAGTTTCCAGAAGTATAGCCCTGAACCACTGATTTATTTGTCACGTCACAAAAGTCCCCGCGTCATTTTTAATTTTTAAATGCATTATCTTAAAATTCTGTAGTAATTCACTAACAATAAATTATCTTAATCATTAAGAGTCATCGTGTTTATGCGATCCACTTACATAAAATGTATCTGATATTCCTAGACAACACGTCAATTCAATCAAATTTTTATTAAAATTAGGGAACTACAACTTAAATCTTGCTGTAATTCTGATAAATTTTAACCAACTTTAGATTTATATGTTATATATTATGTTACAACTTTAGTTTATTTGTCGTAGCTATCTGTTGTCTCTAAGTAATCGTATATGAATAATCCATATTAAAATTTATACATACGTATCCACTTGACAACTATTTCTATATACATATGGAAATTTTAAAAATGTATCATGCTTTCAACGTCCTACATCACACTAAGTTATGAAATGTACAGAGATAAAACGTATTTTTAGATCTACTTTAAATTATTTAAAACAATTTCGTTAAACCGCATTATAAAATAAATAATAACATTTATTGTAAGTACTTCATTCGTCATATCTCAAACACACAAAGAAAGATTTCATGTCGTGCCCTATAATATATAACAAATTTTAATAAGATTTTTTAGATTTCTTAGAAAGATTAGACAAGATTTTTAAAAATGGGTGAATCGTTTTTGGCACCTAGTAGCTGCATGTTGTTTTCGCAGATCAGTTTTTTATTATTCAGCAACTGATACAAACGCACCATGGAATATTATATAACAGGAAGTACGTTTATATGACAATTTATTGTCAAAATCATGTCATGTTCATGTGAACTTCAATTTTGATCAAAAATTATATTAAACATATGAGAAAATTTCATCCTAATATAGATTAACAAAATTTTAGAATAACAAGAGTCCCTTTTCCTCTATTTATCAGGTATTAGATTTTCGTAGGCAGCTTTTTCAGATTCATAATATAAACATTAATTAATCCATTTTCAATTTTAAAAATTTCAATTAATTTGATATCAATTGAACTCAAACTAACTTGGGTTTTGAAGGTTTTGAAGAAATACTGTATCATTGTTTTAGAAGTAATTATAAAATGTATTAAGATTCTTCTGTAAATTTTATTGGTATTAACTTCCATTCCAATTCAAGTGTATGAGTATGGATGAGTATTATGAGTAATATTGTAAAGAATATTAGCAACTATAAAATAGTTTGTGGAATTGTATTTCCTCATTAGCTGGTGAAATTTTAGTCCCCATGTGAGACACAAGTCAAAATAGAAAACGGTATATTAACACAAAGCAGTACAAATAAACCTACTGGCACAAAAAATAAGACAGCTACTGAATTAATGATTAGATAATGGAACAAGTAAAGAACGATGCCATTTTCTTTAAAAACATAGATAAAGAAATTATTTCAACAACACTAGCACTTTGAGTTATACACGTTATGGTTTCTAGAGAGATATAACGCTGTATCAGTTCATTATAAACGTGGTACGGAGTATCAACGTGGTACGGAGCATCGACTATAGATCAGAACACTTTGTGTTGGAACTATTGAACAATGACTATATTAGATTTACTAGAAATATTCCAATTACTTAAATGGATTCCGCAGGTCTAAAGGGACCTAAATAATTATTCAGTACTATACAGTAATATCTATTCAAAGGAAACTTCAATTTGGGCCTGAAAAGTCAATATATTTGGTTTAGTTTAAGTCCAAGTTGTTTTCGTTTGGCAAGTACGTGCCTCTTGAAAATTAGCTTTATCCAAGAATACAGCCGAGAATTATCTCTTAGCACTTAATCTATGTTCTCTACAGTTCTGTGCTTATTACCAAACCCAAATTTATATTTAGGAATTGTATTTCTATTTTCAATTATTGAATTAAGCTTCTTGTTGTATACATTCTCAATTAATTATGCTTCGAATAGTAACGGGTGAAGAAAAAATTATTTATTTCGAAAATCCGAAGTGAAAAATCTAATCTCTTTAGTCGCAAGACCATCCTCTGTATATAGTGGAACCAGGTTGGTGTCGTATATATGATATGATTTATTGAAACCTGGAGAAACAGTTAATACTGATCGCTAGTGACAACAAATAATCAATTTGAATTGCGCATTGGTCGAGACATTTTGCGGCATCACAACGCAATATCAGTCAAACTATCCGTACTATCCAAGCCTGAATCAATGTTACTACCATCTATTCCCATCGATGAGGCATGCGCTTACAGGACAAGGCTGATTTCGGAGAGGTCAAATAGAGAATTAAAATTTTCTAGATTAAACTTACTCGCTAATGCTACTGCATTAAATTTCGGGACATGGCACCCGCTAACCGGGCAGTCCTAAATGGCCACGAGGACCCGACGAAAAAACAGACAGTAAAACTACTTATTGATTCGCGAACTTGCATTAACACACTGAATGGGCTGGATTCTATCCTGTGAGAGCAAAATATCTGCAATAACTGGTGAGGTTCTGAAAAAGAGGTTAGCGGTGACGCAGTGCTAAGCTCCCAGCATGCCAACCAGCTAGCGAACAAGTGCGTTTTCAGAAGAAGTTGAGTTGTTGTTTGTGGAAGGATTGAGATATGAAGTGCTTGATTTCTGGAGTCTCAGTTTCCCTGTAAGTTTGATTATTTTTGACAATCGATGCAGCTTGATCATCCCGAGGAGCTTATTTTAGAAAACTTGAAGCTGTTTCACCTGGTTGGCCTGGATGGGTTTAACAAACTTGAAATAAACATTAGATCCGTAGAGGGGTACGTACCGAATTAACATCTCGTAAAATAAGTATTTGATAGAAATGGGAAGTCTGCTAGAAGGGCAGATCAGAGAACATAGCAGGTTTGCTAACCCCGAACCTTTCTGGATTACTTTTTGGATTTGAATAATGCCAATCGAACTGTCGGTCTATGTGGAGACCTAGGTACGTGACGTTATTATGGAATTGTTGCGGTGTCGATCTTAAGTTGCGAGACGCGCAATATGTAACGCTTCTTATGGAAAATGATGGCCTGGGTATTCAGAGGTTGATTTGCAACCTCCAAAATTTGAACCACTTGACCGCATGATCGAGCTGCTTCTGTAAACGTTTTTGAATTGTAATCTTGAGCCTGGAGGCCGTGAAGAAAGCTGCGTCGTCAGTGTAAAACGCGACGTCAATGTGCGTTTTTCTCGGCAGATCTGAAATAAAGAGATGAAATAAGGTTGGGGCCTGCGGGTAACATTCAGGTACGCCAGCGTCGATTTGTTTTCGACTGGAAAGTTTTTCCCTGATCTGGACCTGGAAATATCTGTCCGATAGATAGTAGTTGATGAAAGTAGTTAGGTCTTCTGGGAAGCCTAATCGCACGCATTTTGCGATGAAACCGTCATGCCATACCTTGTCGAAAGCTTTGGTTAAGTCCAGGAGGACTGCTTCAAACTATTTACGTTAGTCAAGAGCGTGACGGATGTGTGCTGCCAGGCGGGTGGCCTGGTGGACGGTGAGCGTTGAAGCCGTATTCTTAGTTAGGAATGAGATTATTTTCCTTTGTGGAAGAGTTGAGATCGTAGAGTATTGCCTTGGCAAGTTTCCAAATAAAACTGACAAGCCTGTTGGGCCTGTAGTCAGATGTAGTTGATTTTGCTCCTTTCTTGGAAATAACCGCTATATGTGCGTGTTTTCAAGACGCCGGGAAATTCTGCAGCCTCATGATGGAGCTAATGATGTGTGCCAGTTCCTCAAGCTGCTAATGTGGGAGCTTGCCGAATTAAACGTTTAGCTCTAAGGAAGAAGTATACCTTTGGAGTGAAATCCTGAAATATAAATAACCTGAGAGATGGATAAGATAAGTAGAATAAAATGGTTAATACTTTGAATAACGTGTTTTCTTTAGTGAAAAGGCACACCTCAATATACAACCGAACGGTGACCAAGTATAATGTATTAGTGTATATATAAGGAAAGACAAATGATTACAACTAACATCGGTCACATTCTGCTATGGCTGTCACGGAATAAATAAGATTCAAGCGTAAAACTGAAAAAGGCGTCAAGAATAGTCAAAATCGAACATTTTAACAAATTTCTGGTGCTCAATGCCCAGTAGAATTAAAACATCAGGTCGCCTCTATATCGAGTATATCTTATAAAAGTTATTCCGTAAAAAAGTCCAGTCAACAGGTTCAAAAAAAGTAGTAAACTTTCCAGTAGTTACCGTAAACAAATCCTTAATATTGAAAATATAGAATTAAGATAGAAATTTGTTACAAGATAGAAACATATTTTTATCGAAGATACACTGTCGAACATACATTATTTGCTAAGCGATGTGCTGAAACAAACATTCCAATACATTGAGAAAACTGGAACAATTTAGATAATCATATCTGTAAAACGCTACAAGTAATGTATAAATACTTCAAGTTCACATTAGGTTGTCTTTTTATCAGACCGTAAGTGTATTATCCAATACCCTGCAAAACTCCCTTCGCAAAGTATAAAGTATACATAACAGTATAAAACTATATTTTTAGAAATTGAGAAATAAAATAAAATACTCGAGTGGGTTTAACAAGTATATTAAGATCCTTCTTTTAATAATTACAATAAAATAAATGTGAATAATATATTGTGACGTTAAATAATAAGAACGATACAATAGACACGTAAATATTAACAGAAATACGTTTATTACAAAAGACATGGGTACCGCAAGAAGTAGTACCGAGGAATGCGTCCTCGACATTTTTTTTTCTTTTTCTAAGAGGACCAGCTAGATCCAAATGGTCTTTTGCTGATGTCGCTTCGGGTTCAGGGTAGAAAGGTTTTGCAGGCGACAGAGACCCTGAGTTTTGACAGGGATTGACGTATTTGGCTTAACTACCGGGTTTTATGGATGGGTAGGGATTTTATCAGGTTGTTTTCGTGTTCTAAGTCGGCCAGGGAGAACCTCATACTGAACATTTTTGTGAAGCTTTTCACGAACAGGATGCATTATTCTATGTGTGTGTTCACGTTCCTCATAAACCATTGAGCATTGAGTAACGTGCGGATTGTTTTGGATTGAAACACTTGGAGTAATGCAAGTTGTCTCTCAGGGACGTACATATACTACATATGTGCTCCGTAGAGGCAGACTGGACAGACTAGCATTTTATACAGAGCCTGTTTCTGGGAGATTGGGCGCTTGGTTTTTCTGCAGAGGGGTGAAAATAGTAGACTGCACACGCCATTGCATTTGCAAATATTGTACTCGGTTTTGGCTGACCATTGAAAGCTATTTTCTAATTGAAGGCCGAATTATAGTACATTCAAGAGCTAAGGGATGGGGGCTTTTTCAGTTTGGAAGCGCTTTTGTACCACGCAATTTGTACCACTCAATTGCCTGGTTGAGTTGGACTAAAGTCTGTCACTGATGGCGTCAGGACTATAACCGGTGATGAAGAAAGCTGTGTCATCTGCATAAAATGCTGCGGTGTTTGTTTATGAAGTGGGAAATCAGCCATGTAAAGGTTGAAGAGAGCTGGGGCTAGCGGAGCATCTTGCGAACTCCGGAAGAGATTTGAGTACGAGTAGATCAAAGAGATTAGGTCATAGACTTAGTTGATTCGCTTTAAAGATTCCACTATTGTGCCATACTTGATCGAAAGCTTTGGATACATGTAGCAAGATGCATGTAGCTTTGCGACCTTTTATAAGTGACTGATGGGTGGTTGCTGCCACGCGAGCAGCTTGATGGAGGCTTGAGTGTTTAGCACGAAAACCGAGTTGTTCGTCAGGGGATTATATGGTGCGCATCAGTGAAACTATTTAGAGCGTATAATATCGTTTTATTGGAAAGTTTGGAGAGTGAACTAACCAGGCTGATGGGCCTGTAGTCAGAAGGATTTGATTTAGTGTCTTTCTTGGGTATAACAGCGACAAGCGCAACTTTCCAATTTTTTGGGAAATGCTTTAACCTAAAGAAGAAGATAATAATATTGGCAAGCTCTGAAAGTTGATTGCTGGTGAGGTTTTTCAAATAGATTGCTGTGATTCCACCTGGGCCTGGAACCTATTTCGAAGATTGAGATGTTATTGAGATTTTATTTGATGGAGGTCTCTAGGAGAGATTATGCACTTTATCTGATCAGACTTTATCTTATCAGATCTGACGGGAATTGTTTCCTCTTCAAGAAGGAGATCAGTCATGAAGTCTCAGTCATGAAGTTTTACGTATGTTACCATGGACCAAGTGAAGGGATGCATTTCATTTGATTCTCGAACAGTTTAGGGATGAGCTCGGCCGTCGGTTTTGGTTTTGGTTTCGAAGTTCTCGCTATTACGCCTTTGGTGGCGGACCATAGGGAGCAGTGGGGTTTCTTAGACCTGTTGGTGTTAAGAAATTGTTCCAAAATGGAAACTTCCTCTAGTCCTAGGCTTTCTCTGTCCCTGACTTTTCCGACTGCGCCACGCGTTTGTCCTCAGGATCCAGTGTGGCACGAACTCTTCTCGCTAATCGGTTGTTGTACCAGATCTTTAATTTATTTTGGGAGGTTAAATAGAATAGGTTCAGATCAGTGCGTTTTTTTAGATGTTGGTTGTTTGGATGTCTAGAGTGATGTCTGGACTTTTACTACCTTATGCACTGGATGATCGATGGCGAAAATTCGGCGCTCTTATCTAGGTACGATCACTTGCTCATTGGGAATTGGTTTTCCCTTCTCGATTTTCCACCGTTCAACATGGATTGTACTGAAACCGATCTTCATAAGTTCTGCTCGGACTTCGTTGATGGAGATACTCTCAAGTATACCCTTGATGATCTCTCCAACGGCGGTCTGAAAGTATGATGATGTATTTGCGGTCATTCAGAATGTGAATCATCCATCGGTAGTCATCTGGGGTCGGTGTATAAAAAGCTACGCTTTCGGATTTAGTTTGAATAGATACGAATTGGATATCCTGGAATGTTAAGATACGGATCAGCTTCACACCAAGTGTGAAAAGGGTAGGTAATTTGGTCAAATTGACAAGACCAATTATGGGTCGTTAAGAATATATATTCTTGGCTTCGACTCGGTTAGTTAAAGTGCAATTTTAATAATAGTTAATTCATCTGGATAAAGCGATTAAAGACTATACTAAAAATAACACAATTATCAATCTTCATAGTATATTATCAGATACCGATATAAGATATTCGTCTGTTTAATTGCATTGTAAATATTTTAGATAGCTTGATAAATGTTAAATAATACTTATATATGTCGCAGACTTAAAAAAACAGATTTTAATTCAACTCATATTATATCAATATAATAATTATTAAAAATCTGATTTAGCTGTATTAGGTTGTTCTCTAAAACTCAAAATCAGCTTCGAGTACATCATGTCGTTTCGTTTCTGCAGATTAAAACCGAATCGGGAAAGGTTTTAATCCATTCCAGAAATATTTTTGAAAACTAGAAGAAAAGTATATCTAAAAGGCTATCGTTAATTAATTTAGTTAACTATATGAAATTGGGGATTTTGGACTCAAATTATAATACGGTAAATAATGGATAGAAATAATTAGATTGTTAGCTTTACTGAGTTTTAGTGAGTTTTTAGAATGTTGGTATCCAATATCAAGTACTTATATATCTAGTATTTCAAAAAACGTGGACATTTTTAATAAATACTGGGAGTTAATTCTTAAAAATATATAGTGTTCAAAGATAAAGCATAACATACATATTTGAAATAAAATACATTCCAATGATCCAATCTAAAATATTGTAAAATTCAATAATTATCTAAAGATCTGTGAAGTGGTTCTATATTCATCTAAGTGGTAAAGTATTATAAAATCTAAAACATTTTTCGGTCTCACCTAAATTTTATTAAAATATATTTAGAAGGAAGTTTGCGGTAATATTCAAAGTACGAATTTATCTTCAATGAAACTAAATGATGTCTTTCTTTATTAAACTGTTTCTTATAATAGGCTAGATGACTGTAATAATCAGAAAAACATTGATTTATGATAATAATATAACATAGACAGATCATAGAAAATACTCTTTAAAATAAATAAATTTTACAAAAATACTAGAACTTTTATAGAATTCGATTAGTATTTCAGATACGCTAACGATGAAATGGGGTGGTATATTTATCAGTATAATACCTGGAAAGTAAATTAATAAATATAGGTAATAACTCTAGAGAGTAACCAATAATAGTATAATCGCCACTTGGGAACTGTGAGAATAGTATTAATAAAATCAAGTTAAATATTTGCAAAGACTAATCAAAATTATATCGATGGAAAACCTCTTGAAATATTTTACAATGATATTTTGAGAATTCATGCAAATTGATGAAAAATTAATGCAAATGTATTTCACAAGGATATCAAAATATTCATTTTACATATTTGATAATAACTACAATACAAAAAAAAACGTGTAAATTATATACATTTGTTGCTGAATGTTTGACTTTCTGAAACATTGAGCAGCTCTGTATTGTAAAAAATAAGCTTGTAATATTTGGGTAAATAAAATGCAAAAATGTTAATTCTAAAGATACTTTAATTATTCGATGAAGCCATCATTGGGGATCGCTATCGATTATAATTGATGCATATGAGCAAAAACACTGCACGAAAATGGCCAGAATACGAGCAAAGAGACACAACAATGTTATACTTCAGCATAATAACACTCGACCTGTTGCAAAACACATTTGGACAGATAAAGTGCTACCTGACCCACCGTATTTTCCACTACTAGCTCCTTCTGATTACTACTTGTATTGATATATGAGTTATGACATGTCTAAGTAACACTTACCTTTTTATGATTTTTTTTAAAATTAGAAATCTATACATTAAGAGACTCAAAATAGTCGCAGAATAGAGAAATATTATTTAAGACAATCAATTTGGCTTCCGTAATAAACACGGAACAACAGAATAAATATACCTATTAGTCAATAAAATTAATAAAAACTTAAATGATAATTGCTCCGCTGCATTTCTCGATATATCTCAAGGCTTCGAATACACTGACCTACATCCAATATATTCGGGTGTTCCGCAGAGCAGTGTTCTTGGCCCATTGTTATACCTATTGTATACAGCTAAACTACCAATTTCAAGAAACAGTACTGTTGCAACATGTGCTGACGATACAGTGCTTTTATCATCACACGAGGATATAATATCAGCCACAAGAAACCAAACTCCATCAAAACAAAGTCGAATTGTGGTTGAAAAGTTGGCGTATCAAAGCAAATAAGACAAAATCTACCCATGTGACATTCACCATTTGTAGAAGAACTTGTCCCTAATAAAAATTGAGTAGCTATGAACCGCAAGCAAACAACGCTAAATATCTCGAAATGCATTTTAATCAACATTTTTCTTATTATTTAATTAATATATTGTTAATAGTCGTTTCCGTCTAACCTACAATTTGTCTTTATGATAACTTAAATCTAGGTATATAACTAGGATGACCCATCCGCCCTATCGCAGTCTCTGGTGAAATAATGTTTATACATGTCACTGCTGAATTTTTTAATATATGCACCTCACTACACAACACTACACAAGATCAGATGGTTTGTTTCTTTTGAGTCTGTGTCCTGTTCTGGTGGTATCCAATAGTTGTTATATTTCAATATTCGTATGTGAATGGAGTCTTTCCTCATGCCCCCCTGCAATTCTCTTGATTTTTTGACTGACTGTGGGTATCTGAAGGTCTCGATGTAGGTAATCAGTCCTATAGTATTTGGGTGCACCCACTTTACCTCTCAGGACTTTGTTCTGAAAAATTTGTATTTGATTTATGTTACTCTTTGCAGAACATCCCCATAATTGAACTCCGTATGCCCATATAAGTTTTAGTATTTGCTTATATAATAGCAATTTATTATGTACTGATAACTGTGATTTTTCTTCCAATTAGCCAGTACATTTTCCTATATTTTAATCGACGTTTGACATAGAAAAATATATAGGGACAAAACGCAAACAGCTTGGGTATAAACTAAACCAAATATATTGGATGATAGGGATTCTATATTATCACTAGATTACAAGGTTTTGCTATATAAGTCAATACTTTACAATACTTACCGATTTGGACCTATGGTATTGAACTGTGGGGTCTTACCAGCAAATCTAACACAGCTATCCTCCAGAGGATCCAGAATAAAGTATTGCGAGTCATCGTCGATACCCCATGTTACGTGTCCAGCAAACTGATTCAGCGTGTTATCCCCTTACAACCTATAAGAAGTGTGATTCCAAGTAATAATGCGAAAGACTCTGAAAAACTATCAGTATATCCCAATGCACTCGTCAAAGTTATATGTACGCGATGACAGTGTAGTGCATAGGCAAACTACCATACGAACTGATTAATAGACACATAGAGTGAGATGTAACAATCTCTAGAATAAGTTAGAATCATATAAAAATATGGGCCAATTCCTGAATAGCCTCCAAGAACTATATGTACTATATGATATATGATAAGATATATGATATATGTATAAGAACTATATGATGTACAGGCCTAAATCTGTATTCGTTAAATGTTAACATACACTCAACAAGTGTTTACACAATATATTTCTAACGCTCTAGTTATAAACATTGAGGCTTAATCAAGGATAGAATTGAATAGATAGATAGATAGTGCGTGCCCTTCTGGAAGATCTTGAAAAGTAATGCAGGATAATCTCCACCGGCGGCTAATCTAATATATGTTTATCTATAGAATGCATATATATGCAGCTTAACATACATCTAATAAAGGTGTAACAATAATTGTATTTAATAGTTATTTATATGTAAAAACAACAGGAAAAGAGGCTATTATAAACGGCCTTGTATCCTTTTGTTGTATGCCGATTTATTAACACGCCTATTTTTTTATTATTCAAGGTAGCTTTAGAGCTTTAAAATTAATCCTGCCAGGTAGATTAACAAGTAATTTATTTTAGTAACTACTCGTATTTATTACAATTTACTTTTTTCGTTTCTGTTTGCGGTAGAACATTCATTAATTCTGTTATCTCATTAATAAGGCAACCTTACCACTGAACAAATAATATTTATCATAACTAAACGTTGCAGATCACTACAGTGAATCATATTTTATTAACTATATACTATACGCACTTGTTAAGAGAAAAATGTAAATTTTAAGATAATATATGGAGCAATTGGCAATTCGAAATCGATTAGTCATCCAATAACAAGTTTTTCAAATGTTAATCATAGAAAAAATAGAAATTTCACGGTATAGACGACCTTGGGGAAATGTTTTGTTTAGTTCAATCAACGGTAGCGCTGCGATCGCAAATTGTGATTGGCTAGTTTAAATTCCTGGTGCCGCCACTAACATGGAACGTGTTTGGTCGATCAGATTGGTTGTTTGAAGGTTTTGGTTTTCGTTTAGATCAAGAAATCTTCGTTTTACGTTGTGCATATTTTCTGTTTTACATTAATTATTATGGAATAATAATATAAAAATTGATGACAATGCGTCAGTGTAGTAAAAGATGTAGTGTACCGGGGTAAAAATCTACTACGGATATTAGACATAGTTTCCCAAAGAATGATCTCGCTCCTTTCCAAAAATGGGTTGATCAAGTAAATAGTAGTAGGTTACCTGGATAAACCACAATGCAAATATGTCAACGTCATGGTGTCTGTCACGGACATTTTAGTGAAAAATTTAGAAATACCCTTCCTTCACGAACAGGTATTAAGATAATCCATATTCAACATTGTTTTTATCAGGTACATATAAACTTATCTATCTACTACATGTCTGTTTATATATTGTTTGTTTACAGAAAATCAAAACCTACTTATGAAGATGTTAGTAGTAATAAAATTCAATTAATCTACCAAGTTGTTCGTATGCTGTCAGTGTGATGTCTCTGCATAAAGAAGTCTTACAAGAAGGTAATAATTAAGATAATTGGACAATTAGTAGTAATAAATACTACTTTTAATTGTAAAATATCCCTATAATATTTGTAATACTTTAACTCTTCAGAAAAATCAGTGATCAATAGTTTTATATTTACAAATATGGGAAGGCGTTATAGAAGAATTATAGATATCTTAATTTTGTCTAGAATAGAGTTCTTAATTGTTTTTTTTTTTTGGTTTTTGTTTATATATATTTATATTATTTACACGTATGTATATTTGTATAGGATTTCATTTTAATAAATTAATTTTAAAAATTAAATTTGATCGTCATTTAAATACTGTTGGCCAATAAATATGACGTCACAAAATAATCAGGCGAAATAGCAGACCAATTAAAGCAAAGGATTTTCCTTACAGGTTTCTACATAACTATTTTAAACTAACCAATCAAATTCACGTTGTCATCGCCGCCAATGATTGAACTAAGCAAAACTTTGCCCCACTACTTATCATTGGAGTTACACACCCCTGATGTTAGTATCAACAAGTATACGTGAGAGTGTTGATGAAAGCTCAGGAACGTTATTTAGACATTTGACTTGTGAATTTCTTCATCCGTCGAAATTTTCATACATAAGATTCACAAATATCAAATTTATCTGCAAGGAGTCAGTGTTTGCAGATCTTGTATTGGATATTTTACTTTGTCTAAATGAGGCTGGTCAAGCAATAACATTCAAGAACTTCATAATTGAGTTCATTTTGCGAAATTGCAGAATATTAAGGCATACTGTAATAGCAAGTACTATGCACCCAAAAAACCATAAAACAAATAAGTCTCTCTTTAATCCAAGTTTTGGGTAAATTTATGGATATTCTACAGAGGTGGACAAAATTTTTGTAAAAAGAACATTGTCCATACATTATTCGGTCCAAGTTCTGTGAACAACTCCACTCTTACCCTGGCCACAAACACATATATACCGATCGCTCCAAATATCAAAGCGGGCTTGGGAGTACATTTCTGGCGGACAACCGGGCATTCCGTTTCAAGCTCCCTCAATAGGGTTCAGTATTGACCGCTGAACTCTTCGCGATATTCAAAAAATTATCGTATATCTCAACACAAACCTTCAAAGAATGGCTAATCCTGGCAGAATCCTGAAATGCTCTCGATTGTTTCTTGGAATAGAAGTTCAACCATCCCCTGGTCACCGACGCACTATCAATTATCCGTACCCTCTATCTGAATGGAAATGAACCAGGAAATGAGAGGGTGGATAGTGCGGTTAACTCGGCAGCCTCATCTCCCCTCCTCATCACGGGTGTTTGTGTCCATACCGACCTTATAGCATTCATATCTTATTTTACAAATATCTAGGTACAACGTCTTTGGGCCCAGGAAGCCAGCCACAACAGGCTGTTTGAGGTTAAAGCTGATTTTTTCTCTTCTCTTCGCGTTCCTTCCCTTCTTCACCATGCCATAAATTTGAATCGACTGATATTGGGCCGCTGTCGTTTCTCGTATGGTCACTTAATGACTTCGAGCCCGCTTGCTTACTGTGAGTTTTGTCATCGTGTCCATAGGGGTGAAATAGTTCAGTCTACCACATATTGAACGACTGTCCACGGCTCATCCAGATTAGAACTAAGTATGGGCTGCAAAATTGTAAAAATGCCTTAACAGGAGAAAATTCCGACAGACTCATCGGATTTCTACGAGAGATTGATTTTCTCCATAGAATAGCGTATGTTAATTTTAGAGTTACTGATCAAATAACCATTACCACTTCGGCATGGGTGTTGATGTATGCTGTCTGGATGGAGCCTCTACTTCGTTAGAATTCTGTTTGTAGTCCTGTATTTGTGTTTATTTTAAAACTGTATATACACTATTTGTTCTTTTAACCCCCCTATTTGTGTTATTATATTTATTTATTAATTTATTATTTTATATATATATATATATATATATATATATATATATATATACTTTATGTCTGTCCCAGTTCTCCTTAGATCATAACCGTACTATTGTATAGTCGCGAAATGACGGACCCGCCAAAGCGACAAAAAAATGGAGGTGAACAAAATAGAATGAATCCCTAACATTACACAATATTTATTTATTTATAAGGTGTTGCCATCATTTGATTTGAAAACTAACTGAATAGAGTCCAATGGAATGTTGTCCCATTTTTCCATCAAAACATCGATCAATTGTGTCAGTAATGTTGGGGATGAAAAGTTACTCCTCTCGGTCTGTTCTAAAACCCTAATTACGGTTAAATTATGTTGATGTCTCGTATTATTTATACGGAAGCAGTGTTACCAAAAGGCAACAAGATGCGTTCATGTTATGACATTTTATCTATCCCCTGTATCTATTTTAATATTAGTTCTTGAAACTACTAATAATTTAATATTAGTTTGATGGATGTATAATTATCTTTATGAAATTGTGAGCCTGTATATGTATTTTTAGTGGGTTCCGGTTTTGTTACATTTTTATTACGTAAAAATTAAATTTCGATTTTTTCTCACTACCATTCTACTATAGAGTCAAAACTATTATTTCAGAATATTACTTCCAGCCCAAACGACATTTTTTAAATTCGTTATACATGAATATTGTCCATAAACGTTAAGAAAATTTAATTAAGTTTAAAAAGATAGTTAAGTAAGTAAACTAAATATTTTTAAAAAAACTGAACCGACTTCAAAAATAAATAAGGAACACAGGAATCAAATTTTGATTTTTAACACAAAAAAAACGTAAAATAAAATATGTACATAATCGTTGTATAACTAAATAAAAATATACAAAACCCGTATTTAACCTATCTTCTACACGTATTATATATTCTACTATATACACACATTTTAGCTTAATACATAAACCTATTTATCTATTTACAATATTAATTTAACTACTACCAACTTATTACTTTGATTGAAATTAGATTTGTTTTGTTCTTAATTAAATGTTTTATATGCTACAAAATTATATTATTATTTTTATATTGTTTGGGCTCATCACTGACTTATATATTCCTATTTCTTCGTATTCTAAAGAGTTATTGGTTGTTTCCAAAAATGAGATATTTTGTCATTTAATTCGAAGTATCCAGATATTTATTCTAGAGTCTAACTGGTGGACATATAAAAAACATACTTAATGCAATTATTGATATTAATATTATCAAATTATATATAATCCTTTCTGTAGATAAAAATCAATTTAGTATGTAGATGTAGATAAAAATCATTTTTAGGGATCTACTTTAAAACAAACATTGCATAGCTTAGCTATATATAGTTAATAATTAAAATTAGACGACTTAATGATATATTGATCAAAGCAACGTAACAGCTACGATAGTCTGGCATTTTACTTTTTTTAAACTTTACGTATAATTTTTTCATTAGTCTAATTACACTATCTTAGACGACAGTAAAAAAACCTATACATCCATGTCTATACAAGTTTCGATTGGCTAAAACTGCACATGCGCACTTTATCTAATCTAACCTGAGAGTTTTCACAACTACGCGTCCTTTTCTATATACGTCTTGTTTACCACACTTGTGGTTAAAAAAGTTATTTTTAGCTTAATTTCGTATTTACATTTTGTTGAGGTAATATAATTATTTCATAGGCATAATTAGCGGCAGATAATGCGAAAATAAGTGTATAAGGTATGCATTATTAGTAAAATATTATCATTATAACACTAATTTATTGCTCTGGAAATATATAAGTAGATTGCTATGGAAAAAATGGTCTATTTTTATGTTAAATAATATGGAATTGAATATTATAGTAAATGTAAGAATGAAATAAGTTAAGAATAATATACGTTTTCAGACCATTTCTTATTATACTAATATACCTTTCTGATTTTACAGATATTTTAAAAATATTAGGAATCAATTCAAATATAGCAATACAATCTTTGAACAATGTATTAAAAACAAATACACTAAGAAGGAATGGTAGTTTGTCAGTTGAAAAACTATTAAATTCGAATACTAAGGATTTTGAACACTGAAGGACCAAACGCTACTATCTATGTCTGTATGTAGGTATGTCTGTAGCTGTCCAGAGTATACGATAAAGAATACTCTGTACCAGCATGTGCATTTGGTATATATGTATTAGAAGATAATGGGCACTAATTATTTTACAAATAATGTAGCTAGTGCTCAGGGAGAGAAGATACTGATTAAATTGCTAGACAAGAAATTAGAAAAAATCATACCAAAAAAAAACACACATTGAGAAACAGAAGAAGCAAATAGGGAAAATGGCACCGATAACAAAATAAACAATATATCTATAGATTCGAAATCAGTCAATCAAGAATCTCAAATCGAAATTGTTAATAACAAGTGGTGTTTAAGAGATTTTCACAAAAAAGCAATTCGAAAGGAAAATGTAAGATAAGTTGTTTTGATTCAAATCTTTGTTCTAATATTTTATTTATATGGTTTGTGTGTATGCCTCTTATTCCATTTATTGCAATAAAATTTATTAAATGATAATATTTTGACATTATTTATCTGCTCCGACGAGTTATGTAAACCGAAAGAAGTAATAAATCACAAAGCTTCAAATCCTATGTTATCAATTTATTCCAACCACTTTCTAACATATTAAGTACACCTTATATTTACACAATGCTGAAAATTCATGACACTTTGTTTAAACATTTAGCGTTTTGTTCTTCTTTTGAAAATTCAGTAATATTAGAAAAATATAAGTATAATAACAAATAGACAGAAAAGGTTTTTACCTTTACTATAATCCTCAAATATGTTCTGTTTTGTATAAAGTGACAATATTTTACTAATAATTCATACCTTATTTTTGCATTATCTGCCGCTAATTTTGCTTATAAAATAATTATATTACCTCAACAAAATGTAAATACAAAATTAACCTAAAAATTACTTCTAACCACAAATGGGGTAAACAACAAGACGTATATATAAAAGGACGGCTAGTTATGAAAATTCTCAGGCTAGATTAGAACAAATGTGCATGTGCAGTTCTAGCCAATGGAAGGAATAGTCTCAGATGTGAAAGCCGCGCAAGGCGTATCTATTTAAAATGCGTGTTTAGTACAGTTTATGATGGTCTATAAGCAAAAGTGTGAAATTCGGCAAGGACCAACTACCCAAGTCCGAGTACAGCAGGTTATTTCTTTGAATAGATTAAGGCGGTCTCTGAATTAACCAACAGGTCCAGTTCAGTTTAACCTTAATTGGTGAAAAGAAGAACATAATCTAACTAAAATCGAAATATATCATACAGATTCTCTAACAAATATTTATTTAATGATATTTAAGAAGCATCATTATTGACGTAATTTCGGTATATAAAGTTGTCTATCTCTTTTATTTTCAAATTAAGACAAAATACTCGCCACTTGAACATTTTATCAGCTTTGATTGATTAAAATAAAAGTAGGGTTTATATTTACAGTCAAAATTACTAGTTAAAAGAGTCTCGCTTGGTGTAGTGCTCGAACACAATAATGAGAAGTACGAAACTTAAATTCTTATGTTTATTAATCTTTATAATATGTTTCGCATATTTCATCTTTTCCATGAATACTCTGGAGCTTTATAAACAATACTATAAATTTGTAAATAATAATGATGAATTCGTTTGTTATTCCATTAATACAAACGAGAGACTGCCGGAAATTGGCGGTAAGTAAATATTACAGATAAAAAGTATTCACATATATAATAGTTTCTGGAGGAGCTCTGACCAGACCAATCGAATGTTTGAAATTTAATTTACGTGTAATAACAAAGAAAGTTACTTTCTTTATCTGTGAGTTTTTGTGTTTTTTTAATGAGATTTTAAATGAGGCTTGCACTAACTGCGAATGGATTCCTGTAATGTTAAAAGCACCTTAAATAATAATATGTTATAATGTACTCGATAAAACCTTCAACTGTGATGTAAGCGCCGGGAATCCATTGAGTGAAGTATTTACCTTTTATCTTGAACTGAATGAATTCAAAGAAGAACGACTTTATGATTTCCTCAGAATCTTGACGGCTGCGTCAGTTATAATATGGGCAAGGTTTTAGAAAACAAAAACTGTTCACATATTAATTTACTTGGAAATATTATTTTATTTAACGGAAAAAGGCGACTTGGAACAGGGATACAAAGCAACACTAAGTGTAAAAACAGACCAACCTGTCTCACTCGTTCAGTAGTCAAAGAAATTAGAAAAATGGGTGGGCGGATTTCAATAAAACAACCGAAGTGCGTCATATATGATGCCAAATGCAGTTTATAAAACAAATGTCCTTCTCGTTTTACCCCAGTTAAACCGAATCAGTTTGTAAAATTTGATTGGCGTTAGTACTGGTCGACTCTCTATTCAAATGTCAAAAAAAAACGTTCAAAGCATTAGTGATAATAATTAGAAGTTACAAACCGACAAGCATTGAAAGCCAAAACTCTAAGATAATGCGCCGGCAACTGAATAATGACATTAAATCAACATAAATTTTGTTGACGTGCATTGGCCGTTTTATTGGATAGACTGTACCATTACGACTTATCATCATATCAACATGCATTAAAACGTTCTAGTAAAAAAATGTATTTGTTTCTGTTATTCTATTATGTAATTGTTTTGTTAAATGATGCATTAAGTCATTAGCAAACAATAGGGGACTTAATTTGACTCCATTAACAATAGAAATATAGAAAATTGCGATTTACTAATTACGTTTTTTTAGAAAACGTGAAACATTACATTTATACAAAGTTTCGTCGATTCTGTGTTTTTGATTTATGTTTATGTACTTTAGTACAGCATCTTTCTAAAATTATCTACTCTTCTAATGCTCTACACTATCTGGCAACGTCTTTGTTCTTTCAAGCAGTATTAATATTTACCATGCGTTTTAATACAATCCGTTTAATTTTTCATGTTAATGCTGTAATATGATTCATTGAGCATATTGTCATCTTTGTGCACTCTTTCCACAATTTTCAGTAGCTATTCGCGCATAATTAAGTTTTCATGAAGCTTATGAATCCTATTACAATTCTGAAATTATAATATAACAACATCAGTAACAACGGGAAATAGACCAGTCAAAACATTATTCAATATTAAAATTATTTCCAAGTATATCAACTAAGAGGGGAAATCAAATATAAACGGCAATTTTATAAAATAAATTTACTGATCAATGCTAACACAAACTAAGCATTTAACATTTCTCAAAGCTTCGTGCTCTAAACACTTTTGCCACCGACTTGGAAGCATGAATATTCATAAAAAGTTTGAGGGTGATTTTTTGAGGTTTGAGTTTGAGGTTTGATTTTGCCATCAAGTGATTCTTTCAAGGACTTAAACAAAAATAATTACAAGGTGACAAGTCAGGACTGTAACGAGGGTGCTCGAGGGCTTCTCGGCGCATTTCTTTCAATGAAAACTTTGTCAAAACTACGGCGAGTTTTTTTAAAATTGATTAGTGATAACGAATTGAACACTTCCATAGCTGATACCCAATTCTGATGAGATTTCTTCAATAATTAACCGACAAACACCTTAAATAATCTCTCGTACAGCACGGATGTTGTCATATGTGGGACTTTCGTGGGCGTCGATCATGACTGAATTCTCTGAACCACATATACATTCGATTCTGAGATAAATCAGCATCCCCAAACTGAAATTGTAGATCAAAATTACGCGCTAGGTTAAGTAGTAAAATTACGGTTTATATTTGATTCACCTTCGTATAATGTCATGAGATTAGTTAAATATAACCACGCATCTATAGTTTATTAAAAGTTGAAAATTTGGACAAAGCCGTTTATTGGAGTTATATTTTCGAATTTACCATGATACAAACTATTTAGACAGTCACACATATTTTCTTTCTAATTAAAAAAAAGATACAGAAATAAAAATTAATCTATTTGAAGATAAAATGTCAAATACCTACTCATATATATTACCAGATAATTAAAATATTTATGCCAGTTTGAACATCAAGTTAATTAAACAACTAAGGAATTTTGTTTTAAAGTGCTTGATATTAATGAATAGAATTTGTCGATCCTTTAAAAGTGTAGAATAACTCAAATATTTGCCACAAAGATGGTGACGTGCTGATGTGAAGTTGGTGTGTTCGAAGGTGACAGCCCAACATATCGATTTCTAGTCCAAAAAATAAGTCCTAATGCAAGATTTTTCCAAACTATAGCAGACTTTTGTGAGATAACACTATTTACAAGAATTTAATATAGGATTTGATAACAAAACATTTTAATTAAAAAATCGTCTGGTGGTTTGTATAACCTTCTAACCAAATGAGGGTTTCCTCATGAAAAAATAAATATACAATGTGTTTCAAAAGAAAATTTATATTTAATGAAATTATCAAAAGAGTAAAAATCTATTCAGTAAATGTGTTCACCAAAACCGTTGCCTTGGGTCAATAAGACACAAAATACAAATAATAATACTACTCCAATATAAACGAAGCCCTAAATTGCAAAAACTTCAGTCGTAACATATCAAGCCGGAGGTAAACATACCGATTTTTAAGAACAATCATGACTACAACAATCACACGATATAACACGCACTGCTAGATGAAATGACCAATGGGATGTAGTCATTCTCCCATCTGAATAGCTTGTTGGGCTGCACATTCCGGTAGATTAGATTAAAAGATGGTCCCAAAATTTAAAAAATTCTAAATTCGATGTTCACAAATTGTAATAAACCGTTAGACTAACAGCATTTTCCAATTATACTTCATGACTAGGAATAAATTAAAATATCTGCTTTAATTACTTAATTCTGAAATATTTCTAATTAATTTTTGGCTCTATTTTATTGATATTTATCAGCAGAATAAACAACATATCAGGCAGATACGGCCGCGTTGGAATGGCGAGAGTTCTGGAAAAAATCATCAAAGTTTGGACTTTCAAAAGTTTATTGAAGTTGATCAAACTGCCCTAAATATAAACTATTAGAATTTGTAAGGCCACCAAAAGCAGACTGAAGTTGAAGAAGTCTACTGAAATTTGGACAGATACATGTAGTTTTGGGTATATGACCACTAAAATCTATTTGCAGTTACTCAATTTCTCAGCGATAGACTATTGAAATTTGTAGTCAGCAAAACTTGAAAAACCATTCCATACAGATTATAACATCAAAATTTGGCTCAAATCAACTGGCAGCAAACTGATGAACGAATATAGAGGAGACACTCACAAATTATTTTCCTACAACTATAAGCAGTCCAGATGGGACAACGACCACGTACATACATCTAGCACAAACCATGTACAATTGGTCTTTGGAGACAGGTGTTATATCACGCGACTAATGTGATCCTGACTATGTATATATAAGATGATATGTTTATAATAAAACTGAATGGTGCGATGAATGAAACATCTAAAATGGGAGGTTGGTATATGTTAGAATTGACATAAACCCTCAATGTCTGTTGCGTAACTGGCAAGGTTGAAAACACTTTTTGCATTTACAATAAAATTCATTAACTACAAATATTAGACTGGTATAATAAAACAGTTAGTGACGACAAACTTCACACTGTCAAAGTGGCACCAACTGTGAGCTCCCTTATTAGAGCTACCCAGTATTTATTTGTTCTGTTTAATGAAGACTGTCTGTGTAGGCTCTTTGATTTGTGACAGATCAATTGAAAAGTCCCCGACCTACCATAGTAAAGCATATTTTTTTGACAAAATTAGTTTCTTTTATTCAACGTAATTCCGTAGCGACCCTCCAAATTTTCGGTACAATTTCTGTAGTACGATTTGTCCTTTGCTTTAAAATACTCTTCATTCGACGAAAATTTCTTCCCAGCGAACATTCTTTTGAGATCACGAAATAGTCTGAGAACAGGAAATAGTCGCTGGGTGCCAGATCTGGAGAATACGATGGATGAGGAAGCAATTCGCAGCGCCATTCATGGATTTTTGCCATCGTTTTCAGTGCCTTGTAACATGGTGCATTGTGTTGATGAAGCAGCACTTTCTTTTTCTTCAAATGCGACCGTTTTTCGGCGATTTCGTCCTTTAAGCTGTTCAGTAACGCTATGTAATAGTCGGTGTTGATGGTCCTTCCTTTTCAAATTAGTAAATGAAAATTATTCCATATTACGCTTGATCATCTTCAAACACTACTCCGAATCATCAACTCGTCGTTGTTTTTGGTAAAAGTGAGCTCTCGTGGTACCCACTTTGTACAGAGCTTCCTCAGACCCAAATATTCGTGAACGATGTGATATATATGTTCCGTTGATATATTTAGAGTGTCCGCTCTTTCATTTACTTTCAATTTACGGTCATTCAAAATCATTTTGTTGATTTTTTAATGTTTTCGTCGGTAACAACCTCTTTTGGGCATCTACTGCGTTCACCGTCTTCGGTGCTCATTTCACCACGCTAAACTTAGCGTACCAACCCTTGATGATTGATTTTCCTGGGGCAGTGTCCGGAAACTCGAAAAACTCCTTTTTATTAATTTTTTTCACAATGACAAAAGTTGCTTCACTCAAAATGCTATAATTCACAAACTAATGATCCAACATTTGATAAATTTATACACGCAATTTTTGAGGGTTAGGGCTGACTAAAAAACATATGGAGTCAATTATAGTAGCGCCATCTATGTGTCAGGCCGGGGACTCTCCAATTGACCTGTTATGAAGACTGTGTATAATTATGTTGACGACATGTGGTGAATTAGACGGATTATCGTGTCTTATCCCCCATTGATCCTCTCTTGGGTGCTTTGTACTGAGAAAGTAGGCTGGCTTAACTCGTCTTCTCGCAATATGATTAGTAATTATGTCTAGAGTGGGAAAAACCTATCCAATTATAAATTACTTGTCTCGATAAAAAATATACGTCCAAAAATTCCCTGAGAAGCGCCTTTCCGATGGATTTCCAATTTCACTACAGTTGTTGATATATATCGGCTTGTTTACATCATCGGGGTCCTTCAAAGCGAATTCTGCACGTTCCTTACCACAAGTATTTTCTTCGGTCTCAGATACGCCTGGTTTCACACGAATTTTTTACACACGCTTACAGGATCGATGTCTTAGAAATTGGCTTATCTAAATGTTCCGAACTGTGGCATATAGGTTTTCAATACTTTTGTTATAAATAAATCTGATATAAATAAACTTGACTCAAATAAAAATAAACACAAATAGATTAAATGCCTAAACCAATTTCTACAGTGTTGTTTTGTATCGATGTTGTAAGGAAGTCATGACTTAAATCTTTAAACGTGACCTGATATCCCAGATCAACGTAATTTTTAATATCTTATGAATTATTTAGCATTTACTGGTCTTTTGATTACTAAATCCAATTTATTATTTGCTAGCTTAATTTGTTTTTCCCTTGCTAGACTTCCATTACTACATGATCAAGCTAAATTATTAATTACCACTAAAAAAGTCTCATTTCTATGTAACAAGTATGTTAATACTTACATTATAGCCGAAGGAATGATCCTAATACAATAATAAAAGTTTATAATTGTATAAATAATTCAAAAATTCAGTTTCACCAGTCTCTTGTAACACCAACTTATAACACTATTAACGGTCGCCTCAGCTTCTGCCCAGGCTATGATATTCTAGACCATTATTGCTCATACAATACTATATTTTGAGGTCTTGTTGAGTCCTCTTGTTAAGTTTGTATGAAAGACGTAATGGTGTGTGTTTATATGTAAAAAACATAATAGAACCCCTAGAATTTGCTAATATTTTTCAATTGCCAAGAAATGCAACTAGATATCCGGTATTTCTCCTATCCTTGATTAATGTTACGTTTACGTCCATATTCTTTTTATTTAATCAATAGATGCTGTCTACTTATATAATATTTCAGTATATTTAATTTTTACTCCCTGATTCAGTTCATAAAATCCTTAGCAATTATTTTCACATATGACAAATAGTTTTTAATTTACTGAGCTTGTATAACCATTTTTAAACCTTCTAAAATTCAAGAAAAAGAAAACTGTTTCCTCGCAGTTACTATATGAACATAATATACTTCAATCTCTACCAATACTGTCAATTCACGTTGGCAAAATGCCCATGTGCAGACTGAGCCAATAGCAACCACCAAGGCTGTTTAATATTAGTGGAGTCTCATATTTTATAACTTATTCAAATGTTACTCATATACTCGTATAAGGTTAACTTGATTAAGAATGTTAAATGATCTCTTCCCATGCTCAATGTACCGCAACCTAAGTGGATAAAAGTGAAACTGCGTCGATATTTATCAGTGGTAAACATAATAATAATTCAGTTATTTGCAGAGGCATATGTTGTAAAGGACACATCTATTTTTTTCTTGGAGACATCGTGTAACTCTTACATCAATGCGCAATTGACTGTCAGTCCTAGACAGGCTTGTGCTGTGGAAAGTGCAGCATTAATGAATCCTAAAAGAATGGTTTATTTGCTATTTGCTTCTCCTGGTAAGTATACGATTGTAAATAAACAAGTAAATATTGATGTTTCCTTATCTCGTATATAATAAAAACTGAAAACACTTTAAATACTCAAGTTTTGTTTATATGGCAGTCTAAAACTATCAGGAATCGCTTCAGTTTTAGTTGACTGATCTGATTATCAAATTATAATGTTTTGGAAGCTAATTTAAGAACAGCCATGCATTTGTTGATTCTATATACAATAACATATACCTCTATCTATTCTAAACAGCAGTGAAATCATCTGTCATCTGATCTGAATGACGTCGAAACGTCGCAATGTTGCCCCATCAACTCTTCATTTTGGCTTCGACATACCACAAAATTATAAAATAAATACAATAATCAAAATGTTAAAAATAGAAAATTATAATATTAAATTAAAAATTACTGTTATAAAATTTATTTTAACACTACAGAACTTCTAATGCATATATTATCAAAGGACTTAAAACTACAATTAATTATACAATTGTAACAGTTTTTAGGCTAGAATTCTGGGAACGTTTTTTTATTTTATTAACCCACCTAATTAACGATTATATATTCAAGTAATATGTTTTACTTTCATTAATGCATTTGCCATATCTGCAAAACAGTTACTATTATTTTTCTCTTCATATATTTCAAACAAATGCTCATGTATATTATGAACATTTACACACACATATGTGTGCACATAAAACTTTACAATAAGATTTCCCACAATTATCGTATATTAATTATATACGCTTTTAGTTATTTTCACTTTCATCACGCTGTGTTGTAACTTTTCATCATTGAATCATAATCCCACATTCAGAAAGTTTAATTCAAGTGAATAACTGAACTGTTAATTTCTAATATATTTAACATTTGTTCATAACTCTGTCATTTGTCAATATCCTCTTCAGTGTGTCTGATCTAGTTCATCCAAACCAATAGTGTTATCAACCATTCCAGTTTGCAGTTTTAAGAACAATATATCTATCTTTAATTATTAATAAATGTTACCATAAATGACCGAATAATAAAACTTGATTTATTCCAACGTTTACCTTTCTCTTGCCATTAGTGACCATTGGGTATATTGGTCACCTTTTGAAATATTTATATCTCATCTAAATACACATATTGAAATAATAAGTCTTCCTTGATTTCATTATATGCATTACATGCATTATGGCTCTTTTAAAAGCAATGTCTGGAAATTCGACCTCTTCGTAGTTTATCTTTATAATATTTAAATTCTATATTACTTAAGAGTCTATAAAAGGATGCTCTACATCCCCACATCTCTAAGATTTCTATGAATACTTTTCAGATTAACAGTTTTCTCTGAAATAATTGTATTAAATTAAGTTTATGTTCAAAAAACTACTCACTGTTTTTATCCATGTTATATATTTGATCTGATACACCCCTTTAGTATAAGGACGGTCTCTTTCCGGTAAATCTAAGATACTTATATTCAGTGCAGTTGCAACACGCTAAAAATATTTTCAATAAAAACCGCAACTTAATTAACAGTAAGAAAGTCTTTAAGTCTTTAGATAATTTTAAGCAGCCTTTTAAATAAATAAATAAATAATAAATAAATTTATCAGAACAAGCAAAGCATTCAGATAAAGTTTGCCGGTTTATAACCACAGAATAACTATTACTGTTTTTGTAACTTAAAAAGGAATATTTGCGGTTTATAACCTGTACTTATTATAATAAATATTTTCAGGAATTTTGACAACCGGACGACTTTAGCAGGCCGATTCAGTTTGATGTTCGAACTTGTCAATCACCACTCTATCTCATTGTAAATAGAATAAAATGAGAAAGAAAATCTTGTCTGACTCTAGAACAAATTAACAATGTACATGTCGACATAGTGATGACCTCCGTTCACTGCTGTTTTGAATAGACTATACATATAACAAGCTGCTAAGCGAACGAACCTTATATTGATAAAAAGGTATTAAAAATATGTCACGAGCAGACTATTACACCACTTTGACTATCCATAATTGTTTACACATATGTCGATTGTTTACGATTATGTATATGTTATGCATTGAGACAAAATCAGGCGATCGTTTAATACAAACATTATCATTTTCAACAACATATTAGATGATTCAAACTACCATTCAATAATATCCTAAATCAACGTCTCGGGCTTGCTATATCTTCGTTATTGTTTACAAATCGGCGCTGCTGGCATCCCGCACGTTTTTAACATCTGGGATAATATTTTCTAGGTATTTTGCAGGCCGCTATTCTAAGATTCGACATGCCTCAAGGTGTATACAATTTGATTAGCAAGTAAGTAAGGGTGCAATAACAATCTTTCGAGATACTTAATATAAACACTTTGAATTAGACTCCTTATGGATCCTAAAACAATATTGCGCTGTAACATTTCATTAGAGACATAGTACAAATCATCGGTCATGGTACGAAGCACTTTATTTTGGAGCCGTTGAATGATGGCTACATTAGACTATTAAACATTACCAATAGTACCAACTCTAGAGTTATTTACCATATAGCAGTATAAGTCAAAAAATAAATAGCAAAACCTTTTTATCTAATGATAACTTGCTTTTAAGTCTTAATAAGTCAATACATTTATGTAGTCCTTTTCTTTCGTTTAGTAATCATGCGCTCCTTACAAGTTTGGTGTCAGTCTAATTGATGTTGTAGATTTTGTTTACATTAATGCGCAACGTTTTTAGCCACAGTTGCTGTTATTGGATATTTAGGTGATGCTGAGTCTGTCATATTGCCTGCAAATCCTGCCACAGTAGTGATTTTTACTGTGTAATTCTCTATGTCCATCGCCTTGTTTTATGACAATATGTCTATTTACGACACACTATGTTACTAACTGAAAAAGACGATGTGGAAGAACTTACTTTAATTTAACCTGGAACCCTATATGTCACACTTTATCAAAGACTTAAAATACGAACAGGAATACAACGAAACAATATCCTTTGGCACTTGTTACTTAATTTCGGGCTTATTACTAAACCCAAATTGAAATTCTGGAAAAGTATGTCTTCCATAACTCCTATAATTCTCTATAATTTATCGAAAATATAAGAAATTATCGATAATAAGCTTACAGGCTCGTTAAATATAACATCTAATTTTTCCTTAATTACTTTAGCTAGTTTCCATATGAGTATTGTTAATTTTGCATCCCTCCATAAAGATTTTCACAATTAATCTCCATTTCCTTCAATTATCTGATTATTAAAAGTTTTTTTTCATGTTCATCTTAATATAAATGGAATGGGAAAGGCTTCAATACATTTTTAAAGTGACTAGTAACAATGTCAACCATTTCTTTGTTCTTTCTAGTAATGTCGTCGTGAGTCTGAGACTTTTTGAGCTTTCTTGTTGTTTTCCATAATGAATAATATACAACCGTACTTAGCCTCAGGTGTTCTAAGTGTTCTAGAATTTCTGGATTTTTTTTTCTTCTTTTCTTTTCTTTATTTCTTAATTTCTGTCCACTCTTTCGTAGCGGATCTGCCACATGAGAAATTTACTGTTAAGGAAGTAAAACAAACAATAGCTATAGAAATCAATGCACAAAAATCTCCTAGTTTTGACTTAATTACTGAAACAATCTTAAAAGAGCTCTCACAAAAGTGTATCAAATTAATAATGTTTAAATTTAATGTCATATTAAGACTTAATTGCTTTCATAGCACTAAGAAAGTAGCTGAAATCATTATGATTCTTAAATCAGGAAAAAAATCAGAAAACGTCTACTCTTATGGTCCTATAAGCCTGCTACCTGTAATCCCTAAAGTTTTTGAAAAACTATACATTAAGAGACTAAAAATAATCCCACAAGATAGAAATATTATTCCAGACCATCAATCTGTCTTCCGTAATTAACAGGGAACAACAGAACAAATACATAAATTAGTCAACCAAATAAACAAAAACTAAAATGATAAAAAATATTGCTCCGCTGTATTTCTTGTTATATCTTCAAGCCTTCGACAAGGTGTGACACATTGGTGTATATGTTAAATTGAACAAGCTTTTGGCCCATACTCACTTTCAACTACTGAAATCATACTTTATAGACAGATATTTTATTGTGATACAGAATGACGAATACACTGATCTACATCCAATATAATCAGGTGTTCCGCAGGGTAGTGTTATTGGGTCCATTGTTATAACTATTTTATACAGCTGACATATCGATCTCCAGAAACACTACTGTTGTAACATATGCTGATTATACAGTGGTTTTATCATTACACGAGGATTCAATATCAGTCACAAGAAACCAACTTCATTTTAACAAAGTCGAATAATGTTTGAAAGCTCAAAGCAAATAAGACAAAATCTACCCATGTGACATTCACCCTTTATAGAAGAACTTGTCCCACAGTAAAAATGAGAATAATTATGAACTCCCGCCAACAGACAACGTTAAATATCTGGGAATGCATTTTGATCGACGTTTAACATCGGAAAAATATAGTGACAAAACGCACACAGCTTGGGCTTAAACTAAACCTAATATATTGGCTGATACGGCGTAAATCTAAATTATCCTTAGATAACAAAGTTTTGCCAGATAAGTCAATACTTTGGCCCATTTGGAGCTATGGTATTGAACTGTGGGTTATTACTAGCAAATCAAACATAGCTATCCTTCGGAGATCCCAGAACAAAGTGTTGCGAGTCATCGTCGATGCCCCATATTATATCTAAAACAGACTAATTCAGTGCTATATCCCCTTGGAGCCCATAACGAGTGTTATTCGAAGTGTTAGTGCAAAGTACTCTGGAAGACTGTTAGTGCGTCCCAATACACTCGCCAAACAGTTAAATGGGCGATGGCAATGAAGTGAGTACGCTTAAACGTAAACTACAATACGAACTGATTAATAGAAACATAAAGTGAAATATAATAATCTCTAGAATAAGTTAGAACAGTCTTTAGAATAAGTTAGGATAGGCTTTAGAGTAAGTTATAGTATCTAGAATAAGATTTAGATTAAGTTTGTACAGCATATTACTTACTGAAGCGATCTTCTACACGTCAGTATAGTTTTAATGCAAATTATATAATAACACTCACGGGCAGATTGTTGAAATTCTAAGAGATTAATTAAAAACTTCTTTTGTAGCTTCGTTTGTCCGCAATATTTTGTACTAAATTGTTCTTACAGTATTCTTAGTACAGTTCTAAATTATCTGTCTTTTTAAAATTGTTTTTACTAATTGAATATTCGGTTCATTTGTGACAGTCACAAGATATAAAATATTGTGTATCTCGGTATGTTACCGATCAAAACTTATTAAAACAAATATTTTATCTCAGATTCAGATGTAATTCAGCACCTCGCCTTTATCTTTGAAGTATATAAACACTTCAAAACACTGTAAACGTCCAGACACAGTTGATTCATCCAATAATCAGCCGTCCAAACGCTATTTGGGAATTGTTTGAAAACAATGTTGATATCCAATTTTTCTTCATTTAAAAATAATCAAATGATTGAAAAACAATCGGATATTTAATAACCTTTTATTTTAGGCTTATTTTACAACTTAACCCAATCAGACAGATTACTTCAAGCTTTAATTTCCTACCCCAACATTAAGCTGTTATATATCAATATGGATAAATACGCAGATAACACGCCAGTGGAGAAATTGTGGAAGAGCAAGGAAATTTTGAAGGGAGAATATCCCTTATCTCATACCAGCGATCTCTTGAGGTAAAATTATAATATGTTCAATATATATATTCTAGGTTATTCAGTACCTTTTGTGGCTCGGCTAGGCAGACAAAGGACAATATTTTAATTTAAATATGATTTTTCTGTAAGGATGGTCACGTTGTTTTGGGGCCGTCTATTTAACCTATTGTTTGTGCAGTCTGGGCCATAGCAAATTACACGAGTGAGCAATATATCTTAGTGATAAAATTTTTATTATCAAAATAAGTGGATACTAGGTGGTCACACTATTGATAATAATTCACCTTCAAAAAGCATGGTTATATCTCTGTCTGAGCTGATATTAGTTGGTTACCAAATTCTCACCTACAGATATATAGTCTATTCAAAGTTTTTTTAGTAATACGTCATGAATATTTGTGACGTCGAAACATTGCAATGTTGCCGCATCAACTCTGAGTTAGTTCAAAAGATTACAGTTAGTTCAGTTTAGCTTTGACATACAAAAAAATTCTAATCTAAATAAAATAATTGCACAAAAATGTTATCAAATATAATTTATTTTAACATTATAGTACATCTAAAAACTACAGTTAATTAAACAGCTACAATAGTTTATAGGTTAAAGTTATAACCGTTTATTACTATCCTTTTCAAGAATTTTGCATACGTTTAACAACCGGACGACTTTGACATGCTGGTTCGGTTACATATTCGAACTTACCAGACAGCATTATGTCTCTTTTTAATTATAATAAAATGAGAAGGAATATATTGTCTGATTCTGAAACGAATTTACAAATTGCGGTAGGCAATACATTAAACATCTTGGTGACGTATGTACAAAAAAACTTTCAATAGACAATATGTAAATGAATCCCTTTTACCCTGAGTCACGACATAATTTGGGAACGACTTTACCGATTTTATTCGTCTTTTTCTTGAGTTTGCTTGTACTTTGTAGAAAGTTTTTACGGAAAGCAAAATTGCGTAGAAAATTTCGATTAGAAAGTTTAATATCGATTTTTAATAATTTTTGCATGGTATACATAGTTATATAAAAATATTAAGGGAATCAATTTTGTATTTTCATTTGAATTTAGCTCAACAGGGATCTCTGGAGAAAAATTTCGCTTTGATTGGCACTTTTTTATTGGGCTAAAGTTTTCCAAGCAGTTCCGACACGTGGTAGTCCTGACGTCGTGTTTCATTATTCCCTGTTTAGTATTTCCCTGTTAAAATTCTATTTACTTGTTTGATCCAAAAACATATGTCGCATTATATAATTTTTAAGATTTTATCTCGAAGATCAATTTATGCTGTAAAAAATAAATGTTTTACATTTGCATATTATAATATTTTTTTTATTTTCAGATACATAACTTTGTGGAAATATGGTGGAATATATATGGACCTTGACACAATGACCATCAAAAATTTAAATTCACTACCTACAAATTTCGCAGGAGTCCAAGACGAATATACCGTAGCCAGTGGTGTCTTAGGTTTCAGCAGTAAAGGGGATGGTCATCAATATATCAACTCATGCTTATACGAGCTGGCTGACCATTATGATGGGCACAGTTGGGCTGAAAATGGGCCAAAAATAATAACTGGGTAAGATAAAATGTAAATAACAGGTCAGAGAATTTGATAATACTTTGATTATTATTGTAATCTTTTGGACTAGCTGGATGTACCAGGTTTACTAGCAAGTCATTAAGGATTTTTTCATGAAAATTGAAAGGTGTGTTTATTCAGTGTAGGCCATTTAAATCTATACATCAAGCCATTTTTTAATTTCTTCAAAATTTGTGAAATGCTGCTCTACAAGCGCGTGTCCCATTGATCTGAAAAGCTGATAGTCGGACGGGGCAAGGTCTGGAGAGTATGGTAGGTGCATAATATATACCATTCGAGTGCTTCTAATGCGTCCTTGGCCGGTTTTAAATTATGATACAGCACGTAAAATCACTTCACCGTGTCCTCGAGACTATTCTGGATGTTTCTCGATTCCCACCAAACATAGAGCATTGTCTTGCGACCAAAACGATTTGGCCTTGGAGTTGACAGACCGGCTTCGCCAGTTGATAACCATGATCTTTTGCACATAGGGTTTTCAAAATAAATCCACTTTTCATCACCGATCACTATTCCATGTAGAAATGTCTTCTGATCACACCCTTGAAGCAGTAATTCAAATTTTCGCTTTTTCGATTTTCCCTTTGCCTGACATTCAATTGATGTGCTCGTAATTGGTCGCTAATCGTTTCTTGGGCCATAGTTAACGCTTCTGCCAATTGTTTTTGAGTTTGGGTTAATCCAATAACTCTTGCAGTTTCGCACCTTCAAACTTTTTCGGCCCACCTCGAATTTTCGAAACTACGACTGGCATATTTTTAAGGTTAGAGCATGCTCATCGTAGGTGTCTACCAGCAAACAATGACTTTCAGCTGCTTTTTTCTTTTATTTAAGTAAGAAAAGTCATTCATGCCGCAAATACAAGAGACATAAATCTATAAAGGTGTTAATTTCGTAAAATATAACATGGCCATTTGAAACTTGTATTACTGGGTGCTCGATCCGGTTATTGTCATGCTTAATATTGACGGATCATCATTTGTAAAATAGGAATGAAACTTTTACTAAAAATGCAAACAATTATAAAAGTGGCAATTTCAATCATCAACCAGCAGCTATATGTTTAATTGTAAAAATGATCATCAATAAATTCATTATTATTTTGCGTTTCTGAACCTAAACATCGAATCAGCAAGATCTCAGACGATAAATTCATTCTATTCGGGGCGAGTTAGTTTAGATGCCGCGGTACTAAAACAGTCATACATCCAAAAATAATTTAAATTTTGAAAAATCCTCTTAACTAATTATTATTGGGTTGAAAATAGAAAAAGAATCGATTTTTGATATTTCTTGACTGAAATAACTCAGTAAACATACCTAACAACATCAGTCTCCAATATATACAGGATGTGTGTACCTAATTTTTGTTGCTTTTATACTTCAAATTAAGAATAAGAACAAGATATAGTTCTGCATTTGATTTTATGTATGAAAAAATACTAAAAACTAGCGTTGGGAACTAACAACTGAAAACAATCGAAACAGTCAATAGTCAAAAAACTATAGTATTTACTATTTTCAGTCAAATGCACGGTTCGCAAGTTTTTTTTTCAATTCGTGATGTCAGACGAAGAGTACGAATCCTTTACTGTATAAATTGTGAGAGAGGAAAGGACGGAGATAATTGCTTGGGGCAGTTAGTTTTATATGTGGTTATAATTTCCAACGGTAGTATAAAAGAGACGGAGATTTATAAATTCCTTCACGAACTAACTGAATACTATTATAATAATAATATATAACATGCGATTGATAATATAATTTTAAACGAAGTAGAATTACTCTTATATTTGAATGTTCTGTGAATCTGTAAAAAGGAATGGAATAATACCCCACAAATGTTTTATTGTATTTTAATGTGTTAATTGCTGTTTTTAAATAATATACTATATTAAATATACACAATAAAATTAAAAATAAACGAAACCTAAAAACTAAAAATGTACAATAACCATAAATACTAAATAAAACTTAAACATATACCTAATAATAGAAAACTAATCCATAACATAACTAAAAATGCTAATAAATGCTTTATTTATTATTGAACGGAAATATTTTTAACAAAAATCGAGAGATTAATCCAAATATTACCTATTATTGCCATAAAAACAGTAAAAAGTATTTTACTATTTATCATTCCCAATTTTAATCTTTTTATATTATTACATTAACAATATTGAAAAATATTGTAACAAAATGCTATGAATAAAATGAATATTTCCTTTTCCAAGCTTGCAACATTGGAGTCCTTGTATTGTCTATAAATAAGCTCTAAATCTATTATGTTTAATTTGCAATTACCAGTGTGCTGTGTCCAAATTATTCTCGAAATAAGTTACAAATATTTAACAAATGAAAGCCGTAATTTATTAAGAGGTGCTGTTAAAGCGTCCGCACTACATAGGATAGACAAAATAATATGAGCATCTGACATATAACCAATATGTATTTATTAATAAGGTGTTGACCACCATTTGCTTTTAAAACAGCTGCAATTTTTGACAGAATAAGTTCGTAGAGTGTCCGAGTAGTTTCCAACGGGGTTTCCATCCGCGAACAGCTTCGATGATGTTGCGGATGAAAATCTGCTCTTCACTCTTTGCTCTAAAATTCCCCATAATAGTTCACTTATATTGAGGTTGTTGAGATTTTACGGTTATTAATTGATATACTGATATTAGTTTTAAGAAATAGCTTTATTTAATACACCTATCTAAACAGTTGAAGACTCTATATAAACGAACTAGTGAATTAATCTATATACAATCAACAAACAACAACGAGGTTTCTCTCTTGACTGACACTTCTATATATCTGACAACTACATAACTCGAAAGTCCCTAGAAACTAGTAACATTTCATGATTGTACTTAACACAGATTCCTTATTTTAACTAAAGAATAAATATTTACTTGAACAGAGGTTTCGGGATTCTACTCACCAGGGAAGAGGTTTGATGTTATTCTGATGATGTTCCTCAAACCAAGACTAAACTTTTTTGGGTGTAATTTTATTGGTTTTTATATATACTTATTATTTTATATATTTTTATTAGTGTAATAGGTAATTTTGAAATATGACAGTGTTTGGCAGCAATATGCTGATCATAGTAAATACTTCATCGTGTCTCGATATTCATTTGTGGTAATAATTTGGATAAATTGAACTATAATCATTCTTGCAATCATCAAGTGTCCAGGTTTTATGATCGCTGAATCACTTTTTTTCGCAATCTAGCTTCCATTATAATGTGTTTCGATATCGTAACCCTTTCATAAATGTTAGCCACTTTTGATGCGGTAGTATTATTTTGTGTGGACACAAATCATTTTTAAAGTCTGTCTCTGTCAGTTAACTTTGGGATTCGCCCATTATTCCTCTTTGTCGATGATGTTTTACCATGTTTTGAGTATACTCATCGAATGTTTTAACAGGTTAATTGAAAAGTCCCCGGCCTGACATATAGAAGGCGCTACTAGAATTAAATACATATGTTTTTTAGTTAGCCCTAGCCCTTAAAAGATGCGTGTATAAATTTAACAGCTGTCGGATCAATAGTTTGTGAATTATATCATTTTCAGTGAAGCAACTTTTGTTATTGTGAAAAAGTCGATAAAAAGGAATTTCGCGGGAAAAAATACAGTTGATGCAAAAACTTGGCTTGATGCCGAGTTTTCGGACACTGCCCCAAGAAAAACAATCATCAAAGGTTGGTATACTAGGTTTAGACATGCTCAAATGAACACCGAAGACGGTGAACGCAGTGGACGCTCTAAAGAGGTTGTTACCGACGAAAACATTTAAAAAATCCACAAAATGATTTTGAATGACCGTAAATTGAAATGAAATGAAATAGCAGACACACTCTAAAGACATCAACTAAACGTGTACATCATATCATTCACGAATATTTTGGTACGAGAAAGCTCTGTGCAAAGTGGGTGCCGCGCGAGCTCACTTTTGACCAAAAACAACGACGAGTTGGTGATTCGGAGTTTGAAGATGATCAAGCATAATAAACCCGAGTTTTTGCGTCGATATGTGACAATGGATGAAACATGGCTCCATCATTTCACTCCGAAGTCCAGTCGACAGCCATCCGAGTAGACTGCACACGATGAACCCGCTCCAAACAAACGCAACAGTCGGCTGGCAAGGTTATGGCCTCTGTATTTTGGGATGCGCATGGAATAATTTTCATTAACTATGTTGAAAAAGGAAGGACCATCAATAGCGACTATTATATAGCGTTATTGGACCGTTTGAAGGACGAAATCGCCGCACTTGATGAAGAAGAAAGTGCTGCTTCACCAAGATAATGCACCGTGTCACAAGTCAGTGAAAACGATAGCAAAAATCCATGAAATTAGTCTTCGAATTGCTTCCTCATGCACCGTATTCTCTAGATCTGGGCCCCAGCGACTATTTCCTGTTCTCAGATCTTAAAATAATGCTCGTTGGGAAGAAATTTTCGTCGAATGAAGAGGTGATCGCTGAAACTGAAGCCTATTTTGAAGCAAAGGACAAATCGTACTACAAAAATGGTATCGAAAAGTTGGAGGGTCGCTATAATCAGTGTATCTTGAATGGAATTATGTTGAATAAAAAAAAACTAATTTTGTCAAAAAAATGTGTTTTACTATGGTAGGCCGGGGACTTTTCAATTGACATGTTACATCTACAACCCTGGAGTTTTAATTTAAACAAATATTAAGTAACAAATTATTAATATGAACAAGGAAATACCTATAGACCATCTGATAAAACAGCAATTGCAGTTTGTAAAAATGTGAAGTTCTCTTTCTTTTATTATCATTGTTTAAGAGAAACAGGTCGCCATTTGATACGTCGAAACATGTAACCAAATAAGCCCATAAAATTCGATTTGAGTTGGTAATGGTGGACCATCTTGACAAATCTGAAAAATTCTGTGAAACATTAGTGACAATAACACAAGTATACACGGTTTTGGGTCTGACTTTTTATACTGCTTGGGACATGTTTCACGCATTAGGGTCCAACAGTAATCACTCATCATGTCTTCGTCCCAAAATCGTTGGTATCGGCTGTCGATTTTTCCTATATCTTGGAGTAATCGCTTTGCTTATTAGTCCCTAGTGTCGCCCAAGTATTGTGGGAAATAATCAAGATGTCCATAAAGAAAACGTATTTTGATTTTCGAGCTCCAATTTTGTGATAATTGTACAACAAATTGTCGATTACGTACTATAATCCGGTGATTAGTGGTTACTGAAAAAGTTGTGAACGACACTTTGAAACTATGCCCATGCTGCTGCTTCCTCAGGCGTTAAACATTTTTGTAAACTTAACGTTAACCACTTATTTTTGAATATCATGTCTGACAAATATTCCTTCTTTGCATATCTGCGTTCTTAAAGCATTTTTACACTTCGACATTGATGATACTTCAAGATATTTATACCGTACTCTTTTTTCTGAAATAATACCAATAAAACAATAAAATCATCTGTTCTTTGCATAACGTTTTCACAAAAAATGAAAGGTATACATTTACTCATTAACACAACTTTGTTCTGTACGTGTTACAAAAATAATTTCGGTATACATAACTTGTCAGTGTATACTACAGCAAAATCAAAATACTGTAAATAGCCACCTTTATATACATTTGTCATGATTTTTTCTGGTTTACGTAGCATATATCCACAAACGTAACAAAAACTGTTCACACGTTCCGAAGGACAATCACAGCACAAAAACTTTTTTTCTTATTCTATGATGACCAGCTAGAATCAAATGGTGATGTCAATTTTTTGCCGATGTCTCTGGGCGACAGAGAATCTGGGTTATGACTGGGATTGTCGTAGTTGGTTTACTACCGAGGTTTGTGGATGGGTAGGGATTTAATGTAGGTATTGTCGTGTTCTGTACACGCCATTGCCTTTGCAAATAGCGTGCTGTATAGAGTGTGGATTTGTGGATTTGGGAATGTGGTTGGTTTGTGGAAATCAGCCATATAGAGGTTGAATAGGGCTGGGCCTAGTTGAGCACCTTGCGGGACTCCTGCGGAAATCTGTTTACGAGAAGAGACTGCGTCACCAATTCGCACTTGAAATGACCTACCGTCCAAGTATGAATCTATCAGGGATATTAGGTCGTTCGGTAAACCAAGCTGTTTCTCTTCTTCATCTAAAAAGATGGCTCCATATTTTCGACCTTGTCTTAATGCCTGGTGGATTGTTGCTGCGACGCGGGCAGCTTGATGAGGGCCAACACAAAAACAAATTCCAAATAATATTTAACACAATGTCGTCGGCTAACACCCGTTATAAAAGCACAGCGCTGCCGCCACGCACGAAATCAAAAACTAAAACCAATCATGCCACGCGGAATTGAAGATCTAAATTCGGGTCATCAAATAACCTTAATATAAACATCATAATAATAAGTTGACCCGAATTTATAAACATATAGTCCTTCCAATAAAACAGTCAACACACGTCAGCAACACCGTCGAACGTATTGCCAAATTCAGTTATAAAAACGTAAAATCCCTTTTAAACTCGGAATAGTTTTCTTTCTCATTTTACTAATTAGCATTTAGTTACAAAGAGACAGAATGAAGTCTGATACGTCCGAACAAGTAACAAAATCAGTCTATAAAATTCGATTTATACTGGTAATGGTCGACACCGTTGTCATATGTCAATGTAAATATAATAAAACAACTCTAACCTATAAACTATTGTGGCTGTTTAATTAACTTTGAAAGTCCATGCTGTAAATATGCATTAGATGCATTATAATCTTAAAATAAATTACATTCCATAATATTTTGTTGGTAAAGTCAAAATAAACGAAAACTTAAATTTGGTGCGGCAACGTTGCATTATGAATTTTGATGACGTTCATTAGCTGTTTTATTTGAAGGGCTATATGTTATTAGAGGTTATGGAAACGCAGATAAAAATTTTAAATTGATACGGCAATATTGCGACCTGCTGACGTCATAAAGTTTGATTGGCTCTTTTTGGACGGGCTATATATTACGTATGTCATCTTTTGTAAAGCTCTTTTTTCTATGAGCTCTACGAGTTAATTTTATTAATGGTATTAATTTAGCGCTGTTCTATTAAAATATTAATTAATTTTACATAACTGTATTGTTTCAGGTTGACCAATCGTTTATGCGAAAGCTACCTTATAAAGGATTATGTCGGAAAAACATGTAAGGATTTCTACATATTCCCGAGTAGCGCTTTCTATCCCATTTATTATACATACTTCAACTCATATTTTAATCCTAATCATATGGATTTTGTCAAAAACGTAACCAGTAATAGTTACATACTACATA
Source organism: Rhynchophorus ferrugineus (assembly GCF_030347505.1). Taxonomy (NCBI): domain Eukaryota; kingdom Metazoa; phylum Arthropoda; class Insecta; order Coleoptera; family Curculionidae; genus Rhynchophorus; species Rhynchophorus ferrugineus. The sequence goes on along the minus strand of NW_027472580.1, from coordinate 82,191,625 downwards.
TGTGGAATAAATTGAGCATGGATAAAAAGATCTACCTCTATGAAAATGTGCCTTATCTGAATTTTGCTAAAAGATATTGTCCACGCACTGTGAAAAATATCGATAGTTATTTTTAAATGTAACTTCACATTAGATATGTGCGTATGAGTTTTCACTTATACGTCAATAATCGCAGAAGAGCTGAATTACTATTTTCATAATCCACTACTGTAGCAAAAAATATGCTGACGAAACGGCGATATTTTATCAGCTCACGAGGCCCTACATTGTCAACAAAATCCCTTTGTGGTTGAAAACATGGCGCATCAAAGTAAATGAAACAAGATCTACCCACGTGACGTTCATCCTGTGTATAAGGACTTGTGGAACGTGGAACTGTATAATTCTCCGAAAAAGTGCATTCGAATGGTGTCAAGTGCATCAAAAGTGTGCGATGTTAATGAAGTGCGAGGGTTAAAACATTTCCTACCATCCAACCTGTTTAATAGATACATATGTTAGAATAGTTATATCAATAACATAGAATAGTTATTAAATTAGCTTATAGTTAACACGTTTGTACAAAAGATCACTCACTAAAACGATCTTCTTCGTGGCATTATATAATAAAACTCATTTGCGATACTTATTGTCCATTAGGCATATACTAGAATAAAAATAAAAAATATCTCAATGTAGTCTTTTTTTTCCTGTTATTTATTTGGTTATTATATTTAATAATTTCGTTGATCAATAATATTGTTTCATTACAGATATCTATAAACCCTAAATTAAGCTAACTTTATATTATTTATTTTAATACTTATCAAAATACATCGAAATACATTATAAGTATAGTTTGACAGGTGTAAAGTATCATGTAGATCTACCAACTTATTCGTACTTTACAAGTTGATTTAACATATTTAAGATATTCGAGTGATACTTCAATAATAACCAGTAAGATTTTCTGCTTCTGTTCATTACTATGGATAAAACTTGAATCTGATCTGAACTATAGGGCCAATAAAATCAGACTAGTATTGCAAGATTTTGGATCAAGTTGGTGTAAAAGTGTATGAAAAACACATCAATATTAGCACCCACATTTCAAGCACAAACACTATAAGATTCAAACCATACTAAATTTTTATAAAGCAAGGTAAATAATCTTAAAGGATTAAGAATATATTTCTAAATCGTTAAAATATGCAACCTACAATGTCTCATCTGAAAACGTAATGTATTAACGTAACGTAAAAAGTTATTTGAATTTATTCATATTACAGATAAAAAAGTTATTAAAACCTCTATATGATCCTCTAAATAAATAAAATATCACAATCAGGAAAACCACTTGTTTTTTACATTTTGACATCTAAGATTATTGTCCTTGCTTTAACGATATATAAATAGACTCGAAAACAACATGTTACAGACCTTTGGTGACCTTGTAACATAATATTTGGATAATATTGTAAATAGAAATTCATATTCATGGCGGAAAGCATGCAGTTTTTAGGCAAAGTTGTGTTAATTACAGGGGCTAGTTCAGGTATAGGGGCAGCCACTGCAAAACACTTCGCAAAGTTAGGTGCTAGTTTAGTCTTAGCCGGTAAGAAAATCAAAATATTTACTAAAGTATAGTATTTATAGGACACTATTTTTAGGAAGAAACAAACAGAATCTTGAAACAGTGGCTTCTGAATGTAAAACTAGCGTAAAAACTGATCCATTATTGTTGACAGCAGAACTTACTAATGAAGAGGAAACAAAAACATTAGTGGACAAAACAATTGCACATTTTGGGAAGCTTGATGTTTTGGTTAATAGTGCTGGTAATAAAAAATTATCCATAAATATCATGATATGTTAATGTGGAAAGTATTTCTTAGGAATTTTGGAATCAGGCTCAGTAGAAAATACAAATTTAGAACAATATGATCGATTAATGAATGCAAATGTCCGTTCAGTATATCAGCTAACAACTTTAGCTGTGCCTCACTTAATAAAAACTAAAGGAAATATTGTTAATGTGAGCAGTGTCAATGGTATTCGAGCATTTTCAGGTGTTTTTGCATATTGCATTTCTAAAGCTGCAGTAGATCAACTTACCAGGTACAAAATATTTTTTGTAATCTTACTTGTCCTATAACTGTGTGTTTTAGATGTGCAGCTTTAGATTTAGCTTCAAAGCAAGTCAGAGTCAATTCAGTTAATCCTGGAGTAGTTGTAACAAACTTACACAAAAGGGCCGGCATGAATCAAGAACAATATGAGGCCTTTATAAAAAGATCACAAGAAACCCATGCCTTAGGTGAGTGGAATAATATATTTTTCTTTCTCTTATACTATTTTATAAAATTGCAAATATCTAAAAAGTAGTTCTGAATGTTGTATGATCCAATATTTCCTTAATAATAATTGTTTTTATGAAATATGTATGTTGAACTATTGTGCAACCAAGCTTCAGAAAATTATCTAAGTAATTATCTAATATAAATTAAACAACACTTAGAAAATTCAACCACTTAAATTTATCAATGTATAATTATAAGACCTAATTAATTTTATTCATAAGTGTATATTTTTACATACTAATACTTGTTCAATTTAGGCCGTCCCGGAAAACCTGAGGAAGTTGCCAGAACTATTGCCTTCTTAGCTAGTGATGATGCCAGTTTTATAACAGGTGCTTCTTTGCCAGTTGATGGTGGAAGGCATGCTATGTGTCCAAGATAAATAGAAATTAAAAATAAATCTATGTTGTTATGAAAAAAATATGTTCCCAGTTGAAAATAAAATACATAAAAATAAATGTTTAATGAATATTTTTTAACATCTATGTTTATTTAAAATTTTATATAATATTCATCTACAGATTGAAGTTATTACTCCAATTCAAGCTCTTCGGGTATACCTAGTTCCTCATCTGTCCACTTAGTAGGATCTGGGTATTCAAATTCACCCTAAAAAGTACTGATTTAAGAAAAAAGATGATTAGTGTATTTAAACTTACAAAAACATGTCCAGGTTCAGTCCAGAGATGCCATAAAATCCACCACCAAGCAACCCCCTGAACAATATTCGCACATATTACATTTATTCTTGGTGGTGGTGCACTTTTTCTATAATTCCAAGTCCTGTAATACATACAAATATTAATTATACCTTAACTTATATATTATCCTAAGACTGCTTATATAACTAAGCGCAACATACCCGTGTCCGCTATTCCTTACGGATTGTTTAAATTGGATTGCATTACATTGTAATGACCTGATAGTTCGTAATGTCGATGCCCCTCTTGAAATTATCATCTTAAATTATTATTAAAATATAACTTAACTATATTTTTTAATATTTAACCTTCAAATAGCAGGTTGTCAAAAACTTCTCTTTTTTATTATGACATTTATAATGTTAAATTAACAGATTCAGCTTATTGTGTAATTTTGTAGTATACAATGCACATGTTTGCTTATTTTAATTGTAATTTTAAATATTGAAATATAATATTATAGAAATGATTGTTTTTAAAAATAATAAAAAATATATAGGGCAGGAGTGTCAGACAACTATGAGAATATCAATATATTCAGATAATATATATTAATATTTTTAATAAACATTTGCAATTAAGTACCAAAATGCACTACACCCTTAAAATTAAGTATCAATTCAAAAAGTTTATTAAAATAATTAATTGTTTTTTTATTATATTTAAGAAATACATTTAATTTTATATATCGAAAAATATCGGCTTAGAGAAATATCGATATATCCGTTTAAAATATCTGCCAAAACTATCGATATTTTTTCAAAAAATATCGATATAAAAATAAAACGAAATTTCGCCATTCCTAGTCAGGGGTGTCAAATGTCAAATTAAATATTTCTAATAAATATTGTACTTTTGGTGAATTTAATAAATTGAAAATGGCTCAAATATCAGCAACAGAACAACCTCACATGAAACAAATTGATTTAACAACATTAAATATTCCACAGTTATCAACATTAAAGCAACAATTGGATCAGGTATACATATTCCGGCATTATAACCTATATTACCCTACATTTTTAGTAACCATTTTTGGTCATATAACCTGATGGTTTTTACTAATATGTTTTTTTCTTAGGAGTTAAATTTATTTCAAGAATCCCTAGCATCTTTAAAAATAGCTCAGTCTAAATTTCAAACATCTAATGAAACACTGCAGAATTTTGATTCTAATTGTGAAGGAAAAGATATTTTAGTACCACTTACAGATTCTGTATCCTTTTTTGTTATGCCACATAAAATATATTTTCAAATTATTTGTTACTTAGAAGCATATTTTCTTTCCTTAATGTTAACAAAGATGTATGTACCTGGAAAACTAATAGATACGAAGGATGTTATTATTGATATTGGGACTAGATACTACGTAGAAAAGGTATACCAGCAGCTAAATTAACTCATTATTTTAATAATGTTAATTTAAAAATTCTGTAAATGTTTGTGTTATAGGATATACCAGCAGCAAAGGACTATTTCCAAAGAAAAACTAAATTTGTAACTGAACAGATGGAAAAGATACAAATTTTAGGCTTAGAAAGAAGTAAAATCAGAGATGCAATTGTTGAAATAGTTGAAATGAAGCTGCAACAACAACAGAGTTAATAATCAACCTTGCTGTGATCAGGTTTTTCAAAATTTCTCTGTATTTCTATTAATATTTTATTTTTATTTGATACATGATTAAATTAATTTTACATGTTTTGTATTTAAATAATTTAACTAAATTGATTTTCTGTAAAATTTATATTTTATACATTCAAAATATGCACATCTTTGCACTAATAGTTCAGTTAGTTTGTCTCCAAATATTACAGTGTTTACAGTTGCAATAAAAGCTTGTATTCATTTAATATTTATTATTTTTGAATAAATTGTTATATAGGAATTTATGGATATAGATACTAAGATGTTTCATTTTCATTCAACTGTTGGATTTCACATAATCACTTATTCTCATTACTTTATGTAGTTTGTTATATGAATACTGTTGCTGGATCCCATCACACTAAATAACAATGATGAACCATTATTTTGATTTTTTGATTTCAATTATATGACATTTATTGAAGTAAAACAAAATGTTTAATATTGACCAAATAAACTATTTCAAATCAAATAAGATTGGCTGTTGTGGGGTTTAAAATACATGTTTTTCTGAAAAATAAAACATATAGTAATATTTATAAACATTTAATATATATTTATATGATAAAATTGACACATTTCACAACTAGCATATGTATAAAAATTTTGAGAAAAACAAATGATTGTACTACTGCCCAACTGCCCTTTGCAATCGTTGATATTTTCCAATTGCATCTTGTACAAGAGCTGCTGCAGATGCTATTTTCTCCGGAGTCATCAAGGATCGTACACTCTCTTTATTTAAACTCTGAAATTAAAAATTTAAAGGAATTAATTTACATATACAAACATTAACTTTCAGAGTTAACTTTATAATGTTTTAAAAAATAATGTAGAACAAGTATTATTGTTGTTGCTTCTCATTTACTTACTTTAAAATCATAGCCATAAAATGTAATAGTGCAAATAGGTGTCAGATTACAAATTATAGTGGTAAAAATGCCTCCAATCATCAACAAAGCTGCCCCTCCAATGGCAAATAAGCCCACTTTAGCAAACAACTTTAATGCCGCCTGTAGAGCAGCCTAAAAAATTACAACTTTAAGATATTGCTTAAATGAATATGAGAATAAGGGTATTCAAACATTTGCTTGTATCTCTTATGGTATAATTAGCATTAATTCAATGAGAATAGTATTTTTATTAAAATTTGCTTTCTTATATATAAAAGTAAAACATCAAAGTTTAATATTCACATTTAAAATATATTTTTACTAAGCTATACTAATTTAATATGATGACAATATTGATGTATAATCAGGAATGAGTTAAGTCAGTTTTGCGTACATAGTATGAAAATAGTTTTGTGTCTATTTATTTTATATAAAGTTTTAACTAATCCAGTTTTTTCTCCAATCAAATAATGTGTTAATCCGAATTAATATGTCCACACTAAATTAGTGGTGGGAATACTACAATTAACAGCTCGACTATAACACCTATTACCTTTGTTAAAAAACTTGACGTCTCATCTCCTATTATAACATCACGGATTGCCAATATTAAATCGAAGACTTTAAGCAGCTTTAGTACGAAATAGCGTACAAGAAAGTACATAAAAATTTTTCGAATAAGTTCAAAGCCCATCTAAAACAATACAAATATATTTTGGATATTAAAATATGTGATTTTTTATTATTAGGCTATTTAAACATTTTAAGTTATATAAATTTATTTTATACATATTTATATCTTTTACATTTTTTAATAATTCGCTATATGAAGTGATGAAACTTATAGCGTAAAATAATCCAATTTAAAATGTCCAAAGAGAAGAAAATGATGTTGCAAAAGGATCCAAGCAAAATTTATAACTCACCTGTGCAATAGGCATCACTGATGACAAGTAAGTGGTGGATTGCACTTGATTATTTGCCTCTGCCATTGCATTTGGGTTTACACCTGGGTAAAAATAACCCCCTGGATAAATGGGATAAACTGGTTGAGGCATATAACCTTGTACCGGGACTTGATTAGTTTGTCCAATCATTGTTGTTTGTAGTGCATTTTCTACTGTGTTTGATGTTGAGGGATTTTCTACTTCGGGTTTCTGTATCGGTATATCGGATTGTGGTGTGGAAGAAACTTCGATGGTTTCGGCGTGATTCGTTTTTATTAATAAAAAAAGAGTAAGAAGGAAGAAGACGTTTTTTTCCATTCTACAACAAATAATGCTCAGTAAAATATTTCTTTGTATAATTTTTTGGACGTATAGATAGTGAATATTTACAGTTTTAATATTAACAAATTTCGACTTACTTGATGTTGGCGTTTTGCTAGTCGAAGAAGATTGACAACAACTAAACTCAAGACATCCGCAAGACTCCTTTAATAATTGTAAAAACTGGGCGGGATTTTTCTAAAAATCAATTAGGTTTTACTACTTCCTGGGCGTTGAGGGTGATTCTTAGACCAACTTTGATAAAATATTTTATCTGTCTTTACCTGGGTTTTATTATCTAAAGCACCTTACTGTAATCACTTCAGGTCTATTTGAAATCATTGTAAAAACAATTTAGCGAAGACAGGTAATGGATTTTTGTACTTTCATTCAATGTGTTTATGGTTTAGAGAGGATTGCAGGTACATTCAAAATGTTGACATAATCGTGAACGATACTACCTAAAAGCTATTGCATTTTTTAGTAAACAATGAACACACTTTGAAATTCCCTGGATTTTTCTACGCTAAGCAATGAAAGACTTTTAAATAAATAGTTTTATTCCATAACAGCTAAAATATTATTTAATAATTTTAAGAATAAACAATTAAATTAATATGAGAACATTTTGTCTATGTCTATTAAATTTTATTTGACTCTATTATCACTTTTATGTAATATATTTTTGCTATTATAAGGCGGACAACTTATTTTTGTATAACTTCCCGAATACTTGTGCTCCTTGATTTATTTGTTCATAACCAAATGTTTCTAGTGCCTTTTTAGTTCTTTGAAACCAAACCCAAATGTTTGGAAACGCTTTTAAATTGACGGTTTCTGCAGCCTGAAATAATTATGCGTTAAATATTAATTATGTGTAAGAGTAAAATCTCAGTGAACTTTTATTAATCTCAATTATAGTAGATAGTAGAGTGAATATAAATTAAGAAAAAGTAAAATAAGTACTTGATATTTTATTTTTTGACGTAAATGTCAAATATATAGTTTTCAATTTTTTGAAATATGGAAGTATATTTTGTATTTTTTTTTATTTAAAAATGGCATAAACAAGTATGACATTTGGTCTAGTTTACTTTGCGAATTTAAAAATCTGTTGAATGTAATGAACACTAAACGTAATTTCGGAAATGCATTGTAAAACAAGAAATCCCATTAACTGTAGTAATTAAGTTATTATATACGTTGAAAAAAGATTAAAAACACAACTCATTAGTAATGCACGGTCATATGTATCTTCAAGAAAAAAATAGAAATAGGAGAATTAGGAAATCCAACATTTAACTAAGGTTTCTTTTTAAAGATTAAGAATGATTTTTCTTTTGAAATGTTATTATTTTTAGAATTTATATGTTTTTAATATATACGCGTTTAAAACGAACGGGGAATTGGTGTCTCGGGTATTTAATATTTTAAATTATAAGGGACATCGTACTTCTATAGTTGATATAATGGTCACAACTGAAAAATCGGCAACTGTTAGTTCTTGACCTGCGACGAAGTTTTGATTCTCCAAAAAATCATTCAAATGTTCTAAGACGTCTTTAAGTTTATCCATAGCTTCATCACACGGAGGATGGCCAAGATACACTGTGGGAGTCTGAGAAAATAATGCAATTACAATAATGTTAAATTGTTGTAGAGCAAACTTACATGATATTCTAAAAATCTTGGAAATAAATAACAAGCGCTGAAGTATAACTTCAAATTTACCATGGCCCCTTTCTTTGGATCTTTTGGATATAAACTGTCGTCTTGTCCATATACATCAACCAAATATTTTAATATCACATGACTAAAATAATTATAGATATAATATTTATATTATTTTCGTACAAAATTTCCGCGTTCTCGTTTAGAAATAATATATAATTATAATAAAAACGAGCATATTATTATACCTATCATATAGAATAAACCCGTTATCATTAATAACAGGAATGGTATGCAGAGGATTTAGCTAAAACAGAAAATCGATAGATTATTTTTTCGTTGTGGTAGCATAATTATTCCTGATTGTCTACAAATAAGTGACTCATCTCTTCTGAGATCCTGTTTGCTAAGGTTCACCTATTACTGATTGATTTATCCGTGGTTTAGTATACAAAATTTAAAATTAATAATATATTATGTGTGGAAATTAATTATCTTTAATACGAAATACGAGCCGAATGTGTGTATTAGTGAAAAAATAACTTACTTTCAAGAACTTGGACGTCTTATTTTCACCTGCTGCAGGATTAGTTGTTATGATGTTATGCTTTAATTCGAGAGCTCTAATTAAAAGTAGCACTGCCCTTGAAGGTGGACTTGGTGGAAAAAAGTAAATATCAATTGGGCGATTTAATTCTGACATCGCGTAAATATGCTAGAAAATTAATAGTAAAATCAATTAAATCCAAAAGTTAAGCGATGTTTGTGACGTGCTGTATTTTACTGATATAAAATGTATAGTACGATCGACAAAGCATTATAATCATGAATGAATTATAGAAAATATTAATATTCTAAAAGTTAGTGCAATCATTTATTTATACTATACTGACGTATATAAGTAATTATTTACAAATGCCCTCCATAAGTAGAAGAACCTTCCGTAGAAAACTTTAGCATTAATTTATTAGCATTAAAAATTATTAGCATTAATTTAAGGTATAAAGAAATTCCATTGATTTACTACAAGAAACTTTCATTAAAATTATCTTTTTGCAACACTAATTACTGTTTCCGATTTGACATCAGATCTGAACATATGCCTACTCGTTTCGTTTGACGGCATGTTTAATTAAATGTGGTAGAGCGCAAATATGAATAAATTATGTTATCAAAATACAATCAAAAGATTGTTAATACTCTTTTATAAATAGATGATATAACGATTATATAGCATCAGTTTTTGCATATATTACTTTGATGTGACTGAAATGTTTCAGAGTAAATTATTTATTATTAATTATGGTGGGATAATTTTACTACAAAAATAATAGGGATAGTGACCGTCAAAATGTGTTCTATATACATTATATCTTTCGTAATGTTTTGTATTCTGTAAAATTATATTTTACAATTTTATTACAATGCCTTTTTAATATAGTGTATAATAATACATATAACATTCATAACATTTCGAAGTGATCAAGGTTTACCTTTACATAACCTCATTTCTAACCGATTATTTAAAAATATATTCACAATTCCCAATCGATGTTGACAAGAAAAGGACCTGACACCGCAACTTCAAAAAGCCAAATTACATTAGGCCAACAAGCTGCAGCATCATGCGGCGGTGCAATTATTACGGCTTTTTTTAGTAAATATTATGATTTTGTTATTGTTATGTATTTTATATAATGTGTTTTTTTTCAGTGACACCTCTTGATGTTATTAAGACCCGATTACAAGCCCAACAACGATTTTCTAATGAAAAAATATCATCAAGTATCATTAAAATATATCCTAATCAGTTCAGTGGTACTCTGGTGTGTTATTGATTTTGTGACAGTTTAATATAAACAAACTCCATTTATGACAATTTATTCTAGGATGCTTTAGTGAAAATACCCAAATATGAAGGGGTTACATCACTTTGGAGTGGGCTTAGTCCTACTCTAGCCCTATCAGTCCCTGCCACAATGTGCTATTTTGTTTCATATGAACAACTCCGGTTGAAACTGAGGGCTCTCTATAACAAAGACAGGACACAAAATAAAATACACACACAACCATTCTGGATTCCTTTATTGTCAGCAGGTACTGCACGAGCATTTTCACTAACGCTTGTCAATCCCTTGGAATTGATAAGGACAAAGATGCAGTCGGAAAAACTTAGCTATTCAGGTGAGTTTCTTCAAATTATCTCATCATTCTTTTATATTGGCCATAAGGCAATAATCTATTTCAGAAATGAATGAAGCTTTAAAATTATTGATGAAGCAAAGTGGTATAAAGGGTCTGTGGAAAGGGATTGTACCAACATTTTTTAGAGATGTTCCTTTCTCTGCTATTTACTGGATGAGTTATGAATCGATTAAATCTCTGTATGGTACAGATCACCCAGTAATGTGGCAGTCTTTCATTGGTGGTGCTATTTCAGGAAGTGTAAGTTATTTTATTATTTAGTTAATATTTAATTTCATTTTAATGTATTCATTAGTTGTTATTAGTGTAAAAGTATTTTTTTATTTAATATAGTATAACAGAACAGAATTATTTATTACAGATTGCAGCTACTGTAACTATACCATTTGATGTAGTGAAAACGTATCAACAAATTTCCTTCGGTACAAACAAACATAGTGGTAGTAAAGCAGATTATATTAGGATAAGAATATAATAATGAACTGTAATCATTTATAGGAGAGATAAAATCTTCAAGGACAACAAGCAAGGTGTTGATGGATATTTATAGGTACAATGGCTTGCAAGGATTTTTTGTAGGATTAGTTCCAAGGCTAATAAGAGTGGCTCCAGCTTGTGCTATTATGATATCATGTTTTGAATATGGCAAAGTGTTTTTTAATAATATGGCCAATAAGAAATCTAGTACACATAATTTGGAGTCATAAAAGATGATGAAAACTGAAATTATTTTTCATTGTCACATGAGTGCAAGGTTAAGTGTAAAAATTTTGTTGTCTAATTTCACTGTTAATTAATTATGATGAAGTAAACGTATATTTCGTCGCATGATACAATTGTTATTTATCATATCAATTATGTATTAATATGACTGCAAAGATGTTTTTTATGTTCCTCAGGTATACCAAATGTTTTTATGTGTTGTGATAAAATATATTTTTAAAATATATATATATTTATAAAAATGTTTGTTTTAATTATATATAGGATGGGAAATATATCAGTTTCTATTTGGTGATGTTATTAAAATTACCTATTAATATTTTAAAATTATTCTTGTTTGCTTAAATATGTTAGTTTCCAATTATTTATAGATAAAAATTTTAGTTTAAGATTATCATGATTGGTTTGATACAATAACGAAAGAAAACCATGCACTAGATTCACTTCTATTTGTGGGTTGTTAGAGTAATCTCTGTTCCTGATGAAAAGACTCCAAACTCCTGAGCTTAGTGCAACTTATAACGAAATAGTCGGAGGGATTATATGGCATATTTTCTTGAGAGAAGTACAAGTGATGTTCAGTTAACCTGCTAGGGTTGCCATTTTGTATCTAAATTTTAAGGAATAGTAACAAAGTTTCCTTAGTTTTGTATAAACATGTTACTTTCACGAATTTCCTTATCTTTCTTATAATGGCTCAAAAATTAATTTCAATCAACATTTCAAAAGTGTATGCAATAAAAAAACGATCCATTTTTGTCTAAGGATGAAGATATAATTGTACTTTGGTCAAAATATCTTATTTTAAGACATATCAATGACGATTTGTTAGATCTATACAGGCACAAATAATACAAATGATCTGTTCGTAGTTATCTACATACAGGGTTATGATATAAAGATTTTTAATAAACTGTTGCGATAGTCGGTTCCTATCCTGCTGGGGTATGGTCGTAAATTTATGTTTCTGATTCTTTAATATTTGTGACTGTCCTAGGCAAGAGTGCAAAATCTGACAAGGAAAATGATCCCAGTCATGGTTGGGTTGGGTAAGACCGGATGTCTTCTGGGATGGTCTCTAAGTTGGTTCGTGGTTCGGAACCCACATTAAACTGTAGATCCAGTCCAGATAAATCCCTAGTTGATAAAAGGAGACTTTAAAATATATTTAAAAAATAATAAAAAGAAAATAAGGATGCGTCGATGTTGAAATGGAAATAAACTACATGTTACGTAGTGCAGTTTTGCTAGAAGCGCATGTCGTTCAATTCTATATATTTTACTTTAACCATTTTTTTAGTTATTAAGAATGGATTTATTTATAATTACGTGAAGATGGGTGATATGACTATTTTCGTAAATGAAAAATTATCATAGCTGTCATAGACTGTTAAGACTCCTCTTATTGAGGATATACATGAAACCATTGGTATAAAAGCGGCTGGATGAGGAAAATATTAGTCTGTGTCGATATCCTATTAACAAGCAATTCAAAATAAATCAAGAAATTGGCCATCCTACGTCGTGGGTACGTTATTTTAGTGCCAACCAAATTTTTTTTAGTACCTAGGTCTTTGTATGTATTTTGCATTTCGTATTATTGAAATATTCGGTACATGAATATTATTATTTTTGCTTCGAAAAAATGTATAGCCGAAGCCCATGAAACACTTTTAGAAACGTAGTATGATGCTGCTCCGTCAAATCCCAATTTCCGGTTTTGGTTTTAACGATTTAAAATTCTGGAAGGCCAAAAAAAGTTCGAAGACAATGAATTACAAGACTTATTTTGACAGAAGTGTTTGCAGACAATTAGATGCGTTGGGAAAAATCCAATTGGGCGGATAATGAGTTAACTTAAAATTCAATTCCATTTCTACATCCGGAGTTCATTGTTTAATGGTAAAAGGGATATCATTTTCTGAAGCTTATTGTGACTGGCGATAAAAAGTGGATCTATTACGACTATTCCAAAGGCAAAAAGTTATGGGTTAGTCTAGAAGAGCTATGTACATCAACACCAAAGCAGAATATTTATGACCAAACGGTCTTGCTGTGAATATAAGGAATTAGGAGTCGTTAAAACCGTTACTGGGGATATCTATAGACGTCACTTGAACGAATTGAAGGACGTAATATTGTAAGAAAGCAAGACAATACCTAGCTACAAGTTACAACAGTTTATTGGTGTAATTTCATGATTTTGATTGGATCGCAACCAGACCACCAACATCGTTATTTTAACGTGGCAACGCTATTTTGCCAGGAATGTGAGAAAAAGTTAGAGAAAATTATGGAAAATATTTTAAATCATATATATTGTGTCAGTTTTTTTTAATAAATGCTTTTTTTAAATTAATAGAATGATTATAATATATAGAAACCCCTATATCGTTAATAACATTTCAATTGTTAAATTACTTTTAAATTAATTTAATTTTTTTCTACTATTTTGTATCAACTTTCCATTATAATTATTTTCATTTAATACATTTCATTTTACATAATGCATAAGGGTAATTACGATCTATTCCTGTTATATCCCTGATGTTTAATTATTGAGTACCAGAAAAAAACTATTCGTAATGTTTCGAATTATGCCTGAAAAATTGATTATATTTTGATGAAATAATAATTTTGCTATTCAAGGTGACTTGTAAATACAATAATCAATAGCATAACGATATTTATAGTCGGGTTGTTTAATTGCACATTAGCCGAACAGTATATCTCATGTTAATTAATAACGTTAAAATATTATAGAGTAATCATTTTAATAATAGAATAGAAATTAATTTTACCAGAAATATTTTTAAGATTATTTGTATTTCTTGGAAAAATAAAATAAGATGTTAACAAGCCCACTAGAAATATAAATAATATTTCTTAGAATTAAAATTAAAAAACTAATTTACTAACCTTAAATAGTATTAATTGTATTAATGTATTGAAGCTTTTAATTATCGGTTATAGCTAGTAGTGTTTACGACAAATGACTGATGATTAGTGTTACCCTTTACCTACTCCGATGCATTCAACCAGGATTTTTAAATATTAAATACACACTGTGTCGGTATAGACATAATTCGATTAATCGATATAATGAAAATGCTTTTTTACTAATGCATAAGTTATACACTACACTCTAGAATTTTAAACGAATAATTAGAAATATAATTAATAGAAACATATATAGTGCCTTTATTAAATAGATAATACTTGAATTGTGACACATAGTAGATACAATTTTATTCACTTGTTACTTAATACTAGATAATTTGTTCTTGTACATTTGTCCAAAACCTGTTGCTCCAGTTTGATTAACATCTTGATATCCAAAATGTTCCAGTGCCTTCTTAGTTCTTTGGTACCACATCCATATGTTCGGGTATGTTTTTAAATCCACTGTGCCTGCTGCCTAATGTTTGATAATTTACTAATAATGTCGTAGCTATTTTAAAATACGTACGTCTATGGTAGATATTATAGCTATGATTGAAAAGTCGGCTACAGTTAAATTTGGTCCCGCTACGAACAGTTGATTGTCGAGAAAGCCGTCTAGATGTCCTAGAACTTCCTTCAGTTTGTCCATAGCCTCCTCGGATGGTGGTGCCCCAAGAAATAATGTAGGAATCTGTCAAAGAGTAAATATGGGTTAGGTTGCGTTATCTCTTTATGTGCTGCACTCACATGATAATCAATGAATTTAGGAAACAAGTAGCAGGCGCTGAAGAAACATCTTTGATTCACAATTGCTTCTTTTTTCGGATCTTTTGGATATAAACTGTCATCTTTTCCATATACATCCACAAGATACTTCATTATTACGTGACTAAAAAATAATTATTATAATTCCTAATTATAATGGCTGAATTAGATGTTGATTTTTCTTTTTGACATTTCATGTCTAACTTTTAGGTTAGTTTAGTAGTAAAATGATTAGTAATTATTTTTTTGTCAATCTGACGGTAGAATAACAAGATTTTATGCATTACCTATCATAAAGAGTAAAGCCATTATCGTTAATAACAGGTATAGTATGAAGAGGGTTCATCTAAAACAAAACTGTAAATAAGTGTTATTAAAAGGTTCGTCTACTACCTTCAAAAACTCCGGTTTCATGTGATCTCCAGCTCCAATATTCGTGGTCTTCACGTTATGTTTTAAACCAAGCGCTTTGATGAGCATAAGAGCAGCTCTCGATGGTGGGCTCGGTGGAAAAAAATAAATATCGATTGGTTGATCACCACCCGACATTTTCAACTTAATTATTCTGCAATTAGGGTAACCACATATTAATTGTAGTATTCGATTAGTGGGAGTTTTGGTCAATGTAGTTGATTCGAAACTAAAATAGCTTATTTTACGTTTTTTATTAAATATCTTTTATGAACTGTTTAAATGATTACTATTAAAAGAAATACACATAAAGACATGTCGGGGTATTTTTTTCTATGACGTAATATTTAACCGCCGTAGTAGGAAATTTCTGGATTAATCTGTTATTCGGTAAACTTCCATAGTTTCTGCCTGGTTTTGTGACATTGCCATTTACAATTAATCGAGAGGTGATTCCAATGAACTCCAACAGCCATTTTCGATTTGATCCTGGGACTGCTTTGGAAGTTTGAAGTACTGTTTTGTAACGTTAGGAATTTTGTTGTTTATAGTTTATTTGTTCCTGTACTGTTCATATTTTTATTATAAATGGTAGGTAGTAATGGATAATTTTTCCATTTGTGAATATTGCCAAAAAAGATATTATAACACTTTTAATCTGAACGGACATATGAGGCCATTCCATCCAGGTGCGTATCTATTCAATTTTTATTTTAATTTTGCAAACTGGATTCACTTTACCAAATTCATTATATTGCCTAAAATAGTTAACCCTGTGAAAGCAAAAGTACAGATAAATATGACTCGTTGTCCTTTATGTCCAAAAATCACAGCTCATTGACGATATAGTGAAACCACAGCATTAAAATTGAACAAGAAACATTGAAGTTTGGCTCATCTGCAAATTTTTAAGGTCGGCGAGATTTATTTTGGTAAAAATATTACTATTTCTAAATTTGAGCGTAATCGATACGGTGAGAGTTATTAAAAATCAGATAAAAATATGTTTACAGCTATGACTAGAAGACTATTGCAGAAAAGACTAAATTTATTGATTCATAAAGATTTATATAATATTCAGCAAGCAAATCAATTGAATTCCACATGTACAAAACATAAAAGTGACACTGCTAGTATTGAAGCATGGATAAACGAGGTTAAAAATACAGGATGTGTGTTATATAAGCCTCAATATATTATTATAGTATTTTAAAGATAGAAGATTTTATCTTAATAAATAAAGGGTAATATGAAATAAAGAATATTCTACACACAAGCTTAATGGATATCGTTTTGAATTGTATTCGTTGCTTTTATTAGATGAATTAAGAGAGGGTTTTCCATCCTGTTTTTGCATATCGAAGAGATTCGATGACGAAACAATGAAGGTATTTTTTTAGTGCAGTGTAAGATATATTATTAATTAATTGTAAAGATAAAAGGATGCTTGTGTTTTAATATATTTATAAATAAATTAATTTTTGTTATCTTACAGGTTGTTTTATTTTATCTGTTTCCTTTTAAAATTAAATATGATTATAAAAGGTTAAATATCTTAGACATAATATATAAATTTAAAATTATAGACAGTAAACTTAATTAAATTTGAACTTGAGCTTCAACTGACAACATTGCAAATTCAAACCGTTGTGCACATGCCAGGGTTTGCAATCATCTTACGCTAAGTTGGCTAAAACACCATTCTTCCCAGACCGAATTCTTTTTGGTTAGTTTTAAACTATTATACCTGTCAAAATATCTTTTAACTTCAACTATTACAGTAGCTTTTGTGAAATTGCTTTTGTTATTTTCAAAACAATTGGTAATAAATAAAACCTGTGAGTGCTTGACAATGTGACAGACTATTGTTTTTTAGTAAGCAAAGTTGTAATAAATTCAATTATTTAACCAACATTTTATCAGAAAGATTATTATAGAAGTTTATAGACGGGAACAGAGACCATGCTTCAATTTTAATGAAGCAAATATTACAATTCTGCATTCTGCAAATATTGCATTGTAAAAAAATTGATAATGATTTAAAAATTTAATTTTTAATTGGTATTTTAAATACCTGACGATGAGGTATTTTAGTTAGTATTTCAAATACTTATACTTTAATAACATATAATGAACATATTAAATTACACAACAATATAATTAGCGATCTTATTAAGGAGTATATTCTGCAGAAAATAACACTGGATATCTTTTATAAGGAAAATGGCGACCACTAAATATACCAATATTCTAAGTTTGTGCTCATTTGGACTTGCAGAAAGATTGTTGTCTTGGGCAGGTTTTATTTATTCCCCATAAGGGACTGTTACTGTGTAATACTACATTTAAAAATATGCTGTTCATGAAAAGAATTTCTTTTATTGATTAATATCCTGTGCTGTATTACTTCTATTCGATTTACATAATCTAACACCTGACTCGACTGACATGTTTAATTTTTATTTCGTATTTAAAACAAAAATAGTTAAAATACTATATTTCATATTTTTAATACATACATATCCTGTTTATAAACCCGATGATGAGCTAAATCTAATTTCTCCATTGGAAGTTGTCACTGAAATTGATAACCTTAATCCTAAAAAAGCACCTCGTATAGATGACATTTCACCTGAATTATGGAAAGAACTGCCACGAAAAGCAATCATCATGTTGACATATATATTTAATGCCTATTTAAGTCTGAAGCATGTTCCGGAATGCTTTAAGGTAGCACAAATAATTATGCTCAAAAAACCTGACAAACCTGCAGAACAAGTCGAATCTTACAGGCCTATTTCGCTGCTACCTGCAATATCAAAGCTATTTGCAGTTTGGTTTTCGAAGTTCACCATTCAACAATCGATCAAGTGCACAAAGTAACTGTGGCTATTGAAAAAGCGTTTGAGGAAAAGAAATACTGCTCTGCAATATTCTTGGATGTCTCACAAGCTTTTGGATCGAGTTTGGCATTAGGGCTTAATTTGTAAGATGAGCAAATTGTTACCGCGTAACTATTGTCAATTGCTGTGGTCATATTTATTCGGAAGAAAATTTAGAGTATCGTACGAAATGGCGTTCTCGACATTTAAAACTATTTCGGCTGGAGTTCCACAAGGTAGCGTCTTAGGACCTCTCCTATATCTGCTTTACACTGCTGACATTCCAACAATAAAAGAAACACTGTTTGGAGCCTTTGCTAACGACACAATTATTATGGCAAAATACATATTTCTGCATAGGGCAGTAGAAAAAGTACAAGTGGCGGTCAACAAAATCTACAAATGGACGAAATATTGGAAAATTCAACTTAATAGCTCCAGATTTGTCCACGTTCATTTTACATTGCGGCATCCATCATTCAATGGATGCCCGATTCCTCAAGCAGAATCAGCTAAATACCTTGGAATCCATCTTGATGGTAGATTAAATTGGAAACATCATGTTAGACAAAAAGAAAAACACATTAGAACCAAAATAAAACAACTGGTTAGTCGGAAGATACTCTCAACTTGATCTAAAATCAAAGAGGTTAATTTATAAGACAATCATAAAGCCAATTTGGACCTATGAGGTGCAAATATGAGGTTGCACTGAAAATTTAAATCAACTAGTCATCCAACGCTGTCAAAACAAGGTTCTTCGATTGATTACCAATGCCTATCGCTACGTAACTAACGAAGAACTGATGATGACCTGGAAATCAAATGGATTTGCGAAGTTATCCAATATTTCGCCTTGAAACACGAAAGAAGATTACTAAATCATACTAACATGGAAGTAATATAATTGCTGGACAATAGTAAGACTTGTCTTACTTGTGAATTAATCCAAGTACAAATGAAATGTAGTAATAAATTAATTTATTATTAAGATTATACTAAGTGTATCTAACAAAGGTTTTATATAAAAAAAATTTAATACCTACGTGATATTATTATGTAATTTGTATTTTAATTAAAGTAAAACATATATTTTACGCTAATAATCCACAAACACTTAACGTGCTTTCGAAAAATATTAATTTAACTGTTCTTGAAATAAACTCAACAATATCTGCAAAATTACCTTAATTTTCCTGAAACATTACTTTTTGTTATCATTCGAAATTTTAGGAATAACAATGTGTTTATTTTAGAAAAAATATTAATCAATATTTGTAAGAGACCGATTTTATGAAAAAAAAATTGAATAAAAGAATATTGTATTGTATAAAAAGCCTTTAGCAGTTTTGATCGTATCATTTATAAGTTTGTATTATTTTATTGTCAATGTCAAGGCAACAAATGAATATCGGAAATCAATGAAAATATACGACAAAATAAATTATTAATTAGTAAAATAAAAACGGTCCTATTTACAAGTTGAACACGACATGTACTTAAATCAAGCTCAATCAATCATTAAATTAATTAACTGGTAACTCCATGTTTGTCGGTAATGAAAACAATAAATCAAGGGGATGGCTTACCCGTTATTTAAGGGAACTATTCCCTCGTTTTCGATGCAATTACCCAGGTTGGAGAGGTCGAACGTTCCTACTGAACCAGTCAAGACACTTCTGGGGGGAAATGTGTAGGCAGTTAGATTCTTGTGGTCGAACAGCAACAATTTTCATGCGCCATGGACACGGCGTATTATTCGAATATAATTAGGTCATTATGTCGATTTTTAATTATTCTGTGTATAACTTAATCTTTACATATTTTTATTCAATATATTAATGGAAATTCAACTTAATTTTCTAAGGTTTGGTGTTATATAGTCTATCCAAAGAAGTTTTGTAAATACGTCATTAAAATGTTTAATGTATTGCCTGTCGCAATTTGTAAATGCGATTTAGAATCAGACAACATTTTCCTTCTCATTTTATTCTAGTTAAAAAGAGCCGTAAAGCTGTTTGGTAAGTTCGAACGTGTAACCGAACTAGCCTGCCAAAGTCGTCCGGTTGTCAGACGTATGCAAAATTCTTCAAAGAATAGTGATAAGAGGTTATAAATCGGCAAACGTTATTTTAATACTTTGCTTGTTTTAATAAATTTCAAATCGCTGCTTATAATTACTCTGGTTGAACATTCCGAAGCCAAACAGAACGTTATCACAATTTTACTTTTAACAACGATCAACAGCGACTATTAGATAGCGTTATTAGACCATTTGAAGGACGAAATCGGCGAAAAACGGCCGCATTTGAAGAAAAAGAAAGTAGTGTTTCAATCTCTATTTCCTCAATGATGAAGTTCTTACTATGACTAGAATATTTTTACCAAACACTAGCATATTTGAAGATCAGTCTTAGGTTGAAGGGCATCAGAATATCATCAAATATCAGGGCAAAGTTTCGCAGTTATTCGAAGCGTTCCTTCGTATGGTAAATTGGAGCTGTTGATGGAGTTGTTAGATTGGAGATGAAGTTGTAAGGCCACAAACGATGAATTGAAGGTGTTCAAAGATTCCTGGCCATAAACTATTCAATTCAAGATGTAAGGCCATCAAAAGCGGACTGAAGCTGCTGTGAACTAACATAGTCTATTGGAATTTGAGGAAAAGCTTGCTGATCAGAGTGTATGGCACCAAAAATATTTGTTGAAATATTTTCAGGACTATTTAAATGAAACTTTAATGATTAATAAACAAAAAAGCAGCTAAAACTTTATGTAAACATAACGTATTTTTAACATAAGGATTTAGGGATTAAAACGCAGATAGAGTGGCCTAAGTCTTTTATGATTTTACATCACATAGATAATCGCAAAACTAGATTGATTTATTAGATTCTACGTCTTACGCAATGCAAAAATATCGATGAAATCTAAAGTAAATTGACTTTATTGATCTTAGATATTACTTGTGGAATGTCTACAATGATTATCAATATCTTTATATATTATTTTAGTAATTGACGCATGATTTTTAAGTATTGTACTTGTTAATTTATTGTAGTATAAAATTTGAGAGTCATATTTTTAGTTTCAATATCAACTCGTAATATATCGATGATATAATGGTGTCCAATCCAACCCTATTTTTTTTGTTTTTAATTCCTTGTTGTGTAAGTATAATCTCATTGTAAATAAATAAATGTAAGTGTAAGAGTAAGTAAATATAAAACATTGTTAAAAAAATGTAATTACTAGAAACATATTCTGTCAGAATATTTAATTTGCTGTGGGGTATATTTAAAAAATAATCTAAAGGAGCATTGTTTGGTGAATACAGTCAGTGGGGTAGGACAATTGTGTGCTATAAGATCATTGTTTTTTTATAGATTTATTAAGATGTTGTAATATTACAAAATCAGTTTGTCGTGCTTTTTCTTATGTTTCTCTTCCAAAATACTTGGCATAATTAGAAAAAAAAAATTATGTATTTGATGTGTTTGCATGTAGTCTGATCATTTTTTAATTTGCAAAGGCTTTTATTGATAAAATTGGCGCAACATTCCTAAAACATATTCTCCATCATTTTTTGCAACATTCATTCTTTTTGGAAATGCGTCGAAAGAACGGTGTTGGCTTGACAGCAATTCTATAATTGTTCTACTGCATTTCGAAGTTATATTGCATCGATCTAAACCGTGTCTGGGTAGGGCAGAATTCTCATTCGAACTGCAATGGTGTATTCTTAACAACTCTTGCAACATGTGGCCGAGCATTGTTATGCATGAAGATGTCTTTTATTCGAAATTGTATTACTGGCCTCTTTAGCAGAAATATATTGTAAAATTTCTTCGTTGACATCTACAGTTTAGTTCGGTTTCAGCAGTTTTAAATTTACTACATCTTGCCAAGCCCAAATAAGCACAGGATGACTTTTATACGATACCTCTTCGATGTTGATGTAGTATAACTCTCCTGAACTAACCACCTGTTTACTACATCCATTTATCATCTTCAGTCACAATACGCCACAGAAAACTTTTCGTTTTTTATATATTTCATAACTTATTACCCAAATTTACAACCTAAAACTGTTTTATGGTGAATGTTCAGCTTCAGAGCGATAATGCAAGATGCTATTGATCTACCTCGATAGTTCGTAAGAATTCCGAAGATGAAGATGAGGCGTTCACTTGAGTACTCATTACTATAATTGTCGATGAGCCTGCACTGCATATTTTCGAAAATAAAAACGTAAAATATGACGAAAATGGTACAATGGGAGGCATATTTTCAAAACGCATTAACTTTTAACTTACACAACTCAAATAAGTATTACTAGAGATGTGAGTCTTTAGTGCTATGTATTAGAAAAGGCCGTTATATTTTGCAACATGTAGATAAATTATAATATATTTAAATGCTTTGTTTCAGTTAGCCAACTTGGTGGTTAAAATACACGATGGGGAAGTTAGAGGAACTACATTTACGTCTCCTAATGGGCGGGTGTTTTACGCTTGGAGGGGAATCCCTTTCGGTCAGGCTCCAGTAGGCAAGTTACGATTTATGGTAGGTATTATTAAATTGACGTACAAATAGTTTTGGATCTCATTGATCAACTTTAAACAATTACCTCTTAACCTGGAATGAAATATGTAAATTCAAACAACGGTCATTACAGCTTACATTTTTGTACACGAAAACTAAATGACTGTTTTCTGTGAACTAATTTTTTTCTATAGCAAAATATACAGTAACTCTTGATTAGGTAATAACCATGCCTACAAGATACTGTCAATATATTTCAGGCTGTTCAAATAATCATAAGGTGATAAGGTTTCGAAGTATTATCAGCTTGCTACAGTAATACAGACATCAAGTTACATTTTATGATGCTAAATATATATAGTTTTTTTGGTAATAATTAATTTTATCATTTTATTTCCATATTTATTCCAACTCAAGCGAACCAGATCAAGCAGAGTAATTATAATCTTTTATGATGTAATTTCGGTTTGGTTGTGGTCTAACCACTAATTGTAAAATTAATGTCCGCTTATAATCGTAAAGCATTATTTTCTTATCAGAGTTTACAGTTATACCTAATAGGTGTGCTGATGAATTTTCAAAACATCTGTCCTGAATTTGTTTATTTACAGGGTCATCTTTTGCTTATTTTTGATAACGATATTAAAACTATACTTTTACGACTATTGTTGCTATATTCAAGATATTTCTACCAATTAATTAAGGAAAACAATTTTCCGTTATTTTGTTTTAATGGTTTTAGTTACGTCTTAGTTTAATAGGGCAGGTACTTAGATTTTCTAAAATAACTACCCATTTGTGAAACCGCATTAAGCCATTTATAGAAATACGAGATTTCCAGTTTGGATTGTGAAATCACAACTCGAAAATCAACCAAGTTTACAGAGTAACAGTGGTTGTTGAAAGGCATTCGAAGAAAAGAAACACTGCCCTGCAATATTTCAGCACGTCTCACAAGATTTTGACTGGGTATGGCATCTGGGATTAATATACAAAAAGAGCAAATTGCTACCGCGGAATTACTGTCGACTGCTAGAAAGAAAATGTAGAGTCTCGCATGAAGAGGCATTCTCAACATTTAAACATATTTCGGCTGGAGTTTCACAGGGTAGTGTCTTGGAACCACTCCTATAACAGTACTTGGCACATTTGACCACGACACAGTTATAATGGCAACAGATGTACTCTATCTAAGGCTGCAAAAGTACAAGTAGCAGTTAATAAAATCTACAAATGGACTAGAAACTGGAAAATACAGCTTAGTAGCTCCAAATCTGTTCTTGTTAATTTTGCGTTGCGGCCAAATGGCAAAAACGTAATTATATCACTTGACGGATGCCCGATTCCTCAAGCAAAATCAACAAAATACCTCAGAATATATCTCAGATTAGACTCATAGTCAAGCAACTGTAGTTAGTTGGAAGATACTCTCAACTTGACCTAAAATCAAAGAGATTGGTTTATCAGTCAATCATAAAGCCAATTTGGACCTATGTAGTTCAAATATGGGGTTCTCTAAGACATCAAACCAAATAGTAACCAACGCACCCAAAACAAAGTTTTACGATTAATTAGCAATGCTAATCGCTACGTAACTAATGAAGAGCTGCACAATAACCCCGAAATAGAATGGTTACACGAACTGATCCAAGATTTAGCCTTAAAACATGAAATAAGGTTGCTAAATCACATTAACGTTAGTAACGTAACAGCCACTGAACAACATGCAGGAAATCAGAAGATTGAAGCGAACCAAACGACACGAACTTGTGTAGGGTATAAGTGTATTCTTAATTTTAGCTTAAGCAGATTAGTTTTATTTTAATTTGGTATGATATATTAATCCCGTACTCGCCTTGCTTGTGTATTATTACAAGTACAACAAAAGAGTAGTAATTAATTAATTAATTAAATTGTAGGTTAGTCGTTTCCGACTAACGTACAATTTGTCTTTATGATAACTTAAATCTAGGTAAATAACTAGGAGGACCCATCGGCCCTATCTCAGTCTCTGGTGAAATAATGTTTATATATGTCACTGCTCTATTTTTTATTATATGCACCTCACTGCACAACACTGCACAAGATCAGATGGTTTGATTCTTTTGAGTCTGTGCCCTGCTATGGTAGTATCCAAAAGTTGCAATTCTTCAATATTCTCAATTTCTTGGCTGACTGTGAGTACCTGAAGGCCTGAGTGCCTGTTGTAATTTTCGTGGGGCTTCTTCATTATCGTCTCCAACAGCTATAATCGCAGTGTCATCAGCAAATGTAGCCATCGTAATATTCTCCATTTGTGGTATATCACAAATGAAGAGTAGATAAATCATTTGTCTCAGTACACTTCCTTGTGGTACGCCTGCTTTAGCTTCTTTTATTGTAGGGTAAGCTTCTTCTTGTGTAACTCTAAACATTATGGCTGTAATGTATGATTGTAGTAGTTCGGTGTGTTTTTTTGGTAACACTTTCTGTATTTTATGAACAAGACGTTCATGCCAAACCTTATCGAAGGCTTGTGTACATCTAAGAATATGGCTGAGCATACTTTTTTACTTTCGTTATAATTAATAAAAAAATAAGTGATCTCCTGTATAAAATGTTATCTTCATTAGGTAGTTGTATTCTAAAATCTATGTCTTCTAAACAGATCGGATGGTTTTAAATATTTTAGTCTATGCATTTCACCATTCATATTTAGATGATTATTAACATTGAGGTGCAAGACTCTTTTAAAGTACTTAACATAAATATTTTGAGTCACACTCGTTGTGGATTCTAGAGGGTCACTTCGTATACCATGTGAAGATAACATAAATTAATTTTAGCCACCAGTTAAAGCATTACCATGGAGTGGTATCCTAGATGCTTCATCAGACAGGTCTTCATGTTATACCATATTCGATGTATATCTCCCATCCCTGTTTTCATCAAGTGAAGATTGCCTCTATATTAACGTATATTCTCCTGTTAACGTCAATGATGTGGTGAGTAATTCCATTTTTTTTTAAATAAACACTTATTATAATAATTATTTCTTTTAGGGTTTTTCAAACTTGCCTGTTTTATTTTGGATATACGGTGGTGCTTATACTATCGGTTCTGGTAATTTCTCCGCCCTTGACCCGACGCCGCTCGTAAATGAAGATATTATCGTTGTTACTTTTAATTATCGCATAAGTAATAGGAGAAAGTAATTTGTTTACTAATATTATTCAGTGTTTATTGTTTTTTAGCTGCTTTGGGCTTCTTATCCACGCAGGATGACGTAATATCGGGCAATGCGGGCATCAAAGATCAGAACTTGGCTTTACGATGGACCAGAGACAATATCGCTTTCTTCGGCGGAAATCCAAATGATATTACCATTATGGGCGAGAGTGCTGGATCATTTTCCGTTGGTTATCATTTGGTCAGTCCGAAATCTCGAGGTACCAGTTAGAGGCAATCAAATAGCTGCGATTATTTTTTGTAAAATTATTCTTATTTTTTCCTAGGCTTATTCAAGGGAGCTATAATGCAAAGTGGCGTTTCTGCAAGTGACTTTTTTATAACCCACGACAATGCTATAACAGCCGCTTACGCTCTGGCTAAAATAATCGATCCTTCAATTACGACAGCTAACACCACCACCGAATTAAGAGACGTCCTACAAACTGCAACCCCCTTGGCTATAGTGTCGGCTCATGTTGCCAGCGGATTGGATGTAATTAGTTTTATAGATCTCTATTTATCAGGAAGATAATATAAAATATTACACTTTCAGTATAGAACAGTACTGGAACCACCATCAGAAGATGCGTTTCTCACACACCCGATGTTGGATTCCATCGAGAACGGAGATTTCGCCAGGGTTCCAGTGATTATTGGACACACCTCGGAAGAGTCACTTACTTTTGTCAATAGTAAGTTCCTAAATTAATGAGAGCTTATCGAAAAGTTTATTAAAACGAATTACTTATAATTCGGACGGAACACCACCTTAGGCGTTTGAACAAGAAATAAACTTTATTTGCACATCGCCCTCTACCAGTTATTCTTTTTCGTTTTTTATATTACAAAAACTGTTACATTCTATATATATAGAATCCTTAGAAGTTATAACTATAACCAAACCAAACCTAGGTTAACTTAATCTAGAATTCATCGGCCCTATCTTAGTCCCTGGTGTAATAATGTTTATGTATTAACACTACTGTTTTTCTATTAAATGCAGTTCACCACACAAAATCAAATATTTTGCTGTTCTGGTGTTATCTAAGAATTGTATTGCTTCGATATCGACATGAGAATGGAGATAGTGCTCATGTCTCCTTACAACTATCTTGATTTCCTGGATGACAGTCGGTATCTGAATCTCTTCTTCTGGAAAATTTGTATAGTATTTGTATTATTTTTGGCGGAACATCCCCATAATCGAATTCCGTTTGTCCATATGGGTTTCAATACTTTCTTATATAATAGTAATTTATTATGTACTGATAATTGTAATTTTCTTCCAATTTTTTTGCTTAATCTCTTAGAACGTCAACAATCTGCCCGTGGGCAATAAGTATTATTATATGATTTCCATTATATAATATAACTATCCTGTCATGTAGAAGATCACTTCAGTAAGTGATCTGCTGTACAACTTATAATCTAAATCTTATTCTAGATACTATTCTCACTTATTTTAAAGTCTATCCTAACTTATGCTAAAGACTATATCAACTTATTCTAGAGATTATTATATCTCACTCTATGTGTCTATTAATCATTTCATATGGTCGTGTTCGTTTGAGCCTATGCACTACATTGTCATCGCGCACATTTAACTGTTAGGCGAGTGCATTGTGATGCACTAATACTCTTTCAGAGTACTTCGCTCTAACACTTTGAATCACACTCGTTATGGATTCTAAGGAGATATCGCGCTGAATCAGTTTGTTGGATGCGTAAATATGGGGCATCTACGATATATATACAGCAAAACCTTGTTATCTAATGATAATGTAGATGTACGCCCTATCAGCCAATACGTTTGGTTTAGTTTAAGCCCAAGCTGCTTGCGTTTTGTCACTATATGTTTTTCCATGTCAAACGTCGATTTAACGTTGTCTGCTTATGGAAGTTCACGATTATTGAATTTTACTGAGGGATATGTTCTTATACAAAGGGTGAATATCACATGGGTATATTTTGTCTCATTTGCTTTGATACGCTACGTTTTCAGTTGGAGTTTTCTTGTGGCTGATATTGGATGACTGTGATGATAAAACCGCTGTATCGTCAGCATATGTTGCAGCAGTATGTTTTTTGAGGTTGGCAGGTCATACAATAGATATAATAATGGCTGCCTTGCCGAACACCCGGACATATTGGGTGTAGGTCAGTGTATTCGTCACCCTGTTTGACAGTAAATGTCTGCGACGTATGATTTCAGCAGTTGAAAGTGCGTATGAGGCCAAAGCTTTTTCAATTTAACATGCAGTCCAGGGTGCCACACCTTGTCGAAGTCCTGAGATACATCGAGAAATGCAGCGGAGCAATATTTTTTAGCGTTTAAATTTTTATTAATTGGATTAACTAATTCTTCCAATTAAGCAATATATTTTTCTATTTTAGAATTTAATTAATTTCGAGACACTTATCGTTGTTGCGATATGGAATTTAAATATTATTTATTATTATTGGTGCTCCTGCCATCTGATTTTGCGTAAACTGTACATACACAGATTTACTTTCGTGAATTTCTATTTTTCAAGTTTTAGTCCAATTATTTAAATTGGCACTTACCTGTTGTAATTTTTGCGTGGCTTCTTCGCCTTCGACAGCAAGAATCAGCAAATGTATGCATCGTGATGTTCTCATTTATGGTATATCACATGTGTAGACTAGGTAAAGAATTTTTCTCAATACAATTCCTTGCAGAACATCTATTTTATTTTCTTTTATTGTAGAGCAGGCTTCCTCGTACTTGACTCTAAACATTCTAGCTGTAATGTAAGCTTTTAATAGCTCAGTGCAGTGTTTCCGTAACGTTTTCTGTAGCTTATGAACAAGGCCTATATAGCTGAATATACCTTTTTAACTTCATAGGCTTTCTAAATGATGAGAATATAATTTTACTCAATAATCTGGTCGAAGAAGTCTACAAATGTCTCAGATTAACAAACATATTGAACAATTAACTTTATTTATGGATATAAATCCTTAACGAAGTGATACTTTATTTCAATATGCTTGCTTTTCTTTGAACACTTAAAAACTCATACAAATAGAGCTCGCAGAAACTATCCACTAGCGACCCTCCAACTTTTCGATACAATTTTTGTAGTACGATTTATTCTTTGCTTCAAAATAGGCCTCAGTTCGATCACCTCTTCATTCGACGAAAATTTCTTCCCAGCGAGCATTCTCTTGAGATCCGAGAACAGGAAATAGTCGCTGGGGGTCAGATCTGGAGAATACGGTGGATGAGGAAGCAATTCGAAGCCCAATCTATGGATTTTTGCCATCGTTTTCACTGACTTGTAACAAGATGCATTGTCTTGGTTAAACTCGGGGTTTATTACGCTTGATCATCTTCAAACACTATTCCGAATCATCGACTCGTCGTTATTTTTGGTCAAAAATGAGCTCGCGCGGCATCCACGTCAGAACTTTTTCATACCCAAATATTCTGTGAATGATCAGATGTACACGTTCAGTTGATATCTTTAGAGTGTCTGATGTTTCATTCAATTTCAATTTACGGTCATTCTAAATCATTTTGTGGATTTTTTAATGTTTTCGTCGGTAACAACCTCTTTTGGGTGTCCACTGCGTTCACCGTCTTCGGTGCTCATTTCATTACGTCTAAACTTAGCATACCAATTTTTGATGGTTGGTTTTTCCTGGGGCATTCGGTGTGTTCGGAAACTCGGCATCGAGCCAAGTTTTTGTTTCAACTGTATTTTTTCCTTTCAAAAAACAATATTTTATCAACACGCGAAATTCCTTTTTATCCATGTCTTTCACAATAACAAAAGTTGCTTCACTCAAAATGTTATAATTCACAAACCAACGATCCGACAGCTCTCAAATTTATACACGCATCTTTTGAGAGTTTGAGCTAACTAAAAAACATATGGATTTAATTCTGGTAGTGCCATCTATGTGTCAGGCCGGGGACTTTCCAATTGACCTGTTATATATTAACGCATTCTTAATAAATATTAAAAAATAAATTTTTTTGTGTATCATGGCCTGATCTTTCAAACCTTAATTTGTTCACCCTTTCAGTAAATCTTGTCTTCCAACATTTTTAGTAAATTTCTTACAGTTTGGTCAAACAATGCTCGATTTATCTCTCGATTTTAATTATCGGTATCATGTTTTGGTAGTTAGGCCCTCTGTTTTACTGATGTAGATATTTTTTATTTATTGTTCCTTTTAAAAATGCGATTCGAACTCGCGTCAGTACTTTTGTGACCTGCACATAGGTCCGTAACTGAACCATCCTCTTCATTGGTTTTTACGTTTTTTTTTATCCTACCGACAACACTGGACCACAAGTTTCTAGTTTTCTAGGATTTCATTGGTCTTTGGGTGCTCTTATAATCCATAACTTAATTCCGCCATCTATTGCAACCAGCCACCATATATATATTTTGTATCCATCCAGCTACTCGGGCTCTTACTAATTATTCTTCTTCTGTTTGTCCATATTAGGAATGGGCTTTTTTATCGACATAAAACTTATATAACAAATTCTACATGTTTCCCTCCTAGATCTTCCTAGAGTAGAAGTCATTAGTTCAAAATAAATTTGAAAGTGATGAGTCGGTAGTAGTTAAAATAATATTGTAAATAGATAAATAGGTTTAGGTAGGTATTAAGCCAAATTGTGTGTATATAGTAGAATATAAGATACGTGTAGTAGATGGGTTTAATAAGGTTTTTGTTTATTTTTATTTAGTTATTACAAGGATTATTATGTTCATATTTTAGTTTAAAACGTTTTTTTGTGTTAAAAATCTAGGTTTGATTATTTTTTAAATTATTAATCAGTTCCTTATTCATTTTTTGAAGTCGGTTCAATAGTTTTTGTTAAACATATTTTATCTCTTTCTTGGTCCAATTAATCCCCAAATATGTCGTTAATTTTATTTATGAATAACTTATATTAGTACTACAATCCTGAAATAAATTAGGACTATAGAATTAAATTATTTAAGTGAAAGGAATAGTACAAAATAATAAGATATAGAGATTGATGAGACTAAAATAATTATAACATGTTAAAAAATTGGGTATCATTATGGTATAAAGTTAAAGATAGTATTCAATTACTTAATCTAATTAATTATTATTATTAATTATTAATAAGTAATGACGATGAAATTTACAGCGAGAATCCAAAGCTAAAAAGTTGAGTTGAGATGTGTACCGACTTTAATTGAATATGTTTATTGAAGTATTGCTGCGAAAAAAACTATCAATAGCGAGTAGTAGACGTATTATAAAGTCATCTTCTTATATGATAACGCTCGCCTAGACATTGAACAGTGTTGCTGCTTAAACGTGATGTTCCACCACACCCAGCGTTATTACAAGACGTAGAGCCTTCTGGTTCGAAATGTTGCAGTTACAGAAAAAGAATAAGTATGACGATGATTGGATAGCTACTAAACCAACATTGTTCTTTCGAAATGATATCGCCATGTTGCCAGAGAGATGGAAAATATTTTGATTAATATATATTGTATCAATTGTTCTCATTATGCCTCATTAAAATAAAAATTTAATTAAATCGGATATATAACACAAATATGGCCGTTATTTAATAAGTTTTGAAATAACCCAAGAGGGAAATGACATAATAGATTTTTTTTCAGTAAAATTTCTGTGCCCTGTTTTTCAGTGTTTCTCTGTGGGTGTACAGATCAGTTCATTTTAAATAATTTTAAATTGACAAGAGGCAATGTGAAAAAAGGAATAGAATAATGATCCCAAATAGGTTTCATCGTATTTTAAAATTTAGAAAAGAACATTGACACAATATGATAAAAGTAATTGGTTTATTCCTATTTCATCCCATTATTTTCATTTCAAAGGCTCAAAGAAAAGAAACAAGAAGAAACTTTTTTTCATTATGATTGAAAAATTTATTCTGCTAAATGGTGACCTCGATGCAAGTTTCGGCTCTTTTTAAATTTCTTCAATTTCCCGATGAATATTGCCTTTAAGATGTTGAATCGCTGGGGGCTTATTTATACAAGAGATTTTTCTGGCGATGCCAAATCGCCACTTCGCCATATTAGTCTTCGTGGAAAAACTTTATTCAGTAATTCAATTCTTGAACGAGTTCTGTGTGTTGCCGCTCCATCTTGCTGAAGCCACATGTCTAGAAAATTTCGAATCATTTCTTGGTACTGTTCAGCAGTAACAGTAACTGCAACACCTTGGTCATTTTCAAAAAATAAGGACCAATGAGGTTTCCAGCATGAATACCACATCATAGAGTTGCTTTTAGTGGATGCAATGACGCTTCATGATTTAATTGAGGATTCTGTGTTCCCCAAAACTGACTGTTCTGTTTATTGACCTGGGCATTGAGAAGGAGATGGACTTCATTGCTCATTATAATTTAGACCTTAGGATTGCACTACTGTACTCAACTCGTTAATTAGGATCTCTCGGTAGCAATTTTTGGACTAATTGAATTTTGTACGAGAACATTTTCAAATCAGTTTTCAAAATTCGCCTTAAACTGCGTCCAGAAATATGTAACTGGGGACCACGTCTCCGAATTGATGTTTCTGAAGACTCTGCAATACTATCGCGCATCAGAGCCACATTTTCGGCGTTACGAGACGTCCGTTGTCTCCAAAACGAGGCCTGTGTCTGTTGTCGTACCGTACTGTGAAAAATTCGCATGTAAACATAAATTGTGGTTTTGTGAGGCACTGGACGATTAGGATATCTTTGACGCAATTTCCGCCGAGTGCCAATAATGGAACGATTTTTCAAAAAATATTGTCACTATTTTTGCTTGTGGTGTATATTTATCCATAATAAAATTTGGACGTCTACACAATACAATGGTTAAAGCGAAACTGAGCTAAATGTCACATAACCAAGATGGCGCGCAATCAAAATGGTAGCGGGGCTTTTGTCGCACTTATAATTCAAGCAATCTTTATCAACTATTTTACAATCGCACTATTTTTAAATGCAATAATAATTTCATGTAATAATAATCTTATCATTCTTAATAATTAATCAGGAATATTTAACTGTCAACACTGTCGTGTTACTTACCGACCTTCAACACACTAGTTTAATTCTTACTAAGATTAGACTTTTTTAAACGACCTTTAGCCCCAGCGAGATATATTCTTAGTACGTTATTGTCGACTAGCTAAACTCTTAGATCGCACGGCTATCCGCTGGATCTTAGATTATTACTCGTTGAAATTTGAAGTTCAAAAATCTTGAGCAAACATTGAGAGTTCTGTAAACATAAATTCGGCAGCTTATTTCCGTCTAGGAAGGTAGAGCCGATGCGTTAAAAATCAGTCGAACGTGACTAGTTAGACTAAAAATAGCGACCGAAACAATTGAAAAGTAGTCAATTACAAAATAACCAATAGTTCCCAACGCTAGTGAACATATAATTTTAAGTAATGATGCACCAAACATCTACTACGCATTCATCCTTACTACTAGTAGGCGTTTTTGTCGATTTATGAAGACGTTAAATTTTAACATCAATTTTTGCTTTCGTTAGTTAACTGGACGACGACTCCGACACTTTGGTGTCTTTGTTCGCTACACGACCTTCCCCATATGTACCCATACATCCCTGGTTTTAAGAGACATTAGAGTAATGTTGAATATTTCACAGCTCTCGAAAATGCACAAGCACTTGCGGCGTCTAGCGATTCAGACCCTGAATCGTTGATTCCTGCTATGCCGTTGCAGCCGTGGGTAAATAAAAGGGCACTGGGCGAAGAAATTAAGAGGTTTTACGTGGGAGACCTATCATTTTCCGAAAATTTGGCCGAAATTCTAAACGTGAGTATAACTTTTGGTGTGGATTATCTCAAAATAATAGTCACGTCATTTTATTAGTGGTATAGTGACCAGTTATTTGTCAGGTCTAGCTACAAACAGGCACTAGTTCAGTCATCCTACTCTCCAGTTTATTTCTACCAGCTTTCTTTCTATGGTTCACCGAGTCAGGGAGGCCTTTTAGTACCGGGTAATAAAACAACTACATATGTAATAAAAATTATGTGTCTTATTAATTTTTTTATTCTAGGGGCTGGTAAAGTTGGCCATGCAGCAGATCTCGCATATCTTTTCAATACTACTGGGATGAGTTTGCAAACCGAAGCTGATTTCGTAACTAGAGAGAGAATGGTAACTCTCTGGACCAATTTTGTGAAAACATCGTTAGTACCACTTTGTAATTACTGCACAATTTAAAGATCTAATTTATTGTATCCCCAACAGAAATCCAACACCTCCCAATAGTCATTCCGATGTTCTGAAAAACTTCCATTGGGAACCTGTTAGCGCCAATAATTTTCAGATTTTAGATATAGGCGATGATCTTCAAATGACTCCTACTCGAAAAGTGACTGACTTGGTTTTCTGGGACTATATTTGGGATACCTATTCGTACAGACCGTATAATAATTATTAAGTATATATAGTTAAAAAAGAATTGGTTAAAGTAATTATTGTAATCATTAATAATATATATTTGTTGTAAAAATTAGGCAACTTAATATACACTTCCTGTATATGCAACACAATATTTAATACTACATTATCTTAGCACCTATAGATGGCATCGTCGGTTGTGAACGCTTTTCGTTCTCTGCTTCAAAAAGTTTAATTTCGTATGGAGGCATAAACAACATGTGTGTTACAATGCATATTTTATAATCAAATTAATAAACATGTAAATTGATCAACAACGAATAAGTGTATTTTTGAAATAATGGTGTTTCAGTTATATTCAATGCCGCTACTCTCTCGGTGTTTCAAAAAAAGACTCTTGCTAAATAAATGAACGATAAGTATTCAAATATACTTAAAAACACTCAAATACAAAGAAAATAGCAGATATAGCTGATCGATTGAAAGCAAAATGTGGAACAGCAGTGTATATAGAATGACGATATGTATTGGTATGTTAATAAAATTATCCCATATTTACTATTATTATTATTAATTCATTATTGAATCCAAATTGCTGAAACATGTTTGTAATATTTAATAAATATAAAATAAATATTTTATAACATAATGTACCAAGTTGAGTGCCGTTAATGGTTATTCTGATTGCAAAGTGCAACAATGTTTCGGTCTCAAAAATGTATTTATTACCAACTATGCACATATGGATGACAAATATTAGGATATTAAAAAAATAATTTATAGTAAGAATAAGCTTATAAAATCGACTTAAAACACGCCTAAAGATACTTTATAAAATATACAAGTTAAAAAAGTAATAAATATTGCCATTATATAATTAATTTAGATCTTACGAACTAGTAATATACATAATAACAAAAAGGCCAGATTAGATAACGTCATAATGGCACTGGATGCAGCTTCGGTCCGTTTAAAACAACTTTCAGAGTTAGATAATAGTTCCTGGTAATTTGCGATGTATACATTGTTTCCTCCACTTATTGTGATGCCAGGTGTGGAGTCCTACAAAGTGAAGAGAAAGAAATAGAAAACTAAATTAAGCTCAATTATAGTATGTGTATACTTACTGGGAAGAGCAGATCTTTAATGTGATTAAATCTTTCAAATACTTTGAAAGCCTTATTTAGATTTTGTCCAAAGTCCTTTTCGATGCTTCGTAACAATTGAACAATATCATTGAATTTAGGATTATCTTGGCGAATAAGTACTTCTCCAGCAGTTATGATTATTAATGGATTAACGTCGTTCGAATAGAAATCAAAAAAGTCAATGTAACTTCCGTTTTTGGCTACGCCACGTATTATTGGAGGTATCGTCCTATCGCGTGGTATATCTGCAATATTAATATTATTTACCACCCTAGTACAAATGTGTTTGTATCTTAGGTATTGAGATGGATTATATTGAGATTTATAGTTTATTGGGCGTACCTATGATTTGTGCTATTGCATGATTTGCATTTGTCTCCTTTATATTTAGTTGCATAACGGTTCGTCACTTAGAAATATTGAAATCAAATACTAGTACAGACCATAAGAAATATGCAAAATATGTTTAGAAATATGTTATGTAATGTGTACAGCTAGACGAACCTTCAGTAATATACATACACATGAATAAGCGTTATTTTATTTAAAAAAAACAAAAGTATGGTTACGCACAGAACATCTGATAATAAAATTAATATAATAATAATAATAACAATAATAATACGTTTATATAACTCTCCATTCGGCAAAATAATTTATTATTTAGTTTACGCCTAATACTAGAACTATTTTAACTTACCATTGACCGTTACCACCGCATAATCACCATCTCCAGCAGTTAAACAATCAAGTGCACCAACACTGCCATAATATTTGTTGTGATAATTGCCGTTACAATATTTAGCCGCTATTAATAAAAAAAAACATTGTTGGGGTTCCTAATTTCTCATGAATTGTAACTTACTTCTGTTAGCTAACAATGGAACGCAGTTGGCACAAAAGCGATCAACGTTTGTATTGGGTATTTCTGTTTCAGCTTCGTTGGCACCTGGTGCACAAGAATCTCCAACAAAACTGCTCAAAGCTTCACCATAATCACAAGTTGATTCTATAGCTCCATTTCTTATTAATACATCCAGAAGCGTAAGCCATTCTGAAGTGGAACATTTTATAGTTCACGTAACATTGACATAGCACATTTGTACCTTTTCCTCCATATTCAGGCAGACACAGGCGTTTGTCCTTTAAGTTTGCAAAGTTTCCATTAAACCAGGACGTGTTATCCCTAACAATCAACGCGATCCTTGAGAGTTGTCTACGATCTGTTTCAAGATAAGCAATTTTGGTCAGATTTCTCCTGAAAAAAAAAAATTTTATTTAGTGTTGCAAAAAGATTTTTTCAAACTCACTTTCTGGCTCTGTATCCATAGTCAGCCTCTACGAAAGCAATATCTCCTACGCCGTTTTTAATGTTGTCCATATTGGAAACTGTATCGTTATCTGCGCTTTTGGCACATGAAATTACAGGTTGAAGACCTACGTTGACTGCCGCCTGTCGTAACCACTGGCATTTCAACCATTCGTCGTCATTGGTAACTGACCAAAGAACAGTGCGAGAACACTGGATGTTTGCACTAATTGATGGTATTTCTCGAAAACCTACAAAAAGGTTTATTTCATTCTAAGTTAAAATTATTGCTGATATTTACCGGAAACATATTGTGAGAGAGATACTGGATTGATTAAATTAACATTACTCTGTATATTTAAAAGACGAGTAAGGCTAAGCTCTACACGATTATCAGAAGGAGGAATGCCCTGTACATATGTTGATAACTCTTTCTTGATGTAATCTGTCATCTGCACTGCGCTAGCTCTGGGAATAAATAAAATTCAGCATCCATAAAATTGTATCACAGTAATTTTTACCTGGAAGTGACAAAAACTCGCTTAGTTTGATTGGTCCAAACACATTGTCTAGAACTAATTGTTCCATTTGGGCATAGATATTGAAACAGTTGTGAATTAGTGGTGTTACTTAAAAATTCGCTAGCGTATTTAGCTGTTGTTAGTGCCAAGCTTCCATTTCTCTCCACCAGGCAAGTGAGTGTGTCTTTAAGGGGCTCCTGGTAAACTACATTGCACCCTTGGTCTCCACATAAGTCACAAAGATTACTATAAGTGGCTTCTGAAAAATGTAGACGGTCGTCAAATTATTTACCATCAATGAATGAACGAATCTTACTGAGCTGTGCGTCAATGCTATCATCTTCACTCCATTTACCAGGCCTACAAGAGCTTTGGAGATGTCCAGACAAAGCTTCAAATTTCTGTTCCAGAAGTGTAGTGTTACTGGCGCAACTGTACTTGATAATCTTACGGTCTAGTTCTTCAGTCACATATTTTGTTATTAGTTCGCTATGGGCGTACCCGGGATGGCAGTACCGAAGTTCTCTATCGTCTAATCCATTTTGCCCATTTCGAATCAATACGACGGTTGCATAAGTTTCTGAAAAATAAAACTTTTCGAATGATACAATTCATGACGTGTCCTGTTTTACGGTTAATTAATTTGCGTTCTACTATTAAAATATTATTAAAATATATGCTACCTTGTGCAAATTCCGCGATTACAACGGCTTGATCCGTGGTCAGAGCAGCACCGAGAAGTGCCTCTTCTGGCTCCAGCACTGTCAAGACCGGATTCCCAGCGCCGGCTGACAATATACAGTCAACCCTAAGCACAATCTTAATTAATATCCAGATATTTGTTGTCGCGGTAAATTGAATTTTGATTAATAAAGCTCTCCCAACTTTATAGTCGTTTTCATTCTTATACTTACTTTGATGAAACACCCTGACATGCAATGACATTATCGCGTTCAATTTGCTGACAAGCGTCTCGGTTTTCCTGATCGATGCATAATTTGTCTGCAATGAAAACAACATATCAAAAGTGGTAACATGACAAAAAAGTGGTAAAATCATACGATTTAACTGTTTTAATTATCTGTTCCATAATTTTCGCAATAACATTGCAAAAATAAGAATAACTTTCCTCAATACATTTTTGTGTTGAACAAGTAGGTAAAATATTAACAGACACGGACTTTCAGCAGTGCTGCTTTGCTTTCAGTATGAGGGAACAAGAAGATAGAAACTTTAATACATCTTATTTGAATTGATAATATAAAAAAGTGAAAAATATAAAAAAGGATAAAAGAGCCATAGACAATTTTGATTATGTTTCCCACGCGATATGTTATCTTATGTTTTAGCTTTTTGATATTATATAATATTTGTATGTATACAGAATTTTATATTAATAAATGGTTTTGAAAAATTACATTTTGTATTTATTTGAAATTTAATTGGTCAGTAGAATGTGACATCAGAGGTTCGTCGCGTGATGCGTATGAAATCGTCGACCAATGAAATTCAGCGAAATGACGTTCTCAGCGTCTTCCTGCTGAGACCACGCAAAACAATTCTGAAATTATTTGTATTAAGTTAACACTCTATATATTACTATATGTTTTTCATTAATATTGTGCACCCTTGATGTCACATTTCTGAAAAAAAAACCCTTATGATGTATCTAAATATAAAATCTATTTGTATTATAAAATGCTTGGTTAGCTTTCTTTGTAGCGACCGCTACGCCCCTTTAGGCCACCACGCATTCACCTACACCAAGTTCAAAGGTTGGCAACGCCGGTGGATTGGTACCATGCGGTTCCCGGCTATAAAAGACCACCACGACGACGTCTCGCTCTTCGACTCTGCTCCAGGAAACATTCCTCAAACCATCCATCCGTTTTTCGATACCGAATTATAAAATCTACAGAAACGATAGAACCACTGCCAATGGTGGTGGAACCGCAATCTTAATTAAAAAGGGAATCCGTCACTTCTTATTACCGTCACAACATACGAACAGTTTTGAATTAACTTCCATCTCAATTGTTCTATCAGACAGGCCAGTCAAAGTCACTTCTATGTATCGGAAATGCACGGATTACGACCCCTCCGAATTCAAGACCGTGTTCGAGGGTGATGTAGCCAAAATTATTGGCGGCGACTTCAACGCACACCACCCTTCGTGGAGCACCCTTCGAACTAATCAGGCAGGGGTTGATATCGACCGACTGAGCTCGGATCTGGGTCTAGGACTGACAATCCCAGCAGAACCGACACACTACCACAATCTGCACACATTTCCATCAACAATTGTACGATGAGTTCTCGATGAAATGGACTCCGATCACCGCCCGATTACTTTGACGGTGGGAGACTCCCGGATGATCAAAACCCTGTATGGAAAACAAACCCGAAAAACCGACCGGAAACTATTTCAAGAGATCCTACTGAAAACAGGTCCAATCCTCAAAATAAGCAACCGCGAACAAATCGAGGAAGCAATTATCAAGCTCACAAATGATATTCAAAATGCTCACAAACAGGCAACGGTCACAATTCCACCTTCGCAAGGCAATTACAACACAGCATTGCCGCCAAATATCAGGGAATTAATTCTCCATAAGAACAGACTCCACAGAAGAGCTCGTGTAACCTTAGACCCCGACGATAAAAGAAAGGCCAACGAGGCATCCAGTCAAGTCCGTGAGACAGTCAAAGTCTGGAGAGAGGAGAAGTGGGACTCACTTCTCTTCAATCAAAGACTTGACGCACTCGCAGACATATGGAGAATCTCGAAAAGTCTAGCGGGGAAAGTCAAAAAAGACATCCCCCCCCTGAAATCTGAAGGGTCATGTAACTTCGCAGTCTCAGACAGCGAAAAAGCCGAGCTCCTGGCCGAATCGTTCGAAAAACAAATGGAACCACTCGAAACAAAAAAGTCATCAGAGAGGCCAACAATCTAGGGAAAATAGCGCCTCCAAATTATCTCCAAAACCATCTAGTTTCACCAAAGGTGTTACAAAAAATCATCAGCAATCTTAAACCCACAAAGGCACCTGGATACGATGAAATTTCAGTATTCCAACTCAAAAAGCTCCCACACAAGCAGCTCTCGGAATTAACCAACATCATAAATTCCATCATGCGGCTGCAACACTTCCCAAAAATTTGGAAACATGCACACATAGTCGTGATTCCGAAAAAAGGAGCAGATTCTTCGCCTTCAGACTACAGGCCCATCAGCCTGCTTAGTTCAATGTCCAAGATTGCTGAAAGAGCGATCCTTTTTACACTCAACCGGTTCACTGAGCAGAACCATATCATACCAGATGAACAACACGGGTTGAGAGCCAAACATTCATGTGCACATCCGACCACTAGATTGGCCGCAGAAATTCACTTCGCTATGAAGAAAAAGCGCAAGCTCTGCGCGGTCTTTTTAGACCTAACAAAAGCGTTTAACAAAGTATGGCATGGCGGCCTAAAACACAAAGCCATCGAAGCAGGTTTACCCGAAGACCTGATAATTTTACTGCGTTCCTTTTTGTCGGATAGATCCTTTCAAGTAAAGATCGGTAATACACTCTCCAGTCCTAAATCAGTCAAAGCAGGAGTCCCCCAAGGTTCCTATGGCTAAGGATTATTCAACCTCTTCATGTCAGACATCCCAATGAAGAAAGATTTGGAAACCGCCCAATACGTGGATGACACAGCTTTCTTCACCAGTTCCCGTTCTGTAGATGCCGCTCACAGAAAACATCAAATTCAATTAAATGCCGCAGTTCAGTGGTTAAATTTCTAGAGGTTGATTACCCCCAAAAAAACCCAGGCCATAATCTTTCACAATCAGAGAGACATCCGCGCCTACCAGCTGAGAGTGGAAAAAGTCTCAATCCCGTGGCGACAAAAAGCCACATATCTCGGCCTCATCTTTGACCGTAGATTCCTATGGTCATCACAGATAAATAAAGCAATCTCCAAAAGCTACAGTGTCGCCACAGTGCTTAACCCTCTCATCTGTAGAAAAAGTAAATTGTCTCCGATGATTAAAGTTTTGCTTTACAAGCTGCTTATCAGACCCGCCATGATATATGGATCTAACACTTGGTATCGGTTTATCAGGCCGGAACTAGTGAAAAAGCTTCAAGTAGTGCAAAATAAACTTCTTCAGAAATACCCAAATTCATCGGGATACTGACACACCAGAAATAAGAAGGTTCGTTTTCTCCTTATACAAGAAATTCCACGAAACCTCAGCTCTCTCCAACAATTCCCACATCAGGTAACCCCGAAGGCTGTCACCCCAAGCGCGGTTCTTCATGCCGCCAAAGGTTCTCATACCCCAAAATAAAGCACCTCGGGAAATTCACGGGAAATCCTCACTTATAAATTGAGTTAACATCAGCAAGGAAACCTTTTCAGCTGGTAAATCAGGTCCAAAAAAAGGACGTCTCGCTCTTTTTTTTTCTCTACCGCCTTGTAACAGTATCACTTCTACAGCGCTGTCGTACTCCCTTAGCATTAACCTAATATCCTGTCAATTCTTCTGTCGACCACATTTATCGTTTAATATCGCAATAAACAAGTATTTCTTCAATCAGTACTTTTAGTTTTCGTGCAAATTCCTTCCAAAAATAGTAGTGAGTGTTCTGACAAACAATCGCATCGACAGCCACACATTTCGACCGACCAATCTGCCCGACGAACATTCCTACATATTTTTTTTAGGTTATTGAATTCTATTTTTAGGAATGTTTTCAATTTATACCTAAAAATGAAATCCCATAAACTTATTTATTTAAGAGTTTAAATATGATTCATTAGTTTACTAAATATGACTATACTGTTAAGTGATATTTTAAATATTACATAAACAATATAGAATAGGGTTTCATGATCACTATATCTTAAGGACATCGCGATTAACTATCATATTTATTTTAGCTTTATTATTATACGTTTCACGGCTAATAAATTCAACGTATTTTATAGTTACATGCTTTTTAGAAACGTATCATTGTAATATTTATTGCAACAGCGTTATTTATTACTGCTTATGGTGATACTATTAAAAAATAATTTGTAAATGTTTTGGATTGTCGAACGTAACATTCCGTCAAATATATCCCATATATCGTGTAAAATGTGTTGAGAAAATACAGATACTTACTTGTAACAACGTTTTCACAGTGAATCAAACTTGTAATGTAAAAGCATATAAGTAAAACAAAACAAACTACCGACATGATATAACCTCAACACGTTAACACGTTAAA
Source organism: Rhynchophorus ferrugineus (assembly GCF_030347505.1). Taxonomy (NCBI): domain Eukaryota; kingdom Metazoa; phylum Arthropoda; class Insecta; order Coleoptera; family Curculionidae; genus Rhynchophorus; species Rhynchophorus ferrugineus. The sequence goes on along the minus strand of NW_027472580.1, from coordinate 82,148,753 downwards.
TACATAATAAAAACAGATGATAGCTGTAACTGATTCATTTTAATATAAAAGTGCTATTTACAATAAAGTTAGGATGCGTTATTACGTGTTTAAAATAAAAATATAATATTCTTTAATCCTTGTTTTCAAAGTAAATTGTTATTATTCCTTTGAACTAAGATATAGTAGGTTGGACAGGAGTATTGTGCGATGTTGCCAATATTATGCGGTTTAAAATAATCAATAAAATTGTATACATGTATCGATTTTTTTAAAAATATTGCCGTGAGTCATGTTTTTTTTTATCAATTTTCAGAATTTTATAATATATGCTGAATATGGGTGTGGGCTCTGAAAATAAGATCTTCACCACAGGATTCATGAGGCAAATAGCCATGATAAAATCCTGTTTGGATATGCTCATGCTTACTTATAGGTGAATAAGATTTTGTCTTCGTTACGATAAGGGATTGATGCCCATACGGTCATTATAAAAATTTATATTGGATACTTGGTATGTTATATCAATATGAAATACGTACCAATGGCCTTTACCAAAATGAACTGGCACAGAAGAGTCAAAAGGATCACTTTAGCCATCTTCCGATCCCACACACACACAGTGTTACACTGAAACTGAAATGAACCATTATTTGTAATTACAAAGATAAGATAACTCCTACCTAAATACCTGATGATTTATAAATAAATAAGATGGTTTATGGAGATTTCGTCAAAATACGTTATGATATTCAATTACGTATTGGATAGTATTGGTGTTTTTCCAGTTTCGAAAATATTCGCTACGCTCTGACTAATATTATATATAAATATATCCGGTAAAGACCGTCGTATAGGATTAGGGAAATAATCAAGATAATTGTATTTATAAATATAATAGTGACACATGAATGTTCCTGGCATACTCTTGTTTATATTAATTTGTCGTTAATTGCAAAGCAATTTCGTGACGACTTTTGTCGGAATAGTCTACATATCGGGGGGTTCTCTTTTTTTCGCTTTAAAAAGGTACTTATAGAGAATTATACAGAACACGTTATTTATACGTTTAAACACGTTAATAGCTAGTTAAGATATATTTATTCAGAGTATTGGCAATTTGATTTTATAAATATTTAAGCAACTTATGGATGTCATTCCAAAAGAACAATTTTTCCTCCGACCTAAACTCTAAAGTCCATTCATCGAGCTAGTCTGCAAGCGCATGCTCCATCGATTCGAGGTGGTAGTCAGATGAAGCCAGGTCTGGGGAGTACGGCGGGTGTGATGAAACTTCTTATCAGTCTCATTTTTAGGTGATATGACTAGTCTTGTTGTGATGGTGCATTGTTATGCTACCAAATCGTCGTATAATGTTTTTGAGCATATTGTAAACTTTTGCTGAGCAAGACACTGTTGATAATTTCTTATCGGTAGCTGTAACAGGTCAATTGAAAAGTCCATGGCCTACCATAATAAAACAAATTTTTTTGCAAAATTAGTTTTTTTTTATTCAGCATAATTCCCTTCAAGGACGATATACTGATTATAGCGATCCTCCAACTTTTCGATACCATTTTTGTAGTACAATTTGTCCTTTGTTTCAAAATAGGCCTCAGTTTCGGCGATCACCTCTTCATTCGAGGAAATAGTCGTTGGGGGCCAGATCTGGAGATTACGATGGATGAGGAAGCAATTCGAAGCCCAATTCATTGATTTTTGTGTTTGTTTTCACTGACTTGTGACACGGTGCATTGTCTTGGTGAAGCAGCACTTTCTTTTTCTTCAAATGCGGCCGTTTTTAGGTGAATTCTTGCTTCAAACGGTCCAATAACGCTATGTGATAGTGTCTGTCGTCCTTTTTCAAAGTAGTTAATGAAAATTATTCCGACCGTTGCGTTTTCCCACGCTTTGGAGCGGGATCATCGTGTACACTCCACTCGGATGACTATCGATTGGACTTCGTGAAATGATGGAGCCATGTTTCTTCCATTGTCACATATCGAACCAAATCTCGGGTTTATTACGCTTGATCATCTTCAAACACTGCTCCGAATCGTCAACTCGTCGTTGTTCTTGGTCAAAAGTGAGCTAGCGCGGTATCCACTTTACACAGAGCTTTCTCATACCCAAATATTCGTGAATGATATGATGTAAACGTTCAGTTGATATCTTGAGAATGTCTGCTATATCATTCAGTTTCAATTTACGGTCATTCAAAATCATTTTATTGATTTTTTAAATATTTTCGTTGGTAACAACCTCTTTTGGGTGTCCACTGCGTTCACCGTCTTCGGTGCTCATTTCATCATGTCTAAACTTAGTATACCAATCCTTGATGGTTGATTTTCCTGGGGCATTGTCCGGAAACTCGGCTTCAAGCCAAGTTTTTGAATCAACTGTATTTTTTCCCTCCAAAAAGCAATATTTTATCAACACGCGAAATTCCATTTTACCATTTTTTTTCACAATAACAAAAGTTGCTTCACTCAAAATGCTATAATTCACGAACTAATAATCCGATAGCTGTCAAATTTATACACGCATCTTTTGAGGGTTAGGGCTAACTAAAAAACAAGTGGATTTAATTCTAGTAGCACCATTTATGTGTCAGGTCAGGGACTTTTCAATTCACCTGTTACACAGTATTAACTGTTTTCCAGTCTTCAACAGTTTTTAATGTACGATACCAACCTGCTCCTAGCAAACATAGAGCACGGTTTTAGAACCAAATTCGTCAGATGATAATCCTGATTTTTTCGTTTGTGATTTTCGAATTTAATCCATTTTTCCTTACCTGAAGCTGATTCAGAAGTAACTTCTTCCATACCTTTCAAGCAGCGTTTCCCTCACGATTTTTCGAATTACTAATTGCCTGTCATTCAATTCCAATTGTTATTGAGTTTGGTTTGGGATTTCATCTAATAACTTCTGCCATTCTGCATCTTCAAATGTTTGATGTAATATGGTTGAAACTAATATAGTACCACAAATCACGTTTTCACACACAAAACATGGCATTTTCAAAAAATTATGAAACTATTACGCTATTAGTTTGGTATAAGTTAACTTGGACAGTTTTGAGGTTAATGTCAGTAGAATAACATGATATATGTACCAAATCATAACACTGCGTATTTATGGCTAGCGAAATCTGTCAAAATCAAAAAATGTATTTCATAATTTTCTACAACTTTTTCTTATTTTTCGGACAATCTGGCAATATTGTATCCATAGATTGTGTTAGTTTGGCAATGATCCAATCATCAATCTGTTTTCGCACTTTTTGATGATTCGAAACCGTCTGATAGCCAGGCTATGCTGTATCCATATGGACAAGTGAGTGCAGCAAAGAAAAATTGAAATTTCACGGTATAGACGACCTTGGTTAAATATTTTGCTTAGCGTCCATTTTTAAGTTTGTTGTTTTAAGTTTTGGTGTTTATTTAGGTCAAGAAATAATCGTTTTACGTTGTGCATATTTTCTGTTTTACATTAATCATTATGGAGCAATAATATAAAAAGTGATTACAGTGCATCCGTATAGTAAAATATATAGTGTATCTGGGTGTAAGTCTACTACCGAAGTTAGACATCGTTTCCCAAATAATGATCTCGCTCTTTTCCAAAAATGGGTTGATCTTGTAAATAGCAGTAAATTATGAGGATTAACCACAATGTAAACATATCAACGTCATCGTGTCAAAGACTTTTTTTGTGAAGAATTTGGAATTACCCTTCATGTATTAGGGCAAATGCATATCCAACATTGTTTTTATCAGGTACATATAAAATTATCCATCTAATACATGTCTGTTTATCTATCAATTAATCTACCAAGTTGTTCGTATGCTGTCAATGTGATGTCTCCATATCAAGAAGTCTTGGAAGAAGGTAATAATTAGGATAGCTGGATAATTAGCACTAATAAATACTATTTTTCATTGGAAAATATCTTTAAAATATTTGTAATACGTTTGTAAACTTCTTAGAACAACAATCAGAGTGTTCAATAATTTTGGAGTGGATAGAGCGGTTGTATATTTAAATAGTGCCAAATTGTATTGCCTTGAAGAAAGTATTTGTTACGATGCCATCAATTAAAAAATTAATTGCTACTTTTAGGGGATTTTATTTCCTTAAAGATATCTATTTTGTCTAAATTTACAAATAACTACATTTGTTTAAGGGATCTTAACCAAGATTGTTTAGAGAATTTTTTTGAATTTATTAGAGGTCATGGGATAGAAACATATATCCTTCACCTAGTATGTTTGAGAAAACTTTTAAAGCATTCATGAGCACTTCATTTTTTTCACATCATTCTCCGGGAGAAAATTGTAAAGAAGATGAATATGTTATCTGATGAACAGGATATCTAGTATCACTAGAGGTTGTTAAATCACAAGATTAGTCTATATTTTCAGTTAGAGACAACTTTGTTCTAAGGAAAACAAGAGTGGAACACATGTCACATGTCATGGATTGACAACATGCAATATTTGTCTACATTCTATATTAAGTACTTCCACAGATCAAATACTGGATACTGATTTCATAGAAGATGTTTGTAGATCTTTAAACTATCTCTTTTATTTGATACTTAGATTTTGCCATAAAAACAACATATCAGTTATTTTGAGAGATATCTTAAAAAACACAAAAAGTGTTTTAACTGTCCGATCCATAATGATTTTCAAGACCAAATTTTAAAAGTTATTCATTGTATTTTTGGTTTAATCAAGTTAATGCAATATAAACAGTCAAGGACTTAAAGTTTACCTTCAATATATCAAAAGAAGATTGTATTAGATCGCATAAAATTGATGGCACTAAACAAATACGAAAAAGAGAAGGCGTTATATAAGAATATTTTAATTTTGCCTGGAATGGAGATCTTAATTTTTTATTTACACTTTTATAGTTTGTTGCATTGCCTACCACTTACCAACCATTGGAGTTGCACTCCCCTGGTGCAGCAGAACTTCTTGTAATGTGAGCTAAGTTGAACCGGGATATCTTAAGGGGTGCGTTTAGTTGAATTCAATTGTTTAATTCATCAGCAGATACTTCCTAATCTGTTATTTTGTTTATTAACGTTGTTTTATTGTTAACTTATTGGTAACGTTGTTATTTTGTTGTTTTCTTATTATATTTTTACTCAAAATCACGGGTATGTCATATAACCTTAGGTCAAAAATGTTTTCGCCTTCTATATAAATGGGTGTTATATTCTTAGCTATGACGAAAACAAGTTTAGAGTTTTCTCCGGATCAGTTGGTCTTCCAGTTGACATGTAACAACTGCTTTATGAAGTTCATCACCTATAGTTCTCATTCTAGATCTCCAACTTGTATTTTTTGCATTGAAATCGCCATCAATTATAAATTTTTCTCGTAGTTTATTTAGGATATTCAAATAGTTTTTCTTCTTTTAATTGTCTCTTGAAGGGCAATAACTTGCAGGTAATGTAACTCCGTATCTAGTTGATTAAGCAGTTACTGCTGTCAAATGATTTTATGCCAAACTGAGCCCGGATTCTTGATAGTGGCAAATGTTCTTTTTTATTATTATTGCACTTCCACCTCTTACGTTATTAGCTGGATGTAGGATATGAGAAAAAAATATCCCCTAAATTTTATAAAGGATTCCTTTGTTAAGTTCTAGGACTGCTTGTAGGTGCTGCATTCCATTGACATTCCAAATTGCAATTTGAATATTTTTATTTGTATTTCTAGTTTATCAGGTGAAAGGCCTATTGCTTTCTAATGTTTGTATTTTTTAAGAGAAAGACTCAATCGTCTTTGATTGTTTGGCCAACTTGACTATGCGTTTTAACAGCAATTCGTTAGTAGTTCGTTCTTCTTCATTTGTTTCTTCTTGGTTGTTTGATTTAGCTTTGGACATAGGTCATTCCATCAAGGCAATAGTTATATTTTTTCGATGGTTTCTTTTCAGAAACTATTGTTTAGCTTGAATGACTTACTTCTTCCATATTTTAGTTCCCTTCATTGCAGTTTGCATATTTCGCTTAGCTTCTTTAGGTTAATTACACTCTGTAGTGATATGTCTCTGGTTTGTTCATAAGTGCCTAAGTGCATAAGTTGAAAAGAATAAAACCGATCATAGAGAGAAAAACCTAATACCAACACACCAATTTGGATTTATTAACAAGCACTCAACAATTGACCAGGTCCACAGAATAACAGATGTTATTGAAAAAGCCTACGAAAGTAAAAAAGTATGCTCAGCTATATTTTTAGATGTAGCACAAGCTTTGGATAAGGTTTGGCATGAAGGCCTTATTCATAAACTACAGAAAATGCTACCAAAAGAACACACCGAACTATTAAAATCATACATTACAACCAGAATGTTTAGAGTCAAACAAAAAGAAGCTTACTCTACAATAAAATAAGCTAAAGCAGGTGTACCACAAGGAAGTGTAGTGGGACCAATGCTTTATCTACTCTACACTTGTGATATACCGCAAACTGAAAATATTACGATGGCTACATTTGCTGATGATACTGCGATTATAGCTGTCGGAGACAATAGTGAAGAAGCCTTACAAAATTTACAACAGGCAAGTGACAATATAAATAATTGGACACACACTCTTGGAAAATAAGAATTAATGAAAGTAAATCTGTACATGTGCAGTTCACCTATAAACAGACCGTACAAGCACCCATAACATTAAATAATAATCATTCCATATAGCAACAACGCTAAATATCTCGGAATGAATCTCGATGCAAAATTTCGCTGGAAGGAACATATAAAGAAGAAAACAAAAGAACTGGAATTGAAATATAGGAAAATGTACTGGCTAATTGGAAGAAAATCAGAATTATCAGTACATAATAAATTGCTATTATATAAGTAAATACGGAAACCCAACATGGACATACGGAGTTCAATTATGGGGATGTTCTGCAAAGAGTAACATAAATAAAATACAAATTTTTCAGAACAAAGTCAGTCAATAAATCAAGAGAATTGTAAGGCTCCATTCTCACAGGAATATTGAAATATTACAACTATTGAATACCACCAGAACAGGACACAGACTCAAAAGAATCAAACCATCTGATCTTGTGTAGTGTTGCGTAGTCAGGTGCATATATTCAAAAATTCAGCAGTGACATGTATAAACATTATTTCACCAGAGACTGAGATAGGGCCGATGGGTCCTCCCAGTTATATACCTAGATTTAAGTTACCATAAAGATAAATTGTAGGTTAGACGGAAACGACTAGTAACAATATATTAATTAAATAATAACAAAAATTCCTCGCCAGGCACAATACATCACAGAAAACTCTTCTTTTTTATCTGACAAGTAATAAAACTGCGATGTTAAAACGGTTGGAAATGGAAGTCAATTCGTGTAGTATATAATTTTTCACTCCTTTTTAATGTGTTCCATCGCTTGTAAACGCCGGGAAATAATTAATTTGTCAACTGCTAATCCATTACTTGATAGTTTGAGCAGGGTTTTCATCTAATAAGTCTTGCAATTCATTGTCTTCGAATTTTTTTGGTCCTCCGTATTTTTTTTATTTGTCATTATCATAAAATAACTGTTTTCAAATCGTTTAAACAAAATTCGACAATTGGGAGGTAACGAACTAGCATCATAAGTTTTTAAACGTATTGGATGACCTTCCACACTAGATTTCTTTCAAATTAACCTACGATGAACTAGTAATGATTGTCGAAAATGCAATATTGGGCGTTCCACTATTAGCGTCTATGGGCACTGTTCAAGTTTTAACATGTTCAAATCTCCGCCATGGCGACACTCTTATGGTAACACGCGTTCGACCGATTTAATTTTGAATTATCCTGTTAAGTAGATTTAGTTGTATTTACACCATAGTATGTGTGAAGTAAATTTTTGATTGTTTAGGGATATGGTTTAGTGAATGGAGTTAAAACGAAATAAAATAGTGATGTTTACATGATATGATCGCTATTTATGGATGGCATATAAAATATACAGAAAATACAATAGAGAAAAGTGAGAGCAACGCAGTCTTACCTGAAGAGACCTTTGGGCAGTCGATGGTAGCACGTCTGAACTAAACGATGGTCGGTGATAGAATGATCCATAGTAGGGATGCCAAAAATATCGATATTTTTGAAAAATATTTTTGCCCGATATATCGATATGTTTTTCAACCGATATTTTTCGATATTCCTTCAAATAAAGTTAAAGATATTCCTTCAACATTATACCTTTTAATTATTTTTAGTAAACCTTTAAAATTGGTACTTTATTCTAAAAACGTTTGGTGCATGTCGATTGTTAATTTTAAAGATTTATTCAAAATATCCTTACTTTTTAAAATATTTAAAACTTGTATATTTTTCAATGTTTTAATTTTCCTTTAAAATTATCGATATATTTTCTAGTTGTCGCAAAAATATTCGATATTTTATTTCCTCCAATATATCGATATTTTTTTCAATATACCGAAAACGATATATCAATTGATATTAAGGTCGATAGATATTTCGATATATCGATATTTTTCGAGGCGTCCGACACTCCTAATCCAAAATACCATTCAATAAGACCACAGTAAAAGGACCCGAGCGTGCCTGTTGATTGATCAGAACTGCTCATGCGCATATTCTCAATTAGCGTGAAAGATTTCACAGCTACGCGTTGTTTTTTACGAGTTTTGTAGTCAAAAAGTAATTTTTAGGATAATTTTACCGAACAATTCAGTATCTTGACTGCGGCTAAGATATTCTTGTGGTCTCATTGATTATTTTCTCCCATGTAAAACAATAAAGCCAGATTATCTTTTGGTCTATGTTAACGTAAAAATGCTTGGAGGTCGCCTCTGCTCAAAAACTTTCAAAAAATCATCGCTAAATCAGTAAAATAAACGACGAATGGTTTTCAGTTTTAACTCTCAATGAATAATTATTTTTTAATACCACCATAGTTATCGGATCTACATATTGGAAGCTTGTTGGGAAAAATGTGTTATAGTTGAGGAACATTATTCTAAGTAATTTTTTCTATAAATCCGTATTTCATATCTATTAGCGGGAATTTCAACTTTTCGTTACTTATATCAAACATTAGTTAGAATTGAAAAAAACTTTAAATGGTTCGGAGAAAAACCATTGATAGATAGTTTTTATGATCAATAAATTAAATAACACTTGGGTATTTCGAATGACTTATTTTCTGCTAATTTAATAATAAAGATATCGAAAATAGAATGTAAATGGGAATAATGTTTTACTTTTTGCAAATTTAGGAAAAATAAATAACTCATTTACATTTTATGTTAAAAAATTTTTATGCCATCAGCGATGCATTATGTATTCATCTTAAATAGCAGACACTCATGATTCTTTTATTTATGTAAAATACGGAATAAGCCCATATACTTAAATATTGTTCTAGATGTGAAATGGAATAGAAAAATAAAACATAACAGGAAAGGGTATTTGTAATTTTACTGCTCCCTCTATGGTCTTGTCTTCAAAAAAACATTATTAGTAATACTACAATTTAATTAAAAGACCACTTGCAAAATTACTTGCAACATAACTGTGCCATAATCACTTAGACGGAAACAGATAATGAATTCTGCAGACACACGGCTAATATCCTCCGTAGTGGCATAGCCCCAGCTTCCAACCTGAGGAACGCCTGGCACTCGTTGGTCCTAAGGAGAACTAAAATATTCCCTTCTATCAAACGATGGATACGCTACGGTTATACAAAAAAACAGGATGACATCCAAAAAGTGGAAGTGATCTTAACTGATATTTTTCTTAGATATGCTTTGTAAAATCTCAATTTACAAATTAATTTATTACTACTGTTCTATTGTACTTGCATTAATGCACAAGGAAGGCGCGTATGGGACTAATTCATCAATATATACTTCCTAATTTAAACTAAAACTAAACTACTTAAGCTAAACTTAAAAATACACTAAACAAGTTCGTGTGGTTTGATTCGCTTCAACCTTCTGAGTTCCTGCGTTTTGTTCAGTAGCTGTATTGCTTCCGCATTGTTAGCTGATACGCTGACGCTCACATGCTTCAGATTGGGGTTTTTTATTCAGAAGACCATCCTTCTGAAATCAAATGAAATATGATTTTGATAAACGGACTTTCAGAAATCTATAAGCTCTTCGTTCGTCTTTGCCCAATTGGCGGTAACATCAGTACTTCAAACACGATAGGCACCATTTTGCCATTTTTTTGCCACCATTTAACTCCAAGAATAGCTCTCCAAACAAGCGTCTAGCATAGCACACACATTTCTCATTGTGCCATAGTTATCATATCTAACATCTTTATAGAACATGTTCAAAATAAGGCGCTAGACAGAACCTTACTAAAACATTTGACATTGACAAACTTAACCACAGCCTGACTTCTCAACAACCTGAATTCTCAACATCCAAACATTCAGTTCACCATGTGGACTAAAAATAATTCGAAATTCTATTTTTAGATATTTTAGTTCGACGAAATGACAATGGTCAACCAGGATATCAGGCTTACAGTAGTTATAATCTAATTTGGAGGCACCAAAACTTGGGAAACCATTCCATTAGGGTATACTAGGTGTGTCGGTCCCCGAGAAAAATATTTGGATATTTAAAGAAAATCGACACATTAATATATCGGAGTAAAAAGTCAAAAAATCGATATGCTCGAAATATTTCAAAAATTTGAGACCAAATTTAAAGGTTAATTAAAAGGTTGTTTATAGTGTTTAAGGAATATATTTATAGATATTATAAATTTTGGCATACCTAGGTTATACTATGAAAATTTATACAAAAACAGTGCTATTCAAAAGATCAACAATGGCAAGTATTTAAAAAATAATTTTATACTATAAGCTGACTAAATGGAACAACGACCACGTACATCATTGTAGTTCTTTCTTTAGGAGGGAGCTATTTCACGCAACCATTACGGCGTAGGCTATTGTGGGCAGGTTTACGTGTTCGTAAGACTATTTGATGAGTGACATAGGTTTCGTCTGTTTTCTAATGGATAAAACCCTCGATGTCGTTTTGTATCGCTGGCGACTTAGTTGCGCAGTGGTTAAGGTGACAGGAGAGTCTTCTTACTGTTACGATAGTCGCGGGTTCGAATCCTACCAGAGAATGGATGTACTTTATGCTTGTGATTGTAATTTTAAATGTCTTTACGGCCAACAGTGAACAATCCGACAAGGAACAATCATCCCTATCACGCCAGTAACCAGACTGGGCAAGATCGGATGTCTTCTACGATGGTCTCTACCGAGGACCGTGGTTCGAAACGCACGTTAAACAGTAGGTCCAGTACAGATAAACCCTCGTTGGAAAAAAAGGAGACTTTAAAAAAATATATATATATATATATATATATATATATATATATATATATTATAAATATAATTAGTAATAAATAGTCTTCCCGTCAAGATATAACATATAAGAAATAAACATCAATGTTATATTCAAAACACACAAGACAATGTTTCAGGTGTTTGGTGTCTTTTATGATAAGTATCTGTGAATATATGCCACTTATTGACCACAAGTAGTTGAAATGAAGCCTCCTTTGGATATTACAAGAAATACAGAGAACCTCTCGGACCACCATAACATATGGAGTGGCCGCAAAATCAGGGAAGTCTTGACACGAATTGACCACATTCGTTGAAGAGGGAAAAGTCCTAATTCCCTGGGAATTGAATGAGCTTCTGAGCTGGCGTCTCGAATAAATTATAGTTGAATCCAGTAGTTTCATTATAAAAACCACCTGTTCACCCTCAATTCTCACATACCCTTATGAACAAATGTCAATTATATTGAGATATGGGCACACGGCCAGGCCATTTTTGGGTGAACACTGGATGTGTAATGGAGATGATTGTGGGAGGTTGTTATATTCAATCCAATAAAGTGGAGGTTTTGCCACTCCTCAAGGCGATTTTGAGGGAAAACATCGAGAGAGTTTTCAGATTAACGTAAGAAGTAGAATAACCTCGGAGAGTTTCATTATCGGCGTTCTTGTCCTAAAACGATTTCGAAAGGTCACCTAGTTTTGGTCAATGAATTCAAATATAAACGACCCCTTTATACTGAAGTAAAATTACTAACATATTTAGGACCTTGTGTGAACTTGACAATAATAATTAAACTACATTATCAAATATCTCTCTTTAAATTAATTTGATTTAGATGTTATTTTCTGTAATTCCCTATAAATTATCATTTCACATTCTACGGTTAAGAGGATTTTGTTATTATCAATAACATATCATACATTGATATACTTAAAACTCACATCAGACGCCAATGTCGCGAAAATAATTCAAAATATATCTAACTTTAACGTTTAAAAAATTTACGAGCATAAATGATGATCTAACCGTAATTTTATCGTAAATTATCAGTTTTTTATCGTTATCTAAATCCAGTTCGATTTTATTTACATCTTTACCAATTCAAGGAAAAGTTAAATATGTTGTTATTTTTAAAAGCAACAGTGCAAATACAATATTTCATTTAATTTTTGTATGCGATTATATAGAGGACTGTATATAATATCTTTAAAAGGACCGTCATTTGTTTGACGATGTGTATGCACAATCTCATCTGTCCTTTAAAAATAACTGAACTTTTTAGTTACAGGAGCAGAACTAATTCCTGGCATTTTTTATAAATTAACCCCCTGGGTTTCGAGATATTTAGGCATCCAAATATTAAAGATAGTAAATCGCATTATGGTAATCTCATTGTATGATAGTACATATGCAGTTTGATTTCGTTTGCGAAATTCTGTGAGGCAATGTGATGGAAATGTTCTCTAGCTCTTCATAGTCTACATAGTATAGTCGAATTGTATCTCGAGAAGGTATAACTAAAGTATATCGATAAAGATTATCAATAGAATTAAAGTTACTAGGCCTCTTTAAATATTATGAACATTCATATATTAAATATTCGCCAAAGATCCAACTCAAATTTCATAAATTGACTATAAAAATGTTCTGATGCCTCACAAATCAAAATTATTTATAGAAATTAGACAAGTATTATCCGTTTAAATAAAATGTTTATTTTATCTATTCATAATATAACTTTTTATACACTTTTTTTCATAAATGGATTAAACTTAACATTAGCCCAATTTCTTATTTCCTTCCCTTGTTGCCATTAATTACATTACCGTATCTGTATTTAGTTTTATTTTTATTTTAAGGACACAAAATTGTTTCTTGACCAAGGCTTTCGAAATCAGATATGACAGAATCTGCAGAATACTAAAATCTTCTACCGTACCTTTTTTAAGGCAAAACACTGTATCTCAGTAGCATTCACCATCAATGTTCTGATTTATGAAACACTAGAAATCGTTTCAGTACTGTTACTCGAGATTTAATACCAAGAAAATAAAGGACCGCTGAAATTGAATCGCTTTATAATTTCTGGCGTCAGTGTCATAGCATGTTGTATGGAAATATGTAATAGCATCACGTGAAATATTTTCGGATCTTCCATACTTTCTCCTAAAAGCTCTCTTTCCACGTGTGTTTCCACTCTTTCTTATGTGTTCTAAACCTAGAAAATGTATTAAATTGCTGAGTCAGAATTTAAAGTAAAAAAGGGATGTTCCTGTTTAAAACAAGGTATTCTTTCAAAATGTCCGCCTTTTCCGCATATATTGTCAATACCCAATAATTCTTTAATCAATATGAGATTCCCCGCAGATTGGGTAATTTTCACTAGTTGGCAACGCTGGTTATGGCACATCAAATACAGAAAATACTATATAAAAATGTATTTTCTCGGGATATTAAAATTTGCTGTCATACAATTTTAATCTCATACATAGAAATAATGCTATATTATGTAACTTATGTATGTGTTTATATTATTTGTATTTTATAGTTATATTTTAGATTATATATCCGTTAAATACTAATAAAAGATGGAACATTAAGAGCTAATGGAACTTCCAGACATAGCATTTATAAGAATTATATGTTTTTAAATATAATAAAATTAAGGTAGATTCATTATTTATATGTACGTATCAGATAAAACGTTCATATTTCAAAATGGAACATTATGTCACACCTGCCAACTAAAACCGGTGGAAAAGATAAAATTTAGAATAAAATTTGATTAGTCATGGTTTTATTAGTCATAATATTTATTTAAGTTATAATATTATTTAATAATATTTATGGCAAAAATTTTATCACGAAAAATGCAAACAGTACAGACAAGGTAGTACAGACGAAAATAAGGAGAAATTTAGTGATATTAAAATTATTTGCCAAAGAAATGTAAGATACAAACACTGCAATGACGAAAACAGGAACATACCTAGATCTATATAACTTGGATACACAATTGTTAATTAGGTGAATTGGGAATACCTCTATATAATAGAAACGCTTCTAGAATTCTACGTCATTGGTAGTGTGGAAAGAAGTTAATTGTAAATATAATAAAACATTATTTTTGTTTCCTTATTTTATTTACATAAGTATTTTATATGTCAGTCAAAATAAACCATAAAACAATGCAGATGAATTAATATTTAGAATTCAGAGACAATTTTTTGCAGGCTTGGTTGGCGCAGTGGTAAAGGCGATACGACGTTGCGATAGTCGCGGGTTCAAATCTCGTGCTGGGGCATAGTTATGTTTGCGATTGTTTAATATTTGTGATTGCCCTAGGTAAGAGTGTAAAATGATCTCACTCACGCTAGTAACCTGGCTGGGTATGATTGGATGTCTTCTGGGATGATTTCTAGATTGGTCACTCGACAGTTGGTAGGCTTAATGCCGAGAACCGTGGTTCGAAGTCCACGTTAAACAGTAGGTCCATTAAGTCTCATATTTACTAAAAAAAGTTTATCTAAGCTGGGCGTATTGCTTGCTATTTATATCGACGTTCGATCAGTCGCCTCTTCTTTTCTTGAATGAATCATTTTTTAACTAAAATAATTTGTTTTTTGTTTTAAACCCTTTTACAGTCAATCTTTGAAAAACACCACTAGGCTGTGGATTCTCGGCACATACATCACATTCCAAGGTGTAAGGCCACTACAGGCGGACTGAAGTTGCTACGAGTTATGTACTAGTCTACTGGAATTTGGATAGAAGCTTATAGTTCTGAGTGAACAAAATTTGGAAGACTATTCGGGGTACTGTGGAAGTTTGGATAGAAACAGTGTAATGTTGAAGATCTTTAAAGGCAAAAAAGGCAGTGGTAGGTGAAAAGATAGGTTGTCGACGGAATAACTACCACGTATATCGCTGTGGCTATTTCTTTAGGAAGCAAAACAAATTATTACGGCCGAGATTACCACTTGTTACAGTTACTGTTACTTAAACTAAGTGAATGAAGAACAAGACAGAGACGTCTGTTTTTTAATAGATAAGAACCCTCAATCACCTGTTTCTTTGTGTCATTATTCAAGCAGTCCCCTCTTCTTTTGTTGAATAAAGCAATGATTACGTAGAATAATGGTTTTTTTTGTTTAAAACCCTTTCATAAAATATACAAAGTGAAAAGTTACAAAGTAAGTAAAAAAATTATATAATATACAAAATACTTAAATATAAATATACATCCATAATATACAGGTGTACCGGTATGACGCAGTAGTAATAAAACTAAATAATAACAACACTCAACCCTAATAAGGCCACTAGTATAAAATACCTGCAGACGGAAGTCTCTTTCTTTCCTCCTTATTATGTC
The DNA here is from genome assembly GCF_030347505.1 of Rhynchophorus ferrugineus. Lineage (NCBI taxonomy): Eukaryota > Metazoa > Arthropoda > Insecta > Coleoptera > Curculionidae > Rhynchophorus > Rhynchophorus ferrugineus. Next base: position 82,133,006 of record NW_027472580.1, on the reverse strand, counting down.
ATTTTCCTTAGCGGTCATATAATCCTGACTTGACCTAATATCGTGTCCACCTTCCCGTCGACCACATGCATTCAAATGCTTAATAAAATGATTCCAATCAATTAGTTTTTCTGTTCCCGTGCGAATTCCTTCCACAAAATTAGTAGCGATGATTGTTTGGGACAAACAATCGAACCTTACAAACTGTGGCGCCCTCTCTGCCACATGACACTAAACATGACTGCGTCATAGATGTATTCTGTATGTTATGTATAGTATCTTCTTCAGTAGATGGCGCGAGGTTCAGTATTAAAAATACTGAATAGCAAGAGACCATTCCATAAAACATCCGGTCTTACCCAGCTTGACTGGAATACTTTTCATTCTCAGATTTTACACTTTGGCCTGTTGTTACTGTTAATTACAGCTATCAGCTAACAATGCAGCATCAGCTAACATTTCTTTAACTACTGGGGTTACCAAAACGACTTTGCTCAATTTTGATCGCATAGATCAAATAACCTAAACGTTCTACTAATATTGATGGATTGTTAGAGTATTTCCTAATAAAGCAAACCGAATTATCGACAAATTCAGGGATTTTTTGGTCTACAACTAAAGCTATCTTTATGCTATAGCAATATCTTTTAAGGCCCATTCCTTAGATTTAATGATCTAAAAATAAAATGTACTCTGAATTATTTAAATTATATCATTTAAAATAATAATTGATAGATAGACTGAATACATATTTTTATATTGTTTCATTTATTATTCTGAGAAAAACATATATTCACATTATTTAAAAATGAATATGCTTAGTACCTTCTTAATTTAAAAATTAATTTATTACCATTGTTCTGTTTTTTTAATTCATTACTTGCAAAAATGCTCAAGCTAGGCCACTACAGGATAAATAAATCAGTGTGTAGATATTTCCCAAATTAAAATTAAATTAAATTACCAAACTACTGAGATTAATTTAAACTACTTAACTAAACTAAGAAGTTAAATTTAGGACAACACAACAATATACAAGTTCGCCTGGTTTTGTTAAACGCTTTTATGAATTAGCAACTTATTTCATCACTTCTTAAATCCATTCGATTTCGAAGGCATTTTGCAGTTCTTCATAATTACTAAGTAATTAATTGTAAAACTTTGTTTTGGCAGCGTTTTTTTCATATAAATCAATCTTTTTAAGGACAAGTTGAATATTTTATAGATAATGTATATTTCTAGATAATATGTCCTCGCGTCATCTATTGAAGAAATACCGTATATATGAAAAGAAAGAGTTACAGAATTCATTTATAACACCGATGCGCTTAATATCGTATAGCAGAGAGGGCGCTACAATTTTATATAAACTAATTCCTTAGTGTTATTACTACCACATTATTCCTGTATATGTATATAACGTTTAAAAACGTTTTATGAGATATATTGAGGAATTAGATTTTTTTATGACTAATGATATCCGTTACTATTTCATCATATCTTTCTTTATACATATTTAGGTTTAATGCGTCAAATTAATTTATGTTTTGGTTCAGTTACTTTAAAGACTGATTATTAACCCTTAAAATATATAACAAACATCAGTCACTAGTTAAACATGTACATTTAGGTATATACTGTTAATTATCTAATCTATTCTTATATATTTATTATTAGATATAAATAATGCTTATTATAATGATGAAATCGTTTATGCATTTTGTATGAATATATTGCGAACAAGATTAGTTAGTTATGTCTGATGCTATATCGGGCGAAATCCTGATATAATTTCAGGAATAACATGTTTCTTAGGTGTTATTACTCAGTTCAATTGGTATATAAGGAAAGGGATACGAGTTGTACAAGGGAAATTCGATTAATAAGCTGCCAAATACAGTCGGTAAGCTACGTTTCCGACGCAGCCAGCCTTTTGTTCTTGTGGGCTAATAAAGCGGTGAAGCGGGAGGGGCGAGGGGCGGCCAAGGCGGTGGTGGTGGTCGACCGAAGGGCGGGGGAAGGGTCACGCTGCGACATTCCACCGTCCGTGGGAAATAAATCCGAGCCTGTGGACTCTTCGTGGCGAGGTTGTCAGATTGTTGTCTTTGATTCGAATTCAGTTTTTCTCCTATTGTGATCCAATAGTTTTGTAAATAGAACCTTACTGTTTCTCATTCTAATGCTCTTTTCCTTGATGTAGTGATGTTTCATGATGTTAGAAATTAAAAAGCTCTTAAAATACTCAATTTACAAAGAAAAAGTATTATTTCGATAAGGGATACATTTTGTTAAATACAGTGGCATGTTGATAAACCTGTAATTGCTGTAGTAATAAGCTATCGGTCAAATTAAAACGTTATAATATGGCGTAATACATGGAAATCATTAAACTATATTAACAATGCTGAGTGGTGGCTGACTCAGGCATGTATTATTTTTACACTACACTGAATCATTTTGTCATTATTTCATCTTATCTTTAGTTGAATTAAATCTTCTAACTATGGGATCTATAGAAAAATTATTGTATTGAATAAGGGCGTATAGGATAAGATGGGCTAGTCAATCAATTTATCAATTTACCTTTCGAAAACCTGCCGTCACATCTGTCGGCATTGAGTAAAGATCGACTCAGTACTGTATATATTTTTCTTACGCCACACCGAATTGCTGTGGCATATTTTCGTATAATTTTTAGCTGAATTAAGTCTTCTAAATATGAGATATAAAAAAATTGTGGTAGTGAATAAGGGTTTATAGGACAATTTGAGCTGATCAATCAAATAATAGTTGTACCTTTCGCAAATTTCAATTATCAATATGAAGCTGGTGCCGCTGTATCTGTCAGGTTTAGAACTATTTTTTAGCGCCTTTTTTTGACGATCTGGGTATAGACTAGTCTATATATATATATATATATATATATATATATATATATATATATATATATATATATATATATATATAGTATATATAGTATTATATATATATAATAGTCAAGTATTACACAAGAACAATGCTGGAAAAAATTCTAACTTTGGAATAAAATATAAGTAGAATAAGTAAAATTGATATCTACTAACTACAAAAAAAACAGAAGGATATAAATGTTGAGAATAAAAATATAATAATTCTGCACTTAATATGAAAAAAAAAGTTTATACAACAACAATAACAATGTAAAAACAAGCATGTGGAAGGATACCACTATAAACTATTCAGTTATTCGCAATCAAGATGGCAATTCGAGTTGTTGAGTTGTTGAGTTGTTTTAAGACACTCAGCAAGTTATTTTTTAAATTCAACATTAACGAATTAGTCTTGATAATAGTGAATATTATAATCATATTTTTAGGTATATTAACAATTATCGTGAATTTAGGTAAAGGGAAATCCCGCCGGCAACAGCGCAAGTAAAAGCTGAATCGCTGACCATTCTCACTCTTACAACACTAAAAAGCTTACTAAATCGTTTTGGTTATTTTTGGGGAGATCGTCGCTTGATGATAACGATCCGTACCATGAATTATGTCGGCCTATCGATAATTAACATTTATGCCGCTTTTTTCGTTTTTGTTTTTTTTTGTTGTTGATGTCGATCTGCACTACTCGTTACAGTCCCATGCTTAAATCATTTTTTGAAAATATAGCCCAGGACCGATGTCCGAGAAGTCGCCAAGTTGATTCGCATCTCTAACAAACAAAAAAGTTTTCTAACGGTGACCGACTGGGTTAGACCGGATATGGGTACCTTTTAAGGTGATATTTAGTTTAGTGTATTATATATAAATCGGAATCTTGGAAATCGGTGGTTTGCAAGTGGAAAGACAGTGGTTGAAATAATATTAGGTACTTGCATGTATTTTGATCAAATTGTCAATATCAAGTATTATTATAAGCAACTAATAACCTAACCTAATTGTTAAATAACTGTACATAAAATAACAGTTTATCAATAAGGTTCAGAATTGCATTTGTCATTCATTAACAAAAGGGTTCGAAGACAATTAATTATTAGCTTGATAGTGTTTTTTTATAACATCTTTATTAGATACGCTTAGTACAATCTTAATATACAATTAATTTATTACTACTTTTCCTATGTACTTGGATTAATTCACAAGCAAGACGAGTGCGAGAAAATACATCAATATGTATTCCTCAATTATAAAATTATAATAACTTATAGCTATAGTTTACACTAAAGGTATACACTTTATATAAGTTTGTATGGTTTGGTTCGCTTCAATCTCCTGACATCCTGTGCGCTGTCCAGCAGTTGTATTGCTTCCACGTTAGTATGATTTAGTAATATTCTTTCGTGTTTCACGGCGAAATCTTGGACGACTTTGCAAATTCATTTGATTTCCAGGTCATCGTGCAGTTCTTCGTTGGTTTCGTAGCGATAGGCATTGGTAATCAATCGAGGAACCTTGTTTTGACAGCTTTGTATGACTAGTTGATTTGAATTTTAGTGTAACCCCTTATTTGCACCTCATAAGTCCAAACTGGCTTTATAATTGTATGATAGATCAAGCTCTTTGATTTCAGATCAAGTTGAGAGTATCTTCCGACTAACCAGTATAGTTGTTTTATTTTGGTTCTAATGTGTTTTGCTTTTTGTCTAACGTAATGTTAGCTTGATAGATAACTAGCTAAGATGCTTGATGAATTAACTTTCTCTACAGGTTTACACGCAATGGTAAATATTTGGAGGAAAGGGAAACGGCTACCAGACGAATTGACTGAAAATGCCCTTTAGAGCCGTTCGAGTATTGTCATTAGCGATGAAAAGTGGTTCTACTACGACAATCCCAAGAACAAAAATGTCAAGGTTAGTTCAGCAGAGCCATCCGTATCAACATTCAAGCGGAATATTCAATGTCTAAATCTTGTTGTTTATATGGGGTGGGAACAGCAAGGTCTAGTGTATTATGGTGATAAAGCTTCACACATAATATTGTTGTCCAGTTTGTGTATGGTGTAAAAATTTGTAAATTGGTTGGTATTTATATATATTTTAAGATCCATGGTTTATATCAACACGCACTGTACGTAAATAGAAGCAACACACCTTCGGGTGATAAAAATTGAGCATAATGTATTTTTAAGTCACCATGTGCAATGAATATTTCAAGGACTAAGTTACCCACTAGTCTAGTTCCTAGATTTAATGGAGATTCTGGGAATTGGTTAGAATATTACCTTTGTATTTTTGATACATTCACATGATGCTCCTGGGGATTTGAAGAAACTATATTATTTGGCAAATGCAATAGAAGCAAAAGTTAAAGAGGTTCATGATTCAATGAAGTTATTAGCAGTCAATTATAAAGTAATACTGAACAAGTTCTGTTACTGCTTTTAAAATCCAAATGTGGTAATGGAAAATCAGTTGAATTTAGTAGACATACCTCGTAATATTAGGTTAAAAAAATCACAGTTTATTATTTATTTCACATTAAAACCAAATTGGTTCTTAGAGTGTGTTGCACGTGTTAGTTTCTATATACTTAAATATACCGAAGTCGCGGATTAATAGCCCCAACAGTGACTGATAATATATTAAAAATATAATACGACACACAATAATATTTTATAACCAAGCCTCGAATTTTCAAGAAAAAAATCGCAACATTAACTCACGTTTTTAATAAACAATAAAAAATCCTAATTTCCCACCGTAATCGTTAAAACTGTCACTAGAACGACGACGACAGCGCCACGATAAGGACCACACACGCGGCGACACGCGCAACCTGGCGCCTCCTCGGCCACCGTCGTCGTTAATCGGCGGCGTTCGCTGCTCTCGAGCCCGGCGGACCAGTTAAGTCGCAATGGCTACCGATTTGTCAATTATCACAAACGGGAGCTGTGTGCGGTCGTCCCTGAAGCTTACAGACACCGTTGCCGGGTGTTGATGGGACATAATTGGATTGGTGATGATTGAGCGTCATCAGTAGTTTCTTACATTGAATGACGACGAGGTCATCAGGTATATGAGGTTCGTTTTAATTATGGATTTTGAAATCAGCAAGAAATAACATCAATAAAATAAGGTAAATAATGTGAAAAAGTTATCAATTTTCTGTGATATGTTTGTGAAACAAAAGTTGATGGTTTATGTGGTATGTAGTTTGCATATATTTTCAACTGCTTAGTTTTTTCTATTTCTTTTCTACACCATAGCAATCTGTTCAGAACAATAAGCAATTGTGTTGTCCATCTACTAAACTGTTTGCTATTGATTTTTTTAGGCAAAATTTTAGGAGTGTAATCTGTGTGTCTCATCTCACTACATGAATCTGGTGCTGATACTGGAGATGTCGCCTCTCTTGATCCTCACGTGAGTTCAATTCGACAGTGATAGGGAGGAAGACGTAATACTCTGTGGCCATAACGTTCACCAATCTGATGTACCATGCATCTTATTTCATTTATATTTACTGAGTACCATTTTGAAATAGTTCATTATTTAGCATGGTTCTTTCAAAACTTATTTTATGTACTTTAAGCCATTCCTCAATTGCAGCCTTTGTTGATGCACTTGTTGGGATCTTCTCCATCAGTGTACTATGATATGGTGCATTGTCCATAACAACAATTGATGGTTCCACCAAGTTCTTTAAAAGCTGATTTTCAAACCACTCCAAAAACAAGCTATGGTTCATTTCTCTATAGTATCCTTGGACTAAGAGGAAAACACTATTTCTGCGAATTCTCATGAAGAACTATATATCTGCAATGAATTATTAAAAAATGTTATGACTAACAAAACCTAATCGATAGATATTCCAATGTTTACCTCCTTTCAACAACTTTTGTTGCCTTTAAGCTGTATTTATTATCATCTGTTATAAGTGACCCAATGTACCATTCTGAAATATCTAATATAATCTCTATATCTATCTATTTTTATGGATACTTTATAGACTAACAATTTTCTTTGAATTAACTGTATTAAATTATGTTTCGATTGAAAAAAACTACTTACTGTTTTTATACATTTCGTATATTTATTCTCTGATACAGCTAACATTATGGTGATCTTGATTCGTCACCTGTTTCTTATAAAGACGGTTTCTTTTTGGTGAATTTAAGGTTCTATAGTGTTTATATTTTGAGGAATTTTATTAGTGATCGTGCCCGTACTAATATTCAGTGTATCTGCAACGCCCAAAAAAATATTTTAAATAAAAACAGCGGCGATTTAGAAATTAGTAAAACAAAGCATTAAAACAACGTTTGTCGGTTTATAACCAGTGATTATAATATTTTGAAGAATTTTGCAGACACTTGATGAACGGACAACTTTTACAGGCTCATTAATCCTCCCTATGTTGTGACCTTTAGCTTAACGTATAGTTTAACAAGCTAAGGCCCGCGAAAAAATAAGCTTTTGAGTTCCACTCCCTTGTTCACTTTAACAGCTTTTGTAGACCTCTCATTTTGGTGTCATATTGGTGTAGGTTCTTACTGAACTAGTTGGTAGAGTTTTCACAAGGGCCAGTCCTAAGTTCATAAATCTCATAATTGACCACAATTATCCAAGATCATAGATAAAAATAAATATATTTATTACATTGTCACTAGTCGTTCTTGAGTAACCTACAATTTTTTTTCGGCCCTAACGGCTAGTATAAATACTGTTGTTTTTTCTATTAAATGCATATAACTACAGTATATTACACAAGATCAGATGGTTTGATTCTTTTGAGTCTGTGTCCTGTTCTGTTGTTATCCAAGGGTTCGATAATTTCGTAAGATTGGAGCCTCTTCTTATGTTTCTTTGTGATTCTCTTGATTTCCTGAGAAGTCAGTCGAGATCTAAAGGTCTCGATTTAAATAATCAGTTCTATATTATCTGGGTGCACTTGCTATGCTTCTTAGGATTTTGTTCTCGGTTTCATAATTTTTATTTTCCAGGTTTGGGTCCATTTTCGTAGCTATTATTTCTTATTGACTATTGACAAGAACCTTTATCACATGTGTAAAGTAGGTACAGAAAGTCTCCAATACATTTCACTATAGTCTACCTACTTCAGCTTCTTTTATATAGAACAGTCTTCTTGGCTGACTCTAAACATTTTAACTGTGATATAAGATTTTAACAGTTTAGTATATTGCTTCGATAATATTTTCTGTAGTAACATATATGTCCAAAATCATATAATTTCTTAATACTAATGAAAATTATGTTATAGTTCTAAAAGAATGGAGTTGTTAATTATAACATGTGAAGTGCACTAGAAATTCGTTGTTGTCATTTTCATTTTCAGGTATCGAGAGCAATCGTTTACCATGCCAAAATCCAGATTACAGAGTCAGTATTTCAGGATTAAGTGATTACATCGTGTTAAAGGCCACAAAAAGTGAATTTTATACCTCTAAACTTCACAATTTGGTTTGTTTACAAAATTTTCGTAAATGATGTTTGCCCAAACAAACTATTTTAGGAACAAGATTAACAATATTTGTTAAAGTTTGTGCAATAACAAGAAGACCTTTTCGAACTCAGGAATTTCTTTTGCTTTGCGTAACTGTATGTTATTGAAGGCCCTTTCTTTGTATATATGAGCAATTCTTACTACCTTTCTAAATTTTATTTTGACGAAAAATTTTCTCTCAACTCTTAGAACAAATCTTTCAAAGTTGTGACATATTATGTCATTGTTTGTGTTGGATATACAATGTATGTCAGGTTAATAGTAAAATCAAGTTAAGCAATTTAATAAATTAAAATAAAAAAAATTAAGCTCTCGTCACATCACATCACCTGGCTCTACGCCAATTTCTTAGAATAACCAGTACCATATTAGTTGCGTTATAACATCTTCATGAAAAAACTATCAAAGATGTGTACGTGGTCGTTGTCCCGGCTGGATAGTTTCCAGTTGTTAAATTGATTGTGCGTATCGTTGTATCTTCTCCGCCAGTATGTTTTTAATGATCTTCTATATTGTGTTGTTTCACATTCTTGCAGTCTAGAATTTTACAGATTTGTAATCTCCACATTCCAATAGTCTTCGGCTGAACAATTGCAAGCTATCTTTGGTGCAGGCTTTGGTCCAAATGCTATTAGATGAGCTGCGATGCATGTGCTAAGGAATTCTCGGATAATGAGTGTTTTTTTAAAGCATGGCTGTTTCCTCAGTCTAATACTGCAAAGCTACTTGACTTTGGTCACCTTCAACTCACCCTTGGTGCCCTTATAGCTTAAAGTGTGATATTTTTGTGTGAACTAAGCTATACCAAGGATTAGTCAACTTGTCCCCTAGACAAAATGTTTCTTCACTTAACAAGTGACTTGATTCCTGTTATTGAAAATGATTTTAATAAAACGAAATACTTATTGAATCGACTACACAAACGATACTGTCATTCGTATCTATTCTAATATAAAAGAAAATCTTTATAACGTAAATATAATACATCGCAGACACCACACTACCGTATTAGTCGCGCAATGTAACTAATGTAATTCACTGTAATGTATAGTTTCCTTGAATTTCCTTTAATTTGAATATATTTTATGCACTATAGATATTTGAATATACTTATATAGGTTTCTCATGATTGCTACTAACTTGTGGTTCGACAAAATGTCTTCACATTCCCGATTCTTTGCTTGACATATGTCTTCGGTAATGGGGGCTAAATCTGACGAGCAGACTAAATAATTCTCGCTCTCTTTTCTTTTCTCTACCCCCTTGTAACAGTACCACTTCCACAGCGCTACCGTACTTCCTTTACCTAACCTAATATTCTGTCCATTCTCTCGTGTTTTTAGTTCTCGTGCGAATTCCTTCTACAAAATAGTAGTAAATGTTCGGACAAACAATCGTATTGACAGCCACATATTCTGACCGACCGACCAGACAAACATTCCTACAATTTGTGACCCCGACATGATCGAAGTGCCTAACAGAAAAATCAGCCCAACAGAAGCCTTTAGACAGGTGCTCGACACGTGCATGGAAGGATAGCACGAGGAATGGAACCCATCAACATCACATGGTCGACGTTATCCCACGAGACTAGCCTGATGGACGTAAACCACAGGAGCCCATCATGCATAACATCAACACATGAACACCCTTGCATCACGAAACGGGACACTATAAGGCACCACATTTATAGGTACCCTCAAACAAATCGGAAGTCCCCAAGACGAACAACGTCCTGCTATAACTTCGATGGCACCTGATCCCGTAAAACACCTCGCTCAGGTTGGGTCCCCATCTCATAAGGAGTCCCTAGGCTATCCATTGAGTAATTGCGGGTGCATCCCGGAACCCGCACCATATAGAGGTACGTTCCACGGCAGCTCCACTAGGAGGGGAGTGAGATGGCGACCGCTACAGCCCGTTAGGTCACCACGCATTCAGCTACATCAAAGTCAAAGGTTGGCAACGCTGGTGGATTGGAGCCATGCGCCATTTTCTTTTCTCTACCCTCTTGTAATGGTACCACTTCCACAGCGCTACCGTACTTCCTTTACCTAACCTAATATCCTGTCCATCATCCCGTCGACCACTTGTATCATTTAACACCGAAATAAACAAGTATTTCTTCCACAAAGTAGTGGTGTGTGTTCGGACAAACAATCGCATCGACAGCCACACATTCCGACCGATGGACCCGATGAACATTCCTACACTACTATTTCAAGCCACACTCGAATGTTTAATCGTTACATTTTTGGTGTGAATGGAGGTAGGAGAAAATAAAATGGTGGTGATTATATGATGTGACCGTTATTTATGGGCTTTGTATAAACTGTGAAGAATACAACAAAAACAGGGTAGCGGCGCTAGTGTTTACCAAGAACGCCTGGGCAGACGATGGTGGCACGTCTGAACTAATTAGTGACAGATACAAAATATCCTTCAATGATATTCTGTATTAACGATTAGAGGTTGCAAGAACAGCAGATCGTTTACCAGACGGCGCTGCTGATATCCGGAATAATCATTTTCTGGGTATTTTGTAGGATACTATTCTGAGATGTAAAATTCAACATGGTTCAAGGTGCCGTTATAACTAAAAAAATTAATCATGAAACTTTGGTTATGTTCTGATCAAAGATAAAATATTAAGATTTTGTCTAATATTTTGTTCTATTCTTGGCCATTAGACGACTACCTGCGAGCTTTTTGAACAGTCCAATATGTGTGATTGTTTTTTATGGAGTTTTTCGTCTATTTCAAATGATTAATCTAATAAGCGCCATCTCTTATCGAAAGCTAAATCTTACTGAATAGTAATTGTTAATATAAATAAATAAACGGTACATTAATATTCTATTTAGACTATTACAAATCATAACACTTCCAGAAAATTTATCCGTCACATTCTTAAACCGCATCATACTCATAAAAAATCCGTTTAAATTTTTTTTCAAATCCGACAGCTATAAAAGATGTAAACAATCAAATTAATTCCTTTTTTTTTGTCGCGGTCGACTCCTTATCCAATTAACCGCACCCTGTAACTGCCGGTCCGGGTGACCGAGAACCCACGGGACCACACACACACTTGTACACACACAGAGGCAGCGGCTCGCAACCTGCTCGGGCACGCGACCCGATCCGTCGGCCGATTCCGCTGTCGTACGATCCCGCTCCGGACCACACACGCAGCGGCACGCGCATCATCCTGGTAGGTCGGACGGCGTCGGCGGCCTTCGGAAGTGTTCGATTCGTCGCTTGCACGGATCGGCCGTCCCAGTATCCGTCGGCCACCCGGGATCTTGTGAATGGAGCGGGCGGCAAAATTACGTTTCTCTTCGTGTGTGTTTTGTGTACATGTTGTGTGGAGTTATTGTGATTTGTTTTTTGTTATTGTTTTTGTGGATGTGATAAAGGTTATTGTGGGTTTTAGTGTTTATGATATTGTTTATAATTTGCTAATAAATAAGTTATTTAATGTTTGTAGACTTAACCTTGTAAATGTTATTAATGCATTACGTACTAATTTCTAGATTTTTTGTTGTTTTTTGGCTTTTATTAGTTAAATGTATTTGAGTAAAGTGACTAATATTCAGTCAGGTTGTTGGTTGGATATTTTTGCAAAATGCAAAATGTGCAAAATTTCGTTTTATATCATCTTTAACTTAAAAATTTTTATTGTTCAACCTTTAAAGATTCTTCGTAATCTTAATTTTTTATACTATAATTAAAGAATTATTTTTTGTTGTACTTAAAATAACTTTTAATTTTTTTGTCTGCTTTCTTGATATTTTTCCTTTAAAAACAACTACAAATCAGCTGTAATTTTAGAATCAATTTCATTTATATCATCTTTTATGATGGAGATGTGGTATAATCTAAATGTTACTTTTTTAGACATGGTCTCTCGTCTTGCAGACGTGGTTTTTTAGCCATTTTCATCTAAAAATTTTTCATTTTACAGTAGGCTTTTTTGTTGGTAAAGGTCCAAAACTCCAAAAGCAAGTTTTCATCTATTTTTGTTAAGTGTTTAATATTTTACTTTTTTAAGAACATTTTGCTTCAATTTATTTTAGTTAACTTTAATTTTGTTTCAGATGAGCAATTTAATGAAATTTATTAATGTCAATTGGATGGTGTTGCAGTTGTGTCAACTAACTACATTTTTATCGACGGTTATATTCTCATATATATCTTTGTAACTTATTACCTTTATGTGTATTATTATTTTTGTATATATATATATATATATATATATATATAACAAAATGAATATTTTATGAGTGTAACTATATCATTTTGATCGATATCGGCAAAAACTGCATTTTTATTGATTATAACTACAAATCTACGATCCACAAATATCGATAAAAGCTTTAAGTAAGTAAATATTTCATTTTGGAAAGTGTGAGTTCTGCTTCATATCCAGAAGACATTAAGGTTTGCTAGGAATCATCACTTTATTAATGTCATATCATCATCATTACAATACTGTTGTTAGTGCAAATTGAACAGTACAATACTGTTGGCGCTGCAGGAGCAAATATTGTAACGTTTGGTATTTGATGGCAGTTGTTATGGCCTCCGAAATTTTTGTCTTACTTTTCAGATCGCTTTCTATTATCTTGATCGATCTAGAGACTGTTCGCATCATTTTTCACACAAAAAGTAGATTTCGCCATAGAAGCCTGTGAGGAATTCGAGCATTCGACAGAAATGTCCAAGCTATTGTGCACTGATTGTCGCAACTGAAACGAATTATCTTCCTTCCAATACAATCTCGGAGATCGCATTTGAAAGACCTCGTTCCTACAGATCTGTATCAGTGTCCGAGTATGGGAGCCACAGGGAAGGATTCACACACACTAAGATGGTTCACACGCACCATCTTAGAGAAACAAACCTTGTATTACTGGAATGTCATATAGATCATTTCAGCAAGTGGTCCTATTTTAACAAAATAAGTCATATGTCTGTTCAGGATATCAGAGAGATAAATGAGTAAAATTGTTAATTATGTTCATTAAATTCCAATAGTTATTTCCTAAAATATCATTTTTATAATATCTGCATTTTAGTAGCTTTATGTCGGTATTTTGGGCCTCTCTGGCAGATTTTTGTGTGTGTTTTATCACATTTTGTTCCCGCTATCTGACCTCTGACTTATTTGGAACATGGAAAAACCTTGGAAAAAACTAAGTGGCCCTTGGATATAAGAGTAGGTATGTATATAGTATGCTTTCAGAGAAGCTATGGCACCCTAAATAGGGCGAACCGAGAGGTTCTAATCTGTTCACGACAATTCATAATTCACGTTCCCTAGATCGAGTCCTGTTCGCTTCAGTGTAAATAGTTAATTAATAAATTAGTAGCAAGTACAGTGAGTGTTTTATTATTTTCGTCCAAGTCTACTTGAAATCGTCAGCTGTGAGGTGGTGCTAACAATACAAACAAATAAAAGGATTCCAACGGCAGTTTACTACGAGAGCTATCGAAGAAGTTCTCCAATGACGACGAAATAACAAGTTTTATTACCAAGTTCTGTACCTAATATCTTAGAATTCTTATCACTAACACAATAATTTACTTTCTTTGTGGGTGATGTGCCTCAGGATTTGAAAAATATGTTATATTTGTGAACATTTAATGATTTAATTTGTAAATATATTTTACCCCGTCCTTTACCTCGCTATTGCGTCTCGTTGGAGTCAACTAAATACCAAGTCGGATTGATGATCGATTAAAAAGATCCAAGTCAGTGCGGCGTAACGCGGCTCGAAGGACCACACGCGCTCCGCCGTTCTCTCATTGACCGAGAGCGGCGCCGCGTTCGGCAATTTCCGATGCCGTCGACCAACGGCCGAGGCGCGAAAATCTCCGCCTTTGGACCACACACGCAGCAGCATGGGCGCAGCAGCGTTAGCGCGCAGCGTGAACGGCCACACGATGGTTGGATCTGCACCGGAACGATTCGCGATTGGTCGTTGGTGGTGTTTTTTTTTTCATTTCGCGATTGGTTATTCGAACGCCGTCCAATTTGATGGTGCTGTATGTTATTATTGTGAATTATAGTTCTGTGATATATAAAAATATAAAGGCATAGTAATTTTTATCTCAAAATATATTTTCATAAGTACATGAAATTCATGAAAGTACATAAATAGATATTTTATTTTTAAAGGTTACTAACCATCCAATATGTGCTTTAGTAGTTATTTGAACTTAACATATAACATAGTGCTAGTTTACATGAAGAAGTTCATTTTTACTTATTGTGATGAAAGACCAACTTGAACGCCAACTTTTTAAAAAGTATTACAAAGTATTAGTGGACTGTTATAGTGGTACTAAAAATATGAACTTGTACACAAATATATTTTTCCAAAGTATCAGAAAAATTGAATAAGCACCAGAAACCTTTATAACATTAAATTTTTTATGGCATTTTCATATATAGTATAATATTTATAAATTGTTTGGCTAATGTGCTATAGAAGCTATGCTATAGGAGATATAGAGGCATAATGCCTATTTAAAATTAAAATTACTAGCAAATAATAAAAATAATATTAAGTGATTTCTTGGGATCTCTGTAATAGCAAAGTAGAGTTGATAACGAGATGGAGAATAGATATAAGATGATATAACACTGGTTTGTCTTTGTTAGATATTTATTTAAATAGAACCTGTAAAACTTACAGATATTGGTCAAAACATAGTTGTGGCGTTTTTTGATGACAATAATAAATAATGTCGGAGTGGTCAAGGCGATGGGACGGTCCTTCCAATGTTGCGATAGTCGCGGATTCGAGTTCAGCTGATGCTTGGTTATAAATGTAGGTTTGTGATTGGTCAAAAGCAAAGATGCAAAACCTACCAAAGAAAATCATGTTCCTTACGTCAATAGCCAGGTGGGGTAAGACCGGGGGTGTTCAGGTATGATCTCTAATTATAGGAGCCCATATTAAGCAGTAGGCACAGTCCTGATAAACCCTATGCGGTAAAATGGAGACCTTAATGTGTAACCAAAAATGTTTACGGTATTATTAGGTATTTTATTGTCTCTAAAGTGCTTCTTTTCAAGCAATGGATAGAACATTTCTGTAAATAGATAAAAAAGCAAATCTTGAATTATAATATGTTGGGATAATTTAAAATTACCAATGTAATTTTAAAATTAATTAACTGACGGCAATTTATATTGCTTCTTTTGTGATGGCAGTTTCAAGATTTCGGATATCATCAAGTTCTCTTTGGATCCTCCTTATATACTGCTTTACAAAAAATATTTAATGTTTTATATACAAAATAGATTTAAGGCATACTCTCTAATCAAAACATTAATTGCAAAACTAAGGAAATATTATTACAGATTTTTACTGACTCAACTAGCTACGGTAAACACAAAGTAGCTTCATTTATTACTGTAATTATATCTCATATTTTAATACTTGTTAAACATTGAGACGATAGTTGAAGATGATAATTAAGAAAATAACAGTTTATTCAGTGGTTATAGTTACGAGCTAACTAGAACCTCTAATTTCAAGTTTGAAAAAAACTTGTGTTTGGAAATTCAGAATATTGGAATTAACTATGCAGTTATAGTTATGAGACAATAAGAACTAAGATGTTGGTATTCCATATTATTGGCCAAAGCCAAATAATAATGTTGTATCAGTTATATCGGCATTTCCAGTAAAATTGATTTAATAAGACTTGATGATTTTTTAATATTTTGAGTGAGTCATCGTACAATTAATTCTGTTTTAAACTATACATAAGACTAACTACTATTTCATTTATACTTTATTTTACATGTGTTGAAAAATGTTAAGGAACGTTAAGAGATGTTGCTCTTGGATATCGTTTAAGAGATAACATTATTTTAGTTCATTCAGTTGCCGATCAACATTGAGAACAGACTTACCACCATCGAGTGCCCTAATGTCTCGGAAGTGTTTTGATAGTGCCCTGTTCGGTCTTTATCGTTGTATTTTTACGGTTTTATATTGTGAATTAGTAATGGCGGCATCATGTATAATCGCCAAAATATTATTCTATTTTAATATCAACAGATGTTACCTTAAATATTATAAAATATCTTCAGGGTTTTTAGGATAGTTCTCTTTTTAGGATAGCTGCTTGTGAGTTTAAAATGATCTGTCTTCACCATTTTTCAATATAACAGTGGATGCAATTATGCTAAAAGTATTTAAAACAAATCGAGAAAGCATCAAAGTTTTGATATGCAGGGGTTCAAGTACTTGGGGTAAGCAATAAAAGATAGTAAAGTGGCATCTAAGACTGAAGTAATATACCGAATCGTCCAAGTTTCAGGAGTTTTCATTTCTCTAAGGTGATGCATGTGAAGGAGATGAATTATTACAATAACGATTAAGACTTGACTCTTTTGAAAGTTTATTTTGCCAATCCTTCTTTATGGTTCCGAGATTTGGACATTGCCAGAGACATTGCAACAGTAGATTAGAGACGTAGATTATAATGGTTTGGACAGGATTGTCGAATAAAAGGTGAACGAATTCCTCATATAATTCTGTAGCAAAACTATACTGGTTTTGGATAGCTGCTACAGTGAGTAGCTCCAAAATTAATGGATCAGCATCTTAGAGAACAATGTGGGATATAGGAGATTCACATTGTTATAGGTCAAAATTTTGCTAAAGAATATTCGCATTTTCATAAGTATTTTCTTCCTTTATACTACCCAAGCGATGATAATTATTTTAGAAATGAATATATTAAACAATAATTAGTGCGGTAATTTTAGTTCGTACAATTTCTAGAACTATTTTAACATGATAAAAGACCGCATATATATACTATAGTGTAATTTTTGACTAAGACTTTTATACCGTACTATAAATCGATTTCAACTGTTAGATTGTCATCCCTGTATCGTGCGATTTCTTGCCGATTTCCTATATTCTCTCTCTCCGGCGGATCGTGCGGCCATTCTTCGCATCGTCTTTCTAAAAAGGTTTCGACGCTGAAAAATTCCTTCACGGGCACGTACATTACTTACCTTTTAATTAGTGGAAAATTGGCTCTATTTATTTGATGTGGCTAATGACAGCGGCTTGGGTTTACATTTTTAAGAAGCATGCAGCGGTCGGATCTCCAAAATATTCGGTCAGTTCTCTTATAGTTCCCTTTCAGGTCATCAATATTAACAAATAAATAACTGCGACAAAAATAATATTTTAATGAAAACATGGTGCCAGAAAATATATGTCAACGAACTTAATCTTGGAAAGCTTGAAAAAAATCTTGGAACCTTTTATTGTTGCCTTTTAAACTGTTTATGTACGAATGTCAGTAATATTAACAGAAGCAAATAATTGTTGTATAGGGAAGTTTGGCGAATATGCTGCATGCAGCAGCATTTTCCATCCCAAAGTCGTTCGTTTTGACTTCCTTGCTTCCTCGCTCTACATGTGACGTTTTCTGCTGAAGTAAGTTCAGCTCATTTTGTTCTGTTGATGCTGTAACATCGTATAATCACGGTCTCATTAGTTTATAGAGATCTAGTTCAGATATCCTATTAAAACACTTCTTTCATGTCCCAGTTGGACATATAATGGACTAATTAGACGATTATTAGATAAAGCAGAATCTTCGTTAGGTAGATATTGTGACCACTTTCATTGTTTATATAATTCTTATTTTCATACTTACAAAGATAATTGACCCAGCCTCGGCAGTTTTATTGTATATTCTTACTGAATTAGAAATCAATATATATATATATATATATATATATATATATATATATATATATATATATATATATATATATATATATAGCTAGAAGTAGACAAAGATTTATTTTTGAGAAAAGTTACCAAGAATATCAATAATATATTGTTTTATTATAACATTTCATTCATAGTATCTATCCTATTTAGGAATAACAAATTTCTTTACGAAATTTTAGTACTACACAAGTCGAAATATATATCGCTCCATGGAATGATATATTATTACAAGAAGGGCCTATTATGTAGATTGCATTCTTAGATTTAACTAGGTAGATAACGTTCCAGCGGCAGTTATTTTTATTGCATTGTAACATTCTAATTTAAGTGCATTTCTGTATTCCAATCTCCTATAAACATAGACCAGAGGATATTCGTTGAAAATATATATTTTATTATATGTAATACTTTTAACAAACCTGATAGAAAAAGTAAAATGGATTATCTTTTACAAAACTAAAATTAATTTTTTTATTATTATTTTCGGTTTGGTTTAAAATACAATAAAGATACTGGTATTGTATGATTAATAATAACTCTCAATGGGTATATAAGCTTATTATTTACTTGTTTATGCTCTTCTAAATTTATTTTTATAAATTAATATTATTATTTATACTGAAACTCTATATAAAACTATAAATTATTTAGTCGGTTAGATGGCTGCAGTCGACAGGACTATGGTAATGGCGGGTTCAAGTCCTGTCTGTATGGTTGTAAATTTGTGTTTGTAGTTAGGCTGGATAGGATTGAGTGTCTTCTGTAGAGATATATAAATGGGACTTTTCCATTCTATGCCATAGAGATATATAAATGGAACTTTTCCATTCTATACCATAAATATATAAAAGGAAATTGTATAAAAGGAAAACAATTCTTATTAACAACATTACATATTGATTAAATGGAAAATAAAATGTATAGAAAAGCAAATAAGAAATAATCAGTTAAATACAGTTTCTTATTATTCTTAAATTAAAGGAGAATAAGAAGAATCAGGTGATGATGTTTGTATGTAGTACTACTCCCTGTTTATACCAGAAACAAAAGCAATTGGTTTATCTTCTTTCAAACATATATATGTCTTACGTATATATAACGTGAGATGTGTACTTGTTGAGGTCGATTTTGACTGAACCTTGCAACAGTATAACTTTATTCTTAAAAAACTTTTATATTTACGCATACTTTTTGAATACCTGTCTATTCTTAATGATACTTCTGTAATTTATTCATGTTAATTTTACATTTTTCCTTACAAACATTGAATGAAAGTTTTAACATATTCACTTGAACATTGTTACGTTAGGATTCAGTACATATATAAGAACACTACGTATTTTTATAGGTTCATTAATTACTAACTGTGTTTATTATTATGTGAGAAAAATTGCTACACCAATTAATATGATAAGAATGCTATAAATTTATAATATTTTTAAACAAACAATTCGCAAGGAGTGGGAAAACTACTATATAGAGTTGTGAATTAACAAAGGCCTTGGAAAACTCACACTTTTTTTTCAGTTGTTGAAAGAACTAGCTCTTTTTATTTTATCCATTTTTAAAATTTTTTTTATTATTATTTATTATAACAGTAGAACATCCCTTCAGTTTTTTGTAGTGTCAAGTTGATGATATTTGAGATTTCTATATATTGTTCATCTTTTGAGATCCAACCATCTATACTGATATTGCTTTAAGTTTTAGCAATAAAGTTAAAGTTAAATAATTTAAGTTAAAGCACACACAATTTTTTTTGGTTTTTGTCTGACTATAATATGATATTGGACCAGTGGAGATCGATTATAATTTAACAGTGCCCAAGACAATAAGAGCCGCGACGGTGGAAAAAGGCGCAAGTAAAAACCTCGGTAATTTATTCACTTCTTGAAATAATTACGTTAATTTAATTACGTTAATTGCGGGTACCATTTGGCGGCGACGTGACATACATAACGAGATAGTGCCATAATCGTTTCGACGATTATCGCTGCAGAAAAAAAATATATACAGGGAGGTTCAAACATTAACGTCGCCTAAAATGGAATCAAATGCTGAGTGCTGTAGAGTAGAGTAATCTGGAAGGTAACTTGGTCAGATTCTAATTGGTTTACGAATTGGTATAAATGAATAAGGCAGTATATGCCAAAGTAAAATATATAAACCGTTATCAAAACTTAAAAAAAAACATCAAAACTTCAAATGACCTAAAAGAAGTCTTGAGAGTGAAACTCTGAGAACCAGACGATTTTGCAAAGGCCATAAATCCGATCTAAGTGAACTTGTGGAGAAGAAATAAATTCCAAAATGTATTCATGATGTCTAAAACATTTTAAATATGAAATGATTTGTGCCTGTTATTATATATAAATTGTGATTAATTACTTAAAATAGAAGTAATACATCATAGATACCAGCAAGGAAAAAGGGAGTACATTTTCCTAAAAAAGATTTCTTTTTATCTTCGGTCTGGAACAACTTGAGTGGGACTTTCTGAAGGAAGATATGGCTTTGGCCAACAAAGCTAACTTTAACTTACTGCTCGACAATCGGTCAAGTACATAGAGTAACAGCGATTATTGAAAAGGAGTTTAAAGAAAAATAATACTGTCCTGCAGTATTCATGGGCGTCTCATAAGCTTTTGACCGGGCATGACATTTGGGACTGATCCAAAAGATGAGTAAATTGTTACCACGGAACTATTGTTAATTGTTGGAACCGTATATTTTCGAAAGAAATTTTAGTTTCTCATGAAGGGGCATTTTTACATTTAACCCTATTTCGGCTTGAATTTCGCAGAGTAGTATCTTAGGACTATTCCTGTAACTGATCTAAGCTGCTGAATGATAAAACCTAATTATATCACTCGGTGTACAGTTACATACCTCGGAATTCATCTCAATGGCAGGTCAAATTGGAAATATGGTAAACAAAACGCAGGGCAGATCAGATGGATCGCAGATCTATTTGGACTAATGGGTTTGGACAAGTTATCCAAGATTTCGCTTTAAAAGATATGTTTATAAGGTTACTAAATCACAGCAACGTAGAAGCAATAAAACTACTGGACAACACGTAGGAAACCAGAAGATTGATGCGAGCCAAACGACATGAACTTGTATAGTGTAAAAGTGTTTGATCTTAATTTTAGCTTAATTAATTTAATTTTAATTTGGGAAATACATACTAATGTAATCATACAATAGTAATACATCCATTTTATAAATTATAATTATTGTAAACTTTTTTAATGTAAGATGTAAATGATAAAGAGCTAAATGCGTTTACATTTTTAAACTTTTATTATAACAGAGCTTGAGTAACTACCTTAATTATCTGACTCGCACTATTATCATCAGAGAAATGGTCTATAGCCTGCGAAATAGCATGTTTTATTGCATATAGTCTTATTATTCACTGGGCTATACTAGTTTGTTTCACTTGTATATTTTGCTTATTTCAATTTCTTCTATTGTCAATTATCAGGAGATATTATTATTATCAATTAATTATTTTTCTATGTACTCCTTATTTATTTTCAACTTATTTGAAATAAGCTATATGAAAAATAACGTATAACTTTTTTGACTTCACCTAAATTTTGTGGTTATGGCTTGTGTCTAAAAATCGTAAAACTATCCGGGTAGATACATTTATATCAACGCTGATTGATGATAAAGCTAACTTGCTCTATGGTAGAACGGGTAAGCAAATGAGTTAAATCTTTTGTCAAAATTTATCAAAAATGTGTAGTTTCAGTGTACCCAAAGATGTTCTGGATAAAATATGTTTATAAGTTATTTTTAATAAAAAGTAAAACATTCTAATGTATAATATAAAATAATTAATAAACGCTACATAGTTAAATTTAAAAAGCGTTATAAAATATATTAATTTAGTACGTCCTGAATCGACCTTGGAAAGTGCTGGTTACAAATATACAAATATTTAGAGAAGAGGAAGCTTTCACTTTAGAAGTTACCTCAAGAAGGCAGTTGATGTTGTTACTTATCTATAAGGTAAGTAAGTAGTTCAACACTAACTTACCGCTGGTAACAAGTGGCTTAGTGATTCATATTCATATCTATCAGTAGTATATATCTTGTAGACTATATCTTAATTGATTTGAAATTATGATTCTTTTATATTTTTATATTAAATTATTATTTGTTCTGAAAGTTTAATAGTGCAATTAACACACGGGCTGAAAAGTCCTATGCCTAACGTATAGATGGCACTAGTTTTATTGCACTCACCGCTTTTTCAGTTAGTGCTAATGTCCAGAATTTTTTTCTTAATTTCGTGTTTTAATTTTACACTGCTTCTTGATGGGAAAAACTGCCGTTCAAGCGAAAGAATGGCTTGAAAAGTATTATAATGATTCCTCTTTATCAGAAACAACAACAAAACGTTGGTTTGCTGACTTCAAATGTGGTCGTTCAGACAACGGTGTTGCAGAATGCAGTGGACGTTTAAATAAGTAGGGAACACCAAAAACATTTAAAAAAATCACAAAATCGTTTTGAATGATCGAAAAGTGAAGCGTAAGTTAGCTAATATCGTGAAGATATCAAAAGAACGTAGTGATTTATATTGCATGAGAATTTGTCTATGAGTTCAAAGTGGGTGCCGCATTTGCTTATTGCTGAGAAAAGACAAGAACGTGTTGATGCTTCGTTTTTGCGTCGGTATGTAGCAATGGATGAAACATGAATCCATAACGTCACAATTGGTGAGAGGCCTCTTTTGAGGCAAAAATTAAATTGTTATACAAAAGTGGTATTGAAATATTAGAACAGCTCTGGAATGATCGTGTGGCTATTGGTGGATATTATTACACTGATCTCCACTACAAAAGATTACTTTCATCTGAAAATCTGTTTATCTAAACAGATTCCATATCTATTCATGAACATCTCAAATTAGAGTCAATGTTATATAATGTTATAGATATTATGTATTATTGCAAAGTCTGTATTATAGTTATTTATGTATTTGTGTTCTGATATTTAAGAAGATTAGGTATTAGTTTTAGAAGACAATTAATTCTAATTTCTGAGAACATTCTGGGAATATATGAATATAAAGGAATTTATATCGTTACTTTTTTACCAAAGCTGGTATACTATGGCCTTGATGAGCTTCACTAACATTTCCGTTCGATGAGAAGACCTCGCCACGTTTCGATTAAGCCATTTTTATCGTTAATTTCCGAACAACCCTCTGGCCAATGTGCCCCCAGACGCGTCGTCGTCCTATTCCCGCGGGTACGAGATCGGCCGCGGCGTCCCATTGGTACCCATTAGCGCGGCCTCAGCAAAAAACCAGTAATGGGATATTGGGTTCGTGTAAAGTCGCTATTGGAATGCGCGGAGAATGCGTCTGAAGCGAATAAACGGCGGGACGGACCGTTTGCCGCCAACAAATTGCCCGTAGAATTACCTTTTCTACGTGTCCGTATGCCATTATTTATTAGCTGACTTCGGTCGGGTAGTCGGCGGATGAAGAAGGAGCAGCAGGAGGAAGAAGGGCTCGATATTCGTCTAAAGATCGACGATTTTTGAAGATTGGAGTATATTGGAGGATTATAAATTCTGCATAATTATTTCGCAATTTAAACCGTAGTATTTTTAAAGTAGATTAAAAACGTGTTCAGTCAATGCCAAGTGATCGCAAGGTATTTCTCAATATGAACCACATATAATTGGGGATAGTTGTGGTAATTGCAAGATATGACCAGTTAATTGTTCCATGTTTATATACCAAACCAAACGAAAGTGAATTTGAACATAATTTACCGTCTATCTTTTTTTATAAATAATATTTTTAGAATGCTTAACGCTGATACAAACAACTGCTAAGGAATATATTTGGGTGAAATATCATTGCTTATCATCCAATTCTATATTATCATTACATAATTTCCAATTAAACAGAATACAGTGTTGTTAACTATAACAGCATATAGGAGAATAACACTAGATCAGTTTTGCATTCTTTATATATATATAATTTTTGAATAATAATATATAATTCATTAGTTCACAAAGGAACTATGTATAGGAGGTTCTATGTATAAAAATTGAGTAATAAGTTATTAAAGTGATATAAATGGGATTTACCATGTCAGTTTCATTTAATGCTTAGAATATTTCTAAAATAATGCTAAATATATTTTTTTAAATCAAGGTCATTTTCTCTTTGTCAGAAATTCCCGAAAAAAAAAATAATTGAATGAAAACTCAGGAGAAAAAAAGGATCGCCGAAAAGTAGAAACGCATAAATATCGTTCGATTTCGGTCTCGTTCAAAGAACATCTAGAATATTTAGCAGCAAAAGGGAATCGTCTCCAGCAGTATCTTTCGTCCATCGGGACGAGTCAGCCTTAATATGGTCTGCGGTCCGCAGGTTCACCTTGGTCGCGATGTGAAGCCTGAATCTACGTAGCCGAGCAGTCGAAACAGAAAAGAACCAAACGAAAATAAGCGCAGGAAGAAAAAAAAAGACGGCTTATTTGTTACTTTACATAGTTTTACGGGGCAACGTAAAAGGAAACCAGTAGTGCTTTTGTTCGGTTCGCGATTTGAAAACGTTTAACTGACCGCTGCCTTTTTATCGCATTATCAACAATCGTACGAATTACAGTAAAATATCACGAGGATTGTCGCCGACATAAAGACGAGTTTCTATAATATGTCGTTACAGCAACTTGTACCAGTTATATTCGTTGAAATATTTGTCAGAAATATACATTTTAATTTAATCGTTCTTAGATTTCCTTTTTAGCCTACCTATTTGTCCGATAAGTGACTAATTTAGAGAACATCCCAGAAGACATCCGGTACTACCCAGCTTTATTTCTCGAAGTTTATAATCGATAATATTCCCATCATTATGATTATTGCTCTACAATGTTGGCTGTTATTATTTTTTAACCGATTTCAAAAAAGGATGAGGTTCTATGTTGGACTATATGAGATATAATGCTGATTAACAAGTTCGAATATGTAACCGAGTGAACCTGCAAAAGTCGTCCGTTTGTCAAACGTCTACACAATTCTTTAAAATATTATAATTACTGGTCATAAACCGGCAAACCTTGTGTTTTATGGAAAATATTTTTAGAGTGTTGCAGCTGAACCGAATATTAGTACGTCATTGTTTGGCCACTAAAATATTTCAAGAACTAAAAATCAATATAACTTTAAATTCACCAAAAAGAAACCGTCTTTATGCGAAACGGATAATGAATCAAGATAAGCTTGATGCTAGCTGCATCAGAGTTCAAATATACGAATTGTGTACAAACAGTAAGTATTTTTTTCTTTAGAAACATAGTTTAATACAATTATTTCAGAGAAAATTGTGAGTTTGGTTGTATGTGAAAGTATCCATAAAATGCTGAAAGATGTGCTATTTGATGGATGTAAAACATTCCTTCATAGACTGTTGGGTAATATAGGATTTAAGTGGTGTAAAGGTAACCCATGAAGGGGTTTAATGGAACTTATATCTATTATATCAATTTCTATATTTAGATGAGACATGGATATTTGAGAATGGTACATTGGGTCACTCATGGCAAGATGATAATAAATACAGTGAAAAGACAACAAAAGTTGATGGAAAAAGGTAAACGCTGGAATAACGATCGATTAAGTTTTGTTAGTCATAACATTTACTAATAATTCATTGCAGGCATATAGTTCTTCATACTGAAAACAAGAATGGTGTTATTCCCGGTGTAGAATTAGTGTTTTCCTTCCAAGTCCAAGGGTGACTATCATGGAGAAATGAACTATTACTTGTTTGTTGCAGTTTGAAAATCATCTTTTAAATAACTTGGAGGAACCATTAGTTATTGGTATGGACAATTCACTATATCAAAGTACACTGGTGGAGAAGATCTCAACAAGTGCATCAACAATGGCTGCAATTAAGGAATGACTAGTAGAAGTATATAGAAGTACATAAAATAGGTTTTTTTAAGAAACCACGCTAAAAAATTAACTATTTAAAATTGTTACTCCGTAAATATAAATTAAATATTTAATTGCATTTAAAGCTGTCTAAAAGCTGGCTAAGTTGTAGGAAATTTATTAAAAATGTTGGAAGACAAGATTTAGTGAAAGGGTGAAGAAATTAAAGTTTGAAGATCAGATAACGATATTTAATAGTATTTAATAAATAAATAAAATATTTATTTTTTAATATTTATTAAGAATTCGTTAATACATAACAGGTCAATTGAAAAATCCCCGGCCTGACACGTAGATGGCACTACTAGAATTAAACCCATATGTTTTTTAGTTATCCCTAACCATCAAAAGATGCGCGTATAAATTTGACAGCTGTCGGATCAGTAGTTTGTGAATTATAACATTTTGAGTGAAGCAACTTTTCTTATTGTGAAAAAATGGATGTAAAGGAATTTCGCGTGTTGATAAAATATTGCTTTTTGAAGGGAAAAATGCAGTTGAAGCAAAAAATTGGCTTGATGCCGAGTTTCCAGACACTGTCCCAGTACATCATACCATCATACCATGACTATTTGGGCATGAGAAAGCTCTTTGCAAAGTGGGTGCCATACGAATTCACTTTTGACCAAAAACAACGACGAGTTGATTATTCGGAGCAGTATTTGAAGATGATCAAGCGTAATAAACCCGAATTTTTGCATCGATATGTGACAATGGATGAAACATGGCTCTATCATTTCACCCCGAAGTCCAATCGATAGTCATCCGAGTGGACTGCACACGATGAACCCGCTCGTAAGCGTGGGAAAACGCAACAGTCGGTTGGAAAGATTATGGCGCCTGTATTTTGGGATGCGCATGGAATAATTTTCATTGACTACCTTGAAAAAGGAAGGATCATCAACAGCGACTATTACATAGCGTTATAGGACCGTTTGAAAGACAAAATCGCTGAAAAACGGCCGCATTTGAAGAAAAAGAAAGTGCTGCTTCACCAAGACAATGCACCATGTCACAAGTCAGTGAAAACGGTGGAAAAAATCCATGAATTGGGCTTGGAATTGCTCACTCATTCACCGTACTCTCCAGATCTAGCCCCCCGCGACTATTTACTTTTCTCAGATGTCAAAGGAATGCTCGCAGGGAAGAAATTCTCGTCGAATGAAGAGGTGATCGCCGAAACTGAGGCCTATTTTGAAGTAAAGGACAAATTGTATTACAAAAATTGTATACAAATGTTGGAGGGTCGCTATAATCAGTGTATCACCCTTGAAGGGAATTATGTTGAATAAAAAAACTAATTTTGCCAAAAACATGTGTTTTACTATGGTAGGCCGGAGACTTTTCACTTAGCCTGTTATGTTAACATGCTCTTTTTTATAGATTCTAGCGGCGGTGTCAAATTTGAATAGGTTCGATTTTAAAAATAAGAATTTAATATTTTTGTTTTGACCTGACCTTTATTCGGTGGGTTTCGAACTCCGGTCCTCAGGATTAGGTCTACGCATTAGCCCTAGCCTGGATGACCAACTTAAAAACGATCCTAATTATAATCCGGTTATACCCAGCCGGGTTAGCGGCGTGGCCGAAACGGTTGTTACTCGAATTTTATACTTTTGTTTATAAAGCAACTAATAGAAAATTTCTGTAACCTCATCAGTATCCATCCAGTCGCCTTGACCACTGTATTACTAAGCCGGTTATATATTTTGTTCAAGTTAGAGGCATACATTTTGATTCTGACACGATTATCGCTATTTTTCTGGGTTCTGTCACATAGCAAATAACAGTTGCGAAATGGGAGCCTATAACGTTCTCGACTTTCTCTCCATCTAAACAATATCTCCTCAGGGCAGTCAGAATCGTTATTGTTTCATTGGCGTACATTCCCTTAATATTCACTTAATATTAAGTTGTTTAATGCATTTTAAACGTATTGAAAACTTCTTTGACATTCGAGTTAACATTACTTCATTTTACTTACAGTTTCTTTAGTTGTGTTGGTGTAAAGTAAAATGAGAAATATATATGGGTATTTGCATTTGACATATGCTATTTTAGTAAAAAAACAGAAAAAAATGCTGTCCAAGTAAACACATCTATATGTTTATGAAAACATTTGGGTGCAAATATTGATATTTATGGAAAAAAATAATTTCATAAGCGACGAATTCTGTTTCCGCGAGAATAAAATATTTTCGTACGTAAGGTCAACGGGTTTCGTTATATTTAGACGATCTGTGGTCGCATAATGCTTACCGATGGCACTGATTTTGTTTTGGTTGTTTTTTTAGGTGCACTCATCGTGCAACAAGTGTTTCGTGATGATTTCATACATTTTACCAGGAAGTACCATTTTATCATAATAAGGTAAGAATTTTCATCATTTTCAATCGAGGATTATTATATTATTTTAGTTTTTACATGGCTTATTAATAATTAAATATTCTGATTTATTTTCCATTACGAATGATTTTGATTTCCATATCTATTTTATATGCGAAATTATTATATTAATTAATTGAATACATTTGCATTATTTCAAGTTTAAATCTAAAGTAGAGTAAATATAATATAATTTATATATTTTGTATTCTTGATTTATGTTTTTGACTTTAGTGTCATTGTTGCCGTTGGAATAAAATTATACAAAAATATAGTTTAGTTCAAACGAAATTTATAGTAAAAAATATTTCCCATCGCTGGTTAGTAATGTTTTTTTTAAATAATAAACGTACTTGCATTATTTGCAATCTTCATAAGGAGACGGCTGTTTTGAAATGTTATTTACCATTGATCGAAACATGTGCTTAACTACAAACAATCTGCTTAGCTACATTATAAGCTTAAACTACCGAATTTGGCTAGTTTGTTGGAATCTGATGTTATTTAATTTGGTCTTAAAAGTTCATAGAAATTTATACTTTTCATAAGTTTGGAACTTTGAATATTTTTCAATTTTCTTTTCATTGTTGTCGTTGAAGCAGCAGATAACAAATCATGAAATGCTTCTCAATGCTTTTGGGTTTCCAGTGTTACTTTTGGCAAATTAACTTCCAATTATTTAGACAACTCTTAAAATATTTCAAAGTAACTTTCTCTGTCTCGGTAACAACTACTGTATAAATATATTCGAGTACCAATAGTCGGTATTATTTTAATATTTATTAAATTTGAAACAAGGAAGATAATCAGAAAACAGAAAATAAAATGCTTGTTTTATACTACCCATTTCGATTGTTTGTTATGAAGATAGGATCGAAAACAAGTCTTTTGTTAATACGAATTATTATCTAGTTATATTATAACAAAACAACATTTGGAGAAAACTGTGCTTGTATACGAGGGGTTTATTATTAGTACCTGGACATTTGGACTGACCAAAGTATTATATAGAAATTAGTAGAATGATTATTGGCAGAACATTAAAATTCAACATTGCAAATAACGCGTTTAAATTGGGTCTCCTATTTTATAAATAATTTTAAAAGAAAGTGTGTTTTGCGATTGAATAGGCGAAAGAGGTCAATCAATTCTTATTTTTAATTATAATTAGTTATAATTAATGAGAAGTTAATGCCACTAAAATTTACAAAAAATCTTACTAACCTTTAGATTATTATTGTTAGTGCAATAATATACTATGTCTCCAGAATAATATCAATTACAATCAGTCCTTAAGCAGAAACAATTTTTCTTAGCTGTTCTCTGTTCATCAGATACCACTAATATCGAAATTCTAAATATCTTGTAAACAAATAGGATAAACGACTGTTCTCGAATTTTGTTAATCTACGTTGGGATGAAATAACTCTTTTATAGTTCCAACAAAACTGTAATAACCAAAACCTTAAATAACACTGCTTAAAATGAAACAACATTTCTTTCAACTTTCCGTTTCATTATCGTTTGAAATCATTATCGCCTGCTGGCATTTTGCGGTACAACATTGCCAGATTTTATTTTAAAAATTACGCGTCTGTCATTGATTTACGTCAGAGATCGACAACAGAAACAACGAATAATCTAATAAAATTAGGAGCTGGCAGTGCGTCGACCAGATCTAATTAAAATAGAGCCAAAAATAGTTGCTTATATAGTTGTGTCACCGATCTGACAGGTATTATTCGTTGCTTGATTAGGGCGTATTTCATTTTATTGGAATTTATTTATTTGTAGCGCATATTACACATTTAACATCATGTTAGACAAAAAGCAAAACACATTAGAGCCAAAATAAAACAACTATACTGGTTAGTCGGAAGAAACTCTCAACTTGATCTAATATCAAAGAGGTTGATCTATAAGACAATCATAAAGTCAATTTGGACCTATGGGCTGCAAATATGGAGTTGCACTAAAAATTCAAATCAACTAGTCATACAACGCTGTCAAAACAAGGTTCTTCGATTGATTACCAATGCCTATCGCTACGTAACTAACGAAGAACTGCACGATGACCTGGAAATCAAATGGATTTGCGAAGTTATCCAAGATTTCGCCTTGAAACATCAAAAGAAGATTAGTAAATCATACTAACGTGGAAGCAATACAACTGCTCGATAGCGCGCAGGATGTCAGGAGATTGAAGCAAACCAAACCCTACGAACTTATATAAGGTATACATATTGATGTATTTATTCGCACTCGTCTTGCTTGTGAATTAATCTAAGTACAAATGAAAAGTAGTAATAAATTAATTTATAATTAAGATTGTACTAAGCGTATAAAGATGTTGTAGCGATCTTGAAGCATGTCGAATTTTACATCGTGGAATAACTGTCAACAAAGTACCCAGAAATATAATCCTAGATGTTGAACACGGGCGGCGTGCCATCAGCGCCAACTAGAACACGATAATGAATATCTGGCAACCCCGAGACGTTTATCTGGGATGTTATTGAAGGGTAACCGACCATCGTTTGGTTTAGACGTGCTACCTTCGACTGCTCAAGCCTCGTCTCCAGGTAACACCGCTCCCATCCGTTTTATCTATTTTGTATTTTCTACATTTTTTAACACCACTGTTTCATTTCGTTTTACCTCCATTCACCGAGCCATATCAATTACCCTAAAATGTCTTAAAAAAATATTACACATTTTAGGCCTAAAAAATCTTCCTCGATATAAGCTTTAACCATGTCAAATTAATATATTGATTTAAGCACAATAAAATAGAGGAATATATTGTGGATAAAACTTTGTTGTAAACTTTTCAGTAGACACTCGTAATAAGTCAGTTACGTTCACCTTACGCAACGGACCGAGAGAGCTGCGGCGTCGTCTCAGACAAGAGCTGACAAAGTATCGGTGACGGAGGTAAATCGAGTCCCGGCTTACAAAATCGGGTTCATTCAGGGATCTTTAGGCGAAATCCGAACCGATCGGGCGAATTGGATATCGCCGCGCGGACCTGCACACCGAACGGAACCCCGCCGCCCGCGCCCCCCGCTCCAGGATAAATAACCCGGCCGCCGTCCACCGTTGCTGAATGAACGTTATTAATTTTATGCGCGGTCGACGCGCGGTCCTTCTTCTATTACGGGCTCTCGTTGGAATGTGACGACTGCGAAACCGCGACCACCGCATTCTGTTTGGCTTCTGTACTTAAACGCATTTTAATTTTAATCGGTCTGTAGGGTCACAG
This sequence comes from Rhynchophorus ferrugineus, assembly GCF_030347505.1. Lineage (NCBI taxonomy): Eukaryota > Metazoa > Arthropoda > Insecta > Coleoptera > Curculionidae > Rhynchophorus > Rhynchophorus ferrugineus. The sequence continues at coordinate 82,101,168 of NW_027472580.1, read as the reverse complement.
GTCGCGCACTCTAACCGAACGAACTCCCTAGTCACCGTAGCCTCTCGTCCGGTCGTCTCTAGCTCTCTAAACTCGTCGGTTTGAATTGGATTGAAATTGTTTCGGCATGTGAATGAATTGCGATTTGACCAGTCTTGGGGAATAATTTAATAAAATTGGATATTAGGCGTTATTGATTTTTTAATACTGAATAATTTTATAAAGTAAATATGTTGTTGTGATCAAAAAATAACAGGGTTTTTGAAAAAAAAAACCCAAACGTGTTTGTCACTACTAAGTAATACTAGTTAGATAATAACGTTGTTGACGAATAATATACTATGAAGAGATTTTTAAACATACACTTATTTTAAAATAAAGAAATGGGAGTACTAAGATTTTACCAGAAATAAAAACGCAAAATTTCAAAATTCACTATGTTAAGTAAAACATCAATCAGGAACGCTACAAAACATTGACGTGATTACCTTTTCCTATCTGTTATATCCGCATACAAACGTTTGAACTTTTTAGCGTGCTACGATTTTATTTCCATTATTTTCTTATGTCTCAGTGTTAAAATTGGTTTTGTGTTACCAGTAGAAATAAAAAAATAACGAAAATATTTAACAAATTATCCAAATTTGTCCAGAATCGATTCGTCTATACTGTGTGCTTGTCAATGAAATAGTAATGTTAAAATGAATAATAGACATTTTATGGTAATAAAGTAAGTAAGTATTCCAGACACATTAACCATTAATGAAATGTAGTAAGATATTGAAGAACATTAAATATAAGTACTATCAGTAAAACCCTTAGCAAGAAAATGGATGAAAATGAAGAGCTGGTAATCTCTAAAGAGTACCCAATAACAGCAAAATCGCCAGTTGGGTGCTATGGTAATAATATTATTGAAATCAACTGGGTAATTGCTATGCTACGGCAAATTAAAATTGTATCGATACCAAAATGTTTTTTTTACATAATTGATCATTTTACATGGTTTAAATTATATTCAATTTAGGATGGATGTTTGAATTTCTGCAGTTCTGTAGAACCAAAATATTGTATCTGGTGTATTAAATTATTTCGTAATATTTGGGCAAATAAAATGCATACATTGCTATTTTGAAGTCTTAGAAATTTATAAAAATGCGCAACTGCAATATTTCGTCAACTAGTATACAATTACATTACATTGTACATTTGGGTTTAGACTTCCTATAACCTATTAAGTTCTCCTATCGATTCTTAAACTTGATATCTTCTTAGTTTCTTTCACCTTAATTGACGTCAGTGATAACATTTGAGTTCATTCATCATCCATACGTAATGATTATTCGAAATGTTTGAATCTTCTGTACATACATACTAGGTTGTAAGAACTTGAGAAGAATCAGTTGATGAACGAACTATTTGATGTAGAAGAAATCAGATATTTGATATTCGTTTTCTGTAATCTAACCATGATGAGATTGAATGACACTAATGGAAGGTTTGAGATTTAATTAATATATTTCCTTGAATTTTGAGAATATATTGGCCGTTTAGTAGCGAATAGCACTGAATATTCAGTGAGTTGAGTGAGAAATCCATTTTTTGTAGAAATATTATATATACTGATTTCATGAATACTTGTACGACTACACATTATATCCATCACATTGTATTAAATATAATTTTCCATATTATTTGGTAACTGAGAACAGCATTATATACGAGGACCCATAGATACAATAAACAAAACTAATCAGGCCTAACTTTAATTGTTATTTATAAAAGTGTTATTTACTCCGATATTACGATAATTACACTTTAGATATAATTTAGACATAAAGGTGCTTAAAATAGTAAATAATTACATCAGAATGAACTTATTGCTGTAACAATTTACGGACATTCCTATATACCAGCTGGTTTGTGCTTTGTAAGATTCATTAACTTTTTCTGCCTTTGAACGAAAACACAAAACTTGTTTAAAATTTTTACCGTTGTATAAATACAATAGGGACTCTTACATTATCGATACCCATCGGTGTGTCTAACTATAACGCTCTAAATAACACACTAAATAATTAAAATAATGTGCGACCAAAACAACAAATTTGGACCGTTTTAGCGCGCGTTTAAAGTTACACCATTTCAAATGTTAATTTTTCTTTAAACTTCATTTTTAATCTTAATCTTTAATCATTGATGGTTAATCCATTTTTTTGGAATAAATAACTTTTATTCCAGGCAAAGGAAATTGGCAGAATTGTTATAAAGTAGTTATTAAAAAATTGTCTATTTAACCAGTCTTCCAGAATAATTGTATACTGGTGGTTTTAATTTTGAATTATTGTATGTGATAAATATAAATAAATATACTGTTTTAACCAAAAATTGTACTACTCGTTAGAAACAATACCGTTTTTTTCAAATACGGTTGGTATTTGAAACACTTCTATTTCTGGAATGCCTTCGACCCGGTTTTTTCAGTTTAGGGAAAGTTTGGGGATCAAATCACTCAAATAATATGCTTATTATTGGAGGTTAAAGGCTATGGAGATGGTTCAAAAATAAATATCGTTTGGTTTTATAGAAAATACTTTTAGATGAATATTTTCATTAGAGTGGAATTAAGAAATATGTTTATTAGATGAAAAATAGTTGTTTTTTGATATGGATCCCGTGTCAAAAAATCAGTGTACTATTGACGTCAATATCGACGCTAAAGTGAAATTATTTTCCCAACATCATCGACATATATCATCATATTTCTACCACCTATGTTCATGTAGGTAGGGTTGAATAGGAATTGTTCTAAAATATTTTTTACAGCATATGTATTATAAGCAGCTCAACATCAGTGAAGCATATTTCCATGCCGACTGAAATTCACGATTCTTTATTATATTTTTATTGTAATACAATTTTAATTTATAAAATTGATTCACCAATGCTGTAGAAAAATTACTAGAAGAAAATAATATTTGTTCTGCAATATTTTCAGATGTTGCCCAAGCCTCCGAAAAAGCTTGGTGTCAGGATTTAAAACATGAGATTAAAATGCTTCTCCCTGCCTGACCAATATTCAATATTCATTCACTAAGATACCTACTCTAATTTGAAAAAATACAAGCAGGTGTGCCACACTATGAGACAACTGTATTGAGACTAGTGTTTTATCTACTGTACACTCGGGATTTGTTGCAGATAACTGAATTTCTGAGTGGGAATGCCAACACTGAATCAACCTAGTTGCAAAGAACTCTTGCCGACATACAATACTGGACAGAAAAATGGCGAATCCAAATGAATCAAAATAAATCAGTGCATATTGATTTCATCAACAGAAGAATCAAGCACAAACTAGTATATGAATAGTAACTAATCAGGTGGAAGCCAGGTATTAAGAAATAATATGAAGTACTCAAGCTGAAGCACAGACGAATTTCTGGTTATTGGGTAGATATTCAGCCGTGTCTCTATATAATAAGCGTTTGCATTACCAACAAGTTTTGAAACCAGTGTGGGCTTATGGCGTTAAACCCTGAGGTTCTATCAGCCAAAGTAATATAAATAGCATACCAAGATTCCAAAACAAAGGAACGCAAGATATTACTGATGCTCCATGGTACATTCGTAACGACAATTTACAAGAACCTGAGGGTAAAAACTGTTGATAACATTATCAATTAAAGGGACTAAACATAGGAAAAGAGGAAGAGATTCCATTAGAACATCAATGTTGAGGTTTTCCAACTTCAAAAAGTGATGGCTTAGAAAGAAGATTGAAAAGCGTAAAACCATTTGATCTGATTCAGTTAAGTTATTAGTAAAACTCAGTGAATATTAAAAATAGTTACACTAATGTTAAGTCCACAATGTCTATCGTAGAATAAGTACTTTGTAATGTTAAATCCTAGCAAATTAGGATGAAATTAAATAGTTTATTAGTGTTAATTTGTTAGATTACTATAACAAATAATAAAAAAACTATTGTTCTACCTTACTTGCATCACTACACAAGCAAAACGGGTGCTAGATAAATTCTAGTATGTATTTTGCAAGTTAATATAAGTAACACTTATACACTATACAAGTTCGTGCAATTTGTTTCGCTTCAATCTTTTGATTTCCTTCATGTTGTTCAGTAGCTCTATTGCTTCCACGTTGCTGTGGTTCTATTGTTACCATTATTTCATATTTTAGATCGAAATCTTGGATAACTTCGTAATATATTTGATTCTTGTCTTTTACGATCTTCGTTGATTCGATCGAATTTGATCTTCGTTGATTTCATGTCGATAAATATTATGGTAATTAACCGGAAAACGTTGTCCTGGCAGCATTGGACTGCTAATTGGTTTGATGTTTTAGTGCAACGCCATATTTACACCCCATAAACCTTAATAGTCATTATAATAATAATAAACCAATTGATTCCAGATCTAGGATTTTAGATCAGCTTTAGATCAGGACAGATTTTTGATTCTGAATGTGTTCTGATTTTCGTCTCATTGTTATATACAAAGTTTGTTAATAAACATGTCCTCATATTATACTCATTTTTTAACTCCTGTAAATTCCTGTTAATGTATTTAAGATATTTTAATTGATTCTCATTTCTTAGAAATATTTTTGCTTCTCTGGAATGGTTACATAGCGCTCTCAAATTATAGTTTTTTTGTGTCATTCGTAACATCAGTTTTAATGGTTGTGTGACTATTCAGAATTTCTATAAAACACTCCATTATCTCACGTAAATATCATATTATCTTTTCAAGAAATTTTATAAACTACAGCGTTATTTTATATTTAGATATAAATCATTGTATAATCTAGCTTAATATCAATCAACAACTTAATAAATAATACTAATACAATAACAAGTTTTTGGACAGAGTGGTATATAAAACAATAAGTTAAAAAGCTGACATTAATTTTACCAAAAAATGGTTGTAGTTCTACGAACTCGTTGACACGCGGGTTAATGAAATATAGTATAGTAATTTTTGACTTTGTTATCTGTTGTTAAATACTATAACGACAAATAAAGATATTAGTAATTTATAAATATTAATATAAGCAAATGAGCAAGGCAGGTCACTGTTGAACAGAAACGAACGTGAGAAAGAAATGGATAACCTTATTCATGTGATATCTCCAGCACTTTGAACTCGTTGGTTTCTTGATTTATATAAAGGAATCTATGGATTATTGTTTACAACTAAACCCGTTTAATTTAAAACCATTTAAATGTTTATGTCCTGTCGTCTATTAATAGTTGTCAACGTTTCATTCAGGCGAGTTCTACGCGAACGAAATTTCGTATGGGCGTAAATCTGATAAAGTAGTGAAAGGACGGTAATTTTCATGTTCTTTACATTCTAAATTGGTACTGACGTCTCGGTGCAGATGTTGATATTTATTCTAGATGTTCATATCGGAAGGTTTGAATTATTTTGACAATGTGTAAGAAAATACGGAACAGCTTAGGTAATGAATTATGTAAAGGGCACCTGATGACTCATTCGCTAATCAAGGAGGAGGTGATACTAGGACCGGGAGATAAAAAGCTGAGATCATGCATAAAATGCCTGGAAATCATATAGTTTCTTAGAGTAGGGGTGTAGGCCACCGAGGAAAATTATCACAGGAAAAAAATATAGATAATTTTTCGCAATATATAATCTTAATATACCCCTATAATTAAGTATCAAAATATAGCAGTTCTTTAAGATTAAATGCCAAAATAAACAAATTTTAAAAGCTTTTTAAAAATAATTAAATGGATTTTCATTATGTTTAAGAAATATATTTAATACTTCTTATTAATAATCGAAAAATATCGATATTTTTCCGGCATCCCTATTTCGTACATTTGAATTGTTCTGCTGGTATTTCTAATATAAACATACTCATTTTCAAATATCAGTTTTCATAACGATTATTTTATGTGTACAGTGTTGTTAATTATTCTCTAATATATGATATTTTAAGTAGTCAATATTTGTTCTTTGCCTGAACATACATCATTTAAATAGCTTTAATCATTAACTAATACGTTCTGGTTGTGTAAATAGTGATCGTCGTTTTATACGGTATATTTCGGTATTTTAGGTCTTTATAAAGCTAGCATATACCTAACTTGTTAGTTCAGTTTGTAGAAGTTCAGTATATGGCTAAAATGTAGTTAGTATTAGGTCTAATAAAAAGAAATCCATTATTTTTGTAATAGATGGGTTTAATAAATTATATTTCGCGCTGTAAAAGGCCGATTGGTTTAAACTGTATGACGTATCATACTAAAAACTTATATGACAGTTTGGTGAATGGATGACTCTGGTTTGAACTCACTGTAAAGATGTATACCAACAAACTCTATACGCTATATTCAACAGTTTTAAAAAAAAATATGAATTACATATTATATTAGATATGCTAAGTATAATTCTAATTTACAAATTAATTTATTAGCTGTTCTGTTGTATTTCTATTAATATACAAGGAAGGCGAAAACGGGATTAATACACCATATGTATATCCCAAATTAAAATAAAACTAAACTACTTAAACTAGCAATTACACATATATCTAATGGACAAAAATATTTCACACTCTAGAATACGATTTGCTATAGTTATCGTATAGTAATTATATACACATCTTTAGTTGTTTCTATTTTCATCATCCTGTCTTGGAAATAATCAGCGTTGAATCATAATCTTATGCTATTTTCAGAATGTTTCACTGAAATGAATAATTAAGCTGTTAATTTCCAATCTATTGAACATTTGTTTATGATTCCATCATTTCTCAATTTCTTCTTCAGTGAGTCTGATCGCGGTCATACAAACCGAGAGTGTTAGTAACCACTCCTATTTCCAGCATAAAGAACAATACATTTGCAATGAATTATTAATAAATGTTATGATTAGTATAACCCAATCAATTATTATTGCAACTTTTACCTCTCTCCATCAACTTTAGTTGTTTTAATACTACTTTTATTATCATCTTGCCACGAGTGACCGTTGGGTATATTGGTTCAATTCTGAAATATCCATGTCTCATCTAAATACATAAATTGAAATAATAATTTTTTTGGTTTTATTATATGCTTTTAAAAAATGTCTGGAAGTGTCAATAGACAGACCTCTTCGATACTTTTCAGACTAACGGTTTCCTTTGAAATAATTGTATTAAATTATGTTTATATTGAAAAAATTACTTGCTGTTTTTATCCATTTCATATATTTGATGGCTTATAGTGCTAATATTAATATAATCTTGATTCGTCACCCGCTACGCATGAGGACGATTTCTTTTCGGTGAATCCAAGATTGCTTTTCAATTTTTGAGATATTTCAGTGTCCATACTAATTAATATTCAGTAGAGCTGCAACATGCTAAATATATTTTCAATTAATATTTAACAGTAAATATTCTTACCTCTCTAACGAATTTATGGCAAGAGGGTGTCTCCATTATCTCGTTCCTGTTCGAATTTTTAATCAGAGTAATAATAAACAGTTATTTGAAATTTTTCAAAACAAGCAAAGCATTAAGACAACCTTTACTGGTTTCTTGCATACGTTCGATAACCGGACGACTGTGACAGGCTGGTTCGTTTACGTGTTGGAACGTATCGATAACATTGTATCTCTAGAATAAAATGAAAAGCAAAATGTTGCCTGTTGTAACCGTGTTGATGACGTATGTTCACAGCAACTTTGGATAGACTATAAATCAATATTTTTGTAATTCTTTATTACAGTCATCTAGCCTGTTATTTGTTTCATAAAAAGCTGTTTAACAATGCTCGCCGGTTATTTTTATGTGGGCCGAAGTTCCGTGGACAGGTGGTGGAAAAAGTTGCGGAGAAACGGTATTTATATTTTCCATTATTCCACTTATCGAGTATCTTGAACAAGTTTGCGTTGCGGTTAACGATACCGCGTCAGTCGAAACCCACATTTTCGAGTAACGAGTGGTTTGTCTGTACCACCACGCGGTCTAATTAAAGCCGAGCGATCTCAAGAACTGATACGGGCTCGTACGCAACGTAAAACAATCCCGTTACCGGTCGATCGCATTGTCATTACGCACCATGTCATATACGATACGTTTCCTTTTATTTATTTCTTTGGTATCGGTCGCATCGATTGAAACAATGCGAGGAATTATTCCACATCATCTCGCTTAATACCGTCGACACGGAAAAGGTGTAAATAACTGGTCTAGATACAGAGCGATAAATGCATTATGCTAATGGTGCAGCTGAATAATATGTCACGCTGCATTTCTGCTTTCATCGATTGATGTCGTACCTGTTCGATTATACTTGATGCTGTTAACGCCATACATTGATATCGGGTAACTGTACACGCATGTTCGTCATCTGGCATGGTTTGCGTAACGTTTCATCAAATATCTATTAGTTTTAAATTTTTTGTAAGATAAGAGAGTAACCTGCAGTACCAATAACTAATTATTCAGTACGTTTGATTACACTGTATGATAATTTCTGTTTGCCAATAACACTGTTTCACAATATTAAATAAAACGTTTTTTTTGTCAAGTTGTATCTGCTGAACACAAAAACGTAACAAAATCTTTTAAACTTGAAAAGCAGTAATCTGCTAACATTTCAGTATTATTTCCATTTTCCTTGATAACGCTCTTCTGTCTGTTTTATATACTGGTGAAAGCATTCATCTTCTTTTTCACACATCACTCCAACATTAGGGGTGGAAAATCGAAATGGGATTGCAAGAAATTTATATTTAAAGACATTCTGCGTTCCATCGTTTTAAATCTTTGTAACTCCGCATTTTCAACTTTAATATTACCTAAAAATCCAGGAATTACTTTCTTTAGAGATAACCAAGCCGCTAACTCTTTTGGTGATAAAATTTTTGATTGAATTCGTTGTTTATTTTTAAATAAATTTTCTGTAGGCCAACAAATATGCCTTCTTTTATTTTAACATCACTTAATTGACAGATAATATTTTTCAAATACAAAAATCCTTTACCATTTTTATTCAGGGCCTTTGACAATATTTTTCATTAAACTAAATTTAGAGATAAGGGTGGAATATTCACATTTTCTTGTGGAATAAGTGGTTTATATTTAACGTTTGATTTACTACAAACAAAGTCAGTTCTTTTTAGCCAATCTTTAACTTAATAGTGGTTTTTTGGTGTCACAAAAACAGAGAAAAAGAAAATATTTCGTGAAACATCCCTGTAGTCCAAACAATATATTAACAGCTTTTAAATCAGAACAAACTACTCAGTTTTTTTTTGTATTTTTTTCATGTATGGAAGGATAACGACTGTCATTATTAGTAATACAGCTTTTAAGTCTAAATAGGATTCAGACTATTACTAAGGAACGTGACGTGACGTGAACACGACCATGTTAATAGACAATGTTTTTAACATATTATTTGTTGAATAATAATTGTATTAAATTATGTTTATATTGAATAAAGAAGAAAAATTGTATCACACAGTATTATTTGATAAGTGATAGAGCTGGAAAAAATGCAGGCTTGGCTTGAATTAAATACAAATTGTTTATTAATAATTATTAAAATATATTCAAAATATAAAATACAAATTACAAAATACAATCAGGCGTTAGGTTATGTAAATACAATAGAACTAACCCAGCTCAGCCTCTCAATCAGTAAAAGAAGAATTTCCTTTTACGAATACTATATTTTTAAATGTACTATCAAACCATCAGCCCCTTGTTGGGTAATAAGTAAGATCTACTAAAGAAAATATTATTTCTACAAGTCCAGATGAGCACAAACTTGTATTTTTATATTGGATACCGTTGAAGGATGATAAACTTTTTGTCTTTATTGTTTAGGAAGTTGAATAGCTCTAACTCCATTTTTGATGTCTTTGGTTAATCACGGCCCATGGTTCCCAAAAACAATAAAATCATTATCTTTACTCATACTGCTACTCCTGTTACACCCAGAAATTATTTAGTGTTTCTTACAATTTGTGTCTAGAGCATGAATTTCAAGATTTTGAATTATTTGCTTTTCGTCTGTTTTAATGGTTTCTAGCAACCAAGGCATTTTGTAACAATTGCGGTGGCATAACGCCAATATGGCTCCATTTATTTTACGTGATAGTTTAAAAAACTTTCAGAACTTTTCAAAAAATACCTTTGATTTTGGCTCTAGATTTAACAAAAGTTGCCTGGACATTCTCATGAACGCTATTGATCACCGTAAATACTGTCTTCCAATTAAAATTAGCAGATGCCTTACATCATTCACTTGATTCACCCATTGTTATTTCATTCGTACATGGTGTGAATTTATAATTAATACACGGAAGTTTAGTAAAAATAATCAATGACAATGCGTAGCTGTAATATTTCCAAATTCTATTTTTCGTAAAAAATAATGAAATAACATTTAATAATTAATATTGACATATTTAATGGTTGCCAAATTAGCGATTTACAAATTCTATCGAGCGTTATTTTAAGCAAGATGTGCTCTTTAATAAAATCGCACTTGTATTCATTGTTCAAATGTATTTTGAAGGTTGAACTACAAATGAGTGAAGAATGAATTACAAAATACGTCAGTGTCTGGTATTTGGTGTCTGGCCCTCAGTAATTACAAATTATATTTTTATGCAGTAATTGAAGTACACATACAAAATATATATTTGTATTTTAATTATGTATATTAATTACACGTAATTCAAATACTGTCCAACCCTAATAGGGGATCCCAGAACTTAGAAACGATCTAAGTTTGTCGCATTTGGTATGATTAACTATGGGAAACCAATAAAAAATCGCTCACTCAGGAATAACGTATATTCATTGTTAAAAACAAAATTAACTAGTGAAGCTTGGCGGCCACAGTTTGCAAGTTACGTGCAAAATCTGTTCGGATTATTGATTTAACTTCGTTAATTGAAAAATTCGGGTTCTGGGCGTAAAATCATTATCACAGTCGCGCTAGTTATAACTAGAAAATGCCGGTTGTCTTTTGTGATGATCTATAAGTTGCTTACTCATATTTATTCCCCTGTATTTTTACGTATTAATCAGCAGTAATTCAGTTAACTAGAACTAATCGTTCAAAATCTCATAGGTGAAGGTAGAACTTCTAGGGCCAAGGTTACAGGAATGAAATCTTCGGCGGATTTATGTCAGGGTTTCCAAGACACTGCCTTCAAGATCTGCTTCCTTTTTTGTTTTGTTGACGTTTATAGGTTGATTAAACATTTTTTGAAAATAACATGAATTATAATGTAACAGAATTAAGACTATTCATAAAAATTCACCTCTCTAGTTTAATTTGATAGTTGTATTGCTTCACAGCGGCAACCGATTTACTCTATTCTTGCCTTCATCAAGCAGTTAACATTCCAAATTAAGCAAGTTTATGCAAACCTAGCTGTGTTTCCACAGAAAAATGGAGATTTAAATTTATAGGAAATTTTGGGGAAATGTTTCGCGATGTCCAATATGTAGATGTCGCTACTTTTAACTTATTACTTATTTTAATTGCTATGTTATGAGGCGCCGTGGGATTTGATTGGTTCACTTAGTTTCTTTATTGTGCCTTTATTGTTTATTTGTTTCTGATGCCATTTTCAGTGTGCCTAACATAAGGAAGAAAGCGCTTAGCTTTTGATAACTTTTAGAGATTAAGCTTTTAATTCATTAGTATATATAAGTCGGTAGTACAATAGGAAAATTGAATTCTCAATCTAGGTAGTCTTGTGCAGAATCATTTTACTTCGAAGAAATATTTGGATGTCTTTCAAATATGGTTGATAATGTTGAAAATCGCAAACTGACTGAACTAAGCATTTAAGACATTTATAACCTTTACAGCGTGTTTTGTTGGGGTAAGGTTATTCATACTAATAATTATATAAACTATCAAATATTTATTTATTAATTTTAGAAATTAATCCCTTTCCGAAAGAAGCTACGTAAACGATATATACTTTTATTCTTGGATCAATTATTGGATAGTTGCTACTCTAGTGACATAATAACTATCGAATGCAACTTTTAACAGAGGATCAACCGAATTTCAATACATTAGGAATATTGGTGCAAAGTGATTTAGGACAATTTAATTGTGCTTAAATATATATATATATATATATATATATATATATATATATATATATATATATATATATATATATTATATATTAATTCTTCTAACATTCTAATTTGTTTTATTGTAATGTTTTCTTAAGTATTCATTCCAGTCATTTCCTGACATAAAATATGATTATTGACTAACTGACTGACATTCTGACATTCACTATTGAATTTAAATACATTCATGACACCGTTCTAGAATTTTCTAAAAACCAATACGTATTACAGTCAAACAGCCGACATAGTTGGCGCAGTGCTAAAGGCGACTGGACGGTCTTCTTACTATTGCGATAGTCGTTGGTTCGAATCCTGCTAGGGTATGTTTGTGATTGTTCACGCATTGTCACGCCAGTAACCAGGCTGGGTAGGACTGGTTGTCTTCTGGGATGATTTCTAAGTTGGTCAATCGCCAGTCGGTAGGCGTAATGCCGAGGACCGTCGTTCGGAGCCCACGTTAAACTATAGGTCCAGTTCAGTTAAACCCTCGTTGGTAAAAAGGAGTTTTTAAAATATGTATAAAAAATTACAGTCAAACAACTTATTTAATTTGTTTATGTTATTGGATGTATAGTATGAAAGTACTGTATGAAATGGACGGTTTAATGTCAAGTTGTTTAATCAAATTTAATATATACATGACATACGTGTAAATAATCAGATCATAGCATAACAAGAAATGACGGATAGGTGTGGACATGTGGGTTGTCTAGCAGCAAATATAACAAATAAAGCTAGTACATTTATTTTGACACGTTCATATTCATGCGTTCCAAACCAGCAATAACTTACTTCCCATACCATAATTTATTCTCCTACATCAATGCACCTTAATACAGGTTATGTTTCCTTTAAGTCACTGTTGTCTAGTCATTGTTTACAATTCTTTCTCAGTATCGTAAATAACCTGTAATTCTATTTTCATATTTTCCATATCTTTTCTATCTTTTTATTGCAAAATGTAAGTATTTATTTAAATAAGTTTAAAATTATATAAAGACAAGTTTCTTGTATTCAACAAAAAACCGATGTCATAAATAACATTGAACATTTGTCAACAACATATGAAATACCCTATTTCTTTATTTGATTTTTTAGATGAGAAAGCTTCACTTTAGCGAAATTTTGATCCTACGTCGTTGACTTGAAGAAATTAGTAGATAAAAGACATATATTTTAGATCCACATCTTAATTCCGATTTTACTAAAATAAATTAATTAAATACGAAACAATTTTTTTAACTACAATTTCAAGTTTACCAAATAAAGCAGCAGTTAAATATATCAAATAGTTTAAAATATTGATTTTATTTATGAGAAATTATAACGTGCTGCAATATTGTTGGATCTTTTTTCCAGTGAAAATATAAAAGCAAATGGCATTAGTATGAAGACTATAATTAGTCTTATCTTGCTGCAATTTTTGAAAATTTTTATGACTTTATTTCGTGATATGTCGATCGTGTAAGTTAAGTAAGTCTATTGGCCTACTTAAAATTAATTATTTCCTTAAAATTAATTAAAACAAGTGTGAGCGAGACATTTGTTAATAATATTTATTGCAAAACAAAGATCATAATCCATCTTGAAGTCATAAAGGTTGGTAATCGTATATCAACCCCTTTTGGACAGGTTTTACCATCTTCAAATGCTCTACAATAATTCCATTAATTCAACAATAGGGAATAGATGATTTGATATGGGATTTGATTTGATTGTACGCACGGTCGTAAATTTATGTTTGTGTACTTTCTCAAGATGAATTCACAAAGTACTGCTGATTTTTTATATTTGGGTTACTAAGACTGCTGATCAGTACCGTTTGATTAAAAATTGGCCAAAATCCAACGATTAAATGTAAAATGCTTGCCTGATGATGGAATATGTGAAGTATTTTGTGGAGGTAATATATAAAAAATGGCGAATAAAGTTTATATTCAAGCTTATTTTTCTAAAATAAGTAGACACAAAGTTAAACAAAATGTTTCTATTGGTCCACAAAAATTCCTATTGATAAAAAAAAACAGAACATTTTATCGATAAAGAACTAGATTACTCCGTCAGTCAATGTAATTTATATGAAATTATAGTTAAGGTATAATCAATTTTTTCAAAGTAGAATCGCTAAGAAATGAAAGATTTGAGTAGATATATATTTAATTTTATACGCTAATAAAGTGAAAATCAAATTTATGGAAACAATATATATAACTATTAAAGGGCCTGCCTTATACAGATCGCCTTTTTTATTTTACTGATAATTAACCGACTTCGAAAAAGGAGGAGGTTCTATGTTCGGCTGGTCACGCTAGTAACCAGACTGGGTAAGACCGGATGTCTTCTGGGCTGATTTCCAAAGTTGGTCACTCGCCAGTCGGTAGGCTTAGGGTATGCTGAGGACCATGGTTCGGAGACTACGTTAAACTCTAGGTCCAGTCCAGATAAACCCATAGTTGGCAAAGGGAGACTTTAAATTATATTTTTAAAAAATGTATGTTCGCCGTTTTCTCAGTCAATTGTGAGCCGATTTTTGAAAATCATTCTTTTATTGGAAAGAATGCACTCCCGAGGTGGTCCTATTGGAACCTAATCTTGATCTCTTGGGGAAAAGGGGGGAATAACGGGAAACGCTCACATTCTAAAGGACGTACAAAGTTTTCACATATTTTTAATTTAAAATAATCAGATATTTGTATATAATGTTATTGTTAACTTGATGAAAATCGGAAGTCGTTCAGTGCGAAAGCCATTCAGTTTGCTTTTTAAGCATTTACTATAGTATATTATTATATTATATTATTTACTTTACTATATACATATAAGACCTCGTAGAAATATTGGGGACAACTGTTTCTATGATGTAATGGTTAAAGCATGGGACTACACATTTTTATCAGTTCGTTATTTATTTTTTGAAGTCGGTTTTTTCCTATGTTAATCAGCATAGTGACTCAATGTTTAAGCAAGAATATAGGATATAATCATCTTTCCCAAAATAGAATCGATAAGAAAGATTATGTTAGATATATATTTAAATTTAAAGTTTAAACATAAAAGAAAACCAAAATCTAATCTATGCAAAACATAATCTTTTTTCGAGATTTTAAAATGAGAAACTGACGGGAGCAAACGTTCACATAAAGCGACGGACAGAATTAGAATAGAAGAGAGTCGTGCATCTGTTTGGTCGTGGTCTCCTTTCCGCGAATTATACAAATTGTATTCGATCTTTATCAATTTTCCCACCATATATAAGGTTTGAACTTGTCGGAATGTCCGCCCGACATGCGTTAAACGGCTACGTTTCTACCTACGACTGCGAAGGTCGAATAGTACCGGTCGTTATTAGTACGGGTGGATCGGGTACAACCGCACAAGGAACAAGAACAACGATCCCATCATTGAGACCAATCGTAACTTGAGATGTACGGTCCGCCGTTGGTTCGCTTTCTCGAATAACTCGGTGACTAGCAAGAATATTAGTATCGTTTGGTGCCCAGCAGGCAAAGTCCGACAGGACCATCTCGCGACTACCCGCTGCTCGGCCAGCGAGCCACACTGCTCACCGACGAATATCGGATTTTTCGGTTCACCTTTTCTGGATCATTGTCGTTCTCTAGCATCTGTAATGCTGTGTCGTTTTTTCTTTATAGGTACAGATACCTATTGTTAACTACCATATGGTCATGAAACTCGTTAGAGCTAAACTCTATTGTTTTACAATCTGTAATTAATTTGTAAGGATATTGCATTTTTTTTGTTTGTTTAAAATAAATTTTATCTAACGTCAGTCAGTTTTTTCCAACGTTTGAATCGGAGATAAATCCTCAGCACCAGATATAATCCACGAATGTACTTATTTTTTCCAATATCACTACATAGTATAAAACAAAGTCGCCTTTTCTGTCCCTATATCCCTATGTGCGCTTAAATCTTTAAAACTACGCAACGGATTTTGATGCGGTTTTTTTCAATAGCTAGAGTGATTCAAGAGGAAGGTTTATATGTATAATACATGCATAATATACTAAGGCAACATTGCTAATTTTAGAGGTTTCTAACGTGATGTCGTAAATTAACCTTTTTTTTTAGGCTTATTTAGCAATTAGCAAAAACGCTGCCTAACCCTACGAGTTAGATCAAATTAATGTACTACAGTATTGTACACCATAAAAAGGTCTACAAAAAAAGTCCGCGATGGTATATGTTTATCTTTTAGGGATAACCCACATTAACCATTTTTATTGTTTACTTTTTACGTGAGAAAATGGCTTATTTACGAAGCTATTTTAAGCAATACGGCATTAATCCTTATCGAATTAAGTACCTTAAATACAGTGTGCAATTAATATAGATCAATATGGTTCCTTACAGCATGTAAATTAAACAAATATTTTCGGAGATATTACAAATTTAAAATTTGCGTTTAAAAATGTGTAATGTAATAAAAATTGTATGAATTTAGATATTCCAAAGATAGCAGGAAATCTTGTAAGTATAGGGGAAGAGGAATTGTTTTACTCCAAATTTAATGCGTGCAGGCCAAGGGCAGTAATGAATGAACCAAAACTACTGGATCGATTTTAATCATGTTTTCATTGAGTGACATAGGCATATATATTTTATGCCCGTGCAAAGTCGGAGCGGGCCGCTATGTTTTTATATACAACGTTCATATTTTTTCTGTAGTGTATTTAATTTAGTATCAGCATTGCACCCGTGCGAAGCCGGGGCGGGTCGCTAGTCTATAATAATTCGCGTTGGGAACTATCGACTGAAAACAGTCGAAACAGTCGTTAGTCAAAAAATTAGCGGTTGCACCAATGCACATTCGTGAGGTCGGACGAAGATGTACGAATCCTTTCCTGTATAATTTGTGAGAGAGGAAAGGACGGAGATAATTGCTTGGGCCAGTTAATTTTAAATGAGCTTATATTTTCCAAATGTAGTATATATTCCTTCCTTCACGTACTAACCTTCAAAAAGAAAAGGAAAAATAATTACTGAATACTATTGACATGCAATGAATAATTTAATTTTAAAGGAATTAGAATTATTTTTATATTTGTATGTTCTGTAACTCCACAAATGTATTATCGTATTTTAATATATTAATTACTATCTTTAAATAACATGCTATACTAAATACAGATAATACAATAGAACTTAATCAAAACTTAGAAACTAAAGATATACAATAACCATAAATGATAAATAAAAATTAAATATATACCTAATCATAGAAAAAAACTAATCCATGACATAACTAAAAATAATCGCACAATAACTACTAGAGCTATTTTAAATAAAATAAATGCTTTATTTATTATTGAACGGATATATTTTTAATCACTATTCAAAAATATAATATACATGTTCAGCTTTTCCCCCATGATAGCACGATTGTTAATAATTTGGCTGGATTTAAAAAAAGAAACTTATTCCGAGGGGATATATGTTGCAGGTATAGTAGAATATTTTAAATGTTACTAATATAAATCAAGTAATATCATTTTATGAGCATTTATGAACAAAACTACAGAGAGTTAAATCGAAACCAAAAAGTCAATAAAAAAAATTACCTATTATTGCCATAAAAACTGTCAAAAGTATTTTACTATTTATCATTCACAATTTTAATCTTTTTACCCTATTACATTAACAATCTTGAAAAATAGCGTTCTGAAATGCTGCTACGTTAATGTACAATATATTGTTATTTACAAGCAAGCTACGAATAAAATCATAAAAGTATATATATTTGATATAAATCTATATAAGTCTAAATTCAACATATTTTTGACAAGGTCGCGGCTAGGACGGCCAGAATGTTAAAAATCAGTCAGCTGAACCGAAAATAGTAACTAAAAGTACACTACTGAAACAGTCGATAGTAAAAAGTAGTCAATTACTAAACAGTCGATAGTCAATTTCAGTCGAAAGTTCCCAACGCTAATAATAATACTAGTAGACTCGACAGATGTCCTGTTCAACGCCCTTTTTCATACCGAGTGATGTGTAATAATGTTTATCAACGATTTTAATTTTTGTTTGAACATAAGTGCAGTGATATCGTAGCGATGCATTGATGTTTGACCTGGCAACAACATTTTATTCTAAGGTATATATTATCGAATGATTTAAAACTATCCAAGGGTAAGTTCTTGTAGGTTAGGGTTGTGTTTAATTATATTTACATTGAACTCTTTTCCGTACCACCTATGACAAAATTTTGGGCGCTTTTTTATGTATCTGCATCCCCTGGAGGCCTAATCCACCTAATTAACCTAATTATCCAAGTAATATCTTTTACTTTCCTTTTACATTTTTTACCTTTTACGCTTGGTTCTTCTGTACTTCAGTACAGTGTTTTCTTGTAAGACATTTTGTATCACTGTATTTTTCCTTAGTTTCTTTTGTTAATACCTGTATACATCGTTCTTGATAAAGCTAGATTTAATCATTGTATTCTCCGCAATACATTTGCCATATCTGCAAAAGAGTTACTATATTTTGTCTTCTGGCACATTTTAACCAAATTCTCATGTATATTTTGAACAATTACACATATATCTGTGTACATAAATCTTTTATGCTCTACAATAACAGTTGCTACAGTTACTATTTATTAATTATATACTCACCTTTACTTGTTTCCACTCTTATCACCCTGTCTTGAAATTGGCAGCATTGAATCATATTTAGAAAGTTTCATTCAAGTGAATAACTAAGCTTAATTTCCAATCTAACATGTGTCAATTTCTTCTTTAATATGTATGATTGAGTTCATCCAAACCGAAAGTGTTATCAACCACTCCTGTTTCCAGCATGAAGTACAATATATCTGCAATGAATTATTAATAAATGTTGTAACTAATAAAACCTATTCAATTGTTATTCATCAACTTTTGTTCGTTATAACACTATTTATATTATGATCTTGCCATAAGTGACCATGTATATTGGTATATTGTGGGACCATGTGGGTATTTTGGATCCATTATGAAATATCCATGCCTCATCTAAATACATAAATTGCGATAATATGTCTTCCTTCATTTTATTACATTCTTTTAAAAAATGTAACCTTTTAAAAGCAATATCCGGAAATTCCATCAGTTTCCTTTGAAATAATTGTATTAAATAATGTGTGTATTAAAAAAAACCCACTGTTTTTATACATTTCATATATTTAATCTCTGATAGAGCTAGCATCGAGCTGATCTTGATTCGTCAGGCGCTTTGTATGAGGACGGTTTTTTTTCGGGTGAATTCAAGATTATAGTTTTAATTTTTTGAGATATTTCAGTGACCGTGCCCGTACTAATGTTTAGTGAAAGACTTGAAAAACAAGCAAATCATTAAAATAACATTTGCCGATTTATAACCTGTTATCACAACAAAATTACAAATTGTGGCAGGCAATACATTAGGTATCTTGATGACGTATGTATAGAAGTTCATTGAATATACTATATATGGTCCTCATAACGAATCTTCGGGACTTCAATTATAGTTGTTGTGTTGCATTTTCCTAAGTGCTCTCCATATGATACTTGTCTATGATATGATGATGTATGTTTTCCAACTGGTTATGATTTTACAAAAACGTCCCCAGGTTGACACAGGTTGTTGTCTTCTATATCTGCTCGATGTGGTTGTATTAGGGCAGTCTGTGCTAATTTTGCTCTTCATTACTCATAACTAACTAACTAATTTTAAAATTTTTGCAACAACATGATTAAACCCATATTTTTTAAATTAATGGCGTTTTTGTGATTTTTTGTAACAAATTTAGAAAATTCGATTATTTACTGCATATTAACAAATTGATAGTTTTTTTAACAGACAAATAACTTCTTTTTGTCGAAAGTATCGATATTTTTAGTCTTAGTATAACAATAAATGTATTAATTACGTTCTTCCTAGGTCATTTCACTCTATCATGTAAGCGTATTAATAATATATTGAAATATCGATATTTTTCTGTTTTTTTTTATCCAGAATAGGTGTCAAAACTATATATTTTCAGCAATCCGATATATTTTACAGGCCAATTATCAAAGATTGTTGGGACATCATTGTTTACGTATGTATCAAAGGTCAATGATTTTCTGAATATTGAGATTTTTCGTATTCATGTGGAAAAGGTAATCAAAAATGAAAATTTTTCCACAATTTTTTTTTACTAAAATAATAAATCCAAATATCTATTTATAAAAAAGGTATCAAGGTACTCGATATTTAAAAAAAAACTGGTTAAAGCTTGTTTCGAATTGTTTAAACAATAAATCAAGAATGTCGATATTTTTTAACAAACTTACAGTTAAACGACTTTTTAGTGTTTAGAGCAACAAATATAAAAAATATAGTGATGTTTTTTTTCGATTTTCGACATCTCAACCTCCATTTATAGTTTTTTTTTGGTCTCATTTAATTAATACAAATTATGCTACATTTGGATGATGTTTTTACGATTGGATGATTAGTTACAGCAGATGGCGTAACTTGTATTGCATCGGATGTTTTTCTGATTATATTAATGTTAACACTCTGTTCTTAGATTTTATTGTTTAATTTTTTTTAATGTGTTATTTTACTGAAGTGTAAAGAACATTTTTTCTCTCGGGTCCGCAGATGTGGAATTATGAGTTAAAAATGCGCCATTGGCGTGAAGTGACTTATGTTATATAATTTTTAAAAAAATGATGTTGAAATTTATTGAGGGTATATGTTAGTTTGGGCTTTTTAAAAGTTATGTCTGCCATACAGTAACTGGCAAACTTTGAAGTTTTTGTCCAGAAAGTTGGGAGATATAAGTTGATATGCAAACAGAGACATGACAAAATTACTTGTTATAAATTCGTGAAAATCTATCCAGAAAATAGGGAAGTCCTACACAACCACCGTTGTATTTCAACGCTTAATAATTTGGACAAAAGATCGAGGGAGTTTTAAAATGCATCCTTATATTGCCGGTTAACACTTTCCGCATGTTTCAATTCCTGAATTCCTGATAAGTTATTCTATCTTAATTAATAATTCTATAACATGTGACATTTCTAAAATTGTTAGAGATCTGTTCGCGTCATTATTTTTGTTATGTTACTAACAAAATTAAATTAGGCATACTGAGATGATTTTTATATCGGACATTTTAGAGCTGGCAGAAATTTCAAATATTGATATTTTCGTTGGCCCCTTAATGTCTTGGTTAATCCATGTTGGCCAAGATCCGGGGTTCTTTAGCATTATATCCGGTTATATGGGACGATTAAATCCCATAACTTTTTAAATTTTTTATTACATTGATTGTTGTTGAAGACTAACCTTCAATTTGTATTTACAATAGCTTAAATCTAAGTATATATATATATATATATATATATATATATATATATATATATATATATATATATATATATATATATATATATATATATATATATATATATATATATATATATATATATATATATATATAGGAGGACCCATTAATCCTAATTTATTCTCTAGTCTAATAATGCTTACTTATTAGCATTGTATTTACATTGCTCTGTAGGTCCATATAAAGTTTCTTATAGTATAATACATTTTATATAATTATATTTCAGCTTCTTTCTTTTGTTAATATGTTCCTTTCAGCAAAGTTTTACATTAATAGTTATTTCGCGATACTTAGCGTTGTTGCTATATAGAATAACAGTAAAAATCAAAATATAATCAGTAATAAAATGTAAACATTTTCCATTTGTGGAATATAACATGTTGTAATATAGATAAAGAATTGACCTCAATAGATTTACTTGTGGTACACCTGTTGTAATATATTTTATTGTAGAATGGTCTTCCTCTTATTTGATTCTAAACATTATGGCTTATGTAGTAGTAATAACGTAGATTATGAACGACGCCGTTGTACCAAACTTTATCGAAGGCATGTATCCTATCTAATAATTTAATAATCTAATAATCTAATTCCGAATATATATGGTTATATCCAAGAATACAACTGAACATATTTTTTTATCTTTGTGCACTTTTTCAACGACATCTATTATTCTTTACACCAGATCAATTGAATATTTTTTAATAAAGCCCCATTGACGTGTTTGTATTAGGGTTTTCTCTAAATTCCATATTTCATATATATTTTTAATGTAGCAAAACATTGTTACTAGTCGCGGGCTTGTATCCTACTGAGTCGTGGTCATAAATTTATATTTGTGATTATTCATAATTGTTTGTTGCGTCTATAACCAGTCTGGATAAGACTGAATATCTTCGGGAATGATCTCTAAGTTGGCCACTCGCCAATAACAACAATAATTTTTAAATTCTAATTTATTAATTAATTAACTTGGATAATATAATTAAGTAATAGTAATTGCGTAAGTTACGACATAACAATTTATTTTAAAACATGTTTAAATCATTAAGACATAAATATAAATTGAGTTTTTTCAGTTGCCTATTATATGTATGTTCATTGGTCATTTATTATTTTATGGTCCTATCAAGATGTTTAGTGTATTGTTTGCAGCGATTTGTAAATTCGTTTCAGAATCAGACAATATATTCCTTCTCATTTTATTCTACTTAAAAAGAGACACAATGCTGTCTGATTAGTTCGAGCACGTAGACGAATGAGCATATCAAAGTCGTCCAGTTGCCAGACGTATGCAAAATTCTTGAAAACAATAGTGATATGTGGTTATGATTCTAACCTATAAATTATTGTGTTGTCTGTTCATTTAACTGTAGTTTTTAGATGTACTATAATGTTAAAATAAATTATATTTGATAACATTTTTGTTCAATTATTTGATTTAGATTAGAATTTTTTGTATATCAAAGTTCCATTGAACTGAAATCAATTTTTTTTATTATTTAATTATTACATTGTTACTAGTCGTTTCTGTCTAACCTACAATTTGTCTTTATGATAATTTAAATCTAGGTATGTAACCCATCGGGCCTACATATTCATACATGTCACTGCTGTATTTTTTATTATATCCACCTCACTACACAACGCTACACAAGATCAGATGGTTTGCTTCTTTTGAGTCTGTGTCCTGTTCTGGTCTAGAGGTATCCAAGAGCTGCAATATTTCAATATTCTCATGAGAATGGAATCTTTCCTCATACCCCCTTGCAATTCTCTTGATTTCTTGACTGACTGTGGGTATCTGAAGGTCTTGATGTAGGTAATTGTAATGTAAGTTCTATAGTATTTGGGTGTGCCTACAATATCTTTCAGGACTTTTGCTTTTATGATTATATTATAATTTGCTTATATAATAGCAATTTATTATGTACTGATAATTGTGATTTTCATCCAAATAGCCAAAACATTTTCCTATATTTCAATTTTAGTTCTTTTCTATTCTTCTTTATATGTTCCTTCCAGCGAAGTTTTGCATCTAAATTCATTCCGAGATATTTAGCGTTATTGCTATATGGAATGATAGTGTTATTTAATGTTATTGGTGCTTGTACGGTCTGTTTATAGGTGAACTGTACATGTGCAGATTTACATTCATTAGTTCTTATTTTTCAAGCTTGTGTCCAATTATTTATTTTGTCCCTTGCCTGTTGTAATTTTCGTGAGGCTTCTTCACTATTGTCTCCGACAGGTATAACCGCAGTATCATCAGCTAATGTAGCCATTGTATTATTCTCCATTTCTGGTATATCACAAGTGTAGAGTAGATAAAGCATTGGTCCCAGTATACTTCTTGAATCTCAAAGTGCATGCGGCAAAATTGCGGCGTTCAAATTTAGTTGACTTATGTACAAAATAACTTTCAATAGACTATTGATGTATTACGAACACAAAGAATCATGTGTATTTTTAAATCAGCCCCGGTAGAGAGCGTTTGAGAAAGTAAACGATTGTTTTATGCGTCTGCACCACTCTCCATACGATCTATTGTTGACTGAGAGAGCCGATCTGTGAACGAACGAAACGAAGAAGAGAGAGCGAACGTCGTCGGTCCGGACGCGTTCCCATCGGCCCGACCCCATGGACAATATTTAATGAGAAATATGACACCGTTCAATGGACACTAAATATTTTAATTTCGTAAAACTTTACACCGAAAGATCGTATATATTTTCGTATAAGGTTCGAGAATTTATGCTCGGCCTGTTCGTATTTATTAAATTTTATTTCGCTTGAACTGGAATCGAACAGTTTAATAACCGAATTAGTGCTTGACGGGAATTCGATACTTTTTTCCACGACTCTCGTCGCCGGGCTCTTTTTCACTCTTTTCTTTTCCTGGTCATTTTATTTTTCCCATTCTACGCTCTTTAGCACTATTAGATGTTATCGGCCAATGGGTCTCTGTGGTTAAAATTAATTAATCAACTTATATAGTCTATTCAAAGTTTATTTATATATGGGTCACCGAAATTTGTGACGTCAAAACGTTGCAATGTTGCCGCATCAACTCTGAGTTTTAGTTCGGTTTGGCTTTGACATACAACGCAATTCTAATATAAATAAAATAATTGAACAAAAATGTTATCAAACATAATTTATTTTTACATTATAGTATATCTAAACACTACAGTTGATTATACAGCCACAATAATTTATAGGTAACAGTTAAAACCTCTTATCACTACTGCTTTCAAGAATTTTGCATACGTCTGACAACTGGACGCTGTCCGGTTGTGAGACGTACACAAAATTATTCAAAATATTAGTTAAAATCACAAAACATTATCTGTATATTTTGTGTATATAAGTTTTTCTGGACATACGTCATCAAGATATTTAATGTATTACCTGCCACAATTTGTAAATTCGTCTCAGGGTCAGACAATATATTCCTTCTCAATTTATTCTAGTTAAAAAGAGACACAATGCTATCTGATTAGTTCAAACACGTAAACGAATGAGCCTGTCAAAGTCGTTTCAAAATCTAAAAACTACAGTTAATTATACAGCCACAATAATTTCTAGGTATGAATTAAAACCTCTCATCACTTTCAAGAATTTTGGACGCTGTCCTGTTGTCTGATGTACGTAAAATTATTCAAAATATTAGTTATAATCACAAAACATTATCTGTATATTTTGTGGTTATAATTACTACAGGTTATAAACCGGCAAACGTTATATTAGTACTTTGATTATGTTGATAAATTTTAAATCGTCCCGCAATAAATCATATCACTTTGTTTGAAAATGCCGAAAAACAATAGATATTCAAGGTCACAAATTGACGTGACTTTAATAAGTTATTTCCAAAAGGAACGAGATAATGAAGGCCCCCTTTAGGCTTTAAATTCCGTTAGAGAGGTAATTATTGATGATATTAAATACTATAAGTTGGTGCAATTTTATTGAAAATGTTTTTAATGTGTTGCTGCTGCGCTGAATATTAGTGTAGGTACTGCAAATAACATCGCTTATAAAATGAAGAACAATAGGTTAGATTCAATATACGGAGGTCAAATATACGAGATGTGTGAGAACAGTGAGTACACAAACTATTTTATCGATATAAATATAATTTCATAAATTATTTCAGAGAAAATTGTTAGTCTAGAAAGTATACATAAAAGAGTAAGGGACATGAAGTTTTTTGAGTGATATAAGACATTCCCTTCATAGACTCTTACAGGGCATATGATTTAAATGGTGTAAAGATAACCCTCGAAAAGGTCTAATGGAACTTCCAGACATTGCCTTAAAAATAATTAAATTTTTAAAGGTATACAATATGACCAAGAAAGATAAATTATTTGAATATCTGTATCTTGATGAAACTTCGATTTTTCAAAATGGTTCGTTTGGACACTCTTGACAAGACATTAACAAAAAAAGTGTAAAGACAACAAAAATTGTTGAAAAATGATAAAACTTACAATAGAATGAGATTAGGTTTTGTTGATTATAATATTTATTAAAGTAATAAAAGTTGCAAATATGTTGTTATTCATGCAGGAAATAAGAATGGTTTTATTCCTGGTGCAGAATTAGTGTTTTCCTCCAAATCCTACTATCTATGGAGAAACATAACATGCTTTTGTTATGGTTTGAAAATCACCTGTAGGAACCATCAGTTATTATTTTGGACACTCAACGATACGGCAACATTGCGACGTTTTGACGTCACACATTTTGATGACGCATAGATAAATAAACTTTGAATAGACTATAGATACTTTTTCTGTTCGAACATTCTTGAGATCTTATACGAGGGTCTTGCTACAATTGTTAAAATTGCAAAGATCTAATTAGCTATGTAGAATAATAGCTATGTATTAAAGAATTCGGTATTACACCTTCCCAGATTTATTTTTTGGTAATTATGTGGATCGGTGAACAAAAGACGAGATAATACGGTGGTGGCTTACGTGATGTGAACGTTATTTATTGACGTTAAATTAAATAGAAAAATACAATAGATGAAAGGGCAACGGTGCAGTATTACTTGAGGAGACGCTTAGGTTGTTGAAGGTGGCATATCTGAACTGAACGATAGTCGGTGACTGAGTCAAAAGAGTAAAATTCTGAATATATTACGTACAAAGAGCTGTGAAACCGGGCTATGTGAGAAAAATTAACTGATTTATAAGATGGTAAAAATGTCTGATGAAACGGAATATACTGACGTGGGCAGATATTTTCGGATGCTGGTACCGCTGTTAATATATTTTGGCCCTACGTATATTGCTGTTGAGATTGAGTCACCTCCTACCGGCCTAGAAGTTTGTTCCGGGTAATCTTGAACATTTTTAACAAACTTTACATAAAGAAGCTAAACTATATAATAGAAAAAAGAAAAATTATTCCAGAACATCAGTTTGGGTTTCACTATAAGCATGAAACTACAGAACAAGTGCATATACTTATAAACAAAATAAACATGGACCTACATGCCAAAAGATATTGTTCGGCTACTTTCCTAGGCATATCTCAGGTGTTTGACAAAATATGGAATACGGACTTTCAGGTTAAGTTAACTTCTCTCTCATCCGGATTATCAGTTACTAAAATCGTAACTCACTGATAGACATTTTACTGTAAAACAAGGCGATATTATATTCAGGAGACATTTCTTCTTCGTCATTCATTCTACAAATCCACCTGGAGCAAATATAACTGTGGTTGAAGACATGGTGTATTAAAGCCAATGAAACAAAATCCACCCATATAACTTTTATACTGCGAAGAAGAACATGTCCACCAATGGATATCGATTATTGTGAACTCCCCCAAGCAGAGGATGTTAAATATTTTGGTATGCATTTAGATCGACGCCTAACCCGGAAGAAGCACATACTGTCTAAACGGAAACAGCTTGGACTTAAATTATATCAAATATATTGGCTCATCGGACGCAAATTCATGTTATCATTAGATAACAAGGTATTTCTGTATGAGTCTGTACTCAAGCCTATTTGGTCATATGGAATCCAACTATAGGGTACCGTTAGCATATCTAATATATCCATCATTCAATGGTTTCAAAATAAAGTGTTGCGTGTAATTGTTGATGTTCCGCACTATGTTTTAAATGAAGTAATACAACGCCATATTCATCTAGAACCTATAACGAGTATAATTCAACATGTTTTTTTTGAAGTACTTCGAAAGAGTGCATCCCAAGGTAATCACTAATCAGCTAAATATGCGACGTGATGGTGATAATATAATAAGATATGCTAATTGCCTATTGGGCAGATTGTGCAACCACTAAGAGTAATAAAAAAATCGTTAGTGTGGCACTTGAATTGGGCATGCCGAAAAAAATATCTATATATCGATATATCGCTACTTTTTTCAATGATGCAGCACGCAGTAGACGTCCAAATAAGCTGGTAAAATAACAAAACGTGCGCAAATTAGCTAACATCGTAAATATATCAAAAGGACGTTTTGGTTTTATATTGCATGAGCATTTGATTATGAAAAAGCTCTGTTCGAAGTTGGTGCCACGTTTGCTTGCTGTTGACCAACAACAAGAACGTGTTGATGATTCTCAGCAGCATTTGACCATGCGAACATAATAAACTGGAATTTTCGCGTTGATTTTTTACAATGGATGAAACATGGATCCATCACTTCATTCTGGAATCAAAACGATCGTCATCTGAGAGGACAGCAAATGTTAGAGCGGCGCTGGAATGATTGTGGCTTTTGATGGAGATTACTATGATGAATAAAGCCAATTGTGAACAAAAAGAAAACGTTTTCTTTTTTTACGCCCGGGGTTTTACAGCCCATGTCGAAAATGACCCATCTCACAAGACATCCTGTTTTACCCAGCCTGGTTACTGGCGTGACTGGGATATATTATATTTCTCGCTGGATTTTATATGCCTTTTGAACAATCGCGGTTATAAGCAATCACAAACATGAATTTATGACTAGGCTCCAGCAGGATTTGAACCTGCGACTATTGTAACAGTAGGAGGAACGTCTTGTGGCCTGGACCACTGGACCAACCAAGCTGGCATCTGAGGGAATTACTAATTGCGTTACTAAAATAGCTATGTCATTATCGTCTTGTATTTTTCAAAACTTTCAGCCGTACCATCCCTAGAAAAAAAGTCTTTCAGGATTTTTAAACAGGTATAAGTTCTATAAAACAGTCTAGACGACGTTTGCAATAACGTCAGGGGAATCTCAAATCAAGTAGTTCTAAATCGACGATTATTCTCTTTCTCGTTCTCCACGAAGGAATAATGATAAAACAATGGTATGTATAGGTTGTTAAAAAGTCAGTGCTATCGGTAATGGTATACGTGAATGCCGATCGTATTTCATATTTCACAACGGACGGCATAAAGACCGTTGATAACCGATCGCAATATAAAATTTCTGAAGACAAAATAACGAATATCGTCGACCATAGAACGACCGTTCACCTTTACGTCGTCGCTAGATCGCGATACTGGACAAATTAAGTAGTAGTCTCAGCATAATTACTTTTATTTTATTGAGACGGGACATATAGGAATAATGGATGACGTCTGGTGTAATTGGTCTATGACCATTTCAGTAGTTTGTCTTTCTCAAGCATATTGCATTAATATAATTTAGCATAATATTGGAACTATTGAAGATCGGTTGCACGAAGATCATTTACATGCCACTTTAAATTTGGTCTCGGATGATCTGTTACCAATTGCTCATGGAGAGTATTTATATACCGAGGGACAAACTTATCTTTAACTATCTTGGTTCTCATAGTATGAATTTAAATTATGAAATGTGAAAAAGTTTAAACTATTAAATTATTTTCAAATGCTAATTTATATTGAGGAAAGAGACGGCGATACGAAACGACAGAGTTTTTACCATTTTTTGAGCCTTTTTTTGGACTTGTTGTAGACAATTTATCGTTTGGAATCAGGACTATAGTAGGAAACCTAAAAGATCGGGCAAAGGTTTTTTTTTTAATTTTTAGAAGATATTTCTTAATTACAAATTGGTATATCGTTGCACAATGGTGCAACATAACAGCGCTAACGTTTTATTGATTCTGGAGTTCCTTTATAAACCTTTCCGTGACTGGTTTCAGTAATGCCAGGTGCAAAATGGGACGCAGCTTGGCAAGGTGACGCAGTGAGGTCTTCTTTCATTTTAAACGCTCACCGTCACTTTTTGGTGAAAAACTACGATAAGAACCGCACTGTGCCGTTAGCCAAAACTGCGTCACGGCTGCTAAGCAATAATGCGTGGTAGCTATTGTTCCTTAAATACACAAAATCTCGCCGTGACAGCGTTGTGTCACGTCACCAAGTTGCGTCCCATTTTGCGACTGGACTAAGGCAAAGTTTTCGGTGGAAAATTATCGCTTAAGTATTTTGTGGATTAATTTGCAGTTGCCAAAATATGAGCCATTTGGTGAAAGCGTCATCCGCATAGAACGGATTGTACTGTGGATTGTGGACCACCAAACTGGATGAACCTCTTACTTGACAAAGAATCAAGGACTTTAATTTGTGATGGCTGGTTTTTCAATATGACTGTACCAGGTTTACTTGAATTTTAAACCATTACACCACATCCAACAATATTGCTCCCATGAAGTTCTTGTCATGAGAGCGTACAGTATTACTTTTGGCAAATTTTAATACTGACTCAGAAGATTGGTTCGACGGTAGTTAGAGGGTGTTCATTTGTCTCCTTCTGTTGGAGAACAACAGTATGTAATATGGAGATACTAGAGAAATGGGCATACTTACTACTTTGTTAGGTCATTGAGTTGTTTCTGAGGAAGATTTTTAACATATAGTGTTTGGCCACCAAACCAAACCAAATCAAACCTCCTTATATTATTTAAAAACTTATATTGATCACCGTGTTACTATTATATCTGAACAGTAGAGCATATGGAACGAAAAATAAAGATTTTTGATGTTTTTGTTGTTAAAGATCCTTAATGTTTAATATTTAATAGTGATTTCAATTTTTATGTTTAAGAAGTAAGCAATTGATAGTTTTGTCTACAAATTTTTACCTTTAAATATATTCTGCTCAAATAGACCAATTATATATAATATTTACTTTTATTATTGAGATTAAAGATAGAGGAACAATGAATGGTGTCGTATAATTTTCTGTCATCAGCTCATTAGCCGGTTTGCCATAATATTTGTATTACGAAATCTTAATTTGTCATACATATGTCATTTACATGAGACTGTACTATTGGGAATTGACTGTATCACCAATCGTTCGTTAATTATTCGTTTATAACTAATTGAATCATAATTTACCCCTAATTGGTTACTTTGAATAACTACCTAATCTGTGCCACATATTATTATTTTATTATAGTCGTTTCTAAACTTCGCGTCTTTTATGAGTGCTATGAAAATAAATCCCAACAGCGTCAACCTTTTTTTGCTGGAAAGTATTAGCGCCTATTATATATAACCATTTTATTAATTTAATTTCCACCCAGCTTTGGTGACCATACACCATGGATTGCAAATTTGTGTCCAAATTTTTATAGGCTATGTTAGTTCATAGTAGTTTATGTCTATAGGACTTTGAGCACCTTCAGTACACTTTATAGGTTATCATTAACTCCGATACTCTTGTCTGAGAGTACTATTGCCAACCCTATGTCGGTTTTTTCTATTCTTGATAAGTAAAATATATCAGCATATATATATATATATATATATATATATATATATATATATATATATATATATATATATAAGTAAGATGATTCCAGTTAATTAAATGAATTCAAACAAAGGTTAAATCATTTGAAAGGAGAATACCCTGTAGAATCCTAACGACTGCATCAGTTATTCAATGTGTATGATCTAAAACAAAAAGTTATATTTACTTAAAAAATAACTTAATTTAACTGAAAGAAACAGTGACTTGTTAGAATGATTGTAGAGACAATAGAACAAAGCAAACAGTGCCTAACAGTACATTAAAAGAAACTATAAGAATAATAGGTTAATGTCCATATAAAGAAAATTAATTTTTTCTCAACACACAGTATATATAATATCACTTGGATTGATTTTATCTGAACCTGTCGATTCTTTAAGTCTTTTTATGTGTTTGTGAATATATAGAACAGTACCGAGAATTGTACAATAATGAGTAAAAAGCGACAAAAAATGGTCCATGCTTTTTGAGAATTATTCCGGTTAAAGGATCCAATGTAGTTCAGGGACATAAAAGTACTTATGGTTCTATACAACGGAACTCATTGAAACCTTATTTTTCGATCTGTGTTGAAATTAGAACTGAATCATTCTGTCTATGGACTTGCTTCGATTTATTTATGGTACGCGTCAAAAGAAATCATAAAACTATAAAGGGCCTTGATACTGTTCGGTGATTTGGAGGGAAAGCGTTAAAAGCGACATCAATATTCCGTTTAGAACGCATTTTCGTGTTACCAAACAAACACGAATTTTACAGTAGCCTTCCCGAGAAAGAAAAAAACGACAATACAGCGAAAACGGAAGAAAACCAGAGTTTGATTTACGATGTTGTTACGCTTTTACGCCGGCTTTAACCGTAACACATGGTCTCGGAGAGAATGGACAGTAGCAGCGAAATGGTGACCATAAAGTCTCCAGAGGGAAGGTGCTCGACAATGGGTCGATCTCTCGATTTACAACTGTCGTTTTGGTAATGCTGGAACCGTTCAATGGCCACCCGTCGATTGTTGGACCAATTATCAACTGCCAAATGGCTTTATGGTGCGATACTAACCGATTTGTTTGGATCCATGATGCAGCGACTTCTTGAGCAACAACGACTGTCAATAAACCATGATTTTGTCATAATTTAGATTTATGATATTACACCGATTTTTGGTGAAATATTTTACTGATTTTTAGTTTTTAATAATATTTACTAGGGGTCGTTCAGTGGTCGAAATTCGACCACATTTGATGTACAGAGAATAATTAAAAAGTGATGTTATGATTACTAAAACTTACTTTGACAATATCATAATAATATCATGGAATATATTTGATATGATATAATATTAATTAAAGTAATATATGTCTGCATATTAATACTTATTATATATGCAAACTATCTCAAGTAGTGACCACGGCTAGTGACTTAGGTGGATAAAGTAAATAATCAAAATTATTGATCTCATTGCATTACCGTTAACACCCTAATATTTAGCAATGATTTAAAATGTTTAAAAATGACTGTTAATATTTCATAGTTTCTTCTATTTATCCTATGTATTCTATCTATGCAAATTATGTAGTTCTATTCAAAGTTTATCTGTATATGCGTCATCAAAATTTACGACATCAAAACATTGCAATGTTGTCGCATTAACTCCGAGTTTTAGTTTAGTTTGGCTTAGTAATCTAAGAAAAAATTATTGAACAAAAATGTTATCAAATATAATTTATTTTAACATTATAGTACATCCAAAAACTAGAGTTAATTATACAATCAAAATAGTTTATAGGTAGAGTTATAACCTCTTATTACTATTGCTTTGAAGAATTTTGCATACGTCTGACAACTGGACGACTTTGACAGGCTTATTCGTTTACGTGCTTGAACTAATCAGACAGCATTGTGTGTTTTTTTAACTGGAATAATATTTTTTTATAAAATCTTTATTAGATACGCTTCGTACAATCTTAATTTACAATTAATTTATTAATACTTTTCCTATGTACTTGGATTAATTAACAAGCAAGACGAGTGCGAGAAAATACATCAGTATGTATTCCTCAATTATAAAATTATAATTATTAATTAATTATTAACTTATAGCTATAGTTTACACTAAATGTATATACTTTATATAAGTTCGTATGGTTTTGTTCGTTTCAATTTCCTGACATCCTGCGCGCTGTCCAGCAGTTGTATTGCTTCCACGTTAGTATGATTTAGTAATCTTCTTTCGTGTTTCAAGGCGAAATCTTGTATAACTTCGCAAATCCATTTGATTTCCAGGTCATCGTGCGGTTCTTTATTAGTTACGTAGCGATAGGCATTGGTAATCAATCGAAGAACCTTGTTTACAGCATTATATGACTAGTTAATTTGAATTTTTAGTGCAACTCCATATTTGCACCCTATAGGTCCAAATTGGCTTTATAATTGTATTATAGATCAACCTCTTTGATTTTAGATCAAGTTGGGACTATCTTCCGACTAACCCGTATAGTTGTTTTATTTTGGTTCTAATGTGTTTTGCTTTATGTCTAACGTGATGCTTCCAATTTAATCTACTGTCAAGATGGATTCCAATTCATCTAGCTGATTCTGCTTGAGGAATCGAGCATCCATTGAGTGATATAATTAAGTTTTGATTATTTCGCCTCAATGCAAAATTAACGTGGACAGATTTGGAGTTATTAAGTTGAATTTTCCAATCTTTCGTCCATTTGTAGATTTTGTTGACTGCCACTTGCACTTTTTCTATTGCGCTAGGCAGAGATATATCTTTTTCCATAATAATTGTGTCGTCAGCAAAGGTTCCAAGAAGTGTTTCTTTTGTTGCTGGAATGTCAGCAGTGTAGAGCAGATACAGGAGAGGTCCTAAGACGCTACTTTGTGGAACTCCAGCCGAGATATTTTTAAATGTCGAGAACGCCATTTCGTACGATACTCTAAATTTTCTTCCGAATAAATTTGACTCCAGCAATTGACAATAGTTACGCGGTAACAATTTGCTTATTTTACAGATTAATCCCATATGCCAAACCCGATCAAAAGCTTGTGAGACATCCAGGAATATTGCAGGGCAGTATTTCTTTTCCTCAAACGCTCTTCAATAGCCGCAGTTACTCTGTGCACTTGATCGATTGTTGAATGGTGATTTCGAAAACCAAACTGGAAATCTGGTATTGTTACCAAATGTTTAACACGTTTAAATATCAGTTTCTCAAATAGCTTTGATATTGCAGTAGCAGGAAATGGGTCTGTAAGATTCGACTTGTTCTGCAGGTTTGTCAGGTTTTTTGAATATTATTATTTGAATAACATTGTAGGAATGTTCGTCGGGTCGGTCGGTCGGTCGAAATGTGTGGCTGCCGCTGCGATCATTTATCAGAACACTCACTACTATCTTTGGAAGGAATTTGCACGGAAACTAAAAACACTGGTTGAATCAAAGTTGTTTATTCTAACTCACGATTGATACATGTGGTCGATGGGAGGATTGACAGGATATTAGGTTAAGGTGAAGGAAGTACGGTAGCGCTGTGGAAGTGGTACTGTTACAGGGGGACGGTGATAAGAAAAAAGAGCAAGACGTCGTCGTGATGGCCTTTTATACTCCAGAACTGCATGGTACCAATCCACCGGCGTTGCCAACCTTTGTAGTTGTTGATGGTGAATTGGTGGTGGCCTAAAGGGTCGTGGCGGTCGCCACAACATAATTAGTTGTATCACTTTAAAGCATTCCGGGGCATGCTTCAGCCTTAAATAGGCATTAAATATATATGTCGACATGATGATTGCTTTTCGTGGCAGTTCTTTCAATAGTCCGGGTGAAATGTCATCTATACCAGGTGCCTTTTTGGATTGAGGTTATCAATTTCAGTGGCAGCTTCCAGTGGAGAAATTAGATTTAGATCTACATCGGGTAACTGGAATAAAATGAGAAGGAAAATATTGTCTGATTCTAAAACGAATTTACAAATTGCGGTAGGCAATACATTAAAGATCTTGATGACATATGTACAAAAAACTCCGAATATACTATAGTTTCATTTTAACTACCACATATTTTTATTATTTTATTTATGTATTCATATAATCTTTATCATTTTTTCCATATTTCTCACCTAAAATAAATTTTTAAATTAACTTGCTTATTGCCTATTACTTGCTATTTGCTTATTTATTCCACCCTTAGATGTTAAGAGTAGTAGCTGTCATATTTTCCCACCAGCAGATATGTTTATTTCAAGCTCTTGGTTTGGGTATATCTGGAATCTCACCCTTAATTTACCTTCTATCTTCTATTAATCTATGGCTTCCGTTAATCAAGTGCTTTCTGTTTTGTCTTATGCCAAACATGGGAACTCACACTCACTCATACTCTCTATGCAACTGTACGAAAAATGAAAATTATTTATAATTATATATTATTTAACAATTTATGTGGATATTTTTATGTAACTTTATGTGGCATATTATTTATCGAGATTAAGGGTTGATTTTGTATTATGCTATACTTGAACTGTTGAATGTGTAGAAAAATGTTTGAAAGAAAACTTCATAATACATTCAGATGGCATTAAACCTATAGGAAGCGAGATATTGCAAAAAACTAATTTTGTGACCTTTGATTTCTTAGACTTGAGACCATTAGAGTGTCAAAACAAAAGCTTATGCGGACTTACAGCTTAATATAATCATTCCAAGGTTGACCCTCGTTTTTCGTTTATATGGCTGGATTAATATATGTTTGTATTAAATAACGTAATGATACTTATACTACTAAAACAGTAACTATTGTCCTATAACTATATAAAATTATTCAAAATAATTTAGACACTGGGATACGATTAATCGTCCACTTTATGTACATCATCACTGAGTAGTTGTATTTTTTAGCTCAATCCATCCCTACTTTGTTATTATAATATACATCTTACTATTCACAATTGCTAATTTAATGTCTTCAACTTTCATATCAAGTTATAGGGTCTAATATTAAAAAACGATTTTGGAAAAACACCAAGGAAGGATTTCTTTGGGTTATTACAAAATCTAAACCAATTTAAAAGTTGAATGTGATATGGATAAGAAACTAAATTCTATCTTGCTTCGATATTAGTTATAAGTTGTAATATCGAAAAGAAATGGTGAGAATACACCAGGGGAACACAAGAAAAATTAGGTATTAAGCTAATAAATATGTATGATATTGTATAATAGCGAGAAACTCTTGAATTATATTAAAAAGTCATTAATTAAAACTAATAAAACAATAGCTTCATAAGTCTCCAATACTATTAGCATATTTATGACCATATGCGGTTTTGTGCTTACAATTATGATGATAATACAGAAGTCATTTTAATATCAAAACTTCACTAGAATAAAGTTTAAAGAAATTAATAATAGCAGTGATAAATAATATAATTTAACATTTTTTTTATTAATATTATTCTTTAATTATCAGAAAATGAAGATATTTTATTTTAATTAGTATTACATAATAATGTTTGATACCTGTATACATATGAAAAATTTATCATCATTACAGAGTTAGGAAATAGGATGAAAAATATGATATGAATAATGATATGATGAAATTAATAGGAATATGCATATATATATATATATATATATATATATATATATATATATATATATATTCCTATTAATTTCATTTAAGTGTTGACAATTCATAAAAGAATATGGTATTTGAATTACGGTCTTGTTGGAAAATGAGGGTTTGATTTATTTTTATGTTTTCAGGATCATTCCAATGACTGTTAGTTAATTACTTACTTACAATTTTTTGGCTGAAACTGAATATTTGTTGCTGATTTTAACTTTTATTCAGTAATTCGTTTACTTATCATCTACAGTGAAACTGTTATATCTTCGGCTTGATAGCAAGTAATTTGTCCTTCTACGAGATTTTTTATTAAAACAGTAAAATTGGCTGTTCTTATTAATGTTGTTTATCATTCAATGAAATAAGAAATTACTGATTTTGCCTCTATTATACTTCAACATTTAACAATTATAATTAATGACTGTAGTAGATGGAAGCCATCCAATATAACTAAAAACAAATAATTACATGTTAAAAGATATTGAACAAATAGAGGAGCGTTGGAATGAGTTTATTATTCTGGAAGGAGTACGTTGAGGGATACCAGGTGTACCGGAAAGTTGCTAGCGTTCTTTTAGAAAATAAAAACTACATAATTTTCAAGAAAATGGAAAAATGTATTTATTCAAACTGTTGTCCATTCCATTCTGTATGCATTGTCTATCCTTAAGGCAATTTATGAATGCCACTCCAAAAAAAAACTGTTTGCTGTTTAGGCAAAACCATTCATCAAGCCATTTTCTAACTTCTTCGAAATTGGAGAAATCTGGTCTGTAAGCGCGCAAGACGAGGCGTTATCGTGCTGTAAAATTACTTTACCATGTCTTCGGACCCATTCTGGGCATTTTTCAATTAATACGTGGTTCAAATTGAGCACTTGTTGTCGGTAGCGATCACTATTAACTGTCTCACCAGATTTCAACAGTTCGTAATACACCACTCCTCTCTGGTCCCAAGAAACACTGATCATTGTCTTCCGACCAAAACAATTTGGCCTTGGAGTATATCGCCCGGCTTCGTCAGGCGTGGTTATTCGTGGTTATCATCACGATTTTTTGGTTAGGGTTTTCAAAATAAATCCATTTTTCGTCATCAATCACTATTCGAACAGACAGAATAGAACATAAATGGCTTTCGATCCTATATATGAAGCTGCATATCATTTTCCATCCATCATTTTTCTTTTCTTTTAGATTTTTACAATCCCTGGTAATCAGTCACTGGTCGTTTCTTGGACCACATTTAACGCTTCTGCCAATTGTTTTGAAAAAGTTTGGGTTGAGTCTTCATTCAATATGTGTGTTTGCATGTTTTCAAGCACAAAACTTGACCTTTTCATAGAGGTATGAATGTATGATAGTGTTACTTTCGCAAAATATTTTACAGTATAACTTAGAAAAACCAAAAGCAATAATGACTTTTTGGTACACCTGGTGTAGTTAATTTCTGTATTGCAATTTACAGATTAATTTGCTAATTATCATACCGTATAGACTGTATTCATCAAAATGTTATTAAATAGTCTTAAGCCCCTTTATAAAAGTATATTAAATATTAAAATTATTTATAACAAAGTATTAGATTTCAAGATCATGTTTGTGTAGTTGTGTACATAATCAAATTACAAATTTTCTTTAAATAATTTTGCTAATCTAGCTGTATGGATGGCAGTTTAGTAAATAGTCATAGATGATCATTTATCTGTTTTCGATTTTGCGGAATTTCTCTGCGGTCTTATCTCGAGACCGCCGGCTGTCCCGACTAAACCGAATGGTAAATTAACCATCCATTGACACACCTTCGCGTTCCTTCTTCGCCGACCGGAAAAAGAAACTGAATGGAGCCGGAGCAGCGGGAAAACGAGAGAAAAACGAGAAAAACAAACGAACATCTTTCGCGCCGGCCTACTACTACGTCGGATTCGTGTTGTTTTACCGTTCAATTGTCGCCCTCCGGTGGAAACAATGGCACTGCCCGACAAACAAAACGATCCCCAGCATCTTTGTTAGGCTGCCGACATTGTTGGCTTCGACAAAAAGTGCTAATGAAGGGAATCCGTCTTGGTTTAGGTCGATTGTTGTTACTGGTGGTTAACGGGTTGAACATTGTGAAATTGTCGAAACAAAAGCTCTAAGTGTTGTTGTCAGGGTGGTCTAAATCAGACTGATAGAGACGATAAACAAGCGGCCGCTTTGGAAAGAGGCGTGTTCTAGTTTATAACACCCATTTCTATTCTTATTATAGCTAAGGTATTTTTTATCCTTAAATTGTATACGACGTTCTTTTTAAAGCCTTTGATATTTAAATTTTTAACAGGTCAATTGAAAAGTCCCCGGCCTACCATAGTAAAACACATTTTTTTTTTAAATTAATTTTTGCGCCGATTATAACGACCCTCCAATTTTTCGATATCATTTTTGTAGTACGATTTGCCCTTTGCTTCAAAAGAGGCTTCAGTTTCGGCGATCACCTCTTCATTCGACTAAAAATTTTTCCCAGCGGGCATTCTTTTGAAATCTGAGAGCAGGAAATAGTCGCTGGGGCCAGATCTGGAGAATACGGTGTATGAGGAAGCAATTCTAAGCCCAATTCATGGATTTTTGCCACCGTGTTAACTGACTTGTGACACGGTGCATTGTCTTGGTGAAGCAGCACTTGCTGTTGATGGTCCTTCATTTTCAAGGTAGTCAGTGAAAATTATTCCGTGCGCATCCCAAAATACAGACGCCATAACATTTCCAGTCGACTGTTGCATTTCCCACGCTTTGGAGTGGGTTCATCGTCTACAGTCCACTCGGATGATTGCCGATTGGACTTTGGAGTGAAATGATGGAGCCATGTTTCATCCATTATCACATATCGACGCAAAAACTCGGGTTTATTATGCTTGATCATCTTCAAACACTGCTTCGAATCATCAACTCGTCGTTGCTTTGGTCAAAAGTGAGCTTGCGCGGCATCCACTTTGCGTAGAACTTTCTCATACCCAAATATTCATGAATGATATGATGTACACGTTGAGTTGATATCTTTGGAGTGACTGCTATTTTATTCAATTGCAATTTATGGTCATTCAAAATCATTTTGTGGATGTTTTAAATGTTTTCGTCGATAACAACCTCTTTTGGGCGTCCACTGCGTTCACTAAACTAGCATACCAATCCTTGGTGGTTGATTTTCCTGGGACAGTGCCCGGAAACTCGGCATCAAACCAAGTTTTTGCTTTTTAAATACAATTGCAAAATACTATAATTCACAAACTAATGATCCGAAAGCTGAAATTATACACCTATCTTTTGAGGGTTACAGCTAACTAAAAAAACCTATGGACTTAAATCTAGTAGCACCATCTATGTGTTAGGCCGGAGACTTTTCAATTCACATTTAGTATATGCTAAAATTATTAATTATTTATTTAAACATATTTGCTTCTTCAAAATATTCTGTTTGAATGGACCTGAATCAAATCCTAGTCTAGTCTCAGTAATGTTCCGAAATGACTTAGTTTCACATTAGGTTAAATGACGATCTTGTAATGTGAGGATAAATATATTACACTTACACACTTTATACAAGTTCGTATGGTTTGATTCGCTTCAATATTCAGATTCTTGTACGTTATCTAGTTGTTGTATTGCTTCAACGTTGCTGTAATTTGGTATGCCTTGCCTTTAATGACCGTATCATCTGCAAATGTTTCAAGAATTGTGTCTTTTAGAAGTTTGCAGCAGATATAGGAATTGTCTCAACACTTTATCCAGCATTTCTCCTGCTGTAATAGGTTTGAGTGTTGATTATATCCATTTGTTCGATATTAAATTGTCGTTAGAAAAGACACAATTCCAAAACTTGACAATAGTTCTGTGGACATAATTGTCTCAAATTTTTAATCAGTTCTCAAATGCCATAGCCGGTCAAATGGCTATTAAATGCTCAGGAATGTTAGAGAGTAATACATCTTTGTTACTCTGAGCACTTGGTTAATTATTCAATAATGATTTCAAAACACAAACTGAAAATCTAGTATATTTATAAATGATATAACATGTTTTACCAGTAGTTTCTAAAAAAATATGGATATGTGAGGTAGTAAGTAGCAAGCAAGGTAGACTCGTAATGTCCGAGTTGTACTGCCTGTCCATAGCATATGCATGATTTAAAGTAATTTTGAGTTTTAACTGAGCATGTATATATATATATATATATATATATATATATATATATATATATATTGTATATTTCCTTTATCCTATATAGACAGTAAAAAAAACTATGTTTTATCAAACTAGATCAGTAACTAGGTCAGATATATTAAGGATTCCAATTTTAAACTTCTTTATGGATATATTTCTAGTGTATCAATATGTTTCAATAAAGGTCACGGTGACCTAAGTTACTAAATCACAAAAATAATAACCAGGAGATTGAAGCGAACTAAATTACACAAACTCTTAAATATAGCTTAAGTAGTCTAACCTAATTTTAATTTGGGAAATACATACTGATCTACTTCTTCCTCAAACGTCTTGTTTGTTGATTAAGATTGTACTAACCATAAATAATAATACTAATGTAAGATGTAATTAAAAAAAATGATCAAATTGATAAACGTTTTTACAACTTCTATTTTCAAGTATTGGATCATTACTGAATGGTCGTTACAAACTTCAGTTAAATTGGGAGTTAAATTTTTAACTATAAAGGCACTTAATGTGAAAACAAAAATAGTCAGAAAGAAGTTGCTATGGAACGTAAACTAATTATGATTCAAGCAACTGCGATGGTATTTTAACGCAACTTATGGATCAAAAGGTATCAAAATAACACAAAATCACTAACGAAGAGTAGTGTTAGGCTTCGAGCTTCATCAAGTTTAAGTCCTTTGCGATGAATTCACTAATAAGATATCTCCTTTTTAGGTATAAAGTACACAGAACCGCTATCAATAGCAATAAATATTAGGTACATAATTTTTTTATTTGAAGCATTAGTGAAAAATTGGTCCAATATATCGTATTTTTTCAGTCAATTTACGGATTCCATATTGAAAGGACGATTTATCTCTTTGTGTATGTATTTTATTTGATATTTTCGTAAGAAGTGAAGCGTTGCTCAGATCGGTCACGACTTTTTTATCGGAACAAGTAGTAATCATAAGGAGCAAGGTCTGGAGAGTACTACCACCCCACCGGTTTCTCAGGCATTTTAAAATTTCAAGTATGTCTCCACCGGTTTTGCAACATATGGTCGAATGTTGTCATGCTGAAGAGTAACATTGCTTGAAAGTCCAGTAATTTTCTATATTGTATTTGACTTAAACACATAAATTGTAGTTAATAACGATCTCTATTGATTGTTTCATTAGGTTTTAGCAGCTCGTAGTAACCACATTGTACTGCATATGACAAAACATTTTTCAATGTCTCTTGACTATGATTCATATATACCTCAAACAATTGGAAAAGGTTTCTTGTGTTACTCCCAAAAAGTTTTGATATCCATCTTGTGTTTTACATGGATCATAGTTTAGTTTATCGAACGCCTTCTGATCCTCATTTTCAAATTTTTTGGCAGTCCAGAACACTCTTTGTTTAGTTGATATATTGAAATCGGTGAAGCTTCGTTACCATAAGCTTCACCAGCGTTCGATAACATTCAGTTGCCTATTTTTTTTTTTTTCGAATAGAAGCAAAAAATTGAACTTCCCGCAAATGCGATTTATTCGTTACAAATTCAAACATTTTCAACATATTGGAAATTTTTCGATCACACTTCGATGAAAAGACGTACTAATAAGATAGGCTTCAACATGAAATTAGTTACAAATTTACTCTATACGATTTAGTCTGTTGTAAATCTTTTAAAATTAATTTATAGGCCTAATAAATGGGAAGAGATGTAGTAACGTGAGTTTGTCCGAGTAAAACAATGTGAATGAATAAAAATGGATGCCGTGGTGAGTGAGTCACGGGCTCGTTAGGCATGGTTTTCTTGGGAAAAATCGAGCGTGGCAATAAAATCCGTTATCTATCGGTGGTCGGCGCTGCGTTGAAAACTAAAAGGCGACAAACCACCTCGTGACGTTGCGGCCTTCTGCGGGCGCAGAACCGATAGATAAATATCAGCGGGCGCATCGGGCATATCGGGCGGGCGGGCGGTTGGCCACGGTCGTTTTTAGCCTGGGCCAAACCGACGAACAAGAACCCGATTTATGGCGTTGCATTTAATAAAAGGCATTTTAATAAATTCATATGATTCGCAATGGTACCGGCTGCCTACGCTTGCCGACCTCCGAGGTCAAGTTCCCAGGCGATTGCGTGGGCACATATTAACAAGGTAGTCATATCTTTCAGTCGGCGTACTATTAATTTCACGCCTTTAGAGGAAAGGCTGACAGTCCCGGGAGGATGGCGAGCACCGAGACCAAGACCGGCCAGATAAACGCTCATGTCTCGGACCGATCCCGTCATATCGCACGTTGTGTCCTCTTCATCATCTTCACGTTTTTACGTCGACGTGGCTTCTTCCGTCTTCCTACATAAATAAACCGTAAACGACATCGTCATTATTCATTCACCAATCTAATATCATAGACTCATCGTGCGGAATAAACGGGATGGAGATACTGTTAACAACTCTAATCCATATCTCGGCCGATTAAGAAAGTTTCCTGGATACATGTCGAACGATTAATAACGATAATAGTCGGTCATGTTTATTAACTAGTGTCGTGAATTTATTTAAGACCAAATATATGTACTGAGGAAACATTATTACCACCATTTACATCATATAAACCGTCTCATTAAATTAATGGACTATGTAACTAAATTTAATTAAAGGATCTTTGTTAAAACCCCTGATATAAATAAACGACTAATTTAACATTTCCCCCCAATTTAACGTGAAGCCCTCATTCATTCATTCTACAATCACAAAAAGCAGGACAGGTTAGAGAGAAAGATACTTCTAACTCGACTAAATCAAAGTGATTTGTTTATGAGACAATCATAATGCCAATTTGGATCTATGGAGTGGAAATATGAAATTGCATTAACCACAAATCAACCAGTAATTCAGCGCTGCCCAAAACAAACTTCTTCAATTAATTATCAATACATCAAGCTAGACAAAAATCAGAGCAGATTAGACTGTAGTAAGTCAAGCCACTGTATTGGTTAGTCGAAAGACACTCTCAACTTGACCTAAAATTAAGGAGATTGGTTTATCAGTCAATTATAAAGCCAATTTTGACCTATGGGATGCAAATATGGGGTTGTACTGAAATATCAGACCAACTAGTAATCCAACGAATCCAAAACAATGTTGTACGATTAATTTTCAATGCTTATGACTACGTAACCAACTAAGAGCTGCATGATGACCTCGAAATCAAATGGATACACGAGGTGACCAAGATTTCGTCTTATAACATGAAATAAGATTGCTAAATCATAGCAACGTTGAAGTAATACAGCTTGTAAATAATACAGCTATATGATATTGTAATATTGAAAATGTAACTTGTTTTAATAAGCATCATGACTTATTAGACGTCTGTCTCAATCTCAGTTATTAATTTAAATATCAACTGAACAACTTTTAGTTACAAAAAACTTGAAAATTACAAAAACAAATTAGCGATTAGTAGTTTAGGATAAAAGGTAAAGTTATCGGTATAAGAGATATCTATTTTAAATTATGTGAGGTTAAAATATTATCCGCAAAATAAATGAAAATCGATCTAAAATGATTTATTTTGCATATTTTTCTAAAGGTTCTTAGAACAGAAAAGCGATTCTTTTGTATTGTATCATTATTATTATTGACTGTGAAAAATTAATATATTATATAAAATTGTGGAAACCCTAGACATAGAAAATATAAGATCTACCACTATCTCATTTTCAGTACATTTCGAAAATGA
The DNA here is from genome assembly GCF_030347505.1 of Rhynchophorus ferrugineus. NCBI lineage: Eukaryota > Metazoa > Arthropoda > Insecta > Coleoptera > Curculionidae > Rhynchophorus > Rhynchophorus ferrugineus. Next base: position 82,056,309 of record NW_027472580.1, on the reverse strand, counting down.
TTTGTTCTAAATAGTAGCATAGGTTAGTCGTTGAGTCATTGAGAGTGTTCTCACAATCCAATGATTTTGCTCTTAAAATGTTAATAATTAGAAATCGCATCCAAAAGAAATACAAATAGGGAACCAATAAATTATTTTTTAGTTTATAGTTTAGGGTGCTTTCAATTTATAAACATATATATGGAATAATAGAAATATAGAAATTAGGTAGTACATGTTTTGTATATTAAAACAGAGAATGTATTCATATAATAAAACATTTTTGAGATTTGATAATTTGACTTTAGAATGTATATTAAAACTTTAAGGAATGCAATTACATAATTTTCTTTTACAAGCTGGAAATTAATATTAAAGGAGCGTATTTGATTTTTCATAACTTAAAATATTCATTTTTCAAATATTAAGTTCAAAGAATAAAATATTATACAGTCACATATCTTATTACTTTAACAGTTAAACACCTCAACATTTATTAATGCTTTAAAATATTTACACATTTACTTTTAATAATAATTAATAATTTCTTTAATTTATCCTACGTGTTCCATATATTCGAATTATGTAGGTAGCTTCATTTTAACTGCTGTTAATTTCAGTGATTCATTTATTATTAACTAGTCTTTATCTTTTATCCATATTTCTTATCTAAAATATATGTTGCAAAAATAATAAATACATAGCTGACTAAAGGCATACTTTCTTAACCTAAATTTCTAAATAAAATTGCATCGTTCTCTACTTATTTATTCCACTCTTCAACCTCACCCTTGGAGATAACTCATCTTTAGTTAGCTTTCTTTCATTTATTTGCTGCTTTCTACTTTGTTTTATGTGAAACGTAGGAACTTACAATTCACGAACAAACGAGAAGTTAAAATTCTATGAAGCTATTTTATAATTTTTAATATTTTTAGCCGTATTCGTTTTAACTCTTGATATACAAATTAACATACTGATAACCTGCAGTATTCTCTTAGTGCTTTGTTAAGTAATGCATTTACTTAAGAAACCTAAAATGAATCAAAAGTAAATGCTATTAAAATTTACATAAAAAACTTAATAACCTTTAGAATAACCTCTAGTCTGATGATATAATATATCTCCAGAACCATATCAATTACTATCAGCCCTTAAGAAAGAATATGTTTTCTTAGCTGTTCTCTGTTGACCAGACATCAAATTAAATCAAAAGCTTATTTTGAAATCTTAAATATCTTGTAAACAAAGTAAACAAAGGGACGATTCTTGTGCTTCTCGAATTTTGTTAATCTATATTGGGATGAAATTTTCAGCATATGCTGGGTTTTTCTTTCACAGCTTTATATACCTTCCGATAAAGCCAACACTCTATACAACTCTATACAAAAAATGTAAAATATAATTTTACGTAATCATACCATTCTTAATTGTATTTTATCTAAACTTGTCATAAATTTTTAATAATTCCAACAATACGGGATTAACTGAAAATTATACAAAATTTTAAATAACATTGCTTAAAATGAAATAACATTGTTTAATAATGTTTTAACTCACTCAATTTTTGTTTAAATATCGTTTGGAATGTAACGTTTAGGGATTGGTCGTCTGATTCAAAATTGCCTGTAGGTATTTTGAGGTACAAAGTTGTCAGAATTTATTTTTGACGCGTCCGTAGTTAATTTACGTACAACAGAAACGACTAATAATCGTAATAGTTGGAGTTGGCAGCGCGATGGCCAGAGCCTAAAACCAATCTGATGGGCATTCCTGGTTGCTCGATTTAGGTGTATTTCATTTTATTGGAATTTCTTTACTTGTATGGCATATTATTCAAAAAATTAAGGCGTAAACATTCTTTTTGGATATAAACTTTAATCGTGTCAAATTTAACGTAACCAGGTATCCGCGTTTTCCGCAAAAACGGATGCAACATTTCCCGAAGACGATTAATACATATAGTCTATTCAAAGTTATTTTATACATACGTCATCCTAAACTTGTGACGTCAAAATATCGCAATGTTGCCGCATCTACTCTGAGGTTTAGTTCAGTTTGACTTTGACATACAAGAACATTATAGTTTAAATAAAATAATAGAAAAAAAGAGTTAACTTATATAGTTTATTTTACCATTATAGTACATCTAATGAATATATTATCGAAGGACATAAAACTACAATTAAGAACACAGGTATAATAGTTTGTAGGTTAGAGTTGTTTTATTATATTTACATTGAACTCTTTTCCACACTGTCACCGAAGTAGAGTTCTAGGCGCGTTTTTTTATGTAGTGGTATCCATCTGGAGGCCTAATCCACCAAATTAACAATTATATGTCAAAGTAATATATTTTACTTTCATTAGAGAGCATATTTACCTTTTTACATATAGTTCTTGTTTTCTTCCATGGTTTGTTTACTTGTCAAGTCGTCTTGATATGATTGTATATTTTTATATCTTTTGCTCCTTTCTGTGCACACCATTTTTGATAAAATTAATCACTGAATTCTGCCTAATGCGTTTACCATATCTACAAAACAGTTGGTATTCATTCTCTCCTTATACATTCTAACCCCTAATGCTCATGTTTAATTCTGAACAATCGTATCTATGCACACAAATCTGTCGCACCATACAATACCATTTTCTATAGTTATGCTCTATTAATTCTGTGCATACCTTTAGATGTTTCCACTCTTATCACTCTATCTCAGGAATGTCCAGCATTGCACAGCATTATCACATATCCTGAAAGTTTCCTTTAGTCACTGTCCAAATCAAATACTAAACTGTTAATTTCCAATCTGTCTAAAACGTGTTCACGATTCCACCATTTTTCAATTTCTTCCTCTGTTTGTCTTACCGAGTTCATCCAAACCGAAGGTGTTATGGTCGACCATGCTTCCTTCCGCATATCCAAATAGATCTTGATGGAATATCCTTCTCGACCAGCATGTCTATTATAATAATTCTTTGAATTGTTATAATGTTGTTTGATCTTGATTCAGTGATAGGGAGGAAGTAGTAATATTATCTGACCAAATTGTTCAGCCATCTGATCTACTGTATATCATTTTTCGAGCTTATTCCTAAAAAAATTAAATTGCCAAAAATATAATGAAATATTTAATTTATGTTGACCGTGTACCAATTTGAAATACTCCATTCTTTAGCATGGTTTCTTAAAAATTTACTTTATGTACTTTAAGCTAGTCCTTAATTGCAGCTTTGTTGATGCACTTGTTGGGGTCTTCTCCACCAGTTTACTGTGACATGGTGAATTGTCCATAACAATAACTGACTCTAGGGTCTTTAAAATCTGATTTTTAAACCATTGCAACAACAAGTTATAGTTCATTTCTCCCAGGAAAACACTAATTCTGCACCAGGAATAAAACAATTTCTATTTTCAGCATGAACAACTATATGTCTGCAATGAATTATTAATAAGTATTATGACTGACAAAACCTAATCGATAGTTATTCCAAAGTTTACCTTTTTCCATCAGCTTTTGTTGTCTAAACACTATATTTATCATCACCTTGCCATACCCAATGTACCATTCAGAAATATCATTCTTAAAATACCTGTTCTATTAAAAGTAATGCCTGAAAGTTCTATTAAACTCCTTCGTGGATTATCTTTACACCACTTAATTGTATTAAATTATGTTTCGATTGAAAAAACTACTTAGTGTTTTTATACATTTCCTGTATTTGATTTCTGATACAGCTAATATAAAACTGATCTTGATTCATCACCCGTTTCGCATAAAGACGGTTTCTTTTTGGTGAATTTTAGGTTATATTGTTTTTATTTTTTGAGATATACTAATGTGCAGTGCGGCACGCAACATGCTAAAAATATTTTCAATAAAAACTGCGGCGAATTGAAATGTATTAAAACAAAGCGTTAAAACAACGTTTGCCAGTTTATAACCCATATTTGTAATATTTTGAATAATTTTCGTTCGTTTGACAACCGGACAACTTTGATAGGTTATTTCGGTTTCACGTTCGAACTTATCAGACAGCTTTATATCTCTTTTTAACTAGAGTAAAATGGGAAGGAAAATATTGACCGACTCTGAAACGAATTTACAAATTACGGAAATCAATAAATGAAACATCTTGATGACTTTTGGAAGGAAATAAAACTGCTGATATAAAATGTTTATGCCGTTGACATACAATATACAACGAACACGAAGTATCAGAATATTCAAGGTTTAAGGGAACATTACTTATATAAGTTATCGAATATTTTAAAGGTGTTGTGATTGATAAATGCGCAGTAAATCAATTTATTGACGTCGGTTGTGAATCGAACATTCGCCCCGTATACACGAAATGCGTGTTTCCTTTTTTTTTCAGTCTTCTTGCTGGTCTTTCGGGCGAGTACTTAAACCGAAATTTAAACTGCAATAAATTAAAATGGGCTTTTTATCTAAAAGGCTGCCTTTTGGTGCGCCTTTCCGCTTCTTTGGGAGCCGGCATCGCCACCCAAACTGGTCGGAGATTTAGTGGCCGGCCCGTTACCGACACGGTCGCTCCTTTATCAGGTGACAGTTCTTGTACTAATGAATGTTTTCGGGACCTTGTCCGCTTGTTCTGGGTCCTGTTCCTGTGCGACTTTCGAGATTACCGTTGCTCAAATCTCGGCCGTTCTTCTTCCTTTCTTTTTTTTGTTTTTTCGCTGGCTCATCTCTCCTCTGTCTTTCTTTCGATGGAATCTATATATTAATTGGCTTAGCGAAAATTTTGCCTTCCTTTAGACACATGGAAGGGTAAAATTTATCACGGTTAAAGCTTATATCTAGGAATAATTTTAGGCCTAATATGTTTGTGTAATATGTGTTACAAATAAATATATTTCAATAAAAGGAAAAACTCCCAACTTAAGTAACCTGGAATAACTATCACATCGGGGACACAAAATATATATTTCGGTTATTCCCGTATTGTTGCAAATATTAATGAATTATGGCAGGTTTAGAGAAGAAACGATTAAGTATATTATGGTTACAAAGTTATAGTTTACGTTTTTTTGCAGAGAAAACACATTAATGGGATATATTTTTTTAACCGAAAGTATATACAGCCGTGAAAGAAAACCCCGACATACGTAAAAATTTCATCACAACTTTTATTTAAGAAATTCAAGAGAAACAAGAATCGTCTATTTTCTTTGTGTAGAAGATGTTTAGATTTTCGAAATCAGCTTATAAGTTAATTTGGTGTTTGAATAAACTAAAAATGAAAACAAACTGAAACTGATGAAACTGAAAATAAACAATAGGCATTAAAAAAGAAAACTCCGATGATATCTAAAAAAAGGAACTTAAAACAAAAGGAGTTCCATTCTTCTGTGATGAAAACAGAAAATAAGGGTTTTTATAAGATCTTTGATACAATATAATCAGACTCATTACAGTACTCATTCCGTGCACTCTGAATTCTCTCCAATACAAACGAGACAAAGAACTCTTCTTCATTTGATGATTGCAAAGTCTTTCTTTTATTTCATTTTCCTTTACCTTAGCCTTTATTCATCCTAATGAAATGGCCTAATGACCATCTTTTCAGGTTTGTCTGTGTAAATAGTTGTCTTTTTGGTTCTGCGGTCACTCACTTTTCCTGAGAAGAGTTCTTAGTTAAATTCGTATCAAAATATAGGGTTGTGTCGAGAAAAATAATCTGGACATAATTCAGTGATTTCAGAAGAGCATATTGAAATGTAGGGAAAATAAACATTTTATAAAGGAAAGGAAATAAAAAATGTATTTATAGTAATAAAAAGATTCTGCAACTAATGTATCTCATTACTCTGGTGCTTTCGCGGAAGGTTTACAAAATGCAGTCCTACGTCTACTACTACTCTTTGTTTAATGATAATCATTTTCAATAAAATATTTTTTGAGAAGTGAACAAAACTGGATAGTGAAGATTGTATTCCTTAACTTGTACCCTGTAACTTGTTACCTTTAACTAGTACAAGATGTTATAATAATATTTTGAATTTGTTGTTTTATCATATAAATGAGAAGTCCACGAACAGTTTGCAATTACTATGATTTTCTTACTTGATTTTTGAGCATGAATTAACTTCAACAAAGGACAAAGAACCTGGATTATTCCACTTCTTTGTCTCTTGTTTTGTTTTAGATACATGGTGGTGAATATAACTCCAATTTATACGCATATTTATTTTTTTTTCAAATGCCAATGAAATCGATGTTTTGTTGATTATTGTTAAGAAAATCGGGATCTACTATAAAGCTTACCGTATCTTTTCAAATATTAAAATAATTAAAAATCAGTATGTATTTCTTAACTATATTAAATGAACAAGTTTTGTGGATTAGCACGCTTCAATATTCTTCCATATTGTCGTAATTTAGTAAGTTTCTTTCATGTTTTACAAACTATTGGATAACTTTGTGGATTCACTTGATTTCGAGGTCATCGTTCAATTCTTTGGCGGTTACATAGTGATAACCATTGGTAATTAATCGAAATACTTTAATCTGCTTTATCTTAAGAATGTATAATTAAAATTTAAAGTAGATATCATATAAAAAAAGCTATTAAAAGTGGATTACAAAGTGTGGAACTCGTTTTATTTAAGATATTTGGATATTATCGACTCCAATATTGAAAAAATAAGATAACGATTGTTAGGTGATGTTCTACAATTAAATAAATTAAATTCTACTACTAAAAAATCGTTAATAAGTTGTGATATATTACTTTAGACGCTAACCAGATCATAATATTTTATAGAGTTATGAAAGTTAGTTACATGCATTACATAGTTACATTGGTGGTGATCTGAATTGGAATGATTGGAATGATCTATTTTTAATGACAAATTATGAAAAAATGTAAATCAGTACTATCCAGATCAACAATGATATCTAAACTATAGAAGTTATGCTATTTTGTACATCACAATCGAAAATATTCTGAATATGACAAAAGAGCACGATAATCTATTGAACACATTGTTTCAACATAATTTTTCTCTTTATTCATAGTGAAATGCAACAGTTGCCGGAAAGAAGGAAGAAACTTTTTTCCAGGAGCTTATAATATTATATAATAGGTCATAGTAGATGCTAATATACCCGATACAATGACCATGTGTGTCGATTGTCAGTGAGTCATTTTTTTTCTATTCTATTAAAATCGGTTTGGGTTTCTTTCTAGTTTAAATTACCTGGTTCTTTGACTTGATTGATGGGTTTTTTGTCGGTGAGAATCTTTCGCGCTTTTTTTCCTCTTGAATGAAGGTAGCTTTCGTTTCGATTTCATGTTAGAATTTATAAATATATAACTGAAGTCTGATGACTTGAAATTTATTAATAATATTATGCTACAATGTTGTTGTATTTTATTTTCGGAGTTATTTAATTTTAAACAGTTCTTTAAAATTTTATATATAATGTAAATTGGACTGAGTTGGTAGCTATATTATTTCATAATGTAATCATAAATTGATTATTCTATCTTTATATTAAGTTTCTAAGATATATTTTCAATCTTTTGTTTACTTGGATATTCTAACTGTTTAGGTCTATAAAGGAAGATTAAAATCAATATTAGAAAATTTGATTGATACTACATTTAAAATGTTCATCATTTGTCATTTGATTTTTTTGGTGCTAGGCTACTGATATTGATTCTGGTAAAAAAGTACCTTTACTCTTATATAATCTCTTTTTAAATAATATTTTTAATATTATATGTATTATATCTACTTTTAAAGTGACATAAAGTATTTTAAACAGTTTATTATAAAAATCAATCTGAGTTTTCTCAATATTTAAGTTTAGTTTATTTTTTGTTATACTAGGTGTACAAATTCAACAAAATTTACAAATGGACTGGATATTGAAAAATATAGCTTAATAGCTCTAAATCTGTCCACGTTAATTTTGCCTTGATGAATGCTCGATTTCTGAAGCAGAATCAGCTAAATATCTCGGAATACGTCTCGATGGTAGGTTAAATTGGAAAGATCATGTATGACAAAAATCAGAAAAGATTAGACTAAAAGTCAAGCAACTGTACTAGTTAGTGGGAAGATACTTTCAACTTGGCTTAAAATCAAAGGGATTGGTTTATCAGTTAATCATAAAATTTGGACCTAATGCGTGCAAATAAGGGATTGCACTGAAACATCAAACTAACTAAATAATCTCTACGTAAAGAACGAAGAGCTGCATGATGACCTCGAAATTCGAATGGATGCCCGAAGTAATCCAAGATTTCGCCTTAATACGTAAAATAAGATTGCAAGAACTTGGAAGCAATACATCTGTGTATAACAGAACACTAGTAATAAGTTAATTTATAAATTGAGATTGTACTAACCATATCTAATGTAAGAGAATAATAATTAATAAAAAAAATTGTGCAGAGTTTGTGGCATCTCAAATCAATTAATACATTTATTAGTATGCAAATCAAGTTATTGATTGATCAAGTCAAATTTATGGTATATTTCTTCATTGTTCTTTTTTTTCTTAATAACCAATTCGAATACGAAGTTAAATAACTGAGTAACTAACATTTTTGAACAAGTTTTTATTCTATTATTGTCTTACTAATAAGACTAATTATAATATGCTTAGAATGAATGAGTTTGAAATTTCGGCAATCTGTTACCGTTATGACAGGCTATAGAATGAAAACGGGCCGTTTTGTTAAAAGTCAAGTTCTTTCAAGTCCGATCCTGTACCGGATATTTTTGTCGGCATCCTCTTTGAACAAACGACCAGCTTTGACCGTATTTCTATGGTTTCTAAGGCCGCTCAGTGCCGTTTGTGGTCAAACAAATCGAAAATAAATTGAATGTTTCTTGTCTGTCTGTTAATAACGAACTGCCTTTGGACGTGCGTCATGTCGCGTTAAAAAGGACATCTTCAAGCTTTCGGCGATGCCGAAAAGGTGTACCTTTTTTCTTATTTCGATCGTTTTTTCGTTCGATGGCGAGAGAAACAAGGAGAGAGGGGCAGGATGTAAGAGCAGAATAGTGATACGGTGAGAGAAAGGGAGATGAACGGTTGTTGAATGGCTGGACGCCTCCCGAGGTCGTGGGAGGTGTTTTCGGTTCGAGGTTTTACTGATCTGATGGCACTCATCTACGTAATATTTGAAATCTTATTAGTTAACTAAAATAATTAAACAAAAATACTGTTATCAAATACATATTTTACCGAAATAATTAAAACTACAATACATTTTACAGTAATAATAGTTTTTAGGTTAGTGTTTTATTATATTTACATTGAACTCCTCCATACCTCCTATTATATAGCTCTAGTTAGAGAAAGCTAGTTTGTTTTTTTACGTAGTTGTATCCACTGGAGGCCTAATCTACCTAATTAACAATTATAATATATATAATAATATAAAGTAATATATATTAGAGAGCATGTGTCTTTTCCGCTTAGTACTTCGGTACTTTGGTGTCTTCTTATAAAGTTATTTTGATATCACCGTATTTCCCGTTAGTTTCTTCTGTTACTACCTGTATATATTTGCTCTAGCATCTTGTCTGTACAAGCTTTTAGCAAGAGTTATAAAGGTTGAGCTCGTGCGTTAATTTAGTGAATTTTCACTTGAAAGAACTCTTAAAACTTCAGTTCACTGTATGAACTACTGAAGTGATCTTCAACAATAGGTAAAAAGTCTTCGGCAAATCACAGAAAATTAAGGCATCATGATCATTTGACGTATGTAGAAGTGTTCACAAACGAACACATCACAAACGAAATTCCCCAAAAGTTGACAACGTCGATGCTCCACCCCCAACGAGAAATCGTCTTTAGCTATTTTGGTAGTATTACTTTTGGTAGAAATTCTGCGCTAGAAATTAGCTTATTTTGTAGATTAATCCCAAATACCATACGCTATCAAAATCTTATGAAGTTTCCAAGAATATTACAGTGCCTTATTTCCTTTCCTTGAATCCTTTTCAAGAACCGCTGTTACTCTGTGCGCTTATTTTGGTTTATGAATACATACTGGTTTATTGTCGAGTAGTGATTTCGAAATCCCATCTGGAAATCTGGTTTTTCTATAAATTGTTTAATATGTTGTAACAGCAGTTTCTCAAATTATTTTGATATCGTAAGTAGTAGCGAAATAGGCGTGTGAGATCCAACTTGGCCTGCCGGTTTGTTAGTTTTTTTAAACATAATTATTCGAGCAACCTTAAGAGATTCCGGAATTTTGGTTCAGTCCTAAAGAAGCATTGTATACATATGTCAACATGATTGTTGTTTTTCGTGGTAGTTCTTTTATGAACCCAGATGAAATATCAATAATTCCAAGGGCCTTTTTAGGATTGAGGCTATTGTGAATTTATCTCGTAAATTCATCGGGCTGATAAATAGGATTTATATCTATTGTACATTTTATATCATTCGGTTGGAGTAAGTTAACTAAATGTTCTGCGAATAATTCAGCTTTGTCCTACTTACACCGAACGCGTTGATAACTATTTCAGAACAACCCCTGATTTGGATAATTTTCTCATAACTAACTTTATGTCTCCTCATAATTGTTATGTTTTAACTCTCATAACTGTTAGGACCTCATTTGTAAAGCCAATGTAATAGCTTCTCGAAGTCTTACTTACTTACTCTTAAACCAATATGCCGCAGGACCTCGAATATTCGTCAATGAAACTGGCCACGGCTAGCCACCGACCGCAGCTGTTGTGGCCTCGGATGACGTCAGACTCAGATCGTTTTCAGTGATTTTGATCCACGTCTTTTTCGAAGCTGTTTGCTGTGTCTTTCATCCGTAAGGTCGACTTCGCCACAGAAGTTAAATTCAAATCAAATTAAACATATATGGGATTCATTCAAACTATGTTAAACAAAACAGAGGAAAAAAATTACATGTAAAGCTTATTTATTTGCTACATCGTTACAGGCTGTAAAAGGGTAACAAGAATTTTTTGTTCAAAACATCACGTTAAGCAGAAAGCTCACCAAAAAATAAAATAATTTTATTCGTTAGTCGCAAGATAATTACAGCTTGATCTGAGATCAAAGAAACTAATTTGTTAGTCTTTAATAAAATATATTTCTGTTCTATTCTGCAGGGGAAAATATGATATATACAAATCTATTCAATCAATTTTTACTGCAGCGCCGTCATAAAATATTTATTCGATTGTGTACCAATGTTTATTGCTATATAATCAACGGAAATAGTCTCACCAGCTTATCAAATATTTTGCTATAAACATATCAGTATCTTAAGTAATCAATATTAAGATATAAAATAAATTTTAAAATTTTAACTTTATTAACTTTATCCTATTGGCTGAGAATACAATTTGGTACAAATACGAGACCTGAAGATGGAAGATAAATTCTACCGAAACTTCGTTAAAACGATGATCGTCCTCTTTGAGATCATACACTGATCAAAGTCCGAAAAAATATTATAACTTTTAAGATGTAGTATTATATGAAGACAGTCTTTCTATTTTTAGGTTTAAATCTTATAAAAATATCTGTAAAACTCCCGTAAAACCCAAAAAAACATTTTTGACGCAAACAAAAAATTATAAAAATGCAAAGGATATTTTGACTACACTGTATGACACGGTTTTTCTAACATAAATAGGATTACGTGTTTTGAATTCCTAATAGCATTTTTAAAAACACTGTCTATCACATGGTAGTCTAATACGTCACGATCCTTTGTAATATTACTTTGTATTATTACTCCATAACGGCATATCCTTGTATACTTATTGCATATTCCGTGATTGTCAAGAAACGTATGAAAACATTAAACTCCTTTTAAACTTAATCGAATACAAAGGATACAACTGGAAAACTTGTGCTGACTTAAAATTTGTTATATTGTTTGGACTACAGGAAGGCTTCACGAAATATTGTTATTTTATCTGTTTGTGGGGCAGTAAAGACACTAAAAAGCTCCATGGAATTAAGAAATGACCAAAAACTAATTACTTTGTTTGTGTTAAATCAAATATAATATGAACCTTTTTTCCACGAGAAAATGTAATTCTTCCACCATTAAATATAAAACTTGGTTTAATGAAAAAAATTGTCAAGGCCATAGATAAAAATGGTAAAGGATTTTTGTATTTGAAAACTGTTTTCTCTAAAATAAGAGATGCCAAATTAAAAGAATGCGTTTTTATTGTCCCACAAATAAGTAAACTTATAAAATATAATTAATTCGATGAAAATCTTATCGCGAAATAATTAGCTGCTTGATTATGTCGAAAGAAAGCAAGTTTTGGCAATATTATTGCTGAAAACGCTGGGTTTTTAGTGAATGACTGGTTACAAAAATTTAAAACAGTGGGGTGCAGGATGTCTTTAAATATACATTTCTTGTATTCCCATTTCGATTTTTCCCTCCTAATCTTGGAATGCTGAATGACGAACAAGGTGAACACTTTCACCACGATATGAAACAGATAAAAGAGCTTACCAGGAAGATGGAATGCAAATATATATCACTTTTTCTTAAAAAATTAATAACATAAATAAATAAAATGATTTATATTTTTCATAGTGTCTTTATTTATTTATAGTACTTAAAGTTTCTAAAGCCGTTTTATTTGATGTTATAGAACAAAAAAGATTGTAGCGATTATAAACATTTTTCTTCAAAGTTATATAGCATAGTTAATATAGTAGATACCATAGTTTTATATAGATTACCGAAAGCTAAGAGGATGTTTGCTTTTGGTAAATCACGAATTTTTTAGAACAAGTCCTCCATATCTGATGTCCTTGTATCTCATTTATGGCTTTTGTCTCTGAATATAGCTACTGGTAATATTATGAAGTTTCATTTTCGTCAGAAAAATGAAATATAATTATCATCAGAATAGTGGACTTTTACAATTTTCTTATCTAATTAAATTAGTTAAATATAATCGTATTCATGATAGGAAGTTTTGGCTATTAAATTATGCGTAAATTTCTTTAAGTGGATAATGTTAAAGGTGCTTTCATTCTAACGTTAACTGTTCTTTTGAATGAACGACCGTAGTAGGTATTTTCTTGAAATGTACCCATTTACCTCGACTATAACAGATATCTTCAAGGTCCCCTATTAAACTTGACCTATTTCACGGCTAGTTTTTTAAATCCAATAGTACGATGGTGCACTTCAGTTTACTCTTCTTATAATAATTTATAATTGGAGATAATATATTTTTTTTTCATTCATGGATATGAATTTATGTATTTTTATCGTTTTTTGTGGCCATCCGTTGGTCGTATTTTAATGGTACTAAAAATGATGGTGATATTTTTAATATTTACGTGTTTTGAACCATATTTTAAACGCCATTATTGTTTTTTTTAATTTTTAGTTTAAACAAACACTTGGGGAAATTAGTTTCGACATTTTAAAATTGGTTTTTCATGTCAAGCATTATTGCACGTAAATATGACATGCTGATAAGCTAGGAAGTGTTTTGAGCGAACTGAAATAAAACACATTTATTATCTGTAATGTATTTTAACTGATGACGAAAGGTAAATCTAGTATGACAAGTAAGAACCAAAAGAAAACCTAGGCTCGTTCTAGAGAACCACTTGCATCGCAACCAAAATAGTATACCCAGATTAGCACTTAAACAAATGGAGTAACCATTGATGTTTACTAATATAAATTAAAAGATTAAGGCGCATAGTCATTTATGGATTAATTTCGAAATAAATGCGTTTCTAGCCACCAAATATTTGGGAATGGGAATTAGAGAATGTAGTAGTTTTCTTTGATATAGTAAACAGCATGTTAATATTATTTAACTTTGCTATGGAATCGAAATTAACAATAAAACAGGCCAGAAGACAAGAAGTATTAAGGGCCATCAAATAAAATTAAATTCAGCAAAAGTTATTTTGTGTGGCTTTATTTCATTTAAAGCAAGAAAATTCGTTTAATGTTTCTAGATTTAACTGGCACGCTTTGTTGTATTTTAATTAACTCATAAAATATTATTTTGCAATTAGTTTAGCATTGGGTAATGTTGAATTATTTAGTATATACAGACGCGAATAATAAAACGCTCAAGATCGCATTTTCGATATTCATTACTTTTCTTATTTGCTTTGAGGAAATCTGCTGCCAAAGGTGGTCAAGCATTTTCAGAAATGTATGGTGATGCTTCTACATTGTCTTTCATTTGCCGGTTTTGACTTGGACTTTTTGATATCAGTAACAAACAACATTCCTGAGGATCAAAAAAGTTAGGACATCGCTAGACATATCGGAAGGGCACGCAAAGCAAGCGTTTATAGAATTTTGGACTGACAGCTTAGGAGTTGAAGAGATAACTATTTCGAAGACTTTTACATGTGATGCGAAATATCCAAAACGCGAGCAAAATGGCTACAATACGGATTGGCTGAAAATGTCATTTCGAATCATATCACGGTTTTATTGTTTGTCATCGAAAGAAAAGAGTTTTCCATCTACAAAGTTTATTATATTATGCTTTACAAGGTAGGGGGATGTCGAGAAAATATCGATATTCGATATAACGATATTTTATTCAGTCGAAATTTTTCATAACATAACGAAGTACCCACTAAAATCGGTGTGTGGATTGATTAGCTTCAAACTTCTGATTTCCTTGAAGTGTCCAATAGATGTTCAATTTCATATTTTAAAGCGAAATCTTGGATAACTTAATTATCATACAGCATATATTTATAAGTATAGTAAATTGATCGATTAATTTTGTTTTGGCAGAATTCAATTACTAATCGGTTGAGATTTTTAGTGTAATTTCATATTTACACCCCATAAATCCAAACAGGCTTTATAATTGACTGACAAACTCTTTCATCATAGGTCGTAGGTTATTTGATTTTGAGTCTAATCTTTTCTGAATATTGTCTAACGTAATGCGATTGGTGGAGTAATTCTTGAATAACACCTGATGATTTTTAATGTTGGTAGTTGTGGACGGAATTTACTTCTTCTGATAGAATTACTTATATCAATTTTGTTCTGATCCCTTTGCCACGCTATCTGTACTCTGCTTT
Source organism: Rhynchophorus ferrugineus (assembly GCF_030347505.1). Classification (NCBI taxonomy): domain Eukaryota; kingdom Metazoa; phylum Arthropoda; class Insecta; order Coleoptera; family Curculionidae; genus Rhynchophorus; species Rhynchophorus ferrugineus. The sequence goes on along the minus strand of NW_027472580.1, from coordinate 82,041,256 downwards.
ATATCTATTTATAGTGCAGTTTATTTTTTTAAAACTTTTTTTGAAATATTATAGTAAAATTATTAATATAATTTTGATTTCTATGAACATATTGAACCACAAAACCGAGATATTGAAATCAAAGTGATTCTTTCGATTTATGAATTTCCAATGACACAATTTGGTTTACATATGAACCACATGTTCATTTTATTTTCATGTTCTTTAAAATAATTGTTTTATGATATGAGTTGTTGATTTTACTTATAAATATTTATTTTCTGAGAATTGTTATAAATATAGTTGATAAGGGTAATACAATTTTATATATTATGGTTCTAGTTCCATTTGTTGTTATATTATCATTTTTCTTGTTGAGATTGGATGTTAAATTACATTTACTTGATAATATTTAAAAGTTTATTCCATATTCAGCGAAGCTAATATAAACAATACAAATATCACTAGTACACTAAGCCGTTCTGAATACATATAACATGAAAAAATTTGAACTTTGTTAGAATGGTTGAATTATCGTTTTGCTTATCACAGTTTTAGAATATATGAAGCAACCCTTACTCCAATAAGCAGCATAACTATAACTTAATGTAATATTCTTAAAAAAATATAATTGTAATAATTCGATACTATAACATTTGTATATACGCCAATTTTTTAAAAGCCTGTAAAGTAAGTATATTTTGACAACTTATGTGTTTTGTGTGTTTTTGGTGTTATTTAGACTTTCATATATATGACAACACCTTTGTAGGAACCATATTTATTATTATACGTATATCATTGTGTCTTAGAAAAGTAAAAGTATATTAAAAATATCTGCATCTGTATTATTTGCATCACGTTAGACAAAAAGCAAAACACATTAGAACCAAAATAAAACAACTATACTGGTTAGTTGGAGATACTCTCAACTTGATCTAAAATCAAAGAGGTTGATCTATAACACAGTTATAAAGCCAATTTGGACCTATGGGGTGCAAATATGGGGTTGCACTAAAAATTCAAATCAACTAGTCATACAACGCTGTCAAAACAAGGTTCTTCGATTGATTACCAATGCTTATTGCTATGTAACTAATGAAGAACTGCACGATGACCTGGAAATCAAATGGCTTTGCAAAGTTATCCAAGATTTCGCCTTGAAACACGAAATAAGATTACTAAATCATACTAACGTGGAAGCAATACAACTGCTGGACAGCGCGCAGGATGTCAGGAGATTGAAAGGTACAAAACCATACGAACTTATATAAAGTGTATACATTTAGTGTAAGCTATAGCTATAAGTTAATAATTAATAAATAATTATAATTTTATAATTGAGGAATACATACTGATGTATTTTATCGCACTGGGTTTGCTTGTTAATTAATCCAAGTACATAGGAAAAGTAGTAATAAATTAATTGTAAATTAAGATTGTACTAAGCGTATCTAATAAAGATGTTATAAAAAAAATCTGTATTGTTTACACTTGGACAAGCTCAGAACAAGCTGACGTTACAACCTGTTTCCTTGTTTTCCCAATTATTCGAATCGAAATTAAAAAAAAGGGATATTGTTGGCAATTTGCTAGTATCATGTAACATTAAGATTATTACAATTCACTCAAAATCAATCATCTGAAATTAAAAATTCCCGTTGAAAAGTACACATATTGACTAATTTCCATTAATGAATATAATGATAGATCAATCTTGCCATTTTCTTACCTATTTTATATGGTGTTATACTAACTTAGTGTCCTGAAAAAATTACTTGTTTTCTCGAAAACCGCTGAATGGTTTTATATTAAAATATTAAATTACAAAGTGATTATATATTTGTTTTTTAGACATTTGCTTATGTCGCTAATCAATAATTCATAGCAGAGTTTGCCACAACGAAACGTGACTAGGTTTAGCTAGTAATCTGTTAATTTTCTCCGATGGAACCTATTAATCCATAACAGTTTTGGCATAATTCGTTTGTTTTAACTAATTAATTTTATAGTATTGTTTGTTTGAGGCTATAGTTCAGCTGGATGTATTACATACATCAATTGTTTGTTGATAATATTCTTAGAAATACCATAATTCTTGGTTCTTAGTTCTAGCTAGTTCTTAGCATATTTTATATAAAAAATAACCAGTGTCGTCAAGATATGTTAAACAAGAACTTTAATTTCAAACCAATACATTTTATAATTAGGACAACACAATTATTAATCTAAGAAGAGTATGTCTACTTTGACTGTTGGCGATCGGCCAGATTTTCTAAGTTCTAGTCTAGCACAATGTCACACACCAGTCTTCTATGGGTGAGATTTCTCTCTAAGATTCGGATCTATGTCTTTTTTGGAACTGCCTTGGTCATATATCCGAAGTATTTAAGGGACAAAGCCATCAAAGGAAAGAAGAAAACAAATTTTTTAGTGTCGGTTGTATTATTTACTCTTTAGAAAATATAGCTGTTATCAAGAATACCAAGAATTATGTAATATTATGTTAATATAATTTATAACTGTAATTTATCCCTTGTTGGATAGATTATTCGTTAGGAAATAAAGTGTGCGGAGCATCAATGATTTATGAGTTTACGAGGGTATCTTCCAGTTTTATAGTGTTGTTATTGCTAAATTTACTCTTGCAGCTCAATCTCTTGAGGATATGTTTCTATTGTTGTTATGATGTATTGTTGATATAATATATTGTTGATATGATATTGTTTTGATGTAATATCCTCCAGATCAGTGATTACGCCATTCCATTCTAACTATAGTTTCCATCTAACATTTCCCTGATATACCCTGACTAAGACTAAGTAGTAGTAAGTAATTCCGTTTATATATCTTTTTGTTAGTGTTATTGTTTCAGTCAGAAAATAGTTGTTGGCGTCGTGACCATCTCTGGAATGACATTTAACGCCTTTTGGTATCTTCTCAATCGATTCAGAAGGACGATCCTCAAGCAGTTGCCAGACAGCGGAATCTTCTGAACTGCATACTGATCTATTGACGGGCCGACCTATTGAGATAAATTACTTCGCTAAAAAGATATGTACGATTCGTTGCATAAATAACATTTCTTGCTAACATAATTATATTAAACTAGCAGAACTGATAGATATCCCGTTCAAGCGTCATTTTTCGTACCAAGTGATGAGTAATCAAGTTTATCAAATATTTTTTATTTTGTTTAAATACATATGCAGTGATATCATAGAGATGCATCGATGTTTAACCTGGCAAGAACAAAGTTTTAATTTCATCACAGTTTGGATTTCACTCAAGTGTGATGAATAGATTTGTTCGACCGTATATCAGAAAAGTCATCGTGTCTTGTATATATTCTTGTAACATATATGACACGAACTACCAGTATATGATGATGGAAGAATATAATCAGTACCATGTTATCTTTTGCATTGTATACGTATATCTCGACAGCAATAACAACTGCAACTTTGTTAAAAGTTAGTTGATTGTATATTTCTAAAATTCTCCGTATGGTACTTATTCGTTACCATAAAATACATGAAATACATTTGCAAACATTTTGGATCGGCATCAGGCATAGAAAACAACGGACTTGTCCCTGAATCTTGGAAATGAATTTGTTGAAGTGAATAATAGGTGCTTGCATTTTCTCAATATTATCGATGATGACTTGTGTATATGACGAATATGTTTCGGTATTATATTCGAACGTTGAATGTTTCTCATGGTCTCTATCTATTAGCTATTGTGTTGTTGTCAACTTTCTTTTACTGTATTATGTATACGGATTGTTTGTAACCTATTCTCTTAAATTTACGTGATTTTTTTGACCTAATTTATCAACTAAAAAGGTTTCCTTTTGTTATGCTGATATTAACTCAATTTATAAGAGAGGATTGTCTATGAAGGTGCTTTATTTGGGTTATGAGAACCTTAGGCGGCATGGAGAACCGCTTTTGGGGGATAGTCTTCGGGGTTACCTGATTGGGAACGTCTCTTACAAGGATCTGATATGGGGATTTTTAAAGTGACCTGAGTTTGCATGAAATTTCTTGTATATGTAGAAAACGAACCGTCTTATGTCACGTGTCCGTTTTCCAATGAATCTGGCTATTTCTTCTAAACCATGGCGCGTTCAGAACTTGCCTGAGAAGTTTATTGTGCATTACTTCAAGCTTTTCCACTAGTTCCAGCCTGACAAACTGATATCAAGCGTTACATCCCTATAACATGATAGATCTGATAACCAACATGTAAAGCAAAACATTAGTCATCGGGGACAATTTACTTTTTCTGCAGATAAGAAGATTCAGCACTGTGGGGACACCGTAGCCTTTGAAGATTGCTTTATTTATCTGTGTTGACTATAGGAACCTACGGTCAAAGATAAGGCCAAGGTATGTGTCTTTTTGTCGCCACGGGATTGAGATTTTTTCCACACTAAGCTGGTAGACGCGGAAGTTTTCTCTGAGCGGCAACTACAGAATGAGAACTGGTGAAGAAAACTGTGTTATCCGTATAATGGGCGGTTTCAACATCTTTCTTTGTTAAAATGTCTGACATAAAGAGGTGGATAATGGTGGTGCTAATGGGGAGCTCCTGCTTTACATGATTATCGTCTAGTTTTCTTCTGTAGCTCTATTTAACCGATGACTACGGATTATTCCTGCATTATATGTACCTCGATCGATGTTTCCTGTTTGTCTTGGAGACGTGAAGTTTTGTTTTCATGAATACACAAGTAACATGTTAAGTTAATATTAGGAGGAATGTACAATAAATTTCACTAATACAACTAAACATATTGGGAATAAAAGTGACAATGATAATATTTCAAAATAATACCAGATGTTGACAATGTTATTTTTATTATTTAATTACTGTAAATTAACACACAATGTATAATGCAACGCACACAACATCCTAAGAAAAGGTTAATGTTATCATGAAAATGTCATTCGCAGCCACCTACCGGGATTATAAACCATTCTCGAATCCACGTAAACAAAAAATTCCATCTAAATCGGTCCGCATGTTGAGGAGTTCAATTTAATACACATGGATAAGAGAATTATATATCTAAAAAAATACCCTGATATTTATGTCTTATTATTTTTAATAACCTTAGTATTGTGAAAAATTAATAAACAAAATACAATTTAAAAGACGACAATCAATTTGGATCCAATACATATAAGTTCGTCCTCCAAAGCTCTAACCTGTTAAGTCCATAATGGTGTGTGCTCGCGAGCCGAAGAACGTCATCAGCTTAACACAAAATTTGTGTTAAATCTCAATGACAGATTACGGTCATTTGTTATATTTTCGTGCGCCTCGGACACGGTCACCAGAGAGAGCAGCACCCACAAAAGCATCGGAACAAGAGAAAAAAAAAGGAAGAAAAACGAGAGCGGACAACAAGGGCGCGCATACCTGTCCTAACGGCATTGTTTTCGGAATTCTTCATTCTTTTTTTCCTCTTGGTTTGTTTATCTATCGGTGGCTGACTAAGACGATTAATTGTTCGGGCGAATATGGAGCAAAAGGAGACCGACGTAGTGGTCGGCGAGCGAGAGGATAGAGAGGGCCGATATGGTCGCGGTGATTTATGAATTGGGCTCGTGACGCGACGTGATTCTGAACTGGTCCTGGCTCGTTTTCGACTTCGTCGCCTCGGTTTCTCGGTCGTTGGGGTTGATGGTTGTGGTGAATGGAACTAGCAGGTCCCGTTCGTATTTTACGTTTGATTTTTATGGACGCTAATCCGTAACAGCTCGATGTCACAACGTTGTATGTGAAACGTGCTAGAAGTTGTCAGTACTTTTATCATTTGTTTAATAATGGGTGTGGTACTTCATCGAAATATATCTAAAAACAACGTTAGTAATACTTAGATTATCTATAGTCGTTTACCAATTCTAGGGAGAAAGAACCTTATACTTTATATTTAAAAATGTGGATTTATAAACAAGCAATAAAATGCCTTGAATAGAGATTATTTACAACTATATTTTTAGACGTAGATTATTTGGTAGCTTATAAAAAAGTACTTCAACAGAACATGTGCATGAAGTAAAGTTACTAGCGTTTAGATTTTCAATAGTCCTGTTGAATAGTCAACGATGGATTTATCACTTATAGAGAGACAAAACTAGTTGTTTTTCATAAATGTTTATTTATAAACAATCAGTGACATATTCTTTGAAAAGAAATCGTATATAAATATATTTTTAGACGTAGATTAATTGGTAAGTTATAGAAAATATATTGATTACCTATAGTCGTGTTAAATAGAAACAAAACAGTCAGAAGGTTTATAGTAATCAATTAGCTTTCCAATTATAAGCGAAAAATCTAATATTTCTGCATAAAACGGTTATATGTTTCACATAAATGTGGATTTATAATGAATCAGTGGAAAAGGCTTCTTCATTGGAACATATCTAAAAATATGTTAATAATGTTTTAATTATCAACAGTCCTGTTAAATGGAAACAATAACCGAGTCAGTAGGTTAATAGTTCTAAATGCGTTTTCTAAATATAGGGAGAAAAAAAAGTAAATAATCATTAAAAAGGGTTTGAAAAAAAACATACCCAGTTATATTTTCAGAAGTCCACACTAATGGGTGGTGAGTCATCAGAATATATCTAAGAAATAACGTGAATAATGCTTATATTATGGTTATAATAAAAATTATAGGGAAAAAAAAACTTAATCATTTTGTATAAATGTAGCTTTTCAAGCAATTCATGAAAAGAAAACATGTTCATGTGTATTTTTATAAGAGACTAATATGTAGGTAGTTCACCGGAACTTATCTAAGAAATAATGTAACTGATGCTTAGATTATCTACAGTCGTACAAAAACAAGTCAAGAGCTTTCTAGTTGTCAAATTATTTCCCAATTGAAGGTATATAGTTAGGAATTGGTTTATCAATTATAGATAGAAAAAGTCCTTTGCTTGGTATAATAAATAAAAAATGAGGGACTTTGAAGACAATATAAGCCTCAGTGGAAACAAGAAAATGTTTTAGTGTATGCTAATGAACATATATTAGAAAAAGATGTATATATAATATATATATATATATATATATATATATATATATATATATATATATATATATATATCACTAGTGGTTTCAAGTTTATTCTCCTTTATGTAATATGATATGTAAAAACTCGTTACATAGCTACCTAAGGTATCAAGAAACGTATCGTCCTATGACAAAAAGTCGCTTTCATATTCAGCACGCCCAAAAGCATAAAGATATGCACACCTGTGTTATCCTTACGCATTAACTTGCTTCTGTAGAAACAAGTAATAAAACCTATATGTACCTACGGAATCCAGTTAGGATTGGTTGTTCTGCGAGAAGTGATATAAATATAATCCAAGTTTTTTAGTCCTAATAAGTCCTAATGAGAGCCGTAGATGCACCAGACATATTAGGAATGATTATTTATAGCGAATCCTGTATGATCATGATTGTCTCTTAGGAAATCGAAATATGCGTCTCGTAGTATGGTGTTAGCGGGACTATGATTATTTGAGAGATTAAATAAAGATTAATGAGTAATGAATAAGACCAACACCTAGGTTTAAGTGATTAAAAACATTAGTAGGTTATTAGGCAGCGACTGTATTAACAAATAAAAAACATCAAGTACGTTTCTGTGAAAAGTTTTCCATAAATCCTAAACAAAACCTCTAAAATTAATATAACAATGTTGAATCTCTCTTACGCACTGGATAATGAACGTTTCTGAAATCACGTTAGTTTAAATTGAATGAGTAAAAGATAAATCATTTGCGGTTTCTGTGCACGTCGCGTTTTGCATTTCTTAGATTTTAAGTTCGTCCATTGAGTTACATGTCTAGTAGCGGTTACAAAAAATCCTATCTTTTTACCATACTCTAGTTATCATGACGATATTTCAAAAACTCACAGTAAACCGAAAATTGGGTACTATTTAGTGTTGGGAACTATCGACTGAAATCGCAATTTTTGCTTCGACTAATTTTACTACTTTTTACCAATGACTGTTTCAGTCACTATTTTCGGTCTGACTGATTTTGTTACTATTTACTATCAATTGTTTCAGTCAATTGAAAAGTCCCCGGCCTGAGACATAGATGGCGCTAGTAAAATTAAATCCGTATGTTTTATAGTTAGCCTTAACCCTCAAAAGATGTGTGTATAAATTTGACAGATGTCGGATCATTAGTTTATCATTTATAGCATTTTGAGTGAAACAACCTTTGTTATTATGAAAAAAAATGAATAAAAAGGAACTTTGCATGTTGATAAAATATTGTTTTTTGATTGGAAAAACACATTTGAAGCAAAAACTTGACTTGACGCCGAGTTTTCGGACACACCCCCAGGAAAATCAACCATCAATGAATTTTATGCTAAGTTTAGACGTTATGAAATGAGCACCAAAAACGGTAAACCCAGTGGACGCCCAAAAGAGATTGTTACCGACGAAAACATTTAAAAAATCCACAAAATGATTTGGAATGGCGGTAAAATGAAATTTAATAAAATTGCAGACACTCTAAGGATATCAACTGAACGTGTACATCATATCATTCACGAATATTTGGGTATGAGAAAGCTCGGTGCAAAGTGGGTGCCGCGCGATCTCACTTTTGACCAAAAACAGGACGAGTTGATGATTCGGAGCAGTGTTTGAAGATGATCAAGAGTAATAATATATACATATATATATATATATATATATATATATATATATATATATATATATATATATATATATATATATATATATATATATAGTTTTATGATTTTTTTTCGTAGTTTGATTGTAAATGACAATATATTGTATATTCATATATCAGCATTTTGGAAAAGATTAAAATTGTGAATGACAAACAGTAAAATAATTTTAACTGTTTTTATGATAATAATAGGTAATTTCGGTGGCTCTCTCGATTTTTATAAAAACATATTTCCGTTCAATAATAAATAAAGCATTTACTTTATTTTATTTTAAATATGTCTAGTATATATATTACTTTATTTTAAATAGGTCTAGTAGTTATTGTGCGATCATATTTAATTATGCCATGAATTAGTTTTTTTTCTATGATTAGGTATATGTTTAATTTTTAATTAGTATTTATGGTTATTGTATATCTTTAGTTTTTAGGTTTTGTTTAAGTTCTATTATGTTGTCACCAGTATTGTGAATAAGAGCACCAGCTGAATATACCAATACTATATATATTGTCGCCCAAATTATAATGAGACCTCTCCCATGCTTGGCAGTAGGAAGCAAGCAGTTTCCTTCCTCATAGACAATATACCATTCATCGAACCCTACCAAATGCTTCTAATCATCAAGTGTCCAGGTTTTATGACCGTTACACCATTTTTTTCGTATATTAGTATTGACTTTCGACACAAAAGGTTTCTCAATCGCATCCCTTCCATGAATGTTAACTTTGTGGGGCTGTTTAGTGTCAACTGTCGTAATATTTTTGTTCAAACACTTTTACTTAAGTGAGAGTTAAGTTTAGGTGTCACATTTGCCGTACTAGTTTTATGTTGTCTGGTCACAACACAATTATCTTTATTGTTTAGCAGTCTTTGTCGATTAACTTTGGGTTTCGTCCAGTATACTTCATCGCTGATAGCGTTTTGCTGTGTCTTGCCTATGCTGTCTTGCTTACCCGGTATACTGTCGCTCGTAAATCGTTAAACTATTCAGCTGTTTTCATCACAAATGTTGTCACTGATTGGGCACTAACGAATTATATTCTTTTGAAGTCTAAGAGTTTATAGATTTTATCGATCTCTTGCTTTTACCGCCACAGAACAGAGCATATAATACACTGAAATATAACCTAAAATAATTGGCATGTAAACTGTGATACGCGCCATTTATACGAAAGCAGTGTTGACAACATGCATTATAGTACATATTGTATGGTTCCACATCAGATTTAGAATTTGCTTATTATTATCAACTTATTATCTACAGATAATTGAGAATTTTTAGTACTTAATCAATATATTTTTTAAGTTTCAATCCCAGTTCTTTTTTTCTTAATGTAGTCCAAACATAATATAATAAATTATTTAATAACATGACAATGGTCAGCGAAATTACGTAAAAATTCTCTTTTAGCCACCGTATTCATCAACCATTTTAATTTTAGGATATTTTAAAAATATATTGTTGATATTAATATTAAGAAAAGTAAAAGGTAACTGTGGGCTATGTTCCGAAACTATTTAAAAAATAATCAAACTTAATTCACCACACATGTGTTTAAATAGAATAAATCTAAACTACGTTTCATAAGACATATTGAAATTTAAGTAGAACATAATTTACGTAAGAAGCATTTAACATTAAATATTTGATAGAAAATGTAAATTGTAAACTATTTTATTAGCCACTCATCCAAGGTATCAAAGTAAATTTTAAGACACCACAATTGATTACACGCAAAACAATCATCATTTGCATCATTGACAAAGATCGACATCTCCAAACATTTAATTATACAGGTTATAATTAAATATATGTCATTCACTAACAAAATGCTTTGTGTATTGATGTGAAACAAAAAACCGTGTGGTTGATTTAAATATTCTTACCCATTTGGTTGATTCCATTCGGTTTATTGAATTTCTCTAATTATATGTCTGAAGTAAGTTCGAATGAGTTTTGTTATCTTGTTGCTGTTACATCATTTTGTTAGTCATAAAATTATGGAATATCGACAACTAATTATAGTTTCTTACAACTAGTTACGGGTGGGTTTATTTTTGCCAATCTAATTGATAAACGAACCTCATAATACGTAATAAAAATATAAATGAAATGAAATCACGCTACCAAATTAAATTGAATTTCTAGTTAAGACTTATAGTGATTATAGCACGTAGCTTGATATTGATGATTTATTATGAGCTCTTATGTATATTATTTATGTTATGTGGTTGTGTGTGTGTGTGTGTGTGTGTGTTACAATATACCACATATGTCATATAACAATGTAAAAAGTTGATAGTCGGACGGTTGATAGCTCTGAGGAGTACGGTGAGTGGGATAATATCTCCCATCCAAATGCTTTCAACGCATCCTTATTCTGTTTTACTTTACGAGACGGTGCGTTATCGCACTGTAAAATCACACACCGTGTCTTCGGGTCCATTCTGGAAGTTTTTCGATCAATGCATAGTTCAAATTGATCATTCAATTGATCTTTCTGTGCTTAGACACTTGCACGCTTTGTGCACTTTCATCTCCCGTTACTACTCGATGCAGAAATGGCTTCCTATCATACATGACTTGAAGCAGCATTCCACAGACGATTTCTCAATTTTCCATTTGCTTTTCATCCGGTCTTTTGGATTTTCCCCATAGCACGTAATCGGTGGTTAATCGTTTCTTGGGCCACATTTAACGCTTCTGTTAAATATTTTTGAGTTTTGGGTTAGGCCTTCATCCACTAACTCTTGCATCTTCAATCTTTTTCGGCCTACGAAATGGCTCTTTGCCTAGCACATCAAAATCATCACTTTTGAACCTTCGAATTCACGCCTCACATTACCGAAAGTTTCTACTAGCAAACGATGACATTCAGCGGCTTTTTTAACTCAGTCCAAGGGGTTATTTTAGATCAGACAATTTCTAAAATAAATACATACAAGTTCACTACAGGAATGAAACCTATCACCAAACGAAGCATGAATAACATCTGCAATACGAATTATTAAAAAATATTATGCCTAACAAAATATAATCGAATGTTATTCTAACTTCCATTATATTTATTACTTTTATTTTTCCATTAACTTTTGTTCTTTTTGCACTATTTTTATTACTATATTGCCATGGGTGACCTAATGTTGACCTAATGCATGACTCATATAAAACAAAAAAATACATTTTCCTCATTTAGTTGTTATTTTGACGATTTTGATGCTTTTAAAAATTGTTTCCTTTTAAAAGCAATTTCTGGAATTTCCATTAGTCTTCTTTGGGTTCTACAAGATATGATCAACATACCTCAAGGAGCTGCCTATTACTAAGTTCTCTATGAATATTTCTCTGATTGAGAATTTTCTCTGAAATAATTGTATTAAATTAGGATTATTATACTGTACACAATATCGAAAAAACTACACTATTTTTCATACATTTAATAAATTCGGTTGCGAATAAAATCAATATCAAGGTTACCTTGATTCGTCACCCTCATTGAATGTGGACAGTTTCTCTTCGGCGAATTAGTGCAGCTGCAACACTCTAAAAATATATCCAATAAAAACTCAGCAACATAATATTTAATAATAACATTCAAAATGCTAAAATAACAATTGTCGATTTATAACCTATAATTATTATGCCTAATGTTTTGAGAATTTTGCAGATATTTGACAACCAGGCGAATTTGATAGTCTAATGCGGTTACATTTTCGGATGGATCAGACAGCATTGTATCTCTTTTTAAAGAGAATGAAATATACGGTCTAACCTCAACTGACAATTGAATCGATATCATAATGATATCAGTTCACTGCTATTTTGTACCTACACTATGTGCCGTTTCGATTGCTGCCTTTCTTGTAAAACTATAATTCCGTTACTGTAGAAATTAGGTGAGATTTGTGTGAAAATGATTTGATTGATTTTGATTTTTGAATCAAACTGCTTTTGAAGCTATTTTAGCGCTATTTGGAGTATCGCAGAAACCGGAGCGAGTGGCACATGGATAGTGTAAAATACGGGCAATACAGAGAATGCCTTAAATCTTCCCAGTTAATCTCTTCCAGTTTAGAGTGATAGAAGACAACATCTTTCCTATAATAATCACTTGTTTTAATTGCTGTTAAATGTGGATGGTAGTGAGTCAAATTAATGATTTTCCGAAGCTCTAGCAGCTCATTATAAGCAATTCATCCCTTCTTCCGACCAACGCCTAGAAGGCAACATTTTTCTTATAATAATCACCTGTTTTAATTGCATTAACTGTGGATGGTAGTGAGTCAATTTAATGATTTTTCGAAGCTCTTGCAGCTCATTATGAACATTTCACCCTTTCTTCCGACCAACGCGTAGAAAGTAACATCTTTCTTATAATAATCACCTGTTTTAATTGCATTAACTGTGGATGGTAGTGAGTCAAATTAATGATTTTTTGAAGCCCTAGCAGCTCATTGTGCTTTGACCACCATCTTTTTCACATAGTATTTAACCATTTTCAAAGATCATGTATCTAGAGCAAGGTTAATCTGTAACATCGACATTTTCTGAACAAAACTGGTATGAACTACTACTGCCGTTCACTTAAGTACCCATCACCATAAACACCAAGCAATTTTTGATGAGCTCTCGTTGCATTTTTGTCTTTTCAAAAAAAAAAACTTTAACAAAATAAGCGAATAAACGTTCCTTTAAATTTAAAGCAATCCACGGACTGTTTCGATTACAGACTTGGAAGCCAATGAGTCAATGAGTAGTACCATGAACTTGAATGAGACTTTTTGGATTTAAATAACATATTTGTTAATTAAGGTTATTTTCATACGCCCGCCACTCCGTTTGCTATACAACAGATATACAAACAAAGTTTAATTGCACTGGCTGCGTTACTGATTATAAAATAACAAAAATTTACCTGCTTCTTTTTATAGAATCTCTGTATAAATCTCCTCTGTTCTTATACATATATTACATACTTGTAGTCATTTGATTAGTCTTAGGAAGATTAATAAAGAAGTGTTCAGAACTCCAGAATATTCCCAAATATAAAACCCAATTTTTCTCCAATATATTAACATAACATCTTTTACTTTTTATTTACACCGTAAATTTTATATTCTATTTGATACTTTAATTATAAATTGCTATACGGGGCTTTACTAATTGGGAAACGATTAAAATGGAATTTATTGGAGGAAATAACAAGAAAATAGTAAAACTTGTATTTGCGATGTATATAAATTGGGAAACCAGACAGATATGATATCAATATTATAACTTATTTTTGTTTTGTGGTTTAAATTATATACATATATTTTGTGTTTTGAGATGAATGGATTTATTTGTTCTGTGTGAGTAATGCTAATGAAAATTTTAAATATAAATAACATATACGTTAATGACTTGTTATTCAATGACGTATATTTTAACGTAATTTTTTTGACGTAATAAACGTTAAATTTTAAGTGATTTAAATTTTAAGTGTATCTATATAATTATATATAAAGAGGATATACTGACTCATAAGATCTTCGAAACTATACATTTGAATTATTGTAAATTTAGTTTCTTTTTTGTCAACGTATACATCCATTAGGAACGGATTTTAAGCAATCCTTATTCGAAATTGATTTTTCAACATTAACTGATTAATCATTTTTTTAGATAAAAATTCAGCTGCCGTATATTTGTTGATTGGATATCATTTGTGACATAAGTGTCCATTACTCAGTAATTGGTTTTCAGACGTTTTTACAGCAGCCTCTCATATATTTTGGAGGGGAAAGTTAGCAATGATATTGGGCAACAAAATGTTTTTTCGATTTATAATTTGGTTGGTTTAGGGATAATTTCTAAACAGGTACATATTACAGTTTCAGTGTAGCATTGAATAGATGTGCAAATTTTGTTATACTCTTTCTTGACAGATGTTTAACTACTTGACCATTATTAGATAGTACTCTGGTGCCTTCTTTAGCTTCAATGTTTGGAGATCTCTAATTTCTCTCGGGTAATTTATAGTTTGCTTCATGCTATTTGTCATTAAATTATCTGCTACTGTGTGAAGAATGAGTCCTATCCATTTCGTTCGTTCGTCACTATTTGGTGTATTTCTTTTGTTGTATAAATTTTAACAAGCATTTATTAAACAAATTGGTATAACGTACATTGATAAATATATTTTCTTTCCAACTTTATTTTTATTTTACGTCTCAAGAATGATGCTGATTTGGTAGCATTTCAAAATCCTGTGTCAGCCAAGCAATGCTGCATAGAAGTAAGAAGCTGATAATCAGAAGCAGTGCGTTTAGTGAGTACTCTACGTATTGCAGAGCTTCCTATTCGAGATGCAACAGTAAAAGCTTCGCGACTTTCAACATGTAATTGACCGTTGTAATTACAAGAAAGTGACATTGCGTCTGTTACTCTCTATTACTTGTCGTTGGTTACTTTTGCAACAATACGTTGTTCAATTTGTTCAATTAACATCGGTAGACATTTAGAGTATCAGCTTAATTTTTAGCAGCTCGTAATATATTAGGTTTTTCTGGTGTCACCATATGCAGAGCAAGATTTTATGGCCATGAATATTCCGCTTCGGCATAAATGATGTTATGACTATGACTTTCTAGACTAGCTTTTTGTGCTAGAGATTGTTGTAGTAGATTTTTCACCAGCAATCATAATACGCTACAGATGCATAACTCTTGCATGAGAAGCAATGAAATTGCGATGTTGAAACGGTTTGAAATTTGATATTTGACATTTTTATTCAAATCGTGGTGAAGCGATATTTCAAATCTTTGTACTTTTCCCATCGCATCTAAGCACCCGGAAATAGTTGATTCATCAAATGCTAAGCTGTCCCAAAGTTATTGTGTTCAATCTGATCAGTTACTCCATGTCTGCCATTGCAGCAGCAGTTTGCTTCAGAAGCGTTTATTTATTAATTTACAAATTAATTTATTACAACTGCTCTATTGTACTAAAACTAAACTACTTAAGTTAAAGTATACTTACACACCAAACAAGTCCGTGTGGTCTGGTTTCCTTCAATCTTCTGATTTCCTGCGTGTCGTCCAGTAGACGTGTTGCTTCCACGTTGCTGTGATACAGCAACCTTAATTCATGTTTTAAGGCGAAATCTTGGGTCACTTCGTAAATCTATTTAATTAAATAAACGAGGTCATTGTGTTTCGTTGGTTACGTAGCGATAAGCATTGTTAACTAATCGTAGAACTTTGTTTTGGCAACGTTGGACTACTAGGTGGTTTAATGCTGTAATGCAACTTCATATTTGCACCCCATACGTCCAATTTGACTTTATGATTTACTGATAAACACATTTCTTTGATTTTAGACCAAGTTGAAAATATTTTCCGTCTAACCAGTACAGTTGCTTGGATTTGAGTCCTATCTGCTCTGCTTTTTGTCTAACATGGTATTTCCAATTGGTGTCTAACATGGTACTCTACCATTGAGATGGATGCCGAGGTATTTAGCTGATACTGCTTGAGGAATCGGCCATCCCGCAATGATATAATTAGGTTTGTGTTAGTTCGCCGCAACACATTATTAATATTACACATAATTTATTAATAATACGCATGTTTGAAGCTATTAAGCTGTATTTTCAGCCTTTAGTCCATTTGTGGATCGTGTTGACTACCATTTTTACTTTTCTACAGCCTTGATACCTTTTACCATGATAACAGTGTCGTCGGAAAATGTTCCAAGTACAGGAACAAAATTATTGAATGTCGAAACTACAATTTTAAACGTGTGTTGTGTACAGTGATACTTCTCCTTTTCACCAATAGTTATTTCTATTGTATTGTATATTGATGACAGAATCATTTATACAACTTAGATCATTTATACAAACTTCATATTCTAATCTTTCTGGTCTTTCTTACCACATTTTTCAATGAATCTGTTATTATCTGGCCGAGCTGCGTTTCTATTTTTGTAGGATGTCTGAAAATTAGTCGTATTATTTTTTCAATATAGAATTTAAGTTTTGTAAAATCGATAAAATTATTAATGTTGGGTAATACCTTGAAAATTCGTTTAATTAAAAAAAAGCCTCAACGTCATTCGTAGTCTATTATCATATGAGACAAATTATTCGCATTTCACTTACTTGCCTAAGACTATAGCATGGATAAAACTGTCGGCCCTACCCAACAGTACCACCAGTTTTAAAAGATCGAATAATAATAACCTCATTTAACCCAGAAAACATTTTAAGATAAGCTCAGTTCTATTGTTTGAATTTCTAATCGCTCTTCGGGCCAAAAATAAACAAGATCGTCATACGACCATTTCGGATTCGTCAGTGTTCTACGTGTGCTTGATGATTCCGAACGACATGATGTGCTGCATTAAAGTGTTCTGTCAATTAACCATACGAGGAACGCGCTTCCGATTTATTAATGACCGTAATGTAAACACATCTATTTTTGATTAGGTGTGGGTGTGTTTTTTCTCTTAACAGTCCAATTTGCGTTTAGGCGTACGTAGAGCCGGAGAAAGTTAGTGAGTGAGATTGTGTTGGGTGGTTCGATCCAGCTGATGATTTTAATTGTTTTCGTGGCATTTAGCCTCGAATATATTATCACCGGTTGCCGTTTACGAAGTCACTAGAAATATATCGTAAGTTGGAATAAATGTTTTTATTTTTTATAAAATATTTAGACGATAGTTTATCATGTTTATACTATAATATTTACATAAGCTTTCTATTATATCTCTTTAATCGGCATTTATTGTGTTTCTTCAGGAGACTAACAATGTCATTGTCGTATAACAAGTCAATCGAAAAGTCCCTGGCCTGACACATAGATGGCGCTACTAGAATTAAATCCATATACTTTTTAGTTAGCCCTAACCCTCAAAACATGCGTGTATAAATTGACAGCTATCGGATTGTTAGTTTATGAATCATAGCATTTTGAGTGAAGCGACTTTTGTTATTGTGAAAAAAATGGATAAAAATGAATTTCGCTTGTTGATAAAATATTGCTTTTTAAAGGGAAAATATACAGTTGAAGCAAGAACTTGGCTTGATATCGAGTTTCCGGACACTGCCCCAGGAGAATCAACCATCAAGGATTGGTATGCTAAGTTTAGACGTGGTGAAATGATCACCGGAGACGGTAAACGTAGTGGAGGCCCAAAAGAGGTTGTTACCGACGAAAACATTTTAAAAATTCACAAAATGATTTTAAATGACCGTATATTGAAATTGAATGAAATAGCAGACACTCTAAAGATATCAACTAAACGTGTACATCATATTTTTCACTAATATTTGGGTATGAGAAAGCTCTGTGTAAAGTAGGTGCCGCGCGAGCTCACTTTTGACCAAAACCAACGACGAGTTGATGATACGGAGCAGTGTTTGAAGATAATCAAGCGTAATGAACCCGAGTTTTTTCGTCGATATGTGACAAAGTATGAAACATGGCTCCATCATTTCACTCCGATGTCCAATCGACAGTCATCGGAGTGGACTGCACACGATGAATCCGCTCCAATGCTTGGGAAAACGCAACAGTCGATTGGCAAGGTTATGGCGTATGTATTTTGGGATGCGCATGGAATAATTTTCATTGACTACCTTGAAAAATTAAGGACCGTCAGCAGCGACTATTACATAGCGTTATTGGACCGTTTGAAGGACGAAATAGCCGAAAAGCCGTCGCATTGGCAGAAATATAAATTGCTGCTTCACCAAGACAATACCGTGTCACAAGTCAGTGAAAACGATGACTGAAATTGACCTATTATTTGATATCTGATAATCAATATTGTCTTTTATTGTTACTAGGTGTACCAGAATGTCATTACTGTTTTTTTATTAAAAAAAACTACATAATTTTCAAGTAAAGGGAAACGCGCATTTATTCAAATTATCAGCTCATCATTTGGGCAATTTGTGGATGCCGTCCCAGAAAAACTGTTTATCGTTTGAGCAAAACTATTCATCGAGCCATTTTCTAACCTCTTCGAATGCTGCTCTGCAAGCGCGTGTCCCAATGGTGAGGAGAGTTGATAGTCGGGCAATGCAAGTTTTGGAGAGTTTGACGGGTGCGGCATAGTATGCACTACCCAAGTGCTTTTAGCACTTTTTGACTGGTTTTGTTTAATGAGACGGCGCCTTGTCGTGCTGTAAAATCACTTTACCGTGTTTTCGAGTCCATTCTGGACGTTTTTCGATCAATATATGGTTCAAATTGATCATATGTTCTCAGTAGCGATCACTATGAACTGTTTGACCAGATTTAAATAGTTCAACAACCACGTCGCTTTGATCCCACTAAACACAGACCTACGTTTTAACGAGGGCTCCGAGCCACGGTCCTCGGCGTTAAGCCTACCGACTGGCCTGTGCTTCTGTTAATTTTGTGTGAGCTTGGATTCGGTTTCGCATCTTCAAATTTTTCGGTCTATCAGAACATTCTTTGTCTTTCATATCGAAATCACCACTTCTGAATTTTGGACACCTTGCCTCACATCTTTTTATGGTTTTACTCTTTTTTTGTTACTTTTTACTACTGTTAATTGTATTTGTTTTCTACTTCTGAGAATGTTTACTCGCTTTATTTACGTTAATTGTTAATGTTTTTCGTAGCTTGTTTTTTGAAATTCTAAATTTGTTTTTCATTATTAAATTTTTTTTCTACCACTATCTTTCTTTTGTTAGTATTTCTAGCTACATATCTGGTATTTTATTTTTGTTATTTTCCTCATCTAAATTACGATTATCTCGTAAAGATTTGTCATTATATATAGGTTGATTTATGCCTGTCTAGTTATTTTTCTTTCCGATATTATTAGGATTTAACACTACTACTTTTGCAGTAATATCGTCATCTTCATATTTTTTTTAAGGACAATTTGAACTTTTTCAAATAATTTTTGTGCTTGTGTTTTTCGTAAAATATTTCAATCTCCGAAGGATCTACGTGTTTTGTCTATTGAATATCAAAAATACGGTTATATCTAAATTTTGGTAATGGAAATAGTTGATATTATTACCTATAATTTTCCTATTATATTTAAATTAGCAATTTGTTTTTAAAAGCTGTTAAGCCAAAATGTGTTTAAATATTTTTTTTCTTAAGAAGTTTATTTGGTCTTTACATTCTTCTTTCGTTTTGGGTGAAAAATTATATCGGCTAATTGGTGACCGAGAGTTCACTATGAATATTGTCTTTCAGATGTTGAATCGTTTGGGGCATATTCACATAAACTTTTGATTTTAAAAAATCCCATAAGAAAAAGTCTGTTGCTGTTAAATCCGGAGATCTGGCTGGCTATGCTAAATCGTCACTTCGCAAAATTAGTATTCTCGGAAAAACGTAATTCGATATTTGAATTGTTCAACTAGCTATGTTGCTGAAACCACATATCTTCTAGTCCTGGCTTTTTCTTCCATTTCGGGCTTCCTTCCTTTTCAACAAAATTTCCAATCAAGTCTTGGTATCGTTCAGCAGTAACAGTAACTGCAAAACCTTGGCTATTTTCAAAAAAATAGGGACCAATAGTGTTGCGTGACCAGCATGAATACCACACCATACAGTTGTTTTTAGTAGATGTAATGATGTTTCATGAATTAATTGAATTATTGCTGATTAGACGATTATATATATATATATATATATATATATATATATATATATGTATATATATATATATATATATATATATATATATATGTATATATATATATATATATATATATATATATATATGTATATATATATATATATATATATATATATATATATACATATATATATATATATATATATATATATATATATACATATATATATTTATATATATACATATATATATATATATATATATATATATATATATATATATATATATATATATATATATATATATATATATATATATATTTATATATATAATCATTTGCACCAAATTATTATAAATTATTGAATAAATAAGTAGATAAAGGGCACAATATATCTCATATTTTTCTAAACATTGGCTTTTTTCCAGCACTAAAAGTTGATGTTTTCGTTCTATGAACTATTACGAGAATTGGGAGGCTTTGTTTCGTTAAACACTTTTTTAAAATACAATGTTAAATAACCTATAATAAGATAACATAATAGATTTTCTTTCTTTCTAAGTGGTAATTAATCATTTAATAAAAAATGTTTTAATTCATTTTTGTTTAATGTTTACTACACATATCTGTATACATTATTACCATAATGTTCTTCGAATTCTAACCTTAACCTTCTAAATATTGATATGTCTTCATTGTTATTGTTGACATAACATTGTTGATATATAATATATTAGATTGTATGGTTTATTTATAACACTTATTTTTATAGAAATGTTAATTAATTATTATATATTTTGATGAACCAAAAATTAATTATGTTTTGATAATATAAGTATATAAGTTGGGGGAAAACTATTTCTAATAAATAGCATATATTAGCAACGGTTATTTTAATGTACATATAAGTCAATTACACTATTTTGCTAAGGTATTCATTATTGCACTTTGTCAAAATTATTACGGTTTAAAAATTGACATTCCAGAAGGTTGTTAAACCCAAATATTAGTGAGTAATATGATGTACACGTTCAGTTGATATCTTTAGTGTCTGATGTATCTGATGTATCTGCTATTTCATTCAATTTCAATTTACGGTCATTCAAAATTATTTTTTGTATTTTTTTAATGTTTTCATCGGTAACAGCCTCTTTTGGGGGTCCACTGCGTTCACCGTCTTCAGTGCTCATTTCACCACGTCTGAACTTAGCATATCAGTCCTTGATGGTTGATTTTCCAGGGGCAGTGTCCGAAAACTCGGCATCAATCCAAGCTTTTGCATCAATTGTATTTTTTCCCTTCAAAAAGCAATATGTTATCAACACGCGAAATTCCTTTTTATACATTTTTTTCACAATAACAACTGTTGATTCACTCAAAATGCTATAATTCACAAACTAATGAACCAACAGCGGTCAAATTTATACACTTTAGGGCTTTAGGGCTAGGGCTAACTAAGAACATATAGATATAATTCTAGTAGCGCCGTCTATGTGTCAGGTCGGGGACTTTTGAATTGACCTGCAACTGCTAGAGAGATGGCTGGAGTTACACCACATCTTCATAATAATACCTACTACTAAAACTAATATTTCTTAAATTGAATTCTCATGAATTCAATTTTACTATACAATATCAGCATTCTCCTGTTGAACCGTTTAGGGCCATTATATTTAATTCCAACACTAACACAATAAACAATAATATTTTCTTATTAATGACCTCTCAACGTTTTTGTATGTATTTATTGTGGACTCATAAAATGGAACTCAAATAGTTTGGTAATACCAGCCCCAAAAGATAAATATTTAAAATCCTGTTTGTTATTTGTTGATTCCTACTCTCATTTTCAATTATGTTTTTAGTTGGATCCTTCTCACTATCAAATATGACTTAACAAAAAATAGCAGCGAATTCAATTTGTTTGTGTATTTAATCAGTTATAGTGTTATCCAGCGCACAATTTGAAATATTTATTGTTTGTTGCCAATCTAATTGAGAATTACCCAAATAATCAATCATTAATTTAGGTCAAAAACTACTCGAGCATTGACAAAAAAACACAAATCATTTTAAAGATATATACACTGCCGGAGAAAAATATTAAAAAAGTTAATTTTTGTACTTTTAAATATATTGTTACCAATTAATTCGAAGCAAGTTTCTTTATATTTTGGATGAATTTGATTAATTTATTTATGGTGGTTATATTCTATTTGAGACTTTAATACATATGTTTTCAAGTACACAAAATATTTTTGAATAAACATTTAGTATGCACAATGGTGTCGCAGCAAGAACATTTTTGTCATTCGATATTGGTTTCGTCGTAAAGCGTCAATGGTACTATAACTATTATATAATTATATAATTTTCTAAGCTAACAGGTGAAAAAATGTTTCTATGTGGATCTCTATTTATGTTTCCTCATCATAGTATATAATACGTACATAGACATTTATTTTTTGTCTCCATTATATTTCGTTCAAATGCAAAAAAAAACTACTATAAAAATACTAAATAATGGTATCCTGTAGTTTTTATAATACTTTAAACTTCCAATGCTGCTGTGGTTCTAAAAGATATCTCAGAAAACAAGTTATAAAATGTATTCCCCAAAACTTCTTCCTCAAAATAGGTCAATAAATAAATATTCCGTAAAAACAGTTATAAGATAGTAAAATATCATAAATACGGCCAATTAAAAGTTACAGTCAGGACATATATCTCATACCACTGCTCATCATTATCATCAACTTTCCATAGCGTCTTCTCAACCAATACGTTGTTAATAAAGTTTTATTTGCTAAATAACCTAACTTATTCCTTAACGTGAAATTAATCCAGAAGTTACTAACATACCATCGCAGTTGTACTTACATTAATATACATATAAGGCGAGTACGGGATTAATAATACATCAGTATGTATTTGCTAAATTAAAATAGAACAAATCTAGATAAGGTTAAGAATGAACTTATATACTAAACAAATTCGTATGGTTTCTTAAACCTTATTTCATGTTTTAAGGCGAAATCTTGGATCACTTCGTGTATCCATTTGATTCCGAGGTCATCGTGCATCTCTTCGTTGGTTACGTAACGATAAGCATTCATAATTAATCGAAGAACTTTGGTTTGGGTACGTTGGATTACTAGTTGGTTTGATGTTTTAGTGCAACCTTATATTTACACCCCATAGGTCCAAATTAGTTTTATGATTTGCCGATCTCCAATCTCTTTGATTTTAGGTCAAGTTGGGAGTATTTTTCGACTAACTTGCTCTGCTTTTTGCCTAACAGGATGTTAACTGCTTGACGAATCGGGCATCCGTCAAGTGATATAATTTTGTTTTTGTCCTTTCGCCAAATTTTAACTCAAAGACAGGGGGATTTGGAGCTATTAAGCTGTATTTTCCACTTTCTGGTCGATAAATATATCTTGTTAACGGTTACTTGTACTTTTTCGATAGCCTTAGACAAAGACACATCATTTCCCATGATAACTGTCATCGGTAAATTTTCCAAGTACTGTTGCTCTTGATGGTTTGATATCAGCAGTATAGAGCAGATATAGGTGTGGTACCAAGACGCTACCCTGGTGAACTCTAGCCGAAATAGGTTTAAATGTTGAGAATGCCCCCTCATGCAAAACTCTAAATTTTATTTCGAAAATGTATGATTCTAACAGTAGAGAGTAATTCCGCCGTAGTAATTTTCTTATTTTGTAGGTTAATTCCAAATGCCATACCCGACATTCAAAGCTTACGTCCAGGTATATTGCTGGGTAGTATTTCTTTTCTTTGAATGCCTTTTCAACAACGGCTGTTACTCTGTGCATTTGGTCGATTCTTGAGTGATAGTTTCGAAATCCAAACTGGAAATCTGGTATTTCTTTAAATGGTTTAATACATCTCAATAGTAGTTTCTCAAATAATTTTTATATCTCAGGTAGTAGTTGGACCTGTAAGATCCAACTTGTTGTAAGAACAACAACAAACAGGCATTGAATATATATGTCAACATGATTATTTACTTGAGATTTACTTGAGATAATGCTGCGTTATCATCGTCATGCATTATCATTCCAAGAAAGTGGACAAAAAGCAGTGTTACAAACCCATAATTTCGGTTATAATGATCCAATAATTATTATTCTAATTTAGATAAACATACTTGGATTTACAAATGACCCAAATACCAAGTTGAAATTGAAAAATCGCCATAACAAATGTAATATTTTTGTCTGCACAGTATATAGAATAAAAGTCAGTTAAATAGATAAATGTTTCAGAAATTATTTTTAGCTTGCTTAATTTACGTTAGTAATCTGTTATTGGATCACTACAAATATATGCGAGGAATATTTTTCGCTGTATTCCTAGATTAAATTAAGGTTATGCAAATAAACTGTAGGAGATTTGCTTTGATATATGAAGTATTTCAAATAGCATTTAACGAACTTTAATTATATACTAGTTTGGTTGTTTAATAAATTTTGTCGTTCAATAAGAAATACATATATTACCTAATACAATCTTGCTGAAGTTCAATCCACTGTTGTCGAGCAGTTTTAGTACTCACGCGATCTCTCTTAGGTCCTTTCGCAAACCGTTTAATTTCTTCGTTGTCTGTTGGTGTCATTAGAGTTTTGTGGATATTACTATTTCTAATATACTATTGGGTATCAGTACTACGAAGAACTCTAATTTTATATGTCTGGATCATGTTGATATTAAACTTCTTTGTGTAATGTCAAATTGCGTCGATATGTATTAAAATAATCATCTTGGAATATATATTAAAACAACAGGAAACCAGGAAAAGGAAATTTAACTAAAATTGATAAAACTATGCTTTTGATATAAAACTAGTAGAAAAGTATATATAAAATACAACATATAGCGTATGCAAGGATAAGATAGATTAAAAGATTCTGCGAAGAGATAACGGAAAAAAGGCGAATCAAAGGAATTTAATCAAAATAAGACGAATATATTAGGAATATAGTATTCAATTTTCAAAATGTGTCAATTATGATCGAAGCTTAGTGTTTTTGTGGGTATCTCAAATTGATCAAGAACAATCGTGAAAATGTCTTTACTGATTTTCATATCCGAATGAATTTTTGTTCTTCATTTCTAGCAAGGGCGACAGAAAAGTAGAATTAAAAAATCATTATTCAAACGATGATTGAAGAATTCAATTATTAAATTTGTTATAGATCTAACTTAAAAAAAAGTATTTTTTCTGCATTATTCAAAACACTATTCATACTATTCATTATGCATTTATTATTTTTAATAGATTATTTAATGGATTTAAAGCATCATACTTGATCATATAACTTATTTAATTTAACTATTATGCTAAAAATTTAATAGAGATATTAATTATTTTATATAATAGATTATTTTAGATTGTTTTTATATATTTCTTTATTGGTCTCGCAGTATACCTGAAACTTTCACTTTCAATTTACTGGAGCTACTGGTAAGTTTAACTGGTCGTTAAATTACTGCTCCTTTAAATTAAATAGAAGGAAATGCAGTTTCAGCTACACATTGTAAAGACACCAGATATAAAGACGAATGGCTTCAAAAGCATGCACTGTAAGGCTATTAGCATAGTGGTGGTTCCTAGAGCAAAAAGAACGAATACATTTGCAAATTATGAAACCGCCATCATAATCTTCAGAACTCCCTTCTTTTGAATTAGTATGCGATGAACTTAGTAAAAAAGTGAATAATATATGTTCTGTGAAGAGTCTATGTATTGAGCTCACGCAATTGTTAGAATACTCACGAATTGGATGGACTAAGTAACTTTAACTAAAACAAGATTCCAAGTTTAAATTTATAAGTTTTAAGTATCTTGTTCTTATCACACTTTTGAAGGTCGATATGTAACTGATTTCTTTTCTATTATTCTTCTATTAAATTTATTTGTTGTGACGCTATTTTATACCTGTTAGCTCTAGACTCGTACACTTACACTTTTGTAGATACAGCATTTCAAATGTGTTTATATTATTTATAAGTAAATTAAACCTATGAAGTACCGATGCTATAAAGCATTCATGACTCCAATGCTGTAAATAATCACTGAAAGCATTTTCTTTCGAGCTTAGTAACTTAATTCAATGTATTTTGTTATTTTTTATATTGCTTAATTGCTCAATTTTAGCCAAGGTGTAAATTTCAGCTGTTACTTTACAATGTAACAATTTTATCTCCCCGCTTATGAATGAAAGTGTATTTATGTCAATAACGTACGAATTGAGATAATGATTGTTGCTTTTTTTGCTTGCTGAGTATGTGAAACTTTTTAGTACAGTTTACCATTACCAAATCCTATCTGCAGATAAGAAAAAATAGATAAATGGACGATAAAGAATATTTTACTCTACTATAAACATACATCAAATGTTTCGATACTTTAACGTGTACTAGTTATATTAAGTTATTTGGCGATATATCAGGTAAATTTTCTCAATTCATCTATTAGTTAGTGCCATTTAAAACAAATAAATCCGTGTTGGTGTAGCATAAGAATTTCTCGCTCCTAAACATTTCCAATAACACAACGATTTATCGTTATCTAATGATTTAAGTATGTTTGGCTAGTGACGTTTGAATAGACGATCCTTGGAGCCTATCGCAGATATATGATTTTCCATTATTTTCTACTGTTAGTTCAAGTCGATTTTCATTGACTTAGCTGCTATTTATTTTCGCATCGATTACCGCAAATATCAATAAAGTAAATCGTCTACGTCAACATTTTGTTTGTTAGTTGTCTGATTTATATTAAATGATAAATAGTGATTTGTTCAGACTGTGTGAGTTGTCGTTTTTATACTTCTTTTTATATACGTCTAAATTTATACTCTAATGTCGCAAAGAAACACTGAGTAAATGTAGAGCCAGAGTACACAACTTACGGGCTTTGATCTCAATTTTCAATACAAATATTTGATTTCACTTTGTTAACTTCTTCTTGGCAGTGCCAATAAAATTACACTTTCTTCGTTCAATAGTTTATGACTTTCAATCATTTGCATAGCTGGTCCTCGAAATGAGCGTCTATTTCTTCACCAATATTCTGCTGTTGGTTGGTGATGCAGGACCTCGAATATTCTTTTCTATATCTCGCCACAGTCGGCTATTTTTTAGATTGTTTTCTATCATCTTGGTCCATGTGTTTTTTGGAACTATTCTCTGCGTCCTCGACCCAAAAGATCGATTTCGCCACAGAAGTCTGTGAGGAATTCGTTCACCTTTCATTCGACATCTCCAAGCCCATTGTAATCTACGTCTTTGAATTTGTTCGAATCTTAAACGAATTACTTAATTTTTAGATAGCAAGAATATGTAAAAATTTCCTCTTTTGTAGCATCACATTTAAAAGACATCTTCTAAGAGTGTCCAAGCCTCGAGGAATTCACAAGAATTGGTAAAATAAGCCTTAAAAAGGCGAATTTTTATCATGATTGTAATACTTCTTCTCTAATTATACTATACAACTTACAAAGATACCATTAAAAAGAAGTACAATAGCACATGATGCGTCAGTTGTCAACACTTTAGCCTTGATAAAAATTATGATCTTGATGATCATGATAAAGAAAAACGTCAGAAGCTTCAACATCCGTATCCGCAAAGATTTGACCTGTCAATGAGTTTATAGCAAACTAATTGTTTCCGTGTAAGTGAAAGGTTTGACTTGTAGAGCCGAACTTTCAAGTGTCGCAAAGGTTTTTTCCATTTGGTGCAAACGATTCAACCGCTTCTAGCGCTTTGGCTGACTCATAGTTCTTCAATTACGAGCCTAGGAGATATTGTAATTTCAGATCAGATGTCAAATTTTTCTTTTCGACTTCCGAGGCGCAGTTAAAATAATTTTTGTATTATTTGGTACTCTGAAGCTTTCAAATCTATAAGAGACGGGAAAAATTTAATCGTCTTTTTTTTTAAAACAGTACAATGGCGAAATTGTTAAATTACAGAAGTGCGTTGATCATTATAAGTTTAAAGTTCCAACTAATGTGAAGGAAACAACAAAAATCATAACATAATTTCAACCAATATCAATTAAAATGTTAATGGTTGGATGCTGTGGGGAGATATAAAAGTTATTTCCACGTTCCTTGGTCAACAAAAGGGACTTACAAACCTTCCATGTTATGTAAGTCAGTGGGATTGATATCAGGTCAAGGGATTAGTCCAAAATAATGGAAATAATAAATAAGTCAAAGAGATTTATTTATTAGTCAATTGTAAAGCCTGTTTGGACCTATGGGCTGCAACACATAAAAACAAGTGGCAATCCAACACTTCCAATATAATAACGTTTTACGATTAATTACCAATGCATATTGCTACGCAACCTATGAAGAATTGCAAGATGATTAACTTATCCAATATCTTGTCTTAAAACGTGAAAAAAGGTGACTAAATTACAGCAACGTGGAAGCAACACAGCTACCGCAAAACGCACAGTAACTACGCGAAATATTATAGGGTATAGATTATATTCTTAGCTAAACTTTAACTAAACCAACCACACATTGCTTTTGATGCAAATACAATAGAAAAATAACTATAAATTAATTTGTAAATTTATATTGTACTAAGCATATCCGATGCAAGAAGTATTGAAAATTAGATCGTAAGCTAAACTGAAAGAAGACATTTTCATTTGGCTTAATTTTCATAAGTTGATGCTCGAACTAATGTCAAGCACAAAGGAAATAGAGACTTGGATTTCACTTATAGAAGTCGAACGTACATTCTTAGACAATGTATAATTATAAAATTGTCGTAGCCAATATGACTGAGAAGTTCAAAACTTCTGGTTGTACTTAAATTAATTTTAAAATCCACTTTTTGTACAGCCATTTGGACTTTTTTTCGTGCAAACTTAGGTTATGCAAGTGAAAAATAAGGGAATAGATTTCACCAGAATGTAAACGAGATGGAGAAATGATACTAATTATGATGTAGTATCAACATCATCATGGGTGATTACCATTAGTATCACTTTGTAGAAACATATATACATATATAACATGCATCATATCGAGAAAAGAGCTATACAAGAAACTCTGCAGAGAAAAAAGAAAGGGAATAAAAAAATGGGCATCTAATATTCGCATTTTATTAATTAAATATTAAAGTTTTAATAGTGTTAAGTAAGCATTTCAAATTAACAAAAACATAATTGCAACAACTTTCTCCTTTTTTTTTGTTCTCAGAAATGCTTACAATTTAGGTGCAATCATTTAAAAGTGTTTACTAATACATTCAGATGTAAATTTCTATATGAGACTAACACGAATTATCCATAATTTTGAAACTAAATAATAATAATATCCACATTTTTAACTTTTTACTAAAGAAAATACAGTATTTATGGTTAGATACATTTGCTACCAGTAGTTTATTCCCTTATGACCTCTGAAATCACTGCCCTCATTCAAAATCATGTTAATTACATATTTTTGACAATAATTCGAAATTTATAATTTGTTTATTCTCATTATATTAGCTTCTTTTCACCGTTACTTTGATTGTAAAGTAGACAATCGTTATAAATTTCTAGATAATTTTTAGAACCCACGATTTTTTATGAAACGTGAACATTACAAAGAAATAATACTTGAGTATATTTCAGACCTAAGAAGAGATAAGTACGATATTGTACTACTTATAAGGTGGCATAAGATATGCCTCAAACTTACTTATGCAACCTAGCTTACACAAAATAATGTCTGTTTGGTAAACATTGTTAAATATGTTTTATTACACTTATGGTACAATTTAATCAATACATCTTGTATCCCTATTAAATTATCTATTAATCAAACGGTCGATGATGATAATGAACTCAATTAAGTCATTACACTACATTTTTGTGAGATTTTAATTCTGTAAAATCATCAAGTTATATCGTAGTGTGAAACCATTTTTATTACTTCTTATTATTATACCAATTATATAACGCTAACCATTATTTTTTGTCATGTAATTTTTCATTAAGTGTTTTTCATGGGAAAATAATTTAATAATTATTTAATATTTAGTAATAATATTATAACTGAATGTTGACATCAGTAAATGGTGTTTTGTTTGATTACGTTTAACAGTTGATAAAAAACTAAGAATATAACGTATCCAGTAATTATTATTTTGTACGTATAACTGACCATTCTAACTAAAAAATTAAATATTTTCTTTCATTTACGGGGAGAATAAATATCATGCATATAAATTGATTTTTAAGTATTTACAACAGATAGTGCTGTTGTGTATTAAATCACATCGGGTATTTTTGTAACCAACTTCATGTTGATGCCTCGGTGATCATTATCAGGCTTCATTTATCAGTATGTGTTATTCCGTCGAAGTGTGAATAAACAATGTTCTCAGGGCGTTGAAATTGTCTGGATTTGTACCGAATTAATCGCATTTGCGGCATGTTTTACTCTTTTACTTCAATTTGAGACAAAAATGAGCTGAAAGTTATTGAATCGATTCCAACATGTGAATGCTGGTTTGTGATGATTTTGACACCGAAGACAAAGAGCGAGCCGTCAAAACAAATTGAAGACATGGGTTTGAAAGCATTAGTCAATGATGATTGACTTTAGAAGAATATGTAGATTTGTTGACAGTAACACAAGAAGCCATCATCAATCATCAGCGAGAAGAACATAGAAATCATTCAAATACTTGGATTATTTGTGCCGTATGAGCCAAGATACATTGAAAGTTATTTAATCATGTATGACATTTGGCTACAACGGCAAAATACGAAATGTTTTTTGCATCGCATAGTTGCTTGTGATGAAAAGTGAATTTATTATGATAATCCAAAGGGAAAAAATAATGGGGACTAAATGGTCATGCATCAACATCAATGGCAAACTGAATACTATGACTCCAAGCTAATGCTCCGTATTTGATGAAATGAGCTTGGAGTGGTATACTATGATTTACTAAAACCTGATGAAATCATCAATGGGTATCACTGTCGATTACAATTGATGCTTTTAAGCCCAACACTGCTAGAAAAACGATCAAAATACGTTGACGCAGTGTTATTCTTCAATATGACAATTCTCGACTACATGTTGCTAAATCCATGAAAATATAATTAGAAACATTAAAATGGGAACTGCTACGCCATCGCCATACTACTTATGTGTGACCAGCGCTTGACTTCTTATGAAAATACCAAGAAAAATGTAATCTTGGATGGCCTCAAAAGATACTTAATTCATTCTGAGATGGAAATTGCAAATTGTCTTAGTCAAAAAAAAAGATTAGGAAAAGTAGCGATGTACCGATTGTTCAATAAGTTTTATATAAATAGCCCATTCTTATAAGATGGCATCTATAACCTGTTTGTAATTCTCTTTTAAACTCTATACAAATACTGGAGCTAGTTGTTTAGCCTTTCATGACTTAAAGTAGATCGTAGATGGTTTTTCATCTACCTTGGGTAGGAAAAGCTCCTCTCATCCGACTAATTTGACGCAATTTGTAGAAAAACGACAGCAATAATTAATTAAATTAAGTTTAGATTTTAACACTTAAGCTCTATTGGAATGTTCTAAAAATTCATAATCAGAATAGTATATTTTAAGTCGTTTAGTAATTTTTCATATGCTGGCTTGGTTGGCGCAGTGGTAAAGGCGAAAGGACGATCCTTCTACTGTTGCGATAGTCGCGGGTTCGAATCCTGTTGGGGTATGGTGGTAAATGTATGTTTATAATTGTTTAATATTTGTGATTGTCCTAGACAAGAGTGTAAATGCCGACAAGGAAAATGATTCCAGGCACGCCAGTAGCCAGGCTGGGTAAGAACGGATGCCTTCTGGAATGATTTCTAAGTTGGTCACTGGCCAGTCGATAGGCTTAATAGTGAGGACCGTGGTTCGGAGCCCACGTTAAACTATAGGTCCATTTCAACTAAACCCTCCTTGGTAAAAGGAGACTTTAAAATATTTAAAAAAAAATCATATACAGACATATTTAGTGAACTGTATAGTATGAAATGTAATTTTTATTAAGCATTCGAAACTCTTTTTTCAACATGTGTTTAATACAATTTTGGTCAAATCCTTTACTTTATATAATTTTCTTTCAATATTAATTTGTTAATGAGTACCAAAGCGTTAATAGTTAAATAGACGTTAAAATAATTAATGAATCGATGATAATATTGAGTGGTAAAATGTGAAAGGAATTTTCTGTTGGTTTCAGAGAGAGAAGTCATCAAGAGACCGAACGGTACCGACTGTTGGGTGCAAGTTCGACCCTAGCCGGTCGCGTCCCGACGAGGAAGTGGTGCGTCCGTTTTGCAACGGCGCCGAGGACCTGAACCCTTGTGGCATCGTTGATTTGCGAGCCACCGGTCGTTTCGGGTACCGCCCGCCGGCCAATGGCTGCGCAGGCTCGGAAGATGTCCGAGTGGGGTCTTGGTCTTCTTCACCTCGCCGGCGATTCACGCCGAGTGCAATCCGGGACTCACCTGCACCTAGTGCGCGACAACACCGACACACGGACGAGGCGAAGTACGCGAGTCGTCAGTCCATATACAAGTTAACACGCGAGATCCGGTCATAAGTAACGCGCTCTGGGAGATGTGGAGGCGTCGGCGATGAAGTTGTGCGTTGTGGCGGCTGTGGTGCTGGCGGTGCAGGTCCTGGGGGTGTTGGGCTGCGGACCTATGCGCGGTACCAGCCGACGACGCGGACCTCACAGGCTCACGCCGCTTGTTTTAAAACAGCACATCCCGGGTGTTGCCGAACATACCTTAACTGCCAGCGGATTGACCGAGGGCAGAATCGATCGGAATGACTCACGATTCCGGGACCTGGAGCCTAATTATTGTAACGAGATCATCTTCAAGGACGAGGAAGGTACCGGCGCCGACAGACTCATGACCGGGGTAAGTACCATCGGTTTCGCATCCAGCATATTTATTCAGTAATCCGTTTCGATAAGTGCGTTGACCTACGGTCACGAAAAAATCATTTCCACCTTATCGCCCATCTCGATTACACGACGATGGAGAGAGAAACCCAACAAACGCGGGTATGACGATATCGTGGGAACTAACACGAAATCGCCAGGAATTAATGTTACACAACAAGACATTCATCCAGTTTTTTTTTCACTCAACACTTCAATCTATAACCAGTATACCTAATCGTAAAATACACAATATTTTTTATACTAAACAAAAATCACAAAAAAATTAAAACTCATTTTATTATAATATAAATCAGCAAAACTTACCTCGGCAATCAGATATGTTTTGCATAAAAGAAATATATTAACGTAAATATTTCATCACATTAACTGAGATTCGTATTATTGAATTTATATTTGTTTAAATTAACTCGCTTTTATTTACATAAATTTATTGTGCATAGTTGGAATCTTTTCGAGATCGTTACTACTATTTTTAAAAGAACTGTTGCGCTATTATAAAATAGAACACTAGGTAACGCGATAATTATTTTTAAGGATGTGTTCGTTTCATTGTTTCGACTTAAGTATCGGTCCATGAATTGTTTGTGAACACAAAACCTAATTTCGATTCAGCGATGTGTTTGAACGGATTTCGTCCGTGGTAATTTGTCGAGTTTGACTGGCTCATTCTCGACACATCGATGAGTAAATACCATTATCTTTTGTGTCTGGGTACCAGCCATGTTTTTCCACTCTTCTTCAAACAAAACGGTCCAATATTGATATTGGCAGTATCTGTTCTCACGACACAAACGGCCTCACAGCCCATACAATAACCGCCGTAATTATTCGATTGTATACTTATTTTTACATTGCATTCTTACGTGTTTGTTTGTTTGCTTGGCTCAATGGTTACTGCATCTGCTCGTTCTTTAATTTACATTATTTCCATTTTAAAACTAAACTAAACTCTAATATAATTATTAATGTTATTTTTTGTGATTTTTTTCTCATGTTATTAAAATTATTTGATAATTATTTTTCAATCCTTTTATGTATCATGAAAAATGTCTGCATTTTCTTTTAGTATATAAACAAACTAAAGATTCATAAATATAAAAATCAAAATTGTTGGGTAATATAAATTGAATAGATAATAATTATAATTTTTTTTGGTTAATTTACGTTATTTCCATTTAATCTTACCACATCATTGAAGAAATCAACTCTATAAAATTAATTTGTTATTTTTGGTGATTCTTATTCATTTGTTATGATTAAAATATTATATGAGACTAAATATTTATAAATATACGAGTCAAAGTTTTTAGGTAATTTAAAATGAAAAAAACCGTTTCATTTTAATTTTTTAGTTAAATTATGTTATTTCTTTTTTTTAAATAATATTGTTGAAACCTACTGCATAAAATTGATGTGTTAATTTTTTTTTATTTTTATTCAGATGTTATAATTGAAATAACTTGATAATAATTTTTTATGAAACGAGGATTTAACACGATAAAAAGTCTTGCTTTGAATTTGAAATACATTGTGTTATGAAAAAATATATACAAGTTTCAGTCTAATCCTATCAATACTAATGCTATTTGTAGATAATTATAAATTTAGTGCTCTTTTAATGTTTATTCCCTTTTAACATTTCGCTCATTTATAAAAAATATCTAAAAATAATTTTCTTTTAATAATATCCTGTACACAATATTTAGTATACTATGAGGCAGACACGTATATATTTTTTTTAGTTATTTCGTTTGAAACATTAATAATTTTAACTGTACATATTGCAGCTGAACTATTTACTATATTGATTATTAGAACAGATATATATTAGATTAGATATTATTATAGATTAGATATATAGATTATATAGAACTATATTGATTTGTATATTACTTAAAATCATTTATGTTATATTCGAACAAAATTACGATATAACTCATATGTTTCATATCAAATGAATTTACGTAAAAATAATGTTATAGATAATAAATTTTATTCAAAATTTGGTCTTTATTCTTCATATGTTTCATTTAAAATGGCTTAACAAATAATTTTTTTAAAAGGACTACTTAAAACATTCAAGCAAAATTACTGTACAACATTCAGGACGAGTTTTATGGGAGAGGAAAATCTAAACGAACTTATTATTTTATTAAAATTTTCAGAATAGGTATACTTATTTTTTTTTCTTTATTCTTTTAAATTATATTGAAAACTAATGAAATTATTTATTAAAAATCGTCATCTGTTACATAAACAATTGGTTTATCACGAAGCTATAAGTTAAGAAGATAATTTAAAATGATAAATTAGTACTATTGTAAAAGGATTATCGTTTATCTTAATTTAGATTTTCCATATTTGCTGAGTTCACATTTTGATCTGAATAGGAAATATCTTATGAGATAAAAATATATGATTTTACGCAGAGCCAAAATGGGAACCTACTAAGAAGACTAAACAGTGTGAACAAATTGTAATGTCAATAATAAACAGGAACATAAAATAAACACATTCACTCTAAATGGTGATGATTAATTAAAAACAGACGTGGCCTTAGTATAACCGTTTAGGAAATATTAAAACAAACAGTAGCCTGCGTTTCACTGCATCTTAAACAAATAAAAATACTTTCAGTAATTTATTATGTGTTTTTATTATGCATTTATTACATTATTAAAATATATACAGGGCTACCTTAATCATTTTGTTGAAAAAACAACTGACCCTTATATTATTCATAATTTTGTTCAGTCCTATGGGAATATCTCTAGGCTGATTGCATACAATATATTCATATAAAATATTAGTTCAAAATTATCATCCTACATCATAATTTTTTGTGATGGTGGAATTTGGAGATATAGAGTAAAAAAGTGTTGTAGAATTTGGTGAAGTATACAATCATTTTATGATTTTTAACTTAATGAATAAATTATCGATGCATTGCATTCGAAAATAATGTCTTCTTGTAAACGGCCATGTTTACTTTCTTAATGCCCATAACCATATTTATTAACTTTTACTTCCACTGCATTGTAAAATGGAAAGCATAATTATTTTTTAAGGTTTTATTTTGACACCAAATATTGTTTTATAAAGAACAATATAACAACTTGATTGAACAATATTGACACATTATTAAATTATTTTATATTTTTCTGTTATTGTTATACATATTTTTTTAGTTTTTTTAGTTTAGAAATTGGACACCATATCTTTCAATTTTAAAAATTCAAAATCAGTTTTTAAAATTAAAATAGCACATTTGCGTTAATTAAAATATCCTCCAAAAATAATTTCGCCATAAATGTAAATATATTATCTTTAGATATCTGAAGTATATGTTATCAATTCTTAAAATTAAAATAACATATTTACACACCTATTTTAAAGTTGTAGTTGATCATGATTTACCACTTTTTGGATGGTACTTGACGGTGAATTTAATAGAAAAATAATAAAAGCTCTTATCTTTCTACGTGTTCCTATTTGTCTTATCAATATGTTTTACACATATCAATTGTTACTTTTTATCTGAACTTGACAGATGCCGTTGTTATGAATATTATGGATTAGAATGATGATGAATCAAATTTCGAATAGTTTTTTTTGTTTAATCAAACAATCTAAAAATCCTTGTAATATTTAACTAAAATAAAATGAAAATAAGAATCTTCAAAGGACACTGATTGAAATTAAACGGCATGATACAAAAAAGTGATGGAAAAATTAGTAAGTGTTCATTAAACGTTGCTCTTTAGTATAAAAAAATGATGTTCAAAAATAAAAATTACGATTTTGTCAGAAGGATGTCAACTATTATAATCAACTATTATTAGGTACTTGTACTTCGAATAAAGTTTACGAACCAGTAATTGAACATTGTCTTTTTTTTGTTCTTATATGTTCATCATATTCTATACCTGGCGTACCGACAATAATAAAGTGTCAGATATACAATCTCTACATTTCGAAAAGCATCTCATGAAATCAAATAAAAATCGAGAACTTGCGCGAACTAACATCTGGTCGCACTCCAGTTTTGAAAAGCTGAACGCGACAATCTTGAAAAAGAAAACAGAAAACCTAATCTTGCTAACAAATTATAACAAAACTATAACAAGCCGAATAGACAGAATATGAGGTGCATTACCCCCTAGAAATCAGGGAACCGATAAAAGAAAGATGAAAAGCTAAAAAAATATGGCACTGAACCAAAAATGCTGTAGACAAAACAATGTTTAATATAGTTATAAAGAATTTAAATACAGTAGCTTCGACAGATATATTCTTGCCATGGAGTGTCACCTATTAAATGAACAAAATGAATGGGTTTGGCACAAAAACGGAAAAGCTGAATTGATTGCACAACATTTAGCTAACATATTCCAACCGATTGATATAGAATCTACAGTGGATATAACTCCTGTTTATCAGCCCGATGTAACTGTAAATCTTACTTCTCCAATGGAAGTTGCTACGGAAATTAATAACTACCATAATCCTAAAAAAGCTCAATCGAAGGCATTTGAAGAAAAAAAAACCTGCAGTATTCCTGGACGTCTCACAAGATTCTGTCTGGGTACCGGGTTTGGCATTTGAGACTAGTCTGCATTATGAGCAAATTGTTACCGCAACTGCTGCAGTCATATATTTTCGAGACGAGATTTATAGTTTCGCATGAAGGGGCATTCTCAACGTTTAAACCTTTTTCGGCTGAAGTTCCTCAGAGTACTGTCTTGAGATCACTCCTGGATTTTCTGCACATAGCAAAATACGTTGCAGCAAAATGACTAATTGGATCACCCGACGGATGTCTGATTTCTTAAGTAGAACCATCTAGATACACCGGAATCCGCCTTGGTGGCAGGTTAAATTGAAAACTCAAGAGAAACCATGGAGTGCAAATGTGGGGTTGCACTATAATATTAAACCAACTAGTAATCCAACGTTGTCAAAACAA
Source organism: Rhynchophorus ferrugineus (assembly GCF_030347505.1). Classification (NCBI taxonomy): domain Eukaryota; kingdom Metazoa; phylum Arthropoda; class Insecta; order Coleoptera; family Curculionidae; genus Rhynchophorus; species Rhynchophorus ferrugineus. Next base: position 82,002,949 of record NW_027472580.1, on the reverse strand, counting down.
ACTACGATTAATTACCAATGCTTATCTCTACGTAACTAACGAAGATCTCAAAAAAAAGTGGAAGGAAGCCGCTACAGGACAACAATCAGAAGTATTGCTCCTAACCTGAATTTAAGTAATTTTATTTTATTTTAATTTGGGAAATACATATTGATGTATTTATCTCGTACTTGCCTTGCTTGTGTATTGATGCAAGTACATCAGAACGGTAGTAATGAATTAATTTGTATATTTAGATATCACTACATAGTATAAAACAAAGTCGCCTTTTCTGTCCCTATATCCCTATGTGCGCTTAAATCTTTAAAACTACGCAACGGATTTTGATGTGGTTTTTTTCAATAAATAGAGTGATTCAAGAGGAAGGTTTATATGTATAATACATGCATAATATACTAAGGCAACGTTGCTAATTTTAGAGGTTTCTAACGTGATGTTGTAAATTAACCTATTTTTTTAGGCTTATTTAGCAATTAGCAAAAACGCTGCCTAACCCTACGAGTTAGATCAAATTAATGTACTACAGTATTGTACACCATAAAAAGGTCTACAAAAAAGTCCGGGATGGTATATGTTTTTCTTTTAGGGATAACCCACATTAACCATTTTTATTGTTTACTTTTTACGTGAGAAAATGGCTTAAATACTTAATTTAAATACTTATCGAATTAAGTACCTTAAATACAGTGTGCAATTAATATACATCAATATGGTTCCTTACAGCATGTAAATTAAACAAATATTTTTGGAGATATTACAAATTTAAAATTTGCGTTTAAAAATGTGTAATGTAATAAAAATTGTATGAATTTAGATATTCCAAAGATAGCAGGAAATTTTCATAGTAAGTATAGGGGAAGAGGAATTGTTTTACTCCAAATTTAATGCGTGCAGGCCACGGGCAGTAATGAATGAACCAAAAATACTGGATCGATTTTAATCATGTTTTCATTGAGTGACATAGGCATATATATTTTATGCCCGTGCAAAGTTGGAGCGGGCCGCTATGTTTTTATATACAACGTTCATATTTTTTCTGTAGTGTATTTAATTTAATATCAGCATTGCACCCGTGCGAAGCCGGGGCGGGTCGCTAGTAATTAATAAAGAAAATTTAAAAAAAATTCTGTATGTTTCCAATGAGGGCTTGTTTGCGGATCACTAAAGAAAAAATCTTCGGTAGAAAAATATTGAAAGAAATTACGTTCCTCCATATATGTGTAAATTCGATTACAATCCTATTTAGATTGATGATTTTTCAGACAATACATTACACGAAAATCCATACCGTTTAAAGTTCACCGGCCTGTAAAATAAACAAACACTGTTAAGCTGTCGATGATTTATCGGTAGCAAATCGTCCTTTTCCCCGACGCGCTCCTACCTCCTCCTCTCCCTTCCTGCCGCGGTTCCCCCCTCGCGCGGCTTTTTAAAAAAGCAAACACACGAAGTCAACCCGTTCGACACATTCTCTTCACTAAACAAACATGCATCTCAGACGCGAGAAGAAAAAAATATGAATATGCTGCGCGCGTTTTGTTTAATTTCGAGATCCATTATCTTTCCCAAGCCCCCACGTTCGGTGTGTAAATATTTAAAAATTTTATATATTGCCATCTAATTATGGTGAAGACTTGCAAGAAGCGTCCATAATACATCGCCGAAAAAGGATATTATCTTAGATATTATATTAAATAAATCTCTGCCAACTAACCAACCACAAGTAAGTTCTTTTTAGTCCAATTAAGTTTCCGGTCTCTGGTTCTCCCATCCTTCCATCCATTTTTTGGTTACAACATCGGAAGAATTATTCGTATAAGTCATGTGATTTTGCTGGAAATAACTTATTATTATCTCGAAAGGAGTTTAAAGGACCAGAGTTATTATCAGAAGAAATAATGTCTGGCGAATATGATGGTTGGTATGAGATCTCCCTTTTAAAATTTCTGTGAAATTCATGTGCATTTTCATACATTTTACAACACGTAGACGAACTTTGTCATGTTGCACAAGCAATTGATCGTACTGGTAAAACATTCAGTCTTAAGAGAGTATTAAAAACAGAACAAGAGAGTAACAAAAAAGTTAAACATACAATAATGAGAGAGATTAATATTAAAAAAGCTCCTGGTTATGACTTAAATACTGGCAAAATTTTAAAAGAACTATCAGAAAAGGCTATAAAACTATTAACATGTATATTTAATGCTATGCTACGAATTAATTACTTCCCTAGTATTTGGAAAGTAGCTAAAATATTAATGATACTTAAACCAGGAAAAATACCAGAAGATGTGACCTCCTACCGACCTATAAGTTTATTACCAATAATCTTGAAAGTTTTCGAGAAATTATACATAAAAAAACTAAACTATATAATAGAAGAAAGAAAAATTATTCCAGAACATCAGTTTGGTTTCGCAATAAGCATGGGACTATAGAACAAGTGCATAGACTTGTAAACCAAATAAACGCTAACCTAAATGCCAAAAGATATTGTTCGGCTGCTTTCCTAGACATATCTCAGGCTTTTAACAAAGTATGACATACGGGCTTGCAGGTTAAACTAAAGAAACTTCTCCCTCATCCGGACTATCAGCTACTAAAATCGTATCTCACTGACAGACATTTTATTGTAAATCAAGGGCGATGAACATACCGAATTAAATCCCATATATTCAGGAGTTCCGCAAGGTAGTGTACTGGGTCCAGTACTGTATCTTCTGTATACGGCTGATCTGCCCACCACAAAAATAACCACTGTGGCAACATATGCAGACGATACAGCAATCTTGAAATCATGAAGATCCAGTCACAGCATCAATAAACCTACAAACCCACGTGGAGCAAATACAATTATGGTTGAAGACATGGCGCATTAAAGCCAATGAATCAAAATCCACGCATATAACGTTTACCCTGCGTAGAAGAACATGTCCACCAGTAAATATCAATCATCGTCAACTCCCCCAAGCAGAGCATGTTAAATATCTTGGTATGCATTTAGATCGACGCCTAACCTGGAAGAAGCACATACTCTCTAAACGGAAACAACTAGGAGTAAAATTATATCAAATGTATTGGCTCATTGGGCGCAAATCCAAGTTACCATTAGATAACAAGGTATTGCTGTATGAGTCTATACTCAAGCCCATTTGGACATATGGAATTCAACTATGGGGTACCGCTAGCAAATCTAATATATCCATCATTCAACGGTTCCAAAATAAGGTGTTGCGTGCCATTGTTGATGCTCCGTACTGTATTTCAAATAAAGTGATACAACGCGATATTCCTCTAGAACCTATAACGAGTGTAATCCAACATGTTTGTGTGAAGTACTTCGAAAGAGTGTCAGTGCATCCCAATGTACTCGCTAACCAGCTAAATATGCGACGTGATAGTGAAGTGTGTAGACTAAAACGTTTAACACCACCTGATCTGATTACTGAACATATGTAGAGATTAGAATAAGCGTTAGAATAAGACTAATTAATTAAGATAATATTTTATACAGAAGATTGCTTAATGAAGTGATTTTCTACATGCCATGTATATATAATATAAACAGAAGAAATACTTGTTGCCAATAGGGCAGATTGTGGACTCACGAAGAGTAATAAAAAAAAAGAGAGTATTGACTTCTTAAACAATACACTTCTATTAGTTCCGCAGGATTTAGAATGTTTTAGTGGAAGGATATTATCTGGAAAGGTGCATTAAATTAAATGCGATATATAATTTTAAACGATTTTTTTGTTACATAACAACTCCATGCTATGTCGTCAGAACATTGAATTTATTTCCAAAGATTTTGCTTTCCTCAGATACTAGTTGCTCATCCAGATGAAAGAATTTCATTGAAAGTTCAGTATAGGCATGCGTTGATGGCGAAGACCAAAATATTAGTCAGAAATAGCGATGTCTGATGTTTTTCCTTGACATAATTATTAAGTCGTTCTTATTTCAAGACTTAATTTAATGTTATCTTTTTTATTCCTGCAAGACAGCTGCAATAGTTTCATTATTTTTTCACTACTCATAACACGTCCTCCTTCATGTACTGTGCATTCAATGCAAGTGATATGTTTCTTGTCAGATTTTCAAAAAGATGTCCAATTTTCTCTTTTTTGAAGCAAGCTGTCACAATTAATAGAAAATTGTTCGATATTTACTCGATGTCCGATCAGGGGGTATCATTTCCTCTTGACCATTTTCCATGTTGCTTACTTATAGTTTCTTGACGTTTTCTTGTTGAAAATAAGATTTTATTTTAATAACAACAATATATATTATTCATTCAACATTACAGAGCTATATTCATTTAGAATTTTGCTCAGATAATGCTGACTTCATTTGAATTAACTGTTTTCGTACATCTATATCGATGTTGTGAGTGTGACCGTATTGATATATGATCACTAGCAATTTTTGTATATTTGAGTCATTCTAATGGCATTCAAACATCTGATAATGATTAATAGGCCAACATTTAATAATGTCGCAAATTATTCTCTGTCCTTAACGTAAATATAATTTTCAATAGGTGGTGGTGAAATATGTATCAAACAGTAAGAGTTTATACATACATTCAATTATTAGGCCTATAAATTAGTAATTAGAAATAAAGGATTTTTTGATCAGTACATTGTACATTCTATTAAAAATATTGTCCATCGATAGCTGGTACTTTTCCCAATCATTTAGCCAATTTAAAGATTCCATCTCCAGAAAACGATGTATATTTTGAGGTTATCCACGAATATACTAATTTTTTGATATATTAGTTAGGAGTGAAGCTAAGTATAGCGACAGGTCACTACTGACACGTATGGACAAGTATCAAAAGGAGCAAGATCTGTAGAGCTGAAAAATATTTTGATCCTTTCCTATTTTGCCGTTGCAACTTAACATTCGTTTTGCAGCAGCATTTCACACATTACCAACAGCATTTTAATGTATCTTGTCTTCAAATCATACGGCACAGAATATTCAAGCTTTTAAATGAATTCCATGTTGTTCGAGTTATTGGAAATTGTTCTTTGTGTTCCGACCAATAATTTGGCATATGATTTTTGGATTTTATTTGTATCACCATCGAATAGTGCTTTCAAATCTTCAGAACGTTCTTTATCTTGTATAAAATAGCCATTTTTTAAACATCGAAAACAGTATTCACATGTTGAAAAATGGTTACCATAAGCTTTAAACGGCACATTCTTTCTGTTGAAATTCCGACAATTTCAATCCACTGAAAAGTTATTTTGTTCAGACTTTGCCGAAATGAATACATACTGAAATGTGAAGAAGTGAGATTTCAACATAAATTTACAAATATACGTGATGTGATTTAATAGATAGCAACACCATCTGTTATAAATATTTTTAAATCAATATATATACCAAATAATTAATTTGCGCTATTTCCCTTCACTTACTAATTTTCTACATACCATCACTTCTTTTATATCTCGGAAAGTAGTGGTGATATGTCGAAATCCGCATAATTTGTCCAAAATATATACATGCATGCCTATATACGTACAGTTTAAAAATTAAACTAATAAATCTCTATAATTATTCTGTTATTTATGAATTCAGTCCACCTTTAATGTCCTTCATTTATTTCATGTCACTCTTAGTTTTGGTAGAGATTTATTAAAATGATCGTTGATTCCTAAATGATTACCTTTGAATACTGATAGCGGAAATAATGCACATAAATAAAAAAAATGTTATTAGGAAAATGTAACTTTTGATGATGAAGCGTAGTGTAATTATATCCCATTTGTTGATATAATATAACCATTAGTTATTTGTTTAATCGATATAGGTTTTAAAAATAGCTTTCAAAGCCTTATAACCTTTAATGATCAAAAGCGCAATAACAACATTCTAGCTTTATTGTTGCAGATAATTAAGTAGTCGTTAAATTTGAAATATATGTTAATTAATTCTTTTATAGAAATTGTTATTTGCATGTCTTCAATCGAACTTTATTGATATTTGTTATATTACTGGATGTACAAATCAATTTCTGCCAAGTAACCAACCCCAAGTAACTAAAGTTGTTTAATCCAATTAAGTTTCTCGTCACTGGTTCTCCCACCTTCCTGACAGCCTTTGCGTACAACGTCCGAAGATTTTTTTTAAAGTTATACTTGTGTATTTTCCATGCTGCTCATATAAATCATGTACTTTCGCTCGAAATAACTAATTATTGTTTCAAGAGGATTTCGAAGAAGCAGAATTGTTATCAGAAGGAGTAATGCCTGACGAATATGATGGGATATGATATGATATATTGCAACACATGGAAAAATTTTATTATGTTGTATATTTCTGACTATATTTCTGAAACGTTTAGATGATGAATCTGTAGGATTGCAGGATGTAGGATATTGTTCACTAAATCTAGCTGCAGTGTACGATCAGCCGCAACTATTCTAGTCTCAGATAATATTAGCCTCTTATTTTTTATGATCCTTTCCTTTCAGACCCATGATCTTGATCTTGGATGATTTTAATCCATCTTTTTCGAAACTGTTCGCTACGCAAAAGGCCGATTTTCAACAGAAATGTTCAAACTATTGTAATCTGCCTATCAGAATTTGTTCTTAGATTGCGCGCTGATTGTTGAATTACTTAGTAAATTAATACTGAATCATCATATTTCTGTTTAATTATCTTTCTTAAATTTAAATTACTTACTTATAAAACATATTTAGCTTGGTGTATTCACTTTTGTTTTTTATTTACATTTAAATGTTTATTCATCCGTTCAATCTTTTTTTGAAATTATGGCTACCAATAAACACTCTGTATTTCAGTCATAAACTTTGGCTTGATTAGAACCTCGGAATAGGAAAATAAAAAGTCATATCATATTAATTTTATAAAACTCTTTTTAAATTTTTATATAATATTTAATTTTTAATGATTTTCATAATTAACAATATATGTAAAGGATAATGAAATATTCTTACGAACATTGTTGTTGCAGATTCATTTATATATTTTCATGATATTTTAGTATTTTGTCAAAAAGTGGATTTTTCCCACAAAATTCTATGAAATTTATGGTTTAGTTCATCTTTCATTGTTACAGACAGACATGTCCAAGCCATTGTAATCTGCGTATCTCAATTAGTTCCTGAGTTGCACATTGATTCTTGCATTTTAAACGAATTACTTCATTTGCAATACGGTCTTGGAGAGAAATATATAACATTTACCTTAAGCCGTATCTTACACTGTTACAGTGTTCAAATCTCAGAGCCATTCAAAAAATTTGGCAAGATAAACATTCGGGAAGAGTCAGATTTTAGTGTTGATTATAATATTTCCGAAATGATCAACCACAGAAAGCGTTCAAAGTATTAAGGAACATGTCTTTCCATATACCCTACAAATAGCAATCAAATAGTATCAAGCCGATCAACTTCAGATATATGTCAATTAAAATGTTTCCGCAAATAATACTATTGGATCCAAAACTTAATAAATATATGGTGACAAAAAATTAAATTGAATAAGCTGCTAATGGTCCTCTAAATATGGTATTATTTTATCTTGTATTTAATTATTTGCATATATATATATATATATATATATATATATATATATATATATATATATATATATATATATATATATATATATATATATATATAAAGAAATATAGAAAGAAGAACCTAATTATTTTTTAAATCTTCGACAATAAAGTTTTCAGACATTTTGTGCGTGCGAAAACTTTCATGGTTCTTTCCGAACACGCCACTTCGAAGCACCGATAAAAATTAACTGACGGTTCGCAACCACAGAAAGCGTTCAAAGGTCTTCACGCACTGGACGATCGAATATCATGACCGTCGAGCGCTGCTCACGAGTTGAAAAATCGAATAAATCGCGAATTTCCTTTTCTCTGAGCCGTATAAACGAATCTAAAAGAAAATAATAAGTCCGGATCCGGGACAAGAGAGGGGACGGGTGTGGGCTACGCGAAATCCACCAAATCCCATGAAAAATTAGACGCCTGTCGTGACTCGCTCGTGCTTTTTGACAATAGGTCTGGTTTGTTGAACCAAAAACTCGAAACGTTTGACGATTCAAGGTCGTTATCACTGCCTTTTATCCGATCATATCTGTATCCTTCGGAGGAACAACATTTTTTTGACAGTTTTTATGTCTTCGCTGTTCCACCGGTAGCGCTCACTTCATTTGTTCAATGACAAACGTATCCGATATGTGGGTAGTAAGAGAAGTTACAATTTTGTTCTTAAATTCTGAACTTAAATAAAGCAAAAACTAACTGTGTAGTCTCTAATTAACAATAATTGCTGGTAATTTAATACTTAAATCAGTAATATTTATGTTAATTGTTTCCCTGAAATTTAATAAATTGCCAATAAATAACGGTCATATAATGTAAACACCACTGTTTTATTTCGTTTTATCTCCATTCACCGAGCCTCATCATTTACCCTAAAGTGGTGACCCCGACGTGATCTTTCGCAAGATTGGGTTTGGACTCGTGAATGGAGGGTACGTGCAACATGGTGTATTTTACGTGGCCGTTATATTTTTTGTTTCAAAATTTTCAATATTTTTAATTCGATTCGTTTTCGATTTTACCTTCAATATTCCTTTTCATTTTATTCCTATTCCTTTTTTTTCATTCATCGTTTATATTTTGAGATCTGATGTTTCATTTTGAGAAAAAATACTAAGGTACCTCGGAAATATGTATGTTGAATATAACTACCGTTTTTTCAGCTGCAGTTCTTGACAACAAAGCACTCAGTATCAAATTACAAGTGTATGAAAAAATCACTTTGAGTCTGAATAACATGAATACAGTTGTATTATTAGAATGTATTATTTTTTTATTAATAAATACATCTGTATTTATTAAGACTAACACTTATACAATATATATGTTCGTGTGATTTCTATCGCTTCAATTTTCTGATTTTCTATGCGTTATCCAGCAGTTATATTGCTTACTCGTTGCTACAATTTAGTAAACTTATGTCGATGTTTTACGGCGAAATGTTGAATAAGTTCGTAAATAAATTAAATATCAGTGTCATCGTGCATTTCTTCGTTTGTTACGTCGCGATAAGCTTCGATAATTAATCGAATAACTTTGTTTTACCTAGTAATACTAGTCGATTTATTATTTTAGTGCAAAATTTATATTTTCACCCTCTAAATCCAAATAATCGCAATAATTGGCTGAATTACAATCTGTTTGATCTTAGGTCAAGTTGGGAATATCTTCCGATTAACAGTTACAGTACAACAATACAATTTGGAACTTTTTCCTAAACGGAATATAACCGCTATTTAAGGCAGAATAGTCTTTAAGTTTTACATTTAATATCGAGAGCATTTTTAAACAAGTGGAAAGTTCATTATAAGACACTACACCGATAGAGCTCAAGCCCAAAATATATAGAAGCTAACCCCCTAATAATCATTTAAACCTGTTTGATATGACATGATTAGTCAACTTTTGATTGTATTTCTTTAGAGATTTTGTCTTCAAATTGTTAAAATGAATGACCCATTTTTCATTATTTGCTAAATTTTTGTTCATGTATCGGATTTTTTTGCACAATTGGTCATGTATTTAACATTGTTGCAACAACACCCGAATATTACATTAATTACGTAACAAACTATGCATCTCTGCACATCGTTTAACATCAAACAAATGTGAGGTGATTTCGGACTAATTTCAATTATCCAGCTGATGAAACTAAATCTCGTATGTGGTAGCATGTAACCGTTAAAAATTATTACCGCTCGAACGAGCTATGATGAAAAACCGTTTGAGAATAATTTCTCTTTTTCAAGTGTGATGTACGAAGGTTTTTCAGTTGCGATGTCGTTTTGCAATGGATGGCATCGAGTGAAAGTTTCAAGGTACAATGTCAAGAGTGTAAGGTAGTGGCTGCGCGAATAGGTGATCATTAAAAAAAAGTAGTTTGTTATATTAATGCCTTAGTTTTTGTATATTTTTTCTTTTTTGGACGTTAATAGTTAACACATGGCATATATATTGATTATGTAGAGTATTTTAACCAACATGGAATTGTTTTCTAAAGCTTCTGTTTAACAACAATACTAATTTGATATTAGTGTCTATGAAGTATATATGAAGATCGATCAAAATGTTACGTTGTTTTTTTTTTCGAAAGGCCCACGACTTTATTTGACCATCTGCATCTTCAGGTACTTCCGGTAGAAGGAAGCGCTATTTTCTCTTAATTGTGTAAACCGCACAATTTTGGTCCGAAGTCCTGATGGATGATTAATTTATCTCTCATTCGAGAGCCATTGCTAGCTTTCCTAAATATTATTTAAATGATCTTACCATTGATTTTGTGATTTGGTTCCTGTTATAATTGTTTTATTATGAAATTAGTTGAAACATAAGCTACAAGATAAGCAAAACTATTTTGTCAACTGCTGCAATTATTTATATTCGAAAGATTTTTAGAGTCTCGCGTGAAAGAGGCATTCTCAATATTTAAACATAGTTCGGATGGTGTTCCCAGGGTAGCGTCTTGGGACTACTCAAGTATCTGCTCTACACTGCTGATATCCTAATAACAAAAATAGTACTTGGAACCTTTGCAAAATTTGTATTTTTACCTAACGCTGTAGGAAATGTACAAGTGGCAGTCTACAAGATCTACAAATAAACTGGAAAGTACAACTTTAATAGCTCCAAATCTGTCCACGTTAATGTTGCGTTGCGGTGAAAAGCAAAAATTCAATTATATCACTTAACGTATGTTCGATTTCTCAAGCAATCAGCTAAATACCTCGACATCCATCTTAACGATAGATTAAATTGGAAACATCATGTTAGACAAACAGATATTCAGCAGATCGGGCTCAAAATCAAACAACTGTACTGGTATGTTGGAAGATACCTTGAACTTGACCTAAAATGAAATGAAAATTTATCCGTTTTATTGCATAAAAACATTAAACCGATTGGTAGTAGTCCAACAGCACTAAAACAAATTTATTCGATTAATTATCAAAGCTTATTGTAATGCACAATCAACGAAGAACTGCACGATGAGTTCGAAGTCATATAGATTTATGATGTTATCCAAGATTTCGCCTTAAATCATATATTAAGTTACTAAATCGCAGCAACCTGGAAGAAACAGAGCTGCTGGACAACGCGCAGGCATTAGAAGATTGAAGCTAACTAAACCATACGAACTTGTATTGTAACTGTTACTCTTAACTTTTGCTTAAGTGGCTTAATTTTATTATAATTTTGGGAAATACATACTGATTTATTTATCCCTCATTCGCCTTGCTTGTTTATCGATGCAAGTACAACAGAACAGTAGTAATAAATTAATTTGTAAATTAAGATTGTATTAAGCATATATGAAACTTAATCAAAAGGAAATGTGTCATCTGCAGTCTTCTAAAATGATGGCTCGTTTTTTTATCTTAAAAAGGATAGTAAAAATAATTCTCAATGTCTTGCAATATTTATAGAATCGTAATATCAATTAATTTGTTTAAAGTTGTTTATTTGAACGGCACATTTAATTTGATTGATCATTGACATTATATCGTTATCGATAACTAAAATTATGTTAAATATTTTTATATTTTCACAATTAAAATTATAGTAATCTAGTTAAGATTATTGCTAATTGTGTGGATTGGTAAATAATGACAAATATGAAACACTAATCATTTTTTGTTTGGTTTCCTGTTTTTATTAGACTAGATATAGATAGATGTCTTTATGAGTAAGGGACTAAAAATACCATTTGACAGAGAATAATCAGGTCCCTCATGTAAGTAAACAGTCGACACGACGGTTGAGGGGAGGGTCATTCAATCGAGTATTGATATTAATCTAGTACTAAAATAATGCTACTACATACTAATTATCTTAAATAAAATAAAAAAATTGTTAAATGAAATTATTATCATTGTTTGATTTGTTATTGAGTTTTATACACTAAAATTCTAAAATTAAATTAGATATCTTTCAATTTCCACAATTCATTTCGGTCAACAAGTTACTCAAGGTTATCTTTATCACAAAATTTATTTTTGTATTTTTTGTTGTATGTATTAACACTAGTCGTTGCCAACTAACTTAAAATTTGTCCCTACACTGACTTAAAACTAGGTATCTAGGAATGCGCATTGATCCTTACGTAGCCTCTAATAAAATAAAATAAAACTCGTAGCACTTTTCAATGTTTTTACCATTTAGCACACTTCGCTACACAACTGCACAAGATCATATTGAGTTGCCGCATTTCGGTGTTAATATGGGAGTGAAGTCTTCCCGCATGTCTTGTTACCAATCTCTTAATTTTCTCAAGTGCTCGAAGAACCCGAAGGTCTCGGTGTAAGTAATTATACCTGTAGTATCTGGGTGCATCCACAATATTTCTCAGGACTTGTATTCTGAAATACTTGTATTACGTTGATATTACTTCTCGCAGAATATACCCATAACTTAATCCCATAGAGGTCCTAGTATTTGCTTATCCTAGTAGAAAATTATTATATACAGATAATTTAGATTTTATTCCAAACAATCAATATACGTTTTTGAATTCTAATTCCAGTTCTTTTCTTTTCTGTTTGACATGGTCCTTCTAACGAAGTTTGGCACCAATTCATCCCTATTTTTATTTGTGGGTGTCAAATGTACAGAGTAGGCCAACACAGCCTTGCACAGTAACTGGATTATCCCGTTGCCTTGACCACTGAACGACTTGTAACATATAAAAATAAACAATATAGTTATTTTACATAATACATCATAATTAACATTGAATGTCACAGATGACATTAAATGGATTATAAACCATGAACGAGCAACGTGTTCAAGTATCCATAACTAATCCTCTTGACGATTAAAATCTTAAATAAACAATAAAAAACCGCAAATTTGTTATTTTCGTCGAAACGCGAAACGGCGACATTGTTCCGAAACCATTTTCACGTCTTCAACTAATTGAATTGTTCAGTATATTTCTATATTCTAATTTCCATACATCATCTATTAGGTAGTACCCACGTAGTAAGCGTTTGTTCACATAACACGCGAAAAAAAACCCAGAAGGAACAAATCGACAGGAGATAACGATATTGGACCGTCTAAAACTAATTTTGTTTTACAAGCCCACGCGGCTTCCAAAACATGTCCGATGAATAAAGACGAGCGTAATTGCCAGCAGATGAGAATCTCGACGAATAATAGATTTAAAATTGACGCGTGGGCATATCAAGATACGGGAAAAAATCACGATAAATAAGAAACAGGTGTTTATATAAGAAACGGCAGATTTCGGAAATGGTCCCTTTTAATATGTGTTCCAATATATTTTTTTAACTTAGATCATTGCTCTTTTAACTTTTAATATAGCTAAATTAGTTTTAGTTTTTTTTTTCATTAGTGATGGCACAGCTAAAGTCTTTTATGATTGTGACCATTCTAATTTTTTTTATTATGTGCATGTACTGTATTTTTTATTTCACAACAAAGGTCACAAGGGTCACAAAATATTATCTTTTATTGTTTTTTGGATCTTCTTATGACACTTGCAATAGAGCTTTAATTTCTGTACTTTTGATTTAGTTGTCTTTGAGGATGATCCCATGAAATTTTTTCAAAATTAAAACGTGATTTTAAGTTTTTGAGTTTTCTTGTTGGTCAGTCTAGATTAATACTTCTACGAGTTTTTTTTACCAAGTATTTCTAATATCAAATATTTGAATATATATGATAATTTCCAGGACTTTGATGATATCCCTCCATTTCTCTTTTTATAGAGGACTTTTCTCTAACTTTCTTGATACAATCTGTTAACAGTTATGGCTCTTGATATTAATGTATAGCTAGTATTCGAATGCTACTATGCAGCTGCAACTATTCTGAACTCAGGGATTGTAAATTCTTTATTCTTCAGATCATCTACAATTATTTCTTTCTATATCGTTTTTGAAATATAACATTGTAAGGTTGATAACATTACAAATATATACTTGTACTTGATCACTGCAGATCATCTACTAGATAAGGTTTTATCCATCCTTTAGTTTCAATTTTCTGTACTATTATAATTTAATACGTTGACAGATAAACAATTTCGATTCTATGGTTTTAGCTATTGATACTTCAAATCTTTGATAGGTATGTAACTCTATTAGTCCTTCTAGTAGACCAGAACATAGTAAGAATTATTAAATTATACCACTGAGCTTTTCTACTTTTATCTGTCCTATCAAATATTCTCAAAACATATTTCATATAGTCTGGAATATTCTTAATTAAAAAAGCATTAAAAAGCCTAGGAATAATATTTTTTCTACCAATGATGAAGATGGCGATTCCCTTAAGTGTAATCCTCACATGAGAGCGGATATACGTGTCAGTGCCTCTTTGGGTGTTTCAATTTATTGAAAATGTTGAACCCCAACATTGTCTGTATTCCAGTTTGTATTAACTTATAGAACAGATTATCAATTTATAGAAGAGAGACAGGCGATTGATAATAGAGAAGGAGATATCGAAAGTGAGGACTATGAGGACATTACCATTGAAGTTAGAAATGAAATTACATAAGTTTTTAACTAAGCCTTAGATTGGGCTGAAAGAAAAATAACTATCATACCAAGAAATTTTAGTTCTTTGTAAATTACCGGTGCAAAATCACTGTTGTAATATTTGATTTGTTATAAACACATTTATATTTAATAAAACTCTTATTATTTAAATAACTTAAATCACGTTCGTTAATATAAACATTTTCAGTAATGTGAACTACCCTTAGTTTAAATTAATTCACATTCACGAAAATTGTACCAGTATCTAATCAATCTCTATAACATTAAATAACTCTTAAAGCATAACTAGCCTAAGGTTTTAGGTTTCTCTACAATTACTTATAGTGTACAAATACAATGAAAGGCAATGAAAACATGTCAAGGATCTATTAAAATTTTCTCTGTGGCTGTTAAGTCGAAATCCCATTATCCTAACAATAACTAGTAAATGAATATGTTCTTTCCTAATAGGTATAATTAAATTAGCCGGCAATAAATGAGACGGGCAAATAAAACATTTGAAAATACTCGCTAAATTCGAGGCTCTTACATGTAAGCCGCGTTAAACGGCTGACAGCGAACATATCCACAGGTTAATATTATCATTAAATCTTTGTCGATTTCTTATGGAAATTAAATAGTAATCGACGAATGTGCCGTGGCGTCCGATTGCGTAACGAGAAGGTATTGCTTCAGTCGAAGAATTAATTTATCATCGATTCAATTGGAAAATAATTTGTCGTCAATTGGCCGATACGAGGGTTGTATTTTATATTTCGGGACCGTGTCGTCTAGCAAAGTTATTTTCACATTTTGACCGTACAGGTATTGGGAACATTGATGATATATTTGTATTATCGATCAACAGTTTAATAAAATTAATTCAATTTTTGTGGAAGTATCATCAAAACTACTCTTTATCGTATTTGCTGTATCTTTGCAAATTATTATGAATAATTTACAATCTATGTCGTCTTAATATTTGGTCATGTGCTACTAAGTAATTAGTTTTAGAAATTTGTTCAAACAAGTATTATTTTATAAATTTAACATGTCACTTTAGTATGTTTCTTGTTATATGGTCAATATTTGCACGTATCAACTTTTCCTTTTTATCCACATAAAACGAAGAAATGCAGGATAACCTTTTTCGAATTCCTAAATACAAAAGTCAGCCCTCGTATGCATATTTTGTTGCTTTATCAATAGAGCATATAAATACCAATTAAATGTAATTAATGTGTATTTTTTTCAAAGTTAATTTCTTAGTACTGCAGAGATGTACGTCTCTCTTATTTATTTGGTATATGCAACGAATATAAATGTCAATTCCTTTTGATTAATTTACATCACTTTAAGATATTTTGTAAAATATTAAGTAATTATACAATTCTTATATTAAATATAATGAATAAGGTTCAGTAGCTAACTCTAAATTAATTCTTTTGTTTTATTGAATATAATTAATAAATTAATAAGCAAATTTGTACTGTCTTGCATAAATAGTTATGATGTATTTAAGTCACTTGAACTGAACTTCCTCATGTTCCTTGTTATTAACGTGATTCATTAAAAATTCATTAATAATTTATCATAATTTTTTAATTTCATAATTTCTAGTCAATTTTTTTTATTACATTTTACACTAGATATGTTCAAGTGCAATATTAATTTGTTATTGTTATTCTGTTGCATGAATACTCCAACAAGATGATTTTACTTCGATTTTATCACTTTATTTCATGTTTTTAGGTTTTTTTAGCTGATGAAAGTGTTAAATTGAAACTCTCTATAATTGTTGTAAAAAAAATGTTTTATTAATTTTGGTGATCTATATATTTGCTCTTGCTGTGGTTTTTGATGAATCTGATTTTGACCGTGACTTGCCAGATAACAACACAGATCTTAACAACAACTTTTTTCATGACAACCCATTATAATTTTTATAGACGAATATGGCAGCAATATCACGCGAAATCTTGACCGGCTTGAAACGGTTTTCCAGAAAAATCAACATTTTTTCAATTAATTATTACTCTGCATATTCTATTAAAGGTATCGAACGAACATAAACAATAAGAAAAACTAGTCAATCAATTGTTCGGGTACAAAATGGAGACGGCCGTAATGTGAAACGTGCAGCATAAAGAAATAGGGATGCGTAACAATGGAAAGACGTATTCTCAAAGGTAGAGGTTTTTTTTAACAAACTTATGTCCATATGAGTTAGTGACGCACGCGTTGGTATGCTCTCGATTGGCGAAGGACGTTTTTCACGATCACCGTCTTTATTTTCATTATCAAATCACCGATTATTGTTTTTATTTTGTTTATTTGGTTTTACTTGTAATGTTTAGATTATATATCAACGTTTGGACTTTATCAAACTGTTATCATACTCGTAGGCATTGTACCGAGAAAATCTAACAATATATAGTGTGAGAAAAAAGGAAAGATTGATAACAATTAACCCATATTACTTAATGAGCCAATAAATGTTGATAAGAGCGACGCACAATAGAGTAATATGTGGTTTTATCGGCACATTGCTAATTGATTTGTTCAGAACAATCGTGCGTTTTGATTAAAACCTCTTTTATGTGGCATTCTCCCAGAAGTTTTTTAACATATTATCACGATAAATGTTCTAGTACTACTATGCGTCATGAGATTGCTATAACTCATTTTTCAATTGCATTTTGGCCTTTGTATATTTATTGTTGATGAAGTTTAAAATATATAAAAAATGAGAATATGCGTTTGTCATTGTCATAAATATTATTGTATTAGAATTAAATAGTTATCTATTTTTTGAAATTTATATCGTAATTTAAATAACGTTTTTCTACACTTCCCTGATCAGCCCTGAACAGTTCTTTGAAAGTTTGAACTGCATTTTCGTCCAATAATTCCTGCAGTTCATTCTTTTATAACTTTGTTGGTCCTAAATAGGTCCTTCAGTTTTAATGATTTGAAATCATATTTCACAATAGGGATATGATGGACCAGCATTACCGTATATTTCCAATAGTGTTTGATAGGCTTCGGTAGCAGATTGCTTCAAATAAAATAAGTAATGAATGTTGAAAATGCAATTTTGGATATTGTATCAGTATCGTTTATATAGATTGAATCTTAAAATAGTACCAAATGGAAAATGGTTAGGTTAGGTCGTTTGCATTCTCCCAATTTTATCACTAAAAGATGGCTGAATAGCTGATTGGTACATACATTCTCCCAATAGTTTCTGGAATCGCCTTTAAAGACTTAGCTTTACTTATTATAATGCTGAAAATATTGATGTAACAACGTTTGTAGTCAGTATCAACGTTGTTATAACATCAGCATTTTGATCAGAAAATATTTAGATTACTTCGTAAATTCTGTGACTTATTTGGTGTTGATGTAAATAAGCAAAATTACAGAATTTGGAGTGAGAGCAACTCATAGTTGACATGTTAAGACACCATCAGCATTTATTTATTTTAAAATGGGACTTGTCGATGTAATATGAATTACAGTTGTGTATGTGTAATGTTTCCTTATACCAAAAATCTCATTATAATTTTCAGTCACTTTAAACAATACCAATGACGTTTCGTGTATAATATTTTAAAGATGAACGCAGCTAAAAACGTTAAACTAGTGTCGATTAAATATTGAAACTGGAAAGTAAATTACATTTTGAAAAGTTGAGAAAAATCTCAATGAAGTGAGAAAAAATTAATATACGAAAGGTCTTTTGGTATGTGTTAAAATATATTATAATACAAAATAATTACATGATACATAATCTGTAATATTTATATTATATTTCACATTCCTTTTCCAGAAAAAAAAATTAGTTTGACATGTTCTTTTTTTATTTGTTATGCTTCTTATAACTTTTTGATTTATAACTACTACAACTACATTAAATGGGTTTACTCTCTTTAATCTTTTAACGAAGCTATTATTATTTATTAGGGACTAGAGGAAAACCTCAATATTAATGTACTGATGAAGCATCTGTTTATGTTTTCGCTCATTGAAAAATTGCCGTTGAAAATGTTATCGACATTTTCTACGTCCAGGTCTTTATGCAGATCCACCTGAGCTTCCGCCTGAGTTTACCATCAAAAGTCATGCCAAGATATCTGACTGTATTTCCATATGTGACTACTTGATGATTTATAAAAAGGTATTATAAAAGTTAAAATATTATAGAGTGATTTTCAAAATTCGTCATAATTCCAGTTGCTGTAATACATAATAATGTTAGATCCGATTTGATGATTTAATGAACATGAAATGTTCTGATAAATTTATTACATTGAAGAATAAATAATTAGAGAGCTCTGAGCTATATCATTTTCGGCGTCCGCGACCGTTGTTCCTTGTGGCAACCTTGATATTAACCGTATTCGAGCACGCGTGATCTTCCAATGGTATTGAGGCAGGTCAGGGCGCCGTCATATTGTTTTCATGGGAATCGAATCATTTGTACAAATAGGGAGAGTTGTTTTATGGTCCGTATGCAATGGATATGACCGAAAACGATACGAACGTGCCGACATTCTTCGGCGCGGTTTCTTTTGCTGTCGGTCGATTTGGCGAGCCCGTCAATGGGTCATAAACTGATATTGGCCTAGAAAAAAATCAACATTGAGCATTTTCCAATGTTACTAGTTCGTCTCAACATTTTCTTTATTAATTTGTTAATATAAACTCTTAAACATTGTATGCATTTATACAACAACTGACACTTATTTTGACATTTTTTAAAATATTAATATTAAATGATGGATGATCTATTACTGAAAACGAAGATTATGAAGTATAAATATAATCTACAACAGTAAAACTGAACTGTTAAGTCATCAACAGCCTGAACGACAAAAAACAAAAGCAATGAATAGCAAGACTTAGTGCATGAAAATTTAGCTCAAATTCTCGAAGAACTTTCAGGCAGTTTAGAACTTCAAAAGGAGGGGAAATGGCAACAAACATGCTACACATACATGCCAATTGATTGAAATTGCAATTTTGAACCCTTTCGACATCGTGGTTTCATTGCTTGCCAGTAAGAAAGAAATAATAATGGTGAAGAAATATAGGGGGCATGGAATAAACTAGACTACGAAATAAAACTAAATAGGATAGGGACTGATCCGCGCCAGAATATTTAGAAAGTTTCTTTGGGAGATTCAACAAAATCATCTATCATTACCTCAGCCAGCCATTCTTTTTTCCTCTGGCACTGTCAACAAAAGAAAGGAAGGAGTAACACCGAAGGACATAATTAAAAAAAGAGTAATGAAGGAGAAGCACAAGGGAAAGTGGAATAGAATATGTTAAGAAATAAAACTTAACTGAATACTACTTTAATGCAGTTCCGAGTCAATGTCTCGTGAAGTATTTTCATTGATTGATATTGACATTATGATCATGTGATTTTAAAAGGTGTCAAATATTTTAAAAGAATTTTAATCAGAAGCAAAAAGCGCGCATGATGATGATGCATGTTCTCCATGGCTGGCTAAGAATGAAACGGTGGAAAAAAATCGCCGCTAAAACGAACGGGTCCTTTCGACGGTGTATTACTGACGCGTACGCTTCTCTCAACCGGGCATAAATCTGGGGCGTAATATCGGTAAGACGACGTCATTAGCATACGACAAAGCGCCCATTGTATTAAAAGCGCGTATTGGCTATCGAGAAAATTATTTTTGTGCTTGTCAAACAATACCGCATATTGTTACCGGGGTCCGAACCGTGCACCAGGTATACAATAAAATAATAAATAACAAAAGGTAAAAAACCGACTGAGAAATTAAAATTAAAAAACGCTCATCGTCACGACGTTGCCTTTTTCGGAATCCGCGTCTTGTTTCTCGTTTTTGTATTATTCTTGTTCTTTTATTTGCCTCCTGTGTATAAACTATGTACTTTAACAACATTTGTTTCTCTAATGCGTATAGATAATTTTCGAAGTGTCTCGTCAAGTATTTTATTGCTTTATCAATAGTGCATATAAACACCAATTAAATGCAATTAATGTATATTTTTTCAAAGTTTGTTGCTTAGTACTGCAGACATGGGACATGATTTACGTTTCTCTTGTTTATTAGGTATATCCAACGAATATAAATGTCAATTTCTTTCGATTAATTTGCATCATTTTAAGAGATTTTGCATAATGTTAAGTAATTATACAATTTTTTATTTAATATAATATAATAATATCCCCAAACTTAGTCTTTTGTTTTATAAGAAAACAATTAATGAATTTATAAACAAATTTATACTGTCTTGCATAAATAATTATGATATATTTCAAATCTCCATACATTTGAAATACAACCTTCTTTGCAGAGTGTTTTAAGTTATTTATAAAATATTGGCTTTAATCTGCGGTAACTTTATCTCTTCTTCTTCTTCATGAACTCTTCATACCTCTTATGAGACGGATAGAATGCTTCTACGATAGAAGGCGATGTTTTCGTAGTGATATCCCCTGGAGGCAATCCACCTAATATCCGATAGTTAATTGATTAATTACCCAAGTAGTATATTTTTCATTCAACGAGAGAGCTTCTATGTTCAGTTCTCGTTTCCTTCGTTGTTATGTTTCCATCTTACGTTTCGCTGTCAAATAATTCTGATATCGTTGCATTTTTCCTTATTTTCTTCTGTTATACTTAATCTTTCTTCATACAATTCCGTCTATTTCTTCTATATCTTCTAATTCCCATCACTGTACTCCCCATAATACATTTACCATATTATCCCTACATCAATTCATTTCGATTGAATATACAGTGATAGGGTGGAAGGTGGTTACTCTGTGACCTTATTGTTCAACCATCTGATCTACAGTGTATCTCCTTTGAGGTATATTGCCAAAACAGTTATTTATATAAAACACAATTATTTATATTTACCGAGTAACAATTTGAAATAATTCTCGCCTCATTCCTTAATTACATTCTGCACCAATATTCTATCATAAGGTGCATTGCCTATAAAATAATTGATGGTTCTTCCAATTTTTTCAACAAGTTTTAGTTTCAAAAGAAAAATGTTCATTTGTTCACGAAAGCACTAACTCTGCTTGAGGAAAAAAAACTATTGCTATTTCCAGCATGAAAAACGATATATCGCGAACAAATTATTAAAAAATATGATGACTTCCAGATACCAATTAAATGTTATTCGAACTTTTACCATTTTCTATCAGCTTTTTTGTCTGTACATCCTTTTTGTTAGCTTCTTGCGATGCCTGGCCCAATTTTCCATTTTAGAATTCATGTTTCGTCTAGATACACTTATTTAAGCAACGAATATTCCTTAATTTTGACATATGCTTCTAAAAATTGTATTCACTAAAAGCAATTTCTGGAAGTTCTATTGCTTCCTTCGTAGGTTATCTTTACCCAATTGAAATCTATGTTTCCTAATAGTGGATGAAGGGTTGATCTAAGCCTTCAAAAACCTGCGTAGTCCTAAGTTTTCTAAGGATACTTCCCAGGCTAACAGCTTTCTCCAAAGTAATTGTGTAAAATTATGTTTATATCGAGAAAACCATTCACTATTCTTATACATTTCATAAATTCGGTCGATAATATCTCTAACATCAAGTTGATATTGATTTTTCACCCGCATCGCATATTCTTTGTTTTTTGAGAAATTTTAATCGCATTGCACATATTAAGATTCACTGCAGCTGCAGATTCGATTAAATGTTTTGGCGTATCCGCAGCATTCTATCTTTTTTTAACTAGGATGAAATGAGAAGGAAGAGCCCTCTCCGAGTATACAAATTTTGCATTTTTACAAAATACAATCTGTAGTATCTTCACTAAGTTAATATAAATTATCTATAACATGCATTGGCTGTTGTTGTCATATGTGCTATATGTGATGTGTATATGGCAATTTCCATCTAGTTTAGTTATACGTTACATAGACAGCAGGGTATAAGATTTTTCTCTGTTTTTTTTTCTGTTTTCTTTTGCACATTTTAAGTTTTGTTAATTTTCGATGGTAACAAAATGTGGGTGAACATACTAAAAGTTTGTATTAGAAGTAATGTGAATCACATAGTGCGGTCCCTGCTGATAGCGTGTTGTATTTCGAGGCCCTAAAATACTTAAATCCTCCAGTCCAATATATGACAAAAAAACTGAAATAATTTAAATAAATGAAGACCTTGTCATTTTGAAGAATTATATAATAATCAATAAACAACACAGACCAGTAAATTTTTTGAGAACTGCAAAAGCAGCAATAACTAGAATTCAAATTAAAATATTGAAATATAAATACCTCGGTAATAATTGCTGATCAAATAAACATGTATTCATCTTGTGCATGTGTAAATTAAAAAAGTCAATAATGATCCGCAAAAAGTAGAATTTTTTGGCAAAAATAACAATTCGCAGGTTTAGAATTTGGAAAAAAAATCGAACAAATATTCCCAATTTTTTTCGTTAGCGTCGCAGTAAAATATGCTAGAATATCTTCACATTAGACTTGATTCAATAGTTACAAAACCAGAATGATGTTTTTGTCATAAACCCATCATGAAACCATAAGCCATGGATCACAACAAATACAGAATTAATTATTCAGCTGGGTAAACATGGGTGTATCTTCCTTAACATATTACGGTAGAATAAAAACGTTTTGTTGACTTATTTTATTAAGAATATTGCAAATGTTTTACGCCCACATGATACTTAAAAAACTGTGTAAATAACAAATGAATGTGATATATAACAAATTAAAGTAACTTTAAATGACTTATGTAAATAAAATCTAATTTCGGTGACGCCATAATTATTTGATCAAATGTTTACATGTTATGATGATTTTCATTTTTTTTGGGGGGAGGGGGGTTATATACAGATCCATTCAGAAAACTGGATGACATTGGATTGGGGCTCCCCGTTAGACTCGCTAATTGATTGGCGATACTGACATAAAAGGTCGCCTATTTGTATTATTCACTCGTGAAGTTCTAAACAGCCAAAAAACTTGCGAAGATAAATACTTGATCATGAGGCCTAATAATAATAATTAATACACGTGCCATGAATGAACTGAGGCCTATTACATAATATCCTAATAGCGTTTATTAGGTGTGAAATTAGTGAAGATTTTGGACAGTCATTCTTATCATGAATTAGGGACAAATATGTTGTGTAAATAAATCGACGCTCGTTTTATTCAGAAATGTGGTGTATTTGTTCAGTGTTTGAACTGAACGAGTACTTATTGATGGTGCTTGCCTTTTGATCTTCTTGACATTTAGGATTATGTAAACAGTCGGATGTTATCGAGGTGAATGATTGATGAAAGAAGATTCTTGACATTTTGTTATTCAATAATGAGGATCTACTAATAACACCGAAAAATTGCTGCCTCAAGCCATACGGTGTTTATGTAAAACATGTTCATTGTATAGATAAACAGGAGTACTAACATTCTAATTAAAATCTGACGAAAAGAAATAAGAACAGAAGAGAAATCAGGCATGACGTTATTATACACTTACATATATAAAAGGTATAATTTTGTAGACATCTAGTCGAGGAAATAACTTACTAGAGATTTGTTGTTTGGCAATGAAGATTAACAATAAGATTTTTTCACATGACGCCTTGAGCTATATTGTGTTTACGTAAAACTTTGTGAATAAACATATTAGCAACAGTATTGTTGCATAAACAAAATTGACAAAAGATCATAAAAAAGTTAAAAAAAAAACAATATACTTTTTATAATTTTTTAATTCGAAATATACATAGTGATTTGTTAAAAATACTAATAACAATGCAATAATATGTTTTAAATAATTTGGTCCGAGTTGTTGAAGTGTTTTCCAATGACATCAGGATGTCATTTTGATTCAATAAATATCGTATCGTTGGTATAATTCGACGAAAGCTTATAGCTCTTATAAAGTGTAAAAAAGACATCCCAATAATAGAAAACTTCCTATCAATCGCAACGGACAAGCTATCCTACTCTGATCAACCTTACATCATAAAGCCAGAAGTTCGTTAATTACCAGCCAAAAATATCATCCTATAAGGGCAATAAAATTTGTCTGAAAATATGGTAGGAAGTGATTTGATAGATATTGGCAACAAACTTCATCAACAGATAGTTAATTTAAAACATCACTGCTGCACAGGGTAATATGTCAAACCGATAACTTCATCTCTTTACATCTAAAAGATAACAAATAGAAAAATATCATTAGAAAAATGAAGAAGAATTCTGAAGACTAACTCTGGTAAATAAATTATATCAGTAAACTTCCAATAATACAATATTATCAACAACATCCTTAATTTCTAAGAAGTTGTAGTCAACGTTAATACGAAATCCATCGAACCAAGAACTTAATCCCTCTGATATTTTTAATATCTAGGATATGTCAGTGTCTATACCTGAGAAAGTGAGAATGTTTCTTTGGCAAATATACAAAATAATTTCCTCCCATTTTTTTAAATTTCTCCTCATAAAATTTTCAAGCAAACATACATACTTGTTTTTTGTCAAGACCTAAAATATGATGAACAGTGCTACTTTGATACAACAAAAAAAGTTGTTTATTGTAATGATGACGCATAGTAAAGATAGTTTATAATAATACCTTGGGTTATATGACATTCAAATTACATAACCAGCAAACAACAGTACCATTGCAAAAATTAAAACGATAACAATAAAAAATTATATAAAAACTCAGCATGGTAATTATTCAAATGTGAAAACACATGGTGATGTCTAAATCAAGTTAGTAGTTATGAACGAATAATTGTAATATTATTGATGGTAATATAAGAGGAAGAAAGTGTAACCTTTAATATAATAAAACTGTTTATAAAGATAGTGAAAAATATATACTAAAATAGTTTTTATGAATGCCTTCAGCTATATGATATTTACATTGTATAAATTAAGACAATAGAAGATTGATGAGTAAATATAATAAAAAACTTAGAAAAACCGAAAATATCTGGTTGGTTTTTTTATATCGAATATAAATATACATAGTGATATCTTAATAACAATATTGTTGTAACACATTCAGTAACGGATACAAACAGAAAAAATCATTTTAAGAAGATACCATACCATATTGCAACTAATCGTGATTTTCTTCATTCATATGCCTTTCCCACGGTTTGGTCTCGTGTGCTATTGAATGTTTTTCAAATAATCTGGCTTTAGGATAGCTGCTGTTTAGACGCCCCCTCCCTGTCCGTCTAATCCTTTATGGAATCCGGGATTATTATCGATCGGTTCGCTACTTGGAGTGGCGAGTGGAGGTCTCACGCTCTTTTAAATCCGGGTTTAAGATAAAACCCGATTGATTACTTAATATTGTTCGTCCTCGTATTTTACTGGTCGCGGGATGTGTCCATCATGACGACCAACATCGGATCGATGTTGTGGGTTAATGACGGATGAGTGATTTTTGCAGTTGGTAAATGGATTTGTTGAGTTGACATGAAATTTATTTATGCCTTTAATACCGTTAGTGCTTAATTCAAACAAACAAAATCTTGTATTTTCATCACTTTTGTTGGGCAACTTGAAAAATTATTAGAACATGGTTTGTATTGCTACTGCCCCGTCATAAGCCAATTCTCGGCTTTAGTTTCAACGATTTCAACTTGGGTTTTTTGATATTAATAATGAAGGATGTTTGAAAGAAGGAAAACAAAGAAAGCTTGAAGTTTAAAACAGTTTAGGAATTGGTGAATCAACTGTTACCAAACGTTCACATGCGATTGCAAGAATTAGAAAAAAAGGAAAATGGTTAACAAACGAATTTACCGAAATGCTATTTCGAACCCTTTCAGTTTTCTCTCATGTATTGTGACTGTCGATAAAAAGTGCATTTTTAACGACAATTCCATTGGTTAGTTCAAAAGAGTCACATTGATTCTGAAGCAGAATATTTAAATTCATAAAGTCATCATGCCATTATGTCTATCAACAAGACGTAGTATATTTTGAGCTACTAAAATCGATTGAACTCGTTACTTCTGGTCTTTACTCACATCAATTGAACAAATTGAATGACGTATTGTTGCAAAAAGACAAGCAATAGTGAGTAATAGACGCAAAGTCATCTCTTGTATAATAACTCATTGATAACGTTATAATTATTGTGAAGGATAAACACATTATGAAGGAAAATATATACTATGGCTCGATTGGATAAAAGTTGTTGAAAAATATCGAAAATATTTTGGTTAATATAGAGGAAATATTTATATAGGCTGTATAAGTTATCCAATGGTCGAATTTGCAGCACAGTGATCAAGGTGATAAATTGATCCTTTCAGCAATAGGCTAGTCACACGAGAGGTGCTTAATTTTCAAAGATACAGCAATATATAAATATAATAATACAACTTTTGACCAAAATAATTTATTATAATAACATTATTTAAAACACAATGCTGTGAGTTTGCTTGAAATTTTGTAACAAACACATAAATAATAATAACATTATAACATACATACCTTTAAACGATAAGATATTTAAAAACAATGATACAAGTCAGGAAAACAAAACAAATTTTAAACTTTTAATATTTTGTATATACACAATCAAATTTAAATTATCCAAATTATTCCCGTACATTAATTGGATAATATTCACTGCTTTAATTTAAGATAGTTAGAGATATTTTTGAGTGATAGTCAATGATGACTTGATTATCCATCCAGTGAAAAAAGGTTGTTGTTGCTCTTGCAGTATTTAAACATTACTTAACACTCATTACCTTTACTTTTTCTTGTCACTTCTTTTTCAGAACATACTTAACTTAGTTAGTTATTCTAAATTATGTAATATTTATGATAATTTACGTAAAATTGACATGAACATTTTATCGCAGTTACTTGATTGAAGAAATTATTTGACATTGACATTACAGTTGATTATTATTGCAATTACTTAACCGAAAAAATATTACAGGAATTATCAGAGAAGAGGGTAAGATTTCTAATATTCATATTTAATGCTATATTAGGAACTGATTGTTTTCCGGGCATCTGGAAATTAGGTCAAATAATAATAATTTTAAAACCAGGGCAAACTCCAGAAGATGTCACCTCCTACCGGCCTACAAGTTTATTGAAGATAATCTCAGGATAGGCTCAATTTTATAATAGAAAAAAGAAAGATCATCAGGACGCCAATTTGGGTTTCACAACAAGCATGGAACAACCGAACAAGTCCATTGACTGGTTAACAAAATAAATATTGACTTAAACACCTAACGATATTGTTCAGCAGCGTTTCTAGAAGTATCATACGGGATTGCAGGTTAAATTAAAGAAATTTCTCCCTCATCCGGAATATGAGCTACTAAAATCTTACCTCACAGTAAAACAAGACGATGTATTGCGTGCCATTGTCGATGCTCCGTACTATGTTTCAAATGAAGTGATACAACGCGATATTCCTCTAGAAACAATAACGAGTGTAATTCAACGTGTTTGTGTGAAGTACTACGAAAAAGTGTCAGTGCATCCCAATGTACTCGCTAATCAGCCAAATATGCGAAGTGACAGTGAAGTGCGTAGACTAAAACGTTCAGCACCATCCGATCTGATTATTGGACATATACAGACTTTAGAATAAGCTTTAAAATAAGACTAATTAATTAAAATAGCATTTTGTACAGGAGATCATTTAATGAAGTGTTTTATGCATGCCATGTATATATAATATAAACATAACAGATATTTATTACCCTCTGGGCAGATTATGGAACTACTAAAAGTAATAAAAAAATTATTACGATTAGTAATGATGTGGTATGGAATTTCTGGTAGAAGATCTATATTTAGTTAATAAAGAACGAATCGAAGAATATATGTATTAATCCTTGTTTAATTTGTGTTGTTTTTACTTTGGATGTTTGATTTGTTTGATTGAGATTTTTATCATTGTGTTAATTAATATTTACACGAGTAATAAAGATATTTATTTTTCGTTAACGGCGTTTAGCCTAAGGGAATAGTCGTTCTTGACGCTAGTTTCTCTCTCACGCCTTTGTCGAATGGCCTGCACATTATTGTTGCATGTCCACTGCCTTCTGTTTCGTCCGTTTTACGCCGAGAGGATTATTTTTAATACCAAAACCGAAAATTACATAACGCGTGTTTACTTTTAACGATCGCAGCCGCAATTGCGGGGAAATAACACAAAATACCAAACAATAATGTGAGCGTGCAACTGCACCTTGGATGATTGGGAACGTTTAATCAGTGTCAAACGGACATTTTAGTGGTTAGGAAAACAACGAGCGCCATTAAATGTTCATAGTTTATTGCTGTAGTTACGTAAATGAAGTGCAAATGTTATGCCATCAAGGTGGCTATTAAAATATTGCTAAATTCATTTAACATGTTCATTAAATGATATTTTATTATTAAAACATCGATTTTATTGACGGTGGGAACTTTGATTTGGACTTTGATCAACGTCACAATAATAAGATATTATCGAAATACTTCATGATTTTGCAGATTAAGGTTTAGTTAATCATTTATTTATTGAATAATCATTAAATAATTGCATACATTTGGTGCTTTTCTATGATTTTTTTCTCATTTTATGTCGGTGTTACACATTCAATCTCACCTGCAAACAAATTCCGCGTCTTCGTTTCCAAGCTCGCCTTAGAAAGAATGTTTCTCTTTAATTAAATACAATATAATCAATGCTCAGTTGAATTATTAGATTATGTTTTAATAAATAAATGAAATCAGCGATTTTTTTCTATGAATTTTGGGTGAAACTTGAACGATTAGACATGCTATACCATTACAGTACAAATTCATTCTCACCTATAGACAAATTCTTCGTCACCTTCAAGCTTATCTTAAAACCAAAGTTTCGTTTTATTAAACGATAGATAATCACAGCGCATTTCAGCTAGTGAGGAATTTTAGATGAATTTTTTATGAAAATATAAATTGAGACTTCACCTTTCACCAGTTCAAGTAGCTAGAATTAATTCTTAGCTACTACATTGCTGATTTCTCTTGTCCAGCGCATTGTTAAGAAGCTGTATCGCTTTCATGATGGTGTGTTTTAGTAATCATTTTTCATGTTTTAAGAGGTTATGATGGTTTCCGAAACACACTTTACGGACAAGAATTATCTGAAAGTTCCTAAATATAAGCTTTATCATACAAATCACCCTGATGATAAAGCACATGGAGGTACAGCCATAATAATTCGAGATGATATAAAGCATTTCGAAAAATTCCGCAAAGACTACCTGCAAGCCACCAGTATAACCATAGAGGAAGCCCATGGACCATTAAGAATTTCTGCGATTTATTGCCCACCCAAACATAACAACAAGGCAGAACAATTTCAAGAATTCTTCAGTACGCTAGGTAATAGATTTATAGCAGGAGGAGATTATAATGCAAAACATTTAATGTGGGGTTCAGGAATAATAACCTCAAAAGGTAGAGAACTGCTCAAAGCCATAAGGAAAGATAACTTACAACATATCTCTACTGGTGAACCAACATATTGGCCTTCAGACAGAAATAAAAAACCAGATACAATAGATTTCTGTATTACAAAAAATATTGATCCAAAAAAGTGTCAGGCAGAATCATGTTTCGAACTGTCTTCTGATCATTCACCAATAATAGTAACAATTTCTTCAAAAATTACCATCAAAGATAAACCCCCTTCTCTGTGCAATAATAGAACTAACTGGCCCTCATTTAGAGAAAACTTAGACCAAAATATCTCTCTAAACTTACCGTTACAAACTGAAATGGATATAGAAATAGCAGCAATAAATCTTACAAAAAATATACAGGAGGCAGCATATTCCGCGACTCCCAACAGTGAAACATTTCCAAGAAAAAATACACATATATTATGTACAATACAGAAAAAGATAGCAGAAAAGAGAAAGTTACGACGAAATTGGCAACAGCAAAGGACTGAAGAGAATAAAAGAAAATTTAATAGGGCCATAAAAGAGCTGAGAGATCTAATCCAAATTGAACAAAACCAAGGCATTCCAGAATACCTAGAAAACTTGACATCAACTGAGGCTACAGACTATTCGTTGTGGAAAGCAACAAAAAAGCTTAGGAGATCCCAGCAGCATAACCCACCTATTAAAACAAGCGAAAATAATTGGGCGAGAAGCAATAAAGAGAAGGCCGACATTTTCTCAAAACACTTAAAAAATGTTTTTAAACCTTTCCAGTCTCAGCTACATAAAGATGACGAAAATAAAATTACTAGCTTTCTAGATTCGCCATTTCAAATGGATTTATTATATTCAGGAGTTCCGCAAGGTAGTGTACTGGGTCCAGTACTGTATCTTCTGTATACGGCTGATCTGCCCACCACAAAAATAACTACTATGGCAACATATGCAGACGATACAGTAATCTTAGCATCCCATGAAGATCCAGTCACAGCATCAATAAACCTACAAACCCACCTGGAGCAAATACAATTATGGTTGAAGACATGGCGCATTAAAGCCAATGAATCAAAATCCACGCATATAACGTTTACCCTGCGTAGAAGAACATGTCCACCAGTAAATATCAATCATCGTCAACTCCCCCAAGCAGAGCATGTTAAATATCTTGGTATGCATTTAGATCGACGCCTAACCTGGAAGAAGCACATACTCTCTAAACGGAAACAACTAGGACTAAAATTATATCAAATGTATTGGCTCATTGGGCGCAAATCCAAGTTATCATTAGATAATAAGGTATTGCTGTATGAGTCTATACTCAAGCCCATTTGGACATATGGAATTCAACTATGGGGTACCGCTAGCAAATCTAATATATCCATCATTCAACGGTTCCAAAATAAGGTGTTGCGTGCCATTGTTGATGCTCCGTACTATATTTCAAATAAAGTGATACAACGCGATATTCCTCTAGAACCTATAACGAGTGTGATCCAACGTGTTTGTGTGAAGTACTTCGAAAGAGTGTCAGTGCATCCCAATGTACTCGCTAATCAGCTAAATATGCGACGTGATAGTGAAGTGCGTAGACTAAAACGTTTAACACCACCTGATTTGATTACTGGACATATGTAGAGTTTAGAATAAGCATTAGAATAAGACTAATTAATTAAGATAATATTTTATACAGAAGATTGCTTAATGAAGTGATTTTCTACATGCCATGTATATATAATATAAACAGAAAAAATACTTATTGCCAATAGGGCAGATTGTGGACTCACGAAGAGTAATAAAAAAAAATGTTTTAAGAGAGAAATTTTGGATAACTTCGTAAGTTCATATAGTTTCAAATCCATTGTGGAATTCTTCGTTGGTTATGTAACTATGAATGCTTGTAATTAATCGAATAACTCATTTGGGTTGACGTTTTGGTACAATCCCATATAAGCACATATCCTTGATACCAGATATTATATCATTATATTGGGGTATCTTCTGGTAGTTTTCACAGTATAGTACTTTAATTTTTAATATTATCCGCTCTGTTTTTTGTTTAAAGTAATCCTGATCGACTATTGGGTTTTAAAATATTTCTAGCTGGACTACTCGACTGTGTTTTTCGGTAATCTCAATAAAAAGCCAATTAAGGCATTGGACAATCAGATCAATTATAGGTGGAATAAATAGGTATAGGTGTAATGGATTAACATATGGATAAGTTGATATCTGTTAATGCTAATTTGTACTTTACTTGATAAAAAACTACAGGAATATAAAGATATATGACAATTTCATTATTTTTCAGTCTCAATTAAATTCAGTACATTAAAAATATGAATGAAATTTGAAGAACCCGTATTTCATCATAATATAATTAATAATAATTCATAATGATATCCAAACAAACGAACTTATATTTAATTTTATTTCTTAAATTAGTTTCGGAACCCTGGGAGGCAATGGCCTTTATTCAACAATGTCGACCCCGTACATACACGAGACATCTTATCTTTTCTAAATAATACAAATTTATACAGGTAAACATGTACGTATGCTTGTTTGACTTGCCTCGGAATTATTTAGAGCGTGCCTTATATTTGCTCGAACACTACAGGTTTGTTTTACTTTTATCTGAACAGTTATCTTTAGTGTATTTCTATGTTATTATTGAGTTTGTGTTGATTCAGTATTGTTTTTATTTTTTTCCCGTGGCTGTTTATCTCTATTACCCGTAATCAAGTAGGCCACTTTCGATACTTCATTATATTTTTGTTGTATTCAACAATTAATTACTATAGTACTGATAGTGGCTATGTGAAAGCGAGAACAATTTTCTATGCTTACTGGTAAGGCAGGTGGCGTTTGAAACAATATACAAACAAATACGCTTCTGCTGAGAACCTGATACTACTAGATCCAGGAGTTTTCGCATATGTAGGAGAGTCTAATTTCTCATATTGCTAATATTCTTTTATTATAAATACGGATGGGTTTTACATGGCAAAATGAATGATAGTTTGTTGGAGTATAATAGTTGCGTAATGGTAGAGAAATTCCTAGTTGGATCTTAATAGATTTTTGTGGTTTTTTATCCTAAAAAACCCCAGAGTTTTATTGTTCTGTATAACCGCAAAATATAGTGAGGTGGTAAAGATCAAAGAATTATAAATATATGCACAATATTTTGAATATTTATAAGGCTTGTGAATTAGTTTCAAGGATTTTTTTTGTAAATTCCAGGTTTAGTTGTGAAAAATTATGATTTTTCAGCCACTTCCTTATTTCGTTTTCATATTCAATATCATCATAGAAATATTTTAATTTGATTCATTAATTTCTCAAGAACGCTATTTAGATTAGAATTATTCAATATTCTCATTAATATGGGGTTACTGCTGATCTAAATATTTAATTTTAAGGTATAGAATAAGTGATAATTGGATGTATAATAATGAATATATAATTATATTCAATATACAAAATCTTTTTAAGAACTCTTTTGCTTTTAGTACTTGGTTTAATGTATTAAACACGATTGTATTCTACAACGATCCAATATGATAGTTTTGTTTCATTTTCAAATTTCTCGGCTTCTCATTGTCATTTTTTCTGACAATGTTAGCAAGCTTTTTAAGACTTTGTACATTTTCTCTTTTCACATCCCCAGTGTTGAGTAAAACATCAGTATCTTTCCAGTCTCTTTCGATTCACTGAAAAGTCATTCTCTTGTTTCTATTTTTGTTGGTGATTTTGAACTATATTATTGACGAAACTTGGATTTATTGCAAATTATATACCCAAGAAGGCCTGCCCAAGTTCATTTTCTGACAAATAGCTGGACCCCTATAAGGTTAAGGGATTTTTATTAGTGAGTATTAATGGATATAACATTTTGCTAGTAGTCTATAATTTAATTTTAAAGGATTTACAAAATTCTAACTAAGTGAAGCCCCACTTACGCGCTTCACTTTTCAGTAATTCAGTCGAAGATTTGTATCGAATAAATCGCATTTGAGAGAAGCTGTACTATTTTACTACAATTTGAAGGCAAAGGTCATCGGATGCTGTGTGTTTCAATATATAAATACTGCTTTAGATGATTTAAAAGTGGTGGTTTTGGCACACAGTCTAATGGCGTTCTGGACAGCCATAAAAAATTTGAAGCTGACGACTTGAACGTTATAATGATACGATGATCGAAATACAGTCGACAGTGATCCCCATCGATGAAATCATCAATGGGGATCACTATCGACTATATTTGATGCATTTGGATCGAGTACTACGCTAAAAACAAACAGCAAAGAAACAACAACGTTATTTTTCAGCATGACAACGTTCGACCACATGTTGCACAGCCGTTGAAAACATACTTGGAAACATTAAAATGAGAAGAGCTACCCCACCCGCGGTATTCTCCAAACATTGCTCCTTTTTATCACTACTTGTTCCGATATTTGAGTCGTGACCTGTTTGAGCAGTGCCTCGCTACTCACGAGGATATCAATAAATGGGTCAGTTCGTATGTAGCCTCAAAATATATATCCTTCTTTCGAGATGGAATCCGTAAATTGCCTGAAATATGGGAAAAAGTAGCGGCTATCGATGAACGATACTTTGAATAAAGAGTTTTACCGTTTTACAATTAAAGTTCAAGTTAAAAAATATATTTAAAATTAATTTATAGGTTATATAATTGTGAGAATTTTTCATGTTTTAAAATCAGTAGAAGTTTTTAAATTACATCTTACAATAGATGCTTAGTACAATCTTAATATCCATTTGATTTCGAGGTAATCGTGCAGTCCTTGGATGGTTACATATTGCTTGACGATATTCGATTGCTATGACGAATATTCCTAATTAATCGAAGAATTTTGTTTTGACAACATTGATCTTTAGTCCAAATAGGATTTATAACTGAACTGACTGATAAAACAATATCTTTGATCTTAGATCAGATTGGAAGTATCTTCCAACTAATCAATGTAGTTATTTAATATTGAGTCTGATCTGTTCTGCTTTTTGATTGAATTTTTGCTTTTTGATTAATTAAAGATAATTACTCGTCTGCTATGTTAACTGAAAACTTGTTGTATGTTATCTTTCTCCGTCTCTGTCTGAGGGATTGAAGACTATCTCTATTTGTCCCAAGACTTCCGTGATGGCAGAGGACTTTATTTGGATTAATGGCCAACATTTAGCTGATTTGACATTTATATCAGATTTTGTTCATGATGCTGTTTTTTTAGGTTCCTAACGTGGTTTAGTTACTCAGTTAAAGGACAAAATTAATAACTCTTTGGACTGATAATAAAAATTTGATGTTTCCTATATTGTAGGTGATAAATTTAAAAATGAATGTGATTTTTTTAACAGATTTGTGTATTTACTCACCATACAACCCTCGTATTTCAAAATATATCAATCAACCAGATAGGTGAGAAAACCGGCGATGTAATGAGTCTTTGCTCATTAATTGCACCGCTTGGCCGTGTAAAAAATATGTTAAATCGACCGATATCAATTGCGAATGACCAGTTTATCATTGCGTCCAATTAACGCCGATGGCGCGTGCCATGACAATTAATACGCGATATGCAAAGAACCCGCGGACGGCAAATTTATAATAATGATTTCTACGAGCCGTTGCAGCAGTAGCATTAATGAAGACATCCGACTTAATTGACTGAAAGTTACCGGTTTCCTTCACTAATCACCATATCAATTGAAGCATTTATCATATATGTCACGCGTTTGTTTCATTTCAATTGGTTGTAATTGCACTAGCTGTGGCTTTACACCAGCACTGATTTATGCATCACGTTTGTGCATTCATTACGGTTTTATCCAATTAAATACGGCTCTTTTGTTATTTATTCACAATATATTCGGAATAAGTTTTTCTGTGTATATATGTTTTCTCTAAAAAGGCATAACACTCTTGTTTAATGGCTATAGGGTTTACTACATCGTCAATTGTTGATCTTTTGTAATTGCTTGTTATAGTTATTGCTTATTCATATAATTAACATATAATCAACAACAAAAGAAACATTACTTGCTGACGACACAATTATTATGGCAAACGACATAGCTCTGCCTAGAGCAGTAGAACAAGTGGCAGTCGACAAAATCTACAAATGGACCGAACATTGGAAAATTTAACTTAATAGCTCCAAAAAACTTAATTATATCACTCAATGGATGCCCGATTCCTCAAGCAGAATCAGCTAAATACCTTGGAATCCATCTTGACGGTAGATTAAATTGGAAACATCATGTTAGGCAGAAAGCAAAACACATTAGAACCAAAATAAAACAACTATACCGGTTAGTCGGAAGACACAACTCTCAACTTGATCTAAAATCAAAGAGGTTGATTTATAAGACAATTATAAAGCCAATTTGGACCTATGGCGTGCAAGTATGAGGTTGCACGAAAAATTCAAATCAACTAGTCATCCTACGCTGGCAAAACAAGGTTCTTCGATTGATTACCAATGCTTATCGCTACGTAACCAACGAAGAACTGCAAGATGACCTGGAAATTAAATGGATTTGCAAAGTTATCCAAGATTTCGCCTTGAAACACTAAAGAAGATTACTAAATCATACTAACGTGGAAGCAACACAACTGCTGGACAGCGCGCAGGATGTCAGAAGATTGAAGCGAACCAAACCATACGAACTTATATAAAGTATATACCTTTAATGTAAACTACAGCTATAAGTTATTATAATTTTATAATTGAGGAATATATATTGATGTACTTTCTCGCACTCGGCTTGCTTGTGAATTAGTCCAACTACAAATGAAATGCAGTATTAAATTAATTTATAATTAGATTGTACTAATCGCATCTAAGATGGTATAAACAATATAATTAATATAATTTAATATTTTAAATGGGGATTTATAATTTTGGGAACTATCACTGAAGTGTTCAATATATTTTGTGACGTTTATGCCATGTTACAACAGTTTATAAGCGCATAAAATATCAAAATGTATCAGATTTTACTTGGACAGCATAGTGCTATCTGTACTTGAAGCCGAGAAGGATATTCTAAGCGTCTTATATAAACGAGCTACTGTAAAAAATAAAGGCCAGAAGAGATCTAGATGTCCTAAAGCAACAACCAAGCAGGAGGATGAGTAATTTTGTAATGTTATGGAAACGAAATAGATTGCTCAAAACTGCCTACTGGCCTGAAAGGATGCTTAGCAGCCAAGAAGTCAAGACCAACTAGTACCTGTAAGAGAAATATGCTAAAGTGCCCTAAAGTACATAAAAACTGGACGGAAAAATGTCCAAAATTCAGATTTTGGTACCCAATAGACGTGTTCTTTTGAGTCCGTCAAAAGACATGCACTGTGCAGACTGTTAAGCATGGTATTACCATTATAGATATAGCTCATACCTCTCTTCTATTGATTTAGTATAGTATGAGTTTGATAAGAAATTAAAGAATCGATGCCCATTGACCTAAAAGCAGTTGTAGGAATACTTACCAAGTGAATGGAAGACACTTGGACGAGTGGAGTCTTAACTAGCATACTTAAACAAATTAATAAAAAGAATATGTAAAATGCGTGAACATGTAATTAAAAATATGGCCATCCCCATTTTGACGAAATCAAAATTTAAAAGTTTCAATAATATTACAATTTAATATTTTTAAACGAAACATCTCTTCTGTTTTATTTTAATTATCGTATTGTTACCAAACTTTTGAACGGTACTGTATATACAGATCATATTAAATATTTTAAATGCAATGAAACATTTATGGATATAATCTTGCTTTTTTGTCTCTCTCTTGTTTTTCACACAACACTTAAATCATTATCGTCTCTTAAGGTAGAATATCTTGATTAATTAGATTTCAGAAATATCATGATGACCATTTCGATCATTTAAATATTACTAGAATCTTCAAAAGCCTTCGAAACCATTAATATATATTTATTGATACATGCTTGTATCAGCGTTTTTATATCATTATATACAGTAAACATTTAATCATGTTTTATACCTTTAATGAAAGATAACATAATCTGTGGCAGTAAATATGCGGTTGTTCAGTTTGTAATGATTAGAAGTATACTTTGAAAAAATACCGAATTTTTCTCTGAAAATTCTGGTTATAAAATTAAAGTCGACATTCGATAATATGTCCAAGTTTTCTCTTCTCTAGTTACGCAAGATCTGCAGGTCTATTACTAAGTAAATAGCAGTAAACGTTATTGCAAATATCCCCATGTAACTATTAAAACAACAAACGATAAGTATTTGAGGAATAGTTTGTTAGTTCATCTTAAATCAATTTATTTTTTCTTCAGAACTAAAATTTATAATTTTTTGAAATATTACTATTGTTATTTTGTTCAATTCAATTTAAATTAATACACTAATCCTGTCTGAAGCAGATAGTGTTTCCTTCATATTTATAACAATTTTCCATTAAAGAGCTTAATGTTTATTAAATACTGTTTTAATTCAAAATACTTAAGTTTAACTGTAGTTAAATCACCTTCCATTATATATATGGTGTTAAAAACGACATGGCCATTCTGCCGATGATTTTCAATGAAGGTCATCTCCGTTAGTTGATCGGGGGCCTTGTTTCGTTCGTTCTTCTTTTTCTTCTGTTCTTCGTCGTCGGTTTTTTTCGTCGTTTTGCATCTTCTTCGTTTTCGCTTTCGTTCGGGCAACAGAGAGCGCAGCGCGCTGGTTCGACAACTGGGGGGATGAGGCAAAGGGGACGGGCGGTGGACAGTTATGTGGCTCTCTGGGTTCTGGGAAACTTTTTTGCGCTCGTTGGTGCCTCGGTTTCGTCGTTGGTCTCGATGATCGCGTGATGTGACTGCGCGACGTCGTCAATCTTCATGCCGAATTTGAATAACTGAGCGAGAAATGTTATTAGTGGCCAATTGGCGGTGTTTCACTGCCCTACCATCATTTTTGATTTTGCTTTAACGCTTTTTTTTGTTTATTTTAAACTCAAAAAATGTCTAGACTCATTTTTTTTTAATTTTGGATGTTAAGTGACGAATCCACAAGATAGAGAGTCATAACAAAATATATATGAACAGTTTTACTACATTTTTTATCAAATTCAATTTCAACTTTCAGAAATTAATAGTACTCTAATACTATGTAACTCTAATACTGTTTTTTATTGATGAATTGTGATGTGTGAATATGGGACCTAATAAGAAGACGATCAAGTTCTAAATGATAATTGATACGGATACCAAATAAAATATAAAAGAAATTGAATCAACTTCAAAAAATAAATAACGAATATAATACGAATATAATATATTATAAATAATAATAAAGGAACTCACTAAAAAAAATTAATGAACCTCAGATCTTTAACTTAACAAAAACGTTTTAAAATAAAATGTGTACATAATAATCGTTGTAGTAACTAATTGAAAATAAACAAAAGCCTTTTTATCCTATCTACTACACATATTTTATGTTCTTCTATATACACATAATTTAACTTAAAACCAATCTTATTATTCTTATATTATGATTATAAATCTAGTTATCTATTTGCAGTATTATTACCAATATTAACTACCACCAAACTGATTAGTTTGAAGTCGGTACCAGCAACAGATTAGATTTATTTTGCACCTAACTTAATTTTGTGTATATGACCACAGGTATATGTGATATTATACGTGCCTTTGAAATTTGAATGTTTTCCTCCATATCTTTGGATTCCAACATCAAATCCTGACTTGGTTCCAATGGGACCGCTTCGGAGGTGCATTCTTTCGAATTAAAAAAGAATTTTGAAAATCAGTGCACAATTAACGAAATCCATGAACATTTTTTTGGCGCATTAAAGTCAATGAAACAAAATCCACCCATGTAACGTTTACCCTGCTTACAAGAACATGTCCACCAGTGAATGTCAATCATCGTCAACTCCTCCAAGCAGAGCAAGTTAAATATCTTGGTATGCACTTAGATCGACGCCTAACCTGGAAGAAGCATATACTCTATAAACGAAAACAACTTCGAATGAAATTATATCAAATGTATTGGCTCATCGGGCGCAAATCGAAGTTATCATTAGATAACAAGGTGTTGCTGTATGAGTCTATACTCAAACCTATATGACCATATGGAATCCAACTAAGGGGTACCGCTAGCAATTCTTATATATCTATCATTCAACGGTTCCAAAATAAAGTGTTGTGTACCATTGTTGATGCTCCGTACTATATTTCAAATAAAGTGATACAACGTGATATTCCTCTAGAACTTATAACGAGTGTAATTCAACGTGTTTGTGTGAAGTATTTCGAAAAAGTGTCAGTGCATCCTAATGTACTCGCTAATCAGCTAAATATGCGACGTGATAGTGAAGTGCGTAGACCAAAACATTTAACACTACCTGATCTGATTACTGGACATATATAAACTTTAGAATAAGCTTTAGAATAAGACTAATTAATTAAGATTATATTTTATACAGAAGATCGCTTAATGAAGTGATTTTCGGCATGCCATGTAAATATAATATAGACATAAGAAATACTTATTGCCTATAGGGCAGATTGTGGAATCACAAAGAGTAAAAAAAATAAAAATAAAAATGAACATTTTTTGAACTCGGTTAATAAAAACAGGGTATATGATGAATAAGTAAAGACATAATATTTAAGAAAATCATAAGCGAATCTTAATTTTATTTTACAAGGCTGTTAACATATTACATTAATTAAATAATAATATAAGACAACAATAGAAAGAAAAAATTATAGTACAAAATAGTTATTAGTGGCATAATGGCTTTGTTCGCTTTCAACTTTCCGTTCTGCGTCTTCGTACATTTTTGGCCTTCCGCAAAAATAAATGAAAAATTTATAAAATCGCTGTTATTTCAAGTTCAAGGCTGTTTTGACATAGTTTATTGATGGCATCTTTTTTGACGAATGATTAACGTTTAACGGAAATTATTTACGTTTCAAAGAGTAATCTCCTATGCCTCAATGTTTATATAGCTAGATAACATCCAACCATAGTTAAATTAATAATAGAGTAAATATAGACATAGGCCAATTTAGGGTATCTTAGATAGTTGTTTTACGCAGATAACACATATCAGTAATATTAGAAATTAGACTTTTGAAAAAAAAATTAAAATGTCTCTTTTTTATTTTTCACACTCTTGACTGAAGAAAAATTTAGTTGATGTTGTTATGAACATATTAGTGCATACGAACTTAATAAGATAATTATTATATATACACTTGATAATATAGTTATTATCTTCATCGGAGATATTACATATCGAAGGCACATTACCTTCAGAGGAGACATCGAAGAAGATATATCGATAATTTTACTGCATTTTTGTCAAATCAAATCAACTAATATTAAATTTCAACAATAGTTAGTGCTCTATAGTGATGGAATGTCATAATAAGCAAGTAGCAAAACATACAATCAGAAAATAATATAAATATAACAATAACATATATATGGAATTATGCTGTAGATGAATTTGTGTATAACAAGATAAAAGTCAAAACGGATATAATAATAATTGAAGAGTATACATTTAACTGACAAAGGAAAAAGGAAACTTATAAAGAATTATTTTTAAAAAATGCTTTAAAGTACACAGGTACGATATATCTAATGAAAGTGTATAAATTATATAAGTAAATAATTAATTTTAAAAACATTTTTAAATTCAGATCAGCCAGTTTGGCTGGCGCAGTGGTAAAGGCGACCGGACAATCCACCTACTGTTGCGATAGTCGCGGATTCGAATCCTGCTGGGACATGGTCGTAAATTTATGTTTGTGATTGTTTAATATTTGTGATTGTCCTAGGCAAGAGTGTAAAATCCGACAAAAAAATGATCTCAGTGACGCCAGTAACCAGGCTGAGTAAGACCGGATATCTTCTGGGGTGATATCTAAGTTGGTCACTCTCCAGTCGATAGACTTAATGTCGAGGACCGTGGTTTGGAGCCCACGTTAAACTGTAGGTCCATTCCAAATAAAACCCTAGTTAGTAAAAGAGACTTTAAAATATAGATTAAAAGAATTCCGACAGTTCTAGTATACGCTAATTATTTTGCAAGTTTGTGAACATATTTCATTATTTAAATAATAATATATATAGAATAGCGTTATACACCAAAATATCTTATTGAATAAGCTATATTATTTGCGGTACATTTTTATCAAGAATTTTTACGATTGAACTTATTTTATTGAATCTTAGGTTATATTTAAAATATTCTCACTCGCTACTATTTTCCATATTCCTAGTTGCGTATGGTCGAAATAATGAGACTATACACGTAGTAGGTAATATACGTAAATGGTACTCAGAGAAATCAAATGTTTTCTCACATAATAAATGGTTATTAACGTAAAATTCGGCGATATTAACATAGATTTTCACTGATTTTGTACTTTCTCAAAGGCTTTCATTGTTATAAAATTATTTGATCTCTTGTCTGCTAAGAAAAATTATAGTTTTTCCAATGTTAAGTTTAAACATCGTAAGTGTCATCAATGTTTCGTCTAAAAATTCTGCGTCTTTGTACATTGTTGGCCTTCCGCTGTGTTCCTTGTTGATAATGCTAAATTGGAAAGATATAAATTTGGTAGTATTTCAAGGTTATATTAATAAAGGTGTCTCTTTTCACGAATGGTGTAAATACATTTAAAATATTAATTTTTATTTTTTACTTTTTATTTTTAACTATTTGACGAACTTCTCATTCAATTCAATTTCAATACAAATTAAATGTTGATTAATAATTATAATAAATGCAGATAACATTTTTCCATTATATATGCAATCTCCAGCAATTGTGATTTAAACAGAACAATTTTGTGTTATGAATGTTCAGTTTTTAATAATTTAACTGGCGAGCAAAATGTTTTAAATTAATTTTCAGTGGGTTATCGAAATGTAT
Organism: Rhynchophorus ferrugineus; assembly: GCF_030347505.1. Lineage (NCBI taxonomy): Eukaryota > Metazoa > Arthropoda > Insecta > Coleoptera > Curculionidae > Rhynchophorus > Rhynchophorus ferrugineus. The sequence continues at coordinate 81,959,867 of NW_027472580.1, read as the reverse complement.
GAAGCCAAATAATCAATGTCTTAATACGTTAACAAAAATTAACTGGAATAAATTTAGATAATTTATTATCCGATTTGTGATTAAGTGACCAGACCTGTCACGAATAATATTGATAGTATTATTGATGTTAATTGTTAAGCGATGACACGGGCCATTAACAAGAATCCATTTATTTCGCCGAGAACGGTTTGGTTTATATCAAACGGCGATATTACGAATAAATAAATCGATGAACGCTAAGCAGACCGGACAGAGGTCAACAGTTTTGTATTACGACCGAGGTCGTAGACGTCGCCCCTTGTACACTCACACGCACCTAGACGCGACGGATCGATGGATCGTCGTCGGTCGGCCGCCTTACCTAGTGACGAAAGCAATTATAAAACCGGCAGTCCGCCACATTCTTAGGACACCATAATTTTTGGCGGTGGCTTTTGTTGTTGTGGTCGTAGTTGTGTGTCGGTGCAGAGGCGCGGTGCGCCCTAACGCTTCGCGGAGACAGAGAGCGGCCCCGACACCAACCTGTGAGTGGTCGCTGGCCCGAAAGGGGGCGGGCTCACCCCTCGTCCCGCCTCCCCGGCGGTCGGTTCTCCGGCCGTTTTTGTGCCGTCAATCTGGTCCAATTTTGTCGATGAACGATGATCATCACGACTATTAAAAGAGGTGAAAATGGCGCTCATCGTTTTGCCATTTTATAGCGTTTCTCCGAAGAATTGAATCAAAATATACATATGAAGGGATTCCAATTGATCTGTGACCGCAGTTTTGTTACTTATTGCCATAAATAATCAGCTAAATTCTATATTTTTCAATTACTAGCAGACCCGATAAACGTTGTCCTGTCTGATGAGCTATGAATATTAGGTTCAAACTGGAATAAATAATAAAAACAAATATTTCAAAAATACCGTGTTTGTTGTAATCCTTTTTGATACATAACATTGTTAGTTTTGTCTCTATGCGACTGTACATGGCAAAATACGTTGGCAGCACTTTCCTCCGTCAAGAAATATAAAATAAATAAATAAATAATCACACTCACTGTTGATTGCTTTTGTCAATTCAGAGTTATCCACGTAATTTACACCATACCAATTAAAAAAAACTTGCTAACATATTTGGTTTTATCCATTTTCATCCATGAATCAATACCTTGTGCCATTTAATTTTGCTCCATGTTCATTATAACATTTCACTTTATTCAAAAACATCGTATTTGTTGTAATCCTTTTTGATACATAACATTGTTAGTTTTGTCTCTATGCGACTGTACATGGCAAAATACGTTGGCAGCACTTTCCTCCGTCAAAAAATATAAAATAAATAAATAAATAATCACACTCACTGTTAATTGCTTTTGTCAATTCAGAGTTATCCACGTAATTTACTCCATACCAATTAAAAAAACTTGCCAACATATTTGGTTTTATCCATTTTCATCCATGAATCAATATCTTGTGCCATTTGATTTTGCTCCATGTTCATTATAACATTTCACTTTATAACTTTTTTTTATATATTTGAAACATACATATGAGTAACAAAATTACCTTAACTTATGAGGAAATACTGAAAGATCTATTATAAATATAAAATAAATACTGTATGCTTAAGATATTAAGATTTTCAGTGTGTTTACAATGTGTTCAGATATTATTATATGTAAACTAACATTACGTTAGATAATATTCTAAGCAGATTAGACTCAGTCAAATCATCATTGAAGTGATTATCAGCTAATAGCGGAAACAACAAACTGATTAATATTCCAACGCTGAGAAAAATACAGATTTTCTTTACCCAAGCTTATCGCTATGAAACCAACAAAAAACTGCGTTATGACCTCGAAATCAAATGGATCCGTTCAAGATTTCCCCGTTATACACGAAAAAAGGTTACTAAACCAACGCAACGCTGTAGCCAGTAAAGCACACAAATTTTTGTAGTGTTACTCTAAATTTTAGCTTAAGCAGTCTAAATTAAGGTTAATTTGGAAAATACATACTGATTTATTTATCCCACACTCTTGCTTATGAATTGAAGCAAGTACAACAGAACAATGGTAATAAATTCATTTGTAAATTAAGATTGTATTAAGTGTAAATAATGAATATCACATAAACCTTTTTGAATGCAAATGCTTGTTGCAATTGTATAGTAAAATTATCTAAAACAAAAAAGAAGAAAATTAAAGATGACTGAGAAATCCCATATATATCCTATATATTTTATTTGTAACAAATAGGTGGAGTAACTAGTATGATGGTTAGCTAAACAGTTTTTCTTTGTTAATATTTTAGGGTCTTCTTTTTGCCAACTAGGATCTATCTGAACTATATCTACTGTTTAATGTGGGCGTCGAACTACATTTGTTGTGTTATTAAATTTATTGGCCGACACTGAAGACATCGAGATAGTTATAAACCACCATAAAGTAAAGTGCATACAAGATCCGTTGGTTTTCGAACCCACGACTATCGTGGAAGGTAGGAGAACTATGCTATTGCCTTCAATACTGTAGCTTCAAGTCTGCTTAATTATAGAATGCCCAGAATATTTGTACTTTTCTTTCACAATAATTTATTTTCGTCTATAAATTCAATCTGTCCCCTTAAACAAATGTTCAGTAACTAAGAAACTAGGCGCTGAAATAATATCTTAAACATTCTTCTTACAGCAATAATTCACTACAATTCGCAACAATATTAATTTATGTATTCCATTCATTAATGAATTATTGCCATGTAACCAATATAACGCAGTTAAACGAAATAAACCATAGCATGTATTAGAATATTCTATACGTAAAAAAATTGTTTTAAATAAACAACATTTCTTATCGTACCCAATAACAACTTGAAGTGCCGGCTTGGTGGCGCAGTGGCAAAGGCGACAGGACGGTTCTCCTATTGTTGCGATAGCCTCGGGTTCGAATCCTGCTGGAGTATGGTCATACATTTATGTTTCTGATTGTTTAATATTCGTGAGTGTCCTAGGCAAGAGTCCTACACCGGTAAGCAGGCAGGGCAAGACCGGATGCCTTCTGGGATGATTTCTAAAGTTGGTCACTTGCCAGCCGGTAGGCTTAATGCCGAGGACCGTGGTTCGGAGCCCACGTTAAACTCTAGGTCCAGTCCAAATAAACGCATAGTTGGTAAAAAGAGACTTTAATATATATTAAAAAAAAACAACTTGAAGTATTTTATATCGGAACTTAAATCTGCATTCGCAGAAAATTCAGCTGTACTAAAAAAGGAAAAGGTGAATGATTACAGTTAGCATCAAGCATCATTTAATCAGAAAATATCCATAAAAATATTCAATATAGCCATGTGGGAATAACTTGATTGATTTTGAGCTAGAATTTAATAAGATTGACGGTGTGTAACACTGGATTATCTAAAGATATACTTTATAGGAAATCACTGAGATAATTATTGTCTTGTCGTATTTATAAAAAGTGGGAGAGAAAGAGAGAGAGAGAGAGAGAGATGAGAAGATTGAAACCTATATTATCGATATGGCGTGAGCATATTTTTTGTTTCGTTTTGATAGCGGGCAAACCTTGAAACAATCGGCCGAGCTTTGTTTCAGAGGCAACAGCCGCCTCCCATTTTATAGGTGCTGGGGGCCTCGAGCGTCGAGCCGTCGAGGGACCCAAACCGAAAACGATGCCAAAAAACAAAAACGAAAGGAAGAACGGACGAAAGCGAGGCAAAAAAACACGGCCGTCCGACAACAAGAATAATAAGAAGACGAAGACGAACTGGGGGGAAATAAGAGAAAAACGAGCGGCAGGACGCTTCGCCATTTCGCCAGTTGCATAATCACAGGGTAGCGGGAAAATAATCGCCATGCCATGTCTCGCTGGCGGCACTATAAATTAATAAATAAATGAAAAATACGGCACGGCCTGTCAAAAAGGCAATTACTGGTGGAATTTATGCAACCGCAAACCGACGATTTTCTCTCAGAATGGGGATTAAGGGGGGGCCTGAGTGACACTGGTTAAGAGAAATTATTTGCCGACCCTCCGTCGCTTCATATATTATTCCACATATCGATCTGCGTGATTTGTTAAACCGCAAACGCTGTCCAATGTCAGTTATTTCAGAAAAAAAATCCTCGGTTGTATTAAATTCCATCGAAGTTTATTAAAAAAAAATGACTAAAACTTGACGTGTCTTAACACTCTTAAGAAGGCTTGTTAAGCCTCATAGCTATGTAGATTCATTAAAAATTAACGCCTCTGGCTTTTCGAAAATATTTCAATATTTTTAGAGGTAGTCTTTATGAAATAATAACTCATGTCAGCTGATAGCAAAACTATTTGGAGTTTTAATAAACTCTTTAATGACAGCGCTGAGTATTTAGTAATAGGCATGATGACTAATTAAAAATCACAAAAATATTGAACTGACTGGAATGGAAAGGCTGATTGGAAATGCTGACCAGAAGCTTTACGAAACATGGACGTCACTGAAGGTTATTTAGCCATCATAGCTGCATTTCAACATTCAAACTTTCTTTAAATTATTTATCTTATATTTCACAGTTAAATAATCGATTTTGCGCTACTAATGAGAGAAAAGATTTGACTGGGATTTATGTAGACAAAAATAACCTAAATTTGACCATGATCGACCCGTTGATGGTGACTTTGCTGTGGGGCTTTAACTGAAGTAATAATTTTAGTGAGTATTCCAGAACCATGAAATGTGGTAGAATATTGAAGGAAATGAAGTAAAAATACTATCACACTTGACTAACAAGTTAATAAGTGCAGATAATAAATCTAAATAGTACCCCATAACAACATAATCACAAGTTGGAAACAGTGATAATAGTATTATTAAAATCAAATACCCGATATTTGGTAAGAAAAATCAAAATTGTGTTGATGAAAACCCAATTTAAAAATTGCATGAAATATTAAGATACAGACGCAAATGTGTGGATCGAGAAAGTGTATTCAGCCCTATACCAATTTTTCTTGTAATATTTCGATAAATAAATTGCACAGATTGTAATTTTAAAGTTTATTTTGATAATACCCTTACAAACTTATAAGTATATGAATCATTTCCTATGAATTCTTAAACTTGATTTCTGCTTAGTTTCTTTTATTTTATTTGACTTATGACACTGCTATATAAAGTATAGCTTATCGAACTATTTGATGCACAAAAATCAGATATTTAATAGTATATTTTTGTAATCTAATTGCCACTTGTTGAAAGCATGTGTTTATTTAAAAAAAAAGTATTTTGAGAATATATGGTCGTTCAGTAGTGAGCAGCACTGAATCTGGAGTTAGTTGAGTTAGAAGCCCATTTTCATTATATTATATTAAATTATATCAAATTAAAAGAAAAATTGCATTATATTAAATATAATTATCCATACTGTTTGGAGAGACAAAATACCGACAATATTAGACAATGAAGAACGCATTAAAGCATTTATGAGTTTTCATTTAATTTTAGCGAATTTTACAATTACTATCATTAAATTCATGAAATTATGTTGTATAATATTTTAAATTAAATCTTACATTAGATAACGCCTAGTGCAATTCTAATTAAATTAATTTATTGCTGTTTTTATGTCGTATTTGCATCAATTTATAAGCCAGACGAATGCGGAATAAATATCACATAAATAAAATGCAGATATCTGGAGTCATGTTTTACACCAATTGCATGTCATATAATTGTTTTTAAGGCTCACAGATCATCAGTAAGTATAATATAACGCTATTAATTGTTTTATTATATTTATGAGATTGTTAGTTTGATTATGTGTTAGGTTTTATTAGTTAAAACAAAGCTTTCTGGGATTTTCGCACAGTTATTATGACAATTTTAAAACGCAATTTTCGTTAATTAAATTTCAATTTACTTTCATTTAGTTATTTAATTTGTTTTTTTTTTAAGTTTGCTCAAAATGTAGTATTGTATGGTAAAAATGTTGGTAAACCTAGGTAAAAATGTTTTTAATTTTATCGATTATATTTTAGCCGATATTATGGAAATATCCATTCTTTATACAAACTTAACAATCGAGGAATGATTCAGTGTTAAACACACACGCGGTCGTAGAACGTGTTTTGTCACTTTATTACCTTTAATAACGCATATAAAATAGTTTCTTGTATTTACATATTTATACGCTTCAAATCCCATGAGACGAAGCCGCCTAGGCCTAAGTATGCCAATAAAAGTGAACCCGGTGCCAGTTTTCACTTATTCCGACTCGAAGTCCGTTTCTTCGTTGTTTAACCGCGGATTAGTAGCGAAACAGAGCCAAGTGGTGTGGCAAACAACGGAGGGTAAACGATCAACAAAGGTTTTGTTAACGCGGCAGGTCGAGAAAAAAAAACTGGTACCTATATCTGGTTTCCGTCTTCTAAATATGTAACGTAGCAAACCGAGCAGTTTTCGTATTGGTACCGAGCATCGGGTTCATCAATTTGAAGCCGTTTCTTCTTTGTTACCGCGGCGCAGGTGTACCGTGGAGAATTTTCGATTTCTGGTCCCCCGAGCTCGCATTTCAATTTGTACAGCTCCGCGTTTTATTTTTAGCGTTCTATTACACGATCAAAAAAAGCAATTTCGTTAATATGGCGTCGGTTTCACGTCGGCCAGGTACCGGGTTCGCTGTATAATTGATTTTCCGTTATCGAACGATCCTCGTAGACCACTCGATCGTTGTTTTATGTAAATCGAGTGAAGAATGAACGTCCAAGTCATCGGACATTTTCCCGGAGCTTTTATCCAACCTGTTTGTCATAACACCCCGTGATATATTGGAAATATTTGTTTGATGTAGTTATTATAACCGCATAAAAAGCATATTTGTACGTTTATTATGAAAAATTGAGAGAAAACTCAATACCTGGCTCTGCCAATATTCAGGTGGTACTGTGATTCTAGTAATTTAATTATTAGTTTAAACAGTCATTAGACCTTTTTTTAAAATAAGAATTAAATACAAATTTTAGAAAGAAAAACGATAACTCATTATTTCGTTTTCTGTATACTCGGTTGCAAATCTCAGAAGGAATACGCATTATAGTGAACTAATTTTGATTATAATTTAATCACGAAAATGCAGAAAAACGCTGAATGCCCTAAAAATGCACTCGGAAAATAGCGCCTAAAACGAACTAAACCCTAAAAACAAAATAGAAATGAAATGAATCAATCAAGTATGCGTGGCTCTTAGCATAGCGATTCAAACAAGTAATAAGTTCAGAGTAGTAATAGTAGTAATAGTTCAAAATAAATGCTTTTCTTTCAACAAAAATTAAGGTCATGTTTTCAAGATTCTTTGTATTTGTTTACAAAATATTATGACAGTAAATTATGGAATTGTCATCAATTTAATATGTGGAAATTAATTAATAAAGTTTTAGAAGCTGCATACAAAGAGGATGTCATATTTGTTGATTATTTACACGTGAGTAAACGATTTGATATCGAATTTTAAAAGGACTAAACACTGTTCTTAACTTTTGCACTCATAAAATGGCGCCCAAAATGAAATTAACCAATCAAATGCCTTCGCGGATCTTATCATTGCGATTCAAACAAATAATATGTTCAATATTTCTCCAAAATTGTCTATAATGTTAAACTGTATTTTCTCTGTGAACAGTACTGGTAGACCTTGGGATCGTTGTTTTATGTAAATCAAGTGAAGAATAAACGTCCCAGTCATCAGACATTTTCCTAGAGCTTTTATCCGACTTGTTTGTCGTAGCGCCGTGTGATTTATTGGAAATCTTTGTTTGATTTTGAAATTATAACCGCATAAAAAGCATATTTGTACGTTTATTATCAGAAATGGACCATCTGGCGTGGTGACGTCGAACGCGTCAATGGCGCTCGAAAGAAAACCGAAAAGAAGGCACAGCTCGACGTCCTCGAACCTAAACACGGGACAGGGCCGGACAATGAGGCGCGGCCCTTTGAAAGGGAGACCCGCCAAGAGTCGCCTACCTCGTAAATTACACCGGCCCTATTACCGACCGCAAAGGCGGATCCGATACAATGACCCGGCTAGAATTCTTGTCAAAACTTTTCTAATTTACCAACAAGATAAATGGTATTTTATTGGGTGCATTGAAGGACGTCGATTTGGGGGTAATTTCTCCATATTGTTCGCTAATATTGCCGCCAATATCTGGGCGAAATACTGTCAAGGAAAGGATGGAACGCACATTCCCATGAGTGTTCGGTTTCAGCGTCGACCAGGATCAATGAAGACGACAGTTAATATTAATGAATTTGGCTTCTTTGTCGCCGGCTGACAACAGTGGCAGCAAGTGAAAAATTACAACGGTATCAAATGATCTTTTGATATTACAAATAGCTGATGTCAGGACTTGCGGGAAAAGAGTTGATTTATGGTTTCGGCCCGAGGAACTCCTCTGAAGATTATTGTCTAAGGGCTACCAGGAAAATACCAAATGTACACCTGATTAGGAAGTATTTAAAAAAATACAGGCATGTTTTATGATGAATCATCTCTTGATAATTTTTTATTAACACATTTTATTAATACTTGTTTATCAAATATATTTTTATTGATTCGAATGGTGTTTTAATCAGATTAGGTGCTTCAAATATGTTTCTCAAGCAATAATGTATCGCGTTTGTGGTAAAAAAATATCTTTTTAGTTTGTATTTCATGCCAATCAGTGCTTTTTTAACTATATTTAGTGTTTACACAAGAGTATTTTTGGATAATTTAGATACATTAGGTAACAGTGAAGATATTTTATACGAAATAATTTGTTCTAGGTTGAAATTTAACTAATTTGTTCAGTCAAAAATTATTTTTATTCTTTCTAACGCCGGGAATTCATTTTAAAGCTTCAGAATGTGTTTACATTATTATTTTATATTCGTCATTGTTAGCTAGTAGTTTTTCAGAACTCTGTGGTATAATTTGATTTTTACATTATAAACAATGAATTTGAAGCTTTCTGCATCGTGGTTTATTTTCTGATATTTTTCAGGTAGAAATAAATATGGGGATGAATACTATAAAGGAGACGGGCCAGCGAGTCTCTCAATTACATATTCCTTGATTCTAGAGGATTATGCAACCTGTGGTTTAGGGTTTTCATGTTGCAACATCGCTTTTATTGGTGTATCGTTCTAGTATTTCAGGGATTTTTTACTTATTTGTAATTAATAGATATTAATTTAGATTTTTCGTTTTAAACCAAGCTACAGTAATTTTCTTGTTCAAGAATTATTTTAAATATTTTTAATTAATGCTGAAGTTGAATTTGTAATATCGTTTTAATCTGAAATAGTGTTCAATAGCAATTATTCTTCTATTTATATTTCTACTCTATACTTGTTTCAATGTTTTTTTCCTTATTTCTAATGCCATTTGGTTTGCATATATGAAAATTTTTAATCCTTTTAATGCGACTTTAGTGTCGATTCATTTTATAGTATATTTCCAGCGCAAATAATAGTTGGAAGGCACAATAATTGGTAAATATTAAAAATAGGATTTCCCTTTTAAAATCACTTGTAAGCTTTGTTTCGATATAGAATCCGGAAACTGTCAAAAAGAAGTAAAGTACTGTCGGCTATCGATGGACAATATTTTTATTAAAATACATTGTATCAATTTTTCCCAATAAACCTTTAAATTCAAGAAAAAATCCCTTAAAACTAATTTATAGGCGTAACATATTCATTGGCAATATCAATATTTTCTTTCAATTTTTTCCTCTTATATAAAGGAAATAATGGAAACTGGGACTGGTCTAAAAGGGTGAATATCTCTTCGACTGTTTATTTAAAACATCAGCGGTGTATTGACGAGCGCTTCTTTTTGTACCTGTAGGTCAGTCCAGGAGAATGTTGTTTTTTCTTCCTCTCAGTCGAATAAACCGCAACAGTGAAGCATTTCGTGAGCCCCATATCGGTTTTGTTTACAAAATAAGTGTAAACAAGAGTGGCTGTCAACAAAACCCTCTTATTACCACCCCCCGTCTACACTATAACGAATCCCTCTTTGACGCTGTTGGACCCTTTCGCCCAGTGAAGCGTCATCGTCGTTCAGGTAACGGTCGGACGTCGCCCGAAATGGATGCGAGAGGCTCCATGTTTCCTCCGACTGTTCTGCTCCCGTCCGAATCGATTTTACGAATGTCATTCAGGATTTGCCGATTGATAGCCGTAACGTATGGACCAGAATCTGTGTCGATTTTCACGCACGCTAGGCATCTTCTGCGAAAGGCGACGCGTTTCCCTTTTGTCTAGTGGTTTTAGATCGATGTTTGCATAGCTCCCTGTGACAGTTTTGTCGTTGATTCCTTTGGGATCTATTGAAGCATTACAATTGATTTAACCGATGCAGGAAAATTAGATAGGCATGGATAGAAGCATTTCAATTTACAGTCAAAATAAATGATTTTCGAGCATTAAGGTCAATGTTTTCAAGATTCTATATACTTGTTTGCAAAATATTATGACGGTAATCTATGGAATTATGTAAATATAATTGTGAATGTGTAGAGTATGTTAATTTTCACAAGAAGCTCAGTATACAGTTAAAAAGGTTTAAAAGAAATTTGTGCGTCTTTTTATGAATATGGATGATGGATGTGTTTCCACCAGTTAAAAAATAATTGCTAAAAACAGTGAATGAAAGTAGGAATTATTTGAACATCAGGCCTATTTTTTGTATTTAACTCCCACTGATTTCAGAAGAAGAGGATGTAAATGATAGAGCCAGTCAGTAACCAAAAAAATAGTCGATTGAAAATAATAAATTGTATTTCAGTCAATTATGCACATTTCTATTTTTTCTAATTGTGATAACAGACGGAGGTGTACGAATTTCTTCCCGTATTATAAGAGATAAGGAGGGAGATAAATGTTTGGATTTCTGTGTCGTAGACATCAGTTTATTTGAAATAGTTTTCAATGGCCCCAAATATGTTTAATCGTATTTTAGTATTTGGAACGTAGCAATGCTATAATAAAATTAGTTTATTTAATTTTTTTTAAACTGTACCGTAAGTAGGGTATAGATATAGATATACCTTCTCCTACTAATTTTGGAAAGGAGAAAAAGGATAATTCCTGGATTCTATTATATTCCAACAATCAGTTTTATTTTGAATGCTGTAAAATTATTCTTATATTTTATATATTGATTTTATTGTAAAGAAGAATGACCCCCCAAATATTTTATTGTGTTTTCTCACATCACTATTTATCAATTATTTATCTATCGCACCCTTTTTAAATAAAATAATGATTTTATATATTGTTAATCTGGAATACTTTAAAATTATTATTCGCTGAGACTTCAGTGAAAGAATTCAGTGACTAATAAATAAAGAACTGTAACCACTGTTTCATGCGCCCACTGATCGATGTACGATACTTTTGAGAAATTATTAACAAGTGGTTTTTTGTTATTTTACAGCTTCCTATACATTAGCTATACGAATTGAACTTTAGAGGGGCAATTGACACGTTGCCACTATCTGAATTTTATGACCATCATTAGGCGTCATCAGGTCACAATAGAGGGTCCGATGGGCCCCTATAATATTATCATTATCGTTTATATTCGTCATTTTTCTTGCGGTGTCGTGAGAGTATCCCACCCCACAGACCACAAATTTCGACGTACCTGTTCTTTCGGTTCCTGTTAAGGGTGGGTGATGTTATTTGAACGGGTTATTTGTTTTAGTATGAACCTTCAAAGTGACTGGATATATATTTAAACAGTGAGCTTCCTCTCAGATGCCGACAGTGATAAAATTTGTTGAGTTAAAGTCGGTTTAAAAGAATATTTTTTTAGAATTAGAATACAGTATTTTTATTTAAGTAATTAGATTTGTAAATATTGTGCAACAAAAACCTAAAATAATCTATGAATAAGAAATTGCCATTCGGGGTTTTTAACAAATATTAGAATATCAAGTATTCTATAAAAATATATTGTTTTTGTAGGAACATATTCAGCAAAAATCAAGCTGGATTGCTATATTTTGTAGTTATTTTAAGAAATATATATACCAATCTATTATTCCTATTGATCAGATAAATGCGGCATTTATGCAGATATTTCTGTCATTATCTCTTTTATATAAACGTATTTTTTATTTTGTATCTTCTATTTTGGAAATATATTGACCTGTAATGCTTTTTAAAATTAAAACGTGTGAATTAGTTTTAAAACTAAAATTTTTTAGAATCGCAATCTTTTATACTTTTTAGGAATATATCAATATTAATTTAACATTATCTCGATAAACCTGAATTTTTTTGGTTGTAGATTTTTACGTTTTGTGTTTGTTCGGATATTTTTGTTCGTTTACTTTTTATCGTTATCTTTGCGTGGTTTTCATTTAAGGTTCTTATCGTATTTTTTTAAAAATATATTTTAAAAGCCTTCTTTTACCAACTAAGAGTTTATCTGGACTGGGCCTAAAGTTAAGGATCCGGAACCACGGTCCTCAGCATTAAGCCTACCGACTGGCGAGTGACCAACTTTAGAAATCATCTCAGAAGACATCCGGTCTTACCCAGCCTGGTCACTGATGTGACTGGGATCATTTTCCTTGTCGGATTTTACACTCTTGCCTAGAACATTCACAAATGTTAAACAATCACAAGCATAAATTTACGACCATGCTCCAGCAGGATTCGAACCCGCGGCTATCGCAACAGTAGGAGGACCGTCTCATCGCCTTTACCACTGCGCCACCAAGCCGACCGTACTTATTTTTAATTATTTCCACAATATTGTTTATTGTATTGGATTATTTGGTGGTCGATTAATTCGTCGTATTTTTGGTAACGTTGTGTAATACGTTATAATATATAACTCACTTCCTCTTATGCAATTTGATGTTATTTTTATGGTATATCTTGGTGGTTGGTGTACAACACTTATATTATGAGGTAATACTATAATACATACTATGAACTAATTCAGTACAAATCTTCGTAAAATTAAAATACTCTTCGTCTTCGTGTTTGATCGTTGCTGTTCTTCGCATAACTAATAATAATTTAATAATTTAATATTCATCTAGGGAACTAAAATGAGTGGCGGAAAAACTTTTATGATAGTTATTACTAGTGTAGAGTTAAATACTGAAGAGTTATCAATACATTTTGCTTCGCGGCTCTTAGTGAAACCTTTAACAACATTTCTCTGAGTCAAAAACTGGTTTCAACATTTTTTAAATTGGGAATACCGATGATTCGGCTAAAATCTGTGCAAGGAATCCATTACGAAGTTGTTAACCGTAACCATCGGACCGTTTCATTAAGTAAAAGTGTTTCTGATATTGGCACTTCGTTATCGCGATGTCATAGCGACGATTTGTATAAAATGTTTATAAATACGAACGCATCTAATGAATTGGAACGTTCAACGAGCAGATTTCGCAGATCGGTCTCTCGAAGAAAATCGAAAAAAAAAAGCCATGCCGTCAGAGTGTCGTTAAAGCTATACCGAAGAGCGACAATCAGTTAAAAACATAATGAGTTTCCTTTCGTTGCTGTTGTTTTTTTTTTCGTTCTCTTGTTTCTTTCGTTTTTATTCGAAGCATCACCGGCCCAATGATAAACCAGCATTAAAACAATCGTAAAGCTAAACTGATTTTCAAAAGGCCCGTTGGGAAATAAAAAATGGCCGACTCTTCATCAGCCAACTAATGTGGTTTCTATGGCGGTGTTCGACAGGGTCTCATTCAGGAACATTCTTTCTAAGAAATAATTTCTTATTAAGGGTTAGTTAATACGACACATTTTTTTTTCATTTCCTTTTTCTGTCTTTTACTGCGCGTTAAATGTACTGTTTTTAATAAATCAGTACAGTACTCTAATTATGTCAATTTAATTTAAGGTAAATTATTCCATTGAATATTGTATAAATTAAATTTAGTTCCTAGCGAGCATGTTGCAACTATATTTTTTACATAACAAATACAGTAAAATTACCCGCAAATATTTCCTAGTAATTTTTTTCTATTTTGGCATATCCAACCTTATATATGTAAGATACTTAAGAGCATAAAATAAGTTTTTTTTATAATAGTTAAGATTCATTTATGTTAGTCTGTTGTACTTGCATCAATATACTAGAAAGACGAGTGTGGACGAAATAGATCAGCATGTATTTCTTAAATTAGATTACATAACATAAGCTAAGACTGAGATTAAAAACTAATACACCGTACAAGTTCATGTGGTTTAGTTAACTTCAACCCGATGTCCAATGTAGCTGTATTGCTAATACGTTGTTGTGATTTACTAACCTTACTTAATGTTTTGAGCTAAAATCTTTATAAACCCTTTCGACTTTGTGGTCATTGCGTAGCTCTTCGTTAATTACATAGCGATTACTTCCTGGTTTGAGGGTTTAGTGGAACTCTATTTTAAACTCAATAAGTCCAACAAAGGCTTTATAATAGATTGATAAATTCTTTGATTTTGGGTCAAGTTGAGAATATACTTGGACTAACCAGTAAATTTCTTTTATATTGGGTTTGATCTGCTTTGCTTTTTGTCTAAGATGATATTATTAAGTAAATGAAAACGATATAAACATTATACTAAAAATACTAAAAAAAGGATATTAGGGGCTGTGTTTCCACATGGAATATTAAGTAATATGTCATCGAACATCAAAATTAATGAAGCCTGCATAATACTTAGACCACCATTGTTAGTATACATAGTACTCAAAATTATTGTTTTAAAATTTAAGTGGACAGTATTTTTTACTTTTAGTTTAGTATTTATAAATACTAGTGAATTCGATCAAAATGTATTAAATTAATAATATTATATTACTAAAATTTTCGTTTCGACAATACTTTCAATATAAAATAAGAAATATGTATAATATTAATTAAAGATATGTTTGTATATTAAAAATATTAACATATTAATATAATAAAAAAATAGACACTTTGTAGTTTAGAAAGATATATTAAAGAAAAGGAAGTTATAACCATTAGATTAGAAAGATCTAATAACTTTTTGATTGATGAACATTTGATAAAAGGTTAAAACAGTAAAATAACATGTATAAAATAAGTTGATATTTCAGTGTATTAAGTAATATATTTAGCAAAATTCTGTGAATCAAGAGAGAATATGCGAATAAAATGATTTCAAATTTATTATTTGATTTTAGTAGTAGTTTATTAATAATTGTGTCAGTACTTTATTTTTTACGATTTATAAATATATTTTAAAGATATGTAGTTACAATCACTCAGAGCTGGCAGAATGTTTGTCAGATCCCATGAAAATAGGGCCTAATATATTTTTTTGTATATTTTGTGTCACCGTTCTTAAAACTACTTTTGGTTACTTGATTTATACGTTTTGCTTCTTTCATATAAGCTGTAACGAGCCAAAGTTTTCGTCGTCACAAAGTGGATTATTATATAAACTATACATAGTAAATAAAATAGCATCAAGAATATAAGTGAGAATATTTAATGTTTTAGAAATGTAAACATAACACAGGATAATCTATAGTATCTAATTAGAATTTAATTTAGTTCTACAAATATTGACACCAAGTGTTAATAACAACATCTAAATCGAGAATAGATCAATCATAAAATAACTGTAAACATAATAAGTAACGTAGTAACATAATATGTTTTTAAGCTAGTCATAAATTATTGATACAAACTTGGCATTCTTGGCATTCATTCCTAAGCAAGACATGCCATTGAATTGAAAATAGCACAAAATTACAGAACGTAGTGAATGAAACAATCTTTACCAAAAAAAATGTATGGATATTGTGTGTTGTAATGTATTATGTGATGTATATTGGCGAAAATATGAGATGTAACACTAAATTTAAATGTGAGAAGTGGAAAAACAAGAATGAAAAGGAAAAAAACATGTCGAAGTAAAATTTCTCAAAGTACATTATATTATACTGGCGAAAAAAAAATCTAATTTGACACACAATAATGTAGTATTGGAGATAGTCTCAAAACAAAATCGATACTTTAGTAGGTTCGCCAATTTTACTCAAATTATTAGTCACGTGATTAAAATAATCATCGTTGTGAAACCTGTTGAATACTAAATATGTTCTTGATTCTCAAACTAAGATCAATCTTTATACATATTTTGGATCTTCAACGTCTTCTGAAAATGGTGATGGCAATTAACACGCCACTACTAAATTGAAAAACATTTTGTAATTCTGAGATTTGTGAACAAACACGAATAATAAGCCTATGTCATCACTTGCTATTATAACATGTATCTAATATATAAAGTAAATTGTCATAATTTTTATAGTTTATGCATTGTAATAGTTATTTTACTTATCAATTAGAAAATATTAGTTATGATTAGAACGCATTCTTCCAAAAAATCTATGTCTTATTATACATTATACATTATTTATTATTTATGACATATAACTGTTAATTAAAAAGAATTAATTACTATTTCTCGTAGTGGCACAAAGATATGGTTTAAAAAAGCGTTCGTTAATGAATCTGTATTATTCAATATATTTTAAACGAATTTTATAGATTTTATTATATAATCATTTATATACATATAAATACGATAATATGTATTGATGTGAAATACGATCTAGTTGATGAAAAAATCACTAATACGACCCTGTCCGAAGAACTTGCGTTTTGATTAAATATTAATGGTGGTGCCGGGTATTCCGTGCTGGCCCATGAGTTATGATACGTGGTTTTGTGATGATGCCTCGACAAAACAGTTGAAAAATGGCCGATTTTACAGCGCGGTCAGAATCGATTTCAACGAATTCTCCTGTTTATTTTATACGAGCTCAATTTTCAGTCAGGCTCCCGAGATAGCGAAACAAAAGAACGTCGATACAACGCCAACTTATACTAAGTGATCGGAATCTATAAGCATATAATTTTAAAATAGAAATGTTTTATTTATATTAGTCTAGGCATTATGTAGAAAATTGATATAATGTAGTTGTCGTTTTGTAAACTACCAGAAACGGTGTTGATCAACTGGATAAATTGGTTAAGATTTTGACAGAAAGGTCCACAATAAATATTAATAAATAATAAAATTAAATACACAACAAATGTATATAAGTAACTCTTTAAGTTGAAATTAACAAGAATGTAAACGAAATTTCATTAACATATCTAAACATATTGAGAACAGAGTTATTATTATTATTCTATATATTATTGTAAATTAACACAAACTGTATATCATGAAAAGACTAAGTCACCAATTTTCTGGCGCGTTTTTGCATCTAATATTACAAATAATATATCAATATAACAAAATTTTTAATTTATTCTACATATACCAACTACCATCTATCATTGCAGTGGTTACCGTGAGAATGTTACTCTGACAGATATAGGCCAGTTGATATAAAAATTATTAAAAAAATTCTTCGAACCTTATCGCAGCCACCTACCGGATCTTTTGTGACTATAAATCATTATCCAATCCATATACATTATCCAATACAATAATTAAAATCGGTCCAACCGTTTAGAAGTTCATAAAAAATAATTATCACTACATAGTATAAAACAAAGTCGCCTTTTCTGTCCCTATATCCCTATGTGCGCTTAAATCTTTAAAACTACGCAACGGATTTTGATGCGGTTTTTTTCAATAGATAGAGTGATTCAAGAGGAAGGTTTATATGTATAATACATGCATAATATACTAAGGCAACATTGCTAATTTTAGAGGTTTCTAACGTGATGTCGTAAATTAACCTATTTTTTTAAGCTTATTTAGCAATTAGCAAAAACGCTGCCTAACCCTACGAGTTAGATCAAATTAATGTACTACAGTATTGTACACCATAAAAAGGTCTACAAAAAAGTCCGCGATGGTATATGTTTATCTTTTAGGGATAACCCACATTAACCATTGTTATTGTTTACTTTTTACGTGAGAAAATGGCTTATTTACGAAGCTATTTTAAGCAATACGGCATTAATCCTTATCGAATTAAGTACCTTAAATACAGTGTGCAGTTAATATAGATCAATATGGTTCCTTACAGCATGTAAATTAAACAAATATTTTCGGAGATATTACAAATTTAAAATTTGCGTTTAAAAATGTGTAATGTAATAAAAATTGTATGAATTTAGATATTCCAAAGATAGCAGGAAATCTTCATAGTAAGTATAGGGGAAGAGGAATTGTTTTACTCCAAATTTAATGCGTGCAGGCCAAGGGCAGTAATGAATGAACCAAAAATACTGGATCGATTTTAATCATGTTTTCATTGAGTGACATAGGCATATATATTTTATGCCCGTGCAAAGTCGGAGCGGGCCGCTATGTTTTTATATGCAACGTTCATATTTTTTCTGTAGTGTATTTAATTTAGTATCAGCATTGCACCCGTGCGAAGCCGGGACGGGTCGCTAGTTATATATATATATATATATATATATATATATATATATATAAAGATAATAATAAGTATGCTTGTAAAATATTTAAAGTTAATTTATTGATATTACTCCCTTATACTTGCATCAATATAGAAGGAGGACTAGTGTAGGATAAATGCGTCATATATATTCCCCAATTACATCTTATGTATTTCCTAAATTAAAAGTAAATTAGACTATTTAACCTAAGGCTAAGAATAAACTTTCTTTCTTTTCAAGAGGTCTATATCTTAGGTCTATAAATAAATACTTAAAATAATTGATAAAATTCTTCTTGTTATTCTCGAATAAATTTGATATTTCTCTTTCACAGCTTCATATACCTTCTGATAAAGTCGACACATTAATTTTGTTCCTACAAATATAATATATATCTTTATACGATCATACTATTCTTAATCGTTTTAAATCGAAACTTATCTAAGTAATGTTAAGTTTTTTAATTCTTATTTTCGGTTTTAATATCGTTTCAACTTTTAAACGTAAATAATTGTATGATAATTTATATTTTTTAAAATATAAGGCACATCATCGATCTAAAAACGTACTTAAGATATTAAGTGTTTAATCATCGAATTTTAAGGGCATGGTCTAAAGCCTTTAAACGTTAACAAAAGAACGCGATATGATATTCGAGAAAAATAGATGTCCATTAAAAATATCCTAGTAGGCCAAGGTCTCGAGGTAGCGTTGATCCGATTGTCGGGAAATATCTCAAACGGGCGTAACATGGGAAAATAAAAAGATAGGCATTACCGGAGCAGTTCCTGAGTGATAAATGACGATCGGTCGCGATATAAAGACCGACCGAAAACTATAGTTTACACTGTTTTGACATAAACGCCGCTTAGATCATTTGTTATACGTCGAGACCGACAGGGGTGGGCCGAATGTTACCCCACAATGGTACCTGGAGCGCCCGAACCAAGGGCAAACATTCTTGTGTACATATTTTCGAATGTATCGTGTTTCGACTGAATAGGACTGGCGCAAAAGGTGCCGATCTTGAAAGGGCCCCACTATTTCTTTTTTTTTTTCTCTGACGAGAAACGGAATAGGACTCGTATGAGACCGGTGTTTTCTGCTCAATTGGATACATTTAAAAGTTAATAAATTGGACACGGGTTTAAGGAAAAAGCCAAAAAGGCGTCCGAAGGATTTCGCACCGACAATGGGCTCGGTGTAAGTACCTTTTTAAAAGCCCTTACCTTTTCTTCAATCGCTCATTAACTCTGAATGAATTTTTAAATTAAATTTTGATTTTTTTTTCGGTAAAGTGTAAACAACACGACTTTTTCGATTATATTTAATCTGGCATCCTATTTAAATAAACATTTTCCTGTTTGCAGCGGTGTAAAGAGAAGCTGAATACCTTAGCAATATCCGTGATGAACCAATGGCCTGGTGTGAAGTTGATGGTGATCGAAGGATGGGACGAGGAAGGTCAACATGCTCCGGACTCGTTGCATTATGAAGGAAGAGCTGTTGATATACTTACATCGGATCGAGATAAAACCAAGCTGGGGATGTTGGCCAGACTGGCGGTGGAAGCTGGCTTCGACTGGGTCTATTACGAGAGCAAAACCCACATACATTGTTCAGTGAAATCTGGTAAGTTTGACTATTATTTTCATTATTCTGCTAATCATAGAGTAGGTTAAAGTTTTCATATGATTGTTTATTTCCTATTATTTCATGATATATATTTTCATTGGTGATATTCAGGTTGTGTATTTTTTACTACTAACTACTAATTTACAGCTAACAATTATTATTACAATTTACACAATATAGTCCATCCAGCAGCAATTCTCACACCTTACACCCTTTCACTATGGCACTGTCACTCAACTTCCCAGGGTTTAGTCCTCTTGCGCCTATGGGTTTTCATGGAGGTGTATCCCGAATTCGCGTTTCCCAAAGAATATTTTTTATTTTTTTCGGTACTATAGGAATTTCCAGGTCACAATGCAAATCTTCATTGCTTATATAGCAAGGTACATCTGTGTTACCCTGTTACTGTGTTATACTTAATGTGAATTTGAATTTTGGATTTTCTTCCAATAAGCCAATGGAGCTACTTATTTCTATTAGCTACTATTTAGAGTTCAACTAATATATTTTTGAAAAGCTTCTTCTATTTTAGTTTGACATCTAGTGTTATGCTCAATTATTTAACACTATTTACATATGGTACTATAACACCATTCAATTTCAAGACTGGTGGGTTGTTCAGTTTTTTGTTGGTGAAATTAATAAGAGCAGATTATGGCTCATTTAATTTTATTTTCCTTTGTTTGGTCCCAGACTATTTATCGTCAGCTGCCTACTTCTGACAGTGTTGTATCAGCAGCAAAAGTAACTATTGTAATTCCCTCGAGTTTTGGTATGTCCTAGTATAAAGCAGTACAAAACAGTGTCTTTCTTGTTTGATTCTGAAGAGTTTATTGGAGATATATGATATTAATATTTCTGTATAAAATTATTGACGCTTCATAAAGTTCTAAACTTAAACTTAAACGTGATATATATATATATATGTATATATAAATAGATTCTACTAGAGTGTCGTGATTTTGTACATATATAAGTTTTTTACTTTGTTTATTAATAATTATCTGTTATTATTACACCTTATGCATGTTTCATAGTTATTGTCCAGTGCTAGTATTATTATAGATAGTAACTACAAGTAATTATGTTTATTTTAGATACATAAACAACATAGAACAAACATGTTCCTAATAGTTATCTTCCTTTTGTTTCTGCAGAGTTTGTTCAAGACATAAGATGTTAGTATCTCTATATTCAGCATTGCAGGCATTTTGTTTAGTTTATATATTAAATTTTAATCCCACCCTTTGCCGTAAGCACGCTCGCTATCTAAGAATACTGCAGAGTAAATTTACTTTCCTTCCAGAAAGCGTGGTGTTTTTCAGGTTCCTTCAGTGATGTCAGTTATTATATGAATCTAGTCGCTTGTTAAGCACCTTTATCTTCATCTTAAACTGAGTTTCGTTGGCTTTCGAAACTTTTTCCACCCAAAATAATTGATATTTTTAATAGAATTAATTTTTCAGTTATATATATATATACGGTTTATATCTCTATTTACTTTCCAACTTTCAATATTTACGAATGCCGCAAGACTTATTTATTTTTAGACTTTTGGATAAGAAGTCGATTCCTCTTGTCAGAAAATTTCACGAAATCATTCAGGCCTGTATTTTTGAATCTGCAGTTTAACTGCTTTAGTTAATGACTGTCGTTCTAATGTCTTGTATATATACTTGAAATATACAGAGGATGGACAAAATAATATGCACGCTTTATATATACACTATATTCATTTATCTATCAATAAGCTATTGAGCAACTATTTGTTTTTAAAGCAACTGAAATCGCGGATTACATTACATTACACAAAAGTGCCTGAACAATTTCCAACGGAATATTGTCCCATTCTTGTACAGAGACATCTACCAATTACTTCAGTTTAATTATGTTGAGGTCTGGCTGGGTTTAAGAGATGTTTAATGATAATTCTGATGCTCCTCAGAACAGGAATGAAAATTTTTGTAGGTGTGTAGGAGTGTATTATATTTGGAATATGGTTGTGTTTGGAAGCAATATGCTAGTGCAAGTATATGCAATATGCTAGTCGTAGTAAGAACTTCATTACGAAGGATGTCCGTATTCAGATTTATGATCATTACAGCACTATCCCAGCCTAACATTGGCATCCGTTATTAAGGGTTTCACAATCGCAGACCTTCTATGAATATTAACTTTGTGGAAGTCCCGTGTACACAAGTCAGGGTTCTGATGTTACTTTTGCCGGAGTAGCTTTATGTCTGACCACAATATTTTTTAATGTTCGTCAGTCTCTGGCAATTTTGGGTTTCACCCACTATTCCTCTTCACCGATGATGTCTTACCATGTTTTGTGTATTTCTGTTTACCATGGATACTGTCGTTAAGGAAATGTTAAACTTTTCAGCTATTTTACTACTACTGAAATATAATCTACAAGACTTGAATCAGTTTTGGCAACATGAAACAAGATGTACTATATTGTATGATGTTCAGATAATTTTGTCTATTCCCTGTATTTGAAGATGTTAATCGGGTTACATGAAACCACCCTAAAACTACCCACTAAAATTATTTTACAGTTATAAAATAAAAAAAAACAACATTTACGATTTGTCATCTCTATGTTTTATGCCTATTGTGTAAATCCCAAGGAAGAATAGGATAATCAAATAGCGAAATTGGAAAGCTAAAGGTCACTTTGGACCGTCCGCTTGAATTATATGCAGTCACTTGCAGTACACTTAAACATTTTTTTTATTCATTCAAATTTATGACCGATTTCTTATTCATTAAAGCCGAATGGCGTTTTGTCTTATACCTCGAAGTACACGCCTGTGTTAACTGTAAACGACATCCACACCGGACACATTACGAAATCTTATCGATTTAGATGGTAAGTTGATATCTTCAGGCTTCAATGCGTTTTTATGACGTTTATGCCGTAATAATGAGTACGTTGCGTATTAAAAATGAATTTGTATTAATGGAAAGGCGTCGATTATGGACTTGTGTGATTACATTCCCGGAATACCGAATGTAAAATGTTGATGGTATCGGATATCATCGAAAATAACTCGGGGCCAAGTCGGGAATGTAAAACCCATGAGTAATTTTGAGAGGTGTTAATATAAAAGGTTGCAAATATTTGGCAAATTACTGGAACCACTGACGGCAAATGGAAGTACATGAGTCTCATAGATAAGGAGAATAGCCATAATTATTAAACAAACCTATGTAATTTGTCGGTCAAACATTTATATGGAAATATAAAATGTTATTGCAGAACACATAAAAAAATTTAAATTTAACAGTTCAATATAATCTTTTAATATTTTTTTAAATATAATTTAATATTGTCATTTTAATTTGCATACAGTTTTTTGAGCTTATATCATATAATATTTCCTGTTTAGACTTTGCAACCAGAAGAAATTTATAAGTTATATTACGATTTTAAGAAGTTATTATTTTTTATTACAGTAGTATTTGTTCATAGCAAATAGTAAGTTGTTTTAATATGATATTCTGCAGGTTTTCTGTCGTAAAGAACAGTTAGTTTCAAAAGGTAGTTCATTTTTGATTAAATAATTGGAATCATGTTAATAAGAATGATAAAAGAGTTGAAAAACTGTACTGATTTTATAACAATGAATTTTTAAGATTTTGAAAAGCTTATTCAAACATATTAGAAATAGCTAAAGCTAAACCATTTGCGAAACAAAACGCATTAGAATTGCTATAAATGAAGATTAATATTAATAACATCGTTATTTGCTACTATTGAATATTTGGGTATTGTTGAAATGTATATTTAAATGAGCACCATTAATAATGGAATAATTGAATAATTTTAAATCGTTCGATGTTTCTAATAAAAATTTTTTTGAAGATATAAATACTCAACTTTACCATGAAATGAAAGTAAAACTATACCTTTTTGTTGGTCTTTAACACATCTCTTACTAAATTCACCTAATATTTTCGTAGTTTATTCCGAAGAAACTAATTTTAATTGTACTTGTTATTAGGCGAGTTGAACATAAAATAATGACTAAATCATATTTGTTATATTGGTACATTTTTTAATACTTTTTAAAGGTTTGCCTACACCTGTATTTCAAAAGAGTCTGTGAGTTTAAAAAAGATGAATACATTACTGATTGAAATAGGAACTTAGTAAATTTTAATATAAAAGGAAGTTTTAACGATACCTTTTTCTTGGTAATGTTTCTGTAAATAAGTAAATAAAATTCCCCAATATTTTCTTGTGAATTCAAAATAAATTATAATTAAATAATATTTTTGACATAATTTTTATGCTCTTCAAAGGTTTCCCTACACGTACATTTCAGAAAATATTGCAACTTTAGTAAAGGGTATTTATGTTCAATATTTGAGACGCATAAATACATTTTGTACATTTCCAATTGACTGGGGCTCAAAATAAGAGATTTCAAAAGGACAATCCAATTCTTGAGTCAAAATAGGAACTTTTAAATTAACTTAGAGCTTAATCCGACGGATAACAAGTGGTTTGTACAAACAGGATTTTGCCGGTTTACCTTGTTAATCCCGTCCGATCCACACCTGACTGCACAAACCGAAAGAAGGTACGGAAATTTTGCTGTTAAACAAACTGGCCTTTCGCCGAAAACACTGACCGTTGAGGGAAGAGGAGAGCGTGCACGTCGAGAAACGGCACTGAAAATCAATAAAGTTAATTTCGACGTTCAATGGTCTAATCCGTCCGAACAAACGGCCGCTTCTTATTTACGGACTTCGGTTTTGGTATGTTTGTACACAGGACCGGGAAATTTCCATAATTTCTGAGCATAATGGAAATTACGATTAGGGCTCGTCGTGTCCGTCCGACATTTTATGACGTGTGGTCCGACCATTATTTTAGCCCAGGTGGTATATTATATATGTAAATTCTTGTAGTATGTATTTTATCAATTATTAGGTGCCTGTTTGTCATATCATAATTTTTTCACTTTAGGAAAGAAGGAATTATTGCAACACCTTTTTCAGTTTGTTCAATTCACGTCGGTAGACATCTGCAGTAACAGTTTCATTCGGTTTTAGCAGCTCGTGGACTGGACTGGACCACTAAACTGCTACCATGACTTATTGCAACAATATTTCCTTACAATACAACACAGAAACCTTTTCTTTTACTGACTGAAAAGCAGTGAAACCAATATATTGAAACGATTGGCATTTTCTGTTAATTCGTGAGGTTATCTAATTTGCCAATTAAACTGCTATAGTTTCTTTTAGAGTATGAACTAGTTTTTCGGTTTTCGTGAACTGGATCTTTGCTTTGCATCAATATAACTGGGTTTATATCGTTGAAATCAAATCCGACAATTCGCAGCAGTCAGTCAGCATCATTATACGTTTTTGGTGGTTTGGTGGACTTCGAGGAATGTCGAAAATGCAATTTTAAGCATTTCTAGATTTGCGTATGCGAACCCTATTTATTATTAATTAATACTAAACTGAAAACTGGTGTTTTAAGTAGATACATTTCAAAACCATCGAATTTAACAGCTGATTACATCAATACTTCGCATGTTCACCAAGACATCGCTGATTAAAATAAATTTAAGCACCTAATGATATCTATTTTATCACTGCTTTTGTCAATTAATTGTAACCAAACTCATCGCATATTTTAATTTTTTTCTTAAAAATAAAAAGAAATTTACAATATGAGAACGTTCAGTCACAATTTACGAAATCCCTGAAAATCTACAAAGAAACGCTTAAATAGAATTCTCTACCGCACCTACTGTATATTACAAAGATTGATTCTACTAAATAATTATTATTTGTTTTGGTCAAAAGAAAATTATTATAATCTATATAAATATAATCAACTTTTTATTAGAAAATACAACGAAACTTATTTGTACTCTAAATGTTTATTTATAAAGTATGTTTGAATGCTATACATTAAAAAAAAATGTCCACCTGATTTATTAACTAAACGTATTTATAAAATCACAGAGGGTACTTGCTGTATTACAAGTAGTACTAGTAGATCCGGCGGTTGAAATCCGACAACTTCAACAATTATATGGTATACGATTATTTCCTTTTGTAAACAGAATAGAATTTTTGTATACAATCGCCTCGAAAGGTTATTATGTTACCCGTTTGAAAGTAACAATCAAATAAACAGTTTTCCTTTAGGTCCCAAAAATGGACGTTAACTGTTTGTTGGCCTATTTTTCAGGACGAACTTGCTTCAGAGGGGAAAAGCCACTTTAATTTCTTGTTTTGATCTATATTCACGGTCGTATCCCAAGGTCTCTCAAATAGTAATACATATAAAATTAAGCTTAACTTAACTTAATCATAAAACACTTGGCTATGTTCTAATGATAGGTCTAATATTAAAATAGCGTAAAATTTATATTTCCGCCATTGATAAATAGATGGCAATTCCGTGAAATTATTAAGTCTTATTTAATGTAGTAAATCCCTCAGTTAAGTTAATTCACAATCACACTGTACATCACATGTATCATTATATATATATATATATATATATATATATATATATATTACTAATAATTGTCTAAATATATATATATATATATATATATATATATATATATATATATATTTTGGTGAATAAATTATTGGTTAACATAAATAATCACCACACTGTCCACGTTGCTGTAGAAAACACCGCAATCAATAGTCTAAAATTATTCCTATGTAGATGGCGCTCGGCCAACTTATTGAGCAACCTAGTACAGTGAATCCCTTAAAATTAATTCGCAATAATACTACATGTTAGTAATAATAAAGATTTTTCTTCTAATTTACAATTTCGCAATGTTTTGGTAATTGCTGTGGTTTATTGTTGTGATTCCATTCATTATCATTTTATATAAACGTTTTGGTCAATGATTAATTAACACAAAATAATCCCCACACTGTCCACTAGTTCTGTTACGTTATTGTAGAAAACATCTCAATAAATACCGTAAAATACGACGCATTTCCCGTCAGTGACCGGACCTTATCTCGTCATCTAGCCGGTAATTCGAACGGAATCGCCGAAAAGCAATCACGGAACCGAGAGTAATTCGAACATATCCCTATCGGACACATTACGGCGGACGCGTCGATAAACGCCGCCCGAAATATTCAAATTCGGCCGGTGGTATGCCCGCGATTCCTATAAAACCGACACCGCGACCCATCCCCGCTCACCCCGCCGCCCCGCGCCGACCCGATCGTCCTCATCATCCTCGCCGTCTCGGCACGACAAGAAAGACTAAGCGTGCATGCATACAACGAGATAAAAAAGACTACTAAAGTTAATTTGGATCTATTAAACTAGCACAACTGTCACAACAGATACAATCTCTGAATGTATCGCTTTACAAGTGACCGTCACCACAGATATTCACGGTTGCGGACGGTCTGCACGAACGGTTTTTGTACTGGCGTTTTTCTTTGCTGTTTATAGAGATAATTCTCAGGGTGGTAGTCAAGACTTTGGAAAGATAATGTTATGTTAGTTTATTTTTTAAATAATAACTCGTTATAGTTGGTTAAATTGAAAAATTCTAATATCGGCACAACACGTTGATTTTATGAGCAACATTTGGACGAGCGTATAGCAGTTTTTCAGTCACAGACATTATTGAAAAAGCCTGCGTATGATACAGAAATTATAGCAAAAGGTAGGGCTTCCTTCTCGTTGAAGAAACTGAAGAGGAACGATCTCTTTCTCCAAAAGAAACTCATGGAGCTTTCGAAACAATAATTTCATCCTACTCTACAAGACGAAAACATTTTTACACTTAACTCTTAAATTTCTATATATAAATTATATGTTTAGAGTTAAACAAGAAGAAGCTTACTCAACAATGAAGGAAACAAAAGTATCTGGAGGCTTCTCTATATTAACTCTTCTGTCTTGACTATCAGAAGTCTTGTTTATTACCTACTGAAACAAATAAGGAACACATATAAAAATGTTGTTTTTACATTACATTTGCTGATTACACTGATATTTGCTATTGGAGACAATAGTGAAGAATCAACCCAAAAACTGCAAGTAATAACATATTCATTATCTGCTCTACTACTACTATAAATGTGACAGGCCACAACTAATAAATATTAATATGACTAGATTTGCTGATGACTATTGAAATCACTTTAAACCAATCTGTTCATGTACCAATAAATGTAAATACGTCTTGAGTTGAATCTTGATGCAAAACCTCGTTGGAACAGCAAATACTAAAACCTGTATGGACCTATGGAATTCAGTTATGCAGATGTTCTATGAGAAGTAATATCAACATAATACAAGTTTCTATGAATACAGTCCTCAGAAGTATTCTGGATGCAGTCGGATACTATAGGAACAATTACTTACACCGAGACCTTCAGATTCCTAATATTATAGAGGAAATTAAGAGATTACTAACAAGAGAGGAGGAAAGACTCTATGTTAACTCCAACATGTTACAACTCTTGGATAACGCTGAACTAGGATGTAGAGTCAATAGAGCAAAACTGAATGATCTTTAATTATAAATAATTATGATCTCTCCAGAATAAAAAAATAAACTTCACTATTTATTCGTCTATGGTTTAAAAGTAGTCCAGATTATTGAGATTTTAGGTTATTAATTGATATTCTGAGATTACTTTAACAAACTTCTTTATTGATTTAATACACATATATAAACTTTAGAAGAGTGTATAAACGAAAAATTAATAATCTATAACAATAACGTGGTTTTTCTATAAGACAATATTTTGAAGTATATTTACCTAACTACATAATTCAAAATCCCTAGAAACTAGTGACATTTCATTATTGTACTTTTGTTTTATTACTCTTCGTGAGTCCACAATCTGTCCTATTGGCAATAAGTATTCCTTATGTCTATATTATATATACATGGCTTGTAAAAAATTACTTCATTAAGCAATCTTCTGTATAAAATATTATTTTAATTAATTCTTATTCTAAAATCTACATATGTCCAGTAATCAGATTAGGTGGTGTTGAACGTTTTAGTCTACGCACTTCACTATCACGTCGCATATTTAGCTGATTAGCGAGCACATTGAGATGCACTGACACTCTTTCGAAGTACTTCACACAAACACGTTGAATTACACTCGTTATAGGTTCTAGAGGAATATCACTTTATTTGAAATATAGTATCAACAATGGCACGCAACACCTTATTTTGGAACCGTTGAATGATGCATATATTAGATTTGCTAGCGGTACCCCATAGTTGGATTCCATATGCACAAATGGGCTTGAGTATAGTCTCATACAGCAATACCTTGTATCTAATGATAACTTGGATTTGCGCCCTATGAGCCAATACATTTGATATAATTTTAGTCCCAGTTGTTTCCGTTTAGAGAGTATGTGCTTCTTCCAGGTTAGGCGTCGATCTAATATCTGCATACCAAGATATTTAACATGCTCTGCTTGGGGGAGTTGACGATGATTGATATTCACTGGTGGACATATTCTGCTACGCAGGGTAAACGTTATATGCGTGGATTTTGTTTCATTGGCTTTAATGCGCCATGTCTTCAACCATAATTGTATTTGCTCCAGGTGGGTTTGTAGGTTTATTGATGCTGTGGCTGCTTCTTCATGGGATGCTAAGATTGCTGTATCGTCCGCATATGTTACCACAGTAGTTATTTTTGTGGTGGGCAGATCAGTCGTATACAGAAGATACAGTACTGGATCCAGTATACTACCTTGCGGAACTCCTGAATATATTTACAGTAAAATGTCTATCAGTGAGATACGATTTTAGTAACTGATAGTCCGGATGAGGGAGAAGTTTCTTTAGTTTAACCTGCAAGCCCGTATGCCATACTTTGTCAAAAGCCTGAGATATGTCTAGAAAAGCAGCCGAACAATATCTTTTGGCATTTAGGTCAGCGTTGATTTTGTTTACAAGTCTATGCACTTGTTCTATACTCCCATGCTTATTGCGAAAGACAAACTGTTGTTCTGGAATAATTTTTCTTTTTTCTATTATATAATTAGCTTTTTTATGTATAATTTCTCGAAAACTTTCGAGATTATCGGTAATAAACTTATAGGTCGGTAGAAGGCATGATGGTACTTAACACAGAAGTCTTCTTAACTAAAGAAGAAATACTATACTTTAACACAGATGTCTTCGACATAATTAGTTATAATATTTAATATGTACAGAAAAGTTAGGTTTAGTATTAAAAGAGGTGGTAAAACTAACAAGTAGTGTACATAAAAAATATATAGTTAGTATAGTAGAATTAAAATAAGTGAATAAAGTCCATGAGCAGTTGCGAATATAGGTTATTATTTGCTAAAACTTAACAAGCAATTAAAAGCAAATTGGCCCTTCCAGGTGATGCAAGTATTATTTTTTGTAAACATAAATATCTGGTGAACCAAAGAAATATTAGTTTACTTTACGTTTAAATACAAATTTATATTAAGAAGCCATTCAGTCACATGACCTTGTCCATTCAAGTACACGGTATACATAGTCAGGATTCACGTCAGTCGTATTACCCGAGCAATATATAGGTAAGCTAGCTTATATAACACAGATGTTAACAACATTGGTTCTCCTAATTTTTTCATGTAAAATTTGAACGTTTGACACGTTATTAAACTATCCCTCTATTCACCTGACTTATTTTGATGTTTATTTATTAAAGCATAAAACATTTTTAAAGACCATTTTACTGAAAAGAAGACCTTAACAGCAATGTATCTAAGACGTATTGGTTTAAAGGGGACGAAATATATACGGTACATTTTTTAGACTTTCACCTTCGGTCGATCACCAATTTTTTATCTTGTTCAAATTTTCGGTTGTGGTGCAGTCGGTCCGCGACCGCACAACCTCCTCCTGGGCGTCCAAAATAACAAATGACTGACCGACCGGTATTTGACGATGATCATGCCGCCGCAGCTCTCGGCTTGGGTGCCGGTTCAAAATTAAATATCTCCGCTAACGATAAGCCTAATTTATAAAGTGGAAGGTCTTTTGTGTTACCTCGCAACGCAAGAAGGGAAGAAGAAGCTGACGAGGACGGTCGGGGGGGCGGCGGCGGCGAAGGAAGAGGAGGATGTGTTTCACCTTGGCGAAATCAGCGGTTTTTGATCCGGATTTTTTTTTGGACGTTCTGAGTTCGCCATTGGTTGTGCCCGTCGTATCGGTTGCTACAAGAAATAAGTCGCTTATTTGTCAAAGGTTCAATTAACGAACATGGTTTAAATTGATTTATATTTCATATTAATATCTAAAAGATAAAATGCTGCTTTATTGTTTTTATAACACATTAAATTAATATAAAATATTTTTAACAAAAAAGTTCAACCGACTTCAAAACATGAGGTCAAACGAAGTCACTAAAACGTAAAAAATAACCAAAATTTTATTAATCTCAATACAAAAAAATGTTTTAATATAAAATAATATATAAGCTCAATAATACAATGTTCAAAAGTAATAACATAAATTTGTGACCTATACACAAAATTAAATTATGGACAAAATAAATCTAATTTGTTGCTCGGTAACGACTTCAAAGTGATTAGTTGGTAGAAGTTATAATAATATTGTAAATAAATAAATAGTTTCAGGTAGATATTAAGCTAAATTGTGTGTATATAGTAGTATATAAAATACGTGTGGTAGATAGGTGAAATAAGGTATATTTTTATTTAGTTATTACAACGATTATTATGTTCAAATTTTGTTTTAAAAGTTTGATTAATTTATTATTTATTTTTTGAAGTTGACCCAATTTTTTTATCAATCATTGTTTCTTTCTTCCCATTTTTCCTAATACGAGTGCACCTTTACTTGGCCTACCCACTGTAATACTTAATACTGCCTAAATTGCATAATTTATTGAGTAAATATTTAACACTAAACACAGATTGCTCTTCTTCATTGCTCGCTTCTACTCGTTTTTTGCATTGATTTGCCGGTCCTTCTGCTCTCAAAGAAGCTCTGCGCGCGAAGTTGCTTATTTGAACCTGGACGGGGTATTACGCAAGTGGTGATCAGCTTAACGAAATGAAATAAATTCGCCGTAATTATATAAAAACAGATTCATAATTCGAAAATATACAATTACGTTATTTCCAAAATAAAACAAAACGCAATATCATACTCATATACTTATTTGTCAGGCAGGCATAATTTGATTTTTATTCGGTTGAATTATATTTAGTCCTTCAAAGCCTTTCATTCTAGGAAATATGAAATTAAATTGAAATCGTAACTACTGAAATTGAAAATACGTTCATAATTATCCTAAAACTAAATTCTTAGACATCTTAGATTAGACAATGGTATTGATTAACATTGCATTATGAATATCGTGGATTAATACCTGAATTTTTTACCTTGTGTTCTTAAAATTGAATATGTGGCAGTATTGTGAATAATTAGCCTTGAAGCCAAATTTATTCAAGCAGTGACTACAAATGATTCTACTAACATTTTATATTGTAATGAAGAGGACTATCGTTTTCTTGATGACGTCTCGACAGAATTATATCAGGCATCTTCAGTATCACATGCAACTGAAAATCTAGTATATTTAATGAAATTGGCGTCACAAGGAAAATGATATATCAAGAAATAATAAAATGCATGTATATGTATTACGGCGCCATCTTTTTCCGACGTTGATACTAATATCCCGATAGCCTATAGTATATGTAGCGATCTTTATAGGCTATATTGTTAAGGTATGCTACTAGGAGGCGCTGTTATAGCATTGATATAATTTCAGAACTTGATTTTTATTTTAATTCTGTTATTATAATTAGTTCGTTTATATAATGCTAATATACCATTTTTGTTTCAGAATCATCACAAGCTGCCCGTTATGGGGGATGTTTCACTGCAGAAACGACGGTGTTGACGTCGACCGGCACCAGAAGACGTCTGGCTGAGCTGCGGATAGGAGAGAAGATTCTCGCTTTGGACACTGCTACCAAAAAATTAGTGTTTAGTGAAGTGATCCTGTTCCTAGATTACAATCCCGAGCAGAAACGCGAATTCCTGCAAATCTCGCTGGCGTCGGGTAGGACTTTGACGGTAACGCCCAATCACTTGGTGGCCATGAAAGATGGACGGACAGTATATGCTGAAAATCTTCGTGTTGGCTCTAGTGTGTTAGTTGGTGACGATTTGAACTCATTAAAGGAAGAAGTCATCGTCGGCATCAAGCCGGTAGTGCGCACAGGTGTTTTTGCGCCTTTAACCAAAGCCGGCAGTTTGGTGGTTAATGGAGTAGTGGCTTCTTGTTACGCGACCATAGATAGTCAGTCATTAGCTCATTGGGCTTTCCTGCCTCTACGGTTCGCATGGAACGTCAAATGGAGTCTGCAAAGGGCTTGGATGATCGTAAATAAGCCACTGAGCGGTTGGGATACGGAAATAAACGAAATCAGCGTGGTAGAACCACCTAGCGGAGTTCATTGGTACGCTAGGGCATTGTATTCCACCGCTAGTTATCTCATCCCATCCCATTTGCACAATTAATTGGGAGAAACTCTAGGGCAGAGCGTAGTCACTTGTTCAGTTTAGCGAAGGGCGATGGGTGAAAAAATAGGAAAAAGATTCATATTTGGATTGATATTGTATTTGACATATTAATTTCAAATATTAAGACCAAAGAACTTTAGTAAATCTTTGTTTGCTATATGAAATTAATCATTCACATGAGAAATTCATTTAATATGAGCCCATTCTTTTTGTACATTGTACTCTTTGTACCCACTTTTCTATTGGGAGTCTTACCAGCACAAATTATCCTTTTCTATCGTATTTGTTGCGTTATGGAACCTGCTTTGTAGAAATATATTAGTCAAAAAGAAAGTATAAAAAAAATGCATAATGAGTCTAGTTACTAAATATTTTACATTAAAATCATATATAACATTAAAACCAATACAACCATACATCATAATAAAAATTAGGGATCACTTGAACATGGTTTATTCCACCGCATTTTTTTTTTGGCTCAATTGATCCCAACCTCGAATTACTTTTAATATGTCAAATAACTAAATATCATTGAAATTTTTTTTTTAATGTGAGTCTGACGGGCAACTGTAGCCTGGTTCCCTCAGTACCATTCCCACCACCCGGGTTCTACGTACACTCGTATATATAACACATGCGTGCATGACAGTGCTCAAGGGAACCCACTCTGCCCTATATAGTAGCGTATTTTACTGACTCGAATCACAGTGGACCATGAATGTCCATTATTTAAACATTAATAATTTTTGTGATACTAATTATATGTCATACTTATTCTGTTTCGATGTAAACAATAAGGTCTAAATTAGCTAGGATCCGTGGAGATTCTCAGTATTAAGAAAAGGTAGTAGAAAACGCAGTATTTTCAAAAGTAGTGAGAACGCCTTGATGGACTGTGAATAAGGTTGAACAGATTTAGTATATATTCCATGCGCTTGAAAATATTGTATCAAATTTGGTTTTTAGAAAACTGTTTGTGGGGACACCTAGTGTCGACAACAGAAAACTCACCCCGATAAAACAGGGTATTGTACAAATACATTCCAGCAGTGCGAACTGCCTGCCTGAACGTATTGCCCTTTTAATTTTTAAGTTGACTTATTTATTTTCGACGACAAAACGAAACGCTTATGGCCAGTGACTTTTTAAAAATTTTTTATAATCATCTGAAAGTTTTGATTTTCACTGTTTGTTCCTTAATTAATTTGTATGATTTGGTGTCCCGTTGACAGTTACAAACTGTGAGGGATTGGAGTTGATTTTTACAGATTGAGGTTTTTGATTAGGAAGTTTTGTAGTTTGTTTTTGAAGCTATTTGTAGTAAATTAAAAAAAAATGGATTTGTAATTATGTAATTTTATGTATATACCAATTCTGTATGATAGTTTGTACATTGTAATTTATAAAAAAATAGGGTATTATTTATCCATAAAATTTTATATTTCGTAGTAAATATTTATGCTCTTATTTTTTGTTTTTTTTATTATAATGAATTACCTTCGTTTTATTTAACATATTGGGAAATATTTACCCATATATATATATATATATATATATATATATATATATATATATATATATATATATATACTTGAGTGCTCGCTGAAACGGACATTTCGGAAAAAATCATTATGCCTACCAAATTGATTTTTCCTTATTTTTATATTTTAAAGTTTTTTACCAAAGAGGAGTTTATCTGGACCTACTGTTCTAACCACGGTCCTCGGCATTAAGCCTACTAATAGGCGACCTACTGGCAACTTAGAAATCATCCCAGAAGACATCTGGTCTTATTTGGTTACTGGCGTGATTGGTATCATTCTCATTGTCGGATTTTGCACTCTTGCCTAGAACACTCACAAATATTAAAGAATCATAAACATACATCTACGACTATGCCCCAGAAGTATTCAAACCCGTGACAATCGCAATAGTAGGTGGCTTTTACCACGGCACCAACTAAGCCTGCGGTTAAATATATGTTTCTGGCACAATTCTTAGTTTCATATAAAAAGGTAAATTAAGGGCTAGTTATAATTGGTTAGAGAATAATTCTGTTGATTTTCCAATTTACCACACAAAAGTGGAAAGATTATGCCAAGAAAAATGAGAATAATTTTGTG
The DNA here is from genome assembly GCF_030347505.1 of Rhynchophorus ferrugineus. Classification (NCBI taxonomy): domain Eukaryota; kingdom Metazoa; phylum Arthropoda; class Insecta; order Coleoptera; family Curculionidae; genus Rhynchophorus; species Rhynchophorus ferrugineus. Next base: position 81,924,093 of record NW_027472580.1, on the reverse strand, counting down.
TTACACTCAATTTCGTTTGTATTATATGCCGAAAAATTTTAAAAATGTACAAAGATACTTTTGGACTATATTAATACGTCTTATGTAAATATGTCAAATGTAAGAATATTAATTATTACTCTTTATCGAGTAATGGTCTAAATTTGATCATAAGTTAATAAAAATTATTTTATAAAAAACTAATAATAATAATCGCATACATTTTCTAAATGTTGATGTATATCCTTAATGATGACATTTCTTATATGCTCTATCCAAAGTTATTTTGTACATAAGTACATACGATTTAAATTTGTGACGTCAAAACGACGTAATGTTGCCGCATCAACTGTGAGTTTTTGTTCAGTTTGGCTTTGACATACAACAAAATTCTAATCTAAATAAAATAGTTAAACAAAAATACTATTATTAAATATATTTTATTTTAACATTATAGTAAATCTAAAACTATATTTTCAAAGGACTTAAAACTACAATTAAGTACACAGTTTTTAGCAAGTTTGTAGGTTAGGGTTGTGTTTGATTATATTTACATTGAACTCTTTTCCATACCACCTATGAGTTAGAGTTCTAGGTGCGTTTGTAGTTGTATCCCCTGGAGGCCTAATCCAACTATTTAACAATTGTATATCCAAGTAATATATTTTATTTTCACTAGAGAGCATATTTACCATTTACGCTTAGTTCTTGTATCCTTTGGTAAAGTGTTTACTTGTAAAACATTTTGATGTCACAGTATTTCTCCTTCGTTTGTTCTGTTAATACCTGTATACATCTTTCTCGATAAAAATATAAAAATACATTTATCATATTTGCAAAACAATTACTATTCTATCCCTTCTGATACATTTTAACCAAATGCTCATATATAATCTCAACATTTCACACATATCTCTGCACATAAATCTGTTACACTCTACAATAAGATTTTCTACAGTTATCTTATATTAATTATATACTCACCTTTACTTGTTTCCATTCTCATCATCCTGTCTTAAAAATTGGCAACATTGAATCATATCATACTCAGAACATTTCATTCAAGTGAATAAGTAAGCTGTTAATTTCCAATCTATCTAACATTTGTCAGCAATTCCACCATTTGTCAGTTTCTTCTTCACTGTGTCCAATCGAGTTCACCAAAACCGAAGGTGTTACTAACAATTCCTGTTTCCAGCACGAAGTACAATATATCTGCAATGAATTAATAATACATATTATGACTAACAAAACCTAATCACTTGTTATTCCAACGTTTACCTATTTCTATGACCACTGAAGTAAATTGAATGTAAGCTATTTTAATTATCATCTTGTCATGCGTGACCATTAGGTATATTGAAATTGAAATTGAAAAATTGAAATATCCAGGTCTCATCTAAATACATAAATTGGAATAATAAGTCTTCCTTCATTTTATTATATGCTTTTAAAAATTGTATTCTTTGAAAAGTAATATTCGGAAGTTCCGTTAGACCTCTTTAATACTTTTCAGACTACAACAGTTTATTTTAAAATAATTGTATTAAATTATGTTTGTATTGAAAAATTACTCACTGTTTTTATACTTCTCATATATTTGATCTCTGATAGAGCTAACATCAAGCTGAGCTTGATTATATTTTTCATTTGTGTCCATACTAATAATCAGTGCAGCTGCAACACGCTAATAATAGTTTCAATAAAAATCGTAGCAAATTAATATTTAACGAATTTTACTGGGAGGAGGGGGGCTCCATTATCTTGTTCTTATTCAAAGTAACTGTTTAGACATGATTAGATTAATAATAAGTAGCGAATTGAAATTGATCATAATAAGCAAAGCATTAAAATAACCGGTACACAACAAACACAATAGCCGGTTTACAACTTCTTCTATTTCTTCTTAAACTTCTATTTCGAAGAATTTTTTATACGTTTAAGAACTTATCAGACAGCATTGTGTCTCTTTTTAATTAAAATATAATGGAAAGGAAAATATTGTTTAATTCTAAAACAAATACACATTTACAAATTACGACAGGCAATACATTAAACATCTTGATGACGTATGTAAAAAATACCTTTGGATAGACAATATGTTAAATAATACGGCCCTATTCTGTCATATATTTTAAAATTATCTGAATGGTAAAGGAGTGAGAGGTATTGGTCGGTTCTCTAATAGATAAAAATCCTCAATGTCGCTTTGTATTGCCATTCAAAAAGTCGCTTCTTCTTTCCGGAAAATAAAACGATTTTTAAAAAAAATTAGTAGTTTTTGGTTTCTAAACCCTTTCACATTTTATAACCTAAATAGAGGGTTTTTTTTCATATGTTGTGTATGATTATTTCGGCTAAATATGTAAGATAGACCACTCAACTGTTAAAATATTAGGGAAACATAGTTCATATATTAAGGTTCTCCGATTTTTGATTCGACTACAAAGTAATTATTTAAATATTATTGCAAGGGTTTGATTCAATTTCAGTTCTTTGAAGAGAAACAGTCCGTACATTACCATTAAATGGATATGAACGTTTGTTCAATTAATTTCCATCACTGACAGTATCAAGAAACGAAAAGCTATAAAGACAGCACTATTACTAAAAACATAAAGACAATGATTGCTTTATTTGAATTTGGTTGTAATTTTGAACAGACCTTATTTAGCAGGTCAATTGAAAAGTCACCGATCTGACATATAGATGGCGCTACCAGAGTTATATCCATATGTTTTTTAGTTAGCCTTAAATCTCAAAAGATGTGTGTATTTGATAATTTGACAGACGTTGGATCATTAGTTTGTGAATTATAGCATTTTGTGTGAAGCAACTTTTGTTTTGTGAAAAAATAGATAAAAAGGAATTTCGCTTGTTGATTAAATATTGCTTTTTGAAGGGAAAAATACAGTTGAAGCAAAAATTTGGCTTGATGCCGAGTTGCCGGATACTACCCCAGGAAAATCAGCCATCAAGGATAGCTATGCTAAGTTTAGACGTGGTAAAATGAGCACCGAAGACGGTGAACGCAGTGGACGCCCAAAAGAGGTTGTTACCGACGAAAACATTAAAATAATCCACAAAATGATTTTAAATGACCGTAAATTGAAGTTAAATGAAAGAGCAGATACTCTAAAGATGCCAAATGAACGTGTACATCATATCATTAACGAATATTTGGGTATGAGAAAGTTCTGTGCAAAGTGGGTGCCGCGCGAGATCACTTTTGACCAAAAACAACGACGATGTGATGATTCGGAGCAGTGTTTGAAGATGATTAAGCATAATAAACCCGAGTTTTTGCTTCGATATGTGACAATGAATGAAACATGGCTTCATCATTTCACTCCGAAATCCAATCGACAGTCATCTGAGTGAACTACATACGATGAATCCGGCCCAAAGGGTGGAAAAACGCAATAGTCGGCTGGCAAGGTTATAGGAAGGACCATCAACGGCGACTATTACATAGCGTTATTGGACAGTTTGAAGAACGAAATCGCCGAAAAACAGAAATCGTTGCTTCACCAAGACAATGCACCATGTCACAATTCATTGGAAACGATGGCAAAAATCCACGAATTGCTTCCTCATTCACCGTATTTTCTAGATCTGGCCCCCAGCGACTATTTCCTGTTCTCAGATCTCAAAAGAATGCTCGCTGGGAAGAAATTTTCGTCGAATGAAGAGGTGATCGTCGAAACTGAGGCCTATTTTGATGCAAAGGACAAATCGTACTACAAAAATGACATTGAAAAGTTGGAGGGTTGCTATAATAATCCAAAAATATGTGTTTTACTTTGGTAGGCCGGGGACTTTTCGTTTGACTAACTTTATCGGTCTTAATCTGTTTGTTTTTGAAACACAAAATCAAATCATTAAAAAAGGGTGTATTTTTGATACATATGGAGTGCACATTTTTTCACATTTTGTTTTGGCTTAAAGTTCGAAAGGTTTTGGTCTCTTCAACCTCAAAGTAAGATTGACATGTTTTAACATTTAACCTTTAATCTTATGAAATAAGTTTCATAGGGATAATTTAGGGCAATATTTGTTAAATAAATAAAACAGTTATACTACTTATTTAATTACATTTAATATATTTACCGCAATACAAAATAGACTTTTCAGTTGCCCTCGGGGTTGCCTAACCATGGATAACTCTTTGGACATTGAACGCATGAGTTCATGTACCTGATGGTACCATCTGGCTTGGATAATTTGCACGTGAATGGAGAACAGCCTAGAGCAGGTTCAATTAAACCGGTTTCGAATTCAGACAGTGGTACTGGGTTCTTCAACCATTCGATTACCTAAGAAATAAAGAATTGAAATGAAAAATGTGAAATTTTCGAAAATGCATGCTTTATGAATATCTATCAGAATTCCATATTCAAAATGAAAACTGATAATATTGCAAAACTATTGTTAATAGTAATTCTCAGTCTATTATCGTCTTGCATTAACCATTTTCTATTTTTGAGAGTGAGCGATGTACAAAACGAGTCTCCTTATTTTCAAAATTTTGATACTTAATCGGCGTTTATTTCTTGAAATTTCCATTAATATTTAAGCTTGCCCTTGTGCGAATCAATGATTATAGTAATAAAAAATGAGTTTCTATTAATGACAAGATCCTTTAACCATTCAATTCTATTGCACTGCCCCGGTTAATCGTTGCAGAAGTCGAAACCCTTAATAATATACCAACCAATCGGCATATTTCATGTCGCGATATCACTACGAAATGAAATATCGATCCTGAAACAGTTTTGAATCATTTACAAAAGACTGGATACCGAAACAAGATCGATAGTTGGGTTTTACGTGAAAATGTGTTAATTTACAGATTATTGCTACTGTTCTATTGTATCTGCATTATTACATAAGTAAGGCGAGTACGAGATTAATACACCAGTATATATTTCCCAAATTAAAATAAAACTAAATTACTTAAGCTAAAGCTAAGATACACCTATAACGTGAATTAATGGTGAAAAACTTCATAGACCGACTTTCCATTATAATTTCCATCGCTGTGGAAATGAAACGAAATGCAGCCATTTTCAAAACTACGATTAAGGGCATTGAAAAGAGAAGAAAGTGTGAAAAAGAAGGTAGTCGAAGCCCAAATAAACTATACAGATAGTTGTAAAGTGTTTGGTGGAATTGAACAGTAAATGTTCAATGCTTGGTCAAAACCATTAATTAGGCTTTCCACTGTCCATATTTAATGCCATTAGTTTGTGAGTGGCTAACCATAATTAGGGGGATATTGACTGGGATGTTTTGGGTGAATGTATACACTATAACTTGGATTTATCTACTCTATGTGGTTTCTGCAAAACGTTTTTAATGGTGTTAAGAGGCAAATATTTATTTTAGGATATGTTTTAAATATGACGAGAGATTTCTATACAAATTTAATATATTTTACATAGTTTCGAGAATCCATTTAGAGTTTTCAAAACATTAAAGAATTTATATTTCATAAAAGTAACATATTATGACAAGGATGGAAAAGTATTATATGAGAGCACAGTAACTAGGAAGTCAGTAAAATCAGTTAAATGTGGATACAGTTTTGGACTCAATATTGGCGATGGGCAAAACTTATAGAAGGTCATGGTTTTGCCTGGGTTTGATTTGCTAGTATGATAAGATGTTTGGGTGATGACGAAAACGCAAATTAATGTTTTAATGGAATTACATTCCTCATATATCTATAAAGTTGCTACATTCTGAGTTAAACATCTGTTCTCATTACTGTTACGGTATTAAGGAGCTACGCTAAACATAACTCTTGGCACTAATTCGAAAATGTTCACCTAAAATACCGCCGAAGCTAGAAACAGAACCGCATGAGTCTTTCCAAGACAATAGAATATCATATAGTTTTGCGTCTTTAGATATAACAGACTGCATTATTTTTATGTTAGATACAGATTGGTAATATTTCTATATGCTGTGGCCTGAAAGGTGGGTCTGATGTCCTTGACTATTATTAGATTTAGGGTTGCATATGTATATTGGAAGAAGTTAGGTTAAGGCAGAATCAAAAAGAAAGAACATGTACCTATAGAAATAAATAATCTAGCAAAATATGTATAAAATTGATGAATAAAATTCATAAAGAGTTAAGAAAATAGTTTAAATATTTGGCGAACCGAAATCTCGGGTTAAAAGTTCGTACATACAAATCGAAAACAAGAGCAGAATAATATCAGTTTTTCAATGAGTCTTATTGAAAGTTCATTCATACTTTTTTATATATGTTTTGTCTCCTTTTTTCAACTATGGGTTTATCTGAACTGCGCCTAAAGTTTAACGTGGGCTCCGAACCACGGTCCTCACCATTAAGCATACCGACTGGTGACTAACTTTAGAAAACATCCCAGAAGATAACCGGTCTTACCCAGCCTGGTTACTGGCGTGAATGCGATCATTTTCCTTGTCGGATTTTACGCTCTTGCCTAGAACATCCACATATTTTTAAACAATCACAAACATAAATTTCCGACCATGCCCTAGCAGGATTCGAACCCGCTGCTATCGCAACAGTAGGAGGACCGTCCCATCGCCTTTACCACTGCGCCACCAAGCCGGCAATTTTATACTTTTATCCTTCTCTTAGATTAACAGATAAAGTACGATAAATAGAACATTTATCGATATCATGATAAATTGATACTCTAATGTAATGAATTTCTAATAAAATTTTCAATAATTATTAATTTTAAAGATTTACTAAAATGGTACATTTGACAGACACCCAAAAGGTATTCTCTATTTGATCTAGATATTAGATTGTACTCACACGAGCCTGAGTAACAAAATATACATCTGGAAGCGCCTCCAATTTATCCAAAGCATCCACCAAGCCATCCCAGGAGTTCTCCACGTTATCAAACCAAGTGGACTCGATGATCAGAATGACTGGAGCTCGGTTGGCCTGTCTTTGCGTGTCTACTTGCTGTACTAACCAATCTGAGATTTCTTCTTTGGTTTGGCTGTAAATTGTTGAAATTGATCTTTTTTCTAACTCCAGTCACTTGCCTGCTCGACTTACTTATTTCTTTGACGGAAGCAAGCCGCAATAGTAGCGCAGACGTCATCCTCACTAACTAAATCGATGATGGGAGCCTCCCAAAAGCCAGGGTGTGATTCCTTGGGGCACGAGTTACCTACATCACAGCTCTGAGTCGATGCATAGTCGAAGGTGTATGGGAAGTAAGGGGATTTGGTGGGCCACGAACTGTCATAGGCGAACCCTTGCTGGACGAAAGCTTTGATGGAGTTATCACCGGCCAGTTGGAATTGGGGTGTCATAACTCCGGTGATGTATTTCTCGTCGATGTTCGCGAATTTGGAGATGATCTTGCGCTGACCTCCGAATTCTTGTTCCAGTAAGGTAACGTTGGCGTCCCTCCAGTAATCTTGATGAGCATCGTTACTGAAACAGAAGGGAATTACTGTAAATAATTCTGAAAGGTAGTAGGAGACAAAATCCAACCTGATGGAATGTACTGCTACTTCGAAACCAATAGAGGCGATATCTTGCACTTTTTGGTAATCAGTATATTCGTGAGGGACATAGAATGTAGCACCAATGTAACTTCCATCCGGGTTCTTCCTAGATTCTAACAGTTCCGACCATCTGTTGTCGTAAAGTTCAGTGGTGACGGCCTCGACGAAAGCCAGTACGACAAGCTAAAGTAACAACTTAATGAAAATGATTAAACTTTTTATAGTCTATATTATACCTGTGGGGCAGTGCTAGCATCGATTGGGTTGTTAGTTGAGGAACAGCGACAGTTACTGTCGATCAGGCATTTATCCTCTTCACACTGTTCTGCGTCTTCGCCATGGCTGCAAGCGAAAATGCAACAAAGCAGGACAAAACTAGTTAAGAACTTCATTTTGAATACGCCACTATGCTGTTGACACACGTACTGGTTTATGAAGGCCAAACTTCAAGCATTTATAGATCTTGCCACTGATTATTTATTATCAATCATGCCACTTCTCTAGGATATCGTTATCGCAATATTGATGCTGTCGTCTGAATTCGTTGATGAATGGCAGGATAAATGCAGTAAACTCAAAGGTTATTGAAATGGTTAAATATATATCGATTATTTACATAAGAAATAATATCGACGTTAGTTTCTTATAATTTTATATAAGCTATTGTCGATACGTCTTACATACGCGTTTTTTTAATTAAAATGACATAAAATACATGTACAAATGAACAGCACATTAAATAAAGTCTAATTTATCAGCATATATAAATAAATCTCTTCAAATGAACAAAAGAAAATATAAAATCCTCGTCATATGATTTGATCACAGTTTTGAGTCGAATAATCCCTCTTTGCAGGATTCTTTTATTACTTACTTTCATTTTATTAATTCTGCACAATAAAATTGCTAAATTTGAGTTAAATATTGAATGAAAGCAATTGTTACAGAACTCAAATGGAAATATTCAAGGAAATTGTGAAAAGTCCTAACTCCTTTGCTCTATTCACCAGGTAACTTTTAAGTTTAAACTGAAAAGCTGAGGGACCTTATAATTTTTAGAACATCTTCCTTTATAAACGAAATAAATGTGGGTTGGAATTTTAAAATATTAGGTGCTTGCATATATTCTGACAATTTTTTCGCTTTAAAAGTAATAAATTGATACAATAGATATTAATCAATATGTTTTCCATCATTTGTTGACAACTTTTTTCAATCTTTCTAGTGCGGTGACGATACCATGCCAAAAGAGCGATGGTGGTTTGGCATTCACCCGAGCCGAGCCATGCTACATCGATCTAAACAAGTTTCACAACTCTTGTAATGTGTTTCGCAGCATTGTCATGCAAGGGGATGACTGCGTTTTTTACTCGCTATTGCGGGTCTTTTTTACCACAAGACGTTGTTCAGTTTAATCAGCTGACGTCGATAGATATCTGTAATAAGAGTTTTCTATAGTTTTAGCAGCTAGTGGGACACTGTATCTAACAGATAGCATCATATGCACAGAGGCACTTTATGCCCATGAATATATTTCTTCGGTATCGATATGGCTGGCTATGCTGAACTAGCCCATGCCTTCTTGCATCAGTTTTCATTGTCAATCACAATACGCCACAAAGAGCTCTTCTTCTTTCGCTTGAAACACTTATACTATTTCCAGTCAGTTCGCGGCCATATTTTTGCTCTTCTTGGATATTCCCAATAGCATATAAGCGTCTAGTAATAGTTGATACATATACTGCTGCCTGAAATATCCTTTAGCGTTTGAGCTTGGTTTTTTTAGTCCAATACGCCCTGTCTTCGCGTTTTCTTGGTCCCCATGACGTTCTTTGTCATTGACATCAAAATACTTTCCTTTAAATCGTTGAAACAGAAATTCATAATTGGTATATGATGGAAGTATAAATAGCTTGTAATTAAATAATTAGGATAGGTTGTTTAAAAGTCGATTACATTATTATATCGGATTTTCATCAATATATGTCCTTGTAGTTATCGCTTGTTTCTTTTTAACAAGCCTTTTACATTTGAACTTGAAATCCAGTGTTATATCCAAGAATTTCGCATTGTCATATTTAGATATTATTTCAGAATTAATTACCACCAACATATAATATGTTGGGAGTCTGTTATTCGCGTGTTAGTAAAATTACGTTGGTAGATTTTGTCGTATGGTATTTAACTCAACTTGTCATTTTTTTGGAATAAATGTTTCTAGCTTACTTTTAGCTACTGCAATATAGTTGTGTTACCGAATCGAATGGATTCGGTAGCGGTTGTTATTTCATCGCATTTAATGATATCATTGCTATAAAGTAAGCACAACACTAGTTCAAGATACAGGTGGTCGTCGAAGGCGCTTACAACAATTGTTCTAATTTTCTAATTAAGAATCATTCTAATTAAGTTGTAATTACACATCTGAATGTAGGCAGACAAAATGGTGTCATTATTGACAGATTCATTTGATTTCGCAATGGTATTAATTTTCATACTATATGCTTTATGTTATTCCAACAGTTATTTTAGTGAACACACTCTTATTATTTTGAGGACTTATAAATTTGATGGTTACTAGGCCTACTATTACACATTTTAATTTACATTAAAGAACCATCCAAAGCGATCATTTGGTTTTTCAATACCTCAGAAAGTGAGCTGAACGTTATAATCAATATTAATAATTATAAATACATACAATAATTAATATATTTTAAAGATCATATTGATGAGTCAGTATTAAGTAATGTTAACTAACATTATAAATAACATGACCCTGATTTGGAAAATAAAAGGCAATGAGAGATAATCAATCAATATTAATTGTATAAAATTACAGATACTCATATAGTAATAAAATGAAAATATTTGGATTTAAATATAAATAAAAGGCTTCGATGATTGAAATGAAACCCTCTTCCACTTATCTGTTCACAATAAGTTGTAGAAGCTAATTAATAAAAACTTATTTACCTACGAATCAAGTTATGAAGATCAGGTTCATAAGGTGAAATTTTCGGCTCTTCTGCGTGAAGTAACATGGACAATAAATAAGATTGTGGTCGTAAAATGTATCTTATATATAATGGGAATGATTAATTACATTGAAACTTTGGCATTTCGGCTATTTTTCAGGATATCAAGAGTATTAGAATGAGACGATATCCACGATTGGGCAGAATTTGAATTACTTGTAATTGAAGTACGTAACTGAAATACAAATATATATTTATAATTTGTATTTCAATTACTTCTTAGAAATGTAATTTCAGATACCTGATAACTTTAAAATACATTTGAATATAACGATCGAGTGAATCAAGTGAATTCGGTGGAGAGTGGTCACAGCGGTCACTATATTGGACATTCTTGCCTTCTTCAACGTCTTCCGGATTGCAATTTTGGGCTGTTATTACATCACAAATAAAGAAGACCTTAGAAAAAGGATTTGATAAGTTTTCTAAACGAAACTAAAAGAAGTTACTGCTACTCAGCACCTCTAGAAACATTGTTTTTCTTGGCAGGTTTTATTCGATAAATTTTATAATGTAGATACTATTTTATCACTTGTATTTTAATTAAGGTAAAACATGTATTTTACCAAGCTCAACTCTTGTGTTAACCCGAAGCCTCATGTTGCAACCCTTGTATAACAGTGAAGCAAAACGTAAAAGTAGACAGAGACTGAAGAAAATCAAATCATTAGATTTTAAATAGTGTAACAAAGTGTGTTCAACAGAAAAATAATAGCAAATGTTAATGGATATTTGAATATGATTACTGTAGATACAAAGTAACAACCAATTGGTTCTTCTAGATTCCTAAAACTGAATTTAATTTTACGTAAAAACAAATTGTGGATTGGTTAGCAACGACTAGCAACAATGTGTTTACACAAATCACCTTTTATAATTCTGATATTTAGCCAATGGCTGGGTCATGTTATGTTTAACCATCTTTTCGATTCATTCAAGTACATTCATTATATTGTATAAGTATATTTTCCTGTAAAGGATATTATGTATCAGATAACATATAATTCATATTTTTAAAAAAACCATTGTCGATTCGTCAAGAACCTCAAGTTTTTTCCCTTGAACCTTATCAATTGATTGACTCTCGAGTGGAGTGTCTTTATCTATTTGGAAATTTGTAGATTAGGAAGCAGTATAATTTTTTAAGAAAATTATATAAAATATTTTAATACTTTCTACTAATTTTAACGTGCCTTACTTAACGATACTTCAACCAATCAATATTTTTTATAAATTCAATAATCCGTGACTGCGAGTAAACAATATCTGTGAAATAATTCCAAAATACTGTTTACACAAAGTGGAATAAAATAAAGCTATTCAAAATGTTGCTTGTTGAAAGCTATTGAAGGCAGGATTATATTTATAGTATTGATAATTCCTTATCTGATCTGATTGATTTCTAACAAACAGTAACAAAATCGAATATTTGTATTTTGTTGTTAATTAAGAAGTACTCTCAATTAATATTTAACAATTATACCCAATTTAAAAATTATTTAAGTTGTGTCTTCGCGCCATCTGTGGATGCTAATCTGAAATTATTCTTGACCATGGAATAGGGAGCTTTATTTTGTTAGCTGCTTTCACCAGTGCGGTGCTTTTGAACAATATTAAAGAAATCGATGCTTTTAAACTACACAATGAATCACTTCGGGGCTTCCTCCAGAGATGACGCCTTCTTGGCGGTTGTGACAAGGGGAGAATTCTCTATATATACAATTCTAAACAATTTCTAATTTATTTGGTACTATGTACGTGTTGTAGCGTAAGTTAATATTTGGTGGATGTTTGAAAATTCAGTATATCCATGTTATTGTAAAATCTAAGGTAAGATTTTCGTACTGATGTCCATGGTATCGGTCTTTATAATGTATTCAATAAGTTAGTGTAATTGAAATTTTTTCATTTATTAATGGATTTATGTTGGTTAAAATAATTTACAATCGTCCACCAAAATAAGGAATTCTTTCCTAGTAGAACATGAATTCAAGAGTTCAAAAGTTATATACTAGAATCATATCATTTCGTAGACTCATGCATTTATTCTCATGTATTATGAAGAAACAAGCTACAACATATTTTTATGTTCAAATGTTGTACCATTAAGGAAAGTGGTGTCAGTTGCCCATTATTCTTCAGATGATATATAAAAATAAATTATAATCATACTATAGCACCACTAGAAGGACTGTTTCTTTGACTACTGTAACCGATGATTTTTGATATCGAGGTAATTCTTGGATATCCGTGAGGTGTATAGTCTTCAAAGACTTATTCAACTTCTTCTATACAAATTATTGTAGCCCACTTATAAACTACTGATTTGAAAGAGTAGACTCCAACCAAACACTTTTAGTATGAATTTTCAGTCTTTAAATTTTTTTACAACAAATATTTTTTATTATTAACAAACAAGTGTCATTGAATGACATTAAATTTTTTTTCGTTGCTAAATATGCATCGAGAAGTCAACCTTAAATAGTATATAATTAGTGAGTTAATTGAGAGACCGAATTAAAATTTCTTAATAAGTTAGAGATGGAAATCATTAAGTCATAAAAAAGGAGTGTGCATTAACACCTGACATTAAAAGAAACTTGTTTTGTATCACTAAATAGTGTTGATATGTTACGCTGACTGTTTTATCTTGCTCCATGTACAAACTTTGTCCTTTTTTTTGTCTTTGCTCAGCCTTCTCGCTTCGGTCCGGGTTATCATCTCTTCTTGAGTATTTATCTGACTTTCCAAGTTCTGTTAGGTTGCAATCTGATTTTTTTCCGTTTCAACCTTGTTTCTAGTATTCTTCCTAATGTTCTTGTGTACTCTATGCGGTATAAGTGTCCCCATCAACTGAATTGTCTCCTCTCTAGCTTTTCTATTGATTCGACTTTGAGGTCTTTTCTAACTTCCTTCCTTCCTTCTCATCCTGTGCAACTTTGTTACATTCCGGACTGTTGTGAGTTATTTAATTTCTACTAATGGTATTTTGCTTTTATTTCAGCTTGATAATACCCACTCCTTGCATGCGAATGTTAGGTTTGGTCTGTAAATTGCTTTGTACACTTTCATTTAAGTTGTGCTTGATATTTTATTTTATTAATTAATTTACAATTTATAGCAACTCTACTGGTTAATCGGAGGATATTCCCTACTTGAGCTAAAATCAAAGGGATTATTTTAACAGTCAATCATAAAGCCAATTTAGACCTATGGGGAGCAAATATTGGGTTGTATTAAAACATCAAACCAACCAATAATCCAACGAAACAAAAACAAAGTTCTACAATTAATTATCAATGCTTATCGCTTATGCTTATCGCTGACGAAGATTTTGTTGGTGTTTTTAATCTTGTTGTTGTTATATATAATTAGACAGGTGCATCAACTCAATTTTGATATTAATATGCTTAGCAAATAACAAACTATATTCTTAACTGTAAATGTACTTTATTTACTAACTTCAATTACACATATTTTGATAGATGACTTATTATTATATATATTTTACGTACATTACTCATTGCTTTACCACATTTCTTTATTTTCCATCTTAACCTAAGTTTTTATACATATGTCAACCGTTATATTTAATTACGTCGAGGGCATCCGAACTACTTTGAACCATAGACGTATTAACTGTAAATTAATAAAATTGTCTTTACATATAAAGACGCAACAGAGCTGCATGATGACCTCAAAATCTAATGGATATACGAAGTGATTCAATATTTCGCATTAAAACATGAAATAAGTTTGGTAAATCACGGCAACGTGGAAGCAAAACGGCTACTGAACAATACGCGGGAAATGGGGAGATTGAAGCAATCCAAACCACACGAACTCATTTATTGGATTATTGTATTTTTAACTTTGGCTTAAGTAGTGTAGTTTTATTTTAATTTGATAAATACATACTGATGTATTAATCCCGCACTCGCCTTGCTGGTGTATTAACGCAAGTACAACAGAACATTAGAAATAAATTAATTTGTTAATTCAGATTTCATTAAGAATATCTAATGTAATGTTGTAATTAATAAAAATAATTCCATCTGTTTTGTGTATATTATAGAATTAATAAATAAAATGTTTATATTTTACTGTCGCCATATGGTGCCACTATAGCCGATATTTTCCATATTTTAATTTTTTACAGTTAATTCAAGATTTTATTAAGATTAATGAAACAAAAATTATATTTTTTAACATAATGTTTCCATTAAAATATATATTGCTAATTATTTGTTAACCAATATTTAACAATAACAAAAATATGGTATTTACCTCGATTGCTTTATGATCTCAGATACTAGAATGGTGTAAAATATAAAAAAATTGTTGTAAAATACAAATCTTAATATTATGTTGCCTAAATAAATTTACTGTTCTTGGTGTTCTGTAAAGTCCCTCCTGGCAAATGATATTATTTTATAGTATTGACCTATATAAGTACAATATACTGAATAAAGATATCGTATTAAGTTTTATTTTGTCTTTATTAAATATAGCGAAATGTTTATCTAAACGTTGCAATTATTAAAGTAATCACCTTCTTCACCACAGCTTACCGCGACGGACTTCGAGTCCATCTGAATCAGTCAATTGCGTGGTAGAAATTCTGGCAGCTGGAGACTAGCACGAACAAAACTCAGGCTATTCTGTTCCACTGTAAGAAGGAGTTCCGCGCTTATCGCCTCCAAATCGAAAAAGTCTCTATTCCCTGTCTCCAGAAGGCATCATACCTCGGTCAGCAGGTTCCAATGGTTAGGTCAAATACAGCACGCTATTTGCAAATACAACGGCGTGTACAGTCTACTATTTCCACTCCTCTTTTGGAAAAGCAAGCTCCCAATCCCCCAGAAAGCGACTTTGTATAAGACGGTAGTCTATCCAGTTTGCCTCTACGGAAGACAGGTTCGGTATAAGTACTGAGAGACAACTTCCACTACTCCAACTGTTCGAGTCCATAAAAGTCCGTGCGTTACTCAATGCCCCATAGTTTATGAGGAACGTGAACACTCACCTCGAATCAGGCATCCCGTTCGTGAAAAGTTTCACGAATATGCTCAGTGCAAGGTACTTTTTTTTGTTCTGGTCTAAAACCGGGCGGTGGAATGCATGACGCATACCTGGTCGCGGAGTCTTGCCCTGGAGTGATAGGTAGGACCGTGTTATGTGGGACTGCATCTAGGCTTGCCAATACACTAACCGCAACCACCTCACAGTTGACCTCTGTGGGTCGCTACTGCTGCTGCATTAAATCTGGGGATATGGCACCCGCTGATCGGGCACCCGTTATTTGGCACGAGAACCTGGCGATTCTATTGATTCGCGAACTTGAGTTAGCACACGACTGGATAATTAATATTGGCTATTAATATCCTCACTAGCTTCTCATCAACCATTCAAAAGCTGCTGCTATTATATATATATATATATATATATATATATATATATATATATATATATATATATATTACCCTAGTAGATTTGTAATAATTCATACTAACTTCACAAAATATTTATCTAGTTCGGAAAAGATATTTTCAATCTATCCGTGAGATAGGTATTTCTTTTTTTTATTTTTCATATTATGTAAAAAAATAAATAAAATGTCCCAGGCATTTGGAGGATGGCGGAAATTATAATGATCCCAAAACCTGGAAATTCATCATATGAAATGAAAACCGATATATCTTTATCACTGCTGCCAGTAATATATAAGGTTTTTGAAAAACTCCTGTTGAAAATAATAAAACCGATCATAGAGAGAAAAAACCTAATACCAACTTACCACGTTGGGTTTATTAACAAGTATTCAACAATTGACCAGGCATTACAGAATACAGAATAACAAATGTTATTGAAAAAGCCTACGAAAGTAAAAAAGAATGCTCAGCTATATTCTTAGATATAGCATAAGCATTCGATAAGGTTTGGCATGAAGGCGTTGTTCAGGTCTACAGAAACAGTCTACAGGTTCACTCTTCAGAAAGATAGGTAAACTACAGAAAATGTTCCAAAAGAGCACACCGAACTATTAAAAACGTATATTACAACCAGAATATTTAGAGTCAAACAAGAAGAAGCTTACTCTATAATAAAAGAAGCTAAAGCAGGTGTACCACCAGGAAGTGTACTGGGGCCAATGCTTTATCAACTTTATACTTGTGATATACCACAAATGGAGAATATTACGATGATTACACTTGCTGATGATACTGCGATTATAGCTGTTGGAGACAATAGTGAAGAAGCCACACGAAAATAAACTGACAACAGGCAAGTGATAATATAATTAATTGGACACAAGCTTGAAAAATAAAAATTAACGAAAGTAAATCGGTGCATGTGCAGTGCGGTACAATCAGATCGTACAAGCACCAATAACATTAAATAGTACTATCATTCCATAAAGCAATAACGCTACATATCTCGGAATTAATCTTGATGAAAACTTCGCTGGAAGGAACATATAAAGAAGAAAAGATAAAAACTGTAATTGTAATATAGGAAAATTTAGTGGAAGAAGAAAATCGCAATTATGAGTACACAATAAATTGCTATTATATAAACAAGTACTGAAACCTATATGGACATACGGAATTCTATAATGGAGATGTTGTGTAAAGAGTAACATAAACAAAATACAAATTTTTCAGTACAAAGTCCTGAAAAGTATTGTGGGCGCACGCAAATACTACAGGGCTGAATACCTACATCGTAACCTTCAGACACGCACAGTCAGTCAAGTTCTCATAAGAATATTGAAGTATTTCAACTTTTGGATACCACCAGATCAGGACACAGACTCAAAAGAATCAAACCATCGGATCTTGTGTAGTGTTGTGTAGAGAGGTGCATTAATAAAAAAAAGCGGCAGTGATATGAATAAACATTACTTCACCAGAGACTGAGATAGCGCCGATGGGTCCACCTAGTTATATACCTAGATTTAATTTATCAGAAAGACAAACTGTAGGTTAGTCGGAAACGACTAGTAACAATTTAATATTTTATAGTATTGACATAAAAGTTGGCACTTTTAAGTATTGGTATCACAACTGGTAATTGCGATATGATCACCGTAAGTTTCTGATGGGCTTCGTTAGCAGATTAATTCTAACCAAACAATAAAAGTAATGAAAATCGACAATTCTATTTAGAGAGTTCTAGGATTTACTACAGACGCTAATACTGAAACCTATATGGACATACGAAATTCAATAGTGGAAATGTTGTGCAAACAGTAACATAAACAAAATACAAAATTTTCAGTACAATGTCCTGAAAAGTATTGTGAGCGCACCCAAATACTACAGGGCTAACTACCTACATCGCAACCTTCAGACACGCACAGTCAGTCAAGTTCTCATGAGAATATTGAACTATTCCAACTTTTGTATACCACCAGAGCAGGACACAGAGTCAAAAGAATCAAACCATCTAATCTTCTGTAGTGTTGTGTAGAGAAGTGCAGTTAATAAAAAATACAGCAGTGATATGAATTAACATTACTTCACCAGAGACTGAGATAGGGCCGATGGGTCCACCTAGTTATATATCTAGATTTAATTTATCAGAAAGACAAACTGTAGGTTAGTCGGAAACGATTAGTAACAATTTAATATTTTATAGTATTGACATAGAAGTTGGCACTTTTAAGTATTGGTATCACAACTGGTAATTGCGATATGATCACCGTAAGTTTCTGATGGGCTTCGTTAGCAGATTAATTCTAACCAAACAATAAAAGTATTGAAAATCGACAATTCCATTTAGAGAGTTCTAGGATTTACTACAGACGCTAACACACTGTATTCGATAATACCAAATATATATAAAATTACTAAATATATATGATAATACTAAATCTATATAATATTAGTAATACTACTAAATGGAAAACTGTTGTTTTATAACTTTTAAAATTTAGTAGTTAATTTAACAGCTATATCTGTTATCAAAATATGTGCAATCACCTAAAAATACATTTAGGAGGCCCGAACAATCTAGGTTTTGCATGAGGTTGGAATGATGTGTTGAAATAAAAGACAAGGTTAATATAAATTATACTAAACAATTGGGATTGTCCTCTAAATTTAAGTGTTTCCTAAACTGTCGATATGACCGAGTTGTTGATAATCGATGCAAAACTTGTCGACCGGAGAGGAAAAAGGGCCTCTTGAAAAGGCCGACTTTTAAGGGTTAATTATGCTTTAATTTGGGCAAAGGACGGCGATGGGGAGATTTTAGAATTGAAAAGCCAGCATCAGGTGCATTAAATGGCTGTTTATAACTAATTAGGTGTTTGTATAACGAACATTTTGATATATTGTGGGTGTTTAATCACCAAATAATTCCAAATATTGGTATTGTAACACAACACACTTATTGGGAGATTTATTATACTTACGTTATAGTTAAAATATTATAGAGGAGACTGTATTGATCATATAATGGCTTCGAACTTCAATATGCTTACGATAAATATCGAACCTTTAATGTTTAATATGTTGCAATGTTGATCCTGTTTAGATCTTGTCAAGTTATTAGTTTTCCTGCCTGTAGTAAATAACTTTCTACGGAAAATATTGCTCTATATTTATTACCTTTAATTCAAGAAGTGCCTATATAATAATACGTAGAAGCTCATTCACTAAGTGACTCCCTGAACAAACTGTAATTAATTACTATTCTTATCTTATTCTAAAGACTATTCTATGTGTCTATCAATCAGGTTGGATGAACACTGTTGTCATGTGAGTCTATCGATATACGTAGTCAGAACATTTTGTTGCACGGGCGCTATTTGTTTATTGAAAGTTTCGTCTCGACAAAAAATGGAACTGAATAGTGAACATTTTTGTGCAATGTTTTTTTACGATTTTCGACATGGATTATCACAACAAGAGTGCATCAATCAACTTAATTTGACTTTTGGTGATTGAGCTCCATCAAAAACCACCGTGTATCGCTGATTTAGTGAATAACTAATTAGGTGTTTGTATAACGAACATTTTGATATATTGTGGGTGTTTAATCACCAAATAATTCCAAATATTGGTATTGTAACACAACACACTTATTGGGAGATTTATTATACTTACGTTATAGTTAAAATATTATAGAGGAGACTGTGTTGATCACATAATGGCTTCGAACTTCAATATACTTTCGATCAATATCGAACCTTTAATGTTTATTATGTTGCAATGTTGATCCTGTTTAGATCTTGTCAAGTTATTAGTTTTCCTGCCGGTGGTAAATAACTTTCTACGGAAATTATTGCTCTTTATTTGTTACCTTTAATTCAAGAAGTGCCTATATAATAATACGTAGCTCATTCACTAAGTGACTCCCTGAACAAACTGTAATTAATTACTATTCTTATCTTATTCTAAAGACTATTCTATGTGTCTATCAATCAGGTTGGATGAATACTGTTGTCATGTGAGTCTATCGATATACGTAATCAGAACATTTTGTCGCACGGGCGCTATTTGTTTATTGAAAGTTTTGTCTCGGCAAAAAAATGGAACTGAATAGTGAACATTTTTGTGCGATGGTTTTTTACGATTTTCGACATGGATTATCACAACAAGAGTGCATCAATCAACTTAATTTAACTTTTGGTGATTGAGCTCCATCAAAAACCACCGTGTATCGCTGATTTAGTGAATAACTAATTAGGTGTTTGTATAACGAACATTTTGATATATTGTGGGTGTTTAATCACCAAATAATTCCAAATATTGGTATTGTAACACAACACACTTATTGGGATATTTATTATACTTACGTTATAGTTAAAATATTATAGAGGAGACTGTGTTGATCACATAATGGCTTCGAACTTCAATATACTTACGATCAATATCGAACCTTTAATGTTTATTATGTCGCAATGTTGATCCTGTTTAGATCCTGTCAAGTTATTAGTTTTTCTTCCTGTAGTAAATAACTTTCTACGAAAAATATTGCTCTATATTTATTACCTTTAATTCAAGAAGTGCCTATATAATAATATCTAGAAGATCATTCACTAAGTGACTCCCTGAACAAACTGTAATTAATTACTATTCTTATCTTATTCTAAAGACTATTCTATGTGTCTATCAATCAGGTTGGATGAACACTGTTGTCATGTGAGTCTATCGATATACGTAGTCGGAACATTTTGTCGCATTTTGAAAGTTTCGTCTCGGCAAAAAATGGAACTTAATAGTGAACATTTTTGTGCGATGGTTTTTTACGATTTTCGACATGAATGATCACAACAAGAGTGCATCAATCAATTTAATTTGACTCTTGGGGATTGAGCTCCATCAAAAACCACCGTGTATCACTGATTTAGTGAATTCAATCGTGGTCGCAGTTCACTGTCCCACGAGTTTCGTAAAGGTCGTCCAAAATCCGCTGTTGTGCCAGAAAACATCGATACTATGTGCGAAATGATTAAGTAAAGTAAGATCGTCATGTTACCTATTATTAGATTGAGGCATCCTTAAGCATTAGTTCCACCAGAATATATGCGATTTTACATGAACATTTAGATGTGTGAATGTTATGTTCGCGTTGGATCCCACACAATTTGACAGTCGCTCAAAACAAGGTTCGTGTCGTTTGGTGCAAAGAAATGTTTAAGAAATTCAATGGCGATGCTTCGAAAGACTTGCGGTGCTTATAAAATCGTAACAGGAGAACGAATCATGGATATATTCGATATTCGTAAAGTAAGCAGCAATCGACTGTATGAGTGTTCCAAGATGAACCAAATCCAAGAAAAGTTGTGCGCGCACGAAGTACTTCAAAGAAAATCGTGGCCTGTTTCTTGGGGAAAACTGGTCAAAGAACAATAAATTTTGATTGGTACACAACTATTTGTTTGCCAGAAGACTTCGGTGAAATAAGGAAAACAAACAAGAGACGCCGGATTGTTCTTCATCATGACAATGCGAGCTCTCACACATCGGCTCAAACAAGAGACTATTTCAGCACTCAAAACATCGAATTGATGGATCATCCGCCGTAGAGCCCTGATTTGGCTCCCAATGAATTCTTTTTGTTCCCATCCGTGAAGAATAAACTGAATGGTCAACGATTTTCATCGCCCGAAGAAGCCATTGAAGGATTCAAAAATCATGTTTTGGAGATACCTCATTCTGAATGGCATACATGCTTTGAAAATTGGTTTAAGCGTGTGCAAAAGTGTATCGATCATCGTGACGAGTATTTTGACAAACAATAAGAATATATTCGCAGCATACAAAAACAAATAGTTGTTTTTTTCCTATTCGCGAAATATCAATAGTGACCCTCGTATATGTTTAGCCTATGTAATTGCTTATGCATTAGGGCGCATTAATATATTTTCCGAGTATTTACACCGATCATTTGGATCACACTCATTATAGGTTCCAAAGGGATATCACATTGAATTAGTTTGTTACACAGAGTTAAAATGGGTGGTATAAATAGTACGCAACATTTCTAATATTCTTCAACATATTTTTATTCCAAAATAAAGTTTGGAATAACTACACTTATGCCAACGTTATGGCACTCTTATTATGCTCAGCCTCTTATTTTGATTCAAATCATATATAGATTAAGTTCTTATAATGATGAAATGGCGCGTAAAATCTTTCTTAAAAATTCCTTAAAGGTTACATTCGAGCTTTTAATTGTTTTTGTTTTTATAAAATATCAAATATAAACATTGAGTAATTTTTTTCTGTTGACCAATAGATCATCATCAATCCACAGCCGGCACTAGGGCAGTCTATATATTACTCAACCAATTTGCTACTATTGGTATCGTGAATATCGTTCACAAAATCCTGCCACAGATGATGTTCGACCACAACTGAGCAGCTTGCTACTTCGCCATGGAAGTCTGTGATGGATTCGTTCACCTTTCATTCATAAATTCTAATTATTGTGTTTCTGTAAGTCCACGTAAGTGTTAACTACTACACTGTAATCTGTGTCTCTGATTTTTTTTAACTATGGAGTGTTTGCACCTTGAACGGATATATCATTCTTAATAGGATCTTAGAGAGGGATATGTAGAATTCGTCTTAGACATAGGATTTGAAAGATCAACTACAGATGTCAGACTCTGTTAGATTTAGAGTCTCTGCGTCATATAGAAGGTTAATCTTGTAACATGTCTTTTCTTTACACGTTTGCCATCCTCTGGAAACAAAATCACTTGCAGTTTGTTCGATTTGGCTTATTACTTCAGCAGAATATGCCACTTTCTATATGCTCTTGGATTACTGCTTCTAAGTATTTGAATAATAGCACTAACTCTAATTGCATTTCGTGGACATTTACAGTATCAAGTGGTTTATTAGTTGTCAACACTTTAGACATTTCGTTACTAATTCTCAATCTACATGGCCCTGCAATGCGAATTCTAGCACCCTCAATATCTGTATCACTGAATATTGGTCAAGAAGTCGTAGCATATTGAATTCCATGTGTTACTTTAAAGACTTTCGCATAATTGCTATGTTGAAAAGCAATGAAGAGACTCCTTCAGAAACATTGACTCGGATCTTAAATGAATTTAATAAATGCTCATATGCAGATAATTGAACTATCGTAAGATGCCTGAAGAAGTTTAATGATTGTTAGGGGAACATATTCAGTTTTAGAGCTGTCCAAAATGACAGATTTGGCAGAAAGGGCAGATTTAATTTTTTAGAAAATCGAACTGAGAGGCCATCCCAGTAGACATTTGCCTTTATTTAGCCTGGTTGCTGACTGGATTCGATTTGAACAACTAATCCTATTATGACCGATGTTATTATATATTCCAATACTTTATTAGAAATTATTACAGTTAATATAACAGCATATTAAAGTAGCATTAATTTAAAAAGGATATCATAGATAGTTTTTTCCACCACCCTTTTCACAGTATGAATACGTATATATATATACAACATAGGTATAACAATATGGAGCTTTAATATACTTATTCGAAATGTCTTATATGCAATATGTACGTGCTATTAGAGTAATTGTGGCAATTTGTAATTTTCGCTATTTTGTTGTTAAAGGTAATAGTTGCGTGTGAACTAAATTTGAATAACTTGAACGTGGAAAGTATGGAACAGCCACTACATATCAAATAAGTTTTCTCATTAATTTTGCATATACAATTGCAGATTTAAATAGATGTATAATTTGCTAAAATAGACGATTGATTTAGAATAAGATTATATTATTCATGCTATATATATATATATATATATATATATATATATACATATATATATATATATATATATACATATATATATATATATATATATGTATACATATATATATATATACATATATATATATATATATATATATATATACATATATATATATATATATATATATGTATACATATATATATGTATACATATATATATATATATATATATATATATATATATATATATATATATATATATATACACATATATATATATATATATATATATATATATATACATATATATATATATATATATATATATATATATATATATATACATATATATATATATATATATATATATATATACATATATATATATATATATATATATATATATATATATATATATATATATATACATATATATTTTATTAAGCTTATAAAAAACTAAAATTGCTAATATTAGCAATTAAAGTTTTTATTAGCTCTAGTTATGCATTAATGAAAAATCAAAAATTTAGATGATTTTTTTTTCAAAAATCTTATATTTGATAGTTTGAATCGGTTGTGCGGTTAAGGAACTAAAATAACAATCATCAATATGATTTGTAGGCTCTCAGTAAGTCATGTAATAAAACTGTAAATGAGTTGAAACAATGATGTGGATGGATGTGATCACATACGATAAATATTAAATTGTATTTGTGATAACACAGATAAAACATCCCAAAACAAGATAATCTACTACAATTATAATAAAAACATTTGAAATATACCGTTACAGTTATAATCGTTAATAAACTCTAATAGCTAGATGATGTAGTATTTCTAAAACTACAGCTTTCTATATAAAATACCTCAATCTTGATCTCTGATTTTAATCTTAATTGCAATATTTCATCTCTTCCATACGCATCGCCTTAGAGAAGCAATAGCTTCTGAAGCTTGACCGTTTCGACTTATTACTGTAGCGGTAGATGTCATTTTCTTCTTCTGTATTACTGATTTTTTGTTTTTAAACTGAACTGCGTTTGCTCTAACAGAACCATGTTGTGAATTACAGTACCAGTTGTCAATATGTCAGTCAGTAACGCCAGTTGTCAATAATGTGGTTTTCATTAATTATCTAGCAATATAGCCAATCTGAACTATATCATAAATTCAGGAAGCCTCATTATCTGTAACAGTGAACATTAGATGAGTTAAGAAGTTTTGTAACATGTCATTGTACGACTAGACTTAGTATCGGAGTATCAAAACAGATATTTGTTAGCTCTATCTAGGTCTGTTAAGTACCTAAATATATTTTGGCTTTACTTTCTATTTTGATAATAGTTTTACAAAAATTCTACTTGGAATTCCAATAAATACAATAAATACCATCTTTTACTAAATAAGCACAATTTTAATGGACCCTGTTTTTTTTTTCAGTGTGTTTTGTAGAGAAACAATTTGTTAAGCTTTTACAGACTTTTTACGTTTAATTCTGAAAAGATATGAAACTAAGGCTTTCTTATAAAGTACAATTATCCTATTGTATAACCATTCCCAAAACCAAGAAAAGGATTAATAAATATTATAGGGACCCTGAAGCATTAATTTCAAAGGTTAAGAAGTGGTTCCTAAAGAAGTTCCGTTCTGGTCGTAACACTACAAATGACGAAATGCTAATGATACTTTCGCGATTTTGTGATAGTCAGATATGGATTATGCATCACAAAACACCGTACATTAAGAAAAATTTAAATGAGTGGGGTTCTTCGGATGAACCGCCACCAAAGAAGACCAAGTTGTGTCTGTCAGTCGGTCACAGTTTTTTGGGATGCGTGAGAGATTAATTTTAATTATATTGAAAAGGGTAAAACAATTGAACCACCGATCAACATTTTTCAGAGCTTGATATGAAGCAAAACCGATCGCATTTGGTGAAGAAAATTTGTTATTTCATTAAGACAATTTACACGTATGTAATCACCATGCAAAAAATGCATGGCCTAAAAAATCCAAGCCCAAAAATTGGCTAAGAACTGTTACCCTATTCAGTATATTCTCTAGATGTCGAATGAAGAGGTCATTTCTGAAATAAACGCCTATTTGAGTGCATTGAGAAAACCTGCTATTTGGAAGGAATAGAAAAATAGGAAAAACGTTGTACTAAATTTATTGTGTTAAGAGATTATGTTGAGAAATTAAAAAGTCATAACCAGTGACATTGTTTTAAATATTGTACAAACATGTAAAATATTGGTTTTAAAATCTGATTTTGCCTTTGACCTTATCAAACTTTTTGCAAAAATTCTGGGTAATCATCTTGCTTGTGATCAATCTGTGATCTTGATAAAATTAGTGGTAAAGACGAAATTATTTGAGTATTGTGTGTTAAGTTGCAAGAATGGTATTAAACTAATTATTGTATAGAACGACTTGATCGTTAGATTGTTCAAGTCTTTGACATTCGGAAAATCTAAGTTAGGCCAATTTTGAGAGATTTGTGATAATGATGATCAATATTGATTTAATTTTACTGATATGTCAACGATATTGACCCAGTAAAAGAGGCAATAATTGCGTAATATGAACAGAGGAATTTTTCAAAGCCCGACGTCGAATCGGGTAATGCAGCGCCTTTAGAAGATAGCCGGGAGCCGGAAAAAATCGAACTCGAAACAAAACAAAGACCTTTTGACGGTAAATAAATTGCTACACGCCTCTGGTTCGAATGAAATTTGCCAGTCCAGTTTTAAAGCTTTTTATTCGCGAAAAAGCGTGCGTTACGATAACCGTCGATAAAATTGTTTTCGAATTTATTACCGATCGTGATTTGCATCCTGCACATAAGCAATATCGGGAACGGGAAACGCACCAGTTCCCCCTGCCGTTGTCGCTGCTGCCCACCCTATTCGATGCAGATGGAAGCGGACAGGAAAAAAGTCGTTCTTTTTTTTTTCGGGCTAACTTTTTCGGTTTTACATTGATATTGATGGGACTCCATGATCCGGTATTATTCCCAATGAAAAATGCATAATGTTTACTGCATCATATTAATGTATGGGTCATATTAAAGCGTTGATCGATCTACAATCATAGTTTATTTGTTGATGTTCGTCGATTTTTTTTGGATATTATAACGTCAAGCGGTATAAAGAATAAGCAACATATTTCCAAAAAAATATTTATTGTGATATGGTATCAGTTAATTGAAAGTTATTTTATTTTAATGAAATCAGCGACGATTTGCGAATATTATAATACAACATTAGGCAGAAGTCCCGCTACCATTGTGATTTCCTATAACTTTACTCAAAGAAAAGATAAGTAAGTTTGGTTTTCATAGAAAGTGTATACGGTCTTTACGTTTTTTTTTCGTTATGATTGAAAAATTATGTTGGCTAAATCGTGACCGCGATTCGCTATGCAACTTTCTGATATTTTTAAGACATTTTTCATGACATTCTGCAACATCTGAGACTGAATTTCTTCTATTTCGTGACGAATATTGTCTTTGAGATGTTGAATCGTTTGGGGCTTATTCACATAAACATTTTGTATTAAAAAAAATTGGGCATTAAAAAAAATAGGGACTAATGATGTTTCCAGCATGAATACCGCTCCATACCAAAGAAGAGAAAACGCGTTTCCGTTGGATTTGAAATAGTTCAACAGTTTAACTGTGCAAATATACGATCGTTTAGTTGTTTCTCCAAAAAAGGAGGTGTATTGCTGGACTGGTTTATGTTAATGCTGAATGTTATAATGACAGAGACGCCTAGAGGAAGGTAAGTAAATGTAGGCTAGTGCTCTACTATGGGCTAGAAACAATTCTCAATAATAAACAATGGAAAGATGTATCAAACAACTATGTCGTTTTCAATTCATTCGCCTAAACATCGTAGTTTCTCGATCTCGTCAGTTCGGCGCGAGATACCGATAGGAAAAGACGTTGTCGTTTCGCCAAGGATTTTTGGTCAGGAATATCGAAAATGGGTTATCATTATGGTCCTAAATATGGGTTAGCTCATTTTCAGTTACTGGCATTTAGGTGGCTAGATATCTGTTTATAGTGTTGGTTTATTATATCTTTTAAGAATGGCACCGACAAAATCAAAAGTATCAAGACAAAATTAGGATATAGAATAAATGGTCATAAAAGTCATAAAAATGGTTTTCTGAATGAAAATAGGTACTTTAAAAGCAGCAAAAACATTCAAAATATTGAGAACAACTTTGCGATGTAGTAGCTTGACAGAAGAAGCGGCTGCCTCAACTTCAGACAAGAAAACAATTTTAGGCATACAGTAGGAAAATATTTTAGTGGAATATGTTTTGACGATGGAAAGTAAATTTTATGAATTGACAAGGGTTGATCTTCGCAGAATGGCATCTAGGTTGGCAGACCGCAACAACTGGCAAAATTCAATCCGTGAATCTGGAATAACAAGTAAAACATCATTAAGACTATTTCTGGAATGACACAAGGATAAACTATTACTTCGGAAGCCCTCAGGAATGCTATTTGCAAGATTATTTGAATTTAATAAACGTTAACAATTTTATTCAATTTTTGGACGAGAAAAATAACAGTTGTAAAAAGTAGAATTTCAGAAGCAATTGGACACTGATGAAAGAGGCAAACAGTCTTACTAACTTCTACTGAAGCATGTTCCTGGGTGACAATTATAGGGCACATCAATGCCACTGGATTTTATACCTCCGTTTATAATTTTTTCAGAAAAAAATATGAACCTCCAACTAATGAGGGGGTGTGTCCCTGAAGATGAAGGAGGTGAACATCCGTCTAACTGGATTGAAATGAATATTTTTACAGATTGGTTCAAACACTTCATGTAAGATACAAACCTGACACTAGAATCAAAAGTTCAGCCACACCAGGAACATTGATGTAATAGACCCAGAGGATATAACGTTGAACTATACAAAAGTTGCTACATTTAGACAAGAGGGAAACCCTGGGTCAAATCCTTGATGTGTGGGCTCTTGACACATAATGACTGTGCAGGGCCGGAATGTAAATATATGATTTTTGTAAGTAAAATAATTAATTTCTTACATTTACCACAGTTATTTTAACTTTTTACTAGATAAGCATTACATGAATGTTATTTTCTAAAAAGATACTTCAATTCACAGTTATATTTGAGTAACTGTTCCATATTTAACATATACTTTGGTATTTTGTTTAATGCTGAAATTTGATAATATAGTTTATCAAAAAATTTTGTTATCTAAAAATATCTTACTAATATTAGGTTAATAAAATGTTGATTTTTAAATAGTTTATTTTCAACTTTTGACTCAAAATCAAAATAGTAGCCCATATTTAGTAGCCACTTTCTTCTAGAGATAGGGATTTGGTTTATGTTGGAATACATTTAGACCTTCAGTGTCACTTTGTGACGCCTTTCAACCAGTTGCCTCTTTTTTTCGTAAAATAAAATATTTTTAAAAGTAAAATAATGGTTTTGTTGTTTTAATTTAATCACATTTCATAACATATATAACATCTAAAATTGTGTACGTTACATGTTGCTATATATGTTTAAAGCATTAATATATTACAACGAAACTGAATTAATGGCGGTACCTCAAGGGAGGCATAAATAACATTATTTTTAGACTTATAGTAAACAACAGTGTTTTCCATAAATCTAAGTAACTTTGTCACCTTTGCGGAGATATTGTACATTTCAATGCTTCTTAAAAAGGATTTCAG
Source organism: Rhynchophorus ferrugineus (assembly GCF_030347505.1). Taxonomy (NCBI): domain Eukaryota; kingdom Metazoa; phylum Arthropoda; class Insecta; order Coleoptera; family Curculionidae; genus Rhynchophorus; species Rhynchophorus ferrugineus. The sequence goes on along the minus strand of NW_027472580.1, from coordinate 81,894,587 downwards.
GTGTTTGAATATTTGATGCAATGAGATAAATCATATTATTTTGAAGTTAATTTCTATAATTGCTTGATCATTGAATACTATTTTGAGATTATTAAGTTGTATTATCTTATTTACGTTGCTAATTCACAACTAAAGGTAAACATAATTATCTCTTAAAAACATAAAAGTGATTAGTTGGTTTAAGTCTAATCTGTTTTAAACTAGATTATTTTGGGCTGTCGTAATTGTTAATTTTGTGTTTAAAAGTTAATAAATTATTGTATGGATATTTTATGGGCTTAAAAATAAATATGAAAATTATTACATAAATACAGATTCATGTGTACATAAAAGACAATCGCCAGACTAATGTGCACCTTTATTGTAGAGATTGGGTAATAGTGGATAAATGTCGAACGGATTCCAAAAAAATAAAAAGTATAGAAGCATTGCACTTGTCGATACTTCACTTAAATGTCTTAAAGGATATTAAATAAAACACAATTTAACAATCCTATTAATATTTGTCGAATGCTTCCTTGGTCTATTTTTATGATGACGTTATTGAGACTGTAAATATGTAACAAAAATAAATTATATATCTATTTATTAATATGTTGAATTAATGAAGGAATAAGATTTTAAAAAGTCGAAACTGATAGGAAATTATTGATGTAATATTTTAAATTTCGAAACTTTGTTATATTCTTAACAAATAATACATTCTTTGTTTATTTTTCGGATTGTATGAAAGCTTGCGCAGTATTCGAGAAAAGACTATCAGTAGATATTTCGATAATTAACGAATATTTGTCACATTTTACTATTAGTAAAATATTGGAAATTGCAGTAATAATCAATCGAGTATATATCTAATATCCGTCTGCCCTTCAGATAATTAATTTTTGTTCAGATAATTATTAATTATTATTATGATTATTAACTTTTGTTCATATAATTAATTTTTAAAACTATTAAATAATTGAAATACATTTTAATTAACACCATCTATATTTCTATTCCTAATTGGGACAATATGTTATATCTGGCGAAATCTTCTCGAAAGAATGATCTTGGTTTGGTCGAACAAGTGGTAATCAGAAAGCGCTGTAACTCACCAGATATAAGCTGGGTGCGGTATAACCTCTCATTCGAGTTGATACAGTATATCTTTCACAACTCGTGACATGCAAGAGGACCATTTTGCTTGTTTCTAAGTTGCATGTAAAAATTCGACGATCAATTTGATCAATCGACGTAATTATATTTTGCTTATCCCATCATATGCGCAGAAATACTTTATGGCCATGAATATTTCGGCAAAAAAGTGTGCGGTGATTCCATTTAGATGGTCCTCTTGAATTAGGCAATGATTTCTGGTGTTTGAAATAGTCGTAGTAGATGAAATTTTCATCGCCAGTAACAATACGTCATAGAAAAATCTCCTTTTCTGGTCTGACAAGAAATTAATCCGGTATGTTAAAACTGTTCGAAATGACACAATTACTCAATTAACAGGTCAATCGAGAGGTCCCCCGATTGACACATAGATAGCGCTACTAGAATTAAATCCATATATTTTTTAGTTAGCCCTAATCCTCAAAAAATGCTGGTATAAATTTGACTGCTATCGGATCATTATATTGTGAGTTATAGCATTTTGAGTGAAGCAACTTTTGTTATTGTGAAAAAAATGGATAAAAAGGAATTTCGCGTGTTAATAAAATATTGCTTTTCGAAAAATACAGTTGAAGCAAAAACCTTGATGGCTTGATGCCGTGTTTCCGGATACTGTCCTAGGAACATCAACCATCAATGATTGGTATGCTAAGTTCAGATGTAGTGAAATGAGTACCAAAGAGGGTGAAGGCAGTGGACGCCCAAAAATGGTTTTTACTGACGAAAACATTAAAAAAATCCACAAAACGATTTTGGATGATCGTAAATTGAAACTGAATGAAATAGCAGACACTCTAAAGATATCAACGCAACGTGTACATCGTATCATTCACAAATACTTGGGTATGAGAAAGTTTTGTGTAAAGTGGGTGTCGCGCGAGCCCACTTTTAACCAAAAACAACGACGAGTTGATTCGGAGCAGTGTTTGAGGTAATAAACTCGGGTTTTTGCGTCGATATGTGACAATGGATGAAATATGGCTCCATTATTTCACTCCGATGTCTAATCGATAGTCATCCGAGTGGATTGCACATCATGAACCCTCTCCAAAGCGTGGGAAAACGCAACAGTCGGCTGGCAAGGTTATGGCATTTTTATTTTATGATGCACATGGAATAATTTTTATTGACTACCTTGAAAAAGGATGGAACGTATTTGAAGGAAAAGTAAGTGGTGCTTCACCAAGACAATGCACTGTATTACAAGTCAGTGAAAACGATGGAAAAAATGCCTGAATTGGGCTTCGAATTGCTTCCTCATCCACTGTATTTTCCAGATCTGTCCCCAGCGACTATTTCCTGTTCTCAGATCTCAAAAGAATGCTCGGTGGGAAGAAATTTTTGCCGAATGAAGAGGTGATCGCCGAAACGGTGGCCTATTTTGAAGCAAAGGGCAACTCATACTACAAATAAAAAATAATTTTTAAATAACTAACAAAATTAATTTATAATAATTTAGTTTAATAAAAAAACTAATTTTGCCAAAAAAAATGTGTTTTACTATGGTAGGTCGTGGACTTCAATTAACGTATTAGTTTCGTAAACATATTTTCTCATTTTGGATCTTTTCCATCACATTACAATATCGGAAAATAGTAGGATTCATCAAATGTTGAGCTGTCTGAAAGTATTTTGAGAGATTAACCTGGCCTTTCGTCCAATAAGTCTTGTAATTCATTGTCTCCGAATACTTTCGGTCCTACATTATTTTTGTTGTCATTAATGTCAAAATTACCAATGTCAAATCGTTGAAATCAAATATGATAATTGGGATATAATGGAGTAGCATTACTATAAGTTTCTAAAAGTATTTGATGGGCTTTCAACGATAAAATCAATGAATGCCGATAATGTAATTTTGAACGTTCCATGATACACTGAAATACTTAATAGTACTAATGAAAAACTGTTATTTTATATAAAAAATGTCAAGACTATAGAATTTAACGATTAGGATAGGTTGTTTATACTGATACATCGTACAAATACATATAAGGACTAATAGTTAATTATCATTTCATTAATTTCAAGGAAGTGTTATTAGTTATCGACAATGAATATGTATCAATCCTTGAGTTTGAACTCGAACTATAGCAAATACGATGCTTAAGTATGTTTACGTATTTCTCTCCGAGAGGGAATTAAAAATTAAATTATCTGGTTAGGATACGGCAATTAAATAACAATCGAAAAACCGAGGCAAGGAAACAGAGTGGATTTGTACATGTTTATTATCTACCACCTACCACAAAATTATCTCATGGACATTTACAGTCGACCTTTGGAGGATTTCAAAAATGAGAACGATATCAAAAATAGAAGACTAATATGACAATATTAAAAAAAAAAACAAAAAACTACAGCTAATCATTGGAGTGGAATTTGGCAAAGGATGTTCAAACTCTTGCGCCACCTACTTCAGAGTATTGAAGGATTGATGAAATTAACTCTATAGTTGTCCTTAACTTGAATCTAAATCTAACTGATATAAATAATTAAAACTAAACTCGTTATTTATTTATAATTTCAGTCACTTATAAGTTACTATTTAATGACTGATAATAATATGTCTCCAATATATCTTATAGACAGTATAAATAAAAGTTTTTTATAAATAATTACATCTTATATTAGATATCAGTAGTACAATATTAATAATAATTATAAATTAATTTATTACTACCGTTATACTGTACTTGACACAAATATGTATTTCCCACTCAGGTTGAGATCCTCATCTCATAAGCAATCCTTGGGCGATTCATTGTGTGATTGCGGGTGCACTTCGGAACCTGCACCACATAAAGGTACATTCCACGGCAGCTCCACTAGGAGGGGAGTGCTGTAGCGACCGCTACAACCCTTTAGGCCACCATGTTTTCACATAAATTAATGTCAAAGGTTGGCATCGCTGGTCGATTGGTACCATGCGGTTCCTGGTTATAAAAGACCACCACCACGACGTCTCTGTTTTCTTTTCTCTACTCCCTTGTTAACACTACCACTTCCACAGCGCTACCATACTTCCTTTACCTAACCTAATATCCTGTCCATTCTCCCATCGACCACATGTATCATTCAATATCGAAATCAAAATCCAACAAGTTTTTATTCAACCAGTATTTTTAGTTCTCGTGCGAATTTCTTCCCCAAAATAGTAGTGAGTGATCGGACAAACAATCGCATCGACAGCCACACATTCAGTCAGACCAGACGAACATTCCTACACTATACATCAATATTCATTAGATGTCTCAATATAAGTGAATTAAATAATAATAAGTTGGTAAATTTTCTAATAACGGCGATGAAATCTGTATGGTGGAGCGATGAGACACACAGCTATAGCATCAGCATGCTCGTTGTACATCATTCACCCATGGAACCTACAGCTAGGAGACTTTAAAGTTCAAGGAAGAGATAATAATGAATGATGGTCAGGGATTGAGAGCCGAGAAGACAGCCAAAATTAGTGTTGATATTATTTACTACGTTGGACGATTTTTATTATGTTGCAAGTTCATTTAATCGTTTAAAAACGTTTCTGCATATATATTGTAAGTGGTTTCTCTCTTTAGATTACAAGATTCCAGATTTTTCATATTTATTTGATATTCTATTATTTAACAATTAATATTATAAGCATTTAATGCGCTAATGGGATATTGGTATTGTTATCCTATTATCAACCGGATTTTTGTTTTTAAAAAATCGATAAATTTAACAATATCTTATTTACTTTGATATTAAAAAGGTATTTTATTCTTTATGTTATTATTTTGTAGAGGTATGCATTCAAGTGATTACATTCAATTATTAACAAGTTCTTTGTGTAAAAGAGTTATAAGCCATATTGTGTTAATATCAGGAAATCTAATTTTGAGGTATTTAATAAACACTTATAAATAATAAATAATCGCCATATATAATCTATAATAGGTGAAGATACTGTTTCGGTATTTTTTCCTAAAATTTAGTTTTGTTTTTGTAAAATATTAGTTGTGCATGTAAAAAACAATTATTTTATATTGATACTGATGATACAGATGATATATTCAACACCATTATGATCATTGGTCCATAGCCGGAGATCGATGAGTCTCACTCGTCTTGGTCTTTCTCCCACTACGATAATGCTGTTGGGCCTGCAGGAATTTCAATATGTTTTCCAAACCTTGGTATTGTTTGATCGTTCTCTATGTTTTTATTAGAGCTGCTCATTTTGTCTTCCACTTAAAAGCATTTGTTCAACATTCATTCGACAGACATGTCTAAATTATATATAGGAGTGCATGAATTTTTTATCAGTTTCTCAACTGTGCATTGATTGTTGCATCTGAGTTGAATAGCTTTATTTCAAATAGGATTTTGGAACAACACTTAATTATTATACTTGTAAACATAATATTCTCTTAAGAATACTCCACAAAAATCATTATATCAAAGAATATTGGAATTTTTTGGCATAAAATTACATGGAGGATGTTAGTTAAATTAGGTTTTGTATCTCTGGTTTTTTCAGTTTCTTCAAAAAATTTGCACTTACTATTTGGTGGCCTTTTTAAAGTTTTTAAAATGACCTTTAAATTTCATAATTTTTACTTCGGTTAAAAAATGTTCTATTTGTTAATACTTTTAACTGTCTTGTGGGCTCTAAAGACATGACAACTTTTACTGACTTCAGTATTAAAATTCTTATAAGTAAGCTGAGGCTGAATAAGTACCTTCTTTCGATTAATAAAATTATAATCTGTGGAATGAAATATTTAATTGAAACCGTTTTAATTCCCCTTCTATGTTTTCGATATTTTGTGAGCTATGATCTATAAATATCACGACCATTTGCTATTAAAGCCATACATGAAAATAGTGGAAGCAAAATAGATACTATAGATAGTAGAATGAAAATAGATACTATACTAAATAAATACTAAAAATGAATTACAAAACAAATATACAACGCTTTTGTTTCGAAGTTTATAAAGAAAAAATTAATCTAAATTAAACATGAAAAGAGAAAGTATAAACAAGAAAATCAGTTGCTAAATATCCAACCTTTTTGGTGTTATTAAAATATTTAGTGAAATCTTTAAGCCATTAATAAAACACGGATGGAAACTTAAGAAGGGCCAAGAAACTTTTTGTTTGCATTGGTAAAATGTAGCCTTATTTAATGGATATTTCGTTTATTAAATGAGTTTAATCGGTAGTAATCATTTCCATTAATATTATACGCACAACTCCGTAATATAAATAGATTATATGAATATTTATGTATAAATATAAACAAAGTATTATGTAATATTTTGAAGTAGTGAAATTAATTTGGTTTTGCAATTAAAACTTATTTAATTTTATAAAACTAATTAATAACGTTAATTAAAACTTCATTTGTATATCAAAACTGGTACTTCATTATCCATCTTTTTAGTCTAATATATTACGACTAACATCTTCGTAATTCAGAATAATTAACATTGCATATTGAGATTTATAGATAGAAATTGATTTTGTATTCATATGAGTATTCAAAGTATCCAGTTACGATTTAAAAAAAAATTGTTTATCAATTCTAACATGCTTTCCTGTAGGTAGATTTTAAAATAAATATTCAGTGTTGTCTTTTTCTGAGCAGATAATCCAGAAAAATTTTAGATGCTTATAATTTTTTTTTATCATGAACGTATATGTTATGCTGGCTTCTCTTACGAAAGAAAGATCTCTCCAAGAATTTCACGAAAACAAACCAATATTCATAAAAACAGGTTTCATTTGAAGATTCGTTTTTTTTTATTTGGAGAACTTTACTTGTCATGAAGTTCATATAATCTAGCTAGACCTTCGTCTCTTGAAACCTATTTTGGAGTGATTCATGTTTGTTATTAATTTGAACAATATTTTTAACAATTTTGACAACTTCTCTGGTAATTAGCGATCATAGCAGCTTAATAATTTTTTTTCTTTACTGAGATGGCATAATTTTTAGTTTTGGTATGGCGCCTTATATCCTTTCTATTATTACTGGGTCTCTACATATATCAATATATTTCTTATATATTCAGCTTTGTAAACATTCATGACACAATATATGACTTTCTGATTTAATTAAGGTCTATTTCCCAGTTGCATCGGCTTCCAAAATCGTGTAAGGATGTTTTGTATGACGTTGAGACATTATCAAATATATAGCACTATATCAAATTAATACAATTTTCTAGATTTATTTAGCGAGTAATTTCCTGAAATCCTGATGACTTTTTTAAAATTAGTTTAATTATTTTAGATATAAAATGCTAGAATAAGAGGAAACATTTATTGTTACTTTAAAAATATTCAAATATATTCCTATAGAGTAGCGATTAATCAATAATTTGAAATATTTAAAATATCACTAAAATGTGACTATAATGTGTCTGAAGATGTGATGAAAAATCGATATATAAATGAGGTTAAACAGTTAAAATGTATGTTAGGCTAATGGTAATATTTCTAAACATTTCTTTAAAATTTTTCCAACAGTCATAAAATATAAAATGATCTGATCCATCTTTTATTTGAATGGTATAAATATATAAGGTGAATATTTAACTGTTGTGATTGTGCATAGTGACGAAATGGAGACTGCGCAAGTAATAAGTGGTTTTACCTTACTTGTGTCTTATGTGAATTTATGTTTTTTAATATAAGATATAAAGTTTATTTATTTTTAAATAAAACGTTTTGAAATATTTGAAACCTCTATACTGTTAGAGTCAATCGAGTAATTCTGTTAGTAAAAACAAATTACAATTCGATTCTATCGAATCAACAAAACAACCGAACTCAACAAAAACAAACTCTAATTCCTCTACACAATATTAATTTCTGTAATGGCTGAACTGACTATTACCGATATTAATAAACAGCAATCTGTACGCCAACAATAAAGTAATTAATATCGGTTTCGTTATTCTCTTGTTCATGTTTTTTCGCATTTTTTATATATACGCTTATCAATGCCCGTTGAGGAATAAGCACGATATGATCATAGGATCTGAAATTGTATGAGATTAACAAAACCTTTATTTATACTTACGATGATGAAGCATTTGAGAAAGACATAGTGAACATAATTCGAATTTCAGGGTTTTCAACAGCATTGTATGAGATAATAAGAAACAGGCGAAACGTTTAATAAGGTAAATATATGTTGGTTTAATTTAATGTTTTTCATGTTATTCAATATTTCCAAAATTTTAAGATATTAGTAATAGAAGACTCGTTAGCGCATTATATTGTTCATAAGACTTAAATAGAACTTTAATATACTTAATATATTATAATTTTCTTAATAATAAATCGTAAATATTTTCCTTATACCTAGGATTTTTTAAATAACCCTGTTTTACCAATTTTTTTTCCTTAGATCATTATTTGTTGTCCTCCTCTTCCTTACTTATGATCACTATATATGTTAAATATTCTTGTGCAATTTTAAAAGCCTATGTTGGAGTTATGTATAAATCTATACTCTTTATAGATCTTTTATATGTAGACTGCCACCAACAGTGATCTTCTGGTGTAAGGTTTATTATCTATTGACACTGGACTATGTGATCAAATTATACGTTGAAGCCATGCTATAGCGCATTAAAAAGGTAGCATTTCTTTTACCAATTTTTTTCTTTAGATCATTATTTTTTGTCCTCTTCCTTCTTACTTATGATCACTATATATGTTAAATATTCTTGTGCAATTTTAAAAGCCTCTGTTGGACTTATGTATAAATCTATACTCTTTATAGATCTTTTGTATGTGGACTGCCACCAACAGTGATCTTCTGGTGAAAGGTTTATTATCTATTGACACTGGACTATGTGATCAAATTATACGTTGAAGCCATGCTATAGCACATTAGAAAGGTAGCATTTCTTTTACCAATTTTTTTTTCCTTAGATCATTATTTGTTATCCTCTTCGTCCTTACTTATGATCACTATATATGTTAAATATTCTTGTGCAATTTTAAAAGCCTATGTTGGACTTATGTATAAATCTATACTCTTTATAGATCTTTTATATGTAGACTGCCACCAACAGTGATCTTCTGGTGTAAGGTTTATTATCTATTGTCACTGGACTATGTGATCATATTATACGATGAAGCCATACTATAGGGCATTAGAAAGGTAGCATTTCTTTTACCAATTTTCTTCTTTAGATCATTATTTTTTGTCCTCTTCCTTCTTACTTATGATCACTATATATGTTAAATATTCTTGTGCAATTTTAAAAGCCTCTGTTGGACTTATGTATAAATCTGTACTCTTTATAGATCTTTTATATGTAGACTGCCACCAACAGTGATCTTCTGGTGTAAGGTTTATTATCTATTGACACTGGACTATATGATCAAATTATACGTTGAAGCCATGCTATAGCGCATTAAAAAGGTAGCATTTCTTTAACCAATTTTTTTCTTTAGATCATTATTTTTTGTCCTCTTCCTTCTTACTTATGATCACTATATAAGTTAAATATTCTTGTGCAATTTTAAAAGCCTCTGTTGGACTTATGTATAAATCTATACTCTTTATAGATCTTTTATATGTGGACTGCCACCAACAGTGATCTTCTGGTGAAAGGTTTATTATCTATTGACACTGGACTATGTGATCAAATTATACGTTGAAGCCATGCTATAGCGCATTAAAAAGGTAGCATTTCTTTTACCAATTTTTTTCTTTAGATCATTATTTTTTGTCCTCTTCCTTCTTACTTATGATCACTATATATGTTAAATATTCTTGTGCAATTTTAAAAGCCTCTGTTGGACTTATGTATAAATCTATACTCTTTATAGATCTTTTATATGTGGACTGCCACCAACAGTGATCTTCTGGTGAAAGGTTTATTATCTATTGACACTGGACTATGTGATCAAATTATACGTTGAAGCCATGCTATAGCACATTAGAAAGGTAGCATTTCTTTTACCAATTTTTTTTTCCTTAGATCATTATTTGTTATCCTCTTCGTCCTTACTTATGATCACTATATATGTTAAATATTCTTGTGCAATTTTAAAAGCCTATGTTGGACTTATGTATAAATCTATACTCTTTATAGATCTTTTATATGTAGACTGCCACCAACAGTGATCTTCTGGTGTAAGGTTTATTATCTATTGACACTGGACTATGTGATCAAATTATACGTTGAAGCCATGCTATAGCACATTAAAAAGGTAGCATTTCTTTTACCAATTTTTTTTCCTTAGATCATTATTTTTTGTCCTCTTCCTTCTTACTTATGATCACTATATATGTTAAATATTCTTGTGCAATTTTAAAAGCCTCTGTTGGACTTATGTATAAATCTATACTCTTTATAGATCTTTTATATGTAGACTGCCACCAACAGTGATCTTCTGGTGTAAGGTTTATTATCTATTGACACTGGACTATGTGATCAAATTATACGTTGAAGCCATGCTATAGCGCATTAAAAAGGTAGCATTTCTTTTACCAATTTTTTTTCCTTAGATCATTATTTTTTGTCCTCTTCCTTCTTACTTATGATCACTATATATGTTAAATATTCTTGTGCAATTTTAAAAGCCTCTGTTGGACTTATGTATAAATCTATACTCTTTATAGATCTTTTATATGTGGACTGCCACCAACAGTGATCTTCTGGTGAAAGGTTTATTATCTATTGACACTGGACTATGTGATCAAATTATACGTTGAAGCCATGCTATAGCGCATTAAAAAGGTAGCATTTCTTTTACCAATTTTTTTCTTTAGATCATTATTTTTTGTCCTCTTCCTTCTTACTTATGATCACTATATATGTTAAATATTCTTGTGCAATTTTAAAAGCCTCTGTTGGACTTATGTATAAATCTATACTCTTTATAGATCTTTTATATGTAGACTGCCACCAACAGTGATCTTCTGGTGCAAGGTTTATTATCTATTGACACTGGACTATGTGATCAAATTATACGTTGAAGCCATGCTATAGCGCATTAAAAAGGTAGCATTTCTTTTACCAATTTTTTTTCCTTAGATCATTATTTGTTATCCTCTTCGTCCTTACTTATGATCACTATATATGTTAAATATTCTTGTGCAATTTTAAAAGCCTATGTTGGACTTATGTATAAATCTATACTCTTTATAGATCTTTTATATGTAGACTGCCACCAACAGTGATCTTCTGGTGTAAGGTTTATTATCTATTGACACTGGACTATGTGATCAAATTATACGTTGAAGCCATGCTATAGCACATTAGAAAGGTAGCATTTCTTTTACCAATTTTTTTTCCTTAGATCATTATTTTTTGTCCTCTTCCTTCTTACTTATGATCACTATATATGTTAAATATTCTTGTGCAATTTTAAAAGCCTCTGTTGGACTTATGTATAAATCTGTACTCTTTATAGATCTTTTATATGTGGACTGCCACCAACAGTGATCTTCTGGTGAAAGGTTTATTATCTATTGACACTGGACTATGTGATCAAATTATACGTTGGAGCCATGCTATAGCACATTAGAAAGGTAGCATTTCTTTTACCAATTTTTTTTTCCTTAGATCATTATTTGTTATCCTCTTCGTCCTTACTTATGATCACTATATATGTTAAATATTCTTGTGCAATTTTAAAAGCCTCTGTTGGACTTATGTATAAATCTATACTCTTTATAGATCTTTTATATGTGGACTGCCACCAACAGTGATCTTCTGGTGAAAGGTTTATTATCTATTGACACTGGACTATGTGATCAAATTATACGTTGAAGCCATGCTATAGCACATTAGAAAGGTAGCATTTCTTTTACCAATTTTTTTTTTCCTTAGATCATTATTTGTTATCCTCTTCGTCCTTACTTATGATCACTATATATGTTAAATATTCTTGTGCAATTTTAAAAGCCTATGTTGGACTTATGTATAAATCTATACTCTTTATAGATCTTTTATATGTAGACTGCCACCAACAGTGATCTTCTGGTGTAAGGTTTATTATCTATTGACACTGGACTATGTGATCAAATTATACGTTGAAGCCATGCTATAGCACATTAGAAAGGTAGCATTTCTTTTACCAATTTTTTTTCCTTAGATCATTATATTTTGTCCTCTTCCTTCTTACTTATGATCACTATATATGTTAAATATTCTTGTGCAATTTTAAAAGCCTATGTTGGACTTATGTATAAATCTATACTCTTTATAGATCTTTTATATGTAGACTGCCACCAACAGTGATCTTCTGGTGTAAGGTTTATTATCTATTGACACTGGACTATGTGATCAAATTATACGTTGAAGCCATGCTATAGCACATTAGAAAGGTAGCATTTCTTTTACCAATTTTTTTTTCCTTAGATCATTATTTGTTATCCTCTTCGTCCTTACTTATGATCACTATATATGTTAAATATTCTTGTGCAATTTTAAAAGCCTATGTTGGACTTATGTATAAATCTATACTCTTTATAGATCTTTTATATGTAGACTGCCACCAACAGTGATCTTCTGGTGTAAGGTTTATTATCTATTGTCACTGGACTATGTGATCATATTATACGATGAAGCCATACTATAGGGCATTAGAAAGGTAGCATTTCTTTTACCAATTTTTTTCTTTAGATCATTATTTTTTGTCCTCTTCCTTCTTACTTATGATCACTATATATGTTAAATATTCTTGTGCAATTTTAAAAGCCTCTGTTGGACTTATGTATAAATCTGTACTCTTTATAGATCTTTTATATGTAGACTGCCACCAACAGTGATCTTCTGGTGTAAGGTTTATTATCTATTGACACTGGACTATGTGATCAAATTATACGTTGAAGCCATGCTATAGCGCATTAAAAAGGTAGCATTTCTTTAACCAATTTTTTTCTTTAGATCATTATTTTTTGTCCTCTTCCTTCTTACTTATGATCACTATATATGTTAAATATTCTTGTGCAATTTTAAAAGCCTCTGTTGGACTTATGTATAAATCTATACTCTTTATAGATCTTTTATATGTGGACTGCCACCAACAGTGATCTTCTGGTGAAAGGTTTATTATCTATTGACACTGGACTATGTGATCAAATTATACGTTGAAGCCATGCTATAGCGCATTAAAAAGGTAGCATTTCTTTTACCAATTTTTTTCTTTAGATCATTATTTTTTGTCCTCTTCCTTCTTACTTATGATCACTATATATGTTAAATATTCTTGTGCAATTTTAAAAGCCTCTGTTGGACTTATGTATAAATCTATACTCTTTATAGATCTTTTATATGTGGACTGCCACCAACAGTGATCTTCTGGTGAAAGGTTTATTATCTATTGACACTGGACTATGTGATCAAATTATACGTTGAAGCCATGCTATAGCACATTAGAAAGGTAGCATTTCTTTTACCAATTTTTTTTTCCTTAGATCATTATTTGTTATCCTCTTCGTCCTTACTTATGATCACTATATATGTTAAATATTTTTGTGCAATTTTAAAAGCCTATGTTGGACTTATGTATAAATCTATACTCTTTATAGATCTTTTATATGTAGACTGCCACCAACAGTGATCTTCTGGTGTAAGGTTTATTATCTATTGACACTGGACTATGTGATCAAATTATACGTTGAAGCCATGCTATAGCACATTAAAAAGGTAGCATTTCTTTTACCAATTTTTTTTCCTTAGATCATTATTTTTTGTCCACTTCCTTCTTACTTATGATCACTATATATGTTAAATATTCTTGTGCAATTTTAAAAGCCTCTGTTGGACTTATGTATAAATCTATACTCTTTATAGATCTTTTATATGTAGACTGCCACCAACAGTGATCTTCTGGTGTAAGGTTTATTATCTATTGACACTGGACTATGTGATCAAATTATACGTTGAAGCCATGCTATAGCGCATTAAAAAGGTAGCATTTCTTTTACCAATTTTTTTTCCTTAGATCATTATTTTTTGTCCTCTTCCTTCTTACTTATGATCACTATATATGTTAAATATTCTTGTGCAATTTTAAAAGCCTCTGTTGGACTTATGTATAAATCTATACTCTTTATAGATCTTTTATATGTGGACTGCCACCAACAGTGATCTTCTGGTGAAAGGTTTATTATCTATTGACACTGGACTATGTGATCAAATTATACGTTGAAGCCATGCTATAGCGCATTAAAAAGGTAGCATTTCTTTTACCAATTTTTTTCTTTAGATCATTATTTTTTGTCCTCTTCCTTCTTACTTATGATCACTATATATGTTAAATATTCTTGTGCAATTTTAAAAGCCTCTGTTGGACTTATGTATAAATCTATACTCTTTATAGATCTTTTATATGTAGACTGCCACCAACAGTGATCTTCTGGTGTAAGGTTTATTATCTATTGACACTGGACTATGTGATCAAATTATACGTTGAAGCCATGCTATAGCGCATTAAAAAGGTAGCATTTCTTTTACCAATTTTTTTCTTTAGATCATTATTTTTTGTCCTCTTCCTTCTTACTTATGATCACTATATATGTTAAATATTCTTGTGCAATTTTAAAAGCCTCTGTTGGACTTATGTATAAATCTATACTCTTTATAGATCTTTTGTATGTGGACTGCCACCAACAGTGATCTTCTGGTGAAAGGTTTATTATCTATTGACACTGGACTATGTGATCAAATTATACGTTGGAGCCATGCTATAGCACATTAGAAAGGTAGCATTTCTTTTACCAATTTTTTTTTCCTTAGATCATTATTTGTTATCCTCTTCGTCCTTACTTATGATCACTATATATGTTAAATATTCTTGTGCAATTTTAAAAGCGTATGTTGGACTTATGTATAAATCTATACTCTTTATAGATCTTTTATATGTAGACTGCCACCAACAGTGATCTTCTGGAGTAAGGTTTATTATCTATTGACACTGGACTATGTGATCAAATTATACGTTGAAGCCATGCTATAGCACATTAGAAAGGTAGCATTTCTTTTACCAATTTTTTTTCCTTAGATCATTATTTTTTGTCCTCTTCCTTCTTACTTATGATCACTATATATGTTAAATATTCTTGTGCAATTTTAAAAGCCTCTGTTGGACTTATGTATAAATCTATACTCTTTATAGATCTTTTATATGTAGACTGCCACCAACAGTGATCTTCTGGTGTAAGGTTTATTATCTATTGACACTGGACTATGTGATCAAATTATACGTTGAAGCCATGCTATAGCGCATTAAAAAGGTAGCATTTCTTTAACCAATTTTTTTCTTTAGATCATTATTTTTTGTCCTCTTCCTTCTTACTTATGATCACTATATATGTTAAATATTCTTGTGCAATTTTAAAAGCCTCTGTTGGACTTATGTATAAATCTATACTCTTTATAGATCTTTTATATGTGGACTGCCACCAACAGTGATCTTCTGGTGAAAGGTTTATTATCTATTGACACTGGACTATGTGATCAAATTATACGTTGAAGCCATGCTATAGCGCATTAAAAAGGTAGCATTTCTTTTACCAATTTTTTTCTTTAGATCATTATTTTTTGTCCTCTTCCTTCTTACTTATGATCACTATATATGTTAAATATTCTTGTGCAATTTTAAAAGCCTCTGTTGGACTTATGTATAAATCTATACTCTTTATAGATCTTTTATATGTGGACTGCCACCAACAGTGATCTTCTGGTGAAAGGTTTATTATCTATTGACACTGGACTATGTGATCAAATTATACGTTGAAGCCATGCTATAGCACATTAGAAAGGTAGCATTTCTTTTACCAATTTTTTTTCCTTAGATCATTATTTGTTATCCTCTTCGTCCTTACTTATGATCACTATATATGTTAAATATTTTTGTGCAATTTTAAAAGCCTATGTTGGACTTATGTATAAATCTATACTCTTTATAGATCTTTTATATGTAGACTGCCACCAACAGTGATCTTCTGGTGTAAGGTTTATTATCTATTGACACTGGACTATGTGATCAAATTATACGTTGAAGCCATGCTATAGCACATTAAAAAGGTAGCATTTCTTTTACCAATTTTTTTTCCTTAGATCATTATTTTTTGTCCTCTTCCTTCTTACTTATGATCACTATATATGTTAAATATTCTTGTGCAATTTTAAAAGCCTCTGTTGGACTTATGTATAAATCTATACTCTTTATAGATCTTTTATATGTAGACTGCCACCAACAGTGATCTTCTGGTGTAAGGTTTATTATCTATTGACACTGGACTATGTGATCAAATTATACGTTGAAGCCATGCTATAGCGCATTAAAAAGGTAGCATTTCTTTTACCAATTTTTTTTCCTTAGATCATTATTTTTTGTCCTCTTCCTTCTTACTTATGATCACTATATATGTTAAATATTCTTGTGCAATTTTAAAAGCCTCTGTTGGACTTATGTATAAATCTATACTCTTTATAGATCTTTTATATGTGGACTGCCACCAACAGTGATCTTCTGGTGAAAGGTTTATTATCTATTGACACTGGACTATGTGATCAAATTATACGTTGAAGCCATGCTATAGCGCATTAAAAAGGTAGCATTTCTTTTACCAATTTTTTTCTTTAGATCATTATTTTTTGTCCTCTTCCTTCTTACTTATGATCACTATATATGTTAAATATTCTTGTGCAATTTTAAAAGCCTCTGTTGGACTTATGTATAAATCTATACTCTTTATAGATCTTTTATATGTAGACTGCCACCAACAGTGATCTTCTGGTGTAAGGTTTATTATCTATTGACACTGGACTATGTGATCAAATTATACGTTGAAGCCATGCTATAGCGCATTAAAAAGGTAGCATTTCTTTTACCAATTTTTTTCTTTAGATCATTATTTTTTGTCCTCTTCCTTCTTACTTATGATCACTATATATGTTAAATATTCTTGTGCAATTTTAAAAGCCTCTGTTGGACTTATGTATAAATCTATACTCTTTATAGATCTTTTGTATGTGGACTGCCACCAACAGTGATCTTCTGGTGAAAGGTTTATTATCTATTGACACTGGACTATGTGATCAAATTATACGTTGGAGCCATGCTATAGCACATTAGAAAGGTAGCATTTCTTTTACCAATTTTTTTTTCCTTAGATCATTATTTGTTATCCTCTTCGTCCTTACTTATGATCACTATATATGTTAAATATTCTTGTGCAATTTTAAAAGCGTATGTTGGACTTATGTATAAATCTATACTCTTTATAGATCTTTTATATGTAGACTGCCACCAACAGTGATCTTCTGGAGTAAGGTTTATTATCTATTGACACTGGACTATGTGATCAAATTATACGTTGAAGCCATGCTATAGCACATTAGAAAGGTAGCATTTCTTTTACCAATTTTTTTTCCTTAGATCATTATTTTTTGTCCTCTTCCTTCTTACTTATGATCACTATATATGTTAAATATTCTTGTGCAATTTTAAAAGCCTCTGTTGGACTTATGTATAAATCTATACTCTTTATAGATCTTTTATATGTGGACTGCCACCAACAGTGATCTTCTGGTGAAAGGTTTATTATCTATTGACACTGGACTATGTGATCAAATTATACGTTGGAGCCATGCTATAGCACATTAGAAAGGTAGCATTTCTTTTACCAATTTTTTTTTCCTTAGATCATTATTTGTTATCCTCTTCGTCCTTACTTATGATCACTATATATGTTAAATATTCTTGTGCAATTTTAAAAGCCTCTGTTGGACTTATGTATAAATCTATACTCTTTATAGATCTTTTATATGTGGACTGCCACCAACAGTGATCTTCTGGTGAAAGGTTTATTATCTATTGACACTGGACTATGTGATCAAATTATACGTTGAAGCCATGCTATAGCACATTAGAAAGGTAGCATTTCTTTTACCAATTTTTTTTTCCTTAGATCATTATTTGTTATCCTCTTCGTCCTTACTTATGATCACTATATATGTTAAATATTCTTGTGCAATTTTAAAAGCCTATGTTGGACTTATGTATAAATCTATACTCTTTATAGATCTTTTATATGTAGACTGCCACCAACAGTGATCTTCTGGTGTAAGGTTTATTATCTATTGACACTGGACTATGTGATCAAATTATACGTTGAAGCCATGCTATAGCGCATTAAAAAGGTAGCATTTCTTTTACCAATTTTTTTCTTTAGATCATTATTTTTTGTCCTCTTCCTTCTTACTTATGATCACTATATATGTTAAATATTCTTGTGCAATTTTAAAAGCCTCTGTTGGACTTATGTATAAATCTATACTCTTTATAGATCTTTTATATGTGGACTGCCACCAACAGTGATCTTCTGGTGAAAGGTTTATTATCTATTGACACTGGACTATGTGATCAAATTATACGTTGAAGCCATGCTATAGCACATTAGAAAGGTAGCATTTCTTTTACCAATTTTTTTTTCCTTAGATCATTATTTGTTATCCTCTTCGTCCTTACTTATGATCACTATATATGTTAAATATTCTTGTGCAATTTTAAAAGCCTATGTTGGACTTATGTATAAATCTATACTCTTTATAGATCTTTTATATGTAGACTGCCACCAACAGTGATCTTCTGGTGTAAGGTTTATTATCTATTGACACTGGAATATGTGATCAAATTATACGTTGAAGCCATGCTATAGCACATTAGAAAGGTAGCATTTCTTTTACCAATTTTTTTTCCTTAGATCATTATTTTTTGTCCTCTTCCTTCTTACTTATGATCACTATATATGTTAAATATTCTTGTGCAATTTTAAAAGCCTATGTTGGACTTATGTATAAATCTATACTCTTTATAGATCTTTTATATGTAGACTGCCACCAACAGTGATCTTCTGGTGTAAGGTTTATTATCTATTGACACTGGACTATGTGATCAAATTATACGTTGAAGCCATGCTATAGCACATTAGAAAGGTAGCATTTCTTTTACCAATTTTTTTTCCTTAGATCATTATTTTTTGTCCTCTTCCTTCTTACTTATGATCACTATATATGTTAAATATTCTTGTGCAATTTTAAAAGCCTCTGTTGGACTTATGTATAAATCTATACTCTTTATAGATCTTTTATATGTGGACTGCCACCAACAGTGATCTTCTGGTGAAAGGTTTATTATCTATTGACACTGGACTATGTGATCAAATTATACGTTGAAACCATGCTATAGCACATTAGAAAGGTAGCATATCTTTTACCAATTTTTTTTCCTTAGATCATTATTTGTTATCCTCTTCGTCCTTACTTATGATCACTATATATGTTAAATATTCTTGTGCAATTTTAAAAGCCTCTGTTGGACTTATGTATAAATCTATACTCTTTATAGATCTTTTATATGTGGACTGCCACCAACAGTGATCTTCTGGTGAAAGGTTTATTATCTATTGACACTGGACTATGTGATCAAATTATACGTTGAAACCATGCTATAGCACATTAGAAAGGTAGCATATCTTTTACCAATTTTTTTTCCTTAGATCATTATTTGTTATCCTCTTCGTCCTTACTTATGATCACTATATATGTTAAATATTCTTGTGCAATTTTAAAAGCCTATGTTGGACTTATGTATAAATCTATACTCTTTATAGATCTTTTATATGTAGACTGCCACCAACAGTGATCTTCTGGTGTAAGGTTTATTATCTATTGACACTGGACTATGTGATCAAATTATACGTTGAAGCCATGCTATAGCACATTAGAAAGGTAGCATTTCTTTTACCAATTTTTTTTCCTTAGATCATTATTTTTTGTCCTCTTCCTTCTTACTTATGATCACTATATATGTTAAATATTCTTGTGCAATTTTAAAAGCCTCTGTTGGACTTATGTATAAATCTATACTCTTTATAGATCTTTTATATGTGGACTGCCACCAACAGTGATCTTCTGGTGAAAGGTTTATTATCTATTGACACTGGACTATGTGATCAAATTATACGTTGAAACCATGCTATAGCACATTAGAAAGGTAGCATATCTTTTACCAATTTTTTTTCCTTAGATCATTATTTGTTATCCTCTTCGTCTTTACTTATGATCACAATATATGTTAAATATTCTTGTGCAATTTTAAAAGCCTCTGTTGGACTTATGTATAAATCTATACTCTTTATAGATCTTTTATATGTGGACTGCCACCAACAGTGATCTTCTGGTGAAAGGTTTATTATCTATTGACACTGGACTATGTGATCAAATTATACGTTGAAACCATGCTATAGCACATTAGAAAGGTAGCATATCTTTTACCAATTTTTTTTCCTTAGATCATTATTTGTTATCCTCTTCGTCCTTACTTATGATCACTATATATGTTAAATATTCTTGTGCAATTTTAAAAGCCTATGTTGGACTTATGTATAAATCTATACTCTTTATAGACCTTTTATATGTAGACTGCCACCAACAGTGATCTTCTGGTGTAAGATTTATTTTCTATTGACACTGGACTATGTGATCATATTATACGTTGAAGCCATACTATAGAGCATTAGAAAGGTAACAGACCATAAAATATTCCGGAGAGAAAAACGGAGTCATATATTTAGTTCAAAGTTATTATGTTTAGAAAGTTTTGCTCGTTTTCGTGATTCCTAAGAGCGGTTATTTCGATAAATGATCAAAAAATGAGAAAAATTGTTAAAATTTTAAAACCTATTTTTATAAATAAACATTATAACTTCCATTCTCCATTCTCACCATCTTTATTCCATTCAATTTTGATCTGGACCTGCTGCACCTTTTACTTGAATAAAATAAATATATAAGGTGAATACTTAACTGTTGTGCTTGTTCATAGTGACGAAATGGAGACTGCGCAAGTAATAAGCGGTTTTCTATTACTTGTGTCTTATGCGAATTTATGTTTGCTAAATCAGATATAAGGTTTATTTATTTAATAATACGTTTTGAAATATTTTAAAATTATATACCGTTAGAGTCAATCGAATAATTCTGTTAGTAAAGACAAATTACGATACGATTCTATCAGGGAGTTTGATTTTCAAAGCCATTCAACCGAGAAAAAAAAACGACAAAACAGCAAAACTCAACAAAAGCAAACTTTAATTCCCCTACACAATAGTAATTTCTGTAACGACTGAACTGACTATTATCGATATTAATAAACAGCAATTTGTACGCCAACGATAAAGTAATTATAATGGTTCTTGTTATTCTCTTGTTCATGTTTTTTCGCATTTTTTCTATATACGCTTATCACTGCCAGTTGAGGAATAGGCACGATATGGTTATAGACTCTGAAATTGGTTTATTTAATTTATAATTATTAAAAAATCCTTAAATCATTATTTGTTGTCCTCTTCCTTCTTAACATAGTTATGTTGTCTTCTTACTTATGATCACTAAATATGTTAAATATTCTTGCGTAATTTGAAAAGCCTATGTTGAACTTATTTATAAATCTATACTGTTTATAGATCTTTTATATGTAGACTGCCACTAAGAGTGATCTTCTGGTGTAAGGTTCATTTTCTATTGACACTGGACTATGTGATCATATTATACGATGAAGCCATACTATAGGGCATTAGAAAGGTAACAGGCCATAAAATATTGCAGACAGAAAATCGGAGTCATATACTTAGTTAAAAGTTATTATGTTTAGAAAGTAGCGCCCGTTTTCGTGATTCCTGAAAACGATTATTTGGATAAATGATCAAAAAATTAGAAAAATTGTTAAAATTTTAAAACATATTTTTAAAAATAAACATTATATATATATATATATATATATATATATATATATAATATATTGAACAAAATAAATATATAAGGTGAATATTTAACTGTTGTGCTTCTGCATAGTGACGAAATGGAGACTGCGCGAGTAATAAGCGGTTTTCCATTACTTGTGTCTTATGCGAATTTATGTTTGCTAATATCAGATATAAAGTTTATTTATTTAATAAAACGTTTTGAAATATTTTAAAACTATATACAGTTAGAGTCAATCGAATAATTCTGTTAGTAAAGACAAATTACGATACGATTCTATCAGGAAGTTTGATTTTCAACGCCATTCAACCGAGAAAAAAAAACAACAAAACAACCGAACTCAACAAAAGCAAACTCTAATTCCCCTACACAATAGTAATTTCTGTAACGGCTGAACTGACTATTACTGATATTAATAAACAGCAATCTGCACGCCAACAATAAAGTAATTAAAATGGGTTTTGTTATTCTCTTGTTCATGTTTTTTTCGAATTTTTTATATATACGCTTATCAATGTCAGTTGAGGAATAGGCACGATATGGTTATAGAATCTGAACTTGGTTTTTTTTTTCAGTTCTAGAATTACTAATATTAGCGATAAAAATTGGATAATTATTGTTGATCTAGTTTATAATCAAAATATTATAATATTCGATTATCTTACATATCCCTAGAGTATTAGAAATAGTAGTTGAGCAAATTTTTTTTATTATGGGCAATAAGTATTATTGTTCGATTTCTGTTATATAATATAACAATCCTAACATGTAGAAGATCACTTCAGTAAGTGATCTGCTGTAAAATTTATAATCTAAATCTTATTCTAGATACTATTCTAACTTATTTTAAAGTATATCCTAACTTATTCTTATGACTATTCTAACTTATTCTAGAAATTATAAAATTTCGCTCTATGTGTCTATTAACCAGTTCGTATGGTAGTTTGCGTTTGAGCCTACACGCTTCATTGTCATCGCGCACATTTAACTGTTTGGCGAGTGCATTAGGATGCAGTAATAGTCTTTCAGAGTTCATCGCACTAACACTTCGAATCACACTCGTTATGGGTTTTATGGGGATATCGCGTTGAATCAGTTTGTTGGACTCCTAATATGGGGTATCGACGATGACTCGCAACACTTTATTCTGGAACCTCTGGAGGATATCTATGTTAGATTTGCTAGTAGTACTCTACAGTTCAATACCATAGGTCCAGATGGGCCTAAGTATTGACTTATACAGCAAAACCTTGTTATCTAATGATAATTTAGATTTACGCCCTATTAGCCAATACATTTGGTTTAGTTTAAGCCCAAGCTGTTTGCGTTTTGTCACAATATGTTTTTTCCAAGTCAGACGTCGATCAAATTGCATTCCCAGATATTTAACGCTGTCTGCTTGCGGATGTTCATGATTATTCAATTTTACTGAGGGACATCTTCTTCTGCAAAGGGTGAATGTCATATGGGTAGATTTTGCCTAATTTGCTTTGATACGCCACGTTTTCAACCACAATTCGACTTTGTTAAGATGAGGTTGAAGGTTTTTTTGTGGCTGATATTGGATCCTCGTGTGATGATAAAACCTTGTGCAAATATAAAATATAACAAATATATATATATGATACGTTGCCAGAAAAATGGAAAAAAATGTTGAAAATTATGGAAAGTGTTATAATATATTTAACCATTAATTGATAAATGCCTTTTTAAAGTGACAAAATTATCAAAGAACATCCAAGCTCCTAATTTCTAAGAGGCATCGAGATATAGGTAATGATGGCGACCATTTTAGAAAGGCATAGTGAACATAACTCGAATTTCAGAGTTATCAACAGCAGTGTATGAGAATATAAAACAGGTTAACTTTTAATAAGGTAAATATATATTTGTTTAATTTTTTTTCATGCTATTTAATATTTCGAAAATTATAAGATATTAGTAATAGAAGACTAGTTAGCGTATTATATTATTCATAACACTTAAATAGAACTTTAATATACTTTATTAATATATTATAATTTTCTTAATAATAAATCGTAAACATTTTCCTTATACCTAGTATTTTTTACTCTGTGTTTTCCTTAATTTATTATTTGTTGTCCCCTTCCTTCTTAAGATACTTATGATCACTACGGCTAATTATTAGAATTCTATGATTGTATATATATATTGAGTACATATCTTCATTGTAATTTCACTATTTCTATTTAATTTTCGATGTTTCTGTCATACCATAACAGTCACAGTTTGTAGATATACCTCACTCAAATAGTGTTTTGCTCTATAACTAAAACATATGTTAAATATTCTTTTGCTATTTTAAAATCCTATATTGAACTTATTTATAAACCTATGCGGTTTATAGATATTTTATATTTAGACCGCTACTAACAGTGATCACAAGAAAATCAAGATAAGGTTTCTTAGAAAGGTAACAGACCATAAAATATTCCAGAAATCAGGAGAAAATTGGGGTCATATACTGAGTTAAAAGTTATTATGTTTAGAAAGTGGTGATTTTAGAACGTTGTTTTCATGATTCCTAAAAACGGTTATTTGGATAATTTTTTTATGGCATTTTTATTAGATACGCTTAGTACAATCTTAATTTACAATTAACTTATTACTACTTTTCCTATGTACATGGATTAATTCACAAGCAAGACGAGTGCAAGAAAATACATCAATATGTATTCCTCAATTTTAAAATTATAATACGTTATAGCTATATTTTACACTTTATATAAGTTCGTAGGGTCTGGTTCGCTTCAATCTCCTGACATCCTGCGCGCTGTCCAGCAGTTGTATTGCTTCCATGTTACTATGATTTAGTAACCTTCTTTCGTGTTTCAAGGCGAAATCTTGGATAACTTCGCAAATCCATCCATTTGATTTCCAGGTCATCGTGCAATTCTTCGTTGGTTACGTAGCGATAGGCATTGGTACTCAATCGAAGAACTTCGTTTTGGCAGCATTGTATGACTAGATGATTTGAATTTTTATTGCAACCCCATATTTGAACCCCATAGGTCCAAATTGGCTTTATAATTGTCTTATAGATCAACCTCTTTGATTTTAGATAAAGTTGAGACTATCTTCCGACTAACCAGTATAGTTGTTTTATTTTGGTTCTAATGTGTTTTGCTTTTTGTCTAACGTGATATTTCCAATTTAATCTACTGTCAAAATAGATTCCAAGGTATTTAGTTGATTCTGCTTGAGTTATCGGGCATCCATCAATTGATATAATTAAGTTTTTTTTATTTCGCCGCAATGCACAATTAACGTGGACGGATTTGTAGCTATTAAGTTGAATTTTCCAATATATATATATATATATATATATATATATATAGGCATATGTATGTGGTAATACGAATAATCGTTATTGTTATCTTAAAAGCAGCCTAACACTTCGACAATTCAAATTTCCACTTCATCCATTCTCGCCATCTTTATTCCATTCAATTTTCCCCAGAAAACTTTAAATCAATCCAGATAGAAATTCGCGCTCGACGGGTGAGCTTTTATTTCTCCCTGTTATTACAGCTGCCAGGTAATCTCGGATAATTACCTTTTCATATTGAAAATATCAATTTTCAATTATGCGCAAGATTTGGGCCGGTCGATGGAAAAGTTCGAGTCCGATTTTGACGAATTCCGCTCCGACCTAATTTCAATATGATTCGTTGAAATGGTGACAAAATCGCTTTTAACTTCAACAATTGTTTTTTAACATCGGGGTAAAAGCAGTAATGATAACGGACTCACAATCTGTTTAATATTATTTTTAGATTAGCAAAATATATCAGCCTCTTTTATATATAACTGGATATATAGAGTTTATGTTTAGTTATAGGATTTTATGAGCTATTGTTCTGCTGTACTACTTCAGTAGTTGGTTATCTAACAAAAATATATTTGGTTAAGATATTTGACGTTTGTAAACTTGCACCAGTTAAGCTGTGTTGACAACAATACATCGCATTAGCTGCTAGTTTAATTAAAATAAAGAAAATTTTCTTATTATTTTATATTTTCATTACAATTTTTCGCCTATATTGGATATTTTCGCCTAGAACCACATTTTAAGGTTTGCATACCTATTATTTTTGCTGATTGTTGTTGTTATGGAGGGCTTTAAAGCTTTAATTAACTAACGAAATCATTGGTTTATAATTAGGCAAAATACTAGCTATTTGAAAGTAATTATCTATTTTCCCAATGATGGATGTAACATTCTCATAATGCATTTTTTATTTTATTTTTTTGGGGATAAAATTGTTTTAACTTAACTATCTGGTTTCATTTTAATTTATGTCAATTTGGGAACAATGCCATATATCTTACAAGAAAAATATATACGCTGGTAACTTGTTTTAGGCGTATGACAAGCATGCCACAAGTTTTTAACGAATGTTTTTTTTAAAATAAACTAATGATCTAAAAATGCTTCCGAAGCGATATGTACAGATGTTAATATATTATCTCCATCTCTAACATACTCTTTAGAACTAAACAAAATTGATGCGAAAAGTTGATAACTGAACGGGTAAAGATCTAGATCTATTACGGCAGGTGTGATATGTCCCATCCAGCAGCTTTCAAGGCTTGCTTGACCGGTTTTGTTTTATGAGACAGTGCGTTATCGTGTTATAAAATGACTTTACCGCATCTTCGGGCCAATTCTTGACATTTATCGATTAATGCATGTTCAAAATTGATCCACCGCGCCTTTCTGGATCTACTAAATATATTGCATTGCCTTGTGACCAAAACGATTTGGCTTTGGAGTCGATTGGCCCGTATTGCCAGGTGATAACCGCGCTTGTAGGAATTTTAGTGCCTTAGAATTTTCAAAATAAATTCACTTTTCATTAACCGACACTACTCACAGACGATCATACGATTTTTCGGTTTTTGCCTGTCATTCAGGAGGTGTGACACTCATCTTCCCATCTTCTGAATTTCACCAATTGCTCATGATCGGTCGGTAATCGTTTATTGTGCCACATCTAATGCTTCTGCCAATTCTTTTTCGGTTCGGGTTGAGTCTTCATCCAATAATTCTTGTAGTTTCGCATCTTCAAACTTTTTCGGTCTACCAGAACGTTCTGTCTTGCACATGGAAATCACCAATTTTGAATTTTCGAAACAATGCGTCACATGTTTTAGATTGAGTTGTTCAAAGATTAGAGATGTTCAAGATTAGAGCATGCCCACCCTAAGTTTCTACCAGCAAACGATAACTTTTAGCGGCTTTTTCATTTTGATTAAATTTGAAAAATAATGCGTGCCGCAAATACACGTTTTGTATTATTTGTTATTTTCGTCAAATATAACAAGTATAGTTTTGAAGCTTGATGTGAGTAGAATAAAGTGACATATCTGTCAAATCGTAACATTGGATATTTATGCCTAGCGATATCTGTTAGAAAAATTGGTAGTGACTTTCCGGTGTACCTGGTAGTTCGTTTATATACTATCATCTGTATCCCTCCAGGTAATTTCGCCTTCAGACTACAGGCCCAACAGCCTGCTCAGTTCAGTCTCGAAGATTGCAGAACGAGCCATCCTACTAGCACTAAACCGGTTCGCTGAGCAGAACCACATCATCCAGCCGTCCAATATGGGTTCAGAACCAAACACTCCTGTGCTCATCAGACTACTCGCTTGGCCGCTCACATCCAAAACACCAATAGACTTGATAATACTCCTAAGGTTATTCTTGTCGGAATGATCCTTAAAAGTAAGGGCGGAAAAAGTCATCTCTAGCACTAAAATAATCAGTTCGGAGTCTCCCAGGGTTCCCCTTTAGCGCCTGACTTTTTTAGCTTCTATGTAGCCGATATTCCAATGAAAAAGAATGTGGAAACCGTACAATACGTGGATGACACAGACATTTTCTCAAGTGCTCATTGCTCAGATTGGGCGCACATCAGACTTTAGGGTCAATTTTCCGCAGTCGTGAAATAGTTAAGATTTTGGAGATTAGAAATTAACCACTAAAAAGTTCAAGTCGCAACTTTTCACTACAAGAAGGATGTCAGGATACATAAGCTTCAAGTGGACAAAATACCAATCGCTTGGTGCGATAAGGTCACTTATTTAGGTCTCATTTTTTACCACTGATTCACCTGGAGATCCCGAATAAATGAAGCTGCATCCAAAGGCTATGTTCTGAACCCTCTTCTATGCTGTCGAAGCAAACTTGCTCCAATAATTAAAGTTCTTTTTTACAAGAGCTTAATCAGATTAAT
Organism: Rhynchophorus ferrugineus; assembly: GCF_030347505.1. Lineage (NCBI taxonomy): Eukaryota > Metazoa > Arthropoda > Insecta > Coleoptera > Curculionidae > Rhynchophorus > Rhynchophorus ferrugineus. Next base: position 81,866,368 of record NW_027472580.1, on the reverse strand, counting down.
TGTTAGGGCCCTGTTCGGGTCAAACACTTGCGCTAAGCCTGGCCAAAAAGCTGCAAGTGATGCAGAACAAAATATTCCATCAAGCACTGTAGGCCCCATGGTTCGTTAGAAACTCCCAAATTCATAGAGAGGCAGACACCTCACCAGTGACCGAATTTGTGAATCATATTTTCGATAAATTCCTACAATCCTCAGTTCTTTCTGAAATAGTTAAACGGCCAAAAGCCGCCCTCCGCTCCCCAGAACCCTGCCTTCACGGGCATCTCAAGAATTCCAGTTGAAATCAGTAAAGGTTTTTAAAACCAGCTGGGTCAAAGATAAAAAATCCTAAAATATCCTAGATCTTATGTTTGACCTTGAAAACCTTTACACTTACTACTTTTTAATTTTAATTTCTGTAATAGTGAAAAACCTAACAATACGTTCCTTCTGTTTATTGCAAGCGAGATTTTCCAGTCTCTTTTTTATGTTCATTGTTTACACTATTTTAAGTGGAAGGACTTTATATCGAATCGTGGGGAAAAAACTATGCGGAAAAAAGAGTTAAATTGTCGAGAACTGGCAGCAAGTTGGAGTGTAAATCAAATTTTAACGGGTCACTTGTTCCCACTCAAATTTCCAGATCGAAATATAAAACAGAAATATGACGATCGAACTGCATTTTTTCCTCTCTTTCTCTCACTCTCCCTCTGTCCGTGTCCCTCGCACTTCAGAAGTCTCTCGCCTCGTGTAAATGAATAGAAGCAGCCGATGGGAACTAAAATAATAATTTACGAGGAAGCAGTTCTCTTTCTGTTCGATTGATTTTATGGTTTTTTGCATGCGAACGCTTTTGGGGCTTAATTGAAAAATTCAATTTCAAGGATCGTAATTTAAGAAATATTAGTTTCTGGTCCAGGAAAAAATATATAACGTTCTAGGACGTTTATTGGTTCCTAAATAAAATTCTGTTGTTAATGAAACGCGCTGGAAAAATCGACTACACTATAAAGACATACTTTATTGGACCCATTTCCGACTTCTTCACTTGATAGATGGGTTATTTTTCGCAGTAAAGTGAGAATTTGAATAATCGTTGCCATTATTACTATTCTTGAGTTAACTTGGAAAGGCATCAGATCAATAAATACATTTATTAGTTCGCACTATTTATAGCATTATGCAAATGCACCATTAAAATAGATGTTTGTCTCCTTGTATTCCCTATCGGAATCAAGTTTTCCGTTAGCCATCATTTAATGTATGAAAACAAATAATAACCACTGGATATCTCTATCGAATATAGGGGTGTATAGTTCCAAAATATTTTCAAAAACGATTTTCTTCAAAACAGAAGTTGTTAAATGATGCCCCATTTTTGTGATATTTTAAGAAATATTTTAAAGTCCCCTCTCTACCAATGAGGGTTTATCTGGACTGGGCTTACAGTTTAACGTGGGCTCCGAAACATAGTCCTCGGCGTTAATACCAATTGGCCAGTGACTGACTTAGAGACCATGCCAGAAGACATCCGGTCATACCCAGCCTGGTTACTGGTGTGACTGGTATGGACTGTTATTCTTTGTCGGATTTTCCACTGTTACCTATAAACACATTTACAATTACAATCACAAACATAAAATATATTCATGCCACAGCAGGCTTCGAACCCGTGATTATCACAACAGTAAGAGAACTGGCCTGTCGCCTTATCCACTGTTAGAGTTTGTTAAGTTTATAATTTATTTTTTATTATTAAGATATTTAATTTATTATTAAGTAATTGATCTTTGAAATCATAATCTTGCATATGTTTCGATGATTCTTCACGAAACTGTTTTGTACATCATTTTTTCTCAAAAAAAAAGTCATCCTAGTGTAGGTGCTCGCATGTATTTTGATCAGCAATATACATTGGCAAGAATGAATAGTATCAATATAAACAACTGTCAAATAACATAAAATAACTGTTAAACTTGATGGTTTTGATATTTTTACTTGAACTAAAATGTGAATTATTGACTGTACATAAATTTAATTTTCGATATTCATTAGTTTGTTTGTTTAAGTTGTTCTTGAAGCCTATGAATAAAGTGTTTCAAACCGTTTATATACGATGGGAAATGTTGAAAAGAGGGAAAATGGGTACCACACGAGTTTGCATTGGTTATCAAGCAAACAACGACAACTTTTGGTGGCGTATGATGATTTCAACTCAAGAGCAAAAAGTTATGGGCTAGTCTAAGCCATGTCATCCACATTGATATCGACATCGAAGTAGAATATTTATAATTATAAAGTTTTGCTATGCATAGGGTGTTATGGATCAGTAAGGTATAGTACTTTGAGTTGTGTAAACGCTTTGAGTTTTATTTGGTTATATCTTGTCGATAATTTGCTTTATAAAAACACAAAGACATACACCATTCAAGGAAATCATAAGTCGTTCCGAATATCTACTGAGAATTCCATCTGGTAATTCGATATTTTAGAACTTTTAATTTTGGATACTCTTAATTTTTCATATATTTAGCAACAGAAATAATTACCATGAATCGAAATATTGTCGATGGTTTTTCGTGGGCTGTATTTGCCACATCTGATATCTACGTGATGTGATAACACGGGACGTTAGGATTTCATAAGCGTTCATTTCTGAAGACGCGACGCTTAGAGCTACCTTTTTTCTGTATCAGTTTATTTAGCTCTGTTATTATTTTCTATTTACAATTCTTCATTTATTATTCTCTATTCATTATCCTCTGCTTATTTATTTACTTATGCATTTATCGTTATCTATTTTATTTTCCTCTATTTTATTATTTCTTCGTACCTTCGTACTTTTTCCAGAACTCTTAAATTACTGCAAATTAGAGATAATAGTTTTAGCGTTGCTACTGTAAATATAAATTATAACTATTTTGTAAACCAGAAACTGTCGCCAAAGGGGCCAAAGTAACATATTGTGTAGTTATGTACTATGGATAATTTGAAGCATGCATAAACGCCACCGAAAGTGGTTTCTGCTATCTCTTGGTGGCAGCGTATCTGGCGTGTGGTTTTCTGCCTTTTTCCTTTGTGCGCATTGCAGATTCATCATAGCTGGAGTTTGAGAAGTGAGGGTAGGAGCAGGAGTATTGCTTATTTATTCATTTGCGATTTTTGCTTTATCCTAGTGAGGCTTACTAACCTTAGTAGCTAGATCTCGTGCATTTGCTTTCATACACTTCATTGCACGTACATTATTGTTAGTATTAGGATATAGGTCGGTACGTCGTACGCTACCTTCCATTCGTACCATGTGAATTTGTTATACGTTATTCTAGCATAGTTTATTGTAAAAATTGATTTGATTTATATATATTATATCAATATTTCTCAGTAAAAGATTGCTTGAAGTGAAAAAGATGATCGAGATACATGCAATCACTTAATATTTGGAAATTATACCTGTGCTAACATGATCACATATTCTGGGGTTCAAAGACTTTCCTTGTCTTTTATTTCAGATTACTTGGATGGCATTTTTTCTAGAATGAAGCAAAATATCTTAATTGGATTGAAAAGCAATGCCAACTAACATTAATAAACAAACATAATTAGAAATATTAATTTAATTGCCCACAGTTATTAAAATATAGTCGCAATATTATTAGGTAATTTTTGTTGTTGATGAAGAAAAAACAATAAAATATCTTCTTAAAAATTAATTTATTAATACTAATTATTTTTATGTTACAATTAGTCATGGGGTACCCATACAAAATGAAAAACAAATCCTTAAGTCTAACGTATTTTTGTTTACTTACCAACAAATCCATCAGCGTTATTTTATTCCTCGAAATTACACAGTTACATAACTTTATACAGTGATCATATTTACAAGGTTTCATTTTCTTAATTATATCTCTCTTAACGTGGGTTCCGAGATTCTTTTGCAAAATTTACAATTACATTCATATTTACAAAAGTAACAAGATGTACGAAACAGGGCAGCTGATTTTTGATAATATCATAAGTAACATGAAAATGTATAGGGTAATCGATACCGGCGACAGTTTATAACGTCCATGGAAACCATTATTTTAGTTTAGTTTGTTGTATTTGAGGACGTGATTTTTTTGTGTGCCTGTAGCATGTTATTTAGTTGTTCGGCGTATAGTACATTTTAGTTCCGTATGTATATACAGTGTTTGAGTTGGTTTGGTTTTTATAGTACATTATGAAGCAGAATGATTTTTAATGTAACGCATTTTTATTTTTTAACTTTTTTAACTCTATTTATTTAATATAAATCAATATATTTTACATTAGTAATTGTTAAACCTATATAGCAGTTTCATGATGTATTACTAAAGAACTGTCACAAAAAGTAAACGTCATGATGACATATATATTTAATGTTTTTCTGAGACTCAAGGACGTTGCAGGATGTATTAGGGCGTCACAAATAAATATTGAGTAATAGTTGTGAAATAATAATAGTTTTTTGATAGAAAATAAAGGGTTATTTTCAATAAGTTTATTTCAGATGAAATTCCGCAGTCTTGTGACCACGCCTTTATCTGCTCTACATTGCTGATATCCAAACAACAAAAGAAACAGCCCTTGGAATATTCCAGCGACCCGTCATTATGCGTAAGGATATATCTCTATATATAAGCGGTAAAAAGTACGGGTGGTGACGATACTATCCACAAATGGGTTAGTTTTGCCTAATGGCTCGGCAAGAAGCAGAACAGATCATATTCAAAATAAAAAACTATGCTGGTTGGATAGAAAATAGTCCCAACTTTACTTAAAATTAAAGAGATTGGTTTATCAGTCTATTATAATGTCTATAGGGCTCAAATATGAATTTGCACTAAAACATCAACCTAACCAAATCAACGATGTCAAAACAAAATTTTTCGATTAATTATCAATACTTATGGCTACGTAACCAACGAAGAACTACACGATGACCCCGAAGTAAAATGGATTTACGAATGCAACTAAAATTTTGCTATTAAGTTATTATTTAGTTTTATAGTAATTGATCTCAACGACATTTGTTCATTTAGTTCCTGGTTACTGAGATGTAGTTACTGATTACTGCCGAATGGATATATACTTCAGTACGATGAATAGACATATTTATTAATAAAAATATACGGGTTTTTGGATAATAATTTTTAAAATGTTTCAGCATGTCAGCGATATCTTGATATTATTAAATATTTTCATTTCAGCTATAAAGATTGCCTACTCTGACTTGAGAAAAAAAAGCAGGTGTGCCATAGAGAAATGTATTGTTATCAATTATTTATCTGGTGTACACTCGGGATTTGCCTACATTTAATAAACACTTTGTTATTACATTTGCAGATGACGTTGCAATCCTACCAATTGGATATATAACATCATCATAACGAACCAATCGAAACGTTATAAGCAGCTATAAAGTAGAATGCAGATTAGAAAAATACCGGATCAAACTTAATAAAAATAAATAAGTGTATATTAAATATACCAATAAAATAATCAAGCACAAGTCATTATTTATTAATAAGCATGTAGTCCCGTATGGAAATACAACTAAATATATTGGCATGAATTTTGGTATTAAACTCAGATAGAAGCCACATGTTAAGAAAAAATGTAAAGAACTCAAGCTAAAGTATATAAACTGTAATGCTTATTTTGTATAAATTCAGTCCTGTCAGTATATAATAAGCATTTACTTTTCCAACAAGTTTTAAAATAAGTGTAGAATCTGCATAACGACTTGAAGACAGAAACTGTCGAGAACGTTATCAAGGACAATACTCAAAGACATGAATAGAGGCTACATCAGCACGTCAATATTGATGTTCTTCAGATCCTGGATAAAGATGGCCTAGTCAGATGAATGAAGAGAATAAAACTATTTGATCTAGCTGAGTGAAGTTGTAAGTAAAACATTAAGAGCAGTTACATAGATGTTAAGCTCAAGGTGTCTATATTAGAATAAGTACTTGGTAATTTTAAGGTCGTGGTAAATTAGAATAAAACAAATGGCTTACTAGTAATAATTTGCTAGTTTGCTATAATAAATAACTAAAGAAAATCAGTCATTATTCCTCAGACAGTAGAACATATCTCTTTAAGACGTATGGGATTCTTAAAGGAATCTCTTGTTACCAGACCTTCTTTCTACCAAACTTGATTTCCCTAAATAATAAAAAAGATTTTTATATGTTTCCTCTTTATAAACATTCTCTGGTTTATTTCCAAATACAAAATGATTTTCAATCAAATATCTGTATATTCAAGTAAATATTACATTATTAATTTAGTACTGTTGTTCTTGATATATCTTACTTGTTTGAATGGGCTTCTTTTGTTTTATCACTTAGTTCTTCTTGCTTAATGGGAAATAAAAATCACGATCGTAAAACCCTGAACTGAAATAAAATAACGAACATATATATATAATTTTCGATTGTAGCTTATAGTTTTGTTGTCTTCTTCGGTATCATATTTCGCATTTTATGAATAGTTGAACTTTGTCAGTCCATGAAAAACTGAAACTTTACGAACAGAAAATCCGAAAGTATGTATCCGGATGTTTTTATCGCGTAAGCGACCCTGTTTCGTTCACGTATCCCAACACCAACCCTAGGAAACGAGTTTCTTAAACAAAAACAAACATAATCGTAAACAGGGACAAGCCGACGGCGATGGTGACAACCGATGATCCAGACGCAGTCGGTGCATACGACAATACTTCTCCCAAGTTTTCCAGTTTTTCTATATTCCTCGGATTTCCCTGGCTGCTCGGCAAGCTGATATCTGCAACAGAGAAAGACAGAGTTGTACAGAGTGAGCGAGAACCCAGGAAGAAAAAAGGAAAGATAAAAAAACAGATCAACGATAAGAACAGTTATACTTTGGTTTAGTTCGCGCGTTCTTTTCGCGATTTCTTTCAGAGGCGAACTTTAAATTGTCCATCGTCAAATAAAGAACTGGTTGGCGGGCGGATTAAGTTGGCAATACCGAATCCCCAGTTTCGCTCGTAAAACTTTCGGCTCGTTATACGGAAAGTTCAAATTGAAATAGATTTGCGTGCTCGTCATTATCATCCACGTCCTCGACAATAGAGTAAAGGTTTTTTGTACTATTTTGGCTGAAAAAAATCTCGGGAATTGTTGAATAAAACACTAAACTTCCATTTATTTATCAATAATTATTTAGTCGTCTTCAATGCTTATATTATGATTTAATAACTTTCAAGTATTTCAATCATCTCCTCCACGGCTTTTCTTCTATTAATTAATTTGACTTTATTAATCAACAGAGAAGGTTACCTTCCAGAGTAGCATATTCATTATTCATATTCATTTTTTCATATTATTATTCATATTCATTACTTTTCATTGTTGTTGTTGTTTATGTTGATTGATTTTGTGAAATGTGTTAATTTGTGTAACCATATATCATATAGTCTATTCAAAGTTTTTTTAGTAATGCGTCGTAGATGTTTGTGACGTTGAAATACCATAAGGTTGCCGTTTGGCTTTGACATACAAGAAAATTCTAATCTAAATGAAATAATTGAACAAAAATGTTTCCAAATATAATTTATTTTAACATTATACTATATCTAAAAACTACAGTTAATTATACAGCCACAATAATTTATAGGTAAGAGTTATAACCTCTTATCACTATTGCTTTCAAGAATTTTGCACATGTCTGATAGCTGGTCACCGTCCGGTTGTCAGATGTACGCTGAATTATTCAAAATATAATTATTACAGGTTATAAACCGGCAAACACTATTTTCTCCGTAATATATCATATTACTTTGTTTGAATATGCCGAAAACAATAGATATTCCGGGTCGCAAATTGATTGCGGCTTTAATAGGTTATTTCGAAAAGGAATCAGATAACGGAGGCCCCTTTCGTCGGTAAATTCCGTTAGTGAGGTAATTATTGATGATATTAAATAATATAAGTCCCTACAATTTTATTGAAAATGTTTTTAGCGGGTTGCTGCAGTGCTAAATATTACTGTGGGTAGTGTGAATAACATCACTTACAAAATGAAGAATAATACGTTAGATTCACCCAAGTCCGTCTACATATAAAGTGGGTGACGAATCTTGACTATCTTAATAGTGGATTTTAGTGAAAATTCCCTCTGGAAAGTATACATAAAAGAATTAGGGGCATGCAGCTGTGATGATGTAAGACATCCTTTCATACACTCTTACAGGGCATAGTGTTTAAATGGTGTAAAGATAACCCTCGGATTGGTTTAATGGAACTTCCAGACATTACCTTAAAAATAATGCAATTAAAGTAATAAAATAATTAAGAAACTTGAATATTTCAAAATGGTTCATTGTGGCACTCTTGGCAAGACAGTAACAGAAAAAGTGTAAAGACAATACAAATTGATGGAAAAGGGTAAAAGTTACAATAGCATTCAATTGGGTTATATTAGTCATTATATTTATTAATAGTTAAATTCAGATATATTACTGATTGAGAAGGATATTCCATCAAAAACTGTTTGGATATGTGGAAGGAAGCATTGTCAACCATAGCACCTTCGGTTTGGATGAACTCGATAAAACATACAGAGGAAGTAATTGATAAATGGTGGAATCGTGAACATATTTCACATACATGTATCTTTCGTGTGACATGGTAGAAATTAACAGTTTAGTGATTGAAGTGGACAGTGAGTTATGAAGTGAAAGTGACTGAAGAAAACTTTCACGATAGGTGATAATGCTGTGCAATGCTGGAAATTCGTGAGACAGAGTGATGAGAGTGGAAACAACTAAAGGTATGCACATAATTAATTGAATATAACTGTAGAAAATGGTATTATGGGGCGTGAAAGATTTGTGTGCACAGATATGATTGTAATTGTTCAAAAGTAAACATAAGCATTAGGTGAGAATGTATGAGGACCAAATGAATACTAACTATCTTGTAGATATGGTAAATGCATTAGACAGAATTCAGTGATTAATTTTATCAAGAATGGTCTACACAGGTAGTAGCAGAAGAAACAAAAATACAGTGATACCAAGATGACTTGCCAAGTAAACACACTATCGAAGGAAACAAGATCTAAACGTAAAAAATAAATATGCTCTCGAATGAAAGTAAAATACGTTTCTCAAATATACAATTGTTAATTAGGTGGATTGGGCCTCCAGGGGGATAACACTACATAAAACGCGCCTAGAAACTCTACCTCATGAATGGCGTGGAAAAAAGTTTAATGTAAACAAAACAAATCTAACCTACAAACTGCTTTACCTGTGCTCTTAATTGTAGTTTTAAATCCTTCGATAATATATGTATTAGATGTACTATAATGTTAATATAAATTATATTTGATAAGATTTTGTTTCATTTATTTTATTTAGATTAGAATTTTTTTGTATGTCAAACTGAATTAAAACTCAGAGTTGATGCGGCAACATTGTAATGTTTCGACGTCACAAATATCCACTACGCATTACTAAAAAAACTTTGAATCGACTATATACAAACCACCATATAGTAACGACGTATCATATTAGCGAAACGGCTAATAATAATTAATATCCTTTGGATAGGATCTGGATTATATGTATCATTCACTTATTAGAAATATTTTTTCTTTTTTTTTGTGATTTTTACGAAAAAAATTTCAACACATTTTAAGAATTTAATTTTTTAAAATAAGTTGTAGTGAAAGTTTTTACGTTACGTTTAAATTATTACGTTAAGTTACATTACTATTTACGTAAAAGTTATTTCGCTAAAATCACTGTAATTAATAAGCTGAATATTGTGATTATTAAGAAGCCATGAGATGTCATGAGTGAAGTCATTTGATTTTGGTGTGGTATTAAGGTTTAAATATTTAGTTTGGTTTTGTAATAGTGTACTTTAATTCAATATTTTACAATGCCTAAAACAATGAAGTGAGATTTTAAATTATTTCAGCATTACGGTTTCATTGCTCTCCAAGGCAAGAGAGTTTGAATTATATAGAAGTGTGGAACATTCATGGAAATTAAGTTTTAATTTTCATATTGTCAATCAGCAAGCTCTAGTATATTACGAGCTGCTAGAACCAATTGAAATTGTTATTGTAGATATCTACTTACATCAGCTGAACAAACTTATCGACGTATTGTTGTAAAAAAAGCTCAGCAATTGTGAGTAATAGACGCAACGTTTTCGCAGATGGTTTTGAAATATTCAAGAAGTGCGAAAACATATCATCGAATTGCTCCCAAATCAACATCGATATTTTGACATGTTTCCGAATGGACTTTTTATAAAGTTTTAGAGGAAAAAAAGTTTTAGAATGTCATGCAAATTATGATTGATATATATCTTACCGAGAATTCTCAATAAATGTTCAAAGATGCATTTACTCATTTAGTAACGCAACAATATATGAGTATGTAATAATTATTGTTATTTTATTACAAAGCATCAGTTCTGAAAGTAGGGTTTGTCTCTTTAAGTAATGTTTCTTTTCTTGATGGGCTCTTTTGAATTTCCTCATCAAGACTTCTGCGCACTGAGCTTCTTCTCATCTCTATGGTCCTATCTCATATTAATTTCTTTTAATTCTATTCAGTGCTTCATTGATTTAGATATTTCCATCATCTGTTAACCTTACTTGTGCAATATCCACCTAATATTTTTTGGGCATCCTAAATGACAACAATAGCAACAAACTTAATATAACGCTTAATCTATCTTAATTAATATTTTATTTATTTTAATTAAACTTTTTGTCCTTCAGTGTTTTTGTCTTATTTAATCTACTTTCTTGTCTTTCCTTTGTCGTCTGATTTTAGATATTTATTACATTTATTTTCACTGTTCATTGTACAGTAAGCTGTAAAGTTCTGACATAGAGATGGCGTTTCAATCTATAAATCTTCTATAAGAATAATTCGAACTTATTCTCAGAAGTAGATGGTTTACACGAATTGTTGCTGTAGATCTCTTGCTTTTTTTTGTTACATTTGATAAACTATACAGGAAACCTTCATTTGGTTGAACGATAGATGAGTGCAGGTGAATGTTAGTGTGGCAATTTTTTACAATAGATAATACATGGGTACATAACTCTTCGCGAGAAATAAAACAGCAGTTGTAGGACTGTATAAAAGTCGACAGTCTAGTGGCAAATAAAATAAAAAAAGAATTGGATAGCATCTGTCGAAATGGTCACGGCTAGTATATTTTTTAATGTGAACGAAGTCCTGTTGCTTGATTACTTTGAAAATGGTGGAAAAAATATAAGTGAATTCAAATTTCTTGACCATATAATTGCCGAAATTCACGAGAGGAGGCCTCGTTTGTATACAATAAAAATCTTTCACCATGGCATCATTGCATTCCCTATTATTCTTTATTCTCATAACTTGGCACCCTTAGACTACTACGTATCCCTGTCAATGAACAAGTTAGAAGGGCTTTAGATTTTAGGATTTTCATATCCTTTCAGGCTATTATTTCTGGAAAACAATAATAATGTTGGAAAAATTCTTGAAACGTATGTTAAGGTCAAAGGAGATTATGTAGAAAAATATAATACATTTGTTTAACTGAAAGTTGCAGTCTTTCATTGTCAGAACTGGGATTTTTCATCTTCAGAATATATTTAATATCGTATATTGTTTTTCAGATGAGGTTGTTACAGCGAGTTCTTTTTATATATTCTATATTTTTCGGGAAGAACTTTTATCCTCGTCAGTTTTCATATTGATAATGTTCTAAAGTTTTGTTTGATTTTACTTTTCTTGAGAAATCATTTTTTATCGTTGTAATAATATCAATAAGGCGAAGGTATCAATAAATAAATAATATTTTATTCAAAAAACTATATTTTCGATCTAGAAACCAATTTTGACTGAATACTTAACAGCGTTAAATATGTACATGGTCTAATGAAAATCGCTCAAAAATCTTTATGTTATATATTGCATAAAAATTGTTGTAAACTTTTGTTTAATGATGTTAATAATATGAAAAACATCATATCAGTTGAATTATTCTTTCGTATACTAAAATACGGAATAATACATAGAAAAGTCAGTGTTCACGTTTAACACCCATCCCAAAATAAAAAAGACGACCTCCTATTGTAACAATACGTTATTTAATTATATATCATTTTTATTTTACATATATTGTTTTTATTGTACTTTAATCAACGTAACAACTTATTAGGAAATAAATAACTCCATCGTTCATATCCAATTAGCTTTCCCTAGTTCAACATGGTGTCTTAAATTACTAAAGTGTACCTTGAAATCAATAATAATTACGCGGATGTTGATTAATATATCTAACGGCGAAAGATATTTTAACACAGATGAGGATTGAGAGCTGATATGTTTCCATATGAAGCTCATTAATATTAACATAGTAAACAGACCCAGGCAGCGAGCAATTAATAGATAGCAGATATGCGGTGGGATGGGGGGCGGAGGAGGGACGGTTGGTAAAGGCAACCCGTCATAGTTATTTATTAATTTTAACTTCGATAATTTCCCCCTCGTCGTCGCCGCGGCTCGTATACTGGCAAATATTATTTCTTTAATTATCGTTATATTACAATATCGATAACAAATAGCTTGCTCGTCTTCAGTCAATAACATTTCGATTAAGTTCTATGATACGGCATATAATCGAACACGAACTCTGTAACTGAAGCATATTGATTTCTGGTTAAAATTGGATCATAATTATTAGTTGCAAAGGGATATGCATATGATAATAGTTTGTAAATGTGACGCAATAATATTGTTGTATTTTTATATCTAGTAACAATGATTGGTTATTGAATTTCCTTTAATTTTATCGGTTAACTCTATGATAATATAGAAGCTTTTGTATTCTGATCATTTTTTCTAATTAGTATGATATACACCAATACAGATATTTTCGATCATTTCCCACTACGTCTTCTTACCTCTCTCATAACTTGAGGATGCCGTGTCGATAGAATAATGTTGGTAAGGCAGCGATCCAATTATTTTCGCATTTATTTAACATTTTGAGATCGCGCGCTGGCTATATTCTAGGCATCGATTTAAACAAGCAATACTCAGGAGATGCTATGTTTGATTAGTACGCTGGGAGTGGCTATTCGAGTTGCAGTGTACACGGATATAACACAATGTGAGGGCACAACACATGCAAAATGCAAATTTTTGTTCAAATAGTCATACAGTTTATTGTCTTCGAAATGTTTTGATCATCGAGGCCGTTCTTTGGTATTGACAACAAAATCAACACTTTTAAATAGTTGAAACTTAAACGGACAATTAGGGTATGACAAAATAGAATTACTTCTATGAAGGTAAAAAGGAATCTTCAGCTATATTCTTAAGATGTAACATAGGTCCACTATAAGGTATGGTATGACGGCCTTGCTCATAAGCTACAGAAAATGTCATGGAAAAAACACCATCAACTATTGAACTTTTAATTTATAGCAAGAATGATTAAACTCAAACAAAAGGAAAGTTATTCTATAATAAAGGAAGCTAAAGCAGGTGTACCGCAAGGAAATGTATTAGGGCCCATTCTTTACCTACCTTAAACACGTGACATACCACAAATGGAAAATATTACGATGGTTACAGGCAAGAGAAAATATAAATAATTGGATCCAGACTTGGAAAATAAAAATTAACAAAAGTAAACCTGCGTATGTGCAATTCACGTACAAATCAGATTGCACAAGCACCAATAATAACAAATAATACTATCATTCCATATAACAACGCTACGTATCTCGGAATGAATCTTGATGCAAAACTTCGCTGGAGGAAATATGTAAAAGCGAAAGGGAACTGGATTTAATATATTTAAAAATGTATTGGTTAATTGGAAGAAAAATACAATTTTCAGTACATAATAAATTTCCATTATGCAAGTAAGTATTTAAATCTATATGGATATACGGTGTTCAATTGTGGAGATGTTCAGGGAAAACTAATATAAATATAATAGAAATTTTCCAGGATAATGATCTGCGAATTATTGTAAGTAATACAGGACTGATTATTTACGTCGATACCTTCAGATACCGACTGTAACTCAGGAAATCAAGAGAATCGCAAGGGAAGAGCTCCATTGTCATGTCAATATCGAAGAGTTTTAATACCTCTGGGATGGCATCAGAACAACAGGAAAAAGACACAAGAAATGAAACCACTTGATCTTGTCTAGCGTAGAGTCGTGAGGTCTTTTTAGTAGAAAAACAGCAGTGTTAATACATAAAAATTATTAGACCAGAGACTAAGATAGAGTTTATGAGTCCTCCTAGATATTCCTAAATCTAACTTATTGTTAAGACAAATTGTAGGTTGACCGACAATGATTAATAATAATGCAATAAATAAATTAAAAAAAAACATCATAAGTTACTAAAAGTGTTCTGGGATAAGACGGTGCTTGTAATGAGTATCTCAATTATACCATATAGAAATTTATTAGTTTATGTGGAAAAATTGCAACTGTCCAGCTAAATAATCGAATTTAACAGTTAGGTGAGTTTCTTTATAATGATATTTCACATTTTCAATATGAGATATCGTTTATTAAAATACATGCAAGTACCTAGCAGTAAGAGCGTTCTATTTAATAGTAGTTTATCGAAGTCATCGATTGTAGGGAACACTATGATCCAATTCAGTTTGAATGCCACTTTGTTCAGTTAATACCTGATACCTGTATTTGATAGATCTATCATCGATTTTGTTTAAAATTACGGCAGATAGTCTGATGATGTTTCTTTGTATATACTTATACAATATATAAATATAAATATTATTTTTACCTTTTTGTATTTATATTCTACATAAGAATTATGTTTATGTCCAAGGAAATATTTGTTATCTAACCATAGATGCTTCGTATTTACTTTATATCCAAATCTATTTATACTATAACACTGATCTTCTTCTATTTGTATTTGGAGCAATAAATGTATTTGTTTCTATATTTGTTTCTTATTTTAAATATGTAGAAAGTTCTTTACTGTCTTGCTTACAACGCTTTTTTATACTTTTTGAAGGCGAATTTTACATACACCTTAAATATCTAAGACCTTTTGTTACTTTTCTGATATTACTATAATTTCGTCAATGTAGAATTTCTGAGTTTTCTAGGCAAGAAAGTGAATTCATTTTTATAAGTTAATTTTGAAACTAACCTTACACCATTAAGAAAGTTTCACAGAAGATGGAATAAGATAATTATTCCATAGACTGTTGCCTTTCAAACTTGCTATAATATAGCTTCACTGAATAAGTTTCACTAAGAATATGCGACTTAAAACGATCTATTTTGAAAGACAAAAAATTTTTCCCTACTGTCAACTAGATTACCACATTTTCACTATTGAAGAATGGTGGAAAAGGATATATTATGTTTTAATGAAAAATATTACGTAAAAACTAGTCCTTGCTTCTTTTAACGCAGATAGTTACAAAAAAACTGACCTGAACGATCAATTTGTAATCCTTACGGTAGCAAGAACATGTTACTGAGGTGTGCTGATTGATTTTTAATGGTAAGAAAGTATTTATAATTATCCAGAAATGTATTGAAATTAAAACATCTATTGAGTTACTTGAAAAATAATTCAATGAACGATATGTTTCAATAAAATTAAAGCATTAAATAAATAATATTATATTAATAATAAATAATATTATTAATATAAAATAAAAATATTTTGGTTTTGCCTAGTAATTTTATAAGTATTTTTAAAATATTATACATAAATAAAGGGTAAGGTTTATTTTAGATTTGTTTGTAATTAATCTTCAATATTCCCATACATAAAATAAATAATATTCAAAAACAATGAACGCTGTAATATATTATGAACATAATGCATTTTGTTACATTTCATAATAAGGATATATTGGCAATTCATTCGGAATGTTTCGATACGTTTCAGATATTCGAAAATCATTTATTATAATATATTTAAATATTGAAAAGTTACTTTTGAACTTTCAGCCTCTGTATTTTTAGATTTAATTAAATGTAATATAAAATAATGGCGAAATATCCGAGAGGAATTTTATGTTGTACCTGGTTTTATATTTATTTATTTGAACTAACTGTTTTTAAGATTATGATGGGGGCTAAGGAAGGACTGAAAGCTTGCGACTGTTCATAAATTTCTGCGTAGTATGTCTAGTACTGTCAACGTATTTTATTTTTTACTGTTGTTGTGTTTCGTCTTCTGTTGTGTTCGTTGTGTTCTGTTTAAAAACCGCCAACGAAAGTTTTACTCATATATCTCAATAATTTTATTAGTCGGTGATATATACAAGAGTATATAGAAGGGGACAACTCATTTTGTGAGGAAACTAGCCCGTATAGGACACACAACAGATTAAGAGAATATAAGAAGTAAGGATTGAGGGGCGAAAAATCGAAGGGCGACTTAAGAGAGTCAGTGATGAATATATCGGAGAAATTCTTCAGAAGAGAGGAAAAGCACCGACCGAAGCAAGAAGATTGAACAGAAATAGAAAAAAATGGAAGTATAAATTGCAAGGAGCGAATAGACATTAAACATGACAACCCTACACTATTATGTGGAACAAAGTTTAATGGAATACATATGATTATTGTAATGTAGCGACCGCTACGACCCTTTATATATTTACGTTATCCCACGAGGCTAGCCTGATGGACGAAAACCACAGAAACCCATCAGGTATAACATCAACACATGAACACCCTTACATCACGAAACGGGACACGTAAGGCACCATACTTATAGGTACCCACAAACAAATGGGAACGCCCCAAGAAGAACGACGTCCTGCTACAACTTCGATGGCAGCTGATCCCGTAAAAATCCTCGCTCAGGTTGGGATCCCCATCTCAAAAGCAGTCCCTAGGCGATTCATTGCGTGATTGCGGGTGCTCTCTGGAACCTGCACACATAGAGGTACGTTCCACGGCAGCTCTACTAGGAGGGGAGTGATGTAGCGATCGCTATGATACTAGGCCACCACGCATTCACCTACAGCAAGTTCAAAGGTTGGCAACGCCTGTGGATTGGTACCATGTGGTTCCCGGCTATAAATGACCAGTACGACCACGTCTCGCTCTCTTTCCTTTTCTATACCTCCTTGTAACTGTACCACTTCCACAGCGCTACCGTACTTGCTTTACCTAACCTAATATCCTGTCCCTTCTACCGTCGATCATATGCATGAATATAAATCGACATAAATAAATATTTCTTCAACCAGCGTTTTCAGTTCTCGTGCCAATTCCTTCCATAAAATAGTAGTGAGTGTTCGGACGAACAATCGCATCGACAGCCACACATTCCGACCAACCGACCGACCAGACGAACATACCTACAGTAATTTATTTAAAATATTATTATTGAAATGTTCAACAATAATTACCTTTGTTTATTTTGTATCTAAAAATGAGATGTGCAAAGAATGAGATGTCGATAAAATATAACACTGAAAAGTATGTTTATATGCCATAATACTATCGAACTATATGTATGTATATTATTAGACTTATATGTATTAAAAGTAGCCAAAGGATTTACTATGCCTCCTCTACCATTTTTGTTAAAACTTATTTAAATAATCATTGGATGATGTCAATATTTTAGATAGTGTTTATATTTCTTTCATTTATAGTACTACAATACAATAACATTCTATAAGATGTTCCAAAAATATTTACATGAGACATGCCCCTTTAGAAATATTGTTATCCTCTGTGTATCTAAGGAGTCGCATAGATTAAAGATTAAAAATGCGAACTTTCTAAAAAGGAATATTTTCTATATTATATAGAGTTCAAGATCCTAACGCATAATTTGAATGCACTTTAATCTCGCCTAAGGATCTCTACCATAAAAAGTTATTAGAATGGCAGTTTAAAAAATTAATTGGTAGTTTATAAGGTTAAACTTTCGTTAAAGGCCTTTTGATTGTTCGGATTTGTATCAGTTGATATATTTATTCTTTAATTGTGATATTAAAAATTATTTTTGAGAAGTGGTTTTAAGATAGGGACGAGTTTTAATATACCAACCTTCCCACGCTTTTACAAAAGAAACATAATTAATTTAATCCATTACGGTCGAATTCCAAAAATAGATAATTACTGTCATATATCTTTATTACTAAAATGAGTTGATGAGGTTAACAACAAGTTCTGAGTGCTCTTAATTAGACTGATAACACAAGTCTACAAATTCGGGTAAACTTTTAGCCCTGAGCAGATCTGAACGTCATTACAGGTGTTTATAACACATGCCGCTAAGCTTAAGTATGTTGTAGTAACCGCTACGACCCTTTAGGCTACCGTACATACATCTACATTAAGTTCAAAGGTTGGCAACGCTGGTGGATTGGTACCATGTGGTTTCCGGCTATAAAAGATCATCACGCCGACGTCTCTCTCTCTCTTGTCTCTATCCATTGTAACAGTACCA
Organism: Rhynchophorus ferrugineus; assembly: GCF_030347505.1. Classification (NCBI taxonomy): domain Eukaryota; kingdom Metazoa; phylum Arthropoda; class Insecta; order Coleoptera; family Curculionidae; genus Rhynchophorus; species Rhynchophorus ferrugineus. Next base: position 81,847,885 of record NW_027472580.1, on the reverse strand, counting down.
TTTCCATAACGCTTCTAGACTTTCCTAACCTATCCTAATATAAGGTCGACCACATATAGTAATTAGGATCGAAATAAACAAGTTTTTATTCAACCAGTGTTTTCTATTCCCTTGCGAATTCCTTCCACAAAAATAGTACTGAGTGTTTGGACAAACAAACGAGTCGACAGTAAAACATTCCGACCGACAAAACGAAAATTCCTTCAAATCTATACATGTGTTAAATCTTGTGAAAGTAACACCGGCATAGATTTATATTTCTTTGAAAATGACAAGTGTTGTGCCTGAAAACGTGCCTTTGCGACACGCATTACTTTTATTATTTATATAAAAGAAAGAAGCCACTGAAATTCACCATTTGCTAGTAGAAACTTACGATGAGTATACTCCAACCTTATTATTATTAAACCATATTATTAAATATGCGAGACGTGGTTTCGAATATTTAAAAGTAGTGATTTAGATGGGCGACACAAATAGTAGCTTATACAGTTTTTGGTTGCTCAAGTCCAAAAATCGTGTATACTTGTGTTATTCCAGATTATTATATTGGTTATTTTTATTTTCACTTCTCGTTTTAAGCATATTTCATTTTGGGCATATATAAACTATAACAAGTTCGTAAATGCCCTCGGTAAATAAAGTTTAGTTTCGACAAAAGTTCCCAGTTTTAACCATCGGGTTAATAAAGTTTGGATTGACGTTTAGAGATGCACGACCGCTAAGTTTTTTAATTTAAAATCGTTCTCGTACCAGATGAAAATTACGGATATAGCTTTAAATTTGCTCTAGATTATTTACAGCAGATTTATTTTCACTTATTTAATGCTGTTTCTCACTAATTCAATTTTGAATTTTAATTATTTCTGTGCTTATAGAATTTTAAATAGTTGTGCGAAATGATTTTCACCTCTTTTGATTTTGATGTTTGAATCACTGCAAGTGATATTTTGTTATGCGGTTATTTGAATTTGATGCAACTAGATATGGTAAGTTTGAATAGTGAGCTCAACTCTGTTATCTATCTTCTATAATGAACAGGTTGCCCAGATGAAGTTTTTCACAAGTACTATCATTCATTAAGTAAATCAGAATCAAATTCTTTTAAGGGCATGTAAATTACGTTTAAGATCAAAATTAAAGTTTTGTTGGAAAAATAGGTACAATTTATTTTATTGAAAGTATTATTCTTTGATAGCTGCTATTTTTACACACCTCTCAGGAGATTTACGGATTCCATTTCGAGAAAACTATGCATCTTTTGAGAGAATCCAAGAGTCGATCAATTTTTAAGTATCTTCGTAAGAAGTGAAGCGCTAGCTGTTCAAATAGATCACGACTCATATGTTAGAGTTCTTCATTTTATTTTATTTTTATCAATATTTCAAAGTATAATATCAGATATCTATCAGATAGCTGGGTCCCTTACTAACAGTGTGAAGGCCTCGGAAGTCAAAGATTCAACACCGGCGACAAAGTAGAGGAGTTCGTGCGCACATGACTGTCCGAGTTGCCCAAGGAATTCTTCGTTACCGGCATCAAAAAACTTCCGGAAAGGTGGGCATAATGCATAACTAGTGAGGGGAAATACCTACAAAAACTGTAAATTCTTGTAAATTTTTTCAATAGTTAATAAACGCGTTAGAGTATTTGTCTGGATCATATTTGAACCACTCTCGTATATATACATACGTATTATATATTATAAATAAATTTACATTTTATACATATTTTTCAAATATCTTCATAACAAAATGATTTCCTTACAGGTCTCCATAATGGAAATTTACACCAGTAAAATTCCTCGAATGGGTGATTAAAACCCAATCAGATATTAGGCGCTATGAAACTTTTTCCAGAGACATTTTTTCTGCAGATATTGTTTTCTTCCTTATTCTCTCTATGGATGTATTAGAGCTTATGAAAAACACCCTTAAAAATTGTATAAATATAAGAAAGTTAATGTACTACAGCTACACGACAATAAGTGAAAGAGGCAAAAATCTCTCTAATTATGTCAGTTAAGTTAAATTATATGTGAAAACGTTGTCACAAATATGTTGTTACAATATATGTGTGCAATGCGAGTACATCCATCAAACGTTGCTTGAATTTGGTACATTGGCTCTGAACTTGAATAATATTAGTAAAACAAATCTACTGGATAGCGGAAACTAGTTTTAACATATGTGCCATATGTTAAACACTTGTGGGCGAAGATACGGTGATTCACGAACTTTGAGGAGCAAAGTCGTTTTATAAAATATATTATTAACTTTTTAATGAGATATATTAAAAGATAAAAAGTTAAGTTAAAATAGGAAACAGAGCAGATACAGAAAAATATACTAAATGGAGTAATATTTAATGGTATCAAAGGTTATTTTTAATATTAATGAATGGTTCTATAGATAACGTATATTGCGAGTCACATAGATATATATTTTCAATGATAACAAAAAGGAAAAAAAGCAGTAATTTTTCTTCCTAGACCTAATTTTTTTATTTGTAAGACACCGTTAACTATTGATATATCTTGACCTACATGTATATCGATTTAAAATTTAAACCATACCGGAGAGAAACTACTTTATAAGCAATGCACGTCAAACCTCACCTTTATCTTTAAATCTAAATCAGTTATAAATATTTTCATTCGTTTCCCGTTTTCCCGTTCTCGATTTTGACGTGTAATAAGGCAAGTCATCCGCGAAATTCACACGTCTGAAACGGAAATAATCGTAAGGGCATTTCCATAAATTCCATTCTATGGAAACTAAATTTCAATTGGAACTGACACAGATCAATACGTATTTCAATCTTCAGACGTATGCAAACCGCTTGTCGTACGCTCAATGCACCGAGAGACTATACGGGGCCGACAGAAATATAGTACACCGCCACGAAACGGCTTTATTTGCCGTCGAGCAATTGATATCGGAATATTCCGGATTCAGGAACGGCGGCGACGACGAGAGTCCAGTTGTAATTTTTGATTTTTATTCGGCGAGCATCTTGCTCGAATTTTTTCTTTATACTTGCGGAGAAATTCGCGTCGCCGGATCGATAAAACAATTCTCGTTCTGAGCAATTATCATTGCAGTTGTCACGACTTGCTATTATCATGTGTGGTTGTATTAAGGTTTAACAGAAAAAACGTAGTAAATAAAAGTTCGTGGAACAATATCTTTAAAGTCGAAGCTAGGGCAAAATTTATTTTATAAGAAATTAAATTTGTTTTATTCGCTATTAATGCAGGTCCTAAACCTGAAAATGACTTCCTTTCTGTCACAAGACGACACGTTTCTTGATGGCTCATAGCAATCATGTTCAATTAGTTAATAACGATACATATTAGTTTGTAATACGTTCTATCCGTCACTTTAATATCCTGGTAAAATCGTTCCACTTTCTATTCACTCGGATCTACTAAATATTTTGGAAAGTAACCGAAGTGGGCATGAAGAAAATATACTATCAGATTTGCATCAAATTAGAAAACTAGAAATGTTTTTAGTATTCTTTTGACAATTTATTGCCTACTTAAAAACAATCCACCCTTCTTTTTGATTTTCAGTCATAGTCCTGATGAATTGGGGGCAGTTATGGGCCATCGAGTGTTTTGCCAGACGAAAAACCTTCCTTGGCTTTTGCTTTTGATAGGCCTAAAAACATTGAAATTATGTATCATGCGGTAGTAAAAAACTTTATGCGGAGTTCCAACTGTTTCTTGGGGAACGTTCTCTTCACCAAATTTTGAGCCCCCTCGGAGGTAACCTCTTTTGGGTCTAGTGATTTGCTTGGCCTTTCTTATTCCATACACACAAATAGCGAAGGAAAAGGATAGTAAATGGTAAACCTAGTTTTTTGTCCGCGCAACTGTCATAATATTTTAAAATCGCTGCAAACCTGTCAATCATGGTGTTCATATTTTAATTTTCGAAGAACCAATTCCAAGTTCTCGTAAGTTCCTTTCAGGTGCACGGAATGTCCTATAGGAAGGGAAGCATAATAACCCCTATTGTGAAGTAGAACTACTTTTTTTTTACACTTAAAAAAATCTGACGTGGTTTTTTTTCATAATATGGAAAATTCATTTCATTTATATCACACGAAAATACATTGAAATCAGTTGCAAATACTCAAACAGCTTTTTGTTGCATACTTGTGAAAATACCATTCAAATTTAAGGTCAATAATACAAAACATGACTTAGAAACAATATTTTAGATTATAGATGAGTTTGAGTCTAAAAATTAGTTAAGAAGGTGTTAAACTGGTACAATAAAAAGCTTATATTATTACAGTAACCTCTTGAAAAAAAAGTCGCTTTATAGCAAAATATAAGACAATTAATTCTCAAAAAAGAAACTAAATTTATATTTGAAATAATTTAACTTATCAAAGGTCAATTTAATCATGAGGTATATAATGAAGTTTATTATATGGCTAGTTACCAGCTAGACTTTGGAAACATCTAAAATTCACTGAAGGTTGTTAGGTTTGACTTTATTCAAGAACTACCTACCTCAATTTAGATTTTGACAAAAGATTCACTTATTATGAGCTGAGATACAATATGCGGTTTGCAATATAATGGTATCAATATCATCAATGGTATGGTATAATGCACAAATAAGATTTACGCAACTACGAATGCCAAGCTTAGTGGTTTCATATCCTCGAGACATTTTAAATCTCGTTAAGTAAAATAATATAGTACAACAAATTACATTTCTAAAAGTTTTTTATAGTATTAAGAAAGTAAAGGGACTGGTGAACTATACGAATGTCGAGCTTAGTGGTTTCATATCCTCGAGACATTTTAAATCTCGTTAAGTAAAATAATATAGTACCACAAATTACATTTCTATAAGTTTTTTATAGTATTAAGAAAGTAAAGGGACTGGTGGTCCTTTGATGACAGTATAAAAACATTTCGTTCAACAATGTAAGAAATCAAATATTGATATTTTCAGTACCCAAACAATATTTTTTAAAAGTATTGAAATATGTAAAATTCATTGATTGGAAATTGAGAAAATCAATCGTTCAAATTGAACATCAATGTTTCAAAATAGAGTTAGTACTGAAAAGTATTTTAATTAGAAAAATCTTTAATAAATATTTTTTGTTTTGAGGCTGTAAGATAGTAAATAGAATTTTTCAACTTTACTTTTAAAGTTTAAAAATTCGCAAATTTAATTAGCTATATTTTTTTAAACGTTCTATTTATTATTTGTTGTTGAACATTTATATATCGAATATTTAGATGAGTTATAATTTCGAATGAAAAATATTTAAGTACTCTTATACGTGCCTTATATCAATCACTTATTATTATATCAAACACTTATAGAAACATATGCTGATGTTCCTTCATAACTAGAGGTCTGGATGAGTAAAACACCAAATTTCGAGACAATGAATAGCAATACTTATTAGACCACAGCCAAACTTAATTGTTAAAGAACTTTCAAACAGATTAGCGTTGGTCAATCAACTATTCCCAAGCTAATTCATTGAAAATACGATTTTGTACCGTTTCAAAACACAGTTTCATTTTTTTGCTAGGAATATTGATTTGGTTTTTCTGGTTTCTGGAAAAAGTTTCCTCTGGCGTTTTGCGAATGACAGCACCAAGCGAAAAAAAATCATGGGTTAGTCTAGGAGAGTAATCCACATATTTAAGCACATTGCCATAAACTGTTTTGGTAGTGTAGTATATTACGAGTTACTAAACCTGAATGACATATTGTTGTAAATAAGAACAGCAATAGTTCTCGGCTATGTTGCAAGAATTGTGTATAGTCCACTGTTGTAGCTTAAATGTAACGTTCTGCGGTAGTCATAATACTTATCAGACATAAAGTTTGCTGATTATTAGTTGGTTAGATCGATGCAATATGGCTTGGTTTGTGTACCCAGGATCGAGGAACTGCGAAAATAGTATCATAAACAAACATCGACATGTTATCCCAATGTTACCAAAATGGTTAGAAAAAGATGTATAAAGTACTGGAAAATATTTTGAATAATATATATCGTATTAGAATTATACTGTAATAAAATTGAGCTTATATGCGTTCTATTGGCGTAATAAATTAACATTGAACATTGGTAGAAAATCTTTATCTACTTACTCGTAAGTTAACTACTAATAAACAAGAGACATGTTATACTCATAATTCTATTAGAAATTTTTTAAACCAGCTTACTATTGAAGACTATATTTCGTTAGTGTTACTATAAAAATAAATCGTCAGGAGATTCCTAAACATTCCAATGTATTATTCATTTAAATAACTACCTTGGTGTGCAGCTTTTGTTACAAGTTTCGTTTGAAAATGATCTCATTTCAGCTTCAATTGTAGAAACGTAAAGTTGTAGGTACTCTCCCTATCGACAAGGGTATATCATATAGTATACTGTGTGTTGCATATTATATGTTAGCGTATTGTACACTTTATTTTGCGATTATTAAAACGAGTGGTCAGTGAATTGTAGAGAACATACCAAGAACTAATACACAAACTCAAAAGCAAATTAGAGCGTACACAAAACATGGTAAAACGTCATCGCCGAAGAGGAATATTGTGTGAAAGCTAATATTAATGGATACAGGCCGAAAAACATTAATAGGATTGTGGCCAGTCAACAAAGCTACTGCAGAAAAAGTGACAGCAGGATTCAAAGCTGCTGAAGAACACTGTATTCAGCTGGCCCGCTCATTCACATCACTGGTCGGATTATTGCGAATTAATATCTCGACATCCTCAATAATGAAGTTCTTTCTACGACTAGGATATTGCAGCTAAGCACTGCCCTATTCCAAGATGATATTCTCTATATACTCATCCAAAAATGTTCAGTCTTGGTTTGAGGAGCGTGACAATATCATCAAACCTCTTTTCTGTCCATCATAATCGTCAAGTCCTAATACAATTGAATCGCTATGGGAAGTTTGAGACCAGAGTGTGAGGAATAGATTTTCATCACCAAGATCATTGAAGCAATTGGCAGATATTTTAGTAGAAGATTGGGACAAAATTCTGTTTGAAACTATTCGGACACTACGAATTAATAATTCGTTATTAATAAATAAGGGTTGTGTATATGTCAGGTGTTCATATTACTGTATCCATCGTCTATATATTTTTTTATATTAATCTCTTGGAACGTCAACAATCTGCCCTTGGGCAATAAGTATTATTGTTTGATTTCTCTTATATAATATAATCATCCTAACATGTAGAAGATCACTTCAGTAAGTGATCTGCTGTACAATTTATAATCTAAGTCTTATTCTAGATACTATTCTAACTTATTTGAAAATCTATCCTAACTTATTCTAATGACTATTCTAATTTATTCTAGAAATTATTAAATTTCGCTCTATGTGTCTATTAACCAGTTCGTATGGTAGTTTGCGTTTGAGCCTACGCACTTCACTGTCATCACGCACATTTAACTGTTTGGCCAGTGTATTAGGATGCACTTCAGACTACTTCGCATTAGCACTTCGAATTACACTCGTTATGGGTTCCATGGGGATATCGCGTTGAATCGGGTTGTTGGATACGTAATATGGGGCATCGCAATCGGACAATGGCTCGCAACACTTTCTTCTGGAACCTCTGGAAGATATCTATCTTATATTTGCTTGTAGTACCCCACAGTTCAACACCATAGGTCCAGATGGGCCTAAATATTGACTTATACAGCAAAACCTTGTTATCTAATGATAATTTAGATTTATGCCCTATCAGCCAATACATTTGAATTAGCTTAAGCCCAAGCTGTTTGCGTTTTGTCACTATATGTTTTTTCCAAGTCAGACGTCGATCAAAATGCATTCCCAGATATTTAACGCTGTCTGCTTGCGGAAGTTCATGATTATTCAATTTTGTTGGGGGATATGTTCTTCTGCAAAGCCTGAATGTCATATGGGTAGATTTTGTATCATTTGCTTTGATACGCCACGTTTTCAACCACAATTGGGCTTTGTTAAGATGAAGTTGGAAGTTTTTTTGTGGCTGAATCCTCTATATATGACTTATTAATCTTAAACAGAATCTTACAGGGATACAATTTTATATTAATTCGCTATAATATGAAATCACGCATACTTAGAGCCTTTCCTTTATATTATTTCCAGGTTACCCATTTAAAAACACAACATAATAATTAATAGTTAAGAACTCTCTACATGTAGCCAAATAATATACTAGCATTAAAGTTTTGTGTACATACCTTTCTCTCTTTCTCTCTATCAAATTAAACTTTTATACACTTTCCGCTGAATACGACTAGCACAAACACAAACTATTCTCGGAACAATCTTTTATTAACAGATTGCACTTTGCAAGTTTAAGTCGAGCCAGTTCTTACCAGTTCGGCTTATCATTAATCTATTTAACTCTCACCTCGTTCTTTTGTTATTTCTTCCGTTCCTATTTCATTCAGCGTCAGATCGATTGGCGTGTCCTTGTGGATTTTCATTTTGGATTTTGAAGAACCTAAAACAATTAGAGCTGAAAGGGTTAGCCTGAATAAATTTAACTAAAACAATCTGTTTATATTTAATTATTGGGCATGTTTGTTCAATATCGGGTTCGAAAAAAAGTGATTTCGGGTTTTGAGCGAAATAATACTGTTTTTTTTTGTGACGACCGATAACGTTATTGGAAATATTATAATTTTGAATTCTAGACAATTTCGGTTCTGATTGAACAAAAAATGAACCTAGTGTAAATTTAGGTTATTAGGATTTAGGAAATTTTACCCTTAGAGGAGGTTTGTGGATTTCGAAGTTCTAATATAAATGGTAATTTGATGGGATTTTGTTATGGCTTTAATAATATGTTAACAGCTCTGAAATATTTGTGTTGAAATATAATTGTTTTTCAGTTTGCTAGCTGGCGATGATTCTGTGGTTGTTTTTAGTTTTGTTAGCTTTAGATTGTAAATATTATTTAATTTTAATTTATTAAGACTAGTTTGGATTAACATAAATCAATTTCTGCAAAAGTAAATTTCCCTATGTGTTTTAAATTAGTGACTAATATATAGTACCATATTTTGGATTGGTATAATATTATAAGGTATTTTTCTTGAAATGATAGAAGTTGTATGAAACTCAGTAAATTGGACAAAGATCTATCAAACAAAGAAAAACTGAAAAAAGTGAAACTATAATAGTGATAGATTAGAGTATGTATGTTATAAGTATAGTATAGTATAGTATAGTGCTTTAAATTAAGGCAGTATGAAACTTATGAAGCTATTGAGTTATTCATAGTTTGAGATTATGAGGATGTGAGCGTATGAGGGTGTGTTATAGATGGGCAATTTTGTACAAATGTACGTGTGATTAGAATTAAAGCTATAGAATAATATGATATTCACAGATTTAAAAGTAATTTTTAATATTTAGCAGATTCAATATTTTACTGATTATGAAAATGTTAATATCATACTTTGGAATCCGAAAGGAAACTCTTTTGAAATATGTTTTGTCATGACAAAAAAGTATCATAAAAATCAGCGATAAAAGCAGTATGTTATATTTTTATCTAGCGGCCAAAGTTATTGAAATACAACTTAATATGTTCTACTATGGAAGTTGAATAACATATTTGACTATAATATATTATTTAATATAGTTTCCAAATGTAAATGGGTAAATTATCGTTATAATCATCAATTCATAGCTGAAGTTTGAAGAGCAAGTTGACCAATAGGTTTCTGTTGATGATGGACTGTTTTTTGATATATTTTAAAGTCTCCTTTTTACCAACGGGGGTTTATCTAGACTGGAACTACTATTTAACTGACCAATGACCAGTTTTACCCAGCCTAGTTGCAGGCGTGATTGGGACGGTTATTCCTTATCTAATTTTCCACTGTTGCCTATAAAGACATTTACAATTACAATTACAAACATAAAGTGTATCTCTGCCCCAGCATGATTCGAGCCCGCGACTATCGCAACAGTAGGAGGACCGTCCTGTCAACTTAACCATTAATACACCAAGCTTGCCATGTTGCAAAACTATTATGCTTTAACAAGTCTAGTCAGTGTTGGCGATCAGCTGCAATCGCCATCAGACAATGTCAGTCTGTTATTTGTCAGACCGTTTTCTGTGATTTTGAGCTACTCGCTGATCTATCCATCGAACTTTAGGAGAAATGTTATATTACTAAATCTACTTCATTAGATTTGTACTTTAACTGTGCGCTGTTTGTTGCATCTTAAACAAATGACTTCATTTCGAACATGGTCTCGGAGAGTACCATGTAGAGTTCAGCGACGAAACTTACATATGTCATAGTGTAGCTATTATATTTAACATAAGCTATCTACTACTTCTCATATAGATTGGTAAGATCTCGTGCTCTTCCAGCTTGGTTAATTCGATTTATTACTCCTACACGATTGATCCTAAGTACATGACATCCTCTACTTGCTCTAACTGGATCCCATTGAGATTTAGAATATAAAGAGATTACTTCGTTTTGTTTATCAACTTTCACATAAAAAAATAATAATTTCTCCAAATAATATGGAAATTTGAATTACATTCTATGTGTAAAAATTTGATATTATTGAAGCAAACACAGTGTTCGATATTATGTTATTTCCCCTAGTGTTTGTATATAAGACCTATTCGGTCTTATATATGTGAGTGTGAAATTCTTAAAAGAGAAAGAGAAATTTAGTAAGGATTATTTAGTTGCATGTATTGATTTAGTTGCATTATGAATGATTATCATTATTATATCATAAAATTTAATAAAGCCTAGAAAAGCTAAATTAGAAAATTTTAAATAAATAGAGAAACTTGAAATGGAAACATCTATAGGTAAACAGTAAACAATAAAAGCAATGTAAAAAGTTTAATGAGGATTAAAGTAGTTGCAATTGTTATTGTACTAAATGATGATTGAATAGTATAACTAAGTGATGTAAAAAAACTCATCAAGTAATTATTGAAAAATATAATTTATTTTTTAGAGAACTATAACATTAATCTTTGCAAATTTCTTCCCATCTTTCTTGATTTTTCACCACCGACGTCTAGATTATAATATTGTTGAATTATATCTTATAATTTATCGTATATTAAGTCAATAGATTTAGTCGTTGAGGTTTCATTAGCTATATGACACCTTCAAGACAAAAACACTAAGGCTTGTTTGAAGTCTCAAAAAAGACGCTTGAAAAAGGAATGAGAAAAACTTATGTATATATAATTATAAATTTCATATTATAGAACAATATTCAGAAAATCATACCAGTAAAAATATTAGCAACGTACAAATACTTGGTAAACATTCCAGTTACTCTGAATATAGAAAAACACTGTTCTTAAAACAGATTGAACATAGAATATACAAATTTATTAATATGCCAGAAAAAATGAAAATCAATAAATAAATGAAGAAATTATGAATCTTTGGGATAGATAAAAGAAAATTAAATTAATTTCGTGTTAAGTTTCAATTAGATAATATTAGAATAAAATTATCGATTTGGATAGTATTGTTGGGGCCATGAAAAAGGCCCATTTTCGAAGCCTTAATTGAAAAGCCGAACATATTCTTAACTTGAAAAAATATGTTCTAATAATTAAAATCATTACATTTATGCTGAGCTGTGATTTGCGCTGTTCACTTCAGTTATCTTACTTATTTTCGTTACCTTTCGACCGTACCATAAAACTGTATCTCGCCAGAATTATGACAGAATACGCTCATAAATTATCAACGAAAAAAGACCGGTGATAAACTTGTTACGTTTTTTTGTTTAGCATTTTATATAACGGAAAGAACTGAAAATAAATTTAGCTAGTCGACGATGTGGGAGGCCTATAAATAAAAATAACCATAAAAATGGTAAAGGAGATTTACAAACAATATAGGGATTATTAGAAACATTTTTGATACATATTGTGGGAAGATACTCTATATATTTTTTTAACAATTAATTATGAATGTGGATTATCACATTACCAAAAATATAGAAAATTATAGTGTAGAAAATGTAGATATAGAGTACCACTTACTTTTTCTGGTTGTTGCTGGTAATCTTGTTGTAGTTATTGTAGTTGGTTTTGGAGTAGAAGGCGTAGGGATATCTATAATTAAAAAATGTCTTTTAATGCTATAATTTATAATGTTTCTAAACCTAAAACTACTCATGTTATACCCTCTTTCTGATTGTAACTATCGTATATGTCAAAAGACTAAATTTAAAATCTTAAAATATTAAACAGGTATTTTAACCAGCGATATATATTGGTAAAAATGCGAAGCTTGTATAAACGGAATGACGTATTGTTGCAAAAGACCAATAATAACGGGTAACAGACGCAAAGTATATGACAAAGAAACAGTTGTTTGAAACTGGATGTTTATATAATAAGCCTTGAAATTCATTGTCTTTAAAAGTTTTTTAATCCTTCAGTTTGTTTTTTGCCCTTGACATCAAAATAAACACTTTTAAATTATTGAAACCAAAACCGATAATTGCTAAAAGTATTTTATGGGCTTAGCAGCCTATTCCTTCAAATTAAGTAACAATAGTGGCGAGTATCGAAAATACGGTTTTGATCCATAATTAGGAGCTGTATTAAGTGAGTAGCGAAAATAATTATGAATTGACTGGAAATTGTTTATTAATGGTCTGTCTGGCTTCAATCATATTCAAATCATGTGACTTGATTGTTCTTACTGTTCTTGATTCTCACTCCAAGACTCTTTTGGGTAAATATTCATGGTTAATCTTTAGTTCGTGCTCCTTGTCTAATTCTGCAATTCCTACTCTTTCACAAGCTCCTCCCTCGGTCTTTTGGTGGTGGCTAAGTAAGTTGTTTTAAGGAACGTTCTCCTGCATTCTGATTCGTTCAAATTATCGGGACGGGGAAGATTCTCCCATATAGACATTATAACGCGGATGGAATATGTGCGATACGGACGGAGATATGTTCGGGTATTCCACAATCTACAGACAAGCATATAAGAACCGCTCTTCTCTTCCGAGCCATGCCAATTTGTTTCAGAACTATAATCCATTTACTGTCCATCTTATAAACCGTTTGTTAATGTATTTTTTTTTAGCGATAGGGCTTCATTCTGTGGGTCCAGCTCCCATCGCTTTTTACGAATCTCTTACTGAGAATGGAGCTGTCGCATCACGTGCTGTTGTCCTCTTATACCACTCAACGCCAATGCCATTTAGTTTGTATCTTGCGCCAGTCTCCTCTGATACCTGATATTATAATATATTATTTCCTGCTGTGTTGTTTGCACAGCGGGATCCAGATACATATTTGTCTGTTGCTCAAGCTTTGAGGAATATTGAGAATATTGATTAAAACTTTGCTCTGGAATCTTTCGAGTATTTTTATACTGCTGTTGCTTGCCGCGTCTTACAATTAAATTCCGTATGGTCAGATAGGCTTGATGATGTATTTGTATACCATCCTTTGCTCACCTTACTTAAATGGCGGTGGCAACTTGTTAACCAATGCACAATACGCTCGGTCTAGACCTGTGCTTCTGCCATCTTGCAAGTATCTTGCATATTCGTCTCTCATGATTTTGTTATACAATATTACCGACGAACAGGTACTTCAGCACTTCGCAAAGTGTAAGTAACATATATAGGTTTGATGTGGTTTGTGTTTATTCTCCACTGGTTATACCTTTTCTCGATTTTATTCAGATGGCATTGGACTTATAACGGAGCCGTTTTGGATCAGAGTTCAATGAGAGGGTAGCACTCTGTTTAGCGTAGGTATCAGTCTGTGTCTCCTCACTAGTTGGAAGGTCCGCAGTGTTAATCAGGCACAACACCGGTCCCAGTACTCTATGGGACTCTCCAGTATATTTCATGAAAAGAAGAATATGCATCATTACGCTTAATCATGAAAGTCCTTTTCTTGAGATAATATGGGAGTATATGGTAATTTGTACGTGGAAACTTCTTTTAGTTTCTTATCAGAATACAAATTCTTGACTGCGAATATATTGGTTAGGTGCTCCTTCATTATGTTTACAATAATTCTTTCCATTGTTTTACCAATTACTGGTAGAATGCTTATAGGTTTATATGAGGCCCCATACTTTGATGGTTTGTCTGGTGTGTGCATCATTAGGATATGGGGAATTTTCCATTTTCCGGGAAATGTTCGAGCTTAAAGGAGACATTGAACATTTTAACTGGGCTCATAGTTTTCCTTATGTGGCAAACATAAGAGAGTTGCATTGGCCGGATAATAACCTGGTGAGTCTCCTGATTTGAGAGTTCTTATTTCTCTTAGATTCTGTTTTATTCGCAGATGTGATTTAAGGTATTGCTATATTATGGCTGTGTGTTCCTGGTCAGACTTAGAGAATGGTTGAAATAACATTCATTAGTTAGATAGTCACCAAGGCACACTCCCCTTATTTGATCTTGCTCATGATCCTATCTTATCTCTCATAGGAGTTATCTGCGCTTTAAGCTTCTTTATGACTTTCGTTGTCTTCCATAGTGAACAATTCTTGAGTTACATTTAGAAACTTTTCAAAACAATGAATTGTTTTTTAAAATCTTTGATAAAATGGGTATGGGCGGATTCTCGGTATGCTCTATAGCATCAATGACTTCTTGAATGAATTGTGGTAGGAAACTTTCTCTTGTTACAAACGGAAATTACCAAAAGGCCGTCATAACGGCTTCTATACATTTAAAAACATTCTTATAGATTTTATATTGTTATTAATTTGGCAATTATTAGTAATTTTACTCCTCACTGATTTACTAAATAGGGTACGCTCATTTTTCTTCTATCTAAAAATATGTTATCGTAAAGAATTTCTTATTTCATTTCTGTGGTTTCTACAAAAGCCTTTCTATATTTCCAAAACAATTTTATTCCAGTTTAATATGACAAAACATATAAAATGTGAAAAATAACTGTTTCCACACAGCAAATACTTATGTTCCCTCTCAGAAAATCTGATACAACTCAAAAAGACGGCGCCCAATACAAAATGAAGAAAAATATCGTCTGTAGCCTTTTCCCTCTTTCTTTTCCATTTTTTATTTTTATTCCTAAATAATATTGATGAAAAAAAATCCAGCGGATATCCGTGGATGAAAACAAAATAAAACAACGAATTGCTGTTGTTAAACTGCTGTAACTTGATTTTGACGGTTAGGATAGGAAACGGGGCCGTAATATTTGATAATTGTGGCCATTAACTGTGTTTTTGGAGATTTTCGTTCATTTGTTTTCTGGAAAAACATGCTAAAAATGTTAAGTATAAATAAATTCATTTTAATTTATTTCATAAAAGTAGTGAATTGACTTTGTTTTGTATATATATAAAGTTATTGGTAAAATTATATCTAGTCGAGTATTATTTATGAAATTATTGTTTATCGATAGCAACTATCTTATCAGGCTATTCTTTTTATTTTAGTCCTGGAGCTCTATTTTAGAATAGCGCCATATTTTTGGGCCTATAAATTTTATATAACTATGAATGAAAGTGTAGTTCATATAAAATTAAAGATATAGCGTTCCTAGTGTTGAAAATGGTTTAATTCTTGTACGTCTAAGGAATCCATAGACAGTTACATACAGCACAGTTCAACTTCTATTTTTTATAGATACACTTGTTTGTGTTATTAGATATGAAAACACACTCAATTTTGAGTTGATATTAAACAAATGAATTTTAAAAACTCGACCAATGAAAGATATTAAATTTAAGTTGGGTGACACTACCTGCGAATGGGTTATGGAACAAGTACTCATTAAAAAAATCGTCCATCATGTGTTATATATTTGGTCGGATTATTATATTATATTTACCGTATTTGACGACCAATTACTTTTTTCCTAAAAAAACTCGTCTAAATATTATAGAATAAATTCTGAAGCTGGAGTAAGATTTGGAAAATTATATACCTTTAATCTACTTTTCTGGTTTTATATTTGTATATAGATCGTTTTCTAATTATATTATTTTGTTGGAACCTACAGTTCCTCATGTTATAAGAATGTATAAAAAAGGTCTAGGGTTACAATAATTCCAACATTTCATATACCAAATATATCGGTAATTCGTTTCCAGTTTTTTCCACTAAAGAAAACATCTTATTTACAATGGATAATCATTTGATCCCGTGCATTTTTTCATTTCCCAGGCAATTTATTGATGCTATTCCAGAAAACCCTTTCTCCTTTTTCCTTTCAGCTAAACCATTCATCGACCTATTCGTTAACTTCTTCGATATTGTAAAAGTGGTGCTCTACAAGCACGTAGCCCATCAATGTGAAAAGGTCTAACTCGGAAGAAGCCAGGTCTGGACAGTACAGCAGGTGCCATAAAACTTCCCATCCAAGTTATTTCAACTATTGTTCTGTTGCTTCTGTTGTGACGGTGTGCTGTCATGCTGAGAAATCACCTTATCATAAACTTGAGCATATTATGGACGTTTATCCGATAATGTAGTAGTCACTGCTTTTCTTGTTTATAAAAGTTTATAATATATGGCACTAACCACCAAGTGGTTCTATCACCAACTTCTATTTTACTGGAGACTAAGTAGGGTCAATGGGTTTCCTAGATAAATACCTAGTTTTAAGTAACTGTGGTAAAGATAGTGAAAAGTTCTTTTAAGTTTCTGACATTCACTTTTAAAATTAAAGGCTATCAAGATTCTAATTGGATATAGGATATATATGTGTTACATAATATTTTTTTATTTATTAGCTGTAAACTTACTATTGCATAAACGTATTATTACATCAAATTGTTTTTTTTTCTCCTCTATAACAGGTCACTTGAAAACTCCCCAGCCTGACGTATAGGTGGCGGTAGTAGAATTAAATCCATATGTTTTTTAGTTAGCTCTACCACTTAAAAGATGCGTGTATAAATTTGATAGCTGTCGGATCGTTAGTTTGTGAATTATATCATTTTTAGTGAAACAACTTTTGTTATTGTGAAAAAAATGGATAAAAAGGAATTTCGCGTGTTGATAAAATTTTACTTTTTGAAGGGAAAAAATACAGTTGAAGTAAAAATTTGGCTTGATGCCGAGTTTCCGGACACTGCTCCAGGAAAAGCAACCATCTAGGATTGGTATGCTAAGTATAGACGTGGTAAAATTAGCACCGAAGACGGTGAACGCAGTGGGCGTCCAAAAGAGGTTGTTACCGATTAAAACATTAAAAAAATCCACAAAATGATTTTTAATGACCGTAAATTGAAATTTAATGAAATAGCAGATACTTTGAAAATATCAATTGAACGGGTATAAAATATCATTCACGAATATTTGGGTATGAGAAAGCTCTATACAAAGTGGGTGCCGTGCGAGCTCACTTTTGATCAAATACAACGACGATTTGATGATTCAGAGCAATGTCTGAAGATGATCAAGCGTAATAAACCCGAATTTTTGCGTCGATATGTAACAATAGATGAAACATGGCTCCATCATTTCACTCCGAAGTCCAATCGATAGTCATCCGAGTGGACTGCACACTATGAACCCGCTCCAACGCGTGGGAAAACGCAACAGTCGAAAGACGGCCGCATTTGAAGAAGAAGAAAGTGCTGTTTCACCAAGACATTGTACCGTGTCGCAAGTCAGTGAAAACGATGTCAAAAATCTATGAATTTGGCTTCTAATTGCTTCCTCATCCACCGCATTCTCCTGAACAGGCCAGCAGCGATTATTTCCTGTTCTCAGATCTCAAAAGTAAGCTCGCTGGGAAGAAATTTTCGTCGAATGAAGAGGTAATCGCCAAAACTGAGGCCAATTTTGAAGCAAAAGTCAAATCGTACTACAAAAATGATATCGAAAAGTTGGAGGGTCGCTATAATCAGTGTATCATCCTTGAAGGGATTTATGTTGAATAAAAAAAATTGTCAAAATAATGTGTTTTATTCTGGTGGACCGGGGACTTTTCAATTGACCTGTTAGTTAGCATATCATTAGTTTTATTTTTCTATTATATGCATTGTATATCATAATGCTTGTGAATCGATCCTAAAAAGCCCATGGGGCTGATGAAAAATTAAAATTAATATCGATAAATATGTATTATGTGATGGCTTATTTCGTGAGATTTATTTCGTCCAGTTCTAATTATATTATTGTCAGTCTTACTTAATTATGTTATACCTTTATTTGTCCGGGTATTTAAAATTTTATTATTTTTTTGTTTTGTTTGTTCTTCAACTTTTTTATTTATTTATTTATTAAATAATTATTAAGCTTTCTGAGTTACAATAAGAAATATTATTGCACCTGGGGACAATGACTGTTATCATTCGTATGTTGACACAATAGAGCTTCTTGATAACTATTTAGAACTTTATGGACATTATTGCTCGAATAAAACAATATATTATTTTGTGATTTTGTTTGTTGTTGAGATTAGTGTTATGAACATCCGAACTGTAGTTAAGGATAGATTAGAATATTAGGTTTTTCTAAAAAGCTAGATTTAATTTAGGCAACTATGGGTTGAAAAATCTTTCAGTAATAATTTATTCCTTCGTTGGTAAAAAACGTTTAATTAGTTAATTATTTTGGTTTAAAAAAAAACTTCAATTTTCTGTCAATTTTTACAACAGCAATAATTGAATAGATCGGTTCGTTTATATTACCAGAGAAATATATCTTCCTCTTTATTGCTGAAGTTTCAACAAACTTTAAAAAAAATGATGATACCTGCACAGAATATGCTATCGGGATGATGGAGAAGTTTTAAATTAGACGCGGCGAGAAAGAATTATGACTCGATTCTATCTTTTACCGATTCTAATGCCTGCACCCTACCGAAAAAAGGGAAGGACGAACGGTTATTATAAAAGCTGGAAAACTTTCCGGATACTTACGGTATAACTTAATGGTGCCGTCCGTCTCGCCCAGGGAGTTCTTCGCTATGCATTTGTACGAGCCGTAGTCGCTGCTGTTCACCGCCTTAATGGTTAATTTCATATGCACTTTGTACGCGTTATCGACCAGAACTGGTTCGTATTTCGTTCCTGGAACAAAAATCAGTTTTTAGCTAGAGTACTCAGCGTAGTTTATTATTGGTTTAGTTTTGAAATAGAGGGATACTATACTTGTATTTAAAATGTTCTACCTTAAATATTATATAAATTCTCAACGTTCGTGGTATTATAGAAAAATATAAGCTTTTTCGAATAAACGGTGAGCATTAAGGGGTATACATGAAAGGGAATTAATTTATACGAGGGTGGTTCAAATATGATGGAAACAATGCTGTAGATGGCGCGAATATAGGTCCCTTATGAACAGTGTGGCATAGATTTGGTCGGGAGTGCATGTTTCACGCACGTGCTACGACCATGAGTGAATATTAAGTGCCGACCACCGTAGCGCAAAATACATTCATTCGTTTTTTAGAGTGGGAAGGCGTTAAAAAGACGGAAATTTTTCTGCGTTTGCGATATCAGTTCTGTAGTGAGTGCCTGAGTGGGACTGATGTGTTTAAATGGGCCAAATCACTCAAGGATGGCCGCGAAACCGTCGAGAATGAGCCGCAGGATTGTCGACCGCGAACCAGAATCAGATCAGGCAATATTCGCCGCGTAGAACAACTCATTTTCGAGGACCGTAGGATGAATGTTCGAGACATTTCGGCTAAACTCGCCATCTGTTTTGGTATTGTACAGTCTATCATTGATGAACACCTTCAATATCGCAAAATAACGACGTGATGGGTTCCTAAACGGTTGATCTTCGAGCAAAAATTTACGTGGTTGGCAGTTTATCGCCGCTTGCTGACGCGATACGAGGAAGAGGGGGCGGTTTTTTAACACGAATATTCACTACAGACGATACATAAGTACATTATTGTACTCCCGAAAGTAAGCTATCGTCTAAAGAGTGGAGGAAGAAGGAGGAAGGGACGCCAGTCAAAGCGAAGACAAACAGGTCTGCGGGTAATGTTCTATGTACGGTGTTCTGGGATTGGCGGGGCGAGCTGACGTCGATTTCCTAGACACTCAACGTACCATTAATGCTGCATAATACTCTAACCTTCTGAAAACACGAAACGCAGGAGCACTCCAGCACGAAGTGCTACTCTTCTCCAGGATAACGCGCGCCCTCATAGCGCGCGTCTCACACTCGATACAATATCAGAATTAGGGTGGGAGGTACTGGATCACTCCTCCTACAGTACGGATTCATCACCCTTCGGCTACCACATGTTTGGACTACTGAAAGAAGTTCTCGGAGGTCAAAGATTCAACACCGACGACGAGGTAGAGGAGTTCGTGCGCACATGGCTGTCCGAGGAATTATTCGATATCGGCATCAAAAAACTTTCGGAAATATAGACAAAATATGTTACTAGTGAGGGAAAATACCTAGAAAAATGTTTATAATTTTTTTCAGTAGTAAATAGACGTGTCAGAGTATTTGTATATTACTCTTGTATATACTAGAAGTGTGAATTAGTTTTGACGAATATACAATAAATAACGTAATATATGATATAGGTCCATGTATTACATCGAAACGTAATTCTATTTTTAGATTAAATAGGCATTATTGATTGCCTTTTGGCGGATTTAATAGGTCGTCACCTACTAGAATTCTTTTAATAAAGTATAAATGTATTTTTATCAATATCTTATGAATTTAATCAATTACCTGGTATCGAACAATTTATCAGGAATAGAACATAATTAGGTGCTTGGTTACGCAAAGCTTTCCTTAATATCGTCCAAGTATGTCCATTTAAGTAATAGAAGTAATTCAGGTGCTTAACCTGACCTTAACTTTTGTTATATAGCTATTTGCTCTACACTGTTGATATCCCAAACAAACAATAGAAACACTACTTGAAACATTTTCTGATGCCAGGGCCATCATGGTAAAAGATATATCTTTGCCTAAGTCTATAGAAAAAGTACAAGTCGACAAAGAGCAGAGCAGATTAGACTCAAAGACAAGCAACTGTACTGATTAGTCGGAAGATACTAGCAATTTGACTTAAAATTTAGAATATTGGTTTACCAGGTATTATTAAAGAAATTTGAGTATATGGGATGAAAATGAGGTTGAACTCAAACATCAAACCAACTATTAATCTTGTAATTATTAGTTCATTAATTAAACAATGCTTATCGCTACGTAACCGATATTTAGCTGCACGATGACCTCGAAATCAAATGTATATATAAAGTGATCAAAGATTTCGCTTTAATACATGAAGTAAGGTTACTAAATCACAGAAACGTGAAAACAATATAGCTACTGTACAACTCGCAGAAAATCAGAAGACTGAAGCGAACCAAATCACATGAACTTCAAGTTGGCCTATAATGACAGCGCTCTTGCAACTACTGTTTTTGTGCTATAATTCTATTCAGTAAATGTGGCAAATGCACCGAAAGATGCGTATTTAACACAGAAATTGTTTTGTAACCCATGCAGAACAAAGCTGTTCAAGTGATTACTTAGTGAAAGTGTTAAGTTGGTTATTTCCAATAAAATTTGGCCGACAGTGGCGATAGGTAAGGAGAGATAGGGTAAGATATAGCGAAAATACAAAAGCTATGCCAAGGATTTTGGGAAAAAGGCTAACGAAGCATTACTGTTGGCCCTAATATATGAAATAGATACCAAGCACTGTAACTCAGTTCAGCCTCTGTTCATTTCGGATTTATAGTTTGAATTCAATAAACCGCTGTTAATGATCAAAAATTAATTTACTGAATATTTAAAAAACAAGAACCGAAGCTGGTTTGAATTTGGTAACTCAATCTCTTTTATAAACACTTTTTGGTTGCTTGGGTCCAAAACCGTTTATGTTTGTGTTAGTATCCTCATATTTCATTTTTATTCGGGTAGAAATATGTTATTAGTGATTAGTGATTATTAGTGATTAGTAGTCATTAGAGTTCTTTTGAAAGTTAACATTTATTTTCGATTATTTCAGTTGTGTACATTTGGTTACTGTACATTCGATTTTCTAAGTCTCTCGATGTCGGTTCCAGCCTTTGAAATGTTAAAATTACTTTCGTTGAAGTTGAAACGAATAATATTTCCTATAATAAAATATTCCTTATTGATGATAAAAATATATATAATTATCTTTAAATAAGTTGCGACGGTTAAATAGTTGATAAAGATTGATTGACGTACCATTGCTCTTTACTAATTAGTAATTTTATATCATTCAAAATGAAATTGTTATTTTGAAGATAATATATTACTGTAATTATCTCTTTTCCTTCCTTTCCCAATTTACAAAATAAATATGTACATCTCCGTTTTATTTATTGCCCTCTTGAAAAAACAAAGGTAACAACAGGTTAGAGTGAAATAGATTAAACCAAATACTTTTATTGTATTATAAAATACGGTTGAATATATTTAGCATCACTATTCCATTCCTTTTTTCATACTGCCACTTGCAAATTAAAAATTATTTTAAATGGACTGATCTATACAGCACAAGGAATTACACAATTATAGTCGTTCATTATTCTCTCAAAATTAGTATGTGTATATTCTCTTTCGACATTCTGACGGTCTATCCATTAAAACTTCATAACCAAGTTGTCAATATTCTTGATGAATCACTAAAAAAGTATACGGTATGGCATTGTTATAATGAACGTTTTCATAAGACATTAAAGCATTTTTGTCTAATTAGTGGTTTAAATATTGGTTCCGACGGCAATGTTTCTACTTCTAACTAAGATTATTAAGGGTAAGTTTATATTGTAAACGCAGATCGTAATAATCTGCACTTATAACTATTATGATAACAGCAATGTATTATTCAATGGTCTTAGCAGAGTTATTAAGAAGCACGCCAGTCTTCCCTTTGACTGAAGACATTATCAATAATCTATTCATGTGTACGGGCAGCCATAATGACGTTTTCCTATATGAACACGCGAGCATGGAGTAGGATTAAGGATAATTGCGTAAAGTGTAATAATATTACGAGAGCGATGAACTTTACCATCGAATCGTATACCATCCGAAACCGCCCTCTCTACCTGAGTGAGGTAAGTCTTATTGTGTGCGATGTAACAAATTAAATTCAGTTAACGCGAAACATTCTTGTCACACGAGATTTTCGAACTTGTACGGGGAACTGTACGCGCGATTCCGCCCGGTTTATATCTTTGTTCAGTTAGTTGCCAATTAATAGTTTTGGATGTTGAGTCTCGGGCCGTATATATGTGTGTGTGCAACACGCGAAACAAGCCACGCTCTATTGTTTCAGTTTCAGGCGACTTCGAGGTGTGCTATACTAGTGTGGGTTACATTTTCGCCTATAACCAACGTTCTAAACATATAAATTATATACTATTTTCATTATTTCTTCATGTGTTTCATTATTCTTAATTTTCCTTAAACACGCTTATTTTAACAGGAAGTTCTGTATATAATTTGACGTTATATTTTAATACAAAACCAAAATGACTAATATTATATTACAAACGTTTTTTTTTATAAAAAAGACTTAAGTCACAAAGTAGGAAGTTAATTCTAAGAAATATCCACTGTTGTCCAAAATATTCCTTGGTTTAGTTAAGTGAAAATCAGGCAAAAGTATCGCAGTTGAAGCTGTAGAGGTTACAAAAGGTAGATTGAAGGTGTTCAAAGATACCTAGGCATAAACTGTTCCAATTAGAAAACAAATATTTTAGAGAAAGTTATTAGTCGTAACCGTATTATATGAAAGCTATACGAAAATGTATTTAACAATAAACCCCAATTATCTTATATATTTATTAAACCTGTCGATAAAGTTAGTGACGTTAAAATCGCCTACGCCCAAACAGGGAGCGTTTTATAACACCTCGAGAATTATCGAGTGTAATCTCTCTTTTCCCTATATATCAGTATATTTTTATTATGAACAGTAACGTTGTTTCATTTAGGGTATAATAAAAAACATAAATTTAAATCACCAAGTTTTAACTTATGTGTGTTATTGTTAACAGTGGGTCGATAACTAAGAAAAGTATCACAGGATATTTTTGACATGGTTCAAAATTAGTTATGTCGAGAAGCTCACATTAAGTAGTAAGTCTTAGATTCACCGAATTGATCAAATAAACTGATACTTCTGCATGGAAGTCAGCTCTAATATATGAAGGAAGATTAAGTAATTCTAGATACTCTTAACTTTTATTTTTTAAACTTGATTGAATGATTATCACTATTATATTATTGTCAAGAGTGCAAGACATTGAGGAATGTAGTGATAACCAGAAGACGATAAAAATCTATTGACTATACTGCATATATGATAATTTCTTTTTCAAATTGTAATAATATATTTCTTACATTTCTTGCAACGTACCTTGTAAAATTATTTCTTTTCCTTTGTTAGTCAATATTGTCGGAATTTTCTGCAAATGTTCTTCATTTGAATTTATTTCGATTTTCAGTCATGGTGGGAGCTAATTATTACCCCTTGTTAACTCCATAAAATTTGAAGATACTTATTCATTAATAACGAATTATTTTACCAATGATGTTAGTTGCAATGGCAAAATACAAATTCACATATTCGATATAAATTGAATATTCCATTTCATTAATTTTTGGGAAAGTAATTTTGTTTAATTTTAGATCTTTCTTCAGGCATGCAACCGAATTCTAAGTGTTGACTTACCAACTCCTAGCTTCTACTTTACATGTTCGTGCGGGACTTATATAAAATAATATTTGAAATCCTCAGTTTCAAGTTCTGTCCAGAGCGGCCATTCAAAATCACTAGCTTAAGACATTGAGACCTTACTCGACGAGGAAATATGATAGAGCAATCCTACTATAAGCTTTCACAAGTGTTAGGTGTGAATGTCAGGGTTTGGCAACATATTTGTGTAAATAAAATGGCATGTAAAAAGCAACTTTGAGCGGTTAATTTTCATCTTGTCTAACAATAATATGTAACGTTATACAATGTAGACCATTGCATAATATTAAAATTTTAGCCAAGAGGTAGTATTGATAAAAATAGTTCCCAGTTGTTATATATCTGTTCATATTAATTAACGTTTTATTGGAACCATTGTAAATGCATTTTAGCGAAATTAGTTTCGAATTATTCCAATTTTGAATGGAATTTCAGTAATTTTAGAAACGCTAGCTCAAAGTATGTATACATTAGTTGAAAATGTCGATTGATAGTACAATAAAATTAGTTCAATCCAATAGGTTTCTTGCTCATTTAATATGACAAAATAATGATATAGGAAACAGAGAGAGAATTCAGAGAATTAGGAATGGCTTGTCAAAGACTGCTAATAGTTAAAATATAAAATGATAGGAATGAAATTTATATATATATATATATATATATATATATATATATATATATATATATATATATATATATATATTCATAATAATAATTATTTTCAATTAATTTCATTAATTAATTAATTTCATTTCATTTCATTATAATTTTTAACGAAATATACAATTAATATTATTTAAATATAGTTTAGTCACTCCAATCTCTTGAAATGTTCCTCACTGCTCAATGTCTATTATGAACTACAGGTCTTGTTCTAAGGTGACACCTAATTAACAGTTTGTGGTATAAATGTCTTTAGCAATTGGTGAAGCTGGTAATACTAATTGAGATTTAAGAATACATCTATATATGGTAAGCGATTTTATTTTATTTTTAATATTTATATACATTTTTAATGTTACTAAAAGTATTTTTAATCGATTGTGTGTTTCCCTGCACTAGTACATGATAGTATATGACACAAAAAAATAAATATTAAAGAAATAAATATCAACTTTAAGCGATTTGGTTTTCAGTTTTATCTCATATTTAGTTTGTAATTGTAGTTTTCAGTTGATTTGTATATATTAAATTCACAATCTAATATGTTGTTAAAAGTTACAATGAATTCAAGACATTTTTTGAAATATGACTAATTTTTAAAGAACAAGAAGTTGTTGAAACGTAACTGCACCATCTCATCATGGCTATAGTGTTTTTGAATAGGAAATTACCGAACCAAACCAACCAAATATCAATCGCTTGAATTTCTTTCGAAACAATCGGCGTAAACCTACTAAATAGTTTTAATATCTCATAGATCAAGTGCCTCTTGTTAGAAAACCTGATGAGAGATGGGCCCAAAATAATTCAAAAATAGCAAATATATTTGCAGAACATCTCAAAGAAGGATTGAAATCAAGAGGATAATGTTCTACCGTGTCTCAATCATAATAACTGTTCTGAGAGGATTGTAATGGTCACTCCTAGGGAAGCCTCGAAAGAAATTGAGCTCCATTTTAATCTGGAAAAAGAACTAAGCTATGCCGTTGTTACGGGAGATATTCTTAAAGTACTCCAAATAAAGCCCTTGGTTAAGTTAACCGACCTGTTTGTGTTTGCATCCGGTCAAGCTATGGAAAAGATGCATGGAAAACTGGTGAAGTCATTATGATGCCAAAACCTAACCGGTAAAATTCTAAGTGAATTTGAATCATACCGTCCCATTTTTATTATAATCAGTTATGGCTAAACTCTTTGAGAAAGCTGATACCATCTCACCAGTTTGGTCTCAGGAATGACCACTCAACAATTGACCAAGTAGATCGAATTACAGATATAATTGGAAAATCTCTAAAAACGTACAGGTATGTACTCTGCTGTTTTTGTCGATGTTGTATGGGATTTTGATATAATATGGCATCAAATTTTTTACCTGCTGTTAAAATATTATTAGATTAGTCGATACTTCCGTGTTGTCCATGAAGGAACATACTCTGATTTCGAACCGATAAGGGCTGGCGCTCCCCAGGGAAGCGTGTTAGAGCCAGTGCTTTATATCCTTTACATCAGTGATATCATTACAGTATTTTATAGCACAATTGGTTCCTTTATAGATGATACGAGAATATTAGCAGTAGCAGAGACTGTGGAGAGCTCAACCCGGAAGCTCCAATCTTCCCTTGATAATATTGCTATCTGGAGTAAAATATGGCGAATTAAATGAAACAAAATCTACACATATTAATTCATAGAATTCATAAATAAGAGGATGACAACACAACGTGTTACAAATTCCATATGCTAATACAGCAAAATATCTTGGCATGAACCTGAATGCCAAGCTCAGATGGAAGGAGCATATAAAAAAGAAACGCGCTGAACTCAATATCAAGTTCAAGAAAATGGATTGATTGCTCGGTCGAAACTTTGGGATAACAACTTACAACAAGCTTATTTTATATCAGCAGATACTAAGGCCAGTGTGGAGAATTCAGCTGTGGCGCCAGTGACCCCAATGTCTAAGTCACCCAAAGGTTTAAAAATAAGGTAGTGATGTGCATTGTGAATGTGTCTTGGTATGTACGGGTTTGTGACCTCCATCGTGACCACAAAATATTACAAGGGTATCTTGTATGGACGCATGCGAAATAGTGTTTTAGTTTGTTCATTTGCGGCTAGATGGTTTGCCAATTTAAATTTAAATTTGGCAGCAAAACTAAATTTGACGTATTCGGCTTTCAGCTGACTGTTATAGAAGATAAGAAATCATATAGTACGTGTGTTTATATTTTGTCGAAATAATCAAGAAATTACTGGGTATTTTGGACTTTTTTGATAATTATATACTTCCTATAGAAATTATTATAGAAACAAAGAATTTCGGTTTAATTTCTTTCCACAAAGCCCTTGTTGAAAGCGTCTCTTTCGAATTGGATGCATTTTTCAAAACATGGATGCATGAAACACTGATGGGAATCCCTTGTAATGTCTTAAATAAGAGCAAAATTATTTGCACATTTTACACAGACTAACTACAAACCGAAATGTGGAAGAGCTTTGCTTAATAGAGATGTGGTTTCCAGTTGTTATTTAAATTGTCTAATAAGTCTTTTGTAATATTAACTAGATGTAACTGATTTGAAAAATATAACATTCCACTATTTCTGTGGCGTAGGAAAAGGAAAATATTGAGTTCAACAGTGAAGTTATTAAAGCCCAGCCACTGCTTCTTCTATCATACTAGATGTAATTTGGCAAAGCCAGGGACTTTTTTACTTTGTGGTAAATTATGTCGGTTCTATTTAATACCCAGAGTATGCACAAAACTTAACAAGGAGTCAGTGCAATATTTTATATCAGCAAATGCTTGCATTTTTCAACAGCATCAACTGTACTGAGCATTCTCAACGAGACGTGATTAGAAAGATAATAATTAAATGTTATTTGTTTTGGTGGATGCGGAAAATGAATAGAATAGCAAAAGGCAAAAATGAAAATTTTTAAATTGTAACATCTAAATATAACACAGCTTATACATTTAACTTACAATTATATTCTTACAATAAATATTTGCTAAAAAAATATTTAAAAATAGATTATGAAATAAACAGTCTTCAACAAATATATTGTATTGTAATCTATATTTGCCTCAGTTATATTTGAGATAATAAAATAAATGTTCCATATTCAATATTTTATTAAACTTTATATATTTAAAAGTTGTTGGTATAATATATTGTCATTAAACATAGAAAGTGGACTCTCCGTTGAAAAGATATTATTAATGTTAATTTTACATATGCCTAAATAAAATGTATTTTTAAACTTTTATTGCATTTTTTGAAAACTATTATTATTATTATTATTATTATTATTATTACTGCTATTATTGTTATTAAAATATTTTAAATTTCCCGCTACTCATATTGTCAGTCACGCCCTCTGGTTGCAAATAAATGCTAAGCTTGTTCACATGTAATGCATGGGAGATACCCTTAAAATATCTCTATATTTTGTGATCGCGTTCTAGAAATTGATATGGTTACGGACACTATCAGAATATTTGCCCATTTCTTTCAAAGAAGATTGCAGAACCACGTTAACACAGAAGCGTCAAGAGTTTCATTGGAAGATGCCTTAGTTGTAGTTGTTTGTCAATATGTTGCTAGATTAAAGTTAATTGTTATTTGTTTAAATACCATTTTTAATAAATATATTAATATAAAAACACTGTTTTTGAATATGTACTAAAATTGACTTAATGGAGGATATGATGCATATGTGACTGATCACTTCAACCTCTACAAATATCTGGATAAAATCGTTAGCGCCAATATTACACCAAAAATATTTCCAAATCTGTTAAAGACGAGTTGTTGGTAATTCGTTGAAATTATAAGCGGTTTAAAACCCCCCACCATACCCATTTCAAGGGTTATCTTCTACATAATTAAACCTACTACGAAATCCGAACACTCCGAAATACACAACTCACTCATTTTATTTTCAAGACTGCCGCATAAGCCCGTTAATCCTTAACGGAAAAACTCATCACTAATTCAGTTTTCGAAACGAGGGACCCGGAAAAAAAGAACAAGGAGGAATTTTAACATACACGCTACGCAGCCAGTGATAAATCTCTATCGTGAATTAGATATACGACCGAACTTTTTCCAAAGTCAAACACACAAAACAAACGAATGCCCCCACGGTGTCGTTGCTGTTGTTGTTGTTGTTGCTACCTTATAATGGTTCGATCTCTTTATCTAGTTTAGACCGTAACCTGTAACGAGTTCATTCAGATGGGATTGCTTTATCGAAATTGAATAATGAAGCTTAATAAATAGCAAAACAAAAAACATCAGTGTTATTTTTAACCAGTTTCAAAAAAGGAGGAGGATCTATGTTCGATTCGATACATATACAGTATATGATGTTGCATTTTTAATGAATGTTTGCCTCTTTCTCCGTCAATTGTGGACCGATTATCAAAATTCTATTTTTATTCGAAAGGTTACACTTCCGAATGGTCCCATTGGAATCAAGTCAGGGTGTGATGGCGGAATATGGGGAAATAACGCGAAAACTTCAAATTTCAAAGGCACCTACGAAGTTTTCACATATTTTTTGTGACGGAAGTCTGCAAGTCGTTCAGGGCAAAGGCCGATCAGTTTGCGTTTTAAATACTTATCATAGCTTATGAGAAATAAAATAAACTGATAAAACCGGCTTCAGTCCGCAAGTCAATCGATTATAAATAAGTATTTAGTTCAGCAATAAGTGACAAGTATCAGATCCATTATTGCGATAGTTTCGGGTCGGTATCCTGCTGAGACATGTTTGTAAGTTTATGTTTGGAATTATCCATAAGGTAAAAAATCTGAAAGGAAAAGTCTCAGTCACCTCACTACCCTGCAAGCTGGATAAGACTGGATGTTCCCTAGAATGATCTCCAAACTGGTTAATCCCCAGTCGGTAGGCTTAATGCTAAGGTAGTTATTTGGTAAAAAGAGAGAAGACCAAACATTTCAGCAAACTATTTTTCAAAATGTAAACATCCTGGAGTTGATTTCAGAGAATATTGTTAAAGAGACAACCCAAACATCCATATATTATTGATTGTTTTGAGGAAGATATTTTCTTTGTAAAACGCGGTTGGTTAACAGGTGTTCCGGAAAGTCATTGCCAATTTTTATAACAGATGTCGCTAGGCTTAAGTATATAACGTTATGATTTGATATTTATATTACTTTATTCTTATTTATTTACGCTTCGAAGCTATATATGTTATATTTTGCGAAAGTAACATCGTCATCGATTTATACCCCTTTGAAAATTCGCTTCATGTTTGTAAACAGTTGCTGCAGTTGCCGCACACATTCTTATTTAATCAAAAGAAATAAGCTACTGGAAGCCACCGTTTGTGGGTAAAAACTTAGCATGCCTAACAAACATGCGAGGGGCAGTTTCGAAAATTCAAAAGTGGTGATTTCGATGTGCAAGACAAAGAACGCTCTGGTAGAAAAGAGAAGTTCGAGAAAGTTTGAAGATGCGAAACTGCAAGAACTATATAATGAAGACACATCATAAAAACAATTGGCAGAAGCGGAAATATTGGCCAAGAAACCATTAGCGGCCGATTACGAGCACTGGGGAAAATCCAAAAGATGGGGTGTTACATAAATGACAGGCTAAAATAGAAAAATCGTCGGTGAAATACTTCATATGTATGATCGGAAGTCATTTCTGCATCGAATAGGGACGGGTGATAATTCGATGAGATTGAATCCAAGGCCAAATCTTTTTGGTCGCAAGACTGCTCTGTGTTTGGTGGGACCAGAGTGGCGTGGTGTGTTACAAACTGTTGAAGCCTGGTGAAACAGTTAATAGTGATCTCTACCGACAACAAATAATCAATTTGAAGCATCTGCAAACGTCCAGAATAGGCCGGAAAACATGGTAAAGTGATTTAACAGCACGATAACGCGCGTCTCGTAAAGCAAAACCGGTCAAGGAAACGTTGAAAGCACTTGGATGGAACATATTTTTATCGCACCCGCTGTTCTCTCCAAACCTGACTGTGTCCGACTATTAACTTTTCGCATGAATGGAACACACGATTGCAGAGCAGCAAGAAAATTTAAAAAATAGTTCGATGAATGGTTTTGCTCAAAGGACAAACAGCTTTTTTTTGGAATGATATCCATACATTTCCTGAAAGATGGGAAAAATATATAGAATCAAATGGCCAATAATTTAAATAAGTTTTTTAAAGAACTGACGGGTTCTGACTTTCCGGTACACCTGTTACAAATAATAATATTATTTACTAGTAGGGCTAATGAAGCTTCTTTTAGACCAGTTTATTTAAAATACCTACACGTTGGTATATTACGAGATGCAGTTGTTCAGATTGCTCATTATATTAATTTAGGACTAACATTCTAGTATGATTCCAACTCCTATTTCAAAAATTAATTTTTTAATCTTTTTTTCGTAAAAATAGTACATCCAAGAGATAACTTTAGACATTCTGAATAGCAGAAATTATTATATTATCTTTAAGAAGCGTCTGATAACTGGAATTCCATCATGTCATCTGGAATTACAATTTGGGGAGCCTTGTGAGTTAATTTGAGTAATAAACATATTTTTGGAAAAAAAGCTAAAGGCTATACTGGAATGGACGCATAAAATAATTAAAAAACCGAAAAAAAATCCTTGTTTATGTATATGAAACATTATACTTTTTTATATATTAGATATGTACATATAACAAAAATTTTCTGAATATTCAAGAGTGGTAAATTGAGGTCAATTAAGTTTAGAATAGTGAAAATGTAAAGCAGCCGGTACAAGAGTATCTTTATTTATTCATTGAACTAATCGAATCGTATTATAAGGGCTGCAAGAGAAAGAATGACGTTTCATACCGGACCGCTGTATACGCCCTCCCGACTTATTATTAATGATGTTTTTGTTCGTTGGCTTTTTAATTTCCTATATACGGTTAATTTTTCAACCCCGAGTGGCGGGGGCCGGTTGAGAAACCTAGAACGTGTGTGTGAGTGTGTACGAGAGAAAGAGAGAGAGAGGGAGAGGAAGACGGGGCGAGCGAGCGAGCGCAAAAAGTCCTCATATTCTTTCAGCGTATCTTTTCGGAATAAGGGATCATTAATCATAACAGCCGCCAGCTTTACCTTGGGAAATAATGTGTCCGTCGTTTTTAGTCCAGTAATTAATTGACTTTGGATAGGCTTCCGAGTGGCACTCGAGGGTGATTTGCTGCCCTTCCATCGCTCCCACCAGCTGGTTCTGTATCCAGATCATCGGAGAAACTGTAAAAACAACAAGAAGTTAGTAGCGTTATATATAAGTTATAAAGCTTTTTCTGAAGCGTGTAGGGTTTAAAACAAAATACTTTTAACATAAAGAAGACTGCACGTTACCAGTTTAATTCTATATAATTGCAGAAATTAGTTTAGGCATTTAATGTATGTATTTGTGACTGATGTTTGTTTGTGTGAAGTTTATCAATGTCGAAATTATGTTACGACCACAGAAATACTCGAAACTCATATACATTAATTCGAAACATTCACATAAGGTAATTTCTAGGACTTCGATTCTTAAGAGTATGGAAAATTATATGGTAAACCAGGCATATTCAGAACCGCATAACATTTAAGATAACGAGAATGTAGACACCAGAGGGAATACATTAACATTTCACCCTCTTGAAAGACCTTGAAAATACGTGGCTGGGGTGCATTTCAGAGTATATCTTGAAAGTATACTTTTCATCGAATCCGAGATTTTCTGTTCTTATTTCAGAATGACCAGCTAGAACCAAATGGTCCTTTTTATGGTGATCTCGTTTTAGGTTCGGGATGGTGGAGTGTTTTGCGGGCGACACAGACCCTGAGTTATGGAGTGCCTTACACTGATCATGTTCGTGAAACTCTACAAGAACGGGATGCCTGATTCGAGGTGAGTGGTGACGTTCCTCATACACCATGGGGCATTGAGTAACGCGCGGACTTTTTTGGATTGGAACACTTAAAGTAGTGTAAGTTATCTCTCAGAGACGTACCTGTACTCCGAGGAGGCAGACTGGACGGACTAGTATTTTGTACAGAGTTGCTTTCTGGGGGATTGGGAGTTTACTTTTTCTGCAGGGGAGTAGGGAGAGTAAACTGTACACGCCATTGCCTTTGTAGATAGCGTGCTAGATTTCGGCTGACCATTGGAACCTACGGTGAAACTGGAGATCGAGGTGTGATACCTTCTGCAGCCAGGGAATAAGAACTTTATCGATTTAGAGGCGGTAGACGCGGAAGTCCTTCTTGCGGTCGAACAGAATAGCTTGAGTTTTGCTCGGGTTTATCTGCAGCCGCCAGAATTTGTACCACGCAATCGCCTGGTTCAGTTGGACTTGAAGTTAGTCGCGAATATCGTCGTGATTGTAACCGGTTGTGTAGAAAGCTGTATTATCTGCATAAAATGCTGTGTAGGAATGTTTGTGGAAGGGGAAATCAGTCATGTACAGGCTGAACAGGACAGGGACTAGTGGAGCATCTTGCGGAACTCCTGCGAAGATTTGTTTTCGAGAGGAGACTGCGTCACAGATCCTCATTTGCAACGACCTACCGTCCTATTATGAATCTATCAGTGAGATTAGGTCATTCATTAGACCAAGCTGTTTAGCTTTGAATATTAAACCGTCGTGCCAAACTTGGTCGAAAGTTTTGAAACATTTAAGAAGATGGCTCCAGTTTTTCGACCTTTTCTTAATACCTGGTGAATTGTTGCTGCGGCGAGGAATTATGTTGTGTGCGTCGGTGAAACTGTTTAAAGCATGTAGCAAAACGATAAAATCATCTTTGGATTACCACCCTAAAAATAACTGCAATCTGGTGGCAAGAAAAACAGTTAAGCCAGCTCAACTTCTTGATGCAAGGTACCCAATGGAGGAATAATAGTTACATATAGTAATAGATATATCGCGTTATATACGCGATATAACCGCCTAATTAAACATAGTTTTCACATAGTTTTCACATTCTCCGCATAATTAAATACATACAAACTTCGCACATAGTTGGTGCCAGTTTACCGGTGTGAAGGTTGTCACTAGTAATCATTATACCCGTCTGATCCATTGTAGTTTAAGTTCGGTGAATAAAGTCATTTCAAGTTTGCTTGCTTTTTCTTTACAAGAGGGAAGAACAATATGAGTAACAATAATATAAATGAGAGTATTAAGTGCCGTACAATATAACATACCTACAGGGGAAGGAGAAGATAATATGAATACTTGTCATACACACAATATATATTTATCAACAATTAGTTGAGCTATTTATTTTAAAACATTTGGAATTCTTCGCGGAATAAATTTGTAGAGTATCTCAAACGGAATGTTGTCCTATACCCATAAAGCCCAAAACTCTTCACCACAGTTCAATTATGTTAAAGTCGGAAGGTTGTGCCAGCCAGTGAAGATATTTGATGATATTTTGATGCTTCTTAAACCAAAATTAATTCTTTTTGGCTGTGTGAACGGATATATTATCATCATTTAAATTGGCAGTGTTTAGCAGCAATATATTGGTCATAGTAGGGACTTTATCACTAAGGATACCAAGATATCCACTCGCAGTAATCCGCAGTGCACTAGCTCAATTCCGCGATATTTTTTAGAGAGTTTTTAATCGACCAACGGTGATTATTGGCCCCATTTGTAAATTCATATTTAGGGCATAGAGTACATTTCTGGGAACATATGACCCTAAATCCTAGTTATTTCACAGGAAATACCTTCCGGGATTAATGAGTATTTACTGAAAACATTTGTAAATCCGTTGATGGGGTAATTTTCTTGGAAAATATAATAATCTCTTAAGGTGGGGTTGTATACCCGACATGTACGATTAAAGAAAATCATAAAAACAAACTCTTTGATATACTTCAGTGTAAATAGTTGATTAACAGATTATTACAGTACAGTGAGTGCTTTATTATTTACGTCCAAGTCTAGCTCAAATCGTTAGCAGTGAGTAGTCAAGGCAAATTGAAGTTAGCGTCAAATAAATAAAAGGGCTCCAATGGCAGTTTATTATGGGAGCCATCAAATAAATTTTCAATATCGATAAGGGAAATAGTTTTATAAACAATATCGTCGCTCCAATCATAATGTAACCTTACGCATGTTTGACTATAGGAAGCGAAACTTGACTTCTTTTGGGGTTTTCCATGCACAAACCCGACCGTTTGTAGGACACGATGTAAACGATAATTCATCAGATCATGCATACATTTACATTGATATTGTATGAAGGTTGTTATTACTTATCGTTATACTCGTCTATTCTTTGTACTTTATGTTATGTAACTAGTTTGTAGTTGTTTGCCAGTTTTTTCCTTTATATTCGGAAAGAAAAATACGTCCAGTTGATTATGAAATCTATAAACTAAATATTAAATATTGATAGGACATACAAATTGATTAATATTGACGTAGCTGTGTGGTAGAAATTATTTATTAGATTAGTTTTTCCGTAAATACAAACCGTAAAGGCTGAGTAAAGAAAATAATAATTTAATTTGAAAAATAATGATGTGTAAAAATTATGTAATATATAATCAAAAAGATTGCCATATTAAGTTGTAAATGTGTATATACTTACAATGAACGATCAGCATTATCCTTTTACTGACCGATGGTGGCACTCCATTGGAAGCAATGCATAGATATGGGCCCATATGTAATCTGCTAGCTTTGGTTATATTCAGCATAGGTCCTTCCAAAGAGGGAACTGTAAAAATAATTTTGAGTTTTAGAGCAAAAACTAGTTTATAACACTAGCTATTAGAATAATAATAATTTGGGAATAACATCATAATTTAAACGGTTTTTTCATTTCTTTTTCATCAAATACAAAACTTATTGAACGAATTATTACGTTCATTAATTGGAAATAATTTCAATGACAAAGGGAATGGTAACAGAGCATATTTAACCTGTCCTGTTGAACAGAATATAAGCTTATCAATCCGCCATTTCTATGGATGTAATTGCTTAATTCTACACAGATGTCGGTGACAGTTTTTGCGAGCGCTGACATCATTGAAAGGGCTGTTTTATAAAGTCGCTTCTCGCTTTTAACGCGAGTGTTTCGAAACCAAATATTTGACTTTGTCTGACATAGTGTGCTGCTGGTAGCTACTATCTAGAAGTAAATATACGCGATAATCGCTTTCGTTTTAGTTTCCTAAGGTATATATCTTTTTTCTTGACTAAAACCGTGTAGTATTACATTTCACCAATTTAATAGGTTGTTCTCTTATTTGTTTGTTTTATGTTAGTATCAACATTTACTAATTTCTTATAAGTTATGTCATTTAAGTTATTCATGTTTGTTTTTTAAAACTATTCTACTGACCCTTAATCAAAATTAATCGAGAAAAGAACATTTTAAAACTTATTTATTTATGTATATTAATAATATAAATAAATGGCCATTAGTCAATAGCTATTTGCTGCTATTTGGTGTCATTCAAGTTAATTACGTTTGTTTTGTAATACTCTTTTACTGATACATAATCGAAATTATTTGAAAAACAAATATTTCGAAGATTTTATTTATTTATTTATATTAATATAAATGACCCAATGTCAAAGATCCTTAGCGAAAGTATAATTGTTTAGAACTAAATAATAAAATGCACCCACCATTATTAATTAATGTTTCAAATAATTCGTGAGCAGAAAAAATAGGCTTCAATACTTCATCTTTTGTGATAATTTCGTTTGACCAAGGGCTACATGTAAAGATCATTGTATACAAATATAAGGAATAGGTCTTATAAAGAAAATAATTCTGATTTCCTTTTGGAGTCTCTGATTTTGGCAGCACTGGAATCCCTCTACTACTACTCGTCTGAGGTGATTCGCATTGATATATTTTTGTATGCCTAACCACAAGTACCAATTATAGGTATTTATAGGTATTATTACGTTCTGACTAACTCTGTATTTTCTTTTTACTTGTATATATATTTTATCAATCAAATTATTAATTTTTCAGCTAGCTCTATATATATATATATATATATATATATATATATATATATATATATATATATACATATAAACTACTTATTATGGATGGTAACTAATTTCAAGACCCTTGTTTGTTACTTATCATTTTAGTTTGATGTTGTGCTATTGAAAGTACCAATAATTTTCGCTTCAGTTTTCAAGTGTTTTATTCTTTCTCTTTTATTGTAAAACATGTAATATTAAATTTCTTCTACTTAAATATATCGTACTCGTGCTTTACTTGTTTTAATCATGATGCTGCACGAGCATAAACGTACATTTATTGCATTATTTTGGCGCTCTTTCGAAATATATCGTAAAAGAATTATGTATGTGGAGGTTAATATGAAACCTTTTTAAAAACCGGCAACTTCTGACACGTTTTTATCGTCGAAAGTTTCTCATATTTCCAGACATCTTCGATCTATAATGTAGACGAATTTTATGTACAAAACTTTTACGAAAACTATTTAGAAACAGTAAATATTCCTGATAAAAAGTTCTCAAACAATTTTTTGCTAAGTTTCTGATTTACTCAGGCAATACAAGTACACGGGAGACGTATTTATTTTATTTTATAGATGGCTGATGCACTTTGTGGTAGGGCAGAATTGAGTTGTCTTACAAAAAGTTTTTAATAATGGATTTAATATTTGAGATGTCACTGAGATTGGAAAATAACTGCTTTCTTATTTTTGTAGCATTTGTACAAATATATGAGAATTTATATAATGACTCAATATGTAATCAATATATATACTATGTGATACTGATGAGTGATACTGTGCCCTTCTCATTAACTATTTCCTTTTGATTTCTTAAATAATTTTTGTCCATCCTAACAGTAATAGAGCAGTAATGATATTTCAAGGCGAAGTCCTATTTGCTCTTGTTGATCATTACCAATCCATAGCTTGTGTTGACTAAAAGTTGTGAATGTATGTGAATATATGAGAACATCATTTTGATTAGTGTTAATTTCGTAGAAGCAGGAGATGCGAAACAATATGTTTAGGACTATCTGTAGTTAATAAATAAAAACCTCTTCGCACATGTTTGTGATGAAAATTTATATATATATATATATATATATATATATATATATATATTTTATATATAGATTTTAGTCGATTTAATTAAATTAAAAATCAAATGCACTATTACATTTCAATATAATATTCATGTATAGTATAAATTTTACCATTTCTATTTAAACTTTCAGTTCGTGAAATGAACGTCCTGATCTTTGAAAAATATACTTACAGTCTTATAAGCGTAAGCAACTATAATACTCCATGAAGTACTTACAGCATCTGTGTTTAGATATGCTGTAACATATCAAGTTCTCCTATGAATTCTTAAACTATATCTCTATTTAGCCTCTTTTACTTCACTTGACTTCAGTAACAACATTTGGTTCATAAACAATCAGTACTTAAGTATTGTTCCAAATATTTGAAATTTTTGTTTGTCATAGCACACATACCAGGCTGTAAAAACTTGATAAAATGACATTGTTAAATCAAATATGCGTCACTTAACCTTAACCTGGTGAAGTATAGCATCGGCATTTTTGATATCCATGAAATGAGATATTTGATACTGGATTGTCGTAATTTAACGATGATGGGATATGATTAATCGTAACTGTTCTATCCCAGTTACTGTTTGTTAACTTTGCATATAAAAAATTTATTACTTAAAAAATGAGTAGATATTCCACTATTTTTACCAAAAAAAAATTGAACCGACTTCAAAAAATTAAATAAGGCCCTCACTAAAAAGTAAAAAAATAATTAAACTTAAATTTTAACACA
This sequence comes from Rhynchophorus ferrugineus, assembly GCF_030347505.1. Classification (NCBI taxonomy): domain Eukaryota; kingdom Metazoa; phylum Arthropoda; class Insecta; order Coleoptera; family Curculionidae; genus Rhynchophorus; species Rhynchophorus ferrugineus. Next base: position 81,808,640 of record NW_027472580.1, on the reverse strand, counting down.
GAAGGAAAATGTTCTAAAACAAAATATGTACATAAAAATTGTGGTAATAACTAAATATAAATAAATAAAAACCTTATTTCAGTTATCTACTACATCTATACCATATTCTACTATATACACACAATTTAGCTTAATACCTGACTAAACCTATTTAACTATATACAATATTATTTTAACTACTACCAACTGATCACTTACTTAAGTCGGTGCCGATCAACAAATTAGATTTGTTTTGTTCGTAAATTAATGTGACAAATTTATATTATTATATTTGTATTGTTTTGGCAAACTGAAATACCTCAGAATTTTCGTCACATAAGTTCAGCAATAACATTATACACAAATATCGGATTGTTTTATGTGAAAATTTTGTAGATGGAATTTGAGGTTTTCCCTCAATTTGCCTCCATTCCCATCATCTGAACCTGATTTGGTTCCGATGGGATCACCTCGGAAGTGCACCCTTTCGAATAAACAAATTATTTTGAAACTCGGTCTGATGATTTTGATGTCTGTTAAAAAACGCTGGACTAAAACGTAAAATAGTTATAAGAAATAATTTTTTGTATTCATTTTGTTTTTGATTGAAATGTAAATTGTAGTCCCGCCCTTCCCATATATCAGTTCGTAAAACTTTAATTTTGTGGAAGCTTTAACATAAAGAACGGTCCCCTTGACGGGATGAGTGTTAATATGAATAAGCTGTCGGAAAATACAGCATAATTAGTACCGTGAAAAATTGCCGTCAAATAATACTCGCTAGAAATGAAATAACAGGTTGAATGAGATTCGTTTAGCCATGCATGGGTGAAATATAAGGTTTTAACAGTTAATTTAGATCTTTTGAATAACGCTAAATTAAATATGCATATTTGTTTCACCCTTTTGTATAATTTAAGAGCGATGTTAGGGCTCAGCTATAATTACTAAGGATAAAAAAATTAAAAATAAGTTTTATTATATTTTTAACATTTAATATAATTCACTTGGCTCTTCTCTCATTTCCTCCTCATATTTCCTTTTTTGATTATTGCTTTTTCATTATTATGATATCAGTTTATTCTAGAAATGATTGTGACATCAACAATATAATTGAAGACTTTGGATGCTCTTCATGAGATGATAGGAAATTATTTTGTTTGCTGTTGTTTCGTCAGATTTTTTCAATGAAGATTTTTAAACTTAAACGATAAAGAGAGCTAGTCAAGAAATCCATTGCATGTAGTTTGATCGGCGATATATATTGGTGATGCGAAGTTTTAGTGAAAACAACTGTTTAAGAGCTCAATCTAACTACTAATTATTTTCCTTTATTATATAAACATGATTTTGTTTTCGAAGATACACTGAATAATTTCTGATGCTTCATGGGATGATAATTTTTCATCTTATAATATTTATTGAGCATAGTAAATAAGAAAAATTCGGCATATCATATAATGTTAACTGTTTTCTGTTTATCTCTTATGTATATGCCATTGTTAATAATATTTTAACTTATAAATATAACCTCAATCATTTCGCGTATCTAAAGCTTGTCTTTAAATACTAAGAGGTTCGAGTCTTTATAAATATATTAGCTGGACATACAAATGGTTATGATAGTACTGCCTAAACCAAATGATAGAACTATTTTATTTTATTATTGAGCGATATGTTTCATAAAACAAAGTAACCATCAAGGTTTTCATTTTTATTTTCAAGCGTAATGTACATCTACTAAATTGTAAAAAATGTAAGGCTGAAATTAGACTACCAATTTCAAAAATCTACTTTTCATTTACCATTTACTTTTTCGCTCTCTTAATACTTGAATTTTACTTTGGGAGAACGATACATCTGCATTAAAATGAGAGTGCTCTCCTAAAAATGAAATTTTTATTGTAAAATCTGATTACGACGCTGCCTTAGAATATAAATCTTTTCTTGCAATGAGAGTTTATACCAATTCTAAACTATTTTGTTTATTACATTTTATTAACTACATTTCAATGAAAATGTTTTAACTTAGTAATTAATCAATAAAATTAGTTAGGAAGTGATGATATTGATTAATAAATATAAGTTGCTTACATGTATTTTGATCAGTTATATTATATCTATTGGTACAAATTCGGAGTGCCAAGGCAACAAGTATTAAATAACCTAATCTAATTATCTAGTTGTTTTTGATGTCGTAGAGGTTTTGACGTCAATGTCAAGGAATTATCTGGAGGTAGAAAAAAGCTTGATGGCAATGAATTGTTAGAATTATAGGACGAAAGCCTAGCTTAAATTATGCAAGAGGTTTTAGAAGAACTAGTTGCCTAATAGTTCTTTTTTTTAAATGATCCAATAGGATGAAAAGTGGCTGGCACCCGAATTGACAGAAAATGCCATTTCCAAACATTTCATCATCGTGGTTTCACTCTTTGAGAGGCTAAAAAAGAAAAAAAAATTGTGGTGTATTGTGACTTATGATATTACTATAGGTATCAAGCACAAAAGGGTAAAAAGTCAGAGGAGTTAATCTAGGAAAGTTATTCTCATCTGAATAAAGAAGCGGGGTATTTATGGCCATAACGTTTTTCTGTACACCAGCAAGGTGTAGTAAATTATGAACTGTTTAAACCGAACGAAATTGTTGCTGCAGTTGTTTACTGATGTAAACTGAACAAAAGTGAGTTGCAAAAGTTGTGAAGTATATAGTGTTGCAAATCGAATAGGATGTTCTGTCGCACCAAGCGAAATCATCTCTGCGCCTTGTGACTACTACTTGTTCGGATCGATTCAGTATGACTTGGTTAGTAGACGGTTTCAATATGTTGAAGAAAATCGCTTCAAACTGAAATCGTCTTTTGGAGATGGTATCGAGATGTTTCCTGCTTCCTGTAATATGTGCTTCCCAATGGAATTTTATAGTGAGAAATCTTAATATATTGATTCATTGACGTTGATGATAAATATAAATTAATCAAATAAGATATTCGCAAGAATTGATTAGGTTTCGGAGGCTTATTCTAGTTTCAATTCTCTTTCCTTCCTATGAAAATTTGAATATAATCCGATAAAATGTGAGCACGTACCAGCTAGCTGATGTACAGTATGAAATGTTGAATTAATTCATTCACTGAATTATTTCACACGAAAATATAAAGGTAACAAAAGAGTTTGAAAGGAGAAACGTATCGGAAAAGCAAAGAACAATATGCAGAATCGACTTATCGACCTTATCGAAAGCAAAACCTTAATCATGGACCTAAAACAACGAGTAATATAGTGCGACGACGTGAAAAAAAGTAAGTCCCTAAAAATGACAGGGGGAAACGTTATTTCTGACCCTCGTTAATCGAGGCATAAAACAAATGACAATCGCAAAAACGCCACCTCGGAAACTCGGGTAATAAACCCATAATCCAATGAAAGTAACCTGCGGATTTTTCACTCCTTTTTTTGCCGCCACCGTAATGATCAAAGGGGAAGACGCCGACGGCAACCGGAGAAAAAACAACCCCCCTCCCGCCGACCGCCCTCAATCTAAAAAACATCCCTAATAAAATAAGCGAAACACGTTTCGGGCTTTTTTCGGTCGCGGAACAAGCGGTTTCCATCCAGCCTCCTCCCTCGCCCTCACCCCTGACCCGCAAACGACAAAGACGCGCGCGACATCGCCAGCGCCCTCTCGCGGAAAATAAAATTAAGGTTTTAGTGTCGGCGACATGCTCGACGAGACCGCACAGTTTTTGGTATTCCGGTCCGATCGCCTCGATCGGATTTTTTTCGAGGTCAGGGGGAAAAGTTAAAACACAGGACGAAGGTTAATAACAGTCTTGAACCTGTTGGATTTGGGGATATTGGGGCAACAAATCCTTAAGGGGAATGGAAACTGAGACTGGAAACAATTTAATTAAAAAGTTTGATGCGTATACCCACGCATATGCAGGGAATGCAGAAAATAATGAATACCTAACGTTATATATTAATAAGGTGATGAGCTACAATTTGCTATAAAAATAGCTGAAATCCTTGGGTGAATTACATCGTCGATGGTCTAAAGAGTTTTCGATGGAATGTAGACCCATTATTACATCAAAACATGCATCCATTTTTTGGATCTGCGAATAGTGATCGAAAAAATTGTATCATAGAGCAAGAACTATTAAGACAAAATACACCAACACATTAACTAAAAGCTTCTGAACTGCAGGGAGTGGGTGGTCTATGATTGCTTTCGTCTCAAGATAAATATTATACCAGATCGGGCATCAAGATTCCTAGATAGAAAATCAGTGGGTCCACAATTCAGCTAAAGATATAATTACCGATGAAAATTCAAAAAAAGCATATTAGATAATTGTTTCAAAGGAATAGATTACTAAGTAGCAGAATATATATTAAAAACATTTGTTTCTTCCGTTGTCTAAGGCCGTCAGATTAGAAACCATGGCGTATGGAGGGCATTGTTCCCTCTCCTGTGTTAAACAATTAAACTACCGGTCTCACAGAAAATCCTTGTATATCATGTGTATCAGACTTTGCATATGGTACGCTCAGGTTTTCCTGTAAGGGTGGCAGATATGGTTATGGTATATGTAAACCTAGAGTGACTCAGGATAAGAAGTTAAGGTTGATTCTGTATGTCTCTTGAGATGTCAGAAATAACCAAATATACAGAAAGAAATATTCATTAAGTTTCTTATAATATCAATAAGAGGTTTAGTTAATAATTAATTAGTTAACTTGTCGAGAAACTAAGGATTTTCTGCCACAATCCGGGTAAATTATAATATATTATTGTAAAAGAACACGGCTAATTCGAAGTTCAATATTTAAAAAAATAATGATTGCTATTAATATTTAGATGGACAATTCATATTGAATAAAAGTAATAATGGCAATACAGCTTCTTCAACTGAAAACATATGCGATATGAATACTGAAGCTTTTTAAATCAATTACACAACTGAGATAAATATCGTAAGGTGTACAGCGGCTAAAAACACATAGTACTCAAATAGTAAATAGTACATATTATATCAATAGTACATAGTATTCCTTGGTGACACCTTAATCTATCTTGATGAATTCATAAAAATGTTTAAACAATCTTCAAACCCAGTAGTGTTAATAAAATATAATATAAACAATTATTTTATAATCGGTATAAAATAAACGCTCTATGTAGCGCCGAAATAGATTAAAATCATTATTAATTATATTAATTTAAGAATATATTACTAAATTTTGATATATTCATCGTAGGAATATGTCCCTAACGTATTTGTTATAATTCTCCTCGTGCTGACTGCTCTACATTCATATGAAAAATGTGAATTTTAAAATTGCACTCTGGATTATGTGCCATTTCGAAAACTTGCGTTCGTTGTCATATCATTATCTTGGTTCGTAAAAGTTTAATTTTGTCGAAATTCCAACGTAACGAATGGTCTATTCAAAGCCAAACTAAGATGACGAGAAATATAAAAATTCTTAGTCAAATATTAAAATTGCTTAAAACACGATAATAGAGCACTATACTAGTTCACATAATTGCAACTAGACGTGAGATAGTTTGAATTAAAATTGAAGCTATAGAAAGTGGCAAAATAAATTGGTTAAAACTCACTAGAAGATTGTTACGTTTGTTTTGTTATATGTTGGGGTTTCCTTTTTACGAAATAACGTTTGTATTGGCTAGTTCTACTGTTACGTGAAAATAGAACTGTTAAGCTCATCCACTGTTGTGGTTGTTGTTGTCCTTGGCGGGTTATTTATTTTGGTTCATGAGCAATCACAATTCCGAGTAGTTAAAATTATATATCATATTCATATACTAACACTCTTTGAACTCGCTACTTAGCAGATTGTCTAGATTGTAATTATAAAGTCTAATAATAAGTTCAATATGTATTATCAGAATAAATATGAATAAAAATTCAAAAAATAAATATGATTTCCTTTATTCAGTAACAAGCAAGGACCAAGATCTGGACTAATCCATATAACTCATCAATGTTCTTTGTTTAGTTCTGAATCTTTTTATATTTTTATTGATATTTAGTTGTTCGTATTGAACAATATAGTGTATCTTGGTACTCACGTTTGTTGATTGCTGTTTCAAATAACCAATATTCGGAAATAATCATTTGAAATTATTTTTCAAGATTTCTAGTCACCTATAATTTAGAAGATGTTTCCTTTCAACATGTTTGTTCTAGTTCAAAGAAAGAATATGTCTCTTGTAAAAATACCGCAACGTCTTAGATAATAAGAAAATCATAAAATATTTTAAAACAATCTTTTAAGGTATATTATCGATGTATTTTAAAATTGTAATACTTCTAGGTACATCTTACGGTTATACTAAGAACTATCAATACTTCAGCAACTTACAGAACCAAACTTTACTGAAAATTTTAACGAAGAAATAATTTCTAAAAGTTTTACAGAAAATGATGCAGATGATGAGAGTATATTCATAAACAAAAAGTATTATTAGGTAAATGGACAATTAAAATGCACAAACCAATACACAACACATTCCTAACACTTGAGTTGTGAGAAGTGGGTATTGTCAAGAAGTGATAAAAACAATATAGAAGCATTACAAATAAAATATCTCAGGAGAATCAGACTTATAACAAAGATTGGCAGAATAAGTAAATAAATAAGAAACTAATTCAATATTGAGTCAGATTTAGAACTAGAGATAATTTAGTTTGTGGGGACACTTAAAGCATATGGAGAATAAGAGACAGATAAAGTAAGTGTATGGGAAGCAAGAACGCAAAGGAGAATAACCAGAAGTCGATATCGTGGCCAGGATACTAACAGTTGTGTAACACCTCACTTGTAAGGAAATGACCAAAGGTATATACATGGTTTTTGTTCCCCGTATCCTAATTGGACAGTTTATAATTGATGTAAATTCATTTGTGGATATCGCCAGTGCCTTTGCCAGCTTGTTGACTTTTGGAGACCTTATAATTCTTCTCACTATTTTTACCCGAGTTTTCATGATATATTTGATATGGAAAAGTTTCTGTTAGTCCAAATTCCAATGTTATGCGATTGAGAAACTGAAATACTGCAATTCGTCTTTAGTGGCCGTACACCTCCAGCTACAAGCCTTTGTCAAAATTTTGGTAATCTATGTTGGCCATCAAAAACTTTGACCTTTGGTGGCCTTCTATCCTGAGCTGTTATGTTCGTGCCTGAAATCCATGGACTGGAATGTTATTCAGCTCGAATGTTATGTTTTACAATTATAAGAGTTTATAGTTAGGGGTCTTTAGGCACCTTCAACACATCTGTGACCTTACAGCTTCAGTTGCGATACAATTGTCCGAACTCCACTTAACTATATAACTGCAATATCAACTATCCACACCAAACTATCTTATGTCCTTGATAATTAATTGAATTCCTGCTGATTAAATTAATTAAAACGAGAACAACGTTATAATTTCCTTGGAAATCTGCGGATTGCCCCAGTTATGATATGTGAACTGCACAAAATAGCAAAAAATGTTTTGGCGATTTGTTGAATGGCGACAGATAACAACACTGAGGTTTTAAAGCTATTCTAAAGTAAGCGTGAGTGTCTACACATCTCACTAATAACAACTAATAAGTTTTAAAATAGCCACTTTGCTTCGTCTTCGCCATACAGTATTCGAAGCCAGAACCCTAACAGTCGCGTGATACAACATATAATCTATTTAAAGTTATTTTGTACATACGTCATCTAAATTGTGACGTCAAAACGTCACAATGTTGCTGCATCAACTCTGAGTTTTAGTTCAGTTTGGTGTTAACATACAAAATAATTCTAATCTAAATAAAATAATTGAACGAAAATGTTATTGAATATATTTTATTTTAACATTACAATACATCAAAAAACTAGAGTAAATTACACAGCCACAATAGTTTATTGGTTAGAGTTATAACTTCTTATCACTATTACTTTCAAGAATTTTGCATACGTCTGATAACTAATCAACGTTCGAACTAATGAAACATCGTTGTGTCTCATTTCAAATAGAATACAATGAGAAGGAAAATATTATCTGATTTTAAAAGGAATTTATAAATTGCGGCAGGTAACACATTAATCATCTTGACGACGTATATACAAAAAAACTTTGAATAGACTATATATGTCGTATTTTTGTACAATTATCTCATTCTGTTTCAGCTACAGCACGAGGAAAAAAAAAGAAAACAGCATTGATTATGTTCCATAAACCCGATAAATGAACATTCCATAAAACGGCTCTCCATACGGTGTACCCAAATAAAAGTCAAAGGACCAATTAGTACTTCGATTGTGCCGAATGTCTCGCTAACGAATCCGTGCAAAACTGAAAAATCCAAATTTAAAAATTCCGACACCACCCCAACGGTGATCCCCTGCCCCCAACATCGGGAATCATGCCCCATTTCGAACAGTTGCAGTCCTGCGCTCGTAAAGCCACGAATTTCGTCGAAATTAAAATTCGGGCCCATCACTTACTCAACTTAGAAGTTTTTAATTTTTTGATAACGCTTTATATGGATCATTAAAAATTTTACAGATTTTGTTAATTTTTTGCTGGCGCATTGGAAGTTGGTTCCAGTAATTTCAGTATTATAATTAAGATAATTTAAAGTTTATCGGTTTTAATGTACTTCGTTGTTCGATGAGTTTTGTTGCTCGATAACAAATCTTATGGTTTTAAGTATATTAAATCTACATAGTATTATATAATATATTATCAGAATATGCTTACAGGTTTTCTATTGCCTAAGTATTTTATGAATGAAATGGTCTTTCTGGCCTTTTTTATATTTATGGTATATGACAACAAACATAAATTAGAGGAAGCTAAATAATGTGGATAGAGTGGGTGCAGGAAATACATTTTGCTATATATATGTTATGCTCTGGTGAGCTATTTTTATTTTCTAAGCTAGATTTTTACTCAGGAAATATTGCTAGTGTAAAATTAGTTAATGACTTGCCATTGAAGGGAATATAGCTGCTTCTAAACTCTTTCATTAGAGGCTGCAGATTCTATACAATGGGGTAGTCTTCGTTCATTTTCCATTTTATATTTCGACAGACTTTTCTTCATATTTTCCTGTGTCTAGTTTTTCTTTATATCTAAAATTCATATTGATGGTTCAGGCAATAGGAAAGTTCTACGATAGTCGCGGTTTCGAATCCCTCCGGGGCATGGTCGTAAATTTATGTTTAAAATTTATGTCATAATTAAAAGTCAACAAGAAAATCCACGCAATAGTATCTCAGTCATGTCAACTAGGGTGGGTAAAATGGCACATCTTTTGGTGTGGCCTTTAAGTTGGTCACTCGCCAGTCAAATGACTTAATGTCGAGGACCGGGTTTCAGAGAGACCTTAGGATGGCATAAAAACATATTTTGAAATATAATAAAAATCATATTTTTACAGTTCACTCTCGTCTTCTATTCCTATTTCAAAAAAATATCATGTCTAATTTCGTGTACCTTTTCAAATATTGGTGTTTTTGTTGTTTTTCCTGTTCTCATCTATTTTGTAATATATTTGTTACACAATTTTAGTCGGTTATTAAAACCTGTTTTATTTTTCCTACTCTATCTATTTCTATATCCTTGCCTTAATTATAGTTCGTTTTTATTGTGTTCGTTTTACTCTCTTTCTTAATATTTTCTTTCATTTATTTCACTTCTAATATTTCTTCAAGTTGTATCGGCATAGTCATTTTTATCTGCACTAATACATGCACATTATAACTAGGCCTTATTGGGGTATTATATTATTTTTTTCCAAAAATAGGACAAATCGGTTTCGATCTCTATTTGTTGATGCCTTGATTCTTTTGACTTAAACTAGACGATACTCTCTAATTATTGGTTTCATATATGTTTTTTCTCTTTGTTCGTGTTCAGCTCCAGTTTTTGTCCTTCCGATGTTAATTTTTCGGTATATATTTTAATTTTACTGTTATAAATAGGTCATCCCAATATGCTTAAAGTTAAAACATTGTTGCTAAATATATTCAAGAAATAAATATATTCGTACAGTAATTTTCTGATTAATTTGTTTTGCTTATTTGAACTTAAGATGTTTAAACGAGGCAACAAAATTTTCCTGAAATCTAAAATTTCAATTATTTTATTCAATTTATTTTTTATAAGCCACGGTACTTGTGTAGCTACTTGTGTAGCCCTCAAGCAAGCTTGTTAGATTGTTAGAATCCTATTATCTATAATGTGTAAATCTATACTACGTAATTTGTGACATTTAGCTGATTCCTGTTAAATTCGGTTTAATTATATATAATTATAATTGTTAAATATTTACGTTTGACGATACTCATTTCGTATATTGTTTTATAATTACATATAATAAGGAACATCATTAAAAATATCTATATAGATACGATATAATAATGATAGCTAACTGATTAAAACTGACGGATAGGTTGTGACGTTGTTAAAGGATCAAGATGGGTGATTCCATAAAATGAAACAGGAAAAATTCTGAATTTAAAGATGTAATTTTGTTTCTTAAAAAGAGATGAGATTTTAACCGAGCTAGTCCTTTAGAGTTTTAGTGATTGGACCTATTTGGATTAACACCTGTTGGAATATAGATATTAAATATTCAACAGAAATGCTTAATATGATTATATATCATGAATATATTTTATATAATATGGGCCTGACTATCCTGCCATCTCTTTTACAAACTACCTGAATGATAAGAGTATGAGAGAGGAGTTTGTTTTTTAGTAGATAAAAACCCTTCTTTCCGTTAAATAAAATAATATTTTCAAGTTAATTCAAAAAAGTTTTTGTTTTCTAAACCCTTTCATATTATGTTATAACTTATATAGTTGATATGCGGAATGAGTTGCAGGAATGCGTTTAGTAACTTGCAAAACCTTCTTATACCAAATAGAGAAAGTAATGTGAGAAAGTAAGTGAGTGGATGTCCCTTATGTTATAAAACTAAGAACTGTTTCATAAAAATTAGATATTTACAATGTAGAATCAGCAGAATTCAAAAATCTGCTAGAGGATACACTTTTGAGGTAATTGGGGAGGTTAACACTGAATCGAAAAAGATTTCGTTTTTCAAAAAGTTTTAGAGGAAAATATATAGCTATTTTTTATATCTAAACGAAATCACTGAAACTGGGTATCCTGAAATAAAAACGGTTTGTTTAGTAAAACGTCTCTATAGGCAGGAGTTTGGAAAGAAAGAAAAAAACCCGTGAACGGTCCGAAAAAATTAATTTGCCCCTATTATTGACCACTATTTTCAAATTTCTTTAAAATAGTAACAAATTCAACATCCATGTGTACAGGTAGGGGGGCTCTCTACACAATACTGTTAGTAAATTTTAAGTAAATTATTTTTAGAAGAACTTAATATATCATATCGATGATATAATATAGCAGCTTCTGCAAAAAAGCATTTAAAGTTTGAGACAAAGTTTCAATTAGCATACTCAAAACCCACATTTGTTTAATCGGCTTCGGTTCAATCATACTGCATCGATAAAGGCATTCCAAGTGAGTTGCTCTAGCTTCTTTAGGAACTATATCAATCTATGAAACTATAAGTTTACGGTGAGATCCATTCAAGCTTCGTAACGCTTATGTCATCCATAATTCAAGAAACTAGTTAAGAACTATTTGAATAGTAGCACTTAAGTAACTTAACTTGTCCAAGCCTATTATAGCCAACAAGAAGTCATTATCATTGTTTGTGTTAGTATATGGACATAAAGCGATATGGACAGAAACCATTTTTGGTTTCTAGATGAAGAAGAAGAAGAAGAATCAATGAAGACTGAATAGTAGTGAATAGAAGAATAATAGTGACTGGAAATAAAGAATTCAAAATATATAACTAAGTCAATGATGAGATGACCAAGCCAATGATGAGATAACCAAAATAACAAAGAAACAAAGGAGGAAGAAGGAACCAACAATGTTAAAACGCATAGCACTGTTGGACAGACAGGTGAAAACGATTTAATCTTTCTCTGAAAAATTCAGACAATAAGCCTGTGGCCTCAAGAAATAGAAATGAAAAATACTTTCTTCTTTTTTCTAAAGACTTAAGAATTGAAATTTGGAACGACAATGGAATCCAGCTGACCTACAACTATTCCTAGAATTGCAAAAATAGATATTTGTTTAATATCTGAAAACTACTTGACAACGGAATCCTTTTTAACACTTTTTTATCACACCATACTTTCAGCTAACAGCGCAAGAGGCTGCACCTCCTGTAGAATCCGAGATCACTTTAGCAGAAAATCAGGTAACAACAATAATTGTTAAAACAAGCAGATACAGGTTTACATTAGTACCCCCCCTCTTCTAGATAAAACTAAGAAAAAAACTATTCTAATTTTCTAACGAACCTGGGAAAATTTATAATTGGTGGTGATTTCAATGCAAAAAATACAAGATGGGGATCTACAATGACGCCAACTAAAGCAAATGAACTTCATAAAGCAGCTGCTGAGCTGAGATGCAGTTACATTTGAACTAGAAAACCAATTTATACGCTGACTGATCAAGAGGAAACCCCAGACCTAATAGATTTTTTAATAGTTAGAAATTTCCAACTATATGTTAGTCGAAGAAAACGTTAACCTGAGTTAAGACCACATACCAGTGATTCTGTCACTGAGTATAATAAGAAAAGAAGAACATATTTTTAACAAAAAAAAAAGAACCGATTTCATAACATAAATGAGGAACTGACGAAAAATTAATAAATAAGAGAAGATACTGGAAATGATATGGCTGACGAATTGAACAATCAATTTTGAATAAATATTCCCCTTAAGACAGTGCATATATTAGAGTTAAGTGTTCGTCCACAGGTAGTTATAACGGTCAGTTTGTTCCTGTCAGCTTGTGTGTAGTTTCCACATTATTAAAGTTGCTGTTACTGAAATAATTAGACATTGGATTTGGTACATTAAAGGCAAGTCGAAAGTTTAAAATAATTTATAATTTTTGAATTGATTCAGTTCAGTTATCATCAACATATCATTGTTGAAAACAAAAGAGCTTGGATGCTAGTGTAAATAATCTGCGTCTAAAATTCGCAACACCGTATAGTCCTTGGACGTACTATATATTATATTATACTAATCTGTCTACGCGCTAGTTTGCGTTCATAACTGAATATTCTTGTCACCCGAACGACTATCAATCATCATCAACAAAGCCGTTAAATAAGAAATTTTACCCTTAATAAATATTGCAACGAACACGGCGCATGTGTGTACAATAATTACGGCGCTATTAAACTATTCGGCGAACTGTACCGCCTCGCTTTCTCCGAGTATTCCAGTCCAAATTTATCGCGAACAACCGTAATTTATCTTTTTCCGGGGTTAAATGGAAAAAAGGGACGTCAGATAATAAGATAATACGTTAACAGTTAAAGGGTTCGCGTGGGCGTCTATGCGTGAGCCTTCCTACAAATTATGGCCGGATAGTTCTTCAAGTTTTTGTCGCCCTATTTATTAATTACGCCCGAAAGACGATATACGAGCTTATTTTCAAGCTGGCTTGAAAAAAAAAACAATCCTTCACGGTGATAACGGTATTCCCATTTTTTATTTTTCGCTCGACGGAAAAAACAAATGAAACGTATATATCACGGCCAACTAAATCCTATTAGAAGATTAATTTATGATATATTCGTTATAGTGTAATTGATTAAGGAGTTACGTTTATTTATGTTTAGAAGGTTTTTGTCATTTATTTATGATGGTATTTAAATAATTGTAGTTTTGGTTTTATTTTGATTTATTTTGAATGACCGTTTAACATTTTAATACCCAACTTATAAACCAGATTTTGCTTTAAGTGTTTATTAGCGTTGGGAACTTTCGACTGTTTACTAATTAACTAGTTTTTACTATCGACTGTTTCAGTCGTTATTTTAGGTTCGACTGATTTTACTACATTTTATTAATGCCTGTTTCAGTTGTCTACTATTTTCAGTCTCTATTTTCGGGCTGATTGATTTTACTACTATTTACTATCGACTGTTTCAGTCGTGCGCTTTTAATTACTATTTTCGGTTCTACTAGTTTAATTTGGCCAATTTTTAACATTTCGGCTGTCGTCCTAGCCGCGACGTTGACAAAAATATACCAAATTTAGGCTTATATAGTTTTAGTAGTTTGTAAATAACAATATATTGCATATTAACATAGCAGTATTTTGAATTAAAAAAACTTTTGACTGTTTTGTGATAATAATAGGTAATTTTTTTATTGACTTTTTGCTTTCGATCTAACTATCTCAATTTTAAGAAAATAATGAGGATCGCGACGCTTTTTAGTTCAGATTTATTTTATCAGCAGCTAAGGCAGACAAACTTTTTTTACTATATATTTTTATTATTTTATAACTTTTCAGTAGAATGTTGCATTCAGCTAAACGTTCTATTGTTTGAGAATATTTTGAAAGATAATCCTCAACTTCTGTTATCTGCAATCCTCGGTTTAAAGAATAAGCATTTAATATTATAAATAATGCTAAGGCGATACAAGACATTATCACAAAAGAAATAAGTTTCATTCTAACTTCAAGAAATACAAATTCAATACTACAACTCGAAATTTGAGACAGAAATACTGACGAAGAATGTATTTCATCTGAAGACATTTGGATAAAGAAAGGGTAACTGCAATGAACTTATTGGGTGTTTAAAAACTCATTAGATTTTTGGCATGCTCATAAAATGATATTACTTGATTTATATCAGTTAAATATAAAATATTCTACTTCTATACCCTGGGAATAATTTCTTTCAAAATCTGACCAAATTATTAACAACCGAAGAAATCTCATCACGGGAGAAAAGCAGAAGTTTTATTTAAAAAAGCTATAGTAGTTATTGTGCGATCATTTTTAATTATCATGGATTAGTTTTTTCTATGATTAGGTATATGTATCATATTTATTTTGTATTAATGGTTATTGTAAATCTTTAGTTTAGGTCTTGTTTAAGTTCTATTTTATTATCCATATTTCTTATAGTATGTTATTTAAAAATAGTAATTAACAAATTACAATACGATGAAACATTTGTGGGGTTGTTATTACTTCCTTTAAAATGAAATTATTAATTGCATGTGAATAGTTTTCGGTAAGTGTTTTTCCCATTTTCTTTTTTAGAGTTAGTACATGAAGAACTATATATACATCTCCGTTTCGCTTATACTATCGTTGGAAAATATAAACGCTTTTAAAATTAACTGGTCCAAGCAAGTCGTACATTTTTTTGACTATCACGGTTTTGGGACTTTCTACTGCTTTGACTGTTTTTAGTCGATAGTTCCCAACGCTAGTACTTATACGTATATATGTATTAACTAGATGATACTGTGCTTTTTTAGATAATATGAAAGCGCCAAGTTTGGTGAGTGCACAAGAAACTATAAGTGCTTATGTTTCGAATTGCAAAGATGTATTTTTTCACTACTTTCAATCTATTAAATATTAGTTTAAGCAGTAATTTCAATGTCTTTATATTTAATTTTGATAACTACTTCTCATTTAAATTATTCTATGAATATCGGTAGATCTCGGTGAATATAGATTCACTTTTAGCAGTTTTTAGTGTATGGTATATTAAATTGAACTGAATATTAATAATAACGTGTTAATTCCATTAATGTAGAGTATGAGCTAAGTTAACGTGTGGTGACACATAAGCGGTTTTATGTCCAATACTATTTGTATTGGTTACATATTTAGCGCATTACCTTGATGATATTTTTGAATATGTATATGGCCTTAGAGATGTTCTTAATAAAAGTGTGATGTTCTTCCACAAACTTTTCATAAAATTATTGAGGGAAAACCTTTTATGATCAAAAAGGATATGCCAATTATCCCTCCTTCTTAAAAGCTTCTAAATCTTTGTTTCGTTCTGCTAACACTCTAAAATTTAACATATGGTATACCCTGGACTAATAGCAACTTTCAAATGGGTAGTTTGATGGGGAGAACTTCATTCTGGGAAGCAAAAGCGCAAACTTAATATACTAAATCCTCCAAAAATGTCTCGATCCCGTCACTTAAAAATATTAGCTGGCAAATGCCATCGAAGGGGCAAAACTGCAGATGGTCTCTTCGATTGGCACTGCAGCTTCTAATCGCTAATAAGGCATGAAATCCGCAGACGAACTGTTAATATTAAGAAAAATATATATAACTAAGGCAAACATATTTTAAAAGATATTGCTGCCATTTTCAGATTTAGAAAACTCAATAACAATTAACTCAAAGTATTTTAAAGGTGATTCTTAAGGTAAATTCTTTCCTTAAATTGTACTCCATCAAAATGCAATAACCAATACCTAGTTGAAAAGTAGATCTAAATATGTAATTAGATTGACTAATGATGAACGAATAACTTTGTTATGCATTTTTGTGGCAAATTCAACTTCCTAGGTGAAGGGTATAACAATTATTAGAAGAATGATATTGGACGTGGTATGCCTTTTCTCGCTGGTTTTTAATGTATTTGGTGTTAAGTGTCAAGCAGTTGCGTATAAATACGGTGAGAAAAGTCTGCTTAGTAGCCATGATGGTCCTCCTATAACTGTAATAGTGGCCAAATGTAATCTCACCCAGTTATGGAAGTATATTTATCTTTGTCATACTAATTCTAATTATCTGTAGATAATAGTAAAAAAATAAAGCCATACTATTAAGTATATAATGTAATAGTGTATAGAACATTCTAGATATAAATGTAGGATATTCATTTTCGCTTATCTATTTAAAAGTTGTTGCGCTTTTAGAATTGACATTTCAGAGAATTTTTGTTATATTTTGATCTTTTTCTTCATTAAAAGTAAGAAAGCTGGGCGCAGACGCCAGTATCAGAATTGGTTTGCTCGTTTTCATTCCGGAAATATCGATGTTAAAGATGAACGTCGCCCTCCATAGCAAGTCGTTGAAAACGTAAATGAAACATTTCAAAGTATCTAGATATATCGAGAAACTGTATTTCCCGACAATTGATGGGATCGAAAAGAAGTATTCATGATGAATTAGCAACATTATAATTTATATCTGAGCAGTCAGGAAGTTTTCGACACCATTTATAATAATTTTTAGATAAATTTTTATAAGTAAGATAAGATTCTTACCGCGCCAAAGTCTGCTCGTACCTTCCTCCACGATGATCACGAAAAAAAGGGACAAGACATCGCTAATAACACTTAATTGTACAAAGCGCCGTCGGATTTTTATTAAAATCTGGGGCACAAAGCGCTTCGAAAGCGGCGATGTTAATAATACGGACAAGAGAGTTTTTTGCACAAGAGGAGAATTAACGTTCATTTTTTCATATTTCATGAGCGCAGTCAACTTTAGATCAGGAAAGTGCGCTAAATTAAAATTCTATGTCGGCCCTTCGTTTTTATTTTATTTTAATTAGCGGGGAATTGTTATTGGATTTTATTATGAAGTAGTGGTTGATAACTTTTAAAAAATGTCTATTTTTTATATTTCATCATGGAAGAAAACACATGAGAACACATACATTTACGGGTTGTTAGTGAAGTGACGATCTTGTACAAAGATTGATAAATTATTTTTGAAAATATTTCTGTATATAGAAAGATGTCATTTAAAAGAGTAGTATAAACAGTGTGGAAATAATTATAAAAGAAATTGTGGAGCATCAAAAAGTATCATTCCAGGGCATTTTGGCAATCTGAAAGAAGATGGTAATGAGAATCTGGCGCATCTCCATAAAAGGAATTAGTTTTGAGCATCGATAATAACGATAACAATAATCATTAAAGAACAGGTCATCCTGTTCAATATAATGTATCACCATATACGGCAGCAATAGGCCTATTTGACAAAAGAAGAACTAACGCAAGTAATACAATAAAATGATATATACAACCGAAACTAGAAATAAAGAGCGATTTAAATCTATATCAATCTGTATCGTTAAATGAAGCGTTTGGCGCTTATTTCTCATTGTTTAAATCAACAAGGCTGATAGATAGCTAGATAGTATACAGCTAATATACTTCTAACATCAAAATAACCTAGAACACACTCGATAGATACAACTCAATAAGTTCATTGAACAAAACATTTTTACAGAATATTTCTGGGTTTTTAAAAATTCTTATAATTAAAGTCAATTTGTGATAGGAAAATGGTTGAAGTGATTTTTCTGAAAGCATGGCTTTATAAAAGTGGCTTTCCAGATGACCTTGGACAAAATTCATATCATAAGAAGATTAAAATTATGAAACTACTTTTTGGTTTAAGTTATACTCCTGTATGACGTTATATGTCCTATTTAACATAAAGCATTGCTATCTGGGCACTGCAAAGAACTGATAGAAGATAAAAATAGCATGAGAATAAAACAAGAAAAAAACTTTTTAAAAAAGAGCAGCTAATATATGAAGGAGATGATGAATCGTGGTTCCTCTGCTCCTTATTGAAAGACTCCTTATTGAATTGAATGCTTATATGCAGCAATTAGATCAGATTAGTTCAGAGATATATTTAACTTAAATAGTTGGTACAAATATGTGCACAAAAATGTGTTCTGTCCTGAACGGTTCAAAATAGAGCTGCAGTACTTTTCTTTTGGTTCCAACGTGACCTCTATCATGTTGTCTGTTCTATGAGTAGACTTAAAAAGTTTCGACAGATTGTAGTGGTAACATCGTACTCCTACAACCTTCGAACCACCAACTAATATGGAGAAATCCATGTTACACTGATTCAGCAGTGTTGTATTATGTTGTGATACATTCTCAGCTTCGTTGAATATGACGCTAGAAAGACTATATATACAATAAATAATAACACAATACATTCAAAATCATGCTACATATTTCTTGACCCATCTCATGTTCTCTGATGCAGACGTTGATATTTGAATGACGAAAATGTATTGACAACTGATGGATCATTTACTATTGTAAATATCAGGGCAATCTAGTTAGAGCAAGTGCAGGAACAGGATTTATGATCAGTAATTAAGTAGAAGAAAGTGGTATTTAGTGGAGAAATAAATCGAGTCGGCTAAACTACAGCACTGTTCGCTTCCCAAAGACGGTATCTGTGAAAGAGAAAAGAAACAGAAATCTGTTATAATCTGACATATGCAAGCGTGACGTCTTTCAAATAGATGGCTAAAGCAAATTCTGTATGTTTCCTAATTGTAAAACTTCATGACTAGGATCTTTAAAGGCATTGATTATACCTACGATGACTTTACAGCTTAAAATACGACATTTTTGTTGTTTGAATGTTGTTTGGAACGCATTGTTACGAGAATATTCTTTGTTTAATTAGAAATATTACCTAGTATTTGGCATACATCAAAAGGATTTTAGACGGTTACTAATAGATTGTCAATACTGCATAAACAAAGAACAAACATAATAAGTGTATAGAACTGGTGAATTCGATTCAATTGAACAATTTGTATTTTGCCAATATTACCTTTTTGTTTAATATAAGGGATAATATATTTTGACAATAAAACAAATTCTATCACAATTCGATTCTTCACAAATTCATAATGATAGCTGATTAGTGTTATTTCTGTAACCATTAAGCATTTAATTAGTTCTTATCGAAAGTAAACTTTATATTCTTATATATATCAACTTATATATTTTATTTTATTTTCGAAAATATTTTAAACATTAAATTAATTCGCAGCGCCACCTATCAAGTCCAATTGTGATCTGAACCATGCCGAATCCCATTCCAATAATAACATAGAAATGTTCATCATAATCAATCTAGCAATTAGCACCAGTTTCTGCCCATCTGAATAACAATATCTTTAATACAATGCAATTAACAATAACTCACTAATATATTTTAAGATGCAGAGAGAGTTATTCAGAAAAAGAAGTTTGTTATAATTTGATATCTGTAAACGTATTCTGTATGTTTTCTAATCCCAAAACTTCATGACCAGGACCTATAAAGGCATTGGTTATAGCTACGATGACTTTACAGCTTAAAATACGACATTTTTGTTGTTGTTTGAATGTTATTTGGAACGCATTGTTACGAGAATATTCTTTGTTTAATTAGAAGTATTACCTGGTATTTGGCATACATCGAAAGGATTTTAGACGGTTCCTAATAGATTGTCAATACTGCGTAAACAAAGAACAAACATAATAAGTGTATAGAACTGGTGAATTCGATACAATTTGTATTTTGCCAATATTACCTTTTTGTTTAATATAAGGGATAATATATTTTGACAATAAAACAAATTCTATCACAATTCGATTCTTCACAAATTCATAATGATAGCTGATTAGTGTTATTTCTGTAACCATTAAGCATTTAATTAGTTCTTATCGAAAGTAAACTTTATATTCTTACCTATTCTTATATATATCAACTTATATATTGTATTTTATTTTCGAAAATATTTTAAACATTAAATCAATTCGCAGCGCCACCTGTCAAGTCCAATTGTGATCTGAAACATGCCGAATCCCATTCCAATAATAACATAGAAATGTTCATCATAATCGGTCCAGCAATTAGCACCAGTGGCTGCCCGTCTGAATTACAATATTTTTAATACAATGCAATTAACAATAACTCACTAATATATTTTAAGATGCAGAGAGAGTTATCCAGAAAAAGAAGTTTTTTATAATTTGGCATCTGCAAGCGTATTCTGTATGTTTCCTAATTCCAAAAGTTCATGACCAGGACCTTTAAAGGCTTTGATTACAGCTGCGATGACTTTACAGCTTAAAATACGACATTTTTGGAGAACGTCAACCACTTTTTCTTCTTGAAAAGTAAGTTGATTGAGTTTATAGAATGAATTAAAATAAGAGCAGCCTTATGATTTTAACGGCATTCTACAGACTGAACTTTATTTAAAATAAATTATATTTTAATGGTATTAAGTATTAACTTGTTGGAACCACTGTCCAGATACTATTGTTGTTCCAATTATGTATCAATGGAAGTATGGTATAGAAGAATAGAATCTAAAACTAATCTAAACTGTTCATTCATCACATAGCTTGGCTAACCATGTTTTTTTATAGTCACACTATAACATATAACAAACGAGCATGGCAGTTCGTTGGCAACAACAAATAAAAATAGATTAAAGATTGTGACAGATTTTTAGAATTACAAAGAAAGATAGACTCGTTAATATGGAGGTGAATTTTAATTTTCTGCTCTGTATTTATGTACCGAACGGAAACGTCAGTACGGAATCGAGTTGCATTTTACTACCCCGTCCGTTTCATTCGGCACTGAGGCGGTCTTAATTAAATTGTAAAATTACATTTGAGATAGTAAGAAAAGCCATGTCGGAACTGCGAGCGCGGAAAAAGCTGTTTATCTTGACTTTTGTCGTCGCCGTTTCCGATCCGAAAGCTGTCCGAGACCGGACATTGTTGCCTTTTAATGTTTTTAATCGCTACGAAAGTCGATCGATTCGTACCAGTCGTTAGAGAAATTGAAATTGACCTGGTAATTTTGCACAAAGTTGTAGTAGCGTGTGTGATGCTGGATTTTTATGACGTCAATCAAAGCTCTAATATATCTTCGTACATGCTTTTTATGTTACTGAAAATAGTAGGTATTCAAAATTATAACAGTGACTATGTGTATTGACAGGTATGTTATTATGAGTCAAGATTAATTTATCAGCGATATCTATTGATGCAAATTCAAAGTATCAATGGAAACAACATTTAAACAACCTAATAGTTTTTAACCAAACCAAATAGTTTTAAATTTAGTATTTTAATATTTATTTTAATTGAGTAATTCGGTGTATAAACAAGCTAATCAAAGAACCAAATTTCACTTTACTTTTTTTTTTTCCTGATGCTGCATCCTACCCAAGTTGCAGGTTTTGTTTTCGAAGACTTGAAACTGGTAATCTTGATGTCAGTGACAAAGATCGGTCTAGGGGGACAGAACAGTTAGAAGACAACGAATTGTAAAACTTATTCGACGAAAGCTTAGCTCAAACTAGCAAATAACATTCAGGCAGCTTATATATATATATATATATATTTGTATTTGCTGCTTGTCAGTTAAAAGAAGAATTTTCTGCATTGTAGCGTGATTGACAATGAAACGGTCTGTTACGGAAATCCTATGTGCAAAAATTTATTGGTTAGTCCAGGAGAGATATCTATATAGACATTCAAGCGGAACATTTATGGTCATAAAGTCTTACTATAAGTATAGTGGTATAAATAGGGAATAGTAGTGTATTGCCATATACTAAAATCAAATGAAATTATTACTGTAAATATCTACCGACATCAACACATAACTTAAATAACATATTATTGTAAAAAATATCGACAAAAGCCAGAGGCATATGTACAGAAATTGTCATACATAACAACGCTCGGTCATACGAGGCAATAATTGTAAATACCATATTGTAGCTTAAATGAGATGTTCTACTGCACCCAATATACCCTCTAGACATAGTGTCTTGTGATTACTATATATTTAGATCAATGCCACATCGCAGTCATAGTTTTAAGTCAATATCTTTGTTTCTACACGATATCGCCATGATTTAGCCATGTTCTTTCTGTTTTCTTTGTTCAATTAGAAATATTACCTGGTAATTGGTATACGTCGATACTGTAAAAACAAAGAACAAACATAATCATTGTATAGAAGTAGTGAATTCGATACAACTTTTGATGTTTTATTTTCCAAAATATTTTGAACATTAAATCAAATAGCAGTGCGGCCTAACAGGTCCAATTGTGATCTAAACCATGCTGAATCCCATGCCAATAATAAACATAAAAATGTTCATCATAATCAATCCAGCCATC
The DNA here is from genome assembly GCF_030347505.1 of Rhynchophorus ferrugineus. Taxonomy (NCBI): domain Eukaryota; kingdom Metazoa; phylum Arthropoda; class Insecta; order Coleoptera; family Curculionidae; genus Rhynchophorus; species Rhynchophorus ferrugineus. The sequence goes on along the minus strand of NW_027472580.1, from coordinate 81,785,761 downwards.
AGTCACTAGTGACTGCAAGTCCTTTTAATAACCTATTGTTCATTTAGATTCCCACTTCTTTTACATTAGGCATCTTTGTGGATTTTTTTTAGGATTCGTATTTCTTTATTCTTTGTGAAAGTAATGTCATGATAAACGCCAAGTTCAAAATGACACGACATTGAAAATATTGATGCAAAAACAATTACAAATTGTATTTCAGTTCTTAGAAACATACATGCAGAAACTTAATGCGCAGAATAAACTAATTCAGACTGAACAAGCATATTAGTGCAGGTAATTAGCAACATAGTGTGAACATATTGCGAATTACACCAAAAAAGTAGGGGAAGCTAATAGTAAAACTTAAGTTCACAAAAATATAAATGGTACTTAAGTAACTTTGTTATACCAATCGCTGGAGTATTAATGTATATATTGAAACATTGGCTATAGAAAGTATTTTATAAGTCATTATAGCTAACAAATCGTTTTTTAAATACATAAATGAACTTTAATTATATACATGTCCTATTTTGTCGACAGTCTAGATTTTCAGAAATATACTCAAGTATTTTTCACAACTTCTTTACAAAAAGTATTTGGATTATATTGAGACCATACAGATACGAGCTCTGAAACACAGGAGTCATATAAGTCAACCTCGATCTATTGGAGCTCTATGTATGTAAAATTATGGGTTAGTCTTAGCTATAACTGAGCAAAGGACTCTATTAGAACAGGCCATTTAATGGACAGGGAAACAATGCATACTGCTGCATGACATATACCTGAGGATGTTGCAAAATCATGTAAACTAATATAAACTATTTCTTGGGTAAAGTTTGGTGTTGTCTATTTTGTTGTATCAAAGAAATTTTCACCACCTGTGAGAACTTTTTGTTTTCAATTTACTACATAATCATATTAACCTCAATAGGCCTTCTGAAAACTGTGGTACAATTTGCTGTTCAACTTTTCAAAATTGCTTTTAGAAGAATGCCTTCACTTACCTTCATGACCATTTGGCAATGTTATTGATTCTCCACCTTCTCTTCGCCACATTATGGAGGGTTCCGGAGACCCAGTGGCCGCGCAACGTAAGCTGACATTCGCTCCTTCTCTGACCACCATGTCAGCACTTGTCGGATAGTCCAAAATATCCGGTGGAACTGGAAAATAAAAATAATACAAATAACATAATGAAAATAGTGCAGTTTGTCCGAACCCCTTCCCTCTTAAACCCGAGAAAATAAACAGCATTCGGTCCGTTCCCGTTAAGGGCGGTATTTAAACCAATTTGATTTATAATGAGGAGGGGCCGGCTTGTAGCACCGTCAAACTTTCAAGTTACGGCTTCATACTATTTGTCGTGGATTTCCACTACTATTAGCGGTTCGTTCCTGGTCTGTTAATACTGACAAATTTCGACACCGGGAGAAATACCCGTTTATTATCCTCGCTTTTTCCTTCGTTATTTGCGTCGCTTTTTGCAAACGGAAAATCCGACAGAGCATTTTATTTTCATTAGTTTCGATTTGCCCGATTTTACTTTTACTCCCACGTCGTGACGTGAACGAAACTGACAGCCGAACGATAAAATAAGAACGAACGGAGCCATGAACTTCCGACATTTTCGGTTATATTTTAGTACGTTTGTTGTTATTCTTGTAAGGCTATTTTGGTTTACGTATCAGTTATTCTCTCTATATCCATCTATAGTTCTTTCATTCTTATATTGGGGGTTTTATTCCTTTATTTTTGGAGTGTTATTTCGAGATTAACACCATTGACATTGGGTGTGATATGGATCTTGACCCTTTTAGTAATTGAACATTAATCAATAATCTGCTTTTACAATAATTGAATAATTAGGTTTATATGTTAAATTACGTGACTCTTAGCCGACCTGTCTGCGAAAACTAACTATTTGAAGATGAAGCGGGCGATGAATAGTGAGAGGTCTAGACATAGGTAGTTTGGTTTATTTTCAATTTAGTTTGGAATAGATTTCAATACTCAGTGCCGTATTGTACCGGCATTCAACAAGCACAAATATTTTATAATGTGAAACATTTCTAATGTTATACCTGACGCTGCTCTCCTTTGAACATAGAACACAGGTTGATGTTGGATTTCTAAGCATTCTGCGGCTACTTGATGCATTTTAAGGTGTGATCAACTGAAGCTTAGACAAAAATATCTGAAGCTGTCACAAAATGTAGATTGAAGATTTTCAAAGACCACTAGACATAAAATATTATATTTAGTAACATTTAAACTTTGGAATATACCCATGGGCTGTCGATTGCTGGAGCTCGACTGAAGTTGCTGTGAACTAGTATATTTTAGTGGAATTTGAGCAGAAGCTTGGAGTTGAGGGTGAAGTGCAATCAAAGGCAGATTGAAGTAGATCAGCTTCTCAGCCGTCATTAAAACTCGGGAAGTATTTTGGATCCAAAGAAAATTTGGATAGAAACATTGTGATTTAGATCGACAAAGACAAATTAGCGGACGAATGGTAAAGGGATACTCAAAAATAATCTTACAAATATAAACTCTCCAGCCAGGAAAACGACTAACTCCATCCCTGTGGTCGTTTCTTTAGGAGGATGTTACTTTTAACTGTTAAAATTTTTAACGGATCCGACTACGAAAACTGTGTAACCGAAGGCGAGGCGGGATGCTCAATTCAATGAATGGAGTTGTGACGTCTATCTATGAAGTTTGATTTATATTCGAATAGATTTAAATGATCAGTGTCGTTTTGTATCGCTGTTAAACAAGTCGTCTCTTCTATCTTTAAACAAAATAGTTTTTAATTTTGATTTATAGTTATCTAGGAGAACGTATTTGTCCTAACTTACGGTCTAGTCTAAGAATATTTATGTGTTAAGTAACACTGCTATTTTTATGTTATATTTACTTCATTGCACTACAGCATCAAAGGGATTTATTAGTCAGTGTTCTGCTCGTGTTTTATCTAAGAGTGGTAACAATTTGACATTAATGTGAGAGTGAAGGCTCCCTTCTAGCCTCATAGCAATTCTCTTGATTTTCTGAGTGAGTCAAGTTGAGTGGCTTTCTATTTGGTATATGAAGGTGTAAGTGTTTATAAATATTCCTAAGCTAACTGGGTGTATCCACGATACCTCTTAAGACTTTGGCCTGGAAAATTTGTATTTTATTTATGTTATATATTGCCAAGCATCCCTACAACTGAACTTCATAGTCTCCTAATAGTTTTAGTCTGCCAAGTACGGTCTCAAGCCCGACAGTAAAAGGACGAGCGTGGTCACATTGCCGTAGTGATCAAAGAGGGGATGGAAGACAAGAATATTCTTGCTAAAATCATAATAAATGCTGGCGCTTCTGGGACAGCCAATGAGCCAGTAATGGGTAATCAGAAGGCTGGTGAGAAATGCAGTATTGACCAAAACTGCAAAAATTCTATCCCCAGAAAAATTTTCTGCATTGTATTATAAAATGTACAAACAGGACACCATATCTATATGTAAAATGTAAAAGCACACTCGATATTCTGTCCCACTGACTATTTACTCTGATTGAAGAATTAACGCACATAGAGACTCAGTCAGAAATGGCTTGGGAGAAGTTTATGAATGTTTGGCTATGGAACCAGATGTTTCATTAAATATCTTTATAACGTAGTAACGTGGTATTACAATATAGTAAGCACATACTGATATGACGGAATCCATAAGTTATTAATTCAGTGATGTTAAAGTACGTTTTGATTAATTTACGGTTTCGTTTGACGCATAACGTTATTAGACCGATTCCAAGACCTGATTGTGGATCTGTACCACTATCTTTTCGCAAATGGAGCTACCTGCGGAACCGACAATATTAGAAGTACTTTCAAATCAAAACAACAAATAAATTCAGAATACAATTCGTAAATTCATTTAGGCACTAGAGTACCTAAATAATACAGATATTGATAAAATAGAGAAGCAACTATCTGAACAATTTTTGAGTGTGCCACCAGTGTTTGTTCAACAGCTCAATATAAACCACGGTTGTGAATATTCCATGAATGTCTACAGATGAAGGAAGATCGATAATAAGCAAAACTAATTGATTTTAATGAATACCAAAAATTAAATAGAAATATTAGGTTAAATACAAAGCTAGAAAGAGAAACCTATTGGAATAATATGACCGGCGATTTGGAAGTAGATGCATCGAAAGTAAATATCAAATGTGGTAGCAAAAACAGGAGATTGAGCCATGAAAGTAAAGCATCAAATATTCGTTGTAAAGAACGACGAACGTCTCAACGATGGAAGAAGTTCTTCGTACATCTATTCAATCATGACCTACCACAGGGTTTACCAACTGAAGCAACTAGCATTTTATAAAATTTATTTTCTAATGACGAGCCAACATGGACGAATTGCAAAATATCATATTACGGTAGGACTGCAAAAAGATAGGAAATACTATTGATATAGATGTAAGTATTCTATCAATTGTCCATAAGGTACGTACGAAGATCATTTCAAAGGATTTTATTTTGGGCGGCAGACAGCTCCAAAAACACTTTAAATTTGATTAAAATGACAGAAAACGACCTGAAAAATAACGGACTAACCTTGATGGAGGTCAGAGCAGTCGGCCGATAGCCAACCGTTGCAAATATTACTGAAATGCTGGAGTACCAACATATTGGTTGAGAAGTAGATAGTCTCCCCAATAGATACTATCGCCTTTGGATTGATGATGATGATAATGATGATGGTATCGATGCGATGGTACAATGTTATTAGATATTAGATATGGTACGATATTAGAAGTATATTGAGTAGGCAATAATGCCTTATTATTGGATCCTTTATCGACAAATAGTTTTTATTTCTTATAATAAACAAAAATATTCTCCATATATATAGTATAGTAGAGGGTTCTATTTTGAAAGAGTGTCTATTTGATAAAACAAAGAGAAAACATAGCAACGTATTTTGGCTGTTGTTAACAGTGTTTTCAATATAAAAAAAGGTTTTCAATATTAACATTGGGAATACTAATGACTGCTGTTGGTTTTTGTTTGTTGTCATTGTGTTCAGCTAGCCATATTGGAACTTTTTTATATTCAAACTGTATGTCAGTCGAAATTAATCGGATGCATGGCTTAAAACACCTTCTTGTTTATACTACCTTATAGAGGGGTTGCCTTAATCAAATGTTTCGGTAATTATTAGAAAGATGGAGTTGGTTGATATTTATTGAATGTTATGACGAGGTAATCCTGGCAAATCTAGCAAGTCAAACTATTCTGGTGAATAGTTTACGACGCCTTTTTTGGGTTTATTTATATTGATTATAAATAGTTATTAAATAACAATCAACAATATAAGTACGTAACGTAACTTGGATAGTTTATACTCTAATTAAAATTATCTGTATTACTATGCTATTAAATTTATAAAATTGAAATTATATTATTGCTAATTACATGTATATAAGTAGCGTTATATTTCTCATGAAATAAAAATATAACTAAAGAAAATGTGTCATCCCTTTGTAAACTAAAACTAGTACTAAAAACTATACTATTGTTTTCCGAAAGCTGTTACTGAATATATTCATAATCATATCGAGCTTGGACAGTAACTGGTATATCCTGATACCAAAAAAACCTGCTTCTTACACGACATAATTAGAATAACAATAAAAGGAGATTGAGGACTCAGAGCGAAGGGAAGCTCGAGCCGGATATACACGCAATTTACGATATTTCACACTGTCTTTGGCCTTTCGTCAGTTAACTGTTTGTGCAGGAAACAGTCCGGATATAAATGCGAACTCATCCGTTTTCTTGGAATGATTATAAATTGTATCTAAAGAAATATGATTCGAAACAGGATTATTCACTAAATGTAATTTCGCTGGAACAGGAATAAATTCGGTTTCAAAAACAGGGGTGTAAAAAGCGGAATGGCGTAACGGGTAATAATTAGCAATGATGCGGCGATATTAATTGAAATGGGGTATAATAGAATCCATTACTGATTAACGGGGTTTGGATTATCGTAATTCTTTATTGCATATAATAGTTAATTTTATCATATTAAATATGCATGCTGGAACAATATATGTAGATAAAACAATTAACTATAACTAGGCCTCTCAAATGGAGCATTCATGAAACCACATCAATTTTCAATCACCATTGATAGTTCACTCCTTTGCTCCGTGTTCATCTACATGGCGAATTTCATGGAATGATCATCCATCCATAGCCCACATTTAAGGGACTATCTGTTGCGTATTTGAAGATAAATACTGTTATTGTTATTAATTTAGACGTCCATAAATATTACTTCATTTTATTATGGTGTTCAAGGTAATTCAGAGGCTTTTGATATGTTGACGTTTGACTTGTCGCAAGGTTCAACTTGTTTGTACGAAAAAGTTAGGTTAAGTTAGAATTAAGAAGCGTGTTAAATAAAGAAGCAGCATGTACCGTTAAGGACATAAGTCGCCTAGCATAATATGTATATAAATTAATATTAGATAGTAGTCCATAAACAGTTAAGAAAATGGTTCATAATAGCGGAATTAAATAGCAGGTTATAATAATAAAAATGTTAGATTCCTTCGAACCGGATTAAGTGTAAAATTTGAAAAAATATACTGAAAACACCCAATATTTTTGTATATTTGGAGCATAGGCATCCAACATTTTATGGTTGGAAAAAAACTTTGCTTTTCCATGTTTTCGCCGTGAAGTGAAAACATGGAAAAGCAACGAGTTTGGTCTCTGTAAGCTGTCAAAATGTATTAGAATATAATTAAAATATAATGTCGGAGATGTGAAATACTGTACGATGAGCGAAATTCAATTGAAATCATAAAAGTGAAGGGTATTCTTTGAACTATTTAAAAATATTTTTAACAAAAGATTTAACCGACTTCAAAAAATAAATAAGGAACTCACTAAAAAGTAAAAAATAATCGAACTTTGATTTTTAACACACAAAAAAAAGTTTTAAAATAAAATATGTACATAATAATCGTTCTAATAACTAAATAAAAATAAACAAAAACATTATTTAACTTATCTACCACACTTATTATATATTCTACTGATAACTGATGGAGGAATAGGCGAACATACATTACAAAAAAATATATGTACAGCCGAACGCACAACCTCCTCCTATATTGAAGTGGGTTTAAAAGTTGAAGTGTTGGCCATGAGATTGTTTTGGTCATAGATATATATTATTTTTGTCATTACGGAGCTTGTAGTGAAAACACAGTAGTGCAATATTTGCGTATAGATTTTTATGAGCCTATGTAATTAACCATCTAACTAACTATAATATTTATATCGATTGCTGAATTACAATTGGAAAAAGTAAAATGGTTGTTAAAGTTTCTTATAGTTTCACCCCATTGGATTTTGTTCTCGATTTAGTTGATATATCGGTAAATATTTCCTGGTTTGTAAGACCGTCATGAGGTTCAATTGGGATTCATATAAAATTGAGTTTACTTTCAAGTCCAGGTTGGTGGCATGCGGTACTAGTATTTGTGTCAGATTTTTTCATGGAGAATGTGTGCTAGCTCTATTTCAGAACTTGCCAATGTGTAGACAGTTGAAAAAATGTAAATTTGCAAATTAGCAGGTGTTCTTTTCAAACAAATGGCTTTATAAAGGGCTAAATTTGGTTAAGTTTATGGAAATTTATATAAAATGTAAAATATTTCATAAGTTCAGAAAGTTTTTGAGGTTACAGCCAATCACAAACAATTAGTCCAAGGTTCCAATGGTTTTTAAAATTATGTTTAATATAGGTGGAAATAATAATATGAATCAAATGTGGAATAGAGAGAGCAAATTGTTTAAATATTATATTTGTATAATAATTTGTTTAGTCATGAAGGATTCACATTATAATATTAATGTCCAAGTTTTGTATTGAGGATTCTCTAATAATGTGTTGGATAATGATTTGTTGGTTAACTAATGAAGCCTAGTCATATTTGGTTTGAAATTTAGGTAGAATTTTATTTATATGATGTACGGTTTAAATAGAAATCAGATAATTGTGGCGAAGATTCAGAACATTTGATTATTGTTGTGAAATATGAAATTGATGCAACTTGTGAGGTTTTCTAACAAATTTAGGAAAAAATTAGATTTTATTTTCAAATTATCAAGGGTACCGGATAGTCATTACCAGTTTCTTCAAAAATAAACCGCATAATTTTCAAGAAAATGGAAAAATGTATTTATTCAAATTATTTGTTGTATCGTTATATGTAAGGATACTTTTATTATTATTATTTTATGGCTTATATGTCGATAGGGCAATATTTATTTCTTTCTTCTATGGTCCAAAATTGTTCAGAAGCCCTCGAGATAGATATAATAATAAATTATATATATATATATATATATATATATATACATATATATATATATATATATATATATATATATGATGGATATATAGAATAAGATATTATGCCCATCTTTTAGGCAATTTATGGATGCCATTCCAAAAAACTATGTGTATTCTATCTTCTTTCAAGCGCGTGTCCCATTGATGCGAAAGGTTGATAATCGGACAGCACAAACTCTGGGAAATAAAGTGAGTACGACAATACGCCCAATCCTTTCAGCTCTTCCTTGACCGGTTTTGGTTTATGCAATGGAGCATTATCGTGTTGTAAAATCACTTTACCGCATTTTCGGGCTCTTAATCTGAACGATTTTCGATTAATGGTCGAAATTCATTATTTGTTGTCTGTAGCTATCATTATTAACTCTTTCACCAAGTTTCAAACGTTCGTAATTTTTTTATTTTCTGTATTGCTCGAAATCGGTTGCTAATTATTTCTTATGGCAAATTTAATGCTTCTGCCAATTATGTTTAAGTTTGAGTTGGATCGGTCTTCATCTAATAACTCCTTTCTTCGCATCTTCAATCTTTTTCGATTTACCGGAACGTTTTTGGCCTTGAACGAAATCACCACTCTTAAATTTTGGAAAACAGGCAACATATGTTTTTACGGTTAATGCATGTTCATTGTAAGTTTCTACCAGCAAACGATGACTCTTAGTGGCTTTTTCGTTTGATTAAATAAGAATTGAAATAAGAAGAACTAAAGCAAATGCATATTTGCAGGCACTAAATTTGACAAATTCAAAGATTTATAAAGTTATGACGATTTTTCTTTCTCAAAATAACACGTAAGTATAGCGAAATCTGTTAGGAAAATCGGTAATGACTTTCCGGTATGCCTGTATATAAAAATTACTCAAGAGGATACGATTTAAAAAAAATCTTTATTTTGCTTGGTCAACTAGGTTTTTTGAGTCCAAATAATTTTATCTTGATCTTCATATATAGTATTTACTAAATTAACTGGTTTTGGGATATATTTTGTGCACTATAGATTATGTAATAAACTATATTAGTCGAAGTGTAACTTGAACATTTCACGTTACACACAACGTGATGATATTGATCTTACGAGATATTATTCTACCAATATCTCGAATGAAATCCATGTTACATAATTCAATGATGCTTTTTTCATTCAACGTTAAAAATTGTTAGAGGAATGCGGTACCTTTAATAAAGCAGCTGATTGTATTCTTTATTATTTAAGTGACTGTTAACTGATACAGAAAATATACTGTTGTTTTCACCGGGTTGCTAATTTTGTTTCCGACGGCGCCAAAGACGCCGTGTGTAACGTCGAAAAGGCCTACGACTGATGGCTTTGAAATTGCTTTCCTTTTGTGACAGAAATATTAATAACGAGCATACTATACCACCTTGGAAAGTCATTAATTTCCTTAACGACCATTAGTTGAGCACAATGTTCTGTGCGATTTTCCGCCGGTTGGAATTTTCCTCCTTTTCCCAGCCAATAATCGATACCACCGGGTATAGAAAATAACGTTAATGATCTAGTCAGTCAGATGCCATGGTACTTCCGTAAGAAATGCGATCGGCAAGGGATCGGCGTTAATAATGGGGATTTCGTTATTATGAAGAAATTCTCATTTCAGAAAAGGGCAAATTAATTTTTTTCGTATTTTTTTTTAAATTACTGTCGCCTCAACATACAGTTGTTCAACAAATTGTTGATAAAAATTCATAAAATAGTTACAACAGTTAATTATATACTTAAGACTTACTATAGCAAAAAGTATGTAGAATTTCCAAAGAACAATTATCCCAAAAATTTCAAAAAATTAGTTTTATAAGTTGGTTAAAATTGATTACATAAGTATTATACGTTGGATGTATCAATGGACTGAGTTGTTATATTTCAGAAAGCTGGTACCTCGATTGCCAACCATAATACCAATGATGAAGATATGAGTCCGATACTTTGGCTTTGAATTGAATTTAAGTTAAAATATTGTCAAATAGTTTTTTTGGTTTGAAAAAATGTTCGAGAATTACCTCCAAATTTGTTAAACAAATACTCATGTTATATTCCAAACATTTTATAGCAACTATTAAAAATTCGTGAGGAAAAATCTTTTTTAGGTACACAACATACACATCTACACAAATTACATTAGTACCACAAAAATCAGTAAATTAAAATATTAGTTGTTACAATATAATTCTCAATATTTAGTCCTAAAGTATGCCTAAGCAATACAACAAATTACAGATACATCAGAAAGTCTAATTAATTCATAAACGTATCAGTAAAAGGTTCATAATTTCAGGAAACATGATACTCAATTATAACTTTAAAATTCAATAATTATTCTTCATTATATAAATATTTTATGTATGTAAATAATAGAAAAAAATTATTATAAATTAATATTATATATTAATCAAATTATATATTATAATTATATATATAAATTATATACTTAAAACTTACTATAGCAAAAGTATGTAGAATTCCCAAGCAAACAAAGATTTCTCTAAAAATTTCAAAAATTAGTTTTATAGGTTGGTTAAAATTGGTTACATAAATATTATACGTTGGATGTATCATTGGACTGAGTTGTTGTATTTCAGAAAGCTGGTACCTCGTTTGCCAACCATAACACCAATGATGAAGATACGAATCCGATACGTTGGATTTGAATTGAATTTAAGTAAAAATATTGCCAAATAGGGTTTTTTAGTTTGAAAAAATGTTCGTGAATTACCTTCAAATTTGTTAAACAAATATTCACGTTATATTTCCAACATTTTGTAGCAAGTTTTAAAAATTTGTGAGGAAAAATCTTTTTTAGGTACACAACATACACATTTACACAAATTAGGTTAGTACCCCAAAAATCAGTAAATTAAAATGTTAGTTGTTACAATATAATTCTCAATATTTAGTCCTAAAGTATGCCTAAGCAATACAATAAATTAATTTTTTTTAACTCTTTTCATAATAATAGGATCTCGAATATCTACTTAGAATCACTAGATTGCTGAAGTCAAACTTTCATGGTTAGAAATTGGAGCTGGCGAATATGATATACGTGACCCTTATTTCACTCACTATTGCGCTAACATGACATAAATTGACATAATTGAAATTACTAAGTCCTTTAAACTCGCATTCATTTTTTTTATTTGAAAAAGCCAGCGTTTAAATAGCTCGCTGTTGCGATATTGATTTTATATAGGGCGAGAGAGTAACATTTAAGAAGAAATAATAATTTAAGTTTCTCTCGTAATCAAAATAGTTGATAGTTTACACCTTCCATGAATGAACTCTGTATTGGCCCTCGTCAACCAGTAGCCTTGACAAAAACTTGTTTGGAACCTGTGAAAGTACAGTCACTAAAACTTATAAAATGTTTACATGACGAAGATCATTGTATATGAGGTATGATTATCAACAAAGATAATATCCTTCAGAAGTGCTCTAACGCTCTGAAATGTTACCATTTCTATATATTATATTTTGTTGGGAAACAATCGAAATTCGGGAAGAAATAAAGTTCTAGTATAAATCCTCTTCCGTGTTAGCTGCATTTAACCGGTCATAAATATAATCTTTTTGTGTGGATTTCGCGACATTTATTTCCTCCAACAACCGTCCTAACTTTTGATTTGAACTGTTGAAATTTTGCGCGAAATAACGCCGAGATAAACAGTCAGTAGTCGTTTGTCTTGTATTTTTAACTGTAACAAAGACAGTTCTAAAATATATTTTAAAATTAAAGTAAAATAAAATGTATCTAAATCATTGCATTTTGTTTAGTAAGATTTAACTGTCATTCAGCAGAATTATTCCATTATTAATTTTACGTACACTTTATTCTGTATTGACATATTAAAAATAAAATATTGATTTAAAAAAAAATTCCAATAAGAAAATGGAATGGGATACATGTTCCTGAACATCCCTGATTTCTGAGGATATTTGCTTAAAAATTATAAATTGATAACAAATATTTTGTTCGTTTGCTCTATTTACCAGATACATATTTATATATATATATATATATATATATATATATATATATATATATATATATATATATACCTTGTTTGGAACCTGTGAAATAAAAAAGTTCAGTCCCTAAAACATATAAAAGCTTTACGTGACGAAGATCATTGTATATGAGGAATGACTATCAACAAGGATCCTTCAGAAGCGCTCTAACGCTCTGAAATGTTATTATTTTCTCTATATATAACGCCTATATAACGCTCCATGAAAAGCTTGCAGAGTACTGAATGTATTTTTCTTCTCAGATGCAACTTTTTTTTCTCTTTATGCAAATTTTACTTAAGAAAACACACACAACTTGTCAATAATCACTGGATAATAGTGATATAGTCTGTTAATAGATACTACTGTAAGTATTTCGGTTCTGAATTCAGTTAGAGTAAAAAAAAACAGACCATGCATTACAAAAATTTAGTTTAGTATTGTAACGTCTTGTCGCAGCTGAAGTTGGAATTTCTTTAGGCAAAATATGTTTTACAAAAAAAAGGTAAGTAATAGTAGTGAACTTAGTAATTGGACTTGAACCATGAAAAAATGTATATACTAAGTACATATGTAGGAGAAACCATCTTCACTTATTAAACCATCGTTTCTACAATAACAATATATTAATTAACACTGTTTTTTCCTGTAAAATATACATACGTTCGCTATAAGTTCAAATAGCTTGATTATATTCCTTTGAATTTTGCTTAGCTAGAATGTATTAAACAACGTTTGTTTCTGTAGGTACATGTCATAGTTAATAATTTTTTTTAAATTTAAAATCCACTATTGTTGCTTGTAATCGAGTTTGCGTCAAGATTCATTCCAAGATACGAATATACGAATATACGTCGGATACGTACGAGCAATCGTCTTTGTTACATGGGATAATTATTCAATTTTGTGTGTGCAGTTTCATTATATGTAAACTAAAAAACTCTCTGGTTTGCCAGTTTGTTGTTAATTAATAGCCATACCTAGTATGCATATACTAAGGAATGCTTTTAACGCGCATCATTACTTCCTGTTACAATTATTTCACAATTTATATTTACCTATTTACTCAAGACCCTGTATCAAAATTATTTCCTGTTTTTTTTTCTATGTTTATATTGTACCTTACCAATAAAACTCCACTGCTCGTGGAAGCCTTCTATAGGCTACACACAATACTATAACGCACAAACATTTTTTTTGTCAATGCTTTTATACATTTCAATTTAATAACCATAAAATCGAAGCCCGTTCCATCCCAATAAATCACATCGAATAACCGATAAAAAAAATCCTCTGTTTTTCCTACCGTCTCTAGTTAATAAATTTTAATGTTTTTATTTTTTCCCATCGATTTCGGATCCTCTTCAAACGCCCATTAATTACCGAGCAAATACAGTAAAAATTATACGTTTGAACGTACTGTTTGTTTTTTATCAGCGTATTAAATTAAATCGAGAAAATAATTTCATAAATTTTAAACTATGGTATTTCGGTTATCGCTTTATATAATAGTAAAATGTTCGGTTATTTTACCGACGGGAGTTTCTAGTTTACTCTATATAAATAACGATTGTTTGTCTAGGTTAATTAATGTAAAATATCTGTGTATAATTGCATTTTCAAATAATACAAAATAACTAAGATTGAATCTGTATAGGTAGGAGTTCATTACATTTGATATAAACCATGAAATTTAATCATACCAAATGCACCAATTCATAATAACAGATTCAGGACATGACTAACTTGAAGATATAGAGTCTTGTTAAGGAGTTTTCCCATCAGTAAGTCAATGTTTATAAATAATTACTGTGTTACCATAGTCGTTTTCAGTCATTAATGATGGTTGAGGGCTGCGTACCACTCGAAAGTTCCAATCGATATAAATAAAAAATATTTGTTTTTAACTTGTATTTCGACTATGAAATAGAAATATTTAAAAAGTAACTGGATTTTTCTCTGTTAGTGTATGAGAATTTCTGGACAAGTACCAAAAATTGCAAATGTCTATTGGAAATATTTCTAACAATATTTAGGACAATGTAGAGAGGCTCCTATTCTAAACAATATGTAAATTATTTAATGGCCAAATAGTTGGCAAAACACATACATTAGTAAAGTAATGTTAAGGTGTAATGTACCACGCAATGGCAACATGCGTTGTATTAAATGCAATTCAATAATTATTGCATTATATATGATTAGATCAGATATTTATCATTACACCGCAATATACCACAATACCTCAGAATTTAAGGGATAACATGTACATTCTGAAGTTTTGGACTTAATTAGCATTACTCTAGATAAAAAGAGACAGAATAAAATTCGATTTTTATTGGAATTGATCGAAACTTTTGTCATATGTCTTTAAAATTATTTAAAACATTAATGGTAATAATCAAAGATTATGAACTAGCAAACGTTTCTTTTAGATGTTTGTTGAGATACATTTTTAACTGTTTTTTAAAATTAGTAATAATTTTAATTAAACATGGCAAAGTCATTAAATAGTTATAGTAAGGCGATGATTGATTGCGACTCTGTTCAGCTACTTTGAACAGGAAACAGATAATGGGGGCCCTCTCTTGCCAGTAATATGCTTTAGAGAGGCAAGTATGTATACGTTGAATATAAAGTTGATGCAGTTTTATTATATATATTTTAGAAGATAAATAGAATATATAAATACAGTTGTATATATAGGAGATAACGGAGTAAAAAATTTCCAGTATAATTATTTAGAGAGGTAAGGAATTTTCTGGTAATTAATAAGTTGCTGCAGTTTTTATTGAAAATAATTTTAGCGTGTTGCACCTGCACTGAATATTAGTATGTACAGGGTTACTGAAATATCTCAACAAATTGAAAATATAATCTTAAAAGAACAGAGAAGTCCTTATACGAAGGGGGTGTCGGATCAAGATCAGATTGATGTTAGCTCTATCAGAGGTTATATATATGAAATGCATTAAAACAGTGAGTAGTATTTTCAACATAAATACAACATAATACAATTATTTCGGTGGAAACAGTTAATCTGAAAAATATCCTTGAAAAGCTTAGAGACATGCAGCTCTTTGAGCGATGTAGAGAGCATCCTCTCATAGACTGTTAGGTAATATAGAATTTAAATGGTGTAAAGATAATCCACGAATAGGTGAGTGGAAATTCCAGGTATTACTTTTAAAAGAATACAGTTGAATGGACAAATGCAATGTTACTGGAGAAAGATAAACATTGGAATAACAATTAATTCGGTTTCATGTAAACAGGAATGGTTAATAATTCCTTCGCTTTGAATGAACTCGATGAGACACATTGAAAAAGAAATTGACAAATAATGGAATTGCGAAAAAATTATAACAGATAAATTGGAAATTAAGGGTTTAGTTGTTTACTTGAATAAAACTTTCTGAATACGGGATTATGATTCAGTGCTGAAAATTTCCAGGACAGGCTGATGAAAGTGGAAGCAATTAAAGGTGAGATATAATTAATATTCGAGAACTGTAGTAAATCTTATTGTAGTGTCTGAAAGATTTATGTGCACGGCCATGTGTACAATTGTTTAGAATTTGTAAATTTGCATTTGGTTAAAATGTGTGAGGAGAGAAAGAATACTAACTCTTTTGCAGATATGGCAATTCCATTAAGGAGTATGCAGTGATTAAAACTAGTTTTATCGAGAAAGATGTATATAGGTAGTAACAGAACAAACTAGAGAGCAATACAGTGATTATAACTGTATAATTAATTGTAGTTTTAAATCCTTTGTAAGATATGCATTATAAAATTTTTTAATTCATTAATAAAATAAAATGAACTAAAATTTATAATTTTTTTATTACTTAATTATTACATTGTTACTAGTTGTTTAACCTACAATATTTCTTTGTGATAACTTAAATCTAAATATATAACTAGGAGGACTCATCGGTCCTATTTCAGTCTCTGGTGAAATGTTTAATGTTTTTGCATGTAACGGCTATATTTTTATTATATGCACCTTACGACACAACACTACACAAGATCAGATGGTTTGTTTCTTTTAAGTCTGTGTTTTGCTCTATATCCAAAACTTTCAATACATTAATATTTTCATGAGAATGGTGTCTTTTCTCATGCCCTTTTACAATTCTCTTTAGTTCTTAGCTGAGTGTGGGTATCTGAAGGTCTGGATGTAGGTAGTCAGTCCTGTAGTATTTGGGTGCTCCCACAATTCTTCTCAGGGCTTTGTTCTGAAACATTTGTATTCTCTTTATGTTACTCTTTTCAGAATATCCCCATAATCGAACTTCTTATGTCCATACAGGTTTCAGTATGTTCTTATATAATAGCAATTTATTATGTACTGATAATTGTGATTTTCTTTCAATTAGCCAATACATTTTCCTATATTTCAATTCCAGTTCTTTTCTTTTCTTCTTTAGGTTTCTTCCAGTGAAGTTTTCCGTCAAGATTCATTCCGAGATAATTAGCGTTGTTGCTATATGGAATGATAGTATTATTTAATGTTATTGGTGCTTGTAAGGTCTGATTGTTAATTCTTATTTTCCAAGATTGAGTCCAATTATTTATATTGTCACCTTCCTGTTATCATTGTCGTGTGGTTACTTCACTATTGTCTCCGACAGTTATAATTGCAGTATCATCAGCAAACGTAGCCATCGTAATATTCTTCATTTGTGGTATATCACAAGTGTACATCATGGTACACCTGCTGTAGCTTCTTTTAATGTAGAGTAAGCTTCTTTTTGTTTAACTCCAAACGTTCTGGCTGTAATATGCGATTTTAGTAGTATGGGGTGTTGTTTTGCTAACATTTTCTGCAGTATATGAACTAAGCCTTCATGTCAAACCTTATCGAAGGCTTATTCTACATCTAAGAATATGGCTGAGCATACTTTTTTACTTTCGTAGGGTTTTTGCGACGTTTTAACATCATCAATTCAGATGACCTGAGGTCACTATCCATTTCTATATATTTGCTATATATTTCTATACTATATATTTCTTATACTTCAAAGCAATGTTTCGAAAACTATATCTAAACCACTATTAAAATTATATTTTAACAGAAATGTGCAATTTATAACTACTAAATGCTTCTTATTATCTTATATGTATTGCATAACAATGAAGGAATAATTTTCTATACATATTTATATCTAATGTAAGCTATACGGTTCAGCAAATTAACTTCCAAACAAAAATTGTTTACTCACCAACTACATTCAGATATCCAACCTGGCTTTTCATAGGGTCAGTGTTGATTTGACACATGTACCAGCCCTTGTCTGCTTCTCGCACATCCCGAATATGCAGATACCAATTACGATGTTCGGTGTGAGTGACGGCTATACGATGATTCTTGGTGATGACGTGACTGTGAATGGTCAGGATAGTTTGCGTGTCGACCCTTAACCAAGCTACCTAAAAACAAATAAATTGTTAGTGAAATTCGGCACTATAACTCAAAATTTTAAAGATATTTAAAAGTTATGAATGGCAAAATCGTTAGAAATAATCCATTTTATATCGGTACAGTAAGCGATAAGACTGAGTAACAAAATCTGAAATTTAAATCAAAAGAAATTGTATTTTGTTGGGAAACAATCGAAATTCGGGAAGAAATAAAGTTCCAGTATAAATCCTCTTCCGTGTTAGCTGCATTTAACCGGTCATAAATATAATCTTTTTGTGTGGATTTCGCGACATTTATTTCCTACAACAACCGTCATAACATTTGATTTAAAGTTTTGAAATTTTGCGCGAAATAACGCCGAGATAAACAGTCAGGAGTCGTTTGTCTTGTATTTTTCACTGTACCAAAGACAGTTCTAAAATATATTTTCAAATTGGAATAAATAAAATTTATCTAAAGCATTGCATTATGTTTAGTAACATTTTGTTTTCATTTAGCAAAATTATTCCATTATTAATTATTTATTATCGACAATACATTTTTTAAACTTTACCGCACTTTATTCTTTATTGGCACATTAAAATTACAATATTGAATTAAAAAAAAAAAAATTTTCCAATAAAAAAATGGAATGGGATACATGTTTCTAAACATCCCTGATTTCTGGGGATATTTGCTTAAAAATTGTAAATTGATAAAAATATTTAGTTTGTTTGCTGTAATTAACAGAACTTGATTATTTAGAATATCACTAGTTCTGGTTGGTCTCGCGGAGTATACCTAAGACGGATTTTTTTTTATGCGAAATTATCTAAAACTTAACCTTAATTAATAATGTTAATAATTAACGAGACATTAAGTGCTCTGATGTGCATGTATTTTGATAATTTTTTCACTTTAAAAGGTCGTTTATTGGGAAAAATTTTTACATTATATATTAAGCAAAATATTTTCTATAAGGCTCTAGAACTTTATCCCATATTTCTGGAAATATGGAGATACTGTGCGGAAAGAACGATGTTGGTTTAACCGAGTTCTGTCCATTAATTCATTTTCACAAATATTTAGTATTTAAAATCTGGTAACTAGTAATTAGAAATCGCTATACCTCATGAGCATGCTGACGGTGATAGAATCTCCAATTCGAGTTGAAACAGTGTATCTTTCGTAGCAAAATCGTTTGTGATTGTAACTAGCTCCTTCTAGACATATTAAATTTGTTCAGAAAAAATAAGTCAACAATGAAAAATGGAAAAGTTATTTTATGCGGAGAAATATTGATGGTTTTAATTTAATAGTTAGGCTTGATTATTTGACGTTTATGTACTACGATATTTTACATTTTCTCTAACAGATGTCGCTGATACTGATTCAGTTCTACTAGTCTACACGAAAATTCACATTTTGGACTTCCGTAATTCAATATAATGGAAATGTAGGAAAATATGAAACTAATATTAGACTCAATCAAATACAAAGAACAACACTGGACAGTTTGGGTTGATTTAAAAGTTGTTGCTATATTGTTTGGATTACAGGGAAGTTTCACGTGTTATTGTTCTTTTCTCTGTTTGTGGGACACTACAGGCACAAAAAACCATTATTAAGTTTGTTTGTTTGGAAGTTGTTGAATAAGATTGTCCAAAACGAACTGACTTTGTTTTTGGTAAATCAAGCTTTAAGTATTCTCTCTTCACTGTCCTCTTATTTCACAAGAAAATGTGATTTTTCCACCATTATATATAACACTTTATTTAATAAAAAAACTGTTGTCAAGATTACAGATAAGTATGGTAATGGAGATTTGTGATATTTGTCAAGCAAAAAATTAAAACGATGTCTTTATTTTTCTCTCTAATCTTGGAATGGTGAGTGACAAATAGGGTGAACGATTCCACCAGGATATAAAACAGAGAGAAGAGCGTTATCAAGAAAGATCGAATGCTAAATTGCTACCAGATTACTGCTGGTTTGTAATGAAAGGATAAAATAATATTTCGTCATTTTCTTTCAGAATATATGGCCTATTTTTCCTAATAAATACAAATATAAATAAATAAATATGATTCAAACTTTTCATACTGTCTTTTTTTAGAGTACTTTATAATAATTTATCATTACTTTAAAATTTTACGTGTTGTGACAAAAAAGCCTTTTTATTTAATGTTATAGAATAAAAAAATTGTCACACAATGTTACTGGAGATTTACTAGATAATATCTCCTTAACTTTAATATCAATAAATATGAAATAAAAATATTTAAAACACTTCGTAAAGATTTCCAACATATGTGTTCAAGCGTGTTCTGTTTCTCATTCTGTTCTATATACTCAGCTTAAAATAAATCTCTGAAATTCTAAGAGGGGAAATTGGCGAGTGCATAACTTGTAAAAAAGTAAAACAAAATACTCACTCTTAACTAACATGCCATGGCAAAGGAAAACGGCATTGCGACTAAAAATGCAGTAAGCAGCGACGGAAAAAAGTCCTTAATACCGTATAGGAACCGACGGTCGCGAAACTTTTCAACAATGCTGTTTTTACGGCGCCAATTTTAATTACAGAGTCATGAAAATTTTACGGTCGAGCAAAAGAAACAAATCGCCTGGTAATAGGATTACCGCCCTGGCGGAAAACTAAAATAATAATGGAAAACACTAATTGCCTTAAAACCAGATCCAATTAATTCATTTGTTTTTCTCGAATGTCGTCTCCGAATTGCAGCTGGAAACCGCTAAAACACATGCCTCTTAGCACAGGTATTATTTCGGTCACAAAATATTAAAATACTTGTTAACTACAGCATACCAGATTAAAAAGTACATTTTGGCATTTAAAATGAAATGTATTATTTTGTTTTTTTGGAGTACAATTCAAATTAATCAATCTTGAAAAGAATTTAATACACTTGTTCCACAAGTGACAATAATTGTCATTCCTTGTGCATGATCATTTTGACCCAGAAAGAGCTAAATGTGATAAACAGATCAGGTTATGAAAAACTTATGAGAATATGCATGGTTTCGACATGACAACTTCTGAAATGTTTATAGCTATAATATCTGAAAAGTTACAATATTTATCTAAAGTTCTTTTTGACTATTCGATGTAAATTTCTCATGGCTTTCCAAAAACTGTTTTTAACCCTTTCTTAGCATAATTCTGCACACCAAATTTGTTTCATCGAACATCCCCTGCATTTTTGTTTTTATACAGAATCAGTGGGGTAGTACCAAGGGTGTTTCATACAAGTGAAACGGCTAACTAAATCCTCTTTATCCTTTTTAAAATACTCGAAATATTATTGAAGATTCTCCTACTAAGAATATTAATCTCGACTAATACATGTTTTTCTAATATTAGTCGTGCATTTTTGTTGGGATTTCTGGCGTTAAGGTATTTTTTTAGGCGTCTTTATCTTTAAAAGTTATGTTTGGGTAATATAAAGTTATACTTTTAATTGCTACTCTTCTAAATGAAAGGAAAGGAGGTCTTTAAGAACTGTTCTAACAAGTATAAGAACCTTAAATTGTTCTAAACACACCTATGAATTGACAGATAAATGTGCAGCAGGACATAAATGAATAATATATTATAAATTAATATATATATATAGAAAAAAGTAGTAGAAATGAAGATTGTAGGTTATATGAAGTATTCAGATCGTGTAAAGAGAAGTTGAAGAAAAGGAAGCACGACCTGGAGATGGCAGATGAGATTCTGTCTAAACGTTGTTAACATATTAAAATATTTTATAAGAACCAAAAGAGCATAATTAATGATTCTTGCATACACTAATTTCAATTGTCTCGATTGTAAATTTTTGGACCATTTAGATGAAAATGTATGCAAAAAAGTGTTAATATACCGGAAAATTGTATATCTAAGTATCTTTAAGTAAGTATCTTTATGCTATTAGTGTAAGAGTGTTTAATAACTTAAAATTGTTTAGATTAATATATTCACATATTTCAACTTTCACTCTCAACAAATTCTGGCTATATCTTACGAATAAAATAAAATTTAAATTATTACTAAAATATATGTTTAATTATTAGGAGTTACTATAGTTTTTGCTACTATTCTTGATAGACAAATTTCGTTAATGACTTGACTACTTCCAACACAACAAGAATAATTTTCTTTTCTGTTCTTGTTATCATTAAATTTTAGCATTTGTTGATACCTATTCGATGTCGTTGAAAATGAAGTGCTAAATAAAATTGAGGCTATTTGGATTTTATAACTTTTAAAAACATAAGTTCACATTCTACACTTATCTTTATTCTTCCATATTTTAAAACCAATTTGTGTTAAACCACCAAGAATAACACAACAATTAAATCATTATTAATATTAATTAAATTTAATTACTGTATAATTATTAATGTATCACAAAATCTAAATATTCTAGATTATTTTGTTGTTTTGATCCAATGGACTATACCGATCGACTCGTAAATAATGGACCGCCATTAGAAAAAAATGACAATATAGTTTTATATAGTTTATTCTTTTCTATGGTTTATTCTATGCAGGAGCATGCGCCAAATCTGAAGATGGTTGTGGAGTAAAGCATCCTGATGAATACATCAATGTTATGAGTTATGTTCAATTAAGACAGCATGTTTTTCATCCAATATATCAATTAATTATTATATTATATTACATTAATGTATTCTACATATAATAGCCGCCAGCTTGCCGGTGGTTGTCATAATATTGTTACTCTGACAGATATGCGCCACTTGAAATGTTTTTTTTTCTGGAAACTTACCGCATCCAGATCGTTTTCCAGATCTAATTGTGACAAGATATATGTTATGTAAAATAGCCCTGACATTACGGCCATCTGTCTTGAAATTACCTGAATAGTGAAGGAATGAGACAGGTTGGCGTGTTTTTTAATCGATAAGAATCTTCGGTATCGCTTTGTATCACCGTTCAACAACGAGCCTTTTATTTCAGTAAAATAAAACAGTTTTTAAGTAAAATAATGTTTTATTTTGTTTACAACTCGTTCACAATTTATATCTGGCACACTCAGTAGGATTACGCGGACATCATAAGTATATTTTCTTTTGAATTCATTCAATTAACCGGATTAAAATTAATTATCAAAAAGAAAAAGAAAATAAGACAATCTGACGTTGGCTTGACGATCGCCCCACAGTTACCTCAAGCTTAGGGTGAAGTTAAGTGGGGTTTGGGCAAAAGTATCGTAGCTAAAGATCGGAGGACACAAAAGGTATATTGAAGGTGCTCAACAACCCCTTCAAGCTTTCAATTACCCCTAGTCTGTGGACTCCCAGTAAATGCAACACAGTTCAAGGTGGAAGGACACCGAAGGCGGACTGATGTTGCCGTGACTTAACATAGTCTACCAAAGGCGAATTGCAGTAGCTCAGTTTCTAAACCATTTATTATTGTAATTTTGAGTTATCAAATTTTAAAAAAGTGGTACCATGGAAAATTGGGTAGGAACAGTGCCATCGAAGATGTTCAAAGGCAAACTGACGAACAATGCTACAATTGACAGTCAAAAACAATTTTTATAACAACTATAAGCTGTCCAGATGGAATAATGACTACGTACATCTCTGTGGCCGTATTTTTAAGAGGGAGTTGTTCTGTAATACGCACCAGACTATCCGTCCATCTATTTTAAAACTTTGTGAATGGTGAACGAGTGATACGGGTTGGTCTGTTCTTTCTGATCCTCTTTTTCTATAAAATGAATAAGGTTTTTTGAAGTAACTTAATAGTTTTTATTTTCACATTTTATAACTTTTTGAGCCACTTGTAGTAAGTTGTAGGAAATTATAATGAGTGAGGGTTGAATAAGAAATAAAACAGTTACTTGTTGTTTCCCAAAAATTATTTCCCCTTGCTCTTAAGTTTGACTCGTTTCACCACTTTTTCAATAAAACCTTTCATAGTTATGTGGCGACCGCCACGACCCTTTAGGCCACCACAACTTCATCAACAAGTACAAATGTTGACAACGCCGGTGGGTACCATGCAGTTCCAGGCTATAAAAGACCATCACGACGACGTCTCGCTCTCTTTTCTTCTCTCCATCCCCTTGTAATAGTACCACTTCCATAGCGCTACCGTACTTCATCTAGCTAACCTAATATCCTGTCAATTCTCCCGTCGACCAAATGTATAATTTTTAACATTGAAATAAACAGTATTTCTTCAACCAGTCTTTTCAGTTCTCGTGCAAATTCCTTCCAAAAATAGTAGTGAGTGTTCTGACAAATAATCGCAGCGGCAGCCACACATTTCGCCGGACTGACCGACCCGACGAACATTCCTACAGTTATCATCCTCAAAGAAAAAAGTGCGAATCAAACATCAAATCAAATATTACGCACGGATCGTTCCTTTTTCGCTACCGTTTTGCCAGTGTGTCGTTCAACGACGCGGAAAACTTAAAAGTAAAACCTTCCCGTGCCACCGGCCTGACCGCCTTCCAGGGCCGCCGCCTCCACGGTCCCGATGTTAATTTAATTTTCCTTAAAATATATTTTAATCAAAAACCGGGACCGGGCGCCTCCTGCGTATCGGAGATATCAATTTCGAGACTGAAAATATTTATGGTCGGCCTTTAATGGGTCTCCATCGTTCACATCAAAGAAATATTAAATGAGGGAAACAGACGGAGAGACAGAGAGAGAGGAAGAGAGTGAATGAGGGCGAAGAAGAATGGGGTGATGACAAAGGGAAGAGACTGGAAGATGCGGGAGATTGGATAGTGAGAGGGACAAAGCGGAGGATAGTGAGGTGGAGAGGGACAGTGACGGTGGGTGGTAGTGTCTTCTTCTCGAACTTAATAAAGTCTACGTCAGTTTGCCTTGGAATTGTTTATATTTAGATGTTTCGCGAGGTAAATTTGTTCTTTTGTTGGTTCTCGTCTGTTTTACGAGAGAGCGTACTCGATCATATAAAACGTCAAACAATATTTCAGTAGGATATTAAATTATCCGCCTTTATGCGCGACGACGTTCATTGAATTACCCATATATAAACATTAACAGGTGGATGGTAATAGCATGGGTTTTTGAGCATTTTTAACAAATACCATTATTTTAATATACCAGGTATACCGGAAAATCATTATGGGTATTACTAACATGTGTCACTAGGCTTAAATATGCAATATTATGATTTTACGCATGTGTCGTTTCATTCTACTGACATCAAGCTGTAAAGCTATACATGTAATATTTTGTGAAAGTAACACTATCATAGATTTATACTTTTTTGAAAATGTCAAGTTTCGTGCCTGAAAACATGCATTTGAGCTACCTTTTACTTTTATTCTTTAGTCAAAAAAAACCGCTGAAAGTCATCGTTTGCTGGTAGAAGCTTACAAAGCATGCTCTAATCTTAAACACATGAAACCCGTAGTTTCGAAAGTTCAAAAGTGGTGATTTTGATGTGGAAGGCAACGAACGTTCTGGCACACCGAAAAAGTTTGAAGATGCGAATCTGCAAATGTTATTGGTTAAAGACCCGATTCGTACTCAAAAATAATAGGGAGAGAGGTTAAACGTAGCCCAAGTAACGATTAGAGACGAATATGAGCAATTAGGAACATCCAAAAGATGGGTGGTGCCACATTAAAAAATCATGGTTATCATATGGCGAACCGACTCCAAGGCCAAATAGTTTTGGTCGCAAAACAATGCTCTGGATTTAGTTGGATCAGAGTGCGAGTTGTATTACGAATTATTAAAACATGGCGAAAGGGCTAATAGTGATCGCTACCGATAACAGATGATCAATTTGAACCATGTATTGGTCGACATTGCGATAGCGCGTCATCTTATAAAGCAAAACCGGTTAAGGAGGCATTAAAAGCACTTGCATGAAACATACTGTAGCAACCGCCATACTCACCAAACCTTGCCCAGCCTGACTAACTATCAACTGTTCGTATCATCGGGACACGCGTTTGCAGAGTAGAAGCTTAGAAAATGGCTCTATGAATGGTTTTGCTCAAAGGACAAACGATTTTTTTGAGATGACATCCATACATTACCTGAAAATGGGTAAGATGTCTAAAATTAAATGCCCAATACTTTGAATAAATACATTTTTCCATTTTATTGAGTTTAAAAAAAAGTTCCGTTACACCTGGCATATAAAAATAATTAGAATATTTTGAATTGTCTCTAAAGTAGATAAAACTTTGTATTTTTACTCACATTCTAGTAGGTTTAGTTCTCCTTATAGTAATTAATCTTTTTCTCTGTTTATAACGTAGCATATATTTTGTTTACTCACTAAAATGTATTTTCCACGTTGGATTTGCAAGCAAAAAAGCGTCAATATTCAGTTCAGTTTTTGTTGGGATTTTTCCCAGAGTTATCCAAACCTAATCCAGAATCATACATTACCACACATTTCAAAAAGTGTTTGTTGGGGTCCTGAATCAGATTTCCTCAAATCGCTTAACAAACGTTTTAAGGGTCAAACGTAAAATTTGATAATTCGATTCATTCATTAATTTGATTCGTCGTTCACGAAAATTTGAGCTGTCATTTGCTGCTTGGGCCAAATGGAAAGCGTCAACTAAGCGGAAATTAGTAAGTTAAAGCAATGCACTAAGGGTGCAAGAATCAGCTTGCAAGGTTATAGAATATGCATTTTGAAACGCAAATTGTAAATTTTCCATCAAATATTTTTAGAAAAGTAAGTTTATTAATAACAAATATTACATAACTTTATAACATTTTCACGTGTAATAGACAGTAGTGTTGTTTTACCAGGAATTGATATCACCTCAAAATAATAAAAATGGTACATACATTGTTACCCGTACATATATGGTTTTCCCGACATTCAGCGTGCTGACATTTTTATCAAATGAATCTAGTCTAGTCCCCATATTTGGTAATCCAATGTTTTTGGATGAACCGTCAAAATATTGAGGCTGTAATTATAACTGAAAGAAACGTCAATGGACCTTGGAGCGTTTAACATTGGAAATTAATTTTTTTTAAACAAGCTTCTCCTTCCACCTCATGAAAGGAATTAGTTTATTTATCTCTTAACATTGAAAAGAATGTCGGAAATATCTCGAAAGCAGAAAAAGTAAACTTCAATTTAAATAACTTGTTATGATGATACATTATTCTTAGTTGTTACATTCTTAGTTTATATCTCTCCATATGTTGAATTTGTAATCAATAGATATAAGTTCAGGTATTATAAATTAGAATGATAGATAAATTACCAAAAAAGCCATCATATTAAATACATTTTGCAAGTTAGAGAAAAACTGCAACTAGAGAAACTTAATGGTAAAGACTCATCTTTGGCTGAACCAATAGAGGAGAAATATGGTGTCCTGATAAAGTCGAACATTAAGAGTTAACTTGAAATAGAATTTGTCTATATTTCGAAGACGGATATTCAGTGAAATAACCTCGTATATTGAAAAATGACGTATATATTAACGATTCCAATTAACAAACGGATGCACCATACACCAGACAAACGTAACAAATTAAATATTCGACTATGATATTGCAATATCCGTTGAATTTAATCGGGATGTTCATAAATTTCCAGCAAAACTGGGGGACGAAAATTCCATAATGGAATCCAGTTGGAGCAAGTGAAAAATCTGAAATTCTTGGGATCAGTGATACAGGAGAGAACAATGCCATCTACCACTGAAGTAATAAGCCGAATCGGCCAGGATCTCAAAGATGATGGAAAAGATTTTTTAAAATTTTGCCAGATTGACCGACTAGACCAAATGGTCCTTTGCTGATGTCGCTTCGGGTTCAGAACACTTATGTTTTGGGAGCGACAGAGATCCTGGGTTACGACTGGGATTTCCGTATTAGGTTGAACTACCGGGGTTTTTGGATGGGTACGGATTTAATCAGATTGTAATCATGTTGTAAGGCGCCTAGGGAGAAGCTCACACTGATCGTGTTCGTGAAGCTCTTCTCGAACGGGATGCCTGATTTTAAATGGCTATTCGCGTTCCTCAAAAACTATGGGCGTTGAGTAACGCGAGAACTGTTTTGGCTTGGAACACTTGGAGTAGCGCAAGTTGTCTCATGAAATACTTACCTGTACCACACCTGTGCTATATTGAGGCAAATTAGACGGACCAGCATTTTTTAGAGAGTCGCTTGCTGGGAAATTTGTAGTCTGGTTTTTCTATGGAGGAGTGTAAATAGTAGGCTATACACGTCATGGCCTTTGTAAATAGCGTGCTGAATTTGGGCTGACCATTGAAATCTTTGGTCGAATTGGCGACGGAGGTGTGACACCATCTGCACCCAGGGATCATTCAATTTTTAGGCGGTATGCGGAGAATTCCTTTTTGCGATGGAACATAATAGCCTGAGTTTTGTTTGGGTTAATCTGCAGTCATCAGAACTTGTACCACGCCATCGCCCGGTTGAGTTGGGCTTGAAGTTTGTTCCGAATGGCATCGGGACTGTGTCTGGTGGTGAATAATGTAGAATCGACTGCATGAAATCCTGTTCTTGATGTGTCCTCGACATTCTAATTGCGTCCTTTTACAATCTTTGCCAAGAGTGAAAAGGGTAATTTGGCAAAACTGACAGAACAACAATATTATTTTTACAGGAAATAAAGGTTTTCAGAAAAACAGCTTTTTTCTAGTTTACGTTTTAAATTGTCGGTAAGCATTGGTAATTAATTAACTTGAAATAGAATTTGTCTCTAAAGATGGATATTTAGTGAATCAATCTCCTTCATTATCATATGACGTATATATTAACGTTTCCAATTAATAAACAGATGGATCATTTTTACAATAATTTTTTAAAGTTCTTGGGATCAGTGATAAAGGAGTTTGCTGTAGTATCTACTACTAGTGTAATAAGCCGAATCGGTAAATATGCAGTAGTTTTTGATTCTCTGAGATGATGGAAAAGAAGATATATTGCAATAACGACTAATATCTGCCTTTTTGGAATATTTGTCTTGGTAATTCTTATGTATGACTCCAAGACTTGGACTTTGTTACAGATTGACATAAAAGCTTCAGGTCTTCGAAAATGCAATATGTAAAACAAATTCTACATGTTTCTCTCCAAGATTATACTAGAAATGAAGACATTAGTTTAAGTTGCGACAATCAGTGTACAGTTGAATTATATCTTACATTAGATATCCTTAGCACAATCTTAATTTGATTTGAAAACAACTTGATTTATCACTACTGTTCTAATGTACTTGCATTCATAAAAGTTCGAGTAGTTTGGCTCCTTTTATTATTCTGATTTTTCGTGTGTTAACCAGTAGTTTTACGTTAGTGTGCTTGTAATTTAGTAGCCTTATTTGATCTTTTAAGTCAAAATTTTGATCATTACGTACATCTATTTGATTTATAACATTTTCAATTAACAAATTTCAAAACAAAGCACCATACACCAGAAAAACTTAAGAGATTAACTATTCAACTAAGAAATTGCAGAATCCGTTAAAATTAATCAGGTAGTTCATATATTCCAGAGAACATCGGAGACGAAAATTTTAAAGAAAGACTTGAAATGCTTGGGATCAGTGATACAGGAATAGACTGTAGCATCTACCACCGATGCAATAAGCCGAATTGGTAACAATGGAAAGATGGAATTGGTAAGATGGAAAAGAATATGCCTGACAATAAAGACTAATATCTGCCTATTTGGAACGCTTATCTTGGCTTATTCTTCTGTATGGCTCCAAGACTTGGATTCTGTTACAGTTTAACACGAAAGCTTCAAGACTTCGAAAATTTGATGTATGAAACAAACTCTACATGTTCCTTTCCAAGATTATATTAGAAATAAAGTCATCAGTTTAAGATACGACAATCAGTGTACAGTTGAATTACATATTACATATTAGATATCCTTTGCACAATCTTAATTTACAACTTAATGAATAACTGCTGTTCTATTATACTTGCATTAATCAAAGTTGGAGTGGTTGGGCTCGCTTCATTATTTTGATTTTCCGCGTGTTATCCAGTAGTTCCACGTCAGTGTGTTTTGGAAAGATATGAGAGAGTGGAATGAGATAATGGAAAAGAAGATGAATTACAATAAAGACTAATATCTGCCTCTTTGGGACGCTTATCTTGCCAATTATTCTGTATGGCCCCAAGACTTGGACTCTGTTACAGTTTTACACGTAAGCTTCTGGTCTTAAAAGATATGGCAATGTATAAAACAAAATCTACATGGATTATCTCTCCAGGATTCTTTTAGAAATGGAGTCATTAGTTTAAGGTGCGACAATCAGTGTACAGTTGAGTAATGAATTAGGAGACTTTTTGAAAATTAATTACATCTTACTCACATCCTTAGCAAAATCTTAATTTATAAATTAACTTATCACTACTGTTCTATTACACTTACACTTACATTAATACAAGTTCGTGTTATTTCGGTGGCTATAATATTCCGATTTTCCGCGTGTTATTCAGCAGTTCCACGTTAGTGCGATTTAGCAGCCTTATTTCATGTCTTAAGTCGAAATCTTCTATCATTTCGTATATCTATTTGATTTCGAGTTCATCGTACAGCTCCTCGTTGGTTTCGTAGCGATAAGTACTAGTAATTAATTAAATTGATGTAGAATATATCCTTAAAGACAGATATTTAGTGAACGAACATCGTATTTTGTTATATGACGTATATATTAACGTTTCAAATAGATGCACCATACACCAGAAAAACGTATCAAAATAAATATTCGACTAAGAAATTGAAGTATCCGTTAGATTTGGTCAGGAAGTTTATATATTTCCATTAAAAAGTCGGAGACAACGAAATCCAGTTGGGGCAAGTGAAGGACTTAAAGTGCTTGGGATCAGTGATACAGGACTAGACTGAAGCTTCTACCACCGATGTAATAAGCCGAATCGGTAAGGCTGCAGTAGCTTATGGTTCTCTGAGATAATGGAAAAGAAGATGTATTAAAATAAAGTCTAATATCTGCCTATTTGGGACTCTTATCTTGCCAATTATTCTGTATGACCTCAAGATTTGGACTCTGTTACAGTATTACACGTAAGCTCCTGGTCTTAAAAGATATGGCAATATATAAAACAAAATCTAAATGGATTATCTCTCCAGTATTCTTTTAGAAATTGAGTCATTAGTTTAAGGTGCGACAATCAGTGTACAGTTGAGTAATGAATTAGGAGACTTTTTGAAAATTAATTACATCTTACTCACATCCTTAGCACAATCTTAATTTACAACTTAAGTTGTCACTACTGTTCTACTACACTTACATTAATACAAGTTCGTGTTATTTCGGTGGCTATAATATTCCGATTTTCCGCGTGTTATTCAGCAGTTCCACGTTAGTGTGATTTAGCAACCTTATTTCATGTTTTAAGTCGAGCTCTTGGATCAGTTCGTACAGCTATTTGATTTCGAGCTCATCCTGCAGCTCTTCCTTGGTTTCGTAGCTATAAGCATTGGTAACTAATTAACCTGAAATTGTCTCTAAAGACGGATATTTGGTGAACAAACATCGTATATTGTAATATGACGTATATATTAACTTTTCCAATTAACAAAATGATGCACCATACACCAGACAAACGTAACAAATTAAATATTCGACTATGAAACTGCAATATCCGTTAAAATTAATCAGGAAGTTCATATATTTCCATTAGAACGGCGGAGACGAAAATGTCATAATGGAACCGAATAAGCCCGAACCGGGACCGACGTGGACCAAAAAAAAAACACGTAAAACGAGAAAAAGCGTTCGCCGCTTAATCCAAACAGAAAGAGAGTCATCATTCGCGTCTAATTAATTAGAAAATTGCGAACGGAATCGCCACGGATCAACTTCGAATAACTCTCGTTCGTAATTAGCAGTTTGCCTCGGTTTCGGTCTTTCGTCGGTGGTGCGTTATTTATTTTTCGGGCTCTTTTGTTCGGCTTCAAGGTAAGTGAGGAACGCGCCAAATTCTAATCCCACCATCTATTTTAATTAAAACATAACCCGCGCCCGCGGCGTCGCCTTCCTCCCTGTGCCCCTGGGGGCGGTAGGGGAACCGGGAACGGCTCTGTTTAATTTCGTAACAAAAATTCCGGAGGTGTTTTTTTCCGGCGAGCCGTTTAGTTTTTCACGGGCTTTTTGGAATTCGCACGGGCAACAACAATTTGGCGTTTAAATTGTCAATTGTTCTGACGCCTACTGTTCTTTTATTAGTTAACTGTCCGACTACGTTCGAGAGTTCATATTTGTGGATTAAATCCAGTTAATTGAAGTTTCGGAAAAATTGATAATATCTGTTTCCATCTCCATTACTATTATCAATGCTGTTTTCGCGTCAAGCGACAATTAATGAGTATAGAAAAATAAAGTCAGCTATTTAAAAAAAATTAGTAAGTTTTGACTTTGACATATAACAAAATTTTAATATAACTAAAATTATTAAACAAAAATGTTATATAATATAATTTATTTTATCATTATAATACAAATAACGCATAACTTAAAATTACGATTAATTATACAGCCACAATAATTTATAGGTTAGAGTTATTTTATTTTGTTTACTTTGAACATTTTTCTACACTAGTATAAGTAGGATACTAAGAGAGTTTTTTATGTAATGGTATCATCCGAAGAAGTATGATTAGAGACCATATTTACGGTTTAAGTTTAGTTATTACCCTTCCTTCCTTCGATGGAATGTATCCTTCTAAAGCAAATTTAATTTTTTATTTGTATGTAATTAGCTATTTATTAGTTTTCTTCAGATTGTAATAGCAATTCGTTGAGTTGAATCAAAATTTAGTGTTTTGATAGTCTACCTTTATAGCCGGCTTGGTAGGCGTAGTGGTAAAGTCGACAGATGGTCCTGCTACAGTTGCGTTGGTCGCGGGTTCGAATCTTGCTGAGACATGGTCGTAAATGTATTTTTGTGATTATTTGACATTTGTGATTGTCCTTAGGCAAGAGTACAAAATCAGACGAGGAAAGTAATCCCAGTCACGCTAGTAACCAGGTTGGGTAAGACCGGATGTCTTCTGGGATAATTTCTAAGTTGGTCACTCGCCAGTCGGTAGGTTTAATTCCGAGGACAGTGGTTCGGAGCCCAGGTTAAATCGTAGGTTCAGTCCAGATAAACTTTCGTTGGAAAAAGGAGACTTTAAAATATTAAAAAAGTCTACTTTTTGAAATGTTGTAATTAGAATGAGAAATTTACTAAATAACTGCCTACAATATAAAGCACTTTCTGGATCTCTATATTTAAAACTCACCATTATCAGCTATAACATACTCTTTATGGAATAATATTTTTTTACAATATTGTGTGAATAACAATTGAAACTACAAAAACAAAATAATATATAATATGGAATTTTGCATGCATTGACTATGTTTGCTTCATCTAACATAATTAATTCCAATAATGAGTTATTTCTTGAATTCAACATATCTAATATATATTCGTTGTATCAATATATACCATCATTAAGTATTTTATAGTATTAAGTATTTTAGTTATTATTTTAGTTATATTAGTTATTTATTTAGTTAAGTATTTTAAAGTTTGCGATTTAAAATGATGTGTGGAAACAATGAATATCTTTTAGCAACATAACCTTCAAGCCATTAAATAACATAAATGTAATATTTCCTTTAATTGGAATTCGAAAATACTTCAAAGAAATATCATATTAAACAGTGAAATATACTTTTAATAACTATATTTATAAAGTCCCAAAATGGCAAAAAAACTCCAAACATAATTTATACACCCTGTATACCCATTCAGGTATAGCAATCCAATCTCCTATAAACCTTAAACATCTGAATGAGTTTATTTATTTCACCCTACATCGTTTTTCTCCCTTCTTATTCTCCTCCACCTTCATCCCCTTCCCACCGTCATGGCATTGACAAAAACAACAGCCTTATAAAATATAATAAGAAGAAGCCGGTAGAAAAATCATAATTTGACATCGTTTTCGGCATCAAAACGAAGAGGCGGCACAAGGAAAATAAAAAGTCTCCGCATACGTAAACAGCATAGATTTACAATCCGCCAAAAACGCCTCCCCCCTTCCTTCCTCCTCCTGCTCACTTTCTTCCACTCCCCTACACCGCCATCCAATCCGGAATACAGTCGGCCGCAAGACCGGGAGGCAGGAATCTGTTGAGTCTTTTGCCTCAGTTTAAATTGAGCACCGAGGACGTCAAGACTGTTCGACGGAGGATGACGATGAAAAAATCGGAACGATGAGATCGGGAAAAAAAGGGGGGGAGGTGTGAGGCGACGCGCGGGGCTATATATTTACCTTTCGGGGATGGATGAGGGCGAGCAGCGGAGGGATGATGGAAGGGTGGGGGGGGGGGTATCGTAAAGAAAACAAACGACAAGTTAAGAGTTTGAACGATTCGGCGAGCGTCGTAATAATTTGTTGTGTTTTATTGTTAACGTAAGCGAGGGTTCTTACTGTTATCTTTGATAACAGTTTAAACAGTAATTTTCTCGACGGTTTCTGTACGACGGATTTGGTCATAAATGTTTAATGTATATGGACCAATATTGCGTAGCGATGCCTAAAAGTTTGTTTTTACTTTTTGCACGATGATTAATTGATTTCAAATTTATTATGCTTTTTTATATAATAACGTCTTACATTAGATAGGCCTAGTATTGTATCAATTTACAAATTAAGTCATCACTACAGTTCTGTTGTACTTGTATCAATACGTAAGCAAGGAAAGGTTAATACATCAGTATGTGTTTCCCAAATTAAATTAAACCAAACTACTTATACACTAAAAAAATCCGTGTGGTTTGATTAGCTTTTTCTGGTTGCCTGCGTATTCCCCAGCAGCTATATTGTTTCCACGTTGCTGTGATTTAGCAAACCTATTTCATGTTTTAACGCGAAATCTTGGATCACTTCGTACATCCATTTGATATCGAGGTCATTGTGGTGCAGTTCTTCGTCAGTTATGTAGCGATAAGCATTGATAATTAATCGTAGAATTTTGTTTTGTGTACATTGGATTATTAATTGGTTTGATGTTTTAGGCCAATCCCATATTTGCAACCCATAAGTCCAAATTGGCTCTGTGATTGACTGATAAACCAATCTCCTTGATTTTAGATTAAGTTGAGATAATTTTCCGACTATCCAGTACAGTTGTTGAAATTGAGTCTAATCCGTTATACTATTTTATAGTATGATGTTTCCATATTTACCTACCATCGAGATGTATGCCGAAGCATTTAGGTGATTCTACTTGAGGAATTGTCAGTTCAATTACAACGTCAGTTCAGTTGTCAGTTCACCGCCACTTAAAATCAACATGGACATATTAGGAACTATTAAGCTGTATTTTTAAGTCTTTAGTCCATTTGTAGATCTTGCTGAATGCCACTTGAACTTTCTCTATAGCCTAAGGTAGATATATATCTTTTGCCTTGATAACTGAGTCGTCAGGAGATGTTCCAGGTACTGTTCCTTTTGTTGTTTCGATATCGACAGTATATAGCAGATACAGGGGAGTAGTCCCAAGACATTAGCCTCTGGAACTCCAATCCCAATAGGTTTAAATGTTGAGAATACCACGTCCTGCTGGACAAATTTTCTCTCAAAATGATGTTATTCTAGCAGTCGACAGTCATTTTGTGGTGGCAATTTGCTCATTTTGTAGGTTAGTTTCAAATACCATTCACCGGTCAAAAGCTTGTGAGACGTCTAGATACATCTTCGAGTGACTTTTCAACAACTGTGGTTACTCTGTGCTGTGTAGTAACTGCTGTTACTGTGTATACTAGGTGGATTGTCGAATGGTGGTTTCGAAATACAGATTGGTAATTTTATTATATAAATGTTTTTTAATGTTTCTATATAAGACATAGGTGTATAAGATATGAAATGGGAAATGATTTCGAACACAAAAACTATTACTTTATTTAAACTATTTTATTTATTTATTTTTTGGAAGAAGGGGCTTGGACTTGCTGAATTGTGGGACAAAAAATCATTGAGTAAAAAACAGGTAAAAGCTTTATCTCGACGATGTATATATATATATATATATATATATATATATATATATATATATATATATATATATATATACATGTCAGTCGTTCATCTGAATATCCAGCGTAATTCGTAGACAAATG
Source organism: Rhynchophorus ferrugineus (assembly GCF_030347505.1). NCBI lineage: Eukaryota > Metazoa > Arthropoda > Insecta > Coleoptera > Curculionidae > Rhynchophorus > Rhynchophorus ferrugineus. Next base: position 81,749,722 of record NW_027472580.1, on the reverse strand, counting down.
TCTTACGATGTAGTACTTTTATCCTAGAGATAGTCGGCTGTAATCGTTACAGTGATTGATGTGTTCATTGTCCTGCCTGGGCAGATTACCGTTGCTGTAAAACTATATTTGAGTGTCATGTTCAGTGTATGTTCAAGTGCTCCGTAAAATACTTTTGCGTCTACTAATTTTTACTTTCGGAAAGCCAGTTTTACGCTAGAGGCGACAGAACATATAGTCTATTCAGAACAGTAGTGACGCACGTCCTCAATATGTACTTGTCGAAAGTTGTAAATTAATTTTACATTTATTAAGTCTAAGGGTGACTATCACTACCAGAAATAAACTATAACTTGTTTTTACAGCGGTTTGAAAATCAGCTTTTAAATAACTTAACTTATAAGAACCATCAGTTGTTGTTATGGACAATGCACCATATCATAGTATACTGGTGGAAAAATCCCAATATGTGTATTAAAAAAGGTTGCACTTAAGGAATGGTTTAAACTAGATAATATAAATTTTGAAGAAACCATGCTATACAATGAACTATTTCAAATTGTTACTCTTTAAATATAAATGAAATATTTAATTGAATTTTTTGTAATTTAGTTGTTTAGAAATAAACCTGAGAAAAGATATATGGTAGATTAGATTGATGAATGTTATGGCCACAGAGTATTGCGTCTTCCTCCCTATCACTGTATATTTAATCCAATTGAGTTGATATGGGGTATTGTAAAGGATTATTACAATAGACATTCAGATTGAGTAGGATATTGAAACCAGAACTGTCTGGATTTATGGAAAGAATTATTGTCAACAATAACACCTTCGGTTTGGATCGGCTCGATCAAACACATTGAAGAAAAATTGACAAATGGTGCAATTATTCACTTGAGTAGTGATTCTGAAAGTGACAGTGATTGAATAAAACTTTATGTTGTTGCTTTATTTTTCAATGCTGACAATTACCAAGAGAGGGTGATGAAAGAGGAAACAACTAAAGATCAGTATATAATTAATGAATTTTCGCTGTAGGAAATTGGAATATAGAATGTGAAAGCTATATATGCATGTGTGTTATTGTTCAGAATATATATGAGCGTTTGGTTACATTGCATGGAAGGAAACAATAACTAAGCGTAACAAGTAAATATGGTCTCTAATGGAAGTAAAATTCATTACTCAGATATTCAATTGTTAAATAGGTGAATTAGGCCTTCGGGTTATACCACTACATAAAAAAACGCGTCTAGAACTCTACCTCATGGGTGGTGTGGAAAGGTGTTCAATGTAAATATAATAAAACAGCTCTAACCTAAAAATTATTGGCCTGTAAAAGTTCTTCGATAATATATTCAATAGATATACTATAATATCAAAAAATAAATTGTATGTAACAACATTAATGTTTTATTATTTTATTTAGTCTAAAATTTTCTTATATGTTAGAGAGAAAATGTACTAAAACTCAGAGTTGACAATGACTTAGATGCGGCAACATTGCTCCATCAACTCAGGCCATGTGTGTTAACTGAATTTTGAATTCATTTGTCGTTTTTTGATATTGACATCGAAATTACCATATTTAAAACAGTTAAAGTCAAAATCGAAATCTAGGGCAGGAATCAGCACCATATTCAAAAATGTCCAAAAGCATTTGATTGGCTTTGGTAGCATATTTAATCAAATAAAACAAAAAAAGTAATGTCGAAAATGTGACAATGCTGAGAATTCCATGACAAGATCTATTTACATTGAAAAAATCAATAACACCAAATGGAAAACTGTTATATTTTGTAGAATGTCAAACCATCGAATGTAACAGTTAAGTTAGCTTATTTAATATTTGATTACATTAATAATATCGCTGATTAAAGTAAATGCAAGCACCTAATATAATTCTTCTAGATTCGCAATTGTTCAAGGTTAGATGGCGTTTCGATAGGGCACCAGAATTATATATTTTTAAATTATTTAATTAAGAAAAGCTCACTTTCAATCACTAAGAAATTTTCGCACTGGGACAAGATTAGTACTAGTAATTAGTACGTAATAATTAATTTAATGAGAAGGGCTAATAAATATACAATTTTAAGAAGATTATCTTCTTTTAATTCGCTGGCTTGGTGGCGCAGTGGTAAAGGCGACGGGACGGTTCTCCTACTGTTTCGATAGTCGTGGGTTCGAATCCTGCTGGGACATGGTCGTAATATTTATGTTTGTGATTATTTGATATTTGTTATTGTTCTAGGCAAGAGTGTAAAATCCGACGAGGGAAATGATTCCAGTCAAGCCAGTAACCAGGCTGGGTAAGACCGTATGTCTTTTGGGATGGTTTCTAAACTTGGTCACTCGCCAGTCGGTAGGCTCAATGCCGAGAACCGTGGGTCGGAGCCCACTTTAAGCTGTAGGTCCAGTCACTAAAAAATCCAAGAGGTGACTAAAATCAATAGAATTTTACTTTACTTCTTTTAATTTAAGAATTACTAATTTTATGTATTGATATTACCTAAAAATAATGAATAGCATGTGTTATTTGTTATATTAGTTGCATTTCATATCATATTTTAATCTCCTAATCGTGTTCGTACTATATAATGTTTATTTCGAATTCTGGCATACGATTTACTAAGCTTTGATAAAATATTTTATATATCAGTATATTTTTATATGTTACATATTAGTTAGTGATTTTAATAATCTTATAGTTTTATTGTTGAAACGAATAATTCCAAATTTTATAACAAAATTATTAAGATAAATAATTAACGAAAAACCAGTGTTTCATAATATCTGTCGTGTTGTCTATAAACAGAAAATAAAATTAGTATCAGTCAATGAGTCAAAATGTTATTGGCAATTAAAAATGTTATTAAATAGCAATAAATACATTCTCTTATCTAAATTATTTGTATAAATATATTCAAATAATCTTTACTAAGCTGAAGAACTTAACGAAGTAATTCAGGAAGATACTGAAGAAGTAATATCTATTTTTATATACCTTGCTCATAAATTATATCTATCTCTTTTCTAAAAATATGCAACTCTTGATATAGCTCGTGGGACTGTTACAAATATTAATTATTCGGTTATATTTCTAAACCTAAACGGAAATATTAGATTCAAAACATTTTATCATATAACATTTAATAAAAATCATTGCTTTATGGGAGGTTTTTTTATTATCGGGGTAAAATTTAATATAGTAAAAAGATAGCGTGTTGTTTATCGCATGCTTTTTCAAGACTTTTTGAGCTTTATTATGTAGAATCATATTGGAATGTATTCATAAATTATTCATATTTAAATTTTACATGCCGACATCATTTTTTCCCTCAGTAAAAATTCAAATCTACAATATTTATCTGCTATAACATTTACTTAAATTTCTTGACTTTTTTTCTAATTAGAAATTATTGATTAATATTAATTAATGATTAAAATAAGAAGGGAGTTAAACTCTTTATATCCAAAATTTATGTATTATTTTTTGATTCATTTTATTAATATTAATACTAAATGTATAAGAGTGTTAAAGTGTTAAGAAACTTCTGTATTCTTATGATTGTTTAGGTAATTTTATTAAGTGTTTTAACTTTCTAATAAACTGTTCAATACGACATTTATTTCATAGAGATTGAGCTATTAGATTTGTCATTTAGTTTTTCTTTCTACGAATGTATTTTTGATTTATTGGTGTGGGACTTCAGGATCCTAGTATAGGCCCATTGGTTATTCTCAGTAATAATAGAAAAACAGCCGCATTCGATTGCTACTTTGAAAATTATTAAAAGGATTTTGTGCATCACTTCATCACGATGGGTAATCAATAATTAAATATTATTATAATTAATTAATTCTAAGCATGGGGATAAAAATCGTATTAACATGGTTAATCTATCAAAACCAATATACGAGTTTTGGAATACAAAGTTAATTTTCTTGGTAGGTTTACAGATACTAAATTGATAGAACGATTGGACAAATAAGCTAACCACTAAGCAATTGTTTAAGCAATTAATCTAAACATCAGTTGGAGATCAAAAAAATAGATCCTTCTGTACAGCTCAAAATATAATTAAAATGTAATTTATTAGAGTGGTCACCAGGTTTTCAAATTTAACTCACAGTGACCTGGTAGTTTTCATATCTCAAAAATCTTTCGTCTTCATTGATGACCCTTAGCCACTTTCAAAGTTGTTGTTATTATGGCACGAAAATCCTTTCCTATGGAACTAATTTTATACTTTTTCATTCTTCTGCTTCAATTGTATTAGTTACTGAGAGTAAAGACTCGATGGTTTGGTCAGGTGTTTTCCCTTATGACTAACAAAATATGACTAAAATGACTTTCGGGAATCTCATCTCTTAAAGCGCTACACTTTAAACTTTTGACAGAGTAAACGTGTGGGATTTCCTTTATGTCCAACATATTCTGTGACTATTACCTTTTAAACGCGCTAGAATATTGCTTTATTGAATAAGGCATTAAATATATGTAAGTTTAAATAATTAGTTTTCCTCAACCCTATTATGCTATGTGTTTCCATAATTATAACCAAAATATTACCCAACATTTTCCATATAGTTTTTTAGTATTTACTTTAGTACTTTTTTTAATAGAAATGTATATAGTGTGTTAAAGTGTGTGAATCTTCACTGATCTATTTATTTTTGATTTTCCTTTGTATTAGCGTTGCTTAAATTTAACGTTTTTGCTTAAGAAAATTCCTTTCATTACCAGTAAACTTTACTAATGAATTAATATCACTATCAGTTACTATCAGAAACGTTCAGTGATTGACCTAATATAAAATTTTTCAAAATATTAATTAAAATAACTACAGGTTATAGACCCCCAAAAGTTATCTGAACGCTTTGCTTATTTGTTTCATTTTAAATTCCTGCTTATTATTATTCTGATTTAAAATATCGAAGCCAAGATAGAACCAAATTGCGTTTCTAATCAGTTCCTTCGAACAGGAACGAGATAAGGTAATCATTTTTAAGTTGCTGTGGATTTTATTAAAATATGTTTAACGTGTTGCAACTGCACTGAATATTAGTATGTACAGGGTCACTGATATATCGCAAAAAATGAAAAACATATCCTTAAATTCGCTGAAAAGAGACTGCCCTTAAATGAAGGGGGTGACGAATTATGATCAGCTTGATGATAGCTCTATCACAGGTCACATATATGAAATATATAAAAACAGTGAGTAGTTTTGTCAATATAAACTTAATTTAACATAATAATTTCAGAGGAATCTGTTAGTCTGAAAAGTATTCATAGAAACCTCAGAGATATGAAGATTTTTGAGGGATGTAGGGCATCCTTTCATAGACTGTTAGGTAATATATAATTTAAATGGTGTAAAGATAACCCACGAAGAGATCGAATGGAATTTGCAGACATTGCTTTTAAAAGAATACTAATATAGAATTTATAAAACCATATAGTAAAATCATAGGTAAAAATTGGAATAAACATTGATTAGGTTTTATTCGTAATAAAATTTTTTCAATCTGTTTAAAAGTTAATTGCAGATATTTTATTCTTTATGCTGGAAATATGAATGGTTAGTAACCCCTTCGGTTTGGATGAACTGGATCAAACGAACTGAAAAAAAATTAACAAATTATAGAATTGAGAACAAATGTTATATTGAAAATTAGCAGCTTAGTTGTTATATGAATTAAACTTTCTCAATATGGGATTATGATGTAACGCTAACAATTTCTATGACAGGGTGATGATAAGAGTGAAAATAACTAGAGATCTGAAACATCTAGAGAATTAATGTATGATAACTGTAAGAAATCTTATTATAGAATGCGAAAGTTTTATGTGCAGACATATGTGTGTAATTGTTCAGAATATACATGAGCATTTGGTTGAAATAGCATATGTAAGGAGAGAACAAAATACTATTTGTTTTGCAGATATGGCAAATGCAATAGGGAGTGATTATAACTAGTTTTATCAAAAAAGATGTTTACAGGCAGACGCAGAACAAACTAAGCAGAAATACAGTGATATTAAAGTTACTTTACAAGGAAACGCCGTACTGAAGGAAATAAGAACTAAGCGTTAAAGGTAAATATGCTGTCTAATGAAAGTAAAACATATCACTTTATATAATTGTTAATTACGTGAACTAGCCTGCAGGTATCCCCTACTAGATAAAAATATGCGCTCATAAAAACTCATAGGTGCTATGGAAAAAAGATCAATGTAAGTATAATAAAACACAATGCTAACCTATAAACTACTGTAACTGTATAATTATTGTAGTTTTAAGTCCTTTGATAATATATGCATTAGGCGTACAGTTAATAACAGAATATGTTAATTTAATAAACTAATTTTGTATTTTTAACAGTTGTATTATTTAAATTTAAAACTCAGAATTGATGGGGCATCATTGCGACGTTTTGACGTCATAAATTCATATAATGTGAATTCACTATTTATTTGAACGGACTATATATTTTCTAAGTCGTATAAAGCCATATTCAAAGGTCTTCTAAAAGTCATATACAATTATTATACCAATGTTACAGTAATACCGGAAACTATTTTATTTTATTTTACGAAGTTTTAATATTTAATGTGTATTGGGAACTCATATTCAAATTATGAAGCAAGGGGTACGAACCGAACTGAACTTTTGAACAAGTAAAATCTCAAACCCCTATAGACAAATTTAGAGCATCTGATTTTAGGGGAGCGTCAACTAGGCTATTGTCAATGTTTCTTGGTAATCCAGAATAAGGATTTGAAAATGGACAAACGAAATCAGTAGATATAATAGGATAAAGCTTTACAGGCTTGTATATTTTGCGATAATGCGGAACCAGAACACCTTGCTTGAATATACGATGGTTTTAGGTTAATATTTTATGTAGTTATAGTTTTATGTGTTTATGTAGCTTGTTTAGCTTTAAATGCTTTCAATAAGAGAAAATGATAAAGTGATGAACCGGAATTTTTGTTACTATCTATGATTTGTAAAAAACCATATGCATCTATAATTCTGATGGAATCTTGTGAAAATCGTTTCTATATCAGTATTATTGGTTACAGATAGTAACTTATCTATTCACAGAAAAAAAAATGTTTTTAATTTTTTAATCTAAACAATTAGCTAAATAAAAGTTTATTTAGAAGTGATTAGAATATATTTATTCGAACAAATTCATAAATAACGGGACTGGGAATTAAAAACCATGTTAATTTCTATATATAATCACATTTAAACACCTCAAGCACCTTAGATGTATTTTATTGGCCAAAATTTTTATTGTTATTGAATTTGGAAAAAGTCTCTATCATTTCTCCCGAGAAATAGGTTCATTTTCTAATTCAGTAGATGTTCAATAACGTAAACACTCAATAATCAAAGCATTGTCTTTATATAAACAAAAAGCTGTATCACTGTTAAAATATTTGTTTAGTTTGTTATAAATATATGTGTGTACAAATAGCTTCTTTTACGTTAACTTTATATTTCACGTTGTCAAGTTCAGTGAGATGAGCATATCAGCAATGTTGATATTTATACGTAGCTAAATATTAGTCATAACATAAATTTATCTGGCTAAAAAAAAAGCTTAATCTAGGTATCTTGATAATATTTTGCTTTCTGTATAATATCCAGAAATATGGGTTCTTTGTATGTAGATAATGAACAACTTGAATTAGAATCTGCAATGCGTTACTTATATAAATTATACCATTTCTGAAACGTGTCATTACCCATGATAAAAATATAGCTGACGTACATCAAGAGAAAGCATCGGAGTTTGTGGAGAGAAAATGGCGACCTATCACAGGCGTCTGCGAAGTCAGGACTTATGGCATCTAATGTGATGTTGTAGGTTTGATTGGACTAGAAGGGAAATGTCCACCATTACATATTTCCATTAGTTTGAACGATTGATTTGCAACTCTACTTATTCTCGTCTTTAATCTCTGTAAGGTCTACACAACCAGACGCAAATTGCTTTTGATTAAATATGCGAGCTACTTGAGAATTAAGTCAAGGCTGTATCATTAAAAATATTTTTTTCCAACCCCTCTACAGAGCAACGCAGGGGCTCTTGTCATAGATTCCATGCAATTTCTAGTCGTTAATCGCTGGCTTTTCTACCGATATACACTTCCGACGATAGATTGCCTCCATGATGACTGCCGCAGGTGACTGTCGATCACTTCATGAGGAGTTTACCAAGAGATAGTTTTTGACTCTGGTAGTATCAGCACCTAATTCAACCAATATAAAACTGAACACCTTTTCATTTTCTCGGACGGTTCCAAGAGCGATGACTATGTGGGGGCTAAATGCTGCCCCGGTGATGTCGGAAGGATAGCTTCCCATTTCATCGAGTGTATTGACGACTGAACTGTTTGCCATGTATAGGGCCCTGATCTCAGTATAAGATTTTGCAAGACAAACGATTACTTATCGCCTCCGATTCAATGAGCTCCTTAAAGTGCCTCCAACATATCTACACCTACAATCGCTAGTAGTGTGAGCTTATCCGTGAACTAACCTTTAAATTGGAAAGGAGCAGCAAAACTATCACCTTTATGTAGCTCTCTTTTCACTGTGGGATGATTGAAAATGAAGGGGATCACTTGCTGAAAATTTCCTCTTCTGGAGTAGAGATACGAAGCAGCACTCTACTAGAATTTTTAGACACCTAGACCTACTCAGATCTAACAGAAAATAACAAGCTTTGGGAGGTAAAAAAGAGTATTATCAGGGCCTTAACACCACTAACGTCAGCAGGCGTAACTTAAGTATATTCTCGCGCCTCAGAATTCGTCACTGCAAACTGACCCATGCGTTTCTCATTAAGGGAACAAGTCCACCACTGTCCATCGAATGTGGTTCCTCACTGTTAACCAAACGCATACGCGTTCGAATGCCGAAGATACAACTCGCAAAGACGGTTCTTCAACGTGGGAGAGACGATGGACCAGTGCCTTAGGCTGGAGAACCTGGACAAGCTGATTAATTCTCTAACCGTAAGAGGACTATTATTAGAAATATAATAATGTGCACCTATGTAATATCATGAATGTTTGTTTGAATTTTTGTATCTTGTATCCTTCTCACTGTCATGGGTTATGCGGTCATTATACTATAGCATTGATATGTTCATGTATCTGTATGATTTTTCATATTTTGCTTGTCATCTTGCACCATACTTGAAATAACATTGTATACTTTAACTGATACTGTAAGTGCGTTGTTATTGTATATCTGTAAAAGACCTTAAATAGTACCAGACGCTGATGGGTCTATAATACACAAATTAGTAATAAAAATAATGACTACATAATTCAATAGATTGAATACCACTTGAATTAAATAACAGAATGTTTTAATGATACACCTCATCAAGGTTTGATTGCAATTGGTACTGATTTTTGTCGAATCCACTTAACATAACTAAGATGTCTTCAGAATAAGCTTGTGCTATTTTGATATGAACTAATATAAGTCAAGTCGCTTTTTGTACTATTAACCGCCACCAGGGCTGTTTTAATTGCGCTATACGACACCTTTCTGCTGAAGCAATTACTGAATTGAATTGAATGGTTTCACAAATTCTGGTGTCTTCAAATTCCTATAGCAAAACAGCTGAGCAACTGAATTGCTGCATCCATACACCCTAAACAAGTGTTGATTGCCACTTTTTCTGTTATGTGTAGAGTCCATCTGTTGCAAAGTAACAGTTATTTATCACTTGTTTGTGTAATTTTAGGATTTAATATTTATGTTAATTTCGACATTGTGTTTGTCTTTTTCCTTTTACATAAATGTAGGCTGTTTAGGGGTTTAATTTAGGGCTCCTTTAAATAGTACTTAATCAACTTGTTGTCACATTGTGAGCAACAAATTGTAAACATTTTTTGAGATAAACAAAGCGAAATCGTTATATGGGTTCTCTGTTGGAACTAGGAAATGTAACAAGGCAAGTAGAAAATATATGGCTCTCCATAAACATATACGTATCGTCTCGTTGTTGGGTACGTCAATCAATAGGACATTGCAGACCTGATGAAAGACTCGCTATTGTTATTATAGCCATAACACGACAAGGAAGCCTGAACAAGGAGGTACTATTATAATAAATTTATCGTCCGAAACAAGTAGTCTTCGTAGCAAGTCAAGTCATAAAGCAGAATTCGTTCAAACCGAAGTTAGGTGAAAGTAGTAGATTCTGTTCAAGTTCGATTACCTGAAATGAGTCGCCGTTTATATAACAAGCAAGATATCAAGCATCAGTTATCAAATTTGGAACATCCAATCACCATACCCATTCTTACCCACTTTGTATATATCTATAATATATCTTATAATTTGTATCTTTAACATCAGTATCTTCATAGCATATTCTTATTTACAAGAAGTTGTAATTATCATTAAACTCATAAACAAACGCTTTAAAACTGCATTTCTTTAACTCAATTTGTGTTCCTCTCCTACCCTTCAACAACACTTAATGGAAATAAGATGTTTTAATAAAAAGCTTACTATTATGACCTAAGCTAATATTACCAAATTACTATTGAAACTTTTCGAATTATATTTGATTTAAATAAATGAATCTACTTTAATTTGAATAAAAAATACCACGGATTATATCCCAGACCCAATATTAATCTAATAAGAGTTGTTTTATATATTTTTTTTAGCTAAACGAAAATCACGCTGTGAGCAAACAGGTTTATTAAACATTTCCTAAAATTTGACATTTATTTTCTTCGCGGCGTTCCGCCCCACGCTATAAATTTGCACCCCATTAACATTTTTGAGCGCGGACTGTCAACTAAAAGAAAAGTGGCGAGTCGTGTGCATCGTAGCGACCGTCTCTAATTGCTAAACTTTTAAACTCGCTAATTTTGCGGAGGAAGAGAAGAGGCCCGGTGCCATTTTTTCCCTACATTTAGCCGCTCTTCAGAAAATGGAAAAACGCTCCGGGTAGGATGGACACTCCACTGAGAAACAAAAGAGACCCAATCAGAAAAACGGAACGGGATAAAAGTTTAAGAATCGAGAAAGTTTTATTTTTGATACGAGCTCATAACTTTCCTAAGATTGAACGGCGTTAATTATACGAATATTATATCTCTTAGCGACCATTTTCCTGGTAATTTCGAATGAGTTTGTTCTGAAGTAGTTTTTTGAAACTTGTTGTACCATATTGCTTTTTCAAAGTATTGCTAACTCAGATAAGATCAACTCAGAACAGATCTGGCCTTACTTAGCCTGTTTACTGGTGTGATAGGGATAATTTGTTCTTGTCGGATTTTGTACTATTTCCTAAGGACAATCACAAATAGAAATTTATATCTATGTCCTAGCAGGATTCGAATTAGCGGCTATCGAAACAGCGGGAGGAACGTCTTGTTGCCTTTATCGCTACGTCTCCAAGTCCAAGCAGTTTATTAAATAGAATTTTCTCGTTCTTAGCACCCACTAATCTATTAATATGGAGAAATATTATAATATGCATTACATATACAGAACGCTTCTTGCAGCTGAATAAAAACAGCAAAAATAAACTGTTGGGAGTCAAAAGAACTTACTCGCAGGGCCCAAGTTTAACAAGGAATAGATTTCAGTCGTTAGTGTCGTTTTGTTACGTCATTCAATAAGTTGCCTATTCATAAATAAAGTGGTATTTTAACATGAATTAAGTTTTATTGCTTTAAACAATCTCAGATATTATAACTTACGCCATGGGTCTTTTATTTTGAATTAATTCATTTAATCGGAATCACATTAATTATCAGGAAGACAGATTGGCATTGGATTGGCAATAGTTTAGCAAATCTAATCATATCCAGGTATAATTAAGTACACTTCTGGGAAAAGAATTGCAATTGAAGCAGTAAAATAACAAAATTTAGGTTAAAGATGCCCAAGGGCACCTAGCCATAAACTATTTCAATTAGGGATAAACAAGCTTTCAAAAACACCCTTAGTATATGGCTACCAAAGGCGGATTGTAGTAGCTTAATTTCTCAGCCATAAACTATTGGTGTCTGGAGTCACCAAATCTTGAGAAATTATTCCAAATATTTTAAAATTTGCGTAGAAATAATCTCATTTACAAGAACAGCCAAGGCAACCCGGCGGACGAAGGTACAAGCGTTACTCAAAAATAATTTTATGTGTGGGCGAATATTATTAATTATGTGAATAGTGGGCATTTATTTAGGAATATGTGTTTATCATGCGACTGTTAACAAGCTTGATTACGAAACCTGTGTATTAGAAGACGTGACGGAGTGCTTATGTGACAGCACTCAAATTAGATTTGTTTTTTCGTAATTTAAATTTGTGTATGTGACACAAAATTATATTATTATTTTTGTATTGTTTGGGCTCGGCATTAACTTTAAACTGATCGGTTTTTAACAGATAAAATAAGGTTGTAAATAGATTAATAGTTATAGATTATTAGAGGTACACATTTTATTTTGAAACGTTTTTTATAACTTTTCATACGCTATAATTAATGCTTAAAAGCAACGAATGCCTTTTCCACTGAACAAGTTCCGATTTTTCGTCACGTCAGCTCAGCGATAACACTATACAGAAATATCTGGTTATTATAGATAAAATAATATGTGAAATTATTGTGCATACCTTTGAAAATTTAGGTTATCCCTCGATTTTCTGGGATTTCGCCCTCAGATCGCCCTGATTTTGTTCCAATGGGACCACCTCGGAAGTACACTCTTTCGAGTAAAAAAAAGAATTTTGAAAGTCGGTGCAAAATTGGCAAAGAAACCGGCGAACATACACTAAAAGAATACTCAGTCGAACATAGAACCTCCTCTTATTTTGAAGTCGGTCGAGAAATATTTCTATTTCATTTGAATTTTTGCGATCTGACTTTTTTTTTATTACTCTTCGTGAGTCCACAATCTGCCCTATTAGCAATAAATATATCTTCTGTTTATATTATATATACATGGCATGTAGAAAATCACTTCATTAAGCAATCTTCTGTATAAAATATTATCTTAATTAATTTAGGTCAGCGTTTATTTGGTTTACAAGTCTATGCACTTGTTCTATACCCCCATGCTTATTGCGAAAGCCAAACTGATGTTCTGGAATATTTTTTCTTTTTTCTATTATATAGTTCAGTTTTTTTATGTATAATTTCTCGAAAACTTTCGAGATTATTGGTAATAAACTTATAGGTCGGTAGGAGGTCACATCTTCTGGTATTTTTCCTTGTTTAAGTATCATTAATATTTTAGCTACTTTCTAGATACTAGGGAAGTAATTAATTCGTAGCATAGCATTAAATATATATGTTAATAGTTTTATAGCCTTTTCTGATAGTCTAGCGAATCTAGAAAGCTAGTAATTTTATTTTCGTCATCTTTATGTAGCTGAGACTGGAAAGGTTTAAAAACATTTTTTAAGTGTTTTGAGAAAATGTCGGCCTTCTCTTTATTGCTTCTCGCCCAATTATTTTCGCTTGTTTTAATAGGTGGGTTATGTTGCTGGGATCTCCTAAGCTTTTTTGTTGCTTTCCACAACGAATAGTCTGTAGCCTCAGTTGATGTCAAGTTTTCTAGGTATTCTTGAATGCCTTGGTTTTGTTCAATTTGGATTAGATCTCTCAGCTCTTTTATGGTCCTATTAAATTTTCTTTTATTCTCTTCAGTCCTTTGCTGTTGCCAATTTCGTCGTAACTTTCTTTTTTCTGCTATCTTTTTCTGTATTGTACATGATATGTGTGTATTTTTTCTTGGAAATGTTTCACTGTTGGGAGTCGCAGAATATGCCGCCTCCTGTATATTTTTTGTAAGATTTATTGCTGCTATTTCTATATCCATTTCAGTTTGTAACGGTAAGTTTAGAGAGATATTTTGGTCTAAGTTTTCTCTAAATGAGGGCCAGTTAGTTCTATTATTGCACAGAAAAGAGGGTTTATCTTTGATGGTAATTTTTGAAGAAATTGTTACTATTACTGGTAAATGATCAGAAGACAGGTCGAAACATGATTCTGCCTGACACTTTTTTGGATCAATATTTTTTGTAATACAGAAATCTATTGTATCTGGTTTTTTATTTCTGTCTGAAGGCCAATATGTTGGTTCACCAGTAGAGATATGTTGTAAGTTATCTATCCTTATGGCTTTGAGCAGTTCTATACCTTTTGAGGTTATTATTCTTGAACCCCACATTAAATGTTTTGCATTATAATCTCCTCCTGCTATAAATCTATTACCTAGCGTACTGAAGAATTCTTGAAATTGTTCTGCCTTGTTGTTATGTTTGGGTGGGCAATAAATCGCAGATATTGTTAATGATCCATGGGCTTCCTCTATGGTTATACTGGTGGCTTGCAGGTAGTCTTTGCGGAATTTTTCTTTTTCGAAATGCTTTATATCATCTCCAATTATTATGGCTGTATCTGACTATTTGAGTTTATATTTCATAATGTGGTAAATAATTTTTTGCTAATTCATACTTTGGGCTCTCGTCTGGAGTGTATAGTTGCTAATTGAGTTATTAACAGTCTGTTTTTAAAACCGATTTTGGCTTCATTGTAAATAGAAAAAATTAACTTGAAAATTCATTAGAACTTTAAGGCAGGTAAAACGATTGGATAATAGCTCAATACTTTTTTCTTTTGTCTCCCACGTATTTTCTCTATTCTTTTATTTCGAGAGAGAAAAAGGGGGGAAGGGAATCTTTTAAGCCTTCAACCATTCGAAACGAGAAAAGGTCAATAACAAAAGTGGGATGAAATAAAAGCTAAACAGTAGGAGAAATGGGGCACTTCAGATATTATTGTTTTGTATTTTTTCGGCTCGATATGATGGTATATTCAAGTTGGCTTCATTAGATTATCGTTCTTTTCTTTTTTCTGTTCTTGAAAGTTCATTAAATGATACTTAGCTTAATAATGATGTGCGTATTGATTTCGACGATATTTAAGCAGTAATTTATGAATTTTGGTATCATTAGGCACCTAATGATCTGGTTAATTGACAAAGAAGGAGGATTGCAAACTGGAAGAGTAAGATATTATTATACAAGGTCCATGAACTGAGTTTTTTTTATTATTTTAAAATTGTTGTAAAATATTGAGGCTTACCTTAAGTGTTTTATAATCTACTCAAACCACTGTACATCAGTTTATCATATAATGTCAGGTCTTAATATAGGTTAATATGTTATTCTTTGAAATCTCCCTCCTGAAGAAATAACTAAGGGGTTTATACGCGGCACTGTCGTGTCTGGAGAGTTTTCCAATGTAATAGACAAAGGTCCCAAAAACTATTTTTCACTATATTCTAGTAACATGGCGATACCGGGTCGTATCCAAACATCGATCTATTTTGGTACTTCTTCAGCATATGAAACTGCCAGTCAATCCATTCTTTATCGGTCTAAACAAGTCGTAATCGGGGGCATTGTCTGATGATGCCTCGTGAGTTTGCTGTGAAAACAAAATGCGGTATCAATGATCAAAATACATATTATTTCCTAATAGAACAGTTTTGAAAAGTCCAGTTTTTAACGTAACACAATTTTTAAAATTTGTATAATGAATTTAACATTTTTTGATTATATACTCCTAAAGTATTGGATGTATTTATTCGTTGTCTAACAGGTGGCTCTATTAGTGAAGAAACATTGTTATTGCTGCATAAATATTTTTATATTTTGCTTCTGAAACAACGTATTTCTAGGACATTTTCGTTTTTCATTATTTTTCGAAAAAAAATTTCTGCAGAAAGTTATAGAATTTTTATACAAATTCATGAAAAAAATTCTATTTCAAACAGAATACATGGATGATAGTTGTTTGAGCATAATATAAAGACAGCACTCAGATCTGTTAAAAAACTGCATAGGCGAGAAGCATGAGAAGGAATTTCAAAATCATGTTGATGCATGTTTGGAAATTGGGTGTTACATTATTGGATATTAAAGCAGATAGACGAACAGTTACATAAGTTTTCTGTAAATCTAAATTAAAAATGGTGAATATCATGTAAATTTGACATGTTAGCAAAGTCAATCTCAGAGTAGTATTGAAATTGGCCAGTATCTATCGGGAACCGAAAAATCTGGAGTGAAGGTAACCAGCTATGTGAAAAGAGAGTTCACCAATGGTCATTGTACACACTGAATATATTTATTGAAATCAAGCAAACGTTGGCCGAATAGCGGTCAAATTTGAATACATATGAGACGCTAATTATCCAACATGGCAATGCTCCGCTTTGTATTGTATAAATATAAATATAAATTATTTTTCAGTATATTCTCAAACAAGTGACTTCTAATCACCAACATTTTTTAATCCCAAATAAAATCATTACTGGAACACGTTTTACTTTTATTTCAAAACATTTTGTGCGAGTTTTTTGGCCTTGATATTCAATAAAGGAAACCGAAAATAATATGAATGAATATTTAACAATCCGTTAAAGAAATATATATATATATATATATATATATATATATATATATATACATATATATCCAGTTATTGGTCCCAGTATATTGCTTCGACGTTGGTTGCTGTGATTTAATAACCTTATTTCATATTTTAAGGTGAAATCTTGGATAACTTCGTGTATCCATTTGATTGAAAGCTCAAAGTCATTAAACTTATACAAAACCGATTGCTAACCGATTTGAATTAAAGCTACGCCAGAGCAACAGAAAATCCTTCAAGAATATTCGCATCTATCTAATATATCTTGGTTATTCAATGAATCTGCATGATTCTTAGAAATGATGGAAACAAATAAGGACGTCGTAAAGCGAGGAGCAGGAAAAAATCACCACTTCCAGTAGATCAACACTCTGATACGTTCAAGTGGCTCCAATTTAACTTCACCTATTTAAAAAGGCGAGTCGTGGAGAGATTTCGATCGAAACCGTTCACATCCCCTTTTTTCTCCATTTTCCTTTGTCCCTTTAAATCTCTCGATGATTTAAATTTTGCCTTCGAACTGTCAACATAAAGAAAAGTTGGCCGTGTGCAACCAAGCGCCCGTCTCTAATTAGAAAACTTTTAAATTCGCTAATTTTCGGGAGGAAGAGGAAGAGATGGAAAAAACGCCGGCCGCTTGCTAGTGCCATCGAACTTTTTTTTCCTCTCTCTTTCCTTCTCTCTCTCTCTTTCTCTCTGTCCCGATTTTCCGACGGTTTTGGTCACGACCGAGAAAATGTTTTCGGCGTTTTTTTCTTCTGCTCTCTCTTCTTGTAATAGAGGGAAAAGGCTCGTCTGGCGGCGTACGAAGAATACTTTACGCTTTCGACCTTCCCAAAGGAAACAAGGTTGATAATAAAAATGGAATTAAATGAAAGCTTAAGAGTGCTTCTGTAATTTTAGACTGAGGTAAATAGAAAGCGAATTTACTTATAATATTCCCCTTTCGTAGAGATGTACCTTCATTGTTTTGCCATCGTTTCCAGATGTACCCTTCATATAGCTTGAGCGAAGCCGTAACATTTTTTTCAAAGCTGTTAATTTTTAATATTCGCCGTAATTGTTCGATATATAAATCCATATTCATTTTCAAAATCCTAATTTTTCTTTGACATCATATAAATCACTTGGTAGAAAGCTCGTTATAATAAACAAATCCGTCCGCATTTCTGTAGTTGAATGAAGTTGGATATTTTATACTGATTATATATTATATTAAGTTACGTTAATTGTAGAATTTTTCGGTTGTATACTTAACGGGTCTAATTTATGAGACCTTTAACTGATGTTCTTTATATTTGACATGGGAAAAGAATTATGGCTTGATACAATATATAATATCGCATTATATTGAACGTCTGATGAAACTAGACAACCAAAAAGATGCTAAGTAAAGAGAATATAAGTGTTCCACAAAACGGATTCCCATCGGCTGGTTCTCGAGTGTTTCGGATAATGGGGATTCAAGTATCGAGGCTAGACGAAACGTGTCAGATGTTAGAACTGGTAGAGGACACCTTATGGCTTAGGCATAAACATAAATATTAATAAGGCCCGATATCGTGGAATTTTCGGGAATTCCTTGAGCAGAAAGGGTGCTTAAGAGTGCTTTTCCACTCCGATATTATCAGCGAATCGGTGTACAGAAAAGGGTTTCTTGGACCAGCCTTGTCTACCACTACCAAGAACCCGAGGGAGGAGCTTCAGCGATAAAACACTGTGCATCAACAACGAGAAGACAGAATTTGCATCGACAATGAAGAAAGTATTTGCATCAACACTGAGGGCAAGTGTTGAAATGAGAAGAAGATAGTATGTTGAGAATTGAGAAGAAAGTACTGAATTGATAGAATAAGTATTAAGCATGAAGACAGCATTAAAATAATATTGTTAGAAGAATTAAGAGCAGTATGGTTAGAAGAATTGAATGGAGTAATGTTAACCGCATCCAACAGTAACCAGTAGAATTCCTGTCTGTATTAGCCAAACTAGAGTTTCGTTATCAGTAAGTACATTCGATCTGAATTATAATCCTTTTCCTGGGATTTATTAATTAATATCTTTAAATGTATATATATTTTTTCTATTTTTAATGAAATGGGATTAATCTGTAAGATGAGCAAATTGTTACCGCGTAACTATTGTCAATTGCTGGAGTCATATTTATTCGGAAGAAAATTTAGAGTATCGCACGAAATGGCGTTCTCGACATTTAAAAATATCTCGACTGGAGTTCCACAAGGTAGCGTCTTAGGACCTCTCCTGTATCTGCTCTACACTGCTGACATTCCAACAACAAAAGAAACACTTCTTGGAACCTTAGCTGACGACACAGTTATTATGGCAAAAGATATATCTCTGCCTAGGGCAATAGAAAAAGTGTAAGTGGCAGTCAACAAAATCTACAAATGGACGAAAGATTGGAAAATTCAACTTAATAGCTCCAAATCTGTCCACGTTAATTTTGCATTAAAGCGAAATAATAAAAATTTAATTATATCACTCAATGGTTGCCCGATTCCTCAAGCAGAATCAGCAAAATACCTTGGAATCCATCTTGACGGTAGATTAATTTGGAAGCGTCACGTTAGACAAAAGGCAAAACACATTAGAACCAAAATAAAACAACTATACTGGTTAGTCGGAAGGTACTCTCAACTTGATCTAAAATCAAAGAGGTTGATCTATAATACAATTATAAAGCCAATTTGGACCTACGGGGTGCAAATATAGGGTTGCAATAAAAATTCAAATCAACTAGCCATACAGCGCTGTCAACACAAGGTTCTTCGATTGATTACCAATGCCTATCGCTATGTAGCTAATCAAGAACTGCACGATGACCTGGAAATCAAATGGATTTGCCAAGTTATCCAAGATTTCGCCTTGAAGCACCAAAGAAGATTACTAAATCATACTAACGTGGAAGCAATACAACTGCTGGAAAGCGCGCAGGATGTCAGGAGATTGAAACGAACAAAACCATACGAACTTATATAAAGTATATACATTTAGTGTAAACTATAGCTATAAGTAAATAATTAATAAATAAATATAATTTTATAATTGAGGAATACATGCTGATGTATTTTCTCGCACTCGTCTTGATTGTTAATTAATCCAAGTACATAGGAAAAGTAGTAATAAATTAATTGTAATTAAGAGTACAATCAAGCGTATCTAATAAAGATGTTATAAAAAATTTTTTTTAATGAAATAACTCGTCTTTGGGTATTAATTTACTCAAAGAAAAGAGAAAATAAATTGTATAAAATTTACAACATTGTTTTCTCTCCCGTATTTCACCAGTTAGTGAGCTCTCGATGGTTAAATTTCAAAGTATATTTAGGTTGGTTCAGCAATATGGCAGCAACAGAGCTCCTAGTAAGTGATAAGTTTGTTCTTGTATCTGTAATTGTTACTTTTCTTTACCTAGAAATAGAGCAAATCGCTACACCTTTCTTTAATTTTACCGGAACTAATATACGGCAATACAAGCAATATACCAATAAATATATAAAGTAACATAGAAGTTAGATAAGAGAGAAATAGAGAGAGAGAGAGAGAGAGAAAGAGAAACAGACAGAGGGCGAGAGAGAGGGAGACTACATAACACAGGCGGAAGCATCAGAAATAATGTGTATATAATGAATATTCTATATATTTAAAGGCAGAATTATAAAAACAAGATTGTGATCTAGAAATAATGGGTAGCAAAAACAATAACAAATATATTGAATAGTAACAATATATTTCGAGAAATAGATTGTACAATATATAAGTTTTTTACGACCGTTTATTGGCCATAAACTATCAGGAAATGCCCCAGTTAAATCGGTAACAATACAGAAAGCGTCTCAAGCCATGCATTCCGAAATTCTTTGTCGGTCTCGAGCTGGCTGACTGACTGGCCGACATCTAAAAAGATAGAATCGGCCGCCTTTATGCGAATTATTGGACGGGAAATTTCCGAATGGCCTCGTGGACTCTCCACCGGCGGCGATGGGTTATTTTCGACGAGCCCTTGCCGGAAATAGGTTACGGGAAGGATTCGAGTTTTGCTCCGCGCACTTTGTAGTCGAAATAAACGGTTGTTTCGTTTTTGGGTCGTTTGGCGTTTTGATTCCACCCGACGATATCCGATCGACACGAATGGAACTTCAAATTGTTTAATGGAAATCGTTCCCGACTTCAACGGCAGATGCGGGAATACTTTAACTATCTTTATCCTTTATTTTCTGTAGGTTGTTAAGTTTTCGCCCAAATATTATGGTTTTTTTATGTACAGCTTTTAAACATACCTTGAGTTAAAACAGATAAATTAAAAAATAGGTGTATTTGTAGGATCTAACAGGTCAATTGAAAAGTCCTCGGCCTACCATAGTAAAACACATATTTTTTTTGATAAAATCAGTTTCCTTTATTCAACATAATTCCCTTCAAGGGTGATTTACTGATCATAGCGAGCCTCCAACGCTTCGATACCATTTTTGTAGGACGATTTGTTCTTTGCTTCAATGTAGGCCTCTGTTTCGGCGATCACCTCTTCTTTCGACGAAAAATTCTTCCCAATGGGCATTCTTTTGAGATCTGAGAACAGGAGAACAGTCGCTGGGCGCCAGATCTGGAGAACACGGTGGATGAGGAAGCAATTCGGAGCCCAATTCATGGATTTTTGCCATCGTTTTCACTGACTTGTAACACGGTGCATCATCTTGGTGAAGCAACACTTTCTTTTTCTTCAAATGCGACCGTTTCTCGGCGATATCGTCCTTCAAACGGCCCAATAACGCTATGTAATAGTCGCTGTTGATGGTCCTTTTTTTAGGTAGTCAATAAAAATTATTCCATGCGCATCCCAAAACACAAACACCATAAACTTGCCAGACGACTGTTGCGTTTTCCCGCGCTTTGGAAGGGTTTCATCGTGTGCTGTCCACTCGGATGACTGTCTATTGAACTTCAGAGTGAAATGATGGAGCCATGCTTAATCCATTGTTACATATCGACGCAAAAACTTCAAACACAGATCATCTTTAAACACTGCTCCTAATCATAAACTTATCGTTGTTTTTGGTAAACAGTGAGTTACTCTAACAGTCTCCAACTCTAGGAGCCCTAGAGCAATATTGACGAACTGACGATTGAAGGATAAAAGCTTGAAAGAATCACATTTTAATATTGATTATAATATTTCTTCTCTTTTACGCGCTTACCAACTTAGAGAGAAGCTCCCCCAGCTAAGACAGTGCACTATATTACCTCAGCAATAAATGTCGCTTTCTTCGCCTTCATAATACTGATATCAAATTTCTGAAGTCTTCCACATGGTCCAACTTCTGCTTATTCATTAAACCACAAGCCATACTCTACAATGCGAACCATATCATGAAGTATTCTAAATGGCTCCAAACCTAGAGATATAAGAAATTTTGTAGCATAATGTTGAACGCTATGACTGTTTTTTAAAACTCGTGGCATAATCGCATCGATTACTACGTCGAAAATCAATGAAGAGACGACATTTCCTTGGTACACACCGGCTCAGATCTCAAATTAATTTTCCAAGTCATTTTGTGCTTACACACAGCTCAAGGAACCATCGTAAGATGCCTGAAGATGTTTAATACATTTTGGAGGAACATATTCAGACTATTCAGCTGCTGAATATTAGGGCCAATGTATACAATGAAATATGCAATATAATATGTAATAAAGAATGCATAAAAGCAGAGCTATTGAAACAATGTTTGCCCACATGGTATTGATTATTTTTCCGCCATTTGGTTGACTCCAACTGTCTTATGACACATTAATGATTTTATTCCGTTCGCAATACTCCCATTGCTGTCTCGTTATTGGGAAATTAAATTTCTGTTGGTGTTGCTGAATCCTGTGATGATGTGATTGTAGAGTTGCTTGCAATTTTCTGTCCATCGGTTGAAATGTTCAGGAATTAAATTTACGAAACTTCCATTCGTATTTGGAATTTTGTCGTTGGTATTTTTTTGTACAACGTTCGATATTCAGGTCATAATTTTAGTGGGCCTATCGTTCTAGCTTTAGTTTTTCTTAGCATTTTATTTAATTAGCGGTCTCAAGATCGATTAATTTTGACATTCATTGGACACCTTTACCTTATTTCAGTAGCAACATATAATTAATTTATTATATAACCCTGACCATCAGAGGCTATACCATGTATTTATTTCCAGCTTAAGGACATATCGAGTCAGTTTTTATCTCCTTAAACTAATGTAATGCTCATTATGACAGGAAAAGTATGTCAGAATTATTAGTACTACTACTTGCTTTAATTTAACCAACTATTATTAATATGCCAGTTTTTCTGCTTCTGAATAACACAAGATTTTGAATAACCTTTGAATGAAGTATTGAATAACTTTTAACCTCTCAAACAATATATTTTTATATTTGGCGTTGTTCTAATTCGACAAATTTTTAGCCATAAACTTCAAACAGAATTCTATGGCTTTCTGTAGCAGTTTTCTTTATGCATTTGGAATGAATTAAATACAATTTTATACAAATATGCCGTTCCAGTGGTAATATTTGGTATTTTTTATGCAGCAGTGCTATATTGTTGTGAACAAGGACGCCCAATAAAATAGTTGTTTTTCTAGTTTCTATTCAAAACTTTAGATCTTCAGAATAACAATATTTAGTTTCTAGTGATGTAGAGCATTTTTAACCTTCTTTATCTCTAACATTTATAAAAGGTTGTTTGAAGAATAGTGTTGGGTGTGATCAGTCTTGTATAGGACATCCTGAATAATTTCAGTTCCAAAGTGATAACATCAAATGATGATTAAGATAAAATAAAATTTTACTGTTTTGTCAAAAACATTAATGTAGTGTGAACTGATCATAAATGCAAGAGTGCTGCAGAGGGACCGGTTCTTTAGCTACCGTACAATACTCGTGACATTCCTGAATTGGCTGTAGGTGAATATTAAAAAAAACTGCAGCGGAATTCAGTGGGTGAATAAATAATACTAACTGTTGGACCAAATAATGGTGAATCACATTGAATGATTACATCTGAATCTATTAATTACATCTACCTCTATTTCATAAATACAATTTATCATTACAGCCCTGTTATTTGGGAAAGATATTGGGGACGAAGCTGAGTTGTAAAAACATTTACCCCGTAGACATTGTACAATAAAGTAGTTCTCTATAAACAAATCTCTGAGCCCATATGATCATATGATATTCAGTTACAAAGTTATGATATATATAGCAATTTGGACATAATTTACAAGCTTTGAGAATAAATTATTGAGGAATACTTTAAACGCAATGTCATAACAACCATAAACACCTGTGCACGTCAACAGTAGCCCAAAAACGTTATTGGAACTTAAAAGATCGTCGCACAAAAATTTTTAATTTATTTTACATATGGCAATTCAGGACTATTCAATATTACTAACTAAACAATTATTTGTTCAGATTGTAATTTTAGTTATGTCATTGAGATATCATTTAATAAAAATATATCTGAACAGTAGCTTTTGTGACTCGTTTTCGGAATAAACTGGAATCAAATCGACGAAATCCATTTTATTATAAGGAACTAGATATTCTGGTTTTGTATTACTATCTGTTATAATGATCCTCATTTATTTTCTTCTTCTATTTGTTATATTCCGCTAAGTGAAAAGCACGAACAATATTTATTGTAGCAGAAATGATTCGTTTGATAATCTATAGAAACGTTAATTAGAAATATGTTCTATTAAGTTAAAAGACAAATAGGAATTATAAATTAATGATTAGTAAATAAAGCTGATGAAATGAAACATAATGCAAATGCAAATAATTAATACTTTACTTGTTGCAATTATATAAGTGTATCTACATCTTCTCGCAATATATATAACTAGGTTTGCGTTTTAAGACACACGTGGTCCCTAGCAGTAAACTATCTGAAACTAAAAATTCCACTTACCTTAAAAGCAGATAAATTGTCTACACCACATTCAAGAATAGCTTCCCTTCCTAAAGCTACGGTCACATTTGATATTGGTGCTGTGAAATTTGGTATTTCTGTAAACGAAAAAAAAATTAGATATATCAATATTCTTTCTCCAATTATTTTTAGTACAATAATATTTTATCTGAAACAGCTTTATATCAATTCTTATATACATATTATTATTCACAAGTTACCAAAAGATAAAATAGAGGATATTAAAATATCTTCATAGATGAATTAAAGTATGGACTATAAATTAATTTTAAAGGATTTACAATAGATGGTGTTACTGTGTATTAAATCGCATCTTGTACCAGATTTGTAGCTAACTTTATGTTGAAGCCTCACTGACAGGTATTATTTTTTAGTGTCTTATTTCGTTTAAGTGTGAACAAAACATGTTTCCAATGCGTTTAAAATGTCTGGATTCCTATTGACTATATCCCACTTGTGGAAAATTCTACTTTTTACATCAATTTAAAGCTTATCGAATGTTGTGTGAAGCTTATGGCAAACATGCTCCATCGATTTCAACATGTGAATACTGGCTTCGACGTTTTTGACGGTGATTTGACCACCCAACACAAATAGCGTTCTAGACAGTCAAATAATGTGTAAAAGCGAGTATTGATCATCGATAATTATCGACTACAATTGATTCGTTTTGCAAAACCAGCGAAAATATACTTAAAATGGGAAATGCCTACTCTGCCCCCCGTATTCTCTGACTCAGACCTACTCCTTCGTATTACTACTTGTTCCCACATATATGAGGTGACCTGTCGGAGCAGCGCTTAATATTTTATGAAAATACCAAAAAATGAGTCGATTTTTTGCCTCAAGAAATACATCGTTCATTTAAGATGGAATCCGCAACATTCCTGAAAGATGGGTGATCTTGCGGCTATCTATGGGTTATACTTTGAATAAAATACTGTACAGAAGTAAAAAACGTCCTTTAAAATTGTAATTTGCAGGCCTTTATGCTATGTTAAATAAGCGTTTTGGAACAGGATTCCTTAAATCATATGATGTATTTAGAGAGCATTTTACGTTTAACTTTTTGTTGCTTTGTGAATTAGTAATTTAGTTATTTTTAAATTATTGAATTATTGAACAAATATATTCTCTAATTATGCATTATTAACATATAAAATATTTATCTCCATAGTATCTTAAATTCATCATTATATAAAATATATACCAAATTATGCAATCAAAACCTCCTAAATGGCCAAACCACTTTAGAAATAATATCGTAATATCGTAAAAATAAAACAAAATGAAAATAATACATCTGTCAAATTATTTGTTTTAAAAGTATACATATTTAGATTCTTCATGTCATTTTTGATGAGTTGTAGCTTCCGACTACCCATCTTCTTTATTCTATTTGCTCGAAGGTTTATTGTCAAAGGATTATTAATAGAATTTTCAAATATCCTCTTATAAAATATGGGAACCAATATTATATTCCAAAAAAATGACCTGAAAATATTTACCTGTAGAACATATGTACCTCACCTCTAGTGAAGATTAGCAGTCCAAACAGGAATTTGTAGAAAAAAAATACAAATAAAGAGTTATTAGACTATCTATTAGATAGGTAGACTGTTTCAGCAAGAATTGGTATATTTTATATTGACATACACGACGAAAGGTATATTGGTTGAATGTGATTCAATCTGTGACTTCAGATATATTCTGAATATTAGTGAAAAGCTGGAAAATTTAAATTAAATCATAGAACTGGTCAACTAGTTGAAATATAATTATCATTTTGAAATAACTTTAATCCACATATGAATTATATAAGTTTTTTTACTAAGGGTTCGATATTGAATAGGAATTAATTAAACCATCTACGAGGTTTTAAAAATTATTTTTTTAAATGAAAGGTCCATTGAAATGTCTGTCAATATGTATAGAATATAGCATCGTACAAATTTCTAATTTTTCTAAACAATTATTTTTTCAAGCTCTATTTCCCGCCTCGTAAATTTGGTTTTATTTATTTTTACATTAAGAGTATTAGTCATTTGCATCTGATTATCTAGTAAATAGCTATGTTAAACGAGTTATTAAATTAAAATAAAATAAAATAAAAAGAATACACATAGAAACGCTTTATTTTTCTGAGTGTCTTTTCTTTATCGCTTTGCTCTCGTAGTGAAATGGCTAACCTAGCTTTTCACTTACCCCTCAGAAATCTTTCTGAAAGTAATCAAGATAGAAATAAACAAAATGTAGTTTTAGACTCTCTAGGCAACCTAAATATCGATATACTTTTAGCATTCTTTTAACAATTTGTTTGTTGTTGTGACTTAATACAACAATTTTATGACAAATTTATAATCTAATTCTTATTCTAAATACCATTACAACTAAGTCTACCCTAAACGTTACTAAGACAAAAAAATGGGTCGATTTTTTGCTTCAAGAGATACATCCTTCTTTTAAGATGGAATCCAAAAAATTGCGTGAAAGATAAGAGATGTAGCGGCTATCTACGGGCTACATTTTGAAATACTGTACGGGCGTTTATTCTATGTTTCATAAGTGTTCTGAACAGTATTCCTTAAACCATATGATATATTTAAAGGACGATGTTCTAGAACTAATCCAAATTATCTTCCATAACTTTTATATGTACATATATGTACATAACACTATGATTTTATATGAATTTCTATCTACATTAAACCTGTCTGATCCACCGAAAAACACAAACCCCCAAAGTATAACGAAATTTTATTTATTTTTTAGCATCTTTGTGTCGTACATGTCGAGAGAAAGCTCGAAAAAAAACGGTCTCTATCAAGGTCTCCCGCTCAGCCACTGAGCCGACATACTTTCAATCTCCGCCAAGATCAAGGCCCTCCCTCTCATCTTGTAATAAAGAAAACTTTTTTCTCCAGATCAGCTTGACTACTTTAAAAATACATATATCGCTTTCATCTGGTCGCTTTTCTTTTAGTAGCGGCGCTTTAGAATTATTATTTAAAGGATTTCATGATGAAACGAGATTTCAGTATATGTTTTTTTGTTTGCGACTGTTTTTCTTTTGTTTCGTGTTGTATGTATGAGAGGTTGATCAATCAGGTTTGTTATTGGATAGGGGATGGCATTTTTATCACTATAATTTAAAAATATTGTTATTATCTTCTCATAAATGCGTAATACGTTCCAGCTGTTCAAGTAACAAATATTTTTGAGAAGTATAAGGAATTTTCATCTTCAGTTAGAAAAGGACAATCATCATTGCTGACATTAAAGACGTTCAGAAGTTGCATTAATATTAATAATAATAAATATTCAGGGCATAATATTGGAGGAACTTGATTTCCTCGCACTTGGAAAGTGGTAGAAATCATTAAGACTCTTAATCAGAGAAAAAATCTCGGACACCTCCTCCTATCATCCTATAAGCCTGTTACCTGTTATCTCCAAAGTCTTGAAAAGTTGTACATTAAGAGACTAAAAGTAATCACAGAAGAGAGAAACATCATTCCAGATCATGAATTTGGCTTCCGTAATAAACACGGAACAACAGAAAAAATACAGAGATTAGTTAACAAAATTACCAAAAAATTAAATGATAAAAAATACTGATCCGCTGCAATTCTCGATGTATATTAACTCTTCAACAAGGTCTGCCACATTAGACTGTAGGTTAAATTGAAAAAGCTTTTGCGTCATACGCACTTTCAGCTACTGAAATCATACCTCATTAACAGACATTTTATTGTGAAACAGTATGACGAATACACTGACCTATATCCAATATAATAAGGTGTTCCCCAGGGTAGTGTTCTTGGTCCATTGTTATAAATATTTTATAGAGCTGACATGTCGATACACATGCAACATATGCTGATTATACAGTGGTTTTATAATTACACGTGGATCCAATATCAGCCACAAGAAACCAACTTCGTCTAAACAAAGTCGAATTATGTTTGAAAGCATGGCGTATCAAAGCAAATGAGACAAGATCTATTCATGTGACATTCATCCTTTATAGAAGAACTTGTTCCACAGAAAAAATGAATAATTATGAACTCACGCAAATAGACAACCTCGTAATAAGGTTATCCGATTTAAATGTGTCTTTAACCAATATATTATCTCTCAAAATAGATTTGTGGAGTGGCTAAAACTTATTTTAAGTTAATATGTGGCAGTATTTATCTAATGTTTCGCCAAAGTTGACTGAACCGTGTGTCCATACTTTATCGTTGATATTCTTTTATACATTTTATACACTTATTATCCTCCGAGTTTCTCCTATGTATACTTCTACGAAACGTCTGGGGCATTTTTTAAAATTATTTAATTAATATATTGTTACTAGTCGTTTCCGTCTAACGTACAATTTGTCTTTATGATAACTTAAATCTAGGTATATAACTAGGAGGACCCATTGGCCCTATCTCAGTCTCTGGTGAAATAATGTTTATGCATGTCACTGCTGAATTTTTTAATATATGCACCTCAGTACACAAAACTACACAAGATCAGATGGTTTGATTCTTTTGAGTCTGTCTCCTGTTCTGGTGGTATACAATAGTTGCAATATTTCAATATTCGTATGAGAATGGAGTCTTTCCTCATGCCCCCTTGCAATTATTTTGGTTTCTTGACTGACTGTGTGTATGTGAAGGTCTCGATGTAGGTAATCAATCCTATAGTATTTGGGTGCACCCACAAAACCTCTCAGGACTTTGTTCTGAAAAATTTGTGTTTTATTTATGTTACTCTTTGCAGAACATCCCAATAATTGAACCCCGTATGTCCATATATGTTTCAGTATTTGCTTCTATAATAGCAATTTATTATGTACTGATAATTGTGATTTTCTTCTAATTAGCCAGTACATTTTCCTATATTTCAATTCTAGTTCTTTTCCATTTTTCTTTATATGTTCCTTCCAGAGAAGTTTTGCATCGAGATTCATTCCGAGATATTTAGCATTGTTGTTATATGGAAGATAGTATTATTGTATGTATTGAATGTAATGGGTGCTTGTACGGTCTGTTAATAGGTGAACTGCACATGTACAGATTTATTTTCATTAATTCTTATTTTTCAAACTTGTGTCCAATTATTTATATTGTCACTTGCCTGTTGTAATTTTCGTTAGGCTTCTTTACTATTGTCTCCGACAGCTATAATTGCAGTATCATCAGCAAATGTAGCCATCGTAATATTTTCCGTTTGTGGTATATTATAAGTGTAGAGTAGATAAAGCATTGGTCTTATTGTAAAGTAAGCTTCTTCCTGTTTGACTCTAAACATTCTGGTTGTAATGTATGATTTTAATAATTTGGTGTATTGTTTTGGTAGCATTTTCTATAGTTTATGAATAAGGCCTTCATGCCAAACATTATCGAAAGCTTGTGCTACATCTAAAAATATAGCTGAGTATACTTTTTATTTTCGTAGGCTTTTTCAATAACATCTGTTATTCTGTGGACCTGGTCAATTGTGGAGTGCTTGTTAATAAACCCAAACTGGTGTGTTGGTATTAGGTTTTTTCTCTCTATGATCGATTTTATTCTTTTCAACAGGAGTTTCAACAAAAACCTTAGATATTATTGGCAGCAGTGATATAGGTCTATAGGCTTTTATATCGTTAGCTGACTTTTGAGCGATATTTTTCAAAATCTGTAGTGTTAATTTTTAATTGAAAATGAAATCACTTAAATGAACATTTTAATTATTTTTGTTAAGTTTTTGCTATCAAAATAACTGACAAAAAAGTAGAAAATAATTTAAAAGTGCATGCTTTTACCCTTTCTAGTTACTAGTTCATAGGTAGTATCTCTTAATGATCCCCAGATATAGTCTCCCATCATGTTTTCATTGTATTGGCCTCGATAACGTTGTGTTATAATGTCCTGGCGAAAGCATTCTCCTTGCTCTTCTGAATACGCCCCCATGTTGAATTTATCTAAATGAACATGCAACATATGAACTTTTAATAACATCTTGGAGAAATCTGGAAACGACTGGTTTGAAACTGTTCCAACACGCCTTTTGGGTATGATTCAGCAGAGTTTGAAATTTTTCATCGGCAATAATCTGTCTGATTTATCTGACCAACAAAAATCCCAGCCTTCAACTTTGCTTCTGATAATTTCGGAAAAAAAATCCTCAAGTATTAAAATGCTTCTGATGTTTGATCCAGTCTTTTAACAAATTGTTTCATCAACCCTAACCTAATGTGCAGAGGCGGCATTAACACTTTCTCTGCTTCAGCAATTGGCAAATCAAATTTTACGTTTTCCTTATAGGCCATGACCGTTGAGTATAATGCTTAGTATCCGCTCTGTTATCCCATAAACACAAATAGCACATCTTCTTTTGTGAAAAATTTTTAAATTGTTTTATTCCTAGTCCGCTGATCCGTGATTTTAATATCATCAAGCAAATTCCACTGTTTTAAGCGAGAGCCTAAAAGCTCTGCTTTACATTTTGGCAAATTTAAACCCCGCATTAAGTCAGTAATATTCTCTGTAGTAATAAAATGATGTTTTTTGGTCGTTCTGGTGTAGGTAAAACCTCCTTATCGGAATTACTTATATAAGAACTAAGAGATGAGCTATTTTCCGCGATATTTTTTGCGGTGGATCAGGTACTGGTCGTGTCAGATCATATGTGACTGGATCAGAAGAGGATTCTAGATCAAGATATTCGATAGGTTTTGCATTTTTACCTCTACGTCATTTAATCTGACAAAATGTAAAAGTAGCAGTCCTTTAAGCGGAACTTTAATAAATTGTCCACATATATAACAAAATACATCAGCATCATATTTACAACTTCGCGACGACATTTTATGGTATTCTAGATTTATATAAAAAACCTGATCGCTGTTTATCACTCTAGTGCCATCTATCAGTACTGTGTGGACGTTTAAAGCCCACCCTGATCGCGACGCATTTTTAAATGTATTAAAAATAATTAAAATTTATAAAAAATTCAAATATGAGTATTATTACTATAACTATTACAAAACCAAACTTTATACCAAAAAAAAACTATTTTCTTTTTGATTTTGTTCATGGCTAAGTGGAAAATCATAAAATAAACTTTAGGAAAAGAAAGGAAATGTTTTCGTAGAGTCGTGTTATATTTTAGCTATAATGTTCATCCCTAAACAATTGAAAAATTACTGTTTTTAAAAATCCCAGCTAGCCGTTTTTGCACACGTTAAAAACATACCGCATTACTCATGTTAAAAAAAACTGACGAATAAAAACCGCACATATTTATCTACGAAAGACAATACTTGAATCCTATCGTTTACCAAACGGAGTTAAAGCTTTTAGCGCGAGATAAAAAAGAACTAACACGCCGTCACATACCGAACAATGCCGCAGAGGAAACCAGAAAGCGAAACCTACAAATGACACGGCAAACAAATGAAAAACTTCCTTTGCCACGTGCGTTAAAAATACCGAAAAGATCTCGCCTCCATCCACCCCCAACCCCGCCCTTATCGTCTTTATTTATATACCGAGAGAAAGTAGGAGAAAAACGCGGCGGGGTAGGTGGGAGTAAGGTTAGAGGTGAATAAGAGGATCCGGAATATATTGGGACGGGATCAAAAGACACAACATCATTAGGATATTTCGTCCGTGGGTCGCTTCATCATGCCTTTAATTGCCGTATCAGATCTGTTTAAATTATGCATTCAAGATCCTCTCGACGGAGAAATGTAAACACGGTTAATTGCGTCAGTCGGGATAAGCTAATTCTGTTTTTTTTCAATGTTTGGGTTCCTTGGAAAAATGGAAAAATAAAAAGAGGGCTGCGAAGGCAAAATAACGAATCGAAGAAAATAATAAATTGATTTTCGACGTTGTCATCTTGGGCATTATCGATCCTCTGCAGACTGAAGCGAAATGGCAAGCGGGCGAAAATTGGAAAACGTTTAAAGAATAAATCTTTTAAATTAACGATAACAAGCCATTATATTTCATTTTCCTTATTTTTATATATAGTACATAATAAATTACCTATATATCCATATATATTAGCAATTTGAATACTTCGCAGGTCACTTGAAAAGTCCCCAGTCTGACACATAGATGGCGCAACTAGAATTAAATTGATATATTTTTTAGTTAGCCTTAACCTTCAAAAGATGCATGTATAAATTTGACAGCTGTCGAATCATTAGTTTGTGAATTATAGGATTTTGTGTGAAGCAACTTTTGTTATTTTGAAAAACAATGCAAAAAAAGGATTTTGAATACTGACAAAATATTGCTTTTTGAAACGAAAAATACAGTTGAAGCAAAAAACTTGATGCCGAGCTTCTGGATACTGATCGAGGAAAATCAACCATCAAGGAGTGGTATGCTAAGTTTAGGCGTGGTGAAATGAGCACCGAAGACGATGAACGCAATGGACTCTCAAAAAAGGTTGTTACCGACACAAACATTAGAAAATTGATAAAATGAATTTGAATGATCGTAAATTGAAATTGAGTGAAATAGCAGATACTCTAAAGATATCAACTGAACGTGTATACCATATTATTCACGAATATTTGGGTATGAGAAAGCTCTGTGCAAAGTGGGTGCCGCGCGAGCTCACTTTTCACCAAAGACAACGACGAGTTGATGATTCGGAGCAGTATTTGAATATGATCAAGCGTAATAAACCCGAGTTTTTGCGTCGATATGTGACAGTGGATGAAACATGGCTCCATCATTTCACTCCAAAGTCCAATCGATAGTCATCTGAGTGAACTAAATAATGAACACACACGATGAGCCCGCTCCAAAGCGTGGGAAAACGTAACAGTCGGCTGGCAAGGTTATGCTATTTATATTTTGGGATGCGCATGAAATAATTTTCAATGACTACCTTGAAAAAGGAAGGACCATCAACAGTGACGCGTTACATATATAGTTTCCTTATATTTAGCTCCTTATATATAGTTTCAACATTAAATCAAATATTTATTAAATTTGTGTATTTATTGGCAAAAAATAATTTATTTATAAAAAAGGAGTAAGTAAATGAAGCTATATATACACATGCGCCAAATCCAGAGGTCTTTGTTAAGTAATGTATCCTCTACTTGTTCCCATATATGAGTTTAGAACTGCCTGAGCAGCAATTCACATTTAATGAAGACACCAAAAGACGAGTCGATTTTTGTATAGTCTCAAGTAGCGTTGGGAACGGAAATTGACTATCGACAGTTTAGTAATTGACTACCTTTTACTATCGACTATTTCAGTCGCTATTTTTAATCGTTATTTTCGGACTGATAGGTTTTATTACTATTTACTATCAATTGTTTCAGTTGTGTATTTTTAGTCACTATTTTCGGTTCTACCAGTTGCATTCGACTTATTTTTAACATTCTGGCTGTCGTCCTAGCCTTGACCTTAACAAAAATATGCCGAATTTAGCTTTATAGATGTAGATTAGGTATTATAGATTTATATGATTTAATATATATACTTGTAAATAACAATATATTGTGTATTAATATAGCAGTATTTTGTAAGGTTAGTTTTCAAGATTGTTAATGTAATAAGGTCAAAAGATTAAAATTGTGAATGATAAATAGTAAAATACTTTTGAGTCTTTTTATGGCAATAATAGATCTTTTTTTTACTTACATTTTGGTTTCGATCTAACTGTCTCGATTTTTGTTCACGTTTTTTGATTGTCAAAAATTGTTTCCTAAAATCTTGAAAACAAAATTTAGATTTGAAAGGTTTCAGAAATTGAACCCATTCGAAAAGATTTTACAGTAGCAGTTAAATTTCGTAAAAAATATTAACCGTAAAGAGGCGATAAAGTATATTCAATATTTATACAAAATATTTATAAAAAATAAAATTTCTCATACGAAAAACTCTTCTTTGACATTCAATAATTTATTTTCTAGAAAATTATGATGGTCGCGACACTTTTTAGTTAGGATTTATTTTATCAGCAGGTAAGACAGAGTGTTTTTTACAATTTATTTTTATTATTTTATAACCTTTCAGTAGAATGATGCATTCAGTTAAACATTTTATGGTTTGAGAATATTTTGAAAGAGAATTCTCAACTTCTGCTATCAGCAATCCTTCAATTAAAGAGTCAATATTTGGTATTACAAATAATATACGATACAAGAAATTATTAGGAAAGATATATGTTCTATTCTAACTTAAAAAATACAAATACAGTACTACAACTCGAAATTCAAGACTCAAGTACTGACGAAGAATATATTTCATCGGAAGACATTTGGCTTAAAAAGTAGCTAGAATGAAAGAAATAATTAAGCCAGGTGCTAAAACAACTTTACAAATTAGGTAGTATTACAAAATGCCACTCATTGGGCGTTTAGAAAACCCATTAGATTTTTGGCATGCTCATAAAATTATTACTTGATTTATATCAGTTACATTTAAAATATTCTGCTCTACCTGGAACGTCTGCCATCTCTTCGGAATAAGGTTTTTCAAAATCCCACGAAATTATGTTGTTAACAATTGAAGAAGTCTCATCATAGGAGAAAAGTTAAACATGTATATTATATTTTTGAATATTGATTAAAAATATTTCGTTTCAATAATTAATGAAGCATTTGTTTTATTTAAAATAGCTCTACTAGTTATTGTGCGATCATTTTTAGTTAGTTTTAGGATAAGTTTATGATTAGGTATATTTTAATTTTTATTTAGTATTTATTATGCGACTATCGATTCGACTATCGATAGTTCCAAACGCTAGTCTCAAATGATACATCGATATTTCGAGATGGTGTCCGCAAATTGCTTGAAAGAGAGAAAAAGATGGTGGTTATCGTGGACAATAATTAGAGTAAAATATATAGTACCGATTTTTACCACAGTAAAACTTCAAAATGTCCTCGTACTGTTGCGATAACCGCGGATTCGAATCCTGCTGGAGCATGGTCGTAAATTTATATTTGTAATTGTTTAATATTTGTGAATGTTCTAGACAAGAGTGTAAAATCCGACAAGGAAAATGATCCCAGTCACGCCAGTAACCAGGCTGGGTAAGACCGGATGTCTTCTGGGATGATTTCTAAAGTTGCTCACTCGCCAATCGGTAGGCTTAGTACAAAAGACCATGGTTCGGAGCCCACGTTAGACTTTAGTCCCAGTCCAGATAAACCCATAGTTGGTAAAAGGAGACTTTAAAATATATATAAAAAAAACTTCAAAATATAAAAAAAATTAGGTCAAATATATAAAATATATATTAAAATTATTCTAATAAATTTACTTGAATAATGAGATTTTTTACTAAATTTTATTTTAATGTCCATATTTTTTGCGTACGTTATAATTTGATTATACTCCTATTTACCCCGTGGATATTACCCCCAATATATCTTCGCACCCCTTTGTTAATTTTATAGGTGTAAGAAAATAATACAAAATTGCCACTTATATCCCCCCATCCGCTGTCGCCCCAACGCTCACCGGCGGAAAACTTGGGGATGTCGGCTTCGGGGATCTCGACGTTTGAACAAAATGAATAAATGGAGCTGTCGTAAACTTTGCGAACTCCGCAACGTTTTCCCTATTATTAATCGCTAATATAGCAACGTTCCGCGGCCCAGAGTATTTGGGCCAGATAGCAACGTTAAAGTCGTCGAAATTCGCCTTAAACTATATTTGGCTCGGGGCTGTGAGCAACAAAATGGAATAGATCATCGAGGTGTATACTGGAGATAATGGCAGCAGATTATTGTTCATAAATTTCGTTGTTGTTGCGGCTTTCGCCGAAGTTATTACCAATTAAATGGAATAGGATAAATACAAGTTAAATGGAGAAGATACGACTTTTTGTTCCAAATCCAATGATGAAGGCGAAAACGTAATCCGAATATGAAAATTCATTTTATATGGCTAACAAATTTAAAGGACGCACATATACGATACTAACACAAAATCAATATTTTCAGCGAATATGATAATAATAAAATATTTTTAACAAAAAAATTTAACCGATAAATTAAATAACAAACTCACTAAAAATTTAAAAAATAATCAAACTTAAATTTTTAACACAAAAAGGCGTTCTAAAATATAATATGTACATAATAATCGTTGTAATAATTAAATAAAAATAAACAAAACCTTATTCAACCCATTTACTACACGTAATAGCTTAATACATACCTAAACCTATTTATCTCTTTACAATATTATTGTAACTACTACTAACTGATTTCTTGGAAGTCGGGGCCTAGCCACAAATTAGATTTGGTTTCTTCGTAATTTAATTTTGTGTATATGTCACAATAGTTCATTATAATTTTTGTATTTTTTGGTAGTAGTTTAAATAATATTGTAAATAGATAAATAGGTTAGTGGATAGGTTAAATATGATTTTTGTTTGATTGAATTTTATTATTACAACGATTATTATGTATATATTTTAGTTTTAAACTTTTTTTGTGTTAAAAATCTAAGTTTGATAATTTTTAAATTTTTATTGAGTTCTTTACTTACTGTTTGAAGTTTAATTAAAAACATTTTAATTTTCCCTTTTTAGTGTTAAATATGTACTCAATAAACTACTCAGTCATTTTATTAAATACTACAATGTATAGCCCAATTAAAAGTGCAGCCCGTATGAGGAAAAATAGAAATAAAGAAACAACGATCGAAAATAAGGAACGCTTCAGGCCTGGGTAAATGTTACCTAGTCTAGGTGATTTGACATTTTGAGTAGCATGAGATGTTTCTACGATATCTTATATGACATGGCTTAAAAAACAAACGCACAATAAAAACAAAACAAACTGAATGGCTTTTACACTGAATGACTTCCGATTTCTTGTTACATTAGTTCAGTAATAATATTATACCCAAATATCTTATTATTTTAGATAAAAGGTATATGACATACATACATACATATATAGGTATACAGCCAAACATAGAACCTCCTCCTTCTTTGAATTAGGTTAAAACTTTTTTTTTCGACAACGTATATATCAGGTGTGTCGGTAATTCTCTTCCGGGTTTTTTTTACTAAAGGTTATCTGCTGTTTGCAATGGATAGTATTGGTCATTTGATTCTATTCATTATGCCCATCTCTCAGGCAATGTATGGGTGCCATTTCTAAAGAACAGCTACTTTAAACTAAATGCAGGTGCGACAGAACTTCCCAACTAATTGGATTCAGCACAACAACAGGTTTTGTTATATTAGCTATATGAGGTTTTGCAAAATCATCTTATCAGGTCCTTAAGCGTGTTCTAGACGTTTTCGATCAATGTGTAATTAAAACTGAATATTTGTATCGGTAGCTAACGGAATTATCTGCTTTAACAGGTTTCAACACTTCACAATATGCATCACACCAACCTGATCTAACCAGATATACACCATGGTGTTGTGATACAAGCGATTAAGTCTTGCAGTCAATGGGCCGGCTGCTTCAGGTGATTTTTTCATGATCCATTTGATTTTTTCCGAAGATTTTCGATTAAAAAAATTAATAAAACTAGTCTTCTAGACCAACCACTAATTTCCTGCTAATCGTTTTTATTACAATTTACACACTATACTCGATCTTGTGACAATCTATACTTCTGTTCTCACATCTTACACCGCTTCACTTACGCACTATATACAAGTTCACAGGGTTTGGTTCTCTTTTGTATGCAAACCGAGTGTTGTCCCTGCAGTAGCTGAAGAGCCTCTGGGTTTTCATGGAGGAGTAGCATGGGTTCATGTTTCCCGGCGAACCTATTAATTTCTTCTTTGACTGTAGGAATTTCTAAGTCACGATTTGCAACATCATTGCGTGTATACCAAGCTGCGTCCAATGAGTTACATAGTTCCTTGTTTTAGAATACTTGAATTTTCTTTACATTGCTATCCATAATTTTTTTTATTAAATCACCTGATTGTAGATCAGGATCTTAAAGTGAATTGGCATATTGGATTTTCTTTCCAAGAACGAATATAGCTATTTATATTTTATTTTGAATTCGGCTAATTTCCTTTTGGCATGCTCTTTCTGTTTTAATTTGACATATAGTGGCACGCCTACATATTTAACACTATTTATATATGGTACTATAGAACCATTCAATTTCGAGACTAGTAGGTTGTTTAGTTTCTTGTTGGTAAAACGATTTTCAATTAATTTAAGTTTACTCTCCATTGTTTGGTCCAGTTTATTAGTTTATCGTTAGCTGCCTGTATTCTCCTTATGTGTGCTTCTTGGTTTTTGCCCACTGCTAACAGTGTTGTGTCATCAGCAAGTATAGATATTCTACTTCCCTTGAGTTTTGGAACGTCACTAGTATAAAGCAGATAGAGGATAGTTCCTAGGGCGCCATCTTGGGTAACTCCTGTTTGTATTTCTTTTAGTTCAGAAAAAAGTTTTTCTTTTTTAATTTTGAAGAGTCTATTGGAGATTTATGGTGTTAATATCTGTACATATTTTTTGGCAGCATGTTGTTTTATTTGTGCATTAAGCCTTGGTGCCGAACTTTATCGAAGGCTTGTGCTACGTCTAGGAAAATTCCATAATACTTGGGCTTACTGTAATGAGTAATATTTTCTTCAAAAGTTTCGACATAATATTTAGTAGAGAAATAGGTCTATACGATTTGATATCATTAGGTAGTTTACCAGGATTTGGTTCCATAATAAGCAGGCACATATTGCAGTCTAAAAACTGCGATAAAATTATTAGTAAGCTTTACTAGGGTTTGTTTACAGGCAGTTATTTTGGGATTTCTTGTAGGAAATTGAATCCCGATAACTTTTTTGGGATCATGTTAGTTCTTACCTCATTGGTTAGTTCTCTTGAGGTTACTGGTGTGATAATCTGTGATTTGTGTCTCCTTATGTGCCTCTTTATATGCTGATAGTACTTGAAAATAGGTTTTATGAAACCTTTTTTCAGTTTTTGGCTATCTAGCCTAAGCCTATAAGCTTTATTATTAAGTATTTTCTTATCTGTACAATTTCTAGTTGGTTGCTACATTTTTCAGGCTTTTCTTGTTTCTTTAACTAGTTCTTGAATTCCTGCTGGGTAGTTTAAATATTTTGCTATATGTGTAATCATTTTGGTATTTTGGTATGTTGTTCTTGGAATAACCTCGTAAAGTTTTCAACTTCTTCCTCTCATTAGTCTGTGGTTTAAGATTTGTTTTCTTAGGCATTCCCAATCACTGCTTTTGTTAGTAACGGTGGCACTTGGTGTAATATTTGATTTTATTTTCTTACAAGATTAACACAATAGC
Source organism: Rhynchophorus ferrugineus (assembly GCF_030347505.1). Classification (NCBI taxonomy): domain Eukaryota; kingdom Metazoa; phylum Arthropoda; class Insecta; order Coleoptera; family Curculionidae; genus Rhynchophorus; species Rhynchophorus ferrugineus. The sequence goes on along the minus strand of NW_027472580.1, from coordinate 81,709,960 downwards.
TAAATGATCAGAGTCGAAGTCAACTATCTCTTCTATTTGTGTAAAATTGAGAACCACTTTTCTTGTTATAAAAAAATCCAACAATTGAAGAACGTTACGTGATAATTAAAGCTGCATTTTTGAATAGCTTGTCGTAGCTTTTTGCCTTTGTTTGTAGTTGTCTTGAACCCTAGTCTATATTCTTACAATTAAAGTTGTTGTTGTACTCTGTGTATTAAAGTATCTCTTGTAGCCTTACATTATTTCTTATTGCTAATTTACTTTTTTGGCACAGGCCAATCTGTTTCTCTAGAAATGAGATCTTCCTCATCAGTGCATTTTGGACTGTAATTTTTTACTGGATTATAGTTTCTACTGATTTATTTTGGTCTATTTTAGTTAACCTTGTATTTTAGATTTGCTATACATTTACTTGCTCGGTCAGAGGCAGTAATTAACTCTACAGAATTCTAATTATTTCGCGGTCTGATATCTGTGCCACGGATGTTATAGTTCTCTGGCAGTACCTTTTCGAAATAAATCAATTTTTCATTCTGGATTACTATTCGATGCAGGAATGACGTCCTTTCATACGAAAGTAGTAATATATTATTTCGAAGCAGTATTTCATTGCAGTTTATTCGTTTTTCTAATAGAAGGTCATTCAATTCATGTGGCACCCATCTTCTAATGTTTCGTATCCTTCCGATAGCTTGTAGTCGTTCACAAATTGTGACTTGGCTGGCATTAAAATGCTCTTCCAATTATTTATGAGTTTGTGTTTCGTCTTCATCCAATAACCTCTGAATTTCCGCCTCTTCAAACGATTTTGGTCTACCTGGGCGTTTATTGTCTTGAACATTGAGACCATCACCTTTGAATTGTCGGAACTACGTCTCATTTTTTTTTAGTTAGAGTATGCGGTCGATAAGTCTCTACAAGCAAACGATGATCATAATACACTATGATGTGTATATGATCATACACACGCTTATGGCTAGTGAAATCTATTATAAAACCGGAAAATAATTATTGAAACACATGATAATATTAAATATCTACTAATGTAACATCTAGTACTAAACTTACTTAAGTAAATAAAATTACATTTCTTTCTTTAACTGTTTGATGTAATTCTAAATTAACCTTCATCATTTTAATGAAGCCTATGATTTTTTATATGATGCATTGGTTTGAGAGAAAGCTCTTTTTCTGGTGGCTTAATATTTTTTGTTGATAATTTATTCAGATAACTCTATTAATGTATTAATAAGTCCTATTAATAAACTGTGTTCAAAATATATTGTAAATAATATGCATTTTTAAATTTGTCCGCCAGAAATCTGTCTATTCATTTCAGAGTCAAAGAACGAAAACTTGTTAATTATTGTATGCAAATTGGATATATAAAAATAAATGTTTGTTTGCCCCCAGTACATTCCTAAATTGTTTGCCCGATCTATATATATCCAGAACACTTAGAAAATATATTTTATGTTTATACTTTTTACTAGGAAAAAGAAATAATCAAAGAGATTTGTTGAAATTATTTACTGATATATGAAAACGTCATATAAAAATATGTAGAAAAAGCTATGCAATTTTTTAGATAGTTTTATATAGCATTTGTACTAATCTGATCGGTGACCAATATGAAACATATATAGTTAAATGTAAAATTATTCTTTCAATACATGTATACATACCATGAAATTGGGAACAAATATGTATAATAGTTTAAATAAAAGAAAATATTCTCTTTTTTCGCCATAATTGGTCAACTTTTGATAAAATCTTGAGTAAATCTTTCACAATCGTTTATATCTGCCTCTATGGTTAAATAACAAATATATTTTATGAAATGTATACAAACATATACCCTTTTTTAGTATCACACATAATTGTCATACACACTTTAGTATAATTCTTGAAAAGTTTATTCATTGATTCCATAATATTTTTGTAATAAGTCTTGAGATTTTCAGGTCCATAAACAAATAATGTGCTGGAATGTGGCAACTAGGGCGAATGCGTAATAAATTGTATGTAGAATGTAATACTTGTTACTTGTACGTCATACACTAACCTAAATGTATAATAAACCATGCGTATTACGCAATTTTTTTAAATCACAATATTTAAAAGTATTACCCATTATGAAAAATATCAATTAATAATAAATTTTAAATTTTTATTAATAATAAATTAATAATAAATCAAATATCAATATATAATCACGAAGAGTTGTTATTGATTGTCCCTTAAAAAGGCGTTGATTTTTTTATAACACTACTTTCATTATTTATAGTATTTGAGGTGGTTGTGTATATACGCGTTACAACGCGTTACAACGTCAAATACAGATCAAATATATAGAAAAAATAGGATACGGAAACGAGAAATAAGTAGAGAAGAAAGAGGCAAATTCTGAAAAAGAAAAGAAACACCTACTGTGTAGTAGACATAACCGTTAATAATAAATGAAAATTCTAATGTGCAAAAGCAAGGTTATCCAGCTGGAAAGACTGGTTCTATATATGAAAGACAGTAGAAGGAAAAAAGCTTGATAAATAAGGTGGTGCAACATAATAAGTAATTTGGGGAAATATTACAAATACCAAGGAAAACCAAGAGGAAGGCTTTTAGAAATGAGAATATACGTGCCTAGTAATGGGGATACAGCAATTCCCCATCGACAAAGTCTAGTCTTGATACTTGATGGCTTTTAGGTAAACTACAGAAGTAAAAATAAGAGCAATATTGAAAATAAGTAAAACTTAGAGATATATATTATATATCAAACAGAAAAAAATCATTTGAAATTTGGAAACCTCGGTGGAGAGAAAACGAGAAAAGTAGAAGAAACCGACATAAAAGGCAAGGAAGGAAAATAGAAATAGGAAAGGAGAAATTAAAAACAAGGTTCAAAATGTAGAAAATTTGAAACAAAATAATATAACAGCACGTAAGTGGAAAACAAACAAAAGTTGTAAAAAGATACTGAAAACTTTGATAGAAGTATAAACCAAACCAAAGAATATAGAAAGCTTCTCTCTCATTCATTATGGATCATCTCACAGATGTCAGATTATAAAACAGTCCAAGTATCAGAGCAATACTGAAGGATTACCAATATAAGCGTTCGAATTAGCCCGATTTTAGCCGGTTGCTTGTAATATTTCCTCTATTCCACGCGTACCATTTTAGGCAAGCGAAATATTATGCAGCTTGACTCACATTCTTTTTCTTTAATAACTTCAAGTATTTGAACCCCTGCACTTGCTATGACTGGATTCCATTGAGATCTACAATAATAAGAGAATCGTCAGCTGTCAATACTCAATAAATTGTCTTCGTTAATTTTCAATCCCAATGACTCTACATAGCTCTACTCTCTATCAAATAACATAGCTCTGACATATTTGCTGAAAAGTCCCCGACCTAATACATAGAGGGCGCTCGTTTTATTACATTCGCAATTTTTGCAGATAGTACTAACCTTCGAAAGAAAGTTATTAAAATTTCATAATATTCCACTCATGATTTTGTCAATTATTGTAGTAATTGTAATTGTTGTTGTGTTAAGAATGACACTAGTTTTGTTACTTTTAACATAAAGGATCAAACACCATCTCGCGTTTTATTATTATTCGGCTTCTTGATGAGAAAAAATATCGTTCAAGCGAAGCAATAGTTTGAAAAGTGTTAGATGTTTGATAGGCGACCGCATATCGCAAAGAACCACATTTTGTTTCATCAAGACAATGCACTGTGTCACAAGTCAACCAAAACAATTCCAAAACTATAATCATATCTACCGTATTCGCTATAAATATGGGCGAATGAAACTCAGCGATTACTTGCTGTTCTCAGACCTCGCATAATTTCCCTCGAATGAAGAGGTCATCGCTGAAACTGAGGCTACTTTTGAGTCTAAAGACAAATCCTTCCACCAATGTGGTATAGAAATGTTAGAGGGGACATTACATATGGACATTAGGTTGATGAATAAAATCAATTTTGAACAAAAAAAACGCCTTTTCTTTGTTACAGTTGGGACTTGGATTTTCAGCCCATGTGTAACACACATCAGACTTTTTGCGCAATTGTATCCACTATAAAATCAAGAAGTAGTGGAAAGTTGACAACTACTTACGAAAACCGCCTGGGACCTCAGATTAATTTGAAAAATCGTTTCGCATTATTACGCAGCTAATGGAGCAAACCATCATAAGAAATATGCTAAAAAGAATTAAAAGGCCAATAAAAAAATCCCTGGCTTGACACATATATGGCGCTACTACCATTAAATACATATTATTTAGTTACTTCTTACCCTCAAAAGATGGATGTATAAATTGGATAGCTATCGAATCATTAGTTTATGATTTATAGCGTTTTGAGTGAAGCAACTTTTGTTATTGTGAGAAAAATGGATAAAAAGGAACTTTGCGTGTTGACAAAAGATTGCTTTTTGAAGGAAAAAGATACACTTGAAGCAAAAACCTGACTTGATGCTGAGTTTCCGGATACTGCCCCAGGAAAACTAACCACCAAGGATAGGTATTCTAAGTTTAGACGTGGTGAAATGAGCACCGAAGACGGTGAACGCAGTGGGCGCCCAAAAGAGGTTGTAACCGACCAAAAAAGTTAAAAAATTCCACAAATTGATATTGAATGACCGTAAATTGAATTAAATAGCTGACACTCTAAAGATATCAACTGAACATATACATCATATCATTCACGAATATATGGGTATGAGAAAGTTCTGTGCAAGGTGGGTGCCGCGCGAGCTCACTTTTGATCAAAAACAACAAGTTAATGATTCGGAGCAGTGTTTGAAGATGATCAAGCGTTATAAACCCGAGTTTCCTTATTAGATACGCTTAGAAAATTCTTCATTACAAATTAATTTATTACTACATTTCATTGGTACTTGGATTAATTCACAAGCAAGACGAGTGCGAAAAAATACATCAATATGTATTCCCCAATAATGGATGAAACATAGCTCCATCATTTCACTCCGAAGTCCAACCGACAGTCATCCGAGTGGACTGCACACGATGAACCCGCTCCAGAGCGTGGGAAAACGTAATAGTCGGCTGGCAAGGTTATGGAGTCTGTATTTTAGGAGGCGCATGGAATAATTTTTATTGACTAACTTGAAAAAGGACGGACTATCAACAGCGACTATTACGTAGTGTTATTGGACCGTTTGAAGGACGAAATCGCCCAAAACCCGCATTTGAAGAAAAAGAAAGTGCTGCTTCAACAAGACAATGCATCGTGTTACAAGTCAGTGAAACCGATGTCAAAAATCAATGAATTGGGCTTCGAATTGCTTCCTCATCTACCTTATTCTCCAGATTTGGCCACCAGCGACTATTTCATGTTCTTAAATCTCAAAAGAATACTCGCTGGGAAGAAATTTTCGTCGAATAAATAGGTGATCGCCGAATCTGAGAACTATATTAAAGCAAATGCCAAATTGTACTACAAAAATGGTATCGATAACTTGAAGGGTCGTTATAATCAGTTTATCACCCTTAAAGGGAATTATTTTGAATAAAAAAAACTAATTTTGCCAAAAAGATTTTTTTACTATGGTAGGTCGGGGACTTTTCAATCGACCCCTTAACTCAGACCTGTTAATTCCTCTTTTCAATTTCGCCACTTTTCCTTACTTTATTACGCTAAGAGCTCTTCGTATAAATAGAAAATGATACTAGACCATTTGAAAGTTAATTTACAATTTATCCGGAGAACGATAAACAGAGAACGGGCGAAGAAGAGAGAAAAAAATAAGCGATCTCTATTAAATCGACATTGTTAACAGCGATAATCGTCCGAACAAGTCGGAATAAAACGATCCGAAATAAAGGCCGCGCCCACCAAATCCACGATAAATAGTGGAGTGGCTTTAATAGATAGGAAAACCCCTTCAGATTATATTATTCAAATGCGAGAATAAATTTGCCAGAAGTTCGGGAAGCCGTGGATCTGGCCCGAAACTCCCGACAGATAATTGAGCGAAAGTTTATATTAAAGATGGCGGTCTGTTTTGCCAGTTGTCGGCAGATAATGAGCGCCTCTTTTCCGATCTGGACCATTCTACGAGTTGTTCTGCGGAGTGTTTCGTTTGACTGTAAGAGTTGCCGGAATACGAATTTGCTTTTTCGTCGTATTTTCTACAAACAAACGGTTGTCGGCTCTACTTCACTGAACTTGTCGGTCTACTTAGTACTATATTATGTTTGTTAGCGAGAATTAATCACAAAGAGGTTAGAAACATGAATCCAGTTCGTCAGTTTGTATAAAGTTATGGTAGTTGTGGAAAATATTAAATTAGTTTTTACATTCCTAATTATTTTTAAGGGCTTATTTTACCTTGCGTTTTGAATATTAACTGGTTCGCTTTTTGTTATTGTCTTAAATGATAAATTATCAATTTAAGAATAATATTTAGGAGAAGAAACTTCAATAAACATATTTTGTACGGGTTTTCCTTCAATAAAGTCTTACTGATGTTGGAATACAAGCTGTGTGTGAAGTATTAACGAAATTATTCTTTTGTAATTTGGATGTTACTGTTTGGGACACTTTAACAAATTTGCGACCCTTAGTTTTCTACCTGAAAACCCAAAGATATCTTATTAACCCACTGTTTATGTTATTTAGTTAGCCCTAACCCTCAAAAGATGCGTGAATAAATTTGACAACTGTCGGATCATTAGTTTCTGAATTATAGCATTTTGAGTGAAGCAACTTTTGTTATTGTGAAAAAAATAGATAAAAAGGCATTCCGCGTGTTGATAAAATATTGCCTTTTGAAGGAAAAAATATAGTTGAAGTAAAGTTTGCGGATACCGTCCCATGAAAATCAACCATCAAGTATTGGTATGCTAAGTTTAGACGTGATGAAATGAGCACCGAAGACGGTGGTGGCCCACTGCGGCGCCCAAAAGAGGTTGTTACTGACGAAAACATTAAAAAAAAACCACAATATATCAGACACTCTAAAGATATCAACTGAACGTGTGCATATCATTCACGAATATTTGGGTATGAGAGAGCTCTGTGCAAAGTGGATGCCGCGTGAGATCACTTTTGATCAAAAATAACGAGTTGATGATTCGGAGCAGTGTTTAATGGTAGTTAGACCGACCAGCTCTCCCGCGGAGGTGGTGGGTTAAATTCCCGCCGGGGTAACGACTTGTACTTCGGTGTGAACTGATGGAGCCATGTTTCATCCATTGTCACATGTCGATGTTAAACCTCGGGTTTATTACGCTTGATCATCTTCAAACGCTTCTCCGAATCATCAATTGATTGTTTTTGGTCAAAAGTGAGCTCGCACGGTATTCACTTTGCACAGAGCTTTCTAATGCCCAAATATTAGTGAATGATATGTACACGTTCAGTTGATATCTTTAGAGTATCTGATAGTTCATTCAATTTCAATTTACGGTCATTCAAAATCATTATATGTATTTTTTAAATGTTTTCTTCGCAAAAACCTCTTTTGGGCGTTCACTGCATTCACCGTCTTCGGTACTCATTTCACCACGTCTAAACTTAGCATACCAATTCTTGATGGTTAATTTTCCTGGAGCCGTGTCCGGAAACTCGGCATCAAGCCAAGTTTTTGTTTCAACTGTATATTTTTCCTTAAAAACGCAATATTTTATAAACACGCGAAATTCCTTTTTTTCTTTTTTTTTTCACAATAGCAAATGCTGCTTCAGTCAAAATGCTATAATTCACAAACTAATGATTCGACAACTGTCAAAGTAATACGCATCTTTTGAGGGTTTGGGCTAACTAAAAAACAGATGGATTTAATTATAGTAGCGCCATTTATGTATCGCTAGAGATGGCTCTGTGTGAATTCTAACAGTTCTGTTCCGAAAGAATACATAGAAACGAAATACTGTATTACAGTATGTACTGGCTCTATGGAGTACATAAAGCAAAATGTTCTAATAACACACCCCATAAATTACCTATTTTCGGATTTTCTTAAAGGAAATTTTTCAACGAAACTCCACTGAGGTTTCATTATCTCCTCTTGATGTTTAATGGCGTGTTAAAATCAGAGTTTTAAGTTAAAAACCCATTCCGGGGTTTGTTTCCCCAATATACGCTTCGACAGCGACGGCTTTCTCGTATAGAAGTCGGCGAGACCTTTAATAAAAACCACACAATCGCGTTTAGAACGAAGACAAACGGGAAGTCGGAACGTACAGATGACATGGCGGACAAAATGAAAAACTCGGAATGGCACGTGCGCGACGAAAAAAATCGCCACCCAATAGAGCACAGGCAACCGGAAGAAATAATCGGAATAAAAAGAAATACCGGATATATATTGCGCCAGGATCAGTCTTACGATGTACAATGGAGAAGACGAAGAAGCCAGGAGATGTTTTTTTTATACTTGGCAGGCATCTGATAAATGAATTACAAACAAACTGTGGCAGATTTTATAAGTAGAATTATGTTTACATTAATTTAACTTTTTTTTGGTTATTTTGTTGTAAGGGACTAAAAAAGTGAAACAGTTGTTTGCTTTATGCTAAAATTAGAGGTGAAATAGAAGTTTCTCTGTAAAAATATACACAAAAAATGTTATTTCTAAGTATCTATTTTGGTAAACGGTATCTATTGTGTTCGCATTATCAATTCATAAAACCTCACCTGACCATCTGACAATAGTTTTGGACATTTGTCGTCATAAAATAAAAAATTTCGTCTAGTATCATTATCCAAAGATCCAAAAGGGGGGAAGGTGAACACGAATAGACCATAAATAAGTCACTTTGGACGGCATTCTTATGTTACAGCCGACGCCGTCCAACCCTCTTTATTATAGTAGATTAGTTCCAAAGAGTCAATAGCGGTGATTCCTGCATGAGTGCATATTGTTATACCTAAGATAACAGATAAATTATTCATTTTATAGTGTCCAAAATAGTTTTGTGACCTTTCTTTGGTTGTTTGGAAGCTACTGCAGAGCTTGGTTATAGTTCACAGTTTACATAGTTCAGTGTAATTGGTGATTGTATAACTCCATTTAATTTCAATTTAGAATTTATGAAATTGTTTTTCTGATTTATAAAACCAATGGTTTATTTATGCACAAAATTATTTATGCACACTCTTGAAATTTCAAAAGTGCATTCAATAAAACTAGTAAAATTATAAAGCTAGAGGGCCATGCTTTTAATTTAATTAAAACCTAAACACACCACCTATATATATATATATATATATATATATATATATATATATATATATATATATATATATATACGTTTACGAGTGTATATTACATATACTCGTATCATTAACATTGTTTAAAATAGTATTTAACATATATATATATATTTATTTTGAAATAAAATATTAATTACTGTCGCGCAAAATCAACACTTTATGCCTTTTAATTATTCAAATTAAAATATTGTTTTAAATATGCAATGAAATATATGTATAATTGACTGGTTATTTTAGTGAAACTAAAAACATTTCCTTTGAACAAAAATACATTTAAATAATTATTATGTTTATAGTTTTTATACAGTTGATTAACTTATATTAAGTTTGTTTGGATTCTAATACATTATGAAAATATTATTTAAATTTATAATAAGAAGAAAACTTTTGTTTACTGTACCAGTATTTTATTTCTACTAAGGGTTTGGAACTTCTTTAAATAGCCAATAGTGTTTTTATATTTAAATGTACTAAATTAATTAGAACGTTTTTTCCACTAAAGTTGCCTTGTAGATTATGTTCTATTTCTCTAATATTTCGACTGGTTATATTATTTGTTAATATATAAATCATATATCTGTAGATTTCTATCAGCAATAGTGTTGTGTTAATTACGATAATTATTCAACAGCTTAACAATATTGTGTCTATTCCTGGTCTTCCTGAGTATTTAATTGGCGTCGGTATACATCTATAGTAACAGTATTATTTGGTTTGGTACAGCTCATAGTACAGTGTGCCTTGCTGACTCACCATATGCATGCGAAGCTTCATGGCTGTGAATATTTTTTTCATAGTTTTTAAAGTATCCTTTTAATCAAGGAGGATTTATCTGGACTGGACCTACTGTTTAACGTGGACTCCGAAGCACGGTCCTTGGCATTAATCCTACCGACCAGCCAGTGATGAATTTAGAGACCATCCCAGAAGACATCCGGTCTTACCCAGCCTGGTTATTGGCTTGACTGGGATGGTTATTCCCTTGTCAGATTTTCCATTGTTGTTTATTTACATTTACAATCACAAAGCTGGCTGAGAATATTCCGCTTTGGTATCGGTATGGATGGAATAATCCGTGAGTTCTTTCACTTAATATTCGGTCAGTTTTTGTAGCCATTTCCCCTACTTTTGAGCCTTTAATAGCATATATAAATGTCTGGGAATAGTTATTTTGTCACCTGCTGGGTTCTCAAAAAGTGATTAGATAGATAGTGTAAAGTTTTGGTCTAACAAGATTTGAAAATCATTGCTTTCGCACTTTTTTGAGCTTCCAAGCAGTTCTCTATTAATGATAAAATATAAACCTGACAATTGGGATATGACTGAACAGTATCACCGTACGTTTCTAAATATGTTGATGGGTTTCGGCAACAAATATCTCTAAATCAAGTAATAAAAGTTACGAATGCCCAATGTAAATATGAACTTTTCCTCATTGGTATATATGTACTCATTAACTCTAAATGAAAGACTGTTTTCAATTTTAAGTAGAAAATTGTCAAAAACAATCGAACTTCACAGTTAGTTTATTTTAATAGATATCACTGATTAAAATCTATGGAAGAACCTAACAAAAATGCTAAACTTGTCGAGAGACACCAGATCATAATTAATTTTGTTATACCCTGCCATAACATATGTAATAATAGATACTAATTTTTATATTGGATGTGTAGCATTGTGTGTTTAGTGTTCGTGTTCTCATTTTTGTAAGTTTCAATTTCCATATCAGTTGGTTTACGTATATGCGGTCTTCTAACTACGAAATTTAAATTTCCAGTGGCGAATGCTTTATTGTCTTAAAACAAACAAATGCAGTGTGAAGCTAGTCCAAAATATATGCACGTCCAGTAAACGCGTTACGATTTACTCAGTGGCACGCGGTGGATAGGGAACATTTTAATAAAATCTACATAGAACTCGTCGCATTCCGGTTAGTAGTTGGAGATAAAGTTTCAGCATGCAGTCGGACTTAACTTCGGAAAGAAATATTTATGAATCTTAATTCCCGCTGCATTTCCATACCACTTATATCTTTCAGGGGGTCGTTTTGGTTTTGATTCCCACTTGTGTTTGTTAATGAAATGTAATTTTTGATTGTGTGTAATGTGCACGTAATTTGTGCATATTAGTATATTTGTAATTATTTAATATGTACCGAACTTATTTTAAAGTTATGTCATATACACATGATCAACAACAAACTTTATGTTGAAAATATTCTCCATTGTTGCTCCAATATATCGTTGTCAGTAGACATATTAATCAGTCATCAATAAAATCAGCATCAACCTCAACAACCAAATAATATTTTTATGAAAATTTATAGAAAATGTTATATTTTCAGTAGTAGAATATATTTCCAAAAAATTCTTTAACTATTTTCAAATTGGTCATAAAATAAACAAAATGCACTATTTATACAAAGTGATAATTTTTTTAAACAACGTTCACTGTTTTGATCGCACTTCATCAAATACATAAAGTGAAATCTATCTGTATGTATATCATAACAGAGTAGTAAGACACTCAACAAAAATAAAATATTTAATAGCCATGGAGTTTTTAGAATTCTGGTAGTATTATTGGACAAATGTTGCTATCAGGATATGTCAGTATTTGAATTACGTTTATTTTAAAATATGTAATTGAAATATACATATTTTCAATAAATAATGTCGAAATTGGCATTAATTTTAAAACGTAGTTATTGAATGTTTTTTAAATTCTGTATATATTACAGTGGATATACTTACTACAATTTTTATTCTTAAATTTATTTTATAATAAATAGATACATGCTGGGGGATAAATACCTAGTTTGCAAATTAATATTAAATTAATCTACTTAAGCTTAAGTTGAGATTAAAAACTTATACATTCTACAAGTTCATGTTATTTGGTTCATATTCTCATTTTTTGTGTCTTATCCAGGATTTTTATAACTTCTAGGTTGTGGTGATTTAGTAATCTTATTTCAAGCTTTAAGGCGAAATTATGATTCCGAGGACCTCCTATAGTTCTTTGTTGATTACATTCAAGTTAATTCGATGTTTTTGTGCAATCGAATATTGGAACCGCATGAACCACCACAAGTTAAAATCTTATATAAAGCCTTATTTTATATTGACTCTTACCTATACAGTATTTTGTTTATTTATATATTTTAGTACATTCATTTGTTTTACAATTTATTACATCTGTTTTCTAGTTACATTTACCATTTTACACAATATCCAATATATCCATTATTTATTATTATTATTAAATTATATTATTTATTACATGATAATAGAAATTAGTATTTTTTTCTTTTCTTTTTTAAAGTTATCACGCGAATGAATATATATATATATATATATATATATATATATATATATATACATCTCTGTCTCGCTTATACTACCATTGGAGAATATAAAGACATTTAAAATTAAGTGCTCCAAGCATTCATCTCCGTCCTTTCCTATCTCACATTTTATACAGACAAGAATTCGTACATCTTCGTAGTAATTACTATTTTCAGTCGCTATTTTTTTGACTATCGACTGTTTCGACTGTTTCGACTGTTTTCGGTCGATAGTTCCCAACGCTAGTTACAATTATGAAAGAAGTATTATTATATTACTATTAGTACTATTAATTAAACTATTAATACGTGTACTCACATTTGTTTTATAATTCCCAGTATTTTGTTTATAACTGATTCTATTGATAGTTCATACTTTAATTTTTTTTAAATTTATTCTTATATAATAGTGGTTTTATTTCTATTTATTTATTAATTTAGACTTTTAAGTTTAAATTTTAACAAACCTCTTTGTTTCATTATTCTTTCTTTTATAGTTAATTAGTTCGATTTAACAAAGTAGTAGTAGATATATCAAATATGAAGAAGCTACATATTTTTCAAAAAACCAATAAGTAGCATATTTGAAACATATACTATATACAGAGGTTTTAGTTACAGAGAAATAGAAATTTAACTTTATAGGAAATTGTGGTGAACTGTTTAGCGACGCTTGATATCTAGATGTCGCAACTTTTAGTTCATTACTTGTTTCGATCGCTATGCTAAGAGCCGCGACTGGATCGGTTTGGTTCATCTCTTTTCTACGGTGCGCTTATTGTTTATTTGTCTTAGGCGCCATTTTAGTGTGCTTTACGTATGGAACAGTACGTTTAGCATTTTATAAGGTCTAGAGATTAAATTATTAGTTCATTAGTATATATAAATCGGTAGTACGATATGTAAAATGTATTCTAGATCTAAGAAGTTTTTTGCTCCCGAGTGCACAGTTAGTAAGGAAATACGTCTTCGTTTTCCAATGAAAAAGTACACGAGGATCTTTAAAAATGAGTTGATTATGTTAAAATCCTAAATTGACTGGATGAAATATGAACGAAATTTATGATCGTTATGATTGAGTGGTTTGGTTGTCTTTAGTTGGGGTACGTTTATTTATAATTATTACCATTCCGCACGAATATATGCAAACAGGAGATATTATTTTAATCTTGGATCATCTAGTTGATAATTATTTTTTTAAAGGAGAATTAATCGTAAGTTCAATATACGAGAAAGTTTGGTGCAAAGCGATTCAGTTTCTAAATAGAGTGAAATTATATTGTCCAAGTAAGAACAAATTTGTTATTTAATTTAAAATGTATTAGCTAACTTGAGGGAGTTCATTTGTTTAGAACACAATATTTTGTGTAATTTTCCAAATAATTATATTGGCTTCAGGCTACTTAGCCAAGATAGTTTGAAATTTTTTTTTCAGTAATTTGCATCTTTCGATTAGTAGGGCTGAGAAATTGCAACTTGTCTCTGTACCTTTAATTCTAGATGTTCTTATACGAGTATACAATGCTTTACATTTTACCGTAGTGTATATCTCAGGTTATTTACTAAACCTCTTGAAAAAATTAATTAATTTTTATTTTTGTTTAGATTCAAATATAAATAACGCAATAGATCCACAAGTTGAGACTGATTTTATAGAAGCAAGACAATATCTGAAGCCCCAGGTTCCATCAAAATTGTTTTATTATACCTTCAGTAGGTTTTCGAGCTATATATTTGATTTTATCCGACGATATTGCCACGTTGGGAACATAACATATTTTTGGTCAAATATATTTACAAAAAAAATTAAATTTAAAACATTTCAATAGTACACTCCGTTATGATTCTTCCACATAAAATAATAATTATAATAATAAGATGTGCCATCTACTATTTTATAATAGATGAAGAGAATTTTAACCGGGAAAGATTCAAAGTTTATTTTCAGTATAAGAAAACAAAGAGACACAACTCTAATAGATCCAATTAAATTGATGACACTAAACAAATACGAAAAGGGGAAGAGATTTTTGTTAAATATATGTACTATTTACATTGTATAGATATATTTATTTTTGTATTTTATAGATATATTATTCCTATATTGCATTAAATTTTATTTAATAAAGTTATCTCAAAAATTACATTATTTTTTATTTGCGTAGCAAACTTAATAAAGGAATCAATTACATCCTTACACAGCAAAATATTTTTTACAGGTGCCTAAAACAGAAATTTCAATTGACCAATTAAATTAATTAAAAGGTCGATTATGACCTCGTCTGGGTAGTGGAGGTAGAGAAACTTTTCTCCAGAGACCTCTCTTGTGTTTTTTCTCTATTCATCTATGGTTCTAGCGTGTTTTCTCAATAATTCAAAAAGTATGAAAATAAATAACTAATTTAACACCTTTTTAGCTTTGATGTGACTTAATTTATAGAATACACAGACTATATATAAACCTTTGGGAATTGAAACGCTTGCTTTTCTATTAGGGACGTTATCAGATAATGCGGAAAGTTGCGCAAGCAATCTGTGAACAATCCATCCAATTCAAATTATACAATTGTAAGTAGTGACTCGGCTAACAGACTGAAACTATCGAGCATATCGGGTTGAATTCTCCGTATTCCCGGCAAAGAATAAAGTTACACTATCTCGGAACAAAAGGCTGCAAGACCGAAAAAGGGGGAACCGTCTCTATCGCGTCGAAATAAAATCACAGCAACTAAAAAGCTCTTAGGAACGATTCCTAAGTTGATTCGGGTTTATGTATCTATTTTTCGAAAAAGGAGCAAGTAAAAAGGACCGAAGCGCCATGGGCTCGTATTGTTAAAGGAAAAAGAGAAACAGTCGAAGAGGCAAAGTGCAAAAAGGCAGAGACTGGTAGCAAAAAATATATTGGCGAATACCCTTTTTCCTCGATCATCTATGATACTCTACCAGGTCGTGTATGCGATCGTACGTATTAGTAAATATTTGAAATATTTGAAAGCTAACAACTAGAAATAAAAATATCTGGTGAAAAAGTTTAATATATATATATATATATATATATATATATATATATATATATATATATATATATATATAACAAAAACGTCATTTTGCGATAATATAATAGCTTTTTTTAAAATACAAATACCACATATTTTTATACAATTGTTTTGTAAGACTCTAGAAAACAAGATTTTTTTATATATTACGATTATATTTCAATAAATTGTGTGGGATTTTGAATAAAAATTTCTCTGAATTTTTAAAAACCAATATTTTACGAACTTAGGAAAAGGAACGTAGAAATGTTTGTAGAATATTCAAAAAATATTTTAACGTACAAGTATTAAGATTACCGATTAAGCTTATTACTTCAGCAGTAGATGTAGCAGGTCCCAAGTACTTAAACTCCCGCAACTGCTCTAACTCAATCCCGTTGCTAATTTATAAATTAGCAGGTAATCCATCAGTTTTTAATACTTTTCTCTTTCTTCATTTATTCTCAAGCGAAATAACACTGCAGTGCGAATTCTATCATAAATAGTGCTAGAACCTCAACCCACCCGAAGGTCTGCATATATATATATATATATATATATATATATATATATATATATATATATATATATATATATATATATATATATATATACCAATAACGTCATTTTGCGATAATATAATAGCTTTTTTTAAAATACAAATACCACATATTTTTATACAATTGTTCTGTAAGACTCTAGAAAACAAGATTTTTTTTATATATTAAGATTATCTATATTCATTCAAAAAATATATTATATTCAAAAAATATATCAATGTACAAGTATTAAGCTCTAGTAGTGTATATAGTCCATCCAAAGTTGGTGCGAATATACCTAATCGAAATTTATGACGCCAGAACGTCGCAATGTTGCCGTACCAACTTTGAACTTTAGTTCAGTTTGGCTTTGAAATTTAACAAAATTCTATTTTAAATAAAATAATCAAATACATTACGGTTAGTTCTTGTTTCCTTCGTAGGTGTGTCTCCTTGTCGAGTCATTTTGATATCACTGTATGTTTTATATCATCTGCTACTAACTGTGTAGCTACCTTCTACTATTCTTGATAAAATTAGTCACTGAATACTCCCTAATACATTTGCCATATCTGCAAGACGCTTGGCATTTTATTTCATCTTGTCATGAGAGACCGTTGGGTATATTGGTCCCATTCTGAAATATCCATGTCACAAGTTTTTTAATTTTATTATATGTTTTTAAAAATTGTATTCTTTTAAACGCAATGTCTGGAAGTTCCATTAGACCGATACTTCTGAAAGTTTTCTCCGAAATAATTGTATTAAATTATGACTATATTGAAAAAGCTACTAACTGTTGTTATACATTTTATATATTTAATCTCTTTAGTGCATTAACATCAAGCTGATCTTGTGTCGTCACCCGCTTCGTATGAGGACAGTTTCTTTTCAGAGAATCCAAGATTATGTTTAACATGTTTTGAGACATTTAAGTGATCGTGTCCATTCTAATATTCAGTTTAGCTGTAACACGCCAAAAATGTTTTCTGTAAAACGCGGCAGCAGTTGTTTACCTCTCTAACCAACTTTATGGCAAGAGGGGGCTTCTATCGTCTAGTTCCGGTTCGAAGTAACTGATTAGAGAAGTAATCTGTTCTGTCTGGCAACAAGCAAAGCATTAAGACAACATTTGCCGATTTATAACATGCGATCACTATTGTTTTAAAGAATTTTGTATACGTTTGACAACCGGATGACTATGACAGGCCAGTTCGTTTACGCCTTTAAATTTATCAGACAGCACTGTATCCTTTTTTAACTAAAATAAAATGAGAAGGAAAATATTCTCAGCTTTTAAAACGAATTTACAAATTGAGGCAGGCAATACATTAAACATATTGATGACGTAAGACGCAACTTTCAAAATCTGTGAGATTAGAGTAGTGCCTATTAAAAATGATCCAAATGAATAGGTTCGACGCAACAATGAAGAAGCTGAATTATTTCCAGAATATTTAGCTAATTACTTTAAACGCAAATATAATCTACAATAGATATAAATCCTTTTTATTAGCCCGATGTAGTTGCAAATCTGACTTCTCCTATAGTGATTGACAACAACCTCGATCCTAAAAAGGCGCCTGAAACTTTTGATATTTCACCTGGGATATTATAATAGCTGCGACGAAAACCAATAATCATGTTGACGTATTTATTCAGTGCCAGTTTGAGACTGATTCATATTCAGGAATGCCAGGAGGTTGCTCGAATAATTATGCTTGAATGACCTGATAAACCGGCAGAACGAGATGTCTTATTTCCACAGATTTTCAACACAGTTGTGTGTGTAGCTCTGTGAAAATTATTTAAAATCATATACGGCGTTTATATCTTAGCTACAAGCTCTCTTACCGGATGCTTACTGATGATAGCGGTATATTCACTGACACAGATGTTGGGTTGGGTTGGGGTTCTAGCACTATTTCTGATACAATTCGCACTGCAGTGTTATTTCGCTTGAGAATAAGTGACGAAAGAGAAAAGTATTAAGAACTGACGGATTACCTGCTAATTTATAAATTAGCAACGGAATTGAGTTAGAGCAGTTGCGGGAGTTTAAGTACTTGGGTCCTGCTACATCTACTACTGAAGTAATAAGCTTAATTGGCAAATCTGTAGGGCATCTTGTTCTATGACAGTGTGTGAAGAAGAAAGAAAATATTACAATTAAGAGTGATGATGATCAACATGCAATAGGTAAACATCTCTAAGTTTTGACTCAATTTGCTCATATTGATATCCTTCTTGGATTACAATATCGATCTATGTAACTATATTGGCATTAACATTTCACATTATCAGTAGAGTAGATATTATATTAATAATTTAAATTAATAATTCACGAATGTCATTTTACACCTCTTTATGCTGTGATTAGTTGAAATTGCAATATATGCCAAAAGTTGACATGAACTATTAATGAACTTTTAGAATTAGTTCAATTAGTATTATTTAAAATTAAAAAACAGTGAAAAGAAGGAAAATTATTGACTTAATTCAAGAAGGGGCACTAATCCAATTCAATCGACGACCACCGACTGATCTCAATCTCGCCCAGCGGTGGAATTGACGTAGGCAACGAACTGAAACGTGACGCCATCCGCCACCGCGAGTGATTCCATTAAATATGTCCGACATCGAATTAATTAAATACGCATTAATTTTCGAAGAGCTCCGGAGCTCACTCCCCGACCATATTTTCGACGCCTTTAATTTCCCTCATCGGCCGACGCTGACGGTTCCCAGTTCTTGGCGTGTATGTAAACAAGCAAATAGATTTATCATTATTAGGCCATTTTCTGTGCGCAACGTTTAATTACCACGATGATTTGGTCGAATTTGCTGATGTTGTTTTTATTTTTGGCTCGGCATAGCGCCCGTTCCGACGATGACGCTATTGTTATTTACCAGCGCTGACGATCAATGGAACAACTGGTTGATTAAAATTAGTTTGGATTGTAAATGGGAAAACGATCCCTTGTATCAGAAAATGTAAACAAACAGGTAGTCTATTCTTTAAGAATCAATGACCGTTACATATAAACGCCTCTAGATATGAATATCTTGTAATATTTATTATTGTTTTTTTATTTAACGCATTTTTATCAATTATATAAAATTTATTTTTAGTGAATTGTATTAGGCCGATAAATTTCCAATTTACAACAGTTAATGTTACGGTTTATTCTTCATGATGAAGGCAAACATGTAAAATAAAGAGCAAAAGTTGTCCATTTCTCAAACGTCTCCAAAATTCTTCAAAATTTTACCATTACGGATTATAAACCGGTAAACGTTGTTTTAACGCTTTGTTTTAATAAATTTGAAATTGCCGTGGTTTTTGCTTAATGTTATGATTCAATGCTGACAATTACCAAGACATGATGATGAGAGAGATACAGTTAGTGAAGGAAGTTGTATTATAGAGTGTGAAAGCTTTATGAGCATGTGCGTTATTGTTCAGAATATACATGAAAATTTGGTTAAAATATATGACGAGGGAAATAATATTAACTCTTTTGCTGTTATGACAAATGCATTAAGGATAATGTGGTGACATATGTATGTATACAGGTAGTAACGGTATAAAATAAGGAGTAATATAGTAATATCATAATGACTTTACAAAGAAACATTGCATCGAAGGAAACAAGAACTAAGTGTAAAACAAAGATATGCCCTCTAATGAAAGTAAAATGCATTACTCAGATATACAGTTGCTAATTAGGTAGATTATGCCTTTAGGGGGATACCGCTACAGAAAAAAGCGCCTAAAACTCTACATATGCTACTGTAAAAAAAAGTTTAGTACATATAATAAAACAACTCTAACCTGTAAATTATTGTGGTTATATAAGTAATTGTAGTTTTAAGCTTTTGATAACAAATACATTAGATGTACTATAATATTTAAATAAATCATAAAACTTAACATTTTTGTTTGATTATTTTATTTAGAGTAGAGTTTTGTTATATGTCAGAGCCAATATGTACTAAAGCTCAGAGTTGGTGCGGTAACATTACGACGTTTTGACAGGTCACATGTGTTACTACTCTTTTGAATAGACTATATATTCTATTGAGCTCAATATATGAATGCTGGATTAGGCGTTTTAAAAGTGATGATTTCGACACCGATTACAAACAGTGTTTTAGACATCGCTTGATATTGTTCATGTAAAACCCAACATGAAAAGGAAAAATGGTTTGGAGCATAAAAGCTAGTCTTATTTGTTTATGATTTCTCGATTTTTTTTCTTAAAATTCCGACAAAGGCATGTACTATTCAAGAAATAAAAGTCGTTTCGAATATCTGTTAAACCTATATTTCCATTTCGTAATTTCATATTTTAGACCTTTTAATTTTGGTTCGTTCATGGTTTTTTAAGAATTGAATGAAGGTAAGGGAATGTAAAGGAACTAGGCGGGATTGCCGCTTAGTTTTTAGCAACAGAAATAATTACAATGAATGTTAACATTGTTGATATTTCTTCGTAGGCTCTATTTGCCAGATGTGTTATCTAAATATCTCAACGGGAAGTTATAACTTTGTAAGAGTTAATTTCTGAAGACGCGAGGTCAGACTCACTATTTTTTTCTTATTCAGTTGATTTTGTTGTATTTTGTGCTGCTCAATCTGATCATCAAATGGGGAGCTCGTTCATAGAGTACTCCAGTTTTCTATTTATTATTTATTAATTATCCATTTATTATTCTTTATTTAGTAATCTCCATTTTATTATTTATTTATTATTCTCTATTCCTTGTCTTCTATTGATTTATTTTTTAATCACATACCTTTATCTATTTTATTGTCGTGAATTTTATTATTTCTTCATATCTTCGTATCTTCCTCATAATTCTTAACTTATAGAAAATTTAAAATATTATAGTTTTATGGTTGCAGCTATTATACATAAATTATAACCATTTTATAAGCCAGTCACTAGCGTAAATGTGTCCAAAGATACTGCAGTTATGATCTATGGATCGGTGGGTAAATTGAAGCATACATAAACGCCACTGAAAGTGGTTTCTTAGTTGCAGTGTATCTAGTCTGTGAATTTTGGCTTTTTTCTTGTGCGCATTAGACGTTCATCATAGATAGTACTTGAGAAGTGAGTTGATTTAGCAAGATTTCACAATTGTCATTAAGAATTGGTTGCTCAGGTACGTTTTCATTATGTTTTCAGGACTCTGATCACCCTACCATCTTGACATTAAGATCTCACAGGTTTGTTTGCTTTGCCATATATTTTGTAGGTAGTTATTACATAATTTATTTTCATCTATTTAAGTAGCTAAATTGTTTTCTATTGTTTTAATTATATATACATTTTATTTTATGCCCTGTGTTTATAATTAGTCGTGCTGAACTAAAACAAGAATCAATTTCCAATTTCTTGAAGAGCCAAATGAAAATAAGCTGAATATCTATAGGAGCTACTAAAACCTAATAAAACCATAAATGGAAATCACCATTGATTACAATTGATGCATTTGAACCGAGCTCTGTGATTAAAATCGCCGAAATACTAGCATAGACACAATAATGTTATTCTTCAGCAAATGTTGCAAAACCGGTGAAAGCATACTTGGTCACACTAAAATGTGATGGGATACCCCACTCCTCGTTATTTCGAGGCTTTGCTTCATTTGGTCTTGAAAATAGAGTATGCCTGTATATTTTCTGTACACCACTTGACACGCAGTAGGAATAGCACCAGCTTTTCTTCTGATCATTTTTAACCGACTTCAAAAAAGGAGAAGGTTTTATATTCGGCTATATATTTTTTAAATGCATGTTCGACGAGTTCTCTCTCTGGTCAATTATGAACCGAAATTTAAAAATTCTTTAGGAGTGAACCTTCGAAGTGGGGGCATATCGAGGGAAACCTTAAATTTCAAAGGCATGTAGAAAGTTTTCACTTATTTTTTCATCAAAAGTAAACAGATATTTGTGAATAATGTTACTACTGCTTATTAAGTTTGTTTTAAGCGCTGACTATATTACACGAGGAGCCGTAGAAACATTGTTGCCAATTGTTTCTAGGTGTAATGGTTAGAAGCTTAGAAATCCTCGTCTGGGGTGCGGTTCCCAAAGGGTGCGGCAACTTTTTTTTTATTCTAGTTCGCTTGAATCATTTGTCAAATCATCCAGAGTGGGTAGCGGATCCCGGGGCCTGAACCTTTTCTTATTTTCAATAATTATTATTAATATTTTTCCTCATACGGGCTGTACTTTCACTAAAGCTATCCATTGTAATACTTAAAATCTAACATTAAGAAGAGAAAACTAAAATATTTTTGACAAAAAAATTGAACTACCTTAAAAAAATGTAAGGAAGCTAACTTTTGTGTATATTGCATATATTTATTACATTTATTATGTACATATTTGATATTGAAGCCTTTTTTTTGTGTTAAAAATCGAAATTTGATTATTTTTAAATTTTTAGTGAGTCCCTTATTATTTTATGTAGTTGTTTAAATTTTTTTTGTTAAAACTGTTTTAATAAACCAGTTTAATTTTGATAATCTGTACAACTTTTATTTTAAATATTTAGGCAGGTTTGCAGGTTTTCAGCTTTAGTTGCTTAGTTGTCTGATGTTTTATATGTGTGATGTAAAAGATAGTATTTAGAGCTCCAAAGCTTATTGTTCTGTTTTTTAATTTTATCATATATTCTATAGTTTCTTTTTACTTTCTGTTATGGTAAAACCTGGATATTCATAATATATAACAATATTTTACCACTATTCTTGTAATATAACAGGGTATGTAATTTTAATAGCAAATAATCTTGATTTATTAACGTTTAAGTACCACAAATGTTAAACTTGTTTTTATCCTGAATGCAACCAAACACGTTCCTGTTATCAATTGGTTAAAAGTGGCTGTCATAACCGCTTTTATCGTTATTATTTTCCTGCTATTTTCCGGTAATATTATCTTGTTCGATAATTTTATCGATACCAGTCGAATGGAGATACTAAACGGATGAACTTTTTTACAGCACTATAATAACTTTATTGCAGGAATTGTAACAATAAAAACGAAATAGCAATTTCCACTTTTCGATAACGATTCGAACTGCACACAGTTTTGCCGTTCGCCTAGATCCTAAAATACGTAATAAAATATATCGGGGAATGCCATTAATTTATATTTCAGGAAGTTTCTTCCGCATTATATTTGTGAATAAAAAATTGTTTGCCAACTATATCGATAGAATGCGAGTAACGTGATTTATTTTGAAGGAATTCACAATGGCGTAACATACAATTGGTCCTGCAACTACGTAAACGTATTTTTTTTCTTTTTATGTGTATATTATTCATCGAATGGTAATACCTATATGTTACGATTTCAATAACTATAGGTATTACAACGTGTTATTTTATCGAAAATCTTCTACTACAGGTTATGTGTTAAAGTTTATTTGGTTATTGTATTAAACTGTAACAGAGTTAAATATTGAAATCAGCATCTATTGCTCAACCCACATTAGAATCATCTAATAGAATTAGAAGTAAGTAGAAATACAATATTACTTTTCAGAGAGAGTAAATTAAGATGTTTGAAAACGAAAAAAAAGTAACTATTTGAACACATGATTCTACGCAGATGCTTTTAAGCAGAAGAATCTGTGCCTCCAACTTCATGTTGATAAGAATCAAATGGTATAACACCAAAATGACTAACACTCTGTGAAAATATGGTAATGTTGCAAGCAAAAATTATTATATATATTTTTATGAATCTGCTATTATGTTATATTAATACTATTATATAAATACTATCTAACGGTACCAGGAACCTATCTTAATTCTTTTGTACCCGAAGATAGCTCTAGATTTCTTTATTTATTTGCAAAATAATGTATAAAACCTCATATAATGATTCGAATTCGAAAAATTAAATTCTCATTCAGTTATTATGACAGTAAATGACCTCTTTCTTAAATGACTACTTGTTTACAATATCCTGAGCTTTTAGGGACATTAAGTGTGAGTAGCTGTTGAAGGTGTGTGGTTAATGGAAGTAAGACTTGGAAGAACAAAGACGTCGTGATTCCAGATACCGTGAAAAATCGATGGATAATTTTAGAAAGGTACAGACAATGATATGATAAACATTGCTATTCGAATTTACAAATTTGATGTATTCAATGTGATGCTTTACAGTTTCCAGAGATTACTATTAATAATAACTAATATGTAGTAATAACGTAATTTGTTGATTACTTTTGTTTAAATCGATGAATCATGTCAAAATAAGTCCATAGTTGTTTTACAACATAACTTAGTGGCTCTCTTTTTGGGATGAATTACTATCATGTATCAAAATATTTTGCAAAAGAATAAGAAAGGAAAAAGGAATAAAATATAGTATTGTAATGAATGTTGATAGGATCTGCATATTGATACAAGAAATAAAAATGATGAGTACTTAAATATTTCAATCAACACATTTTCAATTAATACACTATATTATGTGCTAAAATACCAAGAAAACACCACGACTTCACCAGTATAAATTTGCCTTTTATTTTATTTTATTTACCAGTTTCATTTGAAGGAAACTGCAGGTATTACATATTGATTGTTTATAGCATATGGCATTCAAAATAATAAGGACGATAAATTTTATGCCAAAGATAAAAAACCGAAAGTGTACGAATAGAAAAGGATTGATGATTGAATGATTCATACTTTAATGAAAAACATTCCCTGTGGAAAAGGTAGACATTGAGTCGATTTTTGGATCACTTCAAAATTATTAGCTTATACATTTTTCAAAACTGGGACAATTCGTAATTAATGATGATACATTCATCAATTTCTCTATATAAAACTTTAAGTTTGTAGAAACACATTCTAAACTTATTTGTAGCCTCAATATATTAGCATTTTTAATTAAATTACCAGTTCTCTGCAGTTTTAGCCCCACCGTATGAGATACTTTCTTATTGTTCTAAAAAATGATATAGAACTAATTAGAAATACCGAACGCAATTTATATGTATATTAAAATTTAGTTATCGATATAACAAAACATCACGATATAAAAATTCAACTACCTCTTTGACAATCAAACGACCGTATTTTAATAAAACACATATGAGCATTCGAACTCATATGAAGAGCACCATCCCTCTCCTCCCTCTCCCACGCTACTATCCTGGAAATAAAACCCCGGCCCTGATACAAACAACATTCGGCAAAAGTGCCAATAACGGCCCGTAAAAAAAATGTATTATGAAAATTCGACGGATGAAATGCATATTATAGCAGTGAGTAAATTATAACGTCCATTATTGCGAAATAGACGTTAAATAAAATTTGTTAATAATACTGGGAGATCGGATATTGAATTAAAACTTTTATTATTATCGTTGCTGTTTATTGTTATGATACGTGTTCATTTTTATTTTATTACATATTGGAAAAAGTGATAAACTGTAGATATTATTTTCGATAGTAATTATTGCAATAAATTCCATCTTAATTACTTGCATATTAATATTATATATTTTAAACAATTTATTGTTTAAGCATTTCTTTGCGGTATCTCTGATCATTGTAAATTTTAAGTCGTTAAAATATATCAACAACTGGTAATTATTAAGTAACTAACCTTGACAATATATATATATATATATATATATATATATATATATATATATATATATATATATATATATAAACTAAGTAGTAGTCTTTAACTAACTTTTTGGCTTTTTTATTGGAAGAACATTACATGTGATGATTCAACGAACAATGAAAAAAGCAGTGTTCACGAGTTTTAGCCTCTCCAAAAGGCTATTTTGGGAGAACAAATTGAGGGGGTTTGGGACTTACAAACACTAAAAGAATTTTAACAAGCCCAATAGGACAAACTTAGGACTAACTCTCTCTGGCATACCATCGTCATGGTTTTTCATTATTCAACAAATCATGAAATTCCTATCAATCTTATTATGCAAGGTTCTTATCAATTGATAACTCTACCATCATAGTCCCTTGTTTAAATAAGATTACCCGATTCAAAGAGCTTCAGTATCAGAATTTCACCTTGAGGATGCAATCTGTAACGATTGTGAAACGTCCGCTATATTTGAACAATAAACGCGGCTCTAATAAAGACCACGCAAGCCTCATTATCTATGTTTATTTGAAACCTAATTGAAATTTCGTATTTATACACAATTTTGAAATGTTCGATATAATATAGTAAGAACTTGATTTATTTCTTAAGAAATTTTTACTACTCGTTACCGTCTAATTTGTCTATAACTTAACTCTTCTTAAACTGGGTACTTATCTACGAAGACTCATTGACACTTAGTCAGCCTATAATAGAATAAAATAAATTATAAATTTAACGTTAGAAGCACTTTTCGGAGTTTTCACAATTTAGTACGCTTCACTCCACAATTACAGAAGATAGTATAGTTTCGTTCTCTTGAGTCTGCGTCCTAATTCGGTATTTTTCAAAAGTTGCAGTACTTCGGTGTTAAAGTAACAGTAGTAGGGACTATAGTCCATTCTTATATCTTGTCCCAAATATTTACATTATGTTCATACCACTTCTTGCAAAACATCATAGTTACTTAGCACTTGTCTGTATATAGCAGCAACTTATTAAGCAACTTTCAAATAAGCAACATATTTTTTTGTATTATTATTCGAGAAAAGGAAATATTGTATTCTGTTTGATGCACTCCTTCTAACTAAATTAAGATTCATTTCATATCCATCATCAACATTTTTCATTTGTAGTATGTATTGTTATGTCAGACTTTATCGAAGACTTGCGATACGATCAAGACTTTTCCAGAACAGTTGAGCAAAAGGTTTTCTCTTTGTAACCATTTTTAACAATGGTGGTGTTTCTCTATATCTGTGAGTCTTTACGACCATGTGTCAATTGTTGAACTATAAATATAGAAATTTGAAATACTAAATAATAAGTAATAATAATATTTAATATATTAATAACAATTACATGAGTTTATAATAGTAGCAGTATTAAGATTTGTTAATCGGACCAGTAGTTTTCATAAAGAAGAATATATTTCAGCAATATAACCATTCAGTGAGGAATGAAACTTTCTCTTAGTCCAAGGAAATGTTTGGTTAACAGTACCATTCATCCCAAGTGAAAGTGGCGCAAAGACACTATATTTCATGATTCTTTGAAGGGGTGATTCTTAGTTCAGTACTATTTGACCTATTAGCAAAACAGTAAGTTAGGATTTTTTTCACAGTTAAAACTAGAATAGTAGAATGCTGGAAAAAATTTCTTTCTTTTACACAATTTTGCAGTCCAGCTCTTAGTTCAGCTGATCAAGATGGTTTTATAGAAAATAGAGAACCTAGTTATATCAAAAGGAGATACTCAAATTAGAGGCAATAATTGAATAGATGGTACTTTATTTATTCTAACATCGGTGTAACTCTAACCCTGTCTAAAGGCCGTCCAGCAGTGTTTATTATACCGCTTTTAGACACTATTGGCTGAAAATTTTGAAAAAGACTGAAATAAATCCATGACATAAAGGTAGGTAAATACAGCGCTTACACCATAAATGTTTTTAGAGCTATTTTTCAATACAAGGAGGTAAATTGTATGAATGGGACATGTTTTTAATAGATCTTTGTAAATTCTTCCATTCACATATTAATCAGTGATCACACAGACCAATATAAATTATACATCTTTCTATACTTACTATACTTAGCCTCTTTCAGTTTGATATACTTACTCTAGTGTGATTTTATTTATGATAATTTCTAATGCGATTACTATAACGCGAAAGTTAATTGAAAAACAATTGGTAGTAGCTATTCATATTCAACTCATTCAAATAATTTTTGAGAAAATCGTCGTTGTCGAAATCATTTTTATCCGCAATATATGAATATTTTTACGGTATAATTGAAATCTCCTATAATAATATACTACTGAAACTATAATACATCTCTTGAAGAATGCCCAATTCCTCAAGCAAAGGCAGCGAGATGGCTCGACATTCAGATAGTCTCAGCTCGACCTAATATCTAACATATTTATTTATCAGCCCATAATAAAGCCTATACGGACTTAGATAAATATGGAGCTGTATTAAGTCATCAAACCAACTAGTAATCTAACGTTACCTAGACTTAGTTTTTCGATTAATTACCAATATTTAACGCTATCTAATAAACGATAAACGGCATGATGACAACTAGATTTCATGGATTTATGAAAATTTCGTGGTAGAACATGAAAAGAGGCTACAAAATCAGCCAACGTTGAAGCAATATAATTACTGGACAATAAGAATGAACGAACTTGTACAAAGTGTATCAGTGTTAACTTTAGCTCTACTTCGTATAATTTAAGTAGAATATGGAAAACGCATTCTTTTTGTGTTTGTCTCGCAATTTTTTTGCTTGTAAATAATTCAAGGGCAAATGAATCGTGGTAACAAGTTAACTTATAATTAAGATCCTACGCAAAGTATCAAATAAAAATATGTTATCTTAAGAGAGGAATAATAAGAATTAAACTTGAGGTACTAACAGCATTTTTTTGATTATAAGTAAGTATCTATAGTCTATTCAAAGTATTTTTGTACTTACGTCATCAAAATGTTTAATGTATTTCCTGTCCCAATTTGTAAATTAGTTTCAGAATCAGACATTCTTTTCCTTTTCTTTTATTGTAGTCAAAAACAGGCAATGTTGTCTGATAAGTTCGAACATAAAACCAAACTAGCCTGTCAAAGTCGTGCGATTGTCAAACGTACACAAAATTCAGGGGTGTGCAACTGCAATGGTAAGTAGTGGGGCAAAGTTTCGCTTAGTCCAATCATTGGCGGCGCTGACAACGCGAATTTGATTGGTTAGTTTAAAATAGTTATGTAGAAACCTGTAAGGAAAATACTTTGCTTTGATTGGTCTGCCATTTCCCCTGATTATTTTATGACGTCACATTTATTGGCCAATAGTATTTAAATAAAAATCAAATTTAAATTTTAAAATTAATTTATTAAAATAAAATCCTATACAAATATACATAAGTGTAAATACTATAAATATATATAAACAAAAAGCAAAAAAAAACAATTATGAACTCTATTCTAGGCAATATTAAAATATCTATAATTCTTCTATAAGGCCTTCCCATATATGATGTTTAGTGCCATCAATTTTATGGGATCTATTAGAGTTCTAACTTATCTTGATATATTGAAGGTAAACTTTAAATCCTTTCCTGTTGATATTACATTAACTTCATCAAACCAAAAATACAATCAAACCTCAGAATAACTTAAAATTTTGTCTTGAAAATCATTATGAATTGGACAGTCGAAACACTAAAAATGTATGTGTTTTTTAAAAATATTTTGATTTTAGAGTATTTAATCTGTGGAACTACTTAATATAGAATATAGACAAATATTGCATGTTGTCTCTTTTTCAGAAGTTTTGTTAAATAGCCTGAAATAAGACTAAAATACAATATTAGACTTTTGTTTTCCTCAGAGCAAAATTCTCTGGAACTGAAAATATAGACTCAACTGGTCATTTAACAACCTGAAATGGTACTAGATCTCCCGTTAAAAAAGAATATAAGTTATCTAACATGTTCATCTTCTTCACAATTTTCTCCGGGAGAATGATGTGAAAAAATTGAAATGGTGAGCCCTTTTAAAAATTTCTCGAACATACTAGGGGAAGGATGCTGTTTCTACCTCTATGACCTCTAATAGATCCAACAAAAATCTTTAAGCAATCTTGGTTAAGATTTGTTAAACAAATGTAGTTATTTGTAAATTTCGACAAAATAGATTTCTTTAAGTTAATAAATCCCCTAAAAGTAGCAATTAAATTTTTAATTGATGGCACCATAACAAATATTTTCTTAACAAGGCAATCAAATTTAAATATATAATTCCTCTACTATAAAATGATTGAACACTGATTGTTCTAAAAAGTTAAAGTATTGCAAATATTTTAGGGATATTTTATAATTAAAAGTAGTATTTATTACTACTAATTATCCAGTTATATTAATTATTACCTTCTTGTAAGACTTCTTTATGTAGAGACATCAGACTGACAACGAACAACTTGGTAGATTAATTGAATTTTATTACTACTAACATCTTCATAAGTTTTTGAATTTCTGTAAACAAACAATATATAAACAGACATGTAGTAGATAGATAATTTTATATGTACCTGATAAAACCAATGATGGATATGCATTTACCCAAATACCTGTTCGTGAAGGAAGGATAATTCTAAATTTTTCACTAATATGTCCATAACAAACACCATGACGTTGATATATTTGCATTGTGGTTTATCCAGGTAACTTACTACTATTTACTTGATCAACCCATTTTTGGAAAGGAGCGAGATCATTCTTTGGGAAACGATGTCTAATTTCCGTAGTAGAATTTTACCCCGGTACACTACATCTTTTACTACACTGACGTATTGTCACCAATTTTTATATTATTACCCCATAATAATTAATGTAAAACAGAAAATATGCACAACGTAAAATGAAAATTTCGTGATCTAAACAAAAACCATAACCTACAAACAACAAACATAAAAATGGACGCCCATAGAAAATGCTGATTTCACACAATTTGATCGACCAATCACATTTCATGTTAGTGGCGGCACCTGGAATTTAAACTGCCAATCACAATTTGCGATCGCAGCGCTACAGTTGATTGAACTAAACAAAACATTTCCCCAAGGTCGCCTATACCGTGAAATTTCTATTTTTTCTATGACAAAATTGTTCGAAATATTATAATTATGGATTATAAACCGACAAACGTTGTTTTAACGCTTTGTATACATTATGCACTGTTGGGTAATATAGGACTTAAGTGGAGTAAAGATAACTCAGGAATGAGGTTTTATAGAACTGCCTGACATTGCTTTAACATATAACATATAACAAATCAATCAATCATATATCTAGATGAGACATGGATATTTCAGAATGGTATATTGGGTCACTCATGCTAAGATGATAATAAATATAGTGTAGAGACAACAAAAGTTGATGTAAAAGGTAAAGGTTGGAATAACAATCGATTAGGTTTCGATAGTCATAACATTTATTAATAATTCATTGCAGACATATAGTTCTTCATGCTGGAAACATGCTGGTTTTACTCCTGGTGCAGAATTATTGTTTTCCTCTAAGTCTAAGGGTGATTACTATAGTAAATCAATTTTTAAAGAACTTGGAGGAGCCATTTGTTATTGTTATGAACAATTCTGCAATTAAGGAATGACTTAAAGTACATAAGATAAGTTTTGACGAGACCGTGTTAAAGAATGAGCTATTTCAAAGAGCTGCTCGGTAAATATAAATGAAATGTTTAATTGTGCTCTTTACAATTTATTTTTTTTAGGAATAAGCCCAAAAAAGATATACTGTGGAGCAGATGGCTGAACAATTTTTATACTATATATATTATGCTATATATTCAATCAAATCGAATTTATATGGGGGTTAGAAAAAATATTATAATAGAAATGCTAGTCGAGAAGGATATTCCATAAAGAACTGTTTGAATATATGGAAGGAAGCATTGTCGACCTTAACACTTTCGGTTTGGATGAACCCTATAAGACATACAGCGGAATAAATTGATAAAAGATGGAATCGTGAACATGTTTTAGACAGATTTGAAATTAACAGTTTAGTGATTAACTTGGAAAGTGACAATGACTAAGAGAAACATTCAGAATATGTGATAATGCTGTGCAATGCTGGAAATTCTTGGGTCAGAGTGATGGGAGGGGAAATAAATAAAGGTAGGCGTATAATTAATTTAGAGAAATGGTATTGTAGTGTGTGAAAGATTAGTGTGCATAGATATGATTGTAATTGTTTAGTATTAAACATGAGCTTTATGTTAGAAGTTAGAATTCAGTCAGAGTTCATTCAAGTCAGAGTTAGAATGTATGAGGAGTGGATGAATACTAACTATTTTGTAGATATGCTAAATGCGTTAGGCAGAAATCACTGATTATTTTTTAAATATTATCAAGAATGGTGTACAATATGGCGATAAGTAAACACATCATCGAAATAAAATAAGAACTAAACGTGAAAAGCTAAATATGCTCTCTAATGGAAGTAAAATACATTACCTTGATATATAATTGTTAATTAGGTAGATTAGACTTCCAGGAGGATACCAATACATAAAAAAAAACGCGCGTAGAACTCTACCTTATAGGTGGCGAGGAAAAGATTTCAATGTAAATATAATAAAATAACTCTAACCTAATAACTATTATACCTGTGTTTTTAATTGTAGTTTTAATTCCTTCGATAATATATGTAAAAGATGATCAACTGTGTTAATGATCCCTAAAACAATTTATATCGATTGGTAAGGGAAATTAGACTAGTCGTTTTTCTCTATTCCGTTTCGATGAAATTGGCGTAATCAGGAAACAGTCAGGCCGAGCTTTCTTATTCTGGCGTCGCGCCTACCGAAACGAAATGAGCTGTGGCATTTACCAGCAGGAAATAAAAGTCGTCGAATCATTTTAGATGTCTCGGCCGACCTAAAGGCCATACTAGTGGATGGCGACAGTACCGTCGACATTTTGATGGATGGTTTTGTCGCAGACCGTACCAGACGAGTTCACGGAGTAATCAGCTATTTTAAAAATCACTAGAGACAAATCTAGTGTGTACTTTATGCAGGTATGGAAGAAGTTTATTTGAAATAAAATTAGTTATAAAATATAATATATGTTATATCTAGAACAATTCAAACAACCGTATATTTTTTCGATTATATATTATTAATTATGTTTGTACAGATGACATTTGGTAACACCTATTTAATGTATATATATTTCTTTGATAACATCTTTATTAGATATGCTTAATACAATCTTAATTATAAATTAATTTATTACTACATTTCATTTGTGCTTATTATATTGGATTAATTCACAAGCAAGACGAGTGAGAGATAAATACATCACTATGTATTGCTCAATTATAAAATTATAATAACTTAAGCTACAATTTACACTGAAGATATACGCTCTATATAAGTTCGTATGGTTTGGTTCGCTTCAATCTTCTGATATCCTGAGCGTTGTTCAGTAGTTGTATTGCTTTCACGTTAGTATGACTTAGTAATCTTCTTTTGTCTTTTAAAGCGAAATCTTGGATAACTTCGCAAATCTATTTGATATCAAGGTCAACCTGCAGTTCTTCGTTGGTTATGTAGCGATAAGCATTTGTAATTAATCAAAGAATTTTGTTTTGACTGCGTTGGATGAGTAGTTGATTAGAATCTTAAGTGCAACTCCAAATTTGCACCCCACAGGTCCAATAGTGTCTTTATGATTTTCTGACAAATCAATCTCTTTAATTTTAGATCAAGTTGGGAATATCTTCCGACTTCCGTATAGTTATTTTGTTTTGGTTCTAATGTGTTTTGCTTTTTGTTTAACATAATGTTTCCAATTTAATCTACCGTCAAGATGGATGCCGATGTATTTAGCTGATTCTGCTTCAGGAATCGGGCATCTATTGAATGATATAAGGTTTTTATTATTTCGCCGCAATATTAAGTTGAATTTTTCAATCTTTCGTCCATTTGTAGATTTTGTTGACTACCACATGTACTTTTCCTACCGTCCTAGGCAGAGATACCTCGTTTGCCATAATAATTGTGTGGTCATCAAGGGTTCCAAATAGTGTTTCTTTTGTCGTTGGGACGTCAGCAGTGTAGAGCAGGTATAGGGGAGGTCATAGGACTCTACTTTGTGGAACTACTGCCAAAATAGTTTTAAATGTCGAGAACGACATTTCATGCGAGACCCTAAATTATCTTTGGAAAAGAAATACACAGATAAATCACAAATGCCAAACCCGATAAAATGCTCATTTAATATATATAATAACAACTTATATAACACTTTTACATAAACTGTGGTTAAGTTTGTTCAAAATTGCAGACAGCACTAAAATAAGGATGCCAAATTGGACTCCAAAGAACAAGACTAATCCGAAGTATAATTAGTTTAATTTATAGCAGTTTTTGGTTCATCAGCCTCCTGGGATGTTTAAAATAAATAATGTCGTTTATGTCAAAATGTCTAAATGGTATGTCTAAAGATAAAGGTTTCGTTTATATTAGAATAGAAGTGAGTCGTAATATCTTTAGTGCTCTTGTTGAATACTTAGTTGAATAATTAGTAAAATAAAATAGTTTTATAGCAATATAAAAGTTATTAACAATTTCCTAAAACTCACTGAAATAGGATAGATTTCCTTCATTTCTTTGAGCTAATCGTTGTCAAAATTCCCAATTTACTTGCTTACTATATTGCTTACTATTTAGTAGGAAAGTACTATATAACTGAGTTGAATAAACACTTATACCTCTGTCCAGGATATACTCTGGATGTTGCGGTAAAAGTTAATTAAACTTAGTTTCTGTAAAATTTCTAAGCAGAGAGACACGTTTAAACATATATTGCATAATCGGCATATTATTGAGTTTAATCTATTTTCAAAAAATGTAAAAACATATCATTTCCTTTTACTCGCAGTTTGGCGTACAGTTATTTTAAATGTGAAAGATACTGGACAACTGAAATAGTATATTGTGGTATAGTGATGTGATAAAATTGATGCGGCGTGGCAATTTTGAGGCATACTAAAATTATTAAAATTTTGTTGTGTAGCGAACCGTTGACTCGAAATTCAATAATGGGAACAACAAATTATTAGCAAGTTTATGCATCAAGAGTATTAGTTTCTCCTAATTTAGGCCTTACTACTTCATTCTTAAAATACAAGGAGGCATTAAACCATTTTCTCTTAGAACCAAACAAAGTATCTAAAATTCTCAGTTTAAACATGTTAACTCGGGGTAATGTCGGTGAAGTTCCTTTGGCACTAACAGTATCTAGTAGTTTGGTATTTGGGATTCATTGGATTTTACTAGATATAGCATTATATTATGCTTTGTCGCTGTTAATTTGATTTAATTATTTTGAAAATATTGTATTTTTAAGGAGTGAAATTCTTCTAGGCATAAAAATAATTGGCTTTAAATTAAACCTATTTCATTTCCTGGTTAAAAAACGTTTATTCAGATAAAAGGCATAATCATATTTATGTACTTTATATTTGTACACCAAAAACACTTAACATATACTAGTAAGTCTATTGGGGCTATTAGAAATTGAGACAACATCATGTTTTCCCTTATAATAAATTTTATGTCAGCGGGCAGTCATAAAAGTGTACATTATAACTGATGTTAGAGTTATTAACTAAAGGGTTACAAAATAAAGTTGTTATATATAATAGTTCTTTAATTATGAATTAACAGTAGGATAAATTGCATTAAATAAGTAGCGTTTGTAAATATATTATATGTCTTTCTGTTTCCTTGTAAAGGAGCTTTTTTGATATTTGACTTTTTTATAATATTTCAGTTTTATTAATTAAGTTTTCTCTATTTTGATAATTAAGATGGACTTGCTATTATAAAATAATTCATTAGTTCATAAAACAATGTATATACTTATCTAATTAGATGTATTTATTAGGCTCATTAGTAGGCAATTCAATTAATTACTCATTAAGTAAGCAAGTAACCGAGATGCTATATAGCGCGGGTAATACATCATTATTCCAAGAAATCGGTATCGTGATTAGTGAAGTGATATATTAAGTGCTGTTTTCATATTATATTAACATTATTAATTTAATTATAATAGTATTGGACGAGCAGCACTGCCAGTACAGTCTATCTAACAAGTCGCCGCGTTTATTTTTAGGTTAAAATAGTTTTTAAGTAAAATAAAACCTCTTGATTTAAATTCTACATGTTTCACATTAGTGCAGGATGTTTATGTCGGCAGGATTCTGTGGAGATTATAAGAATTTTCTCATTGGAATTAATTAAATTTATCGAAACTCATTCACTTATCAGGAAAAAAACTTTTTTTGATATAGTTTGGTGGAGTTCCGGTAGAAATATGTATACTCTTGATTATGTAAATCCTCCAAAGGCTGACTTGCTGAACTTGCTGTGTATTAACATAATTTACTGTAATTTGAACCGAAGCTTGCCAACAACTAACCAACAAAACAAATTGAAATAACTTAGTTGTTTAGTTGTAAACTATTCGAATATTGGTATACCAAAACTTGAGATGTCATCGTTTGCAGGCTATATAATAAAAATGTGCATGCATGTGCTTTTGATCTTATTACATATCGGCAGAAGCACAATAATAGGCTGTTCACTAAGTTGGTGAAAATGAAGAAACGGTTTTGACTTTGAGTAATTATATCGTATGCTTAATTTCCTGAAATAATACTTACTGACTACCTTTTAATGGCCTTCAAAATACCATTGCAGCAGATCTTTACATGAACCATTATGAGGCGTGAGAAGAGCC
Organism: Rhynchophorus ferrugineus; assembly: GCF_030347505.1. Classification (NCBI taxonomy): domain Eukaryota; kingdom Metazoa; phylum Arthropoda; class Insecta; order Coleoptera; family Curculionidae; genus Rhynchophorus; species Rhynchophorus ferrugineus. The sequence continues at coordinate 81,673,289 of NW_027472580.1, read as the reverse complement.
GTAAATTATAGGAAATTATATTTGGTTGGTGACTAAGGTAAGTATTGAAATGACCAATCCTTTAATTCATTGATTTTAGCGATTAATTTCTGAGATATATAGTAGATGTCTTGTCTTGATGGAAATATATTCTTTTTGTTAAGTAAACCGAGTCTGGTGTAAAATATAACCACAAGAACATAATAATAATATTTGTATCCAACTGGTTCAAAATTTTGCAGCGATATTCATCCAATTTGGAGCTGAACAGTTCACATTATTATTAAGCCTACTGGTCTGATATTAAAATGACGCACAATCTTTGATAATGACATAATTTGGTTAGCTAATTAGTTCATTAAAACATGTTAACTGAATTGAATTGAATCATAATGGTTTATGTTTTTACAAAACCTGAAATGTTAATATGACCGTGAATTTTCACTTCTTGTTTTAACCAATATATGTCAACTTGTACTTTTCGAAATTGTCGGACAAATTGGAGTAGTACATGTCCTTATTACATAAGCAACTTATTTTTTACATGAAACCAAATTAATTCCAATCGAGTTACCTAATAAAATATCAGGCCATCATTCAACCGTCTGACCAAAAAGCCAAACCAACGCTAGACAGATCGGTCCGTATATCTCGGCGTTTCTTTTAGCTCTTAAGCGAGAAGACGAATCACGGCGACTCCCGACGCCTATCCCGGTCAGGGTAAACGTTCCGAATACGACATCTAATTGGTACAGGCGGCTAATCGATCAAAATTGGGCCGACGGAAATGCGGAAAATGGATGACGGGACCGGGAAACGTAATTAAATTCGCTGGATGTCGGGCAAAAACCGATGTGTACATAATGTAAGTGTCTTGTAACGCGAAATAAAACTGATGAAGCGATCAATCACTTTGGCGCCCGACGTGATGCCGGTGGGACGCGGAGGGGTGTGAACGTATAGGCGCGAAGGGGATGCGACGCGGAAGATGTAGAGGGTGTCGCTGTCAGTTTTTCTCTTTCGCCACCGCTCATACTTTATTTAAAGGGCTTAGGGTGGTTAACCAACTAGGCAAATCTCGGAGATTTTCTTTTCATCTCTCTATTGGTTGTTCTTTTCGCGTCAACGGCGGACCATTCACTTTGGCTTTCAACGATGTCAATATTGGTCTTCGTTCTGTGTTTTTGTCGTACTTGAATGGGTTAACAAACCTCGATAGAAGTGAATTATAGATTTTATTTATATATAATTTTATTTATCAATAGAATTTAAATAAATATTTGTTTTAGTTTACTAAATTTATTTGGGATGTTTACATTCAGAATGAATTCAGATGAATGAAATCAGAATGATGAAATAAATAATTAGAAAATATATTTGGTGTAAAAATAGAGGGCGTAGTGAACTATTTTATTAATTTTAGAGTAAATACGAATGCTATATATAAAATATTATTCCTGTTTATGCTGCGTCTTTATATTTAAAGGCGCTATCATTATTTGTGGTGTATACGTCGATGGGCATTGTCTCTTTCGTCTATGGTTTGAAAGTAGTTCAGATACCCTGGACAACATTAGATATAACGTTTAACATTAACACGTGGTTTACTTTCGTCGTGGACTGGATACAAGGAAATCTAATAAATTTAGTCATTGTCATTTAGTCATAAAATTAGTCAAATATAGGAAAAAGTGAAAACAATAATGGAGAAAAACATTAGGGAAATTTTACTATTTCGAATAAGATTAATTCAGCTTTAACGATTCAGCTCATAAGATTATTTCAGGCAATGGTGTTGTATGCGTGAGCTGAACTGGAATCAACAATTTTGGTTAATATTATCTTGAACGAAAATGCTATACCGTCTTAATATCTAGGCCTTTGACGCGCGTGTTTGTTATCAACCCCAATAACTTGATATTTTTAACGCAGTCTCATTTTGTAATTAAGTGTACATCTGTAATTTTGTGTCAAAAATTGTAATAAATTTGTAAAAGTTCCTAATTTAAAATAACTTCTTAAACAATGCTTTATATGTACCAATAGTTTCAAATTTGTTACCTAAATTAAATATAATAAAGGCAGAATGTTACATAGAAAGGAATATAATGTTAAATAATTAAGTAATGTTAAATAGTAAGTTTTATTCATGATATGTAAATATTCAGATATATTGCGTACAATATCTGGCTAATTGGGACCATGAAGTGAATCACGTTAGAAAAACGTTATATATCAAAATTATCTTGAACTGTTAGGTAAACATAAAAATTTATTTGAGGGAGACCATAGAATTTTTCTGGTCATATAGAAAAATTACTATAATGCAGGGCTAGCATATCTGGGGGGTTTCGATGGGACAGCCTACCTGGCGTTAAGCCCGCGGTAATATGTTTTATTGGCATGCCCTGGCGACCAGTTTATTGGAAATTATTTCATGAGTGGCCGTATTTTAAAGTTTTATTTAAATATTTTTTTCTCCAGATGAAACTAACCGATGAGGCAGGATTTTGTTGGCGAGAGCAACAAAATCTCCCCAGATTTCTTGGTGGATGGGGCTAGTTGGCTGGCTGGTCTTATTCCTTCTGGTTTGACCAGGCGGATATTTGGGAAACTGGTGCAAGGATTTGTTGAGATGTTGGTCCGTAACTATTTAACGGTGGTCGTTTTTCGCATCCCGTAAAATTATTTTCTGTCCTTTTTACAGGATCTGGATTCATGGATACTGGCACATTTCATACATCCTGGTGGCGCTGGGCAGTTCCAGAAGGAGTGTCCATTCAGCTGGCAGTTGAAGCATTGTACCGGCTGCCCGGTGCCTCTTTGAGATTAACTGCTACTCTCTGATCCAGCAGATATTCTCTTGGCTCTATGACCTGGATGAGTATAATGGCTTTTGTCGTTCATCTACTTACAAGTGATGGATGAAATTCCTTTTCCTGGAGTGCTTCTCTTACTTGGTTGTCTGTTATCAATTACACTAGTCCTCTGATGATGCCCTTGAGTTGCCTCTCCTGTAAAGAATGCCAAGGAGGGGAGAGGATACTTCCTCCCCTCCAGGATCTTAGTAGATGTTAGAGTTTCATATATTTGGTTTTGTCCCATAGCATATCGGCGGAATTCTTCCATCCTTCTTTTGTAGTTTTGGTTGGTTTGGGTTGGTGTGTTTGTAGTTACGGCAGTTAGTTTGTTTCAATGTTTTTCTCACTACATGAGGAAACAATTTACTTATCTTTTCTTCTTCTGTGGTGCCTGTAGGAAGTTTTGTGTTTCTTGGACCATTTTATCCTGTGTTTGTTTCTCGTGACCTCATCGTTGCAAGCATGTATTTGTGGTATCAATGCGCGTAACTTCGGGGAATCCTTGTTCGTGTGTTGGAGGGCTTTTATCCTTCCGTCCTCCCGCATAACATCATCATTGAGTTGTTTATTTCCATTCCATTTTCAAATTTTCTCTTTCAAATAGGTTTATGTGTGATTTTAATAATTGTCCCCGAGTTAAGGTGGTGTTTGGAGGGAATTGTGCTGTTAGGATATATTCTGCTTTGTCTTCGATTTCCATTTTGGATTGCAGTTCGGCCTTTTTTGGTTTATATGAAAAGCTTATAAAAAGAAACAAAGGACACTTGGAATTGGACATTGGAATACCGAAACTTGATGGTAACAACATTTTGTTGTGATCAGAGCTCTCCACATGTCGGGTTACTTTGGACACTCGATCTCGGCAGCCAGTCTCAATTCAAATTCTTATATAGCATGCTATGTTACGTTCTGCTTTTCTATATGGTTCGAGTGCTTACCACTTAAACTTATACAGGATAAAAAAACTACAGGTGTTCTAGAACGACTTTATGGTTCTAAATATCTTGAAGATGATTTTGAATACCCCATCATGCACCAGAAATAACTAAATTAATTGAGAGACGGGGATGTGATTAGTCTCGGATCTCACAAACTCGACCACCGAATGATGCATAAAGGGAACGACCATCATATCATCAGTAATACTTTAATTCACTCCATTTCGAATCTTCTACTATATAGTCAAGTTACACTATTATGCAACAGTATACCTATTGATAATAAATAAGTGTCTTCATACCATTTTCGAGTCATTGTACCGAGAAATTAAAAACGCCCTTTGGGTTTCCTACTACAGTCACGATTCGCATCGGTAAACTACAAAAAAAACTACCACTCCAATTCTGATGACTGAAATAATGTCTATAAGTTATACTCAATCATCAAAAAATATCTGCTGACATTCAGAAGAAATGCTCTTCGAACTCCTGGTCAGGCTATATGGAAAGTGTCATCATTTTTCAAGCAAGCATATATTTTATGAATTCTATAAAATAATATTAGATATAAATAATTCTTATCGAAAATCGATTCCTACTTTCGCTTTCTGCGACCGCAAAATTGGAAATTACATTCGGAGACTGGAAACAGTTTTGAGCTGAAAAATGATGATACCTCTGCCATCCAGTAAGTGACTATCGTACTTTATCTTGGAAATCGTAGTTTCCCCCGACCATCTCGTAAGATAGATGACCGCAGATCGTATTGTATGTGGCCACCTCAAACGATTACCGTAATAAATGGAGTGGCCAGGGAGCAGGCCCGTCAGTTGTGGTGCCAGGCCGATGTTCCTTATTACCGTCGGCCGAGCCGTGGCGGGGAGGGGGACGGTGGCGGTGTGGGCCGAGAGAGGCTACTACTTTGAATTGGAAATTTATTGGGGGTTAGCCCCCCTTTTTCCGGTGACGTATGGCGGGCTATCTGACTAATATACTTAGTTTTCCGGGATTCGAATTTATAACGTCTTCATTTTACGAACAAAATCCGATTTGGCGCCGGATAAGGACTTCATCTACGACGACCTGTTTCAGGCCGAGATATATTATTCAGCAATATGTATTTATTCAGTGGATTCTTTCGTGCCTCCGTTATTCACTAACCGGGAAAACATCATCTGCCTATCCGATTATTAACAGCTGCTCTTGTTAAAACAACCCGATATAGTCTATTCAAAATAACACTGAACTCACGTCATCAAGATGTTTAATCTATTGCCTGTCAGAATTTGTAAATTCCTTTTTGGAATCAGACAATATTTTCCTTCTTATTTTATTCTAGTTAAGTCGCCCGGTTGTCAAACGCCTGCAAAATATATCAAAATAGTAGTTATAATAATTGCAGGTTATAAACTATTAAACGTTGTTTTAATAAAAATGCCGAAGCTAGACAGAACAGATTGCGTCTCTAATTAGTTACTTCAAAAAGGAACGATATAATGTGCTCCCTCTTGTCAGTAAGACTTGTTAAAGAGGAGAATATTTCCTCTGTTAAGTTGCAGTGGCACGGTCACTGAAATATCTCAAAAGATGAAAAATGTGATCTTGGATTTGCCGAAGAGAAACCGTCCTCATACGAAACGGGTGACGAAATCTCTATCAGTAATCAAATATATGAATTGAAATATCTCGTATATGATATAGTATATCTAACTATTCGCGAATAATGCTTGCTGGTGCAGTTACGTGTTTAAATGTATGGTTGTGTAGCTAATTATATTGTCCCTTTCGGCTAATGTCTTTTTTTGATTTTTGTTTTAGATGAATATGGAAGAATGGAACGACAAAATTTATGTGATATTTTAAACAAAAAATAAGATTTGCTGATTTTAAAATTATCTTGAAAATCCAATATTATTTTACAATTACTTTTATATTATCTATAAATCCTTGAAGCAGTACGTAAATATGTAATAGTAATTTCTGTAGTTGTTGCATTAACTGCGATAAGAGTTTAAATTTCAATGAAGAAGTCCCAACGACTATAACAACGCCTAACACTCAAGTAATATCTTACATATATATGGAACTTTAACACAACAAATGAAAAAAATGTTTTGTCGAGTTTCAAATTAACTTCGGCAACTAATTTATATGAGAAGTTTGTTAAGAGTAGAGTGTATAAATTATGGCGGCTTAATAGGTAAAGAGACTTCCGCCGATAGTAATAATAGGTCTTAAAATGCTGATTTATTACATACCGTTAACATAAAATACTCCAATAATTTAGCGAATGGAAAGAGTCTACGTAATTTATTGAAAATTGTTCCTAATACTTCTTTAAGATCGGCGAGTTGGTAAACTACCCAATCCAATTACAACACGCTGAAGATTTCTCTACACGCCTTCTATCTCCGAATTGGAATTAGAACGTACAGCCATTATAATGCTTTATTTTAGATTTTGTTTCTGTTAAATTTAACTTTTAATGAAGTTTAATCGACCGTTTAGATTATAATAATATTGATTAATTTATTTTTGACAGTAAGAAACATTAAAGTTAAATTTACCTATTAATATGTCTGTATATTTAACTTAAAATAACACTTATAACGTAAAAATGTGCCTTGAGTACGTATATGATAGAACAAACATTCCTAAAAATATCATACTACAGGACATGATACCATACATCTGGATAAAAGGGCCAAAGGCAGCAATTCATTTATAATAAGAAATATAGAAAAGCACTACGAAGAAATACACCTTAAGGAAGAATTTCTACAGCTAATGCTAGTTGGAATAAAATCGACTAAACAAAAAAGTAGAACATTAGTGTCCACTTAAATATAACATGGAAAAAGAATAATATTAAAAAACTCATAGCGAAATATTTAACCATTAGCGAAAGTTTAATAAAATTGACTCAAAGTACCATTAGGATGGACCTCCAGTGCAACATTTTCTTGAAAAACAGTGTTAAAACAATAGAGCAACTAGAGGAAAAAGCTGATACTTTACGAGAGTTATTCAAAGAGCACCATACTAAAATACTAAAGTGATTATACACATAACCAGAGGTGTAATATATCCAGCAAAAATTCGATAACTAGTCAAAGAAAGAAGCAATACCTGAAGAAAATGACAACAAACTAGGGATCCTACAGCTAAGACAATGCTTAATAAATAATCAAACTCAAGGCTTAGGTGAGAATTCCCAAATCTAAAAGATGATTCAATAGACATCTATATTAAAGAGTTATCAACATATAAAGAGGCCAAAGTGAATAGCTTTGGAGAAGAATCAGGAAGACTAAGGGACATATAACATCTATATCACCTATAAGAAGCAATAACGGGTCATGACCACAGAAATTAAAGAAAAAGCAAAACTCTGATGAATATTTAGCTAAAGTCTATACTCCCAATTCTGAATAGACTAACTACGTTATAACAATCAGTAATAACTTCAAATAAGATAAGAGGAAACTTGAAACAAATGTGTAACCGGGATTCGATTCTAAAACAGCTGAAAGGTGATTCGCTTGTTAAATTCAAGACCTAAGAAGGATTGTTGCAAACTGGAACATAATATTGCAGTATATGAAAATGTATGATAGTTTTTAGCTCTAACGATGATTTTTCTTTAATTTAAATAGACCTGCTGCTAATAGTGATCGTGTGATCTGGAAGCACTTGGAAACATAAAGTTGACAAAATACAAGTTAGATAAGCTAGTGTTAAATAAGACAAACAAACAAAGAGACAAACAAACAAAAAACTATCGAGAAAGTATATGTAAAAGTTAATTCCCTTTTCCAATTCTTATTACCTATTGAAATTAATATCTCGTAAAATATAGTTTAATTATTATTAAGATGAATTTAAAATAAGAAATGTTCTGATGACCACTTTATTCGACTCAAATATCTTACCTTCCAACCATTTCTTCAGGCTTGAAAACAGGAAATAGGCATAGTGGATGAAATATATTAAAAATGTTCGATGAAGTTCGGTGAAACAGTTCGAGGCCCAGTATATAGATTTTTGGTAAGGTGAAACACACACGCCTGCACTCGTGTATTATCTTAATGGAAAATATATTTTGTGATATACCTATGTTCCGAAACGGCGTAAATATATTTGGGATTGAGACTGACGATCGCAAGCATCTCTTTCAAAAAGCCACCCGCTTAAAATAAACGCAAGGAAGTTAATGGCACAAATTAAAAAGTTCCTTATTGTTCATGTTTACCACTTTATATTTCCTTTATTGATTATTATTCCTTGAACCATGACACATTTGCTTTAATTTTCATCCATCCTTACATGATCTGGTACTTTCAATATTATAAAAAATTCAAGCTGATCTTCGAATAGTCACTGGAAATCTTGATTTTTTGATAAATTTTTATGTATTCACAATCCTTATAGTTAGATCAATTTTTTTTTAACTGGAATATTATCAATTTATTTAATCACAAACCTTCTATAAGGTTTGGCATGAAAGCTATTTTCATAAACTATATAAATTGTTACCAAAAGAACATACCGAACTATTAAAATCTTACATTACAACCAGAATGTTTAGAGTCAAACAAGAAGAAGCTTACTCAACATTAAAAAAAGTTAAAACAGGTGTGCCACAAGGAAGTGTACTGGTGCCAATGTTTTATCTACTCTACACTTGTGATATACTATAAATAGAGAATACTACGATGGTTACAATTGCTGACGATACTGCGATTATAGCTATCGGAGTAAATAGTGAAGAAGCCACACGAAAATTACAACAGGCAAGTGACAATATAAATAATTGAACACAAGCTTTGAAAATAAAAATTAACGATAGTAAATCTGTGCATGTGAAGTTCACCTACAATCAGACCGTACACGCATCTATAACATTAAATAATACGCTAAATATCTCGGAATGAATCTTGATACAAAACTTCGCTGGAAGGAATATATATAGAAGAAAAGAAAAGAACTGGAATTGAAATATAGGAAAATGTACTGGCTAATTGGAAGAAAGACACAATTATAATGATAAATTTCTATTATATAAGCAAATACTGAAACCTATATGGACATACGGAGTTCAATTATGGGAATGTTCTGCAAAGAGTAATATAAACAAAATACAAATTGTTCAGAACAAAGTCCTAAAAGGTATTGTGGGCATACCCAAATACTTTAGGACTACTTTTACCTACGTCGATACCTTCAAATACCTAGAATCAGTCAACAAATCAAGAGAATTGCAAGGGGCATGAGCAAAAACTCCACTCTCATGAGAATATTGAAATATTGTAGCTTTTGGATACCACCAGAATAGGACACAGACTCAAAAGAATCAAACAATCTGATCTTGTTTAGTGTTGTATAGTGAGTGCATATAATATAAAATACAGCAGATACTGAGATAGGGCCGATGGGTCCTTTTAGCTATATACCTAGATTTAAGTTATCATAAAACAAATTGTAGGTTAGTTGGAAACGACTAGTTACAATGTAATAATTGAATAATAAAAAAAAACAATTTAATGAAATGATCTTTTGTTGTTTCATTATCGAATATGAATAATTTTCCCTTATGGGATGGAAATGTTTAATAAAGATTTTATCAAGTCGCTTAATTTTCCATTCTTTAATCGATGTTTACGAACGGCGGTCGTTGATCTTGATCGAAGAAATAAACGAGAAACTTTTTGGCCGCCATTCTATTTGATAATAATTTGTAATCGAAAAACCGTTCAAACATAATTCGAACGATATTTAATTTTGTCGCCAATATTTCTCGCCGAGTTTTATTAATGGATCGAATATCAACGACTGACAGAAAACGATATTTTATCCGAGAGAAGAAAAAGAGCGGAACAAGCGAAAAAAAAAACAGCCTTTATTTTCAGATCCACATAACTTACTGTTGACGCGAAGAAAAAGAAATATATATATGTATCTGGTGAGTTATAACGGAGGAAATATGTTTTTTGCCAATAATTGGTGATTAAGTACGGAAACGCTTTGAGACATCCGCCTTTTTGTAGCGGATCGTCGAAAATTTGACACACGCAACCGAGTTATTACTGTTCAATGGGAAAAAAAGATGATGACTTACAATGTATTGGCAGAAATTACACAATTACTATTCAATAAGATCTTTTTATTGGGTATGCTTCATATACTTAAAAAATTTAAAATTGTTTTGGAATATTTAAATGAGTTTCTTAAACTTACTCATGAAATTATTAGGGCCACAAATAGAATCACGCCGTTTTGCAAATGATGGCGTCAGCAAAAACGCAGACCCAAAATTCATTAACAGTATGGTGTTGACATAAAGGAGACAGGGACAGACATAAGGTGCATATATAAAATAGTAAATAAATAAAATTAATAACACAAACAGGAGAAGGGCTAAAAGTATGAATAGTGTATACAGAAGTTAAAAATGGACACCAATACAACATAACAAACACAGCCATAACGACGTAGAGGCTCTATCCAGACGTCACACATTAGCACCCATACCGAATTGGTAATGGTTATTTGGCCAGTGATACTTAACTTAGGCTAGATTCTATGGAGAAAATCGATTTCTCGTTCAAATCCGAGGAGTCTGTCTGCATTTTCTCCTGTTAAGGCATTTCTAAAATTTTGAAGCCCGTACATAATTCTAATCAGGGTGACCCGTGGAAAACTTTTTAGTATGTGGTAGACTGAAATAAGGGCATGGCGACATAATATATTGGTGAACATATAATGAAATATTGGTGAGCTCGGCGGCATGGTGACGAATGGAAGGAACGCGAAGATAGATAAAAAAATAAAATAATGGAGAAAATAGATAGAGAAAAAAATCCGCTTTAACCAAACAAGGGCATGTTGTGGTTAGCCTCCTCGGTGGGCCCGACGTTGTATCTCGTTCTTTTTGAAACAAGAAGCGAATGGGATAAAGTCAGTATGGATAAAAATATTTGTGATTGGGAGGGGAGAGGAAGCTGTTGATTTAGATTCATTACCTGTACGCTCATTTCCCGGTATAACGACGTGAGACTTGAAACCACAGTAAACTTGTCCTGAATCAATTTAGATAAAGGATACAGATGATTGACACTGAATGTGTGACCAGGGGATTGCTGAAGTTCTGTTCCAAAAAACATTCGGGAGAATTTCAGGAATCGGTAAGGATTAGCTATTCTTTGAAAGATTGAACGAAGCAGTGTTGTTTTTTTATTTTAATTTGAGAGAACTACAGCTACAGAGCGTAGAGCGATAAGGCACTTGGTGATGATCATGGGTGTATTAGTAAAAGAACGTGAACGTACAAATAAGGTGATATCCGCATGAAAGGTAAAGAGGGTCCCGAAATGCTAAAGAACTTTGAAAAGGAGGTACTGGAAGAGTTACTGTACGAAAATGATTGACAAACTCGGTAACAACTTACCCACTCATTAGATATAACTTAGCAAGTAATTTTTTAGCGATCCGAAATTCTGAAAACGGTTTTGAAAGAAGAACGTCAGTTAACATATACATTAAAATCCAAGGACGTTGAATAGTCTTTTTCAACATGTCGGTAAGTGCTCTATAGGCAGGAGAGTTCTTTATATTGCATAGTTATTAGAAACGAAAAGTGAATTCAGCATGACAACCTCAAACGAAAAAAATTGCTTCGACCTCCACGAAGAAGTTACGAATATATTCCTGGCGAGAAGGTTTTGTTATGTAAATTTGAACCAACTTGACTTGGTGTGTTAAAACCAAAATCGTAAATCTCGCAAATATAATACACACGATTCGAAAGTATACACAATAGCTCAAGGTTCCATCAATCAACGCAAAGAACAATTGTGTTACATTTAGTGCTAAGATACCAATGTGTTAGAGAATAATGAACTCAGAAGAAAAATAAATTACCAACAGGCAATCGTAAGAACTAGAAAAATGATTAGATTATATAACAAAGCAAATGCAAAACCTATAAAACTAATATATATATATATATATATATATATATATATATATATATATATATATATATATATATATATATATATATATATATATAGAGTATACCAGGTCATCGGATGAATCACTTAATTACTATACCATATTATACCATACCAAATATTTGTGATTCTGATGATACGTTAGTCGTAAATTCATGTGCCTGGTGAAACGAAAATATTAAAAACTGATGTTTTAGCATAACCTAACCGATTTTAACTTATTTTGTAACTGTTTTGAGAGTTGTGAGTTTTTTTGCCACTATGTCAAATGGTTTTATAGATCATACTTTTTTGAATAAAATTTAGTTGAATTTTATTGGCTATATGAACATTAGAGAAAGTTAAAAATCCCCATGTTAAACAGACTTTGAGAACATCCAGACGCGTGGTAACATTGTCACTCTTTTCGGCCATTATTGCATTCCTAAATATTTTCAGGTTAACATGTTCATTGCAGGGCTCGACTTACGGTTTAAACAAAACCTCTTCATTACCAGATACACAGACCCATTATGAATGCGCTAATAATATGCAATATTATACATATTGATTATTGTAAAAAGGTATATTTTAGATTCGATCACCTTTGATAAACTACTCACCATTTAGTGTATTGTCAGATTGATTTTTAGTAAGTTAAGGGCCGGACACACATAACACGGAAGAGGATATTTTTTCAAAAGCTTTCCTCCCAAGTGGTATATAAATAAATTTATATATATAGATTCTAAAATGGATTGAAACCAATACTGTTTTTTTTTCCTTAAACATAATGAGCTATTATAGTTTACCTTGGGCAGATCGCAGTAGTGTAGTTGCTAAGCCGAATGCTATTGGAATTTGGAGTTTCCAAAACTTGGAAAACCATTCCATACAGGGAATACTATGGAAATTCTGGTGAAACTATGCTATTTAGAAAATAATCACGAGATCAGGGAAAATTCACAACTAATTTTAGTAAAACTATAGTTTGTCCAGACAGGATGTTGAAGGCATATATCCCGTTGGTAATTTCTGTAGGAGAGAGTTGTTATATCACGGGACTGATACGGCACTGATTGATCAAAATACAAGACGGCGTGTTTATGTTAGATTTAAATAGATGTCTATTTATATGAGTTTGGTTTATATTAGCATATAATTGAGTCGGTAGTATCGACTGATGTGTCATTTCAATAAATCACCACTTTATACCCGTAAGTAAAATAGTTATTACTAAACTAAAAGTTTTGTTTCTAAACCCTACACGTATTATTACTTATATGTATATGTATATATAGTTAACGATATAATTAACTAAAACGATACGAATTATAGTTAAATTAGTCGCTAATGCGTTTCGATTTTGGATCGAACATAATTAAATAGGACAAAGCGACTGCATTGTTGCCGTATTTTGCTATCGATAAATTCCGAACGATTCGCCACTTATTAAGTGATGTGCACTATGACAGCTCCCTGCGAATCGATAAGCGATATCTACGTATCGGCTCGAATTTATCTCATTTGTTTAATAGCATCTCTGAACCTGCTCGGGATAGATAGTGCGGGAGAAATATACTGGAAAAGGGAATTAAATATGAGGCTGAGGGCAGGGGGTTAATTGATGTAAATTAGGTGTCTGTTGGGATTACGTAGAGTTGTCTGCTATATGTACCGGTATTCCGCGACAATGTTTTATTGTATTTAATTAATCGTGTTTCTATCATTATTTATCAAGGTTATTAATTTATATTATATTTTGTCTCATATTATATTATTATCTCATATATCAAGCTAAAAATAAGAATTTATAAATTCGAATTACATGTTTGGTATTTAAATTAAACGCTATATTTATTGGTTTATATATATAGTTGTTGTTTCGTCTTAGATTAACAAAAAGTTAGATTAACAAAAACTATTAATAATAATAATATTAATAAATGTGTTAACAGAAAGCAGTAGCATGTAGATATAAAATATAAGTCATTTAGCATAACGTGTAATAATTAAAAATAATCCAAAAGAGTTAAACACATAGTTTTGTATTTGCTAAAGCTAAATAGCAACTAAGAAGCAGCCTAGTTTATCGATTTTTGTCAAGGTGGCACATACATCTGAACTCGTGTATTTTCTTGATGGAAAAAGACTTATATATTCGTCAAGTTCAATCGTTCCACGCCAAATGAATATCATATTTGTCCAAAAATTTAGAATTTTATGATTTAATTTCGGCTTTTTCAAAATAATATAATAAGTCAATTGAAAAGCCCTGGCCTACCATAGTAAAACACATTTTTTTGGCAAAATTAGTTTCCTTCGCTTTGTCCTTTGCTTCAAAATAGGCCCCAGTCGATGAAAATTTTTTCCCAGCTAGCATTCTTTTGAGATCTGAGAACAGGAAACAGTCGCTGGGGACCAGATCTGGAGAATACGGTGGATGGGGAAGCAATTCGAATCCCAACTCATGAATTTTTGCCATCATTTTCATTGACTTGTGACACGGTGCATTGTCTTAGTGGAGCAGTACTCTTGTTTTCTTCAAATGCGACCGTATTTCGCCGATCGTGCTTCATCCAATAACGCTATGTAATAGTCGCTCTTTCAAGGTAGCCGATAAAAATTATTCCATGCGAATCCCAAAATACAGACGCCATAAACTTGCTAGCCGAATGTTGCGTTTTCCCAAGCTTTGGAGTGGGTTCATCGTGTGCAGTCCACTCGGATGACTGTTGATTGGACTTCGGAGTGAAATGATGGAGCCATGTTTCATTCAGCCATTGTCACCATCGACGCAAAAACTCGATTTTGTTACGCTTGATCATCTTCAAATACTGCTCCGAATCATCAACTGGTCGTTGGCACAGAGATTTCTCATACCCAAATAACCAAATAGTCAATGATATGATTTACATCTTCACATGATATTTTTAGAGTCTTGTTTCACTCAAAATGCTATAATTCCCAAGCTAATGGTCCGACAAAGGTCAAATTTATACACGCATCTGTTGAGGGTTTCGGGCTAACTAAAAAACATATGGTTTTAATTCTAGTAGCGCCATCTATGTATCAGGCCGGAGACTTTTCAATTGACTTGTTATATAAATTTACATTCCAAAACCAGTGACAGAAACATGCTGTTTTGGCGCATATTTACCAGGTAAACTCCACTGTTTTGATTGTTCATTGATTTGTCTGTGTTTTTCGATGTATCTATGTTTCGAAATGAAGTAAAAGCTAGTTCGGATTGAAGCTGAATATCGCCAAGCATCCGTTTCAAGAAGACACACGGTTGCTTGAAATAAGCTCAATGGAGCTATTAAAATTCATCATAGACGACTGTTCCTTCCAAAAAGCTGAAAGTAGAAGTATTCTGTATGTTTTCCACTCTGTATTTATTTACTTGTTTATAATTCCCTGCCATTTATTTCCATTCATCCTACAGGATCTGGCATATATTATGAAAAAGTTGAGCTAAATCTCAAATCAATCTCTCTCAATCGCTGGAGATCTTGATAACTACTTGATGACATATTCTTTAAAATTCATAATCATTATAGTTAGATCTAATATTGTTTAACAAGGGTATTATCAATTAATTTAATGAAATCAAATTTTAATGTCCCATTATCGAATATGAATGATTTCTCCTTACGGGATGGGAATATTTAATAAAGATATTTATGAAGTTAAATCTCCGTTCTCGAATCCATGTTTACAAACGGCTGTCGTTGATCTTCATCAAAGAAATAAGTTGTTTCCTATATCTACCCGTATTCGACCACAATGTATTAATGCATTAAATTACTCGTGTTTCTATCATTACTTGTTAAAGGTGCATTAATTAATATTATATTTGAGATACATCATGCTAAAAAATAAGAAATTATATATTCGTATTACCTGTTTGGTATTTAAATTTAACGCTAAATTTAGTGTACTATTTGTAACAATAGATTGCAAAACCAATCATTTCATTTATTATTTATGCAATTGTTTCTTCTTTATATTTAAAGACTCTATTTGTTGACATGTGGGAGAGAAAACAAGCTTGTAAATTATATACAATTTATTTTCTCTCTTCTTTGAGTAAATTAATACCCAAAGTTGCTTTCAAAAGTACTTCAATTAATATAATGCATTCTTCCATGTTTTCTTCAATTAATACTTATTTCAATTCTTTCTTCTTCAATCAATTCAATATCTTCCTCAAAAAATTCAATATCTTCTTCAATCAATTCAATAATTTCTTCTTCTCCATTCTCAATAAGACTCTCTCAACAATTCTTTATTCTTCTCATTTTCAGCTCTTTCCCTCGGTGTTGATTTAATAAATTATTAATATGATATAAATTATATCGCTCATGTGTTGAAGACCACTATAACAAAAGAAAGTAACTAAAAATGAATGTCCGTGTTTCCTATTTGTCTTGTTCGTGTAATTATATTTTCTTTGGAAACATTGTTATAATCATAACATAGTAATTTTAATGAACACAGTTACTGCATAAAATCTTTTATCTCTCGGTCCTATTGAAACTTCATCTCTATTGCCGACAAAAGTCCCTGTCAACATTTGGTGACGAATACTGTATCGGAGCATATTAACTGAAAATGAATTCGTCCAATTCCGCAGACCAAACATTTCACCCGTATAATTTTCCGACGGGAAATTCTTTTTATGTCTCGAAATCGGAAATTCTGGGAAATCGAAACCCGACTTTTGCAGAGTTAGGCTCGGGCATACTATGGAATTTCCGCTATACCCGCAAAAAAATACTTTTTTAATTTCAAGTCTGTAGTTTTGAGTTGGTATTGTTAAATATTAACATAATAAAAAAACCTATAAAATTTGAAAACATAATATTGGATTTATGCCGTGATTGTATCCTCTCTATAAAAAGTTGAAGACTCTTTTGTATTCCAAATTAAATGTAGATCGCCGTTGGAGTTTTTTAAACATTTAAATATAAAAGCCGAAGCAAAGAAATATATTAATTTTTGTTGATCCCAATGTTCTTACTTGATATTGGAGAATGTTGTATATTTATTTATTTATTACAAAAAATTTAATTATTATTATTTCATTATAAAAAAATTATTACAAAAAACATTGTCTCCTATTTTACAGATCTATATGGATGACGTTCTAATTTATGTCTGCCGCATCTTAAAGGAAGGACTTAATTTCTAATATAACGTCGAAGAAAAACCTAAAAAGTTTATATTAAGCATCGATTTTGAAAGACCTCACAACTAAGGTTTATAGATAAATGTCAGAATTAAGGGCAATTGTCCGAGTCTTGCCATAGAGAAGGATTAGTGAAATGTGCATTAGAAAGAGGCGTTTATTGGTTTACATTGATGATGCAAATTTTCACCTACTAAATTTTAAGACAATAATCGGTTATGATCGCGTATAAAAATACCTATTATCACTAACTACTTTAGACCCAACTTAATGTACAATATATTCTGATTATACAAATATTTAATACTTCTTTCTATTCATTTATTGTCAATTATAGTGTGTTGAATTTCTTATTTAATCTGACATGTTTGTTATAGTGTTATATAAATATGATACCCAATAATTTTTTTAAAAATATTATTAATATTTAGTTATTTTCTACAGGATCGGGATCTATAAATAGTAAAACAAAAATGTTTCTTGAGTGTGTTCATAAAATAATTCATATATTTATCTTCAGAAATAATTTCACTTTATCATCTAGGACAATATTATATTATCCCCCTCTACCTTGTCCCCACTAGATATTATTCATTAAATATCACGCATAGGTATTCTCTATTGTGATTATGCGACTTTCAATTTCCAAAAAGTTTCTTGAATTCGTTATTTTGTATACTTACGAGCTCTTACGGTATTTTATAGTTAATCCTTTAAATGGTTGCAAAATGACGTTCTTTCTAGGATTTTTATCAATGTCGAGAATAAAAAATAGAATAAAAAATATTTGGTGTGTTAGGGTATGGTTATCAACATGGTACAAGTCACTAATCGATTTTGCCAAATTTCGGAGTTTTTGTATCGCTTCACACATACAGTGTCGAATTTGTACGCAGCATGTTATATCTTCCTGCCGCATATATTTTTGCTAGCCGTTTGTTCGCTAGAAAGATCAGTTTTCCTCAACTTATACTTTTTGCTGATAGCCGATTTCAGGAAATGTATATCTGATGTTTCAATAATTACCTTGATGCAATTTAGACCACATTTTAACAAAATTTAATGTGTTCCATTTTTTATCTATCTATCTATATGTAATATCTTTTTTAAACACAATAAAAATATATTCTTTCAAGAGCTAACAAAACATGAAACAACCAATATGAATAAATAGTTATACATACTTTCTGGATAGGTTTGCGAAAACAACAATAAGAAAATCGTGCTAATCTGACCACCACACCTAGTGGAATAACGAAGATTTCATGAATTACACTTACAAATTTCATTGCAAAAATTGAAGTATAAAGTAAACCTCGACGTTTATATTTAGACATCTCACTCCTTACCCCCTTCAGTCTTAATACAAAAATTCGTCTTAATATATATAAGGTGATATAACCTCCCGGATAAAAATACGACCAAGAGATCTACGTGGTCATTGTCTTGTTACGATAGCTTCTAGTTGCAGTAACAATCTTGAGTATCGCTTGTACTTTCATCCACCATTTTGTTTTTAGCGATCTTCGAAATGTTTCTACCCAGATTTTCCCAAAATATAGAATGGTTTCATAAGCTTTTGTCCAAATTCTAGTACAATGTTTCCTAGTTGGAATTGTTCATGGGTAAGGATGAACAATCTCAGCTTCAGCTGCAATAATTTTACCAGAAATCCACTTAACTATACCAAAGAATACTTCAAATAACTATAACTTCAAGGAATGATTGCCAGTTAAACGTCAACCTGTATTCTTGATGATTGATTGATGATCTTGAATCAAAGTACTCCTTTCACCATTTGAATGAATTCAAAAGGTAGCAGCATTATAATATCTCCCCGGTATCTTACTGACTGCATCAGATATAAAATGTGAATGGGTTAAATTGAAAATATCCTAGAATTCAAAATAAATCATTAAACCTACACAAAATCCCTCAAAATTAATTCCCAATCCTGATAATTTTATATTTTGTTATATATATTTTGTCACCTTTTACCAACCAGTGGTTTATCTGGACTGGACCTACAGTTTAACGTGGGCTTCGAACTACGGTCCTCGGCATTAAACCTACCGACTGAGTGACCAACTTTAGAAATCATCCCAGAAAACATTCTGTCTTACCCAGCCCTGTATAATTTTTTTAAAATCAGTCCATAATTGGCGGAGAAATCAGCGAATATAATATTAAAATAATATGTATACATAGCCGAACATAAAACCTCCTCCTTTTCTGAAATCGGTTAAAAATACAAAGCTGTAGGTTGTTTTGAGTTATATTTCTCAGGTAAACAGCTGTAATTATTCCCTTTCGTATTTTTGATTCTATTATATTTTACATTTGTATTAGTTTTTACATTACTAAGAAGTGTTGACACATCTAAATCTTTAAATGATGTATTAGCATTATTTTTGTATGTTTACTAAATTGGACGCGATAAGAATATAAAAAAATGGAAAACTCCCATTTATATTTAATACAAAGTTATGTTTTATTTCAAATATTGTATGTGGAGTTAGTCTGAACTTAAACGCTTCATCCTTTATTTCTAAAGGAAAGTTAACTTATATAATATTTAAACGTTCAGTATTTTCTCGTCTTATTTAATAAGCGAATGTTATTCCGGATACGTATTTTTAATTTGCTAATTGCGAAATAGGAGCAAAACGAACGTTATGCTAATTAACAGCGAAATATAACATCGCTCGTGAAACTCATAAACTTTCCTGGGCGTATAAAGAAACCAAACTTCGAACGAATTCATACAATATTGTCCTGGAAGATCTCTTTGATGCAAATGATATGCAGAAGGTGTTTCTAATACACACACAAACTTCCCCAATTAATGTTAAACTATTCTCGGGAACTTTCAGCCCCTGCAAGTAGCAAGATTGCAAATATATATCACTCAGATATACGTCGCGATTGCGCCTTACCTACCTAATCGACAATTTTAATGAGGGCTGTATATATGTTAGTTTCTAAAAGTTTTTTTTTATATATTGTTCGAAGTTTTGATTGAAATTTAATGGGTATTCAGCGTATATGCTTATATTACCGTCTGCTTATTAGAACTGTGTATTAATGTTGAAATATATATTTTTTAATCGCTTAAAGAATTGTTTTCTATTATGTCTTTTTTAACTTTTCGCGCACTGATTTTTCTGTCCTTCTGACGTTATTTGTTTTCTACGCCTAAAAAATAAAAGGTTCTTTGAAATTATGCAACAGCTAACATTGTCAAGGTACCTAGGAGATCCAATCATTCGAAGGCTTGAAATCTTTTACATGTGACAATAGATAAATGTCTTTTTTAGGTTGTTAACTCTGCCTTCCTTTATTTACATATTTGAGCTTTATAATGAGGTTTCATCAAAGACCCACTTACAGGACATATTCCGACTATATGCTATAGTAACTCCAAAATCGTGTAAATTTAAATATTATATTAAAAAGCATATTATAATCTCTTATCAATAGTAACCGTATTAAGGTCATGCGACCTCTCTCCCAAGAATGTGTATAAAGAATATATGATGGGCATTTATATGAAAAATCTGTAGATTCCCGACAGAAACATTACAGTTCAGGGTGTAAGGCTACACATAGTCTAAATGAAATAGTTAGAATTTTGATAGAAGTTTGCCGCGCCATTTTGAAGCTCTGCAAAGGCGAATTGACAGACGAATGTGCAGAGGATATTTAAAAATAAATTTATTCATCCCTGTAGTCCTTTTTAGGAGAGAAGTGTTATACGAGGGTAAGTATTTATATTTCGGGAACTGGCAACACTGTTGTCATGTGAGTACATCTGACGGTTCCATAGTAAAGTTTGACATTTTTGACGATATACGACTCAAAACATTTTATCGCACGGACGCTATTTGTTTATTTTATATTTAGTTGAAAGTTTCGTCTCGGCAAAAAATGGAACTGAATCGTCAACATTTTCCTGCGATGACTTTTTACGATTTTCGACGTGGATTATCACAACAAGAGTGCATCAATCAACTTAATTTGACTTTTGGCGATGAAGCTCCGTTAAAAACCACCGTGTAACACTGATTTAG
This sequence comes from Rhynchophorus ferrugineus, assembly GCF_030347505.1. Lineage (NCBI taxonomy): Eukaryota > Metazoa > Arthropoda > Insecta > Coleoptera > Curculionidae > Rhynchophorus > Rhynchophorus ferrugineus. The sequence continues at coordinate 81,652,256 of NW_027472580.1, read as the reverse complement.
TGAATTCAATCGTGGTCGTAGTTGGCCGTCCGACGAGTTTCGTGAAGGACGTCCAAAATCGGCTGTTGTGCCAGAAAACATCGATGCTGTGTGCGAAATGATTAAGCAAGGTCGTCATGTCACCTATGGTGAGATTGAGGCATCCCTAAGTATTAGTTCCCCCAGCATATATGCGATTTTACATAAACAATTAGCTGCGCGAAAGTTATATTCGCGTTGGATCGCACACAATTTGATAATCGCTCAAAAAAAGGCTCGTGTCTATTGGTGCAAAGAAATGCTTAATAAATTCAATCGCGGTGCTTCGAAAGACGTTTATAAAATCGCGAGGTGATGAATCATGGATATATTCGTATGAGCCGCAGAGAAAGTAAGCAGCAGTCGCGTTCTAAGATGAAGCAAACACAAAAAAAAATTGTTCGCCCAAGAAGCACTTCATTAGGAAAACTGATGCCAGTAGTACCTTTAGAGGATCGTAGAGCAGTACATTTTGATTAGTACACAACCATTTATTTGCCAGAATTCTGGCAACTGAAAACTGATCATGGACGTAACTACGATTGTTCAATAGCGACGCTTTTATGTACTATTAATAAGTTTTCTATCATTCTTGAGAATATTCCTGAGATTCTTAAGATATCTAATATTTTATAATATAAGAACAGTGAGTTGTTGAAAAAAAGTAGCATATATAAATCATAGATTAGTGATTTATTATTGCGGAAATTAAAAATATTGTTTATATAATCTCAGGTCATGCAAGAGCAAATTGTTATTTTTAATTATTACAAAATATAAATGTATTCTATCTCTCTGTATATTATTAATAAGTAGCGTTTATTTTCAACATCAAAGACACCAATGAACATTTCAGTTCGTTCAGGGAGCAATTGTTCTCCTTGTTTATAATTCTCTAGAGGCTAGGATTTCACCTGATGTTGATAAGTTAACTCCGATTTACAATCCTGCTAGATAATTCTTTAAGTTTCTTATATGAATTCTTACTTAATAATTATTTTCATTTAAGTACGAATTTTAAAAAGCGCAAACAATTCTCAACGCATTTACTCAGCTTCAACGTAACTCTTAACCTATCACAAAACTTGACAAATTTAAGAAAGTATATATTATATATGTTTATTGCTGAACCAACTGAACTATATAGAAACGAATAACTACAGACACTCCTTGGAGAAAAATTATTTGTTGGATATAAACGACTTTTTTATTTTAAAACTCTTATATACTTAAATAATTAGATAAGGAATATGATATCGCTCAAACATATGGTACTCTTTCTTTTGATAACATAGACTATAATGGTCTAATTATGAAGGGCACTGTCGCATAGATCCTGCTGAACTTAGGTAAAAGAACTACAGACCATCGTAACTGTTCCAGAGATGAATCTGTAAATAATTGGGTTTCCAACAAATATTTTGAAAATATTGAATTTAGCTTTACGTATTAGACATGCTACTTAGAAGAGTATTTTCCGACGGTGATTTGGTAAAATATCAGTTGAAAAGTCCCCAGTCTGACACATAGATGGCGCTACTAAAATTAAATCCATGTTTTTTTACGCTTTTAGCTCTAACCTTCAAAAGATGCGCGTAAAAATTTGACAGCTGTCGGATCATTAGTTTGTGAATTATAGCAATTTGACTGAAGCAACTTTTGTTATAGTGAAGAAATTGATAAAAAGGAATTTCGTGTGTATGATAAAATATTGCTTTTTGAAGGGAAAAATACAGTTGAAGCAAAAACTAGGCTTGATGACGAGTTTCCGGACACTGTCCCAGGAAAATGAACCATCAAGAATTGGTGTGCTAAGTATAGACGTGTCGAAATGAGCAACAAAGATGGTGAATGCAGTGGACGCTCAAAAGAGGTTGTTACCGACGAGCTCTGGGCAAAGTGAGTGCCGCTCGAGCTCACTTTTGACCAACAACAACGACGAGTTGAAGATTCGGAGCAGTGTTTGAAGATAAACAAGCCTAATAAACCCGATTTTTTGCATCGATATGTGACAATGGATGAAACATGACTCCATCATTTCACTCCGAAGTCCAATCGACAGTCATCCGAGTGGAGTACGAACGATGAACCCGCTCCAAAGCGAGGGAAAACGCAACAGTCGGCTGGCAAGATTATGGCGTCTGTATTTTGGGATGCGCATGGAAGGAGAATGAGAGGATCGCTATTGTATCACCCTTGAAGGGGATTGTGTTGAATAAAAAAAACTAATTTTGCCAAAAAAAAACTGTTTTACTATGGTAGGCCGGGGACTCTTTAACTGACCTGTTATATATTAGACACACTGCTTAATTCTTCTCACGGTGATTTGGTATCAGTAAAAGTAAAAATGACTTCAAATTGTGCTTTTTATTGGGGTTGTAAATAGTATATCCTGACATCAGCAAAAGTGATATCAGCACAACCGGCAAAAGTTGGTCGATTGTAGGAAATCATATAAACCGTTATTCATCGGACCATAAGATACCAAATATTTATATTTTATGATAATGGAATGACATATTTGGCAGCTTAATTAGTTATTTGTGCGCAACGCTTTTAAATGTCGGCTAACTTTGCTAGTTTCGTTTACTATTCCTCATCACCGATGATATTTTCTGATGTTTTGTTTATACTGCCATTACTGTAGATACTGTTGCCCATAAAAAGTCAAACAACTCAGTTATTTTTGTTACTCCTTTAACAGCTTCTTCTGCAAACAACGTACCGACGATTGGTCCTCTCTCTTTCTGATTCAGAGTTTATACTTTTCATTGACCGCTTGCTTTATAGAATATATATGACATAATATATGATACGGTAGATTGTTACTTAAAGGTTTGGCATGTAAACTGAGCAATACCTACGTGTCTTATTGCTTAGGCTGAAAAAATGTGCCAACATGCAACAGCACATACAAGATTGCGTGGTGTTCATATATGTTTGTCTATATGCGCCACTCGTCGATATATATTAGCAATTATCGCTTTATATCTGAAATCATATTAATTTTAGGTATTTACTAGAAACGTGCCCTTTTTTCGATATATTAGCGAGAAGCTGAGAAAAAATATTGACTCATGGACCATATTGAAGTAATTATGTATACACATAATATACATAATGGATAATCAGTTGGCACTCCTTCCAAAAGATGATTATTAAAACCAAATAATTCTATGGACACCTTATTATATTCTATCTGTATGATTCTATTGTATTGGATAGTATAAAAAGTAATAAAACAATAATACATTATTAAAATGTACCCTGTCATTGTCTGGAAATGCGAATTTGCCATGATAAATTATCATTCAACTCAACTACAATAAAAATAATAGACTATCCACAAGACCCGTCGAAATAATTTACTTCGGACGATCCTTTTTGTCTCTGTTTTTTTTTCTAGGCGTCCAACACTGATCGTCGCTTTTCTCACGTTATCACGAACGTGTCTGTCCCTTCTGTGTCAGCATTCGGGGACTTCTAATCGTTTCGCTTCCAATTTCCACATCTTACGACATCGTTAAAAAAGAATTAGTGGTGGATTTTTATCGCCGCTAAAGGAAAAACAGATGAAAAAATACGTGATGGGACGCTTTCTTACTACACTTACCATTAACCACCCGGCTTCGTTCGACAATCCTAAAATGAATGTACGATTTGTTTTTCTTTGCTCTTAACTTGTCAACAACCTATTCCAGCAAGAGTTTAGTTGAAATGTCTAACTACACCGTTTATTTGTTTTACTATTGATTTTGTTTGGATTTTAGGACTCTCATTCAAGTGGTAATAAAATATTGCTATAAAAAACCCGGAATTTATACAATATGTTATAGTAAGTCGTAATGATTAAATTAAATTATTAATTAAATAATTTTATTAGTTAACGACCCAATAGCTTCTCAGTCCATTTTCGGATTGGGGTTTACATAATTTATTTCAAAAATATTTTACAATTTTGATAAAATACAATAATTAGGACTATAATTTACTAAAATAAAATTAATGTAGAATATATCCATATATATATATATATATATATATATATAACAAAACCTATATTGGGACATATTTAACAAATATAACTGTACTGAAAGGTTGGCGAATGAATATCTTCATAAACTGCACAGGTTCTTTTTTGATGAGAACGTGGTTTCCTACAATTATGACAATCATTGAAAGCTTTCTAAGGGATTGCCATTGGAAAAATCGAAATTCGTATAAGGGAGAACAAGAACAAATATAGCCAATAAAAACAGAAAGTTATCAAATAATTTTTACTAATTCTTACTATTACTACCAAACAAAAAATAATAATAATAACAAACCTAAAAAGGCTCTACAAATGTACAGAAGAAAATACTATGTTTGTTACGTGATATTTCTTAGTGAGAAACTTTTCGGTTTACATATAGTCGGTTTTAGCTGCTGTTGTTTAAATTATAATAAAACTATCTGCAGTTACTCAAAGTGTATATTATCTATAGTATATTCAAAGATATTTTGTATATACGTCTTCTAAATTTGTAACGGCAAAACGTCGCAATGTTGCCGCATCAACTCTGACTTTTAGTTTAGTGTGTTATCGAAGGACTTAAAACCTCAATTAAGAACACAGGTATAATAGTTTGTAGGTTAGAGTTCTTTTATTATATTTACAATGAACTCTTTTCCACATCACCCATGAGGCTTTTTTATGTAGTGATATACCCCTGGAAACATAATCCAATTAACAATTATATATCAAAGTAATGTATTTTACTTTCATTCGAGAACATATTTGTCTTTTTACGTTTAGTTCTTATTTCTTTCGATGGTGTGTTTTCTTGCCAAATCATCTTAATATTACCATATTTTTTATTTCTTCTGCTACTACTTGTGTACACCATTCTTGATCAAATTAATCAGTGAATTCTGCCTAATGGATTTACCATATCTACAGAACAGTTAGTATTTACTCTCTCCTCATATATTCTAACCTAATGCTCATGTTTAATTCTGAATAATTACAATTATATCTGTGCACACATATCCGTCATGCCCAACACCCTTTTCTACAATTATATTCTATTAATTATGTGCATATCATTAATTGTTTCCACTCTTATCACTCTGTCTTAGAAAACTCCAGCATTGCACAGCATTATCACATATTTTGAAAGTTTCCTTTAATCACTTTCATATCCCACTGTCCAAGTTACTCACTGTAACTGTTAATTTCCAATGTGTCTAAAACATATTCACGATTCCACGATTGATCAATTACTTTCTCTGAATGTCTTATCGAGTTCATCTAAACCGAGGGTGCTATGGTCGACAATGCCTCCTTCCACATATCCAAACAGTTCTTGATGGAATATCCTTCTCGACCAGCATATAATAAGTCAATAATAAGCATATAATAAGTCTTTGCTACCTCCTATATCAACTTGATTGGATTTAATATAGTGATAGGGAGGAAGTCTTAATACTATATGATCATACTGTTCAACCATCTGATATACTGTATATCTTTTTTCGGGCTTATTTCTAAGTGATGTAAAGGGCAAGTAACGCAATGAAACATTTTATTTATTCATATTTCAAAACCTATTTTATGTTCTTTAAGCCATTCCTTAATTGCAGTCTTGTTGGGATCTTTTCCAACAGTGTACTATGATATGGTGAATTTTCCATTCGCGTGTTGATAAAATATTGCTTTTTGAAGGGACTGATTTCTTTTTGAATTGATTGAATTGATTTTCTTCAGCTAATTCCTCTAAGTTCTTTAAGCTGTTTTTAGCTGATTTTCAAACTACTGCAAAAAAGTTATGGGTCATTTCTCTATGGTAGTCACTCTTGGATTTAGAGTAAAAGCAGGAATAAAAATGTTTCATTTATAATCTTCTTTCCAGTATGAAGAAGTTCCATATATTATCCATAGTTATTCCTACTATTAAATTTTTTGGACCAATTTTGTTGCTTTTACGCTATATTTATTTTCATATTACCATGAATGACCTTTTTCTTTGACTTTGTTAACTTTGTTTATTATCGTGGGTTATCTTTTCACCACTTAAATCTTATAATGTCCAACAGTCTATGAAGGGATGTCCAACATGCCTCAAATAGCTGCATATATTTAGGCTTTTTATGGATACTTCAAGACTAACAATTTTCTCTGAAATAATTGTATTAGATTATGTTTCGATTGAAAAAACTACTTACTGTTTTTATACATTTCGTATATTTGAACTCTGGTATAGCTAACATCAAGCTGATCTAGATTCATCACAACGTTTGCGGGTTTGTAACCCGTAATTATAATATTTTGAATAATTTTGCGTACGTTTGACAACCGGGCTATTTTGACAGGCTAGTTCGGTTTCACGTTGGAACTTATCAGAGACCATTTTGTCTCTTTTTAAATAGAATAAAATGAGAGAGAAAATATTGTCTTATTATGAAACGGATTTACAAATTGCGGCAGACAAAATATTAAACTCTTGATGACGTTTATATAGAAAAAACTTTGTATAGGCTATATACCTAGCTATATTAGTCCGGTTATGTATAATCTAAATTATAAAGATTATTAGCTAACATATAATATTTTTCAAATAAAATTAGGGAGGAGTGATTCTTGAAAATTTGATACCAAACCTCCATAATTAACAGCCTGAAATTGAATTGGCACCACGGAGTTAGTCAAAACATCCTTTGACTTAGCCAGTTGACAGAAGCTAGATTACCGTTGTTCAAGGCAGCTGTAGTGCTGTGATATTGGATATGCTTGCTAAAAATTATCGATATTTCTTAAAGAGAATATACTATTAATACTCTTTTGCGTTACATGTTTTTAAAGCCCGATATTTTTTCAAATACCTTTCTGTACTTTTTAGAGTAACATTTAAAAAAAGGTGGCCAATTACTTTTTATTTAGCCTCCAAAATAACTAATTTAAAAAACTTTATTACTTTTCAGAATATCAACACTTCTCAATTAATCGATATATTTTTTTGATCTTGAAAAGTAAATAAAATGACAGAGTCGAAAAATATCAATATCAATGTTTTCCAGGTATGATTTCTTTCTACTTCGGTTCGTTTTTTGGAATTTGGAAAGTTTATATATTTTCGCAGCAAGTATTTTTTTCAACCTCTGATATCAAAAAGGAAGATTGATCTTTTTCGGAGTGTTGATGGTCTTATGTAATTGAAAAAGGTAGTAAAAAAAACGACATATATTCAACGAATCAACAAATAGCTATAAAATAATGGATCTAAAAACCATGGATATTATTACAGGAATTTTTGGCTTTCTTTTATAATTCCTTTAAGCACGTAAAAAAGGTATCAAAAATGATAATTTTTGGACAAACCGACCATTGACATGAGAAATGTGGATATTTATTAAAAATTCCAATATACGGATATTTCTCTTTATTTCCTAAATTCTTGCTATTAAAATTAGGTGAGAATAATTGCTGTTATATGCCAAAAAATAAATTTTTTGTTATAAATATTAGTAGATTAGTACTAAGGTTTTCTTATTAAAATAAATTATATTGGTCTTATAATATTATATGATAATTTTTATTTATTACCTGAAATTAATTATTTCATGGAAGTTATTGTAAATAAGCTCAAGCAATTAGGAATGTGTCAAAAACTGTAATAATTGAGTTTAAATTATGATGTTTCTCTTCTAAACATTGATATATTATTTGAAATGTTATGAACTTTAGTATGAACAAAAAAACTGAACAATCTATTGCAACTAAAACAACACTTAATCTCAACCAATATAAATCTGTAAAACAATTCTTATAGAAACAGCAATTATATGTTAGACCAACACCCACGAAATAATTCAGTTCAGATAATAATATATCAGCTTGTTTTAAATTTACTACATTACAAATACTGTACGTAAGATACCCCCGCAATGTTCATAAAATTACTTGAAATTGAAATCTAAATTAACAATTTTAATATTGACAGTTACATGACAGAAATATTTTTACAAAACGCGAAAGTTAACTTAGTTATAGCGGAGCTATATTTTAATCTCAGTTTTGAAAACCAAAAATGCCAATATTTTGACAGGTAATAATAATAAAGTTTTTACAGTCCAATATCAGGTTATTAAATTATATTTTGGTTGGCTGGTTGATAGCCGCAGTAGTTAAGCCCATAAGCCTATAGGATGGTCCTCCTGCTGATGCGATAGAAATTTAAGCCCATAAGTTTGATTCCCAGAGCACATTGATTATATTTCATATTAGTGATTGTATTTTTAATGGCCTCTAAAGAACAGTGCAAAATCCCATAGAGAATAACCATTTGAGTCACGCCAGCAACCAGGCTGGGCAGATCATCCTAGATGGTCGTTAAGTTCGTCACTAGTCAGTTGGTAGGCTTAACGTGGATCACCGTGGTTCAGAGCCAACATTAGGCAGTAGGTTAGCTCTTATTCATTTATTTTTTTAATTGCAGATGGTCACATGTAAAAACTTGTTAGTATATTAAATAAAATAGATATTATATTTGAATAATATTCATATTTTACTAATTATTTGTATTTATATTGATTTTTAAGGAAATCTAAATAAACCTGGTAACATAAAATTGTTTTACGACTGAGACTGTATATAGGATTACGTATATTTAAAAAAGTAATAAAAAATTGATTGCGTATCACGTAGAACATAACTACAACAACCTGAAACTGAAAAATTTACAGCCAAGGAAAAAAAGGGACGCATCACGTAGAAGGTTTACATAAGTTTAAGAGCTCCATGAAATATATATGTATGTTTTTAAGCTAAAATAAGTCGTCTCCAGTATTTACGTCCCAACGATTACTTTTTGTGGACCAGACTGTAAAAAAATAAATTCTCCTCTTATTTTGAACTTTCTTTCACATTTTCCATATTCTCAGACTCCATTAATTGTAATTGTTGAATTACGGAGCATTAAAACAAACCTAGTAGCTGACGGGACAATTGAGACAAATTACAAGAAAAATAATTTATTATCAGTAATAACGACAGAATTTCATAGTCCCAAGAGACCACTTTTTTATGCGTAAAAATGTATTACCAGGGTTACCAGACTAAAAATAATTTCTGCTTGAAACAAATAATCAACTCGAATGACAGTTGTCGGTTCTAAACGAAATCGAAAGTATGTGAAGTAAGGAAAAAAATTTTGATACCCTCATTAATTCCGATGAAGTTCAATGAAGAGGGAAACTTTGACTGAAGAGAATTAATTTTGGATTGGAAAAATTGTGGATTTCAAGTTGATTTAAGTCCCCCGAAAAAGAAAACGATGATATGGCAGGGCTGTATTGGTATGTTTTATTAATAATATATTGATTTTCAGATAAAACAATTCTAATAATACAGTTGTGATTTTAAATTGTAATTTTTTGAATATCCAGTTCCTGGAATGACAGAAAAGATACTGCAGTATAATTATTAATTATTAATTATTTTTTAAAATATTTATAATAGCAATTCAGTAAATTGATACTAATAAGCTATTTGTTTTTGTTCTAAAATGCTATTATTTAAAATTACAAAGCTGTTACTTTACAATAGACACTACGAGCTTAACATCTACGCGACTGCTTTTAATATACGCTGAGTTTTACTTATAACCTCACTGCACTAGATCATATGCTTTTACTTGCTTTAATAGTTTGACTAAGTCATCACTATTTAAGAGTTGAAGAACTTGATTATTGAAATTGAAGAACAACAGTACCTTAGAGTACCTTGTTTGGAATGTGTGTATGACACTACTTTTAATTTGACTAGGACAATCCCAGAGATGAACACCACCCTGGCTTCAAGACTTGTTGGTAAAGTAAATGCTTGTTATATTCTGACAGATCTGAATATATACCAGAAAAAAAGAGTATATTTCTTGGTACGCCAGGTTAGTTCTTCGCTTTTTGTCTTGGTTTCCACCTGAGTTAAAAAAAAGGACCATTGGTCAAGATATTTAGCTGTGTTTCAACACGGGACAACTGGCTGGTTTATATATACTGACTTGCGCTTGATCGATTGCTTGAATATTGCTAAAATGTATATGTACAGATTTATTTCACTGCGTTATTTTTCGACCCAACAATGTGCTTTGAGAATAGCTGTTTGTAGCATGTCGGTTGATTCAGTGTGTCTATCTCTAATGAGTACCATCTGCTAATGTAGCAAAAACACATTCATTGAATATATGAAAGTCCCGAGAGTACAGCAGAAAAAGGACTGGTTCTGATATATTTCCCTGTGGCACACCTATTTGTATTTTCTTCAGGTCAGACCTGAAGTCTGCCAATCCTCATTTTTTATCCCAGGCGTCTGATAGCTCCTTTTAAGTTGCTGGTTCATCTGCACTGCGAGTAGCGGTAGCACTAACATTATTAGCAAGAGGACGCAGGATTTAATAAATTAATTTATATTTAAGTGCTTCTAAGAGATTTTTTGGTTTGATATGTTTTTAGAATTGTCAATGTTGAGACAGAAAAACTAGAAATTGTGTTTATACTTCATTTTGAAATATGTTTCCTTGGGACTTGAGTGGAAACTTTGCAATAGAGAAAAATATTTCTAAATTTATATTGTTACCCTTTTCGTTATATAGTACAAATATATATACAAATATCCAAAGAAAATACAATCAAAAATCATAATTTCTTACATTATCACAGTTACTTACAAATACTCTGAATATTTAAAAAAAATGCAAAATACATTGAGAAGAATTTTTAAAATTTATACAGTCAAAATATTTTTCTTAATTTTTTTACATGATTATCACATATCGATAGATTTTCAACATATACGACATTATACGAGGTAATAACGCATCAAAAGAACGACGTTTATTAGTTATCCAATCATCGATCCATATTCGGTCTGCCAGCTAAGCCATTCTGCATGGATTTCAGCAAATAATAATCACTAGGCGCTATGTTTGGTATTATCTTTCTTTTCCGGTAAGTATACATGGATATAGAACTTACCATTCCAGTTGCAGCAGTATAACCTTCACAACTCGTGCAACCTCATCGTTGTCATGCAAAAGCTATTAAATTATTTAAGTTGTTAAGTTATTTACCTTGTATCCCTTACTCGCTTTTTCTGTGCGAGTATTTTTGTGTGACATTTTATTTCATTTTTAGAACTTTTATCAATCGCGGTAATCTATTTAACGTACTTGTATTTCCATTTTCATAAATAGCTTGTTAGAAGTGATAAAAATTGCGAACTTTTAGCTTCAGCTCTATTTGCAGCAATGTTCCCAATTGCCGGTGATTTGTTTTATTTAGTGTTCCACTCGTTATTATCACTTTTCAACTGGTTGAGCATTTATTTACATATATTAGTGCTAATTTATAGGGCGCATAAAAATGTATTAGTTATCTTGTATAATAATTATTTAACTTAAACTAAGTCGTCAACTGAATTCTTTGTAACATTAAAATCCTACCTCAGCGTTCTTTGCCTGTTGCTATTCTTATAAAGTTGGACTAAGTGGGAGGATCGCCATACTTATTGTTTTCAATGTATAGTAAATTCAAAATAGTAGTGACACGTGTGTTGATATGTATCTGTCTAAATTTGTAAACTGGTTTGGTTTCAGACAATATTATCCTTCTCATTTTATTCTACTTAAAAAGTTTGATCATGTAACCGAAAAAGCAAAAGTTGTCCATTTGTCCAACGTCTGCAAAATTATTCAAATAATTATTGTTACTAATTATAAACCTGCAAACGTTTTAACGCTTTGTTTTAATAAATTGCAAATCGTCGGAGATTTTATTGAAAATATTTCTTGCGCGTTGCAGCTGCACTGAATGTTATTACGGGAACGGTCACTAAAATATTTGAAAATTTAAAAAACAATATAACCTTAAGTTCACCAAAAAGAAATCGTGTTTATGCAAAGCAGGTAACGAATCAGGATCAGCTTGTTGTTAGCTGTATCAGAGATCAAATATACGAAATGTAAAAAACAGATAACAAAATCAAGGAAGAATTATTATATCAATTTATATATTTACATGAGCCACAAATATTTCAAAATGGTACATTGGGTCGCTCATGGCAAGATGATAATAAATAATGTCTAAACACAACAAAAGTTGATCGAAAAAGGTAAACTTTGGAATAACTAACGATTAGATTTTCTTAGCCGTAACATTTATTAATATTTCATTGCAGACATATAGTTCTTCATGATGGAAACAGGAATGCTTTTACTTCTGGTGCAGAATTAGTGTTTTCCTCTAAGTCCTGGGCAGACTACCATAGAGAAATGAGCCATAATTTGTTTTTGCAGTAGTTTGAAAATCTGCTTTTAAAGAACTTGGAGGAAACATCAGTTATTGCTATGTAGAATGCCCTATATCATAATACACTGGTGGAGAATATCCCAACAAGTGCATCAACAAAGGCTGCAATTAAGGAATGGTTTATAGTATATAAAATATGTTTCAAGGAAATCATGCTAAAGAATAAACCATTTGAAATTGTTGCTCAGTAAATATGTATGAAAAATTTAATTGAATTTTATGTAATTTACGTTTAAGAAATAAGCCTGAGAAAAGATACATAGTAGATCAGATTACTTAACGTTATGGCCACAGAGTATTATGTCTTCCTCCCTATGACTGCATATTTAGTCCAATTGAGTTGATATGGGGTATTGCAATAAACGTTCAGGTCGAGAAGGATATTCAACGTAGGAGTGTCTGGATTTATGGAAGAAGTTATTGTCGAATATAACACCTTCCGTTTGTGTGAGCTCGATCAGACACATTGAATAAGAAATTAAGAAATGGTAGAACCTTGAGCAAGTTTTTAATAGATTGGAAATAATCAGCTTAGTTAATAACTTGATTAGTGTTTCTGAAAGTGACAGTGATTGAACAAATGAATGAATATTGGTTTTTGATTCAATGCTGACAATTACCAAGACAGGGTGATGAAGGAGGAAACAAATAAAGGTCAGTATAAAATTAATATACTTTAATTGCAGGAAACTGTATTATATAGTGTGAAAGCTTCATGAACATCTGTGTTATTGTTCAGAATATATATGAACATTTGGTTAACATGTATGAGGACAGAAATAATACTAACTCTTTTACAGATATGCAAATGCATTAAGGAGAATGCAGTGATTAAATGTAGTTTCATCAAAAAAGATGTATACAGATAGTAACAGGACAAACTAAAGATAAATATAGTAATATTGTAATGATTTTGCAAGGATACATTGCATCGAAAGAAACAAGAACTAAGCGTAACACCTAAATATGTTCTCTAATGAAAGTAAAATAGAATACTCACATATACAGTTATTAGTTAGATGGATTAAGTTTTTGGAGGATACCACTATACAAAAAAAACGCACCTAGAACCCTCTTTACTAGTGTAGAAAAAAGTTCAATGTATATATAATGAAACAACTCTAACCTATAAATTATTAAGGATATATATTTAATTGTATTTTAAAGTTCTTTGATAATATATGCATTAGTTTTACCATAGTGTTAAAATAAATTATAATACATAACATTTTTTTTCATTATTTTTTTAAATAAAAATTTTGTTATATGTCAGAACCAAAATGTACTAAAACTCAGAGTTGCTGCAGCAACATTTTAATAGACTATATGTTATGTTGCATTTTAAATTGTTTTTTTATAATTGGATATTGTCGAGATAAAACATGTTGACATTGTTAAAAGTAACACATAACCAATACCTAGTCAGTATAAATGAAAATGATGCCATTTTAATATGAATTTGGTGTGATCTTTTATAAATTCTTCAAAACTTTTTACTGACTTCTTGAGGTATATTTTTAGTTGATATACTAACTGACTGTATCGATAGGGACCTCCCAAAATTTTAATTATCCTTGTAGGCGTCTGTCTTAACTTATAAGGTATTTTATTATTAGCTGTTTTCATCCCTTAACTCAACCTACGGAGAGTAACAATAAACATTGGACAAAAAAAAATCAACTTTGAAAAACATATTTCTCTTTATACTTTCATTAAGTTCTCCTTTTTTTACAGAATTTCGACATTTTAATTAATGTTTGAGCTGAACTTTTTTATATAATTTATTCTCGTTTATACCTACACAAAAGCGAGAAACAACCTTTAGCCTTTAGTCAGTTGACTGTTTATTTACGTTTATGAAGTTTAAAGTTTATAAATGATTATATTAGCTTGTCTTTCAGAATAATTGTCAGCCGGCCTATACACTTATTATCACAAACTATATATAGGGAGGTGCGCGGACAAAAAGGTTTACTATAGATATAGACTTTAGAGTGTGATTTGGAACAAGATATTTTATTCAGGAGATCAGTTACTGAAGCGATCTGCCGTATGTCTACAGCAGGACAAAATAATAAAAACACCATTCAATAGAGTAAATCTTGTTATTGCTCGTTTGTAACACATCGTTCGTGTAAATAATGTGACGCCTATGTATTGCTCAGTTTGCATGCAAAGACTAATATGCTATATTTGATTGCTTTCTAAGTTTTGTTATATGACGATAAAATAAGCGATTGGTGAAATGTTAGACTTCTAAAGCTTTTGTAGACGCTTTGCGATAGGCGATTACGACACTACTCAGGGCAAAACAATATAGGCCAAGAAGAGCAATAAGTGACAACCAAACTGGCACAACGTTAAAAAGATGTGGGCACAAAACTACCGCAGCAAGAGAGACAGCAGAATTTAACATTCACTTGATTAATATCTATGGAAGGATTGCGACTGGGAAACAATATAAATGGTATCCAACGCTAAGCTGCAGGAGAATTGGAGCAACGATCATGAAACCTCGGTAATTCAGGATTGGGATAATGTGGTATTGTCCGTTGATTCATCCTTTATATTGTTTCCTATGGGTGGTCGATTTTCTGTATGAAGAACTTCAAAAGAAGTCTACGATTCTGTGAGTTCCTGATTCCTACATTCAAAAATCGGGGAGGTTTCGTGATGATTTGGGCGGCAATATCGTGAGACTCCGATGGTGTTCTCATTCACATCATGGGGCGAACGATATTCGAAGATGATAGTGCGGCCATACATACAGCCAAACATGTTCGGTCTTTGAACATTTACCATAATCATCGCCAGACCTTAACATAATTTAAGTTTTGGGCGGTTTTAGAATATAGTGCTACAAATAGATCTTTATTTCTAAAATTACTCAAGCAATTGGCGAATTTTGTGGCACAAGAATGGGACAGCATTATTTCGACACTCTACAAACCTACTCCACGAAGAATCGCAGCTATGTTACATAAAAGATTTGCCTAATAGATTATTAACAAATAAATATTATATATAACCTGTTCAAAGTTATTTTGTACATACGTTATCTAAATTTGTGACGAAAACCTCGCAACGTTGCCGCATCAACTCTGAGTTTTAGTTCAGGTTGGCTTTGACATACAACAAAATTCTAATCCAAATAAAATAATTTAACAAAAATGTTGTCAAATATAATTTACTTTAACATTGTAGTATACCTAAAAACTACAGTAAATTATAAAGCCAAAATAGGTTTATAGGTTAGTGTTCTAACGTCTTGTCACTATTGGTTTGAAGAATGTTGCATACGTCTGACAACCGAACGACTTTGAGAGGTTGACGGAAAATACTGTCTTATTCTAAAAAGAATTTACAAATCACGGGAGGCAATACATTAAACATCTTGATGACGTATGTTATGCACAAAAAAACTTTGTATAAATCATATTTATCAGGTGTTCATATTATTTTGTTCGTACTTTATATAAATACCATAAAAAATACCTATAGCATATTAGAAAATTTGTTAAAAAACTAAGTATAATAACAAAAAGATTGTCGTTAATTTTATAATGGCTATTTTATTTTGTTACGCTAATTATTGTTAATCAGGGTAAAATTGTTTAGTTAAAGAGAGAAAAGAGAAACAACGTCCATTGCCTAGAGTAATAAGATTCTCGGGAATAAACTAAATAAACATCTCATTTGTCTACTTTAAGCTTTTCTAGAAAACCTCCCTTTTCCTCCAGTAAATAAGAGGTATTACAATAAGCCTTTAGAAAATACTGTTCATTTGTACAATGCACAGTTCTGGGCGTTCGGGTTCCTTGCTCTCTGCTCGAGAAGGGAAAATTTCCTTCTTAAACAGTTCCGTTCGCCGAATTTCCTTTTACGTTACGCCGTTCGCCACTGATCAAAATTTTATGTGCTTTTTCTATAGGGCTGGAACGGTTCTAACGATCCAGGAAACATTACGGGATCTCGCCCGTTTTCACTCAGCTTTTAATCAGTTATTTCGAGCAACAAAAGACCATATTAAAGATATTTTATGCCTTAGCGAGGTATAAAATGACGGTGAGAGTACAGATGACAATGAAAACCTTAGTATAAAATTGTGTTTGAATAATTAGCAATTTATAATAAAAACCCTATTAAAATAGCTTGCTAATGAATCCGTAATAACAGAAAATTGGTTAGTTCGGTAAACTCATGTTGCAAATGGGTCATTTAATGGTTTATTTTTGTTGATATTTTTTCCACTACACTTAGAAATGCAGAAGCAAATTTTGATATATTCGAATCATTGGACAATTGTGGGTTATGCTTAAAATTTTTTGTTTTCGTAACGTGGACCAGTGTGCTTAAATTGAATCTGTTCAGTGAAATACTGATGAATCTGATCATCGCCAATTGTTCCAGAAAATATATTTGTTTGAAAATATATTGCGATTTTTTATTCATACATCCAATTATTCATTGCATAGAGTGAAGTGAAAAGTGTGGTCGTAAGGAAACGGTTCATACTATATGATTTTTTGGCAATCTCGGCAAAGGGAAAGCTAAACCTTTCTGGCGGTTAATCTTGGCTTTCCCACCGTTTGCGGCGCTTACTGACCACGACCATTTTGGGTTGTAAGACATGCACTTTTAACTGCTATATTCACGGTTGTAAAATGTCGATTAAGTTTTTTTTATTAACCTGTGTGGTGCCCATACATCCAGCTTCTGTTTGTATTCAGCAGCTCAAAAGAGGTATCAAATAGATTTCTAGCAACAGTGCTCGATCGTTTTAAATATTTTATGCACAATTTCGAAAATGTATGATTCACATAATGTGCACATGTGGTGCACCTTTGATAAAGAGATAGCCAAAGGAGAATCGGCGAAACCAAAACTGAAGTTGACTGGATATTACAGTATCAAAACCATAGGTATTATTGATATTTTCCCGATAACCTGTAATATATAGCAAATTTTCTCTTTTCACTTTTGACTTAAGTTAAAAGGAATAAATTCAAATATTTATAAATCGGTTAAATAAATTTTTTAGTACAATTATTTCAAAATTAGTTTACAATTTGTTAAAACCATTTCTGGAAAAAATATTTTTTTCTTTTATCTAGACCTAAACCATACCAAATTTAAAATAAATTACCAATCATAATCCTATTTCAAAAATAATATTTTGTACTATAATTGTATTTTGTAATTGTGTTCTGTGTAAAAATGATATTTGTTGTCCTCAACGTGTTTGATAGGTAAATTTTTGATATGCTTATTAATTTGTTTGATATCTGTTCGTTTTAGACTGTTAAAATTTATCTCGAGGTGCAAAGCAGTTTAATAGTGTAGTTTCTTTGAAACATGATCACCATTAATTCTGCTAATTCATTCAATGTCAAAGAAATATATTTCTATAGACATCACGTTTATATTCATTTTATCCATTTAAGTATATATATTTTCTAAGATATAAAGCAGTTTTAGTGTTAATACTTACATTATAGGAAATGTTCAATTTAGTTATTATTGCAATATTTACAATTTATATTTAATCGAAGGTATTAATAAGAGTATGCGAGATTATAGTAGTTAATTTCTGGCTATATCTAAGAATTAGGCTTTTTGTAGAGATTAACTTGCCACCTTCTGGTATGTATTTATATCTCACTTAGTGCAAACACCATCAATATATTATAAAAGTAGAATATTTTTCTATTGGGCTTTGAGCAGTTGCGAATTTTTAGTTAAATGGCTCTGCCAACATAAAATATTGTTATGCTTGATAATATAACAATAGAACAATATACATTACATTAATCTATCAATTACGTATTAATCCTGTGACAATTTAGAGGTTCAAATTATTTAAGATTAATGCAACTGTTTCACGTTGTTATGAAACTCACGTTAATATTTTTAAGAAAATGTTATGTTATTTATGTTATGTTATGTTAAATGGTCTCTAATTAAATAAGAGTGCCAACACTTCGATGCTTCAATGGGATTTGAGTTGTTCCTCATATTTTGTTGTGAAATTCCTAAATTATTCTGTGACAGCAGTGTAACATTTTCTTCCAAATAACTAATATATTCTAATTCGAGTTCCCTTCTCTCACCAATACTTTTTTAAATATCTACCATCTTTAAGGAAAAGTTCTGTATTACTACAGAAAAATATGATTTGGAGCTGGTTTTTATTGCGTGAAGAAAAATAGAATATTGAAGTATGCTGCTGACATTCTCTTGATAATCCGAAGTGTTTTATCCACCTCTTCATTCCAAACATTTATTGCTCCGCGTACAATACAAAGTCATTATGTTCGAGCGCCCGAAACAGATCCTCTTCCATTACTTTTATTCCAGATAAACACAGAAATGTCCCTCGATCCATAACGTAATTCGTAGCACAACAGACTGAAGGAGAGACAGAGAGAGAAAGGAAATAATAAAAAAAGCGGGGCCGCACTTTCAACTTCGGATTTCTCGGAAGTCCCCTATCCATAGCCGTATCCCGTCCACCCCCGTACACCCCACCACCCTTACTTACTCTCTCTCTCTTATTCTCTTGTTTTAACTTTTAACTCGAAAGTTGAAAATGTGTTTGAGCATCTGAATAATTTGTCGAGGTTCGGGGCGTTCCCTTCTCGTCTCTGTTACGCTCCGGAGTAAAGGAAAAAAATTCACCCCTCTGGCTTTTAAATTGATCGGAAAAACGCCAACATTCGATTCGAAAAATGCGAAAAACCGTCACGATTATGGAGACTTTCTTCAGAGGCTTTTGAGAGAGCGTTTCAGCTAAATCTTAATCTAATTATTTCCAAAATAAGAACTATTGGCTTATTTATATTTATTAAATTTATTGCTACTTATGGTGCTATAAGAAACTGTTTATATTCTAACTTAAAAGGTCAATTGAAATGTCCCCGGCCTGACACATAGATGGTGCTACTAGAATTAAATCCATATATTTTTTAGTCAGCCCTAACCCTTAAAAGATGCATGTATAACTTTAACAGCTGTCGGATAATTAGTTTGTGAATTATAGCATTTTGACTGAAGCAACTTTTGTTATTGTGAAAAAGTAGATAAAAAGGAATTTCGCGTGTTGACAGAATATTGCTTTTTGAAGGATATATATTTGAAGGATGCCGAGTCTCCGGATACTGCCCCAGGAAAATCAACCATCAAGGAATGAAATGAGCACCGAAGACGGTGAACTCTGTGGACGCCCAAAAGTGGTTGTTACCGACGAAAACATTTTTAAAATCCACAAAATGCTTTTGAATGACCGTAAATTGAAATTAAATGAAATATAAATTGTATCATTCACGAATATTTGGGTATGAGATAGCTCTGTGCAAAGTGGGTGCCGCGCGAGCCCACTTTTGACCAAAAACAGCAACGGATTGATGATTCGGAGCATTGTCTGAACATGATCAAGCCTGATAAACCCGAGTTTTTGCGTCGATATGTGACAACGGATGAAACATGGCTCCGTTATACTGCATATTCTGCATCAATCAGCTCCAAAGCGTGGGAAAACGCAACAGTCGGCTGGCAAGGTTATAGCGTCTGTATTTTGGGTTGAACATGGAATAATTTTCATTGACTAGTTTGAAAAAGAAAGGACCATCAACAGCAACTATTAGATAGCGTTAGTTGGACCGTTTGAAAGAAGAAGGCTGAAAAACGGCCGCGTTTGAAGAAAAAGAAAGTGCTGCTTCACCAGGACAATGTACCGTGTTAGAAGTCAGTGAAAACGATTGCAAAAATCCATGAATTGGGCTTCGAATTGCTTTTTTATTCACTGTATTATCCTGATCAGGCCCCCAGCGGATATTTCCTCTTCTAAGATCTCAAAATAATGCTCGCTGGGATTAAATTTTCGTCGAATGAATAGGTGATCGCCGAAACTGAGGCCTATTTTGAAGCAAAGGATAAATCGTACTATAAAAATGGTATAGAAAAGTTGGACGATCGCTATAATCAGTGTATCACCCTTGAGGGGAATTATGCTGAATAAAAAAAACTAATTTTGCCAAAACATTTGTTTTACTATGGTAGGCCGGACACTTTTCAATTGACCTGTTATAAATGTTAATTTTATATGTTAATGTATTTATTCAGGAAAATATAAAACAGTATACAATGAAAATATTATGCTGGTTCAGACAATTATATGGCTTGGTGAATGAAGCTAAGACAAAACCAAATAGCTATGGTTTACATGATATGACCGTTACTTATTAGCGTTAATTAAAAATATAAAGTACAATAGATAATAATTAAGAGCAGCGCTGGTTTTACTTGAACAGATGGTTGAGCAGTCAATAACAGCACGTCTGAACTGAACGCTGATCATTGACGGAATGATTCGAAGTACCTTTCAATAATATCCCAGTTAAACGCCTCGGGATTGCTGGCATCCCCCCCGTTTTTAACATCTGGTATAATATTTTCCGGGAATTAAGAAATTAACGGCATTTAAAAGTAACTGCACCGTTTTATCTCAACAGGAATCACCTAAATATAACACATATTGGAATGCACACATTCTGTACAGCTTGTGTATTTGAAACCACCATATACTATCCAATATTTATCATTAGCTATTTATTTGCAAATAAAAGTACTAAAATTAGTACGGTTTTCCTTTAACCATCATCAATAGAAAAAGTTACTATATATATAGCTATAAGAAAAGCTTTCTAGATTATTTGATCTGAATTAGGCTCTGTCCACTTCTTAGTATACTTTGGTACACATTCCTTCGTTGCTAACGTACTATTGTTACTCTATATGCCCGCAGTTCATATATTGATTAATGTCATCAATTTGTTCAAACTATTTTCTTAAAAAATATACCATATTGTTAATGTATTTTAATGGGAGAATATATTAGTTCTCTCTTCTATTAACAGTATCTTGTGTTTAGTATTCCATTGGTCTACTCTGTAACCACAGTGGATTTTCTTTGCCCTCTTTGATTATTCTTAATTCATTATGTGCTATCTGTCATGTGTTATGTGTCATGTGCTATCTCTTTTTTCTACATCTGTGTCTACTTTTCTCCATTTTGTGACTTTTACTTTGTCCACTATTTTCTTAATTTTTCCAGTATCTCTTCAATCAACTCATGCTTTATCCACAACTATTCAATCTTTTAAATTCCTTGTTATGTTAATCAATTTCCCCGCTAATATGGCTTCCGTCAGATACAGTTCTATAGTTTTTAGCAATTAGTGAATTACATGACTTGAATTTTGAAATCAGAAATTATTTTATTTTATAAATTGATATAGTTTCATTACTTCGATATTCCTATATAATTTTTGATATTTTTGTTGATTATTAAAACAAGCAACTCCCACGAAAAACTTTACTGCATAAATTTTGTGGTGAAAAATACAATTCGTGGTGAGTCATTGATTATGATCTTCAAACTCAACCGTTTTAGAAGTTTTCGAGTTTGCACATGATATTGGAAGCAATACTTATAGCTTAAGCTTATTTTATTGAAAAATAAACAATTTCTTTACAGATTTCCTTAAAAATTGGGCCACTTGAGTTCAAAAAGAGATAATTAATTTTATAGAAAATTAACAATATCTAATATGTGTGGATGTTCTCATTTTTAATATACGATAGGACGTTAATAGCACAGTGAGGGATTTTGCTTTGAGAGGTATGAAATAGGCATGGACAACATGAAGTTTCGTTGGGCAACCCCATATTAGGACACTGTAGGTGTACACACCATGTTTTCTGTATATCGTCGAAAGTTCTGTTCCTTTCTTTTTGGTATGCTTAACAAATATAATCTTATAATAATAACTGTAATAATCGTCACTGCCAATCATCCGTACCCTCTATGTGAATAGCTGCATGACAAGTTTAGTGTGGATACCTTCTCGCGTTGGTATACCGAGAAATGAGCGCACCGATAGTGCGGCTAAATCGGCAGCCTCCTCTCCCCTCCCCATCGCAAATATTTATATCCATACTGACGTTATCCCATTACGAGAAATCGATTATCTCCATAGAATCTAGCCTACGCTAAGTTAAGTGTCACTGTTCAAATAACCATTAACACTTTGGTATGGGTGCTATTTTGTGCTTCATTATGGTTGTGTTTGTAGTCTTGTATTGGTGTCCATTTTTAAATCGCATATACACTATTTGTACTTTTAGTATTAATTGTATTTATTAATTAATATTTTATTATATATATATATATATATATATATATATATATATATATATATATATTATATGTTTGTTTCCGACCCTTTTGTATTAACACCGTACTGTTGTGTAGCCGCGAAATGACCGACGAAACGATAAAAAAAGAAAACATAATCAGAAATATACAAGCGTCGCTCTCAAGGCGACAAAAGGGCCTCTCTATTACTGCCAAAATTAATTATAGTCCTATGTAGAGCATACGTAATTAAATTTAATTTATATTGTTCCACAGTTAGTAAATCTGTTTGATTTAGTAACTGTCTCTGTAACTCTAAACTTATAGGAGCTTTTGATCGGCTGAGGCTGAATGCCATTCCAAGCATCAAATCTAATTCGGTTATATTTTGAAGACTTAACATCAGTCTTATAGCTTTCAATGGTTCAATGATCAAGACTAAAGAACGTCATGGTAACAAAATGGTTTAAAATGCTAAACGGCAGGGGTTACTGATGAAAATTCAATAAAAATTAAAAAAGGCAAAAATTTAAATGTGAACCTAGTCGCAATTTATGAGGGACATATGAAGTGTCAGATAAACTGAATAACAGAAAATCGAAAAATCGTTAGTTAAATGCCGCTTGGTACTTATGAATTCAACCTTTTCTACGACGAATGTACAAATTATTTTGGTCGCAAGACTGTATCTGTTACTGTATCTAATCAGGTTCGTGTCTTAATTACGAAATGAAGAAAATTAGATAAACAGTTAATACTGATTGCTTCCGGCGACAAAGGATTAATTTGAACCATGTATTGATCGAAAAACTTCCAAAATATGCCCATAGACATGAAAAAATATTTTGCATTATGAGAAAGTGCCGTCCCATTACATCAAAACTAACCGTACGCCCCAGATCTGCCTCTATCCAACTGCCACACTTTTCTGTGGATGTATACAAAATATATGGAATCAAACGACCGATACTTTTAATAAATATATTTTAACTATCCATTGTAAATCAATTTTAAAATTGTTTTCTTTAAGGAAGAAACCGGAAAATAATTTCCGACATATCTGCAACAGTATAAAAATATTACAGAGGGAAAGTGTTTTGTTTACTTTTTCGGTAAAATATATTGTACCTTATACAGCATTATCTACACCACACAATTGAAATTAACTTTAAGTTAACTATTGTCGAAGCGACAGTGATTTCCATCGTCGTATACTATACGCAACATAGATAAAACAGATCGGAATATAAATCAGTCGAAAACGCCCCAAACGATACGTTCTCATCATAGACAATATTCATGACGTTAATCCTATTCAGCTTTGAGACCGTAACACGCCGTTCACGTTTTACGAGGTGTACGCGTCCCAATTTCCAGCCGCCAGAAAAGCGGAGGCAACCGGAAAAAATCGGCAGAGCGCGCGAGTCTCGTACTACCCACACTTCCGTCTTCGCCCCGCCACCCATCTGCCCCAACAACATAAAACAAATCAGCCTATTTATATTCGGCAAACAAAAGAGGCGTAATTAGTTAATTTGCACCTCTGTCGTTTCGGGTCTTAATTTAAAAGCGAGTCGACGTTAAACGCCGAAGAGTGTAACGTGGAGGGCGCGTACAATAGAGCTCGTCGAGGGGGCCGGTGGTGATGGTGGCGGTGCCGGTAGTGAGGAGAGGAGAGCGTGCGTGGTGCGTGTACGGCATTAATCCCGCTTCGAAATTTGGCTGTTCCGCCAGTAAATTCCAGGAAAATTGCCTAAAAAATGACAAACTTAATGTTAACGTTCCGCGTTCTAATGAAGTCAGCTTGCACAACTAGACGTGCATCAAATATATTTGCTGTAATCGTATTTGTCTCTCCGAGGAGCTATCTTGGAGTTAACCAAGTCAGAATATAGCTTTGTTTTAAGTCACGAAATTAGGAATTTGGTAAAAAGAGAAACGGAGCATCATATGTTTATAAATTGTGAGGTAATATATTTAGTATATTATATTTAGTTTTGCATTATATCTTATAATTTAGGTCTAGATATATGATTTTAGTTTATATATAATATATGAGGGCGATCCGATAAATATATAGGTAATAAAAGTAAAACGACAATTTTGGAAAATTAAAGCGATTATTTCTGAGATCATAGCTTAGTTTTCGTTTCATCACTATATAATTCATAATGTTACAAATATCAGGTAGAAAGACAAACGAGAATTATATGCATATAAATTGTGATTATCGTCTAAGTAATTATTTTTGTTTGAACCTAATACAAAGCTGTGCAGATTATTTTTAATATATTTTCTCTTCTTGAGCTTGACGCCTATTGCCTCCGTAATGCAAATAATTAGCTGTGTGTGCATAGGACATTACTGTAGAACCAATTGTAACCGTTATGTAAACTATTTTTTAATATGCGAAATTCATGTATGTAGACGTTAAACGCCAAAGAGTGTAACGTGGAGGGCGCTTACAATAGGCCTCGTCGAGGGGGCCGGTGGTGACGGTGGCGGTGCCGGTAGTGAGGAGAGGAGAGCGTGCGTGGTGCGTGTACGGCATTAATCCCGCTTCGAAATTTGGCTGTTCCCCCAGTAAATTCCAGGAAAATAGCCTAAAAAATGACAAACTTAATGTAAACGTTCCGCGTTCTAATGAAGTCAGCTTGCACAACTAGACGTGCATCAAATATATTTGCTGTAATCGTTTTTGTCTCTCGGTGGAGCTATCTTGGAGTTAACCAAGTCAGAATATAGCTTTATTTTAAGTTACGAAATTACGAATCTGGTAAAAAGAGAAACGGATTATCATATGTATATAAATTGTGAGGTAATATGTTTAGTATATTATATTTAGTTTTGCATGATGTCTTATAATTTAGATCTAGAGATATGATTTTAGTTTATATATAATGTATGAGGGCGATTCGATAAATACATAGCTAATAAAAGTAAAACGACAATTTTGGAAAATTAAACCGAATATGCTATTGATTTTCGAGATTATAGCTTAGTTTTCGTTTCATCACTAAATAATTCATAATGTTACAAATATCAGGTAGAAAGATAAACGAGAATCATATGCATATAAATTGTTATTATCGTCCAAGTAATTATCTTTGTTTGAACCTAATACAAAGCTGTGCAGATTATTTTTAATATATCTTCTCTTCTTGAGCTTGACGCCTATTGCCTCCGCAATGGAAATAATTAGCTGTGTGTGCATAGAACATTACTGTAGAACCAATTGTAACCGTTATGTAAACTATTTTTTAATATGCGAAATTCATGTATGTAGACGTTAAACGCCAAAGAGTGTAACGTGGAGGGCGCGTACAATAGGCCTCTTCGAGGGGGCCGGTGGTGATGGTGGCGGTGCCGGTAGTGAGGAGAAGAGAGCGTGCATGGTGCGTGTACGGCATTATCGAAATTTGGCTGTTCCGCCAGTAAATTCCAGGAGAATTTCCTAAAAAATGACAAACTTAATGTAAACGTTCCGCGTTCTAATGAAGTCAGCTTGCACAACTAGACGTGCATAAAATATATTTGCTGTTATCGTTTTTGTCTCTCAGTAGAGCTATGTCGGAGTTAACCAAGTCAGAATATAGCTTAGAATTACAAATCTGGTAAAAAGAGAAACGGACTATCATATATATTAATTGTGAGGTAATATATTTGGTATATTATATTTAGTTTTGCATTATGTCTTATAACTTAGTGTCGGAACGCTTGTTATAGTGAAAAAAAAATGAATGAAAAGTAATTTCGCGTGTTGATAAAATATTGCTTTTTGAAGAGAAAAAATAGAGTTGAAGCAAAAACTTGGCTTGATGCTGAGTTTCCGGATATTGCCCCAGGAAAATCAAATATTAAGGATTGGTATGCTAAGTGTAGACGTAGTGAAATGAGCATCCACTACGGTGAACGCAGTGGACGCCCAAAAGAGATTGTTACCGACGAAAACATAAAAAAAATCCACAAAATGATTTTGAAAGACTGTACATTTAAATTGAATGAAATATCAGATATCTACAGCATCTATAACACTCTAAAGATATCAACTGAACCTGTACATCATATCATTCACGAATATTTGATTATGAGAATGCTCTGGGTAAAGTGGGTGCCGCGCGAGCTCACTTTTCACCAAAAACAACGACGGGTTGATGATTCGGAGCAGTGTTTGAAGATGATCAAGTGAAATATGCCCGAGTATTTGCATCGACATGTGACAATGGACGAAACATGGTTCCATCATTTCACTACGTACTCTTCATACGATGTTACCGCTCCAAAGCGTGGGAAAAGGTAACAGTCGGCTGGCAAGTTTATTGCGTCTGTATTTTTGCATGCGTATGGTATAATTTTTATTGAGTACCTTAAATGAATAATTGATAATTTCCAACACAGAGTAATAAAGGAAGAAACCACTTAAGATGAGTATTTAGTTAATATAGAACAACTGTATAGAATCATAGTATGATATAGTCATGTGCATAGATATATGTGTAATTGTTTAGAATTTACAAGACCATTATGTAATAATGAGAGAGAATTGATAGTAAATGTTTTGTATATATAGTAAATGCATTAGGAAGAAAGAAGTGATTAAATGTGATTTTATAAAGGGAAATGTAAACGGGAAATAACTGAAGAATGTTAGAAAATAACTTAACAAGGAAACATAGGAACGCAGGGAACAAAAATTAAACAAAAAAGGATTGATATGCTCTCTAATGAAAATAAAATTGATCACTTGGATATATAATTGTTAGTTACGTAGATTATGGTTCCAGGATATAGCACTAGATAAAGAATTGTGCTTAGATCTCTACAATGTAAGTTATGTGGATAAAGACATAAATGTAAATATAATAGAACAACCTAACCTACAAACAATTGCGGCTGTTTAGTTAACTGTTATGAACTATATAGTTTTAATTTTCAAATAGTCGAATATATTTTTATAATCCAATTTTCACCAATTTAAGCATCACCTCTATTCAAGACGCTATAAATTCATCATCAGACCCAGCGAATATTATAAATCAATCGATAAAGAACAGCAACAGCAAGGGTATCATTTAATTTAGAGACAGCTGCAACAACTGCGATAGCAACGGCGGCAAGAATAGCGGCGGTAGCAGCTTGCATTCCTGCAATGCGCCCGCCATTTTTACATTCGGAGATTAATGGTGTACATCCCTCCTTTCGCCCGACCATCGCTTGCCGAGTTGCGTTTTATAGTCGCGCAAAAACATTTGATACACCATATTGTTATTAGTTATAAAGGGCTACGAGTAGGTTAATGGTGTTAGTACAGTATAACGTTAGACTTAATGGACTGGCAAATAAAAATTTCGTGTACATAATATGTTTCGTATGGGCTACATTTTTTTCTAACGCGTCTATTTTTATTTGGTGATGCTATCAGATAATTTCCACAAAACAAACTAGTTATTGACGATACACAATGTAAAAAAAACGTTGTGTTCAATTTTGTATTATTTATAGTATGGTTTAATCTCCTCTTTTCACATGAAATCTTGATAATGTTATTTGTATTTGCACGTTTTTTCATCTAAAGTTATTTTATTTAATTATATGATATTTCTGTTTCATTCTACAAGGATCAATTCATATTTATTGAGAATAAAAAAAAGATAAACATGGAAAATAATTAAATTATTTTCTTAATTAATTATATAGTTACCAGCCGTTGTCGGGTAACCTACAATTTGTCTTTTCAATAACTTAAATCTAGATATATTACAGAAGGACTAAAAAGTCCTGGGCCTAACATATCAATGCGTTAATTTTATTGCGTTTATCGGTTTTTCACTTTGTACTAATATTCAGAAGAAAGCTGTTAAAATTTCAGGATGTTCTATACATAAGTCTGTGAGTTACAGTGCTAACAGTGAAACTACTTTTGTTATTTTCAAAACAATGGATCAAAAACAACTTCGTGTTTTTATTTTACACTACGTCTTAATGGGAAAAAATACCGTTTAAGCGAAGCACTGGCCTAAAAAGTGTTATAGGGACTCCTCAGAGACAACAATAAAACGTTTATTGGCTTCAAACGTGGATCAAAAGATGATACGGAACGCAGTGGGCGTCCAAATTAGGTGGTAAAACCAGAAAATATATGAAAAGAATCCGAAAAATCGTTTAGAATGATAGTTTAGATAGAAAGTTTAAAGGTTTAAACGTAAAAAACCGGAATTTTTGGATCAATATAAGAGAGCGGATGAAACCTGGATCCATCACATCATTCCGATCTTCATCTGAGTGGACAGCAACTGGTGACAGGCCTATTTTGAGGGAAAAGATAAATAGTCCTACAAAAGTGATATTGAATTATTAGAGCAGCGCTGGAATGATTGTGTGTCTCCTGATGGGGATTACGTTGATGAATAAAGCTAATTTTGAACAAAAAAAGCGTTTTATTTTTTACACCTGGGACTTTTCAGTCCATGTATTATATAGGAAGATCGGCCCTATCTTGGCATCTACTGTAATAATATGTATATGCTAACACTGCCGTTTTTCTGTTAAATGTACCTCACCAGACTACAGTACACAAGATCAAATGACTTGATTCTATTGAGTCTGTGTTCTGCTCTGGTGGTATACAACAGTTATAAAACACTTATTATTAAGATGATAATGATGTCTCTTCTCATATCTCCTTACGATTTTCTTGGTTTCTTGATGCTTGATGCCTTAAGGACAATTGTTATCTGAAGGTCTCGGTCTTAGTAATCAGTCCTATAATATCTGGGTGCAACTATAATACTTCTCAAAACATCGTTCTGGGATATCTATTGTTATCTATATTACTTTTCGCGCGGAACATCCTTTTAATTGAATTCTGCATGTCCATATCGGTTTCAATATTTGTTCGCATAACAGTAATTGGTTATGTACTGCTAATTGTAATTTTTACATCAAGCTTCATTCTGAGATGCTTAACGTTACAGCTATATGGAATGATAGTATTAAATATTGTTGTTGGTACATGTGCGGTTCGATTATACGTGAACTGCACATACACCTATTTATTTTCATTAATTCTTATTTTCCCTGTTTAAGTCCAATTATGTATACTACCAGTTACCTGTTGTAGTTTTCGTGTGGCTTTTTCGCTATTGTCTGCCACAACATGAACCGAAGCGTCATCAGCAATTGTAACCATTTTCAACTAGTAGTAGAAGATATTTTTAATTATATATTAGAGTTTTTATTACTAAATACAGTCTGCTCCTTTATTTGGCCTAACCATTATAATATCTAATAAAATACCTGTGTAATTTATTGAGTAAATATCTAATACTAATTAGAGAAAAACAAAATATTTTTGAAATATTAAAATTGAACCTACTGCAAAATTAATATGAGGAAATCACTGAACAGTAAAAATTAATCAAATTTACAGCTGCCCAGTCCAAACAATACAAAAATAATAATATAATTTTGAGATATATACACAAATTAAATAACAAGCAAAACAAATCTAATTTGTTGAATTTACAGACTTCATAGTGATCAGTTAATACTGTAAATAGACAAATAGGTTTAAGAATGCATTAAGCTTAATTGTATGTATACAGTAGAATATAAAATACGTGTAGTAGATAGGTTAAATAAGTTAAGAAAACAAACTAGTTCATTTTTATTTAGTTATCACAACGATTATTATGAACACATTTTTACTTTAAAATACTTTTTATTGTGTTAAAATTCTAAGTTTGATTATTTTCCGTGAGTTTCTGATATGTAAGTCGGTTCAATTTATCTGTTAAAAATTTTTAAATTATAATTCTGTTCTTCTAAGGTATCAAAAATCATTACTATTATTATTTGCCGACAAATAAATGTTCAAACACTTCTGACCACAAAGGAGATGTATTCGTAGTCATATTATGCAATTTTATGAATATAGCCTATCGTTTGTCTTCGTTTTGGACCGACTTGAAGTCGCTTTTATTAACTGCGAACAATGACATATTTTGGCGTGTCCCGTATGAACTTGCACTTTAATTCATCAAAACATCCTCGGAAAATTAAAATTCCTGTTTTATAATGAAGACGGATGGACTTTTCGACCCTCTTGCGCTTCGCAAGGACCTCATAACTTTTTCTCTCCATTTTTTTTTCGACTGAAATGATTAATTAGGTTACTTTTTATCCCGGTCGAGATTTTTGTTTTACCGTGTTCTCGGTTGGAAAAGTTTTTATGGGTATGACGTTAAGAGAATTAGACCGTTTGTAACGTTTAACAAATGCAATTAGTTACTAGTTTTGTTTATTATGATATGAGGTTAGAGATACCGTAAGACGGAGGGATTTTAACGAAGAAATATGTAAGGCATAAAGGATGTTTTTAGCAATGATCATTTTCTGGAAGTTTCATACCATTATCGTCATTATCATCATACGAACTTTTGGTTTCTATAAAGATTTTTTAAATATATTTGTTATTAAAAATTGTCTCCTATTCTACAATTTACACACTAACAGGTCAATTGAAAAGTCTCAGGCCTAACACATAGATGGCGCTACAATAATTAAGTCCATATGTTTTTTAGTTAGCCCTAACCCTTTAAAGATGCGTGGACGCATATAATTTGACGACTCTCGGATCACTGCTTTGCGAATTATAGCACTTTGACTGAAGCAACCTTTGTTATTCTGAAAAATAATTAATAAAAAAAATTTCACATGTTGATGAAATATTGCTTTTCAAAGGGAAAAATACAGTTGAAGCAAAAAGTTGGCTTGATGCCGAGTTTCCGGATAGTGTTCCAGGAAAATCAACTATCAGGGATTGGTATGCTAACTTTAGATTTGATGAAATGAGCACCGAAGACGGTGAACGTAGTGGGCGCCCAAAAGTGGTTGTTACCGAAAAAAACATTAAAAAATCCACAAAATGATTTCGAATGACCGTAAATTGAAATTGAATGAAATAGCAGACATTCCAAAAATATTAACTGAATATGTACATCATATCATTTTCGAATATTTCGGTATGAGAAAGCTCTGTACAAAGTGGGCGCCGCGCGAACTTACATTTGACCAAAAACAACGACAAATTGATGATTCGGAGTAGTGTTTGAAGACGATTAAGCATAACAAACCCGAGTTTTTGCATCGATATGTGACAACGGATGAAATATGGCTCCATCATTTCACTCCGAAGTCCAATCGATAGTCATCCGAGTGGACTGCACACGATGAACCCGTTCCAAAGCATGGGAAAACGCAACAGTCGGCTGGCAAGGTTATGGTGTCCGTATTTTGGGATGCGCATGGAATAATTTTCATTGACTACCTCGAAAAAGGAAGGGCCATCAACAGCGGCAATTCGACCGCTTGAAGGACGAAATCTCCGAAAAACGGCCGCATTTGAAAAAAAAGGAAGCGCTGCTTCACCAAAACAATGCACCGTGTCGCAAGTCAGTGAAAACGATGGCAAAAGACCATAAATTGGGTTTCATATTGCTTCCTCATCCATCTTATTCTCCAGATCTGGCCCCCGGCGACTATTTTATATTTTAGGCTCGCTGGGAAGAAATTTTCGTCGAATGAAGAGGTGATCGCCGACACTGAGGCCTATTTTGAAGCAAAGGACAAATCGTACAACAAAAATGGCATAGAAAAGTTGGAGGGTCGCTATAATCAGTGTATCACCCTTGAAGGGAATTATGTTGAATAATAAAAACAAATTTTCCCAAAAAAATATGATTTACTTTGGTAGACCGGAGACTTTTCAGTTGACTTGTTATAATCTATCCAGCGACTTTCTAAGTTTGGTTCATGTCCCTTCACTCTCGCAAGTTCCTAGGATAGAATCCTCTTTAGTCTGCAAACAAAAGAATATGATATTCTGAAAGGAATATTCGGATGAGCGCATGCGCCCAATAGTCTATATTTCTCTCTCTTTTTTTCAACCTACACTGTGTATAATCGGCTATTTTAAAATGTATCGTTGATTGGGTGAAAACAGCGAAATCTCGTGAATATTTGGATTTTGTGATATATTAGCAAGTCTAAAACAATAATAATAAAATTGTTGCGTTATTCGTAGTGTTCTAACATATATTAGTTCTAAAATATGGAAGAACAAATGTAAGTACTACGTTTTCCGATAAGTCAACTCCGTTTCTTTAGATTTGCAAGAAACTTCTCTAACAGAATATGACATTTTATTTTCAAATATTTCTCAATTTTTATTTACTCAGTTAACAAAATTAAAACACTTTTAATACCATGGAGATACATTTCTCCGTCGCAGAGAAATATACAAAGAAAAACATATCAGACCAAATTTTTCAACGAAGTTATAGCTGGTTTCAACTAGTTACAAAACAAAATACATGCGCTTGTGCAGAGCTTGCCAGAAGAGCCCCTCAGACCTAATTCATATAAATGAAAATGCGCATGTACTAAACCGACATTATACTCTCTTTACTGTATCCTGCGTCCTTCGTCCATGAAGTAGATGAAGCGCCTCTGGGTATTCATGGAGATGTAGCAAGCTTCGTGTTTCCCAACAAGCCTTTGAATTTAATGCCTGACTGCCAGAATTTCCAATATCCTACTATGACTAACATATGTTCCAAAGTAGTAATGCGCTCATACACTCAGAGAAAATGATTTTTTATTGGTTGATGGAACATCTTAATATTATCATATATCTTCTTTGAGCTTTATAGCAGAGAATAAGGAGTAGATTTAAATTTCTAATGTCATTGAGGCTATCTAAATTGCTTCAACCAACAGTAACATATTGGTTGGGAAGTACACACTCATCTTGAGCGCCTGCTATGAACTGATGGATTTAACTAATTACCTGCTTTTAATAATGAACCAAGTTCACGATTATATTACCTGGTACCGAATACTTGATATAATCTCTTGAATGAGAAGTACTTCAATTTCTGTTTGGAAAACACTTGGATAACCTCAAACGAATTATAGTAATTAAAGTATTTCCAAAGAGATGAAACTAAAATCTTTGACAGAAACGTATTTTAATAGTAGTACATGTAATACTAAATAAATTTACAGCAATTATTTTCCTACATGAATGTCCGGCAGATCGTAGCTGTTGAATTAAATACGTCATTTACGTTATAAAATAAACTTGGGCATACTTTTGAGATCCGAAATGAAAAACTAAAAAAGCTAATATAAAAAAATACTAGACAGTGAATAACTAGTTGCAATATGAGGGCCATATACTTATTGTATGCAAAAAAGATACGAAATGTTGAAAAGTCGATCTGCACCCCAAATCTGATGTATTAGAATACCGAAGAACTAATTTTTGATAGCTGAAAGGGAGGTATGGAATTAAATATTAGCGTAGTTGTTATTAGGTATGATATCAACAACCAAATTAGAAGAGCAAAACCTTTTTCCTATAAAGTTGCGAAGCATCTTCAATAATATTTAAAACACAAAGGTTTTTGTCAGAAGAAAATTATGGCATCATCATTTTTGACATATTTTTAGTACGAGTATTATCGTAGAGGATATTTACTTTGAACATTGAACAATTTCTATTAGAAAAAAACACTTAGATAACCTCATACAAAATATAGGAATTAAAGTAGTTCCAGAGAGATGAAACTAAAGTCCTTGACAGGAACATATTTTAATAATAATAAATGTAATACTAAATAAACTTACAGCAACTATTTTCCTACACGAGTCTCCAGCAGATCGTAGTTGTTGAATTAAATATATCGTTTAGGTTTTATAAAGAACGAAACGAAAAGATAAAAAAAACGATAATATCAAGACAATAACATTATAAGAAACAACTTTTTATGTATTCTTGGTTTTAGTTAGAAAATATCAAATATCTGATAGAACATAGAGTAATAGTTTTGTTCAATTTTGAATGTTAGCGTTTTATATTGGTTAAAGTCCCACTTCAGATGAGACTGATTAATTGCTTTCCAATATTTATGATAATAATCGTACTGAAATTCATATTGATAATTTGGTACTGAAGGAACTTATCACTAATAGGTCCAAATTTTATTTAGTTTGACTTTCTAGTCTATAAATACAAAATTCGAGTGTTTTCAAACTATCAAATCTTGATCATACTTAATCAATCAACACTTAATGTTTAAACATATTTTAACATTAAATTGTTTTCGGAGATATGGATGTTTTAGTGACACAACATCTAGAAACGACACTTTGACGGTTGACAGAATATCTAAAGTCCTTCTGATCCGATTTTATTTCAAATTTGGTGTGAGCATCCTTCTA
Organism: Rhynchophorus ferrugineus; assembly: GCF_030347505.1. Lineage (NCBI taxonomy): Eukaryota > Metazoa > Arthropoda > Insecta > Coleoptera > Curculionidae > Rhynchophorus > Rhynchophorus ferrugineus. Next base: position 81,617,413 of record NW_027472580.1, on the reverse strand, counting down.
TTATATGAAAAATAGTTAAACACATATTTTCCGCTACGTTAACGCAGTTTTTGAAGCAAAATAATAATTTTCTAGAAAGAAAAAGCTGAGATAACTTGTTCAAAATCTTTAAATTTTCTTTTTGTCTATCTCAAACCATAAAATAGTCCTTAAAAACATCCTAGTGTAACAAGAGCTTTAAGTTGTATTTTAAATACCATCCTCACTATTACATTTACCATAACATTGCGGTAGCACGAGAATTTACATACACATAACTGCCTCAATTTTATTTTTAAAACGAGAGCACAAAAATGGGGTACAACAAACGCTTCAACGTACAGCCGGAACTAACGTAACCGTTTTCGTCTGGTGAATTGTTAATTTTGTCTACCGCTACGGTCTTACACAAGAAACATAAGATTTTCCAGTAACCGTTAAATTTATATGATATGTTACTTAAGTGGGATCTTTCAAGAACCTCGTTTATGTAGCATTAACGGCATTAGAAATTAAGACAGGAAATATTATGCAGGATCTTTGCGGAATGTCTTACATCGTTACGGCAAATAGTCCCGCATTAATTTGAGGATTGTTTGGATATATCCCTGCAGTGTTAAGCACAACGAATGCATCTAAAATTTAATTTAAGTATTTGCTACTTCTGAATTAATTTAAATTAACTTTAAATGAATCCGCTGGAAAATACAAATCTTCTGTGGTACTTGCACTTCGTGATCCAATCGCTCATACATCTTCTGAAGGTTAATTCAGCTAGACTTTTTGCCACTAAAGTTTGTCGTAGTATATCCACTTTTCATCGTCAGCAGTAAAACCTCGCTGTCGAAACAGTTCCTGCTACCTTTCCTCATTTGAAGTATTTCACATCGCATAAGCTTGTGAAGATATGATTAATCAACTGTTATCTGATCAATTAACTCTTTTAATTGTTAAGCTGTCTCAAATTTATTTAAGAGGTTGCAGTAGATTTACGTCCAATAACTCTTGTAAAAAATTATCTTCGAACTTTTCAGATTATCTAGGACGTTTTCTGTCACTGACAAAAAATAACTGCTTTTAGACCGTAGACAGTCAAACCAACAATGACCGATCAGCGTCACTAAAAGTTTATAGAAGTATTTGCAGCAGATTTCTTCACATCAAGCAACAAAAGTAATTAGTGGCGACAATTTAACTATATACGTTTCATGATTTACATCTCTGTTTACTAAATATCAAAGCCATCGAATTTCTTGCACTAATATTTCGCACTTTCATCAATAGATATTGCCGATTAAAATACATGCAACATTCTTATATATAAAAAATTAAACTGTAGCTATAGTTACAAGATGATTAATTTAAAATAGTTATATTTATAAGTCAATTAAAAATTATTTACTATTTTTAATCTTTTATTTTTTTTTTAAATTTAAATAATTTAAAAAATGTTTAATATATATATATTAAAGTCTCCAACTATGGGTTTATCTGGACTGGTCCTACAGTTCAACGAGGGCTCCGAATCACGATCCTTAGCATTAAGCCTACCGGCTGGCGAGTGACCAACTTTAGAAATCATCCCAGAAGACATCCGATCTTACCCAGCCTGGTTACTGGCGTTACTGGGATCATTTTCCTTGTCGGATTTTACACTGTTGCCTAGAACATTCACAAATTTTAAACAATCACAAACATACATTTACGACCATCCCCAGCAGGATCCGAACCCGCGACTATCGCAACAGTAGGAGGACCGTCCCATCGCCTTTACCACTGCGCCACCAAGCCGGCAATTCAAATTGTTTTGTTATATACTTTATTTGATTATTAATATTTTATTATACTAATACTTTATTATGTTATGGAATACTTAATTTAAAACGAAAATTCATCATCAGCCATCCTTATATTCCTATTTCATCCTGCATTTGTATTTTGCTCGGCAGAATTAAATCTACTTTAGTACCTTTATTTTAGTGTTTTCTTACATTATCTATTTATACCTTTTCTCGGGACTTCATGTGCCTGTCTCCGCATTACTCATTGTTACTTTGATACTTTGTTTACTTACTACTACTGCTGTTATTATGTTATTAGCTCCCTTTGTTAAATTTTGTACCTTTATTGCTTCATCCATAAATTTTTTCGTATATTAAATACATATAACCTGTTTCTCTACAGTTGGTTGATTAACCATAATTAGTTAGGTATAGCTTCGATATAATTACTTTCTCTTTTAGCAATTAAATAGACGTGCTGTTATTATCAGTAATAAAGCATTTAGGTTTCTAAGAAGTTCTTCTTTTGTAGCTTCTTTGAAGAATATTTAGTTTCAAACGATGTGTTATTAATTTGTGCTATTAATTATCAACCTATTTTTAGTAGATATTAATACATCTCTTATTTTTATATAACATTTTTTATAATGTTGTATAACCACATAGATTTTGTAATACCATATTGGGTTGATTAAAAATTTTGTTGTATATAGTTTATCTTGAAAATGCAACATATCTCCGTAATAACAATTTTTGGTTTTATGAAACTTGGGAACTGAAAAAAATCAAAAAAAAATAGGCGTATATAATAGAGGTTCTATGGAATTTGTTCGTTTTCCCTAATACAATTTTTTATATATCCTAATTAAGGATCTGCTTATTTTTGTACAAACTCAGTCGGGAACGGGATATTTCTGTTCATAATTTTATATATAAATTGGAATATATTTCTTTTTTATTATTTTTTTAAAATGTATTTTAAAGTATCCTTTTGCCAACTATGGATTTATCTGGGCTGGGCCTAAAGTTTAACGTGGGCTGCGAACCACGGACCTCAGCATTAAGCCAATGGAATGGCGAGTGACCAACTTTAGAACTCATCCCAGAAGACATCCGGTCTTACCCTGCCTGGTTGCTGGCGTGATTGGGATTATTTTCCTTGTCGGATTTTACACTCTTGCCTAGAGCATTCACAATGTTTAAACAATCACAAACATAAATTTAGGACCATGCCCCAGCAGAATTTGAACTCGAGGATATCGCAGCAGGCGGAGGACCGTCCCATCGCTTTTACCACTGCGCCACCAGGCGGGCTAATTCCTGTTTTACTTGCAGTATTAATTATTTGTATTTCCGTGTTTTAATATACATACATACGTATGCACGGAAATATTTTTAGTGGACAGATATTTCTTTCTATAAAAATACAGGTTATATTAATCACTATTATAAACTATTACCTCGGCTTATTAATTAGAAGCTGATGAATCAGTTTTCTCCAAATATTTACATGCGATTGAGAAGATCTAAAAGGAGAGAAAGTGAGTGACTGCTTCTCTTATAAAAAAAATCGACAATATGAATGTGTTTACACATTATATCCTTAATATTATTTTCAGAGCATTGGCAAAGATATTTGTACCAGTACCCTACTCAGCAGCTACCTCGTATTGCTCCGTATTTTCATATTATTTATCATACATAAACCTTTATTCCTTAGCAACCTATAAAATTAGCGTTACAAAATTATAATATTTTACCTGTAATTCATACTTTACTACACGCTTATTGCCTGCTAATAATTTTCTCTGTTAATTACAAGTAATAAATTAAACTAATCCAGGAATAATGTAAATATAAAATTAATTCAAAAAATACGATTTTAAAAATAACGTTTGAGTATTAGGCAATGAAATAATATGACAGTAATACATGATATCTGCAAATATTTCAGGGTGCACAACATACAGGAATATGGAATCGGTGAAGATTACTGTTTGCTCTAAAAATGGCATATCGGATTGTTTCAACATCACAGTTACCTTGCTTGGTAGTCAATATCAAAGAGCTTTCTTTTAAGTATCGTGACTGGTGATAAGAAGTAGAAATACTGTGGTAATCTGAAGCGTAAAAAGTAATACGTTAGTTCAGGAGATCCATACCGCTCGACACCGAAATGGAATATTCATAGCCATAAATTTTTACAGTATATGTGATGGTATCAGTAAGTAGTTGTGTGTTACGGGTTACTAAAACCGAGTAGAACTGTTACTGTTTCTACCCATCTGCGACATCAACTGGACAAATTGAATGACGTTTAAGGAAACACCAGCAATAGCGATTAATGAAATAATACTATTGCATGCCAACACTCGGCTATAGGTTGCAATAGTGATGGTGGATAAAATATTGCAGCTTCCAAGGTAAGTTATGTGACATCTAGCGTACTCAGACATAGCGACTTCTCAATAACATTTATTCGTCTCGCCATTGTATAACTTGCCTGGCACAGGATGGCTGCCAATTCAACATCGTTATTTCAGCCTTTTTTCTAATAACATGTAGAAAGGTTTTAGAAAAATATGGAAATATTTTGATTATTATATAACTCTTTAGAGTGAAAAAATTATGAGAAATCATGCAAGCACCAAACAAAGTAATAGAAAATATGTAGAAAGAACTTCCTTAATTATAGAGAACGTTACGTCTGATTAAGAAAGAAAATAGATAGGTTATGAAGGTTTAAACGAAAATATTATTAACAAAGCCGGGTTATACATTAAAGTCTTCATAAAGTCAAACACTCCTGATTTGAAACATTTAGTCCGTATCCATATACAGATTTTTTTTATAAATTGTTCAATTCAAATTACTATTGATTCGTTTTCCTAAACATTTTTGATGAAATATTTATGGCATTTCGTGTTGGTCTGAATATTTTCTGTTATGAGTTATTATTGACTTTTGTATAACCTGAAAAAACTATGTCACTTCTTTGATGTCCATTTCAAATTACCTCTGTAGTAAATAGAGGCAGGTTTCAAACATTTTTTTTTGCGTTGATTAGCCACAAATCATTAAAAATCCTATTATAATGTCATTGATTTTTTAAACATCCGAATTTGGTAAGGCCATGATTTTTACAACGCATAAAATTGCCTGTATTCGGTTATTGGGACAAAGGTTTTTCAATTTTTGGTTATAATGACGAAAGGGTAATGAGTTTAAATTATTAATAGCAGTTTGATGGGTCGGTCCTTTTAATCTCTCGTCGTATCGTAAAAATCGAAATTTAATATTAAAACCCTTTCATGTGTTCGGCAAAAATCGACCTGGCCTTTGTTAATAAATTAAACGGTAGTGGATTAAAATATAAAAGCCGATGTAGAAATAGGGAAAAATTCGTATAGGCCCTCTCGCCTTGCGCGATGCGTTTTTATATCAATTTACTGGCGTACCTTTGCAAAGCCGATCGTAGGTATAGGAATTAATACACAAAATTGTAATTTAATTAAAAACAAAAATGCCATAAAATTTACTACTTTTATGTTACATCTATATTTTATCAAATTATATAATATTTTTTATATTTTGTCTTAATATACCCTGAATGAAAATTTAATATTGTATATTTTTATTTAAAGCATATTTTCTGCTGCAATAGAAAAAAACTGTTGTGTTAAAAAAGTGTTAAAAATATTAAAAAGCAAGCTGGTTTTTTTTGTTTTTTTTTCTATTTCTCTATTTTATGGCTCTCAGATATCCATGAGCGACAGTCTCAAAATTTCTCAATCAAAGCCCTCTTTTCTTAACTTAGGAGAAAAATGGAAGTTTCAGAAAATTACGATAAGGAAGGGATTTTGAGGAATAAGCTGCTAATAATTAATCCTGTATATGGTTGATACATTTAGGTTTTGTGTGAGATGAGTAGCTTCATATGGTACATATATGTAACTAATATGATATACTGATTACAGCGACCCACCAACTTTTCGATACCATTTTTGTAGTACGACTTGTCCTTTGAATCAAAATAGGTCTCAGTTTTGGCGATCATCTCTTCATTCGACGAAAATTTTTTCCCAATGAGCGTTATTTTGATATCTGACAGTATATAGTCGCTGCGAGCCAGATATGGAGAATGCGGTGGATGATGAAGCAATTCGAAGCCCAATTCATTGATTTTTTCTATCATTTTCACTGACTTGTGACACTACGCATTGTCTTGTTGAAGCTACACTTTCTTTTTCTTCAAATGCGGCCGTTTTCGGCGATTTCGTCCTTCAGGCGGTCTAACAACGCTTTGTGATAGTCACTGTTGATAGTCCTTCCTTTTCAAGACAGTCAATGAAAATTATTCCATACGCATCCCAAAATACAGACGCCATAACCTTGCCAGCCAACTGTTGCGCTTTCCCACGCTTTGGAGCGGGTTCATCGTGTGCAGTCCACTCGGATGCCTTTCCATTGGACTTGGGAGTAAAATGATGGAGCCGCGTTTCGACTATTATCAGATATCGACGCAAAATCTTCAAACACTGCTCCGAATCATCAACTCGTCAAAAGTGAGCTCGCGCGGCACCCACTTTGCTCAGAGCTTTATTGCAAATATTCATGAATGATATGATGTACACATTCAGTTGATATCTTTAGAGTATTTGCTATTTAATTTAAATTCAATTTATGATCATTAAAAATAATTTTGTGGATTTTTATAATGTTTTCGTCGGTAGCAACCTCTTTTGGGCATCCACTGCGTTCACGGTCTTCGGTACACATTTCATCACGTCTAAATTTAGCATACCAATTCTTGATGATTAAGTTGCCTGGGGCAGTGTCTGGAAACTCGGCATCAACCCAAGTTTTCAGAAGGTATTCTTGCTAGTTTTGACGTACTGAGGCTACAAAACATAGTAGTATGTAGTACTGAGGAAATGCCAAAGCCCCTGATATAAAACATCTTTCATTCGCATATTTTCAGTTTCGGAAATTTTACGAAAAAACACCCGACACTGCTACGGATCCCTATCACAGACAACATCTTCAAGTAGCTTTTGGAAAACGAGGCAGTAGTCCGCCAACTGGTTTAGATACGTGGACGCTATTTCTTGTTATTCTGAATCTTAGAACGGATAAATTCGACTCATATGGAGGCACTATATCTTAAGTCAGTATGAAATATATATTCACGTAATATTTAGATGTTTTCGGGAGCTCTATATTTTTCTAATTTAGGACCGCTCCGTCTTGGTTTAATCCCTTCGCAGCTACGTTTTTCCCCGGCACGCTATTTTCTTCGGTCTCCACGGACCATAAATCCCGATCTGCTTATTTCTGCCAAGAAATATCGTCGATTTTATGATGACTAATAGCTGCCGAAAGAATGCGGACAAATTTATAAAACAATATCACCAGCGTCGCGGAGGAAGAAAAAAAACTGCCGACCACAGTTCGGAATCCTCGACAGTGCAATCGGAACAATTATAAATCAAAATCAGTGATTTGTGGAGCGGGCGATCCGCCAGAGGGAGCTCTTAGCGCTCCGGCGTTTTCGGGTGCCGTTTCAGGCAAGAGGGGCGAAATTTTACCTTGGAGAGTACGATGACTAATTGAAACGATACAACTCGGCGGCGATATATTTTTCATATTTTCGTTTTTTATTCATGACGATGAGATTCCTTTTTTCCTCGGTCCTCTCAAATCTTGTTCGTTTCGTTTTTAGATCAGCTTTTTGAATTATTTTCGAATCATATCCAACAGTTCGTTCTTTTGATTCTGTGTTATTTGTTAACACTGACATCAATTTTTTTAAATTTAATTATTACAATGTTACTAGCCATTTCCGACTAACCTACAATTTGTCTTTATGATAACTTAAATCTAGGTATATAACTAGGAGGACCCATCGACCCTATCTCAGTCTGTGGCGAAATAAAATTTAAGCAAGTTACAGATGTATTTTTTATTATCTGCACCTCACATCACAAGAATACACAAGATAAGATTGTTTGATACTTTTGAGTCTGTGTCCTGCTCTGGTGGTATCCCAAAGTTGCAATACTTCAATATTCTCATGAGAATGGAGTTTTCCCCATGCTACCTTGCAATTCTCTTGGTTTCTTGACTGAGTGTGGGTATCTGAAGGTACCGATGTAGGTAGTCAGTCCTGTAATATTTGGGTGTGCCCAAAATACTTCTCAGGACTTTGTTCTGAAAGATTAGTATGCAGAACATCCCTATAATTGAACTGCGTATGTCCATATAGGTTTCAGTATTTGCTTACATAATAACAATTTGTTATGTACTGATAAATGTGATTTTCTTTCAAATAGCCAATACATTTTTCTATATTGCAATTCCAGTTCTTTTCTTTTCTATTTTAAACATTAAATAATTGAATTTTTATATATTCCCACCGATCCCTACAGACGTTGTCTGTTGTAAGCTATGAATAATTAAATAACTAAACTAAATTATTTTAAAAATATATCAAAAACATGGTGTTATAAATATTTTCTTGATGCCCATCATAGTTATTGCCCTTCAGTAAAACACTCAATGCTCGTCATCACAATATATAATACAACGTTGCCGCATCAAATTTATGTTTTAGTTTATTTTGACGCTGACTTAACAAAATATTAATGTAAATAAAACAATCAAACAAGAATAGCGTTATCAATTAAGGTAGTATATCTAATTCCTATATTACCGATGGGCTTAAACTACAGGTAATTAAACAGTCCTTTGTAGGTTAGTGTTGTTTTATCATATTTAAATTGAATAATTTTTCCACTCCTCCTATAAGGTAGAGTTTTACGCACGTTTTTCATGTAGTGGTGTCTCCTGGCGGCCTAATTTTATATTCTACATATAATATATTTTATCTTCATTGGAGAACATATTTGGCTTTTTTCAAACTAATTCGACATTGATTAACCCTTTGTTTCATCATCGTCGGTCGGATTTTCTCACGGAATAATGTTAACGAAGATATCTCGCTCACCTCAGTGACGAAGCTCTTACTATGTGCATATTTTAATAACGATAGCAAGTGCCAATATTCGCTCATACCCATAGCCAACCATTCGTTTATAAGAGCTTCAGAATACCATCCAAAACCAAACCTGTCCAAAACTATCGCTAGACTTCAACATAATTGAACTGTTATGTGAAATTTTAGAGCACATATCGAAGGGTAGGCTTCTATCTTTAATAAAATTGTAGCAGTTGGAAAATATTTTGATACAAGAATGTTACAAGATTCCGTTGGAATGTGTTCCGTGAAGAACTACAGCTGTTTTAAAAGCAAATGGTGCCTTAATGACTTAATAATATATATATATATATATATATATATATATATATATATATATATATATATATATATATATATATATATATATGTCCAATATTCATATTTAGTTTATCCCTTGTATATTCCCAGTTGATAAACATAATTTTTCTGCAAAAATCGCAACCCTGAGAAATATTTATAGGACACATTACAGCCACATTAAAACTCCCAAAATTATATCATTTTATATCAATTGATATGTTAGTTTTAAAATTACTAAGAAGAAGAATGAATAGAAGTATAATGAATTAAAAAGTACAGTGGTGTCTCCTGGCGGCCTAATTTTATATCCTACATATAATATATTTTATCTTCATTGGAGAACATATTTTGCTTTTTAAGTTTAGTTCTTGTTTCCTTTGTTCCTGTTTCCTATATTTAATTTGATATATCTTTGAATATTTTCTGTTACTGCCTGTATATAATTTCCTGTGTATAATTAAAGTTAATCACTACATTCTCCTTAAAATATTTGTGATATCCGCTAGTCGGTATTAATTCTGTACACATAAAACCTAACCTAATGCTCATGTATATTTTATACAGAAATATTTATGCGCATAAATATTTGACATTCTTCAACATTAATATCTACAAATATACTATGTTAATTTTATCTGCTATTATCACTCAGGGTTGGTAATTAATAGCACTAAGCCATAATATAATAGATATATATTTCGAATGAAGAGTGAGATACTTTTTTATTGAATGATGAATGATCTAATATGGAGACTCAGAATGTTCTAATCAACTCTATAATAATTTGAATAAAATACATCCGTATAACTGAATTCCTTCAATTACTTACTAAGTCGTTCTCGTTAATGTAAAAATTGTACCAAACAAATTCATGATCGCAAAATCAAGAGTACCAGAAAGTATCGAGAAATAATACATCACAAATCCAAGACTAACTAATAAGTCTAAAACTTTAAAGCATTTCATCGTCATCGAAAGCCTGCAAACAGACAAACATATAAATTCGAAGCATTATATGTTAAATCACATTTTTGCCGGCTTTACATTCTTTTGAAAATACTTGCATTAAACCACTTTTAAAATAAACTTCATTTTACTCCATACTGTTTTATCGCTAGAAAATTGTGACTGTTTAGAATTGTGAAGTTTATCCAGCTGAAGAGGTAGCGTCATCTATATGCTTGTGCTTTCGTTGAATCGTCAATCTAGTGCTCATGTATTCTAAACAACTAAAGAAATATGTATTCATATAAACATTTCACACTCTGCAACATAATTTTCTACAATTATCCTATATTAATTGTTTCTACTTTTAACAGTTTGTATTGGTAATTATCAGCATTGGGTCAGCATAAGGTAGTAACAGAAAAGATTCATTCAGTCTCTTTCACTATCAGAATCACTACTCAAGTCAATTACAATATGACTGTCTGTCTAAAGTCTGATCTATCGAGCACTTGTTAACGATTTCGCCATCTGTCAATCTATTTTTCTCTCTGTGTGTTGGAGTTTATCCAACAGACAGACAACCAACCTTCAGAAAGGAAGATGTTATTGTACATAATGCTCCTCTTTACCGGGCATATTTTTTAGTTTTAGGTTAAATACAACATAAACAATGTAATTTATATTTAACGACTGGCAAAACACTAACTCAGATCCAGAAACACAGCCATAACTGTTTCCATTATAAAGAAAAATATACATTCAATGGATTGTTTAAAAAATAAACATAAGTAAAAAACCTATGTTATTTCAACTTTTACCTTTTTACTCTTTTTTGAAAATTTTACACAATTGTTGCTTTATTTTGTATTGTCGCGCTTTGATTCGCCTACTCTCAATGGTTATGTTAATATTAAGTGCAATACACTGAAATTATTTCCAATAAAACTGCATTAACTTGATATTTTTTAGTATGAATTCTTGTCTCTCTAAGGTATTTTAGTGGAAAGAGAAAGTCCGTTAGGGGATCTCGTTCCTGTTCAAAGTAACTGATTAGAGGTACTGATGATCAGTTCCTGACTATGTATATTCAATAGCTTTGGCATTTTCAATGAGAATTATCACAAATGTTAAACAACAGTTACAAATTTACCAAAAACAAGCGCCAAGAGAACGCTGGTCACTACAAAACTTCTGTAATAATCGTTAATGTTTTAAATAATTTTGCAGGTATGTGACAACGGTGTACCAAAACAAATCAAATTTTACAGACCGATTCTATTACATTTTCGAACGCAGTGGACTTCAGTCTGCGTCTTGTTAATTAGTCTTCGCTTCTTAATAAAATCACCAGGAAAAATCCACTTAGAGTTTAAAATCAATTTTACATTTTTACAAACTAAATTTGGCAATACATTTGATGGTAGTGATGACGTACATTGGCTGTTTTATTGGAAATACTATAGTTTAGTTTTCAGAAGCGGAAAAAATAATAATATTGATGATTTTTTAAAGGAAGACATTCACAAAAAAAATTCATTTTAATTAAGATCATATGTTTGATGATTACCAATAAAGCACAACATAAGTTAATACACAACGCATTTAACTAAAAGTTGAGACACGAAACTCAATACGACTCCGAGGCGCTGAGAGAAAGAAACAATTCAAAGAAATGTCTCTCTTGTAAATCCAGTCCCAAAAATATGCTTACGATCCGCTCATGGAGATAGTAAATAATGGATGGTAAAACGATTTTAATATCAATCCTTTTGGGAATCATTTGGTCAAAAATTGAATTGTTTTACACTTGATTGTCATGGTGTTTCTGCTCTCATTGGTGGAAACTGTCGTTGAGCATTCAAACTAATGAAAATTCAACCACCCTTTATCCTTTAATAACCTTTAGCGTTTGGAGGAATTCGGCGGTAGCTAAACTGTTGAAGTATTTGAAGGTATTGACAAGCGTAGATGTAAATATTTTAGTGGTTCGATTTTAATTATAGGCATTTATAATAAATGAGTCATTATATTGCTCTGTAGACTGTACCAATGTCGTAAGTCTAACTCGGTCACTGACCCAACACAATTCAGCTTACATGCCTTTCAATGTAGACAAACATGGTTCATTGGTTCAATAGGAGCGATTTGCTGTGAACTCTAAACGATTAGCGCGTTATAATTGAACGCAACCCAGTGGGAATTAAGCGCAACATTTCAATGTTTTTCATTTCCAATGGCCCCATCCATTCTGTTCAACTTCCTTTCATGCTTCGCGTTGCCCGTCAATTTGACTTAATTGTATATAACTTTGACTGGGAGTATTGCTAGTTCTGTTAACTAATTTGGTTAATGTTTCTTTATTATCATCTATTCCACATATTAGTCTATCAATTATCACTAATTATCAATACAATTTTACTAAAATCAATCAAATTTAATTTTGTATAAAAGTCGTGATTGCTGTGAACTAACTGTGATGAAGAAAAAACTAACTTAACACACTAAAAACTGGATGAACTTCCGAATTGAATAGATTTTATAGCAAAAAAAAGTAAAAGGTCTGATCTATGTATGCCAATTGATACTTTTGTCAAACATTTATCAAACTATTAAGTGCGCAAAGTTTAAACAGAAAAGTTTTTTAGTTACAGAAATAAACTATATCCACGCCCTGTGTGATTCGAATTGCGATTATCGCAGGAATTTTTTAATTGGCTTAAATAATGTATTCAAGTCATTCAAGAAACATATTAAAATATATTTTGAGCGAACAAAAATCGATAAACAATAGTTAAACTTATTTTCTTTTTAGATTCTAGCTCTGGATGCTACAGCTGTCGAGAATTTTTGCAGCTATATACTCTTTAGATATATGGTGAAAATAAAAATTATAAAAGGCTACATAACGTGATAAAAATTGTTAAATCGATAATAAACTGCTTTAGTAATTTTTCCAATAAAATATGACAGAAATTGTAAAACCATAAGGCAAAGAAATCAGCGCATTATTGATATTTAAAAGGAGTTTCAATACTATTGGCAAGAATTGAAAAGCCCTTATAGTCTCTTAGTAATTTAAAAATTAGATTACAAACCACCATGATATTTAAATCATTTCTGAAAACATCATTGAGTGAAAAAAAATCAGGAATAATACAGTATCTATTACGGTGAAAGACAAAAAAGAACGCTAAAATAGATTGTGGAGTTAAGTAGGCGTAAATTATAGAGCGAGGTGAAAAAAACTAGGGTCCTTGACTGTTGGTTATCATAACATAGAGAATCCATTAACAGTAAATTGTTCGTTATCGATTATAGAATCAAGTCGCGTTCACTAAGTGCATTTATTATTTGGTTCTATGATAATATTTGTTATAAATATATAAAAAACTTTAATTAAATTTTCTAATAAAGATTTAAATATAACGGTCCCGTGCTATTAATTCCACTTAGTTCTTCTTTCTTGTCAACTAACTATAAAACAACCGTTATCTGTACTTTACTTCTACATGCATCTTTATTAAACAACTGACCTAATTTGTTTATAATCTAATTGGCAGTATTTCTGAAAACCATTTTTGGATCCACAAAAGCTCTTATATTGAGCCCTCTTCTTGAATACGTAAACTTTTCTTATACTTCTACAAAGTAAAAAAGCTTCGAATACATTAAATGAAAGACGTTTCTTATTATTAAGAGAAATAATTAAGAGATAATTAAATGATTAAGGTCATTTGAAAAGTCCCCGGCTTAACAAATAGATGACGCTATTAGAATTAAATCCATAAGTTTTTTAGTTAGCCCTAACACTCAAAATACGCGTGTGTATATTTGACGGCTATCGGATCATTAACGAATTATCGTATTTTGAGTGAAGCAACTATTGTTATTGTGAAAAAAATAGACAAAAATGAAATTCGCGTGTTGATAAAATATTGCTTTTTGAGGGGAAAAATACAGTTGAAGCAAAAACTTGGCTTGATGCCGAATTTCCGTATACTGCCCCAGGAAATTTAACCATCAAGGATTGGTATGCTAAGTTTAGACGTGGTGAAATGAACACCGAAGACAGTGAACGCAGTGGACGCCCAAATGTACGCCCGATGTACACATTCAGTTGATGTATCGAATATTCAGGTAGGAGAAAGCTTTGTGCAAATGGGATTTTTTCCGTTGATATGTGCCAATGGATGAAACATGGCTCCATCATTTCACTCTGAAGTCCAATAGACAGTCATCTGAGTGAAATGCATACGATGAACGCGATCCAAAGCTTGGGAGAACGCAAGAGTCGGTTGGCAAGGTTATAGCGTCTGTATTTTCGGATGCGCATCGAGTAATATTCATTGACTACCTTAAAAAAAGGAAGAACCATCGACAGAAACTATTACATAGCGTTAGAGAGCCGATATATCGCCGAAAACCGGTCGCATTTGAGGAAAAAAATTGCTGCGTTCAGAAAATGTTCACCGAGACAATGCACCTTATGCCACGTCAGTAAAAACGATGGCAAGAAATCATGAATTGGGCTTCGATTTGCTTCCTCATCCACCGTATTCTTCAGATCTGGCCCCAGCGATTATTTCCTGTTCTCAGATCTCAAAATAATGCTCTCTGGAATTAAATTTTCGTCGAATAAAGAGGTGATCGCCGAAACTGAGTCCTATTTTGAAGTAAAGTACAAATCGTACTACAAAAATGGTATCTAAAATTTGGAGGGCGCTATAATCAGTGTATCATCCTCATGGAATTATGTTGAATAAAAAAAAACTAATTTTGCAAAAAAAAGTGTTTTACATGGTAGGCCGGGGACTTTTCAATTTACCTGTTATGGAATATGGAATATTATTTCTACGAAACGAAATGTCAAACTAATTCGACATTGATTAACCCTTTGTTTCATCATCGTCGGTCGGATTTTCTCACGGAATAATGTTAACGAAAATATCTCGCTCACCTCAATGACGAAGCTCTTACTATGTGCATATTTTAATAACGATAGCAAGTGCCAATATTCGCTCATACCCATAGCCAACCATTCGTTTATAAGAGCTTCAGAATACCATCCAAAACCGAACCTGTCCAAAACTATCACTAGACTTCAACATAATTGAACTGTTATGTGAAGTTTTAGAGCACATATCGAAGAGTAGGCTTCTATCTTTAATAAAATTGTAGCAGTTGGCAAATATTTTGATACAAGAATGTTACAAGATTCCATTGGAATCTATTCCGTGAAGAACTACAGCTGTTTTAAAAGCAAATGGTGCCTTATGTCCAATATTCATATTTTGTTTATCCCTTGTATATTCCCAGTTGATAAAGATAATTTTTCTGCAAAAATCGCAACCCTGAGAAATACTTATAGGACACATTACAGCCACATTGAAACTCCCAAAATTACATCATTTTATAACAATTGATATGTTAGATTTGAAATTACTAAGAAGAAGAATGAATAGAAGTATAATGAATTAAAATCCCGAAATATAAAAGGCTACCCTTGCAATATATATTCCATTAAATAATTTTTTTTATAACATCTTTGTTAGATACGCCTAGTACAATCTTAATTTACATTTAATTTATTACTACTTTTCCTATGTACTTGGATTAATTAACAAGCAAGACGAGTGCGATAAAATACATCAGTATGTACTCCTCAATAATAAAATTATAATTATTTATTAATTACTAACTTATAGCTATAGTTTACACTAAATCTATACACTTTATATAAGTTCGTATGGTTTTGTTTGTTTCAATCTCCTGACATCCTGCGCGCTGTCCAGCAGTTGTATTGCTTCCACGTTAGTATGATTTAGTAATCTTCTTTCGTGTTTCAAGACGAAATCTTCGATAACTTCGCAAATCCATTTGATTTCCAGGTCATCGTGCAGTTCATTAGTTTTTCATTAGTTACTTACAGATAGGCATTGGTAATCAATCGAAGAACCTTGTTTTGACAGCGTTTTATGACTAGTTGATTTGAATTTTTAGTTCAACCCCATATTTGCACCCCATAGGTCCAAATTGGCTTTATAATTGTATTATAGATCAACCTCTTTGATTTTAGATCAAGTTGAGAGTATCTTCCAACTAACCAGTATAGTTGTTTTATTTTGGTTCTAATGTGTTTTGCTTTTTGTCTAATGTGATGCTTCCAATTTAATCTACCGCCAACATGGATTCCAAGGTATTTAGCTGATCATTACATAATAACTAGTTTTTTGAGACAGCTTTTAGAAGCAGGCAATATAAGCATACTATTTATATGGAGAAAAATCATTTCAAATTCCTGACCATCATTTGACACGTCCTTACAGCGAATGCATAAGACATGAACCGTCGAACGGATGTATTCGCCGATAAATAGATTAAAATTTAACCAGGAGCTCAAGCGCTTTCGGCACTGATAAGAAACAACCGAATTGCAGAAAGGTTTTTCCGGAACGAGGTGAAATCCGCCGCCCGAAAAGCGGACTTTCCTCGGAGAATCTAGGATTTGCGCTTAGGAAAAATACCCACGACTACATATACGTTATTTATTTAAATAGGTTTTTCTTTCAATATGCAGTCAACAATTTTAAATTAAAATGCGGTAAATGTAGAATAAATATTTCTTTTGTAAACTTCAACATGCTGTTTCTACTATTTAGCAGATTTGAGGTATTACTGTACAATTTCTAAATATATCTACTAGCGTTGGGAACTTTCGACTGAAATTGACTATCGACTGTTTAGTAATCAATAGACTGTTTCAGTAGACAGACTGTCCTATTTTAGGTCCGACTGATTTTATTACTATTTTCGATTCTACTAGTTTATATATATATATATATATATATATATATATATATATATATATATATATATATATATATATTATGTATATATGAACATCGTATATACATGTCCATCTCGCTTATACTAACGTTGGAGAATATAAGCACTATTAAAATTAACTGCTTTAATCTTCATCTGACATCACGAATGGATAAAAATTACAAATGTATCAAGTACTAGGAGTGGTGTTACCTCTACCAGTTAAAGACCATCAATTCTTACAAATGTATTTTAAGAGAAATCTGAATGCAAAATTGTTAGGCCTAGTGATAGGGTCAAATGCAATTTGACAGTCAGAATATCGTCATCGAACCTGCCCGTAACCATGCCAGGAGTTTGAATTCAGCGACAATCGACTAAATGATAGTTTGAAAAAGAGATAAGGGGGTCACATTACGGTAAAAAAGTTTTGAGAATACCAGTACGAAATACAGAAATTAGAAAATATTATATGGATATAATTAAGAGATTATGCAATCTGTAAGATTATTTCTTAATTATAGACATTGTTATCTGTATCCTAGAAATAATTGTGTTTCGAGCCGTATGAACTCACCGAATGTTAGTGCGAAAACGAGGTACCTATTGTGTATGAACTTCTGATTGCAAAATAATGTCGACGTAAATCACACAATACCTTAACCGCTCATACTTTTTGACGTTAAATAACACATTTAATTTCCCAACTTCGTTAATAATAGATCGCTTGAACAACTTCCGAAAAGTTGTAGAATACGTCATTCAAAAACCGGTGCAACCCATTTTGTTACAGTTAGTTTTTAGGATTGTTTAGTTATACTTACCAGAGTTACAGTCCGGGCGAAGAAATATTGTTTGGTTTTTATACGTTATTAGCATTTATATATTATTTATATAAAGGAACTGAAATATTAAACAACATCTCTTGTTTTATTTATAACAGTAATTTATGGAGTTTGTGTCATACAGTACGATTTTTGAGTCATAAGTTTTAATCATATAATTTGCAACAATCTTATATTATATATATATATATATATATATATATATATATATATATATATATACATGTCCATCTCCCTTATACTAACGTTGGAGAATATAAGCTCAATTAAAATTAACTGCTACAAGCAATTATCTCCGTTCATCATCATATCATCGTCCGTATAATTCGTACATCTTCGTCTGACATCACGAATGGATAAAAACAGTCGAGCCGTGATTTAACTAGTTTATTTCAGTATCGACAGTTTTGCGACTATCGACTGTTTCAAGTATTTTCAGTCGATAGTTCGCAACGCTAATATTTACTCTAAAACATTATTTTATATGGCGTAGTTAAAATGAACATAAAAAGTCAACATTTGCTTAGAAAACCATGATTAAAATCAAAACAACATTCCTAAAATTGATTATTTAACGACAGTATTTGAAAAAATATGTGAGAAAAATTTAAGTAAATAGAAGAAATCTAACAAATGATATAGGATAACTAATAACTTGGTAAAATCTAACGATATCATTCTAAAATTTCTAAAAAATTTTGAAATAATAGTTGCATTTTAAAAATATACAACAAACCGCATTTATTGAAAAATGAAATGCTATTTCATTAATTTAATACGCCGATTTGTATATTCTTTACCATAATGTATAAAATGACTTAGAATTCACATAATTCTGTCTCAAAGTGTATTGTCCAGAGTTTAATCCCTTATATTCCTTTCACGTTCCACATTTCATATTCTTTTTAAAGTTTAGAGCTGAGTAGTCAATTAGTTGCTGATTATTAAGTTCTATAGGTGACTATCAGTCAACTGTGTTGTAAAAATTATATGTCTCACTATAAAGGTTTTTTTTATTATTTATTATTATTTTTTAAATATTACATTGTTACTAGTCGTTTCCGTCTAACCTACAATTTATCTTTATACTAACTTAAATCTAGGTACATGACTAGTAGGACCCATTGGCCTAACTCAATCTCTGGTGATATAATGTTTAAACATGTTACTGCTGAATTTTTTAATATATGCACCTCACTACACAACACTACACAAGATCAGATGGTTTGATTCTTTTGAGTCTGTGTCCAGTTCTGGTGGTATCCAAAAGTTGCAGTATTTCAATATTAGTATGAGAATGGAGTCTTTCCTCATGCCCCCTTGCAACTCTCTTGATTTCTTGACTGACTGTGGGTATCTAAAGGTCTCTATATAGGTAATCAGTCCTATAGTATTTGGGTGCATCCAAAATACCTCTCAGGACTTTGTTCTGAAAAATTTGTATTTTAATAATGTTATTCTCTGCAGGACATCCCCATAATTGAACTCCGTATGTCCATATAGGTTTCAATATTTGCTTATATAATAGAAATTCATTATGTACTGATAATTGTTATTTTTTTCCAATTAGCTAGTACATTTTCCTATATTTCAATTCCAGTTTTTTCTTTTCTTCTTTATATGTTCCTTCCAGCCACTTTTGTATTGACATTCATTCCGAGATATTTAGCGTTGTTGCTATATGGAATGGTAGGTGAACTGCACATGTACAGATTTACTCTCATTATTTCTTATTTTCCAAGCTTGTATCCAATTATTTATATTGTTACTTGCCTGTTGTAATTTTCGTGAGGCTTCTTCACTATTGTCTCCGACTGCTATAATAGCAGTATCATCAGCAAATGTAGCCATCGTGATATTTTCCATCTGTGGTATATCACAAGTGTAAAGTAGATAAAGCATTGATACACTTCCTTGTAAACTATAAAGGTAATTTAAAAATATATAGAGTGAAATTGTACTGACACTATTATGAAACTAATAATATATATATATTATAGTTTCAAATGTTGGTATAATTTTTCTCTTACATAACATATTTCGCTTAAATCAGATATTTGTTACAGATATATTATGTATAATCTAACTAGATCAAATATGATTTGTTATTTTTTTATTTATTGAGATCAATACTTATTTGATCTTGTTAGCAGATATTTATGTCCTCACTTCACATATCAAATACCATACATCAATAGGAACTATTACTTTAATTGTTTAATACAACAATGGTTTGCTGAAATTATATCCTTGCATCGAATGCAGTACTGACGGAAGTGTTCACACTTCCAGTGAGCACACTATATAAATTAAACTATCTCTCTGTTAGTTTTAATTTTAATACGGTTAATAAGTGGTGTCCAAATCAAAGATAATAAATAAATCACCAAACTACTTCATTTATATTTTCGCAAAAATCCTCTCAATCTGTACATATGCAGTTTTCTAGTGTTATTTATAGGAAATATTTTGATATGAAACACAGTTGGTTCTCTTCATGTGTTCAAGATAACTCTTCTTGGACACATTTTATTTCTGTTACCGTTTTCCTAGTCAGTCTTTGCAATATGAGTTGAACTCTATTACTTGAATGATCGCTCAAAGTTTTCAAAGTAGATATTTGAGTTTAAGTAATAAACAGAACTTTATTGGAGCTAAATCAGGCGAATAAGATTGTTGCGATTTATATGATTCAAACTTATGACACAAAAATCGTACTGTATGACACAAACTCCATAAATTATTGTTATGAAAAAAATAAGAGATGTTTAATAATTTCAGCTCCTTTATAAAAATAATATATAAATGCTAATAACGTATAAAAACCAAACAATATTTCTTCGCCCGGACTGTATTTGCACGACTCTGGTAAGTATAACTAAACAATCCTAAAAACTAACTGTAACCATAAAATAAATAGGAACAAAACAAAAAGCTTATGAAACAAAATAGGTTGCACCGGTTTTTGAATGACGTATTCTACAACTTTTCAGAACTTGTTCAAGCGATCTATTATTAACGAAGTTGGAAAATTAAATGTGTTATTTAACGTCAAAAAGTGTGAGCGGTTAAGGTATTGTGTGATTTACGTCGACATTATTTTGATTATTTCTAGTATACAGATAACAATGTCTATAATCAGGAAATAATCTTGCAGATTGCATAATCTCTTAATTATATCGATATAATAATTACTAATTTCTGTATTTCGTACTGGTATTCTCAAAACTTTTTTTACCGTAATGTGATCCCTTTATCTCTTTTGCAAACTATAATTTAATCGATTGTCGCTAAATTCAAATTCATGGCATGATTACTGGCAGGTTTGATGACGATATTCTGACTGTCAAATTGCGTTTGACCCCATCACTAGGCCTAACAATTTTGCATTCAGATTGCTCTTAAAATACATTTGTAAGAATTGATGATCTTTATCTCGTAGAGGTAACGCCGCTCCTAGTACTTGATACATTTGTAATTGTATAGGAAATTGTTTAAAATTATGTTAGCTTATTCCTCTTTTTATATATTTTAAAGTCTCCTTTTTACCAAAGAGGATTTATCTGGACTAGACCTACTGTTTCACGTGGGCTCCGAACCACGGTCCTCGGTTTTAAGCCTACCGACTGGTAAGGGAGACAGGACGGTCCACCGTTGTTGTTGGTTGCAATAGTCGCGGGTTCGAATTCTGCTGGGGTATGGTCGTAAATTCATGTTTATATTTGTTTAATATTTATGAGTGTTCTAGGAAATAGTGTAAAATCCGCCAAGGAAAATGATCACAGTCACGCTAGTAATCAGGCTTGGTAAAGCCGTATGTCTTCTGGGATGATTTGTAAATTGGTTACTCGCCATCAGTCTGTAGGCTTAATGCTGAGGACCGTGCTTCGGAGCCAAAGTTAAACTGTAGGTCCGGTCCGGCCCGGTTAAACCCTTGTTAGTAAAAAGGAGACTTAGACTAAAATTTATATATATACATATATATATATATATATATATATATATATATATATATATATATATAAGAATGAAGAAAACTATTAACAAATAGGAAATAAATTTACAATTACGACTCGACATTACGGTTAGCACATAGTTATATTATATTTTGCATAGCATATATGCTATTATTTTTCACTTTTCTTTGATAATGGTGGGTGGTAGTTTTAATCAGTATTTAAAATTTTTGGTCACAAAATAAATTTCCGAAAGCATTCATAAATATCCAACAAACATTTTTTGTTACAGTGCAACTATTAAGGATATTGACAATAACATTTCGTATGGGAAAATTGTTGTTTTTGCTATTTTCCTCGCAATTATCCATATTTTGTCACCGTATCCGTCCAGCCGTGCCTAATGAGTGAATTTTCGTGATGACTAACGAAATTAACCCTTTTTCCTGTGTTGTGAATTGGTAAACATGTTGTTGGATCGAAATGGAAGTGTCAACAGGATATCCGATCGCTTTCGTAATTTATTAGCCATTTTATAACGTCACTCGCATAGCTTGAGATTTTTCACATATCTCCATAAATTAGAGCACTTGCCCCAACCAAATTTTTTCATTTTGTTCACCATTTCACCCGCAGCTCTTGATCTAGGAATGGTTGGTAAAATTTCCCGGTGGCAAAAATCTCCTTCTAATAAAATTATCGCGCCTTCAAAAATATGATGTTTGCTGAGAAAATATCTAATTATCCGATTGTGTGCTTCCAATTATCGTTTGTACGCTAGGATACAGGCATCCCAAATTGTTGCCTTACAATTCTGTAACATTTTAGACATTGCTGATGTTTTAGTGCTATAATATGTCGGTTCATCTATCGTTTGCAAATACAACGGTAGTTTTCCTTTTCCTTGCCCACCTTTTACGATTAAGAACGTAATAGCGAAACTATAAGATGCGCTATTTAACTTTGTCCTCGTATGGTACATAAAATTAATGATACTAAGATCGTTCTGCCGCACATTGTGATGTACCTTGGATAAAATTAACTAAATATCAAAATTCTGACTTTTAAATGTTAGTATTTTTATTGAATTGTCGGTCAGACTATTTGTCACTAAATAACATAAAAACATCACTTTATGTTGGTTGACTGCGCTTTTCTTTAGCAAGGCTTCTAAACTTTGACATGTCAACATTAAATCAAGTAGGTATTTAAGTTGGTAGGTATTTCATATTGTTATAAATGAAACTTACCGCGAAGTTCTGTTAAGTTTTTTACAGTTTAGAAATATCTAGGCAAATTTGTGTAAATTAAAACCTATTAAAAAATCAAGATTTAATATAAATTCGGTTAGAAATTCCAAAAAATCATCGAACAATCGGTTTATGAAAAAATGTTGATACTTCTTAATGTTAAATTACTATCACAACGTTTTAAATATAAAATAATGTATTGTAGTAAGGTTTTTGGGTCAAGAATGGCCACTGAATATGAGAATGTATGTCGTTCTCACAGGCGACTTTTAATAATTTACAAGAAATACC
Organism: Rhynchophorus ferrugineus; assembly: GCF_030347505.1. Lineage (NCBI taxonomy): Eukaryota > Metazoa > Arthropoda > Insecta > Coleoptera > Curculionidae > Rhynchophorus > Rhynchophorus ferrugineus. The sequence continues at coordinate 81,594,199 of NW_027472580.1, read as the reverse complement.
ATCTCTGGATATAGACCAACCTAATACCAGTTTAAATTGGAGAAAGAGACAACAGGTTTTTTTTGAAGAGTCCTCAATTATAACAAAAAGGAGACGCGCAGCTGTGTTAGCGGACAGAAATCTAGACGAGCTTCAGTTTGCTTCACACCTGGTATCGGGAAGTAATCAGGTTCAATTTGCAATATCTTATTTAAAATTATATTATCAATATTCAATCAACAACTTGACAAGAAGCCTTACTTATTACACACTTAAGATTAAGTTTTTTAAACCTGTGAATTGAAAAATATTTATTTACTTTTTCTTACAAACCCTTTGTGAATACAAATATTTTTGAACTTCAAAAAAATCAAACACCAAGAAAATCTTTTGTGATGGGTCGCGGACCTCCGGCTGCTGCGCCCTCTAGCGGCCATTAGACAAACGGCAAATAATTTCCAGGTTTTTCTTTTGATCGATTTAGATATGGACTGATATACTACTTGAGATATGGTCGCTTCCTATCATTAACCATATCATTAACGTTAATTTAGATACATTAAGTAAAAATCCTAAATATCTTTCAGTATATTGTCAGGTCATGCATTCAATTATTAAAAACCATTTACAGAATTAAAATTGGTGCTTTTATTTTTAATATATCGTATTTTTTCTTTATACCGTATACCACTGTGCGCCGGGTGCATCTAAGTTGTTTTTCGGTTTGTTTATGAACAAATTTATGTTAATTTATACATTTGATAAAACTGTCTAATTTAGTAATCTTGAAGCTGGATAAATTGTGTCACTTTTTAGTCAGAACCCAATTAAAAAAAAACATAAATCTGACATTATCTTGTCGGCTGTCGTCTGTGACACTCTCCTTATATCATGATATTTAAATGCAAACAACTTTCATGTTAGTTTTTAATTTTTTTTAGGAATATTGTCCTGATAATAGCGATTACAAGAAAAAGAGAATTATCTAAATTGATACAATGGTTCTAATGTTATGCGAGTACATATATTTCACTGATTTGGTTTTATTGATATAGATATTTCGACTACCTTTATCAGACTGCCTACTGTTTACATGATTAGATATTTAGATTATGTAAATTACGGCGGTTTTAAACTCTTTCAACATAACAGCTAAATTGAAGTTTTTTTTATTAGGAGAATCAACACACATGTAATATCCTTGTTATCTAAATTAAATTATCATCATAATGACATTTGTTTGTGCTGAGCTGCATCCTTAATAGTTGTAACAAAAGAGAGGCATTATTGAATTTTCCACCCTTCCTGGACCAGAACGGACTGCCTCACGACACTTGGCCGATAGGGAAATAAAAAAAACTACCGAGAAAAAAAAGCAAAAGTAAAAGACAATCAAATTGTCATACATTCGAGTTCATAAAAGATACAGATGTTCACTTTGAACCCCACGCCAGAAAAAAAAGGTTATATAATAATATTTACGAGTGAAAGACGAACAAAAAAAAACAACAGCAAAACAGTCTCGGCTTTGATGGCTATCAAAAAACACGATGTTTCTGTCGTAAAGCTTTCTGGAGAAGGTTCTTTATGTTTTGGCAGCGTCGGAAATCTGAGGCTTTTTTGCGATGTTCCTTCACGATAATTGACGATGGCTATTACACCGGCTTTGATGTACGAATAGGGCGAAAAGTATTTTTGAATAAAGCCCGATTGTTATTTAAATTTTATGACAGATTGGTCGTGTACTTCTTCTGTCTGAATCTCTTGTTTGTTTACCGTATTTTCCTGGAGAACGTTGAACCGAAATTATGTAGAATTATCGCATCGCAAGCAGGCAAGATCACTTCTGAGAGACGAAAATGCAGTTTTTATTTTAAAACCTTTAATTGTATTTAAAAATGCTCTGCTATCGATCGTTGTGTATGGGTGGAAAATGTAAAGAATAAAATAAATACTTAATTTTTAATAACAATAACTAAAATATTAAAACTAGAAGTAGAAATAAAAATATTTAATTGAAGGACAGGAATATATCCAGAAACGTAGATTACAATACGCATTTTTAAATACATGTGTGTTAAATGTAGCGTGAACGAATCCCTCTCAGACGGAGGTGGCGGAATAAACCTCTTAGAGGGGAAAATCACACTCTTAGAAAAGGCGTGAATAAATATATCAATAGATAGAAAACGCGAAATGTTGACCTCATCAATAATATATAATATTTTGGTTGGAGAGTAGACTTGACTTGAGATGTCCGGTTGCTATTAATTGATAGATGATTATAGAAGTGGAAGGATTCGGCTTTTATGTTCTTAATTCTTATAATAGAAATAATATGTCTCTACGCATTATTTGCCAAACCTGGTGGTGCGGCAGTCGCATGACGCATTCCCTCTTTCTTGAAAGTGTATTAGTATCTGACAACGTTCCCTTGCATTATAGCTCTATATGTAACATACTTATAGAGTAGTATCATCAAATTTCAAAAAGTATGTTAGCACACATATTGTAACATATTGTTTTTCATAAGCACCATTATTCAAGTTTCATTTAAAATTTTTGTTAAGCTGCAGAGGAAATATATGTATGATTTAATGCTTATTTGAGTAACTTACATTTTATACTTCTATGCTATATAGTTTGACAATTTATTGTATTCCTTATTATTGCTTGGTTCTTCTAATTTGGTTTTTCCTAAATGAAATTATATTTATGAATAAATGGAGTAAGTGGCGTTATAACTATTACTGTGTTAGATACAATTACTAGCTTGCAATAGTTTATGCATTAAGGCCTGGTGATGTAAATAAACCTAAGAAATACCTTAGCAATAATCAGCCGATAAGAATAAATATGGCCGTTGTCAAAATTATATTTTTTTACTTTTTCAATATTTAAGGAAATTATATGTATTCATCTGAAAGCTCTGGAATATCTAGGGGCATAATAGATAAATTAGAAAAAGATCATTATCTTACTGGTGATGTCGGAAGGACACTTCAAACTCCCTATATCATTGAGCTTATTGACGGCTGAACTACTTGCCATATATAAAGGCCTGAACTCAGTACAAGATGTGCAAGACAAACGATTAGTTATCGTGCCCGATTCGATGAGCTCCTTAAGTGTCTCCAACCATCTCTACCTCTACACCCGTTAGAAGTGTTTATCCATGAACTTAATTGGAATGAAACGGCAAAACCGTCTCTTTTGTGCGGCTTCCTTCTCACTCAGGTATCATTAAAAATGAAAGAGCGGATTACTTGGCCAAGAAAAGAGAAGGATCACTTTCAGAGAACTTCTCCTTCTAGAGTAGAGGCATAAAACACCACTCTACTAGGATCTTCAGACATCTAGAGCAATTCAGATGGAAATGAGACCTAACAGAAACCAACAAGCTTTGGGAGGTGAAAAAACAGTATTATCAGGGCCTTAACATCACCAACATCAGCAGTCGCAACCAAACTCACCCATGAGTTTCTCGTTATGAGACCACTGTGCGTTGAATGTGTTTTCTCACTGTCAAACACATACTAACTAAATCATGAAGATATAACTTGCAAAGATGCTTGGTCAACCTCGGAGAGACGATGAACCAGTATCTTATGCCGGAAAACATAGGCAAGCTGATGAATTTTCTAATCGTAACAGGACTACGACTAGAAATAAAATAGTATGCAACTATATAATATCATGCATGTTCGTATCTTGTACCCTTATCACTGCCATGGATTTTACACATTGTACTGTATCATACATATATTTATGTATCTGTATGATTTTATCTTTATCCTACTCATCTAACTCTACACTTATATTTTATATCCGACCATGTATTTATATTGTTCTTTGCATTCTATACTTGTAATAATATTGTACACTTTAATTGATGTAATTTTTATATGTGTAAACGGACCCTAAATAGTCCAGAAATCTGATGGGTCTATAATAAATAAATAAATTAATTAATTAATCTTACTGAAAATAAAAGTGAATGGATCTGCAGAAAGGAGTTTTCGATGCAACAAAGGGTAATGTATTCATCTAATCTAAACAGAAAGTTCTTGTCAATAGTGTGTAATCTTAGCAACAGTATATCTTTTTATAATTAACCACAGAATCCTCATTAAACCGATAGAGGAAGGAACAAAAAAACTATATTTGAATTTTTAGTCTAACGATTATCCTGTTCTAAAAAACTGCAGATTACCTGTTTCATATTTGTTTTCATATTTGTTTATCAGTGATAGTTATTGTATTTATCTTGAGGCGTAATGATTAGTAAATTGAATCCCGAAATACCCAGAGCATTTCAGCCGTGAAAATTTCGATTTCAGTATGTTAAATGCCGACATTTGCGGCATTAGCTCAACATTTTTAATAATGACACTGATCCTCATTCTAAATTAGGAATATTTTATTAATTTAAGAAATGTCAAGTATATTAAGTCGTTAATAAGTTTTTCCACAAGAATGATTGTCAAATTCGCAATTCAGTTCAAATTCTCAAGATTAATAAATATGTAGAAAATGAGCAATGGAACTGATATGAAAGAATGTTTTCATTGCAAAACTAGCCAGTCTGTTTATTATTCGTATGGGCATGTGTAGCATGTGTAGACTGAAAAAATCTTGTGCTGATCTTGAAATCATTTTTATATGATACTTCACTGTCTTCAACACAGTTAAGTTATGTACAATTCATTTATGCCCCAGAAAAAAGAGACATTGATTTAATTTTGGCTTCCAGACTGAAGAGAATTTAATATGATTGCGCTAGACTTTTTTTTCGCGAGATTAAGCATATTTGATAAAATTTTTGTTTTAAAAGTTCACGTATTGAAGGGTACATACAGTACTGTTGGAACATTGACTGTGCATATTGTCGAGATTTTACTTTATATTTTGTAGGCTGATAATTTTAGGAGAATTTAATTATTTTGTTAACTATATGATGAATAATAACCGATTTGTGCATGTGCTCTGATTCTGACCAGTATCCATTCAGTATTCAATCTAAACTGATTGGACTCTTTCTCTATATCTGATACATTGTTGGTGGTCTCTTGTCAACGCACCTATTGACGTTATAACTTTACTTAGTTCAAAGTTGATTATAGCATACTGGGATAGTTTTGTGCAATTCATAATTAGTGTTTTGTTATAATATTAATATCCTACATGTATATATATGTATTGGTATAAATTATAGCTATCGAAATTTTTACAAATGAGTATGCGAGTTATAATGAACTTATTATGTCGACTTATGTTTATGGCTGTTGGTTTTCTCCAACAATTCTTATATTGCTAATATTTAAAGAAACTTGAAAGAACAAACGCATTGCCAATGTGATATAAATATAATATAAGGTAATATACAACCTAATATTAAATTTCATTGAAAAAGTAATGACTAAATATTTTGGATGTAAAATAGTCAAACAGAAATTGCGCTCTTTTAAATAAATTTTTGATATTGAGAAGAATGAAGAAACTGAGAATTAATATGGTGGATATTTAAAAACTTGTAACAAAAAACTATTCTGGCAGGTTAAAACTGGAACATATAGGATGATAAGTATGTTAGTTGTAGAGAAAACTTTTATCGAGTAAAATATCTCGAAGACTGACAATTCTTAGGGCGAGCTCTTGAACTATACAAATTATACTCCAAGAATGAGGGGTAATAATTATATATTATAATAATGATCGTAACTACAATAACTTTTTAAAATTATAAATTTAAGGTGGTTTATTTTTATTTTAGTATGCTTGAAAATTTATAATCTTTCGGACTTATTATAAAATAGAGATATAGAACATAACTTTTGTGTTGAAATAATGGCGGAAGAAGTAATAACAACTCAAGTAAACGACTAGTATCTCTATATATTCACCTTTAATACTATATAGATCCTTTATTTAAGCTTTAACCCGGTACAGTTTTAATAACAGAATTATCCCGATTTAAATTGAGCACAAAAACTGACCGTTTTCTTCCTGCAATCCAGAAAAAGAACCGGGCCTAATGAGATAATCCCCAACCCGGAAAAAGGGGGCTATATTTTGGTACAGTTCCTCCATTTCAGTTCAAATATTCCGCCACAAAAAAAACGAGCGTACTGACTTCATATGTGCCCGGCGTAGCTTCTACAACAATATTTACACAAAAGATTATGTCAGATGTTGTGCCTCTATATGTGTGTGTGTATTTGTATGCCGGCAAAATTGTATAGGCTTTAGTTTGTTCGGCGGACACATTCTAGTCTGTCGGATCGTTTCGGATTGTTTTCGCCAGGTGGGGGGGAAAGATAGGCGATGTAGGAGAGACAATGGCGGTAATTGTGACGATGGCGTTTTGTTGTCTGGGCTAGGAGGAGGAATGAGTCGGAGAACGGCGTTTTGTATGGTTAGTGCTCTTTATTCTTTTTTTGTGTTTTCAACCAGTTGAACTGAGTATGTTCTTTTTTTTATTTTGGAATATATTCTCGGATATATTCCATTAATTTAAAGGGTTACGTATAGTCTATCCAAAGTAGCAGTGAACACAAGCTGATGTTTAGTGTATCGCCTGCCGCAATTTGATTTTCCTTCTCATTTTTTTTTCAGTTAAAAGAAGATGCTGTCTGATAATTTCGAACGTGTAACAGAATTATCAATCAAAAGTCGTTCGGTTTTCAAATGTCTGCAAACTTCTTCTAAAATTCTGCAAATAAACCGGCGGACGCTAATATTTTTGATTACTCTGGTTGAAAATGCCGAGGTCAAACAAAGAGTTTGTTGCGACGTAAATTTAATTATTTATATTTGGGGCAGTCGTCTAAATTTAAGTTTACGTTAATTGTAGATTTATTTCGGTTGTATAGTTAATGGGTCTAATATATTAGACATTTAAGTGATGTTCCTAATATTTATGACATGGGAAAAAATTATAGCTTGATACAAAATACAATACCGCATTATATTAAACGTCTGGTGAAATTAGCCAACCAAAGAAGGTACCGAGTAAAGAGAACATACGTGTTCAACAAAGAGGAATAGCACCGGCTCCTTGTCGAGTGTTTCGGATAATGGAGGCTCACGTACCGAGGCTAGACGAAACTTATCAGGAGTTAAACCTGGTCGAGTACGGTACTCCTTATGGCGCCTATAATTATAAATATCAAGAAGGCCCGAAATTGAGGAATTTTCGGGAATTTGCTTAAGAGTCTGAAGCACACATGTTTTATCAGCGTGAGAAGTTCCTAGCTGAAAGAAGAAGGCTGTTTACCATCCCGATATTCTCAGCGAATCAGAGTACAGAAAAGGGTTTCCGGGACAATCCTTGTCCACCAACACCAAGAATCCGAGGAAGGAGCTTCAGCAATAAAACACTGTGCATCGACAATGAAGACAGTATTGAAATGAGAAAAAGAAAATATTGTTGAGAATTGAGAAGAAGAAAGTATTGAACTGATTAATGAAATTATTAAATCAATTGAAGAAAGTATTGAATTTAGAAATAAGTATTGTTAAATGTATTAAGCACTGAAGACAGCATTGAAATCATACTGTTAGAAGAATTCAAGAGAAAAATGTTAACCGCATCAAACCAAGCGCACCCAGTAGAATTCCTGTCTATAATAGCCAAGGCCAGACCAGATCTCCGTAAGTACATTCGATCTAAATCATAATCCATTTCCCATAAAGTACTGATTAATATCTTTAAATATATATAATATAATATAATAGTAATTAAACAACTCGTCTTTGTGTATTAAGTTACTCAAAGAAGAGAGGAAATAAATTGTATTGAATTTACAACCTTGTTTTCTCTCCTGCATCTCAACAGAGTCAGTTACAAAATGGTTACATCTCTAATAAATAATACGATCAGGGACGGAAAAATGAGTCAAAGTATAAAGAATTGATACTCTTAAATATTTAGCTGCTGTGGTTTTAATTACATTTATCTTTATTGTGTTACAACTGTACTGAATATTAGTATGGTTACCATAACTGAACTCTTTCAAATTAAAAAAAAAAACATATAATTTGGGATTCATCGAAAAGAAGGTATCCTCACTCCTAGCTTTATTCATGATTAAATTTATTAAATGCATATGTTGATTAGTTTTTTCAATATAAACATAATTTTGTAATATTATTTCAGAGGAAACTCTTACATGGAAATTATCCATAGAAAACTTTGGGATATGTAGCTCTTTGAGGTATATAAGTAATCATTTCGAACACTGTTAGGAAAGATAATCCACAAAAATACCCAATAAAATTTCCACACATTGCTTTTTAAATAATACTATTTTTAAAACTACTTAATAAAATTAAATGGAAGACTTGTTATTTCAATTTGTGTACAGTTTTTTCAAAATGGAATATTAGGCCATTTTTGACAAGGCACCAATTAAAATGGAAACAAAAGTTGAAGGAAAAAGGTAAAAGCTAGGATAACTTTTGATTAGGTATTGTAAATTATAATATTTTATAACAATTCATTGCAGATATTTTGTTCTTCATGATAAAAATAGAAATACATTAAAAAGATCCCAACAAGTCGTCGGCACCGGTTGTAATTAAAGAATGGCTTACAAAATATAAATTTAGTTTTGAAGATACTATGTTAAAGAGTGATGAATTTCAAAATGTCACTTGGTAAAAGTAAACGAAACGTTTAATTGTGTTTCATGTCATTTACTATTTTAGAAAAAGCCCTGAAAATATATACACAGTAGGTCATATGGCTGAATAATATGGCCACAGAGTGTAACGTTTTCCTCTCTATCACTGCCTATTCAATCAAATCGAGTTGTTATGGAGCGTTTCAAAGAATTACTACAATAGTAACACAGGTTGAGAAAGATATATACGAACTAGAACTATATGGATATGTGGAAAGGATTGTCTGCAATAACACCCTTCGGTTTGGATGAACGTCGTCAAATACACAGAAGAAGAAATTGACAAATATTGAAATTCTGAACTAATGTTAGAATGCAAATTAACCGCTTAGTTATGAACTTTAATGTTGGTTCAGAATGTGATAGCGAGTGAAACTTGCAGTGATTATATCTAATTCTATTTAAAAAAAATATACACAAATGTACACAGCTAGTAATAGAAGAATCTAAGGAGAATTATAGTGATATTAGGATGATTAGAAAGTAAAAATAAAGCATATTAGTTGAATGTACAATTATTAATTAGGTCGATTAATCCTCCAGGGGATACCATAGATGGTTTAGAAAAGAGTTCAATGGACCTGATTGATCAAGTTTCATACAGTAGTCATATACAGTTTCATTCATCGCTTCTCTTGCTTAATTTTTGAAATAAAAAAAAGAAGCCAAATACCTACATGTTACTTTTGTAACGATAATAGGACGGATATATATAAAATATTATTAGACCAAGTTATATAATTTTAAGCAGTATTATTTATAATTTTGTATTATCTTCGGTTATTCTTGTATTGCTGAAGCTAGTAGATTTATGGCAAGTTTCGATAGAAAAAGGTTTAAGGATAGTAGGATCAGGTAAAATTATATTTAAAATATTTTATAGAGACAATAAATTAATGTGGTTACATTATCGGAAGGTACATACAGTTGTAAAAGAAAAACCGGACATATGGGAAGATATCATCCAAGCATAGTTTAACAAAATTCGAGGAAAACAAAAATCGTCTCTCTTCTTTAGTTGCAATATATTTAGAATTTCTTTAGCCTTTGTTTCTATTTGATGTCCTGTGAATGGAGAACAGCTAAGATAAACCATTCTTGCTTAAATACTATTAGGAATTGACACGGTTCTCGAGACATAGTTTGTTATTGTAGTAGAGGCAACATTTTAAAGGTTAATCAAAAAGGAATTTTAGCGGTGTTAACTCCTGATTTCTTTAGTAAATGCATTTGTTAATAAAGCACTAAACGAATAATTCAGGTAATAAACACCTTAATCACTGCGTCTAGAGTTAAAATGAAGTTAAGATTAATAGTAAAAGGCTAAAACAGACAGAAATAAACTGGGAAAATGTTCTTGTATTTTAGGTTTTTGGATCAAATAGGGGTTCTTTTGGGCGTCGATCAAGTGCTTTTCATTGGTGGTGCGTATGAAACTGAAATTTATTTTAGTACAAATATTCTAAAGAAATAATTTTACTGCAAAATTATAATATCCAGATATATGATAGATAGATTGCGATTAGAAAATCGCAATTTAATTGACTATTACGTAATGATAAAATGCTATTTCATACCGTAATTCTCCAAAATATCTAAGTAAACAATTCCGCATCCACCGTCCACCTTGATTTATTTAATTTTATTTTTGAATTAACCTTTTAAGGTTAATTCAAAAATAAAATAATATTCTTTGACGGTAAGGTGGTTTAAATATATTAGGAAAAACAAACCGTTTACGTTTTATATCCTGCTATATTTTTGTCGCAGTACTAGTACAAAACTATTGTAGAATGCCATTAAAAAACTTTTTGTACTAGTATTTTGAAATTGAGATGTTTGATACCAACGATTAATAATACTGAGCTATCTATAGAATTCATTTAATATAATCAATTTCATTATTCCGTTGGCGTGCCTTAACGGCTTATTCGCAAAATATCAGGAATCCGACTAGTCTAACAAAATGTTCCACTTGACACCAGGTCCCCCATTTTCGGACAAAAAACCCCCGACCGGAGAAAGAAAGACCGACCATTGTCCCTCGAGGAACGGCCGTTAATCTATCTTGACCATTGAGAGGCATTCCTGATGGTCCCATCGTCATTCGAAAGGATCAGTATACAATGTGCCAAACCCGGAGGACCCGATCCGACAGTGCCCCCACCGCCCCTCAGAAACTGATTACGTCTTGTTTGCATCGGTTTCGGCCGACACCGCGACCGACCCTTTCCCCCCACCCGATGATAAAGGGTCGTTCTTAACCGCCACCTTATTCTTAACGCCCCCCAATCGATGATTCGATTGGAGTGAATAGCGTAGTGGAGGTGTTTACGCCGTTACTGTTATGGAGGGAGATAACGGGTTAACGAAGATAGAAAATGATTTGTGCTACTATTCTTGATTCTTTTTGTATGTTATTAGGTAAAAAAATGTTTACATAGAAAATGCTGGGATTTTAAATGATCTTCTGGTTCCGAGTATAAAAAAGAGAAGTTTAGTTCGTTGCTTTAGAATTCCTTAATAGAAAATATATCATAGATTCCATTCAGAATAACAGTTAACTCATGACATCACTATGTCGTGTGTATTGCCTATACTAGCTTGTAAAATTGTTTTCAAATCAGATGGTATTTTTCCCATCTTATTTTATTGTAGTAAAATTGAGATGAATACTGCCTAATGCGTTCGAACATGTTACCGAATCAGCCTGTAAAATTTGACTGGCTTTCAAATATCTGCTAAATTCATCAAAACATTAATGAAAATAATTAGAGGTTATAAGCTGGTAAACGTTGTTTTGTCGCTTTGCTTGTTTTAGATAGAGTCAGCTATTAGATAGAGTTAGAGTCAGGAACCGATTACGTCTCTAATCAGTTACTTTAAACAGGAACGAGATAATGGAGTAAACTACTCTTGCCTGTAAAATGCGTTAGTGAGGAAATGAAGGAAAGAATTGATAGAGTTAAATACCTGCTGCATCTATTATTGGAAATATTGGTGTGAAAAATAACATATTGCAGCTACACTGAATGGACAGTGAATAATGTATGGACAATGTGACTAAAATATCTAAAAAAAAAGAAAAACGATATAATCATGGATTCACCGAAAGAAACCGTCCTCATACGAAACGGGTGACGAATCAAGATCATCTTGATATTGGCTCTGTCGGCGATCAAATCTATAAAATATATAAAAACAATAAGTAGTTTTTTCGATACAAGCATAATACAATAAAATTATATCTCTTAGTCTGGAAAGTATCCCCAGAAATCTTAAAGATATGCAGGTCTTTGAGTGATATAGAACATCCCTTCATACACAGTTGGGAAATATACGATTTAATCTACGAAGAAGGCCAACGGTCTTCCAGAAATTGCTTTTAAAAGAATACAATTGAATTTTTAATCTCTGTATTTAGGTGAGACACTTCAATGATGATGGAATGTGAAATATTTCAAGATGCAATACTGAGTCACTCACAGTACAATTATAATAAAAATAGCATAAAGACTATAAAAGTTGATTGTAAAATATAAATGTTACAATAAGGAATAGCTTGGAAAACATTAATTAAGTTTGGTAGTTACAATTTTAAAGAGTATTTCAATTATTTCATATTTTTATGCGGCAAATATAAAATAAATGATTAAATGTGTTTTGTATAATTACCTTTTTAGAGCTAATCTTAAAATATATACATTAGATCATATGGCTGAATAATTGAAGAATTGCCACAATGGACATTCTGGTAAAGAAGTATATACAAGCAAGAACTGTTTGGATATGTGGAAAGGAGCATTGTCTACAATAACGCCTTCAGCTGGATGAACTGAACATTTTTAAAGTGTGAAAGATATATGTGTGATTGTTCAAAGTACATATAGGCCTATGATTATAATATATGACGATATATTGATTTGAAGTGAGACCATTTTTTAGATATGGCACATGTACCGGAGCAGAATGCAACGGTTAAATCTAATTTTGTCAAGAAAAATATATACAGCCAGTAAAAGAACGTACTAGAGAGAAATACAGTCAAATTGAAATTACTTGACAATAGGAATTAGATGGTAGCAGGAATTGAATATAAAAAGGTGTATGCTGACAAATGAAAGTAAAATACATTACACTCATCATAGGTTGTGTGCAAAAACCAAGTAAATCCAAGTAGTCCAATGTAAATATTATAAGAAAGCCTTAATTTACACACCATTTTGATTGTATAATTAACTGTAGATTTAGTCCTTCGATAAGATATATATTAGATGTACTATAATGTTAAAATAAATTATATTTGATAATATCGTTTTTGTGTCATTATTTTATTTAGATTACAATGTTGTTGTTATAATTTGTAATGTTTTGTTAAAACCAAAATGAACTAAAAGTCAAAGTTAATGTAGTAACTTCCATGTAGTCCATCCACAAAATTACATCTAAGAACACAAGGACATGATAACGTTCGGACACACGTTGCAAAAACTCGTAATTCAAGATCTTTGAAGTTGAGAATTAACATACTGTAGATCTTGGCAAAATATCAGTGCTGGTTTACGTTTACTGGTTTTGCCCGAATTGCAATTAAAAAAGTACAATTCTCTATTTGGTAACATAGAACTAAAGTTATTCAACAATCCCAACATAATAAAAGGTTTATTTTATAGAGCATGAAAAGAAAAAACTAAAATTTAGTTTCTAGAGTTTATTTTGAATTTATAAAATACTAAAATATTTTTTTTGCATTTTTTCCACTGAACGCTGACTGTATCCAATATTATTTATTTAGGTCTCATAAAATAATTCGCAAAATGCATTCCCACTAGAGCTTTTACAAAATATGAATTTTATATAATATAATGGCAGTTAATAATAGATACAGCATAATCAATCTCATGAGAGCAAATAATGGATATGTGATATTTGGCAACCATTCTGATGATTGGTTAGCTTGAAAATAATTTCCGTTATATATTGTCTGCTACCGTGATGTGTTTACATTATAAGAGTTTCGTTTAGTTTTGAATGGCATGAATGGCATGAATGAATTTGTTAGCAATGTTGTTTATACCGTCATTTGCAGCTAACACTTCTTTTCGCTAAATTAATAAAAAGACCGGCTTGGTTGCTGCAGTGGTTAAAGCGACAGGACGGTCCACCTAGTATTGCGACTGTAAAATCCGACAAGGAAAATGTTCCCAGTCACGACAGTAACCAGGTTGGGTAAGACCAGATGTCTTCTGGAATGATTCTCTAAGTTGGACACTTGCCAGTCGATAGGCTTAATTCTAAAGACCGTGATTCGGAGCCGACGTTAAATAGTAGATTCAGTCCAGATAAACGCTCGTTGGTAAAACGTGACTTTAAAATATAAAAAAAGAAATAGTTTATAAAAAAGTAAATTAAGAAAATTTCGAGAATATTCTAAGGCTATTCTCTTTTGAATTCACTCAATTTGCAAGAACTAGCTTCCTTATCAAGACAAGACGATAGGGTAACGTTGCAATTGTTCGGCAGTTTCTCGGAGCATTCGTTGACATATTTTCGTGGAGTTCAATAGATTGCTGGTTGTAAAATAAATATTGTGGACGAAAGTTGCTGTGAAAATATCTAGTCTACTGAAACTTGAACAAAAGCTTCCACCATAGCTGGATTATAAACGAGTTGTCCTGTGACGGGCCAATGGAATTTTCGGACACCAAAAGTTGGTGCAATACATAGAACTGTTAAAGACAAACTGATAAATAAATTACCGGTGATACTCACAAATAATTTTGACACAACTATAACCCGTCCAGATGGAATAAGAACCACACTTATCCTTTTGATATTCGTTTAGACGCCTTCTTATATAGTGCGACTGATACCGTCCTGGAAGATTATCTATTTTAACAGAAGTGTCCATTAATATTTTACGTTTTCGGCAATGGATATCCTTGATCTTCTAGAACCGAGAGCTACAAGAATTTCATGCATTTCGCTTCGAAATAGAGTAGAAATTAAAATATTCAAAAATTGAAACCATGAAAAGTAAAAAAAACCTACCAAAGTGAATTAAAATTGAATTTCTTCTTTCCTATTTTAGACATTACTGTTTCATCTGCGATTTATATATTTGAGTCTTGTCCTTTCATTCTGATAAAGTTTCTGACAATGATCAAAACTAAATAGATATTGCGATAAAAATGCGACGTCGTCTGCTGTAGAAGCAGCGAATTACATTATGAGATACAATTTAACTAATTCATTCCTGTATTGCATTACGTATATCAATATAATCAACTATTTTGATCGGGGAAAATGCTCAAATCGGAGGCACGTACAAAGTTTTTACATATTTTTGAATTAAAATAATCGGATATTTGGGTATAAAATTATTGCTGAGCTGATGTAACGAGAAATCGGAAGTCATTCAGTACAAAAGTCATTCGCTTTGATTTTTACGCAATAAGTATATCATATAAAACCTTGAAGATATACCGTTGACAATGGCTTCCTTCGTGTATTAGTTAAAGCGTTTAGATCCCAACGGGAGGTGGAGGGTTCGATCCCGACGTGAAAGTAGTTTTTCTTATTCTAGGTAGACGACCCCGGGACCTGATGCGCTCCTATAAAAAAATCATACCAAGTAATACAAAAATTATTATGTACTTTTGTAATATGTACAAAAAATAATTTCATTTGCAAAATTCCAAAAATTGGCTAACAATTCACATATATCAGTAACGAGGCTGCGTAAGATCGGATGATTCTGGAATAGAATCTAAGCTGGTTGTTGCCCAGTTCATTTATTACAAATATATACACATAATATTCTATATACAAAACACAAAATCTATATATAAAGATAAAATCTCTTTGTCACTTTATTATTTTAAGAGAATCAATGGAGTGTAGCTTTTACGTTATGGCGTCAGAAAAAAAAACATGACAACATCGATATCCATGTTGATAATTCGCAGCCTGATCTTTCAGCATAAATCTTTCACATCGAGCTGGAAAGGTGACGGAAAATCCTTTCTTCGGGTCCTTATACGGCGTGAAAAAATCGCAGAGCGGCTCCAGTCGGTTTGATTAACGAATTTCCGATGACTGTCGCTTCGCACCTGCCTCCAGCGCGTTCTGCCACCAGGTCTCCTTCATTTAAGTCAATTTCCTGGCGGGGATATTTTTCTTTCGTGTCAGCCGACGGTTTGCTCGAAAACTTTACATTTTCGCCAGGATTTATTGCAAGATTCTCGCCCTTGTTTGATGTATGTACATTTTTTTTCGATTTTTCTTTTATAAATCAGTTTTCAGGCGAATAGGTCTTTTGGTCGTCGTTCTCAATGTTTTCTGAATTTTATTAAATGACACAGGGTTGTGATAATAATAATTTATATACGGGGTAAATGTAAAAATAAGTATATTTAGGTAGAAGTATATATTTAGGAAATATATGTTTTAGTTTTAAATGAAGAATATTTATTAACTAACCTAAACTAATTTTATCATAACTCAATATGGAAAATACATCAAATGACTATTAAGGTATTAAGGTACTTTCTATTTGAACATCTCCATGTATGATTTTACATATCTTAAAATATATGGGAAAATGCGCTTCATCCCTTTGTTGCACTCTAAACTAAACATAATAATAGAAAGTATTATCTTTAAACAAAACTGTTCAGAAGATATAATAATATAACCTCTAATAATCTCTTACAGTAAGTTCTCGGACAGAAAGGTTTATTCTTTGCATTCCACACAGACCAAATGATTATTTATCAGGATGTGGAGTATCACAATATCTACATCAATAACTTGATTGAAATACATAATATATGCATATTAAGAATATTTCCATTAACCTATCGAAAAGGAAAATATAAATACAAGTTAAATATAGGAAGCAGCATTTGCTCAGCTCACATTAGAATATCTAAGAATAATTATAAGCAAGTATAAGTATAATCCTTTCCTCAAAAGAAGTAAATTGAATGGTTAAAACTGACATATTTATCCGCAGCTAATTTTGAAACAAACGAATCTATGCCTTCAATTTCGTACTGACAATAACCAGACATCATTAGACCGAAAAGACTTAAGTACTACCACATATATAATATTACAAGCAAGAATTATTATATATATTTTTATGATTCTACTTTTACGTTATATTATCTAAAGGTTATTTAACTAGTACAAGGAATCCATTCTAATTCGTTTGTGTGGGAATCTCTAGACATTTTTGTTCATTGACAAAATAACCAAATATAACGAAAATTCTCATTCAGATCATGTCAGTACATGGCGATATTTTAAATATGAGTAATCCTGCACAATATACTGAGCAAATAGGATGCAATAAGGAAAATAATAAATAGGTGTTGCTTGATGGTGGGGTTAAAAAAATAATTTTAAAGGTTAAATATGGATAGTAAGTATATAATAGTAGTCCAATTAAGTACCTATAAATAATATCTGAAGAAGAAAAGGAGGATTCATAATTAATAATTAAACATTGTATTTTTAGTATAATTCAGACAAAAAATTATTTAGTTTAGATTTCTTTACTTTGTAATATTTAAGGCAATAGCAATGTATAATTAGAAAATAAGTTATTAGTTATCAGATTAGATATTTTCTGATGTAGTTTGAATAGGTTTTATACAAATGATACCTAGTATTTAAATAAAATTTTTTCTTAAAAATTAATTAGAACTTCTAGATTTGAAGCTAGAATAGAAGCAAGTAAAAAATATTTTTCTTAATATAAAATATACAGATAAATTTTTTTAATATTATACAAAATAAAAAAGCAATTCGTTTTCGGATGAAATAGTTTCAAAATTCCATAAAAAACTATACATAATACCTAACAAGAGTAGATATTCATGATATTTTATAAAAAGTTTAAAAGTAAATTATGAGTATTGTCGACATATTTCACTCTCCTTAATGTGGCTATGTACAGGAATTTTTCTACTTTATATGTATAATATATTTTTTTATAACCTCTTTATTAATTTATTACTACTTTTCCTATGTATTTGGATTAATTAACAAGCAACACGAGTGCGAGAAAATACATCAATATGTATTTCTCAATTATAAAAATATAATAACTTATAACTATTGTTTACAATAAATATATACACTTTATAAAAGTTCGTATGGTTTTGTTCGCTTCAATCTCCTGACATCCTGCGCGCTGTCCAGCAGTTGTATTGTTTCCACGTTAGTATGATTTATTAATCATCTTTCGTGTTTCAAGACGAAATCTTGGATAACTTCGCAAATCCCTTTGATTTCCAGGTCATCGTGCAGTTCTTCGTTGGTTACATAGAGATAGGCAGATAGGCATCGAAGAATCTTGTTTTGATAGCATTGGATAACTAGTTGATTTGAATTTTTAGTGCAACCCCATATTTGCACCCCTTAGGTCCAAATTGGCTTTATAATTGTATTATAGATCCACTTCTTTAATTTTAGATCAAGTCGAGAGTATCTTCCAACTGTGTTTTGCTCTTTGCTTAACGTGATGTTTCCAATTTATTCTACCGTCAAGATGGGTTCCAAGGTATTTAGTTGATTCTGCTTGAGGAATCGGGCATCCATTGAGTGATATAATTAAGTTTTTATTATTTCGCCGCAATGCAAAATTAACGTTGGCAGATTTGAAGCTATTAAGTTGAATTTTTCAATCTTTCATCCATTTGTAGATGTTGTTGACTGCCACTTACACTTTTTCTATTGCCCTAGGCGGAGATATACCTTTTGCCATAATAATTGTGTCGTCAGCAAGGTTTCAAGTAGTGTTTCTTTTCTTGTTGATGTATAATATTGATAATAATACAATTTCTTCTTTAAGCTTTAGTATAATGTTCTACGTTGGGATACATTTTTTAATAACATTATGACGTAATATATTTTCACATGCTTTTAATATTTTGAATATGTCAAATTTCAAGGATCACAGAAATAGAGATAGTCATGTCAAAGAAATAAGTTATCTAAGTTCGAATGCTTACATCAGCTTCCATTCGCCTTTTGTTTCTTGTATACACCATTACAAATTTGAAAACACAGAACTGGTGCCCTATAATCTATGTTATTGCAATTACAATTTTAAATTCAGGAATCAATATTACAATATATACAATAACTGTAAAAATATATCTGTATGTGAGTTTTTATCTGAAAATGAAAAATCAAAGATACCGTTGTGTGGGTAAAATCAACGAACATATAAACTATTTAACGAAATCCTTTATTATTCCCTAGCAACCAGGCTAGATAAAACATAATATGTAATGGAATATTTTGAAAACAAGATACTAGCCGGTACCCCATCAAGAACGCTATCTGGCTCAGGTAACATATATGGAGGACAACTTCCTCAGTTGGAATTATAAAGTGTGCAAACTAAACTGTTTGCATTGTATAAAATAACAACTTTGATTTAGATGATCTCCATCAGGTATACAGAAAAATAAATTGAAAAATGGTGGAGTCGTGAAGAAGTATGCAACTAGTAATTGAGAATTTAGTAATTTACTTGAGTGTAAGATTTGTGTGAATATTTGTGTGTATGTATTGTGTAGAATATATATGAGCATTTGGACGGAGTGTATGAGGAGAGAGGATTATTAACTTTATCACAGATGGTGTGGCAAATGCAGTGATTAAATCTTAAAATATAGAGAAATTTGTTACGATTCTGGTGGAAAATTTTATACAGAAACTCAGAAAAAAGAACCAAAAGCTAAAAGGCAAACATGCTCTCCAATGAAAATAATATCTATTACCTGAATATAAAATTGTTAAGTAGGTGGATTAGGCCTCCAAAATATTTTAATACATACAATAAGGTGTACAGAATTTTACTTTATAGGTGAACAAAAGAACTTTACACTACAAACCATTCTAATTGTATAGCTAACGTCTTTCGATAGTATATGCATTAGATGTGCTATAATGGTAAAAAAGGTTATATTTTATAAAATTAATTTTGCTTCATTATTTATTAGAGAAATTATATGGGCTAAATGGTGATCGCGATTCGCTATGCAACTTTCTGCTCTTTTTAAGGTATTTTTTCATGATATCCTGCAACATCTGAGGCTGAATTTCTTGAATTTCCTTTTTTTTTAATTTTAAAAAACTCAATAAGAAAATGTCTAGTGCTGTTAAATTCGCAGATCTGGCTGGCCATACTAAATTACCACTTCGCGAAATTAGTCTTCGTCGAAAAACGTCATTCAATAATTGAATTGTTGAACGAGCTGTTTGTTCTGTGGCCCCATCTTGCTGAAACCATATGTCCTATAGTCCTTGCTCTTCCATTTCAGGCACAACAAAATTTCGAATCATGTCTCGGTACCGTTCAGCAGTAACAATAACTGCAACACCTTGGTCGTTTTAAAAAAAGTAGAGACCAATGATGATTTCAGCATGAATACCACACCACACAGTTGTGTTTAGTGGATGCAATGATGTTTCATGGATTAATTGAGGATTCTGTGATCCTCAAAATCGACTGCTCTCTTTATTAATTTGACCACTGAGAAGAAAATGGGCTTCATCGCTCATTGTCAATTAAGACGAAAAATCTTCAATTTCATCAGACAGCCTTAGGAATGCATTACTATACTCAGCTCACTGATCAGGATATATCGGTTGCAGTTTTTGAATTAACTGAATTTTGTACGGGAACATTTTCAAATCAGTTTTCCAAATTCGCCTTAAACTACGTGTAGAAATGTGTAACTGGGACCCACGTCTCCGAATTGATGTTTCTGGAGACTCTGCGACACTATCGCGCACCAGAGCCTCATATTTAACGCCACGAGACGTCCGTTGTCTTCCAGATCGACGCCTGTCTGCTGTCGTACCGTCATGTCGAAAATTCGCATTTAAACGATAGATTGTGGTTTTGTGAGGCACTGGACGATTATGATATTTTTGACGCAATTTCCACTGAGTGGCAATAATGGAACGTCTATTTTCAAAAAATATCTGTCACTATATCTGCTCGTTCTTCTGGTGTATATTTATCCATAATAAACATGTTTGGACATGTAGAAAACACAAAGCTAAACTGAGCTAAACGTCACATAACCAAGACGGCCACACAGAACAACAGACATAACTACCTGTTATTAGAATTTTGTTATACGTCAATACCCAAAATAAACTAAAAATAAAGTTCATGCGAAAAAATTGCGGCCTTTTGACGTCATAAATTACGACTTCACTGTTCGATGGACTATATATTCCGAAATGAGTCTGCTTGGTATTTTTGCAGGATATTAAGAATATTAAACGAATAAAAGAACAACCAGCACGCATATTAAGACGGTCCTTTATTCCTGACAATTACAAATATCCACACAGAAGAAAAAAAAGGAGCCATTATATTTTTTTATTCGCGTGTCTCTTTCCCATTCCCTCTGTTCGTTTAATTCGAACCCTTTTTATCGGCGGAATATTATGTAACAAACACCTTGCTTAAGGATATCTGATTTTCTTTTCTTCACGGCGATTTTCGCATTTCCCCAGACGGTCCAGACCCCACCTCAGCCGAGGCTTCAGCCGCCTTCCGACACCCGTCTCTTCACCGCCATCCTCTTACTCCACGGGATAATTTTACACAACGTCTTCAGGTGGCTGAGAATGTTTAGGCATTTCATTAGCGAACTTTTCCCGAGGGGGCAGCGAAATTTAATATTTAATTCACTTGTCGGATTCCGATATGGAATAAAGTCGGATTAAATCCTTCGAATTTTTCAAGGAGGAAGACGGCGGGGGCCTGGGCCGCCAGGTGGTATTCGGCGGGAGCGCGGGGTCTGAGGAGAGACCCGGTTGATTAAAATGCTTAAAAGTCCTCGAGAGAGGGAAGGAAACGAATTACCTGAGAAAAGGGATTTTGTTATTGTGTATAAATTCTAATTTAGTTTGCTAATGGAGAAGTACTTTTGCCTTTGACTTTCCGTTTTTAAATTCAAGAAACCAAAAATAACTTCGTCGAAAGCGTATAAATTATTACTCGGTATAATGCAAGCTGGCGTCTCTTTTCACGAGAAATTAGTATTTTGGTGGATTCTGATGAATACAGCTGTCAGGAAATAGGAGCCCTCCGAGGCATTCTTCGTTAGATCACTTAATAATGATTAATATTTTTGGAACTTCTCGATAGCATTGTTGAAAATGTATTTAAAAGAAATTGTTAAATTTTAAACCGAATAGATGTTATTATATACCTAGGCTTTGGTAACCTTTCTCTAATTAGAGCCATGCGCAGACAATTTTATCTCTTATTTTCAATTTTGTTTATGAAATATAAATTGATTTCAATTGATGTTTTTGTAAATGTTGTATATTGCACTTGACTGTTATTTTAAAAACTAGAATTCAAGATAGCATAAAATAGTAGTCAGAATAAATAGTAGTCAAAAGTCTCTGTAAGTAATGCCTCTAAAATGGACAAGAACTTTATAAACTCTAATTTCAAGCAGATTTTTGCAGATCAGAAGACAACATGGCTCTTCCATTTATAAAAAAAAGCTGCTTACTATGATACAAGAGGCAATTATACAACGAGGTTATTGTAGTAGTTAAAAGGACCGCACAGTCCTCATAGTGTTGCGATATTAGCAGATATAAGCTTGCTAAGACATGATCAGTACATTTATGTTTGTAATTGTTCATAATTTTGATTGTCCATAAGACAAGAGTACAAAACCCGACAAGGCAACTCATCCCAGTCACGTCAGTAAATTGGCTGGGTAAGACCTGGTATTTCGAGGATATTCTCCAAGTATATTACTCGCCGAGGACCGTGGATCAAACCTTACATTAAGCAGATCATCCAGATAAACTCTATTTACTAATATTGAGAGTCTAAGATATCAAAAAATAATACAACGAGAGTGCAGTTTCTCTTCCAAATTTGTTTTTGTTGGTTATTGCAAAACAATCAGTGATAAAACCTCGAAAGCAATACCTAAACCGTTTATTTACGCGTAATAACACACTATGACTCTTCAACAGAATATTATTTAGAGTTTAGTATTGTATAAGAATAACTGGTGTTCTTTAATAAGTTAATGTTCGTTAATATCTTCAAATGGAATTATTAAAGAATTATCTTATTTAGAGATTATTTGAATACCATTTAAAAAATATATATAAAATATCTAATCATAAGTTTGACTAACCCTTTAAAAATATGGACGTTAAATTCTAAATATATCAAGGAGCTATGATTTTTATAATTCAGGACTTCTTGACGTTATGAACTCAGAAGGACCTTCTAAAGGCCAAACATGTGTGTAAATATTAAATTAATTTAATTTTATTTCAAAACATTGTCAGTAGAAAGGCCGAAAGTACATTGTCGTAGAAACTAAGCAATAAAATTATTGTTTCTTGCTTCTAGTTTCAGAATTTTTTTTATTGAAGATTAGTTAAAATTGTTTTACTACAGCAGCAATTGTAATTATAAGGGTTGTAACTTGATCGTTATGTTGTGTATTGAATTGTTGTCTAATAAAATGTACTTAGTAGATTTGCAAACATGTATTTGATTTTACATTTTAATACTGGACAATGCACTAATCACTAACAACTTTGAATTTACTTTTGACGTGCATTATTTCCAGCAATAAGGGCAGCAATATACAAAAATGGCAATAAATGGATGAACATAATATAGAATAGCATTTGAATACTCGTCATTCTACCTATCGGAAATCTATTCAAACAGAGCACTGAATTACACGAAAAAATCCTGTTGTCAGTTTAGTTGTGCTGAAATAATCTTTAACTGATAAAAATTTAATTATGTCTTAGTATTGCCTTGAAGAGCATTGTGATTTTTTGAAGTGACAAAACTTATTGCTCTTTAAAAGACATTCATCAAAATATCATCATTTAAAGAGTTAATTAAAACAAATCTATAGTTGAATCTCTGTTATACAAAATCTATCTATTAAATGATTATATTGGTTATAAGTTTAGTTAACACAGATTGGGTCTTTATCTATTGAATCACGTGGAGTCAGTAATGTTCATACAATAACAAATAAGTTTGTATGATTTTATTTAGACAGGACGCCATGTCTCAATTAGCAACTCCATCAAGACTGTCTTATTAAATTGTTAGTAGCGTTAGGAACTATCGACTGAAAACAGTCGAAACGGTCAATAGTCGCAAAACATTCAAAATAGTCGATAGCCAAATGCATGGTTCGATTATTTTATTCATTGCGTGATGTCAGACGAAGATGTACGAATTCTTTCTTGTATAAATTGTGAGAGAGCAAAGGACGGAGATAATTGGTTGGAGCAGTTAATTTTATATGTGTTTATATTTTCTAACATTTATTCTTTCTAGTACAAACGAGACGGAGATGTACAGCTGGTGGATGGCAGCGGTGTTACCTGGAGATGAGGCTTGGGCAGTCGATGGTGGCACGTCTAAACCAAACGAGGGTTGAGCACTGAATGACCGAAATACCCTTCAATAATATCCCAGATGAACGTCTCGGGGTTGCCGTCAGCTATTCGTTGTCGGGTTCTAGTTGGCGCGGCTGGCACCCCGCCCGTGTTCAACATCTGGGATTATATTTCTGGGTATTTTGTAGACCGTTATTCCACGATGTAAAATTCGACATGCCTCAAGGTCGCTACAACATTAACAATCTTGAAAAATATCGTTTCAAAATGCTGCTATATTAATTTACAATATAATGTTATTTACAAGCTATCTACCAAAAAATCATAATAAAACTTATATTAGATTTAGATTAGATTAGATTACATATACTATGTAAGCATAAATTGGGTAGATTTTTTTCAAAGTCGCGAATAGAACGACAGGGCCAGAACGTTAAAAATCAATCGAATCAAACTAGTAGAACCAAAAGTAGTAACTAATAGTTTCTTTATGCTTTGAAACACTTCTTCGGAGAACCCTATTAAGTAATTTAATATATATATTCACTGTTTATATATTTATCTTCGTTAGCAATTTAAGATATAGAAAACTGCTTTTCGAACACCTATTCTTAAGGATTATTGTTTCATGTAAAATAATTCATAGCTAAAATGTAATTTCATTCATTTCAAATATCAAAACTCATTTCTTGTTACAATTCTCTACAGTAATTTTATTAACAATGATCGCTTGCTATCTCGAATATATCTACACTCACGTAACAATATCTAACGATCCATAATTTGAAAACAGCAGAGAGTAAATTTCGTTCCACTTGACCAAAAGTGCTCCGAGATACTGTCGTAACCAGATAGATGACCTGCTTCCCCCTGGTCGGCCAGACGCCCCCCGGGCGAAAACAATAAAACGTCGAGGTTCATAAGCAGTTTGCTTCCCGATCCGTATCAGAGATTTTCGGTCGATCTGTGGCCGGACGGCATACGTCGGACAGGAATCAGTCCCGCGTCCCGCGGGAATTCCTCTTGCCGGTAATCTGCACTGACCGCACCGACTTATTGGACTCTCCTTATTGGTATTCGTTAGTGTCTGGGATCGGGTTAAATTGTTTCCGATAAAGGCTTTTATTGAGAGTGAAAAGCGAACAATTTAAATGAAACAAACGGTAACGTTAAGTAGGAATAAAGAGGTAATGGTTAAATTCCACATCTGCCCTATAGGCAATAAGTATTTCTTACATCTATATTATATTTACATGGCATGCAGAAAATCATTTCATTAAGCGATCTTCTGTATAAAATATTGTTTTAATTAATTAGTCTTATTCTAAGGCTTATTCTAAAGTCTACATATGTCTAATAGTCAGATCAAGTGGTGTTAAACGTTTTAGTCTACGCACTTCACTATCACGTCGCATATTTAGCTGGTTAGCGAGTACATTGGGATGCACTGACACTCTTTCTTTACACAAACATGTTGAATTACACTCGTTATTGGTTCTAGAGGAATATTGCGTTGTATCACATTATTTCAAATATAGTACGGAGCATCCACAATGGCACGCAACACTTTGCGTATTTTGGAACCCTTGAATGATGGACATATTAGATTTGATAGCGGTACCCCACAGTTGGATTCCATATGACTAAATAGGCTTGATAAACTCACACAGACATATCTTGTTATCTAATGTTAACTTGGATATGCGCTCGATGAGCCAATACATTTTATAAAATTTCAGTCGAACTTGTTTTCGTTTAGAGAGTATGTACTTCTTCCAGGTTAGGCGTACGCATCTATATGATTTGCGATAGTAAGTATTTGTGTGCCCGTGCGCTTGACACCTCGTGCATTGTTGTATAATTCTTTTTGTATGTGGCTGTTCGCATTTAATATTATTATTTTCCAATTTGGTGATTTCATACACCGCCTTATTATTTCCATTAGGTTTTAAATCAACATAGAACATAGGCGGAGTTTTTTTGCCGTGCGATGTCGTTTATTGTGATCATTTACGAAGTTGTGGATTTCTTCAGCTAGCGCTACCTTGATGGAGTTAAAGTCTGTCCTGTGATGTAATCCTTTGTTTCTTTCATCTAATTGTTTTACTAGAACTTTAAAATGCTCCGCTTCGAACAATTGGATTTTTATTGTTTCATAGCTGACTCTTTTAATTGTGTAGTTCGTAGTAATGGTTTTGAATAGGTCATGGATGTGTTTTGTTACTCCTACCTTATAGACTGTTATTGATGGTGGTTTGGGAACAACTTTTTCAGGGCTTGGTTGTATATACCCTTCAATATTTTCCCCGACAGGTTGTTAAAGATGTTTTTTTGTCTCCATTGGTTTTTGTAACCAATAGTCACTGATTCTTGTTTGATTCCTTGCAATTTCTTCTTCTGGGCATCTCAATCGTTTTTTGTTAATGACTGTGGTCCATTCTGTTTGTGGAGTTTGCGTTATTTCTGATTGTTCTAATCTTATATCAAAGTGTGCAGGTGATTTCGTTGAATCGCAGTGGTTTGCCATTTTTAAATTTTTTATATTTTATTTTATTTATTTCTAGAGGATAAAAAAATTAAATAAATACATTATGTATTTCACGCACTTCATTTTTTACTTACGTATTATTTTTTTGCACTAAGTACGTAATAATAAATTTTACTTTAAAAATCATACTAACGTTTTAAGAACAATTAAAACAATGTCACAACAATCAAACAAAAAAAAACTATTTAAAACAATGTTTTAATTAATTTCCTTGTAATATCAATTACAATACTATGAGAAGAACGGCATAACAAACAATAACAATCTCATTTGAACAAAATGTATTATTGATTAAACCATTATTTTCAGCAGAAAATATCCTAAGGTAATCATTTATTTTGAGTGCCATCAAGCATATATTTCTACATCACTTTTTCCTTTCTATTCTTTTCTTACGTCTTTTATGTAAATATTTTTAAATATCCTATACGCCAAAATATACTTTCACAAATGTATATTATATGGTATTGGAAACACGTAAAGGTAATGTTTTTTTTATATATCAATCATTTTTACTGACAATTTTGCATGCAATTGTTA
Source organism: Rhynchophorus ferrugineus (assembly GCF_030347505.1). NCBI lineage: Eukaryota > Metazoa > Arthropoda > Insecta > Coleoptera > Curculionidae > Rhynchophorus > Rhynchophorus ferrugineus. Next base: position 81,566,998 of record NW_027472580.1, on the reverse strand, counting down.
TGTATTCTACCTCTCAGGAAATATTACACTTACTTGCTATTGAAGTCAATACAGATAATATTTCAATTTCATGTCGAAAATACGTTGTGAAAGGAGTCTATTTTCAGATATCATTATTTACACATATAAATGTCTGGAAAAATTGCTATTGTACCGATTCTTTTAGATTTGAATCATAATAGATAAATTTAGAGGTTTATAAACTGTTGTGTGGCCTGCATTTGATGATAGTATATTTTATATGTCGTATGAGTATTGATCTTGCTTAGGGTTGATCATTTGAAAAATTATATGGTAAGGCTGACTTAAACCAGGGAAATTCTTATGAATAATTTTGGCAGAATACGAGCGGTGAATTTATCAAAAAATACAAGGGAGATAGTGTATATAGGTACATAAAAAGCCTATTATGGTGATAACCTATTATGGAGATCACTACAAATCATAGCTCATATATTTAAGTTAAATATCGAAATAAGTGATTAACTAAATGCAATTTATTGTGATAAAGTAGACAAATAGTTTGGCCCATATCTTGTAAAGACTGAAAAATACATAGATACTCGTAAATGGGACGCCAAAGACTAGCTACCATGGTAGCTGGACAAAGTTTCTTTTCTTTAATATATTTAGAGTGAAATTTCGTAATATGATTGATAATTTAGACACATCATATGAAAATATCACTTGTGTCTTATCACAATAATAAGTGCTCAATTGCTAATAGAAGAGATTTCACGGGATTATAATCGAATCAGCCAACAAGATTTGCCGGGTTGTCCAATGTCTGCAAGAGTCTGCAAAACATTAGGGATAATAATTATAGATTATAAACTAACAAACGTTGTTTTTGTATTCCCCTTGTTTGGAACGAGATAATTTATGCATTAGATGTTATAAATTTGAAGATAAATTTTATTTTAAAACATAATTTTTGTTTCAGTGCTTTATTTACATTAGAATATTGTTATATATCAAGCCAAAGTGAATTAGCGGTAACACTGCAACGTTTTGACGACATATATTTAGATGACTTTTCTGTTGAACGGGCTATATGTCTATTTTTAGTTTAGTCTATTTTCAATGAACGGACTATGACAATCTAAAGATCATAACATTATGTAGTTGTATGTAGTTTGACCAGCGATATCTATTGGTCAAAATGCGAAGCATCCTGTAAATAACTGTCAAATATCATATATATATATATATATATATATATATATATATATATATATATATATATATATATATAAGTTAGCCCATCAAATGCACCAAATACAGAAATGATTCTGCTTTAAAATCCAATTGTCAGAAAAAGTTTTGATTTTAAGTTCATTGACAATTAACTGTCTGAAAGATTAACAAGCTTGTAGGGTTATTGAAGGAAAATTACCAAATATCAAAGAACATTCAGACAATTTTTTTTAGATATTTACATGTCTTGGAAAAGGTAAAATAAAAAATAAAGTGGCCAGTGGGTGGTAATTTCAACATTCCGGGTTTAGTTTTTTGCCAGCCAAAAAGGAAGATTTTTTTTATGGCGTAGTATTAGCGACGATGAAAATTGAATATCCTACATCAATTTCATGACGAAGAAGTCATAGGTTAGTTGAAGAGAGTTATCCACATCAAAACAACAATCGGTTATTCATGGCCGAGGTCTTGCAGTGTATATGGTGGAATAAGCAACGTGTAGTGCGTTACGAGCTACTAAAACCAGATGAAGCTGTTACTGCATAAAAGCTGTTACTGCATAAATATGTCGATTTCAATGACATATTGTTGCAATAAATACTAATAAAACTGAGTAAAAATCGCAATATTATTCTTGCAGGATAGCTCTCTGCTGACGTCTAATGGGAAATTCTACCATACCCAGCGTATTCCAGATATAACAGATTAAGCATCTTCTGATCACTATTTAATTAGATCGGCGTAGCATAGTCTAGCTGGCACACAGTTTTGAAATGCTGAAGAAATTACTACAGTTATTCCTTCGACACATTACTAGATTCTTGCCAGAAAATTGGGAAAAATCTACTGAAAATTGCCGGAAAATATTTTAATATATATACAAAGCAGTATTTTTTTGCAATACAGGGCAAGAAAAAAAATGTATGTAAAAAAATGGGCAGAATACACCCAAATATATAATAAAATTGAATTAAAAAGTTGTAGGGTACAATAAAATGGTCGTTTTATTTCAGACTCTATATATACAAACACCGTTTCTTATGTTGTTCAGAAACATTATGATAATATTATAATATCAATCACACATTCTGACACATTGCGTCTGATGGGAATATAAAAAAAAGTAAAAAAGTAATTCAAATTGGCAACTAAGGATTATGTTGTTTAGGTGCTCCTTCATTATGTTTAAAAATAATTCTTTCCATTAGTGCTTGTTTGGCTGGTTAGGGCACCATTATCATATGGACAAATTTCCGTTGTTCTAGTAAATATTCGAGCTTAAAGCAGACATTTAATATTTTAATTAGGCTCATGAGTTCGTGTGCGGTAGGTATTTCAAGAAATTTGTGTCGGCACATTTTGTATTGGTGCTCTTTCCTCCTTGAGAATCCTTCTTTCTCTCAGAATCTCTTTAGGATACCTAGGTAAGGTATTCTTTTAGTATTCTGTTGAATATAATACAACATATTTTGCTGAATATTTGTTATATTAGTTCGGACTCAACATCCAAAGAATCGAGATGTGTTTTTCCCTTCTCGAAAACAACTCTCCAGAAATATTAGACCTATATTTTATTATGGTCAACTTTTAGTTAACGGTCTCAAAGAGTTCCCTGGTACACGTTACGGAGATACTGTTAACAAAGATAAGATACGACAAGATAAAATAAAGTGAATATCTGCCGCGGAGTTTCGCCTTTATAAAAATGGACAATGAAGAAAACAAAGTAAAAAACATATTCAAAAACAAATTGAATAAAAAAATCCAATTGCACTTATGAATGATAACAATCTGTTAAAAGCAACTAATGGGCAGTTAAACAAAAAACTGTTGGAACTAACTAATGAGCTTGAAGCTTAATAATAGCTCCAAATCTGTCCTCAAGCTGAATCAGCTAAATTAATCGGAATGTGTTTCGATGATACGTTAAATTGAAAACATCATGTTAGACAAAAAGCAGAGCAGATTCGACTGAAAGTCAAGAACTGTATTGTTGGAGTTATTCATATAGCCAATTTAGACTTATGGTGGGAAATTAAAAAGTTGTAGGGTACAAATGAAATGGAAGTTTTATTTCAGACTCTATATATACAAACACCGTTTCTTATGTTGTTCAGATACATCATGATAATATTATAATATCAATCACAGATTCTGACACATTGCATCTGATGGGAATTCAAAAAAAAGTAAGGAAGAAAAAGGGACCCGGAAATCGACGAAACTTTCCAATTAAATTAGGGACATCGAAAATGGATTAACTTCGAAAATCATCCACTTGATGTTACGGTCGGGATGAAATATCGCGGTCGGTCTCGAGGAGGATGAGGAGAAAAAAAACTCTTTTGCCGGGCATCAAGAATATTCACCATAAATCATAATTCTTTCGGGGGGGAGCGAGAACGCAAATCTTCGACATCATGGACACGGGCCCGAACTTTTAACGGAGATACTCCCGGAAACTTTTACGGTTTGGACGGGTTTAGGTAGTTTGAAGATCCCGGATCTATGGGCCGGCGATCGTTTCCGCTTTTAAGCCATCGCCAGTGGATATCGACGCGACATGGACGTTGTGGGATACATAAAATATGTACCATTGTTAGTGTTATATTATTTATATTCTTATGCTATTTCCAGGCGAAGCACTCCGATAATTTTAATATAAAATTTGTTGGAAATTTGTAAATTTTTAAATATAAAAAATATCGTGCTTTAAGTCGCCACACTACACATGTATTTTCTAGGGATTGAAAGTTTTCTCTCCATTTTTTCACAATAAATAGGTATTTTTTTGACAAACATCAGTATAACAAATATTGTTGGGAAGCAAATTTATTATGAATGGTTGAGATAGCCAAGTATGATGTAAGTTACGCTAATTGTAGAATTCTTTCGGTTTTACTGTTCGAGGCTCTAATTTATTAGACCTTTTTTTAAGTTTTAATATTTTTGACATGGAAAAGAATTATGACCTGATAAACACATAACGTTCGAAGTATATTGAATATCTGGTAAATATAAACAGGCAAAAAGATACCAAGTAAACAGAACAGACGTGTTCAACAAGGATAATTCCCATCGGCTCGTTGTCGAGTTTCTAGGATAACGATGGATGGTAGACCTGGTAGAGGACTTCTTATAGCGCCTATAACCATAAATATCAAAAAAGACCCGAAATCGTGGAGTTTTGGGTATTCTTTAAGAGTACGAAACGCACATGTTTTATCAGCGTGACATGTTCCTAGCTGGAAGAATGTTTCCCATCCTGATATTCTTAGCGAATAGACAAGTATAGAAAAGGGCTTCTTGGACCAGCCTTGTCCACCACCACCAATAATTCGAGGGAGGAGCTTCATCGATAAAGCACTGTGCTTCCACAACGAGAAGACTCACAGTAATTTGCATGAACACCGAGGGAAAGAGTTGAAGAATGAGAAAAACAAAGTATTGCTGAGAGAGTGTTATTGAGAAAGGAGAAGAAAAAACTATTGAATTGAGTGAAGAAGATATTGAAATGATTTAAGCAAATATTGAGTTGAATTGGTTGAAGAAAGTGTTGAATTGAATAGATTGGAGAAGATATTGAGTTGAGTTGAGAGAAGAAAAAATTGACATTGAAGAAATTACTCTACTAATTGACGTATTATTGAAGCATTATTCAAGGCATAGAATAGTGCGATTTGAATCATAATCCTTTTCCCATGACGTATTAAGTCATTTCCTTTAAAAGTATATATATATATATATATATATATATATATATATATATATATATATATATGTATATATATATATATATATATATATATATATATATATGTATATATATATATATATATATATATATATATATATATATATGTATATATATATATATATATATATATATATATATATATATTCTTTATTATCAATTAAATAACTAGTATTTGTGTATTAATTTACTCAAGGAAGAGAATAAATTTTATTTAATTTACAACCTTGTTTTCTATCCCGCATCTTAACAAATATGTTACTTCTATGAATTATATTTTACATTAGAAATGATATAACAATCTTAATTTACAAATTAACTTATTACGTACTGTTGTATTTCCCAAATTAATATAAAACTAATCTACTTAAGCTAAAGTAAAGAATACACTTATACACTAAATAATTTCGTATGTTTAGATTAGCTTCAACCTTCTGATTTCCTGTATGTTGTTCAGTAGTTGTATAGCTTATAAGTTGTTGCGATTTAGCAACCTTATTTCATGTTTTAAGTTGAAATCTTGGATTACTTCGTGTATCTATTTGATTTCGAAGTTCTCGTGCAACACTTTATTGGTTATGTAGCGAGAAACATTGGTAATTAATCGCAGAACATTATTTAGTGTGCGTTGGATTACAAGTTGGTTTTATGTTTTAGTACAATTCTTTATTTCCCACCATAAGTCTAAATTGGCTATATGAATAACTCCAACAATACAGTTCTTGACCTTCAGTTGAATCTACTCCGCTTTTTGTCTAACATGATGTTTTCAATTTAACGTATCATCGAAACACATTCCGATTAATTTAGCTGATTCAGCTTGAGGACAGATTTGGAGCTATTATTAAGCTTCAAGCTCATTAGTTAGTTCCAACAGTTTTTTGTTTAACTGCCCATTAGTTGCTTTTAACAGATTGTTATAATTCATAAGTGCAATTGGATTTTTTATTGGATTTGTTTTTGTATATGTATTTTAATTTGTTTTCTTCATTGTCCGATTATTATAAGGGCGAAACTTCGCGGCAGATATTCACTTCATTTTATCTTGTCGTATCTTATCTTTGTTAACAGTATCTCCGTAACGTGTACCAGGGAACTCTTTGAGACCGTTAACTAAAAGTTGACCGTAATAAATTATAGGTCTAATATTTCTGGAGAGTTGTTTTCGAGAAGGGAAAAACACATTTCGATTCATGTTGAGTCCTAAATAATATAACAAATATTAAGCAAAATATGTTGTATTATATTCAACAGAATACTAAAATAATACCTTACCTAAGTATCCTAAAGAGATTCTGAGAGAAATATGGACTCTCAAGGGAGAAAGAGCACCAATATAAAATGTGCCGACACAAATTTCTTGAAATACCTACCGCACACGAACTCATGAGCCTAATTAAAATATTAAATGTCTGCTTTAAGCTCGAATATTTACTAGAACAACGGAAATTTGTCCATATGATAATGGTGCCCTAACCAGCCAAACAAGCACTAAAGGAAAGAATTATTTTTAAACATAATGAAACAGCACCTAAACAACATAATCCTTAGTTGCCAATTTGAATTACTTTTTTGATATTATCATGCAACAATCGAATAAGTTCATCGTACTGTAGACGATCATTAAATATTCATTAAATAAACAAATACATGGCTAAATAAACAAAATGTATATAGCATATTTAAAATAAATAATTATAAATGTCTAGATAGGTGATTTCCGGTGAAACTATAGCTGACAAAGAGTGCAGGGATAAAATTCAGCTCTGTATGTTATCTATAGGGTGTCCTTAATGAAAGTGTAATGAACAAAGTATGCAGGACTATAAAGAGAGTGAAAAAATGGACGGAGGAAACAGAAAGTTGCAATGACCAGGCATGATTCGTTTTAAAATTACTTGTTTCATATAAATGTATTGTATAAATATTCTAATCACTACATAGTATAAAACAAAGTCGCCTTTTCTGTCCCTATATCCCTATGTGCGCTTAAATCGTTAAAACTACGCAACGGATTTTGATGCGGTTTTTTTCAATAGGTAGAGTGATTCAAGAGGAAGGTTTATATGTATAATACATGCATAATATACTAAGGCAACATTGCTAATTTTAGAGGTTTCTAACGTGATGTCGTAAATTAACCTATTTTTTTAGGCTTATTTAGCAATTAGCAAAAACGCTGCCTAACCCTACGAGTTAGATCAAATTAATGTACTACAGTATTGTACACCATAAAAAGGTCTACAAAAAAGTCCGCGATGGTATATGTTTATCTTTTAGGGATAACCCACATTAACCATTTTTATTGTTTACTTTTTACGTGAGAAAATGGCTTATTTACGAAGCTATTTTAAGCAATACGGCATTAATCCTTATCGAATTAAGTACCTTAAATACAGTGTGCAATTAATATAGATCAATATGGTTCCTTACAGCATGTAAATTAAACAAATATTTTCGGAGATATTACAAATTTAAAATTTGCGTTTAAAAATGTGTAATGTAATAAAAATTGTATGAATTTAGGTATTCCAAAGACAGCAGGAAATCTTCATAGTAAGTATAGGGGAAAAGGAATTGTTTTACTCCAAATTTAATGCGTGCAGGCCAAGGGCAGTAATGAATGAACCAAAAATACTGGCAAAGTCGGAGCGGGCCGCTATGTTTTTATATACAACGTTCATATTTTTTCTGTAGTGTATTTAATTTAGTATCAGCGTTGCACCCGTGCGAAGCCGGGGCGGGTCGCTAGTATCAATATAATCTTAATATTGTTATTAAAATTACTCCAGGAAAAAGTAGTTATAAGAATTTATTTTTCCGTTAAAATTGAAAGAAAATACAATTCATTAGCAACGCCATTGAGTATTGAGACACTGTTATTTAAGTTATTCGTATATAGTAGTGATGTGTTAAAAAGTCAAAAGGAAGGAAGGAAATCTAATGGTAGCTAAATAGAAAATATACTGTGAGTCTGGAAATATTATCAGCACACATACAATCCAGTCAGTATTGGCTGAAGGCCGGGTGACATTGGCAAAAACATTTAATTGGATAAAATCGCAGTTTTAGATATCCCACAAAGTTAGTTTGAAATAAACGCCGGAAAAGTGTAGATTGGCACTTTGTAGATGTAGATAGATATAATCTAAAAGCAATATTCCCAATACATTATTTTCTAACGTTTTTTTCTCAATTACCACTTTACAAATTACAAAGAAAGGAGCTATATGTGTTCTAGACTGTTAACTTATTAAAATGTTATTTGTAAATTTTTCACGATACGCCGTTAAAATGTTTTGATATAAATAAGAATAGACTTTGTTATAAATTAGTCTTCTTTTTGCCAATTAGAGTCATTTGGGCTAGTGATCAACTTAGAGATCGTCCTTGACATCCAGGGCCACTGGGATTATTTCTTTGCTTTTAGACTCCTGCATATTGAAAAGCACAACTAAAAATAATCGAAAATATAAGTTTACAACCTAAGCTCAACAAGGCTCGAATACGTAATTATCATAGCAGCAGAAGGTCCATCCTGTCATACGTTAATCCATTCAGCTATCAAATTGGTTCATGCAAAATGAAATAATCTGAAAGAGCAGAGAGAGTAGAAAGAGTAACTAGAGAGATTCCTATAGATGCTTCAATTTCATGTAGTACCAATGGTTGTGCCTAAAATTATAAGATCTGATGTCTCAGCAATGCTTAATCAACAATATATTAAGTTGATGGCAGAAAAAAAAATACGTAACTCATAAAAACTTCAAGTCACCGTATGACGCGTAACAAAACAAAAATATCAATTTGCCAGTTAAATTCGAAGGAAATTCGACGAGAACGTGGGGCCAATTAGATTGAAAATAGGGGTGCCTGTTTGGAAAGGGGGTCGGTTCTGACCGCCTCGTCCAATATGAATAAGCGATTTTGTTTCGTGGCAAAAACGCGTTTTCCATCTGCCAAATGATTTTTTAATAGCGCGTCCTTTTTTATATTAATTTTTTCTCGCGCTGTTATTGTATCGCCTGGCTTTTGTCCGATTACGTGGAGTTTTTTTCTATTTTTGTTTTGGCCTTATGTTTTTTTTTCAAATTAAATTGATTAACAATATATATTTTTATTGATTAGCATTTTTGAAGTTTCAATATCGTTTAATATAACTTTATAACATCAATATATTTGAAAAATATATCAGTGTAATAAACATAATAACTCTAATGCCCCTAGAGTAATTCTAGAACTTCAAAAATCCTTATTTGTGTTCGAGATATCTACTTATAATTTTATTCCAGCGAAATGTTTCTCCCGTTTGTATTCTCAAATTCAGTGTCGAAAATATTGGGCAGTAATCTGATAAGATAGTATAGTAATAGATGAAAAGCATACTACAGAGTGCTTGTAATAAGTTTTTCTATTTGCCAAACTTTGAAAATTTTCACATTTCCTCTTTACTCCAGTGATCTAGTGACTTTTCTATCTGACCTTAATTTATTTTAAACCACAACAAGAAACTATTTTGTTTCGTTGTATTAAATAACGGTCATATTTAAATTAAATATACATGATAACAAATGTTTGCTATACCTAAAATAATTTCAACATAATGGTATACAACACAGGGTATTATTTTTAAGTTTAAGAATTTTGTAGTTGTTTGTAGTAGTTCACCTTGTCTTCAGTAAGTTTGATACTGAGATACAAAAGTGGAAGTTAAAAATAAACAAGAAGAAAACAAAAGTGATCAATAACAAAACAAGCACTTACAGTTCATAGGAAGTATACAGATTTAGATATTTACATATATAGAGTAATAAATATGAGGATAGAAAACGAAAAATTTTGTTGTATCAAATTTGTGATAATTCTGATTGAAAATGTCAAAGCCAATATATAGACAGAGTTGGATTCTGATTGCGTCTTTAAACAGTTACTTCGAACTGGGGCGAGATAATGGGGTTCCCTTTTGGCAGTAAGATGCCTTAATTATTTAAAACAATTAGTTCAGAGGAAACTGTTAGTCTGGGAACTATATCTATATCTACGCAGCCCTTTGAGGTATATAAGTCAACACTCTATACACTGTTAGGAAACATAAGTGGTGTAATGACTACCATTTTAAAAAGCATATAATAAAATTAAATGAGATTTATTATTTCAATTAATATATCTAGACAAGACAGGGATAATTAAAATGGAACATTGGGTCGCTCTTGGCAAAGCTCTAATAAAGAGTGTAAAAACAATTAAAGTTGTTGGAATAAAGTGAGAGTTAGATTAACATGAGTTTTGTATTTATGTTTTTTAATAAATCATTACAGATATTATATTGTCCATGGTGGAAACAGGCATGGAGTTGTTTCTGCAGCTGAGTTAGTGTTTAGTCATTATAAAATATCATGTCATTCAATAAATCAAATGATGTGTTCTATGTGATTTACATTTTTTAGAAACACACGTGAAAAAATACACTGTAGAAAGAAACATTGCCAAACTCCATCAAAATGACATAAAATTTGGTGTTCAATGCTAATAATTATCAACACACAATAATGAGAGAAGAAAGAACTAATGATGGGTATAAAATTGATAAAGAATAACTGTAGATAATCATGTATTATACCTATAACTGTAGAATAAATATTTGTGTAAGAATATACATGAGCATTAGGTTAGAAATTATAAGGAGGGAATTAATACTAACTGTTTTGCAGATTCTATCAATGCATTAGGGAGAATAAAGTGACTAAATCTAATTTTATAAAGGAAAATATATGCAGGCTGTAATAAAAGAATCTCAAGGGAAATTCACCGATATCAAAATGAATTAACAAAGAAACCCATGAAGGATTAAGCAGAATCTCTACCTCATAGGGTGACGTGGAACAAAAACTGAATGTAAATATGATAAAATAACTCTAACCAAAGATCTATAGTGTATTTTTAATTTAGCGTAGTTTAAGTCTTTCGGAAATATATGCATTTTAAATTTACTACAGTGTTAAATTACATTATGTTTGATTCTGTAATTTTTATTTAATTGTTTTACTTATATTGTCATTTTATATATGATGTTATATGATCACAATAAACTAAATCTTAAATTTAATGTGGCGACGTTTTATTGGAAAGAATATAAGAAACATTAAATAGCACATATTACGAATTACTTTAGAAAAACACTGGCCTTTATTTAGAGAGAAACTAGAGAGTTTAATATCCTTAAATTTACCTCTCAAAACAGAAATAGATACAGAAATAGCAGCAAAAAATATAACAAAAGCTATGCAAGAAGCCGCATGGTACGCAATACCATCCAAAGTTTGTATTATTATATTTCATCTACAATTACACAAAAATTGCCGAAAAAAGAACTCTGCGAAACACTTGGAAACAAATTAGAGTAGAAAAAAAACAAGAGAAAATTCAACAAGGCAACAAAAGTTCTGAAAGAGTTAATAAATATCGAGCAAAATAAAGGAATTCAAAAATATTTAGAAAACTTAATGTCAACTGATGCAACGGAATATTCTCTCTGGAAAGTAACAAAAATGATTACAAAAACCTCAACAATATAATCCACCTATTAAAATTGACAACAACATCTGGGCTAGGAATGATAAAGATAAAGCGGAAGTTTTCTCTAAACACTTAAAAACACTATTTAATCTATACCCGTCTGAAATATCCGGAACAAAAGAAAATAACATAGTAGATTTTCTCAACACTCCGTAATGAATCTACCACATGAGAAAATTACTGTTCAGGAAGTAAAAAAAAACAATAGTTATAGAAATCAATGCTAAAGGAGCCCCTGGTTTTGACTTAATTAGTGGAAGAATCTGAGAAGAGCTGTCAGAAAAGTGCATCAAATTAATAACATTCATATTTAATGCTCTGTTTAGACTTAATTAATTTCCAAGCACGTGGAAAGTGGCTCAAACCATTGTAATTTTTCAAAAGAAATGTTCAGAAAACCTCTCCTCTTATCGTCCTATAAGCTTGTTACATGTGATCTCTACACAATTTAAAAAACTATACATTAAGAGACTCAAAATAATCGCAGAAGAGCTAAATATTATTCCGGACCATCAATTTGGTCTATGTAATAAACACAGAACAACAGAACAAGTCCATAGATTAGTCAACATAAGTAATAAAAACTAAAATAATAAAAAATATTGCTCCACTGCATTTCTCGATATATCTCAAGCCTTCGACATGGTGTGGCACAATGTACTACATGTTAAATAACTATCGACCTGAAAAAAGACTACTATTGCCACATTTCCTGACGACACAGCGATTTTATCATCACACGAGGATCCAATATGAGCCACAAGAAACCTCCAACTTCATCTTAACAAAGTCGAATTGTGGTTGAAAACGTGCTGTATCAAAGCAAATGAGACAAAATCTACCCATGCGACATTCACCCGTTATAAAATAACTTGTTCCTCAGTAAAATTGAATAATGATGAACTTCCGCAGGCAGACAACGCTACATATCTAAGACTGAATTTTGATCGATGTTTGACATGGAAAATATATAGTGACTAAGCGCAAACAGCTCGAGCTTAAACTAAACCAAAAGTATTGGCTAATAGTGCTTAAATCTAAATTACTATTAGATAACAAGGCTTTGCTGTATTAGTTAATATTTAGGCCCATTTGAATCTATGGTATTGAACCACAGCTGTACTACTAGCAAATCTAACATAGCTATCTTCCAGAGATTCCGGAATAATATGTTGCGAGTCATCGTCGATGCTCCATATTAAGTCTCTAACAAACTGATGAACTACCTAACGAACTGATTGATAGACACAGAGCGAGATTTAATAATCTTAAGAATAAGTTAGAATAGTCTTTAGAATAAGTTAGAATAGTATCTAGAATAAGATTTGGATTATAAGATATACAGCAGATCACTTACTGAAGCGATCTTCTAGGTCAGGATATTATATAACGGAAATCATATAATAATACTTAACGCCCACGGAAAGATTATTGAAGTTTTAAGAGATTAACAAAAAAAAATTAAATACAAGGAGAGGGACAACTTGGCAGAAAGAAGACCACATGGATAGATAAAATTAAAGATTGGCTTAACCTGCTAAGTGTAAAATAGACAGAGATACATCATAGCTGAGTTGTTTAAGTTATACTAAAATTAATTGTCTAAATGTAAGAGAAATATACCTGGTTTATTTAACTTAGTTATAAATATCTGTGATAAGTTGTTGCCTCACGTTGCAGAAATCCTGCTCAAGTTACTAGTTACTCTGCTACTATAATAAAGAGGTTTATCAATTAACTACTAACTTCTGCTGGCGAGCCAAATAGTCATATAGAAATATTGTGTATTATGTACGAAAGGCTGTTTGTCTTAAGAGGCAAAAGATATTCAAATTAAGTGACTTTACAGTGGCCATATTCACCTGATTTAGCTCTGGCCGTTTTTGTGGGACTGTCTATCATTTAAGCTTAAAAAGAACTACTAAGAGCGTGTCATCCTCACTTAATTGAAGTTAAAAAAGTGTCGAGAATTATTTAAAGGTATATTTCAACGGATCATTCGAAATTCGTCAACTATTCCCAAAATAGCATCTAAGGTAACTTGGCGGTTATATCAGAAATTAGTAGACAAATGCATTATGTTCTATTTCAAAAGCTACATTTTAATTAAAATAGTATTCCTTGTATCGTGAAGCAATATGTGAGAATATTGTGTGTTATTATAAATAAATATATACGGTAAAGGAAGCTTCATTCTTATTAATAAAAAATTTAATCTTTTATATTTTTCTACTTCCTAGCAGGATTTTATATTAGGAAATTCTTTCCAAATGAACAAAGAACATTCATTTCTATCAAGAAGCACATCCAGTTCATCCCAACAGAACGTCACGATGGTCAATTATTTGTGCATTATTTTACCGTGCGTTGTTTTGTGCATATTATAGTGTCGACCTACTGCACAAAAATAAAAAATCTGAATGAAATATGGTCGAGAGACTTTCTAGTTGAAAATTACTCGTCGCCAGACGTCATTTCAGCGAACCGACGCTACGCAACCGGAATGCGAAATGACAAAGCAAACGAATAACTGCAAAATAGGTTCCTACCATTTTAACCCTGCTCGTATACTGTATTCAAGTACGTTCAACGGTCTCCTTACATATTAAATAGGTTGCGATTTATATGCTAACGCTAACTCAATAGAATCCATTTATTTCTTTTCCATCCCAGCCGGGCGCACTTTATTATCTAATTCAGAATTTAATTATACGATAATTAATTTGTGGGCAAATCTCATAAATATTCACATTGCTCTATTATTTCGTTTTAATTAAATAACGCGTTAGTTTGTTCCTTTTATAGCGAGGATAACGTTCTTCATTATTTATTCGTATCGTTCGAGATTTGTTGTTGCCATGGTTCGGTTTGAAGGTGCTTAATGTCAATGCTAATTCATAATCAAATTTTGTATTGTTGTACATAGTTAAAGGTATCTCTGTTTTTGTTAAAATCTATGTTCCATTCCACACTAATTTGATTCAGCCTATACAAAATTTAGCGATAGCGGAAATAAGTTTAGAAATTTACCAGGTCCTAAATGTCAGGGCAATGTGGGTTTTAGTTATTCAAATCCTAAGCAGATTCATTTTTAGTCCCAACAAAAAGGAACTTGCAAAGAAAAAGGTACTCTCGAAAGAACAATGTTGTAAACCAAAACAGTGTGCTTGATAAGCCACGCTGCATCCATTTGAAGATATAAGGAGCTATATTTCACAAGCATCCTGCGTACGGCAGAATTTTGCATTGATGCTTCAAAAGTATATCCTTGACAATTGTTGCAACCAGTTGCCGATTGCTGCCAAAGAATAGTATAACTTTCTATTACTACCTGGTACTCGCTATTGCCGGTATTTTTGCAACAATACGTGGTCCAGTTTATCCACTTGAAGTTAGGTAAATATCCGCAGTAACAGTTTAATTCTGTTTTAGCGGAACATAAAAAATTATACGTTGCTGATTTCGCCATATCCATAATAAGATTTGGCCATGAATACTTCGATTCGTTGTCCGTATTGATAGTTCTCCAGACAATCGTAATAAATCCTCTTGTCATTGTCAGTGGCA
The DNA here is from genome assembly GCF_030347505.1 of Rhynchophorus ferrugineus. NCBI lineage: Eukaryota > Metazoa > Arthropoda > Insecta > Coleoptera > Curculionidae > Rhynchophorus > Rhynchophorus ferrugineus. The sequence continues at coordinate 81,551,904 of NW_027472580.1, read as the reverse complement.
GTGAGCTATATTCACTTATTTTACAAAGAAAATATACTCAGAGCTAATAAAACGTTTTTCAACTTACAAGGAACAGAAGAGCGACGTTAATATGATTCAAAATGATATACTCAGGTAATTCATATGGTAGCCGTATTTCCGCCCATTTGAATCTTCCTGATCATGTGAAGATGTAACGTGTCTTAAAACATTTTGGCCTACCAGATCATTATTTGTCATTGAGATAAAACGACTTAACAACAAAAAAACAAGAACATAATAATTTTTAAAATTGATACTTCGTATTTTAGATACAAATACATACAAGCACTTAACAGAGCATTGGAGCAATACAGTTTCTTAACTTATATCTATGAAAATACTTTTAGACTATTAAATTATCACGAAAAGCAATTACTTGAATAGGAATGAGATGAAATAACCAGTGACTGTAGGGGTAGTATGACATCAGATATGCATTAATTAGACACCAATATAATTTAGATTTTTGAAATCCTAATAATACAATTAAACTTCGAAGATATGAACATTTCTGGAAATGATCAGCACTTGGCTACAGTTCATCTTTGATAGTCCTGGATTTTAAGCAATATTGCCCTAAACTGTTTCAATGTTTTCTTTTGAGAAATTTAGGACATTCTCTAAAATTAATGAGTAATCTAGCTTCCGTGAGCCTTCTAGTAAATCTTCACACCTGATACCTTTTGATTAGGTTTAAAACATTTTAGTGCTTCGAATACCACCTGGGCTTTGATGTAAGATTTATTTACATTTATAAGAATACTATGTAGTTGGACCTCAGTGTTTCATATAGCAAGTTAAAGTTGCATTACTTACGATAATTGGGGGTGGCCTGGACATTCTAATTTCTTTAATTTGTTAATTGTTTTTTATATTTTTATTTGCTGTGGTGAAGATACTGGAGAATTATTTGCTTTTCTTTCTTTATTTTTAACCGTTTCCAACCTACTTCTTTCTGCAGTCCTTCTTCGTCTGTTTCGTATGTAACAATTGGACAGGTTTTGTTAGCTCGGTGGTTTACCGTTGTTTTGTCCTTGCCTATGGAGCTATATCACTGATACCAGTAATATCTAAGGTTTTGAAAAACCTCTGTTGAAAAGAAAAAAACCAATCATAGAGAGAAAAAAACCTAATACCAATACACTAGTTTGGGTTTATTAAAAAGCACTCAACAATTGATCAGGTCGACAGAATAACAGATGTTATTGCCGTTATTGCAAAAGCCTACGAAAGTAAAGAAGTATGCTCAGCTATATTTTTAGATGTAGCACAAGCTTTCGATAAGGTTTAGCATGAAGGCCTTATTCATATACTACAAAAAATTCTACCAAAACAATACACCGAACTATTAAAATAATACATTACAACCTGAATGTTTAGAGTCAAACAAGAATAAGCTTACTCTACAATAAAAGAATATAAAACAGGTGTACCACAAGGAAGTGTACTGGGACCACTGCTTTATCTACTCTACACTTGTTATATACCACAAACGAAAAATATTACGATGGCTACATTTGCTGATGATACTGCGATTATAGCTGTCGGAGACAATAGTGAAGAAGCCTCACGAAAATTACAACAGGCAAGTGACGATATAAATAATTGGACACATGCTTGGAAAATAAGAATTAATGAAAGTAAATCTGTACATGTGCAGTTCATCTATAAACAGACCGTAAAAGTTCCCATAACATTACGGGTATAATAATACCATCATTCCATATAGCATCAACGCTAAATATCTCGGAATGAATCTCGATGCAAAACTTCGCAGTAAGGGACATATAAAGAAGAAAAGAAAAGAACTCGAATTGAAATATAGGAAAATATACTGGCTAATTGAAAGAAAACCACAATTATCAGTACATAATAAATTGCTATTATATAAGGAAATATTGAAACTTATATGGACATACGGAGTTCAATTATGGGGATGTTCAAGTCCTGATGATGTAAAGTCCTGATAGGTAATGTGGGTGCACCCAAATACTATAGGACTAATTATCTTCATTGAGACCTTCAGATACCCACAATCAATCAAGGGAATTGCAAGGGGGCATGAGGAAACACTCCATTCTCATACTAATATTGAAATATTACAACTATTGGATACCACCAGAACAGGACACAGACTCAAAAGAATCAAACCATCTGATCTTGTGTAGTGTTGTGTAGTGAGGTGCATATATTGAAAAATTCAGCAGTGATACGTATAAACATTATTTCACCAGAGACTAAGACAGGGCCCATGGATCCTCCTAGTTATATACCTAGATTTAAGTTATCATAAAGACAAATTGTAGATTAGACGGAAACGACTATATATATTAATAAAATAACAAAAAAAATACTGTAAAAATTTGAGTGTTATTAACGTTTGTAAATTATCTGATAATTTTTAACTTTAAAGAGTTATTGTTGAGAAAAATAGGTATAATATATAGTTATCAAAACAGTTTGAAGCTTCTTCTGCTACTTTTTCATCTTTCTGGTCTGATGAGTATATCAGATACGGTAGAATTTCTATTCGAGTTATAACAATGTATTCTTAACAGCATGAAGTGTGATTCAGGATCGCCGTGCAAGAGGATGACTTGGCATTTGTTGCTAATTATTGGTTATATATATTGCAATATTAAATTATTACATTTTTGCAATCGGATTTAACTTGTATTATACTAGAGAATTCTGATACCACCATGTGAATAGCAATGTTTATTTATTTATTCTTTTTTGCATGGATTACAATGATAATGGGAACAATTGGTTCATCAACTGCTGATCTTTCTTTAAAGTTTTTTGAGAATTTGAAACTGATATAAAAATAAACGAAAACCGACAATTGCGATATCAAAAGTAAAGAATGTAAAAGGGGCAATTTTGAGCATCCAATGATTAATATCTGTATACGTCGAAAAATTCAATATTACTAAAAGTGAAATTGTTATTTTATGTAGAAGAATGTCAAAAACTTCGTATGTTATAGCTGTTTACATTGACACATTTTCATCAATAGATAGAGCTCTAATAGATAATAGCGCAGCCAGGAATTGTCCCAGTATATTATTCTTCTACTCATTCTGCAATATACACTTACTAGTAAAACATCCAAAAATATTTTATTTCCTGGGTATTCAAATCAGCTTTTCTCTTTCTTCTAGCAGCATATAGATTGGTATATCGAACAAATATTGATATCGTCATCAAAAAATGTCACAAACAGCTCAGTTGGTGAACTTTTGTTTGCTACAGAACAAAATGGTTCCCATGTTGGTAAATAGATAATTATTAATTAATACATATTTTGCTTTTTTTTTGCTTAAGTGTTATATCTTGCCGTAGCGGCCAGTAATCATCTTCTTCCCATTGTTTAACAACTCTTTGATTATTCTGTTGGTTTTGTTCGTTATGTGATTTCTGCTTTTGCTAATAAGTAGGAGACGGAGAAATTAGCAACGCCAACATCTCGCTCATCATCCGAATCTTCGTCGGTGAAGTCTTCGTTTATATTCGTTGGAAGTAGAATAACAATTTCATGTTCATTACTACTGCCGCCGTAGATATATTGCTCTAGCTACGTCAACAACTTAGTGAGGTTTAAACCACTACAATCAAGTAAAATGGCATAATTGATAAATAATATCAAAATATAAGTACCTACAATTGTTTTGTATTTTATTAGTAACTAAGCCTACTGTACGTTTGAACACCGAACCTCACTATGTCTATCTAATATCCTACAATATATATTTAAATGATAAAGTATAAAAAATTACCCTACGAGCTTTAGGTCAATAAACAGTTGCTTTTAGTACTAGTATCAAGCGACACCATCTAGCAGTCAATATTTGTCAATATGGAATAAGATGGCATGTAGAAATATTTACGATGTTTGTTAAAACGGACAGTAGGCATATCTAGGTTAAGAATTATTTGGTATAAGCATTCCAGATAAGTAGTAGTATGTAAAAATGAAAGTTTGTGTAGTAAAATTGAAAAAAGAAAATGCAGTCGGTCATCCAACTCCTAGATCTTTCATCGGGTGGCGTTACATTCGAATTTCGAACAAAAACCGTGGCACAATGGCCAAAAAGGAATTTCATTAAAATTGTCGCACAGCATTTAACCAAGCAATAACAGATAGAGTAATTAAATGTCGTCGACAACTGCCAGTTTATTTCTCCGTCTCCCACTCGGCGCGTGTGTGTTTTCCTAACTAAATTTTCTTCGCAAAATAATGCGCCACTATTGTTAAAGGAACACTGGCCGCCTTTTCACATAAACTTGGTTTAGTTCACTTTAACGGCAATCTTCCTAAACCAAACTGTCCGCAGAACGAGCAAACTTGAGAAATTATTCTTATCTTTTGCCGCATTTTACTATGTTGTTGGCAATGGGACAATGACGACGTTAGTTTCATCGTTTGTAATGCTTAACAATAATTTTTCGATTATCGCGGATCAGATTAAATCGTTCGTCGACTTGGTTTTGATTTATTATTAGTACACGTTGTTGCAAGTACTTCTTGAACAAATTAATATATGCATGAAATAAAATAAGTAACATTACTTCATTTACAAAAACTGCCTTATGGTTACACATCAGACCTATATGTGAATTACGTAGAATACCAGTCAAATGTGGATGTCATAACAATAAAAAATTTCAATAATCTATCACTTTTACCTAGATTACCTTACTGAACACTGTACACTGTATGTCGAATAATTAGCAATATTGTAAATAATAATTATTTTAAAAAATTCATGCTTATTCGTTACTTATATTACTTATCTTCTGAATAGTTTTGTTTCATGATAAAACATTATGAGTATGTTTACTTTAGAATGCGACAAAATAATGAAGCGGTAACGTTTGGCTATATGTTGTAAAATATGTAAAATCATACATGGAGGTGTTATAAAAATAGAATGCGGCAAAAGTCCTGCTGCCCTTTTTATTTGACGCTAAGGTGCTTCAATAGTACCGATACCATTTTGATTGCGCGCCATCTTGCTTATGTGACCTTTAGCTGAATTTCGTTTTAACCATTGTGTTGTGTAGACATCCAATTTTAATTATGGATAAATATAAGCCGCAAGAACGAGCAGAAATAGTGACAATAATTATTGAAAATACTCGTTCCATTATTGCCACTCAGCGGAACTTGCGTCAAAAATATCCTAATCGTCCAGTGCCTCACACAACCTCAATTTATCGTTCATATTCGAATTTTTTACAGTACGGTAGGACAACAGGCAGATCTCATACTGGAATATAACGGGTGTCTCATAACGCTGAATATGTGGCTTTGATGCGCGATAGTGTTGCAGAATCTCCAGAAACATCAATTCGGAGACGCGGTCCCCATTTAAAGATTTCTGCACGCAGTTTAAGGTAAATTTTGAAAACCTTCGTGTACAAAATTCAATTAGTCTAAAAATTGCTAGCAAGATATTCTTATCAACGAGTTGAGTACAATAATGTAATCCTAACGCTGCCTGGTAAAATTGACGATTTTCCGTCTAAATTGATAATGAGCGATGAAGCCTATTTTCTTTTCAGTGGCCACGTCAATAAACAGAACAGTCGGCTTCGGGGAACACAGAATCATCAATGCATTCACTAAAAACAACTGTAGCGTATGGTATTCGTGCTGGAAACATCATTGGTTCCCATTTTTTGAAAATGTCCAAGTTGTTGCAGTTACTGTTAGTGCTGAACGGTACCGAGACATGATCTGAAATTTTCTTGTGCCTGAAATGGAATAGCAAGGACTAGAGCACATGTGATTTCAGCAAGATGGAGCCACAGCTCGTTCAACAATTCAATTGTTGAATAACGTTTTTCCACGAAAACTAATTTCGCAAAGTGGCGATTTAGCATGGCCAGTCAGATCAACGGATTTAACAGCACCAGAATTTTTGTTATGGGGTTTTTTAAAATCAAAAGTTTATGTAAATAAGCCCCAAAGGATCCAACATATTAAAGACAATATTCGTCACGAAATTGAAGAAATTCAGTCTCAGATGTTGCAGGATGTCAAGTTAACAAAGTTAACGGCAATCAAAATAATAACGGAACTTTTGTCTCACGTTGTATATAGTATAATGTAGAACTAGATTAGCGATTATAAGCTATTTTCTCTCTAAACAAAACCATCCAACATTATAACACAAGCCAACAAGATTTTAGTTGTATGCAATTTTTTTTGGTATTAACAAAAATGTTTTGAAATGAGCTTGCTGTAACCGAAATTAAGTTCGTCGATGATAGTGTTATATTCACTGAGGCTTCATGGTATGCTGGGGGAGCATTCCTCACCATACAGGTCGCAATACAGTGCCATATGGATTGAGAATTAATAAAGAAAGGGCTAATTTATTAACAAATGATTGATCGTCAGATATTGTGACTCTCAACGGGATCCACTAAGAGCATGTTCAAGATCTTACTTATTTGGGATCAGTATCATAATCAAGACGCTTCATTCGAACGCTTATCTTGCCACTAATTGTACAGGGCTCCTAGACTTGGACTATGTTATAATCTGGCATCTGCAAGTTCAGGCCATGACGCAAAATATTTCATGTGTTTCTCTCGTATCGTAACAGAAATCAAGCTATTTGATAAGATAGAGCACTGGACAGTTGAGGAACAAATTCGGGGACGCAGATTACAATCTTATGGCAATGTCTGTCGAATGTGTGAACGAATTCCTCACACGCTTCAAAGACGGAATAGATGCTTTAAGACACAATGAATATCTTCGAAAAAACATATAAATAGATTATCGAAAATTATTATAAAATTATGAGACAAACGTTGACTGACTCCAGAGCAACTGTGGTCGATCGCCAACTGTCGCAAGTTTTGGTGAAGATTGAAGAAGAAGAAGGCCTGAGGCACCAATAATAGCATGCTGTTTGGGGAAGCAGAAACTGCCCTCGAGCTCCGGCTATAGATTCTTGATGATAAATATGATGAAGTGAGAAAGAGAAAATAAATCAAATTTTACATGTAAGGAGATTATCAGACAAAACAATGGAATGAAATATTAAAAAAACTATTAAGCGGCAACATTCCAATACGATGCTTCCACGTTAGCTGTTAAATAAAAATTCCTAATCTACTTCTGCTACCACCTACTTCGATGGATGCTGCACGAAATAACGAAGGTAACCTGATATTCTTCGCACCCTTCATTGTAAATGATATTCAACGAAATGTTTTCTTCAGCATTATCAACATATACCAAAGTTAAAATATGTGTAAAACTGCAAGTTTAACCGGAGTCAAACTCCAAAGCCATATTAATCTCATCAATATAGAATAATAATTACGGAAGTCCATTCCATTGGGGGCTACTTTATCTGGAAATCAAAGTAGGACATTTCAATTATGCTCCACAAATTGGTTTTATCGACGCTTTTATAGCTCTTATAAAGCATTTAACGCCCTTTAACTATACTGCAATTTTAATGAACTTCGAATTAAATATCAGTTAGTTATGTTATAAAATCTGGTAAAGTCCTATAGTTAAAATTACTAGGTTAAAAAAGTTGTGATGTGTACCTACTTGATAGAAATGAAAATTTTGTTTCTATGAAAGATACATTATATATTTGGCAGATCCTACATATATATTAGTTTTCAAATTGGGAACTAAATACCTACAATTGACAAAGAAGGTTCATAATAAACTAGTTTAGAAATATAACTATTGTAATATAATAGGTACTAATTCAATGATACATGTTTAAATCTATTACTCATTTTACTGTGGCGACCGCTACGACCCTTTATGTCGCCACGCATTCAGTTACAACACGTTAAAAGTTTGGCAACGCCTGTGGATTGATACCATATCATGCAGTTCTGGGCTATAAAAGACCATCACGACGACGTCTCGCTCTCTTTCCTTTTCTCCATCCCCTTGTAACAGTACCACTTCCACAGCGCTACCGTACTTCCTCTACCTAACCTAATATCCTGTCAATTCATCCGTCGACCACATGTATAAATTATAAGTTAAAATAAACAAGTTTGATTCTACCGCTGTTTTTAGTTCTCGTGCAAATTCCTTCCAAAAAATAGCAGTGAGTGTGCGGACAAGCAATCGCGTCAACAGCCATTCATTCCGACCGACTGACCCGACGAACATTCCTACAGTACTTTAGCTAAATATTATTATTTATTAATTTGATATAATACGTTATGTTAAGCTAGGCTATCTGGAAGTCGACATTTCCACATTATGTCATCACGGTGTCCATATCTGATTCGAAGGTAGTTTTATAAAAATTGTAAATAGGTAATTTGTAAATAGGTAATTGGTTTAGCTCCAGCAGCAAATGTTGTTTGGAAATTGTTGTTTTTTGTACCTATTCAAGCTAACTATATAAAATATTACATGGGAAACTTCTGATTTATAAGAATTTAATATAAATAAATCTATATATCTTATATGTATATATATATATATATATATATATATATATATATATATATATATATATATATATTATTTAGTTATATGCATATAAGGAGAAAGATTTATAAATATATTTTGATTAAAATATAGTAAAACAGTTATTTCAATAAAAGCCTGTTAAATGTGAAAATTATAAATTCTATAAAATAAATATGTGGAAAGTACATTTTCTCGATATAATAAAACCGGATACTTGAATATTAATAAGGCTCTCGTAGCAGTGCTTCTGCCATTCTGTCAAAAAGCCTCTAAACAACACTGACTTATTTAGACAATTTTAAAGATCAACAAAAGCATATTTTGTATTGTTCCTAAACCCACAAGTATCGTACCCACTAAAAAAATGGTACAAGCTCCGCAAATAAAGGGACAAAGACAAAGAAAAAAAAACGACTTCGGTAGAACAAGGGCGACAAAAGCAAGGAAGCCTGAAGGGTTTGATTATAGTGTTACGCAAGAATGAATTGAATAATCACGGAGGACGACGGGTGGTACGATTATATCGCGACAAAGGAACGAATTAGGTAGCCGCAGACATAACTGGATAATATCAGTGGCATGCTGTAATCTGGAAAGGGTCCCGGGTGCTTCCTGTTTCGATCGCCGCCGGTATTAATTTAATAATGCAGGCGTTCAATCCAAGGCCGCTCTCCAGGTTTGTTTATTAAAAAGTCAATCTGCCAGCTCTTTGGTCCCGTATTAGATTTTGGATTAACTTCGGTTTGCTTTCGGCACGCTAGACTTATTAATCCGGTCTAGACTGACGGACGATGGAAACCGCCATCTGTCAGTGGCTAGACATTCTACGGTTTACGATCTCGGCTCCCAAAATATCGCCATAAAACTAAAAACATACTAGCTTCACGGTACCTCACTCATATTTTATGTTTAAAAATTTAATTATGAGTCAAAGTCGACAATTATATAGGGGGGTGGATATGATATTAGTTTATATATATTTCGAGATGGTAGTTTTTAAATAAATATATAAAAACAAATTATTATATACCCCTTTCAATAAATCCGCCATTGCACATAATATATGATGTCAGATGTACTGAAAAATTTAGTGTGTAAAAACGTTTAATTCGTTTTCGGCTTGAAGGGGATTTTGCTTTCTTATTTTACTAATCAGCATTATTATAATTAAGAAGCAGAATGCTGCCTGATTCGTTGGGGCATGTATAGTTTTCCATATCAATGGATTAATCCAAAATTGGTGTGACATTGGTTCTTTTGTGTGACATGAGGTTGGTTGAACATATGTCATCAAAATGTTTAATGTATTGCCTACCTCAACTCCTGTATTCGTTTTAGAATCAGACATCTAGTTAAAAATAGTTACAATGCTGTCTGATATATTCGAACACGTCAAGGCACCCGTTTATCAAACGTATGCAAAATTCTTCAAAACAATGGTGATAAGAGGATATAGGCCTGCAAACGCAGGCATAACAGATTGCCTCTCTAATCAGTTACTTCGAACAGTAACGAGATAATGCAGGCTCCCTCTTGTCAAAAATTCACTAGAGAGGTAAGCATTTTTAGTGTTAAATATTAATTTTCTGCGGTTTATATTGTTTATATTGTTTATATTTTTTAGCATGTTGTAGCTGCATTGAACATGAAATATCTCAAACGAAAAACATATTCTTGGATTCACTGAGTAGAAACCGTTCTCATACGAAGAGATTAACGAATCAAGATCAGCGTGGTGATAACACTATCAGACATCAAAGATATGAAATTTAAAAAAACAGTGAGAAGTTTTTTCCAATATAAATATAATTTAATACACTTATTTCAGAGGAAATTATTAGTCTCGAAAGTATCGAATAGGTCTAATGGAACCTCCAGACATTGCTTTTAAAAGAATTAAAATTTTAAAAGCATATAATAAAATTAAAAACAAATTATTTTAATTTGTGCATTTAGATGATGAAATATGGATATTTCAGAAAGGGACACATATACCCAAGTGTGCACTCATGGCAAGACGGTAATTAAAATAGTGTGAGTTGATGGAAAAAGGTAAATGTTGGAGTATAAGTTGATTAGGTTTTACTAGTCACAATATTTATTAAAAATTAATTGTAAATATATTGTGTTAGTATTAAATATTAATTTTCCACGGTTTATATTGAAATTATTTTTTAGCATGTTGTAGCTGCATTGAACATTAGTATGGATACGGTAACTGAAATATCTCAAAAAACAAAAAACGTATTCTTGGATTCACCGAGTAGAAACCGTTCTAATACAAAGAGATTAACGAAACAAGATCAGAATGGTGATAACACTATCAGACATCAAAGATATGAAATGTAAAAGAACAGTGAAAGTTTTTTTCAATATAAATATAATTTAATACACTTATTTCAGTCGAATGGAACCTCCAGACATTGCTTTTAAAATAATACAATTTTTGAAAGCATATAATAAAATTAAAAACTTATTATTTTAATTTGTGCATTTAGATGAAATGTGGATATTCCAGAATGGAACCTATATACCCAACTGTTCACTTATGGCAAGACGGTAATTAAAATAATGTGAAGACAACTACAGTTGAATGAAAAAGGTAAACGTTGGAATATAAGTTGATTAGGTTTGACTAGTCATAACATTTATTAATAATTCATTACAAATATATTGTGTTTCATGCTGTAAACAGGAAATCCAATGTAAATATAATAAAACAACTCTAACCTATAAATTATTGTAACTGTAAAATTAACTACAGCTTAAATGATTTGATAATATATACATTAGATGTACCATAGTTTTAATATAAACTATATATAATAGAAAATATTTTTGATTCATTATTTTATTTAAACTAAAACTAAAACTCAAAGGTGATATGGCAACATTCCAACTTTTTGACGTTATATATTTAGATGACGTATTTTCACGCCAACTTTGGATATACTATAAGCAAATTATTATATAAAATTGGATTTTAAATTTTGGTTGTGGTCAACATTGTTGTCTCATTTTGATGAAAATTGTATTTTTTTAAAATATATTTTAAAGTCTCCTTTTACCAACTATGGGTTTATCTGGACTGGACCTATAGTTTAACGTGGGCTCCGAACCCATGAACGGTCCTCAGCTTTAAGCCTACCGACTGGCAAGTGACCAACTTTAGAAATCATGCCAGAAGACATTCGGTCTTACCCAGCCTTGTTACTAGCGTGACTGGGGTCATTTTCCTTGTCGGATTTTACACTCTTGCCTATGACAATCACAAATATTAAACATTCACAAACAAAAATTTACGACCATGCCCCAGTAGGATTCGAACCCGCAGCTATCGTAACATTAGGAGGACCGTGCTATCGCCTTTACCACTGCGCCACCAAGCCGGCGATGAAAATTGTATATATTTTTATACATAGCTTTATTGAAAATATTTAAGCGTGTTGCAGCTGCACTTAAAATTAGCATTAGCACTGACTGCAAGTGAATACAAAGAGCAGCACAATATAAAGCGGGCGGAAAATGAAGTTAGCTCTTCATTGATTGATGCTAGCTCTATTTGAGATCAAATGTATCAAATTTCTAAAAACAGTGAGTCGATATAAACATAATTGATCACAATTATTTCAAAGGAAACTGTTAGTCAGGAACGAATCCATTGAAAACTTAGGGATATGTAGCTCTTGAAGGGATGACTTACATCCCTCAAAGAGATGTATATGTATGCATTACTAGGATATACAATTATTAATTAGGTAGATTAGGCTTTCAGGGGATTCCAATAATAAAAATGTACCTAGAGCTCTACCTCACAGTTGGTGTGGAAAATTGTTCAATGCAATTATATTAAAACAATCCTAAATCTATTGTGGTTATTTATTTAACTGTGGTATACGTCTTTCAATAATATATAGATTAGATGTACTATAGTGTTAAAATTATATAATTATATATCATAACGTTATTTTTGTTTACGTTAGTATATTCTTATGCCAGAGTAAAAATAAACCAAAATTTAAATTTTAAGCGGTAACATGGTCGACACTGTGACGTCAAAAATTTTGTTGATGTACATTGGTTGTTATATTGGAAGGACTATAGGTAGATCTTAGATTGAAGATTGTGACAGAGTTCATATTTTAAACTATAAGCTTTTACAAATAATGAGTGTGGCAAAAAGTAAACTCGTTTTTATTTATCGGGCTTATCAATACGAATTTATTTATATAGAAGGCATAGACAAAATAATGTAAACACCTTGGAATATAGAACATCTTTTTGCATGTTGGCAACACTGTTTTCCTATAAATAAAGCGACGCGCATGTATTGCTCAGTTTACATATCAAGTTTTGAAGATTATACTCAGTATATCGGTGAAATGCGTTATCTCTCAGACTTGGTTGGCGCTCGGTTATCGGGAGTTGATTTGGTTTAAGTTTGAGAACTGACAACATACAGCAAAGCATAGTAAAATGTCATCGCCGAAGAGGAATATTGGGTAGACGCAACCCAAATCTAACTGACAGATATCGAAGAACATCAAAAATAATTAGAGTAGCTAGACAACATAAACCATAACAAAACTGATAGCTGAACTCAGCGCTCACTTGGTTAATTTTCTTCTGACAAATACAGTTGGGCGAGAGCTCTAAAGAGCTAACACATTCATGGAAGTGCTGTGATTGCGAAACCCTTTTTAACCGAAGCTAACACTAGCTGCGAAATGGTGCAACGATCTTAAATCCTGGATACTCGATGACTGAAAGAATGTGGTATAGTCCAATGGTTGTTTACATTATTTGCTACCTAATTATTTGGTTTACAGTTAAGCATAGGGTAGATTTCATGATGATTGAGGCGGTAATATCGTCGTATTAAGTTAATACCCTCATTCACATCACTGGTTGAATAACTGCGAATGAATATCTCAACATCCTCAATAATAAAGAGCTTACTATAACTAACATATTGCTGCCTACACTATCATATTCTAAAACTATAATGTACCCATACCTTTAGGCAAAAATGTTCTTGTTTCTTGGTTAGAGGACGTCAGGCAATCATCAAACTTTTTCCCTGGCCTACACTGTCCTCAGAACTCAATATAATTGAAATGTTATGGAGAGTTCAAAAGCAAATATTAAAGCGTAAATTTCTATATCCAGAATCATTGATGCAATTGGGGAATGTTTTGGTACAAGCATTCCATTGGAAGTTATTTACGTGCGTAAACACTATGGACACTACGAATTTATTTCTCGAAGGATTTCAGCTATTTTAAGAGCAAATGGCGTCGCAACACCTTATTAGTAAATAAATATTGTATATATATTATGTTATTATATTATCTTGTCTATTCCCTGTAAGTTTCAAGCATTAGTCCATGACATATGTGGCATTTTAATGGAAGGTTATCGTTCAATACTTTTTAGGTAAAACTATAATTTCGAGAATTCTGGCCCAATTAACGGAGTTCTATGGCCAGAATAATTGATTGGTGAGATGGGAGAAGGTCCGAATTATAGGGTGGATGTACATGAAAACTTCCCAGCCAATTTTTTTATTTTTTCTGAGTTACTAAAAGATGTCTGTGGGCTAGAGGTGTAATAAAAACCTTTTGTGCCTTTCGTACGGAATATATTAATTCTCATTGTTTTTTAATCGCTTGCTTCAATCACTTTAGCTCTCTATAGAAAAGAGTGGAATTAAATGTTTGATGAAGTTTACTTGTAGGTTCAAGTAGTTTATGTTTAATAATTAATTACCAACCCCGCCAGGTGCTTAGTAACATGTTTCTTTGCACAACCGTTGCGAAACCGTTTGTGACATTTCTTGAGGCTTCAAGTAGGTTTTTCAACATTATTATTCCTGCATTATTGTTGTATTTAATTACTTTTCACCTTCCACAAAAATAGCTCTTTTTCAGCATATATACGAAAATAAAAACTAGGGCCATTACACTTTTCCCTTTTAGACGCTAAAGGATTCTACGCCATTTTGTGATTGATGTTTCGATTCGCAGCGATTTCGATGTTTCGCTCACGTCAATATTTTAAAGAATATTATCAAAATCTTCAACAATAAAATTATCAGAGCGAGATTCCTCTTTACGTAGTATCTTAAATGCGTCATTGAAATTATGGAGCAAAATATCGCAAAAATAATTTTGAGTACTCTTCATTGTCAAAAAGCTATAAGTTTTGATGAATAACGTAGCGTTGATCAGGATTACTTTATGGATTGTTACGCTTTAGTGGTGCTATAGTAAAATCGCATTGAATTAGTATTAAAAAAGATATGCCACTTTAAAGATACTTTTTCGTCAACATTATATTATATTCCAATTTTCTCGAATCTTTCTAGGCAAATTACTCATATTCTTCAAAGACCACTGCACTGATAGAGAATATTATAAAGGTATCGGTAAAAATGACTTACTTTTGTTTTCGAGGTCATTCTTTATAATTAAGTAAAAACAAAGCTTCGTGTCATATGCCTATTGGCCCAATTATTTCGCGTATTTCCATTTATCTACCTATTGGAAATATGTCGTTGATTTTGGGAATGGTGTTGGGACAATCAACTGAAAACACGTTGATCTTTTGTGGAATTACTTTTGATAGAGTTTAAAATCATTCAGCCGATTGTGTGCAGTTGCAAACATAGGAGTAGATGTTCCATAAACTTCACTAAACAAAGCTTTGATTTTTTTAACAGTAATGAAAAGGCGTGCTGGATATAGGGTATAATTGCCGCTCTTTTACAACTGTTGAATATAACAAACATACTTAATTTTGCATTTAGTACATTACTGTGTCTAAAATTTAGAATTCTTTTTGATGAAGTGGTTTGAAAAAATGTGCAAACCTATTTCTGAAAGATTTTCTGTAGTTTACTGCGTTATATTTAATTGTCTGAACGTACTATACAAATTCGGTATTGGAAAAATTAGGAAGTTTCTGAAAAAGTTGTGAAACCGATTACTTTTTTAAATAAAATAGTTAAAAATTCAATTAACTAAAACAAATTGTAATATCGTCGATTCAGCGGTTTGTCGTACTTAATTTATTCAAATACAATTTCAATTTTAAAACAGTACAGTTTCCATAAAATGATAAAAATATGTTATTATAGACTAGAGCATACCCATAGAAATTCATGATAACTTTATAATTTTTTATCGTTAATTTTTGGGACAAATTATCCAGCTCTTTACCGAGACAGTTGATTTGAATTTATTTAAGAAAAGACGTATACTTGTCCCAAAAGAATGATTTTGTGATTTAAAGTATTAGTTTAGAGATTAAAAAATAGTTTAGAGATTTCATTCAGGTAGTTACGAATTGGACAATAGTTCAATCTCTCCATCAACCTTTTTCAATCTCCATTAAAAAGTAAAAAAATAGACTTTTTTATTTATTACTCTTAGTGGTTCAAGAATCTACCCAGTGTGCAATACAATTTTCTCTTATATACATGACATGTCAAAAATCATTTTAAGTGATTTCTTGTGTAAAATATCTTATTCTACGTTTTACGCTACAGTCAATATAGTATGTCTTTTAATCCACTATAAATGTTTCAGTCTACGCAGTTCACTATCATGTGGCAAATTTTACTGATTAGCGAGCACATTAAGGTGCAATAATACTATTTCGAAGTATTTAGCTTTCCCTGTATCATTTCGTAGTATCGCTGTATCAGTTAATTAGAAATATAGTACTGAGCATCTGTAATGGCAGAATTTAGTTTAACACTTTATTAAGAACCACTGAATGAGGGCTACATTAGACTTGTTAGCAGTTATACAGCAATACCTTATCATATCAAGAAATTGAAAGTTAAAGATAATTAGTGACGAAACACTTTTGGGAATGAATAAAATAGAACTACTATATTAAGCAATAATTACAACGTTAATTTTTATATATATTATTTATTTAAGAAAGTACAACAATATATCTTGTATTATATGGACGCTATCTTTAGAAATGTTTAAGAATATATTGAATAATCGATTTAGCTCTATATTTGGTTATTCTATAAGGCTCTATGGCTTTTCCTGTTATAACATTTTGAAAAACATTTGAGCATATATAATAAGCTAGAAACCTTTAAAATTATTGGATAAGACTTATAGGAGACTAAGAAGATAAGACAACATATCTAGGATTATATGGGATCTATATTTGGTGTAAAACACTATTTTATGAATATTTCTAGCCCATCTGGAAAAAATATTTTATTTAAAGCAATTTTATTTACAGTCAGACAAGGTAAACTATTAATACTTTATATAGTAATGTGTTTAGAAAAATTGGTGCTTGTTATGTAAACATTGTAATGCTACTTTTATCTACAAATATACTTCAAATAACAAATTCTATAGTTAAAATCATTTTCCACGAATAAAAAGGTGACATTTTAAAACGCCTCGATGGCAGAAACAAAATGTAACCATACCGTGCGATATTATAGTATTATGTTTCCCATATGACCGGCATGGAAAGCATAATAGACCCAGGACACAGCAAAATAACAAAATCTAGAAAGCGAGAAAACAAAAATCACGATCACGTCCGGCGTATATTTTTTCAGGACTGTTTCTCCACATTCTGCGTCCCATTCCGTCGGATATCCTTTAGACAGAGAAATCGTATAAACGGTAAACAGCACTCCATCAATGGCGGACGAATTTTCCAACTTTTCACCCGCCGAAACACTTTTGCTCTCTTGTCACCGAACAAATTGAATTTGATGGACGAACATGACTGTCCCGGATCCTTTTTTGTCGATGTTACGTTCTTCTGTCCTTATCGCCCCGCAGTCGATTTTATTTAGACGATTTACGTCCAGTCGGTATCGTCATGCATATAAAAGGTTAACTGATTGAGGACGTATTGTTTTTTAGCTCCATATTTTAAGGAAACAGATTTCTGGTCACATATATGGAGTATAAATACAAAGAAATTTTCAAATAAGGATAATGTAAATTAAATATTTTTAACGTGAAAGTGCAACATTAGTCTATATGTTTGTAAAAACTTTGAATATTGAAAGAAAAGTTAAATTAAACGAAATAACATGTTAGTTTTTGGATTTATAGCTATTCAATTCAAAGCCAGTTCAATTGAAAAGTCCTCAGCCTGACATATAGATAGCGCTACTAGAACTAAATCCATATGCTCTTTTAATTAGCTATAAGCATCAAAAGATGCGTGTATAAATTTGACAGCTGTCGGATCATTAGTTTTGTGAAATTTAGCATTTTGAGTGAAGCAACTTTTGTTATTGTGAAAAAATTTGATAAAAATGAATTTCGCGTGTTGATGATAAAATATTGCCTTTTGAAGAGAAAAATACCGTCGAAGCAAAAACTTGGCTTGATGCCGAGTTTCTGGACACCCCAGGAAAATCAAGCATCAGGGATTGGCATGCTAAGTTTAGACGTCATTTTTGACCAAAAACAATGATAACTTGATGATTTGGAGCAGTTTTTGAAGATAATCAAGCGTAATAAACCCGAGTTTTTGCGTCATCATTAAACTACGAAGTCCATTCGATAGCTTCCCAGTGAACTGCACCCGCTCCAAAGCGTGGGAAAACACAACAGTCGGTTATGGCGTCTGTATTTTGGAATGCGCATGGAATAATTTTCATTGATTACCTTGAAAAAGGAGGAACATCAACGGGGACTATTACATAGCATTGTTGGATCGTTTGAAGGACGAAATCGGTGAAAAATGGCCGCATTTGGAGAAAAAGTAAGTGCTGCTTCACCAAGACAATGTACCGTGTAACAAGTCAGTGAAAGAGATGGCAAAAATTCATAAATTGGACTTCGAATTGCTTCCTCATCCACCGTATTCTCCAGATCTGGCCCCCAGCGACCATTTCCTGTTCTAAAATCTCAAAAGAATGCTCGCTGAAAAGAAATTATCGTCGAATGAATAGGTGATCGCCGAAACTGAAGCTTATTTTGAAGGATAAATCGTACTACAAAAATGGTATAGAAAAGTTGGAGGGTCGCTATAATTAGTGTGTCATCCTTTAAGGGAATTATGTTGAATAAAAAAATATAATTTTGACAAGAAAATGTGTTTTACTATGGTAGGCCGGTAACTTTTCAACTGAACTGTTATATACCTAATTTATCATACTTTTAATTAAAAGATTGAACCCATTTATATATCGATTCGTATTAATTGTTGTTAAAAGATAAAATTACCAATTAGGATCATTATCAATATAAAAATTCGAGAGCCTGTAAGTATCCGAACTTTCTGAGTATCTGCAAGTGCACTTTTCCCGGCGTATTAGGACGCAATTGTTTATATTTTCCTGAAAACACATAAACAGAGGCAGATAGGTTAGAGATTATTCCAACCACTAAACATTAAACAACATTAAACCACCACCATTAAACCACCACCAGAAACCTGAGGGAGTAGTTCCTTCAATAAAAAGTGATACTGGTAAAATCTGATAAATACCAGTAGTTGGAGCAAACCTTCTAATTTCGCTTATTTGCAGATTTAGCGGGCTATCTACACTAATCACTTATTATATAGGATGCTAATTGGTTTAATTTCCAGCTGTTTATAGCTGTCAAGCGCCTTCAAGTATTCCAATGCGAGATTACCTGAATATTTCCTGGATAGAGATTTTAGCACTGATATTGCCCCAATATTCACAGATTTCCCAACTATAGTCTATTCAAAACAGCAGTGAACTCACATCATCAATATGCGCCTGTCGAAAGATGTAAATTAGTAATATAGTCAGACGTTACTTCCTTCTGATTTTAATCTATTTAAAAAGAGATAGAATGCAGTTTGACAATTTCGAATATGTATCCGAATGAGCCTGCAAAAGCCGCCAGTTTGTCAAACGTCTGCAAAATTTTTCAAAATATTACAATTACGTCTTATAAACCAGCAAACGTTGTTTTAACGATTTGTTTTACTAAATATCAGTTCGTCGCGGATTTTATTGAAAATATTTTTAGCGTTATGCAGCTGCAATGAATAATATTACGGACACGGTCACTAACATACATTAAATAATAAAAAATCAGTATAACTTTAAATTCAACAAAAAGAAACTGTCGTTAGGGGAAACGGGTGACGAATCAATATCAGCTTGATGATCGCTGTATCAGAGATCAAGTTTACGAAATGTATAAAAACAATAAGTAGTTTTTTTCAATCGAAACACAATTTAATATAATTATTTCAGAGAAAATTGTTAGTTTTGAAAGTATCCAAAAAAGCTGAATGATATGCAGTTATTTGAGGGATGTAGAAGATCCCTTCATACACTGTTGGGTAATAAAGGATTTAAGTGGCGTAAAGATGAACCACGAAGGGTTTTAATGGATTTTCTAGACATTGTTTTTATGAAATACAATTTTTAAAAACATATAATCAAGGAATAATTATTATATCAGTCTGTATATTTAGTTGAAACATGGATATTTCAGAATGGTACAATAACTACTGATTAGATTTTGTTAATCATAAAATGTATTAATAATTAATTGAAGACATATAGTACTTCACGCTGGAAACAGGAATGGTTTTATTCATGGTACAGAGTTAGTGTTTTCCTCTAAGTTCATGGTTGACTATCATGGAGAAATGAACCATAACTTGTTTTTGCAGTTTGAAAATCAGTTTTTAAAGTACTTGGAGGAACCACCAGTTATTGTTATAAACAATTCAGCATATCATAGTACACTGGTGTAGAAAATCTCAACAAGTGCATAAAAAAATGCTGCTATTAAGGAATGGCTTAAAGTATATAATTTTTATATTATATGAAACCATGTTCAAGAATGAAGTACTTCAAATGGTTTATTGGTAAACATAAAAGAAATATTTAATTGCATTTTATGTAAATTTCTTTTTTAGAAATAAGCCTGAGAAAGATACATGGTAGATCAATTAGCTGAACGTTATGGCCACAGAGTATGACGTCTTCCTCCCTATTACTACATAATTAATCTAGTTAAGTTGATATGGTATATTGCAAGGAATTGTTACATTAGACATTCAGGTTAAGAAGCATATTCAATCCAAAACTGAATGCATTTCTGAAAATAATCATTGTCGGCAATAAGTCCTTCGGTTTGGATAAGCTCGATCAGGCACATGGAAGAACAAATGGAGGAATCGTGAACAAGTTTTTGATAGATATTCAATAAACAGCTAAATTATTCACTTGAGTAGTGATTCTGAAAGTGGCAGTGATTGTATAAATTTTTATTAATGATTCAATGCTGACAATTACCAAGACAAGGTGATGAAAGAGGAAACATCTAAAGGTCATAAAATTAAAATACTTTAACTGTATAAAATTGTATTAGGAGTATGAAAGATTTATGTGCATGTGTTATTTTTCAGGTTTAGTTAAAATGGTTTGGTTTAAATGTATGAGAAATAGAGACTAAAAGTACGAACTGTTTTGCAGATATGGCAAATGCATTAAGAAGAATGCAGTGATTAAATCTAATTTTATTAAGAAAGATGTACACAGGCATTAACGTAACGCACTAAGGAAAAATATAGTAATATCAAAATGTTTTTACAAGGAAACACGGTATCGAAGGAACTGAGCGTAAAAGGTAAATATGCTCTCTAATGAAAATAAAATATATTACTCAGATATATAATTGTTAACTAGATAGATTAGGCCTTCGGGGGATACCACTACATAAAAAAGTGCTCCTGGAACTCTACCTCATGGGTGGTGTGGAAAGGAGTTCAATGGAAATATAACAAAACAACTCTAACCTATAAATTATTGTGGCTGTCTAATTAATTGTAGTTTTAAGTTCTTCGATAATATATGCATTCGATGAACTACAATGTTAAAATAAATTATAATACATAGCATTTTTATTTAATAATTTTATTTAGACTAGAATTGTGTTATATGTCAAAAAGTCAAAATGTACTAAATCTATCAATTCATTCAATTCAGATGATATGGGTTCACTGCTATGTTGAATAGACTATATAATCCAGGCGCAAGAGATCAATATGATCCTGGAGCTGGCCGACATGCTAGGTTCTCTCTACCATCGGTCTGTCGTCCTTTTACTGGTGACTTATTCCTCGTCGCCTAAACCTAGGTGTCGCGGTGTTACAGCTAGGTGTTTCATCTAGTTCTGGCCAAGCACTGATGTTTTTAAATTCAGTTTCCGATAATATCTTTCAACGCAATATTATATCGACAATAATCAAGATATCAGGTGGAGGGTGGTTTTAATGCTGTAAGCCTGGAGGCAGTCCTACATAACCTGGTCAAGCACCAGTTATCCACCCTACACTAGATAAGGAACAATAAGAGATATTGTCCAATATTAATTTTACTAAAATATTAATCATTTAAGAAATGTTTAAAATAAAACTTATTTCAATTAATACTAAATAAACTAGTATCAAAGCCTTCGATTCAACATTGCTAAAATAATATATCCCTCATTTCATGAATCAACCCTTGCTGATTTTTCGAAAAGAAGAAATATGATTAAAATAAATAGCCTTAAATTTCTGGATATACAATAGTCGACGGTTTGTCAGGTGGCTGAATCTCCTGAATAAAGAATTAACGGGTTATGAGGTACACCGTGTTTAAATTGCAGGAGATCTTTACATTATTCTGCAGAAGTTTGCACTGATATAACCTTGATCCTATGGCATTCTTTTGAGACTAATTGGAAATTCAAATTGAATGGTACTAGACAGATTAAATCACATCGATTAGATCAATCCAAGTGTTTATTTTTTTAATTTAAAATCAGTTATAGGCTAGAATTCTTATTGTCCACTGGTTTTGAGTATTGTAATGTGTATAAGCTTGTGTGTAAGCTTTTCAGATTAATTAATTTCAAACCTAATTTGCCAAAGTTGTTTTTTTCTAGATCAGATCGCAGAGCATTACAACCAATCGACCAAATAATAAATAATTATTTACCAAATTAACTACTGCACAATTTAGTACTGAGTGCATAAAGTATTAATTAGCTAGATTAGTGACACTACACTTTGTATTTAACTAACGTAATAGGTCGCGAACAATTTATAATATCAGGTGCCTAATTTTTTTAAAAATATTTTAGCATTTATTGTGTTTCATTTAAACATATTTGTATAAAAATATATTTTTTAGGAAATTGTACTTAGCAAAGATACTGTAACTGATTATATAACCATTAGAAAAAGTTGGTAGTGATATTTATTACACGTATCTACAAAATACAGCAAGTGACTTGTATACAAAACGTTTATATAATAAGTATTAAAAAAAATTTATAGTACTTCTGAGAGTATCTGTTTCACCTTTGTTCGCCAGTTCGTTATTATTTAGTGAAAGTTCATGCAACTTTCCATTGAATACTTGCTGTGAAGCTCTATTCAAACTTCACTAACCCATGGCTAGAGGTACTTCGGGTAATTTCAGTTTGCATTTGGTAATGTTTAGATGCTTTAGCTGGTTTAGATAAAAAGCTGAATATATCAGACTTTAAATCATATAACTGTAGTGCTTACTCAAAATATGCCCACCATTAGATTTAAGTTTAAAGAGCTTGAATTGTAATTTAATTATAGAGCCTATTTTAAATTATAGGATGTAAATATGTGCTTACCGCAAAACACAAATCTAACTAGTAATCTTACACAACTTGTCTCAGTTAATCACCAATTCTTATCGTTACCAATAAACCAAGCACTACCAATAAAATATACTCGCAAAATCACCTCGAAATCAAATATTTCTACAATATAATTCATGATTTTGTCTTGAAACATGAAATAAACTTACTAAATCGTAACAATTTGGACGCAATACACCTACTGGGCAAGACTTTGGATATCCGAAAATTAAAACGAACTAAACTACAAGAATTTGTTTAGTAAATGTTATTAATGCATTGAATCTGCAGTCGTCTTGTTTATCTATTGACTCAAGTACCACACAATATTTGTAATAAATTGATTCGTAAATTAAGATAAAAAAGCATATAAAAGCATATCTTAAGGTAGGAGTAATAGCAAAAATATATTATGATGAAAACACCAGAATTAGTTTTTAGTTTGACTGAAAAAAAGAAATGATTTTATTAAATCCGTTTTAATGCAAATTGCGCTCTCAATTAAACCCTGATACAAGTAAAATACTATCGAACATATTAAATTAACAAAGACATAATAGAACATACAATATGTTAAATCATAGAATTACATAGTTTATCATAAACTCTTCCATTAACGTGTGGGAATGTCAGTTTAGCACAATTCCGAAATTAAAAAGACAAGCCTTGTAACATATCGTGACGCCTATTCCAAATATTATATAGAAGAAAAGACATCCGTTTAAGTACCACCCCAATAATACTAATAGAGTAATTATTTTACTGATGACCAACTGTGTCCTTAAAAGGCGAACGAGAAAAAAAACCCCCAAATTACATCCCCTCGATCGGTGTAAAATAATCTAGCGCGTAAGATTTCCTCGATGTTTTTGTCCGATGCTTCCTCCAACTTTCGTTATTTCTTTTGTCCCCCCCACTTATCCATTATCCCGGGCCAACGTCCGTAGACTCCTCCAAAAAAATAATCGAAAATCATTGAAGGTATTAGGTTTAAGCTCAAGAGTAAGTAGGCATTCGACCGAAAACCCATCACATATACTCTATTTAATTAGAAAGGTTTGGTTATTTTTTATGGAGTTGCCCTTTTTAAGTGAAGTTAAGCGTTGCGAACGGGATAGAGGGAAAAAAGTAATACATTTTCTATTCAGATCTCGGTTTTAATGGTGATGGTATAGTTAAAAGGTACCTTATTAATATTAAACAAGGCTGTAGATTGCTTTTGGAAACATGTTTAAAAACATTAAAATTACAAATGAATTTTAAGGCATAGGTAAATTTTAGATTTTTTGCAAGTATAGCGATTTGTTCAGAGAAATTAGAAGAAATTGTTAGACATTATATTATTGAAGATGTCGTCCATTGTTAACTTACTTTTCATTACCTTTTATAAAATACACTGATTACGTATTAAAGAATACTTCTTTTGAATGAAAACAACAAGAGTCTTTAGTTAAGTATTAACATAGTAATCGGCATAAATATCGACCGAAAGCGTAGAAGGGTATTTAATAAATATAGGGTGTAATATATGGTTTTTGCAAGGACTCGTAAAATAAAAAAAAATTCGTTAAAATTTCGCATGCTGCAAAACGGCAGCTTGAATCAAGTGCTTCATTCAAACATATCTATTTTTGGAGATCTCTTTGATAATTGCTGATTGATTTCTACAGCATTTTCTTTACAATTTATTAATTTATTTGCGTATTGAAATCTAAAATAATGTGTGATAATTCACACATTATTGTAATTTTACATTATTGTAAATTCACACAATTTGTAACAGATGTGAGAATTCGTCAACATGGTATGAACAACAGCATAATGGTAGCGAGGCAGATAGTTTACCCAAGCGCCGGCTAGGGTCGATGATGATGACGACGAACTTCTTATTACTAAGCAATGATTATTAGAAAAATTAATGAAGCAATTATATATTAAATATCTGTCCATTAAATGATATACGCCCAAAACATTGCTAATTTAATCCACTCCACTAATTCTTCTATGAATCGCTATAACTAAGAATGTTTCATCTTACGGTCAGTCTTAGTCTATACGGCTATATTTTACTTGATGGGACAAAAATCTCTTCCGAATATCGCTCGCAAACACAAATATAAACCCAACATATTAAAATTCATCCATATATTATCGTTCAATACAACATATGTAAGATAAGTTATACAAATCAATAAATTAATTGAATGATATTAAAAGGGCGTTCAAAAAGCATTTAAATTTTATCTGTAGATTTATCACAAATACTAATATTTTAATCATCTGGATATTACTACATATTCTGTAGTTAATGCGCTTTGTGGAGCACTTAAACCTTATGAAGATCTTGTAAAACAGAACAGAGAAGAACACTGTAAACCACATAGACACCAGAGTGGTGACAGACAGCCGCGAGAAAAACTATTAACCAGAATGTGTGGGTACACAAAATAAAGCTTCTAGATAATCTGCAATATATATTATGACAATTAACTTCACATTCACAACTCAAAGAATTTGTCAATTTCAGTTCTGCTTTCGACTTTTTCTATCGGCCATCTTTTTCACTGTATTATATTTTGTTTGTATTCCATCTAGTATCTTTAGTTTTGTATATATATACTTTGCAGAGCCACATAGTTTAAGAGAGTAAGAGGAAAAGGCCAATGTTGTGATATCTGATGGGTCGCCTGCTATTGTAAATTTCAACAAAATCCACTTGAACAAATTACTCACACGCTGCTGTGAGAAAATCTAACTTTTGTATCAAAAATGCAGTCAGAATATCTTCTTCGAACAAGACGCGAATCAAAATTATAGAAGGCGATATCTGAAAAATAAGATCTGCTGATCTGATAAATAGGATTGAAAATTCATATTATTCTCTAGTCCAGAACGGTTGTGACCAATGACTAACTATGGCGAGATTTACTATAATATTCGATCCTCAGCTTATTGGTTTAACAGACATGTAATAAAAATATCACCAAAATGTTTTGAAAACACAAAATTGAATTTAAAAAAAATTATGCTGGATTAACTCCTTGAGTTATTTTTTAAGACATATGTAGAAGAATGTAGGTCTAATATAAAAGAATTATGTATTGAATTAGTGTTTCTAACTCGCGCTCATTCAAGTATTAACTAAATTATTATTTCATATTATTCATGTAAAATATTACATCGTTAAATTTGTATCCTATAATTTTTTTGACTCTGAAAGGCTAATTACAACTAGTTATCATGCTGTTTGATAAACTATACGACTATATTTTATTTGGAGGGACAAAAATCACTTCTGAATAGTACTCGCAGATACAAACATAAACAAAACATATTAAAATACATCCATGTATTATAGTTCAATACCACACATGTTAAATATGTTAGTTATGCAGATCACAAAATTAACTGAATGATATTAAAAAGGTATTTAAAAAGCATTTAACTTTTATCTGTAAATTTATCAAAAATACTAATATCTCAATCATCCGGGTATTACTCCACAATCTGTAGCTAATGCGCTTTGTAGAATACTTAAACGTTATGAAGATCGTGTGGTGGCAGACAGCCGCCAGAAAAACTATTAACCAGAATATGTGGGTACACAAAATAGAGCTTCTGGATAAACTGCAATATCATGTAATTACTCACATGTTAAAAATATATATTATGAAAATTAAGTTCACATTCACAACTCAAAGAATTCCTCAATTTCAGTTCTGCTTTCGACTTTTTCTATTGGCCATCTTTTTCGTTGTATTTTATTTTGTTTGAATCCCATCTAGTATCTTTAGTTTTGCATATATACACTTTTCAGAGCCACATAGTTTAAGAGAGAATGAAGAAAAGACCAAAGTATTGATATCTGATCGATTACCTGCTATTGTAAATCAACGAAAAATTGTGGTCAACGAAATCTACTTGACCAAGTTGTGATTGAACAAATTACTCATATACTGCTGTGTCAGAATGTCTTTTTCGAACAAGACACGAAACAAGAAAGAGATATCTGAAGAGTAAGATCTGACAAATAGGATTGAAAATTGATATTATCTTGTCCAAAACGGTTGCGACCAATGTCTAACTATGGCGAGATTTAATAAAATATCCAATGTTTAACAGACATGTAACAAAAATACCACCGAAATGTTTTGAAAACACATTATTTAATTTTAAAGAATTTACGCTGGATTAACTTCTTGAGTTGTTTTTTAATATATATATATATATATATATATATATATATATAGAAGAATGTATATATAAAATAATTATGTATTGAATAGAAACAGTCCCACACAAATATTATAATGTTAAATTTTTATTATTTTTATTTATATTTTTGTTTTATTTTTGTTACTATTTTATTTAAACTAATTGAAAAAGTCAGATATAGTTTTCATTAACTACAGTAGGTGACTTTATATAACTTCATGCTCCACAATTTATATTATTTAAATTAGAAATAAATAAAATTGTGCGATCAATTTGAACATCAATAACATTTGCAGAGAAACAATTCAAAAAAAAATTAATTTAACGCAGTAATACACTATGGCCTAAGAGACCAGTACTTTTTTAACCCGGTTTGTTAAAACGGAGCACTGATGGTACATATAGCAGCCATATTTTTCTCAATTTTATGATTTTTATTAATTCAAACAATGTAAATAAAGATAATATGGACAAAACGGATAATAGTATTAAGCATATTGAAAAGTGTAACAATCAATGTGTCCCTCATATTAAGTCATTTAGTTATATTTTTATAATAAGTTATTTTAACTCATTACTTTACTTTATATGTAATCAACCAAAATGCATATTCTACAATTTCCACAGGCCTATACGGATGATATTAAATTACCAGTTCATCTCACTGGGACAAATGAACGGAATTCAGGTTTTCAAAACATTCTCATCTCATATATGATCTGTTATATTCAAAAACTACTTAATGTACAAAATATCAATTCACATAGTAAAATGTCTTAAACATCATATCTGTTTCTTATAGATATCACATTTGAAGCGAAATCAGAATTTCATATGAAATCAAAAAAATATTTATTTGTATATGTTCCTTTGTATACATGTTATTATTTTGTGAAAGAAAATCGAGTTAAAATATTATTTAAAATATACCTGTATAATATATAAACATATATAGTTTAGATAAATTAGATCAAATAATGTTGAATGTGGATTTATTGTGGTTTGAGAGTAAAGAACATAAGAGTAAAATTTTAAAACAAGAGAGAATAGCAATGTAATTTGTAATTTAGTATTTTATCTTGTTCCTCTTCAATTATACGCATAATAAAATTATATAAGGCTAGATGAAGGAGTAAATAGACCCGTACACTTAATTGTTTCGCTACCAAACGCTATTCTGGTTGGACAAAATTGTGAAATCCAAAAATGTATGGAAATTTCGATCACGCTAATAACTAAAATTTTAATTGTGAATATTAAAATCAAGTCGAGACTTAAAAGGTTATTATGTGATTAAGGACATCAAAACACATGTGTTATTAATTGGTATAAAGTAATCAAAATTAAGGAGGATATATTTAAAATAAGTGGGCATTCTTAAGCATAAAAAAAAACAGTGAAACGAGTCAATCAATTTTCAGTTAGCATCAAACAGCGTTTTAAAATTTTTTTAAAAATAATTGTTATTTAACGGCTTTTAACAAGTTATTTTTACTAATAGGGTCAACTGAGCTACTATTTTGAAAATAAGTTTATATAGTTTCGTAGCTTATCTACAGATTCTATCATTAAACTTAGTTTTTTAATTTAAATGTGATCGGAAAAGATATGTAAAAGTACTATAGAAGAAAGTAAATCGCTTTTATATTAAAACGAAAAAAATCGATATAATTTTCAGTTTAATTAATTGATTGTTAAATTAAAAAATAGCTTATTTCCATTGTTATGTTGCCGATAGGAGTATAACGTTTGGACACTTTAATTTGGTTAAGCTAAACAATTTTAAAACAAAGTAACGATGGTTTTGTCTGAATATCTTCTTGGATTGGATTTCTACTTGTATCCTATGCTATTTTTCATATATTTTAGGAAGACATAATTTTACTTTGGTTTAAACCTTTAAAGATATCTTATTAAATCCATTGTAGTAAAAACTGTCTATTTAATCGCTTTCTAATATAACCGAAAGCATGATCGGGTACATTAAATTACCGATAGCGCAATACTTGAGTAAAATAATATACAATACAGAACGTCCAATAATTATAAATTTTGTTATAGAAATTTCAATTAATGTAAGGGAAAAGTTGGTTTACCTCCCAATCCCAATATATAAAAGATAAGCCTTTAAACATTTTGCATGCTCTGTTCCAAACTTAATATGAAAAAAGAAATCCGTTTAAATATTACCCTAATAATACTAATAGAGTAATTATTTTCCTGATGACCAACTGTACCTTTAAAAGGATATGTCTCATTCCTATAGGAACAAACAAAATTTTAATCCAATTATGAGTAAGCCGAGGTAGGTCCAGATTAGATTAAATTGATAACAATTTTATAAAGGTAAAACAATATCTCATGCCCCAACATGTATCTCATGGCTTCAACAAATTTAATTTTTTATACTGTTTTATACTGTATAGTAGATGATTGGGCTAACTCTTTTATGTTATCCCGTGATATTGCCACGTTAATATGGCCATATATCATAAACAAAAATAAATTTAAATCATTTTAATAGTACATAAAGGTCTTCCAGAATACTATTAGAGACAAAATGCGCCATATAATTTTGAATTAAACTAGATCGAGTTTAATATAGAAATCATAAACACATAATTCTAATAGATTCTATTAACTGCGCTCTTAAAGGAGATGCCCCATTTAGCCTCATAATTCCAATGTTCCATTATGTTACCAATGGAAAACTTTACTCTGTTATTGGTACAAAGTTTGGCCAGTTTAAGTCAAAAACAATGAAACTAAATTATGTATAAAAAGTGCTTTTGGTTATAGGCCATCTGTCAGCGAAACTTTTAGTTGCAAAAAGGAAATAACCAAAAACACACTGACTCCAATTTTAGCACCCCTGCCGCGCGCAAACCTGTACCCAGACATGACGCGAACAAAAACAAAAACCCTAAGATCTAAATTTACCTGCACCGATAATGCTCTCCAAGCCACCTTCGCACAATCCCCACACCAGAACCAAAACGAATAGTACGCGAAACCGTATCGCACCGATCAGACAGCGCGTCGCGTCGCCCGACGTTTCGAATAGCATAGCGTCGGCCACCTAGACGGGATGCCGCATCTCGACTGGTCCGACGCCGACGACGCTCCAGGAACGGCGTCCCGACGGCAGGAGGCACGCTTGCGCCCCGCCGCCCCCGACCTACCCCACGTCGGTTGTTGCTCGGCTTCTTGCCGACTGCTGAAGATGAAAGATTAGAGATTAGATTAGAGGGAGTCTGGGTCTGGAGACGATAGGGGATGATCCTGATGATGATGCCGATGCCGGGGTAGGGACCGGGGCGATAATTGACGAATGGCTGAGATGGAGGGGTAGTTTAATTAAGGGTTAGTTATATACAGGCGACAAGGATTAGACTGTTCTTTTGACAATTAAAATATTATCATAGAAAAGAGGGTCGTTACCAGGGAGACTTTTCGAGTCTAACGAGTATATTTATCTTGTAAAATCTGTAATGAAACTGTATATAAATTACGATATGCCGGAGAGATGAAAACAAATATTTTCGTTTTAGTTATAAGACAAATATATCATATTTTCATATTATGTACTTAGTTGATTTGTTGATTAGATGATTTACATCATCGGAGGTCTTTCAGGTGGTTGAAATGTTAACGTATACCATCTGGTTCTTGGCGTCCGCGCTCCCCTTATCTCAAGTGTGTTGTTCGGTCCCAGATAGGGTTGGTTTCACACCTAATTATTTTTACACATTCACTTCACACTCTCTCGGCATCTATATCTTAATCAAATATTTTTGTTATCATAAATAAATTTAGCATAAATAAACACCAGACACTTAAATACGTTAGACGGCTAAACTAACTTTTAGTTAGGCGGCTCCGTCATATCTCAATTAACAATTTTGATTTCAAGGATTCAGAAGTATTGATTTAAATGACATAGCCGGCCTGGAGAACCCTAAAAGTTTGAAAAATTATTGTACGAAACTCCAGCGCAAACTCTCAAAAAAATTCAGAGAGCTCAGCACCGATGTACCAAAATTTTTCAGAGGACAACATGAGACAAACAAGATTAAAATAGATAAAAATGGCTAAAATACAAATTGACTAAAAATACCCTTTCAAAACTTTTACAGTTCTACCGCACCAAATGTACTCACCAGACGCCCTGCCAAGTAGAAAAATGAGAATGTTGAGAATATATACACATCTAATATTTGAAACATGATACAATGTTAAAAAAGATTATATGATGTTTTAGCCCTATTGTATATGTACTTCGAAGGACTTTACTTCTTCTCATTTCCAAAAGATTAGGTTAGAGGATGCTCTGAATAACGTTGGTAGAGTTTACGATCTACCCTCGAGCTATCTCCGTTATCCGATAATGGATTTCTTTTCTTTGGAAGCAAAAATAATATGCTCTGCAGTATTCCTAGACTTACGAGACTTAAAAAATAATTTTTGATAAAATTTGGCACCAGGGCATATTACAAAAATTAAACCAAATGTTGCCAAAGCAAAATGTAGATATATAACAGCATGTATTTCCAATATGACCTTCGGAAATGAATGAGAAGAAACACATTCTAATCTAAAAGAAATACATGTAGGAGTGCCTCAAGGAGGGGTCCACTCTCTGCTTTACAACACTGTTAGCAGTCGACAAAAACCAAAAAGCATTCATAAAGAAACTGCAGGCAGCTAGCGATAAAGTATTTGACTGGACCCAACAAAGGATAATATACTTAAATGAGGTAAAATCTGTACCAATTAAATTTAGCAACAAGAAACTAAACACTCCACCAATCTTGAAATTGAATGGTGTTATAATATGTAAAGGGTGCTAAATACTTAGGCATGACACCGGCAGGAAGGAACATGTCAAATAGAAATTAGCTGAACTCAAAATAAAATATAAATAGCTATATTGGCTCACCGGAAAAAAACCAGAAAATAAGATACTGATGTGCAACCAGGTGTTCATATGAGTACGGCTTTATGGTATAGAGCTTTGGGGCTGTACTTGGTATAGTAATGTAAAAAAATTTCAAATATTCCAGAACAAGGTGTTGCGTAACACAAGGTGCATCTCCTTGGTATGTACTGTGATCGTGACCGGGAAATTCCTATAGTCAGGGAAGAAATTAATAGGTTCATCAGAAAATACGAACCCATTATATACCTCCATGAAAACCCAGAGGTGCTTCAACTACAGCATGGACGACAGTCTGTTCGCAGAATAAATAACTAAACCCTGGAAAATTGTGTGATAGTGGGTGAGTGAGTGAGTGAAGATTTTCATTGGATAGGCTATAATGTGTAAAAGGAATTGATAGCGTTAAATTGATGCTTATTCTAGTTTTAATACTAAATAAATTTAAAAAATACTGTTTTAATTGTGTTTCTTGAATTATTTCGTAAAATGCATTAAAGTTCTTAAAGCTTGTATATATAAAGAAACAGATGGAACATAATTATGTTAATTGAACTGATAAATGTAATATTGAATAGATACATTTATAAATCACATATTATTAATAAATTATTTTTTTCCAGACAAAAATTTTATGGCAAATAATTGCTGGTTATGTGACGAGAAATAAATACAATTGAAATAACGTTAATTTTGATGGATTTAACAAAAGCTATATAAAATTTTAGAAGAAACCAATTTATATTAAATATGACATTTCCATCATCAGCGCATCGACAAAATAAAGAATACAGGCTTGTGACTCGAGGTACCCAGCACCAACATGCGAACGGAAAAAGCCCCGACGTCCCAGTAATGCCTCGACGATATAACCTCGTCGACGAACAAATAAATAGATTAATGAGACCATTAGGCGGCCCTCGGCAATCTGTCTACACCAGCTTGGATTTGACGTTTTAATACGCGAACAAATAATCTTTATTTGCCCGTCCATTTTTAGCTAATATGCGCGATATTTGCCTTTGCGAAACTGTTTGTCTACCTGTTTAACCAGGCCTCCCCTCTTTATTCCGCCGATACCGTCCGTCTTTCGAAGACGAATTGCCGGGCTAAAGTTCTTTCATGTAGTCCTTAAATTTACGTCTTAGAATGTCCATCCCATGAAGACGTGGCCATTAACTGTTGAAAATATGTCTTTATGCATTCTGCCAGTTTTTTCACTTTAAAAAAGCATTCATTGACAAACATTGATACAATAAATATGTTATTAATCAAAATATTTCTCGTCATGCTTTACAAATCTTTCTGGCAATATGGCAATACCGTATTGAAAGCACGATGTTGGTTTGGCAGCGATCCAATCGATCGATTCATTTTCGAAATCCTCTGCCTGAAATCTCAAGCCATGCTGAACAAGTTTTAACCAGAATCCACTATATGTAGTCGAGGGAGCCCGGAGAAGAAGAGACCGTCGCATGTAATTTTTTCTTATTCCAGATTGACCAGCTAAAACCAAATGGTCTTTTGCGCAGGTTGCTTCGGGTTCGGAATAGAGATGTGTTTTGCGGGCGATAGAAGCTCTGGGCTACGACTGGGATTATCGTAGTTGGTTAGCTACCGGGATTTATGGATGGGTAGGGATTTTATCAGATTGTATTCGTGTTCTAAGGTGCCTAGGAAGAACCTGACACTGAGAATGTTAGTGAAACTCTTCACGAACGGGATGTCTGATTCGAAGTGAGTATTGATGTTCCTCATAAACCATAGAGCATTGAACATTGAGACGGGCGGAATTTTTTGGACTGGAACACTTGGAGTAGTTCAAGTTCTCTCTTAGAGAGGTACCTGTACCACATCTATGCTCCGCGGAGGAAGACTGGACGGACTAAAATCTTATAGAGGGTCGCTTTCTGGGGGATTGGGAATTTACTTTTCTGCAGAGGAGTGGGAAAAGTAGACTGTATACGCCATTGCCTTTGCAACTAGCGTGCTGAATTTGGGCTGACCATTAGAACCTGTGGTCGAACTGGAGACCGAGATATAAAACCTTCTGGAGCCAAGGGATAGAGATATTATCGATTTGGAGGATATACGCGCGGAACTCCTTCTTGCGGTGGAATAGAACAGCCTGTGTCTTACAAGTATTAATCTGCAGTCGCCAGAATTTGTTCAACGCAATCGTCTGGTTCAGTTAGACTTGAAGTCTGTTACGGATGGCGTCGGGACTGTAACAGACCGTCGAGTTTGATGAGATGTTAGCGTATTCTAAGGTTCCTATGGAGAACCTCACACTGAGCATGTTTTTGAAATTTTTCACAAACGGGATGCCTGATTCGAGGTGTGTATTGACGTTCCTCATAAACCATAACTGAGCAAAGCACGGACTTTTTTGGATTGGAACACTTGGAGTAGTTCAAGTTGTCTCTCCGAGACATACCTGTATCACACCTGTGCTTCATTGAGGCAGATTGAGCGGACTAGCATTATATACAGAGTCGCTTTCTGTGGAATTTGGAATTTGCTTTTTCTGCAGAGCAGAGGAAATAATAGGCTGTACAAGCCATTTGCAAAGGAAATGGCGTATAAATATGAGCAGATCATTGAAATCTGCGAACTAGAGGCCGAGGTATAAAACTTTCTGGAGCCATGGGATTGGGACTTTATCGATTTGGAGGCGATAGGCGCGAAACACTTTCTTGCCGTGGAATAGAATAGCCTGAGTTTTGCTCGGGTTAATCTGAAGCCGCCAAAATTTATACCACGCTATCGCTTGGTTCAGCTATACTTGGAGTCTGTTGCGAATAGTGTCGGGACAGTAACCGGTTGTGAAGAAAGCGGTATCATGTGCATAAAATGCTGTGTGGGAAAGTTTGTAGAGCGGGAAATCAGCCATATAAAGATTGAATAGGGCTGGGGCTAATGGAGCGCCTTGTGGGGCTCCTGCGGAGATTTGTTTACGAGAGGAGACTTCGTCACCGATCCTCATCTGAAAGGACCTACCATCCAAGTATGAATCTATCAGGGTTATTAGGTCATTCGGGAGACCTAGTTCTTTTGGTCACTTTGTGTGTGTGTGTGGTCGTGGTGCCATATTTGGTCGAAAGCTTTGGAAACATCTAAGAAAATGGTTTTTCGACCTTTTATCATTGCCTGGTGGATAGTTGCTGCGACGCGGGCAGCTTGATGGAGGCATGAATGTTTAGCACGGAAACCGAATTGTTCGTTCGGGCTGATAGGCCTGTAGTCAGAAGGGTTAGAGGTCAGTTAGAGTCAGAAGGTTGGCATTTTCTTAGGAATGACAGCGACAAGCGCATATTTTCAGGATTTTGGGAAATGCTTTAACCTCAGGACGGAGATGTTAATGTGTGCAAGTTCAGATAGCTACTTGCTAGTGAGGTGTTTTAGATGGTTTATTGTTATACCATCTGGGCCTGGAGCTTTTTAGAGAGGAAAAACGTTTTATAGATAGCTGAATGTCTCTGGGAGATACTATGCTCTTCAGAAGATGAACTGACTAGAAATCTTTTCCGTTTAGAGAGGGGATAGTGTCATTTATGATGGATAATGTCTATTGAGGTGAATTTTCCCGATTACGCTTTTGGTGGCACGCCAGAAGACCGTCGAGTATCTGTGTCGGGTTTTTTTTTTATATCTTCAGCTCCATCGTTCGGCCCTTGATTGAGGGCGGGACTTGGGCGTTTCCTCTTTTAGTGTTGGGAGTTCCAAAGTTCTGTAAATAGCTTTTGTCTGCTAGCGAATACTATACTATTTATATAGACCAATTCTGATTTTGGTTATCGCTAATTGTTCTGGTAGAGGATGGATGCTCGCATGTACTTAATACGTTGGGTGTGGTAGTCTCCTATTTCAGCTGCAACTGTATATCCTTCTCAACAGGTGGTGTTATGTAAGAGAATATATTTAAATCAGTTCACATCAATCACACTACGTCGATCAGTTTGTTCAATTGATGTTGGTACATATCTTCCGTGACAGCTTCATATGATTTTACCAACTGGTAATACACTACCCCTTGCTGAGCCTTGCTTAACAGTAATACTTTTTAGCTGTACATATTCCTCTTCGGTGACAATGTGGTCGGCTTTCCAGCACTAAGCTTGACATCCTTAAGGATTGTCAGGGTATATTCAATTTTCTGGATGCAGGTAGAAAAATAGTTTTGACACCAAATTCATATATGCATATGGATATTTATATAAAATGTTATTTTATGTAATATTACGAGGCTAATAAAATCAATTGGTATTTATCGAATAACAAAACTGTCAGATTTGATATTAATTTGTATATATATATATATATATATATATATATATATATATATAAGATATGATATGAAAAAGGTTTTAAAACACAGAAACTACTAATAAACTTTAAAAACTATTTTTTTCAAAGAAAGGAAACGCGACTTGTTGAACGGCAATGTAAAGCGACACTGATGGTTTAAATCTATTAGAAAGCAGACACCAACCCTTCTCACTTTTGTATGGCTAGTTCTAAATCCAGCTAGTAAAATGAATTATTTTGTTATACAGTAAACTATATAACAGCTACCTATACAATAGATGGCAAAATAGATAAACCAAATTCTAAGCGGGAGAGATCTTAATGTAGTGGTGGTTGGCTGACAATCTAATTACAGTAATTTAAGAATTAAGAGAAACATAAAAATTATTTAAGGTATGAAATAATGAAATAGAGGTGAATAAAATAGACACAAATCGATAAATGAATAGACAATAGGTAGAGAATAAAGAATAAAAAATAATTAATCAATAATAAGTACAGAATAATAATTAACGAATAATAAATAAAAAATATTGGAGACTTATATAGAGATAATAATGATAAATAAATGGGGATTATAAAAGCGTAATAGGAATACTCAGTGAACAAACTAGGCATTTGATGAAAATCGGGTCGGCCAGCACCAGTAAAATCAATCAATTAATCAATAAATAGGCAGTGAGTCTGAGCATCGCGTTTTCGCAATGAATTTTATTAAATTTTAACCTTCTTTGGACATGTTGAGACATCACATCTGGCAAATATAGCCCGCGAAAAAAACATCAACAATTTTGCCATTCATGGTAATTATTTATTTTTAGGTATTTGCAAAAGCGACAAATTCCACAATTAGAAAGAAGGATCCTCCGCCTAGTTCATATTAAATTATCGTTCAAATACTTTTAATAAACATAAACAACCCAAAATGAATAGGTTTAAAATATTGAATTACTAAGTGAAATCTCAAGCGCCATAGTTATTCGGAACAACTTATGATTTCCTTGAGTGGTACATGTCTTTATCTGCGTTCTAAGAAAGTAACCAAATTAAACTCTCTTCTACATTCACTATTCCGGCAATTTTAAAAAAGGTAACCCCTTGCAACAGTCAGTGATAATTAGGGCCGCACCAGTTCTATTATATAACATACATATGCCCTCTATATTCTTTGTATGCTAATGGACAAAATAAAGTGCTCAACGCACTTTCTATTGCATTGAACGATAGCTTTGGCGGCTTTTTAGCAAATTATCAGTAAGTATCAATATTTTTACTAACACATCTGCCTATTACTGGTTATTCGCAATAAAATATTGAAACGTATATGAAACATAAACAAGACGCTGGAGATCCCCTGAAGAAAACTCTGCTTGCTAACGCGATATTTTACTACGAACTCTTAGAAATGTGCCAGCGGTGACTGCTGATGGCTAAAGTCAACAAACGAGTGAACTAAGCGAAGAAAATACTAATTCTTGCGCATGGAACTAGACAAGTTATATTGCTACATGACAACGATACATGATCGTCAATACAATACATTCCGAAAAGCGCCATACACCAGACCTTGCTCCGTTAGAATTTAATTTGTTTCCGTGAATATTCTAGTTCGTGCAGTTGAATTAAGACAGATTTCATGTTCTAGGGTAAAGTCTTTTTACATTTGCAGTCTCCTTTTTTGCAACAGTCGTATTAGTAAAACTGCCGACCGATACAACAAACTAGTTAAAAAAAACTAACGAAATCCGTTAAGCCGTCCCCAGGTTAAGGCGTGAGTAAGGGAAATAGGGATTCAATTTTGTACATATTCACCGAACAATAAAATCGTAGACGCAACATACTGTAATAAAATTCATTTACCATACAAATATAAAACCGTAAAAACCAAAATAAATTCCTTTCCTATATATACAATTTCCTTCCCAGAAGATTGTTTTCTCGTTATTCTAAGAGTTTCCGGCAGCTATGAATCCTTAACTTATTTATTAATTTGATAACTTTTGATGTTGTATTATTGGAGACCGTTCAACGGACGGACGGATTTCACGACGACGAAGGAACAAAGAAACCGATAATCGGACGACGATTCAGGTTCCACTTGCGAAACGCGCCTTTCGACGATTATTCTCGATTTTCCTGCCCTTTTAAAGGCCGATAACGACCCCCTTATAATTTCATCATTATTTCGGAATCTTTTTCGGCAGGAATGGAAAAGGCCCTATTTACCATCCGGAGCCTCTTCGGCGAAAGGGTCCGAAAAACGCTCCGGAATTGTAATTTCGAATCGCCGTTCGCTCGTTGCGGCCAAGAAGACGGGGAGCGGCGCGCTCCGATCCCCCTTCCACGCATGACTCCCTCGTAGCCGAGCAAATACCGATTTGGAGGAATCCACGGGGCTGCGACAGTCTATTTTAAGTTAATTTGTTTTATGCCAACGCCTTTTTGTATTCCAGCGACTTTCCGGTAGGAGGACGTCCGTAAAATTCGCACGAAATTATATCCCGATTCGGGAACTGTCGTAAAATATCATCAATGGCGTTGATATTGCGGCGAAAATGTGATTTTGGCCGAGGGTTTTCGGGTCTGTGTCATTATTATCTTCATAGAAAGTAGAGAGGAAGTCTCTAAAAAATGTTGTTCCGTAATTCCGTTCGAAAATACCGCAACGGGCTAAAATATTCATTATTTATTTAATATATATATATATATATATATATATATATATATATATATATATATATATACATACATATATATATATATATATATATATATATATATATATATATATATATACATATATATATATATATACATATATATATATATACATATATATATATATATATATATATATATATATATATATATATATATATATATATATATATATATATTAGGGAGGGTCTAATTTTTACCAACGAAGATTTACTGGACTGGACCTACAGTTTAACGTGGGCTCCCAACCACGATCCCCTGCCTACACCTGCGAGCTATAAAAGCCTACCGACTGTCGAGTGACCATCTTTGAAATCATCCCAGAAGACTTCCGGTTTGATCCAGTACGGTTACTGACATAACTGCACTGATTTTGTACTCTTGCCTAAGGACAATCAGAAATGTAAAACAATCACAAACATAAATTTACGACCATGCCCCAGCAAGATTCGAACGTGCTACTATCGTAACAGCAGGAGGACCGTCCTATCTCCTTTACCACTGCGCCAACTAAGCTGGAGATTTATTAATTAAATTTTACTATTAACAGCATCTTTTTTGAGTACCTCCTATAATTATTAATATTATATGTTAATACTAGTCGTTGTCAATAAACTTAGAGTATGTTTCTACCGTGACTCTAAACTACATACTTACCTAGGAAGCCCAATTGACCCTTACGTAATCTCTAATAAAATAATATAAAAGATAGTAGCATTTCTTTTCAGTTCTGTCTTTTTTGAATTTATCACACTTAACTCTAAACTTCACAAGATCACATAACTTGGTTGTTTAAAGGTTAATCAAAAGAGCAGAATTTGGGTGTTAACATAGAAGTAGGGCCTTTCCTCATGTCTTGTTCATGTTCTCTTAATTTCTTCTATGACAGTTAGAAAGTCCGAAGGTCTCTGTACTAACTGCTCCTATAGTGCATGGGTATAACCACACAGGACTTAATTCTGAAATACTTGTGTTATGTTGATAGTACTTATACTACTCAAAGAACATCCACATATTTGAATTAGGTAGGTTCTTATAGGTTTTAGTTTCTGTTTATGCAAATTTTTCAATAATTTAGATTTTCTTAAAGAAAAAAATAAATTGATCAGCTGGTAGCAGTGTGTGCCTATAGTGGCTATAGTAGAATATAAAACACATGCACTAGATTAGTTATTACTACGATTATTATGTACATATTTTATTTTTAAGCATTGTTTTTGTGCTAAAAATTTAAATTTGATTATTTTTTTACTCTTAAGTGAGTTTCTTATTTATTTGTTGAATAGTTTCAATTTTTTTCTTAAAAATATTTTATAGAAATTATTATTTGAGTTATGTTCCTAGAACAGTGGACACTGCCTTGCCATACGTTTCGATCTGGTTCTTTCATTGTTGAGTAAGCTTCTTCTTGTTTAATTCTAAAACATCTTGGCTAATATATAGCTATTTAAGATCGTATTGTTCATTCCAGACTTTATCGGAAGCTCGTGCTATGTCCAAGTATACAGCCAAGAGAACTTTTTTTTCATTGTAAGCCTTCTCAACAATTCTTGTGGTTGTATATACTTGTTCTATCGTCGAATTATTGAGTGATTTAATTGAGATTATGATTGATTTTTACTTTTTAGACTGGTTTCTTAAAGACTTTTGTTTTCTATATTTCGGAATAGGAGATATTTTAATGGAAATTAAGCATACATAAAGTTGTAAATTCTTATTTGGTAAATATATCAGTACTTTTTTGGTTATTAATTCATAGTCCGGTGCTTTTTCTGGATTGATGGCATATTCCATATAGATCAGAGAATTCTCTTAGACAAGAAAATATTTGTAACAGTTTTTGACAGTCAATAGATATAGAAATTTAAACCAATTTTAACTTTATAAATACTAATCATTGTGCTTTTTACCGGCTACATCTTCTTTCCGATAAACAGAAAAGACAAGAAACTAAGAATATAAAGAACTAATTAACAAGAATTACTGAATGGAAAACAGTTATAACGCATAAGAAATATTGACATCATAACCCTCACTCCGGGAGTCAAACACTACCACATTAGACATACTCATTGCTATTTATAATTCAAAGGTTGATGCAAATCATTGTCTTTAAGCCTATTTTTAAAATTCATAAAATAATTTGTCAATATTTAAATATTATTAGAAAAATGGTAGAAACTAATTGCTATACACCATTTCTTCATTATATGACACTTATATTGCTATAATAAAATATTTCATTTACAAAATATATTTCCTAAAATTAACTAGTTTAAGTTAGAAAAGCTATTTTAATTTTCTTATTATCTAAAACTTTGAAACAATTCTTAATAGAAAGAGGAAATCAAAGTATATTACATTAAAAGCGCAGAACATAAAATATTTAGATCAGGATATTTTAAACGCTAGGAAAATCGCCTTTCTTTTACTTTATTCTATTATTCATTGAATATCAATGAAGCTTTCGAATCTTGTTTCCTTTCTATCCGGTTTCGTGTTTGTTATCATTTGTTTAAAATATTGGGTCAATTCTTCTATCCAGTCTGAATTTTATTAGGACCATGATTTTTCTTGATTTTGTTTATTAAATTTGATTAAAGATATTAAAACAGTGACTCATACTTTATTGGTTTGTCTGACATTAGGTGGCTTTTGGTTTTGGTCTGTTTGAAATTAGTTATATTTATTATACAAACAGTTATATTTATTATATTAATTTAGAATTTTTTGACTATTTTTTACTTTTCAGTTGTGTCCTTATTTCGTTTTGAAAGCGGTTCAATTTTTTCCTTAAAAATATTTTATTTTTATTTTTTCACTGTTATATATATATATATATATTCAGTCAATAAATTATGCAGCTATTTTATTAGGTATTACAATAAGTAGGCCAAGTAAAGATGCAGCCCGTATGAGGAAAAGTTTTCCATCGATTTCTTCTTATTCCGCCATTAGTTCCTGAATTAGTTCCAATAAAACTACCATGGAAGTGCACTCTTTCGAATATAAAAAGAATTTTGAAAATCGGCCCACAATTGATAGAGAAATTGGTGAACATACATTAAAAAAATATATGCAGTCGAACATGGAACTTTCTCCTATTTTAAAGTCAGTTAACAATCGATGTGAGACCATTATATTAGTTCACCAGTAAGTAGGCTAGCAATTAACAAGAAAAAGAATCTAACATATAACTTCGAATTAAAATAAGGGTTCCTGTTATATTTCGATATAAAATGGAAATGAGTGCAATAACATTAAGAATGTAGAAAATAAACAGACTGCTAATTAATCCGAAAGCATAATTCTCTCTGTATGTTACTTAAAAGCGGCATAACATTCGCTCTT
This sequence comes from Rhynchophorus ferrugineus, assembly GCF_030347505.1. NCBI lineage: Eukaryota > Metazoa > Arthropoda > Insecta > Coleoptera > Curculionidae > Rhynchophorus > Rhynchophorus ferrugineus. Next base: position 81,509,216 of record NW_027472580.1, on the reverse strand, counting down.
ATTACCCGGGATATTTCTTTCTACTTTATTATCGCGCATTTTACAATGAAACATAAAATTCAAACTGCTTCGGGCCTTCACGGTTTACGGATTCGGACGGAATTTATATATCTGCGAACGTAGTGAGGCAAACTGACGTTTCGCACATTTTCACCACGCCCTGTGACGGATTTACTTTTGCAGGAGCAGATTTTTATAATGACGCCGTGGATCGTAAAGCGGCAAGTTATTTTGTTCCGTTTAGAAACGAGCTTCGCTATATACAAAATACTGTTATTGTTCAGATGGGCGTTTTTCTGTTTAATTTTTAAGTTTCACGTTATGTCGCTTATGTTCGTAAATGTTATGCATGTTTTCGTCTTGATGATTATTTCCATCCGAGTTTATAAACATTCATAAGTAGTTTAATTATTAACTAGAAATGTGACTCTAACTTTTTCATTTATTTGTATTATAAAACGTAAACTTAAAGCTACGATTTTAGCCCTTCTCTCGGGTAATTTACTATATTCTACTCGGTACAAACTTATTGGTTGCTTGTTTGTATTCTGACCATTTTCTCGTGTTGCCCAGCGATAGACTTCTGCCTGAGCGTGTAGACTGTTTTTCTTGCTACAATACATCGATTATAATATTCACTTGACAAAAGAACTATTTTCAGTAGGTTTTTGGCTGCTGAAATACCCTACACCTTTCTGATCTTGCTATATCCACAGCAAGACTTTATTGTCAAGAATATTCCGCTGCGATGTGGATGTAGATATCCCGCGGTAACCCATGGCTTTTTAGTATTGAGAATACCGTAGTAGATGCATTTTTTATAGCCGATAATAGTGCATCACAGAGATTCATTCTTTAATGAACTGAAAAACAATCAGACCGCGATGTGGTATCTATTTATCGCGCTTAAACCCTTGAAAATAGTTGACATATTAAATAAATTATCATAACAGGTCAATTGAAAATTCCTCGGCCTGACACATAAATGGCGCTACTAGAATTAAATCCATATGCTTTTAGTTAGCCCTAATCCTCAAAAGATGCGTGTATATATTTAACAGCAGCAGCAATCATTACATTGAGTGAAGCAACTTTTGTTATTGCGAAAAAAATGTATAAAAAGGAATTTCGCGTGTTAAAAAAATATTCATTTTTGAAAGGAAAAAATACAGTTGAAGCAAAAACTTGGCTTGATGCCGAGTTTCCGGACACCGCCCCAGGAAAATCAACCATCAAGGATTGGTATGCTAAGTTTAGAAGTGATGAAATGAGCACCGAAATCGGTGAACGCAGTGGATGCCCAAAGGAGGTTGTTACCGACGAAAATATTTAAAAAGTCCACAAAGTGGTTTTGAATGACCGTAAATTGAAATTGAATGAAACAGCAAACACTCTAGAGATATCAATTGAACGCGTACATTCACGAATATTTTACTATTAGAAAGCTCTGTGTAAAGTGGGTGGTATGTAATTGTCGCTGTTACATATACATGTGGCTTATTACATACGGCTTATTTCAGCACATCTAAACTTAGCATACCAATCCTTGATGGTTGATTTTCCTGGAACAGTGTCCGGAAACTCGGCATCAAGCCAAGTTTTTGCTTCAATTGTATTTTTCCCTTCAAAAAGAAATATTCTATCAACACGCGAAATTCCTTTCTATCCATTTTTTTCATAATAACAAAAGTTGTTTCGCTCAAAATGGTATAATTCACAAACTAATGATCCGACAGCTGTCAAATTTATACTCGCATCTTTTGAGGATTAGGGCTAACTAAAGAATATATGGATTTTATACTAGTAGCGCCATCTATGTGTCAGGTCGGGGAACATTTAATTGACCTGTTATTATAATCATTACGCCTATTCATAATCTACCCATTTTTAACAATATTTGGTGAGCCGTTACTGGCAACATCATCAGTGTCGAACTGAATTTATACATCAAACACAACCATTTCAAATTGTTTCATAGACGGTATGTGTAAAAAAATCTGTTCAAAAGGTAATAAAGATGGTGTAAAAATTTATTACCGCATATTATACTTTATTGGGCCATTGTTCAGCGACAATGATGTATCTTTTTTGTACCCCCATTGAATTTGAATCGGTCTCCCCTACTCATTCGGTGTCGGTTTCACGCCGAAAAACCAAAGCGAAATCATCGAATTACCCATAAAAATGTCATCGCAAGGCTGAACATTCGGTCGGCGAGAAGGGAGAGGAACGGGCTTCCTTCCTTCCGACGGCATTTAGAATTTCGCCAATTTTCACCAAGTCTAATTATGGGGTTGGTTGTTGGGAAACACGTCGACACGCATGTAAACGGCTTCATTACTTAATTGTAGGTCAGAGGCGGGGTACGGAGCCTAGGCTCACTTCCATCAATATGAAATAAACGGAGATATTGTATACGATTGTTTACTATACTATACTATTGTATTGTATTAAGGAAAGTGCTTGGTTCTGCTGATCGTTAATAATATATTTAGTTTATATTTACATAGAAGTTATTGCCAGAACAAAATCAGTTTAGCAAGCTATAAAAATATTATTACTGCAAGAAATTTTGTAATCTTATTAAGTAAATATATGATTAGAAATATAGAGACTTTGTCTCTTGTTTGCCTCGTAGAAGCATCATATTCAATTACAGATATTAATTAACAAGCTGATTGTTTATAACTAATAATAATCCCTATAATAAGCAGAGAATCCTTCCGTGCGTGTAAAGTTGGAACTATAACGGGGAAACTAAAAATGAAAGTTTAAAAATAATTACATGTACTAATATATGATTGGGAAACGCTATTTTTTTTAATTTCTTGATATCTAAAAATGCTTCAATTAATTTGTTCATTAAATCTTGGGAAATTTCGCTTCAAGTCTTTGATAATGCAACTAATAAGTCATGTTTAGTAATAGATGGTATAGTTGTAAGTCATCATTATCTTCAATTGGTATTAAATCTGAAATAAATACAAATTATAGAATCTGATCACTAAAGCGATAAATTTACTTTAAAATACTGTTTTATTTTAATGAAAAACCCTGAGAGGTTTTACCTGACAGACCAAACCCCTCTAGACAATCCGCCTTGGGGGTGGCTGTGCACTTCTTCAAGCTGTCTATATTTTAGTTCACTAGGTTTGTTCACAGCAACTTCAGTCCAAGTTTGGTGACTTTACACCGTGAATTGTGATGTGCGTGTCAGAAATCCATGAATTACGGATGTTCTTCAAAGCATAAATGGTTCTTATTTGTAATGGTTTATGGTAAGGGGCATTGGGAGTCTTCGATTCACCTCTTAAGGTCTTACAGCTTCAACTGCGATACTTTTCCAGAGATTCACCTAAAGACACCAAGAATTGCTTCGAGTAACTGCGGAACCATTGTCAATCATAAACATATGGTTATGATATGTGAAGGGGCTCTAAAGATATAAGGTGTGAATTTAATATAAATACTATTTTATTATAAGGAAAGAATAGACGACTAGTTGATAGACGATATAAAACAATACTGACTTCTTTATCTATAAGAAAACAAACCAAACCCATTTTGTGCTTTACTAGGGACTGATCACTTTTTGTTGATTCACAATTTGTTGCACCTTTCAGTTTTAAAACAAATGGTCTCTGGCTTTCATCAAATCCACTACAAATAAGCTTATAGCCTCATTACTCATTTTATAAATCCTTTTTTGTTTCTGTTATCGCTACTATGCCTAACTTGACTTGTTAAAGTTCTTCGTCCAGTTACTCACTCTTTATCATTAGTCCTCGTATGTTCCATGTTCCCATCTTCCATATTTTTCTAATATTTAAAAGTTGTGATGTTTTTCCTCCTGCACCTCTTTTGCATTGTTGATTTTTTATTTTCTTTGTTTCTGAATTTCATTTACTATATTCTTGCCCTTTCTCATGTTTGTCATCCAAAATTAATAATTGTGATATTGTACCTACATGCTCTCGTTTTTCCACATGATGAGCTCTGTATATAGCGATTTTCATATATGATGATGGTAACCCCATATTCGATAAACAATTATTGATTTAGATTAGAGTAATATCGATGAAGTAATTGAATAATATAGTCCAAACAGAATACTTTGGCGAACTCATCTCACATCTGTAAATTTAAATGTTTAGATAGGTTTACGTTTAAGCTAGGTATACAATTATCAGTAAATTTCCTTTCATATAATATAAATTCAATATGAATCAGCATCACGTTAGACGAAAAGCAAAACACATTAGAACCAAAATAAAACAACTATAAGGGTTAGTCGGAAGATACTCTCAACTTGATCTAAAATCAAAGAGGTTGATCTACAATACAATCATAAAGCCAATTTGGACCTATGGGTGCAAATATGGGGTTGCACTAAAAATTCAAATCAGTTAGTCATACAGCGCTGTCAAAAAAAGGTTCTTCGATTGATTATCAATGCCTGTCGCTATGTAACCAATGAAGAACTGCACGATGACCTGGAAATCAAATGTATTTGCGAAGTTGTGCAGGATTTCGCATTGAAAGACGAAAGAAGGTTACTAAATCATTCTAATGTGGAAGCAATACAACAGCTGGACAGCGCGCAGGGTGTCAGGAGATTGAAACGAACAAAACCATAGGAACTTATGTGAACATTTAGTGTGTATTATTAGTGTAAACTATAGCTATAAGTTAAATAATTAATAAATAATTATAATTTTATAATTGAGGAATACATACTGATGTATTTTCTCGCACTCGTCTTGCTTATTAATTAATCCAAGCACATAGGAAAAGTAGTAATAAATTAATTGTAATAATAATAATAATTAAGATTGTACTAAGCGTATCTAATAAAGATGTTATAAAAAAAATATGAATCAAAAATCAAGAAAATTGGTATTAATTAACTCGGTAAGAACAAACTAATACCTTAGTCTTTATGTATTTCACTTTTTCTTATTTATCCAAGTTACATGTATCATAATAATAACCAGTTGCATAGTTGAACCAGCCCCGATATTGAAATTTTAATTTATAGTAGAAGGTTGAAACTTCGGCCATAGGCCCTTTGTTCCAATTCCAGTACCGTGACGCAGTTTTGGCTAACTGCGTCGTGCGGAACGTAGTGTTCTTGTCGCACTTTTTCGTCGAAAGTCACGGTGAGTGTTTACAAATGGAAAAGAATTAATGGAAGCTGCGCGGATTCGACACAATTTGTACGATGCAAGTTTTGCATACTACGTGAGGATTAAATTCTTTATTTAAAATTCTTCACTAAATTCTTTAAGAAGATACAACTTACCAAATACCTTTTACTAGCCATCTGTGGCATAAACATTACAATTTCAGATTCGAATTCGTCTTCTGAATCAGATTCATAACTAAATTTCAGTTCAGTCGTTATTACTGCAGTATCAGTTTCCATTGTACCAAAGGTACTACTGTGTACAGCTGTACTGTGGGGCGAGAACTGCAATCGTATTTGCGCGGTTTCGGCGTCTCTCAGTTTTATCCTCCATTTACTTGCCATTTGGCGCCTGACCTTCTAGTCTACACGACATTTAATTTATTTAGTCATTCAATACTTAATCAGTACGTAGATATATGTCATCACAACATCAAAATATGAGTATAACAAAAAACTCGAATTTATAATTTACATACTTATGTATTCTCAGCTGCAATTAAATTATTTATTAAAAATTTTAGAAAATTGAAGGAAAGAAAACAATACCGATTTTATCTACTAATCAAAAGAAACTACGCATTAATGTGTTTGCTAACAATGGTCAAAATAATGACTTCTTCTTATTTTTCCGGCGACATTTGAGTTTTATACCAGGAAATTCATACGTATTTCCAGATTAGTAATAAATAATTTTCTCTAAAAATTTGAGAGAGTATCTTAGACTATTCAAGTAGTATCGAATGAAGCAAATTGTAGCGACCTTGAGGCATGTCGAATTTTACATCGTGGAATAACGGTCTACAAAATACCCAGAAATATAATCCCATATGCTGAACACGGGTGGGGTGCCAGCAGCGCCAACTAGAACCCGATAACGAATAGCTGGTGGCAACCCCGAGACGTTTATCTGGGATGTTATTGACTGCCCAAGCCTCGTCTTCAGGTAACACCGCTACCATCCGTTTTGTCTAATTGTATTTTTCACATTTTTTTATATAGCCAATAAATAACGGTAACATAATGTAAACACCACTGTTTCATTTCGTTTTACCTTCATTCACTGAGCCACATCATTTACCCTAAAAAGTGATAACTGTAGGGGGTCACGAAACGTGAATAGCTAGGCAAATATAGTAGTATATTTCAGATAATTTTAGTGGAAATGAATGCAATATATTAAGCCAATCTGATAGGATGAAACCCAAAAACAGAACCGGAAGACTCATTGTCACTAGTTCCAGCACTCAATGATCGTTAGAGCATATTTTAGATCAAAGTAATTTGACACAGTCATAAGTACAAAAAAATTGACAATTCTCATGACAGATTTTTGACAGTTACAGAGATATCAGTTACGCTACCTCTTCAATTTACCATATAATTTTATATAATAATTATAGTATACTTACAAAAGTCCCTGTTATTAATTTATCATAGAGTATAATTATTTTTGGCATGTGCAAAAAGCCGAATACTATATTTAATGCGTTTTCTTTTACTCAGAGCCATTAATAAAGCCAAAGTTATATCTCGCGAAGAAGAATGGATAGTTCGACGGTCAACATGCATCAACAACTCCTCTATTATATCGAAATAAAATTTATTGTGAAGCCGGTTTCCATTAGGGACGCTAACAAATCGACGACGACTTCCGATAGCGACGCCACTGCGACCGACGCCGACGGAGCGACCGACGCTGCACCAGGTTAATAGGCGTCTTACGAAAACCCTAAACTGCCCCCGGGGGCAATCATTTACTTCTTACGAGCCGCTTTATGTAGAACAAGCAAATTGGCGAATAATTTCGCGCTCCTATCTGCTCCCAAACCGTAGGTGGGGAAGACGAAATCTTAGGGGGACAAACCCTAACAAATCCGCCGGTCGATAACGAGATTGAATGAGAATCAGAAGCCAATAAAACAATTTTGGTGAATTTGAATTGCCGTTATTTTTGAATTTGTTAATAAATTTACAGTTCTTTAGGAATAGTCTTTTAAAATCTCCCAGATTTTTTGTATATTAAGTGCTTGCATGTATATTGATCAGCAATTGGTGAAAATACGAACATAATAACAGATCAATTGAAAATTCCCCGGTCTGACACATATATGGCGCTACTACAATTAAATCCATATATATTTTTTAGTTAGCCCTAGCCCTCAAAAGATGCATGTATAAATTTGGGAGCTGCCGAATCATTAGTTTGTGAATTATTGCATTTTAATTGAAGAAACTTTGTTTTCACTCAAGGGACAAGTCTTTGTAGTTGTATCCATACTGAACTGATTATTAATTATATTTATAGCTGCTTTAAGATCGCAGTCTCACTGCTAGATTATAACTAGTTTGCGATAAAAAAGGCGATCAATAACAATACCAGACGTAAACGTCATGGGCGAGTCACCTACATCTACACCCAGGCGGAATATTTATGGCGACGAAGCCTTGTATGTCTGTGCAGATGATGGAATTAGAAAGGGCCAGTGTATTACAAAAACCTAAAATTCATTGAAACTATTATTGCAGATTTCTACTAACGTCCATTAAACAAATTGAGTAACTTAACAAGATTGAGCAATAACAAGTCACAGACGCAAAATCATGTCACTGCTCTTTCACGCGTTGTAAAGTATACACTATTGTAGCTCGAATGGGAAATTCTCTCGCAAACACCCTATTCACCAGAAATACCACCTTCTGATCACCACTTGTTGAGATCGGTGCAGCATGGTTGGATTAGCAAAGTTAAGGAAAGCTTGTAGGAAATGATGAAACATATTTTAATAATTTGTACAGAATACATTTTTCCTTTCTAAATCAAAGAAAAAAATCACAAGAAACATACCTATAGATCTTGTATCACCTAATAATTTCACTCTACTAATCTTTTAGTTCCGGAGAACATATTTTCTGTCCTTTCAATGCTCCTACCAACTGATTTAGATATAAATAAAAGTAAAAAATATAATTTCTAAAGTGTTTGGACTTATATAATAGTATTTTTAAAGTGTGTAGAAATAAGTTTATGATTTTTTGGGAATATTGTAGCTATTTTATTTAATATATTGTTCAAATTTATCAGTTTCAGTTTAGTTCGGTTTGGATTTCAATCTTTTGTTCTAATTAATTTTTCCAGATTCTTACGTTTTATATCTTTGACGCCGAATTTAATATTCTTAAATATACGATCACTTATGGCGGAAATTCGAGAATTTTATATTACTTAACTCTTTTTGGTTTTGTTGAACGGAATAATTTTATTGATACAACTAATTTTATAATTACTTTAAATTTTATTATAGCAATTGAAAATAGTGGAGATATACATTTAGTATAACTTATGCAGTATAGGTCTAACCAAATAATGAAATTGTATTATAAATCATTAGATCAATAGATTGTTACAAAGGATTAAGTATCCAATTCGCTTAAATCGACATAAAAGTTCACCTAAAGCTGTGTTAGCTAGTTAGTAAAGTTAATTGTCATGTAAATTTCAAATTTATAAAAAAACATCAAAACTGTAGCATATTTTTAACAGTTCATAGATACATATTCTTTGATATTTATTATTTATTTCAAATAACATGTTAACTGCTACTTCATATTGGTTATTGTAGGTCTTTGTTATTAAAAGTTTTATTCAATCCCATATAACCTGCATATTCACCAGACATGCCCATGAATCGTTCTCATGAATCATAGTCGAACTCAATGGATTGAAAGGATGGAGCCAAAGGAATATTGAAGCTTAAAATGGTGAACGGGGACTTGATATGTCAAGGCAACGCATTTTTTCACTTGCAATTCCTCATCGCTAAATTACCGAATTTGATAGAGTGTGCAGTGAGTTATAGAGTAAGCGAGTAAATATGATTAGTTTTGTGCAAGTGCTAGTATTTTAGCCGCAAAGAAAACGCTTAGAATAAAAAGACATATGTTAACGAGTATAGAAGAGGGTGGGAAAATTGGAGACATATAAGGTTACAATAATTTATTCATTTATACATTAATCAATCTTTTAGATACCTATCTTTCTGTAAATACCAACAAGCACTAAATCCGTAATTAGTTCAAGTCACATTATTATAAATATATTTTAGATATTTGAAAGATTTAAACAAAACTATAAAACTGCCTTCAAGGTGTTCTGATATTAGTTAAAAGTAATTATAGATGTAGATTTATCATCGTTAGGTTTATTTGTCTTGTTACTATGTTCATTATCTCTAGTTCTAAAGTCAAATGTTCAGTTATCTGAAAACGTTGAGTTTGGGACCGACACTTTATTAAACGGCCCAGGTCACTTTCATATGGAGTTATTTTAAACATGTTATCCAATTTTATAAATATGTCGAATTTCTTCATATATGAGCTTAAGCGAACCGAAAAATGCCACAACTAAAAGTTGTAAGTGATGCGATAACTGTGGAGGGATGCTGACAGGGTTATATAATTATTTTTAGCTTATCTCATCTCATGTGCTTCTAGCAGTAGTCTTAGTTAATATAATGAAATGAATGTTATAACACCTTAAGAATATTAGCTCAGTAGTCCACCCATTTTTTGAACAAATATGGAGACCTTCTATAGCCTCATCATGTTCCAGCTGTGGAGAGTCTCTCTGTCACTATTGTTGCATCTTTGTCCCTCTCCTATAAAGTGGCTGATTCAATACGCTTCCATCTTTTGAGCACAATTTGTAATATAAGTATGTAAGTATATAAGCATAATACGCGCTTAAGCAGCTAACATTCGCGAATGGTATCTATGTGAAAATAATTAAACTACCCTAAAAACATTGAAAAATTATTCATCTTTAACTTTTATCTTATATGAAATGAGATAATGCATATAGTAAACACAAAACACCACAAAATAAATAATAGTTTAAGTACATAATTTTGTTGCGAGATTGTTTTATAACAATGCCTAACAATACTAATATATGCCCGTCACCTCTATGCGAATACTACTGAGCCTGGAGAGGAATTGCAGAAGAAATTGAAAGAACACTCTTGCCAAACTGAAGTAAAACTCATCGACTGACTACTCAACAATCTTTTTCCGGACTTTTTTAGAAAAGGGATTTAGAAAGGGGTTTTTGCATCATATAGTTGCGTCATACAGACATAGGAAACTGAAGAAGAGAAGAATACTGGCGTACAGTACTTCCTCGAACTAATATTTTATGGTTTTTGTGTAGTAAAGTTAGAAAAGTAACGAAGGTTTTCAATTTGATCATCTAGAATTTATATGAACCGAAAGAAATAACAACAAGAGATAACAACATTTTGCCCAATGTTATTGCTGTGTCAATGTTATTTCAAATCAAATGCAAATTTTACAAAACCTGTCCACGGTCATCCGTGACATAATTTTTCGTGACCTCGCATGCTAAAATCGACTCAAACCTACAGGGTGCACTTATATTCGAGGTCGCTAAAAATATTTTGTTTGTATTGGTATTATATCGAAAGTTTAAATCCTTTCATCCGCAGCTATCGACAAAATAAATATCAGTTCCGATTTCCTTGTAACAATAAAGCGCCATTTTCGTACAAAACCCTCCCCCGATATACCTTTTTTTCCTCGGTTCATCTTCAAACCTTCGACCCGAGGATTTATCCGATCAAGGGGGGCTCGGATCCGGCTTGGATATTAAATTTTTAAAAAAAGATCACCGTCGATTATTTTTTGTTTATTTTTTGCCAATCCCTGCCCAGGGTCTTGGGAAAATTATAATTTTCTAATTATAAAACTCATATCCGGCCCGTGATTATTGAATTAATATGAATGAATGCGCAACATGAGGAATAGTCCGATATTTAATTTTTGGCAATAATAAGAAAACACAAGCTTTTTTCATTCCATTGTGACTGATTTATATTGAATTTAAATTATATTTTAATAGTTTTATTATTTATGCATTAGTCTGATAATAAATTACGTTTGTTGCTGACTTGGTGCTTCTATAGTTGCGATGTGCACGTATTTGAATTACGCTTAGTGCACTATTGTTTTTTAGGCGCTATTCAGCATTAGGCGTTATTGGATTTAAAACTTTTTATCCACGTTGAAGAGAACCATGAATAACTCAAATAACTCTTGTCATTATAATGTAGCTGGGACTGAGACTTCTCAATCATAGATAAACAAAATAAGGTCAGGAAAAGATAAGAAACTGAAAAATTAATAGATGAATACGGAACGATTTCTAAAGGTTCAAAGGAGTTATGGCTAATTATAAAAAAAGTATATTGGTATTGGACTATAAAACTTGACAGCGAAATATATCCGTTTACGTGTAAATAATTGTTACATTTGTTTGTAACTTGCAACATAACTGAACCTAAAACAAAAGAAAGGAGTCATGGACAGATACTTTATCATTCAAACTATTGTCAATTCAGCTTTGGTACGGTTTGGTATGAACAGCGAGTGGGCTCATTAATTAACCTATCACAATACGAGGACTCGATAACGAAATATTAGTTTCCACAAAATACATGGGTTTGATTAGAACAGTAAAAACTAAAGATAAGACGATTTCTTTCAATCGCAAGTGAAGTGAAATGTGGAATAGAGACTAGCCATAAACATTAATCTTATTGCAATCTCATTCACGATCTTTTCAAAATAAAGTCGTAATATTCACCAAGACAGTAACAATAATGAATTAAGTGCAATTTGATATGGTACCAAAATTATGCAGAGATAAATTTCTTAAATTTGATATCAATAACAAATTTAAATTCCTTTAACCATGATATTTAATATCAAGTAAGTGAATTACAGTAGAACAACGTTACAAGATGGAAGGATCCGGTATACATAAAGCCATGGTAACAAGTAGACAAAGATAAATCTCATAAATTTTCCACTGCGTCCATTTATTTAGTCGCATAAATGATAGGCGAGTCTAGTTGCGATCCATAACTACTGAGCCACAGTTCAAAATGAATTACACATTTTTTCAATAGCAGTTAATCGATAACTGGTTTAATGCGACTCTATGATTATATAATCTGTTCAAAATAACAGTGAACTCACATCATTAATATGTGCCTGTCGAAATCGGTAAACTCGTTTTACAGCCATAGAAATTCTTTAAAATATTATAATTACGTGTTATAAACCGACAAACGTTGTTTTAACGCCATATTTTAAGTCGCCCTGGTTTTAATTAAAAATATTGTCAGCGTGTTGCAGCTGCACTGAATATTACTATGGGCACGATCACTAATATATCTTAAAAAATAAAAAACGATATAATATTAACTTCACCAAAAAGAAACTGTCTTTATACCAAGCGGGCGACGAATAAAGATCAGCTTGATGTTAGCTGTATCAGAGATCAAATATACGAAATGTATAAAAACAGCATGTATTTTTTTCAATCGAAACATAATTAAATACATATGGTGGATATGGTAGTATAGGTGGTTGTATGGTATAGGTAGATTAGGCCTTTGGCGGATACCACTATATAAAAACGCGCCTGGAACTCTATGTATATTAGTGTGGAGAAAAGTTCAATGTAAATATAATAAAATAGATATTTAACTTTATCGGAAATTTTGGTGAAGTGTTTCGCGACGTCCAACATTTAGATGACGCTACTTTTAACTTATTACTTGCTTTAATCGCTACGCTATAAGCCCCGACGGGATCTGTTGGCTCATTTCGGTTCTATGGTACGTTTGTTGCTAATTTATTTTTAACGCCATTTTCAGTATGGCTGATATATAAAATAGTGCATTTAGAGATTAAATTATTAGTTCATTAGTATATATATAAGTGGATAGTATAAAAAGTAAAGTGAAATATAGGTCTAGGAAGTGTTGTGTAACCGGATGCACAGATAGTAAAGAAATGCAGAATATTTTTCGTTCGAAGAAGTATTTGGCTATAATTAAAAATTTAATATATATATATATATATATATATATATATATATATATATAAACGCTATGTAAATGCCTATATACTTTTCCTTTCTCTCTTCTTGTCCGTTCTTTTCAATAGTTGCAGCTTCAATAAAATAATAGCTCCTGAAATCTATTAAGAGAGGATTAACCGATATTCAACACACGAGGAATTTTGGTGTAAAATTTATTGCCCAAGTAAGAATAAATTTGTTAAAGCGTCATCAACTTAATAATTACCTTGAGGGGTTAGTTTCATTAAGGAATTAAGGAAAGAAAAAAGTGTAATTATCCAAATAAATATATTGGCTTAAGGCTATTTAATTTTTTTATTGAATCTAGCTCATGGATTCGAGTATACATTCTTGGCTAGTAAGTTAATTTTTTTCATCTCACTGGCCTTTATATAATTGTGAAAAGGATCAACATGAGGGCTCTAAATATTTACATTCTATACTAACCGGGGATGAAAGGAATATACTGTCAGTAGGTCTTTGAGCTAGCTCTTTTATTTTATTCAGTGACTTTGCCACGTCGATAATAAGCACCAAATATAATAGATTATAGTAAAAACACCATCATTATAATATTTATAAAAACTTTTACAAACAAATTTGAATTTTAGCCTTTGTTGAATATGAAACAACGAATAAACATAGATTTATGAGTGGGAAATGTTTTGATTTTAACTTCTCGCAAGATATCACCCAGATAACCAGTCACAAAATGACAGGGCCACTAGGAATAACAAAAATTACAAAGCAATTATATAGAGGACTGTGTTAGCCCGCATAAAAACTAAAAAAGTCTGTAATAAATTAGAGATCTAAACAAGACCTATATAGAGATGACAGTCAAAATATTATATAAGAAATCAGCATACAAAGATTTCATTAGTTACCTTGGAGAGCCTTCACAAAAATTTGGCACTAATGCTTCCAAAACAATACATTAACAATGCTGACAATATATTGACAATATAATAAAATTATGTGTGTCCAAAAGACTTTCTTAAATTCCATTTTTAAAACAATTAAGAGAATAGGTAATCTAAAATGAAACGTACTCAGCAGTGTCCCAACAGTAGGGTACTGGGACATATCATCTATCTGATCTATACCAGTGATATACCCAAACTGGAGGAAATTACTACAGCTACATTTGCAAATGATACAGCTCAAGAACTCTTTAGGCCACCACGCATTCACCTACATCCAAATTCAAATGTCTTTTCTCTACCCCCTTGTAACAGTACCATGTCCACAGCGCTACCGCACTTTGCCTAACCTAATATCCTGTCGAAATAAATAAGTTTTTATTCAAACAGTGTTTTCAGTTCTCCTGCGAATTCCTCCCACGAAATAGTAGTGAGTGTTCGGACAAACAATCGCATCGACAGCCACATATTCCGACTAACCAGACGAACATTCCTACAATTGGTGACACCGACATGATCGAAGTGCCTAACAGGTAAATCAGGTCAACATAAGTTACTCGACAGGTACCTGACACGTGCATGGAAGGTTAGCACGAGGAACGGAACCCATCAACATCACATGGTCGATGTTATCCCTCGAGACTGATGCACGAACACCACAGAAGTCCATCATACATGATATCAACTCATGAACATCCTTCCACCACGAAACGGAACACGTAAGGCACCACATTTATAGGTACCCTCAAACAAATCGGAACACACCAAGACGAACGACGTCCTTTTACATTTTCGATAGCAACTGATCCCGTAAAACTCCTTACTCAGGTTGGGATCCCCATCTCATAAACAGTCCATGGGCGATTCATTGCGTGATTGCGATTGTACTCCGTAACCTGCATCACATAGAGGTACGTTCCAGCTACATCAAAGTCAAAGGTTGGTAAAACTGAGGGATTGGTTCCATGCAGTGCCTGGCCTCCTACACCACCACGACGACATCTCGCTTTCTTTTCTTTTCTCTACCCCCTTGTAACAGTACCACTTCCACAGCGCTACCTAACCTTCCTTTACCTAATCTAATATTCTGTTCATGTTCCCATCGACCACAGTTATTATTTCATATCGAAATAAACAAGTTTTTATTGAACCAATGTTTTCAGTTCTCGTGCGAATTCCTTCCACAAAATAGCAGTGAGTGTTCGAATAAAAAACCTCATCGACGAGTTATTTTGTTAAGATAAAGCACCATATCACACCTTCACTATTCCCTTATTCAAAATAAATTATAGAGCTATAATTTGAACTAATATAACTAACAGTTTTTATAAAATTTGGAATAGATTTAAGATTCAGAATTATATACCGTATTTAATAGTGAAAAATATATTTCTCAGAGCTGGTAGTGCACGTATTGATCGTGTATAAGTTGAAACAAAACCTTGTTTGTTATTTGCAAAAATATATTTTCGATATCAATTTTACTTAACGAAAATAAAATTTAATTAAAAAAGCTAATAATTCCCTTGGGTAACTCAGTGGAAATTCCTAATGATATAAATTTAACTCAGCCAAAAAAAAATACTTACCATTATTATCCATTCGCCAAACAGCCAGATGCCCACTCTCAGTCTGCGACCTCGTTGAACCCTTTTCAATAGGAATGAAAAACGTCTACCAATCAAATTTCTGTGTTTTTTTTTTCTTCTTCAGTTTGCGACACAAAAAAAACAACATTCTTTCTATTTAAACTTTCCGATACAGGAAAGGGGACTTTTTTCGGTCAGCGCAGGAATTCAATTAGATGTTTTTCGAAGACAAGGAATGAAGGGTATTTTTCGAAAAATAAAAGAAAGAAAAAATCAAACGGGATTATAATCGATCGAAACAAACAGCATAGAAAACAGCTTTCTGTTTATTCAGCATAATACTACAAATATATTTACAAATACTAAACACCACTTAACCAACAAATGATAATTTTTCATGTATATATGTTATCTGTAATAGTCCAAATTGGTCACTTTATGAAACAGCACAGAAAACATAATAACCACTGGGAGCCAATTTCTTTACTTTTATTTTTTTTGCAGCAAACAAATCTCTAAGCGCATTTTATTCATGCATATAACATATTGTGGACAAACAATTTGTGAATGTGACCAATTACGACCAAAATATATACAAAATGTCTGGTAAAGTATATTCGAAATAAACTGTTATTAATTCTTGAATAAAATAGATGCATTTTCCTATGCCTGATTTTATTTTAGAAGTATAAAATATGACATTTACGGAAATGAATTCTTCCATAATGCAACAATGCTTTAACATTTTATATTGATTTTATTAATGGTAGTCTTCTAACATATATATAGGTTGTACCTATCTAAAAATACTATAGAATTGTTTAAAATATTTAAGAAAACTAAAAAACAAAGAATAAGATATCAGTAATATATACTTTAATACTAGACATACATATTTGTTCTTGAGGGAATTTTGTTTATGAGATAGTGAATAAAAGTTCAATAGATATTATTTATTAATCTCAATTTTGCCATATGCAGTATCAAGAAAAAAATTGAAGATCCAACACTGATTTGTTTTGTTAAAGTATTGTTGACCCAATGGGGAGACCTGTTCATGCGACTGTTGTTAGTAATACAGTACTATTGAATTCAAGTGTTTTATTGGTGATATCTTAATATTGTTCATGTAGCTGACAATTACTTAAAAGTTTTGAAACTACTCAAGTTACAGTAAATAGAAGTATAAACAAATCAGAAATAGCTCTTATGCAAAAATATTCAACCATTTCTCATTAAATTACATTAACCTGGCGATTCTGATTAGCATAAGTGACCTATGTCTTTTACAGAGACCTACAAAATACCTAAACTTATTATGCCAGATGTTGAATACCTACGAGAGGCATGAAGTATTGACAAACCAACAGAAATGTATATCTGACAACCCTGAGGCCTTAATCTTTGATATCATTCGAGCCAACATTTGGCATTAAGTCAATATCATCAGTGAGCATAGATGTATCACCAGCGACTCTTAGGTAACAATGCCCAATTTTCTTCTCATCTTTTGTATTTTATTTTATTTTATCCTCCTACATCTTCTCGCACAGAGCTAAAATCCCCTTAGCTATCTTCATGAAAAATCAGTAAACAACTTTAGAGATAGTTTTTCAAAACGTCTTTGACCATCTTAGCTCTATTGGTAGCCTTTTACGGCAGTTTTTCTCAAAATATATTTATATTTCGCTAATAAATCTTTAAGAATTAGTCAGATCCTATCATATCTACTAGACAGACGATACACGTTCAGAAAACTGAACAAGAAAATGTATAATCAGACAAAAGAAAACGAAATATTATTTGCCCTTATACGCTAGCTATGTGCGTACATATAATTTAAATTATTTAAGAAAAAATTACGAAAACCTAACAAAAGATATTTGTTTTCCAATAATTTTCCGTTAAAAAACTCCTTTCTCTTTTTTCACCCAAAAAGTTAATTTACTAGTCCCGCGACATATTTTGTATCTTTTTGAGAGTCAATTGAGATGTTTCTTGTTAAATAATCATGCAAAAGATAAATTTGTTGACCGTATAAGCCTTTAATTATTCAGCTGATGACAAGTCTGCTGTCAATTAATTTCCACTATAACATCTCTACATTTCGTAATATTCATCGCCTGTGGAAATTTACAACTCTCATAGATTTTTAATAATTTCGAATCCACAATATACCGATAAAAGGCATATCAGATACAAATACGCATTTTAATTAAGCCATTGGAATATATAGAATGCTGTATTTGCCAATTTCCAAAATGAGGTGATCATCTGAAATTTCAGTATGTTCCGTGTTTCACGTTTTATGTAGTTATAATATATATTATTTAATACTAATGATTATGCAAATAAACAAACCGTTCAATATTTGTTGTAAACAAAATCGATAATTTTTTTAAAATCTTAATCAAGTAATTTGTTCATAGTATTTTATAGCCATATATTATTATATAGTATTTATTATTTGATATATTATTTGTCAGTGTTATTTTAAGAATATGTTATAGATCATGAGATTATATCTGGATGTTTGTAACCTGCACTGAAATATGCTAATCTTAAGAGTATGTGGCTGTAACTTAATAAACCTAAATTTGAATATGTTATAGGAAAGTGTTTTGAAAGTGTGTTTGAAAATATAATAGGAAATGTTATTGGTGTAATTTAAATTCGATAAACTATATTAACTGATGTTAAGTTAAAAGCGATATTCGCAGGAGCTGCTGAAGTATGGCGAAATAAACCAATTATTGGTATATTGTTTAGATAGTAGTTCATTAATAATTGTCCATTCCTATTTTATAGTTACAATGGCTACAAATCAATTTTATTCAAGAATTGCGAATTATAAATACACTCATTTGTAAAACGGTTTATACACATATATGTCCGCAGTATATTTTTTCCTGCTTACTAAACAGATTATAGAAAAAAGCACCCAATAAATCTCTTCTAAGGCTATGCGAAAAAAAACGAATAAATTATTAGCCGTATATCATTTTCCATTTCCCATTTTCACAATGGCGGATTGCGAATTTCGGGAAATTCCACAGGAAACTGTCCCACTGTTAGAATAAATAAAATCGCAGCAGGAGAGGGTATTTCAAATGGGTCGGCTCAGTCAAGGATTTACGGTAAAAAAATATACCAGAAGCAGTAAATGTTCTTAGAACAATTTACGTTTTTTGAAATACTACGAAAACAGAATATAGGAAGAAATTATCAGCGAATATTTGATCTTAAATTAAGTCTAATCTTATTTTATTTATGCAGTTCAGAGTATAGTAAATTACATTGCCTTTTGATGGTTTTATAATGTAAACATATATAATCCTTGTAACTCATTTGGTATTGCTTTTTAGAATATTTTATATCAAAGCAAAAATTGATTGAATTTTACTGTTTTCATCCACCATTCATTTAAGTAGTTTATAAAATACAACTACATGTTTGTATTATTGGACTGAGAAAAAGCAACAACATCAAAAATTGTGATCCATATCTCTTTTGTGACGGTTCTAAAAAAATTAAACAGTCTCTAATAAACTATAATAAATAAATAAAAGAAATATTCCATCGAGCATGGCAATTTATAATTGATGTGTTAGCGTTACCTTAATTTTGGAAAAATGGGCCAATTAACTTCATCGCCCCAGAATAATTTTATATTCGAACGTTAAGTATTAGTTAAAATTTTGTCAGAACAAGTCATTACGAAACACAATAATTTAATTGTCTTGCTTCATCCTTTAAAATATTTTTTACTACAACTATGTTTTCTTTTTTTTATATATCATATTTTTATGATGTATGGGCACAATAGATTCAATATAACTGTGGTTTCGTTAACGCGAGTACTATACTCATGTTCGAGAGTTTTCTTGGAAAGTCCATTATATAATATGTGTATGTACTATATAAGCAGTACTGTATCACTGTATTTTTTTTGTCAGTTTAAAAGTGATAAGATGATAATTTATAGATGTACATGCAATGATAAAAAGCAATGATACTTATTAAGAGACTACAACAAATTTACAGATCTGACAACCTCAGTGAATGAAATTAGGTTTAAGAGAGAGTACCTCGTCAGTATTTGAATATAACAACCCCATAGAGTGTAGCCAAACCCGGGTAAAGGTACGGGGGAAAGCATTTCTAAAGTAGCATAAACTATTTTTGAATCTGTGCTAGCAACAGTATTAGACAGGAAGTTAATCTAACAAATGGTGTACTGGAGTTCAGTTTTACAAAATAAATGTTTAATGCCTTCGCTGATTTCAATAATCTTATCAGCATGATGAATCTAAGCAGTGTTGTTTCATTGAAAGTTAATTTCAAGAAGAAGTGACAGATCTTGATGGTCGAAAAACAGAAATTCCTTAAAACATGGGATAGTTGAATAATGTGGCAACATTTCAACAAATTTTACAGAATTAGAATTTTGGAAGTGTTATTATATTCTGATTTATATATAGCTGATTTGATTAAAAAAAATTAATTAACTTAACTCATCAATAAATCGTCCTAATCAGATTTTACTGAATACAGATTCCCAGAGATATTTCATGTTATAGTAAAATATTATATTAACGGACTATTAGTCAGTTTAACTATCGGGAAGAGTTTAATATATAGACCATTTAGTTCACTCTTAACTAACATTTGAATCGGGGGTCATATAATATAAAGTTAGTTTCATACTGCATATCTCAAATGGAAATATTTCTTCTGAATCAAAAAAATGTTAATACGAAGCTATGGTCTAAATTATTCACCATAAAATTCATCCAATTTTTGCTTATGATGCCTGTTAGCCTATCTATACAAAATACAACAGGTTATTGTTTATTTAGTACTACTAATAATATTTGGTTTATTTTTTAGTTTTATATTACATATTATAATATCACAGCAGCCGTATCTATATTATTAAAAAATTAAACAATTTATAAAAACATGATGGACATGTTTTAAGATACTGAACTTACTAACTGTTTTGCTGCTAAAAATGATTAGGCACGTTTTTCAAAACAAATTTACCCGATCAAACAATCGAAAACTCCTCAAATAATTTCATTCTATCTCACTCAGTACAAAATTTTCGGCCAACATACCGTTAGAAAAATTCCTATTAAAATAGATATGCTGGATCCTGTAGAAGCCAAAGTGGAACTGCGATCCTGATTCAGCTCCTGCAGATCAGCCTTGTTTCTGTAATGACTTTGGTTGGAATCTGAAACAGTATAAAGTGGAATATCATTTAAATGAAAATTTCTTATAACTATATATTTCACCATATATATTAATTAAATCTCTTTTACTTTCGTCATGAGGAAATTGTGTCTACTCATATACCACTGGTTTTTGATGAATTTTTTACTAAATTTTTAAGGGATATTTTATCAGACCGAACAATTTTTCAACAATTTTGAAATTTTCCTGGGCTGGCTAACAATTAAAATAAAAAAAGCCGCTCAGAAGACATTACTTTGGGTTGATTGCCATTAACACCGCATTCCAAAAAATACTTATAAAAATAAAGCCATTTCTTAATTAAATTTAACAATTATTTGGAAGGTCCCAAAACATGCCATTATGAAAGCATATATATTACTTTGGGGGGTTACTTTGAAGGGGACGAAGAAAATTGAAAGAAATAAATTATGCTTTTTTGGTTTCACTTAATCAACATTTATTTAAAGTTTTGTTATTAGAAATTACTTTTTGTTCGACATCATTTTGTTTATTTAGACGTATCCTGTTCTGAATTACGGACCAGCGACTCTAGCAGCGGCTCTCTAGTTAGTCACATATTTCGGATAGTTATTTACATACGCATTTATATACCTAATAAAAAGCTAATATCAAATATGACTTTCTGCCCTTTAAATAATTCGATAAGTTGTACTTCACCAGGCTAGGGTACTAATATATATTTGATTTATCATGTATTTTTTTTGTGAACAAGTTTTACAGATTGGTATGTGTGCGTTATAGCAGGCGTTCATTTCAAGCATTTCGAATAATTGAACCAAAATATTGTCACTCAAATCAAGTAAAGTCAAATAAAACTAAGCGAGGCATATTACAGATTATACAGATTTTGTAAAGTACTTGAGGAAATATTGGGTTCGTGCTCTTATATTACTATGTATTATTTCCCAAATATAACAAGATCTTTTGGTACAATATCCGATATAGCTTTTCGTTCCACAGAGCTGCTAATTAACAGTTTAACAAAATCAAACATCCGTTGTCAAATGTATAAAATTTAAACCTTCTTGTGTTGGAGTTACTATCAGCTATGTAAAATGCGCCGAAAAGGCTAGTATGCGGAAATGATGATTAAGAAATGTTACGTGACGTCACTATTTCGTAACGATTTTCATTGGTGCTTGACTTAATATGGCTAGTTTTTAAATTTCCTGCTTCCATTCCTGCTAAAATCTTAACATACATATTATATAAATCTTTGTAATCTATTTTTTCTATATTATTACTATAAATCAATATATTTGTATTTCTTTATTATGTATCATCATGTCTATTGATTCATAGTGGAGGCGTTACGTTGTCATCAAAACAATGCTAAACCACATATATCTATATTGGCCGAAACTAAGAAGTGGCTAGCGTTTACTTAATAAGATGGAATTATATTTGTGCCTCCATTATTTTATACTAGCCACCCACCCCGGCTTCGCACGGGTGCAATGCTGATACTAAATTAAATACACTACAGAAAAAATATGAACGTTATATATAAAAACATAGCGGCCCGCTCCGACTTTGCACGGGCATAAAATATATATGCCTATGTCACTCAATGAAAACATGATTAAAATCGATCCAGTATTTTTGGTTCATTCATTACTGCCCTTGGCCTGCACGCATTAAATTTGAAGTAAAACAATTCCTCTTCCCCTATACTTACTATGAAGATTTCCTGCTATCTTTGGAATATCTAAATTCATACAATTTTTATTACATTACACATTTTTAAACGCAAATTTTAAATTTGTAAATCTCCGAAAATATTTGTTTAATTTACATGCTGTAAGGAAGCATATTGATCTATATTAATTGCACACTGTATTTAAGGTACTTAATTCGATAAGGATTAATGCCGTATTGCTTAAAATAGCTTCGTAAATAAGCCATTTTCTCACGTAAAAAGTAAACAATAAAAATGGTTAATGTGGGTTATCCCTAAAAGATAAACATATACCATCGCGGACTTTTTTGTAGACCTTTTTATGGTGTACAATACTGTAGTACATTAATTTGATCTAACTCGTAGGGTTAGGCAACGTTTTTGCTACTTGCTAAATAAGCCTAAAAAAATAGGTTAATTTACGACATCACGTTAGAAACCTCTAAAATTAGCAATGTTGCCTTAGTATATTATGCATGTATTATACATATAAACCTTCCTCTTGAATCACTCTATCTATTGAAAAACCGCATCAAAATCCGTTGCGTAGTTTTAAAGATTTAAGCGCACATAGGGATATAGGGACAGAAAAGGCGACTTTGTTTTATACTATGTAGTGATTAGTACATTCTTGTGATTTTATTTGTTAAGTATATATCAAACAGTAGCATCGATAATATACACTAGTATTATTAAAAAACAATATAAATAATAGTACCACGCGTTGATATCGAAACTTATGTAAAAACCTGCGTTCTACTTACTTCCTCTGGATTTCCTAAAATCTATAAATCTTTTTCCGACACTTAAGCTTTTATTCTTTCGCTTCGAACCTGTTCGCCTGTTTAATATAAACAGAAGCTCTTAAATTAATCACTAGCGCTTTCCTGAATTCGCAATATAGAAGCTGAAAAGTGCGAGTTAATTTTGCATGTTTTCGCGTTTTCATTTTTGGCCTTTCCCGCCATCATCCAGCCCGGCCTAGGGGCCGGAACATTCCGAATAAATTTGCATCGACATTAGCTCAACATTTCTCAGTCACTAATTGATTTGTTTTTGTTTGTTTTCTGTTTAATTAGGTTAATTTTACATTAATCCACCGGGCAAGGTTTCAAATTATTTGTGGAATTTGGATGTGTTTTTTTTTTGTTTACGATTTTATAACGAGATTATAATTTATTTATTGTTTTACCGTTTTGAGGGTACATCGTTGATATTTGGGTCAACTTAGCTCAAAATATATAGGTAAGGTTACCAAAATTCGCATAAAGTTAAAAATTGATAGAAATAATCAGAACACCATTTATAAATTAGATGTTAAAATCATACAAAATAGGTATTTTCATGGAGCAATATTCGAGACTAAAATAATCCGTGGAAAAATGAGGAGGTGTACAATAGTTACCACGTGACAATTTAATAGGAAGTAATAACACAAGATGATTAATAGATAAATAGCAAAAGGCCTGTGCGCTGTTTAAGCACATTTATTTTAAACCAGATTAAGTTTTGAAAGCAATCCATCAAGAATCTCAAATCGAAATAGTTAAGGATATATAGGCAATATTTCAGAAAATTATACAAAAAATTATTCAAAAGCAATACGTAGAATAGAAACACAACCAATACTTTCCACCCACCAAACGTAAAAAGTAAATATGTTTTGCCAAATATCCAATATAATTTCTTATTTTTTAACACTTTAACGAGTAAATATGAGTCAGGAAAATTAATAAAATCTTACAAAAGGTGGAGTAGGCGTAAAGAGGGAAGCACAAAATATATAAATGTAATAAGGATATAAATACAACCCAACAAACTGATGGGAATCAATATTTGGGTATAGTTGTCTCCTTTTCTAAAAATATGTTACATATAAATATTATGTCAAAATAAATTATATTTATTCTAATTTTTGTTTTAATATGTTATTTATATTGCGTTTGTGTTCGTTTATCCAGTTATGTTTTGTTTAGATAAAGAAATGGTAGATCATAGAGATTCAAATCTTATGTTACGAATTTATTTCAGACTTTCTATTAATTATATTTGATATTATCCTAAAAACGCCAGACATTTTATTTCAACATCTACATTTTGTTAATCTTTTTTGACTATTATTATTTGATTTATCTGAAAAATCAGAAAGGTATAAGTGTATCATAAAAATATGATCATTTTTCATTCTTACCTTTACTATAATCTTCAAACAAATTTTGTTTTATAGCAATTTATAATACTTGTGTTACAGAATTAGAACACCATTCCAAAAGTCATCCGGTTTTACCAAGCCTGATTACTGGCGTGACTGGGATAGTTATTCCTTGTCGGATTTTCCAGTGTTGCCTGTAAAGACATTTATACAATGTACATCCATGCCCCAGCAGAATTCGAACCCAAGACTGTTGTGTAACATTAGTCTACTACTAATTTTCTTTATTAACTAATAAATAATTATGTTACCTTAACAAACATCTGTAAATATAAATTTAAAGTAAAATAATGTTTCTGACCACAACTCTCGTAAACCATAACACGTAGTTGTAAAATATATCAAGCTGATATAGAAGGAATACGCATGAGCAACGGTTTTACTGAGTTCTAATAGCTCAGGGTTACACCGAAGTATAAAATGACTTGGTTTCTTTCAAGTTAACATTGAATTATGTTTTTATTACATTACATATTGCTATATGTTGAACATATAAGTAAAACAGATAGGTAAAAATGTATTTAATTTACATCACACATACAGTGAAATAAATGCATAAAAATAAAATAAAAAGTTAAAATAAAAAAATTAAAATAATGCATAATAGTTCTTGTATGTCTGCTTTTACTAGACTAAGAATTTTAAACGGGTTTTTTTATCATCAATAGGTTCATTGTGGATCAGAATCTACCGATAAATTGCAATAAACTCAGCTAGTAGTTTTCTCATCGTAGCTCATACTCCTAAGCCCTAAGTCCCAGCTATAGAGCTCCTACACACTTATTTAAAAAATAGATCTTTCGTTTCAAAGGCCATTTAAAACTGGAATCTAGATCCTTCAATTCTCTGCTGTTATTTAAAATATCATCAAATATATCAAAATTGAGTCAACATTTTGATCAAGAAACATTGAGTCTCAATTACCTATATCATAATCACCTTCAGCATGTTCAGCCTCACCATTGAATTATTTAATTTTATTGAATTCTCAAATTGCCCATTCATCATCGAGTTTTCCTGTTGTTTATATGAAATCTGCAGCAATAACCTGTAATACATGCTTAGGTGTTGCTACTCCCATATATCACATTTGTCGATTTTGATTTCAATGATTTAAAAGTGGCGATCTTAATACTAACTACCAAGAAATACGGTGAATTTTAAAATCGTTGAAAGCAAACCCAGCGCTAGCTCTCCAAGAACTATGCGACAGCTTAGAAGTTGATAAAAACCGTTTCCAACAATAAACTACACTACAAAATTTAACTGGAAACGCTAATTTAAATAATTTCAACATTACATTCATTGCTTCTAATACAAAATCGAAGGGTCTTCCATAGTGCATTGAGATTTTTGACAAAAAGTGTAACCGCTACAACTCCGGTTCCAAAATGCTGAAAAAGTACGAAATAAAACCAACATCTCTTTGTAGACACTGTATCGCTGTAGTAACAGAAAAGTAAGATAAGACAGTTAGAAAAAGAGGGAAATATTTTGACCAATATATATTGTATCAATTTTTTTCAGTTAATGATTTTTTTTATGATATAATAGTCAGAATATAACCAAGTACCTAATAATTCCGCCGTAAAAATACGTTTATTAAAATTGTCGTCCTTTTTAAGTTGATACAACCGTTCTATATACTATATACAAAAGCTTGGACACAATTTGTGATTTAGATTACATAATTTGATATTATTAGTTCATCTTTAGTGGTGTACTAAGCGATCTTTACTGCTGATAAAAATCCAATATATATCATAATTTCTCCAAATGGTTGCACTGCAAGCAGTAATTATGAGCATTATCTTACATTTAAGAGAGCAAGTTTGTATAAAGCAAGCTGCTTTTCAGAAAGAATGCTCTTGGACTTCCATCACAACAATGTACTATCCCGCATAACATCATACCATTGTAAATAATTTTCTAGCCAAAAACCAAAACAACAGCCAAATGCTATGGGTTGTTATTGTTGTGTTATTTCGAAAATTGTTTTCTTTGAAGGCTCCAAAATAAATTTTGAAACAATAATAGACATTTTGTATTTTATCAACATATTTATGATAGGTTTTCGGCGTATCGTAAACCAATAAACTCACCTGAACTTTCATGATTCTTTTCTTCTGACCCAGACACTTGTTTATGGTCCCTAACAGCATCTGTAGCAAATTGGATATATTTAATTTTTCAATTATCCTGATTTTCATTACTTACTTTTGATTGTGACTAATTTTAAGTGTTGCGTTGTCAAAGATGTACTTGGTGTGATTGTAGAAGGGTTTGGAATACCTGTAACCAAATAAGATAACATTAAATCTAATATATTATCTTTAGGAAGGGAAGGAACCCTTTAAACAATGCGGTGGTTTAACTTATAACTAACAAGAAGCGAGGCGTGGTATCGCCATAATTTCATAGTTCTCCAGCAGGAAACTAAAGGAGCAGCGTATACGTCTAAGAGACATTGTAATCCTAAGTTAATTAGTAAGGATAACATAATGTCCTGCTGCAAGTTAGTCGCAGTACAGGCGGTGTGATTAACGTTCAGTAATTAAACGTTATAATCGTTGTTTGCTGGAAGAGTTCGGTGGTGTTAATTCAAACTGACCATTTACACCGAATCAATATATCTCATAACGTCAGAAATTTTAAATATTTTTGGGAACAGTTTTGTTTTTTTCCGGTCAATCAAGTGTGTATCCAATCGATTACATATGCTTGACTTGAATATTTCACTTTAGATAAATGAATTTTTAAATTTAATTTGCAGATTTAAATAAGTTCCAATTGTGTTTAAAAAATTGTAAAATTTTTCATTTACATATGTTTTTATAGCAGAAAATATTGAAAGAAAATTTTCACATATGACATGAATTATTCAATCAGATATGGTCAGAAACAATATGTCGAATCTGTTACTAAAAGTTCATAATTTCATACTTAAATTGAAATATTGAAACACATTTCTTAATGTCATAAACACAATATGGGTTATTTAAAGGCGCCAATGCAAAATATAAAGAACTGATTTACATCCTAGTATATGAAAGAGTTTTGCGAATAGATCTTTTTTAATTTCAATTATATTTTACTTAAGAAGAAGATGGCATACATACTACAACTAAATTCCTAGTTGTATCCTAATATTATTCTTAAGGACTAGAATTAAGATTTCAGACCCAAATTTAATTAGTCTTTCATGGATATGACACTGGTGCACTCATACACATAAGTTTAAAATTGGGTATAGTTATTACACGTAGCCTAAATATACCAATTCAAAGATTTTTTGTCCTTTCAACCTTCGAATAGGTCCACTGTTGTTAAGCAGTTATAGTACTTCAACGTTTTTTATCTTTATACAATCTCATTAGAAAGTTTTTCGCAAACTCTTTAATTTCTTCGCTGATTGTTAACACCATTAGGTTCTCATTTCTAATATGCGTTAATAAATATGCGAGGAATGTATCCTTTTGATAAAGTTGTATCGTTTTTTGATATTGGCGCCCGTTCCTCATTTCCCGTACTCCATAATGTCACACTGGATTCAAAATTTCTTTGTATAAGAATATTTTGGAGTAATAATGTGGATTGTCGATCAAGAAACCACCACATTCTTTAGTCCCATACGGAGTTCCGTTTGCTTCTTTTTATCACTTTAATTTTTAGTATCATGCCGAAGTATTTTGCTGTGTTCCAACATGGAATTATTATAGAACTAATTATCACTGCGCGACTCATGTTTGAACTTCGTAACATTGAATTTTATTTGCTATTTTTCGGTATACTTAATAATATTAATGACATCTATTTGTAATTTGTTTACAATGGTCTCATTATTGTTATTTCCAGGGATTGGAATTATACCATCAGCAAATATGGTTATTGCTACTCCTTTCATCAGCGGATAGCAGTGGAATAAACTAACTTCAATGGAGTCTAAGGACACTATCTTTTGATACACCAACAATGAGAGGTTTCATATATGGTTATATGTAGCAGTATCTTATGTATGTAATACATATATATATATATATATATATATATATATATATATGTATATGTATATATACTTATATCCTATATATGTCTGAAATCGTCACTGCAGAAATACACTATTTGAGAGTCTGTTCACCTGCCTAGGTAACTTATTTGTGAACTTGGCTTGAGTCGTTGGTTTAAATTGGGGATATTTTAAACTAGACTATATGTCGCTAAAGCACCGTTTAAAATCTTATCTTATGTATCCTATTAATAAAATAATGTATTCTGTTGTTGCAATTAAGTATCTGGAATTACAAATAAAACTTATTTTATTGGACTAAGTTGGACCAAGTTTCCATTTCTGACAGGTCAAACTACTTTTAAAACAAATCACTGAGTGTTCATGGAAGCCATGGAACTTGTTGCTGAGTCTAAGATGGCGTTTCAAAGATACTGAGCAGAAAATGAGCAGTTTAGCTTAGAAAACATTAATTCAACTTCATAACGACAAGAACTTAGTAAAACTTTAGTTTAGCAACTCAGTAAAAATTGAGAGAGATTAACGTAGAAATGTTGATGAATGCATCGGAGAGGTCGTACTTTTTCCCTTTTGAGACAAAGATCAAAGCAGATCATTTTGATAATTCATTAGTATTTATATTGATACATTTACTTCTAAAAAGAAAATAAAGCTAATTTTTTTATATATGTTAAACATGAAAATAATAGGGAGAAAACTTCAGAACAGTAGGATTTTATGGCTCATGATTGTTTATGAAATAACGGACCAAGACATCATATATCACAAAGGCCCTATACACTATAAATATATTGTCAAAAGGATTCTAGAAACTTGAGTGGAGAGCATGGCGAACAATTCCACCATGATACTAAAGAGGTAGAGAAAGCTAGCAAGAAAAATAGAGCGTCTCAATGATATCAAACTGCTGTTGAACGCTGAGAGGCCTCCCGGGATACAGACAGAGTGGTCCCGCTGGGAAAAATAGAAGGATTTAATATATGCAAGTGAGTCATCGTTAAATCACAAAACTCCCTTAGAATATATTTATGCAGACCTGCGTTATATTTATACGCATTTTTGATTTAAACAAAATATGTTGTTGATAGTTACTCAAAGTATATTGGAAAAAGAAAAACAATATAATTCGTATAAAGAAAAACAATTTAATTACTGATATTTTAATAATAAAAAAATACAACAATATAAACCATATATATTGAATTATATTCATCGAATCTTAGACACAAAATCACCGACATATGTTAATTTATTCAAACTCATATCATACTAATATTGTTTTCATGATATACGAGTATTTCTGTATGCATATATCAAAGAGATTGACCATCAAACGTAGACCAGAATTTATTTGTATTCGTATGCGGAATGGGGCACCGAAGCAAGGGCGTGTACGTAGCTCGAAACTGAGTTTCTCTTGTTTGAAAGAGAGCAAATACGATTTAACGGCGTGCGTTTTAGATTTTTGATGGATTTAGATTTGAATCATAGGGAATTCTATTTATTTGATCTAGTATTGCGTTAGGGTGAAATTTATACAATACCTTTATGCTATCTCTTCAACCTTAAAAATCTGAACGTGGATTTTAAATAATATTGAAATAAAATAAATTGTCTATAAAATAATAATCGTAGAATGGTTTTTCATGGTTTCAACATCAGAATAGCAATGGGATTTAGTTTTTAGACAATATACACTAAAAATGTTTTGTATTAGTTCTTATTTTAGTTGAAAGCGTCAAACCATAAAATTAATCAAGCGCAATCTGGGGTAAGCTATTATATACAGGATTACCAATGTTAGTTTATCAATTTCCCCAATAATACAAGTACTATTTAAAAAATTTGTGGGGAAAAAATGTCTATTCCCCTCAAACTTATTTTAAGAAAGGAAACAAGTCTCTACCGTTTAAATCAGATTAATTTTTATCTTGTCATAAAATGGAACAATTATTCTAAATTCTTCTTGTGAGCATTTTGTTAGATGGGTTAAAATTGTTAAAAGCTCCATTTCCGACCGACTTCAAAAAAGAAGAAGGTTCTGTGTTCGGCTGTATGTCATATATATTTTTTTAATGTATGTTCACGGATTTCTCCATCAATTGTGGGCCGATTTTCAAATTTCTTTTTCTATTCCAAAAGCATATTTCCGGGATGGCCCTATTCGAACCAGATTAGGATCTGTCGCGGTGAAGGGGGCAGGAATCAGGGACGCTCAGATTTCAAAGGCACGTACAAAATGTTTTTTGTCTAAAATAATCAGATATTTAAGTATAATGTTATTGCTAAGCTGATGTGACGTAAAATCGGAAGCCGTTCAGTGCAAAAATCATGTTGCGGGTTCGATTCTCGGAGGGGACAATAACTTTTTGTTGTTTTTTAGTTCAAACATTTATCAAATCACCTAGGCTAGGTAGCGGACCCCGGGCCTGAAGCGCTCCTTATTTTCAATCATTATTTCTTTATTCCTATTTTTCCTCATATGGGCTGCATCTCTACTAGGCCGACCCATTGTAATATAAAATAAACTGTGTAATTTGTTGAATAAATCTCTAACACTAAAATTAGAAAAAATAAAATACTTTTAACAAAGAAATTGAACCGACTTCAAAATATAAATAAAGCCTTCACCAAAAATTAAAAAATAATCAAACATAGATTTGCAACACAAAGAAACATTTTAATATAAAACATGTACATAATAATCGTTGTACCAACTATATATAAACAAACAAAACCATATTTAACCTATCTACTACACTTATTTTATATTTATATTTATATATAAACCCACAATTTAGCTTAATTTCTGCCTAAATCTATATATCTATTAACAATATTATTTTAACTACTACCAACTGACTATTTATATATAAGAATAATAATGTAATTTTGTCACATATACAACAAATTAAATTACCAACAAATCCAAATAAATACAGTTCGTTCTAGTAACATTCAATCTACTATGTGATCCTTATGAAGTTCAAGCTCATGTTGATCAAAAGCTATCACAGCATGAGCTCGCCACTCGTCATCTAATTTCTGTACTGTTACATATTCATGAAGCAGTTGAAATAACTACAGAGCTGGTGTGCGTAATTTAATTTGTAGCTGCAGAAAATAATGGGTCCCTGAAATCAAATCGTTTGGTAATATCTGACGTCATTGTTATATAAAATTCTTGATATGTTTTATAGAAATCTGCAATAACCAATACCCACTGGAGGTATATTTTTCATATATTCTCCAGCTTTTAATCCAATATATATTTCATGTAAATCTATAGAATGTGTTGAATTGATGATGTCAGGGTTTAAGGTATCTTAAATTTAATAAAAGTCCTAGTGGTACGTAGTTATTACTCAGGAAGTTAGAAGAAGAATCATGATTGGAATTTTCGAATTTATTGACGGTATATAGGATATGAATTTTAAATATGCTACAGTGAATGTATTGTTCATTGCAATCAACATTTCTTCGGTAGACTTCGAGGGTTCAGAATATATTTTTTCTGTCAAACTAGAAAACTGTTTTACTGGAAACTACTCGTGTAGGTCACACACTTTTAGATCAAACCGTCAAGTTTGAGCTGGTGCGAACATTTTCTAAATCTTGAAATAATTCTTGCAACTCTTGAATTTTCAATTGTGTACATACACTTGTATTTAAATAGGTTAAAACATAATGCAAAAATTGCTTTCGAGATAACTAAATCACGCTTTAGATGATGATAGGTATATTGTGGAAGAAGTTATCCACATATATTTGAAATATATTTTATAATGAAAAATTACTGTATGCAAATTTTTCATAAAATTAAAACATACTTATAAAATTCGAATATATGAGAAATATTAATTACATAATGGCCTGTTTCGTTACAGTTTAATCTCCGATACTTTTTAATTCCCGTAAAGCTTTAACCGAAATTCGAAAAAACAAGTTTAATAAGCCAACTTTTATTTCCAAACTTCCTCCGTCGGTGGGATATTTGCAAACAAGCGGAAAAAATCTATTTAAATTCTCGAAGTTGGAATTGTTGACCATAAATTGATTTAAAAATGTTTATATAGTTCGAATTAATAAAGGAAATTAAAAAAGTTTGGTTAAAAGTTTCTCGTTGAGTCATATTTAATCTTAGTTATGTATAAATGTATAGACTATTGCTTAACTTTTATAGGATGATTATGTGGAGTGTAAAGTTCTGTATAAATTGTTATAAACGTGCTGTATAACATATTCTATGGTTATCATTCTGGTATTATATTGAACGAAATATATTAATTAAGCTCTCCATGACTTTCCGAGGTTGTAGATTTCTATTTGCTAACAAAATTACTTTGTTTTTTGATAGCTACGTAGGGACCGCTATAGCCCTTTAGGCCATCACTATTACATCTACATTAAATTCAAAGGTTGGCAACAGCGGAGCATTGGTACCATGCGATTCAGGGCTATAAAAGACCACCACGACGACATCTCTCTTTCTTTTCTCTACCCATTGTAACAGTATGATTTCCATAGCGCTTCCGTACTTCCTTAACGTTACCTAATATCCTGTCCATACTCCCATCGAACACATGTAGTATTTAACACATGAAATAAACAAGGTTTTATTCAACCAGTACTTTCTGTTCCCGTACGAATGGCTTCCACAAAAATGTAATGAGTGTTCCCATAAGTAATCTCGTCGGCAGCTACACATTCCAACCGATAAATTGAACATTCCTACAATTGGTTACTCTGACGTAATCTAAGTGCCTAACGGATAATCCAGCTCAACAGGATCCGTTCATGGAAGCATAGCGCGAGGAACTCATCACCATTACATGGTCGTCGTTATGCCACGAGATTATCGCGATGGACGAGGATCATAGAACCCCATCATGCGTGACATAAAGGCATGAACACCCTTGTACCACGAAACGGGACACTCAATGCACCACCTTTATAGGTACCCTAAAATAAATCGAAGGCGGCCCTGGGCGACTGATTGCGGAATGGCAGGTATGCTCAGGAACCTGCACCACATGGAGGTACGTTCCACGGCAGCTCTACTAGGAGGGGAGTAATATAGCGGTCGCTACAACCCTTTAGGCCATCACTATTATATATACATTAAATTCAAAGGTTTTTGTTCAACCACTGTTTTCTGTTCCCGTGCGAATTCCTTCCACAAAAATAGTAGCGAGTGTTCCGATAAACAATCGCATCGACAGCCACACATTCCGACCCACAAGATGAACATTCTTTTAGCTATGATTATATATGATATGATAATGTTTTAATTTCAGACAAACATTTACACTTAAAATCTTAAAATTTTGTGATGTGTAGTAGACGAAACCGCAGAACACTAATGGCTTGCTCACAAATGTATTATTTTTATTTTTATTTTTATTACAATGTGTATTGCTGTTCTTTCATTCAATTTACTATTATTTGAATGGTTGCCAGCAAAAGCACTACTTGCATATTGACATGAAAAAAATAAATCAAGACATGAAGGAAAAACAAAACATTTTGAACACGTAACCTCCATATATGATTTACAATATTACTGTATATAATTTCCGTATTTGCCTGATACTCATTTTAACAACTAAACTAAGAAATCTATGAAATATTCTTGATCGGTCCATTTTTAGTTATTTGTAATAATTCTCTGGAACAAAGATGTCGCAAAGAAATGACTGGCACTAGATGTGTACTTCGTAATATTATTTTACTGCTACAGAATTATTTATATTCATAATAATCTTGGAGCTTAAGAATGATGCACTTCCTTAACTTTCGAATGTAATGTTTCGAAAAGAAAACAAAATTTTTTTTAGCAGAATAAACATACAGAAGCTGTAATGATTCGAATTTTGCTAAAATGCCTTAGTTAGTTAAGAACTATAAAGTTTCTCTGTTTTCTACAAACTATATAGTTTAAAAAAATGTTTAGTTTAACAAGTTTGGTCGGAATATAAAACATGTATTGTAGCGTTATGTCACATACTAATTATTCGAAGAATGTTCTGTAACTGCGTGGATTATCTACATTATTACATTTTAGTGGCGATTTCACAATGGTTTCCTGTATCTGGTTATCGCATGGTTAAATTAAACTCCGTTATCGATATGTTTATGTGTATGCGACTAATATATTTTCTTTTATGTTTAAAAATGGGTCTCGGAAATGTCCTATTTCTTGATAATAAAAAGTAAATTAAATTGATTAAGTAATATTACCGTAATTTACCAATCCAGAGAAATTACTATACTACTCGCGATAGTTCTTCAGTTAATTGTCATTCAAACCTTCACTGTATCTCATTTTCCGTCAGAGTTCGTCGCACTAGATTAATTTCTACTCGAACATCGGTATCGTTGGAAGAGTTGAATAATCATAACCATACGCTACCATCACGATATGGGTAAAAGCCAATAAGCTTAAAAAGGTAAGTTGGGAATGATTTTCAATCTACGAAAATTGATTTACTGATTTCTGACTGATAATAGTATAATTTCCTTAAATAATTTAAAGTTCTAATTATAATAAAAATATTTGATCACCTAATTTAGTTTTAATATATAGGAGTTGAAAAAATCACTCGCCTCTAAATCAGGTCGCCACTGCGACAATTCGATATATTCGCCTAACAGAAATGCTATAGTTTGAGTCGATATTTGAAAGTTTAATAGATATTGATGGAGAATGATTCGTCTTGCTGATTCATAGGCATATATCCAAAATTCAACAACTATCTATATATTACACACAATTTATGAAGCCTGTTAAAACTTAAATTTCTTAAAAATATATATGCGCCAATCGATATGAGCAATTTTTTGAGCATTTGACAGATTATGAGTGATATAAGAAGTAAAAAAATTTGTATGATCAAATGATCTTGCAATATCTTCTTGATGACGAATTATACTTTAATATCCCAATATATTGCAGAATGAATTTTATTCGTAAGATCAAGGGTCGCGATTGAATTCTATAGTTTTTCACAATGCTGTTAAATATCGATTTATCAAGTTAATATCAGATATATTATTGTCCCAAAATTCCACGCCAAAACCTCCAAAAATGGTCAAGCAGAAATGATCAAGAGTTAATTTAATTTCTAGTTAGATAGTTTTCAAGCTACCTGAAACAAATCATAGAATGCACTAAAAGTACAAAGTGTTATAAAAAAAGATTTTGCTCAACAAAACCAAATTTAAAATGAATTCTTGAGCTGGTGTCTGGAAACGCTTAGTGTTAAAGAGTTAGTGTCGCTAAAGAGGGCAATAACTTTCAACAATATTCTCTGGGCTGAAGTGTGGCCAAATTGTAGTTTAAAAAGCTTGTGCGAAATCAAAACATAGAACGTACAAGCAAAGGTTGTAAAATTAATGGAACAGAACTGTAATGTATAGACACTAGTTATAAGAGTTAGATAAAAATAATGGTTTCATGAGATCAATTATAACAGGTCAATTGAAAAGTAACATGCTTTTTTTAGTTAGCCCTAACCCTCAAAAGATGCGTGTATAAATTTGACAGCTGTCGGATCATTACTTTGTGAATTATAGCATTTTGTGCGAAACAACTTTTGTTATTGTGAAAAAAATGGATAAAAAGGAATTTGGCGTTTTGACAAAATATTGCTTTTTAAAGAGAAGAAATACAGTTGAAGCGAAAACTTGGCCTGATGCCGAGTTTCCGACACTCCCCAGGAAAATCAACCGTCAAGGATTGGTATGCCTGGAATATGGAATGTTAGAATGAATAAGAAATGAATATGGAAGTTTAGACGTAGCGAAATGAGCACCGAAGACGGCGAAGGCAGTGGATGCCCAAAAGAAGTTGTTATCGATGAAAACATTAAAAAATTCACAAAATGATTTTGAATGACCCTAAATTGAAATTGAATAGAATAGCAGACACTCGAAAGATATCAACTGAACGTGTACATGATATCATTCACGAATATTTGGGTATGAGAAAGCTCTGTGTAAAGTGGGTGCCACGCGAGCTCACTTTTGACCAAAAACAACGACGAGTTGATGATTCGGAGCAGTGTTTGACGTTAATCAAGCATAACAAACCCGAGTTTTTGCGTCGATATGTGACAATGGATAGAACATGGCCCCATCATTTCACTCCGAAGTTCAATCGACAGTCATCTGAATGGACTACACACGATGAACCAGCTCCAAAGCGTGAGAAAACGCAAGAGTCGGCTGGCAAGGTTATGGCGTCTATATTTTGGAATGCGCATGGAATAATTTTTATTGATTACCTTGAAAAAGGAAGGACCATCAAAACATAGCATTATTGGACCATTTGAAGGACGAAATCGCCAAAAAACCACGGCATTTGCAAGAAAAGTTATGGTAGCTGTATACAATCAAAAGCTAATACAGCAAACAAGTTTTCTAAAATAAGTACAGATAATGAACAATGTTTGGCTACCTCATTTGAAATCTCATTACAATTAACCAAAGCTAAGAAATCGTTTAGTGATGCAATTTTATAAAAAAAATGGGCAGTTGGAATGGTTCACGCTTCATGTAGCCAAAATTGGCGGAAAATCTCATCATGTAGTGGCCCGACCAATAGATGACACGGGTTATTATATTTCGAAAAGTATATGTGGTCGCTGTGTAGATTGCGAGTACTATTCGATATGTTTGGATGAAAGTACCGACCAGACCGACATTAGTCAATTAATAATTATATACGTTGCGTTTCGAAATATTTTACAACCACAGAGGAAATGCTAGACATAGTGCCACTACATGGAACAACTAAAGGCAGTAAACAAGACTGTTATGGATTACGGAGGATTTTGTAAATGTCCTTGTATTGTGATTAATGGGGTAAAAGTTATAACAGAGACAGTGACAGGATTGGCGGAAGTTTTAAAACAAAATAACATTGACTGCCCGTTATTCCACTGCATTATTCACCAATAATCCTAATGTGAATAATATTTCCGACAAATTAATGCTAAGAAAGTTGTTGTTAGAATAACCAATTTTATTGGAGGTGGAA
This sequence comes from Rhynchophorus ferrugineus, assembly GCF_030347505.1. Lineage (NCBI taxonomy): Eukaryota > Metazoa > Arthropoda > Insecta > Coleoptera > Curculionidae > Rhynchophorus > Rhynchophorus ferrugineus. Next base: position 81,471,355 of record NW_027472580.1, on the reverse strand, counting down.
ACAGGGCATGACACATAGAAAAATTAGAAACTTTTTAAGTGAAATTGATACAACCTATGAATATTTATTATTATATTTAGAAATCAGATGGATAATTACTGCACAGTGCTTGCAACGCTTTTTCGCTTCAAAAACAAAAATAAATACCTTTATTGCTAAAAAATCCAAATAGCATCTGTCACTTTCGAACTACAAAATGCAATCAGTTCTTTACATTCTTGCTGATCTTGCATTCCTAACTGATATGATGCACCACTTGAACGCATTGAATTTAAAGTTACAAGGCAAAAAATATGAATAGAGAAATGAAATTGTTCAAAACGTCTCAAGAACAAAATGATTTTTCTTTTTTTCCGTAGTTGTAAAGAACAGTATTTAGAGATGGAAAATTTTGAATTATATAACTCTCTGAATCACCAGAAATACATGGATGAAGTAATTGTGGAATTTGAGCAGCTATTCCTCGAATTTAAAGAATTTGAGAGTGAATATGACTACTCACTAGAACTCTTCACTCATCAAATAACGGTCGCAGTTGAAAGTGTGGAAATTGATTAACAACTAGAACTGTGTAATTTTCAATCAGAGCCTTTTTATAGGGGCAGAATCAGGAATTGATTTTTTAAGCTCCTATAAAAAATGGGTTCAATGATAGTCAGTACCGGTATTTGTGGAAATGCATATTCGACAATGAAGTTTATAAAATCGACATACACGCCTTCATTGACAGAAACATCATTTACGCATGCACTGCGTCTAGCTACTACCAATATTGACGTAGATGTTGAGAGGATTGTAAAAGATAAATTAATGATAAATTTATACAATAAGAAAATAATGATATTATACCTGGATTTTGTTTTTACCAATATTTTGCGGCGCCCCAAAGTATTTAGTCATTTTTATTGACCCTAGATCCTATCTACTTTGGACAGCCCTGAATTGTAAAATACAATTAATTTTTTTACATTTTAAAGCCTCGTTTTACCAACGAGGGTTATTCTGGACTAGACTTACTAATTAAGGTGGGCTCTGAACCACGATCCTCGACATTAAAGCCTACTAACTGGTGAGTAGCTAACTTGGAAATTATCCTAGAAGACACCTTGTCTTACCCGGCCTGGTTAATGGCGTGACTGGGATCATTTTCCTTGTTACAATTTGCCCTCTTACCTAAGACAATCACAATTATTAAACACTCACAAACATACTTTTACGACCAAGCCCCAGCAGGATTAGAACCCGCGACTATCCCATCAGTAGGTAGATCATCCTGTCGCCTTTACTACTATACCAACCGAGCCGGTAGTTAATTTAATGTATATAGAAAAATTGGCTTATAGAATGTATTATATTAAATTTATACCAAAAAAACATTATTTAGTTAATTTTGGATCACAAAAAATTGTTCTATAAGGATCATGGTGAGCAATCAGAGCCGGATATTCCGGCAACACCTTAATAACCTCTAATTTGGTTAGATAATATCACAAATGAAATAATCGCGTGCTGCTAATTAATTACCCCGTCTTTTGACCGAAGAAATGCGAGAGGAGTATAGGAAAAAAATGGTTGTACTTACGATACAGCTTAATGGTGCCATCAGTTTCTCCGAGGGAGTTCTTTGCCACGCATTTGTACGATCCGTAGTCGGTCGGGCCGACACGACGAATGACCAGCTTCATGTGGACTTTGTAAGCGTTATCTGCTACGTTCGGTTCGTATTTCGTTCCTGAAATCGAATAGAAAAGCCCTGCCATTAGAGGAAATTGAGAAAATCCTGCAGAGCGAATTGAGTCATCTTTACTGCGCCAATAAGTGTAAGTTATTCCACGCTATTGTTAACTGAAGCCAAATCCATTTCGGAAGTATTATCTCCGGTCAAGAGAGAAACATTTTAACAAATAAAAACTGTTTTATCACGTGATGCTACGTCTTTATAATCTTTTTTGGCTGTCTTATAAACTTTAGCTATTATTATTTTGTTTATTAGGTTTGCGTAAATGGATGATTAGAAGTAAAAGTGAAGTTCAGCGTAATTTCCATCAATATCTGGGTTATATTCTGAGCTGAAAATCATTTTTGAAGACTTTGGGTCTGAGGAACCTGAAACAGCTCAGAATTGAAGTCGAAAAGCTCACACCACTCCTTCGCTTCTGGCTTTGGCTCAGGATATTGGCGATAAGAACAGAGATAATAACGACACAAGATCTTTTTGATCATTTTAAAACTCGTACTAAAATTAGTTTTGTTTTAATCATTAGCAGATGTAGTACTCATCGTACTCACAGCTTCAGATTGTTTCTAATTAAATCATGAAACTAACGTTATTATCAAAGATGAAATATTAAAATAGCGCCAGATTTTTAGTTCTACTCATCACCTGAACAGACGATACTCCACAAACGTATTGAAAAACCTCACATTCAACAAAGCCACCTTTTGGGTTCGCTGACTTCGAAGGATATTTAATCTTCATATTGATACCAATTTGTTCACAAGTTGGCAAACGGACTCTGACTCAAATGATAATAATCTTATTATAAGCTAAGCAGAAGAAACAATGTTGTAAAAAATGTCAAAATCGCCTGTATACATGATTTGTTGCTGACCATTTATTTATGTTTATTATTGTTTCTGTTATTTAAATAATTAATCTACACTATGAATGCATCGTGTACTGCAGCTATCTTTTCGGGTTCTTGTTGATCACTGCGACGTCTGGCTCAAAACAACCTAAACGGAATCCTGATTCATTCAGATTTTCAGTGAGGGAAAGACGCTTCCATCCACGACACTCTCACGTGAGACACCTAAAATTGTATGGTTGTGTCTTTTTGAGTTTTTCCGTTATAGCAACAATATCGCTCTTTCATCAGGTGTAACAATTCGTTTTCCATGGGCCTGCACGTCCATTATCCAGAGCACTCACTCGACACAATGCTACATGCTTTTTGTTAGATATTTTTTCCATGTATTTTCTATGTTCCGTTGTGCCTTTCCTACTGTGATGTGGTCCCACCAGATATTCGATATAATACGATATTTCATATTGTTAATATATTCCCATGTTACAAATATTATAAATTCTTAATTGGCTTAATAAATAAAGATAATAAGAAATAAATTAATAAAACTATATATTACTACTTCTACTACATTTAATTTATATTATCCACTATCTTTATTTGTCCCTACTTTTTTACTTCTGTTCCTATCATTTATTATTTATATTATTTTATTTATATTTATTTATTTATATTTACTTATTTATTTATATATTTAACAAAAATGTAATAAATGATAGACAGAAGAAAACAGAAGTAAAATAGTAGGAACAAATAAAGATAGTGAATAATATAAATTAAATGTAGTACAAGAATTGTAAGGATAACGTTGGGGAGTTTAGCCCGCGAACACGGGTAACCAAATATTTCGGTATATAGAATTTTTAAATTATTTAATTATTACATTGTTACTAGTCGTTTCCGACTAATCTACAATTTCTCTTTATGATAACTTAAATCTAGGTATATAACTAGGAGGACCCATAGGCCCTATCTCAGTCTCTGGTGAAATAATGTTTATACATGTCACGGCTGTATTTTTTATTACGTGCACCTCACTACATAACAATACCCAAGATCAGATGGTTTGATTCTTCTGAGTCTGTGTCCTGTTCTGGTGCTATCCAAAGGCTGCAATACTTCAATATTCTCATGAGAATGGAGTCTTTTCTCATGCCCCCTTGCAATACTCTTGATTTCTTGACTGACGTGGGTCTCTGAAGGTCTGGATGTAGGTAATCAGTACTATAGTATTTGGGTGCGCCCACAATACCTCTCAGGACTATATTCTGAAAAATTTGTATTTTATTTTTGTTACTCTTTTCAGAACATCTCCATAAAACTCCATATGTCCATGAAACCTATTCAGTATTTGCTTATATAATAGCAATTTGTTATGTACCGATAATTGTGATTTTCTTCCAATTAGCCAGTACATTTTATTATATTTCAATTCCATTTCTTGTCTTTTCTTCTTTATATGTTCCTTCCAGCGAAGTTTTGGATGAAGATTCCTTCCGAGATATATAGCGTTGTTGCTATATGGAATGATAGTATTATTTAATATTATTGGTGCTTGTACGGTCTGTTTCTAGGTAAACTGCACATTCAGAGATTTACTTTCATTAATTTTTATTTTCCAAGCTTGTGTCCAATTATTTATATTGTCACCTGCCTGTTGTAATTTTCGTGAGGCTATTTCACTATTCTCTTCAACAGCTATAATCGCAGAATCATCAGCAAATGTAGCCATCGTAATGTTCTCCATTTGTGATATATCATAAGTGTAGAGTAGATAAAGCATTGGTCCCAGTACACTTCCTTGTGTTACACCTGCTTCAGCTTCTGTTATTGTAGAGTAAGCTTCTTCTTGTTTGACTATAAACATCCTGGTTGTAATGTAGGATTTTAACAGTTCGGTGTGTTGTTTTGGTAACATTTTCTGTAGTTTATGAGCAAGTCCTTCATGGCAAACCTTATCGAAGGTTTGTGCTACATGTAAGAATAAAGTTGAGCATACTTTTTTACATTTGTATGCTTTTTCAATAATATCTGTTATTTTGTGAATCTGGCCAATTGTTGAATGCTTGTTAATAAACCTAAACTGGTATGTTGGTATTAGGTTTTTTCTCTCTACGAAGTATATAGTTATTAACACGTACATCGAAGTTACACGTACATCCTTATAACTCAGAGACCCAATTTGCTTATAGTATGCTTATTTAGCTTTAGTATATATTAAACTATATTCTTAATTGTTTATAAATTTTATTGACTAACTTTAATTATACATATTACGTTAGATAACTTATATTCTATATTTTAGGTACGCTACTTGTTTCTTCTCTACATTTCTTTATACTCTATCTTAACATAATATTTTTTGTATATCTACCAAACTTTATATCTAATTATGTCGAGGGCTTCTGAACTACTTTTTAACAATAGACGAAAGAAATATTGTCTATCGACATATACACCATAAATAATAAGAGCGTCTCTAAATGTAAAGACGCATAATATAGTAAATATTAAGAGCTTTAGTTAGTGGGGTCAACAATAGATTTAGTACCATTCATATTCACAATAATTCAAGAAATTATGATTAGTTTTGAAATTTTGCCTTGTTTCTTTCTAATGTTCCCTTTCATATTATACTAAAAAAGTAAAAGAAAGAAATATGTACAAAGTATGTAGAAAAGTAGAAGAATATGTAGTAAAACATTATGGTTTGAGCTCATGAAACAAGGATACAAATTGAGTCTTGCTGTTCACATGGAAGAAACAGCAAGGTATAGTGTAGTATGAGCTGCAAAAACGGAAACAAATTTATTGAAATGTTGGTGCAGAGGTCTACCGCCATCGACTCAACAAACTGAACAACGTATTGTTACAGAAAAGACGGGCAATAAAAAGTTATCCTCTTGCATGAAATGTTTCGGCCACGGGTTGCAAGAGTTGTAAAGGGTACGCTGTTGCAGCACGAATGACAATATGAACTCTCTATCTATAGTGCCTTTTGATTACTACTTGATCAGATTGATACTACATGACTTACCTCTCACAGAGTTTTAAAAATCTCAATAAATTCGAAAATTGGACGATGATTGTCGTAGAAAATAATGGAAAATATTTTTATTAAAATATGCTATACCAAGTTTTTTCAATAAATGCCTTTTTAAAGTGATAAAATAATCAGAGTACATGCAATCACCTAAGATGTTGAGGAAAATAGTTTTAATGATATTATAACGTCTATTGTTATTAATGTTAACAAAGAAACTCTGTAAAAGGATTGAAACAAAGAACTGTAGTACTACACACGCATTTAATAACTTCGAATCATAACCGGAATGAAACCGGATTTCGTGCTGGCTGATAGGTCATCAAAGGCTGGTGATTCGATATCGAAATGAAAATAGACACCACTATGCGCGGAATATACCAACGGCAAAAACGTATATGGAGATCGAAACAGCGTTTCTCTTGTTTTGAAAGAGAGAAAATTCGATTTGACGGCTTGTGCTCTGGATTTCCGATGGAAATCTGGAACATTGGAGATTTTATAAGGCGGCAAATTTATTCAGCATGATGCGATAGATATGACTAAATTGAGAGCCTTTTGTTATTCAGTTTTATAGCAACATATATGCAGTTTTATAACCTACATATATGTAAACCTAGATTTTTCTAAATTAGGAGTTTTCCAAGTTTCTATTCGTTAATAATTATCAGTCAGTAGTCTTACATCAAGAAAATTTTCTTATGTGCGTTCATACCTGTTCGTCGCACTAAAAATGTTTAGTTGCTATAAACTTATATTGTACTTATGTAGTCTATCCAAAATAACAGTGAACATACGTCATAAGGTGGTTAAATATATTGGCAGCCGTAATTTGTAAATTCGTTTTAGAATCGGACAATATTTTCATTATCATTTTCTTCCGGGTAAAAATAGGTACAAAGCTATCTGGTACGTTCGAACATATAAACGAATTAGCCTGCAAGAGTCGTTCGGTTGTCAAATGTCTGCAAAAATCTTCTAAATATTAGCTTTAACAACTACAGGTTATAAACCGGCGAACGGTGAAAACGGTGAAACGGTCCTCGTACGAAACGGGTGACGAATCAAGATCAGCTTGATGTTAGCTATATCAGAAATCAAATATATGATATGTATAGAAGCAGTGAGTACTTTATTCAAAACAACATAATCCAACACAATTATTTCAGAGGAAACTATCTGGAAAGTTTCCACGGTTAGCTTAAATCTATGTGATATGGTCTTTGAGGCATGCAGAAGAAGTTTGCAGCATGTTAGGTAATATAGGATTTAAATGTTGAAAGATAACCCACAAAGAGGTCTACTTCGACTATGGAACTTTCAGATATTGCTACTAAGATAATATATACAATATGTTTAAAAGCATATAATAAATTTAAAGAACACTTATTATTTCAATTTATGTATTTAGATGAGACATGAATATTTCAGAATGGGCCATGGGGTCTCTCATGGCAAAATGATATTAAAACTGTTAAGAAAATAAAAGATGATGGAAAAAGGTAAACTTTATTCATAATTGATTAAATATTATTAGAATTTTTAGAATTGTTGAGTTGAAACGGCTAATAATACCTTTGGTTTGGACGAACTTGATCAGACACAATGAATAAGAAATTGACAAAGATGAAATGTTCAACAAATGTTAGATAGATTTTAAATTGATAACTCTTAGTTGATTACTTGAATTAAGCTTTCTGAACATGAGATTATGATCAAATGCTGACAATGTCCAAGACAGGGTGATGAGAGTGCAAACAACTAAAAGTGAGTATATAATTAATATATGATAACTGTAAGAAGTTGTATTGTAGAGTGTGAACGATTTATGCCCATAGATATTTATGTTGCTCAGAGCATTAGGTTAGAACGTATGAGGAGAGGATGACTTCTCTAGATATGGCAAAATAAATAAAAAATAAGTCAATGATTAGTTTTATCCAGAATGGGGTACACAGGTGATAACACTGAAGGAATAAAAAATGCAGCGATCTCAGAATGACTTGACAAGGAAACGCACTATCGAACGAAAGAAGAACTAAATGTAAAGGTAAATATGCTCTATAAGGAAGGTAAAATATATGCATTAGGTGTACTAGAATGTTTAAAAAATATATTTAATAACATTTTAGTTATTATCATTATTTTATTTCGACTAGAATTATGGTGTTTATCAAAGCCAAAATAAACTATAACTCAGAGTTAATGCGACAAAATTGCGTTAATTGAAATAACGTTGTGTAAAGTTACTTATCCTTCTTCATGAAATGACTGAATATTAATCAATGATCGCAAAGTGTACTTGAGGGGTCATACATTTCTTCGTCATTGTCGATTTTATATTCTTTCGTCAGTTCACCTTTGATGATCAATTGAGTTGCAATGTTTCTGTCTAAATTTCCATTACATATAGAGCCATGGCCCTAGAGTGGCATTCTAATCATTGGTATTCTTAGATACTTTCTTTAGTGATTTTTGTTGACCATGCTCTGTATATTTATAGTACCCTTCTGGAACACCTTCCATTGGTGCGTACCAAATTGCCTCTCCCTTTTCCCCAAATCTATTTATTGTTGAGTAAAACCACGAAAGGTTTATGACACTTTATTAGAACCAGTTGTTATTAGAATCAGTTGATAATGTGGCAATGCACAAATAGATAACGCAGCAATAATATTGATTCAGAATGCTAACGCCACCTTCTTCATGTTCTTTAAATGCGGAACCTGCAGGCTACCTGCCCGATCAAGAACTTTCTTCCTAATCAGTTGCTACTATTATCATTGAAATTAATATTTCTTTTGTGTCTGGTACTCCCAAATTCAACTGGTGTCAGACTTTTTCGAATAGCCCACACTTTTATATTCAAATTATTTATATCTCCATGTCTTCAAAAGAATTACTTTTGGAGCTAACCAATTTGCTTGATTGCTATTAGAAGTGATTCAACTTCTTTCTTTTATTGCTCTTTGGTAACTTATTCTGATCCTGATTGCTCATAGTAAAAACATGAAAATTTGATGAACATTATCATTATCATTATAATGTATTTCTCCATAGATAATATAATAATATAAACTAATTAGAATTCCAGCAATATTTAATTAATTTTAAGCATAATATATTATGCTAATACGTACATGCACAAAACAATATGCCAGAAATATTACATTATTCATAATATTACGTTTATAACCTGTTAATAGGCAGTGACACACATGCTTCTTCATTTTATCATTGAAATATTCAATAATCAACTGCCAACGGAAATTGTATGTAAGAAGTTAGTCAGAGACTCAGTTACACTGATTGACTAACATCTGACAATAAAAATTGCCTATTAAAAATCTGACGCCATCAATAAATAAAATAATAGGTGTTATCGCCTAGTTAACCGTTAGTTTTTTCCCCTCTGAACGCATTTGAATAACCACTAGTAAAATTAAATGTATTTTAAATCGATTTAGCTATAATAATTCAAGACATTTAATCGATTCTTAGTCCTTAGTCTTAGTCTTAGTAAATTTTGCGAACTCCAAATTTATTCAATCCGGTCCTTCTTTATCATCTTACCAGTTTAGAGATAATCCATAACAAACAAATATATTGCTTTTGTCCATATTGATGAAACAATTCGCAATGTATTTTTAATCCTTATTGTGATGTGTAAACCGATAGTACAACCTGAAATTAGTCAATATACTTGTATATAGTGTCTCCAAATTAGCAGTGACTTTACATGATCATAACTTATTATCATAATTACATCATTACGAATTTATTGCTTATTACAGTTTGTAATTTACACGTCCAAACATATGTCTTAATCAGCTTATGAAATTCACCTACATGCCTGCAAAATTCTTCAAAACATTAGGTATGATAATAAGAGATTACAAACCGGCAAACGTTGTTTTTCATAAATCGCTACTTTTTATATATAGATATTTTAATCAGTCTCTTCGAAGAGGAACGAGGAAATATGGGTCCCCTCTCGCCAATAATGCATTAAAGAGCTAAATATTGATATATAACTAATTGTGTCGGTAATATACTCTCAATATAATCATAATGTGGGTATTCTCAGAAAATTTACGAATAAGTAGTTCTTTCAGGGAGCTCTATTTCAAAGTATTACTCTGTAAATAAAAATTAAGTGTCTTTTAGGTAATCCACTTTTTTAGGAACAAGCTTGAAAAAAGGTACACTACTGTAGATCAGATGGAAAGAATTATTATAATAGACACGCTAGTCGAGCGATATATACAATCAACTATCTGGACTAGTGGAAAGAACTATTCTATTCAATAAAGCCAGTGATTTGAATGAACTCTATCAGGCACAAAAAAGAAGAAATTGACAAATGGTAGAATCGTAAACTATTGCTTAATAGGTTAAAATTTAACAATTCCGTAATTGACCTGAACAGTAATTCTCATAGTACGCTACTTCAAAAGTCTTCTGGAGAGGAATTGAAAGTAAATATAAGTAAAAAACCTACATTGCAAACTGTTTCAGCTCTAAAATTATCAGTAGTGTAGATCCTTCGGTAATAACAATCTCAGAACTTAATATATTATAAAGAACTTCTTATTAAAAGGCTTTTAATTACTCCAGCCAATAGTTAATAATTAAAAAATATAAAACTCTATGCTTTTATTAGTAACCTGCCAAAAATGGGGTTTTTAAAAGTTAATAAAACTGAATATTAAATGCTCCAGCGAAAAATGTCATAAAGGTTAATAATTAATAAACGATTCTTTATTTGTAAAATTTCCTTTACAAAAATGGCAAATTTTAACTGAGTTAAGCCATTCCATTGTAACGTTTCCAATTAATTTCGCAATGTTCAGTCATAAAGTCCATTTGCTTTATAAAAATCTGATTTTTCTATTATCAATTTCCATCGTTTATTCAAACATCACCAGAAAAAATACGTTTTATTTTCATTTGTAACAGAGATTAATTGAACAAAATGTTGTTTCACGGTCGATACGGCCCGTATATTTCTCTTCAATAACGGCGACAACTAAAACCAACAAAAAAAACGCGACACGGACTCCGAAAAAAAATCCGAAACCATTGAACGTTATCGAACGGACTTTACGAACGTGCACGTAGCACTTTGTTGTTTTTAATCCTCTCTCTGACAATTTTACTATCGTATAAAAATGCACATAAAGCGAAACTAACTGTTAAATTGTTTATGAGGCCGGTGCGGAATCGAACCGAATACCGACAACACCGGCAACAACCAAAAAAATACTGGAAGTAGATGCACGTATACGGATGGATATCGGGTGGGGAAAGGCATTAAACTAACATTACAGATCCTGTTTTATACGGGTGTAATGTATGTGATTATGCAACTCAGTTTTACAGCCTTTCCATCTCGAATCGTTGTGACTATATCGACTGAAGTCCGATATAGTGTCGGCACGTATTTATTACGATAGATACAAGAAGACTGCTATCGGTGAAACGCTGGAAATGACTTTTTCTAAATCAATATCAGTGGAGTTAAACACAAAATATAGAAATATAGATGGAGAACTTAAATGGATACACCTGTAACCATATTTTACGCGTTTATATCACTAAAGAGACTAAGGGAAAATATTCGATTTTAAATTTTTGCATAAATTTGCATTGTGTATAAATTTAAGGAATTTTATTATTATGATGTTTTTCTTGTGGAACTTAAGGTAAATATTACTTGCTTAAATGCAGGAACTTAATAAGATTGTTCTTTTTCAGGACGTGAATATTCCATTAAAATTCATTATAGCTGGCTTGGTGGCCCAGTGGTGAAAGCGACTGGACGAACTCCTACTGTTGCGATAGCCACGGGTTCGAAACCTGCTGGGGCATGATCGTAAATATATGTTTGTGATTGTTTAATATTTGTGATTTTCCTAGGCAAGTATGTAAAATCCGACAAGGAAAATGATCCCAGTCGCGCCAGTAATCAGGCGGGGTAAGACTGTATAAAGGAGACATAATATATATATATATATATATATATATATATATATATATATATATATATATATATATATATATATATATATATATATATATATATATATATATATATATATATATTCTACGTTTCGGACCTACATCGATAACTGAAATGAAATACATAATCTGTGTATATTCACAGACCCCTTGCATTTGAAAAACGTAAGGAAAATATGGTTATAATTTCAACATTGCCATTTGGTCAGCGCAGATTAAAAGCTTAAGTCATCAAAAATAATTCAATTAATTGTGTATAATTTCATGAGAAAAGGCAATGTAATAAGAATAAAATAATTTTAACAAAAAAAATTGAACCGACCTCACAAAATAAATAAGGAACTCACTAAAAATTAAAAAATAAACAAACTTAGATTTTTAAAATACATCAAATTCAACCAATGTTTACATTTATATCATAAAACAGTGGGTGCCGTTCAGATAAACAGTAGTTGGTAAAAAAGGCACTCTAAAACTCATAATTGGAAAACTGTTATATAATGAAGAAATATCCAATTAAACAGTAGTTTACAGTGATATCCCTGATATGTATTTCGATGGTTATTAGTCTCGAATGTGGCAGAATCTCCTAGTTCCTCAATTAGGCCCATAACGGCCGTGAGAGCGATGAAAAAAGTATTCGCCACATTGTGCCATTGTGAGTGGACAAAATATTTCTGATTAGCGACCTTGTTATTTTGGCTGCAATCCAAACGTTCGTTTAGTTTCGCACTTTTACAGCATTATGAAATAGTATGTCAGCCAAGTCAAGCTGCACCGATACCTTACGCCATACGCAACTTTTCGAAGAATATCCCGGTGAATATGAATAACTTTGCCTCTGTTACTCATTATTACTGGTCCATTTACAACAATCCGTTATTCAGTTAATTCAATTTATGTCGAGAAAGTGTTACAGTAATAGTTTTATTCGATTCCAACCGTTCAAAATACACTGATCTCACCATCGGTTGCACAAACCTTTATATCGATGCCCGTGGTTCTCCTGGCTTTTGCGTTTGGGCCGTGGATACATTTCTCAACACCACTTGCAACATGTTACATGGTAAAACGGTTCTAACGGGAATTTTCAGTTCGAGCGGTAACTATTTTTCCCACCTTTGGATACTTTTCGTTGCAAGTAAAGTTTGTAAAAAGTTAAGTCTTCAATTTCAAAGCCATCTTGGGAGTTTGTAGTGGATTACGTCAATTAATTGTAGCAATTCTATGTTGTCAGGCTGGGCGTTCCATGCCGTTCTTTGTCATTGACCTCCAAACCACCACTTTTAGACCACCGAAACTAAAACCGTCAATCGAAATATGACGGAGCAGCACCACCCAAAATTTCTAAAAATATTTGAGGAGTTTCGAAAGCAAAATTTTTGAAATTATATAATGAAACTAAGGTAAAGAAAAATGTCAAAAATGTAGTTTGGGAACTCAATGTCTATATACTTCAATAAATTAATACTATTAAAAAAATAACTGGAAAATTACCAGCTCGGTTAGAGTAGTGGTCAAGGTGACAGGACGACCCTCCTACTGTTGTGATAGTCGTGGATTCGTATCCTGCTGGGGCATGGTAGTCAATTTAATTTCGTGATTATTTATAATGGAGATTATCCTTATGGTAAAATGCAGAATCCGACAAGGAAAATAATCTCAACCACACGAGTAATCCGACTTGGCAAAACGGATGTTTTTTTGGGATTATCTATGGAAGCTTATTAAATGCTTGTCGTTATGCTTAATGCCAAGGACCGTGGTTAAATCAAAGTTGTTAGAAAGGAGACCCTAAAATTTAACAAAAAGTACGTAAATGGAAAACTATGATTTAATGAAGAAAATTGTCAAAAGCATGGAAATTAACACTTGTTTAAATTTATATCGTTGAACAGTAGATCTAGTCCAGATAATAATGACAACAATAATAATGATTAAATGTTATTTACTGAAGAGAAATGTTAAAAATAATTATTTTAATTGTTGTGTACATTTATATCGTTAAATAGTAGCTCCAGTCCAAATAAACCCTGGTTAGAAAAAAGTAGACTCTAAAATATAACAAATAAAAGAAACATAAAAATTGTTATTTAAAGAAGACAAATGTCAAAAACATCCAATTTACTTATACATCCAACTTATTTTCGTCTGATCAAAACACATGCAAGTACCTGTGATAACTAAAAATCGATTTTACTACAAGTTTAACAAAAAGAACGTAAATGGAAAACTATGATTTAATGAAGAAAATTATCAAAAGCATGGAAATTAACACTTGTTTAAATTTATATCGTTGAACAGTAGGTCTAATCCAGACAATAATGACAACAATAATAATGATTAAATGTTATTTACTGAAGAGAAATGTTAAAAATAATTATTTTAATTGTTGTGTACATTTATATCGTTAAATAGTAGCTCCAGTCCAAATAAACCCTGGTTAGAAAAAAGTAGACTCTAAAATATAACAAATAAAAACATAAAAATTGTTATTTAAAGAAGACAAATATCAAAAACATCCAATTTACTTATACATCCAACTTATTTTCGTCTGATCAAAACACATGCAAGTACCTGTGACAACTAAAAATCGATTTTACTACAAGTTTAACTGTTTATCTGCGTCACCGCCTCCAAATATTCCGACGGTTATTAGTCCCGAACGTGGCAGCATCTACCACTTCCTCCATTAGGCCCGAAACGGCCGCGAGAGCGATGAAAAAAGTCTTCACCACATTGTGCCATTGTGCGCGAACGAAATATTTCTAATTTAACGGCCTATTTGTAGCGAAACATCGGGCCTCATTAACAGTCCCGCCGGATCACGAACCGTTTGAAATATTCATAACGACACCCCGATAGAAAATCGAAACGGTATTTCGTGGTCCGATCGCTATTATTGCCACGGCTTATGGCGTGCCGGTTACCCCCGATAACATCTTATGTGGTGGCGATTAGTTCCGTTCGAACCAGAAGGGGATAGGGCGCCCGAACGAACGCGGGGATATACCTTGGGTTAGTTATGCCGAAATAGGACTGGTCGGGGGTGGGGACGTAGGCGGGTTTCGACGCGAGATAACCGCATTCAATTATCGGTAGTTGTCTTTATCTTGATGCAGTTACCGTGTTAATAGAATCGTAATGCTCATCGCTTTATGAGCCTTTGTAAGGTGGCAAGAACGAGTCGGTTTGCTGCGAACTCGTTATCTGTTCCTCGACAAATAAACGCTAAGATAGGGTTGTAATTTTGTAGCTACCTAACCAATATTAAACCGATAATTATTGTCGTTTATGAGATGTAATTCCAGAGATAATATTCCGCTGACAATAGTTGAAAACCTTCAAGATTTACCAAACAAGAAGCGTGCATATTTTAATATAGGGAATAACTGTTTTTTAGGGGGATATTCTAGCTTAACATTTTTTAAAAATTATATTTTGAAAGCCTAATCCTTCAAAAAATACGCTTTTAAGAGAAGCCCTAACCCTAGCCTCCAAAAAATGCGTGTATAAATTTTACAGATCATTAGTTTATGCATTATAGCATTTCGGGTGAAGCAACTTTTGTTTTTGTGAAAAAAATGTATAAAAAGGAATTTCGCCTGTTGATAAAATTTTAAAGGGAAAGCTAGAAAAGCTTACGGACACTGCCCCAGGAAAATCAACCATCAAGGATTGGTATGCTAAGTTTAGACATGGTGAAATGAGCACCGAAGACGGTGAACGCAGTGGACGCCCAAAAGAGGTTGTTACTGACGAAAATATCCAAAAAATCGACAAAATGATTTTGGATGACCCTAAATTGAAATTTAATGAAATAGCAGACACTCTGAATATATCAACTGAACGTGTACATCATATCATTTATGAATAATTGGGTATGAGAAAGCTTTGTGTAAAGTGCGTGCCGCGTGGGCGCACTTTTGACCAAAAACAACGACTAGTTGATGATTCGGAGCAGTGTTTGAAAATGATCAAACATAATAAACCCGAGTTTTTGCATCGATATGTGACTATGGATGAAACATGTCTCCATCATTTCACTCCGAAGTCCAATCGACAGTCATCCGAGTGGACTGCACACGATGAACACGCTCCAAAGCGTGAGAAAACGTAACAGTCGGCTGGCAAGGTTATGGGGTCTGTATTTTGGGATGCACCGGAATAATTTTCATGGGCTACCTTGAAAAAGGAAGGACCATCAACAGCGACTATTACGTAGCGTTATTGGACCGCTTGAAGAACGAAATCATCACATGTCAGTGAAAACCATGGCAAAAATGCATGAATTGAGCTTCGAGTTGCTTTCTCATCCACCGTATTCTCCAGATCTGGCCCCCAGCGACTATTTATTGCTCTCAGACCTCAAAAAAATGATCGCTGGGTAGAAATGTTCGTCGAATGATTAGGTGATCGCCGAAACTGAGGCCTATTTTGAATCAAAGGACAAATCGTACTACAAAAATGGTATCGAAAAGTTGGAGGGTCGTTATAATCGGTTTATCGCCCCTAAAGGGAATTATGATAAATAAGAAAAACGAATTTTGACAAAATAATGTGTTTTACTATAGTAGACCGCGGACTTTTCAATTGAATAGTTATATTTAGGTTTAATAATTTAGTAATTCTAGAGATAATATTTCGGTGATAATAGATGAAAACTTTCAAGATATACCAAACAAGAAGCGCGCATATTTCAATAGAGCGAATAACAGTTTTTTAGAGTTTTATTCTTTTGAAAAAAGCTTAAGAGGATACTCTAGTCTAGAAATTAATAAAATATGCATTTTGAGATCTTAATCCTTTATAAATACGCTATGAATAGAGTATTTCAAAATGTACATTATATTAAGTTTAGTGACGCGGCATCTAAAAACTGGTTTACTTGAAATTTGATGCGTACCTTTTCTATATATTCATATATAATAAGTAAAAAAATACAGACAATTTTTTTAGCTAAATTACGGTAGTTAGAAAAAAATGAGTTATTTTACAATTATTTTAATAATATAGATTTATTTTGTTAAATAGTAAATATCGAAATTTGTTACGGTTTTACTTTGATGACCTAGAACAAAATTTTGATACATTTTCAAGTCTTCTTTTTACCAACGAGGGTTTATCTGGACTGGACCTGGAGCTACTGTTTAACGTGGGGTCCGAACCACGGTCCTCGGCATTAAGCCTACCAATTGGCAACTGACCAACTTAAAGACCATCCTAGAAAACATCCGGTCTTACCCAGTCTGATTACTAGCGTGACCGGGATAGTTATTTCTTTTCGGATTTTCCACTCTTGCCTATCAAAACATTTACAATAACAATCGCAAACAAAAATTTACACTGTCGCCTTAAACACTAAGTCACAATTTTTTTTTAAATCACAGCTTTCAAAGTATAGTATAGTATAGTATATAATACCTTCGTTCCTGTATGTATTTATGATGAAGTTTTTAGGTCGCTAGGTATGTATTTTTATTTGCAATATTTGTTAGTGAAACTGCGAAGTATCAATGTAAGCAACCATTAAAATACTAACCCAACTGTTAAACACGATGGTTTTGATATTTCTGCACTGAAAATAATAGTTTCTCTTTTGTGTGTTATTTATTGCATTTTCTATATTTATTACTTATCTTGTTTGATTTGAGTATATGTGTTGTTAAAACCCATCAGACCCTCTTATAAACTTATGGTTGTGCTGCTCCGTTATATTCCGATTCTAGATTTTGGTTCCGGCGATTTTAAAATGGCGATGCGTATTCAATCAAAACACTAACTATTTCTAGACAGAGAAAGATCCAAGTAGAGGGAAAAGTCTTACCACACAAATTGATGGAAAATGCCATTTCAAAACGTTTCAACATCGCGGTTTCATTGCTCCCGCCTAATTAGCTCGCGGAACTGGCAAACATCATTAACTCCATCATGAGGCTGCAACATATTCTGACGTCTTGGAAATACGCACGTATAGCGGTTAATCCCAAGAAAGGAGCAAAATTATCTTCATCTGATTACAGGCCCATCAGCCTTCTCAGTGCTATTCCGAAGCTTGCCGAGAGGGCAATACTCTACGCTCTCAACTCTTTCACCAAGGAAAACAATATCATTCCTGATGAATAATTCGGTTTTCGCGCTCACCACTCATCCGTCCATCAGGCTACCCGTTTGGCCGCCCACATCCACCACGCTCTTGACTAACGTAAAAAGCTTGCAGGAGTATTTCTGGACCTAGCCAAAGCCTTCGACAGGCCTAGGTTGGCGTCTCAAAAGACCAAACCGCTCTAATCAAGTTCTACCTATCGGACAGGTCTTTCCAGATCAATATCAGGAAAATACTTTCCAGTCGAAAACAAATTGATGCTGGCGTACTTCAAGGTACCCCGCTGGCCCCAGCCTTATTTAACTTCTTTATATCAGATCTACTGAGAAAAGAGCACATTGACGTCGCATTTTAAGTCGACGACACTGCTTTCTTCACGACCGGCAGGTTCGAAGTTACAATGCATGAACGTTTACAGAAGCAGCTCGATCGTGCGGTCAAGTGGTTAAAATTCTGGATATTGAGAATCAACCCCCTGAAAACCCAGGCCATTATTTTCATTCTCGCAACTTAAGATCGATATCGCCGCCGCAACAAGTCCATGGCTGGATAACGTCACGTACCTTGGTCTCCACTTCGACCGACGGTTCGGTTGACATTCCTAAATCCAGAAAGGTTCGAGAATAGCAAACCTGCCATATTCTCTGATCTGCCCTTCTAGCAGACTTCCCATCTCCATCAAATGCTTATTTTACAAGATGTTAATTCGGTCCATACTCCTATACGGATCTGAGGTCTACTTCAGGTTTGTTACACCCAACTAGGTGAAAAGGCTTCAAATTTTTAAAAATGAGCTCTTCAGGAGAATCTTAAACGCTCCATGGTTTGTCAGAAATAATCAAATTCATAGGGAAACTGACACTCCAGAAATCAAGCACTTCAAATCTCAATCATTCCACAAACAACAACTTAGCTCAAGTTCTTCTGAAAACGCGAGAAAAAATAAATAGAATCGTCGGGTCCTCGTACCCATTAATAGCTGCCCGATCAGCGGGTACCATATCCCCAAATTTTATGCAGTAGCAGTAGCGATCCACAGGGGTCAACTGTGAGGCGGTTTCGGTTTAGTGTATTGGTAAGCCCAGAGGCAGTCCTACATAACCCGCTTCAACTTGTCAATCCAGGGCATCTCCGCGACCAGGTATACGTCATGCATTCCACCGCCTGGATTTAGGCCAGGATAAAAAAAGGTTTAATTGATTTCCTGCAAAAAAGAAGAGGTTTTTGCGACATATTATGACTGGCAATAAAAAGTCCTCCTATTACAAAAATTATAGACCCAAAAAGTCGCTAAAACGGAATGTTCATGACATAAATGCCATAAATTCTTGCTATGTATATGATGGGATCAGCAAGGTGTAGGGCATTAGGAGTTGCTAAATCTGAATAAAACGATAACTGCAGATGCTTGCTGACGTCAATTGAAGTAATTAAACGTATTGTTGCAAAAATTGTAGCTATAGTAAGACACAGAAACAAAGTAATTTTTTAGCTAACAACGCTAGGTCTCGTTCATGTGTAATGAATTATACAGTGATGCAGCTGGTTTAGTTACCCAAGCGTAATTAACAGACATATCACCTTCTGTTTATCACTTGTTTATATCGATGCAACATGGCTTGCCTGGCACCCTATTTTTTTACTTCTAGGTTTGAAATGTTGAAGAAGTGTAAAAGTGTAAAAGAAGAATGGATCGCTGCAAAACAAACATCGTTCTTTCGACATGATATAGTCATATTGTCAGAAAGATGGAGCAATATTTGTATTAATATATATTGTACAAATTTCTATTTAATAAACTTTTTTTTTGAAAGAAACAAAAAATAATCATAATACACGCAAGCACATAGCATATCAGCTCATATAGTTCAAAAGATAATTTTACCTTAAATAATATTTCTTGTTTATAGTTTGATCTAACGGATGGAATTCGGACTGACTAATGCTAGGATAATCATCTTGATAATTGACTGTCTTGATCTGTTTTATAAAGTTTTGATAATGACCGTGTTTCCAGAAAAACTAATAAAATAGGTGATATTAAGTTGGTAATGCTAACATAATCCCTAAAAACCATTAAATGATCTGGAATCTTGATTTACTTCATGTGGTTATTATACATGGATACTAAAAAGGACTAGAATATCAACAAAAAAAATTATCTGTCTCTTTTAAATAACTTATTAGAAATGTGTGTTCTGACTCTAAAGTCTCATCCCAGAATGATTTTCTGTCATTTCTAAAATTTTTTAACATATCAGCTTGACATAGAATACATTTATATACATCTTTTTTGCAAAGTTTGAAAATTTGTTATTAAAGATGTTGCCCTTAATTATTACTTTTTCAAATATTTAGTCCATGTAAAAGCAAAAGCAAAAAAACCAGAAAGTCGATCACTTCTCAACAAATCCAATTAAAACAGAAATGAAACAAGTAACAGTGGTATGGGATAAGATCTGATGAGTACGGTGTATATATATATATATATATATATATATATATATATATATATATATATATATATATATATATATATATATATATATATATATATATGCGTTATTTTTTTGTATTACATTTATTTATATTCCATATCAACATATACTTTTTTTTCTATTTTAATTATCTAGAAATTTTCTATTAAATAAAATTTGTTTAATTAACTGAGTGAGATGCAAATAAATTAGAAGCGCACGTTTTATTATTTTCGTTTCATTTAATTGTTAGCGATAGATTTTCAATGCGCTAATAACGAATGGGTATTTTGTTGAATTCGGAGCGATGGAGATTAACGCGCAGTTTTAACTAATAAATTACAAAATAGTTTGTTTAATACGGTATTTAGGATTTTTAGTGGCCGCTCCAATCAATTCGGTTCGTTAGAGGTAATTAAAAATGAATTACCGTTTGATATATTTCCCATTTAGTTCGTAGAAACCTATCGTAGTTCATAGAAATGTGAATCGTTTAAAGCACTTTTTCTTTATGTTCTTTCGCTTGTAGATTTTATGCTCTGAGATAATTATAATTGTTTTTAATTTAATTATTTTTATATTTAAATCGTGCAGAAGTAGACCACTGAGCAATGATATTAAAATAATACTTGAGTTCAAAAGCTGTTAGGCTTACCATCCAAATAAGTTTCGCCTTATTTAAAAAATATTAAACAAGTAAGTAAAATAGAAACATATTGAATGAAGATTAATAAACGTTTCCAAAGATCCAGCAATGATTCAGCTAGCTACGTGTAAATACAAAATATTATCTCAAATATGCCCAATGTGTTAATGCCCAATGTCTGATAGGATACTATAAACCATTTAACCGATAGGTTGCTTTATGGGAACATTGTTGAACTTATATTACTGGCTATTATTATAAGATTCCTTAAAACAGAACAAGAAAAATTGTCATTGATATTAGTAATAGTAAGTTAATAAATTTTTTAATATGGTACGTATAGAATAAAAGCTGTATGACGAGAATAAAACTTGGACGCTTGATAAAATTAGATAAATGAATCATATCTCATTATTGATGTTACTTATATGTCTTTTTGACTTACTTACGCCTCGAAAATGTCGCAGATATTAATTGATTTTCTCAAATGGAGATAAGTCGGTCTGGTTAGCGCAGTGGTAAAGGCGACCGGACGTTCCTCCTACTGTAGCGATAGTCGCGAGTTCGAATCCAGCTGTGATTAATATTTGTGATTGTCCTAGGTAAGAGTGTAAGATCCGATAAGGAAAATAATCCCAGTCACGCCAGTAACCAGGCTGGGTAAGACCATATGTCTTCTGGGATGATTTTTAAGTTGGTCAATCTCCAGTCGGTAGATCTAGTTCAGATAAACCCTCATTGGCAAAAAAGAGACTTTAAAAAAAATATTTAAGAAAAGGAGATAAATAATCAAAATTCTGAAAATAGATTTATTAGTAATTTTTGAGATATAGGTATCGAATTCGATGTATTGCATATGATATAAAACACCTAAAAAAACATAATGTCCGGTTGCGGAAATTCATTTTCTCATTGATGTTTACAAAAACCAGAATATTAATAGTATTTCCTGAGAACATAAACATGCCAATTGATCATGAATATAAGATTTTGTAATTAAATATGACTTTATATTTACTATAAATACAATTAGGATTTGGTTTCCAGTTTTATTCCAGTGTTGGCGTGAATTAATAACCTAACTTTTATCTTATTCAACCATATTTTATGATTGAATTACTTATGTCGGATTCATGAACTAGCAGCATATACTTGCACCCTTTAAATCCCAATGGTCTTTGTTATGGGCCGAAATCACTTTGTCCTTACAGCATGTTAGAAATATCTTCCGATAATCATAAAAGTTATGTTTTTGTTCACTATGTTAGCAATAAAACACATCAGGTGGATGCTGAATTATTTAACTGATTCTGCTTGTGGAGTTGGGGATCATTTAGGCAGGTTTTCGTATTTTATCAGCAACACAAAATTAACATAAGCCTACTTCAAGCAATAAAGCTGTAATTTCCTGTCTATTTTTTATAGCCTGAGGCATAGTTGTATCATTTACCATAATGAATGAATCATCAACAAATATTTCAAAAAGTGTTCCATTGTCGTTGGGATATAAAAGGTGTAGAGATGATATAGAGGTGGTACTAAGATCATGCGGAACTCCAGCCAGAATAGGCTTTAATGTTGAGAATGCCTTTTAAAATGTTTCAAATATCCATGGTACTAAATTATATTTGCAATATAACTAATAACTGATATAGTAATACTGAATGAATTGACGTAATCGAGCAACATAAATACACTAAATGACAGATGCTATTCAAATTCAGCATAAAGTTCATTTATACTAATCTAGTCACAATAAAATATCTTTAATATAATATTTTTACGATAATATTTTAGCAACCAATCAGATTTATCTTGATCGTAATTTAATTTTTTGTGTATGTCAAATAATTATATTATTATTAATATATTGTTTGAACTCGGTACGGAATATAAAGTAGAATATAAAATACGTGTGGTAGATAGGTTAAATAAGGATTTTGTTTATTTTTATTTAGTTATGACAACGACTATATGACACGTACATATTTTATTTTAAAATGTTTTTTTTGTGTTAACAATTTTAAGTTTGGTTAGTTTTTATCTTTTAGTGAGTTCCTTATTATTTTTTGAACTCGGTTCAATTTTTTTGTCTGTTTCTTCCCTCGATTTTTCCTCGAATTTTTCAGCTGAACATATGCCCGATTGTGAAAAGACTTAAAGTTGGCTAGACTAAGTTGACCTAGTTGACTAAATATTATCTACAAATGGCGGTTCATTCTTTTTACGAAGAGTGTATCGTAAAATAACTGAAATATTATTTATATAAAATATATAAAAGCTTTCAGTTATTGATCGGCACGAAATTTTAATCTGGCAAAAAGTATATGTGCTTTTTACCAACCAGAAAAAATAATAAAATTACCTGTAACGTTGAAACTCACAATAAGAAAAAGCTCTAATTCTTTGCAATATTTCTACCTTAAATATGGCCGTAAATTTCCAGTAAAAACCCTTTTAGAACCCTTTTACGTATAATTTCCATCAGATTAAGGGCCGCCCAAAAAACAATAGGCAAACAATCTGCCCAACCCCTCGAAAAGAACTTAAAACGCGAGTTAATAAATCATTTTTTTGTCAGTACCATGCGCCGTCCTCATCCCGAAGGAAATTCCTCGATGAAAAAATATATATCCATAAGGTTTAGGGGCAACGAAAAACGGGGCTAGTGGGTTCTATAAAATAGATGGATTGACGAAATATGGAACGTTTTCACCTGGACATTATAAAGTATAACCAAAATCACATAGAAAATAGAACATAAAATATATGGGTAGTAAATTTTTTTCCAGAAAATCTTAAAATTGAAAAAATAATCTATCAATACTAGGAATTGATTTTGAGTTTCTTTTAGAACCAATGTTCCAACTATAAATATTGTAATGAACCAACTATAAATATTGTAAAACTCCTTTTCTGTTTTGGATACTGAAAAAATGTTCTTGCGCCCTATGGATCACATTCAATGTTAAAAATGGTCAAGCAATGTCAATGTTAAAACAATATTTATTGAATACGGTGAAGAGAACTAGAATATATCAAATCAAATCTATCCGTTTTAAAGCCCCATAGGCAGTAAGGACGAAATACTTTAGTCCTCCAAGTTGTTCTTCTCATTGACACAAAAATCAGCACTTTTAAATCATTGAATCGAAAACCAGAAATTGGGATATGACGACATCGAATTTATAAGTTTTTAAAGGTGCTTAAAGGGCTTGCGCTGCTGATGTCTTCATGAGGATATTTTTTTCAAATTTTAAACGTCCCATGATTAGCGTCCGCGCACTCTGAATTATTCAGTGATATTAAATGGATATCTAATGATATCGCTGATAAAAATCTACAATGTGTCAACACATTATACATTTGTTCTGAACAATTTGCTGATATATCAATCTAAATATATCATTACACAAATTTTTCTTTTTAACGAAATTCTATATGTCCCTGGAACTTATACAATCAACTTAACATAATTCAGCCTGCCACTGAAAATTAGATTTGTTAAATTAACTATAGTTTCTACAGACCATTTCTTCTTGCTGACGATAGACTTCCCTTTATCAACTTATATCAATCTTAATAATATTTGATCAGGAATTTTGCTCTCCAAATTCGCCTGTCTTTATACCTTCAACAAAAATCGTCTGCCCTCTTTGTTTAGAATATATTTAGAGTTCCTGAATCAGCTTTTCATTTAATTTGATGTCTTATGCATTGAGAACAGCTGAGAAAAATTGACTTAAGGACTGATAATAGTTGATATGTTTATGAAGACATACTGTATCGTTGTACTTGAAGCAATTTTAACGGCTACTAAGATTTTTCTATAAATTTTAGTGGTACTAGTTTCTGATTTATTCCAGGTTTCTCTAGTAAATGCATTTCTTAACACATCAAAGTAATATTGTAAGTCATAAATACATAAATACGTTAATTGCCTAAGTACATCAAGAACTGAAATGAATATTAACAATTACAAAATAGCTTCATAGAATCTTTAATGAATTTTAATCATATAATTTCATAGTAATTCCTCCTTTATTGATGGGGCGTTAATTCTCACGTGGGAGATAAGAGGAAGTAGAAAGCAGTAGATTATCAAAAGCTCTAGAAGTAAAATTAAAGATAAGCTATATGCTAGCGCGAAATCGAAGAGTGGAATATACAAGCAAAGTACTATCCAATTTTAAATAAAAATTTCGGTAAAATTTTAATCTATCGTATTTTTTTATTTTTACAATACATATTTTAGGTGAAAAATATAGATAGAAGATAAAGACTCTATGTATTTATAAATGAAGTAGTCTGCATATGTATAGATATAAATATAGATATAGATGTGTATAGAAATAGAAGAAATATTCTAGACATATTTCCGGCCTTTGATAAAGTATGGCATACGGGATTGCAGTTTAAATTAAAGAAACCTCTCCTTCATCCAGATTACGAGATACTAAAATCTTACCTCGCACCACTTTACAGTAAAACGAGGCGATGAACATACAAAATTACATGCAATATATTCGGAAATTCCGCAAGGTAGTGTACCTGGGTCCAGTACTATATAGTCTGTACACAGCTGATCTGCCTAAAAGAAAACTAACCACTGTTGTAATATATGCAGGTGACACGCCAGTACTAACCTCTCATGACGATCCAGCTTTAGCATCAATGAATCTACAAACACGCCTAAATCAAATATAAATGTGGCTGAAAAGACGTATAAAAGCGAACGAAACAAAATCTAGTCATATAACCTTTACATTGCGCAGAAGAACATATCATCCAGTCTATATGAATAATTGTCAACTTTGGCAAGTAGAGGATGGTATAAATATATTGGTATGCACATAGATCAACGCCTAACTTTGAAGAAGCACATACTCGCCAAACGGAAACAACTTGGAGTTAAATTTTACCAAATGTATTGGCTTATCGTGCGCAAATCCTAGTCATCATTAGGTAACGAGATATCATTGTTTAAATCTTTATTCAAACCTATTTGGTCATATGGAATCCAAATTATGGGGAACCGCTAGAGAGTTTAATATATGCATCGTACAATGGTTCCAAAATAAAGTGTTGCGTGCCATTGTGCCATGCTCTGTACTATGTTCCAAATGAAGTGATAGAACGCGATATTCCATAGAACCCGAATAACAAGTTTAATTAAACGCGTTGAAGTACTTCGAAAGAGTGTCAGTGCGTCCCAATGTACTCGCTAATCAGCTAAATATGCGAGGTGACAGTCAAGTGCATAGACTAAAACTTCTAATACCATCCGATCTGATTATAGGACATAGAGACTTTAGAATTAGCTTTAAAATTAGACTAATTAATTAAAATAGTATTTTGCACAGGAAATCACTTGATGAAGTGATCTACATGCCATGTATATATAATATAACAAATACTAATTGACAACGGGGCAGATTGTCGAACTACTAAGAGTAATAATTTAAAAAATTGAAGAAATTCTGAAATATTAACAGTAAAATTTGGAACATTTTAAAACGTTTCTAACTATTAAGGTGTTTAACGATTAATACAATAAGATATGTGTATTTACTTTATAAATCTAAGTTTTGAAGTATCAATACTTAAAATACATTTCTAAATTGTAAAAAATATATACTATTCTGTTCGTTATTGTTATAATATATATGCTAAAGTTTAATATCAATTTCCAATTTGCTTTCTTCATGCAATCTCTGTTTTAATATATAGACATGTATTAGTTAATTTTTTATTCCACATTTATAATTATAATATAAAGGCAAAGAAAGATCAAGTATACTTATATTTGATGCTGTAGCCTTGCCACAGTTCGAAAAGTAATCTTGCTTATCTTGTTGTTTATTATTGAAATTTCATAGAAATTAGATTTCATTAAATGCAATTTAACAACCTTAGTGACTGTTAGTTATTGAAGTTGTTTTCATATATTTTAACATATTTTAATATACTGACACATATTATTGTTATATGAGTGACATGATAAACTCAATAAATCGTGATCGAATATCGACCACCATTGGGTCATTAGTTCGTATAAAATGCACTGATGTCTGTGTCCTATTATTCGAGATGTTCCATATGGTCTTGGAAACCACAATGTACCAAGAAATTATATTTTTAACAGAATATTAAACTTAATCTAATAAGAAAGACGTTAAAGTTAGTGAAAGCAAGAGGGAAACATAACACGTATTGTTCATATAGTTTAGCATAATTAATTGTTTATTATTTCCTTGTTCACTAAACTATTTTACAAAATATATAAAATAAGTGACTTTAGTGACCAGGGGTTGATGGCTCCAATGAGATGAAAACAAATTTACGCGAGGACATAAGTATCCTCATAAAATCTTTTCCTTTGTGGAGGTCCTTTAAAGTGAAAATAGGAAGAAGGAGAATAGGAGTCTCTTTTCAAAAGTTTTTTTTTTTTTTTTAAATTATTCATCAATATAACAAATTTCAAATAACCATCCTGTTTAAATTAAAGAAAAGTGCTGGTAAAATTCGCAATAATTTTCACAAACTTCGAAAAAGAAATAATAAATACTGCATTACAAAATGAAGATAAATTTACTATAGGAGATTCTAGATTTGTAGAGATGTTGAGTGCTACATTTTTCTTAAAAATATCAGAATATAATTATTATTAAACATTAGAAAATAGTGAAAAGATGATATGGCAATACAAAATGAACCGAAAATTTAGAAAAAAGTTTTGTAAAACAATATATTGCGGTAAGATGAGCTTTTGAAAAGAATAGATCATTTTTTAAAACCTTGTTACCCCATAGATAGTGTGAAAAAGGTTCAATATAAATTAACATTTCTTTCTTGGGATATATATATATTGATGTATAGTCTATTCAAGGTATTTTTTATCAAGATGTTTAATGTATTGCCTTCCGCAATTTGTAAATTCGTTTCAGAATCAGGCAATATTTTCCTTTTAATTTTATTCTAGTTAAAAAGAGACATAATATTGTCTGATAAGTTCGAACGTGAAATCGAACTAGCTTGTCAAAGTCGTCCGGTTGTCAAACGTACGCAAAATTATTCAAAATATTGGTTGTAATTACTACAGGTTATAAACCGGCAAACGTTATTTTAGCGCTATGTTTATTTTGATCATGTCTAAATCGCTGTGTAATATATCACATTATTTTGTTTGAAAATGCCGAATACAATAGATAGTCAGGGGCACAAATTGATTGCGTCTTTAATAAGTTATTTCGAAAGGGAACGAGAGAATGGAGGCTCCATTTTGCACGTAAACTCTCTTAGGGTGGTAAATTTAGTTGGTATTAAAAATTATAAATTGTTGAAATTTTATTAAAAATATTTCTTAGCGTGTTGCTGCTGCGCTGAATATTAGTGGAGTTACTGTACCTAGCATCACTTAAAAAATAAAGAACAATATGTTAGTTTTAACCAAGAAAACCCGTCTACATACGAAGTGGGCGATGAATCTTGACCATTTCGATAGTGGCTCTATTCGAGATCAAATATACGAAATATATAGTCGAAATATTGCAATGTTGCCGAATTAACTCTGAGTTTAAGTTCAGTTTGGCTTTGACATACAAAAAAATTGCTTTCAAGAATTTTTTATACATCTGACAGCCGGTCGCCGTCTGGTTGTCAGATGTACGCTAAATTATTCAAAATATTAGTTAAAATTACTACAGGTTATAAACAGGCAAACATTATTTTAGCCCTTTGATTATTTTTATAATATAAGTCACTGCGAAATATATCATAATACTTTGTTTGAAAATGCCGAAAACAATAGATATTTAGGGTGACAAATTGAATGCGGCTTTAATAGGTTATTTCGCAAAAGGAACGTGATAATGAAGGCCCCCTTAACATTATCACAAATATCCATGATGCATTACTAAAAAAACTTTGAATGGACTATAAAAGAACAGTGAGTACACAAACTATTTTATTACGTTTTGACGTCGCAAATGTTTATGACGTATGTACAAAATAACTTTGACTAGACTATATATATCCAGTACACATTCTGTTTATGTATTAATGTAAGTAAAACAGAACAGTGATAATAAATTAATTAATAAACTAAGATTGTACTAAGTATATCTAATGTAATTAATTAGAATCTCTAAGATGTAATTAATTTAAAACATATTTTGAATGTATATGTATATTAAGGAAAGGTGACTCATAATAACAGAGGCATTTTGCATTAATAGTATAATTACTCTAACACTAATAATTTAAGGTTATTTAAGTTCAGCATCCATAATTATTAACAATTGAAGTTCAATTTAAGTCCATTGTCCTTACCTTGCGATATAATGGATCCATTCTTGGTCCAGTAATTAATCGATTTTGGATAGGCCTCCGAATGACATTCTAGTGTTATTTGCTGGCCCTCGACTGACCCCACCAGCTGATTCTGGATCCAAATCATCGGGGCAACTGGAATTGAGATAAACGGCATTAGAGACGAGCGGCTGTGCGATCGTGGTGAGGGCCGGGCGGAGGGAGTTAGGGAATTAGGAGAGGTAATGGTTAAGTGGGCGTTATTGTGTTCTGTTTATATGGACACGTTTTGGGTTGATGGAAGCGCAAATTCTGTATGACTTTACCGGTTAATTGTGTCCCGGTACGGGAGTGACCTAATTGTTTGGCGTGATATCATAATATTGTTCAGTTTCGGATATTGCCTAATAAGGACAGTTAATTATAAATAACAGTAAGTTACTAATATGAGGTTGAGAAAAAATAATCCATAATATGAATATAATTTTAAATCATTACCTTGAGTAGTACCTGAAGCCCGCAACAGTGAACAAAATAATAGATAGATAAAGATATTAACTATAAAGAAAAAATATATAAACAAGCAGTTTGATATATAAAAGTATAGATAAGTTTAAAAGTTATAAATAGATAAAGTATTAAGCAAAATATAAAGAAGCAAATGGCAAATAAAATGAAAGAAAGTAAAGTCGAATTTTCATTAGTAACAAGTGGTAAAAGTACCGCTACTAGTTTGATTAATCTCAATCTTGGTTATGTAACGTTTAGCTCAGTTTCGCTTTAACCATTGTGTTGTGTAGACGGCCAAATTTAACTCTTAATAAATATACGCTACAAAAAGGAATAAACATATTGACAATATTTATTGAAAATAATGGTTTCATTATTGCCACTCAGCGGAAATTGCGTCTAAAATATCCTAATCGTTCATTGCCTCACAAAACCACAATTTACCATTTACAAGTGAATTTTTGACAGTACGGTACGACAGCAGACAGGCCTCGTTCTGGAAGACAACGGTTCTAGTGCGCGATAGTGTTGTAGAGTCTCCAGAAATATCAGTTAGGAGACGTGGTTCCCAGTTACACATTTCTGCATGCAGTTTAAGGCGAATTTTGAAAACTGATTTGAAAATGTTCCCGTACAAGAAATTGCTACCGAGAGATCCTGATCCTAATAAATTGATAATGAGCGATGAACCCCATTTTCTTCTGAGTGGCCACGTTAATAAACAGAACAGTCGGTTTTGGGGAACACAGAATCCTCAATTAATCCACGAAACATCATTGCATCTATTAAAAACAACTCTATGGTGTGGTTGTTGACTAGAATGGTTATTGTTAGCTGTTTATTATTCTCGAGAAGACACAGATTAATTAAGTTGTTTATACAGCTAAGTTAATAGGGCATTGAGATCCTCACTGCAGTAGATATTACTAAGTTAGCTTGCTTTCTTTATCGTCAAATACACGATGTGAGAAGATACCACATTACAGTTACATTTAAAGTTGATATGACTCAGTCTAAAGCATTGTAAATAAAAAATATTCAGAAGTGAGAATTTCAGTAGCCAGAATTGCAGACTAAAGTACTGTTGCAGGTTACTGTAGCACCTTGGAATTACTAGTGTTTCCAAAAATATTCTCCTTTAATTTGACTAAAGATTTTCTGATTAATTATTGTGGCGACCGCCACGAATCTTTAGGCCACCACTAATTCACCATCAACAACTACAAAGGTTGGCAACGCCGGTGGATTGGTACCATGCAGTTCCAGGTTATAAAAGACCATCACGACGACGTCTCGCTCTCTTTTCTTTTCACCGTCCCCTTGTCACTTCCTTTACCTAACCTAATATCCTGTCAATTCTCCCATCGACCACATGTATCAATCGTAAGTTAAAATAAACAACTTTGATTCAACCAGTGTTTTTAGTTCCCGTGCAAATTCCTTCCAAAAATAGTAGTGAGTGTTCTGACAAATAATCGCAGCGGCAGCCACACATTTCGACCGACCGACCGACCCGACGAACATTCCTACATTATAATCTCGATAAAAATTGTCTGGGAGGGAAAATGTAGGGTGATGAGTTAGCTGAAGACAGTTTTTTTTATAAAACAATCAGTTATATATTTCGTCTAGTTTATAATAGGAGGCTTATTACATATTCTGCACAGATCTTATGCTGGGTTTCTCGACTAAATCCAGTTTTCTGAGCTATGAAGGAGGTGCTGTTGTACAGAATATATACATTCTATTTATAGTTATATTATATATTAGTAATTTTTACTATTATGGGTAATTAGGTGGTATAATTTAAATTTGGATATATTTTATACTGATCTTAGATAACAAGCTTAACTTTAGGAAGTTGTCAAGATTTTTGTAGAACAAATGTCATGAATTCAGAATTCGAAAGGAATACCAAAATAAATTATTTTCCATTAAAAAACAAGGCAGTATCCGAAAACTCGGCATCAAGCCAAGTTTTTACTTCAGTTGTATTTTTCCCTTCAAAAAGCAACATTTTATCAACATGCGAAATTCCTTTTTATCCATTTCTTTCACAAAAACAAAAGTTGATTCACTCAAAATTCTTAAAAAAAATCATTAATTTTTTAAGGTAATCTAAACTATATCATTTTGAATATTTTTTCCGTATTTATAAAAAATATCTCTATATTTTAAGAAAATATTGCTTTTTCGATTTTATAGAAGATTTTACAAGTTACGGTTTTTAAGACAAAAGTATTATACAAGTAAAAAGAACTTCATTTCAGGTTAGTGGGGAAGAAGAACAAAAAGAACACATATAACCAAAGGGTTATTTTAATTCACATCTTGAAAACAAAAGGCAACATACAATAGAAAGTTATGGAAAAACAAACCAGCCAGCTACAAATTGTTAAGATAATTATTCCCGACAACCAACTCCCCCCTTTCCACGGTTTTTTGATATTTTTTTTTAATAACACTGCTATCGCTCGCTCTACAAAGTAAGTTCGCCCCATTTCACGGCGGCTCGCTAATAATTACTCGCTATCGCTCCTTTCTTCGGTTCGATTTCTGCGCGCTGTCTCGGAATAAAAATTAAAGCCGTCCCGGCCTTTGTGCTGGGCCCAGGTTCAAAGCGGGGCACGTCTTGATGAAATTCTTCGTGACGGCAAAGTTTCTCGGTATTGAGTCGACGGAAAAGGGTAACGGTAAATTTCTATTAGGTACGTGGTTCTAGGATTGTCTTTTTCTCCTTCTATTTGGTAATAATTTAATCAGACATCTATTTATTTGATATATTTCAGTTTTGCTTGCGTGGTCCTTGAATTAATTTAAGTAATACAAACACTAACTCTAGTAACATATTATCTTACCCATTAGGTCTGCCCAGATTCTTAAAAATAAGTTTTTATTACATAATTATTAGTCGTTGTCGACTAATATATAATTTATTCTTTCAATAACATAAATCTAGGTATATATTTAGGAAGACAGATGGGCCCAATTTTAGCATCTGGTGTAATAATGTTTATGAATTAACACTGCTGTTTTTCTATTAAATTCTAAGATCAAATGGTTTAATACTTTTGAGTCCATGTTCGTTTCTGGTTTTATACAAACGTTGTATTACTTCAATATTGTCATCAGGATGAAGTACGGATTCATGTCTTCCTGCAATTCTTTTTATTCCCTGGGTGACAGTCTTAATATGAAACGTCTATTTATTTGATATATTTGAGTTTTGCTTGCGTGGTCCTTGAATTAATTTCAGTAATACAAACGCTAACTCTAGTAACATATTATCTTCCCCATTAAGTCTACTCAGATTTTTAAAAATAAGTTTCTATTACATAATTATTAGACGTTGTCGACTAAGATACAATTTATTCTTTCAATAACTTAAATCTAGGTATATATTTAGGAAGACAGATGGGCCCAATTTTAGCATCTGGTGTAATAATGTTTATGAATTAACACTGCTGTTTTTCTATTAAATTCTAAGATCAAATGGTTTAATACTTTTGAGTCTATGTTCGTTTCTAGTTTTATACAAAAGTTGTAGTACTTCAATATTGTCATCAGGATGAAGTACGGATTCATGTCTTCCTGCAATTCTTTTTATTCCCTGGGTGACAGTCTTAATATGAAACGTCTATTTATTTGATATATTTCAGTTTTGCTTGCGTGGTCCTTGAATTAATTTCAGTAATACAAACACTAACTCTAGTAACATATTATCTTCTCCATTAAGTCTACTCTGCTAATAAGTTTTTATTGCATAATTATTAGTCGTTGCCGACCAATATACAATTTATTATTTCAATAACTTAAATCTAGGTATATATTTAGGAAGACAGATGGGCCCAATTTTAGCATCTTGTATAAAAATATTTATGAATTAACACCGCTGTTTTTCTATTAAATTCTAAGATCAAATGGTTTGATACTTTTGAGTATATGTTCGTTTCTGGTTTTATACGTATTAAAAGTTGTATTACTTCAATGTTGTAATCAGGATGAAGTACGGATTCATGCCCCCTTGCAATTCTCTTGATTTCTTGACTAACTTTGGGTATCTGAAGGTCTCGATGTAGGTAATCAGTCCTATAGTATCTCGGTGCATCTGTAACACTTCTCAGGACTTCCCTCTGGAATACTTGTATTTTGCTTATATTAGTGTAGGAATGTTCGTCGGGTTGGTCAGTCGGTCGAAATGTGTGGCTGCCGCTGCGATTATTTGTCAGAACACTCACTACTATTTTTGGAAGGAATTTGCACGAGAACTGAAAACACTGGTTGAAGAAATACTGTTTATTTTAATATTAAACGATACAAGTGGTCGACGGGAGAACTGACAGGATATTAGATCAGGTAGAGGAAGTACGGTGGCGCTGTGGAAGTACTACTATTACAAGGAGAAGGAGAAAAGAAGAGAGAGCGAGACGTCGTCGTGATGGTCTTTTATCGCCTGGAACTGCATGGTACCAACCTTTGTACTTGCTGGTGGTGAATTCGTGGTGGCCTAAAGGGTCGTGGCGGTTGCCACATTAGTTTTCGCGGAATATCATTATAATTCAATTCCTTATATCCATATGGATTTCGGTACTTACTTGTATAATAGTAATTTATTATGCACTGAAAATTTTGATTTTTATTATATGGAAAGATTGTATTATTTTTTTGATTGTTTCTTATGCGACCTAATTATATGTTAACTGTACTTGCACAGATTTACTTTCATTAGGTTTTATGTTCCTAGTTTGGGGCCAATTATTTTCGTTATCACTTGCTTGTTGTAATTTTTGACTTTTTCGTGGTGTGTACTGTCAAATAAATTTTGATGACGTCAATTAACTGTGTTATTGGATGTATTATATCAGGCTATTTAAATATTTCTAGTATAACTTGTGAGATGGGAAAAGAAGCCAGGCCATAGCAGCAAAGGCGCCAAGCCACAACTCCCTGTTGTGGCTATAACATAAAACTGCAAGAGCCTTCTAAGAATTTGTAACGTGCGTATCCTATTCAAGTGCAAGATTCATAGTAAGAAGAGTCTTTCACTCGCTTTCAGGGAAACCAACTCTCAAGTAGAATTTCAATTCCGATGAAACACATTGAATGGATTGTATTTTCACAAAAATCAGGCACCCAATATTGTAAGTAAAGCCTCAAACTCATTTCATATTTTTTCTTCACCATATGTACCAATTTATAATTTGTAATTCAACTTTAGTCAATCCTTTATAAATATTTTTTTCATTGTTATCTATTTTGTTAATTGTTTAAATAAGCTAACTCGTCTTTGCCCATTAATTTTCTTTGTTTAATAAATTTTAATAATTCTTTTTAAAACATTCAACATTTGGGGATGTCATAAGTGGATATATTTATATATACATAACAGTTAATATATTGCATTTCATGTTTAAAAAAGAAAATCAAAATATCGGAGATTTTAAAAATGTAGACTTCAAATATAATTCGACAGTAATATTCCGAAAACTAAATGGTATGCCATAAATATGTCATACGGACTATCCTAAAAATATAGTGGTTTAATATAAACAATGTTATTTTGAGTACGTTTCCCACATTTATAACAAAACTATTTCTATATTTTAACAAAATATTGGTTCTTAGGAAAATAGTTTTTGGTTTGTTCCCTAAAAATAACACTATTTCGAAATATGATTATTATTAAAAAAAAGATTTGACTACTACAATAACTAAACAAATTAAATCTAATAAACATCCGTATTGATATTTGTCAATATCAAGTAAAAAAAGCGACTTTTTAGGTGTTCATTACTTTGAAGACAAATAAAAGTATATAAGGTTGTTGAAAAATATTAATATTCAGAAAAGTTTTTTGAAGACTACAAAATGCAATTGATTTATGAAATATATCAGTTTGTATAAAAATATTGACATTTGAGAAAAAATATCAAATTATAGATTCGATTAGATTAGATTTATAATTTTTATGACCAAAAATAACTCATTGGTTTGTCAAAAAAATATTGATTGGCTGAAATTTTTGCAAAATATTAATATTCTTTGGATCTGTTGCTCCGAAGGGCAAAAAGGTTACTGATCTAAAAAAAGACGATTTGTTGAAAAATTATCGCATAAAAAATTTACAACATAAATATAAAAATTATGGGTCAAAAATAGATATATTTTTTTACAACCCTTCGTTTGTAAACCTAAATATTTGAAGCAGATCTAAGTGGACTCCGTTGAAATTTATCACTGCAAATAGCCTGTAAGTTGCCTTTATTAATACTTATCTTGATATTCAAATTCAAATTATATGCGAATGATTCATACTAGTTAATTTATAGATATTGTGTTATTATCAGTATACTAATAGTTTCATCAATTAATTACTTCTATTGTTAGGTATCGAAGATACTTTACATTAGCATATTAGGTTCACGTATTAATATGATTATTTTTTCTCACAAGTGTCAATAGAAATTAGCAATTCTCATTCCTTCTGTTATCAACTTATATCTAGAATTTGTTATTTGTGTCATCGTTACCATTGGCATTATTAGCTGTACTACTATACTACACAATTATGAAATAGTTCTAATAACTAGGTTTTATCACTTAAGTTTTTTTAAAATTATTTAATTACCTTATATATTTTTAATAAATTATCCTATCCATGTCAGACATAAGATACAGAAAAGTCTGTATAATGTTGTTTAGTTATGAGCTACGGAAAACAAAAACGGGATAGAGAAAGTCTAAGACACAGAAAGTATCGGAACAGTGATTTCTAGTATAATTTTAACTAACTTCTTCTCTTAATATATCCAGTAAGAGTAATAACCTGTAATAAATCTGTTCAGGGCTAAATTTAATTAAATTAAGGAAATAAGTTTGCAATATCCAAGATGTGTGTACGAGACATGCAGGTGTGGTAGACAAATAAAAATGACCACCACACACCCAGTATTATTTTTACTTTTATTTTTAAGTCGGTTAGACCTCCAACTATTACCATTTATCTAAAATAAATGGCATATCAGGAATCAGATTTAATCAAATTAATAAATTGTTAGGTATTGTATATAAAAACTGAAAATTACTATTTATAATTTATAGAATATATTTCCTTCGTCGGTTCATTGTAGTTGATTTCCATTACTTCTTGTGGAAGCTTTAATAATACATAAGGAACAGGCAAAATAAAAAGAACACGATGCAATATTGTATATTTTCTTGCATGTTGGCCATACTGTTTTTGTGTAAACAATACGACGCTGTTGTATTTCTCAGATTATATGTAAAATCTTGTAGGTTATATTTTATTATATTATAAAGTTCGACAATGCGAGAGGGAAAATCCCTAAGTTAACACTAAGATGCGAAAGAAGTGGTGCAAGGATTATAAAATTTTGATACGTGGTGATCGGAATAATGTGAAATGTTCCGAGAAATCATCGTTTCATTGCTTTCCACACCCTGTCGGAGAGAGTGAAGGGTAGATCTCTATTTCCAATATTATTTTTAATACAAGTATGGGATAGAATTCCATTGAAAACTACTCAAATATTTGACGAATCTATCCCCCTAAGAATTGCAGCTGTTTTTAAGGCAACTCATGGTTCAATATCCCGTTAATAAATTAATATTCCCTAGATTGAATATGTTTGAATATGTAGCAGCTTAATTCATACATTGGGATTATAATTATTTATCAAGGAAACTAACTTTATTACTTTTAAAATTATATTCGTCCCGAGTTTGTTCGAATTTAGTTTGTATGCATTTATATAGTGTCATATGTGTTCTATGTATTGTCGTGCAATATATTAACTTTATAACATCACAGATAAAACACGAAAAATCTATATTTCGGATTCAATTAGTTAAGAAGCTAAATCTCCGATGTGATGGATGTAGAAATTATTAAGAAATATTCATGTATAGCAACGAAATGCTCCAATCATATCCAAAATATAACTAAAAGCGGCAAGTTTTATTGCTAATATGATAAAATGTATAAAATATATGATAAAACTTTTATAAATATATAGGTATTATTTGTAACATTAACTTACAATGAACAATTAGCATTATTCTTTTGCTAACAGATGGCGGTACTCCATTGGACGCTATGCACAGATATGGACCCATTTGAAGACGGTTTACCTTCTGGATATTTAAAACTGGACCGTCGAAACTTGAAACTGAAACAAATATGCATTATAAGTATAATCAATGTTTTCTTTCTATTGATCATATTTAAAAAAAAAACTAGAAAATAAAGGACATCTGGCAACCGTTGCTTAAATGAAATCATTCTAAAAATCGAGGTTTTAAAGCATTCATTAAAAGTTATCGAAAGTTGCGATTACCGAAAAGCCGAACCGTTGAAATAAGAACAGGCATCCGTATAGGGTAGCGAATAATTTTCGGTTTACTCTATCTAAATGGTTTAACTCTTCTATCTCGACTGGAATTGCGTCCATTACCTAAATTGGATCTTTTCATTGATGCAACCGTTACGGGGACACGTATAGCGGATTTCGAGATTAAAGCCGACATTATTACGGAAGATTCCGGCTTAAAATTGCATCATAATTTCCTTACAGTGGAACTATTGATTACAAAATATAATATGGAGTTGTATTTGACTAGATTATCGTTATTATTTAATTCATAATTCTTATTCATACTTACGTTTTTCATCTTAAGAGTTCAAATTTATTACACAGTTAATTTTTTTACTGAATATTTCAAATATTACTTAAAAATTATTCAAGCGTCCTTCTAAAGACAAATAAAATAAAATTAACAGCCTTCTAATTTCTAAATATCAAATGCATCTGCAATCTGAAAAAATTACAGTCAGAGAAGTTAAACAGACAATAATGAGAGAGATATAACATATTGTAAAAAAGCTCCTGGATACGATTTATTAACCGAAAACATCTTGCAAGAACTATCAGAGAAGGATGTAAAATTATTAAAATTTATATTTAACGGAATACTACGAATGCATTATTTTCTTAGAGTTTGGAGAGTGGCAAAAATAATAATTATTATTCCCAAACCAGGAAATATACCAGAATATTTCATATTCTATCGACCTACAAGTTTACTAGCGATAATCTAAAAAATGTAGAGAAATTATAGTTAAAGAGAACACTAACTTTGGTATCGTAATTAACATAGGAATATAGAACAACTTTTACAAGACTTTTAAACAAACCAAATATATAACAAATCTATAAATATGTAATTAAATATATAATGCTTTTGATAAAGTATAGTGTTGAAATTTAATTTAGAGAAACTCCCCCCTCAGCCACATCTCCAGTTACTAAAATCTTACTTCACAGATAGATATTTCACAATAAAACGATGAAAGACGATAAACCTACTGAATAACACCCAATAACTTTCGAAGATTCAACAAGAGCATCAGAGAATCTCTAAACATACATTGATTAAATATAACTATGTCATAAATATACACAAATACAAATACAAATAAAATCTGGCTATGTAATATTCATTATCTATAGAAGAACATGCCTACCTCTGAATATCAATAATTGTCAACTTTCGCAAGCTGAGGTTGCTAAATATCTTGATGTACAGCTAGACTGATGCCCAACTTAGAAGAGGCACATACTTGCTTAATGAAAATTACTTGGACTTGTGTGCAAATTTAAATATTAGATAGCAGGGTATTGCTATACGAATTAATACCTCAGCATATTTGGTCATGTGGAAACCAACTAGGGCGAATTGCTAGCAAGTCTAATATAGTGGTCATACAAAGGTTCCATACCAAAAGTCTCTAATGAAGTGCCACAACGCAATATTACTCTAGAACTCATAATAAGTGTAATTCATAATGTTTGTGTTAAGTATTTTAATAGAGGTTAATTCATCCCAATGTGCTCGCTAATCAGTTAATTGTGTGGCGTGATAGTGAAATAGCTTAAATTAAAATGTTTAACACCATCCGATCCGATCTCATTTTAGGACAAATATAAAGTCTAAAATAAAATTTACAATGAAACTTCGCGTATCTGATTGGGCAGTTGCATGTTCTTGCATGTTTGTTCATCTTTCAGGCAACATGGCGATACGGTGTCCAAGAAACACGAAACCAAAACGATTAAACAATCCTAGGAAACTAATTTGGAAATTATTTTTTTAAAATATTTGGTTAAGTAAAAATTCCATAAAAAAACATTCAATTAATGAATCTAAGATTTGGAAAATAAAGTGTATGTGTATATATGTGTATATTGACGTAGAGTCAATATTTTTTGATTATTTGTCAGCTGATCATCAAAATCATCATGTCAGCGATCAAAAATATAAAAAGAATATAGTTTTAAATATGTATGAAATGATAGTATACGCTATATATATATATATATATATATATATATATATATATAATAATTAACAGCACCGATGGAGGCCCTGATAGTAAATGTATTTGATATAACATATAATAAAGAAAATATCCATTAACATACATTTCGGTAACTCACGAAACTCTTGTTGAGTTTGGACCTACATTAGATTAGATTAGATTTAAGTTAATAAGAAATTATGAATTCTTATATGTTTTACAATATAATTACTAGAGAATATCAGAATTAGTAGGGATGATTATTTTAGTCAATATAATATATGTTATATTTAGTTTAAAGACTCTTGATTTGATAATTTTTTTATATTGAGCCTCTAAATAACTAGGAAATGTGTAAAATTCTAAGTATTCGCTATGAATAGTCCGTTATTTTATTACTTTCATTCTCTTAAACATTCTCCTAAATTCATTATTTAGGAGATATACAGTAGGTCAGCAAGCCAAACTATTAGTGACAATAATAAAATAATCTAGTTTTTATAGAGTTGTTTTAACTGAAATAGGTACAGCTATTATTATTTTTATTTTTGTGAAGTGTCAACACTGTATACGCGCGTCATTTGTCAATTGTGCGACGATTATTCTCAGTCATTGTCCCTTAAAACGCACCCTTTTCAGGGTCTTTGTTGTAATGTCTAAATGTTATAATTTCAATAATTTTAACTGACTTATGTGCCTAAAACAATCAAATAGTAAGTAATTCATCGTATAATAATACTTTTGCTTTGTTTTATTTAAGAATTTATATTTTATTAATAGTTAAACGCGATTACCTCCAACTTCTCAGGATTGGTAAGGCTTTGGACGAGTCTCCAGAAAAATGTAATCCAGTGGGCTAAACAACATCGAAATATGACTGGAGTCGCAGACTGGATCTAGTAAAATTCTTTTGAATAATCAACTGGTCAACAACGATTTTCTAGTGTTAATTCTATTAATTACATGTGTGATTTTCTGGAGAGTCAACCTACCAAATTTTAAGTAACAAAAGTTCTTTTATAAGACGATGCCTTGATGGACAATTCCACTCTGATTGCTTTATAGAGGGTTTTAAACACTCGACTAGTCTCACGGTGTGGTCTATTATCTCAGTCAAAGGTAAGAGATGCCCATACATTATTAAGAGGAAACCAAACAAAACCAATACAGGCGATTACTAGAAACCTGGTTACTACAGATAAATAAGAATTATATTTTTGTTGTTACTGAATATTTGGCGGAAAAACTTCGTTTTAACCCCGTTGAAATTTGGCTTGGCCAGGGAATTCGTAGACATGAATCTGATAGAAAACATGTGGGAACTCACGAAACGAGTAATTGCAAAAGAAGTGATTACCATCAAGCATCAGTTAATTGAAATTCTCATCAGGGAAAGGCATTACGACTCCAAACTCCAGAAAGATACGAAACAATGTATTGAGAGCATACACCAACACATAGAAGCTCTTATTACAGCAAAGGGTGGCATAAATATTAAAATTAGTTTTATTGTTTCTTAATAATATTAAAATTACTAAAACAAAGATTACAAAACTGTTTTCTAACTGTCTAACAAATAATTTGTTATAGAAATGCAATTAAACTAAAAAATTAAATAATCCCAATATTGTAGCTAATAATTTGGCCACTCTCTTAATTAGACTAAACTCCAAAATAAGATGAAAGTCGTACTTTTACTGCTAGTTAGTGGTACCATAATATAGTGGGGTATTTAAAAAAATTCACAAATGTTATTTATTTTATCTTCCTTTGAGAAAGTGTATTGGCGTAATCGAAAACCAAGGGTTATTGATAGATAATTTCGATCTACTGAGATGAGCAATTTACGAAAATGGTGAAATAATATTCCTAGTTGACAATTGGGCCTAGTGAAAAGAATAATAATAAATAACTTTACGATATTTTTTCACAGTTAACTAAAATTAAATAAAATCTTAAGGTCAATTAGAGGTCAAAAAGTTATATAATACTAAAGAATAAAATGTCTATTTATACAAAATGAAGAATGAGCAAGGCTTATCAAAATTCTAATTTAAATAGACGACTACATTATCAAAGAGTCTGAAATACGTGTTAGGGGAGTCACTTAAGTTACGCCATTTCGGAGTTACAATCTGGGTCATTTTTTTCTTTGTATTATCTAGTTCTTATGTTACCCAGGAGGTTTGTTTCATTCTAAATAGTAGATGGTTCTCTGTCGTTAAATAAATTTCTTTCACATGATGTTTCTTTTTGATTTAAAATAGAATTACAAAGTATATATCTCTACTTATACTTATATTCTAACTTTTTCTACAAATGTTAGTTCGTTTTTCTTTTTCTAATGTTGCTTAAATGATGCCACGACTTTTACGCTCTTTGTTAAGTCATTAATTGAACTACCAGATTGCTCTAATCACTCCATTAATTCTCAGGGGTTTATTACTTTGAAATATACACATATATTACATAAATTTTCTATTAATTAATATAACTTTCAATAATCTTCTAAGATATTAGCTTGACTCCTATAGATATTAATTACTATCACTTCATTTGATTAAAAATTAGTTTTATATACATCGTTTCCTAACAATACTTTTTTTTTAATTTAGTGAATTTTATTATAGCTATTTTAAGCTCTGTGGTGATGCACAATGATAATATATTCTATTAAAGTAAACCAGGTTTTTGTCTTAAGATCTCTCAATTAACATGCCTTTAGAAAAAAATTCAACCTTTGGATGCATACGAGGCCCAAAAATCCTTCTAAATTCTTTAATTTTGTTCCATTATTAGATCATCTGTCACCAAACGTTACTAATTAACCAAAATATTACTACAAGAGCCTAATAAGATGTTTAGGGCTCTCATTAGTTTTTCCAGATATTTCAATATTTTCAGAATATTTAAGAAATTCAGAAAATTTGGGCATCATTATGATATGAGGGTGTGTTATATTTATCGATATTAATTAACATTTATAATATCAATATTAAGTATATGCATATCAAAAACTTATCATTAGGGTTTAATTATTTTATTTGCCATGTTCTTTAACTATAAGACATGAACTGAGAGTGGTTTAGAGTTGTCAGAATCGTAAGACAAATTACTCCACTAATTTCAAAGATTAAGAAATGCAAAATTAACTAAACAAAACTGAAACTCAATAGAAGAAGAGTATGATGGAGGTACTTAATCTGAACATTAAAAGAAAACCGATTGTCGGAGATAAACATTTTTTAATATGATAAGGTTCCAGTTGACGCTATTTGATCTTGTTGAGTAATACATTTTATAAAAATGACTATACGAATTAGTCTGTTTTAATCGTTAAATTATATGTGGAATTCGGTAATAGTATTACTTGGAATTTAGTCAGGCAGCTAGAGTGTTAACAATGATTTTGTGGATCATTAATCTGATTTACTAATTATACTATTTGGTACGGATACGAAAATTGTACTAGTTGAAAAGATTATGGCACTAAGCCTCATTTAATATAATATATTGAATGTTCGGAAAAATTTATAGTGTTTCTCTAATAATAATATGAGTCAATAAATTATATAAAATATTTTCCATCAGAGTCCTAACTTTATCCTCTCAACCTTTCAGACAGTTTATGAACACCAACTAAAAATTAATATACAACCTAAACTAACTATTAACTCAACTCATTGGAGTCAAGGCCTAGTCAGCAGAGTATAGACCTAAGTTATTCGAAGTGTAGGTTAGAATATAGTATCAGCTCTCTTCCAAATATTGTTTAGCTGATCGCAAAACATAAATGGGCCAATCTGGTATAGTTTCCCAGCAATTGGTTATGAAAATTTAATACATTTTGGTTGATTCTTATTTTGGTTTCAGCAGAAATATTAAAATATATTCCAATGGTTATATAGAATTTCTCTGGTCGCGTGAATACTCCTCTATGGCGTAAATTTGCTTTGAATTAAGTATATTAGTAAATATAAAACACATGACAAAAACAACGATTTTATATACTGAAGCAAAATTGTGAACATCCAAAATTGTTATTTGACATATCTCGACTTCAGTTCATGTGACATTATTCTATATTATCACATGATAATTGGCATGTAATTTCC
Organism: Rhynchophorus ferrugineus; assembly: GCF_030347505.1. NCBI lineage: Eukaryota > Metazoa > Arthropoda > Insecta > Coleoptera > Curculionidae > Rhynchophorus > Rhynchophorus ferrugineus. The sequence goes on along the minus strand of NW_027472580.1, from coordinate 81,427,161 downwards.
TGGGGGGGATGTTTGAAAATTATAATAGTTTATAGACCTTTATCTCTTGAGTCAAAATTTGCTGACTCTAAAGCGTCGAAAACACATCGTCTTATAACTTCTGCAACAATATGATGATTTTCGATACCACTGGCCTTAATAAAATAACAATGACTATTATTATTGACGTTTTGAAATCACGTGGTTTTACATAGAGCCTTTTACCCACAAACCATTGGACAAAAATCAAATAGAGAACTAACAGACGCGAGAGTAACTTATTAAGGACAGAGCAATCTATTATGAGACATATTTTATATTTTTATGAGTTTTCAAGTTTTTTTTTCACTTAATATTGTCGTCACAATAATCATAATACGCCACAAAATATATTTTTACACCTTTTTCTTCTCATGTAAAGGTTTAGAAATAGTTTACTCATCAAGAGCGAAACTGTTTGAAAGGTCTTTGGAAGGTTGAACTGGGTTCTTGTCTAACTCATTTTGATATTAATTTTCTCGACTTTGCCAATTTTTATGGTCCTCTAGGCTGCTCTTTATCACTGACATCAAAACCACTACTTCTAAATCATTGAAGCCTAAACCGCCAGTTGGGATATGCTGGAGCAACATAACCATAGCTTTCAAAAAGTGCTTGAGGGGTTCGGCAGCAGAAGTTATTTCTTCTTATCAAGCAACAGAAAAAATTAATACATAAAATTTAATTAGGGTTTTCCATCTTTGAAATCGGCACCTGTATACAATGAATAACTAAATTAATTATATTGGTATTTCCCATTTTCACCATTAGATCTGAACGAAATACATTCAATCACTTAATAAAACAGAGAGAACTGGCGCATATTAGGAATATTTACGAGCAAGCGCGAAAAACGCCATGTAAGTAGAAATAATTCCCCGATAGAAAACCATCTATTTACGACAAAAAAATACCTTCTGGGCAACATAACAGCTCGATCCGAAAGGTTAAAGCGATCCGCGTCCGTACCGGCAAAAAAAGCAAATTGAAAAGATCAGAGATAACATAAAGTCAGACCGAGAATAATACGAAATCGATTCCTCTCCAGGCCGCTGATAGAGTGTCGTAATCCGACGAGCCAATTGCCTTAATGTTTTTTAATTTAGATTACGGACGCGGACTTCAAGAAGGCGCGCGGGACGGACGAAGACAAAGGAGGTGGGGTCGCGGGCCGGGGGAGACGGGGTCGGCTGTCGGATTGAAATTCACTTAAGGCCGGAATACTAATGTGGCGCCACTGTTCGACGTCGGTCTTTTAATTTCGCCAAATCTGATAGAATCAATTGCTTAATGAAAATACTTATCGGGGCTTTCCGGCTGGCTGGACCCCCTTTCGCCGAACGGTAAAGGCACGGAATACGTATGGAGGTTAAAGCATCTTTTTTATTCTCGATTCGGTTTCTCCGCACGCCGACCCTCCGAGAGTCCGGAACCCAGTTCCGCTTCCTGTTATTTAGTTTTCGTGCTCGATCGGAAATAATACATGCCGGAACTATTCCGGGAACGCTCTCGCTCTCCAGGTTAATCCGAATGGAGAAAACAAAGGAGTGATCTATCGATATCAATATTTGCTTAATTGAGTTTCGTGTTTAACAAAACTCATTATGCTAGGTAATGTTTGACCTAGATGTATATCTCAAGCATAAGTATTAAATACACATATAAAAATACTAGTTATACCTGTTCAAATAATTAAACTGTTTATTAGTAGTTGGTAAATATGGAAACTTGTAGGAATTTGTAATGTTTAAAGAAAAACATTTTTTTTCAATCTCAATCATTGATTCGGTAGTGTGAATAAAGTTTTGTATGAAGTTGTAGATTTCAGGAAGCTGCGAGCTGTGAGCTGCAGGTTTTCGTAAGGAGTAAAATGATATTATGCATTGTTTCCTCACTGCAGCTTTCGGTTTGTTCTGAATCAAACGTTTAATGAGTAATGTAAATTCGTTGAATCTAGCTGGACAAATATGTGTTACAGTAAAACTGATTTTTCAAAATATATTAATATATTATAGCCAAATTGCCAAAACAGTAAAAATGAACTACTATAGCATCTTCTGGTTGGCTTTTGATATTTGAAAATATCATTTGACAATCCATCGACAAATCAGAATATTATTGTATTAAGTTCCTATATATACAAACGTTCAATGCGAATATTTTCAATAATAACAAGGACGTGTAGTAGGTACAAATTACCTCTAATCATAAAATTATTAATGGGTCTGAAATCTCCATAACCCGTTGATCACTTTAATGGTGTTTGAACTCAATGGCGGTCATATTGATCGAAAAATGGCATTTGGGATTAATCTGTAAGATGAGCAAATTGTTACCGCGTAACTATTGTCAATTGCTGGAGTCATATTTATTCGGAAGAAAATTTAGAGTATCGAACGAAATGGCGTTCTCGACATTTAAAAATATCTCGGCTGGAGTTCCACAAGGTAGCGTCTTAGGACCTCTCCTGTATCTGCTCTACACTGCTGACATTCCAACAATAAAAGAAACACTTCTTGGAACCTTTGTTGATGACTCAGTTATTATGGCAAAAGATATATCTCTGCCTAGGGCAATAGAAAAAGTGCAAGTGGCAGTCAACAAAATCTGCAAATGGACAAAAGATTGGAAAATTCAACTTAATAGCTCCAAATCTGTCCACGTTAATTTTGCATTAAGGCGAAATAATAAAAACTTAATTATATCACTCAATGAATGCCCGATTCCTCAAGCAGAATCAGCAGAATACTTTGGAATCCATCTTGGCGGTAGATTATATTAGAAGCATCACGTTAGACAAAAAGCAAAACACATTAGAACCAAAATAAAAGTACTATACTGGTTAGTCGGAAGATACTCTCAACTTGATCTAAAATCAAAGAGGTTGATCTATAATACAATTATAAAGCCAATTTGGACCTATGGGGTGCAAATATGGGGTTGTACTAAAAATTCAAATCAGTTAATCATATATCAGATAATCACCGCTGTCAAAACAAGATTCTTCGATTGATTACCAATGCCTATCGCTATGTAACCAATGAAGAACTGCACGATGACCTGGAAATCAAATGGATTTGCGAAGTTGTACAGGATTTCGCCTTGAAACACGAAAGAAGATTACTAAATCATTCTAACGTGGAAGCAATACAACTGCTGGACAGCGCACAGGATGTCAGGAGATTGAAACGAACAAAACCATACGAACTTGTGTGAACATTTAGTGTGTATTATTAATGTAAACTATAGCTATAAGTTAATAATTAATAAATAATTATAATTTTATAATTGAGGAATACATACTGATGTATTTTCTCGCACTCGTCTTGCTTGTTAATTAATCCAAGCACATAGGAAAAGTAGTAATAAATTAATTGTAATAATAATAATAATTAAGATTGTACTAAGCGTATCTAATAAAGATGTTATAAAAAAAATATTGATCGAAAAAACTGATTATGTATTTTTGAATAAATATTCACACTCACTGACAGATATGGTATTAATTTTTTACTAATTTATAAAATGCTTGATGATTTCTTAAAATATCAAACCAAAAGACCCAGAGACAATTAATATTTAAAGGGTTCTCAAAATAAAACCTACGTAAACGAAAAAATGTTGTGTGTGTGTTGTGTTTCAAAGTATGCAAATCAGGGCTTTACTTTTTGAATACAAAAATAACCTAAGTATAGGTCTTGTTAATTTTTTGGTGTTGCTGTCTGCAACAAAAGACATGAGCATATATTACAAGCACTGCACAAGTACTGTAGTAATCATGAATGTTGATTAATTATTTTTAGACCAAACGTATATGTAAAGTAATGAACTAGCTTAGGAATCAAGTCATTCTATTTCAGAAAAATAGTTTAGATATACCAAGTGTACCGGAATGTCGTAACCGTTTTTTTCTAACAGACATCAAGCTTCAAAGATATATATGCTAGATTTTGCGAAAATATCACCGTCATAGATTTATACCTGTCTGAATTTTCACTTTTCTTATGGAACCAAAAGAAAAAGAAAGAAATCTTTAACATTAAAAACATGTGAGGCTTAGTTTCGAACATTCAAATATGGTGATTTCGGTGTGCCAGGCAATCACAAGTTTTGGCGGACTGGACCGAAAAGTGATTGGATGGTGATCTAACCAAACTCATAAACAATTGGCAGAAGCGTTAAATGTGGCCACAAAACGATTTGTGACTGATTACGAGCAACGGGCAAAATCCAAAAGATGGGAATATGGATGCCACATCAAATGCAGACAGGTAGGTAATTAAAAATATAAACATTGTGAAATGCTACTTGAAAGGAATAATTGGAATTGAGTGGATTTATTTTTAAAACCTTAAGCGCAAAAAATCATGGTTATCACCTGAAGAAGCCAGCCGATCAACTCCAAGGCCTAATCGTTTTGGTCGCAAGATAATACTTTGTGTTTGGTGGGACCAGAGTGGCGTGTTGTACTACGAACTGTTGAAATCTGAATAAACAGTTAACAGTTAGTGCTACTAGCAACAAATGAACAATTTGAACTATGCTTTGATCAAAAAACGTCGAGAGTGAGTCAGAATAAAGGGTAAAGTGATTTTGCAGCACGGTAGCACTTCACTGGGGTATATTATCGCATCCTCCGTACTCACACTTGGGTAAGAAGTGTAGAAACAAGTAGACATATTTTTCAATTTTCTTGAAAATTATGTTTTTTTTTAAATAACCGATAATTATTTTCCAATACATCTTTTAGTTATACGACCATGGATGACCTATCATATCTTAAGATAAGCAGTTATATTGATGGCACTTATCCATCCTTAGTAAATAGATGTCACAGATCGTAGCTGACTTATAGTTTTAAATAAAATAAACATATATTAGTTTTTTGTTGTTGGAAGAAAAGCTTTTGTTGAAAATATCAATGTTATATATTTTTATTTTCAGTTGTTTATTAATTTGTATGTTTCTTTATGATCTTAATATTTATAGCTTTGAAGCTATAATCATTAAGATCGGTAGAGGATTGATGATGTAGAGCTCCTCTTGAATATGTTTTCGACTAATTCTGTACAAAAATCTAGAATTTCGAAATTAGTCTTATGTTAGCCATCATTGCTGCAAGAAATAAATATATGCGGAGGACGATATTTTAACTTAATATATAATAGACCCAATACGTTCAGATTGTGTTAATTTTAAGGAAATCTGGACTTACACATTCTACCGACATATGTAACCGCTAATAGCTTTATTTGGTATAATCATGGTTACTGTTTAGCGGCAATTAGAATTATACAACAGCACAATCCGCAGCACACATATGCCAATGAGATGATCTCGAGTTTTCGGCCTTATCTGTAAATTGAAATAGCCCACTGTAGATAGAGCTCATAAAAAAAGGAAAACGCACTATAACTATGCCAATTATAAAATTGCCCGCATGTTTACTTGTTTACTCAAATTAGTTTTTTGTAAAGAAGACATTATTTTAATTCTATTTTTTGTAGCATGTAAAGAGCCACTAATATAATTCATCATAAAGTTAATACGTGGCATCTATGTTTTTACTATATCCTATGATATTAAGGAATTAATCATGAATTACGAAATTATGAAGAAAAAATATAACTATCCAGATTACAGTAGTTGAGGCGCGATTGTTGAATAAATATTGAACGATTTCCTTAAATGATTCTGTAGGAATGTCGGCATTTTGGATAGAAGGTAGAAGAATCAGTTCCACAAATGCATAGCGATAGAGGCGAATGGCCAAGGTTAGTCTTAAAATAGAGAAGATTTGAAGACCTCTCACTCCGATAGATCCACATGTGTTGAAATCGATTCTTTCTAAACGTCGGCTAAAGGTAATATGATCATAATGATGATGAAGATAATATAATTTGTTTTCAATATCTTTTAATGTCATCCAAGACTAAATCCCTTGTAGATGTTATTTAATAGTAGAGTATCTATCAATGTTTAGTGGTAATAATGCTATAATGAAAATGTAAAAATATATATGCATACGTCAAAATAGAACAGATTGCCCGGCAATAAAAGGTCTATTTGTTATTGAACGTTTTCTGACCGCGTCCCATTTTAACAATCATATCTAGATCTGGGTGTGATATAAGGAACGGGGTTCGAATAACAAACATTACCCTAAGGTTAGTTTGCTGGAATCCTCAGCGATTACGTAGAATACCATATCGTTTTTATTATAATGTGGAAACAAATTATTGAAACCCAGCACAACCCCTATTGACGTAAAGCCAGGGCTGTTTTTGTGCTATATATTTTTTGCGCCGTGTTTATTTTTCCTCCATTGTAGATTCGAATTTATATTAAAGCCAATGCAAACACTTTTAAAAACCGACACTGACTGTTTTTTTTTAACCATACCCACTCGTGAACGATTGAGCGAAAACGTAAAAACGTCTCATATCGCTTCATCCAGTCCGTCGAAAACCCGAAACCTAATGCGGTTTCCGTTATTTAGTTTTTGGTAGTTGATCGGAAATAGGTCGAACTAAAACAATTCCGACGAAAATTCACCCGCTAAGAGATTAAATAAAAATTACACCGAACACAATTTCCAATATTGCGTTCTTTATATTTCGTTTTCTTATTATTCGAGGAGGTTCTTTGAACTTTTTGCTCGTCGAAAGCTTAATATAGTCTTTTGTTTTGTAAGGAACTTTGTAGTGGGCGTCCTTCTTTTTGAGTCTTTGGTTACATGAACAATTTCATACTATGAAGAGAAATTTGAAATAAAATCAAATAACGTGTTGATTGTCTTTGATTTTAAAACTATATTATAAAAATTTTTTGTAAATAGATGTAATTAATTAACAGAAATTGACCAAAGCTTTATATATGAGTGAATAACTAAAATTGTTGATATTAGGAAACTTATATTATTGATACAATTTAAAGAAATAGCTATTCACTACAATACATTTTAAACTATTTTTCCCCTACCTAGTCCAACCAGCTATCTACATGTATAATAGTAATACACCTTCCTTGATTTTACCTCATTTTTTGCTTTGGGATTGCTTTTTGAGGATCGAGATGCAGCCAGTAACCAGTTTAAAAAAGACAAGAGAAAACATTTTTCAATGGTTTTTACGGATTTTCTAGTAATATTTACACCTCCTGTATCCAAGAAGTTTACCTGCTGTTTCCCATTTGCTTTAACCTCTTCAAACTAATCTAATTCTTCTAAGATAAAACATGTAATTTTGGCAGTGTTTTAAAGATGGCCTATAAATATTCCTGTAGTTTAGTTTAAGTCACTCAATAGGTCTCATAAATAGTCGTTGTCGAGGCAGTTTTATTAGTTTTGGAATTTAAACCGAACCTTGGTGGCGATAAACCAAGGGAATACGGTAATTTTACAGAACGATGTCAGTTCACATCAGTAATTTTGATTAAATAATGTTATTAGTAAATAACGGTATGTGAGAAATCATATTAACGTGGGAAAAAAATCTAAAGCAATCAGTTATTCGACTAGGCTCAAGGATATCATGATGAGCATATCACGTTTTTTCGTCGCACTCTTTTCAGTCCTAATAAAATTTCTCAAAATTAAATGGACGATATAGAACTTATCAAAAAGGTTTATTTGACAAAGCTTATATTTATATCTATAACTCTTGGGAACCTATATATATATCTCTATATATATATATATCTACTCCTAAATCGTTAGTCAGATTTTGAGGGCATGTTTAGGTGTATTTGAATGCGTTCCGAGATGGTTCAGTTTCCCACTTGTACCCAGTATGTTAAATTTCTTTGAATACAAAAAGATATAACAAGAAAATATCACATTCTTAAATAAAATAGTTTGTCTATTGTTAAAAATTACGTCTTATACCTAAATTAGAAACATACACACGTACGCATCAATGACATGCCCCTGTTTTGAAATTGATCTGCCACATTATAATTATTTTTTCCGTAACTGTCGTTTCCAGGTTTTCTCAAATGGATAAGTATTAAAGTAGCCTTTAAAAAATGTTTAATTAATATTATCGTCGTAATAATTACTCCATTCAGAATATATCATGTACCACAAATGTGGAAGGTGGCTAAAATAATTATGATCCCTAACCAGGAAACCACGTTATAAACCAGCGGCAAACCGACCAATATCACATTGCTAACAATATTCAATTAATTTGAAAACTTCTACTGAAAAGTATAAGACCAATCATTGACACAAGGCATCCAAGTTGATTGATAATTTATTTCCAGGAAACAACATTGCGCGATTGATCAGGTTCACAAAATCGCGAATATCATAAGAAAATCACTAGAAGAAAATAAAGTTTGTTCCACAATATTTTAAGATATTGCTCAAGTTTTTGATAAAGTTTAGCATGAGAGTCTAAAGTAGAAGATTAAAATGCTTCTCTCTGATCAATATTAAAAAACTAGAATCATACATAACTGACCGATACTTAAACCATGTGTAACCAATAACTGTTGCCACAATATAATGTTGGATAGAAAAATGGCCCATTAATATTAATCAATGTAAAAAGCCATATGTTAAAAAAAATTTGAAAAACTCTGAAGCTGAAATATAAAAATTGGTTATTAGATAGAGCCCTGTCAGTATTTAATAAGCTTTTGCTTCACCAACGAGTCTTGAAACCAGTGTGGACTTATACACAACGTATTCTACTTTGAGGTTTTAGTAGTCAAAATATGATGCTATGATGATGATGATGCTGATGATGCTTTGTAGTACATACATAACGACAATCTGCGTAAGGACCTGTAGGAAGTATCCCTTCATAGCTCAAAAACATGAACAAAGGCTCCATCAGTAGATCAGTGTTGATGTCCTTTAGCTACTAGATAATTTTTCTATTATTATTTAATTAATATATTGTTACTAGTCGTCTTCGTCTAACCTACAATTTGTCTTTATGCTAACTTAAATCTAGGTATATAACTAGGAGGACCGATCGGCCCTAACTCAGTCTCTGGTGAAATAATGTTTATACATGTCACAGCTGAATTTTTTAATATATGCACCTCACTATACAACATTACACAAGATCAGACGGTTTGATAGTTTTGAGTCTGTGTCCTGTTATAGTGTTATCCAAAAGTTGCAATATTTCAATATTAGTATGATAATGGAGTCTTTCCTCATGCCCCCTTGCAATTCTCATGATTTCTTGACTGACTCTGGGTATCTGAAGGTCTCAATGTAGGTAATCAGTCCTATAATATTTGGGTGCACTCACAGTACCTCTCAGGATTTTGTTCTGAAAAATTTGTATTTTATTAATGTTCCTCTTTGCAGAACATCCCCATAATTGAACTCCGTATATCCATTTAGCTTTCAATATTTGCTTATATAATAGCAATTTATTATGTACTGATAATTGTGATTTTCTTCCAATTAGCCAGTATATTTTCCTATATCTCCTAGATAATGATGACAGAACTTTAAAGAGAGTAAAGACATTTGATCTAATTAATGGAAGTTATGAATAAAACCTAGAGCACTGTAAAAATGTTGACATTGTTGTTAAGCCTTATTGTCTATCATAGAATAAATACTTTGTAATTTTAAAACCGTACCAAATTAGTATAAAAACATATAGCTTATTAGTGTTAATTTACTAAAATTAAATAATAGCAAGATGCATGAAAACATTTTTGAAGCTATGGGCGATAATGTAATGTATGGCCATTAATTGTAAGCATTATTCTAAAAATTATTATTTTAACTAATGGAAACAATATAATAAGTATAAGTGTCGGCACTTCCTAATAGACTGTCGAAAGGGTAAGCATTGCGACCTCTGTGGTTTCGTATTTATTTTTAACACTGTTTAACTCTGCATGTAGAATATATTAAATGCTATTAAAAAAAATTACATCACCCAATTTCAACCACTGTAAAATTTGCAAACATATTGTCTAATATAGTTTATAAAAATCCCTTTTAAACTTGAGACATTTCTCTTTATCATTTTACTAATTAACATTACATTAGTTAAAAATAGATAGAGTCTTCAATTCAGTCTGATGCGTCCGAATATGTAACCGAATCAGCGTATAAAATTCGGATTATGTTGGTTCTGGTCGATACTGTTGTCACACATCAATATACATTTATTTAAACAACTGTAACGAACAAACTATTCTGGCTATTTAATTATTTCAATGAATTACAATTAGATGTATTTGTTTTTGTGTCTTTATTTTATTTACCGTAGAAATTTGTACTAAAAAAAACTTAAATTTGCCTCGTCGATGTTATTAAGAGATATAGATAGATATTAAGAAAATTTGTAATTTTCCATTAAAAATGTTGTATCAGAAGATATTACATAAATTTTCAAACGAGGTTAAAATCTCCTATGAGCCTTTTAGAAATGTACATATACGTGTTATGCATTTATGCAAATTAAGTGATGATTTCCAATAAACCTACAAATTGACCCCTACAAGAGTAAAAACTTCTTCATCGCTGCTCGGTATTTAATAAAGCCCTGTTAACATATCCCAGATAAATAGTTCTGAACGGTAACAAAAACCAGATCAAAGAGCATTACGCTGAGATGCCAGTATCATTATAGCCGCTCCGTAGCACACTTCACTCGGAAGACAAATAAACCTAATTAGTCAGTTATTCTGCTTTTGCGAATCACATTGTTTCGCAATCCGGAGACGGGAGTTCTCCGTGGCATAAAAAACAGTTTTCGTTAATCCTTCAGCTGTTTGTAAATTGGCCCTCTCGCCGACAACGAGTCCTAGAACATTCTCGCCCAACATTAGCATTAGCAATTAGTTCTTTTTTATGTCTATTAGTTCTCAATTAAATTGAGAACGAAATTGTTAATGCAAACTCCCTTTCCATGAAACAATTTTGAAGGACTAATCGAGCTAGATATTTTAAAAATTTTCATTATACTTATAAGTTGTATCCTATAGTAACTTTTAAATTATAGAGTAATGTATTTTATTGATAAATAAATAAAAATAAACAAGAGAATCAATAAATACTGACAAAAATGAATATGAACATAACTGGCGCTATATAATTTGTAAGGTTTGTAGATTATATAGATCATGGTATAGTCAATTGATTCTGAACTAGTATCTACATAAGTGTATATGGTTTTAGACCTGAGTAGTTCTGAATAATACAGGCTCTAGTATTCAAAAATTTCACTAAATTAATTATTTTACTGTTTTTGATCATCAACGGCCATTTATTGAATTAACAAGTATTAATCTCAAATGAACACAGGTTGAACTGAGTACTTTTTACTGCTTGGGGTCTGTTTTACGCATTAGGGTTCAACAGTTTCGCTTATCATGCCTTCGACACAAAATCCTTGCTATCACATTCCTGATTTTTGCTACATCTTGGTGTTGCCGCTATTCTTGCCATCGCCCATGTCTCCCAAGGAAAAATCAAGATGTGGATGCAGAAAATATATCTTGAAAGACATTTGAACTCCTATCTTGTGGTAATTTTGCAATACATTTTTAATTATGTACATGCAATCTCACAAATTACCAGATTTACCGAGCTATATAGACAAACTTTAGAACGATGCCCTTGCTGCTGCTTCGCTAGACGTCAAACATCTCGTAAACCTTGCATCAGCATCGCAACAACATTCGGATATCATGCCTGACAAATATTCCTCCTTTGATTTTTGAATTTGATCTTTGAACTGAACTGTATTTTGTCAGCTACATAATTTTTCTCTTCTCTACATAACGTTGATACGGAAAATGAAAATTAAACATCATTTACCAAGTGAACACTTGTATTACACTTATTCTACACGCAGTTTTTCAAAACAATCTCTGTACCCTTGAATTGTAGTGCATTTATGATTTTTCGACGTTTACAAAGCAACATCCATAAATGTAAACGAAAACAGCTTGAATCGACTATGTAAAGTTGTCTCTGTATTTTCACGCTTTCTAATCACAGCAGACAAAAATGTTTAATGCAGCGTCGTCAGCTGAAAATACGCTAAACAACAGGGATTGATGCAATTGGCGCATGCGTACAGTAGGCTAAGTTTACAACAATAATAATTAAATTGTTGCGTTATTCTTAGTACTGTAACATACATTAGTTTTAAAATATAAAAGAAGAAAGGTAAGTTCGGAATTTAAGGTTAAATTTTATATTGATAAATATCCAGATAGCATCAATTTTGTTTATAGTTGATAACCGCTAAACTTGTAGCAAAACATTTCGGACAAATAGGAGTCAACATATGCCAACTTCATTTCACCCGGATATAGCAGTTATTTGTATTATTATTGTATATTTGTTAGTATCTGGAATTTTGGGGTATTCTTGAAATACTAACGTAGCGACCTTGATGCATGTAAATAACGGTTAACAAAATACCCAGAAATATAATCCCAGATGTTGAACACGGGCGGGGTGCATAACATTTTGAATTGAAGGGCTTTGGGCAGCTTCGGTCGGATACCGTCCTTATTTGTTTTTTCTGAATTACCGTAACGTATGTGTCTACGGATTAGCCACAGAGCAGCTCCAGAATCTAGGTACCGATTGCAGTCACCGTAGACTCGTCATGTCTTCACCGAGGTATCAGAATTGGCAACGTCTCGTCGTCGAAGAAATTAAGCTACCACGTTGTCGAACAATCGATCCTCCCACAGCATCGATTACGGGAGCCCTGTCCGAAAAATAGCTTGTTTTCAACGTCGTCAATGGACCACATTCAAGTGCTAAAGCGACGATGTAGCTACAGTATCTGTAGGACCGAAAGATATTAACAGCCGTACCAGACCGCAACTTTACCAACTATAATCGTTTTGATTTATCATATGTTTCAAAGCCCTTTTCATGCAGCACATTTTGTTTGATATATCAGTATTTTATATTTGATTTTTTTCCCTACATTTTTGTATTTTAATTGTTTAAAATAATTCTACTTGAGGCACGTTGAATTTTACATCGTGGAATAACTATCAACAAAATACCCAGAAATATAATCCTAGATGTTGAACACGGGCGAGGTGCCAGCAGCGACGACTAGAATAAAAAGCGAATAGCTGGCAACCCCGAGACGTTTATTTGGGATGTTATTGAAGGGTATATCCATGATTCAGTTACAAACTATCGTTTGGTTTAGACGTGCCATCATCGACTGCCTAAGCCTCGTCACCAGGTAACACCGCTGCCATCCGTTTTATCTATTTTGTATTTTCCACATTTTTTTATTATTTCAATAAATAACGGTCACATAACCTAAAAACACCTCTGTTTCATTTGGTTTTACCTCCAATCACTGATCCATATCAATTTACCCTAAACTAATAAATATCTCATGAAAAATAAATCTATTGATATTATTAATATAAATAACTGCCAATATATCAATTTGATTTCTTAGCCCAGTTTAGCAATTATTTTTTCAATAATTTAGTCTTATCATGTTTATAAATGATTAGAGTGATATTTTCTATGTATTGGTAAATAAGTGCCTCTAAAACTTTCGCATAACACGGTCACCAATTTGAAGTAAAAAATTATTTAATGTAGATCCCAAGAAACTAGCGTATCTGCTTAAGATATTACTATACTAAATAAATTTAGCACAGTTTTCTACGTTAAACAATTTCTCTTTCTGACGCAATAGTTCCTCTACCAACATTTTTACGTCATTTCCAAGTAAAAAAATGAAAATTGGCAACCCCTACTCATTTTATAAATACCACAAATATTTTTGAAGGTTCAGTTTTGAAGAAAAAACAGTGATGAATAGGACGCAGAATTACATTCTTTGTCGGGCATTCTCCGCAGGCTTGCGAACTTTTTTCGCAAAAAGTAGATTTTTAATTGTGGAGAATTTTCTGTTCCTAATTAGGTAACAATGTCGTTTAAAAGCCAGCATAACTGACTAATTAGGTTTATCTTTTGAGCGAGGCACAGAGTGGGGTAATTTCAACGCACTTCTTTGATCTGAATGACGTTGAAGCCGGTTTTAACGTCACTCGAAAAAGGTGTATCACAAAGCTTGGGAATTGTCTTGAGAATTCTCGCGAATGAATCATTAAGCGAATAAAATAGAAACGGAGGTAGTTTTAAACTTTCATAGTGTATATGCTATAAGAATTTTAGATGTAATTGAAGTATATTAACCCAAACTCGCTGAAAACTTCACTTGTTTGAGGTTGAATGAAGTATATATATATATATATATATATATATATATATATATATATATATATATATATATATATATATATATATATATATATATATATATATATACATATATATTCCAGCATTTTCTACAGCTATTTTCCATATTTCTTGCGTCATGGCGATGTCATCATGAAAGAATCATCATGAAGATCTAATCCTTCATCAAATTTCGTGCTCCTTCAACAATTAAAAATCCTGTACTATACGACCCATGCTGTATCATTCTGAACAAAGACGTCTCAATCGAACTGCCACAATGTTTCCTTCACAATGTCTATGCCTGTTATTCGTTATTGCTACACATTTTTGCAACAACAACTTTAACTTCAAATTCCCGAATTCGTATTTGGGTATACTGTTGAAAATCACCCCAATTTCTCCAGAATTTTACTTTTTATTATATACATAGGAAAAAGTTAGATAAACACGATATAAACTGACAATACGAAAGAAATACATAATTTAGCGGATTTTTTTGTGAATACATCAATTTCAATAAAACAAATTGTGAGTTAATAATTTGACCGAGTTAGGAAAAAACGTCATAAGATATCACATAGTCATATCAAAGTCATCATGGGCATTACATTTTAAATAACGAGATACTAGATATGAGTAAGGGTGATATAAGTAAGTGATCGATTACATATAAGTGAATAAATATGACTAGATGTTCCTCTTAATTTTTGTAATTATTTTACAGCATTGTTGGCAATAAAACCCAAATCAGAGACCATCAGGTGTGTAATATATTAAATATTATCGATAATTGTCCTACTCGATATAATATTGATGTATTTTAATCTATCTATTTTAATCTATTTAGATTATAAATATAATGCTGAACAATACACCATTGTTGGAATCAGTCGCAAAACACAACTATATCCAACATAGCCGATTTATTAACACTTTATCAAACAAACAGAAATATATGATATATGTCGGTTTGAACCGATATATAATAACCGCTCGAATAAACACAAGTGATTCAATAATATTATTTTTGTTTTATAGTTATTTGTCTAGACAATTATTAGATAGACTCAAAAAAAAGTATAAAACATTAATAATAAATTATTATTGTCTTCATTAGACATAATATATAAAATCAACGCTGCTCTGACAGATTGTTAACTATGAATGTGTTCGACATTTTGATACATGCAAGGATGCAAATACTTTTTTAAATTAAAAATGCTTTAAAATGCGGAAGGAAGAAATGGTTACAATATAAAGGAATTATTTAGTTACCGCTCATCATCTGCATCACATAAAATAATGAGAAATGTTGATATATATTACAAAACTATTTTCAGAATGAGTGCGGTTCTTCTGTGAAATTTATTTATATGTAGAATCTCTACATATGGAAATAGAACTGTTGTATTTACGGTTCCTTAATCTATATGTAGTTATAAAGATAATACACTACATGCCGTCAGACAATAATAACGCACTTAGCAACTACTTATTTCAACCATTATTTTCTTGATTACCTTTTACTTTTAAAATCAATCTAACCAATTATACTTATGTGACAATTATTCAGATTATTATTAGCAATTATTTCAGAGAATCTATCACAATCTTGGAAGTGTCCATAGATAACTTAGGGATATGTAGCGCCTTCAGTGACGTAAGTCATCCCACCATACACTATTAGGCAATATAGGATTTAAATAGTATAAAACTAACCTATAGGATTTTTGTTCCAATTGTTTCAATTTCTGAATCCAGAGGAGACATGGATATACCAAAATGAAACATTGTAGCGCTCTCGGGAAAATGCTAATAAAAAGGGCGTAAACACAATAAAAGTTAATGAATAAGGTAAAAGAATAACATTATATTAGGTTTTGTTAGACATAACATTATTAAATATATCAGATATATTGATCTTCATGCTGGAAACAGAAATAGTCACATACCTGGGGTAGTAGTTATCCTCCAATTCTAAGGGCGTCTGAAAATCAGCTGCTAAAGAATTTGGAGAAACTATAAATCATTGTTATTGATAATGCATCATAACTAAAATGGGAAGAAAAAGATCTCAATAAGTAGACTGACAAAGACTGTAATTGAGAAATTACTTGGAAGGCACAAATTAACTCTGAAGATACAACATTAAAGTGTAACTTGTTCCAAAATCTTATTCGATAAACATATAGAACGTTTAATTGCGTTTTATGTAATTTAATTTTTTAGAATTAGGCCTGAAAAAAATACAAAGTTGATCAGAATTCTGAACGATGTAGCCACAGAGTATTACGTAGTCCTCCCTATCACTGCATATTCAATCCAATCGAATATATATGGGGCGTAAAAAATAATGGTTAGAATAGATGCTCAGGTCGAGGATACACAAGCAAGAACTGAATATGTCGAAAGATACATTGTCCACAACAACACCTTCGGTTTATATGAACTTTGTCAGACACATGGAAGAATAAATGTCAAGCAATGCAAGTGTTAGATACATTGGAACTTAACAGTTTAGTTATTCACCCAAATAGCGATTACAAAAGGGACCGTGATTGAATGCAATTTTCAGACTATGACTCAATGCTGATCACCCTAGACATGGTGATCTAGTTTTATCAAGAGAGATTTTTAGAGGTAGTAACAGACCAAATTATGGAGAAATACAGTGACATTAAAATTACATTAGAAGAAGACGCTGCATCGAAGGAAACATGAGCTAAATGTACAAGGTAATAATATACACTCCAGTGAAAGTATAAAATACATTAGTTGGAAATACATTTGTTAATTAAGTTGATTTTACCTCCAAGGGAAACCAATATATAAAAAACGCAATAATAACATAAATATAATAAAATACAACCCCAACCTACAAACTATTATGACGCTATAATTACGTCCTTCCATAATATATGCATTAGATGTACCATAATGTTAAAATAAATTATATTTGATAACACTGTATTTATTTATTTTATTTAGATTAGAATACTGTTATATGTCAAAGCCAAACTGAACTAAACTAAGAGTTGATACGGCACATATATTATATATTGATACACTGCGAAGTATTGTAGTCAGTCATCCATTCAGTTGACGAAAGTTCACTGCTTTATTCAATGAACTACACGTATAATCTCCAAAATTCACTAGCGTTCTATATAACAGGTTAACTGAAAAATCCGCCGCCCGACACATAGGTGGCGCTACTAGAAATAAATCCATACAATTTTTAGTTAGCCCTAACACTCAAAAGCTGCATGTATAAATTTGACATCTATCGGATCATCAGTTTGTGAATTATAGCACTTTGAGTGAAGCAACTTCTGTTATTGCAAATAAAATTAATAAAAATGAATTTCGCATGTTTACAGGAAAGTCAACCATTAAGAATCGTTAAATCAACCATAAGAGCACCGTAGACGGTGAACGCAGTAGACGGCTAAAGGAGGTTTTTACCAACGAAAACAATGATTGAATGAAATAGCACATACTCTAAAGACATCAAGTGAATCTATACATCATATCATTCACGAATATTTGAGTATGAGAAAGCTCTGTGCAAAGTGAGTGCCGCGCGAGCTCACTTTTGACGAAAAACAACGACGAGTTGATGATTCGGAGCAGTGTTTGAAGATAAGTGTCGATATGTAACAATGGATGAAACATGGTTCCATCAGTTTACACCGAAGTCCAATTGACGGTCATCCGAGTGGACTACACACGATGAACCCGTTCCGAAACATGGAAAAATGCAACAGTCGGCTAGCAAGTTTATGTCATCTGTATTTTGGGATGCTCATGGAATAATTTTCATTGGCTACCTTCAAAAAGGAAGGACCATCAACAGCGACTATTACATAACGTTATTGGACCGTTTAAGAGATGAAATCACTGAAAAACTGCCGCTTTTGAAGAAAAAGAAAGTGCTGCTTTACCAAGACAATGCACCGTGTCACAAGTCAGTGAAAACTATGGCAAAAATTCATGAATTGGGCTTCGAATTGATTCCTCATCCACCGTATTCTCCAGATCTGGCCACCAGTAACTACTTCCTGTTTTCAGATCTCAAAAGTATGCTCGCTGGGAAGAAATTTTCGTCGAATGAAGAGGTGATAGCCTAAACTGAGGCCTATTTTGAAGCAAAAGACAAATCGTACTACAAATATGGTATCGAAAAGTTTATTATTTATTTAATTTTATTGGTACTTTTGCCGTCTCATTATTCGTGAAGTGCACAATCACATGCAAAGTTGGGTCCTATTATTTATATTGTCACTGACTATTGTGACTATCATGTGACTTTTTCGACAGCGAAACTCGCAATATCATCAAATGTAGCCATCGTGATATTTTTCATTTATGTTATCACATTTGTATGGTAAGTAAAGAATTTTCCCCAATAAACTTCCTTGTAATACACCTGCTTTAGCCTCATTTATTGTTGAGTATTCTTCCTTGTGTTAGAATCTAAATATTCTGACTGTAATATAAGATTTACATAGCTCAGTGTATTGCTTCGGTCGCATATTCTGATACTGAACAAGGTCATTATATCATTCCATATCGAACGCTTCTGTCACTTCTAAGCATATAGCTGAACATTCCTTTTTACCTCCATAGGCTTTTTCTATTATATGTGTTATTCTAGGCAACTAGTCAATCGTCGAGTGTTTGTTAACAATACCAAACTGATGTATAGGTATTAAGTTTCTTCTCTCTATAAAATTTGGCATCAAATAATCAAATTATATTCAATTCCTATTCATTAATTGATGTAAAATATGCGACTCTTCCTTTATTATCAGAGCGCGTGCACCAGAATCCTGACAATTGGATTTTCTTCTCTCGTTTGCTCGCATCAAACGTACACCGAAAACTCCCACCAATTATCCGACAATAAAGAAGTTCCCTTCGGCGATTGTGGCGAAATAAATCGCGAATTGGGCAAACAACAAACGCAAAATCCCCGTCCGCCATCCGCTTCCGTTTAAATCAATTTCGCGCTCCTCCTTTTTGCGTAAACTAACGGCCAAAATTAAACTTTTACAACCCGACAGAATTAATTTATATCCATTTCCCTCTCCGCGTCCGCCGCCGGTCCGCGCACCCCCTTGCGCCTCCGGCCCCTGGCGCAGCCATCGCCCAATAATAATAAAAAAAGAGAAACGCCGTTTCACCCGATCGGGTAGATGGAAAAAGTTTCGCTTTTAAATGTCTACATACCGCAAAAGTTTACATTTAATTCGTTTTTTATTGGAATCCGTTCCCTATCACGTCGGCCGGATAGAATCACGACAAAAGCCGGGATACATTTCGGGAAGAAGGAGAGACGGATCTATATATTGGCAACGCGTCGTCCGCTTTATCGAGGAATTGAGGGTACTCTTTAGCAGACGAGGATGGAAATGTTTGCCGTGACAGAATGGGTTTTCCTTTTCCGGGAATAATTAAAAAAGCTTATAGTTATGTCAATGTCAACATTTTCTTAACCACAGATCAACACCAAATATGTTAGCTACAATCTTTAAAACCAAACGCCTTTGCTTTAGGTGATTATTTCATCCTTATATACTTTTTTCATTACACATTATAATGTATAATAGGTATTTTTTTGATTGTGTATTATAATATATATATATATATATATATATATATATATATATATATATATATATATATATAATCAAAACATATCAGCTATATATTATATATAGGAACAAACAAATGGAAAATCGGAAAACAAAAGGAAAGAAACTGTTATGTAGTCGTATATAAATATAGTCTCTCCAAAGAAGAAGTTAACTTACGTCATCAAGATAAACAATGTATTGTCTATTACAGTTTGTAAATTCCTTTTAATACCAAACCCTGTTTTACTAAAAGTAGCCTGCAAAAGTCGTTGGGTTGTCAAATGACTGCAAAATTCTTAATATTAGTCAGATCATAACCCGGCAAACTCTGCTTTGACGCTCTCTTTGTTTTGATATATATTTAAATTTGCTGTTTAATATTTTTGATTACTCTGATTAAAATTCCGAGGTCAAATAAATAGTCAATCAGAAAGAGATTATGTCTCTAATCAAAAATTTCTAACAGAAACCATGTAATGCGTTAGAGAGGTAAGTATTAAATATTAAGCTGCTGGGGTTTTGTTAGATTATACTTTTGGTGTGTTGCATCTGCACTGAATATTACTATAGTCACTATAACTAAGATTGTTATGATTGATTATATTATTGATTCACTGGAATGAAAGTAGTCTACACTTTGATGTTAGCTTTATTCGAGATTAGGTTCATGAAATGTATAAAAACGGTGAGTAGTTTATTTTTAATATAATTATAAATATTATATAAATAAAGAAATAATTTAGTACAATTAGTTCAGAGGTAACTGTTAGTACGGAAAGTACCAAGAGTAGGCATATGCAGCTCCTTGAGGGTTGAATATTAGATGGCTGAACAATATGGCTACTAAGTGTATCGGCCCCTCCCTATCACTGCATATTCAATCAAATCGATTTGTTATAGGATGTGGCAAAAAATTGCTACAGTGTATATGCAGGTTGAGAGCTCTTGGATATTCGGAAATAACTATTTACAATAACACCCTTCAGTTTCGATGAGTTCCATCAGATCACAGAAGAAGAAAATAATAAATGGTTGAAATATGATAGTCTTAGATTGGTAATTAATGAAACTGTCTAGAAACGGGATTATGATCCAATGCTGACCATGTCAAGACACTGCGTGGAAACAACGAAAGGTGAATAGATAATTAATATACGATAACTGTAAAAAATTATATTTGAGAATGTGAAAGATTTATGTGAACAAAAAGTTGTATAATTTTTCCGAATATATATGAGCATGTGGTTAAAATATACGAGGAAAGAATAATTAACTATTTTGCAGATATGGCCAATTCGTTAATTAGAATGCAGCGATTTAAACCTAATTTTATGAAAACAAATATGCGCAGATAACAACAGAAGAGACTAGGGAAATATACTGTGATATCAGATCGTTTTGACAAGAAAACACAGCCACAAAAGAAACAAGAATTAAATACAAAAGGGAAATATATCTTCTAAAGAAAATAAAATAAATTGCTTCGATATACATTTACTAATTAGGTGCATTAAGCTTCCAGAGATACCATAAAAGATTTTGAAAATAATTAATGTAAGTATATTAAAATAACCTAACTATTGTGGCTATTTATTTAACTACAGAGCAAGGCCTTCTATACTATATATATATTAGATGTGCAATAATGCCAAAGTAACTTTAAAACTACATCCTTAGGAGAATAAACTTAGAGTGTATATATAATATCTTCGAGCTGCTAAAACTATACTTAGATGACACACTATACCCTATTATACGCAGAACACTAGAGCTCGTAGAATTCCGCTCTAAAACATTCCAATATCAAGATTTGCACTTGATGAAGGGTATTGGCTAAAAGTTTTGTCTACGCTGATGATTGATTTTGATGAATGGTTCTAACTACTTCTTGACCAACATTCAAAAATATAACAGTTGTTTCCAAATGACGTTGTTTGACATAACGCATATTGTACAGGACAATGTCATGCTAACTATGATGCCTTATGCTATATAATATAAAGACTTTTTGGTAATAAATTTGTAACAGAAATGAGCTAAATAAACTATAAACACTCACAGAAATCTAAGCAAAAATCCAATCCAAATATATATTATTTTAAATATCTCTAATGATCTGTATCTATATAAAAATATACCATTTTTTATTATTATTATCTTATTAAACCAAAACAGAATAAGTTTTCCTTTTGTGGCAATAATTAAAAAGCTTATAGTTATGTCTTAAGGTTCTTTTAAGGTATTTGCTTGAACATTCAACACAACGGAGTTTGTTCACTACATTTTTTTGAAATCAAATAATTCTATGATAATATTTCAGAAGTGCAGTAATCATTCCAAGATAGCATACATTGTTATTTAAAAGCACATGACACGTATATCACAACAAGTTAATAATTACGACAATATTTTTTGTATAGCACTCTAGTAAATTAGCGCTAAACTAAACGTACTTATTCGGAAGATACTCTATGTCATTGTTTTTTTTATGTGCACATACTTTTACTTATAACTTCACTGAACCATTAATTTGAAATTCTATTAAAAATTTGTCCAAAACATAGCTGCTCTCGATTACTATGAAACACAAACTCATATAATCAAGGAATCTAATACAAACAATTTATGTTGAATATATTTTTTCCTCAGAGCTATTCATTATATGAAATAAATTATATTAATTACTATATGAAATATCCTTACACAATAATACAATATGCAGTATTCCTGTATGTTATACTTCTAATTATCAATATCATGTTAATCCAAGCCGTCAAAACAAAATATAAATCATCTGAGATTTACCTGCAATAATCAGAGCGACAAACTGTAAAAATTATTCTAATACATTCCGTAACTTTTCCGGAACTTGACTATAATCATCCTGAAGTATTCTTCTCGACTACGCCCTCCTCCGCCCACACCCCGATACACGACCCTTCCACAAAATGTAATAAACAAGGGCGCCACAGAAACAATTTTCATAATAATGTTACTTCATCGTCCCGATTTAGACCTTTTCCGGCCCGAAAAATCTTAAGGAAACCTCCCTCCAATTTAACCCTTAACGCAACGTTATTTTTAACAGACCGCTGGAATTCCGGAAAATTTTCATATCTTGCCGAATGTTTCGGCGAAGGGACGGGAAGGGTTTGTTCGGTACTCCCATGGGAATGTCTACAAAAATACAACCAATTCTTTCATATTATTGTAGAGCAGTTTGAAAACCGTTCTCTATGTCACGGCACAATATGCTTTCGATTAATAAATTAATCCGCGTGGTGTCATAAATTCATATTCATGGTGCAACTACGATATAGATCTTACAGCAGAAACCAATCAAATGCAACCAATTATAATGGAGGATGAGTTTCAGTGAATGTTCGAATCAAATGAACAGTAGAAGTTTGGTAGGTAGTGACTAAAAAGTTCTATGAATCGGAATACAATAATAACACTACTTAAGTGTATAACCAGATTGGCAGATGTTCAAAGATATCATTCAAATCATTTTCCCTTTCTTGGGTGGCGAAATATATTGTATTCCTCTTGGTCTCACATAAATTATGGCGTAAACAGGCATGGGGATTTGCCTAAGCATTCAAGTCATAACCCCAACCCCAACGTACATGTTCTTATTGAATATTGAAGTATCCATTCCCTGGGCACCACTTGAGAACGAGAATATTTGAACTTATTTCAAATGTGTTAAATATCATAGATATTTAGGACTTTCTTTTTAGCTATATTAAATTTCGATCCTGTTTACAAACCCTTTAGAAACTGCCGTGTTTCAACGTTATAAACTTAATATATAAAGTAACTAGAGGGAGATTGTCAAAATACGCTGCGATGTGAGAAAGCTAAATCTGATGAAAATAGTACATATTGCAACACTTGGTTAATTAACTTGTTAGACTAGCTGACTCTTGATTGTTTTATCTCTGTGAGACGGTGCGTTGTTTTGATTATGTTTTTTGTATACTAAAAGATTTTTAGGAGGCAATTTACAAATAAAATCTATTTGGAATTCCAAAAAACTAATGCATTTTTACACACTTTTTTGGCCTACTTCCGCAGCTTTTTTTTCCTACAGGATTCAAGTCACTTTTAAAATTTTTGTTTTTGCCTAAATTTTATCTATAACTAATATTTAAACCAATACCAACTGAAAAATCCTTTAGATATTGTTAAAAACTTACCTAGCTTTTGTTTAAATTTCAGTGTAATATGAAACGCTTTTGAAAACAAATTGCGCTCACTGCAAGGAAATGCTAATATTGTTAATTTATTTCACATAATGATTATTTATATCTGAAAATTCACAGTAGTGATTTTACGTGAGGAGTCAGCTGATTCTTTTATTGCCATTTTTGTTAATTAATGTAAAGTTATAGGCTGATTAGATATGTACACTTAAAATAATTGAGCCACCATTGTCGGTAAAATAGAAGATATATTAAACCTGATTATATGGTCAAGTTCTTTTTAAGTTAAGCCTTCTGCAGGCTTGAAGTGTGCAATTTATTAATGTGTAATCGTTATCGTGGTAGAAAATCCAAAATATGAGTCAAGGGCCTTTTTTTAATTTCTGCACGAAATAGCTCGGGAAAGTTTGGAAAGTGTTTAGAAGTATATTACTGTTAGAAATAATTACAATCTAGATATCAAAGTGTACCAGGGCGAGTGGGGAACCCTGGGAAAATCCATACTGTATAAATCTCCTAGTGGAAAGTATGATTCTATCGGGTTTACAAGATCAGTAGAAATACCAAAAGTTGATATATTGAAAATTGGACCATTACGCCACATTTTGTCAATGGCTCTGAGAAGGTCCAAAAAGAATTACTGTCTTAGTGAGACTCTTGTAATCAAAAGTACAGCATATTTCGCCTGTTCACCTCGCAATTTGATTAGTTGATCAGTATTTGAGTCGAATCCATCCATATTCCTTGTTTTGGATGTTGGTTTTAGTTTGGTTGATCATTTGGTGTAAACTAAATCACTTACTAATTTATTGATTATTCTATTTAATACGTAGTGAATCCAGGTAATGGTTTTGTTTAAATCAAAAAATATAGAATATGTAGAAGGGAATCTTATATGTGTGCATGTGAGACATTGTTTCAATTGTTTTGTTTGTCATTAGTTGGTGAATGACAAATTTGATATATATAAATTTAAGAAATAATGCTAAAATAATCAAATTTTTGTTTATTCGTTCGAATATATATTAGGTTTTGAATAATTTTAGTAATTAGTTATATTCTGCAGTATTTCCTAGAATGTTTAAATATTTTCTGTAGCGGTATATAGTAGTTATAGTGTTTGCTATAGCGGTATTTGTAGTTATATATCGTGCTTTATATCAGAAGAAGTTGACTATACAGCCAAATGTGGAAGGTTAATAAAGATAGAATTTTTACTTAATTAAATAATAATTAATATATAATAGTTATTTAAATAGTAAGTAGTTTTATAAGTAATTTTTAGTAAATAAGTTCGCCAGTACGACATATGTAACCTATCAAAGCTTGTAAAATATTTCAATTTATCAGTGAATGAAGGAAGATTTTGACTTGATTTGATATCAAAGTTATGTAATAAATGTAATATAAAAATTCATCGTAGTAATATTGTATATTATTTTATTATAGAAATACAACATTTCTTATTTACATTCAATGAAAAGGAACTTTTTGAAAGCCAATATATTTAATAGCACATGAAATATAAAATTGTATAAATTCCCAGTTAAAGTGGCATTATTATTATAATGAAATTTAATTAATCGTAACGTGGCGGGCATACAACCCTACCCTGAGAGAGTATTTTATTTTCCAAGAACTTTCCATCAAAGAATGCACAAATGGTCCAAGTAGACTCAGCGTAAGGTGCCGGCGGTAAAAAATATTTCAGTATACACTATGCCCTAAATATAAAGTTACAAACGTGACTAAGAATGGCCATTGGTCCATTAAAAAACTTTCAAACAAATAATATTCAACAAAAAATTATAAAAAGTCATTCAGTGAGAAAATTTGAGCTACTTATTAGGAACAAAATTAGGGAACTGAAATGTAAATGAACGTTCGCATTATTGATAGATGCTAAATATAGATAACCAATGCTCGGATCTCTATTTTCATCGACCTCAATCTTGTCAATGTCGGCGAGAGAGTCGAGGAATCGACCCGGCTAATAAGCAAACACCGAACAGTTCAATTCCAGATCCGTATGGTAATGCGATGATGAACGATCTGGCCAATTCGCTGCAATCTCACGCGAAGCTTCTTTGTAGTATCTGGGCGCTTATTTAACTCCGTCTCGAATGAAGCTCATCGGCTCGAACGTTCCGCTTAATAAGAGAGCTTTTTTGTCATTTGCGATTTCTTCGAGGGGACAACGGCATCAGATCCATCAAGGCGCCTAGCGGGAAAACAACGTTACGTAAAAAAATGTGGATTTATGAAAAATATATTAAAATAAATAGAGAATGTGCCATTTTTCGATAATCAAAATACTATAGTTATTGTTTGAGTGACATTATAAATATATCTTGTTGTTTTTGTGTAATCTCCCTGAACTTTAATATAATTCTTCTGGAATATATGTTCCATATTTAGAAAGAAAATCCTAAATATTATTGTAATACGTTTTCTATATCTTTCTTTCATATAAGATTATTGTAGTAAACTGATCTAATGCTACAAAGTGATGTGTAGATCAATTTAAGTCACTGTCGAACTTGCGCATCGAATTTGTTTCAGTTTCAGTACAATTTATTTCAGTTTCAGTATTTTCAGTATTTCTCAATTAATTTCAGTCTACAAATATTATATAGAAGTTTAAAAAGTACTTCTGCATATAGTACAAGCGAAACTTTTGTAAATTACTGAAGAAAGAGAAGAAAGAAGAAAAGAAAGAACTGTAGCATTTAGCATGAAAGGGCATTCTCAACTTTTTTTTATTAATCTCTTAGAACTTCAATAATATGCCCATGGGGAATAAATGTTATTATATGATTTTTGTTATATAATATAACTATCCTGACAGGGGGAAGGTCACTCCAGTACATGATCTGCTGTACAATTTATAATCTAAATATTATTCTAGCTACTATTCTAACTTAATTTGAGGTATATAATAACTTATTCTAAAGACTATTCTAACTTATTCTAGAGATTATTAAATCTCACTCTGTGTGTCTATTAATCAGTTCGTATTGTAGTTTGCGTTTGAGCCTACGCACTACACTGTTATCGCGCAAATTTAACTCTTTGGCGAGTGCATTGGAATGCACTAATACTCGTTCAGTTTCAGCACTTCGAATCACACTCGTTATAGGTTCTAAGAGGTTCTAAGGGGATATCGCCCTGAATCAGTTTATAGGAGACGTAATATGGGGCATCGACGATGACTCACAACACTTTATTCTGGAACCTCCGGAGGATAGCTATGTTAGATTTTCTAGTTTTATCCCACAGTTCAGTACCATAGGTCCAAATGGGCCTAATTATTGACATATAGAGCAAAACCTTGTTAGCTAATGGTAATTTAGATTTACGCCCTATCAGCCAACAAATTTGGTTTAGTTTAAGTTTTTGCGTTTTGTCGCTATATGTTTTTCCGTATCAAACGTCTATCAAAATGCATTTCCAGATATTTAATATTGTTTCATGCTTTGATACGCCACGTTTTTAACCATAATTCGACTTTCTCAAGATGAAGTTGAAGGTTTTTTTGTGACTGATATTGGATCCTCGTGTCATGATAAAATCACTGTATCGTCATCATATGTTGCAACAGTAGTTTTTGTTGCAGGTCAGCTGTATACAATAGATCTTACAATGGGCCAAGAACATTGCCCTGCGGTATATCCGAATATATTGGGTATAGGTCAGTGTATGCCTCACACTGCTTGACAATAAAATATCTTTCTGTGAGGTATGATTTCAGCAGCGGAAAGTGCTGCAGGTTGGAAAGGCAAAAGGTTTTTAAATTTTACATGCATTCCAGTGTGCCACACCTTGTCGAAGGCCGGAGATATATCGAGAAATGCAGCGGAGAAATATATTTTATGGTTTTAGTTTTTGACGATTTGGTTGACTAAACTATGTATTGTTCTGTTGTTCCATGTTTAAAATTGATGGTCTGGATTTTCTCTCTTCTTTCTCTTAGAGTTTTTCGAATAGTTTAAAGATCACAGGTAACAGGCTTATAGAACCATAAGAGGAGAATCCTCAACTTAAGTAAATTTCTTTAGTTCTGCAGCAGGAGTTTCACAGAGTAGTATCTTGGAACCATCCTATATCTGCTCTAAAATGCTGATATTCCAACAATAAAAGAAACAGTACTTGAAACATTTGCCGATGATGTTAATCATTATGGTAAAAGGGCCTAAAATCTGCCTAAAGCTATATGTTTTAAACCAACATTTTCTGTCAACTAGGTCTATAAATGAACTGAAGACTAGAAAAAATAGCTTAAAAGCTTGAAATATATCCATACTGATATTGTCAAGCCCAATTTCGAGCAGAATCAGCGAAACATATCGGCATCCATCTCGATAGTAGATAGAATTGTATTAAAAATACCTCATTATAACTTGACACATATATACAAAATATACAAAACTTGATACGTCAGATACAAAAATAAACAACTGCAAAGGTTAAAGAGATGAATTTATCAGTTTATAATAAAGACTTATTGGTAGGACTGCACTAAGGCATGAAATTAAATTGTAATATAACGCTATCAAAACAGAGTTCTTCGTTTAATTTCTAGTTATTCGCGGTTTTGCCGTACAAGATGAAATAAGTTTACTCACTCATAACAAAGAAACAAGTCAATGGACTATGTGTAATATTTTATTTAATAATTTAATTTTAATTTGAGATATTTCATTTCAATTTCAACCGAAAAGTAGCCATAAAATAATATATATATTAATTATGCAACCCATAATATACCATTGACACATAATCCAATAAAACTTATATGCATAGTAAAAATAAATATTTTTATAAATATTTTTTAAAATGTATTAATATATTATTGTCGCTGACAACTAATAATTACTTCTAAAATGACTTGGTACATATTTAGGAAGTATTTATTTTATATTAAGAATTACTTTGCCTAGTCTCTGATAAACTAAAGAAAAACATAAAATAAAATAAATTAGCACTTTTCACTATTTTTATCATTTAAAACACTACATAAGATCACAAGGTTTGGTTTTCTTGAATCTGCGTCTTAGTCGGATGTTGTCCAAAATTTCCCACACTTTAGTGTTTACATTAGTGTGAAATTTTTCCTCATGTCTTCTTGTAAACCTCATAATTTCCTCTATGGCAATTGGAATCCAGAGATCTATATATGCTTTAGTATCTGCTTCTAAGGCAGCAATTTATTAAGTACGAATAAATTTGATTTGCTTCCAAATAATGAATAAATTATTTTGTACTTTAATTCGAGCTTTTTTATTTTTCTCTTTGTATGATTTTTCCAACGAAGTTTTGTTAGGTACTTCGATATATATATATATATATATATATATATATATATATATATATATATAAATATATATATATATATATATATATATAAACAATAGACGTATCACTACTTATTCTAAGGTACAAGGATACAAGAGGAACTTTACGCATAACTAGGCAAATCTGTTCCGAAATAAATTTAGTTCAAATAATTCCTGAAAATTCCTTTGATATAAAACAACAATTAATATTATAGACTTAAATGTTGATAAGAATATATATTCCTATGCTTGATTGGTATTTATCGACAAGTATAATATATAATAACTCCTATATTTGGTTTAAAAATTATATTTTGAATGTTTATATATATGAGATCACTTATTTAGCCTAATGAGACTCTTGAAGTGCTAGATCTAATTATAGAAAAATTTAAGTCATGCTGCTCCAATAGCAAATATTGATAGAAAATAGAGACTATGCGAAAGTTGAGTCAGGCCCTTTAACATACAATAAAAATCAAAGTGATATATAAATGTTTTAAATTTAATTTAATCGGAACTAAAATCAGTCAATGTGAATTGTAACACTTGATACAAAACTCAATAAATAGTGGACATCAATAGCACTAATTAAAAGCAGATAAATAAACGTACAACGGGGCATCAATATTACTGCAGATGTCAAACAGATCAAATAAATAGATGACTAATTTAATAGATAATTGGGCTAGATAATTATTTACAGCGATGGTTTAATTGAGTTTTCTCGCATCAAAAGTTAATTATTATTTATCACTGTAAGTAAATTTAACTGCATATATAGTATGAGGTTAACAACGTCAGGTAGCAAAATATGGAATGTAGGGAAATAATATGAATGTACTTCGATATTTGAAATGTAAATACTTGGGTAATATTTAATATTTCCAATAAAGTTTTATCTAATCTATGATATTATACTGGCTCCGAATTATATTTCTAGTTTCTTGGACTTTCCATCCGATACTTAAAGATCTTGAACGAAAAAATATAAATAGGATTTCCTGACAAACTTTTAAATTGGAAATTGGAATTGGAACAATTTATTACCCGCCCCGGCTTCGCACGGGTGCAATGCTGATACTAAATTAAATACACTACAGAAAAAATATGAACGTTGTATATAAAAGCATAGCGGCCCGCTCCGACTTTGCACGGGCATAAAATATATATGCCTATGTCACTCAATGAAAACATGATTAAAATCGATCCAGTATTTTTGGTTCATTCATTACTGCCCTTGGCCTGCACGCATTAAATTTGGAGTAAAACAATTCCTCTTCCCCTATACTTACTATGAAGATTTCCTGCTATCTTTGGAATATCTAAATTCATACAATTTTTATTACATTACACATTTTTAAACGCAAATTTTAAATTTGTAATATCTCCGAAAATATTTGTTTAATTTACATGCTGTAAGGAACCATATTGATCTATATTAATTGCACACTGTATTTAAGGTACTTAATTCGATAAGGATTAATGCCGTATTGCTTAAAATAGCTTCGTAAATAAGCCATTTTCTCACGTAAAAAGTAAACAATAAAAATGGTTAATGTGGGTTATCCCTAAAAGATAAACATATACCATCGCGGACTTTTTTGTAGACCTTTTTATGGTGTACAATACTGTAGTACACTAACTCGTAGGGTTAGGCAGCGTTTTTGCTAATTGCTAAATAAGCCTAAAAAAATAGGTTAATTTACGACATCACGTTAGAAACCTCTAAAATTAGCAATGTTGCCTTAGTATATTGTGCATGTATTATACATATAAACCTCATCAAAATCCGTTGCGTAGTTTTAAAGATTTAAGCGCGCATAGGGATATAGGGACAGAAAAGGTGACTTTGTTTTATACTATGTAGTGATTATCTTACACTTTTACAGTATAAATGATTCATCGTCCTGATAAACCAAAAGATATGAGATTTAGCAATTGTTGCTCTAAAATTACTTATATTATATGTATTAGCCATGCAATAAATGGACGAGAGACCCTCAGCTCTTTATGAAAATATACTTAAAGATGCATATGTTTCCCGTATCAATGCAGATGATGAATCGTTGACATATCCATTATTGCTTTATTTACTTAAATTTGTTTTTCTAATCCTTTTTTAAAATTTTTCTTACTTCTTTGAAGATTTACTTTTAATTGTATGTGACAATGTAACTACCTCCCTTGCTTCTACTTGTTGTCGATCTTGTTAAATAATTGCTTGAACATATATTAACTGATTTTGATAAATGATAATAGATTCAAGAGATAATTTTTCCATAGAAATCGCTACGTTATTTGAATTTTCTTCCTATGAACACAGTTTTTCTGGCTAACACATTATATATAGGCATAAAAGATATAAAAATTAAATCACGCTATAGTGTGATTATGCCTTTTACGAACGAACAGTTACTATCCTTTGTGTGAGATACTGTTCTCTACTTTAGAATTACATAAAGGTGTCTTCCAAATAATATGTATCAGATACTATAAGCCATTTTGTGTATTGTATGCATTATTGTAATTGAAATAAAAACTCTTGAATTTTGAAGTAAATAATTGTGTAAATTTGACTAAATAATTAAAAATATGTGTATATCATTACAACCTGATGTAAGTTTGTTTTTTGAATACGTTTATTTGACATTAAATCATATTTTTTAGAAATTATGAGCTCGAAAGGCTGTTTGTTTTGCGTGATACATCTACAAAGCATTGATCCAATCGGCGAAGGTTTCAAAATTTTCAAAAAATAGTCCTGCAAGATAAATGTGAACTATTCTGTTACATTTATAAATCTCTTAAACTAAATTCTAGAAATATAGAAATATAGAATTTGTATTTCAAAAGTATTAGAAGTAATTAACATAAAATATATAGGTTTGTATACTATACTCATTACATTACACACAAATTATTGTACATAAAATATAATGTTATATATTATATATCGTCATACTGAAATATTTAAATCATTAAACTTTATTATTTGCAAAAAATAATTAAGTTCTCTATATAAATTAAAATCATTCGACTTTAATGAGTATAATTTTATTCTATTATTATTTGTGAATTGACAGTAACCAGAAAAATATATTTACGGAAAAGTGAAAAGGACAGTTAGTCTATCAATGTAATTAATTGTCAGTTTTAAATGAATTAAAATAAAACTAGAAATACCGATAAGCATAATACTGGCAGAATTGGTGAAAAAACACCTCCACTCAGATTTGTTATTTAAAGGTGAATATTATTAATAAAATTACTGGACAAATAGTCTGTTCAAAGTTATTTGGTACATACCATGTCCATATTGTACCATGTTATTTAAATTTGTGACATCAAAACGTCGCAATGTTGCCGCATCGATGAGTTTTAACATACAACAAAATTTTAATCTAAATAAAAAAAAATGTTATATATAAAATGTTATAATGTTATACAGCTACAATAGTTCATAGATTAGTATTCTAACCTCGTATCACTATTGCTTTCAAGAATCATGCACACGTCTGACAACCGGACGACTTTGACAGGCTCAATCTTTTACATGTCCGAACTAATTAGACAGTGCCTCGTTTAAACTAGAATAAAATGGGAGGGAAAATATTGCCTATGCTTATGCCTATGCCTATGCCTGAAAATATGTAAACATCTGGATGGCGTATGTACAAAAAAACTTTATGTAGTTTTACTATCTAATGAAATTGTATTAAATAATTAATTATACATTCCTCACTCTTATCAGATTTATCCATCCAGTTGTCGTATAAAACGAATGGAACAATTTTCATTAACTATATTGGGCAACGTCAGTTAGCATTTGTTTTAGGAATGTATAAATGATTAATGAAATTTAGTTACGTGCTTGTATGTAATCTGATTACATTTTCACTTAAAAAGACATTTGTTGGAAGCTATTGGTAATAAATATAACAAGATTTTCTTGGCCATGAATATTCAGCTTCTATGTCGATGTTACCAGCTGTCTTGAACTAATCCGTGATATTTTGCGCTCAAGTTGGTGGTCATAGATAGTTGTTTTGTCATCAATCACAATACATCACAGAATTTTTTTTTGTTGAAAATCGTCGTGTTGGGACGGTTAAAAATGACATCTTCCGCTAATTCCAGTGGTAGCCTTTTTAGCCTTCGCATAGCTTGTAATGGTCAATAAACTGTTAAAACTCATCAACTGTTATGCGCTCTGAGATTTATTTCTATATATATATTCATATATATATATATATATATATATATATATATATATATATATATTTCTATATATATATAGAAATAAATCTCAGAGCGCATAACAGTTGATGAAAAAATTTTATTATATATATATATATATATATATATATATATATATATATATCAAAATGTGTTATGTCAAAATTATCGAATTTAGCAGATAATGCTGTTTACATAGATAGCAGGTCAAGAAGAATTAAAAGGCGCTACTACAATTAAATCCATATGTTTTTTAGTTAGCCATAGCCATCAAAAGATGTGTCTATAAATTGTATAGCTGTTGGATCATTAGTTTATGAATTATAGCATTTTGAAATAGAAACGAATTTCGCATGTTGATAAAATATTGCATTTTGAAGGGAAAAATACAGTTGAAGCAAAAACTTGGCTTAATGGCGAGTTTTCAGTTACTGCGCCAGTAAAATCAACCATCAAAAATTGGTATGCTAAGTTTAGACGTGGTGAAATGTCCACCGAAGGCGGTGAACGCAGTGGACGCCCAAAAGAGGTTCATACCGATGAAAACAATAAAAAAATTCTCAAAATGATTTTGAATGACCGTAAATTGAAACTGAGTAAAATAGCAGACACTCTAAAGATACGATAAGATACGTGTACCTTATATAATTCGCGAATATGTAGGTATGAGGAAGCTCTGTGCAAAGAGAGTGCCGCGCGAGTTCACTTTTGACCAAAAACAACGATTTGGTGATTCGGAGCAGTGTTTGAAGATATTCAAGTGTAACAAATCCGAGTATTTGCGTCGGTATGTGATTGTGGATGAAACGTGGCTCCATCATTTCACTCCGAAGTCCAATCGAGAGTCATCCGAGTGTACTGCACACGATGAACCCGCTTCAAAGCGTGGGAAAACGCAACAGTCGGCTGGCAAGGTTATGGCTTTCTATTTTTGCCTAGTTAAAAAGAGATTTGCTGAAGAAGAGTATGTTGTTTGATACTTGGGATGCTGCCACCAAATTAGTCTATAAAACACTCTTTAATTTGATAGTGGTTGCCAGTATGTTGTCATATGTCTGCAAATTTTACTAATAATAGAATATTTAGTGGTGATAAATCGGCGTCTCTAATCAGTTGTTTCGAGCAGGTATAAGGAATGAGAAATCCTAGCTCATCTTGCCATTAAGCTGCGTTAGAAATTGGACTATTGATACTATTAAATAATAAGCTCGTCAGGTTTTTATTGGAAATCATTTTTGGAATGTCGAAGCTGAACTGAATATTTGTATGAGAAGTGTGACTAAAATATATAAAAAAAGAACAATATAATGAGGGATTCACTATAGAGAAAGCTTTCATACACGAACGTTGTGACGAATCAGGATGACGGTAGTAATACCTCCATTTGTGATCTAATGTATGGAATCCATTAAAGTAGTGAGTAATTATTCTATATAAACCTAATTTAATGCAATCGTTCCAGCGAAAACTGGATTAGCGAGCACTTCCAGGAGTATAGGTCGTATATCGTAGATGTAAGTCATGCGTTCATATACTGTTAAGAAACACAGGCTAGATAAATCCTATCACACCTTGTATTATTCGTAACAGATTAAATATTTTATCTAAAACTTATCTAAAATAACTTGCTTAAAATACAGTTAGTCCCCAATTCCCTGATATCGTTTAAAAATAAATCGAACTAGACAACTAGTATAGACTGCACAAAGGTTTTTGCAAGTGGCAGATAAACCTCTCTCTCCCCTCCCTGAACTAGCTCGTCGAACATCTAATTAATAAGTAGTTAGTTGGAAAAGGCGGGCCCCGCTTCGATAAATCTTATTCGATTTAAATGTCGACAAGTTATTGAAACTTTCGGGTGAGGGGGTTGGAGGGTTGTCGTGCAAAACTTCCTCGTCCGAAACGGCGACGATACGTTCCGAATGGCGCGCCAGTTGTCACTTTAATAAGTCGACGACAACTAAAAAGCGGGTCCGGAGTTTTTCTGCAGCCATAATGTAATAAAGGTCTCGCCTAGAGGACTCTATCATTTAGATTCTGTAGTGGTGCCGATATCTTTCTTGGAAATAATCGTTTTTTTTCTCAAGTTTCGGAATTTCTTGCAACAACATGAAATACCGAATACCCTGAAGTGTATGCCTCATTATTTTTGAAAGCTTCTCCCACTATATTATACACCGAAATAGTGATGTAACAGGTCAATTGAAAAGTCCCTGGCATACCATAGTAAAACATATTTTTTTGGCAAAATTAGTTCTTTTATTCAACATAATTCCCTTCAAGAGTGATACACTGATTATAGCGACATTCCAACTTTTCGATACCATTTTTGCAGTACGATTTGTCCTTTGCTTCAAAATAGGCCTCAGTTTCGGCGATCACCTTATTATTCGACGAAAATTTCTTCCCAGCGAGCATTCTTTTGAGATCTGAAAGCAGGAAATTATCACTAGGGGCCAGATCTGGAGAACACGATGGATAAAGAGGCAATTCGAAGCCCAATTCATGGATTTTTGCCATCGTTTTCACTGACTTGTGACACGGCACATTGTCTTAGTGAAGCAGCACTTTCTTCTTCTGCGGCCGTTTTTCGCCTATTTCGTTCTTCAAAGGGTCCAATAACGCTATGTGATTGTCGGTGTTGATGGTCCTGCCTTTTTCAAGGTAGTCAATGAAAATTATTTCATGCGCATCCCAAAATACAGACGCCATAATCTTACCAGCTGACTGTTGCGTTTGCCCATGCTTTGGAGCGGGTTCATCATGTGCAGTCTACTCGGATGACTGTCGATTTGATTTCGGAGTGAAATGATGGAGCGATATTTCATTCATTCTCACATATTTACGAAAAAACTCGGGGTTTATTACACTTGATCATCTTCAAACACTTCAAGTTTTTGCTTCAACTGTATTTTTTAGGCAATATTTTATCATCAACACGCGAAATTCCTTTTTATCCATTTTTTTTCTCAATAACAACAGTTCCTGCACTCAAAATTCTATAATTCAACTAATCATCCAACAGCTGTCAAATTTATACACGCATCTTTTGAGAGTTAAGGCTTTTGAGAGTTAACTACAAAACATATGGATTGAATTATAGTAGCGCCATCTATGTGTTAGGCCGGGGAATTTTCAATTGGCCTGTTATATATTTAGTATGACAATTATTCTACACTTTTTAAATTTGACTTTCCGTCAGGTGCGATTATACAGTCAATAAAATCGACCGCGATATAATACAATGATCACACGTCTGTTCTTCTCGAACACTTAATGTAAACTACTTCAGTAAATTTTAATTTCTTGCTATTATATCATATATAGAATTCTTCTGTATTTGTGTATTGTAAGTAAATCCTCCTAAATGGCTGGATCGAGTATGGATTGGAATAATTATGGTGTATTTATGTGGACTAGAGAATGGTATATAGTTACAATTAAATCTGATATGGTTGTAGGACTTTTTTTTTAATATCTATTGTGAACTAGAAGAGAAAAGAATGTTGTAAACAATATATAGATTATTTTTTCTCTTTTTTAAGTAAATACGATGGACTTAATAAATTGTCATGTCTGTCATGTCTGGTTATGAATAATAAGCACATATAGGAATTCTACTGTTTCTGATTCTTGATTAATTCGATACTCCTTTTGTTTTTCGACATTCTGCTACTCTTTGTCTTTTGGTTCAATTCTCCAGTAATTCTTCCATGTTAACTTTTCAGCAGTTCTTTCTCGTCGGTTCTTGTAATTATTTAGTAATTATGATACATTTTCTTCACAATTCTTTCTTTTTAATTCTATCTAATTCTGGTGTACTTCGTAGTTGCAAATCTTTCACTGCATTTTCTTATCACAAAATCTTTTAAAAATTCTTTCTTGTCAACTCCGTGATCAATGTTGTCTTCAATGCTGATTCTCGCTCTCGATGCATCGTATTTATTAGGTTGGTCCATCAGGGTGGGAAATACTATTCCAGCTAGAAACTTCTCACGACGAGTAACACACTTGATGTAGACATTAGATTCGTAGTGGAGTTCAGACCAAATTAACATCTTGTAAAATAAGCATTTGATGCAGATAACAAGTCTGCTTGAAGGGCAGATAAGAGATGATAGCAGGTTTGCTATCCTTGAATCTTTCTGTATTTGGGAATGTCACCCGAATTGTCGGAGTAGACACCTAGGTATATGACGTTATCCAGCTAGGGAATTGTTGCGGTGTCGATCTTAAGTTGAGAGACGTGCAGTGCTTAATACTTATTATGGAAAATGATGGTCTGGGTCTTCAGGGGGTTGATTTGCAACCTTCAGAATTTGAACCACTTGACCGCATGATCGAGCTGTTTCCGTAAATGTTCTTGAATGGTATGCTCGAACTTGGAGGCCGTGAAAAAACAGTATCATCAGCGTAAAACGCGACGTCAGTGTGCTTTTTTCTCGGTAGATCTGAAATAAAAGACGTGAAATAAGACTGTGGCCAGCAGGGAACCTTGAGGAACGCCAGCGTCGATTTGTTTCCGACTTGACAGTGTTTTTCTGATCTTGAACTGGAAAGATCTGTTCAATCGATAGGACTTGATGAGAGCTTAGGTTAGGTCTAAAAGGACTGCTTCAAGATTTTTACGTTGGTCAAGAGTGTGATAGATGTATTCGGCCCGACGTGTGGCCTGATGGTCGGATGAATGAAAGCCAAATTGTTCATCAGGAATGATGTTGTTTTCTTTTGTGATAGAGTTGAGAGGGTAGGGTATTGCCGAGAGCGGTAAGCTTCAAAATGGTATTGAGAAGGCACATGGACCTGTAGTGAGATGGAGATGATTTTTCTCCTTTCTTGGGAATAACCGCTGTGTTGTAAGCATGCTGTTGTTCTAAGAGTTAATGATGTTTACCAGTTCCGCAAGTTGCTTATGCGGGAGATTTTTTAATTGGGTAACCGCTATTTCGTCTAATCCCGGAGATTTTTTAGTTTCAATTATGCCGATCATAGTCTGGGGAGACTTTAGAGATACGAGATAATTGAGAAGAAAAGCTGGGGTGAGTGGTCTTTTGATGGAGTTAGATTTGTTGATTACAGTGTCGTTCCCTTCAGATTTGATGATTTTTGCGGGAGGGAGGCATTTCATATGGACCTCGTAGGTCAACAAATTCGAACTCCTTTTGCAAGGAGTTCGAATTTTTCTTTGTGAGTGGCTGCGAAATATCCTGTAACCGCTAACCTTAGGTGCGGAGGATGATATTGTGCGTCTTCCTTACGAGGTCTCTGGAGACACGCCAAAAGAAAGGGGACCGCGAGGTCTTCTCCGCGAGAAATGAGTTCCATTACATTGCTCGCCAGGTCGAGACGGCTTCCCTGACCCCCTCTGTTAGCCACCCTTTTCGAATCGAGCTAATCTATATGGGTTGCATCTGAATGTTGCTTCTCCATGGTGGAGGTTATCAAAAAATTTCGGCTGTGGCAGATTTGTGAGCAGACCAAATATCACGCATGACGATTGCAGCTTGAGTACGGCTTCCTCGAGCTGTTCTTGAACGTTATTTTTGGGAATTGAAACGGATTTCAGGACAAGAGATTGGTAGTTATATCAGTCTCTTTTTTCCTTGAATCTTGTGAGTGGGACTTGAGTGGTGGCGCAGTTCCCGGGTTTGAGAAGCACCGGACGATGGTCAGAGTCATTCGTTGTAATTTTCTAGCTTCAATATTCATCATTTTGATTTTATATTTTATTAGAATTTAAAAATACTAGACTGATATACACTCATGCAATGATGGTAGCATCTTAAGTTGCGCTGCAAATTTCATCAATTTCTCCCCACTTTCTGTAGCTCTCTCTGACTTATCGATTCTATTTTTTATTGGCTTAAAACATGAAATAATACCACAAATTTTATAGAATACTATGCACTCATACCACGATCGTATCGTCTCAACTTCCGCAGCAAATTTATTCCATAAAATACTTTCTGAGCATTGGAAATTACTGTAATTCTCCCACAACCTCCTCTAGCAATCTTTAACCTTCTGATCTTATTTTCTATTTGAATTAAACATGAAATAACCCTGTAAAATTCTTAGAATAATGTTTGCTGATACAATGATGGTACTCTCTCAATTTGCGCTACCAATATCATCCTAAATACACTTTCGGAGCATTTCAATTCAGTGTAATTTTTGGACTATTTCCTTCAGCAGTCTTTAACTTTCTGATTATATTTTTTATTAGGATTAAACATGAAATAATTCCGTAAAATTCCTAGAATGATATGCACTCATACAACGATGGTATCGTCTCGATCGCGCGCACAAATAAAAACCGAAACTGAAGCCGTCACTCAAAGCGTTTCCCGATTAATCCGGCCACGTCACGGTGAAACGCAAATTGTAGATCGGATCGGGGGAGCGGCAACGGGAGGGGTCGCGGGGACGGTTGTTTAGGGTCGGTCGTGTCGAGTTTATGCATGCGACGGGAGGCGATGATTTAAAAGGTGCAAAACGAACGAACGCCCAGGAACTGCGATGGCAGATCATTTGGCGGAACGTCTGTACGGTTCGGCACGAAACCGCACACGGATCGAGGGCTGATTAACATTCATCGTAACAATAGAGGACGCATATATTAACGAATGATGGCGGTAAGTCGGTTAGGGTTGCGGAGTGGGAAAACAGCTCGACAGCGCTCGATACGATAATGAAAGTGGGAGGGGGGGAGGCTTAAATAGTGGCAGCAGTTGTATACTGAGAGATGAACATTTTTGTTATGGGAATTGTAACATTGCCTCTTTTATATTTAACTATATTTCGCTTGATTTTCCAATTGTTTCGGCGTTGAAATGTGAAAGAACGTTTTTATATACTTAAAAACTATATTACACAAATAATACAAGTAGTTATTCAGAATCTGATATCAGTATCTTGAAGATTCTATCAATTATATTGATTATATACTTAATAGACCTATGTTTTGGAAATTAATATATAATATAGTGATTGTAAATACATTCCTTAAATATACATTTGATTGTTTTAATATACATGCTAAAGTCACAAACTAATTTAAAAATTGCTTTATTCATATATTCTCTGTTTTAATGTACAAATAGTTATTTTATTTATCATTCAATATTTATATTTATATCATAAAATAAATAAAGATCGTGTATTACAATTCTCAAAATAATTTTACTTATTACTTATCAATCTTACTTACTGTATTACTAATTTCATATAATCTAAATACAATTAAAGATTATATTGTTAATTCCTTTTACTGAGTGTCGTATGAAACTAGCAAAATTTTTCAATGATTTAACCAATTAATAAACAGTATATTTAGTGCGACAATGTCATATGGTTCTCTTTTTAACCGACTTCGAAAAAGGCGGAGGTTATATGTTCGGATGAATATATATTTTTTAATGTATGTTCGCCGATTTCTCCGTCAATTGTGGGCCGATATTCAAAATAATTTTTTTATTCGAAAGAGTGCTCTTTCGAGATGGTCCCATTAGAACCAAATTATGATATGTGGTGAATGGGGGGAAATTCTCAAACGAGAAAACGCTCAAATTTTAAGGCGCGTTCAAGGTTTTCACATTTTTTTATCTAAAATAGTCATATATTTAGGTATATGTTATGGCTGAGCTGATGTGACGGAAAATCGGAAGTCATCCAGTGCAATATTCAGATTGCTTTTTACAACACTAACTGTAGCATATAAGACCGCTTCGACGTTGCGACGTGAAATAACGTTTTTATGAACTTAAAAACTATATTTCACAAATAATACAACTAGTTATTCAGAATCGGATATCAATATCTTAAAAATTCTGTTAATTATATTGATTATATACTTAACAGACCTATGTTTTGGAAATTAATATATAATATAATGATTGTAAATACATTCCTTAATATACTTATATAATTTATATTATTTAATGTACTTTAATATGTATTGTAATTGTAGAAAATATATTACCTCAGCAAACAATCATGTTTTAACATACATGTTAAAGTCATATACCAATTTCAAAATTGCTTTATTCATATATTCTCTGTTTTACTGTACAAATAGTTATTTTATTTATTACTCAATATTTATATTTACAATATAAAATAAATAAAGATCATGTATACTTAGTATATATAGTATACTTGTATATTTCGATGATCTGAATTTGTTACAATTCTAAAAATAATCTCACTTATTACTTATCGATCTTACTTACTGTATTACTAATTTCATATAATCTAAATACAATAAAAGATTATATTGTTAATTCCTTTTACTGAGTGTCGTATGAAACTAGCAAAACTTTTCAATTATTTAGCCAATTAATAAATAGTATATTTAGTGCGACAATGCTATATGGTTCTCTTTTTAACCGACTTCGAAAAAGGCGGAGGTTATATGTTCGGCTGAATATATTTTTTTTAATGTATGTTCGCCAATTTCTTCGTCAATTGTGGCCGGATATTCAAAATTCGTTTTTATTCGATAGAGTGCTGTTTCGTGATGGTCCCATTAGAACCAAATCATGGTATGTGGGGAAGATTATAAAGGCACGTACAATGTTTTCACATATTTGTTTATCTAAAATAATCAGATAATTAGGCATAATGTTATGGCTGAGCTAATATGACGGAAAATCGGAAGTCGTTCTGTGCAAAATTCAATTTGACTTTTACAGCACTAACTGTAGCATATAAGACCTCGCAGAAATACTACAGACAACTGCTTCTGTGGTGTAATGGTTAAAACGTTTAACTCCCGAACGGAGGCCGCGGTTTCGATTCCCTGCCCGGGAATTCCGGGACTAATAACTTTTGTTGTCGTTAGCGGATCCCGGGACCAGGAACGTTCCTTAATTTCAATAATGGTTGCTTTATTCCTCATACGGGCTGCACCTTTATTTGGTCATTTCATTGTATGATTAAATAAAATAACTGCACAATTTATTGATCCTGCAAATTATTTATCTAACACTGCAAAGAGGAAAATAAAATATTACAAAAAAAAATTGACTCCAAAAAAGTAATAAGAACCTCCGGCACCGATTTCAAAGTAATCAGTTGGTAGCAGTTAACAGGTTTATTGAAAAGTCCCAGGCCTGTCGTATAGATGGCTCTACTAAATCCATATGTTTTTAAGTTAGCCCTAACACTTAAAAGAAGCGTGTATAAATTTGATAGCTGTCGGATGATTAGTTTGTGAATTATAGCATTTTGAGTGTAGCAACTTTTGTTATTGTGACAAAAATGGATAAAAAGAAATTTCGCGTGTTGATAAAATATTGCTTTTTGAAGGCAAAAAATACAGCCAAAGCAAAAATTTGGCTTGATGCCGACTTTCCGGACTTTGCCCTAGGAAAATCAACTATCAAGTATTGGTATGCTAGATTTAGACGTGGTGAAATGACCAACGAAGACGGTAAACGCAGTGGACGCCTAAAAGAGGTTGTTATCGACGAAAAAATTTTAAAAATCCACAAAATGATTTTGAATGGCCGTAAATTGAAACTGAATGAAAGAGCAGGCACTCTAAGATATAAACTGAACGTATACATCATATTATTCACGAATATTTGGGCATGAGAAAGCTCTGTGCAAAATGGGTTCTGCGCGAGCTCACTTTTGACTAACAACAACGACGAGTTGATGATTCGGAGCAGCGTTTTTAAGATGACCAAGCGTAATAAACCCGAGTTTTTACATCGATATGTGACAATGGATGGCTCCAATCAAGTCCAATCCACAATCATCCGTCTGGACTGCACACGATGAACCCGCTCCAAAGAGTGGGAAAATGCAACACTCGGCTGGCAAGGTTATGGCGTCTGTATTTTGCGATGCGCATGGAATAATTTTCATTGACTATCTTGAAAGACGAAGGACCATGAACAGCGACTATTACATAGCGTTATTGAACCGTTTGAAGGACGAAATCGACTAAAGACGGCCGCATTTGAAGAAAAGGAAAGTGCTGCTTCACCAGGACAATGCACTGTGTCACAAGTCAGTGAAAACGATGGCAAACAACCATGTATTGGGCTTTGAATGCTTCCTCATCCATGGCATTCTCCAGATCTGCCGTCCAGCGACTATTTCCTGTTCCCAGATCTCAAAAGAATGCTCACTGTGAAGAAATTTTCGTCGAATGAAGAGGTGATCGTCGAAACTGAGCCTACTTTGAAGCAAAGGACAAATCGTACTACAAAAATGGTATCGAAAAGTTGGAGGGTCGCTATAATCAGCGTATCACCCTTGAAGGGAATTATGTTGAATAAAAAAAAATTGCCAAAAATATGTGTTTTATGGTAGGCCGGGGATTTTTCAATTAACCTCTTAAAATAATATTGTAAATAGATAAATAGGTTTAGATAACAAGGTTTTGTTTTATAAGTTAATGCTTAGGCCCAATTGTACCTATGGTATTGAACTGTGAGGTACTACAAGCAAATCTAACATAGATATTCCCCAGAGGTTCCAGAATAAAGTGTTGCGAGTCATCGTCAATACCCCATATTACGTCTCCAATAAACTAATTCAGCGCTATATCCCCTTAAAACCCATAACGAGTGTGATACGAAGTGTTAGTACAAAGTACTCTGAAGACTGTTAGAGCATCCCAGTTAACTCGCCACACGGTTAAACGATTGTTGATCTAATGGATTTCTGCGTTTTACCTAGATATTGATGTAAAGAAAACTAAATTCATCAACTAGTTACCGCGCAGGAAAAATTGTTTATTAAAATTGTTAACACAAATACATTGAATCTAAGGAGGATTAAATTGAATTGGTACGAAATTTAACACAACAGCAAC
Organism: Rhynchophorus ferrugineus; assembly: GCF_030347505.1. Classification (NCBI taxonomy): domain Eukaryota; kingdom Metazoa; phylum Arthropoda; class Insecta; order Coleoptera; family Curculionidae; genus Rhynchophorus; species Rhynchophorus ferrugineus. The sequence continues at coordinate 81,382,669 of NW_027472580.1, read as the reverse complement.
ATTTTGTACCGGTATAAGTGTGAATAAAGTTCTGTTAGAAACTATCGATTTTCTCTTAACCACTTCATATTTATCGCGGTGCCGTAATGCGAGAGTTAACAAGAACAAATAAGTCAGGTCCGATACTAAATTCACGCAAACTCTACATATGCATATGGCCTATACGAGCGCTTATTTTTTTTCACCACGTCCCTAGCTAGAGCAAATCCACATAATTTGCATAGGCCCTGTCGCGATTATTCCTGCGCTCGAAAATTCATTATTAGAAACCCACGGGCAGTAAATCAGCGCGTAATCCAGCTGCGACCAATTTCCTTTAATGCAGGTAGCTGCACGGCAACCGCTAAGTCTTCGCAAAATATTTGCTTTCTATTAAAACTTATTATAAATTTTCGGATGAGCGGCAGCCGCGAACGTTGGCGGTTTTGTAACCGGAACGAAAACAAGGGAGGTCCCTCGTCGGATCTCATGCAGGATACACGGAGCATAAGGAAATTCGGTCTCGCACCGTACGTACGATTGCGCTTTAATGAAAAGGAAATACCGCAATTGAATTCACTCCTCATCCGCTGTTTTGATTTCTTCTTAACTATTATCTAGGGTGTTCAGTAAGTCGGCGAGAAAACTCTGACAAAGCAGATTTAGTTATGAAAATACCTTTGTTTTGGACTACAATTTCCATCGGCATTAATACTCATTTCCAACGATTCTCCAATTTTTGGGGGCAATAGAGTGTTGTGGAAGTAGTTTTCCAGTAAAAGCCTCTCCAGGGTCGGTGCTGCCACATATGATGGTATGATGTAAATCGGTTTCCATAAAGTAATACTTTGAGTTACGAGACAAGTCAGAAATGATTCTAATGGTCAAAAACTAAGGATATAAATCTGGTGAGTACATGCTCGTACATGCACTGACGAAAGCGAGGATTGTTTAAGCTGAACGACTAGAAAATAGTGTGTGATTTACATTCAAGTAGCCCAAAAGTTTATAATGATATTATTACTCTTTAATATTTTACTAGTTTGGAGATAATCAGTAATACAGACAATATTCATATTTTTATATTACATCTTACATTAGATATGATTAGTAAAATCTTAATTTATCAAACTAATTTAGTCTATACAACCAGGATGAGAGTGGAATAAATACATCAGTATGTAGTTCCCAAATTAAATTTAAATTAATATAAAGCTAAAGTTAAGATTAAACATTTATGCACTATACACGTTCATGTGGTTTGGTTCGCTTCGATCTTTTGGTTTTCTGCGTGAGTTCACTATGTTGCTTCTATGTTGCGAGAATTTAGTAACCTTATTCATGTTTTTCGAGAGCTTCATAAATCTATAGATTTTCAGGTCATCGTGTATTTCTTCGTTGATTACATGGTGATTGGAATAATTGGCAAAAACTTGGTCATGAATGAAAAATTTTTGTTTTGAACCCCAAAGGTCCAATTATGCTTTACAATAGACTAATAAACCAAACTTTTTACGCTGATTTTGCTTGAGAGCCATTCGGAGTTATTAAAGTGCATTTTCAGTTCCTAGTACACTTGTGCGCCTTGCTGACTTCCACTTGTACTTTTTTTAACGCTCTAGGCAGATATATCTTTTTCCATAATGACTGGGTCGTCTGTATATGTTCCAAGGGTTGTTTCCTTTATCATTGAGATATCGGCAGTGTAAGGCAAATACAGGAATGATCCCAATACCCTCCGGACCTTCAGCCGAAATAGGCTTACCCGTTGAAAATACCCCTTCATACATAACTATGTTTTCTCTCCAAAATATACGATTAAAGCAATTGACAATAGTTCCGCGATAATAATATGCTCTTCTTATGGATTAGTACCAAATGCTATAACCGAACAAAAGCTTATTTTCTTCGAACGATTTTTCAATAACTTCTATGAACTCTATGCACTTGGTCGATTGTTTAATACTGATTTCGAAATTTAAGCAGCATATTTTTTATTTTTATAAGTGGTTCTATATAAGATTATTTTACATTTTCTCAAATAAATTGATATAGCAGGTAGCAAGCAGATGGGTATAAACGATCTAATTTGTTCTGCTGGTTTGTCATAACTCATAATGGATCACAAAACATTAACACTAATACTTCAAACTCACGCTCTAACTAAATGAGCCAATTCATCACCATGGTAGTATGTTAGCTCTTGTACATAGTAAACAAAAACTAACAGATTTTTAAAATTATTTTCTAAAGTATTACGCAAACGTATTTTCGTTTTATTATAAGGATATTTAGGGTAAATGATATGGCTCGGTGAATGGAGGTAAAACGAAATGAAACAATGGTGTTTACATTATGTGACCGTTATTTATTAGCTGTATAAAAAAATGTGAAAAATACAATTAGATAAAACGGATGGCAGCGGTGTTACCTGGAGACGAGGCTTGGGCAGTCGATGGTGGCACGTCTAAACCAAACGATAGTCGAGTACTCAATGAATCGAAATACCCTTTAATAACATCCCAGATAAACGTCTCGGGGTTGCCGCCTGCTATTCATTATCGGGTTCTAGTTGGCGCTGCTGGCACCCCGCCCGTGTTCAACATCTGGGATTATATTTTTGGGTACTTTGTTGACCGCTATTCCACGATATAAAATTCGACATGCCTCAAGGTCGCTACAGATATATTATAAGGAGACAGCACTTATTCTGTCAGAGATTGTTTTGTCTACATTTTTCAAGTTAATTTTAATTTATTATGAAATATGAAATTAAAATAGTCTTAAAATTTTTCCTGGTCTTTCGAACTTGTTAAACAACCTTGTTGACTTTCACTTGTACTTTTTTGAATGCTCTAGGCAGAGATATCTTATTTCCATAATGATTGTATTATCTCCTGGGTAACTAGATAGGCATAATTTTGTTCACAACTAACTAATTAAATAGTATGAGTGTGATGGGAAAATAAGAGCGTGAAATAATTATTGTAGAATAGTGGAATAACATTTATCATCTTGTCACGTTTTCCTTTAATGCACAACTGGAAAGCGAAACCATCAGCATTTAGTTACTGATGTTGAAGTATCATTGAGCTGACCGCAATAAGAAATCCATTCAAAAGAAACAATTATATACCTTATCATTATCAAACAAAATATCACCTTATTCATTTAATATCAAGTCTAAAATATTCATTCCATGCTACTGTAACTTTTCAGTGCCTTTTTTTGTAGAACGATTTGTTACTACTCAATTTACTCTTCAATACTCCTCCATTATTAGCTAGACATCCCACATATCTTAGTTGAAAAATTCTAAACCATTGGCGCGTTGTTCATTGTGATCTGGTATAAGTTAACAAGGCTCCATGTTTGAAAGCAATAATTTAAATTAAATCTAAACATAATTATTCGCCTAAAATTTTAAATAAACTGTCTTCTGATATCTCCAAGGTACCAAGTTCATACCTATGCCTGTATTATGTTTCAAACTGATCGAAATAATATTTATTTAACACAGAAAATGATTTTTATATGCTATTTTGAAATTAATATGTTATACACTAATAAATGAGATGATATGAAATTTTCGGTCGAATTATGTCCTAGAAATTCAAGGGCATGTCAACGTTAGTGACATCTGTTTTTAAGAATTGAATAATGCTTTAGCAGCATCTGTTTTTCATCGCAAGCAATCTTCTTACTTGAAATTAAAATAAGTACATACAAGAGACAATACACATTCACCATCACTCAACCTAAACTTTTACCTCATAGAGGATTTATTAAAATACTTAGAGGTAACTACTTGGAAGAAAGTTGTTGTCTATTGCATTTAATAAGCTTATGCTGATGAGTATGTCCAAACTTATGAAAATTGACTTCATACTTTTGTTTAGATATTAAGGTATCCAAGAATGTTTTATTTAAAAAAGCTATCTCTTTATTAGCAATTACTATCATTTTTATCAACTCATTGTATTTTATTTTATCATCAAATTTATTATATTCTACATTCACTGTCAATCAAGATGTCCAGTTCCGATTTCGAAATCATCACTCTACTGCGATATTCCTGAATGTCTCACAGGTATTTGGCTGCTATTTATTATGATACTTGTATTTGAGGATGATACAAAAGATCCGAAAATTATTGCCGAAGATCTATTGTTAACTACCGCAGTTGTAAATTTTAAACATAAATTTAGAGTTTCGCATAGCCATTATGACAAAATACATATTTCTGCACAGAGCTATAGAAAAATCTCAGTCAACAAGATCCAAAATAGAGTACAGACTGGAAACCTAATTATGTGCCTTGATGATTGTTCAATTAAGGAAAGCCCGATGATCTCCAAGTGAAGCGAAACCACGAAATCATTTAATATTTCATCTCAAAATCCAACTAAATCTGTACTCTAATGTGGAAGTAGTACAAATGCTCAAAAAAGCACAGGAATACGAAATATTGAAGCTAACCAAACCGTATAAACTTGTATAATGTGTGAAATATACCACAAAAGCAATCAAATCTGAGTACGTTCACGTTATATGGCCAAACAAGCAGCCGATCTGGCATGGAAACCTTCCCCATTCTATGTTAGATATTAAGTTTTCATTAGTGTCTGGATAGAAGGAGCTTCATAAATTCTCGCCCGGTCATGCCTTCTTCCCCAAAACCACTTTCGCCTCCTCACCCCCATACCAAGACATAACGCCCGGCCTCGGTCCGGTCGATCTCCCTTATTAATTGGCCCTACTTCGCCGAAACTGTACCACTGTATCAATATGCAGCCGAATTAATTTTCGACGTACGATACAAATGCGAGAACAATTAATCCGAGGAAAGTTCCAACTGACTTATAACTATTGCGGCGGCGGCGGCGGCGGCGACGTACGAGTCGGAGCCGACCCGCTCGGGCCAAACTTAAACTCAATTAAGTGTTATTAACAATGTGCAGTAGGGGGCGCGCCGTTGGCCGGAAAATTAATCGGCGCGGCCCCGCAGCGAGGCTAGGTGAGCAATCAGCGCGAGACCTGGCCAGATTTCTGGGCAGAGAAGACGAACCTGGGGGAATAGGCGCTGATTTGACCTGAGGCAAACTGGATCAAACTATTATATAAGAAATGTGAGTTAATTGAAATCCTTGGTCCTTGCCTATTAATTAGCGATTAGTCTCTACACACTTAAAACTAAGCAATAATAATATTAAATATTTAGGGTAAATGATGTGGCTCGGTGAATGGAGGTAAAACGAAATGAAACAGTGGTGTTTACATGATGTGACCGTTATTTATTGGCAATATAAAAAATGTGAATTATACAAAGATAAAAAGGATGGCAGCGGAGTTACCTGTTGACGAGGCTTGGGCAGTCGATGGTGGCACGTCTAAACCAAACGAGGGTTGAGCACTGAATGACCGAAATACCCTTCAATAACATCCCAGATAAACGTCTCGGGGTTGCCGCCAGCTATTCGTTGTCGGGTTCTTGTTGGCGCTGCGGGCACCCCGCCCGTGTTCAACATCTGGGATTATATTTCTCGGTATTTTGTAGACCCTTATTCCACGATGTAAAATTCGACATGCATCAAGGTCGCTACAATACTCCCCTGCCAGAATTTTACATAAAATTACTTCAAGCAACAAAAATACAAAAATGTATGAAAAAAATATCAAATACAAAAAAATATACCAAACAAAATGTGCTGTGTAAAATGGGCTTTGAAAAATATGATAGTTCGCAACGGTTGTGGTTGGTACGGTTTCGATCTGGTACGGCTGTTGATATCTTCCGGCCCTACAGATACCGTTGCATCATCGTCGCTTTGGCACTTGAATGAATGTGGTCCATCCACGACGTTGAAAACAAGCTATTCTTCGGACAGGGCTCCCGTAATCGACGCTGTGGGAGGATCAACTGTTCGACGACGTGGCAGCTTATTTTCTGGTACTTCGGCGAAGACATAACGAGTCTACGGTGACTGCAATCGGTACCTAGCTTCTGGAGCTGCTCTGTGACTAATCCGTAGTCACATACGTTAGGTTAATTCAGAAAAAACAAATAACGACGGTATCCGACCGAAGCTGCCCAAAGCCTTTCAAATCAAAATATCTGCCATTATGACGGAGACGGCGAGCGAAGGAAGACATTATGATTTAAACATAGCGCCGAAAGAAATGTTTAGCCGAGACGCTGATGATTAAGCAGTGATGTAAAAATATTCAAAAGATTGTGAAATAATATTTTGACAAAAAATTTTAAAAAATGAATAGGAATAAAATGAAAAAGAATATTGAAGGTAAAATCGAATTAAAAATATTTAAAATTTTGAAACAGAAAATATAACGGTCACGTAAAATACACCATTTTCTACGTACCCTCCATTCTCGAGTCCAAACCCAATTTTGCGAAAAATCACGTCGGGGTCACCACTTTAGGGTAAATGATGTGGCTCGGTGAATGGAGGTAAAACGAAATGAAACAGTGGTGTTTACATGATGTGACCGTTATTTATTGACAATATAAAAAATGTGAAATATAAAAATGATAAAAAGGATGGCAGCGGAGTTACCTGTTGACGAGGCTTGGGCAGTCGATGGTGGCACGTCTAAACCAAACGAGGGTTGAGCACTGAATGACCGAAATACCCTTCAATAACATCCCAGACAAACGTATCGGGGTTGCCGCCAGCTATTCGTTGTCGGTTGGCGCTGCGGGCACCCCGCCCGTGTTCAAAATCTGGGATTATATTTGTCGGTATTTTGTAGACCCTTATTCCACGATGTAAAATTCGACATGCATCAAGGTCGCTACAAATACATTTTTTCCATTCTATGCTTCTTACAACGAAGTTATATATCATACTTTATTTCAAGAGGTATTTATACATATGTTACTAAAACTTTTTTTCACGGTAATTTCAATATAAATTCAGATACGTATTGTGCAAATAAATTTCTGTATATTAAAATATATTAATATAGGTATCTTAAGAATCAACACTTATTGAAACTTTAAGTTTTTATAATTATCCAAGTATGGAGATGTTTAAATCGCTACACCAGTAAACTTTATTACAAAGTATCATAAGTAAGATTATATTCAGAATTGTAACAACTTCAGAGCATCAAATATAAGTATACATTATCATAATTTATTTTAATAAATTATGTAATAAATGTTTTTAAATTAAAACAGAGAATATATCAGTAAAACAATTTCGAAATTGATATAGGAATTTAGCATGTATATTAAAACAATAACGAACATAATTTAAGTTATTTTTTACTGTTTAGAAATGTATATTAAAATAATATATGTGTGCATTACAATAATTAAATTAATTATTGATTTTTCTATAATGTAAATAATCAAAATATCTCACATATATTATTTGATTCTTCATTAAACATCTTAATATATATTATTGCTTTAAAATGTTTACAAATGTACTGTCATATTTAATTTGTTTTCTAAGGATTACTGGTGATAGAATTAACATATCAATTGAAAAATTCCCGACCTGACACATAGATGGCGCTACTAGAATTAAATCCATATGTTTCTGAGTTAGCCCTAACCCTAAAAAGATGCGTGTATAAATTTTACAGCTGCCGGATCATTAGTTTGTGAATTACAGCATTTTAAGTGAAGCAGCTTTTGTTATTGTGAAAAAAAATGGATAAAAAGGAATTTCACGTGTTGATAAAATATTACCTTTTTGAAGGAAAAAATAGAGTTGAAGCAAAAACTTGGAATGATGCCGAGTTTCCGAACACTGACCCAGAAAAATCAACCATCATGAATTGGTATGCTAAGTTTAGGTGAAATGAACACCGAAGACGGTGAACGCAGTGGACCCCCAAAAGAGGTTGTTACAGGCGAAAACATTAAAAAAATCCACAAAACGATTTTAAATGACCAAAAATTGAAATTAAATTAAATAGCAGACACTCTAAAGATATTAACTGAACGTGTACAGCATATCATTTAGGAATATTTGAGAAAGCTCTGTGCAAATTGGGTGCCGCGCGAGCTCACTTTTGATCAAAAACAATGACGAGTTGATGACTCGGAACAGTGTTTGAAGATGATCAAGCGTAATAAGCCCGACTTATTGCGTTGATATGTGACAATGGATTAAACATGGCTTCATCATTTCACTCCGATGTCCAATCGACAGTCATCCCAGTGGATTGCACACGATGAACCCGCTCCAAAGCGTGTGAAAATGGAACAGTCGGCTGACAAGGTTGTGGCGTCTGTATTTTGGGGTACGCATGGAATAATTTTCATTGACTAGATTGAAAAAGGGGGGAGCATGAAGCGACTATTACATAGCGTTATTGGACCGTTTGAATGACAAAATTGCAGAAAACGGCCGCATTTGAAGATAAAGAAAGTACTGCTTCACCATGACAATGCACCGTGTGACAAGTCGGTGAAAATGATGGAAAACATGAATTGGGCTTGGAATTACTTCCTCATCCACAGTGTTCGCCAAATTTGACCCCCAGTTACTATTTGCAATTCTCAGACTCAATAGAATGCTCGCTGGGAAGAAATTTCTGTTGAATGAAGAGGTGATCGCCGACACCGGGGCCTATTTTGAAGCAAAGGACATATTGTATTACAAAAATGGCATCGAAAAGTTGGAGGGTCTCTATAATCAGTGTATTATCCTTGAAAGGAATTATGTTGAATAAAAAAAAACCTAATTATGTCCAAAAATGTGTTTTCCTATAGTAGGCTGGGGACATTTCAATTGGCCTGTTATAGAAAATGTAAAAAGCTATGAACATCTGATTGAGAAATAGAGTTTTTATGATAGAAAAAAATATATGAAATAACAATTATGAAACACCAATTCAAAAGTGCGTGAATAAAGCAAAAGACAGCGCATAAATAGCCGCAAATGCCGAGAGGTACTCTTCTCTAAAACTCTTCACAACTTTTCCCCAAAAAAAATGTATTTTGTTTTCGTTTTATACGCGCCATTTTCTCATTTGGCCATCTCTTCCCTTCTTTCTGACCTCTTTCCTTTCTTAACTCCTTATTTTCAGGTATCTAAACACCTTACTCATCAAATCTCTCTTCTGGAATGACAGTACCGTTATTTATTCTTAATAGTCTGTTTCTTTTCTTGATAAGTAAGCAGATTCTTCTTAAATGAGTGAATTCAAAAGGCAACGTCCTTATCATCCACACAATCCTAATCCCGTATCACTAATATTATATTTCACATTTTTGAAATTCGTTCTAATAATGATTTTAGACAACTCGTCCGTACAATAAATGGAATACCTATGTTCATCAGGTGATAAAGAATCATACAAGAACATGAAAAATAATCGCACTCACATATTATGAAACAGATTAATTCCACAAGGATATGTTACCAAATTAAAAAAATTCAAGATGTTACGCGTTTTACTTTGATGTTATACTTCAGGGTTTTGGTAATGCCATACCATTGGTATGAAATGAATGTTGGGAAAGTGCCACAGATTCATGGTAGCCTCATTAAACTTAAACATTATTATTTTTAAATAAATAGGATAACATCTTGAATCAAGTTTAGATCATGCCAAAACCCGAGAACGAATAATATATGTATTCCATCATCATCAATAATGCATATCCGATGTTTGAAGAGAGTGTCCACTTCTGAACCAACAAGTTACTGTTGGTGCCACTGGACGGATAGTCTATTCAAAATCTGACCAGACATTGGCAGTCAGTCGCATCTATTCTGCCCACAGAAAATCTAAGTCACAATATTTTTCAGATCGTTTATTTATTTTATGAAGTCTATTTAATCTTTTGCTAAAACAAACATTATATTTTTCTATTTATTGTTAGATATTTACTCAATAAATTACAAAGTTATTTTATTAAATATTATAATGGATATCCCAAGTAAAAGTACAGCCCGTATGAAGAAATATAGGAATAAAGAAACAATGATTGAAAATAAGGAACGTTTCAGGGAATGGGCTCTGCCACCTGGTCGAGGTGATCTGAAAAATGTTCCAATCAAACTAGAACAAAGAAGTTGCTGCCTTGTTGGGACCACCGCGTGTGGACTTAACATTCTAACCATTACACCACAGAAACATTTGCCTACAATGTTTATACGACGCCTCATATGATAATTAAAAGCCAGCTTAAAATTGACGGACTTTTACACTGATAACAATAAGTACTTCCGATTTTTCGTCACATCAGGTCAGCAATAACATCATACACCAATATCTGATTATTTTAGATAAAAAATATGTGAAAACATTGCACGTGCTTTTGAAATTTCAGATTTTCCATCGATTTACCCCCCTTTCCGCCCATCAGATCCTGACTTGGTTTCAATAGGACCACCTCGAAGCACTCTTTCGAATAAAAAACGAATTTTGAAAATCGGTTGATATTTGAAAGAGAAATCAGCGACCATACATTAATATATTACAGATAATTACAGAGTTATAACAGTTAATAATGCAAATATAATTAGCTATCACATTCTTGCTAATTCAAAAAAAAATCTAATAAACATAACAGTAGACTGAGTACGATATTAAAATAACAGCGGAACGTAGAATTTTTATTTAAACGTTATTTGAATGTAACGCGTTGCGACAACGCGAAATACATAGTTAAACAACTCCTGCAAATATGACATTAATTCCTGACGCGAACAAATACGCTTCAGCGTTTCAGTCAGTTTCCACCCTTTTATGTACAGGACCGCACGGTAACATTCGTCTCAATTTTAAAGCGTTATTTAATATTTATATATCAAAATTGCCGACGCCTGCGAATTGCACATAAATCAAAAAGTGAAACAGAACCGCCATTAGACCTACTTACGTATGGATGGAGAAGTGACGTTGAATTTTATGTCTAGGATTCCACACTATTTTAAAATTTCAGGTAAAAAGGTTTGTTGGAATGAAAAGACGTTTTTATTTGTACATAATGGAGGGAAGAGATATTTTGGCTGATTTAGTGCGTCTTCAATCTTTTTTTTTGTGGGAACATTACAGGGACCATTATTAAGAATAGAAAAAAAATTAGAGCACATTTTTAGAAATTTTATTTTAAACATGTTCAATATGGTGATCCTTCACATACACTAATAACTATGTTTAAAAGTAAATATTTGTACAATTTCATCATAATAATTCGGTATTCCTAGGATATAGAGAAGGATATCCTTTTTAACATCATTATTTTGGGGTTAGTATCAGTTATAGAAAGACCAGCACCTTTTTTGCGTACAATAAAGATTTAACTTCATTCAACATTTTATTTGTACTTTTACGACTTCGTTGATTTCTTAATACCTACTATAAAACAGTTAATATTGCACTTCTCCATACAATGCAAAGAAAGAGTTAACTAATAATTGATTTAAAGCTTAACATTATAAATGTTTATCTCCAAAAACCATATGTATCTCCAAAAACAATGTTATGTATCTCCGAGGAGTTACATAAACCGAAAGAAATAATAAATCACAAAGCTTCAAAACCTCTGTTATCAATTTATTCCTGCCAGTTTCTGTTATGTACATGTTATATTTACGCTAACCTCAAATTTAATGACACTTCATTTAAACATTTAGATTTTTTCATCTTTTAAAATATCTGTAAAGTCAGTAAGATATGAGTATAATAACAAATAAACAAAAAAAGTAGAGTAATACGACCATTTTTCATTCTTACCTTTATCACAATCTTCAAATAAATTCTGTTTCCTATCATTTAACATAAAAATATATCTTTTGTTCCATAACAATCTACAAAATTAGTGTTATAAAATGATAATATTTTACAAATAATTCCTAATAATTCCTTTGAAACAATAAATAACAATATTAAATTAACAAAATATAAATTTAAAATTAACCTAAATATGACTTCAAACCACAACTCTCGTAAATAACAAGGCGTATATAGAAACGGATGCGTAGCTGTGAAATATGTCAGGCTAGATTACAACAAATACGGATGTGCAGTTCTGACCGATCAACACTTTCTGTGGAATCTTTTTACTGTCGTCTCACAACAAATGGCTGTTGTAATAGTAACAAGGCAATTGAAAAGTCGCCGGCCTACCAGAGCAAAACACTTTTTTTGGCAAAATTATTTTGTTTTCTTCAACATAATTCCTTTCAATGGTGATAAGCGACCCTCCTACTTTTCGATGCCCTTTTTGCAGTACGGTTTGTCGTTTGCTTCAAAACAGGCCTAGGTTTTAGTGATCACCTCTTCATTCCTCTTCCCATCGAGCACACTTTTGAGATCTGAGAACAGGAAATAGTCGCTGGGGGCCAGATCTGGAGAATCCGGTGCATGATGAACCAATTTCAAGCCCAATTCATGGATTTTTGAAATTGTTTTCACTGACTTGTGACACGGTGCATTGTCTTCGTGAAGTAGCACTTGCTTTTTCTTCAAATGCGGCCGTTTTTCGGCGATTTCGTTCTTCAGACGGTCCAATAACGCTATGTAATAGTCGTTGTTGATTGTCCTCCCATTTTCAAGGTAGTCAATGAAAATTATTCTATGCGCATACCAAAATACAGACGCCATAACCTTGCCAACCACCTCTTGCGTTTTCCCACGCTTTGGAGCGGGTTCCTCGTGTGCAGTCCACTCGGATTGTCGCTTGGACTTCGGATGGGACCATGTTTCATCCGTTGTCACATATCGACGCAAAAACTTGGGTTTATTACGCTTGATAATCTTCAAACACTGGTCCGAATCATCAACTCGTCGTTGTTTTTGGTCAAAAGTAAGCTCGAGCGGCACCCACTTTGCAGAGAGCTTTCTCATATCCAAATATTCGTGAATGATATGATGTACATGTTCAGTTGATATCTTTAGAATGTATGAATGTATGTTATGTATTCATTTAATTTCAATTTACAGTCCTTCAAAATCATCTTGTGGATTTTTTAAATGTTTTCGTCGGTAATAACCTCTTTTGGGCGTCCACTGCTCACTTATCATACCAATCCTTGATTTTTGATTTTCCTGGGGCTGTGTTTGGAAACTCATAATCAAACCAAGCTTTTACTTCAACTGTATTTTTCCCTACAAAAAGCAATATTTTATGAAAACGCGAAATTCCTTTTTATCATTTTCTTCACAATAACAAAAGTTGCTCGCCCTCAAAAATTTTATAATTCACAAACTAATGTCCGACAGCTGTCAAATGTATACACGCATCTTTTGAGGGTTAGGTCTAACTAAAAAACATATGGATTTATTTCTAGTAGCGCCATCTATGTGTCAGGCCGGGAACTCTTCAATTGAGTTGTCAGGAGACAATTTTCTGTTCACCGAATCTTTCAGTTGAAAATATTCTGTGTCGGTTATATCGATTATCCCAATAATAGTTTTAATCGCCACTTCGCTTTCGTCCAATTCGAATTTAAAATAAAGAACAATATGGCTTCTCTTTTCGTTAATAATTAATCCACCGATATGATAAATTATCATCCCCTGATGTTAAAATTCGAACAAAAACCCCATAAAAAATTAATTAGTCCATCACAATAAAATTAGACATTTTCAGGATATTCCGCGGCCGATGGGGGGAATTCATTAAAGAAAATCAGATTTTACCGCCACGTCGCCTAATAAATGTTATTGTTACCGTCATAATTAAAATTTAAAGCGATTTTATTGAGCCGCATTGTATTTAATAAACAATAAATATTGTGCGTTTGTCGGTGAAAGAGAGGGCGCCCTACCTCGACGCCAACACCACCACCCGCCTTCCCCCTGACCCCGTCCATTTGTCCCTGCGCATCCCAACGCTCGCGTCCTTTTATTAATAAATATCAGTGTGGTACCGGGGAAATTCAAGAATTGCGTGAAGCAAATGCTTCCACGTTAAAATTACATTTTGTTTTTATTTACGATGGCAAACAGAGACGTTTATGATGGTACGGGGCGGCAAATAAAAATACGACCTCTTTCTCCATCATTACGCCCCTTTTTCCGTTGGCGTTATTCCGGGGCCTCTCCCGAACGTGGACGGCAAAAAAGGGGTAGACGTTTCGAGCGTCGTTTTATTAAATTTAGTCGAACCATCAGTTTTATCGCGCGTAATAACGCTCGAGGAATTGCTCGGAGCGGATTTATCGGGCCTATAAATACTAATCTTCGTTTTTTTTACGCTGTTATGTTATATGTTCGTTACAATATTGATAGAATACCGATTGGTGAAATATGACGAAGTGGTGTGCAGAATATACAACATTTTTCGGGAATTAATTTTTTTGCGTAATTGCCTATAATAGGATTCAAAGTTAATATGTTTAGATAATATGAGGGTGTATTTTGAAAATTTCAAAAACTGTATTTTGTAGCATATAATTCAGTTCTCTTTCGGTTCACCCACATTTACATCCCGTCCCGATCCCGATCCCGTATTTAGAAGGAATCTTTGTTAGTTTGCTACGGGTTTTCCTTCGGTTCTTATATCCTACCTATAAAGTGTATCCGTTAACAGATTCTTCAATATTTTTACATAAAAATAACTACATTTTATTATAACATTTTTTTAAATTTACAGACAAGCAGTTTGACACTAGTACATCTCTTATTCTGGCAATGTTCTTATAGTGTAGCTGTCTTTTCTCGGTTTTGTGCAATTCACAATGTATGTAATTCTACAGTAGAAGTAATCCAATGTTAATCAACACTGCAGACAACTTATTTAAATGGTTAAAGATTATCATTCTCATAATTTATTCATAGATACGAATGTATTTCAACGTCCGCTAGAAAAAACTTTTTTTTTAGTTATCTAAACTGCAATTTTTTCTCTATCATGGTCACCAAATATTCCTCTACTGGGGCTATTTCCAGTTTGTTACATTATCAATCTTATAATTTTAGTTCTGTCTAAGCAGGTCTTTCCTTTTCATTGCATCAAATTTTGACTAGGTAGCTTGGTGGGCGCAGTGGTAAAGGCGGTAGGACAGTCCTCCTGCTGTTGCGATAGTCGCGGGTTCGAATTCTACTGGGCCATGGTCGTAAATTTGTGTTTGTGATTGTTTAACGTTTGTAAATGTCCCTAGGCGAGAGTGAAAAATCCGGCCAGGAATATGACCCTAGTCACGTCATTAACCAGGCTTGGTAAGACCGTGGTTAAAAGCCCACATTAAGCAGTTGGTGGTAAAAAGGAAACCACAAAATATATTTAAAAAAAAACTATTACTATTTCCATACAATCAGCAGTCAAGCTTATAAAGGGTTGTTTGTAGCTTTAATTCCGTTATAAGTTTTATATTGCATAATTTGCAAACAGTTTAACTTTTGTCTGCTGGTGTACTATCATCTTTAAAAATTTATCGACAATACGGTCCTAGTTTCCTAAAATAAAAAAGTGTTGTAATGTTGACTGACATGAGGAATAAGTCAACGAGAGTAAATCAATGTATACTGAATTCACCTATAACCAAACTATTCATATACCAACAATTATATTAACCTCAATTTTAATCGCCTGTAATAACGCTCGAGGAATTGCTCAGGGCGGATTTATCAGGCCTATAAATACCAATTTTCGTTTGTTTTACGCTGTTTTGTTATATATCCGTTGCAATATTGATAGAATTCCGATTGGTGAAATATGACAGAGTGATGTGTGGAACATACAATATTTTTGCAGGAATTTTTGTTGCGCAATTGTCAATAATCAGATTCAAATTTAACATGATTTGGTTATATGAGAGTAGGCTGAAAACTAACTCTAAAAACTGTATTTTGCTGTACGCAAATGCATTAATTCAGTTCTGTTTCAATTTCATATAAATATTTAATTTAAAGTTGTATATGGTTATGGTTATTTTTAGTTGGAATTGGAATCAAATATAAGGTATTATTGATCATACTTGACGAGATACTAAGGTCGCCTCTAGCCTCTGAAATAGACCGCAAAATACTGACGAGCCTTTGTAGAGCCATACTGAAACTTGTTATTTATATTTTTCGCAATAACACATATCTGAAAATAAGCCTATCAGCTGTTTAGATTTTGTGGCGTAATCTTTATGGTTTCTGGTGTGCTGAATCTAAAAGTTACTTTGTTTTTGTCAAAGGACGACATTGCGTTGAAAGAATCTGAAAGACCATTGAAGCGTCCAGCATAGTCTGATATTCAAGACGCTTTCATTGTCTAGAGAAATCGTTCAGTTTGCTCTTTATTCATATCTTCCAAATTTTCCGGAAAGTGATCCATGCCATTATCATGGAGAAAATGTAATTTTAGACTTATTAGTCAACCTAAAGATCGAGATGCTTTTAGCATTATTTGGCGGTGTGTTTGTATCTCGAGTCTTAATGACAAATTATTAATTAATATTATTAATATTATATTATAGTTAATAATTGCCAAATAATTTCTCTATGATTTCTGCAAAATATGCCTTTTGAAGATGCATAATGGTCTTGGCGAATTAGTTATAAGCCATCAAATGTTTGATCCGACGAAAACAGCTTCCTTCACCTTTGTTTATGACAGAAAACCTTAAAATTATATTTTTGATGTAATCTTAGCAATTATTTCATCAATCCCAACTTTATAGTAGTAGTAAAAGAGTTTTATGTGCCGATATCGATACTTCTTGGAGAACGTTCCTTTCACCAACTTTAAGTTGTTTCAGCGCCAATTCTTCTTGGACCAATAATTTACTCGGTCTCTGCTATTGCATAAATAAAAAACACAGAAATTTGATAAACCCAGTTTGTTTTCTAGGGAACTTTTACAGTATTTTAAAATCTCACCTGACAACAATGGTCTTCGTATTATAATTAGAAACTAATTCCAAGATCGTATAGGTTCCTCTTTGAGGTCTACGAAATTATCTAGGCGAATGGAAACCAAAAAAGCCCTTGTAGGGCAGTACCGTTTTAAGGCTTCTTTATATATGTATATATGGAAATATTAACCTTACTTTCATCTGTCAAGTCCTGTGGTGTTGATTGTATAACTGGTTAACAAACTGTTGTTCTCTTTGGAAAGGTAAGAAGTGAAATAGATTAGATATCTAAACCAGGAGGAAGATACTCCTGGTAGAAGTAAATTACGGTGTTTGAGCTTTGAACGTAGCAACTGAAAAGCATATGTGGGAAGATTCAAGTCTTCTTTAAACTAAACTTGGCTTGATTTTTAAACTTACTTTCTCATTTATTATTTCAATATAAGAAGCCTCTTGGTAAAAAATACTGCATTGTTTCCGTATTATTTCCTGATCAAGCGAGGTAAAAGTTAAATGCCATATTATAATTTCAGTAAAAATCTTTAAACAATATTAACGTCAGAAATATTTCAATTTATTTTTTTTATTAGAAAATTTAATGTTGGTGTCCCTGGAGATTTTGAATCATTGCGTGTTCTAAAGTACGAGTACATCATAATGCCTTAACACACAGATTTTGTGGTAGAATAGTACTAGATATTTATAGCTAGAATAAGAATTTTTTAGTCGAATTTTCATAGTTCTGCATAAATCGGGTTCCACTTTGATCGAAAAGGCTTGATTAAAATATTGAATATAAAAAATCGGATAATCGTTAGATATAAGGCGTAATTAACATTTTGTTTGTAAACAGTGATTATTTAAACAGAGAATATTAATTAATTTCAGTTTTATTTTTAAAATTTAAAGTAACCAACACTAATTAATTCGATAACGCGCATTTAATAAAACATTGGCCATCGGTTGATTGCAGCTGATTGGTATAGTCCGCAACCTCAGAAAACGCCACATGAACAACCTTTGTGCAGACCATTGTCAAACCAGATGCCCGTCTACATACCCTAGATATATTTTATTATACTTATCAGTTACATATAGCGAACAATAATTTATTCGGAAGTCCACAAAGTAGAGCCCTAATAAACAGTCATGTCACTTACCTTCATCGCCAGTACTAAGGGGAATTAGCTCTCCACTTTCTCGTCGCCAAGTTATTGAAGGTTTTGGAGAACCTGTTGCAGCACATTTCAAACTGATGTTCGATCCCTCTCTGGCGACCATATCGGCACTAGTAGGGTAATCCAGGATATCTGGAGGAACTGTAAAATAATTATATGTATTAATATAATCACGTAATATAAGACCAAACTATATGTCATCCTTATAGTATATAATTTTATTTTATGATGCAGACTTTCAATTATTTCTTGTAAGTTATGAATAGAAAAGGATGTTATTACATTTGCTACGAATCATTTATGATTCGGGATGGGACGGAATTAATAACACCGCTTATGGCCTTGGAACAAAAGAGAAACTTTATTATTATCCCTGGTATTTTATAGAGACTCGATACAAGTTACAGCGAACTCTAATAACTGTTCTTCCTCTTTGCTACACTAGCTCTTGCATCGACGCAAAATCACATATTTAACAATATCAATGATCACAAGTCTGTATTGTAATGACATTTTAACTTATTTAGTGATTATATGTCAATAATTTCATGATTTTTGTTGTACTGTGAAAGTACTGTTGAAATAATGTCGAAGATCAATTTTATTACCTATACCTCAATAAAATGGTATAATATAACTACCTAAGTATTAAGCGAATAAGTGTTATTGAGTGTATTTTTGAGTTTGATGTATCTTTTTGCTGCACATTTTTGGATATTATGTTTTTCATATAACCATAGTTTAATAAAATTATATCAAATGAATCTGTTAATATCGGAAGTATTTATCAAAAACTCAAGAATATGAGGATTTTTGCGAAACTGTTACAATTTCTTATTCGGTAGATATAAATTAAATATTTTATGTCTATTTTTTTGTGTAATATACTTTTTTAATAAACGGTCCTTAAAAAGATTCATTGTGGATAATGTGAGGAAAAATATGGCAAAGATTATTTCGCCATTCTTCATTGCAAATTTAGTCCTATTGGATTTATATGGGAGTATTTAGGCATCCCCATATCACGCAGTTGTTTAGACGAGAATTGTTTAGACTTATTGAAAGAATTGTCTACAATAACACCTTCGGTTTTGAATAGCCCGATCACAGATTCGGAAGAAAAATTAACAAGTGTTGGAGTCGTGAGCAAGTTTTCAATAAATTAGAAATTAACAATTTAGTAATTGACTTGAACAGGGACTCTGGTAGTGCAATTGACAGTGGCTGAATGAAAATTTCCTCAATGATCTAAGATATGTATTAGTATTACTAACTATTATAGATAACAGGATAAATCTATTATTAAGAAGTATACTCATATCAATGAGATTTGATAAGGAATCTTGAGATACACAGTAACGAAAGAAACAAGAACTAAACGTAAAAAAGTAATTATGTTCTCAAAAAAAAATGAAATACCTTACTAATAAAAAAAAATATAAGAGTGGTTATTTAATAAATTGTTATTTAAAAAAAATTGTTATTTAGGTGCACTAGAACTCAAACAGAGCGTACCACTACATTAAAGAATGCTCCTAAACCTCATAGTAAATGGTGTAAAAAAGGCTACAATATAAATATAATAAGTAATATGTAATACTACACTACCAAACCAAACCAAACCAATGTAGCTGCTGTACTAGAATGTTAATGTAAATTATATTTTATAACGTTTTCTCTCTGTTTATCTTTCATTTCCCTGAACAACATTAGATTACATATTTTTAGGGTCTTGTTATAATTTTGGAGAGATTTGTTGGAAAACACTTTGGATTCACCCACCCTATAACCCAGACCGTACCGCAGAAATCTCTTAATGGCTATACTTCTTCTTCTGGCTTTTAAAAATCATTTGCTGTAGTTTTCCTCATAAGGCTCAGAAACTCTAAAGTGGCGAAATTATGGCTTTAAAAGAAGTGACAAAGTGTTATCGATTAAAACGACACCAACACACTATCATGAAATTTCAAAAGTCATGAAATTACTTTTCTCCAAAACTATTTTTAATATGAAATTTAAAAAATGTTTCTACGAATTGTGCGTTCAGTACTAATGAGTAATAACAAAAAGAGACCGAACTCGCTGTGATGGTAATTTCCCGAAACTACGAACGAAAGGTATAATTCCGCAGCCTTTAATATCAAATTAAAAGTTCATTCAAACTCAGAACGGCGTCGGTATAACGTTATTGGTTCCGTCAGAATGTTGTCGTTCTCGGCTGAATACATACATTTCTCTTTCAGCAATAATAATGATAATCCCGATTATGGAGTAATTATTTTCACGCATGAGCGATCGACAATACGTGACACCAACTCCGCCGAGTCGAAAGTTGTGAACACGCCTTATTTCCTTCGGCATCGACTAAACAAACTTCGCCCCAACTCAATTAAACATTCTTTAATTCTAGTTTTAGACGTGTCTGCTCGACAGAACGAAAGTCAAATGGTCGAAACTGTTCGCTCGTTGCTACGTAAATAAATTAAAGTCCCTCCAACAACAGCGGAAAAAAATGTTTAATTAAAAATCTTTTAGGACGAGTTCCACTTTTGGAGTGACGTTATCTTTATAATTGCTTCAGAGTTCTCGCTGATAAATGCTGTTGCATAGTTTTCAATAGATTTTCCGTCAATGCCGCAAGTCTTTAAATATTTGAAATGCTGAATGTATTTCTAAAACAGCCACAAAATATAAGGATATAATGAAGGTGTTTGATTAGAATAGACACGCGGTAATGTTTACAGTCGTGTCTTGAGCGGATTTTCTTATTAGTATTTATTAGCTTAAATAAAAGAGAACGTAGAAAAACAATACTGGAGACTGATATGGGGAAATCTACTCGATTGGCCAATTAATATATTATGAAACATCAAGGAGTTGGTGAAGAATTTCTAGACCACAGAACTATGTACGTATAACTTTATGGTAATATTGTGTATGGTTAGGTAGGCACTACTTAAAAGATGAGAAACGCATCATGATATGGACTCACTGAGGCAGAAAATCAGTGAATAATACATTGTTGATAATAAAATATGAATTTAATTTAAAGAAACTCCAAGTGGGAGGAATTACCAAGACAGGGGATTATTAAAGCACGTAAAAAATATAATGGAATTATCTGGTAACTAAAAATGTGATGTAAGTCAGAAACTTGGCATCTATTCAATATAGCAAGTCAATTTTAGTTTTTACTTAGCCCTAACCCTCTAAAGATGCGTGTATAAATTTCACAGCTGTCGGATTATTAGTTTGTGAATTATAGCGCTTTCAGTGAAGCAACTTTTGTTATTGAGAAAAAATGGATAAAAAGGAATTTCGCGTGTTGATAAAATATTGCATTTTGAAGGAAGAACATACAGTTGAACCAAAAAGTTGGGTTGATGCCGAGTTTCTTGACACTGCATCAGGAAAATCAACCATCAAGGATTGGTATACTAAGTTTAGACGTGGTGAAATCGGCACCGAAAATGGTGAACGCTGTGAACGCCCAAAAGAGGTTGTTACCGATGAAAACATTAGAAAAATACACAAAATGATTTTGGATTACCGTAAATTGAAATTGAATGAAATAATAGACACTCTGAAGATATCAACTGAATGTACACATCATATCATTCACGAATATTTGGGTGTGAGGAAGCTCTGTGCAAAGTGGGTGCCGCGCGAGCTCACTTTTAAACAAAAACAACGATGAGTTGATGATTCAGAGCAGTATTTGAAGGTGATCAAACATAGTAAACCCGAGTTTTTGCATCGATATGACAATGGATGAAAAATGGCTCCACTGCGAAGTCTAATCGAGAATCATCCGAGGGGACTACACACGACGAACCCGCTCCAAAGCGTGGGAAAACGTAGTAGTAGCCTGGGTTATAGCGTCTGTATTTTGGGATGCACATGGAATTATTTTCATCAGCGACTATTACATAGCGTTATTGGACTGCTTAAAGGGCGAAATCGTCGAAAACGGCCGCAATTAAAGATAAAGAAAGTGTACAATGCACCGTGTCACAACTCAGTGAAAACGATGGCAAAAATCCATGAATTGGACTGGGAATTGTTTCCTCGCCCACCGTATTCTCCAGATCTGCCCCCCAGCGACTATTTCTTGTCCTCAGATCGCAAAAGAATGCTCGCTGGAAAGAAATTTTTGTCGAATGAAGAGATGGTCGCCGAAACTGATGCCTATTTTGATGCAAAGGACACATCGTACCACGAAAATAGTATCGAAAAGTTGGAGGGTCGCTATAATCAGTGTATCACCCTTGAAGGCAATTATGTTGAATTAAAAAAACTAATTTTGTCAGAAATGTGTTTTAGTATGGTAGGAAGGGGACTTTTACAAATTTACACTTTTTTAATCTCACACTAATTTAACTAAAATAAGAAAAATACGAGAAAGACTTACCGACGACATTCAAATAACCCATTTGGCTTTTCATGGGGTCAGTGTTGATTTGACACATATACCAGCCCTTATCCGACTCCCTGACATCACGTATGTGCAGATACCAGCTACGGTGCTCCACCTGCGTAACGGCAATACGGTGATTTTTCGTGATAACGTGAGTATGAATGGTCAAGATAGTCTGGGTGTCTACTCGTAGCCAAGCCACCTGCAAATTTATGTTTTACAGATTAGCAGTCCTGTTTTGTACCAAACGTATATTTCTATATTATTTATAACAATTACCATTTCGTTTTAAGTTTAATAATATCGTTAATATGAACAAATAATTATTCCTTGAGTCAACTGATTTTCAAATCTAATACGGAATGCATATTATTTTTATTGTTGTTATCCCATGGACATTGGTACAAATATAATGTATCTCACCTTTGTAAGTGTTTTTTTGTATTAATTTAAACCCTAGTTTTCAGTTGGCGCTGAGATTAGGAGGCCATAAAATGTAGAAAGCGCAAATAGGTTTTGATGGTTTAAGTTGCACCTTTCTACGTTTATACAGTTAAACAGGTGTGATATATTTAATGGAAAGTATTAGGCAAGACGAGAGATATACGGACGTAGACAGACTTTGCGATGGAATATTCATCGCTTGCATGTATCTAAGTATCGACTCGACTTTAAGATTCTTCAGGAGGTTTAACTACAAGTTATCGATATATATAATTGGTAGTCGTATATGGCCTACATATACTGAATACGACAGGCAGAATAATATTTTTTGGTTAAGAATTAAACAATGTAGCTTTTAATGTTATGATGCATAATATCACTTCATCAGTTTTCTACAATAAAGACAGTATATATAAAATATTTATTATAAAAAATTTATAAAATTTTATTTCAATCCTTTGTTTTATATACTTTAGATCTTCTACCAACATTATACTTTCTAGGTTAAACGGCCTTACTTTTAAAACAACTGCCAATTATCTATTTGGCATATATTCGAAATACCACGAGTCTCTAAAATTAATTGTAGTATCAGATCTGCAAATTTTTCCAAAGTTTGAGAACAAAAATGGGCTAAAATGTTCTCCCCAATCATTCATTCGTATTTTAGTCGGCTATAATATGGCCTAGAGAAAATGAGAAAATACGTGTGCTGAAATAAATAAAATCACCAGTACTTGGAGACAATTTTACCAGCACATGTATATTTTAGGTCTACGATATCACGTTTTCCTATCTATGATTGACAATATCTTTTGTCGAAATCAAATTAACTTTGTACATCTACGAATGTAACGATCTAAATCTACGTCATTTAATGTAAAATTTCATGTAACTCTATAATACGGAAACACTTGTAGTCTATTCAAAGCACTAGTGACGCACGTCATCAATATGTGCTTTTCGAAAGTTGTAAATTCGTTATACAGACAGATAATATTTTTCCTTCTCGTTTGGTACTATTTAAAAAGAGATGAATGCTGTTGATAAGTTCAAACA
This sequence comes from Rhynchophorus ferrugineus, assembly GCF_030347505.1. Lineage (NCBI taxonomy): Eukaryota > Metazoa > Arthropoda > Insecta > Coleoptera > Curculionidae > Rhynchophorus > Rhynchophorus ferrugineus. The sequence continues at coordinate 81,358,814 of NW_027472580.1, read as the reverse complement.
TGTAACCGTTGCATTCGGTCGTTCGTTTATCAAACCCATGCAAAATTCTTCAAAATATTATAACTGTTATAAATTGGCAAACGTTGTTTAATACTTTGTTTTAACAAATTTATTATTATTACTGATTTAAAATTCCGCAAAAGTTTCACGATCAGAGTCAAGAACTGATTGCGTCTGTAACCAGCTATTTCGAACAGGAACGATATAGAGGATGCCCCTTCTTGCCAGTACAATGTGTTAGAGAGGTAAGCATTTTTACTGTCAAATATTAATTGCTAAGGTTTAACTGAAAATATTTTTAACTTATTAGAGCTGCATTGAATATTAGTACGGTCATTAAAATATCTCAAAAAATAAAGAACGATATAACCTTCAATTAACCAGAAAGAAACCATCTTCATGCGAAACGGTAGTCGAATCAAGATCAGCTTGATATTAGTAGTATCAGAGGGCAAATATAAGACATCAATCAAATAGTATGAAATAGCAAATCGTTTTTTCAATTGAAGCATACAATTATTTCATAAAAAATTGTTGGAAGCCTGGAAAGTACCCATAAAAAGCTGAAAGATATGCAGCTGTAAGAAGGATGTAGAACATCCCCTCATACATTATTGGATAATATAGGATTTAAGTGATTTAAAGATAACGCACGAAGGGGTTTAATGGAACTTCTAGACAATGCTTTTAAAAGAATACAAATATTAAAAACAAATAAAAATTCCAAGAAAAAACTATAAGGAATAATAATAATTATATCAATTTGTATATTTAGATGAGACATGGATATTTCAGAATGGTACACTGGGTCACTTATGGCAAGATGATAATAAATTTACTGTAAAGACAACAAAAATTGTCGCAAAAAGGTAAACGTTGGAATGACTACCTATTAGGATTTGCCTTAAAAAATAAGCCTTAGAAAATATACATGGTATATTAGATTGTTGAATATTATGGCCACAAATTATTACGTCTTCCTCCATAACACACACACACACACACACATACACACAAAGACATTCTGGTCGTGAAGGATATTCAAACCAGAACTGCCTGGATTTACGGAAAGAAGCATTGTCGACAATAAAATCTTCAGTTTGGATGAACTCAATCAGACACACTGAAGATATTGACAAATGGTAGAAACGTAAGCAAGTTGTTGACAAATAGGAAATAAATAGCTTAATTAAGATTGAATAAAATGTTATGATTCAAGGCTGACAATTACTGAGACAGGGTGAAAAAACTAAAGCTCAACATATGGCAACTGCAAGCCATATGCGACATATGCAAAATTTCTTCCCAGCGAGCATTCTTTTTCTGAGGTCTTATAATACTGAGGGTAAAAGCAGCGAGAAAATCCTTATCTCATCGTCATCTATTTTTAGACAATTTACTCGTTGCACTATTCAATTTTCACACAAGCACTTAAAGTACGCACGGTAGTCTTTAAGTCTTCTTTCTTTAACATATATCAATCGGTCATCTGTTATAACCTTCAAAATTAACTCCTAGATATAGTGTATTATGTTGGATTATTCTCCGCTTGCTATGTAGAATTGATCTGGCTGCCTCATCAAGAAATTCGAAACCAAGAAAAAATATCAGGGCCATCATCAAATATTACCATGTATAAATATCCTTAAAGTTGACGCTTGCTTGATTTGTGATCACGATTTAATTTCTTAGATCAAAAACTGGATTGATGTCACTCTGTGGTCCTTTCTTTTTATAAGTATAGTAATATACATATAAACCATGGAGGAAGGACGGACCCAAGTCCTATATGTGGCGTTAGCTGAATATGACTTTGTAGCAATTTTAAAATCCTTGCATATACTGGAAACATACATAATTGCTATTACGTCTTTGAGGATCTATTGTCTTAAAATAGAAATGAAAATAATTCGAGTTCGTTGGTTCGAGAAAATTCTTATATATCTGTATATAATAAGAGGTCAATTGAACAGTTGCCGGTCTACCATAGTAAAACACATTTTTTTGGCAAAATTATTTTTATTATTCAACATAATTTCTATGAAGGGTGATACACTGATTATAGCGACCCTCGAACTTTTCGATACCATTTTTGTAGTACATTGCTTAAAAATAAGCCTCAGTTTCGGCGGTCACCTCTTCATTCAACAAAAATTTCTTCCCAACGAGCATTCTTTTTCTGAGATCTTATAATACTGAGGGTAAAAGCAGCGAGAAAATCCTTATCTGGCGTCATCTATTTTTAGACAATTCACTCGTTGCACTATTCAGTTTTTACAGAAGCACTTAAAGTACCCACGGTAGTCTTTAAGACTTCTTTCTTTAACATATACCAATCAGTCATCTGTTATAACATTCAAAATTAAGTCATAGATATAGTGTATTATGTTGGATTACTCTCCGCTTGCTATGTAGAATTGATCTGACTGCCTTATCAAGAAATTCGAAGCGAAGAAAAAATATCAGGGCCATCATCAAATATTACCATCTATAAATATCGTTTTCAATTAAAATGACTACCCCTGGCACAAATGGATGGTTCCCGTTTCACCACCCCCGCATACAGACGCACGCACACACGTATGCATTCACCCTTACCGATTGATCGGGCGCCACGGAACGCTCGCAACAAGATTGTGACGGGCAAACCCCGATACCGGCCGGGGAGCAGTTTTGTTCCGGGGCGACCCTTTTCCGTTAAAATATTTAATCTTGCAATCCCGCCGCTCAAATCGCGCGTTAAAACCAAGGGCGAGGGCGGAATACAATGATGAGGCGCTGGCGGGGTGGAAGGGAGCGGACATATGCCGAACGTTGTCGATACCCGCCCGCATTTACATAATACTTTTAGCCTGACATATGTGTCAATAAAAATACATATCGATTTCCCCTTTTTTATTCGAGTGCCTCTAATTATTTACAAATAATAGAAAGTGCTTGGTATATATAGAAGGTCATTAAATAATTTCATGGAACAGCGTTAATTTGGCAGTGGTACAGGGACAAGAAGCACAGGGAGTCGAGTTCGAGCGTCCGAAGAGGACAGACATGTTGAGAGCTCCGATCGCCACCCAATAGAGTGTCGGTACCATCAAAGTGTCGATACACATGGCTACCTGAGAATGATTGTTCAATAAAGATCCAGTAAATAAGTCACCGAAAATGGAAAGCTCTTTAATGATCACCCCCTTCTAAATGGAAAATTCGATGAGAAGAACATTCAATGAATTACTACAACCCAACCCAAAGTTATACGGAAGGACGGAAGGATAAAAACCCCCCAAGACATGAATAATGATGCCTCGGAGCTATGCTTACTTATAAAGCAGATAGAGACACTGAACGATGAGCTCACGTGAGAAAACGGATTATTAAAAGAGCAAATCAGGAAAAGTGAAAAGGAAAAGCAACCACAAGACAGAGTGGACCAAGAAACATAACATTTCCTACAGTATTATATTTCGCATGGAATAATATCACCAACACATGCCAACCCAAAACCACAAAAGAAGCATGGAGGAATCCAGCCATTAGCACTACGGTACTTAACCAAATGTATAGCACTCGTCCGTATATTAAAAGACCAGAGACTCGAGGGAATGGTATTCTACCTCAAATCTGCTGACAACTACATATTGGCAACCAAGATCCTGGAGGAAAGGAGGTATCCATTAAAATTCTTCGCATCCTCACAGGAGAGACAACTCAAGGGCATCATCAGAGGCTTACTGGAACCGATAATAGATGACTAAGGTAAATAAACACTCCAGGAAAAGAGACTCCATTCATCCCTCGTATACAGATGGCGGACAAAATCCGGAATCACCATCCAACTCACCCAGGTTGTAGTGCCCAGAGACAAGCACTATATGTTCAAAATTGAATATTTGCTGGACGAAAGGGTTGAATCCCAAAGAGGCACCTGCCAGCCGACACAATACTTTAACTGCCCTTTATACGGGCACCCTCTCGATATAAAAAGACAGAAAAATGTCAGACAAGTGTTCCAGCAATCTATCAATATTATATGATGCAAAAAGGTACTACCGCGAAAGAGCCACGCGCTGTTACCTCAAAGAATCTTAGCACCAACTCCCCTGCAATTCTCCTGAGCAAATCAAGGAGGTAAAAGACTAGCCAGCAAGCTATCTCCACAAGAGACGTCGCGATCGAGGAAATCCAGAGAGATTTTGCTGGTCTCGCCAACAACATTATAATTTATTATTATAGCAAAAACGTCAAAAGTCAAAACTACATAGTTCAATACTTTATTTAATACTTTTAAAGCATTTTAAGGGTGTGAATATATCGATAAGCAATGATTCTTTTTTGTCATGAACTCGATCTATACTTTCACGAAGTTGACGCTTGCTCGATTTGTGATCACGATTTAATTTCTTAGATCAAAAGCTGGATTGATGTCACTCTGTGGTCCTTTCTTTTTATAAGTATACATATAAACCATGGAGGAAGGACGGACCCAAGTCCTATCTGTGGCGTTAGCTGAATATGACTTTGTAGCAATTTTAAAATCTTTGCATGTACTGGAAACATACATGATTGCTATTACATCTTTGATGATCTATTGTCTTAAAATAAAAAAGAAAATAATTCGAGTTGGTTGGTTCGAGGAAAATCTTATATATCTGTATATAATAAAAGGTCAATTGAACAATTCCCGGTCAACCATAGTAAAACACATTTTTTTGGCAAAATTATTTTTTTTATTCAACATAATTTCTTTAAAGGGTGATGCACTGATTATAGCAACCCTCGAACTTTTCGATACTATTTGTCCTTTGCTTCAAAATAAGTCTCAGTTTCGGCGATCACCTCTTCATTCAACGAAACTTTCTTCCCAGTGAGCATTCTTTTGAGATCTGAGAACAGGAAATAGCCGCTGGAGGCCAGATCTAGAGAATACGGTGGATGAGGAAGTAATTCGAAGCCCAATTCACAGATTTTTGACACGGTGCACTGTTTTGATGAAGCAGCACTTTCTTTTTCTTCAAATGCGGCCCTTTTTTGGCGATTTCAACCTTCAAACGGTTCAATAACGCTATGTAATAGTTGCTGTTCATGGTCCTTCCTCTTTCAAGATAGTCAATGAAAATTATTCCATGCGCATCGCAAAATATAGACCCCAAAACCTTTCCAGCCGACTGTTGCGTTTTCCCACGCTTTGAAGCGGGTTCATCTTATGAAGTCCACTCGGATGGAAAGGACTTTTGAATTGGAGTAAAATGATGGAGCCATGTTTCATCCATTGTTGCATATCGATGCAAAAACTGGGGTTTATTGCGCCTGATAATCTTCAAACACTGCTCCGAATCATCAACACGTCATTGTTTTTGGTCAAAAGTGAGCTCGCGGGGCACCTACTTTACACAGAGCTTTCTCATCCCCAAATATTCGTAAATGATATGTTGTACACATTTAGTTTTCGTCGGTAACAACCTCTTTTGGGCGTGCAATGCGTTCACCGTCTTCGATGCTCCTTTCACCATGTCTAAACTGGTTGATGGTTGATCAATCTGGTTGATTTTACTAGGACAGTCTCCGGAAACTCGGCATCAAGCCAAGGTTTTGCTTCAACTGTATTTTTCCCTTCAAAAAGCAATATTTTATCAACAAGCGAAATACATTTTTATAATTTTCTTTGACAATAACAAAAGTTGCTTCACTCAAAATGCTATAATTCACAAACTAATGATTCGGCAGCTGTCAAATTTGTACACGCATCTTCCCAGGGTTAGGGGTAACTAAAAAACATATGAATTTAATTCTAGTAGCGCCATCTATGGGTCAGGCCGGTGACTTTTCAATTGACCTATTAAGTTGCTGATGTACAAACAAGTTCTGAAACCCATATGTATTTACAGAACTCAGTTACGGATATATTTTAGGAACATTTTTTCTCAGAACATAGTCTGAATATTCACCGACTTTGATTAGGATATCGAGAGTATAATAAACAAACATAAGGGGAGACTCCATATATATATATATATATATATATATATATATATATATATATATATATATATATTAATACCGTAAATATTACAACTCGAATAAAGGAATCAAATTATTTCACCCCGTATTATGCAGTTTTTATCTAGGTCTATTTAACAAAAAAATAGCACCATTAATACATGAAAATTATTACTAGATTTTAGGTCACTTGTCGCCAACTAATAATAATGTAAAAAACAGTGATTATACTCTATATAAAGTACTACTTCGATATATTAGATATGGTTTGGTTGTATGGAATATAACCAATAATTTGTTAAAAATTTCTTTCAGAACTTTTCTTTTTTCTTCATTCACTATCAGAACTTTAACTAAGTAGAACTATGAAATGTCTAATTCATAGTTCATTACATTCGACCATATTAATTCCTAAGAAGTCTATGTCACTTCTGGGGTTATTGCCACACCATTCGTCATTCATATAAACCGATAAGGATCTAAATTAAATCAATATAAAATATATAATATACAACACAAGTCTTATATAAATAAAAATAGAAAAATAAAGCATTAAATTACCAGCTCGACGCGAAAACTATCGAATAACAAATGAAATAAGAGCAGCATTACCACAATCCCTAGAGTATATTCCATTTTCGCCATTCGCAAACAAACATTCCATATTGAATCCCTCTTTCAAGACAATAACTTAACCCACACCCCCTGCCGAACAGAACCCCTACTCATTTCCGTTTGCATTCTTCTTGACGAAATCGTATCGGTTAAATCAATTTTATCGGGATTTTTAATCATTCCGCGTGAACTGAGATGATATTGATGGAAACTACCCACCCTCGAGCACCCTAAATGTCGGCTATATTAAATTTTATCAATGGGGGGTGGGAAGGGTGCGAACTACGACGTCGAGTATTCGAGTGGTATCGGTGGCCGTACATATTTCATCGCCCTGGGAATATTTAGGATAACACGCGTTTTATTATCTTGTTTAATATCATTGTCGTTCCCTTCTCAGTTAGTACCGAGATGATTTATTGTGGGGTATGATTGGTTTATGACCTTTTACCATTGCGACATGACCAGCATTGAGTTTATTACAGTTTTAGGACGTTGGGAATCGAGGGTTTTATCTTATAGAACAGATGCGAATATAAAACGACTTAATAGGCTATCAATTGTGGTATTCGAGCTGGGAAAATGTTATGTTAGGAGGATCTCCCAGCAATAAGCGGACTTCGTATGTTTATCTACATTATTCATTGTTATAAGGCAAATTTTATTTTATTTTTAGTGTTGTTTTTGCGGTTTAAATACCGTTTCCAGTTCAGAATTAACGAAAATGATGACATGTTCATTTTATTGCATCAATTTTGTTGATTAGCTCAAATAAAACTATACTGGTTATAGCGAAATATTGTTAAAATACTGTTTTCCTTTTCATCCGATAAAAAAGCATTTCAGAACATTTAGAGTATAACATTTGCCACACATAATAATCAATATCTTAAGGTGAATAATAAAAGTTTTTTTTTCATCACCGATTATCAATTTGAATTCAGACAAAAACAATAAAACAATCCTGATATGAGGAGAATATATTTAGTAGCAAAGTTTCCTGTAAACTGAAGCATATGGTATATAGATATACTAATATGTTATATCTCAAACATACTCAGAGTAATAAGAATTATAATGTAGAAATTGAGAACGCCTCAACAAATAAACACTTACTTATATTCCCAAGTCCTTTGAGCCAGATTGTCAAATCTTAATATTCTGGTAATCAGAAAAAGTTACTGTGACAAATAATTAGATTTGATACCCATTTATGTGGATGTACCATAGATGCCTTTGTAAAAATATTTTGCTTATTGTATATCAAGTAACAACACTGAGGTAGCTCTAAATATGTTACAAACATTTGTCAATAACATTACGCGGTGGGCCAAGATATGGCCAATACAATTTTAAAGCTGCGAATTGCGGTTTATATACCGTTTGAAGTTCAGAATTAATAAAAATGATAAGATGTTCATTTTACTTCATCACCTTTATGCTTTATAATATTAGCTCAAATAACACTATACTGATTATAGTGAAATGTTGTTAAAATACTGTTTTTATTTTGAGCCGAAAGAAAATCATTTCAGAACATTTATAGTGTAACATTGGCCGGCCACACATAATAATCAGTATCCTAAGGTGAATAATAAAGTTTATCCCCGATTATCAATTTGAATACAGACAAAAACAATTAAACAATCCCTTAGGTCGATATGAGGAGAATATATTTAGTGGCAATGTTTTCTGTAAAGTTTTTCATGTAAGCTGAAGCATATGGTATATAGATATACTAACATTTTATATCTCAAACAGAGAGTAATAAGAATTACAATGCAGAAATTGAGAACGCATCAACAAATAAACATTTTAAATTACCAAGTCCTTTGAGCCAGATTGTCAAATCTATGTGGCTGTAATATATATGTCTTTGAACCAATATTGTACTTATTGTATATCAAGTAACAACACTGAGGTAGCTATAAATATGTTAAAAAGAGTTGTCAATAACATTACTCAGTGGGCCAATATATGGTAAACAAAATTTTAATACTACGAAAACATTTCACATACAAAAATTATTTGATATGTCAGTTAGTTTTGGTTATTAGTTTTGCATTAACAAGACAGCAAAATATTAGATCATGAAACTAGACATCAAATTCAAGTGCAAAAGGTATGAGGGTCAAAAAATATAGTAGTTGATTGAATGACAATTCGAATTATCATATCACAACAAACTGTTATTATACAAACGAATGTTCGAGCCAATATGGACCTAGGGTGTTAAACTCTAGGGTTACACAAAGACAAGTTATCAAAATAAAGTTATTCTTTAAGGAATTGATAAAATAGTATATTAGAAATGGGGGCATTAGAATGACCTGAGACAAATAACTATCCGGAGATAGTGGAGAACCGAAAATTGAAGAGTAATCTTAGATCTAGACTTGAAGGACGACATTAGAATTTCTAGTAGATAGGGATTATCTGGAGCTTTTATAATATACTAATAATATGCTTATATTTTTAAGCAAAATCCATACCTCTGCATATTATTAAAAAAGAATTTGCAATCAGGTGAGTTTTAACGACATAAAATTAAAATTTCAAACAAAATTAAACAATTCAAATTGAATAAGCTGAAAGGTTTATCTAACATTTCCAGCAAAAGACAATATCAACCCGCCATCCTTCAAACATTAAACAGTGTTACTCTGCTTAGAAGAATAGTGCCAACTATTCTGAAATGGTGTTATTCGGGGAATTAAACTTAAATAGATAGAAACATATTGAAAATAATTGAACTAAAAACAACATAATAATAATTAATAATAAAACAATGTGACAATAAAATAATTCTTCTGGAGAAGATGGGAATATTAAGAAAATGAAAGTGGAAAAAAGTATTGTTCAGCATGTAAAAATTAATGATTATTAGGATTAATGAAACTGGTATTTTTCTAATGAGCCATTCTTCGAATTTATAGAAACTGGCCAGATTGTTTAATACTTACCTAAAATTACTTTTACTTGTTATTTAATACGAGCTTTATACAAAGACTGAATTCAACGTTTACGGTGGTTTGGCTACACTTATAAGCCTCCAAAAGAAACATATGTCAAACATAGATCAAATCAGTTCAATAATAAATAAATAAACAAATGGTAACTCGGAATAAAAACTAACTGATTAAAATGAAAGAAATAGTATGTATTAATGAGGACAGGCCTAAGGAGCAGAAGCTAATACGAAGTAAAATAAGAAATTAAGCGAAGGAAGAGATGCAGCAGGGCAAAACTGTAATGATAGGATATGGTAAGTTGATACTAGATGGGGAGATGTACATATGGACTTACCATTTTCCATTTCTCTCCAGTAAGGCGACGAAGATGATAAAAAGCGTAAAATTGGCGGATGAAAATGGGAATAAAATTAATAAGAAAATACAAAAATTAATTTAATAAGGTAAAAAGGAAGAAGCAGGGAACACATCATAGTTTGGAAGAATTAGAAAAGAGTGGAATGAAGCAATAACCAAAATGAAAAAAATGGATCCGGCAAGGAGTCATACAATTTAGATGGTTCCACTCAACTTTAACGCAATGCCAGATATCGTTGAAGATTAGCTTTTCATGTATGTTTTCTAAATAATCATAAAGATAATCACCATTACTCTGCCACTCGGTACTTAATCTTTAACAGGTGTGTTGTTTCCGAATGTTGCTTTTTTTCTTATTCTCGCTAACTTTACCCCATTAAAGTTCATCAAGGCTTAAGTGTCTGGATAATGAAAAATACGACCCCTCAGAGCTCTTCAACGTTTCTTTCTTTCCTTTTTTCGTTTAATTTAATTATCTAAGTTACCGGACGAGATTCAAATTAATAGCTGAATAATTATAATGAGAAGCGGCCTGTTTATCGAGTTCGGAAAAGTTTTCATATTTAAATTTAATTAGTATACAAGGATTGTTCCAAAAAAATTGCATAAAATAATATCAGTTAAGAGTGAATCATTGAGATCAAAAATCATTGGATGAAGCTGCGTTGTTTCATAACGAAACCGTATTAATTCTACAATAACATTTTAGTAGTGTTTTTATGCTTATGGTGTTTTGATTTAATACCTTAGTACCATTAATAGTCAAAATAGGCAGTTTTATTATATATATTCATATCATATGTAACGCACTGCACCAAGTAATAAAATTTAATTCAGACACTACATTGTCTTCTAATCATTATGAGGAAAAACGCAACAGAAGTAAACTATTAGCTAAAAGCTATATCGACCATCTTTGGAGTGCTGAGTGCATACAAGGTTGTAAATGTTGACTTTTACAGTTGTACAACAAACCAAAGCATAAAAACATATCTTATATAAATTTGGAAATTGTTTGTTATTTCTATTGGAATATGATTTTTGTCAAATTGATGTCACAACTGGCTGAAATGTTGTCTAATTTGGAGCTCTCAATAACTTTTTTAACAATTTGAGACCATATGTCTTCTATTATCCTAGATTTTCAATTGTTTTTACCTTTACCATTGAAGTAATGATTCCTATAACATCATTTATCCTCTTGGAAGTTTGTGCTGACAAAATTACATTTTATTTATATTATTGATCACTGAAAATGAATAGTTACATATCGGTTTTAAAATCTTCTCATTCCACAGCAACTTACTATGTACGATAATTCAGAATTTCTTGCAATTAACCAATAAATTTTTTATAATTTACGTACAGGTTTTTTTGTTTAAAAGAGTTTCGCATCGAGATTTTTCCTAAATTACTTAGCGTTATTGATATATAAGATGATAGTTTAAGTACTGTTTTTGTTATTGGAGCTTATATTGTCATATTTCAGTTACAATTTTCTGATTGCTCCTTCATTATTATGTTTAACAGTAAGTATAACAGAATAAACAGTTAATGTAGTTGTTGTGACAGTTTCCACTTGTGGTACATAACATTTTATGCGAACTAATTTATTAATGTAGTATGTTTTTGAAGTTTTTCATTTCTGAAGATAAATCCTACACGTCAAGCTTTTTCGATAGCTATAGGTGTTCATTAGTTATAACTATATATAAATATATATATATATATATATATATATATAAAGTAAATATATAAAGTTTAAAATTCGTTTTCTTCGTAGATATTGCAGCACTTTTTCTGGATATTAAATAATATCCCGATGCTTTCTTTGGGTTGACTTCAGGTTTTATAACTTTAGTGGCATCCTTTGGCACAACTACATAAATCGTAGAATTTTTGCATTTGCATGTAAACGATACATTGAGGTTTTGTGAAGCACTGGAAGATTAGGATATTTTTGGTGCAATTTGCGCTGAGTGGCAATAATGGAACGATTATTTTCAATTAATATTGTTTTTTTTTCAGCTCGTTCTTGTGGCGTATATTCATGCGTAATAAAATTTGGACGTCTACATAACACAATGGTTAAAGCGAAACTGAGGTAAACGTCACATAACCAAGAGGCAATTCAAAATGGTAGCGGGACTTTTGCCCCTTCTGTTAGTGTTGCTCTGTGGTTTTTTTAAATTTTTTTAAAGACACATGCATAGAAATATTAAATAGTTTATATATTTTTATAATATCTTTTTACTAGAAAAATAAGCCAATCACGCCAGTAACCAGGCTGGGTAAGGCCGGATGTCTTCTGGGATGATTTTTAAAGTTGGTCACTCGCCAGTCGGTAGGCTTAATGCTGAAGACCGTGGTTCGGAGCCCACATTAAACTTTAGGCCCAGTCAAGATAAACCCATAGTTGGTAAAAAGAGACTTTAAAATATATCTAAAAAAAAACACGTTTAAAGTACATTTAGTATAGTATAAGTCAAGGAAATGTGGATTGTTTTTATGTACCAAATTTGTCTAATGGGCTTTTGATAAAGTAACTTTTAGATTTTTTTGTCATAATAATATTACAGCTCTGGTTAGTATCAATTTAGAAGGTTAGACGTAATAATCTTAATTAGTATACAAATACAAATTGGAAAAACTTCTTCAACAACTTCAGTAATATGTGCTTTTCCCCTCTACAAAGTATTTTATTTTTTAATCTGATATTTCCGCAACATCCTGGCCTAAAAGACCGCTAAAACAATAACCAAAATTAAATATTTTTTCTTTGTTTCCACCAGAATCGCTAATTAGGTCTCGGAAAGTGAAAAGTGGAAAAAGAAACAGTTTTTACTCGTCGAAATTCTTTTTCAACTATTAATTGGGGCTCCGCTTCTATAACTTTAGAAAATTAAAGGCGAAAGAAATATCCGGCGTTCTCATTTATCTCGACATTTATGCCGTGGTGAAAATTAAAGAGATAAAAGACAACGGACGAGCACGGTAGCGATTCGCCGGCGAAAGTAGATAAAGTCCAGGAAGGCAGCATTGTTTTAAACGAGGATTGCGTTTAAAAGAATCCGTCGCAGGCGGGATAAATTCGCAACGGCTAGGGGGCCTGGGCCAGAGTGTCGGGAACGAGCGACGAGATGTGCCGCCAGTTCGGTCGTTGCAATTCCTGGCCAGGATTATTAGTTAGATGTTTTATTACAGCGTTTCTTCTCGAGGTCTACGTCGAAGTACGTGTATTAACTTTATGCTATGACCTTTTTTGCGGGAGGTGGTGGGACGGTAGAGGGGCATTGTAAAGTTCGGTGAATTATTTGGCATTAAGAAGGATAAGTTTCGAGAAGTTTCGTAATTAAATTTTTCCTAGTCGGTTACGGTTTAGCTAAGGAAAAGTTTCTTTTCGCATTTTACAACATCCACGAATGATTTGTTGTATCGAGAAGTTTATTTTTCTGAAAGTTGATTTTATTTTCTTAATAGTTTTTACAAACGCACTTATTCAATATGTTGCTTAATGATTTAGAAGGTATGTTAAGTAGTCAGCTAATACAGTTTTTTTATTCCTGCGGACTTATATTGATAAATTATTCTACACAATAAGACATATAAACCCTCAGTTTTTCTTGATTTAATGACGTTTCAACAAGATCTTGAAAACTATCTATATATTCTCTCGATATAAAGCGGTTTTGCGGTCATTTAACCAAAAATTAGTTAATATCTAGAATTATAGTCATATTTCAGAAATATTTGCACATAACTTGAGAACATAAGTTTTGTATACAATGGTGGATGGATCTAATCGGGATTTTCCCTATTCTAGATTTAACACTAATATCAGGCCTATAAATTAGTTTCAAAAATCGATACAAAGTATTTTGTCAATGTATAATCCATCGATAGCCGCTACTTTTTCTCAACTTTTGTAAAATTTAGAGATTTCATCTCGCAATAACGGGGTTTTTTAGGTTATCCATGCATCGACCCTCTTTTTTGTATCTTCATAAGAAGTGAAGCACTACTCAGATAGGTCAATACTCATGTCGAAACAAGTAGCAGAAGCTGGAGCAAGATCTGGGGATTATTGTGGATATGGTAGAACTTTATATTTTATTGTTTTCAGCTAAATTTTCTTGGTTCTCATAAAATTTCGAGCGTTAACGTACTGAAGAATAACATTGTTGTATCTTTGTTCGTATTCCAGCCGTTTCTCATTCAGGGTTCGGCTCTAATACATCAATTATAGTCTATTGCAATGTCCATTGATGGTTTCATAGACTAATGCTTTCAAACCCTTCTCTTGAACTTTTTTGACAGCCCAGGATGCTCTCTGTCCTCGGAGTAAAAATCATCACTTTTAAAATAACATAATTAGTATCTATATATTTAAATCAATGAAGCGTAGTTACCAAAAGCTACGCACGACGTTCGATGACCCTCAGATGCATTTCTATTCAAGCTGAAGTAAAAAAGTAAAACTTCTCGCAATGCATTTTCAATGTTCTAAAAAATATTTCTCTTGTCTGATCAATGATATAAATCTGATAATGTTATATATCAAATGGGTGCAGCTTACTATATTTTTTGCGTGATAAAAAGATCAGATTGAGATTTCATTAAATTGTAAATACTAATATAACTGTAATAAACTCTGGATTGGCCAATATGTTCATCACATCTAGAAACCAGAAACATAATAGAGATCTAAAAATCTAGTATCATTTCAATATATCATATTTTACTATTTACAAGAAATATCATGACCACTGAACTTTGTTAAGTAGTAGACAGGAAGAGGTTAGAAAACTATGAAAATTAAATTTAATTTTCAATTCAATTCTATAAACTTATTGAACATCTGACATATAATAAAAATCATTATTTGTGATATTATTACTATTAAGTTTTGTAGTAATTAATGTAGAGTAAATATGGAATAAAAAGCTAAATTTTAATAAGAATTTCTCAAAATAATCTTAACCGCAAAAACGTGTAATTTTTAGGCAACTATTATAAATAGCGAAAATAACGGAACTTGTTTTTCAAATGATGTAAAAGTCTGAATAACAGATAATTATTTCACAATGCTGTCATTTAATTTTTTAAGCCATAAAAAGGTTTTTGGTTCACAATTAAATACTAACATTATGTTTAGTCCGATTTAAATTTGTTTAGTTAAGGACGCTGTATACTCTAACAACTGTAACAACCATATATAAATAAATGAAAAACTGACAGAGGCTAGCAACAGAGGAGGCTGATGTTGGATTGGCAATCATTCTGCAGTTACACGAAGTATTTTTCGACAAGGTTTTGTTGAGTTTGAGTAATGCTCAAATTAGTCGCTGTGTAAGATTTAAGATTTAGGATTTGTTACTATAAAATAGGTTTCAAGGACGATGTAAAATACTCAATGGTGAACTTGTCTGACCGCATACATCCATCACGCTATTGACTAACGTAAAAAGCTTTGAGTAATCCTCCTGGACATAACCAAAGCCTTCGAAAAGGCGCGACGATTTGATCGCAAAGACCTAAGCGCTCTCATCAAGTTTCATCTTTCGGACAGATTTTTCCAGATCTATATCAGGAAAAGACTTTCCAATCGAAAACAAATCGACAGTGACACCTCAAAGTTCCCCGCTGGTCCCAGCCTTATTAAACCTCTTTATTTCAGATCTGCCGAGAAAAGAACACATTCACGGCGCGTTTTACGTTGACGGCACTGCTTTCTTCATGGCCTCCAGGTTCAAGGTTACAATTCAAGAACAGAAGCAGCTCGATCATGCGGTCAAGTGGTTCAAATCCTGAAGGTTGCAAATCAACCACCTGAAAACCAGAAAGTTTCCGGAATAGTAAACCTGCTATCTTCTCTTTTGCCCTTCTAGCAGACTTCTCATCTCCATCAAATGCTTATATTACAAGATGTAAATTCGATCCGTTCTACTCTACGGATCTAATGTCTACTTCAAGTTTGTAACACGCATCCGGGTGAAACAGCTTCAATTTTCCAAAACAAGCTCTTCAGATGATTTTTAAACGCTCCATTATTTCTCCGAAATAATCAAAATCATAAGGAAATTGACACTCCAGAAATCAAGCAATTTATATCATTCCACGAACAACAACTCAGCTCCAGTTCTTCTGAAAGCGTACTGTTTCGCGAGCTGGTCGACATGCTGGGAACTTAGCACCGCGTGACCTCTCACCTCCCCCTTTTTTTGCCCTGAAATGACCTCATCTGTCGCTGCTGTCATAACTTTTGCCCCCCTACACATCCAGTCATGTGTTAACTCAAGTTTGCGAATCAATAGTTAGTTCCACCATCTGCTATTTCGTGTTCTCGTGCCCAATAACGGCTGCCATATCCCCAAATTTAATGCAGTTGCAGTAGGAACTCGCAGCTGCCAACTGAGTGGCGGTTTCCGTATAGAGTATTGGTAAACCCAGAGGTTGTCCTTCATAACCCGGTCCAACTGGTCATTCCAAGGCAAGTCTCCACTACCAGGTATGAGTCGCGCATACCACCGCCTGGTTTTAGGCCAGGACAAAAAATCTCAAATATGAGTTGAAGTTGCTCTAATATAAGATCACCAAATCGGGGTAGAAGAATGTAATTTTGGTTATATGGCCGCCAAAGGAGGATAGCACTGATCCATGTTGCTAAGCTGTAGAATTTGGAGACATTAAGAGAAACAGGCAGCCCCATTCTCTCTAAAAAATGGTATGTTTAAGTCTGACCTTGCGATGTGATATGTTGAGTGAGAATTAAGGGTGTTGTTTATATTAAAATGCAATAAGATCATTAATATTGTTTGTATAGGCGATACAGCATACAACCTCATATAGCCTTTAATGTTCAAGTAAATTCCAAGCGTTTAAATCCAATTACAGAACTTATATTAGGTCACATATTTTGATAAAATAAAACATCAAATGTAGAAATATTATGCATAAAATTATTCTTACTCTTATTATTACGTTATATCATAATTTTGCTTATATGTAATTGTAAAACGAATGAATAAATAAGTAATAAAAATAAACATTTACCTTAAACACTGACAAATTGTCGACACCGCATTCCAAAACTGCTTCCCGTCCAATTGCCACCGTCTCGTTCCGCAGGGGTCCGGAGAAGCTCGGTACGTCTGAAACCGAGAGAAAAAAAATGAGACACTATGTCGGATTATCCCGTTGAAACAAAATAAACCGAATGGGCCAAACAATATGTCTCGGAAAAAATGGTCGTTATTCTCGGGACCCTTTAAAGCTGCTTTCGGCCCATAATACATAAAAGCGCGCGATAAAAATATAGATATACGGGGAATGTTCGATAGATTTTAAGAAATAATAGGCTGGGAGATAAAAATCCATCGTAAAACATCAATAAAACGAGTGATAAAAAATGTGTAACATCCCAACACTTTTATAGAAATATTTGGGTTTTTTAACCCATGGGTTCTTCATTGCTATAAAGTGTTAAATTGATTTTGTCGATTGTTTTACTGTTTTAGAAAAGTAAGTTGCAAAACAATAACAAATATAAATAATGCTGCAAAATATGAACAAATGAATGAAAAATATTGATAATTTAACTTATATGTTTTGTTCCAGTTTAATTAAGTAAAATTGGCATTTTGATGTTTGAAAAGGGAACTTTTCAATTTTAATCATTGTTTTGGCCTCATTCCTTCCTTATATATGAAGCAATATAGATGTGATTTAATTTAAAATTAAATAAATTGTTCACTAAAAATTATATAGAAATTATAAATTTAAGTTTTGATATATCGGCAAAAATCGCCCCAATATGGTCTTTATATAATATTTTTATTAGGCCACACTCGTAGTACTCATTTAGTAGATGAATCAAATGTTGCAACATCTTCAATATTTATATCATTATTTAGTTACTAGATTGTTACTAATCCTTCGCGTCGGATTCGCGCAGTGATAAAGGCGACAGGACGGTCCACCTACTGTTTCGATAGTCGCGAGTTCCAATCGTGCTGGGACCTGGTCGTAAATTTATGTTTGTGATTGTTTAATATTTAGGCAAGAGTGCAAAATCCGACAAGGAAAATGATCACAGTCACGCCAGCAAGCAGGCTGGGTAAGACCGGAGCCCTTCTGGGGTGGTTTCTAAGTTGGTTACTCGCCAGTCGGTAGGCTTAATGCTGAGGATCGTTAAACTGTAAGGCCAGTCCAGATGAACCTACAGTTGGTAAAATGTAGACTTTAATATATATATATATATATATATATATATATATATATATATATAAACTTGTATTGTATTTATATTATTTTTCGCAGAGAATCCCTAAAATTGAATTTCGTATGTCCATATGAGTTTCAATACTTGCTTGTATACTAGCGATTTATTACTTACTGTAATTACGATTTTCTTGCAATATTTCTTTATATGTTCCTTCCATCGAAGTTTGTTATCATGGTTGATTCTGAGATACTTATTTTTATTGTCACTTGCTTTTATTTATTTTGGAATTTTTCATATCTTGTAATCATCATCATTTTAGTCATATTTCAAGCGTCTTGAACATATTTTAATTGAAATGCTGTATTGACCAAGCAGGTAAGTTTTATAGATCACTTTTTTGGTAGTTTTTGCAGCAATTGTCCTTTTATTAACCCATTTCTGCCCAAAAATAAAAATTGTGAAAATTTATGATATTTTTCATGAACTTTAAAGTAATAGAAATAACATTATAATTAGTACAAACTGGTCGTATGTGTTGCCATCTGGACAAAGTACTGCAATTTACACAGATTGCGCAAAACTGTTGATTATATAAAAATCTGACCAAAGTTGATGGCATCGCTCATGAAATTGTGAAAAACACGCTGTGTGAAAACACACACATTTCTTGCATATATAGATCTTCTGGATTTTGCAAACCTTGCATCTCTTCCTTGTATATTCTTCATTGGGTATTATAATTTGGATTTATAATTTGGATAATAATTAACTGACTAACAGTAGAGACTGTTGCCAGTTGGTACATTTTCCAGGAATTGAAAATAGCACTAACATATGATGATATATATATAAAAATAAACTTTGAATACACTATATGAATCATTCGCTGGAATGTCATAGGTCAAATATGTCCAGGAAAAATAATGTACATGTGTATTCCACATATATAGCTTTCATAATATGCACATACAATTTCAAATAAATATATTTTGATATTTGAAATAAATTATTGAAAAATATTGAAAAAAACATGTCTTCAATGATTTATTTTTATCACCAAGTATTAGACTAATTGATAAATATAAATACATAGAAAGAGAGCTTTTAACAGATGCATGATGACTCTTGTATAATGAATTAATTTTGACTGCATTCATAGCATACACGCTACACTAGTAAGAAAGAGGTTAAGTAATTTTGGCGTGACTAATTGAATCTTAGAATTTTCACATTCTAGGTTTAGCAAATTATTCTTAATATCATTTTCTTTGATTTGGAGTTCCTTT
Source organism: Rhynchophorus ferrugineus (assembly GCF_030347505.1). NCBI lineage: Eukaryota > Metazoa > Arthropoda > Insecta > Coleoptera > Curculionidae > Rhynchophorus > Rhynchophorus ferrugineus. The sequence goes on along the minus strand of NW_027472580.1, from coordinate 81,339,366 downwards.
CTGGATACCTGTCCAAATTTTACGTAGCCGCCTTATTAGGTGGATTGTGTAGACATTCCAAAGGGTATAATTTGTTTGGATCGTCATCTCTTAGATTTCGTTGCTGGTTATTTATGGATTTGTTTTTAATTTAAATTTACTACTTTTTCAATCTTTGACTTATATTGTTTAATAGTTTTATTTTATGCTATTCTATTTTCTTGTCATTTTTTACGTTCTTTCATTTTTACAAAAAATATATAGGTTCTAGTTAATAATAAAAGGATAAGGGTGTAAATGCAAATAAAATAGCTAGTAATCCGTTAAAAACAAACGATAAAAACACCTTTTATTAAAGATAATAAAGTCAAAGGGGAAAAACAAATAAAATACATCAAACAAATAGCGAGGCCCTCGTACGGGGTTCGAATAAAGCCGTAAAAAAACGAGCTCTAGTACATAGAGACAGAGACACAAGTCTGTATCTCGAAGCCGGTTCCAATATGCGCCAGAAATCCGTTCAGGAATTTTCCGGGCAAAGTGGCTTTTTCCTATACGGAAAATCCGTCCTTATTCAAATATATGAATAAATTTACGTGCCGTGTCGGAAATAAAATGGAATTGTACGGCGAACTTTGAGAAACTTATACGCTTTTTGACGGACTCGTGGTGCAATTTGAGGTCGCGAGGGAACGGTCGGTTGCAGTGGACCGGCGCCGCATCGGGTATAATGTGTGGTAGCAGGACAGTGATACGTTATTATCAAGGTGAGGAACACGGAAAACTTCGCAGCTTCGCAGGAGATTTTCGGGCCTAATTTAAATAAATAATAACGAATTCACGGGATTTGAATTTGAATTAGAGTGGATTAACTTTTATAATATTGGATGCATAATTCTCGCTGTTTTGACAATTGTTCTACTTATAATAAATTGTTCATAACGACGGCATTTATTTTTTAACCGACTTCGAAAAAGGAGAAGGTTCTATGTTCGGTTGTATATATATATAATTTTTTTTAATGTATGTTCGCCGATTTCGCCGTCAAATGTGAACCGATTTTCAAAATTATTTTTTTATTCGAAAAAGTGGACTTACAAATCAGGATATTTTGGGGGAAGGGGGGAAATCGACAGAAGCTCAAATTTTAAAGGCACGTACAAAGTTTCCATATATTTTTTATCTAAAATAATCAGATATATAGGCATGTTACTGCTGAGCTGATGTGATGGAAATTCGGAAGTCGTTCAGTGCAAAAGCCATCCAGTTTGCTTTTTAAGCACTAACTATAGTTTGTAAGACGTCGCAGGGATATTCTAGACATGTGCTTCTATGGTGTAATAGTTAAAGCCTTTAGCTCCCAAACGGAGGTCGCAGGTTCGATACCTAGCGGTGACAATAACTTTATTTGTTGTTGTGTAATTAGAACATTTGTAAAATTACCTAGTCTATATAGTAGTGGACACTGGGGCCTGAAACGCTAGTTATTTTCAATTATTGTTGTTTATTCCCATTTTTTCTCATACACATAATTGCTACTCATTGTAATAGTATATAAAATAACTGCGTAATTTATTAAGTAAATATCTAACACTAAAAAGAGAAAAATAACATATTCTAACAAAAAAGTCGAATCCACTTCAAAATGAACTCACTAGAAATTAAAAAATAATGAAGCTTAGATTTTTGACACAAAAACATTTTAAAATAAAACATGTACCTAATAATCCTTTTGGTAACTAAGTAAAATTAATCAAAAACATTATATAACCTATATGCTACACGTATTTTATATTCTATTATATATACAAAACTTTGCTTAACACCAACCTAAACCTATCTATCTATTTACTATATTATTTTAACTACCACCAACTGATCACTTTGAAGCCGATGCCGAGCCCAAACAATACCAGGTGTATAGAATAAAATGGCCAATGCGTTAAATAGACAAATATTTCCATATTATTGAAAATTATGTAGTTTTTTTCCGAAACCGAGACACCTGGTATAGCTCAGACCACTATTCGTTCTTTATAATGACGTTTTCGTTTAATCTTAAAATATGTTACTGAAAGGAAGTATTTCGCGAAAATTTTATTCCATTGCTGTTTTGCAAAAATAACCTTATTTATGTCGAAATATATAAGAAACATGCTCTAGCTAAAATTGCGTGAGGACATGAGTTTAGGTTCTTCAAAAATGGTGATGGTGAGATCAAGGATTCTGATATGTAAGGCGTTCTCTATTAGGCAGGACCGCTAAAATGAAAAGACAAGGAACTGAAGACTTTACTAAATGAACATTCATGTCTAATGCAAAAATGCTGTGTAACTAAGCTATTAAAATCATTAAAAATGATAGAAATGATTGAAAACTAAATGAATTAAATTCTGTATATTTTGAATGCAGATTTTTTATACCATAAACATTGCTTTTATAGCAAAAAATGACTTTCTTATTGCATAGTATTGTTATTTTCGGTGAAAAGCATATACACTATTAGAGGTATAAATCAAAAGCCGCTTCATTACCAGAGACGGCGCCAGTAGAAAACGGGGATCAAATTGGCGAAAGAGAATTCAATATGCTAAGGCAAAATATTTGTTCATAACTCTTCACCATTTCCTTTTTTTAAATCCAACAAAGTGAAGCTGGGGCATTTATAACAAGTAAAACACATGGTAATTATAATAGTGTTACTGAATTAGAGGGTGCTGAGAGGCTTGAGGGGTCGGGACGGAGAACCGTTGGATGAAGATTGTATAAATTGTACTGGTTCTTTTCTGGCTGATTGTAAAAATCAGAAAGAAATAGCCTATTTATTCAACAATTAGGTTATTAAACAACGTATTACTTAAGATTTAGAAAATGTAGATTTAGATTTAGATTCTTCTATAAGGTTCTCAGGCTAGAATACTGTTAGAGTCTCTATATATTCAAGACTGAGGTCCTTCAAATACGATGCTTAAAGCAATTTTTTTATGTTCCTCTCCTAGATTATATTAGAAATTAAGTCATTTTTTTAATATGTGACACTCAAGACACAGTTGAAGAAAAAATTCAGAGAGGTAGTTTGCAATGGTTCGGACACGTCCGTCCCAGGGAAGGTGAACGAATTCATCACACACTTCTATAACGAAATCGACCTTTTGGGTGGAAAACAGAGCGAACGACTTCGAAAAAGACATGGATCAAGATCATCGAAAATGATCTGAAACATGGGAGGGGGATTTAGTGAAATATGTTCGAAGTTATGCTGCACCAACTGCAGCATATTTGTTCAAAATCAGAAACTGTCAACGAGTGCCTCTTATTGAGTTTGATGATGATAATTCCCCATCAATTAAAAACCATTGGAATTGTTTAGAAAGACAAAGGGGAAGCTACCATCTGAACAAAAGCCTAGGATTATTAAACCGCGTGCTTTCACATGTCAGCATTTGTTCCAATGTTTGAAAATAAGGGTTTTTAAGGGTTAATCGATTAATCGATTTTTGAGTATGCTCAAACGAGAATGAATTGTTGAGAAATTAACCTAAATCTTGGATAGTGGTGGACAGTTGTAAAATCCATATCGATGACCATGACAGATTGTGCAACTACGAAACATTCGATCCTATTCAGAATTATGCACCACCTGATGTATAGTACGAAATTATTTAAGATCACTTCATTTTTATTATTTAATTTATATTTTTAATATTTTCTCCCTGTGTACAGAGTAACGTTAGTTTCTGATCGACAATATTTTGAATCATGACTTATTCATATTGTTATTGAAATGAAATCATACGTCAACAAAAAATAGCTACTATATTTGCATACTTCCAACACCTTCAATATTACGGTTTTGTAACTATTGAGTTGGATGATAAATTTTGAATTGAAAGGGAAATGTCGTAAGATCTTATCGATATATTTCCCATTCTCCATCAAATAGTATTACCAGGAGTTCGTACGTGTAATTTGTAATAGTGCATCTGTAGGTAGTAGTAATATTTGCCAGACGTTTTAACACAGCAACGAATTTAAGATTTCGGTTTATGTGTTGGTATGGATATAAAGTTTAATTTTAGATTTGTCACATTTACACTCACATGTGGATGATTTTGATACAGTTTGAAACCCTTAGCCAATATTTAATAAAACGTTATTCAACAGCCTCCCCCTGAATTCGCTATTGCTGTACCGAAGAATAAATATGATGTTTTGTTCCAGATATTGTATTAAGGAATAATTTTGTACCAATTTGTTCAAAATGCAAGCTGCTGTTAAAGACCACATAATTATTGTTGGAGCTGAAAGTATTCAATTGTAATGCATCACAGCAGGATGGTGATACTTTATCGGGTTAGAAATATCTACAACTTCGGAAATCCTTGAGCTTAATTCACGAAATCATCAGAATTTTGTTTGAATTTATAGTTTCATAAAGTATATCCTCACCGATTAATATTTTAATTAATTAATGAATTAATTTTTTAGAGAGAAAAAACCTAATACCTACACACCAGTTTGGGTTTATTAACAAGCACTCAGCAATTGACCAGGTCCACAGAATAACAGATGTTACTGATAAAGCCTACGAAAGTGAAAAAGTATGCTCAGCTATATTCTTAGATGTAGCACAAGCCTTCGATAAGGCTTGGCATGAAGATTTTGTTCAAAAACTACAAAAAATTCTACCAAAACAACACACCGAACTATTAAAATCATGCATTACAAACAGAATGTTTAGAGTCAAACAAGAAGAAGCTTCCTCTACAATAAAAGAAGCTAAAGCAGGTGTACCACAAGGAAGTGTACTGGGACCAATGCTTTATCTACTCTACATTTGTGATATACCACAGATGGAAAATATTACGATAGCTACATTTGCTGATTATATTGTGATTATGGTTGTCGGAGGCAATAGTGAAAAAGCCTCACGAAAATGACAACAGGCAAGTGACAATATAAATAATTGGAAACAAGCTTGGAAAATAACAATTAATGAAAGGAAATTTGTACATGTGCATTTCACTTGTAAACAAACCGTACAAGCACCAATAAGATTAAATAATACTATCATTCCATAGAGCAACAACGCTAAATATCTCGGAATGAATCTCGATGCAAAATTTCGCTGGAAGTAACATATAAAGAAGAAAAGAATAGAACTGGAATTGAAATGTAGGAAAACGTACTGGTTAATTGAAAGAAAATCACAATTATCAGTACATGTAAAATTGCTATTATATAAGCAAATACTGAAACCTATATGGACATACGGAGTTCAATTATGGGGATGTTCTGCAAAGAGTAACATAAATAAAATACACATTTTTCAGAACAAAGTCCTGAGAGATATTGTGGGTGCACCCAAATACTGTAGGACTGATTACCTACATCGAGACCTTCAGATACCCACAGTCAGTCAAGAAATCAAGAGAATTTCAAGGGGGCATGAGGAAAGACTCCATTCTCATACGAATATTGAAATATTGGAACTATTGGATACCACCAGAATAGGACACAGACTCAAAAGGATCAAACCATTTGATATTGTGTAGAGTTGTGTAGTGAGTTGCATATATTAAAAAATACAGCAGTGACATGCATAAACATTATGTCATCAGAGACTGAGATAGGGCCGATGGGTCGTCCTAGTTATATACCTAGATTTAAGTTATCATAAAGATAAATTGTAGGTTAGACGGAAATAACTAGTAACAATGTATTAATTAAGTAATAAAAAAAATTGAAATTAATGTAAAATATAGTGAAATCTTTAATAAGTGCTCTAATATGTTTTCCAGTAGGCAGCCTTGCAAGGGATATATATATATGGTATCATCTAGGCTACAGATATATTTATAAGCAAATAGTCACTTAGAAGTTTTATTAACTGTTTTATAGAGGTAAGCATCGAGCTTCGTGCCAAAATGTTTATTTGCCCAGCAATTCTCAAGTGCTTTATTCAAAGCAAAAGCTGAAATTAGAAAAAACAAATAAGAATTCTTGTTGAAAATCGATATATCAAGACCTTCATACATGTTAGATCATGGATCAAGAATTATGACAAAACCCAATTTTAAAAGTGAGAATCTTCTGCTCTACTTCCCATACAACTGAAGATTCACTTCAATTTATGTATATTCGGGTATAACAGATAAAATAAATAAATCTACTACTAAATAATGTAATTGTTGTAACGATGTTTAACTGGAAAGCTTTCAGGACGATCACATTACCTTATATAATGATATGAATGAATAAGAATATGAATTATATGAATGTTTAAAATATCATAAATTTTTAATGTTTTCTTCAGCAATTAATTTTAGATGCCCGTTTATGTATTAAAGTAAATTCAATTACGTAATTTTTCTTGAAAATGTCGTTTTTATGACGGCAAAAAACTTTTTAGTAATTTATTATAATAGCCAAAATTCTAATTTCTTCCCAATTTTACTAAGCATTAACAATGGCATAGTATAGAAATAATCTACTATTAAATACCTTTTTTTAATTTACAGTTTAAATTATAAGGCACTAAATACATTTTACCTCAAATTTTGCTATATTGAAATCTGACTTGTTTGAAGTATATTGAATTAAGTGTTATTATTAAAGATTTTTAGCTTATAATTCATAGGTTCTGAAATTATATCTAAAATAGAAAAATGTTCCCAGTTGAATGCAAGAACGCAAACGATTCGTCTACCTGATAATACATTATCTATAAGAAAGGCATAGATGACAAAATGCCTTATTATTAGGACCTTATTCTCAATTTCAACAGGCAAAATGTGCTTCAAAAGAACCAAAATCAAATTGAAATGGTTGTGGTGACCACACTATGTGTTTTGAAACATATTAAATTGTGAATTATTTTTATAGCCAAAGAAAAACACCTTTAATATATTTAGTTTTTAGAATCCAAGTACTTATTTTCTTTATTAGTATTATTGGTTATTCAATGATCACTTAGCGTTGGGAACGAACTGACACAATGAGATTTAGTATTAGTAGTTATAGTAGGTTTTGTTTAACGATGACTAGTTGCAACTATTTGATATTTGGTCATTGTTTGATGTTGCATTTTCCATCTCTGGTTGATGTTGTATTAGCATAGCCTTGGCTGGACAGAATAATTGTGTTAGTATATTTTGGGTTTTTTATCGGGTTTAAGTGCCTTGAAGAGCTATAATTTGAACGAAAAGTAGTTAATACTGCTTTATGATAACAATCCGCTTGACTTGCTAACGCGACTTAGAAGTTTCTTGGACTTGTGTAATCTTCTCACATACTCCTCTCCCTCTCTCATCAGGCTGACCATCATCTAGATATTATTCACTCCAGTTAATGGTTCAGAATATCTTAGTTGAAAAGCAGACCGATATATTTCAAGTTTCGAAAACTGCAATATACTTTCGCAAGTTATATATAAATGCTGTGAAAACTCTGATAACATATGGAAGAGAAATATACAAATTTAGCAATATAACTATCTCTCATATAACTATAATTCATCGCTCTACAATCCACCAAGTGCATAGAGTACTGATTATTGAAAAGGCTTTCGAAGAAAATAGATAGTGCCGTGCAATATTCCCCGACGTCTCACAAGCTTTTCACCGGATATGGTCTTGAATTTAATATACAAAATGATTAAATTACTGCCGATGATTTACTGTTCGTAACACTTAAACATATTTCGGCTGTAGTTCCACAGGGTAATGTCTTAAGGCTACTCCTGTATCTGCTCTATACTGCTGATATCCCAACAACAAAGATAAGTACCTGGAATATTTTCCGACAAGACAGTTATAGCAAAAGATCTGTCGAAGGCTGTAAAAAAAGTAGGAGTAACAAGGTATAGAAATGGAGTAGATATTGTAGATATTGGAAACTACTACTTAAAGCTCTAAATCTGTGGTAGTTAATTTTGCGTTGAGACGAATTGTCAAAAACCTAATTACATCACTTGACGGCTACCTGATGCATCAAGCAGAATTAGCTAAACACCTCGGAATACACCTCCGTGTAAATTAGTGATGTTATATGGGAAACATCTTGTTTGACAAGAATCAGGGCAGATTATGCTACGTAACCAACGAAGAGCTGCAGAACGACCTCTGAATGAAATGGATATATTAATTGATTCAATATTTCGATTCAAGACATGAAATAAGGTTGCTAAATTACAGTAACAGCAGTACACCTACTGGGCAATACACAGATTGACTACTATAAAACTGTGTAATAATAAATTAATTTGTAAATTAAAATTATACTAAGCATATCTAATGTAAGATGTACTTAATTAAATGATCTATCAAAGTAATTAAATATTCGTTTCTACTTCTCATCAAAATACCTCAATATATCAACAGATACTTTATTATTAAATACCGGAACAAAATATCTGTTACAACCCTGAATAAATTCCAGTTCATTTATAAGGCTACGCTATTCATTTGTAAGGTTTTTGACAAATAAAATCCAATTTACTCAGGGCCGTAACGAAATATTTTCGCTGCTTTGGTTAAACGATATCAAACGCGACAACAAAAGTACCACCGCAGGCGAAGTCAAGCCCGTACAATGCCGGTGACGGTTAATTAAAAATGGCGCGTAAATAAACCAAAAAACGGCACCCTTACTGGATCGGCACCGCGCGACACGTAGCGGTATCATTGTTCCCTTGGAATGGGCGCCAAAGAGAAAATGCAAATTCGTACATAAATATTTAAAACTGAATTTGAGAGGTCGACGACAAAATGGGATTTCATCTAATCGGGACCCGGTACAAAGTGAACGCTGACCTGTAAAATTTGTTTGCGTGTTAGTTTTTGAAGACGCGGCCCATATCGTGGCCTACAAATTGATTACATTTTCTTTTAATATATCGTTTCTCGATTTTTTACATAGCGACTATCTAGATATAATCCATCAACAATTACTTTAATATAATTTACAAACCTGCAAACTTCATTTTGCTTTTGACCTAAAATTGTTTGGATTTTCCATTCATTATATTCCAGAATAAATGAAAAATACTCAAATATGCTTATGTGATAGTTCTGGAATTTTTAAAGGTACCGCGAAACATTAAAGACGACGTAAGTCACACACCGTGCCTACAGATGATATTTAAGTGATAAAAAGCAGTTACCCCTTATTTATAGAAGATTAAGTTTACGATATCGTTTAGAAGGTACCTCGTGCCACAACTTCCAGTGACCGAATCTCCAAAAAAGGGACAATATAGGTAGTGAAGAAAAAAGACATATTCTTAACCCAAAAATTTTAACGCCTCAACAAGATATTTAAATTTACCGAAGAATGAACAATGGAACTTATTTATTGATAGAAGCTTATAGGCTGTTACATTAAAAAAACACGTTTTTGTTATAATTAAAGATGAAGATGAATTGAAAAATTTTCAGAAGGAATGCGAGAATTTCCATTGGACAACAATTTAAGAAAATAATTTGTCCCTGAAAAATATATAAAATTACTAGGCCTCAGCAAGGGAGTTGTAAGGTTGTAGGTTCTAAGAGTTTAAAGGTGTAAAATATGCATTTATAGAAAATGACCAAGTTAAAAATTACCATTATAGTTAATGACATGAATACTTTGTAAATATGAAATGCAGAATATCTTTAAGAGTATATATGCCGCATCCTTTATGATATAAATTTTAAAATAAAATGGGGGCGTACTTGGAATAACAAGGAGGACTGTTCCGATAAAATGTTATGCACTTCGAGAACGTTATCTGTGCCAATATTACTAAAATATCATGAGGAGCTATATTTGGGACTCTATTCTACAGTCTAGTACTACTAGTCTAAGCTAAGTAGAGCTAGGATATAACCCCAGCACTGGGACTTCCCGTCTACATACAAAGTGGGTGACGAATCTTGACAAAATTGATATTGGCTCTATTCGAGACCAAACATACGAAATGTACAAGGACATTAAGTACACAAACTATTTTATCGATATAAACATAATATAATAAAATTATTTTTAGAGAAAATTGTCTGTCGGTAAAGTATACATAATAGCTTTTTGTGCGATATAAGACATCTTTTCATAATCTCTTACAGGGCATAGAGTTTAAATGGAGTAAAGATAACCCTCGGAGGAGTCTAGTGGAACTTCCAGATTTTGCCTTAAAAATAATTCAATTTTTCAAGGCATATAATAAGACCAAGGAAGATAAACAATTTGAATTTGTGTATTTTGATGACACTTGAATATTTCAAAATGGTTCATTGTGGCTCTCTTGGCAAGACAGTAACAAAAAAATTAAAAGACAATAAAAACTGAAGGAAAAAGGTAAAAGGTTTGGTTGATCATTATATTTATTAATAACCAATTCCAGATATATTGCTGATCGAGAAGGATATTCCATTAAAAACTGTTTGGATATGTGGAAGAAAGCATAGTCTACTACTATTTTGAGGAGAGTACGAAGACTAACTGTCTTGCAGATATGGTAAATGCATTAGACAGAATTTAGTGATTAATTTTATGAAGAATGGTGTACACAGAGAGTATCAGAAGAAATAAAATATACAGTGATACCAAGATGAATTGACAAGTGAACACACCATCGAAGGAAAAGTAAAAAGGCGAAAATGCTCTATAATAAAGTAAAATACGTTTCTCAGATATACAATTGTTAATTAGGTGGATCGGGCCTCCAGAGGGATACCACTACATAAAAACGCGCCTAGAGACTCTACCTTATGGGTGGTGTGGAAAAGATTTCAATGTAAACAAAACAAATGTAACCTACAAACTATTATACCTGAGTTCTTAAATGTAATTTTAAGTCCTTCAAATATGTGTTAGATGTACTATAATGTTAACATAAATTATATTTGATAACATTTTTGTTCAATTATTCTATTTAGATTAGAATTTGTTTGTATCTCAAAGCCAAACTGAACTAAAACTCGGAGTTGATGAGGCAATATTGCAATGTTTCGACATTACAAATATCCATGACGTATTACTAAAAAACTTTGAATAGACTATATATACTACGAGATAAGTACAACAGAAATGTTGATTTAACTGATAATGTAATATCTGCCAAACTATTTAATGCAACTATTTCATTCAAATCTGCACCATTATTTTGTAATATAGAAAGAGGTATTAGATCTAACCTTCTTGCTAACATCAGAAACCCAAGGTTATATATCAGACTAATCAGGGCAGAGGTTTCTGTTATACTGTTATATTTGGGACATATCCATTGATCTAATGAACCAAATCAAGGAATCACTCCCATAGGCCAAGTAGCCCCTAGCAGTAAATAATACAGGGTAGTCGAAACGTAAGACCTCTCATATATTATTTCACAATCTCCTAGAATAAAGTATTAAAAAGAACGGCTAGAGAAGTAAGACTACAGAGGCGGTGGCAGACGCGCTGAGTAAATGGTGAGTGAAACAGTAGCATGCAGAATATCAAAGATCTTAGGAGGAAAAACTCGCAAAAGTATAACTAATCTTTCTGTAGAATAATTAATGTTCTAAGCGTAATAGGAAAATTTCCAAAGAGAGAAAAATATCATCGATATTCTACAGAAGAATTAGAACCATTTTGCCTAAATATCCCTCCTTGCATTCAGATGTCAGACTGGTTACAAATCACGCGTTTAGATTAATAGAAAAGCAATGAATAATTGACAAGTAATCAGGGCAAAGTTTTCTTACCAACATTACGTTACTTTTGCAACAAACAGTGTCTTCTTGTTAACAGCAATAGAATCAATAGTAATAAACACAACAGATTCGTCGAAACAAACTGATACATAGAAAGGCAATCAAGGAGATCATCATCAGTCAGCCACATCTTATAATAGAGTAGCCATTCGCAATTGATTTAAGTTCGAAAGTGTATATCGAAGTCCAAACTTATTTACATGACTACTCCTTTGTATTTATTAAAAAATATACTTAATTTTATCCACCACTCATATTCTGTAGCATTGCGCTAGTCACTTTCAATCAATTCATATAATAACTATTTTTCTTAAATTTCTAAAATAATTTGATGTCTTTTGGTAGCACACTGACTTAAATTAAACAACAAAGTAAAGATTATCAAAAATTCAGCTATGTACAATTCATTTTTAATGTTCGTATACACTGAATTTAAACTTAATTGCACTAAAAGTTACGTTAGATCCTCTACAGCAGATTGGACTCCTTTAACGTAATAAAATACGTTTTGGTAATTCTATTTAAATTGTCAAAATTTGTAAAGGCATTTTCATTTCATTCTCTTTTTCCTCGCTTTTTATTTAACGTGTAAGGTATTAAAGAAAGTTTTGCTCAAATGTTGCTTTATTGAAATTAGACGGAATATTTTTAGTGTTAACAGATTAGGTATAATTTGTTAATTTAATTGTTGCAGATTTTCGCTTTCAAATTCATTGGTCCAATTTAAAATTATATCCAAAATAGAAATATGTTGTCAGACGGATGCAAATAGAGATTCATAATATCTCAGAAAAGGATAGATTACAAAGTGTAAAACCTCATTCTCAACTTCACCAGACCATGTCCTTCAAAAGTACCAAAATAAATTTGTAATGATTTTAATGCCCATGTCTTTTGAAAAGTATTAATACCGCTGCCTGATAAGATTCAGCTTGACTTTGTTTCTGCGCCCTAGAAGGTTCTGGGACTTATGAAGTCTTCCGACAAAGGATACATTCATCAGGTTAGATATGATCTAATTCCTAATCATTCCAGTTAATGGTACATTATATCCTAGTTGTAAAACCGTTAAAATTGCTTCAACTTTCGAAAACACTAAATGGCAAACTGCTATTTTATGAATAGAAATATTGAAACAATAGATTTTAGACTACATTAGATCGTTTAACAGTTTCTTGTAACGATACTTCGCATTTTCATCAATGCATATCGTTGATCAAAATCTGATCTAATCATTAAAGCATCGACAAATGATTTAACTTTTATATTATGTGCCAAGAGCCCAACAAAATGCCAGATCAGTTCAGTTCAGTTTACAATTCATTGGTCCAGTTTAAAATGATATCCAAAATAGAAATATGTTCTCAGAAGGATGCAAATAGAGGTACATAATATCTCAGAAAAGAATAAATTACAACCTGTAGAACCTCATTGTCAAGTTCACCACACCATGTTCTTCAAAAGCACCAAAATCAATTTGTGTTGATTTAGGTGCACATGTTATATCCTATGAAACGTATTAAATCTTTTGTATTGTTAGTTATGCTATAATTCCCTACAGTTGAAAACCCAGTAACCAATATGATTTAGTGTTAGTAGTTATAGTAGGTTTTGTTTAATGATGGTTATTTGCAACTATTTGATATTTGTTAACTGTGTGTTGTTGCATTTCGTATCTCTGTTTGATGTTGTATTAGCAGAGCTATGTCTGGCCACTAAAACTGTGTTAGTATATTTTGGGTGTTTTATCACAAGTGCATGGAAAAGCTATAAACTGAAAGAAGCGTAGTTAATACTGCTGCATGATAACAATCCGCTTGACATTGCTACCGCGACATAGAAGACTCTTCCTCCCTCATCAGACTGAGTATTATATTACTACTAATCATTCCAGTTAATGGTTCATAATATATTGGTTGTAAAAAAAGTTAAAATTTTACTTTATGTAGAGAAACATTGAAACAACAGAGTTTAAAACTATTCCTAAATTCTTTAACAGTTTCTTATAACAGTACTTCGCATTTTTACTAATACATATTGCTGGTAAAAATCTGATTTAATAATTAAAATATTGACAAATGAATTAACTTTTATATTATGTGCCAAGAACCCAACAAAATGCCAGGTCCAACTTTTTAGAAAACACATGCAAGCAAAACAAAGCAATCCTGTGAATTACAACATATATATATTTTGTACAGGTAATCTATATTTATGTTTTTTAACTTTTTCTTGTTCAGGCACAGAAATTAACAATAAAGCGGGATGAACTTCTGGGTATAGCTATTGATGATCCGTGCCAATCAAGATAATAATATTATCTGATGATGCCAACTATACATTTAATCAACACGTTGTGCAAAAATGGAAAATGAATGATTACGATACATTAAGTTTAATCAAGCGAAACTTCGTTCCAAGTTCTACCCACATTTGTCTGATGCTATTATTAGTAACCTAGATGGAAAGAACTGATATCCGCCTTCATATACTGGTAGTCCGCATCACATACAAAAATATATTCAAGACGCTATGACTTCTATGTGTGTTTACGGTCAGCCAGATCTGTTCATCACATTTACATGCAATCCAAACTGGAATGATATAAAAGTTTTGGTGTTGCCTGGTTGAACAGAAATGAATCCCTATAATATCACTACACATGTGCTCAAACAGAGTCTCATCTAATTACTAACCATTCCAGTTAATGGTTCATAATATATTAGTTGTAAAACAGTTAAAAATTCTTGAAATTTCGAAAACATTATATGGAAAACTGTCACTTTATATAGAGAAATATTGAAACAATAGTGTCTAAAAGTAACGTTAGATCCTTTAACAGTTTCTTATAACGATACTTCGCAAATTCATTAAAACATATTGCTGGTCAAAATCTGGTCTAATAATTAAAACATTAATAAATGAATTATTTTTTATATTATGTGCCAATAACCCAACAAAATGCCAGGTCCAAATTTTTAAAAAACACATGCAAGTTATTTGATCCAATATAAATTGATTGAATGAACGATAGCACTGACAACATAAAGGTTAAATCATTTTTAAATTAATTTCGAAATTTCCACATTCAACCCACCCGTCATTATTAAAAAAATCATTATATCGATGGCGCAGGTTTTTTCCAAATTAAACAAGAATAATCATCCGGCAAGCGTTCAACACCGATTTCCCATTACGGAATTGGAAATTATGAAGCTGCCGATATTTCATCGCGGTAACGGGGAGCAAGGGTTGGGGAGAAGAGGAGTAGGGGAGGACGCGCACTCGCCTCCGGTCCGAGTCTGGAAAAAGGGTGGCCGACGGGAAAAGTGGTAGAATACGAAAAAATTGTAATCTCGGTGAGTACCTGCAAAGTTAATTAACTAGTTGGCTATGGGAATCCGTTTATTGCTTAGTAGGTAAAACCGTTTTATATCTGACTAGGAAATTGTGCACGTGCAGATCCAATGTGAAACAAGAGGAAAAACGAATAGATGGAACATTTCTCGCAGCATTAAATGGATAGCGACAAGAACATCATGTTGATGTATGGCCGATTTTACTTGTCAATAAAACTATCCATTAAATCGTTTACTTGCTCCTTTATACCAAATCTATTTCCCTAGCAGTTAAAACTGACCTAAAAGAAGAAACTAAATCATTTGCTTAGTTATCGTAGAGCAAAATTAACTTTAAGTAAATTTATATAAAATCTTACACATACATTGTTTAACTGAACGATTTCGCTTATATTGAAACAATAGAAATTGATAATATTGGCAGTTGTGTTTTATATTCCAAGATTTGAATTATTTTCCATCAACAGCAAAATATATTTAATGTGTGACCTCATTCTTGCCAGATTATTGCCTCGAGCTTTGAATCATACTTAAACGATTAACATTATCATTGTCATTTCTAGGTGTAAAAGGATATAAGACAAGATTTCAGAACACCGCATTACATACAAATCTATGTACTTGCATAAGTTCTCAGTATAGTAGATACTTTAATCTATGTTAGTCATTCTGTGATATTTTTTTACATAACTTTAGTTTATTTGTTAATTTAATTTTTATTCCCTATGTGTTCAACAATATCAGTAAAATTTCGTCTATATTCCTGTTGATTTTAATTTGAGAGTTACTTATATGTATTTGTTCTTCATTTATTCTGCATATATTCGTCTTCAATGACGAGCAGGAAATATTGATCGTCATACACTAAATATAAAAATGGTCCATAATCTGTTGCATAGAACTACAGAAAAACATTTGACGGAAAACATAAATTTAAGATAGCAGTTTGCAAATGAAAGTTGAAATGAGCGCAATGAACGTTTTCGGGTTAGTAGGTTGGACAACGAGAGACATACTACATTCGAGTACGACCCCGAAAGGAACCTCTCAGATGTAGAAGCTGTCATCGGCATTATGGAAAAAAATGCAAACATTGCCATGTATTTAAGTACATAATAGAATCAGTTGGTTTTTTACTGCGTATCAGGAAAAGTTTAACATTTATTATTAGATGTGCCACCAGGACTATTTAAAGCACTATTATCTGGAGCCACATCTTCTTCGAATTAGTTCTTGCGTAGAATTCCTAAATTTAAAAGGAGATAATTTGAAGAAATAATATTAATTAATAGTGAAGATGGTCTTAATTTTGAATCAACATCAAGATATAAAGCCAAGTATACCATTAAACTGATTCTTTATGTTCAATGCTTACGCTGCCCTAACATTTTTGCAAACATATTTTATAGATCACAAGGAGCAAAGCTGTCTGTATAACCACATTAATGAAATGAAGGAGATGGGGGCGTAATCATTTGGTCCACTGGTTCAACCCTGTGTCCAACAGATTACAAAACGAGAACTACGTAATTATCACATATCAAATAAAGTACCATAATGAAGCCCTCAGGAAGATACAATGTAATAAATGTTAATAATATTGCAATTGTTATGGCTGGCGATGCCTTTAGAGGTCGAGATATATGTATACAACGCAGACATAACACTGTGCAGCTGATCTAAGAAAATAATCGTTCTTACAATTCTTTGAAATACCCTATAATATATCGGATAGAAGAAGACAGAGATCATTTAAATGTTGTTATTAAACAAAGAAATCCTGTGAAGTACAAAATATGAATTTTTTGTAAAAGTAATTTATATTTACCTTATTTAACTTTTTATTGTTCAAGAACAGAAATTAAGTATTAATTAATTTAATCAATACGTTGTGCGAAAATGGAGAATAGGTGATTACGATATACATTAGTTTATACAAAGGAAGCTTCGTTCTGATGTCTAAACACATTTGTCTGATGCTATTATTAGAAATGTAGGTTTAATAACTGATATCCGCCATCATATACTATTAGTCTGCATCACATACAAAAAATATTCAGAATGTTTGCTTAAGATGTACATGCAAGCCGACCTGAATTGATATAAAAGTTTTGTTGTTGCCGGGTTAAACATCAATGCATACCCATGATATCACTACACGTGTGTTCATACAAAAATTAAAATTGTTGATAAATTTTATTAAACATCATCGAGTATGAAAAATGACGTTTGAACAGCATAACATCCGCCGAATCTGCTGATAAATATATAGAAAATGTAATTCATTAAACATTTCACCTTATCAATAAAATATAATCTGAATTATGCTACTTAATGCGTAGAAATACTCGACGTGTCAGCTGCAGCCTCTTACTATAGACCTTCCACATCGCATTCGAAGTGACTGCATCACGCCGGAAGTAAAAAGCTATTCGCGCGCCACGCCCGCCGCTGTACCCTAGATCTCCCCCGCGTCCCCCGGAACCGCCACCGCTATCGGAACATTTTCCGCCGAACGTCTAATGACATTTAATCTAGAGGAGAACCTTTATAACTTGAATAAGCCTGTTGTTTGCGGTACATTTAACACGGCGAAAAGTAAGCAATTTATTTTCGGCTTAAATGTCAAACTTCAATTACCGATCGCACGGGGGATGTTCCCTCACCCGTCGACTAGGATTGTTTTTCATTACGTTGTCGATTCTCGATTGTTTGTGGGCGGCCGACTGATTAATTTCAAAATGGTTATGATATATATATATAATATAAAAGATGTTCTTATCAAAAGATACTCTACCCCCTTGTAACAGTACCACTTCCACAGCCCTACCGTACTTCCATTCACATGTATCATTCAATATCGAAATAAACAAGTTTTTATTCAACCAGTGTTTTCAGTTCCTTCTAATTCCTACCACAAAATAGTAGTGAATGATCGGACAAACATTTGCGTCGACAGCCACATATACCGACCGACCAGACGAACATTTCTACAACTGGTGACCCCGACGTGATCGAAGTGCCTAACAGATAAACCAGCTCAACATAAGCCACTCGACAGGTGCTTGATACGTGCATGGAAGGATAGCACGCGGAACGGAACCCTTCAACATCACATGGTCGGCGTTATCCCACGAGACTAGCCCGAAGGTCGAAGATTACAGAAGCCCATCAAGCATAACATTAATACATGAACACCCTTGCATGACGAAATGGGATGCGTAAGGCACCACACTTATAGGTACCCTCAAACAAATCGGAACGCCCCAAGACGAACGGAGTTCTGCTACAACTTCGATGGCAGCTGATCCCATAAAACCCATTATCCCCCTCAATCGCGTTGGGATCTCCATCTCATAAGCAGTTTCTGTGCGATTGACTGCGTGATTGCGGGTGCACTCAGGAACCTGCACTACATAGAGGTACGTTCCACGGCCGCTCCACTAGGAGGGGAATGATGTAGCCAGCGCTACAACCTTCTAGGCCACCACGTATTCACCACCTACACCAATTTTAAAGGTTGGTAACGCTGGTGGATTAGTATCGTGCGATTCTCGGCTCTAAAAGGCCATCGCGACGACGTCTAGTTCTCTTTTCTTTTTCTCTACCCCTTTGTAACAGTACCACTTCCACAGCGCTACCGTGCTTCCATTACCTAACCTGTCTTGGTGGACGGGAGAATGCTCCCGTCGACCACATGTGTCATTCAATATCGGAATAAATAAGTTTTTATTCAGACGCAGTTATCAGTTTCCCTGCCAATTCCTTCCACAAAATAGTAGTTAGTGTACGGCAAACGTGGAGATGATAAAAATGACATTACGAGAATTAGAGTGAGTAAAGAGAAAAAAAATTCGATTGTTACGTAGTAAAATAATTTTAACTGTATTTATGTTAATTGGCAACTGTTTTTTCATTGAGCTTTTCGATTTTTTCAGTCTCATGATGTTTTTTCCAGCCTTTTGGACCTTTTGGATCCTTTTGGATGTTAAAACTTTTTTTTCGTTGAAGTTTCAACGAAAAATCTAATATATTCCTGATTAACGATAACCTGATTAACTAAATAAAATTATATTCGATTATATAAATTTTATTATATTTATTAACATGTAGGGGTCATTATTCCATTACTCGTACAAATAATCTAATATATAAAATATAAAAATAATTTTACTTCTTTGAAAATTTTACTATTCTTTTGAACGTAATATAATACAACAATTACCTCTTTACTTTTCTTATCCCAAGAAAGTTAGCTAAGAACAACCTACATCGCCATCGCACTTAAGGCACGGTTATTATATTGTTATTGTTACTTTCCAAATACTAAAAGATGATGAAATATTTTGGATTCATTATTGTTGTCTTTCACTTCACAGAAACTGTAGAAGCGTGCAATTAATTTAAAATGGTTACTCCCATTTTCAGGTGAGTACTTTTTGATTATCGACTAGTTCGGCTCTTTTGCGACTATCGGGACTCTCGACTGTTCCGGTCGATAGTTTGCAACGCTAATATTTTATATTGATTCATGATCGATGATTAACATACGCTAAAATTTCTTTGGTTTTTTTTAAATAACCTTGACATTTTCCTATTTCATAGCTTACAAATGGAGGATCCGAAAGCGCACAGCTTAATGTGTCTTCATAAAGGCCCAAATCATATTTCATATTTCCATGAAATTTTGGTAACATTCTATAGAAGATGACATATTTAATTAACATCGAATTTTTAGTTGTAGGATAGTTGAGCACCCTGTAGAGGATCAATTCAATTATTTAAATGGCTGATTATAACGCCATCTGGATATTGGGTCTAGCAAAACTTTTCTCCAGAGATCCCTATTGAGTATTTTCTCTATTACTATATGCCTGCGTCTAATATAATTTAATAAATTAAAACTTTGTTGTTAGCCACCTTACGTTTCACGACATACCTTACGTTTCAAACTTTTTTTTATTAATATCCTAGAACGTCAACAATCTGCCCGTGGGCAATAAATATTATTATTTGATTTCAATTATATAATATAACTATCCTGACATGTATACATGAAAACTTATAATCTAAATCGTATTCTAGATACTACTCTAATTTATTTTAAAGTATATCCTAACTCTTAACTTTAATCTTATTCTAGAGATTATTAAATCTCACTCTATGTGTCTATTAATCAGTTCGTATGGCAGTTTGCGTTTGGGCCTACCCACTTCACTGTCATCGCGCACATTTTTACACTTTGCCGAGTGCATTAGGATGCACTAATGGTCTTTCAGAGTACTTTGCCGTCCGACTCACACCCGTTATGGGTTCTATGGGGACATCACCCTGAATCAGTTCAGTCAGAATCGACGATGACTCGCAACACTTTATTCTGAAACCTCTGGAGGACATCTGTGTTAGATTTGCTAGTAGTACCCCACAGTTCAATACCATAGGTCTAAATGGGCTTAAGTATTGACCTATACAGCAAAACCTTATTATCTAATGATATAAATTATATTAGGTTTACGCCCTATCAGCCAATACATTTGTTTTGGTTTAAGCCCAAGCTGTTTGCGTTTTGTAACTATATGTTATTTCCATGTCAAACGTCGATCGAAATGCATTCCCAGATATTTAACGTTGTCTGATTGCGGAAGTTCATGATTATTTAATTTTACTTCGTTTCAAACCAACTAACATACATCCAATGAAATAAGTATTTTGAAAACTCGTATCCGTGATATTATTAAAAATCGATCCTTTATTTGATTTAGGTAAGAATACCCTTCCCACGACGCCTTTCCCACATGTGATAACGCGCCCCCGCCGCAGTATACGCGCTCACATATCTAATTGAATCTCGCGAAATATATTTAGCCGTATATATCCAGACAATACTCGAATCACCGAGCCTTATCTCGAACATCTATCTGTCGGTCGATTCGCGACTTATTTGCATAATCCGAGCGGATGGAAATGTTTTCGGCGTGTCGAGTGGGTGTCGTAAAGGGGACCGACTCCATACGAGGACCCCGTTTAA
Source organism: Rhynchophorus ferrugineus (assembly GCF_030347505.1). Lineage (NCBI taxonomy): Eukaryota > Metazoa > Arthropoda > Insecta > Coleoptera > Curculionidae > Rhynchophorus > Rhynchophorus ferrugineus. Next base: position 81,318,265 of record NW_027472580.1, on the reverse strand, counting down.
TGGAAAATATTAGCGGAGATGGAGGACGAACGGTGAGTTGAACGACTGCGGTCGGAAGCCTACCCGTTACGGGTACGGGCTCGTGGGATTGTTTCAATGGGAACGGTTGGGAATGAATTTGAGGTATGTTCGCGAATTTTATTTTATTTCGTTTATTTTTTTAATAATTGGATACAAAATAAACGGTTTTTCGTCTATAACTTATATTTGGTAATAGATTTAACTAAAAATGTTAGTTACATTATCTAGAGAAGTAGTTTGTAGATATCTTACTAATTAATATGTTATAGTCATAATTTACAAATTAATTTACTACTACTGTTCTGTTGTACTTGCATTACTATACAAGCAAGGCGTGTACGGGATTAATAGATCAGTATGTATTTCCCAATTTAAAATAAAACTAATTTATATAAGCTAAACTTAAAAATACACTTATACACTAAACCAGTTCATGTGGCTTGGTTGGCTTCAATCTTCTGATTTCTTGCGTGTTGTCCAGTAGCTGTATTGCTTCTACGTTGCTGTGATTTAGCAACCTTGTGTCATATTTTAGGGCGAAATCTTAGATCACTTCGGGTATCCATTAGATTCTGAGATCATGGTACAGTTCTTCGTTGGTTAATTAGCGTTAAGCATTGGTAATTAATTGTAGAACCTTGTTTTGGGTTCGTTGGATTACTATTAGGTTTGATGTTTTAGTGCAACTCCATATTTGCACCCAAAAGGTCCATATAACATAGACTTTATTCAAGGAGATCAAGTTGAGAGTATCTTCCGACTAGCCAGTACAGTTGCTTGACTTTGAGTCTAATTTGCTCTGCTTTTTGTCTTACATGATGTTTCCAGTTTAATCTACCATCGAGATATATTCCGAGCTACTTAGATGATTCGGCCTGAAGAATCGGGCATCCGTCAAGTGATATAGTTAAATTTTTGTCTATTCCCCGTAACGTAAAATTATTATGGTCAGATTTGGAACTATTAAGTTGTATTTTCCAATCTGTAGTCAATTTGTCGGTCTTGTCGACCGCTACTTGTACTTGTTCTATAGCCTTAGACAGAGATACATCTTTTGCCACTATCACTGTGTCGTCAGCGAATGTTCCAAATAATGTTTCTTTTGTTGTTGGTATATCAGCAGTATAGATAAGATATATAAATGGTCCCAAGGCACTACCTTGTGGAATTCCAGCCGAAATAGGTTTAAGTGTTGAGGATGCCCCTTTATGCCAGACCCTAAAGTTTCTTTCGAAAACATATGATTCCAATAGTCGACCATAATTCCGCGGAAGCAATTTGTTCATTTTGTAGATTAATCCCAAATGCCATATCCGGTCAAAAGCTTGTGAGGAATATTACAGGATATATATTACAGATATTTCTTTTCTTCAAATGATTTTTCAACAACCGCTGTTACTCTGTGGACTTGGTCGATTTTTGAATGGTGATGCGAAAATCCAAACTGTAAATGTGGTATTTTTATAAACGGTTGTATGGTTTATGTTATATGGTTTATAAAGGGCATTTTAGCAGCTGTTTCTCAAATAATTTTGAAACCGCAGGTAGCAGCGAAAGAGGTCTGTAAGATCCAACTTGTTCTGCCGGTTTGTCATTTTTTTTAAACAGCAGTCTCAAACAGGCATTGACAATTTCTGTGGCAACTTCCATTGGAGAAATCAGATTTACAGCTACCTCGGGCCGATATACAGGATTTATATCTATTGCAGCATCTATATCATTTGGCTGAAATACATTAGTTAAATGTTTTGCGAATAATTCAGCTTTTTCATCGTTGCGTCGAACCCATTAATTTTGATCATTTAACGCAATTCGTTTTGTAACATTTAATCTTTTGATTTGTCTGATTATTTATTCTATTAAATATAGATAGAATTGTCTACAATATTTCTGACGTTTCATTTGAAATACGAAATATGGTATTCGCCAAGGAATCGCTGCCTCTCCACTGCCTTTCAATATATAGTCTATCCAAAGTATCAGTGAACTCATGTCATCAAGATGTAAAATGTAATGCTTATTCAGTTTCTAAATTCCTTTTTGATACCAGAAAATATTTTCCTTCTCATTTTATTCCAGTCAAAGATAGATACAATGAACTTATCGAATCTGATACGTTCGAACCAAATCAGCTTGCAAAGTAGTTTGTTGTAAATCAACTTGTAAAAACGTCGTTGACGTTTTCCAGTTTTGATAATTTTCAAATCGCTGCCTTCTGTTTATTATGAGCGTGGTTGATAATGCTGAGGTCACATAGATAGTCGGTCAGAAGCAGTTTAAGTCTCTAATCACTTCGAACAAGAATGAAGTAATAGGACCCATTCTTACAATTAAAATGAATTAAAGAATTAAGTATCGATACTATTAAATATTAAGCTGCTGGGGGTTTCACGGCAATAATTTTATTTTGTTGCAGCTGTACTGAATATTAATATGGATGCTATAACTAAAATCTCTTAAAGAAAAAGAAAAACAGTACAATTATTTAGGATACATAGAATTTAAATAGAATAAAGATAACATGCGACGAGGTCCAATACAACTTCCAGATATTGCTTTTAAACGAATAAAATTTGTAAAAGTAGACATTAAAGTTAAGTCTCCTGTTATTCCAATTTATGTACACACATAGGTATTTCAGAAGGGAACATTAGACCACCCTTGGCGAGACGATGAGAATAGTATAAAGAAAATAAAAGCAGATGCAAAAGGGTAAAAGTTACAATAACATTTGACTAGGTTTTGTGAGTCATAATATTTTTTAATAATTCATTGCAGATAAATTGTTCTTCATGCTAGAAACAGCAATCCAACAAAAAGAACCGAACAGGTAGTGGGCAAAGGCTGTAATTAAGGAATGGTTTACAAAACAGAAATGAAATTTTGAAGAGACCATATTAAACAATGAAGTATTTCAAATTTTTACTTGATAAATATAAAAGGAATGTCTAATTGTGTTTTATGTAATTTACTTTTTCAATAATAGCCCTGAAAAAAAAAACGCAGTAGTTCAGATGTCTGAATGATATCTGACACAGACGGTTACGTCTTCCTTCCTATCACTGCGTATTCAATCAGATCGAATTGCTATAGGATGGGATAACGAATAATTGCAATTAACATGCAACTGTTCGAATATATCGAAAGGACTGTCTACAAAAACACTTTTCAGGTCCATGAGACACACAGAAAAGAAAATTAATAAAATGTGCATGTATGTAATTTTTCAGCTAGCTTAATTGTTTTCATAGCTTATGAAATTTTGACTGAATAAATTAATTGCGCTATAATCTAAATAAGTAATATTCTATAGACTCTAGCCTTTAAAATTTGTTACCTAAATAAATATTAAATATAACCATCTTTATCCTTCTATATCCAACCAACCATCTATATAAAAACATCATGACACCAGGTGGATTTTTCTTGGTGTAATTTTATTGTATATTGAATATATTTTAAATAAATTTTAGTGTTGAATTCAGAACATATCTGAACTCTAATATTAATAATATAACATTAAGAAAAAATATATATTAAATGATATAAATTAACTGGACTTGGAACGGGAGCTATGGTCTGATTAGAAATATGAAGCCCATGGTTAAACAGCCTGATTGCCGGCATGACTAGGGTGGTTGTTGCTCTTTGTTGAATTTTGCTTTTTTCTCCATAGTTCTTTTCAAAATATCTCAAACATAAAGTAAAAGCGCCCATATCAGTTTTCTACATTTTTATGTAGATACATATAAAAACTGTCAAGTGTTAAGAAATGAAAAAAATTGTCAACAAGAAATATTTAAACGCAGACATTTGCATTAATATACAAACAAAGCGAGTACGGGATTAATACATAAGTATGTATTTCCCAAATTAAAATAAAACTGAACTACTTAAGCTTCAATCTTTAATGTTGCTTCGTGTTATCCAGTAGCTGTATTGATTGCATGTTGCTGTGATTTAGCAACATTATTTCATATTTTAAGGCGAAATCTTCAATTCAAATTTGATTTCGAGGCCATTGTGCGGCTCTTCATTGATTATGTAGCAATAAGAATTGGCAATTAATCGTGGAAATTTGTCTTGGATGCGTTGGATTGCTAGTTGGTTAGATGTTTTTGGACAAAAAAACCAATTTTTTGATTTTAAGTCAAGTTAAGAGTATCCTTCAACTAACCACTGCAGTTGCTTGACTTTGATACTAATCTGCTCTGCTTTTTCTGCTAACATGATGCTTCCAATTTATTCTATCATCTAGATGATTGCTAAGCCGATTGCTTGAGGAATTGGGCATCTATCAGTGATATAATTAGGTTTTTTCATGTGTATTAATGTATGTATAACAGAACAATATAACGTGTTTAAAATTTCGTTTTTAGAATAATTTCGATTTTTTAACAGTCTCTAACGGGTATATTTTTTATAAAGGAATACGTTTCGAAATTATCAATAATTGCTTTAATATTTCTAATAAAAAATGTTTATCAAAAGAACGTGTTTTTCTATCTAGCAGAATTCAAACAAATATCAGTAAAAACATTCTATAGGTATCCATATCAAGTGAGTAAAGAAATTATTGACCCAAATAATATATACAAAGACACAATAACTATATATACGGAGGAAGGAAGATCAGACGGAGACTTTCTAATTCCGAGGCCCAAACTTCGGGTCCCATTTACCGCACGTGCATGGCATTGTAAGGGTCCAGGACGGAAACCCGTCTGGATCCGTCAGCGGGGAACTCGACAGTCCCGTTTGGTCGCCGAAGGGATCCGAACAAAATGAAATGCTGCGTGACCGTGCCGACGTTCGCCGCGTCTCCGGTGAAACCGTCGGATAAACCGATTTCCCGTTCTGAATTTTCCGGTCATTCGGCGGTGGACGTGAGGGAGATTCTCTCACACTAACGTAGATCTATTCGCCATTGTCTAGCACTGATTTGCATAGTTTATAATGAAAACATAACGACTTCATGTGTTATTTTGCATAATATTTAAATATGAAATTTAGTTTTTTTTAGTCCTTTTTTATTATGCTTATTAACACATTTTCCTTTATGCCTTTATTTTTTAAACACTTTAATCTTAACTTTACTCTTTCCCATTCGTTTGATTTTAACTAATTTCTTTACTTCTTTGAGCTCGACGCCTGTCTTTTCTCCTTTTAATTCATTATTATGCCCTGTCTCCTTTTCGCTTAATTGCTTTTCTTTCTTCTACAGTTTTTCCAGTTTGCATTTTCCGCCATTCATGATTATCTTCGATTCGATTTCCTTGTACGCTGGTTTCTGTTATATGTGGATTAATCTATATTTTACTTTCAGAATTGTTCTATTGATAAGTATTGGTAATTAATCCTGGAAATTTGTCTTGGCTGCGTAGGATTACTAATTGGTTTGATGATTTAGTGTAATTGTTTGTATTCCATAGGTCGAAATTGGCTTTATAATGCATTGAAAAACCAATCTCTTTTATGTTATGTCAAGTAGAAGATATCCTTCGAATAACCACTGCAATTGCTTGACTTTGATCCTAATCTGCTCTCCAGTGATTATGATGATATATATATATATATATATATATATATATATATATATAATGCCTAGTAGCATATTTTCCACCACGCCTTTATTTTTTAAATTTTAATATTAACTTTACCCTTTCCAATTCCTTTTGATTTCACTTGATTTCTTTACTTCTTTGAGCTCTTCGTCTGTCTTTTCTCCTTCCAATTCATTATTATTTCCTTGCCCCCTTTCGCCTAATTTCTTCGCTTTTTATTTTATAGTTTTTTTAAGTTTTCAATTTCCGCCATTTATGATTGTCTTTTTTTCTACAGTTATTATTCGATTTCCTTGTACGTTGGTTTCTGTTAGATGTGGTATTAGTACTTTCTAGTACTACATATATAAGTTATAAAATCTAAAAAGGTTTAGAAACACAAAAAATATTAATTTACTTTCAAAATTGTTTCATTGAAGGCAAGAAGAGACGACCTGTTGAATAGCGATAAAAATTAAACTTTTTCTGTTTTACAAAACATACCAAAGCCTTATCACTCGCTCAACATTCAGGTGGTCTTAAAACAGATGGCCTTTGCTCATGGTCACAAGTGTCATTCGCACGCTGAATTCTATAATAACCTACCTCCTAAAGAAATAACGATAGGGATGAATGTCGATTATACCTTAGTCCGCCAGTCGCCTTTGAAGATCGTCGAAATGACATTATTCCTAACTCAATTTCCATGATGTCTCTCTACGGAATGGTATTACAAGTTTTTGTGACTCCAGATTCCATAGTTTAGGGTAACGAGAATGAATTATTATAACCCGCCTTTGGATGTACTTGATATTGTTTCCATCTGGACATTTCATAGTTCTAAAATTATTTGTAAGTATCTCTTGTACCTTAATACTCCAGTTTGGCTTTGGTAATTCCCATGGGTTGGTAACTCCAGATCCCAATAGTCTACAGCTGAGAAACTAAAAAGAAGAAACTCAAAGTTCCAGTAGACTATGTTAATTCACAGGCAATTTTAGTCCACCTTTGGTGGCCTTACATCTTTAGCTATGGTGCATATAATGGGAATCCACGAACGAAAATTGTTTCTCAATACTTAAATGTTTTTTACTTGGACTATTTTATGGCTAGAAGCCCTTGAGCGCCTTCAATCCACCTTTTCTGACCTTACTACTTCAGCTGCGATACCATGGCCTGAACTCCCCTTATATATACCTAGAAGTAGCTGAGCAACGATTGCGAATCCAACGATCATCTCGAAGTTTATTTTTATTTATCTCACTCGTAGCACCATTGAGAAGAAATGGAATCTCTTCAGATTACAGCGTAATCCGTAGCCAGTCTTGTATCCGAACTTCGTGTTCTCGGATTGCTCTCAAATCTCTTGTTTCGCTATTTTGCTTATTTATTTAAGAGAGTCTCAATTAATCGTGTTATATATACTTAATCTCTCATATTTAAATCGTTCAGCCGTTTATAACATCTCTCATCACAAAAAAATCCGCTTCGGTTAAATTTGACAGATTGTTCCCTTTTTTCTTATCACGGTCCTGTTTCTCATAGTTATTATATTTTACTTATTTTCATAAACTCAATTGAAAATAATGCACCAAATTAGTAAAAAACAAACATCCGTTATCATTCTCATAATGAAACTAGATATACCTTTTTATTCGTTGTTGCCTTATTCAACCTCTCGATAATTAATCTGGTAATAAGTAATGTCTAAAGTTCTAAGTCTTTGTGAAAATTGTTTATAGATATGAAACCACAATTGCACCCCGTTTTATACCAAATTTGTTTATTTATAACTGTAAAAAAGCAGTTACCATGTCTCTGAAGTATATTCCGATTACCATAACAGTGTCTCATTTACATTTTCATCTCAAAAGAAACAAGAGAATCTAATAGAAACTTCCAAGACGAAATTGTGTTTTGGCAAAAACCTTATTTTGCAACTAATATAATTCTATCCTGTTCGATGGTTTTTACTACTACGTGTTATGTATTCTATTGAATGTCGCCATAACACCCAGTGCTTTTTATATTTAAAGAAAATGCATGCGATAAGGAAAAGTTTATTTTTAACACAAACTTGACCTCTGCTGAAGATATCATGCGTAGTTATTAATAGAGAAGTCCGGTTTTATTGACAATATCGAGGGCTCATACCACTAAAGAACTGAGTCAGTTAAATGAACTTAACTTTTCATAAGAGAATAATATTCAACACCGTCATGGTACTCCCTAGAATCTTTCTTCCGTAAATTGTGTAATGGCTACCTAAAGAATAACCTATTAAGTAGTCATAAATTTTTAACAATTGAAATAAAGCCTAGTGTAATTTTTTTTTGCATCAGCACCAATTTCATTCTCATATGATTGAATCATTGAATCATTTTGAAATTTCTTCCCAATTACGGACGTAACCCTCTTATTTGATGAAATATCTCTATTTTTTTCTTGCCAGTTGGTATGATCTCCTAAAATAACTCAATATATAATTGTTCTGAGAGAACAATTGATTTCATGGAATAGCATCTAGCTCTGGCTTCATAATGATTGAAGTGATTGCCTTAAGTGAATGTTATATATCAGAAATTCGCCAAACTCCGCTAGATTCCTAATATTTCCGAGTATGTACTACTTTTAACCTATTTCGAGAAAGGAGGAGGTTCTATGTCCGGCTGTATATTTTAATATATGTTCACCGATATCTCCGTCGATTATGGACCGATTTCCAAAATTAGATTTTATTCGAAAGAGTGCACTTCCGAGGTGATCCCTTTGGAACCAAGTCAGAATCTCATGGTGAAGGGCGGAAATCTAGGGAAACACTCAAATTTTAAAGGTATATACAAAGCTTTCATATATGTTTTAATCTAAAATAATCAGTGGTTGGAGCAATCAGCTCAGACGCTGAGGTCGCGTATTCGATTATCGATGGGGTCAACAACTTTTTGTTTCAACATTTGTCAAATCATCTAGATTAAGTGCGCACCCCGCGGCCTGAAGCGTTCCTAATTTTCAATCATTGTTTCTTTAATCTTAATATCCCTTATAGGGGCTGCAACTTTGTTTGGCCCAACTATTGTAGTACCTAATAAAGTAACTGCGTAATTTATTGAGTAGATTTTGAACTCGGTGCCGAGTCCAAACAATACAAAAATATTGGTATAATTTTATGACACATACAAAAAACTAAATTACGAAAAAAAAATGTAATTTGTTGCTCGTACCCACTTTATAGAGGTAGGAGTTAAAATAATATTGAAAATAGATAAATAGGATTAGGTATTAAGCTAAATTGTATATATATAGCAGTGTATATATAAAATACTTGTAGTAGACTAGTAAAATAGTGTAGTATAAAATACGTGTAGTCTATTTAAATAATGTTTTTGTTCATTTTTATTTAGTTATTACAACGATTATGCAGTACATATTATATTTTAAAAAGTTTTTTTGTATTAAAAATGTATGTTTGATTTTTTTTTATTTTTAGTGAGTTCCTTATGTATTTCTTGTCATCAATATTTCTTATCTTTACCTGTTCTGATATTGGATGTTGGACTGCAGATTCTATAATAGTCTATGTGCGAAAAAATCATTTCCTAGATAAATACCGCATTATTAAAAAGGTTTGATATATTATTTGTTTATTTTACGAGACTGAGTTAGTTTTATTATTTTACGACTGCATCTCCCAAAAGAATACGTATTTTTACGTACATTCTCTGATTTAACCATATGAAAAACAAATAAATATATTTCGATTCATGCATATATAACACCGATGCATTATATTAATAAAATATGTTGCTAGTACTGTTTCCATTCGGGATCATTTTTCTGCAATCCGCATTGTGCTATAATGGTTCAAACACAGAATACTGAAATAGATAACCGACTATTTATTGCCGTCTCTGGAGTTGGAGGAACATTAAAAACATGAAACTGAAACTAAAAAAATCTGCAAAACTTAGGCTATTCTTTAATTTCTAATCTCGTAATCTATGTATCATTATAATAATAGCAAAAAAAAAATCAGCAATAACGTGTAACTTGCCAATCCTCTTGCAAGGCTCCGAGAGAGTGTTAAAATTTAACATCTGTGAGTTTGGGGTTTTGCAGGTAAGGTGCTTATGGCAAATTCTACATGTTTCTATCCGAGATAGTATTTGAAATGAAATGGTGCATGTAATATTCGACATTCAGTCTAGAGTTAAATTAAAAATCAAAAGATACAGACTACGCGAACGGTTTGGGCATGGCGAATGTAAAGTGAACGAATTATCATACACTCTTGTGGCAAAATCGACCTTTTGGGATTGACATGGATTAATATTAGACCAGTCAATTCAATTAATAGGGAACTAATATTGTTAAGTCCAGAACGGATGCAGTCGATCGCTAACGAGTTGAAAAGTAAACACTTCCTCGAGCGCCGGCTATGAGTTTATGATGAAAATGAAGAAGATCAAAAGTGTAGAAAATAAAATTGAAATCAAGATTGCTATATCGGACAAAGTGAGCGGTTTGCCTTTATAATATGTAACTATTAATATTGTATATGATGAGTACATAAAACCCTTGTTCAAATGTAATGTATTATTAATATTTCAGTCAGTAAAGAACATTGAAACACCATCGATGTTGTACAAAAGAACATATATGTTTTCATTTTTATAGAATATAAATTCTAGTAATAAACATAAATATTAATTTTCTAAGTTAAAATTTCTCCAATATAGAAGTGCGGTATTTAGCAATTGCAGTGTAGACCTGTTTTTACTCTTAACTTATATAATACTTACCTATTAATATGGTATATGATGAGTATATAAATTCTTGCTCTTGTTCGAACGTAATTTGTAAACTCCTATTAAGCTGCTCTTGTGTGTAAAGTTTTATCAAAATTTCAGTCGGTGAAGAACGTTAACAGATTACCAATATATATATATATATATATATATATATATATATATGTAATTTTTCCATAATTATCTATTGTATTAAAATAAAATATTTTACATATTATAAAAATTCACATAATTATTTAAAGTAAACAAGAAAAACCTCCAAAAGCCCCCAAAATATCCAAAAATTACAATTTTCACGGAAATGTAAAAAGAGTTCTTCAAAATGCTGGTTAATAATGGAATAAGAGAAAGCGCCGTCAAAACACAAGAAAAACATTATCTTACGTATTGCCAATTACATATAAAACACCCATCTATCAAGATTCATTAAAACCGCCATGATTGATGGTTTAAAGGGATAGGAAAAAAACAATTGACTAACGACCGAATCAAAGCAATCCACGCCGAGATTAACTCGAGTGCGCCCGCATCCCGTGAACCAACGACATCTCCCCGATTCTTTCGCCGAACGTTTCGCATGCGTACGTACGGGCCCGTTCCATAACCCGCTCGCACTCCAAAGGGAATACGTAAACAAACCGGAAGAGCTCCCCAGATGTAATTTCGTATAAAGTGAGTTTAATTTAGCCGTTTGTATCCGTTGCAGCCATTAGACTGATTAAGGCGTTTCGTTTCAATGTTTATTTAGCCCGTTTCAGTTTTCGGTTTTTGTCCGTTCGCGTATATGACGGCTATGGTGTTTGTCCGCTTGGGCTCAAGCTCAGGTATGCGGCGGACAAAGGCTTTTATATTCAATACAGTTTGATGAAACCGTTTGACGGGGTTATTTTTAACGATAAATGAAACAGTTTTATGCTCCACATTGAGAATTATATGATATATGTATACATATGCAATACAAGATGAGCTTCATGTCATAACTATGGCAACCCGAGATCCACTCGATCCGGTAAAAATAATTTGATTTTCATTAGCTTTTTAGCAGTAAAAAGAGAACAACTTTTAAGGGAAAAACCGAGGGGTAGGTTATTTTCAAAAAGTTATATACATTCATTTTTCTATATTTGTAAAACAAGTTGGGGTCCAACGTATATATACAAATATTTTCCGACACTCTATAGACAAGTAGAAATCCGGCAATGTTACCGTGTTTAATTATGGATCTAGTTATGCCTTATAGGGGCAATAATTTAATTATGACATAAATTATATGTTTTAAATATACATCAGTTCGAGATTATCATATATGAATTAACGCCTAATAAGCGTTGACTGAATAAAATGTTTTAATATTTATATTTTTACTATAATGATTTATTGACTTAATATTTTAACATTTATTCTATACATAATAATATAAGATATAATTTATTAATTACAAATATTTTTATTTTTTTTAATATTTAACATAAATGTGTTAATATTTATGACGCACGGTATCTAATATGATATAAATAAGAGAAAAATTATCATTATCCTTAGTTTCATAAGCACCAGTTACGTTAAAAAACACTTTTGAAAAATTTACCTAATTATATTATTACTCAATATGATTGAAAAACATTAAAAGAAATCAAAGTGGTCCCATGTATCGACAAACTTATAAGGTGTGAACGAAAACAATTTAATAAGAATTCAGCAAAATTAATTCTTAGAATTTATTTAATAACATTAATATACAGCATCAAATATGATATTACTTTTTTAGTAATAAAACATCATAGTTTAGTTAGTCGATTATGACTTATAGGTTGATACATAATTAATAATAAAAACCACAAAAAGAAAAATTTGCCTTGTCGCAATACTTTGTTGACTATTGAATGGAAATTAGATTTAATTTAATATCATTTAAAAAGGGTTAGTAAAGGTTAGTTCTAGTGATAGTTATTTTAGTTTGTCTTCATATACGAACATTTAACATTTTAATTAATGTTATATATCAAAACTTTATTGAAAGTAGTGTGAAAATAAGTTTTAGTATTTTAAATTATGCCCTTTATGCTATTAAGAGAGAAACATAATTAACTTAATAAACTGAGGCCGAATTTGGATCGCAGGGTAATCATTAGTCAATCGAAATCGCCTTGTCACAATACTTTGGTGACTATTGAATGGAAATTAGATTTAATTTAATACCATTTAAAAAGGGTTAGTAAATGTTAGTTCTAGTGATAGTTATTTTAGTTTGTCTTCATATACGGACATTTAACATTTTAATTAATGTTATATATCAAAACTTTATTGAAAGTAGTGTGAAAATAAGTTTTAGTATTTTAAATTATGCCCTTTATGCTATTAAGAGAGAAACATAATTAACTTAATAAACTGAGGCTGAATTTGGATCGCAGGGTAATCATTAGTCAATAGAAATCGCCTTGTCACAATACTTTGGTGACTATTGAATGGAAATTAGATTTAATTTAATACCATTTAAAAAGGGTTAGTAAATGTTAGTTCTAGTGATAGTTATTTTAGTTTGTCTTCATATACGAACATTTAACATTTTAATTAATGTTATATATCAAAACTTTATTGAAAGTAGTGTGAAAATAAGTTTTAGTATTTTAAATTATGCCCTTTATGCTATTAAGAGAGAAACATAATTAACTTAATAAACTGAGGCCGAATTTGGATCGCAGGGTAATCATTAGTCAATAGAAATCGCCTTGTCACAATACTTTGGTGACTATTGAATGGAAATTAGATTTAATTTAATACCATTTAAAAAGGGTTAGTAAATGTTAGTTCTAGTGATAGTTATTTTAGTTTGTCTTCATATACGGACATTTAACATTTTAATTAATGTTATATATCAAAACTTTATTGAAAGTAGTGTGAAAATAAGTTTTAGTATTTTAAATTATGCCCTTTATGCTATTAAGAGAGAAACATAATTAACTTAATAAACTGAGGCTGAATTTGGATCGCAGGGTAATCATTAGTCAATAGAAATCGCCTTGTCACAATACTTTGGTGACTATTGAATGGAAATTAGATTTAATTTAATACCATTTAAAAGGGGTTAGTAAATGTTAGTTCTAGTGATAGTTATTTTAGTTTGTCTTCATATACGGACATTTAACATTTTAATTAATGTTATATATCAAAACTTTATTGAAAGTAGTGTGAAAATAAGTTTTAGTATTTTAAATTATGCCCTTTATGCTATTAAGAGAGAAACATAATTAACTTAATAAACTGAGGCTGAATTTGGATCGCAGGGTAATCATTAGTCAATAGAAATCGCCTTGTCACAATACTTTGGTGACTATTGAATGGAAATTAGATTTAATTTAATACCATTTAAAAAGGGTTAGTAAATGTTAGTTCTAGTGATAGTTATTTTAGTTTGTCTTCATATACGAACATTTAACATTTTAATTAATGTTATATATCAAAACTTTATTGAATGTAGTGTGAAAATAAGTTTTAGTATTTTAAATTATGCCCTTTATACTATTAAGAGAGAAACATAATTAACTTAATAAACTGAGGCCGAATTTGGATCACAGGGTAATCATTAGTCAACAGAAATAGCCTTGTCGCAATACTTTGTTGACTATTGAATGGAAATTAGATTTAATTTAATACCATTTAAAAAGGGTTAGTAAATGTTAGTTCTAGTGATAGTTATTTTAGTTTGTCTTCATATACGGACATTTAACATTTTAATTAATGTTATATATCAAAACTTTATTGAAAGTAGTGTGAAAATAAGTTTTAGTATTTTAAATTATGCCCTTTATGCTATTAAGAGAGAAACATAATTAACTTAATAAACTGAGGCTGAATTTGGATCGCAGGGTAATCATTAGTCAATAGAAATCGCCTTGTCACAATACTTTGGTGACTATTGAATGGAAATTAGATTTAATTTAATACCATTTAAAAAGGGTTAGTAAATGTTAGTTCTAGTGATAGTTATTTTAGTTTGTCTTCATATACGAACATTTAACATTTTAATTAATGTTATATATCAAAACTTTATTGAAAGTAGTGTGAAAATAAGTTTTAGTATTTTAAATTATGCCCTTTATGCTATTAAGATAGAAACATAATTAACTTAATAAACTGAGGCTGAATTTGGATCGCAGGGTAATCATTAGTCAATAGAAATCGCCTTGTCACAATACTTTGGTGACTATTGAATGGAAATTAGATTTAATTTAATATCATTTAAAAAGGGTTAGTAAAGGTTAGTTCTAGTGATAGTTATTTTAGTTTGTCTTCATATACGGACATTTAACATTTTAATTAATGTTATATATCAAAACTTTATTGAAAGTAGTGTGAAAATAAGTTTTAGTATTTTAAATTATGCCCTTTATGCTATTAAGAGAGAAACATAATTAACTTAATAAACTGAGGCTGAATTTGGATCGCAGGGTAATCATTAGTCAATAGAAATCGCCTTGTCACAATACTTTGGTGACTATTGAATGGAAATTAGATTTAATTTAATATCATTTAAAAAGGGTTAGTAAAGGTTAGTTCTAGTGATAGTTATTTTAGTTTGTCTTCATATACGAACATTTAACATTTTAATTAATGTTATATATCAAAACTTTATTGAAAGTAGTGTGAAAATAAGTTTTAGTATTTTAAATTATACCCTTTATGCTATTAAGAGAGAAACATAATTAACATAATAAACTGAGGTCGAATTTGGATCATAGGGTAAACATTAGTCAATAGAAATCGCCTTGTCGCAATACTTTGGTGACTATTGAATGGAAATTAGATTTAATTTAATACCATTTAAAAAGGGTTAGTAAATGTTAGTTCTAGTGATAGTTATTTTAGTTTGTCTTCATATACGAACATTTAACATTTTAATTAATGTTATATATCAAAACTGTATTGAAAGTAGTGTGAAAATAAGTTTTAGTATTTTAAATTATGCCCTTTATGCTATTAAGAGAGAAACATAATTAACTTAATAAACTGAGGCTGAATTTGGATCGCAGGGTAATCATTAGTCAATAGAAATCGCCTTGTCACAATACTTTGGTGACTATTGAATGGAAATTAGATTTAATTTAATACCATTTAAAAAGGGTTAGTAAATGTTAGTTCTAGTGATAGTTATTTTAGTTTGTCTTCATATACGGACATTTAACATTTTAATTAATGTTATATATCAAAACTTTATTGAAAGTAGTGTGAAAATAAGTTTTAGTATTTTACATTATGCCCTTTATGCTATTAAGAGAGAAACATAATTAACTTAATAAACTGAGGCCGAATTTGGATCGCAGGGTAATCATTAGTCAATAGAAATCGCCTTGTCACAATACTTTGGTGACTATTGAATGGAAATTAGATTTAATTTAATACCATTTAAAAAGGGTTAGTAAATGTTAGTTCTAGTGATAGTTATTTTAGTTTGTCTTCATATACGGACATTTAACATTTTAATTAATGTTATATATCAAAACTTTATTGAAAGTAGTGTGAAAATAAGTTTTAGTATTTTAAATTATGCCCTTTATGCTATTAAGAGAGAAACATAATTAACTTAATAAACTGAGGCTGAATTTGGATCGCAGGGTAATCATTAGTCAATAGAAATCGCCTTGTCACAATACTTTGGTGACTATTGAATGGAAATTAGATTTAATTTAATACCATTTAAAAAGGGTTAGTAAATGTTAGTTCTAGTGATAGTTATTTTAGTTTGTCTTCATATACGAACATTTAACATTTTAATTAATGTTATATATCAAAACTTTATTGAAAGTAGTGTGAAAATAAGTTTTAGTATTTTAAATTATGCCCTTTATGCTATTAAGAGAGAAACATAATTAACTTAATAAACTGAGGCCGAATTTGGATCGCAGGGTAATCATTAGTCAATAGAAATCGCCTTGTCACAATACTTTGGTGACTATTGAATGGAAATTAGATTTAATTTAATACCATTTAAAAAGGGTTAGTAAATGTTAGTTCTAGTGATAGTTATTTTAGTTTGTCTTCATATACGGACATTTAACATTTTAATTAATGTTATATATCAAAACTTTATTGAAAGTAGTGTGAAAATAAGTTTTAGTATTTTAAATTATGCCCTTTATGCTATTAAGAGAGAAACATAATTAACTTAATAAACTGAGGCTGAATTTGGATCGCAGGGTAATCATTAGTCAATAGAAATCGCCTTGTCACAATACTTTGGTGACTATTGAATGGAAATTAGATTTAATTTAATACCATTTAAAAAGGGTTAGTAAATGTTAGTTCTAGTGATAGTTATTTTAGTTTGTCTTCATATACGGACATTTAACATTTTAATTAATGTTATATATCAAAACTTTATTGAAAGTAGTGTGAAAATAAGTTTTAGTATTTTAAATTATGCCCTTTATGCTATTAAGAGAGAAACATAATTAACTTAATAAACTGAGGCTGAATTTGGATCGCAGGGTAATCATTAGTCAATAGAAATCGCCTTGTCACAATACTTTGGTGACTATTGAATGGAAATTAGATGTAATTTAATACCATTTAAAAAGGGTTAGTAAATGTTAGTTCTAGTGATAGTTATTTTAGTTTGTCTTCATATACGAACATTTAACATTTTAATTAATGTTATATATCAAAACTTTATTGAAAGTAGTGTGAAAATAAGTTTTAGTATTTTAAATTATGCCCTTTATGCTACTAAGAGAGAAACATAATTAACTTAATAAACTGAGGCCGAATTTGGATCGCAGGGTAATCATTAGTCAATAGAAATCGCCTTGTCACAATACTTTGGTGACTATTGAATGGAAATTAGATTTAATTTAATACCATTTAAAAAGGGTTAGTAAATGTTAGTTCTAGTGATAGTTATTTTAGTTTGTCTTCATATACGGACATTTAACATTTTAATTAATGTTATATATCAAAACTTTATTGAAAGTAGTGTGAAAATAAGTTTTAGTATTTTAAATTATGCCCTTTATGCTATTAAGAGAGAAACATAATTAACTTAATAAACTGAGGCTGAATTTGGATCGCAGGGTAATCATTAGTCAATAGAAATCGCCTTGTCACAATACTTTGGTGACTATTGAATGGAAATTAGATTTAATTTAATACCATTTAAAAAGGGTTAGTAAATGTTAGTTCTAGTGATAGTTATTTTAGTTTGTCTTCATATACGAACATTTAACATTTTAATTAATGTTATATATCAAAACTTTATTGAAAGTAGTGTGAAAATAAGTTTTAGTATTTTAAATTATGCCCTTTATGCTATTAAGAGAGAAACATAATTAACTTAATAAACTGAGGCCGAATTTGGATCGCAGGGTAAACATTAGTCAATAGAAATCGCCTTGTCACAATACTTTGGTGACTATTGAATGGAAATTAGATTTAATTTAATATCATTTAAAAAGGGTTAGTAAAGGTTAGTTCTAGTGATAGTTATTTTAGTTTGTCTTCATATACGGACATTTAACATTTTAATTAATGTTATATATCAAAACTTTATTGAAAGTAGTGTGAAAATAAGTTTTAGTATTTTAAATTATGCCCTTTATGCTATTAAGAGAGAAACATAATTAACTTAATAAACTGAGGCTGAATTTGGATCGCAGGGTAATCATTAGTCAATAGAAATCGCCTTGTCACAATACTTTGGTGACTATTGAATGGAAATTAGATTTAATTTAATATCATTTAAAAAGGGTTAGTAAAGGTTAGTTCTAGTGATAGTTATTTTAGTTTGTCTTCATATACGAACATTTAACATTTTAATTAATGTTATATATCAAAACTTTATTGAAAGTAGTGTGAAAATAAGTTTTAGTATTTTAAATTATACCCTTTATGCTATTAAGAGAGAAACATAATTAACATAATAAACTGAGGTCGAATTTGGATCATAGGGTAATCATTAGTCAATAGAAATCGCCTTGTCGCAATACTTTGGTGACTATTGAATGGAAATTAGATTTAATTTAATACCATTTAAAAAGGGTTAGTAAATGTTAGTTCTAGTGATAGTTATTTTAGTTTGTCTTCATATACGAACATTTAACATTTTAATTAATGTTATATATCAAAACTTTATTGAAAGTAGTGTGAAAATAAGTTTTAGTATTTTAAATTATACCCTTTATGCTATTAAGAGAGAAACATAATTAACATAATAAACTGAGGCCGAATTTGGATCATAGGGTAATCATTAGTCAATAGAAATCGCCTTGTCGCAATACTTTGGTGACTATTGAATGGAAATTAGATTTAGTTTAATACCATTTAAAAAGGGTTAGTAAATGTTAGTTCTAGTGATAGTTATTTTAGTTTGTCTTCATATACGAACATTTAACATTTTAATTAATGTTTTATATCAAAACTTTATTGAAAGTAGTGTGAAAATAAGTTTTAGTACTTTAAATTATGCCCTTTATACTATTAAGAGAGAAACATAATTAACTTATTAAACTGAGGCCGAATTTGGACCACAGGGTAATGAGTAGTCAATAGAAATTCTCGTTTTTTTTAATAAAGAAATTTTTTTTGAGATTTATCTTTATATATATATTTATCTCTGCCAATCGTTCTACAATTTAGTTTTCTGTGTGTGTATTTTGGTGTATATAGTGGTTTGGTAACAGTAATGGAATAAGCAACTGTCAATTTTGTGTTTATTCGACGTGGGGCCTCCGTTTCCAACTCGGTTAAGCAGTCAGGACCCGGCCCAACCCGCTTCGGTCGCGTTATTTCGCTCCGGCGAGCAATTTCCCTCCGAACGCGTGATTTTAATATTGTATAAACTGTTTATTTAACTATCTGGAAATTCCTCGCGTATATTACGTTACACGCTGCAATTACAATGGCTAAAGTGACAGGGCCCGAAATTGCTATCGGTGTCGTAATTGGATTAAAACGCGCTGCAACAGATTTTGGCAACGTTACCGGTATACCATCGGGCGTTCTCTAACGGCACGTGACACGGTCACATGACTGCCACAACACCGACTCCCACGGGGTGCCATATCGTTCATTAATCTTTAATTCGCTGTGGTATACTGGTTAACTCTTTCGCGTTGGCGTTAAGTGGGGACCGGGATTTGTTGATGGCGGGCGTCACCTATTCGCATTAATTAAACTAATTTATGGGTACTCGTTTGTTTGATTGCTTCCGTCATGGCTTGCTTTTTTCAAGTTGTAGATGTGCTGTAGTAATTGAGTGGTTTGGAAAACAAAAGCCCAATGTTAATTTTTAACAATTTCAGATTTAACTTACATAACTTTGAGGAAAGATATTAGTTGAATTTTAGGGGATAAAGTTGCAAAAGGCCTATGCTATATAATAATATGTACTATTATTACTAGTTCATAAAACTGGCCTATTTAAATTAAAATCTTTATAATACCAACGTACAAACTCGAGTAATATTTCATGTGTTTGAAAGATTCATAACGAACATGAACTTACTGTTTCAATATATATATATATATATATATATATATATATATATATATATATATATATATATATATATATATATATATATATATAGGGGGTCACTATTTATATTTCGGGAATTGGCAACACTGTTGTCATGTGAGTCCATCTGACGGTTCTATCGTAAAGTTTAACTTTTTTGACGATATACATATTCAGAACAATTTGTCGCACTGACGCTATTTGTTATTTTGTGTTATTATTGTTATATGTTGTGTTATTTTGTTGTTTGTGCTTATATTTAGTTAAGAGTTTCGTCTCGGCAAAAAATGGAACTGAATTGTGAGCATTTTCGTGCGATCATTTTTTACGATTTTCGACGTGGATTATCACAACAAGAGTGCATCAATCATCAATTTAACCGAGCTAGCCTGTCAAAGTCGTCCGATTGTCAAACGTATGCAAAATTATAGTAACAAGAGGTTATAAACCGATAAACGTTATTTTATTAATATGCTTATTTTGATAAATTTGAATCACATCTTATTAATACTCTGATTGAAAACTCAGAAGCCAGACGGAACAGATTGAGCGCCTAATCAGATACTTTGAACAGGAACGAGATAATGGAGTAACCCCCTTGCCAGTAAAATTCGTTAGAGAGGTTTTTACTGATAAACGTTAAACTGCTGCGATTTTTATTGAAAATATTATCAGCGTATTGCTGACGTACTGAATATTAATTTGAACACAGTCACTTAAATATCTCAATGAGTGAAAAAAATTATCTTGAAATCACTGAAAAAACCCGTCCTCATACAAAGCGGGTGGAATGTATATAAACAGTGAGCAATTTCTCACTACAAAAATAATTTAATAAAATTATTTCAAAGGAAACTACTAGTCTGAAAAGTATCGAAAAGATCAAATGGAACTCCCAAATATTGCTTTTAAAATAATACAATTTTTAAAAACGTATAATAGAATCCAGGAAGACTTATTATTTCAATGTATGTTTTTAAAATAGATTAAATTCTATTAGTCACTAAACATGAATGGTTAATAAAACTTTCGGTTTGTATTAATTCGAAAAGATACATTGACGAAGAAATTGACAAATGTTGGAATTATGAACAAATGTTAGATAGATTGGAAATTAATATATTTATACAAAATGTGTTCAGGGCTAGTTGCAGGGGTATATATAAGAGATGGCAAGATAAGCGTTTGAAAGAGGCATATTTTAGTCTTAATTGTATTATAAGGACTTAGAAAAAAAAAGATACTGCAACTTGACCGGTTGAGCCTATATTGACTTCATCAGTAGATGGCACTTTATTGCCATAGAGTACTCTATGGTATATCTCAAGTACTTAAACCCTTAGACTCGTTCTCATACTGGAATGTGGATCTTGATGAGATTTTAAATAACCGGTACTAACATCCTTTAGCAGACTCTGACATTTAGCTCACTAATTCCCAAGCTACAAGTTCTAAGGAGTGAATTATATCATGAAGAATGTTAGTAGCCTCCACATCGGTATTATTGAATTATATAATATAATAATATTTAATATATATATATATATATATATATATATATATATATATATATATATATATATATATATATATATATATATGTATATACGAGGGTCAGTATTTCGTCATATATTTCGGGAATAGGAAAAAAACAAATTAAAGCTGCAAATGTATTTTTATTCTTTTTCAAAATACTCGCCACGATGATCGATACAATTTTGCATACGCTTTAACCGATTTTCAAATCATTCCGAATGAATTATTTTCTAAACATGTTTTTTGAATGGTTCAATAGCTTCTTCGGGCGATGAAAATCGTTGACCACGCAGTTTATTCTTCACAAAAAGAAGTAATAGGGTGCCATATTAGAGCTGTACGGCAGATGACCCATCAATTTAATGTTTTGAGTGCTCAAATAGTCTCTTGTTTGAGAGCTCACATTGTCATGATGAAGACCGGTCCGGCGTCTCTTGTTTGTTTTCCTTATTTCACCGAAGACTTCTGGCAAACAAATGGTTGTGTACTAATCAGAATTTACTGTTCCACAATGCTCTAGAGGTACTGTTGAAATACGACCAGTTTTCCGGGAGAAATAAGCCACCACTTTCTTTGAAATGCTTCGTACGCGAACAACTTTTGTTGGATTTGGTTCATCTTCGAACTCTCATATAGTCGACTTCTGCTTACTTTCGAGCTCATACGAATATATCCATAATTCGTCATCTGTCACGATATTATAAACGTCTTTCGAAGCACCGTGATTCAATTTCAAGTACTTCTTTGCACCAATCGAACCCGAACATAGCTTTCGCACAGCTAAGTGTTCATGTAAAATCGCATATATGCTGGTGAAACTAATGCTTACGGATGCCTCAATCTCACAATAGGTGACATGACTATCTTGATTAATCATTTCGCACACAGCATCGATGTTTTCTGGCACAAAAGCCGATTTTGGACGACCTTCACGAAACTCGTCGGACAGCGAACTACAACCACTATTGAATTCACTATGCCAGCGATACACGGTGGTTTTTGATGGAGCTTCATAGCCAAAAGTCAAATTAAGTTGATTGATGCACTCTTGTTGTGATAATCCACGTCGAAAATCGTAAAAAATGATCGCACGAAAATGCTCACGATTCAGTTCCATTTTTTGCCGAGACGAAACTCTTAACTAAATATAAGCACCAACAACAAAATAACACAACATATAACAATAATAACACAAAATAACAAATAGCGTCAGTGCGACAAATTGTTCTAAATATGTATATCGTCAAAAAAGTTAAACTTTACGATAGAACCGTCAGATGGACTCACATGACAACAGTGTTGCCAATTCCCGAAATATAAATAGTGACCCCCTATATATATATATATATATCTAATATATATATATAGTAAGTATATAATATATATATATATATAATGTAGTGATATATAATATATATAAATACTGACCCCCTATATAAGTCCTTATAATACAATTAAGACTAAAATATGCCTCTTTCAAACGCTTATCTTGCCATCTCTTATATATACCCCTGCAACTAGCCCTGAACACATTTTGTATAAATATATTAATTTCCAATCTATCTAACATTTGTTCATAATTCCAACATTTGTCAATTTCTTCGTCAATGTATCTTTTCGAATTAATACAAACCGAAAGTTTTATTAACCATTCATGTTTAGTGACTAATAGAATCTAATCAATTTTTAAAAACATACATTGAAATAATAAGTCTTCCTGGATTCTATTATACGTTATTAAAAATTGTATTATTTTAAAAGCAGTATTTGGGAGTTCCATTTGATCTTTTCGATACTTTTCAGACTAGTAGTTTCCTTTGAAATAATTTTATTAAATTATTTTTGTAGTGAGAAATTGCTCACTGTTTATATACATTCCACCCGCTTTGTATGAGGACGGGTTTTTTCAGTGATTTCAAGATAATTTTTTTCACTCATTGAGATATTTAAGTGACTGTGTTCAAATTAATATTCAGTGCGTCAGCAATGCGCTGATAATATTTTCAATAAAAATCGCAGCAAATTAACGTTTATCAGTAAAAACCTCTCTAACGAATTTTACTGGCAAGGGGGTTACTCCATTATCTCGTTCCTGTTCAAAGTATCTGATTAGGCGCTCAATCTGTTCCGTCTGGCTTCTGAGTTTTCAATCAGAGTATTAATAAGATGTGATTCAAATTTATCAAAACAAGCATATTCATAAAATAACGTTTATCGGTTTATAACCTCTTGTTACTATAATTTTGCATACGTTTGACAATCGGACGACTTTGACAGGCTAGCTCGGTTAAATGTTCGAATTTATCTAACATAATTGTATCTCTTTTTAACTTGAATAAAATGAGAAAAAAAATTGTCTGATTCTAAAATGATTTTACAAATTGCGACAGGCAATTCATTATACCTCTTGACTTCAATCAAGATCAGATCTGCCAAGAAAAGAGCACATTGACGTAGCGTTTTGCGCTGACGACACTGCTGCTTTCTTCATATTCGCCAAGTTCGAAGTTACAATTCATGTACATTTATCGAATTTACAATTCATGTATATTTATCGAAGCAGCTCGATCATTCGGTCAAATAATTCAAATTATGGAGGTTGCAAATCAACCCCCTGAAAACCCAGGCCTTTATTTTGCATAAGAAGCGTTACGCACTGCGCGTCTCTCAACATAAGATCGATGCCGCCATACTTCCAAGGCTGGATAACATCACGTACCTGGGTCTCCAAATGGAGATTTCTGGATTTGGAAATGCCTAGGTAAGTACCTAGAAAGGTAATCAATCCAGAAAGCAATCCAAAAAGGTTCGGGGATAGCAGACCTACTATCTTCTCCGATCTGCCCTTCTAGCAGACTTCTCATCTTCGGTCCGGACTCCTCTATGGATCTAATGTCTACTTCAAGTCTGTTACACCCAACCAGGTGAAACGACTTCAAGTTTTCCAAACTAAGCTCCTTAGGAGAATCTTAAACACTCCATGGTTTGTCAGAAATAATCAAATTCATGAGGAAACTGACACTCCAGAAATCGAGCATTTCATATCTCAATCGTTCCACAAACAACAACTCAGCTGAAGTCTATCTGAAAATGCACCTGTTCCCGAGCTGGTCGACATGCTAGGAGCTTAGCATCGCGTCACCGCTAACCTCCCCCCATTCTTCCTCTTCTCTGAAACGACCTCATCCGACGCTGCAGTCATAACGTTTGTCCCCATGCGACAGTCTCCAGTAGCGTGTTAACTCAAGTTCGCGAATCAATAGAATCGCCGGGTCCTCGTACCCAATAACGGCTGCCCAATCAGCGGGTGCCATATCCCCAAATTTAATGCAGTAGCAGTAGGGATCCACTGGGGTTAACTATGAAGCCGTTTCGGTTTAGTGTATTGGTAAGCACAGATAACCCCCAGGCAGTTCCACATAATCCCGTCTAACTTGTCACTCCAGGGAAAGTCTCCGCGACCAGATATGTTTCATGCAAACCACAACTTGGTTTTAGGCCAGGACAAAAAAAAACAAAGGAAACCTTGGATAGATTATATATACATAATTTTTAATTAAATTTTTGGTTTTATACAAAATTAATGCTTCAAAAACTCGGAATGTTGCTAATTGAACTGAGGCCTGATCAACTCTGCCTCATTCAAATACAGGATTCGTTCGACTTTAATCCATACAATTAACCAAACCGACGGAATACCGTTCCGACAATTTAAGAAACAAGTCGTGCTCACACCTAACTAGCCCTCACACACCGCCGAAACAACCTCCGTATACCCTAAACGCACAATTGGGTATTTCAAACATGCCCCTCTCCGTCACAACGGGATCGTTAGTATCCACCGAACAACTTAATTTTCCGGAAAATCGCCCCCTTCGCCACCCCCTCCTCGAACTCACCCAAAACCTCCTCTCACGCCGTGGCGAATCCACCCTTAACCTACCCCTCGCCCTCCGATCCCATGATCGTCCGACGTATTCTAATTTTCCGTAAAACTATTGTTTCGGTTTTGTACGGGATGAAAAGGGGGGAGGGGGGAGGGAAGAGGGCGAGCTGGTGTACCGGGAGGCGTGAATTTAATTAATGGAAATATAGCTCCAAGGTCGCGACTAAAACATAACGCATTCTGTCTTTATTGTGGTGTTAATGGAACTGGAGTAATATATGTCGGTGTCATATTAGGCCCGGGCGGTGGGGCTTCGATGATGGATGGATCGAGAGACGGTGGCTCCGTTCGGAATATTCAGCCCGGTAAGACCCGGACGATATGGGTAATGTTCGTGTTGGGGTGCCGTTTAAGACTTAACTGGCGATGGGACTTTTAACCTTGCCGAAACTATTATACGTCGTCAACGGCTTAGTCATTAATATTAAGTAAACGGCACGGGTTAACTCTTCGACGAGTCCCCCCCTACGTACACGGTGAGACCACGAGAATTTACCGCAAGACAAACAAGGATTATCGCGCAATCTGTGTTTATTTGAAGATAATAAAGTTATTCGGTATGTAAATGCGGGTATCAGCCATTATGGGCTACTATCGCATTAAATTTATAAATATTATACTTTTTGCAAACACAATAACTATTTGTAATCCTTATTTATTTGGACGTTTAGTTCACAAAATGGAAAGGCTATACATATACAGGACATATATAGGACTAGATAATAATTCTTAATATGTTGATTCTCATAACTATATTTGTTCTTGCATTTGTTATACTTATAACGACTGGGATAGTCTTCATTTCCAAATTGAGTCAACAATAGGCGAAATGAGAACGGCAATACATTCATTAAATCACTGGAGTCGATCAAATTCAAGGAGGTATTTTTGGAGATCATACAAGGAAGACTTCAAAGACCGAGTGACCGTTGCGTATACACGATTTTCGCATTCCACCACTTTGTGGAGGAACGTAATTGATGTGGAAAGAGTGCGAATGTCTTTTTAAATTTAATGGTTTTCGTTCTGCTTTTGACCGTATGACCATTTTGGGCAACATTGGAAGCTGAACGTGTTGTCCTGAATATGGCATTTAAGGAATTTTACGAAGTTCCATTAGTTTTGCATCAATGAGAAATGATTGGCGGCAAGTTTTTAGAAACAGACATTCTATAGGACACTTCAAATTCTTTGACCGATTTGATGTCGGCTGGTTATAGCTTTATTATTCGATGATAAATATATTGAAGGTTCTAGCATTTATCATGAAATATTTCGCATTGCAGCAGAATCATATAGTTTGAGAATGAAAAACCAACGTAATGACGACTGACGGATTGTCAGCTATTGCAAATCTCAACGGGGTCTAGCTAGAGAAAGTAAGGA
Source organism: Rhynchophorus ferrugineus (assembly GCF_030347505.1). Classification (NCBI taxonomy): domain Eukaryota; kingdom Metazoa; phylum Arthropoda; class Insecta; order Coleoptera; family Curculionidae; genus Rhynchophorus; species Rhynchophorus ferrugineus. The sequence continues at coordinate 81,291,520 of NW_027472580.1, read as the reverse complement.
GTTTTCAGGACAGTAATGCATAAGTGACATCTACATTTGAAGTGATCAATTGGTTAAGCTGCAGAAGTCTCTAAAAAGGTGCATATGAAAGCATACCGTTTCTTATTAATTCATTGCAGACATATAGTTCTTCTCAGTTCTTCAGTATTAATATTTTCCCCTAAGTTCAAAGATGACTTCCATGAGCAATGAACCATAACTTGTTTTTTGTAGTAGTTTGAAAATCAGCTGTTAAAGAACTTGTAGTAATCATCAGTTATTGTTATGTACAATGCACCATATCATAGTACACTGGTATAGGAGATGCCATGAAGTGCATCAAAAAAGGCTGCAAGAAACCATGTTAAAGAATGAAGTATATTAAATTGTTACTGGGTAAATATAAATGAAATATGCAATTGCATTTTATGTAATTTACTTTTTTAGAAATAAGCCTGAGAAAAGACACATGGTAGAGCAAAATTTTATGGCTACAGGGTATTATGTCTTCCACCATGTCACAGCATATTTAGTCCACTTGAGTTAATATGGGGCATTACAAAGAATTACAATAAATTAGTACAACAGATACTAAGGTCTAAGAGGATATTCAAAGCAAAACTCTCTGGATTTATGGAAATAGGCATTGTCGAATATAACTCCTCTGGCTTGAATGAGCTCTATCAGACACATTGAAGAAGAAATTGACAAATGCTAGAATCGTGAACAAGTTTTTGATAGATTGAAAATAAACAGCTTATTTATTCACTTATTTAGTATTTCTGAAAGTGACAGTGATTGAATAACACTTTATGAATGTTGGTTTATGATTGAATGTTAAAAATTACCAAGACAGGGTGATGAAACCAAAAACGAACAATGTGAAATTATGAGCATGTGTGCTATTGTTCCCAGTATATAGGAACATTTGTTTGAAATGTATGAGGAGAGAAATAATACTTGAAATAATAATTGTTTTTCAAAACATATGGAAAATGCATTAAGGACAATTCAGTGACTAATTGTAGTTTTGCTAAGAAAGATGGATACAGGTAGTAACAGAACAAACTAAGGAGGAATATAGTAAGGTCAAAATGACTTTACAAGAAAACATTGCATCGAACGAAACAAGAACTAAGCGTAAAATGTATATATACTTTTTAATGAAACTAAAACATATTACTTGGATATAAAATTGTTAGGTGGATTAGGCCTACGGATGGTACTACATAAAAAACACGGCGAGAACTCTACCCATACTACTGTGGACAAAAGTTCAATGTAAATATAATTTAAAAAAACTCTAACCTATAAATTATTGTGGCTGTATAATTAATTATAGTTTGAAGTTCTTCGATAATATCTGAATTAGATCTACTCTAACGCTAAAATAAATTATAATACAAAACATTTTTGTTTCATTATTTTATTTAGATTAGAATTTATAATATTTATTAGTTATACATCAAAGTCAAACGTACTAAAACTCGACCTTTTGACAGGTCACGTGGGTACACTGCTGTTTTGAAATGACTATATAAACATGACATTTTTAATTGATTTAATATATATTTTAGTTAAACATTGAAATTCCGAAAACACAACAAGATGAAGCTTAATACACATCATAGTGTTGTCTTTGGTCAAATAATTCTTGGCTAACATTCCCAAAATAAAAATTATTTCACCCAAAATTATTTTTGTTAGTATTTCTTGTATTTTCTATATCATTAATGCAGTGTTTTCAGTTTTATTAATCATTTTTATCAATCAACTTCATGGCTGCTTCATATTAACATTAACTGTTATTAAAATAATATTAGCAGCCAAATGCTAACAAGATTATAATAATAAATGGTTTGTAGATAATTAGACAATTATTTCAGACAAAAATGCGTAACCAATTTTTATAACGAAACCACAAATTTTATATGTAAAAGTTGTCTCTATTATTAAAAAGACTATATACGCCATGAATATATTATATCGAAAAATTATAATATAGTTTTATAGACCGCTCTTGCGTAGTTTTTACAAAAAAATATAATCAACTAGAGACAGATATCAACTATATCAAGACAATATCGAACATAATATCTAATATGTGTATAGTCAGATTATTCATTCCCGGTCAGCGCCTTTCTGTTTACCGAACGCATTTACGACGAACTATAGAATATCGATCCACATTAGTCGTTCGACGGCAGTCCGTAGCCGGCTCTACAAGTGTCATTAAGGTGCAAATTAATAGACAGAAGCTTTCGATTGAACAAACTGTAATCAACTAACTTAACAAGACTTGTTAGGCACTGAGGACAACTAAATGTTTGCAGCGAAGCGGTCACCAAATTGGCTTGTTCAACCAAGTTTCATTCAATGAAACTTAGTTTGCGAGTATACGTGTACAAGGGGACAGTTCCAACAACGCAATTATTACAGCTTTTTTCTTCGTATGGCATAGCAAGTATAAATTGGCATTTATGTGAATAATTAACTAAGTAAATCTGATGTAAGGTTAAATAATAATATTTAAATATATATGGCCAGCTTGGTAGAGCAGTGGTAAAGGTGATAGGACGGTACTCCTACTGTTGCGATAGTCGCGGGTTCTAATCCTGCTGGGCTATGGTAGTAAATTGATGTTTGCGATTCTTTAATATTTGTGATTCTTCTAGGCAGTAATGTAATATCCGATAAGGAAAATGATCCCAGTCACGCCAGTAAGCAGCCTGGGTAAGACCGGATGTCTTTTAGGATGATTTATTTCTAAGTCGGTCACTCGCCAGTCGGTAGGCTTAATGCAGAGGATCGTGGTTCGTAGTCCACATTACGCTATTAATCCAGTCACTAAAAAATTAAAGAGCTTGACGTACCTAAATTAAAAAGAAATTAAACTAAACTAAATAAATGTTATATGAATTAAATCTTGACGAATTAGCAGGTTTATGTACAATATTAGCTAACCTTACCGAAATATCTATATGATGATTACAATTAAGGAATTTTTAATGTGACATATATTAGTAGATATACTTAGTATAATAACAATTTTTTTTTGATTAATTCACAAGCAAGACAAGTGGAAAACAAGTAAATCTGAAACTATTTTTTAAATTAAAATTACATGAGACTTACTATAAAGTTAATAGATACACTTACGATACGTATTTATATTAATAAAGCCTACATGAAATATAGTCAAAGAATTAATAAGATCCAGTTTAATATTGAAAAAGCTGGCGCCAAGAATACTCAACGTCTTCCAATTCAAAATTAAGCTTGATTCGTGATCGGTCCTAATAAAGCAGTACTGGGAATAGAATTGACTAGAAATTAATGGTAGCACTTAATTGCCTCCGAACTAGAAATTGATGTTGTAATAACATGATGTGTATGATCCATCCTGTATCTGAACAAATTGCGCTAACGACAATCTGAGCTAATATTTGCAGACAGTATGGTATTCCCCAGGAGCTAAAAGGTTACTACAGAATTATGGAATACGCAACAATAAAAGAGAAAACACCTAAATCCCGCCTTCAGTTAAGGATCCAAGGAGGGAGCTGGACCTATAAAAACCTCAACACAGATACTTAACGGTCCCTTCTTCCTTCGGGCTCCCTCTAGTAGCTGTGTTGTCAACACTAAATTGCCAATCACTCAAATAAACCATAAACAATTTCGTTAGTTTTTATCAACTTCACCACTTGCCCACCGTCAATTGTCATATGTAATTGGCAACTTTGAAAGAGCTTACCATATGGACTCACCAAGTCAGACATCCAATTGTGTGTGTAATTTTGTATATTATGACTGTTTATTATTTGTATATTGTATATATTATTTGTATGAATTAGTATATTGTGACTGTTTATTTCGCTCGTGCAATTTCTTATTCAGTTGCACTATTAATATTACATAACATATGGATTACTATCTTGGATGCTGACTTAGTTAAAAGGCCTTTAAATTGAATGGAAAATCTGCACAAATTTAAATTGATGCTTTTGTGTCTATGACTGAAGAAAGAACTATATCGCTATAGAAATAGATAAGATGCCATCAAATGATTTTGTAACATAAGAACAAGTATTTGAAATTCTACATGGAAATTCTGAATAATGAATGAGAAGACCAATATACTGCAATTTTTTTCCCTCTTTTTCCCGAAAAATACAACATAAACACAAACATAAGTTGGTTAAAATTATTTACTAAAATAATTTAAGTTAAGTTACAGATAAACTTAACCTAAGGTTACTTATATTTTACCTAAGTTTGACGAGATAGAATGTGTGCTCAAAATCGTACAGAATTGATGAATACAAAGTGCGTTTAACTAACTGTTGGATGGATGAACATATGACCTATGTGTTTAGTTAGATTCTACCGACTGGTCCCTTGGGGGTATGGCATTATGAATTAAAATATGGAGTACAAAACCAAAAACTAAAAAGGTATTAAAAAAAACAGCAATTTATTTTATATAAATATACCAATAATTAGCACTTTAAGCCTTACGTAATAAAAGTTCAATTTTCTATTTTTAATTAATTAAATCTATTTTAATAGTTCAATCAAGGTGTCAATTTGGTAAATGCTCTGCATAAATTAATACTCAATTAACTCATTTAATATTAGTTATGAATTATATTAGCAATTATCAATTATGTGTTATTATATTTTTCGACAACATTCATTATTTTTGTTACGTTATTTGAAAATATCTGCTGCCGAAGCCCATCAAACAATTCAAGGATTCAAGTCCTCGGTGATGGCAAAAATCAGCCTAGATGCAGCGAATTTCAAGGACGAAAACCCATCTTTACCTATTACTTTTACAAAGAACTTTGAAGCAGCTTGGTAGTTGATGAATCAAAATATTTATATGGAATGGGAATGAACCAAAAGGAGGTAAAGCGAGTACCATACAAATTGCCTTAAAATGCCATTCAGAACGGTTCTAACAGCGCGGTTTCTTTACCTGCCAGGCAACAAAGTCTTCTATGCAGTATTGTGGCTGGCGATGAAAATTCATGGCTTTAATAATCCCATAATAATCCCATCCCATTTTAAAACCCATGCTTGGGCTTAGAGGGTCATCTACATCTACAATGTTAATAGAGACCATCAATGTTAACCGTAAAAATTGAACTATATATTGCTTCAAAAAAGTCCCGAAATTGTAAGCAATAGACGCAAAATTATCCTCGTTTTCGAAATGCTAAAGTGCTTGTCATATAGGTCAAAATGCGAGCATGGATAGATTATTCAATCGTTGCCAAATCAACATCGTCTTAATTTTGCAAAGGTATCGCCATGTTGCCAGGAATATGGGAAACGCTAGCAGAAAATGACCTTGATCAATATACGCTATACCACTTTTTTCAAACAAATGCCTTTTTAAAAGTTAAAACATGAACATATAGGCACCTAATATTTTTAAATTAAAATAATTCCTGTTCATTAATTAAGCATCAATTAAATGAAATAACTTTAGCGTTTAATTCACATAGAGTAATTAAACATGAAGTTGATGGCTTTATTCGACTATTCCATCCACTTCGGGTACCGTTCGAAACCTTTTGCGGTTTTCTGTTAATTAAACATCACGTCACAAGTGAAATAAAACATATATAAATTGAATGGAATAACTTTGCTGATGACACACTCGTTTTGACGGCGTTCAGATTGCAAAATTAGCCCACCGTCGATGCATTAACGGACGGATGATTAAGCTGATCGGCGTTGATTCCTGACAGGCCGAAAAGCACCCATCCACCAGTCCATTCACTAAATTCGCATTAATATAGTTCATTAATTATATCTATTATGAAATTCGAGCACTATGGGTTTAATTAAACCGCGATAAAAACAAAACTATTAAATCCGTTTGGTAATAATAGCCTTTCATTAACGTACTTTAAAGCTCGTTAATTTTTTTTAGCGGCCTTTGATAGAAATTCTTCTGTATTACTAATGTACTAAAAATTCGTTGTTTTTTTTTAAATTTAACTATTGATATTAGTTTTAGAAGTGATACAAAGTAAAATACTGGACGTAATCAATCCATATTATCTTGGAAGATCTAGAAGTGTTAATAATTTATTGTCACCATCATCAACCCCTAGCTGGCGTTTGGGGGGAGTGCTTGCCTCTCAGCTAATACACTGCTTTTGATGCTGCAAAACTTTGCACATTCTTCACTAAATCTCACCACAATTAGCAACAACCACATTTATTCTGATTTCGGATAGTGTTAGTCTCCTATTTTTCAGATCGTTTTATATGATCTTGATCTCTGCCTTTTTCGGAGAAGTTCCAACCAAAATTCAACAGACATACCCAAATCCGAAAGAAAAAGGCCCGCTACCATTTTGATTGCCTATAACTTTGCTCAAAGGAAAGATAAGTAACTTTGGTTTTCATAAGAAGTTTGCATTTTTTTTTGATTGTGATTGAAAAATTATATCGGCTAAATGGTGACAGCGACTTGTTGCGCAACTTTTCGCTTATTTTAAGGACTTATTCATGACATCCTGCAACATTTGAGGCTGATTTTTTGATGATTTGATTTCGTGATGAATATTGTCTTCAAAGTGTTGAATCGTTTGGGGCTTATTCACATAAACTTTTGATTTTAAAAACTACCACAAGAAGCAATCTGGCTGACTATGCTAAATTGTCACTTTGCGAAATTAGCCTTCATGGATAAACGTCATTCAATTGTTGAACTGCTCAACGAGCTATGTGTGCTATGGCCCCATCTCGCCGAAACCACATACCCTCTAGTCGTTGCTCTTCCATTTCAGGCACAAGAAAATTTCGAATCATGTCTTGGTGCCGTTAAGCAGTAACAGTAACTGCAGCGCCTTGATCAATGATGTGCGAATGATGTGTCCAGCACACCAGACCATGGAGTTGTTTTTAGTGGATGCAATAATGTTTAATGAATTAATTGAAGATTCTGTGTTCTCCAAAACCGACTGTTCTGTTTATTGAGGTAGCTACTGAGGAGAAAATGGGCTTCATCGCTCATTATCAATTTAGACCAAAAATCTTCAACTTCACCAGACAGCCTTAGGATTAAAATACTGTACTCAACTCGTTGATCAGGATATTTCGGCTGCAATCTTTGGATTAATTGAATTTTGTGCGGGAACATTTTCAAATCAGTTTTTAAAATTCGCCTTAAACTACATGCAAAGATGTGTAACTGGGAACCACGTCTCCAAATTAATGAATAAATTAATTCTGGAGACTGAAACACTGTCGCGCACCAGAGCCACATTTTCAGCGTTAGAGAACGTCCGCTGTCTTTCAGAAAGAAACCAATCTGCTGCCGTACTGTCGATTCGTAACGATAAATTATGGTTCTGCGAGGCACTGTAATGACGAGTGACAGTAATAACGATTATTTTCAATAAATATTTCCTCTCTTTCTGCTCGTTCTTGTGGCATACATTTATCGATAATAGAATTTGGACGTCTACACAACAAAATAGATAAAGCGAAACTAAGCTATGTGTCACGTAACCAAGTGGCGCGCAATCAAAAAGATAGCGGGATTTTTGCCCCTCCTGTTTTAAGTATCAAAGTTGTCACTAAATTATTTTTTAAGACATATAACTAATGATAAATACTAGAACAGACCCTGGCTTCATTCCATTCTAATTTTTTGTTGAGTAAGAAACACATGAATACTGAAGCTTGTGCTAGGGCAGTGCTAATCAATATATATTCTCTGAAATTCATTATACTTGTTAATTATCAAAATATCCTTTCACGACTTTTGTTATTTCATTATTTCATTAACATGTTTCCTCGCTAATTAAATATGTTGGGAGAATTTCGGTTTTTCTAAAATATGGCTTTTAAACTGCATACCTATAGTAATGTTTATTCAATGCAGTTTTATATCAAGGTAGATATAAAGGCACGGTTATCTTAGAGACACATTTGGTCCTTTTCGTTTTAAATTTTTTTATTTTAGAATTAAATCTTAGGTAAGTACTGAAAAAATTGCTGGAATTCTTAAAGATAACCCAATGTGCAGAAATATTTCATCTCTCAACACCGCTGTGGAACTAAGTATTGACACATGAATTGTAACAAATTTAACTGACTAAGCTGAATATACAATAATAATGTTCGAGAAATATCGTGGAGATAAATCCAGAGAAATTTTTGAAAGTACATTTTTAACACCAAAAAGATGTTTGGCAGGGTTGGAAATTAAATGTTTAGCATGAGCTGTTTGAATTTGGACAAACCATTAATTCTTCTTTATACTGTCAATAACTGAATCGATTAAAACATGAGATTAAAGAAATCAAAATTGATCACTATGAAAGACACACGCGATTATGGTTTTACGAGAAAAGTATAAAAAGTCTCGATCAAAATTGGACATAAATATTATTGACTTGTGTTTAACATTTACATGATTAGATTGTATTCTCAAATATTGATTTTCCCAATGATATGTCTTAGGAGATACTTTCGGAGATAAAAGTTATTCTCAAATGTTCTCTTACGTTTTCATCCAGTCGATTCAAATGAATGCAGTGAGAATCTGATTATTTGTTGTATTATTTGAATGGAGTTAATTTATGGACAAACTTCCTTCGGCACATCTTGGCATAAAATTTTAGGGTCTGGCTGAGCAGCAAACTATGCTATTGTCATTAAAAATTATCAACATTTATATGGTTTGTATTTAAGTTTTATCTTTTAAAAATAAATCCTATATCAGATTTACTTCATTTTGAACAGCATATTTAACATTCATATTACTCATACTTTGTTTATTTGTACAAATTATATTGGGGATAACATGCAGTTTAAAAATTTACGAAAAAAAAATTCTCATTATTTTTTTGTTTGGACGATAGTTTTGTATAAACCTAACTCTGATATCTTCTTAAATTATTACATATATTAAATTCTAGCACACAATTAATCATTATATTACATTATTTAAATGAATAGTTACATTAAAATAAATAAAACATTAGTAGATTAGAGTTAGTTGTAGAGTAGAATCAATAAGTCTATAGCGTCTCTATTCAAATTTCCGTTAAATACATCACATGAAATAGTCTATCAAACGAAACACCACATGCAGGTCCTCAAATTTTATGACGTCAACGCATCACAATGTTGCCGCATTAATTTAGAATTTTGGTTTATAATGTTTTCCAGTTTAGAGGGTAAATTATTATTACTAATACTTTGAAGAATTTTGTAGACTTTTGCCAACAGGGTCGACCAGTACTAACACGAATTGAATTACGCATTCTGCTTCTTTGTAACTAGGGTACAATGAATTTTACATTTTTAGAAACTATGTTTGGCGGTATATTCGATGCCATCTATGACGTGTATTGGATGTTTTATTGAAATTAAATCCCATGAAAAATAAGTAAATTACGATCCAGAGGATTATACAAGAAGATATTAAGGTCGCAAATTACGGTTCACAGTCTGTATCTGTTGTGGCCCCGTAGTTTTACGTATACTAGATATAGGCCTGTGGTCAAAATTCGACTACAATTTATAGAGTTAATCACGTTTCTTTCATTTAGTAGAGTAAATAGAAAAACTTGTAACGACCGCTATGACCTTTTAGGCCACCACGCATTCACCTACAGCAAGTTCAAAGGTTGGCAACGCTGATGAATTAGTACTATGAGGTTCCCGGCTAAAAAAGACCACCACGACGTCTCGCTTTTTTTCTTTTGTCTACCCCCTTGCAAGAGTACCACTTTCACAAGCGCTACCGTACTTCCTTTACCTAAACTAATATCCTGTCCAATATGTCCAATGTATCCTCGACAATGTTTAATATCGTTTAATATCATTTAACATCTCAATATACAAGTTTTTATACAACCAGGGTTTTCAATTCTCGTGTGGATTCCTTCCGCAAAATAATAGTGAGTGTTCGAACAAACAACCGCATCGACAGCCACATATTCCGACCCACCGACCAGAGGTACATTCCTACAAACTCAAAAATGACATTTTAACATTACTGAGACTTGTTTTGACAATATATTCAATGTAAGATCAGAAATATATTTTATATATAAAATTAACCATGTGTAGAATTATTGGCTATAACCATTAATTTACATGTACAAGTTAAACATATTTCAATTAAATCCTGTTTTTCTATGTACAAAACGGCTCGATAAGTTTATTGTACACGGTTTATAAAAGAAAATATATTTTATTCATGTTATTCAGATTTAGCTCGGGCCAACTTGTGGTTGTTTTATCAGTTCACTTTTCATTAAAAGGAGAGATAATAGCTTCCATAGTGGGGTATTTTGGCCATCTGTTAGTTGCAGGAATTTATGTTTTGAAGACCTCAAGGAAAATATATTGTAAAAAAGTCATCTTTAGAACTATAGATATGTTCTTTTTCATTTCCACTAGAACTTAATGAACGCCGTAGAATATTCATCTATATATATGCACCCTAATTAGCTTTTAGTTAGCATACAATTTACAGCTTTATAATCTCCATTATAATAATACCGTTTTGTTTTTGCCCGTCGCATCTATGTTGTTCCAATGGAGATACATAAATTTTGCACAGTATTTCCAATACACTGAACCGCGCGTCTAGAAAACACGACTCCCATTAAACCTGCCCCATCCATGGGTACATAATTCGATGACGTAATATATGACGCGTCCTCCCCCCGACTGGCTTTTTGACAATTTGAGTGGTTGGGCGGGGGAAGCGGGCGCCAATATAGCGCGCATATGAAATTATATTATTGCCGGTGACACGTCTGACGGTTCGATGGGGACGCTGGTCGGCATTAGCGCAAAATTAACACGTCACTTTTGTTCGAAACTGGTTATTGATGTCATCGGTCAGTCATTATTGTGTTCGGGTGTGATTCGATCTTGTGCAGACCAAATTTGCTACGCGTCATAATCAAGGAAAATAAAAAGGTAAAGTGGGTGACCGGTCGAGTGAAATGGAGTGGGAGCGCTTTGTCGACCGAAAGGTTGCTCTCGAAAATTTTCACAATAGATGTAATTTTTTGTGTCAATATTTTGGAAACTAATTAATTTGCCATCTTTAATGAGGGTTTATATCGGCCTTACAATATATAATATTACCACTTTTTCGATTGATGTCGTGTTTCTATACGTAGTTTAACTATTCTTATTTTATTCATCTGAGAAATCATTCGATAAAGTTTGGTATAAGGGACTCTTATAAAATCATCTTATGTTATCTCAAACTTCAAGTTTATATTAATAGTCCAAACAGTCGATAATCTCAAAACAGTCGAAACTAGCGACTGGAAATACTAATTTAACTGTTTTCAATCAAATGCACGGTTCGACTATTTCTATAAATTCGTAATGTCAGACGAAGATGAACGAACCCTTTCCTGTGCAAATTGTGAGAGAGGAAAGGACGGAGATAATTGCTTGGAGCAGTTAATTTTATATGTGCTAATATTTTTCAACGGTAGTATAAGTGAGACATATATATATATATATATATATATATATATATATATATATATATATATATATATATATATATATATATATATATATATATATATATATATATATATATATATATATATACTAGCGACCCGCCCCGGCTTCGCACGGGTGCAATGCTGATACTAAATTAAATACACTACAGAAAAAATATGAACGTTGTATATAAAACATAGCGGCCCGCTCCGACTTTGCACGGGCATAAAATATATATGCCTAGGTCACTCAATGAAATCATGATTAAAATCGATCCAGTATTTTTGGTTCATTCATTACTGCCCTTGGCCTGCACGCATTAAATTTGGAGTAAAACAATTCCTCTTCCCCTATACTTACTATGAAGATTTCCTGCTATCTTTGGAATATCTAAATTCATACAATTTTTATTACATTACACATTTTTAAACGCAAATTTTAAATTTGTAATATCTCCGAATATATTTGATTAATTTACATGCTGTAAGAAACCATATTGATCTATATTAATTGCACACTGTATTTAAGGTACTTAATTCGATAAGGATTAATGCCGTATTGCTTAAAATAGCTTCGTAAATAAGCCATTTTCTCACGTAAAAAGTAAACAATAATAATGGTTAATGTGGGTTATCCCTAAAAGATAAACATATACCATCGCGGACTTTTTTGTAGACCTTTTTATGGTGTACAATACTGTAGTACATTAATTTGATCTAACTCGTAGGGTTAGGCAGCGTTTTTGCTAATTGCTAAATAAGCCTAAAAAAATAGGTTAATTTACGACATCACGTTAGAAACCTCTAAAATTAGCAATGTTGCCTTAGTATATTATGCATGTATTATACATATAAACCTTTCTCTTGAATCACTCTATCTATTGAAAAAAACCGCATCAAAATCCGTTGCGTAGTTTTAAAGATTTAAGCGCACATAGGGATATAGGGACAGAAAAGGCGACTTTGTTTTATACTATGTAGTGATATATATATATATATATATATATATATATATATATATATATATATATATTCGTTCACGTCCTAACTTTAAAATAGAAAAGGAAAAAAGTAATTACTGAATACTATTAACTTCCAATAAATAATTTCATTTTTACGAAGTACATTATTATTTATATTCGAATTTTCTGTGGATCTGCAAAAAGGAATGGAATTTTTAATCTAAATAATTTCTTTCTAAATATAGTAATACCCTGTAAGTGTTTTATTGTATTTTCATATGTTAATCGCTATTTTTAAATACTCTACTATAATAAATATAGACAATACAAAAGAACATAAATAAAACTTAAAAGCTAAAGAAGTACAATAACCATAAATACTAAATAAAAATTAAACATATACCTAATTATGGAAAAAAAACTTATTCATGAGATAACTAAAAATGATCGCACAATAACTACTAGAGCTTTTTTAAATAAAGTAAATGTTTTATTTGTTATTGAACGGAAATATTTTTTAACAAAAATGGAGAGAGTAATCGAAATAATAGCTATTATTGCCATAAAACAATCAAAAGTATTTTACTATTTATCATTCACAATTTTAATCTTTTTACAATATTACATTAACAATCTTGAACAATATCGTTCTAAAATGCTGCTCTATTAATATACAATATATTATTATATACAATCAAATTACAAAAAAAAATCATAAAACTATATATATATATATATATATATATATATATATATATATATATATATATATATATATATATATATAGATACATTTTTGTCAAGGTCGCGGATATAACGACAAAGCCAGAACGCTAAAAATCAGTCGAATGAAACTAGTAGAATCAAAATTAGTAACTAAAAGTACATGACTGAGTCGATAGTAAATAGTAGAAAAATCAGTCGGACCGAAAATAGCAACTGAAACAGTCGATAGTCGATTTCAATCGATAGTTCCCAACACTATTAATGACCCTTCGATAACAACCAATTGGAGGCAATAGAGAAGAAGCAACTGGAAAACTAAGACATGCAACTAATAATATAAGTAAATGGACTCAGACATGCAGAATCCAGACCCAGAAAGTCATTGAGATTAAATTATATGCTGAATTAGTACATATTCAATTTACTAACAACCAAACTGTCGTATACTAATAATTTTGAATAATATTATTATCAGATACAGTAAAATTGTTAAGCACTTTGTGCTGAGTCTTGATGCAAAACTTTATTGGAGAGAACATACCAAGAAATAAAAAAGAACCCGAATTCCAACACAAGAAAGTGTGTTGGTTATTTAGAGGAAAATCTAAATTATCCCTATGTAAAAAATTGCTGCTGTACAAGCAGGCACTAAACCCTGTATGGACCTCGAATTAATTTTTTGGGATATTCTGTGAAAAGTTATATCTACATAATAGAAATATATCAGAATGAAGTCACGAGAAACTTTGTGGATCTAGAAACAGTTATTTGTGCAACGAGACCTTCATATTCCAACTGTCACTGTCCCAACTTTTGGTAACACTAAAGTAGGACGCAGACGCGAGAGTATTAGATTGAGCCATGTACTCTTGTGTAATTGTGCAGTGGAGTGTACTAAATTGTGTAAAAATACTGAAAAGTGCTACTAACTTTTTTAAAACTAAATAATGACGAACGGAGTCTTCCTAATTTTACTGTAGTTATAAGAAGAAGTAGAGATGAGTTGTAAGTTAGTTGGCAATGATTATTAATAATAAATTGATTAAAAAGTTATGCAAGGGAGTACATTTATGATTATTATATGTACAAATATGTGTCAACTCTTCAAAACCATCATCAATCAATAATGTATTGATAAATATCGTAAAATTTTACATCTATCAATAGCATTACCAAACGGAAAAGAGTTTGTTGGTTGGTTCGCCAGGTTCAGCTTCTTCTGACTTAAATTTTCATTTCTAATTATATTTTTCAATTTACGAAGAAGTAATAGATTCCATATTGAAGAACTTTGGTAATCCATAACTTGAAAGAATACGTTTTTTCATGAACGTCATAGATGCATGATGCTATATGCAGCCTTCAAATATTAAGGATTTTTATCAGTATATATTGTTCTCTCTCGTATTAGGATGTTGGATTGAAATCTCAAACAAAACCAAATCGCAATAATTTAAAATTGCTACGTTTTAGTCAAGACTAAAATAAAACCAATATTATTATTAATATGATGAAGTATTTTTCATCATGAGAATTTTGCAAGGAGAACAAATTAATGTGTCCGTTTTATCGGAAGGTATATACAGATGTGAAGGAAAAACCCGATATATGCAAAAATTTCAAGCCAACAGAGACTAACAAAATTAGGGAATAACAAGAATCGTCTGTGCTCATTGTTTATAAGAAATATAGAACTTCATAATCAGTTTTTGACTTAATTTGATGATGGTGAAGAGAGGACTTCTAAGAAAAATCGTTGACATATTATATCATTGTACTAAAGGTAATTCTAAAGGTTATTAAGATTTTCCTGTAAATTTTAGTGGTGCTAACTTTTGATTCATTTCAGGTTTCTTTAATAAATACATTTCTTAACAAAGCACTAGCCTAATATTGTAGATAATAAATACGTTACTTTGTGCATCAAGTGTTAAAATAAATGTGGTAAAGGATATTAACAATTATAAAATAGCTTGTTTTATACATATATAGTAATAAATGTTCATTGATGTTATATTAACATTTCTAGACGATCCAATAATCAACGTAATAAAATTTGTGGCAATGATAATTTATTCTTTGAACTTTGTATCAATTGTTTTAATTATTTACTTTAAAGACCTAAGCATTATTAACTTAATGGTTACAAATATATTCATTTAATATAAACTTCAAAATTGTAAAAAATAAATGATTCGTTAAATTTGTTATTCTTTTAATATAAATGCTAAAGTAGAATATGATTATCTAGATTATTTTATTCTTTTACATCTGTTAGGACACTTTCTACGATACTTTTAATTACTTTACAAAGATTCATTTGAGGTTTATAAATGAGACGACAATGTCAAATTTTGGGAATCATTCGCGATTCTTGAAACACCAAGCAATTAAACTTATATTAGTTTCATGTCGTCATTTTCAATATATGTCGTGGTTAAACTTATTGGATTTAATTAATATAACAAATTAAAATATGCAAATATGTTTCACATTACTTAACTAAAATATAAAAGCAACACTTTTTGTGAAACATAAACATCTTTTATATTCTCTAAAAAATATTTATATTTACAACAGCTCTAAACTGACGAACTGCTCTAAATAATTAACAAAAGTACTAAGAAATTTATACCGTAAATATTTAAGATTATAGCCAGTTCTGTTTTAAGATAACTTTCTTAATACAGCATTTATTTTTTGTTAATAGACAAAAAACTGCTCGTGTAATTATATATCCACCACAGCCTGTTAACAAAATAAGTATAAAAACTTTTGTTGTGAAAGTTTCATAATTATTTGTTGTCTTAATAATTTGTATAACGTAACTAATATTAACAATATGAAAGAACATTGATCGAAATATAAATATTAGATCCCAAACTTATTCATAATTGGTGTCTTTATCAATGACAAGAAGTATTATATATCTCTGATAATTGTTATTTAAAAAATTATCCATAGCAAACATTAAACATGACATTATTACGAAAAAATAGCGTCATAAAAATAAAACTATATTTACGTGGTGGTTAAACCGTGGTTAATCGCTATTGTTTTCTTGATGCATCTGGGTCCAGTACACTGTCCAATATGTGATTTCAGTAACTTATATACTGTTTTTTTAGAACCTTTATTAAGACACTACAAAATTGATCGATAATTTTGGTTATAAGTTCTGACGAAAGATATGTTATGGTTACAAAATCCGTTATCCTGTTCAATGCCTAACTCAACGTAGATATTTAAATTTGCCAGATGTGTTTGTAATTATTTTCTGGTTTTTATAACAGACGTTACTAGGCATGTGGGCAATGTATGATAATAATGTAATACACATGTTACTTTATTCTACCTCAAAACGTTACGTTTCACCAAAATAGCAGCGTTAAATAAAACATTTTCTAGATGCGGACTTGTTTTAAATAAAGATCCAACACAAACTCGAATACATTTAAAAATATTCTCAAACAAGTCAACAAAATTAGCAGGTGTCGAATGTGAACCAAGTCCAAATTTGTAAATAATTATATGATGTATATGTGAATACCATATAGATACATATGGTGCATATATAGACTCAAATATCCAACAATTTCAATAAAAACATTTTGACTATTCATTATAAAAAACATGTTATTATTTCCAACACGACACACCAATGATATATTTCGGTCTGAGTATTCTATTGTATATTACGATATGATATTATGAATCAAATATCTCTTAAACGTTATTCACCCAAACCACAATTAAAACAAATAAAAAATCAAAACAAATTGTTAAGAGACTCCAGTTATACATCTCTAGAAAAGTATAGGCTTAATACAAAAACATAATTAAATTTTTTTAATTAACTATATACAGGGGATAGACACAATTATGTGAATACCGTGCAGAACCAGGTATAACGAAAAGTCATTAACGGTTTTTCTAATTTATTCAAAGGAAAAAGCAATTGAAAGTCATTGTTTGCTAGTACAAACATACGGTGAGGACGCCCTAAACTTAAGAACATGTGGGGGGTGGTTTCGAAAATTCAAAAGTGATGATATCTATTTGCGAGGCTAAGAACCTTCTGGTAGACCGAAAAATATTAAAGGTGCGAAAGTGAAAGAGTTATTGGATGCAAACACAACCCAATATCAAAAACCATTGACAGAAGCCTTAAGTGTGGCCCAAGAAATGATTAGCTAGCGTTTACGAGCAGTGGGGAAAATGCTAAAGATAGTAAGATGGGTGCGACATCAATTGAATAACAGGCGAATGGAAAATCTAAAAATCGTCTGTATCTGCCTATAACAAATGTTCAGTTCCAATCATACATTAGTTAAAAGCGTGCATAATGAGCCCGAAAATAGGGTAATGATATATTACAGCACGACAAGGCTCTGTCTCATAGATCAAAACCGGTCAAAGAAGCGTTGAAAGCACTTGAATCGGAAACATTATCGCATTCATTGTAGTTCTACACCTTGACCCGTCGTACTATAAACTTTCTATTAGAATGGGATACGCGCTTGTAGAGCAGCACTTCGCTAATTTCAAAGAAGTTATAAAATTGTTGGATTAATGGTTTTTCTCAAAGTACAAACATTTTTTATGAATTGGCGTCATAATAAAACGCATGTTTATTGCTCAGTTCACATGTTAAGTCAGTTAGGCCATATTTTAGTTTTATACTCTCGTTTTTATGACGATTAAAACAAGAAATCAGTTAAATGTGCAATCTCTCAGATTCTATATAACCTTTCAGGAGCGACCGTAATGACAGCATACACAAAACATAATAAAACATTGGTCAGGAGGAATTGTAGGCAATATTCGAAACTAATTGTTAGAGAGCGACGAATATTAAATTGACCACGTCCAGACAACATAAAACTACAGCGACAAGCTGATAAAGCTCACATTCATGGAAGGGTTGTGATTGCGAAACGCTTTGTAATATTAATGCTTTTGAACGCTTAATTGCAAAAGAAGTGGTGTAACACAGGGCATGACCCACATAATGAATCATCGCTTACATTGGTTCCTACCAAAATAGTTCACACAGTTACGATGGAGGTTAAAAGGATGTGCTAGGTCGGGTAATGATTTGGGCGACAATATAGTGATATACAGCTGGTGCACATATTCAGAGCACTGGCCGGATTACTATACTCACTGGTGAATGAACATATCGACATCATTAATGACGAACGTCACAATGATAATAATACATTGGCTGAAATGTTCCGGGCTTCACACATGGATGGCGCTACTTTTATTACATTAAAGTTACAAATTTTTTTAGAGCCGTTAAAATTTCGTGATATTTTTCTCATAAATTTGTCACTTATTGTGCTAAGAGTGACCTTCCTTTTGCTATTTTCAAAACAATGGATTAGGAACAATTTCATGTTTTGAATTTATACTGCTTCTTGATGGAAAAAATATCGTTCAAGCGTAGCAATGGCTTAAAAGGCGTTATAAGAACTCCACTCCATCAGAGACAATAATAAAACGTTGGTTTGGTGACTTCAAATGCGGTCGTAGACACAAGAATGATACAGATACTCAACACAGTGGACGTCCTAATGAGGTAGCAACATTAGAAAAGATAAAAAAATTCACAAAATATTATTTGCTGATCGATAAGTACAGATGCGTGAGTTAGCTCACTTCCAACGAAAGTGTTGGTTTTATGGGCAGTTGACCATGAGAAATCTTTGTTCAAAGTGGGTGGATCTGTTGTTCAAAATCACGAACATGTTGATGATTCTGAGCAGAGTTTGTCAATGTTTAAACGTAACAATCCAGAATTTTTGCGTCGATATGTATCAATGGACAGAACATGGATCTATCTCTTCACTCCGGAATTACAACGATCCTCATCTGAGTGGATATACTGGGGAACTTTCTAGCCCATTTTGAGGCTAAAGATCGTAACTAACTAGCTAAAATCGTTCTACAAAAGTGGCATTGAAATATAAGGGCAACGCTGGAATAATTGTATGTATGGAGATTACGTTAAATAAAGCCAATTTTGAACAAAAAAAAAGTTTTCATTTTTACGCAAGAAACAGAGCCAAAAAAGTTTAGTCTTGATTTGAAGAGTATCTACATCTTCCCTAGCCAGGAAAATCGCCAGACTTCAACATAAATGTACCATTATGAGGAGCTGTAGGCCAGAGGGTGAGAAGTATATTTCCTAAACCAACCTCATAGAAGCATTTCACGGATGTCTTGATACAAAAAAGAGGCAAAATTCTTTTGAACACTATTAAGACCCTATCATACTCTATACACTCTATTTAAGAGTTCATATAGTTTTGTCCACCCCTTTTATTTGCATTTTAATATTAAATTCACAATATTTAGTGCAAAACTATAAACCGAACAGAATTTTTTGTAGTATCTGATCCGCCTGTTTGGTATGCATCCGCTTGGTCTATTTATTTTTGTATGAACCGGAGAGTATATTTAATTTAAAAAAATCCATGATTTTACCGCAGATTCTGATAGAGTTTACTAACTCGAACCGAAGTTTGTTTAAAGTTTTATGGACTGAATTTATATTAGTTCTCGAGTTGTCGGGCTCGTAAAGAAAATAGTCATCTGGAAGATGTGTTCTTGCTAACAGTTGCAATAAAATATCTAATATAAATTGATGGTCTGATCTCCGAAGTACCACGATACTTTCCGATACTCTATTACGTGGATAGTTATTATAGCAGCCAGCATTTTCGGTAGGTTTATGTTGTCTGTTTATTTATTTATTTAAAGCAACTTGAATAAAGGCAGCTTATTATAAACTACGTGAAATCAGAAATTATTTAACGGTATTTTGTTACAACATATTTAAATTATCAATTAAAAATCCATATTATAACAAAGATATATAGTCCTATTCTGAACAGTAGTGACGCACGTCATCAATATATGCCTGTCGAAAGTTGTAAATTCGTTTAACAGTCCGACGATATTTTCCTTCCCATATTATTCTATTTAAAAAGATATAGAATGTTGTTTGAGAAGTTCGAACATATAACCGAAAGAGCCTGCAAAAGTTTGCAAAAATCTTCAAATCTGCAAAATTCTTCAAAATATTATAATTACAGGTTATAAACCGGCAAGCGTTGTTTTAAGGCTTTGTTTTAATATATTTCAAATCGCCGCGGCTCTTTTGAAAATTTTTTTTCGCGTTGCAGCTGCACTGAATATTTCAATATAACCTAAAATTCACCATAAAGAAATCGTCTTTATGCGAAACAGGTGATGAATCAACATCAGCATTATGTTAGCTGTATCAGAGATCAAATATATGATTTTTATAAAAACAGTAAGTAGTATTTTCAATCAAAACATAATTTAATGGAATTATTTCCGAGACAGTTACATTTGAGAGGTGTAGAAAATCCCTTCATACACTGTTGGGTAATATAAGATTTAGGTGGTGTAAATTAACCCACGAAGGGCTTTAATGGAACTTCCAGATATTGCTTTTAAAAGAATACAATTTTAAACACATATGATAATAAATGATCTCATTGCAAGATGATAATAAATATAGTGTAAAACAACAAAGGTTGATTGAAAAAGGTAAGCGTTGGAATAACTATCGATTGGGTTTTGTTAGTGATAACATTTGTTAATACTTCATCGCAGACATATAGTTCATGCTCATGCTGGAAACAGGAATTCTTTTACTCCTGGTGCAGAATTAGTATTTTCCTCTATGTCCAAGGGTGACTACCATGGGGAAATGAACCATTTTGCAGTAGTTTGAAAATCAGCTTTTAAGGAACTTGAATAAATCGTCAGTTATTGTCATGTACAATGTACCATGTCATAGTACACTGGTGGAGAAGATCCCAAAAAGTGCATCTACAAACGCTGTAATTAAGGAATGGTTTAAAGTACATAAAATAAGTTTCGAAGAAACCGTGATAACGAAAGAACTATTTCAAATAAGTACTCGGTATTGGATTTTATGTAATTTACTTTTTTAGAAATATGACTGCGAAAAGATACATGGTAAATCAGATCGCTGAACGTTATGGCCACAGAGTATTATATCTTCCTCCATATTACTGCATATTTAACGCAATTGAGTTGAAAAGAGGCATTTCAAACGATTATTACAATAAGTATTCAGGTAGAGGAGGGTATTCAAACCAGAAATGCCTGGATTGATGGAAAGAGGTTCAAAATAAAATTTTCGGTTTGCATGAGTTCGATCAGACACATTGGAGAAGAAAATAACATATGGTAGAATCGTGAGCAAATTTTTGATTGATTGGAAATAAACAGCTGAGTGTGAAAGCTTCATGAGCATGTGAGCTATTGTTCATAATATAAATGAACGTTTGGTGAAAATGTGTGAGGAGAGAAATAATACTAACTGTTTTGCAGATATGGCAAATTTATTAAGGAGAATGCAGTGATTAAATACAGTTTTATCAAGAAAAATGTATATAGGTAGTAACAGAACAAACTAAGGAGAAATATAGTAATATCAAAATGACTTTACAAGAAAACATTGCATCGAAGGAAATAAGAACTAAGCGTAAAAGATATATATGCTCTCTAATGAAAGTAACATATATTACTCAGATATACAATTGTTAATTAGGTGGATTAGTCCTTCGGGGGATACTACTACATAAAAAAAACGCACCTAGAACTCTACCTATACTAGTGTGGAAAAAAGTTCAATACTAATATAATAAAAGAACTCTAACCTATAAATTATTGTGGTTGTATAATTAGTTATAGTTTTAAGTTCTTCAATAATATATGCTTTAGATATACTATAATGTTAAAACAAATTATAATACCCAACATTTTTGTTTGTTTTTGATGTTTGTTCAAAATGTACTAAAACTCAGAGTCGCTGCGGCAACCTTACGACATTTTGACAGTTTACGTGGATACACTGCTGTTTTCAATTGACTATATGTTGATATCATGATACTGCAAGATTAATTTTTACTGGGTGAATCCTCTGAATAGTTTCTAGCGAAATGTTGTCTCATTCTTGTACCAAAACATCCGCCACTTGCTTCAATGATGTTGAAGTTAAAAACCTACTCCTCACTAGCTGCTGCATAACTCTCTATAACTTTTCCTTTATATGGAGATCTGGCATAACATTCGGATGTTCCTTTAACAACGACTGACGATTTTAACAAAATGCTATGTTGTTATGATCATATTGACATATTAATTCTTATGCTTGTAGCTGAATCTGTTGGTAATCTTAATCTTGTTAACTTCATAAACCAGATCAAAACTTATTCAAGGAAATATTGAATACTGCAATGACAAAAAATATGTACGATAAAAGAATTGCCTTAGTCTGGCATATTGATCTAGTACTTTTCGTTACGGATATAACGATGTGTAAAATTTGAAGTACTCTCGCCATGGCTACTTGTTGCACAGTAACATTTTGTTAATACATTATAATTTATTAGATTTGTTGCTATTTCTCTTTTGTGCTAGAATCAATGCACGTGCATCGAGACCGGTATTGTTGGAACACTTTATACGCTTAAGTACAATTCGCAAGAATTGTTTAGCTTCATTTATCTGATTTCCTGCTCAACTTTCAGTAGTTTTATTCTTTCCACCTAGCAAAATATTATATAACGCCATGCATCAATTGGAATTTCAGGTCATTTCAAATATAAGAATTGGCACTTAATCGAAAAACTTGCGCTGAACTACCGGCGGTTTGAAGGCTTAGTTCCATGCTTGCAATTTATAAGTTCAAATTGGCTTAGCTAAGGGCTGATAATAAATTTATTTGATACTGATATACATACTCTACTGATAAGTTAGGACTGTATGCGAACTTAATATATTCAGATTTTTGTCAAAAATTCTGTTTCCAATTTAAGTCAGCATGTAAATGCATGCCGTTTTAATTCGTTGATTGAATTTGAGGACCTGTGCATTCTCAAATTATTTAATTAAGTTTCTGCCTTTTAACGGCAACTGAAAACTGTCATTATTATTTAGCTATTAGGCTATGTTCTCAAGTTCACAATTCTTAACAGAAACAGTCACACAATTATTAACAGAAACTCTAAAGTCACGGTATAGTCTACAGTGCAAGTGCAATTTCGACGCTATAATTACTTCAGAGTGTATATGTGTTTTTCTTTATATAGTTCGTCCTTTCAGCTAGTAGTAAAGTATTTGTTTCATATCAATAATTTTATATTGAGTTTTTTTCCTATTTTTCTTAACTTATACATATATAGTATATTGATTTGTCTTTAGGTTGACTGTAATATTCTGTATTAAAACATTTGGAAAGATGACAGGCTCTACTGTTCAGGAATTTAAATGAATAGTTATTGAATATAGTTGAATAGACTTTCCTGCTATGTTGGGTTCACCCACCTTCAGATAATTATTTCCCACCTTTGAACCACCATCAGGTCTTCAGGTTCTTCGAAATAATTGGTAAATGGAAGAGATACTAATTGACCAATATGATATTAGACGAGGGCTTTGTGCTTTAATGTTTCTACAAAGATAATCTGGGAATTTTTAACATGTGGCCTAATCAAATTCATATTATACTGCGTCTGTTTATAAGAATAATGAAACTTTTGTTTTAATGCATTGTTTAATTTCTAGTTTCCCATGGTGAATACTATTATATCTTCTATACTATTATAGAATAGTATATTACTATACTATTTATATCTTCATATATGTATATTAATATATTTATATAAAATATAATTTTCTATATGTTATATTTACGTCATTTATTACAAATCTCATAAATTTAATTCACAATTCTTGTAGTTGTCTAATAATTATAGGAATATATGAGATAAGACCACCAAATAAGATATTTATTTGATATTTTTTTGTTAGATCGTTCTATACGTGAATATTGGAAGAACAAAAAACTAAATTCTATTTTTCGCGAATATGGAAAAAATTAATTTAAATTGATCGATTGACAGAAAAAATAACCCAATAAACTTCGCACACGATACAACGTGTTGAGTAAAAAAAAATATATGAAACGATTGCTCGTGTAGTTGATTTTACACAGCAGTCGAAAAACTATCAAACGAATGTTTGTTATTCGTTGATGATGTTGGAACGCATGAGCCCGATCTATCGCCAGGCAAAAATATTATAAATTTAATTAAATGGCAACGTTTGAGCCATCGAAAATAATACGGGCTCTAAATATGGAATGCAGCCGGCGTAAATACGCACGGGCTTATTTACGAAATACAGATTGAATTGCCACCTAATAACGATTTTATTTCCAATTTAATTTTGTTCCGATATAAATCGAAAACAACACGCACAAATCAGGGCGACGGGATTTTTTTTAATTAGCGCGACATGCCGTTTTCATGGCCATTTTCCACGTTCATTGTTTAATGTTTGTTTAGAAAAAACTTTACTAAGATTAGCAATGATCACACTGAAAATAAGTACTATTTACAAATTATAAAATGGGCCGTTCTGATTGATGTAATTGTCAAGGTGACGAGACGGTCTTCCTATTCTTCACGGTTTAAGATCCTACTGGGTCATGGTCGTAAATTATGTTTATGTTTGTTTATTATTGTGACTAACCAAAAAGTAAAAGTGTAGAATTCGACAAGGAAAATGATCCCAGTCACGCTAGTAACCAGGCGGGGTAAGACCGGATGTCTTCTAGGATGGTTTCTAAGTTGGTCACTGCCAGTAGATAGGCTTAATACCATGGTATAAAGTCCACTTTAAGCAGTGGTTCCAGTTCAGATAAACTATAACTGGTCGATAAGAGACTCCAAAATATAACAAAATTATAATATATATACATATTTTTATCCTATATTATATCAGGTCTAAAAGGAATAGCAAAAGGGCTTAAGATCTCTCTTAAAGTTTTGGTTTCCATGTATATTCATCGAGATATATGCGGCAGTCTATAACTTAACAGAGTCATCGAAGAATTCGCAAAAAGGCATTCAAATATAATTGTTAAACAAAATAAAATTTACCTGATTTTTGGTACCCTGAAAAATTTACTTTCAACTTTGACAAGATAAGACAGTTGTGTCTCCCATACCAAAATCTTGAATCATTATTGTTTTGACATCTCTTCTGATTTTTTTTTTTTTTTTTTTTTTTTTTTTTTTTTTTTTTTTTTTTTTTTATTACTCTTCGTGAGTCCACAATCTGCCCTATTGGCAATAAGTATTTCTTATGTCTATATTATATATACATGGCACGTAGAAAATCACTTCATTAAGCAATCTTCTGTATAAAATATTATCTTAATTAATTAGTCTTATTCTAATGCTTATTCTAAACTCTACATATGTCCAGTAATCAGATCAGGTGGTGTTAAACGTTTTAGTCTACGCACTTCACTATCACTTCGCATATTTAGCTGATTAGCGAGTACATTGGGATGCACTGACACTCTTTCGAAGTACTTCACACAAACACGTTGGATTACACTCGTTATAGGTTCTAGAGAAATATCGCGTTGTATCACTTTATTTGAAATATAGTACGGAGCATCAACAATGGCGCGCAACACCTTATTTTGGAACCGTTGAATGATGGATATATTAGATTTGCTAGCGGTACCCCATAGTTGAATTCCATATGTCCAAATGGGCTTGAGTATAGACTCATACAGCAATACCTTGTTATCTAATGATAACTTGGATTTGCGCCCAATGAGCCAATACATTTGATATAATTTTAGTCCTAGTTGTTTCCGTTTAGAGAGTATGTGCTTCTTCCAGGTTAGGCGTCGATCTAAATGCATACCAAGATATTTAACATGCTCTGCTTGGGGGAGTTGACGATGATTGATATTTACTGGTGGACATGTTCTTCTACGCAGGGTAAACGTTATATGCGTGGATTTTGATTCATTGGCTTTAATGCGCCATGTCTTCAACCATAATTGTATTTGCTCCAGGTGGGTTTGTAGGTTTATTGATGCTGTGACTGGATCTTCATGGGATGCTAAGATTGCTGTATCGTCTGCATATGTTGCCACAGTAGTTATTTTTGTGGTGGGCAGATCAGCCGTATACAGAAGATACAGTACTGGACCCAGTACACTACCTTGCGGAACTCCTGAATATATGGGATTTAATTCGGTATGTTCATCGCCTTGATTTACAATAAAATGTCTGTCAG
Source organism: Rhynchophorus ferrugineus (assembly GCF_030347505.1). NCBI lineage: Eukaryota > Metazoa > Arthropoda > Insecta > Coleoptera > Curculionidae > Rhynchophorus > Rhynchophorus ferrugineus. Next base: position 81,265,164 of record NW_027472580.1, on the reverse strand, counting down.
TGAGATACGATTTTAGTAGCTGATAGTCCGGATGAGGGAGAAGTTTCTTTAGTTTAACCTGCAAGCCCGTATGCCATACTTTGTCAAAAGCCTGAGATATGTCTAGGAAAGCAGCCGAACAATATCTTTTGGCATTTAGGTCAGCGTTTATTTGGTTTACAAGTCTATGCACTTGTTCTATAGTCCCATGCTTATTGCGAAAGCCAAACTGATGTTCTGGAATAATTTTTCTTTTTTCTATTATATAGTTTAGTTTTTTTATGTATAATTTCTCGAAAACTTTCGAGATTATTGGTAATAAACTTATAGGTCGGTAGGAGGTCACATCTTCTGGTATTTTTCCTGGTTTAAGTATCATTAATATTTTAGCTACTTTCCAGATACTAGGGAAGTAATTAATTCGTAGCATAGCATTGAATATATATGTTAATAGTTTTATAGCCTTTTCTGATAGTTCTTTTAAAATTTTGCCAGTAATTAAGTCATAACCAGGAGCTTTTTTAATATTAATCTCTCTCATTATTGTATGTTTAACTTTTTTGACCGTTAATTTCTCATGCGGTAAATCCATTTGAAATGGCGAATCTAGAAAGCTAGTAATTTTATTTTCGTCATCTTTATGTAGCTGAGACTGGAAAGGTTTAAAAACATTTTTTAAGTGTTTTGAGAAAATGTCGGCCTTCTCTTTATTGCTTCTCGCCCAATTATTTTCGCTTGTTTTAATAGGTGGATTATGCTGCTGGGATCTCCTAAGCTTTTTTGTTGCTTTCCACAACGAATAGTCTGTAGCCTCAGTTGATGTCAAGTTTTCTAGGTATTCTTGAATGCCTTGGTTCTGTTCGATTTGGATTAGATCTCTCAGCTCTTTTATGGCCCTATTAAATTTTCTTTTATTCTCTTCAGTCCTTTGCTGTTGCCAATTTCGTCGTAACTTTCTTTTTTCTGCTATCTTTCTCTGTATTGTACATGATATATATGTATTTTTTCTTGGAAATGTTTCACTGTTGGGAGTCGCGGAATATGCTGCCTCCTGTATATTTTTTGTAAGATTTATTTCTGCTATTTCTATATCCATTTCAGTTTGTAACGGTAAATTTAGAGAGATATTTTGGTCTAAGTTTTCTCTAAATGAGGGCCAGTTAGTTCTATTATTGCACAGAGAAGGGGGTTTATCTTTGATGGTAATTTTTGAAGAAATTGTTACTATTATTGGTGAATGATCAGAAGACAGGTCGAAGCATGATTCTGCCTGACACTTTTTTGGATCAATATTTTTTGTAATACAGAAATCTATTGTATCTGGTTTTTTATTTCTGTCTGAAGGCCAATATGTTGGTTCACCAGTAGAGATATGTTGTAAGTTATCTTTCCTTATGGCTTTGAGCAGTTCTCTACCTTTTGAGGTTATTATTCTTGAACCCCACATTAAATGTTTTGCATTATAATCTCCTCCTGCTATAAATCTATTACCTAGCGTACTGAAGAATTCTTGAAATTGTTCTGCCTTGTTGTTATGTTTGGGTGGGCAATAAATCGCAGAAATTGTTAATGGTCCATGGGCTTCCTCTATGGTTATGCTGGTGGCTTGCAGGTAGTCTTTGCGGAATTTTTCTTTTTCGAAATGCTTTATATCATCTCGAATTATTATGGCTGTACCTCCATGTGCTTTATCATCAGGGTGATTTGTATGATAAAGCTTATATTTAGGAACTTTCAGATAATTCTTGTCCGTAAAGTGTGTTTCGGAAACCATCATAACGTCAATATTTTGTTCATTTACGAACATTTTTAGTTCCCTGGCGTGTTGTTGGAGCCCATTGGCATTCCAGACGGCGATTTTGTAGCTATTGGTTTCAGGCATTAGGCAAGTTTGCTTACGACGGTTGTGAGTAGACCAAGCATCGTACTCATTTGATCCATTAGTTTGGCCATCATATTTTCTAATCTTGAGATGTTGCTAGTTTCAGTAGGTTGAGATATTGTCTCTCGTTTTTGTGCTGAACCATTTTCAACTATTTGGGCATAAGTTATGTCTGGTTGACTTGATCTGGTGGGTAGTGGTAGATTGGTAGTAGTGGATTGTTTTTGTTGATGCCTTTTTTCCCTTAAGGCAGGATAGAGTTTCTGCTGTAGTTGCTTGTGAACTGCGCAACCCTTGTAGTTCGCTGGATGATTTCCATTACAGTTAACACATTTCACTTTTTCATCGCGAACTTTACGAGTACAATCTCCTGTCTTATGTTCTCCTGCACATTTTACGCATCTATATGATTTGCGACAGTAAGTCTTTGTGTGCCCGTGCGCTTGACACCTTGTGCATTGTGGTATAATTCTCTTTATATGTGGTGGTTCGCATTTAATAATATTATTTTCCAATTTGGTGATTTCATACACCGCCTTATTATTTCCATTAGGTTTTATGTCTATATAAAACATAGGCAGAGGTTTTTTTGTCGTGTGATGTCGTATATTGTGAATATTTACGACCTCATGGCCTTTTTCAGCTAGTGCTACCTTGATGGTGTTAAAGTCCGTCCCGTGATGTAATCCTTTTAATACGAATTTAAATGTTCTCTCGGATTTTGGCCTGAATGTATGGTATTGGGTGTTTCTTTCATCTAATTCTTTTATAAGAACTTTAAAGTGATCCGCTTCGAACAATTGGATTTTAATTGTTTCATAGCTCACTGTTTTAATTGTGTAGTTCGTAGTAATGGTTTTCAATAAGTCATGGATGTTTTTTATTATTCCTACCTTATAGACTGTTATTGATGGTGGTTTGGGAACAACTTTTTCAGGGCTTGGTTGTATGTTCTCTTCAATTTCTTCCGACAGGTTGCTAAAACTGTTTTTTGTCTCTATCGGTTTCTGCAACCAATAGTCACTGATTCTTGTTTGTTTCCTCGCGATTTCTTCTTCTGGACTTCTCAATCGTTTTTTGTTAATAACTGTAGTCCATTCTGATAGTGGAGTTTGCGTTATTGCTGTTTGTTCTAATCTTATATCAAAGTGTGCAGGTGTTTTGGTTGAATCGCTATGGTTTGCCATTTTTTAATTTTTAATATTTTATTTAATTTACTTCCAGAGGATAAAAAAAATAAAATAAATACATTGTTTATTTCACGCACTTCATTTTTCACTTACGTTATTTTAGCACTAGTTTTTTACTATAAATACTATAAATGAATTTCAAAAGGACTGTTGTAAAATAAGATGAAATAATTTTAAACACTAATAAAAATGAGATGCAGTCCTTTTGTCTGGTCACGTAAACACGTATTCACTACACTTTAGGTCCACTGAGAGACGGATAGCCGCGTCTGTTATGCGTTTTTAACACTCAATTAAATAACCGTAATAAAATACTGGGTTTTTTAAAAGAAAGGTATCTTTTTATAGCTTGGACCGTATTGAAAATACGTCTTCACCCTACGAAGGTTGTAACTGAACTATCTCTTCTGATAAATATATAGATATTATTTCTTCTTCTTAGTGACAGAAATACTCACAACTCCCGACACATTGACGTTCGGTTCTTTTTGTCTTCTAGGATATATAGTAACATCCTTTTTAGTATAATTACAATACTATTGCCTACCTCCACCGTCCCTTTCATCTTCTCATCGTTCCAATCGAGATATGTTTTGTAAATAATGTACTTCGTATTGGTGCTAATCACATGTATTCTTACATGACAAATGACCCCTGACGAAAATACATATATATATATATATATATATATATATATATATATATATATATATATATATTTAGATAGAGATCTAGATTTAGATAGTAGATAATTTACTACCAATATAACAATACCATCAGCTCAAAACATATCAGTCAAAGTCGATAAGGACTAACTCAACCACTTTACCTCACTGTTACTCATACATTCAATACTTAGATTGTAGATCTCCTCTCCTAATATGTTGATAATGCCTTAATCTTTTCTAAAGCAATCTCTTGTTCGTTGGCTATTCTAAAATCACGGCAACCATGAGATTTAGAAATTTAGAAGTTCGTGATGCTTAGAGATGTTTAGGGTTTTGTGAGATGTTTCATTTGCTTCTGGTTCTTATATTTTCATTTAGACTTGCATAAACTTAAGTGCAGTCGAAATGACCCTGAAATAGATGAGAACGGGTTTCGTGAATTTATTTGAATGAAGCATATCTCACCTGTAATTTTAACTAAAATTGCGTAAATGAGTGTAAACAACTACTGAATCATCGACAGAATCTGACAGGATCAACAAATGAACGTGACTGAAGTAATTGAGTTAACAGACATTACGAGTGTATAAAGTACAGTGTTTTGTAGACGGAAAAATAAACAGTAATTTCTAAGCTAAATTTACAGAAATAAGTGCTTACAGAATAAGCGCTCAGTTAGAAGTTAATTGGATTGGTTGTTTTGGTCTGCCTCAAAGATTTGATAATCTTCCTGATAATATTCCTTGATATACAGCAGTTGATGTTAATGTTTAAATAGAGCATTGGGGTCCGAAGGTTATAAAAATAATTAAGATAAAATCATTAAATTTAATAGAATATGTAACTATTTTCCAATATATTTTTAATTAGTTTTTTGTTATTACATCTGTGTAAGAGTAGTAAGTTTGCTATATTTTTTTTACTCTTTGTGATTGCATAATCTGCCCTATAGGTAATACGAATTTATTATATCTATATTATATTTACATGGCATGCAGAAAATCATTTCATTACGCGATCTTCTGTATAAAATATTATCTTAATTAATTAGTCTTATTCTAAAGCTTTGTCTAAAGTCTACATATGTCCAGTAATCAGATCAGGTGGCGTTAAACGTTTTAGTCAACACGCTTCACTATCACGTTGCATATTTAGCTGATTAGCGAGTACATTGTGATGCACTGACACTCTTTCGAAGTACTTCACACAAACACGTTGAATTACACTCGTTATAAGTTCTAGAGGAATATTATATTAGAGGAATAATTATTTTTATTTTTATTTTATTTTTATTATGTCTGATCTATTCTACATCAAAAAAAAAATATGTCCATTACAGCTTATGCTACCGGTTATATTTTCTGTTCCCCGTTATTAATAGTTTATGTTATATTTGATGTTATAGTTATCGTTATATTCAAACTATATAGAAATCTATCTTCATTAATATCCGCTTTATTTACAAACGCCATAATTTAATTTCAAAAAATATCTGAAGAGCTTCCAGTTGTGGAACACTTCTGTAATATTCTGAGAAAAAAAGCAGGTAGTAATATTTTATTTTTTAATGAAGTAAAGTCTATCTTCATACGAATAACTGTTTAATATGGGCTCCAAATCAAAATTTCTAATATGAAGAATATTGACTCGCAAATATCCAACGCAGAAATCATCCAAAAATAATCAGCATTTTATATATTTTATATAGACTCAGTAAAATAAGCATAAATTAAAATAATCTATCGTAGGATTTGACGTGCGGCTATAGTATCAGTGGAATACACAAGTGCACAAATTTGAGCCCACAAGAATAATATAAAAAATAAAAAAGGAAATGGCCCATTTAATTTGATAATAAAAAATGACATCTACTATCATTATTCAAAACAAAATTAGCAATAGTTTAGTTAGGATCAGCAATTAATATTTGTATGATAACAAAATATGAAAAAAAAACACAGAATTGTACAAAGATTGATCAGTGTGAGACACTATTGAAAATCAAATTGAGAATTATTGCATAGAGAGCGAAATCATTTTATAGCATTGGTGGTGGTGTTGAGAAGATATACTATTATAGCAAAAGGCATGTGTCCTCAATGGACCTCTTAGTGATTAGTTTGAACAAGAAGCATCATTAAATCATTGCTTCTACGAAAATGAGTCTGGTGGTGCTCTATATTGCGCCATTATAAACGATTTCTATCTAAGTTGCGTTCCATTCCATCACAATATGGCATTAGGTACAGCAGTTGCATTTGGTAATACGTAGTACGCTTCATCTTATTGATCCCGTCATATGCCCAACTTTATGGCTTTCCTGGACTAAACCATAACTTTCTGAGCCTGTAGTTGTTATAGCGGATGTAGCTTTCATCGCCAATCATAATAGGCTATAGAAGACTATTATTTTCCCTGGTAAACATTGAAACCGCGATTTTAAGATGGACCGAAATTACATTCTCTGTCGATTCGTGTAATATTCGCTCAATTATTAGGACCTTTTGATCGAATTTAAACGTCTCTAAGCTGTATCATAGTTCTGAGTCCTCTCTCGCGTTTGAGCTCTATTTCCATTCAATAACATTTGAAATATATTGCTTTCGGACATCAAAATCAACATTTTCAAATATTTTAAACCAGAATCAACAATTGGGAGATGATGAAGCAGCGTCATCTGAGTTTCTAAAATGTTTAATATACCCAATACTGAATAACTCCACAATACTATCTAGAACAGTGTTATCATATTCAATATAAATATTTTATTAAATTATATGATTATATGATTACAAGGAACTAGAAGTATAACAGTAGAGGATTATTCCGAGTTCATGTATATAGGTGAAAGGTTGTTATTCTCTGGATTCATGTTGCAATAAAGAGAAGATGGACAGTATTGTAATATCAGATAAGTGCATAATTTAAGTGTGTGTTTTTTAAATATTATTCGAGTAAGAGTGGTTGAAGACTTGAGAATTCATTCGTAATGCTTATTCGGAGTGGTCGTTTTAAGCTGTCGGTCTCCACACACGTGCCCATCGATTTTGCATATCCGCGGCTTTCGCCGTTTCGGCGGTTAAAGTTTATTTTGAGATACGTTTAGATTTCGGGCGTAGATTCTGGACTTGGATTTACTGTTATGGCACCGACCAACGGTCGAATCCGTATAACGACCGGTTAGATTCTTCGACTTAATGGGTCCCGAGGTTCCGCAACGTCTAAATATACGGCGGCCAACGCGGCCCCGCGTTCTGCCGTTGCGGTCGTCGCATTTCGACGTCGATATTTTGTTTTGTCGCTCTCGACGTGGCCTACTATGGATTTGATATTGCACCGCATATATTTAGAAAATTAACCCGGTTTGTAAATTTAGTACACCGACAAGTATACATATAATAGGATGTTTTGCAATAAATTTTGTATTCGATGATAGATGGCACTGTATTTTACGGCGGACTATCGGTTCATCGGTTAACCAATGCAAAATTAACAAAAGCCTTAGCAATCTAATTAGATGACCTGAATAATATTTTCGTTCAACTATTGTATGAGCATCGTCAATCAATAGAGGGCGCTTGGGAGGAGAGTTACCAACTATAGTAGTTAAAACGCTCTTGTTGGTGCCGCAGGACCTGTAATATTCTGTCTTGAATCTCCTTTTTTCTTACTTTTTTGCCAACAGTGCATGCGTGTTTGATTGAGGTATCTTAAATGGATAGCTTTATTTCAAATACAACCTGGGAAAGAAATAAGTAAAATTTGTCTTAATGTAAAGTTGCAATAGTGCCCATGCCTTGAAAATGAAGAGTAGTAAGGTAAATGTTCGAAATAGTCTGATTTTTTGTTACTATTCGTTACTTACAAACTTACAATTATTCTCTACAGTAACCTAAAACCACGTACTTATCTGCGATGATCCATAAGTCCATACTTAGTATGAAATAAAATAAAAGTTAATAAAACTTGTTTCGGTCTCGGTCTCAAAGATCTCGATGATAAGTAATAACTAAGTAACAGAAATGTATTCTGAAATACTTGTATTATGTTGATATTACTTCTCACAGAACAACCCCATAACAAAATTTAATAGGTCGATATCGGCATCAGCATTTTTGTAGTGAGAACACTACAAATAACGAACGTGAGAGCCTGTTTATACAAGAAAAAGCATAAAAAAAGCAATAAAAATTCCATATCCTTATATAGTTGCCATATTTACAATACTACAAAACAAAAACAACAAAATACAACGATAGCAAAATCCAATACGAATTTAAAAAATCTGAAATGGTTTGATAGCATTATAGATAAAACGGGTTACCATCATTACAATTTTGTATCAAATGACGACTAGAAAGATAGATATCGATCAAGAAGGTATTATTGATACTACTTAGAACTGAATTCTTGGAAGATTACGCTAAGTTATTTTCTTTCCCTGAATATAGTTACAAAAATTTGTTGAAAAACTTTTTTAAACCTTACCACAAATAAGATATAGAGTTTATCTTGATGGGAGTTACTTTTTAATATGTGTTCCGAAGCGAAATATTTGACATGATCAACCTGGTATGGTAGGTTTTATATGAACTTTTTTGATATGGATAATTACAATAACAAATACACATTAAAATCATTAAATGCCCTAGTTCATAAGTTAGTCACAAGTTAGAGTCTAGAGCAACAAAATAAAAAAAAGTTGTCCTATTACACTTATCAATGAAAAAATCAATATACCCAAATAATTATACCAACATTGAACAATTATTATAACAGATGCTGACCAAGAAGGTATTATTGATATCAGATAAAGTAATTTTTTGGTAAATTGCCTACAAGTTTATTTACTCTTTTCTAAACATCGTTATGAAATATCTAAGAAGAATTATCTTACCACAAATAAGAAAACTTGATTATTATGTAAAACCGGATGCAGTGGCTTGAACAGATGTCAGACCATAAACCAGCACATTATACAAAGCGCAATTCTTCTAATGCTATTTAAAAGACAGTATAACAGTTTACATTTTTTCACAATTGCCAATTAATTTATATAATGAGAACTACCCACCACATAAATTATACTTTACTATAATTATTAAATAATATAACTTTAATTACGATTACATAATCATGTTAGCTTTTTATCCTTCAAAGCTTCAAAGACGAATACACTCAAGATGCGTATTGGCAGTGCGTTTGTTTTACAGTTGTAAACACTGACCAGCTATGTGTACCGAAATTGTTTCGTATCGTGTCTAAAACAAGGATGTACAAATGGCCATTTGGTGAATATGTATACTTTTCGTTTTCTCTGCCAATGTTATAACGAGAAGACAAAAATCGTGCAGTTAATTGCTAGTTTTGTTCAATAAATGTCATCAGTATAACTATACTGACGTATTCGAACGACACGTGAGTGTCGAAGCCAGTTCCGCGTACGAACAGTAACTCGATGCCCATTTGTCTAGGTACAAGTGTAAAATTTACCTTAAGAACTTTGTCTTCATCCTCAGCAAGCAATGAAAGTGATTCCATTATAGAAGAAAAACATTTAGCTAATGAAGTAATATTTATCGGACTTAGTATTAAAAAAGTAGTGGCTGACACAAAGTTTCTTATACATATTTTATTTTAAGTTCTATTATTTTTACTTTTCAGTGAGTTTCTTATATATATTTATTTGTTATAAGCTTATATTTCCATTTTTTTTGTTAAAAATATTTTATTATTCTCTTTTTAGTGTTAGATATTTACTTAATAAATTACGCAGTTATTTTTTTTTTGGTATTAAAATGGGTAGGCTATATAAAGTTTCAGCCCATATGAGGAAAAATAGGAATAAAGAAACCATGATTGGAAATAAGGAATGGTTCAGGCCTCGGGTTCCTGTACATTGCCTAGATGATTTGACAAATATTCCAACTAAACTATATCAACAACAAAATGTGCCACGCCGGGAATCGAACTCGCGACCACGTGTGAGCTGAACGCTCTAGCCATTATATCAAGGAATCAGTTACCTGCAATATCCATACGATATCGTTATAGCTCAAAAAGAAAACTGAATGCTTTTTGCACTGAACGACTTCCAATATCCCTTCACATCAGCTCAGTAATAACATTACACCCAAATATCTGATTATTTTAGATTAAAAAATATGTGAAGACTTTGTACGTGTCTCTGAAATTTTTGTACTTCCTCCGGATTCCAGTATCAGATCCTCACTTGGTTCTAATGGGACTACCTCGGAAGTGTACTCTTTCGTATAAAAGAAGAATTTTGAAAATCGGTCCACAATTAACGGAGAAATCGGCGAACATACATAAAAATAATATATACAGTCGAGCATAAAACCTCCTCTTTTTTTGAAGTCGGTTAATTTTGAAACTCCCGACATTAAACCATGTTTTGTGCCAGTTTGAATCAATTCAGCAATATTCTAATTAAAATTATAACCTAATAATCCAGTTAAGGCACGGGAAAGTATCCTTGAGCTTTAATTTATATGATGATATATTCGTGTGATCCATCACGCAAAGTTGGGAACAATATTCTTTCGGCGCTTTCCTAATGCCAGGTCTGGGGAAGTTTCCAGCCATAGTTACGACCCGACTGCTAGTGAGATAAATTGGAGGTTGTCTGCTAATTCCCACGCAGTTATTTCGGTCTGGAATCCCTTCGTATACAAAGACGTAACAAAAATAAGCCACCACCATCTCCATCAGATAAAGAACGAAAAAATTCGATATACGATTCCAGCGGCATCGAAAAAAAAAAACTTGAAATCTAATTATGGAGATGACGAAAAAAATGTTTCTAAGCGCGAGGGGGCAGGAAAGTTCTTCGGTCAGCAGAAATGATGTCTGAGGAAAAAGCAAAAAAAATACACTCCAGATGTTCCGTACCCGCTAGCCCGCGTACATAGTCGATAAAGCTTCAGTGACACTCTGAAGATGATCCACATCCCCATTTTATTACCTTCCTCCTTTTCTGGCCCAATTATTTTAACTGGCTTCCTCTTTAGACTAAAGCCGGAATGATTTGGACGTGTCTAATCTGGAATTATTTGCTGGAGTGGCGGCAATGAGGAATATCCGGTGTTCGTTGTCGGATTTACTCATGAAAGAAGTTAATTTGAAAGTAGGTCAGGTGTGTTGGTGAATAATAAACAAAATATGTGCGCTAGTGAAATATAGTTGTTAAAAAGCATTATTTAACATCATTATTATTTCAACATAAGTAAGTTTAAGTATTTTATGATAATTAGGCTTATGAACTATAGACTGAAAACGACCATCGACTATTTAATAATTGACTACCCGTTACTCTCGACTTTTTTCAGTCGTTATTTTACTTAGTGATTTTACTAATTTTTACTATCGACTCCTCCAGTCAGCTATTTTCGCTTCGATTGACTTAACTACTTTTTACCATCAACTGTTTCAGTCGTGTACTTACAGTTACTACTTTCATATCTATTAATATCATTCGATTGATTTTTAACGTTCTGGCTTTGCTATCCTAGTTGCGACCTTAAAAATAATGTGTCGAATTTATGCTGGATTTAAATGTAATAAAAAAATTATTTTGACTACATTTATGTTATCTTGGAAACTATTGGGACTTTCCTTAACAGCCTTTTTAGATTTTCTAAGTTTCTCGATGTTTGTTCAAGCCTTTTAAATGTAAAAATTCTATCATTCAAGTTTCAGCTATTAATAATATCCTTAATATTAAAATATTCGAATAATAACGATAAATAAAATTATTATCATATTTAAAGGGTGAGATGTTAAAATATTTGATAAAGATTGATTGAGAAGATGCGATACAAATATTTAGTGGTAATTACTCTATTCCTCTTTACAATCAAGTCATACATAACAGGTTAATTGGAAAGTTCCCTGTCTGACACATAGATGGTAGATACTAGAATTAAATCCATATGTTTGTAGTTTGACCTAATCGGCTCACTAGTTTGTGAATTATAGCATTTTGAGTGAGGCAACTTTTGTTATTGTGAAAAAAAAATGGATAAAAGGAATATCGCGTGTTGATAAAATATTGCTTTTGGGAGGGAAAAAATAAAGTTGAAGTAAAAACCTGGCTTGATGCCGAGTTTCCGGATACTGCCAGTAACCACCAAGGATTGATAAGTTTAAATATGGTGAAATGAGCACCGAAGACGGTAAACGCAGTGGACTTCCAAAGATTGTTGTTAAACGAAACGAAAATATTTTAAAAATCCACAAAATGATTTTGAATGAACGTAAATTGAAATTAAATGAAATAGCAGACACTCTAAAATATTAACTAGACGTGTACATCATATCATTCAAGAATATTTGGGTACGAGAAAGCTCTGTGCAAAGTGGGTTTCGCACGATTTCATTTTAAACAAAAAACAACGACGGGTTGATTATTCGGAGCAGTGTATGAAGATGATCAACCGTAATAAACCCGAGTTTTCGCGTCGATATGTGACAATGGATGAAACATGGCTTTTTTATTTCACACCGAAGTCTAGTCGACAGTCATCCGAGTGGACTGCACGCGATGAACCCGCTCCAATGCGTGGGAAAACCTATCATCAACAGAGCGTATTATCAACAATCGGCTGGCAAGGTTATGGCGTCTGAATTTTGAGAATGCATGGAATAATTTTCATTGACCACCTTGAAAAAGGAAAAACCATCAACAGCGATTATTACATAGCGTTATTGGACCGTTGACGAATATAATCTGGCTTCATGCGCACTTGTAAGACTAAACAAATCACTATCAGGCCAACTGAATAAGGTGTTGACATTTGTTGAGTTACCCATAGTATGTTTTAAATGGAAATTAGTAACTAAAAATAATTTTTCGCAAATAGTCGAGAAATTTAGATAGAGAAATAGTTTCTTGCCCGAAAAATCAAGTAAAATGGCGTTTTAAAGAAATGCATGAAATTATTTCGGAGATAAAGCACTGAGAGTGTAGACTACTGTTACTCACTATAAGTAATAGTATGCAAAACTGAAAAATTTCCCATACCTCTTTAGCAGAATGTACGTAAACTATAATATCATATATATGAATTTCTAAATAATATTTAACTAATAAAAAATTATTTCCATATTAGCTAAAACATCTTTTCTTATTATCTAAATTCCATATTGATGACAAAATGTTGATTGTGAACATACATGAACTCTTTTGTTCAAATTAATGTTAATTTGTATCAATACAGTTATAGGAAGAATAAATAATTTAACCTTGTATAAAGAACTCTCAGACCTTTTTAACTATATTTTTAAGAACTGTAACATTTCGATTAATTATTTATTTAATTTTCACACTTCAAAAAACTATAATTTGGTATTTATACATACATATATATACATATGTGGGTGTGTGTGATTATAGGCTATCTGTCTAATGACACACCAAACTAGCATGACCCTTATTATTAGGTATGAAAACTCTATGTTAAAGTTTAAGGTATCTGCGGGACCTCTTCATACATCGTCCCAACTTAAAACCATTAACCCAGATATAAATATCAAGTCGTTAATGCGGACCGCCGCCACTGGTTGACTTTATCGATAGGACGACCCTGCAGATGTCAATTCCCGCTTTCTTGACAATGGCCCCCTGTCCTGTGGGACTTGGACGCTTCACTGCGCCTTTTATACCACCTTCGGCGAACTTTCGCTGACCCTGCTACCGTTCTACTTGGACAGATTTATCGTCGTAGGCATAAATTAACTTCGGCCAAGTTAAAATTATTTATAGGAAAATCTTAGAATGCCGCACATATTATCATAGAGCATATGCCACCCAACTATTTAGTAATTTATTATCATTTCTTTCGTTCCGTTTTAGCATTATCTCTATTTTGTGTAATTTTTGCATATCTTATTTCAACAATTAATACTAGGAATTGAAAGGGGTGAATTGGTGATCTAATTAGAGACAGCTCTATAGTATTTGTAAAAAAATTCTATAGATATTTTATATCAAATTTAGTATTTTTCAAAGATTCAAAAATATGATACATTGTTGATGCTCCATGGTACATTCGTACAGACAATTGGCCTCTATATACTGTACTATATTAACAATGAACCTGAAGGCAGAAACTGGGGACAACTTCATCAAAGACTATGCACAAAGACATATACACATGATCTATCAGCACGTCAATGTTGAAGTCCGCCAGCTTCTAGATAATGATAGCTTGGTGAGAAAATTATATATAGTAGTATTATTTGATCTAGTTCAGTAAAGTTGGAAAAATCTTTATCGTAGAGTAAGTACTAAGAAGTTCAAAAACCGTAAATTAGGATAAAATCAAATAGATTGTTAGTGTAAACTTACTCGAATTCTATAACAAATAGTAAAAATGTATTTAATATTCGGTACTACATGTATAGTCTACTCAACTTTTTTTTTATATGCGTCATCAATATGCTTAATGTATTGCCTGCCGCAATTTGAAAATTTTTATTCTACTTAAAAAGATAGACAATGCTGTCTGATTTGTACGAATACGAATGAACCTGTCAAAGTCGTCCGGTTGTCAGACGTACGCAAAATTATTCAAAATATTAGTCATAATTACTACAGGTTATAAACTAGCAGGCGTTATTTATAACGCTTTGATTATTTTGATAAATTTTAAATCGCTCCATAATATATCACGTTGTTTGAATATAAGTTATTTCGAAAGGAAACGAGATAATGAAGGCCTTTTGCCCGTAAATTCCATTAGAGAGGTGATTATTGATGATATTAAATATTATAAGTTGCTGCAATTTTATTGAAAATGTTTATTAGCATGTTGCTGCTGCGCTGAATATTAGTGCGGGTACTGTGAATAACATCGCTTACAAAATGAAAAACAATACGTTAGATACAACCAAGAATGCCCGTCTACATACGAAGTGGGTGATGAATCTTTACCATCTTGATATTGGCTCTATTCGAGATCAAATATACGAAACGTATAAGAACAGTGAGTACAAACAATTTTATCGATAAAAACATAATTCAATAAAATTATTTCAGAGAAAAATGTTAGTCTGAAAATATGCATGCAATAGTTAGGGACATGCAGCTTTTTGAGGGAGCAAATAGATCCCTCCATACACTCTTACAGGGAAAAGAATTTAATTGGTATAAATATAACCCACCACCAAGAGGTCTAATGGAACTTCTAGAAAATAATTCAATTTTTAATGGCGTACAATAAAATCAAGGAAGATAAATTATATGAATTTGTTTATCTTGATGAAACTTAGATATTTCAAAATGGTTCATTGAGGTAGTCTTGGCGAGACAGTAATAAAAAAAGTGTAAAGACAACAAAAATTGACGCAAAAAGGTAAAAGTTACAATAGCATTTGATTAGGTTTTGTTGATACTTAATAATTAATTGCAGATATATTGTTATTCACGCATGGAATATTAATGGTTTTATTCCTGTGCAGAATTAGTGTTTTTCTCCAAATCCATGGGCGACTACCATGGAGAAATGAACCATAACGTGTTTTTGTTATGGTTTGAAAATTATTTTTTAAAAATCCTCGAGGAACCATCACTTATTATTTTAGACAGTGACACATATCATGCAGACTGGTGAAAAAAATTCCAACAATAGCATCAACAAAAGCTGTAATGAAAGAAAGGCTTTCAAAACATGAATTAAATTTTGAAGAGACAATGCTAGAAACTCACTATGCCGAATTTCAAATTGTTACTAGGTAAATATAAATGAAATGTTTTTTTTGCTTTTTTGCAATTTACTTTTTTTAGAAATAAGCCCGAAAAAGATATATAGTAAATCATATGGCTGAAAATATGGTCATATAGAATTATGACTGGATATCACTGTATATACAATCCAATCGAGTTGATATAAAGGGTGACAAAGACTCATTATAATAGACATGCTGGTCGAGAAGGATATTCCCTCAAGAACCCTTTGGATACGTGGAAAGAAGCATTGTCGACCATAACACCTTTGGTTTGGATGAACTCGATAAGATATACCGAGGAAGTACTGATAAATGGTGGATTGTGAAAACGTTTTAGAGAGATTGGAAATTAACAGTTTGGTAATTGATTTGGACAGTGACTCCGAAAGTCAAAGTAACTAAAAGAAACTTTCAGGATATGTAATAATGCTGTGCAATGCTGGAAATTCCTGAGATAGAGTCATGAGAGGGGAAACAACTAAAGGTATGCACATAATTAATAGAATATAACTGTAGAAAATGGTATTGCAGCGCGTGAAAGATTTGTGTGCACAGATATGATTGTAATTGTTCAGAGTTAAATATGAGCATTAGGTTAGAATGTATAAGGAGACAATGAATATTAACTATTTTGCAGATATGGCAAATGCATTAGGCAGAATTCAGTGATTAATTTTATAAAGAATGGTGTACACAGGTAATAGCAGAAGAAATGAACTTGCAGTGATATCAGTATGACTTAACAAGTAAACACACCATTGAAGGAAGCAGGAACTAAACGTAAAAAGTAAATATGCTCTCAAATGAAAGAAAAAAAAAATTTTGATATATAATTGTTAATTAGGTGGATTAGACCTCCAGATGCATACTGCTACATAAAAAAACGCGCCTAGAACTCTACCTCATGGGTGGTACGGAAAAGAGTTCAATGTAAATATAATAAAACTCGAAACTACAAACTGTAATACCTGTGTTCTTAATTGTACTTGTCCTTGTAGAAGTCCTTCGATTATATATGCATTATATGTAATATAATGTTAAAATAAATTATATTATAAACAGTATTTTTGTTTAATTATTTTATTTAGATTAGAATTTCGTTGTATGTCAAAGCCAAGTCGAACTAAATATCACACTTGATGACATATATATTTAGGCATATAGAAATAAACTTTAAATAGACTATATGTTATTTTCTTATATTATATCTTTAATTATATTTAGAATCTTGCTTTACTCACTAATACTTATTAAAATAGTCTCCAAATCGTACTCCTGAGTGTTCCTGCCAAAAGTGGAACCACCTACTTAAGACCCATTTTAGAAGGCTTATATAACCCTACTACTGGCGTAACTTGAATCGCCATTCAAGACTTCTTGGCGGATTTGTTTCGGGTGGTATTTTATAAATTACAGTACACTATAAATACATAATGTAATATATAAGACGAAGTTAGGGACTATGTTCTAAAATAAAGTTCAAGGAACAATAACGTGCATGGCATGAGCAGTTTGAGATGGTTGGAAGTTGCTGAAACTGCAGTGTATGTACCCTGAGGAACTCCAGAAAAACAAACTGAAAAACCGCGATTGTAGTTTTAGATCAATACAATAAACTTGCATCATAGTGTTCAAGGGTTTTTAGGGCTTTTACAATATTTTCACTCCGCACATTCATTCCCTCTCAGTTCAGAGCCCAGAATCTTAGCTAATATATGATTGAGAATGCCAAACTGTTGACTCTAGCAAAATCCCAGAGGACTTAATGGAATTTGGGTCGGTGAGCATGTGAAATTGGGTTTTAGAATCTTAAATTCTAAGCCTTTATCCATTTTATATCTAAGCTACTCAATCAGAATGTTTTCCTATTCAACTTAGTTTGCCTTAATCACATTTTTCAAAAGGCATAATAATATAATATTATTTCTATTATTATGGCTCGATTCTTCAACTTTTCTCTTTTTTTTGAAATTTATAAACTTAATAGAAAAAATATATTAGGTTTTTGTATGTGTTCTGATCATTTTTTAATTTACCAACTTAGAAATTATCCCAGAAGCCTCTAGTATTACTTAGCCTAGTCTCTGGCGTGATTGTGATGATTCACCTTTTCGAATTTTATACTCTTGCCTTTCGCATGTTGCCTATGGCAAGAGTAGAAGGACCCTCCTGTCGGCTTGCCGAGTTGCCAACAAAGCCCTTCGAATCCATCAGTTTGACGAAATTTAAAAAAAAAAAAATGCCTCTATTATTAAATGTTTCGACCGAAGATCTACCACAAAAAATATCATCCATAAAAAACAGCAACAAAGTTATATAAATAACCAATGACTGAATCAATGCGGCCACAAAGAGAATTTAAAACACCGAAAAAACTTGAAACATTTATTTGATAAACCAGCCAAAATAAAAAAAGAATACTGCAATATTTTGTTAAATTTTTGATGAAATTCAAATAGAGATAGATGATTGAATGTCTAGCCGTATTTAGGTCCCTTTTTTACCCGAAATAAAATGGGGAAAAACACCGAGCGGAAAAAAAACAAACAAAAGCACGCTACGAATTCGAACTCTGGCATTTGTTTCGTTTCACCAGTTATTGCTATTATTCAACAATTTTTACTGAAATAATATTTCCGATAATGTTAGCACTGAGAAAATATCATCTCTAATTATATAGGTTTATTTTTTACCTGAATTAATAAATTAATAAATACATATACCCTCTGTTTCAAACTAATTTAAGCGTAATCATTTTTACACTTACTTTGTAACTATTCATAACACAGGTTTGTGTCGTTGACAGTTTTCAATATTTTTTGGTATACTGAAAATGAAAATAATATAAAATAATATGGAAAAAGTTTCGGGCAAGACTCCACAATCGATAGTTGACATCTGTGCTTTCTGTTTTGTTAATTTTCGTTTTTTTTAAATATATTCCTATATATTTTTATATATTAAGTTTCCCTTTTACTAGTGAGGGTTTAACTGGACTGGACCCACAGTTTAACGTGGGTTCAGAACCACGGTACTCGGCATTAAGCCCACCGACTGACTAGTGACCAACTTAGAGACCATCCTAGAAGACATCCGGTCTTACCCAGCCTGGTTTTTGGCATGAATGGGATGGATTTTCCACTGTTCTCTATATAGACATTTGCAATGGCAATCACGTATATACATAATAACGTTTTATGTGTATGGGATAGCACACACCGAGCAAATCACTAGAGTAAATAGATTTAGATGCCGACGAAAAATAAAGTTGATAAAAAAGACGCCCTCCAAGAAGTATTAGTACCTCCACATAAAATTATTTTACCACTGCTGCATATAAAGTTAGGATTGATAGAACAATTTCCAAACTCACTTTTTAAAGATGGTTTAAAAGCTTCAAGACTCCTCAGAAACGATCCATAACTCATCACAACTATGACTGATCCTCAAAAAAGAGGGTGGAGGATTTCACCGGAACATTAAAGAGATAGACAAGAAATACCAAGGCATATAGAGCATATATCAGACTCATATTAGGATGCCTCAGGAGGAAGTTTCAGATTCTTGCAACAAGCAGTATATACAAAGATCAATGAGTCAATGTAATTCATTGCAGTTTTAAGTTCTTGGATGATGTTTAATTGTTTTTTCTATGGTCAATTTTACAAAAAAAGGAAAGATTTTTTATATATTATATATAGCGTGGTTACCGGTGTGACTGGAATCATTTTCTTTGTCGGATTTTGCACTCCTGCCTAAGAACAATTACAAATATTAAAGAATAATATATATAAATTCACGACCATGATGATGATACTTCGATTATAGCTGTCGGAGACAATAGTGAAGAAGCCTCACTAAAATTACAAACAGGCAAATGACAATATAAATAATTGGACACAAGCCTGGAAAATAAAAATTAATAAATGTAAATATGTACATGTGCAGTTCACATATAAACAGACCGTACAAGCCCCAGCAACATTAAATAATACTATCATTCCATATAGCTACAAAGTTAAATATCTCGGAATGAATCTCGATGCAAAACTTCGCTGGAAGCAACATACAAAGAAGAAAAGAAAAGAACTGAAATTGAGATACAGGAAAATGTACTGGCTAATTGTAACGACTACTAATAATATATTAATTAAATAACAAAAATTTTTTTTTATAAAATTACTAGTTTAACACAGTAAACCAAATCCTCAAGACACGTGTCGTCCCATAACAAATTAATTGTCGGATTCAATAGAAATTCGAATTCGAAAACATAAATATTATGTCACACAACCTACAAAACAGCTTTTAGATTTTTTGAAGACCTGTAGTATTATTTCAACCCGGAGGCATTTGATAATACAGCCCTGACATACCTGCTACATGAAATTCTACGAACTGGCTACTAACTTTAAGGTTGTATATCCAAAACTTTATAATTTATTTTAGTACAAATAACTTTACTTTTAAAAAAAATATAGCCGTTTGTAAAAACAAGAAGAATTATCAATTATTGATTTTCATTTTTCCCAGAAGAATGGTGAATAAGGCTTATCAAAACAACTTTCCGTTTAATTGTACTATGTTCTTAGCCATACAGTTATTTAATTTAAAGAAGTTATTCAAATTTTTTGTCCAAAACTCGACGTGCACATAATCTAATAATGATAATCATACATATACATCTCAAATCTAACTATACTAATGCATATTTTGAACCCTTCTTATATCCAATTTTTGTTCTCGCAATATTTGTGGATTCTTAAAGCTCATAGCCTTATAGCATTGATTAGCATAAGGTACATAAGTTGTTCATCACAATTTAATGACGAATCTTAGATCTAATATGTAAAAATATATATCTGGTAAAAGATATAATTTAGTAACAAAATCTATGTTTTTTGCAATATTATGACCTCGATAATGGTGAAACGAAGGTATATATAAATGTGAAGAATCCTTATGGTTCTGGTACTGTAACATCCAACCAAACGCAGTTTCGCTTTGGTCAATTCCATAGCGATCATTAGAATGTTAAATATGAACAACGCTTGGAAAATCCAATTGTGGATGATCCAGATAACATCAAGACCACCGCTGATATCGACCATCACATAAGCACTGATTATATTGAGCTAGGAGCAGTATTGCACCAAAACCAATTTGGAAATATTTGGAATTAATGGATGCAAAAGAGGCTGGGTACAGAGGTACAGCACGAGTTAAACTAATCATAGTGAATAGAATTGCCATCTCCGGATAGGGTATTAAGCATGGTGAATTGCGATGTAGAATAGCTTACTTACACCAAACTCAACTATAGCAAAATTGTAATTAAAGAGAGATGAACAGTTACAAAGAGTGGCCGAGCGAGTATAGGAATGTTCATCTGGTTGGTCGAAATGTGTGGCTGTCGATGCTATTGTTTATCCGAACATTCATTACTATTTTGAGGAAGGAATTCACACAAGAACTGAAAACACTCGTTGAATAATAGATTGCATTATTAAATGATACATGTGGTTGACGGGAGAATGGACAGGATATTAGGTTAGGTGAAGGAAGTACGGTAACGCTGTTGAAGTGGTACTGTTACAAGGGGATAGAGAAAAGAGCGAATCGTTATCGTAGTGGCCTTTTATAGAGTACCACGATAACGTCTTTGGCTTTTCTTATGAATTTATGAGCGATCGTTTCTGATTAATAAAACAATTTTGTGCTTCTCCTTCTAGATGATTTACCATACAAATAAGGCTTCTTTGTAAATAATACAAAATACACAAACAATCTGTTCAACCATGGTCTTCTTATTTATGTACTATATATAATACGTCAATAGTTTTGTTTCTTTGGTTCTGTTTTATTAGAGTATTCAAAAAGGTAGCGGAAATGAAACGGAAAATTTTGTGAACCAAAATGAAAAAACGGATTTGTATTGACATCTTGTATGGGCCTACTGCAAAAACCCTACAATGATAGATTACTGTGGCTTTCTGGAAATAATGCAAAATATGTTTCTGTGGCAATTCATATACTCGTATTTGTTCGATGAAAGTCTAGAGAAAATACGAAGCATATTTTAACCGTCCTGTTCGGAATCAAGACATGGGCTCCACATATTGCTTGTAATAATTGTAAAAGATGTTTGGAAGGTAATCAGCAAATTTTAATTAAATGGTGAATTAAATATAATAGGCATATTAAATTCTAGTTCTATATTTTAGCGTTTCAGAAGCGTTTGAATACTTGAGGAATTTTTTTCCGAAATTATCAGGAATAAAAGTTAAGGCTGGGGTTTTTGTTGGTCTGTAAATCAGACAGATTTTCGCCAATGAAAAATTTCCAACGCTGCTGAATCGTACTCAAAAAGCGAGTTGTTGTTTCTTCAAAGCAGTGATTATAAGCTTCGATAAACGTTGTCAAGGCCAATAAAATGAAAACATGATGGGAGACTATACTTAGGGTTTATTAAGAGATAGTACCTATGAACATAAAAGAAGAAGTAAAAGCTTACACTTTTAAATTATTTTCTACATTTTTGTAAGTTTTTTGATAGTAAAACTTAATAAAAATAATAAAAATTTTCATTTAAATGGTTTCATTTTCAATTAAAAATTAACAGCACAGATTTTGTGAAATATCGTTCAAGCGGTTTCCTAAATAAAAAACCTTTTCATTATATATGTTTTTTTTGTCTACTACTACTAAACTTCGACTAAAAATAGAGTATTTACAAAGTTTATTATTCTCCTAACCCGTAGACCATCAGCATTTAAGAAGAAATAATCAAATTTAATCACTTCAATTAAGACATTTCAGTGAGAACAAACGACGGAAATTGTGTTGTACACCTTACACATAAAAATAAACTTTCGATTCCCATCGGAAGAACAACAAAATTATTTTTGCCCTCGTCTCCATAACTAAAAAGAAATTAACGAGTCCAAGAAAACAGAACATGGAAAAGTTTACATTTTCTCGTCGAAGGATTCGTTATTTTCTTTTGTGTCAACTTGATGAACGTTTTAAATAGCAGTCTATTTCAATAAAACGCCGCGAAGGATTTGTTTGTCTGTTAGTGTCTTATTTCCAATCGAGTTTATTTACGTTTATGTTGTTTTCGATCGGAGGGTTTTTTCTTCCTCGCCTCTGTCCTGGTTCTGGCTCTTCTTCTGTTCGACTCGATCGATTCTTCCAAATAAATTTTTTGCCTTCGATGGCTATTCAATTTGCTCTTTCTGAACAGATTTATTTTATTTACTTGGAAAGTTTCATGGCCCACTTCGAGGACTAAAATAAACTTTTTTTTTCCTAGCTATCACCATTTTCGTTTTCTTATGGTTCCCGGCGTAAGCTGTCTGCTTTAATGTGTTGATATAATCAGATTGTGTCGGTTCACACTTTTGTATCGGTTTATTTATTTTCCATATATAACCATAAAATGTCTTTTTCTTCTACTAAAGGAAAATTATTAGTGTTTTAACTTTTACTATTTTAAGTTAACGGTTAATGATTTAGTAATAGTTGTGAATCTTATGATTATATAAAACAGTAGTAAATAAATTAAAATTGTATAAAACAAGAATAGGAACGGAGTAAATTATCTGCCCTTGTATTACCGATTCTTCAATATATAGTCCACTCAAAGTTTATTTGTACATACGTTGTCAGGATGTTGAAGCAAAAAGAGACATAATGTTGTATGATAAGTTCAAAAGTGAAACCGAACTAGACTGTCAAAGTTATAGCTACTACAGTTTATAAACCTTCAAACGTGTTTTGTTTATTTTAATAAAATTTAAATCGCAGCGAAAACAAGATTAGAGATAGAGATTCCTCTACAATTTTATTGAAAATATATTTAGCGTGTTTCTGTTGCCCTGAATATTATTGGGTGTACTGTGATTGACATCGCTTACAAAATGAAGAAAAATATGTTTTATTCAACCTAGAAAACTCGTTTACATACGAAGTGGGTGATTAGTCTTGAATTCTCTATTTGACAATATTGATATATCATATAATATTATATGACATAATAATGATATATATTTGATCTCCATTCTAGATCAAATATATGAACTGTATAAGAACACTGTATACAAGAACACTGAAAGTATACATAAAATATTTAGGAATATGTAGAATATTGAGGGTTGTAAGACGTCCCTTCAACGCTCTTATGAGGCATGGGATTTAAAAGGTGTAAAGATAACACTCGAAGACATCTAATGGAACTTCCAGACATTGCCGTAAAAAGAATTCAATTTTTAAAGTAGGGTATCTTAATAAAACTTAAATATTTCAAAATAGTTTATTAGAACACTCTTGGCAAGACAGTAACAAAAAAGTTGATCTCTGTTCGAGATCAAATATATGAACTGTATAAGAACACTGAGTACATAAACTATTTTATCGATATAAACAATAATTTTATAAAATTATATCAGAGAAAATTGGTAATCTGGAAAGTATACATAAAATATTTAGGAATATGTAGAATATTAAGTGCTTGTAAGACATACCTTGAATACTCTTATGGGGCATGGGATTTAAATGGTGTAAAGATAACCCTCGAAGACGTCTAATGAAACTTCCAGACATTGACTTTAAAAGAATTCAATTTTAAAAGTATGGTATCTTCATAAAACTTGAATATTGCAAAATAGTTTATTAGAACACTCTTGGCAAGACAGTAACAAAAAAGTTGATCTCTATTCGAGATCAAATATATGAACTGTATAAGAACACTGAGTACACAAACTATTTTATCGATATAAACATAATTTTATAAAATTATATCAGAGAAAATTGGTAATATGGAAAGTATACATAAAATATTTAGGAATATGTAGAATATTGAGTGCTGTAAGACATACCTTGAATACTCTTATGGGGCATGGGATTTAAATAGTGTAAAGATAACCCTCGAAGACGTCTAATGGAACTTCCAGACATTGACTTTAAAAGAATTCAATTTTAAAAGTATGGTATATTCATGAAACTTGGATATTTCAAATGGCTCAAAATAGTTCATTAGAACACTCTTGGCAAGACAGTAACAAAAAAGTATAAAGACAACAAAAAATTATGGAAAAAGGTAAAAGTTACAATTGAATTTGAATTTGTATCACCCTTGATGGGAATTATACTGAATAAAGAAATTAATTTTGCCAAAAAAATGTGTTTTACTATGGTAGGCCGGGGAATTTTCAATTGACTTGTTAGGAGTTGTAAAGAAAATACATCTTTATTTAGAGTATTTTTACTCTTTTATGGCACACAAAATATATTTCTCACATGTGTAACATATTAGAGTTCTCTAGAAAATTATTTTAGCAGACACGTAAATTGTACTAACCTGTAGACTATTGCTTCAATAACAAAAAAAATAACAACTTATTTTGTGTATCTGATTGGATAAGAAACAACATCCCGTTTTTTAATTTTTTTGTGTTTCCTTCCGCCAGAATAGAAAAATATTAGTGCTAAATGTGCTAATTAGAGACAGTCTGTTATTATAAACAAAAAACAATTATTCTTGCTATATGATGACAATAACGTGAGAATATATTACAGAGTACAATAATTTAGTGGAATAGTAAAATGACAACCTATTTTTTAGGTGTAGTTATTACATGTATATATAATACCTCATTACCACTATTGTTCTCTATATACGTAGTTTCTGGTCCATACATATGACAAATTAATGGTCTTTTCACCATATCCACAGGAATTAAATGGTTCGTAATCGGTGGAATTGCATTTAGACTATAATTTATGCCCAACACACTCTGGGTCGCGAGTGTGTATGTGTATGTGTTTTCAGTTGTTCCTGTTCAGTTGTTTTCCGCCTGTCACGATTTTTCACCACAGACCATTTGCCTGTTTGGTGTCCGTTTTCATTTTTTTTATCTCTCGCTTGGCTGGTCACTTTTAATTGTCAACCGACTATTTGATAGCGGCTACAAATGCTGTTGGAATACGCACCGTATTCATTTGACTCCAGTCGAGTTATTTATATTTAGACACGTCACCAGGTACTTTTTTAAAACCAATTTCAACGTTAGGCTTTGTGTCGTTGTGATTGTAAATAAAATTAAATTAGACTACATAAGCATTAGTAAAAATCAGTATACACGTTTGTTAAAAGAACTTTTTATAGTTATGTCTATTTTTTTTTAATGTTAATATGGACAAAAATGACACATCACTTAAGAAATACAAAGACACCTAAAGTGAAGAATTTCCTTTATAAGAGGTGTTTAAAACAATGGGAAAAGTTTGTCAAAATTAGCGGCGAAATATTTAAAGAATGGGCAAACTGTTAAATAGAAAGATTAAAAAGATTCAAAATTTCGTAGCTAGTAATGGCTGCTTTCTATATTGCTACAACAACTTAATACAACATGTGGAATTGAGTTGCTGTTTATATTTCCTAAGAACTATTATTAGCACAATCCGAATTAATTCAACCATTTAAAATTAATGAAAATAATTAATGAGGTAGATTAAAGAACAGAAGAAACTGTAATCCGATGAATGTGATCTTTATTGTAATATTTTACTAGATCAAAACATATTATGCATAGTTTGAAATGTCTGCTCTGTCTAGGAAGCCAGGAAAACAACTACTAACGTTCCAAGTGTGTACCAGTACTACTAGTTCATGTAAAGTAACACCAATGATAATTGGTAAAGCAAAGAATCCGCGTTGTTTTAAAATGTCAATATCCATGATTACTATAATTTTTCTAGAACTCTTCAGATGAGAAACAGTATGTTTTATTCCTGAAGTGGCTTCAGAAGTACTTTGTCCCTTAGCTGCTATAATGATTTTTTAATCACAAATGTTCCATTCATGATTTATAGATAGATACAATTTGGCTGAAAAATATACAACAGAGCGTCCCAGGAAAAGCGTTGTTACTGTTAGGTCATTTAGTCATCATTCAAGAGAAACTGAAGAGGAGCCAATCCGGAATCTTTGTTAAGGTGTTCTTGGATCTTGCTACCTTATTTAAAATAATATATATAATAATAATTTATGGAATGAAGATAAGCAGATAAATGACAATAAGGTGGAAGATATGGACAGTGAGGACGACTTGACAAAATTTAAAATTTTAGAGTTGACTCTAAGAAAACAATTCTTATACATGGATGTTTTAGTTCTTCGTACATTACAGAAATAGGCATTACAAAAGAATGCTAAACACATATGTGTAAATATTAATAATTTTTAAAATATATTACTTGCTATAAATATCTATGTAAATATTAATACTTTTAAAAAAAGTTGATCATTTTAATCCCTTGCATACGTTCGTTAATATTCGATAATTTGAAATACACTTATTTTATATTAGTGCACATTAACTAACGCTTGCTACATATAATATAGTGTCTGAAAAGTCCCGAGTTTAATACATAGGTAAGGCTAGTTTTATTACATTCCCCGCTTTTTCAGTTCCTTTCTATGCTTCTAAAAAAAGCTGTTATAATTTCACGACATTCTGCTCACAAGTTTGTGGGTTATTATGCCAAGAGTGACACTACTTTCGATATTTTCAAAACAGTGGATCAGATACAATTTCGTGTTTTAATATTACACTTCTTCTTGATGGGGAAAATACCACTCGAGCAAAGCAATGACCTGAAAAGTATTATAAGGACTCCGCTCCATCAGAAACTGTATACTTAGTCGTTGAGACACCGATGATGTAGGACGCGGTGGATGTCCAAATGAGGTGGTAATACTAGAAAATATCAAAGAAATCGACAAAATCATTTTGAATGGTTAAAAAATGTAGTTCCGTGAGTTAGCTAACATCATAACAATTTTAAAAGAATGTGTTGGTTTTATATTACATGCTCTGTTCAGAATGGGTGCCGCGTTTGCTCACTGTTGACCAAAAAGAAGAACATGTTGATGATTATGAGTAGTGTTTGACCATGTTTAAATGTAACAGATCCGAATTCTTGTCGATATGTTACAATGGATGAAACATAGATCCATCACTTCACTTCAGAATCACTTATTACTTAGACTTATTTTGAGGCAAAATATGTTTTCTTACGCCCGGGAATGTTCAGCTTATGTATCACGTTTAATGATATTTATTTACATTTGTCGACAACTTCCAATATCTGTACTCTATATGAGGTATGTTTCTATAATGCTATTAATAATGTGTATGATATATTGATGCTTTGATAAGGTTGCTATGCCTGGCACTCAATTTATTTCTTTTTTAATTTTTTTAGTCATATATACCTAGTCAACTAAAGCGCTTAATTATTTAAGAACTCTAACCACAACTTCATAATGGGATTTAATGTTATTATGATATTAATTACATTACACTGACAGGTGACTGATAGTAATGACAAACATACTAAGATGAAGTATGGCACCAGTATATGACTTATAGAATTTTGTACTTTTATGTTATTCTTTTATTACTATGATTTAATTATTATATTTTATACTTTATAATTACAACCACAAAACGCTATTAGCTTTTGTTCAATAGTGGTTTAAACCGCATTGAAAAAATTAGTGGATTATGTAGAATACATTTAAATAGAACACTGGAATACTTTCTGAACAAACTCGCCACCCGATGAAACTCATCGAGTTGGACAGGAAGAAATCAGTAGATATCAACACAAAAGACAGATACTAACGCTAAGCGTTGTGACTACAAAACTGCAGCTTATAAAGATATCACTTACACGGACTGCAAAATAGCATCAATAAAGTTGCCATTCATGTTAATAATCTGTTGTTAAGTGATTGAATTGTAATGAATGGTAAATGAATCTCGTCTTCAGCATAAATAAAAAAAAATTAAATGCCCCAGAACTCAGAATGGTTTTCAATACCGACGAATCTGTGGACTATTTTCCACAGATTCGTCGATCACCTCTTCATTTGACGAAATGTCTTCGACGATGTCTTACGAGCTAGCATTCTTTTGAGATCTGAGAACAGGAAATAGTCGCTGGGAGCCAGATCTGGAGAATGCGGTGGATAAGGAAGTAATTCGAAGCCCAATTCAGGGATTTTTGACACGGTACATTGTCTTGGTGAACCAGAACTTTCTTTTTCTTCAAATGCGGCCGTTTTTGGAGATTTCGTCCTCCAAACAGTCCAATAACGCTATTCAATAGTCCGTGGTAATTGTCCTTCCATTTCAAGGTAGTCAGTGAAAATTACTCCATGCACATCCCAAAATACAGAAGCGATAAACTTGCCAGCAGACTGTTGCGTATTTCCACGCTTTGGAGTAGGTTCATGTGTGCAGTCCACTCAGATGACTGTCGATTGGACTTCGGAGTGAAATGATGGAGCCATGTTTCATCTATTGTCACATATCGATGCAAAAACTCGCATTTATTATGCTTATCATCTTCAAACACTGCTCCGAATCATCAACTCGTCGTTGTTTTAGGTCAAAAGTGAGCTCGTGCAGCACCTACTACAAAATCATTTTGTGGATTGTTCTAATATTTTCGTTGGTAACAACCTCTTTTGGACGTCCACTGCGTTCACCGCCTTCGGTGCTTATTTCACCACGTCTAAAGTTAGCATACCAATCCTGATGGTTGATTTTCTTGGAGCAGTGTTCGGAAACTCGACATCAGACCAAGTTTTTGTTTCAACTGTATTTTTTCCTTTCAAAAAGCAATATTTTATCAAGACGCGAAATTCCTTTTATCCATTTTTTATAACAATAACAAAAGTTGCTTCACTCAAAATGCTATAATTCACAAACTAATGATCCGACAGCTGTCAAATTTATACAGACATCTTTAGAGGGTTAGGGCTAACTAAAGACCATATGGATTTAATTCTAGTAGTGCCATCTATTTGTCAGGCCCGGAACTTTTCATTTGATTCATTATATTCATCTTTGAACTCCAACAAAGATATTCCCTATATAGTTATAAACATGGATTACTGTTTTATGGAATTAATGGTTATACATCTATAACAATATTTCGAAAATTATGTTATTAATACACGCACATGTTGATGTCTCTCGCCGACAGAACCCAGACACCCATTCTCATTTTTCTATCCCGATATGGCGCCAACGAAAAAGCCGCCATCCGCACGATAGCTCCCGGTGGCGGTTCGCAAAAATATCGACGAGCGTGCTTAACCGTAATTATACGTAGTCGGTCCGTTAATTAAGATCTTGTTTAGCTGAAAACATTTCCATTTAAATTGGAACCGTCCCGAACTTATTACCCCATAAACTGTCAGCAAGTTTTGATTAAGCAAAGCTTCCATGATTAATCTTGGATAGTTTCCGGGGACGTGGGGGCGGGAAGGGCGCGCGCGGATATCCTCGTCGGGTTCGTGCCGCTATGTGTTGTTGCGTTGATGATCCGAGAGTGTGTCCTTAGTATTGGGAAGGGTCAACGCAATACGGTTAATGGATAAAGTTAGTATTTTCGAGAAAGAGAAAGCGAGATATTTTTTTATATCTAATCAGAACTGCTGATTTTTATTAATGAAAAGTCAAAATTGATTAATGACAAATTTATTAATGAATAATTAAAATAAACCTAGCGAAATAAATGCCGATATGAGTTTAAACGAAGCATATTATTTGAAATAATAAAAAATAAAAAATATCGGCTACATTAGAATAAAGAGGCTAGGGATATTAAAGAGGGACAGAGATATTTGTAACAATAATTTGAAAAATATACAAGATAAATAACAATGTCGTCATCATAAAATCAAAAATCTTCATGAAAAAAAGGTGTTAGTTTAAACCAATCTGTGTTTATAATCTAGTCTGCCTCTATGGAGCACAGGTGTAGTACAAGTACGTTGCTAAGAGGCAACTTGCACTACTCCAAGTGTTGCAATCTAAAAAACTCCGGTGGTTACTCAATGCTCCATGGT
This sequence comes from Rhynchophorus ferrugineus, assembly GCF_030347505.1. Lineage (NCBI taxonomy): Eukaryota > Metazoa > Arthropoda > Insecta > Coleoptera > Curculionidae > Rhynchophorus > Rhynchophorus ferrugineus. The sequence goes on along the minus strand of NW_027472580.1, from coordinate 81,234,768 downwards.
TTATGAAGTACGTGAACATCCATCTTGAGACAAACATCTTATTCGTGTAAAGCTTAACAAATATGGCCAGTGTGAGAATCTCCTTTACAACGTTATAATTTGCAAGACCGTTGATAACATCCCTGCGTCCTCTCTATTAGCAGCAGGTAGCGGAAGTGCGGCTATCCCAATCCTACTCTGGGGTATCTGTAACCCGCAAAACTCCAAAATGTCCTAAATTAAAAATAGCATCAGCTAAAGACCATTTGATACTAGCTGAGCAACATTGTTCATTAAAAAATCTTCCTTCGTTTATGCGTAAGTTCTCAACAGTGGACAACTTATGTCCGCATATCTGTGTATGTATTTTCCTCCCGAAAATTAAAATGAGAAAGTGGATAAACTCAATGCAGCAACGTAAATTCTTAGAGTCGGTGGCCACCACACGTGAGCGAATAGCCTTACGGATTCTCAAAACTCATATCATGATGATATATATATATATATATATATATATATATATATGTATATATATATATGTATATATATATATATATGTATATATATATATATCAACTTGTACTTGATACCAATATGGAAAGGATCAATCAGAAACCCATCAAATTACGGAAAATTCTCGTATGAAGGAGCATACTCAACACTTAAAACCATTTTGGCTGGAGTTCCTCCTAGTAGTATATATATATATATATATATATATATATATATATATATATATATATATATATATATATATAGATATACAAGGAAAGTTTTATTTTTTACTTCGATTTGAATAAAAATTCGGCTGTAGGTCACCGAATGCTGTGTGAAGCATATAGAAACTATACTCGACCGATTTCAGTATGCGGATATTCATTTCGACGGTTTAAATATGGTGATTTTGACACCAAAGACGAAAAGCTTTCTGGACACCCAGAATAATTTTAAGACGTTGTTTTGAAGACATTGGTCGATAAAACCATCGATGGGAATCGTTATCCACTACAATTGATGCATTTGAGCCGAGCGCTCTGAGAGCAACTACCGAAATACAAGCAAAGATATAACAATGTTTATTCTTTGGCATGACGATGCTCGACCACATATTGCAAAACGAATTAAAACGAAAGTATTAAAATTTCAAGTGATATCGCACACGCCGTACTGTCCATACCCAGCTGCTTCTGATTACTACTTATTCCGACATATGTGCCGTGACCGCTACGAACAACGCTGAAAAGTGGATAGAATCAAACGAGACATAGTTCTTTTAAGATGAAATCCGTAAATTACCTGTAACATTGGGAAAGGTAACGGCTATTGATGACAACATTTTGAATAAAATAAATTACTGAAAAATAGTGCGGTAATAACTGCTTTGTATTGTGATTGTACAGGAAAGAATATTATAAACTTCTTCTGAAGCAACAAGACCTTAGGCGTATCTAATATTAGCGTATTTTTATTATTCAATATGCGGGCAAAATTTTAACTCCATTACATAAAAGGTGTCTCAGTCTAAATAAGTATCTAAATTTCCTTGTTATTAACTATAAACCCCATCCAAAACAAACGAATTACCGAGAACCCGAACTCTATATAAAGCCACTCCCGTATAAAATTAAGATAATCTTCTTCTAATTAAGCCGCATGTTACTGTCGTTCTGGCTCAAATTGTCTGGCTCAGTTAAAGAGGCTCGCCGTCGTTTTCTCCTCCTGGCCCGGTGCCCATACATATTTAAAACTCCTCCACGCAAACCGTTACCGAGCATTAAAATTAATGCACTACCCCCCCTCTTGCGTCTCTCTCGCCGGCCCGTCTTCTCAAAACTTAATTAGAAACCTCCTTCCCAGATGAAAAAGCAAACTTGGCCGGATTTTGCTTCCGCAGTGTGCGGCTCGTGAACCTCCCCCTAAACATTCTTCTGCGGCTGCTGCCGCTCCTGCTACTTCTGCTCCACCACCGATAGTTTGTTCTTTTCGGTTTAATTGAAATGCGAATAAGTGGCGGAAGTTTATCGAGTTAAACAGCATCGCAATTAAAATACGATCCCTGACTTTGTTGGTTTTATGAAAATACGATAATTATCCAGCAAACGAAATCATTTTGAAACTAACTAACGATAGTGTGTGCGTATTAATCAAACACTAATTGAAACGTCACGAAAATTAAATAGCAAATGTTAATTTAAATAAACCAAATGGACTTTTTGCTGTCAACAGATGTCTAAAAAAACTAATTCATCTCATTATAATTTACATATACAAACAACATGATTTTCAAAAATTATTTGCGATCTAAGGATCTAAGATCTTTCCACTGCTTTTCAGTAAAAACTGCCAATAAAATAAAAAATTGAACTGTCCTTAATCTTCCCTTAGTACAACCTAATTATTCCAAAAATATAGTTTTATACGTTTACACAGTCCTCTTACCATTAAACAAAGTCATCTATACGTAAAGACGCGTAGGAAGATACGAGTCTGCACCACAAGAAGGTGTAGCCTAACCATTTGTAACAAAACAGAATCTCCATTAATATTCACCAAGTTATAGCGGTATATTCTGGACAGTTCAAAGTAGTAGATTTTCAACTGGTATTAGATACACTTCTCATCGTAAGTTATTTATAAACCTAAAGTTCGTCATTTTGTTCATAATAATAGACAAAACAACCACATATCACCATAAATGTTCAGATATTTTTTCTTAACCTTACACTATCCACCATAATTTTTCATCTTGCACCACTTGTTATCATATTATAACTGTTTTAATCTTTTATCACTTATTTTGCCACTTAAGCATTTGTAATAATAGTAAGTTGTTCAAGGTTTTAAAACCAAATAATTTTATGAGGAATAATTTATATTCAAGAAATAAATACACAAGGTTTGTTGAAGGATGAAAACTAAATAGTAATCCAACGCAGCTATTACAAAGTTCTACGATTAATTACCAATGCTTATCGCTATGTAACCTCGAAATCAAATTGATATACGAAGTTATCCAAGATTTAAAGATCTTAAAAGCTTAACTACGGATGTTAAATCAGAGCAACGTGGAAGGATCATATCTGCTGGGCAACACGCAGGAAAAAAGAAGATTGAAGCGAGTCAAACCGCACGAACTTGTATGGAGTATAAGTGTATTCTTAAGTTAGATTTAGTTTTATTTTAAGTTGGAAATATATACTGATGATTTAATCACATGCTTGTCTTGCTTTTCTATTAGTACAACACCGCATAGATGTTTTTGTACCGCACGAGGCAAGGCACGTAAGGTTCTAATTTTCCAGATGCCCAAGTCATAGTATGCCCCAATCAAACTACGTCCTCTTTTAATAGAGATGCTCGAAAATTCTATTAAGTTGGATTATCATTCATCCGCCGCTGGCCCAATGATTTTGTAATTTCAAGAGTCTTTAAGGATGTTCGCACTCACCAAGTCACGTTCTGCAGTAGCTCCACTCGGAGGGGAGTATTGTAGCGACTGATTGCAACGACCCTATGGGCCACTAAATATATACATATAATTCCGAATAATAAGTACATTCCGTGAAAACAGAAAAATCTAAAAAATTAATGAAAATTAATGTTTTCGAAGACAAAACCATGTTTTCTAGACCCAGTAAATAAAATAACACCCTAACATATTTCAATTCAAATCGTATCACGACCACATATTTATGTACAATAATTGCTGTTTTAATATCTTCAAAACTATTGATAATTTGGTTTTTACTTTCAGCCTGGAAAATAGTGATTCATCGAGAGTGTGAGCTGGGTTTTCGTCCAATATGTGTTGCAATTCATTGTTCCCGGTCTTCTTTGGACCTCCGGGCTATTATACTAAAACAAAACACGGAAAGGCACAAATCACCATAACTCTCAAATAATTTTTGATGCTACATCTAGCAGATTAAAATTAAACGAGAAAAGAATAGCGTGACTTTTGATTATTCCATATTTAGTAGTATAGTATTCCATACCTATATAAGTTAAATAACTCTAAGGCACGTCAAAACTATCGAATATACCTGCTAGGTTAGGCTGTTTCTACATAAAAATGAGGTTATCATCATTATATGCTAATTCACCGTTTTTATTTTGCTAAGTTAATTTGAAAACACAGTAAATAAAACCAAAGAATATATATAATTTTTAAATATAGTTAAAAATATCAAATTCGACTCCAACGGTTCGTCCCTTATTATGATCATATAATTAAAAATCGACTTCCATACGAAAAGACAAAACCAAAAAAGGTTAATAAAATGTTCTTAGCGGGAAACGTAATTAAAGATTACCTCAATGTTTTTCATATTTCTGGCAACATGGTGAAACACTGTCAAAAGAACGTTTTTCCTTTGACAGCGATTCAAGCATCGCTCAACTTCTATTACCCTGTTACAAAGTTCATTGAGAGTTTGACATGGGTTTTCTTCCAATAAGTATTTCAATTCATTGTTCTCGATCTTCTTTGGACCTCCGAGCTATTCTACTAAAACTGAAAACGGAGCGGTACAAATCACCATAACTCTCAAATAAATTTTGAATAAAATTTTTGGTGCTATATTTAGCAGATTAAACTTAAACGACAAAAGAATAGCGTGACTTTTGAGTATTCCATATTTAGTAGTATAGTATTCCATACCTATATAAGCTAAATAACTCGATAATTCTAAATAGAAAACTTGTTATTTAATGCAAAGGCACGTCAAAACTATCGAATATACCTGCTAGGTTAGGCTGTTTCTACATAAAAATGAGGTTATCATCATTATTTGCTAATTCACCGTTTTTATTTTGCTAAGTTAATTTGAAAACACAGTAAATAAAACCAAAGAATATATATAATTTTTAAATATAGTTAAAAATATCAAATTCGACTCCAACGGTTCGTCCCTTATTATGATCATATAATTAAAAATCGACTTCCATACGAAAAGACAAAACCAAAAAAGGTTAATAAAATGTTCTTAGCGGGAAACGTAATTAAAGATTACCTCAATGTTTTTCATATTTCTGGCAACATGGTGAAACACTGTCAAAAGAACGTTTTTCCTTTGACAGCGATTCAAGCATCGCTCAACTTCTATTACCCTGTTACAAAGTTCATTGAGAGTTTGACATGGGTTTTCATCCAATAAGTATTGCAATTCATTGTTCTCGATCTTCTTTGGACCTCCGGGCTATTCTACTAAAACAGAAAACGGAGCGGTACAAATCACCATAACTCTCAAATATTTTTTTGGTGCTATATTTAGCAGATTAAACTTAAACGACAAAAGAATAGCGTGACTTTTGAGTATTCCATATTTAGTAGTATAGTATTTCATACCTATATAAGCTAAATCACTCGATAATTCTAAATAGAAAACTTGTTATTTAATGCAAAGGCACGTCAAAACTATCGAATATACCTGCTAGGTTAGGCTGTTTCTACATAAAAATGAGGTTATCATCATTATTTGCTAATTCATCGTTTTTATTTTGCTAAGTTAATTTGAAAATACAGTAAATAAAACCAAAGAATATAAATAATTTTTAAATATATTAAAAAATTTAAAATTCGACTCCAACGGTTCGTCACTTATTATGATCATATAATTAAAAATCGACTTCCATACGAAAAGACAAAACCAAAAAAGGTTAATAAAATGTTCTTAGCGGAAAACGTAATTAAAGATTACCTCAATGTTTTTCATATTTCTGGCAACATGGTGAAACGCTGTCAAAAGAACGTTTTTCCTTTAACAGCGATTCAACCATCGCTCAACTTCTATTACCCTGTTACAAAGTTCATTGAGAGTTTGACATAGGTTTTCAGCTAATAAGTATTGCAATTCATTGTTCTCGATTTTTCTGATTCTTCAGGTTATTGTTGATTATCGCTGACCTCAAAATCACTGTTTTAAGTCGTTGCAGTTAATACAGATTACAGATCAATACAAATCATCATAGTCTTCTAAAATAATTTGAAGGCCACCAGGTTAAAATCAAACGACAAAATTAATGATTGGTAAAAATAAAATATTGAATATACTATATTTACGGCCTATATAACCTGAATAGCTCTGAATAACTTTGAATAAAAAATTGTCACATAAAGTAGAGACAACGAATTTAACTGTTAAATAAGGCTATTTCTAAGTAGGAGCGAAGTTTAGCATCATATACTAATTCGTCATTTTTATTTTGCTAATTTAATTTGAAAACACATTAAGTAAATAAATAAATTCAAACGAAATATTTTGTTTCTAAATACACTAGAAATTAATCAACCATTTAATAATCATTGTGTACCTAACGAGAGCCTTAACAATGAGGAAAACAAACTTGACATCAACGAGGCGTCCCTAATTATGCTCATTTAATTAAAAATCGACTTCCATACGAGGAGACAAAACCAAAAACGGAAAATAAAATGTTCTCTGGGGAATCTGTAATTTTCGAAACACTACGAGTCGACAGCGTCGGCCGGATTTCGTTTTCGTGTGCACGACATTGTTGCGATAACAAAGAGACAATTTTATCGTTCTTCGGCACAGTTCCGCTTTCATAAAGGTTATTAGAAGCCGCGTCATGTGAAAAAGTAAATAAAGGAATTCCTGCGTTTCTACGACGCCACCTCTTCGTGACTGGAACTCTCAACGAATCCGGGAATATCACCACGTTCTGACTCAACATGAAAATTGGGTTAATTTACTCACTGAGTGATTGTAAACAACCAGTATTTTCATTTATCTGGTAAAATGGTTTAAGAAGTACTAAAATAACATATTTACATTCCAAAGTCAGTGACGGCGCATGGTTCCATACTTACAGAGTGCACAACGTTAGGTAAAAAAATTGTCATATTATCAAAATTCCCATTTCGATACAGATTATACATCCGCGACCAATAAGTGCACTAATTTCATGTGCACAAGGAGCCAGCATAAACCATGAACTGTCGCGCTGAACAGGGGGTGCGGGCGGCGAAGGATTGTCCAACCAGATATAATATTCCCATGTGCAGAGACCGAAGATTCCTGCGACGAGCACACAGCAAAGCCAACGACTGGTTGCGCATAATGAGCATCATAAGCTTTTCATGAGCTTTCCGTTTAGTGAATAATATAAAGATTATAATGAAACATGAGGCATTAAATTTGAGGGTGTACGTGCACATGTGCACTTATTAAGGAAATGCTGCTGGCCAAAGTTAATTTATCAAAATTATTTACTAAATTTTTACTAATCATTGTCGACTCACCTACTATGTGTCTTTACAACAACTTAAATCTAACTATTATATGTCTAGAAGGACCCATCGGTATTACCGTACTCTCTCGTCTAATGCAGTTTAGAAATTAACGCTGCTGCTCTTTCTTTTCAATGAACCTCACAGCATCAAATGGTGTCAAGTTGATTCTTTTGTGTCTGTGTTCGGAATTCCTGTTCTGGTATTATACAGGAGTTGCAATGTTTCAATATGAATATGTATCTTTACACTTCTCTTGATTTCCTAAATAAAAATCGGTACCTGAAAGTCTTGGTGTAAGTAATCAATCCTCTAGTATTTTGATGCTCTTATGTATGATGCTCTGTGCTTCTTAGGACTTTTGAATTCAGTAGGTTCATATATATTTTAATACTTTAATTTTTATATTTTGTATGAGTAAAATATTTATATTGTCACAGGCCTCTCATTTTCAGTTTGGTTTCTTCGTTATATATGCCGACAGCAAGAATCACAGTAACACGAGCCAATCTGGCCATCGTGATATTTTGAACTTATGGAATATTACATGGTTAAAGAATTGGCCCAATATATTTACTTGTGGTACACTTGCTTCAGCTACTTTTGATATGGAATAGGCTTCTTCTTATTTGATTCTAAACATTCTGGCTATGATGTATGGTTGTAGTAGTTTAGTGTTTTTTTTCGGTAGCATATAGCTTATGATATTAACAATAGCTTATGAACAAGGCCATCAGGTCAATTCTTATAGAAGGCTGGTGCTAAATCTAAAAATGTAGCTGAACATGTGACAACAGTGACATATGTTATTCTATGCTGACCTGATCAATTATGACTGTTTGTTATTAAATCCAAACTGGTGTGTTGGCATTAGGAAATTTGTCACTATATCATATTGAATAAAACTCTTGTGGCCTTGGGGCGTTTCAAATTTTACTATGATCGTTAGCGATCTATCGCCTCTCATATATCTCAAATTAGAGTGTCTAACATTAAAACAATCGTATGGCATCGTGAGACTGCCAGTATTATAGAGAAGACAAGTGTAAAACGCCGTTGTATTATCCTAGAAATATATCAGCACTTATCTCAGTGATTTTATTCTTTTTTTTTCATATTATAAACTCTAAACAACAATGCCTTCAATATTTCATCAGAATGCAGAGGGAATTTGTAATTTTTAAGGTAAATGTTAATGATTATTTCCACTGTATGTAATTAATACACAAAAATAGAACAATATAATCTTGGAGCAACTGGTGTTGGTAAAAAGGTTGGAAAATATTAGTATGATAAATTGACTGTATTGTCCATGTTATGCTGGAAACTCCATTAAACCAGCAATATTACTGAATTTTACTAGTTATTTTATTTTCGTACATTGCCAAATCCGATGAAGCTGTTATTAGAGTTTTTTAATTTCTTAATATATTATTACTGGTCGTTGCCAACTAAATTATTATTTTTATATATTCACTCACCCGATTTGGTTCTCTTGAAGCTGTGTCCTATTTCATTGTTATACAAAAGTTGCAGCACTTCGGTATTTACATGGGAGTGCAGTTTTTCCTCATGTCCTGCTTATGAAATTCTTAATTTCCTCTATAAGAGTTGGCAACTGAACATGTAAGGAACTCTTTTTATTCTTAAATACGAGATCTTATATTATGATGATATTATATTCTCGCTGAACATCCGCATAACTGAATTACTCAGGTGTATTTGTGTTTTAAGATCTGCTTGTATAGCATTAATTTCCTCCAAAAAACTATATATAGTTATGAATTTTGATTCGAGTTCTTTTATTTCCTTTTTGATGTGGTCTTTCCAACGGAGTTTTGCGTCAAAATTCACTGCAAGGTACTTAGTTGTACTTCATGAGATAATAGTACTATTCATATTTATTGGAATTCGAACTATTTAGTTGTGATACACTGATTTACTCTACTATTGATATTATATTATACTCTTACTATTGTCTCCAGTAGCAAATATTACAGGGTTATCTGAAAATAAAGCTATAGCAACATGTTCTAATTGTGGTCTATCACATGTATAGAGTACGTAAAAAGCACGACCCACAACAATGTCTTGCGGTACACCTGCTTTTGTTTTTTTCATTGTTGAGTGAGCTTCTTTTTGCTTAAATTTAACATCCTCGCTAAGATATATGTAGGAGGGTAAGAGTTTAATTACTTCTCCTGTAACATTTTATGGAGTGTCAATATAATGTTAACGTTTTCATATCATTATATCTTCTACCAAAATATTCTGGAATAATTTTAGGTAGTGTACTTGGAACTAGACCTAGAATAAGATACTTACTTTAGACTGTGGTAAGACCGAGAATGACACCTAAGTTAGGACCGTTAGGATAAAATTTAGGACTAGGAACATTATAATTCAATATATATCATATAAATATATGGTAAAAGAATAAAATTATCTTCCAATACATGTTATACTATTATAGATTGTCCAAATGAATTATTCAATTAAATAAAAATATAGATCATTAATGTACAACAAGAGTGCGTTCGGGTCGGTTAATTGTAACAAAAATATGTTTTAAAATACTTTATTTAAAAATATCTTTACATTTATCTATTTCTACATGTTCATGTCCATCTCCTCATTAGAACATAAATATTTTATTAGTTTATAATGGAAACAAGGGAGAATATGGGTATTAATAGAATAAGGGGCGGGGGATTTGCGTAGGCAGTAGAGTGAAATAAACACAATTGTACGCAATACCGGTCAGTTTGTACAGCGAATGGGAGTAGTACAATGAATAATTAATTTATTGCTTTTGTTTACTCAAATCGACAAGATATTTCGACGTATGGTAACGATTGGCACTAATTCAGACCACAGACTGCAGTAACGTTAACAATACAAAAACTATATTCCTGCATTATACATACGTTGTTATAAGCGCTTAAGAATTATTTCAGGCCATATTTTCTAGGAATCAATAATGTTTGAGTTTGATTTATTTGCAGTATTGTTTGCGAAAATATTAATCCTGCATGAAACATATATTTAACGTGTTTGTGTTTTGTTGTTTTGTTTTCTAATAGGAATATATTGTATGAATATCAAAAATTAATCAATGGTATATGTATCGTTTTGATCTATCTCGCTTTGCCACTTCTCTAGTAAAACTATAATTCCGTCACGGTAGAACTTTTCTGGGAGAAAATCTAAACCAAATGGTTTCTTAAGAGTGGAGATCTAAAAAATAGGCGATCGAACAGGGCAAGGTTCGGACCATATAGTGGCTGCATCAGAATTTCTCACTAAAGGTATGTGTCAACTGATGCTCATGATGGAAGACAACTCATTCTTATTGATTAATTCTAGTTATTATTTTTAATCGCCTGCTTCCTTCTAATAGTTGAAAGTCTAATTAATAGTTTGACTATGTTTGAGCAGCTCATGGCGAACAATTCCATTTCTATCCCATCAAACACTTAAATATAATCTTCCTTGCTCTCAATGCGGTCTTGGTTACGGTTTATGGAGTTTCTCCGGGTACTTACACAACAGTAATATATTATGTGATGGTAAATGTAATTTTCTTCCAATTAACTAATGTATTTTCTTATATTCCAACACCAGTTATTCCTATTTATTTTAGAAATATTTCCTCCAGTGAAGGAGTCACTAGAAATGTTTTACATAATGCGATCTCTTGGAAACTCTGTTAATCTTAAAACATATTAATATTGATTGTTACAGAGCAATAGCTTTTGGTCATGTAAACTAATAATTCTTCCCTTATATTTATTATATTTTCTTAATTGTTGCCTTTCAAACATGTTAAAGCATGGCTTCAATGAATAAGTGTTTCCAAATATATACCATTTTAGAGCTATCTATAATTAAAAACAAAGATTATTATTTTCCCGGTCCTATTATAGCATATAATAACTGCAAGTCACTAGAAATGTCTTACATAATGTGATATCTTCGAAACTATGTTAAACTTAAAACATATTCATATTGATTGTTAAAGAGCATTAACTTTTGGTCATGTAAACTAATAAATTCTTAATTGTTGCCTTTCAAATGTTATAGTATGGCTTCAATGAATAAGTGTTTCCAAATATATACCATTTTAGAGCTATGTATAATTAAAACAAATGTTATTATTTTACCGGTCCCATTATAGCATATAATAATTGCAAGTCACTAAAAATGTTTTACATAATGTGATATCTTGGAAACTATGTTAATCTTAAAACATATTAATATTGATTGTTAAAGAGCAATAAATTTTGGTCATGTAAACTAATAATTCTTCCTTTATATTTGTTATATTTTCTTAATTGTTGCCTTTCAAAGATTTTATAGTATGGCTTCAATGAATAAATGTGGCCAGATATGCGCCATTTTGAAACTGTCTATTAGGAACAACAAAATATAATATTCTTTCAGCTATATACATCACCTATAAAAACTGAAAGTCACTAGAAATCATTAAATCTATCTCAAAATATAAATATTAAAATATATCAGTATTGATAGTTAAGAAGGAAACGAAATATGAAAGCACCAAAGCGGAATAACATTATTAATTCTTAAACCATAGCTAAGATTTATCTGTGAATGGAGAATAGTTAAACTACTGCTGTTTTATAACTGAACAATTATATGTGAGAATTGAAGGATGGACACGTGGTTAAGTGGTAGAAACTAACGGCATTATTTATGATTTATTCGAGTGATTGACAATTTACAGTTGACGACACAGTTGCCAAAGAAAAAGAGACCGTCGAGTTTTTTTTTCTTATTCTAGAATGATCAGCTAAATCCAAATGGTCTTTTGCTGATGCCGCTTCGGTTTCGGGATAGAAGAATGTTCAGCGGGCGACAGAAACCCTGAGTTACGGCTGGTATTCGACGACTTTTGAGACTAAATTGAATTTTGGGTAGAAGACGCAACGGTCTGTTCCGAAAAAGACGCATTGGCAGCACCCATTGGTTTTAAAATTTCATCAAAATAAAAAGGTAGTTGAAAGTAATCATTTGCTGGAAGAGATTTACGGTGCGCATGCCCCAACCACAAAAACATGTGAAACGTAGTTTCGACAATACAAAATGTGATGATTTTAATTTCAAGTCAATGAATACCAAACACAAACTCGAAAAAAATGGCAGAAATATATACGAAACCCAGCTTAAAATATGTCGAGTCGTAATTTGTGAACGATTACAAGCGATGGAAAAGATCCAACACATGGTAAGATCAGTGCCACATGAATTGAATGACAATTAAAAAATCTAAAAAAACGTATCAATAAAACGCTGCTTCAAAGGTATAAATGGAAGTATATGAACGAAACCTTAAATGAAAAAAAGCATTCTAAGAAAAGCTTCAAAGAATTCTAACCTTATGAAACAGGACATCGATTACAAGGCCAAATCGTTTTGGTCGTAAGACCATTCTTTGTGTTTGGTCGAACCAAGTTCTTGTCGTAACTACTGAAACCTGGAGGAAAAGTTACTACTGATCGTTACGTTCACAATACGCTCCAAGACACGATAAGGTAATTTTGCAACATATGATTGCGTCGTTTCATACACCAAAATCACTCAAAGAACTGCGGAAATCACATAGATGGGAAGTTTTACCCCACCCGCTGTACTCTTCAGACATGGTTCCATCTAACTGACACATTTTCTCATCGATAGTGTATGCACTTAAAGAGCAGTGCTTTGCCTATTTCAAAAAATTTAAAATAGGTTAATCAATTATATAAAGTTGATTGGTAGATAAATAGACACTCTCACCGAGTGTTGGCTGTTGGTAATGATGATGATGATGATGTGATAAGTTTACCGTTGCGTTCTAGCGTATAATTATAAGTGAAAGACTACACTGTTTGAATACAAATGAGAGCATTATAAGTCACAATAAAGTACATACCTAGACGACTATAGACCATGTTTAATGGAAAGAAGATCCTGATAACCAAAAACTAGTGGTTTCATAACAACCTGTGGTATTGATTAAAACGATTATATTATTATATTTTAATAGTGGTTCTGTTCCTTCAGGTTACTAGTGATGGTTCACTAGGTTGGACTAAAACTTCCTAGGGTCTCTGAAACGCAGCTAATAGGCGGAAAACATATCCAACTGCATTTATCTGTGTTAAAAGAAAGTGTGCTTTCTGATTTCCGGAGTTTGAAATAACTACGGCCACACGGACAATTAGGAACTTTTACTTTTATGAGCAGATATATGGGCTCGTAACTATCCATCTTGCCTTCGCAACTAACTATACGATAAACATCAATAAAATATGTTATTGACAATATGCATGTGCATATATATATATATATATATATATATATATATATATATATATATATATATATATATATATATATCTATATATATACATATATATATATATATATCGCAATATAAGTTGTTAAAATCTAAGAGCCTTTAGAAGTTTTCACTTCATTTCCTTAATTTTCTTAATTTTTCTTAATTTCATATTGTAACTTCAATGTCACTAAGATATTATTTGAAAAAAACCAAATTGTGAATCTATACGAATAGTTTGGAAAGCAATTTCAATCACTAAGGAGATACTTAACAAAATTGTAAAGGGGCACGGAGAAAGATCGAGGGAGGGAAAAAAGAGAATATATAGATCAATAAAAGATACAAACGGTTCTGGTCGTCCGACTATACTGGATGAGGACCGAGTCTGAATGGAGGCTATCCGCGCAACGGTCAAGGCAAAACCATGAAAGATTATGTGCGTGGATTTCTCCGGTCCCGTTGATAATCAAATTTGTTCCCTGGAGGCGGCCGAGGGAGAGGTCGTCCTTTCACGACTCCCTCCGCATGCGGGAATTTAAAATTCGGCCAGGTGGGGGTCACGGGGGCCTACAAAATCCGCCCTGAAAATCCGAAATCCGGCAGCCCGGCGGACAAATAAGGTAGGCGGCCGTGAAAACATGGAGATTTTCAGGATTCGGTGGTGGATTTTTTTTACCACTTATGGTTATGCTCAGTTTACTCCCTACCAGGGGCGTCCAATAAGATATTATTTTTTAAATTAAGTTTTAAAATCTCATTCTCGCCAATCATCATAGAGAAAAAAAACCTACTACCAACACACCAGTTTGGATTTATCAACAAGCATTCAACAATTAGCCAGGTCCATAGATTAACAGATCTTATTGAAAAAGCCTACGAAAGTAAAACAGTATTACTGGAGTCAATGATTTGTCTACTCTACACTTGTGATATACCACAAATCAAGAATATTGCGATAGCTATATTTGCCGATGATACTGTGATTATAGCTGTCGGAGAATAGAGTGAAGAAGTCACACGAAAATTGCAAAAGGCAAGTGACAATATAAATAATTGGACACAAGCTTGGAAAATAAAATTAAACGAACCTAAATCTATGCATGTGCAATTCACCTACAATCAGATCGTACCAATAACATTAAATATGTTAGTACTATCACTATCATTCCATATAGCAACAACGCTAAATATCTCGGAATGAATCTTGATGCAAAACTTCGCTGGAAGGAACATATAAAGAAGAAAAGAAAAGAATAGGAATTGAAATATAGGAAAATATATTGGTTATTTGGAAGAATACTGAAACCCATATGGACATACGTAGTTTAATTAGAGGGATGTTCTGACAAGAACACAAACAAAATATAAATTTTTCAGAACAAAGTCCTGAGAAGTTCTGTGGGGGCACCCAAATACTACAGGACTATCTATCTACATCGAGACCTTCAGATACCCGCAGTTAGCAAAGAAATCAAGAGAATTGCTAGGAGGCATGATGAAAGACTCCACTATCATGAGAATATAGAAGTATTGCAGCTTTTGGATACCACCAGAGCAGGATACAGACTCAAAAGAATCAAACCATCTGATCTTGTGTAGTGTTGTGTAGTGAGGGGCATATAATAAAAAACACAACAATGACATGTATAAATATTATTTCACCAGAGACTGAGATATGGCCGATGAGTCCTCCTAGTTAAATATCTAGATCATAAAGACAAATTGTAGCTTAGTCGGAAACGACTAGTACCAATGTAATAATTAAATAATAAAAAATTCTCGCCAATCACGGTTTTTCCGAATCTACTTCTAAACGTGAGCTTCGAACTACTGTCCTCAATGTTAAGCCTGCTTACTGGCCAGTGACCAACTGAAAAAAAATCCTAGAAAATATTCGATCTTAAATAGCCTGTTTACTAGCTTGATTGATAAGGTTGCCTCTTGTTGGATTTTATATTGTCGGCTAAATATATGTATCTTACTAAAGTTCTAAATTTATTATCCGACTATAACAGCAGTAGGATGACCCATCTACTATAACCATTGCGCCTTTCAGTACCTCAATAGTATTAATGTTAATAAGTGTATTAATAATTTAGTTTATCGTGAATTATAATTATCGTGAAAAATTCCATTAACTTTACTATTTGTAATATACACAATGGGCTATAAATTAATTTTAAAATATTTACAATACAACATATTTTGCTGCTGTGAATACAATATCAAATATTTTAACTCTAAGTAGAGATTGATATCATTATTACATCTTCTTTCAATAGTATTATTAAATACAGCTAACTAAACATTTTCATACTGAACGTTAAAAATTTTCTATATATTTCTTATCGCCCGGTATATAACTTATTTATTTTTTTTTTTCTAAAAATTAACATCTGGTTATATATTTTAGTTTTATTAATCCCAATTAGCTCGATAAAAAAACGATAAATATAGAATAATTAATTGTTAAACTAAGCAACATAAAAGCCTCGATGCTTCTAACATATTCCGTACTAAAGCTAACAATAGAAATCCGGGTTGAATTATACTTAAGTGGATTATGACAGAGATGTAGCTTCTTCAAATAAATTGATGCAGTTTCCAAACCAGCCAGTTGCATTATTTGCTTGAATATAGTTACTAAATTAACTGTTGAAATTTTACTTATCACTGAAGAAGACTTAAGCCAAGTTTTAATAATGTAAGCCAATGGATAGATTATCAAATTCACTGTTAATTTGTTAACAAATTTGAATCCCGCTCTGGAATTAGTAACGTATAAGAAAAATTACAATTTGAAATGGGAAAATAGTACTGATCTCATAAGTACTCAAGTTAGTTAAGGCTGGACACCTTTTATGCTAACTTATTGTTACTATATTACTATACTTATGGTAATTATAGCGTTTTGAGTGAAGCAACTTTTGTTATTGTGAAAAAAATGGGTAAAAAGGAATTTCGAGTGCTGATAAAACATTGCTTTTTGAAGGGAAAAATACAGTTGAAGCAAAAACTTGGCTTGCTGCCGAATTTCTAAACACTGCCCCAAGAAAATGAACCTTCAAGGATTGGTACGCTAACTTTAGACGTGGTGAAAGGAGCACAGAAGACGGTTAACGCAATGGACGCCCAAAAGGGGTTGTTACCGACGAAAAAAATTATTTTGAATGACCGTAATTTGAAATTGAATGAAACAGCAGGCAATTTAAAGATATCAACTGAACGTGTACATCATATCATTCACGAATATTTGGGTATGAGAAAGCTCTGTGTAAAGTGGGTGTCGCGCGAGCCCATTTTAACCACAAACAACAACGAGCTGATGATTCGGATCAGTGTATGAAGACGATAAAGCGTAATAAACCCGAGTTTTAGCGTCGATATGTAGCAGTGGATGAAACGTGGCTCCATCATTTCACTCCGCAGTCCAGTCGATAGTCATTCGAGTGGACTGCACACAATGAACCTGCTCCAAAGCGTGAGACAACGCAACAGTTGGTTGGAAAGGTTATGACGTCTTTGTTTTGAGATGCGTATGAATAATTTTCATTGACTACCTTGAAAAAGGAAGGACCATCAACAACGACTATTACGTAGCGTTATTGGACCGTTTGAAAGACGATATCGCCTATAACGGTCGCATTTGAAGAAAAAAAATTGCTGCTTCACCATAATGCACCGTGTAACAAGTCAGTGAAAACGATGACAAAAACCATGAATTGGGCTTCCAATTGCTTATCCACCGTATTCTCCACGTCTGGCCCCCAGCGTCTATTCCCTGTTCTCAGATCTCAAAAAATGCTCGCTGTGAAGAAATTTTCGTCAAATGAAGAGATGATCGCCGAAGCTGAGGCCTATTTTGAAGCAATAGACAAATCGTACTACAAAAATGGTACCGAGAAGTTGGAGGGTCGCTATAATCGGTGTATCATACTTGAAGGGAATTAAACTTGTTATTCAATTCACCAATAGATATAGCTGATTAAGAGCATCTACATATAAGGAGCTAATATTAATTGAAGCAGTTTTCACCCTTGAAGGGAATTATGTTGAGTAAAAAAAAATTTGCCAAAAATATCTGTTTTACTAAGGCAGGCCGGGGACTTTTCAATCGATCAGTTAATTAATTCAGCTTAAAAAATACAGTCCCTATGCCATTCGAATTAGGCTTTAAGCCAAACTCGACCTGGCGATAGCGTAGTAAAAGTTCTGGCAACTGCAGGTTAACCTGAGCAAACCTAAGGCTAATCTGTTAAATCGCCGGAAGGAGTTCCATGCATATCGTCTCCAAATCGACAAAGTTTATATCCCCCAGCTCCAGAAATTGTTATACATCGGTCTTCAATTTGACCGCAGGTTCCAATGGTCAACCCAAATCCAACTTGTTGTATGCAAAGGCGTTAGCATGATATATCCAATACTCTGCAGAAAAAGTAAACTTCCCACTCCCCAGAAAGCGACCATGTACAAAATGCAGAACGGATCAGCCTGCCTTCCATTCTCAGAAAGGCGTCATAAAGTATTTGTTCGTTGCAATCAATAGGTCTAGGGAAGATCTTTTCATTAGCAGAGTAACTCTTTCTTCCCAAAGAGATCGGTAAACTCAGTAGGTAGTGTTGGAAAATATGTTTTATAACATTACTAGTTGATCCGGCAAACGTTGTTTTGCCATGCTAAAGAATTTCTAGTGTAGAAAAAAAAATAACTAACTTACTGTAAGTGTGTAATGAGTGAAAAAAGCATGGAGCGCTGTGAACGATGAGAAAATATAAAAATAATAAAACACTAAACATTAACTTTTTAAATTTATTATAATTTATTTTAAGTAATAATCATTAATATATTACATTAATGCTACAGCGTGAACAATATTTGTTGTTAGACCATCTTTGTTTTGTTCTTAACGCAATTGTGCCATTCTCACGCGCGCTCTAATATTTTCTTCCTGACCTTGTTCTTCAGTTCTTTGGGCTCTTCTATTCCGAATGCTATTTCCCCTTTGCGTTTTGTTGGCATTGTTCACTGTACAATACAAAACACACATAAATTGAACTGATTGAATTATTTAATGATGAAAATTATTATATTAATAATTTATTTTATCCTTGATTACATTAAATATACATGTAAATATTAGATAGTTTCATGAAAGCGAAAAATTTTATTTTTCTTAATTATATCGAAAATACATATTGTTATAAATAGTGAAAAACTAATTCTGTAGAAGTTAGAGCTCTTATAAGTAAACACAAAAAGATTCCCAAATCTAACAAAAAAATCTAACCTTCACCGAATTCGTTTTCCACTATTTCCAACAATATTTGCGTAGAAAGAATAATTTTTGATTTTATAATAAACGTATAACAATAATTTATACTTACAACTCAATATCCGTTGTTTGCGGGAACTCTTGACACATGTTCAGTACTTTAGAAGTTATGTAAATCACTTAATTAACTGATCGTGCGAATTAGGCTCAAAATTAATATTTTTATTAGTTATTAATAATAAATTATATTAAATAATATTAGTTATTATTAAATAAATAATAAAGTTACTTGGCAATATATTTGATATGAGAGTTACATTGAGATAGCAAAAATGTTTAACTACTACGCTTGACGCATAAAAACTAATAATAGCCTAAAACTGTAGAGGTATTGAGAAAAAGCTTATTGTTAGAGAGAAATAGGAAACCACCTTCGTTGTCATCTCTACCCCGTGCTGTTTACTGGGTGCAAAGTGACACCAGTAGACACATGGAGGGGATAACTTACCAAGTGATAATAATTGCTGTTATCGAGTAAGATAAAAATGATAAAATTATTAAAATGACTATTAAAAGGCAAGGGTTGTTGATGGAAAAGTGAAAATTTGGGGTTGTATGTATTTTTAATGCCACATAATAATTTTTTTTAAATTTGGCGTCCTTGTCCACCCCTTATGACTTAGGGGTTTGGATAAATAGGAAGTAGCCGATTGTCAGACTCACTGAGTATGTATAAAAAATTTCACAAGAATCGGTCAAACCCTTTCAGAGGAGTATGGGAACGAACATTGTAACAAGAGAATTTTATATATAAGATTGATAATAGATGGTAGCTACATTTTAATACAATAACTATAAAATATAATTTTAATATAATCTAATTCGAACCCCAATTTAGCAAATATTTCATTTGTTTGAAATGAAAAATCCGTATAAAATATTGAATCAAAACAAATAAAATGGGGTAATAGAAAATATCATCGAAGCGATGACTAATAAAAAAGTATACATTGCGGCGCTGGTCGAACTTATCTTTGGAAAACAACAAATAAAACCAATATCGTAAGGGAACGGAAACTCCGGTAGCCACCCATCTCGAGTGGTTATTTTAATTGAATACTGTTTGTTCGAAAAACAGCCCAATAAAACCGAATACCCAAACACCCTCGTGATTGTTTCTCGTTTGCATGCCCTCAATCCCATCCTATCGGGTCACGACCCTTCAACAATCAATTGACTCCGAAAGGTTGGGCTCCACTCCCCTTATCCCCCTCGCCGCACTTCCAGCAATCCTTCGCGCCGCGTTCGTCATTTATCTGATGGTTTCGGTTACCCAATCTTACGACTGAGCCGTTACCAGAACGTCGACGGTCGTACATCGGTCGCTTGTTTATGTTTTTCGTTGATTTGACGGGGCCGAAACGTTCTACTTGACCCTTCCTCGGACCGGATTTCTATTTCGATATCGCTATTGAGCCCGATGGATTTCCTTCCGGGCGGTCAGATAGCGACGCTATACCCTGGGGCGCGCGTTTCTCGCTTAAATGCGAACCGTTTTGCTTATAAATGTTTATTTTATTAACTGCTCGACCGAGTACGGTATTTAGAGTTTGTAGTAAATTCATGTAGCATATTTACTGGTCATTAGAATATTTGTTTAATATATGATGACATTCTCGGTACTTAAAAACAACGGCATAATATTAAGTGTTTCAAAATATAATCAGTGACCAAACTCACATCATTCCTCACTACTTTGATCTTGATGGAAAATATCGTTGAAAAAAGCATGTTAAAAAGAAAAAAAAAGAACTTGAATTGATATATCCAAAAATATATTAGATGTTGTACAAAATACAGTACATAGCTACTGCTACTTCACATACATATATTATTCTGATGTACTACACTGATCAATATACATATATTACTTATACTGAGACCTTCCCATTCCAACTGTCGTAAAAAAAATTAATGAATCCATAGAGGCTCATACCTTGAGGCTTCTTGAGGTTAATACCGAAGTGTTGTAACCCTTGGGTAACAGTAAATTAATACTGAGACTTAAATGAACGAAAGCGTGTTATTTTGTGTGGTTTTATAGTGAATTGTACTAAATGGTAAAAAAATATATCACATTTTAAAATAATTGTATACTGTCGATTCATTATATATAAAATTAATTTATTGTACTTTAAATTACATGTTCCTTGGATAAATATGGATGTTCACATATGCATTAGGTCGTGAATAAAGTACATTCTATTTGTATGTTTGTCGATGCGAATTTATTCATATAAATCTTAAACAACAATTTACCGTGTAACATAATAGTAAAGCATTTCATTGGTTGTGAATTTCATACGCATCACGCGAACAATTTCTGACGTCACGTTCTACTGACCAATTAAATTTGAAGTAAAACCCAAATGTAATTTTTCAAAACAATTTATTAAAATAGAATTCTATATAAATACAAATGTAAAATATCTTGGTCTACAAATTGTATTATTTTATTTTATATTAATGTATTGTTTTAACATCCTTATTGAAAAGTTTGTCTTGGTTATGTCTTAAGCCAAAATATTAAAAGTATTTTACCCAATATAAATTTCTTTCAAGTGAATGAATTCCTTCAAAATAATTAAATTTTTAATTGATGGCACTTTACAAACAACTTTTTAAAGGGTAACAAAAACTTTTCATGTAGTACAATTACATTTACCTTCAATGTAATTTCGCCATCGCCCAGTTAGGAGATATTTTGATTTTAAAGTGTGAGTAATATTTTCATGCTTTCTTCTGTTGTATTCCTGTGAATAACAGTATCTATGAATACAAAGGCTCTATGTAAATAATTGTATACGTACCAGATAAAAGTATTGCTAGGCCACAAACACATCCTTAATCTAGCTAATTTATTCCAATAAAAACGACGGTCGTTTTTATTTAAGCACATACGCTGGATACACAACACTTTTGAGAATGAAGATACATTATAATCAAATAATAGTGATTATAAATAAATCACAAAAATGCTGATCGCATTCAATATCAGACACACAAAAATGATGTCATAAAGAAACCATAGACACAAACAATCGGTTTATAGAAATTAGCCAATCAAATGTCTTTCTAGGGAAATTCAAATGAAACAATCAAAAAAGCGGTCTCAGAGCCAGCATTGGTTGGACCACGCAAAACTTTTCCTCGGTTTTGCCTGTTTAAGTAAAACCTGTATATATACTCTATGATACTGAGTAACTTGTCATATTCAGAAATTGTCATTGTGAAATGTCATTCTTCAGTCATATTTATAAATATTTTTAAATATATTACATTTTAGTAAAAATTGGTAATAATTTCTAGTCCAATTTAGGTTTCATTAGAAAATGCATCCCGCAACGAAGAACTAACCGAATATTACAGGCATTTAATATATTAATTTGTTCTTAGAATTTTAAATCTTCTATTATTGGCGAGTCTTGCTGCTATATTGCTATATTTATTATTTTCCAATGCATATTTTAGGCGAAAATTATGATCTTGAAAATAAAGTTCATACATATATAAATATATGTTATACATTAATGAAGCAATAAAAATATGCAGAAGTGTGAAATTGATTACAGAATTTGCATAGATAAACACCCATGACAAATAGAAGTAATGCTTCTTTTCTGGATGTCTTCTGGCGTGATTTCTCAGTTGATCACTCCTCAGTCGATAGGGCTTAATGCTTAAGGCTTAATGTAGAAGACCGTTGTTCGGAGTCCACATTAAACAGTAGGTCCAGCCCAGATAAACCCTCGTTGGTAAAAGGGAGTCCTTTTAAAAGAAAAAGAGTATTTGAGTGATTTTCGTGATATAGCTTGAAGTCAACTCAACATCTTCACCTATATAGTGGCTCTATTAAAATTTTCAGGCAATTCCAATATTTGCAGAGAGATATGTGTGCAGCATCTTTTTAGTGATCACTCCTGGCTGTTGTTTAAATCTCTTTTTTTAATTACATGAACTGTTAATAATAAAGAGTCAAATTAATGGTTTATAAAGGTTCGAATCTTTTGGAGTTGCTTCTGAAACGTCTGCGTTCTTCGGTCACTATTTGTTTGGTATATTATACTTTTATGTACGTCATACTTTTATTAAAGTTTCTAATCATTTATATTAAAAATTCATTAAATTTTTCACTCCGTAATTCATACATTGGTATCCAATCTTATGTTCCAATATTAAGAACATTTTTAATGATTAGCAGGATAGGTTCAGGCTCATCTTTAAAATTGAAATTTCCATAGAGAAAATGAGCAAACAAATTTCAACACTAATATTTAATCAATCACGCGCAATTCAATCGCAAATATAACATAACTTTCGATAAGTCTGTGCAACATTTCCATCTTTATGGAAATTAAGTAAAAATGCATCATTCAACAATGTTTAAAAGTTTATTTTGTCTATTGACCTTCATTTTATAATCCAGACAATTGATACTAGCTTTCTTCCTCCCACAACAAAGTTTTATCCTTTCATAATTGTGATCTTCATTAATTTCGACCGAGTTTATCTGGTTAAAAATATAATTTCTCTCCAAATAAACGTTCTTTAATAAATCTAAGAGGAATTAAGCATTATCGATATGTATTTATGTCATTGTCGATTACCAAATGTTTTGTACACAATATCTTCTAATTCGTTTAGAATTGGAAGAAGTTATAAGATTTCAAGTTTTAGCACTACAGTTAAAACATTGATATTAAAATAAATGTTTAGTTTGGTTTGGTAAGGCAAAGAATAAATAATATTAATACAGCATACAGCGTGGAAAATCTATCGGAACAATATCTATTTTTTCGTATTTTTAGAAACTTGTTCATCGCCAAGTTTGGTTTCTTGTTTCGTAATAAATATGTATGTGCAGAATTAGTTTGAAGAAAATAAAGAGAGCGCTGCTTACATAATATATTTCCTGCGTGACGTTATATATTTTATTTGGACTTTTTCGCAGAATGTTAAAATAGACCGGCCCATTAAAAGTTTATTTTATTTTTCTGTCAATATACTTCTATTTTAAAGAAGAGAAAAAGGAAATATATCACTTTTGACCAACTAGCTTCTTTTTGAAAATATATTCTTCATATCGCTGCATGTTGAGGCTTTTAACTCAAGAATTTCAAGATTTTTGGTTGTGTTTACCAAATATTAAGGTTCTGTTAATGGACTTTTTCACTAATTTTGCTTATTACACAAACTATACTAGATGAGTTATTGCTATTCTGTACATGATGCTTCTTTCTTAACAAGCTTTCTTTAATTCTAACTTTACCTAAGCTCTTCGTATATACATATAAAACATCATATATAACAATATCAATTATAACATCATCAAAAATGGTGAGGTAGAAACGTTGCGCATCTACGCCTAAATTATAAATAATACCTAAATTTTTATACCCAAAGATACAATACTCAATAGAGTGTTAACAAGGTAATAAATTAGTTTTGTAAATTAAATTAATTTTTCGGCTTATTTATTG
This sequence comes from Rhynchophorus ferrugineus, assembly GCF_030347505.1. Lineage (NCBI taxonomy): Eukaryota > Metazoa > Arthropoda > Insecta > Coleoptera > Curculionidae > Rhynchophorus > Rhynchophorus ferrugineus. The sequence goes on along the minus strand of NW_027472580.1, from coordinate 81,210,379 downwards.
TTTAATAGATTAGACTTATTTTGAAAAATCTCTAACTTTAAGAAATATTCGATGGTTTTGACATTTGTGACATATGACAAAATCATATTTTGATCTTTGACATATAATATAATGAGAAGGTTTTCTGTTTATTATTAGTGAGTAAACAGACGATAAACAAAGAACGCCTTTTTCAACAAAAGTTGCATTTTTCGACATTAAAGCCTTTTCCTCTTTGATTTGAAGACATCTGCTGCAGAAGCTCTTTTAACTTTTGGTGATACTGCTCCATCACTCCTTGAGAGATTGAAATGAGTTTTTGTCCAATGAACTTTTCAATTAATTATGTTCGGCCCTTTTTGGTCCTACAGGCCATTATTTGACATTGACATAAAATTATTGCTTTTTAATTATTGAAATAAAAACTAATAATTGGGATATGACGTAGAAGGGTCAGCACAGTTTCAGCATAGTGTCAGCAAGTTTATATAAGTGCTTTATAGGATTAGCAGTTAATGAACTAACTGTTTCTATACGTATATGTGCGATGGGAAAGATCCAAAATGTGGGAAAATGACTACCAAACAAACTGATTCTGATTATTTTGAATGGCAATGAGACGTAGATATATTATGGCACTCACAAGTGTGAAATGTTATGGGTTAGTCCAGGAGGGTTATCCAAATTGATAACGCAGAACGGTACCAAAGAATACGATCATAAAGGCTTGCTGCGTAACACATTTTGTTCGATAACCAAGGTGTAGGTTTAAAGGTTGTAGGGAAACCGAATCAAAAGTAACCAAAAAAGTCAGCAATAAGCAAAATTAGATTACAAATCAGCATCATTGTTTTGGCATGAAATCCTCATGTTGACAAAAAATATTAGATAGAATAATTCTTAATTAACATATTTAATTCCCGCAAATGATATACGTTTAGTAAAATACTACGATAATAATCTTGATTATACAATTTCGAAATATCCTTTTCAATATCTAAACACGAACTCACACATTGTTAACAAATTTGTCTCCGACAATACATACAACGTTAGCATTTTCAAACTAAAGCTAATTTTATCAAATTCAAATGGTATTTTTAGTTCTATTATTGAAAAATTAAAAAAGTTATTCGATCAAGATATTGCTCCACGAACTTATAGAAAAGCCAAATATATAACATGATGTATAGAGATAATCTAAATATACGAAATATAAAAGTTTTGAATCGATACTGCTGTAATGTCTCCATTTTCGTCCATTATTTGTTTGTCCAAGATGAACATAAAAGAAATTTATTTGCCGTCCTCATATGTTTGCGTTCCATATTGAATATAAAAGTTATGAAAAAAGATGAGCATCGGCCCGCAGTATAAAAATATATCGAGTGTCAGGGCCAGATGCCTGGAAACACCCAGATATGAGATTTGGTACGGTATCTGGATTGTCGGCTGACGCCAATCAGGGAGATGTGGCGCATCGGGTCTCGAGCTCGCAATATTCGACAGGAAATATGGGCGGCTGAGCGATTGTTCGATTGCCTGGATTGGGTCGGCCTTTGTTGCAAAGCAGTATATGATGTTTCGCTCAGAAACATATCAGGCGTCGTGCAGTTTGTCTTTTATTTTTTCATTGAAATTATTATTGGATACCTTATCTCTATTATATTTTTTCGAATTATATTATAAAATCGGAACGTGTCGGTGATTGAAGGCAAAGTTGCTTATATATTTCTCTGATAGAATCTCGCTTTATCTTTCTTCATTTCTCTTTTCTGTCTTTTCAATATGAAACAGGGAATGTTACAAAAAAGCGTATTGATACAAAAATACAAAACAAAGTTAATGAAGATCAAAATGTTAGTTAATATCATCTTTATTTCATTAATCTTTATGGGAGTGTTCTGTTGTTTACATCTGTAAAGTAGGTTTAGAAATATTAGCATAATAGACGGTGTGTTGTTTTGGTAATATTTTCTCAGGTTTATAAAGTTGTTGCCAAAACTTGTCGAAGGCTTAGGATTCGCATAAGAATGAAACTGAGAGACATTTTAGGCTTTTGTAATGATGCTTGATATTACATGCACCTAACTAAATGTCCAATCCTTGTTCATAAAACCAAACTGATAGGCTGGTATTATTTTTTTCTTTCTGTTATTAGTTTTAAACTTTTCAAGACGGGTTATTCACATACCTTAACTACTACCGGTCGCAATGCAGTAGGTCTCTAGGATTTTACTTCTTTATAATTTTCCTGCTTTTGAGATAATAGTAATATCAACTATCTTAAAAATATCTGGGCATATATAATCGAAATACTGTATTAATCAAGTTCGTCAATTTTATAATTTCCATTCATGGTAGATTCTGCAATGACTGGTTTGATATCAATTTTAATGGTATTGACCTCTTTATTTAGCATTTATTTTATTCATTTTTCGTCAAATTTTGATACTCATTTTCCAGTTAATTATATCCAAATTTCTGTTTCTTTCTATTACTGAAAAGTATGTTAATAATACAGTATTTGTTCTTTTCTACCAATCTGATTTCCCAGTTCTTGTATCTCAATTCGAATTTGCAAGCGCTTGAGACACGTTTTGATATTGATTTGTCATTGTATATATTCACGTGACAAGCAGTTGACAACATTTTTTTTTCGATGAAGTCTCCACGATCTTCAAATGGGCTAGAGAACATGCTCTGCAGACATGCTCTGTTGATTACCTTTATAGCCAATTTAAATTCGTGTAATAAATAAAATAACATTTCTATGTAACGGTGTTCATTAGTGAAATAAATTGAAAAATTTGAAAAAAGGCTCTCATTGGTCGTCTACTTTAGAGCTATCATTAGAGTTCGTCATATTTTGGGAAAGGACTGATTATAGAATATATTTTTACCATCTTTACAAGCATGGTAGTTCTACTGGCAGTTCACTACAGCCACAGTGCATCTTTTTTAAATTTTAAGCCATGTAAAGTTTGAACAGGGCAGGGGCTAGTGAAACACCTTGAGGGACTCCTGCGGAGACTTATTTTCGAGAGGAAACTACGTCATCGATCTTCTCTTGAAAGGACCAACCATCCAAGTATGAATCTATCAGGAAGATTAGGTCATTCGGTAGACCAAGCTGTTTCGCTTTGAATATTAACCATTTTGTCAAACTTGATTGAAATTTTCAAAAACATCTAAAAATATGGTTCCAGTTTTTCGACCTTCCCTTGATGCCTTGTTGATTGTTGCTTGGGGTTATGTTGTTAAGTTGGACCGGGTTATGTGGGACTGCCTCTGGACTTACCAATACACTAAACCGAAACCGCCTCACAGTTGACCCCTGTGGATAACTACTGCTACTGCATTAAATTTGGAGATATGGCACCCGCTGATCGGGCAGCCGTTATTGGGCACGAGGGCCCGGCGATTCTATTGATTCGCAAACCTGAGTTAACACACAACTGGGTGTTGTCGTATGGGGGCAAAAGTTATGACTGTAGTGACGGATGAGGTCGTTTCAGCCTGGAAAAGGGGGGGGAGCTTGGCGGTGACTCGGTGCTAAGCTCCCAGCATGTCGACCAGCTCGCGAACAAGCGCGCTTTCAGAAGAACTTGAGCTGAGTTGTTGTTTGTGGAATGATTTAGATATGAAGTGCTTGATTTCTGGAGTGTCAGTTTCCCTATGAATTTGATTATTTCTGACAAACCATGGAGCGTTTAATATTCTCCTGAGGAGCTTATTTTGGAAAATTTGAAGCCGTTTGGCCTGGTTGGGTGTAACAAACTTGAATTAGACATTAGATCCGTAGAAGAGTACGGACCAAATTAACATCTTGTAAAATAAGCATTTGATGGAGATGGGAAGTCTGCTAGAAGGGCAGATCAGAGGAGATAGCAGGTTTGCTATCCCCGAACCTTTTTGGATTGCTTTCTGGATTTGGGAATGCCAACCGAACCGTCGGTCGAAGTAAAGACCTAGGTACGTGACGTTATCCAGCCATGGAATTATTGCGGTGTCGATCTTAAGTTGCGAGACGCGCAGTGCGTAACGCTTCTTATGGAAAATGATGGCCTGGGCTTTCAGGGGGTTAATTTGCAATGTGTAGTATAGTCTGTCACGGCAAGTTTGGAAAGTGAACTAAAAAAGGGTGATGGCCCTATAATCAGATGGATTAGACAATTTCTTTTTTGCAATTATAGCGACGAGCGCATGTCTCCAATTCTTTGGGAAATGATTTAAACTCAGGATGTAGTTGACAATGTTGGCATGATCTGATAGTTGCTTGCTAGTGATATTTTTCAGATGGTTTACTGTTATACCATCTCGGCCTGGAGCTTTTTTAGAAGACGTTTTAACGAGAACTGAAAGTCTCTTAGAGGTTTTTCCCCTTCAGAGAGGGGATAGGGTCGTTTATGATGGACAAGGTCTATTGAGGTTGGCCAAGAGATGGATTGCGTTTCATTTGATTCTCGAATGAATTTCTGGGAAGCTCGGCTTTTTCCGAGTTTAACAAGACACTGGACCAGAGCATCGGCTCTGAATTTATTGTAATGATGGCCTATCGCGTCATCAATGATTGGACGTTGAACTATATTGAATCAATCGACAAGAATTCAAAATGAATTCGAGACGTAAACGAGTTGTGTTTAGAAGTTGGCAAAAGAAACAATAAATAATAAACCTGTTTAATCCGCTAACAAGATCCTAAACACATGTAAAGAAATATTTTCGAATACCACAAATCCGATGAACCACGGCTTCAGATATATCGCAGCGCTTTCCAAAATAATAGTGAGACTGCTTACGGGATCGCGTAATCGATACGATCTGGACACGTCCCAACAGGTAGTCATTTATTGGGAAACTGGTCGGCACATTAGGCGAAATCCTCGCAACATATGCAAAATATATGGCGGTACGAGCTTTTTCGAAGAATAAACCGGCAGGTATGACCCCGGTTTATAAATTTCGTCCACCGGCGGGCTAAAGCGAGATTTATATCGCAACTTTCCTAGTCTGGGACCCTCCGGCCGCTTACGTGAAATATAAAAGTATGGGTATTTATTATAATATGGTGAAATATTTGTCCGAGATGGGGGAGACATTGTAGCGAGATTTTGACGTTTATTTCGAGTTTATGTGTCAATTTTTCTTGGGCTCATTCAACCAAACAAGAAAACATACCAAAGCTTTTTGATACTTGAATTTAAGACATATACGATAGGTTATTCAATAAATCTCGTCTTTCGTTAAAACATAAAATTCGTTGTATTATCTTTCGAACGAATATCGTATAGCCTATTACTCTAACTATATTTAAAAGAAAAGAAATATTAAAATATCAGTATAAATTATCGAGTGACACAGAATTTAATAATACTATTATGTCATTTCTACCATATAGAGCTAATGAAGTAAACAATACAATTGATATATTTGAGTTTCCAATATTTTGGGCAACAAATTTTTATTTTTACAAATTTCGAAATTCGATGCTATAGAGCTTCAGGGCGCCTGAAAATAAAATTGAAAACCCGTTCAATAATATCCTAATATAAAAGCTGTTTCTTATAAAAATATTTTTCAAGAAAGAAGCTCAGCAGTTTTTACATATCTTAAGATTTAACAATTCATAGTTTGTAGAAAAATGATTTTTGGCAGCTATATCATCAAAAATCATTTATTTTGCTGAATTATCAGTTTTGGCGTATGGTATAAATGGCGCATGGTCCTATATAAACCATTCCAGAAATTGTCAAAATTTGTGCAGAACAAGATAGTGCTTGCATCATATCTCTGTTTAATTACAGGGAATTTAGTAAAACAGACCATAGTGATAAATCTTCATGAATACTTATTTTTAATTATTATAATTCTTACCGAACGTCTTAAAATGTGACTTAAAATTCAGAAGTTCACAAAAAAAACATAAAATGAGTTTTTTTTAACTATACAGCATACATGTATAAATATTTACACTACTAATAGCCACTAAAGTATATTTTAAGAGTGTTTTCCAGTGGTGTCATATTCCATCTATTGGCATTCGTTTCAACTGCCGAATTTAAATACCAATAATCAGCAACCTGGTGAACCAACCATTTCGAAAACAATAAATTACAAGATTTGTTGAGCGAAAACTCAGATCCAACTGACAGAACCATAAGACAGATTAGAAGGTGATCAATCAATTATATCCAGAGTTTTGAAAACATTATTTCGAACTGTTTTAATATTATGGTTTCATTGCTTCTAAGCAAGCAAACATAGTTTTCTCCTGCGCATTATGATTGGCGATAAAATGTGGGTATATTATGAAATTTCAATCACAAAAAAATATACTTCATACCAGATACCATCTACATCGACTTGCATTAAATACAATTAAATACATATCAGATGCAGAGACATCCTGTGGCTTGTCAAGGCTAGGTCACACATTGCAAGAACTGTGAAGAATACATTGTTGCAGCCCGAATGGATAATTCTGCCGCACCCAGAATATGCACCGGACATAACGACTTCTGCATACCACTTGTTTAGATCGATGCAACATGGCTTGAAAAGAAAATGGCAATACGCTGGAGAAGTGCGCTAAAGAAGATCAAGTGAAATAATGAACTATTCCAAATTATTACTCGGTAAAAATAAATGAAATATTTAATTGTATTTTATGTAGTTTACTTTTTTAGAAATAAGCCTGAGAAAAGATGCGTGGTGGATCACATTGCTCAAAGTTATGACCATATAGTATTACGTCTTTCTCCCTATCACAGCGTATTTAATTCAATTGAGTTGATAAAGGTCAGTATAAAATTAATATACTTTAACTGTAGGAAATTGTATTATGGAGATATGTACATGTGTGTTATTATTTAGAATATACATGAACGTTTGGTTAAAATGTGTGAGGAGAAAAATAATTCTAACTGCTTTGCAGATGTAGTAAATGCATTAAGGAGAATGCAGTTACTAATTCTAGTTTTATCAAGAAAGATGTATACAGGTAGTACAAACTAGAAAGAAATATAGTAGTGACTATATTCAAAATGACTTTAAAATGAAACTTTGCATCGAAGGAAATAAGAACTAAGCATAAAAGGTAACTTTGCTCTCTAATGAAAGTAAAATACATTATTCAGATATACAATTGTTAGTTAGGCGGATAGGCCTTCGAGGGGTACCACTGCATAAAAAAATACTCCAAAACCTCCTTCCGACTATACTAATGTCGAAAAAAGGTTGATAGTTTAAATAGTTAGAAGTTAAATAGTTTTATATAAATAGTTACTTGTAGTTTTAGGTTGTTTGATAATGTATTCAGTAGAAGTACTATAATGCTAAAATATATGATACTAGCTACCCGCCCCGGCTTCGCACGGGTGCAATGCTGATACTAAATTAAATACACTACAGAAAAAATATGAACGTTGTATATAAAAACATAGCGGCCCGCTCCGACTTTGCACGGGCATAAAATATATATGCCTATGTCACTCAATGAAAACATGATTAAAATCGATCCAGTATTTTTGGTTCAGTCATTACTACCCTTGGCCTGCACGCATTAAATTTGGAGTAAAACAATTCCTCTTCCCCTATACTTACTATGAAGATTTCCTGCTATTTTTGGAATATCTAAATTCATACAATTTTTATTACATTACACATTTTTAAACGCAATTTTTAAATTTGTAATATCTCCGAAAATATTTGTTTAATTTACATGCTGTAAGGAACCATATTGATCTATATTAATTGCACACTGTATTTAAGGTACTTAATTCGATAAGGATTAATGCCGTATTGCTTAAAATAGCTTCGTAAATAAGCCATTTTCTCACGTAAAAAGTAAACAATAAAAATGGTTAATGTGGGTTATCCCTAAAAGATAAACATATACCATCGCGGACTTTTTTGTAGACCTTTTTATGGTGTACAATACTGTAGTACATTAATTTGGTCTAACTCGTAGGGTTAGGCAGCGTTTTTGCTAATTGCTAAATAAGCCTAAAAAAATAGGTTAATTTACGACATCACGTTAGAAACCTCTAAAATTAGCAATGTTGCCTTAGTATATTATGCATGTATTATACATATGAACCTTCCTCTTGAATCACTCTATCTATTGAAAAAAACCGTATCAAAATCCGTTGCGTAGTTTTAAATATTTAAGCGCACATAGGGATATAGGGACAGAAAAGGCGACTTTGTTTTATACTATGTAGTGATTAGATAACAATTTTGTTTCATTATTCTATTTAGATTAGAATTGTTTTAATGTGTTAAAGTCAAAATGTACTGAGACTGAGAGTTGATGCTGCAACATTGCGACGTTTTGACGTCATCATTTCAGATAACGTGTGTCCACTTCTGTTTTGAATAGACTATACATACGCGCTGATACCTAATATAATTATTTTTGCTTTATTTGTTATATTTAGGCTTGTCACATTCTCATTCCAATATTTAAAATCCGAATCCGGCCTCTGCCGAATCGGGCTTACTCACCTTCTATAGTTATAGCGCCTTCTGATTTCCACCTGTTAAGATGCGATAACACAACAGCGATGGCACATGGTTTTGAAATGCTGAAAAAGTGCCAAAAGGGATCCATTATGGGATCGCTGTCAAACCAATACTTTTGTATATGCATATATGCAAACACCTACTACAATTGTTTTCATTTTATTTGCTGTTTCGACTGGACACACTTTTATTCTAATATTAAATGTATTATCTCGTGAAAACTATGGGTATGAATTAATAACTACCTGAATTGCAAAAATTGAAGTACGTATCAGAAGCAAAGTCGTCCTATTGCATGACAACAATATATACAAACCAAAAACTTTCTTGGCACAATAGCATCATGTTGCCAGAAATATGGAGACATATTGTAGAAAATGAAGACATATTGTAGAATATATATATATATATATATATATATATATATATATATATATATATATATATATGCAATATGTCAAGTATATTTAATTGACGTAAGAAAAAATAACTTTCTTTCGCGTAATATCACCATGTTGCCCGAAATATTTAGACATATTGTAGAAAATCAAGGAATATATTTGATTAATATATATTGTATCCATTTTTCTTGATAAGGGCTTTCATAAAGAGAAAATATGGTCTAATATAATTAATTTTGCATTATATATTGACTGATAGCTTTAATATCAAAATCATTATCTTACAAAACGAATTAATAAATTAAACAACACATTTACACCAGAACAAATAAAATAAAAAATCCGTATTCGATAATTCGCCAACGAACGCAACGTAAAATATTAATTCGCTCTGGCTCTCGGCTCTCTGGAAAAAAAAGCCCTCGTTCCGACTTTACGGTCGGATGTTTTGCCGCTGTTGGTCGGACGGTCGTTTCAGTTTGGTGCGTTAGCAAAACCACTCTAGTCCAGAAACAATCAAATAATGCTTATGGGGAAAAGATTACTGTCGGCAAAGATAAAATCGCAAATAATGGAAGCGTTTTAACCGAAACTCGGACGGTGCGCGGTGACGGCGGACGAACAAAAAAGAGAAACGGAAAGAAGGCGGCAACAACGACCCGATATTTATGGCCCGTTTTAATTGAATAATAGAAACTGGAGTAGCGGGTACGATTGCTTTTGAGCGAATCGATGAAAATGACAGTTCCGTGGGTGTCGGTTTTGTCGTATGGAAATTAACAGAAAGAACATTAATAATAGTTTTCTGTAATCGAAATTTCGGGAACTGGGGCAGGAAGATAAAGTATGACGTGAAAGGATTTTAATCACAAATAAAACCCTCTATTATAAAGGAATAGAAAAATTATTCCGCAAAATGACATGAATCTAATTTTGAAACGAATTGATTCTTTTAGATTTAGATTGATTCTTTTTAGATTATACTATATAGAATACTTACACTTACTATATAGAATATATTACGATTTTCATCAAAATGAAAACTATCGGAATGGCCTATACCATATATTAGTTAATAAAATATATTATTTAGCATTAAGTTGATTTAAGCATTACCTGTGATTCTTATTTTAATTTCTTATGTTGAATATATGTATATGTAATTAATCTCTTAATATGAGTGAAGAAATAATAACTGACAAGAAACTAATTGGAAATTATTAATATGGTAAAAAATATTAAAGACATTCAAGAATCCTTCTAATGATATAGTTAGTTTTGAAAGTGCACCTGCTTAAGATTATATACTAGTCACAGAGAAAATATTTAAAACAAGAGCTTAAAATTTTGTCATTCGGTTGAAAATAATTACTGACTGATGATATGAACGCCGATCGACTACGATTAATGTCAGAAAATCCTAGACTATAGATTTTTAATTATTTGACAGTGTAAAACACAACTTGAACATGTGCAATTTTTTAGTTACCTTCCTCATTATTCCAAATTGAATAAAGGCTACTTGAACTTCTTACCTATTTATTTATAAGAGTAAAAGTTAATTCAACTCTCAAAGAAATTTCAGTAATAAACAATAAGTATGTATCTGTAGATAATTTGAGACTTCGCACTAAAATATATTTAGTTTAACGCTATTACAAAGAATACAACACTTTTTCTATGATTAACTCTGACTTTTATTTTGGTATACGCAAGAGTGAATATACATAAGAATGCAATAGTTCAAAACTGTTTGAGGTTGATGTTTAAATACATAGAGTGGTGGCAAGTTGAAGTAAATCGGTCTACCTCGATATTTTGAAGAATATTATCAATAGTTTTAAATAACATCAAAGTTTCTAAAACGAAAAAGTGCAAACTATTCTTGAAACATTGGTGCAAGCTTTTTACTTACTGCATAATTTGCGCTAAACCTGCACGGTATTTTTCGGTTTTGAAAATAGAAAAGTAAATACTGCTAAAATGATCTTCTGTGGCGTTGTATGCCCGCAACGTTACGATGCAGTCAGAAAGCACCATATGAAACGTTCATGTACGAGAAGTCGAACTAGAAAAATCAGTCAGAACCATTGCCTTGGACACTTCAGGTCAAATTGAAATAATAAATTAGTCGAATAGTAGAGTGAGTACTTATTTACATCCAAGCCTAGCAGAAATCGTCAACAGTGATCAATCAAGGCAAATTGACGTTAGCGTCAGTCTGTGAATCGCTGGTGAAAGGGTTCTCCAATATCCACAAGAGAATAAGTATATTAATAGTAACTTCGTCTTGGTTCCAAGTGAAAAGAAAAATGCAAGTCTGATTTTATAATTTATAAAATTATATGTAATTTTAAACTAAATTAATGTCCATTAATATTTAAAAAAGAACAATTTAGTTGTCGAGTTACTAAGCATTAGTTAAAAGCATGAAGGAAGTTGTAGTTAGTAGGAATTACTCTATTAAGGACCTGGTTAACCCATACAGGGTTTTGGATATCAGAACAACAATTATGAATATTTATTGTTAAATATAACATTAAAAGATCAAGTTACGAACTAAAAATCATTTATTCAGAAAAATGGGTCCAATATGTATTAACCAAAATATTTCCCATCATTTTCTACAACTTTTCACCACATTTCTGGCAAAATGACAATACCGTATCAAAAATCCATCACGCTCTTGACCGACGTAAAAAGCTTGGAGCAATCTTTTTGGACCTGGAAAGTGCGTGCGTTTAGGCCTCCCAGAAGACCTAACCGCTTTCATCAAGTTCAATTTCTCGGATAGATCTTTCCACGTCAAGATCAGGGAATCACTTTCTAGTTGTAAACAAATCGATGCTGGCGTACCTCCCAGCTTATTTAGGTTCCCTGCTGGCCCCAGCCTTATTTAACCTCTTTATTTCAGATCTGCCGAGAAAAGAGCACATTGACCTCGCGTTTTACGGTGACGACACTACTTTCTTCACGGCTACCAGTTTCGAAGTTACAATTCATGAACAATTACGAAAGCAGCTCGATCATGCGTTCAAGTGGTTCAAATTCTGGAGGTTGCAAATCAACCCCCTGGAAACCCAGGCCATCATTTTCCATAAGAAGCGTTACGTACTGCGCGTCTCGCAAGTTTAGATCGACACCGCAATAATTCCACGGCTGGATAACGTCACGTATCTGGGTCTCCACTTCGACCGGCGGTTCGGTTGGCAGAAAGGTTCGGGGATAACAAACCTGCTATCCTCGCTGATCTGCCCTTCTAGCAGACTTCCCATCTCCATCAAATGCTTATTTTACAAGATGTTAATTTGGTGCCATATCCCCAAATTTAATGCAGTAGCAGTAGCGATTCACGGACGGTTTCGGTTTAGTGTATTGGTAAGCCCAGAGGCAATCCCACATAACCCGGTCCAACTTGTCACTCCAGGGCAAGTCTCCGCGACCAGGTATGCGTCTTGCATTCCACCGCCTGGTTTTAGGCCAGAACAAAAAAATAGCGAATCAAACTTCATATCATATCAAACAAACGTATCAGAACTATATTAATAACTATTCAATCATCCATTCATATACTTACTTCGCACTCAGCACTTCGATACCGTCTGGCAGCCAAGCCATAGAGAATGAGATCGCTGTTCTACCACAACTCTTGTAACTAATGGCGTTGTAATGCAAGAGTACTCGCATTACTCTATGTCTGTTACCAAGGATATTCGAGATCAACGTCTCGGGGTTGCCAGATCTTCGCCATCGTCTTTTCTAGTCGTCGCTTCTGGTAACCTGTACGAGTTCAACATCTGGGATAATTATTAATTGTTACTAAATGATATAAAATTCAACATGCCCCAAAGTCGATAAAGCTCTTCTTGAGATGAGAGTTATTAATTTGACCCGGTTAACAACAATCGTTTAATGCATTATATGAATTCTTCGGTTTTTGACTGCACTTGTTTTGATACAATATGGTTGAATAAGATTCACTCTTTATCTTTTAAAATTCTTGTTTTATAAAATGGCTCAGTTCCGTTTCGTTTGAGCAGCTATTCTACTATGGAATTACTTTTGGTATCCAGTATGTGTAAATTGTTCTATTTGTACAAACTATTATATCGTCAACAAAATAAATATGTTAATTTGCCTCCATATATTTAGAAATATTATCAACATTGCCTGCCAAGACGAGGCTTATCTTTTGCATCAAATTATCTATAATAAAAATGAGGAAATTGATCATTCTGACACTAGCCTTAGCTTAAATAGTCATCGCCATAAATAGCCTGATTTACATTTTCCCATTTCGTAAGTAAAAATCACAATATATCAATGTGATCAAATTACCTTCTCTAATTTGCGTTTCAATATTATTTTTTTGCTGCGCAAATGGATGATACTGCTTTCGACGTGAATCTGACTTGTACAACTTACAAGTTTAAAGACAATATATATGATACGTAGCATATATTTGTAGTAAAAAATTATTTCAATAAACATTTATGTTATTCATATTTATTTATTTCTAATTCCATATTCTATCGAAACGTACCTAGTGTATTAACACATGTGGTCAGTTACTTTTTGATAGATTCAAAGCACTAAATGCGTTTTCATTAAAACTCATAAAAGAATCATGTTACTAATTCAGTTGTCGACAACAATGTATTAGTTATAAACATGAAGGAAGTCGTAGTGAGTAGGAATTAGTCTATTAAGGACCTGGTTAACGCATACAGTATTTTGGATATACGAAAAACTAACATAAATTTTTAGTATTAAATAAAACTTTTAAAGGTAAAGTTTCGAACTGAAAATAATTTATTCAGACAAATGTATACAATACATATTAATCAAAATATTTCACATTACTTTCTACAACTATTCACCATCCTTCTGGTAACAAGGCAATATCGTATCAAAAGGTCTATGTTGATAACTATTCAATCATCTATCCATTTAAACCTTTCGCAGCCAACACTTCGAAACCGTCTGACAGCTAATCCATAGCGCCACGATCTGAACAAATGGTAATCAGAATGTTTTAGTCTAGTGAATACCATGGATTTGTCAGATCTCCAATGGAAAAGTTGCAACAGCGCATCCATCAAAATTCTTTTAACTTGTGGCGTTGTAATAGAAGAGGAATACTTTGCGTCTGTTACTCGGTATTATTAGTCTTTCTACGTACAACAGTACGTCCGTTTTAAAAGCGTTATACTTCATACCTAACTCTATGTTCATGACTGCTCCTCTTCGGAACCAATATAGATGGTTAACCTGAATTAACCTTTCAAGTTTCCACTTGAAAATGCTGCAGTAGATCAACCTATCATCGCTAGTCATAACGTGACACAGATAAACAACTCATTTTTACGTGGACTGCAATGAAAGTGAGATATTAATATGGATTAAAACGGCATCTTTTGTATTGTACGTAGTCATCCAGAAACAGGTAATTTATTAACTGCCTGTCTGAAATTTAGCTGAGTTTTTGTTGAATAAATCTTGCAATTCATTATCTTCTTGTTATTTCTATCTTGAATCTTTTGGTACTGCAAGCTTCGTCGTTGACATTACAATCGTCACCTTATAAATTCTGAGACGAAAATCAACTGAGTCCTTCAAGTTATAAAACAAAAGTCATGAATGTCGAAAATGCAATTTTGATCCTTACCGTATTGGCGTCTGAATACGGTGAATAACCCCATAATACTATATACAAAACTATTATTTCATATAGAGAAATATCAAAACCAAGATCATGATATCAGTCTCTCCTATAAATGTGTGCAATTTTTTAGTGCATGGGTATTGATATTTTTGACATCATATTTTATTGAAATTGTTTCTTCATGCTTATATTATAATATAATGTAATTTGTGTTGGTTTTTGCAATGTAGTTAACTTCAGGAGCACCTTTTTAACATAGCATCATATTACCAAAACAGAACTATAGCCAGTGAATGATTCAGTGACGGAATGATTCAAACTACCCTTCAAGGATTGATCTCGGATATCAATGTCTCGGTGTTGCCAGATCTTCGCTATCGTTTACTAGTTGATCGTTACAGGCACCCTGTACGTGTTCAACATCTGAGATACTAGATCTGGGTAATTTGTAGACCGTTATTAAATGATATAAAATTCGACATGTTTCAAGATCGATACAGCTTATTTTTAGGCACTTTCTTCCTGATACAAATTTTAGTAATAGAGAGACTAAAAAACTGTACAGATTAAATAGCAGCACTTAACGTATATTCTTCGTTGAAAATGAAAAGCAATGTTATTAAGTTAAATTGAATGGAAGTAGAACATCGATAGACCCAAAAGTTCGTGGATATTTTCAAAAACCGTCCCGTTTCAACCCTTTCAACTGGCGCTAATAAGCGCCCGCATTCGAAAAGTCGAAGCTCCGACGTCAAACAAATCGCAACGTCATTTATAACGCGCTCGACCATCCGGAAAATCACTCACTCTCCATCGGTATCATTAAAATTGTTACTTCTATCCTCTCGGAGGCAGCACACGGCACGATTCCGCGAACGCCTCCCCACCTCCGGCCGTCCGGATCTTTTCCGAGCAGCCTCTCGGCCGAAATTCGGCGGCATCGGCTCTCTCGCGCGATCCCTTAAAACGTATGAAAACTTTTCGGGAAACGTCTTGAAATATACGTCTGGCAGTCGGGGCGGGCGTGAGTCATTCGAAATTCGTTAATCAAAAGTCGAGCGAAGAGCGATGAGTTTCGCATACCTGAACGCTTCCATTTGTCAGTAGTCGGTCGGTCCCTTAATGCTGTTTGCTTCTGCAAAGTCAGGTCTATGATACCGGGGGTGCGGGTAATGGGGGAGCTGTGGCCGAACGGGCAGACAGACGGATGGATGAATCGAGCAGGAGGGTCCTAGGTGAATCGGAGGAGATGGAAAGGAGCGAGCGAGCTGGGGTAGTAGTATTAAAAAGGATGATTTTTATTTGTTGATGTTGCCCGACCGCGGAGGACTTTTATTAAATGGAAAGTGGAGAATCGTATTTTTCGGTCGGGGTTTTTATTGAGCGGACGGCTTTTGCATGTTAAAGTGCTCCTAAATATTCCGAAAGTGATAAATGAGGACGATAGGGAGCACTTTTAAGCCATCTGATTCGAATACAAATAAGATTGTGTAACCGGTTTTTCTTGCACATTCAATTCCTACTTTTTAGAAAAGCGATTTGCGTCCATTGAGATTAACTAAACGACAGCCGGTCGGGATAAATAATGATAAACGTCAAGATTCGCGCTGAATATTAACACCGGCTATTATTCATCTTAGAAGAAAACGTTCCTCGCGTTTCTTTACTTAGTTCGCTCTATCAATACTTAGACCAAATACGAGGGTTATATTGGTTATACGAATAAACCAATTTTTCAAAGCATTTATTCCATTCCGAATGAGGTATCTTCAAAACATGGTTTTTGAACGCTTCAAAAGCTTCTTCGGGCGATGAAAATCGTTGACCCCGCAGTTTATTCTTCACGGATGGGGCAAAAAGAAGTCATTGGGTGCCAAGTCAGAGCTGTACGGCGGATGAACCATCAATTCGATGTTTTGAGTGCTCAAATACTCTCTTGCTTGAGCCGATGTGTGAGAGCTCGCATTATCATGATTAAGCATACTTCGGCGTCTCTTGTTTGTTTTCCTTATTTCACTGAAGACTTCTGGCGAATAAATTGTTGCGTACCAATCAGAATTTATTGTTCTACGATCCTCTGGAGGCACCGTTGCAATATGACCAATTTTCCCGAAGAGACAGGCCACAATTTTCTTTGAAGTACTTCAAGACAATACAGCAACACCCATACAGTCGACTGCTGCTTACTTTCGGGCTCATGCGTATATATCCATGATTCGTCAGCTGTCACGATTTTATAAACATCTTTCGAAACACCGCGATTAAATTTCTTAAGCATTTCTTTGCACTAATCGACACGAGCTTTTTTTTGACCGATTGTCCGATTGTGTGGGATCCAACGCGAACGTAACTTTCACACAGCTAAGTGTAAAATCGCACATATGCTGGTGGAACTAATGCTTAGGGATGCCTCAATCTCACAATAGGTGACATGACGATCTTGCTTAATCATTTTGCACACAGCATCGATGTTTTCTGGCACAACAGCCGATTGTGAACAACCTTCACAAAACTCGTCGGACAGCGAACTACGACTACGATTGAATTCACTAAACCAGCGATGCCCGGTGGTTTTTGATGTAGCTTCATCGCCACAAGTCAAATTAAGTTGACTGATGCACCCTTATTGTGATAATCCATTTTGCTAGACGAAACTTTCAACTAAATATAAAACAAACAAATAGCGTTCGTAGGTCAAAATGTTGTGACTACGTATATCGTCAAAATGTCAGACTTTACGATAGAACCGTCAGATGGACTCACATGACAACAGTGTTGCCAATTCCCGAAATATAAATAGTGACCCTCGTATAAAGCTGTCTTTTCAGAACTTTTTATATATCTCTAAAACCAAAGCTGTTACTATAATTTTTACGATATTGTTTAAGGTTTAATTGGCTTCAAAGGTGCAAATATTATTCAAGAATAAATATGAAAAAAAAATTTTGTATATAAAAATTCAATAAGAAACTTTCGCAGTTTACTTTATGAGATAAGTTTGGATGCAATAGTTGATAATTTTGTTGATACAAATTCAATGTGGCTTAACAAAATACATTTTATATGTATAACCTAATTAAAAAAAATATTAATTTTTTTTAAATTTTAAATTAACTTTAATTGAACATTCTTCTAACATTTTTGCATAAAAACAATGAAAATGTAAAATCAGAGAAAATCAACGAAAACAAACCACCAGTATTGCGTACTTGGGGAAATATGTTGTTCTCTTAGGTGTTATTACATATTGAAGACTCAACGTTGTAGAATGAAAGTTAATAAAAGTATATTTGCAGCTGTTAATCAATAAGAATCATGTCATCAGAAGACAGCTTGGTTCAGAAAAAATAATGCTCACCAGAAAAGGAACCAGAAAAAATATTTTACCTTAGAAATAGGGTTTCTTTTATCCCGCCTTTAGGTTTATATTTTATACTTAAACTAAATAATAATACTTAAATTATTTATACCTAGAAATACATTTAAATTAATTCCAGATAAACTCTGGTTGGTAAAAAGATTTTGAAATATTAAAAACAAATTATTTAGTGGTTTTCTCAGAAAATATATATTATTAACGTATCTCATTAACAATTAGTTGCTATTAGTTGGCTTTCTAAGAATGATGAATTTGGAAATTCGTCTTTTACAGCTCTAGTTATCAAGCGGATTTTTTTTTATTTTTTGTATAATTCTTGCAGGTATTTTGTGGAAATTACATTGTATAGTTTTTTTATTTTCTTTTTATCTCATCGTAAGTGCTATCTGTGTTCCTTTTGGATCTGTTGTAATTTTCAACAACCGAAAAAATTAATCACTATTTCTAATCATTCTCATTATCATCTTTTAACTTAACTCTTATAATTTTACTGAACGAAGTTAGAGTACGTACAATATATTAAAAATACTTTAAATTATTAGGATATGAAGGAGCTCAGTGAAGCCCTATTATCAATCAAAAAATATTATACAGCAGAATTGAAAAGTGATGTTGATTCTGTAGAATATCTCCGGAATCTTTTAAATATTCCTAATTTCAGAAATGAATGAAGCCGGTAGAAGATTAAGACTTTGATATTGAGATAAAAATATTAACGGCGTAGATATATATACAGAAAATTTAGTGCCTATTTATTAACTAAGCATGAACGTATAGTTGAAGTCAGCTTAAAGATATGCTTGGCAATGTTCAAACAATTGGAGGTACTATACCTTGAGATATAGATAATGAAAATATATTTTGCAAGGGACGATATGATGTATTTAAAACATGAATAATTCAAGCTGAGATGAATTTACTTGAAACTTTTAACTGTAATAAACATTCAATAGTAAAAGCAGGCCTATGGTATGGCAGGTAGTATCCTAACACAATCTTTTGGGCGACCATTTAAAACTTAAGAGGACTTACACTCTTCATAAAATGTAATAAAATACAAATAGTGTAAATGTTGACTAAGTTATATAATCTAATATATTTAAGGTATTATTAAATATGATTTGCCCACCATTTTTTTAAATATCAGTAACCAATGAAAACTAACCTAAGTAACTTGTAAGACATCCGTCTTCCAATCAGTGTTTTAGTTTTTTACTGAATATGACATCTCTGAATATAAACTAAACACTGTGAGTAATCTAAGTTTCATTGAAAATGTAAATCACACAGTTGTTATTTTTACATATTAAGCTATTTAAACAATAATGTGACAGAATATATCTACATTTGATGAAAAAACTTTTACAGTTTAGTATCTGGGATGATATAGCAGTTGTCCTATTAATATCTTTACTTGTACAAGTATATTATAATATCTCAAAATACAATGTACATATATAATAAACAGCAAGAGGTACCATATGTTAAATGAAGTCACCTTATTGGCTATTTTCATTCAATATTCTTCTGCTAAATTAACATTAAAATAAATTATACAATATCATAAATATGCTGTCAAAACATGATAGAGGCGTAGGAAAATTCTTGGTTCTCTTAGATGTTAATAGCATACCCATGTTAATGTAGAAGTATATATTGAAGTCGATTAAAGTCGCAACTGCAACTGCCAACTGTTAACCAACGTGTCATCAAAAAACAGCTTGGTTGAGAAAGATAGCGCCGGAAGTAACTTAAAAAATAGTTTACCTTGAGAGTAGTGAGTTTTTGATTTACCTAGTAACATTTTACAGCTGAAATGTGTATCAAAATTATGTATACTTAGGTTACTTATACATAGACTTATATATTTAAATCCATTAAGTGGTTTTTTCGAAAAAGGTATATATTTCATAACGTTAAATAAACTAAATAGGAACACTTGACTAAGAATTAATTGCTATTAGATTGCTAAAAATAATAAATTCTTAGATTCGTGGATGCCTTTTCAAATGAATTGTACCTTCTTTATAGCTCCAGTTATCAAAGTGTTTTTTAATTTTTTGTGAAATGAAACAATTACATGTACAACAAATGTTTTGTCGATATGATTCCTATATAATTGTTTCTTATAATTATTTCTTTAATACTTACTAATTTAATACACACGGCTCCGCTATCTTAGAACTAGTATTTTATTTTACTCCATTGGCTTTTTATTTAGAGATAACTGCTGCGTTCCTTTTTATGAAATATGTCTTTTAGTCAAGTTCAAAAAACGTCTCCCGGTGCTTCTGTTTTTGTTAACAAAGAAGGAAACTTTTTTGCAAAGTCGACTAATATATTGAAGAAATTACAAACTAATATAATAATTTAATAATGATAATAATGAAGATGACACAATATTTTAATTTCGATATATTTAACTATTTCATGGACCTTCTCAATGTTTGGACCGGAGTGGCATTCGCTTAAATATATATAAATATCACATAATTATAGATACGTATAAGCTGTACAACTTTAAAATACATTTTAAATTTTTTGAAGTAAATGTGCAACATCTGACGAAAAGTACCTTTTGACACAAAGCAGGTACAACTTTTTAAAATCGTATATTGCCTAGATATATCTAACTCTCTAGAATATTCTATGAATTGTTATCTTTCAAATAGGTTATAGAAAACCCCGAAATTACATTTAACCCGTTCTTATACCTTAATTATTTTGGACTAACTTGATATAATTTATTTGCTATTAGACACATTTTAGACCATTTCTAAATAAACTAGTTATTGATATGGCGGACCCAACAAAAACTAATATATAAAATTGTATGGCGTCAATATCAGAACGCAATTCGTTATTGTTTGTGCATGTATTAAAAAAAGGCCCGTTCAAACTGTTAATATATTTATATCAAGCGTATCAAGCACCCAAACACGACTGCATAACGGTAATTTCAATTTTAATTGGTAAACCAAAACACGAAGTGGATTAATTACCGCAAATGGTCATTGTTTTTTATCGATCACATGGCAGATACACGGGAATGCGCTTCGGACGGGTCCGTTGATTGTATTGAACATTACGCCGGTATCGGTATTTCAAAACGCACCAATTTTACACCCAAACCAACTCAAATAATAATATTATAATCGATATATTATATGTAGATTACAATTAGTGCACGGAATGTACGAATAAAACGCGATCTATGATATATTCGCCGCATCGAGAAATAACCGCAAAAAAGGGTAAACGAATTGAAAACGAACGAGCAGTTGCATTAATTGGAACATGATTAATTACATAGGGACGTATACGGTTTTTATATAATGTAAGCTGGATACAATATAATTTTTGGGATATTAATTTTAATAACAGCTTAGCAAAAATTATATTGTATTAAATTCCAAGTGCACAACTCCTTTTATGTTAGATTTAATTTTTTTTTATAACATCTTTATTAGATACACTTAGTACAATCTTAATTTACAATTAATTTATTACTACTTTTCCTATGTGTTTGGATTAATTAACAAGCAAGACGAGTGCGAGAAAATACATCAGTATGTATTCCTCAATTATAAAATTATAATTATTTATTAATTATTAACTTATAGCTATAGTTTACACTAATAATACACACTAAATGTTCACACAAGTTCGTATGGTTTTGTTCGATTCAATCTCCTGACATCCTGCGCGCTGTCCAGCAGTTGTATTGCTTCCACGTTAGTATGATTTAGTAATCTTCTTTCGTGTTTCAAGGCGAAATCCTGCACAACTTCGCAAATCCATTTGATTTCCAGGTCATCGTGCAGTTCTTCATTAGCTACATAGCGATAGGCATTGGTAATCAATCGAAGAATTTTGTTTTGACAGCGCTGTATGTCTAGTTGATTTGAATTTTTAGTGCAACCCCATATTGGCAACCCATAGGTCCAAATTGGCTTTATAATTGTCTTATAGATCAACCTCTTTGATTTTAGATCAAGTTGAGAGTATCTTCCGACTAACCAGTATAGTTGTTTTATTTTGGTTCTAATGTGTTTTGCTTTTTGTCTAATGTGATGCTTCCAATTTAATCTACCGTCAAGATGGATTCCAAGGTATTTTGCTGATTCTGCTTGAGGAATCGGGCATCCATTTAGCGATATAATTAAGTTTTTATTATTTCGCCTTAATGCAAAATTAACGTGGACAGATTTGGAGCTATTAAGTTGAATTTTACAATCTTTTGTCCATTTGTAGATTTTGTTGACTGCCACTTGCACTTTTTCTATTGCCCTAGGCAGAGATATATCTTTTGCCATAATAACTGTGTCATCAGCAAAGGTTCCAAGAAGGGTTTCTTTTGTTCCAGAAGAGGTCCTAAGACGCTACCTTGTGGAACTCCAGCCGAGATATTTTTAAATGTCGAGAACGCCATTTCGTGCGATACTCTAAATTTTCTTCCGAATAAATAAGACTCCAGCAATTGACAATAGTTACGCGGTAACAGTTTTCTCATCTTACAGATTAATCCCAAATGCCAAACCCGATCAAAAGCTTGTGAGACATCCAGGAATATTGCAGGGCAGTATTTCTTTTCTTCAAACGCTCTTTCAATAGCCGCAGTTACTCTGTGCACTTGATCGATAGTTGAATGGCGATTTCGAAAACCACACTGAAAATCTGGTATTGTTACCAAATGTTTAACACGTTTAGATATCAGCTTCTCCAATAGCTTTGATATTGCAGGTAGTAGCGAAATAGGCCTGCAAGATTCGACTTGTTCTGCAGGTTTGTCAGGTTTTTGAGCATAATTATTTGTGCAACTTTAAAGCATTCCGGGACATGCTTCAGCCTTAAACAGGCATTAAATATATATGTCAACATGATGATTGCTTTTCGTGGTAGTTCTTTCAATAATCCAGGTGAAATGTCATCTATACCAGGTGCCTTTTTAGGATTGAGGTTATCAATTTCAGTGGCAACTTCCAGTGGAGAAATTAGATGTAGGTCTACATCGGGTTGATAAATAGGAGATGTATCCATGGTAGATTCTATATCATTAGGCCGAAAAATGTTAGCTAAGTATTGTGCGAATAATTTAGCTTTTTCATTGTCGCGTCGAACCCATTCATTTCGATCATTTTTAATTGGCGGTACTCGAATAACTGGTCTTTTAAATCTTCAAGTTGCTTTCCATAGCGAATAATCTTTGTCTGCTTGTGGGCTTAATTCACTTAAATACTTTTGAAAGCAATTCTGTTTATATTCTTTGATCTTTTGATTCATCTGATTACTAATTCTATTAAACGTAGTTTTATCAGCAGCATTTCTGGTCCTGTACTATACTCTTCTAGCTTTTCGCCTTTCTTTTATCATTTCTTTAATTTCGAGGGGGTAAATTACTTCATATTCTGATTTCTCTCTTGCTATTGGGGTAGCATCTTTATCAGCTGACCGAATTTGTTCAGTTATATGTTTGGTTTGTTGCTCAAGATCATCTATAGTTTTAAGTCTTACTTTTAAACTGATTTGTTCCTGCAGTATTAATCTGAATTTGTCCCAGTCAGTATATTTGTTGGTAAGATTAGGCTTTTTTGCTTTTCTTAGGATTGTCACGCCCAGTGTTAACAATACTGGAGTGTGATCAGATGTTAGATCGCACAAGCTTTCTGCGCTAATTTGATTTAATGAGATTGTAGAAATCCAGCTGGTCTGGGACTTTATTACTGTCTGTGGGCCAGTAAGTGGTTTCGCGCCGGTAAGTCTCCACCAATAATAAACCGTGGGCCTAATTTTGAAAAGATATCTTTATATTGTTGTTGTGTCATTTTATGTCTTGGTGGACAATATATAGCGCCAATATTTATTTCAGCCCCGTTTTTTTCGATACTAATTATCGTAGCTTGTATTTCTTCATTTTTAATCTCTTCTTGTTCGAAATGTTGTATATTTTTTTAATTATTAAAGCTGTTCCGCCTCGAGCCCTTTCACGGGGTGTAGTGTCCAGTAAGCATCATAACCCCGTATTTAGATTTAATTATAAAAAATATATTAATTATCACTGGACATTCCATTGTTCTTTTTCAGAATATTATGTCGGAATCGTAGGTCGTTGCCCCATTTGGACAGTTGTAATAAAATTATTTGTAAGCATCTGATGATCTGAATTGCACTGTTATTCACATAAGTTGGCCTGATATGGCCTGTAGTAGCCCATGGCTAGTTGTTCACTTGAGTTACTGCAATTTTTTTTTATTTACTAGGTTGATCAGCCAGAACCAAATGGTTATTTACTAGCGGGGTTTGTGGACGAGTAGAGATTTTATCAAGTTGTTGTCGTGTTCTAAGGTCCCTATGGAGAACCTCACAGTGAGAATGTTTATGAAATTCTTCACTAACCGGATACCTAATTCGAGGTGTGTATTGACGTTCCTCATAAACCATGGGGCTAGGAGTAACGCACGGACTTTTTTGGATTGGAACACTTGTAGTAGTTCAAGTTTTCTCTCTGAGACCTATCTGTACCACACCTGAGCTCCATTGAGGCAGATTGGACGGACTAGCCTTTTATACAGCGCCGCTTTCTGTGGAATAGGAAGTTTGCCTGAATTTAGGCTGACCATTGAAACCTGCGTTCGAACTGGAGGCCGAGGTATGAAACTTTCTGGAGCCATGGGATAAGGACTTTATCGATTTGGATATCGAACTCCTTCTTGCGGTGGAACAGAATAGCCTGAGTTTTACTCGGGTGTATCTGTAGCCGACAGAATTTGTACCACACTATAGCTTGGTTCAGCTGTACTTGGAGTCTGTTGCGAGTAACGTCGGGACAGTAACCGGTTGTAATGAAAGCGGTATCATCTGCATAAAATGCTATGTGAGAAAGTTTGTAGAGAGGGAAATCATATAAAATTTGAAAAGTGCTGGGGCTAGTGGAGCACCTTGTGGGACTTCTGCAGAAATTTGTTTACGAGAGGAGATTGCGTCACCGATCCTCACTTGAAAGGAGCTACCGTTCAAGTATGAATCTATCAGGGATATTAGGTTATTCGGTAAACCTTATACTTGACCGAAAACTTTGGAGACATCTAAGAAGATGGCTCCGGTTTTTCGACCTTTTATCAGTGCCTGTTGGATAGTTGCTACGACGCGGGCAGCTTGATAGAGGAGTTATTGCAATCTGCTTTGGTAGCTATATATCACGAGTTGTAAGCTCCTGCCTAAATATATCTAATTAATAGCTTCACGCCAGCTTCAGTCCATTTTCGGTAGCCTTATATCTTATACTTGGATGGATGTGCGACGAATCCATGGACTAGTAGACAATTTTCAAAGCATAAGTGTTTTCCAATTCCAATATTTTATGACTAAGGGGTTATAATATATTTTAATCCACTTATAGTGGCCTCATTACTTTAAACGCTATATTATTACTCAAATTTAAATATATGTTCAGGAAGTTTTCGAATAACTGCGAGGGGATTTACAACCCAAAGTCAACCCGTGTTCTCTTCTTAGTAATTTGCTCATTTTCTAAACAACTATGTTGACTCTGGTTGGAATAACGAATTCTACGGAATTCTAGAGCCTGTGCGAGTTATAAAACGTCAAAACAAAAGCGTTTGTTTTTACTGAAAATTATTTTATTTCTACGAAAAGAAACAGTGACTTCTTGAATAGATGGTATAGGTAACAGCCCAACAATATACTAGCTTAAAAAACTAAACTCATAAATCTAACACACAGCCCAAAATGAACACATTGTTTTATTTTTCCGAACAACCAGGAATTATGATCCTTACATGATTATATTGTCAATGAATTTATTGGGTATTTGTTTATATAATACGGCTTTTATTATATTTATTATTATTTGTATGTTACAACTAAGTGGCCATGGTATATTATTTATATATGAAAAAATAGTTAATGTGTGAATTTGCTGATAAGGATTTCATGGTTTTGCTGACGTTTCCAAGGCTGAACTTTCATAAAGAAGTAACGTTTGATTTTCTCCTTGCTCTTGTTCTTGCAGAATGTCAATAAAAGGAAAGAAGCTAATGTTTCGACTAAGTGGCCATGGTATATTATTGATATATAAGTTGTTCTAAAATTTCAGTAATCTTTGAAGTTAATAGAAAACATAGTTCATGTATTAATTTTCTGATCAGGATTTCATGAATTTGCTGGCAAGGCTGAACCTTCATATACAGTTATTACAGTTATTCTATTTCACTTATTCTTTTTCAATGTATTCTATATTCATTACATACATTTCCATATTACTTGTATACACTAGAGTGTTAAACGATTTTTTACAAGATGATACAGAATTGCTGCAACATCTAATACATTTTGTAAGAATTGGTAGAATTTCGTCTCAATTACATGTAATATCGACTAATAGTTTTGAGAAGATAAGATAATTTTCAAGTAGAGTAGATATAACATAAGAATGTAATAGATATGGGGCAGAATGTATATATTTTATAGCATGTTTGATAAATTCATTTTGAATAGTAAATATAACAGAACAAACTCTATTTGAAACGTTGAAAGTCTTATTTTCTCACAAAACATACCTTTTTAGAGAAGTAAAGTATTTATAGATTGTTATAACAATTGAACAATAAATTTCTTTGTCATTTTAATGGTCATTTATTAGTAGATACAAATAACTATAAGTCTGATTACCCTGTTAAATATAAAGAACAATATATAAAGGATGGGAAGTTAAACGAATGTCATAACCATGTTGTGACTGCATGTCTAAGTCACTAGAGGGCCGGAGGTAGAGAAGCAAGAACAAATTGTCAAATTTATATTCTTACGATTTGCAATTTTGCAGTATATCTTAGGATATAGGATATTTATTGTTATTTATTTATTTATTGCTTGTTATAACGTGTTCAGATGCAAAAACAGAATAGAAGTATTGTTTTCCAGGAATCAATATTAAAATAAAGCGAAAAAACATACATTGACGTCAATAAACAGTAAGTAAATAAAAAAGTAAGAGTAATACTATAAAGTATTCTCTATAAAGTAAATTTGAAAGTTTTCAAAAAATATATATACATATAAAATAACTTCATTATATAAACATGTTATTGGCTGATACCTTTTGAACAAACTTCGATCTCGCTAAAAAACGAAACCATAGTAAACAAATTATATTACATGAAATATGTATAGAGTATCGTAAATATAACGTAAAGGATTTTTTACTATATTTAAAAAAATCTTTGTGGTTATCAATCAACGTCAACAATTCAATCAAACGCCAGCCATTTTCCAAAATAGAAAACACTCAAGGAAAATGAAGTATAAAGTATATGAAAATGGATAAATCGCAAACATTGCGTTTGTGGTCACTTTGTATTATATTCAATAAAGAATTTGTATTAAATTTTGTTTTGCGAACGGAACATCACGAGACGAGTTTAGAGATCAAGATTAATAATTAAATAAAAAGAATATTGTTGAGAATTTTCTAATCATGTCACAGTTATCAAAAAATTCATTTCCTTAAATTTGTGTGAACTAGTACTATTGACACAGCTTAGAAAATTCGTTTATCACATTGCGCTATTGATGCGGCCCAGGCTACGAAGACAGCGGATATTGTCTCACCTAATGGTATAATGAGCAACAAGTAACTTTCAGTATTATGTTATGCTTGGTATTCAAAGTATTCAAAGTATTCCTTGGTATAATTAAGTAGAGTTCGGGCAAAAGTATCGCAGCTGAAGCTGCAAAGTCATACAAACTGCACAATAATTGAAAAACATCGTTAGTCGGTGCAATTCAGGCACAAGCATAATTGTTAAGGATATGGTGCCACCAAACGCATACTGAAGTTGTTGAGAACTAACATAATCTACTGAAATTTGGACTGAATCCTGCAATATGGAGTTTCAATCTCAGTTTCTCAGGCATAGAAAACTGGAATCCGCAATCACCAAAACTACATGGTAAACCATGGAAATCTAGAAAGAGAATATATACATCATTAATAAGACATTGAACAGTAACTAAATTATGTTTAAAGGTACTTTGGTTTAAAGGAACTAATATTTAAAGGTTAACAGTCGAGCAGCACATACCAGCGATATTTAACACTTCACACCAATTATTTGTTAATCTATTAGGATTTCAGCTAATTGAAGAGTATACATATATCAGCCAAGAATAATATGACAGAACTGTCTTAGAATTCCAGGTATTCGCTATTCGCTCAGCAGGAGCATCTAAGAAGGAAACAGTTGATCTGTTTAATGTACTGCGAGCCATAGTATCTACGACATTGACAGCATACACAAAAACATAGTAAAATATCATCGGCGAAGAGAAGTAATGGGCAAAACCAAAAGTTAGCGGACAAAGACCAAGGACAATAATTGTGTCAGACAACAAAAAATTACCGCGCCAAATCTTTCAATAGAGCTGTAGACTTACTTGAGTAACAGCCCGCCGTACTAATATATAATGATATAAACTAATATAGAATGATATTTCGGTGAGATGTTCGAAAGAGGTGATGTAACGATTATATGACCTGTATACTTGATGACTGAGAAGGGCTGTGTTTATATAAAGAGAACTCGGAACCGAACTCGAACTTGGGACTGCCTGCTTCCTGCAGTTAAGATTGGGAAGTTTTCGTTGTAGTTTGGGAAGCAGCACCGTGGTATTTAGCTTGTCGTCATTAATTAAAATTACTGGCCAGATTACTATGAGTGAATATCCCATCATCTTCAGTGATGAAGTTCTTACATGACTAACATATTGCTGCCAAACACTTCCCTATTCAAAGACAACGCGCAGCCAAAAAAATACAGTCTTGGATTTAGGATCTTAATTGAGATGTTATGAAGAGTTTTAGAGCTGACAATGAGGATGAGATATCCATCAATTGAAGAATGTTTTGTTGCTAGCCTGGGAGAAGATTCCATTGGAAACTATTCAGACACGCTATACATTTATTCTCCAGAGAGTTGCAACTATTTTAAAATGAAATGGTAGCTCAGCATCTTATTAATAAATAAATATTGTGTATATGTTAGGCGTTCCTTTTATTTTGTCTATCTACTAGAATTATGGTGGAAGATGGGATATGGTAAATGTTCGAATAGAATAAACTGCATAAACTTTACGTTGTATAACAGCCAATTTATTTACGTGTATTTCATCTACAGGTTTGCAGCTACTATTTATATTTTATCTATGGTATTGAAAGCCATTTGGTAATTTGAGGTTTTAATGACTTTTTTTACGTTCTGATGGATTTACGCTTTATTTATTTATACTGAATAAGACGAGATGCAATTACCATTCTTTAAAATTCAGTTGCACAACAGGAGGTAACTAACATGAATGGCAACTTTATTGCTCCTTTTTTATAGCACATATTTGCACGTATTCAAGGTATTTTTTCCATCTTCTATTCATTTAGGTCAAAATCTCCAACCACATATACTAGCCATATGCATAGAGTATTTATACTAGACCACATCCGATTATACACAGTACACGTAAATCGAATTTCTTTAAAATAAAACCACATCGAAAATTCGTCGTGGGTGAACGTCGTCGAAATAATCCGTGGATTTTTTTATATGCACACCAACCAGCCCAAGGGTCGAGAGACCACCTACTTATACATACAAATCCGGCGCCGTCGCATGAGGCATTAACATGCGAAAGAGAAATACCCTCAGCTATTCGGTTCCTAGCTTTTAAGCAAAATATTGCTCTTGCCGGAGTGGTACGCTTCTTTATATTCGTCGGAGAATATTTTAGACCCTTAGCCTGCAGCGTACAACGGACCCGAGTTAATATTAAAGTCGAGACAAAACCGAAAACGTAAAAAAAGTCAATTGTGCTGCAAAATGGAAAATATCTAGGTATTAATAATCGATGAGGATTTAATAGAGTATGTTGGGATTTCATTCGAATATCCATAAAATAATATGTGTACAGTATCACTTAAAACTTATATTTTTAATGTGTGCATCGATAATATGTAAAATTATATTACTTGGTACTCAATCATTTCCTGTTCCATTATCAACACAAAACTATACCAAGGGCAAATCCTTAAGCTCGGTGACAAACAAATTTGAACAACTGATTTTTACTACCTGAAAAAGTATAGTCATCTGTAGTACTACAATTTCTTTATCGAAGGATATTTCGAATAAAATAAAATGAAAACTGAAAACTTGCGCGAACTGACATATGGCCTCACTCTAGTATTGCTAAGAGGACCCTGCAATCCTTTAAAGGCACTAAAAATAAAATCTTATCAAAATAACAGGTCAATAGCAAAGTCCTCGGACTGACACATAGATGGCGCTACTATAAATAAATCTATATGTTTTTAGTTAGCCCTAACCCTCAAAAGGAGCGTGTATAAATTTGAGAGCTGTCGGATTATTAGCTTGTGAATTATAGCTTTTTGAGTGAACCAACTTTTGTCATTGCAAAAAAAATTTATAAAAATTAATTTCCCGTGTTGATAAAATATTGCTTTTTGAAAAGACAAAATACGGTTGAATAAAATAGCAGACACTCTAAAGATATCAACTGAACGCGTAGATCATATTATTCACGAATATTTGGGTATGAGAAAGCTCTGTGTAGTGTAATAAACGCGAGTTTTTGCGTCGATATGTTACAACGGATAAAACATGGCTCCATCATTTCACTCCGAAGTCCAATCCACAGTCATCCGGACTGCACACGATAAACCCGGTCCAAAGGTGGGAAAACCCAACAGCCGGTTGGCAAGGTTATTGCCAATGCCAATGGTACGGGTCAGTTGGCGTCCGTATTTTGGGATGCACATAAAATATTTTTCAGTTGCTACCATGAAAAAGGAAGGACCATCAACAACAACTATTACATAGCGTTATTGGACCGTTGGAGGGCCGAAAAACGACCGCATTTGAAGAAAAAGAATGTGCTGCTTCACCAAGACAATGCGCCGTGTCCCAAGTCAATGAAAACGATAGCAAAAATCCATGAATTGGAGTTCGAATTGCTTCCTCATTCACCATATTCTCCAGAAGGAGCCGTAGGCTCCCAGTGAGTATTTTCTGTTCTTAGATCTCAAAAGTATTCTCGCTGGGAAGAAATTTTCGCCGAATGAAGAGGTACTCGCCGAAACTGAGACGTATTTTGAAGCAAAGGACAAATCGTAGTACAAAAATGGTATCGAAAAGTTGTAGGGTCGCTATAATCAGTGTATCACCCTTCAAGGCAATTATGTGAATAAAAAGAAATTGCCAAAAAATATGTTTTACTATGGTAGGCCGGGACTTTTCAATTGACCTATTATATACTAATTGAGAAAATTCAATATTAATATTGTTTAAACCTAAAGCAAAGCAAAGGACAAATCGTAGTACAAAAATGGTATCGAAAAGTTGTAGGGTCGCTATAATCAGTGTATCACCCTTCAAGGCAATTATGTGAATAAAAAAAAATTGCCAAAAAAATATGTTTTACTATGGTAGGCCGGGGACTTTTCAATTGACCTATTATATACTAATTGAGAAAATGCAATATTAATATTGTTTAAACCTAAGATTGAAAACTATGAACACTCCTTAGCAACACACCCAAAGTCTAGTACCAGAGAGATATTATTAAGCAGAGAAGAAAATATTACAAGGCTTGCTTCAATATTGCAGGCAAGGGAATGTTTAATAAAATCAGTAATCAGGCTAATGAAAATATCATTGAACATGACCGGAAAAGTTTCGAAAATTATGTTAATAAATTATGCTTGGAAGCAGACAAATATGATTCGCTATCGAAAGCAAAATGTAAATGGACAACTGTTCCAGTTTCACCTATTAGAATGAACAGGTTAGACGCAATGACGAAAGCTTAATTATTCGTATAGCATTTCGCTAATGTATTTTTTATTTATTTATTAAATTATTACTAGTCGGCAACGACTAACCTACAATTTATATTTACAATAATATAAATCTAGGTGTATATGCCACACCTCACTACACCACACTACACAATACCAAATGGTATGATTCTTTTGAGCTTGTGTTCTATCCTGGTGTTATCCAAAAGTTGTATTACTTCAATATTGATATGATAATGTAGTCAGTCCGCATGTTTCCTTGCAATTCTCTTGATTTCCACTGTCACTGTCGGTATCTGAAGGTTTCGATATAAGTAATCAGTTCTTTAATATCCGAGTGAACCTACAATACTTCTCACAGCTTTGTTCTGGGGAATTTGTATTGTATTTATGTTAGTTTTCTCGCGATATCCACATAACTGAAGTCCGTGTGTTCATATAGGTTTCAATACTTGTATACAAGAAATTTATTATTTGTTGGTAATTGTAATTTTCTTCCAATCAGCCAATACATTTTTCTATATATTAACTTCAGTTCTTTCCTTTTCTTTTTCAGATGTACCTTCTGGCGGTGTCTTGCAACATGATTTTTTGTCTAGTACTATTTAAAATGTGAAAGTAGCTGTCAAGATCCTCAAATTAACTAGAGATTGGAAAATAAATTTTAACAACTCGATGTCTCAAAATGCCAATTTTGCGATGGAGAGAAATTACGAAAACCTAATTATATTAATTGAGGAATGCCTAATTTTTTGAGCTGAATCTGAAAATAGTTGCAATTTGAACTAAGCTAAAAAACTTTGGTTTATCAATCAATTATGAAGTCAATTTATAAAACCCAATTTAGTAATTTATTCAGTTTATTTAATTATTTATTTAATTTAGTGAATTTATTTTTCCTTTACCCTAAAAACATTAAAGAATATTTAAAAATTACAATAACGTAGAAGCAACAGCTACTGGAAAACTTATTTAGTATAGTTATAAGTGTCACATTTAGCCTTTAATTTATAATCTTATTTTAATTTGGAATATGAGTATCCAGAACCTAAATATCAAAAACTTCTTTGTTAATATATTTTAAGTCTCGTTTTTACCGACGAGGGTTTATCTGGACAAGATTTACTGTTTAATCTAGGCTCTGAGCTACGGTCTTCACCATTAAGTCTACTCATGGGCCAGTGACATACTTAGAGACCATCCCAGAAGACAACCGGTGTCTCACCCAGTCTGGCTACTGATGTGACCGGGATGGTTATTCCATGTCGTTTCCACTATTGCCTGTAAAGACATTTACATTTAAAATTACAAATGTAATATACATTGATGGCCCATCAGGATTCGAATTCCAGCCATTATCACAAAAGTAGGACAACCTTGACCACTACGCCTCGAAGTAACGAAGTCGAAACGAAAACTGAACACTTCTGAGAGCCAGCATACAGAGACAGCCTAAAGAACTAACCCGTAAAATATAATGTTTTCATGAAGTACACACATGATTTCTCTCAGGTTTCGCAAAATCTAATCGTTCATAAGTGAAAAAATAACCTTAATATTATTTACGTATACTCGTACAATATGTCAAAGCAATTTTCTTTCACATACGTCGTATAATTCAGCGTATTTTTTTTCTTTGCTGACCTAAACCTAGTATAACTAGTTCTATCAAATGAAGAAAACCTTCAACAATAGTTTTAATAGTTCCTTGTAGTTTACAAAAAAAGGAAGAAATGTATTGGCTTGTTTGCTTAAGCAAAATACAACTTAAGTTAAGTAAACTATAGCAAATAATACCTAAACTTTTGCTATAGCTACACATACAAATCACGAAAAGAAATAGTTTATATAAAGGAAATTTGATACTATTATATTCTGTTTAATATTACTAAAAATCCGACGAAATTTCTCGGACGCAAAAAGCAGCTGCAATCAAAGAAAAACTTTCCCGATTTGTATACGGAGCAAACAAATCGCTTTTAGTGCTCTTAGTTGGCAAATATTTGTCGGAACTTTGAAATAATAATGAGTTGCAGTCGACTGGAGGGTTATGGAAAGCTTGGCAGACGTTTGAATTGCCATCCATAATAACGCAGACTGGAAAGAAAAAACATTAAAAAATGTATATGCGATTATGTTGAAAATTCAAAATTTATTGACTTTTTTTTAGTAATATATGAGTTATTTAAGATCACAAAAATCCTATGTAGATACTATAAAATCATCTCCTCATAATTCGTATTAATTAAAAATACTTCTCATTTTAGAGACAGAGCAAATACGGAACAATTACAGTTATCATTCGGGAACGAAGTAAATTGAAACTGCAATAGAATTCAATTATTTATGGAAATAATTTGAAATAAACGGAAAAGGTTCGTTTCATGTCGTTATGTTTGAAATTGAATATTTATTACGTTAAGGAATAGAAAGAGGAAAATATGTATTATCGGTATATTTTGATTTATTTATCCTTTTATAGAAAATACGAGGGCAGTAGACAAATTATTAAAAATTTATTATAATAATAATTTGTTTTAAAAACTGAGAACTATAAAGAGTAGAAATTTATCTTTCTATTGTTTATATAAATCTATTTTCTTTCCAGAATGAAATCAATTTTTTCTCTCTAAAGAGGTTTTCTACCTATGATTTCTATTTTTAGTAATAACTATGGGGGTTGATTCAGAAGTAAGTTTCCCATCAACTATATACGTATTTTTGTAGGCGATCCTTCAATTTTTGCATTCAAATGTCAAAGAACTCCACAGCCAACACGTTGAGGACTCATGTTTAGCCTCATATTTGACTTCGTCGTCTATCCGGAAGCTTTGCCAACTCAAGTGTTCCTTTAACTTGCACAACACGTGAATAACCACTATGTACGAGGTCAGGATGAGTGGGGCACGGCAGTCTATACAAAGTGTGTTAGAGGTTTGTGGGACTGACGGGAGACAAAATGGCTGTTCATTTAAATGGCGCCAGTCGTTCTCGCCATCGATTTTGCATATCTCTCCTGTGTCCGTGAACGTTGCACATTCAGAATTGGGTAAAATACATGCTTAGCATCAATTAAAATAAAAAATACTATCTCCCATGCATTTTAAAATACAAAATATATTTAAGTCGTCATTTCAAATACACAATACTATATTTTAACCTTTTTAGCTTGAAATTCACGATACAACTAATGCAGCTATACTAATAATCAGTAGGAGAATACAGTTGTCACTTGAACAATAGATCTTTAAAGGTGCTATTAGACAGTACTTGGTTAGAGAGGACTATTGTTTCTAGAATGTTATAACTGCTAAAGTCGTAGAGAAAAATAAAATTATATAATTTCATTTAAAATCGCATATATTGATAATGTACAAGGTAAATAAATTTGAACATCGTGGATTCGCCAACAGTAGAAATATAAATTGGATATTATTTCAATGTTTCCTCCTCCATAAAACAAACATTAAATCTCATGTGTATGACAAAGGAACAAAATCACAAATCGGTTGGCTTATAAAAAATATTAAAATCATTGTGTGCATTATTTGATGACTATATGAGTAAGGTATGAGATTAATTTTATGGTAGTGAATAATTGTTGAAAAAATGCGAATGTGAATTTTATGGTTTATCCATGGTCGTGAATAAAAATAGTTTTCAAGTGGATTAAACCAGGTTCCTGCACGTAAATCGGACGAGGAATAGTTAACGCCAGATTATTTTTAGGATGGAAGCAGAATTTTGTTCATGTATTACATCCAAGCTAATAAAACAATAAACTCGTGTAACTATCGAAACTTTTTGAACCAATTGAATAGATATCGATGCATATATTCGTAAAAGGGGACTTGATTAATATAAGAAAAATAATTATATCCATTAATATAATCCTGCCATTGTAATATGCGTAATATATCCCTGGATCATTTCTCTCTTTATGTAATCCATTCATGGCTTCAAACAAAATGGTCTTCCTGTAGATTGAATTATGCCTCTGGAGCTCGCTTATAATTAATAAAATATGTCGCAAGACGGAAACTTAATATGTATTGTTGCAGTAGGTCTAGTTCAAATATACAAAGAAAAGAAGGGACCATTTTATCTTATTCTTCTGGATCATTTCTCTGTTTATGAAATCCATTCCCTAGGTTGGTTGGCACGGTGGTCAAGGTAACAAAACGGTCTTCCTGCAGATTGAGTAACGGCGATTTCGAATGCTTCTGGAGCTCGCTTGTAATCATAATCTAATCCCTATCGCGACGGTAACCAGACAGGTTATGACCGGATGTCTAAGTTAATCAGTCGCAAGACGGAAACTTAATTACGATAACAGTGGTATGGAGCTCACGTTAAGCAGTAGGTCTAGTTCAAATAAAATCTAGTAGGTCAGAAGAAAACTAAGAAAAGAAGGGACCATTTTATGGCAAACAATTTTCATCAGACAAAAAGGAAATTACAGCAGGAGGTATTTTGCAGGTTTCCCAGAGAAACAATTATGTTAATGCTATCTATAAATTATTATAGTAGATTGGAACACGTGTATTCTAGTCGAACTAGGTTCTATGTGAAAATAGTTCATTTTGCATCTGCAAACTAATTTTTTATATATGCTTTCTTAATTCGTTCCTATTTCAGTTCTGTGAAACTGGCGTATTTATATTTAGGGAACAGTATTAAGACGGAATTATTAAAATGGTAGAATTAGAAAGGAAATTATTGTATGTAAAATTCCATTCCATCAAAAATATACCTAAAGCTATTTACAACATGTTCTACTACATATAAACTGATATAGCACCTTTGTCAAGATAAAAATTTGGACAACCAAGATATTGACATCCAAGCAGAGTATATATGGCCATAAAAATCCTGCTAAACGTATGATAGCATCAGCAAGGGGTAATACGAACTGTTAAAACAAATTGTTACAAAAACGCCAGCAATAGCTAATAACAGCCCCAAAATTATCCCCTTACATGATGACGCTCTATCACACGTTGTAAAATTTGTGACGCATACACTACAGCATACTTACAACTCAGAAAGACTTCTGATCACCACTTGTTCAGTCACTATAGTATGGCTTGGCAGCACACGATTATTAAGTGCTGAAGAAGTGAGGAAATGAAAAGGTCATTAGATCACTGCTAAATG
The DNA here is from genome assembly GCF_030347505.1 of Rhynchophorus ferrugineus. NCBI lineage: Eukaryota > Metazoa > Arthropoda > Insecta > Coleoptera > Curculionidae > Rhynchophorus > Rhynchophorus ferrugineus. The sequence continues at coordinate 81,173,387 of NW_027472580.1, read as the reverse complement.
AATATTATTTTTTTTACACGATAATGATGAAAAATATTTTGATTCAATACCTAATAGTTCTACTATCAAGGCAGGCGTTTATAATTGATCAATAAGACTAGAGAAGTTCCTGAAAACCACATGGCTCAGTTTTTCGCACAGTCACAGCACCACGAGATTATAATTTTAACAGAATAACATTTTACCCAACCCATAAACCAACAAGAATGAATGTGGATAACGATGAAGTAGATATTTACATGGATTTAGAGCTAAGTTTTATAAACCCTATAAAAAGAGACGGCGATGATGGCCGACATATTCCATCATTAAACCCGTTAATCCCACGATAAACAATAGAATTAGCCCGAAAAAACAAGAACCCTTCCTCTTATCGTCGTTATCCGACCGAAAGATAACCCGAGCCGTTAAATAGGCGCACAAAACCTCTATGCGCGAGCCGTTAAAGCCGTTCCTCCTCATTTCGGTTACCCTTTCGCGGGCGTTATCGTTTGTTTTCGTCGGTTTTTCGCGTTTTCTAACTCGGCGTCCGGGATCGGATCGTCGACCGCCGTATGACCTCGCATTTTATGAAAACGGGAGGATCTTAATTTTCTCTAATGTAGGCATCTATAACTTTGTATCTTCTTATCGTCGGCGAATGTTTGGGAATGTTAGCATTTTGCACTAATTGCCCGTGTGAAGGGGTAGTCTATATTTTCCTTCTGGAACACGGAGGACATTTTTGCTCGTGGTGTGTATTTTTCTTGGTAATAGACACATTAAAGCTATTAAAACAATAATTAAGCTTGCTAGGATATGACTATAAAACCAGGATTACTGAATAAATAAAAACACACAATATTTAATTGGTGGAAATGTCGGCACTAAATTGGCTGGCCTCCAACTTTGAAAAGGTTGTATATACAAGACAATTTAGAAACTTGCAGCTCATATATTGGCAAGACTACAGAAAACTCAATATTTGGACGATAGACAGAATGAAAATATATGAAACAAGACCTAAATAGTTGACTTCAAGATAAGCTTTTCTAAATAATAAAAGATTCTTGAATTGAAATTAAAAGACGATAAATATAATATTTTATATAAAAAGTTACAATAACGAAAGTATATTTATCAATTTTTGTAAAAATTCTGTTTCCCAATTTTAAAATTAGTATGCTGCAATGTAAATAGAATCCAGAATCTATTAATATTTAGTGTTAAATCTATTAAATAATATATTAATGTAATATTGATCTAATTTCAAATGTTTTGAGTAATGCTCATTTCATACAAGGCGTTATTTAATTTTTTAAAGAAAATTTAAATGAAGGTATTGATAATATATTAAAATAATTTAAAAGAAGTTCTTTAAAATCCATCCATTATGATCAGTTCATACCTACTCTTCAGGAACTGTGTCTATTCGTTAACAAATACACTGCCGTTGGGCCACAGTATGAACATTGTTTATTAAATCTCGACACAATTAGGTATCAACAGCATTTTTTCTGGCCTTGAACAATATAATTTACATTATTACTTCTTTTGTTTAGATTTGAAGATCATTTGCCAAAGCTCATCAAAAGAAACACTTTAGAAACTTATGGTGATGTCGCTACTTATGTATATTTTTACGCATTTGTATGCAATGGCAAACATCCAAAAAAAGGTATGCTGATTACAGTTTCGTTCCCTAAACTGAATTAAATCCGAATTATAGGCAAACGTATATTTACTTTTTCAACTATCCGCTGCACTTACTTATAACGGCCAAAACTAAAATTAACTTAATGAACCATAGATATCGTTTAAAATTACTCACTAAGTAATATTCATTGCACTCATTACAATATCATTGGCCAAATTGAATTACTTCCTATAGTTTACCACTTACAGGCCATCGAATATTTACTTTTTTCAACTGTCCACAGTAACAGCACCACGAAATTTTAATATTAACTTAAGAATATCTTTCTCCTGACCCATTGCCTTAATTTTTACTAAAAATTCCACTTTACTATAAAGAAAAACCCTATAAGAATGAATGTGGAGAACGATGAAGATATATTTACATGGATTTAGAGCGAAGTTTTAATAAACCTTATAAAAACCAATGGCGATGATGGCCGACATATTCCATCATTAAGCCCGTTAATCCGACGATAAACAATAGAATTAACCCGAAAAAACAAGAACCCTTTCTCTTATCGTCGTTATCCGGCCGAAAGATAACCCGAACCGTTAAATAGGCGCACAAAACCTCCATACGCGAGCCATTAAAACCGTTCCTCCTCGTTTCGGTTACCCTTTCGCGGGCGTTATCGTTTGTTTTCCTCGGTTTTTCGCGTTTTCTAACTCGGCCAGACCGAGAAGGCGTCCGGGATCGAAACGTCGACCGCCGCACGGCCTCGCATTTTATGGAAACGGGAGGGTCTTAATTTTCTCTAATGTAGAAACCGATACCTTTGTGTGTGTTCCTAGTATGGTCGGCGTATGTTTGGGAATGTTCGCATTTTGCACTAATTGCCCGTGTGAAGGGGTAGTCTGTATATTTTCCTTCTGGAACGCGGAGGACATTTTTGTTCGTGTTGTTTATTTGTCTGGGTAAGAGACACATTAAAGCTATTAAAACAATAATTAAGCTTAGTGTTGTTGTGTCAAACATAAACTTAACGAAATGTGTCTGCTTTAATACCTATTAGGAAGTGAGTATACTTACGATAAATGTAATTATACTTTTATTTAGTCATATATGGTTATGATAATTTTTATTAATCTTTTTTTAATTGTTTATTACATTATTACTAGTCGTGGCCGATTAACCTACAATGTTTATTTTCATTAATTAAATCTAGATATATATTAAGAGGACCCATCGGCCCTATCTTAGTCTCAGGTGTAATGACGTTTATAAACATTATATATTAACATAAATATTTTTTCATCAGATGCACCTCATTAAACTAAACTACAATATTCCCTCTTATAGGGGAATAGTTAGAAACGAAAGAGCTAATCTTCTCCTGAGCAGAAAAGAGGACTCGATCAGCCAGAACGTGATGTACAGTAAAGGGAATACTAAAATTGTATAAAAGACCTTTATAGACAGTTGGAGCAACTGAATTGGGACCTTATTTTGAACAACAACAAACTATGGGAGGTTAACAAGGTTTTTTACTAGCATCCCATCACTGATAATATTAGTAAGTTCAGAATAAATATCCTCACTCGACACTGCAAACTCACCCATAAGCACTTGCTGAAAAGTCAAACCCCCCTCTCATGTATGTCAGATAACAACCTCTTAGACTATCGGAAGCACTAAACCCTGAGACAGCAGCTCAAGATGCCAAAATTTTTGGAAAAATTAACGCGACTGAATAAACTGGACCTGCTGATTGACTATTTGACAGTCGCGAACGTACTCCAATATTTATAGCCTTCTCTGAGGTACTAGCTATCTTATTAATGTCATTTAACTCTCTAAATTATTTGTTGCTTTAAATGTTCTGTAGGTATTTGTTACTTTACACTTATTTCAAATTTACACCATATTTATATAATATTATTTTTACAATTAATGTTCTACTGTGTAATGTCCTGTATTTAGATAAAGTGTGTATAAAGTGTTTTATACTAAATACCACACGGTCTCGATGTAAGTAAGCAGTCCTCTAGTATCTCAATTCATGTATTTTGTTGTGGAAAACTTGTATTGTATTTTTATTAGTTTTCGTGGAATATACCCATAATTGTATTCTATATGTCTATATAGTTTTCTTCATATTAAACAATATATTTTCTTCTATTTTAACTTCAGTTCCTTCATTTTCTATTTTACATGTTCCTTCCAGTGAAGCTTTTCTTAGAGAGAAGAGATTCTTAGAGTTGTTGCTACACGGAATAATATTATTATTTATTGTTATTGGTGTTTGATCCGTGTGATTGTACATGAACCGCAAAAATAACAGTATCATCAGTAAATGGACTATAAACAATAACAATATGGTAAATAGCACATGTGTAGAGTAGGTAAAGAATTGGCCCAATACTCTTCCTTGTGGTATACCTGTATTGGATTATTTTACTATAGAGTACACTTCCTCTTGTTTGATTCTAAACATTCTGGCTGTAACAATCTAACTGTTTCGGTAACATTTTCTATGAGCCATGGCATATTGAAATATGCCATGGCTCATCGAAGGCTTGTGCCGTATATATAGCAGAACAGACATTTTTATCTTTATTATATAAAATGTAGGTTTTCATTCTATAAACTATAAAAATATACATCAAAAGAGTTTCACTAAGCTTCTTATTTTATGCGCTTTCTGTTTAAACCTCATCTCATTTGTGACCAATATCCCTTAGTAAACTCGTATGAGAAGGTTAATTTATCTTTTATAGCGCAATATAATCCTTGTTCCTTAATATGAAATTTTCAATCAAAAATTAACTTTTAGTTTGTTTATCTAACCTTTAATATGAATAGCGCTCTTTTATTGATTTTTATTTTTTACACGCGGGCACAAATATTTACATATTATGTTTCTGTATTAAGTTGATTTCATAATTTTGCAAAGAAAAAGCATAGAGCCAGTTTCAAGAAACTACAGATGAAAATTAATCCGCCAAAGTTTCCGCGGCCTCCCATTCCTAGACGCTCATCAAAAAGTTCCCACGCTTTAACGTTGCTCAGTTTGAGAACTGATGTTTATCCAGACTTTTAGCTAATTTTAAACGAACTAGAAACTGAGCCTAACGTCTCGAACATCAGCTAAAAGAGATAAGTCACTTGAGAGGATAACAGTGGAATATTTTAGTCGGTATATATTAAAATTTCAAATTTATTGGGATGAATATACCTTTATTTTATAGTACTTAGAGTTAATGATGACTGTGTGATATTAAAATTCGGTTAAATGGAATAAAATATCATTGTTTCCTTTCTATTTTTATTCCGTCTACATTAAAAAATATATATTTATCACAGTAATTAATATAAATTTTTCTCTCCATATATATTATTGTATTCTTTATACATATAAAGTTCCGAAAACTATACTTTTATATTAAATATAGTACCCAATTTTCCTTACGATTTGGTGTTCTTGAGCCCATATCCCAGTTCAGTCTTATCCAAGAGTTGTCGCACTTTGGTTTTCGCAGGAGCGTGCTCTCTTTCCTCAGGTCTTGTTGTGATCTTCTTAATTTCCTCTATGATACTCGGAATCTAAATAACCAATTGATTTTTTTGTAGTTTAACTCGAGTTCTTGTCTATTCCTGTTGATATACTTCTTTAAAGGAAGTTTTGCGTCAAGGTTCATCATACAGTACTTAGCATTATTCGTAGTTGGGATAATAGTATTATTCATATTTATTGGTGAATTCAACATGCGCTGATTTACTCTCGTTGACTTTTATTCCTTTGATATTCTCGTTGACTTTTTTTATTACTTTTAATAGGTTAAAACCAATCATTAACAGATCTTCAAATACTTTGTATATTACTGGTAGTGGTGAACTGTGTCCACAAGATTCCGTCACTTTTAAAATATCCGAAACTTTTTTTAATCACATTAATATTGTAGGTATGTTTTAAATTGCTTTATAATTTGTTCTTGTTACACGAATGTATCTTATTGAACTAATACAATAAGAATTAAACTATTATAATAAGAATTAAACACTATTTAATGCATTTTTAAATAAAACTATTGCTTACCTCTCGAATGTGGTACTAGTTTAAATATAATAAAAATACTAGAATTGTAGCTAGAACAGTAGCTTGAATAGTAGTAAAAAATCTATTTTGAATACCTAATAACTAATGGTATATTCTAGATGTTAATATAAATTTGAAAAGCCAATTTCAATATCCTGTATATTATAGATTTAACTTATATGTCAATAATAACGACGACAAATATTTTTTATTCTGTATTTTTTTAAAATTATAGTCACTTCAACACTGTTGTGTTATTTGGTGACTTAAACGTATATTTACTTTATTGACTAACTAATGATCCTTATAATATCCAAACTTCTAATATTATCATCAAGAACAACTTTATACATTTGGTCAGGAACATCAAATTGCTGATTAAATTGAGAAAACTTTTGCAAAAATGGTGTTGGCTCATCTATATTTCATGAGCCAGATTTTCATATTTTGCATTTGTCTTCGACATTTCAGAATAAGATAGTATGACGAACAGATTTAGATTTGAAACGAATCTAGGCGGGTGGACTAATATTGTATTTACTGTATAGCAGTGATGCTTCTAATTGTGATACTAAGTGTTAAAAATGTATTTTCAAGTGGCGATCTTTACAAAAACCTTATAAGGGATTTCAACGGTCAGCGAAGAAACTAAATACAGATACAGTTTAAACAGAATTAAACAAAACCGTAAAACGTATAAATACAGCAACGGCTCGAAAATAGTGTACCTACCCGGAGGCCCAAGAGAGTGCTATTTATGTGGAACAATAATGCGGTGTTTTAAACTTACGTGGAGTACGTAAGTGGGTTCATGTTAATTCAATTAAAAATGTTAATTAAGTTTGGGTCTAAAATTTTTCGATCTGAACTTTAAAAATAATATTAAGGAAAAATACTATATTATGATTAAGACTAGATTTAGAGAATTTTTAGTTATTACATGTGTCACACGGGCGTTTTAAATATAAATTATTGAAAAAAGATTGAACTGACTGAAAAAGAAGGAACTCATTAAAAAGTAAAACATAATCAATATTAGATCTTTACCACAAAAAAGTTTTAAAAAATATAACCTATCTTCTACACGTATTTTATACTATACTATATACATAATTTAATGATCAGTTTTATTACTATCAGATCATTACAAATGATCAGTTTGAAGATGGTTTGAGCAAGAACTTAGATGTGTTTTGTTCGTAATTTTGTCTTGTATATTGTATATGACACAAAATTATACTATTATTTTTGTATTTTTTTTAGCCTGGTTACTGGTGTGACTGGGATCATTTTCTTTGTTGGATTATGCACTTTTGACTAGGATAATCACAAATATTAAATAATCAGAAACATAAATTGACGACCATGCCCCAGCAGAATTCGAACCTGCGACTATCTCAAGAGTATGTGAACCGTCCTGTCGCCTTTATCACTGCAACAACCATGCCGGCTGCTTTTGTTTCGGCATTTCTTATTGGAGCGGCACCGACATCTAACTGATCATTAACTATTACAATTAATAGGCCAAGTAAAAGGGCAATCCGTATCAGAAACATAGGAATAAAGAAACAATGATTGATAATAAGGGAGGCTTCATTCAGGCACCAAAGTCCGCTATGTTCTAACCAAACTAAAACAACAAAAAAAAGTCGTTACCCCTGTCTAGAATCGAACCCGCGATATCAGCGTGTGACCTGAACACTTGCTTGTAGTATTTCTACGGTCTGCCATATGATATGATTAGTGCGTAAAAAGGATACTGAACGGATTGTGCACTAAACGACTTTGTTAAGCAAATCCCTACTAAAAATGTCTTAAAACCCCTGAAGGTTATACCTGTGCAGTCCCTGATTACACTATTAGCTTAACTAAACATTTTCAAAAAATACAATTAGTTGTCTATACATCCCCATTTTATTTAATGAAATATCCCTAACTCCCAACTGTTGAGGAGATGTGTCTTCTATTATATCAGCTCAACAATAACATTATACATAAATACCTGATTTTTTACGTGCCTCTGAACTTTGAGATTTTCCCTCGACTTCCCCAGATTCCACCATTAGATCCTGACTTGGTTCCAACCTCGGAAATGTGCTCTTTCTAATAAAATCGGTACATAACTGACGGAGAAAATGGCGAACATACATAAAAACATACAGTGGAACATAAAACCTACTCCTTTTTGAAGTCGGTTAAAAAAGAACAAACCTGAATATAGGTTATATTTCCATATTTCCTTTATAAGTTGCCCTACTGAAAACAAACATGTGACAAATTAAGGGACGATTTTACTTTATTCGTGTTATTTAGTACTCTACCCGACACCCCACTAATTATTCTTGAACAACTTTAACTTTCCTAGAGCAATAAAATTATGGTTTTAGTATAAAGTTTTCTGTAAATTTGCGTTAATGGTAATCGTTTTACGATCCCTGGAGCGTGTTTCTGATGAATAATTTTAGAGCCCAATCGAAACAATCGAAATAAAAGGCCGCGGCTCGTACTGGAAACCTGTTACAGTGCGATATTTCACACTAATCGCGTTCTAAAAATGAAAAATCATCGTGTCCGGTGTCGAAACACGATAGAGCGAGCGGTGATTTGGTGGAAATTGGCGAGAAGTCGGCAACACCTACCCTTATCGTATCGAAATTACTATTAATTAGCTTTCGATGTATTTTTTTTTTCGTTTTGGCTAAAGCAGTTACATGCCTTTGAAAGACTAATTAAAGTATTTTCTTAGATTTAGTAGAATTTTCTTGAAATTTTAAAAACTTTTATTAAAATTAACGATTGTCCAATGGTACAAGTTTGGTTGTGATATGTTAAGTTAATTATTATTGCTTTAGCTACGTTATTTTCTACAAGCGCGTACTAATGTGTTATTAGGGCTGTTGTAATTAATTACTTGCTATAACAATCACATTTAAAAAATAGTGAAATAATTATGAAAACATCTAAGCGCTCTTATTTGTATACATTTTATGATACAACAATTTGTCAATTATACTGCTACACTGCTGACATTCCAACAACAAAAGAAACACTACATGGAACCTTTGCTGATAACACAATTATTATGGCAAACGATATATCTGCCTAAGGCAATAGAAAATGTACAAGTGGCGGTCAACAAAATCTACAAATGGACGAAAGATTGGAAAATTCAACTTAAAAGCTCCAAATCTATTCATGTTAATTTTGCATTGCGGTGAAATAATAAAAACTTAATTATATCACTCAATGGATACCCGATTCCTCAAGCAGAATCAGCTTTGAATCCAGCTTGACGGTAGATCAAATTGGAAACATCACGTTAGACAAAAAGCAAAACACATTAGAACCAAAATAAAACAACTATACTGGCTAGTCGGATAATATTCTCAGCTTGATCTAAAATCAAAGAGGTTGATCTATAAGACAATTATAAAGCCAATTTGGACCTATGGGGTGTAAATATGAAGTTGTACTGAAAATTCAAATCAACTAGTCATACAACACTGTCAAAACAAGGTTCTTCGATTGATTACCAATGCCTATCGCTAGATAGGCGCTAGATTTGCAGGTAGTACAAAGTGTAATTTCTTTCACTAATATGTACCGCTGATCAAAATACACACAAGGACCTAATGTTTAGTTTCATATTTATCAGTAACATTTTCTACGACTAAATGACTATAAAAGGAGAATAGGTTTTATAGAAATTGAATCAGTATAATATTTACCTGCGTATTGTCAAGTAAATGGATCTAAAATAAGTTATAACAGAACATACTATTTGTTTAACAGATAAATTATATCTCATATCAGCCAAGCATAATAACAGAAATTTTCGCAGACTTTCTTTCCTAACAATTTATCTATTAGTTTAAAATATTGGGAAAATTGTCCTGGGGGTTATATATTATTGTATATAAAAAAGAGATTATAGAGAGATATATTAGAAAATAATTATTAGTGGATTACAGGGTATAAATATTTCTGTTTAACTTGTTGAAAAATATTTTATGGCAAAATATTTTTGATCTATTTTAAATACTGATATCATAATTATTTTTTCGCTTGAAGATATATATATATATATATATATATATATATATATATATATATATATATATATATATATAAATATATATACTCCCTTAGCAATAACATGTTTACTGTATTAAAATTCAGCAGTGATGAAATCATTATAATTTTTACGCCGAAACGTATTCGTTTCTGCGAGAGAATATATGGTGGCAAATATAAAAATAAAGTGATATAAGGAAAAAGCGTCACGATATAATAAAGAGCCAAAAATATGTGACAATAACATTGGGTAAAATTAATAGAAATGAAGATATTTAATTTAAAGTATGCTAGTCAATTAAGCTTGAAATAGCTCACAGAAAATGTCGCTTACCTAATGGTCCGGAAACATTTAATTTCTCTCAATTGATATATACATATATAGTACACTTTATAACTAATACGGCTATCAAGGTTTCATAGAACATTCTTGAAGTTAATCAAATATAAATTATTTTGTAATAATAAAACTTTAACCCAGGGCTACTCGCTAATTGATAAAAGGCCGTTAATAAATTCATGGTTTCATTGCCAATAGCATACGTAACAGGAATTCAAAATCTTTATAAATTGACGTAGGCATAGTCTTGTACAAAAGGAATTGTAATACAAAGTATTAAATGAGAGAAAAGAGGAGAATAAAATAATATAATATAAAGTTAATCCAATCCAATAACTGATCCAGATTAATTAATTTAATATACACGATATTTCAGAGATGCAAAACTTACAAAAACAAATGCAGTGCAGTTAAAATTCCAACATATACAATATATGCTAGCAAAAGAAGGTATTACTTAATAACTATAATAAGAAGGTACCTTAATAATTATAATTATTAACACTCAAATCTATAGCAAATTGTATTAACCAAGTTATAAAGTTTAACTCATATAAAAAATAATTAAAATATCCAAAATAATATTGTGCATAAAGTATGATAAACTACTAATCACATACTATAGATATTTTATATTGTGGGTTTCTAAAACAGAAGGTGAAACAGAACTGCGAAATACACAGTTATATTAAGAAAACTAACATGATTAGAACGAATCAGTACGATTTTAAAATAAAAGAATTTTAATGTAGAGTCGAATCCATGCAATCCATTCCTAAAAATATCTTTTAAAACCAGAAATACTTTAAAACAAATAAATTAAAAATATTATGAATTTACTTTTTTTAATTTTTTTAATTTATTCTATTATCTACACTTCATAATATGCATAATAATAGAAAAATATTAGTTAAATGCTGTAGATTATATTGTAGCTTCTTAACATATACAATGAAACACAAAAGAAACAATTATAATTACATAAAGAAAACCAATATAATAAAAAATAACTGTAAATATTTGAAGTTAAATAATTACGTGTGATGAAACGGTGCATCAAACTTCAATATAGTGTTTATAAGGGATCTTTTAAAACTAAAAATATTTCACATAACTTTAACAAATTAGAAAATACGATTTTTTATGATTTTTTTCGTCCATAAAAAAATTAAATAATTATAACTGTGATACGTCTGATATAAGTAACAATAGACAAGAAGCTTCCGAAAATATATAACATAACCTCAAAATTGTGATAATTTGTATATATATTAGTAGTCAGATGTCATACATGGAGAAGAGCAATTTTAGTGCCACTGTAACTAACCGAGACCTAAAAATATCGATATCGATTTAATTTATATAACGGGAGTTAATTTAAAACCGATAACATATGTTGAGATTATAGAGTATAAAATATTTGTCATAGTTTATGATATTTATGACATTTTAGTATATAGCAAACTATTCACATCTTGAGTTTGATAATTTAATGAAATCATATATTTTAAAATACACACGTATTTGTTTATACACACATTGTAATTAGTTTTTGCTATATATGTGATATTTTCTCAAGAAATCTTATAAGAAATCAAATTTATATTGGAAATATTTTTGGAAATTAATTGCAATCAGGAGTGCAAAACTTCAACCAAAACTAGTGACATCCCTGTTCATAATATTAACTTTTATCACCACCTAGCAACATTGAAACACAACTTCCATTAATTGATCGACATCCATCAATCCCTTTCGATTTACCTGTTCCCATCAGATCCACTACGGCATTGCTCGCGCCAACGTGTAGCGTGATCAGGACGAGCAGCGGTAGCAGCGTGCTACGAGGGGCCGCTACCAGCATCGCGTTCACACCAGCCCCGAACGCGTGCAACATGCCAACTGAAGAAACGCCGCCACAACGCTACAACGTGCTCCGGGGGCGGCGCATGTGCCCCCACCCTGACCTACGCCACGTTTCGGGGAGTTTTTGACTTTAGAGCATATGTTACCTTAACGTTAAAAATAACGTCATATGTTTATCAACTTCCAGTTAACCCGTATTCATTGGTACAGGCATTCAAATTATTATTCAGTATTATATTAATAAATTGCAATTGAATTGCAAATGAATTTTAATCGAAGATAGTATTAAATTATGAAATATATTAAATTGAATCCGTAAAAATGCTTGCAACATACAGTTCAAAGCATAAAAATATGTTATGATAAAATTAGAAATATTTAGGTCACTAACATCCCAAATTATTGGTTATAAACCACTTTAAATATGACCTAAATTATTTGATCATCTCAAATGTGATAATAGTCATAATCAATTGATGTGAAATTACATTTTGCATCAATCATGCAAATCGATTGGCTCGCGAAAGATTTAAAAACTTTTTCGTAATTATAAATTTAGAAAAAATATTTCAAATTTTATTAAAAAACAATCAGAGTTTTAATAGGCATTATAGGATGATATAAACGGAAGGTATAAACAAAATGCAGGAATAATTTTTATCAATTATATATAAATATATATATATATATATATATATATATATATATATATTTGATTAAAAAAAATATATATATGTATATATGGTAATGTTTAAACCATCATTTTTAATAAAATAAATAAGGATATAATTACTATATTTTTTTAGTAAATATGCATATAAATTATAATTCTTATCATTATATTTTAACATAATTAAATAGAGTACAACAAAAAAATACACACATGAAATAATTTAAATTTATCGTTACGATAAAATTGGTTTTGCGCGAAAAGTCCGAATACTGTTGACGGATCGCTTTATAACAGATAAGTGGATGAAGAAGGGGAAAAAAGAGGGATAATAAAGAACAAGTTAGGAGAACGAAAGTTTGTGTTTCGGGAGTATTGAAAAGTTTTTCTCCCCGCATCTGATACGTATGGTATGAATGTTTTATTTTTTATTGAACAGCTTTAACCTGACGACGCATAGAATATTATTTTTGAGGGTATGTGAGGTTAGTCAGTATGAGGGTTTAGTTGAGGAGACTTCGGGTTTTAATCAATTATCAATTAGTAATTTAATCGAATTATTAATCAATGATTAGATCTGATTAATGCATAATTAAATTACATGAATAACATAAGAGTGAATATGAATGTGAATGTAATTAGTATTAATATGAATAAATTGAGAAACAGAAATGGAGCCGAATAATTGATAAGAACTGAAAATTAGATAAAAATTCCACTACGTTTCTTAGTGTTTTATATTACGATAAAGTTAATTCTAGTTAATATTGCGACTAAAGGAAATGTAAGATGGATAAAGTGTTTAGACAATCCTAGCAAATGAATTAATAGAAAGGCGAATACTGTAATTAATGAACAAAAAAGAAACGCGAGAATTGGATAAGGAGGTCATCTTTAAAACTAATGAAATATTTTTAAATATCTTGCATTATAAAGGTTTAGACCTATCTAAAATTGACAAAATCAGGAAGTATTTGGGACGTAGGAAGAACATTATTATGAATTGTGGGTAGATAGTTTGGAGAGAGAGTAGGTTGTATAGACTGAGTTAGAAATTTTGTTATAATAATTCTATTTAAACCACATATACAAATGTTTTTAATAATTATCCATATATTCAGATGAATACAATATTTTCTCAGTCACAAAAATATTGAAAAAGTTCCATGAATCGATTATGATAAATACGCAGATTTTTTGAATATCGTTGGTAAAATATCGGTAAATATAGCCTACCATTAAGAAATTGTTCGGTACTGCTATTTTGTTAATGAGTGTTATTAGAATGCATAATATATTGATTTGGTCAGAAATTGGTTCAGAAATCGTTTAATACTAACCAATATTTGTTTCTTAAGACGGATGTAGCATATACTCTTTCTACACATTCTTTAAAAGTAACGTTCCTGCCCTTTTTTTATCTATTAACTTCTTTGCTATAGCTGAAAGTAGAATCTGTATTACGGTGATCGAATATCTGACCTAAAATAAAATAAAATAGATAGATTAAAACTATATTGGACTCGTCCTTCTCTATATACTTTGCCGCTGTAAACTGTTACTATAACGAGTTTAAACATGAGTGTCATTCTAAAATCTATGGAAGTAGTTCGAAAAATGTTCGACTATATTTGTAAGAGCTAATGTATCGTAAGCCTTGACGGACGATAGTCTCATTCAAAATCTCGAAGAAATTTCAGAGCACAATAAATTGTTTTCTACATTTACATATACGAAATATCCAAATGTAAATGAATTGTCATTTCGAACGGCCATCATCACAGTATTTTTGCTTGTAGGAAAATATATAGAATTCTCCATAATATATCGGAACCGGCGATGAATAGTCGATCTATTAAGTCTTTAACACAAAAAGTCACAGGTTAATGGAGGAAGGCCATCCACATCGAAAATTATGCATAATATCCATGGCTATAAAGCCTAGTTGTGCATATGGTGAGATCTGGAAAGTCTAGTATGTTGCAAGCAGCTAATATCGAATTATACCGATGCAAATATCTACCTACAACAAATCAACAAATATTAGCCGACGTTTTGTTTGCAAATAAACTACCAATAGCGAGGAATAGACGTAAAATCATTTTTAACATGAAAATATGGTCAGAATATATGAAAGCACCCAATAGACGCACAACAAAACCTGACTGGGATGCTCTCCCACTTCCACTCTAACAGGTCAATTAAAAAGTCCCGGGCCTAACACATAGATGGAGCTATTGGAATTAAATCCATGTTTTTGAATTAGCTCTAACACTCAAAAGATGCATGTATAAATTTAACAGCTGTCAGATCATCAGTTTGTGAATTATAAAAATTTGAGTGAAAGTTGCTTCCCAATTTGTGTTGTTATTGTGAAAAAAAAATGATAAAATGGAATTTCGCGTGTTGATAAAACATTGCTTTTTAAAGAGAAAAATACATTTGAAGCAAAAACTTGACTTGATGCCGAATTTCCTGACACTGCCCCAGGAAAGTCAACCACCGAGCATTGGTATGCTAAGTTTAAACGTGGTGAAATAAGCACCGAAAACGGTGAACGTAGTGGACACCCAAAACAGGTTGTTACCGAAGAAAGCATTAAACAAATTCTCAAAATGATTTCGAATGACCATCAATTGAAATTGAATGAAATAGCAGCCACACTAAAGATATCAACTGAACGTGTACATCATATCATTTACGAATATTTGGGTATGAGAAAGCTCTGTGAAAAGTGGGTGCCGCGCCAAGACATGTTGATGATTCGGAGCAGTGTTTGAAGATGATCAAGCGTAATAAACCCGAGTTTTTGCGTCGATATGTGACAATGGATGAAACATGGCTCCATCATTTCACTCCGAAGTCCAATCATCCGTGTAAACTGCACACGATGAAACCGCTCCATAGCGTAGGAAAACGCAACAGTCGGCTGGCAAGGTTACGACATGTATATTTTGGGACGCGCATGGAATAATTTTCATTGACTACCTTGTAAAAGGAAGAATCATCAACAGCGACTATTATATAGCGTTATTAGATCGTTTGAAGAAAGAAATCGCTGAAAAACGGCGATACATGAAGAAAAATAAAGCGTTGCGTCACCAAAACAATGCACCATGAGACAAGTCAGTGAAAACGTTTGCAAAAATCCATGAATTAAGCTTCGAATTGCTTCCTCATCTACCGTATTCCCCAAATATGGCCCCCAGCGACTTCCTGTTGTCATATCTCAAAAGAATGCTCCATGGGAGAAATTTCCGTCGAATGAAGGGATTATCGCCGAAACTGAGGACTATTTTGAAGCAAAGGGCAAATTGTACTACAAAAATGGTATCGAAAAGTTGGAGGGTCGTTATAATCAGTATATCATCCTTGAAGGAAACTATGTTGAGTAAAAAAAATAATTTTGCCAAAAAAAATTGTTTTACAATGGCAGGCCGGCGATTTTTCAATTGACCTGTTAATTATATAAAATATTATTTCAGATCAAATTCAAATATATTAAAAATTATTTTCCTTTTTCATGGATTGTATATTGGATATGGAGCAGCTGCAGCCAGCTAAAAATCCGTACCGCATATGCCATTTTGGGGAATCAATTTCGAAAATAACGACTGCTGTCGCGCTCCTAAAAGAAACACGACGACATAAAATGGCGTTATCGTTGAAACGCTCACACTTACGTTATCAATACTGGCCCGACTGAAGCCCGGAGGGAATTCGACGCAGTGACGATATCCGTACTGCTTCAGCGACCGTCGCACTTTACGACCTATAAAGCTGCCGGCGACTGGGAAAAGCACGTCTGATTATCTGCCTGTACAGCCCGTGTCTTCCCGGTTCGGGACGAACCGAAACCACGTTACAACTATGACGATGATTTTCGGGATATGCTAAAGGTCGGGTCTTTGATCTGACCACGCATCAAACAAATATTTAATTGTTAACAGCTCCTGGTCTTCCTTGGTCATTACATCATGTATCGAGGCTTGTTAAAAATGATTAAAAAATAGCTTAAGAAAAACCAATATTTTAGATCTAATAATATCTATCTATAATATAATAAGCCCATGACAATTTTTAAATGCAAAAGGTATTTTTTAAGAAAAATTTATACAATATATCAGACCTATACATTAATTTTAGTGGATTTATAACAGATCCCGTTACTGTTCATTAATCCCATCAGATATACCCTATTCAAAACAGTAGTGACGCACGTCATCAATATATACTTGTCGAATGTTGTAAATTCGTTTTACAGTCAGATAATATTTTTCTTCTCATTTTATTCTATTTAAAAAGAGATAGAATGCTGTTTGGGAAGCTGGAACATGTATCCGAATGAGCCTACAAATTTATCCGTTTGTCAATCGCCTGCGAAATTCTTCAAAATATTATAATTACCGCTTATAAACCGGTAAAAATTGTTTTTACGTTTTGTTTTAATGAATTTCAAATCGCCGCGGTTTTAATAGAAAATACGGCACGGTCACGGCCCGTAGTAGCTTCATGTTACCTGTATCAGAGATCAAATATACGAAATGCATAAAAACAGTAAGTAGTTATTTCAATCGACATAATTTAATACAATTAATTGAGACGAAATTGTTAGTCTGGTAGAGTACCCATAAAAGCCTTGGGTAATATAGAAAGATATCCTTGGATACTATATAGAAATAAAGTGGTGTAAAGGAAACCCACGAAGAGATTTAATGAAACCTCCAGACAATGCTTTTAATAGAATACAATTTTCAAGAATATCAGTTTCTATATTTAGATGAGACATGGATACTTCGGATTGGACATTCGGACCCTCATGGCAAAAATTATAATAAATATAGGGTAAATTAAACAAAAGTTGACGGAAGAAGGTAAACATTAAAATAGTCGATTAGGTTTTCTTAGTCATAACATTTATAAATAATTCATTGCACATATAGTTATATAGACATATAGTTCTTCATGTTGGAAACAGGAACTGTTTAATTCCTTGTGCAGAATTAGTGCTTTCCTCCAAGTTCAAGGGTAACTACAATGGAGAAATGCACCATAATTTATTTTTACGGTGGTTTGATAATCAGCAGTTAAATAGCCTGGAGGAACCATCAGTTATTGTTATGAACAATTGTTATGCACCATATCATAGTACACTGGTGGAGACGATTCCAAGAAAGACTGCAATTAAGGAATGTCTTAAAATACATAAAATAAGTTTTGAAGTAACTATGTTAAAGGATGAACTATTTCATATTGTTACTCGGTAAATATAATTGAAATATTTAATTGCATTTTATGTAATACACTTTTTTTAGAAATAAGCTTGAGAAAATATTTAGGTCGAGAAGGAGATTCAAACCAGAACAGTCTGATTTATGGAAAGAGGCATTGTCGGAAATAACACTTCGCGGCGGTTTGGATGAGCTCGATCAGACACATTGAAGAAGAAATTAACAAATGGTAGAATCGTAAGCAAGTTTTTGATAGATTGGATATAAACAGCTTAGTTATTCACTTGATTGGTTTTTCTGACAGTGATTGAATAAATCTTTATGAATGTTGCTTTATAATTAAATGCTGACAATTATCAAGACAGGGTGATGAAAGAGGAAACAACATTGCGACGTTTTGAGAGATCACGTGACTTCACTGCTTTTTTGAATTGACTATATATTTGTAACCGATTTTATATTTAATTCTCACTTATAGGCTTCACTTATTATGTGTCATTTCATTGTTTGTTGTCGAATTGAATTTATATCAAATCTGATTTGCAAGAAGTTTTATATTATTCTTCAATTTGAAGAGGAAGGTCGTTTAAAGTCATTGATGATGTTGTGTAAAGCTTACGATAACCATGTTCCATCCATTTTCACCTGTGAATACAACAATGTTATTCCTCAGCATAGCAGCGCCCGATGAATTGTAGCAAAATTGGCGAGATCATTACCCTAAATATTAATATAGGAAGTGATACCCCAGGATTTGCTCGTTCTATTTGTACTTTCTTCGACAAATGAGTCGAACTGTCTAAGCAACGCTTCACTGCTTGTGAAGGTACCAAAAAGTGGGTCGATTGTATATAGATATCCTCAAAAGATACATTGGTTTTTCAAGATGGAATCTGCAAGTTGCCCGAAAGATGGCAAATATTAGTGGCTATCGACGTATAATACTTTGGTTAAAATATATTCTACAGATTTTTCACAATAATGCTTCAAATTCTTTAAAATTATTTTATAGGCACATGTTAATAGATTAGCCAATATGTTTTCCATTACTTTTTTCAAACCTTTTCCATCTTTCCATTAAACAATTGAGACATTTTTACTCTGAAGTTATGCAATCTCTATCTTAACACAGTTGGAAATTGCATTTTCAGTCCATTCATGTGGTTGTTATTTTGGTTCTGCATTTCTATCATCCTGTCACATGTAGACACTTGCAAGCCATCGATTCATGAAGTGTTGAGAAGTCTGAACTCTCAGACAGTTTAAGCTGATTTTCGTTCAAAAAGTCTTGCTATTTATGGTCTCGATACACTATTGGTCCTCTGGGTCCGTTTTTACCACTGACAATACGTTTAAATAGGATAGATTAGCATCCCAATAACTAATGTATTTCATGGCCATCGGTAGTAGATTAAATTAAACAATAAATGTAATTAATGTCTATATTTTGGGAGATGTCTTTGCAATCATGAATTGTTACTTTAGGTAACATAAGTATTTTAAGGTATATATATGGTCATACCACCCACTTTGTGCTCGACTAACAACGTTTAGGAAAAAGTAAACAAATCATTCCGAACTTAATTATCTTCTATCTCCACAGTTACACTATTCCAGCATATTATCTGAAAGAGTTTTATAATTAAGCAGACACAGTGTATGATAATCTATTAGGTTGTAATAAAATAAGGTCCCTTGCCTCAATGCCAAAACCTTAGTATTTTTTCAAAACATTTAAGCCATTTAATACTTTTTTTGAGAATCTCCTAAAGATCGTCTATATTGAAAAATATCTTTTTAAATAATCCCTGTTTTGAACTGTTGTTATATTTAAAGGATATGATGCTATCACCAAGCCTTGTTAAAAAAATGAAGCCTGTGACAAAACAAGACCATAAGACATGCAAGGAAAATTGAATTTTGTTTCCACTAATAAAATATCCAGAAAGTGACAGTGATAATCAATAAGATGTGTTTAATCTAACAAATATAAGCCTTTTTCACAGAATACACTATTTATTATTTGAATGAGCTACTTTAGAGCACGAAAAAATGTTAAACTTTCAAGGGAGAGCTACAAAGTATAAACCAAGATTCAAAGTATAAATAATATTCTTCGTTAGCAATATATTTGAAGTAATTTATTTTATTTATACATCTTAGAATCGAACATATGGGATTAGGAAGGATTAGAGTCATTAAGCCATTTTGATTAACACATGTTTCCATATTAGGTAATAACAGGGAATTCAATTTTAGAACTGTATCTGATGGGAGGTCAAACGAACGTCGGCGAACTTAAATTCTGTTCACTTTTAATCTATCCTACAGCAAGAAGCAAGTAATATTGCAGCAAATACAGGAGATAAATTTTATACAAGAATATACGGCATTTGCTTTAAAAGGACTACGTAGTTAGGTTTCATAATACTTTTTTGCCATTACGGGTTCAAGTCGTAACAAATGTTTTGAAATTAATTCATTCATTTGTTTAGCAAACAGGATCGTTTAAGGCTTTTCATATGGAAAACTAATTTTCTATATAAATCAGGAAAATTTACAACAAATAGTACACTGCACAAAACGTTAGGTAATAAGAAATGATTTGTTATTTTCACGCGGTGCAGGATCGCACTCAGATATAATAGTTTCTAAGAATAAAGACGTGGACGAATTTTCAATACAGTACAATCTCTATAAGGCGTTCATTTATCACTACTTTATGCTCGTACTTTGAGTAACTCACAAGCAGACGAATACTTTATAAATACATAGTGTTAACTTCACAAATTGAAATTAAATTAGACTAACTTAAGAAGTTCGTATGGTCTGGTATACTTCAATCTTTCGCGCGTGTTCTCCTGAGTCCTGAAAGAATCCTTTTGATTTGGAAGTAACTCAAGTTAGCATAACACAAGTTATATAATTAGATTTCTGTCTCTAGTCCATATGTCACTTTTGTTCACTGGAACTTGTATTTCTATAGCCTTTCGAACATTCGTAGATTTTTCCATAATGAAAATCAATAATATATGTCAAACAAATCTCTTACTAGGTAATCCAAAAAATTGGAAAACAAAAGTAAAATACGGCAAGACTTCAATGTCATAAATACTTATTTTTTAAATTTTTATT
Organism: Rhynchophorus ferrugineus; assembly: GCF_030347505.1. NCBI lineage: Eukaryota > Metazoa > Arthropoda > Insecta > Coleoptera > Curculionidae > Rhynchophorus > Rhynchophorus ferrugineus. The sequence continues at coordinate 81,152,357 of NW_027472580.1, read as the reverse complement.
CCACTATATTTCATATAAAACTTCAAGAGGCCGGGCTTGGTGACAATGGTAATGCGACAGGACGGTCCACCTACCGTTGCGATAGAGAGAATTCTACTGAGACGTGGTCGTAAATTTATGTTTGTGATTGTTTATCGCGTGAACCAGGCTGGGTAAAACCGGATGTCTTCTGGGGTGATTTCTAAGTTGGTCACTCGCCAGTCGCTAGACTTAATGCCGAGGACCGTGGTTCGGAGCCCATATTAAAACTGTAGGTCATCAGCATCATTTTACTCATCAGTATTTGAACTGAAAACCATTTATTCAGCAAAATTATTAAAGAAAATAGATTTTTTATTTTTGAATTATTGGTAATTCTGAAGCTCAGTACACTTTTGACACTTAGTAGACTATTAAGAATTGAACCAATATTAACTTTTTCTCTATTTTCACATCAACTCAGGAAATTTTGGCTAAAAACTCAGGCCATTAATTGGTCATATTAGGTAAGAACAAGTAGTAGAAAATTAAGAAAAAATTAACAGAGATAACATTATTTGTAATGACGCAAAACAAAGGTACAATAATCAAACTTTCTTAATGCATTAATTACATTATTACTAATCGTTGCCGACTAACCTACAATTTGTCTTTACAATAACTTAAATCCAGGTATATATCGAGGAGGACCCATCGACCCTATCTTAGTCTCTAGTGAAATAATTTGTATGTATACTCCTGTATAACACTCCTGTGTTAAATGCACTTCACTACACTACACGAGATCTAATGGTTTGATTTGTTCGAGTCTGGGTCCTACTCTGGTGTTATCCAAGAGTTGTATCATTTCGATATTGACATTAGAGTGAAGAAGAATTGACATTGAAGTGAAGAATTAGGCCTCATGTTTCATCTAACATCCCCATAAATTTATGTTTCAGTACTTGTATAATAACAATTGATTATACAGTGATAATTGTGATTTTCTTTAAATTAATCAAATTTACAAATTTAATTTTATATTTTTTTTTCATATCTCGGTCGAAATACGTACTTGCGTCCCTAATAACAGAGAAGAAAGTTAAACATTTACTCCCTGTGGAAAGTACACCTGCACGCTCTATAACGGCTGGAGGAAAGACTTTCTTATGCGTATTTATACGCGTAGCTAGGGACTATTTATACTGTCGCTACAATAAATTGTTTGCTGCTGTCATTAACGTTGCTATATTTAAACTTAAAAAAAGTTATCAATATTGTTTTGGCGTCACTAGATTCAATAATCCAGGAAAAATTAACAATACGTTATCGTCTAATGAATCTACGGACAAGGAAGGTGTTATATGCGAAATTTTGATGTAGAAGCGAAATCATTTATGAGTGCAGAGTAGGTGCAGAATTGGCTCCAATATATTTCCTTGTGGTGCACTGGATTAAGCTTCTTTTATTATAGAGTAAGCTTCCTCTTGTTTTGAGTTTTAGACTCATTTTTGCTGTAATGTAAGATTTCAGTAGTTCAGTATATTGTTTCGATAACATTTTCTATAACTTATGAACAAGGCCACCATAGCCAACCTTATCGGAGGCTTGTGCTACATCTAAGAATGTAACCGAACAATCCTTTTTATCTTCATATGCTTTTTCTATTAAATCTATACACCTGGTCAATCATCGAATCTTTGTTAACAAACCGAAACTAATGTGTAGATATTCGGATTTTTAAACAGGTGTTTTTCAAATACATTAGGTTTTACTGGAAGTTGTGAGATAGGTCCATATATTGTTGTTTAATTTGATGATTTTCCGGGATCTGGGATAATGTCAGCCATCTTCTAAACGTCTGGGATATATTAAAATCAAAATGCTGCATTGGGCAAATTGGTAAGTTTTATAATTCCCTTTCTTGGTAGTTCTTGCAGCAATTGTCCTATTATTAATTTATAAAATGGTGATTAGTTTGAATTAATGTTAATTTTTATAACTTTGGTTACTTCTTTCAGCGTCACTATAATAAAACATGTAATAATAAAACAACAAAAATCTAAATAAGTCTAAGAAAAGTATCTAAAAATGATATAAATTAACTACATGAGGAGTATCAAATTTTTATGAGACTCAGTAGTTACTGGTTGAAGTATTTATATTTTTGGATATATTATACGTAAAAGGAAAAGGGTGACGAAACCAGATGTTAATTATGCTAGTCCGTGTCTCCGCGTCTTGTTCGATTACGATGATCGTGATGGAAGAAGCAATTACTATATTTGAGATTATTCATAATGATGGTATATTCTCTGTGAGGGAGGTTAGGCATACAGTATATTAGTAGAACAATCAGATGTCTAGTAATAGGATTTAGTTTTTTATTGTTAGGCTTTTATTTTAATTAAAACTCTAGCAGTTTAGCTTTTTATAATTGTTTGATGTGCTATATAGACTCTAACTCGACATTCATTTTGCGCAATCTCGAAATATAAAAGACAACCCCGGTATTTCAGTTTTCAGTAGGATTAATTAAAAAAAAATACCCCATCTATATTTTACGAAAACTCTCCCGCCGCTTTATATAAAAATTAGTGATTTACCACGGAGTCAATATCAGTCCGATCCTGTGGCGTCGACCCCGTAGTGCAGAACTGCTCGCGCCATCGCTACAACATTATCGCGCTGAGTTATTACAAGTTTTATAAGCGTTCTGCGAATCGAACGGCCCACCTGCGACTTCATTTAAATAAAATACGACCCGGATCGTGTCCAAATTCAATTACGAGAAAGAAATACTCGACCGGGATCGCCTTTTAATATCGCCATGGACCAAGCGGCACCGGAGCCGCCCGCCAGCCGCCGCCCGTATCCCCCAGGTCCTCCACCTTTTGTCCGAGTACGATTTTTCGGAAACGGCTTTATAAATCCTCCGGGGTGTAGGTGGATGGGTGGCACTTTACGGTAAGGAGACGTCTGGGAGACGGGGAAGGAGAGCTTTCGGATCGACCCATTCATTTAATGGATCGGAAGATAATGGCGATTATTCCATAATAAGATTATTAATTCTGTTTATCCTTAAGGAGATCAATGGGGTCTGAAGAAATATCGATAGCTGCTATTTAATTATTAGATCATCGAATATGATTAATTTGGAAATTAAATGTTGGCCGAAATATAAAAATTCCACTGTAATTTGGTATACTTTTTTAGGTTATTGTATGATATTTCTTCCCAATTTTGAATTCCGAATAAATTTTTAAACGAATTGAAGTTAATTTTATGTATAATGATTCGCTATAATGTATATAAATCGATTTATTTTATATTTATATAAGACTTTCTGGTCTCCTAAGCTTCTTGACATATACATAGTTAACATTATGATTTATATTAGGTGCCTACATGTACCTTGATCACGCTTTCTCTCTAAAAGGTATTTATTTCGAAAAATTGGTACCATCTTAATTAATCAAAATATTTTCCAGAAACTTCTTTTCATATTTCTGGAAGATTTTCAAAAGAAATATGCTGTTTAGCAACAAGTCGAGATGGAGCATCTTTCATAACTCTGTAGCGTGTCTTTTACTCGCTAATCTAGGCAGGCAAACGTCTGTAGTGACAATTTTCGGCAGTAACAGTAACTGCAACACCTGAACCAAGGATGTTTCCAACATGAATACCATACGATACAGTTGTTTTTAGTTGATGCAATGATATGTCTTGAATTGATTGAGGATTATGTGTGTGTGTGACACAACACAATGACTAAAGCAAATCTGCGATAAACATCCAACAAGATGGCATTATGGTGATGATCTGTGTAAAAGGCAAGAATAATTTTCAAAATGGTTGGGAGCAATGCTAGTAATGGTTTGCAGGACCTAAATATAAACCAAAAGCTTGAACATTTTCTTCACTATGAACTGAAGCCAAGCAGCTAGTCATATGCGAAAAGCGACTTCAACGGTAAAATTGGAAAGGTATTTTTGCGTCATAATGTGATTGGTGATAAAACATGAATCCATTGCGAAAATCTAAAGCGAAAAAATCATGAGGATCACTTGGTCCTGCCTCAATATCAAGGATAAGGCTGAATATCCAATGCTCGAAGCTAATGCTCTGCATTGAGTGGATCAGATTGGTGTAGTATCCTCTGTGCTACTGAAATCTATTGAACCATACCGCATGTTGCAAAACCGGTGAAAACATACATAAATATTAAAATGGCAGGTATTAGCCACCCGCCATATTAGCCAGACCTAGCTCCTTTTGATTATTTATTGTTTCAATATATGGGCCGTGACTTATCTGGGCTTCTCTTGACTTTGTATAAAGATACCAAAAAGTGGGTTGATAGCCTCAAAAGGTACATTGCTCATTCGAGATAGACTAATCCTTTAAAATACATTGTACCGATTTTTCACAATAATCTTTCAAATCAAGAAAACTATAAAACTAATTTGTAGGCCCAATATTAAAAAAGTATTCCGGATTCAAATTTGTCTACAAGATTCTCACCACAGTTTATATTAAATTAGATATATTCTCCAATGTGTAATTTATGTTGCAATAGTCTCTTATATATTAAGGAAAATTTGAAAAACAGCTTTCTGCATTCTTTTTTTTGTAGTTCTCAATTTCGTACTTCGTTGTTTTCCTTAATTTTGGAAACTATAATTAATAACTAATGTTCTCTTCTGCACAGTTTTACTGCAACTACTAAAATTAATAATTATTTATTATTAGTAGTAAGTAATAGTTGTTGGTTTATTGTGAATCTGAATAACAAGAAAACAATGACAATAGAAACTAAAATACCGTTTAGATAAACAGATAGAATAATCAAGACGGTCATTCATTGCAGACTCAACTAGAAGCCTCTTTAGTCAGTCACAAATTTCTACCGACTTCGATGGCTCGGCCATAAATGCTAAACCGTTGGGTGTTTTTCCCTATAGTTCTTCTTTTACAGCGGCTCAACGCCAATACTAACCGGGCATTACCTCGTCTTGGTTAACGCACCACATAATTCACAAAATCTTTTTATTGGTCCGCCGTTTGCGGCATAAATTCGGCGAGTAATTTTATGGGGTCTTTTACGATGGAGCATAAAAATTAGTACGTACCGACGTCGTTCTCACATAAACAGTGAAATATTATAGGGAATAAGTATCTGGAAAGGAACGAAAGACCCGCTCGTATATCTCGCAAAAAAGAATTAACGGGCAAATAGGCCGAACTTTACTCTAATGATGATGTAACATTTACTGGTGTAAAGTAAGAAGTTTACGTATTGATCGAGAAAATGATTTTTGATCTTTATTATTGTATATTGACGAGTGCCATTGCTTTGGAATAAACTCAGTTCCCCCCAGATTCATTCATTTTTATGGAACATTTGTTGGGGCGAAGAAAACGTTTTACAAAAATAATTAATGACATCTTTAAGAGTTTACTAATATGTTTTTGAATGAAGCTTTTTTTCATCTAGATTAACGAACGAATCCTAAATTAAGGAAATTCAAAAGTAACCACATGGTTACGATGTAGGCGTACTGAAATATCGGACATTACATTTTTGAAGATGAATAATTATTTTTAATAAGTTATTCTCATTCTCAAAATTATATACTTTAACAACACTATCTGTCAATGTTGTTCCTTTAATTAAACGACTTTTTTTCCAATTGTACACAAAAAAATGTACAAATTCACAAAATGTACCAATTTAAGTTAGATTAAACTCCTATAAATATATATCACATTTATTTATTTATAGTATTAGATTTATTTAAAAAATAGTAAGATAATAACTAAAAAATAAATCAAAATAGCTCTGGTTTATGTGGTCAATTTTATAGGTCAATATATTTCGAAAGAAAATGACAAATTATTAACTTCTCTTCGTGGCCACGGTAGATTCCCCATTCAATACAAACAAACAGTAATCTGCTAACACTTTAGCATTCCATCTTCCTTAATACCGCTATTCTATCTGTTTTACAGGTGAAAACGTCCACCTTGTTTGTCACTCACCATTCCAAGATTAGAGGGGAAAAATCAAAATGGAATTGTAATAAATGTATTTTTAAAATTATTTTGCACCAGATCGTTTTAAATTGTTCTAACGAGTCATTCTCAAAAAAAAGGGCATTTTAAGCCTTTAGATTGTCTAAAAACCCATGGATGTATTCTTTAAAGAGAACAGGTCAATTGAAAAATCACCGGCCTACAAGAGTAAAACAAAATCTTTTGGCAAAATCAGTTTTTTTTATTCAACATAATTCCTTTCAAGGGTGATACGCTGATTATAGCGACCCTCCAACTTTTCGATACCATTCTTTGTAGTACGATTGGTCCTTTGCTTCAAAATGGGCCTCAGTTTCGGCGATCACCTCTTCATTCAACGAAAATTTCTTCGCAGTAAGCATTATTTTGAGATCTGAGAACAAAAAATATAGCTGGAAGCCAGATCTGGAGAATGCGGTGGATGAGGAAGCAATTCGAAGTCGAATTTATGGATTTTTGAGAGGGTGCATTGTCTTGGTGAAGCAGCACTTTCTTTTTCTTCAAATGCGGCCGTTGTTCGACGATTTCGTCTTTCAAACGGTCCAATAACGCTATCAATGTCAACTAGTCAATGGTAATTATTCTATGCGCATTCCAAAATACAGACGCCATAATCTTGTCAGCCGACTGTTGCGTTTCCCACGCTTTGGAGCGGGTTCATTGTGTGCACTCCACTTGAACGACTCTTAATTGGATTTCGGAGTGAAATGATGGAGTCGTGTTTCATCCGTTGTCTCATATCGACGCAAAAACTCGTTTTAATTACGGTTGATAATCTTCAAACACTGCTCCGAATCAGCAACTCATCGTTGTTTTTGGTCAAAACTGAGCTCACGCATCACCCACTTTGCACAGAGCTTTCTCATACCCAAATAATCGTAATGACATGATGCACAAGTTCAGTTAATATCTTTAGACTGTCTGCTATTGCTATTTCATTCAATTTCAATTGACGGTCATTCAAAATCATTTTGTGTTTTTTTAAATATTTTCTTCGGTAACAACCTCTTTAGGGCGTCCATTGCGTTGACCATCTTCGGTGCTCATTTCACCACATCTAAACTTAGCATGCTAATCCTTGACGGTTGTTTTTCCTGGGACAGTGTCGGGAAACTCGGCATCAAGCCAACTCCATTTTTTTCCTTAAAAAATCTATATTTTATGAACACGCGAAATTGTTTTTTATCCATTTTTTCGCAATAACAAAAGTTGCTTCACTCAAAACGCTATAATTCACAAACTAATGACCCGACAACTGTCAAATTTATACACGCATATTTTGAGGCTAACTAAAAAATCTATATGAATTTAATTCTAGTAGCGCCGCCGGGGTCGGGGACTTTTCAGTTTACCTGCTATTAACTTCAAACATTTAACACTTTCGCGGTAAGATTTTAACTGAATTCATTAGTATTTATTTATGTAATAACAAAAAGTGCTCTCTTAATTTAGTCTTAAAATTAAAGAATTTTAAATTTAGAGAAAACAGTTTTCAAATAAAATAATTCTTTACCATCCATGGCCTTAACAAAATTTTTCATTATACCATATTTTATATGTAAGGGTGAAAGAATCATATTTTGCGGAATAAGAGGTTATATTTAACTTTTAATTTACCACAAACAAAGTTGGTTCTTTTTGGCCAATCGACCTTATTTTTTGTATATCTACTTTGCCACAAACAGACAAAACAGCAATATTTCCAGTAACCTTCCTGTAGTCCAAGATATATAGCAAAAACGTTAAAATTAGTACAAGTGTTATTAGTATTATTAGTTATTAGTAAAATTTCTGTTTTTCATTGAATTTAAATTAGTTTCATTTTCAAATACGTTTCTTTTAAACTCACTGAATATGCAATAGGTAAGAAAGGCTATCGGTTGTCATTCTGGAGTAATACAGCTTTTAAACGTAAATAGTACTCGCATTATTACTATGGAATGGGACCTATTAGAAAACCATATCAATATTTCTAACAATTTTTTAAAAAATGGAATAAGAATTTCAAAATACATAGTCCTATTTCACTTGGAAATATTAAAAATACACACGGAAACTTAATAAGCACTTTTCGGATGGCAGGATAGTTTACATTACGCACCATACTATTGTCCATACTAAATTATTCTCCATTTTCCGGCAGTTTCTATCTTTCTTGATCTCCATTAAATTTGCTAAAAATAAATTTGTTCCTTGTTTCATTAATAGTTTCTCTAGAATATTTACAGCTAATAATATAAAAAAGCGTGTATCAATTAAAGTGTTATGTAAACTTTATTATTGTAAAATATTATATTTTTCTAGCATGAAATTGTAGAATGCTATCGAATGAATTAATATTTATATTAAATAGTATGTGTAATGCACGTAATGTAATAAATAATGTAATATTAATCAGTAGTACTGGTGCAATAGCTTTTAATTGTTAACACACCTATTTTATATTTGTATATGTTAACATTTATTTATGTTATTTATACACACTTAAGATAAAAGTTGATCATTATGCAAATAAAGCTGTCATACACTTCTTGTAAATTTATGATTTATATTTATATTTATATTAAAAATTATAATTTTATTGCATTGAAAGAAACTCATTTTCCTCCAGCATATTGGTTTATAACATTTTTTATTGTAGTGTCCAGTAACAAAGTCAAATAAAACCAAAGTTGAAAAAGTTTGTCTGAAATCCTTATTTAAACAGGATTGTGTATGATTAATTATGCCAATATAGTTCTGTAATTAATTTTGCAGTGTTCAAGTATTATAACCAATCGTATATGTTTAATAGTTCTAATTGTTTTAGAGGCAGAAGTATATCTCTATATAAAAGTTGTCTTTCAATTCTTGCATCTTCATTTAAAATTTTGTTCTCACTGCATTGATAAAACACACACTTTTTACAGCGGCTTGATTTATAACATTTTTTCATAATAGTGTTCAGTAAGGAAGTCAAATAAACTAAAGATATATATTTTAAATTATTGGTTAACCTGAATAATTAAAATATATAACCACGAAACCTACCAAGAACAACTGTACTTTTAATTAAGTGTTTCATAAGTTTAATTTTAATGTTGATAAGTTAATTAATTTAAACTTTCAATTGCCTATGGTTTTTATGATCAGGAGAAAAACTTTATTATATGATTCAATTCTTCATTCAACAGCAATAAAACAAATAAAATGCTTCCGAAGAACTGAACAAGGTCTACAGTTACACCAACTTACAACTCAAAGAACCTAACGAAAAGTGATTCTAAAATAAACAAACAATATCAATCACAAAATATGATGGGTTAGTCTAGGAGGTTTATTCAGATCGACATCGAAGCGGATTGTTGATGGTCAGCATATCTTGCTCTGCTTATAGTGGGTTCAATGAGGTGAAGTGTATTTTAAACTGCGAAAGCCAAATTAAACACTTATTGCAGATTTATACGCGTAATATCGATCATTCTGCACATAATTATTCGGCTACACGTTGAGATCCTCATACCCAGCATACTAGATATTTTAGTGTGATTAGTCTGCCACACGATTTTAAAATTCTGAGGAAGTGCGGAAACGAACGGTTTGTTGGATCAGGGCCAAACCAGCATCACTCTTTGGTCACAGTATCGCCATGTTGCTAAAAAGATGGGAAAAGGTAGTAGAAAATGATGGAAAGTGATTTGATTAAGTTATTCTAATAATTTTTTCTCAATAAATGCTTTGTTTTAGTAAAAAATTATCAGAATATATGCAAGCACCTAATATGTTTTAAAAATATATTTCCCTCTATAAAATTATTATTTTCTTTTCAAACAAGAAATATGATTGAATAGCATAGTATATAATTATAGTAAAATCAAAGTCATAGAGAGTAGTTAAACCATGTTTGTAACATAAAACCTAATTGATAATATTATAATACGATTTTATCACTACATAACCTCGTAATCGAAACAGTAACAAGTGATTGTTAATTGGCGAGTAATAATGATGTTGCTAATCAACGCGAGACCGAAGTACTAATAAGACGGAAAGGGCGAGTTCGAATGCCGATGCTGAAGAGGGATTGCGGAACGATGAAAAGCCCGATTAGGATACCGATACCGATGAAAGGGATCGATCGCCATGGCAGCATCCTCAATGTCTAGTTTCGTTTTTCAATTAAAGTTTTAATCGCGAGAATCTCTTTTAATTGGACGGTGGCATATCAGAAATGGACCGCAAAGTGGAATGGCCGGATGCAATGGCTAAAAATTGATGTCGAAGTTTCAGTTCGATTTTTTTGCAATCTACTTGTAGTGCTAGTGAAAGTAATGGAGATTATGGAAATAATTACAAGGAGATGGTTAAAACCTAGAGGAAACGAGAGGGAACTTTATTTTATCGTCGATATCATTTTTTTTTGTAAGGAACGATCAACAATAATTGTGAAAGGTTCTTGTAAACTATAATAGACTATTTGAAATATATAAACTTAAATATAATGGTAACAAAATTACAGAAAGGTTTTACAAAATAATACTAGTAATAATTTCTAGTTATTTTTAGTAAAACCCTAAATTAAAAAGCTGTTTGTTAAACTTAGACGAAAAACAATTTTTATATCCAAATTGTCAGCTGTATAACTTTACAGATATATTCTATTTTATTAACACCTTTGAATCAATTTATGTTGTGTTACCTTATACAGCTATTATTTTTTTATTATTATTAATTAATTGCAATCAAGTTTACCTATGGTCTTTAGTTTAGATAGATTAGATTACATTTAGATTTTTCATTAGGAGATATTCAATTTGGTCCAGTAATTCTGACATTTTGGCCATTAATTTTTCTTTATATAGATTTACAACAGATATGTATTTTTTCTTATGTGGTTTTAAAATAATAATATTTACAAAATTTTATAAAATCGAATACACCTAGCTGAGATGTCAAGCCTCTTACATTGGCAGAATAGAAACTGCTACTCTAGCATTGTAAAATTAGACTGAAATCAATGAAATAATAAATTGTATTCTTGGTGTTGGGATTTAACGAAATATGTATCTATCTACGTATGTGCTGAAACCTAATCTCATTTTCGGTTTCCAGTCGGTAGGACTTATAATGTTATTCTTGTTTGAATTTGGATTTAACCGGTATCAAGTTATAAAAACTACCTCTGATCCATGGATCCCCGGAACATGCATCACAATTCAAGATGTAAGGCTACAATAAGCGAACTGAAGTTCCTGCGAATTTACATAGTCTACTGCAATTTGGACAAAAACTTGCAGTCAGGGTATTTACTAGCCAGTATACTATTGGAATATGGGGCCACCGACACTTGGAATATTTCATACTGGCAAGGCAAACTGGCAGACGAGAGTACAAGGTGCCTTGAATGGTGAACCTATGAGATGGGTTTGATGGGATATCTATATATCTATATATATATATATATATATATATATATATATATATATATATATATATATATTATGTATATTGAATGCTAGTCATTTGTTAATTCTGCAGACGGTGAAACAATTTTAAGAGTTTTCAATATATTTTACATAAATTCTTATATATTCATATTACAATTTTTTCAAGTTCAAACTGTAACTGGTCACTGCTGAACAAAGCAATATACAATATAAAAAGCGGATATTTTTTTCATCTCTTTAATAACCCAGACAATTGAAAAAACCATTCGAGCAACCTTACTTGATGGTGGATGTACTAAGTATTCAGCATTCAACTTGCCTGAATATTCTCACAAGTCCCGACGCAATGTGCAACATAAAAAGCATTCAGGCATAGGTGAAATGTATTTTGCCAAAAAATGTTTTGCCAAAGTGTAAAATAATTTTCAGGGATGAATTCATTATGACCCAAAAGTATTCGCTTGAAGATCTCAATTGCACACTAAAAGATCTCAATAATAATTCAAGAATTATTAAATATACTACTAAAGTCTGGTAATTTCAAATGGATATTGATATTGACGAAATTAATATACGCTTGAAAGAATCATATCTATGGTGAAGTGCCAATAAAGTATATCTCACTATAAATATGCCTGTACAAATCCTTTAGGATTGTAATTCTCAACTGCATGGAAATAGAAAACTCTCCGACCACCAGAGAATGTTTATAATGTGGCTACCAAATCACAAAATACTAGTGATTGAACGTACATTTTCAGTTATAGAAAATGATTATACTGGTCATGCGTGACTACGTGAGTGAGCTATTTTAGCAGCAGAAAATATACATGTCGACGCAATTAATTGTAAGATACGACAGTTACTGTCTGACAATAAAATATTATTAAAATCGATCGACACGAAGTTGTCAACTATCCTGTTAAATTTTGCGACCCCCTGGACTTATCCACAATTCCACCACATAACGTCATAATGAAAATTGGTTCAGCAATAAATATGCTTCGATATTTGAACGCACCAAAGTTATGCAACGGCACGCATTTACGATGAAATGAATCATGGACAATGTTTTTGGAGCTGTTATTCTGAACGGAATGTTTCGAAGGCGAATTTGTTCTACTATGGATTTTTATAACTCACCCGTCCTATTTAAAAGTTTACAGCTACAAATTCGCTTCGCGTTTGCAATGAGTATTATTAAATAACTTGTGATAAGTGTGCGTGTGATAACCTCATGCATTTTAATGATTTTTTGTTAGTCTTATTCTAATGCTTATTCTAAAGTCTACATATGTCCAGTAATCAGATCAGATGGTGTCAAACGTTTTAGTCTACGCACTTCACTATCACGTCGCATATTTAGCTGGTTAGCGAGTACATTGGGATGCACCGACACTCTTTCGAAGTACTTCACACAAACACGTTGGATTACACTTGTTATAGGTTCTAGAGGAATATCGCGTTGTATCACTTTATTTGAAATATAGTACGGAGCATCAACAATGGCACGCAACACCTTATTTTGGAACCGTTGAATGATGGATATATTAGATTTGCTAGCGGTACCCCATAGTTGAATTCCATATGTCCAAATGGGCTTGAGTATAGACTCATACAGCAATACCTTGTTATCTAATGATAACTTGGATTTGCGCCCAATGAGCCAATACATTTGATATAATTTTAGTCCTAGTTGTTTCCGTTTAGAGAGTATGTGCTTCTTCCAGGTTAGGCGTCGATCTAAATGCATACCAAGATATTTAACATGCTCTGCTTGGGGGAGTTGACGATGATTGATATTTACTGGTGGACATGTTCTTCTACGCAGGGTAAACGTTATATGCGTGGATTTTGATTCATTGGCTTTAATGCGCCATGTCTTCAACCATAATTGTATTTGCTCCAGGCGGGTTTGTAGGTTTATTGATGCTGTGACTGGATCTTCATGGGATGCTAAGATTGCTGTATCGTCTGCATATGTTGCCACAGTAGTTATTTTTGTGGTGGTCAAATCAGCCGTATACAGAAGATACAGTACTGGACCCAGTACACTACCTTGCGGAACTCCTGAATATATGGGATTTAATTCGGTATGTTCATCGCCTTGATTTACAATAAAATGTCTGTCAGTGATGAGGGAGAAGTTTCTTTAGTTTAACCTGCAAGCCCGTATGCCATACTTTGTCAAAAGCCTGAGATATGTCTAGGAAAGCAGCCGAACAATATCTTTTGGCATTTAGGTCAGCGTTTATTTGGTTTACAAGTCTATGCACTTGTTCTATAGTCCCATGCTTATTGCGAAAGCCAAACTGATGTTCTGGAATAATTTTTCTTTTTTCTATTATATAGTTTAGTTTTTTTATGTATAATTTCTCGAAAACTTTCGAGATTATTGGTAATAAATGATTTTTTGTGAAGTATATTTCCATCTCAATGGTCTAACAATCTATTTAAAGAATTTTAAAAAATTCTGATTTAAAATATTTCTACAGGAACATCTGTCGGAGCTCCTAGAATATATAACATAAAAAATATAATAGAAACTAACAGAAACTTCATTAATATTCCACGAAACTTTCCTTTCATAATAATAATCACGTCAACCCCGAAACGTTCTAATATGTAGGCTTCAAAATTAACAATTTCCCATCCAATTCAACATCAAGAAGTCTTAATTATACCCCAGTAATGTTCAAATCAAGACCTGCCGAGATATAATTAGTTGAGTTATCATTGGAAACGTCGCCCTGTCGCGGGTTTATCTCGCTTCCCCCATTTAATGCCAACACCCACCCCGTCGCCGGCGGCTGCTCGTTCCCCTTGCCGTCTCCGCCGCCTCCGCCACCGCCAAATTGCCCGGGCCTGTCCCCGTCGCGATATTCAATAAGGCACAAAAGTCGGCCGTACGTAAACGTCTCCGAGTCTTAAATGTTAATCAGCTCGATCGTCACGCCACCTAGTCGAGACGGAGAAGCTGCGAATAGAGCGATAAGCCTACTCCATACACCGTGGAATGGCTCGGCGAGGAACAATGGGGACCTTATCGTAATCGGTTGGTAATCCTGGATGGGTCGACGCTGCCTATTGCAGAATAAGCCGAGATGCTACCATAGAAACTATTGTTAAAATTCCCCACGTTCGAACTGCCGAATTAGGAAGCAGATAATTCATAATGTAGTTCTAGAATTACTCACTCTAATTGCTAATATATATATATATATATATATATATATATATATATATATATATATATATATATATATATATATTTATGTATTTTTACAAATTTATTGTTATAAATATATGAATATTTTTGTTATGTTAAACATGTGAAAGACTTTTCATGAATAAAAGGTCAATTGAAAAGTCCCCGTCCTACCATAGTAAAACACATTTTCTTGCCAATTTTTTTTTATTCAACATAATTCCGTTCAAGAGTGATACTATACTAATTATAGCGACCCTACAACTTTTCGATACGATTTTTGTAGTACGATTTGTAAGGACAAAGTTGCTTCAAAGTAGGGCTCAGTTTCGGTGATCACTTCTTCATTCGACGAAAATTTCTTCCCAGCAAGCATTCTTCTGAGATATGAGAACAGGAAATAGTCGCTGGGGGCCAGATCTAGAGAATACGGTGGATAAGGAGGCAATTCGAAGCCCAATTCATGAATTTTTGCCATCGTTTTCACTGACCTGTTACACGGTCTATTTTCTCGGTGAAGCAGCACATTCTTTTTCTTCAAAAGCGACAGCTTTTCGGCGTTTTTGTCCTTCAAACGGTCTAATAACGCTGTTGATGGTCCTTCTTTTTTCAAGATAGTCAATGAAAATTATTAAATGCGCATCGCAAAATGCAGACGCCATAACCTTGCCAGCCTACTGTTGCGTTTTCCCACACTTTGAAGCGGGTTCATCGTGTGGAGTTCACTCGGATGACTGTCGATAGGACTTCGGAGTGAAATGACGGAGCCATGTTTCATCCATTGTCACATATCGATGCAAAAATGCTGGGATATATTACGCCTGGTCATCTTCAATCACTGCTCCGAATCATCAATTCGGCGTTGTTTTTGGTCAAAAGTGAGCTCGCGCGAGACCCACTTTGCACAGAGCTTTCTCATACCCAAATATTTGTGAATGATATAATGTAGACGTTCAGTTGATATCTATAGAGTGTCTGCTATTTCATTCAATTTCAATTTACGGTCATTCAAAACCATTTTGTTGTAACAACCTCTTTTGGGCGTCCACTACGTTCACCGTCTAAATTTAGCATACCAATCCTTGATGATTGATTTTCCAGGGACAGTGGTTGGAAACTCGAGTTGATGCAAGCTTTTCCTTCCACTGTGTCTTTTTTCTTCAAAAATCAATATTTATTCAACGCGCGAAATTCCTTTTAATCCATGATTTTCACAATAACAAAAGTTGCTTCACTCAAAATGCTATAATTCACAAACTAATGGTCCGACAGCTATTTATACACGTATCTTTGGAGGTTTAGGACTAACTAAAAAACGTATAGATTTAATTCTAGTAGTGCCATCTATATGTCAGATCAGGCACTTTTCAATTAACCTGTTATTTTGACGACATTTCTGCAGAACCTCCTCTGCCATCATCACTCATGAGTTCAGCTATTGTAACGGGAAGTAAAACAAAGGCAAGCAAGAAGTTAAGATAGCAAAAGAAATTCTGCCGAAACGCAATTAAAATATTCATCAATGTCATGATATATCCTTCACATGTTTAACATAACAAAAACTTTTATTTTTCTTCAAAAACTAGAAGTGGAGAGTGCTAAACGGGCAAGGTTTAAATATTTAATGGACAAAATTTTTATCCAAGCCTCTCAAGCTATGTTAGTTCACAGCAATTTCTTTCAATCTGATTTCTGTCGGCCAGGGGGAAACCTGTTCTCTTTTCTTGATTCTGTTTTTCTTCTTTGAATCTCCACCGAATTCCGTCGACCAGCGTTAATTATGGGTTTCAAAGACACATTTATAATGGATTTCAAAAATTATTTAAAACTATTTCATTTTACAAAAGGATGTTGTGACTTACTATACTGAAGGAACAAGCACTAATGAAGGAACAAGCACTAATGATGGTTAATTCCATTCTAGTGTAATCTAAACAAAACCCTTGTTTGTAGACATTTCACTCATAACATTTTTCAGTCTAACATCTGTCTTCACTTTGTCTGTCAACTCACACACTGTCTTGTTTTTTAAACAACATGGTATCAATCGGAAAAATGATTCTAACTCAACTTTTCGTTGCCTCATATCCTTTAATATACGCGACGTGATTCAAAAGACACACCTGATACGTAATCAGCTAATCTCAGAAGATAATGTTCAGTTACAATGATCAGTGTAATACTTAATATCAGAAATTTTCGATCGCTTTTATCTGATATATCGAAATCTGAAATCGATATAACAGAAAATGCGCATATTATTTATATGCGTTCAATTCATTATTCAATGTCTCTTGCAGTACAGAATTTGTATATGAGAATATGAGGCTCATATTTCGAAAATCCCTTATAAGAACCCAACAGGTCTATGTTTCTACCCTATATTCATTTAGAGAAAATGTCAATCTAATGTTTAACGTGCCAATTTTGGATTTTGCACGAGACGAGAATTTTGGAATCTCAAATATTCGATGACTGATAACGCTGGTATCGGCGAGATAATTAAAATTTCGTATTATATTCGCCGTTCGGTCTTGGTCATGTCCTTTCGTGGACACTATTAGTATTCAATGTGTTGATTATAGATCATTTCATACGACAGGAAACCTTTGCAAACTTTCAAATATGCAATTGTTTATATTTTTACTGAGAAATATTATTATTTTTGGTGCAAATACAGTTCCAATTTGAGCATAAATCATCTATGCTTTCCATCTCACCATTCACTTTTAGGATAGGTATGGTTTATATTATTAACATTCTGAAATCCTGAAAATAGGCTCCGAAATGATCATAATAGGTTAATAAACAAAAAGCATAGGTGCTTTCCCTGTGCTTCTTGCATCACCATGTATGACTTAGAATCAAATGTTTGCTACCAACTAAAGACTTACTATCTGTCTTTCTTATTATCTTTGTCTGTTTTTATTTATTCCACAGTTTCTTTTTCTTTCTTAATTCATTTCGTTGTTAATTCAGGTCAAGTATTTTAATAGCACATACACTTTTAATTAAAATTCTTAGATTCCTTAAATCAAAATCTCATTAAAAGAAGTATTATGAAAATTCAAAATACTTATTTTAAGAATCTGGCCCACATTTTCTATGATGATTCTCATCATTCCTGTCATTCCTTCATTTCAAAATAATTGTACTCCCTTTTGTTTGCACCTAATCACAAAAAAATTTAACTATGGAATACTTAATAATGGGTTGAACATTTCTATTAAATGAAACCAATTTTCTCACAGACTCTTAAAGCGAAATCGACATTTCATCTGGTAAATGCAATTAACAGCTCCACAAAAGGCATGGATCAAGATCAGATGATGATAATGTTCTCAAAAATATCCTGGTGCGCCGACATGAAATTATTAACGAAATATTTTTATGAACATTTTGAACGCAAATCAAACATCGATCTGTCATCTTTTCTGGATAATCCGACTCTTTTTTAATCTATAAATTGACTACAGTTGATTAAATGAATTGAAGAGAACCAGCCTTTTAATGACAGGGTCGTTTATGAACTATGAAGGGTTTAACACAATAAAATTAGAAACATGTTCCATATGTGTTTCCTCTTATAGCAAAATGACATTGAAGTGTTGCAACTTATATTGGTAAAGTTTTAAAATAGTATATTATTATATGGGTAAATAATGAAAAGCAGAAAAACTGATTGTTATGTTATTAGCGTTCTTATTTTTTGGTTTATTTTGATTTACAGCATCACCAAACTAAAAATTGTTATTTCATTGTGCTTATTCATTGTTATATGTCCAATATTTACTTCTAAAATGTAGGAAATCGCTATTATCTTAGTTAGGGTGTTATAAAAAACCCATATTTTAGTGATTTAAATATTTTGCCAATATATTAATGTAAACATTGTTTGGGCTCACAAAAAATAAAAGTTTTTTTCTATACATAGTCAAAAAACAAAATTATTACATAATATACAACCCGAGTGTTTTACACCATCTCAATCCCAGACTATAATTAAAAAATGCTACATTTATATATAAACAATAACTACAAATATATAATTATTGTCTTCTATCGATATTTAATTTAGTATATCACATTTCATGCGTGTATTCGATACTGTCATAATAACTCTTTTTGTTCACCGATTCGCATATATAATAATTAATAATTTATTTCTCATGCATTGTTGTTTGTTAGCGATTCATTTACAATAGAAACGAATCGAAATGAACGATGATATCAATCATCGTTCGCGACCATTCACGTGTAACGTTCGATTGTACAATAATGATTGTGTCGGGCGGTATAATATTGAGATTTTTTGTCGCCCTAATCTGCGCGTCATTAGGCCGTAACAGTAATTAATTAATTTGTGTGAGAATCGGCCCATAAACTAGATTGGTGTTTCCATTTTAAATTAATTATATTTTTAGAAAACAGATTAAAAATCACCAAATTAATTTAATTGTATTAACTATACAAACATGATAGTCGGACGTAGAGAGTATTCTTTATATTAGGTACAATGTATCTTAATTTTTCATACAGATTATGTAGGCTCTGAGTAACATCCCCGGCATTTTTTGGTAATGTTCTTAAAGGGCTATCTTACAAGGCATCCAATTTTATCCAACATGGCTATTGACATGACTGGAATGGGTTATTTAACTAATCATAAACATAAATTATAGATGGTCATATCCTAGAGGGTCTCGAACTTGTGACTATCGCATCATTATGGAAATTGTTCAACCGACTTGATCACTATCAAATAAAATAATAACAATGTTTGCCCTGCCATGGCAGGGCTTTCGCCATTTCAATTGAATCACCCACATTTTCTGTCCTTGAAATGAACAAGGCGCTCTTATACAGGTAAGTTAAAAAATTCTATATATAACTAAGAAAAACTGCAATATTGAGTTAAATAATTATTGTATTCTTATACATAATTTGCTTCAAACAGACTTCTCCAGCATTAGGATACCTTCTCGGAAGTGAGGATGTGAATATGTTCATCTATTATACTGTCAACTTCTTAATTAGTTGTGAAGCATATCGGAGAAACCAATTGCTTCAAGTTAGCAGGCAGTATATTTGAGGATGCCTAATGGAAATTAGGGAAGATGTCCGAGCAAATCATATCTCAAATCCCGCAATTTTCCTATTTCTTATGCACCGTAGCATAAAAATCTGTTGTCCTTGCAAAATATGAGCAAATGTTGGCATCAAATCGCTTAAAAAAATTGGAGTATCTCTTCTGCTTATAAACGGTTTACCTCTTCAAGGTAAAACCATGCCAAAACACGCTGACCTTATTGGTCGATTGCTATTTGGCGCCGAACCATGAACTTCCATACATAGCTTCTACTGTTGCTTTGTTTCTACTATTGAGTCAGATCAAGCATGGCCGTGAAATCGTTTGCGTACTTGCTTATAATCGTTAATTGTTTGTGCAACACTCATTCCGCTACCGCTCAAAAGCGTATCTTATTTATATTAACAAACTATTTCGAAAAACATGTCAAATCTTGTTATTGTAACTAATAACACGTGCACTCAGACAGAAAACATATTTTCTGCTGATTGTAGCGCCATCTCTGGGTCGGGCCGAGAGCTTTTCACATTACCCATTTGGTACAGTTAACATTTTTTTATTTTATTATCTGATAAGTCCCGTTTATATTCGTACTTAACTTATCTCGTTGTACTTATCTAATTGTTTTTTTTTGGAATTGTGTATGTTAAATCTGAAAGAAATTTGTTTAATAGGTTTCCAACAATACAGTTTTTCATTATAATATTTTTAATTATTTTTTAACATTAAAGTTTTCGATCCTGCTCTGTATTTTTCTTATTTAAAATTCATTCTATATCATGATTCGCATACTGTATAATGTAAGAATTTAACAGTATTTAAATATATTATGCTATGGTTATAATTCAAAGGAAATATGCAGCTGATCAGAGAATGCAGATATTAATTATTGAAATAAATATAGATAAAGGTTAATAAGGTCTATAGAATATATCAAAACTTCATTCTGATTAATATTGAGAATTGGACTATTTGGAAAAATGACAATGTGTTATGTTTTGTTTTTTTTTCAACATTATTTTCAAGGGAGTACTCTTTATTGTATATTAGGATAATTTAAGTTATCCTCTACAATCTTTGAATTTTATCTGACTCTGTCATTATTTCACTATATTTTTGTATATTTTTGTATATTTTTGTATATCAATTTTTCAATTTTATGTTTTTTCTTCAACTACCTATTAAAGAGAAGTATGCTTGATATATTCACCTTTTACGACAATGGTAATAAAAAAATATTATATAAAATAAATAGGTATTACATAAAATAATAAAATAGGTATATGATTCTCTGATTAGAGTCTGTACATAATGAATAACTCAATAATACTAAATTAAAAACTGTTATATTATGCACATAAATTCCAAAAGCACGGGTATTAATTGTTAGGTTAGCCTGCTTAATATTGATATCTCGCATTTTCCGCAATAGATATCGCTGATTCAAGTACAAACAAGGGCCCCTAATATTTCTAACAATTAATATTTCCTTAGGCCAATTTATAATATATTTAGAATATATATGAAATATGGGAGTCGTAGATATCCCTAATATTTTTTTTATATTATACAACCACCAATTAATCTTATATAATAGCCTTTTAGACGTATTACCATTCTATTACCAACTTCTTACTGGTTTAGCTGTTTTGCATAACCACAATCAATCATAATATTGACGTCTAATGTCTGAGTAATGTATTAAAAGTTGTATTATCTAAATAGATACGAATACACATGACAATAGAATAAAAGATAATGTATCAAAAACTAAATAAAAATACATGT
This sequence comes from Rhynchophorus ferrugineus, assembly GCF_030347505.1. NCBI lineage: Eukaryota > Metazoa > Arthropoda > Insecta > Coleoptera > Curculionidae > Rhynchophorus > Rhynchophorus ferrugineus. The sequence continues at coordinate 81,130,813 of NW_027472580.1, read as the reverse complement.
TAACTGGTAAAAAACAATAAGTTGGTGATGAATGATATAATAATCTAATAACGGTTGTCCGTAAGTTATACAGAGTGTGAGGTAAAATTCAAGTTTATAGCCACATTTACCGTTAGTCTTCTGTAACAGTAACAATTTCTATATTATTGCTTGATTATATGACGTTTAAAGTGAGAGTTATTGTATATATATAAAAATATTCGATAAATGAATTAAATGGAGAATATTTTCATTAGATCTATTAGATAGAGAATAGAGATATTGTTCATCTCGGAAGTTTTATATATAAAATCGGCCATTACAATAAAAGAGACCCACTGATGAAATAGCTGTTATGTACTGGTAGATATTATGATTTATGGTTCATACGAACATCACAATGGGTCTGTTCACCACCAGAAACTGGAATATTCAATATTTTTTTTTGTCTGGTAAACAATTTTTTATATGTAACAATTGACTGATTTTCTACTTATTTCTATATCAAATCCATTTGTCTTATGTATGTCTTGTAGCAATATTCCTAATGGTTTTAAGACATATAAATTTTTTTTAATAATTTGAAAATAACAGTACTTTACCATATTCTTATCAGTTTTTTAAATATGCTAAAAAACCAATGAGACCCAGCTTGAGATTTAAATTATAATAACAAATTAAAAACTCTAAATTATAGTATTGAATTAATATAACTGGCCTGTTTAGTACAATTGATCAGCAAAAGTTCAACATTACGGTGAGCTTTGCTATATTTAGACTTTAGCAATACAATCACTCTACTACAAGAATAAAGCGCTGATCACTAAATCTATAATGTTACCGCACATTGTGGAAACCACGATGCAGTGTAGAATGAATATAGGTTTCAATTTCAGGGAATAAATGGGACTGAAGAGGTATATTGTAGGTTAGTTTCAGAGATAAACTGCTAAAGATATAAGAAATGAACTTTAGAAAAGGAAATTAATGCTAGCGAATAAATTTATGATATACCTAATTTTAACCTAGCCAGTTAATTTGTTTTTTAGATCGTCACAGGTAGATTACATCGACAAGCCAAAGTTCTATTAAAAATGGTAACATAAATAAATATTACGCAGTGCTCAAAAATAATTATTCTAGAACGTTGAAAATAATGTATAGCTTTAAAATAAAATTTTAATTATAGACTATAGAGCATGTGCTATTTCATATTTTTATATAACTGTCTTTTCATATATTTAGAACAGTATTCAGAATTCTTATTCTTGGAGAATTTTAGTCTTGTTTGCAAAATTCATCATTCACTACAGTCTTTACGAGTTTTGTACCCTTCCTACAATAACAGGAATATTAGCGACACCTAACTTTGTGAGGATAAACTGCAATAAAAATGTAATTTTCTCAGGCTCCATAACCCCAACAATCACCTGATCCTCATACCCTATTGGTATCTCTTTTATTTGAGAAATATGCACTATTTCAGCGACTGGGTAACTCGATAACACTTTCATGGCTGGCCTCATATGATGAGATTTTTGGCAGTTCGCTGATTTATCTATAGGGAGAAAAGGTACAGTATCCAAATAATACACGTTCTGGTAAGAGGATCTAATAGTGTACAATACTGGAGTACCAGCTAACAGGAGGGGCAAAAGTCCCGCTAACATTTTCATTCCGCGCCATCTTGGTTGTGTGACGTTTAGTTCTGCCTGCAAAACTAATATCCACATGTTGAATTCGATAGTATTCGACGCCTTTCAGTCGCTTCTTTAAATTGAATTATATGATTAAAATTTCCGCAAATGCGATTTACTCGGTAGAAACTGAGATATTCAGACATAAAATGTTAATAATTCGACGAAATGACACATATTGAAAAGGGAAGACTGTTTGTGAGGGGAAAAAATTAGTTGAGTTTTTTTGTCGTTGATGTGATAGAGAGGTATCCTCTTATATGACTAAGCCTTGAAACTATAAAAGAATCGAATTTAAATATTTTCAAATTTCAGACTGGAATATCTCCTTAATTATCTGATTATCAAACCATTGTGCAATTACCATTTCCATGGTATTTATATATGTATTCATCTTAAGGGTAGAAAATTAATATTAACTGAGCGAAAAGAAAATAAGATTAAAAATACTCTCACCCCAAAAACAAATTTCTAAGATCTTCACGTTCTCCGTATAACCCATTTGTGTATTGGAAAGAAAGGATCCCTTCTTCGTGCGACCATTTCCGGTAATTAGTTTATTATTTACGCCTCACCTTCCGAGTCCCGGTCCCGTCCGAACTTTTTCGCCACGTTCTGTGTAGCGGGCGCATGTTCACACGTTCCGAGGTAGACGTCGCGACGCTCCGAGTCCGCGAGCGCCGCCAGTCGACCATGCGGCACGCTGCCGTCCGACGACTACATGGCACCCCCACGATCTTTTGGCGCCTTTCTGTTCGTCGCGTTAACTTTCGGCATTTCGCTAGTTTCGTCTTCGCTCGGCGTTGGTAAGTCATCAGTTTTAGATATTATGAGATTTTTGTTAGTATAAGAAAATTGCACATAATAAATAAATTAAGAAAACAAACAAACAAACTAACTTAATCCCAACTTTGTTCGAAGTCAAAAAATGAGGATCTGGAATTTAATTAAAAACTGAATATTTTAAGAATTTTTTAGAACATGACATATTAAAATGTTTTACTCGAGTTTTACCTATAAATATATTATAAGCTTGTGGATTTAAATACGCTTATCATCGCCCCATTGATAGAATTTCGACTATAATTTGTTAAGTTAATCACATTTCTTTAATAAAAGAGTAAAGAGTATAATTTTAAAACATGTCATGCTACTGAAACTTGTTTTGATAATATTTTCTACATAAAATCAGAAAAATATATCAATAATATTAATTCAAATTATATATTAATATCATATGAATTTATATTATAATTAATCACTTAATGCGTTAAAATATATTAACATATTTAACAATTGCAAAAGTGAAAAGTATATAAAACATGGGAATTAATATAAACTCTTTTTGTATATTTTATATAATATTTTATAATATTTATTAAGTGATATATTAAATTATTGATTGATGGCTGTGTTGACAAGAAGTTAAAACTTTTCATTGCGTTAATCTATATAGTGAATATACTAAGGTTCTGTTAGAATATTGTATATGTGATTCTGATATTCTAGTGTTCTAATAGAACAGATTTCAAATTATAATTTGACTTTATAATGTGCATGAGCACAATTCCAAAGACAACTAGATATTTTGTATTTAATTAACAATTTAGAAATTTACATTAAAGGAATATATTCACAATCATTAAAAGAACTACTGAGGCTAAAAGAACTACTGGGGCATAGAGATCTATAAAGCGTATATTAATTGATAAAAGTATTTTATTTTATTACTTATTTAGTATTTGATTAATCTCCTCATAATTCATATAATTTGTCAATAGTTTAAAATATTTAAAATTTACAATAATTACTGTTAATAATTCATATTTTTTCTATTTGCTCTATCTGTTCCATATATGCAAATTATGTTATTTTAATTTTTTCTTCATAATTTCATTATTCCATTCGTGTACTCATATAATCTTTTAGTCTATATTTCTGACCCAAATTACACATTGAAAATATTTATTTAGTTAATAAATTTCTTTATCCAAATGTTTCAAAAAAAGATTGTATTGTTCTTTATTTATTCGTTCTATGTTACAACCTTTAAAACAATAGCTGTCGTATTTTTTCTTTTTAGTAAATTTATTTATTTCAAACCATTATGTTATATAACATTATGGATTTTCGTTCTTGCAGCCAATTAATTTTTAATTGGTCTTATATGACTTTCGTTAATCTACTGCGTAGGAACTAACCGCTCACTTAACAATAACTTTTATAATTGCGTCTAGTAGAGTGATATACTATGCTTCAGTGATAACCATATTAATTATTATCACTTTTTAAGCAAATACTATTCTTAAGAGAACTTTCTTAATCGTTCTGTGTTCACCAGATATCAAATTAATTGAAATTAATCAAACCTTATAGATTAATGTTGTATTTTTCTTTCTTTATTTGAAATATATATATATATATATATATATATATATATATATATATATATATATATATATATATATATATATATATATATATATATATATATATTCATATACATATATTCAAATAAAGATGCCACATTAATTTCTTTTCTATATATAAAATATAAAATATAACTTTTCGTTATCTTATATATCTTATATAACTTATATCGTTATATATACAGACTTGCTATATCCATTTAATAATTCCAACAATAGAGGAATAACAACACTGCATACAATTAAATAACATATCTTAATAATGTTTTAACACACACACTTCCTGTTTTCATATCGTCTCATATAAAAATCTTAGGAATCGTCTTCGGATTTAGAATTGCTCTGGCAGCATTTTACGGTAAATTGCGGCCAAATTTTCATTTTAAAACTTACGCGTCCGAATTCGATTTGCGTACAACAGATACGATGAATAATCTGTCGTATAAGAGATATATAAGAGAGTTGGAACTGCTAACGCGTGAGTAAGGTCCAATTAAAAACGTGCCTAAAATAATTGTTTATATATTTTGTCGCCGATCTAACTGCCATTCCCGGTTGATTGATTTGGTAGAATTTTGTTTTATTGGAATTTAATGGTTTATAACGCCTATTATATAAAAATGTTAAGACTAAAAATTTGTCTTCCATATACGCTCAAAGCGTGACAAATTTATTGCCGCCAAGTATCCGCGTATTAATAAAAAAAGCCCACATGCAAAAAAGCAAAAAAGTTTGGCAAAAAGATGGTTAATTTCTAAAGTTTTTAGATATCATCTTGAGCTATACATCTAGTAACTTTACCACCTCATCATTTACCACGTCATAATAATAAATCACATTAATTAAATATTACGTTTCAATTAATAATTTGATATTTGGGAAGTTATCAGTTTTAGACAATATGAGATTTTCGTTACTCGTACAAAAAACTCGTATATTATAGATAAATTTAAGAGAAAAAGATTCTCACCAACTTAATCCCAACTTTGTTCTAAGTGAAAAAGTGAGGAACCAAAATTTAATTAAAAACTGAATATTTTACGAGTTTTTTAGAACATGCGCTATCGAAATTTATTATTCAAGATTTACGTATAAATATATTATATGCTTGTGAATTAATATGTGCTTATCATCGCCCAATGATCGAAATTGGATTGTACTTTATTAAGCAAATCGCATCTCTTTCACATAAGAGTAAAGACATTAATTTTAAAATGGTTATGTTACTAAAACTTATACTGACAATATTTTTTTACATAAAATCAGTAATATGTATGAATATTGTTAATTAAAGTTATATTTCTAAATGTTAAAATATATCACCATATTAAAATAACGAAAGTATAGGCAATTTCTCCCAATTTTGAAATTAGAGCGAATATTAAACTATGGTAATTAATAACACTTAAGTTATGTATTATTTTCTGATGGATATATTAATAAAAAGCTGAAGGATATACGGTAATAAATAAAAATAATATATTGTTAGAAAATAAACGAATAAAACAATTTTGACAATAATTTTTAATGTTTAATGAGTATTAGCACAATAACAATTACAATTAGGAAATTTATTTGTTTAAATTTAGAAGTCAATTTTTAAGGAATGTCATATATAAAATAATTAATAGAGCTATTCACTTTTCAGTCTTAGATCTGTAAAATGAATATTTAAAATATTGACAAAAGGTTCAAACAACAAAATGTTATATAGTGCTATAGTATTTCGTCCACGTTTATTACCCAGAATATATTTTGAAAAACAATAAATGTACCTTGCTACTTTGGTCTAATAATAATTTATTTAACCAAGCTTTTTAAATAAGATTACAAGGATTATTACTTGTTTGTTTTACTCTTTACTCTCTTATTCTTTTATATAACATTCTGGAATCTCGCCCTTGCTGGTAGTTCGTTTTTAAATTGTCTCTTATGATTTTTGTTAATCTACTACATACGAACTATCCGCTAAACAACAAATATGAAATTAAAATTCTGTGAAGCTATATTATAATTGTTAATATTTTTGCAGCATTCATTTTAAATCTCAATGCACAGTTTAAGGTATTTCTTACCTGCAATATTCAGTTAGTGATTTGTTAGGAAATGTATTTACTAATGAAATCTGAAATGGATAAGAAGTTAGTAAGACTAAGATTAACGGAAAAATCTTAATAACTTTTAAAATTACTTCTAGTTCAATGAATGTCCCAGAACTATCATATAATATGAAATAATATCAGTTCTCAAGCAAAAACTTTTTCTTAGCCATCCTGTGCTCAGCAATATCAAATTATATAAAATTCTTGGAAGTGCACTGATCAATGTTATTGGGAATATAATTATGAATTTTAAAAAGCTGCATGTCAGAATCTAAATAAATTCTAAATAAGGGGACCGACGATTATTGTAAATCTAGATTTTATTAATCTATATTAGCATGATATTTTCGGCTATGTTGGGTTTCCTGTCACAGATCTATGTACCTTCCAAAAGAGCTAATACATTAGCTTCTTCTCTCTAGAGAAAATGTAAAATGCGGTCGTACTATTCTTAATTGTATTTATCCAAACTTGCCACATCCCTTTAATAGTTCCAACAAAACAGGAATAACCGAAAATTATACAAAATGGTTAATGGCTAACTGGTTATGAATCATTAATTTCTGTTTTTTTAAATATCATCTTTGGTTATAAATTCATCTAATGACATCCAGTAATTTCACATGATCACCATCATATTAATAAATCGCATTAATTTTATTGTATTGTATAATTTCATTAGCTTAATTATTTATTTCGAAATAATGTTTATAAAATATCAATATTTTATTTTAGGATACTTAAATATCTATAAAAATAAAATAATTTTAGAGATAAGATTTTACGCATTTTCAAAGAGAAGGGATATCTCTTTCGCCGCTATCCACGAATCGAACTACTCGTTGTTGGTACCTTTATAAAAAGTGAAGCGCATCTAAGACGGGCTCATAGGTCGAAACAGGTGGTAATGGAAACAGAAGAGCAAGGTTTGGACAATACGGCGGATGGAGTAGTATTTCCCAAATGAATATTTCCAAGTATGCTTTCATCGATTGAATAACATTGTTGTTGTATTTGTTGTGGTACTCAAGCTGTTTTACGCACAGTCCTTGCCTCAAACTTATCCTCGAAAGTGATCCAAATTAAGGGTTTCTTCGAGTAATATCTTTAAATCCTCAGCCCCAAGTTTTTGGATGTCCGTTAATCTTTTTACGTCTGTGTCAAAATCACCACTTTTAAAGTATCTAAAGCAATATTAACGTTTTGAAATCGATATGCTTCATCGATTCTTCATGGTTGCCACAAGTTTCACACAATAGATGACGTTCAAATCAAAAGTAAGTAATTTAAACATCCCGGAAATGCAATTTATTCGGAACAAGTTCAGAAATTTTCAGCTCACTGAATTTTTGTTTGTTCACGTTTTGACGAAAAGCTTTCAATATAATGTCGGTTACTATAGTCGGGATGGGATATAAGACACAGTAACACCATCTATTTTAAATTGTTTATAATTATGTTATAGGCTATATTTAAGAACAATACTGACCATAAATTGTTTTCCTTATAAAAACTTATATTAGCCATATTTTATCCCAAATTGTATATTACCATATACTGGTTTCAGGAATTTAAAACCAATTTTATATATGTTAAAATTAAAGTGTGCTCTCTTGTACCAATAATTATGTAAACAAAATATTGGAAGAATTACTTCAAAACTATTGCCCGATTGTAACTGATCTTGATCAATTGTTAGAAGCTGTGATGTATTTCAAATTTCTAAAATCACCAATATACTTGAACCAAATGACTAAAGAGATTATTATATTGCCGGCTTGGTAGTGCAGTCGCGGGTACTAACCCTACAAGGGCATGGTCACAAAATCTGACAAGGAAAATGATCCCAGTCACGCCAACAACTAGGCTGGGTAGGACAGGATGTCTTCTGGGATGATTTCTAAGTTCGCCAGTTGGTCACTCGCCATGATGTCGAGGATCGTGGTTCGGAGCCCACGTTAAACTGTAGATCCCGATAAACTCCTAGTTGGTAAAGGTAACTTCAATATATATATATATATATATATATATATATATATATATATATATATATATATATATATATATATATATATATACCTTTACCAACTAGGAGTTTATCGGGTTATATATATACCTTATATATAATATAACAAAATAAAACAACGAGAATATATATATTCAAGAAACTAATATCCAATATATAATATCAGTATACATTTCCATATATATGAAATTTTTAGTGGCGCAAAGGTTTCTAAATTATGGAGTAATTGATAATTAATCATGCTGATGGTAATAATCCTGGAAATAACGGCGAATCGTGCTACCGTAAATTATGATCTTGTTTTTCATGGAAGTGTAATATTAAAAAAATTAAATTGAAGCTATATACACTTATATATTAATATTAAATCAAAGTAATAGTTTTCTAAACCAATTCTTGTAATAACGAGCTTAATTCATTAACAAATATTTTAAAATTAATTCATCTCAATTACACCATTTTTTGACAAAGCGGGAAGATGAAAGCAAAGATTGATTGAATCGGGGATATAAATTAAGAATCTTATTACTGAATCGAATAATTACTTATTCTTTTCCAGTTGTGTGCTTAAATCTATTAATTCTTACAATTTCTTGTTTCTTGTTTTAGATCATCTATTGCTTTATTCAATACTACTAATATGCCTTATACTTGTGTATTCATTTTTTTTTAAGTAAAAAACCTAAACCGTTCTTTTATTCCTTAGAATAGAAAGCCACATTTTTTTTTGATAGAAGTATGTATAGTATATGTGTTATTTTCCTTTCATTTATAGATTCTGTTCATGTCTGACTATAAATTTTCAAATTTTGATTTATATGTCCTGTGCTCTCGAGTCGATTGAATAACTGTGAAAGAATCTGGAATAAATTAAAAAAAAAAGAAAAAGAAGAATACCCATTTTTTAGTAGTGTTGTTTTATTTACATTAGTCTGAGTAGTTCAGCAATTAACCACTAATAAATATAGTCAGATCGACAATTTTAGAATAAATTGTATGCATATACTTCGGTGTTATATGCATTTAATTCACTGGAAACTGCTTGGGGTATACTAACGATATAGATTTAGTAGTAATACGAATATTTACACTTGCACACCGCAATTAATTTTAGTTAGATATACCATTTAATATGATCTTTATCTCCATTAAAAATAATCATTTTTGATCGTAGCCTGCTAAATATATTTGTTGAAATTTTATTCCACTATTATATAGAGAAAACCACTGCTAAAGATTATCGTAAATTAATTGTAGTTTATAAAATGGCCCTCTACCTAAAACTAATTATACATATTTGTTTTAGTGTGTTAAAAATGGTCAGTATGAGACAAATAATCGAACCTACTGTAATTATCGAAAAGTAACCATAGTAAGTGGCCAATGAATTGAAGCCTAGTGATATTGAGAGCCATCTAACATATCCTAACTCTATTACTACATGTGATACAAAGGAGATATAATAAAATGATCCAAAGCAAAAGAGGTTATAACTAAGTCTGGTTATCACCATAGGGTCAATTTTGCAAGTCCTATCTCTTGCTTCAGTATCTTCTATATATTGGTCAGTTTACCGAAAATGTGGCCTCCTTTTTTAATGAAGACAGGCAGATCTGGAGATGTGAAATTTGGCACGGATATAGCTTAAATCGAAGAAGTATTTCTAAGCCTATATTCTTTCTGCAATATGCGCTACAAATAAATACCTTCCTATTAAATGAGATAGGCCTAATCAAGTAACCAGGAATAGCCATCAGATAGGTCAGATAGTCAGATAGGTGATACAAAATATATAATAGTTTAGGCTTTGGCTGACGCGCTACCAACTCTAGATCATAGACGGTATCTACGGTAGATTATTCGCTCTTTCTGTTGTGCGTAAATCAACTATGGCCGCATAATATTTTCTGGATCTGGCAACGACGTACCACTAAATGCCAATATTCCATTTTGGATCCTAAGAAAAATCTCTAAATTTTATATTTGCACCGTTATCAAGTGGAAAGTGAGTGTGTTAAAAATAGTATTAAACATATTTAACTATAAGCAGTGCTATTTACGATTTTGTGATATTTTCGGTTATACTGGGATTGTTGGAATTGTTAAAGTTATGAGGTGTTTGGGTAAAGAACAATTAGGAGCAGTATGATCACGTAATGTTTTATTTTACATTTTTGTAACGTTCTTGAACATATTAATGTACCCTCTTTATTTTAAATTTCGTCTAAGCATAGAAATTCGAGAAAAGCAGGAATAGTGTGCCTTCTTCGTTTACAAAATATTTAGAAATTTGAAATCAGCTTTAGATTTAATTTGATGTCTTGTGAATATAGAATAGCCAAGAAAAATTGTTCTTGCTTAAGGATTGATTGTAATTGATATAGTAAGATAAGTAAACTGAACTGAATATTGCAGCTAGTAAATACGTTAATTTATGCATAAAGAGTCAAGATAATAATAATAACTTTTAATACAAGAATATTAACAATTATACAATAACTTCACAAAATTTTAATTTCCACTTTGCTGGTAAATTATAAATTTCCACTTTGTTCCCACGTGGGATGAAGATATAGTAGAAATCAGTAGATAAATAAAATTCATTAATAATAAGTTATAAGCTTGTGTCCAATTATTTACATTGTTACTTGCTTCTTGTAATTTTCGTGTGGCTTCCTCACTATTGCCTCCGACAGCTATAATCGCAGTATCATCAGCAAATGTGGCTATTGTAATATTCTCCATTTGTGCTATATCACAAGTGTAGAGTAGATAAAACATTGGCGCCAGTGCACTTCCTTGTGGTACACCTGCTTTAGATTCTATTATTATAGAGTAAGCTTCTTCTTGTTTAACTCTAAACGTTCTGGCTTTAATGTACGATATTAGTAATTCAGTGTGTTGTTTTGGTAACATTTTCTGTAGTTTATGAACAAGGCCTTCATGCCAAACCTTATCGAAGGCTTGTGCTATATCTAAGAATATAGCTGAACATACTTATTTACTTTCGTATGCTTTTTCGATAATATCTATTATTCTGTGGACCTGGTCAATTGTTGAGTGCTTGTTATTTAACCAAAACTGGTGTGTTGGCATTAGGTTTTTTGTCCCTGTGATCTTTTTTATTATTTTCAAAAGAAATTTCTCAAAAACTTTAGATATTACTGGCAGCACTGATAAGTTCTATAGGCTTTTATTTCGTTTGGTGACTTTCCAAGTTTCGGGATCGTTATAATTTCCGCCATCTTCCAATTGCCTGGGACATGTTTTAATTTAAATGCTGTATTGATCAAATCGGTAAATTTTTTCCCTTTCTTTCACGGTAGTTTTTGTGGTAATTGTTCTGTTAATTTTCAGCTTCTGTGTCCAGCAAATTATATTCAATATAAGTTTCGTTAGGTTTGAAAGTTTTTTCTAGATATTCAGCAAATGTTTCTGATTTTTGGCGATTGTACGTGCCCAATTCCCACATAAGTTCTTATAGGTGGACCGTATAATAAACATGAACGCTTTAGATATTTCGTGGCTTTTCAGAGTAGTTAATCAATTTGTTTATCATCCGTTAAATTTCTCAGATAGTCATTTATAGATTTGTTTTTAATTACCAGTATTTCCCTTTTCAGTCTTTGGGTTATATTGTTTAAATTATTTTTATTTTCAGGTGTTCTGTTTTGTTGCCATTAATTTTTTAATTTTCGCTTTTCCTCTACCATTTCCTTCACTTCTTTTAGATAATTAATTCCTTTAATTGTACTGCTCATTTCTGGAGTATTATTCCAAACAGCTTGTTGAATATCTACTACGAATTTTTCTGCTTCAAGATTTAATTGTTCAGTTATATTGAGGAGTTAAATGTTGAATTCCTGTGTTCAATTCTTCAGAGAATCCTTTCCAGTCTGTTCTCTTGTTTGTTAATGTTGGGTTTCTATATTTTCTAATTTAGCGAAAATATACGCTCAAAGTTAGAATCACTGGCCTATGGTCTGAACATAGCTCAAAAATTTCTTCGACTTTTATAGTTGGATGTTATGTTTCTTACTATGAAGAAATCTAATCAATAATTTGGTTTTCCAGTTGACATATAACTACATGTTAGTTTAGCAGTTACTTTATGCAGTTCATTGCCTTTAGTTGTTCTGGATCCCCATCTTTTATTTTTTACATTGAAATCACCTCCAATTACAATTATTTTTCATTGTATCTTGGAGGACAATAAATTGCGGCTATTGTAGCTCTGTATCTGCTTGCTTTAACAGTTACTGCTGTTATCTGATTTTCTGCTGTTCTGAACCCGGGTTCTTGATGGTGCCAAATGTTCCCCCTCTTGCAGTTTTAGCTGGATGCATGGTATGATAAAATGTATTCCTCTTTTTATATTGTCAAAGGATTAATTATATGATTGTTATTTTAAAATATTGACTTTTATTTTAATTAATGTTATATATTAAATAAATATTCGTTCTTATATTGAAATATATATGAAAATATACATAAAAACGAGTTTTAGTAATATATAATTTTTAAATTATTTCTTTTGCAGTATTATGGGATAAACATGATTAACATGATAAAAAATATGAAGTTTCTTTATCGCGTTACTACTTGTGATCCAGAGAAAAAGATATATAAAAATAATATTAGAAAATGTATATGCTAAGGTTACTATATTACCATTGATGTTATTATTGAAATAATTTTAGATGTATCAACAATAAAGTAAGAACTGCTGTATATATCCAGTGTGCTTTATACTCTATGAACTTTTGTTATATTTTACGAACAATAATGATGACAGCTTCATCAGTTTTCTACGATTTAGTTATACGAACTTTCTCAGACTACAATTCCAGCAACGCTCGGAATAATTTCAATTATTTCAGCATTAACGAGTTTTCTCGGTTAATTCCTTTCCTCAACTAAGAAGAAGTAAATTGAAAGTGTGGAAACTACAGTCCGTTCTTTCGGAATTTACCTTACAATGAACGAGAATTATTTCGGCCCCATCATAGACTGCTCCGCTCGGCACTAATTTTCCTGCACATCCCCCCCGGGACCGGGAGATGCCCGAGAGAGGCAGCCGAAAGGGGGGGGGACCGGGCAGCTTAATTGCCGAGACGGCCCCTCTAATTATTCCATATTTAATTGCTAAGCTATACTTAAAGAACAATTATCGTTGTTTCAGATTTACCGGCGAATTAATGAGGCCAAAAGTGAAAACAAATAATTTTCGGGGTTCTCGTTTCCCGAGCTTTTTCCAGCTCCCTTTTAGCCTCCGCCCGACGGCCCCGTCCACCAGCATTCTTCGTTTCCTTTTGCTTTTTTTGTTTCAGTTCTCCAGTTCGTGCCGTTTACCTGGTCCGTTCTTTCACAAGTCTTAATTAAAGAACACTTAAAAAAGCATTACAAATGTATTTTAGCCGTCGAGTTTTTTTAACGATTGGTTATAAAATGGTGGGATTTTGTTTTGTGTTGTTTTGGTCGTAGCTTTTGCTGTATTGGATGGCAGGGAGGTATTGAGTTTTTCGACATTATATAGCAATAAATCACAAAACAACGGCCAACTCTAAGGGATTTTATATTCTAAAATTTGTGATAAATCAATAAATATGTAATATTTTGTCTTCCATCATCCTACGTTTTTGTTTTATATTTTCCTATGTTTGTTGATACTAGATTTGCTTCTTTTAATAGCAAATAAATGATGGTATCGAATTTTGCATCGAAAGACAAACCTCTAAATTTCAACCGATATCAAGTGGAAAGTGAGTGTGTTAAAAATATTATTAAACGAAGTTATTTAATCTTAAGCAGTGTTAATTAAGATTTTGTGATATTTTTGGTTATTCCCGTATTGTTGGAATTATTAAAGAGCTATGGGATATTCGGGTAAAGAACAATTAGGAGCAGTATCATAACGTAATGTTTTATTTTACATTTTTTGTAGAGAAAACATATTAATGAGGCCCCTTTATCGGAAGGTATAACGAACCGATATAACAAGAAACACCCGATATATGCGAAAATTTCACCTCTACATAGATATTCGATAAAAACAAGAATAGTTTGCCTTCTTCGTTTACAAGATACTTAAAAATTTTAAATTTTATTTAGTTTGATGTCTGGTGAATATAGAATAGTGAAGAAAAATTCTTCTTGCCTAAGGACTGATAGCAAACTAAAGGTTATTAAGTAAACTGAGCTGAATATTACAAATAATAAATAGGTTAATTTGTGAATCAACTGTTAAAATTAATGTCTCAAAGAATACTAACAATTATAAAATAGCTTCCCAAAATTTTTGTTTCTCATTTGTTGGTGAATTGTTAGTTCCCATGTAGGATATAGAATAGTAATATATAATAGAAATCAGTAGGAAACAATAGTAAAAGAAGGCAAATTAAGGATAAGCTACCTGTGATGCTAGCTGTGATGGAAAAGTGGAATAAATATATTTTCCAGTAATTGTTGATACTAGATTTGTTTCTTTTCATAGTTCGGGTGTATAGATTTATTCAAAAAATGACCCAAATTTACACGACACACTACAGTACAATGAAAAAGACAAAAAACTGAACAGATCAAACTCAAACTTAAAGAATGGCACTGTTTAGTTAGAAAATTAAGATTAAGTATATTGATTTATCAATCAATTTTATAGCCTCTATGGTCTTATGGGGTACAAATATGGGATTTCACAAAACAGAAAACTTACTACAATCCAACATAGAACAAATCAAAGTTAATAATTAAACAATAATTATTATTAACTTTAGTTATTTAAGCTAAGTTAAGAGTTTAAGTAGTCTAATTTATATTTTAATTAATTAAATACTCATGTATTTATCCTGCACATGTTCTAATAATAACAAATCAAGCATAACTACGTAAGTCTTAAAGTTGTACGTGTATTTATTGCCATAGCCACTAATAATAAAAGAAAATCAAAGTTCAGTTCGCCTGAAAAAAATGTGCTAATCGATCTTGTGTTTTTCTAATTAAATAATTTACATTTGAATCAATATTTGTTTACTATAGAAATACGCAATGTGTCTCCAAAATTACGAAACAAAAAAAAATTTTTACGCATTCAGAGAAGTTAATTTTCCAATGCATAGTTGGGATTTAGTACTGTTGAATAGTTTACTATTTTTCTCTTGTTATGCAACAAATCTATAAAGAATAAAAATGCCTAAAAGATTGATGAAATAATTGGCATAACTGGTTTGAGAATTGAGTGAATGAATTATAAAACGGGCAAGGACGCCTGCAGCCAGTTTGCTCTAATGAAAAATAAAAGTTGTAATCTCTTAAATAAAGTAAACTAGTTTTAAAGGATAATTTTTATTTGAAGCTTTATTTCAAAAATTGATATAATACATTTTATTCAAATCATTGTGCATCCATAGCTCTTACTTCTTCACATCTTTCAATTTACGGATTACATCTCGAAAAAATGATGTATCTTTTGAGGCTATCCACAAACTAACCCATTTTTAGGTAGAAGCAAAACGCTGTCAAGACAGATCACGACTCATATATTCAAACAAAGAGTAATTAGGGGGAACAAGGTCGGGAGAATACGGTAGGGGTGTAGCATGTCCGATTTTAATGGTTCCAAGCATATTGTCATCAGTTCTGCGATATAGTTGTCGAGCGTTGTCGTGCTGGAGAATAACATTAATGTATTGTTCCTCATAGTTTTGCTACTTTTCGCGCAGTTCCAATGCATCTATTGTAGTAGAGAGCGATCCCCATTGATCGCTTCATCGAGTAATGTCTTCAAATCCTCGTATTCAATTATGTAGTTTCAATCCAGAAAGCCCTTTAACTTCGGTATTAAAACCACCAACAACAAATTTCCGAAGCCCTAAAAAACGTTCGTTGATAACTCGCGATATGACCTATGAGTGAATGAGTTTATTATATTTGAATAACTTATATAAAGGTATTATGTCGTATTCACATTGCATGTTGCATTCTTGCCATCTTTACATATTTTAATATCAACGACTTACCAAAAGTCCATATATTATAGTATCTTCATAATGTTAATTTGAACATCATTTTGCAGATCCTCAATTAACAGCCACTGCTTATAAGACAAATAAGATGCCTCTGGGACTAACTTCTTAATTATCGTTTGAAAATATGTTGCTCAACAGTACTATTAAAAATATTGGCCATTGCTGGAATGTTGTTTGTTTTTTCATGCTTCATTTTATAAATCGCATTTTTCGCGATCTTCATAAGCAACGAACTTGTGCCCCGATTCATTTATCGGAATAAGTGTTTTATATTTGCACGTTTCTAAATAATTTCTGATACATTTTTAGAGATTTGAATAAACATAACCATGTTGAAAATGAATTTGAGGCACCTCTCGAAGTATTCTGTATAACTTCCTTCAATAAATGGCTAAAGCACATTAACTGTGATAATAGTTGCACTAAAAACATATTTCCAGTTGCGGTTTTTTTCGGAAATTCGTAGTAAACCACATATTTCTGAAGTTTAGTTTCAGTACCCCAATTTCACTTAAATTTACATATACTGTATATTTATCTCGCACTCGTCTTGCTTGTGTATTGATATATATACAACGGAACAATAGTCATGTCAAATATAATAAGGAATCGTTAATAATGAAATTATTGTGCAAATTTAAGAAACATTTTCACAAAAATTTTGAATGTCTGAGAGCTGTACGTAATAAGAAAACAAAAGCAAAGTTGAATTCGTCTTAAAAAATACTGAATGAATATTACATTACAAAATTAGCAAATTACAGCCTTAATTTTTGCAATATCCGACTTTACATCTCAAAAAAGATATACCGTTTCACAACTTTCTTTCAAAGATGCAGTAATTACTGCCATTTGAATATGTTCTTGGTTCATACTTTAGACATAGCCTACCCGAAATAAAATTAGAACTGAAAAAAGTGTATCGAAGCTCTGGTAAATTAAATTTTGAATTAAAATATAATTGAAATCAAATATTTGATTTCTTTAGCAAATAATAATTATTTAGGTTATTATTACATGAAATAATAAAACCTTCAAAATATTTCGGATATTTTGTAAAAACTTATTTAATTATCGTTAAAGGGTGTTAAATTAAAAATAATCAAAGTATCAAATTTTACAAGTTAGCATCACAAATTTTATGTTTTTCGAGAATATGGTGGACATATTGTTGTTGCATCAGTCCCCATATTCGAATGAGGATCTAAAACAAAAAGTACTATAATTTCATCTGTATAATGCAATTTTATGAATCACTTTAGTTTATGTTCTATGTTTCATGCGATATGAAATATTCACATACATGTAAAAAAATTAGTTTTTTATGTTCCAACATTTTGTAGTTATTGAGGATTTATTTTAACATTTAAAATATATTTGCAGTAAAAAAATTAAAAATTAATTATTTTGTAGAAATTCAAATTTAAATTCTGATCCATATTGGAATATTAGATGACTTATATTTCTATTAAAATTAAAATTATTATTATCTTTCAATATATCTTACTAATTACGGGGCAAACAGTATTTCATTAATAGTATTTTATAACATATATATAGTTACTATTACCTCACACTAAAATAATAATAGCTTAAAGTATTCGTAGGTACAATTAGTTATATTTATTTCATTAAATTTGTTGTGTTGTATTAATAATTTACGGTGTATTTTTATATTATAATGCAAATCGGAAAATTTAAATTTAAAGGAATATTTGACATCATAGGTTTTTCAACTAGCAATCACTGACTAAAGATTAATAAGCTTCTATTGGGATTAACTTCCTAATTATTAAAAGAAAATTAATTTAAAAGGTTATGTATATGGCTAATTAGATTTTTCCAACTTTTTGGTAAAAGAAGTCAATCGTGCGGTATAAAAGCTTATAATTTATAAATTTTATTTGTAGGGTATTTTTAGTTTTAATAAAAAGCAAACTTGTGTTTCTAATTATTGGCGTGGGCGAGCATACCTCAAACATATTATCGGGTCTTTTGAAGTATTCTGGTAAACTCTTCTTCAATATATAGTTAAAGCACCTTAATCTTAGTCAGTAAATATTACCAAATGTGACATTATTTCAACTACTCCTGGTTCATCTAATTTTTTGCACCCACTAAATGTAAAGATTGAAATGCTTAAATTGCATTTATCTAATCTAATATTCAAGAACTAACTTGTAATTAGTCATTCACAGAATTTTTAGCCACTTGCGTATTGTTAATAAGTCGGCTTACAATGATCAGATTATATATTTCTTAAAGTATTTAATCGGATATCATCCTGTAATATTATATAACACCATTATTGAGTCTGTTTAGTTATCCTGCTTGTATGTTTTCATGCATATTAAGATTGTTGATACCGCTTTTATTAGATAATTAATTTTGCACTATTGTTTTAAAACTTCCTTTGTAGTCGGATGAACTTTCAAGCCAGATGAGAGAACTTAAAATGCAACTAGATTTATTTAAATTAAAATCAGTAGTATCAATATGATACAATGTATTATAACAGTTCGTGGAATGTTGATTCTATGCCAATTTCTTGCGGGTTTTCTAATAACAGGTCAATTAAAAAGTCCCCAGCCCACCAGAGAAAAACACATTTTTTTTAGCTAAGTTAGGTTTTTTATATTTAATTTTATTTCCCTTCAAGAGTGATACACTGATTATGGCGACCCTCCAAATTTTCGACATTTTTATAGTACGATGTGTCCTTTTCTTCAAAACAGGCCTCAGTTTCGGTGATCACCTCTTCATTCAACGAAAATTTCTTCCCAGCGAGCATTCTTTGGAGATCTGAGAACAGGAAATAGTCGCTAGGGGCCAGATCTGGAGAATACGCCGGATTAGAAAGCAATTCAATGCAATTCATGGATTTCTGGCATCGTTTTCACTGACTTGTGACACGGTGCATTGTCTTGGTGAAGCAGCACTTTCTTTTTCTTCAAATGCACTCGTTTTTCGGCGATTTCGTCCTTCAAACGGTCCAATAACGCTATGTGGTAGTCACTGTTGATGGACTTTCCTTTTTCAAGGTAGTCAATGAAAGTTATTCCATGTGCATCCCAAATACAGACGCCATAACTTTGCGAGCCGACTGTTGCGTTTTCCAACGCTTAGGAGCCGGTTCATCGTGTGCAGTCCTGTCGAATGACTGTCGATTAGGCTTCGGAGTGAAATGATGGAGCCATGTTTCATCCATTATCACATATCGACGCAAAATCTCGTTTGATAATCTTCAAGAACTGCTCTGAATCATTAACTCGTCGTTGTTTTTGGTCAAAAGTGAGCTCGCGCGGCACCCACTTTGCACAGAGCTTTCTCATACCCTAATATTCGTGAATGACATGATGTACACGTTCGGTTGATATTTTTAGAGTGTCTGTTATTTAATTCCAATTTCAATTTATGGCTATTCAAAATCATTTTGTGGACTTTCTAAATGTTTGCGTCGGTAACAACCTCTTTTCGGCATCCACTGGGTTCTCCGTCTTCGGCGCTCATTTCACCACTTCTAAACTTGGCATACCAATATTTCATGGTTGATTTTCATGAGGCAGTGTCTGGAAACGCGGCATCAAGCCAAGTTTTTGCTTCAACTTTATTTTTTGCCTTTAAAAATTAATATAATAATACAATAAAAAGGCTGTTAAATTTGTAGGTTGTTAAATTTGGAATCTTTTGAGGGTTAGGGCTAACTAAAAAAACATATGGATTTAATTTTTAATTCTAGTAGCGCTATCTATGTGTCAAGTTGAAGACCTATGAGGACATATATTTTCATTTAACCCGTTAGTTACATGGCTTATAGATATGGATAGCTTCATAGATCTATATGATATCAAGTTCATCATTCAGTTCTTCGTTGGTTACGCCACAACAAGCATTGGTGGTTATTCGAATCACTTTATTTTGGAAGTGTTGGAATAATGGTCAGCCTTATATCTTAGTGCAACCTTATATTTGCATCCTATAAGAACCTTGACCTTAGATGAAGTAAAATTGCTTTATTTTATGTCTAATGTGTTGTTTAAGTTTAACATAAAGTTGGTAATTCAATCTACCGTCAGTGAATGTTTTGTTGACTCTACTCGAATAATTCGCAATTTAATAGCACCTCCAAGTCTTTTGCTCTCAAATTCTTTTTAATGTTCATATCTAATATTTCAGATCTAAACTTGATCGGTATTTAGTGGATATATACCCACTGGTGCACTCTCCATAATTTTTAAATTACAGCGCAATTTTTACAAATAATTTAACTATTTGAGTTAAAAGTTTTGTTTCAACATTCCGGGAAATCCATTGTTATCGAAACAGCCTATAGATATCCTTTGAACGTTGTGGATGTCACCATTTTCAATGTACCATGGGGCATTCACTTTTCTAAACCAATTAAATACTCTGCTTAGTTTTTTAAGATGCTGTATTCACTTGAGCTTGGTATCTAGTGTTATGAATAATTATTTAACTGTGCTGTCATATGCAATTACTCTAAAATCAATTGCCATTTACTGGTAGTATTCTTTTGTATATAAAATAAATATGTGTAGACTTCCTAGCATTCAATTTTATTCGTCAATTCTTAATCTTTCAATAATACTATTGACAGTTGTTTGTAATCTATGTGCAGTTGTCTTAATATTGTTATTTGCATCAAGTAATGCAGTGTCGTTTTCAAATGCAGATGTTTTTACGCCCTCACATATACCAGCATAACAAAATTGGCATAGACCTTATTCCAGTCTCTTTTAGTCAATTTGTGAACCTTGGGGACTGCTACTTGTTCATTAAAAAATTCAAGTAAAATAAGGAAATACTGTTCTACTGACATTATATATATATATATATATATATATATATATATATATATATAATTTTCATTTTATTGATACTCAATGAGGCAGTTATTTCAAAAGTTTTCTTTGATTATATCATATCTGACAGTGTTCGTATACCCAATATTGTCTTGATATCAAGAACAAAACATAAAAAATATATATTCTAAAGTGGAGAATAAAATTACCTCGTATTTTTTTAAATATCCTCCTGCAAAAAACTGTTTTTTATTAACATTTACAAAATACACCGTTTATTAACAGAAAAAATATGAAAGCAATATGGCATAAAAAAGGCCAGACATTTCGAAGGCATCTGAATAATAAGCCCAACATTATCGGAAAAACGCTGATAGAATTTTATAAAAATAATTGCTGGCGAAATCACGAAAGAATTTCTTATTAATTTTCTTTCTAAAAATAAAAGGCACACGAGAAAAGAATTATAAAAAACGATCCAAATTCGTATACGGAGTAATTAACCGGATGAAATCGGGCGACAGTTTTTCACCGTCTGACGACGCTAACGACGAAGAATAAATTGGGACTTGTTCGTGCATTTACCTAATTGAATAGTGAAAACTATAAACAGAACGGCATGCATGCAAAATTAAAATTTAATTTGGCGCTCTACGGTTTAGTTGGAGACGTTTACTGTTTCGTCTTCTTCGGGGTAATTAAGCCATTTGTTATGAAACAGTAGTCGTTGTTTAGGGACCGTTTTAATTTTAAAGATATACCACTACCTAGTTATTCAAAACTTAGGAGAATGATTAATGTTGTGTATCGCAGTCATAATGAACTAAAACTTTTCATATTGACTGTGATATACAACAAAATTCTAGTCTAAATAAATTAATTAAATATAAATACTCTTATGAATTTAAATTTATTTTAACGTTATGAGACATCTAATGCATATGTTATTGAAGGACTTTAAACCACAATTTATTGTACAGTAATAATAATTTGTGGGTTGATGTTGTGTTTAATTATATTTATATTGAACTCCTTTAAACACCTCCTATGAGATTTCTAAACGTATTTTTTATGTAATGGTGTTCTCTGGAGGCCAAATTAACAATTGCATATTTATTGCGTATTAACAATTGCGTATTTCCTTTTTATATTTAGTTCTTATTTCCTTCAGTATAGTGTTTCTTTGTAAGGTCATTTTAATCATCATGACTCTATTATTCCTTAGTTTGTTCTATTACTACCTGTATACATTCGTATTTTCCTTTCCTTTTACATTTTAACCAAATGCTCATGCATATACTGAATAACTACACACATATCTGTGGACATAAATCTTTCACACTCCACAATAACATTTCCTACATTTATCATGTATTAATTATATACTCACCTTTAGTTGTTTGCACTCTACTCACACTGTCTTGAAATGTTTCAGCCCTAAATCATGATTCCATATTTAGAAAGTTTCATTCAAGTGATTAGCTAGGCTGTTACCCATCTGTCTAACATTTGTTCACGATTTCATCATTTGTCATTTTCTTCTTCAATCTGGTCAAATTCATCCAAACCGAATGTGTTATTAACCATTCCTTTTTCTAACATGAACAACAGTATATATACAAAGAATCATTCATAAATGTTATGACCAATATAATCTAAGCAATTGGCTCTACATCAACTTTTGATTTCTTAACAGTATTTTTATTATCATGGTGCCATTAATAACCATGAAATATTGGCCTAACTCTGATATATCCATGTCTCATCTAAAGACGTAAAATCTTCCTTGATTATATCACATGCTTTTAAACATTGTATTCTCTTATATGCAATATCTTGAACTTCCATTAGACCTCTTTATGGGTTATCTTTACACTATTTAAATCCTATATTACCTACCAGTGTTTGAAGGGGTGGTATACATCTTTCAAAGAACAGCATATCTCCAAGTTTTCTATCAATGCCTTCCAGACTAACAGTTTCCCCTGAAATAATTGTATTAATTTATATTTATATTAAAAAACTACTCACTATTTTTATACATTTCATATAATTGATCTCTGATAGAGCTAATATCAAGCTGATTTGAATTCATCATCCTCTTCATATAAGGGGTTTTTTTTGTTCCGTGAATCCAAAATTATATTTTCAATATAAAGATACTTCAGTTACCGTGTCCCTACTAATATTCAGCGCAGCTTCAACATGCTAAAATATTTAAGTAAAAAGTAAAAAGGGTTACCTCTCTAACGAAATGTATTGGCAAGGGGGAGCCACCGTTATCCTGTTGGTGTTCGAAATATCTAATTAAAGATATTTGTCAAAACAAGCAAAGAGCTAAAACAACGTTTGACGGTTTATAAATGTATTTATCGTAACAACTATTTTGAAAAATATTGCAGACTCATAGTTTGCTTCTTTTAACTAGAATAAAATATTGTTGGGAAAATAATGTCTGATTCTAAAACAAATTTACAATCATTTAGAAAACATTATTTTAAACATCATTATGACATAAGCTCACTGTTAATTGACTATATAAACACAACGGCATGCATACAAAATTAAAATTTAATTAGGCGCTCCACTGTTTAGACGGAGACGTTTGTTGCTTCGTCTTCTTCAGTGTAATTAAGTCATTTGTTATAAAACAGTAGTCGTTGTGTAAGTATAGTTTTAATTTTAAAGATATACTGCTATCTAATAATTTAAAACCTACGAGATGATATCTATATATTATAACTCCAATAAAATGAAATACGCCCAACTCAAGCAACCTAGAGTAGCGGTCAGATCGGTGACACATTATGTATAAAAAAAAATTTGTGTTTATTTTCATTGGAACTGACCGACTTACTTCTCGCTGCCAGCTCCAGTTCTAATAAACTAGATTATTTTCCATTTCAGTTGTACGTAAATTGACTATGGACGTGTAATTTAAGTTATAATTTAAATTTGGCAACGCTGAACCGCAAAATGGTAGAGCAATGTTATATGGGAAATCAAGACCTTAACTTTTGCATATGATACGATATTAACATGGAAAATAAGTGAGTTAAGATATTGTTAAATGATTTTATTTAACCAGTTTTGTTTAATATTTTGAATTAATTGTTATACTTCCAATATTGTTAGAACTATTAAGGAGTTTTGGTATTTATGATTTATAGATTAAAAATTTCTGATCAAACAAAGTTATATTTTACATTATTTGTAGGGGTAATAAATGAATGTGTCCGCATTATCAGATCATATTCAGCTATGTAAGAAAAACACGATATATGCGAAAATTTTATCCGAATATATATTAACAAATCTACCAAATAACAAAAATCGTCTGTGCCGGTGTTACAAGGTATTTAGATATTCGACGCAAATTTTTCAGATTCATAATATAAACATCAATCAATTCATTCATAATTATGATGACTGGTGAACCAGGAAGAGCTAAGAACAATTGTTCTTGCATAAAAGCTGGTAGTAACCGATCAGTTTCTAGAGGCATAGCATATTATTGTATTAGAGCTAACAGGTTAATTGAAAAGTCCATGGCCTGACACAGGACGCCACTAAATTTAAATCTATGTGCTTTTTAGCTAGTCCAACCTCCAAAAGATGTATAAATCGCGGGTATAAATTTGAAAGCAACTTATGTTATTGTGAAAAATTGGATAAAAGTAATTGCGCATGTTTAAAAATATTGTTTTTTGAAGGGAAAAAATAGAGTTGAAGCAAAAATTTAGCTTGGTGCAAAGTTTCCGAACACTGCCCTAGGAAAACCAAACATCAATCTTTGATATGTTAAGTTTAGACATGGTGAAATGAACACCGAAAACGGTGAACGCTGTGGATGCCCAAAAGAGTTTGTTGCCGACGAAAACATTTAAAAAATCCACAAAATGATTTTGAATGACCGTAAATTAAAATTGAATGAAATAGCAGATACTCTAAAGATATCAACTGAATGTGTACATCATATCATTCACAAATATTTGGGTATAAAAAAGCTCTGTGTAAAATGGGTGCCGCGCGAGTTCCCTTTTGACCAAAAACAACGACTAGTTGATTATTCGGAGTAGTGTTTGAAGATGATCACCCGTAATAAACCCGAGCTTTTGCATTGATATGTGACAATGGATTAAACATGGATCCATCATTTCACTTCGAAGTCTAATCGACAGTCATCCGAGTGGACTGCACAGGATGAACCCTCTCCAAAGCGTGTGAAAACGCAACAGTCGGCTGGCAAGGTTATGGCGTCTGTATTTTGGGATACGCATGGAGTAATTTTCTTTGACAACCTTGAAAAAGGAGGCTTGACTGCTTGAAGGACAAAATCGCAAGAAAACGGTCGCATTTCAAGAAAAAGAAAGTGATGCTTCACCAAGACAATGCACCATGTTACAAGTCAATGAAAACGATGGCAAAAATCCATGAATTGGTCTTCGAGTTGCTTTGTCGTCCACCGTATTCTCCAGATCTGGCGGCTATTTCCTATTCTCAGATCTCAAAAAATGCTCGCTGGGAAGAAATTTTCGTCAAATGAAGAAGTGGTCGCCGAAACTGAGGTCTATTTTGAAGCAACATCAAAGAGTAGGACAACCGTAAAACAAAAATGGAATCGAAAAATTAGAGGGTCGCTACAGTCTATCCCTATCACCCTTGAAAGGAATTATATGAAATAAAAAAAATAGCTTTGCCAAACATATTTATTTTACTCTGGTAGGCCGGGGGCTTTTCTATTAATCTGTTATTTATATGATTTATTAATATGTTTCTTTAAATTTTCTTGGTGTTATATTCTAATCCATTTCAGCTTTCATTAGTGAATATATTTCGTAACAAAACTGTTTAAAAAGCTTTAAGAGTTGAAATTGATGAAGGCAAAGCAGAATAGAAAACAAATTTAATGCTAGAACTAATTATCTAAAATGGTGATATTCCGGAAAATTACATAACATGACAGTTTGAAATAAATAAATTTACTGACAGGAAAATATATGGCAGCTATTCTTTTACAAATTGAATAGTAGAATGAATAAGCAAAGAACGATGCAATTTTATTTTAAAATGCAGATAAAAAATTATTCTTTTACCAAATAAGCCCGTTTTTTATTAAGCTTATTGTTTTTTAATATATATTATTGGTGATGTATATAACTTGAGTTCATGAGTGCATCATCAATAATCTGAGCACAATTAAAAATGCAACATCGCGAATGTATCAAAATTGGTCACCTATACATCTACAAGAGTTTTCGAATAACATAACGACCCACATAATTATTCATATGCGAATACTATTTTATTTTCAGTATATATTTTGTTTTTTTTTTTCAGTATCAATTTGCTTGTTTATATCTGACTATACTAATTTGTTATTATAATAAGACTGCAATTTTTTTGAAAAAGATACATATAAGGCTGTAGGTACTTCGTAAGTAACAATTGTCTACGAGAAAAAAATATTACAACGAACAAGATGATGTATTACTTGTACACTTATGTTAAACGTACACTGAAGCGTTTAAAACCTAAGCACACTTATTAAATTTGTTAATATATTATGTAAATAAAATTTTTGTTTTCCTTATCATCATCTGCTTCACTGATGTGGGAACTGTTTAACATACATTAAAATGTATAATACTGTTTTACAATGCTGTTTTTTGTATTCAATATATGACAATATATTGACTTACTTCAATAAACCCATATATTAATACATTATTCAAAGTATAGCCTATCAGAATTTATAACTTTTTCATGTCGTTTAGGCAGTTTTTTGAATCCCAAAAAACGATTTGTTTTTTACTCTCCATTTGATGTCGATTTTGTCGTTTAGCCAGGCTTACAACTTTTTTCGCTTTATATCGTGGTGTGTCTACTTTTCATCGAAGGTAAGAATAAAATACAAAACGTAATTTTGTTCATCAGAGACAGGGTGTTGTTTTATTAGTTAGTGTTTTTTTCAATATACAAAATCGCTTTTCGACGTCTTTCGGCTTTATTTTATATGACATACTTTATATATATGACATTTATATATTTAATACTCATATTTTTGAATAATACTGAAATGGTTTCTTAATCAACGTTTAATGAAGTCGAAATTTTTTTCTGAGTTTCTTAGAGATCTTCTATTTATCGCTTCAATTCTTCATTTTTAACCACATTTGTGTCGTCGGAATCAATATCTACAGGTAATATAAACCCTTACAAACTTTTTAACAAAAGATATTTTAAAGTTGTGAAAAATGAAAATATTTAGTTTCTATGTGGTTATAATCTATCTAGTTAGGCTTTTGTTTATACTTAGTTAGTTATTAGCTATACAATTATAGTATATAATAGTTCTATAACCAAACCTATCTAATCAGTTCCATGATTTTGAAATACAAAATCATAAAACAAGAGTTTTCATGTAGTATTATGGAGTTATTCAGTGTAAATCGATGTCATGAAATACTCAAAATAATATTTTCGAAATTCATTACTTCTCTTCTCTAAATTGACGAAATCTCCTAACCCAAGTGCTTATTTCTTCAAACAATTTGTGTGCCTCAATTGCTGGTTTAGTATTTAGCTGGTAAGTTGTAGCGATGGGAATTTCCGAAAGGCTCCTACGTAAATTGATGGAAAATGTGATATCGAACCTGTTATCATTTACTTTCAAGGGAACAAAGAAGGATTTTTTTAGCTCGTTATGACTTATAATGAAAACTGAATGAAACTATAATGAAAATAAATGAATGGACATGAAAATATTCATTAAACGGAGTTACTATTGCTGTCAAAAAGTGCCTGTCATAAAAAGTGGAAACCTAGTCTCAACCATTGAAGAGTGAGAACGTGATTTAAAACGTGAACTATCGAATGTGAAATTTAAGATTTATTTTTTATAACCCAGGCTCTACCTTGTAGGAATTTTCTTTCTTATTTTCGGAACGGTAAATCGAGCGAGTAAAATATGACGCGCGTAAAAAAATAAATTAAACATTTAATAACTATTAGGTGATCTGTATGGTCAATTTCAATACATAATGGCTAATCCACAACACCTTTCTGTCGATTTATCAATTGAGTCACTCGCTATTCAAAATAACGATTAACTGCCAATAACTGAAACCCTTCAAATTCACGAATGGAACATGATATGAATGAGAAATTCCGAAGAAATATTCGGTCAAAAACAGACGAAAATCAGCGACTATTGGCTTCAAAAACCCATCCAAATATATACTAGCTTCCGTACCCTGACAGAAGAGACAGAATTTCTTCCAGAACAACGAAGAAAACTAGTTAAAAGCAATTCCCAGACCACCCAAAATAACAATATATAAGATAGGTGTTGTTAAACACCTGTATCACTTGCTCAAGCCAATATGTATTAATTACACAATAAAATACATTGAACCTGAAACAATGAAGATTCAGATGTTTGACCCTGATTATTTCTCTTATTAAAAGAATTTGACAATAGAAACACGCAATACCATACTTTACTACCAAAGTCCGAAAAAACTTTTACATGTCACAGATTCAAACATAATTTAAACATCCCTAGCTAAACAAGACTACGAAGTTGTAAATATACACAATATTAAACATCATGCAACAAAGGAGCTAATGACAATGTTTTATAGTGATTTGAAGCCAAAAGAAAATAATAATAATAAATAATAACAATAATACAAAGATGTTTATGAGATTAAGTATCTGGTCCACAATGTCATTAAGTATGAGCCACCATACACAAAAAGAATCATCCCACAATGCGCCAGATTCCAAGCATATGGGCATACCAAAACATACTGTCGCAAATTATATAGATGTATGAATAGCGCAGGAGAGCATGCGACCAATGATTTTGCGTACAAAACACGTGACGATAAAGTAAAATGCATCAACTCTAACGGTGACCATCCTGCAAACTATAGAGGATGCCTAGTCCATAAAACGTTGCAACAAAAATTTTATTCAGCACTGAAAGAAAAAAAAATGTAATCTGTAATCACTATTGGTGAATAAGAGGAAATAATGGATAAACTTATGGATCAAATGAGTCAAATAATTAATTTACTCACCGTCGTCATTATCAAGCTAGCCACTACAGCATATACAAAATAGCCCTCTGGAATGCTAGTGGACCCCAGTAACACACCAGGGAGATTAAAATGATCTTATATGAACAAAATATTGATATCATGATGGCATCCGAAACACATTTCACTGATAGATATTATTTGCCGCTTATTTTTACTTACATTAATTGTATATGTTATTAGATTTTTATTTTATTATTCTAACTCATTTTCACTCGTACCACTTTTCCTCTTAATAGCTCCAAATATAATCATAAATTTAAAGATAATTTAACATGCATTGTTGCGAATTTTGAATATTAATAGCACATACAAGTTTCCGGTTCCGAGAGGCGAACTAACGTGATCTTATTCGAATCGCGCTTGTTTCGGATAACATTATTAAAGTCCATTCATACGCCGGAAATCCTAATGTTTGTGAGCAAAACTTTATAACATCCGATATAGCTCGTGACAACAACAGGCCGTGTAACACTAACCCAACTAGTTCCGAATCCATAACCCGAAACCCCAACGCAAACCCGCCACGTCTCGCGTATTAAATCGTGCCACAAATTACCTGCCAACTGAACGGCCCACTCGTCCCCCCACCGGCCCCGATACCCCGGGGGACACGGCCAAGTTTTCGCAAATTTATTCGACCAGATGCCCGTTAGCGGGTATAAACTCCATCAAAATTCCGGTGTGCGACAGGGCAGAGGGGGAGGTGGTGGTAGTTACGTCGCCACCGTGTGCTGCACGTCTGCAGCCACCCCATTCCAACGACCGCCTCACTGGGTCGAGGTCCCGTTCCGTACCGTACTAATTTAACAAAGCGATGTTAAACAAAAGACGGTAACAAAACAGGAACGACCAACTTTCGTGATCTTACGTGGCTAATCTATGAATTCCGCCACGAAAATCTGTTTGGATACCATCCTACGCCGTTCTGGATAGTTTCCAGGTTGTGTTAATGGAAATTGCCCGATAAAACCGGCTGGGAAATATGCGATTTTTCTTTCGTGTCCCATTCTGTTTTATTTATCAGTGAAAGATAAATATGCGGAGCAATAGAAGTAGAAGAAAAGTTTTAGTTCCTTACATTTATTTCGATAAGCGATATCTATTGGTGACAACTCGAAGCATCAATGATAACAATTGTTAAATAACCTAACTTCTAGATAAAGTAAACTAAAAGTTTTCAATCCTAATTATAAAGAAAAATTAGAAATTCATATATTAAATAAAAAGATACTAATTAGAAAAATTTATGATTTATGTCCAATTGTTAGTTTTGGTTTCTACGATTTAAAATTATCAATTTTGATGTCAACGATTAAGAATTAAGGTTTAGAGAGGCCTCAAGAAGTTGGAAGACAGTGATTTGCAAGATGAATTGGACAAAAACTCAGTTCAAACTCCCTAAGAAATAACGGACAGTCAAGAATCTTTTAGACGATTACATATGATAGGAAAGAGCTAGAGAAAGAAATAGCTACTACACGAATTTAGTGAAAATGGCATGTCGAACTGTTTCAACGTTGCGTTTAGTCACTTGCCAGGAAAAAAGTTGATATACTACGATAATCTCAACCGGAACTTTTAATTGGTTAGCCCAACAGAGACACCTATATCGACGCGGAATACTCAGGACCATAAAATCGTGCTGCATTTATCGCACCCCGTCAAGAATAGCACCATAATTCCAAAAACCTACTTTTATTAGAAAAAACAAAACTTCACAATACCCGTGAAATCAAATTTTACATATCTCTGGAAAGTGAGTGTATAAAATATTTCTAAATATTACTTTGTTTAAATTAGTAATAATGTTTATACTTGATAACAGATATGGCCATTTTAAGTAATTTCTATATAGTACTCCTGTTTCCACTAAATAACAAAACATTCAGAATATACAATATTATTACAAGTATGTCTAACTTTGGACCTGAGCAGCCAAAAGCTATTTATAACGTAAGTTGTAATGCTGCGTACAGACCGGGACAACGAAAGCCAACGAATAGGTTTGTTGGGATATTTCTAGTTTTTTTTTGTTGGCATTCCCTTGCTATCCGTACAGTGTCGGTAACATCAAAAGAAATAAATGGAATCGATGTATGCGGTATAGATGGTAGGTATACACTATAATCGACTTCGCCATTGAAAAATATAGATGCACGCCCAACGAAGATTTGCTCCAGACAACAGAAGTAATATGTACGTTTCATCGAAAGCCACCGAATTTTCGGTATCCAACGCCGAAACACTCGTTGTCATTCGTTGGCCCAGTATGTACGCAGTATAAGACCATCTATAAATTTGAAAAAAATAAATCAAAAATTAAAAGGTTTTAGCTAAATTTTTTATAGAGATTGGTATATATTTCTGGCATTAGGGCCCAACAATAATGATTCCTCATACCTTCGTCCCAAAATATTTGGTATTGTTTCGATCTTCGCTATATTGATGTACACACTGTCGTTGCTCATCCCTCCCATCAGTTCCGCCATGTTGTTCCGCATCCCTTATTTTGAGGAAAAAATCAAGATGTGAATACAGAAAGTGTATTTTGAGGGACATCGACCTTTTGTTAGTTTTGGAGAAAACTGTCGATTACGTTCTTGTAGTCCGGTCATTTGTGGTTACGTTGGGAACACTGAAATACTCATGCTGCAGACTCATCAGGCGTTGAACATTTTGTAAATTCTGCGTCAGCCATCAGTCAGCTACGAAGCTCTTAAGGCATTTACTGCACTTGTACCTGAACAAATTGACAATCACTGTCCGCACGTCGAACTGACAAGAACAAGATTCACATGTTTGGGTCTAGAAATAATAATAACTATTATCACAATAAGTTGCGATTCGATAAAATTACCCAATGTGACACTAAATTATTGTATGCATAATAAAGAATAATAAAGATATAACAATAAAAGAAACCAGCAAATATATCATAAAACCAAAAAGTGACTTAAACTTTCTGTATTAACTAGGAAGTGACATTATTCTAAAATTATTGTGATTGCGTACTACAACAACAATTCTGCAGGCTGGTGTTTAATTATCCAACTATAGAAGCGTCACTATTCCAGACATGTAGAGCAAACAGCTGAGTTTTAACGTTATTCTTACCGACAAGGAAACGGTGGAATCAGCAAGGTGTAGTGTTACAGGTTAATTGACGGCCTACCATAGTAAAATACATTTTTTTTGCCAAAATTAGTTTTTTTATTCAACATAATGCCCTTCAAGGGTGATACACTGATTATAGCGACCGTCCAACTTTTCGATACCATTTTTGTAGTACGATTTGTCCTTTGTTTAAAATAGGCCTCAGTTTCGGCGAGAAGAGAAAATAGTCGCTGGGGGCGGGAGGCCAGACCTGGAGAATACGGTGGATGAGGAAGCAATTCGAAGCCCATTTCATGGGCTTTTTCCATCGTTTTCACTGACTTGTGATATGGTGCATTGTCTTGATGAAGCAGCATTTTCTTTTCCTTCAAATGTAGCCGTTTTTCGGCGATTTCGTCGTTCAAACGGTCCAACAACGCTATATAATAATTGCTATTGATGGTCCTTCCTTTTTCAAGGTAGTCAAGTATATTATTCTATGCGCCTGGGATGTGCCATACAGATTGCGGATACAGACGCCATAAACTTTCCAGCCAACTGTTGCGTTTTCCCACTTATTAGAGCGGTTTCATCGTGTGTAGTCCACTGGGATGACTGTCGATTGGATTTCGTAGTGAAATAATGGAGCCATGTTTCAGCCATTGTCACATATCGACGCAAAAACTCGGGTTTATTACGCTTGATCCATCTTCAAACACTGCTCTGAACCATCAACTCGTCGTTGATTTTGGTCAAATGCGAGCTCTCACGGCACCCACTACGTGCCATATATGTGCCAGGCCGAGGATTTTTTAATTGACCTGATATATTGATGCTCATGCGGAAATCAAAAGTTACAGAATAGTTCTACCGATATTAATTAAAGAAACCGGATAAGGTATTGTTGTAAAAACAGACCAGCCCTAACGAGTAATAGTTAAAAAGTCAACCTGTTTCCTGACAAGGCTCAGTCACGTGCTGCAAGAGTGTAAAGGAGTTTCTGCACTAGGAATACTTACCAGTCATAGTGCTTTCTGATTACTTCTGAGAACTTCTTTAGATCCATAGGTCATGGCTCGTCTGGCACACGATTTCTAACTACTGAAAATTTTTTCGGAAAAATGAGTATATACATTGCTTTTCGCGGAAGATCCTTATAATTGAAATGCGTAGGTCCATAAAGTTTGTAATATTTGCTCGCATAATAGTAATTTATTATAAATATTCCTATATATCAACTCCTGTTCTTACTATTTCTTCCTAAAATATACATTCCATCCACGTTTGATGCTACATTATTCCGAGATACTCAGTATTATTGCTATATCGAATGAAAATATTATTTATTATTGGTCATTGTATGATCTAATTATAGATGAACTGGCATATTCACAGATTTATTTTAGTAAATTTTTATTTACAACTTTGGGTCCTATCATTTATATTGTCAAAGGTCACAATTTTTTCTCGCAGTAAAAATTATATTATCATAAGCAAATATAGCCATCATATGTGAAAGGTATTAACGAAAGTAAATCTGTGCATGTGCAGTTCACCTACATTCAGACCATACAAGCACCTATAACATCAAATAATACTCATTAAATAATCATTCCATATAACAAAAACGTTAAATATCTCGGAATAAATCTTTATGCAAAACACATCTGAAAGGAACATATAAAGAAGAAAAGAAAGGAATTGGAATTGAAATATAGGAAAACGTACTGACTAATTGGAAGAAAATCACAATTGTCAGTACATAATAAATTGCTATTAAATAAGCAAATACTGAAACCTATATGGATATACAGAGATCAATTATGGAGATGTATTGCAAAGAGTAACATAAACAAAATACAAATTTTTCAGAACAAAGTCCTTGAAGGTATTGTCGGCGCACCCAAATATTATAGGACTGATTAGCTACATTGAGACCTTCAGATACCCACAGTAAGTCAAGAAATCAAGAGAATTGCAAGGGGGCATGAAGAAAGACTCTATTCTCATGGGAATATTGAAGTATTGTAGCTTTTGGATACCATCAGAACAGGATATAGGCTCAAAAGAATTCAACCATCTGATCTTGTGTAGTGTTGTGTAGTGAGGTGCATATAATAAAAACTACAGCAGTGATATGCATAAACATTATTTCACCAGAGACTGAGATAGGACCGATAGGTCCTCCTAGTTTATACCTGGATTTAAGTTATCATAAAGACAAATTGTAGGTTAGACGGAAACGACTAGTAAGAATGTAATAATTAAATAATAAAAAAATATATGTGGAAGGTAGGTAAAGGATTTGCTCCATTACGCTTCCATGTGTTACATCTGCTATAGCTTGTTTGTTGTATTCATTTCATTAAATTTAGTTTATTGCTTCTGTAGTATTTTCTGTAGACTAATTGACTTTTTGTATCTATAGTATTTTTAAAGTAAAATAATACTCAGAGTACAGACAGGCACCTAATATACAAAATACTAAAAAAATCAGTATATATTAATTAGTAAAATTCGTACGGTGTAATCGATTACAGGTTACTAAAATTTATTAAATTCGTTGCTGTAGATGTTTATCGGAATCAGCTGAATAAAAATTGAGTCATTCCCGTGTATAATTTCTAATGAATGGACGTATATTTGAATTATTTTTGGATTACAATTTTTCTTTTAATTTAATGATTTATTTTTGTATTTCTATATAATTTTGCAAAACATTTTTCAATAACCCTCATACTTTTTTTAAAAATATATCTTCGTCGAAGCCGTTTAGATATTCTCTTATTAATATTAATAGCTTATATTTTTTTTCGTCATTCAGTCGTGTTTTACATACAGTTTTGGTTAGTTATGTTAGTGATTGTTGCTTATTTCTCTATATCTTACTCCTACAAGATTTCCTCTTGCTAGTTTCAAATGTAGTCATAGATTTAAAATGAATCCAAATTGGTGCTTTGATAATGGGCTTTTTCTGCCTATAATACATCTAAGAACATATTTTACAATAATTTTATTATTTGTATAGTCTTTATCAATAACATGTTAATCTATGGGGCTTATCAATTGTTAAATATATATTAATTAAACTGGTGTGATGGTATTGTATTTATTTCTATCTATAATATTTTTTAAGGGAAATGATTATCGGAATATTCTTAAGCACCTAATATATAAAACATTTAAAAAATGCTGAGCAAGGCTTACTTGTTTCAAATTTCTGCTTATATAAATATTATATGAAGTTATTGAATTAAATTGTTTAAATCGTGTAATACGATTTGACAAGGATCCCGTCATTTTCCTATCAGATCCTTATTTTACCGTCAATCTTGCTTAGAAAACAAAATTTTATCCGATACCGTGCCCTTGTAACTGAACCGACTTCGAATACGTAAACCGTAATCTCGACGCAACAACAACACGTTTCACATATTAAATTATGTCACAAATTACCTACCGGTTCTCTGCAAGTCACAAGCAAACCACCATCAGCCCCCGTCGCCCGATACCTGAAACTCAAACAAGTTTTCGTAAATTTATTCGGCCGGATACACGGCGACCCCAGTAAACTCGATCAAAATTCCATGTTACGCCATGACCTCCCTCTATCTCTCTCTTTCTCTTCAGGATACCCTCACCGACGCGAATTTATGCAAACGGCGTTAAACAAGAGAGTATAGCAACCACTTAGGAAATTACCAGTGCCTGGTGAATGAGCTTGAAAATATTTTGTACGGATGTAGTTGACTAGCAATAGTCTAGTTTGCTTTTCATAAAATATGGCGTCGCTATTAGGTGCTTTCATATATTTTAATCTGCCATATTTATTAACTATTAAACAACCTAACCTGACTGTTAAATTTGACGATTTTGGGATTTATTTATATAAAATTCTAGCAGTTTACGTGTGATGGAAGAGATACAAAAAGATGAAAAATGACAATTGCCAAGCAGTTGCGTACCATAACTGGCCATTAAAAGTGAATGTTCTACGATAATTTCAAGGTCACAAAAGTCATGGGTTAGTCGAAAACAGCCATTCGTTGACATGGACATAAAGTCTTGTTATTCATATGGTCAGTACTAAAAAGGCCAACAATGACGACTAACAAGCTCAAAATCTTTCTCTTTTATAATAACATTCAGCCACACCTTGAAAGGGTTGTAAAGGATACACTATTAGAACTGGAATGGGAAGTTCTACTGCGCCTAGCGCACTCGTCAGACGTAGTGGCTTCTGATTTAACGTCAGATAATTCATTAATCCAGAGATATTTAAGAAAAGTTTGCATATAATTGATTTTTGTTTGAATTATCCTTAATGGTTCAACAATCTACCCAATGGTGTATAGATATGTTTCATGAAAATTATTACATACATAACTAAAGACAAAGTGGCTAAATTTTTGATTTTCTGAAAACTGTATGCTATATTACCTAGCAGTTAAACAAAATCATTTTCTAATGACGTTTTTAAAGATATTCTAGAAGTCGTGTCATCACTATGGGTGATTGGTTATAGATAAAACTGATTAACATTACAAACTAATTCAGAAACTTTGTTATGGCAAGTTTCTATTGTGAAATTTCATATTTATAACTTAAATTGCATAGCAACATTCAATAGTATGCGAGGTAATGAGAAAACCTTTACTGGCATAGGAATGGTGATTCATATATCAGTAGATGTTTTCCTTGAGGCCCTTTGAAAGCTTTATACTTGGAGTCATATTCACGGATGCTTTCAGTATTTAGAGAAAGTTCATAAAGTGGGTTGTGTAGTTAATAACCCAAGGCCATGAGCATTAGCCTAATGTTTTACTTAATTTTGATGAAAAAAAATGCATTTGGACTTTACACTCGCACCAATACCATTGGTGCGAGTTTTAAAGAAAAATTATTATGATTTAAGAAAAACTTGATCTGAAAGAGAACTGGGGATTTTTCCTAAACAGTGTAAATCAAAAATGCACTAATTTTCATTGTCAAAACCCATTTTCATTGAAAAGTTCATGCGAACAAGTAAAACCGCATATGTTGAGCCCAAACTATCCCAAAAGGGAGACATTAAATATTGTTAGACAGTCCAAAGGCAACTGTTTATTTGAAGGATATTTTTACAAACAATAAAACAATAAACAAAATCGACTGGTAGACGCCGTGGTTTAAGTCTATAGGGTGATCTTCCTACTGTAAAGATAATTCCTTGTTCAAATTCCGCAGAAAATAGATGTATTTGATGTTTGTGATTGTAATTATAAATATCTTCATAGGCCACAGTGGAAAATCCGACAAGGAATAACCATCCCAGTTACGTCAATAACCAGGAGTAAAACGGAATTTTCCGCAATTATTACTGATTTATTTCCGCTATTAATTTTATTCAACTTTCTCACTGGACACACAGTTCTGTCTATATCTAGGAACAAGCACTACATATAACAACAATGACAACGATAGAATAAAAATCTTAGTAAGCTGTAAATTTTAGATATGGCGAGCTGAATTTGTTAATAATATCTAGTCAACTTTTTTACAAATACAAAATCGATTTTTTTAACTTGTCCTCAAACTGATAAAACCATAAGTTCAGATGACTATTCTATTCTATTTCCATTGATATAAAAAATCGTAATAATCTGATTTACAAAATAGGGCGTTATTTTGTTTTAACATGAGGAAGAGACAACTCCAAAACAACGCTTTATTAGACATTACAGTATCAGATTCACTTTTATCAAAGAAATACTGTAAGATATTGCGAATTTTCTTTGCTGATGTCCATCATTACAAACAAAATTGAATTACCTATTTACAACATTGTCAAATATTTTTTTAAAAACTTGTTACATATATAACACCATACAGTTTTTACCAATCCGATGTGCTAATGATTAAAGTTTTACAAGGTTCTGAAGGTCTGAAGAATAACTCAAAATGATTAAAAACTTTCTAACAATAATTTTAAATTAAATCAATTCCTTAGTGATGATTTATGCCGTCGATGAAAACATAACTACGTACAAAATGAACTGACAGGAACAGCTATAAGAGTTCAAAAAATTGTGAAAGAAATAAAATTTGGAGAAAAAATGTAAAAAAATGAATTGGAAATAATAAAATGAAATTTAAAGTTCATTGTTCCAGCACTAAAATAAAATTTAATGAGGAATAAATGTTTGAATGAATGTAATATTGCAGGAACAAAAGTAGAATCGAAAACGAATCGAATTAAAAATATTGAAACAAAAAATATAACGGCCATGTAAAATACACCAAGTTGCATGTACCTTCCGTTCGCGAGTATAAATCCAATTTTGCTAAACATCACGTCGGGGTCACCATTTTAGGGTAATTTGATATAGCTCGATGAATGGAGGTAAAACGAAATGAAGCAGTGGTGTTTACATTATGTGACCATTAATTATTGGTATTATAAAAAATGTAGAAAATACAAAATAGATAAAATGGATGGCAGCGGTGTTACCTGGTAACGAGGCTTGGGCCGTCGATGATTTCTTCTTAGATTTTGGTGTAAGACACATTGGATAAAACTTGGTTTAGTACTGGAAAGCCCGTCATTCGCGATTAGGCGCTTTGACAAGTTTAATGTGATGAGGTGGTAATAAAACATCCCGTGGATTCACAAGTGATACAGAGAGGAGAGAATATTTTGCAAATGGTGTTTAATGCAACGTTA
This sequence comes from Rhynchophorus ferrugineus, assembly GCF_030347505.1. NCBI lineage: Eukaryota > Metazoa > Arthropoda > Insecta > Coleoptera > Curculionidae > Rhynchophorus > Rhynchophorus ferrugineus. The sequence goes on along the minus strand of NW_027472580.1, from coordinate 81,091,829 downwards.
GATGACGACCGTTGCAAGAGTACAGTGCTGCCACAATGCGTGACTTGGATAGCTGGAAACAATTTTGATATACGGATTGCAGATCTAACTTCAGATCATTAAAATACATTAAGAATCGTTCTCATCTGCTTGGGTCCCGGTTATTGTGATAGTAATTGTATGCAATTGGAGCTTGGAGAGATATTTTTCATCACGGTAACGCTGAATGACGCTTCTCGTTAGTAACTCGGTGAAAATTGAGATTGGCTGTGATGTTTTCATGCACTGAACCTATCAGTGTATCAATGTCCCAACAGTGTAATATTGACTCCAGAAGACTGTTCACTTTTTCACCTAAAAAACAGAAATTACTTTTTGAAGTCATATAACAAGGCAACTTCATTATACAAATTAGCTAGCGTTGAGTATGATCGACTAAAATCAGTTCAAACAGTCGATAATCGCTATACAGTCGAGGTAGTGGATAGACAAAAATATGTGATTAAATATATTAATTACTATATCAAGTGTATGTAACTCTTTCGGCAGTTTTTCTATTCGTGATAGCAGACAAGAGATACGAATTCCTTCCCCTATTAATATGTTCCGTATGGATCTCCGTTCTGTATGGATCAATTAATTTTATATAATTTTAGAATTGGCAGGTGAAACAATTAGCACTGTGAAAAATTGAATGGAATAATGAAACCAAAAATTCTAGAACTTTCCTTGGGAAAGAAAAGGAAAGAGATAATTGCTGGATTATAAGGCGTTCAATAAAAAGTTTTATTTTGAATGATTTTAAAAAATGTAAAATAATTTTAATTTTTAATATATTTGACTTGATTGAAAAGTGGAATAAAGCAATGACCGCTATATATTTGTATTGTATTTTCTCAAGCAATATTTATCAACTATTTAACCGGACACCCTTTTTAAATACAATAATAATATTATTTATCTTTTAAGATTATTATTCGTTGAGGCTTCAATGAACATAGTTTTAACGTTCGAAAGGTTTGAATAGACATCGAGAGACTTGAAATATTGAAAAATTCAATCAAAAAGGGACCTAATAGTTGCCAAGATAACATAAATGCAGTCAAATTTATTCACTATTCATCAATCAAAATCTTGTCCTTTTATCTTATTACAGTAATATATCATCTTCAAAAATAGAGTTCCAAAATGCTGCTATATCAGGATACAATATATTGTAATTTAAAATCATACTAAGAATAAAACATAAAACTATATATTATATATAAATCTATTTTAGCACAAACTCGGCATATTATTCTAAGGTCGCTGCTAGGATGGCGTTAAAAACTACGTTAAAAACCCATCAACTGAAACAGTCGATAGTAACAAGTAGTTAATTAATAAACAGTAGATAGTCGTTTAGAGTAGAAAATTCTCGAGGCCGAGGACATTAACTTATTATTAAAACTATGAGTTCTGGATAAATTGTTTAGTTATTTCTTACTTATAATTATTTCAACAAATAATAAAATTTTTGCAACTCATCACTATTAATATCAGTTCAAAAGTGGCTTATCAAAGTAATCTCCATCAAGAAACACACAATCATTCCAGCGTCGCTCTAACAGTTCAATACTACTTTTGTGGAACGATGTATCCTTCGCCTCAAAATAAGTCTGTCAGGAGTTGCTGTCCACACAGACAACGATCGTTTTGATTCCGAAGTGAAGTTATTTCATCATGATAACTATGAATGACGCTTCTTTTTAGTAACTCGGTTAAAATTGAGATTGGCTATGACATTTTGATGCATTCACCGTATAGTCTGGACCTTGACCCGTTAGACTGCCATTTGTTCTGGCCTCTACAAAACACTTCAGTGTAATCAACGAGTTGAGTACAGTAGTGTAATCCTAAGGCTGTCTGGTAAAATTGAAGATGTTTTGTCTAAATTGATAATGAGTGATGAAGAACATTTTCTTCTCAGTCGCCACGGGGACAAACACTACAGTCGGTTTTGGGGAACACAGAATCCTCAATTAATTCATGAAACATCATTGCATCCTATAAAAACAACTGTATAGTGTTGTATTCATGCTGGAAACATATTTGGTCCCTATGTTTTTGAAAATGACCATGGTATTTCAGTTACTGTTACTACTGAACGGTACTAAGTCATGATTCGAAATATTCTTGTACATGAAATAGAAGAGCAAGAACTAGAGGACATATCGTGCAAGAAGATAGGCCCACAGCACATACAGCTCGTTCAATAATTCTATTATTGACTTCTTCCACGAAGACTAATTTCGCGAAGTGGCAATTTAGCATGGCAGATTTAACGTCATCATACATTGTCTTAGGTGGCTTTTTAATATAAAAAGTTTATGTGAATAAGCCCCAAACGATTCAACATCTTAAAGACAATATTGGTCACGAAATAGAAGATGTCATAAAAACAGCCGAAAGTTGCATAGCCATTTAGTCGATATAATTTTTCAATCATAACAAAAAAAAATGTAAAGACCAAATAAACTCTTTATGAAAACCAAGCTTACTCTTATCTTTCCTTTGAGAAAAGTTATAGGCAATCAAAATGGTAGTGGGACTTTTGCCCCGTTGTACGTTGTACATATTTAATTAGTGTTGGGAATTATGGACTTAAATCAGTCGAAAAAGCAGATAGTTGCAAAACAGTCGGCCATAATCATTCCAGCACCGCTCTAACATTTCAATACTACTTTTGTAGAACGATTTATCTTAATAGGTCTGTCACCAGTTGTCCACTCAGATGACGATAGTTTTGATTCCGGAGTAAAGTGGTGGATCCATATTTGATCCATTGTCACATATCGATGACAAAAATCCAGTTTGTTTCATTGGAACATAGCTAAATGCTGCTCAGAATCATCAACTAGTTTTCGTTTTTGGTCAACAGTGAGTAAAGTCGGCACCCACTTTGAATAGAGCTTCCTCACATTTAAATTCTCGTGCAATATGAAACCAACATGTTCTTTTGATATCTTTACTATGTTAGCTACCTGTCGCAAGTTCGCATTTCGATCATTCAAAACGATTTTGTGGATTATTTTGATGTTTTCAGGTGTTACCACCCCATTTGGACGACCACGGCGTTCTGCATTATCGGTGTCTCTACGACCACGTTTGAAGTCTGCAACCCAACGTTTTATTGTTTTGTTTTCTGACGGAGTGGAGTTCGTATAACAATTTTTAAGCCATTGATTCGCTTGAACGGTATTTTTCCCATCAAGAAACAGTGTAAAATGAAAATACAAAATTCTTTTTGATCCATTGTTTTGAAAATAACAAAAGTAGTGTCACGGTTAACACAATAACTCACAAACTTATGAGTAGAATATCATGAAATTTTAACACCTTTCTTTGGAAGGTAACTACTATTTGAGAAAGTGATGAATGTGTAATAATGCTCGTCTTGTGGGTCGGAATGTGTGGCTGTCCTACCGATTATTTGTCCGAACACTCACTACTATATTTGTGGAAGGAATTAGCACGGGGACAGAAAAACTAATTGATTTGAAACCGTTTATTCCGATATTTGAATACATGTAGTCGACGGGAGTATTGACACGATATTCGGATAGGTTAAGAATCTACAGAAACACTACAGAAGTGGTACTATTAAAAGGGGTAGACATAAAAGACAGGGACGTCATCATGATGGTATTTTATAGGCGATCGGTCGTCCACCATTGAGAACCTTTCAACTTAATGTAGATGTATATGTAGGGGCCTAAGGGTTGCAGCGGTCGCTACAAAAGTGTGGCAGCTTAGACAACCAGCCATACTGCACAACACGCAAAGCCCAAAAATAAAACCGACAACAGCGAAGGGCATTTCTTCTTCTTATACTTTACACTGGCCGATTGCCAACTGGTGTAATTGGCACCGTCGCATTCGGCCAGGTATAAATCCAAATTGCAACCCTCGAAAAACCCTCTTTCTCATTTTTCCACTGTCAGAAGAAGTACCCTTTGTGTCGTGCCGGACCATTGTCTGTAAGCAAAGAATTCCACGTGGTCCTTGTTTTTACTGAGTTATTGTGTGGGTTGCATCGCATACAACCCACAAAAGCAATAAAACTAGCGCCATCTACGTGTTAGGTCCGGTACTTTTCAGTCAATATGGTACCTGTATTTACAAAAAAATGTTTATCAACTATTGATATTATTAAAAAAAATTATATTATAGAAAATATTAAACATTGATTTATGAATACCGCCTAATACACAATGACATCGATATATTAGAGATCCGTCCGTTACATTAGTTTCTATCGAGATAATTTAAATATGGACCCAAGAATATCGTATATTCCTATAATAAAATAGATCTAATTCACGACATGATTATATTATTCATAATACCTATAAAATAGTGTTTCCTACGGTCTTGAACTGATACAAACCCCGGCGACATTTCCCTAATAGAACAACTTATTGACGGGGACACACCTTCGCAAGTCGTTACGTTCGCTTCGGGTCGAAAGATATCCAACGGGATCGGACATATCTCGATTGGGGAATCAATTCGAGTTAGTTAACAGGAACCGTCGTTATCAAATTGCTTTTGAATATCAATAACGCGAGTCGGAAACGGTCGAGTGGACCTGTTCCGTCCGTATACACGTCTCCCGTCCGAAATTCCGAAGTTTAAACCAGTCGAGTTCGGGTTGCTCGAAACTTCTCGTACAAGGGATTATTTTAATAATTGTTAATCGGCCTGCTTTACATACAAGCCGATTGGAGGATCAGGAGGGATTGTTGTATAAAGAAACGAGAGCAGTCGGCAATTTCAATCATGATACGATTAACAGACCTCCTGTTTTTTTATCTATCGATTGTTATAATCGAGTCTCGAGAGGGTACGGGTACTGCGTAAATATTTTTTTTTATTAACGTACACACAACTCGTTTAATATACACTTTTAAATTAGAATGGGGAACAAAAAACGCTATGTACCTTTAGGAGCTGCCGTCCGTTATGTTTTACTCGTCGTTTCTCATGCTGTTTAGATGAGTTTGAAATATATTGGAGAAGCCATATTTATCCACTCAAAAGGAATATTTAATTGAAAGAAACCAAAAGTAACAAAATATAACTTTATCACTACATAGTATAAAACAAAGTCGCCTTTTCTGTCCCTATATCCCTATGTGCGCTTAAATCTTTAAAACTACGCAACGGATTTTGATGCGGTTTTTTTCAATAGATAGAGTGATTCAAGAGGAAGGTTTATATGTATAATACATGCATAATATACTAAGGCAACATTGCTAATTTTAGAGGTTTCTAACGTGATATCGTAAATTAACCTATTTTTTAGGCTTATTTAGCAATTAGCAAAAACGCTGCCAAACCCTACGAGTTAGATCAAATTAATGTACTACAGTATTGTACACCATAAAAAGGTCTACAAAAAAGTCCGCGATGGTATATGTTTATCTTTTAGGGATAACCCACATTAACCATTTTTATTGTTTACTTTTTACGTCAGAAAATGGCTTATTTACGAAGCTATTTTAAGCAATACGGCATTAATCCTTATCGAATTAAGTACCTTACAGTGTGCAATTAATATAGATCAATATGGTTCCTTACAGCATGTAAATTAAACAAATATTTTCGGAGATATTACAAATTTAAAATTTGCGTTTAAAAATGTGTAATGTAATAAAAATTGTATGAATTTAGATATTCCAAAGATAGCAGGAAATCTTCATAGTAAGTATAGGGGAAGAGGAATTGTTTTACTCCAAATTTAATGCGTGCAGGCCAAGGGCAGTAATGAATGAACCAAAAATACTGGATCGTTTTTAATCATGTTTTCATTGAGTGACATAGGCATATATATTTTATGCCCGTGCAAAGTCGGAGCGGGCCGCTATGTTTTTATATACAACGTTCATATTTTTTCTGTAGTGTATTTAATTTAGTATCAGCATTGCACCCGTGTGAAGCCGGGGCGGGTCGCTAGTAATACATAAATAATGGTGTTAAGATATTGGATTATTTGACACTCTTTATTTACATTCACGGGAAGTACATTTACTGGAATAATAAACACTGGTTGGTTCTATATACATATTATATATATATATATATATATATATATATATATATATATATATATATATATATATATTCTAATTTACCCGAATGCCAATCAATAAATATATATGTTAATGACAGCTATATTTATTTTAATAATTTATTCTCTTAGCTATTAAATTTATTATTATTATTGTTAATATAATATAGGACTTGTCCATTTCCTCAAAATATGTTTTCTTGCAATCGATTATATTTTCATTGTCAACATAGTTGTTATTCTGTGTTTTGTTTTATATTGTTATTTGTTGTTTTCAAATAACTATGTAGAAGTGATTGAACTAGATTCACTAGGTCACACTAATTAATTTTATATACGTCATTTTGATTGATGACCTTTCGGCACTTTTCTGGTAAAACCATAATTCCGTCTGAACTTTCGAGATTGGCCATTAAAATTTTTGTGTGCAAAACTGATCAAAGTGATTTTCACACACCTGTTTAAGACATGAGATTTTCTCACGTTTCCAGTCAATTTCGATTTCTCTGTTTCGATCAAATTCCCATTATCTCATATATATTATAAATATTACAGATGTTTCTTTTTTTTTCTTCTTTCAAGCGAATTTGGTTATGACAGTAAAATGTCGAATTAATGTCGGTTTAGCTGGGCTCAAGCAGCACTTCGCGTCATCTTCCTTAGCGTTATAAGTTTTTACAACCATTTGTAAAGCTTCTTCGGGCTCTGACCACGATATTTCTCGCTCATTATTGCCATACTTTATTCAGATTTCATTAGTTTTCAACTCGGTAGAACAATTATTTTTCCTGCTAATTCATGTGGAACTTAAATATCTGTCTTAGTTTAGTGTCGAGCATTTTGTAAACGGTAAAGATACTGATATAATAGAATATTATTCTATATCGTCGGGAATCATCTTGAATATCGAAATTTCCATAACGACCAACAAAGCAATTGTGAAAATTGAGTCTGCCTAATCGCTCATCACCATTAGACCATATATAATTTTTGGTAACCCTGTGCTACATTTGTCCTTTTTAGGAAGTAAAAACATGGTGAAGAAAAAGAAGCAGAATTTATATTAAGTTCATTGAGGATTTTTATATGAACATTCACTTATTTCTTCTTCAAAAATTCAATTTCATCCACTTTTTAAATTATATGAGCTGCATTTTTACATTACACTAAGCTATAAATTAAATAAACTAGCTTATTCGATAGATACTATATGGCTATTTTGCATGCGTCCACTAGCATGCCCGAAGAATTATTAATTTTTCAGAGCGGAATAACTTTTGACTGAGTCAACAAATAATGCATAAAGAATGAGTGCTAGAAATTTGCCAGTTTAATGATTTACTAAAAAAACAGAATTAGTTTTTGCCTACATTTAAATACCAGAACAGTATAAATGAATATTGTTTAATTGTTTATTGTGTTTTATAAAAATCTTAATCTATAAAAGTATTGTGTTTACGCTGTCGGACCGAAAACATCAAAATCAGAAAATCAGAAAGTTATTTGGAGCTAGACGAGCATTTCTGGATCTACAATTATATGGAGATTTGGATCTTCAATTATCACATATATATGTATCTTGGACATTTTATTTTTGTATATTGAACAAGGACAAATTATTTCATGAAAATACGTAGTTTATTATAAGTAGTGCTGAAATGACTTTCTTTGTTAGACCATTTATTGTGAGTTATAGATAGTATTTATAAATATATATGCTATATAAACATATTAAATATAAATTAAAAAATTTATCTCTATAATAAAAATTCGGCATAGATTCGAATTTTACACCATTTGTGCAGTAAAATTCCTAGTAAAACAGTAAAATATTATCAAAAGAGGACAGTGTATCAGCTGGTAGTTATTAAATTACAAAAACAAAGCGCTTTGAACGAGTGAGTTATTGTTAATATTTTAGAATGTTGTATGTTTTTCGTGTAAATATTATAAGTTATATATATTTTTGTTAGTTCGTTATATAGACTTTTTGTAAACAATCAGTAATATTGGACCAATTGGTGGATATAGAGATTCCAGCTGTTTTATAATAAGTTATGTAGTACAAATTATTAAACTTGTTTTGCGAGACTAACACACAGAGGTCATGTTTATTACTTAAGCATTACGGTCAAGAACTAAACATTTTGAGAATCTCTCCAAGTACTTTCAAGGAATATTCGACCCTTCGGCGTTACAAGATTTAATTAGATTAATATCTACTAACCAGATACAGCTAAGACTGAAGTTTATAGGATGAATTAAGTTAACAGAAATATTGATTATTTAATAGTAAGGTTGATTTTTTAACGGTTCTATTAGAGGAGCAAATATATCCAAAATCTGTCACAGTTTTTGCTTATTTCGATATATAATTTAGTTTGAAAGCATCACCAGATAAACCTTTTTCGAAATTATAGTTGATCAAATAATAATAAAATCCATAGTTTGTGCTATTATTAACTTAAATTGCAAGATATCTCTATACTCTGTGTTGCAAGATATATTGTATTTCGAGGAAACGAAATCATATAACTGATCTTTTTTTAACATCCTTTTGGTCTATTTTAACTTTGTGCTATATGTATATACATATATATATATATATATATATATATATTATTATTTTATTATTATTATTATAAAAATCCATATTTTCCAAAAATCAAAAAAAAATTAAGTATTCCCCCTTAAATCGTAATTGTTTAAAAAAATTATATTTTGTTACTATAAATTAATATTTAAACTAACAACATTAAAATATCTATATTATAACAGATATATTATAGATCTAGTTTTTCATAATTGATAATAATATTATTTAACCAACAACGTGTAGTACTGGATTATAATAATCATTGGTTTTTTGTATGTTACAGTAATGTAATATAAGTTCGAATATAATATAAATTATATAATTTAATAAAGCGCATTTTGGGATGCATGCAAATATTTTTAAAATTTTCCTTTTTACAGAGTCCTTTTTACCAACTAGTGTTTATCTGGACTGGACTTGTGCTTAACTTCGAACTACACTATTCGGCATTAAACCAACCCATTTGAAGACCAACCCAGACGACAACCGATTTTATCCAACCTGGCTACTGACGTGTCTGGGATAATTTTTTTTGTCGAATTTTACATTCTTGCCTTTCGTACTATCGCTGTTATAAACATAAATTTACGGCAATGCCCCAGAAACTTTGGAACCCGCGACTATCCCAAAAGCAGGACGACCGTCCTGTTGCCCTGACCATTGTCCCCACCAACATCTATTTGTTTCATTAAATGCAGTGAAAAACTCCGAAGAAAGTAAATAATTACCTCACCCTTCCACTGAACTGAAATATATCTTTTAATATCTGAAAGCAAAAATATAATCTAGTAGTACATACAATTAGCTAATGTTTTTATGATTATATTTAATCAGTTACATTTAATTTTCACCTTGTCAATATAAAGTATTTTGAGAAACTGAAATTAAGTTTTCAGTTTACGTCTATATTCTTTTATTTTTCACAGTCCTTAAATAAAAGAAATAAAAAACTAGAAGCAAATAAAACATCATTACAGAAACGGAGTGAGACGCCTGTAAAAAGCGACAGCATAGTAAAATTTATTGGTTGATATACATATCGAATCCGTTAAAGAATCAGAAAGAAGCGTCATCAAAAAGACATTAAATTATAAGTCAATATAAAGTTAATTTGAAACACAAGTCATGTTTTGTCTTAAAAAAACAAGAAAAAATCCTAAATGTAAATTGGATTTGATATATTTACTTAATTACAAAAAATCGTTTAACGATAGAAAATTAACTTTACATTAACCACAGATATATTTGTTGATAAAATATTAATCGATTTTCGTATTAAAGCGACGTCGACTTACAAAGCAAAAAAAAGTCTTAAAAAAATTTCCAAGCAGTACGTTCCTAATGAGTAGAATTTAAACCTGTTAAACAGAAATTTAAAACAATTGATCAATCTTAGAATCATTTCGTTGATTTGCCTTTAAATGTGACATATTATACTGATTCTGGGTTTTTTGTGTCGAAAATCCATGAAAAACAATATCTTCTGTCTTCAACGTCAGAATCTGTCAAATTATCAACCTTTTGTCTGGGAGGATCCGAAAAAGGTATGAATCGTGGGGATGAAGAATGTATTGATACTCCGTAGGTTATACCACCAAGAGATCTTGATTTCTACGTAAACTTAAGCAACTTGATTTTAGAGCTTTTAAGGATAACAGAAAAAAAAAGATTTTTTAGCTAAAATTAATTCGCATTAAAAATTAAATAACTTGATTAATAATTTGAGTTATTCTTAGTAAGAGTGGTGTGAATGTTCAGCTTAAGGTTTATAATTAACTTCCCTATCTCCCCACTATTTAAAATATTTCATAAATTTTGCTTAACAGGTGGGATCGCATTTGCGGATGTGCTGTGAAGCGACAGTCCGGATTCAAGAAGGTTTTTTGATTTGAAAATATTGTTAACTGTTAATGTGTTGAAATGGTTGAAATAATGTTAATATGCGAAACAAGACTAACTCGTTAAAAGAGGTTGAAAAATTTTTCGGAATGATCCTGGGATAGGGGAAAGCAGTCTGCTACCAGTTAATTTTTTATTATATTTAGTTTTTTTATGAATCTCTTAGAACTTCAACAGTCTGCCCATGGACAATAAATATTTTTTATAATAAAATTATTATAACAATTATTATAATTATGCAGTAATAGTCTTTCAGAGTACTTCGCACTAACACTTCGAACCACACTCCTTATATGTTCTAAGTGGATATCGCGCTGGATCAGTTTGTTGGACACGTAATATGGGTTATGGACGATGACTTGCAACGCTTTATTCTGTACACTTTGGGGGATAGCTATGTTAGACTTGCTACTTGTACACCACAGTTCAATACCATACGTCCAAATGGGCTTAAGTATTGTCTTAAAAAGCAAAACCTTGTTATCTAATGATTATTTAGATTTATGCCCTATCAGCTAGTATATTTGGTTTAGTTTAAAGCCAATCTGTTTGAATTTTGTCGCTATATATGCGTTTTGTCGCTATAAATTCATGATTGTTCGATTTTACTGAGGGACATGTTCTTCTACAAAGGGTGAATGTCACATGGGTAGATTTTGTCTCATTTGCTTTAATATACACCCCGTTTGAAGGTACGTATGGGGCAAAAGCTTTTTCAATTTAACATGTAGTCTAGTGTGCCAAACCTTGCCGAAGGCCTGAGATATATCGAGAAATGCAACGGAGCAACATTTATACTCGTTTAAGTTTTTGCTAATTTGGTGGTTGACTGATATATATATATATATATATATATATATATATATATATATATATATATATATATATATATATATACATATATAGTATCCAACAACAAAAAGAGTTGTTCAATTTTATCTTTCTAACAGTTAGCATATCAGTTTAGTTGCAAGCATGATTTTAGAAGCTTAAATTTTATAATTTTATGAAAAGCACGCCGCCAAAGAAGTATTGGTACCTCCACATAAATTTAATTTTCCACAGCTGCACATAAATTTGCCATTAATGAAGTAATTTGTAAAATCACTTTCCAAAGATAGAGATTGTTGGAAGAGATCCAATAATAAATTAGAAATTTTCGAGGCTTCTCAGAAGCAAAGGCGAAGGGAGGTGATGATTAGCTTGTGATGGACCGATAATTCATAACGACCATGACATCTTCAAAATAAATCTTGGATTGCTTTTGAGGAGGTCATTTAGAAATGTTTAAGTAGTTACAGAGAACTTAACTGTAAACAAATCGTCATTATGCTTGATGCGTTAGATTGGCTAATGAATTTAAAAGTAAATTTTCTTCATTCCTACGTCGACTGCTCGTCAGAAAATTTGGGAGCTGTCTGTTAGAAGAGCTGGGTGAACGATTTCTCCAAGGCATTAAAGAGCTGAAAAAAAATACCAAGGAAAATGTAGTGATATCACCTGAGTTATACAAGTGTACTGTTAGATGCTTAAAAGAGACTTTCCAGCTTCTTCCTATAAGCAAATGAAGACTTCATTTGTTTTAGTAAAGTTAAAGTGTGCTAGTTAATATCGTTAACGATTTGTAAATAAAATAATATTGTATCTTTAGAGTTTTATTTTAATGTAATAACTGGATTAATACATTTACCCGAATTTTCAATTAACGTGTCGTCCTATCAAAAAAAAAGGAAACCATTTTTGGACTCAGTAAATTTAAAAACATAAATCTTACGTGGCAAAACCTACACAGACCTTAGATATGTTTAGCAGAACTACGTAATTATTTCTCAATTGATATAAGTAATATGTGGTTTTAAATGAGTGAATAATAATTCGCTAATAGCAGAGCAAATACACTTTAAGAACTTACTTCAAGAATTATTACGCTGATTTAATATTTTTCATCAATATCACTACGTTTCATTGCTATTAAGAATAAAACATGTTCATTTATTACGTCGAAGTTGGAGATAATTGAACACGTCGATGATGATTTTTCAACTTCAACAGCCAAATTATTGGATTACTATTGCAATATTTTTAATCAACTATTTATAAAAATTCGTTATAACAGATTTGGTTGATAAAAAATATATAATTAAGACAACGCTATACACATCAAAATATTACGTTAAATTGTTCGGACCATTTGCTAGATATTTTTTTATTTTAACTTCAAAGATAGATTCCATAAATTAGAAAATAAGGGGCACAGTTCGTTCTATTACATTACGAACCTTCATTTCCGTTCAATATACTGAAATATCGCAAATCAATACTTTCTAGACATTTTATCTAATAGAAATAATATATAACATATTGAGTAAAACCTAAACAAATTAGGTTGAAAACAACCATTTATTTTTAAATGTTTCTGAAACAATCAGTATGACAAGCAGGGAATTTATCTTCATAGAAAGCTAAATATACTTGGAATAAACGGCGATAAAATATGAGAACACGGACAATTGTATTAGTTAATGGCGTGTAACGCTGCATCCCTTGAAGGAGAACAAGGAAGCGTACTAACAAATAAACCTCCGTCATACAACTACGACGACTGGCTACGATACAGGTTATATAATACGATCTGTATCCGGATATTCGGTTACACTGTCCAGAACAATGCTGGAACGTAAAACCAAGAAGGAACAATGGCTGGCGTTGCAGGAGTGCGATGCACCGGCGAATGCAACAGAAGGCCGTCTGCACTAAGGAATATTTCATGCACTGTTGTTGGAGTTGGAGAAGAAAGTATGCCGCAGTATAATGTACGCGGCGGATCTTTTGTATCGAGCACATGAATATACCCGAATTCGCTACGTGTTTGAACTTTATGCATTTTGTCCTGGTGCCGTGCCGTTAACATTAATATGTATTCCCCAGGTTATGAACGTTTTCGCGGAGGGGACCCTACAACTGTAATTTTCATTAAAATATAGCATATGTGTTTTAAGTAAGAAATAGTGAATACATCGATAGATAATGTAATTATATTCTAAAAAATTAATACAGCCAATGCGCAACATAAAAATATATGACGTCACGGTGTTACCGCAACAAGATTGGCTTTTGGTCTATTTCCATACTCACATAACAAAATACTACTATAAATAAAACAAGGGAATTAAAATATACTGCAGTTCTAATTAGTTTAACTACAGTTTTATTATGCAGTAAGTTAGGATTGTTTTATTATAATTAAACTATTTTCCACACGACAAAAAATGTAGAGATCTAGATGTGTTTTCCATGTAGTGGTAATTTCTGGATACCTAATTCATCAAATTAACAGTTGTATATCTACGTAAAATACTTTACTTTCATTAGATAGCATTTTTACGTTTAATTCTTGGTTCCTTCGTTCTGTTCATTCTCTGTTTTGCATTAATTTGTTATATTGTCATATCGTCTTATTTCTAATGCCTGCTAAACAGTTAGTATTCATTCTCTCCACATTCAAATCAAGTACTTAGGTATTTCAACAATAGATGATCAATAATAAAACATCACACACTACAATATAATTTTCATTATTCCAAATATTCCAAATTAATTATATGCTCATCTTTTATTTTGTTTCCATCCTCAATTCTTGGTAAATGTCAGCTTTTGATCATAATTCCTCATCCCGAAAGTTTCATAATACATGAGATATTGGTGCGTTGGAAAATAACGTATAAATATTGCTCAGCTAACTGGTTTAAAGTGTTTTTTAGACCTACTTCTAAGAAAGTTACTGAATGTTACATAAAATGTTATTAATGTTAATTACATGAAATGTCACACAACTTTCAATTTATAAGATTAATTATTAAGATATATATATATATATATATATATATATATATATATATATATATATATATATATATATATATATATATATATATATATATATCGCTCTTTAACACGGTATCTTCAAAACTTATTTTAGGTTGTGTAAGTCATTTCTTAAATACAGCCTTTGTTGATACACTAGTTTGAATACTTTCGATCAATACCAGACCAAATATCTATGGCATATATATTCGACAAAATATCTAAAAGAAAATCTATGATAAGATTTTTTCGAGATTGATTTTGCAGGTTTCGAGTACTTAATATGTTATGTCATTTTTCTCAATGATCGATATTACTAACAGTAAAGTTTTAACATTTCGAAATTCGAAAATATTTATCCTTAAAGGTCAGGAAATGTGCAATATCAACAAAACAACACCTAATAGATTATAGCAGCGGTCCTTGACAACTAATATTTAAAATTCTTAAAAATATTCATGTTCACTTAAAAGAACGTAATTAGATAACATAAGTAATAGTAATAATAGTAAGTTTATTTACATATATCCTTTAAATTTTCTTCAATAGAGTATATAAAATAAAATAAAAAATACTTATATAAAAATGTGTTGTGAAAATAAAAAATATATTGTTTTTGTTAATTATTGATTGTTCAAACAGACTGTTTAATAATATCTTTATACCATTTAAATATTTAATATAATTTATATAGTAGGTGCTAATAGTACCATGAAAAATTATTAGAAGTTGTTGTTGCTTTATAAAAAGGAGTACAGTTCTGTATTATTTATAATTTAAAAAACAGTTTTAGTTAAGTAACGTCCGCGAATGCATTGACCTTATTTTATTCTGTTAACTAATTTTGCAGGACATTGTCAATTGATTTTGGTACCATATCAAAAATATTTATAAAATTACATCAGCCAGTAAAATGGAAATATATATTTGCTTTCCATATAAAATTTAATATATTTTATAGAAAATAAAACTAGAATTTTTAAAATATCTGCTCTATACCAAAACAACGGTGAACAAAAGTGTGAAATTCATTAAGAAAAGGCTTTTTTGTATATTTAGCACAAGATAATCATTTTCGAATGCCATGAAAATCTATATACTACATATAGCGTAATGTTATCCTGTGCGCCTTAAAAAGTTCAAAGCCCAATGTAAAAAAATCGTTAAACAATTTAACCTAAAAATTGAATTTGAGAATTTCGATATTTCTCTATATGAAAAAAAAAATCTCTTATTTAGTATTTTTGAGCTATTCAGTATATACAGATGCTAGTCTTCTGTCCAAGTCCACCAGTCGCTTTTACAAACTTATGGAGATGTTCATTCGTTATATCCCAATCACACGTCTTAGTTTCAATATTTCAGAAGTGGCGATTTTGACGTTCATGACAAATAAATGGCTCAGGAAATGTTAGACTTAGATGATGTGTTAAAAGACTTATTTGTATTATTATTATTATCCGAAGAAATCCGAAAATTCTGTATTTTCTCCTGTTAAGCCATTTCTAAAATCTTGCAGTTAATACCTAGTTCGAATCTGGATGAGCCGTGGGCAGTCTTTCAATATGCTGTTGACTGAAATGGGGGCACGGTGACAAAACTCACAGTGCGACACATCAACCGACCGAGCGAGAGGCGCCAGTAGCCCAATCTCAGCCGATTCAAAGCTACGACATGGTGGCGAAGAGAAGGAACGCGAATAGAGAAAAGAAAATCAGCTTTAACTTCAAAGAGCTTCTTATGGTTATACCTCATTATTTGTGAAACAAGAAGCGATTGGGATAACGTCAGTATGGACACAAACATCCGTGATGGGGAGGGGCGAGGAGGCTGACGATTTAGCCTATTCATGCGGTCGTTTCCCGGTACAGCAACGTCAGAAGGGTATACCCGCAGTAAACTTGTCCTGATCCCATTCAGATAAAGGGTATGGATGATTGACAGTTAGTCGTTGACCAGGGGAAAGTTGAGTCTCTGTTCCAGGAACCATTCGAGAGTCTTTCGGAATTTGGTCAAGATTAACTATTCCTTTGTTGGAAGGATTGTTTTTTGATGTATGATAAAGCTTCGAATATTACGAAGAGTTCAGCGGTTAATACCGAACCCTATTCAGGGCGCTTGAAACGGAATACCCACTTGTTCACCACAAATGCACTGCCAAGCCCGCAACGAAATTGGGTCCCTTCGGTATATATGTGCTTACGGCCAGGGTAAGGGTGGTGTAGTTCACAGAAGTTCAACCGTATAAGATTAGGAGAATATTCTCTGATTCGGATTAAGTATTGAATTCAAAAGAGAACTGAATAGACTACGCCAGTAATCAAACATATACGGTTTAAAACAAAAACTTTTAGATACTTTTAATAATATGTTATTTCAACGGAAAGAAGAGGCGAATGGTTTAATCGATTCTACGAACGATATTACCAATCCAGTAAAATGTAGTTCTCTATTTTGTTGGAAATTTCCACAAAACTTAATTCTATATTGAAAATAAAGGTAAATGCTGTACATATATCTGGCTTTTTCTGATAATAAATAAATTTCCCCGTCGACTTTAATCCTCTTCCAATAAAACGCAAAACAAACCGACGAACGATTACCGCCCGTACATGTCCCCAAATCTATTTCGAATAACTGTTGATATAGAAATGTCCGTTTCCCCTCCTTTATTATGCCATAAATATGAAATTTGATCGATTTGTAAACAACTTTATTTTTATGCCTATTCGAAGAAACGCGAGCCTGAATTATTTGTCAGCTTGTCGCAGATTTACTCGGCTTTCTCCCCGTTTTTTTTTGCCATCGAAACTCAAGAAGCGAACAAAAATATACAATATAAAGAAGATATATTTTAGGACGGACGGGTCTGTAATGATTTCTTCATGTACAGGGAATTTATTTCCTAAATATCACCCACTCAATCTAAATTTAGATAAGGAATATCAATTTTGGATAGATATTTCAATCACCAACACATTATTTTTTTTTTTTTATTACTCTTCGTGAGTCCACAATCTGCCCTATTGGCAATAAGTATTTCTTATGTCTATATTATATATACATGGCACGTAGAAAATCACTTCATTAAGCAATCTTCTGTATATAATATTATCTTAATTAATTAGTCTTATTCTAATGCTTATTCTAAACTCTACATATGTCCAGTAATCAGATCAGGTGGTGTTAAACGTTTTAGTCTACGCACTTCACTATCACGTCGCATATTTAGCTGATTAGCGAGTACATTGGGATGCACTGACACTCTTTCGAAGTACTTCACACAAACACGTTGGATTACACTCGTTATAGGTTCTAGAGGAATATCGCGTTGTATCACTTTATTTGAAATATAGTACGGAGCATCAACAATGGCACGCAACACCTTATTTTGGAACCGTTGAATGATGGATATATTAGATTTGTTGGCGGTACCCCATAGTTGAATTCCATATGTCCAAATGGGCTTGAGTATAGACTCATACAGCAATACCTTGTTATCTAATGATAACTTGGATTTGCGCCCAATGAGCCAATACATTTGATATAATTTTAGTCCTAGTTGTTTCCGTTTAGAGAGTATGTGCTTCTTCCAGGTTAGGCGTCGATCTAAATGCATACCAAGATATTTAACATGCTCTGCTTGGGGGAGTTGACGATGATTGATATTTACTGGTGGACATGTTCTTCTACGCAGGGTAAACGTTATATGCGTGGATTTTGATTCATTGGCTTTAATGCGCCATGTCTTCAACCATAATTGTATTTGCTCCAGGTGGGTTTGTAGGTTTATTGATGCTGTGATTGGATCTTCATGGGATGCTAAGATTGCTGTATCGTCTGCATATGTTGCCACAGTAGTTATTTTTGTGGTGGGCAGATCAGCCGTATACAGAAGATACAGTACTGGACCCAGTACACTACCTTGCGGAACTCCTGAATATATGGGATTTAATTCGGTATGTTCATCGCCTTGATTTACAAAAAAATGTCTGTCAGTGAGATACGATTTTAGTAGCTGATAGTCCGGATGAGGGAGAAGTTTCTTTAGTTTAACCTGCAAGCCCGTATGCCAAACTTTGTCAAAAGCCTGAGATATGTCTAGGAAAGCAGCCGAACAATATCTTTTGGCATTTAGGTCAGCGTTTATTTGGTTTACAAGTCTATGCACTTGTTCTATAGTCCCGTGCTTATTGCGAAAGCCAAACTGATGTTCTGGAATAATTTTTCTTTTTTCTATTATATAGTTTAGTTTTTTTATGTATAATTTCTCGAAAACTTTCGAGATTATTGGTAATAAACTTATAGGTCGGTAGGAGGTCACATCTTCTGGTATTTTTCCTGGTTTAAGTATCATTAATATTTTAGCTACTTTCCAGATACTAGGGAAGTAATTAATTCGTAGCATAGCATTGAATATATATGTTAATAGTTTTATAGCCTTTTCTGATAGTTCTTTTAAAATTTTGCCAGTAATTAAGTCATAACCAGGAGCTTTTTTAATATTAATCTCTCTCATTATTGTATGTTTAACTTTTTTGACCGTTAATTTCTCATGCGGTAAATCCATTTGAAATGGCGAATCTAGAAAGCTAGTAATTTTATTTTCGTCATCTTTATGTAGCTGAGACTGGAAAGGTTTAAAAACATTTTTTAGGTGTTTTGAGAAAATGTCGGCCTTCTCTTTATTGCTTCTCGCCCAATTATTTTCGCTTGTTTTAATAGGTGGATTATGCTGCTGGGATCTCCTAAGCTTTTTTGTTGCTTTCCACAACGAATAGTCTGTAGCCTCAGTTGATGTCAAGTTTTCTAGGTATTCTTGAATGCCTTGGTTCTGTTCGATTTGGATTAGATCTCTCAGCTCTTTTATGGCCCTATTAAATTTTCTTTTATTCTCTTCAGTCCTTTGCTGTTGCCAATTTCGTCGTAACTTTCTTTTTTCTGCTATCTTTTTCTGTATTGTACATGATATCTGTGTATTTTTTCTTGGAAATGTTTCACTGTTGGGAGTCGCGGAATATGCTGCCTCCTGTATATTTTTTGTAAGATTTATTGCTGCTATTTCTATATCCATTTCAGTTTGTAACGGTAAATTTAGAGAGATATTTTGGTCTAAGTTTTCTCTAAATGAGGGCCAGTTAGTTCTATTATTGCACAGAGAAGGGGGTTTATCTTTGATGGTAATTTTTGAAGAAATTGTTACTATTATTGGTGAATGATCAGAAGACAGGTCGAAGCATGATTCTGCCTGACACTTTTTTGGATCAATATTTTTTGTAATACAGAAATCTATTGTATCTGGTTTTTTATTTCTGTCTGAAGGCCAATATGTTGGTTCACCAGTAGATATATGTTGTAAGTTATCTTTCCTTATGGCTTTGGGCAGTTCTCTACCTTTTGAGGTTATTATTCTTGAACCCCACATTAAATGTTTTGCATTATAATCTCCTCCTGCTATAAATCTATTACCTAGCGTACTGAAGAATTCTTGAAATTGTTCTGCCTTGTTGTTATGTTTGGGTGGGCAATAAATCGCAGAAATTGTTAATGGTCCATGGGCTTCCTCTATGGTTATACTGGTGGCTTGCAGGTAGTCTTTGCGGAATTTTTCTTTTTCGAAATGCTTTATATCATCTCGAATTATTATGGCTGTACCTCCATGTGCTTTATCATCAGGGTGATTTGTATGATAAATCTTATATTTAGGAACTTTCAGATAATTCATGTCCGTAAAGTGTGTTTCGGAAACCATCATAACGTCAATATTTTTTTCATTTACGAACATTTTTAGTTCCCTGGCGTGTTGTTGGAGCCCATTGGCATTCCAGACGGCGATTTTGTAGCTATTGGTTTCAGGCATTAGGCAAGTTTGCTTACGACGGTTGTAAGTAGACCAAGCATCGTACTCATTTGATCCATTAGTTTGGCCATCATATTTTCTAATCTTGAGATGTTGCTAGTTTCAGTAGGTTGAAATATTGTCTCTCGTTTTTGTGCTGAACCATTTTCAACTATTTGGGCATAAGTTATGTCTGGTTGACTTGTTCTGGTGGGTAGTGGTAGATTGGTAGTAGTGGATTGTTTTTGTTGATGCCTTTTTTCCCTTAAGGCAGGATAGAGTTTCTGCTGTAGTTGCTTGTGAACTGCGCAACCCTTGTAGTTCGCTGGATGATTTCCATTACAGTTAACACATTTCACTTTTTCATCGCGAACTTTACGAGTACAATCTCCTGTCTTATGTTCTCCTGCACATTTTACGCATCTATATGATTTGCGACAGTAAGTCTTTGTGTGCCCGTGCCCTTGACACCTTGTGCATTGTGGTATAATTCTCTTTATATGTGGTGGTTCGCATTTAATAATATTATTTTCCAATTTGGTGATTTCATACACCGCCTTATTATTTCCATTAGGTTTTATGTCTATATAAAACATAGGCAGAGGTTTTTTTGTCGTGTGATGTCGTATATTGTGAATATTTACGATCTCGTGGCCTTTTTCAGCTAGTGCTACCTTGATGGTGTTAAAATCCGTCCCGTGGTGTAATCCTTTTAATACGAATTTAAATGTTCTCTCGGATTTTGGCCTGAATGTATGATATTGGGTGTTTCTTTCATCTAATTCTTTTATAAGAACTTTAAAGTGATCCGATTCGAATAATTGGATTTTAATTGTTTCATAGCTCACTGTTTTAATTGTGTAGTTTGTAGTAATGGTTTTCAATAAGTCATGGATGTTTCTTATTATTCCTACCTTATAGACTGTTATTGGTGGTGGTTTGGGAACAACTTTTTCAGGACTTGGTTGTATGTTCTCTTCAATTTCTTCCGACAGGTTGCTAAAACTGTTTTTTGTCTCTATCGGTTTCTGCAACCAATAGTCACTGATTCTTGTTTGTTTCCTCGCGATTTCTTCTTCTGGACTTCTCAATCGTTTTTTGTTAATGACTGTAGTCCATTCTGATGGTGGAGTTTGCGTTATTGCTGTTTGTTCTAATCTTATATCAAAGTGTGCAGGTGATTTGGTTGAATCGCTATGGTTTGCCATTTTTTAATTTTTAATATTTTATTTAATTTACTTCCACAGGATAAAAAAATAAAATAAATACATTGTTTATTTCACGTACTTCATTTTTCACTTACGTTATTTTAGCACTAGTTTTTTACTATAAATACTATAAATGAATTTCAAAAGGACTGTTGTAAAATAAGATGAAATAATTTTAAACACTAATAAAAATGAGATGCAGTCCTTTTGTCTGGTCACGTAAACACGTATTCACTACACTTTAGGTCCACTGAGAGACGGATAGCCGCGTCTGTTATGCGTTTTTAACACTCAATTAAATAACCGTAATAAAATACTGGGTTTTTTTAAAGAAAGGTATCTTTTTATAGCTTGGACCGTATTGAAAATACGTCTTCACCCTACGAAGGTTGGAACTGAACAACACATTATTTTATTTACACTTCATATACATGCTTAAAATAATTCCTGTCTATAGCCTCATTCGCATTTCTTTTTTACAAGTACATCCTCATAGTTATACACTAATACGGATTATGAATTCGATCAAAAGGGCCCTATTTTCTTAAGGAATCTCATTTGAAAAAACACAAAGCTCTACCAATTATTTTACTAAAGATGGCCATCTAGTATTTTGTATCAGTGCTGCTACAAAAGCTGAATTTCCAAGAAAAACCTGAAGAATTGAGACCTTTTATTGATTCGTCTAAAACTAGATTGATTGAAACCGTCTCACTCCACAATGGCAATGTACCCGTTAATGCCCTACTTCATATATGCAACAAATATGAAAGATGATTATGAAAATAAGAAGGTATTACTTGGAAAAATAAAATACTCTTAATGATTGTAGAATATTGAGGAATACATATTGATGTATTTTCTCGCACTCGTCTTGCTTTTTAATTAATCCAAGTACATAGGAAAAGTAATAATAAATTAGTTGTAAATTAAGATTATACTAAGCATATCTAATAAAGATGTTATAAAAAAATGATTGTAGAATATTTGCTCAGACTTATTGAATTGCATGGAGGATATACTGAGACTTGTTGCTTTTTATGCGAATGGGACAGTTAAGCAAGAGATAAAAATTGGGTAGTGGTACCAAAACTATTAGTTCCAAGTGACAATGATTTTCTGCAACCATTTTACATAAAGCTGAGACTCGTGCAAATTTTTATAAAAGCTATGGATATATAGACCTTTACCACCTTAAAACAAAATCGAATCACTGACTCGAAATTAAAGGTTCTGCCTTCTGGCCATAGGTTCAGGTCCTTATGCAGATATTCATTAAGCATTAAGATATTAATTAACATATGGAAAATCAGCCACAGGATTAGTAAGTCAATTCGAACTGACCTCATAATTCTTTTATACGTACTGATTTTGTAATTATACTTTTCCAATTTTTTTCACAATATGTATATTTTATATTACCAGTTGTTTTAATAATGAAGATGGAAGAAGAGGAAAATGAATAGTTTTTTTACAGCATATGATTCTCTCCTTCACAGTCAACAATAATGCTACATTATTTACATCATCTTTTGTGACATCTCGATTGAACCAGTTCTTAAAAAATCATAAAAACTGGGAACTCGTTGTTTTGAGATAAACAAAAGAATAAAAATCGCCCTGTATATATTAATTACCGGAATCAGTGACTGGGACAAGAGGCTCCGCGTTTCCCATTTACACGTTATCATCTTTGACGGAGCACAAAGCCTAACGGCTCAAAATAATTCGATTTCCATTCATTTTTAATTAAAATAATGACGGCAACAGGGGCGAAAAACGCGCAGCGCCGAAAGGAGTTCCGGGGTACAAGTAACACGAGCGCCGGAATTAACACGCGTTCGAAGCTCGTTGTTTACGATCGACAAAACTTAATTAAAAACAATACGGACGACAATATCGATTGTGATTTAGTCGGATGAGCGGGGCGAGGGGCTGGAGGGTCTGAAGGCGATTGATAGTGGAAGGGCCCGCGGCGTGGGGGGACACGTCGGGGCGGCTTAAAAAGTAAAATCCACATTTTATTAATTTTCAATCTCCGTTCTTCACTATTTCCGATCGGGGAGATGAAGGGATTGTTTGCGGTTTAAGCCTTCATTAATTACGCAACCCTTGCTGTCTACGGAACGGATTATGACACGACCAAAAAATAATTAATCATTATATAGTTTCAATAATTATTTTTTAGTTTTTTAGACTGATTGGAGATCAATTTATTAAAATAAAATCCCAAAACTTAGATTTCTCATTATTTTAATTATGGGGACTTGAACGAGAAGTAAAAACTGATGACTTATTATTATTATTATATTATTATTTGACATAATCAACCAATTGTTCCATAGCATTTTACAAAATCAGTGTTACTAAATTATAATATTTTACTAATAATTCATATTTTACTCACAAATTTTTGTAATGTCTGCTGTTACTTTACTTTATCAAGTAATAAATAATTGTATAAACTAATCGAATAATATAAACATGATATTAACCTCTAAAATACCATCTAACGTCTACGCTCGTAAACAAAGACGCAGCCACCGATTTTCTTTGCCATCACCAAAAACCCGAGAGAGGAGAAGCACAATATACGTGAGTTTCCACCAGTTCCTATATCCTTTTGCGAAATGGGCATGCTCAAAAGGTGAGATTGATGTTAAGATATTATTTTCTTACCTTATTTTTCACATCGAAGATAATGGGTTTACTAACTTGTTGATCACTGGCTAGATGGTTACAATGTGTGCAAGATTATAGATGTGACTGATTTTGCTAGGTAAGAGTTTATTAATAATTAAAACGACACTGTCATTTTATTCTGTTATGGCTCTAATAGTCTCGAAAAGACAAGATGAGTGTACTCTGTATATATTTTATATTATTTTCAGGGCACTGGAAATTATAGAAATGTAAACTTATAAGAATATAAACTTAGAGAAAGAATTTGTTTAATTATAATTCGGATCTGCATTTCAAAATCGTCTATACTTTTGAGCCTTACGTTTAAACTGAGATGTTGTGTGATGCAATTTATATCTAAAAGTGTCCCAGTATCCAGTGATGAGATGCCTTTCGAAATGTAAAAGTCAGGTAGGTCTGGCACTTTTGACTCGTTGAGATTTCACTGAGTAATTTCATCATGTCGCCAGTGATTGGCTCGTTGGTTATAGTTTCCTGCTTTTTTTCTATAGTTTGTTTATCATAAAATTTTTTGTCACAGAAATATATATAGTGATGAAAAAAATATCTACTTCTATAATATCAGGTCCAACAGTATTTTGATTAATATTTGTTATACCAATCCGAACAAATGCCGTTTTAAAATGAAAAATTAAAAAAAAACAGATCGATAAAAATATAATATAAAAAGAGTTAAAAACCATAGAACTAACTGTTTTTATTACATTTATAGTAACAGCACACCATACCGAAATATCTTCAACATTTGCCAATATACCTTTTACCTTATCGTATACAATAAAGGTTACAAATATTGTAAACTAACAGTAAAATTCACAACAATTAAATAGCAATCTTTATCAAGCAAGACTTCAACATGAATAACAATTTGTGTAAATCAGGTAGCAAATTTTTTTACCAATACAATTTTCACTTCTTTCCTCATATATTTCTAGTGCTGACTAAGACCGTATCTGGTAATTTTTTATTGGCTTGTTCAACAAAAAAATGTATTGATGCAAGTTATTTGACAATGTTATTGTAAAAATTATGGAATGGACAATTAAAACGTTTCAATTGCACGATATACATTAGAGTGAAGAAAATATACCAAATAGTGACGATTTGATGAATAGCAACCAAAAATTAATATGTATGATATATATTAAAATTACTGGTATGCTCTTGTTATAGTAAAATCGAGGAACTAAAGAGAAAGCTTAGATATTTATTAATAAATCAAACATGAGATTCTATCTTGTCTATATATATAATATCAGTCCCACCTAGTTGATCTATGAATTATTCTTTTGTATTTATTAATGTAACCTTTTAAAATTACTTGTTGGTAAATTAATTTTTCTGACTTGTAGACTCAAAAGAATCCCACTTACCGCACTTAAGTAGACTTAAGCCAAAATATTAATTATAAGGATCTTAACCAATACACATTTGTTTGAGTATATGAACCTCTTCGGAATAATTAAGTTTTTAATAAACGACATTTTACAAATAACTTTGTAAAGGGCAACACAATTTGGATCTATATATATTAAATGTCTTTGCATTAAAACTTTTCACTTAATATATTCACATTTATCTTCAATGTAAATTTGCCATCGCCCGGTATAGAGAAATTTTGGGTTTAAGCTGTAGGTAATATTATTATGAGTCGTTCTATTGTATTGTATATATATATATATATATATATATATATATATATATATATATATATATATATATATATAATATAACAGTAGTCTAGCTAGTTTGGGTCCTTCCTTCCAAGGAAAACGACGTATTGTTTTTTATTTTCGCATGTATGCTTTATACACAACACTTTTGAGATTGAACATACATGCTATTAAATTCTAATGTTTACAATAAACCCACAATAATGCTGAACGTTCTCTCTATCAGGTACAAAATAGTGGGGTCAAAAACAAACTGAAACAAACAATCACGTTATTCAAATCAGTCCATCAAATGACTTTGTAGGAGAATTCAAACGAATCAATCAAAAAAATGGTCTCAGTGCCTGCAATGACGGGACCATGCAAAACGTTTCCTCTGTTTCGCCATTATAACTTAAACATCTATATAATATCTTTATGAGCTCGATGTCAGTATAATAAAATGACAAATGTGTCAAACCAAAACATAGCTTGCTGTTAGAAAAACCAGTACTGACTTTCCAGTACACCTGCTAAACTGGACACTTGAGAAATCACATACCATTAAGAGATAAACAAGGGCAGAAAGAACAAAAAAAAAACAGAAAAATAAATGCCTATCAAATAAAACCGCTTCGCCGCCACAAAAGCCGAGAACGCACGGAACAACGACCGAATTAGCAGGCATTCATCCATTACGACGGGTCCCAACTTAATTAAAAAACAAACCCCGACGACTACGATTCAACCCGGAAACCCTGGAGGGGAAGGAAAAGCCGCACCGGTGCGGGGTGGTCCGTTTTCTCGCGCGCGAATATCGACGTCCCATTCGTCCTCTCCGTTTCCATTTCGACCTTTTCAATAACGACTAAGATTTTTACTTTCGGCTCTTCATTAATTAAAAAAGTTCAAGATGCTGGAAAGAGGACCTCATCCACGGTCATAATCAACATATAAATTAAAGCAAAATTCATATTAAAATATTAATTGGTTTACACAAAAGTTATGTATTCAACAGGGCTCACATTCATAGCAGACTAGATAGAAAATGGATATGCTCCGAAATCTTTCTGTTTTTATTCAAAATGTATAGTTCAGAATTAGAGAAATAAACCAAAATTTGTTCTATCATTCTGCTGTATTTCTAATTCATGCTATCATGGCTAAATACTTTCTCCGAATTTTGAATGTATTCATTACAAATTATAGATAAATAAAATATCAACATTAATATATTAAGTTAGAACTTCTAAACTGTATAGAGTTAAAATATTTTAGACGCTTGCATATAATATATTCTCACCAGCCTGAATAATATGAAAATGCGAAACATCAATGTGAAGGAACTATTACCAATTCTAGACTACCTATATACATGTTAAGAAATGTGAAAGATTTTAAAACAGAAGAACTATTAATATGTTTTTAAACTCTTTTTTTTATGGAGAGAAGAAGAAACTTGTTGAAAGGACATTGGGGATTTAAATACATTCAAACATTAACAGAAATATAATAATAAATAAAACAATGTAAAATAACATCTTTGAATACAGTTTTTGTAGTCAGATCCATTAACAATCGTGTGATATAATATATCCTTCCTAAATAATCCACTACAGAGATACATGTGGGCGTTGTCCTTCCTGGACGTTGTAAGTTAACCCATTCTTAACATAAAGACCACACTTACGCTTCAAATACATAGTTTTTGTAATAAGGCCCTTTAACAGTTGCGCGATATAACTTACATAGTATAATCATGGATTACTCAAAATTGAAACCTGCCGAAGCCAATCAAATACCTTTAAAAATCACGATGATGTTGTTCCATCAGATACTTGAAGCTCGAAGGCTTTTTTGACCGTTTTAAGATTTGTTGGACGAAACCCCAGCTAAACCTCTAAAAAACTTTTTGAAAGATTCAACATTGTGATTCCATTCCTCGTCAATCAAAAAGCGCGTCATTTGCGTTCCATGTTATAAGTCGTATAAGAATGAATTACTCGTTTTTATTTTTCTTTAACTTGTTCTGGGATTTTTCTAACTTCTCTACCCTGTTCACTGAGTAATTTCATGATGTCGCTCGTGATTGGCTCTTTGGTTATAGTTTCATGCTATTTTTCTATAGTTTGTTTATCATTAAATTTTTTATCACAGAATTATAAATAGCGATGAATAAATGATCTATTTCTGCAATATCAAGTGCAACAGTATTTTAATTAATATTTAATATACCAATCGCAACATATGCCTTTTTAAAATGAAAAATTTATAAAATACCAGATCAGTAAAAATATAATATAAATATAGTTAAAAAGCAAATAACTAACTGTTTTTATTACATCTATTGTAACAGCACACCGCACCTAAATTCGTATACAATAATTTTATCCTATCGTATACAATAATAGTTACAAATATTGTAGACTAACAGTAAAATTCGCAACAATAAAATACCAAGCTTTATTAAGCAAGGTTTCGACATGAATAACAATTTGTATATATCAGGTAGAAAATTGCCAATACTTTCTATGACGATAGCAATATCGAGAGGTTTCTCGCCAAAAATTAAATTTGAATTCAATAGTCCAATACTGTCCTTTCTAGGAACCACCCTATTGGGTTGATTTGGAAGTAATTAGCAGATTTTATGGTCTACTTCGTACCTTTTCCCTTCCTCATATATTTTTAGTGCTCACTAAGACCGTATCTGTTAACGTTTTATTTGGTTGTTCAACACAAAAATGTATTGGTGCAAGTTATTTGACAAAGTTATTGTAAAAATTATGGGATGGACAATTAAAACGTTTGAATTGCATGATATACATTAGAACGGAGAACACATACCAAAAAGTAACGATTTAATATGCATAGCAACCATGAAAAAATGAATAGCAACTAGAATAGCAGTGTAAAGAACCGTTACAAAATCTAAACTACCTATATACAAGTTAAGAAATGTGAAAGGTTTTAAAACAGAAGAACAATTAATACTGTCTTTTTATGTAAAGGAGAGGAAACTTGTTGAAGTGACACTGGGGATTTAAATATATTCAAACAATAACCAAACTGTCTATGTTTAGACGTCTCACTCATCACCACTATTTAGTAAAATAACATCTTTGAATACTCAATTTTTGTAGTTAGATCCATTAACAATCGTATAATCCACTACAGAGATACACGTGGTCGTTGTCCTTTCTGGACGTTGTAAGTT
This sequence comes from Rhynchophorus ferrugineus, assembly GCF_030347505.1. NCBI lineage: Eukaryota > Metazoa > Arthropoda > Insecta > Coleoptera > Curculionidae > Rhynchophorus > Rhynchophorus ferrugineus. The sequence goes on along the minus strand of NW_027472580.1, from coordinate 81,062,760 downwards.
TACGTCGGCCAGATTGCCTTACAAAATGTGAAAGGGTTTAAAGATGAAAAACAATTGTTCTAGTTTTAGTGCTGTTATATTTTATGTAAAGTAGAGGTGGCTTTTTTAAAAACGGTATAAAACAACACAGATCCTTTAAATCTATTCCAATATAAATGAGGCTGCCTATATCTAGACAGGTCACTCACTACCACAACTAATTCTTAACATAAACACCACACCTAGTTTTCCAATACATCGTTTTCGTAATCAGGCCCGTTAACAGTTGCACGATATAACATAAATAGGATAATCATGGATAACTCAAAATTGAAGCCTGCCGAAACCTATCAAATACTTTTAAAAATCAAGTTGATGTTCCATAATATCCTTGAAGTTCGAAGGAATTTGAAGTTCAACCTCTAAAACAAACTTTCTGATAGATTCAACATTGTGATTATTGTCAAGCTTGTGATATCTTGTCAATCAAAAAGAAGAGTTTTCTGCGGTATATTATGAATAATCATGACAAGTGGTTCTAGTAAAATCAATCACATCAAAATCAATCACAAGCACATAAATCTTCATCTACATTAACATCAAGTCTTGAATCATGAATTATCAATACCATGAATTATTCCTGTACTTATGAAAGAATCACCAAGGTGAAGCATCTTACGAGCTCGTTAAAAAATGAAGTGTTAGTGTAGATGTTTACTGATCTATATTGAATAAATAGAATGAGGTATTGTAGCAAAAGTATTAGCAGTGAAGATTAGCAGATGCAAAGTTATCTTATTGCGTGATAAACCTTGTCTATAAGTTGCAACTCTTGTGAAAAATAAACTGAAAAATATAAAATAGTTCTGTCATGCTCCGCGCACTCGCCAGGCCCAACGTCTTTTGATTACCATATGTTCAGATCTATGCATCCTGGCTTGACTGGTGTATAGCTTCAAAATGCCACAGAAATGCGAAAATGATGAATTGAAAAAAGTTATAAAAAATGTCCATATTGACATATATTATAGCAAATTTCCTTAATAAAGACCATAGTTTTAAATATTATTTATTTATTTCAATATATGAAAGGTTGAACTTTGGGTAAATAACTTTTTATTTAATATTAACGGATATATTTATAACATAACTAGCTAGCCCGGCAGACTTCGTACTGCCTCAATCGATAAATAAAAGACCCAATAATCGGTAATTAATAAAATAAATGCTTGGTATGAATGAATTTTTATTATTATTTTCGATTAATTACACATGATGTTTCATACTTTAAAAAGTTTTCCTGAAATGCTCGTCTTCAAGGTTTCAATTAGATATTTACAGACACACACAGTTATGATACAGTTTGTTAATGGATTTAAAGCTTTCTGATAAACTATATTTTTTGTTTTGTTTTGTGGTGCGTCAATAAACATAGATAACGTTTTCCTACGCGCGAATGCGCGACGTATACTTGTCCATGCGTGAAACGGGGAAACTCCAAGTTGATTCCGCAAACTTCCAACGACTGGTTTTAAGATTTATATATGGTCATCGTAAAGGCCAGACTTACTGGAAATTGTAAACGTTTAAAATCGAATGGTAAATCCGTTGGAATTATCGGTATACGCGAGATCAAGACATCCTCTCCTATGTATTTTGCTTTTACGATTGTTGCCTCAATGACGTAATTCATAATCTTTTTCACATCCAGTCTGTTCCATTGTACAGTCGAGGTTGACAACGGATCTGGCGGTGGTGCCAATTGTGGCAATTTTACTTTGCCTCCAGCACAGCATAATCCAGTACATTCACCACTGTATTTTAACGCCTTGCAATATTTACCTATTGTTGTAATTTCCCCAATTGTTACCGATTTGTCGGCACAATGATCCATTGCCGTATCATAGTGGAATGTAGCTCGTTCCAGGATCAGAGGAGCACTGTGTCTGTAGAAACGCTCAATTTCATTATGTCGTACTCGCTGTTGGTGTGTTTGATGTGCTCGAACTCGTTGCATTCTAAGCCTATGTACTTCATTGTCACACTCTATTGAACGCAATTCTGACATAGCGATACGACTCTTTTCTTGATTTGTCTCTCTCTGGTAATCAGTGCGGTAGCTCTTCACACATTTCTTTAACTGTGACGACCTAAGTCAGATTATCTTCTCCTCGGTAAGTGAGAAAAGTGACTGAGAGTGTAAAAAAGTGAAAAAAGTTCTCGCGCACCTAGCAGTAAAGTGTCACTATCACAAAAAAACAGCAAAAAAAATAGAGCACATAGTTTGAATTGTGACTATCACAAAAGATCACCGAAGTTAAGAAAGTTCTCACGCACGTAAATTGTCGGATTCTATCCTCGACATCAAAGAATAAACAAAATTGTTGTTTTTATTTAATTTCGAGCATTTTCATAATTATTCACCTTTTAAACAAAAGCCATAGAAATTAAATAATTCTGGAAAAATTTTTTAAATTGGCTTGTGCTAAAAATAAGATACTATTAGAATGGAACTTTCAAATAAATTAGAGATATAATTCTTATAATAGATGTTTAAAAGGTAGATTTTTGATGTTTCGCTGGGTCATTTGCTTCTCGCATTTATGCTATTTTATAAAATAAACATAATTAAGTTAATTACTGGAGAATTTTGACCAATTATTAGTTAAACTGAAAATAGGTGTATACTATTTTTTATAATATGTTTAAAAGTTATAGAGGAATACTTAATTAATATGTATTAATAATTTTCATATATTTAATGTTTTTTATTCATTAAACATAAATATTGCGAAATGATTTTCTATGAAAACATCCCAGAACACCAGTGCAATAAAATAGTCTAAATATAGACTTTAAACATTGTTAAATGCAATGTAAATAAATATTAGCTATGGTAACCACTTTATAGTCAAAATATTAGTGATATTTATGTCCTGATTCAAATAATTTAGAATAGTATCTACTTTGGATCCACTAAAATGGCACAAAATGAAAGGTTACTAGTTAAATTATTTTTACCTGTTGATCCCGGCAACTGTTTCTAGACTCAACGATAATTCTTGGCTACACATTACATATTATTTGAATAATTAAATAGAACACGTATCATTAGTTTCAAAAAGACTCAACTCACCAAAAGATATTGTGTTCAATCATTACCTCTATTACATTAATACAGAACATTTTCAAGATTACGCAATATGTAGATAGAGATTTATTAACATACTAGTACTATTTGATAATTAAATAAAATAATTAAATAAAATAATTAAATAATATAATTCTATTTGTCAATATACATCCAAAAATAACGTCAGGTAAATAGATTTAGATTGTTAGATTAGATTAGAGTTAATATTGTTTGGGCTATGCTAAAAATTACTGTGCAATAAAACCGTAGACTAAGTCATCAACTCTTACTTTAGGTATACAACGTCAACCGCTTTATAAACTCCAATTGGTATGGAGAGAAACCCAACCATTTTCAAACACGAAGAAATAATCCGTTCTGGGTTTAAAAACTATACAATTCTCCAAACCACAGTTGGTAAAATATTCGACGCCATTTATGACATGGGCTGGGCGTTTATTTTGCTATTCGAAAATGAACACTTCTGTTCAAAAACAAGATTTATTATAATTTCAGGATACAACATTATACAGAATTTATATTGAGGAGTGCAACAGGGATTATTGTATTGCAATTAGTAAGGTTACATTCACTACAACCTTCTTTGAAATTGTTACCACATCTTATTCTGGAATATTATTATAAAATTTTTTATTTGATAGTTCTAAAAAAATTGTAAATTTGTCCTAGGCACATGTATCAGCCTACATTACCTATGGAAAATAATTTAAATTATACAAATATCGTTTTTTCGAAATCGTAAATATATTATTTTATTAACTCAGTGTTATAACCAAAATTACATATTATCAAAAATTACTGTTGCAGTAGGTACCGAAACTAATCCACCATATTTGCTTATAAAATTATCAAAAAATAATTACACATCAAACAATTACACTTTCAAAACCATTATCTAGCCCATAAAAATGTTGACAGCTAACAGTTTCGTTTATTTACATAAACTTTAAATTGGGAAATAAGCAAAATTCTAATAAAATATTAATAACTCATAAATATAAAACTATAAAATAAATAATGTATGACGTCAGGACGTCCTAAAGTTGACGCATCGACATTTACTTTTAGGTTTACTACATTTGCCAGTCCATAAACCCCAATTGGTATCACTAATGTTCTCAACGAATATTACGGACAATGGAGAATATGACAAAAATTATTTATATTTATTTCTATTGTGCTTTTATTAAAGCTTGGTGTTTATCATATTCTTAATATTGTTTTCAATTTTAATAGAATTTTTATTTGTATTTAAGTATAATGTAATAAATAAACAAAATAAGAATTAACCTTATTTGTTAATATACTCCTAAAAATAATGCTAGGTATACCTTAGAGTTAAGTAAATATTATTCTGACTATGCTAAATATTCTATATATATATATATATATATATATATATATATATATGTTGTCACCTGACTTCACATGCTGTAAACGACGAAATAACAGGAACTTGATATAAAGGATCGGGAAGTAAAAGTATTTTCTGAAATTACCAAATAATCATTCGGGACTATTTCGAACCAACAATCAGTCAAGGTTTGTAGAATTTCAAAAATATACATTCAAAACTACAGAACTAAAATGTAATGGAAGTGAAATATTATTAAAAACAAGTTTGTTTTTATTTATATTTAGTTTTATTATCATAATTATATCAATTCCCTATAAAAATATGCTAGATTTGGAATTGGATTAGTTTCATTAATAAAATGGGATACACATTTAATTTGCCGAAATTGAATATATTTTTGGCTTTCATTATACATAATAAAGTTTTAAAAAATTTAAAGACCAACTGTAAAAAGGCATTTTCGACTCAATCAATACATATTTACATTATTTTTCACAATATTAATTTCTCGCTATTTTAGTTATCAGATTCCTCTTCCGTAACTGAGATTGCGTATTCTGGAACAGAATAAGGACAGGAGCCTCCTTCCAATCCAATGTTAGAGGATTGAGGACGACTTGACAATTCATGAACTTTTCGATCCTCAGTCTTGGTATACGGATTCCGACCGGAATATCCCTCCAAACGATCACATGATTCCTCGTTAGTGCTAGAGTCGTCACTCGATGACTGTTCTCCATAAGATGCATCTTCTGCCGACTGTTCTTCTTGATTAGGTGATTCTTTTGGCTTTAAATGGAGTCCGCAATAACACTCCGAACCGTCCTGCGATAATTCATCGTTGGAACTTGAGTCTACACCTGATGATTCTCCATTTGAACTGGAATTTTCTTCTGAACCAATTGATACTTTGCGAATAGCATATTCACAGCAATAACACAGAGAATCATATCCTTCCCAACTTGATTTTTTTAGACCACATGATTCTTTGCCCATTAAGTAATGGCCGCAGCAACACATTGAATCATCATGCGATGATTCGTCCTTCCAACTTGAATCTACTTCAAACAATTCTTCTTTCGAGCATGACTCTTCTTCAGAGGATTCTTGTTCTCTACGTGATATTTTGTGCATATAGTGCTGTCCGCAATAACACGGGGATCTGTCACGCCAAGATACATCACTTAGATATACAGGCGATATCTTATTATCAGAATTTTCGTTTTTATTAGTGTTCATTTTGACGAAAACGAACTGTTCACCTCGCTAGTTTATTAACGACTGATTCTGTTACCTAGGGTAGTGAATGCTGGTTTAATTTTATAGCAAATTTTAGTGTGGGGAGGGAGTACCAGGTAATAAGCCCATATATATACTGTAAATAAGCCAAGATATAATTACGACAGGTAGATGAGAGAGCTTTTGCAATAACAGCCCTCTCATCTACCTGCCGTAATTACATCTTGGCTTGTTTACAGTTTATATCGGTTAATTACCTAGTACCCCCTCTGCACACCAAAATATGCAATAAAATTAAACCGGCATTCACTAGCCTAGGTAACAGAATCAGTCGTTAATAAACTAGCGAGGTGAACAGTTCGTTTTCGTCAAAATGAAAACTAATAAAAACGAAAATTCTGATCATCAGATATCACCTGTAATCAGTTCTTTCAGTTTTTCTCATTTGATTAATTGTTGATGCACTTGGATGCTCATCATATTTGTCGTCATATCCATCTTACTAATACTAAATTAATCAAAACATGTTTGGCTTGACTATTGTTATAACAAATTAAAAGGCTGTTTGATGTAACAGTTTTAAAAGAAAATTAATTAGTAAGTATTTTTAGTACTATTAATAAATACATTTTTAATAAATCTGAGCAGTAACTTATTTCTGCATTATGAAAATCATTAAATAGTATCGACACATGTATTTTTCGTTTAACAGCTGACAAAATATATAGAAACAATATGGCTAAAAATATATAGACATCATTAAAACAAAGCAAAGCATGAAAAATTTTTGTTGTAGAAATCCTCCAAAATATTTTAATTCCTGTTACTTATTTTGCTTTATTTTGTAATGACTTCAGACAATATTTTAATCTTTCTTTATTTTACGCTTTAAATATAATTCAGTCGCATTTAATTTCATTAATATATTATTTTTCAAAAGTTCGGCTTGCCATAGATACAGGTTCGAATTGTCCTAGGGCATGGTTTTAAATTAACTTTCAAAGGTCTGGATATAATAAGGCAATTAAAGAAAAAAAACATTTAAAGAAATAATTTACGACTTATTGCACTCAAATCTTAATAATCTCACGTTAGGATTTATTTACTACATACTTAGCAAGATGAATAAATTTGTCGTTAAATTTTGTACAACTAAATGATTTCAGTTTTTTGTTAATTTATTTAAATATTCAGAATCAAATGTCTTGCATTTACTATAAGTATTCCCACAACTATTCTGGACTTGGTAGACATCGATTCTTCACTGTCCTATTAAGTTCATGTCATACTAATTCGATTATTTTAGAGGCAGAAAGCTCTAGTGATTGTGATGACCATATCATTATCCTAAAATATTTTAAGATAGTCTTCTTTATTTAAGTTTCTATCAATTATTTAGGAGGGTTTATTATTACCAAAGCATCTCCTAGCCATTAATCTGCCATGCTTAACAAGCTGCACAGTGGACCTCCTGCTCCAGAAGGATAGAATACAACTTTACATTAAACCCCAAACTTTTCTACAATTTGATGCTTAAGATATCCTTCCTGACTGAAAATACAAGTAGCTTTCTACTATTCTAGACAGATAATACATAAATACACTTGCTTTTAGCCATTGTATACGCCAATAAAAAAGGCCAATTAAAAAATATCGATATATCAATAAAGCCCAGTCACTTTATAAAGTGTACTAAAATACGATCAACAGTTAAACTATAATTAATACTAATACTAATACTATAATTCGTACATTATTTCTTAACACCGGGTTAATATTTCAGTTTTAAGCGAAATCTACGCTCAGCTGCACGCTGGTAAGGGGTCGTATTAACTCCGTAGAATTTTGAGATTTTTAATCAAGGAAAAGCCAAAGAACTGGTTCTCTGATTAGAATAGTCTGGAAGGAAACTTGAAATTAATATAAGCCCCGGCAGTATCTGCGTAGAGTTTAGTAGAGTGAAGCATTTGACGGAATTATTAGTACAAGAATTGGATGAATTTATGTTGGAAACTGTTCAGACACTGTACAATCAGATTCTGTGAAGAATTGCAGCTGTGTCAAATCAAAAGGTGGTTCAATACCTTATTAATGAATAAATATTGTGTACATTGATATATTCATCAATTAGTACTTATTAATAAGGTATTGAACCACCATTTGATTTGACACAGCTGCAATTCTTCACAGAATCTGATTGTACAGTGTCTGAACAGTTTCCAACATAAATGCATCCAATTCTTGTACTAATAATTCCGTCAAATGCTTCAATAAAGTTGCAGATGGAAACCTACTGCTCACCCTCTGGTCTGAAGCTTCTCGTGTAGTTTAGTTTTATCGAGGTGTTGCGATTATGGTGGCCCGAAAGATGCTGATCATATTCTGGTTTTCATCAAACTAAAGCTGAACTTATTTGGCAGTGTATTTGGCTTAGAAAATGGCTATGTTTTGTCGCAATATGCGAGACATAGCGAGAGCTTCGTCTGAATCATTGAATATTACAATATTTCTGACCAAATTATAAACGAACCTCGTCTATATTTGATTTTAGGAAGCATGCAGTCCAGATCGTAGGCCTTTTTTGTGATTCCTTATACAGAAGCCCGACCTATGAAGGAAATAATGTCACAATGACCATATTGTTTCGTTCATCAAGTGCTCAAGTTTTATGATCATCGCTGCATTTCTTTCACAACTTGCTTCCGTTATAAAAGCTATCGCAATTGCCTTTTCAGGAATGACTGTTTTTATTGAAACAATATAACTAACAAGTGAGTGTTGAGTTCTGCTGTCACATTTTCCGCGGTGGTTCTATATTATATAGCTATAATCCTTTTTAGTGTTTATCGGCCTCCTAATTAGCTGGACTAACTTTGGGTTTCATCAAATATTTCGCTTCGCCGATGATGTTTTACCATATCTTGTGTATGCTTCGTTACCGTGGGTAATGGTGTCCCTTTAACTCTCGCACAATAAATCGTATAAGACATGAAATATAACTTATAATACTTGGCATGTAGACTGAACAATACACACGGATTATTTACAAGGAAAGTGTGTTATCAATATGTAATATGTAAGAATATGTACTATATCGTACTGTGTTCATATTATTATGTGTACACCCTGTATATCAACAAAATAACTAAACATATATCTTGGTCTAAATAATATGCACTCAAAATAATTTCAGCTTAATTTACTAAAAATCTCGGCAACAAATATCAAGCAGGATAAAAGGGAGTCACATATTTTCAAATTTAACAGACCGTTATATTGACTCAAAAGTCAATGGAGAAAATGCTAAACTCTACGCAGATACTGCCGGGGCTTATATTAATTTCCAGTTTCCTTCCAGACTATTCTAATCAGAGAACCAGTTCTTTGGATTTCCTTGATTAAAAATCTCAAAATTCTACGGAGTTAATACGACCCCTTGCCAGCGTGCAGCTGGGCGTAGATTTCGCTTAAAACTGAAATATTAACCCGGTGTTAAGAAATAATGTACGAATTATAGTATAGCATTAATTATAGTTTAACTGTTGATCGTATTTTAGTACCCTTTATAAAGTGACTGGGCTTTATTGATATATCGATATTTTTTAATTGGCCTTTTTTATTGGCGTATACAATGGCTAAAAGCAAGTGTATTTATGTATTATCTGTCTAGAATAGTAGAAAGCTACTTGTAGTTTCAGTCAGGAGGGATATCTTAAGCATCAAATTGTAGAAAAGTTTGGGGTTTAATGTAAAGTTGTATTCTATCCTTCTGGAGCAGGAGGTCCACTGTGCAGCTTGTTAAGCATGGCAGATTAACGGCTAGGAGATGCTTTGGTAATAATAAACCCTCCTAAATAATTGATAGAAACTTAAATAAAGAAGACTATCTTAAAATATTTTAGGATAATGATATGGTCATCACAATCACTAGAGCTTTCTGCCTCTAAAATAATCGAATTAGTATGATATGAACTTAATAGGACAGTGAAGAATCGATGTCTACCAAGTCCAGAATAGTTGTGGGAATACTTATAGTAAATGCAAGACATTTGATTCTGAATATTTAAATAAATTAACAAAAAACTGAAATCATTTAGTTGTACAAAATTTAACGACAAATTTATTCATCTTGCTAAGTATGTAGTAAATAAATCCTAACGTGAGATTATTAAGATTTGAGTGCAATAAGTCGTAAATTATTACTTTAAATGTTTTTTTTCTTTAATTGCCTTATTATATCCAGACCTTTGAAAGTTAATTTAAAACCATGCCCTAGGACAATTCGAACCTGTATCTATGGCAAGCCGAACTTTTGAAAAATAATATATTAATGAAATTAAATGCGACTTAATTATATTTAAAGCGTAAAATAAAGAAAGATTAAAATATTGTCTGAAGTCATTACAAAATAAAGCAAAATAAGTAACAGGAATTAAAATATTTTGGAGGATTTCTACAACAAAAATTTTTCATGCTTTGTTTTGTTTTAAAGATGTCTATATATTTTTAGCCATATTGTTTCTATATATTTTGTCAGCTGTTAAACGAAAAATACATGTGTCGATACTATTTAATGATTTTCATAATGCAGAAATAAGTTACTGCTCAGATTTATTAAAAATGTATTTATTAATAGTACTAAAAAATACTTACTAATTAATTTTCTTTTAAAACTGTTACATCAAACAGCCTTTTAATTTGTTATAACAATAGTCAAACCAAACATGTTTTGATTAATTTAGTATTAGTAAGATGGATGTGACGGCAAATATGATGAGCATCCAAGTGCATCAACAATTAATCAAATGAGAAAAACTGAAAGAACTGATTACTGGTGATATCTGATGATCAGAATTTTCGTTTTTATTAGTTTTCATTTTGACGAAAACGAACTGTTCACCTCGCTAGTTTATTAACGATTGATTCTGTTACCTAGGCTAATGAATGCCGGTTTAATTTTATTGCATATTTTGGTGTGCAGAGGGGGTACTAGGTAATTAACCGATATAAACTGTAAACAAGCCAAGATGTAATTACGGCAGGTAGATGAGAGGGCTGTTATTGCAAAAGCTCTCTCATCTACCTGTCGTAATTATATCTTGGCTTGTTTACAGTATATATATGGGCTTATTACCTGGTACTCCCTCCCCACACTAAAATTTGCTATAAAATTAAACCAGCATTCACTACCCTAGGTAACAGAATCAGTCGTTAATAAACTAGCGAGGTGAACAGTTCGTTTTCGTCAAAATGAACACTAATAAAAACGAAAATTCTGATAAGATATCGCCTGTATATCTAAGTGATGTATCTTGGCGTGACAGATCCCCGTGTTATTGCGGACAGCACTATATGCACAAAATATCACGTAGAGAACAAGAATCCTCTGAAGAAGAGTCATGCTCGAAAGAAGAATTGTTTGAAGTAGATTCAAGTTGGAAGGACGAATCATCGCATGATGATTCAATGTGTTGCTGCGGCCATTACTTAATGGGCAAAGAATCATGTGGTCTAAAAAAATCAAGTTGGGAAGGATATGATTCTCTGTGTTATTGCTGTGAATATGCTATTCGCAAAGTATCAATTGGTTCAGAAGAAAATTCCAGTTCAAATGGAGAATCATCAGGTGTAGACTCAAGTTCCAACGATGAATTATCGCAGGACGGTTCGGAGTGTTATTGCGGACTCCATTTAAAGCCAAAAGAATCACCTAATCAAGAAGAACAGTCGGCAGAAGATGCATCTTGTGGAGAACAGTCATCGAGTGACGACTCTAGCACTAACGAGGAATCATGTGATCGTTTGGAGGGATATTCCGTTCAGAATCCGTATACCAAGACTGAGGATCGAAAAGTTCATGAATTGTCAAGTCGTCCTCAATCCTCTAACATTGGATTGGAAGGAGGCTCCTGTCCTTATTCTGCTCCAGAATACGCAATCTCAGTTACGGAAGAGGGATCTGATAACTAAAATAGCGAGAAATTAATATTGTGAAAAATAATGTAAATATGTATTGATTGAGTCGAAAATGCCTTTTTACAGTTGGTCTTTAAATTTTTTAAAACTTTATTATGTATAATGAAAGCCAAAAATATATTCAATTTCGGCAAATTAATTGTGTATCCCATTTTATTAATGAAACTAATCCAATTCCAAATCTAGTATATTTTTATAGGGAATTGATATAATTATGATAATAAAACTAAATATAAATAAAAACAAACTTGTTTTTAATAATATTTCACTTCCATTACATTTTAGTTCTGTAGTTTTGAATGTATATTTCTACAAACCTTGTCTGATTGTTGGTGCAAAACACTTGATGTATACCAGGCGTTTTGAAAAAATTGCAGGATTTTTGTAAATTTATTTGTTCACCTACAATAATGCTATTCGGTTCGAAATAGTCCCGAATGATTATTTAGTCATTTCAGAAAATACTTTTACTACTCTGGACTCCTTTATATATTCGATATGTTCATTTTAATCCGATATGAGTTGGAAAAATAACCAACACAATTTTATTTGTGGGAATCGACAAAAATCTTACGGAGTAATATTGGGACCAATATAAAGATCGATAGGCGATTACAATGTTCTTTTCAGTAAAAAAGACAATCGTTTTACATACGATGTTTATATCATAAATGTTATGATTATTTTCAGTCAATTTTTATCGCTTCTTACAAACAGTTCTATTTTGTAGATAATATTCTTTAGTTATAGTTTGATCTCGTTAAAAGTTGAAGGAACTGATGATGGACTATTATGCAAAAATCAAAAACTATATAATTGTAATTATAAAACCACGTTTCATTACCTTTTATTATAACTTTTAAATGTTTTCTACCATTTTTCATCGCCGCATCGATTCGATGTTTTGGTTTGTAATTTAACACTTTTTTTAAGTCAAGTTTCATATCCGTCAACCTAAAATAATCCATAGCATGAGGTAATTGATATTCCAAAAATATCAGAAAATTTTGCGATTTTCCGAAAAACCATAATCAGTTCTTTCAGCATTTCTTATTTGATTAGTTGTTGATGCACTTGGATGCTAATCATATTCACCGTCACATTCATCTTACTAATACTAAATTAATAAAAAAAAATTTGGCAGTGCTTAACTATGCTTAAAGCAGGCTGTTTTATGTACCAATTTTAAAACAAAATTAAATACATTTTTAACAAATCTGAGTAGTAAATTATTTCTGCATTATGAAAATCATCAAATAGTATCGACTCATGTATTCTTCGTTTAATAGCTCACAAAAGATAAACAATATGGCTGAAAAGTATGATATTACAATTTGTGACAAGAACTTCTTACTGACATAATTTTATAATTATACCTTGGCTATGGATAAGATAATTTATTTTCGAATTGAATGTATTGTAAATTGTACAAAAGTTCGAGGTTTAATGTAAAGGTGTACTGTGTCCTTCTGGAGTGTCCACTGATTGCTAAGCATGGCAGATTAATGGTTTTGAGATGCTTTGGTAATAATATACCCTCCCAAATAATTGATAGAAAACTAAATATAGAAGACTTTTTTAAAATACGTGAGGATAATGAAATGGTCATTTCAATCACTAGACCAAAACCATTCAGTTGTACAAAATTTAACGACAAATTTATTAATTTTTTTAGTATGCACTAATTATATTTCACCGACTCTAATTAAATTTTAATGTGAGGTAATTTCAATTTGAGTGCAAATAAGTAATAAATTATTTCTTTTGCTTTTTTTTTACTTTAATTACCTTATTATATTCAGACCTTTGAAAGTTAATGCCCCCATGCCCAAGGACAATTTAAATCTGTATCTATGGCAAATCGAACTTTTGATAAATAGTATATTAATGAAACTAAATATGACTGAATTATATTGAAAGCGAATTATAAGTAAAGAAAGATTAAAACACTTACTGAAGACAATGCAAAGTAACGCAAAATAAATAAGAGGATTTCTAAAATTTTGCAGATTTCATACAAGACAAATTTTTCATGTTTAGTTTTGTTTTAAAAATGTCTATGTATCAGCCATATTGTATTTTTATCTTTGGTCAGCGCTTAAACAAAGAACATATGTGTGGATACTGTTTGATGATTTTCATTTAATCACAAAAAAATACTACTTAGATTTATTTAAAATATCTTTATTAATAGTACTAACAAAGCTTAATTTTATATTAAAACTGGTACATAAAACCTTGTTATTTGCTTTAAGAATAGTTAAGCACTGCCAAACATGTTTTGGTTAATTTAGGTAAGATGGATGTGACGATGAATATGATTAGCATCCAAGGCATCAACAACTAATCAAACGCGAAAAGCTGAAAGAACTGATTGTGGTTTATTGGAACATAACAATTGTAAAATTTTCTAATATTGTAGGAATATCAATTGCTTCATATTATGGATTATTTTGGGTAGTCAGATATGAAACCTGTTTTAGCAACTTTTGTTCTAAAGGTGTTAAATGTAAAAATGGTTTAAAAGTTATAATAAAAGGTAATGAAACGTGGTCTTATAATTATAATTATATAGTTTTTGATTTTTGCATAATAGCTCATCATTAGTTCTTTCAACTTTTAACGAGATCAAATTATAAATAGAGGGTATTATCTACAAATTAGAACTGTTTGTAAGAAGCGATAAAAAGTGATTGAAAATAATCATAACATTTATGATGTAAACATCGTATGTAAAATGTTTGTCTTTTTTACTGAAAACAACATTGTAATCAACTATCTGCCTCTATATTGGCCATATTTGGCCCCTCCGTAAAATTTTTGTCGATCCCCACAAATAAAATTAAGTTAATTGTCATTTCTCAAATATATATCGGATTAAAATGAAGAAATCCAATCTCTTGAAGAGCCCAAAGCAGTAACAATATTTTCTGAAATGATTAAATAATCATTTAGGGCTATTTCGAAGAGAACAGCGTTATTGTAGATAAATAAATTAACTTACAAAATTGCTGCAATTTTTTCAAAATGCCTGGTATACATCAAATGTTTTGCACCATCAAAAATGAAGGTTTGGAAAATTCGAAAAACATACATTCTAAATTAGAGATTTAAAATTTAATTAAGTAATATGTTGTTAAAATAATTCGTTTATATTTATACATAGTTTTATTGTGGTAATTATATCATTTCCCTATATAAATAAATTTACTAATTAGATAAATTGCATTAATAAAGCTAAAGAAAATAATAGAGACCATCTGTAAAAACGCATTTTTTATTCATTTAATATATATTTGTATTATTTTTCACAATTTTAAACATTAATATAATTAGTTCAAATATATTTTATTACTGCTACAACAAAGGACAACATTTAATGTCATTTAATACATTAAAATAGGTTTCGATGATTCTACAACTTAAACTGCATTAATTTTATCGAAACCTATAAATTTTAATAGTAATATATAAAACTAAATAATTATTATATAAATAATATTAAAAATTAGGTACTGCTTCATCAACTATATTTAATGTTTGGTATAAATATACATAAATATGTAAAATAAATACATTTATTGCTTCCATAACTAGTAATTATTACTGATGAACACTTAAATATGTTTGAGATTAATATTAATGTATAACCAATTAATTAAAATATCTTGAACACGTTTTATAGCACTTTCTTCTACCTTTATAATCAAAGGTACTTATTTATTTTTCATCGATTACTGTCAAGAGATATATCCATTAGTTTCTTTTCTAAATATTCTTGGATAATTACAGTTTCTAGTGAAACTCCCTCTTTGGGCGTAGAGGTAAACAATGGTTTGCCATAAAATAACTCTTCGCGCGTCAACTTCTGCAAAGAATCTTCTTTTTCTTCTAGATTTGATATGTACAACGGCAGGTACATCGATTCTTCTGCATTTGAATCCTTAGGAGATAATGATGGTTTCTCGCTATTTAAGTTTTCAGACTGTTCTTCCGAACTTGAGATTGCGTAGTCTGGAGCAGAGTAGGGGCAGGAGTCTTCTTGGAAGCCAATGTTTGCTTTATCGTGTTGCTCATACTCCTCCTCATTCCAATTTTCACACGATGACGGACGACTTGAGGATTCATGAACTTTTCGATCCTCGGTCTTGGTATACGGATTCTGAACGGAATATCCCTCCAAACGATCACACGATTCCTCGTTAGTGCTAGAATTGTCATTCGATGACTGTTCTCCCCAGGATGCATCTTCTGCCGACGGTTCTTCTTGATTAGATGATTCTTTGGGCTTTAAATGGAGTCCGCAATAACACTCCGAACCGTCCGGCGATAATTCTTCCTTGGAACTTGAGTCCGCACTTAATGATACTCCATTTGAACTAGAATTTTCCCCCAATGATTCTACTTGACCACTTGAATTTTCTAGACCACATGATTTTTTGCCCATCAAATGGTAACCACAATAACACACCGAAACCTCATGCGATGATTCGTCCTTCGAACTTGAATCATCTTCCGACAATTTTTCTTTCGAGCTTGAGTCTTCTTCGGATGATTCTTGTTCTCTTGGTGATATTTTTGGCATAAAGTGTTGTCCGCAATAACACACGGAACTGTCACGCCAAGATTCGTCACTTGGATTTAAATCTACAGGCGATATCTGATTATCAGAATTTTCGTTTTTATTAGTGTTCATTTTGACGAAGACGAACTGTTCACCTCGCTGGTTTATTAACGACTGATTCTGTTACCTAGACTAGTGAATGCTGGTTAAATTTTTTATTTTATTACATATTTTAGTGTGGAGAGGTGGTACTAAGTAATAAACCGATATCAACTGTAAACAAGCCAAGATATAATTACGTCAGGTAGATGAGAGTGCTTTTGCAGTAATAGTAAAATGTTTCCATTTCTGTCGCAATACCAACTAAGTGAAATACGAAATATCGTTATTCTTTTTCTCTAAATTATTATCCTAACGATTTGTAACATTTATAAGATGAAAACGATTTAATTTAGGTTAGATACTCTTGTGATGCAGTAGTGCTGCTAAAAAACCTTTCAAAAAATTAAAAGTTAAAAAAGCCGAATATTGGAAACCAAACCAAACCGAAAATACCTGCATTATTTATTGCAACTAATATCACGTGATTTGTGTATTACAGCTCTTAAGTAAGAATTATAGTTAAAAAGTCCGGAATATTTGGAAAAATAGTGGCTGGGTATAGGTACAGTTTTTAGAATTAATATGATATAATAGGAAAAGAAGTAATTTCTGTTCTTAGTAGACGATTACAAAATCAGTCTTTAGTAATACTTCTTCTATAAAGGCATACTCTAGCGAGCTCGATAGGTAACAGTTCGTGTAAGGATTTAAATATAGATATTATGCCATTAATTTACAAAATCACAAGTTATGGATAGATATATTCACATAGACATCCAAACATATCTGCATATTTAATCTCACCGTACTGTTACAGAGTTGAAAATCGAACATGAAGTAGTTTTCAATCATTCACATAAGATAAGAAGACAAAAAATATCACGGTTAAGATTGCAATTAATAAAGGAAAAATCCTCTCAGATTATTATCATTCGGCCCACTCAACAATACACACAGACCAAACTCAAACTAAAACAATACTGTTAAAATTAATGGGATTTTTCTGAAAAATTAATATTCTTGTTATAATTAAAAATAAAGCTTATCTTTTTGCAGTATGATAATCCAATTTAATAAATTTTTATTAAAAAAATATATTATGACAAAATTATATAGTGATATAACTTTGTAATTATACCTTAACTATGTATAAGATATGAATTGAACGTAAAATTCAAATCAACTTTTGATTAGAACTAGAAAAATGCGGTAATTTTTTTTTAGTCAATTTAATATATCAGTCATATGGCAAACGTCGCAATGTTGTGGCAGCTGCACTGAGTTTTAGTACATTTAGACCCTGACATAAAAATAAAACTATATTTAATTACTGCATTTTCCTACAAAACAGTTAATATTATTTCTCTAGTCATAGATGTTTATGCAACGTTCATGTATATTCTGAATAATAACACACATACTCATAAAGTTTCCACACTTTATAATACAATTCCCTACAATTAAAAAGTATATTAATTGTATACTGACCTTTAGTGGTTTCCTCTTTCATCACCCTATCTTGGTAATCGTCAGCATTGAAACAAACACCAACATAAAACTTTTATTCAATCACAGTCACTTTCAGAAATACTAGTCAAGTTAATAACCAAGCGTTTTATTTCCAATCTATTAAAAACATGCTCAAGATTCTACCATTTGTCAAATTATCCCTCAATGTGTCTGATCGAGCTCATACAAATCGAAAATGTTATTTTCGTCAATGCCTCTTTATATAAATCCAGACAGTTCTGGCTTGAATATCCTCCTCGACCTGAAGAATTCTTGTAATAGTTCTTTGCAATACTCCATATTAACTCAGTTGGATTAAAAATGCAGTGATAAGGAGGGACACGTAATACTCTGTGGCCATAATATTCAGTAATCTTATCTAATATGTATCTTTTCTTAGGCTTAATTCTAAAAAAGTAAATTTATAAAATACAATTTAATATTTCATTTATATTTACCCAGTAATAACTTAAAATATTCCATTCCTTAGCATGATTTCTTAGAAAATTAATTTGTGTACTTTAAGCCATTCCTTAATTGCAGCCTTTGTTGATGACGAACTTTTTTTTCTTTGTGATTTTCTCCACCAGTGTACTATATGTATATTCCAAAAAAGTTAGGTTCATTTTTTCATGGTTGTCACCCTTGGACTTGGATCATCTTGCCAAATGCAACCCAATGTACCATTCTGAAATATTAATGGCTCTTTTAAATTTATAAATTGATAAAATTCTTCCTTGATTTTGTTATAAGTTTTAAAAATTGTATTCTTTTAAAAGCAATCTCTGGAAGTTCCATTGAACCCCTTAGTGTGTTATCTTTACAACAATTAAATCCTATATTATCCAACTATGTATGAACGGATGTTCTACATCTCCCAAATAGTCGATCTTTGTAGATACCTTCCAGACTAACAATTTTTTCAGAAATAATTGTATAAAATTATGTTTAGATTGAAAAAACTACTTACTGTTCTATACATTTCGTATATTTGATCTCAGAAACACCAAGATGAATCTTGATTCGTCACCAGTTTCGCATAAACACGGTTTCTTTTTGGCGAATTTAAGGATATATGGTTTTATATTTTTTGAGATATTTTAGTGGCCGTGTCCTTACTAATCTAGAGTGTAGCTGCAGGGTGCAATAACATATTTATAATAAAAACCGCGGCGATTTCAAATTTATTAAAACAACGTTTGGCGGTTTATAACCGGCATTATATAGTAGACATTTGGCAATCGCACAACTTTTGTAGGCTCATTCCATTACATGTTCGAACTTCTCTAACAGCATTCTGTCTCTATTTAAACAGAATAAAATGACAAGGATAATATTGTCTAACTCTAACACGAATTTACAACTTTAAACAGACATATATTGACATTCGTGTCACTGCTATTTTGAACTGAGTATATATATACACCGACCACAGGGTGATCACTATTTAAAATAAAAACTGATTTTTTTAATATGTTAAATGAGTTCAAATTGAAGTAATTCTTTTTCTCTAGATAGAATCATTGTGGAAATTCGTAAGTATTGTCAGGAGGTACAGAATTTGGCAGAGAAGTCCTGAAGAAAACTCCGGATGCGGTAGCACTTCATATTATAATGTTTTCGCGGTTTTGCAACATGTGGTCGATCGTTGTCATGCTGAAATATATATGTATATATATACATATATACATCGATATATCTGGTCCCTTTCACTAATGTGTTCAGTTTTCAACGACGATTATAATTTTTTTCTTGTATAACCCCCAACAATTTTTTACATTCTTCTTAGGTTCTGCATGAACCATCGTAAGATAATAGCTTCAAATACTTCTCTTCAAGTATATTTGGATAACCAGATAATATTTTGATTTCGATGTCAAAATTGGAGCATGCTACATAGTAGAATTTTAAATAAAGCAAACAAAATTAGTTTAACTACATTTTATTACTATTACGATAAAGGACAACATTTAATGTCATTTAATCCATCAAATTAAGTATTAATGACTGTAAAATTTAAATCGCATTAATTTTACCGCAATTCATAAATACTAATAGCAATATTATAAGTTATTATAAAACTGAATAATTATTATTTAAATAATATTAATATTTAGGTACTGGTCCGTCAGGTAATATTGGCGTTTGGTATAAATGTATATAGAAATGTAAAATAAATACAATTATTGGTTCTACATCTATTAATGATTACTTATGAAGACTTAAAAATATTTGAGATTAATATTAATGTATAACCAATTATTTAAAATATTTTGAAGACGTTTTTATGGCACTTTCTTCTTCTCTAATTATCACAAGTACATATATATTTTTCATCGATTATTGTCGAGAGATAAATCCATTAGCTTCTTTTCTAAATATTCATAGATAATATCAGTTTTCAGTAAAACGCCTTCTTTAGGTGTTGAGCTAAACATCGGTTTGCCATAAAATAACTCTTGACGCCTCAATTTCTGCAAAGAATCTTCTTTGTCTTCTGTATTTGATACGTACAACGGCAGGTTCATTGATTCTTCTACACTTGAATACTTGGAATCTTTAGAAGATGATGACGGGTCCCCGTTATCTGAACTGTCAGATTCTTCTTCGGAACCTGAGAATGCGAATTCTGGACCAGAATAAGGGTAGGAGTCGCCTTCGAAGCCAATACTTGGTTTATCGGGTAGCACATACTCCTCTTCATTCAAATTTTCACACGATGATAGTCGACTTGAAGACTCATGAACATGTTTCCAATTCTCGGGCTTTGTACCAGGACACTGAATAAAAAATCCTTCGAAAATGACATGCGATTCCTCATCAGTGTTAGGGTCGTCACACGATGAGTCTTTTTCCCAAGTTGCATCTTCAGCCGACGGTTCTTCTCGATTACGTGATTCTTTGTGCTTTAGGTTGTGTGCGCAATAACACTCCGAACGGTCCTGCGATAGTTCATCTTTCGAACTTGAATCTATACCCGATGATTCTCCACAATATGATGATTCTCTTTTCGAACTAGAATCATCTTCTGAATTACGTGATAATTTGCACGTCAATTTTTCACAGCAATAACACAGAGAACCATCTTCTTCCGAACATGACTTTTCTCCCGATGTTTCTTCTTGATCACATGACTCTTTGCTATTTAAATGGTGGCCAAAATAAGACACCGAAACGTCATACGATGACTCTTCCTTCCAACTCGAATCTTCTTCCGACAATACTTCTTTAGAGCTTGACTCTTCTTCACATGATTCTTGTTCTCTACATGGTACTTTGGGCATAAAGTTTTGTCGGCAATAACACACGGAACTGTCACACCCAGATTCGGCACTTAGATTTAAATTTACAGGTGATATCTGCTGATCAGAATTTTCGTTTTTGTTAGTGTTCATTTTGACGAAAACCAACTGTACACCTTGCTAGTTTATTAACGACTGATTCTGTTTCATAGACTAGTGGATGTTGGATTAATTTTATTGCATATTTTTTTGTGGAGGGGGGGTACTATGTAATAAAATGATATAAACTGTAAACAAGCCAAGATATAATTACGGCAGGTAGATGAGGATCCAGTTGTAAAAACATTAAAATATTTCCCTTTCTGTTAATAATCCAACTAAAAAATACAAGATACTGGTGTTAATTTTGCTAAAAAAAATGTATATTACATTTTATAACTTGCAAATAAGATGAAAACAAATTAGTTTAGGTTAGATACTGTTGAAATGCAGTAGTAATGTAAACGAAGCTTTCGGTCATATGACACAGTTAGGGAAGACAAATATTAGAAATTCAAACCCAGCATAATTTCATTATTTTGTGAAATTATGTTATTCATGTATTAGAGTGTTTAAGTAAGATTTATAGTCAAATTCAGACCGCAAAGTTACTTATTAATTGCTAATTTTCAAGCCCTTAATTTTTTTCAAAATTCAATGGGATTATATGCACCAAAATATAAATCCGGTCAGAGAGGCTTCAACATGAAAGTGGTTATAGATATATAATTTTTGTTTTTCATATACCAATAATAAGGTATATCCGAAATAAACTAATTTTTTAAAATATACCTAAATAGAATGAAACACTAGTAAGCGACCATGGAATCCTGGACGTAGCACGAACTCGAATCTCCAACGAGCGACGGGACTTAATTAAAATTAACTCCGATAAAGAGGTCCATTACGATTTAATTCCCGTCGACCGAATAAAGAAAAAGCCGAACTGTTCTATTGGAAAAAATCGACGTTTTATGAACTCTCAATTTTTAGTTAAACTTTTTCAATAACGGGACAGTTGTTCTTCATTAATTAAAAAACTTGCCGGCGCCGCATCAAGGCTTAGGACCAGTAAACTTCGTTCCGGTCCTGCTTCGAGCATAACATTGATTAAATCTTGACAATAACTCCTTAATTAATTCACAGATGTCAAGAAAGATATAGTTTTCCGCTGTTAATAAGGAAATTGCGTGCCAACAATGTGCATAAACATTACAGGAAAATTATTTTAAAAGTTAAACATTTCAAGGATAACATCACAATCAATTAAATGACTAAATTCTACCTAATTTATATTAAGAATAATTAATTTTCTATACAGGGCCTACTCTCCGTACATTGTCTTCAGTTTTCATGTTGTCTACCAATGCCAATTTATTAAATCAACCGTTTAAATAATAATTATTTTATTATATTGTGTTTTCATAATATAGATGAAAGCGTAATGATATAAATTGTAACCTTCAATATTTTTCTTACAAGCATCTCAAGCAAGATCAAACAACTTTTTGCTCCACCAATGCGGCAAAATCAGTAAAGACATCACAATTTTTATATTTCAAAACAAACACTTTACCCTAATATTATTCACACTCAATGTTATCTTCATAACGTTCATGCTCATTAATTTTTTTGTAATGGTTCCGTGCAGGTAGAGCGTTATATTTAAAAATGACATGCAAAAGTATAATTTTATTACCGATTTCCAATATAATTTATTGTTATTATAATTCAAAACCTTTATTAATTGAAAGACAAAATTGTGTAAAAATTAATAATAATATTTTATAGAACTCAAAAACCACGGTCAGTATTTATATGTCGAGAATTGGCAAAACTGTTGTCAGGTGAATCCATTTGACGGTTCCATCGTAAAGTTTGACATTTTTGACGATATACGTATTGAGAACATTTTTTCGCACGGACGCTATTTGTTTATTTTATATTTAGTTGAAAGTTTAGTCTCGACAAAAAATGGAACTTCATCGTGAACACTTTCGTGCGATGATTATTTATGATTTTCGACGTGGATTATCACAACAAAAGTGCATCAATCAACTTAATTTGACTTTTGACCATGAAGCCACCGTGTATCGCTGGTTTAGTGAATTTAATGTGGTCGTAGTTCGCAGTACGACGAGTTTCGTGAAGGTCGTCCAAAATCGGCTGTTGTGCCAGAAAATATCGATGCTGTCTTCGAGATGATTAAACAAGATCGCCATGTCACCTACTGTGAGATTGAGGCATCCCTAAGCATTAGTTCGATCAGAATATATGCGATTTGACATGAAAATTTAGCTGTGTGAAAGTTATGATCGCGTTGGATCGCACAAAATTTGACAATCGCTCAAAGAAATGTCTCGTGTCGATTGGTGCAAAGAAATTCAATTAAGAAATTCGAAACACTTTTATAAAATCGTGACAGGTGACAAATAATGGATATATGATATATATGGTATGAATCCTAAATTAAGCAGCAGTCGACTGTATGGGTGTTCTAAGATGAATCAAATCCAACCAAAGTTGTTTGTGCACGAAGCACTTCAAAGAAAATGGTGGCCTGTTTCTGCGGAAAAGCTGGTCATATTGCAACAGTGCCTTTAGAGGATCGTGGAGTAGTAAATTCTTATTGGTACACAACCATTTTTTGTCAGAAGCTTTCGGTGAAATAAGGAAAACAAACAATAGACGGCGGATTGTTCTTCATCATGGCAATGCGAGCTCCCAAACAAGAGACTATTTGAGCACTCAAAACATCGAATTGATGGGTGATCCGCCGTACAGCTCTGATTTGGCACCCAATGACTTCTTTTTGTTCCCATCCATGAAGAATAAACTGCGTGGTCAACGATTTTCATCGCCCGAAGTAGCTATTGAAGCGTTTGAAAATCATGTTTAGAAGATACCTCATTCGGAATGGAATAAATGCTTTGAAAATTGGTTTAATCGTATGCAAAAGTGTATCAGTCATCGTGGCGAGTACTTTTAAAAACAATAAAAATATATTCGCAGCTTAACTATTTGTTTTTTTCCTATTCCCGAAATATAAATAGATCGTCGTATGGTATTGAATTATGGATATAATTAAAATATGAAGGGTCTTTCAATATTCATCCAACCTAGAAAATTAGATAATTGGAGTTCTTGTGGAAGTATTTCGATTCGGACTATCAATATTATAATTACGCTAAAATGTGTAAAACAAATTTCTAATAGTATTCTTAATTTCTATAGGCAGTGCTATTACGAAAAAAGACTGAATAATAGATTTCAAATTATTAATATTAATTATCCACTTTTAAAATTAATATAAAAGTCTTATGTAATACAATAACCTACATCTTAATTAGTTTCGTATTCGCACAATCAAGTAGAACGCGTCACATGTAACGTTTTCGGCAAGCATCTCCGTGACAAGCATTCATTATGCTGCCTTCCTGCGAGACCCCGTCGGCTTTCAATATCAGCTCGCGACTCTCTATCCGATTATTATAAACATCTCTGCGCGAGCAGCAATTCGTTTGAACTACACGACACCGACGTCTTTACGCTGATGTTACCTTTCCCAAAGCCAGTAATTACCAGCGCGATGCAACCCGAACTTTAATGCTGGAACATGTCAGGAGCACCGGGGATTATAAAAGGGAAACCGTTTTTCTTTTCCAGTGAATGACTGTCTCAGCTGGTTTTAAAAGAGGAACCCAGTCTAAACGGCCTTAGAAGCATATTAAAGGAATTTAAAGAGATTAACTTGTCACATGGTTGACATAAAAACAGATGTAGTAGGAGCTGAGTTATGAACTATTATAATTTCGCTCTAGATTGAATAATTATTAGCCGGTTCCTTTAATTAGTTTACCAGAATTAGTATTTACAATGAAGACAATTTTTCTTACTAACTAAAATTTTACATTATATATGCTTAGTATAATCTTAATTTACACATTAATGTATTACTGCTGTTCTGTTGTACTTGTATTAGTACACAAGCAAGGCGAGTACGGGATTAATACATCAATATATATTTACCAAATTATAATTAAACTTTAACACAAAAAACAAATAATATAAAATAAAATATGTACATATAAATTGTTGTATTAACTAAATAAAAATAAACCGAAACCTTATTTAACCTATCTTCTATACGTATTTCAAATTCTACTATAAGCCGGCTTGGTAGGACAGTGGTTAAGGCAATGAGACGGTCCTCCTACTGTTGCGATAACCGCGGGTCCGAATCCTGCTGAGGCATGGTCGTAAATTTATGTTTGTGATCATTTAAAATTTGTGAAATTCCTAGGAAAGAGTGTAAAATTCGACAAGAAAAATGATTCCAGTTACACCAATAACCAGGCTGGGTAAGATCGGATATCTTCTGGGATGATTTCTAAAGTAGGTCACTCACCAGTCGGTAGGCTTAATGCTGAGGACCGTGGTTAGGAGCCCACGTTAAACTTTAGGCCCAGCCCAAATAAACCCATAGTAGGTAAAAAGAGACTTTAAAATATATTTAAAAAATTCTACTATATACACACAATTTAGTTTAGTAAATATAAATATATTTACGACATAAATATATTTATTTACAATATTATTTTATTGTATATACTTTTATAATTTGAGCGTTTTTCTCTATACCACCGCCACCCCACCCAAGAAAAAAATTCCTGATTGGTTCCAATGGGACTAACTCGGAAGTGTACACTCTCGAATGAAAGAAGAATTTTGATAGTCGGCCCACAATTGACGGGGAAATCGGCGAACATACATTAAAGAAATTATATACTGCCGAATATAGAACCTCCTGCTTTTTCGAAGTCTATTAAAAATAAAACTAAACTACACAAGCTAAAATTAGCAATATATACTTATACTCTAAAAAAGTTCGTTTGCTTTGTTTCGCTTCAATCTCTTGATTTCCTGCGGTTGTCCAATAGTTGTATTGCTTCCACGTCGCTGTGACTTAGCGACCATATTTCATATTTTTAAGGTCACCGTACAGCCCTTCGTTAATTACGTTGCGATAAGCATCGGTAATTAATCGTAGAACATTGTTTAAGGTGCATTGGTTTACTAGTTTGTTTGATGTTTTAGTACAACACTATATGTCAAAATTCGCTTTATAATTGACTGATTAATCAATATATTTAATTAGATTAGGTCAAGTTGGAAATATATTCAGCTAACGAGTACAGTTTATTGACTTTGAGTCTCATCTAACATAATGTTTTCAATTTATCATGGAGTTGTATGCCAAGGTATTTAGCTCATACTGCTTGAGGAATAGGGTATTTGTTAAGTGATATAATTTTATATATAGTTTTTGGTATTTCACGACAACACAAAATTAACATTTGGAGCTATTAACTATTATTAACTATATTTTCCAGTCTGTTGTCGTTGTTGTAAATCTTGTTGACTTTGACTGCTGTTTTTACTTTTTCTACAGTGTTAAACAGAGATATAACTTTTGCCATGATAACTGTGTTGTCGACAAATGTTCCCAGTTCTGTTTATTTTGTTGTTGGTATATCAGCAGTATAAAGCAGACACATGAGTGTTCCCAAGACACTAACCTATAGAACTCTACCCGAAATAGGTTTTAAGGGTTGAGAATGCCCCTTCATGCAAGACTCTATTTTCTTTCGAAAAGATA
This sequence comes from Rhynchophorus ferrugineus, assembly GCF_030347505.1. Classification (NCBI taxonomy): domain Eukaryota; kingdom Metazoa; phylum Arthropoda; class Insecta; order Coleoptera; family Curculionidae; genus Rhynchophorus; species Rhynchophorus ferrugineus. The sequence continues at coordinate 81,035,940 of NW_027472580.1, read as the reverse complement.
TGATTCCAGCAGTCGACAGTAGTGCCACGGTAGCAATTTGCTGATTTTGTAAATTAATCCCAAATGCCAAACCCAATCAAAAGCTTGTGATGTGTTCAGACATATTGCAGGACATTTATTTTATTTCTTCGAATACATTTTCAAAAACCACTGTTACTCTGTGCACTCGAATCACGAATCACGGTCGAATGTCGAGTAGTGGTTATTAAACGAAAATAAAAATCTGGTATACCTATAAACTGTTTGATACGTTTTAATAGGAGTTTCTGAAACAAGTTTTCTAACGCAGGTAGCAGCGAATCATGTCAATACTGGAAATTATAGAAGAGTGCTCTGATTTTCTTCTAGTTTTCTCATTATATCTAGCTCAAAAATCAACCAGAATATCATACAGGAGAAGGAGACTAATTCAAACCAAATGTAGTTCACATTTTCGGAATCTCTACATTAACAAAAGTGATTTAAGCATAAAGAAATTTAGAAGAAAAATTATCTGTAATTTCGGCGTAGTATTGTATTGTATTATTTTCCAACACTTGTGCCTGTAATTTACAAAGAACTAAAATATCAGTGTATAATTGTTCTTCATTTACAGCTCAAACTGAAGCTTGACTAAATACTTGTATAGCTCACTTCTGTGGGAACATCCCAATCATCTTTACTGTTCTTATTACCTCTTCATTTATTAACATAATTATTTATTTATTAACAGAATAATTAGGTGAGCAAAAATAAAACCCAGCGTGTATAAAAGTTGCATAAAACAACACATGAATCATTAGTAAAATACAGTAATTTAGTAATACTAATTTTCAGATTGCTATTGAATAAGATATATTTATAATAAATAATATAAGTACCGCACTCGTTTGAAGCTAACAGGAACGGTGACTTTTAGATTTTGTAGATATTTGAAAGATGCCTGAATGAAATATCTCGAGTTTTTAAGATATTATAAATATAAGATAGTTGATAAAAAGTGTTGATGAAAAGTTTTATTATTTATTATTTCTTTTAGCTTATATAGCTATAGCGAGAAGGTAAATACATCAGACAATGAAATGCATTGCAATAAATGGATTAAAACAAATAATGAAAAGCTAAACTAAGTAACAAACAATTGTGTTAAGTTTTTTAACCATATTAAAAAAACTGGCCTTACAAGGTATTTAGACGTTGACTAACAACATATAGCATCAGAAGCTAAATATAATTTAGAATTCTTAGTTGAAATATATTTATTAATCCATCCTTCGGAGGCATAGCAACTAAAAAATTTTGATTTAGTTTGGTTCATCTGTTTATTGATGTTTACGGTTACTGACTCAGTTCGCTGATTGATGTGTAACTTATCATGGATTAAATATAATTAAAAAATATATTTTTACAAATCTAATTATGTTTCATTTGACAAATACAATATGTTTGGAAATAGAATTTACTGTTACCATACCTATAGACAAACTAAAATATATTTACAGCCAACTACATCAAAATATACAGTTTATATTTTGTCAAATGCAACGATTTCTTTTTCGTGATCACTAATTTTAAAATATGTACACAGTATCGATTTCTAAAAAGTTTACTCTTCATAATTAAGAGTACTTCAGTATAGGGTAACTAAGGACAAGCTAGAAGATTACAGAGATATAATAAACTCTATGGTACCTAAATGCAGGTAGATATATTTAATTTAGACCCTTGAGTTTTCAGAGGTAAAAGTATAAAAACTACATTAGCAAATGGATATCCAATCTTTTGAAATACTTTTCTTAGTCTATTTATTTAAGTAAACATATATTAATAGCCAAGATAATATAAAAATAGTTAAATTATATTGAAGAATGGTACAGTTATATTGTATATCTTTTATAGTAGGGATATATAAACCCTAAAGCTATTACATCTAATCGTGAAAGTTCTTTTCGTTTTTGAGCTTCTCGTAAATGATTTCGAACGGTATTTTGAGCACTTTAACAAATTGATCTTCTTTATTTGATTTCAAGGTATTACCAACATAAATGAAATAACCAGGAATGACGAAATTGAAAGAGCTGTTTATCGGGCCAGGAATATTCATTGGTTGCTAGCATTATAAACATTAATTTTCTTCGATTCCGAATATAGAAACGGTTTTAATTAAATTACATGCATGCTAATATTAATTACTGAAAAATATGTCTAAATTTTCAGAGTTAGTTCTGATTGATTAATACACCAGAATATATAGGGTGTAATAATGTTTAGAAATCGATCATGTGTATATATTTTAAAACCAACGATAGTGAAATATTTTGATGCGGTTGACTCTAAATCTGTCTTAAGTTGTTTTGTAATGTCTAAATTTTGTGGAAAGATTAAGAATAAAAGATTAAGGAAACAGTTGAAACATAACAATTAACATTTTGTTGCCATAATTTTGATATTTTTATTATTTTATAATCACTATCATTTCATATTCTATATCAATATTTACTATATTGTTACATTCTCTACTGACTGCAACACTTGATTGACGGTGATTGGTCCATTTACTTAATAATTCCGACAGGAATTCATTTACAAGCACCTCTAGCTTTTTTAATATGAGCTGTTTACAACATTTTCTCAACAGTGGATAGGCTACACCATATATTTCCATTAATTTTCTTGTTATTTTTGTAGTAAGCTTGGAGCGTGGTCAAATTTACATGCATCAACAAGAGTCCTTTAACTTAACCATTAAAATCTAAGAAGCTATAATCTGGGTTTCTAGAACTGAAACGACAGTGAAGGGTTTGGGCAGTTCTTATTCGCCCTTTCTTGAAATATAGAGCCCAAGATTCTAGTAGATATCTGTCTCAAAATTATCTCATTCTGGTAGTAATTTCTCTACACTAATGACACAATCGATTTAACATAAATAAAACTGCTTGTTTTGAGTTTCTTATTTCATTGTTAAAAACAGTTTCTATATATATGTTTGCCTACCACATCATGTTCCTTAGTAATAATGTGAATACCATTTACTCTTATAAGTTGTATTAATCCACAACGGCAGCCGATACGCTTCCATAACTATTGCATACTCAGTGATTCTAAAGAAATATATGAAAATATGAAACTAATTTTAGATTTCACCAAATAAAAGAATGCAACTGGAAAGTTTATGTTGAATTAAAATATGTTGTTATATTGCTTGGATTAGAGGGAGATTTCACGAAATATTGTTGTTTTCTGTGTTTATGGGACAGCAGAAACTTCAAGAACCACTATGAAGTAAAGATTACCCAAAAAGATCTGACTATATAGGTGGTGAACAAACCGTAAAATAGAACCTCTTATTCCACACAAGAAAATGTGATTCTTCCACCCTTACATCTTAACTTTTTTTAATGAAAAAATTGTCAAGGCCATGGATAGATATCGTAAAGAATTTTTACTTTTGAAAACTGGTTTTTCTAAATTAAGTAATGCTAAATTCAAACAAGGCATTTTGTTGGTACAGTACACAAATAAGAAAATTTATAATAAACAATGAATAAACATACAATGAACAATAAAACATACAAGCATTCCTATTTTCTTGCAATCTTGTATTCCTATTTCGATTTTTCCCCCTAATTTTGGAATGGTGAGTGATGAAGAAGGTGTATCCTTTCACCAAGTTATAAAATAGATAGAAGAGCGTTATCAAGGAACGTTAAATGCAAAAATGTTACTAACCAGATTACTGCTCGTATGTAATGAAAGAGGATTCTAGTGTTCACAAGAATAAAAGTTAATATTTCGTAATTTTTTTCAGATTATATATCCGGTTTTTTTTATTGATCCCTTAGATCTGAGCTATTTTAATTCCTTATCTATTTGTAAATACATATTTTTTTTTTAATTTATAATATAAACAAATAAATATAATTTAAAATATTAATACACTCTCTATTCATTTGTAGTATCTTAATTTGTCATAATTTTAAAATCGTACGTGTTACAAAACTTCCGTTTAACTTTTTGTGTTCAGCAGGTAAAATTTGACAAAAAAGTCGTTTTATTTAACGTTATGGAACAATAAAATTGTCATAGAGTGTTATTAAGTTCTATATCACTGAGAGTTTTACAATATGAATCTTATGTATATTTGAAATACAAGAGTCCTTATAAAACTCAGGAGGAATAAAAAAACCATGATTCATTCTAGTACGAGGTAAAGTGTATTCGATATAGAATAATTTACCACCCAAATAACATTGTGGTAAATCCCGGTTATAAATTGTACTATATAATTAAAAAGGATTATCGAAGAATCCTGTTTAGCGAAGGTCAACTTTGTTGGTACCGCATTGTATATAAAATCAATTTTATTATTTCAATATAAACTAGCTGTTATTTCCGTTGCGCTGTCATGGTCATTTATTACAATATTATAAAGTTTATGTCGCTCATATTGAAGGGAAATTGATAAATTTTACTCTCCATCCTGACAGAGACAATGCCGATCATTATCCGCTGAGCTATGATGCTCTATATCAACAGTTTATTGTTTTACCCTGTGACAGTGTTTTGTGCAAAATTTATCATTTTCGATATTAAATATTTCGAAATGTATGTACAGTTTTTGAGCGTAATTTATTGCCAACGTGTAGCAAAATTGTTTGTTGTAACAATATAGTAAACAAAATGGGGAAAAAAAAAGAAAATCGGCGCCCAATAAATTGGTCTTTGATTCTGATTTTATTATTTTCGGAAAATTTTTAAGTTTTGACTTTCGAATTTGCTGTGTTTGGAGAGTTTTCTATAAGCAAACCTATTCCTACGCACTTTTTTACTCTTTAAACTCAAGTAAATTTTAATGCAAAAAAATACTAGAAAACGCCATATTAAAGCAAATAAATTACCCACTAAATTCTCCATCAATAAACATAATTAATGAAAGTTATAAAATTTTGTTGTCGAATTTCTTCCCAAGATCATTTTTAGATACCATTGTCTAATAATTGATCCATCCTTTGAATCAACAAAACACAATATTTGGGTCTTATAAAATAGATTTGTATTATCTTGAACACAGAATTATATATTCATTTAGTTAATTGAAAATGTAACGAAAATATGAAAAATTATCGATAAAAATATTAATTTATTACCGTTAACGTTTGGAAAATTTAAAGGGGATTGTATCAAAATCAATTCCACTCGCAGTTTTATGAACTCTGGGTGGTATATTGCATATGAGTTTTTTTTGCCAAGTCATTAATTTTATAGGCTTGATATAACGAAATTTAAATATTAGTTGCTTCAACGTATTTATATCAACCATATCTATTGGTGAAAATGTAAAGTATCCGTGTAATACCCGTTAAATAACTGTTGTTTTGTTACCTTACATAAAATAGTAGTTTTGCATTTAGTATTACTGGGTTAATATAAGCTAATCACAAAACGCTAGAATTTTCGACATTCATTACCATTGTCGTTTGACTTTAACATCAAAAATTCTCAAACAAGATTCAAGTGCACAGTTCATACCACACGAGAACAAGTAAGTTTTCAGGAATTGGTAATAATCCGATAATCTTAAGCGATAAAGACGTGGATTAATCTGTACGATATCATCAAGAAAATATAAGAATTGTTCACAAGACATACAAGTACTTAATAATTAATCAAAAAGTACGACTAAGTAGGAAGCATCCATAAAACGAACATTTTCAGGGCTGTAGATACTGATGAAAATATGGGCAGTTTTGAAGAGAACTTCTGTGGATCAATAAAACTAGACCCAGTCCAGATACTATATTAACCAGATACTTGTTCAGGCAATTAGGTCTACCAAATTGTATACTTTTTTATGTAAAAGTAGTATAAATCTGAACACATCAACACTTCTAATATCTTTTACTTATGTACAATGGTTTTATTTACTTATATATAATCTATTTATTAATTATATAATCTACTTATATTTTATTATTTTATAATCTATTTACTTCGAATTAAATAATTAATTCGAATACATCATATTTTTTCATTTTTCCTCCTAGAGCATATACAAATAAGTAAACATTCCTCGAAGGTTAGAAATCCACCAAAAAATGTTTTTTCTAGCTCTATAAATAGTTGTTATACCAGATATTTCAATAAATGTATAGGGTCCCGCACGTTCTTCAATAGTAATACGCTTAATTCAATTAGTACTTATAATAAACTATTTTAATATTTTCAATTAAATAGGATTATTCCACTCAAAAACAAGCTCCGGTCAAAAAAGTGACTTTGTGATGTAAAAGCAGGAAATTTACCCGTTGATTGCCCTGTCGAAACAGGTAAAACTATGTATATGTGAGCCCTTAGTAGACTTTTGGACCAATTGCATGCACAAAATAGTGAAAGAGAACTAGTTTGTAAATGAGAAATTGATTTCAATCAAGTTAACTCAAACATTCACACAAGTGAAAAATTATCCTTAAAATCAGAGAATTTATCTAACTACTTCAATATCCAAATACCTCAAAACACTATTTCGTTAATTAAATTCCAAAAATCAGTATAGTGATGGGATATATAAATTGAATGACTGGAGAAGTGTATTTATATTTATAGAAATTATTTAAAAAAAAATATATACAGTTCATTCATGTCCGTTTCTGTAAGCGTTCGAAGAAAAGAAACTTTACTCCAATATTCCGGGAAGTTTTACAGGCGTTTGAATAGATAAAGCATTTTTAAATAATATATTTTCAAAAAAAAACAATTAGGTAGATATATAAAGGGGTATTCTCAACATTCAAATATATATAGTGGTTTGTATTCCCAAGAATAGTGTTCCCAGGATCACTCCGGTTTGTTCTGCACCAGCAAAATCCAGTAGCAAAGGACACAGTACTTGAAATATTTGTTCTCTGTTATAACTATTTCTCACTTTCATTCAAGAAAATTCAATTTTATTTCAATTTTATTTTTTATTCAAGAAGTTAGAAGATTTGAATAACAAACGAACTTGTATAAGGTTTATATATATTTTTATAATATTGCATACTTACTGCTTAGTGTGCGGTTTAATGCAAGATCCTTAACACTAAGCCTTACCAACTGGGGAGTGACCAACTTAGAGACCATTCCAGGCAATTCCAGTTGTCAGATTTTGCTCTCTTGCCCTTAATTTGAATTCGACAAATACGTACTAATGTATTTATCTCTGCATGTGCTTCTGAATCGATTTAGGGACAAAATAAAATTAGCAAACAAGTATTTTCAAAATTGTAATAAGGATTGAAATAAGGTTGTCTAATAAAAGATAAAAGATAACATATAAAAATCGTTTCTAATAATATTGGTTTAATATCTGTGAATGTATATAACAATTTGGTAACATCTAAATTTTAATTATGACCTCCGACATGATGGTTATGTCAAAATGCGAGTTTACTTATAATTTTAAAGCTATTAAAGCTATATTAGGTAATGAGAAATAAAGTAGACATTTCTAAAACTTATATTACGTTAAAGAGAACTGCAAATGACCTGCAATAACCCATTTTCGACCAGTTATACCTGAAAACAGTTTCTATCAAAAGAGGCGTCCAACTTATTAAGAATGCTCCTTTGCCGAGCAACTTTAATTTGTTCTCTAGCCCAATGCCCTCGACCGAAAATCTTCATAGCCGGAATAAGAACACAGAATGATTGTTCAACTTTAATTAAACGCCAAACTAGAACGTGCCCGGCTTGGTAGCTGTTAATTTCACGAAATAATGAAAAACCCCATTATCGATTATCGTTGAGATTGGTGGCTTCGATCTATGCGAGGGAAAACACGAAAACTTATAAGATTATCTGCTTTATCCTCTTGTAGTTTCCTCGTCATAATTGAACCGCCGGTGAGGAGTTGATTTATTTGAGACTCTGGAGTAGTTTCAAACAAATTAGGTTTAATAGTGATATTATTGTGGGATGGTTAATGAGAGAATAACAAGGTCAAAAAAATATACTAGTGATCTTCCTGTGGTCGAAATTTGACTAAAATGTATTAACTAAGTTAATCATGTTTCTAGAACTAATTAAAAGAACTAATTTAAAAATCATGTATTACTAAAACTTGTTTTCAAAATGTAAAAATAATAAATGTCTGTAAGTTATATTGGAACATAAAAATATGTGCAAACTGTCTCAAGAACCAACACTCAATAAAATTTTTTAAATTGCATTTAATTAAATCTGATTTTCATTAACATACAATAATCAACAAAGTATTAATAAGTATAAGTTACTAGGCCACTAAACATTATAACAAAGTATTATAAGTAAGATTATTTTCAGAATTGTAACAACTTCACAGCATAAATATATAATCTATTCAAAACAGTAGCGACACACGGGACCTGCCAAAGCGTCGCAATATTGCCGCATCAACTCTTGAGCTTTAGTACATTTTGACTCGGACATATACCAAAATTCTAATCTAAAAAAAATTGTGAAACAAAAATGTTATGTATTATAATTTATTTTAACAATATAGTACATCTAATGCATATACTATCGAAGAATTTAAAACTACAAATAATTATACAGCCACAAGAATTTATAGGTTAGAGTTGTTTTATTATATATACATTGTGCTTTTTTCCACACGGAAGGCTTAATCCACCTAATTAACAATTGTATATCTGAGTAACGTACTTTACTTCCATTAAAGAGCATATTTATTTTTTACGCTTAGTTCTTGTTTTCTTCGATGTAATGTTTCCATGTAAAGTCATTATAATATTACTTTATTTCTCCTTAGTTTGTCCTGTTGCTAACTGAATAAATCTTTCTTGATTAAACTACATTTATTCACTGCCTTCTTACAAATGTATTTGCCATATCTGCATACAAAACATACAAACGTGTGGTTATAAAGCTTTCACAGTATATAATACAATTTCCTACAATTAAAATATATTAATTGTATACTGACCTATAGTTGTTTTTTATTTCATCACACTATCTTGGTAACTGTCAGCATTGAATCATAAACCAATATTCATAAAATTATATTCAAGGACATAATAATAACTGATTGTTCCTCCAAGTTCTTTAAAAGTTATGGTTTATTTCTCAATGGTAGTAACCCTTGGACTTAGAGGAAAACACTAATTCTGCACCAGGAATAAAACCATTCCTGTTTCCAGCATGAATAATTATTATTAGTAAAGTTTATGACTAACAAAACCTAATGGACAGTTATTCCAAAGTTTACCTTTTGTCCATTAACTTTTGCTGTCTTTACGCTATATTTATTATCATCTTGCCTTAAGCGACCCATTCTGAAATATGCATGTCTCATTTCAATATATAAATTGATATAATAATTCTTCCTTGATTTTGTTATATGTTTTTAAAAATTGTATTCCTAAGTTCCATTATTTCCATTAAACTCCTTTCGTGGGTTATTTTTACACCACTTAAATCCTATATAACATCAATCCTACACAACAGACTATGAAGGGATGGTCTACATCCCTGAAGTAGCTGTATATCTTTTGGCTTTTTATGGGTAGTTTTCAGACCAACAATTTTCTCTGAAATAATTGTATTAAATTATGTTTCGATTAAAAAAAAACTACTATTTTTATACATTTCGTATATTTGATTTCTGATTCAGTGAGCATCACGCTGATCTTGATTCGTTACTTCTTTCGCATAAACACGGTTTCTTTTTGGTGAATTTCAGGTTATGTTGTTCTTAATTTTTTGAGATATTTTAGTGACCGTGTCCATTCAGTGCAGCTGCAACCCGTAAAAAATATTTGCTATAAAAGCCGCGGCGATTTGAAATTTATTAAAACAAAACCTTAAAACAACGCTTGCCGGTTTATAACCCGTAATTATAATAGTTTGAAGAATTTTGCAGACGTTTGACAAACGGACAACTTTCGCAGGTTCATTCGGTTACATTACACAAATTACATACTTCTCGCTCAGCATTCTATCTCTTGCCAAATAGAATAAAATGAGAAAGCAAATGTTGTATAAGTATCATATAGTCACATATTTTATTGCATTAATCATTAAACAACTTAGTATTTATCAATATTTTAAAGTGTTTACAAATGTACTATTAATAATTCATAATTTCTTCTATTTGTCCTATATTTTGGCATATTTTCGTTACTTCATTTATGTATTTATAAAGTTCTTATCTTTTATCCATATTTGTCACATAAACTATATATATTACAATGAAATAAATACAATGGGCTCATTAAAAGAATAATTTCTTTACCGACATTTTTAAATAAAATTACATTGTTCTTTGCCTATTTAGTTCACTCTTCGATCTCTCCCTTGCAGATTGGTATCATCTTTAGCTTGCTTAAGTTTCACTTCACTTCGTTTTATCACTTTCGTTTTAATATCGTTTTAAATATAAAAACAAACATTCACTTAATTTTGACTAGCACTATTATTTCAATTTATACTCTTTTAAAGAATACTTTTACCGCCAGTGAGATTCGATCCTAATATATTACATTATTGTCGGCGAGCTCAACTCTTAGCACCAACTGCTACCCGCTGGGTTTGGTTATATATTTTGTGTCTCCGGTCTGATAGCTATTCTAAGTTGGTTGATTTAGCCGTTTTTCATTTTAATTAATGTTTAATTGTAGCTCATATTACACAAGAATATTAGGTATAAAAACTTGCCTCCATATAAACTTTAACTGTGTCAAACTTCAAGCTTCCTGGTTCCCCTGTTTTCCTCAAAAAGGAAGACACATTTTTCACTAAGCCGATTAATTTATAGATACGTTTCCAAAGTCTACTTGCTTTATTAATAGTTAGGAATTTTGTAGAGATGCAAACTCATAAATGTAATACCTTTCAAATTGCAACATCAATATGTTCATCATAAAGAGCCTCTAGATGACGAAACCCTCATTTCAAACCAGTAGGATACATTGGTTTACAATTGAAAGCATTCTATTTAGTCTCTGTTATATAAATAAATCGAATAAACATATGTGCAAAGAGGATACTGTTATGTCCATATGTAAATAATTATGTAAACCTGACGCGTTTATTCATCTCCGATAACTATGTGACGCAAAATACCTCTTCTTTTCTACTTTCAGAATAGTTGACATGTGGAGGATCGCTATTTAACATCCTTTAGATTCAATTCGTATGGTAGTATCAAAGCTTATCATCAACGGAACTTTGTGGAAATCATTAGATTACTCTGGCCTTAACCACACCTGGTAAATAAACTCATTGTGGCTGAATTTGAATACAACAGCTTTACATTATTTACAATGCTTTTTATATATTTTATGTTATAGAAGAAAATGGTAGAAATATAATATATTTTGCTTGAGAGAAATTCAAAATAGCAATTAAAAGAACACCATTAGCGGAAATGTATGTAATATTAATTTTGTAGGATCATATGTTTCAAAATATTAACGTCAAAATGCGTAATACAGAGACCAGACATTGATCACCTCGAACCTGCTATTTGATTAAAAAATTTCCGTGCGCTACCAGAAAGATGAAAAAAGTGATTATTTAGCAAATAAATATAATATAACAGTTATAAGTTAAATATATTTCGCAGCAATGATTATTTATAATCATCATTACTTTCTTATTACCATTATTTTACCTACTTATTTATTCCTTGTCATTTTCTTTTAGTAATCTTAATTAGATATTGGTTTCTTCAGCGTAAACATAGTTACACCTCAACAACTCAAATTATTTCTCTAATTATTAATATTCATTTCAATGGTTTTAATCGATATAAATTTTCTTGGTCGCTTAGTTATCAGAAAAATTAAGGTAGAAAATAAACTATAAGTACGCATTTTTATTTATTCATTAGAAATTTATCAAATAATATCTAATGTGGATCAGAATTTGAATGTTTCCAAATAAACACACCATTTATAACTTCAAGAAAATGGTTTTTGTTATACTATTCCTTTTAATAATAAGATAAAATTATAGAATAGGAGTAACATTTCAAAAGCTCAAGAGCCCTCACAAAGTAACGATATTAACATATTACTTCTCAACCATGAAAAATATTGGAATTCACTAAGAAGAACTAATATAAAATTAAATAAAAATGTACCCTATTTAGGGATTAGGCTTGGCTTGCGAATGTAATTATGGGGATATAAGAAAGTCTACTTTATTTGAAAATTATGACTACAAACTGTGTTGAAATTTGTATGATAATGTTTGAAAAAATCACCGCTTTTGGCACAAAAATATTATCTTCATTACATGGTGATTAAAATTTTCGAATCTGACAAGTTTTAAAAGAATTTCGAAAGAAACTGTAGTACGTTAACTTGCCCCCGTTCCGATTTTGTATCCAACAAATCTATCGTTTAAATGTAGCAGATGGATAGTCTCATACTTATGTTACCCTTATGTACCTATTCGTGTTAATAAAATATCTGACAGAATCAAAATTAGTCAAATGATATTGTTCTAGTGCTATTCGAAGATATTTCTTAGTCCTACTGTCTTTGACCTTTATGATCTACTAAGATACGCGTACAGACCCGTAGCTCCATATTACCGAAAAAGTTCAGACTACGTGTTAAGACTATGTGCCCTGAAATGTGTGCGCCCTTTAAGCTTTTTACAAACGTTGTAACAGTATCCGTTAACATATATACACCCACAATGCGCAAAGTTTTGGACTCAAACTTCGGTGGTTTGCTTATATGAATTTTTTTGGTCTCATGACGATCAAAGTATTTGACGATCACTTCATTAACAGCGTAATTGGATTATAATATTCCAAATTTGTCTTATGGAAAAATTATCGATATGGTTTATTAGCTCTATCGATAAATGGATGTATTTCGAAACTTTACCTTTTTACTTCATTTCGAAGAAAAAGCTGGCCGACGGTCATCGACTGCTTTGTGAAGCTTATGGCAACCATGCTCCATCGACTTCAATACGTGAATACTCTTTTCGGATAAAACCATTAATGGAGATAGCTATCGACTACAATTAATAGGTTTCAGCTGAGTACTGTGCGAAAAATGGCCAAAATACGAACAAGGAAACAACAATGTTATTCTTCAGCACCACAACGTTCGCAAACATAATTGTAAACATAAAAAACAAATAAATTTAAACAAAACCTAAAAACTAAAGATGTACAATAACCATAAATACTAAATAAAAATTAAACTTATACCTCATCATAGAATAAAAAACTAATTCATGACATAATTAAAAATGATCGCATATAAATACTAGAGCTTTATTAAATAAAGTAAATGCTTTATTTATTATTGAACGGAAATATTTTTTAACAAAAATCGATAGAGTATTCCAAATATTACCTATTATTGCTGTAAAAATGGTTAAAATTGTTTTACTATTTATCATTCCCAATGTTAATCTTTTTACCCTATTACATTAACAATCTTAAAAATTATCGTTCCAAAATGCCGCTATATTAATAAACAATATATTGTTATTCACACGCATCTACAAAAAAAGTATAAAACTATATATATTATATATAAATCTGTGTAAGTTTTTTGTTTTTTCAAGGTCGAGGCTATGACGAGAGATCCAGAATATTAAAAATCAGTCGAACGAAACTAGTAAAACCAAAAATAGTAATTAAAAGTACACGACTGAAACAGTCACTAGTAAAAAATAGTAAAAGTAAAAGTAGTAAAATCAATCAAACCAAAGTCGATAGTAAAAAGTAGTAAATTACTAAACAGTCGATAGTTTCCAACACTACTATGAATTAAATATATTGAAAAATAACATTTTTCATAATAAAGCTTCAAATTAAAAAAAAATCCATTAAAACAAATATTTTAATATAAAAATTTTATATCAATACAAATTCCACTAGAAACAATAATAATAGAAGAACTAATATCTAAAACAAATAATATAATATTTAAAAAAAAAGACAGCCGAAGATATCGGTTTTTACATACAACTGATGAAAGCATAATTGACATAATATAACATTAAAAAAGCATTTTTATTTTAACTTTAACTAAAAATTTTATCAATAGCATGTTCAAGTAAAAGAAATATGTCCATTACAGTTTTTAGTAAACCTAATAATTTAACATAATTGTTTAATTTACTTAATTTTTTTTATAACATCTTTATTAGATACGCTTAGTACAATCTTAAATTACAATTAATTTATTACTACTTTTCCTATGTACTTAGGTTAATTAACAAGCAAGACGAGTGCGAGAAAATACATCAATATGTATTCCTCAATTATAAAATTATAATTATTTGCTAATTATTAACTTCAATTAACGTCAAGATGGATTCAAGGTATTTAGCTGGTTCTGCTTGAGGAATCGGGCATCCATTGAGTGATATAATTAAGTTTTTATTATTTCACCCCAATGCAAAATTTGGACATATTTGGAGCTATTAAGTTGAATTTTCCAATCTTTCGTCCATTTATAGATTTTGTTGACAGCCACTTGCACTTTTTCTATTGTCCTAGGCAGAGATATATCTTTTGTCATAATAACTTTATCGTCAGCAAAGGTTCCAAGTAACGTTTTTTGTTGTTGTTGGAATGTCAGCAGTGTAGAGCAGATACAGGAGAGGTCCTAAAACGCTATCTTATGGAACTCCAGCCGAAATTGTTTTTATGTCGAGAACGCCATTTCGTGCGACACTCTAAATTTTCTTCCGATTAAATATGACTCCAGCAACTGACAATAGTTACGCGGTAACAATTTGCTCATCTTACAGATTAATCCCAAATGCCAAACCCGATCAAAAGCTTGTGAGACATCCAGGAATATTACAGGGCAGTATTTCTTTTCCTCAAACGCTCTTTCAATAGCTGCAGTTACTCTGTGCACTTGATCGATTGTTGAATGGTGATTTCGAAAACCAAACTGAAAATTTGGTATTATTACCAAATGTTTAACACGTTTAAATATTAGTTTCTGATTTTTTAGTTTCTGAATATTAGTTTGAAATTGCAGGTAGTAAATAGATGCCTGTAAGATTCGACTTGTTCTGCAGGTTTGTCAGGTTTTTTGAGCATAATTATTTGTGCCACCTTAAAGCATTCCAGGACATATTTCAGCCTTAAACAGGCATTAAATATATATGTCAACATGATGAAATTTACTCAAATATTGATGAATAATATCGATGCCATAAGATGGCAAAGAAGAAGGATGAGAAAATTATGTTAAAAGATAAAAATCGACAATGTATTTGAACAGACAACAGTTGTCTGCTTACATCGGCCCGCTTCAGAAATATTCACGACGCTGTTATAACAGATTGAACACGTTATATCTCTCGTGTTTAATGTTCTTAGATTTTCACGTCGTCTACTTTACATAATGTCGACTTCCTTCCTCGTTACTTTGCAAATTCCATTTTAAGGGAGTATCCTAATAAAAATCGGTGTATTGTCTACACGTCCTTTACGAATTCACCCATTGGAAACTTTCCAATTACCCCCTTACACCCTCAAAACTGTATAAATAAGAGCCACCCTCACTGCGTCGTTCTCGCTCCTCGAAACCACAACGGAATTTCGCCCTCTTGCCGTCGCAGGTCCCCTCTCGCCCTCGCCATCCCAATACTGGAAACAGGAAACGAGTTATTAAAGGTAGATGAGAAAAGATGTCACAAAAATCCAACCTAATTTGGATCAAACCGTCGACATCGTCGTCGGAAAGGGAGTGATGGCAGCCGCCGGAGGAGAGAGGAACGCGGGGCGGACGGGCAGATAGGGGAGGCTGGTTTCGAAACGTGTGCGCCGGCAGAGTGGCCAAACAATGCGAATTCGAGACGCATTATGTCGTTGAAGCGTCGAAAACGACCATTGTTCGGGGCAAATTAAAAGGGCGCGTTCAAAAGTTTTTAATCCCGTCGGTTGTAATTTGCACCGCAAGAGGGCCCTTATTAGCAATGCAAAAAGGAGCGCCGACTTGATAATGAGAAAATACGCTACAGATGGAGATATGCTCGAGTGGATTAGGCGAAGGAGTGGGGGGAGTTTTTTTTCTTTCGACTGACCCGTTTAAAATATCTAAATTGCTTATCTTGGATTTCTCCAGGATTTATATTCAAGATCGGAAACAAAGCATTTTTTCTACTATCGTTATATTTTGCTTACGGATTTTAACGATGCTCGCTAATGGCAAACAATTCATTAATTTGAATAAACTGATTAATAACATCACTAATACAAATAAACTGGTAACTCCAAAAAGTATGAAATTATCAGAACTGTGTCTTCACTTCGAATTATATATTAACATATAATATATAATTATTACAATTAAACAAATTATTGTAAAAATTAACATTACGTGTCTCTTTTTGACAACATCTTTATTAGATGCACTTACCTAAATATCTTTTTATACATTAATTTATTATTACATTTCATTTGTACTTGGATTAATTCACAAGCAAGACGAGTGCGATAAAATGCATCAATATGCATTCCTCAATTATAAAATTATAATAACTTAAGCTATAGTTTACACTAAAGGTATACATACACTTTATATAAATTCCTATGGTTTTGCTCTCTTCAATCTTCCGACATCCTGCGCGCTGCCTAGCAGTTGTGTTGGTTCCATGTTCTTCCATGTTCCAGTTCTTCGTTGGTTATATAGCAATATACATTGGTAATCAATCAAAGAGCTTTGTTCTGACAGTGTTGTATGACCAGTTGATTTAAATTTTTAGTTCAACGCCATATTTGCACCCCATAGGTCCAAATTGGCTTTATGATTGTCTATGAAATCAGATTTGGAGCTATTAAGTTGAATTTTCCAATCCTCCGTCCATTTGTAGATTTTGTTATCTGCCACTTGTACATTTTCTACTGCCCTAGGTAGAGATATGTTGTTTGCCATAATAATTATGTGGAGAGCAAAGGTTCCAAGTAGTGTTTGTTTTGATGTTGGAATATCTGCAGTACATAACAAACATTTTTTAAAAGTATCTTTAGAAACATAATGGCACTTGGAAGATATAGCAATTCCTACAATTATTTTGGCTATTTAAGCCCTTCCTTATTTATAATTCTACTTGAGCATAATACTAAACTGTATCGAAAATACCTCATCCAAAAACTTTAAGTCATTACTCACTTGCTTTATAGATGGAGTGTTTTCACCGTGAACTTCCCATGGTAAACTTTCTTTGCCATTCTTGAAATAAATTTTCTATAAATTATTCACAAGTCGTTAGGCCAATGCTTTAAAAAAGTGTTTTTTATTCTTCAATAAAATGAAATATTATAAGTTAAGTTTAAGGGCAAATCTATAATAACATGAGGATACTTGAAGAAATATTTAATGCGATATAATATAAATTCCATAAATTATAGTATGAACTATTTCTTTTTTAGATCATTTTCAGAACCAGCGTTTAGTATGCTCAAAAAGACAAAATAGATACAAAAATGTAGCATGGGCAACATCTGCAGATAGATAAATGTTAAGTCATCATTTGAAAAAATTAAATAATATTGAAAAACGTATAATAAATGAATAAATCAATTTTAAAGTACTTCAAAATTACTGTGTGTTATATGTTATACTGCATCGGGTATATTAATAATCAACTTCATGTTGAAGACTCATAGGCATCTCTTTTCAGTATGCACCATTTCGTCGAAGT
Organism: Rhynchophorus ferrugineus; assembly: GCF_030347505.1. NCBI lineage: Eukaryota > Metazoa > Arthropoda > Insecta > Coleoptera > Curculionidae > Rhynchophorus > Rhynchophorus ferrugineus. Next base: position 81,018,288 of record NW_027472580.1, on the reverse strand, counting down.
GTGAAGATAAACAATTTTCAGTGCGTTGAAAATGTTTGAATGTGAAATATTAATTTTGGAAAGACAGCTCAAGGTTACCGAATGTAAATGGAGCTTATGGCATCGATTTCAATATATGAATACTAGATTTGTCAGAAGATAAGGAACGTATTAAAAAAAGTGATAGCATTGCTATTAAGTAAAGTAAAGTAAAGAGGTAACAATTTTATTCTTCTGCTCGATTACATGTTTGCAAAACCGTTTAAAACATACTTGAAAACGTTACATGTAATCAAATGATATTAGTGGCACAAAGCCCTTATTGATTCAAAGGCAGGTGATTTTAAGGATTTGATGGGAATCTGAACAAACCATTATTTTTACTTTGTAATATCAAGAATTAATGCGATTAAATTAGGCGAGGATTAAAAGACAGCGAAAATTGATTGGTAGTAGTCCTTCATCACAATATTCTTATCTCATTAGCATTTCAATAGTAAATTTTGATGCCCCTTGATCTCTCCCACTTCCATTTATTCCGTTATCTGCAGATCCATTTTAATGATGCAGAACTGGCTTCAAAAGAAGCTTATTTATATACTGGATATAATATTCCAACAAAAATTTCGGAAGTTCTGCAATGGAATTATGGTTTCACAAGAAAAATAGAGAAAGTTTGTCGATCAGAGCTACATAGTATATGTTGGACTAGTTTTTTGTGCTTCCACGTTTGTGTAACTATTATAAAATATAACAACTACTTTGTCATTGAGTTTTCGAGATATTAAAGTTCATTTTACCATATAATACCAGCGGAATTATAAAAAATAATATAAATCATTGATTAGTATTTCAAATATACATGAATTAATTCGCCTTCAAAGATATGAATAAAACGTAATTATTTTTGATCCAATCCATTTTATGATTCAAGCTTCGAACGATGAGTGTGAAATTGGTAACTATACCAGTAACCAAATTATTAGTCACAAATTGGGTAATTATGTTTTCAGTGATGTTACCAAATGAAGAAAACCCCTATCAAAACTAAATTGCACATCTAAATGTATAAAAATGTATGAAAAGGAATTATAAATTAACAAAGAGTTATAAATTATATTGCAATTAGAATTTGCATTATTTAATTAGGATATTTTATTTACAAAACTGCACAGCTAAATTTAAACTGAAATATTACCAAAGGAAACTATATCGTTTTACAGTTATTAGTCTTTTCTCTTCGATGCTCCAATAAATTGGTATTTTAGGGCCTTACTGAAAATCCATAAAATTTAATTCATAGCAAATATTCCATTTTCCATTTCATTTCATCTTTCCAAATGTCCGAATTGTAGTGTATAATTGATAAAATCTATTTTATTATTTTGTTGCCCTTCCAATTACAGCAGGTACAATATTAACAAACCTTATTTTTGAGTTTCTCCTAGCTGCATTTATTAAAATCATATTAACGAAAAAATATTTTTAATTTAACATTGAATGCATATTTCTTCTTTAATAATTTTATGATGTTTAGTACTCCCGAAGGGTACATTCTATGAATTATGAATTACTATTATTACTATTACTATGGGTTTATTTGGACTGGATCTATAGTTTAACGTGGGCCCCGAACCACAGTCCACGGAATTAAGCTTATCGACTGACGAGTGACCTAGAGACAATGCCAGAAGACATTCGATCTTACCCAGCAAGGTTGCTGGCGTGACTGGGATGGTTATTCCTTGTCGGATTTTCCACTTTTGCCTATAAAGACATTTACAATCACAAACATAAAGTAACAGGATTCGAACTCCCGTCTATCGCAACTGAAGGAGGACCATTCTGTCGCTTTGATCACTGCGCCAACGAAGACGGTTTCTTTTAATGTATTTTCCATACATGCCCGTCTTTTTTTACTTTTAAGAACATTTTGTGTTTTTCTTTATGTATTTTATTTATCTTTGGCCAAATATTTGCATTTACTCTGCAACCTAGAAAATTATTTTTTAAGATTGAATGATAAAGCATATTCAAAAGGGTGTTCTACAATTGAAATAATAAATTATAATTATTTATACTTCAAACCAACCCTGTTGGTTGTTACAATAAATTGCTCTTTTTGATATAGATCATGAATATTCTAAAAAACCAAGGATTTATTTCTCAACAAAGTTAATTAATTCTTGAATGTACAGCCACAATTACCAAACGTTGTCAGATTGTAAGATTGGACCTTGGTTTTAAGACATTCTGAAAAGCAGGAGTAGTTAAGGTGATAGTACGGTACTTCTACCCAAGGAAATTAACATACACTATTCTTCACCGATACCATACTGCTGCCCATTCTCAAATATTTTCAGATTTCCTATATTCGTGCCTATAGATCAGTGCCTCAAGCCCATGCGTTGTTGTGTATGAGGGTAGTGGTTAGATGTCCTTTTTTTTTAATTTTAAATTTAGATTATTCCAGAATAAGTTTATAAAATTATTTATTACTTAACATAGACAATTAGCAGTAGACAATATGGCTTGCAAAGGAAGAATTAAAGGAATTTATAATTTGGTAACACTAATTTTGTAGACTGCTAAGGAACAAAAGTTTATTTATGTTAAATAGTATGAAAGCACCGAGCCATATGATGTAGACTTATGATGTAACTACTACTGCTATTTTAATGCTACAAATGAAAAAAAACTTTATATAATTGCCAGTGCCCTAAAAATACATTCACGTTTTTTTAAGAATTAGCACACTTAACACAACACTAAAGAGGCTGGGTAAAACCAAATATCTTCCGGGATGATGACTAAGTTGTGACCGTTTTTCGGAGCCCTCGTTAATCCAAAGTTCTATTTACTAAAACTTCAAGATGTGCAGTGACTAAAAGACATATATAACAATGCAATTTCAATAAATTATTTCCTCCTACGCTACCCTGTATTCGATGTGTTCTATTTTAGTACTGCTTCCAAGTAATTTAAAAAATTGCTTGTAGAACATAGATTTACTAAATACACAAAGATTTAACTTCAGCCATAATTAATGTGAAAATCAACAACACTAAATTAATATTCAGATAATTACTTCAGTACAGGTAATTACCAAAAATGTCCAATATTCTCTGCCCACATATATCATAATATTAAACATATACCCATTCACTTATAAACAAACCCCATACACCTTTATTACCTTAATATAACATAATTATTTGTACACAATACAACCAAAAAAATTATACCGTAAACCGTATATAAAGTACCCACTACGAGGCAATATCCTCGAGCCCTTAAGTTTCTCATTAAAAGCACCAGATATTCTAATACCGTAAAACGCAAACATTTATTGACGATTTATGGACAGGCATTTATTTTCGATCCCGTTCGATCATAAAAAATCCAATAAATTAATTTTCCCTCGTTGTAGTAAACGGTTTAAATATACCGAAATAAATCAAGTTTACAGTTTAGCAACAGCAATTATAACTGGGGATAATATTGTATAGGATGGGCCATCTGTCGGTTTATTTGTTGATTGTCTGGTACTTTCGCATTAAAAGCATTATCTTGACATTGACTCATGTTTTATTATTTTATCATAGTGTAATAGAGAGATAACTTAATAGGTCTCTCTGGAGAAAAGTTTCATAGCGCGCGGTACCTGAATGATATCATGAGAGAAATACGAGTATTTTGGTTCTTAAATAGAGTCTACCAAACAGACTTGGCTCATGACCTATCCTTGATGTCATATTTTATTGTCCAATCAAATTTAAGTAAAAAATTACTTTATTGCATTTTCACTATTAAACTTCTATTTTTTGTTCTCCGTTTTCTGTTAAATTCTATTAACTTATTTAATCCAAAATAAACATTCTACGCTGAAAACTGTTGTACATTTTATATATAAAAAGTGTAAAATTTACACTGTTAATAACGTATGTGTTAAAATTACTTTGCTCTTATTCACTTGACGAAATGTAGTAACTAAATAAAGAGCTTGAATCAATCTCGACAGGATTACTAAATTCTTTTTTTTTACTAAATTTTCGGTGTAAAATTAATCTAGTCTTGTTGGTTTCTAGGATTAATCTAACAGGGTTTCAAAATATAAAAAATGTATTTAGTTCCTTTTTAACAAACTTCTTGACTTGAATATATATTTTTGACTCTGTGCATTCTAATAGAAAACATGACCTATCCTTGATGTCATATTTTATTGACCAATCAAATTTAACTAAAAATAACCTTATTGCATTTTCACTATTAAAATTCTATTTTTCGTTGTCTGTTTTCTGTTAAATTCTATTAACTTATTTAATCCAAAATAAACATTCTACGCTGAAAACTGTGGTAAATTTTATATCCAAAAAGTGTAAAATTTACACTTTTGAAAACGTATGTGTTAAAATTACTTTGCTCTTATTGACTTGACGAAATGTAATAACTAAATAAAGAGCTTGAATCAATCTCGACAGGATCACTAAATTCTTTTTTTTTTACTAAATTTTCGGTGTAAAATTAATCTAGTCTTGTTGGTTTCTAGGATTAATCTAACAGGGTTTCATAATATAAAAAATGTATTTAGTTCCTTTTTAACAAACTTCTTGACTTGAATATATATTTTTGACTCTGTGCATTCTAATAGAAAACATGACCTATCCTTGATGTCATATTTTATTGACCAATCAAATTTAACTAAAAATAACCTTATTGCATTTTCACTATTAAAATTCTATTTTTCGTTGTCTGTTTTCTGTTAAATTCTATTAACTTATTTAATCCAAAATAAACATTCTACGCTGAAAACTGTGGTAAATTTTATATCCAAAAAGTGTAAAATTTACACTTTTGAAAACGTATGTGTTAAAATTACTTTGCTCTTATTGACTTGACGAAATGTAATAACTAAATAAAGAGCTTGAATCAATCTCGACAGGATCACTAAATTCTTTTTTTTTTACTAAATTTTCGGTGTAAAATTAATCTAGTCTTGTTGGTTTCTAGGATTAATCTAACAGGGTTTCAAAATATAAAAAATGTATTTAGTTCCTTTTTAACAAACTTCTTGACTTGAATATATATTTTTGTCTCTGTGCATTCTAATAGATAAAAACCCAACTATGTAGCCTTAACCCAAAATATTGATTAGGATACGTAGTCAAAATAAATATCTCTATATAAATATTGGATTTATATAATCAATTCGACGTTAATTTAATCTCTCATAATTATAATTTGTTTAGCTATATAATTTGTTACTTTAATCAGCATCGTTTCAAAGGCAACTCAACTAGAAATTACGTAAGTAAAATCATGTATTGTAGCATTATGTTGTCTATTAATCTAGTAACCTTCAATATCAGTTCGACATTGTTCAATTGAATATATTTTAGGTTTATTGTCTGGGCAATATGTTTACTACCTTAACCTATTTGTTGGTAGCTAGATGAGTCACACACCACTCTTGCTTGAATATGACGTCTCATATCTTTGAGTTACAATATATCCGGATACACAACATTTCTTAGATTCGGAAGAAATTTGAAAGAGCTACATAATCGGGTTAATTGCCGTAGAAATTTAGCCTAATCAAAATTACTTTCATCATCATTATAATCATTATCAATGTAGTCGAGTCTGAGAAAGAGTATCTACTGCTCAACAAATACGCTTCTGTGGGTGCCGCAGGAATATTCTGCACTAAATCTCGATACTTTTTATAATTTTATCTTCTGTACTACAATAAATTGGTATTATTGGTTTCTGCTCAAAATGAGATATTCAAACAAAGTTCCCATTTCAATTTTAAAAATCTCTAAACTGCAAGAAATACTAAAGAGTTCTAAATATATATGATTTGACTTTAAAAATAGGATAGCTGTTAAAATTTTAATTATGATATGTTGTTAACTACTGTCTACATTCCAAGTAATTGAAACAGTAAAATTCTTGAAAATTTTAAAACAATTATTTACATTTCGTTTGTCAATTACCGATATTCCTTAATTTTTTTATGTATTATTTAATTTTATATACGTACCTTGGAAAAATATTTTTCAAAATTGAAAAAGCATATTTAAAGGCTTTTAATTTTCTACAACAGTAATTTCCACAACTAATACTTAATTAACTACATAGATAATTAACTACATAGCCCGGTCAATAGAGCGCCGTCGCAATGTTGCCGCCTCCAATATGACTTTTCATTTACAACGTTTTCCGATTTATAATCTGTAATTATTACCACTAACGGTTTGAATAAAATTTGCGGATATTTGGCAACATAGCCCACGTGTACAAAACCAAATCTATCTCTTTTTAACTAGGATGAAATGAGAAGAAAAAATCCGCACCGAGTTTTTTTTACGCATTTTTTTTACCAATCTGTCCAATTCATCCAATAAAACACTGCATTGGCTGTTTTATTAAACGAATTGGACTATAAATATGTTTCGTTAAAATTCAAGAAAACAGAAAAAAACTATTTTGTTAGTTACTGCAACATGTTGTACATTATTTAAAATACATAATGTATATTCTTCACTATATCTCACTAGAATTGGACACTGACCATAACAATCGAACCAGATTTCGCACAATGTTACTTTTATATTTTTCAGATCATCAAGTTCTTTTCCCATACATTTTTTGAAGTTGTTCTTCTTCTCCCAACGCAAAGTTTGATTTCGCCATAGTTTCACGGATAGTATACACGTAGCTATGAGTTTTTGAAAGATTAGCATATTAGAAAGGCGGATTTTAGTCTTAGTTCTTATATTTTTTATCTTCCACATGAACCACATTCTCCTCCTGTATTACTCGTCCCAAGGACTTGAACTCCTGCACTGGCTCTAAATATTCTTCTACATTCTAAACATCTATAAATGTTATCCAGGGCAGTGTTTTATATCGAGCTGAGTAGACATATTTTTGAAGTACCCTCAACAAACAACAAAAAAATAGGTTAAATAAATTTGCCCTTATTGAAATCCTATATATGTAGATCCTCAATATACTGTAACCATATTATTACTGCTGTAACAAATATATGAATATGTTAAGCATATATACATCTGCTTTTACTTGTCGTTATTTTTAATAAAGTTCTGGGTCAATGTTTACATGCTGATAGAGAAAGATTAAATTGAAGTCCAAAAAAACATTGTAATTACACTATAAATAACCTTATATAAAGTTAGAAACATAATTAAGAACCATGTCCGGAAATATCTAAAGTAATTTTTTAACAAGTACATAATTATTGTTATAAAATTTGCCTTTTTCGTATAGGACTGGATGCGAATTAACTTAGCTGACATTTGGTGCGTACGATAAATGTTTGGAAGTTAATCTTGAAAAGAACCTTGAACAGATAACGCAACGGAGGGGAAATGGGAAACAACTTTTAAAAAACAGGAAAAACTTTTATATCGTTAAAAGTATAAATAAATACAATTTTTAAATATCACGGTGATTTATTCATGGTTTTTTTTTGTTAATTCTACTATATACCCTTATATATATCAATGCATCAAATTAGCAATTGTATTATAAAATATCAAAAACAAATTTTAGTTCTCTGTATATTCCAGACCAACAAAAGAATAAACCTGTGTTAGTAATACCAGGATCCTTTAATAAATCGACTATTATATAGGAGGTATAGATAGGAGGTACAGAATTTGGTCCTGAAGAAAACTCCGGATGCGGTAGCACTTCATATCATAATGTTTTCGCGGTTTTGCAACATGTGGTCGATCGTTGTCATGCTAAAATATTCCATTGTTTGTGTAATTGCTCGTATTCCGATTTTTCACGAAGTACTCGGCTCAAGCGCATCAATTGTAGTCGACAGAAAACTCCATTGTTGGTTTCATTAGATTTTAGCACCTTTTAGTATACTTTAGTTAGCTGATCCTACTGAATGTAAAACATTTTTGGAGCCATAAATATACATCCTCTAGTCTATATATATATATATATATATATATATATATATATATATATATATATATATATATATATATATATATATATATATATATACACTATTCCTTTAATTACTTTAAACTCAATACATTTAGTCTAGCGTTGTTCCAATTTTTATTTCTACCAATTCCAGTGATAGCCTCTTTATCCAGCCCAAATCTTTTACCACAAAGCCATTTCTTCAGGATTACTAATAGAAATTAGTCGTAGGGAATATGCTGGATGAGGTGGCAATTCGTAACCCAATTTATTGGTGTTTGCCATGGTAAGTACTTATGTGTGTACTGACGTACACTGACCTAATGGACTAGTATATTTTGTCAATATTAAATCACTTCAAGCAGATGCTTTGAATATTATTAATCTCTTATCATTTTATCATTTTCGAGATAATCAATATAAACGACATCGTGGACACCCCAAAGAACTGTGGCTTACCGACATACACAACTTGACCATACTCTTCTTTCGCTTACCCTGAGAAACCCACTGTTTTGATTAATTGATGTCTAGTATTTTGTGAATTCGAATGCGACTGAACATCTCCAAGCACTCGTTATGCTGACATGACGCGTTTATTTTGGAGTGTGAGTGAACCGTTGCACCCATTGTATAGAGATCACTTTCTTATCCAAATACTCATGTAAAATTTGAATGTTACTTGCACTTACTGTTGGAGTTTTTGCCACAGAGCTCCCATAGTATTTATCAAACCTTTTGTAACAGTGATACATTTAAAGTTAGTGCGCGGAAAATTCTGACTTGATTGATTACGATCAAGTCAAGATAAGTTTAAATAGTTTTTATAAATCCATTATTGAGGGTTTGAATGAAACTCTTTCAAATTCATAAACTTACTTGACAAAATATCTATAAATCTGAACATCTTTAAAAGCACCCAATGGAAATTATTATTCGCCAATCGATAAAATTCACTACATGATTTTCAATTGTTATTAGAATGCTTAAACTGTCACATGTTGGCTGTTAGCCGGGTTTGATCTTTTAAATTATGCGAAAAAATTTGGGTATGTAGAGTGATGAAGGAGAGGTAAGAAATGCTGTAAAACATATGTCCCCTTTGATTTCAGAATATATTTAAAAATGGAGCCACAGTTTTTTAACATACATGAGCAATAACGGAGGAAGTATACTTAATCTTAGAAAGGAAAAGAAACTATAACTGACGAAATAGTCAAGAAAAAGCATCTTCATTAAATTGTGAGTTTAAATTATTATAACAAACATTATAATCACCTTATTTTTGTGTGAAAATAGACAATGTTGCGGCGAGATTTAATAGCGTTATCAGTTAAATTCTCACTTAATTCTGAAGTGTTTCTCTCTTTTGAAATATTATTGTAGTTCGAAAAGATTAAAATAAAAATGCTTTCAAACAATATTAAAACACGATAACCTTTAAGACATATGAACATATTGCGAGATCCATAAATATCTACATGCAATTGTTTAAATAAAAAGTTTTACCTTTTTTTACCAATTTTACCAACTGTTTTATTAGTTGCACCAACTGCTATTTGCACCATTTTTTTTTGCTTTCACGATGTACATATAAATTTTATCTCTCCTATTTTCGCTTCTTTCCTAACGAAGAATACAAAATTGGATCGGCTCTTGGTTCACTCCAAAAAAGAGAAGGAAAGTTTAACGTAAAATCCGTAAATTATATGAAAAACTGAGAAATGTGGCAACTAGTGATGGACAATAGTTCGATTATGATACGGCACTACTGCAATTTCCTTAAATAAAATTTTAAATTAACACTAAACTCTAAAACATATGTTTACAACCTTTGCACCCCTTAGCACATACACTACAAACTTATATACTGAAGTGAACGTTAAACAAGTTGATATAAATATGTGATAAAATTATATATGGATTACCTGCAAATACATAAACTTTACTGGTAATCTCGATCATAAGGCGTCAATATAAATGTAGATGTTGTTTCATGCTAAACTCGGTATTCAAATCATTTAGGATTCTCCATGAGACAAGATAACCATTAAAATTCACGATGTATTCCTCTAAAGTCAGAGTATATCTTTCTCTCCGCTCGTACGGATCCAAGTTCAGCGCTAACGATTGCCCACGTATATATCTGCCTCGCAATGTGGAATGAATTTAGTTAATGACTAAGCAACACCGCCAACCCCAAACTTAAAAGCCATACCACCGCCGCCTCCTACTCCTCACCACCACGACTCTGCGCCCGCCACGTCTTCCAGACTTCGAAAATTGTCTCCATAACGCTGGATTAATTCTAAATCAGTTACGGCACGGCCAGAATACGAAATGTTTGTCCCAGTTTGATTTGTCGACGTGTTTCATCGGTCCTGATCAATATTCATTACGGAAAATGGGCGAGGAGGTCGGCCAAAAAGGGTCAAAAAGGGCCGAGATTAGACGGGAAAGACAGTCATTAGGTGTATTGGATTTCGCGTTATTCGAAAACGAATTTGCACTGAATTCTCCTTCAATTTCCTATTCTTTTTCCCTTCTTTACTGTAAGAACTTCGAGAGTGGACATTAAACCTTCGAAATATAAATTAGCCTACACCGAAAGCTTACAACATGCGAATTTATTTTTTCTAAAATACCATATAGGCAACGCAAAATGCAGCAATTGATTGAGTATAACTGATACACGCCCGCTTCGCTGAGCAAAGGTTAAAAGTCGATTAGGATGAAATCTTTCATTTTAAAACAATAATAAAAATAAGCTTAAAATTTCAATACTGAATATTATGTAATAGAGCTGGTGCCTGTTGGACTCGGCGGAACATAAATAAAGTATTACTCGTGGATTCGGAACTTGTAGTTTAAAGTAGTTAAAGTTCAGGGTAAGGTACAATAATAGGAGCTTGACCGCCACTCCAGCAGATTTGAAAATGTTCGTATTTAAATATAAGGAGACCGATTTCCTATCCTTTTAATCTTATAATTTGAATAGTCAATAACTTTTCTATGTTGTTCAGGTTAATTTTGGCTATGTTTTTAAGAGCTGCATTTCATGATGACTATATAGTGTATATCTTCTAGCAGCTTCTCTAAGTTCTACAGTGTGACTTTTATAATATATCGAATTAGCTTGTTTTATCAGATTATTTCTAACTGCGCTTGTAAATATATTCCGTCTTTTTTTTCCTCTTGACTGAATTTATTAATATAGTTGTACAAACTCGTCACTACCTTGATTTAAATCAATTATAAACATAGGCTAATAGAGATATATCTCAATAGGGATCTCTGGAGAAAAGTTTTGAAAGGTATTTTGAAAAGTCCCCGGCCGGCCTGGCACATAGATGGCTCTAGTAGAATTAAATCCATATATTTTTTAGTTAGCCACAATCCTCAAACCATACGTGTATAAATTTGACAGCTGTCGAATCATTAGTTTGTGAATTATAACATTTTGAGTGAAGCAACTTTTTTTATGGCAAAAAAATGTATGAAAAGGAATTTCACGTGTTGATAAAATATTGCTTTTTGAAGGAAAAAAATACATTTGGAGCAATAACTTGGCTTGATACCGAGTTTCCGGACACTGCCCCAGAAAAATCGACTACCAAGGATTGGTATGCTAAGTTTAGACGTGGTGAAATGAGCACCGAAGGCGGTGAACGCAGTGGACGCCCAAAAGGAGTTGTTACTGAAATTGAAATTGAACGAAATAGCAGACATTCTAAAGATTTCAACTGAACGTGTACATCATAGCATTTACGAATATTTGGATATGAGAAAGCTCTGTGTAAAGTGAGTGCCGCGCGAGCTCACATTTGACCAAAAACAATGACGAGTTGATGATTGGGAGTAGTGTTTGGAGATGATCAAGTTTAATAAACCCGAGTTTTTGCGTCGTTATGTGATTATGGTTGAAACATAGTTCCATCATTTCACTCCGAAGTCCAATCGACAGCCATCCGAGTGAAATGCACACGATGAACCCGCTCCAAATCGTGGGAAAACGCAACAGTCCGCTGGCAAGGTTATGGCGTATGTATTTTCGGATACGTCTGGAATAATTTTCATTGACTACCTTGGAAAGGGGAGGACCATCAACAGCGACTTTTGCATAGCGTTATTGGACAGTTTGAAGGGCGAAATCGCCGTAAAAGAAAATGAACGGAAATGACGAAATGGCGGCATTGGAGGAAAAAGAAAGTGCTGCTTCACCAAGACAATGCACCGTGTCACAAGTCAGTGAAAACGATGGCAAAATCCATGAATTGGGCTTTGAATTGCTTCCTTATCCACTTTATTCTCCAGACCTGCCCCCCAGCGACTATTTCCTGTTCTCAGATTTCAAAGGAATTCTCGCTGGGAAGAAATTGTCGTGAAATGAAGGGGTGATCGATGAAACTGAGGCCTATTTTGAAACAACGGACAAGTCGTACTACAAAAATTGGAGCGCCGCTATAATCAGTGTATCACCCTTGAAAGGAGTTATGTTGAATAAAAAAACTAATTTTGCCAAAAAAATGTGTTTCACTATGGTTCACCGGGGACTTTTCGTTTGACCTGTTAGACGAGATTATAATCGTCCATTCAAGTAATTTGATTGCTATATAGTATAATATGATTGTCTAAGACATTTGAATGGTTTTTGAAAATATTTGCCATGCAGGTGCAACATGTGATTTCATTGACCAATGAAATGACCAAAAAATAATTTTACTTATGAACAATTTAATATATTTTTTATAATATTATTTTAACTATTACCAACAGACTACTTTGAAGTCGGTGCCGAACCCAAACAGTTATATTAATTTAGATTAGTTTTGTTGGTAATTTAATTTTTTATATATATCATAATTATATTATTATTTTTGTATCTTTTTAATTTTAAATGTTTATTTGTTTATTATTATTTGTTTATTATTTATTGTTTATGTTTATTTTAAAATGTTTTTTGTTTTAAAAATATAAGTTTAATTATTTTTTAATTTTTAGTGAGTTCCTTATTTATTTTTTGAAGTCGGTTCAAATTTTTTGTTAAAAATATTTAAATTTTTTCTCTATAGTGTTAGATACTTACTCAATAAATTACGTAGATATTTTATTTAATATTACAATATGCGGGCCAAGCAAAGGTGTAGTCGTATGAGGAAAAACAGGAATAAAGAGACAATGACTGAAAATGAGGAGCCCTTCAGGCGCCGGGGTCCGCTACCTAGCCTAGTTGATTTGACAAATGTTCTTACTAAACAAAAAAGTTATTTTTCCCGTCCAGCTAAACACTTTAAACATTACACCATAGAAGTAGTTGTCAACTATATTTCTAATACGTCTTATATACTACATTTAATGCAAAAGCAAACTGAATGGCTTTTGCACTAAACGACTACCGATTTTCGGTCTCACCAACTCAGCAATAACAATATATGATTATTTTAGACAAATAATATGTGAATTATGTGTATGGCACTTGTTAATACATCGAATGTAAATTAATACAATCCATTTTAATCTTCTATTATTTAATCTATGCGGTATATTTTTAAAAATCCAATGAAATTTCTCATAATTTATAATTAATATTATCTGTGTGTAAACTGGTCTTATTTAGTAACTCTGGAAAAGTTTTGAATTAAAATATTTATAATTTCAAGAGATTTTTGTATCAAGTAACCTCTCAATATTTTTCAGTTATTTTCACACTCAAGTGATGCAAGGCGCATGAAATAGTAACTTTTGCGCAGTATCACAATCATTCTTTTGGGTTAGTTGGGGTCTAAAATCTGTAATTTCGATTTTTTGCATAGCCTTTTTTGTTCAATACATATTTGATTAGATAACTTGATTTACAGCTTCAATACCATCTTAATATACAAATGCATATTAAATTAGTCTTCTTACTCTAAAATTAAGAGTGACACTTATACACTAAACAAGTTCATGAGGGCTGTTTCCATTCAATATGATTTCCTGCATGTTGCCCAGTAGTAGTTATGTTGTTTCCCCATGATGCTACTTTTGAAGTTTGAAGTTTTTAAGGACGGAACTTTTTATTCATAATGAAGAAAAACATTGATATAGGCTACAATCAACTGTTCTTTGAATTTGGGAACAGAATTAATATTTCGGCATTAGTTCCTTGGGTGCAGCACCAGTTTCAACTTGTTTGGCAATCTTTCCAGCAAAAAGTTTTTAGACTGCCAAATCTACAAATTGGACTAGTTTATTGCTACGTACAAACCGGGCCAACGAAAGACAATGAATGGGTTTGTTGGGATATTTTTAGTTTTGTTTGAATGGTTTGACGACGGCCAACGAAGGGTTGTTGGCATTCGCTTGCAATCCGAATATCGGTAATATCAAAATAAATGAATGGAATCGACGAATGCAGTGTGGACGATAGGCAACATATATACACTATAACCACTTCCGTCGTTAAAAATTCCGGATTCACGCCCAACGAAACTTTACTCCTAACAACAAATGTAATATGTAAGTTTCATCGTAGGCCAACATATGTCGGTGTCCAACGCCGAAACTCATTCGTGGTCCTTCGTTGGCTCGGCCTGTACGCAGCATATCTAGACCTATGTGCGCTACCTCAATCTCTCTCCGCATTCAAAATTTAAAATATGACATTTCTCACCCAGATACCTTGTATCTGATGGTATAGTATTATGATAATGGTATTAAAAATCAACAGTGCGCTTTGCAATTAGAACAACTGCGGGTGAGTTAGATCAATAACTGCTTCAACAAATATTTATTTACTTTAAATTAGACACGGTTATAATGCAATTTAGTAATAAATAGATAGATTTATATTAATAACGACTATTGCTACTGTGAATCAATAAATACATAATTTTGTTCAGTAGTATCATCATGTATCTGTATATTTTAAAGTCTCGAGGGTTTTTCGGGACTGAAACTACAGTTTAACGTGGGCTGCAAACCACGGTCCTCGGCATTAAGCCTACCGACTGGCGAGTGATCAACTTAGAAATTATCCCAGAAGACATCCAATCTTACCCAGCCTGGTTACTGGCGTGACTGGGATCATTTTCCTTGTCAGATTCAACAAACAACAAATGTTGAACAATCACAAACATGAATTTACGACCATCCCCCAGCAGTATTCGATCCCGCGACTATCGCAACAGTAGGAGGACTGTCTTGTCGCTTTTACCAATGCGCCAACCAAGCCAGATCATCATATATCTGTAATATACTCTTGTATTACGAAAATTATGTTAAAGTTGTAATGGGAGGCATTAGGATAGTATACTGGTTACGGTACTGGTTTTTATTTATACAGTGGCCATTGTTATGTACAAAAAAAAACAAATATAGATATGGGAGGAGCTACAAAAATATATAAATTTAAGGTCGATACAATATCTGAAGTATATGAAAACTGGCATTTGAGATATGTTAGGAAAAAGTAACTTTAAGAAAAAATATTTATCGTTTTGATGAAATGTTTCAAATATACTCAGCAGTCTATAACGTTATATTACATATATTTATAGCTTATTAATAGGCAATTCATCTTCGACTTCAAAGGATATGTATTTTCAAATTTGTTCCAATTTGCAAATACAAATATTGTCTCTTTGAATAGTCTTTCCGGACCAATAGTAATTCCCATAAATTGTAAATAATTTATAATTATTCATGGTCTTGTAAATTTTAAGCGAAATTAAATTTAATAATATGTAATTTTTGCACTTGGGTTTATAGTAAATGTACTTTTTTCTCAAGTGACGACACGCGACAGAGACGTTGTTCTTCCAAGTCTGGTCAATGAAACCGTCGATTCTTCAATTGTTAGATATCCGAAAGTGTCTTAAATTCACTCTAAATTACTTTTGAACTTTTAATTCAAAAGAGATTCTGTGTTTTATTCAAGCATAGGAAACAATAACTTAATTTCCATCTAATTCTGATATACAAATGTATGAATTTATTTAAAAAAAAATGATTATATTTCAAGTAGGCCAACGAATTCTGTTTTATTCGAATAGTATTTCGGTTTATGGTAACGAATTGCTACGAATGCCTTAAATAATGCGATGGCGTAACAAAGAATCAGATCCGGTAAAAGAAAAACGATTCCGAGGGAGACTGCTTTACGGTAATCGAAATTTAAATGGAAAAAGTGGAGGAGATTCGGCAAAATTGTGGGAACTTTGCAGTTGTTTTAGAATTAGTGCTGACGGAAAATTTGCATGCTACTCACTTTTTTTTATTCGTCTGTATATATATCTATAGGGATGAAAGCTGAATTATAATTGTTTTTGTAAAGTGGGGGAGATGATTTATCAAAACATTTTTTATTCTTTTGAATGTGACAGGATCATAATGTAATAATTTAACGGTATGAAAAGGAAACATGAATTTTATTAGGTGTTGTATTTAATCGTCGATGATAGATGGCGCTACTAATTCCGTGTTACATTTTGGCCAATATAAAAGAATAAAAGCAAAAGTAACAAATGTAACATTAATGTTGTACAGGGGTGGACGATATTATACGAAAATTTTACCTATATTATATCTTACGTTCGATGTGCTTAGTACAATCTTAATTTACGAATTAATTTATCATTAATATCTGTTGTACTTGCATATATACAAGCAAGGCGGGTACGGGATTAATAAACTTATACACTAAAACAGTTCATGTGGTTTGTTTCGCTACAATCTTCTGATTTCCTGCGTGTTGTCCAATGGCTGTATTGCTTCCACATTGCTATGATTTAGCAACTTTGTTTCATGTTTGCGAAATCTTGGTTCCCTTCGTGTATAAATTTAATTCCGAGGTCATGGTGTAGCTCTTCATTGGTTTCGTAGCAACAAGCAATGATAATTAATAGTAGAACTTGTTTTTAGTACTCTGGATTTTTAGTTGATTTGATATTTTAATGTAATCCCATATTTACAACCCATAGGTGCAAATAGGCTTTATGATTGACTGATAAACTAATAGCTATGATTCTAGTGCAAGTTGAGAGTATCTTACCACTAATAAGTACAGTTGCTTGACTTTGAATCTAATCTGCTCTGCCTTTTATCTGACATGATCTTTCCAGTTTAACCTACTACCAAGATATATTCCGAAGTATTTAGCTGATTCTGCTTCACGAATCGGGCATCCGTCAAGTGATATAATTAAGTTTTTGTTAATTCGCCGCAACGAAAAATTGATATGCATAGATTTGGAGCTACTAAGCTGAATTTTTCAGTCTCCAGTTCATTTGTAGATCTTGTTGATCACTACTTGTACTTTCTCCATGGCCTTAGATAGAGATACATTGCCATTATAACTGTGTCGTCAGCAAATGTTCCAAATATTGTTTCTTCTATTGTTGGAATATCAGCAGTATAGAACAGATATAACAATTGTCCCAAGACAGTACCTTGTGGAACTTCAGCCTGAGAACGCCCCTTCAACCGAGGCTCTAAATTTTCTCTCAGAAAGATATGATTCCAGTAGGAGACAGTAATTCCGCGGTAGAAATTTGCGCATTTTGTAGATTAGTCCCAAATGCCATACCCGGTGAAAAGCTCGTAAGACATCCAGGAATATTGCAGGGCAGTAATTCTGTCCTTCGAACATTCAAATTTCAAATGAACAGATTCATTTCAAAAACCGCTGTTACTCTGTTCATTTGGTCGATTGTCGAATGGTGATATCGAAATCCAGACTGAGAACTTGATGTTTCTATAAAATGCTTAATACGTTGTAACAACTGTTTCTCAAGTAATTTGGTAAGAGGTAGCAGCAAAATAGACCTGTAAGATTTAACTTTTTCTGTTGGTTTGTCAGGTTTTTAAGCATAATTATTCGGGCAACCTTAAGACATTCCGGAACATGGTTCAGTCACAAATTGGCATTGAATATATATGTTAATGTGATTGTTGCTTTTCGTTGCTGCTCTTTTAATAATCCAGGTGAAATATCATCAATTCAAGGAGCCTTTTCAGGATTGAGGTATTTGTTCTATATGCAATATTTAATTATTAATAAGGCGTTCAGCTACCATTTTCTTTATAACTGCTGAAATTCTTCTCGGAAAAGATTTCAAGAGAGCCTGAATTTTTTTAAGGAAGGTGGTTTCTGAAGACTTTTTGTCATTCTTGATTAAATTACTAAATTCAGCCTAATGCATTTACCATATCTACAGAATAGTTAATATTCATCCTCTCCTCATATATTCTAACATGTTACTCATATTTAATTCTGAACAATTACGATCACATCTATGCACAGAAACCTTTCACACCCTACATTGCCATTTTCTACAGTAAAATTCTAATAATTAGGTACATAGCTTTAGTTGTTTTCGCTGTTATCACTCTACCCCAGGAAATTCCAGCATTGCACAGCATTATCACATATCTTGAAAGTTTCCTTGAGTCGATATGATGTATTGTGCATAATAATAACTGCTGGTTCCTCCAGGTTCCTTAACAATTGATTTGCAAGCCATAACTAAAACCAGTTATGGTGCATTTTTCCATGGTAGCCGCCCTTGGACTTGGAGAAAAACACTAACTATGCACAGGTATAAAACCATTCTAATTCCCTGCTTGAATAACAGTATATCTACAATTAATTATTTATAAATATTATGACCAAAAAAACCTAATCAAATGTTATTGTAATTTTTACCTTTTTCCATTAATTTTTGTTGTCTTTACCCTTTTTTTGTTACTGTCTTGAAAATAGTGTCCCAATGAAGCATTTTGAAATATCAAAGTTTCATCAAGATACAAAGTCAACTAATATATCTTCCTCGATTTTATTGTACCTCTTTAAAAATTTAATTATTTTTAATGCAATGTCTGGAAGTTCCATTAGAGCTCTTCGAGGGTTGTCATTTAAATCACCATTTAAATCCAAATAATCAGTTTGTGACCCTGACTATATATTATTTTCGGCATTTTCAAACAAAGTAATATGGTATACTAGACAGCCATTTAAAAATTAACAAAATCATCAAAGCTTTACTATAAGGTTTGCCGATTTATAACTTGTAGTAATTAAAACTAATATTTTGAATAGTTTTGTGTACGTTTGATAACCCGACGACTTTAACGGGATAGTTTAGTTTCACGTTCGAACTTATCAGACGGCATTATGTCTCTTTTTAACTAATCTAAAATAAGAATAAAAATATTGTCTGATACTGAAACGAATTTACAAATTGCGAGAGGGAATACAATAAAATCTTAATGACGCATGTGCAAAAAGCTTTGAATAGATTATATAAATATCCTATCTGTGTATGGTGAAATCAGACTATGAAAATGAACAAAATTAATTAAAAAGAAGTAATTTTACATTGAATTATGATTAAGACTGTAAAAATTCTAGTGATTATAGATTTATTTTGCTATCAGTATAAAATGCAATAAATAGTAAATGAAAGGGGATAAACCACTATTGAACTATGCTATGCTAAAGTAACATATTAGATGCATGATAAAACGATCTACGTCTTTTGTTTCTGCTTTTATTAATATACTAGCTGACCCGACAGACTTCGTCCTGTCAAAAAGATTTGTAATGTGGCAGTTTTTGTGCCTACGTATTTTAAAAAATTCTCCTGAACAGAACCATCACCCTGGTGATAGGGCGTTGTGAATAAAAAATAATTAAATAAAACATATATAAGGATTGAAAAGTAAGTAATCGCTTTATTGTTAATCATGTGAATCATAATTATTATTATTATTATCATTGTAGTGCTTTGTGGTATACGATGTTTTTTGTTTGATTACCTGGCGCATAGATAAACAAATCTGGTGGTTTTCCAACACGGGAACAGGCAACATACAATTGACCACGTGAGAAACATGGGTTTTCTAGATTAATACCACAAACACTTAATGATTGCCCCTGGGACTTGTTTATAGTCATAGCAAAAGCAAGCCGCACTGGAAACAGTAGTCGTTTAAACTCAAATGGCACATCAGTCGGAATCATTGGGATGCGCGGTATGAGAACATCTTCTCCTTTATACTTTCCTTTGAGTATAGTTGCTTCTATCACATTGTTTAGTAATTTTTTTATCGCTAACCGTGTACCGTTGCAAAGACGCGGTTGGTTGATATTTCGCAACATTATAACCACCGATCCAACCTTTAATTGAAGATTGTGAGGTGGTAATCCTGGCAAATCCAGCGAGTTTAAAAATTCCGGTGGATAGTTGACTACATCATCTTGATTAGTAGCCGAATCAACTGATTTATATATCCTCAATTCGCCTGTAATTTGTTCTTGAATTTTGAAATTTAATTCATTTACATCTATGTTTT
The DNA here is from genome assembly GCF_030347505.1 of Rhynchophorus ferrugineus. Taxonomy (NCBI): domain Eukaryota; kingdom Metazoa; phylum Arthropoda; class Insecta; order Coleoptera; family Curculionidae; genus Rhynchophorus; species Rhynchophorus ferrugineus. Next base: position 80,998,002 of record NW_027472580.1, on the reverse strand, counting down.
TTGCAGCCAGTATAGCTCGTTCGCTCAACCAATCATGGTTTCTGTAATTTTGAGAAACATCTGGAAACACCTTCTGAATAAGTTCATCTTTTGATCGAGTTAACTGACAAAAACTTTGAGGAAAGTTAATGCAGCCAGTCAACATGTCTATAGGAAATTACCAATGTCAATGAGTTGTTTAGAGAATATGTTTCCAGATTGGTCATTTTGCAACTCGACACGCATATTCTTGCTTAAATGAAGTACTTTGACATGTTTCCACAAATTGGAGGACTTTAGACATGCATTGAGTTCATCAGCTGGCGTTGATCGTGGAATCACTGGCAATGTTTGATGAAAATCTCCTGCTAATAAAATCATTGCACCACCAAATCGGTTATTATTGCTACGTAGATCTTTTAAGGTTCTGTCTAAAGCCTCCAAAGATTTTTTATGTGCCATCGTGCATTCATCCCAAACAATCAATTTACATTGCTGCAAAACCTTTGCCATTGCAGAGTTCTTCGAAACGTTGCAGGTTGGAGTTTCATTGCTTTGCATATTTAATGGCAATTTTAGTGCTGAATAGGCTGTTCGACCACCTTCAAGCAAAGTTGCTGCGATTCCCGACGAAGCGAGTGCAAGTGCAATTTTATTTTGTGAGCGAATTGTTGCTAATATTGATGAAATCAAAAAAGTTTTTCCTGTACCACCAGGTGCAGTAAATCCCTCCAGTTTCATCATTTGTTACTTTCATAAGAGTTTCAAATACATACTTCTGTTGTTCATTTAACAGTGGAAGATTTGTTTCAATTAATTCTTTCAAAGCGTTGAGATCATACAGTCTTTCTCGATGCAACTCTTGGTTAAAAGCGTCATGCATTGGACGATTGGGCGCGGTCAGGCCTAATTGAATTAATAGTTTGTTTGACATTATCAAGCACATGTCCTCAATAGAAATCAATGCTTCATTGTAAATTTCTTCACTGATTTGTATATTTGGATTTCCCATTCTATTCCGTATTTGATACAAAATATCATCACACATATAATCTTTGTACTTCATCCACAAATCAATTGGGTTTGATGGGAAGCATGTAGATATGATTATAGAAAACAATGTTCGTATTTGATGAGCGTGTGATGATATTACAGCATCATTGAGAGTTTGATCCCAATGAGCGTCATTTTCAAGCAATTGCAAACGTTGACAGGCTTCTCTGTAGGATCCACACAATTCACCATCAACAGTTCGTAACTGTTGGAATGATGTTGGGCCACGTACATTGACTAATAGCAGTCGTAAATAAAAACATTCATCATTGCTTGGATGTACTGAATAAATCCAGCCAATCGCATCGGTGGAATATACATCTGTATATCCTGGAACTGGTTTTCCTTGTTTCCGTCGTATAAATCTCCTTGAGGATTGATTCCAGGTATAATATTTTGGCATTTCAGAATATAGCAATGTTTGTGCGAAATCATCGTTTTGGCATGTCTCAAAAAAACTTGTTAATGTAGTAGATGGTGGCTGAGCAGCTCTTTGTACTGCGTTCTGTGCTGTAAAATACACTCTTTGTCCATTTTCTAAATGCACAGCTAAGTGAACAACAGAAGGGTGTCTCTCATGAATAGGAAAAGAAAATATTCGCCAAACTGCTTCATTACTACTGACATAGCGGCCCATTTGATATTGGGTAACTTCATCATTAGAATTCTCTGCACCAATTCCAATCACAGCCATATCACTCCCTTTGGTTACATATTTGCAAATGTATTTAATCGATTTCACTGAATGGCAAGATTCAACGTTGATGTGTGCTTTGAATGTCTTGAATAAAATGGGTGAATATGGAACAATCCAACGATTATCTATTTCAATATCTTGTTGATTTAATTTGACAATTGTTGATTTTCCATTGTCTGCTGTCGATCTGCGACGATACAATGGATAACCGTCATTACCAGTAATTGTTTCCGATATTAATGTCCGTGGATATCGTTTTGAACATTTACCATCCATCATACACGGTGAATTTTGATTAAGAGTTCCACAGAGACAATGTATCATGTTTTTGATAACTGCCTCATGCAATCCAGGATCTACTTGTACATTAGGGATTTCAGCTGATATCACTGCATCAACTTCATTTGGCCTTATCTTTTCAACCAACCAAATCAAAATGTGTGCATGTGGCAATCCTCGTTTCTGCCACTCCACAGAATACATCCAGCGGCGTGTCTCACCAAACACATTATGTTTTACGATGAAATTCATTAAAGATTTCAACTTTTGTCTAAAGACTCTGGCTGTAATATCATGACGATCAATGGGTGATTGCCCAGGGAATAACTCCTGCTTAATTTCTATCCATTGCGGATTGCATGTAAATGTGATGAACAAATCTGCTGTACCATAATGACGAACATACGACATGGCATCTTGAGCATATTCGTGCATATGCCGAGGGCTTCCGATGTATGTTGCTGGAAGAATAGTCATCCGACCGACATTCTGTGCATTTCCATCAGTATTAATCGCATCTCGAAGGTGAATATACTCTTCAGATAGGAGTTTGGTTTGATTCAACCTGATGAATGTTAATCTCTCCGTTTCAATTTTAACATACATGTCAACAACATATTTGTGATATAATCGCCGACATTTCAATATGTGATTATCTTAATTTTCCCGAATCATTAGGCGGTATGAATAATAGTTCATTGAACTGACTTTTTTGTTGGTTTCAGAACCTGTAAACAGATTTTGTTTTAATAACATTCAAATACATAATATAGTGACTGAGATATTATCGCCATAGCTAAACTAATATTTTAGTTACCTGTAATGGGATTTATCATTTTTATTGATAAATCGTAGCCATCTTCACCTTGCCAAAATATAATGGGATATTGCAGTGCATCATATGAGCGGTGTGTTTCCTTTATACGTTGTAATTGATCATTCCGACGATGTAAAACAATATCACGGGATTCCAAATTTTCTCCAACTACAACGATAGCAACTTCATCAATAGTTGGTGCATTAAAACGTCTTGTATGTTGACCTGCAGGTGTTTTATCAGCTCTGATTACAATTTTGTGATTATCGGATGGCATCAGATCCAGGGCAGTTTTAAACAATATAATCAATTGATTGTGTTGATGAAATAAAGTTTGTAATTGTTCTACAATAGACCTCTTTACTAAATTGTTATGTGCACAACGCAGATCAATTTCTTGTGGTGAATTGCCCATAAAATAAATTTGCAGGAATTTGTTGTTGCTATCTGACACTGGTAACAGTGAACCTGATCTGTGATATATTTGCCCTTGTATCTGTAAATAAAAAAAATATTATGGCGTTGTATAAATTAATGGATTGTCAGTGATCAAACTTAAATAATATTTGATCTTAAAAAGTATATATTTAGATTTAACTAATATCTATCAAATATAAAATATAATAAAAGTGTCACTGAAACTGAATCACCATATAATATGATGACTAAGTGATATATTTCGTAATGATTAAGAAATTGAAGATTAGTAACACATCTTAACTTTGGTGACAGAAAATTTTGTTCGCTAAAATAATTATGAGTAACTGCTATAATACATACCTTGAAAGTTGGCATAACATTTTCCCGAACTGCATTTGTTGCCCCAAATGAAGTCATTTGAAAGCAATTGTTATATTGTTGGATATGTGTCAAAAAGTGTATAGAATCTGTTCCTATTAATGAAACCAATGAGTACAATGGTTCTGGTGGTGGATCCAATGGTATCAATTTCACTTTACCATTTGCGCAACACAATCCATTGGCTTCGTTTTTGTATTTTAATGCCTTACAGTGTGAGCAAACCAAGTTCATAGAACCAATAACAACACATTGGTAGTTACTGTAGTCAATTGACACATCGTAACTGAAAGCAGCTCGATTCAAACTTGTGCGATTATTAGTTGAATGTCGCGCTCGCGCTTCACGCGTTTGTTATATCCGAATTCTTTCACGTTCATTTCCGTCATCACGTTCTTGTGCAGTACGATTAGATCGGTAATTAGCTTGGTTTATAGCATTTCTGGTTCTTCTACCTAAATTGCTTCGTCTTATAGGAGGCATATCAAATATAAATTATTTTTTCACTAATCACGAACTAAACAAACACTAACTAACTAAACACTCTGCACAAAACACGATATACGAATTTGTTTCGTGTATCAGTTGACAATTCATCTGTCATCTGTCAAAAGTCATCTGTAACAGACAACTTTTTTTTTTAAATTTGATATGACTTGAACTCAAATCCTTTTAAGCCGTACGAATTGTTTTATTTATTTAAAATTTGGATATTAAAAATAATAAAACACTGTTGGTAACGCGATTTTTGTTTGACTGATGTAATGACGTGGAAACTGATGCATTTTATCTCGCGTGCCGAAACTAATACAAAAGAAACGCGAGTTTCGGAACGCGACATTAAACTCCTCCAACTATGTATTCTGTGCTCCAACGCACACACGCACATTGTTTTGATAGATATGATCTTTGACGTTAGGAACACACTACATTGCTTAGACAACAGTGAGTGCTTGTAATTTAATATGAACTTTATACCATAGCAATAAAGCTCAAATTGACTACGTTTTAGTTACAAATCATTTGTATGGGAAAAAGAAAAGGGCTATTTTTAGGGTTTTCCAGCAATAATTCTAATTTTTCTCGCCGTAAAAACCATCCTTGAACTTCAACGAACATTTTAAAAAAAGATTTGGCCAAATTGGTCCAGGCGTTGTTGAGTTATGCGCTTACCAACACATTTTGCGATTCATTTTTATATATAAAAGGGCTATTTTTAGTGTTTTTCCAGCCATAATTCTAATTTTTCTCGTCGTAAAAACCATCCTTGAACTTCAACCGAACATTTTAAAAAAAGATTTGGCCAAATTGGTCCAGGCGTTGTTGAGTTATGCGCTTACCAACACATTTTGCGGTTCATTTTTATATATAAGTTTAATATGAACTTTATACCATAGCAATAAAGCTCAAATTGACTACGTTTTAGTTACAAATCATTTGTATGGGAAAAAGAAAAGGGCTATTTTTAGGGTTTTCCAGCAATAATTCTAATTTTTCTCGCCGTAAAAACCATCCTTGAACTTCAACGAACCTTTTAAAAACAGATTTGGCCAAATTGGTCCAGGCGTTGTTGAGTTATGCGCTTACCAACACATTTTGCGATTCATTTTTATATATAAAAGGGCTATTTTTAGGGTTTTTCCAGCCATAATTCTAATTTTTCTCGTCGTAAAAACCATCCTTGAACTTCAACCGAACATTTTAAAAAAAGATTTGGCCAAATTGGTCCAGGCGTTGTTGAGTTATGCGCTTACCGACACATTTTGCGATTCATTTTTATATATAAGATTGTCATTCGTCGTTGTCAAATAACTTGAGTATAAAGTGTCATAGTACTAGGTATAATCTTGGTTTAATAAGTCTCCAAGGAAATACCGAAAAGCGAATTATATTATAGATTTCAACAGAAACTCCTTTAATCTTTATACAAGTAGTTTTTTGGGAATGTTGTGCATTCACGCGTTAACTGATAGCAAATTCGACGCCTATATTTCCACATCTTTGCTCATATACAATTTATCACGTAAAATTCAAATCGCTGCATCCTATGTTACGATATCTTCAACTATTTCGCTAACTTGGCAGGGATTTTATTCAGCTTGACGTCCAATAATAAACAAAGCTTTTAAACACCATCAAAATAAATACAGTATTTTGTTAATCGATACTAACCATGTTTACATAGAAAAAACTCTAAATTTCCTACAGATTCATTAATATATATGTCGGAAGATTTTTTCTTCATTTCTACGGTTTCTTGACTCGCCCATGATTAATTACTCCTCCTATTATCGTAGTAACTCCATCTTATATTGTCAAATACAATAACCCATAAAAAAAGCTTAAAACGCTAATGAAATCACGATGCTCAAACTGCTTAACATTACATTTCAATCAAGTTGAATGTGTGAAATATTTGATTCATCTACTGCTAAGATATCTGCAAAGAAGCTTAGTAATACATGAATTTTTTTGAGAATTTTAGCTGGGTTTGCATTCATTCTTGCAACTTATTGCCATCGAATTTTCCGATACTCAAAGCCTTTCTTTGTTATTGACCTCAAAATCACCACTCCATGAATTATTGAACAGAAAACGGTAAATTGGCGATTAACGGAGCAGCATAACCAAATTTCTAATGGTATGGTAATGGCTGGTCTAATGGTAACTAATGGCTTCTCCAGCAAATATTTTCAAGTCATATAACAAACGTAATGAATAGTGCAAATTTAACTTTTTACAGTATCATAATTAGTATTTGTATACACATAATAAAAGATAACATTGTTATTTCATGTACAGAAAACATATAGTAAAACTGGAACGTTACAGAGTATATTAGTACAGCCCTGCTCAAGGATGACACTTAAAATCGTAAAGCGCTCCATATTTTGGTAATTGTTACGGACACTATAAGTCCCCTTAAAAGTTTCAACTTTCAAGATAGTTCAGACACTCTCTTATCCAGAACATTACCAATAAAGTTAAAATACTAAGGCAAGATCACCTTTATGTGGCTGCCATCTCATACGGGCATTGAGGTAAATGAGAGTGCAGATTATCTTTCAAGTAGAATTCAAAATTCAATAATTATTACCAACGTTAAATGACCTACGAAGGAAAGAACTCTCTATATAAACCCATCTGTGCAAAAGGGCAATGCAGGTTGATCCACGAGCTTCTCTTGAAGAATGTACCGAGTGTAATAAGACTCTTACAGTTAAGCCCATGCAGAAGATAAACTCAAGAAAGTCTGAGATATGGGACAGGGGACAACTTAAAGGCTAGATATGAAAAAGTGGATGGTTTAATGTTTTTCCTGAGGAGGATTGATCCTATATGGAAGGAATATAATGATCTTATAATGAGGAAGAATTATGCGCCATATGTTAGTAAGGTTTGAATTCCGAACTTGATACACATACATTGATTTATACCATTTGTTATTAGAATGTACACTATCATAATATATAATAGTAATAAATGCATTAATTATTTATATTTACACTAATTCATTATATATAATATTCTGTTTTATGTTCACCAAATTTATTATTAAATACGTCTTTGTTTTTATTTCCATTTTTAAATTTTATTGTAAATTTTATTACATTTACGTTTCACAAGTTAATCAATAGACAATGCTGGTCAAAATACATGTAAGTACCCAACAGAAACGGGTAAAATATATCAAGAAATTCAAACAAAAGTGAAATGATGTTGACAAGAGCGGGTCGTCATAAATTTATAATTGTTAATACATTTTAATTAAATTAGAGATAATTACACTTGTAAGCATAGAAACAATCTTTTTAATGTATGTATGAATCAGATTATTTAATCTATAAACCTTGATACTCTATAATAATGGTTGCTTCGGATATGGCCTAAAACACTATTTTTTAATATTATTTATAATGAAAACATAAGTAGTTCAAATCTGAGAAAGAATTATGTTTAGCATTCATTTTGCTTTCCAGGAAAAATAATTCTATTATTAGTAAATGTTATTGTTCCAATACAATCAGAGGATCTCTTATTTCTTCTATCACAGTTTATAGCTTAAATTAAGTAAAAATTATTCTGATAAATTTTGATATAGGTGATCTTCTATAGAGGATTTTCACGCTACTTTTTTCCATATAAAAGTAATTTAAAGTGAATTAAAAATAGATTATTTGTTTAATGCAAAATCCATTTTTGGTATTAAAAGAAGTTTGAGGGTCGAACCTCTTAAAAAATCGAACTTAATACCCTAATACAAAAGGTGCCTATTGCATGAAAACACTCAGAAATTCTGCAGGAGAAAATCTAGATGTGTAAAATGTTCAGGCAAACATATTATTACAGAGTATAGAAACCCCAAAGAAGCTAAGCCGAAAACGAAAGTTGCTAAAACAATACAAGAGAGGAGAAATAGAGTAGTTCAAGTTAAACCTGAATAAACAATGAGTGAAAAGAAACAACTGAAAAAATATAACACAGTTAGAGGTGAAATGACTTATGCCTAAAGTATCAGTCAAAATAGGCAATGAGACACAAAAGAACATGAAGCAACAACCAACGAATTGCTAGTTAAACTAATAGGAAAGCTGGACTGGGAGGAAACAATGATCGAATATTTTTCCGAAAGGATTGAAAAACATTAGGCCCGTGGCCCAAAAATCCCGAAATGGAAAATAAAGATATCCGAATAGCAATTTGGAACGCCAATGAAATCCAGCAACATCACGCTACACTACAAGTATTCCTAGATATGCAAAAAATAGATACTTGCCTAATATTGCAAACTCATTTAGCAAAAGAATGCCTTATAAAATTTAGAGGATATACATTTTATCATACCATACATCCAGCTAACACCGCAAAAGGTGGAAGTACAATAATAATAAAAAGAACATTTCCCACCATCAAGAACCCGGGCTCAGTACAGGTTATAATAGCCGCAATTGATTGTCCTCCAAGATACAATCAAAAAAAGAAAATTATTTGAATGTCTTAAGTAACCTGGTAGAAAAATTTATAATTGGAGGTGATTTCAATGCAAAAAAATACAAGACGGGGATCCAGAATGACAACAACTAAAGACAATGAACTGCCTAAAGCAGCTGCTGATCTAAGATGTACTTACATGTCAACTGGAAAACTAACTTATTGGCCGACTGATAAAGAGAAAACCCCAGACCTGTTAGATTTTTTTTATAGTAAGGAACATAACATCCAACTATATAAATGTAGAAGAAAATTTTGACCTAAAATAAATCATACGCCAGTGGTTCTGACCTTGAGCTAAAATATAATAAGAAATGGAAAATACCCAACCCAACCAAACCCAACGTTAACAAACAGCAGACTTGCTGAAGAATTAAACAAACGAATTCAACTAAATATACCCCTCAAGACTAAATGGACCCACCCAAATACTATAGCACTGATTACCTACATCGGGACCTTCAGATACCCACTGTCGGTCAAGAAATCAAGAATTGCAATTGCAAGGGGGCTGAGGCAAGACTCCATTCTCATAAGAATATTGAAATATTGCCGCTTTTGGATACCACTGAGATACAGACTCAAAAGAATCAAATCTTGTGCAGTGTTGTGTAGTGGGGTGCATATAATAAAAAATACAGCAATGACATGTGTAAATATTATTTTACCAGAGATTAAGATAGGGCCGATGGGTTCTCCTAGTTATATACCTAGATTTTAGTTATCATAAAGACAAATTGTAGGTTAGATGGAAAAGACTGGTAACATTGTAATAATTAAATAATAAAAATAATAAAAATTTGTTTAATGATCTAGCTGAGCGGCCTCCTGGGATATTTACCTTTATATTTATAATGTTTATTCACAAAATAAAATAAACTTTTTCGCGTTAAAATTGCTTTTGATATTTATGTTTAAATACGAAATGCTCATTAATTTACAGAGCGGGAAATTAAATTATTGCAAACGTTGTATTCGGACGATACCAATGATTTAAAGCAAACATCGCGTATGACGTGTTTTGAAGAATTATAGTGTGGGGAATTTAGAATATGAAACGTGTGTAATTATCTCAGATATTCTAAATATTTGGTGGTGTTATTTAATATTATTGAATCGGTTAAATTTCATTTTATACTTTAAAATTAGAAAACTTAAATTATACATTTTTGGTTCTAAAATGTATGTGGATAAAAACAAAGGGTTTCGGTTTATCTTAAAGTTATTTTATTTTAACGAAACCAAGTATCGACTTGTTGATCGATTGTACCGACAGTACAGCCGATCTGATTTTGTTCTAATGTAAATATACACCTTTTATTGTGAGGATATACTCTACAAAGCCAGAAGTGTTATATTGCACAATTAAACGCAACAAAAAATCTAATGACTTATTTTTAAAATATATACGGTTATTGGTATTGATTGACAGTACCCTAAATTCACTGTCGCAATTACATTAAATTTTTAGGAGCTCGTAATCTGATAGTAGCTTAGGCCTAGGAGAAGGCTGGCTAAGTATCAGTACCTCTTTATTTGGAATTATGAAACTGGCGAACTTGGTTACTACAATTCTAATTTCACCACAACATTCATCGAGTTCGTAATGATTTTTGATTGGGCGATTGATTTAAAGAAGGCTTTCGAGAATATGATACGTAATAGACCATATAGGATTGGAGATGGAACTTGGAGCAAAATGGATACGTAGAAAAAATGCGAATGGTCCAATTCTGAATTTATAGATAATAGTGAATCTTAGTCACAAAGACATGAAGCAAGAAAATTTCCAGTCCATCAAAAATCTTTATCTCCATATCTCAATCTTTAAAAGCTTGTTTCATGATAATCAATTCATGGACGGTGCTTAATGAAATTGTTTAGTTTTCAACCAACATGCTGCTTTTGGTGGTGCAGTCTCGAACAGTCTCCATTAATTTTCAAAATTAAGTCGCTTTGTATAATAATTCATGTCTCTTTCTAAGCCGTTAACTGCTTCTTCCACCAAAAATGTCGATTTCGTCACAAAATCCTGTGAAGAATTCGATCACATTTCACAGGCATATTCAAGCCATTGTATCTATCTCTGAATTTGTTATGTATCTTCAATGAACGACTCCTAATTCTAATATAATTTCTGAGAGAAATATGCAGAATTTGCATTAAGTATCACATTTGAAAAGCATCAGCTTACCGATGTCAGACTATAAGGATTGGTCATTGATCCTGATTGAACTTGATAGTAATATTTTATCTCTTCCAAATGCTCCATTAAAAAAAATAGGGATCCTGCAGCTTGAGCGATGCAGCATTTTATTTCAGTAGTAGATCCGATTTTCTTCTTCAGTATTAGTGATTCCAAGTACTTGAAGGCCTAAACTTGCTTTAACTGGATCCCATTAAGGTTTGCAATAGCAAGCACTCTGTCAGTTGTCAATGCTTTGTTCTATTCTTCGTTAAGTCTCAAAGTATCAGGCTCTATAATACGTCATTAAACAAAGTGGTATATTGAAATATCTAAACAAATTTTTTGTATTAAACCCAGTCCTACCATGTCTTCTCGTTCAAATATGTGTTGATAATTAAATTATAATTCACTGTTTTACTTTACCACTTTCAGATGCTTTTTAATAAAATATATATCTCTGAAGAACTTCGCCTTAACGGTTACGAAATTATTAAAATCGAGAACTGACCGAGGAAACAAAAGGTAGTGTGTCTTCGGGCTTATAATAAGAATGTTGCTTTGTTAATGAATTGCCCCTAAACTTGCGTCACCCGACCCGGGCGACAGTTACTAATACGCCATCATGGATCACTCTGATTATACCGCTAGGTTACGGGAATGGCAGAAAGGGTAATGAATAAATAAGCTAAACGAGAGTTAACGTCGAGTTTCGGGGGTGGCGGGCGGTAGGTCGCTGGGGCGGATTAAAGGGTGAAAGCGGGGAGAAAGACCGATATCCGCCCCACAGGAGAAATTGTAGTAATTTAAAGTGTTTGGAGTGGATGGATGTGATACTAAAATATACCATAATAACGTATTCTGCTATGTATAGTATATATATAGGGCTTGTCCAATAAGTTTGCGTAAATTAAAAGCTTAAAGATCTGATTTATATTTTATAAACGTGACCTTAGTTTTCATCATCATCAATTAATAGCCGTTACCTTCGCAACCAATAATATTGGCAATAACTGTTGGTGTCTTAGGACTTTTTAATCACAAAATGTTATCATTATTGACGACAGAAATCAACCATTGTGGGCTCGAATAATTTCAGCCTTCTATATTTCCAACAGCTCTTTTTGACTTATCTATTTTCTTCTTGAAGTTCCTTGTTGCATTCTCCATCCAAAAGATTGATTCGGTCACAGAAATATGTGAGGAAATCCTTGAAATTACGATCTCAAACTATTGCAATCTGAGTCTCCGAATTTATTTCTCAACTGTGTACTGATCACGGTAACAATGTTAAGATGCCCGAACAATTTTAATAATTTTTGTGCTAAAGTGAGAGCCAGTATACTCATTCGAAAACAGAAAGAAAGCCAATAAAACGATAACCACGGACTTATATTTGCTAAGTAATACGATCGATACCCTTTGCCAATCTCTTTCTTGAATACCTTAATGGTGAACGAGTGAGACGGGTTAGGTTACGGGGTACGTTTAGTGTTGCTTAGCATCGCCGTTCAACAAGTCGTGTCTTTCCGATAAACAAAATAATATTTTCAAGTATATTAAACATTTTTGGTCTTCTAAACACTTTCACGTATTACAACTCACGCGGTTGGTAGGATTTCGGTGAGATCATAAGGCTGTTGTCAATTGTTCCGCAGTTACTCGAAGGGTTTCTTGGTGTCGTTAAGTGGAGTTCGGGCAAAATTATGGCAGCAGAAGTTACAGTAGGTCAGCATCAGAAATTTGGGTAGAAAGAGTTCCATTTCGAAGATGAAGCTACAGTCGATACTCAAACATAATTATACAAAAACTATAAGCTGTGTAGGCGGAATAATGACCAAGCACATCTCTCTGGCCATTTCTTTAAGAGGTAAATATTATGTAATACGCTTTAGACTATCCGGAGATCTGTTTTTTTGGCTCTCTGAATGGTGAACGTGCAAGATGTATTAGTCTGTTTTCACCGTCGAGGTGGGAAAATTGGGACGCAAACAAGGCCTGAAAAAATGCCTCTAGCCCACGGCAACTATTGCCCATAATATATTACCTAATACATTAATATTTGTAACTTATCAATAAGCTGGTTCAACACGACGTCTGTATATTCAATTGGCTCAAAAGGTTTTACAGATAATCTAAATATCCAAGTAAATATATAGAAATAAGAGTTAATAAAAGGTAGGTTATGAAGTGAATGCGGTACCCTTTAGGAGTACAGCTCTCTATGGCTATCAAATTAAATTAAATTAAATCTTAAAACGTTCGCCATAAACCTTGTTTAATGATTTATTTAGTTGTCTACTACTGACATATAGATAAGCCCAATTCAAACTAGATATTTTTAATAATTTACGAAATATGTTGTTAAATATAGCAAATTTATAAAATTTTCAGCGAAACCGACACACAAAAATTGTGTTTAGGAAAAATAAACGAATAGAACAAATGGCTAACGAAAGACCCTTAGTATCCACATGCGTGAACGCGGGGATCCAGGGGAGACGCCTTGCTAGCCACTCCCTGACACTCAAGAACTTCATACTTAACCTTGAAGACCCTCTCCAAAGTATAAGATTTTCACAATTCTACAAACCATCTGGGCAACATCTTCATTAGTTTAAAATTAATTTCCTCCCATTTCTCATGTTATTAAAATTATTCGCCACATCCGAGTTCTATAAATATCTTCTTCTATACTTGAGCATTTCTCCCTTAAGCTAAATTATGACGACTTTATTCCAGTCACAACTGCTTCACGCTCAGTAATTTGGAAAACTATTTCGTAGTTTTCGTAATATCTTCTAGATTTTTGTATTGTATATTACGTTTTGTCCATGTACCGTGTATTTTTAATTATTGTGTTCTGTGAAGGGTCTTTTTAAATGTTTGATTGCCTTTAAAAGCCTTCCAAAAACTAGATAACTCTACTTTTCTATCATTTAATAGTTCGCAATGGTAGTTTCAAAAATGTTATAGTATTTTTTAAAGCAAAAGGCAAGTCAAAATAGATGGATGTATAGATAGATGAAGGCTCACGGCAAATTTCAATTAACTCGGTTCAGTAGAACTTAAGATATCATATCAAACGTCTCTCAAAAAAGTAGTTTCAAGAAAAACGCATTTAAAGTTCTCAGAAAATAATATAAAGTTAAAAAAAATTGGGGTTTTTTTTAAATTAAAGCTTAATTGTGAAAGATCACTACAATGTATTTTCTCCAAAATATTGTACATCGATAGTCGTTAAATTTCCCATCTTTCAGACAGTTTATGGATTCCATCTCGAAAGAGCGATAAATTTTTGAGGCTTGGAAGAAATACTTCTCAGACAGATTACTCGTCTGTCGTAACAAATGGTAATTAGAAGAAGTAAAGCCTGAAGAGTACGGTGGGGGGAATATGTTTTCACTAGTTTTACAATATATAGTCGATCGTTCTCATGCTAAAGAGTCACATTGTTTCTCTTGCAATCTTTGACTCAAACGTACCAATTTTAATCGATAACAATCCCCATTGATCATCGAGTAAAGGTTTCAAATCCTTATCTTAATTTTTCGCTGACGCCTTTGTATGTGGTCTAAAAATCATCACTTGCAAAACCTCCAAAGCCGTATACACATGTGATTTTCACGTGCATTTTTTTTAAATTAAAATAAAAGTGTAAAATTTTCCGCTAATGCAATATATTCGGTACAAGTTCAGATATTTCAATTAATTGAAACTATTTCTTGGTCACATTTTGTAGAAATAACACATACTATAAAGAGAAACTTGATCGTGAAAACGTGAGTGATCCAACAAGAAGGCGTCAATATGAAGTTAGTTACAATTCTACACTAAAATAATTTAATAAAATCAGAAAGTAATTCAATAATTCTTCAAAGGACACGTTCTAAAGGTTTAAGATTTCAGAATCTGAAAAAATCCATGTTTTCAAATTTCTAGTCAAGATACCCTTAAGATGAAGAGATAACGATAAAATACTGAAATTAATTTGCATAAAATTATACGAAAAACCGGGGGGCAAATTGAAAAAATGTTGAACCTTTGCCTTTATTATTTTTACTAATATTCAGTTACTAATTCTAATATATAGATCGCAAGAAGTCTCTTAAATCGATTTGTTTACATCGCTCTATATCATGATTCGTTTACATCCGTATATACAGACTTAATACAACTAAAACCAGCTTGAAACTAAACAACGTTTAATCAGTTTTATATGTTATTTATAGCGTCGAGGAGCCTACAAGAGATGGCGTTCGCCGTACAAATGTCATGTACAAACTTCCCACCCACTGTTGATAATTAAAGATCCTCAATGTAGATTCGTTATGCTAGCGGTTGGCGAAGTTTTGCCAGATTCCCAGACTGTCGGATTAGGTCTCTCTGAGCGATTATAATGAGTTCGTCGGTCCGTCTGTGTTTCGATAAGGCATTGTACACGAGATTTAGATTCGAAGTTACCGAGGCGAAATAAGATAGATTGGCCGACGCGGCTGACAGAACGACCGATATCAAGACGCTCACTTGTTCTCGGCCCGAGTTCGCGCTCTTGATTTAGTTTATTAGAATAGTAAATGGGAATTCCTCTTCGACGATTTAATTGAGATCGTTCCGGATGCAGCGACAAGATAGAGTCAATGTGCATTGGTTCGAACTTAATAATTCTTCTTCTTATCGGGCTCATTATATAGAGATTCCGTTCGTATAAAATAGATCGATAATTAATAGGTTTCAAAAGATTATCAAAAATTAATACATATACGAGCATTGTTTAATAAGACTTTAGAAAATGATATAAACAATTTATCTTATGCAGATGATATCATCATTTCACAGCATAAGACACATTTTTAAGTCATAAAATACTATTTTCGTTATTAGTCATAAAGTATTATTGGGTCGATGATGTCGTTTAATGTTCGCATTTTTTTAAATTGAATATAATGAAGCTATTGGGCTCCAAATCAGGAAATAATTAATATTATAGATATTGTCTATAGGTAAAAAATCTATTTAGGATTGTATTGGTAAAACAAGATTATATACAAATAGTTTTTCTTGGTTTTCTTGTTCAACGGATGCAATAATGACATATAAAGCTTTTAATATATGTTTATGAAATGTTTTTCTTCTATTAATCCAAATTCAATTAAACACTACAGATTATTCCGTCTTAATTAAAAAAACGTCTACCTTCATTGTGCCATCCGACTTCGCCGACTTACAAAACTGTAAAGTGCCTGTATTCCCAGCTAATTTTATCTTAATTCGCTAGTAGAATGAAAGCTATATCTGCTCCCAAAAAACAAGTGTTTAATACAAATGAAATTGTTCTGTTTTAGAAAAATATCATTTACATACATAAAATAGGAAAGTCTTAATATCTGGAAGTTATGTTTTAGAGCAACTATTCTATTGCATATCGTTAAATCATCATAAAAATGGGTAAAAAGGAATGTG
This sequence comes from Rhynchophorus ferrugineus, assembly GCF_030347505.1. NCBI lineage: Eukaryota > Metazoa > Arthropoda > Insecta > Coleoptera > Curculionidae > Rhynchophorus > Rhynchophorus ferrugineus. Next base: position 80,981,739 of record NW_027472580.1, on the reverse strand, counting down.
TGGCTTAGAAGAGCTATTTTTCTAACGAGTAAACCTGAAGTCGAAACAGGCTGAATTTGAATGTATCTATCGCTTTCAATCCCTGTGTGAACCTACCTAGAAAACAGTAATATAAAAATTGTTTATGCTCTAAAACGATGACTTTCTTCATATCCATCTGCTAAGAAATAATGCCGGCAGTTAATTTATATTAAAACTCGCCCAAAATCATACTACCTCCATTTTACAGTGCTGAAAAATCAGCAACTTAAGAGTTGTCTAAATCATGAGATCAAAATTTAGATCAAAATGATTTGCAGAAAAAACTACGTCAAAGAGGCATCGAAAGGTAAACTCTAACTCAAAAATCCTGAGAGATGTCAAATGCGCAATGTCGAATGTACTTTGCGAATCAGTTCATCTCACAAGACTTGATCGATCCAAGAAAAAAGTATTCAAAAATCACTGTGGGTACAAATTTATTGGAGTAATTGCCAATTCTGGTGCCTATATAACCAATGAATAACTACACTATAACCACGAAATCAAACGGATCTAAGTTATCCAAGATATTACAATAAAACATGAAATAAGGTAAAACTGTATAATTATTATTCTTAACTTTAGCTTAAGTAGTCTAATTTAATTTAACTCCCATCGCCCTTATATTAGTCGCTGGTATAATAATATTTATGTATTACCACTGCTGTTTTTCTACTAAATGCACCTCACTACCCTACACACAATCAAATGGTTTAATTCTGTTGAGTTTGTTCTGGTATTAACTATGATACGGGTGTGGACTGCCAAATAAATAGTGAAATATTAACCTAAAAAATATATATTTTTCTAAACATTTTAAAAATAATGATATTAAATAATATGGAAAAATATCGGCTAATATATATATATATATATATATATATATATATATATATATATATATATATATATATATATATATATATATATCGGCCAAAAATATCGATATTTTTTTCAGAAAATATTAATATATCGATATATTGATATTTTTTCTGCATCCCTAAGCTACGAGTTGAAATATTTCGATATTGACATGAGAATGGAGTTACTCCTCATGTCTCCTTTCGATTATTTTAGATCTCCTGCATGATACCAGTCGGTATCTGAAAGTCTGTACTGTCTGGGTGCACCTACATAACCTCTGAGGACTTTGTTCTGGAAAACTGGTATTTTATTTACATTATTTTTGGTGCCATATCCCTCTAGTTGAATTCTATATATCCATATAGTTGATTAATTACTGATAATTGTGATTTTCTTACAACTTACCAATACATTTGCCTAAATTTGAAGTCTAGTTCTTTCGTTTTCACTTTTATATATTCTCTCAAACGAGATTTTGCATCAAAATTCATTCTGATATACTTCGCGTATTTTTTATATGAAATTATAGTATTACCTATTGGTATTGGTGCATATATGAACTTATTATAAGTGAACTGCACCTTCGCAGATCTATTTCCGTTAATTTTTACTTTCCAGGGTTGTATACAATTGTTTTTGTTATCACTTGCATGTTGTAATTTTCGTGTGTCTTGTTTGCTTTTGCATCCTATAGTAAGAATGGCAAATTATGTGGCGAATTTTTTATATTAATATTAAAAGCTATAAAAATGTTGGAGAGGCAGAGACGTAATATTATTTGTAATTTAGATCTGATGTGCTATACTTCAAATAAACGCAATATACGTTGTTACACAATAAGAGAACTCCCTTCCTGTTACATATTGATTGAAAACATGTACCTAATAAATTCCAATATCGCCGATCTGTATCTGTACACGTGAAAAATCTTATAGAATAGCAGCAAATTCTATTTACCTCACTATCACTCTCCTACAGATATTTCGAAGTTACCGTCGTGCATACACAGGCGTACATTGAATATTGCCGTTTTCGGAGGGTTGTAATCGTCAATTTCCCTAGCTTTGAGCTCGCTTTTGATTGGAGTTTGCGGCTTATGTTATTTACTCTTTACTCTAATATGTCTCAGCTCCAGAAAGATTCATAGGCGATAAAACCTTATAGATACTTTTTATTCTGTATAAATAAATATATTACTGCTAACCAATATATTAGTAATATATATTCGACCGTAATTAGTTAATGACTTAATTATGTATAACTTTGATTTTGTAGGTTGTAAGCAAGTACTAATTCGTTACTAGCTGATGTTGTTTTTCTTAATTATCTCCAAGATCTATTAAATATAATATTCTGCAGGATCATTTTTACCTATATATTATAATATAAAATCTATATTATTTTACAAATCTATATTATTCACAGCATATTAGTTTAACATTTTAAAATGTTAAATGCTATTTTAGTTTTAGTCACATCAACCTCTTGGATTTTTTAGTGACTGAACCTACAGCTTAACGTGGGCTCCGAACAATGGTCCTCGGCATTAATCCTACCAACTGGCGAGTTACCAACTTTAGAGATCATCCCAGAAGATATCCGGTCTTAACCAGCCTGGTTACTGGCGTAACTGGAATCATTTTCCTTGTCAGATTTTACACTCTTGCCTAGAATAATCACATATATTAAACAATCATAAACATAAATTTATGACCACGCCCCAGCAGGACTCGAAAACGCATCTCTCGCAACAGTAGGAGGGCCGTCCTGTCACCTTTACCACTGCGCCACCAAGCCGGCTAGTTTAATAATTTAGAAAGGCACGTAAAGAGAATGTATTTAAAATCATTAAATTAAATTAAATTAACTGTACATTTTTTTGACCAATTATATTTGCCAAGAAAATAATGAAACTAACAACTATTGAATAGAATAGGGAGTTCAAAGGGTGAAATAATAAAATGTTATATAGATACCTAATTTATTGCATATTGCAACATAAAACATTAAAAACAACTCTAAATTTTAAAGTAATTACAAAAGTGATGTATTTTATTAATTCAAATTACTATAGTAGTTTACTTACTTTAAGTTTAGTTTCTTCCATGTAACCTACGAAATCTTCATACCTTAGTCCATCATAATTTTCACAAAAAAAATATTGAAAAATAATCAATATAACCCGCCTCATTTGCAGATGAATATCTATAACAATACACTCGTCAAGATACCACTGATTCTTCTTATTATAAGTTTTATATTAAGTCTTTATCTGAAACATTTTTTCACTCACTGTATTCGATTCACGATACCATTTTGCAATATTCTAGCAACTGATCGCTGCGTCTGCTCATATATCATGGAAAAATCTTAAAACCTTGGCACTTACTTTTAATACAATATATGCCGTATTACTAGAACCAAATTCCTGACATCAGAGCACTTAGTTGAAAATTGATTTTTGTGGTATTCAAATTCGAATATTGATGGGACAAACAAACTTTAGTAAGCCTCAAAAACTTTTTTCACAGTCACGTGGGTAGATTTTCCACTTCAATCAAAAGAATGGTATTTGGGTAGATATAAACTTTACCTGATGGGAGATTATTGATGACGGTATTTAAAAAAATATTGATAACTGTTTTTAAACTTATAAACGGCATTGTTATTATATTTCAGAGTATTACACACCAGCGTAAGTTAAAAAAACTTCCAAGTCCAAGAAAAGTTTTTGAAAAGTTCTTCGATATCTTACCACTGCCTATCACTGCGTAACAAACGAAGAACAGTGCGGTGAGCTCAAAATTAAATGTATTTATAAAATTATCTAAGACTTCGTCTTAAAAAAGAAATAAAGTTAGTAAATCACAACAGAGTGGAAGCAACCGGTCAAAGCGCAATATTGAAGGGAACTAAACCAGACGAACTTTTAGAGTGCAACATTTTTACTTTGAACATGTCTCAAATAGTCTAGTTCAGTTTGAATTTGGCAAATGCATACTGCTGAATTTATCCCCCACTCGTCCCATATATTCATAAAAGTACAACGAAAACATAATGAACATAATGATAAATAAAATTAATTTGCAAATTCATATTGTAATTCTTTTTTAGCTTCAAGTAATTCTAAAAAAAAGAACATTAGTATTTCTCTGCCAAGATTTGTTGACTTTTATTTATCTCTGAATTGCTATTTGACATAAATGTATATCTACAAATATAAATTAGTACTAAATAAACATTACAAAATTACGTTAAAATTAATTAAATATCACTTCTAAAGTTGTCATAGAGAGAAAAAACCTAAGACCAACACACCAGTTTGGGTTTAACAAACATTCAACAATTGACCAGGTCCACAGAATAACAGATGTTATTGAAAAAGCCTACGAAAGCAAAAAAAATGCTCAGCTACATTCTTAAGCACAGGCCTTCGATAAGCTTTGGCATGAAGGCCTTGTTCGTAAACTAGAGAAAATATTACCAAAACAACACACCGAACTACTAAAATCGTACATTATAGTCAGAATGTTTAAAGTTAAACAAGAAGAAGCTTATTCTACAATAAAAGAAGCTAAAGCAGGTATACCACAAGGAAGTGTACTGGGGCCAATGCTTTATCTACTCTACACTTGTGATATACCACAAATGGAGAATATTACGATGTCTACATTTGCTGATGATACTGCAATTATAGCTGTCGGACACAATAGTAAAAAAACCATACGAAAATTACAACAGGCAAGTGACAATACAAATGATTGTATACAAGCTTGGAAAATAAATATTAACAAAAATAAAACTGTGCATGTGCAGTTCACCTACAATCAGACTGTTCAAGGCCCAGTAATACTAAATAATACTATCATTCCATGTAGCAACAGCCCTAAATATCTCAGAATGAATCTTGATGCAAAACTTCGCTGGAAAGAACATATAAAGAAGAAAAGAGAAGAACTGGAACTGAAATATAGGAAAATATATTGACTAATTGGAAGAACATCACAATTATCAGTACATAATAAATTGTTTTTATATAAGCAAATACTGAAACCTAAATGAACATACGGAGTTCAATTATGGGGATGTTCTCCCCCTAGAGTAACATAAACAAAATACAAATTTTTCAGAAGAAAGTCCTGATAAGTCTTGTGGGCGAACCCAAATACTATAGAATTGACTACCTACATCGAGACCTTCATATACTCACAGTCGGTCAAACCATTTGATCTTGTGCAGTTTTGTCTAGTTAGGTACATTTAATAAAAAAATGCAACAGTGGCACGTATAAACATTTTTTCATCAGAGACTGAGATAGGGCCGGTGGGTCTTCCTAGTTATATATCTAGATTTAAGTTATAAAGACAAAGTTTAGGTTAGTCTGAAACGACTAGTAACATTGTAATAATTAAATAATAATAAAAAAATCTATAGTTACAATAAATATTTTAAATGATTTAAATTTTCTGTTGCAGAGAATCCGAGATTTGTAAAATCGATCACGAACATGACGGTGGCGGTGGGAAGGGATGCCACCCTGGAGTGCGTGGTGGAAAATCTAAATAACTACAAGGTACGTAATTAAGAAAATCTCTTTTTATGGTCGGGCCATCAGGGATAGCTTCAGCTTCCAGACCGCATTTATCACGAGATAAGAGGTGTTTAGAAAATTAACTTTGCCCCAGAATGGGTATTTAATGTCTGCACGCCAACGGAGAACCTTAAATGGCAATCTGGCGAAAATATTGTATGTGGATTAGTTTAAAATAATCCAGGGACAGTTTTAAAGTTATGGCAAAGGTTGTTGCAAAGCACTATGGTTGTGATGAGAAGTTTTGATATTTATTTTATTACCAATTTTTGTTGTGTATATTAAAGGATTATACCGTGAAACTTTTTATCTCCAAACCTTAATATATTATGATAATTTAATATGCATGTCGTTAGATATAGAAAAATATATTACTATGCATGTTTGGACTGGTCCACGCGAAGTATAACAAAGGAACATTTCACCATGTTTTGCACATCTTACATCAATGCTCCATATTGCACTCATTCTCTAGGAATGGCCTCAGTTTCGTTCATCTAACGACTTGGTCCAAGGTTTCCTAGGTTCCTCTGTCTGGTCTACCTCCCATTCGCAGACTTTCCGTCTAAAGCCCTTTCTGTTATTTTGGCTTTACTTTACTTTTTGGATCTACTGCGAGCTTCATAAAATTCAACCACCTGTCTGGTTAGTCTGTTTGGTTCCATTCTTTTTAAATGCCCGTAAAAATTTAGTCTGCGTTTGTGAATATATATTGCTAAACTTTTCCACTTTCTTATTTGTCCTTAGCTTATACACTCTTTGTTCAGTGTGTTTTGGACCTAACATTTTTCGAAAAATTTTTCTTCCTTTTTTGTATTTCTGCAATGTTTCTCTTTTGGTTTCAGCTCCCTAAAGGCACTATTTAGAGATACTTTTTTATGATCGATGTCTTTCAGAAATCTCAAAGCTGTAACTATTTTTGGTCGACGAATCATATTATCGATCCATTTTCTTGAATAGTTTAGTATTTATTATTGTATTGTATTTTAGTATTTATTATTATACTTGTATAGTATTTACTGTTGAACTGAATGTGCTGTTTTAGTGTCCTGAGTTAGAATCGACAGGTCATCTACAAAAGCCAAAGTGTCTATCGTAACTTTGGTTCTTCCCAATTTGTTTGGTTGGTGAATTTTAAGATCCGCTTTTATTCTAGACGACTCTTGGATTACTTTGCCTAGGGTGCAATTGAAAATTAATAGGAAGAGTCCATCACCTTACCTCGCTCCTATTTTAAATTCGAAGGGTTCTGATATTATTCCCTTAAACTTCCCCTTGGATTTTGTACTAGTTAGTATTTTTCTGATTTGAATTTAAGATTACAAATTTACATATTACTTTCTTATTATAAAGTTTCTGTTTTCTGAGGATTAATTTTAAATAATTAATAAATATTTGTTCGGAGACTGTTAAAGATATACCTCATCCGAAACCTGCTTGAATTCGCCAATTTTGAATCCAAGTTATTGTTTTGTTCGGTCCAGGAGATTTTGCGAGATAATTTTGTAGTCGACTGACAAAAAGGATCGTCCACTGTAATTACTTGCATTAGTTGGATCGTTCTTCTTATGCAGTGGAAGCATCAAAGCAGTTTTTTAGATATCAGATACTTCTTCAGTGCGTTAAATGTTTTGCATGATCAATGTGTTTTCCCTTACAATCCCTAGTCCGACTTACTTCAAGAGTTCTGCAACAATTTGTTCTTTACACGGTCCCTTGTTGCTTTTTAGTCCTCCAATTTTTTCTGACAATATCTATTTCATTTGGTGCCTGTGAATTTTGATTGATTTTTCAGGGATTTTGAGGTAAAATCTTTCTCTAGGCTCTGGGCAATAGAAAATTTTCTTATAATGTGTAGTAAGTTCTCTGAGATTCGGCGACGCAAATTTTGCTGTGTATATAGTGTAATCAGCAAAGTATATTTTGTTACTAAATGCTAAAAACAAATGAAACTGTTGCTGCAGGTCTTTCCTTTCAATTAAACAAGCTAACTGACGTATTGTTGTAAAACGGGCCAGCTATAGCCATTAAGATACAAAGAGCGAAACTCTTCCTTGACAACAAGAATACACTAAGAAGGGGCAACAGGCCTATAAGAGGAGAAGTCGGAGAAGAACGAACAAGGCTAGAGACGAAAAATGCTAAACGGCTGCTGAAGGGGTGTATAGTAGAATACCCCAATTAATTAATCAAATAAAATGCACTCAAGTTAAGCTACAAACTCAGAGACAATGGAAATACAGTAGAAATAATTTGAGTTAAGAAAAGTACGAATGTGCTATCAATAGTTGTTCGAGTCAACATAGATATATGATGAACTTAATCCGTCTATATATTTAATTGATTAAGGTTTATAACCTAAAGGTCAGAATAAACAACAACCCCAGCGAGGGAGTGTTTTTCTATTCAGAGTCGTTGGTAGTATGAGTGAACAGACACGCAAGCTACCACGCTCAAATAAACTATTATAAACCCGGAAAAAGTGCACTTCATTTTTCTACATGCACATATTTCGAAATAAGCTGTTGTTTTTATGAATGCCCCATAGTACCCTAGGCACAACGATATACATAGAAGAACAGGATAACCTAAAATTCCCATTGAATCCATTCCCGCGCTTCTATCATACTGTTATATGACAAAATTTTAAACAAATATCAATAAGTAAATAACTAAGCCTTAATCATTAATTTTCTCTGGCAATTACTAAACGCTGTTAAACGATATTATACTTAACTTCTAAACATTAATGCAAAGCTAAACTTTTCCAATGAATATTTTGTGTTGACTCCATATTTCTTCACAGGTCTGTGAATATACAAGCTTTCAGATAATAAAGATAATTAACAATATCATTAAACGCCGAATATATGAATCGGAGGATTGAAGTTGAAGACCCTGGAAAGTTTAAACTTCCAAGGAGATCCTCAATGTGCAAGAAAATTGTTAAATTAGGTTGCTATTCTAGGAAATACTGAGCCTACAAAATAATGAATTAAGCAATATTCTTCTAAACTCTTTTAACTATATTCCTTTTTTTTAATATTTTTTTATTCAGCTGGCCAATATCTATCAGAATGGCATTTTTATGATACGAGCCGCACGAATAATATTTTTGGATAAAATTCGTAATCTAAATTCCTATTTCCAAACGGTATAATTTTTAATCTACATCAAGATTCAAGCTCAAGTGTAGCAACAATTTAGTTCGTTATTTCTATTGCTTGCTGCAGATCTACCGTTTTTCCAAATTGATTTTACAATTCAGGGGAAGCAGAAATTTACACACGCTCTTGGAGAAGAGAATTATTATCACGTTTATTATGGTCACATTATTATCATTAAACCTGACAAAATACCACATAGAGAGACTTTAGGAACGTACTGGCGACCTATTTAAACATCAAGATATACGTATTCAATATAGATATAACACAATGCGGATGATCTAAGAAAATCATTGTTGTTTAGAAGGATATCATTAAAAAATAATTCCATTGACAGATACAACATATACATTATCAGGAAAGTTAAGTGTCAATCAAGATTATAACATTCCCTTCTAAAGACTACATACATTTGCATAATGCTATCATTAGTGATACGAGGGTCCTATTTATATTTCGGGAATTGCCAACACTCATTAAAACAGTCAACACTCGCTAAAGTTTGACATTTTAGACGATATACGTACTCAGAGTATTTTGTCGCACGGACGCTATTTGTTTATTTTGTATTTAGTTGAAAGTTTCGTCTCGGTAAAAAATGGAACTGAATTGTAAACATTTTCGTGCGGTGATTTTTTACGATTTTCGACGTGGATTATCTTAACAACAGTGCATCAATCAACTGAATTTGACTTTTGGCGATGAAGCTCCATCAAAAACCACCGTGTATCGCTAGCTTAATGAATTTAATCGTAGTCGTAGTTCGCAGTCCAACGAGTTTCGTGAACGCCGTCCAAAATCGGCTGTTGTACCCGAAAACATCGATGCTCTGTACGAAATGATTAAGCAAGATCGTCATATCACCTATTGTGAGATTCAGACATCCCTAAGCATTAGTTCCACCAGCATATATGCGATTTTACATGAACACTTAGCTGTGCGAAAGTTATGTTCGTGTTGGATCCCACACAATTTGACAATCGCTTAAAAAGAACGCTCGCGTCGAGTGGTGCAAAGAAATGCTTAGGAAATTCAATTACGGTCCTTCGAAAAACGTTTATAAAATCGTTATAGGTGACGAATCATGGATATATTCGTATGAATCCGAAAGTAAGCAGCAGTCGACTGTATGGATGTTCCAAGATAAACCAAATCCAAGAAAAGTTGTTCACGCACGAAGCACTTCAAAGAAAATGTTGGCCTGTTTTTTCGAGAAAACTGGTCATATTGCAACAGTGGTACCCTCTAGGGTATCGTAGAACAATAAATTCTTATTGGTACACAACCATCTGTTTGCCAGACATCTTCGGTGAAATAAGGAAAACAAACAAGAGACGCCGGATTGTTCTTCATCATGGCAATGCGAGCTCTCAGACAAGAGATTATTTGAGCACTCAAAACATTGAATTGATGGGTCATCCGCTGTACAGCCCTGATTTGACACCCAATGACTTCTTTTTGTTCTCATCCGTGGGGATTAAATTGCGTAGTCAACGATTTTCATAGCCCAAAAAAGCTACTGAAGCGTTCAAAAATCATGTTTCGAAGATGGCTCATTCGGAATGGAATAAAGGCTTTGAAAATTGGTTTAAGCGTATATAAAAGTGTATCGATCAACGTGGCGAGTACTTTGAACAACAATAAAAATATATATTCGTAGCTTAACGATTTGTTTTTTTTCCTACTCCCGAAATATAAATTCTCGTATAGATCGAATAACTGCTATCGATACCGTCTTCCATCATCATATACCGGTAGTCGGCGTCATATGGAATAATAATTCAATGACTCACCCAGAACTTGATTACACATTACTTGCTTTGAAATATGATGTTTGAACAGAACAATCCCTATCGGAGCTGCTAGTAGTATTATAGATCAACAGGACAAAATTATGATGATGATGATGATGAGTACAGATTCTTCAGTTTCGAAGATGAAAAAATTGTTTGCTATTTAACTAATTCGATTGATTATGTTCCTAAACAAACATACATTCACTGAACAAGATAAAGTTATACCATACGTCTAATAAAATCAAGTCTTTACATTTCATTCACGACTCTTGTTTACTAATGAAATTTCCACGATTGCTAAGAAACAATCCGACCCGATGTCTCCCCGTTTCGATAAGGAGAATTGAAGAATTCCCTAAAACGTTTCCTTTAGTCTGCCATTGTTTTCGTCTCGGCATTCCGACACGGGAGCGATCGCTTTTTTTCCCTTATCTGGAAACGAAATTACGTCTGATATATAAGGAGCATGTCAAGTCTTTCACGTATTTTTACGTTAATACGGCGACTCTTTAGGTTTGCGCATTGCAAGAGGAGCTTTTTCGCTGAATATTTTACATAGTTTCGCGAATAAAATATGTATAAAACGATTTCTTTGAAAGCGGCGTGCGTCGTTGACTTCCAGCCATCGTTGACTGACGAGTACGGGTCTGAATAAATTGGTTTCTCTATATTTTTATATTCGGCAATATACGGATGTCGGGAGGCCGATGCATCATCATGTAAGTTACAAGAATCCGTTCGTTTAAGGACCATTTAGTCTAACTGGATGTAGTATGTAAAATAATGATGGACTAGTGTAGTTTATATGGAGTAAGAAATACGGAGAATAACGATGGACGATTAATGATATTTCTCTTATAATGGAATAAAATGATCAATTAAACATTAATGCGTTATTAAAACTGTAATTGATATAATACATTAAAATAATAAATGTCTGTATATTAAAACAATAAAATATAAGAAACTTATTTGAAGAACTAATACTATAATTAATTAACTTTCTATAATCAAAAAAGTATTAATAAATGTAAATTACCACGTCACTAAACATTACGACAAAGTATCAGAGCAAGATTATTTTCAGAACTAACTCCAGAGCATAAAATATAAGTATACATGATCTTTTTTTACTTGTAGGTTATAAACATAAGTATCGAATAATAAATGTAGTAATGCATATTTGTATTTTAAAACAGAGTATACATAAATAGAAAAATGTTTAAATTGACGTTTGACTTTAGCATGTATATCAAAATAGTAACGAATACGAATTTTTTACAATTTGGAAATATTAGAGGGATATAATAACAATCTCTAATTAACTATTGATTCTCCAAAACTTAGGTCTGTAAAGTAAATAATCAAAATAATTGATATAAAGCTCAAAGGGTAAAATGTCATATAGACACATATCTTATTATATTAATCATTAAACACATTAATATTTATCAATGCTTTAAAACGTTTACATGTGTAGTTTTAATAATGTCTAGTTTCTTCTATTTGTTTTATATTTTCATTTTAACTCCTACATATTTTTATTACTTCATTTATGTTTTCATATAAAACAAAAAATACACAAGGGTTACTAAAAGAATAATTAATTTTCCTAAATTTTTAAATAAAATGGCATAATTCTTTGCTTATTTATTTAAATCTTCGGTCTCCCCTTAGAGATAGCTCATCTTTAGTTCGTATTCTATAGCTTTTTTATCTTATTTCAAAGTATCTAAGATGTTATGGCTATGGTTATAAAAAATAGCTTATCAGAGCTAAGTTGTAAGACAAACCGTCAAGCGTCTGGTGTATTCAAACTCTTGTCTGCATTACCCTGAGCATTCGACAACAAAGCGATGCGGTTGTATTTTTGGCTGGTCACAAGTTTTTTGTGGGTTCCTTTCTTCCTACACCCTAGCTCCACCAGGTACTTTTGTTTCAAAAATATATGTAAAATTGCTAAAATTGTCTTACAATAATGTGCTTAACAATAAATATATATATATATATACATTTATCTGTTGCTTTCTACCTTGACTTATGTTCCACGTAGTACGTAAATTTACAGAAAATTCTTAATAACCTTTAAGAATTGCCTTTAGTATAATGATATAATAAGTCTCCAGAACTATATGAAGTCCTTAGCAAGAATTTTTATTTATTTTCTTTTCCGTCATCAGACATCACATTAAATTTAAAGTTGATTTTGAAATTTAAATATCTTGTAAGAAAGAAAACAAACGATTTCTGTATTGATATTTTCAATTTTGTTTTGAAAATTTCATGTGTCAGGTTTTTCTTTGACTATTTTATATGCCTTTGAATAAAGCGGGCACATGAATTTGCTTCCTTTACAAAAATGTAAAGTATAACTTATCATTATTATACTATTTTTATTCGTTTTCACCAAAACTTGCCATAACCCTTAAGTAATATTATAACTTATTAATAATTCGAGAGCAACGCAAAATCTTAAATAACTTGGTTTAATAACATTCCAAACACTCACTTTCCATTTTACTGTAAAAACAAACACCTACTTAATTTTAATGAACACTATCCTTTATTTTATTATATAAACTTAAAAAAAAACTTTAGTTCTAGCGAGATCCGATCCTAATAAGTTATTGTCGGCGAACTAAAGTCTTAACCCATGTGGTTTTATTTATATACTTTGTGACTTCGATCTGACAGCTATTTCTGGTTTCTTGATTTGGACTTTTTCGTTTTTATTGGACTATATTTATTTGTGGGACATATTACACGAAAATATTGGGCCTGAATATTCTTCCTCCATATATGCTTTAACCGTGCCTAATTTCATGCCTCCACATGCCCGCGTTTTTTACAAAAATGGATACTCAATATATAGATTCTGCATATTAATCAAATGGCTTTTTAGGTATTCTTTTATATGATATATATTTTAAATATATGATAAATTTCAGTATTAATAAAAGTATACGTTTATATGAGCTTATATATAAAAACTGATACAAATTTTGAAGTCAGTGCTTAGAGACTATTGAAGAGTGGAAGAAATCAAGAACAGAATGGAATATAAGATATGTTAAAACAACAAATATATTTCTCACAACCCTTCGCCAATTAATTCTCAAATACGTAATTGGATTGAAATATTTACTTTAAAAAACATAATAAAGTTAATAACAAAATAAAGTTACGACATAAAATAATTTACATTAAGTGATAGTGTTAAAGATAGATAAGAGATTGTACAGACATTTGTAGACTTGCACAAATAGATTAATCAGAACATATCGTTCCAAATATATTTACAAGACTACCTGATTGCTTGCTGTGCTAGGGATGCATGTGCTTTAGAACTATTGGTAATTCAATACAATATTGGCAAAAACCTTCGGCATTGATCTAATACGCGATTGGCTATTTGAGCGAAGAAACTGCTCGATATGCTTTCTTACCACCAAAATATTCGCTTGTGCTTCTGGTAGAGTTTGAACATGCTGGCTTAGAAAATCACTTCCTGCAGTTCGATTCTTTGAGATCTAGTCGATTTTCTCACTTGGATGGGACACATGCGCTTAAATTTTTTTACAAAGTTTAGATAATAAACTGCAGCGTGACTATTTAAGGTGTTATGGCTATGGTTAGAATAAATAGCTTATCAGAGCTAAGTTGCAACACAAACCGTCAAGCGTCTGGTGTATTCAAACTCTTGTCTGCATTACCCTGAGAATTCGACAACAAAGCGAATGCGGACGCATTTTTGGCTGGTCATAAGTTGGTGGGAAAAATGCAATGTGAGCAATATTTTAAGTTATTTATAAAATTATATTTATAGATATTCAATTAATTCGAAAAAATAGTTCCTGTAAACTATATTCACTAAAGTGATAAAAAAGCCTTTCAGATCATTCCAGCTGAACACAAAATTTTCATCACCGAAAGTTATTTATATAGGAAAATATATCAGGTAGAAATTGATACCGCTGTTAATTATTTGATTGGTAGTTATTAAAGGCCAATTTTAGATTAATATTTGCATTCGGTTATTTACTGCCATTTATTATCAGGTAATATGACCGAAATATCGTTTCAACAGAAAAATTGTCGATGAAGCAAGGCAATCGAGTCAATGCAATTCGTAATCAAAAGAGAATTTTCTGGTGATCAACCGGTTACTATAACTTCCATATTCAAATCATATTCGAAAAATTTTGTCAAGAGAAGAGAAAAATATATATAATATTAAAGACAAAATAAGGTTTTTGGAGGTCATTGAAAGTTTTGTAAAGCTTAAGGCAACCGTGCTCTTTAGATTTGAACATACGAATATGAATATGAATATATGAAAAAATTCAGAACGTGGATTTGAAAGTATTACCAGAAGATGATCTATGTAAAATTCAAGAACAATATACAGAAATATTGGGAATAACACAAGAAAATATTTTGAATCTCCTGAAGAACCGTGGGAAAATTCAAAAGCTTTGATAGTTTATGCCGTATCAATTGAAGACATTGTATATATTCAATATTGAAATAAATTGTATTACATTAAAAGGCGTTTCATCACGTGTGAAATGTTTCTTCAATAGCTAAATAGGAAAGGTTTTTTATACTATGTTGTTACTGGCCCTGAAAAGTAGATCCATTACGGTAATATAAGGCGCAAAAAATCACTTGGATTACCTGGTCATGCATCAACATGAACGACAAAGTCGAATATCCATGGTTTCATGTTAGTACACTACATTTAGTGGGATTAGCTTGTGGTACATGCTAAAACCTAATGAAATCATCAATAGGAATTGTGACCGATTATAATTGATGAGTGAAACCGGTGAAAACATACTTGGAAATATTAAAATGGACTACCCCACCTACCGCATTCTCCACATCTTGCTCCTTTTAGTTACTACATGTTTCGACGTAGCGTATATATGACTGTATATATAAGTTGTATCTAGCGTTGGGAACTATCGACTGAAAACGACTATCGACTATTTAGTAATTGACAACTTTTTATTATCGACTACTTCAGGTCAACTGATTTACTACTTTTTACTATCGACTATTCCAGTCAACTACTATCAGTCGCTATTTTCGGTTCGACTGATTTGACTATTATTTACTATCGACTGTTTCACTCATGTACTTTCAGTTATATTTTCAGGCCTACTAGTTTCATTCGACTGATTTTCGACGTTCTGGCGTTCTGGTCCGTCTTGTTTGCGAGTTTGAAAATAATATATCGAATTTATGCTTACATTCAAGATTATTTATTCATGTATTAAGGTAAAAAAAATGACATTTTGAGTGATAAATAGCAAAATCATTTTGACTGTATTTATGTTATCCGGAGTTTATTGGGTCCTTTTGATTGTTAAAATTTCCTTCATTCAAGTTTCAACTGATAATAACATTCCTAATTATAAAATATTCCTTATTAACGATAGAAAAAAATATAATCGTATCTAGAAGAGGTGCGATATTTAATTAATTGATAAAGAGTGATTGAGAACATACGACAAAAATATTTAGTGGTCATTACACTATTTCTTTTTACATCAACCAATCAATACAAATATATAAACTATAAAAATAATATTACATCTTTGAAAATTAAACTGTTAATTTAAATGATAATAAATTACAGCAATTATCTCATTCCTTTAATTTCTCAAAGAAAGTTTGAAAACAAATACGAACATCTCCACATCACTTATGGCACGGTTTTAAAAATGTAGTAAGCAGATGTTGGAACTAAACAGAAATAAATCTGTTACTTTTATTATAACATGTCTTTGATACTTTCCGTTAGTAAAATACGGTTAAATATATTTGGGATCATTATTCTATACCTCTTTTGACTCAGCTCAATTTATCTGTCCTTTCCTCTTTCACAATTAGTACGATAAGGAATTCGTACATCTCCGCCTGTTGTCGCTGAATAGAAAAATAGTAGAGCAGTAAAAGTGTAAAATTTTTTAATTTTAAAAATTTTAAAATTTTTCGCAATAACGCTTCAAATTAAACAAAAATCTTTTTAATACTAGTTTATATTTTTATCTGGCTTTGGCTATGTTGTTTTCGTTTAACATCGATCTATAAAACTATATACCGTTAAAGCTTAATATCCAAAACAAAAAATAAAAAACATGTGTAAAACTAAGCCAAAAAAAGTGCTGAATGCAATCTAAGAGGTTCGGCTGACGTGGCGTGGCTTTTCGCGACATGAACTTCTGGAAAAGCTCGCCGTTATAAATTATGTTCGTTGTGTACGGAGCACATCGATCTTGCACACTTTTCAGGCCCCACTTATAAAACGGCGAATGATTTATCACGCGTCACCGGGACCGTGCCTGCACAGCCTCCTGGTAATTTTATGTTGCGGTGGCGGCTGCGGTGGCGGCAGTAGGAGGTCGCGCGTGCTGCCCGATATCCAATCCATTAATTGTTTTCAAAAGGTTCATTTCGACCGGTCCATTATTCATTAATGATGTTGATTGATGCCGATATGGTTCGCAATATATCGGGATTGTTCCTAAATAATTCTGTTCGGTTCACTAGCATCTATAGGGGAATTGATTTTATAAATGAATTAATAACATACATGTAAAAGACATTCACGCCGAATATGGACCCGATATAGGCTGCAAAGTTCCCAGTGTGATATACGGGGGATGAACAAAATAGTATTAACATTTGACGTATGGGTAATATTAATAATAAGTTGAGCTGCCATTTGCCTATAAAACTTGTGAAATTATTTGCAGAATACATTGGTAGAGTATCTGAATCATTACAAAAGGCATATTGTCCCATTTTTGTACTAAAACATCCGCTAGTTGATTTAGTGGTATATCTACTCCTCATCCTCTGCTCCCCATGACCATTATATTATTATCTATTTTACATTCATATATTAGGTATGACAATTGTCAGAATACAATACAAAATAATAGGCTAATTGATCTTTTTACTAATTACGGAAAACCAAACGTTTTATTTAATGCACATAACTTAATATAATTGTGTTTACATATTTTAACTTATATTATACAGGGGTGGTTTGGTAACCTTTCGAATAAAAGTTATATTCGACAATGAGTTACATTTAGTCCAACGCTTTTCTAATTTTTTTAATCCTCCCAAATTATAGGTTTTCTTAATACCTTCAAAAGAGGCTTTTTTACAGTGATTACATCTTCTTTCGACCCAAATCTCTTTCCACCCTGCTATTATAAGTTTGGAAACAGAAAATAGTCGCTGCGGCTAAATCTAGGAAGTAAACTGAATGGAGAATCCGCAGAATGTTGAATAGCAGTCCGTAGAGCAATATAAGTATTTTTCTGGTGGACCGGTGCATTACCTTAATGTAACAACACATTTTTCTTCACCAGAGGCGGCCATTTTTGCTTCCAATCAATATTAAGTCTGCTCAAAAACTCTAAATAATATTTGTTAGTGGTCGTTTTATCCTTTTGAGGACAATTAGTATTAATAGCACCCACAGACACAACTTGGGCTTGTTTAGTATTCCGGAGAAACCCACTATTTTGATTGTTATGTCTTTTACATGTATGTTATTAATTCATTTATAAAATCACTTCCCCTATAGATGCTAGTGATGCTCTTGTGATGCATTCTTATTTTCGTTGTTTTATTAAACTTACTGTACCCTAAGCTACATGTAAACTATGTCGTACTCGCTTAGTTAAGATGGAACCGCATCAGCATCACACGTACATTTATTCTCCAATCGTCCAATATCACTCCATCAATTATATCGACGATTTATTACATGATTACCTCTTTTAAGCGACCAAAAGTTTAGAATAACTTATGGCTGATACAATCACATCGTAAAATCTCTTCGAAACTCAGTAAATAATTTCTTAATTATTGAAAATTTTTGTGTAGAGCCTCCATAGTATTTATCAATGTCCTTGTTTTCACTGATTTTTTTTGCGCAAAAAGTAATTCTTTATAACCCTAATAAAATGGTATATTTTTGTTATAGGTTATATAGAAGTAGGTTATATAGTAGTATATACAGAAGTTCGAAATTGTATATACGATTTTATCGCTATCACACAAAACATTTTATCAAAAACATCTGAAAAAGTTGTAGAAAATGATAAAAAATATTTTTATTCTTATACATTGTTTTATTCTGTACATTTGTTTTAATATATGTTCATCCATTTATCCGTCAATTGTTGGACGATTTTCAAAATTCTTTTTTATTCGAAAAAGTGCACTTCCGAGGTGAACCAAATAACGGACTGTTGCGGCGAAAGGCGGGAATATCGAAAGAAACACTCAAATTTCAGAGGCACGTACAAAGTTTTCATCTATTTTATTGTCTAAATTAATCAGATATTTGGGTATAATGTTATTGCTGAGCTGATGTTCAATACAAAGGCTATTCAGTTTGCTTTTTAAGCACTAACTATAGCATATAAGGCCTCGTAGAAATAATGTAGAAAAATGATAAAACCACTTCTATAGTGTAATGGTTAAAGCGCTTAAAGCACAAACGGAGGTCATGGGTTCGGTTCCCGCCGAAAACGATAACTTTTTGTTGTTGTTTAGTTAGAATATTTGTCAAATCACCTAGTCTATGTAGCGGACCCCGGGGCCTAAAGCGGTCCTTATTTTCAATCATTGTTTCTTTTCCCCTATTTTTCCTCGTACGGGCTGCACCTTTACTTGGCCTACCCATTGCAATATTAAATTATTAAATAAAATAACTGCGTAATTTAATGAGTACCTATATAGGACTAAAAAGAAATAAAAAAATTACTAAACATAAACAAAACCTTATTTAACCTATATACTAAATACAAAAAAATATATTAAAGACGAAAGAGTATTTAGCTTAATACCTACCTAAACCTATCTAACTATTTAATATATTATTTTAACTACTACCAACTTATTACTTTGAAGTCGGTGCCGGGCCCAAAAAATACAATAATAATAATATGATTTATCCCCCAGTGATATCCACCAGTAATATATTCTCCAGTGAAATATACATGAAATGGTCAAAATTATATAATTATCTAAGATATATAGTCAATTTAAAATAGCAGTGACATGGGAGAACTATCAAAACGTTGCAATGTTACCGCATTAACTATGAGTTTTAGTGCATTTTGGCTCAGACAATAACAACATTTTAATATAAATAAAATAATTGAACAAATATTTTATTAAATATAATTTATTTTAACATCATATTATATCAAATGCATTTATTATCGAAGAATTTAAAACTACAATTATTTTACAGACGCAATAATGTATAGGTTAGTGTTGTTTTATTATATATACATTGAGTTTTTTCCACACTAGTAGCAGTAGGGTTCTAGACGCGTTTTTTTATGTAGTGGTATTCCCTGAAGTTAGAATGTATTTTATTTTCATTAGAGATCATATTTATGTTTTACGCTTAGTTCTTGTTTCTTTGGATGCAATGTATCCTTGTAACGTTATTATGATATTACTATATTTCTTTTTAGTTTGTCCTATTACTATATGTACACATCTTTCTTGAGAAAACTACACTGCATTTTCCTTAATGCATTTGTCATATCTGCAAATTAGTTAGTGTTATTTCCCTCCTCATACATGTCAATGAAACATTCATGTATATTCTGAATAACAACACAGATAAACAATTCCCTACAATTAAAGTATATTAATTGTATACTGACCTTTAGACGTTTGCATTGAATCATAAACCAACATTCATAACGTTTTATTCTATCACTCTTACTTTCAGAAATACTTATCAAGTGAATAATTAAGCTGTTTGTTCTTAATCTATCAAAAACTTGCCCAAGATTCTACCATTTGCCAATTTCTTATTCATTGTGTCTGATCGAGCTCACACAAACCGAAGATGCTGTTTTCAACAATGTCTCTTTCCATAAATCCAGACAGTTCTATTTTGAATATCCTCCTCGACCTGAATATCCATTGTAATAATGCTTTGCAATACCATGTATCAACTCAATTGGATTAAAAATGCAGTGATAGGGAGGAAGATGTAATACTCTGTGGCCATAACATTCAGTAATCTGATCTACTATGTATTTTTTCTCAGGCTTATTTCTAAAAAAGTAAATTACATAAAATGTAATTAAATATTTCATTTATATTTACCAAGTAACAGCATGAAGAACTATATGTCTGCAATGAATAAATGTTATGACTAACAATACCTAATCGATAGTTATTCCAACATTTACCTTTTTCCATCAGCTTACATTTCCTTTAATATATTTATTACCATCTTACCATGAGCAACCCAATGTACGATTCTGATATATTCATGTCTCATTTAAATATATAAATTGATATATTTCTTCCTTGATTTTGCTATGTGTTTTTAAAAATTGTATTTTTTAAAAGCAATCTCTGGAAGTTCCATTAAACTCCTTCGTGTAAATATAATCCACCAACAATGTATGAACGGATGTTCTACAACTCTCAAATGGCTGCATATCTTTTGTATTTTTATAGATACTTTCCAGATTAACAATTTTCTCTGAAATAATTGTATTATATTATGTGTCGATTGATAAACTTGCTGACTGTCTTATACATTTCGTATATTTGATCTCTGAAACACTAAGCTGATCTTGATTCGTCACCTGTTTCGCATAAACACGGTTTCTTTTTGGCTAATTTACGGTTATATTGTTTTTTATTTCTTGAGATATGTTAGTGACTGTATCCGTACTAATATACAGTGCAGCTGCAAGGCGCAAAAAATATTTTCAATCAGAACCGCGGCGATTACAAACAAAAAAGAGTTAAAACAACGCTTGCTGGTTTAACTAGAATAAAATGACAAGGATAATATTGTTTGATTGTGAAACGAATTTACAACTTTAGACAGAGACATATTTACACTCGCGTCACTGCTATTTTGACTTGACTATACATAATATTTATTTATGGATAAGGTGTTGAGTTACCATTCGTTTTTAACTCTTCCCGAAATAGTGTAAGGTAGTTCCAATGATGTTGGACATGGAAATATATTCCTCACAGTCTGCTCTAAAACTGTCCATGGTGTTTCAATTAACGCTTTGGCTATGTGTGTGGGCGCATTATCACATAAGAATATATCAGTGTTGGACATCATACCCTAGTTCTACTGAGAATTTCATTCGTCGCTAAGATCATTCGCTGTAATCTGTCATACTATTTAGTAATACTATTTAGTCACCAGCATTAACATCCGCTGTAAAGTATATCACAATCGCAGGCCTTCCATGAAAGTTATAGTAATACTATGTCCACCATAGTTTTATGTTGTCTGTGCACAATCCTTTTTTAACATCAGTTAACTTTGGATTTCGCCCACTGTCCTTGCTGATAATTTTTGATGATGTCTTACCACTTGTGAAATAGTCTGAGGAGATTACACATTTCGCCGATCGCTTATTCTAACTGTGGCATTATTTATTCAGAAGCAGTGTTATTTACTCATATTATAAAAGGGCAATATTCAGTGATTTTTTGAAAAAAATATATTTTTTTTATAGAAGAAGTTTTTTTAAGAAGCGTTTTATTGTCGTTTGAGTCAGTGATATCAATTTCATTCAACTCAAATCTCTTTCCAGCTAGCCATTTTTTTGAGGTTTGCAAACATGAATTAGTTACATGGTGCTAGAACTGTAGAATATGCTGGATGGGATAGCAGTCTGTAGCCTAATTAACGTATTTTGTCATGGTGAAGGTACATGTCTGCACCTGCGAATTGGCTGAATTGTACTTTAGCATTCGTTTTTGCTTCATATTACCATCAAATCTAGTCAAATATTTTGAATTAAATTCGTCGGTGATGACTTATTATTGACTGATTAAGGCTGAATATCGTTAAACCCTCCTTTGAAGAGATCGCACAATTGTCCATATGGTCGAGTGTGCGCAATCGCGGCGTTTATAGCTTTTTCAATTGTCTGCCACATCAAATGGTTTCATTATTCCATGAATTTTTTCGAAGATTTTTGGCGTGACGACCACTTTTGGGGGACCTGAACGTTCAGCGTTACCTGTGAGGGTACTATTAGAATTCAACTCAGTAAATCACTTTTTAACTATTAAAATTAGTAGTGCAGTGTCTCTTTAGTATTTATGAAGCCTTTCTTTCATTTAGGTGATCTATTTTTACCGCAAAAAATAATGCTTAGGTAGTATATGAAAATATTTTTGTTAGTACGTTTCGTAAGGTTGTTGTATTCCGTTAACAGATTGCAGTTGAGAACAATAGTGATACATTTAAGGTTACTGCGCAGAAAACTCAAAAAGGCGCTTACTTATCATACTGATCTCACATTTAGATATTATTTTACATAATTAGTAACCGAATTTCCTTTAAGATATATTTTTAGGAAATCTTTAAATTTTAAATATAGCTATTATAAGTATTTCCATTTTATACTGCATTATTTTTTATTAATTTATTTTTGGTGAATATTTTCAATGATATACAATATTTTCGTTTCCCGTTATGACAGCAATGTTTCATAAATTTGAAGGATACGGGACATATACATTGAAATATAAACCTATGAATAGAAATTCGATCTCTGAGCAATAAGTTGTTAAATAAATTGCATGAATCGGCAAGGAAAACCTGATTTATACTGTTTGAAATACATTGCAAATACATGTTATTGTCCAATATAATTTTCTTCAATTTCAACAGCTAATCTTAAAATAAACTTGAAAATACCAATTTTTACCACAATTCTATAATATATAATAAAACAACATATATAGCTTAAAATGGAATAATATGCTTATATACAATGAAGCATCTTTTAACCTAACTCCGGCTAATTATTCTTTTTAGTAATAAAGACTATTGCACTGCAAGCGAACAATAATTTCAATTAAGCGACCATGTTCCTGCAACAATACCACATCACCGTTAATTATCCGGCTCGCGTTTTCCAAACTTAATAGTCCGACTTTTATAGCAGCCTCTAATTGTCTCCATTTCGGCCGGACTCTACAACAGACGTCTACCAGCAAGGAACACGTACCCTAGTCGACCTCGCACGATTTAAAGTTAGAGGAATAAAGGAGACCCGAAACGACCTGGAACTTTTATTGTACGATAAACGGAAAATGTTTTCTTTTATTTAATTGGTCTAAATAACATTCTCTTGCAGATCAATATAACTGTGTAGAATAATTAGTCTGAGATAAATAAGAGATATTTTTTAAAAACTAAATATGTTCGATTATTAGTAAATCTTGTGCAATTTTGTTTCAAACTTGTCGCAATATAAAAAAATACTTGCCTTAGCTATCAGGTATATAACAGGTCAGTTGAAAAGTTCCCGGTCTGACATATAGATGGCGCTACTAGAATTAAATCCATATGTTTTTTAGTTAACCCTAACCCTCAAAAGATGCGTGTATACATTTTACAGCTGTGGGATCGTTAGTTTGTGCATTATAGAATTTGGAGTGAAGCAACTTTTGTTATTGTGAAAAAATGGATAAAAAGGAATTTCGCGTGTTGATATAATAGTACTTTTTGAAGGGAAAAAATATAGACATGTGTTACTCAAGTAAATCCTAGCACTAGAGCCTGGTTTAAAAGCTGATTAAACATAAACTATTTAAATTTACAAACAATGATGCTTTGGAAATATCCCTATCTGTGTATTTCATAAAATTTGAAAACTGTGAAGTTGTTGAAGCATACCATAAACTACTGGGGTTGCTCAAAATATTTTATAGACATATTATCAAGATACATACTATACCAACGAATATGTTTGTTCTATGACACATATATATATATATATATATATATATATATATATATATATATATATACATATGTATTGACATATGTATAAATGTATAAGAATATATTGACATCTGAAGATATTTTGAAAGAAGTAATTACTTAGGTTCGTCATAGATTAAATTTTTCAATGATTAGGTATATGTTTACATTTTATTCAGTAGTTATGGTTATTGAAAATCTTTAGTTTTTAGGTTTTATTTAAGTTGTATTGTATTATTTATATTTATTATGCTATGTTATTTAAAAATAGCAATTAATATATTAAAACAGCGCAAAACATTTGTGGTGTTATTATTCCATTTTATTACATGATTTTTTTTAAGTTATCACGAGAATGAATATATATACATCTCTGTCTCGCTTATACTAGCTATATTATTGGAGAATATAAAGACATTTAAAATTAACTGCTCCAAGCATTTATCTCCGTCCTTTCCTATCTCATATTTTATGCAGACAAGAATTCGTACATATTCGTCTGACATCACGATAGAAAAAAAAAACTGTCGAACCGTGCATTTAACGGAAATAGTAATTACTATTTTCAGTGGATAGTTCCCAACGCTAATATATTTATATATATATATATATATATATATATATATATATATATATATATATATATATATATACATATATATGTATGGCAATAAACTCTGCTGTAATTTTATCAGCGATGCATATATAACTACGGTCCGTACACCACGAATGGACTAATTTCGTTTTATCTCTGTTTACGATTTGAACCGAAACGATTTCCTGTCGGACAATGCACGATTTCTTTGATAGCGTCGAGAATACGATTATGACGTAACGGCATTAACGTTCCGCATGACCATCCCGAACAATGGACGACGCGAAACAATGGATCGTCGCTCGCCCTTTCTCCATTTCCGCGCGACCCGCCACCACCGACGCGCCATACTCCCATTCGCCACCACCCCTGCCGCCCCCCCTCCCCCTTCGTCCGCCGACGGCGTCCCTTTCATCAGATACCAGAAATTAAGTGAGCGAATATGATGACGCAATTTTCCTGCTTAGGCCCGATAAACTTAACAATGACGCCCGTCGACTGGATTAACTCCATAATTGGACGCCCAAACAATTTCCACTCTTATCGAAACACGAAACAGAACTGCGAAAGGGGAGAATTGGCAAGGTGTGATTTGTCGGGGGCGAGGCGGGCGCCCGAGACGAAGGTCCTCCATGTACCGCAAGTACAACAGAACAGTAGTATTAAACTAATTTGTAAATTAAGATTGTATTAAGTATATTTAATGTAAGATGTAATTAATTTTCAAATAATTCTAATATGCTGTCTATAAACCATTGACAATGCTAATTAAAAACTTTGTTTTATAAATACTGAGTAAAATAATATTGCATTTGTTTGTGGA
Source organism: Rhynchophorus ferrugineus (assembly GCF_030347505.1). Lineage (NCBI taxonomy): Eukaryota > Metazoa > Arthropoda > Insecta > Coleoptera > Curculionidae > Rhynchophorus > Rhynchophorus ferrugineus. The sequence continues at coordinate 80,956,063 of NW_027472580.1, read as the reverse complement.
ACTCTATGCCATAACTGGCTTTGAGTTTTTACACTGGCTTTTAAAATTGAACAATAACTTAAGCAATAAAAATTTGTTGTATAGTAATAGTTAGAATTTTCGTCCAAAGAACCACCGTATTTTTTGCGCTTGAGTTGAAGTTCGGCTCGTTTTACCACGGTCTTTCCACTTAAGCTTGGTAACAATTGTATTAAATGCTATTCATTCAAGAAGGTATGAATTATAATTTTGAACATTAAAAAGATAGGAATTCTTTCTAGTGAATAAGAAACTTTTGAAATATCACTGGTACCTCTTATTATCTAATAATAATTAATAAGGAAAGACTGCGTTGTGACTAATATTGAATTCCACTCTTATCGAAACACGAAACAGAACTGCGAAAGGGGAGAATTGGCAAGGTGTGATTTGTCGGGGGCGAGGCGGGCGCCCGAGACGGAGGTCCTCCATGAAGAGGGGTGAAAAACAAAGGAAAAAGTTGTTTGTCGTCGGGATACTAGAAGATGCAACAGGACCGCTTAAGAGGCAATATCTTTTTATCAGTGTATGTTTTATATAGATGATTTCTTTTCAATTTTTATTTAATGTAAATGTTTGAATCTTACTTTATATTATATATAAATTTTGAGGAATTTTGGTGATTTCTTTTGTCCATTTTAAAAGTGCTTGTACGGTAATAATATTTCTGACGGTAAAAAAAGTGAAGGAGAAATGGAGAATCGCATACGGCTTACCGAAAATCACTTCTCCATAATTTACGCTTATATGGAAACATGGACAATTAGCACTATTTAAGATAAAATCCAAATATTTTTTTTTACAATAACCACTACCTATATATATATATATATATATATATATATATATATATATATATATATATATATATATATATATATATATATATATATATATATATATATAGAAACTAAAAAAACTATTAAACAATATCAGACTCATTAAAAGTAATGTAATATTGGCTTCCGTTGCTGAAAAGTATGATGTCATAAGAACTACAGTTAGGAGTAATGAGATCTATCAAAGCAATGATAACCAGAATGAAGTCATGTAACAAAATATTATAAAACATATAACATTTTTCTTCTATTTTATAATATAAACTTATTATCATATAAAACATCATTCTAACATCTTTAAGACCATGCAAAATCACAATTAGTTTTATGAACATCAAAATAATTATTACATACTACAAAAGTTACAAACATAATGTTGTTAGAATCACTTCTTGAACATTGAACACATTCACCACATGTCCTGCATCGGTACATATTGGATCATTCATCAACCTAGTCACTACTATCGTTGACATTATGGTATATAGTAAATTTAAGAGTTTTATTTTCCTTTGTTCACTAATGACTTTACTTTTGCTTTTCAATTATTTATACAATACTTTATGTAGTATTTTTTAAAATATGTGAAACTTTTCTAACATAGCTAATAAGACATGGATTAATTTTTTCCTAATATCAGTTAAGAGCTTACTTTCAGGCTTTTTGAAAATGTATATAAATGCATGAAAGTGTATAGATATATTGGTGGTATATATAAGTTAAAATATGGAGGGTTTAAAACACAAAAGTATTATTATATATTACGGAAAGAAATAGCGACTGTTGAATAACGAGTACAAGACAATATTGAGGGTTGGTATATTATAATATACCAACCGTCTATGTATATATGTCTCAATGGTCATATAATGTGATTTAACATAAACGCTTGCCTTTTTCCCTCAAATACACAGTCTTTATTGACAAAAGTCAATAAGCAGCGACACGATGAGTCATATCACCAAAGGCCCCTCCCTCCCACCATATATCTGTCGTACTCTTGTATACTACATATATGTTATACCACACAAAATATTTGTTTAGATGTAAACTAGGGTAGTTCGCATTACTGTTGACTCAAATCCTCCCTTATTTATTAAAATATCCATCAAAGATGGGAGCCAGAGTTATGAAATTGTATAATAGCTGTACGTCATTATATGTAAGAGTAATTAACTGATCACAGTGGCTTTGACAAGTGAAACTAAGCAAACACCAAACAAATCATATTAGCATACTATTAGATTCAGCCCCTCCCACGTTGGACACCTCATTCCCCAACCTTGTTGTCTTGGTACCACCACAGGGATAATATCAGATTGCGCTGTTAGTTCTAGTGGCATTCAGGTCCTACCCTGAGTGAAGCCTATTACCTATACAGAGATTTTTTTATATTTTTTCGAAATAATACTAAACTACAGTATTACCGCCAAATCTCTTGTGTTGTGCAGTGTTCCAAGCAGTCCGTAGTTTGCAAAAGGTGTTATTTTTCAAGTAACCGAAGATAATTATATATAAAATTATAATTTTACAAAAAGATATGTGCACAATTCCAATTTAAGTTTCATTAAATTCTGTCATTGGGCCAGGGTTTGAACCCTCATCACGGTCTCCTGTAAAATATGAAAATCTTTATCACACCTTTTATTAAATAACGATTTTTAACTCGAAAATTACTACCTTCCGTCTACTCAAGTCACTGCCACCGAATTAAAAGAAAATTGCTTTGCGAATCCCCTACGAATTTTATGGCCATCTTGATCAGTGATCCAGTGACGATAGATTTAGAAAATGTAAAATTGAATGTGATCGAGGAAAATAACTTACAGAAGATATATCTAACACATTACCAACAGTTACCATCATTACAATAATATATCAGGTTTCGTTTTAATTTTGACGTTAATCTTGATGAATGGCTCTGAAATATATTAAAAAATTAAATGCCTTTGTACAGGTTACATGTACTTAAAATTATGAAATATCATTATATTTCTTAACCTTTTTATTTTGCCAATCAAAGCCTATGTACCCATTACCCTGCACTCTCATACTTTCATAAAGTAGTTAATAGATACTTTGAAAATAAATTTAAACACCAGATAAGATAAGGTTGCCTGAATAAATTAATTATATATAAAATACTTGAGGATTTTGAAAACTTAGCAACTATAGGGTATAATATTTTATACAGATTTAAGATAAATAGTAAAACGTATCTAACTTTACAAAACTATTTTTAACATTTTTTTTTAATTAATTAATATTAATATTATTTATATTTCCTCACTTTTTTTCTAAATAACTAACTAATTATTCAGCAGAATATATACGAAGTATTAAAATATATTTTTCATAATCTCTAGTAATTATTATGTTATTAAAATGAAAGAAAATCCAAAAAGACTAACACAAGAAAAGCGTATTTGAAACATAATTTGTAACAGATAAAGTAATTTTCTTGCTAACAAAAACAAGTTTAGTATAAAATGAATTATAAGAAATAATTTGAATGTTTCTGCACGGGTAACTGCCGCTTGGTAATACAGTAAATTTAGCAAAATTAATTTTTTTAATGTATCTGAAACGTTAACTAAAGGATGAAAATCTACTCTATTTGTTTTATACGTATTTAGTACCTAACACTAGTAAAAGTACCAATTACATCCTAGTTTTGAAATGAGAGAATGGCAAGAAGTTGGATGATCTGCCAAATAACTTAGATATTTTAACTATTCTTACTTTATTATTTTTGTGGTGCTTTCTTGAGCTGTTTCATTATATGCTTTATTTTAAAGAAATATAATTTCTTGCTTATATAAACCGAATCTTTATTCTTCAATTTTTACATCCAATTGATACAGAAGGTTATAGTTGTCATATGAAGTTACCCGTTTATCATTTGGAGGAAATCTAGAGGATAAAGACGAATTGGCCCCACGGCCGAGATGGCATATTCATACCACTCTTTATTCTTTTGTTTTGATTCAGGCTCATTCAGGCAGCAATGCTATACACAAAATTGATTCTTTTTATATGATAAATTGGTACATTGTATACTGATATATATTAACTTATTTACTTGATACATTGTAAGTTAGTTTAGACTTTATCTTAATTAAAATTGCATTATACAAAACATGATTTCCGGGGTTTATTGAATTATTAAAAAATATTTTACCGGGAAACGTATAATTAGCTTTCAAAATTTTATTGCAATCACCTTTAATATAATAATAGTCGTAAAAGTTGTTTCGAAATGTTCAACGAAAGAACGGTTAAAATCGCAGAATGATGACTGTATCCCTACTGATAAACCCACTTTTTCCACACGCATCTGAACTATATTAATTTAAAAGGTATTTGTATTTGTTTTGTATTCCAATTAGTCATTCTTTTAAATTTATCACAAATCATTTAATTTCTTTACTGCTCGTAGGCACCATTAGATACTTGTGGATGTCCTCATTTTTAATATACTGTCAACCAAGATACAAAATAACACAACGAAAATACAGAGATTTATTTTTAGAATTAGACTCAATATTGGAGGGGACTTTAATGTTAAACAAACAGCCTGGCGTTCACGAATAATAACAACCCGAAATGAAAACGAATTACTCGCAGCAATAAGTATTATTAATTGAAATTATAATTCAGTGAACTCCCTGCTCCAATCATATCTTTTAGAAAGAGAATTTATAGTCTCCAATGAAGAGGCATTCTCAACACTTAAATATATTTCGGCTGGAGTTCCACAGGGTAGAGTCTTGGGACCACTCCTATATCTGCTGTATACTACTGATATCCGGACAACAAAAGAAACAGTACCTGAAACATTTTCCGACGCAGAGTTATCATAGCAAGAGATGAATCTCTACCTAGCGTTATAGAAAAAGTATAAGTAGCGGTCAACAAGATCTACAAATCTGTTCAAGTTAATTTTGCGTTGCGGCGAATTGACATAATCTTAATTGGGTCACTTGACAGAGCCCGATTAATCAAGCAGGATCAGCTAAGTACCTCACAGTATATCTTGATGGTAGATTAAACTGGAATTGTCATTTTAGACAAAAAGCAGATAAGATTAAACTTAATGCCAAGCAACTGTACTGGTTAGTCAAAAGGTACTCTCAACTTGAGCTCAAATCAAAGAAATTGGTTTATCAGTCAATCATAAAGTCAATTTAGACCTATGCAAATATGGGGTTGCACTAAGAGATCAAGTAGTCGTAAGAGATACTAATCCAACGTACCCAAAACAAAGTTCTACGATAGATTACTAATGCTTATCGCTGCGTAAACTCGAAATTCATTGGCTGCACGATGACCTCGAAATCAGATGGATACACGAAGTGATCCAAGATTTCGCCTTAAAACATGAAATACAATTGCTAAATCACAGCAACGTGGAAGCAATAAACCAATTGGACAAAATGCAGCAAATCAGAAGATTGAAGCGAGCCAATCTGTTTAGTTTATAAGTTTAGTTTATAATATTTTAATTTGGGAAATACTGATGTAGTAACCCCGTACTCACCTTGCTGTCTATAAACCATTGACAATGCGAATTAAAAACTTTGTTTTATAAATACTGAGTAAAATAATATTGCATTTGTTTGTGGAACTCTATGCCATAACTGGCTTTGAGTTTTTACACTGGCTTTTAAAATTGAACAATAACTTAAGCAATAAAAATTTGTTGTATAGTAATAGTTAGAATTTTCGTCCAAAAAACCACCGTATTTTTTGCGCTTGAGTTAAAGTTCGGCTCGTTTTCCCACGGTCTTTCCACTTAAGCTTGGTAACAATTGTATAAAATGCTATTCATTCAAGAAGGTATGAATTATAATTTTGAACATTAAAAAGATAGGAATTCTTTCTAGTAAACTTTTGAAATATCACTGGTACCTCTTACTATCTAATAATAATTAATAAGGAAAGACTGCGTTGTGAATAATATTGGAAAAAAGAACAGCTAAATAGATATACACAAGAAGGAAGGTTGCCGTTTCATATGGGAGTTCCTCAACAAGAGAGGATCCAGAAGATATGAACTAAAATATATCGATTTAAAGTAACTCTATATAGATTTAAATATTTTCTTTTAAGAGAGAATATTTTATACCTAACATATTTTTATACCAATTTTAAACCTAATATATATATTAGCGTAGCTTTTATTGATGTTACCGGATATATATATATATATATATATATATATATATATATATATATATATATATATATATATATATATATAAAAGTGGGAAGTAAGAACATAATGTAAATTAGAGTTTATGTTTCATCAAACAACGCTGGTACCATCAGCTCTCATAAAAGCTTCGGCTTTATTTACAACTCGACGCTTACAATCATTGCGTCACGACAAAGCAAATTATTTTTAGGGCTATTTGGACTGATATTGTCTTTTAATTAAATGGACAATGATATAGATGTCGTCTACGTATTTTTGATATTTTGCGATATACGACTACATAGTTTGCTTTAAATAACGTAAAAGTATTAAGTATTTGAGTAAATTTTAGTTTATTTAATACGTATTTTTCAATTTCGGACCCTTATATATGTTACAATTAAAGTGAAGCAAAAAATATTATTTTTTTTAAACAAAAACGAAACTAACTTGGAAAAACAGAAACTAGGTTCAAAACTAATGACGAATCTAAGTTTAAAGGATGTGTTGCCGGTTTACAAAGTAGTATTAAACAAACTTATTCCATTAGTAGTAATCACCCAGATTGTTACAAAGACAAAAAGCTAAGTTTAGGTCATTTCTCGTTGTTTGTGTATGTATGGCCTGGGAAACAATTAAAGTTGCTTTGTTATTTCAGCAAAATTTTTAGCGTTTTCAATTTACAACACTTGCTATCATCTATTAATATGACGCAACAAGTAAAAAGATAATTTATAAGTCAGCAAAGTGATTTAATAATGAATCGGTAATACTAGAATTGGCAGGTCAAGGCGGTAAATGATGATGATGGCATGTCTGATTTAGAATTCATAATCAATGTTAAGGGAGAAAACAACTCAAACACCAACAATTTTAATCAAGCAGAAAAGCTGATTTTATTTTTAAAAAATGGGATGTACCATACAATGAAATCTGTAGACTATCTAGAATAATAAAAAACCTACTATAAGATATTAATTTGACTATATCTGGTGTTTTAATATCAAAACTTACCATAATTTGAATTATTTTTCCAGTTTTTGTTAACAAATCGACCAAAATTATTTATAGCAAACGTATTGTATCAACACTATTCCAAATTATCTCAGAAAGTACAGTTAACATTTCAAGGAAATAGGGTAGAAATTCTGCGATTTTATAACCTAAGATAATTTGAGAAACATCAAGTTACCTCAAATACCTTAAAATTTTAAAATAAGTTTACTATATCAAAAATAAAAATATAATATTGCAGAATACTGGCAAATGCTTGGCTAAATTTACTCTGCAATCCCAGCATTCTATCTACTTTTCCAAGCACGTATTTTCTTCTTCCTCCTCTTTCCTGAATGATGTAAGGTTTTTCCGAACGCTTTTTCAATGGCTTAGTGCAGAGTATTCGGCAACTAGTTCGACATTGATCATTTCTCATAATTTAGTTATATAATTCAGATCTCATAACAGCAATTGAGAAGTAGTCCTCACAATTTCCAAATAAAATTTCCGAATATTAGAAATAATGGGCAACCAAAATATTATAGATCACTCTCTCTAATCCTGTAAAATTAAAAGTTAATACGGATATAAGCTGAAATTATGGCGAGTTTTGAACAAACATTCTGTAATTTTTAAATGTTTTTAATATATTAATATATCAATTTGCATAGCTCAACAAAATTTTATATTGTAACTATCTAAAAGGTATAAAATATAATTTTATTTCATAGTCATTAGTTTGTTTGTTCTTCACCATCCATTCATAGGTTAGTTACAGAAATATCTACTGAATATGTTCCTGAAATATGTTATTCTATAAAACCAATATTCCGAAACAGTAGCACTGTCTGATTTATTTACTCTCATCAAAACAAACCAACTGCAAACATCGAATATCTGGTTATTTACCACAACAATGCAACTTATAACAAAACATAACAATACATTTACTAGTTGTAGTTATATTAATCAGTTTTTCTTTCTTTATTTATTTAATAATGAAAAATTTCATGTATTAAGTAGTTAACATAAACACCTAATTATAATTAATTATTAATATGTTATTTAATAAGAACTGACCAAATTTCGCAAAATTTAAAGTAATTTATTAGTTTCAATCACAACTTAGCAAATCAAACTAATATCAAATTAAAATTAGACTTTGTCAGAACATTTACATCATGTTGTTTTATTACTACTTGTTAGAATAAAACATAATATTGTTGAAATATTTGCTCTGCCATTACGAACCACTTTTAATCTAGTCATTAACTGTTATTAATATATAAAATGTTATTAGATTCATTCTTATATTGTTATAATTCCCTTTTTATAACTATATTTTATATTTTATTTTATACAAGAGAGACCGAGATCATGGATTAATTATGTTTTTTTTTTTAGATTTTTTAAAGTTTTCATGATATACAATTTACTTTAACATTATTTGCCACTCTAAATTGTATTTTAGGTTTGCTTTATTATATTTGCATTCAATATTTTTCCACACTACCTGTAAGACAAGGCCGTTTGTTGCGTTTTCTTTGTATAGTGGTATCCACTAGACCTCCAGTCCATTCGACCTAGTTAAAAAATGTACATACAAGCGTATGTTTCATTTTAATTGAAGAGCGCGTTTACCTTTTTTACGCTTAGTTCTTGTTCTTCGCTGTTATGTTTTCGTATTTTCTCTTCTGCTGCTATCTTTAACAATATTTATTTCAAAATTCAACTGATTTTCTTGCTATTTTCTGATTAAATCACTGCATTTCCCCTAATGTAGTTGCCAAATGATCTGTAAAATAGTTTTAATACGTTATCTCCTCACACGTAATACGATTTATAATCATTGAAACACTTGTTCACGATTCCATCATTTAGAAATTTTTTCTTGCGTGTGTCTAATGGAGTTAGTGCAAGTTATTGTTGAAAATGCTTCTTCGCACAAGTTCAATTTTTTTTAATTTTTTATCCCTCTCGATCAGCATGTTCATTATAATATTTTTTTCATTATTTTGTTAGTTCCATGTGAATAAATATGCAATGATAGGGAGGAAGAGATAATGCTCTGTAACCATATCTTTCTGCCATATGCTGCATTTTTCTAGGTTTTCTGACAGTACTTACCAGATTAATAGTTTTTTCTAAAATAATTGACTAGGCTATGAATATATCGAGAACAGAATGTTGAAAAGGTGTACTAACTTTCTTCTCAGATTCTATATATTTAATTGCGAGTAGAACCAACATCAACATGAACTTGAATTCATGTTGATTGAAATATTATATTGTTCTTCACAGCAATAATGTGCATACTAATATTCAGCTGCAAGACATTACAATTATTTCCAATAAAAATCCTGTTATTATATTTAATAATATTAATACTTACTTCTCCAACTCGTCTTAGTATCCAGAGGGGTCCCCTGTTATACTGTTCCTGTTCGACGTAACTGATTGGAGGTGTAATATGTTTCTGACTCTGTTTTTAACTATATATTGGTCTTGCCATTTTCTATCGGATTGATCACAATTATTAAGCAAATACTTGAAATGTACCAAAATAAGCAAAGCACTAAAGCAACCGGTTTATAATCTCTAACTATTAGCTCTAATGTTTAGAGGAATTTTGAATTTTGAAGATTTTACAACAAGGCGAATTTAATACGCTGAATCGGCATTGGACAGCAATGGTCTATTTCTAACCGGTCTATTTTTAACTGGAACAATTTGAGAAGAAAAAATTCGGTCTGTTTTCCGAACTAATTTACAAATTGTAATTGACAATAAATTCAACACAGTGATTATATGAATTCAGTGATATTTTGGGGGACAATAGGTGCAAGGATTTAATATAACACTGGACAATCGTGAAAAATAATAATGTATACTTTATAAACTGTTAAATTATTAATTAAAGAGGTATTGAAAATATCTCGTGAAAATTCTTCCGATTTCGTAAAACTATCGACAACAATTCGCCGCTCGACATGACATAATTATTTTTCCTCGTCCCCTGAACTGAGTGAATGAATGAACTAAACCGGAACGTGAATCGACGAACTGAAAAGTTTTTTGTTTTATTATCGGACAATCACACTGTCATCGGCAAAGTTCTCGAAATTAAATCGCGATTTATTGGAGTTGTTATTTATATATGAATCGAACATTCGCATATCCAAAGCTGCCGGCGGGACATCGAATCGGCAACAGTAAATCCTACGAATAGTTGTTTAGAGTGAACTGGAGCAGGCGGAACGAAAAAAAAGCGGCTCCAACAAATTTCGAACGGTTTCAATTAAATCGATGATACGGTATATACGATTGCAATTGTAACGTTTGTCAGTCGTATACGGTACATATATTTTAAATAATAGATTAGCAGTATCAATAATTAAAATTTTAATAAACATTATATTGTTATTGGTCATGCATAAATGATTTATTTATTTTAATCGATTTTACACGTCCACTGATTTTGTTCTAATTTATATGCATATAAATATATGCATTAGCATGGGTACTTAATCATAAAGAAGTTTTAATATAACACCACCAACACTTATTGAATTTTATAGTAAATTTTAATTTATAATTAATTAGTTTGAATTTAATACATTGAATGAACACAACATTTACAAAAATATTTTTTATTTAAATTTGTGTGCATCTTATCAAAGAATGTCACTAGTGATACTATGCAAGATTTTTTCAAAGAAATATGTAATGCATGCTACTCAAAATAGCTTTCTCTACCTAATTAGTGATTCAGATCTCTGAATCTCATTTGAAATTAATTAATGCTCTTACTACAAAACTGTCCCACCTTACCCAGGATTAGAGGTACCGTACCAAGTAGACAGTCTATTGCTAATATCTATTACCAATTATAATTAAATGTCTTGAGTGGAACTTATTTAAGACCAAAAACAATCTCTAGTTTCTCAATAATAACCTTAGAGTCTCTCCTACAACCACTCCTAAGTAATTTACTGGAATAGTATACGTTCTTACCATGTCTTGGATCAAAATATTTATTACTTGATAGATAACCCAGTGAATTTATGTTATTTGGCTATTGTTCCCTACTAGTAAAAGAGCAAAATATGAAGAAAATAACTGAAATTAATGCATGTAAAATCTTCAGTGCTATTGCCTCATTGATCAAATATTACAAGATATATGAAATTTTACAACTACCTTTAAGGAAAATTTCAAATTTTTGTTCAATTTTACATTGATTATCAATCCAACATCAGTAAAATGTAATAGCATTGTGAAATAGCTAAAAAGCTAAAAAATGTAGTAATAATAGAAAGAAATTGATAGGTGTTTAGTTACTTCTAAAATATTGGTTAAAATATGGAAAGGAATTCCAGCCACATCTTATTGAAGAATAGATTTCCTAATGAAGCCACCATCTCTCTCTTGATTGTGTCATTTAATTGCATCTGCCTCTATGAAGCACCGTGTGTAGAATGGGTGCTTTAAATTCTGACCCTGTGTTACTGCTTATGTCATATTCAGTCAATAAGCAATTTTTTATTAGAGTTTTGTATTCTCAAATGAATATATTGAAAATGAGAATTCAGAATTCCAAAACACTAATATTCATCATTTAAATATAGTTCTACCAACATTTGCAACTTAACAAATTAAACCATAATAAATTAAACCAAGTAATACGTGCTTCTAATTAATCTTCTATATACTATTATTTATTATACCTATTTTGTTAGATAATTTATTTAGCACTTTTATTTATTATTTAATATATTTTATTGTTAAGTATATTTTATATTTTTTTTATTATTTATTTTATATTTATTATTATTATTTACTACTGTTTTAGTATTTTTTTAGAAAATAGAGTACTTTTGGATAGTTAAACTATTTTTATCGAATATTAATATATTTTTGTTCTCCAATATCTTGTGTTTTTATATAATGTTTTTGTATGTTATTGTAATGATGAACCGTATGTTTCTTATTCATCTTACGTATTGTTGGCATCAATACATAAGCAAGGCGAGTGTGAGATATACATCACTAGGTATTTCCCGAATTACAATTAAATGTATTCATAATTATTAACTTATAGAGTATACAAGTTTGATTAGTTTCAATTCCCTGATTTCATGCGCATCACACAGTAGCTGTATTGCTTCGACGTTGCTATGGTAGCGGTGTTTCATGTGTTAAGGCGATATCTCGGATAACATCGTAAATCCATTCGATTTTTTTTGGCAGCTTTGGACTATTAATATCATCAATCTGCGATCGTCGTTATCATCATCAATTCATAGCCGGCGCATGTGGAAACTATCTACTTCTCAACCAACATTTGGTTCTATATCCCATGTAAAAGAATAACACACCATGAAAACTGATTTTCATATAGCACGGCCTATTATACTAGACATCTAATTTGGCTAACAGTACTTTTGCCAATTTGCCGCAAGTATTTTTATCTTGGGCAATCTTAGTCTGCTCTTTTTCAGATCGCTTTCTATGGTCTTGGTCGATGTCTTTTTCCAAGTTGCTCGCTCTATCCTCCATGCTAGAGGTCTATTTCGCAAGAGAAGTTTGTGAGGAGTTCGACTATAAACCATTGCAATATGCATATGTAGATTTAGTCCTCAGTTGGTCACCGATAGTCACATCATAAATAAATATGAGAATTTCGGAAAGCAATATGTAGAATATACCTTAAATATCTCACATGAAAGACCTAAAGCTTATCGATATCGATAGGGTCTAATCTTGGAGCCATACAGAAGGAGCGGCAAGATAAGCATCCAGAAGAGACGGAGTTTCATCTTGATTTTAATATTTCTAAAAGCTCCTGTTGTTTGATCAGTTCTGCTTATTAGTTTGGCAACAGATGCTACTGCCTTGTCTGGCATTATTGATCCTATATACCTAACTCCTGCACTTGCTCTAAGTAGAACTCCTGTTGAAATATACACTAGCAGATGATCGTCAGTTGTCAATATTTTGGTCTTTTCTTCATTAGTTGCCAAGCCACTGTATCATAAAGATTGCTAGAAACCTCAATGTCTGTATTAACGAATATAGCGTATTCATCATAATACTGCATCCACTACTATGCTATTACTATTATGCACAAAAGCATTAGAAAATCAGCACCTCCTTGGCCAACATCGGTTTGGATCGAAATACAACTAATGGAACCCACTTCCGACTAACCCGTGCAATTATTTTATTTTTAGTCTAATTTCCTCTATTTGGTGTCTAATATAATTTAAACTGTATGAGTATATAAAAAATAATCCACATCTAGATATAAACCACATAATATTAAAGACATTTTTCGATTTTCTGCCTCTCACGATGGATATATGGGGTAGGGCAAAAGGTGTATATTTATGCAGAATAAAATTTGGAAATCTACGCAACACAGTGGTTAAAACAAAACTGAGCTAAACGTCACATAACCGAGATGTCGCAGAATCAAAATGGTGCCTGGACTTTTGCCCCATCTTATATTACCACCAATTGAAAACGACACCCCCCATTTCGTTAATTAGTTAATTATTTCTTCTATCTAGTTGCAGATAAATGTTTGTTAAAATATAAAATTCTGATATGCTTCATTTTTCTATTGTTTAAAAAAGTAAATAGATTGTAACAAAAAAATACCGAATTTCAGTTCTTTTATAACCGACGACAAAACATCAAAACCCGAAATAATTAGGCGGTTATGTTGCTTTGAAATTTTTTTTTAAATCACTGCGTTCATAATATAACATAACATAACGTTCGTTCATTATAAAAACAGAAACTGGCTAACTAAAGGGACTGCGATGAACATTGAAATATGGAATTAAAATAGTGCGGGCGTACAAGCCCGTCGAAAGAGTTTTTCCCTTAATGAATGGCCTGTTCCCCCGCACAGAAGGAAAATGTTTCGCGTCCACGGCTCCATTGTGTCGAACCGCAGTCCGTCCAATATCAGTTTCCGACTATCGATAACGCCTCGGGCGAGCAGTTGTATTGTTAGCGAAATTAGCTGTCTAGTATAGTAGGCCATGCTATATTAAAATCGCTTTTCACGGTATGTTGTTCTTTCACATGGCATATAGAACAGATCATCATTAAATATAATTATGTAATGACGAAATATATAAGCTAGAATATTAAAATTGCGATAGGATGGATGAGTATAAAACAATGCACAAATAAATGTATTAATATATTAAGCTTATACTAAAATAATTTAATGACGTTACTGATAGTACTTTTGTTATGAAATGAGAAATCAACTGAAAACATCGGAGGCTACAACCAAAAAGAGATATATAGAGCCATATACGACAACTGTATGCAACTTTTAGCAAATTGCGAACAAAATGCAAATAATTCGGTTGACTGCAAAAAACAACGTTTGATCAACGCTTTGCTTGTAATAATGATCACTTAATCATAAATCCATTTTGGACCTATGGGGTACAAATATAGGGTTGCACTAAATCATCAATCCAAATGCTAATCCAATGCTGCCAAAACAAAGTTCTACCATTGCTTATACCAATGCTTATCGCTATGTAACCAACGTAGAGCTACACGATGACCTCGAAATAAAATGCAATGGACAGTAATATTATTCAAGAAAAAATATGAAATAAGTTTACTAAATCAAAACAACATGGAACCAGCTCAATTACTCGACAACCTGCAGAAAATCAGGAAATATGATCATCGGTGTTACTTTAACTTTAGCTTAATTACTTTAAATTAATTTTAATTTAGGAAACACATACTGACGAATGATACTAAATAAATTTTTAAGCATATTAATATTTTGTAAGCATATTTAACACAAAACGTAATTAATTTAAAAAATGTAAATTAAAACATAATATTTGAATTGCAGTAGTATTTCTTCTGTTGAATTATTAAGGAAAATGTGGACAATTACTCACATAGGTGGGAAAGTGAGTGCAAGGAAGGCAAAGTATACACACGCCGGAAACTTAATCATCTACTATACATAGATCATGTAAATATATCAGTCTCATAGCTGGAGTAGGATTCGTAAGGCTCCAAGACTTACAAATTGTACACTCAGTCTACATTACAGCCATTTTTCCGTACTTTTCCCCACATAGTGGATAATACTCTTGCTATGAATATGTATTTTTCTTATTGTCTCTACCTTTTGTGTCCTTAATAATATTATATTTCTTCTTTTGTTTTGATTCGGTGTACATGATCATCTCTGTTGTTTTTATTTTCTTAGATCCATAGTCCATTTCTTTTTGTTTCTCTTCTAACCTATTTTTAAACGGATTATTAGTGATAATTTCGGACAATTTTACGTCGTGTCTGAATGTGAGTTGCTTTTGGTGATTTGGCTTATATTGGCCTAAAGTATAATTTAAACGTTAAAAAACGGAAGTTGCAATAATTTTTGGTTAATTTTTATATCTTCGATCGATTTGATCAGAAAGCACGTGTTATTGTTAATTTACTTTCTTTATATCAGTTTCCATGTTCTGTTGCTTATGTAGTGGAGAACTTAGGGGATGTATTTGCAATGTACTTACATGTACTTACAATTATGTTTATGATAAATCTGCCGACGCAGACGCAATATTTTCTTGAAAACAGGTGCAACAGATACATTTTATAGCTTCAAATCTCCTGAATTTCAAGTGCATCTTGATTAAGTTCAGATTTAGTTTCAAGATCAACGACAGTAACATCAAAAGGTTCATAAAGCATATTCTTGCGCAAAGTCTGCATCTGTAAACAGGTTGTTTTAAAGGGATATATTCAATTGCTTTGATTAAAAATAAACACACAGACATATCGAAATGGTTCCTCAAGAATTCACCAGTGTGAACAAAACCACAAGCATTTCGACCAAGCTTTATAAAATTATATATCATTAGAAAAGTAGACATTATGACCTATAAAGCGGCAAATTTGACACATTAATTTGTATTCTATAATAATATAAAATGGAAGAAAATAAAAGTTAGGCAGACCCATAAGGAACAACTCTTTTTTGACAAACTAGCGCTACGTAAGTAATCACAGCATAATTGAAATATTTTTATTTTAACTGTCCAACAATAGAATTTTTTAGAACTCTAAAATAATTGATATTCATTTATTTTTGCTATGTAATTCAGAAATAATAATAAAATAATCAATTAGCTTCAGTTTTTGGAGAGATCATTTAATAATTTCTTTAATCTACATCAAAATGCTATTGAAATGTTTATATTCTTCAGGCTTCAGATATGTGTTGCAAATTAATGTAGTTGACTAATGTAACGAATGTACTAATGTGTTGTTGTAGTAGCTTTTACTATATTTACAGTATGGTGGAAGCTCTACAATCCATATATATCACTGATATTTTTATTTAACTCTACTACTATAACCAGGATTTTGATTAAGAAAAGAAGGAACAGTAAGTAATATATTTCAGGAATATTCCATCTGTAAATTGGTCTATTCCACATTTAAACAATTTTTCAGTTCCTTTGATACTCCCAAATCTATGAACTGGAGGAAATGAAGACTCTACGGACATTGAATAAGAGGAACTTAACAAGCTTTGATTTTGAGCAAAAAAAGTTATCAATAGCATAAGATAAGATGATAGAAGTTGAGTTAACTCATTTGAGATCAATATCATGATCACTTTCCATTTTACATTTATATATTTATATTTTTAAATGCTATGACTTAATTTTAAAAAAAATACTAAAACACATAATTGTGGATTTCAACGTGACAACTTTGATATTTAGGGAATATGAGGATATTCAAATATAAGAAAATATACATAGCCAAATATTAAGAAAAATACAAGGACAAATTACAGGAGCTCTTGAATGCTTAACAAGATGCTGTTGATGTATTTATATTTCAATTTCTACGAGAGAAATGTCAGTTAAAGAAACCCAGTACTTTTATAATGATTAAAAATATAGAACCTAATTTAATTTGGACAGTGAATACTGCATTTCTTAAAATTAACGAAACATTTTTTTCATCGAAGAAAATTAAATTTGAAGTTATTAAATTCTGCAACAGAATTTCATCAAATTTACCTATGTGGGCGAACATATACAACCAATTAATTTAATAAAAATATAAAAGTAATAAGCATTCTTTCCTGCGTAACAAGCCATGAAAAACATTTAATTTTGTAATATTACGGCACACAACAGGAAAATTACTTGGGCGCTTTCTTTTATTCTATTCGCGACAAATAACGACTCTAAAATCCAGTCGAATGGGAGAGGAATGAAAAAGAAAAAACACCGGGAAGTGGGGTAACAGGCAGACACGCCAGACAGAGCGAGAGAACAACGACACGGCGACAAAGATGGAAAAAAGCAAGGAACGAGGATGTATATCTTGAGAGATTTCAATTACGTTCTTTTTGCCAGAGCCAAAGTGTGAATTTTTCACTTTACTATCTAATTAAACTGAAAAGAAAGGAGTCGGGTGCTTCAAGTCGGGATAATAAAAGTGACACGAGTAGTTGCGTCTCAGATGAGATTAGTGCCGGGGTAAAATTAAATTTACGTACGATGTTTGTTAGAGAGTTCCTTTTCACTGCGAAATCCTTTATTGCAAGCGCGGATGATGGCCGTCAACGACTTCTATAATTTATTTTATTACTTTAGGTGCAATAAACAACAGACTTGTCTAAAGTAGGTTACTGGAAGAGATGGAGAACTTCAACTCGTTATAGCGCGCCTTACTGCGAACGATACATTTATACGTTTATCTTACATTGAAAAGTCATTTATTATGGCATAGTTGCTTTATATTCTATTTAATCGACTTCAAAAAAGGAGGAGGTTCTATATTCTAACATATGTATTTTTTAATGATTTTCAAAATTCTTTTTTTATTCGAAAGAGAGTACTTTCCAGTAGTCCCATAACTAAGTCAGGATCTGATAGTGGGAACCGGGAAAATTCAGTGAAACCCTCTAATTTCAAAGACACGTACAAAGTTTTCACATATTTTTTCGTCTAAAATAATCAGATATTTGCGAATAATGTTATTGCTGAAATAATGTGACGGAAACTGGGCAGTCGTTCAGTGCAAAAGCCATTCAGTTTGCTTTTTAAGCACAGACCATATCATATGAGAAGCCCTAGAAAATATTTACAACTGCTTCTATGGTGTATTGGTTAGAGCTTTCAGCTCTCACGCGGAGGTGGTAAGTTTGATTCCCGACGGAGGCAAAGACTTTTTGTTGTTCTACTTTGGTCTGGTCTGGTCTGGATCACCTAGGCTAGGTAGCGGATCCCGAGCCTAAAGCGTTCTTTATTTTTAATCATTGTTTCTTTATTCCTATTTTAGCCTACCCATTGTAATATTTAATAAAATAATAGCGTAATTTATTCTGCAAATATCTAACACTGAGAAGAAAATAATTAAATATTTTTAACAAAAAAATTGAACCGACTTCAAAAAATAAATAACGACCTCACTAAAAAGTAAAAAATAAACAAACAAAGATTTTTAACACAAAAAAAACATTTTAATATAAAAATGCACATAAGGGTAGTTGTAAGAGCTAAATAAAAATAAACAAACCCTTATTTAACCTATGCACTACACGTTTTCTACATTCAACTATATACCCACAATTTAGCTTAATACCTACCTAAACCTATTTTTTATTTACAATTTTAATTTTAACTACTACCGACTGATCAGTTTGAAGTGGTTGCCGAGACTAAACAATACAAAAATAATAATATAATTGTGTTATATACCCACAAACATTATTTTATGATATTACGAACAAAACAAATCTATTTTGTTACTCGTACCAATTTCAAACTGATCAGTTGGTAGTAGTTAAAGTAATATTGTAAACAGATAAATAAGTTTAGGTAGGTATTAAGCTAAATTGTGTGCATATAGTAGAATATTAAATGCGTGTGGTAGTATGTAGTATTTTATATTAAAACGTTTTCTTTTGTGTTAAAAATCTAAGTTTATTTGTTTTTTAATTTTTAGTGATTTCCTTATTAATTTTTTAACGTAATTAATATTACAATATATGCTAAAGAAGAATAAATACATCGGGCTGATTAATTAACACTTTTATATTTTATATTTATTAATTAATTAACATCGGCATAATTTCGTTACCTCAATTTTTAAACAAAATTGTTTATTTATCCCATACTACGATCATTAAAACAGTAGCTGTAATTTTGCTCCTGTGAGTAAATGTATTTATTTCAAGGCATCATTTTTATATTTTGTGTAAATGTTGAATCTCGCTCTTGCAAATATCTGATTTTAAATATGCCTTTATTGTGTGATTATTAATCTCCTGCATTTCACTTTATCTTATGTGGAAACTACTAACCCACCAACAAATAACGAATTAAAAGTTCTTGAAGCTATTTATTATTGCTAATATTCCTGCAGCATTCACTTTAACTCTTGATGCAAAAATTATTTGTATTTATTGCTTGCAATATTCGGTTAGTACTTTTTGTTAGGGCATTTAATTACCAATTAAGCCTGAAATGAATTAGAAGTTTACCAATAAAATATGCAGAAAAATGTTAATAATCTTTAAAATTACCCTTAATACAATGATATACTATGTCTCCAGAGTGATATCAAATACTATCGGTACATAAGCAATTATTCCTGCAGTCTTGTGATCACAATATATCAAAATATATGAAAAACTTATTGCGAAAATCTACTTACCTTGCATACAAAGAAGACAGACTGTTATTCTGAAACTTTGTTAAACTATGTTAAGATTTAATTTTCGTATATGCCAGGCATTTCTTTCACTATTGTATAAACTTGTGACACAGTCTTGGTGAAGCAGCACTATCTTTTTCTTCAAATGGGGCTGTTTTTCGGTAATTTCGTCCTTCAAACGGCTCAATAACGCTATATAATAGTCGCTGTTAATGGTCTTTCCTTTTCAAGGTAGATAATGAAAATTATTCCGTGCGCATCTCAAAATACGGACGCCATAAGTCTACTGTTGCGTTTTCCCACGCTTTGGAGCGGTTTGATCCTGTGCAGTCCACTCGGATGATTGTCGATTAGACTTCGGAGTAAAATGATGGAGCCATGTTTCATCCATTGTCACATATCGACGCAAAAACTCGGGCTAGTACGCTTGATTTTCTTCCAACACTGCTGCGAATCATCAACTCGTCGTTGTTTTTGATCAAAAGTGAGCTCGCGTGGCACCCACTTTACACAGAGCTTACTCATACCCAAATATTCGTGAATTATATGATGTGCAGGTTCAGTTGATATCTTTAGAGTGTTATTTCAAACAATTTCAATTTATGGTGATTCAAAATCATTTTGTGATTTTTTAAATGGTTTCATCGGTAATAACCTCTTTTGGGCGTCCACTGCGTTCACCACCTTCGATGCCCATTTCACCACGTCTAAACTTAGCATACCAATCCTTGATCGTTGATTTTCCTGGGGCAGTATCCGGAAATTTGGCATCAAGCCAAATTATTGCTTCAATTTTAACGCGCGAAATTCCTTTTTATCCATTTTTTTCACAATAACAAAAGTTGCTTCACTCAAAAGGCTATAATTCACAAACTAGTGATCCGACAGCTGTCAAACTATAAACGTATCTTTTGAGGATTAGGGCTAACTAAAAAGCATATGGATTTAATTCTTATAGCGCCATCTATATGTCAGGCCGGTGACTTTTCAATTGAACTGTTAGACTATAAACAAAAACATTTAACAAGGTTTTACTTCGTTTCAAAATGCAGCATCACAGACTGACGGGCTTATTTTTATAATTTTGCTGTGCCAATAGTGTACATAGAACAATAACTCGTCTTTGTTGAGTTATTCCTCAATATTATATTCAGTAATTAACGACTTCAATTTTACTTTTATTAGTTTACTGTTATTATTTTTTAACTACTCCACAGCTTTATAACTAGTAATAAATAGATAATAAATAAATCAAATAAATAATCCTCAGAATATTTGTTGTAATATAATTTATAACTCTTGATTAACCCTGATTAAATATTTAGCTAGTGACAAAGAAAACATTAACAAGCTACAACCGTTTGTAAGTAACTATGAAAAGAACTATTCAGTATTTTTCAGAGCCAAATACATTTGTGTTTTGTCCTTGAAATAAATTTGACAATATTGATACGTATATTACAGTTTTTTACTAGTTTCCATTGAACTACCTCGTAATACTGGCAAGATCTTCCGAAACAGGCACTGTAACCCCCTATAAAACTTTATGTACACATTTCTACTGTCAATAACCTGAAAAGAGATGAAGGCAGCGCAAATGAAAGAAAAAAAAACAACGTATTATGACAGAGAATATAAAGTTTCATGAACTTGGTATTGAAAGAGCTGCAACAGACTCGCTGACGTTTCCTAACTTTTATTCTGTCCGATGTTCTTTTATAAGATAGACGCCAGCTGCTCCCAACTATGACAAATAGAACGGAATGCGGATTTTTTTTTTACGTTTTCCCGCATCTGTTACGACCTACATGCACTGCGGAAACAGGGTCCAGATTGTTTTTTTTTAGTGGCCGTATTATAAAATAGAACGAATAGTTAAATAGCATGCTGTGAATTTGCTACTGCGATTTTCATTATTTTTTTTACAGCGAATATTATAAAGTTACGAGAACTTATACAGAAAATAGTATCATACTAATTTATTCGAAAAATAGTAAAACTTAATGTATAGAGAATAAAATGCAAAAGGGTTATTTATTTTATTATCACTTTTTCATCCCGTTCAATATATTTTAGAAAATTTTTTCAAATAGTTGCTATACTCAATTTTTTGTATAAGCCTTCTTCAATTTAATTTTTTATTTGTTCTCGAAAGATAATTGAACCAAAAATATTACGAAAAATCAATTTCATTGGAAAAAATACATTAATGGTATGAAAAATAATATCCAATAGAACAATGGCCCAACAGGACCATTCTTTTGGCCTCTTGAGTTAATATACAAGCTTCAACTTACCAGTATAATACTTTTTTACACTTTTTTAGGTAGTTTTATTCTTGTTTATTGTACTTTATTGTGGCTGCGACTAATATATGTTATAAGCGCAATTGATATAACTTTCGTGTGTGTCCAACAACAAAAAGAGTGCGTTTATGTCTAACTGTGAGATATGTTCAGTGAAGCAGTAACATTATAGAGGCTTAATTTTAATTAGAATAGGAATGAAGTGATTGAATAAGAGAGTCGCTCACTAAATTAAATAGGTTTAATGGTTAGTTTTCCTGTTTTAAAAACCTACACATTTATATGGTCAATGTTTATGTATTCTTAAGTGAAAAAAAGGTAATATTATATGGAACCTCCCTCCGAAAAAAGGACCAAATCTACATATTCGTTGTTCTTTCTGGACTGCTTACAGTTGTAGTAAAATTGTTACTCCAGCTGTACCGGAAAATTATTACCGTTTTTTTTTCTAAAAAAATAGCATGAGTTTTAAGAAAATGGATTTTTTTCAAAGTATTTGATTCCATACATCTTGCCTATCTTTCAGGCAATTTATGGATGCCAACCCAAGAAAGTTGTTTGTTCTTTGGTGCTTGTGACTTTGACCATGACTTTTCAGGCTTGGTGATTTCAAAATAAAACCACTTTTCATCATTCGGTGCAGAAGTGAATAGGTTTGATGCAGCATTTCATAAATTATTTTTCGATTGTTCATTTGGTCGTTCAATTAATGTAGTCCTTATCTTCCCCTCTTTTTTGTTTTCCCCGTTGCTCTTAATCGGTCAAGCGATCTCACAGCGAGCTTCAGTAAAATTAAATCTCTACGATAAGAAAGTGATGGGGTGGATGTAAGACTGCACAAGGACTGCAGAGAAGGATCGAGATCGAGCACCCGGCGATATTATGAGTGCAGTATTTTTAATGGCTTCTAGGGATATTATGTAAGTTGGAGCAACAGCGGTGAAGAATATGAAGCCATAGTGTAGCTTGGGAAGGATTATAGAAGAATATATTTTGAGTATAATTTCCTGGTCTGCACCTGTGTGCCAGTGGTAATGCCAGTAGGTGTTTTCTGTCGGAGTAAGCATTTATTTTATCGTTCTCTAAGCCAACCAAATGATTTACTGTGGACCCACCAGAGCAAAACCCACAGTGAAAATCAGATAGTAATGAATGGGTTTCCAGAAACCAAAATAGGCGGTTGAGTACTATAAGCTCGAATACCTTATACAAATAGTCGGTTATGTTCAGAAGGTAGGAGAGGGCTTGGGGAGTCTTGTAAGATTGTTCTGCCTTGGAACGAAAATAGACAAAGTTCTTTGGGGTTTTTAGAGATGTGTAATGATATCGATACACGATGTAATGTTCAATTATAACACAACATTAAGTCCAAGACAACTATGGCACGAGCAGATTTGTAGCGTTTTTGTGCCCGTTTAATTATTTTCTTTCAAATCGATTCCTTTTTGCAGAAATAACTTTTATTACAAATAAAGTAAACATGTAAAATTGTCATAAAGTAGTTTTCAAAAATAATCATCTAGCCTATTATATACCAAATTTTGGTGTTAATTCGGATTATTATCTGGGTAAACATCATGTTCCTGTTCATTAATATCATGTTCATCGGAACGAAAAATTGGACTAGATTTTGATTAGTTTGGTTTTAAATTTAAATCAGAATATATAACAAGAATGAACACTTTTAATATAATTTAGTAATCATTCCGGTAGCAGCCTATTTCAATATGTATTTATTAAAGTAAACGGCAATGCAAAATACGGGCGCCTCATTGCAAATAGGGCGCCGTCCAATCAGAGTGGCGCATTTATTTACCGATTTGTTATTTCCCAGCCGAGCAAACGTTAGAGGATTTGGAAACCGGTGCCTCGTTGTCGGTTTTCGAATGAGCACTCGAACACAACTGGAATGGAAATTGTTATTGCCCTGAAACTGGAGATAATCCTCGCACAGATATTCAGTGAATAAGAGCAGGTATTCAGAAAATATGTTTTTTTCCGTTAAGTTCCGAAGATATGCTTCAAGCTTGAAAATACTTTAAGCCATGAATATAATAATACTGTTTTCCGGAAATATTATTGCTTTATACGTAATAATTTATTTCATTAACATTGATAATGAAGTGTTATTCCTGTTTTGGGTATTAATGGAAGTATTATTCAATTCAGACAGAACCAAATATATTTTACAAACGTTTTGAATTCCGAGAGTTAATTCCGATGTTTACCGGGCTAAATATCGAATTTTTGGTTTATAATATTTTGTATTTGTTACGGAAGCTCTCTTTTATCAATTAGGTTTTATCTGGACTTAATATTTACTCTTATCGATCAACGATACTCAGCTTAGAGATTTTATCAGATACTGGGTTTTCCCAATCTGGTTACTGACATCACTGAGTGGTTGTGGTACATAGTTGCTGGTTATCGCATTTTGATCTTGTTTATAGGCAATCGTAGTTGTGACCGAGATACAATACTTAGCAAATATCTCCAATATCTCCGGATTTGGCGTATGCGCACTATTCTTCATAGAAAACCATAGAAAAGAATAAACTATACTGCCTTCCTTTTCTAATGACGGTACATTCTTTTCGAGTCGATTCGTAGAGTCTGTTGAGTAAAAATAATAAAAAATCTAAAATATTTAGTGTTACATTAATAATTTTATAGGAATAATAATAAATTATTTTGTTATTCTTGATGGTTTAATATACTTTGGTTTCAAAATATGGAAGAACAAGGCTAAGTGCAGAATGTAAGGTTAAATTTTTAAAAGATGTAAAATCCAAACCACATCAATTTTATTTATAGTGGGAATGTTAGCTTTCAAATTTGTATATAACACATTGTTGCGACGCAAATTTTTTATGAATGGTTGGGACAGCCATGTAAAATGTAAATGTTCTATTATTAGAGGGTCTAATTAATTAGACCTTTTAACTGAAGCTTTTAATATATATGACATGGAAAAGAATTATGGCCTGATAAAAAACATAACGTTCGCAGGATACTGAACGTCTTGTAAATATAGACAGTACAGACGTGTTCAACAATGATGATTGCCATCGGCTCGTTGTCAAGTGTTTGGGTTAAAGAGGGTTTAAGTACCGAGGCTAGATGAAACATATCGGATATTAGACCTGGTAGAGCACTCTTTATGGCGCCTAACCATAAATATAAGACCCGAAATCGTGGAATTTTTAGAAATTCCTTAAGAGTCCGAAACGCACATGTTTTATCAGCGTGAGAAGTTCCTAGCTGGAAAAGTGTTTCCCACCCAGATATTCTCAGCGAATTGGGGCACAGAAAAGGGTTTCTTAGACCAGTCTTGTCCACCACCACCAAGAACCCGAGGGGGGAGCTTCAGGGATAAAACACCGTGTATCCACAACGAGAACACTGTCTGACAGTAATTTGCATGAACACCGAGGAAAAGAGTTGGAAAATGAGAAGAATAAAGTATTGCTGAGAGAAAATATTGAATTGTTTGTATAAGAAAGTATTGAATTGAATGAAGAAGAAAGAATTGAATGAGCATTAATTGAAGAAACATTGAAAAAATTATTGTATTAATTGAAGTATTATTGAAGGCATAGAATTCCTATCTACATTAACCAATCTACACTTTTCGTTAATAGTAAGTACACGCGATTTGAATCATAATCCTTTTCCCATGACATATTAATTAATATCTTTAAAATTTTTTATGTATATATATATATATATATATATATATATATATGTATTCTTTATTATCAATTAAAGAACTCGTCTTTGAGTACTAATTCACTCAAGGAAGAGGGAAAATAAATTGCATTTAATTTACAACCTTGTTTTCTCTCCCGCATCTCAACATAATAATTAATTTGCGTCACAACACACATTATTTTCAACGACATCGAATAGATATCAACATATGGCAAAGTTTTATAACAAGAAATGAGAAGAAAATGATTCTTGTTTTGTTGGAAGTAGTAAATACACTAATGGGGTTTGTGTATCAAGAATAGCAGCAAAATGTTCAGTAGGGAGCATAGTTGATCATATTTGATTGATTTAAACTATTTTGGCCTTATTTATTGCAATGTTTATGTATATGATTCGTGGTTTGAGGTTCATGTTAGTTGTTCAAATATGTAAGGAATTTAAATATGGTAATTTTATAAAAATAGAAAGGCAGATATTAATTATGTTTTTATTATTTCATTTTATTCAATGATTTTTTAAATTAAATGTGTTATTTAAAAAAATTCTATATAAAATTCTAATATATAGTTTCAACATTAAGTCAATTATTTATCAAAACTGTGAATATTTATTTATAAAAAATAATTTATATATAAAAAAGGAGTAAGTAAATGAAGCTGCGTACATAGCATGCGCCAAACTTGAATTATCCAAATGCGAAGATATTTGTTAAGTAATTTATTCTACAGTGGCCAAGATAAATGTAGGATTCATTCGTAAACATGTATTTTTTGCTATATTAAATCTGGACCGATTCACTCATCAACTAAACACTACTGAAACTTCACTAGCGATGATGAAGAAGCATGAAATGTTACTATATATTAGGTGTGCTTACGTGTATTTTGATCAGCGATCCCTACTAGTGCTAAACAATCTCATATAACTGTTAAAATCGATGGTTTTACCGGAGGTACCGGAAAGTCATTACCGCTTTTTTCGGAATAAAACTACTTAATTTTCAAGGAAATGGAAGTATGTATTTACTCAAAGTATTAGCCATTTGATTTTGATATGCATGTTGAATCAGCCGTTTGTTTCTTCACTTTCATCGAAAAATTTTCTAACTTCTTCGAAATTGGCAAAGCGCTGCTCTGCAAGCGCGTGTCTCACTGATAAGCTAAGTTATGATAATCTGATAATCTGATGATAAATGATAGTGACTGATAATCTGTCCCATCCAAGTGATTTCAACGCTTCGTTGGCATGTTTTGCTTTATGTCACTGTAGAATCACTTTACCGTGCCTTCGAGTCCATTCTGGACGTTTTTGATCAATTCATGGTACAAATTGATCATTTGTCGTCGATAGTGATCACTATTAAATGTTTCACCAGCTTTCAACAGTTCGTAATACATGCCACTCTGGTAGCACCAAACACACAGCATTGTCGCTAACCATAATTTTTTTCGCCTAAAGTTTTCAAAATAAATCCACTTTTCATGGCCCGTCACTATTAGATAACTTCCAATCATACCTTTAAAGTAGAAATTCAGAAGCACACACGATTTTTCAATTTTCATTTGCCTGTCATTCAATTAATTTGTCGCCCACCTTCGTATGTTTTGGATTCTTTCCATTGGTCACTAATTGTTTATTGATCAACATTTAACGCTTCTGTCAATTATTTTAGAGTTTGGGTTGGGTCTTCATCCAATAGCTCTTACAGTTTCGTATCTTCAAACTTTTTAGGTCTACCAGAACGTCCTTTGTCTTGCACTTCGAAATCACCATTTTCGAATTATCGAAACCACGCCTTACATGTTATTAAGATTAGATCACCGTAAGTTTCTACAAGCAAACTATGACTTTCAACGCGCTTTGTCTTTCGATTACATAAGAAAAGTTGTGCGTGCCGCAAATGAACGTTTTCAGGCGCGAAACTTGACATTTTCAAAGAGGTATAATTCTATGAATGTGTTACTTTTACAAAATATAGAATACATAGCTTTGAAGCTTGAAGACAGTTGTACAAAATGACATATGTGTCGAGAACCGCATGGCACCAATCCTTCAGCGTTGCCAACCTTTGATCTTAATGTAGATGTATATGCAGTGGCCTAAAAAGTCATAACGATCGCTACTCATGCTAAAGTCTAGCGACATCTGTTAGAAGAATCAGTAATGCTTTTCCGATACATCTGGTAGTATTCTCTACATAAAATAAAATATTTTCATGTAGTATTGGATTATTCAGTTTATGTAGACGTTAAAAAAGGAAAGATCAAAGCTACTTTTGGTGATTTATTACTTGAATGGTGAGTTTGTTTGGTTAATTTGAAGAAATATGCTATGGAAGCACATAAAATACTTTTAGAAACTCATTATTTGTGTCCCGTCTTATTTTAATTGTTAGTTTTGGTTTCAATTATTTAAAAGTGGTGATTTGGGGGTTAATAACAAAGGACAGCCTGCATATAATTTGAAGACGAGCCTTGAACCAAAGCTTAGCTCAAACCCTCAAAGTACTTTCAAATACGTTAGCAGTTGATGAGACAATTGCACATTTTTTATGAAAAATCCAACAGTACGGAGAAAGTCTACCACCCGATCTGGTTGAAAATATAATTTCCTTGAGTGTATTATAAGCTGTTAGTGCAGATTCAAACCAACGTCAACTGAACAAATTGAACAATATATTGTTACAAACTAGTGACTAACAAATGCCTCTCGATGAATCATTGTAGCATAACAAGGTTCCACCACAGGTTGCACATAAGTTGTAAATGATATATTTTTACAGCTTATATACGAATTGGAAGATCTGTCTCACCCAACGTATTTACCAAACATAGCGCTTATTATTAGCTTTTTTATTAACTTCTTTAGATTGATGGCGCATGGGTTATGTTATCATTTTTTCCGAGAAATTGCGAAAAGTTCTAGAAAAATATAGAAAATATTTTGATTACTATATACTGTAACAATATTTCTCAATATATACATAATCATAATGTGCTTAAAGGGACATTTCCTAGCCACTATAGATTAATCATTCTAAAATATTGACTCTGTACGTGATTTTATTTATGATCATAATTAAATATATGCATTATTGACCATGAACATTTGGTAGCCATATATGGATGATTATTTACTACAGTAGATACGTGTATCTGTAATACAAGTTATTACATATTTATACTTAGTACGATATTCGGCGACCACGAGTTGACATGTTGCATTTTTACCATAAAAACTCTCTTTAAAAATATCAATTAACAAAATAAGAAAAATATGGGCTTCAAAAATATAATAATTTTTTCCTAGGATGCGCAGATTGAATTATCATAATATTCAGTAATAAAACCCATTTTCATATAGAAAGTTGCGTAAATAAACAAAACTATATATATTGTGCCCCATCTAACCCAAAAGAGAGATATCAAAGATTGTGACACAGTCCTAAAGTACCTTGGTAGGCTTTACCTTCTTACGCTTTCGTTTAGATTAGTTTGTAAGTGTGGATAGATAACATATATTGATTAATTTATACAGAAATAAAACAAAAATATATTATAAACCATTTCATATATACAAACTTTTCTACGATGATTTGATTGTTTTAGACTATATATACTTGGTTTTTTGCTATTATGTTAAATATTGATTACAAAAGCAATGTTCGTGATCCATATTTATAACCAGTTGATGCTAATAGACAATTATCTTGCTGACACCTTAATTACCGAAATATTTAAAGTTCTGTAAAATTACTGGAATGAAAATAAAACCTCCGACAAGATCAAAAATATAGAATAGATTTCAAATTGTTCTTAATGCATGTTATTATACAAAACCGAAATGAATTAATGAACTTAAAATTATCTTCTGCGTTTGGAAATAATTTAGCTTTTATGTATTTTTGGAGTGCCCATTTACCTTTCAGTTTTGGTGGGTCTACCTTCCTTTACTCTAATGAATTAAATACGGCTAAGGAAAAAGCTTGGTATCCAGGGCCGGAGTATGATAAAATCTTTTTTTCTCGCTAATTTAAAACTTCCACCACTTTCTGATTCACACCAAAACCGTTGTGCTTTTTTAGTAACATTTTAATTACTAGGATAATTTTAATATTATCAGCTTACAAGATGATTTGCAAATAATTTTCGATAGTTTTAATATTTGTCTGATACAATTTATATTTTATTCATAATTAATAGTGGTATTTTTTATGTTGACAGAAGATTAGACTTGCCGGCTCGGCATTATATTTTCGTTGTTTGATTTTAAAAAATCCTCTACTGATAATAATCAAACTACTATGAATAGTTACGAAAATGCTATTTCGTCTCATCTCAAGGAGAGAAAACCTCAGCTAGTCATATATTTTAAAATTTCTGCAAAAATTATTAGGTAAAAGCCAAGAACCTTGGAGTAACAAGGGCTTGATGAATAAACTATATTGAAGTATATTTGCATGGTTTCGTATAAGTAGAAATAAATAATATTATTACAATGCAAATTAGCTAATAACAGCTACATTCGCTCGCGTTTGACGAAACATCATAAAAATGAACAGAATTTGATATTGGTTCCCAAAAAATGTGGTGTCTACTTAAACTATATGGTAGCTATATTTATCATTAATATATCGACATATATAATAACCAGTCTGAAGTTGCTGTTATAAAACTCTCAATATGAAGTTGATTAAAATATTGTCAACGCACCACATGTCAGAAAGCGGGATATCTACATAGAAAGCAGGATATCTATAAAGAACACTTATTGGGGACATTAAACAGTCTTCGAAGAAACACTAGACAAAAGTTAGTTATTCGGTTAAGTTAAATTAAGAGTTACTATAATACCCTTATCCTAAAGAAACGACCAAAGTATCTGAACTGTAAGTTGTTATAGTTAAATTAATTGTAAATATTGCATGTACCTTTGTTTGCTGGTTTCATTTTGATAATCTTCTTAATTTTACTGTTTTTATCAAACTGTATATGAAACTCCCTATATGGAATGGTTTCCCAAGTCTTGCTGACTTTAATCTCTTCTAATAGTCTACGGCTCAACTCCACTTTTAAGGTGTTGGTACATAGCAACATCAGTCCGCCTTTGGGAGTTTTGAACTCTGACCTGCTATACTCGCGCTAGGCAGCTGAGAACTAAGGGTTTGTCAAAATATGGAAGCATGAATTTCAAAAAAAGCCTTCAATCTACCTTCGGTGACCTCACAGCTTGAACTGCGATACTTCTGTCTAAAATCTACTTAACTGTATCAAGGAATGCATCGAGGCATCCTGTTTTCCTTTCTGAATAGCCTGATTATTTTCTTGATTAGTAATTTGATTCCGGATAATTTAATGGATTCTGAAGAGAACAGGCTTATTGTCTCCATTGAATTCTACTAACTGCGCCAGTTATCAAACGTGTAGCATTTAAAACCAAAAACTTTTATTCTACATAAAAGTTATTTTGTTTTAACGGAAATAAGTGGTGATTTACTGAATAGATAAATATTATAACGTATATTCGTCCTCACTTCACGTCACGTCGCCCGACACCAAATCAACTTTTTCGAATATCCATTGTCGTTTTAGTCGCATTATGTAACAAATATATATGGTTTATTTTGTTATATTTTAAAGTTTGGCATGAGGCTTTAAAGCATAAGGTTATGCTGCTTTTCCCTGATCAATATTTAAACATTTTAGAGTTGTATATTACTGAGTGATAGTTTAAAATCAAACAGGATGATGGCTTGCTGAATATACAAATGGGTGTACCTGAGGAAAGTGTATTGGGACGAGACCTCTACTTCCTGTACACGAGACTTGCTCACATTCAATGAAAATGTTGTTACTACATTTGCAGATGACATTACAATCCTAGTTATATTAACACTGAATTTACTGAAAAAATACAAATAGCTATTACCAAAATAATCAATGCCTATTGATTTCACCAACAAAAGAATCAAGCATAAGTCATTATACAACAATCAACAAGTAGTCCCTTATGAATTTCCTTATATCTTGGCATGATCCTTCATATTAGTGCATGACTCTCAAACTCAGGTAGAAGCCACATGTTAACAGACGATGTGAAAAAATCAAACTGAATAACAAAAAAACATATTGGATATTGGGTAGTTTCATATTCAGTCCTGTCAGTATACAGTAGACTTTTACTTCACCAAGTTTTGAAATCAATGTAGACTTATAGTAATCTACTCTAGGGTTGTACCCGACAAAGCAATAGAAATGCTACAAGAAAAACTAAAACAAGGTACTGCATAGTACTGCTGATGATCCATGGTACATTCGTAAGGATAATCTACATAAGGATCTGAACGCAGAAGCTGTCGATAACATTATTAAGGCTATCCCTAAAGACATGAACGGAAGCTCTGCCAGCACATCAATATTGTGGTTCTTTTGTTCGTTGATAAGGATGGCGTAGTCAGAAGATTAAAAAGAGTAAGTCTATTTGATCTAGTTCAGTGAAGTTACTAGTAAAACTTACTGCGCATCAAATACAGTAATATAGATGTTAGGCCCAAGTGTAGTAGAATAAGCCCTATGCAATTTTAGAATAAAAACAAATAGTCTATTAGTGTTAATTTACTATATTGTAGTCTCCTTTTGACCACCTAAGGATTATCTGCACTGCAACTACAACTGGTCGTACCCAGCCTGATTATTGGCCTAACTGGGATCGCTTTCCTTTACGGATTTTACATTTTGCTTTAGGACAATCACAATTATAAACAATCATTTAAATATAAACATAAATTTACTATTCCGTGCCCCAGCAGTACTCGAACCCGGGACTATCGCAATAGTAGGAAAACCGTCCTCTCGCCTTAACCACTGCGCCAACTAAACTTATACGTGGAGTTAGTTAATTAATTAACTATAAGAAGAATTGAAAGATTCACTGTTGCATTTTGGACAGAAAGCCGATTGACTAGGCGTCATTGATCAGTTTTATTGTTTCTTTTTCTGAAATCCCAATAAACAACCAAATAATTTTTTTTCGGTTCTAGTGGAAATACATTTATTATTTAGTTTTCTTAGTTAGTTGATTACCTATTTTGAGAACAACAATTTACCTTGTTCTTGAGGTAATTACACAATATTTGGACTCACAATTCTCAAAATGTTTGTGTGTATATAGAAAATGTAGTGAAATATGTATTTAGACTTAATTGTGTAAAAGAAAATCACATCATAAAATTAATTAATAACTAATCAGAATCAAACGAAGCAAGCAAATTTAAACAATCCCATTGCTGATGGTAGACCATAAAAAAATGGACATCTCCAATATATTTCCTAATCCCTAAAAGATATAATATATGTAAAACTTCCCGGGTAATAAATATGTAATAAAATACGATCTGGTCGTGTGCCCATTCAAAACGATACGCCGCCTATTGAATAATTTACGAAATTTTTCCGAGTTTTTACTCCTACGCGTTGATGTACGATCCCACTCAGCCAGTCCCCGATCCTCCGCCGTCGCGCCGCCTATCCCCTGCCACCCCCCAGCCCGACACCTTTATCCATGATCGGGGGGGCCGTCAATTTATTTGCATGCCGGGTACAAGTCTTCGTTCCTTTGAAATATTGAAATCGTTCCGAACGATAAAAAGAATCGAATTATCGACACAAAAGCGATTTAAACGGCGAACAGATGGCGGAAACGATAAAAATAAAGCGGCTGGTGTTTTTTTTATTGCGATTTCGCGCCAGGTCGATTCGGATTTGTGGTTTTTCATTAGAATTGAATTAAAATCGGGATAGTAAAATCGTTGCGTTGCGAGTTATTTGTAAACATTATAGCCATAAACGGATTTTACGTTAATGATACAACTACAAATTAATTTTAGGGATTACAAATAAACTGTTAATAAACCGTTAATACATGACTCCAGATTACAGGGCAGAAAGCAGGAACAATAGCTCGATATAATATCTTTCTTCTAAAAACACGACCACAGGGATGTACGTGCTCGTTGTACAGCTTATAGTACTAATTCTTGTGCCAGTTTCATTTTCATGTTTTTATCTACTTCTCTATATATAAACGTACGGTCGTTACTCATTTTATAAAGGCCAGACCTCGCCCTTTTTGGTGAATACTAGCACTTCCAAATCAATATGTTATTTTCTTTATTAGCCTCTTATGTTCTTATCCTCTACGCTACCAGGTCCAGTTTTCCTAATTTTTGTCTATTCATAATGTTTTCTCTTGTTTTGTCCCTTTGCCTTGTAAATATTACTGCAGTTATCTGTTATTTGTTTTCTACGTTTTCATGTCCTTTCATTTCCGTACTCCATGTCTACACCTAGCCATATATTTCTGGTAACTTTTCGTTGTGTCGTTCTTTCGTGTTTTGTCCTCCTTTCTCGCTTTCCTCGATTTATTTCTTATAGTTCCCTGTATTTGTGACTATTACTCAAACAAGTTATCAATTATATATATCCAATATTTGAATTTTGGCATTTATTTTATGATTAGCTCATTCATCATAGGTATTTTCTAATAGCATTAGACAGATACTTTAGATAGGTACCTCTATGACCACTTTAAATTTCACAAAGGTCTGTATATATACTTTATAATTAATTTCACTCAGTTTCTAATCAAATTAAGACTAGGTAGTTTCAGATATCTAATAATATATCATTCGTTATCAACACGTACCCTAAAATTTGTAATATAATAGTTAATGTGATGCAGTAAATTCTGTTACATAATGAATAAGTTAACCACCTAGAATAAAAAGTTCCACAAACGTCTTATCGACCAAGTTATGGTGATAAAATAGTTATAGGCCTGGCCATCAGGATTACTTTCAGGGAGGTTCATCTGCATATACATATTATACTATTAGTTAATATAAAACATAGAATCATCAATAGAATAAATTTCAGTATAACCCATCAAGTTACAAGGTCAGTATATATATATATATATATATATATATATATATATATATATATATATATATATATATATATATATATATATATATATATATCTATATATATTTCCGTTCATACATTGTTGGATAATATAGGATTTAAGTGATGTAAAGATAACCCACGAAGTGGTTTAATGGAACTTCCAAAGATTTCTTTTAAAAGAATACAATTTTTAAAAACATATAATAAAATCAAGGAAGAATTATATCAGTTTATATATTTAAAAGGGTCATGAATATTTCAGAATGGTACATTGGGTTGCTCATGGCAAGATGATAATAAATATAGTGTAAAGACAACAAAGGTTCATGGAAAAAGGTAAACATTGGAATAACTATCGATTAGGTTTTATTAGTCATAACATAATGCATCAATGCATTATGCAAAGTCTGGATTTATGGGAAGAGGTATTGTGGAAAATAGCACCTTCGATTTGTATGAACTCGATCAGACACACTGAAGAAGAAATTGACAAATGGTAGAATTTTGGGCAAGTTTTTAATAGATTGGAAATAAACAGCTTCGGTTATTAACCTGACTAGTATTTCGGAAGGTGACTGTGATTGAATAAAACTTTATGAATGTTGGTTTTTGATTCAATGCTGACGATTACTAAGACAGGGTGATGAAAGAGGAAACCACTAAAAGTCAGTATACAATTAATATACTTTAATTGTACGAATTGTATTATAGTGTGAAAACTTTATGAGCATATGTGTTGTTGTTCAGAATATACATGAACGTTTGGTTAACATGTATGAGGAGAGATAACACTAACTCTTTTGCAGATATGTTAAATGTATTAAGGAGAATGCAGTGATTAAATTTAGATTTTTTAAGAAAAATGTATACGGCAAACTATAGAGAATATAGTAATATCATAATGACTTTACAAGGATACATTGCATCGAAAAAAACAAGAACTAAACGTAAAACATAAATATGCTGTCTTACAATTGTTAATTAAGTGCATAAGGCCTTCGGGGGATACCACTATATACAAAAACGCGTCTAGAACCTTACCGATACTAATATCGAAAAAAGCTTAATGTATATATAATAAAACAACTCTAACCTATAAATTATTGCGGCTGCAAAATTACTTGTAGAATAATCTACTACTATCTAAAATCGATTCATAATCCGAATTTAAATTACAACCCAAACAAATCGATTTTTCTGTCGATCGAAATTGCTATCCGTAAAATTGAAAACTTAGAAGCCCCTGTAGTTTGTATTAATTTCGACATTAGGATCATAACAGTTTCAATGAGTATGAAAATAGATTTTGCTTTTTTCTAAACAACTTTTCAACATTTAAATTATAACACTAAAATTAGCTCATCTTTTGTTCTTCGATAATAAATGTGTTTGATGTATATAATGTCACAATTAATTTTATTTAATATAATATTTATTCAATTGTTTTATTTATATTAAAATTTTGTTATATGTGAGAGCCTAAATGTACTAAAACTTAGAATATCTGCGGCAACATTGCGACGTTCCCGTGTTACTGCTATTTTGAATTGACTATATATATATATATATATATATATATATATATATATATATATATATATATATATATATATATATACATATATATATATATATATATATATATATATATATATATATATATATATTTATACTTTTCTTTGCTCTCGATTGTTCCCAAATACATGCGTCCCAATAGCAACTAAATATAAAAGTCAAAGGACTCAAATTCCAAGAGCTGCAAATTTAGTCACAAAAGGCTCAAGCAAAGACATTTACAGATTAAAAAGATTCCTATCCTTATATATACTTTATTTTAGGACAAACTGCAACTGCTAGTATAAATGAAAATATTTGTGCCAAGTATTGGTGCCTATTGTTTTCTAAATATGGCCATCGAACATAAACTTGTTTCCTCAAACTAACTATGATAAGAAACTAAAGACTATGATAAGAAAAAATAAGTATTCTAAAATTATATTTTGAATATGATTGTGAATGCCCCTTGGTATCAGTCAGAAACAACCAGCATTAATCTGTGAATGCAACATAATTACTGAGAAGTCCACAAAAAGAATTGAACAATTATCAAATTCAAACTCCACCGTGAAAAGAAAATATCGAATAATCTACTACTATCTATAATCGACTCATGATCCGAATTTAAATTACAACCCAAAAAGAATCGATTTTTCTGTCGATCGAAATTGCTATCCGTAAAATTGAAAACTTGGAAGCGCTTGAAAGGAATAGTATCAAAATATGGATGTATTCACATAGTTTATATTAATTTTAACGTTATAATCATAACAGTTTCAATGAGTATTAAAATAGTTTTTGCTTTTTTCCAAACAACTTTCAACACTTAAATTACAACACTAAAATTAGCTCATCTTCTGCGGCCATTTTTGCAATTTAGAATTACAACACATTTAGTCATTCAATTTTACTTATACTAGGTTGGCGCAGTGGTAAAGGTGACAGGACGGTGCTTCGCGTGCTTTAATATGTCATTGTACGAGTTCTTAGTTAAATTTTTAGTTTAAGAAGCGGATGGTATCTTGTTATAAGATTACAGACTCATACGTCACTGAAAGTTAATATAAATTATTGTAGTATACAAACTACATGTGTACAAATTGTTTCATCCATATGTTATTTAGTTTTTAAAATACCCGTTTATATACCCGTTTTAAAAATTACACCATAGTTTTAAAGGCAATCATAATATTCATTTTAATATATTTTCTTAGAAAAACCTAATAGCATCGTAAATTACACGCGAACAATCCTGTAAAAATTATAATAATAGTTTTATTTGTATATTTAGATTTTAACATGGTATAACGATAAACTAACACAAATATTTACTGTTCATTGATTTTGAGGTCATATATAACGAATCCATATTTTATATGTAATTAATTAACTTAATCAAAAATTAACTTGGAATAAGATTTTCTTATGCTATTTACAGAATATCGCCTGACTAACGATATTATCTTTTTAAACTTTAGGTAGCCTGGCTCAGAGTGGACACACAAACCATTTTAACTATACACAACCACGTGATTACGAAAAACCACCGAATCGGCGTGACACATATCGAACTGAAAACGTGGCATTTGCATATCAGGGATGTTCAGGAGAGCGACAAGGGCTGGTACATGTGTCAGATCAACACCGATCCCATGAAAAGCCAAGTGGGATATTTAGATGTTGTGGGTAAGTTACCAAATCTATAGCTTTGTTTGTTACATTATTTTGTAAATACCATTCAGTATTATATTGTAAATATTACATTAGTATTTACAAAATAGTACGGGTAATATTTAAACAAAAATGCTTTGTCAATAGAATATTATTATTTCTCTAATATAAAGGTTTTCCGAATAAAAAAATTGTTCAGTATTAAATTAAAATGTCAAAAGTAAATGTTATATATGCTTCTATCATTGCTTTCCGTATTAATCGTTATTGAATGAAATGTGCTACTTTAAAAATCCTATATAGAAAGGTCCTTTTGCCAGCCCGTTCCAATTCTTCTTTGCACGCCAATTATCGGCCACATAAATCTTATATAGTAATTTATTCCTTTTTAAAAACTTATTTATATACTTAGATTATGAGATTGTTTCGCTTTTTTAAATGTACTACTGTATAAAACACTACGCATTATAAATATAATGAATGAGTTATTTTATATCACTTAGTAGAAAAGTTAAATTACTCTTGTATTAAAAATTGAATCTTATTAAGATATCTATCTCTTTCTGTTCAACTAACAAGAAAACAGGCCACTGGACGACACCCCTGCTATTGGGATAGTCGCGGGTTCGAATCTTGCTAGGACATGGATGTACTTTATGTTTGTGATTGTAATTATTCATATCCTTATAGGTAACAGTGGAAAATCCGACAAAGAATAACCACCCCAGCCACTCCAATAATCAGGCTGGGTAAAACCGGATGTCTGAACAGTGGGTAAAATGTCAGATAAACCTTCGTTGGTAAAACGGAGACTTCAAAATATTTAAAAAAAAAATAAAAATTCAACATTTTAATTACTTCAGTTACTTCAAATTGAGAATGTTAAAGATATGGCAACCTAAACAGCTACACCCGAAATATAGTGTAGTCCAACTTTAACAAGAATTAAAATTGTTTTGTATAAAGTTCCATAAGTATGGAGAAGACTTGTTTTTGCGTCCTAGAACACTAATTTTAAAATCAATAATACCGTACAATAACATAATAATACGAAATATATTAACAAAATGTAAGATTCAATATTCGGAGTCACGTAAGTAAGGTCATATCGCATTTAATAATATCAACACACGTCTAACTAATGGTTTTTTTTATTTTAAAGATATTTTTTAATATGCCAAGAAGTTATTGTCCTAAAATTATCACTTTTGTACATAGATGTAAACAACATTTTTGGGATAATTCATATTCTCTCGCAATACGGAAAGATTGAGAGATTAGCCTGAAAATTACTGATTATATGGAAGCAACTTCTTAAAGCTTTTAAAGACTCAATCAAACTAACCAATCAAAATTTAATGTATCACAAAGAAGTATTATGGGACCCCTTTTTGTGCAGTATATTAATAAGATGCCAATAGCTTCGAATTATGTAATTTTATTGAAAAATTAACATCAACGTCATGGTATGTAACTGATTAAAAACCAATATTAACTATCCCAACAAAATAATTCATAATCTAATACCAGATATTGATAGGAAATTTTGTTTTACACGAAATTGAACTTCACCTCACACCACGTGAATATTGAAAAGCACAAGAATTTAAACATGTACCTGTTTGAATTAGTCCACTAGTAACGCGTAACGGAACTTACCTTTGCAAAACTTTTAATATTTTACAACCATAATGGTACAGCTTAACAAGTTGTTAGCATTTAAATGTAGCACGTAAAGTCCACGGATATATAAAATGTTCCTTGCACGAGTAGGCTTAATAATAAAATGTTAGAGGAAGAGAGATAGAGAGAGGGAGAAGAACAGTGAGATAAAATCTTGTATATTTTAACATCAAGATGAACAATCTCGGCAATACATCAGCCACATCACGGCTAGACCGAAGTGGACACGAAAAAATACCCTGTTGACTCAATTAGCAGCTTAACAGCTTTACGAGCAGCAAAGCCGACCTTTTTCCCGCAACAAACCATAAACAAAAACCGCGGATTAGAGACCCCGCAAGACCGGAACCGTAACCCGCAAAACTAACAAATAATAATGCGGGGGTGAGGCGCGGGGCTAGCGGCGGATAGTGGCGTTGGTGGCGGCGCTTTCTAGGTCTCTGAACGGGGCCCGGGGATCGGAGGGGGGCGCGCGCTTGAAAATGGCGTGAAACAGCTGCTTTCGAGGTTGGAAATTTCGAAAATTAATAGAGGTAAGTTCGAGCGGCATAAATCGTGGCGAAAACTGATAGTAAAACGGTGGATTTCGTTATAATAATTGTGGTTGAACGGTTGGGTTAACGACTTCCTTCTCTGAGGGTCCGGTTTCGTATTAAAAGGGTCTATTTACATACGACTGATAACCCCGTCCTGTAAAACTTTCACCACTGGAAGTAATTACCAAAACTCTATTATCGCCAGAACATCTCTACATCAGATGCTGTGACATAAGAATCTTCTTTCTATTTCTTTTTGTATTTATACCACAACCAAATTGTACATTTTTAATACCAATTAAATATATGGAATATATAAGTAAGTGGGAATACAATAAATGGAAGCAACTTCTTAACCTAGGACCGACTAATACTATTTCAGATCAATTAGTTCTTACAGGCGCTACGAGACATTATTTAATTGTTAATATTAGCTGTCTTATAGCATAGGTTCAATAACTAAATTTCAAAGGATATAATCTAAAAATATTTGAAACCTCTACCTCAATATACATGACTGTAATTATATATGAATGCTGCAAGTGCTAATAAAGAAAGAAAAGCACATTCCAGTGCAACTTAATAAGTATGAGGATACTTGCGTGCTTATCTATAATTCTGAATAAAAATTGAAGGTTGAGGAGTAAGGTGAGCACAGTTCATGTACCGAGAAGCCTGTATATATACAATAAATGCGCAAGAAAATGTTAGTGTTATTTTTTACGAATAAAGGATATGAAAATTGGTCCTGAATTACTTTGAGACTAAAGATTTGGAAATTTATATTATTACTATAAGCAGCTGACGAACTAAGATGTAGTTATATGTCAACTGGAAAACCTACTTATTGGCCAACTGGTCAATAGAAAATCCCAGACCTGAGAGATTACTTCATAGTAAGAAATATAACATCCGACTATATAAAAGTCGAAAAAAATTTCGAGCCAAGTTCAGATCATATGCCAGTAATTCTGACGTTGAGCGAAAATATAATAAGAAAAGAAAGAAACCCAACGTCAACAAACAAGAAAACAGACTGGGAAGGATTTTCTGAAGAATTGAACAAACGAATTAAACTAAATGTACCGATCAAGACAACTGAGCAATTAAATTTTGAGGAAGAAAAATTCCTAGTAGATATGCAAAAAGCTGATTTGAATAATACCCCAGAAATTAAAAGTGTAGTAATTGCAGTCCAGTAACTCTAGTAATTAAAGGAAATAAAATTATTATTAATGAAATAAATTGTTGGTAAATACCAAAAGAAGTGAAGGAAATGGTAGCTTGAAAACGGAAATTACGATAAAAATTGTAACAAAACAGAACACCTGAAAATAAAAGTACTTGAAACAGTATAACCTAAAGACTGAAAAGGGAAATACTGGAAATTAAAAACAAATCCATAAATGACTATTTGAGAAACTTAAGAGAACATAAAGAAACCTGATTATTCGCTTTGGAAAGTCACAAAATATCTAAAGCGCTCATGTCTGCACAGTCCACCTACAAGTGACCTATGTCACAACGAAGGAACTAACCAAAGTTATTAAATCTGACACTAATCCCAGGAAATCACCAGGCTACGATTTAATAACCGGAGAATTACTGCAAAAGCTACCAAGGAAGGCAATTATAAAACTCACCAACTTGATCAATACAGCATTTAGATTAAAATATGTCCCAGGCATTTGGAAGATGGCGGAAATTATAATTATCCCAAAACCTGGAAAATCACCAAAAGAAATAAAAAGCATATTGACCTATATCACTGCAATATTTAATCTGCTAGTAATATTTAAGGTTTTTGAAAAACTCCTGTTGAAAAGAATAAATCCGACCATAGAGAATACCAACTGACCAGTTTGGGTTTATTAATAAGCATTTAACAATTCACCAGGTCCACAGAATAACAGATGTTATTGAAAAAGCCTACGAAAGTAAAAGGTAGGCTCAGCCATATTCTTAGATATTGCACAAGCCTTCGATAAGGTTTGGCGTGAAGGTATTACTCATAAACTACAGAAAATGTAACCAAAACCACCGAACTACTAACATATAATAGGCTATGCAGGCATTACAGCCGGAATGTTTAACAAGAAGAAGCTTACTCTACAATAAAATGCAGGTGTACCACAAGGAAGTGTACTGGAACCAATGCTTTATCTACTTTACATTTGTGATATACCACAAATACAGAATATTACGATGGCTAAATTTGCTGATAATAATGCGATTAATGCTGTCGGAGACAATAGTGAAGCAGCCACACGAAAATTACAACAGGCAAGTGACAATATAAATAATCGAAAACAAGCTTGGAAAATAAGAAATAATGAAAGCAAATCTGTACTTGTACATTTCATCTATAAACAGATCGTACAAGCACCAATAACATTAAATAATGCTATAATTCCGTATAGCAACAAGGTTAAATATCTCGGAATGAATCTCGATGCAAAACTTCGCTGGAAGCAACATATAAAGAAAAAAAGAAAAAAACTGGAATTGAGATATAGGAAAATGTATTGGCTAATTAAAAGAAAATCAAATTTATCCTATAAGGACATATGGAGTTCAATTATGAGGATGTTCTGAAAAAAAATAACATAAACAAAATACAAATTCTTCAGAACAAAGTCCTGAGAAGTATCGTCGGCATACCTAAATACCACAGGACTGACTACTTACATCGAGACCTTCAGATACCCACAGTCAGTCAAAAAATCAAGTGAATTGCTAGGGGGCATGAGGAAAGACTCCATTCTCATGAGAATATTAAAGTATTTGGATACGACTAGAACAGGACACAGACTCAAAAGAATCAAACCATCTGATATTCTGTAGGGTTGTGTAGTGAGACGCATATTATAAAAAATAGAGAATGTATAAACATTATTTCACCACAGACTGAGATAGGGCCGATGGGTCCTCCTACTTGTATACCTAGATTTAAATTTAAAGACAAATCGGAGTTTAGTCAGAATCGACTAGTAACAATTAAATAATTAAATGATAAAAACAAAAAACATGTTATCATTATCATCCTTTCTATGAATGTGGTCCAATTTTCGTAAAAGGATTATTTTTATAGAATAAATAATTAACTTTCCAGAACAAAATTCAAAATATCATCACTAAAATGGTATTAGGCTCTTCTATAATTAAAAAACTAATATAAATATATAATTTATATATATATATATATATATATATAGATATATAAATTACAAATATGTACAACAAAGCTTTATCGAAAAATTAACCAGACATCTTGAATAAATATAACAGGTCAATTGAATAGTCTCCAGCCTGACACATAGATGGCGCTACTAGAATTAAATGCATAAGTTTTTAGTTAACCCTAACCCTTAAAAGGTACACGTATAAATTTGACAGCTATCGGATCATTAGTTTGTGAATTATAGCACTTTAGTGAAGCAATTTTTGTTATTGTAAAAAAATTCTTAAAAAGGAATTTGGCCTGTTGATAAAATATTGTTTCTTGAAGGGAAAAAATACTGATGAAGCAAAAACTTGGTTTGATGCCGAGTTTCCGGACACTGCCTCAGGAAAATCAATCATCAAAGATTGGTATGCTAAGTTTAGACGTGGTGAAATGAGCACCGAAGATGGTGAACGCCGTGGACGCCCAAAAGAGGCTGTTACCGACGGAAACATTAAAGAAATACACAAAATTTATTTGAATGACCGTAAATTGAAATTGATTAAAATAACAGACACTTTAAAGATATCAACAGAACCGGTACATCATATCATTCACGAATATTTGGGTATGAGAAATCTCTGTGCAAAGTGGGTGCCTGACTTTTGGCCAAAAACAACGACGAGTTGATGATTCGGAGCAGCGTTTGAAGATGATCCGGCGTAATAAACCAGAATTTTTACGTCAGTATGTGACATTGGATGAAACATAGCTCCATCATTTCATTCCGTAGTCCAATCGACAGTCATCCGAGTGGATTGCACACGATGAACCCGCTCCAAAGCGTGGAAAAACGCAACAGTCGGCTGGCAAGGTTATGGCGTCTCTATTTTGGGATACGCATGAAATAATTTTCATTAACTACCTTGAAAAAGGAAGGACCATCCAGCGACTATTAAATAGCGTTATTGGACCGTTTGAAGGACGAAATCGCCGAAAAAACGGCCACATTTGAAGAAAAAGAAAGTGCTGCTTCACCAAGATAATGTACCGTGTCACAAGTCAGTGAACATGATGGTAAACATCCATGAATTGGGCTTCGAATGGCTTCCTCATCCATCGTGTTCTCCATATATTGCCGCCAGCGATTATTTCCTGTTCTCAGATCTCAAATGAATGCTCGCTGAGAAGAAATTTTCGTCAAATGAGGAGGTGATCGCCGAGACTGACGCCTATTTTGAAGCAAAGGACAAATCGTACTACAAAAATAGTATCGAAAGGTTGGAGGGTCGCTATAATCAATGTTTCACCCTTCAAGGGAATTATGTTGAATAAAAAAAAATTATTTTGCCAAAAAAATTTGTTATACTATGGTAGACCGGGGACTTTTTAATTGATGTGTTAAACATATTAAAAATTGAAACATTGAGTATTAATTTTCGTCATGTTTACAAATATTTTCGTATTCATCCACAAAATATTTAGCATGATGCATTAAATCATATTGTCCGA
The DNA here is from genome assembly GCF_030347505.1 of Rhynchophorus ferrugineus. Lineage (NCBI taxonomy): Eukaryota > Metazoa > Arthropoda > Insecta > Coleoptera > Curculionidae > Rhynchophorus > Rhynchophorus ferrugineus. The sequence goes on along the minus strand of NW_027472580.1, from coordinate 80,911,170 downwards.
TTTTGTATTAAATATTTATAGATTTTCTATCGATAATTCGGTTTATGTAATCTTTCTGGTTTATGTAATGTAAACCGTGACATTTTAAAATTTTTTGTGAATCTTTGTTTTATATCCCTGTCGATATATATTCAAGTTTTCCTACCAACGGAAAATATATTTCTCCGAATAAACAGTGCTGATATCAGGTAAATATCAAGAGACATATGATTAAATAATAAATGGGATTTTTGGTAAATCTAAAGCCAGTGTCAATATCAGTTTATATTATATAGTATTATTAACTTAGTATTATATGGTATTATTAAATTTAAATTATCATATAGTATCATAAGTGAATATACTTATAACCCCTTTTCCCTCAAAATCGTAGGCATTTCTATTTGAATGTGAACAGGCTCTTTGAGGACCTAAAATAAATTTTCTTCCTAAATTTTTTATCACGATTTCAATTTTTTCTTGAGAGCATTTAGTAACATTTTTTAGGCATGTTTAACAATATATTAGTTTTCGTAGGCATATGTATCTTGCTAAAACCACGTTTAAAAGAACTTTTTGAATACATACATGCTTTGATTTTTAATTATTTACAAAAAAGCAAGGAAAGATACACCTAAATTTGTGATAACTTGGTCACAACTTTTTCATGAAAGACAATTCGGTACCTTGGTGTAGATGTTACAAAGGTGACGAATTTAACTTGCAAGATAAGAAACACAATATCGAGTATATCATGTTATATAAGCTCTTGAAACCAGATGAAATATTTTTATGTGCCATTCACTAAAAGTATTTTTTACTTTTTTTAATTGATCAGTTAGAATCACCAATTTATTAAAAAGTGAACATAATCTACATCAAAAATAAAATGTCTGAGATACATTCAACATTTTAATATGAGTTAATAACTGAACTTTAATAATGTACAGTTTTAGGAAACATTTGCGAATTCCAAAAGGTATGGATATGTATTATAAAAGCTTCTATTGCTTTTGTTAAATATCAGATAAATTATCTAGAAGAAACGCTAGAGTTTGTCCTGCGACTGATTATGTTGTTACATTGAATTTCTGCTTCTAATGAATTTTGATTGTTTATAATCCGTATAATCCATCAGTAACTAGGCTGATTGGTCAAGTAAACCTGGATTACTTTCACATCAACAACAAAATATTTTTTAATGAGATAAATTTACTAAAATAGTATAAGCCATTTCCATCTATTAGTCTTAAGAAATAATAATTTATGTTTTTTTCGATGGTGGTTCAATGTGACATATCTCCAATAATACTTATTCAATGATGCCATAATATTCCACATTTGATAGGTAACAGTTTAAATAATAATGTAGATATATCGACAACGTCATTCATATGTGATATTTTAATGTTTAACCTACGAAAAGGAAAATATGTAAAGAAGGCCCATTGAAAATTGTTTGGTTTTTATTAAAAAAAAAACACTTACTTTCATTTAGTTTTGGAAACTGTTAAAAATAATTTAACATTAATACAACATTGAGAACATTTTAAAATTATGTTATACTATGTTTTAGCTCAAACATTTTTATTATTAAACCATTTATGGCGTCTTTTTTTCTGAGGACGGAAATTAATTGGAGCTGTAATTTATAACTTATAAATATAAACTAATTTTTAAAAGGTTAGATTAATATTTAGAACATTTTATTAATTATATAAAACCTTTACACAATAATCAACTTTTTTCTCATGCTGCTGTTGCCAAGTACGAAAATATCAAGGTAACGGGAAGGAATGTTGATAGAAAGTTTTCTAATTAAATTAATAAAGTATACCTTATGAAATCAGAGTCAGTGAATCGCACAGATTTACTTTTTGATATGCTTGTTTTTGTTTAGAATGTCTGCCTTTTATTAAACTTTGTTAGATTAAATCTTGAAATTGAACTTCACTGGTCGTAATTAATATTTTCTATTATACATTTTCATGTACTAAAGGTGACTGTTAATTTATTTGGAAGTAAATAAATAAGGAGACCGTTTTAATGGATCTTATTTTGAAATATAAAAACTAACTGAAAAGTTATATGTCGTAAATTATATATAATGACCAAATTAAAATCATTACTATTTCATAATACTCGATTGTTAATAATTGAATATACTGGCAGTACAATAATTTGGGGATATTTAATTTTTTTTCCAAGTGAATTTCTTCATATAAGTTTGAAACATTTATTATGTACTTGCATTTTAGAGATGACCATTTGCCAAGTTTCTCTCAAAAGCATTTAAAAAAATCATTGTAATTTTGCATAAAAATTTATCAACCAAATATTTTTTATCGCCTCATTCGTTTCCATCACATTGATTGTTGACAGTATAGAGTTGATTTAGCCTCAAGCAGATACGCCAAACACGCCAATAGCTCGATCTGGTTTTGGTTCAGCAGAGATTAATAAATGGAAACGACCTGGATGCGACGAGAGAGAGAGCGAGAGAGAGAGAGAGAGAGAGAGAGAGAGGGAGAGAGAGAGAGAGGGAGAGAGAAAGAGGTTTCATTGACACTCTCAAGGTTTTTTCGCGGTTTACCGGACAGAGCTGCCTTCATCTTTAACATCGAAATTTCCAGAGTGCATTAGGTATATTGTAGGAAGTGTAACGGAAAAATACGACAACGATACTTTGGAATCTTCGTTTTTGCATTCGATTGACACATCAATGACATCTTCCCCAATCTTACGCAATATAAAAGAAATGTAAAACAAGTAACAATATAGAAGGATCTTTTGAAAATACACTCATTTGTTACAACTTAATGAAGATCTTTGAAGATTTTCATTTTTCTTCTTCAAAAATAATCTGAGTGGTTTCTAAACGCGTAAGTATGTTTGTTATTTTTTAAATTTTAAAGATGCTGTCTTTTGAGTATAGCTACTTAGAAAGCTTTCATAAAGTTTTCTTCGTCAGATAGTAAACTATTTTTACTATACGATAATAATTAATAGCATAGTAACTAAATAAAATACGATCTTAAGTTAATAAAATCTAGAAGCTTGCCGTAAAACTTAAAGGGTGTTAATGTTAAAGTCCTTACGAACTGCTGCATTAATGTTGACATTTATCAGAGCTATATATGGTGAATGTAATGAGATTATTAAATAACGCCATGAGATATATTCTATTATAACCTCCCCCCCTTATTAAGTAACAAAACACCATTAAATTTAGGAAGCAAATGAATTTATTAAAACCGGTAAAATCAGAAGATAGGAAAAGCAAACTAGTTTCAAAATGATCGAAGCTCAGCAGTACTTAAGACAAAAACAAGAAAGCCTTTGACACAACAAATAGACTAAATACTTAATATCAAACCAAAGTCCGATATTTCACCATAATTTTAGAGCAGTGAGATATGATACCAAAATGTATATTATTATAGAATGTTTGGTAAGAAAACAGCGAATAAATATATGTAATTACACCAGTAATAATGAAATATATGAGTAATTTGGACATGTACTTAGGAATATGTGTCATGTTATATATTTTTGATTTGATACATACTTTGTAACCCTTTTAACATATTGTACAATTTGTAAGTTATAGTCCCCTTAAAAAGATTGGTGTTAAAATATATTTACTTCAAGTGTTAAAGTGAAATAGCTTTTCCTATCGACAAAAGAATATACAGAAATAAATTTAGTATACTGATTAGATATTATTGCTTAATGGAAACAGGTTATGAAATGTGACTAAATAAACGTTTTTAATTTAAATAAAAATTATTTTATTTTAACGGAAGGTAGTAGCAGTAGTATATAATATATTCCCCCATCCTGAATATACGTTCAAGTTATTTACGTGGTTGTTATACCATCTGAATGGCCTTTAGTTGCAAGTGGGTGTAGATGCAACTTCATCCGCTGGTTTATCTTTAGTGATATTCTGTATTGCACGATTTTTCCGTGATAAAATGGATTCCCAAGTTTCGATATCCCTAAATTCCAATTTCAATAACTGACCCAATAAGCTGTTGTATTGCATAGGTGTTAATATACCCTGAGCTGTAAGCTTGTGCTCATATTTAAATAGACAAGTTTAGTTCAAAGCAACTTCAGTCCGGCTTTGGCGGTCTTACTGATTGAACAGTCATTCTTGTGGTGGGAATCTAAAATATAATGGAATGTTCTTAATTCCAACAGTTCCTGGCTTTGAGAAGCTTTAGTCTACTCTTTCTATGCTCACAGTTCGAACTGTGATGCATTTACCTTAACTCCACCAAAATCTGTCATGAGTGCTTTAAAATTGATTAATTCAAAAGGGAACAGTATTCAAAAGTCCCTAAAATCCTACCGGTTACGCCAGTTATGAAACATATGAAAAGAAAAACAAAACCTTGTTTATTTACGAAACAAAATATTGCTAGTCCAACAGTATTTATAATGATATAAACCAAACCTTTATAATGTATCCCCCAATAGCCTCCTAATCTGGAAAACATATGAAATTGTTTTTTTAATTTTTAATAATTTACAATATAATTTTTTGGTACGTAATTTTAATATAGACGAAAATAAAGTTCGTTCTGTAATATTGTTTGTTGTTGCTCAAGATTTGGATAAAATTATATTAAAATAAGATTAAAATGATTCTTTTCAAGTAATATTAAAGCAGTTTAGAGTCATATATATCTGCGATACTTGAGAGTCAAACAAAAGATGCCTATTCTAATTTGTGGAAAACAAAAGCAGGTATTCCAGAGGGAAATGTATTAAAACCAGTCCTATCTGTTGCACACTTGAAATTTGCCCGTATTCAAGGAAAATGGTGTTCTCAGATGACAATGCAATCCTAACGCCAATAGCAATTGCGGAAATTCTGGACAGAAAAATATATAAAAATGTACCAAAATAAATATGTGCATACTGCTTTCAACAATAAAAGTATCAAACACAAGCCCGAATATATAAATCAACAAGTAGTTCCGTATGGAAATAGTCAAATATCGTGGCTTTGATGCCAAACTCAGATAGAAACCACATGTTATGAAAAGGGGTGAAGGACTCAAAAATGTACTGGTTATTATATAAATATTCAGCACCGTCAGTATATAATAAGGTTTTGTTCTCCCAACATGTCTCGAAACCGGTGTGGACATATGGCGTTCAATTCTGGGGTTGTACGATCCAAAGCAACAAAAATATCATACAAAGTTTCCAAAACAAGATATTGCATACGGCAATTTGCACAAGAACCTGAAGGTATAAACTGTCGATAACCCTATCAAAGTGTAGACTTATGGCGTTTGAGTCTTGGGTTGTTCGATCCAAAGCAAAAGAAATATCATACAAAGTTTTCATGAACAGAGTTTCCATCAGTATATCAATGTTGAAGTTCTGCATTTCAGATATAATGACGGCATAGTCAGAAGAATTAAGATAGTAAAACTTCTGGCCTAGTTCAGTGAAATTATAGATAAAACTCATTGTACATTAAAATATATGCATGATAATTATGCATGATTCATTTAGTAGCTTTCTATAGAAGAAATATTTTATGAATTTATAGTTGGTAATCATTGATTGAAAAAATTAATACAGATCTCAGGATATAAGAAATATTATTTCATATTCATTTAGATCTATCCATAGAGTATATATGAGGCATTTAGAGGGGGCCATAGGGCGCCATAATTGTCCATTCAAGTAATTTGATTGGTCAATTTAAATCTTCATTATAGGCACCTGTAAAATAAATATTTTACTATGAAGACATTAGATTGGCTCATTAGTGATGTTTGGCATGTGACAGCCTTGACGTTATGTTTAATTGACCAATTAAATTTAAATAAAAAAACATTTTTTTCTGAAATAAATTTATTAAATAAAAATATAACATGTAAAAATAAATAAATATAAATATAATCTATAACGATATATAAATATAAATATAAAATGTAAATTTATCTATAAAATATAAATATTATATACATATACATAAAACGATAAACAAAAAACTTTAGTACATTGCAAATCAAAATTAACTCTTTTTTCCTTTTTCATATTTGTTTAGTGCCATCAATTTAATAGTGTCATTTTGTTTTCTTATAGTGAAAGCAAGCTTTTGAGTCTTCCCTTGTTACTCATAAGTATATAGCGCACCTTGTTATTTCTTTTAATATTTTATCTGAAAGATCATTATGTAATGTACAATTGAAAGATTTTTTTTAAAACACTTGACAAAAATTTTGTTATTATCGACGTGCCATAGAATAAAAGAGATAGCCTATGAACAGTTTTACCATTTCATTTCCGTTTTGTAAAGAATGTAAATATTTAGAGCCCTCAGGTTCATCCTCTTCAGAATTACCTAGAGATCAATGAGGTTAAACAAATTAAGTTATGTTGAGCGCACATTCCCGAATAGTTAGATTAGCAAGAGCTAGATTCAGAACAAACCGTCTTGTTTAAGTAGGCTTAAGCCAATATATTTATTTGGATAAGTATACTTTTTTTTCTTAATGAAATGAACCCCTCAAGGTAGTTATTAAATTGATAACACTTCAACAAATTTGTTCTTACTTGGCCAATAAATTTTACACCAAAATTCCTCGTGTGTTGAATATCAGTTAATCCTGTCTTAATAGATTTGTATGCAGGAGCTATTTTTTAATGGAGCTGCAACTATTGATCCAAAAAGAAAAGTATATAGCCATTTGACTATCATTTTTCGGAAGTGGATTAATTTCTAAAATTAAAACATTAAATATTTAATATTTTTATATATATGAATTAACTTACCCCAACTTACAACAACAAAACATACTGTAAACGATCATAAATTTTCTTAAATACTTAACCCAATCGGTTTGGGATTTTTAACATTATCAACCATTTTTTAATGATAGCCAAATATTTCTTCGAACGAAAACGATTCTGCGTTTCTTTACTATCTGTGCATCCAGGTAGACAACACTTCCTAGACCGATAATTCACTTTACTTTTTGTACTACCTACTTATATATAGCAGTGAACTAATAATTTAATCTCTAAACGCGCTATTCCATATGTGAGCCATACTGAAAATGGCGTTAAAAATAAATAAACAACAAACGTACCGTAGAAACGAAATTAACCAATCCCGTCCGGGCTTATAGCGTAGCGATTAAAACAAGTAATAAGTTAAAAGTAGCGACATCGAGATGTTGGACGTCGCGAAGCAGCTACCCAAAATTCCCTATGAAATTAAATATCTATTCTCTATGGTTCTGGCACTCACTCCAATACCTAATCATAGAGAATGTCACCTGAATGTCGATGATGTCAAAATGACCAAAATCAAACTGCTCCTCCAAAATGTTATTGAAAAGCCAAAATTGAAAGATATTATGTTGAATATGAGATAAAGTAGAATTAATTTCATGTTTAGACTGAAAAATTCCCCATAAGAATAAATAGATTAAATAATAATTAATTCCATTTATGTGAAAGCCCTGCATTCTTCAAAATACGCGACAATTAAATGATTTAAAACTTTCAAATAATTGTGAAGAAATAAGAAGGAAGAGACATTTTAATTTATAAAACGTGCTGGTCTAACGAGGTGCCCGTCTAAAAGGCCAAATGAAAAAAAAAGACGAAGAGATAGAGAAAATATTTTTCCTCTACAGCATAGAGCCGTTCTAATTTCGACGGCTTTTACGTGCACGACTTATTTACCAAACTTAATTACGGTCTCGAAAGCTGCACCGCACCGCGAGCTCGTCAAACAGAATTATTAAGGATGTGCTGAAATGTAGTTTGAATGGCATTCGAGCTGGTTTGCTGAATCCAGCGCAAAATAAGTGTTAACTTTTACATCGTTCCTCGAGAAGTCATCACTGGCTTATACAGTATAGACTAGATTATTTTGTAGACTGTCGTCACTCTCGACTGTAACGTATGAGGTATTTTATAATTGAGTTAATAAAAGTCGGATGTTGGGCCCGTAGAGAAAAATAAAAGAAAATTGGATTACACTTTTTAATTAGAATAGATTTGGTTCAAATTAATTTATTAAGTACTTGTATGTATGCTGAAGTAAGATTGGTACAATATATTAATTCCACCATATATGATTTCGTTATTCGTAGGCTCGGTTATTGTTAGAGTAGATTATCTTTTCATCATCAGTGATAATATTCTACCGAAAATTGTATATTTTGCCTTGAATATAATGAAACTTTGAAATAGTATTTTCGGTAAGTTTGTGGGATAACCATTTTCTAGCCTTTTGTATCTTTTCTATCGCATGTCGACTTCTGGAAACAATTGATCTATCAACTGCTAAGTTGTCGGAAATATCTTTAAGACCTTAATTTAGGCTTTTATTGATTACATTTTACAATGCATTATCATATATCTTCGTTCGTCCTCTAGAAGGTTCTTCATCAAAATGGTTAAAATCGCCATGTTTTAATCCTTAATAAGTATTTAAAAGCATTTGATAGGTTTCGATAATCAATTTCTTCAAATTTGTCAATATTGTAATATTAAGCATTAATGATTAGTGTCTGTATACTCTGGATAAATGAAACTAAAGTAAAGAAATTGTAAGAACATAAAATTTACCAGGGTAAAAACCCCCTTCTCAAAAAATTAAACTTAATCTAATAACCTAAATTAGTTCCCAATTTGAGTTTTTTTAGAGCTTTTATCAGGTAAAAGTTGTTGATGAACATCTTTCTTGCTAGGTCAGTACGGTTACTAATTTCGATTTCGTGATTTAGATGTTGATTTGTTATTCTAAGATGCTTACATTTATTTACTTATTTTAGTCTCATTGTTTGGTTTAAAATTTATATTGCTTAGAATTCGTCTTATTTTTATCATTTTTGCCTTTTTTGTTTATTTTTAAGCTTCAACTTTTACTTTTGCTATTTAATTGGTTACATAGAATCTCCAGATCTTGTCCTGTATCGATAACCAGTGTTGTGTAATACTTATGTCCTGTTGTTGATATAACAGGTCAATTGAAAAGTGCCCTGCCTACCATAGTAAAACCCATTTTTTTGACAAAATTGGTTTTTGTGATTCAACATAATTCCCTTTGAAGGTGATACAGTGATTATAGCGACCTTCCAACTTTTCGATGCCATTTTTATAATACGATATGTCCTTTGCTTCAAAATAGGCCTAAGTTTCGGCGATCACCTCTTCATTCGACGAATATTTTTTCTCAGCGAGCATTCTTTTGAGATATGAAAACAGGAAATAGTCGCTGAGAGCCAGATCTGCAGAATACGGTGGATGGGTGGATTTTTGCCATCATTTTCACTGAGTTATGACTCGGTGCATTGTCTTAGTGAAGCAGCACTTTCTTTTTCTTCAATTTCGGCCGTTTTTCGACGATTACGTCCTTCAAGAAAATTCCTTTCGGTCCAATAACGCTATGTAATGGTCACTGTTGATAGTGCTTAGTAACTCTAGACAATTTGTTGTCAAAACGCAAATTTAGTTATTTAAATTATGATGTTGCTAATATATGTTTACATGTAGGATATATATAACCATAATTCTAAAAAACATGTATTAGAGTTACGGAGAATAAATGGAAAAATAAAATATTAACAAACCTAAAGGGCAATAAACATAAATCCAATATCGATTATATTTTGCAAATAATCTACATTAATCCACACATTTGCTGTAACTACAACAGTGAGTTTATTGATTAAAAAGTTAATATTGTCCATAAACTTTGGCAAAAATCATGATTATTATACTAAAATAATTATGAAACAAATTGCTCAGAATACTAATGAAGGTTTTATAATTAGTCGTATAATAAATATTGTTGCAGGACAAAATTATTAATTAATTTACGTTCCCTCAAGTATTTTACCATATATAGAAATCTTAATTTCAATAGCCGAACATCTAACCAATAGAAAAGTTGAATAAGCAATAAATTATAGTTACATTTATAGAGTAACGGTTCATAATGAAATGTCAATTTAACCGGTATTTTGAATGAAGATTTCCTGCAGATCATATTTAAAATAAATCCGATTTCGAATTACCAAACCTATCAGGAACATACGGAAAATTAATAAGGCAGAAATGGGAACGTACCCCGGAATATCTCGGCTGGCAAATAAAGTTTTTCAATTTAGAAAATATACACTTTAGATATCTGCTTTCGGGGAAAAGCTAGATCAATTTGACTTTCCATTAACTATAATTGAAAAACCTAATACATTCCGGCCGGCCAAATAGCGATTTTCAATCTTAGTGTTTACCATAAGTAAACATGTCTGAACACGCCATATCGGCGTTGTAGTTCTTTTTTTCAATTCGTACGCTATTTGCAAAGAACGTTCGTTTTTTTCTCTATTTCACTATGTGTTGTAATTAACAACGGTCTTGATAACTAAAATGTTCAGCATCAATGTTGACATTTCGGTTTTAGTACATCTTGCAACTTAAAAATAAGCCTGTAAAATTAGAAGTATCTAATAAAATAAAAGTTATATTCATTACACGTCATTACACAGTTTGGTTCTCTTGAGGCTGCGTTGCAGTTTAATGTTGTTCAAGAGTTCGTGCACTTTGGTGTTAACATGAAGGTGGTGTCTTTTCTCATGTCCTGTTGCACATCTCTGGATATGTGGTATCAGAGTGCATGTATAATACATCTGGACTTTAGTATGAAATACTTGTATAATTTTGATATTACTTCTCGCAGAGCATTAGCATAACTGAAATCCATAGGTTCACATAAGTTTAGTATCTACGTTTACAACAGCAACATATTATGTACGAATGATTTAGATTTTCTTCCAAATAGCTAATCAATTTTTGTATTTTATCTCGAGTTCTTTCCTTCTCTTTTTGATATTTTCCTTTTGAAGAAATTTTGCATTCAAAATTCTTCCTAGGTTATTTGATGTTATCGGAAGCAATGTTACTGTATGAGATAATACTACTATCCATATTTATTGCTCTATGAACAGTTTGATTATACAAGATGGCGCAAAAGTCCCGCTACTATCTTGATTGTGCGCCATCTTGGTTATGTGACGTTTAGCTCAGTCTCGCTTTAATCATTGTGTTGTGTAGACGTCCAGGTCTTATTATGGATAAATATACGCCACAAGAACGAGCAGAAATAGTGACAATATTTATTGAAAATAATCGTTCCATTATTGCCACTGAGCGGAAATTGCATGAAAAATATCCTAATGGTCCAGTGCCTCACTAAACCACAATTTATCATTTAGAAGCTAATTTTCGACAGTAAAGTACGACAGCAGAAAGACCTCGTTCTCGAAGACAACGGACATGTCATAACGCTGAAAATGTGGCTCTGCTGCGCGTAGTATTGCAGAATCTCCAGAAACATCAATTCGGAGACGTGGTTCCCAATTATACATTTCTGCATGCAGTTTAAGGCAAATTTTGAAATATGATTTGAAAATGTTCCCGTACAAAATACAATTACAGAAAATACAGTCCGAAAATTGCTACCGATAGATCCTGATGAACGAGTTGAATATGAGTTTGCAATTGAGTATGTAATGCAACCCTAAGGCTGCCTGGTGAAATTGAAGAATTTTTGTCTAAATTCACAATGAGCGATGAAGCCCATTTTCTTCTCAGTGGTCGCGTCAATAAAGAGAACGATCGGTGTTGGGGAACACAGACTCCTCTGTTAACTCATATAACATAATTGCACCTACTAAAAACAACTCTATGGTGTGGTGTTCATGCTGGAAACATCATTGGTCCATATTTTTTTGAAAATGACCAAGGTGTTGCAGTTAATGTTACTGCTGAATGGTATCAAGACATGATTCGAAACATTATTATGCCTGAAATGGAAGAGCTATGACTAAAGGACATGTGATTTCATCAAGATGAAGTCACAGAAAGCGCAGCTCGTTCAACAGTTAAATGTTTGAGTGACGTTTTTTCACGAAGACTCTAATTTCGCAAAGTGGCGATTTAACATGGCGAGTCAGAACTCCGGATTTAACAGCACCGAATTGCACATTGCCGAATGTCGCATAGCGAATCGCGGTCACCATTTAGCCGATATAATTTCTTAATCATAACGAAAAAAAAACGTAAAAACCAAATAAACTTTTCATGAAAACAGAACTTACTTATCTCTTCTTTGCGCAAAGTTATAGGCAATCAAAATAATAGCGGGGCATTTGCACCACGTTGTGGATAAAATGAATATGCACTGGTTTACTCTCTTTTATTCTCGATATCTCGATAAACTTATTTATATTATTAGGAGTTATCTAGTCACTCTTTGCTTTCATTTCCAGTGGGAGGTATCGCAGTATCATCATAAAATGTAACCAAAGTAAAATTTCCTGATTGTGGTACATCCGATGTATAGAGTGTGTAATGTAGAAGACCCAAACAGCTGCCTTATAGTTACACCTGCTTTTGTTTTTATCAAAAATATTTTTAAATATTTTGGTTATGACTGGTATCAGTGAAATTGGTCGATAAGGTTTTACTTCATTGAGTGGATTCCAGGTTTCCGAATCATAGTTCAATTCAGCTATTTTTCAAATATCTGGGACAAGTTTAAATCGGAATTTTTTAATGGGTGAATTTTATAATTGTCCTTCTTGGTAAATTTTTTAGCACTTTTCGTGTTATTAAGTCATAGCCTGGTTATTTCTTTCGATTTATGTCTCTCTTTATAACTTCGGAGGCTCCTTCTGGCGTAACAATTTCAAGATAAACATTTCTACATTCGCTGATTGACAGATTATGTTCAAACTGAGTTTCTCTTGGTTTAAAAGTTTGTCCCAAATTATCAGTAAATGCTTCAGCTTTTTGTCGAAAATTAGCAGTGGCTAAGAAAATCGAACTAAATACTGTCAAAATTATCCTTGTTATTAACAAAATCTTTCATCATGTATGCGGGTATATTTTTAAACCTTTCCAGTCTCAGCTACATAAAGATGACGAAAATAAAATTACTAGCTATCTAGATTCGCTATTTCAAATGGATTTACCGCATGAGAAATTAACGGTCAAAAAAGTTAAACATACAATAATGAAAGAGATTAATATTAAAAAACTCCTGGTTATGACTTAATTACTGGTAAAATTTTAAAAGAACTATCAGAAAAGGGTATAAAATTATTAACATTTATATTTAATGCTATGCTACGAATTAATTACTTCCCTAGTATCTGAAAAGTAGCTAAAATATTAATGATACTTAAAGCAGGAAAAATACCAGAAGATGTGACCTCCTACCGACCTATAAGTTTATTACCGATAATCTCGAAAGTTTTCGAGAAATTATACATAAAAAAGCTAAACTATATAATAGAAAAAAGAAAAATTATTCCAGAACATCAGTTTGGCTTTCGCAATAAGCATGGGACTATAGAACAAGTGCATAGACTTGTAAGCAAAATAAACGCTGACCTAAATGCCAAAAGATATTGTTCGGCTGCTTTCCTAGAGATATCTCAGGCTTTTGACAAAGTATAGCATACGGGCTTGTAGGTTAAAATAAAGAAACTTCTCCCTCATCCGGACTATCAGCTACTAAAATCGTATCTCACTGACAGACATTTTATTGTAAATCAAGGCGATGAACATACCGAATTAAATCCCATATATTCAGGAGTTCCGCAAGGTAGTGTACTGGGTCCAGTACTGTATCTTCTGTATACGGCTGATCTGCCCACCACAAAAATAACTACTGTGGCAACATATGCAGACGATACAGCAATCTTAGCATCCCATGAAGATTTAATTCTGATTATTTATTAATTAATTTTATGATATCCCCAAGCAGAGCATGTTAAATATGTTGGTATGCACTTGGATCGACTCCTAACCTGAAAGAAGCACATACTCTCTAAACGGAAACAACGGGGCCAAAACTATATCAAATATATTGGCTCATCGGGCGCAAATCCAAGTTATCATTAGATAACAAGGTATTGCTGTATGAGTCTATACTCAAGCCCATTTGGGCATATGGAATCCAACTATGGGGTACCGCTAGCAAATCTAATATATCCATCATTCAACGGTTCCAAAATAAGGTGTTGCGTGCCATTGTTGATGCTCCGTATTATATTTCAAATAAAATGATACAACGCGATATTCCTCTAGAACCTATAACGAGTGTAATTCAACGTGTTTGTGTGAAGTACTTCGAAAGAGTGTCAGTGCAGCCCAATGTACTCGCTAATCAGCTAAATATGCGACGTGATAGTGAAGTGCGTAGACTAAAACGTTTAACACCACCTGATCTGATTACTGGACATATGTAGACTTTAGAATAAGCTTTAGAATAAGACTAATTAATTAAGATAATATTTTATACAGAAGATTGCTTAATGAAGTGATTTTATACATGCCATGTATATATAATATAGACAGAAGAAATACTTATTGCCAATAGGGCAGATTGTGGACTCGCGAAGAGTAATAAAAAAAATGTATGCGGGTACACCTACAGCTTTTAAGTCAATTGTCAAAGAAAGAAATCGTGTTGATTCTTGGATCACCTCAAAAGATAAGATATTTTTTAACGCTAAATCTCATTAATACCTGAAAGATGGGGAAAGATCTCTTCGTCTCAGTTTTAGCAGCTTTTGACCTCTCTATATATCATTATATTGAGTGTTGGTTATCCTATAAGTGTGTGTAATTGGCCCATATAATTTTTAGAATCCGGTAGTCAAGTTATTGTTGTTGTGGTTAATGCTCAAGTTTTCTTTTGAATTCCTTTTTATAGCAATTGCTTGTAAATACTGAAAATTGACATTCAGTACATTACTGTTACCATGAGTTACTTAGAACCTTAGGAGTAAACCAGTAAACTTAGGAATATAACTCCAAATTCCATCGATTTTATTCCAAAATCGTCTTCAATATATTTGAGTAAAATTGCTATTATTTAGGATAGGAAACTCTCAAAGATCTCTACTGTAAATGTAACCTGTATAATGTAATGTCTAAATTTTGGGGTAATGATATTTCGATTCTGATATTATAAGATTAGATCTTAATAAGAATGAAAATAAACTTGAATGTTGAAATATATATTGTTGATATACATGATACAATTTGGATAGTATTACTAAAATTAGTTGGCTAAACCCTTTTAAAACGGCTGAAGTAGGGGCTTATAACAGTTTGATCCTTGTTTGCTGACAAAAATTCATCGATATTATTGTATAGTATCTTAAAATACAATATAATAGCATACTTGCGAAAAATAGCAGAACTACATATAACGGAAACTACAAAGTTATAGACTATACGACAAAGGAAAATGGATTTATGCGTAATATATTATTCTTTGCGAATTTAGGTAGAATCAAAAATAAATAATTAAAATAAATGAAATATAGGGGCTCAAATCGGAGTATTTTTTTATAGATACTGTTGTTTCGCTAAATATATTATTTAGAAAAAGATACTACTCATTTTGGGACTTAAACTTAACTTAAAAAAAATTGTAGATGATTATTGGAAAAATACAAAATATGCATTAACATCTAACTAATATGCTATTATATTTAAACTTAAAAGATATTCTATAAATTGTCAAGTAATTACTTTAAAAATATTATGACTATGATATCAATGATTTTTCAAAATAATTGTAATTTTCCCTATCTCTTCTAACAAATCGGAAAAAAATGTAAAGCTGGAGGTTATATACACCTACCTCTAGTTTTTCTCTGAGTTTATGCGTCTAAAAAAGAGAATTGAAACTTGTTAGACTACTAAGCCATAGCTATCCATTAACGAATAGTTTGACACTCTAAACCTTTAGCATTTATTTTTAGTATTCAATTGCTGATTTACATTAAGTACAAGGCTTGTTCAATATATATCTGTACTTTTTAATATTAATAAATGTTCCAATGATAATACTGTTTCAAACTTTTAAAACTACCGTACTATCGGACTACCGAATCACTAAATTCGATATTTTTTCTGTCCAGTTATTCTTGTTATCCAAGTTTGGAAATAGAAACTAATGGATATGTGAAAAAAGAGCACAGAGAGAACGCTGAAGTTACCAACAAAAGTCATTATTTAAATTGGAGTATTGGAGAAAATTAGTCCTCTTAGATATTTATTCATATAAAACATTCATATTCATAACAAAAAATAACGCCAACCAATTACTAATAATTAATGATTTAGTCATAATCTATCTTTATTATAATGGTTAATAGATTTATTCTAGTAGTTTTTAGTTTTCTATATTTTATTTAGTTATAAGCAGATTTTCTAGTATCTCCAAATTTTTTATTGCTTATATTTTACTTTATACATACTTACAACAGTCTTAGTTTAGAAATAATTAGTACTGTTCTCCTCTACTTGCATCAATAAACAAGCATGACAAGTATGGGATACACATATCAGTATATACTTCACACATTCAACTAAAATTAAATTTATATATTGATTTAGTAACCATATTCCAAGCTTTATCTTTGATAACTTCATAAATCCATTTGATTTCATGGTGATCGTGTAGTTCTTCGTTGATTACGTGGCGATATGCATTGGTAATTAATCGTAAAATATTTGGAAATGTTGGATTTCTAGTTGGGTTGATGTTTTAGTTCAAACCCATATTTCCGCCTCAAATTTGCTTCATGATTGACTGATAAACTAACATCTCTGATTTTAGATCAACTAACGAGTATCTTCCGACTATCCAGTACAGTTGCTTGATTTTGAGTTTGATCTGCCGTGCTTTTCGTCTTACGTGATGTTTCTATTTTTACCCACCATTCTGATGGATACCGATGTCTTCAGAAAAATCCCAGACACTTTATTGAAATGTTGGAATTATAATAAAAACAACAAATAAAACACTTACTGAATATTCTGTTCTGAATGATGACACTATACTAAGGTCGCTGAGTACACTTAATAAACAAAATACTTATTAATCAATTAATGAATTACTAATGAAGCTTTATATGATCCATAACATTTAAAATTGAACACAAATACTGTATGGCGAAATAAATAAGCAACGATGTAGTAAATTCACCAATACTCTGGAACCCTTATTATTAGAGAATTTAATTTTTGTTTAATTTGGTTTCAATTAACAATGATTCTTACCTGTGAAGCGTTCAATATCAATATTGAAATTTAGAAATTCCCCTTTCAGTACCTCCGGATATACTGGATTATCCCACCAGCGCTGATATGGTTGTGGACGAGAGCTCCGATGTTACTCTGCGGTGTGTTGCCTCAGGATCACCGGAACCCACGGTTACGTGGAAAAGAGAGGATGGAGAACTCATCACCCTTCCAAATGAAACAGAAGGTAATCCTTAAAATTATTCAGATTCCATAAAATCATATATGTTTATATTTTTAAAATTCTACTAGAAATTACAGTGCTAATTGTAAATTGGGTTCTCTTTCATAGCTTCAAATTATTTTGAATACTTGTTCATAATTTTCTTAGATTTCATGTATTCTCAGGTAATGAAATCGTATTTCAGATACATTTTTTTCGCCCTAAATTTACTCACAATTTGATATGTATCGAGTACATATCTCGAAAATGGGGAATATTTAGTAGTGAAAATTACAATATCATAATTTTTACCTTTGCTAATTGTACTTGCGATAATATTTCACTCTTTGTAGGTCTTGAGGGAATCATATCCCTTGCTCTTTACTTATATTACTATGTTTACGGAAAAAATCTAGATAATTTTACAAGAAATTACTCACCCAAATTGGAGTTTACAGTTGGGGACACAAATGTTTAAAATAATGACAATCTTTAATCTAATTTTATATGTACTGGTGACTGAAAATTATTTTTGGGTATTACCAATGTTTCGCCATTCTAAAACTTCTTCTTGACGAGAGCTTCTCTTCATTTTTGATGGACTAATATTAATCCCTTGCACCGCAGTTTCATTTACATGCACAACTGAACTTAAAATAATATTTTAGAAAAATAATATTAGAAAATAAATTATTTTTATTAAACAGTAATCATGGAGTCAACTTTATTTTCAGATTCTCCAGAATATTCACACAAAATGTAATATTAGTAAAATCAGAAATTAGTAAAAGATATAAAAAAAGCTTTATAAGGTAAATAAAGTAAATGAGGGACTGAATCCCAAACAGCAGTCCATTTTTTAAAAGGTTCTAGTTTTCGAAGTATTTAATAAAATCAGTTTTGACCATTAACGCCCATTTATTATATTAAAAGGTGTAAATCAGTAATGACAAGAAGTTGAGAGGTAATCGATGACGAGCGATTCTAGCATTCACCCAAATGTTAAAGCCTTTGGAGTTTTGCTGTACCTTAATATAGCAGCTATCTTTGCATGTTGCTCATGTCGTTTAGGGATGTAAATGCAGAAAATGTATTTTCAAAGACATTCGAGCTGAAATCTTGTGATAACTTTCCAACAAATTGTCAATTATGTGCTTGTGACCCGGTGATTCGCGGTTACCGAAAAAGTTATGAATGTATCTTTGAAACTATACCCATAAGGATACTTCATCAAACGTTAAATATTTTGTAACCTTTGTGTCAGCTATTAGTTTTCGAATATCATTCCCGACAAATATTCTCTAATAAATTAAATTATTTTCTTCCATAACTACATCATTTTCACTGCTGATTGATGGTGAAGACAAAGTTTTAAAGTCATTTTTGCAATTGTACTTCGACAACTAGGCAACGGAGCACTGTTCGTGCGTGAAACTGGCTTTGACGTTGATGATATGCCAAAATATATATACTGTGTTATTTTTTCGCAAGACATCGAACAGTAATCATCTAAATGGTTTTTCTGTTCCCTCCATAATATTAGCACAGAAAACCAAAAGTATACTTTTTTACCAAGTTATCATTTGTATAGCTTTGTTCTGCACTCGCTACAAATGAATTCCGGTACCCATGGCTTGCCAGTGTCTATTACAGCAAAATAAAAGTTCCGCAAATACCCATCTTTAAGTGCGCTTATCGAACATATACATTCACATACGTAACAAAAATACTCTAAACTGACTTTTCAATGTTATCTCTACATCTCTACATTTCCCGAAGGAGAATCACAGCACAAAAACAGGATGTAAATGATGTTTAGTGCAACGTCGTCAGCTGACAGTCTTTATAAGATTGCAGAACTGTCATCATGCGCAAAATGGAAAACTAGAATCAATCCTGATACACGTATTGAAGATCTGACTTCAGAGTTAAGCTTCAGAAGAGTTGACCCGAATTTATAAACTTGTGCTATTTGGTGCCTAAATAACTACGTGTGGATTTCGCCTTTCAGTGGAAAGGCAGAAATTCTAGTGAGAATAGCTTTATTTTAAGTTAGGATATTGAATTAATTATTAATTAAATATCCTAACTTAAACTTATTATTGTGTAATAACAAGTGAACGTATTTAGGTGATTTTCTCATAATCACTGGAAAAAAATATTGTGTTATAACAAGTAACAATTTTGTGTTTAAAATAGTAAATAAGTCATCATTTCATTCTGTAAAATAAAATACTTTTAAAGCAAAACAAAAGTTTTTGTTATGTTAAATTTTCACATATAATTACTTATATACAATGACATATACTTAGGATCTCAACTAATTTTATTAAATTTAATTTACAGAAATTTGAATCTGTTTAATGGATATTCTGGCAAAGTAATGTTCAATATTTTCTGTCTTTAAATATCAACAATTAAACTATCAACAAGAAACATTCGCCATCTAAATATCATAAAGTCCTTACCTAAGAAGTTGAAGTGTTCCTTATTTTACATCTATTATTTTTTGATACGGTAAGTTAAATTTACAATAAATGTTTAAAAAATATGTTATTTTATGTAAACGGTTATTCTAATACTTGTATCTGATGAACTCTGACTACGACTCAAAAAATAATATAATATCACTCCGTTAATGAAGTCGGATCGGAAAAAAAAAACTTAAATTTCCACCTTGAGCATGGATCAGCTTTCGGTGTCGTTTCGTTGACGTAATATCGAAACTGGAAATCCCAAATGGGGAGTCTATAACAGGGAAGTGGGCTCCGACAAATATTGCGGCAAATATCCGCACTACAGTATCCATTTCCATGGTTTTTGCAGAGATTTTTCAGCGGAATTCGGTCTCTAATAAAGGAACTGGCAGATTGGAAACCGTCATCGTCGTTTTTTGCTCCGCGCTCGATCGTCCATGTTTTGTATCTCTGTAATCATTCGTTATTGGAGAACGAACGAATTTTCAATTTTCTTTTTTCCTTTCAAGCTTCTATTATATCCATCATATATATATATATATATATATATATATATATATATATATATATATATATATATAGAGAGAGAGAGAGAGAGAGAGAGAGAGAGAGAGAGAGAGAGAGAGACAAGATCCATGTCATAAGTTACCACCATAAAACTACTACAGTCTAGAGTATATATACTATAAAAAAATAGATGAGATATAATATATTAATGGTTTTCTGTTTAGTATCATTGAGTTATTCAATACATAGTGCCTCTAGTCATGGAACTTTTGTTTGATTTTTCTTGACAAAAATACTTTTCTTGCCAACACATTTATAAATCTATGGTGATACTGTTCCGGCAAATCCCAATAGTCGCTGTTTATTTCAAAAACTTAATAATGGCGGTTTTGTTAAAAATAGTTGGAAAACAGTGAATTCCAAGATTTATTGGACGAAAACCTCACTCAAACTTTCAAATAATCTTCTGATGATTTAGTAGATCATTCAACTGCGGCATCGCCATGTTGTTAGAAAAAGAGGAAAAAGTTGTAGAAAATAATGCACTTATTTTTCTATAAAAAAAACCTGTTAAGGAGATAGTGGTGTTTATAACATAATATTGATCAGAAACCGAAGTTTATATGCAATTTAATTTCATTTTACTTCATCTCAACCGTCACTTCTGATGATGATCAATATTTTATTAGATATTTTCCATTCGCTTTAACAATATGGCTGATAATAATAAATATGCATTCCAGCTGACATCCTAAGTCTTTCAGTCAAGCAGATCTCTATATAGTAGATATAGCAGATGCGAAGCAATTCATATAATAAAACACTGACGACTCTAGCAAAGAGGTTTGGTGATGTGAGTGGTGATCTAAATCCAAAACTTTCCAGTATTTATGATGATATATTTATATTTATGTGAGGTCAGTAAAATATATATAAATAAGTGTATCTACAGGACAAGCAGAGTGCACAGTGTCTGTAATACTTGATATAGCAATTGGACTGTAGATAGGTTTACGTCATAACCTGAAATCTATATTATTTGTTATCATGTTAAGGACCCTGAATCGCTAAACTAATCATCATGAACAACAGAAATATATAGAAAATTAATGTAAGTGAAAATAAAATTAAGTTAACTCAGTATAAAAATCTAGTCAACTATTTATGATAATTCTAATAATAGTCAACATAAATTAAATGACAGGATATCTATTTGCAAATTACTGACTAATTAGTACCTGACTAATTTCAGACCGAATATTGTCCCATTCTTGTACCAACACATCCGCTGACTGCTTAAATGATGTTGAGAATACTGCTCTGTTCTAACACTTCCCCTAATAAGTCAATTATGTTGAGGTCTGGCCATCGCATTAACCAAGGAAGATATTTCGTGATATTCTGATGCTAGTTAGGAATTGAACTGACACCAAGACTGAAGATTTTTGGCTTTGCGTATGGGAGTTGTAGCAATATGGTAAGAGAAAGAACTTCATCATTGAGGATATCTATATATTCATTCGTAGCAATCAGGTCAATGATATGAGTGAGCATAATCATAACAAAACCTCCACCAGGTGGGAGCAGGCAGTCCAGATCGCAGGCCCCTTTTGGATTTATGTATACTCGCACATTTCTGGAAAGAATTTTTCCACTCATCAAGTTTTTTATCTTATTTATGGAGCTGTTATCACCATACAACTTCTACTACAGTCTAATTTGAAATGAAATAGATTTTGCGTTAAACCTCATTATCAAACTAAAAATAGCAAATGATGTTATTAAAAGACGCTACAGATTAAACGAAATAACTAAATCAAAATTGAAAGGATACAGAGATTAGCATGGTCCCTGCGCAAGAATAACACAAAATCGTGAAGGGTTCCAATTTCCACGGACAAGTATACTGTGGATCCCTTCTTACGTTGATATACCGTGAAATGAGCTCGCGGATAGTGCGGCTAAATTGGCAGTCTCATCTCCCCTCCACATTACGGATGTTTGTGTCCATACCGACTTTATCCCATTCGTTTCTTGTTTCACAAATAACAAGGTACAACGTCGTTGGGCCCAGTAGGCCAACCACAACAGGCTTTTTGAAGTTAAAGCTGATTTTTCTCCTCTCGTCGCGTTCCTTTTCTTCGTCACCATGCCGTAGCTTTGAATCGACTGATATTGGGCCACTGTCGTTTCTCGCATAGTCACTTAATGACTTCGAGCCCGCCTGCTTACTGTGAATTTTGTCACCGTGTCCCTATCTCAGTCTACCACATATTGAGCGACTGTCCACGGCTCACACAGATTAGAACTAAGCATGGACTGAAAATCTTAGAAATGCCTTAAAAAGAGACGGACAGACAAAATCCTCGGATTTCTATGAGAGATCGATTTTCTCCATAGAATCTAGCCTATTCTAAGTTTAGTGTTGCTGGCCAAATAACCATTAGCACTTCGCTATGGCTGCTGATGTACGCTGTGCGATAGAACCTCTACTTCGTTATGGATGTGTTTGTGGTCCTGTATTTGTGTAGATTTTTAAATTTCATATACATTATTTATACTTCTAACCTCCCTGTTTGTGTTATTAATTTTATTTATTTATTAATTTAGTATTTTATATATACACTTTGTCTTACACTTAACAGCTTACTATTGTATAGTCGTGAAATGAGACCCGTCAAAGCGACAAATAAAAAAAAACCTAAAAACTAACAAGATATCACGCCTTTCCAAGTTTTTCAGTCAAGCAGATCTCTGATTTTTGATAGGATATAGTAGACGCGAAGCAATTCATATAATAACACTGACGGCTCTAGCAACATGGTTTGGTGATATAAATCCAAAACCTTCGAGTATCTATGCTAATTAGTTGCCGGTTCTTGATTATATATACAAGATTATATAGACAAGCGTAATGTCTGTAATACTTGATACAGCAATTGGATAGTAGATAGGTTTACGCCATAACCTGATATCTATATAATTTGTTATCATGTTAAGCATCATGAAACAGAGAACCAATCATTATTTATTAATTTAGTATTTTATATATACACTTTATGTCTGTCCCCATCCCCTTTAGATCAATACCTTACTATTGTATAGTCGCGATATGACAAATAAAAAGCGACAAAGCGACAAATAAAAAAAACTAACAAAATCATCTTGAACAACTTTCTATACTTCTTATATAAATTAGCACATAAGAATTTTAATTAAATCTTTTAAAATATGTATGTAATATTTAAAAACCTAATGTTCTTCATTAATATCATATCTTAATAACTTCAACTATGACATTTAAATAGCTATTGTAATATTAATATCTATCCATCTGCCGAAGCATTACATCTTTGATTCCTTAACCTTTCTTTTCTCAATATAGTTTCCGATTCGTGCCTTTCGAGATAAACACAATACACCGCTGTAAATAATGAAGACCGGACAATAAAAGAAAACCCAACCAGATATCTAATGAAACATCAAATATTTTAATGTAACGACTAGCGGTGAACCCTTGGAAATCAATTTCAGCGCATGTAAAGGTATAGCGATAGGTTCTATGGCCGATTAAATTTTGTTTTCGATGTTTTCTCGGGCGTTTTAAGGCGATTGGATCGGGGTACCGGGCTAGGAATGAGCTCATGGTCTAACCACCGAGGATTTAAAGATAGCGGTTGGTATTAATAATTGATGCTTAGTTTAAATAAGTGGTCCTTTCCGTTGATGGTTTTTATGCCGCTAATAAAATTGATATGTTCGGGTAAACTTCGGATTTTAATATTAGGAGTTGTTACAGAATATCGCTTAATAACGATGATGAAACATAATTGTTAGATAGATAGTCGATTAATAAGTTGTTGCGTTGATAACAAAATATGTTTGTTTATTAGTTGTAACTATAGTTTTATTGTATTCTTAAAAGGATTGATATAATTACTCTTATGACATTTAACTTATAAGCTTATATTAATTTTTAAAATTGGTTCTTTTCATATTAAATATATTTAGCGAGGTTTTTACTAAGAATTTTCAAGTTTTATTTCGGTTTAATGACACATAGAGTTGTTGAAATGATACACAGGATCCTAGTTATCATTATTAAATCATAACGAACACTCGAGACATGTGTCTACTTCCTTGCTGTTGGTATTGCAGGACGAATATTTTTCACTAAAAATCGGACGTAACTGTTCGGGCCTCAGATAATGATGGTTTTCTATGTTTCATATCGCTTTCTAGGACATTAATCCATGTCTTTAAGACAACATCATTTTTAATATGATATCGGGGATAAGCGTGTACAAATTTCCTTTGCTATGACATTTAAAAAACCTCATGCTTATAGATGCTAGAGAATGAGCGTCCAAGTTACCATAAAAAGGGATATGTAAGAAACGTATTCGAGAGACACTTGACACTTACCATCTTAGTTGCAAATTCAACTTGGTCGACATGGATTGTTACTTCAACAGTAGTTGTCACTATCTTCTATCGCATTAGTGATCACTAGTACCCAAACTCTTGAACTTAGTCTAACTGAATTGCGTTGAGGTTCATAATAGGAAACCGTATGTCAGTTGTCAATCCTTTGGTCCTTTTTTAATTAATTCTTAAGGCATATGGCACTATAATAGGAACTATATCACGAAGAATGTTGCAAAATCCATATCAGCGAATAGGAGCTATCATCAACATACTTCAGATTGGTCAGCGTATGTCGGTTTTTAAATAATTTTCTTTTAATTACATCCTCTAGTATGATGATAGGCGCTGAAGAGTTGACCTCTCCTTACAGAACACCGGCAGGGATCATATTATTTCGCATTTGCGTGCAGCTAATAGAACCATTGTAAGATGCCTGAAGAATTTTCATAACTTCAGGCTTAACACTTGTTCGGCTTCCATAGCTAAACAAAGTGAGAGGCTGCCTATGCAGCGTAAAAAAATATAAGAAAAAATTTTAACCGACTTCAAAAAATAAATAATAAGCGAGCACCAAATTAGATTTGTTTTGTTCGTAATTTTAACCGACTTCAAGGTTATGAGTTGGTAGTAGTTAAAATAATATTGTAAATAGATAAGTAGATTTAGGTAGGCATTAAGTTAAATTGTGTGTATATAGTAGAATATAAAATACTTGTAGTAGATAGGTTAAATAAGGTTTTTGTTTATTTTTATTTAGTTATTACAATGATTATTAGGTACATATTTTATTTTAAAATGTTTTATTTGTGTCAAACATCTAAGTTTGATTATTTTTTACTTTTTGGTGAGCTCCTTATTTATTTGTTGAAGTCGGTTCAATTTTTTTGTTAAAATATTTTTTAGCGCTAGATATTTACTCAAGACATTACGCAGTTTCTTATTAAGTATTACTATGGGTAAGCCAAGTAAAGGTGCAGCCCGTATGAGAAATAATAATGATATGAAAATAGTCGGTTCCTAGTTTAGGTAATATATCGGGAACCGAACCCACGACCTTCGCATGTGAGCTGAACGCTCTAGTTATTACATCATAGAATCAGTTGCCTGCAATATTTCCACGACTTCTTATATAACATGGTTTGTACTTTAAAAGAAAACCGAATGGCTTTTACACTAGACGACTTTCGATTTTCTGTCACATCAGGTTACCAATAACATTATATCCAAATATCTGATTATTTTAGATAAAAAATATTTGAAAACTATGTACATGTCTTTGAAATTTGAGGTTTTCCCTCGATTTCATGGGATTCCACAATGAGATCCTGACTTGGCTCCAATGAGACCACGTCAGAAATGCACTCTTTCGAAAAAAAAATGGAATTTTTAAAATCGGTCCAGATTTGACGGAGAAATCGGCGAACACATAAAAAAATAATACAGCCGAACATAGAAACTACTCATTTTTATGTAGTCGGTTAATAATAAAAATAACAATTACAGTTTCATTCATAGACATGTTGAATGTGAACATCTTATCTATACAAACGCGATTCGGTCTAAATCTCGTCTGTTCTTCTCAGTTTGTCTCTACTCAGAATATTATGAAAGAGACACAAACTCACTCATGATCACAAGCCCTTCGGTCGTCAAATTTCAGAGTTTCCTAACATAATAAAAACTCAATAAGACTTCAGGTTAGCCAAAGAAAATAATTCTTTAACATACAAGAAATTCGAACTTACTTACCAATATATTATACTTTAAAGGTAGGTAACTTCTCAACGATTTTATCCAATATCTGTGGTATCTTTGATATTTGGTCACAAAATAAACTTGAGATTTTGCAATTCTTTCTATGAGATATTTTTTCGGGAATATAAAAAGATTACTGGATAACCACTAGGTATGCAGATTTTATCCCTATTTGATAAGATGCATTGTCTCGATTAAGCAACTTCTTCCGCTGACCCTTTTTGACATAGATATAGAGAAGTGAACCCAAATTTGAACGGCTTCTAACAATGCTCTGATGCGTTGTTGTTCCTGGTTTGATGTCAGCAAATGAAGCATCCCATTTGACAGCAACTACGTTGTAATATCTTGAAGGTGTCAGCTATTTTACCCAACTTCGATCTGTTTCTAAAACTACTTTATGGATATTTGGTATTTTCAAAGTCTACTGTTAATTTTGCGCAATCTACATATTTAGAATTATCGATTTTTATATCACACCTAAATTCGAAATACTAGTAAATAAGATCTGATTTCGTAAACTTAGATACTGCTACAGAATCTCCATTGCCCATATTCCACCATTTGTCAAATTCTTCTTCAATGTGTCTGATCGAGCTCACCCTGAAGGTGTTGTCGACAATCCTTATTTCCAAAAATTCAGACTGTTCTGGTATAAATATCTTTCTCGGCCTGAATGTCTATTGTAATAATTCTTTGCAGTACCCCATATCAACTAAATTTGATTAAATATGAAGTGATAGGGAGGCCTAATATTGTGTGACCATAACGTTCAGCAATCTGATCATTCGACGTATCAATTCATCATTAATTTTGTTATATGTTTTTAAAAACTGTATTATTTTTAAAGCGATATCTGGAAGTTCCATTAAACCCCTTGGCGAGTTATCTTTGCACCACTTAAATCCTATATTACCTAACAGTGTACGAAGGGATGTTCTACGTCCATCAAATAACTGCATACCTGTAAGCTTTTTATGGATACTTGCCAAAGTAACAATTTTCTCTGAAATAATTGTATTAAATTAGGTTTCGATTGAATAAAATTACAGATCGTTTTTATACATTTCGCATATTTGAACTCTGATACAGCTAACATCAAGCTGATCTTGATTCGTCACCCGTTTCGCATGAAGACGGTTTCTTTTTGGTGAATTTAAGGTTATATTGGTTTTATTT
Source organism: Rhynchophorus ferrugineus (assembly GCF_030347505.1). Taxonomy (NCBI): domain Eukaryota; kingdom Metazoa; phylum Arthropoda; class Insecta; order Coleoptera; family Curculionidae; genus Rhynchophorus; species Rhynchophorus ferrugineus. The sequence continues at coordinate 80,883,525 of NW_027472580.1, read as the reverse complement.
TTTGAGAATAATATGTACTAAATATATATACTATAGAAAATAATATACTAGTGACCGCGTTCGTACTAATATTCCGTGCAGCTGCAATACGCTAAAACATATTTTCAATAAAAATCGAATACCTCTGCAACACATTGTACTGGCAAGAGGGGGCCTCCATTAAATCGTTTCTATTCCACATAATTGATTGTAGACGCAATCAGTTTTTTGACTCTGACTATATAGCGGCTTCGGCATTTTAAAACAGAGTAATAATAAGCGGCGGTTTGAAATGTATTAAAACAAAGCGCTAGAACAACATTTGCCGGTATATAACCCGTAATTATAATATATTGAAGAATTTTGCAGGCTGATTCAGTTACATGCTCTAACTTGTCATATAGTATTCTATCTCTTTTTAAATGGAACAAAGTAAGATGGAAAATATTGTCTGACTGTAAAGCGAATTTACAACTTTCGACAGGCACAAATTGATGACGTGCGTCGCTACTATTTTGAATAAATTATAAATGTTTATTTTTGTATATTGCTCAATACCATGTATTCACCTTATATACATAGCAGAGAGTAAATATAGAGGTTTAACTTAAATAGGCGAAATCGAGGAAATGTTTTGCGTGGTTCATTCAATGGCGCCCTGAGACCACTTTTTTGATTGGTTCATTTGAATTGGCCGACGAAGGCATTTGATTGGTTCATTTCTATAACGCGATTGTTTGTTTCAGTTTGTTTACGACGAAATTTTTGTGTGTCTAATATAAAATACGATTAGCATTCTTGTGTCTTAAATATAATCACTATTATTCGATTTTAATGTATCTTCATTCTCAAAAGTGTTGTGTATCCAGTGTATGTGCGGAAATAAAGAGCAGACGTAGTTTTCTTTGGAAGAAACCCAAGATAGCAAGATTAAGGATTTGCGTGACTTTGCTTTTACCTGGTAGGTATACAATTATTTATATAAAGCATTTGTGTTCATATATATTATTATTTACAGCAATATAACAGCAAGAAATTATGAATATGTTACCCACACTCTAAATCCAAAATGTGTCCAAATGAGGCAATGGTAAAATTACATTGAAGGTAAATGTAATGACACTACATGAAAAGCTTTTGTTACCCTTTAAAAAGTTGTTTGTAAAGTGCCATCAAGTTAAAACTTAATTATTTTGAAGCGGTTCATTTACTTAAAACAAATTTATATTGGTCAAGATACTTATAATTAATATTTTGGCTTAAGGCTACTTAACCGAGAAAACTTTTTCAACAAGGATGTTAATAAAATACATTAATGCAAAATAGTATAATACAATTTGCAAACCAACAAGGTGAGCTTGATTTTATAAACAAGAGATTATCATGCTTGTTTTGTTATATTGTTAATAGATGCTTAAGCTGTCTTTTTACCATAATAAGAGCACAGCAGTAATTTTGAAATATATCATGTTTTAATTTGTTGTTGCTGTTCCTTAAAGTATTACTTTTTGGTATGTTTTCTCCATTCTGACGTATATTATACGATTTAACTGTTTTAATTATCCATTCCATAATTTTCGCAATAACATTGTAAAAATAATAATAACTTTCCTCTATACATTTTTGTGTTGAACAAGTAGGTAAAATATGTAGGTGCTGCTTTGCTTTCAGTATGAGGCAACAATAAGATAGAAACTTTAATACATCTTATTTGAATTGATAGTACTAAAAATATATAAAAAGGGGAAGAGCTATAGACAATTTTGATTATGCTTCCCACTAGATATGTTATGTTTTCAATTTGACTGCAGCCATTTTTATATCACCATTTAATTATGTTTCATTTATATATTGATATTTCATTATTTTTTAATTATATACATTATATATATATATATATATATATATATATATATATATATATTTAACTTTCTGATATTATATAATATTTGTATTTATACAGAATTTTATATTAATAAATGGTTTTGAAAAATTATATTTTGGTTTTATTTAAAATTTAATTGGTCAGCAGAATGTGACGTCTGAGGTTAGTCACGTGATACGAATGAAATCGGCAACTAATGAAATGCTGTCCTTATAAAATAATTTATTACAGGTGCCTGTAATGGTAATTTAAATATGATAAATGGTAATGGTAAAATGACGTTCTCAGCGCCTTTCTGCTGAGACCACGCAAAACGATTCTGAAATTATTTGAATTAAGTTAACACTGTATATATTACTCTATGATATATAATTATCATAAATTAGCAATAGTTGTTTTACGCATAATATTGGTATATTTTATCTTATTTGACATGAATAAACCCAATATAAGTAGATAAATATTTGATTTTTCGGTATTTTGGTTTCAAGAATCAATATCAAAAAGTATTCTTTCAGTGAGCATTAATACACTTCGTGGACTGCCGCATTCTACGTCTCATAAGCAAAAATTTAATGAAGCAAGAACCAATTATGATTGATTCTACAAAGTGAGCTTTCAATAATATATTTTTTGAGCTCCTATGGACATCCCATTTGTTAAAATGTAGCATTAAGTCAGTTTTCCATTTCCTCATGTCAAATGTAAATTGTCTGTAAGTAAAACATGTCAAGGTGTCTGAAGAAGTTGTTTTTATATACAATATGTAGTTCGAAATATATGGGAAAGTAAAAGTCAATCAATACCTATTTCTCAAATTTTATGCTAAGAAGGATTACTCGATATTAATATTATTTCTCATTCATGTATTTCAGTGGCTAATGTTACCGGTGAGAAACTGACCCTGACCAAAGTAAAACGAGACTACATGGGGACCTATCTGTGTATCGCATCGAATGGAGTACCGCCATCAGTGAGCAAACGGATATCCTTACTCATACAATGTAAGTAAAGCGTATTGATTGTTCCTCGTAACAAAGCGGATTTAAGTCCTGCCGCGCATAAATACGATGGAGTTGAGACTGCAACATCGACTCCATAAGCCCACTATTTGGCCGAGCGCCCAAAGACCGGAGAAAAATTTAGCGACTCCGTTAATATTTAATACAGAGCCCCATAGTCCCTGTTTCGCTGCGTCGTCTTCATCCAGACGGTACAGGAATAAGCGATCCCAGGCGACATTTACTTTTACAACGTCTCTCCGAAAAATATTGTTTATAATCTACTTAAAACTGCTACCGAGATAGATCAATACATATGGTTATATATAATGAATCTGCATAATTTTGACAATGTGTTACTAAATCAAATTTTACTGAGAGGAGATATTTTTCGGATTGGTTGTTCAAGATTATGACAACACGAAAAAGACAATTTTTCATTCAAGTTTATTTTGGAGGACATTTCGATGTCGAAAAACTACACTGTTCTTGAAATCCTGTTTTTTCTTAACAATTTACAAGCGCGTACTTCTAATAGAGGTAACAGTTACAATTTAACGGTCTTCTTCAGTCTCGAAATCACTAAAGATTAAAGGAGAAATAATATAAAGATAAAATGGAGGTGTAAGAACCTAATCAAACATTCCTATTCCGATATTAACATTTCTAGACCATAGGCAAGATATCCAAATTTAAAAGCTTGTTATCAAAATATCTCCACTTCTTAACAGCAGGAATTAAGGTATCTAGATTTATGATGATTACAATGCTCTACAGTAGGAAGACAGAATATATATATATATATATATATATATATATATATATATATATATATTCTGTCTTCCTATTGTAGTATATATACCCTTCAAGGGTGATGCTGCTTATAGCGACCCTTCAACTTTTCAATACCATTTTTGTAGTACGATTTGTCCTTTACTTCAAAGTAGGCCCCAGTTTCGGCGATCACCTCTTCATTCAAAGAAAAATTTTTCCCAGCGAGCATTATTTTGAGATTTGAAAACAGCAAATAGTCGCTGATGTCGGTGGATGGTTGGAGATTTTTCATCGTTTTCAATGACTTGTGACACGGTGCATTGTCTTGGTGAATCTGCTGTTCCTTTTTCTTCAAATGCGGCCGTTTTTCAGCGATTTTGTCCTTCAAACGGTACAACAACGCTATGCAATAGCCGCTCCTTCGTTTTACAGGTAGTCAATGAAAATTATTCCATGTGCATCCCAAAATAGAGACGCCATAAATTTTCCAGTCGACTGTTGTGTTTGCGCATGCTTTATAGCGGGCTCATCGTATGTAGTCCACTCGGATGACTGTCTATTGGACTTCAGAGTGAAATGATGGAGCTATATCTCATCCATTACCACATATCGATGCAAAAAACTCGGATTTATTACGCTTGATGATCTTCAAACACTGCTCCGAAGCATCGACTCGTCGTTGTTTTTGGTCAAAAGTGAGCTCGCGCACAAAGCACCCACTTTACACAAAGCTTTCTCATACCAAATATTCGTGAATAATATGATGTACACATTCAATTGATATCTTTTGAGTGTCTGCTATTTCATTCAATTTCAATTTATGGTCATTCAAAATCATTTTGTGGAGTTTTTAATCTTTTCGTCGATAACAACCTCTTTTGGGCGTCCACTGTGTTCACCGTCTTTGGTGCTCATTTCACCACGTCTAAACTTAACATACCAATCCTTGATGGTTGATTTTCCTGGGGCAGTGTTCGGAAACTCGACATCAAGCTAAGTTTTTGCTTCAACTGTATTTTTCCCTTCAAATGCAATACTTTATCAACACGCGAAATTCCTTTTATCCATTTTTTTCACAATAACAAAAGTTGTTTCACTCAAAAGGATATAATTCAAAAACTAACGATCAGACAGCTATTAAATTTATACACGCATCCTTTGAGGGTTTGGGCTAACTAAAAAACATATGAATTCAGTAGCGCCAACATTTCAATTGATCTGTTCGTCTCAAAGGTATTTATTGTGAAAAATTTATACAATACAGATCAATTGAAATTGAATCATTTTCTATTTTTCCCCACCTGGCAACATGGCAACCTCTCATATTATGTCTAAAGAACTTTTTTGGTCTGGCAGCTATGCAATCATTGTTCGTATTTTCGTGCTTTTTTATATATAGTATTTGGAAACCGTGTCTCAACCAAACAATGAAACATCGATGACGCGAGATGCAACAAAGTATCTTTCGTAATTCTTGCAGCACATTGCTGAGCGTTATCATGCAAGAGCATGACTGTGATGATGAGGTATGTATTACTCACTATTGCTGGTATATTTCACAACAACATATCGTTTGGTTGGTTCGGTGTCGATAGAGATGACTCTCCTGAGCTAATCCATGATATTTGCACTCGAACTTGAACTTGGCCTGATATTCGGGCCTGAAAATTCCTTGTCTTTGATTGTTGACGTTGGTGGTCCTTCATAACGTTTTTGGTCATTGGGATCAAAATCACCAATTTTAAAAGTTGAAGCTACAACCGACAATTATGATAGAATGTGGCAACATCATGATATGTATCTAAAAATGGACTTGAGCTGTAGATTGTAAATTGTAAAATCAAATAGCAAAAGTCATGAATGTTGAAACTGTAGTGTTTCCATAATTACGGCCCCTATACACTGAATAACTCAATAAGAATAAATGGAAAATTACTATCTTTTGTTGAGAGATGTCAAAATCATCGAACTTGATACTTAAATTAATTTACTTGGTATTTACCCAATAATCAAAATACCCAATTTACTTGGCATTTTCATCGTCTGTTAACCTATCAAATAATTAATCGTAATCTTAAAGGTAAATATGAAAGTCAATACCTACTATTCCCATATATATAATTAAAAGAAGCTTCAAACAACTTTTTTTTCATGACTATAATCAGCAAAACAAACGACGAAACCCAAATTTATAAATAAAAAAACATAAGCATCTTGAAGATACAATAAACAATTGTCATTCGTATTAATATGTCATCAATCTTTCTGGATACAGCTACCTTAAACAATAATAACCAAATACCAAAACACTTTCTATTTAAAAAATCTCTGATTGTCGGCAGCAAAACGAGTAGCAACCTAAAGCAAAATAGAAAAAAATCGAAACCGACGCTTTCCTCGCCAAACGACAAATTTCAAAACGAAAGCCGTCGGCGTAATGGTGAGGAAGAGAGATGTCCTTGGTCGTATGAGACGCGGAGACTTGCCATCCGCCTAATGCTAATTTGATTTCTCCAAGCAAATTAAAAGGAAAATTTCCGCCAGCTTACTTCTAACGTCTGACGGCTTTTTTCTCCCCCATCTTCAGAGTGCTCCGCGGAAGGCATCGCGTTTTTTTTTCTTCCCGCATCTCCACCTCTCCGTCGCGTCTTCTGGCTAAAGACGAAATTAGAAGGATAAATACGGGAAACAACTTTGAGTTCGTCGTTATGAAAACGGTTAAAAAGAAACGGTTAATTAAAAATAGACTTCTTACAGTTTAAGTTTTGAATTTACTGAAAATTGAATAACAAACAAAAGATGTGTCGCGTGCGAGATGGTCCAATCAGTTCCGAACCATTTCATTTACGAATTTCACATGCAGCCAAAAGTGCGATGTCAACAGTACGTGATATACGGGGCTGATGATCGATGCTGGCCGGTGCGTGGGCTTGAGTTAATGTGTCGCATAACGTAACACCTCACCTCTGAAGAAGATGACAATGAAGTTGGCATGGGCTTCGTCCAGCATCTCGTCTTGGTGGACCCCATTCTTGGCAACACAGGTTACAATGAAACAAGAAACACTTCATAAGTAAAGGCCAAGTCATTTGATTGTAAGAGTAGTGAGTTTGCATCTTTGTGAGGCAAACTGCATGATTTCTTTTCGCAACTAACAAATAAACTCATAAGTTATGCCCCCAAATAGGCAACAGTAAAACAGAATAAAATTGTTTGAAAAGAATCAATAATATATTTTGGTTTTTTAATGCGAACTGCATAAACTTGCGATCTATTTTGGAAATTTAACATGTAAGACACTATGCATATTTTTTCATTTGTATAATTGTTTAATTTTATTTATCGTTCCTTTTATACCTTTATGAAAATTTTTAGAGTCATTATGATAATCGAAAATAAATTATTCTCGTTCATTAAGCGGCGATACAGCAATAATATTTTTGCATATAATAAACTTTGTTTTAGGATATAGAAATAGCAACATTTGCATAGAAATATTTGAGCTGGTTTTCTAATAGTTTTCTGACGTAAGGAGGAGTTAAGGCAAAAGCAGAGTACACCTGTTGGTGTACACATTAAGTGCTGTCACCAGAAACATATTTCTAATAATACTACGTACATAAGTTCTTCATTACTCACTGTTTTTTTCATTAATATTTATCAATGCTTTAAAATATTGTTTGAATGGACTTGAATGAATTATTAGTAAGTTAAAATGCTATTAATATTTAATAATTTCTTCTATTTATCCTATTTGTTCCTTCTATGCAGATTCATTATAACCACTGCATATTTTCATTACTTCGTCACTGTATTCATATAGTCTTTTATCCATATTTCGCAACTAAACTATTTATAACAAAAAACAATAAATACACCAGGCTGATTAATAGAATAAGTTCTTTAACTATTTTTTTTCTATGGCTTTAGTTAGTTTATTTATTTCTACTTGGTCTTATTTCCCACGTGGGAACTAACAACTCATCAACAAATGAGCCTTTTGAAAATTAATTGATTTAACAAACAAATTAACGTATTTATTAAGTTCAATATTCGGTTAGTGCTTTGTTAAGAAATGCATTTACTAACGAATCTTAATGAATCAAAAACTAGTACCACTAAAATCTACAGAAAAAATTAATACATTTTAGAATTATCTCCAGTACAATGATAGACTATGTCTTCAGAATCGTATCAATGCTATATGTCTAAGTAAGAACCTTTTAAGTGAGAGTTTTTCCTAGCAGTTCTCTGTTCACCAAACATTAAATTAATTCAAAAGATGGTTTCGAAATTCTAAATACCTTGTACAGAAAGAAGACAAACCATTCTTGTTATTCTCATCTCCTCGTATATCTCGTGTGTTTCTTTTACAGCTGTTTATATATCCGAATAAAGCGGGTATATTAATTTGTTCTCTCTACAAAAGATGTAAAATATTATCTTAAGTGATCATACTATTCTTTATGGTTATTTACTCAAACTTACCATAACTCTTTAATAGATCCAACACTACGGGAATAATACAAACCCTTAAGTAACGCTGCTTAAGAGATGTTACATATATTACGTAGATTTACCTACAACAAACACGGCGAATAATCAACCATATACGATTTGGAGCTGACACGGCGTCGACCAGAGCCTAAAATATTTGTGCCACCAATCTTACAGCTATTTCTGGTTCCTACATTTGCGCGTATTTCGTAATTTATTTATTTGTAACGCATATTACACAAATACTTTAGGCCTCAAGACTCTTTAATACTCGATAAGCTTTAACTGTGCCAAATCTTACAAATCTAGGTCGGGGGCAATTTCATCAAAAACGCAGACAAAATTTTCTCTAAGCCGATTAGTATATAAATTGTCCGAATTTTACTACTAAAAATATGCAAGAATCTAAAAATGCTTACAATTCTCACTTGAAAATGAATATAAAATTATTCTTTTTTTTTAATTTAACGAACACTTCAACAATACTTAAGTGAATTCTTGAATTCCACAAACGGTTACTTCTTTATTTCCAACATGTCGAGCAAATAATCAAGAGAGAACGGACTTTTCAATCAGCCAACCGTCGACTAAATGATATTATGAAACTTTTGCAATAATAATCTGAAAAGTAACTTCGGAGAAAAAGTGCGAAAAGCGAGAGGGCTTTTAAATTTCCAGTTCGGACTTTCGAGACTTTCATCTTAACGGAAATTCATCGAAAATTAATCTTTTCTATAAACGAAAACGAACTATTCGGATTTTGTTTTTCTCCTCTGATTCGCTACGTTTTATTTTGTTTCGTTACTTTTTTTTCGAGCGAGTTCGATTCGAGGTTTACCGCGAAGAAAATGGCGGATTCCATATTCCGAAAATCCGTTTGGCGTTCGCGATATTAGTTAAGCTTAACTGCGAGGGCGAAGGGACGGGAAATTGTATTTATTTCCAGTTAAATTACGTTTATTTGTTATTGACAGTTTGCTGATATTCAATACATTAGCCCGTAAATGTTTCGCGAATGTTCTATTAAATCGAAACGTAAATAATATTTGTAAATAACGGATGGATTTATGTCAAAATATTACGTTTGTTTCCAATTAGTCCATTGTCAGAGTTTCAGTTATGTTTGCAGAAGATAGAAAAGTATTTACTAACTGTCTATTTGCTGTATTTGCTATAAATAGAATATTTTTTTGAATATCAACATTTTGTTTACAGATAATATTTAATTTGGATAAAAATAGTTAAGTTGTTATATTTTATTTTCATTGCTTTAGCATTACTCTATAGGTTGCATAAAGAATTTCAATATCAATACGATCGAAACGGTTCATCGAATGTTAGAAATGAGGACATTTAAATGACCTAGGCATACCTAAAATTCAGTAGCTGAAAAAGCTACCTAAAGTCAGATTGCGTGAACATAAAAACGTTGTAATACTATAATGGTATTCGGCAACAGTGAACTTGTACGGGGATAGAAAGACCCTTTGAACTAGTACAGTCAATTGTTGTTAAGTTAAAACAACGGGATACATCCATCAAATCTTAATTAATTTAATTCAAATTAATTTGAATTAATCTTAGATATGGTCATAGAGTAACAGTTCAATTGAATAATCCCCGGCCTGACACATAGATGGCGTCACCAGAATTAAATCCATATGTTGTTTAGTTAGTCCTAACTCTCAAAACATGCGTATATAAATTTGACAGGGGTCGGATCATTAGTTTGTGAATTATATCATTTTGAGTGAAGCAGCAACTTTTGTTATAAAAAGGAATTTCGCCTGTTGATAAATATTGCTTTTTAAAGGGAAAAAATACAGTTGAAGCTCTAGACACTGCCCCTGTAAAATCAACCATCAAGGATTGGTATGTTAAGTTTAGACGTGGTGAAATGAGTACCGAAGACGGTGGACGCCCAAAGGAGGTTGTTATCGAACAAAACATCTAAAAAATCCATAAAATGATTTTGAATGACCGTAAATTGAAATTGAATAAAATAGCAGATACTCTAAAGATATCAACTGAACGTGTACATCACATCATTCACCAATATTTGGGTATGAGAAAGTCCTGTGCAAACTGGGTGCCGCGCGAGCTCATTTTTGACCAAAAGCAACGACGAGTTGATGATTCGGAGCAGTGTTTGAAGATGATAAAGCGTAATAAACGCGATTTTTTGCGTCGAAAGTGACAATGGATGAAACATGGCTCCATCATTTCACTCCGAAGTAAAATCGACAGTCATCCGATTGGACTGCACACGATGAACCCTGTCCAAAGCGTGAGAAAACTCAACAGTCGGCTGGCAAGGTTATGGACTCTGTATTTTGGGATGTGCATGGAATAATTTTCCTTGACTATCTTGAAAAAGGAAAGACCATCAACAGCGACTATTACGTAGGGTAATTGGACTGCTTGAAGGACGAAATCGCCGAAAACGGCCGCATTTGAAGAAAAAGAAAGTGCTGTTTTACCAAGACAATCCTCCATGTCAAACATCCATGAATTGAGCTTCAAATTACCTTCTCGTCCTCCGTATACTCCAAGTCTGGCCCCCAGCGACTATCTCCTGTTCTCAGATCTCAAAAAAATGCTCGCCGGGAAGCAAGGGACAAATCGTACTACAAAAATGGTATCGAAAAGTTGGAGGGTCGCTATAATTTTTCACCCTTGAAGGGAATTATGTTTAAAAAAACAATTTTGCCACAAAAATGTATCTTACTATCAGTTCAACTAATTGTTACATCTTTCCCTGAAATAAATTAGTTTTAAGTAAAATTAATTTTTTTGTTTCATAACTTGTCTCCGTCGTTGGGGTTTCAGAAAAATCATATGGTCTTCTTTTGGAATTAATTCAATTATTCGGAATCAAGATGACGTTTGATTGAAAGTCATTTCACAGTTACTCGAAGCATTCCATAGTCAAGCAGTGTTCTAGTAAAAGAATAACACTTGAAACTATAAGACCACAATTGATGGACTGAGGACATTCAAAAACCATAGCTATAAACTGTTACAATTAGAGCACATCTAAACTTTGAAAAACTAAACAAGTGCAAAAGTTACTAGCACAAGAATCGCAGTTCAATGTATAAAGACACCAAAGTCGGAATGAAGTTTGGAGGCACTAAAACTTGTAAAATCATTCCATATATACCCTATACTACTACTTGGATAAAATAGTGCTATTCATAAGATCATAAGAGACAAACTTGTGGAGGAAAATACAGGCAGTACTCAATAAAAATGTTACTACAATAAGCTATCCAAATGGAAAACTACCTAGTATATCCTTTTTATCATTTCTTTCAGTACAAGGTGTTGATGTGATATGATGAGTCAGACGTTTAAATATATATTTTAAATATACAATATTAAACCAAGAATAAAAATTTTGTTATTTTAATTCTTTCGCTTTTCATTACTTGTATACATTTAATAAAAAAATAGTCTGTATAAATATGTGCAAACTTAGAATATTTTTTGTTGGCCAAACAGTGTAATTTTTCTAATTATATTTATGGGTTTCTACTTAATTATGATTATTTAATAAATGTTGTACGATTTAAAGTAAATTTGTATATGAAAAAATGAAAGTAAGTAAGCCACTGTATACATTTTAATTTAAAAGAAACTTTTTTTATTGCGACCACACTACGAGGGATAAAAGTATATCTCGACCATTCGAAAATAAAAAAAGTCTCCTCGGACTTTCCGCCCGATTATTTTTATATTAATTACTTAAAAGGATTATCCGGTTTCAGTTCCACCATCTGTCTGGATCCAGTATCAGTTAATTGGCGCCTATGACGGCCAGAAAATCACCTTGGAGTGCCATTCTCAAGCTTTTCCCAAGTCTATTAACTACTGGTCCAGGGAAAATGGCGATATTATTCCCCACAGTAAGTGTTTTAATAGCCTTCTGCTTTTTTTCCTATCTTACCCACTCTTTCGGCTATTTTCTTCATTTTTTTTTCGTTTTCCTTCGCTTTCATCTTACATTCATTTCCATAATGGAAGCACATTTTAAGTTTGTACTAAATGATACATTACAAAGCAATTACCTTAATTTTCTATCATTATTATTTCGCGTAGCTTGCTTTAAATACAATTTTATATATTATACAATTTTATATATATATATATATATATATATATATATATATATATATATATATATATATATATATATATATATATTAGCTCTGTCTTGGTTAAAGGCAATGATATCCTATTCATCTGCTTCAATAACATTAGTTATCTACAATAAACAGTTCATTTAAATGAAAAATAACTCAGATATTTTATACTATCACTAACTCATGGCGATTAGATTTTGTTATAAAGTGAATGAAGAAGAAGCTGAAGAAGCTTCCTATGTAAAATTTTTCAATTCTAATTAATTGGTCAATAGTTCTGTTCTTTGGGAAAAAAACCTGGCCATTTTATGATTTGAAATATTTTCTTTTATTTAATATAATCTTCTATAATTGGAACTTGAAGTTAGAATTCAAAAAATTGTTAAAGATACGCTATTATGGCTGCTATTACTTTTTCAATGAATATCGTTCTCCGTACATATAATTGTTGCGATAAATATATAGGATGAGTTAAATACTGAAAATTACGCATTTTAGTGTTTTTTGTATTATATTGAACTCGGTGAGAGTGTGCGTTGCCTTGATTTTTCAATCAATCACATTTTTTTACTTAACTTGTTCCAAGTGCTATATATTATATACCATAAGTATAAAGGGTTTCGGATCTAAGCATCCAAAAGCTGTTTATAAGGTAATTTGGGGCTGAACACAAATCCGCAGCCAGTGTTTTTGAATTGGTTCTAGTTTTCCAAATATTAAATTAATTCGCTATTTTACTATTTTTGATCATTAACGTATATTTATTGAATTAAAAAGTATATATCATAAATTTATACAGATTTAACTCAATCTTTTATACTACTAGGGACCTGCTTCACACATTAAGATCCAACAGTAGTCGCTCGTTATGATTTCGTCCCAAAATCCCTGGCAACACCTTTCGGCTTATATCTTGTTCTTGTTATATATTGTTGTTATGCTGTATATCCTGTTTGACTATATCTTGGTGTAGCCCCTTTCCTTAGTCAACACAAAAACAATAAAACATACATACAGCATTCGCATGTTATTTAAAACTTGCTACAACTATATTCTTTAAAAAAACTTTGAAGAACTAGAGCTTATATTTCTTTCTTTTCCATATTCTTTTCTCTTAACTCAAGATCAGTATCAATTAATCATAAACCATGATTACCAATTAACTGTTATTCGTTAATATTTTATCAATTTACATTTGGTTTCAATTATAATTTCTTATTTCTGTTAATCTCTGAGGCGCAATATCAATTACAAATTTTTTATTATAATATTGATAATAAAATATCAGTTGCAGACTTTCCATCTCCATCAAATGCTTATTTTACAAGATGTGAATTCGGTCCGTACTCCTCTACGGATCTAATATCTACTTCAAGTTCCTTACACCCAACCAGATCAAACGGCTTCAAGTTTTCCAAAATGAGCTCCTCAAGAGAATCTTAAACTCTCCATGGTTTGTCAGAAATAATCAAATTCATAGGGAACCTGACACTCCACTTCCACTCCACCTGACTTCCCACTTGATATCTCAATCATTCCACAAACAACAACTCAGGTCAAGCTTTTTTGGAAACGCGCTTGTTCGTGTGCTGGTCGACATGTTGGGAGTTTAGCACCGCGTCATCGCTAAATTCCTCTCTTTCCCCAAGCTGAAACGACCTCATCTGTCGCTGCAATCATAACTTTTGCCCCCATACGACAGTATCCAGTCCTGTGTTAACTCAAGCACGCGAAACAATAGAATCGCCGGGTCCTCGTGCCCAATAACGGCTGCCCGATCATCGGGTACCATATCCCCATTGGTAAACCCAGAGGCAGTCCCACATAACCCGGTCCAACTTGTCACTCCAGGGCAAGTCTCTGCGACCAGGTATGCGTCATGGATTCCAACGCCTGGTTTTAGGCCAGAACAAAAAAAACATATCAGTTAAGAAATTGTAGTATTTAATTGAACTATATAATTATTTAATAATTATTGGATATAACATTGATAGATTAATTTGATCGTTAACTTTCTCTATTCTATGGATCTTAATTCCAGATTATTTGCTCGCAGCTGCAATGTAAACTTAAAATTTATAGTAGCTTAATAGCATATACACTTTATTGAAAATTATGCCATCGTTTGTACCCTACTACTTGTTTTCCGACAAATCCCAATAAGGATTATAGAAAGACTACAATTAATTGGTAAACACAAGGTTACGACACAAAAGACTAAGCTTTAAAGCATTTAAACTATTATAATCTTAGATCTATAAAATATTTTATTTTATCATATCAGTAAACTACAAACTACAATTTTAAGAAGTATCAAAATATTAATTCTGTTAAGTTTGCGGTCAGTCTGAAAGTTGTTCGAAAGCAATAAATCAGAGCAAATGAAGTAAACTACTCGCTTGAAAAGTTGTGTGTAAAACGAGAAGTATGCCGGAGTTTCTTTCGCATGCTACTTATTGATTTTCCCTTCTTGTATGACTCCACCTGGAGCAAAAGCAATAAAACCCTCCTGGAGGCATCGTAAACTTCTCACGACACGTCCTTGTCTTTAACTACACTCCAGTAACCCTTTATTTAATATTTCAGTTAAAAAACATCGGTTACCGACACCCGAAGGCGTAGTCTTGCACACGCCTGAATAATTCATAAAGGTTTTTTTGATTTACACCCGCCGTTCTTCATATTCCAGGTGCAAAATACGTTCCAGAAATTATCGGCGACAACTACAAGGTTCATATGAAGTTGACCATCAATTATCTAGCGCCGGAGGATTACGGCATCTACAAATGCATATCGAAAAACTCGCTGGGAGATATGGAAGGATCAGTTAATGTTTACAGTAAGTGTATAGCGCTGTGGTATTGACCACAATTATTGAATTAAATCTCAATTTATAGTTAATGTTGTGTCTGTCTCAATAGACTAAAGAGAAGAATAAATTGATGTGATTACTTTACCAAAATTTGTTTTGACAATATTTTCAATATTAGATCAGAAATATATATGACATATAATATTAATTACAGTAGCAATATATATAACATCTAAGACTCACTAATGGCGTTTAGTTAAATCTAATTTCTATTAAGTTTTAATAATCATTAAAGTATTTTTAAGTTTATATTTCAAAATCACTGAACATTATAACAAAATTAGTATGAGTATGATAATTTTCAAAACTTCAGCAACTTTAGAGCAAATTATTTTTATTAGAAACTCATACCCCAAAAAAATAACTATCTCAAATATATATTATCAAGTTGCGAAACCGACAAAGAAATTAATATGTCCTTACGGCTTCTCAATCTTCTTTTTATTTAAACTATTAGCTTTGACGATAACTTGCTGAAGTTAGTCAAGATGGCCAGCGCTATTCTGTTGTCCGAAACTATTGTACGCAACTCTAACAATGTGCAACATTAGCATGATAGTTAAAACTGTTTTCTTAAAAAGAAAAACTGCGAAGAACTATAAATTTTTTTTTCTTAACTCAAGATTAGTAACTATAAATCATAAACTTATCTATTAACTGTTCTTTGTTAATACTTGAAATTATCGTTACATTATATGTATTACGATATGGCGCATTATCAGTTACAAACTTAATTATAGTAATACAATTTTAATTAAATAACTGTAATATTTGTTTCAAATGGCGAATAATGATGGTAACATTGATCAACTATTTCTATCGCACTTAAATCCAGATTATTTACTCTGGGCTGAAATGTTAGCATAGTTACTCTCGAAAAACTTCAATGTAGTTGCATCTACGTATATGGAAGCCATGTTCTACAATAAAGCTATGTTTTTTGGCAAAGCAAGACAAAGACAGTACAATAATCATTTAAGAATTATTGGCAGTTCTTGCTATTGCAGTTTTTGTCCTTATAGCAATTTGGAAAAAACTGAATATTATTACTTTTTGAAGAAATGTTGAATCATGTTAGTAACATTTAAAACTTTCTGGACATAATTAATATCTGAAGAAATAAGGGGCTCTTGTTACTTCTATTTTCTGATGTAATATGTTCATACCATCATTTATATCAGATGACACCCAAATAATTTATTTGTCAAATTAATTTTTTTTTCTAATAGCAGTTAATTGTTTTGTATAATATTTCATTATAATAAGACATACGTTCTATTACATGAGGGCGTCTTATAAATGAGTTTTAACTATTCAGAATTAAATTTAGTGTGCTTAAAATCAACCAGCAACAACAGGGCATTTCGTGCAAATAGAAAGCACATATATTACTAATTAGTGTATATTTTGGTTAAAAAAATTTCGGTTTAACAATGAAAGACTGCGAGTTTTTATTAAAAATTTGTCCAATTTTTCTTCACAATCTCCATTTACTTCAATACACTTGTTCCTGTGAAAATATTCATCTAAGGAGCACTCTCTTTTTTCATTGGATGCCAATAGCTTAGAAACGAAGCTCTTCAAGTTTATGGAAAAATAGAAGTCTAAGGAAGCTAAATAAGGAGAATCAGAACGAACGAGCATATCGTAATTCAAATTCCGCTATTTTCTCATATTCAACTCCACCTTGTGTAAACTTGCGGTATGCTAATAAAAAACTATTTGTTCTGCTTCAAACTGAACCTCCTCTCGCGAGTTTTGGTGCCCAGCTGATCAAGAGAGTCGGAGTAATATACATCTGTAATCGCCCCTTCTGTGTAAAGTATTTACCACAAGTCTTACCGTATGAATTTTAATATGAATTAGTATCAGTAAACAGAGTTATAACTGTTTAAAATTATAAAGTTAATATTCTTAAAACTAAACAGCAACAATAAACCTTCAACTTCAAATAGATAGAGAGCACATAGGGAACTAATTAGAGTATATTTTATATTAAATAGGACTATGATCTTTCCGGCAACCGACATATTTGGCGCTGATCCAACGGCTTCTACCTGCTAGTTTGACTGCTAATTTTCATTTATGGGACTGCTGTTGCCTTATGTAGACATACGTACTGACAAATATCCGCACAAAATTGCTCGGATGCTATTTCGAGCAGTACCAATTGAGGAACATATTACTGAATATATTTTATAAAATATTAAATAGGACTATAATCTTTCTGGCAACCGACATATTTAGAGTTGATCCAACGGTTTCTACCTACTGGTTTGACTGCTAATTCTCATTTATGGGACTGCTGTTGCCTTATGTGGACACACATACTGACAAATATCCGCACAAAATTGCTCGGATGCCATTTGAAGTATTCCCAATTGAAGAGAATATTACTGAGAATAAGGCTAGCGCATTTGCTTTTGATCGGCATTCAGTAAATGATACCTAATTATTCTTTTAAAATATTCCACACCTTTTTTCTTTCAACATACCCGCAGCATCAGCTATCACACTCACCTATCCACCAATACAACACTATACTATATATAGTTTTGTGGTGTGTTTGCGGTTGCAAAACATTAGTCATGTAGATCTTCTTCAAGGTACGTGCGACCATGTTCAAATTCAAGTGCCCACCTTTTTAATTGTTGATTTGGAAGGAGCACACTCCCCGTAACACTTTTATCTTCGTAAAACACCTGTTGAACATCTTTAGGAGTTAACCTATCCAAGGCGTAGAAGTTTCAAAATTTCAACGAAAGACGTTCAGTGTAAAAATCCAGGTAAAAAACTTGAAAAAGTTGAGTTTGACTTGAAACTTCATATGAACTAATAACTGATAAACCTCGATAGACAACATATATTTTTATGAATCGAAGAACTTTTCACATAACCTATACACAGAACATTAAATAATAATTTTTGTGTATTATTTTTTTATATATATTTTAATAAATTAGATAATTAAATACATTAAAATATTAATTTTCTTTCAGAAATACCTCATCCCAATGCAGCTGTACCGACCAAAATCAAAAGTAAGTATAGTCAGATGAAGTTTTTTTCAGTACAGTTTAAAATTGCATCGTAAATTACTTATTTAATGATGCAAGCAAAAACCATTAATTCTGCGGGGAGATAACGGTAATAGATCTGTTTTCTGTCTGATGGTTATACGCTTTACAATGTTCATTCGTTTTCCAAATTGATTCTACTCGATTTGTTCCCATTTATGTCATATAGTGCGTTACAAAATTAAAGATTTCGATTGATATACGATAGACAACTATTGACATTATATATATTTAATTGTTATTATAGTTTGTGATCCCGACAGTTTTTGTAGTAATAGTTTTTTTACACATTATTTAAGATAATAAATTTGAAGTTCGAACACGCTAGAAATATATTTTATGCTTATCTAGTAAAAAACCAAATAAATTTGGTAATTTTCAGAAATTAACAATTTTACTTGCAAAAATGACATATTCAAGTATTAAATTATGATCCTGCATAGTCATAATGTGTTCAAAAACCCACACCTCAAGCGTCCAAGCCAGAATTCTCCTTTTGTTTTTGGAGAAAGTTGCTGGTAGAACATACATTTTGTATCTACTGAGTTAAGGGCTTCTTTCCCTATTATGGCAATTAGCTTAGTGTCTGAATCAAATTCCTGTCTATCACTTCATTGTAGTTTTATGTTTTCTTATTTCTATATTTTTTCTGTTATTTGCCTTTACTTTCTTCGTACATCTCGTACAAAAGTTGAATTTTTTTTCCTGCAAATAACGTTCCTGTAGGGTTTCTAAGTAACATTTTAACCCTATGTTTTTTTTAGAAATGCTTACGTCTTACCCATATTTTACCTGCTATGTCAGATTTACGAAATATATTTTGCAAGTTGTTACGCTCTGCCAGCACATATGCTAATCTTCGAATATCAGTCCTAATCCATAAAATTTACTTTCCATCGTCACAACATATTCCACTAAAACATTTTTCAACTGTGTATCTAACATTGTTTGTTTTGCCTAATATTGTAGCAGCTGCGTCTTCTGGAGTAAGTTCAATTCAATCAATCAATATTAAGCATTGTAAAGTCATTCTTGGTACTTTACTAAATTTTCTGGTTTTAGGATACCCATCTTCTCCTTGCGAACCATTTTTATGGCTTTAACCATTTCTCCCAGATTCCAAATTCTCGTTCATTCTTTTGATATTGTCGTTACTATTCTGGAAAAGTAATATAAACCAACATTAAAAGCAGATGTTCTGCGACCTAAGCACTAGTATTTGAATATGGACTAACCAACCTTGACCTTGTACTTTACAAGTCATACATTTAGTCAATTGGAAAACATAAAATTAAACTTATTTCCAATAAATAAAATATATTGTTACTGTGTTTAGCCCTAATTTTGTTTATGAAAAAATACTATTTTACGTACTCGCACTGAACTGAGGAGATAGAGTGATTGAAATGAAATTGTTTTTAGTCCATTTTAATACTCTAGCCTATACCTAGCTACTTTCATCTACTTATAAAGAACCGAAACATTATTTTGACAGCTTCTATGCAATCAACCACTATCTTTAAATGGTAATAAAATGAATATCAATTTAATTAGCAAGTTTTAAATTCTCGAGGCTAATAATAAGCAATGGTGTTCATTTTACATAAATTACACTTTCCTAGAATAAAAAGTTATTGAATATCTATTTAACTGTTGGTGAACAAGCAATTTTGAATAAAACTTCCAAAATACCAGAATTATTTAAAATAATTTGATCTTTCTCTTGGCAAAAAGTTCCTTAAAATTGTTGGCATAAGTTACGTTATGTCGAAGAAAAATATAGAAATATAAAAAATATATTTTTATAGAACACGTCGCGTTCTTTCGTTCCCGGATCCCCGGGGATCGTACTCGACGAAAAGGTTTCGTCTGACGCCCAATGTCAGCGACATAAACTTTACTGCTGCAGTCTGGAAGGCGTTTTTCCGTTAGACAGGACTCGTATATTTAATTTGATCTTTCATATGCGACATTCAATCTTTCGGTTGGCGTTTCACTCGTCATTTGTTTCGCTCCAGCGAAAATGCAGCAAATGGTTGTTTAAAGGTGTTTTTGATATTCTAATTTAGCATTTACTTAAATGTCGTATTAATTTTGTTTAGCCGACTTGGTGGCGCAGTAGTAAAGGCGATGGAACGGTCCTCCTACTGTTGCGATAGCCGTGGGTTCGAATCCTGCTGGGGCATGGTCGTAAATTTATGTTTGTGATGGTTTAAAATTTGTGAATGTTCTAGGCAAGAGTGTAAAATCCGACAAGAAAAATGATCCCAGTTACGCCAGTAACCAGGATGGGTAAGACCGGATGTCTTCTGGATGATTTCTATAGTTGGTCATTCGCCAGTCGGTAGGCTTAATGCTGAGGGCCGTGGTTCGGAGCCCACGTAAAACTTTAGGCCCAGTCCAGATAAACCATTGTTGAAGGATTTCGTATATCTCCGTCTGTTATCACGAATAGAAAAAACAACCAAAGCGTGCATTGGATTGAAAAATAATCACTATTTAGAGTCAATTATTTTTTTTTTGCAAATAGACTAGTTCGATCCTTTCCAGTCTACATTTCCCAACGGTAGTAAAAATCTATAGAAATCAATTTAAATTTTTCTAATGAATTTTTTTGTTGATCCTTGCATTTATTTCGGTTTCTGATTTAATCAACCACCTGTAGATCTATAATGATCTAAATAGTTCTTGAACTATTTCACACCTGTCTTCCTGGAATAATAGTTTGAATAAAAATTTTGCCAGCACGTTTTCCCACAATTAAATAATGGTGATATTTGCATGTATTTTGATCAGCGATATCTATTGGTGAAAATATAACCTAAAGGTTAAACTTGATGGTTTTGATATTGTTCTGCATAAAATAGCTGTTTTCTAAGCTTACATCATCGACATTCATTCATTTTCTTGTTTGATTTGAAAAAATCTGCTGCCGAAGTTAACTAGTCACTTTTAGAAACCTATGGGAATGGCGCTCTATCTTATTTTAAGTGCGAGTTTTGGTTTCAAAGATTTAGCATTGGTAATTTTGTTATTGCTGATAAAGAAAGGCCAGGAGGGCTAAAATAGTTCGAACACTATAAATTGCAACGCGAAAACCTAGTTGAAACTCTCAGAGCTTTCAGACACCTTAACACTTGATGGATCAACAGTTTTCGGACGCTTATATAAAATGGGAGAGATCCAAAGGAAAATGGCTAACCTTCAGCCGTTTCAAACAGCTACTGTAAACGCAAAAAATTTAGGGTTAGTCCGGAATCCATCCACATCGACGCTGAAGACCTGATGACCATAATGTCTTGCTGTGCATATGGTGTTATCAATAAGGTGTGTACGTATATTAATACAGGTGTCTATTAACGTCAATTGAACAAACTGAACAACGCATTATTGCAAAAGCTGGCAATAGCGAATAACAGGGACAAATTCATCCTCTAATTTCTCCCTAACTGAAAAACTGTAATGTTTATAAAAAACTGTAAATGTAAAAATTATTCTGTAACAGAAAGTTATACAGCATCCTGCGCATTCACCAGACATAATACCTTTTGGTTACCACTTGTTCAAATTGATGCAGCATTGCTTGACTTAACCAAAAACCAACATAATTCTTTCAACACAGTAACGCCGATATGGAATGAAATGGAGCGATATAGGTAGGAAAAAGTTAGAATAAAATAATGGAATATATTTTAATCAAAATAACTTTTCTCAATATATATTTTGAGCAAGAAAAAATTATCACAACGCATACATGTAAATATTACGGTTGGGCAGGTGGTATTTGTAATAAAACACAACATTTCTAACTACAAAAGTACGGTGGTCATTATTTTAACAAAGACGTTGGTTTCCACACAAAATCGTAGAATTTTTACATTTTAAAAGTTGTTTTCGTTATTTTTCAATATGTTCATTTTTAATTTAAAGTTATTCTTATTACGGTTATTTATAACGATACTTTATATGCTCTCACAGGCTCTATATTCATAAATACTCACACGTGATAACTTGAAAATAGTTCCTGTTCAATTGCTGTTACAACATCATTGTGTCTTAATATCCATTGTCCATGAAATATTAGACCTATCTTACGAATATCATTTAGCAATTTTATTAAGTGTAATGCGATCATTTGAAAACAATTCCTAGGCATTTACTAGTTTCATCATCATTTTCACTAGCCACTCATCGTGTATGAAATATTACACCTGTCTTACGAAAATGAGTTAGATATTTGATAATCTTTTTATTTTTCCTCAGACAAATGTATTCAAACCAAATAAATTTCCATCTTCATATAATGATTATAAATTACTGTTGTTTGAATTAGAATTTGGTTTGGGGTCTGATTTCATCAACTCGTTCTGTTAATCTTCGGTTATTTCTTTTAATCATTGGATGGGTAATTCTTCTAATAGTCTCTCGTCTATTTTCTTCATATTCGATGCTTGACTCATTTCTTTTAAAAAACCGTTTACTTTTACAATTACCACTCGAATAACCATCTCAAATCCCTCTTTTGATATGTGAACTGAGGATGGACAAGTGGTATTTGTCATACAACTAAACAAATTATTAATGGTTTATTGGAGTGATCGATGTTAAGTAATTAATCATGCGGATCAAACCTATCGTTTTAATCCGATAAGAATTAACCACAAATCAGAAGCTTCCCAACTGCTGTCATGGTCGGACAGCTGCACCACGTTTTATTGCCGCCCTGTGGACCGCTAGGTTTTAGTGGAATATCTAACACCTACTTGAAAGGATTACAAACGAAGGTAATTAGATTTGATCCTGATTAAAGCTGTATGCTCATATCTACACGCGAGTAATACATGCACAATAATACAGACACAGTATAAGAGTCTCATATATTGCTTTTAATTTATTCGAACTAATAAAAACCTTGTACTGTATGTACATTTCAGAAATAATATCTATGATCAGGAACAGTGAAATAATTATTAACGTAGCATCAACGATCTCCATCATCCCGTTAAATATTTATGAGGAATTTAAAGAACGTGTTTTATAAACTGTTGCCATATTTAATATTTTTCTTGAAAATTTGATGAAACAAAATTGTTTCAGGTGTAGCTCACGATAAACCCGCCGACTTGACTTACAGTCCCAGCAGCGACCAGAATGGTAAGAGGAATTTTAAAAATTTAATACCGAAAGCCTCACGACAGTTTATTGTTGCAGACAAGCGCGGAAAACTTCCGGGAAACTGTTCGGGGATCGACACCCATCATTTCCGAACGATTGCCTTCAGGAGCTTTATTGAAATAATCTTGTTGAATGTGTTCGTTCGGAATGCTTTAATGTGAACGACGACGACGACGATGGCGCCGACGCCCCTGCAGAAAGATGGGGAACAATCCAGAAACATAATCGAAACGGGAGGGGGGAGCGGGGATCGCCTGAAATATTTTCCCGTTTTTTTATTTTCAATTTCCTCTCGATTGATTGCTTTCTCATATTTATATATAGCGATACGATTCCGTACCTTTACGGCCCTCTATATGCGGTGTTCTCGTTGATTTAGTGGTCACTTATTATGCCAGAGCTTAGTTCAACATATCAGTGTATTATATAATAATTAAGTGATATCAACGAGATCATACTTATAGAGTCAATAAATTGTCGATATTATTTATCCTATCTTTTATAGTTTATATATATATATATATATATATATATATATATATATATATATATATATATATATATATAAGCAACAACCTTGGCATTAAATCAAATTACTAACAGCAATCCAAATCAATTAATATTTGTTTTCCTTTGTTTTTTCATTGTTTAAATTCAATTTTTATTCTTTTATATTATTGTCAACATTAACTAGTGACAAAAAACCTAACATTTAAAATGCTAACAATGTTTATGTATTTTAAAATTATCCCATAACATGTTTGGCAATAAAGTTGTTCTAGCCTTTTCACGAAAAAAACTACTGGTTAAAAATATATTTGACCTCTGTACTACCTTGTGAGGTCAATATTTTGTTAACTGTTATAGCTCAACCCCAAAAATGATTTGAAATAAAAATATAATTGAGGTAATGAATTATTCAAATTCTTCAACCTGTTACACCAATGGTCTTCATCAACAATATTATTAGATTGATAACGAAATAATAACAGTATAAATAGCATACATTTTGCTCAGCTCTATTTTAATATTATTTTTGAATAATAATATTGTTCTTGAATAATAAGTTGCTCTATATTATATCGTTATTAGATTTTTAACAAAATAATAATACATGCTATAAATTTTGCTGAGCTCTATTTTTATGTTATAGTTTGCTATATTTCTTTAAAGAAATTGCTACTTGCCCTTCATAATTTTTCTTATTCTTAAATAAAAAATTTCCCTATATGAAGGGTTGACATTCGGATACCAAATAACATATTGACTTGACAGGTTGGGAGTACGGCCATGAAACATCGTGCTTGAAAATATTGGTATATAAAGTTTAACATCTCTATTACTAAACCAGAGCAGATGCTTGATATTCTCCTGTTAAATTTTAAAATACCGACCGATACAGTTTCAGTAATTATGTTTAGATTAATTTTATATAATATGTGTTGGTTACTTGAGAGTTAACATTTTATTTTGATTTTATAATGACTAAAAGTGATGAATTCATAAACATTTTAATCATTATTGTTAGTCTGAAAATTCTCTTATTTTATTTCATTAATAAACCCTTATTTTATAAATTGTATATTATCTGTTGAACTAGCAATAGTATTTCTTTCAGTTCATTTAATATAATTGCTTTAGTAGTAGTTTTAATATGTATTACTATGTTAATTAAATTTATAATATGAAGTGTTATTTAAGGAAATTGGGCGAAGTTGATTTAAAGAACACGAAAATATTTTATTTAGTGTTTCTTTTTCTGTTTTATTGTGTTACAATATTTTTAAAACTTTTGTCAATCCTGCAGTTATGCCTTATATAGCTATATAATTATGTATTGTGTTAAACTATATGTTATTATTTCGTTTTCTAACTGTCTATATTTAACAAAAAATATTTATTATTTAAAAAAATTATTTATTATGGATAATTCTATGGATTATCTATTTAATTTTACGGAATTGCTATAACTATCTACAGCAAGTAAAACCAAAATTCTTATTAGTTTTAAAATATTTGGTACCTGTATCGTAATAAACCTAATTCAGATCGACATAAATATATTTTTTAAATTATTTTTTTATGGTTACTTGACTTATTTATATAATTGTTGTTTCAAATATTATTTTTAAAGATGTTACTTGCAGTATTTCGAAAAACAAACATCTGTTTTTGGTCGAACACTATTTTAAAGTCTCCTATATTCAAAATGAATATATCAAATTAATATTTTAATAAATAAACAACGAATCTATTTCAACCTATTATGTAATAAAATAAAGTAACAATGCTCCTATATTTTCTGTTAGTTATTATCTTTTAAATAAGTGTTTAATATATAAGAAGCAGGGTTCAAATACCAACCATCTGTAAATACATAGTTTGCTTATTCCCTCTACATTACAAACTTCAACGTAACTAATTTCTAATGTACATAAATTTGAACATGATTATAAAGTGGAATGTTTATCAAATAATATTAATGTTCAGCGTAAGTCGTGTTGTTGGTGTTAGAAACTAGTTGTAAGGAACCTATTCATGTAAATACACAGGCGAAGAAATATAACCTAACGTGAATCAAAATGAAAATTGTGTATCTTAGACTTCTAAGTGTAAAATAAAATATAAAATAGTTTTTTAAGTTTAGCAGTTTATTTTAAGTTATAATGGGTTAGTGTTATATGTTTTGCATCTAGATAAAAGGCACTATCAAATATTTTTCTCTGATAAATGTTTTGATAAAGCTTTTAGGAGGGTATACGTTATGTGATACTGTATTTATTTTTACTAACAATGTACATTACTACTGCTTGAAACTATTGTATATATATTAAGCTATTTTTGTATAATTAGAACATTTCAATTACCTGCCAATTAAATACATAATATTTAAAATAATGCATTTTCAATTATTTGCATATTCAGAGCATCGTAATGAAAGGGATTACAGTAAAAGTTTTAGATTTAAAATCCAAATTTATTAGCCCAATCATTTTATAAATTATTATTACGAAATGGTGAACGTGCCAGACACAAGAAATAATTTTTTATACCAAACCAGAAAACTATAACCTTAAACTACATTCAAAACTGACTATAACAAAAGACAACACATTGTCATTGACTATTTAGTGTTTTCATGATAATCTTGATTTTCAATTGGTACATTTTATAATGAATTGTTACTTTAGGATGAATATAATACGTGCTATAAATTGGCGAAGGTGCTGCGTATACGACAAATTATTGATACTATATGCAGATATTTCCATACGCAATTTTTTTGCATGTTTATGTTAATATTACCTATCAGAATTAATGACTATAATGTTTTATTTTTTCATATTTGTTTGTGGAATGTGAATCCTAAAACATTAAGAATATTTAGAGAAAATACTATTAAAATATGGGTGATAAAATCATAAATATTTTTTAAAAGAAAGTATCATTTTTCAAAATGTTCATTCGCGATTTTTAATGATACAAAAAGGATTTAATAAGTTTGAAGGGCGTGACATAAAGACATCTGTGATATCTCTGTGAAAACATTGGGAAGGGCAATAAATATTAACTCGGTGATTGAACACTTTATTAATAAAAATATAATATTACATATTTTTAAAAACGTTCGTCTTTGCTTCTAAAAATAGGGTACTATTAACTTAGTTTACATTACTTGTTAAATCAGATATGTAGTAGTGGATCGATGATTTTGCCATCATTAAATGCCGGCCTAAGGAATAATTTTAGTTGTAAATATTAATGTTAATAGATGGTAATCTTGATAAGCTAGAATTCTATGATACACATTAAAATTTCGAAAAGTTATGGTTTATTCTTTTTAAAATTTTAGGGCTAGACAATGTTTATTACTCTAACCCTTATAAATGAAAGAATAACAGGATGAAGTCGTGTTATTAGTATAAGTTGCTAACACTTGGGGACACAGTATTACAGCAAATCCTGTATAATAAAATTAATAAAAGCAACCGTTAACAACTTCTATAATGTTGAGTTTTTATGCATATGTGGGTATATAATGAGAAGATTGTATAAAACACTTGTTAATGAAAATATTTTCCTTCTTATGGCGATTATGGCGATGGCGATGCAGTGTCAAAAGAACGATTACAACGTGTGAAATATTTTACAACAAGATCAAATTGTTAAATTGGTGTATGTAGATTCTGCAGTAACAGTTTCATTCGATTTTAACATCTCTTAATATACTGAGCTTTGTTGGTCCTATCATATGCCTAGCCAGACTCTATGGTCATGAATAGTCCACCTTTATCGCCGGTCACAATGCGCTACAGAAAACTTTTTTTTCTGAAGCAGAGAAACCTTGAAAAAAATATTCATTATTGCATTACAGGTCGTAAAGTCAGAATGTTGAAATGGCTGAAATGGCATTTTCAGTCAATTGGTGTGGTAGCTATTTTCTTTACTTTTATAATTGTTACACTTAGTATATTTCCCATTGTTTGTACAGTTATGAAAACAGCTGGTTAATTGCTAAGCTGTATGAAAGTGTTTTTAGAGTTTGGTCTGGGTTTATATCCAAATAGTCTTTCAATTCAATGTTTCAAACTTGTTTGGACATCTTTTCTTATCAATGACATCAAATTTTTAGATAGTTGAAATCAAAACCAATAATTAGAATATGTCGGAGCAGCATTACCACTAAGATTCTGAGGGCGTTTTGTTTGCTTCGGTAGCATATTTAATCAAATCAAGCAATAATGTAGAAAATGCAATTTATATATTCCATGATCAGCGTTTTTGTAAACTGACTAACTAAATAACTAAGTAATACAAAAGGAAAACTTTTATATTATTCAGAGATATAATAAAAGCACTGAATTTAATAGATGTACATTAAT
Source organism: Rhynchophorus ferrugineus (assembly GCF_030347505.1). Lineage (NCBI taxonomy): Eukaryota > Metazoa > Arthropoda > Insecta > Coleoptera > Curculionidae > Rhynchophorus > Rhynchophorus ferrugineus. Next base: position 80,855,237 of record NW_027472580.1, on the reverse strand, counting down.
ATTTCGCATTTTCACCAACATATTTGACTGTGAAGTGAATTCGTTTTTATATTTACTTGTTGATGTTAGTGAAATCGGAGATGGACTGTTGTCATCTTAAAAGGGTATCCTTGCAGAATATTGTTAGTCCAGCTTTTGGTTTCAAGAAACTGACACCAATATGAGGTGCTATGGGTTATCAGAATAATGGACAAAAGATTTCATTGATTAAACATCTTTTAATTATTACTCTTAGTTGTGCAATATATAAATAAAATGTAGAAGATCACTTCATTAAAATATATTAATTACTTAATCAAATTATAATTATTCTAATATATATATATATATATATATATATATATATATATATATATATATATATATATATATATATATATATATATATATATATATATCCTATAATCAGATAAGATAGTGTACAAAGTTTTATCCACTCAGTTCATTATCGCGTAGTATATTTAGCTGATTAGCGAGAATATTGGATGCACTGTAAAATATTGTAATTGTCTTTTAAAATACTCAACACAAACATTTCGAGTTACACTTTTTATGTGTTCTAGAGATATTGCATTATATCATTTCATTAGAGACATAGTACAGAGAATAGTCAATGGCACGCAACACTTTGTTTTGGTAATGTTGTATGGTTGCTATACTAGACTTGCTAGCAGTACTCCATAATTGGATTCTATATAATTAACAGGCTTAAGTATTGTTTCGTACAGCAATATCTTGTTTTTTATTGATAACTAGGATTTGTGCCCAATAAGTCAATACATTTTACATACTTTAAGTCCAAGTTGTATTCGCTTAACAGTTATGTGCTTCTTCCAGGTTAGGCGTCGGTCCAGATGCATACTCGGCTGGGGAAGTTGATACTTATTGATATTCACTGGAGATTCTATGCCGAAGCATTCTTCTATGAATGTTATATGGGTAGATTTTGTTTAATTTGCATTAATATGCCATGTCTTCAGCTACAAGGTGTCTTGAGGTTATTTGATGTTGGTGTTGGATCTTCGTGATATGTTAAGATCGTCTGCATTTGTTGTCACAGTAGTGATTTTTTTAGTGGGTAGCTCGACTGTATATGGGAGGTACTGTACTGGGTCAAACCTTATGAATATCTTGGATGAGATCCAGTGAGTTCATCGTTTTGTTTTATGGTAAATATATAGTAATATAATAGGATAAAGACTTTAGTAATTAAAAATATGGATGTGAGAGGAGTTTCTTTAACTTAACCCGCAACGTTATGTGCCGTACTATATTAAGTCCAGAAATGCAGCCGAACATTATATATAGTCCATATTTATTTTATTTACAAGCCTATGCACTTGCTCTATAGTTCTCAATGCCAGAAGCCATGTGTTCTATGAAAGGAAAAACAAAGTATTTTAATAAAAAATCTGCTTTAAAATAAAGTACCGTCTCTATTAATAGAAAGATTTCGACCAAAAACCGGTACGTTAAAAAGGAATAAGATGAAAGTTTACGGCCCGGCTCGGAAACCAAGTAAATATCCGGTTTTAGTTTCATCTAGCCGAGAAAGCGGAAATAGGCCTCTTAGCTGACATTATAAGGACGGTTTTATTATCACGGCCGGTAATAAAATATTCCAGTCATCGATGCAACGCGGCTTCCACTTCGTGCAACTTAAGTTCCCCGACTCCGGTAAAACACTAAACTTGGGAAGAAACCGCCGCCGGCTGCGAGACGGCCCCAGTCTCTATATCGAGTTTTGCATGCAAATTGCCCGAGATGGTGCATTAAAAAACTCACCTCAAGATGTTACCGCTTTTATAATGAGAACTCGCAAAGTAATATTACTACTTGTATTCCATTTTACCACTGGTTCTTCGTTGGTCGGCCGGTCGACGAGAGTTGTTTTATTGATATAAATATCGGCAATAGGAATATGTTGCGCGATTTTTCCTCTCGATTGTAACTGGCAAACTTAAAACTGTTTCATTTGAATAACATTGATAGGTTTGGATTTATTAACAAGCATTCAACAATTGACCAGGTCCACAGAATAACAGAGGATATAGATAAAACCTAGGAAAGTAAAATAGCATGCATCCATATTCTTAGATGTAGCACAAGCCCTTGACAAAGTTTGGTTTGAGGCCCTTGTTCATAAACTACAGAAAATGTTACCAAAACAATATGCCGAACTAATAAAATCGTACATTACAGCCAGAATATTTAGAGTTAAACAAGAAGCTTAATCAGCAATATAAGAATCTAAAGATACCACAAGGTGTACTGGGACCAATGCTTTATCTACTCTACATTTGTGATATACCACAAATGGAGAATATTTAGATGGCTACATTTGCTGATGATACTGCGATTATATCTGTCGGAGAGAATAGGGAAGAAGCCACTCAAAAATTACGACAGACAAGTGACAAAATAAATGATTGGAAACAAGCTTGGAAAATAAAAATTACAAAAGTAAATCTGTCCTTGTACAGTTCCCCTCCAATCAAACCGTACAACCACCAATAACAGTAAATAATACTATCGTTCCATATAGCAAAAACGCTAAATATCTCGGTATAAATTTTGATACAAAACTTCACTGGAAGGAACATATAAAGAAGAAAAGAAAAGAACTGGAATTGAAATATAGGAAAATGTATTAGCTAATTGGAAGTAAACAAAATATATATTTTTCAGGGCAAAGTCCTCAGAAGTATTGTGGGTGTACCCAAATACTACAGGACTGACTATCTACTTCAAGACCTTTAGATACCCATAGTCAGTCAAGAAATCAAGATAATTGCAAGGGGGCATGAGGAAAGACCCCATTCTCATGAGAATATTAAAGTATTGCAACTTTTGGACACCACTAGAGCCGGAGACAGACTCAAAAGAATCAAGCCATCTGATCTTATGTAGTATTGTATAATGAGGTGCATATAATAAAAAATACAGCAGTGACATATATAAGCACTATTTTACCAGAGACTGAGATAAGGCCGATGGGTCCTCCTAGTTATATATCTAGATTTAAGTTATCATAAAGACAAATTGTTGATTAGTCAAAAACGACTAGTACCAATGTAATAATTAAATAATAAAAAGAAATTAAATAACCTTAATATACAAAATAATAGGCTGGTATGAACTAGGTACTTCCTTGACTTGGTATATGAATGTTCTTGAGACTTGCGTAGGCTGGCGAAGACTTTGTGGACATTGATATTAAATTTTTAGATCGTTGAAATCAAAACCAATAATTGGATAGGACCCAGCAGCATCACCATAAGACTCTAGTCGTTGCGTAGACTTGGTAGCAGATTTATTCAAATCAAACCACAATGATGATTATACAATTTTTTGTGTTCTAAGATCAGCGTCTGTGCAAACTAAATAAGTCAATAAAACTATAGAAAATTGTTAATATATACAAAGAAATGACAATTGACATTATTATATTAGATAATTCTAAAAATTGTTAAGATTTTTCTATAAATTTTAGTGCTATTAACATTTGATTCATTTCAGGTTTCATTCTAACCGAATATTGCTGGTAATAAGAACGCAAATTTGTTCATCTGGAGACTTAAAATTAATGTTGCATAGAATTTTAATTTCTCATTTATTGGTGAGTCGTTGATTACCATGTGAAACATAACACAAAGTAGAAAGCGTATGTAAATTAAAGCTATAGAACATACAAAATAAGGATGAATAATCTTCAAGGGCGAAATCGAAAAGTGAAGTAAATAGGCGAAGATGTATGCAAATTATTCCTTTAATGAGCCTGGTGTATTTATTATTTTTGCAATATATATTTTTAGGTAAGAAATATGGACAAAAATAAGGACTACATAAAAATGAATTTATCTACATATTTTGCATCGATGGAACACATAGGACAAGTATAAGAAGTTATGAATTATTAACAGTAATTTTGTAAACATTTTAAAGCATCTAGAAATATTAAGGTTTTTAATGATTAATGCAACAAGATATACGGATACAGGACATTTTTTTATTTGAACCTTGTATCAACTATATTGATTGCTTACTTTGTAGACCTGAGTTTTGGAAGACCCAATTTAAATATCATTTTCAAATTTGCTTTACTCATATATTTCGTTTCAATAAACAAACATGTACTACTTCATTTTTTATTCCAAACTTATGTTTATAACACAGGAAATATTATGTATACTTATGTTTAAAGCTCTAATGTTTTACAGTTTTGAAAATAATCTTACTTATAATACTTCGTACTTTGTAGTGTTAGCATTGAAGATAGACTGCATATATTTTAATATGTTTTAATATGCAGACATTCATTATTTTAATTAATGCTATGCCTTAAATATATTTCCGATCTTATACTGAAAATATTGTATAAAGAAGTTTTACTGTATTATTTTTAAATTAGTCCTATTACTCTATAATGAGAGAGACAAGATTAACTTAATACATCGGTCGAACCACAGGGCGATCACTAGTTAATATAAATATGAGCAAAAGTGGTATGTTGCGCTATTTTTCTCCTCATTTGCATAGAGAAAAACTGGAAAAATTAAAACTGCGTTATTTAAATAAACTTAATTTACAAAATAATAGACTGGTATTATAGATATAGGTAGTGGCGACAAACTACACAGCGTCAAGTGACACCAAGTGTGCACTCCCTTTCCTTGAGTTCTTGTTCTTCAGTTGTTCTTGAGACTTTTGAAGGCTCCGTGCACTGCAGACGATTGTTGAAGAATACGTTTTACGACTGTGAAGATTGGCCTGGAACCTCTTGATTCGCTTTCTGTGTCTTACGCCCCTCTCTTGTTACATTGTATCTAACAAGGTTACTGGCCAATGAGTATTATAAGGATTTTCAAATATGTTAAATAATCTGGAGCCTAGGTAGCAATAATAAAACGTCATTCCATAGTGACTGTCAGTCTACCAGAGAGATCCAAACATATTGTCATATAGCTGTTATAAAGCTGTAAATTATCAATAATAATATAATTGTATGTATATTCAAGACAATTACACACATATCTATGCACACAAATCTTACATGATCAAAATACAATTTTCTGCAGTTGTCCTATACCATTCACCATTGTCCACCAATTAATATTAATTTCTTTTACTGTGTGTCTGAGTAGTTCATCCAGTCCGAAGGTGTTCCAAAGGTTGTCCAAGCAGTTCTTCATTATATACCCCTCTTGATTAGCATGTCCATTATCAAATCCTTACCACCCCCCATATCAGTTCTGTAGGATTATACAAATAATGGTAGGGGGAAGGTATAATGTGAAGGTTTACGTGATACATTTTCTTCTGCAATTCCTCTACTTTGTACTTTGTGAAGTTTTTCAGCCTTATTTCTAAAAACCGGAAATTAGAAAAAACACAAACATTTAATTTATATTTACCGAGTGACAATTTGAAACAGTTCTCCCTAAAAAGCTGTATATTCCTGAGTTTTCCGAAATTACTTCCCAGACTAACAGTTTTCTCTGAAATAATTTTATTATATTATGTTTATATCCAGAACACAATATCGAAAATAAATTACTCACATTCTTCAAACGTTTCATATTTTTGATTCTGAATAGAGTCAATATAGAGATGATCTTAATTCGTCATCCATTTCGCATCTGGACAGTTTCTCTTTGACAAAATGTTTCTAATAAAACCGGAGCAACTTAATATTTAATTGTATCAATTAACGTTTTTTACTGACAACAGGGGGCTCCATTACCTCGTTTCTGTTCGAAATAACTGATTAAATATGCAATATTTTACTGATGCTATTTATTGGCTTCTGTATTATCAATTATAGCAATCACAAGTATTATGCAGCGGTTAGAAATACATCGAAACAAGGAAAACGCCAAAACAACGTTTGCCAGATTATAACCTCCAATTAGTATCACTAATGTTTTGAAGAGTTTTGTAGACATCCCAGGCAACCAGGCGAATTTCATTGTCTAACTTACATATTTGGGCGCATCAAACTGCAATATATCTCTTTTTAACTAGAACAAAATGAGAAGGAAACATACGGATCTGATCATAAAACGCATTTACAAACAGGAATAGGCTATATATTCGATGTAAATTCACAGTTATTTTGAATGGACTATAGGTTTTTTTACATGACATTTATTAAATTCAGTACATATTTTGTTACCCACTCCCCACGCACATAACTCTGGTTTTTAAAATATAAAAACATATAGAAATTTCTTACCCAGAGTTCTTACCGATTGACCAATTTTTTTTTACAATATCTCGACAAACCCGGAACTTGTTATATTGGTGTCACTAATTTTATGCCATTCAAAAACCTGTACAAATGATGGATTCGTATTTGACTTATATTAGTATTTATTAAATTAATATTTGTATAGGACAAATAATTTTAAACAGAAAGGCAAAAGGGTTATTTATTTATCAATAACTTCCATACTTTTTTAATATAATCCTGTTAGATAATTTGCAGTCTTAATGGAACTTATCATCAGCATCAATCTAAAACCAAAGCTTGGTATATCCATGCTAAATAACGATGCTGTTGGCCACGGGACTTCCAACAGCAAGACTTCTTTTCGCTAAACAACGACACTGTTGGCGACCGGCCCCAGTTGTTCTGGTCCCAGATTATTGTAACTCTAATATTTTTCAGATAGCTTTCTATGATTTTGGTCCATATCTCATTCAGATATATTTGCTGCATATTCTATCCATGTATCATTCCATTCGAGAGGCATAACCATTGTAATCTGCGTCCCTGAATTTATTCTTCAATTGTGTACTATCGCATTATCGCATTTTAAACGAATGACTTCTTATGATATGGAATTAGCGTGAAGCAACGTAATTGAAAAACCCTTACAGATGGGGGACTGCAACAGTATCCGAGTTTCGCAGTCATACAGGCATAAAAGGATTGCCAAGAAAAGCGTTCTAACAAGACGGATTTTAATCTTGACTACAATATTTCCTCTCTTCCAGGCGCACTTCCTAGAGAAGCAAAAGCTCCACTTTCTTATACTCTGTTATCACTAAAACACAATCAGATGAATCAGTTCACATACAGCGAAATAGATACGTTATGAAAAATAGTTTTAAAAACTAAAGTATAAATGAATATATCTTTAGTTATCAACAACTGGCTCTGATTGAAATGAAGCCATTTATAATACACCATATGCAGTATTTAAAAACATTGTTGTGTGTATTTTCTTATAACTTTTATGTCTATTTTACACATTATATCAAAATTACTCCACCTTTTGTAGTGTTTTTTATAGCTTTAGTTTCTCCTATGTTATAAAGCTACTAAACCTCAAGTAAACTTAAACAAAATTTCAGCTTCAGAATATAAAAAGGCATAATAAAAAGTTCAGAAAAAATAAGAAATATTTTGAAGAATTTATCGCTTTATTTTAGAAACTACTATGAGATAGTCAGTGAAGCTGTAGAGGAAATCAGGTTCTTGACTCTCTTTTAATCGGTATAATAATTTTTTTTATTATTTAATTAATATAGTGTTACTAGTCGTTTCCGTCTAATCTACAATTTGTCTTTATGATAACTTAAATCTAGGTATATAACTAGGAGGACCCCTCGGCCCTATCTCAGTCTCTGGTGAAATAACGTTTATACATGTCACTGTTGGATTTTTTAATATATGCAGCTCACTACACAATACTACACAAGATCAGATGGTTTGATCCTTTTCAGTCCGTGTCCTGTTCTGGTGGTATCCAATAGTTGTAATTTTTCAATATTCATGTGAGAATGGAGTCTTTCCTCATGCCCCCTTGCAATTCTCTTGATTTCTTGACCGACCGTGGGTATCTGAAGGTAGATAATCAGTCCTATCAGTATTTGGGTACACCCGCAATACCTCTCAGGACTTTGTTCTGAAAAATTTGTATTTTATTTATGCTACTCTTTGCAGAACATCCCCATAATTGAACTCCATATGTCCATATAGGTTTCAATATTTGCTGATATAATAGCAATTTATTATGTATTGATAATTGTGATTTTATTGCAATTAGCCACTACATTTTCCTATATTTGAATTCCAGTTCTCTTCCTTTCTTCCATATATGTTCCTTCCAGCGAAGTTTTGCATCGAGATTCATTCCGAGATATTTAACGCTGTTGCTATATGGTCTGTTTATAGGTGAACTGCACATGTACTGATTTGCTTTCATTAATTCTTATTTTCCAAGCTTGTGTCCAATTTTTTATATTGTCACTTGACTGTTGTAATTTCCGTGAAGCTTCTTAAATATTGCCTTCGATAGCTATAATCGCAGTATCATCAGTAAATGAAGCCATCGTAATATTTTCCGTTTGTTGTACATCATAAGTGTAGAGTATATAAAGCATTGGTCCCAGTACACTTCCTTGTGGTACACTTGCTTTAGATTTTTTATTGTAGAGTAAGCTCCTTCTTGTTTGACTCTAAACATTCTGGTTGTAAGGTATGATTTTAATAGTTCGGTGTGTTGTTTTGGTAGCATTTTCTGTAGTTTATGAATAAGGCCTTCATGTCAAAACTTATCGAGAGCTTGTGTTTGTGTCCAAAAATATAGCTGAGCAAACCTTTTTACTTTCGTATGCTTTTTTCGGTAACATCTGTTATTCTGTGGACCTGGTCAATTGTTGAGTGCTTGTCAATAAACCCAAACTGGTGTGTTGGTATTAGGTTTTTTCTCTCTATGATCGGTTTTATTCTTTTCAACAGAAGTTTTTCAAAAACCTTACATATTACTGGTAGCAGTGATATAGGTCTATAGGCTTTTATTTCGTTTGCTGACTTCCAAGGTTTTGGGATCACCATAATTTCTGCCATCTTCCAAATGTCTGGAACATGATTTAATCTAAATGCTGTATTGATCAAGTTGGTGAGTTTTATAGTTCCCTTTCTTGGTAGTTTTTGCAGTAATTCTTCTGTTATTAAATCGTAGCCTGGTGACTTCCTGGGGTTAATGTCAATTTTAATTACTTTGGTGAACTCTTTCGGCGTGACTAATTCAGTCATCGAATTTTCAGCTTCTATGCCTGGAAAATTTTTTTCAATATTAGTTTCGTTTGATTTGAAAGTTTTTTCTAGATATTCAGCAAATGCTTCTGCTTTTTGGTGATTATATGATATAATAATTTGATATTTGATAATTTAATAAAAACGCTTCGACTTTGTAAACAAAATGAAAATATTATAGAAGATCACTGTAAATTTTATTTATAATTTAGTCTCTTTGAGCACTGAGTTATGCAACGCAACACTCGTTTTATAGCTAGGTTACAATGCTTAAATATGATGATTATATACCCCACATATGTGTTGGGTGGTTGCATGCTTTTCATCAGAAATACTTATGGCTGAAAATGTGAATTTCTAAACAACTGTTTGAACAACAATTGGATAATTAAAATAATAGTTTTCCATTAGTATTAGTATTTTGTAGTCGTGTAATGTTTCCAGAATGTGAAAAAAACTATCGCTTCCAAACTAACATTGTTCTTTCATCATAGCATCGCCATGCATGTAAAAATTTATTGAAGGATGTGTGGTATGTACCGAATATTTATAAAAATTTGTTTTGTGTTTTAGCTGCTCATGACCGGAAAAAAATAGTAAGTTTGAGTCAACGCCAATGTCCTGTTCTGTAAATATCCATAGTCAATTCAAATTATGTGTTTTTCGTGCAGTAAATGGTACTCTGTACAAAGCAGCTATTAAACCATTAGTACCTGTACATAGAGTTGATGTATCTTCTGTTGTCGAATGCAAATCTGATCTGTTACACTTATATCATGAGAGATGGGGTTTTCAAGATAAACGTCATGTGAAATCAAAACTCAAAAAAGGATTTTTGTATTGATGTCAAGTTGTTTTTTTTATTACTCTTCGTGATTCCACAATCTGCCCTATTGGTAATAAGTATTTCTTATGTCTATATTATATATACATGGCATGTAGAAAATCACTTCATCAAGCAATCTTCTGTACAAAATATGATCTTAATTAATTAGTCGTATTCTGAAGCTTATTCTCATGTCTACATACGTCCAGTAATCAGATCAGGTGGTGTTAAACGTTTTAGTCTACGCACTTCAATATCACGTCGCATATTTGGCTGATTAGCGAGTACATTGGGATGCACTGACACTCTTTCGACAAACACGTTGAATTACACTCGTTATAGGTTCTAGAGAAATATCGCGTTGTTTCATATGACCAAATAGGCTTGAGTATAGGCTTAAGCTTTAGGCTTTCCACAACGAATATTCTGTAGCCTCAGTTGGTGTCAAGTTTTCTAGGTATTTTTGAATGCCTTGGTTTTGTTAATTTTGGATAAGTTCTTTCAGCTCTTTTATTGCCCTATTAAATTTTCTTCTATTTTCTTCAGTCCTTTGCTGTTGCCAATTCCGTCGTAACTTTCTTTTTTTCCGCATTGTATCTTTTTCTGTATTGTATGATATATGTGTATTTTTTCCTGGAAATGTTTCACTGTTAGGAGTTGCGGAATGTGCTGCCTCCTGTATATTTTTTGTAAGGTTGTGCTGCTATTTATATAGTTATTCAGTTACCGTAACCGTAAGTTTAGAGAGATGTTTCGGTCTAAGTTTTCTCTAAATGAGGGCCAGTTAGTTCTATTATTGCACAGAGAAGGGAGTTTAACTTTGATGGTAATTTTTGAAGAAATTTTTACTATTATTGGTGAATGATCAAAAGACAGGTCGAAACATAATTCTGCATGACATTTTTGTATCAACATTTTTTGTAATACAGAAATCTATAGTATCTGGTTTTTTATTTCTGTCTGAGGTCCAATATGCTGGTTCACCAATAGAGATATGTTGTAAATTATCTGTCTTTATTGCTTTTAGTAGATCTCTACCTTTTGAGGTTATTATTCTTGAACCCCATATTAAATGTTTTGCATTGTAATCTCCTCCGGCTTGAATTCTATTATCTAGCGTACTGAAGAATTTTTGATAGTGTTCTGCCTTGTTGTTACGTTTGGGTGGGCAATAAATCGCAGACGTTGTTAATGGTCCATGGACTTCCTCTACGGAATTTTTCTTTTTCGAAATGCTTTATATCATCTTGAATGACATGGCATTCGAGACGGCGATTTTGTAGCTAATGGTTTCATTCATTAGGTAAGTTTGCTGACGACGGTTGTGAGTAGACCAAGCATCGTACTCATTTAATCCATTAGTTAGGCCATCATGATTTCTAATCTAGAAATATTGCTGCTAGTTTTAGTAGGTTGTGATGTGGTTTCTCGATTTTGTTCTGAACCATTTTCAACCATTTGGGCACAAGTTATGTCTGGTTGACTTGGTCTGGTGGGTAGACTGGTAGATGTGGATTGTTCTCTTTGCTGTTGATGCCTTTTTCTCTTAAGGCAGGGTAGAGCTTCTGCTGTAGTTGCTTCTGTACTGCGCAACCTTGTACTTCGCTGGATAATTTACGTTACAGTTAGCACATTTCATTTTTTCATCCCGAACTTTACGAGTACAATCCCCTGTTTTGTGTTCTCCTGCACATTTTATGTATCTATAAGATTTGCGACGGTAAGTCTTTGTGTGCCTGTTCACTTGACACCTAGTGCATTGTGGTATAATTCTTTTTGTATGTGGTGGTTCGCATTTAATAATATTATTTTCCAATTTGGTGTTTTCATACACCGCCTTATTATTTCCATTAGGTTTTAAATCAACATAGAACATAGGCAGAGGTTTTTTTGTCGTGTGATATCGTATATTGTGAACATTTACCTCATGGCCTTTTTCAGCTAGAGCTGCCTTGATGGTGTTAAGGTCCGTCCCGTGATGTAATCCTTTCAACACGAATTTAAATGTACTCTCGGATATTGTCCCGAATGTATGGTATTGGGTATTTCTTTCATCTAATTCTTTTACTAGAACTTTAAAGTGCTCCGCATCGAACACTTGAATTTTTATTGTTTCATAGCTAACTCTTTTAATTGTGTAGTTCGTAGTAATGGTTGTCAATAAATCATGGATGTGCTTTATTACTCCTAACTTATAGACTTATTGGTGGTGGTTTTGGAACAACTTTTTCAGGGCTTGGTTGTATATTTTCTTCAATCTGTGAAAGAAGATAATACAAAGCAGAAGTTTCCATACGGAGAAGTAGTCGGAGCATTAATGCGTCTAATGCTTGAGACTAGACCAATCTGGCTATTCAGTCAAGGACAACTAACAACAGAATTCAACGTGCCTCGGTGGAGCAGCAGGTGGCAGACATCATGACTAAACCACTTCAGAGGACTCGTTTGCGGGTTTTCTGTGGTGAATTAGGATGGCTGTAGGATATAATTTTTTTTTGTTTGATTACTGATTATTGTACTTAACAAGGGAAAGTGTTAAAGTATAGTATTTCCTCTTTAGTGAAAAGAAGGAATCTGTGTTAAGTAGAATAATGAAATGTTACCAGTTTCTAGGGACTTTCAAGTTATGTAGTTGTTAGAAATATATGTGTCAGTTAAGACGAAAAACCACGTTGTATATAGATCACTCATTAGTTCATTTATAGAGTCTTCAAAAGTTTAGATTGGTGTATTAAATAAATAAATTTGTTTGTTAAAGTAATCTCAAAATATCAAAGAATAACCTAAAATCTCAACATTAATTAAATAACCAAATTAACAATAGCGAGGGTAATATGCTTCTGTGATTACTAACATAAATTGATCTAGTCAGAGAACTGGAACCTATTTAAATATTTGGAAGTAATTGACTTTCGAAGTTTAATGAATTAATTTAAAAATAAAACCCTTTCAAAGTATCCGAATGGAAGTAGTTTGGCATCGTGATGGTTTTCTGTAAAAGCATACAAGTTTCCGACGACCGAACGCCAGAAGAAAATTGTTATATCGATCCCATTTTCCAATTTGGCTGAAAGTAGCAATGAAAATAAACAACTTTTAATGGTTTCCTGATCCTTGCTCGTGTGGAATAGTTATTGTCATGAACTGTGTGTAGCTGAATCGAAACAACCTGCTTTTCTTTCAATATTTTAATGAAGTTTCTGGCCTTCTTCTTCGCTTTTTTTTCGGCTTATTCCCGAATTGAATGGGTATGGGGAACGAAAGGCATTAGTATTCGCGGTGGCGATTGGCATCGCCCGCCCTCTAGATTGTTTTAGTCTGCGTTACAACGTTTATATTGAAAGAACATTCCGGAATGTTTCTTTATTATGTTTCTCGAACATGTAACTCTTGTATTATATACGAGGATTCTTGCTTAAAGAATTATTGGATGCTGAAGTTAATTCCTCAATATAAAATATAAAATGGAGAGCTTTGTTGGATTGTTTATTGTTTGATATTAAATGTTTAAGACACTGGTATGTTTCAAACAAGATATATAAAATTCATATATATTTACTGATTTATTGTTAAAATAATTTTTTAATTTCGTTTCTGCTATTTTCAGGCTTGCAACTACAACTTGATGTCTTCATGTTATATGACAATGGACTTTATGAAGCGTTATGAAGTTATATGCTTCTGAACATAAACAAAATCCTTTTTTCACTTTAAAAAGGCCTTTATTGAGAAATGTTGGTATAAAATATATTGATTAAAATATTTTCCAGAATTTTCAACAACTTTTCCTCTGTACTTAACTGTAACAGTATGTCCTTCACAACTCTTTTAACATGTGGTCAATCGTCATCATACAAGAGGACGACTTTACGTCAGTTAATTGCTACTGATATTATTTTGCACCCCCATATCTCATGGTATTATCCCTAGTAAAACTATCATTGGATTTTACAAGCTCGTGATGCCTTGCTATACACTACATTTTATTGTTTGTATGCACGAGTTGATGGATATGAACACTATGCTTCGGTGCCGTAGATCGATCTCTTGAAGTAAACCATCACTGTATGCATTTGAACTTGATATAATAGATCGATTTTTCATTGCTAGTCACAAAATTACCCAGAAAACTTCTTATTTACCTACCTAACCCTATATTACTGACAATGAAACTGTCATATTGAAACAATTTGTGTCATTTTCCCACTTTTCGGATCTTTATCATTGCAGGTAAGTATTTAAAAATAATTCATTCATCAATATTTTCTAAGAGTGACAGCTAAGATTTCATATAATAAGTACAAAACCGTCCCTGACATAAAATTTACCTTTTCAGAATCGTTTAGTCGAAAACTAACAATGAAATGTCAGAAAATGATTTCGTATTCTTCTTATTCATATTATATCTTTATCGCATCAAAGTGGTATTCGTTAATACAAAATGGTTGCACATTTTACATTTATTCTTTCAAAATCTGGCCGCCATTGTTTAATATCAATCGGTCGTCACAGAAAAAACTGATTAATCGAGAACATGTACATAGGAACCCAAGGCCCATAATTCCTTATGTGAAAAAGAACTAATATCACTACCAGTAACACCAACTAACATCAGCATCATCACGGCCAGCCTAACATCCAACTGACTCAAGAACTTAGAGTTAGATCATAGAAAATGTTTTCCTGAAAATTCGCTTAAGCGGCGATCTTGTTTTCGTGTTTTGACCTGAAATAATAATCATCTATATAATAATTACTTTTATACCAATTCTGTAAAACTAACGATACTCTTTTGACTCGCATATCATCGTTAAGTATTATATAATTTAATTGCACTTACAAAATAGAAACAATATCCAGTTTTACTCCAGAGTAATCTGTAGAAGTAATTAGATTCATTCTGTAGAGAGGCTCTTCTAATATTTATATGTTGTTATGGTATCTTCAAGTCTTGTGTCTGAAGCGAACGATCATCTGAGGATGCTAATAGATATATATCCACTATTTCATTATATGACTAAAACATTAAAAATATTTCAACCTAGAATTTCTACATCCACGGAATCTTGCTTTGGCCGATAGATTGCCATTTTATTAAACCATGGACTTAAACCTGCAATTTATAAACTATATAAAGTTTTTCACTCTTATATTTTAAGTAACACAGGTTCTTCTGCCAATTAAATATTATGCAGTGGACGCTTTTCCTTTAAAGTTTGCACTATGGGAGATCGCTACCTTTTCTAATTAACGTCGTTAAGTGAAACATATTTCTTGAAAAGAACGAAAGCGCGATCAAGTTAATTTAAACACAACAAAGTTTCCTCGCTTGTTGCAAAATCTATGAAAACCGAATTGGAAATGCTAAAATAGAAAGTCTCACCAAATAGCCCCTTCTGATTATTAGTTTTTCCGAGCAATTGCCTGGCTAAACACCACCACTATTGAAGGATCTCAAGAAACATATCCCTTTTTTGACTTGCATTGTAACTGCCCCAGAGATAGGAAACAAATAATGCTTTAAAACATAGTCAGTTTATATAAATTCATTTATATATATGTATTTAAAATTAAACCATTATATATAATTAAATAATCATAAAAATATAATTATTTATATTAATTAATATCGTTTCAACTGAAATTAATATTATTTAAAATGCTATTTTAAAACAGCAACAATATCGGTGTTTGCTGTTT
Organism: Rhynchophorus ferrugineus; assembly: GCF_030347505.1. Lineage (NCBI taxonomy): Eukaryota > Metazoa > Arthropoda > Insecta > Coleoptera > Curculionidae > Rhynchophorus > Rhynchophorus ferrugineus. Next base: position 80,839,665 of record NW_027472580.1, on the reverse strand, counting down.
TGTTTATTTCCGATCCGATAACGATTGATAATTTATTATTATCAATTTTGTTGAATACTTAACAATTTTTAAGAAAAAATACTTAAAACTAATACTAAAGTCAAATAATAGTTCTCTTAACATGAATAGATCTGGAATAACAGAATAGTTAAATAAGCAAAAGTGTGTCTTCACCCCTATGTAAATCAAAACTTGCATTTCTAGTAGAAATGTGTTTAGAAGACCATTGAACTCAAACAACTTAAGAACTTAAACAACAAAATGAGACTGGTTGACATTAATGTACGGCAAAGCGGGATGAAAATAAGCATATTTAGACTGCAAAAATAGACTGAAGGTGACAATTGCCAAGGCAAAAAGAAAATAGGGAGAATCTGCTTGCGATAAAGTGAATTGTGTTATATGGGGAAATGGAAAGTAGATTGTTATGGAAAACCTTCTTGGATTTCCTCCAAAATTAATGATATCAATAAAAATGGAGATGTAACTGGTCATCTTTCCATAACTAATTTATCTGTGACATTCAACTATGATATTCTTTCTTCATAATTTTTAAATTTTGCTATGACCAACTAGGTATACCTGGAAATAGGTTTAAAAATTGTAATGACACTAATACAAATAATGTTCCAGGGATATTCACGACTGTCCCTAAAGCTAAACCAGATTATATCATACTTCTTTTTATAGTTTAGTGTCTAAACTTTCATTTATAAATTAATGAAAAAGATAAAAAATACTACTTTTTAAAAACGTCCTTCGAGGGTCCATGATAAGGGACGATCAATTTGTCTGGTGGAACTTGAAGATAAGTTATGTATAGAAGTTTTCCTGGAAAGGCTCAAAAATGAATTGATGTTCACAAGAAATTTATCACACAAACAATATGGATTACGAAAAGGAAAGTCTTAAAGAATTATTTTTAAAATATATAAAATAATTATTGCCTTTATATAGATTGACATGCGGAAAAGTAGAGGAAACTCCTGAAAATATAGAAAATATCTTCCTGACCAAGAAAAGGAAGGGAGGTCGTTTCATTACTAAAATTTAAAGTACATCAATGTTAACTAAAGCAATCATTAAAATAAATCCGGGTATATATTGATTGATGCCACATATAAGAGGTTTAGATTGAAAAGACATTTAGACGTAAAGTTAACTCTTCATGATTCCTGGATATCTGAGGAGTAGAGACATTGACAACAACATTTCTGAAGATCTTAAAGATAGAATATATAGCGTATAAAAATGTTTTCATTATAAAGCGTAACAATGAGCTAATCGCGGACAATCCTATAATGATTTTCCTTAGTAGCGAGATATTATGCCATACAACTGGTAAGCAGTCCACTGAAGGTGGTGCAAATATTACCAGAATTCTAGTTTTAACTAATAAGAATGAGTTAAGAAAAATGTAGTAAACAACCTATTTCAAAAATAATAAATCGTGTCATTAAGAAAATATATTTCATGCAAAACTAAAATGAAAATGTAATCAATTGCAATTAATTATTTGAACCAAGTATTGAATGACAAACAATCTTTGTAAAATACCAAATTACTCATATTCACTAGGTTCAGAGTAATAATTAAAGATATTAGCAAAAAATAAATATCCTCACATCTATATAGGCCATGTTTTATATAAATAAAGAATACACGTTTGACAAAACACTAACCTGGTTTAACAAGGAACAATTGGCGGTCTATACGGCGGCTAGACCTGACCTAATTAATTAAAGAGTCAATGGCTCCAATGACTGCCGACTTTTCCTAAAACGAAAATAGTTGTTTTCCCGTCCGTTTCTAATCACGACGCCTTTTGTGACGCCGACAAAAACCGTTTTATATCAACGGGGATTTGTATTTCTTTGTCGACGGGTTCGCCACCGAGCCAATTATCGTTTTAGTTCGACTGCCTTACACAAGAATGACTGTCGGCCTCAATAAAGACCTAATAACGTTGCGACATTCGATGGTTTATCAGGCGGAAATGTCACTGAGTATACGATTTTTTTATTGGCGCTCCTTTTAAACACCGAACACAAGCAGACGAATTTTTATTAGAATCCACAAGTTTAATGCAGATGTTTAATTTTTTATACCGACACAAAAGACCAACTATCGTATTACATAAAAGTTCTTAATAACGCTTTTAGTATTACGTAGTGTCTGTATCTATTCCTATGTTAAACCAAGGCACAAACACAAATACAACAAAAATTAACAAGAATAGGTAGTATTGGAAAACATCTCGACTTTGTGCACTTAAACTTTATCCTGTTCTGACATAAAGACATAGAATAAATATTACTAACAATTTATTTAATATATTTTTTAATCATTTCGTAATAAATGTGTGCCTATTACTTACTCTTGTGTGTCTATATTAGTATTCTAATTAGTGCTTCTTCGAAAGGAATTCTAACTAATGACGCTGCTGTTACTTCGATTCATGCTGTTCTATTATTTATGTAAATATGATTAGCATTTCTGTGAAGTAGCAAAACCCAATTTTTATTGCATTTCAATAAGGCATAATGCAATACTTTGATATAATATATGAGGGAGGTTTGAAAAACCACCATTTAGTTTTATTGTTTTACTATTATTTGCATGAAATAGTCGTCTATTGAGAATAAATAGTCTAGGTCTTATCTATTTTATTAACACCTAATCTTGCTTTCCTAGTAAGTATATTTCTGAGGTTCTATACAATATTGAACCATAAAAAACAACCTGGTAAACTAAACTTATTACATAAATATATAAAAAATCTATATGACTTACACCACTATATCTCTCACCACATACGGCAATTAGCGTATTATGAACAACCATTTTTCCGGTTTTCAAAGATTGGATTACGTTTTTCGAATGTATTGCTTAATGAATTGGAAATAAGATTGCTGCGAAACAAACTGTTTGTCAATAACAATAAATAGGAGATAACATATTTACCTGAGAAGATAATGGGAACCGTAAAAACTGTCGGACCCTCCCTACCTTATGTCACCTGGCAAGAACTCTTGAATATACTCTTGATCAAGATAATAACCTAGACAATATTCCAAACTAAACTGATAATCGAATAAAAATATATATATATATATATATATATATATATATATATATATATATATATATATATAATACAACTTATACAGACATAGGTGTCAAAAGGAATGGAAAGAACGTGTTAAAAAGGGAGTTGTAAATAAAATATAGACACCTATATTGGCTTCTAAGAAGAAAATCCAATCAATTTATAAGTAACAAGACTTTAATTTACTTTAAATTTATGTCATATAACAACAATATAAAATTAAAACGTTATATTTGACATCAAGAAATAAAATAGCATTAGAAATGTTTATATAAGTATGCCAGGAGGGGCATGAATTATTACATAGAGCATAGGGCATATAAATTACATAGAGTATGGAAAGATCTAGGTATCCCTCATAGGTAAATATCTATCTGAACAAAAATTAATATTTACCAATACATCTAATAAGTGAGATGAAAGGGACTGTAGTAATTATTAAGGGATTATTCTGTTGTACATAGCAATGAAGATATAGGAGCAAATTATAGAGGATCGTGTAAAATCAATATTAGATAAGATACCAACAGTATCGCTGAAATGGCAGAGATATGGATACGGAAAAATTGAAAAGACTAACAGCATAGGACAAATAGCCAAAAATCTACAAAATATTATCACAAAATACAAAAATACAGAGGATTTAATGATTTGGGAAAAGTGAGAATAGACATATTATACATTATATCAAAACAAAGAGGAGTAGCTAATAAACTTTCAAATATAATTCCAGAAATATGTATTTATGATAAAAGCTATACAGCTAACAAACGAGCAAAAAGTAATAAAGAAATGTTAAATTAAAAAGGTTGGATTGGTTAGGTATAGGTACAAATAACAATTGTTAGACCAGACGAGAATGGGACACTAAGAGAATAAGGAATGATAATGACCAAAAGCAAAACGAAAATTACGGTGAGGCGATAGCCAGAAGAGCAAGAATTAAAAATTGAACAAATAGATGCATTTAAATATTTGGGTATAGAAGCTAAAGTAAATAGTAAATTCATTAAAAGAAAAGAAATATCTAGTCAATCTAAAATGAAACTGTAACCAGCAATATATAAAATAATCTTAACATTATTTTTCGTAATGTGAGTATTGTTGTGAGTACTGTCAAGGGATTAAAGTAAGATACATGCAGTATAAGTGAAATACCTCAGAAAGGTCAGGGATGAAACAAAAATGAACAGGAGGAGAAGTAGAGAAGTGAAAAAAATACCTTAATATAGAATCAATGGAAGAATTGGTATAAAAAGACAATAGTTGGTGGAGACACTTATATCGTATTATCCTTCTTACTAACAATCCTTATGAAATCACAAGATTTACAGGAAAACATGAAACCAGATTTCATGAAACCAAGAAATGCTTGAAATTCTAAAAGATAATAGGGTCGGTCACAGACTGAAGGGAAGCAGACCCTGGAAACTCGTATATAGTCTGTATAATAATAGATTTCTTATTATTGGTTGATTGGAAATTAATCCATTATTGAAAAAAAAAACAGTTGGTTAGGAAGACGGTATATCGAGAACTCCTAAAATTGACTTCAATTGTCATTAAAACAAAATTCATTTTCAGATAATAATCATAGTTGTTTTAAATTAGAAACAAAGTTATTAAATAGCCTACCTCTATATAAAAATATTCCAGCCAATTTAAATCAAATAAATTAAAAGTATACCTTGAACGTTGATGTTAATTGCTGATAAATTATACACATAAATATACACGTAGTAACTTCTCGCGTTTCTCGTTAACTAGAAAAGTTTTTTTTAGATTTGTTTCTATATATAGTTGAGAATAACTTCCAAAAGTGACATTAAAGTGTAGTTAATACAAAGGAATCGAGGAGGAAATTTCAGGACCCGCCTTAGGAGTTAATGGAAAAAGAAAGCACTTGGTGTTGTTTATAATTAGGGTACTTTATTTAATTGATATGTACAATATATTATATCGGTCACAGCAATATGAGAAATGGACATACATTTCCTTGATGATATATACAACCATGTTGAGTTAAAATTTACATTTACAGGAAGGATGATGATCAAAAATATAATATCGATATCATACATCGCTTAACAGTATTTGAACTCAACTTACAGTTATTTTATTTGTGGTCGAATATTACTTATTTACTAGACAAATGTCTCGTGAAATAAGTGAACTTACAACACCGTCAGGTCTGATCATACATAGCCTATGCACTATAATACAATTACAAAAAGCTCTTGACCATTTTATCGATCATACCCCAGGTATTATTATTTTATATTAAAACAACACTGGTCTAATATTATCTTAATATAAAGGTTTCTTACAACAACACAAGCCTTACGTATTTAAATGAAATAGAAACGTATACACATTTTGTCATCGAATACAAAATGGGGTGAAAAAGAAAACGTCCGAAGAAGGTGAAATAAAATAAACAGGTACGGGGGTTGAGTTTTTTTTGTCGTTCGAGATATATTTGAGTGGGAAACCCGAGAAAGTGCAAACAGCCATATAAGTATGCCGGCGAAATTTTCGAGCGACAATACCAAAATATGATATGGAACCAAAATGGCTAAAAAAAGCTTTTAAAACAATATCATTTTAATAACGATGAAATAAATATAGGTATTGTTTGTGTGAACTATTATTTTAAATATTAATTACAATACAAAATACTCGATTTAGTAGAATATTAATAGCATATTCGTTTTATATGTTTTGTTCTTGAAGAGTTATTGAAATTGATTGAATATTTCAATATTCGAACAAGTTCTTCTAATGTCAACAATATTTTCCCGACGCTTCAAGAACTTGAAAATCTGAGTGAAAAATATTTTCAACAGACCATTTAAGAATATTTAAAACTTTTTTGAAAAAACTTTATTGTTGATTAAGGTAGACAGATTTTTATAAAATTTGACACACCTAAAAAAATATTGTAAACGTTTGTATTATGTACTAAAAAATATATACCTTTTTCAATTCAGAAAGAGATATCATGAGTTACAGTATGTTGCTTTAAAGTAGCTTTTTTATACCCTTAGCTATTTAAATCACGTAATTGGCTTATTGGGCTTAGAACATTTAATACTCTGATATAATAAAGTCCATTTACGAAGAAATTTTCTATAGAAAATAACTATTTCTGTTATGTAATACTTGATTTTTTGTAATTTTAATATATCTGCCATAGAAAATTAATGTCAGAATTACTTTAAAATGTTATATTTGATAACCACATCCTATTTTTAATAACAGTTTAAGTAATAGAGCTGTTGGCTTAGTTGACATGAACTTGAATAAATAATCTAGTTCATCGCGAAGAAAGGATTCATAATATATTATTATTAGTAATACATAATTACCTAATCAATTTAATTATCAGACGCAAGCATAACTATCGGTTTGTTTTTGTATTTAATTGTGGTGAAAATTATTTTGCTCGTTTCTATTAGTAATTTATTTTATAGTTAAAAAATAACTACTAAAAACCTAAGAAAATTGGAGTATTGCTACAAAATCTATCAAGAAAATAAGATCATATTATATATTATGATACATATGATCCGCATATTATGATCCTAAAACCTGTAGAACAAATCTGAACCATGAGAATGCAATTGAGGATTGAATGAAGAAAAACCCAATGACCCATTCTAATTCTAGTAATATCTAAAATAATTCAAAATTCAGTCAAAACACATCATTTTGATTTGGTAAACAAACATTCAACAATGGAATTATAGAAGTCATTGAAAAAACCTTCAAAAATAAGAAGTTTGTTTGGTTATATTATTAGAAATAGATCAAGCTTTTGTCTAGGATTTTCAATACAGACTCTGCCAGAATATCTAGAGTCAGTCAAGGAGACCTATGCAACAGTAAAGGAATCTAAAGCAGATGTACTCTAAGAAAGTATATTGGTTCTTTATCTACTTTACATGTGATATCTCACCAATGGTACTGTAATACTGAAACTACCAGAAAGTTACAACAAGCAAGTGATATATTGCGACAACAATAAAAGAAAAAAAGATTAAAAGTACTGCAACTCTTGAATAACATTCGAGCAGGTCCCAAGCGCTACTTGAGTATACTAAGCGCCAACAATTTATTGGGGTATTAGATAATTGTATTCTCCAAATATATATAACTTTTGGTGATTTTTACTGTTTAATTTGCGTTCAGTTAATATTTATTCTAATTAATTCATACCATGTTATAGCCATCTTCTAATAAATGAAAGTATAGTCCTTCCAAGAAACAGCCAATGTACGTCATAGATGATGTGGAATATACTGCCAAATACAATTTGTGGAAATGTAAAATTCTCGGAGACGATTTTTCCTTCTCATTTAACCCAAAAAATATTAGTGATAATAGAGATTACAAAAAGGCAAACTTTGAAACCTAAAGTTACCTTTGAAAATTGTACATTACTGCAGCAACATTGCAACGTTCTGGCATCATAAATTTTGATGAGGTAAATTGGCTGTTTTATTGGATAGACTATATCATATTTTGGCAACACATATTTTGGAAAATATCGTCTGAAAAAATGGTTGATATAATTTTCAAATATTACATATCGTATTTTCATATATTCATAAATATATTAAAAATTGAGTATATTATTCTTAACAGTCGATGGTATTTGGCGTTATTGAGTTCTTCATAAAAATACTGATTAAAAGTAAAAGATAATAATGTTAAAACTTGGGAATATCGAAAGAACAAAATGTTGTAGGTAATTGAACAAATCAATTTTTAACTTCGTATTTTCCTTGATTACGTTTGAGGGTCGTCGCTCGAAAAAAAAGTGCCGTTCCGCATAGAATAATCCCATTTAGAAGCAATCGGATTTTCGAAGCGTCTATTATCCATAACGTCAACTTGAAATCGGAATTTTCTTTCTGACCCAGGTCGCGAAATTTAATCTGTTCATTTCTCGAGAACTGTCTTTAATACTTCGTCAAATGTCTATAATTTTGATCAGCACGACTGAGTTATCGATATTCAAAATGATGGCGTTTTTAAAAATCTACTTCGTTTTAAAATATTTTTATTTTATTTATCTAATTAGTTTAAACATCGTTCAAAAACTTTTCTGGAATAAAAGAGAGTATTGACAACATTGTAAGATATTGTATATACAAAATTTATTCAAATTTATTTATTTTAACGAATTAAATTACCATAGTAATATCTCCTTATTCAATGCGAACTTTATTACAAGACGTCCCTTGCTATATTTTACACATGTAACAAGAAACATAAAAAAAGGCAAATGATATCGAGAATTGTTGGTCCTGGCGTAGCGATACAAAGCAAATAAAATTTTATTTTACATAAAGAAGGAACATATCCACTTACTAGCTGTGCTATTTGTTTTCCCGGGCCTTTTTTCTCAAAAGGTAAAACAGGGAAATGGAAGAGGCATCTGAAAGGAAAAGACTCCGCTACTACGAAAATTGAAAATGTGTATACCAGTTTACAAACAAGTTTATCATAAAAAAAATCGGCTCCTTATATCATAATCAATATATAGCGATTTAAACATAGTAATAATGAATATGATTTTTTTTTATAATACACAATAAAATAATAAGTTTGCCAAAGATTCAGGACATTCTAAGATTCTCGTCTGAACCCAGATCTTTGGCAACGTCGCGCAATACAAAACTTACGCTAAATGGTGATAAAACCGTACGGTTTTTCAGTCATGACTTTTATTATTAAAATGGAAGATACAGAAAGAAAGAAACTACCAAATCCTCCAGACAGTATACGACTACTCGCAGCTTTCAAGCGTATAAAAATATTGTACAACTAGAAAATTTCTCCATTTTATAGTTTGCGACCAGTCTATCTGTAAATAAAACAAATGTTATTAGTAAAAGTGTTTTTACTGAAATTGCGTGTGTATGTGTGTCCTAAGAAAATAAAGAAACAATAGCAAGAATATCTTTAGCAAATTAATTATTTTGATAATGTACCGGATGTACCGGAAGGTTATTACGTCATTTTATTCAATTGACATCATGCGTCAAAGCTATATATGTTATATTTTGTGAAAGTAACACCGTCAGTGTTATATGCCTCCTTGAAAATGTCAAGTTTCCTGCCTGAAAACTTGCATTTGCGAGAGGTGTTAAATTACATATTTAATCAAAAGAAAAATCCACTGAGCATCATCGTTATGATAGGCATATAAAAGAAGATAAACAAGACAAAGAACGTTCTGGTAAACCGAAAAACCTTGAAGATGCGAAACTGTAAGAGTTATTGGATGAAGACCTAGCCGACACTCAAAAACAATTGGCAGAAGCGTTAAATGTGGCCCAAGAAATGATTAGCGACCGATTGAGGGCAATGGGAAAAATTTTAAAAAATGAGAACTTGGTGGCCACATTAAATGAATGACTAATGGGAAATCGAGATTTCGTCTGTGGAATGGTACTCCAAAGGTATGATCGGAAGTCATTTTTACATCGAATGGTGACGGGTGATGAAAAGTGGATTTATTTTGAAAATCCTAAATGCAAAATATTCTGGGTATTACCTGGCGAATCCGACCGGTCGACTCCAAGGCCTAATCATTTTGGTCGCAAGACAGTGCAATTTGGTGGGACCAGAATGACGTGTTTAATTACGAACGGTTGAAACTTGGTGAAAGATTTAATAGTGATCGCTACCGACTACAAATAATCAATTTGGACCACGCATTGATCGAAAAACGTCGATAATGGGCCCGGATATATTGTAAAGTGATTTTACAGCACGATAGTTCGCCGCGTCATAAAGGCAAGCCGTCCAATGAAGCCTTGAAAGTACTTGAATAAGACATATTATCGCCCCCGCCGTACTCTCCAGACCTTACCCTTGATTTTGATTAAAGAACAAACCGTTTTTTGGGATGGTATCCAAAAACTGCTTGAAAGATGAACAAGATGACATATATAAAGATTTAATAGTGATCGCTACCGACTACAAATAATCAATTTGGACCACGCATTGATCGAAAAACGTCGAGAATGGGCCCGGATATATGGTAAAGTGATTTTACAGCACGATAGTTCGCCATGTCTTAAAGGCAAGCGGTCTAATGAAGCATTGAAAGTACTTGAATGGGACATATCACCCCCGCCGAACTCTTCAGACCTTGCCCTTGATTTTGCTCAAAGAACAAACAGTTTTTTGGAATGGTATCCATAAACTGCTTGAAAGATGGGCAAGATGTATAAAATCAAATGGCTGGTAGTTTTTTCGAACTAACCCGTAACGACTTATATCGGTATACCTTTTAATAAATTATAGACGTCTATGTTGAACAATTTACGTGATTTATTAAATAATAAAACGCCACATGATTCATTGGGGATCCAGTAAGAATGTAATGCATCTTAAAATAATTTAATTTTAGTCACGTCAGTTTGAAACGCCTATTTTTTGTTGCTTACCACATCGATCAATTTTTCAAATCGTCTTTTCAAATAAAATCCGAAATTGCTTCTTTACGTATCTATTATAAAAGTGATACCATTATTACATTCGATATCCGGATGACATAATGGTATAACATCTCTTGGAAGGGTATCGCTATTTTTAAAGAAATATGTTAGATCCTTTGGAACGGATCAGTGTCTGTCCAATTTTTATTTTATTACTTGACATACTTTCCTGCCCGCCATCTTATCTTTGACTAGCTTTCTTATTTTATGATCTACTGTTATTATCTATTTCTCATTTAATCTCTTATACTTCTTATCTGTCGTCACCGCTTAACAATTCCTTGATCTCCTGGTTAATTTTTTGAGTTTGTTCTAGTATATATTTTTGGGTTTTTATTAAGAATTGTGCTATGATGTCAGTATATTTACCTTGTAGCCTCAGTGGTTAATCCAACATGACGGCGATCTTATTGCTGCGATATTCGCCGGTATACTGTTGTGGATATATGTTTGTTATTATTTATATTTGTCATTGTTCAGAAGCCAGTTGTTCTATTTGTTGGATTCCAATCATCTATACATTTTCATACTTCTTCAATATTTCCTATGCCAGCCAAGCCATGCTACATCGATTTCAATTAGTGGTAATAACCAAAAGACGTACATAAACCTAATGCGTTACATGTTATCTGGAGAGCACACTCTATGCAATAGAATTCTTGCAAAAAGATTACTTGTTTTTTGTTTGTTTATTACAGTTATACTTTCATTCGATTTTAGCGGTTTATAATGCGCTATACTTTACTGATAATACCATATGCGCAGTAAGATTTTGTGGTGATGAATATTCCGCTTCAATGTTGATGTGGATAGCCCTCTCGGATTAACTCAGGACTTTTTCTGCTTGGGATTATCGTGGTCGATCCACGTTTCAGTAATAGTCACATAACGTTACAGAGAAATCTTTTTCTGACAAACAATAAAACAACGATGTTGAAACGATTCGTAATGGCATTTTCCATTAATTAATGTCCCAGCCAGTCTGCTTTGGTTTGAATTTTTTCCATAGTATATAAACTCCTGGGAACAGTTGATTATTTAACTATTTTTTTTGTTGTTACTTTTAAATTGTTGAAGAGAAAATCGACAATTGGAATATGACAAATTAGCATTATCACAAATTTCTAAAATTGTTTTATTTGTAACGTCTGTATACATTGTTTAACTTAATAACACTAATAAAAAACTGTTTTTTAGCAGAGGAATCTCAGACCCATCGAATTTAACCATTATTTACATTAGTACTTTACTGTATTGTGTACGACAATGTACTTATTATGTCAGTCTACTCTTGGTTACTTAAAATACTGTACAATCTACTTATCTCATGTTTTTATATTTCCTTTATTGTGTACTTGCGATTCCTTACTATACGGCTTCATTCTTTGAAAAATTCTTGTAAAATTACTTTTTGTTTTCTTTATGTTATTCTTATGATATTATTTATTTCCAAAGCTACCTTTATTTCTTTGAGATGATGGTTCGAATTGGCTTTCGCTTTCTTACTTTTTAATTGCTCCGATTTTTTCAATTTTCTTTATTTCTTGAAATTTCTGTCTATATACTTTTTCTTATTAATTATATTTTTTTATTATATATTACTCATTATCAACATGTTTCCTTTATCTTAAATATTTTAGAAGACATAACAAGCTACCGAGGGTTAAAATATACAAACTAAAACAATTAAAAAAATTAAAATAAAGCTATATTAGTCTTGTTGTGTTATATAATAAAATCTATAAAATATACAAAAAATAAAATAAATATTGTCAGGAACATTTCAGAAGTGGCCATTCCCATTCCAGTGAGAAGTCACGTCTTCAGAAATTTGTAAATCAAGACTCATCGCAAATGCACGACTATCTTGTAGTTTTGTCTCAGTTAGGTCTCGCCTAAACAAATCTTGGAAGACGGGTGCCATATATTTTGACTGAACATCACCTGGGTCAACATATGGAATTGTGTCTTAAAAACGAGTGAAGTATTGCAGACAATGATTGAATAAATTCAACATAATTTTAAATAAAAGTCATGTATATTTTCATTTCAAAAGAGACAGGTTATACTGCGGCTCGACCTCAGGTTGCTATGAAACCGCTTCTGATCTTGTGAAGTAAAGTAGTCTCCCATGAGATATCCTCAACAGACGTAACTCTATTTTACTACCACATAATTTGATCAAACAGCCAGTACACCTTATTAGATGAAGATCCTAGTGTACCGATCAGGCCTATAAATTAATTTCAGAGGATTTACGACAGATGGTGTCAGTGTTTATTAAATCTCAATGGGTACGTATATAAACAACTTCATGTTAAAGCCTCAATGACAGGTTTCGCTTTTCAGTATGCGTAGTTTCAAAGTGTGAATAAAATATGTTTTCATTGCGTTGAAAATGTCTGAAATTGTAGCGAGTAAATCGCATTTGCCGAAAGTTTTACTTCTTTATTTCCATTTGATAAAAAGAGCCGCTGAAGGTAATCGAATACTGCATGGAACTTATGGCTAATGTTCCGTCAATTTAAACAACAATATTATTCTTCAGCGTGAAAACGCTCGACCGCATATTGAAAAAGCGGCGAAACTATACTTGAAAGCATTAAAATGGGAAGAATCACCCCAACCGCTGTATTATCCGCACATTGCTTCTTCTGATTACTACTTGTCCCGACATGAGTCGTGACCTGTCTGAGCAGTGCTTCACCTCATAAAAATATACCAAAAAAAGGTCGATTTTTAGGTAGCCCCAAAAGAAACATAATTCTTAAATTGCCTGAAAGATAGGAAAAAGCGGCGGCTATCGATAAATAATACCTTTAACAAAATATATTTAACCGATTATTCAAAATAAAGTTTTAAAACTAATTTATAGGCTTAATATAAGAGATATGTTAGAAAAGATTCTTCATGGTAGTCAGAGAAATACCTAATAAGAGATTGGATAAATAAAGCTATCACATTAATTCACAATCCTAGCCGATAGCTATGCATCATTTTCCTCGAAGCTGGAAACTAAGGGCGTGGCAAGGGGAAAGAAAAAAAATGTTTATAAAACCGCGATATTTCACGAAAAATAAGAATCATATTACCAATATATCGTTCCTCTATTGACTGGCTTATTTATCAAAAAAGGATACCTTCACAACACGGAACCCACGTTTAGATTTATTGCAGGCGGTGGAGCGCACTCAGGACGAGCAAAAAATTCGTGCAGATAAATTTTCTTGACGCCGCCGAGGCCGTATTCACGTAGTTTTTGTCTTGGAGTAGAGAGCCTGCCTGGTCCTGAAGGTCTGCAAGAGAAAAAAAATCGGGTATAAACATCGTCGGCTCAGTGTGGACGCTCCGGTCGTCCGGCCGGGGGGAGATGGAATGGAATCGTGGAGAACACGGACGGATGGGATACGAAGGAGGGCCGGGGAGAGTTAAACAGAGGAGAACGAAGGGGGGAGGGGGTAGGCATGCGATTCCTGTACGTTCTGAAAGTCTGCGTTGTGCTGGACATTAGGGTTTCCTTTTTTCACCAGGTGCCGGATTATTATCCGGGGTGTCGGTCAGGAACATTATGTATCCTTTCACATGCCATTAGTTATCAGTTTATTTGTACCCGGGAAAAAAGAAAACAAATCGTAAAATATTATTTTCCTTGGGGCGATTTATTTCATCTTTTAGATGCGGTGTCTGGCCTCGTATATTTCGCGTATAAAATTTTATTTTCACAATTCTTTATCGTATAGTGAAACCTTTTTTCCGAACCCTTTCCAGTTACTTTCTCCGATTATCTGTTGAATAATTGATGTGTCGGGTCTTTTTAGTTCTTTTCCGACGATTGATGATTGGGATGTCTACTCGAACTAAAATATTTTATTAGGAAAGAATGGTAATGGAGAGAATTTGTTCTGGAAAGTGGATAAAACTCTCTTGATTACTCTTGATTTTTCATTTTAATATACAGTGTTCCAGAATGGTCATTAAAAATAGAAAAAATAGCGTTTTTAAATAAAAAATTATGTTTTGTCTCTCTATATAACAGGTCAATTGAAAAGTCCTCTGCCTACCTATAGTGTAAAACACATTTTTTTGGCAAAATTAGTTTTCTTAATTCAACATAATTCAATTCAAGGGTCATACACTGATTATAGCGACCCTCTCACTTTTCGATATCATTTTTGTAGTTCGATTTTTCCTTTGCTTCAAAACAGAGGGGATCTGGAGAATACGGTGGATGAGGAAGCAATTCGAAGCCCAATTCATGGATTTTTGCCATCATTTTAACTGACTTGTGACGCGGTGCATTGTCTTGGTGAAGCAGCACTTCCTTTTCCTTCAAATGCGGTCGTTTTCCGGCGATTTCGTCCTTCAAACGGTCCAATAACGCTGTGTAATAGTTGATGTTGATGGTTTTTCCTTTTTCAAGGTAGTTAATAAAAATTATTCCATGCGCATCCCAAAATACAGACGCCATCACCTTGCCAGTCGACTGTTGCATTTGTCCACGCTGTGGAGCGCGTTCATGGTGTGCAGTCCACTCGGATGACTCTCGATTTGACTTCGGAGTGAAATGATGGAGCCATGTTTCATCCATTGTCTCATATCGACGCAAAAACTCTTATTTGGATTATTATGCCTGATTACCTTCAAGCACTGCTCCGAATCATCAACTCGTCGTTATTTTTGGTCAAAAGTGAGCTCGCGCGGCACCCACTTTGCACAGAGCTTTTTCATACCCACATATTTGTGAATGATATGATGTACACAATCAGTTGATATCTTTAGAATGCTATTTCATGCAATTTCAATTTACGGTTATTCAATCATAATTTTTAATAAAATCAAATTTTAATATTTTCATCGGTAACAACCTCTTTTGGGCGTCCACTGCGTTCACCGTCTCCGGTGCTTATTTCACTACGTCTAAACTTAACATACTAATCCTTGATGGTTGATATTTCTCGGGGCAGTGTCCGGAAAATCGGCATCGACCCAAGTTTTTGCTTCAACTGTATTGTATTCCCTTCAAAAAGCAATATTTTATCAACACGCGAAATTGATTTTTATCCATATTTTTCGCAATAACAAAAGTTGCTTCACTCAAAATATTACACTTCACAAACTAATGATCTGACAGCTGTCAAATTTCGGCCGGGGATTTCAATTGACCTGTTAGTATTGGCCTATAACATTTAATACCGTTTATAAAAAAGTAACTTTTTTACGCAGTTTTTTAGAAATACTTCTATGGTTTATACAAATTATACAAAAAATGTATAACGTATTACTATTTTCTCCAGGATAGTTTCATAAAGTTTTATCATACTACAGAATGCTGTGGATCATACAACTCAGCACTGTTAATTCTTCATTATTTAGCTTAGAACGTAGTGTTATATACTTAGTGTTATTTACTAAACTCACAAAACTCTTTTTCATAGGTTCCAGTCAAGACAAGAAAGTTGGATGAATTCATTTAAACTATGTAGAGAGGAAAGGGATATGTTTCCTTTTCGGATAAAACAATTGTAGTCATAAAATAAAACAAACTATACGGTGATCTAGCTTAAGAATTTCTGGGAGAACTTAATACTTTAAAGCATGTCTAAACATACATTTTCTAGAGTTCTTGGCGAAATATTGCTATTGCACATACTTATGAGTTGTAAGGCAATTTTTAAAATTAACTTCAAAATTAAAATATATCTATTGAATGTATCCAAATATTATAAGCAAATTTGATACAATACTAGGTACATTTTTTAAACATCTCCAAAACATTACATTTCATAGTACATTTCATAAAACATATAATTCTTGAAATTTAATCTTTGTAAAATAAACGAAACTATGAAATCTTTATCTTCAGATTATCATCGTAAAATATTTTAGTATGTTCGCCATTGATACAATTTTGTACTATTATGTATATATAATAATAGTATTCTTACAGTACCCAAATGTCGATCGTGCTACTACTGGGTACTCTTTAGAATTATTATCTGTATTTATTAACCTTCTTACCAATGGTTATATTGATAATATTTTGCTTAATTTTCTTCAGTACTCTACCATATTTCACGGTTTTTGTAGTATAGTACACTTTTCAAAATTATTATTGAGTTACAGTCACACACTGCAGTCACCATCAACGAATCGATTCTGAACAAATTTGAGTTACTTGATGTGATAAATCACAGTTTGATATTTTTGTTTATCTTTTTATTTTATTTATAAAATAAAATCGAGCGATAAAAAAAAGTTCAAATGTTGGAATGCGGAAATGACGGCTAGGTAACGGCAAATGACGTCAATGTTTTGTAGCGCTGCTGATTGGTGTTTAATTTAACATGGCGAATTTCGTAATATCATGTTTTAGTTCTGGTAAAATCTTAGTGAACCTACTTTTAATTTAGATAACAAATAAATATATTTTTAATAATCTCTTAGCTAGAACTGTATTTTATGGGCAATGATATTTTAGACATTAATAGACAATAAGCTCAGAAAGTTAGGCCCGATCTTCGTACAGTCAAGAAGTGTTTTTTCCTTCCCGAAAACGAGTCTCAATCAAATCAAATAAAAATACATATGTATTATTTACGATCAAATTTCAGCGACAATCCTAAGAAAATCAAAAAAAGCCTAATCTTACCAACAAATATTCTGACTGGGAAAAATTCAGATTAATATTGCAGGAACAAATCAGTTTAAAAGTAGGACTTAAAAGTATAGATAATCTTGAGCAAGAACAGCTGCAAAAGATGCTACTTCAATAGCAAGAGAGGAATCAGAATATGAAGTAATTTACCCCCTAGAAATTAGAAAAATGATAAAAGAAAGGCGAAAAGCTAGTAGAGTATGGAATATAACTAGAAATGCTGCAGACAAAACTACTTTTAATAAAGATCGAAGAATATAAACAGAATTGCTTTCAAAAATATGTAAGTGAATTAAGCCCAGAAGCAGACAAAGATTATTCGCTATGGAAAGCAACTCAAAGATTTAAAAGACCAGTTATTCGAGTACCACCAATTAAAAATGATCGAAATGTATGGGTTCGATGCAACGAAGAAAAAGTTGAATTATTCGCACAATATTTAGTTAACAAATTTCAACCTAATGATATAGAATCTACTATGGACACATCTCCTGTTTATCAACCCGTTATAGATCTAAATCTAAGTATTCCATTGGAAGTTGCCCCTGAAATTGATAACATCAATCCTAAATAGGCACCTGGTATAGATAACATTTCACCCAGATTATTGAAAGAACTGGCACGAAAAGGAATCATCATGTTGACATATATATTTAATGCATATTTAAGACTGAAGTATGTTCCGGAATGCTTTAAGGTTTCACAAATAATTATGCTCAAAAAACATCACAGACCTTCAGAACAAGTCGAATCTTACAGGCCTATTTCGCTGCTATATCAAATACAAACTTAAACTATTCAAACTATATCAAAGATATTTGAGAAACTAATATTTAAACGTATTAAAAATTTTGTAAAAATACTATATTTCCAGTTTAGTTTTCGAGATCACCATTCAATAATCGATAAAGTGCATATAGTAACTGCGGCTATTGAAAAAGCGTTTGAGGAAAAGAAATACTGCCCTGCAATATTCCTGGATGTCCTCACAAGCTTATGATCGGGTTTGGCATTTGGGATTAATCTGTAAGATGAGCAAATTGTTACCGCGTAACTATTGTCAATTGATGGAGTCATATATTTTCGGAAGAAAATTTAGAGTATCGCACGAAATGGCGTTCTAGTAGAGAACTATCCAGCGCTGTCAATATTAAGTTCTTCGATTGATTACCAATGCTTATCGCTACGTTTAAACTAATGAAAAACTGCACGATGACCTGGAAATCAAATGGATTTGCGAAGTTATCCAAGATTTCGCCTTGAAACACGAAAGAAGATTACTAAATCATACTAACGTGGAAGCAATACAACTGCTGGACAGCGCGCAAGATGTCAGGACTTTGAAACGAAACATACCATACGAACTTATATAAAGTGTATACCTTTAGTGTAAACTATAGCTATAAGTTATTATAATTTTATAATTGAGGAATATATATTGATGTATTTTCTCGCACTCGTCTTGCTTGTGAATTAATCCAAGTACAAATGAAAGGTAGTAATAAATTAATTTATAATTAAGATTGTATTGAAAGCGTATGTAATAAAGGTGTTATATAAAAAATAAGCTCACAATCTATACAGTAAAGTATATCATCCAACAATCCAACGGTAATACCATTATCAGCCCTGGCCAAAAACACCTGCCTGACCACACGAGAAAATGAATTCACTGATAATCGACGAAGTGACTATTGTTATTGTCGAAGAAATTCTGAAGATGATACGATGTTCACCGGGTTAGCTATATTTGAATATAACAAATTTGACCAGATACATAAAACAATACATCATCAATGTTAGTTTGTACCCCCACATTTACCATTCGCCATTCCTATATCAAACATATCACTGATATGTATCTATAAAAACCCAAACTGACATTTATCGAACTGATTGAGTCAGATGTGCTAAATTTAAATGCATGTGATTTAATTTGGACATTAAAAGGGTTTCTAAACGGACATACATAACTTGCAAACTTTCACAATGCCAACGTTAAATGGTAACGGGTTCTCGACACGCCATTTTCATACCTGTTAACGTGTGTCGGCCATGAAAGCCATCCATTGTAAAGTTAGCTTTTCAATTATTGAGATAGGAACATCGTTCACCTCGCATAGCTTTCGAAACCTGGACGATACGCGTCACGTACGCATTGATCAATAACAAAAATTTTATTTAGATTTACCCTTAAACTTGTTTTAATGGCGACAAGTTCTGGTATTATGGCGAAGATATCCTTTTTTTGAATGGAGCAAGTAATCACAAAAATTGGATTTTTATGAATTTTATTCATATTTATATATTCTGAATTAGCTTTGCACTGTTTATTGATCGGAAAAAAATACCTTCCGGGTGAAGCAATGTCTTGAGAAGCGTTATAAGGACTCCGACCCATTAGAAACAATAATAGAATGTTGGTTGGCTGACTTCAAACGCGGTCATAGGGACACCGCTGATGCAGAACGCAGTGGACGTCGAAATGAGGTGGTA
Organism: Rhynchophorus ferrugineus; assembly: GCF_030347505.1. Lineage (NCBI taxonomy): Eukaryota > Metazoa > Arthropoda > Insecta > Coleoptera > Curculionidae > Rhynchophorus > Rhynchophorus ferrugineus. The sequence continues at coordinate 80,819,891 of NW_027472580.1, read as the reverse complement.
GCTTCAGAAAATATAAAATAATTTTGAATTACCGAAAAGTGAAGCTGCGTCCGTTACCTAACAGCGTAAAGACATCAAGGGTATGTGTTGGAGTTATATTGCTAGAGCGTTTGACTATGAGGAAGCTCTGTTCAAATTGGTTGCCGTGTCTGCTCACTGTTGACCAAAAATCAGAACCTGTTGATGATTCTGGGCAACGTTTGCCAAAGTTTAAACGTAACAAACAGCAATTTTTGCATTGATATGTGACAATGGATGAAAAATGGATCCATGACTTCACTCCGGAATCAAAACGTTTATGATCTGAGTGGACAGCAATTGGTGAGATAAATCGTTCTGCAAAAGTGATATTGAAATGTTAGAGTGGCGCTGGACTGATTGTGCGGCTCTTGATGATGATTACGTTGATGAATAAGGCCAGTTTTGAACAAAAAACACGCGTTTTATTTGTTATGCTCGGGATTTTTCCGTCCATGTGTTATTCTACTAGGAAATCAATTTGATGAACAGGTAGCATAATATTCTTATTGCTAGACGCAGTTTGGGAATAAATATTAGATCCTTTAAAAGTGTTGAAATATCCATATTTTATTCAAATATCCGCGATCAAGTCAATCGCTTAGATCGATTCTCAACGATCATAATTAAAAAAGCGACAAAGCACAATTTTAAAATCATTGGTTATTATTGTTCTATAACATATTTGAGATTACATTAGTTTACAGCTTTTTGGGGAGATATCAATCCTTTTATTAAAAACAATTTCAAAAGCCATAAAAACAATATTATTGGAAACATTATACATGTTGTTAGCCATTTGCTTTTCATCTTTAAATGGGTGCTAAGTATTTTTTAACCTAACTATGCGACATAGAAACGGGAGAATCTCTGTAAAATGTGTGATGTATATATTTAACTAATTTCGGATAAGTTTTGTTATGTTTAATGGTATTACATGATTAAATTAACTTAAAATATCATCAATTGTAAACTAAAAATTTTCAAAGGCAAAGCTGCACATATTTTTTGATGTTAGAGATGGAGATTGACCATTTGATCTTTTACTTTTTAGATTATTATGTTATTTTCAATTTTTTAGCGCTTATCACCTTAGAAAGCGATTAACATTTCGTGTCCTGTTATGCATACCTGTCAATATATGTTATCTCCTATATAATTATTATATAAAAACTTTATTTTGACATTAAACCATGTTCAGACATATCTTAAATTATTATATTTTTACGCAATACTACATATCATAGATAAATTACTCAAGATTACAATAATTTGAGTAAAACGGTAAATAAAATTAGAATTACGACAGTTAAAGTACTATTGTTTAAAAAAAGGTTTCATTATAACCCAATACAAGAATAATTTTTTTTAGAATTTATGATTAAGTAATTTTTTCTGCCATAAATTATCTTTTTTTAAGCATCTTTTAATTCAATTTTATGTGATATTAACAGGTCAATTGAGAAGTCCACGGGCTACCATAGTAAAACACATTTTTTGGCAAAACTATTTTTTCTATTCAAAATAATTCCCTTGAAGGGTGATGTACTGATTATAGCGACCCTCCAACTTTTCGATACCATTTTTGTAGTACAATTTGTTTTTTGCTTCAAACTAGGCCTCAGTTTCGGCGATCATTCGACAAAAATTTCTTCCCAGCGAGCATTGTTTTGAGATCTGAGAACAGGAAATAGTCTCTGTGGGTCAGAGCTGGAGAACACGGTGGATGAGAAAGCAATTCGAGGCCCAATTCATGGATTTTGCCATTGCTTTCACTGACTTGTGACACGGTGCATTGTCTTGGTGAACCAGCACATTCTTTTTCTTCAAATGCGGCCGTTTTTCGGCGATTTCGTCCTTCAAACGATCCAGTAACGCTATGTCATAGTCGCTGTTGATGGTCCTTCCTTTTTCAAGGTAGTAAATGAAAATTATTCCATGCGCATCCCAAAATACAGACGCCATAACCTTGCCAGCCGACTGTTGCGTTTTTCCATGCTTGGAGCGGGTTCATCGTGTGTAGTCCACTCGAATGACTGTCGATTAGACTTTGGAGTAAATGATGGAGCCATATTTCATCCATTGTCATATATCGACGCAAAAACTCGGCAAAAACACTGGTCCGAATCATCAACTTGTCGTTCACATTCGGCACCCACTTTGCACAGAGTTTTCTCATACCCAAATATTCGTGAATCACATGATGTACACGTTCAGTTGATATCTTTAGAATGTCTATTATTTCATTCAATTTCAATTTACGGTCATTCAAAACCATTTTGTGGATTTTTTAAATGTTTTATTCGGTAACAACCTCTTTTGGCCGTCCACTGCGTTCACCGTCTTCGGTGCTCATTTCACCACGTCTAAACTTAGCATACCAATCCTTGATGGTTGATTCTCCTGGGGCAATGTCCGGAAACTGTATTTTTTCCCTTCAAAAAGCAATATTTTTTCAACACGCTAAATTCCTTTTTATCCATTTTTTTTTCACAATAGCAAAAGTTGCTTCACTCAAAATGCTTTAATTCACAAACTATCCGACAGCTGTCAAATTTATACACGCAACTTTGGAGGGTTAGGGCTAACTAAAAAATCATATGGATTTAATTCTAGTAGCGCCATCTATGTGTCAGGCCAGGGACGTTTCAATCGACCTGTTACTAAATGTAAAATGTGTTTTGTTATTCATAAATGTTAATATCTATATGCCAGTGTATGTAGTTTCAAACAAAATGTCAGAAAACTTTATTAAGAAAACCAAGCTTGTTTATGTATTATTATCTGAAATTACTACGTTTGTGCTATTCATAGATTATTTTAAAAAAGGTTTCACTACAACAGAAGACAAGAAAGAATAAAACAAATATTTTGTGTTAATTTTCAGTTTCAGCAGTAAGTTTTTTCTTACCTAAGAATACTCTTATATTCTAATACTATTTTGACGTCAAACGATAGCTCGTTAAAATAATTGATGAACATTTCATTTGACGGTAATACATTGAAACAGTCGTATTCTAAATGCATTTCGATGTGAATTCACAATTATATATTGATGATGATTATTTCTTTCATATACTTACCATTATCAATTCCATTTAATAGTTTGGATGGCTTGGGAATCGCTACAACAAAAAACAGGTATATAAATAGACATCAAATAAGGTCATAATAATTCGATGTTATACTCGACGCGTGGTAGTGGAAATATCTTTCAGTTGCAGTGATTACGTCACGAGGACGATTGTCGGGCGCGATGCCGACGTCAGCGAGAACTAACCTGCCCCTCGCCGCGCACAGCCCTAATTCGGGCGACTTACCAAACAGCTGGATCGTGCCGTCTGTTTCCCCCAGCGCATTTTTCGCTATGCATTTGTATTTCCCGTAGTCTGATTGGCTGACGTGTTCGATTTTCAGCTTCATGTAAGTCTTGTAGTTGTGCGATTTTTGCAGCGGCTCATAGCGGCCATCTGGAAGGTAAAGGAACATTGTAAAGGACGAATAACGTTATTGCCAAAGGAAATATATAGTATAAAAACAAAATACACCCACAATGTTATAAGCATCTTGAAGATATTTTTAGGTTTTTTCTCTACAAGGGGGATTTATATAAAAACGGCAATTTTACTGTTTCCCTTAGCACGTAATTCCGATCTAGAGGATTCCATGTTCGACTGTTCTTTGGTTTATGAAGAGGCTGGAGGAAAGCGGTACAGCCATGACTAGGCGCGAGGTAACTTCATCTGTTGCACAACGCATCATCATAAAGTTTTCAACTAATGGAGGTGTTAAAACATCTGTAATTTTCGTTTCGAGGGTACATTTTAGGGATCTCTCAGAATCGGGTGTATGTGTGAATCAGAGAATTCACGGATGGGCTAGAACGTGTTGAAAATGAAAGTCATGATAACTAATCATCCTGGGTTTATAAAAATTAGTACTCGCTGAGTTACAAAGAAAATCAAAAACAGGTCAGGTCGGAGATCAGTGAAAAACATCTGAATCGATTTCGGCAAGAAGGGGAGGTTTTTCAGGGGACATCTTGTCACTTGTGATGAGAGACTTGTGTGAATAAATGTTTAATTTGTGTCAAACTTGTTTTGCTTAATATATGGTATATAAATCAATAAATTTATTTTACAAAATTACCGTTTATATTCGATTCTCCCTCGTATAATAAGAATATATATATGACAATCTTACTTTTCTTCTTTATATTAATATTATATATTTATCGACTTAGCGAAAATTTTTCCCTTCCTTATTAAGAGAAACGGGAACACCTGGAATCTTATATGGAGGAAGAATTTTTAGGTCTGAAATGTTTGTGTAATATGCTCTCCAATTAGATATATTCTAATAAAACCAAAATACGTCCAAATCAAGCATCAAGTAATAGTCTTCAGATCGGCAACTCAAAATATATTTGAGGCCCTGGTGGACTCCATTGCCAGCTCCAAATCTTGCACCTCGTTTCACTTGTACGTATGTTATATCAACAACGGAGGCATAATTTTTAATGTGAAAATCCGACAACGTTGTACCGAAATGCCAGCAGCAGTTTTCAATTAGAAGATTAATCTTTAAATTTTACATTTAGAATATTGATAAATATTGATAATAAAGAATATTGAAACCGAAACTTAGTGTGTTAAAACATTATTAAACGAGATTATTTAGTGTTACTTTCGATTATTCCTGTATTATTGGAATTATTAAAGAATTATGGCAATTTTGTATAAAAAACTATTATAATTTTGTATAAAAAACGGTCGTAAAATTATATTTTTATAAATTTAATATTAAGTTTAATATTAAGTTTTTGTAAAGAGAACAGATTAATGTATATATTAATGTATATACAATTATGAAATAAAAACCTGACATATACGAAGGATATTTCGTCCACAATTAGTAAGGGTTTTTATGAAAGTGTGGTTAGCGCAGAGGTCAAGGAGACGGGACGTTCCTCCTACTGTTGCGATTGCTGCAGATTTAAATCATCTGGGGCATGGACGTGCTTTATTTTTGTGATTGTAATTGTAAATGTCTTTATAGGCAACAGTGGGAAATCTAACATGGAATAACTGGGTTGGTTTCTAAATTGGTTACTGGCCAGTCGGTAGGCTTCATGCCCAGGACGTTGGTTCGGAGCCAGATTCGTTGTTAGACCTTAGATAAAAAATAACAGATATAATTTAGAGAGAGATACATCCGACTATTTTGTAATATATACGCACGCAAATCTTTGGTAAATTATTTCAAATAAAAGACGTGAAAGAAAAATGATTATTGCTTGCCCGATGATTATGCCAGAACGAAAAAAATTTGTGGACCGCCTCGAGAGGCTTGGTAAAATCCGACCAAGAAAATGATCCCAGTGGTGCCAGTAACCAGGCTGGGTAAGACCGGATGTTTTCTGGGATGATTTCGAAAGTTGGTAATTCGCCAGTCAGTAGGTTTAATGCCGAGGACAGTGGTTCGGACCCCACGTTAAAGTATGGGTCCATTCTAGTAAAAAGGAGAATTTAAAATATACAAAAAAAAAATCCAAATATTTGTAAATTTTTATTTATGGAAACAATTTTAGAAAAAAATAACTGATATAATTTAGAAAGAGATACAACCGAACATTATATAAAATATACGCACGCAAATCTTTGGTAGATAATTTCAGATAAAAGACGTGAAAGAAAAATGATTATTGCTTGACCGATGATTATGCCAGAAGGAAATAAATTTGTGGACCGCCTCGAGAGGCTTGGCGGGGCCTATTTTTCAAGACGCCACGGCCAAAGAGAAAAGGGAGAAGAATAGGTTATAAAATATTTTTAACAGGTTAAGCGGGCGGTCCATGTGAAACGTGTGAAATATAAGAAAGCGAGGATCCCGTTCCATTTGTTAGAGGAGAGCAAGTCAGTTGAGGCAGGCCGGTTTCAAGGAAAATCCTTGTTATGATATATTTATATAAAAAAAATAATAACTTTTATTTATGGCATGTTGTTGCGGTCGGTTGCTTCGTGCGCTCTCGAGAAGATTATATACGAATTAGGTGCATGTGATGAAAATATCGGCATGGGAGCATTGACCACGATTAAGAGTTTTACTGAAAATATTTTGTGGCCGGAAATAATTTATATAAGAGCATGAAATAGCAACTTTATTAAAGTGTAGAAAAGCTGTAATAGTTAAATTTAGAGAGATTATATTGTATTATTTTTATATTATGTTATATGGCAATATTTCAACTTCTACTCTTCTACTTTATTATCTAAAATAACTTCGTAGTTACCGCTACGACCCTTTAGACCACCAAGCATTCACCTACAGTAAGTTCAAATGTTGACAATGCCAGTGGATTGGTACCATGCACTTCCCGCCTATTTTTTTCTCTACTCCCTTATAATAGTACCACTATCATAGCGCTACCGTACTTCCTTTACCTAACCTGATATCCTGTCCATTCTCTCGTCGACCACATGTATCAATTCAACATCGTAATAAACAAGTATTTCTTCAATCAGTGTTTTTAGTTCCCGTGCAAATTCCTTCCAGAAATAGTAGTGAGTGTTTGGACAAACAATCGCATCGACCGCCACACGTTTATTCCGACCGACCGACCAGACGAACATTCCTACAATTGGTAACTCCGGCGCGATCAAAGTGCCTAACAGGTACCAGCTCAACATAAGCTACTCGACAGGTGCTTGACATATGGTCGACGTTATTTCACGAGACTAGCCTGATGGACGAAAACCACAGAAGCCTATAATGCATAACATCAACACATCAACTTGAATCACGAAATGGAACACGTAAGGCACCACGCTTATAGGTACCCTCAAACAAATCGGAACGCTCCAAGACGAACGACGTCCTACTACAATTTTGATGGCAGCTGATCCCATAACCCCGAACCCATAAACCCTCGCTCAGGTTCGGATCCCCATCTCATAAGCAGTCCCTAGGCGGTTCATAGCGTAATTGCGGGTGCACTCGGGAACCTGCAACACATAGAGGTACGTTCCACGGCAGCTCCACTGGGAGGGGTGTGATGCAGCGATCGCTAAAACCCTTTAGGCCACGACGCATTCACCTACAGCAAGTTCAAAGGCTGGCAACGCCGGTAGAGTGGTACCATGCGGTTCCCGGCTATAAAAGGCCACCATGACGACGTCTCGCTCTATTTTCTTTTGTCTACCCCCTTACAAAGGTCGGTATGAATGTGTGGTTGTTGATACGATTATTTGTCCGAACACTCACTACTATTTTTGGAAGAAATTTGCACGGGAACTAAAAACACTGATTGAAGAAATACTTGTTGATTGCAATATTAAACTATACATGTGATCGATGGGAGAAATGACAGGTTTTTAGGTTAGGTAAAGGAAGTACGGTAGCGCTGTGTAAGTGGTACCACTAAGTGTTCGGCCAAACAATCGTATCGACAACCACAAATTCATACCGACCCATCGAACAGATGAACATTCCTACAACTTCATTACTTTAATGGCCATCACGGAAGCTATTCAATCTTGATAAAGTGACTATTTGATACATAGTTACTTTAGAACTGATAATCTATGGTAGGTAGTTAATTTTTTTTGTATAGAAAATAAACATGTTTAGATTTCATAACATTCAATTTCATTAGCTAATTCCTAGTCCACTCAGTGATTTTATTAACAACTGTTTGTACTGTATTCACGGTTGTCTCAGTATTGTTGATTGTAGTGAACAGAGCAGTACCACTATTAAATGTGGCCATTGCTAATCCTTCACATTTAGAAAATTCACCAGTATAGAATACATATAATGTAGCTTCAAGGACACTACCTAACCTACATAGATGGTTTTCAAATCTGAATATTCATCACTGTATTATATTCTGCAATAATGAGTAGTAATAAATTAAAATAGAATTAATATAGACTAAAGTAATTTATCCTTAGAAAGTCAATGAAGGCAATTGACATACAAAACGAACTTGGCGGTGCTTATTCTAAATTACCGTATCATTGCTTCTTTATTCCTATTTTTCCTCATGCGGGCTGAACTTTTACTTGTCCCACTCATTGTAATACTTAATAAAATAACTGCGTAACTTATTGAGTAAACATATAACACCAAAAAAATAAAATATTCTATATCAAATAGCAATATATCAAAAAATTTAACCGATTTTGGTGTCGAGCCCAAACGATACAAAAATAATAATATAATTTTGAGTCATACACAAAATTAAATTACGAACAAAACAAATCTAATTTATAGCCGGTACCGACATCAAACTGATCAGTTTGTAATAGTTAAAACAATATTATAAATAGATAAATGGTTTACGTAGGTATTAAGCTAAATTGTGTGTATATAGTAGGAAATAAAATATGAGTAGTAGATAGGTTATATAAAGTTTTTGTTTATTTTTATTTAGCTATTACAACGATTATTATGTACATATTTTATTTCAATTTTTATTTTAATCTCTTTTTATGTAAAAATAATTTTATGAAAACTTTGAGAATAAATTATACAGGAAATACAAATAATATCCCCACGTGCTTGTGTGTTGTGTTTCATATTATTTAGTCAAGGCCATAAAGCTATATATTGCTTTAATGGGCATCGCCGAAGCTATGTGTGGCCGTTGTTAATCCTTCAAATTTAGAAAATTCACCGATATAGAGTAAATAAGAAATATAGATGGATTTTAGACTATACAGATCAAAATAAGGTGTTTAAAATATTTCAATCATGTATTTTGATGATTTTATAGGAAGACCAAATATCCAGTACACTAATCTGAAGATAGGAAGGGAGGAGGCCTTATTCGGTATTTAAGGGCCTTTGAGTTATATTTCCTCACGAAAATCTCAAAATCAAATAAATATAAATATGGCGTCATTCCTAATAGGAAATGAAGAGCCTTAGGTTTTTTGTCTATGCTGACATTATCCTATGCAGTATGGATATTTAAAGTTTGGTATCAACTAATGAAAAGTTGATCTTTTTCTTCTTGTCAAAATTAATGGGTTGTTTCGACACACTCAGTTTAGATAAAAAGAGTCTAATCTAATAAATCTAAGAAAGAGTTTTGTATAAAGTGCAATATGATGTCGAAACTGGCACCCTATTGGAATCAACACTGATGCTGTTAAGTGTACGCTATAATTATACTTAAAATGTATATAATAACAATAATTCTAAGATTTAGAGTTAAAACGAGGATTACTCCCAAAAACTTTAATTAATCAAATAATAAGTATTTCTTAAAAATTATTTAACGTGATGATATATCATGATAATTAAGTCATCCTAGTAAAAAAATATATATAACAATGACAGGTTTATCTAGAACCTGCACCAACAGAGATGCCCAAAAAGAACTATATTATTTTGAAAAATTGTCGACTAACGTAGAGATCAGCTGTGGGTCCCAAAAAGCTATATGTGCATTGTTAATAACCACAAAAACAATCTTTTAATGTTAAAGAAAAAACAATTTTGAAAACCTCTTCCACAAAAACTAATATTTGATGCTCTAAATAAGTAGGACAACAATGCGTTTTTTATGTATATATGAATCAAATTATTTATTTGTAGATGTTTAGTAAGTATATTAAAGTAAAAAAATAAAATCTAGATAAAATATATTATTTACAAAACAATAATAATATTTGCAAAACGAAATTATTAACTAACCATTAAAGAAAAAATGCATATATTCCGTAAGAGCATAATTCATGAAAGTTCTGAAGGATCCGCACAAATATCTAAATGACGTATGGATTTTTTATAAACATATTATTTATATCATCTACGACCAATGGATATTTGCTGATCATTAAATATTTAACATAATGTGTCTTTTCCCTGTTTCTCTAGACATATTTCAATAATTAGCTCTAAATAAAATGTTTACCATGAACCCTTAAAATAAATAAAGATTTTTTCATAACAAGTTTTTTCTTTCTTATGTTAATCCAAGCCGAGGATATTTTACTTCGATCAATGCTATATATTTACGTCATATTAAGCTCTATACCCTATACCCGAAACCTTCATCCGCTAGAATAAAGGACATGGAATATTTCCTAGCATGTTTATAATATTAAATATTAAAAATGTTGTCAAAGCTTTGAACTACGTACATAGCCCTATATTTATTAAATTCCTAAATTCACTCGGATCGATATTATTTTATTTATATAACATAAAAACCGCTTTCTACCATATTTATACAACCTCCCTCTATCTCTCTCATATATATTATATATACATATATATATATATATATATATATATATATATATATATATATATATATATATATATATATATATATATATTTATATATCACTTTTCTCCACCACTTGATCAAAAAAGAAGATCCAGATTATCAAGAAAAAAGGACAGGATTATAATGTAGGAATTGGAAGATATCGAATCGTCCTTGTTTTAAGATATATCTCCAGTTCGTGAATTCCTGGAACAAGTACTGTCGTTCAAGATGTAACCATTTCATATACCTCTACTCTGGATATCTAGATAAAAAAAAGTAATATTTTTAAGATTGTCAATAATCAGTTTTGTAAGAAGAATAGTTGAAACAAGTCATCACTTTTTTCTTGAAATTAGTATCATTTTCGTATCAGATACATGAATTTAAACGCCTCATAATTTTAAAAGTCTCATAACATGGTTAAAAGGGTTTAGTTAGTCAGAAGCAATGAAAATTTCAAATGAGTTAAAAAAAAGTGGATTCGGAGAACCCAAAAAGTTTACAAATGAAGAATTAGACCAAAGGAAATGAGGCTATTACCGGGGAACACTACCAAATGCTACTGATTCGTTTGAGTTGTACATTAAAATAAACACTTTCCTTGAACATCAATAAATCAATTCACGTCTGTGGGACTCTCTACCCATAAGTAAATCAGTATCAGTCGTAAGTATTACTATCATGATTTAAGAAAAGATCAGATTATTTTAATCTACTATAGGATTGGAAGGATATTAATGAAAATTATTAACATAAGTTAAAAAGCCAGATTTATTAGTCAAATAATCAAAATGGAACAAATATCGAACAGAAACAGTGTTGTTCGTGTTGTTCAACTCATTAAGCACTATTTTTCAAAATACCATATTTACACAATCTTAAATTATCCAGCAACCGGCTTGTTCGATGCAGTGGTCAAGGTGACAGGACGGTACTCCTACTGTTGGGATGGTTGTGGGTTTGAAACCCTCTGGGGCGTAGCTGTAAATGTACGTTTGTGTTTTTTTATGATAATGATTGTTGTAATCACGCATCCAACAAGGAGAGCTGTTGTAATCACGCCGGTAACTAGGATGAGTTAGACGAACGCTAGTTGGTAAAAAGAAAGCTCTAAAATATATCAAAAACGTGGCCACCAATCTCTCCTTATTTAAATATTATTGAAAAGTTTGGACAAAAGCTAGAAAAATATTAAAATATTGAAAAACTATTTTTCTTTTCAAGATGAGTGGAAAAGGTTAAATCAAGATTATATTTAAAACCTATATAAAATACTACTGAAGAGACTGATTGAAGTTGTGAGAAATGTAGATGTACCCATTATTGAAATAAGAATTAAAAATATAGACTACTTTGTGCTTAGATCGAACTAGGCTACAATTTTGTCCCGATACTGGTGTTCAAAAAATATATAAAAAAATTGCTCCGCTGCATTTCTCGATATTTCTCAGGCCTTCGACGAGGTGTGGCAGACTGGACTGCATGTTAAATCGAAAAATTCGATTTTGCCCCATACACACAACTGCTGAAATTGTACCTCACAGGCAGACATTTTATTGTCAAACAGGGTGAAGAATACAGCGACTTACACCCAATATATTCGGGTGTTTCGCAGAACAGTATTCTTGGCCCATTGTTATATCTATTATATACAGCTGACCTACCTGATACAGTGGTTTTATCATCACACGAGGATACAATATCAGCCACAAGAAACCTCCAACTTCTTCTTAACAAAGTCAAATTGTGGTTAAAACGTGGCGTATCAAAGCAAGTCAATTAGACAGAATCTACCCATGTGACATTCATCCTTTGACATTTTTGACGTTTTAAACTATACCAAATGTACTGGCTGATAGGGCGTAAATCTAAATTATCACTAGATAACAAGGTTTTGCTATATAAGTCAATACTTAGGCCTATTTGGACCTATAGCATGCATGTCCAACAACAAACAGGTAAATGTGCGCAATTACAGTGAAGTGCGTAGGCTTAAACGCAACCTACCATACGAACTGATTAATAGACATATAGAGTGAGATTTAATAATCTCTAGAATTAGCTAGAATAGTTTTTATAATAAGTGAGAATATACTTTAAAATAAGTTAGAATAGTATCTAGAATAAGATTTAGATTATAAGTTGTACACTAGATCACTTACTGAAGTGATCTTGTACATGTCAAGATGGTTATATTATATAACAGAACTCATTTAATACTTATTGCCCAAGGGCAGATTGTTGGCGCTCTAGGATATTGATAAAAACAAAATAGGAAAAAGTGTAATTTCCGAGATGGTCCTATTGGAAATAAATCAAGGCCTGATAGTGGAATCCGGCGAAATCGAGGGAAATCCTCAAATTTCAAAGACACGTACAAAGTTTTCACATATTTTTTTTTATCTAAACTAATCAGATTTTTGGGTACGATATTAATACTGAACAGATATGATGTAAGACACAATTCTCCAAAGGTTAGGAGCTAAATGATATTTCTCTAAATATTATGGGGACGTACAGACAACTAATTGTATACTTTGAGGTTATTTAGGCAAGCTGATGATGAAAGCAGGGATAGGTCCGATATACCCTTCAGAGGTTTTTGAGGACTTTTTATTAAGGTTTTGTTTACCAAGGTAATTCAATGAAAATGTTGAGATGGCTTTTTAAGCACTAGCCATATGATATGGGAAGCCCTAGAAACATTACTGGTAACTGCCTCTATGGTACATTTGTTAAAGCGCTCAACTCACACGTTGATTCCCGGCGGGAGCAGCGACTTATTGTTGTTGCTCTAGTTCGGTTAGAACATTTGTCAAATCGCCTCTAATCATTCTTAGTTTTCAATCATTGTTTCTTTATTCCTATTTTTCCTCATACGGGCTGAACCTTTACTTGTCCTACTCATTGTAATCCTTAATAAAATAACGGCGTAACTTATTGAGTAAACATATAACACCAAAGAGAATATAATATTTTAAAAAATTTGACCAACTTTGGTTTCGAGTTCAAACGATACAAAAATAATAATATAAATTTGTGTCATACACAAATTTAAATTACGAAGAAAGCAAATCTAATTAATAGCGTGTACCGACATCAAACTGATCAGTTGGTAGTAGTTAAAATAATATTATAAATATATAAATGGTTTACGCAGGTATTAAGCTAAATTTTGTTTATATAGTAGGTAATAAAATATGAGTAGTAGATAGGTTAAATTAAGTTTTTGTTTATATTTTTTTACTTACTAGCTGACCCGACAGACTTCGTCCTGTCAAAAAGATTTGTAATGTGGCAGTTTTTGTGCCTACGTATTTTAAAAAATTCTCCTGAACAGAACCATCACCCTGGTGATAGGGCGTTGTGAATAAAAAATAATTAAATAAAACATATATAAGGATTGAAAAGTAAGTAATCGCTTTATTGTTAATCATGTGAATCATAATTATTATTATTATTATCATTATATTGCTTTGTGGTATACGATGTTTTTTGTTTGATTACCTGGCGCATAGATAAACAAATCTGATGGTTTTCCAACACGGGAACAGGCAACATACAATTGACCATGTGAGAAACATGGGTTTTCTAGATTAATACCACAAACACTTAATGATTGCCCCTGGGACTTGTTTATAGTCATAGCAAAAGCAAGCCGTCAACATGTCTATAGGAAATTTGCCATTACCAATGTCAATGAGTTGTTTAGAGAATATGTTTCCAGATTGGTCATTTTGCAACTCGACACGCATATTCTTGCTTAAATGAAGTACTTTAACATGTTTCCACAAATTGGAGGACTTTAGACATGGATTGAGTTCATCAGCTGGCGTTGACCGTGGAATCACTGGCAATGTTTGACGAAAATCTCCTGCTAATAAAATCATTGCACCACCAAATCGGTTATTATTGCTACGTAGATCTTTTAAGGTTCTGTCTAAAGCCTCCAAAGATTTTTTATGTGCCATCGTGCATTCATCCCAAACAATCAATTTACATTGCTGCAAAACCTTTGCCATTGCAGAGTTCTTCGAAACGTTGCAGGTTGGAGTTTCATTGCTTTGCATATTTAATGGCAATTTTAGTGCTGAATGGGCTGTTCGACCACCTTCAAGCAAAGTTGCTGCGATTCCCGACGAAGCGAGTGCAAGTGCAATTTTATTTTGTGAGCGAATTGTTGCTAATATTAATGAAATAAAAAAAGTTTTTCCTGTACCACCAGGTGCATCTAAGAAATAAATCCCTCCAGTTTCATCATTTGTTACTTTCATAAGAGTTTCAAATACATACTTCTGTTGTTCATTTAACAGTGGAAGATTTGTTTGAATTTATTCTTTCAAAGCGTTGAGATCATACAGTCTTTCTCGATGCAACTCTTGGTTAAAAGCGTCATGCATTGGACGATTGGGCGCGGTCAGGCCTAATTGAATTAATAGTTTGTTTGACATTATCAAGCACATGTCCTCAATTGAAATCAATGCTTCATTGTAAATTTCTTCACTGATTTGTATATTTGGATTTCCCATTCTATTCCGTATTTGATACAAAATATCATCACACATATAATCTTTGTACTTCATCCACAAATCAATTGGGTTTGATGGGAAGCATGTAGATATGATTATAGAAAACAATGTTCGTATTTGATGAGTGTGTGATGATATTACAGCATCATTGAGAGTTTGATCCCAATGAGCGTCATTTTCAAGCAATTGCAAACGTTGACAGGCTTCTCTGTAGGATCCACACAATTCACCATCAACAGTTCGTAACTGTTGGAATGATGTTGGGCCACGTACATTGACTAATAGCAGTCGTAAATAAAAACATTCATCATTGCTTGGATGTACTGAATAAATCCGGCCAATCGCATCGGTGGAATATACATCTGTATATCCTGGAACTGGTTTTCCTTGTTTCCGTCGTATAAATCTCCTTGAGGATTGATTCCAGGTATAATATTTTGGCATTTCAGAATATAGCAATGTTTGTGCGAAATCATCGTTTTGGCATGTCTCAAAAAAACTGGTTAATGTAGTAGATGGTGGCTGAGCAGCTCTTTGTACTGCGTTCTGTGCTGTAAAATACACTCTTTGTCCATTTTCTAAATGCACAGCTAAGTGAACAACAGAAGGGTGTCTCTCATGAATAGGAAAAGAAAATATTCGCCAAACGGCTTCATTACTACTGACATAGCGGCCCATTTGGTATTGGGTAACTTCATCATTAGAATTCTCTGCACCAATTCCAATCACAGCCATATCACTCCCTTTGGTTACATATTTGCAAATGTATTTAATCGATTTCACTGAATGGCAAGATTCAACGTTGATGTGTGCTTTGAATGTCTTTGATAAAATGGGTGAATATGGAACAATCCAACGATTATCTATTTCAATATCTTGTTAATTTAATTTGACAATTGTTGATTTTCCATTGTCTGCTGTCGATCTGCGACGATACAATGGATAACCGTCATTACCAGTAATTGTTTCCGATATTAATGTCCGTGGATATCGTTTTGAACATTTACCATCCATCATACACGGTGAATTTTGATTAAGAGTTCCACAGGGACCATGTATCATGTTTTTGATAACTACCTCATGCAATCCAGGATCTACTTGTACATTAGGGATTTCAGCTGATATCACTGCATCAACTTCATTTGGCCTTATCTTTTCAACCAACCAAATCAAAATGTGTGCATGTGGCAATCCTCGTTTCTGCCACTCCACAGAATACATCCAGCAGCGTGTCTCACCAAACACATTATGTTTTACGATGAAATTCATTAAAGATTTCAACTTTTGTCTAAAGACTCTGGCTGTAATATCATGACGATCAATGGGTGATTGCCCAGGGAATAACTCCTGCTTAATTTCTATCCATTGCGGATTGCATGTAAATGTGATGAACAAATCTGCTGTACCATAATGACGAACATACGACATGGCATCTTGAGCATATTCGTGCATATGCCGAGGGCTTCCGATGTATGTTGCTGGAAGAATAGTCATCCGACCGACATTCTGTGCATTTCCATCAGTATTAATCGCATCTCGAAGGTGAATATACTCTTCAGATCGGAGTTTGGTTTGATTCAACCTGATGAATGTTAATCTCTCCGTTTCAATTTTAACATACATGTCATCAACATATTTGTGATATAATCGCCGACATTTCAATATGTGATTATCTGCATTTTCCCGAATCATTAGGCGGTATGAATAATAGTTCATTGAACTGACTTTTTTGTTGGTTTCAGAACCTGTAAACAGATTTTGTTTTAATAACATTCAAATATAAAATTAAAATACATAATATAGTGACTGAGATATTATCGCCATAGCTAAACTAATATTTTAGTTACCTGTAATGGGATTTATCATTTTTATTGATAAATCGTAGCCATCTTCACCTTGCCAAAATATAATGGGATATTGCAGTGCATCATATGAGCGGTGTGTTTCCTTTATAGGTTGTAATTGAAAATTCCGACGATGTAAAACAATATCACGGGATTCCAAGTTTTCTACAACTACAACGATAGCAACTTCATCAATAGTTGGTGCATTAAAACGTCTTGTATGTTGACCTGCAGGTGTTTTATCAGCTCTGATTACAATTTTGTGATTATCGGATGGCATCAGATCCAGGGCAGTTTTAAACAATATAATCAATTGATTGTGTTGATGAAATAAAGTTTGTAATTGTTCTACAATAGACCTTTTTACTAAATTGTTATGTGCACAACGCAGATCAATTTCTTGTGGTGAATTGCCCATAAAATAAATTTGCAGGAATTTGTTGTCGCTATCTGACACTGGTAACAGTGAACCTGCTCTGTGATATATTTGCCCTTGTATCTGTAAATAAAAAAAATATTATGGTGTGGTATAAATTAATGGATTGTCAATGATCAAACTTAAATAATATTTGATCTTAAAAAGTATATATTTAGTTTTAACTAATATCTATCAAATATAAAATATAATAAAAGTGTCACTGAAACTGAATCACCATATAATATGATGACTAAGTGATATATTTCGTAATGATTAAGAAATTGAAGATTAGTAACACATCTTAACTTTGGTGACAGAAAATTTTGTTCGCTAAAATAATTATGAGTAACTGCTATAATACATACCTTGAAAGTTGGCATAAAATTTTCCCGAACTGCATTTGTTGCCCCAAATGAAGTCATTTGAAAGCAATTGTTATATTGTTGAATATGTGTCAAAAAGTGTATAGAATCTGTTCCTATTCCTGAAACCAATGAGTACAATGGTTCTGGTGGTGGATCCAATTGTATTAATTTCACTTTACCATTTGCGCAACACAATCCATTGGCTTCGTTTTTGTATTTTAATGCCTTACAGTGTGAGCAAACCAAGTTCATAGAACCAATAACAACACATTGGTAGTTACTGTAGTCAATTGACACATCGTAACTGAAAGCAGCTGGATTCAAACTTGCGCGATTATTAGTTGAATGTCGCGCTCGCGCTTCACGCGTTTGTGATATCCGAATTCTTTCACGTTCATTTCCGTCGTCACGTTCTTGTGCAGTACGATTAGATCGGTAATTAGTTTGGTTTATAGCATTTCTGGTTCTTCTACCTAAATTGCTTCGTCTTATAGGAGGCATATCAAATATAAATTATTTTTTCACTAATCACGAACTAAACAAACACTAACTAACTAAACACTCTGCACAAAACACGATATACGAATTTGTTTCGTGTATCACTTGACAATTCATCTGTCATCTGTCAAAAGTCATCTGTAACAGACAACTTTTTTTTTTAAATTTGATATGACTTGAACTCAAATCCTTTTAAGCCGTACGAATTGTTTTATTTATTTAAAATTTGAATTAAATTTTAAACAAATAAAAAATTTTAAATAAATAAAACAATTCGTACGGATTAAAAGGATTTGAGTTCAAGTCATATCAAATTTAAAAAAAAAAAGTTGTCTGTTACAGATGACTTTTGACAGATGACAGATGAATTGTCAACTGATACACGAAACAAATTCAAACAAAAAGGGCTATTTTTAGGGTTTTTCCAGCAATAATTCTAATTTTTCTCGCCGTAAAAACCATCCCTGAACTTCAACGAACATTTAAAAAAAAGATTTGGCCAAATTGGTCCAGGCGTTGTTGAGTTATGCGCTTAGGAACATATTTTGCGATTCATTTTTATATATAAGATTGTGTAAAACTAATATTCTGAAAACTTTGAGAATAAATTATCCAGAAAATACAAATAATATCCCCACGTGTCTGTGTGTCGTGTTTCATATTATTCAGTCAAGGTCATAAAGCCCTCAATATATCTATATCCCTTGTAAAGTATTCTATATATGGCTGATATCAAATATCAAAAAGAAACAATCATAATACTGTTAGATATTTATCGAAATATAGTTTACACCGAACCGAGTTATTTTGCTTTATTGTTAAGAATATATCAATAAATAAATATATTTACAAAAAATAATGAACTAATAGTATTAATCTGGCATATCACTTTGATAAATTGAATTTTAAAACAATTAGTTGCTGCTAGGAAAATTTCAAGCCTATTTCCCGGAGGATGCATAACAGGACAAGAAAATGACGACGATACATTAACCGCGTTCGAGATTTGAACTGTGACAGTCGAAAATTGAATAATCAACTGCTACCAGAGAATATACATTAGTGTTCCCCCATTAAGTGTTCCTTACTTACTGCTTTGGGATATCATTTCGCCCCGTTCGTTTATCCAATAGTTGATAGATTTAGGGAACGCTTCTAAGTGACACTCCAAGGTTACTTGTTGACCTTCGTAAGCGCCCACCAGTTGGTTCTTAATCCATACCATAGGCGGAACTGGAATACAAGCACATTATATTAATATATTTGCAGTATTTTTTTCCTGTAACGAACAGAAATAATGAAATGTTTAAAACTCGTTAAGTTGATTAATTCATAATGTTTTTTTTTAATTTATAGTCACCTCAACACTTTTGTGTTATTTAGTGATTTAAGCGTATATTTGTTTAATTAGGATTATGATATATATTATAATATATGCTAATTGGACCAAAACAAAACAGAATAAACACGTATAAAATGAGACAAAACATAAATAACATTAAAGCTGATATAAAATAATAACAATGTAATAATCATAATTCGTTTATTGATAGAGTTGATAAATTGATAAATTGAGTTGATAAAATTTAACGTAAAGGTTACAAAGGTAAAATAATCCGGTTTCTCTAAAATTAAATATGTTATGAGAAAGTAAATAAAATATTGCAAATGAATTTCTATTTACATGAATTAAGTTGATTAATTCATAAGGTTTTTTTTTAAATTTATAGTCACCTCAACAACTTTGTGTTATTTAGTGATTTAAGCGTATATTTATTTAATTAGCATTATGATATATATTATAAAATATGCTAATTGGACCATAACAAAACAGAAAAAACACGTATAAAATGAGACAAAACATAAATAAAACATAAATAACATTAAAGCTAATATAAAATAATAACAATGTAATAATCATAATTCGTTTATTGATAGAGTTGATAAATTGATAAATTGAGTTGATAAAATTTAACGTGAAGGTTACAAAGGTAAAATAATCCGGTTTCTCTAAAATTAAATATGTTATGAGAAAGTAAATAAAATATTGCAAATGAATTTCTATTTACATGAATTAAGTTGATTAATTCATTTTTTTTAATTTATAGTCACCTCAACACTTTTGTGTTATTTAGTGATTTAAGCGTATATTTATTTAATTAGCATTATGATATATATTATAAAATATGCTAATTGGACCAAAACAAAACAGAATAAACACGTATAAAATGAGACAAAACATAAATAAAACATAAATAACATTAAAGCTAATATAAAATAATAACAATGTAATAATCATAATTCGTTTATTGATAGAGTTGATAAATTGATAAATTGAGTTGATAAAATTTAACGTAAAGGTTACAAAGGTAAAATAATCCGGCTTCTCCAAAATTAAATATGTTATGAGAAAGTAAATAAAATATTGCAAATGAATTTCATGTAAATAACTGGAAATTTTATCGATGAGGTTTGCAATAGAGATATTTTTTAGATACCTAGGTATGTTATGTTTATATCGAATAAACTTTAAAGCTTCACATGAGTGTAAAACATGTCGGACTAAATTTACTAGTCCTCAATAATCACGCAAAGAAAGAATATCGCCAGTCATAAGATACGAATGGGAGAATTGACATTGTTCGATCATTAACCTATTTAACAGGACCTATTTATATCATTTAGACATTAGTGTTATAGAAGCAAAAAAATCTTGCTTAATGAACCAGAATTTATTATCTCCCTCCAGCAAGTCCCACTCCAGTTGAAAAAAACTATCCATTTTAATCGTAATAATGGCATATAGATCTTTATGATAGGAAAATATAGGAATATATCAACCGATTAGAGTGGTTTCTTCAGCTACTCTCTGGTTACCCTCTATGCCCACATGACTGGATCCCCAAGCAATTAATACTCTTTTCTTCCGTCTAATAAGAATGTGATATATGTTATAGATGCGAACGATACTGGGCTGTCTAAAATATGCATCTACAATTTCCAGAATAGAGCTCAGGGAATCAGTACAAATCAAAAAATCAACAAATCAGTTAATTCTGCCGATAGTATGGATGCATGTTTATGCAACTAAAATTAAGGAGGAATGGATTTAGGATAACTAGAGGACCCATAAACAGCTGCGCTTAATCTCCCGAACGACTGGGAACCAGCCTTGTATAAAACTTTATAGCTTGAATACAGCGAAACATGATGACCAAACACGCCCTTGAAGATACTAGTACCAAAAGTATCCTTGCTATGGATCATTAAAGATCTATTTGCATGCAACGATTGAAAAATGGACGTCAAGTTTATCTATATTGAGGTCGATCATTTCTATAATAAACAAATGGTCTTTAAAAGATCATGCCCTACATGATGATGTAATGGGACTCCGTCTAGCAGATATTTATTATTTTATTACTTGATGAATCTTATAAATTTTAGCAGTCAATGACAGAAAGGCATTGTAGGCTAAAAAATGTGACACGCTTCACGATTTTGCGTCTCATAATTACGCAGGGGCCATGCTAATATTGTCTGTATCGTTCCAATTTTAGTATATGTACCATGGAAGCGAGTACTCATAATGTTTTGTTTATGTTATTATTAGTTTTTTAGTATTTCACAATCTATCTAATGAGTAATAAGTATTTGATGGGATTTATATTATAAAATAATATGTAGAAGATCTCTTCAAGAGGTGATCTTTTGAACAAACTTATAAACAAGAACTGAATTTAATTACCCTCCTAGGTTATTGCAAAACTATTCTATTAGAACATTAATGAGATCGAATGGTAGTAAACGTTTTAGCCATAACATAGCTAATTTTAAATTGTTTAGCGAGTACATACGAGTACGGTGACACTCATTCAGTGTACTTTACACTGATACTTTGGTTCACACTCTTTATAGATTTCCAGGGAATATCTCGCTATTAATTTATTACTGGCGTAGTATGGGGTTTCAACAATGGCATCCAGAACTTTCTTTTAGATTATTTATATAAAAAGGTAATTTATTTAAAATATAATTAAAATTTAGTCAAACTGTAAATACATCCATTGAATATTTTTCTACAATGTTAATTTTTCAACCAACAAATAAGTCTTGCTGAAGGAAGCAACCTATAGACGGACATTTGAAAACACCATAAAAGAGAATGAATTATTTTTTGTATTCAATTTATATTCAATAAAAAAGAATCATTATACGTGAATGATTATTTTGCATATACTTTTAAATATGCATTAATTTAATTAAAAATCTAATTTCGCTTTGTAATAGTAGGTATTCCATTAATTAAATTCGGATCAACCAATTAATTTCTTTCGACTTAATATTAAATGCGATTATAGTTAAATAGGCTTTGAAAATAATTTAGTAAAATTTCTATATATTATTTATGTATATTTGAATTTTTAGCTCGAACCAATGTAGAAATTGAGACAAGTTCGAAGATGACGAAATAAGACTATATTACTTTACATGGAAAATTATTATATTCGATGCTTGTATGTATTTTGGTCAGCGATATCTATTGCTGGACATACAAAATATGGACTGTCAATGCAGCATATCTTGGCTGGCACACTGTATGATTGGATTGCCGCCAAATCAACATCGTTCAAGGATAAGTGTAATGGAACTATACATTTTCCCATTCTTCTTATTTTAACAGTTATTTTTTATCGCACCAACCTAGCCCAGCTCATATTTGCCAATACAATGGATGGATGATACAAATGGATGTTCCAGGCTTCACTATTTAATTTTTTATCACTTGTGATAATTTTATGGAATCCTGGTTTAAGTTTTTATCATTATATTTGAATTATTTCTGACTGTAAACCATTATTAATAAGCCTACTACCAGTGATTTAGCTTCTAAACTCTTAGTAAGTTTTTGAAGTATTTGTCACTTCAAGTCTTTATGGGCAATTTATTTCATTCCTATCAAATATCCTGACCGTCCAATGACTTGTATATGAAAGTAGCTACTCTTAAAATTAGTATTCCGCAAATAAATAATAACTCAACCAATGTAAGATAACTTTATATGTTAACTTATTAGTAATAACAATTATACCCATACACCGCCAATTGTTTTATCTATATTTTAGAAATAGTGTGCTTTAATAGGGTGCGATAATTGCATGATCTTTGTAAATTAATTGAGTAATAAACTGTAGAATATTTAGTGCAAAAAGATGTCGAAAACTTTGCATTAGTTTCATTCTTAAAGGAATGGTGATTGACAGTTTATACTGCTGACAAAGAATGCAGTGATAAAAAGAAGAATGTGGCCAAATCAAAAAAAACTAAACGAAAATGTCAAAGTAGATCATATTTGAAAAAACTGATATATCTATATCTACGACGCGTATCTTTGTAGCAGGAAACAACCACAATTAATTTTATAATTATTCTATACTTGAATTATTCCAGCCAGTATTATGTAGTTTAAAAAACAGTACCAGTTTCTTGTTCAATGTAGAAGGAAATGAGACAACTATTAGCAGAGTCTATCATTGTAAAGTAACAATTATTACTAATGATGAATAACGTTAAAAAAATTAACGCTCCTTTATTTCTTACACTAAAAACTGAAAAAAAGGGCAAAAAATTAAATTAATTCGTAAACGTTATATTATTTCAATTAAAAAATTAATAAATGATAAGAACTGAACTATCTCATTATTTTCTTCTCTATGGAAACTAAGAACCAATTATTTTCCTTTATGCAGCGATCCCTCTCCAGTAATATACCCGAATCGTTCTCCTTTCGATATTTGCCAATATCCAGACAATTTACGAAATGTGCATTGGAAATATTCTTTCTATCTTTCGATATGAAGATAGCAGTTACATTTTTTTTGGTTTTTTAAGGGAAATCAGTTTTGAATCGAGTAGCAATATTGATCGGCAATTATGGGTTGTTAGTTGCAGGAATTTATGTTGGAAGCGGTAATAACGATAAAGTGGGTAATTATTTTTTAATATTCCTGTCTAAATGTTCAGAAAGCTTAAATTGTATCAGAAAGGTACTGTATTATACTGATTATAGGTATATTTAGAGTACTAGATACTTAGTGTAATACACGCAAATTGTCTATTTTTAGTTATGTATAACATAAATTCTTACAAACACACTTACTAAGTACTCCTACATACCTTATTACTGTTAATGTTAATATTAAAATAGGTATGTGATAATTATAAAGAAATTACTTTTTTGAACCACTGAATTTACACTTCTAGTGTCATTTACACTTTTAGTGTCAAACATCTTTACTCTCAAAAAATGAGGGTATTCTAATTCTACCAGTCAAAATAAGAAAATATTGTGAACAAAAAGCCGAAAAGTGACCTCTTAGCTGATAGCAGTCCTTACAAAAGGACCCAGGATTTAAGAAGATCACTATGGTTCTCCTGAAGATATCTAGTTTTGAATACCATCCCCGTTCACCCATTTGCCAGCTACATTAGTACTCTAAATTGTAACTATGCTAAACACCTAACTAAACCAGGAACAGTTACGAATCTTTGTTGATTTTATAAACAAAATCTAGACTCATCATTGGGATTCTTGAAGTCTAAGTCTAAAAATCAAGAAACAATCAAAAAATCTTATCTTTGATGAAATACTGTTTTCGCTACACAAATTAGCAATTCATTAATACATCGCCCTATGGGTTACGTTCATCATATTCACACCCCACTAAAATATTTTGTCTGGATCAGATAAAAGGACACCTTTGTCATTTGTAACAATGAAAAGGAAAAACTTATCAATTCTTTACCTACTTGAATTCTTAATATCCAAATCTGCACGAAGACTGACGATAACTCTGAGACGTTCTATTTTAACAAAAGGACAGTGATGAGCAGAATATCAGGTTTATAGGAAACACATAAAGCTAGGTTCATCAACACTAAAATTACCAGGAGCTGCGTTATTTAATTTATAGGATTTTCTTCACGTCTAGTTGAAATAAATTCCTTAGAAAATGTATTGTGCCCTTCCTGGAAATGAACACAATTGTTGGGATGTAAGTAAAGTATCTTTCAAATGCTATTAGACTAATACTCACCTAGTATAAAATAGGGATCAGAAAGAGATGAAATTAAAAAAGTATGTACAAGATAGCTTTTGAACGAATTGCGAAATGGATATTCGTTAGAATATTTAGCAGAAAAATTAAAAGTTTAAAAAAAAGTTAGCAACATTTTAGAATATTTTAAGAGTGTTTTGAGATTTACCAATACCAAAGTATTCTCGACGAGGACAAGGGCTGCCTTCTTAATTGTTCAATGGCCAATGAACTGCAATTATCACTTGCATACCTTGCACCAAATCCAAGGCTCCGACATTGGTAGATAAAGTATATCCTTGGAATCCAATCATACACAATCTTATTTATCAAATATGAGTGGTATCAATTTAGTTATAGACTTGACAGTTTAAAGCTTCTATATATGTTGACTGAAACACTTCTTGAATGCTGAAAATTACTGCCATGTCGCAGGTACAACATAATATATTATTATTTCTATCAATAATGTTAAATAATTTAACAACTTACACTTTGGTATTAGTTTGATTATTAGATTATTAAATAAAAGGATCTAATATATATATATATATATATATATATATATATATATATATATATATATATATATATATATATATATATATATCAAAACTTAGTTTGGTTATCCAAATAAATAGGATTTATACATTTTTTCAAGAGTCATCAATAAGCATTCCTATATACAATGCCAATGTATAAACACTTTTGCTAACATTTACTTGTTCTAATGAAAATAACGAAGATAACAGGTCAATTGAAAAATCTCCGGCCTGACACATAGATGACGCTACTAGAATTAAATTCATATGTTTTTTAATTAGCCCTAACCTTCAAAAGATGTGCATATAAATTTGACAGTTGTCGGATCATAAGTTTGTAAATTATAGCATTTAAGTGAAGCAACTTTTTTTATTGTGAAAAAATGGATAAAAAGGAATTTTGCGTGTTGATAAAATATTGATTTTTGGAGGGAAAAATGCAGTTGAAGCAAAAACTTGGCTTAATGCCGAGATTCCGGATACTGCCCCAGGAAAATCAATCATTAAGCATTGGTATGCTAAGTTTAGACGTGGTGAAATGAGCAGCGAAGGCGGTGGACGCAGTGGACGCACAAAAGAAGTTGTTTCCGACGAAACCATTTAAAAAATCTACAAAATGATTTTGAATGACCGTAAATTTAAACTGAATGAAATAGCAGACACTCTAAAGATATTAACTGAATGTGTACATCATATCATTCACAAATATTTGGGTATGAGAAAGGTCTGTGCAAAGAGGGTGCGCGCGAGCTCACTTTTGACCAAAAATAACGACGAGTTCATGATTTGGAGCAGTGTTTGAAGATGATCAAGCATACGTAGCTCTATAGTTTCACTCCAAAGTCCAATCGACAGTCATCCGAGTGGACTGCACACGATGAACCCGTTCCAAAGCGTGGAAAAACGCAACAGTCGGCTGCAAGCCTATGGCGTCTGTATTTTGGGATGCGCATGGAATAATTTTCATTGACTACCTTGAGAAAGGAAGGGCCATCAACAACAACTATTACATAGCGTTATTGGACCGTTTGAAGGACGAAATCGCCAAAAAACGGCTACAATTGAAGAAAAAGAAAGTGCTGCTTCACCAAGACAATGCACCGTGTCACAAGTTAGTGAAAACGATTGCAAAAATCCATGAATTTGGCGTCGAATTGCTTCCTCATCCACCGTATTCGCCAGATCTGCACCCCATTGACTATTTCCTGTTCTCAGATCTCAAAAGAATGCTATAATCAGTGCATTACCATTGAAGGGAATTATGTTACAATAAAAATAAAAAAAAACTAATTTTGCCAAGAAAGTTTGTGTTTTACTATGTTGGGCCGGGGACATTTCAGTTGACCTGTTATATATCTACTATAAATATAACTTACAATGTATTACGAGCATGATGCGTTTACTGACTGATGGCGGTACTCCATTGGATGCAATGCAGAGGTAGGGGCCCATTTGTTGTCTGCTCACTCTTGTTAAGTTCAAAAAATTTCCTTCAACATTAGCAACTGCAAAGTGAAAATAACATAATTAGTTGCATATCATAATTGCCACACGTATAGTGTAAGAATTTAGGATAAGTAAGTAGTAATATGTACTATTTTATTTATTTTAACGATGTATACAATACTTTTCCACTACTCATGGCATTACAACTTATGTTAAGTACATCCACCGCATAATATTATATAAATAAATTAGACTTACTGTGGACGATTTTGTATAAATCGACACCCAATTAAGATAGTAATTTGACTGTTATGTTAGCTGTTTACATTTCCATCTTTGTTGCAATTGTATTAGACCACAGCGTAAATGAGAATATGGTTATTAATAAAGCTACCAGACACCTCCAACATTTCGACATTGAAATGATTCGAAATGCGAACGTAGCGGAGCTAACAAAATCTAATCAATTTTCTTTTCAGTCTGTTAACCAATATTATTACCGTACACTATTTTGCTGCCTCTGGCAACATAAAAAAACATACACACTCATATACGAAGTCCGAAAGTTCTGGAGACAACACAACTAATAAGCACTGACGTTGGCCAGAAAGTAGAGAAACATATTTTATTCTCACGAAGATAAAATTCGATAAAAGAATTTATTTACGTCACTACAATTGAGTCCTATAATTCCAGACACTTTTATGATAAGCAACAAATAATCCATAAAGTAATAATTTCTTAGTATTAAATTTTATTTTGGAATACAAACGGTAAGAGGGAAAATACAATAACAGCATAAAGTGTTTTAGTGAATAACAGACGCTAAAAAAGTTTGCCGTATTTTATCGACATTAAAAATAAATTAGCAGTTTCAATAAAAGTATAATAAGATAGGTTTTTTGAGTAAGTTTGATATGCGGTATGATGTTACATAGAACTCTCATAAATCTTCTAACAACTCAACCCTCCGAAAATTCGAAAGCTCCTTGGTTCATCTGAAATTCAAATTCATTAGTTAGTTTTCATCTAAAATTGTATGTATCAATCAAAATATTTTGGCATATACATTAAAAATTGTACTACCAATTGTACTAAATACTTTGTCGGCGTAAGAATTTCGAAGACTTTTTCTTTGCTACAACTTGTCATTTAATTTATTCATTTCAATACTATTCCTTGCTGATCCCACCATACATGACTTTTCTCTCCTTTTGGATTTCTCCCATTATGTATAAACCTCTAAAAACAGTTGCCATCAACTGCTGAACTGTCTGAAAGCTTTTTCAGAGTTTGAGCTGCGTTTTCGTCCAGTGAGTCACATAATTCATTGTCTCCGGGCTTTTTTGATTGAACCTTTGAAACAGACCGAATTCAGGGATTTGAGTACATTTCGTGATTCTAAATGAAACGTTGTTATTTTATTGGGACCATAAATTAATTTATATCTAAAAGGTTTAATCAATCCTTTAATTGATAGGTTTGATATATGGAGAAATATTAAAAACACAGAATATAACATTTAAGTTAGATCGTTAAAGATATGTTTAACAACGGATATCGCTGGTCGAATTACATATAAGAACCTTATGTTATTTTAAATTCGGGGGCTTGGTTGGCACGGTGGTAAAGGCAACATGGCTGTTAGTCCTCCTCCTGTTACGATAGTCACGGGTTCGTATCCTGCTGACACATGGTCATAAATTTATGTTTGGGATTGTTCAACATTTGTGATTATCCTTAGACAAGAGTGCAAAATCCGATAAGGAAAATGATCCCAGTCACGCCAGTAAACAGGCTTTGTAAGACCGGATGTCTTATGGGATGATCTCCACGTTCACTCGCCAGTCGGTAGGCTAAATGCCAACGACCGTGGTTTGGAACCTAAGTTAAACAGCAGGTACAGTCCAGACAAACCCTAGTTGGTAAAAAGGAGACTCTAAAATATATTTAAAAATATTACATTTATTTTGGATATACATAATATAATGACCCGTTTAAAATACGCTTATTGTTATGACAACCAACTTGTTTTTCAACTTATACACATATAAAGATATTTATCGCATTATCGGTTTATCTTTTATCAAGTTTCCTTTCTGAAGAAAATACTTACTTACTTCTTATAAACATGCCGATTTTTTTGGCTCAATATTTTTTTCCGAAACTCGACGGGAACAGATTCGAGTTTAAGCCCGGCAAATATCTGTTTTGTAACAAATAAAAATATGTAGATTTTATTTATAGAGACACCTACGGCTGCTTTTTATATTAGTACATTAAAAGGTAGTATAAAAATCAATAAAATCGTAGTTTTGTCGACTGTTCAGACCATAACTTAGAAGGTAATTCGTTCTTTCGATATTATTGTCACTAAAACAAGTATACCGTGTAATTTGGTTTTTATTTGGTGAAATTTTTACCGCCATAACTATTATATTATAACTATTATGTTATAGTAGTCAATAAAGAAATAGTTACATCAACAGGCGTAGTAAAAACATAGGGGATTATTCTGGATTCGGTCGGTAAATGGAAAAACAAATTGATATAGACCATAAAAGCCACAAAAAATTATCGTAGGTCGAAGTTATCAGCAAGAAACTCTATTGAACGATTGATTTTATGGACCACGTATAGACTTATATAGCAAATTCTTGACGTAAAAGTTGAGAATCATAGCGGATGAAAAATATTATATCTAATTTTAAGTAAAGTTATTTCCATTTTGTTACACTTGACTTGATAGAAAACTGTCATCCGAATGTAATAACTCTACTGATGGGTGTTGACACTTTTTAACCCTTAAGTGAAGAATTGTCATGCCAGTATTTTCCTACACGCATGACACTCAAAAGATAACTTCATTAGATGATATATTGTATAAAACGTCTTACATTAAGGTCTACATCTGTTTATTGCCTATATTTTAGATTATCTACTACTCAGTCATCACTTTCAACTTCGAATTACATCCAACAAATCAATATATTTGATTTGGTCTGAGTCCAAGTCATTTTCATTTAGAAAGCATGTGGTTTTTCCAAGCTATGCGTCGCTCTAAACACACATCTAGATATTTAACATCTCCAGTTAAGGGGATAAGCAAATTGTGGAATACTACGAGCTACTATCTATACATAGTATAAAACAAAGTCACCTTTTCTGTCCCTATATCCCTATGTGCGCTTAAATCTTTAAAACTACGCAACGGATTTTGATGCGGTTTCTTTCAATACATAGAGTGATTCCAGAGGAAGGTTTATATGTATAATACAAGCATAATATACTAAGGCAACATTGCTAATTTTAGAGGTTTCTAACGTGATATCGTAAATTAACCTATTTTTTAGGCTTATTTAGCAATTAGCAAAAACGCTGCCTAACCCTACGAGTTAGATCAAATTAATGTACTACAGTATTGTACACCATAAAAAGGTCTACAAAAAAGTCCGCGATGGTATATGTTTATCTTTTAGGGATAACCCACATTAACCATTTTTATTGTTTACTTTTTACGTGAGAAAATGGCTTATTTACGAAGCTATTTTAAGCAATACGGCATTAATCCTTATCGAATTAAGTACCTTTAATACAGTGTGCAATTAATATAGATCAATATGGTTCCTTACAGCATGTAAATTAAACAAATATTTTCGGATATAGTACAAATTTAAAATTTGCGTTTAAAAATGTGTAATATAATAAAAATTGTATGAATTTAGATATTCTAAAGATAGCATTAAATCTCCATAGTAAGTATAGGGGAAGAGGAATTGTTTTACTCCAAATTTAATGCGTGCAGGCCAAGGGCAGTATTGAATGAACCAAAAATACTGGATCGATTTTAATCATGTTTTCATTGAGTGACATAGGCATATATATTTTATGCACGTGCAAAGTCGGAGTGGGCCGCTATGTTTTTATATACAACGTTTATATTTTTTCTGTAGTGTATTTAATTTAGTATCAGCATTGCACCCTTGCGAAGCCGGGGCGGGTCGCTAGTAACCAAATAAAACTGTTTGTGCAAAACAGAACAATATACTGTTGCAAAAGAGACCAACGATAACGTGCAGCAGACAAAATGTACGTCTCTTGCATGACAACACTCAACCATATTTTACAAGAGTTGTAAAGAACAGATTATTACCCTTTACCCAGCGTATTAACCAGACATAGTGCCTACTCATTAACACTAGATTAGATTAGAGAGATGGAACTAGTTAGAATTATGGTTTAGAAATTCTGTAAAGAAGATTGTGAAGTAGTGTGAAAATGGATACTGCTAAACAAACATCGCTCTATCGACATGGTATCGGCATGTTGACAGAAAGACGAAAAAAGTTAATTTTTACATATAATGTAGCATTTTTCCTCGATAAATGTATTTTATAGAGAAAAATGATCTATACAAGCACGTAATAAATTTATGAAAAGTTTTCAATGTTCTATTGGCAACGTGGAAGAGTATTTTTATGGTATTCAACTTTAATTGTATCTTGTTGATTATTAACTTATATACTGAATAGTATATATAATAATATAATATAATTATAAGTTGTTTCTCTGATATCTGCTTCTTTTCACACTAAAGATATTTAGCACATTTCAATTAACCTGAATATTATCATTTATTTAACAAGAAGATATAGAATAATATTATTAGATACAGTTCCTCCCACGTTGGGTAAGTATTACGGGGGTGATATAAGATCGCAATGTTATTATTGTCTAGTTATTAGTTCTCCGATGCCATCCTACGTCAAGTAGGCTGTGAATAATAACGTCGGCATACGGGACTAGACATTCATATTCACTGATTAATTTCTGGCAACATTTCATAATCTTGTTTTATAGATAGTCTGTTTGTAAGATAAGATTTCACTATCTGAGCGTGGGAATGAGGAAGATGCAACTAGGTTGTGAATTTTGGTTCACAATATTTGTTAGTTTGTATCCTCCAATTATTATCAGTAGTATTTTGAGAAATCAACAATAAAGTTCAAATTGACATTAGATGAATTTAGACATTTGACAACAGGGTTGACCAGTACCAACACAAATTGAATTTTACAGAGTGAAACGTAATGAAACAATTGCCCCGAAGAAGAATTCGGCGCTCAATCCATTTTCCAGTATTTCTTCCTTTTGCTCATTACGTTACAGCTGAACTGAACAGTGTGAGATAAAGTTCGACCGAGACGCACTCATGACATTAAAGGTTCTTTTAAGAAACAAACGCGGACGAAAGCCAAGAAATCTACTACATCATACGCGGAAGAATCTTACTCACACACTGCTAGGAAATATCGGATTTAAAAAGTGTAAATATAACCCACGAAGACGGCTGATGAAACTTCCAGACATTCTTTTAGAATAATCCAATCTTTAAAATAATATAATCAAATTAAGAAATATGTTTTATACAATTTCATATTCCAAGATGACACTGGGCCAATCATGACAAGACGAAAACAAAAATAGCGTAAAGAAAATTAAATTTGATGGAAAAAGGTAAAAGTTTTAATAATTCATTGCAGATTTATTGTTCTTCATGTACAGAGTAAGAATGGTTGTATATAGTATAAGCATAACGTTAGAATTTATGAAGATAGAACTAAGTACTTAACTGTTTCGCTGATATGACAAATGCATTAGAGATAACGCAGGGATTATATCTAATTTACAAAAGAAAACGTACACAGATAGTATTACTATAATTGAATATCAATAAAGAAAATGACTTTACATGGACACAAAGGAATGACGGTAACACTAACCAAACCTAAAAAGGTAAATGTGCATTCTCATCAAAGTAAAATACATTACTTGAACTATACGATTGTTAGCTATTAAATTAGTCCACTTTATAAAAAAGCGCCTTTAGAGATCTACTTCATGGATTTTTGTTTATAACATCTTTAATAGATACGCTTAGTACAATCTTAATTATAAATTAATTTATTGCTACTTTTCATTTGAACTTGGATTAATTCACAAGCAAGACGAGTGCGAAAAAATATAACAATATGTATTCCTCAATTATAAAATTATAGTAACCGACAGCTATAAATATGTATACACTAAAGGTATACATTTTATATAAGTTCGTATGGTTTGGTTCGCTTCAATCTCCTGACATCCTACGCGCTATTGCTTCCATGTTAGTATGATTTAGTAATCTTCTTTCGTGATTCAAGGAGAAATCTTGGATAACTTCGCAAATCCATTTGAATACCAGGTCATCGTGCAATTCTTCGTTGGTTACGTAGCGATAGGCGTTGGTAATCAATGGAAGAACTTTGTTTTGACAGCAATGGATGACTAATTGATTTGAATATTTAGTGCAACCCCATATTTCCACCCCATAGATCCAGATTGGCTTTATAATTGTCTTATAAATCAACCTTTTGATTTTAGATCAAGTTGCGAGTATCTTCCGACTAACCAGTATAGTTTTTTATTTTGGTTCTATGTGTTTTGATTTTTGTTTAACGGCTTCATAGATGGCGTGGAAATATATACACTTTATATTCTATATGTATATTCTTGGATAATATATACACTAGATGTGCTATAATTTTAATATAAATTATATTGTATGACGTTATTTTTGTTTAATTATTTTTAATTACATTAGTATTTGTTATGTCACTGTCAAAATAAATAACACTATCATAGTATTTATTGTGTCTGCATAATAAACTGTGGTTTCTTAAATAATATAAGCATTACATATACTATATTTTTTTAATAAGTTATATTTTATAACGTTATTTTTATTTAATTATAAATTTTGAAGTCGTTCGTTGGTTGTTTTATTAATTATAGGGACTGTAGAAATATATTTATATAAAAATAAGTGATTCAATTTAAACATCAGTAGAAAAGCAACCCTTCCTTTTATTGAATAAGTCTAGTCTCATCAGACTGTATACGTTTATTTATCGAATTAAGGAGTCCGGTTTTAAAGAAACAAAGAAGTTAAAAAATATTTTAAAAAATCTATTCCCGTCGCTCCTCCGTTCATCGGGGACAAAGTAACGCAATTAAAGCGGCGGTCTCCTCCTTTAAATGGTCTTAGTAAATCGGTTTAGAACGTCTCCGAAATTAAACATTTACTTCAACCTCGGGGCACTTATCGTTAATTCTGTTAAATAACCGGCGTTTGTCTTTGGCTTTTTTCTCGCCGGTATTCTGTCGACAATTACTGTGTCCCGCCCGAACACTATCCTGCAAAGAATGCACAACTTACTACAGGAAGCAGTGATGTGGGAGGACGAGGGCGGAACCCGGCGAACAGGACTCGATATCGGAAGACAAATCTCCGACAAAGTTAAAAGGGGGATAAAAAAGGAAATTGAATTTTTTGTTTGCTGAATTGTTTCCGGTTATTTCTAATTTAATTTTAATGCGTATATCTACACAAGAATATTACGTTAAAATCCTTTTGTTTTTTTTTTCGTCAAAAATGCTAGATCAAAATAATCACAATATATATACAAGCGTAGAAGACCGAAAAAATCTGATTGTTTTTCTCAGTCTTTTGGTTTCTACTCCGTCGATGTCATGCATTATAAGGAAATTGATATATTTTTGGTTTTTTTTTGAATATTTTATTATTTATTTTGTTTTGTTTTTTGAAAACCAATAGTTGCATATTTATACATAGTGTGATCCATATGTTATCTTGTTTTTTGTAATTCTATTAGGTGCTTGTATCTATTATTATGAGCGATTTGTACTG
Organism: Rhynchophorus ferrugineus; assembly: GCF_030347505.1. Lineage (NCBI taxonomy): Eukaryota > Metazoa > Arthropoda > Insecta > Coleoptera > Curculionidae > Rhynchophorus > Rhynchophorus ferrugineus. Next base: position 80,785,102 of record NW_027472580.1, on the reverse strand, counting down.
TTGAAAGTTAAATGTCAACAACGGTTAAACAACTTAACCTATAGTCTATTCAATGTTTTTGTACGTACGTCATCAAGATGTTTAAAGTATTGCCTGCCGCAATTTGTAATTTCGTTTTAGAATGAGACTATTTTCTTTCATTTTATTCTAGTTAAAATGAGGCAGAAGGCTGTCTGATAAGTTAGAACTTGCAACTGAATTAGCCTATCAATGACGTCAGGTTGCCTAACGTATGCAAAATTCGTCAAAACAATAGTGAAAAGAAGTTATAAACTGCCAAACGTTATTTTAATGCTGTGCTTGATTTGATGAATTTCAAATCTCTGCTTATTATTACTGTGATTGAAGATTCCGAAGCCAAACAGAACAGATTGTGCTAATCAGTTATTTTGAACAGGAACGAGATAAATTCGTTAGAGAGGCAAGCATTTTTACTGTTAAATATTAATTTTCTGCGATTTTTCTTAAAAATATTTTTAACGTGTTGCACCTGCACTGAATATTAGTATGGATACGGTCACTGAAATAATTAAAAAATTAAAAATTTGATCTTGAATTCACCGAAAAAAAAACAACCTCATACGAAGCGCTAAGCTTGAGGTTAGCTCTATCGGAGATGAAATATATGACATATAAAAACAGTGAGTTGTCTTTTAATACAAACATAAGCAGCACTTGGTGAAGCAGCACTTCCTTTTTCTTTAAATGCGGCCATTTTTCGGCTATTTCGTCCTTCAGACGGTCCAAAAACGCTATGTAATAGTCGCTGTTGATGGTCTTTTTCAAGGTAGTTAATGAAAATTATTCCATGCGTAACCCAAAACACAGACGCCATAACTTTGTCAGCCGACTGTTGCACTTTCCCACGCTTTGGAGCGAGTTCATCGTGTGCAGTCTACTAGGATGACTATCGATTGGACTTCGGAGTGGAATGATAGAGCCATGTTTTATCCATTGTCATATATCGATGCAAAAACTCGGGTTTATTACGCTTGATCATCTTCAAACACTGCTCCGTATCATCAACTCGTAGTTGATTTTGGTCAAAAGTGAGCTCGCCCTATACCCACTTTGCACAAAGCTTTCTCATATACAAATATTCGTGAATGATATGATCTACACGTTCAGTTGATATCTTTAGAGTGTCTGCTCTTTCATTTAATTTCAATTTACGGTCACTCAAAATAATTTTGTGGATTTTTTAAATGTTTTCGTTGGTAACAACCTCTTTTGGGCGTCCACTGCATTCACCGTCTTCGGTGCTCATTTCACCACGTCTAAACTTAGCATACCAATCCTTGATGGTTGATTTTCCTGGGGCAGTAACCGGAAACTCGGCATCAAGCCAAGTTTCTCCTTCAACTGTATTTTTCCCTTCAAAAAGCAATATATTAGCAACACGCGAAATTCCTATTTATCCATTTTTTTCACAATAACAAAAGTTGCTTCACTCAAAATGCTATAATTCACAAACTAATGATCCGACCGCTGTCAAATTTATACACGCATCTTTTGAGGGTTAGGGCTAACTAAAAACTATATGGATTTAATTCTATTATATTATAGTATTTATTTTTATTCTATTATTTATTTCAATTGACCTGTTATTTCGGCTGGAGTTCCACAGGGTAGTGTCCACTCCTATATCTGCTCTATACTGCTGATATCCCAACATCAAAAGAAACTGTACTTGGAATGTTTGCTGACGACACAGTTATAATGACAAAAAATGTATCTCTGTCTAAGGCTGTAGAAAAAGTACAAGTAGTGATCAATAAGATCTACAAATGAACTAGAGCCTGAAAATACAGAAAAACCTAATTATATCACTTTACGGATGCCCGGTTCCTCAAGCAGAATCAGCTAAATACTTAGGAATATATCTCGATGATATGTTAAATTTAAAATATGTTAGATGAAAAGCAGATCAGATTAGACTATAATTAAACAACTGCACTAGTTAGTCGGAGTATACCCTCAATTTGACCGAAATTTAAAGAGATTGGTTTATCAGCAAATCATAAAGTCAATTTGGACCCATGGACTGTAAATATGGGGTTGCACTAAAAAATCAAACCAACTAGTAATCCAACGCACCCAAAACAAAGTTCTACGATTAATTATCAATTCTTATAGCATGTAACAAACAAAAAGCTGCACGATAACCTCGAATTCAAATGGATATACGAAGTTATCTAAGGTTTCGCCTTAAAACATAACGTAATGTTGCTAAATCACAACGACGTGGAAGCAATATAGCTACTGGACAACACGCATGAAATCAGAAGATCGAAGGGAACTACACCACACAAACTTGTTTAGTGTATAAGTATATTCTTAATTCTAGCTTAACTGGATTAGTTTCAGTTTAATTTCGGAAATACTTACTGTCCTCGCCTTGCTTATGTATAAATGCAAGTACAACAGAACAGTAGTAATAAATTAATTTGTAAATTACGATTGTACCTAGTATATCTAATGTAGATGTAATTAATTAATAAAAATTTCAATTGCTACAAAAATAAAGTATGCAATAAAAAATAGTGTTAAATTAAAAAACATAAACGTTAAAAAGAAATGATTTTACAGATAAAACTTGTACATTAGAATAATGTCGATCTTGCACGGTCCAGAATAACGGTTGCGGCATAAAAAGAACATCAAAATCCCCACAGATGCCAGACTGAACATTTCGACCGGCGATGACGGATGGTGATGGGGAGCGGATCCGGCCCATCGACTGGAGGTGCAACATAATTAAATAGACGTCAATCCGTTTGAAAATTTAACGTTAAAAGCGTCCAGTTTCACGGGGATTTGAGCATACGTATCGGCTAGGTGGCGGGGCTGAAATATTCAACTCACCCCGCCGAATCCACTCGGCGTTGGCCGACCGACGTTGCGGAAACCGACGCTCACGCAGTAACAAACGATGAAGAATTAATTGTTTGAAATCCATTTTAAGGGAGACCGTGCGCGGTGGTTATCTAGTACGCATAGCGGGAGACCGAAAGAACCGACGGGGGCACCGAAATTAAGCGCTACGGTAAATCCTTAGTTACTAGGGGGAATAGTCAAAGATATTCCTAACTATATATCAATTAATTCCTCCCCCTCTAATGTTCCCTTTTATATTACTGGATATATTTAAATGAAGTATATGCTATTTTAAAACAAATGGTATTACTTATATTATAATAAACTGCTTATAATAACAGCTAATTTTTATTTATTTTTATTTTGTTTTATTCTAAAATTTTCTTTTTACCAACCAGGGTTAATCTGGGTTGGACCTAATGCTTAACGTGGGCGCCGAACCACGGTCCTCAGTATTAATTAAACCAACTGGTGAGTAATCAACCAGATGTCCGGTGTACCCGGCGTAGCGTGGACGGTTTTCATGGCCGGATTTTACACTCTTGTCTTACCCCTTATAAAATTACAATTGGAAATAATCAATATCCTAAATTTCCAACTATGCCCTGGTGGAACTCGAATCGCGATGTCGTTGCCGCCCTATCGCCGTAACAACTGTGGCTACCATGCTGAGCTACTAAGTTTTGCTTATTATCAAGTAGGCTTGAGTTTATCTCAAAAAACTCTATTTGCACAATGGTTTGTAGGTTAAAGTCATAACCTCTTATCACTATTGCTTTCAAGAAATTTGCATACGTCTGACAACCGGACGACTTTGACAGGCTAGTTCGGTTTCACGTTCGAACTTAACAGACAGCATTGTGTCTCTTTTTAACCAGAACTTTAACCCTTTAACTAGATTTTATTCTAGTTAATTCTTTCTGATTTGTTCAAACACGTAAACAAATGAACCTGTCAAAGCCGCCAGGTTGTTAAACGTACGCAAAATTATTCAAAATATTATAATTAGGGGTTATAAATGGACAAACGTTGTTTTAACGCTTTGTTTTAATGGATATCAAATTGCAGCTGTTTTTATTGAATATATTTTTTAGTGTGTTGCAACTGAACTGTATATTAGCACGGGCACGTTCACTAAAATATCTCAAAAAATCAAAAACAATATAATTTTAAATTCACCAAAAAGAAAACAACTTTATGCGAAACGGGTGACCAATTAAGATCAGCGTGATGATAGCTGTATCACAGATCAAAAATACGAAATTTATAAAAACAGCAAGCTATTTTGAGGGATGTAGTCCATCCCTTCATACACTGTTGGGTAAGATAGGATTGAGATGTAAAGACTTCGTGGGTTAGAAGGGGTTTTATAGAACTTCCAGACATTGCTTTTAAAAGAATACGATTCTTAAAAACATATAACAAAATCAAGGAAGAATTATTATGTCAATTTGTATATTTAGATGAGACATGGTTATTTTAGAATGGTATATTGGGTCATTCATGACAAGATGATAATAAATAGTGTAAAGACAACAAAAGTTGACGAAAAAAGGTAAACTATCGATTAGGTTTTGTTAGTTATAACTTTTATTAATAATCCATTGCAAACATATAGTTCTTCATGCTGCAAACAGGAATGGTTTTATTCCTGCTGATAAATAAAAATATGCCGAGAATACGATAACGAGAAGCCAATCTTCGGATTAGCACAAGTGCCCAATCGGTTACATTGCGTACTTTTTTTTATACCTACAGTATGTATAAACGACCATTTATAGTAATTGAGTGAAAACAACAAAAAATCTAAAATGTTTAGCTTTTCTGAAGCAGTAGTAATTACAATAAGAGTATTAATTAAATTTCCGGGTAACTCTTAATGTGGTACTATATGTCGATTTAAAATAACACAAAAATTGGAGTAACTAATAAAAATTAAACACTTACTTTCATTATAATATATTTTAGTAACGATTTAATTTTTCTTTCATAGGTAAAGTGTTGCTCGAATTTGTTGCGGGTACTTATAAACTATAAACAAATATGGTTTCTGAACTTTTTATAAACGTGTTTCAATACGTTGTTTTTGTGTAAACATGGTGTATGGATGTAAATATATTTCAATATGATCTCTATAAAAATGGTATTTATTAGTCCGTTTTTTGTTATATTTTTGTAATAAAATTTTCTAATAGAAAAAGATGTATTATATAAAAACTCAATTATAATACTTGCAATTATGAAAATGTGGATATAATACCAAAGTTAAGTATTACATGTATTCATATAAATTTGGTTTTTGAACGATATTGTTTAATTTCAAACATTTTATAAAAAACTAATGATAACATTTCATATTACTATTGTTCCTGGGCTATAAATGAGTTCCACCACTTAAGGAAGAATTACTACTACGTTTTCTACCGCAACATGTATGATTATAACTAAATGGCTAAAGTTTTATCGCGAAGTTATATACAAAAAAAAATAGACTAAAATTTTCAACACTATTTACAACATCAGTTCAAATAAATGAAACCGCGTATTCCCAAAATTACATTCCGATTACTGGTATGCGCATATAAAGATTGTCTAAAGAAAACAGATAAATACAGGAAAAATAAAAAACGAAACAAAATAGAAGCTGGAATCTATAGTAATGTAGAGTAGATAAAAGCAAGAAACAATGGACAACAGCAGGAATAAGTAAGAAACTGGAACAAGTTTATAAGGAATAGAAGCATTAATAATACATTCAGAAAGAATATTACTAAAAAAATTAAAATTAAACTTAAACCTGAAATAATAACAGTAAACATTCCGTGCCAAGATGTTACAATTGTTAAGTAAAAAAATCTAAAGATCTAATTCAGATAACAGATGAAGCTGAAAGAAAATCATACATTATCTGGGATTTTAACAAAAAAGTAGAAAGACGATCATCGTAAAATCCATTAATATATATGGAAAGCTAAAAGGAGAAAAGATAAATCAATTTCAGATTATATATATATATATATATATATATATATATATATATATATATATGTGTGTGTAACAGTAGAAATATTATGGACGCAGTGCGACGTGAAACAGGAATAGGAAGTGATCATTACTTAGTAGTAAAGACAATATGAGAAAGAATATATATAAAAATAGTTAACAAAGAAACATACATAAAGAAAAAATATGCTGAAATATTATCCCAGGAATTTGACACAGGGATGGAGTACTTACAATTACTCGTAATTATTTTAGCTATTCATTGTAATATATAAGGACATTGGACTGTGGTATCGGACAAAAGAAAATGATGGTCACAAGAAATAAAAGAAAAGAAAAATCTTGAAAAGTCAAATGAAGCTACGAGATATACGAAAAAGCGTAACAGAAGAGTAAAGTGAATGATCCAATAGGCTAATAAGAAAACATGGATAAAAATTTGGATATTGGTTGGAGATAAACAGTAAAGAATACAGCAAGTTTTAACAACGCTCAGAGGAAGAAAATCGTATAATTATACACACATAAGAGATAAAATAGGAGACATAATAACTGAACATGAAATAATAAATCACATATGTTAGGTATACTGTTGTACTTGAAAGACCAGTGAGGGATAAATACATCAGTATGTATTTCATAAATTCAAATTAAATTAAATATTCCTACGGTTTCGTTCGTTTTAATCTTCTGATATTCTGTGAGTTGTCCAGTAACTGTGTTGCTTCCACGTTGCTGTAATTGAACAATATTATTCAATATTTTAAGGCAAAATCTTGTATGTTGTTGTTGTCTAATATTCTTTTATTTCGAGGTCATCGTGCACTTCTTTGTTGGTTAGTTAGCGATAGGAATTGGCAATTAATTGAAAAACTTTGTTTTGGCAACAATGAATGACCAGTTGGTTTGATGCTTTAGTGCCCTAATTACTTATTTGCATTAATGCATTAATATTTGCACCCCAGGTTCGAATGGGCTCTATGTTTGGCTGATAATCCAAATTTTTTGACTTTAGGTCAAGTCGTTAGAAGATATAATTAGGGTTTTGTCATTCCGCCGAAATGTAAAATTAACATGGGCAATTTGAAGCTATTGAGCTATATTTTCCGGTCTCCAATCCATTTGTATACCTTGTTGACTTCTACTTGTACTATTTCTACAGCCTTAGGCAGATATAACTTTTACCATAATTACTGTGTCGTCTGCTGTTTCAAGCACATATTCGTTTGTTGTTAGGATATCAGATACCTAAGTGAATGCAGTAATAATCTGAACATACTACCCCGGGTGACCTTAACAGAAATATTTTTAAATGTTGGGATTAAGGGACATTCTTTGTTTTATTTATTATGAATTTTCTTTCAAAAACATATAACACAGTTTGCAATTTTGTTTTATAGTTTGTAAATTGTAAGTGTATCATAATATTTCAAATTGTAAGATTGGGAGAAGTTAACAGTTCACTAAAGGTTTTCATGGTACGTTTTCTGAGGAAATTCTGCCCCAAAGGTTTTAAATCTTTTTCTAAAATTCTAAAATTAAAACACGTCAAATAGGGTCATCTGTCTTGTCTTAAAAAAATTTACCAAATATGCAAAACATCCCATATTCAAACTTGAATCATTTGGAAATAACGAACTAGGTCCTTGTTTCCTTAGGCATTGGGTCACCGGTAATAACGCTGAATGAAAAAGTACCCTGTAAAAGTCACAGGTAATGAAATATCGATCATCACTAACACAGTCTCCTTATGTATCGGAAAATGGTAAAATATATACTAGACGCTAATATATTAAATAAAGTAATAGTGAATATAATATCAGTGTAAAGGTCGTAACAACATAACCCCAAGAAGCCGACAATGATTACGCCGAGACGCTTAAAAATTAACCAAATAGAAAAGCAATTAAATTTTAATTAACTTGAAACTGGTATTAATTAAAACAGTCGCCGATTATACGAGAATCGATGGGCCACTTAAGACGTACTGAGCCGAATTTAATATCGAGATAGAGAAGCTAATATTTCGGAAGGACATAGATATGGATTTAGTGGCTTAAAATTGATAGAACGTTCCGGCCAAATATTGATATTCGACCGAATCTGTTGAACTTTTCCTTTCCGAACCGCTTTCCCGAACGTATTCTTCCCGCAACTTTTTGTTCCCGCTCCCGGATAATCATGAATTTGTAATTGATTCGAATAATTGGACTCCTCTCGGTTATTCTATCGATGCTTTTCGGTTTCATTCATTTTAATTTTCATTTGGCGGTTATCTGCCTATTGTTATACGAATAGAGTTGATTTCTTGATTTAGCGAAGGACTTATACAATGTTGTTCAATACATTCACGGAGCATCATCTATGCATGGATAGAAGAACTAAAAATTTGATGGCACATATAAAACATAAACTTTTTAAAGTGTAGTTTCTGGAACACAAAAGATATTTTTCTTGTAGACTACTGATTGATTTAATAGGTGGTGGAAAATAGATATCGAGTTTTTAACGCGAAGTTATTCATATAAAGAACTTTTGAGATTGTTGGATAATAAACTTAACCAAATTACTTCTATAGGCTTCTTGTGAAACCAGCATCATTGAAGTGCAACAGAAAATATTTATTCGAACAGAGAAATTCTGAATTATACAACGTATGCATCCAAAGCTTTATTATTGAATGTATAGAATCGAAATAATGGTCTTCCTTGGCCTCAAGATGAGCCACGCAAAAATGTGTGAAGTTTCACGGGGCTTCAATCACGATCTTCTTCACACATTATTGTCTAATTTGGTTCAAGTTTTCATCATCTGTAATTATTCGTTTCAAAAATAACTTGTGTTCGTTTCACATCAGCAACTATTCACAAATGGAAATACGGTACGGTTAATATATCGCTGTTAATACTGCCTGCGTATTCAGTCTTAGGCCTGTGCTGAATGTTTTCCTTTTTGGAAGTAGAAAATTAACTCACTTTCTCAGCTCAAGTTTTGATTAACGAAACAATTTGTGAACGAAACAATGAATATTCAATGAACTATTGCTTTTAAAATGCGTTATAATATGGCTACAATGAATAAGTATTAGTGGAAATATATCACTTTAAAGCCATTTGTTAAGAAAAACCGAAAATTATGTTTTCTTCAGCCTTATATAATAAAACATTTTAAAAAAATCACCATTTTATAGAAGAAAACATTTCTTAAAGTTTAACCTAATCACACTACTCAAATTCACACCTTTTCAAATGAAATAATTTAGCAAATCAAATTCCGAAGCACCCATTTTTGAAGCCATTCATCATAAAAAACCATCAACGCTCTGTTAGTCTGATAAATAGAGGTTGCAATTAAGTTATAAGCATAAATAGAATAATACAAGTTGAAAATCATTGGTTCAAATGCTGGTTAAAGAAAAATAATCGAAAGAGCGAAATGCCACGTAGATAGATATAACACGCCGAATCCTAAGAAAGAAAGAAATTAGTCATATGTTACCATATATAGCAAAATAGCCATACACAGTTACACGACTCAAATTCCCACCTTTTCAAATGAAATAATTTAGCAAATCAAATTCAGAAGCACTCATTTTTGAAGCCATTCATCATAAAAACCATCAACGCTCTGATAGTCTGACAAATTAATAAATAGAGGTTGCAATTAAGTTATAAGCATAAATAGAATAATACAAGTTCAAAAGCATTGGTTCAAATGCTGGTTAAAGAAAAATAATCGAAAGAGCGAAATGCCATGTAGATAGATATAACACACTGAATCCTAAGAAAGAAAGAAATTAGTCATATTTTACCATACATAGTAAAATAAATCCTTTCAAACTCCAAAAACAAAAACAGACCAATTATGTCAAGGATCATCTTAGTGAGGTGAATGGCAACTGATGTAAACCACTGTCATTTTCATAGCTACAGTTACCTAGAACTTCTCACAAGTGATTTTTAACTTTGCATATATATGTTATATCACCCAAACGTTATGGCACTGGCTATCATGTTCATATGTAAAAGTAATGTATTTTTAACACTGACTAAATGGTGTAACGAATGGCATGGGTTTGGTGTATTTTCTAATGGATAAAAACCTTCAATATACTTTTTGTATAGCAGTTTAAAAAGTAACATCCGAGGCCAAAGTATCGCAGCTTAAGCTGTAATATCACAAAATATAGATGAAGGTGCTCAAAGAGCATTAGACATAAATAATTAAAAGTAAGAAACATCCATCCTTTGAAAAACATCCCTGTTGCAATTATTTCCACCATAAGCATCGCAGTTCAGAGTGTAAGCTCACTAAAAGCAGACTGAAAATGCTATAAACTAACATAGTCTATTAGATATTTGGACAGAGGCTTGCAGTTCAGTGTGAACAGCCAATAAAGGTGGATTGTAGTAGCTCATTCATAAAGTACTAGAATCTGGTGTCGCCAAAGTTTGAGAAATCATTCCATGCAGGGTAATACCATGGAAATTTGGAAATCTATGGTGATGAAAGTTTTGTCGTTTTTAGCTAGTGGTCTATTTCTCACCATTCCTCAATGGTAGTATATACTTAAACATGATAGATAAACATGACATAGCACAAAATATAAGAGATAACTATATCAGGAATGTTTAATCAAATGCAAAATTAATTAAAATAAGTAGTAAAAATTATTGTTTTCAGTAGACATAAAAGTGGTTTCCGATACTTCAGCTTGAGAATAAAATCATTCCGACATAAATACCTTAATTATCAAGGTAGCTTATAATATTTATCAAAAGAATCGTTTACACACAATCATAGTTACTCTTATTTTTATAATAATGAAAAATAATAATTTTGAATGTCCTAATCCTATTTTATAGTATTAATTTCCTTGGTAGATTGAAAAATATATAAAATATGAGAACAGTGGAAATTTAGTATGGTAATGTTTTAGAGATACTTATATAATATAAAAATAAATTTTAGCTCAAAGTTTATCAGCAAACTTTCTATGTTTTACAGTCCGTTTTTGAAAAATTAGGCCATATATCAAAAACATTTTTTTATAAATAAAGAGTATAATCAGGAGATAATTAAAAATAGATGAAAATTCGCTGTCGATGAAAAGAAGCCCCGTCTTCACTTAAATATCGTTTGAAGAATATTAGGACCGACACGAAGCTCCCAAACGATAGTTTAATGACTCGCAGTTTTCCGGGACTTTTCGGCGAGTTTCCGTTGGGAACTAACATCGTAGTTCCGGATACTTTTAAGAACGATAGGAATTTTGATTTTGTATTTTTTTTTTGAAAAATTGCTTGAGACATCAAAATCAAAATTTCTAGTCTACATGTTTTGCAGATAGTATAAATGCAATTATTACATTGTGAAATTAAATGTGATGGATCAAAAATCGTATTAGTAGAAAACTAATTCCATAAAATATTCTCTGGATTCTTCTTTGTAACTTGACAGTTAGTGGATTTTTACCCTCCCCCTTGAAACATATATTTCTAAATATCCTGAATATTAATGCTGACCATCCTGATATTGATTGAGTTTATTTAACGTAAGTTATTGGCTAATACAAAAGATTAATGCAAGGCAGATGTAAAAACATCAATATTTATTTCCTTTCCTTTCTTTAAACTCGAGATGAATTTTTATAGCTAGTAGAAGAACGAAAACGAGCAAACTTCAACGATCTCCTGAAATGCTGAAAATTAAATAGAGATGCCCAGCAAAACCTAAGGCTAGGAAAATAGACCTATTGGACTAGAGTAACCGTCGATTTAAAAGTTGTTGCATCATCGAACTATGAACATCGGATATTGTACCGCTTGAGGGGTAGGTAAATCTACAAACTACAATATTAAAAGATGGAACCTTCAGCATTACACGCTTGTAAAGACAAGCATTGCCCACCATAGGGTTTAATAACTACGCAAAAATTGATACTCCAGAAACTCTATTTCGTGATGACGAAACAATAATGTTATTAAAGTGTAGTAAAACCGATGAAGTGAAGCAGAATTTATCAAAGCCGGTGTGGAAATATTGCTTCACCACCCACACATTCTACTAATGCAAATTTGCGATCAGATACAGTCCTGAAAAAAGGAGATTGTAAAACTTACGTCACCTAATATTTCGTTACGTAAATATTAATAAACATGCCAATATATTTTGAAAAACTATTTTATAACAATCCTACTTATTTATTTAACCCGCATTAATTAAAAATGAAGTATAAGACGCTCCAAATATCTGCATGATGGAATTGTTTCAGTCGCAGTGGGCGGTCTGTATGGGTGCAAGTCTTATTTATATATCGATCAAGTTCTATCATGCTTAGATTACAGAACACTGACACTATCAAAAATCCAGTAACTTATTCATCAAATAGTTCGATAAATTGTACCTCACCGGGTTAAGGTTAACTGATACATGTTTGATTGAACAAAGTTTCAAATTTAGATTTATCAAATTTTTACAGTTTGATATGTGACAAAATAGCACACAAAATTTTCAAATATTTCAATCATATAGAGTTATATAGATAGTATATGATTCCTTGATATATCAAGTATTGTAACTGGAGCTAAGTAGACGAAACTAACAGAGCCCTATTTTATGGACTCATGCGGAGAAGATAATTAGATAGTTAAGATAATATGTAGATAATAATTTAAATACTGATTCTGCAATAGTACTTGATGAAGTATTGTAATTGCATGTGTTCTTATAAATTGACAAGGCTACCGCAATATTACAAAGTATCTAGGTACAACACTGTTTATACTTTTGCTTTCCACAGAAGCACTAAAAGATGAAAAAATCAAACATCCATCATCGAATGTATATGAATAAAAGTTTTTTTGTATTGTGTTTACTATTCGCTGTGAAAAATTAACCTTTTGGTTGGCTTGTCAAACATACTTGCATCTGCATCTTAAAATTGTCTTCATTGGCATTTTCAGGAAATCAGAAGATTGAAGCGAACCACACCATACGAACTAGTTTAGTGTACAAGTGTAATTTTAACTTTACCTTAAGTAGATTAGTTTTATTTTAATTTGGGAAATACATACTGATGTATTAATCCCGTACACGCCTTGCTTGTATATTAATGTAAGTACAACGGAACAGTAGTAATAAATTAATTTGAAATTAAGATTTTACTAAGCATATAGAATGTAAGCTGTTTTCTTGAAAGTTATGGTGTCTCTTCAGTTTCCTTAAAATACATATACAAAAATTGAAACTTTTGTTAATTAAGTTTGCTATTTTCAGTTGTTTTAACTCAGATTTTAATGAAACAATTTTTCTAGACTAATTTGAATTTTATTCCGAATGGTGAGTATTAGAGTTTGTTACCCACTATATGTAATTAACCAACAATAATCTACCTTCTCCTCCATTCGGCAATTTAAACATTTCTCGTGTTTCTTAAGATTTTAAGATTTTACTAAACATATAGAATGTAAGATAGTATTCTTGAAAGTTATGGTGTCTCTTCATTTTCATTAAAATATCTATGCAAAAATTGAAACTTTGTTAATTAATATTGCTTTTCTCAGTTGTTTTAACTCAGATTTTAATGAAACAATTTTTATAGATTAATTTGTATTTTATTCCGAATAGTGAGTATTAGAGTATGTTACCCACCATATGTAATTAACCAACAATAATCTACCTTCTCTTCCATTCGGCAATTTAAACAGTTCTCGTGTTTCTTAAGATTTTAAGATTTTACTAAACATATAGAATGTAAGATAGTATTCTTGAAAGTTATGGTGTCTCTTCATTTTCATTAAAATATCTATGCAAAAATTGAAACTTTGTTAATTAATATTGCTTTTCTCAGTTGTTTTAACTCAGATTTTAATGAAACAATTATATTAGATTAATTTGAATTTTATTCCGAATGGTGAGTATTAGAGTATGTTACCCACCATATGTAATTAACCAACAATAATTTACCTTCTCTTCCATTCGGCAATTTAATCATTTCTCCTGTTTCTCGTTTCCATGTAATCGACGGCATGGGAAAACCATTCGCTTTACAGTGCAGATTCACATTGGAGCCCTCCCGTGTTACAATATCGGCGCTGGTGGCGTAATCCAAAATATCTGGCGGAACTGGAAGAAAAGAAACAAAACATTTCAAAAACAACGGTAAACAATTATGTTAAGTGATCAGGCTGCAATCAGATATAGTTCAACGAAAAAGAAAATAATTTCAAATTAATGAGAAACGGATGACCTATACGAAAAAAAACCTCCGCGTTATTTGTCCACATATATTCCAGACTTGACCCGTGCAAACAAATAGTTGATGTATGTAAACAGGAGCTTGAAGCACGTAACGGTCTTGTGTAAAGAATAATATTTTTCTATGTTTAGATGTTGTCCAACCATCCAAAAAAACAATGTTCATTTTGTGTGCGGTGTAATAATAATGTTGATGCCCGGCAAAAACAAAACTGTTTGAATTAATCTCCGACATTGTCTGGCTTCTCGAATTGGGTGATTACAGTAATCGTTTCTCTTGTTCCGAACGAACCTTCTGGATATAATTATATCAAAATATTACTTAAAAAATGTTAACTCTCTTTTTATGTGATGTATATAAAAAATTAATTTAATTTAATTCAAAATATTTGCTCAACGTTTCATCATTATTTTCAATCAAACATCATCAATAATGGACCTCAATATTATAATAATTCTAAATCCATATAACTGGATTGGTCAGTTAAGAAATAATAATCATAATAACAGTAATAAATAATCATACATAACAATTGTTATTAAGCTACAAGTGTCATTTAAGATTCTAGCAGATACAAAAGCATAAAATCTAAAGAATAGCCCTAACAGAAACTTTACGATATATTAAAGCCACTTAACGTCTTCTAATAACTGCGCTCTTCGATTTTACTTGGAATTTATTATATTATATTTATATTTATTTGTATTATGTTTCATATTTCAGGTTTATAATGGATACACTACCCACAATACAAGAAAATAGGACAAGAATTTATTAAAGTTAAAGACACCAATTAAGAACTGTGAGAATAATATTATTGAGACAAAGACATGTCAAAATTGTGTCCATGACAAACCAAAACATGGTCCAATATTGAATATTTTCAAAGGTACATATTAAAAAAGTTAAATTTAGCTTGCAGTAACTACAACACAATTAACAAATTTTAAATTATATACTTGATAATTCGTATTTAATTTTCTTGAACATTAACAAGCCCGGAAAGAATATGTGTATCCAATATTGTACCAAAATATACTATAACGTATGGAAAAATTATATATATAGTATAATTATATACGAGTAATGTATATTATAACTTCAATGTGGTCGCCATAACCATAAGAGCAATACAATTCAAATTAGTTGAACTTTATAGCAAAGTAATTTCAAAACAATACTGAGTCTAAATAAACAATTAAAGTTCCATTACCATAGAAACTACCAGCAAAAGCGAACAAGATGTAACTCGTATTAGTGGGGTTTCTTTATTGACATTTAATAAATGATATTGAAGTACTCGTCGTTGGTATACTACAAACAACGAATACAGAATAAATAATGAATACCAAATGACGAAACTGATGTTTGGAAGGACAGAAAACAGAGCCTAGACTAGATGTATGACCATCCTTTTTTAGAAGTAACCTATAAAGAAATACGTTCAGTACTCCAATCATATAATAACTTTATTGCCGATGTCTGCAAATTTCTTAAATCAAGGGAATTCGTATGCTATTTTGGTGGTAAATGCTCTAAAAACAATATGCTCAATATTTGGAGGGGTTCGCTATTATCTATATTTCTACATGAAAATGTGTATATAAATTTACTAAAAATATGTATATAAATCGTTGTAGATATCTTTGTTACTAAATAACATCACAAGTATCTTTATAGAGCTTAGTATAATCTTAATTATAAATTAACTACCTACTAATTTGTACTTGTATCAATATCTTGTACAATATCAAGAGAGGGATAAAAACTTCGGCGTGAATTTGCCACGTTGGTGTAATTATTTCATGTTTTACAAGAAAATTTTTGAATAACTACGTGGATCCATTTGATTTCGAGAGCGTCATGCAATTGTTCTGTGGTTATGTAGTCACAAGAATTGGTAATTAACCAAGGATTATCATTTTGGATAGCGATCGATTAGTAGGTTTGACTACTTTATGTAACCCTAAATTCGCACCCCGTGCATCAAAATAAGGTTTATTATTGACCGATAAATTAATAACTTTGATCTTAAACCAGACTTTTTATGGTAGTATCTTCCAACCAAATATTACAAATGTTTAATTTTGAGCCTAAATGGTTCAGCTTTCAGCTGCAACTTCGGCTACCATGATGGGATTTTTGAGATATTTCTCTGATTTTACTTCAGAAATTCGGAACCCCTCAAGACATATAATTAGGTTAATGACTTTTCATGGACATATTTCGAAATATGAAGGAGTATTTTCCAGTCTCTAGTCCATTTGTGGATATTGTTGACTGCCACTTAACTCTTATAAATCGATCGGCTAATATATCAATTGCATTTATATTAATCCATATCTGAGAAAGTTGTTTAATTTTATGTTTTTAAAGATATAATGTTTTTTTGTACAGTTTAGGAGTCTAATTTTTTAGACCATTTAGTGTTTTGTAATGTGCGTGACATGGTAAGAGAATTATGACTTGAGACAACATAAAATATTGTATTAAATAGAATGTCTGGTAATGTCAGGCCAAGATAGGAAAAAACCGAGCAACACCAAAAACCCACGGCTATTCAAAATCCTAATTAGAAGAGCCTTTGTCTACCATCGTTAGCAGATAGAGAATCGGAATTAGTCAAAGAACATGACAACATGAAAATTAAGATGAAAAAAAAAATTAACAACAATAATCGAGAACAGAAACAGCATAGTTAACTATCAAGAAACAAACCGGTCCCAATAAAGAACCAGTCAGAAACAAATCGTGATTTTCATTAGAAAAAAGGCTTACATCAAGAAGAACAGTAGAGTTCTTACATAGTCGTTTGTATTATCAGCAGTTGAGTCGCAGATTAGCAAAGGTCGGAACAGTCAGCAGCCAAACTAGATATGAAATTCAGTAAGTCATTCCAATTCATTTCATAATTCTCTTCACCATACGGATCGATTTTATACTATTTCTATTACGAATTATATTTCACTTCTTTTTATATATTTGTTATATTATTCGTTTAAAATAAATGAACTGGCTTTTGCGCATTTATTTATGCAAAGAACAGAATAAGTAAATTATTTACAATATTTATTTGTAAAACATTTTATTTACAACATGGTTTTCTCTCCTTAACACTCAATACTGTACAATAGATATAGGAATAATATTAAAACACTTTTAACAATACTTTTTCAAAAACTGTATAAAGCTCACATTGTGAGTCAATATAACATTGTCTGATGTCTTAAACTCTACTTAGTCTGCATTATTTTATTATTTCTTTCTGTGATAATATCCTTTATGTTAAGTCATTATAAATATATAACTATCCCAAGCGATAAAGTAAAACAAATTATTTAAATGGAGGGTAGTTTTTAAGGAGCGAAATTAGCAAGACAAATACGGAGATATGGAAGTTTGATGTGTAATCTGTCAAGTTTACCAGCCATTCATTCCGTAGTCGGTGGCGCGCACACACACACAGACAGACAACTACAGTGGAAGACCCCGCATTTTCCGTTCTATTCAAACCGCTAAATTGGAAGCGAGAAATTTGGCAAGGCCCTAAATTCACTCTAATACCTCTGGGATATTCTCGCGTTTACCATTTCGACTTAATTGCGTATTAAACGATAAGCGTAAATATTATACGCACCTAGTTAACGTTCTATTTGTTCCGCTTCACTTCTTGGAATTGTTAGCGACGGAGAAGGCCCCTCCATTGTGTTAAAATCAACACTGTATTGTCACGGCCCATTAATCAAACATTAATTACTTCTCTTAATAGACAAATTCGGATTTATATCGCATTTTTACGTATTTATTGTATTTATATATATAATTCTTCTGTTCGTGTGTATTTATTTTTTTTTATATTATAAAGTTTCCTTTTTACCAACGAAGGTTTATCTGGACAAGACCTACAGTTTAACGAGAGCTTCGAACCACGGTCCTCGACATTAAGTTTACCGCCTAGTGAGTAACCAACTTAGAAATCATCCCAGAAGACATCCGGTCTTACCCAGCCTGGTTACTGGCATGACAGGGATCATTTTCCTTGTCAGATTTTGCACTTTTGCCTAAGAACAATCACAAACATAAATTTACAACTATGCCTCAGCAGGATCTGCGACTATAGCAACAGTATGAAAACCGTCCTGTCGCCTTTACCACTGCGCCAATCAAGCCGGCGTGTATGTAATGGAACTCCTCCTACCTCCCGACCGGTTTTGATACATTTTTTGTTTGTATTTCTGTGGGTTTTAAATATGTTTTATTTCAACCACAAAATATATTAATATAGAATGGGAATGTAAATGTGTAAAAGCTAGTTTTAGTTGATTATTTATTTTCGACTTTTTCCCCTAAAATAAAGACAGAGGGAAATCATGAGTCGTTTCGAATTTTAATTTTTGGGCCGTTTATGTTTTTCTTTTTTTAAAGTTTGAACAAAAATGCAAAGGAACTAGGCGGGATTGCCGCTTCTTTTTAATTTTACAATTTGTCGCCGTTGCGAATACTTAGCAATAGAAACCTTTATCATGAATGGCAACATTGTTTTCTTTGGTGATTGTATTTTCCAGATCTAATCATGTCCAAGGGACGTTAGAACTTCATGAGAGTTCATTTCTTAAGACTCAACGCTCCGAGCATTCATTTTATTTTTCCAATTTCCAGGTTTTAGTTATGGTTTATTATTTATTAAATCTCCATTTATTATTTTACATTTATTAGTACTTGGAAAAAATATATAGTGACAAAACGCAAACAGCTTGGGCTTATACCAAATGTATTGGCTGATAGGGCGTAAATCTAAATTATCATTAGAAAACAAGGTTTTGCTGTACAAGTCGATACTTAAGCCCATCTGGACTTATGGTATTGAACTGTGGGGTAATGCTAGTAAATCTAACATAGATATCCTCCAGAGGTTCCAGAATTTCAGGATGCCTCATATCACGTGTCCAACAAACTGATTCAACGCGATATCCACGTCGAACCCATAACGAGTGTGATTCGAAGTGCTAGTGCGAAGTACTATGAAAGACTATTAGTTCATCCTAATACACTCGCCAAACAGGTAAATGTGCGCGATGACAGTGAAGCGTGTAGGCTCAAACGCAAAGTACCATACGAACTGGTTAATAGACACGTAGAGTGAAATTTAATAATGTCTAGAATAAGTTAGAATAGTCATTGGAATAAGTTAGGATAGACTTTAAAATAAGTTAGAATAGTATCTAAAATAAGAATTAGATTATAAGTTGTACAGCAGATCACTTACTGGAGTGATCTTTTACATGTTAGGAAGGTTATATTATATAACGGAAATCAAACATTAATACTCATTGCCCACAGGCAGATTGTTGACATTCCAAGATATTAATTTAAAAAATATGTATTACTGTTCATTTATCATATTCTATTTATTATTTTATATTTATTACTCTCAATTCATTATCCTCCACTTATTTATGTATTTACCTATTTATATTTATCTCTTTTGTCGACCTTTGTTTTATTATTTCTTCCAATTTATTCAAAAATAATTGTTTTATGGTTGCAACTGTAAATAAAAATTATAACTAGATTATAAACCATGAACTAAATTCAAAGTAGCCAGAGTTATTGAGGTGTAGTTATGATCTATGGATCACTTGAAGCATACATAACCGACACCGAAAGTGGTTTCTGCTGGCTCTTAGTGGGAGCGTAGCCAACATGTAGTATTTGGCTTTCTCCTTTGTACGCATTGCAAGTTCATCATAGCTGAAGCTGGAGATGTGAGTGCTCAGTAGCATCAGTACTGTTCGTTTGTTTATTTATGAATTTAACTTAATCCTATTGAAGCCTACTAATCTAAGTAACAGGACCTCGTGCGTTCATTCCCTTGATCTCATTACAAGCCATTATTGTTAATGTTAGGAGATAAGTTGGTACGTCGTGCTCTATACTATCAAGTATCGCTATTATCCATTATAATGTTGTAATTATGGTTTATTGACACTCTGAAGCATAAACAAACACCATCAAATGTGGTTCCTGTTGGCTCTTGGTGACAGCATATATAGCATGTTTGCCTCTGGCTTTTTCCATTGTACGCATTGCGCGTTCATCATAGTCTGAGTTAATAGAAGGGAGTGCATAATTATTTACGTATTTACTTATTTATATATTTATAATTTTAGTTTTGCCCTAGCTAGTACTACTAGCCGTAATGGCAGGATCTCGTGCTTCTACTTCTCTTGATCTCAATGCACGCCCATTATTTTTAGTGTTATGATATAAGCTGATATGTCGTGCGTTACTTTCCCTTCGTACTATCTACACATGTCATACTTCATCCTAGTATAGTTTATCATTGCTATCAGTTACAATTATTGTCTGTTTTGTAATGAATTTTATTGACTAGTACTAAGATTATTATTAACCATCTTGGTTATTCCACTATTATTACTGCTTACCATTATCATCGTCTTTTATTGGTATTATCAATACTATCCATTATCAGTATTTGTCGATACATTTATTTCTCTATACTATATTCTGTCAGTATTATGATCCGCTGGCATAATTAATTACCCGTCCATTTATTCTGCCGTATGTTAACTATCAGTAACGTTATATATCAATATTACCTGACATTTGAGGTATATATCGTAATAATTACCAATCATTTCAATAAATTTGAAGTATATTTTTAATTTCACCCTTGTCACAGAACATTGGTTGCTCACATACTCATTATATTTTCATCACCCTACCACCTCATCTTGTCGTCCATTTTTATTTATTTAATATATTAGATTATCTGGGCCCACCCATATCTCCTTTCTTTCTTTCGATTTGTTTCGTTATTTTTGTAGCATTTAAGGTAAATATTATTTGGATAAATGCAAAATCATAATATAAATTTAAAAATAATTTTAAATTAAATTTTAATTATAAGATACTGTTTCTGATCCATTTTGAAAATGTTTTTTTGTAACTGTTAACTAGTATCTAAATAATGGTATATAATGGTTTCATGGTAACAGCTGCTATAATCGCCATTACTATAGTAATATTTTAAAATATTGTCATTGTGAATTTTATTCAGAATGCTTTTATTTATATTAGGGAAATTTGGTCTATATTCCTCCTAATTTTAGGTTATAAGGATTATTTTATTTCTTGTATATTTATTAAAGCAAAATGCCACGTTTTCGAGAACGAACAGGAAATATTGGTATGAATAATGTATATTTAAAGACCAAGTGGTAAATACACTTACACATAACAGTCGAGTGCAACACAATGAACGTCTTCGGGCTAATAAATTGAGACCAGCACAAGAGATTGAGAAAGGCACGTCAACAAGCCACTGACAGACACAAAGGACTTGGTCAATAGCACATTCAAGAACGTCGCATCTTGCGTTCGAGCATCAAGCCGGATATAACTATTCAGCACATGCATAAATCGTCAACGATAATATGGACAAAGAATACAATCATTATCATGAGCCACATCCCAATCAAATTTACGTTTACATAAAATTCGAATTTTCAATTTTTGCTACCTAATAGCATATAGCAAGTTAGTAGCAGACTCAAGAGAATCAAAGTGTTTTAATGGTTGTAAATATATAGTTTACGATATTTAATAGAAAAATACTGCCAAGGCCAACCAAGAGGTGAATTAATAGTAGAAATTAAAATTGAATAATATTTCTAAGAAAATCAAATGAGAACAAATTGATTACCTTAGGTAAATATCTAGTTAACTAAATAGAAATTATAAGTTGGTTAAAGGTTAGAGTCAACTTATATCAATCTATCTTGGGCTTGATAAAGATTAATTATTGAAATTACTTTAATATTCAACTTAATGCTTTGAAACACTTGCCGAAAATAAGAGAAGAGGCGTTGTGAAGTCAATGTTAAAACAAATGAATGAAAAATGATTAAAGGGTTTATTGTTCCGAATGTGATCAAAACTAAATATACTACATATGAATCATTATTAGATCGTCATATGTGAAATACTGAGTTCGCCTAGATAATTCTATATTTGTGGATTCAAGAATGTTCAAATTTTTGGAGTTATCAAAAACACATAAATCTAGACTAGTGAATTTAACCAAGAAGTGGATTAAAGGAAGGGTACCCAATTGTCGTATTCACTACACACTGCACCTTCAGATTTATTTCAGTTCATGTACGAATCAGAACTATCTATTAATT
Source organism: Rhynchophorus ferrugineus (assembly GCF_030347505.1). NCBI lineage: Eukaryota > Metazoa > Arthropoda > Insecta > Coleoptera > Curculionidae > Rhynchophorus > Rhynchophorus ferrugineus. The sequence goes on along the minus strand of NW_027472580.1, from coordinate 80,762,755 downwards.
GTCTAAACGACAGACAATAATTGACAGGCATATTTTAAGATAAAAACATAGCTTATATATGATATTTTTATCAACTTAAATGCTCAACGTTTAATGTTTATAGTTAAAAGGTGATTATCTTAACAGAATATGACATCTACAGATGAAAAATGCATACGGTATTTAAAACTGTATTTTTTTTTTCAATTTCATTTTCAAACACAAATTACCACCAGAATTCCAACTTTACCATGCAAAATTAGTCGAAGAACGCGTTAAAAAGAAAATAACTGAGCTGAAAATTATTTAATAAAGTCTTTTCGGAAGTAAATCGCACAATACCTGAAATCTTAATCTACAATGATCGCTATGAGGTTCTTTTAGGAAAAGGAATACAAAACATATTAAATTATTTCACAAGAAGTAAATGAAATACCAGGAATGAATCGAAGTAGTGAATTGTTCACGGGCTAAATATAAATAAACCAAAAACTATAATTGACTCCTAACAGGCCACATAACATAAAGAACGAAAACGAAGAGGGAAAAGCAAAAAAGCTGTTAACACTTAGAGGTTTTGAGGAACCATCTGAAATTCCGCTTCTAACGTCAGTTCGACGAGTTGGTACTTTCACAGATTAGGATTACGATCTCCAGTTCTAGAAATTTTTGTTCATCACGAAATACTATTATTAATATATCAATATATTTAGAATGATTACAAGCATTAGAAGAGACAAAAATAGAGAGCTTGAACTTAGTACGGGTGTATAATAATAATAAAAAATAGAATAACAGTAAAACCTCTCAAGTACTGAAGCATCCTTTACTTATTTGAAAATCAGCGTTCAGCATTATAATCCAGATTTCTTTTCTCCTCTTTTAAGGGTATTTCGACTTGATCTTAGATATAAATTCTAATTGGCCATTTCATAAGGCGACTTGATATTTTTTCGACCCATAAAAGATAGATATAAAGTTTGGAAATTTATTATTCGAGCGTAATGCTTGAGAAAGCCACTTTGGTTTGGTCGCTTTATAGTCGGCGGTTTGATACAAAAAAGATCGAAAAGAAAAAAGGAGAAATGCCGTTTTAATTCGTGCCAATAAAGAATGTATACGTTGTTTATTTTTTACGCTTCTCCACTCTTTCTGACGACATTGTCCATAAATTTTGAATATTTTTTATAGCGGTAATTCGGTAGCTTGTTATATGGATATATTATGTTGATTTATAATAATGAGAGTATTTTTAGACTTAATTTTGAGGTATTTACACTCTCTTATAGTACATATTCGCGGATAATTTTAGACGTATTGTCCTTTACTTCTTAACTGCGAGCTTTTTAATTTAGAGAAAGTTGTAATTGATGAGCCTTTGCTTATAGTAATTGCTAATAAGGCTGGCTTAAATGATAAAAGTTATAAGTGTATCTACCACCTTCAGCATTTGTGGTTGTTGCTTTGTGTATATTTGTATGAAAGAAAATTCCAAAAAAATAACAAAGCAACATTCTTCATCATGATAATCGGCTGAAACAATCAACTACTTGATTGGCCAAAAGGTCGAGGTAAAAGGTTATTTATACTGCAACTCCGATTGCACACCACATTACTACATCTATACCCATATATACATATGCTTATTCTTTGGCCACCATCGCTATTTGTGGACCTCATTACCCGTTACCCTGGATCTTTTACCCCGTACTGTTGAGTAATGAGAATGTTATCCTTTTTAAAATTAGGTGAAAACAAAACCTATATTAAAGAGGAGTTATTGTAAAATATAGTGGAGTTTTATCTAGAAGTGGTAAATCCCTCTTGCTTCCCTATTCTTAAAAAAAATCCATATAGACGATCGCACCCTCCGCATGTTAAAAATCAGGAATACCGATCCGGAAAAAAAAGAAGAAAAGGTTTAAATTGTCATAAATGGCAAAAGATGGATACGGTATATCTTCAGCACTACTGTTGGTGCCAAATCAATTGCTATAACGATATACTGTATATAAATTATTCTTTTGTACCCATTAAACCATACAAAATTAAATTTTAGAAATATTTCTCCATTTTTTAATTAATATAATATTAGCAGCGACTAGCGGCCGAATTGTTTTGGAGCAGACTGTTAAACCAGTTGTTTTTTATTAGTCAATTACAGTTTTTAACAGTTTAAATATTTAAAGTCTCCGATTTACCAACGAGGGTTTATCAGGAAGGGACCTGCAAGTTAACGTGGGCTCCGAACCACGATCCTCGGCAGTAAGCCCACCGACTGGCCAGGGACTAACTTAGAGACTATCCCAGAAGATATGCGGTCTTATACAGCCTGGCTACCGATGTGACTGTGATGGTTATACCTTGTCGGATTTTCCACTGTTGCCTATAAAAACATTTACAATTACAATCATAAACATAAAGTACATCCATGCCCCAGCAGGATTCGAACCCGCGACTCTCGCAACAGTAGAAAAACCGTCCTCTCGCCTTAGCCACCGCACCAAGAAAGCTGATAATTACAGTGTTTTTTATAATTGATATATATCAATACGGCAACTTATAATATTCATAACCTTTAATTTTTTTTATAACAGCTTTATTAGAAACGCTTAGTACAATCTTAATTTACAATTAATTTATTACTACTTTTCCTATGTACTTGCATTAATTAACAAGCAAGACGAGTGCGAGAAAATACATCAGTATGTATTCCTCAATTATAAAATTATAATTATTTATTAATTATTAACTTATAGCTATAGTTTACACTAAATGTATACACTTTATATAAGTTCGTATGGTTTTGCTCGTTTCATCTCCTGACATCCTGAGCGCTGTCCAGCAGTTGTATTGCTTCCACTTTAGTATGATTTAGTAATCGTGTTTCAAGGCGAAATCTTGGATAACTTCGCAAATCCATTTGATTTCCAGGTCATCGTGCAGTTCTTCATTAGTTACATAGCGATAGGCATTGATAATCAATCGAAGAACCTTGTTTTGACAGCGTTGTATGACTAGTTGATTTGAATTTTTAGTGCAACCCCATATTTGCACCCCATAGGTCCAAATTGGCTTTATAATTGTATTATAGATCAACCTCTTTGATTTTAGATCAAGTTGAGTGTATCTTCCGACTAACCAGTGTAGTTGTTTTATTATGGTTCTAATGTGTTTTGCTATTTGTCTAACGTGATGCTTCCAATTTAATCTATTCCAAGGTATTTAGCTGATTCTTCTTGAGGAATGGGGTATCCGTTGAGTGATGTAATTAAGTTTTTATTATTTCGCCTCAATGAATTTTCCAATCTTTCGTTCATTTGTAGATTTTGTTGACTGCCTCTCGCACTTTTTCTATTGCCCTAGGCAGAGATATATCTTTGACAACCTTTGATGATAAATATTACATAACGATAGCCATGATTTCTTTATATAGGCATGCAAAACTGCTGTTTGAAAACTACATGAATGTTCGTCTTGCTGAATACTATTCACATGATGGTGCTCCACACAGCGAACACGACACGATGAACATTCTGTATGAAAAACTTCACAGCATTTTTCTTAGAAAAGCCTTTGAAAAGTAGACCATTCCAGCGTGAGAACCCGAGCCAGATATTTGAAAGATTTTCCACATATAAATGTATACAGAGGTATTATAAATAAACAAATAATTTTATTAATATTACACACACGGCTTATTTTAATCCACTTCAACATCGACGATATTTGAATGAGATATTAATACGACTATTTATATACAATATATACAACAATTAATACTGACTTGATAAAAGGGTAATTGCACCTTTTACATATAAAGTATATACATTAATCAATTTTATGTCATTCATTTTGTGCGATAAAATTTTGTTATTTATGTGATACGTTCATGATTCAGAGCTTATAAAATATAATTAACAGCAACAAAACTGAACTTTACAGTTCTCTACGGCATTTTTAGGAATATACTGCACTTAACTTTTGGGTATTGTATAATTAGATACATAGTCGTAGTTAATCAATTAATCCTGTATAGTTTTATAAACTTTTTAAAATATATACCATAAGCAGTCAATAAATTTTCCAATTTTCTTTGCCATATGTATCTTTGCCAACAATATATATATATATATATATATATATATATATATATATATATATATATATATATATATATATATATATATATATATATATATTGCAGCCTTTTTGCTAAACAAGGAGTTAACTCATCATTTTTAAATTATAAATTATCGTCGATGAATTATATTAACAATTAGTTTATAACAACAATTTCTGAAGTCAAAATATGTTATTTACATTATAGAAAAATGATAAACATAACAAAATCTGTAATAGCACAGTTCATAGCAGACGCTCAATAACGTAAGATTGATCGTATCTTATCAGCATTGTAAATCCCATAGAAAAACAGACAGTTTTTTATGGGTTAACAAAATATTGAGAATATTTTATCAATAACTAGCGACCCGCCCCGGCTTCGCACGGGTGCAATGCTGATACTAAATTAAATACACTACAGAAAAAATATGAACGTTGTATATAAAAACATAGCGGCCCGCTCCGACTTTGCACGGGCATAAAATATATATGCCTATGTCACTCAATGAAAAATGATTAAAATCAATCCAGTATTTTTGGTTCATTCATTACTGCCCTTGGCCAGCACGCATTAAATTTGGAGTAAAACAATTCCTCTTCCCCTATACTTACTATGAAGATTTCCTGCTATCTTTGGAATATCTAAATTCATACAATTTTTATTACATTACACATTTTTAAACGCAAATATTAAATTTGTAATATCTCCGAAAATATTTGTTTAATTTACATGCTGTAAGGAACCATATTGATCTATATTAATTGCACACTGTATTTAAGGTACTTAATTCGATAAGGATTAATGTCGTATTGCTTAAAATAGCTTCGTAAATAAGCCATTTTCTCACGTAAAAAGTAAACAATATAAATGGTTAATGTGGGTTATCCCTAAAAGATAAACATATACCATCGCGGACTTTTTTGTAGACCTTTTTATGGTGTACAATACTGTAGTACATTAATTTGATCTAACTCGTAGGGTTAGGCAGCGTTTTTGCTAATTGCTAAATAAGCCTAAAAAAATAGGTTAATTTACGACATCACGTTAGAAACCTCTAAAATTAGCAATGTTGCCTTAGTATATTATGCATGTATTATACATATAAACCTTCCTCTTGAATCACTCTATCTATTGAAAAAAACCGCATCAAAATCCGTTGCGTAGTTTTAAAGATTTAAGCGCACATAGGGATATAGGGACAGAAAAGGCGACTTTATTTTATACTATGTAGTGATTAGTACTAAATAGTATATTGATTTAAACATAAATGTATATAATTGCATTCTGGATCTTGAATTTCTTTAACAATAATTTATAATTTTAGAACATTTTACATATCGTTTTATTTAAAACCAACTCATTGTGGTTTAATAAAATTTATCAAATTCATTAGATTTTGAGATGTCAGTGTTTACTTAATTTCGATATGTTTGCGATACTTTTTTTGTATTAAATAATTAAACATAAGCATATCTACAATTACTTAAAAATTAAGTAAATATTTTAAATAATCAATGTATAGTAACGGAATAATTGATAAGACTATGTTTAAACAGGATATGGCCCGTTACTTAGTACTTAGTACTATCTTCTATATATTAATCGGCATAATAAAAATTGTGCCTCCCTGTTCGAGGAAAGCGGGGGCACTTGAAGATGTGAAATTTGACAGGTTCTAAGCTTCTATCGAAAAGAATCCCTAGATCCAAAAATGTTTGTGTAACATGCGCTACATATAATAAATTCCAATAAAACGAAATACGCAACCGGGAATAACCGTTAGATCGGTGACACAATATATATATAAACAAATATTTTAAGCGTTGACTGACGCGCTGTCAGTTGCTACTATTATATGGTATATAATTAGTCGTTTCTGCTTACGTAAATCTGTACTTAATCGTTGTATTGCAAAATGCCGGCAATTTTGAATCGAAAGAAAGTGATAATATAACAGTTCTGATAAATATTAGGGTGTTCAAGGATTAACGCCATAAGATATGTGACTTTTTTGTTTGAATTTTATATAAATCATTTTGATTATTTACTTTATAGACATAAAGTTTAAAAAATCAATAATCAAATTAACAATGGTAAATACAAATAAATTTTTAAAATACATTTTAATACATAATTAATTACATTAATACATACATAATTGTGTTCGTTATTGTTTTAATATACAAGTCAAATAATGAAATACAAAATCGTTTTATTCATATATCCTCTATTTTAATATACAAACATGCATTACTTCATTCATTATTCCATATTTATAAATGTAAAGATCATGTATTTTGATATTTGATATCAACATTGTATATCATATTTCATATTTGATGCTATGAATTTGTTACAGTTCCGAAAATAAATGTTAATTCTTGAGATAGTTATTTTAATATACATTATTTCATTATTCGTTAATTGATTATTTTAATTAATGTTATGTATCAAATAAATTTCTGATCTTATATTGAAAATTCTGTTGAAACAAGTTGTAGTAATATAGCATTTTAAAATTATTCCCTTTACTGTTGTGAGAGAAACATGTTCAACTAAAGAAATGTTGTCTAATTTTTGTACCAAAACATTCGCCAATATTTAGGTGATGTTAGTCTCTGCTGCAAAACTCCTCACAAAGGTTCAATTATGTTTAGGTCTGGCTATTGCGCTGACCAGGGAAGATGTTTGATAATATTCTGGTGCTACTCGAATCAAAAGTGATCCTTTCTGGCTGTGTGTATGAGAGCATTATCTTGGAATATGGCAGTGTTTGCCAGTAATATGCTAGTCCTTGTAAGAACTTATTCGCAGTAATCCGGCCAATGATGTGAATGAAAAGATCTTTACGGATAAATCATAACGAAACTTCTCCCAAGCTTGAGCGAATAAGCAGGCCGTCTGGATCACAGGGATATTTTGCAGGGTTTCTACACATAAACCCAACCGTTTGTAGGAAACAATTATTTCTTTCGCAGCTTAGCGTAGGCTTCCGTTAAAGAAGGTTTAGCAATCGTAGCCCTTCCCTGAATGTTGGATTTGTGTAACCCTCTCACTCTACTCTTTCCTACTTTGACGCAGTTATTTTATATTATCTCTCCATAAAATGTGTTAATGTTCGTCAGTCTCTGTCCATAATACAATAATTAATACAAGAATTGTTTTGCGTGGTCTCAGCAGGCAAACGCTAAGAACGTCATTTCGCTGAACTCATTGGAAAGTTTAAATTACCATTGGTCGACAATTCCATACGCATCACGTGACTAACCCCTGATGTCACATTCTACTGACTAATTAAATTTCAAATAAAACCAAAATTTACTTTCTCAAAACAATTTACTAATAATAAAAAATTCTATATAAATACAAATATTATACAATATCAAAAAGCTAAAATATAAGTATATAATGAATATATACAATGCATATAAATAAAAAAATAATAAAATATAAATCTACAAATAAAAAAGAATGAAATGTGGATATAAAATGGCTGCAATGTAATTGAAAATATAACATATCTCGTGGCAAATATAATCAAAATTGTCTATAGCTCTTTTTCCCGTTTTCATATCTACCAATTTAAATAAGATGTCAGATTTATTAAAGTTATTATGTATCTATATTTATATATAATAATGAATATTTATATATAATAGTGATTATATTTAAGATACAAAAATGTTGATCGTGCACAAATGCACGATGCACAAAAATGGGGTCGCAAACAAACTGAAAAAATTAATCGCGTTGTAGAAATGAGCCAATCAAATGCCTTTGTAGGAAAATTCAAATGAACCAATCAAAAAAGTGGTCTCAGAACAGACCACGCAAAACGTTTCCTGGGTTTCGCTTATTAAATTAAATCCACTATATATACTCCTTGTTTCTGTCAGTTAACTTTATGATTTACCCACTATTTCTCCTCGCCGATTATGTTTTATAACAGATGTTTGATTTTCACGGAGTAAAGACGTGTTCGGAGAGACGGTCAGTGAAACGAAACAAAAGTGCAACATCTGTGTCACAAATGCGGCGTTAAAAAAAAATCTAACAATAACATTTTAAAGACTGGTGAAAAAGTGAAGGTGCGACCGGAAAAAAAGGTCAGTACAGGAGAAAATAATTGCAAAATGCCATAAAACGTTAAGGGTCGAAAACTCAACATCTGGACCACAAATGCAGCGTAGGATAATTTGAAACATAAAAATAACGGTATTATTTCAACAATACGTAAAAAATATGGAGAAGAGTACTGCACAAAAGTAGATAAAATGGAAATATCAACATTAGGCGTATCACATATTGCAATTTTGAATGTAGAGAATACAAATAGAACCCAAAACGAACAGGTACTCTACAATTCGTGAATGAACGAAAAGTTGGCGCGGGAGAGTCTTGAAATTGCATTAACCAATATGCAAAACCAAATAAATGCCCTCCAGCTACAACTAAATAAACAAAGCTCTGAGGACAAGGACAGAACAACGAAAAACCACCAAGCGAACAAAAGCAGTCCAATTGTTACATACGAAACAGATAAAGAAGAATTGCAGAAAGAAGTAGGCTGGATAACGGTTAAAAGAAAAAAAAGAAAAGCAAATAATTCCCCAGGATCTTCGCCACAGCAAATAAAAATAAAACAAAATAATGAACAAAATAAAGAAATTAGAAAGCCCAGGCCACCCCCAATTATCCTAAGTAATGTTATCGACTTTGATTTGCTTTACAAAACACTGAGCTCCAAGTATATAATATTCAAATCAACGGTACTAAACAATGGACAAATAAAAGTCAACGCCGAATGTCGTTCACAAAAACAATAGAATGTTTAGAGTTGTTGAAAGTGCAATGGCACTCTTATGGAGACTAACAAACCAGAGACATCAAAGTTATGGCAAGAGGGCTTCTATCAACAGCTAAAAGTAAAAAAATTATCGCAGAACTAAACCAAAATGGGCTTAAATGATTAAATGCGACAAATATTTTTAAAAAAGAACTAAAATTAACAAAAGAATAATTTTAGTCCACAAGAAGCCATTACCTCTATTTATGTTAGCCTTTGAACATGATACGGACACAAAAACCATTTTTGGTATTAAAATAATTTTAGGGGTTGAAATAAAAATCGAACCTCTAAAAAAAATCGAACTTATTTAACGTTAATGGTGAAATGATTTATCCCCAAAGTATCAGTCAAAATAACCAATGTGGCACAAAGGAAGATGAAGCAACCACCAACAAATTGCTACTTAAACTAATATGAAAGCTGGACAGACAAGAAAAAATGATCGAATATTTTTCCGAAAGGATTGAAAAACTAGAAAAATGAAAAACATTAGGCCTGTGGCCCCAAAAACCCGAAATGGCAAATAAAGACATCCGAATAGCAATGTGGAATGTTAATGGAATCCTACAAGTATTCCTAGATATGCAAAAAATAGATATATGCATAATATCAAAACCCATTTAACACAAGAATCCTTTATAAAATTTAGAGAATATACATTTTATCATACCATACATCCAGCTAACACCGTAAGAGGAGGAAGTGCAATAATAATAAAAAAGAACATATCCCAGCATCAAGAACCCGGGCTCAGTACAGCAGAAAGTCAGGTAACAGCAGTAACTATCAAGCTATACAAATAAAATCAAGCAGGTACAAGTTTACAATAGCTGCCATTTATTATCCTCCAAGATACAATCAAAAAAAGGAAAATTATTTTATATCCTAAGCAACCTGGGAGAAAAATGTATAATTGGGGATGATTTCAATGTAAAAAATACTAGATGGGGATACAGAATGACAACTAAAGGCAATTAACTGCATAAAGCAGCTGCTGAACTAAGATGTAGTTACATGTCAACTGAAAAATCAACTTATTGGCCGACTGATCAAGAGAAAACCCCAGACCTGTTAGATTTCTTCATAGTAAGAAACATAACATCCGACTACATAAAGGTCGAAAAAAATTTTGAGCTAAGTTCAGATCATACGCCAGTGATTCTGACGTTGAGCGAAAATATAATAAGACAAGACAGAAATCCAATGTTAACAAACAAGAGAACAGACTAGGAAGGATTTGCTGAAGTATCGAACAAACGAATTCAACTAAATGTACCCCTCAAGACAACTGAACAATTAAATTTTGAAGTCCAAACAATACCAAAATAATAATATAATTTTGTGACATATACACAAAGTTAAATTACGAAAAAAACAAATTTAATTTGCTGACGTTAAAGTGGTCAGTTGGCAGTAGTAAAAAGAATACTACTAATAGATAAGTAGGTTTAGGTAGGTGTTAAGCTAAATTGTGTGTATATAGTAGGGTATAAAATAGTGTAGTAAATAGATTAAACAAGGTTTTTGTTTATTTTTTATAGTTATTACATCGATTAGTATACACATATTTTATTTAAAACGCTTTTGTGTTAAAAACCTAAGTTTGGCTATTTTTAACCTTTTCGTGAGTTCATTATTAACTTCTTGAAGTCGGTTCAATTGTTAAAAATATGTTTAACATTGGTTTTGCCACCTGCACAGCTAAGCATCCAAATTTGCTTAATGCTTAGCACAATTTGAACTAAAATCAAGACCAAGAATCGTGTTAAGTACGCAATAATATTTAATATCGTCCAATATTTTTAATTTATGTAATGAGCGTCATCTTATATTGCAGGAGAAATCCTACGGAAACTTTCAACTTTTAACATTGTAGGTTTACTCGGCGTACGGTTTAGACAACAGCGTCACATAAACAGTTTAGTCGCCTTGTTCGGCGCGTTTGTTCTAATCCTTTCAGCCTCGCCATTATTTCCACTCAGAAAAGTTAAGTGCTTATTTGCTTAATGTCGCAATAGGCGAACGGCAGTTTAGCTGCTCATTAGAGCGACATGGGGATAAACTCGGAATAAGTCTCGACTGTTTCACTTTTCGGTTGCAATATATCCGTCTTAATTGGCATCTACGAACTTCCTAATTACGCCCGGATATTCGGCTGGAAATTTCCTTTCATAAAGCTAATTGACATGGCGCCGGGTACCCCCCGAAAGACGGCGCCCGGTGCCGTATCCGACGCTGACGACGAGGGGGCGGCGAGCGAGACAACGCCACCCACGTGTAATGAACATCTTGACGGATCCAAGTGCTGACGAGAATGCACTAACTGGCTGCCGAGCCAAATCATCGATAACTCTAGTGCAGACTTTTCCTGTTGTCCATAAAGTCAGTGCAGTCGTCAATAGAGACATATTTTATTACAAAACAACAAACATACAACCGTCTTAATCATTTCGTATAATTATATTATCATAATTAATAGATATTACAAAGCAATCGCTAATTGTGTCTATTATAGTGATTTATAGGATTTGATGCTCGAGCGTTCTTTGGGTTTTAGGGTACTGGTGCGGTTAGATAAAGACAAAATATTCGGCGATTTATTTCGGTACAAATGGAATCTAATATTCAGAATATGCAGAAGAAATATTTATTTTTAGACGAACAGATATTAAACAATAAACAAGATCACACTATAAGAATTTAAAAAGAAAGAAATGCACGTGGCAGGGTTACCTTCAGGTGTTACGAACAGTCGACATGTCTGATCACTCTCAGAGTCAGGAACATGACAGTATACACAAAACATGGTAAAATATCATCAGCGAGATAAGCAGTGGTCGTGGTTTGTCTTGAAAGTTATCTGACAGGCACTGCGAAGATTAAAAAAATTTGTGCACAGATAACATCAAATTACAGCGGCAAAGTTAAAAATAGAACTCATCACTCACATGAGTAATACTGTTTCAGAAAACAGTACAGCGGTAGTATTCTACCAAAGTAAACATTCGTGGAATAGCTACGATTGCGAAAACCATTATAACGGAAGCCAACATTAAGCTGTGAAAGATATCATTTGCATTGTTTCCTACAAGCGGCTGGATTTATATATGGAGAACATTATAAAAAGATACCTACAGTCCGGATACTATGCCTACGCGACCAAGCTTGGGAGAAGTTTCGTTATGATTTTGGAGGGTATATCGTAGTATTCAGCTGGTGCTCTCTTTCACATCACTGGTCGGATTACTAGAATTGAGAATCTGGGCATCCTCAATGACGACTTGGTTAATTATATTATTTAGCTCTAATTTTGTTAAGAAAAAAATATTATTTTACGTACTTTACGAACGTTTTAAACAGCCGCGAAACGGAAACCTCTTATTCTATTAATATCTCGCGCTGAAGTAACGAGGCGGAGTGATTGCAATGTTAGGACGAATGAATACAACAAAGGATAGTCATATTAGGTACTAGACAGAAGAAAGCCCATATTAAAATACTAACCCATATTTAGTCAGTTTCCTTTAATTAATATATCCTATACAATGGTTATGTCTATTATAGTGAAATATATATCAAGTCTATAAACTAATTTAAAATTATTTACAGTAGATCATAGTGTTGTAGCGACCTTGAGGCATGTCGAATTTTACATAGTGAAATAACGGTCTACAAAATACCCAGAAATATAATCCCAGATGTTGAACACGGGCGGGATGCCAGCAGCGCCAACTAGAACCCGATAACGAATAGCTGGCAACTACGAGATGTTTATCTGAGATGTTATTGAAGGGTATTTCCAATCATTCAGTTCTCGACCATCGTTTGGTTTAGACGTGCCACCATCGACTGCCCAGGCCTCGTCTCCAGGTAACACCGCTGCCATCCGTTTTATCATTTGTATTTTTATATTTTTATATTACTTCAATAAATAACGGTCACATAATGTAAACACCACTGTTTCATTTCGTTTTACCTCCATTCACCGAGCCACATCATTTACCCTAAAGTGTATTAAATCACATGTGGTACATTCGTAACCAACTTCATATTGAGAAAAAAAAAGAAAGAAAAAAAGAAATATTTTCTATAGAGAAGAATAAATGTATATATAACATGTTATATCAACACTAACATGGGCAGTCAATTTGGCTCCTCACCCATGCCTATTTAAGCCGTATATTTGTATAACCGGGTGGTGTTACCATCTATAACTGTTACACTGTAGATCCACCGTTTAAAAGATTAACTTAGTCTTAATAGTAATTAAATTAAATTATTGCTAGTTATTGCACTGTGGTCTAAATTCGATCACAAACTATTAAGTTAATCATATCTCTCTCATAGCGGTATACAGGGAATCGTTTAACTTGTATTCATAGCACAATTTCAATATACGATCAGAAATGTATTTGATATATAAAAATAATGATAAGTTTAAACTACTACGCTACTGAACGTTATAACAAAGTATCATAACTAAGTTTATTTTCAAAACCTTAAAGCATCAAATATAAGTATACATAATCTTTATTTAGTTTTAAATTCTTAAACAAATAAATAGAATAATAAAGTAATACATGTTTGTATATTAAAAGAATAATGAACAAAATTAGGTAATTTATTTTGTACGATTTAGAAATTTATATTAAAGGAATGTATTATTTATAATAATTGAAGTAACTAATAATATTTCAAAACTTAGGTCTCTAAAATAAGTAATCAAAATAATTGTTACAAAGGTCAAAGAATAAAATGTCCTCATTTATGTATTCACATAGTCTTTGATTTTGGGGACTCATCTTTAGATTGCCTTCCTTCCCATATCTATTGCTTTCTTCTTTGTCTTATCTCCTTTGTAGGAACTACCAACTGATCGACAAATGATGTATTAAAATTCTAAGTAGCTAACATATTATATAATTGTTAGTATACATTGCAACATTCATTTTAACTGTTGATGTACAAATTAACGTATTTATTACCTGCAAAATTCGGTTAGTGCTTTGTTAACAATAACATTTTCTCAAAAAACCTGAAATCAACTAGAAGTTAATACCACAAAAAGGTTTAGAAAAAACTTGATAACCCTTAGAACTGTCTGTATTAGGGATGCAGAATATCGATATATCGATATTTTCTGAAAATAATATCGATACTTTTCACCGATATATTTTTGCTGGATATATCGATATATCAATATTTTTTAGCCGATATTTTTCGATATTTTTTCGGAATAAATTAAATATCATTTAAATTTTCTTATCCCCTATGTAGGAACTACAAACTGATCGACAAATGATGTATTAAAATTCTAAGTAGTTAACATATTTTATAATTGTTAGTATACTTTGCAACATTCATTTTAACTGTTGATATACAAATTAACGTATTTATTCCCTGCAATATTTGGTTAGTGCTTTGTTAACTATAACATTTTCTCAAGAAACCTAAAATCAACCAGTACCACAAAAATTTTTGGAAAAACTTGCTCACCTTTAGAACTGCCTGTATTAGGGATGCAGAATATCGATATTTTTGGCCGATTTTTTTCGGGATATATCGATATATCGATATTTTATTAACCGATATGTTTCGATATTTTTTTACTTTTAAATGTTTATCAAAAATATCACTACTTTTTAAGAGATCTAAAAATAATATATATATTTTAGGCTAGTATTTCACTATTTTTATTTTTTCTCTAAAATATCGATATAGTTTTTTGTAAAATATCGATATTTTTTGTTCTAATTGCAAAAAAATATCGATACTTTTTTTGGCTGATATATCAATATATCCATATTTTTTAAAATATCAATATATCGAAATATCAATATTTTTTTCGGTGGCCCTAGCCAGTAGGATAATAATATACTATGTTTCCAGGACAATATTTCTTATCTCTATATTATTATCTCTGATCACGTGACATCAAATTAAAATAAAACCTGATTTTGAAATTCTAAATATATTGTAAACAAAGAGGATAGACGATTGTCGTCATTCTCGAATTTTGTTAATCTATGTTGGGATGAAATTTTCGTATATGTCGGGTGTTTCTTTAAGACTCATTAAATTGTAAAAATAAATTGATTTAAGATTTCTAGCCGGCATTTTGCGGCAGAAGGTTGCCAGATTTTGAATTTAAAAATTACGCGTTTGGACTATGGAGTTGATTTACGTACAACAGAAATGACGATTGATCCACCGTACAAGAGTTTGAACTAGCAGCGCGTCGTCCAGGTCCTAAAATATTTCTTTATGTATTTTGTGTCACCAATCTGACGGCTATTCCTGGTTGCTTAATTTAGGCCTATTTTGTTTTAATAGAATTTATATATTTTTTGCGCATATTATACCAAAACTTTAGGCCTGAATTTATTCCTCGATATAAGCTTTAACCGGGCCAAATTTCACACCTCTATGTTCCTCAAAATGGAAGGCACAATTTTCGTTAGCATCAAATTAATATATAGCAGAGGATGATATATTAGGAGCTCTTAAACATTTCTCTTTGTTACTTACCAACAACATCTAGATATCCCACTTGGCTTTTCATCGGATCAGTATTGATCTGACACATATACCAACCCTTGTCGGTGGCCTTGATCTCTCGGATGTGCAGGAACCACGTCTTGTGCTCGCTGTGGGTGACGCCGATGCGATGATTCTTCGTTATCACGTGATTGTGAATGGTCAGTATGGTTTGCGTGTCGACTCTGAGCCAGGCTACCTGAAATTGAACGTTATTGAATAAGAAAACAGATATTTGCATTTTGCCTTGTTTTTATCAGAGACGGATTTTAGTTTTTTTTTCTTAACTTGCCTAAAAATAACTAGTCGAAATAATAACTATTATCTAAATATTTTTCTGTGTAAGGTGTTTATAAGATAAATAGTTATAACTTATTGTTGATCACATTTGTTATGCAATAAGTGATTATAATCATAGAGTAATAGAGATGCAACTCAATAAGGAACTCTGGCGCAAGGACTCTCAGAGGGAGCCATAATGGGCCATTTAAGTAATTTGATTGGTCAATTTATATCTCTATTATAGGCACCTGTAAGAAAAATAATTTTCTCTGAAGACATTTGATTAGCTCATTAGTAATGTTTGGCACGTGACAGCCTTGACGTCATGTTTAATTAATCAATGAAATTTAAATAAAAAACAATTTTTTATTATATGTATATTATTATATTTATACATAACAATTATAGGAACATCTGGACTGAAGTTATAGAGTCAAGTAATTAACAGTAAGAATGAAAAGAAAGAAGGATACTGGCTGAATTAATACCAACTTTACCATTACTTTCTGGAGTTTGTTCAAATGTCGATGATACTTGCTTCCAACACCCTGGTTGTGGGCCTGAAACGATGGAAATAGGCACTACAAATATAGTCAGACATTTAGAAATTAATGATAACAATTATGAACAGAAATGTGACTGACTCCTTCAATTTATCTTCTATATAATTTTGATTTTGATCCACTTCCATTTGTATTTTGCCATATTCTGGGCTCGTGGTATTATTTTCACCATCACTAAATTATTCATAAGTATTTAAAGAAAAGTTTAAATATATCACAAAAATGTCTCACACGGTAACGTTCATAAATCTGCTTCATGTTTAACCCAACCAGTTTAGAATTTCTTCTACTCATTTCTTAAAGATCGCATTCTTAACAGAAAATGATTCTGCATTTCCTCACTATCTGTGCATCTGGATACACAACACTTCCTAGAACGGGAATGCATTTCAACTACCGACTTGTATATAGTAATAAAATAAAATAATAATTTAATGTATAAACGTTATAAAAAGTTAACCACATTGCTCTCGATATAGGGCACATTGAAAATAGCATGCAAAATAAACAAACCATAGAACCAAATGAACCAATCAGATTCCGTCGCGGCTCTTAACATAGCGACTAAAACAAGTAATATGTTAAACGTAGAGACATCTACATGTTGGACGTCGCGAAACATTTCGCCAAAATTTCCTGTGAAGTTAAATCTCTATTTCTCTATGATTATAATCCTTACAATTGATACATGCTAGTATTTTTTACCCTTTACATTCTAGTATATAAAATACTAATTTACAATATATCAGAAAATTCATATCGTATCTAATATATTATATAAAACTGACACTATATCTAAGGTATAAGTAGGTCCTAGACCACTTCCTTTATTCCTTTCTTCCTTTATATATATATATATATATATATATATATATATATATATATATATATATATATATATATATATATATTCCTTTATTTGTATAATCCTCTAGTTAAACAATTAGAGGAACTTTTATATATGATATAAAAGATAGTTTATACAGTATTCAGCCAGTAAATTAGTCTATTGTACAAATTTTATTACTATCCTGTGTCCCAGAAGGAGATAACTTTTCCATAAAATTACTGTTTCGAATTGCTTAATTATTTTCAATGTTTAATTACAATAATATAGTATAGTTCCTCTCTTTGACGTGCTATCAAACTTAACCTTTGTTCTTTACTGATATTATATAAGTTTTCAAGGAATAATTTAAGATGATTATGCGGATGAAGAGTCATCGCACACTTAAGAATTTTGAACTTATTCACAAATAAAACAAAAAAACTTCACAAATTCTTCAAACTCTACTCACTTTTCTTGGTACTCGATTATTCGATGCTGCAATCAAATATCAACTTACGAATTCCAGGACCAGCTAAAATCGCTTGTTTCAGCTTTTTAAGATAAGTTTATATAAGGTTCGCGTTTACAGTTTCATAATTTTTTATGATTTTTGGTAGTTTGTTGCAAATAATAATATATTGTATATCAATATAGCAGCATTTTAGAATAGCATTTGATGTTTTTCAGGATTGTTAATGTAATAGTAATAGGTTAAAAAGATTAAAATTGTGAATGATACGGTGTAATGAATAGGTAATATTTCGATCACTTTCTCGATTTTTGTTAGAAAAAAATTCCGTTCAATAAAAATAGCAATTAACATATTAAAATACGATAAAACATTTGTGGGGTACCATTCCATTCCATAGAAAAAATCCATTCCTTTTTACAGATCCAGAAAACATTCAAATATAAAAGTAATTCTACTGCGTTTAGTATGAAATTATGAATTGCATATTAATAGTATTCAGTAACTATTTTTTGCTTTTCTTGTTTAAAGTTAGTACGCGAAGAAATATATACATCTTCGTCTAGTTTATACTACCGCTGGAAAATATAAATAGATATAAAATTAACTAGTCCAAGCAGTTATCTCCGTCCTTTCCTCTCTCACAACTTATACAGAAAAGGGTTCGTACATCTTCGTTTGACATGAAAATAGTAAACACTAGTTTTGTTGACTATCGATAGTTTTCTGACTCTCGACTGTTTGGATTGTTTTCAGTTGATAGTTCCCAACGCTAATTATATCCAATTCCGTGAATGGGCAGCATCGTTAGAAGGTTCTTCCGACAATTATTTCCGTTAAAATAAAACAGATTTAAAGTAAACTGAAAATTTTTATTTTAAAACTTATGCTTGCTTTTTGGATCTTGTTCAGTGTAATAGATCTATATTATCACCGAATGTAGGTATTGTAATTCAACCTAATTTAAGTATATAACTAGCAAATCCACGACATAGCCTAGGACACTACGTTAAAGGTGTTTCGGATATATTTGTTCATTTTGTTTAGTTCATATATTAACCCTTCGTACCAAACTTTATCAAAGGTTTGTGGTATGTCTAAGAACTGCAGAACATATTCGTGTGTCTTTCAAAGAACTTTAATGATATCCGTTTTTCTACAGACCTGGTTTATTGTCGAATGTTTTTTTCTGAAGCCAAGCTGATTGTCTGGGATTAGATTATTAGGTTTTTTTGTTGTTGTTCACTTCAAAATCTCTTGAGTAATATATTCTCAGAAATTTCAATACTGTTATTAATAGATAAATAGATATATAGAAATTAATATTATTCGTTTTTTTTTACTGGAACTCAAATGTATTCTTATCTCCTTTTTTAGTTCTTTTGTCACAACTGGTTTATGAGTTTCGGATTTTAAGTTATCACCATTAATTTTGGTGGAATTCATCAATTCTCAGTGGAAAGTATATATTTTAAATGAGTAATCAAGAGTACGGTATATGACCGCGCTCAAGTATTTCAATCCAGCTCATGTAAAGAGGATAGACAGAGAAAACTCAGGACCTAAAAATGGAAGCTGCTATTCTTCCTAAAACGTCGTCATAAAATTATATGTTAGCAATGTTAAATTCCCGACTTGGAAGACCCTTTTGATAAAAACATTATTGATTTTCCAAAAAATCTTGGAATTGATAAATCTTTAAGATGTTTGAACTTTAGAAAAGTGTCTTTCTACTGTTATAATGGCCAATGCGTGGAGCTCTTATACACTTTAAACTATTATTCAAGTATTTATTTTGGTACAATATTTTCCAAAATACTGTAGGCATGTCAACTTCGAAATGCGAATGAGTTTATTCACATATCATTTTTAGAACAATAAAAAGACAAACTTAGTAGCGCTATCTTAAAAAAAAAACGCAGAATCAAATATAATTTGCTGTTCTTATTTTTCGTTTGAATCGTCAATTGAAATATAATTTGATTCTCCATTAGAAGTTTCTATGAACCTTAACTCCTCTTGATCTAATTTGTTAACTTCATAAATAAAGTTCTCAACTAATTCATATAAGTCAATGAACCTCTATTACAGAAATATATTAGATATATTTCATTATATTATCGCTCGAGCAAAATTTGTTAAATTTCACTTTATCATATTTAGTAAAAATCTGTGTTTCGGTCCTGTCTCCTAGAAATAATGTCAGATACTATCAAACACACCCCCATTAAATAAAGTTTTACTCTAATTTTATTGTTATTTATATTTCCTGTCGGTCGAGGCGAAACAAAAAAAAACGAACTGCAGAAATCTGAAAATTTCCATCTGTTTGTTTTATTTCTTTTACGCATGATATTGTCGCGTTTTCCCATATCCGAAGCCATTAAATTACAATATTTTGTTTGAGTTTACATTCTAGGCGTCTAATGGAAAATGCCTTTTCTATTTCTAGTTTTCGAATATGACATGGTACCGATGTGTAAACGAGATATGTGGGATTTATGGATGCGATCTGCTGAGATTGATGCCTTTTGTTTTTAATTAATGGGACTTTAATAAGTTAACTAGCACTATATATCCAATAAGAAGCGAGTCAAAAATATTTAATTTTTGTAAAAATATAACCAAAATTTTAAAATTGAATTTAAATTAAGTTAAAAATATCCAACATAAAGAAAGCTGTGATAACAATAGTGTTAAACTATATTAATAATTCCATCTCGTCTTTGCGATTATGTGAATACGTGAATCCAAATTTTACTAAAAGGGACATCTACTACTATACGAAAGATGGTATCCGTTGGGAAAGAATATTTATTTAAATGCCACTTCAACTGCCAATGACTATTCTAAGGGCAAATAGTACTATAATTTTGTTTCAACAAGTTGTCTTATAACAAGCGATGATTACACTCTTCTGATACACTATATTTTCATACCCTTAGTGTCACAATATATCGTTATTTTGAAGATCTCTGATATGATATTGTTTCTACTCAAATTTCCATGGTACGCTGCAACGGAGTGGTCTCCCAAACTTTGGTGACTCCTAATTCCAATAGTCTGCGGCTAGGAAACTGAGCTACTACTATCCGCCAATGGTGGCCATTCACATTGAACTGCAAGGTTCTGTTATTTCCTAATTCCAGTACACTATATTAATTCATGGCATCTTAAGTTACTCTTTAGTAGCTTTATTCTCTGAATTGTAATGCATGTGCCGGAATTCAACGGATTAGGGGTATTTTTTAAAGCTTGAGCGTTTCATACTAAAGTAGTTTATGGGTAGGGGTCACTGGGCACATTAAATCGACTTTTGTGATCTTACAGCTTCAGCTATACCCAGAAACGCTTTGAATAATAGGAATAGTTTATGGTCAAGATAGACACACTTCAGCAAAATGAGATATAATAGAAATGAAGTTACTTCAGCGGGCTTGATTAAAAAACTACATAAAATAATAGGAACTATAAGGAAATACAAGCACTAATACGCAAATTTATTTGTTATATAATTACTTTAATTCATATTTAAAATGGAATTGTTGAAATGACAACGTGGAAACACATTTTATGTGATTTCATTATTTCAATAAATTCTAAATCAAACTGATTTTATGGGTATTATAATAGAGTTAATGTACCTATGTAAGCACGTAATGTAACAAATATGATCAAATAGATTATTTTATATAATAACATCGTTATTTTCAATATTATTTTCAGCAACTCAGTTAATAATACACAGATAAAGCAAAAAATAGGTTGCTATGTAATGCCTGAAATTGTTAGTACAAAAGTTAAAAGCAAAAATCTGAATTAGAACTAATAAATTTTATATAGCGTTTCTAGTGTTTTGTTAAAGCGTTAAATCTATTGATCAAAATGTGAACTAACAATGTAGACAACAAAACTTAACTGATAAACTCGATGATTTCAATATTTATCTATATAAAATCATCTACATATATTCTCTACATCGGTTACCTATTCAATATTATAGATGTCAATGGTAAAAACGACTTGTAGGAGCAAAAAACTTCGAAGGCAACGAATTGAAAGATATTTTAGACGAAACCCCAACTTAAGCACTTAACGAAATAAGATTTTGATTTGATTTGATATTGGTAATATGTTGATATAAAAGAGTGGAAAATGGTTACCACACGAGGTGACTGAAGATCTCATTTCGGACCATCTCAACAACAGGTTTTCATTACTTTACAGGCGAACAAAGAAAAGTTCTTTGTAGCATATTATGACAGGCATTGAAAAGTTAACCTACTACGATAATTTCAAGCATTCATTTTCTCAAAAAGTTGTTCTAGGGAGCTATCTGTATCAATATCGGAGCAAAATATTAATAGCCATAAAGTACTGTTGCGCATATGGTCGTATTAGCAAAGTCTAGTGTATTACGAGTTACTGAACTGAAATTATTTCAAAGGATATCTACCGATATTAGTTGAACAGATTTAACAACGTATCATTTAAAAAAATACCAGAGATATCGAGTAACAATAACAAGATTTGAAGGACCTAACCTATGTTGCAGCTCGAATGAGGCTTTCCGTAGTACCCAATGTACTCACTAGAAATAGCGCCTTCTTATTACCACTTGTTCAAAGAGATGCAAAATTGTTTGATTAGCAAGAGCCTTCGAAATGACGATGAAGGATAAAAATGTATCGATAATTAGATAACTGAAAACCCTATATAATTTTTTGGTCACAGTATTTCCACAAAATTAATATATATTGTGCCAAGACTTAATTAAGCTAGCATATTATAAAATCAAATTAGCCTAACCTACTTATTAAAACCAAAAGAGTTATTTTACATAAGTGAAACAAACTTACCTTAAAATTTCCTAAATCTTCTACTAGACATGTAAGTATCGCTTCCCTACCAACCGCTGCAGTAACATTCGTTATGGGTGCAGTAAATCTCGGGTTTTCTGCAATACATAAAACAACACTATCAAAAGGGTATAAAAACGGAACCGCAAAATAATATAAAAGGAACGGAACGTCGATTAAAAGTTTATCACGTGTCTAAGAGGTGAGGGCGGTCGACGATGGGGAGGTGCGCAGCGGGAATTTTCCCGTGCAGGAAACCGTTTGAAATTTGCGTGATTACTAAATCTGGAATAATGGCTTCGACGAAAATAGTTTCGACGAGCACGGGGAAGCGACCGACTGCTTTCGAACTGCTGATTCTGATCATATGGTGCTCCATTATTTAAAGCATTGACGGGTCTGTCGTGTTCATTTGTATATGTCAGAATCCAAACAAATCAATTTACCTTTATTTCGTTCTATTGAAAAACATTACATAAAACACTACGGTGTTCAGTAAGGCCCGGAATATATATGGAAAACAGATTTATAGCTGCAAAAATGCCCAATTTATATAAATACAATTCATATATTTCGCGTCTTGATAAAATATTGCTTTTTGAAGCGAAAACATATAGTTGAAGCAAAAACTTGGCTTGATGCCGAGTTTCCGGACATTGCCCCAGGAAAATCAACCATCACGAATTGGTATGCTAAGTTTAGACGTGGTGAAATGAGCACCGAAGACGAGGCGAGCGCTAAATATATCAACTGAACGTGTACATCATATCGTTCACGAAAATTTGGGTACGAGAAAGCTCCGTGCAAAGTGGGTGTCTCGCAAGCTCACTTTTAACCAAAAACAACGACGAGTTGACGATTTAAAGCAGTGTTTGAAGTTGATCAATCGTAATAAACCCGAGTTTTTGCGTCGACATATGACAATGGATGAAACATGGCTCCATCATTTCACTTCGAAGTCCAATCGACAGTCATCCGAGTGGAGTGCACACGATGAGTACGCTTCAAAGCGTGGCAAAACGCAAGAGTCGACTGGCAAGTTTATGGCGTCTGTATTTGGGATGCGCATGGAATAATTTTCATTGACTACTTTGGAAAAGGAAGGACCATCAGCAGCACTACATAGCGTTGTTGGACCATCTGAAGGACAAAATCGCCGAAAGACGGCCGCACTTGATGAAAAAGAAAGTGCTGCTTCACCAAGACAATGCACCGTGTTACAAATCAGTGAAAACGATGGCAGATCTGAAAACGACCATTTCCTGTTCTCAGATCTCAAAAATTTTCGTCAAATAAAGAGGTGATCGCCGAAACTGATATATATATATATATATATATATATATATATATATATATATATATATATATATATATATATATATATATATATATATATATATATATATATATTTATGGTTGAAAAAGACAGAATTATTTCACTATAGAGCTTCTGATACTTTTACTCAAAAACCGAACCAGATAAGCCAGGAGCTTCTGTTGAAACTGTACTCCATTAAAAGAGTGCAAAGCTCAACCGAAACAAATGGTAGTCGAACATTCGAGAGATCTATCCTGCCAATATCTTTAAATTTTAGCAGAGCGACAAAATATATGTGTGTGACTGACAAAATATAGTAATTGTTGGGAAATATCAAAGTCGAATTTGGTTTAGCCAGGTTCAAAGAGCTCACGGTAAAAAATTTATATATATATATATATATATATATATATATATATATATATATATAATTTTTATGCTTTATAGATATATTTATTTTTATATTATATTTATACTTTGTAAATAAATTTACATTATAAATTTACATTTATTTTTATAGATTATATTTATATTTATTTATTTTTAATTATTATATTTATAAGAAAATGTTTTTTTTTATTTAAATTTCATTAGTCAGTCAAACACGATGTCAAGGCTGTCACGTGCCAAACATTACTAATGAGCCAACCAAATGTCTTCAGAGTAAAATATTTTTCTTACAGGTGCCTATAATGGAGATTTAAATTGACCAATCAAATTACTTGAACGGCCCATTATGGGTCCCTCTGGATGTTGGACAAAGCAAAACTTTGCGCCCCTATTGAGTTGCATCTCTGTTACTATATGGTATAATTAAAATTCCTAAAAAAACGGAATATAATTTTGGATTCGCTGAAAAGAGAGTACGTACCTTAATGTTAATTATATTCAAGACAAAATGTATAAAATGTATAAGAACGGTGTCTAGTTTTGCTTTTAACATAAATATAATTTTAAAGTTATTTCTGAGATAACTCTTAGTATGGAAAGTATTCATAGAAAACTTAGAGGTATGTAGCTCTTTGATGTCTATAAGTCATCAATTAAAACACTGTTAAAGGCAGATAATAAAATTAAGCGAGACTTGTTATTTCAATTTGTGTACAGACATAGCTATTTTGAAATGGAACATTAGGGCTCTCTTGGAAAAACGCTAATAAAAAATGTACAGAAAACAAAAAATGAGGAAAAATTAAAAAGAATAACATTTGATAAAATTTTGTAAATCATTATATTTTTTAATACTTTATAATTTATTGCATATCTACTGTTCTTCATGCTAGAAGGTATAGGTATCCACCAAAAAGATCGCAACAAGTGGTTGGCAAAGGCTGTAATTCAGAAATGGCTTATAAATCAAAGAGTGAATTATTTCAAATTGTTACTTGGTAAATATAAATTAATTATTTAATTGTGTTTTGATGTAATTTATTTTTTAGTAATGAGAGATCAGAATGAGGGATGAGAGAGATCAGTTAGTAACAATTATATAATGGAAGAATACAGTGTAATGCACATAGAGTAATAGAAGAAACTAAGAAGCAATTTATAGATAGAATAATTTGACAAGAAAACACAGCAAAGAAACACAATAGCTAAACATTAAAAGGTAAATATGTTCTTTAATGAATATAAAATACATTACTTAGGTATAATTATAAAGTAGACGGATTAAGACTCCATGGTATACCATAGGTGGTTTAGAAAAGAGCTCAATATAAATAAAATAAAATAATTCTGGCTTTTGCGTGGGTGTTTAATTAACTGTAGTTTAAGTCCTTCGATAATATATCCATTAGATTTAGTACAATGTTAAAATACATTTTATTTTATAACATTTGGTTTTCATTATTTTATTTATATTAGAATGTTGTTATATGCTATTTAGCTACTAAATCGTGTAGAATGTGAAAGTTAAATGCACCAACATTGCGACGTTTTGACATCATGCAACGAGATAACGTGGATTCACTGCTACTTTGGACATATTATACGGCTGACGTCGAAAATACTGCCAAATTTAATTTATAAAATCGTAAAATTAGTTTGAAACTTGCAACGGACTTTTTCTCCTCATTTTACTCCAGGCAGAAGAGAATTAAAAATAGGCAGATTGTTGATTGATGCGTCGAATCATAGTCAGTAATCCAGTCAGCCTGTAAAATTTGATTAGTGTTTGTGCTGGTCAACATTGTAGATGTAGCATTAATAGTCAAAAAGCATCCAACAAATAAATAACCCTCTATTTAAACCGTCAAATAACATAGCAACGAGATAGCAATAATCTTCTGTATTTAGCACTATTTTAACGGCAGACTCCGGGCGCCTAAGCCGGCAGAGATTTTCTTGATGCATACTTTAAAATCGAAAAGAGGACCGCAACCGGAAAAACTGTAATAACTTCCTCAAAAGCGGACGGAACAAACGAAAATACAGTCTCCATCTCCGGAACCGTTTTGGAGGCCTTTTATTTCGCTTATCTGGTAATGTTTTGGGCTCTTTATAGTGGCGCTTATCCGTGCCCATTGTGCGAAGGGGAATAATCGAGACTAGGCAATAATAGAAGCGAGATGCGATTTCGCCGTTATTAACTGACATCGTCGGGAGAACGGCCGTTGCTCCATCAATGGTGGAAACGTTTAAAAGTACGGATAGATGACCTACTTTACGGGTCTGAGTTGGCTTGTTTAGTTCGCAACGGATCGAGGTATACAATCATGCTTTCATGTAACGGTTCTTTGTTTTTATTGTATCATTATTATAGCCGTTTAATGCAAGTATTATTGAACAGTAGTCTGTCTACGACAATTTCAAAGCCTATTGTTTTTCTTAATAAATATCACATTCATTATATAACAATAATAAATATTATTAGGTGTACAAACAGGTTTACTCTATTCAAGAGAATAGAACTTCACCAATTATGTAATGTAGAAACATAAACATCTGCACATATAACATAATATAATAAGATTGGACTTTAGAAACACACGATAACGCTGGCTCAATAAATGTAGAGGTCCTCTAGAGTACTCTTAAAGGCACTAGTAGTCAAAATTCGACCACAAATTACAAGTTACAATAATTTAAAAATGATATGTTATTAAAACTCGTTTTCACAGTATTTTCAATATAATAAAAGAAATGTTTTTGATATATAACATTAATTAAAATAATAAATGTCCGTATGTTAAAACAATCTCAAATAACTAATACAAGAACTAACATTCACTGACCTTTTTTAAATTGCATTTAATTAAAATGAACTTCTATTAGGTATTAATAATCAACAAAGCATTGATAAGTTTAAATTACTACACCATTGAACATTATAACAAAGTGTCGTAAGCATTATTTTCAGAACTATAACTACTTCAAAGCATGAAGTATAATTACTAACGATCTTTCTTTGCTTTTATGTTATAAACATAAATATACAGCAATAAATGAAGTTATATATTTAATATATAAAACATGTTTTTATACTAAAACAGATAATATATGAATAAAATAATTAATATTTGGATATTTGGCTTTAGTATATACATTAAAACAATATCATACTAAATTATGTAATCTATATTTTAAAATTTAGAAATGTAAATTAAAGAAATGTATTTCCAATCATTAAATTAACTATTTATTTTTCAAAACTAACTTCAATTAATACAAAGAATAAAATGCCATACAGTCACATATCTTATCGCATTAAACATCTTAATATTTATCACTGCTAAAAACTGTTTACTGTTAATGATTCATAATTTCTTCTATTTACCCTATGTATCCATCTATGCAAATTATGCATTTAGTTTCATTTTAACTTCTGAATATTTTCATTACTTCATTTATGTATTTGTTACTGTATGTTTATGTTATTGTATTTATGTTGTATTGCGAAAACAATAAATACAGACCGATTAAAAGAATATTTTCGTTGCTTACATTTAAATTTGCCTTCTATGGATTTTGTTATACTACTTTCTAATTGGTTTTAAGTCCCGCGTGGGAACTAACAACTCATCAACAAATTAAGAAATAAAATTCCATGAAGCTGTTTATCATTGTTAACATTCTTTGTAATATTCATTTTAACTTTTTATGAAATTAACGTGTTCATTACCTGCAATATTCGGTTAGTAGTTAAGAAATGCATTTACAGAAACCTGAACTGAATCAGAAGTTAGTAGCACTAAAATTTATAGAAAAAGTTTAATAATTTCAACCTCTGGAGTACCAGAGGTTGTTAAGCATTGCTACATTGCGTCTGTTATCCAAAAGGTTAACTTTCCAATCAAATTCTTGAAGTAACTTTTCATTAGGCAAACTGATCTAAACCATTGCACAATAGTTTCATTCAGTTCAGATCATTTAGTTGTCTCTAGCATCATTAAATTAGTACGCAGTCAATAAAACTGTTCTTAGAAGTCTCATTATATAATACAATTCAGGAAACGTGTTCTACTTCCACAATTATTCAGAGTGAGGGCGATTACAGCCGACAATAGAATCATAAAAAATCATAAAGAATTACAATTACTGGCTTTCCTCTGAAATTCTAATTTATAAAAAATGTGATTAATAGAGTTGAAAACCTAATAGTTATCAAAATATATTGAAGCCGCATTTTAATTTAACACTAACAATTAGCAGGAAACTTTTTCCTTGGCATTTTTTATAATCTTGACACTTAAAATCCGGACCTATTATTGGCATAATTGATCTAAATTATTTCTACTGTCACTTAAACTACTCCATAGGTTTAACCAGACTTATGCTCCATGATTTTTTAGGGTTATTTCGCTATAAAATGATTTTGGAAGTATATTTGTAGACATAATTTTCAATCTCATTAGCTAATCTTCAGTAATTTAATAACCTCTGGAGTTACCTCTGTTACGATGATATACTATGTATTCAAAACCGTATCAAGTACTATCAGTTCTTAAGCACGAACAATTTTTCTTAACTGTTCTGTCTTCACCGGATATAAAATTAAATAAAAACTTATTTCGAATATCTAAATAAGTTTACGTGGCCATACTATTCTTAATCCTTTTCTATTCAAACTTGGTGGCAAATGCGACTTAGTGTAACATTTCTTACAATGGCAAAAAAAGAAATCCTTATATTACACGTTGAAGGTGACTAAAAAGTTAGCATATTACTATTAAGTTAGTTCCGGAAAAATAATTACAAACTGGAGCGAGATCTGTATTTTAGTGGGCTTAGGAGGATATATGGTATACCAATTTGAATGCTTCAAATAAATAATTATTCAAGAAACTTCAAAACCTGACTAACGTATTTTGTTTGAATTTTTTTGCTAAAATTCTATCACAACTAAAATATAGATTTTATTGCCTGAACAAGACAATTTTCAGCCATGAAAAACAATAAGCATTTTAAATATTGTCGAATTTAAGATACTGTGTAAAGTATCGAATAATTTCTGTCGCTTGATAAAAGAAATGCAATATAAAATACGATGTTATGATCGATGCCTATTATGACAATTTCCTGAAATTTACAGTATTCTTATTACATATGACGCCACCAAATTTCTTGCTTATTCACTTATACTAACTATAGTAATAAATAATTCTATTAGAGCTTTTTGGGTAAAAGAAAATATCCTATAATAAATACAAAATATCGAGACCAATAGCGCCACCTATTTTCGAGAATATTTTCAAATATTCGAACCGTATATTTGTTATATTAAACCATATTAATCCAGTCACCAAAATAATCTTGTTGTTGTATCTAATAGACCCAATAATAAACCCAATTTAAAACACAATATCATTAGCTAGATGATATTAATTTCAATAAATAAGGAAAGATAGCTATTAAAACATTTAAATCGCTATTTATTTAATAATGGCTGGTATAATTAATATAGAGTACTTGTTGAAACTCCTCGAAGGCCTCAAAGAAAAGGTTTAAGGGACCAAAGCAAACCCGATGCAAACTATAAAAAGCCATTTAATATTTGATATTGCAGTTTCTGAAAAGGTTTCGACAAGCAGCTGCTTTGGCCAACCTTGATATTAAAATTAAGCAGAAATTAATTATTTCGTTGGAGAATGAAAAAGTTAGCGACTGAAGGAAATAATAATTATGAAGATCTTGTAGCCCGAAGTTTTCAAACAATCTATACTTGCTATTATATTATTGCCAACTATTTTATTCTTTCAACTTTAAAAATATAAAATAGAATATTTAAAAATATGGGTTTTTATATTTCGGAGTCTCCGTTTGCCTTTGATGATATTGTTGAAATTATAAACTGTTGCTTGTTTGCAAGAATAATACTTCTGATTCTAGTTTATAAAAAATGTGATTAATAGAGTTGAAAGCCTATCAGTTATCAAAATATATTGATGTCGCATTTTAATTTAAGAAAAACAATTAACAGGAAACTTTTTCCTTGTCAATTTTTATAATCTTGACACTTTTTTCAATACCAGACCTATTATCGGCATACTTGCTCTAAATTATTTCTACCATCACTTAAACTACTCCATAGGTCCTGCCAGATATATATTCCATGATGATTTAGAGTTGTTTGGCTGTAAAATTATTTTAGAAGCATATTTGTAGACATAGCTTTTAATCTCATTAGCTAATATTCAATAGCAACTTTTATTTAAGTTATAAATATTACTTAAGATTTCTTGATATTTATTTCACAGTATTTACACGTGATCTATAAAATAATCTACCCAATAAAGAGGCTATTATGTCACAACAATGGAAAGGCACAGAAGGAGATAAGGATCAAGACAGCCAACAAACAATAAAGATTGTACAAAGATATAAATAAAATATAAGAAAATGGGGGTCCTGTAATGGCTAAAGATTCTCTATACAAGGAAACGAAATGGATTAAATTTAAGTAGAAATAAGATAACAGATAAAAATAAGGTAGGACAAGTGACGGATAAAAGGGACGAATATCTTGTTGTATATATATTTTTCATATATAATGCACAATATAAAAAACTTATTATTCTACTTAGCAGTTCTTTTAAGAATATTATTTAAGGATCAGTAAACTAAAGCTTCTTTAAGAAGCCTAGATGATGTAATAATTGTCTTTTATAATATGTGTTTGGGAAAAGAATATTTTATTTCTCCTGTTTGGCTTTTACATTCATTTAGACTAATTTATCAGTTTTAAACAACTATTTCCATTTCACAATTTCAGCTAGCTAATTTTATTTTCTTTATGGCATACTAATATAAAATTACATTAATGTTTCATTTTTATTTATAGTTTAAAGTACCACTAATGGTAATAAAAAAACGCAAATAATATAAATTCAAACTATACAAATCTAGAATATTTTCTACTTATATAAACGGGAAACTGAAGACTACTAGATAGACTACTGATTTGGAAATTGCTGAATAATGACGTGAATATGGGACCTTGTTCCAAACACTTTGGCTGTTGAACGGCAAATAAATGTTAGTAAATCTACCAACGACAATATAACAGTGAATAGCGTCTCCACAAAATTGCACGTAAGTGATTTGAGCAGTGGTATTAGAGCTATATGAGTTCTTCATGTAGTTCTAACTACATAATCACTAATGCATGGTAACACTGTTCGACAGACACTAATGTATGTTGGCCATGTGACATCAGAAATTATTCAGGTGGGTGTTAACTACGACTGAAGCAATAAGCAGAATCAACGAAGCTGCAGGAATATTCGTTTCTGTAATGATGAGTATAGACATGAACAAAGCGCATGGTTCGGGCTGTGAGCTAGATGAACAGCTCTCAGTTCGTACTATTTCCTAGTGAAAGAAATAAACCCCGTTGGGCGTTCGGTTCTTCTCGGTAAGTCTCGATCCTCAAAAATAATTTGACGTTTTCATTCTTTGGTTTGGATGCGGGTATTCTTGTGATTATAAGCAAACTTTTCACAATGGCGTAACAAAATAAAATGACTTGTGAATCACTTTTTGAGGGTACGTGTACAGTCTTATTTTCCAAAAAACCAATATTTTTTGCCAACATAATATGTACTGTTTGATTTCTTTTTAAAGATTATCAGATTATTGTAAGGCCAATAGCATAATAAACAAAGTTATGATATGGAAGAGAATACCAATAATATTGAAATCCAACTCGCTTGAAAATTATAGTAAGAATTTGTTATAAAATTCGTATGTTTATACAACTTTGGTATTCTATTTATGGATTCCTGAAGAGATTTCAAACATTTACAATTCTGTAATGACTACAAGATAATCCAAAATAGAAGATATATTCAGCTCCATGAAAAAAGGCTATATGTACATATGTGGATAGTTCTCATAAGGTAGACATAATATGTTAAATCCATAAATTAAGAATATCACCTTCATTTGTATAAGTGTGTAAGTGTAAAATGAATTAGTGGAGTCATCAGGTAATTCATATGACAAAGATAGAGTCAACAACTAAATAAACAGGTACGAATTTGTATTTACTGTATGGTATATTCTAAAAATTTGATTACTGTCTCGAAGATGAAATATTTGTTAACTGTACTTAAATTATTTCATGACACAACGGCTAAGTATAGTGTCCCCACAGTCCTTATTAGAAGATATTATGATCGCATATTTTAAAATTATAAATTAAATATTAAACTCGATACCAAGCAGATTTGAGATATATTTTGAAAAAAAAAGAGTAAAATCTTGAAATAGCAGTAATATGGTAATTGTTGTCCGATTGTAATTGTAAATGACTTTA
Source organism: Rhynchophorus ferrugineus (assembly GCF_030347505.1). NCBI lineage: Eukaryota > Metazoa > Arthropoda > Insecta > Coleoptera > Curculionidae > Rhynchophorus > Rhynchophorus ferrugineus. Next base: position 80,730,186 of record NW_027472580.1, on the reverse strand, counting down.
CTCTAAAATTAGCATATTTAATGGGTTTTACTTTATATTCTAAGTAGAGGATATGGTATTTTGTTTTGCTAAATAGCTTTATAACTAGAAAGGATGAGAAAGTAACACAAAAACAATTGTTAAGTGAAGTGCGTTGATACACTGGTTGATTATTTTTACATGTGAATGTGTTTGATACATTTTAAAATGTTTGCATCGTTTGAGGAATTAATAGTATGACAGTTAATAGTATGATTATTATGACAATTAATAGTATGATTAGTAGTATGACATTATACTATTTTTTTACCCTTTCTAGTATTTGCACAAATTTGTTAATATTATTTAATATGATATTATTATTGAACATCTTTTCCCTCACCAGTTGTGTAAGATTTTTTCAATAGTATCTGACAAATTTTGTGTTGCGGAGTTTACCAATAACTGTAATTCCCACCAATTCAATAAACAATAAGTAAAATTTTTAAGATTTAAGTAATAAAGTTATAAATAAGATACATAAATATTATTTCAGATGTCATAGGAAAATCCCTGTAATGAAAACATTAATATTTTAGCTTTTCATATTTTTTATAACGTTTTATATTATTAAATGTATTATTATTATTAGTATATATTAAACATATAATTTTCACTCAAAACCATCTTTGTAGTAATCATTAAGTTACAAGAAAGAAAAGGGATATTTTCTCGATACTAAAATCTTAACATTCATAATCCCGTTAGTTTCTCAGACATTTCATTTTGTTCATCGCCAAGTTCTGAAAGTCATGTGGAAAACACTGGGAATACAACAAAGTGCATGCATACTGTTCGCCGAAATTTTACTCATGGGTATTTTAAATTTCCTGTGCAAATTTGTCCCGAATGCCATGTCTGTATCCATCATAAGAAGATGCGAGGTTTGGCGAGGAATCATGGTAGTACTAGAATACAGTAGCACTAGGACACAGTATATTTACATATAGTAGCAACATATCTACTCTTGTTAATGTAATTATATTTTAATTAAAACATCCGGTCAAAAAAAAATATATAAAAATTAGATTGTAAATCAAAGGTAAATACTATTATAAAATATAAATATTTTTAAAATTCAACTTAAAAATTTAATAATTGATGAATGGATACCCAAAGTTATTTTATCTAGATCTGTGATTTTAGATTTGTTCATTAAGGAATTCACTAATGAACATTACCGAATTGGAACAATAACATTAATCAAGCAACATACATGAAATATTTGCCATATCAGCATTAAAATCTTTTTTAATTTTATTTTGAATGAACCAACTTTAATGCACGTCACCTTCATTATCTTATCGTCCAAGATTAAAATATGTTTATAATATTTCCCATTGTTTCAAGCATAAGAACTCTTGAACGCTTTTATCGCCTATTGTTTTCGGCATTTTTTCTAAGGTAATTTCATAACAATTCAAAAGAGGAGGAAACGGACTCGACTGTTTATATCTACCGTTTTTTCGTCAGCTCTTAACGTCAAACTAATTAAATTCCCTCAATTATATAATGGTAAACATACTTGTTGATTGTTAAGAAGAATAAAATACGAGGTGATAATGATTAATACATACAGATTTCTAGTCTCATACGCAGATGGTGTTGTTCATTGAGATAAGATTTTTTTGCCACTTGACTCAATTTTAAGTACATATTATGGTAATGGTTAATGTATTTATAGTTTCCAAATTGGAATTATTATATTTGTTATTAATCTAGATAACACAAATAACCAATAATATCTGGTTAACAATTTTATCGTATAAGTATAACGTAAATATTATATATCTATATATTTAAATGTTTAAGTCCTGTGCAGCCTTATTTCCACTTTCAACCCTTACTTATCCTCTTTAAAATGTCAGCTGATCTCTTGTAGTGCGTTCCTCCTCTGATCTTATCAACTCCTGGTGTCATTCTATCCGCTGGTCCCACACATCACGCATCCTATCCTTCCCAAGTTTCTTACTATTAGACTATTTTCTCGTCTCCTCCTCTTGCAACTTCCTAAATTCCCACTTTCAACGCTCCTTTTAAAATATCTCCCTTCATCAATGGTCCTAGAAAAATCAGAGTACCTTTTTCACAAGTGCTTAACTATGAGAACTGCTTTCCCACTAGATCAAGTACTACCCAGGGTACAAGTGGCGGGTCAGCAAACCAAGAAAAGTATTCTAGCTCCACGATCAAGGGTCAGTGCTTACCGCAGAACACTTTTCCATACTAATTCTCACATGCTCATATAGCTCCCTCGAATATTTTTTTAAACAAAAATATCTCGTGCGCTCTAACTAATGCCTACTGTTTAACACTTGTGCGTATCCCTCACATATCGGTATCCATGGAAATGAGCATATTAAAGCTGCAGCAAAATTGGTTGTTTTCTCGTCCTTTCTGAATAATGTGTGCATTATTCACCAGCATAAAGGCCTTCATCCGGAGTTCCTTATAGAATTATTGAGGCCGTGAAACTGGAGCTCCCTAATATTAAGAATAACTTCTTCATCATACTTATTCACTTATACTCATTCAGTTACATTTATTCACTGGTTGTTCTATCCCATTCTATCGCACCTACTCCTCGGATTGATCGTCAAGTATTTTAATCTGCCAATTCATCCACTTTATCTAATCCTATCTATCTAATCTAATTTATTTGAATTTATATGTATATTTTCGTCTCTCTTGTTTGTCAATGTACACATACATTGCATATATTGCATAATTATTAATATTTATCTATATATCATTTAAATCATATATATATATATATATATATATATATATATATATATATATATACATATATATATATATATATATATATATATATATATATATATATATACATATATATATATATATATATATATATATATATACATATATATATATATATATATATATATATATATACATATATATATATATATATATATATATATATATATATATATATATATATAAGTTAGGAAGTATGTAGCTGTTAAAGAGGTATGTAGCTGTTAACGGATTGACAGCAAGATTTAAATTGGAAAAGATTTGTGATCAAGGGTAAAAGTACCGATTTTGACTGGCGAACCATCACTATATTTGCTGTAACCAAGTAAACCAAGTAAAAGCATAGCCCGAAAAATAGTGAAAACAATCCGGAAGACACCAATTTTTTCAAATGCCTTAAAACTGATCAAAATCATAAATTTATAGATTGTATTTCAGTAAGTAAACGATATTAGAATACTTATTTTAAGTAATAAACTGTTTTATCATAAAAATGTTACGAATTAACGCCTACATCTAATAAATCTTTATTTATTCTCATTTTAAATTCAAAATTCAAATAGTATCAAAGCAATTTAGAAAGATATTAACTGTCAAAGAAAAATAAAATACGGTATTTTATACATTTCAAACACGACGTTACAGAACATTAAAACTGTTACGTGAGTTTGTCTGTGAAGATGGAAGTGAGCAGAATAATGACAGCCATTTAAAATGAATGAAATTCTGTGATTATATAATGAATAATAAAACAAATATGGACCAACGATAAAGTACTTAAAAAAAATACTGTAAATAAATAGAGGTTTGTGAATTTTATGGATAGTATGCGCTTTGTTAGAGCTGTAAAATATCGGACCGTAGTGTTCCATATACCATAAACCAGACAAATTCATGGAATTGTTATTTATATAGGTTTGTAGATAAAGTTATAATAGTGTAGTAAAAAGAAATCTATTATGTTTGTATGAAACGAACGAAGGTTTTATGTAACATAGTTAGAATGATTGAACTTGTTACCATGTTGAGGGTAAATCCATTAATTATTTCTCCTGGAACCCCTTGTCCTTGGCCTTGCCAAGACTATGGGGAAATTGGTTTTCACAAGCCTCTTTTAAGTCAAATTTTTAGCGAGAAAATAGTTCACCGTGGACAGGGTCTGGTTTAGATCAGGTCATTTGGGTTTCTGGTTATAAATTTGATGAACCTCCTAAAACTGCTTATTATTAACGCTGATGCTCTCGGAAAGTTGCCATCTTTGTCTGTGATCTGGAGATGCATTCATGAAACATAATTATTGCATAATCTTTCTGTTCATCAGCCCGGGCTTGTTAATTGGCTCACTATTCTTCGATATAGGTAATTTTCAACACCAACTGAAATTTCAATTGAAACAAAATTGTCCTAAGTAATCGACTTAATTTCATCAACAGTCTTTATTTGCTTGAATTGCTTCGCTTCTGTTCTAATTTACTAGCTATTAATAAATGGAATGTCGGCCTATGGAGTTGTTTTTCTGGTTTAAGTATCTTTTAATATGCGGAATTTTCTAAGTGGTTCCAACTGGTTTTCTTTGGCCAATAGAAATGTACTTTTATGTAGATCGGGCACGGCCATTACCATGATTTTAGATGATGATTTAAAATGTTGTATATCTTTGACATAAAAATGACGAGAATGGAATCGACGAAACCAAAACTGAACTTAATTGGCTCACAAACTAATAAATATTATAAAAACTATTATTCACAAATTTAGCCACCAAGCTTCCATTTTCACCATTGAAAACCTTCTAATTGAAGCAACGATTCACAGAACTACCAGTTTTAGGACGAAATGTCAACTTTATAAAATCATTTAAGGAAATTCGATTTCCCTACGCAAGATACTACCTAGAAGCCTGTGTTGAGAAAATTCGAATAAATATGGATTTCTTTTAGTAGACATAATATTTTGAACGCAGGCAAGAAGTTGTTTTATCTGATGGTATATAGTTAAAATATAAAAAATCATATACGGCTTAATACAATTTCAACTATTGGTTTGAAAATTGACAACTAAAGAAATGTTAGCTCTTTACTTTTTCATCTAAATCATAATGACTTTCCATTTGATTTTTTGGATAGACAGATAAAAAGTGTTTCCTACAAACAACGCAACTTATAACGGTGCGTTCGATGACCAATTACAAAAAATACCGAGAGAAATTAAATTGCTCAAATAATTCCTGATCATTTGCGTTAGCTCAGCGAGGACGAAATTTTAATAATTCACGAAGGCGTCCATAACGTTTTATCAACAGTTTAATGTTGTTTTCGGTCGACAAACATCCGAAACCGACAAAAGGGCGGCGCGCGTATTTACATTACAAATTTCGAACTGTTATTTACCAAAGAGCAAATCATCGTCTGTGACACTCGCTCACCTAATCGATTGTTTTGCATATCCAAGAGGAGCGCTAATACATCACGTGTATTCAATGCAAATTTAATTACGGGGGTCGTTTCGGGAAAGGTCACCAAAAAAGGCGACTGGCTAAAACCATCAGGACAGAATCCGCAAAAGTGTCAGACAGCCTTTTTTATGTCTCCTTTTTGGTTGTCTCCATTATCTAATCATAACCACAAACAGAGACAGGGATAATGAATATTTACATATGGATAATAAAGAAAAAATTATATATGATGGGTGTTAAAAGTTATTTGGATTTTCTCATGTTTTTTAAGGAAATTTGTATATATGGCATATAACAAGTTTAGTTATTTCTAGATGCATAACTAAACAAAGGTATTTTCATAATCTGCTTTGAAGTCAGCTACACTATTAAGATATTTTTTTGCAAATCTCTCTTGGTAAATCACTAAAAATCTGTCTAATAATGATCTTACATCATATATCCCTCTACTTTACAAATAATAATTCGTAGTAGTTACTTTAAAAATTGTATTAATTAATATGTAAATATTTCCATATATATAAGGTATATGCTCAAAAATGGACACACGTCATAAAGGTCTAGCGCCTCTCCAACAATGCAAGAATCCAATTCTGGTTTAATATGCATGTTCATATGTTGAAATTTGATGATACAAATGCACGCATGTGTCCAGGTGTTATTTTATGAATCTCAATAGGTCAAGTTACTAAGTTGTATAATGTACTAAGTAAAGCTGTACTAGTTGTACTAAGTTACAAATCCATTTAACTCGGACGCCTTGAGCTTTAGTAACATTCCATTAGTTTATGAAAACGATTTTATATTATCTTCTGCATATAAGTAATACAATTTTTTTTCTGAGATTGTCTAAAAGGCGTTTATTTCTTGAATTAACGAAATAATGATCCTACACATTATTCCATAAATACCGCGGAAAATATAATCATCACATTTTTGCCATTACTCTATTCATATGAAGAAACTTGTATGCCTATTGTACTTATCAATGTCATAAAGCTGCCTCTGCGATCGAAACACCTTATACTCGGTCAGAAAATGTTCGAGCATCTTGGTTCACAGATTCACCCCTTAACAAATGCTTATGCGTCAATCTGCGGTGATAAATATTTTTTTAATGTTTTGGTGCTGACAAAAAAATGTAACCTTCCATAGTTTATTTTTATCCATGAGATCCTAATGAAGTTGATTCCACTTTTTAGAAAGTTGGGTGAGGTGTACTTTTGAGTTTCTGCTCCAGAAGGTGTACTATTCTGACATCACACCATTTTCCTACAACTTCTTAGGCCGTTGAGTATGGGTATCCACATTATAATTATTGATTTTCCTGATCTCTGAGGTAGGTTTTGTTATGAAGACATGACATGGACAATTTGGAATCAATAACGATTTTATCGAAGATATTTTCAGTCTTTAGGATGGCGAGAAGTTGCACCATCATTATCACTGTTGTTCCTGTGTTGATTCCTCCCTTATTTCTGTGCCGATAATTTGACTGCCTTGTTCTGCATTAATAATTATAAATAATAATAATTAAATAATGAAATTAAAGTGTTGTGAACTGTGATCTTCACTATGTCAAGATGGTTGTATTATATAACTGAAATCATAATCATAATATACTTATTGCTCACGGGTAGAAAGGTTAACTTTTTAAAAGTTACATAAACCAAACAGCATCGATTTTATTTATACTGGAAATATTAGATGCCGAATTTGTAGCAAAACATTTTCAATTACATCATATAGGAATCGACTAATAACAAGAACAAGAAGCAGAGAAGGAAATTATTATTGTTGTTTAAATGAAAAATTGTAAAATATGGGGAAGAAATAATATACAATTTTGCTAACTAACTCCCAAAAGACGAATCAATTCATAAATTGGGGTTGTCCATAAAGAATAGTTCCAAAATTGCAGTAGGGATGTTAAATATAATATATATTATATATTATTTTGCTTGGTTTTGACGTAAATTCTGTAAATATATTTTAATACAACGGTGATATATTTGTGCTGGGACTTCATGTAAATTAATTTAAAAATAGCGTTTTATATAGAAAGAGTGGTTCGCGAAAATAGAAAGGGTGGATGTAGTTTAATTATATTTTTATTATTTGCTTTTATTCAATATTTTTTTAAATAAAATGTATCATTTCAATATTTATTTCCCTTCTAAACCCATTGACCTCCTTATATATAATTTCAGCATAAATCAAATATTTATTAAATTGTATCTATGCCGGTTTGGTGGCGCAGTGGTAAATGCGATAGACCGGTCCTCCTACTGTTGCGATAGTCACGGGTTCGAATCCTGCTGGGGCATTGTCGTAAATTTATGTTTGTGATTCTTTAAAATGTGTGATTGTTCTAGGCAAGAGTCTAAAATCCAGATCCCAGTCACGCCAGTAACCAGGCTGATTCTAATGTTGGTTATTCCCCAGTCGGCAGGCTTAATGCTGAGGACCGTGGTTCGGAGCCCACGTTAAACTTTAGGCCCAGTCCAGATAAACTCATAGTTGGTAAAAGGAGACTTTAAAAAATAAAAGTTTTCAAAAATAAAAAATGACGGCACTGCCGAGAAGAAACAATGACTTCTGTTTAACAATGTAGTTCTGCGGGCTCTGTAGTGGTAACCCGTATTGCTTTGATAATTTCAAAAATCATCCAAGGAGTTACCTCTAAGGTATTTTATATCCACTCAACGGAGAGACAAATAAAACCCCGAGGAACTTATGCGAATCATTATTTTTTATAACAATTTCCCGTTCTGATTGTGCTGATTCCAGAGAAGTTCTTTTTTCGGCAAAGTGAATAGTTATGGAGGTATTTCATAAAAATTCAGACCATTTCCTCCAGTCCAACATAAATAACAACATTCACGCACTGACCAGTATTGCATTACTGGATCTATATTATGTCTGTGATATAGAACTATAGCGGCAATAAACAATCTGTGCTGGGGAATATTCATGCTGATAGAGCTAGTAGCGATAAAAAAGAGAGTGAGACTTATACACGAACCCTGAAGCGCTTCATTCAGTTGTTGATGGGGGCTGATAGTTGATTCGCTCGCACTTTCAACATGCCATCACCATGTTATCAAAAAAGCGTTAGATTCGGTACATCTTAAATGCGGAATATATAAATAATATATAAACATGTGTAGCATTGATTCGCTGATGCAATGGAAATGGAAAAATAAATAATTTTTAAAACTACCCTGTAAAATAAAATACGTTATCTGCTAATAAATATGGTTATCTATTTAGTTCAATTGTTTGTATTTTTTTGCTCATTCGTATATACATTGTTAACGGCGCCACAAAACACACTCGAATATTAAATAAAATGTGCGCAATTTGATTAAGCAACGTAATGGAAATTATTGTGCATCGTTGACGCTAACCCGGCCCTACCGCACAATTACTAAATAAAACGCGCGGCCTGAATTCTATCTTTTCCAGGTTGTAATTCCAAATAGTTAATTTATAGTGGGAAAGGGGTAATGTAGTTGTTTAGGAGTCGCAGCTTTGTGCACATATGCAGATTATATTTCTCTTGTAAATGCACGGTGTTTAAAATCACTATTGTCTTGCTAAACAGAATATTTTTGTAACAATAACTAACTAAGCGATTTATATTATAGAAAAGATATTAAGGAAAAGTTTCACAAACTCATGAGGTAGAACAAAAACCGATTAAATATTTCCCACAACAAAATATTTTCTACCGGCTTCATAGGGTTATGTTGTAAAAACGATGTGGCGGCTTTCTAGTCATGGAATACTTGCGGGTTTGAATCCTGCCCAGAAGATGAATATTTTTAATTTCTGTTGTAACTATCTATAGTCAAGAATATAAAATCTAACGCAACAATTTTAACAACCATGCTATTTACCAAACAGCGTAAGACAGGATTATTTAGTTTCGTTTAGTTCGGTTTAGTAAGACGGGGATTAATGCACTACATTATTGTTTGATGAGTTTAGACAGCATCTAAGAAGTCAATCTTGCTTCCTTTTGCTCAGCCAAGAAACTTTGCCATATTTATCTTTACATATACGTTTATTTGATTTGAATTTTCGACAATCCCTTATTTTTTGCATGTTAGCCGATCCTAGTAAACATTATTTTTGTATTATTGTAACTTATTAAATATCAGATATGTATTAAAATACAGCTTTGGTTGATTGTTTTGTTCACTTTATCTAGCTTTATGAGATATCAAACATTAATCTCTTCTGAAAGTATAAATTTTATTTAACAAAATATTCACCATTACAAATGCTAAGAAAATACTGTGGATATTCTACGAGGGTAAAAAAGAAACAAATAAAGGTTAATGGAAGCTTTACAGTTTTTAAATATTGAAATGCTTATTCACCAAAAAGTTGAAATAATGAACAGTAAATGAAGCACTAGAAGCATCTTATCGGACGCTTTCAATTATTTAACTAAACTCATAGATAGGCATGATAGTCCGCGGGTGCTATATGCTGAGATAGTTTTCTGTGATTTTCCACTTTGGGTTCTTACAAGAGCCTAAAATTTTATAACGGCGTTTCAGCAGAATCTTATCTGCCATCTTCAGGCCTTAGATTCTACCTTTTATACTTCACGTTACATAAGATGAACCTGCTTCCTGTAGTACGGACGTCAGTTAATTCATTCGCGGACTTACGTAAGTGCACTCGATTGAATATTTCATGACATTAGCTATTGTTTTGATAATGTCAGAATAAAACCTATGCAAATTAATTCATATAGGATATGCTACAGATCATGTTTTTTCAGTTTTATTAAATGCATTGCGATGTTCTTCTGGTTGTTTGTCCTCTGTAGCGATCTTCATAGTCGTGACAGGGACTGTAGTACACTCCTTAACACTCTAGGTCGATGTTAATTTTTAATCACAGGCGGCGACTAGTATATTGGGACAAGTAGTAACCATACTAATGTCTGAAGAGTACGGTGGGGGACACTTCCGGTCTTAATAGTTTCATGTATGTTTTCACTGGTTTTGACTCCACGTTAAGCAGTAGGTCCAGTTCAGATAACCCTTGTTTGGTATAAAGGAGACATTCAAATTTTTTTTTTTCGTTTCCGACTAACCCACAATTTGACTTGTATAATTGTGTATGAATATTTGTTTGATAACTTAAAACTAGGTATATAACTAGGAGGACTAATCGGCCCAATCTCAGTCTCTGGTGAAATAATGTTTATGCAAGTCACTGCTGTATTTTTTTATATGCACCTCACTACACAACACTACACAAGATCAGATGGTTGCCCCCATGCCCCCTTGCAATTCTCTTGATTTCTTGGCTAACTGTGGGTATCTGAAGGTCTCGATGTAGGTAGTCAGTACTGTAGTATTTGGGTGCGCCCACAATACCTCCCAAGACTTTGTTCTGAAAAATTTGTATTTTGTTTATGTTACTCTTTGCAGAACATCCCCATAATTGAACTCCGTATGTCCATATAGGTTTCAGTATTTGCTTATATAATAGCAATTTATTATATACTGATAATTGTGATTTTCTTCCAACTAGCCAATACATTTTTCTATATTTCAATTCCAGTTCTTTTCTTTTCTTCTTTACATGTTCCTTTCAGTGAAGTTTTGCATTAAAATTAATTCCGAGATATTTAGTGTTGTAGCTATATGGAATGATAGTATTATTTAATGTTACTGGTACTTGTACGGTCTGATTGTAGGTGCACTGCACATGCACAAATTTATTTTCGTTAATTTTTACTTTCTAAGCTTGTGTCCAATTATTTATATTGTCACGTGCCTATTGTAATTTTCGTGTGACTTCTATAATTGCAAGTATCATCAGCAAATGTAGCCATCATAATATTCTCCATTGGTGGTATATCACAAGTATAGAGTAGATAAAGCATTGGCCCCAGTACACTACATTATGGTACACCTGTTTTAGCTTCTTTTATTGTAGAGTAAGCTTCTTCTTGTTTAACTTTAAACATTCTGGCTGTAATGTACGATTTTAATGGTTCGGTGTATTGTTTTGGTAATATCTTTTGTAGTTTATGAAAGAGCCTTCATGCCAAACCTTATCGAAGGCTTGTGCTACATCTAAGAATATAGCTGATCATACTTTTTTCTTTCGTAGACTTTTTCAATCACACCTGTTATTTTATGGTCCTAGTAAATTGTTGAATGCTTGTTAATAAATCCAAACTGGTGCGTTGGTATTACGTCTTTTCCTCTCTATGATCGGTTTTATTATTTTTAACATTTTTAACTTTCCAGGCCTTGAACATTCAAATATAGCAAAACAAAGGTAAATAATACGTCATCCAGACTATATTTAATAATAGTGATGATGCCGTGAAAGGAATAGTGATGATGACGTGAAAGGAATAGTGATGTGAAGATGTGAGATTGTAAAACATGAAGGCTCTTGTTAATAGAATTTTTCTTATTATAAAATCGGTATATTTGGGTATCAAATTATTTATGTTAATTAACTTTCAAAATATTTTTTATTATCAGACTTAATCTGCGTCGAGCGTTTATTGAAAGTACGACTCAAAGGTCCAAAACAAGATTCGATTAAAATTTTCGCAACAACTGTAAAACGTTCTCGTTTATCATAACCTTTGCACGTGCCTTCGACGATTTATTTTCCGAAAAACAGCAACAAAAAAAGGAGACCCGCACAAAAGCAAATTGATTTAATTAATATCTCAATAACTGCCCCGGGCGCCTATCGAAAAAAGGGGAGGATCTTCCGCGTGATAGATACAAGACCATTAAAGTAATTTTCGTTTTTTTTTTGGCCGGGCGAAAAACGGACAAAAGGAAAATCCTTTTGAGGACAATCCGCATAGAAAGAAAACCGTTAAAATTTGGAAATTGCGTGGCTCTCTACTGCGCCCGAAAACCCGACCAGACCCATCAAACCGCTAATCTGTGTCATCGCCTGGGATTCCTGCGGGCACATCGTTACCGAGCTCCATTAAATTAATGGTAGAGGGCGCAATATATACCTGGATCAGTTATTGTCTACCTAGGGGTCTGTTAATTCGCTTTTGACAGCCTTATCTAAATTTAACCAGTCTTTGTGCGACCTTTTTTTGTCCGATTGGCTTGCTAACAACACAGCTATTCTGTGGGTCATGCCCTATTTGTTTACATATCTATAATACATATCGGTATTACATATATATATATATATATATATATATATATATATATATATATGTATATATATATATATATATATATATATATATATATATATATGTATATATATATATATATATATATATATATATATATATATATATATATATATATATATTTCCTATAGTAATGGCAATACTAAGTGATTTTAGGCTCTAATATAATATTTGATATAAATGATATTTAACATATTAACTGCTGATAACAATTTGTTAAATTTCGATTATTAACGGCCTTGGGGAACACGGTTAATATCTTAACCATAAAGAAAGTAACTAGCGCTTAAACAGTTGTTTCCGCCGACAGCAGTAAAGGCGTTAAGGCACTCTCATTCCAGAGATCGAAAATTAGACCTGTAGATGTTCGGTACATTTAGAATTAATACTCTGACCATTTTTTGCTTCATACAAAAATAATAGATATAGTTTTACTTATATTATGATATTAGGAACAGCTCAATATTTTATAGCTGTTAGAAAGGCACATATTTTCCATTAGTATTTCTCCTGAACTCGCCTTGGTTATCTGTTAATGAAAATACAACACAATAGTAGTAGTAAAATAATTTGTCAAGATTGAACTAAGCATATCTAATATAAGATGGAATTAGTTTAAAAAAATGTTTGGGTGATGGTAATCTATTTTTCTTGTCTTCTTTGCGGCCCTAGTCATAAAGTGTATATCCGAGGAAAGAGCCTCAGTGTCGTTCCGGATTGCAAAAATCGAATTGGTTGATGTTGCGCTGATTATCGTTCCGCAGTTACTGGAAGCATTATTTGGTATACTTAAGTAGTGTTCGTGAAAATATATCGCAGTTGAGGCTGTAAGGTAGGGCGTAACTATCTGGTGTAATTTTTGAAATCATAAAATCCTAAACATTAATAATACCAAATTGATTTTTTAAGACTGTGATAAGGCGAATTTGTTTTAAACCAATTTGAATCTAGACAAATGAGTTCCAGCGTAATAACATGATACGCCAACTGGTATTGAAGATATTCAAGATTCGCCAATTCAAGATATAGAAAGATATTTCAAAAACTTACCATCTGCTCTAGTTATAAAATATGAAAGAGCTTAAAATAGAAACTATTTATTTGCTTTAAAGTTATCGTTTTCTATTCAATTTTCACTTTAAAATGTTATTTTATTTTATAGGAAGAAGTAGACTTATTCAACAGCAATAATAACACTGAGGGCTTCTATCTATAACATAACAAATAAACCCCGTATATTGAGGTCCTCTTTTAGACGTCTAATTCCTAATACTATTCAGTTATAATGCAAACAGTTGCCCTGTTTCCCCAAATACACATTCCTTGGCTAGGGATGTAAGGAAGAGGAGGACCAATAAATTACTATCACCATAAGATATTGTCATTTTTTAATTACACGTGATATTACATAGTCTTAGTATAATGTTAATTAGCAAATTCATGTAGTAGTATTATTGTGATAATGCGTCCACGATAGTCAGAATAAACCATGAAAATGTTTTCTACAGAATATCACGTTTTAATAAGACAAACATGACAATTTACCGATGTATAAGTTAAACATTTAAGAACGAGTCAAAACCCCAGATAATACCAGAAGATCATTGTAATAATACCAGAAGAACTGTTATTATACTTCTACTATTATTTGTTTTCTATTTATTTGTGTTATGTTTTTAGCTATTTGTTTTTCTCCTAATATGCTACGGTTTTAAAATTACAAAGTACTTTTTCTACGATAGAACTTTGGACTGAACTAGATTAAATGGCTTTTTACGCTTTTTAATCTTTTGACTAATCCATCATTATCTAGGAGCTGATGAACCTCAATATTGATGTGCTGATTGAAGTTGGTTGTCTTTGGGCATAGTCCTTTATAACGTTATCATCAGTTTCTACATTCAGGTCTTAATGCAGATTGTCGTTACGAAAATACCATGGAGCATCAAAAATTCATCGTAATACCTTGTTTTGGAATATTTGTATAATACTTCTAATGCTTTGTCTGGTACAACTCAGAGTTGAACCTGACAAAGCAGAGTTGAAAGTATTTGTAAAAGGTAAATGGTAAAGTAAGAAAAGTATAGTGACAGTGCTCAATATCTCCCCAATAACAACGTTTTTATTGAATGTAGACTCGAATATTTGATAGCTCACCACAGCGAATACCCAGCACTAGCATTATCAGTAAGTCAATGCTGAAGTTTACTAATGGTTTCATTTTTTAAATGTTTAATCTCATACGTTAGTTGGAATGTTAAATTATCCATCTTAGTTTTATCTTGTTGAGACCTGAAATAATGCAATTCCTTTCTCGCTTTTCTTCTTTCCGATACAAATTCTAAAGTAGCTTTAGGGTAGTTCTTAGCGTTAAGTTTCCTTTTAATTTCTGGATTATTAAGCCACATTGAGTGCTGAATATCCTTAGTTAACTTCACCACCTCAAAATCCCATTCTTCAGTTCGTGTCTGCGTTCCCAAGTTTATTTTATCTTATTCTAAAATTTATAAACGCTTTTCTATTAATTAAATACACATTACTGAGCTTTAATATATTATTCACTCAGTATCAACACAACTTTTTTTCATCGAAATGTTTTTAAAACCTATTTACACGGTAACTGATTCCTACAATATTTATTGAATCGTATATTCATTGAAATTAATAATTTAAATGATATTGATGATTTTGTTGATTGTACAAAAAAAGCGAACGAATTAGATGTGGTTTTAATAAAAATAGATCGTGGAGTGAAAACTAATAACAAGTTTGCGGTTGAATGAAAACAATCACTGAGAGAAAACACTGTGAATGTACGAATTATTGTTATTTTAAAGCTTTATATTACACGCGGTTTTCCGCGAATGTCGATATGAAAAACTTATATTTATATATCTTGTAATCATTAAATATACATGAAAAGGGTCCAATTATGTTTCACCTGCAAATTGTTATTTTTCCTGATTACTATATGATTATATGTGATTTTCTCTAACTCTTTATATATTTATACTTTATACAGACTTGATGAACTAAAATGCTTTTTGTCCTGGAAATGTAAGGGGACCTCTTTGGTAGCTCCCGTAGCGAGAGCTGCTCTTGGAGCATTTTTTTATTTGTGTTAATAACACTGAATCACTTTGCGTCTTGGCTGCTTACAACTAACTACTTCAAATAGACTTTGTCGTATATTAATTGAAGAATCACTGTACTTTATTTAATATATTTACACTATTTACAACCCAGTGAAGCAAGGCTAGCAATCCTTTTTCACATGGTGCGTCTATACTGCATACTTTGAGAGTGTATTATGTGGGTCTACTGTTTCATGGGAGTCTACTGAGTCTTGGGACCGTTGGAAACTCTCAAAGGGTGACAGTGTTCAACGATGCATGTGAGGAGACTGTCGAGTATTCGAAACTCACTTTGGGCGTATTTGTTTGTAATTGAGTGTATGAGCATCACCACCATCATTAATATATACCAGTACTCGAGGAAAGTGTCTACTTTACAACTAATATTCTGCTGAATATCAAATTATTCTGATTTCGAATAATATCGGTCCGCTAATTTTAAATCGGCGCTATGACCTCGATCCACTTTTGACACATTGATCTCTTCTTCATTGATTAAAGGCGAGGAATTCACCTTCACTTTTATTACACGTTTATAACTTAATTGGATTTCTAAGCATTCTTTTTGGTTTCCTTAATTTATAGGCAATATGTCTAAAATCAGATATTGAAAAAGGCATCTCACTAAAGATGATTAATAGACTGGATATATTCAATAATAATAAACACGTTGGCAGGTTGCCAGTTAATAGGATTAATGAATTGAAAGATATTGGTGGTCGAGAATGTTCGAAATACATATTAGCTCTCGTACTGTTTAATGAACTTATATACAGTTTAGAACTATTATATACAGCTACTAAGACACTCAAAAACCAAAAAAGTTAACATTTGTTTAGCTTACCGAGTGAATAGAATGCATCCAATAGCCTGAAAATTTGTCAGTTTACCAACAGTTTGTCTTCTGATGAAAGAAATAGTGGTACCCGCTACTGCACCATAACGAATTCAATATTCAAGCTCTAGAAACCCATTTGAAGATTAGTCCTCAAACCGCCAAAAAGTGTTTTACTGTTTTACTGCGACAATGTTATTTATCAGAAACACATTTGCAAACATTAATCCATATTATGTGACAGGATTTTTTCTTTTAAGTTATTTTTAAATTAAATGTATAGAGGATACATATGAGCCTTCTTTTTCGATACCTTCTCATATAAAATATAGCAAAAATTAATGGGGATTGAATATAACCATTATTATCATGCCATTAACGAAAATGAATTATGAAAATCCCTTGCGAAAAACCATACATGATTAACTGAATGTGAACTTAAAAAAATAGATATTTATGTATATTTATATGTTGTTTCAATAACTATTGTAGAAGATGAGTCCACTTGGAGCAATGGTAAAAAGACCAACTAAAATACAGACTGCTAATGCTTAATTGAAACTTGGGGTTTTGTTTTTCTCGGTAACGATCCAGCATTCTTCCGTCCTTAAGCTCAAGCTATTATTTATTTTCCTAATGTAGACTTTATTCTAGTTCTGTCAAGGAGTCTTTTTTGAGACAAGATTTTTAATCCAATTCCTAGTATTTACGGGCGTTTCCTGTTAAAGTAATACAAAATGAAATTTAGGGATATTCGAATAAGTTAGTACATTTTGCTATTAAATAAACGAGTAAGATTTTAGTGACAATGTAGAATTATTTAGGTGGTGCACTATTGATGCAATATTTTTTTCAAGGTAATTCAAAAGCCCACCTATTATTTAGGTTTCTCCTAAAATATACCAACGATATTATTGAAAGAAACAAGTTTCATTCAGAAAGAGCAAAATCCAGTAAATATGACAGGTATGGTGGGGGTTTCCATTTAGTAATTTGTATATAAGTTTTCAAAGGCTTGCCTTTTCAAAAACTTTGGTGTCATGTAAGTAGTTCCCGTACGTTTTCCTATTAAGAATTAACTCATTTAATACTGTAACGGCCGTAGGTATACAACATTTGACTATAACTCACTACAGAGCGCCACGAGATGTTTGAACTAATTGATTTGCTTTTGACTGCGTATTAGACATTCTTAAGCAGCTACCATACTACTACTTTACTACTTTAAAAGTACATATTACAACTTATATGGAGGTTATAAAATCATTTTAAAAATAATTTATGTTTCACCTGTATATTTATTTGGATTAGAAAGAAATAAAATTAATGTACCTCAGCAAATAACGCTTGCACTAGCAAAACCGTAAACAAAATATTTATTTTTTTTAAATTATTTAATTAATACATTGTTTCCGTCTAACCTACAATTTGTCTTTATCCTAACTTAAATCTAGGCATATAACTAGGAGGACTCATCGGCCCTAACTCAGTCTCTGGTGAAGTAATGTTTATACATATCACTGCTGATTTTTTTAATATATGCACCTCACTACACAACACTACACAAGCTCAGATGGTTTAATTCTTTTGAGTCTGTGTCCTGTTCTGGTGGTTGCAATATTTCAATATTAGTATGAGAATGGAGTCTGTCCTCATGCCCCCTTGCAATTCTCTTGATTTTTTGACTGACTGTGGGTATCTGAAAGTCTCGATGTACATAATCAGTCCTATAGTATTTGGGTGCACCCACAATACATCCCAGGACTTTGTTCTGAAAAATTTGTATTTTGTTAATGTTACTCTTTGCAGAACATCCCCATAATTGAACTCCGCATGTCCATATAGGTTTCAATATTTGTTTATATAATAGCAATTTATTATGTACTGATAATTGTGATTTCCTTCCAATTAGCCAGTACATTTCCCTATATTTCAATTCCAGTTCTTTTCTTTTCTTTTTTATATGTTTATTCCAGCGAAGTTTTGCATCGAGATTCATTCCGAGATATTTAGCGTTGTTGCTATATGGAATGATAGTATTATTTAACGTTATTGGTGCTTGTACGATCTGTATATAGGTGAACTGCACATGTACAGATTTACTTTCATTAATTCTTATTTTCCAAGCTTGTGTCCAATTATTTATACTGTCACTTGCCTGTTGTAATTTTCGTGAGGCTTCTTCACTATTGTCCGCAACTGCTATAATCGCGGTATCATCAGCAAATGTAGCCATCGTGATACTTTCCATTTGTGGTATATCACAAGTGTAAAGTAGATAAAGCATTGGTCCCAGTACACTTCCTTGTGGTACACCTGCTTTAGCTTCTTTTATTGTAGAGTAAGCTTCTTCTTGTTTGACTCTAAACGTTCTGGTTGTAATGTATGATTTTAATAGTTCGGAGTGTTGTTTTGGTAACATCTTCTGTAGTTTATGAACAAAACCTTCATGCCAAACCTCATCGAAGGCTTGTGCTGCATGTAAGAATATAGCTGAGCATACTTTTTGACTTTCGTAGGCTTTTTCAATAACATGTGTTATTCTGTGGACCTGGTCAATTGTTGAGTGTTTGTTAATAAATTATTATTTTCAACAGGAGTTTTTCAAAAACCTTAGATATTATTGGCAGCAGTGATATAGGTCTATAGGATTTTATTTCGTTTGGCGACATCCCAGGTTTTGGGATCATCATAATTTCCGCCATCTTCCAAATGTCTGGGACATGTTTTAATCTAAATGCTGTATTGATCAAGTTGGTAAGCTTTATAATTCCCTTTCTTGATAATTTTTGCAGTAATTCTCCTGTTTTTAAACCGTAGCCTGGTGATTTCCTGGGGTTAATGACAGTTTTAATAACTTCGGTTAACTCTTTCGGCGTGACTAATTCAATCATAGAATTTTCAAATTCCATGTCCGGCAAAAAAAACAAAATATGATTCTGATTTTAAAAAGTCACTAACGCTTGAGAATTATATCCTTGGCTTTAATCAGACAGATTACTTAACAATTAACGATTTCATTTGTCGATTAGTACCGGAAACTAAAATCTATCACCTTACTAAACCAAGAACAGCGTAAACTTTCTTAACAACAAGCTATTTAGTAGCAAATTACACTTCTGCTTCATTGATATGGCTACTGAAAAAAGTCAAGTAGTGTATATAGGTGAACAACCTTTGAAATTGTTCAATAACATTAATTAAAATCTATATTCATTATAAACAATAAGGATACTTTGACTTGTTTATCAAATTAAATAAAGATAATAATAATGTTCTAACGCAAATCATCAGTAACCTTGAATAATTTAGACTGTTTTCGTAGCATATAAACATATTGAATTATTTGGTCACATTTATTAACAATTACGATTTATCGAATTGATAATATGAATATATATTTATTTTTTAACTTAATTCTCTTTTAAAACTTCTCTCATAGTACTATAGTTCATCCAACGATAAACTGTAGCTTATTCTTTCAGTCTTCCATTTCAATTGGACATCCAACCAGTGTCATACATCCAAATAATATTTAGCCTTTTGTTGATAAATCTGATAGGACTAGATTTGGGGCAGTTTAATATTTATAACAAGTCAATTGAAAAGTCCCCGGCCTGACACATAGATGGCGCTACTATAACTATATCCATATGTTCTACGATTAGCCCTAACCGTCCAAAGATCCATATATATATATATATATATATTTGACAGCTGTCGGATCATTAGTTTGTGAATTATAGCATTTTGAGTGAAGCAAGTTTTGTTATTGTGAAGAAATGGATAAAAAGGATTTTCGCTTGTTGATAAAATATTGCTTTTGAAGGAAAAAAATACAGTTGAAGCAAAACTTGGCTTGATGCCGAGTTTTCGGACATTGCCTCAGGAGAATCGAGGATTATTACGCTAAGTTTAGACGTGGTGAAATGAGCACCGAAGAAGGTGAACGCAGTGGAGGCCCAAAATAGGTTGTTACCGAAAAAACATTAAAAAATCCAAAAAATGATTTTGAATGACCGCAAATTGACACTGAATGAAATAGCATACACTCTAAAGATATCAACTGAACGTGTACATCATATAATTCACAAATATTTGGGTATGAGAAAGCTCTGTGTCAAGTGGCTGCCGCGCGAGCCCACTTTTGACAAAAACAACGGGTTGATGATTCGGAGCAGTGTTTCAAGATGATCAAGCGTAATAAACCTCAGGTTTTGCGTCGATATGTGACAATAGATGAAACGTGGCTCCATCATTTCACTCCGAAGTCCAATCGACAGTCATCCGAGTGGACTGCACACGATGAACCCGCTCCAAAGTGTGGGAAAACGCAACAGCCTGGCAAGGTTATGGTGTCTGTACTTTGGAATGCGTATGGAATAATTTTCATTGACTACCTTGAAAAAGGAAGGACCATCAACAGCGACTATTACATAGCTTCATTATACTGTTTGAAGTACAAAATCGCCGAAAAACGGCCGCATTTGAAGAAAAAGAAAGTGCTGCTTCACCAAGACAATGCACCGTGTAAAAATCCATGAATGGGGCTTCGAATTGTTTCCTCATCCACCATATTCTCTAGATCTGGACCCCAGGCACTATTTCCTGTTCTTTGATCTCAAAAGAATGCTTGCTGGAAAGAAATTTTGAATTTGGTGATCGACAAAACTGAGGCTTATTTTGAAGCAAAGGACAAATCGTACTGCAAAAATGGTATCGAAAAGTTGGAGGGTATCAATAATCAGTGTATCACCCTTGAAGGGAGTTATGTTGAATAAAAAAAAAACTAATTTTGCCAAAAAATGTGTTTTACTATGGCAGGCCGGGGACTTTTCAATTGATCTATTATATGCTTCTTGGTTTTTACCCACCGCTATTAATGAGAACTTTTCAAACATGACTATTGTTATTGCCTTCAGTTTAGGTATATTAATGGTCTAGAGTAGATAGTAGGTTCCACAACTCATCTGAGTGTATCATATTTATATATTTTTAGATATTCTTAGATGATACTTAAACCATTGCTTTTTTAGGATAAATTCATGCTGTTCTTCTTTAGTAACCTAATATATTTTAATTTGTCCTAATTTAATTTTTTATGTCTTAATTTCTAGTAGTCTCTATTCAGCGTAGATTTCTGTTTACCAATATAAAATTTTCTGATTTTTCTTTGCACCCTTGGAGGGGAATCATTACGACAGTTCTAATTCTTTTAACTGCCCGTAGAATGATGTTGTCTTTATTTTTCATTATTGAATGTAGAGCCTCTCGTTTCTTGCTTAACAGTTGACAGTTTTCTTATGTTAATTTTTCTAAGGTAGTTGTTTCAAGATATATGTCGTATTGTTCGCTTGCATATTGTTTGAGGTCGGTATGCTTTTGGTAATCATCAGTGGAAGAAAATATACGTGTAGCTAACTCCATTAGCCAATGCATCTGTATAATAAACTCAAACACATAGGATTTATTTATTCTTTAATACGTTCTATAGTTCTATTTATTTTTCTAATTTCTTCCTGTTGCACGTGTGTACAGTTTGTCTGCTTCTACTAGGTATTCGATAAGTAATTTTACGTATTACCCATAATCTTAAATGGATTACATTATAAATATAAATAGAATAAATATAGATAGAATAAATATAGATAGATTTGTGAATGGCTGGACCAGTTCGGCTAATTTCGCTGCCCGAAAAAATTAACTGTTTAAGTTCAGTCCTAAATTTCACCTTTCTGTTTCGAACTGCTCGAACTGTCAACTTTAAATATGCGGATATAAAGTAGGTTAAAGCTATAATCCGTTTTTTCAGGTAGTTCTATCAGGCTAAGGTTATTAAAATCGCTTGATAATTGAATAAGTGAGTTGACAACCTAAAATTAACTTCTTATAGACAATTTAGAATTCATTGCCTTTTTTTTTCTAAGCATATTAAAAAGTGTTTGTGTTTGAAACTCTTTTATATTTCACAAGTGTGGCGGTCGATAGGATTTCGAGGAAGTTATAATGTTGTTCTATTTTAAACTTAATCAACTAACTGGGATCAAATTAATTATCAAGAAAAGAAGACTGTTTGACGCTGAATTCGGACAGTCATATCGCAGCTGAAGTTGCAATGTCATAAAAGGTGTATTGAAGGTGCTCAAATACCATTAGCTATAATCTATTCCAATTAGAAACACTTAAGGCATGTAAAACACCCCTAGACAGTAGATTCTCCATACAAGCATCACAGTTCAGTGTATGAAGTCAACAAAAGTGAACTGATGCTGCTGTAAACTATCTTAGTGTATTGGCATTTGGATAGAAGTTTATTTCAGTTTCGCATTAGTAAACTATTCGAATATAAAGTCACTAAAACTTGGGAAACGATTCCATCAAAATGTTGGTAAGAAAAGTGGCATTCCAGTTTTAAAGGCAAAGTTCAAAGATATTTTTATTAGGACTTTAAGCTATGCAAAAGGGACAACGACAACATTAATCCCTGTTTCTTTGGCAGGTATTTATTATAATTATTATTAATAATATATATATATATATATATATATATATATATATATATATATATATATATATTTTCCTGTATGTCCGAAGACTAAAAGCGAATCTACATCTTTAGGAAAATATGTAATTTTTTAAATGGAGATAAAGCTACCCGAAGGGAAAACGGCCTTTCACGTTAACTCGCTGTAAAATAGATAAGGAATTTTCTCTTTTTTCCAGCGACTGTCAGGGGGTACAATACAAAAAAGCGAGATTACCTGCTAATGATATCTTCTTTCGTTTTAATTTCGAATAATAAAAAAGATAATTGGATCGGGACTTGCTTGTGACTGGTAAACAAAAGACTTTTTGTTGGATATTCAGTTTGTTTTTCTTTGTTTTCAGTAAAAGGTCCCTTACAGGGACACTTGCACAGTTGTAATAATACTTTTGAAGGATCCGAAATTATCGTGGCAGGCTCCCGTACGTGTTCGTTATTTATTCGCTTTTAACTATTGTTAACAAAAGAATGAGTAAGTCAAGGTAAAATTGTTGATAATGGAAAATGTAGTTACTGCAATCTTTTATATTTTTATATTAATTTGTGTTTAGATCAGACATAAGCACTTGCTCTCGAAAAAATTAAATTGTCAGAAGGAAATTATCAGATAATATATAGTTATCAGAACAATCTAGTAGAAGTCAAGAGAGGTATAGGCGCATATGGGGTTGATCAAAATTTGCTAGAATATAACAGTTGAAATTAAAATTATTGGTTGCTTGCATGTATTGTGATCATTTTTCCATATTAAAACACAATATAAATCAAATATAATATTTTGCGTCATTTCGCTATAATATTCCATATATTC
Organism: Rhynchophorus ferrugineus; assembly: GCF_030347505.1. Taxonomy (NCBI): domain Eukaryota; kingdom Metazoa; phylum Arthropoda; class Insecta; order Coleoptera; family Curculionidae; genus Rhynchophorus; species Rhynchophorus ferrugineus. The sequence goes on along the minus strand of NW_027472580.1, from coordinate 80,706,389 downwards.
GCCTTTAATGTCCATTGCCATAAAACATTGAAACAATAACCAACAATTGGATTACGATGAAGGAGCATCATCATGAATTTCTATTAATGCTTGATGGGCTTTGGCAGCAGATTAGACAACATAAGTAGTCGATGCCTGTTCTGAGACCATTTTGAGGGTTAATTTAAATTAACCATTCTAGAGAGTATTCTAACAAATATTCTAACGACTATTATGCTATCTATAGTTCAAATTATACAATACTAAAACATGATGATTATTTGTGGAAAATTAGAAAACTAATATGATCATGAATTGAACTCTTCATCAGCAAGTTCCTACTAATATCGAATATCGAAAACTATTCGAATATAAAGTCACTAAAACTTGGAAAACGATTCCATTAAAATGTTGGTAAGAAAAGTGGCATTCCAGTTTTACAAGCAAAGTTCAAAGATATTTTATTAGGACTTTGAGCTATAACGACAAAATTAATCCCTGTTTCTTTGGGAGGTATATATTATAATTATTGTTAATTATATATACATACATATATTTATATATATATATATATATATATATATATATATATATAATAAATCTTTTCCTGTATGTCAGAAGTCTAGAAGCAATATATATTTGCCTTTAATGTCAATTGCCATAAAACATTGAAACAATAACCAACAATTGGATTACGACGAAGGAACATCTTCCTGAATTTCTAATAATACTTGATAGGCTTTGGCAGCAAATCAGACAACATAAGTAGTCGATGCCTGTTCTGAGACCATTTTGAGCGTTAATTTAAAGTAACCATTCTAAAGAGTATTCTAACAAATATTCTAACGACTATTATGCTTTCTATAGTTAAAATTATACAATACTAAAACATGATAATTATTTGTGGAAAATTATAAAACTAATATGATCATGAATTGAACTCTTCATCGGCACGTTCCTACTAATATCGAATATCGAAACCTATTCGAATATAAAGTCACTAAAACTTGGAAAACGATTCCATAAAAATGTTGGTAAGAAAAGTGGCATTCCAGTTTTACAAGCAAAGTTCAAAGATATTTTATTAGGACTTTGAGCTATAACGACAAAATTAATCCCTGTTTCTTTGGGAGGTATTTATTATAATTATTGTTAATTATATATACATACTAGCGACCCGATTCGCACGGGTGCAATGCTGATACTAAATTAAATACACTACAGAAAAAATATGAACGTTGTATATAAAAACATAGCGGCCCGCTTCGACTTTGCACGGGCATAAAATATATATGCCTATGTCACTCAATTAAAACATGATTAAAATCGATCCACTATTTTTTGGCTCATTCATTACTGCCATTGGCCTGCACGCATTAAATTTGGAGTAAAACAATTCCTCTTCCCCTATACTTACTATGAAGATTTCCTGCTATCTTTGGAATATCTAAATTCATACAATTTTTATTACATTACACATTTTTAAACGCAAATTTTAAATTTGTAATATCTCCGAAAATATTTGTTTAATTTACATGCTGTAAGGAACCATATTGATCTATATTAATTGCACACTGTATTTAAGGTACTTAATTCGATAAGGATTAATGCCGTATTGCTTAAAATAGCTTCGTAAATAAGCCATTTTCTCACGTAAAAAGTAAACAATAAAAATGGTTAATGTGGGTTATCCCTAAAAGATAAACATATACCATCGCGGAGTTTTTTGTAGACCTTTTTATGGTGTACAATACTGTAGTACATTAATTTGATCTAACTCGTAGGGTTAGGCAGCGTTTTTGCTAATTGCTAAATAAGCCTAAAAAAATAGGTTAATTTACGACATCACGTTAGAAACCTCTAAAATTAGCAATGTTGCTTTAGTATATTATGCATGTATTATACATATAAACCTTCCTCTTGAATCACTCTATCTATTGAAATAAATCGCATCAAAATCCGTTGTGCAGTTTTAAAGATTTAAGTGCACATAAGGATATAGGGACAGAAAAGGACAGAAATATATATATATATATATATATATATATATATATATATATATATAATAAATCTTTTCCTGTATGTCAGAAGTCTAAAAAGAATATATATTCGCCTTTAATGTCCATTGCCATAAAACATTGAAACAATAACCAACAATTGGATTACGACGAAGGAACATCTTCCTGAATTTCTAATAATACTTAATAGGCTTTGGCAGCAAATCAGACAACATAAGTAGTCGATGCCTGTTCTGAGACCATTTTGAGCGTTAATTTAAAGTAACCAAAATATTCTAACGAGTATTATGCTTTCTATAGTTCAAATTATACAATACTAAAAAGTGATAATTATTTGTGGAAAATTATAAAACTAATATGATCATGATTTAAACTCTTCATCAGCAATTTCCTACTAATATCGAATATATAGAGACGGAAACATCATGTAAACTTTACCTAGTTTCTTTAATGATGTGACAGAGATCATTATGTTTTACTGATTGTTTCAATTCTGTCTATTGTTATATTGTTGGCTTATCCATAAGAATATGGTTTATCATTGGATGGAATTTAATATAGTCTTAGAAATTTAGATATTTCATCCGTAAAATTAAATAAAATTTTCTAGTGCTGCGAAAATAAATTTACTTGAACCAGATATCATTCAATAGTCATCGGTGAAGAATGTATATGGTTTCTGGTTCAAAAACAGAATCAACTTTTCATTTGCAAATCTTGCATGAAAGCAGTTTAATTTCTTTAAGTAGATATTGCATATTTCAAAATTAGTGCTAATCCGAAAGAATTCGCATGGTGAATACATCAGACCTATTCAACAAAGTTCTTACAACTGTTTTCACAAACGCCTAAAGCTGGTTGTAATATCTAATTACTAATCTAACCTACAGCGATTAGTGTAAAAATAGTCAAAAATAGGTTTGTGACCACTGGCTAACTCCATACCAATATTGATAGTGCTCATACATACATCTTCCTGAACTTCTTCAAAAATTTTATCTTCAGCTATTTCACCGTATAACTCATTATATTAAAATTATCAGAGCGAATTCGATAATCTTTACAGCACATTTTATTTCACATTATGGTGCAGAGATTTTTATTTGTCATAGTAATACTGCAAAATACATATAGCTCAATTTTGCTGCGCTAATTTTGATGGATGTGTTCAAGATAACGCGCGAGAGTTCAGTGGCGTTTCTGTAATCTGTTTCCTAAGCTAACATGAACTGATACCACCATTGGACAATAAAAATTATCTCAGGCTCAATATAAGAAAACACTCTTTGGATAAAGATGCGCTGAAACAATTATAATATATTTTATGATGTAGGAGTTTTATTTGCGATAGAACAACATTTATCTGCATATTTCCCAAAATGCAAAAAAATTAATTCTATAATAGTAGTTTTATTTATTTTTATAACCTCGTACTTGGTAAACTTGATTTCTAGCTAAGTCCATGCAGCCACAACTACTAATACTACATGTCGATCGATTCTGGTTTGAATACAAAATTAGCTACCGTACCTCTTCAGTTTGAAGTGTTTGTTTTGTTACTCGATACGATTGCTGATTGTATGGCAATATAAATTCTACTTCAAATATTTATACAAAACTTAATAACCTGATTAACATCGAGAAAATTTTGCTACTTATTAATTTATGTCATTATACTATATCTATATAAATACAATATAAACAAAGATTGTGAATTCATTTCGACGAATCTGTGTGTCGTAATTAGCTGTTACATTGCATCGGTAACATTATTAAAAAACTCCGTACACAGAATTTATATCGACAGGCTTATTCACAGAACAACATAGGAATATACCAAGGTAATTACCGATGTTACTAAAGATGTAAACTATCTAAACTATCCGATACAAACATGAGAACTAGTTAAATAAAGAAGGTAAGCCAGAGGGTGGCAACAAACTTAGACGCCTATAGTCATGAAAATATTTAACATTAAGAAGAGCTTAAGAAAGCTTAGGAGATAAACTAATTAATTAGTTAATAGTAATCTATTAAAAGGCACTAGACGATTCAAATCCGACAAAAGTGATTCAGGCGCAAAGCAAGTAAAGCTGGGTGTTTGGAATAACTTAACATGTGGCGACCGAGCTGTTAGAGCAACGTAGAACAATGAATTCAGAATGGTACTCATACTACGGAACTCGGTTTGGATGAAATCCAGCAGGCACAGAAAAGAAAATATTGGCAAATAGTGAAATCGTCAAAAAATGTTCGATAGCTTAGAAATTCATGATTTAGTAATATACTTGAAGAGTGATTCTGATAATGAAGTAACAGTGACTGAATGAAAGTTTTTTGTGGGTTTATGGCCCATTGGTGACAATTACATCATTATAAGAGTGTAAACAATTAAAGATGAGCGTAAAATTAATATAGGACAAGTCATATACTAGATACAGTAGAAAATCATATTATGGGTAGGATTTGTGTGCATAGATATATGTGTAAGTGCAGTGATTAAGTCAAAATTTATAGAGGAAATCAGTAGAATTTTGTAAGAAAACTGGACACTAGAGGTTTCTTTTATTATTTAATTAATATATTGTTTCTAGTCGTTTCCGTCTAACCTACAATTTGTCTTTATGATAACTTAAATCTAGGTATATAACTAGGAAGACCCATCGGTCCTATCTCAGTCTCTGGTGAAATAATGTTTATACATGTCTCTGCGGCATTTTTTAATATATGCACCCACTATAGAACAAAAGATCAGATGGTTTGATTCGTTTGAGTCTGTGTCCTGTTCTGGTGGTATCCAATAGTTACAATATTTCAATATTCGTATGAGAATGTAGTCTTTCCTCATGCCCCCTTGCAATTCTCTTGATTTCTTGACTGACTGTATCTGAAGGTCTCGATGTATGTAATCAGTCCTATAGTAATTGGGTGTACCCACAATACCTCTCAGGACTTTCTTCTGAAAAATTTGTATTTGATTTATGTTACTCTTTGCAGAACATCCCCATAACTAGGTTTTTGTATTTGCTTACATAATAGCAATTTATTATGTACTGCTATTGTGATTTTCTTCCAATTAGCCAGTACATTTTTCTATATTTCAATTCCAGTTCTTTTCTTTTCTTCTTTGTATATTCCTTCCTGCGAAGGTTTGCATCGAAATTCATTCCAAGATATTTAGCGTTGTTGTTATATGGAATGATAGTGTTATTTAATGTTATTGGTGCTTGTACTGTCTGTTTATAGGTAAACTGCACATGTACAGATTTACATTCATTAATTCTTATTTTCCAAGCTTGTGTCCAATTATTTATATTGTCACTTGCCTGTTGTAATTTTCGTGACTATTATCTACTTTTTCACTATTATCTCCGACAGCTATAATCGCAGTATCATCAGCAAATTTAGCCATCGTGATATTTTCCATTTGTGGTATATCACAAGTGTAGAGTAGATAAAGCATTGGTCCCAGTACACTTCCTTGTGGTACACCTGCTTTAGCTCAATTTATTGTAGAGTAAGCTTCTTCTTGTTTAACTCTGAACATACTGGTTGTAATGTATGATTTTAATAGTTCGGTGTGTTCTTTTGGTAGTATTTTCTATAGTTTATGAACAAGGCTTTCATGCCAAACCTTATCGAAGGCTTGTGCTACATCTAAAAATATAGCTGAGCATAATTTTTTACTTTCGTAGGCTTTTTCAATAACATCTGTTATTATGTGGACCTGGTCAATTGTTGAGTGTTTGTTAATAAACCCAAACTGGTGTATTGGTATTAGGTCTTTTCTCACTATAATCGGTTTTATTCTTTTCAACAGGAGTTTTTCAAAAACCTTAGATATTACTCTCAGCAGTGATAGGCTCTATAGGCTATTATTTCATTTGGTGACTTTCAAGGTTTTGGGATCATTATAATTTCCACCATCTTCCAAATGTCTGGGATGTGTTAATCTAACTGCTGTATTGATCAAGTTGATGAGTTTTATAATTCCTTTTATAATTTATATAATTAATTATATAATTTTTGCAGTAATTCTCCTGTTATTTAATTGTAGCCTGGCGATTTTCTGGTGTTAATGTCAGTTTTAATAACTTTGGTTAGCTCTTTCGGCGTGACTAATTCAATCATCGAATTTTTAGCTTCTATGTCCAGACAATTATGTTCAATATTAGCTTCGTATGGTTTGAAAGTTTTTTCTAGATACTCAGCAAATGCTTCTGCTTTTTGGTGATTGCCACGTCCCCAATTCCCACATTGGTCTCTTATAGGAGGACTGTGTAGACATGAGCGCTTTAAATATTTTATGGCTTTCTAGAGTGAGTAATCAGTTTTTTTTTGGTTTTGTTTTTAATTTCCAGTATTTCTCTTTTCAATCTTCGGGTTATATTGTTTAAACGATTTTTATATTCAGGTGTTCTGTTTTGTAGCCACTTTTTTCGTAATTTACGTTTTTCAGCTACCATTTCTTTCATTTTGGATAATTAATTCCTTTAGTTTTAGTCTTAACTTCTGGATTATTATTCCAAGCGGCTTGTTGAATATCAACTACGAATTTCTCTGCTTCACAATTTAATTGTTCAGTTGTCTTGAAGGGTACATTTGGTTGAATTCGTTTGTTCAATACTTCAGCAAATCCTTTCCAGTCTATTCTCTTGTTTGTTAACGTTGGATTTCTTTCTTGTCTTATTATATTTTCACCCAACGTCAGAATCAATGGCGTATGATCTCACCTTAGCTCAAAATTTTTTTCGCCCTTTATATAGTTGTATGTTATATTTCTTACTATGAAGAAATCTATCAGGTCTGGCGGTTTTCTCTTGATCAGTCGGCCAATAAGTTGATTTTCCAGTTGACATGTGACTACATATTAGTTCAGCAACTGCTTTATGCAGTTCATTACCCTTAGTTGGTGACATTCTGGATCACCATCTAGTATTTTTTGCATTGAAATCACCTCCAATTATAAATTTTTCTCCCAGGCTTCTTAGGATATTCAAATAATTTTCCTTTTTTAGAATATATCTTGGAGGACAATAAATTGCGGCTATTGTAACCTTGTATCTGCTTGATTTAATAGATACTGCTGTTACCTAATTTTCTGCTGTACTGAGCCCGGGTTCTTGATGGTAGGAAATGTTCTTTTTTATTATTATTGCACTTCCTCCTCTTGCACTTGACACTAGTGGTAAGAGAGGAAAATAAGAAGAGTTACATATGAAAATGGCTTGACTAGAAAACGTGACATAGAAACTATAAAAAAATTACTTGGATATAAAATTATTATTTAAGTAGATTAGGCTCCCAGGGGATATCACTATAAAGAAAAACGCATTGAGAGCTTTATTTCATATGTGATGTGGAAAATAATTTAATATAAATATAATAAAAGAACACTAATCTACGAACAGTGGTTGTCCAATTAACTCTAATTCAAATCCTTCAGTAACATTTATATTAGAAAAATACGTTATATTTGATAACATATACATATTTGATACATTATATATTTTTGCTTCATTACTTTATTTGCATTATAATTTTGTTACTTCAATACCAAAGTAAAAAAAGGCAAAGTTGCGACAACATTGTGACGTCATAAAATTTGATCACGTGAGGTCACTGTTATTTAGAACGCACTATAAAAGCTATATAGAGTTCATAGTGCTATATAAGGTTGAAAATGCATTATAGTATCTCGAAATCGATATAAAAATAGGCCTTTTATAAAAATCTAATTTTGGAATATTTTGGTGTTCAAATGAAACTTAAACAAAATTCCTGGCAATTCTGATTGGCACCCTAGATAAAATATCGCAAACCGAAAATGCAGAATAAAAAATATTTGATAGCGATTGAAATTCAATTAAACGGAATCATACAGGCCTAATAATTGGGGTAAAACCGCACACATAGCAAAAATTTTATTTCCCGCGTACATATAGGAATAAATATGAAAAGCGTTGAGCATTATAGGGTTTTAAAAATAACAATAATAACAAAATTACGGCTCAATTTTCTGGAAGCGTTCGCGTTTCGTGTAGTTTATTAGTGACTGTTTTTATCCGACCGCAAGTTTATAATTAGTTTATGGGATCGATGTATTTTTATCAGAAATAAAAGTGATCTAATTTATTCCTTTACAATTTTTGTGTTTAACTAACAAACTTATAAACATAACAATTTCTTATTTTATGAATGAGAAATATCAAAAGTTCATGTCTATAATAGAAATATAGAATGGGATTTTAAATAGACATATCCATAACCACGTTTTGCGCGTCCAAATGAATAGACGGTCGGAGGAAATAGGATTAGAAATTTCTTTTCTTTCATTCAGTTTAAAAAGTTTAAAAATAATGAAATATTTTTGTTTTTTTTTTGGGGTATAATTGTAGGAAAATTTGTTGATTGGACGCTATTTTGTTAATTAAGGTAAATATTATTTATGAGTGTTATTTTCCAGGATATGAAGGTCCAAATAAAATAAATTATTTTCCAAAGGATTCTGCTCCAGTGCAGAATCAGTTATTAAAAGTCGTTATTTACTCTATCATTGACAAACTTCAGGAAATCTCTTATGATCTCCTAGATGAAGTTTTCTAATAGGAAGGTTTATTCTTTCTCGTTAATTCGACTAGATGATCATGGACCTAAATGTGGAATAGCATTGCTTAATGAAGATGCAATTCCTAATTGTAATTTTAAAATTAGGCTTTTCAATGAAATCTACATCGATTAATATAATACATAATATGTGTATATTCACAGATCATTTCCCTTAACATGTCGGAAATGAAAATGTGGCTACAACTTAAAGATTAGGTTCATCAGACATCCACCTCAAGGCTTAGCCCAAATTAGAATCTTCTAAAATATTTAGAAGTAAGTACAGGTATTACATACTTTCAAGCAAAGCAAAACTGAAAATTATAACGGATGTTTCTGCACAAATGCTTTTGAAACAGAGCAACACCGAAAAAAGAAAGTACTACCACATATACAGGTAATGTAGCAATAAAAAACTATTATATATATTTTTATGAACCTGCTATTGTGTTATATTATTTAAATGTTAATTAGCGATACCAGGAACCTAATTATATTCGTTTGTGTGAAAAGCTGTTTCTAGATTTTTTAGTTATTGCAAAAGAATATATATATATATAATGAAAATTCTCAGTTAGCTGACAATATAGCAAATGGCGATATTTTTCAAAATGACTAATTGTGCACAACATCTGAGCAAAGGCTATGTAATACGAAAATTAATAACTATTTGTTACTTATTCTGGTTGATATGTTAAAAATGGAATATTCTGAATGGCTACATATAATATGATTAACTAAGTATCTACAAGATATATAAAAATATTTCAAAAATTTTTATAAAACATTTTATTAAAATGTTATTTTTTAATATCCCCTTGCAGTAAACGCAGAATCAGGAAGTTCGGACGAACAAAGCTTGATTACAACTTTATACAGGCATTGTATGTCACTCCATTTTGTGTAGATAAGTTATGAAATGTTATATAAAGACAAGAACATCTAACTTACATTAAAATCCTCTTTTATTCCAATGAAAAAATTAGCGGCTTGTTGAAAGGCGATACAGAATGACATTGAGGGTTTAACTTTATCCCAAATAGCCCAAATCTCTTTCTCTAGACGTCTCAGTCATTACACTACAGACTCTAGTCATAAAACACTGCTTAGTTCCTTCGACTGTGCCCGTAACTACGACTACGAACCCTGAGCTTTCGAAAGAGCATTGTCTCGTCTGGACAACTTATTGCTGCTGTAAAATTAATTCCGAGTATCGCCTGCGCCTTGGTCCGCCAGTTTGCCGTTGTTTATATAATGAGTAACACTCTTACTACCCAAATTTCCCTGGTATACCCTATATGGAACGGTTTCCCAAATTTTAGTATACAGATGATAAATTAAACTACTGCAGTCTGATTTTGGTGGTCGGACCTGAACTGTAAGCTTAAGTCCAAATTGTGTTAGTTCCCAGCAACTTCAGTCCGAATTTAGTGACGTTACACCCTAAATTCTTAAAACGAACTAGGGGTGTTTTTCAAAATTTGAATGTTTCTAAATTGGAATAATCTATAGTTACGTGGCCTTTGAGATCTTCAGTCTACCTTTTGTGTCTTTACAACTCCAATTGTCATACTTTTACGTCAAATTGTCTTCTTTTCTTAATTAAATTGATAATTGGTTGATTGATTGAATATAAAAGAGAACAGCCTTAAAGTACCTTTAGAATCTTAACGACTATGCCAGTTATGAACTGTGAATGTGTTTAAAACACAAAAACTTCTAATATTAATTTAAAATACTATGTAATATACGTATCACGCCTTAGAAATGAGAACAGTTTCAAAGTTCAAATATATTTGTATGCATGTTATATTAACTAATCAATTAATTATTCAAAAATTTTCAAAAAAGGATCAAAAATAAGAGATCTTTATCTGGTCATTTTAAACCGTTTTACTTTATAGATATCACCACCAACTTTTACTTGTCTACCTTTTTACGTCTCTCTAGGCATAAATTATGTATACATAACTAATCTAAATTTATATTAATAACTTAATTATCCTTTGTAAAAATAGTGATAACATTAATTAATATCGTAACACTCAGCCAAAATCGATTAATCTTAAGTGTTATACGCACATTAATTCGAATTGAAGTGTTTTCGAATAATAATATTTTTCCTGTCACATCATCCATTTTTTGAGGGGTGAGATTCATATAAGCTTTAAACAGTATAAAGATCTTCGTGGCTAGATGAAATAAGTCCAGTGTAAAACCATCAGTGGTGTGTGACATTTGGTGTTGATCTCACAACAGAATAACATGGAGAAACCAAGACTGTCTCTAGAAGTGGCTTGTATGTATATCAATTTAACTATCAAAACTAATTTATATCATAACTATCTAAATGTATATATATTTGTATATATATATATATATATATATATATATATATATATATATATATATATAATATTTTAAGCTTTGACTTTTAACTAATACATTTTAATAACACTTATTCCCAATTTCTCACCACATCAAATGATATTAAATATCAATATTATTTAAATTAATTTATTATTATATATTAATTGTTTTATGATATTATATTCATATATTAATATTAATATTAAGCTTAAAATATTAATTAGAATGAAATTGTAATGACAAATTATATTAAAAAATAAGTAATATCTATGGATCCCTTGATTGATATAGTAAATTCAGTTTAATTTACATATTTATCTCTGAAACTATTTATCTTGAACTACATTACGGATTAAGTGATTTTAGTGGGCAAATGGTGTTTTTATGATCTCTAATGACTTTTACTTCAATTAATAATAAATGGTCCATTTTAAATATTTTTGTTCTAAACCGTCCTTGCTTATAATTAGGACATTAAATTTACTTCCATCAAATCATATTTCGTTTCAGTCTATAATAATCTTCTCTCTGTTTGATGAATGAAATAACTTTGGCGTAATATTTTTTTGGGACCACAAATTAATTTATTTAGTTTGCCTCTCTGGTCCTGGTTAAAATCACTCCTGAATATTTTCTTCTATATTCTATAATGCCAGAAAAGAATCACAATTTTTGGTATATTCAAATGATACGAATTGTTGCTCAATTTCTCTGATTTTCAAATAAGTGGTGGCTCTATTCAGGTCAATATATGGCTCAATATACCCACATTATTAATACCACATATAATATGAGACTAATTCATGCATTTCTGTGTAGTTTTTCATATATTTTGCAACTTATAATCGAAGTTTGCGATATCACATAATTGCGCTTATGCTAATAAAATGGTTGATTCCTTCAACGCTTAACTTAAATACACAGATGATTTAGTTCAGTTTATAAAAAAACAATGATTAAAAACAATTCAAAATTATTTTTCTGGTTTGTTAATTTGTAAAAAAATAAAAAGTATATAGTGAAAATATTGAAAGGAGAAACGAAAAGTCTTTAGAGTCTAATGGTATGGCCTCCTAATACTGTATAATTTTATCATAATTTATAGGCCACGTATTGTTTTGTCGAACATTTGAAATTTACTTTTAGATTTTTTTTTAAACATATTCATAACAAAAACAGTTCTCAATAAGTACCTATCAGAAGCAAGAATATCTGTTACAAATATGTTAGAGAGTCCATAAAATAGAACCCTATAATATTCCAAAATAAATATATTGAAGAATAAGAAGCAATTATGAAGATTTCTTTAAAAATAAAGACATTTGATTATGACTACGTTCAAATTTCAACAATCAGCCCAATAAGGAATAAATATCTTTTTTATTTCCATTATATAATGATACGTAGAAGATTGATTCAATAAGTAGTATTTTGTGTAAAATTATAATCTTAACTTAATGAATATTTTATATTATTATAAATAAAAATTGTGAATCAGGTCGAATGGTAGTATACGCGATATCACACACATTTTACTGTACACACAACTAACTGCGCATTGCAACACCCTCTCAAAATACTCTGAATCACTCTCTTTATGAGTTCAGAGAGGATATAGTTCTGCAGTTTTTCATTAGAGACATAATGCCGGGCATCAACGGTAGTGCGCTGTACTTTTTAAGACATATACATTTTGGAAATTAAATTATTCGACGTGATAAGACGTGAAAATCAGTGAACTGGAGAGAACGAATAAATTCAGATTACAAGATGATATAGATTACAATGGTTTGGACATGTTTCTTGAACGAAAGGGGATCGAATTCGTATTAAACTTGTGAATTGAGAAAAGAAAACATCGAAACTATTTAAAGCCAGAAAGGTCCTAACTGATGGTGAACAGTGGCGAGATTTTATTAGTTATGATATACCTGCTGTATCAATAGCAACATGGTGATTGGTAACCTTCAGACGTCATACACATATATGCTCTATTCTAACCAAACTCTGCCAATAATCAATCTTCTTCCAGCACACAGTTTTCATTAAAGGTTTGAAAAACAATGGAAATGATTTAAAAACGACAATTAAAATATTCCAAGTTCTTTGATATGAACACATTCACGCAACCGACGCAAAATATACATATACCAAATATAATATCAAATAACTACTAATAAAATAAAGGTAAATTTATAGAATTTAAAATATGTATGTAGAAATGTAACTTTGTTACAGAAATAATAACTTTTCGGTAAAAATGTACCAACAGGTTAATAAAAATAAACGGAAATCGTTCCATAGCTGTGCGTTTGGACTTTTATTGCAAGAAAATGCGTGACTCTAATAAAAAGCGATCTGTTCTGGATGTTGTTCTCCGATCCTCCCGGTATTTTACCTTTCTCCCACTCCCTCTCTCACTCTCTCTTTCCGTCTCTCCCTATTTATTGTCTTGGACAACAAGTAGGATTTTTTATAACGTAACAGGAGGCTTTTACAGCAAAACTTTGATTTCGCTAACTTTTTCGTTATGTCTTCTAATTGACTGAAACGATCCTAAAATACGGTATCAGATAGGTATAAAACGGGATCAATATAAATTGGTACCATAAGGAATTATCCAGTTTAATGTCAGACAAGGGAGAATTATAGCTGTAATATAGAAGACAAAGAAAGTAAATTAATAGAAGCTTAAAATAGAGAAGCTATTTGTTGAGAGTGAGTTCAAATAGGAGAAAAGACCACATATTACTGATTGAAAAATCAATAAACCGGGCATTTTTGGAAATATGGAAAGGGATTTTTAGTTGCAAAAATTAGATCAAATTTCAACATATTTTCTCTCAACTACTATACATTTATATCAACAATTGTCCAGTTTGTGGATCCCACCAATGTAGTGGTTCTGGCTAGCTTAACTGTCCAGAAAGTGTCCATAAACATAAGCTATTACCTATTCGTAACAGAAATGTTCAAAGATAAGAAATACCTATAGTTATTCAGTTGAATAAACTTGATGTTGAAGTGATTCATTCGTATTATTATCAGTTGCATAAACGACTGTAAAGCTGAAGCAAATATTTTTTTGTCATCTTTTTATATTAGCTTGCTTCGAGCAGGAGTAAAACCACTACTTAGCCTCTTATTTTGATAATGAAGCAACCTACAAAAAACTAACAGGTGAACTGAAAAGTGCCCGGCCTGACACATAGGTGGAGCTACTAGGATTAAATCCATAAGTTTTTTAGTTAGCCCTAACTCTCAAAGGATGGGCGTGTAAATTTGACAGCTGTCTGATCATTAGTTTGTGAACTATAGCATTTTGAGTGAAGCAACTTTTGTTATTGTTAAAAAATGGATAAAAAGGAATTTCGTGTTTTGATAAAATATTGCTTTTTGATGTGAAAAAATACAGTTGAAGCAAAAACTTGGCTCGATGACGAGTTTTCCGACACTGCCCCAGGAAAATCAATCAACAAGGATTGGTATGCTAAGTTTATACGTGGTGAAATGAGCACCGAAGACGGTGAACGCAGTGGATGCTCAAAAGAGGTTGTTACCGACAAAAGCGTTTAAAAAATCCACAAAATGATTTTGAATGACCGTAAATTAAAACTGAATGAAATAGAAGACATTCTAAAGATATCAACTGAACGTGTACATCATATCATTCACGAATATTTGGATGCCGCGAGAGCTTACTTTTGACCAAAAACAATGACGAGGTGATGATTCGGAGCAGTACTTGAAGATGACCAAGCAAAAACCCGAGTTTTTGCATCGATATATGACAATGGATGAAACATGGCTTCATCATTTCACTCCAAAGTCCAATCGACAGTCATCAGAGTGGACTTCACACGATGAACCCGATCCAAAGCGTGGGAAAATGCAACAGTGGGGTGGCAATGGAATAATTTTCATTGAATATATACCTTGAAAAAGAAGAGCCGTCAACAGCAACTATTACATAGCATTATTGGACCGTTTGAAGGACGAAATCGCCGATAAATGGCCGAATTTGAAGAAAAAGAAAGTGAGGCTTCACCAAGACGATGCACCGTGTCACAAGTCAGTGAAAACGATGACAAAAATCCATGAATTGATCTTCGAATTGCTTCCTCATCCACAGATCTGGCTCCCAGCGACTATTTTCTGTTCTTAGATCTCAAAAGAATGCTCGCTGGGAAGAAATTTTTATCCAATGAAGAGGTGAAACTGAACGCCGAAACTGAGGCCTATTTTGAAGCAAAGGACAAATCGTATTACAAAAATGGTATGGAAAAGTTATCACATGTGTATCACCCTTGAAGAGAATTATGTTGAATTAAAAAACCAATTTTGCGAAAAAAATGTGTTTTACTATGGTAGGCCGGGGATTTTTCAATTGACCTGTTGCAACTTTAAAAATCAAACGTTAAAAAAATTAAACCCCGAATTTTTGGAAACGCAAAAAAGAGGATATAAATTTCCAAGATGTTACTTTAAATTCCCGTATATTTTCTCTCAACTACTATACATTTATTTGAACAATCTTTCAGTTTATAGATCCCACTAATATAATGGTTTTGGCCAACCTAACTGTCCAGAAAATGCTCTTCTGCAGCAGCTGATAACTATTCGCAACAGAGGGAATGCCAGTAGTTATAAAATTGACGAGAAGAGCTCAATCTGGCAAATAAGCTTAATGTTGAAATAATTCCTTTGTATCAGTTGCTATTGCATAAAAGACTGTAAAGCAGAAGCTAATATTTTTTAAATCGCTTTCAATATTAGTTCGCTTCAAGCAGGAGTGAGCAGGAGTGAATTACTTAGCCTCTCATTTTAATCAGGAGCATTGTTGAATATCTAAGACTCTTCCATGGTAATGAAACAGTGCACAAAACAATTTTTAAAGTCTCATTCGGACCTATTTTGGTCTCATTGCTTGTAAGTATGAAGTAAATTGTACACACAGCCTGCTTGTGTCTTTAGAGTTTTAAAATTTCATTTCATTTCATTATGAAATTTTGCTTATGTTCGTATATAACTTGATATATCAAATATCGTCGAAATTCGTTTCTTGAGCTTGGAAAAATAACTCAGCATTATATTGTATCAAATAGATGGCTATAATATAATGTGTACGATCTAAGAGTGAATATTAAGCGTACTTTATCTTTTAAAACCTAAAAAAAAAATTTGTTTTGTGTTAGTAAGATACTACTACTACACTACCTACTAACTACTGTAAGATGTAATATTGGCTAAGACTTGTCATAATTTCATCAGATTAATAAAGAATCAAGAACTTTGAATCAATATATCTTTTGATTTTAACCTTTTCCTATTACACTAAAAATATTCAGCTATACCCTACTAAAGAAATATATACGGGAGCACTAATTTCAGACTACAGCTTGAATTAGTGCCATAATTCTGCATGAAATATTAGATAAGGTATTAGAAAAGTATTAGATATAAGCTACATTCACTATATAGTTCCATTAATAAGTGTAAGCTGCGAATATATTGATAAATATGTATATTCAAATAGTTAAAAAGAATAAAACTATATGGCACGTAAAGCAACACAAATATTAAGTAGACATCTGAAATATGACTTGAGGACCAAAACACAAAAATACTTGCATCATAATATAGAGAGTAGTGAAAAAAGATCTACTTAATATATAAATTCGAAGCAACATTTTTTGTTGATTTGTTCGCAACCTTTTGAGGGAGCAGTTTTAGTCCACTATATATCCTCTTCCGCGATTAAGACATGTTGCCTTTGCAATTATTTTATTGATTAATGCGGAAAAAATGTTAAATGAGGGTTATAGAACGAATCAGCAAGTCGAAATGTATTATTACGGTATTTCAGTTTTACCATGCATATCTTGAATATTGAATTTATCTTGCTTTTTATATTGTAGTTCAGTCAACATGGTGGGATTCCGAAGTTGGATTGTCAAACTGGAACAGTCCCGTTAACCACTATAAAACGCGTTACTCTTGGACTATGATATGGTACAAATAGTCATCGTTTCTTTCGTCCGCTGAGCCCTGTCGGTAAAATATTTACCAAAGTTTTAACATTCTAATATTTTATATAAGTTTAATAAGTTTTACTTTTTAATAATGAAGTTTTAACTTACCGCCTAGTCGTTCATTGGCCATTAAGATGTAGGTCTAAATTTAAGCAGACCACAATATCTGGCGCATAAACAATTCGATATATTATGCTAAGAATCATATTAATTAGATTTTGGGAATGGGACAGGTGAACGCTGAGAATCTATGGCAACCAAGTTGTTATGGCGGCGCTTGATTAACCTGGCGTTTATTGTTCAGCCTCTAGTACCAAATTATCATCGAAAGTTACACGGTTGTGCGGCACAGTTTAATGATTAGCCTTACACATTCGGTACATAATAATAATAACAGGTTACCTTGCGCCTATATTGAACGATATGGAGGTATATGAAAAGTAATTCCAACAGAGTAGCTTTAGGTACCACACAGGGTACGTCAGGATGGAAATTCTGCATAAAGGAAGAAATTGTCAAATAAGCGATGCCAAGTAAAGTTTATTGAAGTCACAGGTGTAAGCCAATACGCCGCAATCAATCCACGTCCCTACTTATAAAGATACGCATGAGTCCTTCAAATACAAGATAACGTTGTTATTTTACAAATAACCAATAGTTTTGTTTATTACCAGAGTACCAAACTCAAATAAATGACCAATAAGAATCTAGGAACCCCTTTCCCCTCATTAAACTGTTTCTCTTTCATTCACATTTTTCCAGTTTCTGGCACCGTTTATCCCGTTTCCCTCATATATCTTCCCATATCAATATATTCGTGAAACACTATAAAAACAAGGCATGCTAGCCAACTTGCGAAACTAAAACCTTCTACCTGGTTTAGATATGTGAATGGCACCTTTGCCAATGTCATCCAATTCATATTCATCACCAATTGGTTTATCCTTTTAACCCGCGATTTCGTTTCACCAAATATTAAACAATATTCTTAATTGTTTATACACTTTATTCTCTCATTTTAATTCTACGTATTATGCTAGAAGACCTATTTTCTATTTCTACAAGCTGTTTCTCTAACTAACACATTTCTTGAATCTAATTTAACCTAATTTTTTATTGCATTTTCTAAGTAATATACTTTGTCCAAATCCCCAATCATTAAATCATGAGCATCATTCAAATGTATCAAATATATAAGGGCATTTTTAAATTTCAACCAATACATAGAACTTCCATTAAATCTAATAACTGGCTTAGTCGGCAACTTAGGCATTGAAATAGTAATGGGAATTGGTGGTTTCAAAATATATATTTGTTTATTTTGACTAATCGAATGTGCCTAAGCTCTGTGCGCTTCAAAAGAAAGTTAATGAAGTATCTCCCAATAAGTTAATTAACATACATTTTTAAGTATTCATTGGCTAATGCCTTTTCGCTGCTTATTGTGACAAAAATGTGTTCCTTTTGCTTGCTTCTAATCCAATACGAAACTAAAGATCTTCAACTATTTTGGACGATTAACTGATAATTTGGATGATAATAATCGAAGCGCAAGGATAAAATAATATCAACGCTAACATGAGATATGGACAAACGAGTCTGTCAGACTGGAACGAACACTGAATGGTCTTGATATTAGTCACAACATTCAGTTCAATAAAATTGAGTTGCTAGCAACTCCACGGAACTATTTTAAGAGTAACCACTCAGAAGGTTTTGAGATCTACAGACAGCAAAACAATTTAAACAAAGACCAGGACTAGAAGATCACTGTGTCTCAAAACATGGTAAAATAATACAAAATCTACTCAACAAACGTTGACCCTGCGTAGAAGATAGAGAATGCTAAATTAAATACCTTGGCATGCATTTAGACGAGCGTCTAACTTGGAAGAAGCACTTACTTGCAACAAAATCAACTTGAACTTAAATTATCTAAAATGTATTGGCTCATCGGGCTCAAATCCATGTTATCATTATTTAACAATGTATTACTGCAACTATGAGGTAATGAATAGCTAGCAATTCTAATGTTTCTATCATTCAACGGTTTCAAAATAAAGTGTTGCATGAACTAGTGCTAGAATCTATAAATATATTGCAATTTAATTAAGTGATTTTTATATGTCACGTATATAACTGTAATAATACGAAATACGTATTACCCACTGAGCAGATTGTTAAATAATTAAGGGTAATACATTTAAAAAATTTAGCACACATCCCCTCTGCCTTTTAATTATGCAACACAAAATATATAATCCAACTTATTACGTAATATTAGAGAAGATATTCAAGTAATACTAATTAAGAGTATCTAAGAAATGAATATTTCTAATGTTTCAGTTGCGCCCGACTCTAACGAAAAATATTTGGCCGAAAGGACCATCGAACGACTTCAGAAAGAAGAGATCCAAAGACGTAGCAAAAACGAAAAGTACAACTACATAGAAAAACAAGAGGAGCCAGCGAAAGTCAGTCAGTTTGCGGTGAAAAAACGAAAAGAACTGGATCCTAATGGCCCTCCAGATAGTCGAAATATAGTTCGTTATATTATGTTTTTGATGGGCATCGTACATATGTTGCCGCTAATTTTTTTTATGACGGCCAATGAAGTAAGTGGTATTATCTTATATGATTGAACAATAAAAATACCTATATATTGTTTTATTCTAACAATTGTTAGAGGTTATGTAAACATATTAAAATATTTAATCATGTTGATTAGTAATTAGCAACTTTATTTACGTAGATAAACATTATAATCATGCACAATTGACTAACGTCAGATCTGATACTACTCAAGTTATTTAAAAACTATTAGAATGTTTTTTATTATAATATTGCTATTTTCAAAGATTGAACCGATGGCGCTAAATTTAAATATTATATTTATAATAATAGTGATTTGACACTAATAGTGACAATGTTTACTTTTAGATGTTTTCCATTAGAATAAAGTGAACGTACTTTACGTAACTATTTCAATAACATTTTTATAGTCCCCCTAATAAAACAGCTTCCAGTGCACGTCGTAGATGACGTCGAGTATGCTGCCAAATGAAGTTTGTAAAAATGTTAAGTTTATTTTAAACTGAGGGCGGATTTGTCCTTTTCATTTTACTTCTAGTTAAAAGGAGACAGGATTCTGTCTGATGCGTGGGAACATGTAACCGAATCAGTCAATAAAATTCTATCTGTGTTGGTACTAGTGGACTCTGTTGTCAAGTGTCAAAAATTCTTCAAAACATTAGCGATAATTATTGAAGATTACAAACCAACAAAAATTTCCAAGTTAATGCGACAACACAATATTGTGACGTGCATTGGCCATTTTATTGAAGCGAATTTATTTTCCATTTCTCTTATATATCTATTGCGTTGTTTATGGAATCAGGATTCAATAATACGTACTATATATTTGT
The DNA here is from genome assembly GCF_030347505.1 of Rhynchophorus ferrugineus. Classification (NCBI taxonomy): domain Eukaryota; kingdom Metazoa; phylum Arthropoda; class Insecta; order Coleoptera; family Curculionidae; genus Rhynchophorus; species Rhynchophorus ferrugineus. The sequence continues at coordinate 80,685,956 of NW_027472580.1, read as the reverse complement.
TTTACCCTGTTAGTTAAAATATACGATAGAAAATTATCTTTGATTTTAACTGATAAATAAGGAAGCAGTGATGATGAACTGATATACAATTGCATTTTTAGTCCAAACGAGTGGTAGATATTTCCCATCAATTTAGATCTTTCCCAAATCGTACAAAGTCTTTCAGCTGATATGTTATCGTCTTATAAACTCCTAGTCGGCCTTTTCTGATCAATTCATTTGCTCAGTGTGTCCGATTTTTGGTCCTAACGTCTCGCAGTTAACGTCTGACTGCTTTCTTGAAGTCTTGTTTATTCTCAAATAATCAGAAAATTCATTTTCATATTTTTACCGTGACAATACGGGATAATTTCCATGCGTTTGATTTTTTTCACACTAAAATCAAATAATTAGAAATGCTTAGACTGGGTATCCTAGATCCCGCTGGCCAATATTTCATTGGGAATAAGAATAAAAATATCCTATACAATATTTTTATAAACATCAGTTTTAATTGAAAATTTGTTACCCCAAGGTGTTATGCATTTGTTATATACAAGAGCCTTGAAACTTTGAATCCAAAATAACTAAAAAACTGTTAAACTATTTCTGTTTTAAATATAAATTTAAGCCATAAGAACAAAATGCATAAAAGTTTAACCATACATCTAATTCATTATCTTATTTTCAACCTTAAAAATACGACTTTTAACCAAATTGAAATACAACACCGAAGCCCTAACAATGTTTCCAGTTTTGTTTCGTAGTTTTCCAATTAATTTTCCAATTTGTTTTTGTTTCCTTTCTTTTTAAAGGTCTTATCTGGACAAAAAATCTATAACTTTACAACAAAGCTATTATAGGGCGTTGTTTCTCTAGAGAAACCAATATATTTTCCATAATATAATTTATATTTTCTATTCCATTGTTATTATTTGCATGTGAACTATAAAATGCGTATATTAATTTTTAATTTCGATTTTTATTAATATGTTATTTTTAGAGCTGATTGTCAGACAAGGATGTCCGATTAATAAAATCAATTATATGTAATATATTTAGTGAAGTACCTTTATTGTGTGCTAATAATTATTTAATATTATTTTATGGAATAATAATAATATTTACAATAGAGGTACTTGTTATCGAGAGCTAATATTTTAAAAATGATAAGAGTTATCGGTTAAGAGTTATTTAAATTATATACACAATTATAATTGTATCTTACAAAAAAAAACGAATTCCATAGATCACTACCTGTTAAAAACTTTTCAATATTGCTCAAATTTCTAAATTTCTATACAGACCATTTAAAAATAGTATTAACTAAAACAAAATGTACATTTTATCGATCGAAACAGCATTAAAATTCTTCTTCAAAAAACTTTATATTTTTCAGAATCTGAGGTTCGGAACCCTGATTTGTAATCATCTGTAACCGTGATAGTTCAAAATTAGGAAAAAGAAAAGAAAGTTTTGAAAACTGTATACTACTCCCATGTTCATGTTTTTAATATGGACGATAAGTTTTCAAATATATTTGTTTGCATTTCGTATTTCGTTTGAACCTTGTTATGTTCATTACAAACATTGTGCCATTATAAAACTTACAGCGTACCAAAATAAGTAATTTAAAAGCAGCAGATGAGAATGCACTCTTCATAATTCAATTTTCATAAAGAAATTCACTACACTATACATAAAGGGCTATGAAATTAGAAAAAATTAGAATAAAGCAAAAAATACATTTTACGCTTCTTTGATATATTCCGTAACAATTTTAGATAAAATGAATCGTACTGTATTTTGCTTTGCCTTTATGCAGCATTTTATAATATCCTTTGTGTCAATAGCTTTACATCGATAAAAAAATCCAGCAACCGTTTTTGGGTCAGAACTATGTTTTAATTACTGATAGATAAATCTCTAACAGATTTTCTAAATAAATAACAGAATACTAAATAACTAATTTATATATTTTTAATATGTATTATACAATCAACTCAGACCATTACTAAAATATTAGATATTTTATTACAGAATAATTTTATTTATTAGAAACAGTAAAGTATGTATAGTATATATTTATCTACATTAATTAGTAATTAAACAAAGATTACCTGCCTAATTAACATAAATTAATATTTCAAAATTATAATAACACGTACCATATCAATGCCAAGCATCATTTAGAGTGGAGATATAAAATCAACGGCATCTTAAACTATATATTTTGAAAGAACATTTCACCAAAATTTAACTGTCATATTTAATAGACAATTGGATGCAATATGAAAAAAAGACGAAGCTTGTAGAAGAAATAGAGCACAACACCTCAAATTTATCTTCCTTTACTTTGAGCTCTTTTTAGACACAGCTCTAAAACTTATTTTAAAGGAAATTATTTTTTGCAAATAAAGTATTTTCTATGTGCCATGTGAGGATATTTTTCAATTATTGTAGAACTCTATTGGGATCCATTACTTGCAGGATAGTTGTAATCTATGTTATCAAGTTGAGTTATCAATGATAACCCTCTTAATAAATTGTAGATCATTTTAATGCACAAACTATGCTATTTATTTACGATTTTTCACAAAGATCTTTAATATATTTATATTTTAACTTGAATGTACCGACTACCTTAATGTCTTGGAGCTTCATTATTTATAGCTTTAATATAACCCATACAATTCATAATTTTTTATACATCCTATTCCTTTAAAATTCCCTTTTAGCCTTTCTAGTTATATAGATAGTCTGCTTCTTTCAATATCTAGTTGAAAGACAACTTTCAAGAGGCTCCTTTTACCGTAAAGAATCACTTCTTTTTCAAACTTTTTTTTATTATATTACAACATGTTTTAGTAACAGAAATAATTAACTGTAAGTTAATAATAGCACACGCCTAGCTAATTTCTACTTCAAATTAGATTATTTTCAAATTAAAATTATTTCGTACCATAAATAATTTGCTGGTGTATATTAAAACACTAAAATTAATTCATATTCCTAGCATATAGCTTGCATTACTCGAATTTTTAAGAACACGCATTATCTTTCACATTTTTAATGAGAATATCAGTATCAGCAAAATTTTTAATGATTATAATTTTTATAATTTTAGTACCCATATCAATTTAAAACAAATAATTACGTACAATAAGCTTATTACAAGAAAATCAAAATCTATAAAAGAAATACTTTGCTTGTTGAGACATAATTATTTACCTAAGAAGAATTTAAAATAATCTCCAAAAAATATCCAATTTGTAATATAAGCATCCATCCGGTAAAAACCATCCAGTATGATGAAAAAACAAAATGATGATCTCAACTCACGATGTTTTATTTTCAATAATTAAATAACTTTTTAGGTTATTTACATTGAAATATACGCTTCGTAATGTATATTCGTATAAAAATGGTATTCGTGGAACACGGGTTCCCAAAATGAGAGTTTTTATAATTTTTTATAGCACAGCTGAAACAACAAGTACAAGGATTAGTTTTTTTTTCGGTTTTATTTTTGTACACACGATATAACAACAAAATCTTATATAAGTAAAAAAAAATATATTATTCCTGGTTAATTTAAGTTGTTATTGTTACTTATAAATATAGCTGTCCAAATAATAAAAAGGTTAAAAAGGTCTGCGATCCAAAGATTAGTAATTAGTTGCAAAATAATCATCTCAGTTCTCTGATCTTGCTTTATCGATGAAATGCTGTCACTCAGCATCAAAATCTCACAAATTAAATTTGGATAAAGTTATTTTAATGATAATACTACTTCATACACGGGCTGAGATATTAATATATATATATATATATATATATATATATATATATATATATATATATATATATATATATATATCGGCTTTGATTTCTTATGGTTATCATATAATTGATTAGTAATAAAAATTACATGCAAATTATAAATAAAAATTCTATTATATTGTGTTAGTATGGATTTCAGCTATATAACATTATGTTGGCTAAACATATGAATTGATAGTAATATTTTCATCTTTTAACGGTTTTAGTGGAGGTTAGGTAGGTTTTATGTTTTATCTCTGAATTATTTCAATTATTTTGTTCCTAATTTATTATATATTTTCCATGCAATGTACTTCTTATTTTCGTAGCCTTATACCATTTCCAATTTTTTATACATTACTTCAGAAATCTCATTTTCTGCCACGCTTTTTTAAAAATATAACTACTAAAAAGATTATCTCGTGCTTGCATTTCCTTTATATATTATTTCATTTAAGGTGTATTATTCCAGGACATTTCCCTTCATCACTATGTAATATTAGCGTTCATATTTTATAAGAATGACTTAAGTTCAGATAAAAAACTGGGGATGTACGTGTATTAGACCGGAAGATTGAGTAATTTTCATAAACGATAGTCCATATTCAATCATTAAAATATTAAATGAAACAGTTAAGACAATCATCTAAAGCCAAAAGGGCGTTTCTTTTAAAAAAAATTATATATGGTCGAAAATATTGTAAGCACAAGGAACATTGTCTAGTGAAAATAACGTAATGGTTTTATTTAAACATTTCTATAGAGAGTTGTATATTCTTTGTATGTAAACATTTCCTTGGCAGATCCTCACTGTTATGATGCAATTTATATGATACAATTTTTGTTTTATTTATTGACTAGACATTTGTATTGTTTAACAATGAAAATCTATTTGTAAACCTAAAAATATATTTAAAAAAGAGCAACAGACGCACTTGAACCAACAACCAAATTAAAAGTACACTCAATTTAAAATACCTAACAGATTAAAAGAGACTAGTTGGTGTGAGTGAGTGGAAACGTCACGTAGGCTTTAGCGACATCATTTGGCGGTTGATTAATTCCTAATCTGTAACCAATTTCAACATCCAATGCCCTTAATTATGACGCATTAATATTCCAAAGAACCCACCACGCTACGTTACAACCCCTAATTTTCAGCGAACTATGTCGAATAATATTTTGATAATTCCAGCGTTCACGTGCGTCCTGACATTTCAACGCCGATGGAAATTATCGGTCCAAATGAAACCCTTACATTTTCTGAACAATCGAGTTCAGTAAGTATTTTTATATCAAATATTGTAATCAAAACTAACTGTTCGTGTAAATTATTTGTATTATGAATTAATATTTGTGTCTATATATCTGCCATATCTATATATTTATATATGTTTACATGTGAGATGTGTTTAATCATCCGTTGCTGATAAAATTACGGCAATGCCGCTATCCTCCACTAATTCTATAATGTTCATTCGGATTTTGTTATTTTAAGATGTTTCCTTAATGTTTTATAAATAACTTGTTGTTTCAGACTGCAACTTATCTCAACATCCGTTATAATATCAGAACTGTTATCGTTGGTTATTTGGTCTGGCACTGTATGATCCCATTAATTTTATAGCTGTTTTCCAGAATATACTGGTATATATTCATAATGTGAAATGTTCTTTGCTCAAACAACTTGATGTCCGAAAATATTGTTTTTAAATATATTAAAACTAATAATATTCGTCGATTGTCCGTTATGTCGTATGCCACATTGTTTGCACTAAGAGTAACATCTTAAAGGTCATCCCAGGATACGTTCCGTCTTGCTTATGAACAATAACAATTGATAGCAGTAGAATATTTCCTCATATCTTGTTGCTTTAATTTGTTCTTAATATACTCTATGACAATTAGAATTAGAAAGTCTGGGTATAGGTAATTTTTCTCATAGTGTCTGGCTGCATTCACAGTGCTTCTTATGACTTAAAACCATATGTTCATAAAGGTTTTAGTATTTGCTTGTACAGCAACAACTTACTGTAGGAATAATTTAATTTCCATTCAAATAATTAACACCCTTTTTTGATTTTAATTCTAGTTCTTTCCTTTTTGATATGTTCTTTCCAACAAAGTTTGTATTAAGATTAATTCTAAGTTACTTAACATTTTCCTTGTAAGGGATAATAGTGTTACTCAGATTTATTAGTAAACGAATACTTTGGTTGTAAATAAACGCAACATGCGCTGATTGATTCTCGTTGACTTTTATTCTCCATGTCTGACTCCATTTAATTGTATCATTACTTGGGCAGTTTTCTGATAGCTTCTCCGATATTGTTTACAATAAAAGGTAATGCAGTGTCAGAAAATGAAGCTATGGTGAACTTTTCAATTTTGGTATATCACGTGTATAGAGCAGATAAACTACGAGACCAAAAACACTGCCTTGTGGTACACCTGCTGTTTTTTCTTTTTTTTTCTGTGATTATTGGATAAGTTTTTTGTTGTTTAACATCTTAACAGAGATATCAGAGATATAGGACTTTACGAGTTAATTGCATCGCTTCTGTAACATTTTCTGTAGTTTCTAAATGCGTCCCTTATGCCAAATTTATTTCATTAATTTATTTAACGATTGAGTTACGTCCAAAAATAAAGCTGATTATACTTCGTAGACTTTTCCAATAATGTCTGTGATTCTAACAATTGTTGATGGTTGAACTGATGCACACGTATTATATTTGTTCTATCTAATATTAATGTGCAATATGATAATAAACTTTTTAACAGAGGTTTTTAAGATAATTTTATTAGTTAAGTAAAACTTCATTAATATAGTAATATAAAAAAAAAAGTAGCGAATTGTTATTACAGACGTGGGGTATAAAATCAGTGACACTGTAAAAGTGACGCTGGGCACAATAATCAGAGCATGTTACTTCTTAAGCAATTGGAATTCGGTGAAATTATTAAAGCTTGATGAAACTCTAAAACTCAACCGATATTTGCGCTGTTATCAAAAAGATGGCCATAATATATTACTAAATAATGAAACAACATACTTAAACTTAACAACAAATTTCAACATGATTATACCTAATATACAGTGTTATTTATAGATACATAAATACTTCTGATCTTTTATAAAATATGGCTTACATTTTCGATTAAAAATAACTTACAACTCAGAAATGTTTTGCATTGATATCATACTGTGATCAATAAATAATAAATCTTTTTTAAATGTGTTATTTACTGTGCCATTCAAAACAATTTTCTCCTTCTATAGGAAGAGAAATTTCGGTTTTTTGTTTGATCTCACATTCTGACACCAGAAATAATCAATAATTCAAAACAATCTATCTACTCAGCTAATTTAGAAAGTTCATATTCACGTGATGAAAAAACTAAGAATTATTGGGCCATATTTATCTGTTTGTTAAGTGGTGCAATGTAGTTCATTGTAGAATAATGATACTATGAATAATTCTACGATTTTGAGATTTTACCTTTTTTTTTCACTGTAGTATGAAAATCTCTTTAGGAAGGATTATTTTTCAATTTTAAACATTCTTTAATAATGGAACTGCTTTCCAACTGCTCAAAAGCTGCTTTTATACAAGACAGGTAGCTTGCAAAGTAAATAGTATTAGTTGGTTTCACAAAATACACAATTTTGATTACTACATATAAAAAGTCTACTATTTCCATATTAGCTTCCTCTAGTAACTACAGATTATTTCACTTATTTATTTTGATCATTCTAATATAAACCGATTCATAGTATTAAGATTTGTTAAATTATTGTAAATTTATTGTCTTTAACATTTGAATTGTCGATATTTAAATTTGTTTTTATTAACATTGTGTTATTTAAAGATTTTTTTTCTGGTGCAAAAATCCAAAAATAATATATTTTTGTTTTCGTCAACATATTTTATACGTTTTTAATGTACGTATAATAAATGTATAGTGAATGTTTTTTTGAAATAATTTTGGGCTCATTATTTTTTATATGGTTACAGTACTGGATGTACAAGTTTCGCAATGTTACATCGAACAGCACTGACGCAAATGACAGAACATATCTCCAGGCCAATTTCTCTTCACTCAATCATCTGATCACCGTAGGACCTAGTACCGCATTCTCCTTTATGATGATGTTTGTTGGGCACAAAGTTAAAGCCAAGAGTAGGATTATAGTAACACTGATTTCTCACTCGGCAATATTCGTTCTACAGACGATCTTCGTTAAAGTTAACACAGATAATTGTAGGTACAATTCATTTACTTTATTCCCATTATTGCTAATCTATATACATTTGTTTCAGGGCAGATTGGTTTCTTTGCATTGACCGTATGTTTTATGTTGGCAATTAGTTGTTCGATGTCATTTTCCAGTACCGGAAATATGACAGTGATATCGAAATTTCCCGATGAATATATGAAAATTTACATGGTGGGCGAGGGAATTTCTGGATTATTCACTGCGATACTTCGATTGATCTCAATAGTGTGTTCACCCTCAGTTGAAGGAGCAGCTTTTATTTATTTCGGCACTGGGACTGTAATAATGACGATATCAGCAGTGTTGTTCCAACTGGTCACTTACAATGAGTTCTTCAGGCAAGTTTATAATTTGTTCCCCCTAAATAGTATCCAATACGTTACCGATACCACAGGTATTACACCAAAGACATGAAAGAAGATACCCAAAGACGTATACCTCGCCTACGTGAATTTATAGAGGTAGCTAAATACACATGGCCACTATTACTGCTTATGGTGATTGGTATGCTTAACCCTGGAATGTCGATATCGAGCTTGATTGTGTCTGAATACTATGGAACGGATAGTGAATGGGGAAGTAAGTTCAAACATATGGTTCAAAAATATATGTATTTAAAAAGCACAGAAAAAATATAGGACAAAACTACTAATTGTCTTATACTAAGACGGCGAATTAGATATGAAGCTTAAATAACATAATTGGCACACTTAATACATACAACCAATTTCTGATTAATTAAGATACTGAAAGGTTTAGTTATAGCTAGGCGACGGAGTCTTTAAATGCTCAGCTTCCAGTATCAATCCTGCAAGCCATCTAAACTTATGAGGATGTTTATTTTCAGTTTACATCGAAAAAACATCAGCATTTATTGGTTTAATCGTATATTTTCAACAGCTTAAAGAGCTATTTTCTTTAAATCAAGCAAAATATATTATGTTGGCTCATAATTCACACGTTTTCTCTAAAAAGACTCTACCAAAAAACGATACTTAAGAAAATGAAGAAAGTTTCGCGAAAAAAAAAATTAATCGATATTTCCTAATAATTGTTGATTTGCTTATGATGCCATTTTTTTTGTAACTTTACATGTAGTTCATTCACCCACTTGGAAAAATATCTTACCTGGTACTAGTGATTTGTCGATGGTGAATATTCGGCTTCACAAAGTATTATCAACAGTTATACAGATATTTAGAAAAAGTGTTTAATAAGCTTAATTATTGTTAGGTATAAAACACATTTTTTCAAATAGAACACAAGTTGTTTTTGTTAAATCAAGTAGATCAACAAAACTTATGATTTTGTGAAACATTAATTAAGTTCACTGGATTGAGTTAGATAAATATATTTAATAAGCTATAGATAATAAAGATATCTGCCAAGGCTATTACTCGAGGCTCGGTCAATATTTACTGATCTTACCGAATTTAAGAATATATACGAACAGCTAGGTGTAATTTTTAGTGATCATTAGGACGATTCCCTAGTTTTCGTGCAGGTTCATTTAACTGCATATAGAATTGTGCCCTTTGAATTATAAAAGATTTCTTTCTTCTGTAAATCTTATAGTAAAAAAAGTATTTTTTTCGAAATATCCAACTAAATCTAGAAGCTATAAATATATGAAAATTGATTTCAAGTAATTTAGAACCTAGTTTATTTCGTAACTCTATCGAACTCATGTTGTGTGTAAATTCATTCCTTATATGCTGCTTTATTAAATTGTATACTAATTTTAACAATAATTTTATTTCTTCTAGATAAGTACTTCATTACTATTGTCACGTATTTGCTGAATTCAGTTTGTGGTATCGCTGGGCGACTTTTATTCTATGTTTTTGAAATTGTAAGTATTGTATGTAATAATATAGTAGTATAATGTAATAATCGTATTTTATGCTTGTTTATTCATAATAATTTATTTTTTTCCAGGATTTATCCTTCACATTGATATACATCACATCTCTTGGCAGAGAAATAATTTTTACGCCCTTGGTATTCTTCTGCAATGCTAAGCCACGGCACCACCTACCAATTTGGTTCCCACATGATTGGCAATACGCAATTATTTGTGGCACCCAATCATTCTTGAATGGGTATTTTGGAAATATTACTTACTTAAAAAATTTAAGGTAATAACTCATATTTATTATTTGGTCAAGGGCATCTCAAGAAGATAGCTTTAATTTAATAATAAATATAAACATAAACAGGCATAAACAGAATTACTTTCGTCAGATACATTTTAAATATCGAAACATACATAGAATAACTATCATTCAATAACGCAGAGAGAAACGAGCAGTATAGAAATAAGATCACAATCGAATAGATTTAATTTTGAAGGGAAAAATTAACTACCATTAAATACTAAAAACAGTAACTAGTTATTAACTTGATATCTTCAAATCTTTCTTGTTTGCTTCCTTTATATTTTCTTTCGGTTATTTCATTTATCTTTGAAACTGCTCCTTAGATACTTTCAAATAAAACGAATTAGCTAAAGCAGCCTATTGAAAAATCTAGGTCCATTAAGATTATCATTTTATTAAGATTATTTGTCCATTATGATGATAACCAAACCACTTTTCAAGATTAATAATTGATTAATAATTTGGTCAATAAATTTTTTTGTGATGTGTGTCCGGATCAGAATAATTATTTCATAAAATAAATATCTTCAGCATATTAACCTATTTATGAAATCAACTCACTTTATGATACTAATTATCTTTTTTGTATTGAGTGAAACAAATTACATATAATATTTCCCTTTAGCATAAATTTACATATCATAAAATATAATCAGCAAAGATAATGGTCTAATTAATTTAAAGAATGCAGCATAATATCGTACGTCATTTATTATACATTTTCATGTATTTAATATAGCCTTTCAAACTTTAATTCCATAAAAAACTGGAATCTTCAACTAAGCACTAATTATGTCAAAGAACTTTTCCAATTTTTAACTGTGTTGTTTATATATATTAGCTGAAGATAAATTGAAATTTCATATAGGTTTATCCTTTAACTTTCTTTTGTTTCTCAAACAACTTCATTTCTTCTTTAAGTGTAGGTATTTCTAAATTTCAATGCAAGAGGTGATTGTTGATATAATAATGCAGTAACTTATTCTCAGATATCTCCACTGCCTTTATTTTATTTATTTTGTATAGATAAAACTCTTATACCAACTGTATACAATATGCTATTTATATCCAGACTATTTTATTTTAAACATATTCCTTACATTCTAATTTGACATATAATAGTCCTAAATATTAAGGGAGTTTTTAAAAATTCGGTAAAACTTTTGCTACCAAAACTGATAACTACTGCTTGACAACTTCCAAAATATCTGGACCCCTGGCAATTATTTCGCTAATATACAGCACTTTGAAGCACCTTTACTGATATTTTTTTTCAATTCAGGATATTCATGTCTTTATATAATTTTACAGTTTTTTTCTGTAAATATAGGATGTTAATATCTAAGCATAGACTTAGGAAGTATTTTGTTTAGTTTTATAGCATACCCTCATACCAAGCTTTGTCAAAACCTTAGGCAGTTTTTATTAGCAGGCTTTTTCAAAGAGTATTAATGTGTCTAGTATTTTTCCCGAACACAAACTCGTGTCAGAGACATATTTTGGTGATTTAATTAATAATTTTCACTTCATTACATAATTTTAGTAATTTTTTAAAATAAATTTTGTCGACATGGAATAATATCTATAACAAAAACAGCATTAAGTGCCATTTTAAAACCCCCATCAGGGAACGCCGTCAAACTCAAATTCGCGTTAAAAACGACCCTAAAAAACATTTTTATTACTAAATTGAGATAAAAAAAAGTGCGCGGAGGGACCTAATAAAGTGGACTTTGTGTGAAAAATCAGCCTGGGGCTATCAAAAGTTGCGGGTTTTTTATTAAACGTACAAGTTTTCTTGGCAGAAAATTAATACGTTAATTTATTCTGTTATTTAATTACAGGATAGTACCACCAGAGAAGCTGGAATTGTCCTGGATGGTTAATATGTTCATCATGAAGATCGTTAGTATTGCCACATCACCTATTGGTGTCTTAGCTGTTAGTTTACTATAACGACTTATTTACATTTATTTTATATTAAAATAAATTGTGTATATATTTGGTTTAAACTAGTAACTTAAAAAAAGTTAACTTAATGATAGAATACTCATTAAACGACGATATTATAATAGATGATATAATAATTTCTGAAAATAACAATGTGTAATAAATTATATAAAACATTTATCAATTATATCAAAGAGAAACAATAAAAATGCTTTAATAAATACCAGTGCGTATGTTATAATTCATGCCTGTATGCGTTTCTACAATTTAATTAATTTATATGTTGTTTCAATATTTACCTATGCTTTTAAATAAAATGTTCAACATATATATTTATTTTTATATGTGATGTATCCATAGATTAATTATACTTAGAAATGGGTCTTAAATGGGTGATTTTGGAACCATGTTTGTATATGCTTCAGCTATACCAGTGGCCGGAGGTATAAAAGGTAGTGCAATTGACAGATTTAATTTCTTGTCTTCTTGGTTTGGTTTGAACCTGACCAGATTTAACCGTTGATGACATTAGGTGACATTTATAAACTTCAAATATTTTGTAGTATTTATGCATTTTAGTTGTTTACGATTGATTTGAAAAAAAATTACTTGTTAGAACGTTATTATATTAGAATATATTTACTATAACTAACAACTTCGTTTCACCACATCACTTTTGCAGTTAGTTAAGAGTAAAAATTAAACAAATATGTTCCGTTACAAGGTGTGAAGGTTCCAAAAGGGTGCATAGTTCCCGTAAAGATCCTGTTCAAAGCAAGAATTGTATTCCCTTATAAGACGTTGCGTGAAGAAAAAAAAATCATTACATTTCAGACTGGAGAAGTATAGACCTATATCTATGTGTCTCAGTATGGTCTATGTACAGTGAATTGAAATACACAGTCCGTGTTTACTCACACATCCCTCACATATCCGCCAATTCCCATATGGGAAATTATTTACATATTAAACTTTTCGAATATAATTTTAGGTAATTCCGAATATAATATATTTTAAAATGAAGTAATTTGTGAGATTTTAAAGTTAAAATGAACAATTTAACATATGTTTCTATACAGATTATGATAACATATGTACAATTAATTTCGGGCAGACAAGAAGCACGTAGAGTACAATAACAAAGAATTCAAGGGCTTAGTTGAATTGTTTTTAACAGAGTAATACAGGCAATTTTAGTTGAAATGAAACAGTTGAAAAAACAATTTGCTGGTAATATTAGTTACCAGCAAATTGTGACATTGTGTAGACCACGCTGGACAGGACACTACTATTTAAAATAAAAGTGTAGCTTGTTTTCGTGAATGAAGTCAACACAACACCAAAGAGCAAAAATGAAAAATTTGGATAATTAAGGACAATTAACAGGCATAATATATTATATATAGTCAATTCAAAATAGCAATGACATGGCAAACGTCGCAATGTTGCCGCAGATACTCTGAGTTTTAGTACATTATGGCTCTGACATATAACAAAATTTTAATATAAATTTATTAAAAACAATTTATTTTAACATTATAATACACCTAATACATATGTTAGTGAAGAAATTAAAACTACAATTAATTATACAGCCACAATAACTTAAAGGTTAGAGTTGTTTTATTATATACACATTAAACTTTTTTCCACACTAGTATAGGTAGGGTTCTCGCGCGTTTTTTTATGTAGTGGTATCCACCGAAGGCCTAATCCACATAATTAACAATTGTATATCTGAGTAATGTATTTTACTTTCATTAGAGAGCATATTTATATTTTATGCTCAGTTCTTGTTTCTTTCGATTCAATGTATCCTTGTAAAGTCATTGTGATATTACTATATTTCCATTTAGTTTGTACTGTTACTATCTTTATACATCCTTCCTGATAACACTACATTTAATTACTGCATTCTCCTTAATCCATTTGCCATATCTGCAAAAGAGTTAGTGTTATTTCTCTCCTCATACATGTTAACCAAACGTTCATGTATATTCTGAACAATAACACACATGCTTATAAAGCTTTCACACTCTATAATACAATTCCCTACAACTAATGTATATCAATTGTATACTGACCTTTAGTCGTTTCCTTTTTCATCACCCTGACTTGGTAATCGTCAGCATTGACTCGTAAACCAACTTTTATAAGGTTTTATTCAATTACTGTCACTTTCAGAAACACTAATCACGTGAATAACTAAGCTGTTTATTTCCAATCTATCAAAAACATGTTCAAGATTCCACCATTGTTAATTTCTTCTTCAATGTGTCTGATCGAGCTCAGACAAACCGAAGGTGCTCTTTTCAACAATGCCTCTTTCCATAAATCCAGACAGTTCTGGTTTTAATATCCTCCTCGACCTGAACATCTATTTTAATATTTATTTGCAATACCCCCTATCAACTCAATTGTATTGCAGTGATAGTAAAAATGCAGTGATAGGGAAGAAGATGTAATACTCTGTGGCCATAACATTCAGTAATCTCATGTACTATATATCTTTCCTCAGGCTTATTTCTAAAAAAGTAAATTACAATAAAATAATTTTTAAATGCAATTAAATATTTCATTCATATTCACCAAGTAATAATTTGAATTAGTTCATTTTTTAATACAATTTCCTTGAAACTTATTTTATGTACTTCAAGCCATTCCTTAATTGCAGCCTTTGTTGATGAACTTGTTAGGATTTTCCAATTACCCAACAGTGTATGAACGGATGTTCTACATCTCTTAGATAGCTGTATACCTTTTGGATCTTTGTAGATAGTCTCCAGACTAACAATTTTCTCTGAAATAATTGTATTAAATTATGTGTCGATTGAAAAAACTACTTACTGTTTTATACTTTTCGTATATTTGATCTCTGAAACACTAAGATTGATCTTGATTCGTCCCCTGTTTCGCATAAACACGGTTTCTCTTCGGCGAATTTAAGGTTATATTAATTTTATTTTTTGAGATATTTTAGTGACCGTGTCCGTACTAATATAAAATGCAGTTGCAAATCGCAAAAAATATTTTCAACAAAAACGTCGGCGATTTCAAATTTATTAAAACAAAGCGTTAAAACAACATTTACCGGTTTATAACCCGTAATAATAATATTTTGAAGAATTTTCAGTAGTTTGGCAAACGGGCAACTTTTGCAGGCTCATTCCGTTACATGTTCGAACTTCTCAAATAGCATTCTTTCTCTTTTTAAATGGAATAAAATGATAAGGATAATATTGTCTGACTGTAGAACCAATTTACAACTTCAGACAGACATATATTGACACTCGTGTCACTGCTATTTTGAATTGACTATAGTTATCTATGTTATTGTAGCAGGTGTTTTTATTGTAGAAGTTCAAATTTGTTCAAGTTTGTTCAAATATAAAACATAAATTCGACACATTATTTTCAAGTTTGTGGCTAGGATGACAAAGCCAAAGTGTTAAAAACTAGTCGGTATACTACAAACAAATGTCACATTGAACTAAAGTAGTCGCTACTGAAAATAGTAATAAATAAAACATTCTAATGAACAATGAGTCACCGTTGAAAACAGTGGATAGTAAACAGTAGTCAATTACTAAATAGTTGATAGTCGTTTTCATTCGATGTTCCTAACGCTAGCTTTAATAACCGCATAAAATAACAGTATAAAAAATTTTCTAATATTATTGTTATTTATTTTATACAGGCACAGAATATGGAACATTTTAAATTGTATTTTAGGTATTACTTTTGTTGTTTGATTGAAATAAATCTGCTGCCGAAGCCCATAAAATAGTACTATAAATGTATGACTTTGGTTGTTGAACTTTCAATTGTTGGTTTCTGATTCAATAACTTAGATTCGGCGATCTTGAAGTCAATGATAAAGAACAGTATGGGAGGTCAAAAAGTTGCAAGATTTATTGAACAAAAACCCATCGCAGTACACCCAAGACAATTCAAATAGATTAGAATCAACTGTTCCATGTGATTACATGTGATGGAAAAGATTCAAAAGGAAGAGTTCTGTGGGGTATTGCGACTGGTGAAAGTTTATTTTCTACGACAACTTCAAGACCAGAAAGTTATCGGTTTCCTCCTGAATAAAGTTAAAGTAAAAATGTGTTTTCGTCCAGAGTAAGCAGTCAAATTACTGCCAATCACCAATATGCAGCGATTGCTCTTATGATGGTGATCAGTTACGGCAAAACATAATTTAAAAATTTCTATTTGGTACCAAGATTTTCTTCTTTTGTGTCTATTTCGATGCCTTCTAACAGCAACTCTTTTTAATAACATTGTTGACCATAAGAACATAATGATCCAGTATGACATATTTGAGCTTCAACAATTTATATAGTCAAATTATATCAAACTAGATGAAATGAGATAAAAGAAAATATAACAAAAATCAGAAATGAAAGAGAGAATGCTAAAAAATCAACGAATGAATTTCAGTATCAAAATAAAATATCCATAACGTGAAAATTATTGAAAATTTGTTAAAAAATTGTGCTCACTCATCCTATAGAGTTTGTAAAAATCTCTGAGTAGCAAAAATTTACCAATAATAACGGTTCGCCGATTTTATGTATTCATAAGATAATCACTGCATAAACTAGTGATTCATTAAAGTTTATATATCTCATAATTCAGTTGCTTGTAAGCAAAAGCAAAATTATTAATTTGCCAAGATATATTATTTTGCGCAAAGGAGAATAAATTTTATACCCATGAAATTGAGTTTAACCGCTGTAATGTTCTACTTCTAATTGATCTACGTAAAACAATGTCTTTATCTGTAACATCAGTTAGACGAGTTTTGAAATCAAATCAGTGTGATTGAAATTTTTCTGAAACAGTATTTATATTGTACTACGGTATTTGCTTAATTAAATTTAAGAAGTTTTGGCTTCGGACATTTTTTATTGATAAATATCAGAAAAGATGCTAGACGCTAGTAAACATAAAAACAACAAAATGTAGCTTAAACAAATAATTAGCTTTATATCAGTCAATACGTCGAAAATAAAAGCATCTTTAAGAAGATAAGAGAACTGAAAAATATTTCTTTATATCTAACTTAGTTTATACGAAACAAAGTTTCCTCTCCTCCAACGTTCGCAAACAAAAAAAAAAGGCAAAAAATGATAAAATATAAAACAACTGGGAAAAGCAAGTCTGTATTCAAGTTTTTTCTCTCGTGTTTTTCCCAACGGATTGTTTTCAGGTGATATATTAAAATATTTACATCATTTAATGTTACATATTTCGTTTAATAAAACTCCGAGCCTTGTAAAAAGAATAAAAAGTTATTTAATAAAGTACTTTTATGTTGCAGCGTATTTAACGAGACACAGGAATAATGGGCAAAATAACTATACTTTAGAGTAATACGATACCAGAAAGACATATATAAAAAAACAAGAAAATATCTATAGCTGCAGTTTTAAGTATCACATAGAAAGACTGTTGAATAGGTTTTGAGTTCATTATAGCTCGTTGTTTTGTTTTTTGAGTGATTGCCGAATAGTTGATTAACTCAGACAGATTTTGTACAAATATAAGGTAAAGTTAGTAAATGCAGTGAAAAATTAAATTCGAATACGATCTTGTGAATTTTTGGCGAATTTAGAAATAACAAAAAGTATATTGCATGTGGTTTAACCAAAATGGTTGAAAGTTGGTACTGAATCACAAGTATGATACCGAATCAAACCAAGAGACTAACGATAATATCCAAGGGAGTTTGAAGTTGGAGAAAAGAACATCCTCCAAGAAACATTAGTACCTCCACATAAAAAATATTTACCATTGCTGCACACAAAGTTGGGATTGAAGAAATTTGTAAAATAACTTCCCAGAAAATAAAGATTGCTTCAACCACATAGTTTCAAACTGTTTCGGCCTCTCATAAACAAACTTGAACAGTTTTTAAGGATTTGTAGGCAATCATAGAGACTCTAACTCTACACAAATAGTTAAATGAAAGCTAAAAGCATTCTCAGTCTTATATTTGGAAATTTTTGATATATGATTGAAGAACAAGGTGAATTATTTCAGCAAGTCTTGAAAGGGATGACTAATAAATACCAACGAAAATGGAACGTCTTAATAATATGAGTCTATTTTTGAACGATTTAGAGAAAGGTTATGTCACAAATATTAAACAGTTACTAGAAGTTTGTTTTGCAGACCTGTTGCAGAGCTTATATTATAATATATTAAACCATCTGAAAGTAATTGGCGCGAAGATATTAATTTACAGAAGAAAATAGTTTTCATCAAGATAACACAGCCAGATATTACTATATAACGTCAACCGTATTTTCCAGAATTTGCACCTCTGATATTTAACTATCTTCGGTATTGAAACTTCGTGAGATTGAATAGTAAAATGGTTTATGCGATGATATTCACATCTTTATTTTGTGGTAATTCCAACATTTAAAATAGATAAATGCAAATTGTTTTTTCCATTATCGAACACGTGAAATAATATTTTAGTTAATTTTATGTTGGTAGTTTATTTTTGTCATTTATTATTGGGTAAAAATCTACTGAAAATATTTATTTGACTGAAGATTTTAGGATAGAAAATATATTGTTTAACGAATGTATGACCATGATGCTGTAATTATAAATAAAATCGAAAATATATTTTACTACTATTTTTTTTTAATAAGTTAAATAAATCAATATAATCGTAAAATAATTTTTTTTAATATTCTTTTGAATTTACTGAGCGGCAACATTTGAAATGGATCATCTCGATCGATCAAAACCATTTGAAAACAATTATCCAACTTGATGAATCAACATAGACACAAATCCTTCTTATTCAAAATAGATAAGAATTTCAAGCACTTATTTTTAAGAACTCCCAGAGAACTATTAAAAATTAATTGAAGGTTGATGACCTATTCCTTCTATACTTAGAAATAAATTGTACAAAGCTATCTGATTAATAAAATTTTTATGAGATATTATGCGTTCGACTTCGTTTTTTTTAATCCTTAAATATCCTATCGGAAAATATTTTTCAGACTTTTCAAATATTTACTAGAAATAAGTAATTAATTAAAAATTTTCAGCTATACTTATATAAACATAAATTATAATAGAGACCTTTAAGTGATTTTATATAATTCTATTCTCTATTATATATAATTTCATCAATATTATTCCAAATGCATCAATTCCACTCAGTAGGGAAAACTCGATTCATTTTTAATTTGGTTCAAACATTGATACTAAATAAATTCAAATTACCACTTCTACTGCTTTCTCCTTACTACCAAATATTCAAATCAATTCAAAAACATAAAATATGAACTATTTGAAATTACGGACCAAATTTAGAGCAATTATTGGAAGAATCTGAGAAAGTCCATAACCGAATTGATTGGAATAAGCAAGCTTTATACAAAGCTCTTAAAATTAATGAGATTAGGTTTATTTTAATGGAATACAAAAGCTCAGTTCAGAGCAATTATAAAGACTCAACATGCCACTATACACTCATATTAAAATAAACGCAGGTCTAAATATTTAAACAATTGCATCATTATGGTGTCAAAAATATTTTCAGATGAAATATGAAAACGTTCTTACGTGGCACTGCAGGGACATATTTTTTATGATATAATAAATCTTAAAGCAGCAGTTAATTGTTATGATTAATAGCTGATAATACCATTTATAGCCCAAGGAGCATTTATATTCTTAGGTTTTCAAGTGAATTTTTGCTTAACTACTTTTTTTGGCTTAAAATAACTTAGAGGAGTACACGTTTTAAAACGTACATACTTTGGTCGTTTCAGTTTTATAAGAATATTAATTTTTTTCTCTGTAGAATAACACTCATTATTTCTGTGGATTAGTGTTAGTTGCAGTGATTTTGTTTATAAGTTTAAAGTGTTACTTTATAGACACAAGTTGTATATTTATTTAAAGAGAATAATGCTTAATTCTCTTAAAATGTGAACTGATTATTTTCTTGATTATTTAATAAACTGCTCATAAAAGGGCGAATAAAAAAAGTAACTATTTTATAATGCGTTGGTTTTCGTTGACATTTCGCCGACTTTTCAATATTTTCTCTGGAAAATCCCGAAATCCCAGGAGTAGTAAATGTAATGCAAGTCAATTTTTCCATTCTCTTTTCATTGTATTATTTTGCTCAATAGCAATACATTACTAAATCAATAAGTCTAAATTTGATGGGCTGGATTAAAATCGCTAAATAATTCGAAGAACTACCAAATACAGCTGCTTGTTATTATAAAACTTAATCTGAACAATCTATCTATCTACAAGGCATTTTCAGGCTTGTGGAAAATACATTTGTAATTAGAAACATTAAATACAGGAAATATATGTCTCATAAATTAATTTCCAAATATATAAACGAATATTTGCCACTAAAATTATCTTCAAAATTAAATAACATATTTAGTGATAGTTTTATTACAAATAACTATTCACTGAATTAAAACATAGCCCATGTACAGGAATCACTATATCATCCCTTTTATTGGCATTTAGTTCTACTACTGCTCGACGGAACAACATATAGGAAGGTATAAAAATTGTCTTTCTTTTACGAGAAATTCTCTTTGCGTGTTCGTTTCATGTAGTTCTTTTATTGGAGTCAAAAGGGGTATTAAAAATTCTTTTTGTTCTTTGCCAGTGGAGTACTTTAAAAATATTGTAAAACTTAGAGAAAACTCACGGCATATCTAATGATATCAGGACATGGAAAACCGTGCTTTTGTGTAACGGAGAGGCTGAGAGGACCGAGTTTCTGCCGGTGCAGTGTTCTATTTATTGTCAAGGAACGGATATCGTATAGTGTCGTTATCGTTATTGTACGAATCTTACAATAGTTTTATATTTTAACTTGTAGTAACAACAACTGATTAGTTTCAAATTGATTTTATTTGGTCACTTACTAACATTAACATAGTTAATGTATTTTGCTAGTTATAATATTTTATCTCACAAACAGCTTTACAATTTAATATTATTGCTTTAACTTAACTGATCTAATAGACTTTAAAAAAAGCTCGATTATTAGTGTACAACATTGGCTACTAATTATACTGAAACCATCGTGTATATATATAGAATATTTTACCCCATTATTTCATAACATTAATGTTTTTTAGGATTGCTACATATTAAAAAATTGAAAAGAAATAATATAAATAACGAATATTATATAAAAAAATTATACAATATATTCCTGATTAATTCCAAATCTTTTTCAAACTCCTATTCATCCTATAAGTCAGTCATCCAATCATCTACATGATTGGACATTTCTTTAGCTTTCGCTCTTTATATTAACAAATTCGTAAAGCCCACAAAAAATATTGCTTTTTAAAATACCAAACTAATATTTTATCTTGGACTCTCAAATTAATAACAATGCTGTAGATGTAGTGTTTTCATAAATGAGATTTATTTATTTATAAAATCCGACACATTATTTTCAAGTTCGTGGCTGGGATGACAGAGTGTTAAAAACTAGTCGGTATAAAACTAGTAACAAATGTTACATTGTACTAAAGTAGTCGCTACTGAAAATAGTAATAAATAAAACATTCTAATGAACAATGAGTCACCGTTGAACACAGTGGATAGTAAACACTAGTCAATTACTAAACAGTTGATAGTCGTTTTCATTCGATGTTCCTAACGCTAGTTTTGATAACCGCATAAAATAACAGTTTTTTATTTTCTAACATTATTGTGTTATTTATTTTATACAGACACAGAATATGGAACATTTTAAATTGTATTTTAGGTATTACTTTTGTTGTTTGATTCAAATAAATCTACTGCCGAGGCCCATTAAATAGTGCTATGAATGTATGGTGATGCTGCACTTTTTGTTGTTGAACTTTCAATTGTTGGTTTCTGATTCAATAACTTAGATTCGGCGATTTTGAAGTCAATGATAAAGAACAGCATGGGAGGTCAAAAAGTTGCAAGATTTATTGAACAAAAACCCATCGCAGTACTCCCAAGACCATTCAAATAGATTAGAATCAACTCTTCCATGCGATGGAAAAGATTCAAAAGGAAGAGTTCTGTGGGGTATTGCGACTGGTGAAAGTTTATTTTCTACGACAACTGCAAGACCAAAAAGTTATCGATTTCCTCCTGAATAAAATTAAAGTAAAAATGTGTTTTCGTCCAGAGTAAGCAGTCAAATTACTGCCAATCACCAACATGCAGCGATTGCTCTTATGATGGCGATCAGTTCCGCCGAAACATAATTTAAAAATTTCTATTTGGTACCAATATTTTTTTCTTTTGTGTTCTTTAAAGCCCCTTTCTAGAAACACAGTACGTTCTATCTAGTTCGATGCCTTCCTTTAAAATAATCTCGATTACTAATGTACAACATAGTCTACTAATTATACTGAAACCGTCGTATATATAGAATATTTTACACCATTATTTCATAACATTAATGTTTTTTAGGATTGCTACATATTAAAAAATTGAAAAGAAATAATATAAATAACGAATATTATAAAATAAAATTATACAGTTAGCTAAAATAATGATATAATCGATTAAAAAAATTATATATTCCTGATTAATTCCAAATTTTCTTCAAACTTCTATTCATCCTATAAGTCAGTCATCCAATCATCTACATGATTGGACATTTCTTTAGTTTTCCCTCTTTATATTAACAAATCC
This sequence comes from Rhynchophorus ferrugineus, assembly GCF_030347505.1. Classification (NCBI taxonomy): domain Eukaryota; kingdom Metazoa; phylum Arthropoda; class Insecta; order Coleoptera; family Curculionidae; genus Rhynchophorus; species Rhynchophorus ferrugineus. The sequence continues at coordinate 80,663,054 of NW_027472580.1, read as the reverse complement.
GTAAAGCCCAGACATAAACCATAAAGCCCACAGAAAAATATTGCTTTTTAAAATACCAAACTAATATATTATCTTGGACTCTCAAATTAATAACAACGCCCTAGATGTAGTGTTTTCATAAATGAGATTTATTTATTTATAAAATCAGATTGGGGGACAAAAATGTGGTGGTTGCTTGAACGACAATCCGAATTATCACTACAAAATTATGATCATATAAACACATCTTGAAGCCGTATATGCAAAGCCTGGACGTACAATAAGCAACTTTGGGGTTATCAAATACATCCAATATCATTATGATACAAATTTTAAAAAAAAACAAAGTTCATTGCAGCATTGCTAATTGGTACCTAAGCAAGTCAAAAGTCAACAAAATACTACTGCTAAAACTCAACTGTGAACCCACATAGAGGTTGAAGAAGTTTTCCCCCTTTGAACTAGTACATTTATGTGTGAAAACTATGCAGTGTATTCAACTTATGCCAAGTGAACCAGTGAAAGTACATCTTTGGGACAGTTAGTTACGACTTGGTGAATGGAGGTAGAACAAAAATAAAACAGTGATGATTAATTGATGTGACCATTATTTATTGACGTTATAAAAAAGTGAGAATACAAAAAAGTGAAGAGCAGCACAGTATTACCTTAGAATACACGTGGGCCATCAATGGTTGGCACATCTGAACTGAACTATGATCAGTGACTTAATGATCCAAAATGTCCTTCAGTAATATCCGAGATCAATGCCTCGGGGTTGCCAGATCTTCGTTATTGTTTAATGATACTGGCTCCCCGCACGTGTTCAACATCTGGAATAATATTTCTGGGTATTTTGTAGGCCGCTATTGTAGGATGTAAATTTCGATATGCCTCAAGATCGCTACACATCCATCAAATTAACTAAACTTGGATATGAAATAAACTATATGATGAGAAGCGAGTGACGTATGTGTCATACGACTTTTAATTTAGAAAAAATTATATTTTACTCCTTTCATTATTGGGATCTCCATATTCTCTCCAAAGTATATGAAAGTAGAAACACACTCGAATATATATTATAGGAAAACGTTATTTCAACAAATACAATAATTCTCTTCAAATCTACCAAAATCAAACTTTCAAAAGGTAAATATTTAACCAGCGAAAGATATTTATAAAGTTCGAACATAATTATAATCAAACCGTACCAAAATAGGATTGTATATAAGAAATAACATAAGAAATAGATTGTTACTTATTGTACAAGACCTAATAACTTTCCACGTGTTGGTGACATTTAGACTAATTATAGAATTATTAATGCGTCATCAGAGTCAAGTCTTGCGTAGCAACATTTGTCGATAACGTTAGGTTTCTCTTCACATATCGAATCCAATACCAAATATATTTTTCCATAGAATATGTTATATGAGATAGATACATAATTACTACCGATTCTTTAAACAGAACTGAGAACTACTCCTTTGATTTTATTGAAATTATTTATTGAAATCAATGACACATAAATTACTGAGGATTCATTGAGGATTTATTATGGAAATTTGGAAAACAAAATACTTGAGGCATGTAAAATTACATCGTGGAATAACGGTCTACAAAATACCCAGAAATATAATCCCAGATGTTGAACACGGGCGGGGTGCCAGCAGCGCCAACTAGAACCCGATAACGAATAGCTGGCGGCAACCCCGAGACGTTTATCTGGAATGTTATTGAAGGGTATTTCGATACATTCAGTGCTCAACCCTCGTTTGGTTTAGACGTGCCACTATCGACTGCCCAAGCCTCGTCACCAGGTAACACCGCTGCCATCCGTTTTATCTAATTGTATTTTTCACATTTTTTATATAGCCAATAAATAACGGTCACATAATGTAAACACCACTGTTTCATTTCGTTTTATCTCCATTCACCGAGCCACATCATTTACCCTAAAGCAGAAACATTGATGACAATTTTTGATGCGCTGTTATTGTTGAACTATTGTCATATACATAATTCAATCATGAAAATAGTCAAATCATTGTTTGTCGAACTTGTTAAAAGCCTGGCGAATTATAAGCAAAACCTGTTCTTATCAACGATATTTATCTGATAAGCGAAATTAACAACTAATGAATACACGATAAATATTAGGTATACAATTTGCACAGCGTTATTTTACAAAAGATGACGTTAGCGGAGAATGGAAGAACAAAATGGCAAACCGGAATTTAGTATATGAATTCAAAAAAGTTGTTCGCATTCACCATTAAATTTTCGAATTGGTAGTCAACAATAAACGTAACAAATTTTGACCGCAATAAGCGCCATTTGTGGGAAACGCAAAAAAAGCCGCTAAAATGCCTAGATTGACAATAGAGACATATAGACTCTTCATAGTTATTTTGTACGTACGTTATTTAAATTTGCCACATGAGAGCTGGTTTTAGTTCAGTTTGGCATTGATATACAACAAAATTCTACTCTAAATAAAATAATTGAACAAACATGTTACCAATATATATTTTATATTCATATTATTAAAAAATATTTTAAAAAACTACAGCTAATTATACAGCCACAGTGGTTTATAGGTTAGGGTTATAACCTCTTATAACTTTTGCATTCAAGAATTTTGCATACGTTTCACAACCGAACGACTTTGACAGGCTTATATGTTTATGTATTCGAACTAATCAGACAGCATTGTGTCTCCTTTTAACTAGACTAAAACGAGAAGGAAAATATTGTTTGATTCTAAAACAAATTTACAGATTGCGACAGGCAACATATTAAGTTAATGACGAATATACAAAAAACATGAGATAGACTAAATAATGATGAATACATCACTCAAAGGAAAAGTGCTGTAAATGATATCAGTGGCGGACATTAGCTAGTTGATGACAATTGTTAAATTCGTCAAGAACTTGCTCATTCATTAAAACCTAAGTGAATCAGCCAGTACTCATTTACAAGCCTTTTAGAAAATGGTTCAAAGTACGTTTGCTATCATCTGAATGAAATTCTGGATGCGCTGAATGACGTTTATTCGAATGTTGGTAATTGTTCTAGCAGCAGAAACAAAGGTTTTATGCACCTAAATGTTACTGAACATGAACAATAGATTCACTATGACAAATTCCTTGTGAATAAAATCGTAGGAATCCACAAAGAAGCGAAATATTCATACTATAAGTTGATTATAGTTTTTATGTATGTTATAAAGTGGAACCATCTCGGCGTAATGTATTACGAGTTGCCAAACTCGATCCAAACCATTAGAGATTTAGCTTTTCACGAATTGATATATAATACAGCCCGTCAAATGAGCCATTTGCAATGACTGGCAATACATATTTATATTGTAGAGTGAACTATTTCAAATTCTTACTCGGTTAAAAATAAATTAAATATTTAATTGTACTTTTTGTGGTTTGGCTCTCGAAATGGCCCTGAAAAAAGATACACCGTATATCAGATAGGACTTAGAAACAATATGGCCACAGAGTATTACGCCTTTCAACAACTTTGAATGACATGAACGGACTAGATAGTGATAATGACAGTGGCTGAATGAACATTTTGGAATATCTATTTATGACATAATTCTGACAATTACTAGACAGTAATTAGAGCGGAAAGAACTAAAAGTTAATATAGGATAATTGTAGAAAATCATAATGCATATAGTGTAATATTTGTAAGAATAGACATGCCGACAATTGTGTAGAATACATATGAACATTTGGCTAGAATGTGTCAGAAGACAATGGTTACTAACGCTTATGCTAATGATATGGCAAGTGCATGTGATAAAATCAGAAGATATAGAGGATATCGAGAGAATTTTATTAAGAAAAATGAACACCGGTAATAAGAGAAAATAAGGAGAAATATACTGATACTAAAATAATACGACAAGGAAACATGAGGTAAAACGCAGCAATAAAGGAGAGAAGAACAAAAGGTAAATACGCTTCCTAATAAGTAAAATTTATTGCTTGCTTTTGCAATTGTCAATTAGATGGATTACGCAGCGAGGGTAAACCACTGCGTAACAAAATGCGCCTAGATCTCTACCTCATAGGTGGTGTGAAAAAGAGTTCATTATAAATATAATAAAACAACCGTAAACTACGAACTATTTTGGTCATTAGATGTATTATAACATCATGTTAGACAAAAAGCAAAACACATTAGAACTAAAATAAAACAACTATACTGGTTAGTCGGAAGTAACCCTCAACATGATCTAAAATCAACGAAATTGATTTATCAGACAATTATTAAGAAAATTTGGACCTATGGGTTGCAAATATGGGGTTGCACTAAAAACTAATCAACTAGTCATCCAACGCTGCCAAAACAAAAGTCTTCGTTTAATTACCAATGCCTATCGTTACGTAGCCAACGAAGAACTGCACGATGACCTAGAAATCAAATGGATTTGCAAAGTTATCCAAGATTTTGCATTAAAACATGATAGAAGATTACTAAATCATTCTAACGTAGAAGTAATACAACTACTGGACAACGCGCAAGCAATCAGGAGATTGAAGCGAACCAAACCACATGAACTTATATAAAGTGTATACCTTTGGCGTAAACTATAGCTTAAGTTGTTATAATTTTATAATTGAGGAATACATATTGATGTATTTATCTCGCTCTATCTTGCTTGTGAATTAATCCAAGTTTAAATGAAATATAGTAATAAATTAATTTGTAATTAGCATTGTACTAGGCATATCTAATAAAGGTGTTGTCAAAAAAAAAGATATATTATAATGTTAAAATGAATTCTAATATAACAGATTTTTCATTTCATATACATTAGTATTTTGTTATATGTCATTATAAAAATAAAATAAAAGCTAAAATTTGATGCGGCTCGTGGGTGTTTCACTGGATGGCTTGTAGCTTTTACCCAATGAAGCTTTAAATTCTATAATAATAGACTAAAATGATAAGTAATAAAGGTGATTTTCAATTCATGTTTCTAATAAATTTTCATCAAAAGTCTCGCAAATTAAATAATCAAAAATATCTACCGTTAAAAACAAAACTTATTTGAATTAAAAGCAATATAACTACAATATAATTATTTATAATCTATAGAATAAACAAAAATATTGGGAATATTAAAGTGATTGGATGACTAACGTCAAATTTCTAGAAATAAAAGAAAATTAAATCCCTGTAATAGTATTAATACATAATGCTTTTTCAGATTCAAACTTGATGTGATCCAGAGTGCTAATATATGAATGTTTTGTTACTGAAGTAATTTAACGTAATGTTTTTTGTTGTAATGTATTATTGTATTTTAAGAGGTACTTTCGACGTCCAGGATAAAAAAATCACATTTTTTAAAACAGTTTTTCGAAATAACGCTATTATCTCTCAGTACTCACCATCTCCTTTATGGTTATTAAAATTTAAATTCATTGCTTAATATTCAAGTTGTGGCACTTAACATAATACAATACACATGAAAAACGTAGCTCACTTGTTCTGTCCTCTAACAGATTTTGTTCGTGTAATTACTAATTTTAAATGTATGAGAATGAACAGAGGAAAAACCCATGTTTCTGTGCTTTAACCGATAATTAGCAACAAACACTTGAGAGTTTGCCGGCTGCCGTTACTAATTTACATTTCTTAGGGGATGGTCCCATTATCCTATAGCGTAATGAAATTATGTTTAAAGTATTGGCAAGACCTCAACTAATCTGATTAATTTCACTTCAAATTAATACAAAGATGGGACCTGTAAAAGGACCGCAGGACTTATCCCAGACTCTTCAAAAGAGGTGTCCGAAAATTATTGCTTTGACCAGTGATGAAGCATATATTTCGGACAACAAAAGCGAAACATGTATCAGCAGAAAATATGAAAACATTTTCACGTACACTGAAAGTTCGCCAACTTAACAGAACTGTATATCTTCCCAATCATATGATAATTCAAAGTTATTCCAAGTTTTAAAGTTTTATGGTATTTTTATTATAGTACTAACGGCTGTATGAAAATTAAAAGTCTCATAATTAGTAATTACATAAAAAATAAATAATGTTGATTTTTAAGAATATTCCGTTTCCCTTCAAAAGCAATGTGAAAATGCCTGCGGTATTCATAAAGTATACTACACTGTATATCTAATTTCTCCAATGTGTTGAGTCTCTCTCCTGATCTCTTATTAAACAATATAATTTTATATAAATTGATTGGCACCTTGCAGATATGTATAGAAGAATTGTTTCAGTAAAAATATTATAGTATAAAATAAGTTCTCACATTCATATCGTGCCGCTTTTCTCAAGACGCGTGCACCTCTTAACTTAAAATGATCCATTTTTTTGTGGAGACATTTTTATACTTCCAAGTCGAGGTTAAAACTTCAACCACCGATACCTAGAGCAGTGTGCGACCTTAAAATCTAACCTATGGTAATTAGGGTTTAATCATGACGGTATATAGAAATATTTCAGTGAATAATTACGTTTAATTCGATCAAACACAATTTCTAATGATTCAATTATAAGACAAACATAAACAAAATAGTTTCAAATGTTGTTTAACACCAATTCAAACGCAACAAAAGAGAAAACGTTTAATTAGATTATTAGATTAAAAAGTTAGAATTCGAAGTTAATTAGCAAATTGACGATTTTTATTGAATATTTTTTATTGACAATGAAATGCAATCAACAGAAAAATTATTTAGTACGGTTTTTCTAGTATCTTCTTACAGTGGCGCTAGATAAGTAATTGAGTTCTTCGATATATCAGATTAGTTAAGGTGTACAAGTTATGAAAGTGGAGAAATGTATGTTATTATGGAAGGTTTAAAACAGCAAAAACTTGTATTTTACTTTAAATACTGTTTTATTTTACGGAAAGAAGGGGAATATTAAAACTCACCAACATGATCAATGCAACATTTCGACTAATACATGTCCCAGATGTTTGGAAGTTTGAAATTATCATGGTCCCAAAACCTGTAAAAATCTTCAAATGAAACAAAAGCCGATAGACTTATCTCACTGCTACAAGTAATACCTAAGGTATTTGAAAAACTCTTGTTGAAACGGATAAAATCGATTATATAAAGAAAAAAAAACTAATACCTGTTAACAACATTAGTTGTTTGTTAACAAAAATTCGACGATTGACCAAGTGCATAGAATAACAGATGTAATTGAAAAAGCCTGTTAAAGTAAAATGATATGTTCAGTTATATTCTTGAATGTAGCACAAGCCTTGGATAACGCATGGTATGATGGATTTATTTATAAGCTAGAGAAAATGTTAGCGAAACAACACACTGGGTTATTGAAATATTATATTACATCTAGAATATTTAGGATCAAACAAGAGGAAACCTGTACAATAAATTCAGCTAAAGCAGGTGTACCACAAAGAAGCGTATTGGGACCAATTATTTACCTACTCTACGCATGTGATATACCAGCATATATATATATTTTTGACACCATGGCAAATACCGTGTCGAAAGAACAATATTGGTTTGGATCGACTTTTATTCACTAAATGTTGCAATTCATTGTCCTCAACCTTTATTGGCCTCCAAATCAATATGTGTAATTGCCATCAATAGACACCGATGATCATCGGCTTGGTCAGCGCAGTGGTAAGGCGAGAGCACTGTCCACCTGCTGTTACTATGGTCGCGAGTTCAAATCCTGCTGGGGCATGATCGTAATGGCAAGAGATTGAGCAAGTGATTGTTTAATATTTGTGATTGTCCTAGGAAAGAGTGTAAAATCCGACAAGGAAAAGGACCCCAGTCAGGCCAGTAGACAGGCTGCGTAAGACCGTATGTCTCCTGAGATGATCTCCAAGTTGGTCACTCGCTAGGCGATAGGCTTAATGCCGAGGACCGTGGCTCGGAGCCCACGTTAAATAGTAGGTCCAATCCAGATAAACCCTCGTTGGTAAAAAAAGAGATTCTAAAATATATGAAAAAAAGATACCGTTCATCAAAATACATACAATATCTAATACTTATATTACATTATAATATTATTTTAATAATATTATACAAAACCTGCAGAAATCAGGAGCGACAGGAATTAATTAATCAAAAATATCAAACATCGACAAATCAAAAAAGACGTCGCGATTTACACGAGATAACTACCCATAACTCGACAGCGTCCGTTTCGCTCGTTCGCTCTACCGCTCTCGCTCGCGCGCCCTCTCTCGCCGGACAATTTACATCAATAACGCCCCGGAACGTCTCAATTTACCGAAACTCAAACAAAAAAGGCCCTCCGAACGAGAAGCGTCGGAAAAGACGGAATATAAAAGGAAATGTCGGCTGGTATGAAGTGAGTACCCTGTTTAATCAATTATTTTTATACTCGAGGGAAATACAGCGGAGAGAAGAAGAAGAATGGTGATAAAGTGTCGTAATAATGAACGGCAATGTTTCAATTTATCTGCATGTAGTGGTGGGCGCGAGAGCACACCCTGCGCACCCCCCTCCCCCACTCCTCGCCGTTCGACGGACCATCATCCCCCCACACCGAACCTCGGTCCGTACCGGCGGGCGTACACCGTCGCCCTCCCCCGTCGAATTTATGTGGCGATTTTTTTTAATCATTTTGTTTTTATCGGCCCTCTCCTCGAAATCTCGCATTTATCATATTAAAGTCGTCGGATGTTGTTGTTTTTTTATAGTGCCGTTACGCCTCTTACGTTCTTGAATATTTATAGGTCGTTCGCGAAAATTTATTGCAATAATTTGTAGTTCGATTTTTTTTGTTCTTATTAATTTTTTGTCGACTAGTTCGCTGAATCAATTAAGCTTAAAACATGACAGGTAATCAAGTTAAGAGGCTCATCCGTTGATGAACGTAGCTTCCATCCTAATCGAATTTTTCGTCTGGGACAAAAAAGTTATATTAAATTCACCTTTATTAATAACATTTATATAGTCAGTTTTCATTATGTAGCGTTCGCTTCTCTGATATCATCAAGATGGTTAATGGTCTGATACCCCTCAATAGATCTATCTTGAAACAAAAGATTCACTTTTCAAAGAGCATGTAAAACTTTAAAAAGTTATAAAATGTAATAATTAAATTTCTAAGTAAATTAAAATATCGACAATGCGTGTGATTGTATGTGTATGTGACGTTAGAGAGTGGATTAGAGTGGTTAGAGAAATAAAATTAGACGAGTGATTAATTGTTTATTCGGGTGAATGATGTTATTGAATTATTATTATGTATAAAAGCCCATGACATTTTAATCCAATAAAAATTGACCCAATATCAAGCACTTCACAGCTGTACTGTTACTAAGGTACTGCCCGGTATGCTCGTAATACACGACCCCGTATCCTATGATCCCGTCAATTGTTCATATGGTCATATCATATGAACAGCAAGGGAGATGATAATTTTTTATTATTTATGGCTAGTCATAACACGCTAGAAAAAACTAGTTTACTGATTTAAATGGTAAAATTCGCATTCCTATTGTAAACAAATAGAAACAGTTGATTCATCATTGGTACTTATACATATTAAGTGTCTGAAACGTCTTTAAGAGTTTGAGTTAAGTTTTTATCGAACAAGTCTGCAATTAATTGCATTCGATTTTTTTTGGTCCTCTTTTTTGGTCTTCTTTCTTACTGACTCAAAATGACCACTGTCCAATCATTGTAACAAAGAGCAGCATTACCATAAGTTCCTAAAAAAATTTCATGGGCTTTGGCAACAACAATCAATGAACAACATAAGCTCAAGGATTCTGAATGAAAATTGTTATTTCATGTCGATCAACGTCAAAATTGCCGAATTCAACAATTTAATTAGGTTGTTCATCTAGATATTCAGCGATATCAAAATACACATAATACATAGAAATGATAATGAAGTGAAAATGAGTTCTGTCCCTTTATGTTATTAACACTGCCTAAACTCAAATATTAATTAGAAGAAAGTTTTTTTTTAATAATATTTGTTGCTTCCACAAATTAAATTCTCTATAAATTAAAATGCATACATAGGAATACCTTAAACAGTTGAATATTTACTTAGAGAATATTGCGCATAAACGTTAACTGGAGCTTAAGTGGACTGACCTTTTCTTCCCTTGGTGATACAGCTTCCGACGTAAAAAACTAGTTTCACTAAACGTATTTATTTTTAGTTTTACTCTCGCAAATTCATCCGAAAGGTTTTAATTAATTAACTACTACAAGTTAAATTAAGGGAATTGATATGAATTATGAATTAAGAATGTACAAACTATATACAAGAAAAAAAGTATTAAAAAAGAAATACAAAGTAGTGAAGAATAGGTTTAGAACTTTAGATTATGATAGTTTAAATGAAATAGTTTTAATTTTGATAAACTTTAAGCATTCAAATAACATTATGTGTGAACAGAGACATTACTTTCTTTATAAGCATTGTAATGAGAGTCTACCGTTACATGCTTGATATGCAATTGATCTTGATTCTGTATGAACCAACACTCTGTTTATATTCGAGAATCTTTTTGATTTGGTTTTTCTACGTATATGTTTGCTTCAACGGCTCTATTGTTATAATGACGATTGATCAAAATATAATTTCCAATTAACACGATTCTTCGTGACTTGGCTGCTACATCAAATTTTGTCTATAACGCTCCTTTCTCAGGACTCTGATGATGGTGTAGTTGAAACCAAACACTGTGCTATACAGAGAAGAAGAAACTTATCTTACCTTAACTTATCTTATTACTTTTTCTGCATAAAAAAATGTATGCCTGAAAACTCCCAATTGTTCTCGACACTCGTCTATTTAATGCTACAATCCGGTGTAAATTACATTACATATATACAAAAAACTTGTATAGCTGTAAATTTGTACAAAATTACAATTGGCGCAAAAATTGGCAAAAAGCGCTTGCTTGTTAACAGAGAAAGCTTTTCACACATAATTTACTTAATGATTTGTTAACGGAGCTTCTAAATGCGCTTATAGATTATCTTTTAGATATAATATTTAGAGATATTCATATTATATTATAAAAAAAGAAACGAAAATGCGACGTGGTCCTCCTAGCTGTGAATAAAATGTGTGTTTATTTTGCTTCATTCAAATTAATTGACCATTTTTTAGTCCAGATAGCAATTAAATCAAGTGAATATTGCAGCTTCCGGCTTGAGCTATCTACGTTTTCTGCTACTACTAATATTGCTGTTTCATCAGCAAAAGTAGCAGTTGTTCTATATAATGTTGTGGGAAGATCATTGATGTAAATGAGATAAAGTACTGACCACAACACATTCGTTTGAGGTACGCCTACCTTTATCGGTTTGACATTAGAGTATGTTCCTTCATGTTTTTATTCGTTTTCTTTCACTCCAATATCAAAGTATCGATTAAATAATTAAGATTTTAATAGCTGGTAGAAATGCGTAGGACCCACACAGAACACTAAAGCTAAAGACATTGACACTGTCATCAACGAATCCAACTCCGTCAAAAGACCAGTAACCCCCGCCTTTTTTCTCAACCATTTTGTGTCTCCAAAGTCTCTACAGACTATGATCGGCAAACTTCAAACCAAAAAATCTCCAGGTTTCGATGGAATATCGATCACCCAGTTAAAAATGCTCCCGCATAAGCAGCTCGCAGAACTGGTAAACATCATTAACTCCATCATGAGACTGCAACACAACCCGGCGTCTTGGAAACACGCACATATAGCGGTTATACCCAAGAAAGGAGCAAAATCATCTCCATCTGATTACAGGCCTATCAGCCTTCTCAGCGCCATTTCGAAGCTTGCCGACAGGGCAATACTCTACGCTCTCAACTCTTTCACAAAGGAAAACAACATCATTCCAGATGAACAATTCGGCTTTCGCGCTCACCACTCATCCGTCCATCAAGCTTCCCGTCTGGCTGCACACATCCATCATGCTCTTGACCAACGTAAAAAGCTTGGGGCAGTTCTTCTGGACCTAACCAAAGCCTTCGACAAGGTCTGGCACGACGGATTGTTCGCAAAGTGCGTGCGGCTAGGCCTCCCAGAAGACTTAACCGCGCTCATCAAGTCCTATCTCTCGGACAGATCTTTTCAGGTCAAGATCAGGGCATCACTTTCCAGTCGTAAACAAATCGATGCTGGCGTACCTCAAGGTTCCCCGCTGGCCCCAGCCTTATTTAACCTCTTTATTTCAGATATGCCGAGAAAAGAGCATATTGACGTCGCCTTTTACGCTGACGACACTGCTTTCTTCACGGCCGCCAGGTTCAATTCATGAACGTTTACAGAAGCAGCTCGATCATGCGGTCAAGTGGTTCAAATTCTGCAGGTTACAAATCAACCCCCTGAAAACCCAGGCCATCATTTTCCACAAGAAGCGTTACGCACTGCGCGTCTCGCAACTTGAGATCGACACCGCAATAATTCCATGGCTGGATAACGTCACGTACCTAGGTCTTCACTTCGACCGGCGTTTCGGTTGGCATTCCCAAATCCAGAAAGCAATCCAAAAAGGTTCGGGGATAGCAAACCTGTTATCTTCTCTGATCTGCCCTTCTAGCAGACTTCCCATCTCCATCAAAAACTTATTTTACAAGATGTTAATTCGGTCCGTACTCCTCTACGGATCTAATGTCTACTTCAAGTTTGTTACACCCAACCAGGTCAAACGGCTTTAAGTTTTCCAAAATAAGCTCCTCAGGAGAATATTAAACGCTCCATGGTTTGTCAGAAATAATCAAATTCATAGGGAAACTGACACTCCAGAAATCAAGCACTTCATATCTCAATCATTCCACAAACAACAACTCAGCTCAAGTTCTTCTGAAAACACGCTTGTTCGCGAGTTGGTCGACATGCTGGGAGCTTAGCACCGCGTCACCGCTAAGCTCTCCCCATTTTCCAGGCTGAAACGACCTCATCCGTCGCTACAGTCATATCTTTTGCCCCCATACAACAGTACCCAATTGTGTGTTAACTCAGGTTCGCGAATCAATAGAATCGCCGGGCCCTCGTGCCCAATAACGGCTGTCCGATCAGCGGGTGCCATATCCCCAAATTTAATGCAGTAGCAGTAGTGATCCACAGGGGTCAACTATGAGGCGGTTTCGGTTTAGTGTATTGGTAAGCCCAGAGGTAGTCCCACATAACCCGGTCCAACTTGTCACTCCAAGGCAAGTCTCCGCGACCAGGTATGCGTCATGCATTCCACCGCCTGATTTTTAGGCCAGAATAAAACAAAAAGAAATGCGTAGGGATAAGTGACTATATTTTATATAGAAGGCCTTCATACCATAGTTTGTCATAAGCCTGTGCCACACTAAAAAATACTGCAGATCACACATCTTTATTAGATATTTCAATTACATCTATAATTCGATGAACTTCGTCAGTTGTTGGGTTGGAATTCCTGAAACCAAACTGGTCTGATGTTATCAGCTTTAATTGCTCGAGAATAATTTGAGGCGTTTCCCAATTAATTTCTCAAATTGTTTAGCCATAACTTGTATCATTTCTATCATGCATTCATTTGAATTTTTCATGCATCTGGTACATAGCGTAACCGAATACAAGCATTACACAGGTAGATAATTTAATAAAGGGCTTTCTTTGAAGTATTTTAAGAATCTCTCCCGAAACAAGGTTCGAATCTTTCCTCCGGAAGCAAATGATCTCTAAGGTATTGCTGAAAGAGGGAACCTACCACTACAATCCCAAGCCCGAAAAAGGATGGGTTAATAAACATTAACACCGAAACTTAAATTTTTTTTTCATACGGCGGAATCAACAGGATGTAGTTTAAAACGAGCTGCAAAAGCTCCTAAAATAAAACTGCCACTGCCGATATCTACTAACAACAATTGGAAAAAACATATTATTGCAAAAAAACGATAGCGGGTAACAGACTCAATATTGCTCTCTTGCATGACAGCGCTTGGCCACACCTTGCAAGAGTTATGACGGATACTATTGCTACTCGAACAGGAAGTTCTGCGGCACGTAGTCTTACTCACCAGAGATAGCTCTTTCTGATTATCACTTGTTCAGATCGATCAACAAGAGTTGATTGTGACACCTCTTTTAAAATGCTAAAAAGTGCTATAAAAGATATTTCCAGAAAATATATACAGTGATGGAACGATTGTGATTGATATTTTATATCTATTTTCCTTAATAAATGCCTTTTCGAATGAAAAACTTTTTTTTTAACATTTTACGATCAATGCGGTGGGAAATAAATTCTTTTCAACTAAATAATCTATTAAGAACTATTATCGATTCGAGACGATCACCAATCTTCAGTAGTAAATAAATTCGTTATGTGTGCACCCTTACAAGGTGTAACTACCCCTCCACCTCCCCAATAAAATTTCCCCTATCGGTATGGCATCGAAAACCAAAACCGATCCTTTAAATATTTAATGGCGATCTAATGTAAACCCATTTTCCATATGGCCGTGTAGGTTTTGGTTGTTCCTAATTTATTTATATTAATCAGCATTAGTCCCAGTTAGGAGTAACCAGTTCGCCTACCGCCACTTAGCCATTCGGCGACCAAAGTGCTTTGAATTGGGTCTTAATTAACTATATGTGAATATGCCCACTTTGTTGCAATATGTATACATATATTTACATAGTTCCTCTTAGGGTACAATTCCCAATTAACAGCAATAATAATAAGAACATAGATATGCGTATTATCTATTATTAATTGCTCTGGTAGTATTAGGCATAGGGACAAAAAATATAAAATGTACTTGTATGTATAAGATAAGTATAGTTTTAAAAATATAGCCATAAATATAAACAAGATAATAACTAACTTGTAATTCAAATTTATATGTAAAATATATACACATATTTTACATCAGGCAACAGGTCACAGGACAGGTCGTCTTTTTAGTCGAACTCCATAGTCATCAAGTACAAATCCCACTAACAGAATTTCTACAATGTTTTCCTATCTTTTTGACTATATGGTAATATTATAATTTGGCAGTGTCTAAAGAACGATCTTTGGCAGAGATCAACAACAACTGTATCCTTCACAACCTTTCTAATGTGTGTTTGATTTTTTTATAAATGAAGGGTTGTCTATAAAAAAGAAAATAAAACCAATATTGACACAATTATCACAATTATCATCTTCATATTCTTCATTCCAATAAGTCATATATAAGGGTAGTGCGATAAGTCGGTCGGAAAGAAAAGTTTTATTTCTGAACATAATAACATATTTAGAGCTATAGTTATAGTTAACCCACTAGATCTATAATCTATATATGTATCCACAAATAATACATTTAGTTCCGAAGTTTTTTCAACTTTTCTAAAGAAATAGGTTTGTGACCTCGTAATTTAATCCGAATCTCTTACCACCCAGCTTTTTCTTGAGGTTTGCACACAGGAAGTGGTCATAGGGAGCTAGATCTGTAGAATATAGAGGATAGGTTACAAATCAATCTAGGCCAAATGAGGTCGTTTTGACTTAAAATTAATATCAAATCTGTCCAAAGCTTTGGTATTCGTCAGTGATTGTCTTACCCTATTCAAGATAATCGGTATACGGCCTATATACACAAAAAACTGGGGCATACCAACGTCCATTTTTTCGATTATTTTTTGCTCTCTGGTGTTTTGTAATATATCCATATTTCGTCAATGGTTACGAAACGGCGTAGGTAAAATAGGTAACTCAAAAAGTTCGTCGGTTAAGTTATTGGACGGTAAATTAAAAAAGTCATTCTCGTTCTTAACGTTAAGGTGCAGCTACAAAATAACTAGACTGATTTTGTGGTTTTTTATAAAACTAACATATGCCCATTGATATCTGATACATAATTTTCATTACTAACAATAAAAATTCCTGGAACTTTATTGTTAGTAATAACGCGTACCACCTGCAACGAAGCAAATGAAGGCAGATAATCTAACGTATTTGGAGTTTAAAAATTACAGATTTCTCTGTTTTATTTTAGGAATCTGCATCCGCACCATTTTCACACACTTACATTGCATCTTAAAGTTATTACATACTTTATTCATATTAATTGCATTAATTCCTATGATAACTGTTGCTACAGTCTTTTAACTGAGTTCAAATGGGTTGTCAGATAATTAGCTTTTATATAAATATATAAATTATAAATAGCAAAATATGGCGATATATATATGTAGAACTGGCGATGCAAAATCAGCAATATTATCAATATATCATATTATATTATTTTATGAATCATCGATAAAATGAATCAGCGACCCAATCAGAATTACCCACAGCTTTCTGTGTATCTTAAAAATATTAATTAGGTACCAAACCAAAATCTACAAAGAGGTTGTCTATAGTTTGCTCAAAAAGTGAGAAAATATTTAAGTTTTAAGTAAATTGTGTACACAAAGAAACTTTTGAATCTACCAATAAAACGAAATGTTATATAGACACTCAATATAACCCTCAGAAATATTCCAGAAAAACCAGCAATATATAAATACAGGAGTCAAATATTGGATCACCATTTGCTTGTGGAGCACCTGCAAAATTTTATGAACTAGGTTCCTAAACTGTAACTGTTCAATATAATATTGCCCCATTCTGTACAAAATATCTGCTATTACTCGAATCATATTAGTAACGGAAATCTGCACATCATTCTGCTGCTCTGAACCTCTCCTTAGCGCTTTAAAAGATGATAAAGTTGATTGTGCTAAACTAGGAATTATGTTGACACATAGAGCTAGATTTGATAATCTCTAGAATAAACCCGAATAATTTTTAGAATAAGTTAGGATAGGGTTTAAAATAAATTGGAATAGTATCTAGAATAAGATTTAGATGAGTTGTACAGTAGATCACTTACTGAAGTGATCTACTACATGTCAGGATAGTTATATTATATAACTGAAATCATATAATAATACTTACTGCCCACGGGCAGCTTGTGGACGTTCTAAGAGATTAAAAAAAAATTGTTAATTGTACGAATACCAATATGTATGAAATTATAACTTAATCTCATATACTAACTTTAGAAAGCTCATAAACATAACATCGTGAGCATTTATGACAATCAAATTTACGGGCTTTATTTATACTATAACAAAACCACTTTTTTGCAACTTATTGGCTTCTATCTTGAGTTGAACCTTTGTCATTTAACCGTCCGGTCAATGACCAAACTTTCACTTTCATTCAATGACCGGGTACCCGGGTACTCACCCATAAATCAATAATGTACTGAATAAAAAAAATTTCTATATAAACTGGCCATGTGGCATATGAAATAGCTATAGAGACACAGTTTATAGTCCTCATAGAAATAACAATAGCCGAATGCCAAGCCAATCGATATTTAGGTACCTGAGATGTTCCTTTCCCCTTTACATGTCGTACGAAAAGAAAGAAACGTGTACACTGAAATATACAAAATTAATATTAATTATTAATATTATTAATATATTAAAATATAATATAATAGTAATATATTAATAAAAAAACTTGTATATAATACAAATACAGTGGCTGGTTCATCGAGTTTTAGACGATAAGGAGAGATTTAATTGTTTTGTTTTCAAGTAAATTATTTATTTTATGCTTTCAATATTAAAAAGAAGTAATAAATAAATTTTAAATTATTTACAATAGAGTCACCCGCTCTCAGTGTAATAAGAATTTGGAGAAAACATTCGAAGCAGAATAATCTGATGATGACTGCGTGTTGGATAGTAGTGATGATGAATATTTTCCCCTGGATACCTGGATATTGAACGGGCGGGGTATCAAGTTTGATAGTTAATAACTCTTATTAACTAATTGATTGTTAAAAAATTTGACGAAAATTGGGTGTCAAATTACTTCAATTTTGGGGATCCAGGCGTCCATAAAAAAATTTTAAGGAGAAGTTAATATATTTTACCTGCGGATTTGAAATGTATACCGGTGAAATGGAATTGGATTTGAAATGGTGCCCGGTCATTGACCGGATGGATATATTAATTTTCTTTGAGTCAGTTGTCTGTTGATGATGTCTTACCACATTTTATATATTCTGTTTTACTCAGAAATGCTAACCGAAGTTCGAAAGCTTCTGTTTACAATAACAGACAACATAAATGATGAATATTTTCCCCTGGATACCTGGATATTGAACGGGCGGGGTATCAAGTTTGATAGTTAATAACTCTTATTAACTAATTGATTGTTAAAAAATTTGACGAAAATTGGGTGTCAAATTACTTCAATTTTGGGGATCCAGGCGTCCATAAAAAAATTTTAAGGAGAAGTTAATATATTTTACCTGCGGATTTGAAATGTATACCGGGGTGCCCGGTCATTGACCGGATGGATATATTAATTTTCTTTGAGTCAGTTGTCTGTTGATGATGTCTTACCACATTTTATATATTCTGTTTTACTCAGAAATGCTAACCGAAGTTCGAAAGCTTCTGTTTACAATAACAGACAACATAAAACTGAAATATAACCAACAAATATTATGCAAACCAGATAATAAGTATTGTCGCAGTATTGCCAACATGTGGTAAGATGTATTTGATGGTATCTATATTGAGTTGTCTATAAAAACTCTAGAGTATGTCTAATGACGTTAAAGATGTCGAAGTTGATAATATAAATGTGCAAAAGTAATTTTATAAACTTCAAAGAAAACATCCTTGTTTTCGGTTCACTAAAACATCTTTGACATGATAATAACTATATAAATACGAGAAAGTTCAATGTTTTTACCCATTTTCAGAATTAATAATCCATATCTTATTTGACAAGCTGCGGATGATTCGGCAACTATTCGCCATATCACGCGACCAAACCGAATGAATCGAGTCGACAATAAATGAAATATCAACCTGTTTACTTTCGCTCTATTATCGATACATTAAAGCCGTCGTAGCGTGAGCGTGCTTTCTCCGTTTTCACTGTGCCTGTCTCGTATTTCACTGGATGTATCGCTTTTATTAGACGATTTTCGTACGACTGGGACGACGAAGATGGCTTTGGGATCGTCGAGGGGGCGCGCGAAGCGATACGAATAGGTGGCATGCGAATTCAAATTTGCCAAATAAGTGCGGTTTTAATGTTTTAAGCTGACGACGCTTAATCTTTGTGTCATTAGAGAGGTGGTACTAATGAGCTTTAAGAATTCGCCTTTGGAATCTTAATAATTTTCGTAATATACATTAATTCAGTTATAAAGTAGAATATTTGAAAATATAGAAATACCTTAAATATTTAAAATATCCAGTGAAAACTTCAGGATTATTCAGGAATAATTATTTTCAAATATCAATTTGTAGCGACCGTATGGCATGTCGAATTTTACATCTTGGAATAACTAACTAACCTACCTACTAAATACCCAGAAATATTATTCCAGATGTTGAAAACATGCGGAGTTCCAGGAGCACAGTCCGATAAAGAAGGGTACTTGAACAAAATCAAGGAATTCAAAACTATTTAGAAAACTTATCGCCAATTGATGCAATGGAATATTCACTCTGGAACGTAATAAAAAAGATTTAAAAACCTCAACGACATAATCCACCCACTAAAATTGACAGCAATACCTGGGCGAGGAACGATAATGATAAAGCGGTTATAAAGTTTTCTGTAAGCACTTAAAAACAGTATTTAATCCGTACCCCTCTGAAATATCGGCAACAGAAGAAAATAACATAGTAGACTTTCTTAAGACTCCGTTTCAAATGGATCTGCCACTTGAGAAATTTACTCTTAATGAAGCAAATCAAACAATTGTTCAATGCTAAAAAAGCTCCTGGATTTGACTTAATTACTTGAAGAATTTTAAAGAGCTCTCAGAAAAGAGCATCAAATGAACAACATCCATATTTACTGCCATGCTAAGTCTGAATTACTTTCCTAGCACTTGGAAAGTGGCGAATCAAAGCAAGTGATCAAATCATTATTATTCTTAAACCTTTGAAGAAATCAGAAGACGTCCCCTCCTATCGTTCCTAAACAGGGAACAACAGAAAGTATAGATAGATTAGTCGGCCAAATTAACAAAAACTTAAAAGATAAAAAATGTTGCTCCGCTGCATTTCTCGATATATCTCAAGCCTTCGACAAGGTGTGGCACACTGGACTGCATGTTAAATTGAAAAGGCTTTTGCCCCATATGCATTTTTAATCGCTGAAATCACACCTCACCTCTTTGTGAGTTATGATTGACAATCAAATGTCTCTACATTTGATTGTCAAAAGGGTTAACGAATACAGTGACCTCCACCCAATATATTCGTGTATTCCACAGGGCAGTGTTCTTGACCCATTGTTATATCTATTGTATAGAGTAGATACTGCAGTTTTATCGTCATACGGGGATCCAATATCAGCCACAAGAAACCTCCAACTTCATCTTAACAAAGTTGAATTGTGGTTGAAAACGTGGCGTATCAAAGCAAATGAGACAAAATCTACCCATGTGACATTCACCCTTTGTAGAAGAACTTGCCTCTCAGCAAAATTAAATAATCGTGAACTTCCGCAAGCAGACAATGCTAAATATTTGGGAATACATTTCGATCGACGTTTAACATACAACCATTTTGAAAAACATATAGTGGCAAAACGCAAACAGCTTGGGCTTAAACCAAATGTATTGGCTGATAGGGCGTAAACCTAAATTATCATTAGATAACAAGGTTTTGCTGTATAAGTAAATAGTTAGGCATATTTGGACCTATGGTATTGAACTGTGAGGAACAACTAGCAAATTTAACATAGCCATCTTCCAGAGGTTCCAGAATAAAGTGTTGCGAGTCATCGTCGATACTCCATATTACGTCTCCAACAAACTGATTCAGCGCGATGTTCCCTTAGAACCGATAACGAGTGTGATTCGAAGTGTTACTGCGAAGTACTCTGAAATATTATTAGCGCATCCCAATGCACTAGCCAAACAGTAAAATATGCGCGATGCCAGTGTAATGCGTAGGCTCAATAGCAGTCTACCATACGAACTGATTAATAGACATATAGAATGAAATTTAATAATCTCCAGAATAAGTTAAAATAGTATCTAGAATAAGCTTTAGATTATAACTTGTACAGCAGATTACTTACTGAATCGATGTTTTACATGTCAGGAGAGTTATATTATATAACGGAAATCATATAATAATATTTATTGCCCACGGCAGATTGTTGAAGGTCTAAGAGATTAATAAAAAGAAAATCATGTAAATCATCACCGTTTCGTCCTGCCTCCATTTACCGAGTCATTTACTCCCAAAGTGATGACATCCCGACGTGATTTTTCGTAAAATGGGGTTTGTACTAGTGAATGGAGGGTTCGCGCAACATGTTGTATTTAATTTCCATAAATGTTTCCAATTAATTTTTATTTCAATAATTTTATTATTACATGACTTAATTTCTCACTAAATTTAGCTTTAGTACTGAAACAAACATTCATACATTTGACTTCTTTTCCAAATTTTATTGTTTCGATTTTACAATCTTTTGAAATCTTAGATCTTTTATCATCACTATCACTATTTTCACTACCTAATCATCAACATCTCGAGTAGATATTTCTTTGGGCGCTATGATAAATTCAGAATAGCCTTCTTCGCTCGCAGTCTCAGTCTTACCGGCAGACATTTTGATTTGAAAGGCTTTGGGCAGTATCGGTCCGATACCGTCGTTACTTGTTTTCCCTCACATACCGTAACATATGTATACAGATTAGTCTTAGAGCTTCCAAAGAAGCTAGGTACCGAATGAAGTTACCATAGATTCGTCATGTCTTCGCCGCGGTACCAGAATAGTCAATGTCTCGTTGTCAAGAAAAATGAGCTCGTCATACACGTCATTGAAACATCTAACTCCACAACCTCTATTACGGGAGTCCTGTTCGAAAAATAGTAGAAAAATTCTGGCAGGGGAGTATTGTGGAGACCTTGAAGCAAATTTGACATCGTAGAATAACGGCTTATAAAATAGCTAGATAAAATATCCCAGGTGTTGAGCACACGTGGGGTACCAGCAGCAACGCCCAGTAAACGATTACGAAGATCTGGCAAGTCCGAGACGTTGTTCTGGGATATTATTGAAGAGTACTTTTGATCATTCACCAACTGACCATAGTTCAGTTCAGACGTATCACTTTCGACTGCGCCTCTTCATGTAAAACAAGCGCCTCTTCATTTTATTTACTTTTATTTATATATTTCTATATCGTCAATAACTAACAGTAACATAATGTAATCATCACTGTTTCAGTTCGTATTAGTATGTATTCGTATTCATCGAGCCATATAATTCCTAAAAATTTAATCACAAAAATAAATGTATGCCAAAGAAACATATATGTGTCATTTCGTCAATCTTTCAATATCATTTATACAGAACCTGCAAGTTCTTTTCAGAATAAGCATATATTTCCATCAAAGCTGAAACTAACTATTTGGGAGCAATGTTCCGATTGTATCGATCCAATAATTGTGTGTAATATTGGCTATTGAATTGGTTGCTGTAAACTCGTATTTAATTAATTATTACGTAATAATAATTTTCCTGATAAAGTTGCTCCAAAATATATATGGCCAATATGTTGATAAATTGATAACAACAATTGTTTAAAACAATTTTAAAATATTTAAAATTAAACTACTCTTATAAAAATAAATAAAATCTAGACTGTTGAATTGTTTTTATAAATATTTAACGAATATCTCATAGATACTCATATTAAAAAGATGATATGATATGATATGATGTGATATAATTTTGCTTTTAGTCAATATATTGCCGATAAATGTACAAAAACTTTATATTTCTCAAAGTAGGCTCGCTGGCCGCGATACATATTTAGTAGAGGTTCTGTCAATCCGGCAAGACTTACTAAGATGGCAGTGGATAGAGCCATTTTATGCTACCACATCAAGTATTTTTTACGCACTCCAATAGCTTTAAATTGCCTCATCTTTTGCTTCGCCTGAGGTGAGGTGGGAAGACAAATTGGGGTATATACTGCGGATGACACATTATTGCCACTGTCGTGATCCTGGCGTTCGACACATAATGAAGCTGTGGTGGACGTATATTTAGTGCGGGAATCTTTAACAGGTTTCCTCTCATGAAATTTATAGTGTCACCAACCTGAAGCATAGCTTCCAACCAATATATCTCTATGGTTACGACTAAAGCATATCCCAAATATTTGGAAAATAGCTGACATTATTACGGTATCAAAACAAGAAAAATCACCAAATAAAGTAAAATCCTACAGACTTATTCCATTACTATCGTTAATAACTTAGGTATTTGAAAAACTCTTGTTAAAAGTACTAAGACCAATTGCCACCAGATGTTGTTACCAAAGTAATACACAGAACTTTTAAGCTCCTACATCTCGGCCATAATGTCAAAGCAAATGAAGAGTCGACCTAATCTACAATAAAATTAATTACAGCAGGTGTACCAAAAGGAATGGTATTAATTCGTTACCTATTTTGCACATGTGATAAAAAATGAAACATATAAAGCATATGAAACAACAGCAAAGAAACAACCAGAGAATTATAACAGCGAAGTAACAAGGCAGATACGTGGATAGTGCCTGGATAGTAACTGGAGCTAAAATAAAAGAAAATTATGATGTTATTTATAATGTTATTGATTGGAAAAAAATGTGAATTATCTATACATAAATTGCTGCTGCACAAGCAAGTTCTAAAATCTATATAGAATTCAGTAAGGTGGATGGTCATGGAAAAATTCGGAAAAAATTCTTAAGAGTTATCGTAGATCCATCCAGATATTAGTACTTATACCGAACCCTTCAAGTGCCGACTCTAACTCAAAATTCGTTCAAAGTTGGTTGTTATTTCAAGAACCTGCATGTATTAAAATATAAAATATCCAAAAGTCACACAATTCCAAATCAGATGACTAAGGAAGATGTTCTGCAATTGTGATTTTTCAACGAATTATTGAAAATACTATTGGTAGGAAGATATGTTTTCATCTATTAACTTGTAATTTATACTGCATACATAACATTCTTCAATCCAGCTCCTTTCTCATTAAACACATCATATAGTAAATAATTTTCCAAAAAGCTATGTCGTGGTAGACGTCTTTACAATGTGTTATTTCTCAGTCTGATTTAATATAGAACTATATAATATACTGGAACTATTTGTTCTAATAATTCAGAAATATATAATACAAACCTCGTATAACAACATTTTTTTATAACTTCAATATTAACTCACTTTTCGTATTTGTTTAGGAATTTAATTTAAACAGCACGTTTTATCAAAATATTTGTTCTCAATTTTCTATTGAACCCTTTCACCATTCGGAATCTATTGTAAAAGCGACAAACGTAAACTTTTAAAAAACTAGGGCCCGAACAATTTTCGCATTTGCGCCGAATTTTGAATTCGAACGGGTAAATACACACAAAGGTCACTTTTATTTCGAAAAACGTACCGCGCAACACGCATTTTGCATAGATGAAAGGGTCCATTGATGAATTAAAAGTTTGGTCCATTGTTATTTTTATAAAAAAATGTTTTGTTTATTTATTTTGGTATCCTATATTAGCCATTAAATACATTATATTGATATATAGATATAAATTGTTAGTCACAAAGATAGGTGAAAACCAAAAATAATGTTTAATTAATTTCCGATTAATTTCAACTGTAATTATAAAAAAATTAAAAAAATTAACTTAATAAAAGCATAACATATTTTTAAAAGTTTTGCTGTTCGTCACCTTTAAGATGACGACGAAACCCGACTAGAGATGAATACTTTGAAATTAGTGATTAAATTAGTTAGTTATGTTTGAATAAATTAGTTGAATTGGGTAGAACTGCTTGATGTTGATTAAAGATTTTTAAAGAGAAAATATTACTGATTCTAAAAATGCTCCTTAAGTTATAGAGATTATAGCGTGGGATTCTGGGGTTCTGCACTTGGACAATTAATAATTACTAACTAGTAAACTGAACTTAAAAGCGGGTGTATAACTGCTGATGATACCAAAGGCTTTAACCACCTAAAATATGCAATTGTCCTAGAGACACAATACCATATTTTCGTTGAATAAAGCTGTGTGAGAATGTAGGAGCACTAAAAATATAAGAAGGTATATAGATTATAACCTGGGATACTGCGCTTGGATAATTAATAACTACTAACTAGTAAGCTGAACTTAAAAGCGAGTGTATAACTGCTGATGATACTAAAGCCTCTAACCACCTAAAATATGCAATTGTCCTAGAGACAAAATACCATATTTTCGTTGTATAAAGCTGTGTGAGAAAGTAGGCGCACTAAAAATATTGTAAGCTATGTAGATTATAACCAGGGGTTTTGCACTTGGACAATTAATAATTACTAACTAGTAAGCTGAACTTAAAAGCGAGTGTATAACTGCTGATGATACCAAAGGCTCTAACCACCTAAAATATGCAATTGTCCTAGAGACAAAATACCAAATTTTCGTTGAATAAAGCTGTGTGAGAATGTAGGCGCACTAAAAATATAAGAAGGTATATAGATTATAACCTGGGATTCTGCACTTGGATAATTAATAACTACTAACTAGTAAGCTGAACTTAAAAGCGAGTGTATAACTGCTGATGATACTAAAGCCTCTAACCACCTAAAATATGCAATTGTCCTAGAGACAAAATACCATATTTTCGTTGAAAAAAGCTGTGTGAGAATGTAGGCGCACTAAAAATATAAGAAGGTATATAGATTATAACCTGGGATTCTGCACTTGGATAATTAATAACTACTAACTAGTAAGCTGAACTTAAAAGCGAGTGTATAACTGCTGATGATACTAAAGCCTCTAACCACCTAAAATATGCAATTGTCCTAGAGACAAAATACCATATTTTCGTTGTATAAAGCTGTGTGAGAAAGTAGGCGCACTAAAAATATTGTAAGCTATGTAGATTATAACCAGGGGTTTTGCACTTGGACAATTAATAATTACTAACTAGTAAGCTGAACTTAAAAGCGGGTGTATAACTGCTGATGATACCAAAGGCTCTAACCACCTAAAATATGCAATTGTCCTAGAGACAAAATACCAAATTTTCGTTGAATAAAGCTGTGTGAGAATGTAGGCGCACTAAAAATATAAGAAGGTATATAGATTATAACCTGGGATTCTGCACTTGGATAATTAATAACTACTAACTAGTAAGCTGAACTTAAAAGCGAGTGTATAACTGCTGATGATACTAAAGCCTCTAACCACCTAAAATATGCAATTGTCCTAGAGACAAAATACCATATTTTCATTGAATAAAGCTGTGTGAGAATGTAGGCGCACTAAAAATATAAGAAGGTATATAGATTATAACCTGGGATTCTGCACTTGGATAATTAATAACTACTAACTAGTAAGCTGAACTTAAAAGCGAGTGTATAACTGCTGATGATACTAAAGCCTCTAACCACCTAAAATATGCAATTGTCCTAGAGACAAAATACCATATTTTCGTTGTATAAAGCTGTGTGAGAAAGTAGGCGCACTAAAAATATTGTAAGCTATGTAGATTATAACCAGGGGTTTTGCACTTGGACAATTAATAATTACTAACTAGTAAGCTGAACTTAAAAGCGGGTGTATAACTGCTGATGATACCAAAGGCTCTAACCACCTAAAATATGCAATTGTCCTAGAGACAAAATACCAAATTTTCGTTGAATAAAGCTGTGTGAGAATGTAGGCGCACTAAAAATATAAGAAGGTATATAGATTATAACCTGGGATTCTGCACTTGGATAATTAATAACTACTAACTAGTAAGCTGAACTTAAAAGCGAGTGTATAACTGCTGATGATACTAAAGCCTCTAACCACCTAAAATATGCAATTGTCCTAGAGACAAAATACCATATTTTCATTGAATAAAGCTGTGTGAGAATGTAGGCGCACTAAAAATATAAGAAGGTATATAGATTATAACCTGGGATTCTGCACTTGGATAATTAATAACTACTAACTAGTAAGCTGAACTTAAAAGCGAGTGTATAACTGCTGATGATACTAAAGCCTCTAACCACCTAAAATATGCAATTGTCCTAGAGACAAAATACCATATTTTCGTTGTATAAAGCTGTGTGAGAAAGTAGGCGCACTAAAAATATTGTAAGCTATGTAGATTATAACCAGGGGTTTTGCACTTGGACAATTAATAATTACTAACTAGTAAGCTGAACTTAAAAGCGGGTGTATAACTGCTGATGATACCAAAGGCTCTAACCACCTAAAATATGCAATTGTCCTAGAGACAAAATACCAAATTTTCGTTGAATAAAGCTGTGTGAGAATGTAGGCGCACTAAAAATATAAGAAGGTATATAGATTATAACCTGGGATTCTGCACTTGGATAATTAATAACTACTAACTAGTAAGCTGAACTTAAAAGCGAGTGTATAACTGCTGATGATACTAAAGCCTCTAACCACCTAAAATATGCAATTGTCCTAGAGACAAAATACCATATTTTCGTTGAATAAAGCTGTGTGAGAATGTAGGCGCACTAAAAATATAAGAAGGTATATAGATTATAACCTGGGATTCTGCACTTGGATAATTAATAACTACTAACTAGTAAGCTGAACTTAAAAGCGAGTGTATAACTGCTGATGATACTAAAGCCTCTAACCACCTAAAATATGCAATTGTCCTAGAGACAAAATACCATATTTTCGTTGTATAAAGCTGTGTGAGAAAGTAGGCGCACTAAAAATATAAGAAGGTATATAGATTATAACCTGGGATTCTGCACTTGGATAATTAATAACTACTAACTAGTAAGCTGAACTTAAAAGCGAGTGTATAACTGCTGATGATACTAAAGCCTCTAACCACCTAAAATATGCAATTGTCCTAGAGACAAAATACCATATTTTCGTTGAATAAAGCTGTGTGAGAATGTAGGCGCACTAAAAATATAAGAAGGTATATAGATTATAACCTGGGATTCTGCACTTGGATAATTAATAACTACTAACTAGTAAGCTGAACTTAAAAGCGAGTGTATAACTGCTGATGATACTAAAGCCTCTAACCACCTAAAATATGCAATTGTCCTAGAGACAAAATACCATATTTTCGTTGAATAAAGCTGTGTGAGAATGTAGGCGCACTAAAAATATAAGAAGGTATATAGATTATAACCTGGGATTCTGCACTTGGATAATTAATAACTACTAACTAGTAAGCTGAACTTAAAAGCGAGTGTATAACTGCTGATGATACTAAAGCCTCTAACCACCTAAAATATGCAATTGTCCTAGAGACAAAATACCATATTTTCGTTGTATAAAGCTGTGTGAGAAAGTAGGCGCACTAAAAATATTGGAAGCTATGTAGATTATAACCAGGGGTTTTGCACTTGGACAATTAATAATTACTAACTAGTAAGCTGAACTTAAAAGCGGGTGTATAACTGCTGATGATACCAAAGGCTCTAACCACCTAAAATATGCAATTGTCCTAGAGACAAAATACCATATTTTCGTTGTATAAAGCTGTGTGAGAAAGTAGGCGCACTAAAAATATTGGAAGCTATGTAGATTATAACCAGGGGTTTTGCACTTGGACAATTAATAATTACTAACTAGTAAGCTGAACTTAAAAGCGGGTGTATAACTGCTGATGATACCAAAGGCTCTAACCACCTAAAATATGCAATTGTCCTAGAGACAAAATACCAAATTTTCGTTGAACAAAGCTGTGTGAGAATGTAGGAGCACTAAAAATATAAGAAGGTATATAGATTATAACCTGGGATACTGCGCTTGGATAATTAATAACTACTAACTAGTAAGCTGAACTTAAAAGCGAGTGTATAACTGCTGATGATACTAAAGCCTCTAACCACCTAAAATATGCAATTGTCCTAGAGACAAAATACCATATTTTCGTTGTATAAAGCTGTGTGAGAAAGTAGGCGCACTAAAAATATTGGAAGCTATGTAGATTATAACCAGGGGTTTTGCACTTGGACAATTAATAATTACTAACTAGTAAGCTGAACTTAAAAGCGGGTGTATAACTGCTGATGATACCAAAGGCTCTAACCACCTAAAATATGCAATTGTCCTAGAGACAAAATACCAAATTTTCGTTGAATAAAGCTGTGTGAGAATGTAGGCGCACTAAAAATATAAGAAGGTATATAGATTATAACCTGGGATTCTGCACTTGGATAATTAATAACTACTAACTAGTAAGCTGAACTTAAAAGCGAGTGTATAACTGCTGATGATACTAAAGCCTCTAACCACCTAAAATATGCAATTGTCCTAGAGACAAAATACCATATTTTCGTTGTATAAAGCTGTGTGAGAAAGTAGGCGCACTAAAAATATTGGAAGCTATGTAGATTATAACCAGGGGTTTTGCACTTGGACAATTAATAATTACTAACTAGTAAGCTGAACTTAAAAGCGGGTGTATAACTGCTGATGATACCAAAGGCTCTAACCACCTAAAATATGCAATTGTCCTAGAGACAAAATACCAAATTTTCGTTGAATAAAGCTGTGTGAGAATGTAGGCGCACTAAAAATATAAGAAGGTATATAGATTATAACCTGGGATTCTGCACTTGGATAATTAATAATTACTAACTAGAAAGCTGAACTTAAAAGCGGGTGTATAACTGCTGATGATACTAAAGCCTCTAACCACCTAAAATATGCAATTGTCCTAGAGACAAAATACCAAATTTTCGTTGAATAAAGCTGTGTGAGAATGTAGGCGCACTAAAAATATAAGAAGGTATATAGATTATAACCTGGGATTCTGCACTTGGATAATTAATAACTACTAACTAGTAAGCTGAACTTAAAAGCGAGTGTATAACTGCTGATGATACTAAAGCCTCTAACCACCTAAAATATGCAATTGTCCTAGAGACAAAATACCATATTTTCGTTGAATAAAGCTGTGTGAGAATGTAGGCGCACTAAAAATATAAGAAGGTATATAGATTATAACCTGGGATTCTGCACTTGGATAATTAATAACTACTAACTAGTAAGCTGAACTTAAAAGCGAGTGTATAACTGCTGATGATACTAAAGCCTCTAACCACCTAAAATATGCAATTGTCCTAGAGACAAAATACCATATTTTCGTTGTATAAAGCTGTGTGAGAAAGTAGGCGCACTAAAAATATTGTAAGCTATGTAGATTATAACCAGGGGTTTTGCACTTGGACAATTAATAATTACTAACTAGTAAGCTGAACTTAAAAGCGGGTGTATAACTGCTGATGATACCAAAGGCTCTAACCACCTAAAATATGCAATTGTCCTAGAGACAAAATACCAAATTTTCGTTGAATAAAGCTGTGTGAGAATGTAGGCGCACTAAAAATATAAGAAGGTATATAGATTATAACCTGGGATTCTGCACTTGGATAATTAATAACTACTAACTAGTAAGCTGAACTTAAAAGCGAGTGTATAACTGCTGATGATACTAAAGCCTCTAACCACCTAAAATATGCAATTGTCCTAGAGACAAAATACCATATTTTCGTTGAATAAAGCTGTGTGAGAATGTAGGCGCACTAAAAATATAAGAAGGTATATAGATTATAACCTGGGATTCTGCACTTGGATAATTAATAACTACTAACTAGTAAGCTGAACTTAAAAGCGAGTGTATAACTGCTGATGATACTAAAGCCTCTAACCACCTAAAATATGCAATTGTCCTAGAGACAAAATACCATATTTTCGTTGTATAAAGCTGTGTGAGAAAGTAGGCGCACTAAAAATATTGTAAGCTATGTAGATTATAACCAGGGGTTTTGCACTTGGACAATTAATAATTACTAACTAGTAAGCTGAACTTAAAAGCGGGTGTATAACTGCTGATGATACCAAAGGCTCTAACCACCTAAAATATGCAATTGTCCTAGAGACAAAATACCAAATTTTCGTTGAATAAAGCTGTGTGAGAATGTAGGCGCACTAAAAATATAAGAAGGTATATAGATTATAACCTGGGATTCTGCACTTGGATAATTAATAACTACTAACTAGTAAGCTGAACTTAAAAGCGAGTGTATAACTGCTGATGATACTAAAGCCTCTAACCACCTAAAATATGCAATTGTCCTAGAGACAAAATACCATATTTTCGTTGAATAAAGCTGTGTGAGAATGTAGGCGCACTAAAAATATAAGAAGGTATATAGATTATAACCTGGGATTCTGCACTTGGATAATTAATAACTACTAACTAGTAAGCTGAACTTAAAAGCGAGTGTATAACTGCTGATGATACTAAAGCCTCTAACCACCTAAAATATGCAATTGTCCTAGAGACAAAATACCATATTTTCGTTGTATAAAGCTGTGTGAGAAAGTAGGCGCACTAAAAATATAAGAAGGTATATAGATTATAACCTGGGATTCTGCACTTGGATAATTAATAACTACTAACTAGTAAGCTGAACTTAAAAGCGAGTGTATAACTGCTGATGATACTAAAGCCTCTAACCACCTAAAATATGCAATTGTCCTAGAGACAAAATACCATATTTTCGTTGAATAAAGCTGTGTGAGAATGTAGGCGCACTAAAAATATAAGAAGGTATATAGATTATAACCTGGGATTCTGCACTTGGATAATTAATAACTACTACTAGTAAGCTGAACTTAAAAGCGAGTGTATAACTGCTGATGATACTAAAGCCTCTAACCACCTAAAATATGCAATTGTCCTAGAGACAAAATACCATATTTTCGTTGAATAAAGCTGTGTGAGAATGTAGGCGCACTAAAAATATAAGAAGGTATATAGATTATAACCTGGGATTCTGCACTTGGATAATTAATAACTACTAACTAGTAAGCTGAACTTAAAAGCGAGTGTATAACTGCTGATGATACTAAAGCCTCTAACCACCTAAAATATGCAATTGTCCTAGAGACAAAATACCATATTTTCGTTGTATAAAGCTGTGTGAGAAAGTAGGCGCACTAAAAATATTGGAAGCTATGTAGATTATAACCAGGGGTTTTGCACTTGGACAATTAATAATTACTAACTAGTAAGCTGAACTTAAAAGCGGGTGTATAACTGCTGATGATACCAAAGGCTCTAACCACCTAAAATATGCAATTGTCCTAGAGACAAAATACCATATTTTCGTTGTATAAAGCTGTGTGAGAAAGTAGGCGCACTAAAAATATTGGAAGCTATGTAGATTATAACCAGGGGTTTTGCACTTGGACAATTAATAATTACTAACTAGTAAGCTGAACTTAAAAGCGGGTGTATAACTGCTGATGATACCAAAGGCTCTAACCACCTAAAATATGCAATTGTCCTAGAGACAAAATACCAAATTTTCGTTGAACAAAGCTGTGTGAGAATGTAGGAGCACTAAAAATATAAGAAGGTATATAGATTATAACCTGGGATACTGCGCTTGGATAATTAATAACTACTAACTAGTAAGCTGAACTTAAAAGCGAGTGTATAACTGCTGATGATACTAAAGCCTCTAACCACCTAAAATATGCAATTGTCCTAGAGACAAAATACCATATTTTCGTTGTATAAAGCTGTGTGAGAAAGTAGGCGCACTAAAAATATTGGAAGCTATGTAGATTATAACCAGGGGTTTTGCACTTGGACAATTAATAATTACTAACCAGTAAGCTGAACTTAAAAGCGGGTGTATAACTGCTGATGATACCAAAGGCTCTAACCACCTAAAATATGCAATTGTCCTAGAGACAAAATACCAAATTTTCGTTGAATAAAGCTGTGTGAGAATGTAGGCGCACTAAAAATATAAGAAGGTATATAGATTATAACCTGGGATTCTGCACTTGGATAATTAATAACTACTAACTAGTAAGCTGAACTTAAAAGCGAGTGTATAACTGCTGATGATACTAAAGCCTCTAACCACCTAAAATATGCAATTGTCCTAGAGACAAAATACCATATTTTCGTTGTATAAAGCTGTGTGAGAAAGTAGGCGCACTAAAAATATTGGAAGCTATGTAGATTATAACCAGGGGTTTTGCACTTGGACAATTAATAATTACTAACTAGTAAGCTGAACTTAAAAGCGGGTGTATAACTGCTGATGATACCAAAGGCTCTAACCACCTAAAATATGCAATTGTCCTAGAGACAAAATACCAAATTTTCGTTGAATAAAGCTGTGTGAGAATGTAGGCGCACTAAAAATATAAGAAGGTATATAGATTATAACCTGGGATTCTGCACTTGGATAATTAATAACTACTAACTAGTAAGCTGAACTTAAAAGCGAGTGTATAACTGCTGATGATACTAAAGCCTCTAACCACCTAAAATATGCAATTGTCCTAGAGACAAAATACCAAATTTTCGTTGAATAAAGCTGTGTGAGAATGTAGGCGCACTAAAAATATAAGAAGGTATATAGATTATAACCTGGGATTCTGCACTTGGACAATTAATAATTACTAACTAGTAAGCTGAACTTAAAAGCGGGTGTATAACTGCTGATGATACCAAAGGCTCTAACCACCTAAAATATGCAATTGTCCTAGAGACAAAATACCAAATTTTCGTTGAATAAAGCTGTGTGAGAATGTAGGCGCACTAAAAATATTGGAAGCTATGTAGATTATAACCAGGGGTTTTGCACTTGGACAATTAATAATTACTAACTAGTAAGCTGAACTTAAAAGCGGGTGTATAACTGCTGATGATACCAAAGGCTCTAACCACCTAAAATATGCAATTGTCCTAGAGACAAAATACCAAATTTTCGTTGAATAAAGCTGTGTGAGAAAGTAGGCGCACTAAAAATATTGGAAGCTATGTAGATTATAACCAGGGGTTTTGCACTTGGACAATTAATAATTACTAACTAGTAAGCTGAACTTAAAAGCGGGTGTATAACTGCTGATGATACCAAAGGCTCTAACCACCTAAAATATGCAATTGTCCTAGAGACAAAATACCATATTTTCGTTGTATAAAGCTGTGTGAGAAAGTAGGCGCACTAAAAATATTGGAAGCTATGTAGATTATAACCAGGGGTTTTGCACTTGGACAATTAATAATTACTAACTAGTAAGCTGAACTTAAAAGCGGGTGTATAACTGCTGATGATACCAAAGGCTCTAACCACCTAAAATATGCAATTGTCCTAGAGACAAAATACCAAATTTTCGTTGAACAAAGCTGTGTGAGAATGTAGGAGCACTAAAAATATAAGAAGGTATATAGATTATAACCTGGGATACTGCGCTTGGATAATTAATAACTACTAACTAGTAAGCTGAACTTAAAAGCGAGTGTATAACTGCTGATGATACTAAAGCCTCTAACCACCTAAAATATGCAATTGTCCTAGAGACAAAATACCATATTTTCGTTGTATAAAGCTGTGTGAGAAAGTAGGCGCACTAAAAATATTGGAAGCTATGTAGATTATAACCAGGGGTTTTGCACTTGGACAATTAATAATTACTAACCAGTAAGCTGAACTTAAAAGCGGGTGTATAACTGCTGATGATACCAAAGGCTCTAACCACCTAAAATATGCAATTGTCCTAGAGACAAAATACCAAATTTTCGTTGAATAAAGCTGTGTGAGAATGTAGGCGCACTAAAAATATAAGAAGGTATATAGATTATAACCTGGGATTCTGCACTTGGATAATTAATAACTACTAACTAGTAAGCTGAACTTAAAAGCGAGTGTATAACTGCTGATGATACTAAAGCCTCTAACCACCTAAAATATGCAATTGTCCTAGAGACAAAATACCATATTTTCGTTGTATAAAGCTGTGTGAGAAAGTAGGCGCACTAAAAATATTGGAAGCTATGTAGATTATAACCAGGGGTTTTGCACTTGGACAATTAATAATTACTAACTAGTAAGCTGAACTTAAAAGCGGGTGTATAACTGCTGATGATACCAAAGGCTCTAACCACCTAAAATATGCAATTGTCCTAGAGACAAAATACCAAATTTTCGTTGAATAAAGCTGTGTGAGAATGTAGGCGCACTAAAAATATAAGAAGGTATATAGATTATAACCTGGGATTCTGCACTTGGATAATTAATAACTACTAACTAGTAAGCTGAACTTAAAAGCGAGTGTATAACTGCTGATGATACTAAAGCCTCTAACCACCTAAAATATGCAATTGTCCTAGAGACAAAATACCAAATTTTCGTTGAATAAAGCTGTGTGAGAATGTAGGCGCACTAAAAATATAAGAAGGTATATAGATTATAACCTGGGATTCTGCACTTGGACAATTAATAATTACTAACTAGTAAGCTGAACTTAAAAGCGGGTGTATAACTGCTGATGATACCAAAGGCTCTAACCACCTAAAATATGCAATTGTCCTAGAGACAAAATACCAAATTTTCGTTGAATAAAGCTGTGTGAGAATGTAGGCGCACTAAAAATATTGGAAGCTATGTAGATTATAACCAGGGGTTTTGCACTTGGACAATTAATAATTACTAACTAGTAAGCTGAACTTAAAAGCGGGTGTATAACTGCTGATGATACCAAAGGCTCTAACCACCTAAAATATGCAATTGTCCTAGAGACAAAATACCAAATTTTCGTTGAATAAAGCTGTGTGAGAATGTAGGCGCACTAAAAATATAAGAAGGTATATAGATTATAACCTGGGATTCTGCACTTGGATAATTAATAACTACTAACTAGTAAGCTGAACTTAAAAGCGGGTGTATAACTGCTGATGATACCAAAGGCTCTAACCACCTAAAATATGCAATTGTCCTAGAGACAAAATACCATATTTTCGTTGTATAAAGCTGTGTGAGAAAGTAGGCGCACTAAAAATATTGGAAGCTATGTAGATTATAACCAGGGGTTTTGCACTTGGACAATTAATAATTACTAACTAGTAAGCTGAACTTAAAAGCGGGTGTATAACTGCTGATGATACCAAAGGCTCTAACCACCTAAAATATGCAATTGTCCTAGAGACAAAATACCAAATTTTCGTTGAATAAAGCTGTGTGAGAATGTAGGCGCACTAAAAATATAAGAAGGTATATAGATTATAACCTGGGATTCTGCACTTGGATAATTAATAACTACT
Organism: Rhynchophorus ferrugineus; assembly: GCF_030347505.1. Taxonomy (NCBI): domain Eukaryota; kingdom Metazoa; phylum Arthropoda; class Insecta; order Coleoptera; family Curculionidae; genus Rhynchophorus; species Rhynchophorus ferrugineus. Next base: position 80,626,894 of record NW_027472580.1, on the reverse strand, counting down.
AACTAGTAAGCTGAACTTAAAAGCGGGTGTATAACTGCTGATGATACCAAAGGCTCTAACCACCTAAAATATGCAATTGTCCTAGAGACAAAATACCAAATTTTCGTTGAATAAAGCTGTGTGAGAATGTAGGCGCACTAAAAATATAAGAAGGTATATAGATTATAACCTGGGATTCTGCACTTGGATAATTAATAACTACTAACTAGTAAGCTGAACTTAAAAGCGAGTGTATAACTGCTGATGATACTAAAGCCTCTAACCACCTAAAATATGCAATTGTCCTAGAGACAAAATACCAAATTTTCGTTGAATAAAGCTGTGTGAGAATGTAGGCGCACTAAAAATATAAGAAGGTATATAGATTATAACCTGGGATTCTGCACTTGGACAATTAATAATTACTAACTAGTAAGCTGAACTTAAAAGCGGGTGTATAACTGCTGATGATACCAAAGGCTCTAACCACCTAAAATATGCAATTGTCCTAGAGACAAAATACCAAATTTTCGTTGAATAAAGCTGTGTGAGAATGTAGGCGCACTAAAAATATTGGAAGCTATGTAGATTATAACCAGGGGTTTTGCACTTGGACAATTAATAATTACTAACTAGTAAGCTGAACTTAAAAGCGGGTGTATAACTGCTGATGATACCAAAGGCTCTAACCACCTAAAATATGCAATTGTCCTAGAGACAAAATACCAAATTTTCGTTGAATAAAGCTGTGTGAGAATGTAGGCGCACTAAAAATATAAGAAGGTATATAGATTATAACCTGGGATTCTGCACTTGGATAATTAATAACTACTAACTAGTAAGCTGAACTTAAAAGCGGGTGTATAACTGCTGATGATACCAAAGGCTCTAACCACCTAAAATATGCAATTGTCCTAGAGACAAAATACCATATTTTCGTTGTATAAAGCTGTGTGAGAAAGTAGGCGCACTAAAAATATTGGAAGCTATGTAGATTATAACCAGGGGTTTTGCACTTGGACAATTAATAATTACTAACTAGTAAGCTGAACTTAAAAGCGGGTGTATAACTGCTGATGATACCAAAGGCTCTAACCACCTAAAATATGCAATTGTCCTAGAGACAAAATACCAAATTTTCGTTGAATAAAGCTGTGTGAGAATGTAGGCGCACTAAAAATATTGGAAGCTATGTAGATTATAACCAGGGGTTTTGCACTTGGACAATTAATAATTACTAACTAGTAAGCTGAACTTAAAAGCGGGTGTATAACTGCTGATGATACCAAAGGCTCTAACCACCTAAAATATGCAATTGTCCTAGAGACAAAATACCAAATTTTCGTTGAATAAAGCTGTGTGAGAATGTAGGCGCACTAAAAATATTGGAAGCTATGTAGATTATAACCAGGGGTTTTGCACTTGGACAATTAATAATTACTAACTAGTAAGCTGAACTTAAAAGCGGGTGTATAACTGCTGATGATACCAAAGGCTCTAACCACCTAAAATATGCAATTGTCCTAGAGACAAAATACCAAATTTTCGTTGAATAAAGCTGTGTGAGAATGTAGGCGCACTAAAAATATAAGAAGGTATATAGATTATAACCTGGGATTCTGCACTTGGATAATTAATAACTACTAACTAGTAAGCTGAACTTAAAAGCGGGTGTATAACTGCTGATGATACCAAAGGCTCTAACCACCTAAAATATGCAATTGTCCTAGAGACAAAATACCATATTTTCGTTGTATAAAGCTGTGTGAGAAAGTAGGCGCACTAAAAATATTGGAAGCTATGTAGATTATAACCAGGGGTTTTGCACTTGGACAATTAATAATTACTAACTAGTAAGCTGAACTTAAAAGCGGGTGTATAACTGCTGATGATACCAAAGGCTCTAACCACCTAAAATATGCAATTGTCCTAGAGACAAAATACCAAATTTTCGTTGAATAAAGCTGTGTGAGAATGTAGGCGCACTAAAAATATAAGAAGGTATATAGATTATAACCTGGGATTCTGCACTTGGATAATTAATAATTACTAACTAGTAAGCTGAACTTAAAAGCGGGTGTATAACTGCTGATGATACCAAAGGCTCTAACCACCTAAAATATGCAATTGTCCTAGAGACAAAATACCAAATTTTCGTTGAATAAAGCTGTGTGAGAATGTAGGCGCACTAAAAATATTGGAAGCTATGTAGATTATAACCAGGGGTTTTGCACTTGGACAATTAATAATTACTAACTAGTAAGCTGAACTTAAAAGCGGGTGTATAACTGCTGATGATACCAAAGGCTCTAACCACCTAAAATATGCAATTGTCCTAGAGACAAAATACCAAATTTTCGTTGAATAAAGCTGTGTGAGAATGTAGGCGCACTAAAAATATTGGAAGCTATGTAGATTATAACCAGGGGTTTTGCACTTGGACAATTAATAATTACTAACTAGTAAGCTGAACTTAAAAGCGGGTGTATAACTGCTGATGATACCAAAGGCTCTAACCACCTAAAATATGCAATTGTCCTAGAGACAAAATACCAAATTTTCGTTGAATAAAGCTGTGTGAGAATGTAGGCGCACTAAAAATATAAGAAGGTATATAGATTATAACCTGGGATTCTGCACTTGGATAATTAATAACTACTAACTAGTAAGCTGAACTTAAAAGCGGGTGTATAACTGCTGATGATACCAAAGGCTCTAACCACCTAAAATATGCAATTGTCCTAGAGACAAAATACCATATTTTCGTTGTATAAAGCTGTGTGAGAAAGTAGGCGCACTAAAAATATTGGAAGCTATGTAGATTATAACCAGGGGTTTTGCACTTGGACAATTAATAATTACTAACTAGTAAGCTGAACTTAAAAGCGGGTGTATAACTGCTGATGATACCAAAGGCTCTAACCACCTAAAATATGCAATTGTCCTAGAGACAAAATACCAAATTTTCGTTGAATAAAGCTGTGTGAGAATGTAGGCGCACTAAAAATATAAGAAGGTATATAGATTATAACCTGGGATTCTGCACTTGGACAATTAATAATTACTAACTAGTAAGCTGAACTTAAAAGCGGGTGTATAACTGCTGATGATACCAAAGGCTCTAACCACCTAAAATATGCAATTGTCCTAGAGACAAAATACCAAATTTTCGTTGAATAAAGCTGTGTGAGAATGTAGGCGCACTAAAAATATTGGAAGCTATGTAGATTATAACCAGGGGTTTTGCACTTGGACAATTAATAATTACTAACTAGTAAGCTGAACTTAAAAGCGGGTGTATAACTGCTGATGATACCAAAGGCTCTAACCACCTAAAATATGCAATTGTCCTAGAGACAAAATACCAAATTTTCGTTGAATAAAGCTGTGTGAGAATGTAGGCGCACTAAAAATATAAGAAGGTATATAGATTATAACCTGGGATTCTGCACTTGGATAATTAATAACTACTAACTAGTAAGCTGAACTTAAAAGCGGGTGTATAACTGCTGATGATACCAAAGGCTCTAACCACCTAAAATATGCAATTGTCCTAGAGACAAAATACCATATTTTCGTTGTATAAAGCTGTGTGAGAAAGTAGGCGCACTAAAAATATTGGAAGCTATGTAGATTATAACCAGGGGTTTTGCACTTGGACAATTAATAATTACTAACTAGTAAGCTGAACTTAAAAGCGGGTGTATAACTGCTGATGATACCAAAGGCTCTAACCACCTAAAATATGCAAATGTCCTAGAGACAAAATACCAAATTTTCGTTGAATAAAGCTGTGTGAGAATGTAGGCGCACTAAAAATATAAGAAGGTATATAGATTATAACCTGGGATTCTGCACTTGGATAATTAATAACTACTAACTAGTAAGCTGAACTTAAAAGCGAGTGTATAACTGCTGATGATACTAAAGCCTCTAACCACCTAAAATATGCAATTGTCCTAGAGACAAAATACCATATTTTCGTTGTATAAAGCTGTGTGAGAAAGTAGGCGCACTAAAAATATTGGAAGCTATGTAGATTATAACCAGGGGTTTTGCACTTGGACAATTAATAATTACTAACTAGTAAGCTGAACTTAAAAGCGGGTGTATAACTGCTGATGATACCAAAGGCTCTAACCACCTAAAATATGCAATTGTCCTAGAGACAAAATACCAAATTTTCGTTGAATAAAGCTGTGTGAGAATGTAGGCGCACTAAAAATATAAGAAGGTATATAGATTATAACCTGGGATTCTGCACTTGGATAATTAATAACTACTAACTAGTAAGCTGAACTTAAAAGCGAGTGTATAACTGCTGATGATACTAAAGCCTCTAACCACCTAAAATATGCAATTGTCCTAGAGACAAAATACCATATTTTCGTTGAATAAAGCTGTGTGAGAATGTAGGAGCACTAAAAATATAAGAAGGTATATAGATTATAACCTGGGATTCTGCACTTGGATAATTAATAACTACTAACTAGTAAGCTGAACTTAAAAGCGAGTGTATAACTGCTGATGATACTAAAGCCTCTAACCACCTAAAATATGCAATTGTCCTAGAGACAAAATACCAAATTTTCGTTGAACAAAGCTGTGTGAGAATGTAGGAGCACTAAAAATATAAGAAGGTATATAGATTATAACCTGGGATACTGCGCTTGGATAATTAATAACTACTAACTAGTAAGCTGAACTTAAAAGCGAGTGTATAACTGCTGATGATACTAAAGCCTCTAACCACCTAAAATATGCAATTGTCCTAGAGACAAAATACCATATTTTCGTTGTATAAAGCTGTGTGAGAAAGTAGGCGCACTAAAAATATTGGAAGCTATGTAGATTATAACCAGGGGTTTTGCACTTGGACAATTAATAATTACTAACTAGTAAGCTGAACTTAAAAGCGGGTGTATAACTGCTGATGATACCAAAGGCTCTAACCACCTAAAATATGCAATTGTCCTAGAGACAAAATACCAAATTTTCGTTGAATAAAGCTGTGTGAGAATGTAGGCGCACTAAAAATATAAGAAGGTATATAGATTATAACCTGGGATTCTGCACTTGGATAATTAATAACTACTAACTAGTAAGCTGAACTTAAAAGCGAGTGTATAACTGCTGATGATACCAAAGGCTCTAACCACCTAAAATATGCAATTGTCCTAGAGACAAAATACCATATTTTCGTTGAATAAAGCTGTGTGAGAATGTAGGCGCACTAAAAATATAAGAAGGTATATAGATTATAACCTGGGATTCTGCACTTGGATAATTAATAACTACTAACTAGTAAGCTGAACTTAAAAGCGAGTGTATAACTGCTGATGATACTAAAGCCTCTAACCACCTAAAATATGCAATTGTCCTAGAGACAAAATACCATATTTTCGTTGAATAAAGCTGTGTGAGAATGTAGGCGCACTAAAAATATAAGAAGGTATATAGATTATAACCTGGGATTCTGCACTTGGATAATTAATAACTACTAACTAGTAAGCTGAACTTAAAAGCGAGTGTATAACTGCTGATGATACTAAAGCCTCTAACCACCTAAAATATGCAATTGTCCTAGAGACAAAATACCATATTTTCGTTGAATAAAGCTGTGTGAGAATGTAGGCGCACTAAAAATATAAGAAGGTATATAGATTATAACCTGGGATTCTGCACTTGGATAATTAATAACTACTAACTAGTAAGCTGAACTTAAAAGCGAGTGTATAACTGCTGATGATACTAAAGCCTCTAACCACCTAAAATATGCAATTGTCCTAGAGACAAAATACCAAATTTTCGTTGAATAAAGCTGTGTGAGAATGTAGGCGCACTAAAAATATAAGAAAGTATATAGATTATAACCTGGGATACTGCACTTGGATAATTAATAACTACTAACTAGTAAGCTGAACTTAAAAGCGAGTGTATAACTGCTGATGATACTAAAGCCTCTAACCACCTAAAATATGCAATTGTCCTAGAGACAAAATACCATATTTTCGTTGAATAAAGCTGTGTGAGAATGTAGGAGCACTAAAAATATAAGAAGGTATATAGATTATAACCTGGGATTCTGCACTTGGATAATTAATAACTACTAACTAGTAAGCTGAACTTAAAAGCGAGTGTATAACTGCTGATGATACTAAAGCCTCTAACCACCTAAAATATGCAATTGTCCTAGAGACAAAATACCATATTTTCGTTGTATAAAGCTGTGTGAGAAAGTAGGCGCACTAAAAATATTGGAAGCTATGTAGATTATAACCAGGGGTTTTGCACTTGGACAATTAATAATTACTAACTAGTAAGCTGAACTTAAAAGCGGGTGTATAACTGCTGATGATACCAAAGGCTCTAACCACCTAAAATATGCAATTGTCCTAGAGACAAAATACCAAATTTTCGTTGAACAAAGCTGTGTGAGAATGTAGGAGCACTAAAAATATAAGAAGGTATATAGATTATAACCTGGGATACTGCGCTTGGATAATTAATAACTACTAACTAGTAAGCTGAACTTAAAAGCGAGTGTATAACTGCTGATGATACTAAAGCCTCTAACCACCTAAAATATGCAATTGTCCTAGAGACAAAATACCATATTTTCGTTGTATAAAGCTGTGTGAGAAAGTAGGCGCACTAAAAATATTGGAAGCTATGTAGATTATAACCAGGGGTTTTGCACTTGGACAATTAATAATTACTAACTAGTAAGCTGAACTTAAAAGCGGGTGTATAACTGCTGATGATACCAAAGGCTCTAACCACCTAAAATATGCAATTGTCCTAGAGACAAAATACCAAATTTTCGTTGAATAAAGCTGTGTGAGAATGTAGGCGCACTAAAAATATAAGAAGGTATATAGATTATAACCTGGGATTCTGCACTTGGATAATTAATAACTACTAACTAGTAAGCTGAACTTAAAAGCGAGTGTATAACTGCTGATGATACTAAAGCCTCTAACCACCTAAAATATGCAATTGTCCTAGAGACAAAATACCATATTTTCGTTGAATAAAGCTGTGTGAGAATGTAGGCGCACTAAAAATATAAGAAGGTATATAGATTATAACCTGGGATTCTGCACTTGGATAATTAATAACTACTAACTAGTAAGCTGAACTTAAAAGCGAGTGTATAACTGCTGATGATACTAAAGCCTCTAACCACCTAAAATATGCAATTGTCCTAGAGACAAAATACCAAATTTTCGTTGAATAAAGCTGTGTGAGAATGTAGGCGCACTAAAAATATAAGAAAGTATATAGATTATAACCTGGGATACTGCACTTGGATAATTAATAACTACTAACTAGTAAGCTGAACTTAAAAGCGAGTGTATAACTGCTGATGATACTAAAGCCTCTAACCACCTAAAATATGCAATTGTCCTAGAGACAAAATACCATATTTTCGTTGTATAAAGCTGTGTGAGAAAGTAGGCGCACTAAAAATATTGGAAGCTATGTAGATTATAACCAGGGATTCTGCACTTGGACAATTAATAATTACTAACTAGTAAGCTGAACTTAAAAGCGGGTGTATAACTGCTGATGATACCAAAGGCTCTAACCACCTAAAATATGCAATTGTCCTAGAGACAAAATACCAAATTTTCGTTGAATAAAGCTGTGTGAGAATGTAGGCGCACTAAAAATATAAGAAGGTATATAGATTATAACCTGGGATTCTGCACTTGGATAATTAATAACTACTAACTAGTAAGCTGAACTTAAAAGCGAGTGTATAACTACTGATGATACTAAAGCCTCTAACCACCTAAAATATGCAATTGTCCTAGAGACAAAATACCATATTTTCGTTGTATAAAGCTGTGTGAGAAAGTAGGCGCACTAAAAATATTAGAAGCTATGTAGATTATAACCAGGGGTTTTGCACTTGGACAATTAATAATTACTAACTAGTAAGCTGAACTTAAAAGCGAGTGTATAACTGCTGATGATACCAAAGGCTCTAACCACCTAAAATATGCAATTGTCCTAGAGACAAAATACCAAATTTTCGTTGAATAAAGTTGTGTGAGAAAGTAGGCGCACTAAAATTATAGGAAGGTATATAGATTATAACCTGGGGTTTTGCACTTGGACAATTAATAATTACTAACTAGTAAGCTGAACTTAAAAGCGAGTGTATAACTGCTGATGATACCAAAGGCTCTAACCACCTGAAATATGCAATTGTACTAGAGACAAGATAACAAATTTTCGTTGAATAAAGCTGCGTGAGAAAGTAGGCGCACTAAAAATATTGGAAGGTATTATAAAAAGTAGACTTTAGAGTTGAAGCAATATAAATTTCTTACACCAATCAAGAAACCGTCAAGAAAACAAGTTTCTTAAGATACCCTAAGGAGAAATAACTCAAGTGAAGAAACTGAAGTATAAAATGAGATCAAAGACAAATTATTATATAAAAAGTTAGAAAAAAGTTGTGATGAATATAAACCCTTTAATCTAATCTAATCTAACGTTCTATAACCTAATTAATGATTAGACCGGATACTTATTCACTGACAGGATTAAATAATTTATATTATATATTACATGTTATATAATACAACTGATATAGTCTTGGTTGTTAAAAAAAAACTGTGCATAACGGTATAAGGTTTCATTTATATTAAAATAGGATTGGGACTGCAGCATTGCCTGTGGAGTCGTTCCAACAAGTCGCTATTTCTCATCGTTAAAATAAAATTGTTTTTAGGTAAATTAAAAATATTGTTTTAAGCTTTATGTGTTCTATAAAGAAAAATGTGTTCTGGGTCAGATACATATACTATGTTCGGATAGAATGTTAAATCTTCTATTTTTTAGATCGTTTTTCATGATATTGATTCATGTATCATTCATAATTCATAAATATTAATACCAACAAAAATACCAGATCAAAAACAATCCTACCTAACCTAATAATCAAGATAGAGCTGAAGGGTCAAGGGGTATAATTTTGTATACCGCTGCCACAACTGTAAAAATACCTACACAGGAGAAACAAATAGAAGAATAGACGTACGAAGGGAAACATGGTTTTTCATACATGATACAACCATGACTTCACAAAGAATTAATTTCTACAACACAAAACCAATTACTAATGTCAAAAAAGATCAGAAGAGAAGCGATTGAGATCCAAAAACATCCCAAATACCTCAACACTAGAGATCTTGGACGCCTGCCAATATTTTGAAAATCTGCACCACAAACAGTCAAGCGCGTTAAATCCATTCAAGCGCATTAACAGATGATCACGCTCGAGTACATAAACGGCCGTCAGTAAAGCAGGAGACTAGTTCAGCTTATGTAACAGGACATAGAGCAAAAGGAGTAAGATCTGAAAATAGAAGATGAGATTTTGCCAAAGATTCAAGACATCAAAGGTCCAATCCGCAACAAGTAACACCCGCAGAAGCATCAGAAATAACATTAACGTATCAGAATTTGTAAAAGTAATGGTAAAGGAATTGATCACTTATTACACTTAGTTGTGATTTGCATTTACCAACTCAAAAGTAGACAATATTCGGCCACTAACATATTTATATTAAATTTCGAAAAAAGAATGTCGATGAGAACAGAATTATTTAAACGAAAATTTAAAATTCTTATGAATAATAAACAATATATATATATATATATATATATATATATTTGGCCGAAAGCTGTTATAATACACTAAATGATAAACTGTAAGCAGAGGAGAAACAAACGTGAAACAAGAAAGAAAGACGATGCAAAGTTGGCCGTGCGAAACTCGGGCGAACAGGTGTCGTAAACCAAATACGTGTGAACTCTGAACGCTGATGGCTGTTTTATAACTCTGGATGGAACTCCGTAGTTAGACCCTTTTTGTCTTTATCTCTTCCGCCATTCGACACCGCCGATACTTAACCAACCGGACTAGAGTGTCGTTAATTGCGAAAGTTTTTCTGTTTATCGGCAACTACTTTCACCGTAATTTCCAATGTTCGGTTTAAATTGTCCTATTTTAACATTTATTTAGTTATACAAAACTATAAACCTAAATAAATTTAAATATAGTATAGTAGCAGATCCGACAAATAACCTGAGTATTCTTTAATCAAGTTTATCAACGATTTTAATTTTTGTTGGAACACGTGCAGTGATATGAGTGACACGGATCTTCAATTGGTATGCGTTCGTCGCACTAACTTTTTTGTTAATTTTTGCGCCTGGATACTTAAAAAATAAATAAAATACTAAGCAAATACTTGTACATTTAAAAAACAATTAATTTAGTGTTTAAATGATCCATCTTCTCCTTTCCAAAATATTAATGGATATTACAATGCAACCTAAGAACGGGGATTGTCTGAGTTATCTGCACCTTGTTACATCTGCGTTGTATACATATATCTAGATGTTTAAACTGGTCGCCAGTCATAATAACTGCAAAGCGAATAACAATGGGTATCATATATCTTCCTAGGTGCTCTCCATATAGTACTTTGTCTAACTTATTGATAATAAGCTGTTTTGTAATCTATTGAAAATGGTGTTGAACTACTAAAGTTGCCACCATGACAGCATGTGTTAATTTTGCTCCACGTTACACTTAAAATAGATGTGCAATTTTTGTGTCGGCATCAGGCATTGGAAACAAAGAACTAATTTGATAATACACTTCAGCCTCAATCTGGATATTGATTCAAGATTATGACCATCCTCATTCTTAACGATTTTTATTGCTTCAAATAATGCCATGAATTAGTGACTCAATAATTGAATTTACGAATTTTATGCAAAAAAAATTTTGATTGAGCTATAACTCCTGATAACTTTTCCTGTTGTGCAGCAAAGACCGGGCAGAGCAAAGGCACCTTTGTACTTAAACGCATGACAATGCTTGCATTTGTTCCATATTGAAGATGATGACTTGTGTATCACCTCAATCTATTATTGCTCTTAACTCTCGTTTACACGTGTGCTTGTAATCTGGTCTCTTAAATCTATATTATCCAATTGCTGTTCCCTAATTCTTTTTAATCGATAGTTACGAGTTCTTTATGCGTATGTCGACCAATATATCCCACGAAAGTGCTAAGCCAGAAAATATCTTCGAGACAGCACGTTTTATTTTTGCATTTCAAATATATATATATATATATCAATATAATATAATATTTAATTTATTCTGTATATACAATCTACAGTCATTATTACAGCTGTTAACATGAAAATGTTACTCTGATAAATATGCGTCAGTTCAAAACAAAAATATTCAAAATATTCCTAGAATCTTATTGCAGCCACCACCTACCACTGGTCATTGCGACTATACACCATTCTCGAATACCCATAAACGTACCCATAAAATGTAATAAAAATTGGCCCAATCGTATATAATGCTATAGTGATGTAAAGGTCTTATCAATGGCCGGTAAAATGTTTATCAAGATCATATAAATATGATTTCAAAGAGCTCGTGAAAAGAACAGAGAATTTGAACCTAATCGCAGTTGTGAAGATAAGATTTTCGAAATCCTCAGTTTATAGAGAAACGTATTAGATGTGGAAAGCATGTAATTCTTGTTTTATTGATATTCGCTCTACCTTGTAGTGTATAGTGTATATCTTGTATTGTATATGTATGTAATGCATACCTTGTATCTTGTATAGTCCGCTCTTTGGTACAAAGGCATACTTTTTCTTTTCTTACGATGGTTTCATTAACTGTGTGAAATTGTTTTTCAATTTTGTTTAAGATAGAAGTTGAGGAGTTGTCATCAAAAGTTGAGAAGCGGTTGTCTTCTCTCCATTGATTTTCAGCATAACAGTGGATTCAAATATGAGAATAGTTTTTAAAGCAGACCTAACGTTCAATAAAACGGTACAAACTCCGACCGACGAACTGGACCTTCTGTTTGGAAGACTCTTCAGAAAAATAAAAACAGGTCCAAAAAAAATAAAAATTAATCAACATTATTAAAAAAACGATCTGAAAAATAGAATATTTAACTTTGTATCTGACCCAGAACCAGTGTCGCTGATTAGAGAGTTGTTACGAGGTTTAGTGAAGAATATCCTAACTCCTTTATCAACGACATCAACAGCAATGTTTGAAAAGTGAGTGACTATTAAACTGAACGATAATAATTATTTATTACTAGAAGAAGAAATATTATATATAATATTAATAATATATAGCCATGCGACATATAGTTTTTGTATCTGATATAAGTAACAAGTGTTACTACAAAATGTACATCGAGCACGTCGATAAGGATGTTTTAAATCTACTTGGAATATATTCTCATAACTTATATTGATTATCCAAATATGTTCATATCATATAATACATCATCGGATACATTTAATATTTGTAAATTATTTATGGTGTTTACCAGTGGTTTAAATAAAATATGAGTTGAACTATTACAGTGAATAAGTTCCATTGCTCCAATAGCTTTGTTTGTTTGTTCATAATCATCACGGACATAAAAATAAAACTCCTGTTTTAAAAAGACGGAACTTTTGTTTGATGTAAATGTATTGTAAAAAACGTAACTTTCTTCTTATCTTCACCTGTCGCCTGAAGAGGCACTATGACATCAAATTATAAAAAAAGATTCTTTTTATTTATAAATATCGTTATTGGGACTTTTGCAATTGTAAAGCCGTGGTGTTAAACTCACCTGTTGAAATCAAGATTATGACAGGGAACCCAACGATGGGTTAAGGGTGTTCGCAGTGGTTCACCAGAGATAATCTAACCATCTTAGAAGATGGTTAAAATGAAGGTCCTAAGTGTGTAACTTTTCGTACCAATGGAGTGGGAACTTGTTTAATCAGTAAATTTCAAAAAATTAGGAAGAAAAAAAGTAAATTCAGAACGTCCAAGTTTTGAAAAAAAAAACACGTCTAGTCCATTTCTTGACACAAGCATCGCAATTCAAGGTATAGGGCCACCAAAGTTGGACTAAAATTCACTAAACGTGAAATACGTAGACTATTGATATTTGATCACCACAAAACGATTCCATAAACACATAATAGTGTACATAGCTATATGATAAACAGTGCTATTTAGAAGATATAAACTGCCCAGGCGGTAGAATAACCACGTCCATTTGGTCGTTTTTAAAAGATAGGGTGTTATATCGAGCGACTGATACAACGGTGTTTGCGACTGAGAAGACGGTGTCTTTATATCAAGAGTGAATACTGTGGTGACTGAGGCGCCTGGACTTAGAGGTTTTACTTATATTAGTATAGATTTTAACTCATGCCGCAGTTTCGATCGCCGTTCAAGTCGCCATTTGAAAGCTTTTGAAGAAATTATAGACCTGTGACGAATAAGGTCAATCATAACTATAGCTGCCGAAGAAATCCAAATAAACAGAGCCGAATCATTGATCTTCAAGCCGAACAATTAAATAATATCACATATGAACTCTAAACTACTTTACTTTTTAATTTAATTAAGTAAATATCATAATACTTAATTAAAATTTCATTTAAGGCAATTGTAATTAATAAAAAAGAACTAACAGTCATGGTTATGTAACTTTGCGAGAAGATATATTTTCATTAAATAAAACTGACTAAACCTTTAACTTTAGGCTTAGGGATTTCTAATATGGTAAATGTTAATTTATTTAAAAATTTTCGTGTGTTGTGTAATTTCTTATATCTAAATTAATCAATCTTCTCCATATGCGTACGAAACACTAGCGGTTTTCCGGGAGAGGGCAAGGAATAACGGTGACATCTTCATTAATTAATCTTGTTTATCTTTATTTTCATACCCTGGTAGGTTTTATGGCATTTTTTCATATCACCATGTTCGTTCTCATTATTTCCCTTTTATTATTAAGCGTATATGGTACGGGTCCGAATTTTTTGTTGATTAAATAGGAATAATTAATATAATTCATTGCATAAATTAATTAAACCTAAAATAACTTAAAATAAATGATATTTTCATATTTTGTTCAAAATTGTTTTAGGGTGAAAATTATGTTTTGATTTAAAGAAGTGTTAACCTTTTATTTCCGGATAACTCATTCGCTATTTCAGAACATTTACTTGAAAATTATCAGACCAGCAATTAAAACTGCATAAATCAAACCAGCCAATAATTTTGTATTATGGTTTTGACATTGAAAAACTTTGAATATTTAGCTTTTCTATTAATGTATGTGGATTTTAGAATCCCAATGTCTAACAATTATGTTTGTTAATGAGATCGCAAAAATTTCTATTCGGTACATGCAGACAATTTTGTAACTTGCTAAAATAATATTGAAATTTTTGAAAATGTGTTTGGTATTTTTTCATAACTATAGAATTCAACGAAAATCTGTATTATATTGTCCCCTGACTAATGACCTCAACTTAATTTCTATACGAAAAACAAGTTATAATTATTAACAATAGAAACATCTAACTAACGATTTAAAATAAATTTTTATTAATTACATAACCAAATTTAACGTTTATTTGTTCATCCTATTTATCATATTGCAGATGAGAAATATATGTGCAACAACAGAACCTTGAGATGAATATGTGAAAAAAGCTTGAGATATGTATTTAGAGATCTCATATAATAAATAGTTAATATTTATCAAGAATATGAATGAGTTACTTTTAAGTCTATTGATTACTTGGAATGCGTATATAAATTAGAGAAAAATACATTAAAAGGTGAACAATTACGAAATTAGTTATGATATAATAAAAACGAAACTGAAAATTGGATTTCGTACTTTCGAAAAAAAGTTATAGGCCGTATTCAATTACAGAAAACCGAACTTTTCACTTTTTGAATTTATAGAGCTAAGCAATGAACAAATAAATTTAATTCTAATTGTTAGTTAGATAATGATGAAAATTACATAATATTTATCCCATCATTAGACTTGCTAAGAGAGTCGACAATGAATACATGGATATGAGGACATTAAAATTTACGAAGAAAGGGATTCATAAAACTCAACGATCTTTGTCAATACAACAATTCAACTAAAGCATGTTTGGAATATTCTTGAAATAACTATGATTCCAAAGCTAGGAAAACCACCAAATGAAATAAAATGCTACATCACTATGTACTACAGATAATGGCTGACATATAACATTCGCAAAACTCTTACTAAAAATATTAAAATACATTATAGATAAAAATTTCTTGCACATCGCTTTGTTTTTATAAATAAACATTGAACAATTGACCAGGTGCAGAGAATGTCATTGAAAAAGCCTGCGAAGATAAGACAGTTTGCTCAGTTCTACCTTTACATTTATGACAAGCAATCGACAAATTTTAGTATTTGGAACATACACAAAAACTTAAAAAGTCTTAAGCTCCTACATCCCACATCAGGATATTTAGAGCCAAGCAAGAGAAGCTTACTTTACAATAAAAGGAACTAAAGCGATAAAAAGCAAGGAAATTTATTGAGGTTAATTATTTATCAACCTTGCATATGTAAAATATCACAACCATGAAAATAACTGGAACTTCAGTATAATAAAATATATCAGTTTATTGAAAAAAATCATTTTATATTTAATCTCAGTTATCCGTTAATAATAATTTACTGTTATTCAAGTATTCATGTTCTATATTCCGCGAAAAATATGTCATGAGAAAAAATCCTAAGAGTTATTGTAGATTCACCCAAAAGCAATAGGAATCATTACTTAAGTTCAAACATTCAGATACAGACTGTCACTTAAAATATCATTGCTCAGGAAAATTACAAAGAAACCTGAGGAGACCCCATTTTCATCTTAATACCGAGGTGTTCATCATTGTAAATGTTAAGCAAGAACCTAATAAGTAAACCGATAGGTTTTCCGATATTTGTACCATTGCATAGTTTTGAATAAATAAAAAAATATTTACAAAATATGCTAAAAAATTAAATGTTAATATTAGAGTGATGCATAAGAATGTTCATGGGCAATCAATTTACCATAATAGAAAATAAATGCAAATCAAAAAATAAAAGAATTTAAATATTGCGTAAATTTTGGAACAACTTTCATAAAGAGTATTCAGTGTTTAGTAGCACTTTTAATGCTACCTAGCTGAACATTTTTAACCTACAGAAGCAGAAACTGCTTATATATTACAATTAATTGTGAAAAATCACTAAAAAATCTACTTAGTCTATATAATTCTATTTTTATCATCCAATAGATTATTGGATATCAAACAAAAATGGGATAAATTTGAGGTTGGTCGAAGTTAGACCATTAATAACTTTATTTTTCAGTAAAATACTGTATATCATAATAAATTATGCTGACTTCATTGGCGCAGTGGTAAAGGCGACAGGACGGTCCTCCTACTGTTGCGATAGTCAAGAGTTCGAATCCTGCTGGGGTATGGTCGTAAATTTATGTTTGTGATTGTTTATATTTGTGATTGTCCTAGGCAAGATCGGACAAGGAAAATGATCCCAGTCACGTCAGTAACTTGTCAGTCGGTAGGCTTAATACAGAGGACCGTGGTTCGTTAGCCCACGTTAAACAGTAGGTCCAGTCCAGATAAAGCCTCGTTGGTAAAAAGGAGACTTATAATATAAAAAAAATAAATACATTTCATTTGAAGGAATATTAATTTAATAATAACATTATTTTTTACCAGATTTATATGACATATATACCACCTTTATTAAATCCTCCATATATGTATTTTTGTCTGTATTTTCATATCCACACGTCTAAACTCCATCCCATCCTATCATCCCACACATCCTCTTGCGCCTATTTAATTTTCAAAAATAAAATTTCCCAAAAGTGTACTTTCACTTCTTCCTTTATCTCCGATATCATTTTATTCGCGAACGATTGTCATAAATTTTAACGAAACAGACAAGGAAAAAACGCGCCCCGCGTCTGCCGTCTCCCTCGCTCCGCGCCGGACGGAAAAACAAATGCTGTGACGCATTCAAATGTCAGGTAATTTTAATCTTCTTGTTCCGTGTATCTCTCTCCGGGTAGGCGAGCGCGCGTATATGTGTGCGTGTACGTATGTGACTCGTGCTTTTTACCTTTGTTTTTTGTTTGTACGCGATGGGGAAAAAATAAAGGAAGAAAAAAATGCGGTTAAAAGAGAAATATTGATGAAGGATTTCTGGTTTTATGCGATGAGTTTGTTTCGTGGGTAAATAGATTGTCGTGACATAAAGGCGCCCTTAGTAGCTTTACCGGATATTATCCGCGGCAATCTTATTAATATTTCAATTTTAAGGTTTATATTAAATTGCTACGTGAACGTATTTTGGATGTAACTGAATGATGTGAGTTCAGAGCAAGGGATGAAGGCGTCATGGTATTTTATAAATTTATTGTATCTCGTATATAATTGGATCGCCATTATTTTAGCTAATCCACGTGTGTTGTGAATTCACGTGGGCGTTCTGACGACTACATCAGATATTAGAGTAGAAATTAATCGAATATGTCTAATTCTGAATGGAAAAGATGGATTTCAATAAGGGCTCGAAGAGGAAGTTTTACTTTTTTGTACATTTCAAAATTGATGAGTTTTGTAATTACATCGACAGTAATAGAGCTATAGAAAGAACAATTCGTCAAAAAACGGCTTTTGAGAAGTGAATATCATAAATAATTCCACTACGATAAATATGGTCAATTACTACATAGAATTAGATAGAATATAATTACATAGAATACTTTTTTTAGAAAATTTGTGGTATATTTCAAGAAAATTATGGCTGGTTTCGTTGGCGCAGTAGTAAAGGCGTCAACCAAGACAGTCCACCTACTTTTGCGATGGTCGCGTGTTCGAATCGTACTGGGACATGGTCGTAATTTTTTTTTGTTTTCGTAAGTTATTTCGTAAGTTTAATTTTTTTTGTTTTCGTAAAGTTTGTGATTGTTTAAAATGTATGAGTGTTCTAGGCAAGAGTATAAAATCCGACGAGCAAAATGATCTCAGTTACGCCAGTAACCGGGCTAGATAAGACCGGATGTCTTCTAGGATAATTTCTAAGCTGGTCACTAGCCAGTCGGTAGGCTAAATCCGAGGACCCTGGTTTAGAGCCCACGTTAAACAGTAGGTTCAGTCCAGATAAACCTTCGTTGGTAAAAAAAGGACCTATAAAAATATAAAAGTGAAAATATAAGAAAGAATTATAGAAAAAATATATTTTCGACATTATTCAATTATCAGTTATATTTTTAGAACTCCATTAGCTACGAACGTAAAGCGAACAATGTTAGCATAACTCGTGCCACACATATAAATAATACGTTAAGGAAATATTACTTTCGGAGTACTTAAACAAATTTCGCACCCTCATCAATGACATATGTGCCATTCTCATTGATCTTTTGAGCTTTAAGGTGCATGCAACTAAACTTCTGAACTAATCCATCAAAATGCTAAAATATGGAAGTGTGAAAAATAATATTTTCATATTGACCAGTTTCGGAAATGTTTAATCGCTTGCTTCAATCTCATTAGTTGTTGTCAGCTTCGAGCAGCTCATGATGAACAATCAATTTCCAGTCCCACCAATCACCTTCCTTGGTGTCAATATGAGATTTGCAGCTGTTTTTAAAACTTTTTTGGGTTTTGGCCAAGATTTTGACATTCTCACGTTATTGTAGCAAGTGATTAACTTTACATCGCTCGTAATCGTATATTTCGAAAATGACTCGATTTCGTATGGGTTTGGCAGTTATGGAAAGTCGGTCTATTACATTTTTCACTAGTAATGCATGCACGGAACCGAAATCTCAGCTTCTTTTTGTACATAGTTATTTTATGTAAAGGGCTTAAATATATTTTGATATCAACATTTAGTTTCATAGCGATATCATGAGATGAAATATGTCGGTCTACTAGATATTTTTACGAATCCAATCGATCTTTCCAACGATTATAACGTCAGGATAAGGTTCATCTTTAAAAATTGAATTGGGGCTTCTGCACTAAATGAACAATTTAATATATTTGTAAAACGTAATGACATCTGGTATATAAAGTTGTTATTCATCGCACAACACCAGCTGGATAATACGTTTCTCAAGGCTACAACTTGCCAAAGCATTAATTGCCATATTAATATAAAGCAAAAATGAAAAATAATTAAATATTATCAAAGGAAAAATGAGCTCTTAAAATTAATAAAAACTTATTGCTGTATAATGTTATTCAAAGTCCAATAATGCTTTCAGGCAATTTCGATAGCATATACGAATATCTAAAAAACAAACTATTTCAGAAAATACATAAAATGAGAAAGAGAAATCCACTGCGAATTATAAACTAATTTTGTCTATGATATCTATAATCCACATCTATGACATTGGACTATAGTTGGTTATTGGGCGCGCGCTGTATAGATTAACTAATACCTTCTTACTGAACTACAAACAAGGTTTGTTCAAAAAGTAGTTTTTAAGTCTGGCTTGGAACGTATTTGGATATTTTTAAGAACGCATTAACTCATACAATAACAGGTCAATTGAAAAGACCCCGGCCTAACACATAGATGGCGCTACTAGAATTAAATCCATATGTTTTTTAGTTACCCCTGACCCTCAAAAGATGCGTGTATAAATTTGACAGCTGTCAGATAATTAGTTTGTAAATTATAGCATTTTGAATGAAGTTTTGTTATTCTGACAAAATGGATAAAAAGGAATTTCACGTGTTGATAAAATATTGTTTTTGAAGGGAAAGAATACAGCTGAAGCAAAAACTTGGCTTGATGTCCAGTTTCCGGACAATGCCCCAGGAAAATCTGTCATCAAGGATTGGTATGCTAACTTTAGACGTGATGAAATAAACACCGAAGACGGTGAACGCAGTGGATGCCCAAAAGAGGTTGTTACCGACGAAAACATTAATAAAATTTACAAAATGATTTTGAATGACCGTAAATTGAAAAAAAAATATAGCATACACTGTAAAGATATCAACTGAACGTGTACATCATACCATTCACGAATATTTGGGTATGAGAAAGCTATGTGCAAACTGGGTGCCGCGCAAGCTCACTTTTGACCAAAAACAACGGCCAGTTGATGATTCGGAGCAGTGCTCGAAGTTGACCAAGCGTAATAAACCAGAGTTTTTGCGTCGATATGACGCATGTTGACACGATGAACCCGCTCAAATGCTTTGGAAAACGCAACAGTCGACTGGCAAGGTTATGGCGTCTGAATTTTGGGATGCGCATGGAATAATTTTCATTGACTACCTTGAAAAAGGAAGGACCATCAACAGCAACTATTACATAGCGTTATTGGACCGTTTGAAGGACGAAATCGCCGAAAAAACGACCGCATTTGAATAAAAATAAAGTACTGCTTCATCAAGACAATGCACCGTGTCACAAGTCAGTGAAAACGATGGCAAAAATCCATGTATTGGGCTTCTAATTGCTTCCTCATCTACCGTATTCTCCAGATCTGGCCTCCAGCGACTATTTCCTGTTCTCAGATCTCAAAAGAATGCTCGCTGGGAACCAATTTTTGTCGAATGGGGAGGTGATCGCCGAAACTGAGGCCTATATTGAAGCAAAGGACAAATCGTACTACAAAAATAGTATCGAAATGTTGGAGGGAAGCTATTATTAGTGCATCAACCTTGGAGGGAATTATGTTGAATTAAAAACTAATTTTACCAAAAAGATGTGTTTTACTATGGTAGGCCGGAGACTTTTCAATTGACCTGTTATCCCATATTAGCATTGAGCTCCGTAAAAGAATCCAGTAGAGTCAAAAATGTTTCTAAAGTAAATTTTCATGTAGGTTGATTCAAGTTGGACAAAAGAACTGATACATTAGTAAAGAGAAGCAAATCGTTGGGAAAAAAATTTATTATGAGCTCACTACATATGTTTAGGAAATCACCAGTATCAATATATTATATAGCCCGTGCAACAAAACAGCCATAGCACACCATCACGTCGCATCAATTTAAAAATTATTTAAATGTCTTAGCTATTTGTCAAAATTATCCAGCAGTAGCAAGCAAATTTCAAAGCCTTATTCGATTTTATCCTCTGACTTATCAGACAACATCCTATCTATTTTTAACTAGGGTAAAATCAGAAGGAAACATCCGTTTCAGGTTTAAAATTAATTTTGCATTTTTATAATTTACAAGGGACAATAGAGTCGACATCACAGTCAATGTTTTAACGAATAGGGATATATGACAATCTGAAATCTGCATCTGAATTAATTTCACATTACACACACAGTTACTGTATTTGGATAAAATTTTACAGTTTGCAATTTTTCTTTCTTCAAGATTCCTTTATATTTTGTTAACCAATATATTTTTAATCACAACAATTATCTCAAAGTATATTGCACTCATCACGATTAGCATAACTCCTTAATAAAGAATGCTTTATTTGTCCAGAATAGCCTCGAAATGAAACACTATTTTTTTAACGAATTATATAAAACTTATTATAAAGAACACTATCTTTATTCACACTTATCTCAAATATAATTAATGTGCGAAAAATAGCAGTCGACTACTCCCACGGGTTATTCGCATCACTAGAAAAACAAACCATTACATTCTCATTTTTGAAGCGAATATATCGTGACTTATTGGGATCCAGCGACTATCTGCAAACTATAATCTAACTACACAGTTCGTGGACTTCTCATATCACTTCATTATTAAGCTCGCAAATGCAATCAGCAGTAAATATTTAAGAAAGGGATACAAGCTCAACAAACAATGCATAAAAGTAAAAAGCGCTGTTTAAATACTATTAACACTTTAAGACTATGCCCGGTTGTAGGCATAATAGCAAATGCTAGTCGTGAGTTCGAATCCAGCTCATGCATAATGGTAAATTTATGATTGTGATTATTTAGAGTATGCTTGGCCATTAGACAAGAGCACAAAATTTGACAAGGAAAATACACACAGAGCCACGCTAGGAGCCAGGCTGGGCAATACCAGATGCTTTCTGGGATGATCTTTAAGTTACTTAGAAACTTTAAAAGAATGAGATCAGTGAAATTTTGAAATGTCAGCAACTGTTAAATGAACTCAATGTTAATTAAATATGAAAATAAAAAAATGATAATCGATTCACAGAAAATGAAACGTAATTGTTACAATTTACAATTAAATTTTTTGCGATATTTTTTCGCGAAATAAAAAACCAAGATAAGACCTGTACCACATATATTCAAATTATGCTGATAGCGAACGTGCAGCGTTTTGATTAAAACCAGATTTGTAACGTCCCAACAATGAAATACTAAAATATTAGAACAATAACAATAACGATTCTGTAACTGACGAGTCCTCGACAAGGGCGTACATAAATACTCGCCCTCTGGTTACATCATTTACTTGTACGAGTCGCAAAAATGCCGCTCCCTCAGGCCAAAATCTGATAATAAAACAAAACATTTTTCTGGTTTGAAAACCGTCGACGGCGACGAAGGAAGGAAGAGCCGGGAGAAAAAATGGGTAAAAAAATACGAACAAACAAATTTGCGGATGGTCGTGGAACCCTGCCACATCTTGTTACGGTCTTTATCACATATTTTCTGGGCCTTTCATTTTGTCTCGTTCCTCTTTTCTTCTTTTTTTTTCGTCGTGATACAATTATGGCGCCTTTCGTCTTAAGACCTACCCCCGGTGTCTCTCTTCCCCCTAGCGCTTTTCCCCGCAGCCTCGTCACTTGTCGTTAACATAAAAAATATCATTAAATTATTTGCTCCGTTTCTGAATAGAATTATATTTTTGAAAGCATAAATCTTATTATGTTTTCACGAACGATTATGTATTATTATAATATCCCTTGTTTTGATTCAATATGCCTAATTTTGTTGTCTGAATAAATTTGAATGTAAGGCGATTTTGTTAAATAGTCTAATAAATATAAAACTTTAGTCACTTTATTAGCTTTGTCAAAAATACAGAAATTACATTATATCAGCAATACAAATTGAGAACTGGCATTATTTTTCAAATGTTAAGGCTGTATTACACGAAAACTATTATTTCCACCACTTTTCAAAACCTTGACCGATGTTTCGGTCTTCTTTAAAGGTGATCCAAGGATCAATTCAATCTTTGATATATAAAATAATATTATTAATATATATATATATATATATATATATATATATATATATATATATATATATATATATATATATAATTATATTATTTTATATTATTATTTAATTATATTATTATTGATATGTGTCATTGACCTAAATTATATGAAATATACGATGGGTGAGGTAGAAGTTCCCAATTTAGTAATTTAAGATATTCTTCAAAAAATCTGGAGCAACATGCAAACGGGCATTGTCATGTAAAAAAATTATTTGTTATGGATTTCTTGATAGAGCGACTGCTATCTTTATAACAGGCCAACTGCAGTTATTAGCCAACGAAAATTCCTTTATTCCACTTTTCATAAAACTTGAGATGTTATTCGCCGACAATGATTAGAAGTCAAAACAAATAAAGGAACTTGTTCAGAATCTCGCAATAATCTTATCTACTAATCATTCATTATCATAATTCATTCAATTAATAATAAAATACAATCATTCACAAACTTTAATTGAAAATAAACAAGCCCTAAACGGAATATGAATTCACCGTTTCGCATCAGTGAAAACATAGATCACTTACTCCTTACAGCAAGACTGCTTACCTCTGAAATGAAAGAAGTTGCAAAAGTATTCTACCTAACACCACAGATTCCGAATTCTTAGGCAATCTTGAATCAATACAGATAATTATATCTAATCTGATTAAAAGAGCTGGAACAATCTAAATACAAAACAAGCTAGCCCGCAACAAGCAATGTTAGAAGTAAGAAACATTTCGTAATTTTCATCATCCGCTAACAAATAAAGATATTTATATTCCCCTATCGAAGTCCTCACGTTAGCCAGTATCGTAGCTTATTTACGGTAGTGGATCGAGTTGACTAATATAATTTTAATCAATAGTTTTATATAATTACGTGTGAGAAATACTTAATGATGCAATGTTTTAGTTGGTAAAGCGACCTATTAAATATTAACTTTGTCTTATGTATGTAACATTTCTCCAGTTAACATACGACTGTAGTGAATATATGATTCTGTAAAATGTATGTAAACCAGATCTTCAAGTTTAAATAAGGTGTAAATCATGGGTTTTGCGCAATAACGCAATTAAGCCTGCCGGCTAGAGACTAATTAGACTAGAGAATAATTGGAGATCAACCGAAAAAAATGGTCTTTCCCATCGTGGTGGCGTAATTAAAAGGTTTTTCCTTGTTTAGTTTACATTCTCGTCTATAGACAGAAGATGTAGATGACAGTTTCATCGCCTCCTGATCAGTACTCTACCGAGACAGAATAAAGGTAAATGTATTCATAAATGTACTTATTTGGGAGTATAATATTTATGACATATTTTTTATAAATTCTTAATACCATTTACAGATCAAAATATGAAATAATATATTAATGTTGTTAAGTTTCTTTTTAACAATTTTATATCACACTAATTAAATAATTTATTTTTATATATTTTAAAGCTTATTAAGCAATATAAACTTTTATAAAAAAAATAATAACTTTTGCCAAATTTCAATATTGTTTATATTATAGTGCAAAGTAACAAAAAACTATTAATATAAATAACATTCAATTTTAAAATTAAATTCAAAAATATACATAATCTCAACAAAGAAAAGGTTATAAAACCAACCCCATCCCAACCAACCAATTCTCTATTTGGAAAAGGCTTTTAACAGATTAGGAACAGAATTAAAATAATTCTAGAAATATATAGGATAAATATCGATTCCACCATTACAGACAACATACAATTAAAACCCTTCAAAAACAAAAAGACAAAAGAAAGTTTGAGCTCTGTTGAAAATATTAGACATAAGTGTTACACAAAGACAAAACAAGACTACATATAAAGGACAAAAATACGGAAAAATATAAAATGTCGGTAGCAGCTTTTTCAGATGATATAATAATAAAAACTGATAGGGCTGAATGCCAACAAAATATTATAAATAGAAGGAAGAGAATACGGAATGATATTTATAATGAATAAAAGCAAAAAGAATCCACAGAAGTAATACATTTCATTTTAAGAATGTAAAAAAGAAACAATTCAACAATTCAACTAATTCAAAGAAAATATTTAGCAAAATTAAAATGGAAGTGTACAAAGCAAATTGGTTGCAATTCGACGTGGGTATTGTCCAAGTGAAACAATAACATAATAATATAAAGTAGAATAGAAGTAGAAGAAATGAAGTACCTCAGAAGAGTCAAGGGTATAACAAAGATCGCTACGTTAAGAAATAAAAAGACTACCATATTAAATCAATAGAAGAGTACCTAGAAGTAAAATAACTCAGTTGGTAAGGACCGTTATAGGGTATATAAGAAACAATCATATAAAGAAAATATGAGTAACAAGGACACAGGCTAAAAGATCAAAGGACTACCCAAGTCAACCTAGGATGAATGTAACATAATGGCTGAAAATTCCCCGCCTAACACATCTATGGAGCTATTTTATTGCATTAACCGCTTTTTCAGTTTGTATTAAACTTCAAAAGCGTTCTACTGATAAGTTTGTGAGTTAAAGTGGCATTACTTTTGTTATTTTCAAAACAGTCGAACAAAAACAATTTCGTATTTTAATTCTACACTGCTTTTTTTTAGGAACAAATACCGTTCAAGCGAAGCAATGGCTTGAAAAGTATTATAAGAACTGCGCTCCATCAGAAACAAGAATAAAACTTTCGTTTGCTGACTTCAAACGTGATCGCAGAGACACGTTAATGCAGAACTCAGTGATCGAGAGAAAATCCACAAAATCGTTTTGAATGATCGATAAGTGAAGTTGCGCGAGTTAGCTAACATCGCAAAGATATCAAAATAACGTGTTGGCTTCGAATTTCATGAGCATTTGAATACAGGTAAACCTTATTCAAAGTGGATGCCGCGTTTGCTTATTGTTGACCAAAACCAAAAATGTATTGATGATTCTGAGCATCGTTTGGCCATGTTTAAACGTAACAAACCGGAATTTTTGCGTCGATATGTGACATGTATGAAATATGGATCAATTACATCATTTCGGAGTCAAAACGAACGTCTGAGTGGAGAGTAATTGGCGACAGGCCTACTTTAAGCCAAAAGATGAATCGTTCTACAAAAGTGGTATTGAAATGTATAGAGTGGCGCTGGAATGATTTTGTGGCTCTTGATGAATAAAGCCAATTTTGAATAAGAAAAAATCCGTTTTCTTTGTTAGATCAAGGACTTTTCAGCTTTTCTTTATATTGTATATATTTTATATATTATATATTATATTTTATATATTTTAACACCTAATAAATTATTGCATGTTATTTTCATGTGCTACAAAAAATATATAGAAAGCTAGTGAGCGACAAAAAAATAATTGAAACCTCCGACATGCGCTATTTTGTTTAAAATAAATAACATCAGAATAAACGTCAGATACCCGAACTGACAGTATCCAGGAGACTGGAGAGTGAGAGCTATTTATCAAACGTCTAAAATTGACTCGGAACATCCTTTTCATTTTTTCCCCTCAACGTTAAATCTCGAAAGATTTGTTCCCCATCAAAATATCAAATGGTTATTTTTCAGACATATCCCAAAAATAATCAACGCGAGGCGTAAAACAACGCAACGATTTCGATATTAATTCGTGCTCCACGCCGACGGTATCTGAACGAATATATCAGATTTAATTATCGTGAAGTTTTATTTTATTATGTCTAAATCCGAAAACTCGTTAATGACGACGGGGGGTCGTTGATTTTGTTGTGAAATATTTTAAAATTGAATTAATTACGGCGCCCATTGGATGATAAATGATCCAATTTATTTTGCAAGGCTCAATTTGTTAAATATCATAAAACTAAATCGACATCGATGAAAAATTCTGATTAATGTTTTAATAAAAAATAAAAATTAGCGAAATTTTATATATTTTAGGTTAAGAGTTGCTGAGGGTGGAGGGGACTATTAGTAAATATTTTGTAAATAATAATGTAAATATGTAATATAAATATGTAAATAATGGGGGAAATGATTGAAAATATTCCGGTATCACAATCAATTACCCCTATTGTTTGGTTGGCGTAGCGGTAACTGCGACAAGATGGTCATCTTGCTGTTGCAATAGTCGGTGATGTTCTTACGCAAGAGTGCAAAATCCGACAAGTAAAATGATCCCACTAACGCCAGTAATAAGCATGGTTAAGATCGGAAGTCTTCTGGGATGATTTCTAAGTTGGTCACTCGCCAGTCGTGGTTCTGAGCCCACTTTAAACAGTATATCCAATATAGATAAACCCTAGTAGGTAAAAAGGACATTCTAAAAAATATATAAAAAAATTAATATACTAAGTATGGCAGAACTTCACATTCAAGCTGCTGCAGAGTATCCTTCACAACTCTTGCAACATGGGCCGAGCGCTTTTATGCAAAAATATAGCTTTGGGTCTATTACTGCTCTTATTGATGATTTTTCTTGTTAGAATACAAGGCTCATTTTGTTCGTCTAACACAGTAACAGTATCATTAAGTTTCAGTAGCTTAAAACAAATATCAAATCGTTGAAACTAAAACCATCAACTGGAGTAAGACGAACCAACACTTCCATTAGCTTTTCTACTATTGTCGACAGAAGATTTCTTCCAATCAAACAACAAATATAGTGAATAGTAAATGGAAAACTATTATTTTAGGCAGAGAAATATAAAAACAATCAAACTTAACAGTTAGATTAGCTTACTTAACTTCTTTAAAAGCAGATATCTCGGATTAAATAAATATATAGGCACCTAATATTAGCAACTAATAGAACTTTCATTCTAACGAAACCAAAATCGTTGATGTTAAATCTACTTTAAGCCAAAAGAAAATATTTCAATCTCATAAAAACTCAGGCAAAAATATTATTGCCAAATTATTTGTTGGAAACTAATACACTATTTTCAAATCCTAGAATATTTAGTGCTGTAAGAAAAATCTAACGAAATAACTCATTCTTCACTAAATGAAGGTGTTCGGTGTTTTTTACCATTGTAAATTTTCGTTGATATAAGAAAGGTTATCACTTTAACTTTGTTAGATCCATTGAAAGATGCTTATTTGAACAGATATTTAATACTTGAAGACAGCAAGTGAACTTGAATTAGAACCATTATAAGGTCATCTTCAATATAGAGGGGGGCTCTCAACAAAAAATGTGCTATTGATACCAGAGACTTCTGATATTCGTTACCAAATTTGGCTCCTGTTAAGGATGAGCCACAATAGATCTGCAATTGGTGTGTTTTTAAGCTGATCTCAATGATCAGTATAATATTTTATTTACAAGTTCGCTTTCTCCACAAACTGGGAAAAATTGCTTCAATCCTCATTCGATAAACCAATAGGTCAAATTTAAATACAATAAAACAGGTTCTATAACTTGATGAACCAATGTTCTGTCTATAGAAAGTTTAGTTCTAAATACGTAAAATCAGCTTTTAACCAATAGAGTTTGGAGTTTGAATCATTTGAAGGCGAAAAACAATTTGCCCTTGGTGAGATAATTTTACCAGTACCAAAAAAAAAATTATACTTATACACCTGAAACAGTTTTTTCCTTGCAGTTTCTACTTATGAATATTTGACAAATCGATCAAAATTTAAATATTAACTAAATAAGACTAAGAAGGCTTGGTTGGCACAGTGGTATAGGCGACAGGACGTTCTACCTACTGTTGCGATAGTCGCGGGTTGGAATCCTCCTGGGGCATGGTCGAAAATTTATGTATGTCTAATATTTGTGATTGTCCTAGGCAAGAGTGCAAAATCCGACAAGGAAAATGATCTTAATATGGTTGTCTTCTATGATGATTTCTAAGTTGGTCACTCGCTAGTAGGTAGGCTTAACGCCGAGGACCGTGGTTTGGAACACACGTTAAACTGTACGTCCAGTCCAGATAAACGCATAGTTTGTAAAAGGAGACTTTAAAATTTAGAAAAAAAAGACTAAGAGGCTTAGGTCATAGAATTTCGCACGGTCAGTGCTTTTGTATGAACCAAATATTTCTTACCTTTAGACCATATCCTATTGAACAAATTTATTTATTTAATCCTTAAGAACCACAAATTATATTCGATAATATATTCTATATTCCCAGAGCCACTTAATAAAAATATTTAACTTCCTATATTTTCCCCATAAAATTTCCTATTAGATTAATAACAGATAAAATACGAATAAATGCCAGCAAGACAATATTATTTCTATTATAATATAATAATTAAATAAATATCAAATAAATCTCAAAACAGTTTGAATTCATCAGCACATCTACAAATTATTAAATAATAATTTCATAAAACCAAATAAAGCATATGACATAGTTTTACACAAAATAGATATATATGCATTCTAGATGTACGAACTTAACGGATTTCAAATTATATTCTATAATACTTTCTTTTGAGTTAAATAAAAGTTTTTTTGCGACCCATATCCCTTTTTTCAGGTAACATCCAGCGTTGTTTTGGCAGCGAGTATTTAACCGATCCCTAAGGAGACGGGACAAGTTCCTAACTCGATACAGCATAAGCAGAAAACACAAACGTTCCGTACCTAATAAACTGAAAAGCTTTTAGGCTCCTAAATAAATTATTTGTCGTTCGAATCTATCCGGTAAATACGGCGCCAAAGTAACGAGCCTAATTTCCTCTGACGTTATCGGCATCGAATTGAAAGTGGAAAAGTGAAGAACGGCAACTCTACTGCATCTCATTTGTAGCGTTTTGCGACATCAAAGAAAACACCTGCCATTGGTAGATAAGTGATTACTTTGTTATTAAGCGGGTTTGTTCTAGTCTAATTACAATTAAATCGGTTAATATTTATTGAATGGGAATAAATGTCTACGTGGATGAAGTTTTTTAGAGAATATTTTATACAATTACATTTTTTATTTACAATATTTACAATTGAAAATGTATATTAAGTATTAAAGATAAATAAAAATGAAACAAAAATGAAAAAATATACTTATTTAAATTATTATCCACGGGTATCTAATCTACTACTTCTTCCTGCCTTCCAGGTAAGTTATGATGATTGTTAAGCCTTTCAGAACATTACGGACATTCTTAATACATGATCTCTAATATATGATTCATATATATATGATTCCAAATCTTCCGATCCTCCAATATTTTCAGATCAAAATCATTCCTTTTTAAAAGGCATTTGATAGCATAGTAATACACATAATAATGTAAAGAAAATTAATATGAATATTTAATAGGTTAGAGTACCCTCATTTGATGTATCCTTCAATTGCATCTTCGGTTACTGAAATTATATATCAAAGATAGGTATTTTTAATACATCAAGATGACTAGGAAACTAAATAACAGTACTTCCGAAGAATAATTAGTCTAATATTGTGCTCTGTCGTACTTGTCAGTCATTGAAAATTCTAAATATTCTTAAATTATTCAAAGTTGACTAAATATATTGTACGAACTACCCATGCTTCAATAAATAAACAAAATATTCAACCTTCCTAAAGATATGGCCTCCAAAAACCAAATCAACCATAACGATATCTGTTTGTCTACTATGAAAGTAATATTATATACGTCTTCAAATTTGGATTTAAATTAAACCAAATATATCGATTATACCTAACTAATTAATTTCTAAATTATCTATTTTTAAATAAATATATGATGTTGCTACATTTAGTCAATTATGAATCAAATATTTAATATTAAATATGTTCGGAATTTATTAGTGTAATAAAAAGAAAACCTTAAGGGGATCTCTTATGATCTTCTATGTATGAAATTATGTAATCATTTTAAAGATGAAGACTATAGACCAAAATGTGGAAAGCCATGGCTGAAAGAAGATGTAATTAATAGTAAGTATTTTGTTAAATAGTAGTGATTTATTTCATTGAAACAATTAAGCAATATTTATTGGGATTCTTTACCTTTACTACAAGACAAGGAAAATATGCCCCCAATGGCAATATTACAATCACAAAAGTTTTTGAGGCTTATAGATATATAGGAGATTCTTCTATCCCAACAAGACCCAGAAGTAAGTATATAGTAAGAAACTTATGTTTATTATTAGAGAATGGAGGTTCTAACTTGAAATGTATATATTCATTTACAGATAATTTTATAATTGAGGAATACATACTGATGTATTTTCTCTCACTCGTCTTGCTTGTTAACTAATCCAAATACATAGGAAAAGTAGTAATAAATTAATTGTAAATTAAGATTGTACTAAGCGTATCTAATAAAGATGTTATAAAAAAATACGGATAACTCAGCCTGTCCCATTAGCTTCGCTTCAGGCTGGATGAAAAACTAATGGTTTTATCCTTATTGAAATTCAGGCAGAGGATATAAACTGTTATCGAATATATTCTGCTTGCCTTCTAGAAGAACATTAATCCAGATACTGAATAAGGTTCCTTTTTGCTGCTGGAGTAGTCACGTCTAATTTTGGTCGTTAGTTCAGAAACTTGACTGTATAGATTGAACTGCAGTTGTCATACTTGATGAAACGTACCTCAATTTAGGTAGGTTGTTAATTTAGTTGATTCTCAAAAATAAAACAACAGAACCATTAATAGTTATATTATCTTATTTTAATATTTGTTTTAAATATTAGAGAGAAGATAATATCAGTGAATTATGTGTTTTGGGTAGTGGAGATATCTTTGTGATTAGGTCAATGGCTTTATGGTCAGGAAAAATTAATGTAATTGTAATATATCAATAAAATATATTTATTTTTTTATTTTCCCAGTAAAATTAAAACTTTTTTTAAAATTCCCGCTAAACATTTTTAAATTTCCCGCCGTAACTAACTGTCATACGGCGCATGCGTAAGCGCCCTCACACGAGGATTCCGAGCGTAACTTAGAACAAATTTTAATATAGGAGATGCGCTTCTAAATTTCTTTATTCTATGTATTAGTTCCACAATTTGCCCAGAGGGCAATAAGTATTTGTTATGTTTATATTCTAAGGGCTATATATGTCCAATAATCAGATCGGATGCTGTTGGAAGTTTTAGTCTACGCATATTTAGCTGATTATTGAGTACATTGGGATGCACTGACACTCTTTCGAAATAGTTCACATAAACACGTTGAATTACACTCGTTATTGGTTCTAGAGGAATTTCGCGTTGTATCACTTCATTTGAAACATAGTACGGAGCATCGACAATGGCATGCAACACTTTATTTTGAAATCGTTGTATGATCGATATATTAGACTTGCTAGTGGTTCCCCATAGTTGGATTCCATATGACCAAATAGGTTTAATTATAGATTTATACAGTAATAACTTGTTATCTAATGGTAACTTAAATTTGCGTCCGATAAGCCAATACATTTAGTAGAGTCCAAGTTGTTTCCGTTTAGCGAATATGGGTCAGGAGCACATAAAAGCAAATTGTATTTTTAAATTCTTTGCTATATATAGGTAAATGCAGCTTTTTGTTCAAGTCGCAAATATTGTAATAAATTATATCCATAATACTATATAAATGAACCTGGTTAACTGTACATTCATATTCCCATATCAACATGCTCATGATAATTTTGTCGTTCTATCATCGATAATCTCAACAAAAATATTTTATATAGTTTCAGTAACAAACCCCGCGAATGAATTATTCTACTTATATAAACCACGATCCTTCCACTTCAATTTTTATTTAAACAGATTAAAAAATAAATGTTTGATATAAATTACATTAGATGTAACTTCATACCAATATATTCGGTAGATAAACTAAAATGTTTACCAGTTTTGAAAAACTGCAGGAGTAAAATTTTAAATTTCCCACCGCAATAACAAATATTACAAATATAAATAAATATTAATAACTTAAATATTATTACAAATATATTAATAATATAATATTGCGTTATGCAAACTAATTGAAATTTGTGTATTATCAAATAATATTTTACACAATTATGAATACGAATAATTTAATCCCTGAAATATGCCGTTAGCCTATAGATCGATATATATTTGAGAGGGATTTGGATAATTCTTTACGTAATATTTCGGTATATTGATTCATATTACCCCAGATTTGAAGAATTATAATAAATTTACATAAAGCAAATCAAAAAATCAGTCTAAGGATCATATTAATTTAACCAATCATACGTTTTAGAACGAAGACAGTATGTTACAGAAAATACTCTAATCCAGAGATTTGTGCTGAAGCATCATAAAGACGATTTATTTTGTTCTTGTTTTGTATAAAATAAAATATTTCTTAACAACATTCGTATCATTGTCATTACTAAATACTAAAGATAATAGAGGATGTTTAGCGAGCCTCATGACGTTTAAAGCACACATAAAGAAAACTTTATCTGCTTGAAGAATCCAAATCAGCAGTATCGAATAAAAATGTTAAAATATATATTGAGGCTTTATATCAAATACATGTCGGAAGACTAAAAGTAATAGTAAAATTAAAATGCCATGTACAGAGGATATCCATAATATAGGAAACGCGATAAAAACTTTATTTATTTATTCTATTTACTATTTTCCTTTTAACAGCTCCATGTAACAGTGTTCATAGTTATATAAATATCTCAGATATATCCCGATGAATCAGTTTTAATTCCTATTATAGCTTTCTTGACTAATCAACAATACGATAATATCTGGAAACTAAAACCGAATACCATTTCTTTTCGGACACAAAACTCATCATTCATATAGATGATGATAATTAAAATTATAACTTATTGAAGACATTTTATGAAGCTTTTGTTTCGAAATATATATTAAATAAATTAACAAAAAACCAAACATTACTTCTCTAATTCCCAAACAGCTCGCATATAGGAATTCTATGAAACAATAATCCGTATAAATTCGACAAACTAATATAATATAATAAAAGAAAAGTTTAATTTTGCTAGAAGCTTAGAAACTCATGCACAATGTATCGATTAACTGATTTATTTATTTATATATTTATTGGATGGTATAATTTGGAGCTTAATTGTTCGTTCCAAAAATACAGAATATTCCGTTTAATTTGCCACTAAAGTCGATAATACGACAACGAACAAAATTAACGCTCCCAAATAGCAGTAATGCCCTATTAAACGCGTCCAATTTTCCAACAATAATTGGTTAAATAAAGTACAAAAAGCTGGAAACAATTGGTCTCTGACAATGTCTCCAAAATCGATAGAGTCTTCGAATAACAAACCTTTTCAAAAATAGAATTAGTTATATATATATATATATATATATATATATATATATATATATATATATATATAATCGCATAAACTTGTTGAATGACTTGTTTACCATATAAAAAAGGAACTACAAGACAGAAATAATCTTCAATAGGAAAAGAAAAAGACATTTAATCCTATAACAAAACCGAAAGTAAGAAAAACACGGAAAGCTAAGGAGTCAACTAAATTATAAATAAAAAAGTCTGCAATCGATAAATAAATATGAGACGGAAGAACACCAGGTGATCACCAAGGAGAAGGAATAACCCATTTCACCAACACAATACGTGAAATGTGCATCAAAATCGGGAATCCATCTCAAATTACATTATTCTGTACTCATGTTGTATAAAATACTTTGCCTCATCAATGAGTACAAGTACATTAAAGGACTGTGCATGGGTTTATCGCTACCGCAGCAATAACTAACTTTCTTACGAGAGTTAGAAATGATAAAAGAGAAAATAATAAAATAATCAATTCTATAACATTCAAAAATTAATTAAAAACTGAAATTAATTACTAAGAGAACATCAAAATTACTTCGGAATTGTCACTGCTTCAATCTGTGGAGAAGACACTGGCAGCACCATCACAAAGAGATAAAAATGTGCATACAAAATAATAATAAAAATATAGATTAAATTAAATATAATAATTAATATAAATTAAATAATAAATCGTACATACAAATAAAAATACAGTAGAAAGTAATGCAGATTGACTCCTCAAAGCATTTAATTAAACCTTGCTAAACTTAAACTTTCTTCCATCTACAGATCTTCAAATGATCTGTCGTGAAACTGTTGTGTTATTTAACGACTTACAAACATTATCATTTATTTCATATTATAAGCACTTTAAACGACATTTAGCTCCAGCGAGAGTCGATCCTAGAACGTTATTGTCGGTGAGCTAAACTCTTAGCCCGGCTAGAAAGTTTTATACAAAAAAAATGTCTCCCCTTTGCTGCCGCTGTTTTTCACTATTTGAAGAATTTTAAATAATGAACGTTTTTATTATATTATTGATACAATTTAGGGTATTTGGTTTACTTGGTATACTTTCTATA
The DNA here is from genome assembly GCF_030347505.1 of Rhynchophorus ferrugineus. Classification (NCBI taxonomy): domain Eukaryota; kingdom Metazoa; phylum Arthropoda; class Insecta; order Coleoptera; family Curculionidae; genus Rhynchophorus; species Rhynchophorus ferrugineus. The sequence continues at coordinate 80,591,457 of NW_027472580.1, read as the reverse complement.
AGGAAAGAGTATCAGATCTATTGAAAGAAATATTATTGCAAGAATTTAAATTATTCATATCCGGCTTGGTGGTCAGTAAAGGGAACAGGACGGTCCTCCTGTTGTTGCGATAGTGGCGGGATCAAGTCCTGCTGGGGTATGGCCGTTATGTTTGTGATTGTTTAACATTTGTGATTTTTTTAGACAAGAGTGCAAAATCTTTGTTGGAAAGACCAGATGCCTTCTGGGATGGTCTTTAAATTGGTCACTGGTCTTTAAATTGGTCGGTAGGCTAAATGCCGAGGACCGTGATTCGGAGCCCACGTTAAACAGTAGGTCCAGTCTAGATAACACTAGTAGGTATAAAGGAGACTCTCAAATATATTTAAAAATAAATTATTCCTAATTAATGGTAAAAGATTGCAAAACCCTGTTTTGAAAACTGTTTTTAATTAATTTGGCAGTTTGCAGTTCTTTAATCATTTGTTGAACTAGCTAAAAATAGTTTAACAATTTTAATAAGAGTTCTAATACAAAATATTTTGCTGTTATTATTTATAATCAATAGAAGTTGACATCTCAGTATATTAAACACATTGGTTTGAATGCAAACGAGCAGAATAATTACCATACCCAGCGCGTTAAACAATATTGCACTTGCTCCACAGATACGTTTATATTCATGGTATATATACTATTATTTAAAATCACAGATAAGCAACTTCATAGTATAGGTTTGAATTTTGTTTTAAGGTTTTATATTCTGAAGTAAAATAATTCTACCTCATTTACTGAATTCGCAAAATATTGTCAATTCCGATCACTTGTTTGTATTAGATATAAATTTAGTTAACAATATTATTTGCATTATTATTCAAACTGTTTCTTCCTCGAATACAATTCATCACAATAGGATTACAATTATTAATATTTTAGGACTGTGAGATTGGTGGGATTAAATGTTGAAATCTTTATAAAATCAAGCTTCTGTCAAATCTTCATTGAATAAACAAGGTACCGAGTAAACCTTATAATCTAGAAAATTCAGTTATTGTAAAAATTAACTGATTTTTGTAGAAATATTATCTTGAAGATAATCTTGTCACTTTAGAATAAAGGGCTTGCCCTCCGTCTCTTGTCTGATCTCCTACGACTAAAATTTTCAGAATTTCTTATTTCCTATTGTCTTAAATATTTTTCAATACTCAATGAGGCATGTCAAAATGTTTACTTAATTTTCGATACGGTCAAGTTTTAGTTAAATCAATATCAAAGTTAAATCTGAATAATTCACAAATCTAAAGTGGTGTAACAATTAGCTACAAATCGACCTGAAAAATAAATTAAATCATGAGCTATATAGAGTAATAATTCAAATGGTGACGAAAATTATTACCTTATCGAAAATACCGTTAATTGCTTATTACTAATTCATCGATATTTGTGCGAAATGTTAAGTAATAAATATAAATAACTTATAATAAATAACTGTTCATAATAGTTAATAAGATTTTCCTCTCCAGTCATATTAATTTTTATTAAATATGAATAATTTTCAAAATTTAATTAGTTTCAGCTTAGCTTTGCTCAAACTGTTGTTAAGTAAACATCATTATAATCAGCCAATAAAGCTATATTGTTATACGAGACTATTATACTTGCAGTAAATTTTTCAATAAGTATTTACTTTTAATTAAGTTGCCTCTTTATTTCTTGTAGGTGCTCGGCAAGAAATTTAAACTTTCATAATGAGAGGCCAGCTTGCTCTAAGTCTCTCGTTTTTCCATTTTTTTTATTCCCCCATCTTCGAGCGAAAGTCTCAAGAAATAATTCAAACCTAAGCAGGTTAACGAGAGAAAATATTTCTAATTAATGTCGATGTTGCAGTTTTCTGCATCGATCTGTTAGAGTAACGCAAACAACGGATTTTTGTTTGTTTTTAGTTAATGTTTTCCGGGCCGGCACGGCTGGTTGGATATTGTTCGGCAGAGTTGCTGATGCCAGCCAGTTCGGTTTACGAATGAAATAATAAAGTAAATAATAATTTAGGAGAGGTCGGGCTTTGTTACGAAGCTGCTATTTTAGATATTTTTGCTAAGGGTACGAGTGTTTGGAGTCTGGGTCTTATTGTAAGACTGACCTAAAAATTCCATCGCGCTTGAATTGAAAATAAAACAAACTTAAGCTTGAATAAATTAATCACGGTTTAGAATAACTTGTACGTTTGCTTTTAAAGGGTTTCTGTTACGCACGATATTTAATTTTAAAGGATCTTTTATAATATTTTTCATTGATAAGGGCAAAGATGGATTCCACAGAAAATATACTAAGGAGTTACATCTGACTGAAAGAAAGAAAGAGTTTATTCAATATGGTTTATGATTATATTTTCACATATATTTCTCTCAATTCCTATACACTATATATTAGCTATTTAAATATTTTATTTATATATATTTAAGTTCATCATAGATAGCAAAAATACTTTATATTTCTGAAATATACCCAGATAAGTTATGAAATATTTTTGACGCTTAAACACTGACACTTTTAATTTACTTATAACTATTTTATTTTACAGATAGAAGTGGTGATCTAATGGCAAATATCATAAGCGATACTAACGGCTAGTCCCATTCTAACATAAACAATCCCCTTGTTCTAGACATCTCACTCATCACATCTCCCAGTTATAACATAAATACACTGTCTTGCTTTTTGGAAACTAGAGTAGTATCAGTCGCGCAATATAACAGCTCCCTCCTAAGAAATGCAAAGCGACATGCGTGTTAATATTAGTTTGAATTTGGTGATACTCTGACCGCAACGTTTTTGTACCCCAATTTTCTTGATATACCTTATATGGAAAGGTTTCTCAAGTTTTGGTGAGTTCGACCTACTGAGCTACCCTAAAATATTATACTTGCGCCAAAAATCCACGGCCAGGAGGTATTTTTCAAAGCATAGATGTTTATTTATTCTAACAGTTTATAGCTACGGGGCTGAGAGGACCTTCAATTCATCTTTTTACAGCTTATAGTCTCAACAAATTAAATTCCAATAAACTGCGAAGGAATGCATTGACTAACTGCAGAACGATTTAGAGAGTACAATTCAGATATAACATCTTAAATAACGCTCAAAACTCTTACAATTGTCTTTTTCCCAAATTCTTCATAGGACTTCATATGAGGAAAAGAAGTGAAGAACAAACGATGTCTCGTGAATAAAACGGGTCAATAAATAAGGTCAAATATAAAAATATAAATATATACGTAATATACGTGACGTGATACCTTTTAAATACACATTTAAATAACGTTCATTTTATGTTTTAAATATTTTATCGTTTACTAACCACCAGCTCTTAAAATATTATTTGATTAACCGACAATTGTGAGTTGAGATTAAGAGAGCCAGTGCTTCACCATCTTTATAACATATAAAGCATTACGAGACTAAAAATAAAACGGACTAAAGTTAACAATAAAAGGAGATCTACTTATGTTTTAAAGGGTATATCAGTAATTCTTTTGTTTTCTGTTTTTTTTTTTCAACGTCTATCTTTTTATATTTGGAATTGTTAGATTTGGAATATATATTTCGGTCGATGTATAACAACAAAAGAGGAAGGAAAAGTTCCGATGAAAAAATGTTGTTTTTTTTTCGTAACTTTTAAACTGAAAGAAATTTCCTTTATCAGGAAAAGCAGCTCCGGAGAAGACTCTTTGTCTGGATGTTATAAAATAAGTTTATTGAAAATACTGTTTTCCAAAACGTAAGATTCTTAGATACATATAGCGTGGGCTGTATTTTATTTTTGAAGTGTGTATTATTTTAACTTTAATTATTATTGTATGTTTGTACTATAAGAAATTGACAGTTAATATACACAGAAACTTTATTAAATAATTTACGGTTAGGAAACAAGACAAACAAAATTATAGGATTCTAAATATATCGGTTAACGGAGCGTACTATCAGTTTTAGGAGTTTTAAATATCTTAGTTTTCACTCAGTAACTTAATAACTTTCGCTTAGTAGCTCCCTTAGCACTCACTTTGGTGACAATCATTATTGGTGTAGCTGCGATTTGACATAATTAATATTTTTTTATAGTATTGTTTTAAGAATGGATATTATACCAAATATGTAATATATATATATATATATATATATATATATATATATATATATATATATATATATATATATAAATTTACAGTCTCCATTTTACCAACGAAGGTTTATCTGGAATGGACCTATTATTTAACGTAGGTTCCGAACAACGGTCCTCGGCATTAAGCATACCGACTGGCTAGTGACCAACTTAGAAATATTCCCAGAAGACATCCGGTCTTACCCAGCTTTATTACTGGCGTGATGGGGATCATTTTCCTTGCCGAATTTTACATTCTTGCCTAGGACAGTCACAAACATTACACAATCACAAATATAAATTTACAACTATAACAGGACTCGAATCCGCGACTATCGCAAGAAGTGGTGGACCGGCCTGTTATCGCCACTGCGCCACCCAAGCCGGCAAAACTGATTACTGAATTAAGATGTCACTGAAAGGTGGCAAACAGACTTACAAATCAGATCAACCCTTTAAAAAATGTGTAAAATCCTCTCAGAATGTCTATATTTATTTCATATTTGTATTTTATTATTTCTTTCATTAGATATTATTGTATTATTTCACTCAAATTAGACAAATTAGCATTTTTAGTAGTAGCAGAAGATTTAGAGAACCGCTACGGTAGTAGTCCACATAATTTTATTGCCGAGGCTCCCATATGATATGAGATGATGACGATGAAGATGAAATTTCTCAGGCCTACTTCCGGTGGCAATGTCATTATCTTGTAACATCTAAACCAAACCTCTTTATTTTACACAAAGTATGACCATCATAAAACCTAATGGTAATAATACAGTAATTATTTGCAAATGATTTCTTTTTTGACATAACACATTATCTTATGCAGCAATATAGAAAGAGAAATAAATTTTGTTGCTTGTATAGGCTAAATTACATTGAAGCAGCCCAAGTCAAATTATCTACTGAAAATCAGCAAAAATGTATTAAAGAAAATTATTAAAAACTATATTATATAGAAACTAATGGTAGCACTACTGGATTTTGAGATAATCTAGAGAATTAGATAATTAATCTTCATAATTATTCGTTAGGGAAATACATACTGATACTAGCATTACGGTATTTATCCCGTACATGTCTTTCTTGGATGTTGATGCAAGTACAGGAGAACTGTATAAATATAATAAATTAATTTGTAAATTACGATTGTACTAAGCATATCTAACGTAACTAATTAAAAAAGGTTACTTATTACTACGATGTTCCGGATATGTCCAATATCGATATCTTTTTATTTCCTTTATATTTCATTGATTTATTATTAGTTCTTTCAATTTGATTTTTTCGTTCTGAAAAATGTCATGCTATTCGGCAAATTTGATTACGGTTCAATTTTGAAAATACAGTATTTATTAAATCGAAATGAACACCGAGAGTGCTAATATTATATACTGGGTTTTATCTAACATTGTTTTCTTATTGGATTTTTGGAGGTGATTTTGTAATCTGTATTTTACATAAGATTTTTGGAGGTGATTTTGTGATCTGTATTTTACATGAGATTTAATACTATAATATTGCCATATCTCAAAACATGGTTTAATTATAGTCTTGATTGTAATATATTTTTTTTACTTCCAGGCACGTACCATTGTATATAAGCTATAGCGAAAAACCATTGACTAACTGACTAGCTGACACCAAATCATGATATCTTCGATACTCCGATTGATGAATCCGATTGATTTCAAATTTGCAATAATTACTCCTTTGTAGTTGTGGATACTCACTAAGAACACATTTTGAGCAAATCCTATCCAAAACGAAATTATTAACTTTAATTTCTTTAATATATAAAGATTATACAAACATTAATAATGCTCGTAACACTGTCATTGTCAGTTTTATTCCCAATTTGTTAATTATTACTGAATAACTAATATCTTTTCTAATTGCATATTAGTATTTTATTAATGTTAAAATATTTAATTTAATATTAATTTTGGTATAATTTTGATTCAAGAAATTAAATGTACTAAAACTCAATTTTCATTCAAAACGGTCATTGTAACACATATTTATCTTCTTCTCTGTCACTATTATTATATGATGAAGTATATGTCAAATGCTGATGAAAGCATTAGCACATTGGTTTGTAACGAACAATGTGAAACTAACATGCGAAATTATGATGGGTGCGGATTTATACCATTATTAGTTTTGACCAAAGCCTGTTTAAAATATTTAAATTCATATTACCTAGAAGTCCTGTTGTTGACCCTCAACATACCAGTCCGCCTTCAACATAACAAGAAATATTTTTTTCAATTGTTGTTATAACTCAGGCAACAGAAATATGTCAAAATAATAAGATAATATAAATATTTCAAATCACCCTTGTATCGCCCCTTTGTATGGGAGATTTGATTACTTCAACTGAGGAAATATACCCAAATATTAAAAATATTAAAACAAAAAGTATATTATCGTTAGAGTAAGGAGCATCTCTGACTTCAACAAATGAATTTGGAGGATGATAATGTGCTAAATGCAAGGACTAACGAATAAGAAGGAAGAGCTGAACGAAGAATTCTGAATTTATCTTTATTGATATTTTAAAATTAAGGATTTTTTCATATATCACATCTAGGTTTTATAATTCATCCTATGCTCTGTGAGTGGAGCTGTTATCGTATATTTCGCGTGTTGATAAAATATTGCTTTTTGAAGGGAAAAAATACAGTTGAAGCAAAAACTTGGCTTAATGCCGAGTTTCCGGACACTGTCCCAGGAAAATCAACCATCAAAGATTGGTATGCTAAGATTAGACGTGGTGAAATGAGCACCGAATACGATGAACGCAGTGGACGCACAAAAGAGGTTGTTACCGATGAAAACATTAAAAAATTCACAAACTAATTTTGAATGATCGTAAATTAAAACTGAATGAAATAGCAGACTTTAAACATATCAAATGAACGTGTACATCATATCATTCAAGAATATTTGGGTATGAGAGAGATCTGTGCAAAGTGGGTGCCGCGAAAGTTCACTTTTGACCGAAAACAACAACTAGTTGATGATTCGGAGCAGTGTTTGATGATCATCAAACATAATAAACCCGAGTTTTTACGTCGATATGTGACAACGAATGAAATATGGCTCCATCATTTCACTCCGAAGTCCAATCGACAGTCATCCGAGTGAACTGCACACGATGAACCTGCTCCAAAGCATGGGAAAACGCAACAGTCGGCTTGCAAGGTTATGGCGTTTGAATTTTGATTTGCGCATGGAATAATTTTCATTTACTACCTTGGAAAAGGAAGGACGATCAACACCGACCATTACATAGCGTTATTCTACTGCTGAAGGACGAAATCGCCGAAAAACGGACGCATTTGAAGAACAAAGAAATTGTTGCTTCACCAAGACTATGACTGTGTCAAAATCCATGAATTTGGGCTTCGAATTGTTTCCTCATCCGCCGTATTTTCCAGATCTGGCCCCCAGCGACTACTTCCTGTTCTCAGATCTCAAAAGAATGCTCGCTGGGAAGAAAGGTTCGTCGAATGAAGAGGTGATCGACGAAACTGATGCCTATTTTGAAGCAAAGGACAAATCGTACTACAAAAATGGTATCGAAAAGTTGGAGGGTCGCTATAAACAGTGTATCACCTTGAAGGGAATTATATTTAATAAAAAAATTAATTTTTCGAAAAAAATGTGTTTTAGTATGGTAGGCCAGGGATCTTTCCAATTGACTTGTTAGTATAGTGAAGTGAGGTACATTTATTAGAGATACATTCATATAGAGATATTAACAGCAGTGTTAATGTATAAACATTATAACACCAGAGACTAAGATAGAGCCGATGAGCTCCTCTATATACATTAATACTTATTTATCTTGTACAAATGAAATATTTACATTTTATAACTGATCCCGTTAAGCTTTTAATTTGCTGCAATTTTTCTACTACTCAATATCGCTAATTTAAACAGACTCTACCCGCTTATTCGGCTTGTTATTCTACATACTGAATAAATATTACAATGTTACATAAAAGGCCATCTGACCCATCGGTTTTCTTTTGGGATTTAGAGAGCGGGGGACGCGGGACTGTCCGGGCGGTAATAGGGGTGGCGGCGGGACGATTTGGTGGTGCTGGCAGCGCTTGGAAGGGTTTTGTCAGCAGACGGTGTATAATTAGGCGAGTGTGACTTCGTTCTCTACGCGTATGTGTATTTGTACGTAGGCAGAAATGTGTGAAAATATTTAATGAACAAGTTTGGAGAGAGCTTCGTGAGAATTATGATGTTTCCAAACGGCCCAGTGTTGTACATACAATACATATACAGGGCGTACTAGATAAATATTTCTAGAGGCTATTGTTTTTATTGCTGGATTAACGTTTCTGTGTACATTTCTACATATACTAAGTGTAATTACATATGTTTTGCAGATTTTTTCTTCCGGCTTAATATAATATTGATAATAGAGATATTTTTATATATTCTTGTAGTTTGAATGAATGTTATCATAATGCCGTATAACAATATATCTGTTAGTGTATACCTGTTATATCACCTCCGAGATTATATCAAATCAAAAACGAGGTCTTTCTATTATGATACCACAGTCAGTACTGACCAAAAAACAGTTCAAAAGACGCATATTAGAGAGGTTTGAACATTACATTTGCAGAAATAATGACATAAATGTTAAATACGTATTTTGGAAAGAAGACCTAACTATCAGTCCCAAAAAACTGGCATGGATTAAGATCTTATAGATACTTTACATATATAGTCCTGTGGCAACACAAAAAAGGTAACCTCATTTTAATGCTATATGTCTGAAATTGTAGAAAAAGTACAAGTAGCGGTTAACAAGATCTAGAAATGGACTGAAAACTAGAAAGTACGGCTTAATAGCTTCAAATAATTCAAATCTGTCCATCTTAATTTTGCGTAGCGAGGAAGTCACAAAAAAATGGGATGACAAAAAAATTGCATGACTTAACGGATACCCGATTCCTCAGACAGAATCAGCTAAATACTTTAGAATGCATCTCTATGGTAAGTTAAATTGGAAATATGTTAGACAAAAAGCAGAGCAGATTAGATTCAGAGTGAAGTAACTATACTGATTAGTCAGAAGATACTCTCAACTTGACTTAAATTCAAAGGGAAAGGTATATCAGTCAATCATAAAGCCAATTTGGACCTATGTGGTTCAAATATGGGGTTGCACTAAAACATCAAATTAAATAGTAATCCAACGCACCCAAAACAAAATTGTACGAGTAATTACCAATACTTATCGCTACATAACCAACGAAGAGTTGCGCGATGACCTCTAAATCAAATGAATATACCAAGTGATCCAAGATTTCATCTAAAAACACGAAATAAGGTTGATAAATCGCAGCACCATGGAAGCAATGGAGCTACTGGACAACACACCGAAAATCATAAGATTAAAGGTAACCAGACCACATGAACTTGTTGAGTGTATTTTATTTTTAACCTTAGCTTAATTAGTTTAATTTTATTGAAGTAAGCATTGCTCGTGTATTGATGCAAGTACAACAGAACAGTGGTAATGAATTAATTTGTAAGTTACGAATTTACTAAGCATATATAATGTAAGATGTAATTAATTTTAAAGAAATATGTCTGAGATATGTCATGGTCGGAAAGAAATTGCGTATAATACGCCAAATACAATTTTTTTTCTTTTTTCGGATATTATTTATCTTAAATATGGAGCGTGTTCAACTGGGACACAAAAAGATCGAATACCGATGCATTCTCGCACCGCTTCGCTATTTCGAAACCATGTCCCAGCCAAGCTATGCTACCTAGACTTGAACTACTAGTAATCAAAACGCTATGTTTGGAGACTACTCTACTCTATTATTCTATGTCTATTATTCGCTATTGGTAGTATGTTTTACAACAGTACATCGTTCAATGTCGTTCAACTGGCAACAATAGACAGCAGCAGTAATAGTTTCACTCAATAATTACAGCGTCCATTATATTGGTATTAGTAATACACTACACTTTGCTAATCTCACTACATGTACAGTAAGGGTTTAATGCCAAGCATATTCCGTTTCAGTTTCAATGAGGATAGCTGTCCTGAACTAACCCTAATTTGTACTTTTCGTGCTTGGAATCTACTACAAAGATCCACTTTTTATCACCATCCACAAAACTCCTCAAAAAACTTTTTTTATTCTGCGCGGTAAACAATAATAAGTAGAGGTAAGAAAAATTTATTTATTATATTGAAATATTCCAAAACCGTTGAATTTAAGAGTTAGAGTGTGTTGATTAACAATTGTATTAATACTTATAAATTTTAATCAATAAATTTCGCTGATCAAAATATATGCCAGCACTTAATATGTTGACGAATAAATTTGCTATTAATAAAAATTCTTCGGTTAGTAGACTTACTGAATGTTATATAAAAATGCAAAATGATATGATTATTCAAAAAATATAACATAAATTATCTATTCTATTATAACATATTTCTTCCATGTGAAAACATACCCCGATACGCCAATTACTCAAATAACTAGTCGTATTCCTAAAATATCGGCGTTAATATAGATAAAGCTGCCCCAACTTTATTTCTACTATTTTTGTAATCGCGAAAATACCGACGACGCCTGAACATAAAGCATCGCCTTGAAAGAAAAACAGAAACAATACACCACCGAAGTTTCGCGATAAATCATTTTCCCAAGCCCATCGGACTAATTCATCAGAAATATGTTGTTGGTGCTCCCCCTCCTAGTTCACCTCGCCCTACGCCGGCAGAAAACTTACAACAAATTCCAACATTTCCTTTCGTACTCACCTATCTATTTTTTTTGTAAGTAATTGATGTTAACTCAGATGGATATTTATTAAATTACAAAACAAATAATAAAAAGAACGATCGATTATATTCATCCAGGCATTTATATAAATAACGTCGACCATTTCGGGAACTATCCGTTCGGAACAAATATCATCAATGTGTACCGAACCTATTTTCATAATCGTTCATTTGGTTTAATTCAATTTTAGTTAAAATGCGTTAAATTATTGTCGGTAATGAAATAAATAACCTCTGAAATGAAATGAATGAATGTTATAGGATATTGAGCGAATGTCATTGAATATCTAAAATATACTTTTATAATTTATTATTAGATCCCTTACTAACTGAAAGATGGACGATATTGGTTAATAATAAGTCAATAATATCAGCTTGTGTTTCAATATTTAGGTTAGAATATAATTATTTCCTTTATACAATTATTTTATATTATTATTAGAATTGTATGAAGTAGGGTTTTTAAAAAAGTTCTTAAAAATAAAAAAAAAACTATTTTATTAAGTTATAAATCATAACATATATATAATAACTTATAAGCATTATATTTAATAATAAGTAATATTTCCAATTTAACTGGGCACTGGGATGGGGCCGATGCTGTTTTGTTATTTGGCCGCAATTCTAAAATAACATAAATAGATTTCGAGCGATGGAGTTGCTATATTTCAGTCTCTAGCTCAATTTTGGCGACTGTCACTTGTACTTTTCAATAGCCTTAAGCAGAGATACATACACAAATCATACATGTCTCATATATGATGTAATCTCAAAGCACTATTGCGTGGAACTCCAGCCGAAATAGGCTTAAACGTTGCAAAATAGTAATTGACAATATCTCCGCGAGGACCATTTGTTCACCTTGTGGATTAGTTCAAAGTGCCATCTCCAGCCTAATGCCTGTGAAACGTCCAAAAATCTTTCAGGGCAGTATTTTCTTTCTTCACAGGCCTTTTCAATAACCTCTGTTCTTGTCTGCACTTTGTCAATTATTGGCCAATTTCGTTTGTTTTTATAACACTTCCAAATTTAAACTTCTTCACTGGACACATTGTATACGACAGTACTATATTATTTGTTTCAGATGAAAAAACTTCAAGCATACCCATGACATCCCTTACAAATATTAATTAAACGGATATCTGGTCATTGTAAATCTAAAGACTATATATAGCTCGATTATTAGACTGATATCTATGTTATCCCAAAACAATATCCTGCACTACTTCTGTCTAAAAAGGAGCATATTCCAGAAAAGTATACTCACGTAAAGAGTGACTCTCTCTGGCATATATGACCTTGTCTTTTTAGATATGATACTTTAAATAAACTAAAAATATACTATAAATTAGGAGCAATGGTTCACCAGCTAACACCTAGCTATATCCGAGAAGATAACCATCGGCCTTCTGCTATATGAACGTTATAACAAAGATCTTCAACTATAAGCTTACTATAACTATCCAAATGGGCTCCCCAAGTAAAAAGTATATTAAACACATCAGAATCCTCCAGTTATAAAACTTGAATCTCTCGATGGATATTTAAGCTGTAACTATGCACTATGGTCATAATTTCTCTGTCTTTCCAACTCCTCAACCGTTTTCTTTCTTTGTAGTTAATACTTATTAAGAATACATCATGATTTATTTATTATTTTCTATTCACTTATATCATATCGGTCAATTTTGCAAATATCAATGACTTTCTCTCCATCTAGTAATATTCAATCCATTACTATATGATCGATGATACTTCTTCTTGATCTTGATACGTCCACTTCCAGCATTGAATTTTTTAACCATTAATAATTTAATTTGGTAATTAACAAATTATGATTAAAATTAAAAGCCCCCACAAAATTAGTAAACGTGTCTGTTATTTAAAAAGATTCGCTGAAGTAGCTTTCTATATCTCATTTTTGATATATTATATTATCTTTATTTGCATACTCATTTTAATATGCAATAAATATGAATAACGACACATATTTCATGAACAGGAGAAAAACTGAATGATTTCCTAAAAGCGAAAATGAAATGAATTAATCCGAAAAATATTCAAATTAGTAATTAACATAAAAATTAAAAATCGCTAACTTTTTTAAAAAACTCGATTAATTATTCATGAACAATCGAACGATAAATTAGTTATTAGGTAATTTTATACTGCGACAAGGATCCTTCGTTATTATCTTTTTAATTATTACAGATTTCTTTCCATTTTATATATAAATATATACTACAAAACCAACAAAAAGGCCTTTCTTAAATTTAGATAAGATTTAAGTTTACTGGAATTTATGACCAACTGAAAAAGCTTTTTGGCAGTTTTGCATTAGTAAAAATAGAACACCAAATTGATTCTTATTTTAAATGAAATGCTTATGCTCATTTTTGAATTAATAGGCTCGTTATTTTTTCAGAGTTAAGTTGAGGTTCAGAGTAACCACGTGTGATTGTTGAAAAACATATCCACAACATGTAAGGTTTTGGCGTTGATTGTAGGCATTCGCATTGAATTTTAAGTCTTTGAAAACCAGAAAGCTGATTACTCTCAAAATCAAGCAACTATACTGGTTAGTCGGAAGATACTCTCAAGTTGACCTAAAATCAAAGAGACTGGTATATCAGTCATAAAGCCAATTTGAACCTAACTTATGGGATGCAAATATAGGGTTGCATTAAAAGATGAAGTCAACTAGTAATACAATTATCGCTACGTAACCAACGAAGAGCTGCACGATGTCCTCAAAATCAAACGGATATGCGAAGTAATACAATATTTCGCCTTAAAATATGAAACAAGGTTGCTAGCTAAATCGCTGCAATGTGGAAGCAATACAGAAGCGACTGAAGCGAATCAAACCACAGGAACTTGTTTAGTGTATAAATATATTTTTAACTTTAGCTTAAATAATGTACTAATCCCGTAGTCGCTTTGTTTGTTTATTAATGCAAGTACCACCGAACAATAAAAATAAATTCATATATAAATTAAGATTGTACTAAGCATATCTAATGTAAGATGTAATTAATAAAAGTATTATATGGAAGTCTACTCAATAGTTTTGCGGATTATAATCTGCACATTATATCATATGAATTAATACCCCTTTATTAATTTTAATGAGTTTATTTGACACGAAAGTCTATATTAGAATGGATTTTTTCCTATCAACGAGATCGGTTTTACTATTGCATGCTTGCTTCTTGTTCTTGTTAGACAGAGACTCTGCCTTAACGTGAATATGTTATATTACAGATGTTAAGCAGCTTTGCGCTATATTTGTTTATCATTATCTTTTATATATAACGTTATAATATGTTTTCTTATGAACATATGATACAAAGTATATAAATTAACAGAATATAATTATTTAAAGAAATAAAAAATAATAAAGGATATAAAAATTTGTCAATTTAGTATTCTATAGTTTCAGTGTATAAAAACGTTAAATATGGATGGAACTATGCTTGTTTCATTTAAAGAAATCTACTGCCGAAACTTATCGTTATCCGTCATACCCCAGTCATAGGTTTTTTAACATTTTAAAAATGGTTATTTGTAATTCATTGACAGAGATCTATCGAGAGGACCAAAAGTGTCGAATTTAAGAAATAGTAGGATTTATTGTACGAGAATCCAGCTTAAACTATCAAAAAACCATTTTAATGATAACTGGCTACAACACAATTATTATTAATAATTAACTAGAATTAACTAAATTGTTGTAGTATTAATACAGTAACACTACAACAAATTAATCGAAAATATTTATTTGCACCATTTCATCATCGCAGTTTCAATTTTTTTTACGAACATTTTAGACAACAATACTAAACGAAAGTCTTGGATTAGCCCACATCTAGCCATAAACTCGTGCTGTATATGTGGTGAGGTCACCAAGGTATAGTATAGTACGAGCTGCTAAAACCGAATGAAACTGCTCTTACAGATGTCTACCGATGTTAACTCAACAAACTCAATGACGTATTAATGCAAAGAAGAGCAACAATAATCAGAAGCAAAACCAAAGTTATCCTCTTGGGTAACAATGCTATGAAATTCCGAAGAAGTGGAAAAATGGATGAATGACCTCTAATGATCCTAAACAAGCATAATTTTTTTAACATGGTATCGCCGTGTTGCCAGAAGGATGGGAAAAGTTTTATAAAATATTGAAAAATATTTTATTAATATATATTGCGCTAATGTATCAAACATGCCTTTTTGTGTTAAAAAATTATCAGTATATATACGACAACAGAATTCCATACACTGGCAAAGTGATCTTACCGAAAATCTCAATCGAAAAATCCATGGATGAGAAAAGTTAGACTTAAAGAAATGATTTAAAATTATCATAGCCCATTGGTGTTATAAGTAATCGACATATCGATCCTGTTACGGTCAGGACTACAACCGTCGACCGCCCGAAGTTGAAGCACATTATTATCAAGATCCGCAACCATTAACACCCAGAATAGGGGACGACTTTAAAAGCTAATCTAAGCTACGCGGTATCTAAAGTATAATGATGATAATTGAAGGAGGAACATTAAGCAATCGATATTATATTAAAAGTTATAATATGTAAATATAGGATATTTAAAACATTTTACAGTGAGTTTTATCCTTTACTTCTGTGTAATATAATACAAAAGCGATATTTTCGAATACTATTAAACTATTTTATTTTCTATTTATATAATTTATAAAACATTATATAATTTATTACAAAAATATAATTTATTAAACTATTTATACTATTTTATTTTCTTAAATAAAATTTAATTATTGATTTCCTTACTTTTTATATGGTAAGTATAATATTATTACGATTAGATTTCATTATTGCGGGAACATATAGAAATACTGGATTAATTTTAAAAAAGACCTATGGGAAGATTAATTTATAGAATATAAAATATTAATGTATATTTAAAATATTTTGCGATTTGCGATGCGATGCGACAAAAGCAGTCGTAGTTATGAGCGCTTTTAACAAAAATAAATAATAATCCCAGCAAGAATTTTAATAGATGATTAACTAATTTCTAATACACATTAGAAATTCATAGTTCATTAGAAGCACTATCTAATTAAAATCTCCATGTGTACCCTTCAGAATGTCAGCTATATCATCTAGCCGAAACTCCCTCTAGAACTAGCTATCCTCAATAAGCTTACTTAATATCTGAAGGATAAATCTACCTCTCTATTTTGATAAATTTGTGGTTGATCTAAACACTTATACCCTTGAATAGTTTAGGTAGTTAGACAAACTACGTTGGAAGTTATTAGAAGAATGTAAGTTATGGAAGATAAAGAAAAATAAATCCATCTACACCCGCCTAAAAATATGATACAGCAAGATAATCTACACAAGCATATCCTACTGCTATACAGGGAATACATTGCTAAAAGACAAAAGGCTAAAAGGCGATTTGGTATCGCAGATATATTGTAGTCGTACCTTGGCAAAGGAAACCAGGATTAATTTGTCTTATATGATTTTTTTACATCTTTTATTAGATAATTGATTTGTATTTAACTATAGTTTAATTGATAGTTGTAAGAAATATTGTTTCATTCTATATATTCTCAAAACGTTGAATTAAAGTTCATTATCATCAATGATCATCATAAGCGGAGCACAAGGAAAATGTCTACTTCTCAACCAATATGCTCTTAGTTTCGAAAAAAGTTTCGCACTGGTAACCGCTGCCGCTAGATTCTGGGCCTGGTTTTTGGAAATTTTCAGGAAGTCCATATCTTTCTCTTTAACATCAATTTATGTATTTTTTGGCTGGTCTTATTATGCCTGATTCTGTTTGTCTGTCTGATCTAATTATGTCTTCCAGCTAAAAGTTCTAGTTTCCCACAAAAAGCGCAAGAAAAAATATTTAGCAAAAGTACTTGTTTGACCAATATAATCTATATTTTTGGGACTGTTCTTTGACTATGTGTTGAGGATAATATATCAGGCTACAAGTGTTCAGAAAGGACTTATTATAGTATTATTCCTAAAATGTCCCTTGTTTATATAATTCTTATTTATATAATTTATATAAAAACTGTTATGATAATTGATAAAAACTTACTACTACCTAATAGTTTCTAAAATCTTCAGAAGCTCAATTTTCCAACATTAGAACTATAATTACTTTATTTCAAATTAACGTGATGATTTAGAAGAGATTTGAACATGTTTGTCGAATGAAAATCGAACGAAGTCTTCACAGACTTCTGTGGTTAAATTAACCATTTGGGCGGAAGGCACAGCTCCGAAAAGAACATGGACCAAGATCATCGCAAACGATTTGAAAAAAAAAAGAAACTGACATCGTGGGAGGCCAGAACAGCTGCGGTAGATCGGCTAACTGTGGGAGGATTTATTGAAGAATATTAAAAATGATGAGATACCTCATATTCTCCCTGAGCACCGGCTAGGGATTGAAGATAGCTTTTTATATAATATCTTAGGCTCTTTCTTACCAACTAAGTGTTTATCTCGATCTAATCGTCGCCATTAAGTCTACCGACGGCGATGAACTTGGAGATCATCCTAGAACCCATTTGGTCTTACCCAGCCTGGTTACTGTCGTGACTGGGGCCATTTTTCTCATCCGATATTGCACTTTTGCCTTATGGACAATTCTTAGTTTAAACAATCACAAACATAAATTTACATCCATGTCCCAGCAGGATTCGAACCAGCGACTATCACAAAAGCAAAAGGACCGTGAGCAAACCAAGCCGATTCAAAATAGGTATATGCTCTACAACTTCGTTCACCCAAACGGTTTCACTAAACTTTAGTAATTTTACTAAGGGTATTAAATGAACGTTCATTTAATGAAGTTTATTTATATTTTTTTGTGTCCAAAAAAAGTGCATAGAAGTTAAATTTATCGTAACACGACAGTATTGTACCGTAATAAACTAATTTTAGTTTCATTGAATTAATTCTCCATGTATTTATGTACCGTCATGTTAAGTTTCGGCTCTATGTAGTGCTATTTTGGTGCTGTTTCGCAAGCGAAAACGCCAATGTGAAATTGTTCACTTGCTCAGTGTTACGCAGTCGACTGTTTCTTACGCCATCGATCATTTGAAAGAGCTTAGCTATTACGGTCGGAGTCCAGAAAGTTTAAGAAAGTGCACCACTAACACCAAAATTCGAGAGTCTCCATGAGAAAAGTGACCCGTGAGACTGATATAAGCAAGTCGTCGGTTCATCGAATAGCCCAAAAGAATGATCTCAACTGCAAGACGTGCAAGCTCCAAAAATTTCAGCTCCTCACGGATGAGAACAGGCGGGTACGGCTCGAAAGATGTTGCCAAGTCTTCACGGACGAGAAGCTGTTCACCGTTGAGTCCGCTGAGGCTCCCGGCATGTTGGTTATCGCCGAAGGGTGAAATTATACAATACTTCGGCGATACCAATTGGACGTTACAAAAGGATTGCGCCACGGTTCATAAGGCGAAAGCGACGCAATACTGACGCCGAGCCCATTTTCCGGATTTTACCATGTTAGTAGAATAACTCGGCGGCTCTTAACCCGATGGACAATAGAATATGGTTAATTTTAAAGGCCAGGGCTTGCGCTACACACCACAAAGGGCTGCAATCGCTGAAGCAATCACTGTGCCGAGAATAAGGCCGATTGTTGCTAAAAGATCTGCGATTCATTTCCGAAAATATCAAGTCACATTTAAACCTACGTTACGCGGGAGGAGGTCACTTCAAAACCGGCTAAGTATGTTATTGCTAACTGCATTGTTGTTTTACTAAATTTATCTGATTAAATAAAATTATCACTTAAAATGGTTCATGCAGTTTTTCGGGACACCCTGTATTTATACAATTGTATATATATATATATATATATATATATATATATATATATATATATATATATATATATATATATATATATATATAGGGAGAGAGGGAGAGAGAGACAGAATGAGATAAATCGATTATTATGTCCAACTAAAATAGACGTAACAATCCTAATGGAACCAGCTATTACATGCATCGTGTTCCTGTCCAAATTGGTAAAACCCAGACAGTTTTAATAAGTAGACAAGAAAAAAAAAGCGAAAAACTCCCAAACGAAAATAATCGTTTCGCAATTCAAACTAATCTAATTGACACGGCGAACGCTTAAAGCGCCAGGCTTAAGGGCGCATCGTCAGTCCCGGCACGTCCAGGGATTAACGGCAAAAATATTAATGAACGAATTTTGTCCCAGACGATAGAATCGGAAGGAGCGACGGCCAGGGGGACGGGTGGGTTTTGTACAGTCGGTCTGTCGGTCGGCTGGCACACAGGCCGGGGGGGTCGGTGGGGGGAGTAGGTCCACGCCGGGCGCAGACCGGATAGGAGAAAAAAAGTAGAAAACTAATGAGAATTGGACCGAATTGTGCCGGCTCCAATTTTTGAAAACGGATAATGATCCGAGCGGTGGGGAGGACGAGCGACGAAAAGGGCAATTTTGGGGATTGGGGACGTAGGGACGTTAAGCTTATTTGTGTTTCTTTTTTGCTGTTGTAATTTGGTTATTGATAAAATAAGGGACCCTTTTTTAATGATTAAAAAATATTATTTTTAATCACATATCGATCTTAAAATTTAATGTGACAGCAAGTAGAATCAAATAAGAAATTAATGAAAATTATTTTAAAAAATTTAAGATAATATATGTTACTACCGATTTTCTCGAAATGCTCTATAATGTAATACGTAAAATATCCACTAAATAATCATATATATTATAGGTTATAGAATGTATAGAGACGAATGGAAAAACTTGCTTTATACTCTTTCATGTTACATAACTGGCGACTTGTTGAATCGACGGTACAAACGATAATGACATTTCAGTCGTATTAATAAAAACATTGTGCACAATTAACTTAACTAAATTCGTCACTCAATTCATTTCACTTGAATAAATTAATAGAAATTTTTTCGAACATCCTGAGACGTACCAAACGCGGACTTACTTAACAATTTAACTTGGAATA
The DNA here is from genome assembly GCF_030347505.1 of Rhynchophorus ferrugineus. Classification (NCBI taxonomy): domain Eukaryota; kingdom Metazoa; phylum Arthropoda; class Insecta; order Coleoptera; family Curculionidae; genus Rhynchophorus; species Rhynchophorus ferrugineus. The sequence goes on along the minus strand of NW_027472580.1, from coordinate 80,571,430 downwards.
AGGCCTTAAAAACTATATATAAAAAAATTATTATATATAAAAATATATAATGAAAAAGAATAGACTGTAACTGTGGCCGTAAATGAGACTGGGAATTAATTTCTAATATAAATTTGTGATGTCATTACTCTAGCATTAGTGGAATTCGATACTGCAAAGGCATGTTTCAGGTGATTTGACACTGTCCAAGAGGTGAGTTAACTCAGCATTATAATTATTGCATATAATGTGCAATAGCGCCATATCAAAATAATCGTAAGTTCCTTAAGGTTATCCATGTATCGATGGAGTTTTTTATATATTCTGTTTGATATATGATAAGAAAAAAGTATATAAAGAAAAGTAACGGCCAAAACAAACAGATAATAGACATCAGAAAGTGAAATTAATGCCTTCTGAATATGGTAGGTGAGATGTAAGGTCCATTAAAGAATATTAACGTTCATATATTATAGAATAATTTAATCCCATTTTTAACCAACTAAAACTAATTACTTAATTTTAGATGACCTTCAGGGTTAGCTGTTCAAATTCGACAAGAAATTCATCATTCATCTAAGGTATCGCTGCAGATTTCTATGAATTAAAAAAAAATTTCTGCATATTTGGCTAAATTCTGTAGATAAAAAATGCTAATGTTTCAGAATGATACAAAATTTTACAAAATTGCATTTTAAACAGACATATTGATAGACAAGATAAGCGCAAGTTAGTGGTGGTATTTTCGTTTTTTGAACAGCGGACATTAGAAGGACATTATAAGTATGTCTTGTTGATCCACAGATCAACATTAAAGAAAAATAAAGTATGTTGTTAAAATGTGTTCCAACCACATAGATTGGCAGATAGATAACGCAATATATAGATAAGATTAAAACAAGGTATTTTCCAGTGGCTATAGTATAGTATAGTACTAAATAACATAAACAGGAACAAGCAACTTCGTGTCAGATCTAGACTATAATGGATGCACAAGAACTGTCTGATGGTGAGTTGCTATTTGTGTGTGTGGCTTGAGGTTGTCTTGATATAACAGAATGCTCGGTCTTCAGTCGGTTCAGTTGTGCACAGTACAGGTTCGAATGAAAAAATTGGCCGTAGGGAAGCACCTCGTAGTACATGAATGCCTGTCAATCTAGCCAAACGCAGCAAAAGCAAAAAAACAGCAAAATCCTTATGGTAGTCAATCCCGGCCTAGTTGGCATTCGCTTTAGATATGGAACAAATTTGTTGCGACTGGGCAGCGATTCACTAATAAAAATTCGGTTCAGGAGGTTTTTCTTTGGTTTAGTTCATGTGGCGCCCATACATCCAGCTTATTTCTGTTTCTGTATCTAAATATTTCCAAACAATTTCAACCATATTATTCACATGTTCAGCCGTCAAACTTACTTTTTCATCTATATCGAAGGAAAACTATGCACATATATGTACTATAATATATTTTCTCGTTGAAGGTCTTCATATTTAACGTGACTTTGAACAAAAGTGAGTCATCCATTTCCAAAATTGCTACAGTGGATGCAGACTGTACTATAATCTGTTGGACATTTGTTATGAAGATGGTATAACCTGAGTGTAACTGAGTGTATCTTGAATCATCATTTAACAAGTCGCCTCTTCTTCCCTTGAAATACTTGAAGATATTTTTAAGTAAATTAATGATGTTTGTGTTTTATACCTCTTCACATTTTATAACTAGCGCTGTCAATAGGATTCCGGGGAAACCATAACGCTCTTCTTTATTGAACATTGAACAGGATTGATGAAGTGTAAGGCCACAAAAGCTCAATTCAAGATGGTCAACGACCGCTAGACAACTGAGAAAAGCTTTAAAACTCACTCCTAGTCCGTGTATTTCCGGCACAGCATGACAGTTTAGGGTGTAAGACCACCAAAGGCGAACTAAAAAGTCTACTGGAATTTGGATATAATTTGCAGGTGAACGGTCACCAAAGATGGGCTACTATATTCAGTTTATGATCGGTAAACTATTGGAATTTTGGGGTCACCAAAACTTTGGAAAATCATTCCATGCACGACATTTGAGTAAATATGGCCAGTAGTAGTGCCATTTCGAAGCTCATTAAAAACAAGCTGGCGGGCGAAGATACAGGGGATATTTAAAAGTAATTTAACAACTATAAGCTGTCCAGACGACATCACGACCACGTATATCTTTGTGGTAGTTTCTTTAGGAGAGGATGTGTTACATCGCGCTACTGTTATTAAACTGACTCTGGGCTGCACTTTAATCTGGGGGGCAGGTGTGAATAGTGTAACAACTGAGACGTCCGAGCATAAATATTGAGTGGAATTTTTATAGATAAGAACAATTAGTGTCGCTTTGTATGACCGTTTAAGAAGTGGCCTTAAGTTAAAATAGTATTTTGAACTAAGTAGTTTTCGTGTCTTAGACCATATTTTATTTAGATTATATTTCATATTTCATAACTTTTTTTATATATTATTCTTAATATTAAATGAAGAATAGCAAATATTAATAGAAATATCAATGACGTACCGTTCTCTCACACAAATTAAGATAACGGGCTATTTACTCCTTAAAATTTGCTACTGCTTGATATAAAACAATTTCTAACCATCAGCCGAACTATTATATAATTTCCGGATAAGGAATCGTCGAAAATGCTCTGTTATTAAGGTCAGACCGTAAGCAATTCCATTATGAAATTCGTAAATGGGATTTCGGAAAGAGTAGAGCAGCGGTAATGTAATTAAAGTACCAAAAGTTGGTCGGAAATTAGATTGAAACGTATCAAAAATGTTGACACTGGCAAAAAATTGTTCCCGGGTAGTTTAAAACGACTCAAACTAATTGGATTCCCCGTCGTCTTAATTAAGTCATATTTTAATTTATTTAATGAGCTCCCATTGAATTTTCTTTTAAATTCGTTCGCGTCTAATTGCATTTAATTTAAACGTCGATACCGGAAAACTCTTTCAAGGGAAATACTGATTAATACAAGTGATTCTTCTTGTTTGAGCTTATTTTCGGTAAACTGTTTTCCTTCAAATATTTAAGTAACAAAACCCGTACAAATTTATTGACTCTATTGCGATTTTTTTATTTGTTGACATTATATGCGCCAATATGGTAAAAATATGTATATCTACCTAGATATATAACATCGACTATCAGACTTGAAATTGGAAAATATAGCTTAAGAACTCGGAATCTGTTAATGTCATTTTTTCGTTGCATCAAAACGACACTAACCTAATTATATCACTTTAGAGTTGCCCGATTTAACAAACAGAACCAGCTAAACACTTTATGTTAGTTATCTCGGTTGTAGATTAAATTGAAAACATTATTTTAGACAAAAAACTGTGCATATTCATCAGACTCAAAATTAAACATTTTACCGGTTAGTGGAAGAATACTCTCAAGTTCGCCAAAAATCAAAAAAACTAATTTCAATTTACAATGAAGCCTATCTTAAATTATGATCTGCAAATATGGGTTTGTACAAGCTATCAAAAAAAAGTTCTCATTCGAAGAATTATTAATGGTTCTCGATACTTAACCAACTAAGAACTTCATAGTGACCTCAAAATTAAATAGATCTACGAAGCTATCCAAGATTTCGCCGCAAAACATGAAAGAAGATTACTAAATAACAGCAACGTGGAAGCAATACCGGACAGTACATAGAAAATCAGATTTTAGCGATCCACATTGACTTTGGCTTAAATTATCCTAATTTCATCTAAGTTGTACAAAAGTTGTTATTAGTTGTTGTTATAATGTTTATTTATAAATTTCTTCTGTCCACGTATATTTAATTAAACACTTCTTAAACAGTTGTACCAATTTTGATTAAAATTTTTATACGAACTTATGCGAATTCATGAATAGTTTACAGTGAGCACTTCATCCGGTAAGTGACTGCATTAACCTTCCAGGACTTAATAGTTATTTTTATTCCGATAATGCTAATTTTACGGAAGTTTGTTTTAGCGTAAAATTTTTAAGTTCATTTATTGCTTCCAAATAACATAATTTTTAGCTGTAATTTTGAATCAATATCAAGATTCAGAGCCAAATATACCGTCAAACTGGATGTTTGTTTTCCATGCCTGATGACAATACAAAATTTAAGTCTATTTTATGGGTGATGAGGAACAAATTGTGCATGCATAGGGTTTACCAGATCTATTCATCACATATATATGCAATCCACACTAAAATGGTCAAACATCAGTGCATCGCCATGATATCATTGCTCGTGTGTTTTAGTACAAACAAAAATTAAAATCGTTGTTAAACCTAATTAAACAACAGTCGGTATGAAAATGACATTTGAACAGGACAAGGCCTGTCGGGACTGCTAGTATTGTTATATTAAAAAGTATAGTCAATATACTATTAATCCACATTGGTTCTTACATTTTTCATGAAGTTTGAAAATGCCACCTTACGGAAAACTTACGATTTTTGCGAAACCTACTGTAAACAATAGGATCTAGATCTAGGAAATACGGCAATAAAAAACTTCTCTTCTACTATTTCTCAAAAAGCTTCTTCAACCTAACATGCCACATGGACTCGAAACATTGTCAATAAGTAATATTACAGCTACATTGGGACAAAAGTATTTTGGTGGATTTTGTCACTGACGATCAGTATAAACATTCTACCATCAGCTACCCAAACGTCTTCTAGGCAAAAAAGCCCCTTTAACTTAAAAAACGGCCAAAATATCTAGCATCACTGTTTTATTTCGTTCAACTTCCATTCATTGTATCATACTCCCCAAAACAGAAAGTTAATGTACGACTAGATATGAGGTTGTTCAACCGCTTTTCGGCGAATAATTTCACAATAATGAAATGTTTCCTTTCTTTGGTGTTAAATTTTCCTGTATATTATATTTGATTTATAATTTGTTCACTATAGTTTATCGTCACAAATCGACGTTCCATTACCAATTACGATACGATACAAAACCACTATTTCTTCAAGTTAACCCTTCAATGAAAATTCTGCAACGCCATCCTGTTCGTCCGCAATACCACTTCTAATTAAAACTTCTCCAATCGATGATTTATAATGCGTCTAGGCTATACCTCTATTTATATCAATATACCCAAAAGTTAGCCAACTGATAAAAGTACTGTTTTTCTAACGTCAAATTCAAATGTTACAAAGAAGATGAAAGAAATTTGTTGCTGAAAACCTACTTGACATTAAACGAAGAACAATATTTGAAAATACTAAAGACACAAATATTCATATAAAAGCAATAAAAAAATTGACAAAAAAATACTAACAAGTATACAAAAATACCAAATTAAAAAGACGCAAGAGATAAACTACAATCTAAACTAAACTATGATATGATGGCTTAAACAACAAACAACTCTTATGTGCGCATCAAATACATCATATATTGAAATAATACTCATCTAGGCCACGGAAAACTAAACCTACGGATACTTATGGTGTTAAATTTTTTTTAAATAAACTGTACAAATCAGTCCATCTAGTGGGTACATAAAATATGTTCAGTTGCAGTAATAAATCTAATATCAACTGAAATATAATATATATATATATATATATATATATATATATAATATACTCTGAAGCTGGATCCTCTTAAAAAGAAGTTCTCTGAATCTAAATTGTAACAGTAATATCAATTATCTATATATTAGAGGCATATTACTCAACTTTCAACGTTAGTAATAATTTAACAAGAACTGGAAACTAGAAAGGAAAAGAAACCGAACATTACAAAGAACAATAAGCCGGCTCTATTTTATTTTTAATTCGCCACATAACACTTATCCGGTAAGGAAAGTTAGTCGAGCCGCAGAAAGAAGTTCTATTGAAGTTTCCGCGAAAATAATTTCAAATAAAACCGCCAAACTTTATGGGGGTGAATTTCGTGGCGTGTGCAGTCGAGCGAGAGAATTGAAGAGGGTTTTTCTTTTCGGCCGGTTACGATTTAAAGAACTGGTAGGTTTAGTGTTACAGGAAATGGGGACGTTGGCTAAATTGGAGGAATATATCTAGATGAGAACAGACTGAAACTTTTCTAGAGTTGTCTGGTATGTATAGTTTTAAGAAACTAAAATTTTGTGAAAATCATAAAAATGTAAATGCCTGAATATATATTAATACGGCTCAAGATAAAATATTTTCATAAAATAAATTTAACTCTTCTAAAATTATGAAACTTATTTTAAATATCTTTCATATACGTGTATCGTTGAATATTTCGGACCTTTTTTTACTTAAAATAACTTGAACAATTCGATCAAGTTTATTAGAATTATATATATATATATATATATATATATATATATATATATATAAGATGCATTTTAAAAAATTATTAAATATTACAGTGTAAATGACCCATATTAATTTGCACTACTTCACGCAAGTATTCTAAAGCAAATATCATTTTTAATAAATCTCAGAGCAATATAATATAAACCAGAAAAATAATAACATCATTTATAATATCTTCTGATGGGTTTCTGAATATAGAAATATAATTTGACAGTCATGACCAAAGCGAACCAATGACAAACTTGATAGAAAATAAAACTTATTTTTATGGATTAAGGAGGAAAATTTATTGACATAAAAATCGGCGTAGCAAAAACTCTGACAAAAACAGTTAATTTTATATCACCTGTAATGATATGAATATGTCCATCCAAATAATTGCAAAAATATCGTAACATATTATAAGAAAATTATAGAGTAATTTTGCTAGCATTAATATCCAGCTATCAAAAGACACATTCACGCAATCGAAATCGTATAGTCTGAGTTGCAATAAAATAATTTTTTAATCTTGATATGAGAGAACCATTTCCTCCAAACTAGGAAATGCAATCCTTATCTCATTTTATGAGACTAATTCCGACGAGACTCTAACTGTTTAACAAAAGTACCACACAGAAAGAAGTTAAGGATATAATAGACTGTTATATCGTACTCCTGAACAACCAAATCCTCTTCTATTTGCGTCAGCTTCTTGTAATGCTATTAGTACTGATACATTGATTATGAAGATGAAATGCCTTTTCAGTGATTATAGCAAATTTTTAGTCATGTGTGAGACAGGCTGATGCCGATGATATAAAACCATGCGATTGTTCAAGAGAAATTATAGGGGATTCTAAAAATAGACGTTGTCTTCTAGATGTTGTGTTTTGAAATTAATATTGTCTATGAGCAATTAAAGATTGTCTATAAAAAATACATTTTTACAATTTCCTATAACTTTACTATAAAATGTATTAACAGTGCTGTTAGTATTGAATAAATGAAAGTATTATCAACTACTAAGTACGTAGCAATTAAAACAAGACGAAAGAAAATTATCTACTTATGTATTTCAAACTTCTCCTGCCCACATTTTTTCTGACCTAAACATTAAAAACCTAATATTGTAGAACACCAAGGTACACTATACCTATGTCAATTTATTCTAGATATTCTAATTAGAAAATAATGTTGAATAGCTAGAAGTACCCTATCGAATAACAGAGATAAGTGATTATCACAGACTCAACAGAAGTAATGTAAGTGTTTAGAATTGTTAACAACTACTTATATCATCGTATTACTAGGTATTACGAATATATCAATATAAGCATTTTGATAAAAATACGTTTTCTTATATCTTTATTATTTAAGTATTTCCTCAATAACAATTACAACAACAAATTTAATAGATGAAGTCTCTTTCCGATAGCTAGTTGTGGCCAATTAAGGTAGAAAAAAAGGATACAATCTCCTAATATTTTTGTTCTATTAGGTGCTTTTATGTATTTCATGTATCATTTTGTCCGTAAAACAGCATGTATTCAAGAAAATTGATACAACATATATTAATTATTATTTTCTATAATTTTCTACAACTTTTCCCATCTTTGTCCATTTTCACCAACTATGTCCATTTTCACACTTTTTCAGCATTTTCAAACTATACGCCAGATGCATCAATTTGAAGAATTAATAAGCAAAAGGTACCAGATATAATGAGTGAGTGCGGTACATCTTCCCATTCAAGGTGTACTGCTCTGTTCTTTTCGCAAGAATTTGAATCTGTTACTGTGCTTTGCTGTTATACACAGTATAATTTTGAACGGTTAATCTTCCTGTATGATTCCGAGACTACGACACTGTCTCATTACATTAGGATGCGATAATCAGTACACAGTTATGAAGCAAATTCAGAGGTTACTATTACAAAGCACAATAATTTGGACATATCTGTCGAATGAAAAGTAAACGAAGTATTCACAGACTTCTATGCCGAAATCAGTTTTCTGGGTGAATAACATAGCGAACTTCTCCGAAAAAGAAATAGAACAATATCATACAAAATGATCTGAAAAAAATTACAGACTAACATTTTTCAAAGCTAGAAAAGCAGCCGTTGACCGCCAACTGTGGTGAGATTTAGTGAAGAACGTCGCACCAACAGCAACATATTGGTTGGGAGGTAACCAACCACCTCATGCCCCTGCCTTATGGTTATGAACATTTTGCTTCAGTATCGACTTGTATGGCTCTGGATCACTTTTGCCGTAATTACTACACAATATAAACTTTTGTTGGTTTGTAATGGTACATATTTTCAGTCAATTCGTGTGGTAGTCATTTCCTACCTTTTGAAACATTTATAAACATCTGGAAACAGTTGATTCATCAGTGTTTCAAGATAACTTATCTAAAAGTTTTTCGAGAATTTTAGATAATTTTTCAACCAATTGAAATTTGTGGCTCTTTAGGAATCGTCGAAACCATAACTTCCATAATATCCGCATCAGTAGTAGTTTTCATGAAATCAAAAAACAAAAGGATGAATATCGAGAATTCAATTTTAAGTGATCCATGATTACCGTCTATACACAATGACTATCTACAATATACAAAAATTTGTTTTTAACTTAACCCGCAACTATCGCAACAGTAAGTGGAACGGCCTGTCGCCTTTACCGGCGCAGTGGTAACAGCAGCAACCAAGCCGGCAACTTTTAAATTTAGTCCATATTATTTAATACCGTGTTAAATACCTTACCTCCCACGTGAATTAACCAAAATAATAAGAGATATAGAGTACTTTAGAAAGTACCTTATGAATAAAATACAATCCCTAAATTCCGCCATCCTGACGTAGGTTGTTTTTTAATTAATAAATTAAATATTTGAGGAAGGTTTGATATGTAATCATCAGAATCAAAATGCCAGTTAATTTAGTTAATTACAGAGAATGTACCGGATGAAGCTCGGACATTTTAAACTAATTACTTTATTTCGTATAAACATCTGCAATATAATATTTACAATGTAAAAGCGAACTCTAGTTCAAATTTAATATAGTCTCCTTTTTTGAATTCGACCTGACCGAATAGACTTAACTAAACCCGGATATATAGCCCCATATCTCATAATTTATTTAAAAACACCATCCACTAACTTCTAATTTTCGGAATCTGATATATCCTTAAGGGTCTACGGCCATAAAGGCTAATAAAATTGAAATGGTTCGTCGAATCCATCGAGGGCCACTGCCGAACGTACTTACTGAATAAAAAATAAGGCACGCTCTCCTGTTTGATCCGTCCGTTATATTTATTTTATATGGTGATTTACAGTAATTGTGCGAACAGGGAAAAACTTTTTTTGGAAACGATTCTAAGGTTTCGACGATGCAAAATGGTCAAATGGAATCATCCTCGGCGCAATCCAATAACGATCTGCTTAAAGGTTTCGAGAAATAAAAATAACATCAGTGAACGGTAATGGTTATGAGGAAAAATCTTTTCCGGGTTATTTTGTATAATTTCTTTGCCTAATTATTATATAAAGAGAATAGTTTAATTATCTAAATTGGTTGTAACATTCAAGGGTCAATTTTATTATAAATACAGATATACAAAAGTAACTTTTACCATTTTAAAATGTTAACAATTTATTTATCTTATTATTGTATAAAGTGTATAGTTTAGTTATTTAAATTGGTTCTAGAATTCAAGTGTAATAATTTAAAACAATAGTCCCATGAAGAAATACCACTATTTTCAAATAAATAGTTAATTAAATCAATTTTCATTATATTATTTCTTTTAAACTTTTTGGCAAGTATTAGATGTTGGAATTAATTATTTATTTATTGGGATTTCACAATCACGAAAAAATATATCGTGTATGCGTAAGATATATACGTGTATCCCTGAATCTACCTATTTTCTGTAATCTTATCGTATGATCTATCGGAGTATTCTGGATGTTATTCAATTAATACTCTAAACACAATTCCAATAATCTTCATTTTGTTAATTTTTGGTTTTAACAACATCTAGTTTATCATTATATTACACCAAATATAATATTGACCACTGCTGTTGATAGCTTGCCAGGCCGCTTTCCTATTTATTCTTGCAGCAGCAGGTCGCAATTGTCTGTCAATATTACAATTCATATGTTTTTAGTCACTTGTCTATTGGCGAATATCCAAAATTTTAAATAATACTAGTGACTTTCAGATATTTAATAAAATTAACAATATTTCTTAAAACTTTTAATACTCGAAACTCCATTAACCCGACTGAAGACTTGTTAGTATTAGGTATATCTGCACCTTGATGCCACATGCTTATTTTGTATCGACAAGATAAAATTCCGTCTTGCAATCTGTAACTTATTCAAAATGTAAGGCCTAATTTTTTCTTCCCTGTGATGTGAAATCAAGAGACAAATCGGAAGATATATTTGTAAAATTTTATACTATAGTTTTTATTCTGCTCTGGTTTCACAATTTATTTATATTATTAACTTATGTTTTAAAATTATTTTTTGATTAATTTATTGATACAAATAGTAATTAATGTAACAAATTTACTATTTTAGTCTATTTATATAACGTCAGCTAGTTGTCAATAATAGTTCTCAATTAACACCAATAAATGTAGTTATCACAAAATCTATAGTCTATATTAAAAAAGACTTTAGTGATACTTTAGCAATATTATCACGTAAAAAATTTTCATGTACATGAGCATCAAGAGCTTACCATGAGTACTAAATGGTTGCTTATAAATTAAGAAGTGCCGCCAAAAGTTAACTCTGTCTATGATATAAAGTACTGTGTGTACACTATAAGTTGGTTTCGGTTAGTTAGATTTATTCTGAACTGTACTGTGGACAACTATAAAAGCAAGTAGAAAACGCCTACTATTCAATAATAGTACACGAATAGTGTAGCAATTCCTCAATGGCCCGTCAGAAATAGAAATTATGAGAAATTGGTTTGGAAGTTCCGATTTATTCGTCATGTAGTCCAAACATAATAATTCTTATTACTTGTTCAGATATCTAGAATCTCTCAATGGTCCCTCACTGCTGCCTTCCAAAAATGCTGTGAAAATCATTCAATATTTCAACCACAAAAGCTTTTATAAATGGCACCATAACTGTATATGAAGAATGGAAAAAACATTCTCTGTCAGTAACAATGAAACATATTTAGCTTCAATAAATCCATTTTCAAATTATCAGAAAACCAGTAGAATTTTATTTCAATAATATTATTATTGAAACTAGTCTGTCTGTAACAGAGCTGAGATTATATTTAGCCCTTTCAAAATGTTTAAGAATAATACATTGCAAGAGCAACATAAAAATTCCCACTCTAAAGCACTATACAAAATTTAACAGAATGGCAATAAAATTATTTATAGCTCCATTTATAATCTACTAGGTCTGATGCAGTGTAGATTTCATACTAAATATTTACTACCATATAAATATAACAACAAACATATTCCTTTTGGTTAATTCTCTATTGATGCAATCAATAAAAACTTAATATTTTATTTCATTCTTAAAATATTTTAATAATATAATTTATTAATCTAACTACTTTTTCACTTTACAATATAATAATCAAATACACAAGAAAAATAATTTTGTTAATTAAATAAATTGAATTAGATATAAAATAATTTAATAATTAAAGTAAATTCGTTAATAAGAAATAACATATTGTTCATACAACTTATTATATATTCAACGAGGTCATAATTATATTATATTAAATATTCAATAAGTTCATGAAAATCAAACGAAAATATTTGGAAGTAGTAATGGATTTATGTTTTTTAATGTACGGATTTTTTATTTTCCAATATATTTTCTTTTAAGTTGAATACAATAGCTACTAGTACTTTGCTGGATGTTGTTGGAAAAACCTGCTGAATAATCTAATATAGAGACTAGAACTTAATATAATTAAACGATATAATTGGCGCCTATATTACTTGATTTAATGAAGTTGATGCTGAAAGCAAAAACTAGAGGTGGTACAAACTAAATAAAAACTTCAAGCGAAATCTATATAAAACTAAACAACAGTGTACTAGAACACGTGCAGGATTTTAATTCACATGGAGTTATAATAAATGAACAACTAAGTCATACATTCCTTCCTTCCATTTCCACTAAGAAACATATCGAGGAAGCTAGATTGGCATAGCTAAAAGAGAAACGAGTTTAGCTGATAAAAACTTTTTTAAAAAATCTTAAAATTAACAATACTAAAACGCTATATCTGGCCAATACTATATGGTGTAGAAATCTGAGTATTAAGAGCAATAACTAAAGATAACCAACACAAGGTTCGAATGCCATTCTCACTAACCAAGAACATCAAATAGATTGAAATAAATTGTTTCTCAGAAGCAAAGCTGGAGGAAGAAATTTGTGTGCAGACCAGACAGCGGCTGATGACTTATGATCAGCAATTCATCACTATCATGAAGGATCGTCAAAAAGACGGGTGGATTGCTTTTTAAAGTCATAGCAATCGTCGATTTGTTTATGCCAATTAAAATATCAAAAGAACTCTAACAGCATTTCACCTTAGGCTTTACGTCACCTTAGGAGTCTAAAAGAATATTTTCTTCATTCTCACCTTGACTACTTTTCGAAAAATTTGGGAGAGGTGAATAAAAAGCACTATGAAGGATTTCACCAGGACATTCAGGAGATGGAGAAAAGATCCAAAGGAAAATAGAGCGTCTCCAATTCCTTCAAATCTCTATATGGAATGATATCGTTACTGTTAAACGCTTCAAAGATCATTCCAGATTCTTCCGACAAGCGAAAACAAAGAGTAGCCTCACTGAGAAAATGAAAAGGTTTTATTGTGTTCTGGTGAACGTATATTATATAAAAAAATATGTATCCTGTATAGATTGTAAAAGTTTTTTCGAAGTCTTATTTAATTATTAATTTTATTCAAGTTTAACATACCAAAGGTTTTACTCAAATTGTTCAGGAACGTGTCGTCCTATGACAAAGAGGTATTTATTTTTAAATTTAACTCACCCAAAAACATAAATATTTAGATAATAAGAAGATAAACCCTAAAGATCACTTAGATTTTTTTAGAATGATTGAAAGCAAATGTAGATACTTAGGACATGTAGAAATAACTACAGCAAATACCAATTTTTAGAAATAATTTTAAAAGAGTGAATAGAATGAAAGAGACCACATACCAGAAAGAAGGCGACATGAAAAGATATGTCGATTAATTGACTTAACCTACCTAAAATAATAGCTTCCAAATCGTAGGTTAAAATTCATAGACGGCCTTCTCGAAATATTTTTTGTAGTATTACACTTTTAGCTAAGGTACTATAGTACAATCAAAAATGAATAAAGCTTAATAAATATCAACTATAGCCAAATTAGAGTAGTTCGATCTTCGAAAAGTGCTAAGAAGAGATAGATAGAGAACGAGACATCTGCTATTATATGTGTATAGGCATAAACGCACATAGCTTGAAATCAAGTAGATGTGCACAGTGAATAATCAAAATAAGCATGCCCCTGATCTTCTGAAGCACCACTGATAAGGATAACATGTTTGACAATTAGTATGACTATAGATCCCAAGCCAAAAGTAACTGGAACGGGAAGTATCCGGATGTCACCTCCCCCAACGGCCGGCTTGGCCGCCCCCCTCCGCCCCAAAATACCGATTATAACGGCAAAATTGGTTGTTCCGAACGGGGAATTCGAGCGGAGGCAAATGGCCGACCATAAAAACCAAATTAGCGTTTATTTAAAGTAAATTTGAAAGTTTTATGCGGTCGACGTGCGGCGAATACTAGCGTTAATATTCTTAGTTTTAATGCCTCGTTCGGAATTTTTATTGCCCCCATACAGTTGTCTAATGAAAACTTTTGATTCCGCGAGGGAATCGTCGCGGGTATCGGCGAGCCATTTATTGTTCCTGTTCGATTAAAATCGGGAGGTTGATGGATAAATTTAAAAAATTTATTGCGCGGAAACGGCCACAAAGGACCCTTCAGATTCGCATAATAATATCGTCGAAATAAGGATCGGTTAGAATCGTAAAGTATACAATAGTAATAGCAGAGGACTTTAAAAGTGTATAATCGAATTCTTCACTGCAAAAGATGAGATGCTAAATAACATACAATTATGCAAACAGTGTATAAGTCTATCCAAAGTTATGTTGTACTTACGTCATCAAGATGTTTAATGTGACGCCAGACGCAATTTATTTTAGAATCAGACAATATTTTTCTTTCATTTTGTTCTAGTTTACAAGAGACACTATGCTGATACGTAAAGACGTGTATTCGAACTAGCCTGACAAAGTCATCCGATTGTTAAATGTATGCAAAATTCTTCAAAATAATGGTGATTAGAGGTTATAAACCGGCAAGCGTTATTTTAATGCTTTGCTTGTTTTGATAAGTTTCAAATCGCTGCTTATTATTACTCTGATTGAAAATTCCGAAACCAGGTAGAAGAGAGTGTGTCTCTAAACATGTACTTTGAACAGGAACGTAATAATGGAAGGGGGCCCTATCAGTAAAATTCGTTAGCATTTTTATTATTAAATATTAATTTGCTGCGATTTTTATTGAACATATTTTAGCGTGTTGCAGCTGCACTGATTGTTCGTATAGACAAGGTCGAATAACACCTTCGATTTGGATGAACTCGATGAGACACATTGAAGAAGAAATTAATAAATGATGGACTTGTGAATAAATGTTAGATACATTGTAAATTAACAGCTTAGTTATTACACTTGAATGAAACTTTCTGAATATGATATGATTCAATGCTGCCAATTTCTAAGTCGGGTGAGTATATAATTAACATATGATAACAGTAGGAAATATTATTGTAGAGAATAAATGATTTATGTGCACAGATATGGGTGTAATTGTTCAGAATATACATGAGCATTTTGTTAAAATGTGCCAGGAAGGAACGAATAGTAACCGTTTTGCAGATATGGTAAAGGCATTAAGGAGAATACAGTGATTAAATCTAGTTTAATCAAGAAAAATGTATACAGTTATTAACAGAACAAACGAAGGAGACAACTCAAAAACTTTTTAAAAACTAAAATAGTGTATCAACCAAGCCATACTTTATTGATCTGATCAAATGACAATCAATGATAAGTACTTAATCAGTCTAGTGTATTACTCATTACACAATGGGTTACACAATGGCACACAATTATGTGACAAATGATGTGGTTCAAGTTGATAGGTATTTATTGTCTTCGATTTTTTTTAAACTATGCTTGATTCAGACACTCTTTGTTATTAATATAAAATAGTGTTATTATTATAAAAGTACTATAACTAAATTCAATATACGGTTAGGTATGATGCCAATTTCTAAGTCAGGTGAGTATATAATTAACATACGATAACAGTAGGAAAATGTTATTGTAGAGCGCAAACGATTTTTGTGCACAGATATATGTGTAATTGTTCAGAATATACATGAGCATTTTATTAAGGTGAATCAGAAAGGAACGAATAGTAACCGTTTTGCAGATATGGTAAAGGCATTAAGAAGAATGCAGAGATTAAATCTAGTTTTATCAAGAAAGATGTATACAGGTATTAACAAAACAAACGAAGGAGACATACGGTGATATCAAAATGTCTTTACAATGAAACATTGTACCGAAGGACACAACAACTAAGCTTAAACGGTAAATATGCTTTCTAAGAAACTCAGAGTTGGTACGGCAACATTGCTACGTTTTAACATAATATAATAATTTAACGTAATAACACAAATTTAGATGACGTATGTTCAAAATAACCTTGACACTCTGTAATTGTAACTAAATATGGTATTAGAATAATACGAATAAAGTTTCTAAAAAAAATCTGATAATTCTTACAAGCCGACGCATAACGAGCGTCTTATGTTATCAAAATATTACCACGAATTCATTAGTTTTTATTAATTCATAATTATCCAATTAATGTTAGTGAGCAAATTCCAAAGTTAACATTAAAAAGTTTAATGTCAAAAACAAGAATAAAATGTGTATTATTACATAATGAAAACCATTATGCCCCATTGCCTGGTACTCATTCAGTCCATATGAAAGAATATTAATGTAAAATCAATTTTACATTGTATTAACTATTAAGTCAACAAACGGTACTTACAGATTTTATATCGGAATAGAGCAGCAGAAGAATATTTTCTGGACAGAGAACGATTCTGGGGACTATAGTTGATCACTTCCCAAAAGGTAACAAACTATCACATCGGAGAGGTATGGAAAATATTTGCGGAGAAAGATAATTACGAGATAAGTAATTAATTATTGTATATTATGATATAAGTATTTTTTTAATTTTTTCATGCAAAAATTGTAAATTAACAAAGAAATATATTTTCATTTGTATACACTAATATTTCACTATTTTTTAGATATTTAAGCAGTGCTATATTATGAAAGAATTGTCATAAGTGAGTGGGGAATAGTGAATATAAAGTTAAGGTTAATTAGTTTAAGAGCTCAAATTTTTTCGATGCCAGTATATTTTCCTTATATTTTATCAATTAGGGTTTATTTGGACCGGACCTACTGAACGTGGGCTCCGAACCACGGCCCTCGGCATTAAGCTGGCGAGTGACCAACATGCGGCCTTACCCAGCCTGGTTACTACCGTGACTTAGATCATTTTCCTTGTTGGATTTTACAATATATCCTTAAAGATAATCATATTTATAAAGAATCTATTAATTCATTTACGACCATGATACAGCAGGATTCAAACCCGCGTCTATCGCAACAATGGGAGAACTCTCTTGTTGCTTTTACCACTGCGACAACCAAGCTGACAGTACTATTATTGTTGAACACATTTTAGCACTCCTCTACCATAATGATTCTTCAATAAACAGCCCAAGTTTGGTACCTACCCGCATCGACTAAAATGCACTTAATGACTTTTCGGATCTTTTTCAATAAACTTTTTCTCTGAGATCCCATAGCTAATAAAAGTACCACATTAATATTTTTTTTGGAAAAAATATAAAATATATTCTAATATAATTTTTGACAGATTCCATGGGGATATACAAGATATATTTTAAATATATTAGGTATACACATGCTAAGATCTAAACACATACAATGTTTCCTACCTAAAATAAAAAATACCCATAATTACAGTTAGCCGAGAGTATAACATTTTTAAAAAAATTAAAATATGATTGGTCTTTAGTTTTGTCAAAGTAGGAAGGCTTAATGAGAGAAGGAACTAATACACAGAGCTAATTGCTAGACAATCAACTCTAAACAATAATAAAAGTACTCCTTGAACTTCTTTCAAAACTCTTCACCATTTTAAAATAGTGTATCAACCAAGCCATGCTTTATTGACCTGACCAAATGACAATCAATGACAAGTACTTAATCAGTCTAGTGTATTACTCATTACACAATGGGTTACACAATGCCACACAATTATGTGGCAAATGATGTGGCTCAACTTGATAGGTGTTTGCTGTCTTTGATTTTTTTTAACCATCCTGGATTCAGACACTCTTTGTTATTAATATAAAATAGCGTTATTACTATAAAAGCACTATAACTAAATTCAATATATGGTTAGATAAAATTAAAGTATGCCTTAATAATCGATAGGTGCCTTACCAAAAATATAATTTTGTGTAATCCATTTTTAGCGTTAAAAATAAATTAAATATTCCTAACCGCGGTGCTCAAAACGGCCTTCTTACTATTGCGATAGTCGCATGTTCGTATTTTTCAGAAGCATGATAGTAAATTTATTATTGACTGTAATTGATTATATGTTGCAGTTTTAAAAAATTACTGACAAAATCACTAACATCTAATATTTATTTCCTGATTCAACTGCAAATATCCAAGAATCACATATTTTAGCAGTAACTGTATCCTCTCTGATATATTATTTTCTTAAGCTCTTTATGAAGTACGATAAAATAGGCTTTTTACATGATATGATGATATTTTTTGATGACAAATTTATCTATTTAAATATATTTATCCATTTTTAATTCAAATTTGGACTTTTTAAGTTAATTTTTTTTGAATTAGTTACATCATACATTAGATATGCTTAGTATATTTCTAATTTACAAATTAATATATTACTACTGTTCTGTTACACTTGTATTAATACACAAGCAAGGCCGAGTACAGGATTAAAACGTCAGTAAGTATTTCCCATATTTTTAAGTTAAATGTATTAGAAGACTTAAAGTTAAAAACATACAGACGAATAAGAGTAAATGACTATAATGATTATAATTATATATTAAAATTAATTATATTTATCTTTAAGATATATCATTAATAAACAAATAATTTTGGTACCAATTTACGTATACGATATTTTTAAACATTTAACAAACGAAAGAAACATACCAAAACGTCTATAAACACTGGCAGGTAATTTGATGTTTTCAGATAGGTGCAAGAGAATTTAGTTTACGATAGAGTAAATAACGTACGAAATAAAACTGAACGAGATATATATATACAAAATTGGAATTGACATAGTGGGAGGTTATAACGTAGGACGCGGTCTATTTGTCGATAAAAAGTTTACTTTTACTAAAATATTTTGATGCTTTTATCTAGCTACGCTTCAAAATCTTCATGGTAAATAAAAATATATAAAAAAACGCAATTTTAAACTGATATAGGACGAGTTTATAGAAATAATAATAAAAAGTTTTCTTTCTATTATATTATAGTTTGTGGATAAAATATACTCGATATATTTATAATGAATATATTGAATATTAAGGTAAGGAAAGAAGTAATTGGAGTGTTTAGTTTTTAATTTGTTTAAATAAAATCAATTTTAATTATATTATGTATTTATATATACAATTATTTTCATGATATTTCCACTATTATTCGCCCGAATCAACAATAATCGAGTAAAAAGCAGTCAGCGAAATTGGACCAAAAAGTTCAAAATCAAACAGTTTATCAAAAAGTTATAGTTATAGTTTATCTAACTGTTATTATATTGAATAAAATAATAATATAACTTTGTACTAAATAATTATTGGGGCATAATATAAAAATATAATTCATAAGAATGTGATTTATATAAAAATAGTTTTATGAATTCATAGAAAAACTTTCAAATTATCTCATATAACCGATAATTAAACATGAAGAATTAAAATGTAGCTTAAAGGGATGTTAAAGGATTAATGTTTTATGTTTTATAATTTTATTGAATAATAGCTTTTATTATTTAGAAAATAGTTTTAGTATGTCGAAAATCTCACAGAGATGCACAGGACATATTATACACGAAAGTTGGGTGTGAGAAAGCTTGGGGTAAAATTGATTCTTCTGATTTTTACCGTGGCCTAAAAATTTAAAAAATATTCCTATTCTTCTTGTGAGTCTCTTTTAGAGGTGCCAGTGGGAATCAGCCGTTCGAAATATCCTGTATATTTATATATAAAAAAGCGAAATGTCAGCATTAACGACTTATGGAACAAAATCCATGATTTTATGCAAAATTTCTATAGCCTAAATCTGGGAACTGTAGGACCCAAATAGATATCCATATATTTTTTCAGATATTTTAACAAAATTTTGGTTTCCATGTTAAATAATTTTAAATATATACTTATACATTTATTAACTCAAGGTTCATAACTGTAACTGTAAATGTAAGTATAAGGAAAGAAGCAAATGTTATAACAAAAGATTACTATGTTGTGCGCAGCTATGAAAACTCATCAATAGAAAGACAAAGAGATGATAGAAAGACAAATAGTCACAAAAGACGCATAATAGTAGCGTAATTTAAGAAAACTATCGAACATACACAAACACTGTAATAAGGGATAATACAAAATCAAAGCTCAAAACTCAACCAGGACTACCACAAGATGAAAGCCATTGTTTTTTTAACTTATGAATGAAATAATAAATAAATGTCACTTCGAAAAGACTTTTGCTGATAACGTACTAATAACCATAAGCAAATAGGACACGGTATTAAGAGAATATGGAATGATATTAAACAAAAGCAAACAGAAAGTTATGGTTATGGCAGAACTAGCAGAAGTAAATATTAAAGTTGAAAAAGTAAAGATAGTATAAAGTAAACAAGTAAGCTCTTTTAAATATCAGAATGTAAGTATGTAATTCAATGTAGGTTGAAAGTATTGGAAGCCTGAAAAAATATATGTCAAGAAAAAACGGAAATCAAACTATACAAAGCGATTCCAATATTTACCATGGGTACCTTAAAATAACATAAAAACAATACCAAAAAAAGCGGAAGCGAAATATCGTAGAAACGTGAGGGGGGTAACAAAGATAGATGGAATGAGAAACGCAGAAATAAAACAAAATTATCTCAAAATAAAATCAATAAAATAATAAAGAGAACAAAGGCAAATTAGATTATGGGACCACTTACAGCGTATGGAAGAGAGGCTGGGGAATCTGGGAAGCAAAGAGACAGACCAGAGGATAATCTAAATTAACCTGAGATGGAGGCATCAGGGATATACTGCATAAAAGAGGAAAAACTCCGACTGAAGGAAGAAAATTTAATAGAATAATTTATTAACAAATATTTGAGGCCCTTTAATATCAACACCAAGGTATTGGTTGAAAAGTATACATTTTCACCGAGCCTCAGCTATATAACCATGATAATTATGACGTTATTATTGAGGTTGGTCATATATCACACTTGATTTGAATACAAGAATACTTTGGGTAAAATTTATTCTTCTTCTGGTTGTTACTGTTGACCAAAAATTAAAAAATATAGCAATTTTTCTTGAGAATACTATTTAGCGATATTAGCCCTATGAAACAGAAGATATTGTATAGTTAAATAATAAGCACCCGATCCCAAAATCATCTAGGTCTCAAAAGAGTGTTAATCAATGAACATTCTCTAATCTAAAAATTGACAATATTGGCAAAACAAAAAAAGTAAATCAGAAAACAAACTCTCTATTATAAAACTAGTGAAAAAAATTGGAAAATACACAAAAAGAAATCCAAGAATTATTAATACCATTATGGTTCTATGTTCTTTAGTTAATAAGAAATAAAAATATTAAAAATGATAACTTGGCCCAAACAAAATAGATAGATAATTAGCAACAGAAAACTTACAATAATCCTATCTATCCTCTAGAATCCTGTTCATATAATTTTAATGGCTTTACCTCAGTGAAGCATTACGTTAATTAAAGAGGCTTTTTCTGGATAGCAGAATGACGATGGACGAGAAAGAAAAAAAAACCTTTTTAGTACTTTAAAGACCACTCCGCCTCTCGGAAAAATGTACAACGGGCCACATAAGAGCGGAAAGATGAAAGAAAAAAAGTAAACACTTTTAAGGAATCGTAAAGATATCCATTGGACTTTCGAGAATTCGAGGAACAGAGAGTTTGAATTGATTTATTTTTTTCTTAAATTAGACGAAATGCCCGCCAAACGGAATGATTTAAAAAAAGAACGAATTAAGACCGTTGGTTAATAATGAATGGGTGGGGATTTGCATATTTTATATTGATAATATCGTCAGGTTTTCTGTAGGGTTTCATATTGTAATTAATGGGAAGCACTTTTAATCAACACAGATTACTTGTGATCTCTACAACATTTCAGGGAAAAGACGAATTGATGTATTGTGTAGTGATCGGTTCTAACACGGGGTAACGCTTGGACAATACAATGGGTAGGACCAATTTGACACGACACTAAAATTCGACAGGGCCAAAATCTTATTGCTTTACACTGAACATGCTCATTTTCGAAATTTGTTTAAATCCGTAAAAGTGCCAACGATTGACACAACAGTCAAGTGGTTGGATAGTTGATACTTATTACAAAATTGCCGATCAAAATGTTTTGCATGAAAATCATATCTAAAATGTCTATTTAAGAGTTAATTATCTCATAAATCATACATACATAAATGCCAATTTTCAGTATTACAGGACCGAGTTTAAAAAATTAAGAGATTTGTTCATAAAGTTTTGAGTAATCATCAAATTACATTTACAATAAGAATAAATCTAATCAACATGCTGAATACTTTGAGTTTCTTCAAATTACGTTAAAATGGCTTTTTTGTTTCTCTTTAAGAAGTAGCTTTGATTATATTTAATTGTAATAAAGTATTACTAATATTTACAATCTAAGAATAATACTAAAATAATTACCAATTTTAATTTTACTAATTTTTTTTATTAGAAATAGAGGTAATTTCAAATATTAACAATAACATGTTATTTTTAATACAAGATAGTTTTCTGTTTCCCTTTCTTTCGGAATTTTTTTACTGGATTTTCATTTAAATTAGCCGAAGAGCTATTAACTATTACTATCTAACTATTTGCTCTATCTTAATCTATTTTCGACATCTATAATTACAGTAGAAAAATAAACAAACCCAAGTATAAAATTTTTCTATCATCAGATCCTATCTATCAGAGCAATTTAATTCTAACAGATGTTTTTGTATAGATTTCCTAATAGCCTTGGGACATGTTTCAAATAATAAATATCCTTTAATATTGTTTGCTAGTAAATTATTTTAGTACGATAATTCTCCTAGCTATAAAATAACATTGTAACTCCATCATTTCATTCTGAAGTCCAATCGACAGTCATCCGAGTGGACTGCACACGATGAACCCGCTCCAAAGCGTGGGAAAACGCAACAGTCGGCTGGCAATGTTATGGCGGCTGTATTTTGGGATGCGCATGGAATAATTCTCATTGACTACCTTAAAAAAGGAAGTACCGTCAACGGCGACTATTACATAGCATTATTGGACCGTTTGAAGGAGGAAATCGCCGAAAAACAGCCGCATTTGAAGAAATAGAAAGTGCTGCTTCACCAAGACAATGCACCCTGTCAAAATTCATGATTTGGGCTTCAAATTGCTTTCTCATCCACCGTGTTCTCCAGATCTGGCCCCCAGCGACTATTTCCTGTTCTTAGGTCTCAAAAGAATGCTCGCTGGGAAGAAATTTTCATCGAATGAAGACACATCATCGACGACTTTTCAATTCATCTGTTATTAGTAATAGTTCAAGTGTTTATTCATAAAAAAATTAAGGGATTAATTTAACAATTTTCTTTATACTAATGGTCTTCGAATTAGGCATCAGTTTTCTCAATACACCATTATAGTTTTTCAATGTAAAAGGAAATAAAATCTAGGTAAGTGCAAGTGTGACGAGTCGAGACCATATCCACTATTATTTGACTAGCAAATTTATAAACTAAAAATATAGCTAAATTAAAATTTTAACTAAATTCTGGAAGATTAATAAAGTAACTTCATAATATAGAATAATTTATTGAAACATAGTTGATGCAAATAGCATGCTGTTAAATATTAAGGAATATATATCATTATACAGATACAGGTTTTCGAAAAAACATTTATTCATTGATTTAATCTTATATATAAAATTCTCATGTCACAATCTTCATTCTCATACTCTTCCGAAACGGCTTGACCGATCCTTATGAAATGTTTTATGCATTCAGTATTCAGTAGATCTGAGAATCGGCTACTATCTATATTTAAAACCCCTAAGTGATAAGGGGTGTCCACCCCAATTTTTCTTTTGATATTATTTAAAAAAAAATTTATTATATGGCATTAAAAATACATACAACCCTAAATTTTCACTTTTCGATCACCAACACCTGCTTTTTAATAGTCATTTTTATAGTCAATTTTATCATTTTTTATCCCGCTCGATAACATCAATTATTATTACTTGGTAAGTTATGTGCAACGGTACGTTATTAGTCATTAAAAAGATTAATGAAAAATCGAAGTCACCATTTTAAATGGCAAGTTTCGAGGTGAAAATATCTTAATACCACGAATACCTATTATATCCACAGATGTACTATTCAATTTAATTCAATTTCCGATTATGTTGGCATTTGCAAGGACTATTAATAAATCCCAAGGCCAAACAATGTCTGTTTGTGGCTTAGATTTGAGCCCACCATGTTTTTTCACACGGACCATTATACGTTGCATGCTCGAGTGGGTAAAGCACCAAATTTGTTTGTATTAGCTAAAGACGGGTTAACAAAAAATATTGTTCACGCTGTAGCATTAAGAGATTAATATTATGTAATGAATTAATAATATAAATAATTATTACTTAAAATAAATTATAATAAATTTAAAAATGTTTAATTAATTTTAATGTTTGGTGTTTTGTTATGTTTATATTAATTCATCGTTTACAGCGCTCCATGCCTTTTTCACTCATATACCACACCCATACCACATTTTTTTCTACGCTAGATATTATTTACATATCAAAACAACGTTTACCGGGTCAGCTAGTAATATCTAAAGATTAAATTTATTTATTATCAATAACATTGACTAAGCCAATAAACATGCAATCTGAAAATGTTCGTCCGTTTTAAAATAAAACGGGGGAAGATCGGTGTACGGTCTTTAAAGATAAACAGTTATTTGTTTCCAAGCTAACGGTCCAGTAAACTCCCATATCATGGGATATTAAAGAAGAATAAATAAGAAAAGCTGTTTCAGCTGAAATAAAACGGAAAAGCGTGGAATGGCGCAAAGCCGAACTGCATTATTGGTCCAGGTTTTTGTGGCGCAGGTGTGTCCATTAAGATTTACAGGACTCGTTAGGAGATGGCCGCATTGCCAAGCTGCTAACACAATTTCCCTTTTACTTTTCTTTATTTTGTTTGTATAGTATATAGCAAATTGCAGTTATAAGTTGAAAGGCCAATAGATGGTTTCT
This sequence comes from Rhynchophorus ferrugineus, assembly GCF_030347505.1. NCBI lineage: Eukaryota > Metazoa > Arthropoda > Insecta > Coleoptera > Curculionidae > Rhynchophorus > Rhynchophorus ferrugineus. Next base: position 80,546,252 of record NW_027472580.1, on the reverse strand, counting down.
TTTTAATAATGCTGTTGAAGTTACATCTGTGTATATATGTACATTTGCATCTGTTCATTACTCTATTAATCGCATTGTTTAGTTGAATTTTAGAAATACTAGGTGTACCAGAAAGTCATTACCGTTTTTTTTTTCGGAAAAAAACTTCATAATTTTTAATAAAATGGAAACATTTATTTATTCAAGATATTTTTCATTTGAATGTATACATCTCTCCTATTTTTCCGGTAACTTATGGATGCCATCCCAAAAAAACTGTTTGTCATTTGGACAAAACCATTTATTGAGCTATTTTCTAACTTCTTCGAAATTGGCGAATTGCTGCTATGTACGAGAAGTTGATAATCTGACGGGGCAAGGTCTGGCGAGTATGGCGGATGCGATAAAATGTCCCATTCAAGTGCTTTCAACGCTTCCTTGACCGGTTTTGCTTTATGAGACGGCGGGTTATCGTGCCATAAAATCACTTTACCGTATCTTCGGCCTATTCTGCACCCTTTTCAATGCATAGTTCATATTGACAATTTGTTGTCGGTAGCGATTACTATTAACGATTGACAAAGTTTCAGCAGTTCGTAATACAGCACACCATTCTGGTCCTATTAAACACAAAACATTGTCTTGCGACCAAAACGATTTGGTCTTGAAGGCGATCAGCCGGCTTCACAGGTGATAACCTTGATTTTTAGTTGAAAATAGGGTTTTCAAAATAAATTTACTTTTCATCATGAGTCACTATTTGACAGAGAAATTATTTCCGATCATAATTTTCATTCAATTGATGTGGATTGTTCAACTGGCCCATCTTCCCATCGCTTGGATTTTTCCCCATTGCTCGTATTCGGTGACTAATTGTTTCTTGGCACACATTTAATGCTTCTGCCAATTATTTTTGAGTTTGGGTTGGATCTTCACCCAGCAATTTTTGTAGTTTCGCATCTTCAAACTTTTCGGTCTACCAGATCTTTGTCTTGAACATACAAATCACCACATTTGAATTTTCGAAACCACGCCTCACATGTTTTTAGTAATGCGTGCTGCAAATGCACGATTTCAGGCAGGAAACTTTACTTTATCAACGAGGTATAAATCCATGATGTTGTTACTTTCACAAAATATAACATGTAAAGCTGTGAAGCTTGATATTAGTAGAATAGAATATAAGACTAAATATAAGGAGACAATTTCAATAGCATACAAATTTAATTGGAATATATAACGCATTTTAAACCCAAATGTCAAACATCAAACAATGTTAAATAGAGTTAGCCAAGAAATTATTAACAACCATTAGAGGAAAAAATATTGTTAGGTACTAAAACATAACTAAGAAGACCTGAAGAAGATATGGCATCACAACAAATACAGAAATGTATTAATTAATTTAACTCTGCTATGCTCAGCAATGACTATTTTAGAAAATAAATATTTTAGAATCTGTTCGTCAGAAATTATTTTTTACATACTTCCGGCTGTATTTTAATTGAGAGTCGGAAACCTAAACGTTTTTAACGAATATTTTCACCTCGTAAAATGATCAGTTAAACTCTGTGATATTAATAGAAACAAATGATAAACGAGCATTGATACGATATTCTTTGTCAGTTTTTCAATACATGACCCAAAAGTATAATTAATAATTAACAATAATATCTCTTGATTGGTTTCGTTCGATTTGAGTATTCAGTTGTTGATCATAGAACCTTTTCAATTTACTTTCTTGGTCATCTGTATCGAAATTATCCCATCAAATAATTTACAGACACAATCAATAAGAGATCGATCATAAGAGATATAAGCATATCCATGGTTACACAATAGCTCAATAACTCATTACTCAATAAGTAGTAGAAAACGAAGTTTTGGCCTTCAAAAAACTTCAAAACATTAACAGAATACAAATCTAGATGACAGAAACACAGGAATATTAAAAAGGATTGTGGCCGGATAACATACAACTACGGTGGCAAAAGTGACGGCAGAACTCAACACTCTTTTCATTAATACTGTTTCATCAAAAATAGTACAGCGAGAGATCCACAAAGATAACATTAATGGAAGAGCTGTGATTTTAAAACTTTTTATAATGAATATTTGATGAATGGGATAATGTGACATGGTTCGATGAATCATCCTTCACATTGTTTCCAACAAATAGTCGGGTTTATGTATGGAGTACCCCAAATGAAGACCTGCTTCCTACAGTCAAGTATAGGGAAGGTCTAATTACCATTTGGGTGGCAAAAATGTGGTATTCAGATGATTCTCTCATTCACATAACTAAAAGTAATGATGAAATTCCTTACTATGACCAGCTTATTGCTGGAAAACGCTTTTATATTCCAAGGTAACAGTGTGCCCATACACACTATCAAAATTCAGTTTCCATCTCCAATTGGAGTAAGAACTGTACGAAGTAACTGATGGACATATTAATACAAGAATGGAGCAACATTTTATCATAAACTATTTAGACATTATTTCGCAAAAAAAATTCTAATTACGCAATTAATTACAAAAGCTATTTTAGAAGCAAATCGTGGCTCAACACCTTATTTATAAATATGGTGTAATATGCCAGAACTATATTATAGAAAAGGAGAAAAACAGTGCTATTCAGAAATTTTGTCAAAGGCAAACTGATGGAAGTAGGAGCTAGAAAATAACCATTTGGCTCTGACTGTCCGAAAAAAAACGTGTATGCAGTATGGCTGTAAGATCTAATTAGTAACGCGTTTAGTGTTAAGGATTTAATTTATATCAAGATATTATTAGAGCAGCAGTATTAAATGCACAGTTATTCCAACAATTCGCTAATTCTTTCCCTCAAAATGAAATTACTTGCAAGTAAATTACAAGTATTATTTTAAACCTTACTCGTTTCATAACTAATATAACAATTTTTACGTGAATTAAAAATGAATCAACACATTAAAAACATTCTAAACAAACGTATATACTATCAAACGAATATAAAACATAATAATAACCCAAAGAAGTGGCACTAACAACAGCATAAATGCATTTAAAATTCAAATATCCGGAGCCCTAGAGTATTGAGGCATGCAAATCGCCGACGAAAAAAATCCTCTTTATTCATCTACCCTTCCGGAATGTCTTGTTTGTCTCCCCGGGGATCGCTTAAACAAGAACCAATCATCTCGCCTATTGATATCGGCTATCGGATGTTCCCCGTTGACCCTTCTTCCTTAATAAATTCCGATAGACTACTTAAATTTTATTACTTTATACTGGAGGGCCTCCCCTTTTAAAAAGGGCTTTTCGCCGCTTTGTAAACGACCCAAACATTTTTCTTTATTTGTCCGTGTTGTATTTTTTCTCTTCGCTTCTCTTTTTTCCCGTTCGATTTTTTCCGTGTCTCCATTGACTCGAAATCCGAATATGGGACAGGACGAATGGTTTCACGGGAGAGACCGATTTCAGGGGGAACAACCGCGTTCGATGTATTAATGTGGAAGCCGACAGTTTCTTTTTTCGCCCCGCCAAAATTGGAAAGGAAGGTTTCACGCTCGGTTTGAAGTGGAAAATCGTTTCGGGGACCATTCAATTAATTTTGGTCGGCATGAATGAATGCTCGTAAAAGCTACTCGTTAATGGACTAACATACAAAACTCGTAGAGTAAAATCTACTCCTAATACTGATCATTCTGTATAGTATAAAGGTGCTTGATAAGTTCGCGACACGAACATATGAAATATTAATAAAAAGCGAGTTTTTCTGTAAATTTCCTGTGACTTCAATATAGTAGTGAGGAAGGAAGAGAGGGGGCTTTTTAAGGACGATCTGTAATTCAGTGATTTTAACAACGGTATTTTTAGCTGGGAGAAAGACCACTGTAACTTACTAGAATTTTTTTCACAATATCTTGCATCCATTTGGCCCAAAAGTTTAAAATAATAATCTATAATATCTATTATTTTACCAAATTGGAGATGATAGGAAAAGTCATTTTGCATTCTCAAACTCCTGCTAAAACCGATTAAGTGTGTAGCAATTTTATAGATATACCACAGTGATTCAAAACAATTGAATAACAATGATACGATATTCTTTGTCAGTTTTTCAATACATGACTCAAAAGTAAAATTAATAATTAACAATAATATCTCTTGATTGGTTTCGTTCGATTTGAGTATTCAGTTGTTGATCATAGAACCTTTTCAATTTACTTTCTTGGTCATCTGTATTGAAATTATCCCATCAAATAATTTACAGACACAATCAATAAGAGATCGATCATAAGAGATATAAGCATATCCATGGTTACACAATAGCTCAATAACTCATTACTCAATAAGTAGTAGAAAAGTTTTGGCCTTCGAAAAACTTCAAAACATTAACAGAATACAAATCTAGGTGACAGAAACACAGGAACATTAAAAAGGATTGTGGCCAGATAACACAACTACAGTGGCAAAAGTGACGGCAGAACTCAACACTCTTTTCAGTAATACTGTTTCATCAAAAACAGTACAGCGAGTGATCCACAAAGCTAACATTAATGGAAGAGCTGTGATTTTAAAACTTTTTATAATGAATGTTTGATGAATGGAAGAATGTGATATAGTTCGATGAATCATCCTTCACATTGTTTCCAACAAATAGCCGGGTTTATGTATGGAGTACCCCAAATGAAGACCTGCTTCCTACAGTCAAGCATGGGGAAGGTCTAATTACCATTTGGGTGGCAAAATTGTGGTATTCAGTTGGTCCTCTCATTCACATAACTAAAAGTAATGATGAAATTCTTACTATGACCAGCTTATTGCTGGAAAACTGAAATTTCCTGTGACTTCAATATAGTAGTGAAGAAGAGAGGGGGCTTTTTAAGGACGATCTGTAATTCAGTGATTTTAACAACGGTATTTTTAGCTGGGAGAAAGACCACTGTAACTTACTAGAATTTTTTTCACAATATCTTGCATCCATTTGGCCCAAAAGTTTAAAATAATAATCTATAATATCTATTATTTTACCAAATTGGAGGTGATACGAAAAGTCATTTTGCATTCTCAAACTCCTGCTAAAACCGATTAAGTGTGTAGCAATTTTATAGATATACCACAGTGATTCAAAACAATTGAATAACAATGAAGAATGATGAATATCAAATCCAATATCAAAGCAATAGAGGCTATAGAAGCTAAAATACTAATTTAATTTAAATTTGGTTAAATATGTATCTAAATAAAAGACAAGTAACAGGATGCAATACTGAAAAAATATTGCATGCGTTCTGATCATTTTTCGCCTAAAAAGGCCACTTATAGCGAAAAATTGGATCAATAGCAATATACATTTTAACTATATTAGATTTTTACACAGTATTATTTATTCTTTAGTGACTTTAAACGTATATTTATTTAATTAGGACTCCCATATATATTTTAAATTATGCAAAGTGCATAAAAAGGGAACATAACAAATGTACGATACAAATCAAATTATATAAATAAAATAATTTCTAATCAATTTACAAAATAAAGTAAAATATAAATAAAAAATATAAAATTAAAATTAAAATGTATCATATGTGTAACATACTGTAGAAACTATAAGAGTATAAACAACATATAAAAATTATAACAAAAAGCATTATTTCTTATTTCATATAAGAAATAATGTAAAAACGATAGTTCATAATAATAATAATATATAATTTATTAATATATTCTGATAAAAACAGTAGATAAACTTTAATGTAAAGGTTATAAAGATAAATGTCTGATTTCTCTAACATAAAATTGACTAACTTGTATTAAACATAATATTGTAAATGAAATTCACGATAATTGAAAATATTATTGATGTGGTTTGTAGTAAAAGGAGCTTTAAGATTTCTGGGAATGTCTATCTCGAACAGGCTTTAGAGTTTCACATGATAGCAAAATATGTTGGACCGTATTTAGTAACCTACAATAATCACACAAAGGAGGATCTTCGACAGTCATAAGATAGGGATATGAGAATCGCCAATGTCATATCATTATTATATTTAACAGGACCTATTTATACCATATTTAGTAGACAGTGTTAAAGATGCAAAAAATCTTGCTTAATGAACCATAATTGACAGAATATAGCTCAGGGAACCAACACAAATCAACCAATCAATAGACTGAACCTCTAGTACATTCTGCGGAGTTTTCCAAGTAGATGCTAATTCTGCCGAAATTATGAACAAGTCCATTGAACGACTTGGAACGATCCGAATATAAAACTTGATAGCTTGGATATGGCGAAAGGAAATGATGAAGAAGGCTCTTGGGGATGCTAGGATCAAAATAAAAATGTAGAACCCTTCACGATTTTGCACGTCAATCTTGCGTAGGGATCACGATAGTACTCTGTATCGTACCTGTTTTAGAATATGCACCGCTAAAGAGAGTAAATTTTTATTCATTATTCTGCGATTTTTCCTTACACAACCTGGCACAAACTCATAAACAACTTCGAGGCAGCTTAGTAGTTTATGAATAAACTCTTTCCAGACACAAACTGACATGAATTGACTGAAATGCTTGATTGAAAATATCGGTTCTAACCATTTTAACATCATCGTCTCATTGTTTCTAGATAAAAAGAAAAACTGTGTTTCCTGTGCTGCATTACGATTGACGATGAAGAGTGGACCTAGTACCGCTATTTCAAGTACAAAGGAGCTTTGTTTATTCAGGACAGCTTGCCAGCTTGCTATATTAAAACGAATGGGAATATTCATGGCCATTGAATCATGCTGTATAGGCAGTGGAATCAGCAATGAGTATGGACAAAACATTGGACATTTGGAGCTGCTAAAACCGAATGAAAAGTGATACTGCAGATACTGGTATTTTTGAAGTAAAGCTAACAATAGAAGTAACAGATGCAAAGTCCCCCTTTTGCACGTCAGCACTAGGCTACACGTTACAGTAGTGGCAAAAGATACTGCTGCAGCTTACATTCATTTCTTGGCTGGCACACGGTTTTCAAATATTTGAAAATAATATGTATCATTTAATGTAGAATGATGGAAATCATTTTAATTAATATACATTATATCTATTTTTCTCCGTAAATGCCCTTTCAAAGTTAATATTGGTAAAAATATATGCAAACCTTTGATAATTGATATATTTAGAAAGTTATAATATATTATAAGTAACTTAAGACACCTGAATTTGACGCGAACTCTAAAAAATTAATTACCAGAATGGCTGTAAAAACATAAAAAATTAATTTTATAAAATAACAAACTCGCCTCATTGCTTAACTACTTGAAAATGCTCTAAAAATTCCCGCCCTATTCACCAGAAACATTTAGGTTATCATTTATTTCATTCAATGCAGTCGGCGCTATCTTGAGAACGGTTCAGTTGTCTTCAAAATATCTAAAATTGTGCGAATAATTGGGTCTCGTTGAAAGAGCCAAACTCCTACCGAAACAGAATCCCTAAACTGCTGGAAAAATAGGCGGAGGTTGTAGCTTCGAACATGCTTTGAATAAATTTATATTGTATTGTATAAGCAAACACCAGTCATGTATTCGTCAAAAAAGGTGTGATAATTGATAGGTATTTTAGGCTCTAGCCGAAGTATAGTGTCGATAATAAAAGTTTTCAGTGTTAGTAAAGCGTCTTGACGTTTGTTGAGAATTTAATAAAATTCTATGAAAATATCCACGATAGAAAATAGACAATAAGACAATATTTTTGTTCATATTACGGTTCAAGTCCACAGAGGGAGTTGTATACTATACAAGTATAGTGAAGGTAATTAAATGAAATATTAAAGCAAAAAACCGTCATATTGCAAAGATGATGTCGGTGACAGTTCCTAAACATATATAAGTTGTTGTCATCAACGCTTATAATGGTAAATTTTATATCTATTGTTTTCTTGTCATAGGATAAAGTAAAACGAATTAAAAGAAAGAAAAAAGTAAAAAGAGTTAAATGTAACACCACCATCAAATATAGATTTTTAAGGATTTCATGAGTTTTTAAACCGCCACTGAAATAAATGGAGCCATATCGGCGTCATGCTATCAACCTAGTTATGAAACACGTTGGTTGCAAGAAAGCATCAGAACAAACGAAAAGCAAATAATTCGAAATCTAGCAATGCATGTCTTAGAGGCAAATTACAAAAGACATGTAATTATGCCTTGGACTAACAGGAATGGTAGTACCAGTAAAGGAGATAATGATTTTATTACAGGCATACAGGACCAGTGATCAACCACAGACATTAAAAATGGAGTTAGAATTACGATAAAATCGATAAAAGCAAAAATATTACCATCCTTAGACGATATCTTGTGCCCATCAGGATCTGTAGGAAGATTATTTTCTTTAGCAGCTTAGAGCTACGACCTTTTAGGGACTGTTTGTTGTTAATTTTAATGTCTGATGCTTTAGTGAAACAATTCTTATTTCAACTTAACATTGCTACTCGATGAACAACATACTGCTGAAGCCAAATAATGACTCGAGAAAATTGATTTTTACTGCGATTGCGGGAACATCGATGATGTTGAGCCCTGTTGTGGTCTAAATTTTGTAGTTACATGAAAATTAGAGCATGTATAAGTAACACAATAAGCCTGTGGCAATTCAGAGTGTTGTTTGGAGCTATTCAAGAAAAATAAGTTTATTTTATATAACATGAATCTACTACTAGACAAATAAATCAAAAATATCTAGCTGTATGATCAATAGATTTAATAGAACTAATAACCTATAAATTAACGTCTCCTTAAATTTTTTCAATAAACGTTGAAAATAAATGCCCTGAAAGAGAAAATATTATAATAAAGAATAAACTATAGGTATAATATTGAAATAATGTAACAATAGAACCATTCAGTAGGCATTGCCCTTATTGCGACTGACTGTATCCTAAGGGAGAGTCAAATAATACAAGATACGTTATAACGGTTCCGGTATAAAAGCAAAGAAATATAAACACCATTTTATTTTTCTAATAAAATAATACAATGGTGAAGAGTGATTGCAAAATAGTCACTACAATCATTCAATCATACCAAAATAAACCTGCTAATATAGATTCGTTTAATTAATTGATATTGAACGCTAAAATTTAAAAAATTACAAATGTTGTGAAGAGAAAATTGAATAGATTTGCCTTATTTAGTTCCATGTACTTACGTAAAACATACCAATAAAGAAAATGACATAACAAAGAAAAATAGTATTAATTCTACAGTTATAAATATTTGTATTTAACGCTTTTCAAAAATATTTTACATTGTGTATAAAACATATGAAACATAAGAAGTATAGAGAAAAAAATCAATCCACTACTTACAAATATATTCTGCAAAAACGCACTTCTCACGTAAAATTCACTAATACTTTCGAGACTTCCACTAAAACTACATAAATATAAAAAAATAAATAAACCAGTTTTCCACTATGTCTCTTGATTTAAACATATGGTAGAGTCTATTATGTTTCAAGGGGTGATAGGTAGTAAATATATTTTCCGAATAAGCAGATAAAAGGATTAAAAATAATAAGCATAAAATTTAAAAATTTAATCATAATATTTTTCCTGCGATTGCAGGAACATGTACAGGAACGATGATGCTGAGCCCTGTTGTGGTCCAAATTTTGGAGATACATGAAAATTAGAGGATGTGTAAATAACACAACAAATCTGCGCATAGGTTTGTTGTTCACTTATTTTCTTACGTTACTATCTCACAATGGGAAAACACGAAACCATTACTAGATACATAAATTAAAAAGATCTAGCTATGTGGCCAATAGTCTGTTTAATTGGCCCAAATTGACCAAAAATATATTTTATTGTAGAAATATTTGGAAATTAATAAAATGTAAAATGTAAAAAAGAATATTAATCTAGAAACATCCTAAAATTGGAATCAATATCTATCGTTTAAAATCAAAGGAACATGTCATCAAGTTTTTAAGTAATAAATACCTAATATAATAATTATAAATATTTGCATTTAAACCCCACAACCCTTTTCAAAAATATTTTAAAAAGGTTTTATACATTGTGCATTAATCATAAGAAGTATAGCGAAAAAAATTATTTTCTACTTACAAATATATTCTGCTAAAACACACTTTTCACGTAGCATTCCACTAATACTATAACCTCTTTCACTATAACCAAATAAACATAACAAAATAAATAAACCAATCAATTTTCTATTAGGCCTCTTGATTTAAATATATGGTAGAGTCTATTAAATTTCAAGGGGTGATAGGTAGTAATTATATTTTCCGAATAAGCCAGGTTTATAAATTTAAACATAAGTTTTTTTTAATTCCACTCATTTTATTAAAAATTATTTTTGGTTAATGATTTTATTCAACATATTCGTTTTGAAACCATTTCAGGAAATATTTATACGTAATATCAAATTCATATTCAAGTATAACTCGATTCAAATAGCTGTCAAATTAGTTCTAGTATCACGAGTGTTCGCGTCGCGTCGGGTTGCAATTCTTTTACAGAAAATCGTGAAAATAAGTGATGGAAACGGCAATATTTTACAGGAAAACGTCGGTAATCTTTTGTTTTTCGACTTGATTGTAAAAGTGTAGAAATTATCACCGGATTAATTATTTGTGACGAATATAAAACGTTGACCAAGACGTAGACATATTCGGGTTTTATTCGTTTTCGTTCGTAGGGTTACGGCTTTTCATAGACCTCTCTTCAATTCATAAATAACTCGTATTGTCTATCTTATATATAAAAATGAATCGCAAAATATGTTCCTAAGCGCATAACTCAACAACGCCTGGACCAATTTGGCCAAATCTTTTTTTAAAATGTTCGTTGAAGTTCAGGGATGGTTTTTACGGCGAGAAAAATTAGAATTATTGCTGGAAAAACCCTAAAAATAGCCCTTTTTGTTTGAATTTGTTTCGTGTATCAGTTGACAATTCATCTGTCATCTGTCAAAAGTCATCTGTAACAGACAACTTTTTTTTTTTAAATTTGATATGACTTGAACTCAAATCCTTTTAATCCGTACGAATTGTTTTATTTATTTAAAATTTTTTATTTGTTTAAAATTTAATTCAAATTTTAAATAAATAAAACAATTCGTACGGCTTAAAAGGATTTGAGTTCAAGTCATATCAAATTTAAAAAAAAAAGTTGTCTGTTACAGATGACTTTTGACAGATGACAGATGAATTGTCAAGTGATACACGAAACAAATTCGTATATCGTGTTTTGTGCAGAGTGTTTAGTTAGTTAGTGTTTGTTTAGTTCGTGATTAGTGAAAAAATAATTTATATTTGATATGCCTCCTATAAGACGAAGCAATTTAGGTAGAAGAACCAGAAATGCTATAAACCAAGCTAATTACCGATCTAATCGTACTGCACAAGAACGTGACGACGGAAATGAACGTGAAAGAATTCGGATATCACAAACGCGTGAAGCGCGAGCGCGACATTCAACTAATAATCGCGCAAGTTTGAATCCAGCTGCTTTCAGTTACGATGTGTCAATTGACTACAGTAACTACCAATGTGTTGTTATTGGTTCTATGAACTTGGTTTGCTCACACTGTAAGGCATTAAAATACAAAAACGATGCCAATGGATTGTGTTGCGCAAATGGTAAAGTGAAATTGATACAATTGGATCCACCACCAGAACCATTGTACTCATTGGTTTCAGGAATAGGAACAGATTCTATACACTTTTTGACACATATTCAACAATATAACAATTGCTTTCAAATGACTTCATTTGGGGCAACAAATGCAGTTCGGGAAAATTTTATGCCAACTTTCAAGGTATGTATTATAGCAGTTACTCATAATTATTTTAGCGAACAAAATTTTCTGTCACCAAAGTTAAGATGTGTTACTAATCTTCAATTTCTTAATCATTACGAAATATATCACTTAGTCATCATATTATATGGTGATTCAGTTTCAGTGACACTTTTATTATATTTTATATTTGATAGATATTAGTTAAAACTAAATATATACTTTTTAAGATCAAATATTATTTAAGTTTGATCATTGACAATCCATTAATTTATATCACACCATAATATTTTTTTTATTTACAGATACAAGGGCAAATATATCACAGAGCAGGTTCACTGTTACCAGTGTCAGATAGCGACAACAAATTCCTGCAAATTTATTTTATGGGCAATTCACCACAAGAAATTGATCTGCGTTGTGCACATAACAATTTAGTAAAAAGGTCTATTGTAGAACAATTACAAACTTTATTTCATCAACACAATCAATTGATTATATTGTTTAAAACTGCCCTGGATCTAATGCCATCCGATAATCACAAAATTGTAATCAGAGCTGATAAAACACCTGCAGGTCAACATACAAGACGTTTTAATGCACCAACTATTGATGAAGTTGCTATCGTTGTAGTTGGAGAAAACTTGGAATCCCGTGATATTGTTTTACATCGTCGGAATTTTCAATTACAACCTATAAAGGAAACACACCGCTCATATGATGCACTGCAATATCCCATTATATTTTGGCAAGGTGAAGATGGCTACGATTTATCAATAAAAATGATAAATCCCATTACAGGTAACTAAAATATTAGTTTAGCTATGGCGATAATATCTCAGTCACTATATTATGTATTTTAATTTTATATTTGAATGTTATTAAAACAAAATCTGTTTACAGGTTCTGAAACCAACAAAAAAGTCAGTTCAATGAACTATTATTCATACCGCCTAATGATTCGGGAAAATGCAGATAATCGCATATTGAAATGTCGGCGATTATATCACAAATATGTTGATGACATGTATGTTAAAATTGAAACGGAGAGATTAACATTCATCAGGTTGAATCAAACCAAACTCCGATCTGAAGAGTATATTCACCTTCGAGATGCGATTAATACTGATGGAAATGCACAGAATGTCGGTCGGATGACTATTCTTCCAGCAACATACATCGGAAGCCCTCGGCATATGCACGAATATGCTCAAGATGCCATGTCGTATGTTCGTCATTATGGTACAGCAGATTTGTTCATCACATTTACATGCAATCCGCAATGGATAGAAATTAAGCAGGAGTTATTACCTGGGAAATCATCCATTGATCGTCATGATATTACAGCCAGAGTCTTTAGACAAAAGTTGAAATCTTTAATGAATTTCATCGTAAAACATAATGTGTTTGGTGAGACACGCTGCTGGATGTATTCTGTGGAGTGGCAGAAACGAGGATTGCCACATGCACACATTTTGGTTTGGTTGGTTGAAAAGATAAGGCCAAATGAAGTTGATGCAGTGATATCAGCTGAAATCCCTAATGTACAAGTAGAACCTGGATTGCATGAGGTAGTTATCAAAAACATGATACATGGTCCCTGTGGAACTCTTAATCAAAATTCACCGTGTATGATGGATGGTAAATGTTCAAAACGATATCCACGGACATTAATATCGGAAACAATTACTGGTAATGACGGTTATCCATTGTATCGTCGCAAATCGACAGCAGACAATGGAAAATCAACAATTGTCAAATTAAATCAACAAGATATTGAAATAGATAATCGTTGGATTGTTCCATATTCACCCATTTTATCAAAGACATTCAAAGCACACATCAACGTTGAATCTTGCCATTCAGTGAAATCGATTAAATACATTTGCAAATATGTAACCAAAGGGAGTGATATGGCTGTGATTGGAATTGGTGCAGAGAATTCTAATGATGAAGTTACCCAATACCAAATGGGCCGCTATGTCAGTAGTAATGAAGCAGTTTGGCGAATATTTTCTTTTCCTATTCATGAGAGACACCCTTCTGTTGTTCACTTAGCTGTGGATTTAGAAAATGGACAAAGAGTGTATTTTACAGCACAGAACGCAGTACAAAGAGCTGCTCAGCCACCATCTACTACATTAACAAGTTTTTTTGAGACATGCCAAAACGATGATTTCGCACAAACATTGCTATATTCTGAAATGCCAAAATATTATACCTGGAATCAATCCTCAAGGAGATTTATACTACGGAAACAAGGAAAACCAGTTCCAGGATATACAGATGTATATTCCACCGATGCGATTAGCCGGATTTATTCAGTACATCCAAGCAATGATGAATGTTTTTATTTACGACTGCTATTAGTCAATGTACGTGGCCCAACATCATTCCAACAGTTACGAACTGTTGATGGCGAATTGTGTGGATCCTACAGAGAAGCCTGTCAACGTTTGCAATTGCTTGAAAATGACGCTCATTGGGATCAAACTCTCAATGATGCTGTAATATCATCACACGCTCATCAAATACGAACATTGTTTTCTATAATCATATCTACATGCTTCCCATCAAACCCAATTGATTTGTGGATGAAGTACAAAGATTATATGTGTGATGATATTTTGTATCAAATACGGAATAGAATGGGAAATCCAAATATACAAATCAGTGAAGAAATTTACAATGAAGCATTGATTTCAATTGAGGACATGTGCTTGATAATGTCAAACAAACTATTAATTCAATTAGGCCTGACCGCGCCCAATCGTCCAATGCATGACGCTTTTAACCAAGAGTTGCATCGAGAAAGACTGTATGATCTCAACGCTTTGAAAGAATTAATTCAAACAAATCTTCCACTGTTAAATGAACAACAGAAGTATGTATTTGAAACTCTTATGAAAGTAACAAATGATGAAACTCGAGGGATTTACTTCTTAGATGCACCTGGTGGTACAGGAAAAACTTTTTTGATTTCATTAATATTAGCAACAATTCGCTCACAAAATAAAATTGCACTTGCACTCGCTTCGTCGGGAATCGCAGCAACTTTGCTTGAAGGTGGTCGAACAGCCCATTCAGCACTAAAATTGCCATTAAATATGCAAAGCAATGAAACTCCAACCTGCAACGTTTCGAAGAACTCTGCAATGGCAAAGGTTTTGCAGCAATGTAAATTGATTGTTTGGGATGAATGCACGATGGCACATAAAAAATCTTTGGAAGCTTTAGACAGAACCTTAAAGGATCTACGTAGCAATAATAACCGATTTGGTGGTGCAATGATTTTATTAGCAGGAGATTTTCGTCAAACATTGCCAGTGATTCCACGATCAACGCCAGCTGATGAACTCAATGCATGTCTAAAGTCCTCCAATTTGTGGAAACATGTTAAAGTACTTCATTTAAGCAAGAATATGCGTGTCGAGTTGCAAAATGACCAATCTGGAAACATATTCTCTAAACAACTCATTGACATTGGTAATGGCAAATTTCCTATAGACATGTTGACGGCTTGCTTTTGCTATGACTATAAACAAGTCCCAGGGGCAATCATTAAGTGTTTGTGGTATTAATCTAGAAAACCCATGTTTCTCACATGGTCAATTGTATGTTGCCTGTTCCCGTGTTGGAAAACCATCAGATTTGTTTATCTATGCGCCAGGTAATCAAACAAAAAACATCGTATACCACAAAGCAATATAATGATAATAATAATAATAATTATGATTCACATGATTAACAATAAAGCGATTACTTACTTTTCAATCCTTATATATGTTTTATTTAATTATTTTTTATTCACAACGCCCTATCACCAGGGTGATGGTTCTGTTCAGGAGAATTTTTTAAAATACGTAGGCACAAAAACTGCCACATTACAAATCTTTTTGACAGGACGAAGTCTGTCGGGTCAGCTAGTTAAAAATATAAATATGATATGTCACTAATATTTTCGTTCGGTTACATTTGCCATGTACCACCTGTTGATTTCAGAAATTCCGGTAAGTAATTTTAATATTCTATTTTATTTTAATATTCTATTATATTTCATATTGAAATATATGGTAAATATATTTGCAAATGGTCTCTCAATTATATCATAATTTAAAATTTTGTTTGGGGTCCAAATAATATTAAAATAATATTTTAAAAAATTATTTTCATATTATAATATTTAGTTTCATATTTGCTGTGAGTGGATATATATATTATATATATATATATATATATATATATATATATATATATATATATATATATTCAAATCAAATCAAATAGGTACTTGAATCAATGTTTATAACCTAATGTTACTTTATTCAATGATTATTTGTATGCTAATAGATGTTTAAATTCTCAATAATTCTAACCGGGACTTCTTATAAGGCTTTTATTATTAAAATATATTTATCAGAAATATGATAAACGTTGTCTTACTTATAAGTAAAAAATCTTTTAAAATTATTAAGTGGAAATTTTATGTTTATAAAAGTCTTACCAAGTTAAGTGTTATTAGAAGTTTTTTATATTTTTATGATTGAACACATAACTCTAATAGACTATTTCATTCATACAAATCAATAACTACTTTGATTAGCTTTATATGCGTCCCACTGTTTTAAAATAGTGTTAAAGTAACCTATTCATTTTGAAATATAGTAATACATTACTCCAGAACTATAATCAAATTCCAATATATGTAATGTGTTTATAATGATGTACAATGGTTGTCTTTACAATTCGGAATTATGTCAAATTGTAATTTTCATCAAAGTATATTTGCATTGTATATTTTGAAATATTAATGGCAAAATAAACTCAAAATATTTTAACGAGTGTGTGTAAGTTATATTTAATTACAGTTGCAGTTACATGTGTTGCCAACTATATAATTCGAATTTTGTCAATATTTTGTCACTAATAAATACAAATGGCTACATGAGGCTGCCAGAAATAGTTATAAATTATTCCTTTTTTTATATTATTAGATTCAATAAACCTCGGTTGTTATCAATGGAATGAATGCAAAGATGTACTGATTTTTACAATTATGTATCAGAACAATAATTTGAAACACTCTCATATGTACCTAAATATTTTAATTATTTTAGTAATTAGATAATTTCTCTTGCAGTAATATTTATATATTGTGCATAAATAATAAAAATATAGCCTAAATATTATGATAAAAAAGTACATTTGAGAAAGTAAACATTCTTTTAAGATATTTTAAAGTATATTTTGTGGCATTTTACTATAAAGAATTCTTTAAAAAATTAGCTATAAATAATTTAACATTCTAGTTATAGTATCTATTACTATTATTGAAAATTTCTAGTATTTTTGTGGCTTTATGTATTAATCTGCTTATCATTAAATCTATAACTAATACTTTTATTTTTATTTCTGTAAGCATAGTTTCTATTCAGTACTTAAATCGCATGTATCAATTTCAATTCCACGTCTTCCTACACCTTCGATATTTTACGGTTTTCCCCATCGCTATTGTATTCAGGGTTCTTAAGCTTTTTAAACAGACCTGAAACGTTTTTTTCAAATATGTATCAAAACTCGAATAAATCATAATTTTCAAATAATCATTCAAAATATAAACTTTCTAACAATACCCAATATTGCAGCTTTAAATTTACTATTATCCGACTGATTACATTTCTAAATGTGTTTTATAATTATCACCATAAATCTCACCTTTATCTGCATACATCAATAAAATTCTTTCATAACAATAAAAAAGTTAAATATGTCCAATATTGTTCTGTCGATACTAAACTAACAGTTACGAATAAAATAACCATCAGCTTGGTTGTAACTTAACCTAAATAGGGCTAATAAAACACAACATAAATCGGTTTACACTACAGAATATTAATAATTTATTGTCAAACTAATATTACTGGAATATTTATTAGTACATGGTATGCATACATGAATGATTACAGTCATAAAATAGTAAAATATGGAAAGGGAGTGATATTTGAATATTGAGAACGATGAATTTGACTTGGAGGGCAAAGAACATATCGGAATGCCGAAAGTGTACCAAGACCCGAGACTGAAAGTTGATACCGAGTGAAACATCATAGGACATTTCACTTCATGGGTTTGTTAAA
This sequence comes from Rhynchophorus ferrugineus, assembly GCF_030347505.1. NCBI lineage: Eukaryota > Metazoa > Arthropoda > Insecta > Coleoptera > Curculionidae > Rhynchophorus > Rhynchophorus ferrugineus. Next base: position 80,528,323 of record NW_027472580.1, on the reverse strand, counting down.
AAAGTTTTCGGTATAGAAACTGAAACGCGAATCATATAACACCATAAAATCTAATTCTAAGCATTCGAAAATACGACAGTCATTTTATAAATTGTTTAGCCCTGTTTTATGTAAAGAGTATTTGAATGAATCCTCTGTGGGAATGTCCCGTTTCTCCTGTGTAAATAATTATTTTATTCCTTTGTAGTGTTATATTGTGTGCTTTGACCTATCCTGTTTTGAGTTATCCACTAAAATTATATCCGTTTTCAGCATGAATTTACTTTTTAGAATATCATTGTACTTATTTTTGCAGTCGGTCCTACTCCATGACCAGAATACTGTGTCAAAATTACTCTCTCGCACCATGTAGTGTGATTAAAAGTTGTTTTTAGTATTTATGATTGAACCATCCGTTTGTTGGACACATTCTCATTCGAGTTAAACATGTTTTCATCTTAAGACAAGACTTGTTTTCACTGTTATAATTTTAATTCACGTGTTACCGTATAAATTTTAGCTGAGTTGTCTGAAATATCCTAAAGTTTTTTAACTGATTTTCTAGAACATAATTTTTGTTGACACGCGCGTCTTCTGAAGGTAAGGATATAATCAGACCCCATCGGATCGCTGCAGGTGACTTGATTAAATAATTAATTTAGGCATTTTTCTCAAACTTTGGCTTTAACATTTTTGTCTATGTACGCATTTAGATATTAACCGATGATGGTTTATTAATTATTATAATAGAGAATATAATAAACTTTAAAATTTTAAAGATAATAATTTATTACAATAGTAATTTTTATATATTCTTAATTATTTTGTCCGTGTATGTCACTGAACTGTTCCCAAAAGGGTGGACTGATTTTAATGAAATTTAGGGTGTGCATTTTTGTGTGTTTCTAGGTGGCGCTGCGATAGGATTTCAACATCTTCATATTTTAAAAAATTTTTGATTATAAGAACTTATCACAATAAAATTACTAATTGAATATTATTATGATCATGTTATAGTAGTTTTTTTAAATAAATTATTCCATCCAAACAAAAAGTCAATGGTTGAACAGACCAGAACAGGTTATTATTATATGTCGAATATAAAATATGTAATATTATATGTCCACATTACCTTAACTAGTCTAAAATAAATTGAAATTGGCGAATCTTAAAATAATGAGTTTGTTTACTTCATAACATGTCTATTGACTAGCTTATCTATAAAATTAAATATTTGTTCTAATGCTGTTTACATAAATAACTTTTATTCTAATAAAATTGCCTGTCTATAAATGTATCATTTCTTCACTTCCAAAAATTTATCTCTTACAATTTATTTTATTTGCATTGGTAAATTCACCCCACAAGGCATATAGCTAAAAGCATTGTCTCACACTACTAAAATATCAATGGTAATATAATATCTGTGCTAACAAGAATGCAAATTGGTATCTCTATATATATCGCTATAGAATTTATATAAAAGGACTTTTTAAATTTTTGTTGCCCCTCGATATGATTTGCTTAAATATATAGGGCTTTTATGGTATGGTACGATATTTCTATGATGTATTTTGTTTAATATCGATTCTTTTGTTTCCCCATCTTGATTGATTTAATGCCCTATAATTGTTTTTGATTTTGACTATATAATAGAAATTATTTTTGTATTGAAAAAATCAATTATATTATATTATGTGCCAAGTAATTTTGACTTTTTGTACGATCAGATGATGATACTGTGTTTATGTCGACAACGTTGCGATGTTCTTCCATTTGTACACTTATTCTATACGTTTGTCCTATTTAAATATTTCCGCAATCTTAGCAGATAATTTTGCACACTACCCGATCCTTTATCTCGATCTAGGTTTCAGCGAAAAGATGCTACATCTGTTGAATATACCAAGTGCGGCGTAACCTCGCAATCAAGCATTAAAATATATAGCGTTGGGAACTAAAACAGTCGATAGTCGCAAAACCGTCGAAACAGTCGATAGCCAAAGAATTATATAGTAATTACTATTAAATAGTAATTACTATTTTCAGTCAAATGCATGGTTCGACTGTTTTTTTCCATTCATGATGTCAGACGAAAATTTACGAATTCTTGTCTGTATAAAATGTGAGATAGGAAAGGACGGAGATAAATGCTTGGAGCAGTTAATTCTAAATGTCTTAATATTCCCCAATGGTAGTAAAAGCGAGACAGAAATATATATATATATATATATATATATATATATTCATTCACGTGATAACTTGAAAAAAAAACGAAAAAAAAAGCTATTTTCTATTATCATGTAATAAATATAATTTTAAAGGAAGTAGGATTACTTTTATACTGAATATTCTGTAGATGTGTAAAAAGGAATGGAATAATAACACGACAAATGTTTTGTCCTGTTTTAATATATTAATTGCTATAATATAAGTAGTACAATACAACTTAAATAAAACCTAAAAACTAAAGATTTTCAATAACCATAACTACTAAATAAAATGTGAACATATACCTGATCATTGAAAAATCTAATCCATGATGAACCTAAAAATGATCGTACAATAACTACCAGACCCCTTTTAAATAAATGTTTTATTTATTTTTGAACGGAAATATTTTTAAATTACTGTGAATATTATCATGTTCAACTTTTCTCCCGTGAGGCGATTTCTTCGATCGTTAATTATTTTCCCAGATTTTGAAAAAACTCGTTCCAGGGGACATATGTTGCGGGTATAGAGGAATATTTTACGTGTAACTGATATAATTCAAGTAGTTTCATTTCATGGGTTTGCTAAAAATCCAATGGGTTTTCTAAACGCCCAATAAATAGAATTTACAAATACTGCTAAATCTGTAAAATTGCTGCAGTACTTGGAGTAAGTACTTCTTTCATTCTAGCCATTTTTTTATCAAAATATTTTCAGATGTCAATATATTCTTGGTCAGTAGTTTTGTCTTGAATTTCGAGTTGTGGAACTATATTTGTATTTTTTGAAGTTAGAATGGAAGATACGTCTTTTGTGATAACTTTTTGTATCGCCTCAGCATTATTTGCAATACCAAATCCTGCTTTTTTAAATCTAGGATCTAAAAATGTGGATTTCCCGCATATCGTATTCATTTTTAAAATTGTCAGTCTTTTATTGATGACATCTAATAGACAATTTTGTCATTTTTCCCCTATTTCCTTCTGGATTTCATGGAATATTGCAGTCCTCTTATTAACTGTATAATTAAAGACCTCGTTGGGATGTCTTTTACCAGATTTTATACTTTACTCCCTTCTTTATGGTTAATATTTTTAAAAGTAATTTAACAACTGCTACTGTAAAAAATTCTTCAAGTCTTTTGGATCTATGCAATTTCTGAAATCGTTGATTCGAAAAGATTTTAGGAAAAAATTTTCGACAATCAAGAGACTTGGACAAAAATCGTGAAAGTATTACCTATACTTATCAAAAATGTAGTACCTATTATACCAGTCCATAGTATTACCTATTATGCCAGTTAAAAGTATCTTACTATTTATCATTTACAATTTAATTTTTTTGCCCTCGAAAACTAGCGTTCCAAAATGCTGCTATATTAATTTACAATATATAGTTATTCATATATATATTCACAAAATATATTATAAAAATACATAAAACCACATATATTACATACACATCTAGGCTAGGACGGAAGGCCAGAATGTTAAAAAGCAGTCGAATGAACTAGTAGAATCCAAAATAGTAACTAAAAGTAAATGTCTGAAACAGTCGATATTAAATAGCAATAAAATCAATCGGACCGAAAATAGCGACTGAAATAGTCGATAGTAAAAAGTAGTCAATTACTGAACAGTCGATAGTCGATTTCAGTCGATTGTTGCCAATACCAACTATATGCTTAACAGCTCTTGTAACGTGTGACCGAGTGTTTTGACACAAAATAATGAATTTGCTTCTATTTATCACTGTTACTGATCTTTAATACAGCATTATCTTACTCAAATGCATAGGTATATATCAGCAGCAACAAATTTTTTTATTTTACTTTATTCAGTTTTAGCAGTATGTGATATACTGTATCTAACTGATCCTACAAAATATGAATATGGACGCTTCTGTCCCAATGTGTTACCTGTCGTAATAGATCTACTTTCTGTGATATGTGAAAAAAAATTTCAGTGCTGAATAGTTGAGCAATACTAAATAGAAAACTTGTTACTTTTGGACCTAAATGTCAAAACTAGGGTTGGAATCTATCGACTGACAACGACCATCGACTGTTTAGTAGTTGACTACTTTTACTATCGACTGTTTGAATTGTGTACTTTAATGTATTTTTTTTTTCTTTTTTGTGTAATTTCTATTCGACTGATATTTAACTTTCTGGCTTTCCCGTCCAAGCTGCAACCTTGGAAATTATAGGCCGAATTTATGTTTACATATAACTACTACATATATGGTTTTATGTTTTATTTTTAATATGATTGTAAATTACAATATATTGTACATTAATATATCAGCCTTTTAAAATAAGAATAATTTAGAGTCAATTTATGTTATTTATTCAAGTTTCAACGAATAATAACCTGAAAATATTATTTATTATCCATAAATAACATTATTATTGCACTTAAGAAGGATGCGATTGTTAAATAGTTGATTAAAGTTGATTTTTGGATACGATACAAATATTTAGTGGTCGTTACTCCATTCCTCTTTACAATCGAGTCAAATATATAAAACAATATTACATAGTTCAGAATGAAACTGTTATTTTGAAGGTAACAAATTACAGCAGTTATTTAGCTCCTTTTATTTCCTAAAGAGAGTTCGAAAAAAATTATATACACCTCCGTATAAAACAATCAATTTATATTTTAATCAATATTTTGGATCATTTCCAATTTATGATTATTTAGAATAAACTAATCGTACAGCACAGAGAATCAAACTATTATATCCGCCCTTTTATCTCTCAGAATTACTACGGAAAGAACTTCATACATCTCCGTCTGTTATCAGGAATAAAATATTTTCAGTCCCTAGTTTTTTTTACTATCGACTAGTTCGACTCTGTGCCGACTATCGACTGTTTCGACTAATTTCAGTCTATAGTACCCAACGCGAGCCAAAACCATCGAATCTAACGAAATTGGGTTATGCATAACAGTTTTTTTCATTGATAATTTTCATTTTCACCAATAGCTGTCACTGATTACAACCATAAAGTAATAAAATATGAATGGATAGAGATATTTACATGCCGTTCCATCAATGTGCGATTAATTAATTTCATTGTTTGATATTGCTGAAAAATTAAGCGCGTTATTTCTAAAGGGGCCCTTTAAAGTGGGCCGTTTTAAGGTTACGGGCGTCGTTTTTTACAGGCAGTATTAAAAATGTAGTCTAGCGTTAACGACCTCCCCAACGCAAAAAGGAAGATTAATAAAATTTCCGAGGCTGTTTTTTAATTTGCCTCAATTTCATTGGGGTAACCCGCCAAGATTTAATATTCGAGCGGGGGGCGGTCCGTGGTGGGGCGGCGGCGGATGAAGGCGCGGAACGTTGCGTTTTAGGAAATTGGGTTGCATTAATTAGTCGACAACAGCTTTTATTATCGCCCTCACTGTCGACCTATGGCTGAATTTGATCCGGGAGCAATTTTCCTATGTCAGAACCCAACAAGTTAATAAGAATAAATTCGGATTCTTCGGACGACAGAAGGTTATCACCATCAAAACTGGCAAAGTTTATTACTTTCATACTTTTAATAGATTTTTTGTCTTGAGGCCGATTTTTCTTTGGTAGATTTATAATTAAAACATTCAGATTTGCTAGTAAAAAGTTACTGCCTTCTCTCAATGTACGATACGTTCGTGGATTCCGAAAATACCAACAGGTTACTGATCTTCGGTTTTAGGTTTCCTTATTTCTCTTTCATTCCTTGTGACCAATCAGTTTGCATTATAATATAAACATTGTGAATCAAATTTGTTGATTTTTTTTAATAAATTCAAAACTTTATAATGAAAATGTGTATATATTATATTTGGTTTTTTCTTGTCTTTGTCTAAGAATAATAATGAAACCCAAGGTCTGAAATATGAACATAATCTATTTGATAAATAGTACTTTATACCTTATTAACATTTCATAGCCAAATAAATGTGTACAACTTATTCTTTTTCATTTCCGATTTTTCATCTTTAAGAGAAGCATATAACTTCAAAATAAGCTTGATTAATAAACGAATTTGCAAGTATAGAGAATTTATTCACATTTGGTTAATTTTAATTTTTGAATCTTTAATTTTAATCAGGATTTTTTGTTTGTATTCCTCTTAGTTCTAAGCACCATTCCAGATTTTTTATGACTAGATTGCATGTCACACTCGTATATTATTGACTGGGTCTTATATTTTATAGTTTCAATGCATTCTATTGATATGGGTTCAGAACTGACATATTCTGTAATGTCTTCAGCGACCAAAATGTTCAGACCTTTTAACTCTAATTAATAGTCTGTGACTGTGATACGGAAATAAAAACATTGATTAATATATTCAATCTCAACAATCAAACTTTCAATCTCAATTTCCGTCAGTTTGACGATGTTATTTTGAATTAGTTTTCAACATCTTCCATCATCTCGACCACTTTTTAATACATTTTGCAAATGTTTTGACACAAAGTTTTCAACACAAAACAAATGCTTTTATTCTTTAACTTGCTTGGGATAAACTCACAAAATACAGAGTTGTAACGGAATTTTGACAGTCTTTTTAAGCGGACTTTTTAAATAATTAATTCTTGTTAATTTTTTGCCAGAATGTAAGCATCTTCTCTGCAACCTGAGTTTAATTCCTTACTAATAAGGTTAAAGACCAACAAGTTTGGAATAAATATATCATTACGTAGATGCAAAATTAAAATCAAATTAGAGCACTTAAGCTAAAATTGAGAGTAATACTACAGAGGTTCCCGTATCTATAACATTGTACTATAAGAGTATCATATTTGCATGTATTGTCAAATATTATGTCACAGCTTTATCTTTGATGCTTTTGAAGTAACGCAGTTTGCTTGCTAATACCAATCTTTGGGGAAAGAAAATTTCCTGCCAAATTTTCCGTTGTTAAATTCGAGCTTTTGGTTATTAAGTCTCCCCCTTACAACGCATAACCTACTCTAGATATTGTTGCTTTTTAATATAACGTATTATTAAGAAACTCAAATGACTCTGAATTGATATATAATACAAAGGAATAAATAATAATAGAAAGAATATTACTATTTTAAAGACATTCTCTTAAATGAATTAATTATTTAGGAGGAAGTTTTTCTAATTTTTTAATTGCAGAATAAATTTATATCTGTCAAAATAATATTTTAATGATGAAATTGAAGACTGAAAATAACAGTGCAAAACAACTAAAATCCTGTTTAAGAATAATTGCTTAGAGTAGGCTTCCATTCTCCAGATATACAATCTCCAGCTAATTAAAACATTCGTCATTTTGACGTAACCATTCCCTCTTTCCATCTCCATCGCCTCATTGAAAGTCGACCCAGAGCATCAGCATGAACAAACAACGACTCCCCACAACGAAAAAAACCCACGCGAATATTTCTCGGTCGAATCACAACTTGTTAGCGGGGCTTCTCAACTACACCGCCGTATTCCCACTACAAAAGAGTCAGCTTTCAAATAAGCATTCTTTTGTCGAGCCCCGGATGATGATATCTCGCAGCCAGCAGACTGGCGTCTCCGTCCACCCCCCTCGATCCCCTTAATAATGCCCCGCATCGCGACATATTATGTCGTATCCGATGCATTTTCCAGGCAGGTGCGCTGCACGTTCGGCCGTGGAAGGAGCCTTTTTAATTTCGAATGGGAAAATGTTTCGGCGCAGACTTATCAGGATAAGTGGCTGATTTAATCTGCTAACTAAACTGGCACGGGAATAAAATAAAACAGGGGACCGTACAGGGCAGAACAAACGTATCGAGGTCGTAAACGGTGGACTGAAGGGCGAGCGCAGTTTGAACGACGTGGGTGCATGCAAATCGAATTTATGGTCTCGTATTGTTGTCCAGAAGGCAAAAAAATGGTTTAGTTTGAATTGAAGGTATGTCTGTTAAAGGCAATGAAAGCCGCATGAAGATTAGTACAGAATTTTTTTCAGAGATTTTTCCTTCGTAATCTGGTATCTATTTTGAACTAACTAAATTCCCGAGCTGCTTGACCTTGGCTCAAATGTACGATCCTCGATATAAATTTTGTCGACTGAAGAGTGACCAACTTATAGACGAAAATAAATATATGACGAATATATTACTAAGATTTCAGTAACAATCCTTACAAAATCAGAACTACGGCTAAGTTTGATAGGTTTAAGATTCAATTTAAAGGGTCAATGTTTGGTAGATAGGGTAGTTGTAGTATAAATGTATTTTCGATTTCAGTGGTTCCTTGTAGGTTTTTCTGATTTTTTTTAAGAATCATGCAGTATTTAGCGTAAGTGTCTTAAGCATGAATAACTTTAAGCTTACAGATTTCAGAGTATAAAAACGAACAATGAAAAAACCCCAGCCACTGTACCCTTTCGGCTAATTATTTCAGCCGTAGATGCCGCATTCTAATTCATTTCCAATATCATCGACCCAAATATTTAAACTCCCTAACTTGCTGGATGCTGTAATACATTAGTCATCAATTCTCACACCACATGGTTCTGCAATATGAACCATGTTGTGAAGAATATTCGATGACAGCGATACTCGACGTCATAATTCCATCTCTTTTTAAATAATTTTCGTATGATTGCAAAAAGCAGTGGAGCAGGTGATATTTCATTAGTGAACATCAGCTTGTATCTCAAATGAATTTGACAAGCTGTGTCGTACTCGCATAAAACTAATAAGATGTAAGATGTCTGAAGAAGTTTAATTATTTTTAGAGGAATATGTTCAGTTTCTGAAGTTGCACAATATAAGCATGTGTACAATTGAATGCGGAATAAAACAATTGCAAAATGTCCTCACTAGATGTTTCCTCTATAACTGGTGGAGTGCGAAAATCATATTTTCTATCGATATTCGCGAGCTCTTTGAAGGCTAATTCGTTTACAACTTTATAAACACTTTTCCCACTAATTAATAAGAGACTTGCTAAATGCACTTTCAATCAAATGTTTTCTATGAAAAGACAGATAACCGATTTGATATTGATAATCCTTCTAGATAGAATTAATTTCTTACGAGAAGCCGTCTGGTAAAGAGATTTCAAAGCAACATTTTTTTCCAAAGACTTTTCAGTTTTGTTCTCCTCATTCCTTGGTTTGTTATAAATTTGTAAAACTATATATTAATGATCTCCGTCATACTGTTGGCCGATATTTACTAAGAACTAAGTCCTATATATCCTGGTTTTGTCGATATTAATTTTTATTTATAAATATTTACTGAGACTGGTACAAGTTATCTACTATCAAATATTTCCGTCAAATAACACAAAACCGGAATACTTAATTCTGCATAATTTCAAAAGTATATAAGCTAGATAATGTTGTATCAATGAGGAAATACCTATCCTTTTAGGGGTTATGTTAAAAGTTCTCTATGATTAATCCATGAATTTTTCACCATAAAGTGTTGTGCTAGAGCTATTTTTATTTCCAGTTTCTATAACAATTTGTTGTAGAACCTACGAACTCAATATAAGCTGGGTTTTCACCCAATAAGGTATTTGCTTACCTTTATGACTCAATTTTTGTAATTTTTTATTGTTAAGTTTAAGTTAGTCATCTCCTAGCCTCCAAATCCCTAAGTCTCCTACGATTACCCCTTGCTTACTGGTTACTTGTTGACGCCAGTGTGGATCCTCTCTCACGTTGGGATTCTTGGGAATAAATTAGCAGATGCCACAGCGACGTCTCCGTTCTCAACTCCCTATCGAGAACATATGTATGGAAACCGACCTCTAACCTCAAGTGCTCCAGCAAGCTACGAATTCTGTAATTACGTCTACTGTAATGTTTAAATATTTAACACTATTTATATATAGTACTATAGCATCATTCAATTCCAACACTGGTGAATTATTTTTTGTGTTGCTAAAGTTAATAGGAACAGATTTTAGCTCATTTTATCTTACTCTCCAATGCTTAGTCCAGTTTATTAATTTATCGCTATCTGCCTGTATTATCGTTATATGTGCGTTTTATGTTTTGCCCACTGTTAAGTGCTCCTGCTTGGGTTTCTTTCAGTTCAGAATATTCTTCTTATTTAATTCTGAGGAATCTATTGGATATGCATAGATACATATTGCTTTGACAACATTTTATTTAATTTATATATCAAACACTGGTGCCAAACTTTATCGAAGGTTTGAGCTGCGTCTAAGAAAGCTATAGAGCATATTTGTTTTTCTTCTAAAGAATGCTCAATCTCTGTTATTTTATGATATTGGCCGATTGTTGAAAGTTTTTGTCGGAATCCGAACTGATAGTCCGGAATTTGTTTTGTTTTATTATTGGACTTATTATCTTGAGTAATATTTTCTCGAAAAGTTTCGACACAATTGTTAGTAAAGTAATAGGTCCATACAATTGGACATCACTAGGTTGTTTACCAGGATTTCATATCATAAATATTTCCACCACTTTCCAATATGCAGACACATGTTTCAGTCTAATAGTCCATTAAAAATATTAGTAAGCTTTATTACGGCTTATATTATATTGTATTTTAATATATTAATCGAATTTTAATTAATAATCCATTACTAAAAGTAGCTGCTTATATTCAGTTTCCTTATGTACATAGGCCCGAAACCGAATTGCATATTCTTGTCTGCAAACACGACGAGGCGAACGAGATCGCGCGTCTACATCTATTTTCCGGTCCTCCGGAGAGAGAGGCTTTCATCACAGAGCGCCGGAAAACATCGTTGACAACAAACGTCGGATTTAATCCGAAAACGGCCTAATTGGCCTGGTGCTCGACGCGTCAAGAGGCCCGAATCGTCGCCGAACGACGTCGCGTCCCGCCTCGAGACCGGCCAAACGATGCTCGTCGTCTCTTCCGCTGTGGTGCTTCTGCTCCGGCCGAAATCGCGGAACGGATTCGACGGAATCGACGTCGCGTTTGATGTGTGAGAGCGAGCGCGTCGAACTTTGTGCCACCACCGACTAAAAGTCGACGATCTCTTTACCAGACGGTTTCTCGTAAAATAACAAACAGATATCATCTTGTATTTGTTGTAATAACATTTCAATGTGTTTTGTTTGTTTTTGGATATTCTTGTTATTAGCAATATAAAATATATTGATTCGTTTAGTATTTTGTTGATATAAAAGAAAAATATAAGCAGAAATTTAGATTTTATGATTCCTAGTTAAATAATAAAACTAATAAAATAGAGAAAAAGCACTATAAAGTTGCATAAAATGTTTTATTTGTCATACGATAAATATTCGAAGAATACATTTATGCAGACTCTTATATTTATAATACATATAATTACAGTGAAATCATTAATATTTTATTAATATAATTATATACGTATTTTCAATATATTTCGTAACTAACGCGTCGCTTGATTATCTTTTGTGCGGGGGGTTAAAAGGGGGTCACCCCACTGATCAACAGAAATGATCAGTGATAAGAAAATAAACAAAAATCAATTCATACCTTTAAAGAAAGTATCAATCCATGCATCATTTTTGTGTAAGAGAGTCACCAATAATAAACAATACTTAGCAATACTCTATTAAGGTAATGGATCAAATAATTGCTGAATCCAAATTTCCTTCCGTAAATAATCTGCTGTTATTTAATATTTTTTAGAATATCAGAATATAAACAGATATTTTAGATCTTCTTCCAAATAAGCAATACATTTCTTTCTATTTTAATTCCAATATTTGATGTTTATTCTAATATTTAATTCTAACAAACTTTTGCATCAAAATATATCCTGTAGTTATTACGGTATGGGATAATAGTGTTATTCATATTTATTGCTATATGGAGAGTTTGGTTGTAGTACATGAATTCAATATACTCTGATCTACTCTCAATAATTCATTGACTTTTATTATCTGGATCCACTTATTTATATTGTTAATATTGTCCTCAATAGTAAGTATCGCAGTAAATGTAGTTATTGTAAAATTTGGTATTTGTGGTATGTTACATGTATAGAGTAGGTAAAAAACAGGCTCCAAAATACTGCCTTAGAATATATCTGTTTTTTTTCTCCCTTTCATTGTCGAGTGAGCTTTAAACATCCTGTTTGAAATGTTAGAATTCAAAGTATTGCTTCGGTAACATTTTATAATATTTATGAATGCCTTATGCCAGATTATATCGAAGACTGGTGCTACGTCCAAGAATATTGCTGAGCTTCTTTCTCTTACTAATTTTTGTGATTCTATCTTCCTGATAAATTGTTGAATATTTGTTCATAAAACCAAACTGATGTATAGACATTCTATTTTTTTCATCAATTCATTATGTACTTTTTCTGTCTATTTGTGCACCTTGAAGAACTGGTTTGGTTTTCATATTGGGAGTAGGGTAGTCAACAATACTTTTCTTATACAGCTACTGACTCATAATTATTATTATTAATCCAAATAAATCAAGAATGCAGGTATACTGTAAAACCCCTATATTAAACCATGTAGGTAGAATATAGGGTACTTCAATTGATCATGAGTAGAAAAAATCGAATCCAAAGGATTTCAAAAGAAATTAACTACTATGAATTTCCTGATAACTAGGACAGCAAGTTTCAAGGAATGAATTCATATTGGCGGCATCATTCAGTACCGTTCTTGCATCGAGGTGGTTATTTCAATTAAGTCAATTGATATTAATACGGGGCTATTAGATGTTAGTAACTCATCAACCTATACGCTCCTGTTGAAGCCGCAGTACCTCAAAAATTCTTCAACAAATCTCATCACTGTTGGCCGTCAATCTGACCGTAACATTAGTTTTCAAGTTTTTAGATCGGTTTCTCTGATCTTGATTCATTTCTTTTTACTAACATCAAGGCCTCAAAAAGCCGAATTTTAGATTTTGTTGTAGTATTTTCTCTCTTCCACACGCACCATCTTAGAGAAAGGAAAACTTTCTGCAGATTGACCGATTCGGCTTATTACTTCAACGGTAGAAAAGTCCTTCTTCCGCTCTATTGCTGATCCTTAAGTATTTGAACTCCTATAGGTACTCCAACAGAATCCTGTTGAGATTTATAATAACAGATACATCAGTTATCAATACTTTCGATTTTCCTTCATTAAGTTTTAAACCCTTAACGTTGCAATGGAAGCTATATCATGAAGAATACCTGCTTAATAATAAGTCTCAATATCTACAACCAGCGAATATAACACTCTCATGAATATATTACCAAATATAATCAATCAAGAATTATCTAGCATAATGTCTCTTACTGAAGACTTTTCAGAAGATCTCAGCCAGAAGGCGCTAAGAACATCATTTCGCTGAATTTCATTGGTTAGTTTAAATTACCATTACATACGCCTGTAAAGAAGATATTTTAATAGGAAAGCATTTCATTGATCGAGGATTTCATACGCATCACGTGACTAACCCCTGACGTCACATTCTACTGACCAATTAAATTTGAAGTAAAATCCAAATGTAATTTTTCAAAATAATTTATAATATTAATAATTTTATATTTAAGATTCTATATAAATACAAATATTATATAAAAAATAAACTAACAAATAACTGAAAAAATACTGAAATATAAATATATAAATAAAAAATAATTAAATGAGAATATAAGAAAGACTGCAATCTATTTGAATACATAAGATATCTCCTGGCAAATATAATCAAAATTGTCTATAGCGCTTTTTTCCTTTTTATATTTCTTTAGTGCTATCAATTTAAATAATATGTATTAAATTTTCTATCTTTTTGTTCCCTCCTACTGAAAGCAGAGCAAGTCTGAAAGTCTGAAAGTCTGTGTCTGTTTATATTTTACTGGCTTGTTCAACGCAAAAATGTATTGAGGCAAGTTATACTTATTTTTACAACGTTATTGTGAAAATTGTGGAACGGATCATTAAAACCGTTAAATTGTATGATATACGTCAGAATTGAGAAAACATACCAAAAACTAATACTTTAAAGAACCGCCACAAAAAATTAAAATGTATGATATATATCAAAATTACTACTGTGTTCTTATTATGATAAAATCGAGAAGTTAAAGGGACAGCTTAAGGATCTATTAACAATATAATAAAACAATCTCTTGTCTATAAAATCAATCTAATCTTGTTGATCTATAAATTGTATAATTTTATTTTGGATTGATGTATTTTTCTAACATCTTTGTTGAAAAGTTGTCTCGGTTAAGGAACCTTAAGCCAAAATATTAATTATAAGTATCTTAACCAATATACATTTGCTTCAAGTAAATGAAACCCTTCAAAATAATTAAGTTTTAAATTGATCGCACTTTACAAGAAACTTAACAAAAACTTTTCATGTAGTATAATCACATTTACTTCAATATAATTTTGCCACCGGTCAATTTGGACGCATATTGGTTTTAAAGTGTGGGTAATATTTTCATGATAATGAATACAAATGCTCTATATAAATAATTGTACACGTACCAGGTAAAAGCAATGCTTAGTCACACATACGTCCTTAATATAGCTAACTTGGGTTATTTCTCCCTAGGAAAACTAAACCTGTTTTTTTTGTTTATAATTAAAAGTCCTGATCGTACTCAATGTCAGACACACAAAAATGGCTTCCTAAACAAACCATAGAAACAAACAATCGGTTTATAGAAATTGACCAATCAAATGCTTTTCTAAGGAAATTCAAATGAACCAATAAAAAAGTGGTCTCAGAGCCAGCATTATTTGGACCACGCAAAATATTTCCTCAATTTCGCCTACTTAAGTAAAACCTCTATATATACTCTATGACCAAGGGTTAACAGATGACAGAACCTCACAATATTAAATGTCAATTATTGACCTTCCAGAGACATATCAATAATTGTCTAGATATTTATTAGGAATAGCCCTAAAAAGTCCTATATTAGGGTTTAACTACATTCATACTACTACTAATTCTCCATTTTATAATATAAATAGTTAATTAAGCCTTTCATTGCTGTCCCAGCTACGTTAAATATCTGCGTCGGTATGCTAATTAATTTCACAGCGTAGATTTTCAAAGTAATTAAAAATAGAGATATCACATTAACCCACTACCACCAAGCGATCAAGCTTATTTAAATTAAAAGCATTCTTAATAAAAACCCCGTTATATACTTTTCTTTTTCAATGTTAGCTAATTTTATAAAATACTTCCACCTCCACTTCATCAGAGCGATTCAATCTTATTTTAACGCTGCACGATTAAAACTAATCGCCACTCTTAATGGCCTCAGCGAGACTAAACTTACTTAAGCAAATATATATCAGCGCCACTCACCCGCCCCTCATAGATAAACTCAACAGCTATCTATTTATCTATTCAAAATAGAACGTAAGACTTGTACCGTCGTCCTGAACGGACGGTATAACTTTTATTTCAGCGACATTATCAAAAACAGATTTAGATTGGGACCATTTCCGAGACAGTTCGCATTTTTCCTTATCGTAATAAAATATTTATTTAGATATCTAACCATTTGCTTTGTGGGGAAAAAGGGCCGGGGGAGAAGCGGAAAAAAGGAAACAACCTTGATAGGTTTGAAAGGGTTATTTGTCACTACCTTTCCTTGTTGGTGCCGGTGAAGACTGATTGTGTACATTAAAAACAAATCAATATAATGCGTAAGAAAAAAAAGACGAAAATATCTAGAATATCTTATATCTATATATAGAAATAAATAAATGTACTGTGTATCTGATATGTCCGTGTGTACAACACAATTCTTCCCACAATTTATAATACATTAACCAGCAAGTATCTTGTTTATCAGCAATTGTTCAAACCACTGTTCATTGTCACTAACTCATATTTCAGACACTTTCTTATGTTTACCAATTTATGATGTACCAAATACTTCTAGCCTATTTCATTGTCATCTGTCTACATACAGAGCGACATTTACAGTAAACAAATAAATGCATTAGGCATTGTATCGTTGTATGGAGTATATGTCTATATATCATATATATTAACCATAAATATTTTAATATCTATTGAAACAGACACAGATTTGTTCAGTTTTTCTTCCTTTATAGCCATTCTTTGCAGATTTCTAAACGTCCAATTTTAATTCCCATTTATACATTGATGTATACCCGACTGCTCATATACCAATGCTCTCATTTCAATATTAAATTATTTTCACTTCAGTAAAAGTCTCATAAAATCAAAATTTTAAATATTATTGTATTTTTTTGCAAGTGCAATTGGAATAATTTTAAAATATTTTATATTCAAAGACTTCAGAGAGCTCAGAGAGCAAGCAAGGTACCTATAGTACAAATCACGATTGCGTAGATAGTATTTACACATTATGTCATTTTATGGTAGCTTTTGAAGCTGACCATATTCCAAAAATTATTAATTAAAAAACTATTTTGATTAATTATTAAACTTCTTCAGGTATATTACGATAACTCCATTAGCATGTACAGCAGCAAAATGATATGCCAAATTCGCTTTCGTCTTTACATTGCTTTTCAATGTAGATTCTAATAAATATATATTCGTCGGTATTAACGCTTCCTTCATTCCTACGATAGATGGGTCGCCTGCTATTATAAATCTCAAAATTAATTTACATGGTATCAGTATTATAGAAAAAGTAAGTAGCATAAACAACTGAACTAATAAGTCAATGTCAATCACCAAGCAAGAACCAACATAATAGATATATGCGATCCGTAACAGTGGCGAGATTTGTTAAAAAATATTCGTTCTAACAAGTCAATTGAAAAGTCACCGACCTGACAGGTAGATGGCGCTTCTAGAATTAAATCTATATGTTTTTAGATAGCCCTAACCCTCAAAAGATGCGTATATCAATTTGACAACTGTCGGATCATTAGTTTGTGAATTATAGCATTTTGAGTGAAGCAACTTTTGTTGTTGTGAAAAAATGGATAAAAAGAAATTTCGCGTGTTGATAAAATATTGCTTTTTGAAGGGAAAATATACAGTTAAAGCAAAAACTTGGCTTGATGCCGAGTTTCCGGATACTATGTCAGGAAAATCAACCATATCAAGGATTGGTATGCTAAGTTTAGACGTGGTGAAATGAGCATTGAAGACGGTGAACGCAATGGACGCCCAAAAGAGGTTATTTCCTATGAAGACATTTAAAAAATCCACAAAATGATTTTGAATGGCCGTAAATTGAAATTGAATGAAATAGCAGAGACTCTAAAGATATCTACTGAACTTGTTCATCATATCATTCACGAATATTTGGATATAAGAAAGTTCTGACTTTGTACAGGTTGCCGCGCGAGCCTACTTTTGACTAAAAATAACGACGAGTTGATAATTCGGAGCAGTGTTTGAAAATGATCAAGGGTTATAAACCCGTGTTTTTGCGTCGATATGTGACAATTATAAGACAGTCATCCAAGTGGACGGCACACGATGAACCCGCTCCAAAGCGTGGGGAAACGCAACAGTCGGCTGACAAGGTTATGGCGTCTGTATTTTGGGATGCGCATAGAATAATTTTGATCGACTATCCTGCAAAAGCAAGGACTATCAACAGCGACTATCACGTAGCGTTATTGGACCGTTTGAAGGACGAAATCGTCGAAAAACGGCCGCATTCCAAGAAAAAGAAAGTGCTGCTTCACCAAGACAATGCACCGTGTGACAAGTCAGTTAAAACGATGGCAAAAATCCATGAATTGGGCTTCGAATTGCTTCCTCATTCCAGCGATTATTTCCTGTTCTGAGATCCCAAAAGAGTGCTCACTGTGAAGAAATTTTCGTCGAATGAAGATGTGATCGCCGAAACTGAGGCCTATTTTGAAGCAAAGGACAAATCGTACTACAAAAATGGTATCGAAAAGTTAGAGTGTCGCTATAATCAATGTATCACCGTTCAAAGGAATTATGTTGAATAAAAAAAATAATTTGCCAAAAAAAATGTGTTTTACTATGGTAGGCCGGGGACTTTTCAATTGACCTGTTATGATACCAATAGCAGGGTATTGGTTGAGAAATAGATACTTTCCACGAGCACCGCCTATAGATTGATGACGACGAACATCTCTCGTAATCTCCAAAATATACAATATTTTATTCCAATTACAGTTCTGTCCAAATACTATCCACATTTAACTCAGAAGTTTATATAATCACAAGATAAATCTCCGTACTAAAAAAGTTATCTTATCATTCTGAGTTATAAAATATGTTCAAAAAACTGACATATAAAGTCTTAATGACTGAAATGTGAAGCAAATAAAGTAATAAAACAAGATTATAAGTGGAAACATTTGATTTAATTACGGCGATATTAAAATTTATAGTGTATTATTATAAATAAGTACGTGAGTATTTTTTGTAAATATTAACGTTATTTTACGTCTTGTTTTATGACATCGTTAGAAAACTTTTCAACTACCTCATCAGTTCCAAAGTCTTAAAACATGTCTTTATTTTCCATAAATATATTAAAATTTATAAAGACCGAGATATACCAGGATTAAAGTTCTGGATGAATTACTTGGCAAAGTTAATATTCAATGAAAATTAGAATAAGAAAAAAACTAATTAAATTAGAAGTGTTCAAATTAACATGCAGTCCAGTGTGGCACAACATGTCGAAGGCCTGAGAAATATCGAGAAATGCAGTGGAGCAATATCCTGACACATTTTAATCAAATGCTCATATATATTCTGAACAATTATGCACATATCTGTGCACATAAATATTTTACACTCTACAATAACATTTCCTGCTGTTATCATATATTAATTATAAACTGACATTTAGATGTTTTCATACTAATCACCCTTCTTAGTCTTAGAAATTGGTAGCATTGAATCATATCATATTCAGAAAGATTCCATTGAAGTGAATAAATAAGATGTTAATTTCCAATCCATCTAACATTTCTTCACAATGTCATCATGCCTTTGCAACAGTTGCCTTTGAAATAATTGTATTAAATTGTTTTTATTGAAAAACTAATCACCGCTTTTATCCATTTCGTATATTTAATTTCTAATGGAGCTAACATCAAGCTGATCCTGATTTGTCACGTTTCGTATAAGGATGGTTTTTTTTTCGGTGAATTCAAGAAAATAGTTCTCATTTTTTGAGATATTTCAGTGACCGTACCCATAGTAAATGATTAGAGTCGGAATCTGTTCTGTCTGGCTTCGGAATTTTCAATACAAGCAAACCGTTAAAATAATGTTTGCTGGTTTATAACCTATTAACACTATTGCTTTGAAGAATTTTGCATATGTTTGACAACCGGGCGACTTTAACAGGCTAGTTCGGTTACACATTAGAACTTATCGGACAGCATTTTGTCTCTTTTTAAATGGAAAAAAATGAAAAGGAAAATATTTTCTGATTCTAAGACGAATTTACAAATTGCAGCAGGCAATACATTAAAACATCTTGGTGAAGTATGTACAAAAAATACAAAATCCTTGAATATTCTAAATATTCTATTATTTCTTCCAATTTGTATATAATAATTGAATCACGGTGGTTTTTAAAATGAAAATTTAGTGTTCAAGTTCAATTAGTTTTTTTCTGATTCCAATTTTCATTAAATATTAACATTGCCAAATAATTCAGTGTCACCGTAATGCCAATTTATTAATAATTTCTTATAGTATTATTAATTTCAATACCTCTATTATTTTTGTTTTAATTCCAAGAAGGTTTAGTTTCCGACAAACTCTGATAGAATTGGCTGCTGTACAAAAGTGCAGTTCCATTAATCCAGATTACAGCGACACTAACCCGTAGGAACGCTCCAAACTAAACCGAGCAATTGCTGCAGACCACTGTTCCGCCCGACAACAATCGTACAAAAACTATGAATTTTAAGCACAGTTAAGCAGTCTTTATGAGTCCGGCTGTATATCGCCAGATGGCCCGTAATCACGACACAATTAAACGCTTTTCCGAACATGAAAAACCGAACTTTGAAATATCGATGGCGTCAGTGAAGAGAGGCGACTTGGCGGCGACGATTTGACCGTAAGGGTCTCGTCCAATTCAAACTTTTTACGGACAATTTGAGGTGCTGCCTACGACTTTTGGTGTGGAATGTCGACGTTATTTTTATGTTCGTTTTATATTTAAAGGTCCAGATATGTTGTTCGATTTCAATCACGATATCCCCCATTTTATTGAATTATGTTATCAATGTTATTATTTTAAAGTTTATTTTGGACGTTATTTATTATCATGTATTGAAAATTAAGTATGCCAACAGTATGCTTGACCACCCACTAAAATCTCATATTTAAATATCAAAGACAAGTTTGAAATACATACTACATAATGGAAATAATTGGTAAGTAGAAACAAAAAAAATTAATATAATTATCGAAAAATTAACTACACATTAACTAGCTCATTATGGGATACTGTGTGGAAATTAACAAAAGGAATTTGTAAATATTTCACATCAGAAAACAATGCCTAAAGATCGTGATTACTTCAAGCAATTTTGTAGAATATTTCTTCATTCATCAGAAGCTTAACTGAAATAAGAGTTTCTTATTGGGCCTTATGTTCATAATTTGGCATTCGATTCCAATTTCGAAGCAACGATTCAACGTTGTAACTAAATTTTTGGATAATGTGAAATCCACTAGCTGTACACTTACCTTAACTAATATGGTAGACAAAGTTGAGACACTTCGTCTGATAATCCTTAAAGTACACTTAGGAAACAACCGCTTCACCTATTTTCTAAAAAATTAAGTGACATGAATGAGGAGCAAGGTAAACGTTATAATGAGAACACGAAATAAAACAAGAATTACCGTTGGTCATTTCATAAAGGCCAGCATAATGAACACCTTATAATGATTTAATAACTTTACTGTATAAATTGTAACTAAAACATAATGACTCCCTATTTTTAGAGAATTATGGGTGATATAGACCTGATTGTAAATATGACTTCAACACTCAGGAAATGCACCAGAATTAGGTAATTTAGGTTTACTTTTAGGTAATTTTCGCTACTAATCTTGATGAACAAACCCCATAAAAGAATTAACTACCTCCAGCTTTTAGTTGACATATTGAACATTTACTAGTTACAGTACCTTTAGTACTACTTCTAGTACAATTGTATATTATTTTCCTGATACTCGTTAAGTTTTTTTTTATTTGAATAACAATAATAATATTTTGAAATTTGCTGCTATCTTGGGATAACATTTTGGAATTAAAATTGGGGTAATATATCACTATCATTATCAATTTTGTTCTTATGCTGTTTGGATTTTATAATTTAAAAATGTAAGCTTTCGTTCTACACTTATATTTGTTCTTCAATATTTTGAAACCAATGTATTTTAAAACACCAAGAATAATACAACAATTTAATTATTATTCTTATAGTATCATTAATACAGCACAACGTTTAAATATTCTAAATGTTTTCATTGTTTTCACTTGATCGACTCGAAAAGAAAGTACCGTCATTAGATAAGGAGGACAGTATTCTTTATTTTAAGCAATATAATACGCTCTGTAATTGTAAACATTCATAAGTACCAAAATCATTTTTTAAATAACTTGTCCTCACAAAATAGTCTATGATAATTTGTAACCAAAAATTGCGGACCTCAACATTTCCATCGCCTCCTTTTCAACGTCACCTTTTCTCATTTAACTTATTTTAATTATTTTTATTTTAGTACTTTTTACGATCCCTCTGATAAAACGATTGCACCAACCACTTAAATGCATCTTAATATACAGTCAAATAATTTTTTAAATGTTAATGGCGAATATGAAGGATGAATCGAGACATTGTCCCGAGTATATTTCATGCCCATAGGTTCATTATCGGATTATAGAAGGATTTTTCATTCGTCCTTTTGCAGCGATTAAGTTATAACCCAAACTTGAATACACTATGTTAATTTCCATTAATATTACATATATTCTTTTCTAATACACAGAAAAGAATATATGCCGTAATTTTTGCTAATAAAATAGTCACCATCTTTGGCACTTGAATTACTCTTTGTTGCAAGGCCAGCATTTTGCATCTTGTTGCAAAGATAATATAGAGGATGTCCAGCGGGAATATTGCAATTTCAGAAATTGTAGGAAGTATCTATTTATAAAAATTATAAATAGGTTTTAATCTTGAAGTTAAATACCCTCCAAATATTTACCATCATTCGTTATGTTTGGACATTTATATAATCATCTAAATAATAAGCTTCGTCATGGAATATTATGTTACTTAGTGTATATTAACTATGAAAAGTTTTTAATATTTTCATAATATTACATAATTTTCTTTTGAAGATTACTCTAATTACATTTTGTAAAAATCCCATTTCGTCGAAGTACTTTGTTTGTTTTTAAGAAAACTACTAAGGGCCTCTCGTAAGAGTTGAATATTGCACTGAGTACTTCCAAATAGCCTCAGCCTACAAATCGCTAGGCTTAAGATATACTCAATCGGGTTTGACAAATAAACCTGAGCCTGAGGTTGAAATTAATCTCGATAAATTTCTACCTCGTACGTTACCTTTCTTCCTGCTACCTTTCTACCTTTCTACGTTAACTGTCGTTTAATAATTCCTGCATGACAACCCGCAGAAGATTGTATTGTTCTCTGAATTATTTTTAATAATTTCATTTATCCAAATATTTGTGTTTTCTTTTAACTTTCACTTAATGAAATAGGAAATAATTCAACATTTTACATTATAATTAACTTTTATTATGCAATATTCTCACATTTATAAAAAATTAAAAAGAGTTACCTCAAACAATGTATAACGTTTCTTTCTATTTTCGTTGCAGAAAAATGAGCATTGAACCGAAGCATTTCATAAAATTAAAACCGAAACAAATACATAAACAAAAATCGAAATAAAATTGCCAAAGCTCTGTTTTACTTCCCTAAAGAAACGCCGAACTCGCTTTCTTTCAGTGGCAACCTTTTGTGCCATACACATATTTTTTTCCGTTTGGTTTCTATACAAACAGAGGAAATGCCCAGCGTTATGCAAATATAATAACAATTCTTTTCAATCCAGAATGTTTTGTTCAGTCGAAACGAAATAAAGCACTCGTGGCTAGTAAATTAATAAGTTCCAAACTTCAGCCAGTTTGCGTTTGAAGCGTTCTCCCTTTTTTGCCGCTGTGTATTATTTTCGTTTCAGACATTGAAAATAGTTAATGGGATAATTGCAAGCTTATGCCAATGGTGACACAATCTCCAAAGGTTAGTTTTGTTTAATGAAAGCAATGTATATTACTTAAAATGTCCAAATTCTTTCATATAATTATTCATAAAACTAATGTTTTTTTGTAACTAAACCTAACAATAACTTATTATTTCAGTATAATTTTTATTATTTACGGAACTTATATGTAAATAGTTAATAGTTATGTTATTGAATTTGAACTATATATTAATATTACTTATAGACTGAAACGACTGAATTACTTGTTTTCAATCAAAACTATTAAATTACTGTGTGTCATTGGAGTCCTTGCAAGTATGTTGAAAACATTTATATTGAGTAATTGAGTGCAGCATTCCAACCTTCGTCAAATGTTTTAAATATATCATCGTCAAACTGATGTGAATAACTTGTGACGCTTTTTTATTGATTTAGTAAATATAGATGATCTTCAATGTATATTACTTATACTAAATAATATAAACAATAGTAAGAGTTTCATTAAGTTTTAAAGCCCACAAAAAAAGAGTATCTGATCGCAGAGATCATCCGTTACCCTATAACAAATATATTTGCTTCTTGTTTACTCTCGAAGAAATTTCAAAAGTCGTAGAACATTTTAAATAATTCTGTGTATTAGGCCAGTATGTTGGATTTTTTATTAAATGTTTCCTAATGTTTTATGAAGATATATGCAATATAGTCAAAATATTTTCCATAATGTGATACAATCTTTTCTTATCTTTTTGGTGATACCGTTTGATGTTGGTTAAAGATGTTGGTTTCAAAGAGTTTGAAATGGTTTTTAAACAACTCGTCAGGTAGCCATTTTCTCTGCTTTCGGGCCTTTCCCATCGCATGTAAATGTCTGGGAAGAGCTGATTCATCAACTGCTAAACTGTCTGAAAGTTCCACAAGTTGAATGTTTCAGAGTTTGAGCTGATTTTTCATCCAATAAGTCTTAAATTTCATTGCCTTTGGACTTTATTCAGGTCCTACTTTTCCATTGATATTAAAACCACCAATTTTAAGTCTTTGAAACCAGTGCATCAGTTAAAATCATCAAGATCGACAGGATCCTTTTTCGAATTAACTTAAGGTTGTAAACAATGTTTTAGTGGGCTTTATTTTAAAATATGCTTAAATATATTTAAAACACTAAAGCTTGCTGTTGTTAAATATTACCGCTAAAACATCAAAGTTAATCGAGTCAGTTTAAGTTTGTCATTTCAAAATATCATTTACTACGTTGCCAATTTGTGGGAAATTCCCCAATCTATGGGGAATCTCATTATGATTACAGATTGGCATTATGCGAGAAAAATGCCAGTAATCTGTCATCTTATCATAAATAATAGTCATACCGATAGTCTGGAATTACATTAGATACATTGGATTAAATGCTGGAGAAGGTATAAGACATTTGAAAAAGAAGAAAATCCATATGCTATTACAGATTTCTATAAGACATACCAATTATTTCATATTACATGGATGTCAAACATTACCAAGCTATTTGGTTTCAGCAATCCTTTATATTATTTTTTACACCGCAGACATTAGACGGCAATTGGTGAGTTCATGCTATGCTGGATTTTGAACAGCATGTGCTTGAACTTTATTAAGATAACATTAATGGTGAATGTTAAAAACGCTGCGGCAGTTTACTTGTTCCCAAACATAAAAATTGGGATGACTTTATTCTTGATACTGCCGTTTTCGAACTTATTGGTCGAGCGAAAATGTATTGAGGAAAAATATAGAAAAATGTGTAACGTTTTAATACATAACATTACACTAGTGGGAAATCAGTAAATTTTTCTTCCCAAATTGGGCAATTTGACTTGGATTATTGGGGAATTTGATAAATTGGCATTGGCAACCCTGGTCATTTAGTGATATTCAAGTCAAATATTGAAAAGAAAATATGAATATCAACGAAGAAACTCAGAGATCGCAGAGGTAATGTATCGAACTTTAATTACCTTGATTGAAAACAGTCGTTCTGTAATGGCCCGATATACCCCATGTCTCGCTCTGACGCGTGTCTATCGTTAAAGCGCGAGTTAATCACCATCGCCGAGGCCAGGACGAAACTGCTAATAACGCATATTGCAGTTCATTATTCCCCACTATAAGTTAACAGAGACAAAATGGATTAACTGCTGCAGCGAATCGGGTTCGCATTTGCGAAAGGTAATCCGGAGCTTTGATAAATTAAACGCTAACATTTCGCCATTCTGTTTCCTGAAAGGATTTTCGTTGCTTTCAAACCGGACGGAAAAAGTTGGCGTTTTTAATGGGAGCGACGTGAACATAATTAAAAAACTAAAATAGCCAACTTTTTGACGTAAATAAATTTTAGATGAAACGAGAGGATGAGGGAGGCAATTTTAATCCTTTGTACGTAATGGAAAAAGTTGCGGTCAAATAGGTTAGGTGTTTCAAAGGCTTCGGAAAAAAATGGCCAGAAGTGATGACGGCATTTCGGTGGCATTCTTGCAAAAATGCATATATCATATAAATAGGTCAACTATTATAATTCTCTTATAAAATAAATAAACTTTTATAATAACACTTTTTGAAAGAGACAATTTTCTTGAATTTACTCTAGTTTGTCTTGATTGCACACACTTTCAACAAAATCAGATTTTTCTTCGCTTCAAAATCATATTCCTTCAAAGTTTTAAATAATATAAAATTTTACATTTTAGTTTAACCCAACCATTTTGTTTTGCACGTATTCCCTCTCCCTCCTTCTGCGTTTCTTTCCCTCCCTCTCTCGATTCAGCGATTCAGAATTAATGTAATAGTTTCGAGCAAAAGTAATTTTGATTGTTCAAGTTAGCTAATTTTGAAGTCGTGTACATCTAACATCTATTCAATGAAGTTGTAAATGAAGTATTCAATGAAACCATGCCTTGGCACCTTTGAAAGCTCTGTAAAACATTTTAGATTTAATAAAATAGTCATTCGTTTGCTCAGTCAAAAGCTGTTATGCCTAGAGATGCAAATTTCAATTTTTCTTTCGCCATGTTTTCCTTTTTACTTCTGAATGGAGAAAAATGCAGCGCAGGTTCATCGAAATTAATGTAGCATTGTTGCTACAGTGAGCGCCTGCATTAGAAGTGGTTTACTCGTTTTCGTTCTATAAATTTCGACGTTAAAGAGGATCATCGTCTTGACCATCCAATCGTTGAAAAGTCGATGATATTGCTAAACATATCAGGACAAACCGATATACTTCATCTGGCCACATCACGAGAAAGCTAAAAATTGACCGTAAATAGTTTTTCATTGCATCAAATATATTAAATAAACAGCTTTAAAGATGCTGGATACCTATGCTCTACCTAAATGAATAGTAAAAATTGTAATGAACTGAGCTTCCATTTATGAAACTCTATTGAAACGAAACACATTCGCGCCATTTTTACACGAATGATTTCAAGCTATAAAAAGTGGATCACACACGATAATAATCTGTAAAGTATGTGGTGGTCTAAGATTCACAATCATGATGTTTGGCGGGACTGAAACGGCGACGGAAATGTTCATCATGAGATTCATCGGACCTGACCAAAGCATTAATATGTTATCTGTTATCAACAGCAAGTGTTAAAAAATTTCTTAACTGTAATGACAAGTCGATTATAAATTGACCGAAATTCAGTTTTTAGACCAACTATAGAATAGTAGTCGGGAGAGAGTATAGAATGAGGACAAGGCTGAATTTAATTCATCCGTTGAAATTCAGGCTAAAAATACTTCTCAAAATTTAATAACTAATATGATGTACTAAATATGCAGAAATATAGGTATCATTATGTTGATTATGAATCGTTACAAGAATAGTGATCATAGGGAATGGTACAGAGGAAAATAAACCTCTACTACAACATTTAAAGTGAATATCGAGTTGATAAACATCTGCGGAAAATCTTAAACTTAGAAATCCTTGAAACAAAATGATGGAAAAAAGCAGGAACAAATCAGTATTTTAATTTCTATCTCGAGAAGGAGGACGTCGAAAAAAGAAACATTACGATGTAAAAACTTCTAACATTCGCGTTCCAGAAATTCTACATAAATTATAAATTGAAAATCTAAACGGGAAACAGAAAATAAAATAACACAGTAACCCAGGAGGAAACTGAAAGTAAAGCTGGAGGCTGTAGTGATAAACTGAGACATTACAATGGGGTGACATAAGAAATTACATTTATGTGCCTTAACAAATTATTATAAGAATATGAACAACATATCTATATGAAACTTTATTATTAATATATTATTGCTTCAGTATTGCTCATCTTTCAACTATATCAAAGAAAATAACATGGGCTAGAGAATATTTACAGTTTAAAAGCTTTTAACATAAATGAATATTGTTTAATATATACTAAAACAAAATTTTAAAAAATTCATTACCAGATAGAGAAATGATGATCAGTATGTGATACCACTATAATTTAAAAATAAGGGCATTTTATATTAAATCCAAACAATGTAACCTTATTGCCACTACAAAACAGGATTAATATAGAAAAAAAACTGAACTAACTAGGGAAAAACCATTTTGAATACTGAAAATAATCTACTAATTATAATTATATCTAGAGTTTCTAATTTAAGATTCAATTCATTTAGGAATAAATTTATTTTTTTATTTGAGTATCAGCATAATTTACTGGTATATTATCGAACTCTTAAAGTAACCCTTGTTTCCAGTATATTTTCATAATAGCAAGTCTACTGGCCTTAAATCGTTACGTCCTGGCTACCACATTTCATAATCATCACTTTGTAAATAACTTTAGGAGGAAACAAACCCTCTACTAACAATAAGCTCATATTTGGAGCATAACATTAGGCTCTATCCAGTTAAAGACAATAGTTTATCCAGCAATTTTGATGATAGTTGAAGTTGATTGTTGTTGATTGAAATTAAGATTCATGTATTCAAAATATTTTGAAAGTAAAACATTGTTCCAACTTCAATATGTTCCACCATTGTTCCAAAAAACAAAAGTAATGCAGAATTTATATACATGACACATCAATCCAATTACGTATGGCATTTGTAATCGATTCGAGTATAAACTCATAATCCAATTATATATAACAGTAACAAGTAAACAATTTAAAATAATTATTGATATGCCAAAAGAAATTTTACAAAATTATTCAATGATGCAAAATTAACCACTATATGGATAACAATAACTCAATAATGGAGGTCAAAACTATCTGCATGTTTGAACTCAAACAAATAAAATATTTAAAATCTCATTATAGTTCATATAAGTTCGACTTAATTAATTACATGTATGTATCCAATAATTTCCAACTATATTTTCTGTATAATAACTGCAATGTAAATAAAATATGTCCAAAGTAAAGGCTGTTATTCTTGTTAATATTTGTCATATCATATTCAGCAATAAATTGCTGAGGTTTACACATAAAGTTTTCTCTGTTATTTTACTCTCAACTCGTATAAATCATACCCAATTATAACAAAACCCAAATTAGAACATCTAGAGCACCTTTTAATAAATGTTTATTAACTGTTGTAATATAATTAATTTAGAACTACACATAAAATATGTCTGCTAGTAGAACTAGCGTAATATGGGGATTTTAAAACAGAATTTTCCAGTTTTTATTTTGCCTTTTGTTAAACCCGAATCTATTTGAAAATTTGTTGTTGCATAAACAAGAGTAGACGGAAGTTGAGGAAAATAAAAATATTTACTCTACGGGCCACTTCGTCCATTTTAAAACGCATTTAATTTTTTTTCGATTGTTTGGTTAATGGTCTATTGATAAATAAAATTGTGAGTCGATATTGATTAGTCGGTTTTTAAGGCAACATGATATTATCCGTTTCTGTTTTGAATATTTTAGTTTATGTTATAAAACTATAGAAAAATATTTTCATCATTTTTACCTACAAAATGAATACACCTGAGTTTTTTTGGCAACTAGTCAGCTAGTTGAGTTCCTCCAAATTATATGCTGAAATAAATGTCGTTCTTGATGAATTTTACTTAGATTATATCAACCATGGAATAAATGTATTAATGTATTTGTATATGCTAAGATGTTCGACACACTTTGTCTAGCAGAAAAATACCACTTAATAGCTTGAAAAAAACTTACTGTTTAATAGAATATCCCTCTTGTGATTGAATTCCAGTTATTTATTTTTCTAGAATATTAAATGTTTTTATGTAGTATGATCATTTTTTCACATTAGAAATACATTTGTCGAGAGATTGGTACGGTATACATGTATCAAAATATTTTCATCAATCATCAATATGAGCAAGTAACGATAAGAAGTGCGTGGTGAGTGCGCTAGCAGAACTTCTCATTCGACCCGCAACAGTATATAATTCACAATTCTTTCAACGTGTCATAATATGTTGCAAAAAACTTTTCATTTTGCCGGGTAAGCATTGAAGCCATGATGTTGACACGATTCGAAATAGTATTTTCAGTCAACTCGTGTCTTAATTTATTCATGAACTTCTAAACCGTATGAACACCACAATCATGTATTTATTAATAGTTTTAATTTAACCTTTACGCATGGACACCTGTGATATTATTTATAATTAGATTTTAGTTAGCGTTAAGATTACCGAACCACAATTTAGTACTTATAGAATACCTGCAGAACTTAATTATAAGATATTTTTATCATCAGATAGTCGACATGCAAAAGCAGCATCACCATAAGTTTCTAACAAAGTTAGATGGGCTACGGTTCCATTTCATCAAATTAAATAACGAAAATAATATTATTTGTAAAAATACGGTTTTGAGTGTTCATGATTAGCGTCTATTTTCACTGAATAAATCAACAATATTATATCAAAAACAACAAAAACAGTTAAGTTAGATTGTGCAACAGTTGCTTATATAGATGCCTCATTTTCACTCATAGATATCTCTGATCAAGATACATACAAGCCCTTAATATATATTTCGCTGGGAATTGAGACCACCATATAGTTCTATATTATATTATTTTTGAGATATATGTGTATCGCAATCTAAATCTTTCAAATGTGGAGGATATTACAACGCTTTCTCCTTTACTTCACATATTTTTGTCGTTATAAGGCTCTTCCTATAACTAGGTATTTTCTTATGTAGGTACTTAGTTATATTTTTTTCTAATTCCGATTTTTTATTATCTGTATTAACTAAATGAAGCTCCAAATTCTTTCATCTTTTATAACATATTAAATCCATACATATCCAGCATCTTTTACAATATTTCATATATATATATATATATATATATATATATATATATATATATATATATATATATATATATATATATATATAATATATTTCATATATAAAATATGTAGTACATAAATATGTACAACATATTTTATTACTATGAGATTTTGCAAAATTTTCATTGTAAAACAACGATGTAACATATTAAAAAAACGAATTGATCAACTTTTGAGATGTTAATCTATTAGTTTTGTGTTTCGTTTTATTTTCACGTATAGAATTTATTAAAAATATTTTCGTCGTAGAAATTATTAAAATAATATACTAATACAAAAATTTCTAAACACTTTATCAGATATTTATTCGTGTTAAATTGAAATGAAATGTGTGGGGTAGAAACGAAATTATTATTTTATATTTAAAAAGCGACTTTATATCTTAATGCATCCAATCCAATCCAATATAATCCAATCTTAGTCAAATTACTGTATGGCGATTTTTTAATAACGAAGGGTAACACCCTATTCGATTAAAAGAGGGTCGATTAAAAGATGTTCATTGTAGCGTTTGGTGATACTGCTAGCAGGTTTTTACAGGAACTACATATCATGGACGTCTAGTAATACATCAAAAGAATTCAATAACTGAATAATGATTATGAGATGAGACTCGGTACACTAAAACGGTATGATCATCATAATGGCGCAACGTCGATACGTACCAATTGAAAAACCCTATATATTTGGGGTTTTACAAAGTAATTCAAAAGCAAAAGCTTCGAAGATACATCGTTACATCGTTGTATCATAACATTGGAAGCAAAATGAGATGAGTGTTTTTTAACGTGAAGTTTAGATGTTGAGAAACATATGACAGAAATTATTATATATTAATTAGTAAGTTTGAAAATAATGATAGGTATTATTATTTTTTTATGAGCTATAAAGATGGAATAGAAAAAATACGAAAAAAATTCCATTATTTTCTACTATTTCTAACTTTTAAGATTTTAAAGTCCTATTAGAGAATACTTTACAATATTTACTTGCGACCAGCGAAAATAGAAATTGGTTGCTATTTCTTGTTAAACTCACGAATGTAAATGCTCTGTGGTATGAATATTACCTAATTTTTATTTATTCATACACATTCTCACTCGACACTCAATAAAAATATATATTATGAATAATAAAAAAGTACTGTAAGAGTCATTATTAATAAATATATATTTTTAAATTACTGCTTTTACTATTTGTAACTTTGTATCTAATAATTTCTAGCATACACTAATCCCCAGCATTTTCCCCAAGACTTTAATGGTGTTTTATGTTAAAACAAGGTCTCCCATCGTCATCCCGAATAACGTCAGATCTATAAGCTGTTTTCAATATTAAAATTACTGTATAACATCTCGTCGTTTGGAAATCAAACATTTTAAGACATATTTTCATTGTCATTTTCCCTCTGAAATTTATTAAGAATATTTCACGATCTGCACTGCTTAAATTTCTGGAAAACGATCCGTTCTCCAAAGATCCAAAAGGACTTTAACAAACTACTTGTGTGTATACGGCGCTCTAATATTCATCTTTTAATATTGTCACTTAAAGAGACAACTAATATTCGCTTAGCGCTCGAGAGGCCTTAAACGGGACGTAACATTAATCGTTTCGGAATTTCAAACGAATTCAAAATTACGGAAATATAACGGAGCACACTTTAACTTTGCGAAGACAAATGTCAAATAAGCGCTTCATCATATTTTTGTTCACTTGTATTATGTATTATGATGACTGAAATCGTTCTTTCTTGAAACATACTGCATTAATTTGGAAATTATATATATATATATATATATATATATATATATATATATATATATATATATATATATATATATATATATATATTGTATAGCAATTAATATAAGCAATATACTTATTATATTCTAGTCTAGTCTCCATTATTCTTAAGATCTGCATTTAAACGAAATAGCAGCCAAAATTTATGAAAAGCTAAATTTACGAAACATGATAGATATTCAAAAATATCTACTTTAACTATGTGATTATTAACATTGTCATGTTTTGTCATCGAAATTTTATTTTTTCTTCAGTAAACTAGCGCTTTTATTACGAATGTTTTCGTCTAGGTAGTTTAAGAGATTAAAATAACACCCTGAGTATATAGTCGTACCAATTCTGAGAACTTTTTCAAAAATTGATAGTCCCAACTGGCTTCAGATCCGAAATATCGAATTTATGTCAGTCCTTCTTTTGTCATGCCATGGTAGTAAACCAATGTCTCATAAAGCTTAACAAAACTCCTTAGGTAATCATTTCTTAGTTGCATTGGAATGTTACATTTAGTTAATGAATCCAATAACAAATATGTTCAGTCATATTCATACAATTTCTTCTTAGAATTAAAGTGATATTTCAAATGAACTCTTTATCATGCCAGCCAACAAGAAATCCCAAAATGTGTCCCCACATCCGTCTGCATTAAACGATGATATAATATCAATCAAAGAACTGAAGGTTAGAGGAATTCAGGTATGAATATTCAGTTCGAACTGAAATAAATAATTTTAAAAAATATTTCAAAAACATAGTGCTTTGTAATTATAATGCCTTTTTATGCAAAACATTGTTAGTTTTGTTTTCTAACTCATAAATATACCCAAAGGCAATTGAGAACATGTGCTTGATGCTTACCAATAAAGGATTAATACAATTAGGAATGACAACGCCTAATATACCACGCATTTAATCAAGAGGTGAGATGCGAAACCCAATAGGATTCCGAGGCGTTGAGAGAAACTATTTAAAGAAACGTCCTCCTTTCAAATGAGCAAAAAAAAATATGCCTACGATATGCTCATTAAGGTAGTGAACGATGGAACTGGCAGATTTGTTTTTTCCTGATCCATGCTTCAAGCTGCTCCTGATACAATTAGAAAAATGTTCTTAATTTTATTGATTTTAACATCGATTTCTTCACAAAATGGAACTAAACTTGCACTTGCTTCATCAACTAAGCATTAAACATAAAACAGTTTTAAATAATTTGCATAATACTGGATAGCAACAAAGATTACGTTCCAAACTTGAGTGGCTCTGTAAAAATAAAGGTATTTGAACCATTCTTGAAACGAATTGCTACTGGCGATGGAAGTGGTTCGCCTACTAAATCGAAGATACGATATTCGAAAATCATGGGTGACGGTCAAGGAAGATGATGCTAAATATTTGGTTTAATAAGAAATCTCCGATATTCTATGGTAGTGCCGTTGTGATTTTATAGTGTTTTTATGTGTTTTATTGTGTTTTTATAGTTTACAATTTTTATGAAAATATAGGGTGGAGGTGTAGTTTGTATAATTAAAGTATAGAGATGGTTAATAGTTTATTCGGGAAACTGAAATTGTATGAATCAAAACCTCTTAATAATAGAATAAGAATCTAGCCAATATTAAGACTTCTACGATTCCACATTTTATTGCAGAAATCCCCCTCGTAATACTTATATTTTTTAGGAATATCCAATAAATGAGGAAGTAGACGTTTAAGAGATCTGATGCAAACTACAATCATGAGATTTGTTTTTGACAGAACAAGCATGTATGTATATAACATACATTATTCGCTTCAAATCTTCTATACATATTAAAATGAATTTCTGTTCATTAGTCTCGCTAAAACTCTAAAACGGCTGGACCGATATGCTTTACAACAATTTATATTTTTTCATACAAATATAGGTTTTTCATAGACACATGGTTTCGATAACGTGGAAATCAAATGAAAATAATGAAATACATGTCAAATAGGTTATAATTGTATACCGAAATTACTATTAGAATTTCGAATCGTGTTCTAATTACGATCGAGTAACATTTACCGAGAATAGAGTTGAAATTTGCAGTTACTACTTATCGCAAGCTATTATCGTATTTTATCTTATATTGCTACTATTTATATTATTATTTCTTTTTATATACATTTTAAAGTCTATTTATCAACTATGGGTTTATCTGAACTGGGTCTAAAGTTTAACGTGGGGTCCGAACGGTCCTCAGTAGACAGAAGACATCCGGTCTTACCCAGCTTGGTTACTGGCGCGACTGGGATCAGTTTTCTTGTCGAATTTTACACTCTTGCCTAGAATATTCACAAATATTAAACAATTACAAACATAAATTTACGACCATGCTCGATTAGGATTCGAACCCACGGCTATCGCAACAGTAGGGTCTTCCTACTCCTTTATCACTGCGCCACCAAGCCGGCTATTTATATTATTGTAAACTTTGTAAATGTATTTGGCATTTGTTATTATGTAGTTACAAATTTAATTCGCGAGAATTTTCTTCATTTTCATTATTAACAATGCCAAAGAGAACACTTAGGTCTCCAAAGTGTGCGATGAACTACCTCACGTGCTAATCGGACTGATGACCAGCGAGACATGAATAGTCGTATTGGTATATCACAATTGCCTTCGGGGGTAATTGATAATTTAGTTCTGGAAATAAAGTGGATAGGCCTAGAATGCAACGACACGTGCACATTAAACACAACAACAGCGAGTACGACACAATTAAATTGAGCGATTTTGCAGACGCAGAGGTCCTATGATCTGAAGTACTGCGATCTGAAAATAAATTATGGTACCAACAAATCAGTTACAATTGGGGAGAGACAGTCGTTTGTTAATATTGTAAGGTTTTAAAATATTAGTATTATAATGAATGGCAAAATTTATATCAGAAATAAATTAATAACATCTTAAACAATTACAGATACAAGGATAACTTTATCACTTATATTATTTACTTACTACACTTACTATATTTTGTGAACAATCCAGATATGGAAATGAATAGACGTATGCTCACAATCTAACAGTGAAGCGAGCTATTTCCCAAGAAGTACAAACATTTTTTCATCAGAATAACGATTTAGTAAATATTTTCAAACTAGAATCTAATAGCCATAATATTGCCATCAGACCTCTGAAAACGCCTGGTGGTTACACAATAAGTGGATGTTGATATTTTCTGAGACAATTTGAAAGATAGATGTAGGTAATACAAGGTTCGTCAAGATTTAGTGAATGCTATTATTTCAAATCTATTATTTTGTATCTAATTCAAAGTGCCAATGTTTGCCAAACAGGCTTGTTATTACCGAAATCGATATTTGTCCTTCCAATTAATTATAAAATATTTGCAAAGCTACCGTATGTAGGCAGCTAATCCAATTATTGTAATGTACGCATCAACCAGAATCCGAACGAGTCCAAAGAATGAAAAACAAAAAATCAGCGCGTACACAAGGCGCGCGGTTTTTTGTTCCGCAAAATGGAAACAATTAAAAAATTGCTACTTGATAAGCAACGGTCGGTCGGAGCTGCAGAAAACCGAAGCGTTTTACGCTCCAAATTGATTAAATTCGCGATTTTTCGTGTGGGTTATTTGCTGAAAGTTACGCCTGTGGTTTTCGGGATAATTTGGTTGTTGGCCGTTCTGTTGAGAGCGATGTTCATTACGGAAGTATTTTGCGTTGGTTTTTCGTTCGTTTGCACACAATGACACTTATTCGTGTTCGAAGTGATTTTGTTTTGCATTAATCGATTTATATTTAAACGTTTTTTTTTTGCGTTATTTGTGTTATATTCATCAAAAGTGACAATAATTTAGTACTTTTTGTTTACAGAATTATATTTGTTAGATGATGTTATATCACTTCTGCTATACCGAAACAAATATTTGAAACAACATAATGAATCATGATGAAAATATTCAATTTTTTTAATTAAATTTAAAACCTAAATTTATTTTTTATTGCAAGAAATGTTTTATGTGATTGTGAACAAGTTTTAGCAAATACAACAAGAATAAATTTAACAGAACTAGTAATAATAATAATAAGAAATTGAGAGCACTACTGATTAGATATGTATTATACACACAATCACAATTGGATACTCAGTGGGTATGAAATGGGTACGGCATTAGAGTGACTAATGTGGCAGTGCATGTTTGTTGTATTTAATTACATTATTGTATATTACAGTATCTGTATTGCTAAGGCATTTATTACTTATTATGTTACTTATACTGCGCTACGGCCTACCGATCACCGACCGATTTACTCAGCTTGGTTAGTTAACTGATTTCCTAGAGCCAGTCTTTCCTATGGAATCTTTACAATTATGAGTGAACCCGCCACCATTTCAACAATATGAGTAACTAATCTCCAACTAATATTCTTTTGAGTAATTAATGATAGGATGCTTCTACTGGGCTTGTCTTGTATTAAATTTGAGGGCCCCAATTATAACAAAGTATTGAGTGATTCAGTTCAGGTTTTATTAAGTATGCCGAAATTACCTTTCCATTCTTATTATACAGCGTCGAATACATTATTTAACTGTTTTGTAAATTTGTGATTAGATAATACAATTTAGAGCTTTTGTGCCATCATAGTGCAAATATCAGTAAAGTATTAAAACACTGTAATGTTTAACGTATCAACATATTAAAATTAAATAAAAAATAAATATATTTTCTTATTTATAAATATTTTGTGCTCAATTAGTTCCCAGAGAACCGATTCAACATATTTGTCCTCGCACAAAAAAGAGGAAATTATGTCAAGAATATATTTTAAAATTTTAAATATCTTGCAAAAAATATTGATACACTGCTTTCGTTATTTTTCAAATTATCTATTTCTATATTTTAAATAATATATTGCAATTTATAAATATATACAATTTTCTAGAATTATTCTTTTGGAAATAAAAATGTCCATTATTTTAAAAGTATATCGGTTTGCTGAAAAAAAGCGATTTATTGAAATTAAAACATATCGGTAAAAAATATCTAGACTCAGAATCATTTTATTTTTTCATTTTTAGTTTCAGAATATCGACTTTATTGTCGATGTCTTTCGTTTTCTCTCGTTTTTGACTTAATTTGAGTATTGAAATATTCCGTATGTTTTGTGCACACAGAATAGAAATTTACATTCACTGATGATATATTTATCATTAATTTCCTAATTATACTTCTCCATTTTTCGATTTCGATAATCCTTTATTAAAATTAATTTTTTTATAATACTGTGTTTCAATGTATTAACTCATATACTTTTTAATCCACATATTGCATAAGACTACTTAGTCGTCGTGTTATAAGCTTAGGTTAGAGAGAGGGTTATGTTAATAATGAAAGCCTCTTGTTGATGCAAAAGCAAATAGCAATTTTTAGGCTAGTTTAGTTGCACTTATTACTTAGCTATAACTTATTTATTTCATTAAATTATGCATCATTTTGGATCAAAATAGGATAAGTCTGATATTGTTCAGGTGGAAATATTTCTAGGTCATATTTTAATATTGAAAATTTATAATTATTTCTATTTGTCTCACTAAATGGTAAGATAAAATATATTTCAGGTATGCCCACAATTTTCACATCATCAAAGGATACGTAAGGAAAATGATAAAAATCTACTGTCCTTAATATATATGATTTAACAGTGACCATGGATAGTATAAAAAATATTTAAAAAGAGAGGGAAATTGAATATTTTATTAATTTCACATATTGTAACATTTTACCCCATGAAGCTCTTTTGCTGTAAATATTAAAATTCAATTTCAAATTCGTTTTTCAAATTCAAATTTTATATAATTTGCTTACGAAAAGCCTCAATTTTACATAAATTTTTGGGCTGGACTTTACCTAAGTTATAACTATTATATATTTCATAATCAGTATCAGTTATTGGCAGCATCTAATAACAAATCCTGGTCGTTTATTTTAATCGTGCAAAATGCTAGTCGGAGAATTTCTATAGATTTTACATTCTCTAAATGAAAGGAAGCATCTTGTTTAATTATTTAAATAATACTAACAGAAAGTTATTAACGGCAAATTAATTATTAGGCCCAGAATTTATTTTATTATTAATGTAATAAAAAAAGGGTTTTTCATATTAAGCAAATAAAACACGGATGGCATTGTCCTTGCAATTAAGCGCTTGGCTTTGTCTTAGACCTAAGGGCCTACCAGCTTTTCAGGAATGTTGTGTATGGTATTTAAAAAACTGAATCGATAGAAAAGATAGGGTAATAAATTTAATTGTTGAACAATTTCATGAAAACGGACATAGTTTGGGTGCAAATACATTCAACAACACGATAATGGAGATTGATATAAAAAATCGAAGCAAGTCACAACTGCTGCCAGAGTCCGTTGTTAATGGAAGACTTTGTGCAAGAATGAAGAATGAAATTATGTCGTTGTTTTTGAGTTCATTCATTGTGTAACAGATAGTCAGCCTGAATACCGACTATGGGTTAAAAGGGAAGACGAAGAAAAGGGAATTCTATATACGAAGGTTAACTTTCTTTGAAAATATATTAAACTACAGGTACTCTGGATATTTTTATGACGAACGCTGTATTTTACATGCATTATTTTCGATCACAGCATAGCAACACTATTATTTCTTAAGAACTTCCAATTAGAACTATTGCAATATTTAGAACCCTCATTTGAAATTTACAATGTTCAATACTTTTTTATTGTTCTTCATTTCAGGTTCTTTATAACACAAAGAATACATATTACCTTGGAAATTTTCATTTTGGAAGTATTTAAATTAGAATAAAATATATAGCTTCCGTGGCTTTTTTACATTCCATAGCCCTGACAATTGTATCTGTATATTTGTTTTGTATCTGTAAATTGTCATCACAAAATTGTTCGATAGTGTCATCGATACAGTACTTATATGTTTTAGCCAATATGAGGCACTTCTCTACCATTCTCATAGCTCTCATAACTCCCTGATCGTCATTTTGCTATCATTATTATTTCTTCTTCAATCATTTTCAACATTTTATGGTCTGTGTGTCTGGAATAATCAGTAACTTCAATTCTATAAGAGTTGTAATATTCTTTTTTAAATTGTCATTCAGTTACGTTAAATTAAAACTACAGTACATTCACCATCGACTAATCGATTCCGGGCAAGTTTAGATTATTTGTCTTGATAAATCCCTGTTCAGTTTTTCATTTATTTTTTATTCTCGTTGGTAGCAAAAAAAGATTTTTTGAACTATAAGGTAAATAATTCAAATAAAATTGAAGTTCGCCATAACGTTCAGACGTTGGAATGTGAAAATGATGGTTAGGAAATGTTCGGTGACGGCAAGAGAACACAAACTATTTATTATCGATTTACTAGAAGTATTACTCAATTCCAAGAAGTGCTATAAACGGTTTGGAGTGCCTGATATTAGAATCGATCAATGCCTATAGTAAAAAAAATAGTGTCTCCCCCAGTTCATGTTGGGTTTTTTCTTGTCGCCCCGTTTATATATTTCCGATGACCGGCACACTGATAAGCTTAGCAAAAATTTATTGTCACTCGATATACGATTCTCGTGTTTTATTATCAAAAAGAAAGTATCATTTGGGAAATAAAATCCGAAGACATAATGGTCGGAACGTAATATAAAATATCGCTGAAAGATATTGGGAATGGGTCGCTCGATCTCTTTCACTCCCGTCATCTTAGTGGGAATAGTGTGGTAAACCGCTTGGTTTGTCGTTAAACGAACGCCCTATATTCATTTTTGGGGTTGTGATGTAGTTCTCGTCATAGATTTCATGGCGTAGATTAATAAATATTTAAAGGTTGCTTTATTTTCAGTATAATTTTTTGAAGATGATTATCTTTTGTTGTTATTTTCTGACTACAAAACAGCAATATATTTTATTTATTCTTTGACTGTAGAGATGAGTAAAGAAAGTACAGACCAAGGTTTATTTATGAGGTAGGCCAACATTCACTTGATATTTTTGCACCAAGTTCTTAATGATCTCCAGAGTTATTAAGCAGTTTTTCGTCTCATTTCCATTGACATTTTAATTTAAAGTGACTTTATTGAGAACATTTTGTCACTTTTCGTTACCTATTTTAAAACAAAATCCAGCGATAATACCGAATATTTCATAAATGATGAAAGAATGGTAAGATAAAGACATTTAAATTTACAATACTTATGGGCCTACTGTTATGGTATTCCATTAACAGAACAAATATTGATATTGACTGATTTGCTGATTCTAAAACATGCATATAACCATTATATTAACATACAAGCAACTCATTTATAAGCCTAAAACACCAATTCCAAACATTGGCGCTGAGCTTTTGTGATTCCAATTGCACATTGCTGATATGTACGATGATGACCATTGTAAATATCTCGCAATTGAAGGTATTCCTCAGAGCAAAGCGTCAAAAAATTATCAAAAAAAATATTGAAACCAGTTCGTATACATATTAAGAATGTTAGCTGAACGATCATGATGGTCTAACTATCCATATAAAGGATAAATTGCAGTTATGTCAAAGAATAATCAATAATACAATTGTGCACATTATTATTCAGAAGCTTTTACAAATTTGAAATTTATTTCAGTTGGATCATATTATGCTGGTCGAAGTGCCGGTAAAAAGGCGTGCGTTAATTATAGTCATCACCATCCTAGTACCAAATAAATTTAGAAGTAATTAATTTAGAATAACAATAGATGTATAGGGTATGGCAAAAGTCCCGCTACCTTTGACGTAATTTTTATTGAGTGGCACTAATGGAACGGTTATTTTCAATAAATATTGTCACTATTCCTGCTCGTTCTTGTGGCGTATATTTATCCACAATAAAATATGGACGTCTACACAACACAATAGTTAAAGCTAAACTGAGCTAAACGTCTCATAACCAAGAAAGCGCGCAATCAAAATGGTAGCTTGACTTTATACACCCCTCCTCCTTTGTGTCCAATCAAAATGGTAGCAGGACTTTTGCTCTACCCTATATAATGCTGATTTACTCATTCTAGTTTTTTATACACACGTAATGGTATCGCCATGCTACTCTTTCCCTGGAACTTTTACAGTTACTAATTACAAATGGCTCGCCTCTATGAAATAATAATGAAAGCAGACCGATTGCATAGAAAAAATGGTTTTTTATAGATTCAATATACTCTAATATATTAACTACTGTATTAATTATAAATAATCTCCTATTTTTAATTAGGACTATATTTTTCATAAAAGAAAGTTATTTGCAGGAGTAGTTAAATAATTGTCAGGTAAATACGCTACAAAAGCTCCATTTTTAATTAAACCTTTTAAAATCCCGTTTGTTTGTTTTGCTGCTTTTCCTGCCTGACAAATCCACTTTTGCATAAAGGAAGGAAGCTGACTGCAAGCAAACGAAAATCGATTATTAAATATTTTAACGAATTTTTTCGTCGAAACGACCAACGGCAATACAGCAAAAGCCGCAGTTTAAACGGGTTTTATATAACGCGGCGGAAACAATTGAAAAATTGCAACTACATAAATACAACGAAAATATTTACGTTCCGAACCGAAAAATAATTGCGTTTAAACGTAGCGTTTTTTTTTCTAAAATCACATTGTACTATTCGTAAAATTGCCCTTTTATATTATTCGTCGGGAGGTTTATTTTTGTTCGTTATGGTTATTGGTCCTTTCATACATCATACAATGGCCGTTTCCAGTCATTTAATAATAAATATATATTTTTATTGTTGTTCGAAATTTAATATTGGATTGCGGTTTTTATGAGCATTAATATTTAGTAATATTAATATACAATTCTTGTATACGACTGGGTGAGTAATGTATCAGCTGAAATTTCCACTTTCGGAAAGCTATATACATAGTATTTCCCATTCCCTAACGATCGAATAAAAACTTGGACACATATATTTAAAAAAGCCTTCAAATGGTTTGTCCATCATTTCATTAGAATGAATAACATTGGCCAATTATCATAATCCTAAATCAATACTTGAAAAGATAAGAAAAAAGGTAAACTCTGTTAAAGCTTTGAACGACTTTGAAAGACCAAAAATCAAGCAAAAAGGTACTACGGCCACTTTTTTTAGTGAATGCAAAAGAATTCGTATTATTATTTTATTGCCATTTTTATTACTCTTAGTGTTCAACAATATGTCCAATGAGCAATTTGTATAACTTAATTTAAAGTTCATATCTCTCCATTAATCCATATTGAATAAACGTTTTATCACACTTATCTATTTCGCAAGTGTATTGGGATACACTGACATTCTTTCGAAGTACTTGACACTAACAATTTAAATTATACTCGTTATAAATTCCAGAGGTATGTCACGCTCTATCAAGTGATACTAATGAAGTCTTTAGGAACATAGTATGAAATAACGACTATAGCACCAAACACACTGTTTAGAAATATGCTTGCTTTGTTGGTTATGTTAGATGAGATTTCCATAGTTGGTTTCCATTAGGAATCTTACGCTGTTGATATAACCTAGATATAAAAATGCATGCAAGTACGTCTAAGAGTTAAACGGCTCTTAAACTGTTAAACCAATTATTATAAAAATGAATAATTCATACTTTATATTGTTGAAATATCCACTTTATTAGCCAAACGTAATGCATAGGGTATGTTTAGTATGTTATTACCAGAAACCTTAGGACAGAATCATTCTAAAAAGCCATTCAGGCCTCGGAGCTGAAAATTGAAATAAAACCCTATTCCATGCCGACAGAAGGGCATATATCTCATAATCCATTTTGATTGTACATTCTTGTAGACCTCAATCATCGGCAAAAGAAAGAAACTGTCAAAATTTTACTTTACATGGCGTTAATTCAATCTGTGTACCTATGCGGTTGGGTCACCTGGTATAGATTTATAGCGATTTCTGTTTAACATTTTCTTGGGTCCTTTTCATAGGCGTAAACACTATTCATTGGTCTTGCAACTAACACAGGAACAGAAAACACTACATAATTATTAAACTTATTTATTTCGCTGTTTGATAAGTCATACATGCTGCGGTTTACACATAGGACGTATTATTAAAAATAACGTTAACAAACATTCCAAAAATCACTTTAGCAGTCAAGAAATACTTGAGAGCTCTATTCCTTAAACTGTATCTCAATCCAATAACTCAAATCTTCGC
Organism: Rhynchophorus ferrugineus; assembly: GCF_030347505.1. Classification (NCBI taxonomy): domain Eukaryota; kingdom Metazoa; phylum Arthropoda; class Insecta; order Coleoptera; family Curculionidae; genus Rhynchophorus; species Rhynchophorus ferrugineus. The sequence continues at coordinate 80,484,589 of NW_027472580.1, read as the reverse complement.
TATTGCATTACTGCTAACTCTCAACAAGTGCATTTTGCTGTTACTAAACCATTAAACTTTGTCTTATATCAGCAATTTATGAGTTAAGTATTGCAGTTAATAATAAACATATCTATATGTTTAATGATAATTTACCATTTTCATAGGTTGCTATGTCTCACCGGTATTTTAATGATCTATAATCATAAATCATTTTTCTGTGGAGGTATATCAATAAATTTGATTGGAGCTATGGAAAACTAATATGCACAAATTAATTTTACATATTTGGAAAATTCAAAGCTATGGATAAAAATAAACAAATACGTCAGACTATCAGTATTGATCGATACTTCACTCCTCCATGACATAAGAAATTAATTTATAAATGTTATTACGAGAGTAAAATCTATATAACAACAATTGATTCACCACCTATTTTTATTTCATTGTCAATTTTTATTTAACATTCCTAAATATCCCTTTTGTTACTTATACAACGTAATACTATACGATTAATGACGCTGATAATGCATAAAATAGATTTTTATAACTATAACCTTTAGTGTAGATGTATACATCTTGTATATAATTAGTTATTTTAGTTTAAGTCACTTTAGTTTAGGGCAAAACAATTGATGCGTTTAAACTATTTACTGATGAATGGATGACATATCATAAAATATGCCACAAAATCCGTAAGAACCCATATAGAAACGTTTCAAGGTTATTCATTCAAGGTATTCATCAGACCTAACCTTTCCACTTTCTAGCACTTACATTTCCTGTTTTTTCCTTATTAAGAAGAAAATAATTGAATCTATTTACAATTCATGATTCATTCAATAATTTATAATTCGTAGAATGTCCAAGTGATGGGAAAATGTAATATACAACAATAGACAAAGTAACGGATGGAGAAAAGAAATTAAATCGAAGTCTAATTTTCATTTAATTTTTAGGACTTCTAGAATGTAATACATTTTTCTTATGTTCTTCTCAGGTATTAAAAATAACTATTTATTTTAACACTCCATGTTTTTATACTCAACGCCGTAAAGATAAATATCTTCATGCACTGTATAACTATAATCCATTATGCAAAACTTTGACTCACAGTTTACCCCACCGCGTAATCAACAACAGCATTAATCATAACCCTTTACCCGCACCTGATTATGTTGTACCAACATCTTTGCTATTTGTATAACGGCACGAAAAGGCCCTCCCCTGCGCCGTTATCTCGATAGTAGTAAATATGAAATGAAACGAAACCACACCAACTCAATACAGTAGCCATACTCATACAATATCTTAGAACAAAAATTGTCGGAAAACTATAAGTGAAAAGTTGATTATCTACTGAGAAAGTCCTGCGAAAAATGGAGGATTTTCCGAAAGTGGTGTGTGTCGAATTAAGGAGTTTCGCCGTCGAAGAAAAACGAAAAACAACGCTGATGGATCTGTCGTCTCTCCTCTGAACCTTCTTAAATTAATTGATCGATATAATAAAACGAACGGGTGAACGATAAAGGGTGCATACTGGAAAAAAAAGAGATAGAGAATAATATTGCGCTATATTTTTACCTTAGGTAGATTAATAGTAAATGAGATGAGTTCAACGTTTAACTGAACGGGGACCTGTCAGCATAAATAATCAGTTGTATAATTTATCGAACGGCGAAAGGTTTTTTTAAAACTTTTCATTGATTTAGGTTTGGAACTGGAATGGGGACTCTTTAAGCTTTGAGATCTAAATTTGGTTTTGAAAATTGAATATTACATTGTTTGATATATTATTCATATGAATGAATTACTTTAATAAAATCCACTTTAAAATAAGATCTATCCCATAATATTTTGCAATGTTCAGAAATTACCAGCAAAATTCATAACGCAACCGCATTTACTAAATTTTATTATCGTTATCAAGACATTGGCCAAAATACTCACTATATTGGTTTTTAAATTTACCCTTTTATTGTTTTCTTACTCTTCTGTAGTTTTAGTGGCAAAGCATTCCTAATAAATCAAGACATATGAAAAAATTGCTAAAATGTCTTTCCCAATGCTTAAATTATTGTGCGATAAATTACTACTGTTTAGCGGCACTTATCTTTAACAACCTATTTTGTCTCACAACATTTCATGCATATTAAAATGTACATAAACAGTACACTTGAAAGCAATATGTTTTATAGATTGTTAATTATTACAGACCTTTCCTATGCCTAAGTAAGACATTCAAACAATAATCAACCTTCCGTTATGGCAATTATAATGTTACTTTTCAGTAACACATGAGGTATGCAAATTGACGAGTAACCAGCACGTTAAAAACCATTTGTTTTTGAACAGCATGGGGAAAGAGCAAAACAAACGTTCAAAGCCAAAGTTTAATTATACAATTAAAAAGGCAAAAAGGGAAATAAAAATAATAACAAAAATAAAAAGGTACAAATGGTAAACAAAATTGATGATTGATTGATTTCAAAATTAAATTGAAGCTTGATTTTTTAACAAAATTCATTGGTTTAGTCAATCAGTGAAGTATAAACATAATATTTAGTGTACTCTATGCACTAAATATTCTCATTATTACAAAATTATTTGTAAGTACATAGAATGTGAGAAAGTTTGAATAGTGAGAAAATAATCAGTAAATTTTAATAGCTTTTGATAAATTATTTAACTTTCTTCATCCTTAAGCCTACTTTACCCCCACTCCAGTTGTATTAAGTCATTTATATTATCATTTATTTTAAGGTCTCATATAAGGCAAAAATTTTAGCAAAAGAATAGAATAGCAAAAGGGCCCATTATACAAAATTAGCACAATTTAAGATCTCTAAAACGGTCTGAAAAAAATAGTATATTATAATGTATAACACCAATATCAATTTTATACTAATATTACTTTTAAACTAATTTAATATGATTTAAACGAAGTATTCTGAATCAAAAATGTAATTAGTTCGCTAAGGGAATTGTAATAAAAATAATATTGGTAATAACTCCGTTAAGCCAATTACCCCTTTCTAACCCAATCATGTCATGATTATACACTTAACTAATAATAATCCACGAAGAATCTGGAAGCGAATGCATTAAGAAACATAAGTAAGCATCAAGAAGTTTTGAAGCAAGAACTACAGTCGTTTTAATTCGGCCAACTTCTACGGCCAGAAAAAGCAGTTCACTAAAACTTTCGGCATCGCAGATCCGTTAACTTTCAACTAATTACGACACCTCTGCGTCTAGCTTAAACATAAACAAAACAAAACTTTTACGAGGCACAGATTTTTGAAATAATGGAGTACTGAAAATCTTACGCTACTTCACCCGGAAGAAATCAGCACGTAAACATAAGTGGGCGAACTTAACGAAATTATTTATATATTATAATATATTAAAACAATTAAATTTTAATAAAAGAATATTAAAATATTATTTTCAGTTATAAGTAAATATTACCTAAAAATAACAAATTCTTGAAGTGGTCTACCAAAGTTACAATTTGTCTATAAGTTTATCCATCACAATATACTTGATGTAAGGTAACAGGTCAAGTAATTTTATAAGTTATTTGTTAATTCTGAAAACATCATTACTAATCATACTAGCATAATATATAATATAAATAATATTCAGTGAAATATGTTTGAAGTATTGTAACATAAACATTAATTTTTATCATATATAGAGGACGGTCTAATAATTGCAATAATTGGAACATTAATCTAAAGAATTATAATTGAAATAATCTAGAAAGCTGAATATTCTTAAATAAATGTGAAATCTATTAAGTACTTTTAAAAATATTACTCAAGTGTAATATAATATAACATAAAAATGTAAGTTATTGAACAAAAAATTACTAAGCTGAAAGATACACATTTCTACATATTAAAATCCAACAAATATCTTCACCATAATATAAAAAGTTATTGTACACACCAAATGCTATAAAAATATCTGTATTCCTTCATCAACTAAATATCAGACCTAAGTGCAAACAAAGCAACAAATATATTTTTCCTAGTGTCATTTTTCTTTATCAACTCACAATTCTGATATCTAAATATTTTACGTTCCATTAATTAGTTTGTTATAAATTGTTACGCAGAATCAATCATTCAAAGTCAATATATAATATATCTAAATTGTGCTTTAGGCATTTCACATAATACAATAATATCGAAAATTATTGGTTTAAGTTTATTGTGTATTTTTGTAACCATTGAAAATTATGGCACCATAAGTAAATTTGTTTATTAATAATTTTCATTCCAGACTTTCCCGAACAGCCTAGATCATATAAAACAAATCCCTCCTACCTAGACACCATCCTCTGGACCCAATCAGCAGCAAAACAACAACGACCACCTGGACACTCGAAGTCGTGGACTTTTCCCGCGCCATTCGGCCCGAATGATCGGCTAACAGACGACGCGGAGTGGTTTCAACGCGTCAGAGACCGCATGCCGACTGGAAAAAGTTGTTTTGGTGGTCCGGAGCGAAGAGCGCTCCGCGACGACGACGGCGACGTTACCGAAGAAGGAGCGCGCGTGGACCGCGAACGCGTGCGCCAGGTGTGCGTAATGGGGATGAAGCCGACGACGACGGTGTAAAAAAAGCGAGAATGCGGTTTTGCTTCGTGTCTGGTTAGGGGGGATTTATTTCGCGACGACGAGATAACGGCGCTTGATGGAGTGGACGGATAGTGGTTGTAGGAGATTTTTAGCGCATTCATGCATAATTTCTTATTGTGTGATAGCCAGTTTTCTTTCTAAATACAATATACGACGACGTGTTCCTTTATTATTAATATGTCTGGCATAAATTTTCCTAGTAATAAAAAGGTGTTTTAAAATAAATATTATTCTTTATTGCCATTGTATCCACTAGTCAGATATATGATGCACTCTCACGCGATAAATATAAAAATTGACGTATAATGTAAATTAAGATTAAAATTAAACAATATAGTTCATTTAATTTTTAAATGTAAGGAAAACTAAAAACAGTTCGCCATAAATAACAATGCAATATAATTCATTATAACACGAGACCAAAATTATATTAATAGGAAAGAAGTAAACATTCTCTCCGCTGCTGTCTGTAGAAATATTAGCAAAATAAAACTTAGTGCCCATATATCTTTTTCCTGGTATATTTTTGTTTTCTATATGTTTGTTTCTACTTGTTGGCTTAAAAAATAACCAGTTGTCATCCAGTGCTAAATCTAGTGAGTAAAGATAATTTTACTAGTAATTTCTTAATCATTTTAGTTACCATAATTGTACGGATACATACGCGTTAACGGCTTAAATAATATTGTTCAGCGCTCGCTATTTTTTGTCTACGTAGGGACACTTCAAATATTTGGCTTCCTTAGTGTGGTCCTTCCTACAGGCGATATAAATAGACATCGAGTTGATAGATTCAATAATGTTAATGTCCCTCTATCCTATGAATAAAATCTAATTAATATAAGCTCTTAAAGCAAATTAAAATATATTAAGAAAATAATTCTATAGGCAGCGTAGTCAAACTAACATAATATCCAGCGAAGATGACCATTTTCTTTTAAAAGTTATGAAAGCCAGCAAAACTGAAGATGGCCGGCTTCGTTGGCGCAGTGGTCAAGTCATTAAGATGGTCCTCCGATAGTCGCGTTCTAATTCTGCTGGGGCATGCTCATAAATATTTGTGTCAATGATAGTCCGCTATAGTTTAAAATCTGACGAGGAAAATGTTTGCAGTCACGCCAGCAATCAGGCTGGGTAAGACCGGATGTCTTCTGGAATGGTCCCTAAGTTGGTCACTGGCCAGTCGGTAGGCTCAATGGCGAGGACCGTGGTTCGGAGTCCACGTTAAACTGTAGATCCAGTTCAGATAAACCCTCGTCGGTAAAAAAGAGACTTTAAAATATTTAAAAAAACTCAATATAACTAACTTTGATATACTTATTAGTTTCATTACAGCAGGTTGAAATTTGAATTATATCATTATAGAATTGCTAAAAAAATTGTTTTTTTCTTATAATTTTTAGAAATATTTTACACAAAATCAATCAATACTTTCATCTATATTTTTAACAATATATGCATATCGAGACTAGATAGAGGTAGAGAAGAGAGACAGATAACTGCAAATTGATTGATAATAACCAAAAATTATGAAATCTGATAAATGAAATTAGTAGATGATACACTCAACAACAGATACATTAGTTATGTTCGATAATAATGGCAGAATATGGTTAAAGTATTTACAACTCTAAAATTGAATCAGTTAAAAGCAAAACAAAGCACCAATAACTCCACGATTAAAAGAAAACTTTATTCATTTAGTCATTGAAGAAATATGTATATCCAATAAAGCAAGAACTTTGACTCGTATCAACTTTTTAAAGAGTTTACGAAAATCTTAGCAACCATTCACCAAATTCCTCTTGATTTCTTAATATACAGGAGGTGGACAAAATAATATGAACAGTCGATATATACACAATATTTATTTGTTAACAAGGTGTTGAACCACCATTTGCTTTTAATACAGCTGCATTTTTCCAACGGAATGTACGGTCCTTGTACGAATACAACCACTAATTGCTTCAGTGACGTTTCTTCACCAAGTTCTTCATCTATAAACAACAAACTGCAAACAATGTAAACGATGATTCGTGGCTTACTGCTGGCTTGCATGTATGTTGGGTGCTCTCGCTGAACCATTTGTCGAAACAGTATTACCCAAATGAGTGTTAAGTTCTGTTGTCACTTTTTCTGTGACAACCTTTCCAATGTATGTGGATCCATCTCAGTTAACTTTGAGTTTCACCCACTGGCTGTTAGTACCGTGGATACCGTCGTTAGTGAAACGTTAAACAACGTTTGGAACCACACATTTTACAGTTTACTTATAACTTAACATACAAGACTTGCCGTGTACAATTGGCAACATATAGGCGTTGCATTACATATTATTTTTGTCTCTATGCATCTGTAAGTGTTCTACCACCAAATTTACATCTTCACTGTAAGTTTCCAGCACACACAAAATGACTTTCAACAGTGCTTCTTATTAAAGTAGAATTTAAAAAACATTTTGGTTTATCTGGCTCCTGTGTTCCTGGATCTGAAAAAAATATTTTATTCAACTACAAACAACTACAATTCCGTACCACATTAATACGTCCACGTCCAATATTGTTGGCTTATCCACGCAAATTTATGTTTATGATTGTTTATAATTGAGATGATGATTTTAATAATATGAATTGATAGTGTTAATGCCGAGAACTAGTCGTATTTTTCGGTAATCCCATGTGACGTTTACCCTGCGTAGAAGAACATGTCCACCAGTGAATATCGATCATCGTCAACTCCCACAGACAGAGCAAGTTAAATATCTTGATATGCACTTAGATCGATTCCTAACCTGGAAGAAGGGCATACTCTCTGACTCTCTACTGAAATTATATCAAATGTATTGGCTCATCGGGCGCAAATCCAAGTTATCATTAGATAACAAGGTGTTGCTGTATGAGTCTATACTCAAGCCTATTTGGTCATGTGGAATCCAACTATGGGGTACCGAGAGCAAATTTAATATATCCGGTTCCAAAATAAAGTGTTGCGTGCCATTGTTGATGCTCCGTACTATATTTCAAATAAAGTGATACAACGCGATATTCCTCTAGAACCTATAACGAGTGTAATTCAACGTGTTTGTGTGAAGTATTTCGAGAGAGTGTCAGTGCATCCCATTGCACTCGCTAATCAGCTAATTATGCGACGTGATAGTGAAGTGCGTAGACTAAAACGTTTAACATCACCTGATCTGATTACTGGACATATATAGACGTTAGAATAAGACGAATTAATTAAGATAATATTTTATACAGAAGATCGCTTAATGAAGTGATTCTACATGCCATGTATATATAATATAAAAATAAGAAATACTTATTGCCTATAGGGCAGATTGTGGAATCACAAAGAGTAAAAAAAATGTTTCGGTATCCACGTTAAACAATAAGTGCAGTTTCAAAAATCTACTAAAATTTGTACACACGAAAGTTATTTACTAATTATATTTTTATACTTTTATAATTAAGTATCAGCAGAATGAAATAACAAGTTCTGTTATATTGACACACTTTACATTTTATTGTTTACTCTGGATCATATTGAAATGAAAAGAATTTTTATTATTCCGTGCTTTTATATAATAACTCACAAATGATCTAAGTACAATCATTGGCTACGTATCTTTAACACTAAATTCGATCGCGATCTTATCGGGCATACCATTAAAGTTCTGTTTATATTCCGTTTGCTATATGGTGTCTAAATAACGTCGACTGTTAATAAACCCCATCAGAAAATGAATTAGCATTGGAACGGGACGGTTTTTTGTTTGGACACAAAAAGAAAGAAAAATGAACTGACACCCTCTCGATTTAATCACGCTAATAGCCCCTTACTTCACCTTCTCAACGGCGATTTGGTAATTCTTAATTGCGATATAATCTACCCCTCGGTCGTGGGTCGGCGGCCTAACTCCGCGCGCTAAACCACCCCCCCTCCCCCTCTTGACGCCCACGACGATTTTTCCAACGGTTTAATTAAATATTGTCGAAGTTGCGCTAAAACAATTTCCATGATTAATTTCCACGATCCCGGCCGTCTTCTTTCCATCTTCCGTCGCGCCGTCGTTCTCCCGCTTTAAACCTCTTGCTGTTGGGTGCATCCATTTTTCGTTCACCGTGCGTACATTAATCATTGGTATATTTTCTTATCTATTTGTTGGTCGCACTCTAAGCTAGGTACGACTTACGGTTTGATTAATCATAACTGCATAAAAAACTTACAATTCAACCTTGTTCTATCTATTTTTGCTGATAAATTATTTAATCATCTGCGGTCACTTTGGAACTAATAATAATATATAGTCTATCCAAAATAGCAATGAATTCACGTCATCTCAATTTATGACGTAAGAACGGTTTAATGGTGCCGCATTTAGTATTCACATTTTACGTATTTTAATTTGTTTTATATAATAAAGTAATGAACAAAAAATTGTATAAAATATAATTGATTTTAACGTTACGGTACATCTAATGTATCCAATATTATTGAAGGACTTAAACTACAATTAATTATACAGCCACAATAGTTTGTAGGTTAGAGTTATTTTATTATATCTACATTTATCTCTTTTATATCAACCACCTATGATATCCCCTGGAGACTTATTCCACCTAATTTATAATAAAATACATTACTTGAATATACAAGTGTAAATAAATTACATTTACCTTTTTATGTTTAGTTTCCTTCGTTCCTCTGTTTTCTTGTCAAATCATTCTGATATCACTGTATTTATTTTTAGTTTATTCTCTTACTACCTGTGTACATTTTTTTATAAAATTAGATTTAATAATTGCATTCTCTCTAATGCATTTGTCATATATGCAAAACAGATAATATTAATTCACTCCACGTACGTTTTAAACAAATGCTCATATATATTCTGAATGAACACACATATCATACACATAAATACTTAACACTCGACAATACATTTTTTTACGGTTATCCTACATTAATTATATACTCACCTTTAGACATTTCCACTCTCGTGACCTAGTCTTAGTATTGTCAGCACTGAATCATAATCCCATATTCAGAAAGTTCGTAAGTCAAAAGAAAGTTATTCTTGTGAACAATTAAGCTGTTAATTTCCAATCTATCGAACATTTGTTTACGATTTCATCATTTGTCAATTTCTTATTCAATGTGCTTAATCGAGTTCATCCAAATCGAAAGGGTTATTAACTATTCCTGTTTCCAGCATAAAGAACAATATATCTACAATGAACTTTAAAAAAATGTTATTACTCATAAAACCTAGTCAATTTTTATTCCAACCTTTACATTTTATATTTACCAACTTTTGTTGTTTTAACTCTAATTTTATTATCATCTTGCCATGAGTGACCATTAGGTCTATTCCAGGATTTTTTTTTATTTTGTAACTTATAACCTGTAGTTATTACAATTAATATTTTAAAGAATAATGCAGAACTGAAGAGGAAAAAATTGTCTTGCCATTATTGTCCAAGTTCGACCCACGCGATTACCTTTTTGGGTTTGCAATATATTGCAAAGAAAGCACGTGTAATTTCTTCCTTTTATGTTACAAACTAAGTCCCAAATAAGCAGAGTTTGACCCCCTAGTGTTTAATTGTTTTGTACCTCTATTTATTCAGCGATAACACCAAAATCCATTGAAATAAAATGAGAAATAATTTAAATAAAACGCCCATCTAAATATTATTATTTTGAAACAAAAAAATATAATGAGGTAAACAATTAATATTAACAAGGGTTCTTTTTCAAGGCATGTGTTACTTGAACGAACAACAGTAGGCTGCTTTGTTTTTAAAACTCTAGGATTTAATATACCTACTACCAATTATCAAGTTTAAAAATTCTACGTTATACTAAATTGCTTTTAGATTATTTCTACTTCGAAGTTCATAACTTTACTCGCTGATGTATGATAGTAAAATAAAGTTTCCTTTTAAATGCGAATTCACACTCAGAGCCTGACAATGTTCTAAGATTAATAATTGAAACTTTTATTTCGCTGAAGTGCACGTGTGCATGGCTGAATCTACGCGAGTGCAAAGATATTTTACGGTAGTTTTACGACAGTTTTAAATATTTAATGATAGTTTTGATATGTCCGCGTGTGTACATAATACTGAAACTTTATTATGTTTTCAAAACTAAAATGATGTTTATGACGCCGTTATAGGGACATTAATTCAACCGCATATCCGCAGAAGGAAGATTGTCAGGCGCTGGTGCAATAACATTGTTCCAAAAATGCCCTTGTGCGCTTAAAGTTTGCTGAATGTAATCGATAAGGATCTCGGAGCTATTATTGTTTGCTTTATATAACTATATATTACAGAAACGATATTGGAAACGATAATATCAATGGCAAATCGTATAGATAAATAATAATACCGATCAAATATAGATTAAAAATTGCAACTTTTTATAATAGCTACGTTTTATATGTAACAATGAAATTAGTCAAATGTATACAATATTTTTCATTTTCATTATATGCTACTAGATCGGTAGAACAAGTTGGATCTTACAGGCCTATTTCGCTGCTACCTGGATATCAAAATTATTTGAGAAACTGCTGTTGAAACGCATTAAACCATTTATAGAAATAGTAGATTTTCCGTTTGGATTTCGAAATAACCATTTGACAATAGACCAAATGCACAGAGTAACAGCGGTTGTTGAAAAAACATTCGATGAAGAACTGACTGACTCACTGATATTCCTGGATGTCTCAGAAGCTCTTGACCGGGTATGGCATTTGGGATTAATCTACAAAATGAGCAAATTGCTAGCGTGAAATTACTGTCGACTGCTGAAATCATATATTTTCGAAAGAATATTTAGGGTCTCGCATGAAGGGGCATTCTCAACACTTAAACCTATTTTGTTCCACAGGGTAGCGTCTTGGGACTATTTCTATATCTGCTTTATATTGCTGACACCCCAACAACAAAAGAAACAGTACTTCGAACATTTGCTGACGATAGAATTTTAATGAAGAACGTATCTCTATCTAAGGTTATAGAAAAATTACAAATAGCGGCCAACAAGATCTACAAATGGACTAGAGACTGGAAAATATAGCTTAATAGCTCCAAATCTGTCCATGTTAATTTTGCGTTGCGGCCAATTGACAAAAAATTAATAATTATATCACTTGACGCATGCCCGATTCCTCAAGTAAAATCAGCTAAATACCTCGGAATATATCTCGATGGTAGGTTAATGTGGAAACATCGTGTGAGACAGAAAGCAGAGCAAATTAGACTCAAAGTCAAGCATCTGCACTGGTTAGTCGCAGGATACTCTCAACTTAATCTAAAATCAAGGAGATTAGTTTGCCACTCAATCATAAAGTGTATTTGGGGTACAAATATGGGGTTTCACTAAAACATCAAACGAACTAGTAATCCAATGCACCCAAAACAAAGTTCTACGATTATTTACCGAAGCCTATCGCTACGTAACCAATGAAGAGCTGCACCATGATCTCGGAATTAAATGGATAAACGAAGCGATCCAAGATTTTGCTCTAAAACATGAAACTAGGTTGTTAAATCACAATGTGGAATACAGCTACTGGACAACACCAGGAAATCAAAAGATTGAAGTGTTTTCTTAGCTTTAGCTTAAGTAGATTAGTTTTATTCTAATTCATGAAATACATACTGATGTATTAATCCCATACACGCTTTGTTTGTATATTAATACAAGTACAACAGAACAGTAGTAATAAATTTATTTGTAAATTAAGATTGTATTAAGCATATCGAATGTAAAATGTAATTAACAAAAAAGTATATGCTGCTGGATGAAAATATTGAATAATTTGAGTCAAAAGTAACAAATTAAAAATGCATTCAGCTGTGACCGTTACAATTAGAAATATTTAATTATTTAAATCCATGAAATATATGTTAAATTAAGAGTTGTTAACATTGTAGAAACTGGGAGACAGAGACTTGTTCAGATAGTTCGAAGGTTTAAATTTTTTATATGTTATTACAATTTAATTTACATTTCTTAATTTAGTAACTCCTTTTCGTTATTTACATAATTGCACTTTTATGTAAGGTTTATAGGATATATTTCCAAAATATAATGCTACTGTGACGGGAGTTCTTTGGTGGTGATAACAGTATCTTGAATGATGTGCTAATGTAGCCGGTATTTTTAATTGCGCATTTGAATGAGTTGGATATGGTTTTATTGCTCATCGACAGTGTCTGTACTGTGGCGGTTCAAATTCTTCCTCGAGGTTCTGCGTTGGATGGACTGCCATGTTCATTTTGTAATAAATTTTCCCGCAAGTATTAAACATATTTATTTCTTTTCTCACTATGCTCTTTCTATCAACATACATTAAAGCATTTAGGTAGACCGGGTCGGTTTAGTTACTCGTCCCTATAAACAAAATTAATCAAAGTTATTACGATTTACATGATTCGTAACACTTTTGTTCTGAAAGTGTAAACCACTAAGTAAATTACATTTTTAGCAGTTCGAAGTTTTAGTACAGCATGTCTGTATATTTCTAAATAATCTCCCTAAATCTCTATTTTTATCGACCATACTCTGTCCAAAATATTCTAGCTACTGCTTGTTGTCTAGACTTATAAATTGTTTGACAACTCGTCAGTGTAACAAAAGGAAGGAAGGAGTTGAAACGTGAACGAAACACAATGTATTAACAATAATATTTATTGCTATTTCTCGGTGGACCTTTCCTAACTATATTGGAATCATATATGATATCATATATAAAATATCAGGTCCCATACAATACATACTGACTTAGATTCAATAAATAAACTAATTATGATATCACTATACACGTATACGTCCATTTTTTTCATTCTAGCTTGAAAAGAAAGACTAAATGAAAATAAAAATGAAATTATTTAAACATAAAACAAATGTTTAAGGTTTATAATTAATAATTCAATCTACGAAAGTGCAATTAGATCTATCTTTTAGTATTTGAACAATGGTGTCGACTTGACCAAATATTATTTCAAAATAAATTCATTAATTAACAGTTTATTTTTGCTCCTCCTCTTATTATCTATGAAATAATGATGACAAAAAATCACTATAATATTCGTTATTATTATAATGAGATATAGCGTACTTTTTGTACCGCACGTAATTGCAACAATGACCAAAAGCTCAAAAATCATGTTATATCTCAGAAATTTGGATAGTGCGAAGTATTCCAAATGCGACGGATGAGACAAGTACCTAGATACGAGAAACAATGAATGATATATGCGCGAAACTAACATCTCAAATTAAAATGGTTTGCAGATCAGTATATGAAAACCAGATCCAAAAAGATGTAAATAAAAAAAGATTGGCAGTGGCTCCGCCGATAGCTAAAAATTTCAAATATTGATGTACCTTAATCATCATTAATAAGATATATATAATAGGTAAAAGAGTATGTAATAAAATGTAATAGGTAATGTAAAAATGAAAAATATAGGTTCCTCAATTATATTACGGGTTTATGTGTTTGCATTAACTCTTATATTCGCCTCAAAAACTCTGAAAGCTCTAAGTTCATGGCTTTCCATAACATCAACTGAAATTTTACACAATATATTTATTTTAGTACTATCAATATTAAGCCACTAATTTAGTAAATCATCTTTGTTAAATGTGCATTAAATTTGTTAAAAGCCATTAAGCATAGAGCTTTGCTGTTGAATCGCGATATTATTATCATCATTACCTACGCGCACATTCGTTAAAGAGATACATAAACTAATAATATAGAAATTAAAAGTTTTAGTTGTGGCGACCGCCACGACCCTTTAGGCCACCACCAATTCACCATTAACAACTACAAAGGTTGGCAACGCCGGTGGATTGGTACCATGCAGTTCTGGAGTATAAAAGGCCATCACGACGACGTCACGCTCTCTTTTCTTATCACCGTCCCCCTGTAACAGTACCACTTCCACAGCGCTACCGTACTTCCTTCACCTTAACCTAATATCCTGTCCATTCTCCCATCGACCACATGTATCAATCGTAAGTTAAAATAAACAACTTTGGTTCAACCAGTGTTTTTAGTTCCCGTGCAAATTCCTTCCAAAAATAGTAGTGAGTGTTCTGACAAATAATCGCAGCGGCAGCCACACATTTCGACCGACCGATCGACCCGACGAACATTCCTACAATTGGTGACCCCGACGTGATCAAAGTGCCTAACAGGTAAATCAACTCAACATAAGCCACTCGACAGGTGCTTGATACGTGCATGGAAGGATAGCACGAGGAACGGAACTCATCAACATCACGTGGTCGACGACATCCCACGAGACTAGCCTGATGGACGAAAACCACAGAAGCCCATCATGTATACCAGCAACACATGAGCACCCTCGCATCACGAAACGGGACACGTAACACATTTACAGGTACCCTCAAACAAAGCTAAACGCCTCAAGACGAACGACGTCCTGCTACAGCTCCGATGGCAGCTGATCCCGTAAAACTTCTCGCTCAGGTTGGGATCCCCATCTCATCAGCAGTCCCCGGGCGTTTGTTTGCGTGATTGCGGGTGCATTCCGGAACTTGCACCACATATAGGTACGTTCCACGGCTGTTCCACTAGGAGGGGAGTTATGTGGCGACCGCCACGACCCTTTAGGCCACCACCAATTCACCATTAACAACTACAAAGGTTGGCAACGCCGGTGGATTGGTACCATGCAGTTCTGGAGTATAAAAGGCCATCACGACGACGTCACGCTCTCTTTTCTTATCACCGTCCCCCTGTAACAGTACCACTTCCACAGCGCTACCGTACTTCCTTCACCTTAACCTAATATCCTGTCCATTCTCCCATCGACCACATGTATCAATCGTAAGTTAAAATAAACAACTTTGGTTCAACCAGTGTTTTTAGTTCCCGTGCAAATTCCTTCCAAAAATAGTAGTGAGTGTTCTGACAAATAATCGCAGCGGCAGCCACACATTTCGACCGACCGATCGACCCGACGAACATTCCTACATAGTTACTACAAAAACATGTACTAAAACCTAAATAAAATGATTATGTATATAAAAATCTAGGCAACTGTTTATACTGAAATAATACGATAATACGATAAGAACTAACTGAAATAACAAATTAAATTGCCAAGACAATATATTCACTTTATGATTTCAAAAAAGGCAAGAGGACCTATATTTCGAGAGAAGATTTGATCGCCGCTTAAAGATCTGGAACCATCATTTGCTGTAGTTCGCAATTGATACAAATAACTATTGTGCAGCTAAGACGATAATGGAAGAGGATAATCGAATCACTTTTGCCATCACAAATTGTACAGCAATATCAAGTGAACATTTATATGTGAAATAAGTTTTACCTCATTTCTAGATCAGAGTCTAACCTGATTAAGTTAAAAAAAAAGAGAATGTACCCACAAATTTTATATCTGAAATTGCTACAGATGATTAAAATTATATATGTTACCTTTTTTATATTCGCACTCGGTAATAAAGCCAAATATGCCTTCGTAAAGATGAGTAAACTCCTGCAATGTTAAGAAATAAATCAGGAAAATTATTTATACACTACGTTTTAGAATTATAAGCTCCTTGGGCAGGATTAAATTAGAACAACAGGAGAGAGTAGCAGTTAAAATATTTACTTAGTATGTCTGGTAAAAAGCCGAAAATGATATATCATGACACAGATCATGTTATATTATGATAACATATTGTCCCATACATCAGTGTTTTTTCTTCAGTACTTCTCTTCTAAACTTCTCCTTACTCATACACTGTGTAATGTACAAGAAACATTTACAAGGCGAAAAGTAAGCACTGCCTTGAAACTACAAACTTACATTCAAAATACCTTCAACGTATTTTTAAAAAACTTAAATAAAAGTTTGCCAATTATATCAGTATTGTTATTCTCAAAATTGTAGCTTTACCATCGTAAATAACAAAAAAATATAAAAAAAACTTTATCATACTCAGTGAAATAAGCGGTTTAACAATCAAAATATCAATTAGAAATGAAATAATATCGAATACATCACCGTCTGTCGAGCGAATGGTATAATTCGCGAAACGTTTAAAAAAATCTTTTTATTTCATCCCACCTTAATATTATTCGGAAATACTTCGAAATCACTCAGTTCTCCCCCGACGCCCAGCCGCCTCATTTAAAATTTAAAACCGATTTTTACGCCGTGAGGCGTGCCCACGAAAAAAACCGAAACGAAATGACAGACGGGATTGTATCGCTCCCATTTAGATTCGCGAAATCCGCTCGAAACCTGTTAATTCTTTCTACTTCTTTAATCGATAGTCGGCGGCATTCATGAAAAATGTTTCTGTGAACCAAAAGGTTGTTTTTGGTGCTGCTGAACAACAACCTTCTCGGGACTAGGTTATAGTTATTCTATTTTGATATTTCATCTTTGTACAAATCTGGCAAACCATCCGATATTGACGAAATATATAAAGTAGACGTCACGAAACGGTCTCGTGAACTTTCATTAGCGGTATAAACTGAATTACTCAATAATACTATGTAAAAAAACTATTATTGTATGTATCTACTTATTAACTATAATACACTAAAAACTTTGATTAACTAAGAAGCCAAAACAAGACCACATATTCTGTTGCATCTATTTATCTCTCCATATCAGCATCCAACTATTATTATGCAAAAGTATCATGTAGTCTACTCAAAGTTTCTTGTACATACGTCATCAAGATGTTTAATGTATTGCCTGCCGAAATTCCTGCCTGTAAATTCGTATTAGAATTAGACAATATTTTCCTTCTCAATTTATTCTAGTTAAAAAGAAACACAATGCTGTTAGATTAGTTCGAAAACATGAAGGATTGAGCCTGTTAAAGTCGTCCGATTATCAGAGGTATGCAAAATTCTTGAAAGCAATAGTGATAAGAGGTTATAACTCTAACCTTTAAACTATCGTTGCTGTATAATTAACTGTAGTTTTGAGATGTACTATAATGTTAAAATAAATTATATTTGATGACATTTTTGTTCATTCATTTTATTTATTTAGATTGGAATATTGTTGCATGCCAAAGCCAAACTGAAATAAAACTAAGAATTGATGCGGCAACATTGCGACGTTTGGACGTCACACATTTAGATGACGTATGTACAAAGTAACTTTGAATAGACTATACATTGAATTCACACAGCATTAGGCATATTATATTTAGAACACATTGTGGTTGCTTATTAATTCTAGTGAAAAGGCGACTTTAAATTAGAGAAAATATTGTTATATTATAAAACTAAACATAAAGTTAAGTCAGTGAAAATGAGACATAATAGATAACAAGTCATGGGCAACTAAGGAGATATTCCATGAAGGTCAGAACCTAATAAATTTTGAGAATAAAATAGACCGACCCATGAATTTTTCATCAAGAACTCCAATATGCCGAGAATAGAGCATTTTAATAATAAATAAACCATCAAAGGAAGCATTTTAATGTCAGTGATACCCTATAACAGTGTGCAACATCAGTATCATGTTATATACGCACGCGAGCAATTCAAAACAATATGTTCCTAAGACATTTTCTTCAACTTTTTTCACAATGAAGAAATAAAATTATTAGCTCTGAAATATATACGGTACACGTAAGACATATTATATGTATAAATAATATGAAAGTTACTTTTTCATTCATTTTAAATATTCTCTATATGCCAAGGAAAAAATCATGAATCAGTTCCATCAAAATTGTTATATAATTTATCTACTGTTGCCACTATAAGGCTAATTTGACACTTCGATAACCCTAAATCAATAGTTTGCCTCAAAATCAAACTCAATTTGAAAACCTTGACCCTCTTGTAATAATGAAAGGAATTGGATCTGGTGATATATTTCAATACTGAATGAATCCAATAGCAGATGTATATCTCGTTGCTAACAGCGTTTTCTAACATATATGCCTGACCTGATTCCCTAATTTTATCATATTATAATACTGATCTAAATAGTAACTACAATAAATTATAAACTATGCTTAAAGTGTTATTTCGACACAATTTATGAACTGGATTACATATTTTTCTGGCGCTTTATTATAAACCTTTTTTTCAAAACATTCATTTCAGATATTTTACAATACCTTCAATAGATATAACTTAATATCCGGTCACAAATATGTCGTTATACTAACTTTAAAAATTTGTATGGATTCTAAAAAGATACTATATAATAATTTTAGTATAAATGAGAGAAATAGACCATTAATTACCAAACCAGTTGGTCGATTCCAAAAAAAAAAATAAGGAAAAAATTCCAAATATTCTTCTTTGTTACGGTTAGAGTTAAAATATCGGGCGCAAAGGGAGAAGGGAGAAAGCTAGAATGGAAAAGAGAGAAGGGGAATGATCATGCATTAAGTGACCGGAAAAGAGTTAGCGCCTCTGGTGGCTCATAAACGTAGCAATGATTCAGATTTATAACAGAAAGGTATGAAGTTTCGCAGGTTTTCCCTGGTCAACGACCGGCAACGATATTATCTCCGAAGGAAGTACTTTGTTGATGGATACACAATGTTCCGCTTGTTGTTTCCATTTTAATTCTATTCCATTCCTCGAAATGTTGAGAGATCCGTTTTGTAACCGAATTAAATTATTTATATAAATTAAAGACATTCTTTTATTAAATTGTGTGGTTTCTGTAATTAAATAACTACATACAAATTAACTTTTATTTAGTTAATTCTTATTTATATATATTATAGGTATTTATTATATATTTTTTTGAATTATGCTATTTTATCAAGTTTTTACAGTCTGATATGTGTGTATTATAGCAAACAGAAGTTTCAAACATTTCGAATAATATATACATTCAGACAATGTATGAACCGAAATGTTGCCAGTGATGTCAAGTAAAGTAAAAGAAACTAAGCAGCGATCCAGTTTAATAATTCATGAGGGAACTTAATATTTCAAAGCATGTTTAAGCATATATATTGTAAAGTATTTGATGAAGTATCACAATTACACGTACTTATAAGTTTGTAAAGCTATTATTAAGATTAATTTCAAAATTACAATTTGTGAATTTTATTTAGCCAAATATCACAAGGTAATTTGATAAAATACCGCGTACACTTTTTAATTCTACAAAGCTGCTAAAAGTTTAAGAAAATCAAACATCCATCATCAAATGTATATAATTTAAACATCTTTTTATATTATAATTACCATTAACTATTGAACTGAATATTTGGATTGAATATTTTGGTAGTCCTGTCAAATACAGTTGCATTTTTATCTTCAAATTAACATCATAAGTTTTTTATGATTTTTTCCCAACTGGCGATTGGACTATTTTTTGGGTACTCTTTAGAGTTTAGTATGTCTGGAATATTCACTCACATTAATTCTATAAAATTTTTAGTATTTTTTTTTTAAATTATTAATTCAGTTACAGTCACTATCGACGAATCTATTCTGAGCAAATTTAGTTATCTGCCTTGAAAAATCCCAGTTCAACTTGTATTTTGTTCATTGGTAATATAAACCAATTTTTTAACTGACACATATAAAATAGTTAATCCAAGTCACAGCGTGTTAAAAAGTTTAAACATGGAATGCGGAAATGCTCGTTAGGAAAGGGTAAGAAAGGGGTTAGGAAGGTAGTAATGAGTTTTTATTTCTGGTAAAATCTTAGTAATCTTACTTTTAATTTTAAAATAAATGTATTTTTAATAATATCTCTATAATATATTATTATTATAAATCAATATTTTTGTGATTCTTTATTATAGTCATCTAGCCTATTCGCGTATTGTTAGCATTGGGACATGAACTTTTTAATATATGAATTGTTGGCGGAGTTACTAAATCCAGTATTGGATCACACTTGTAGAGCTACATTCAGAACTCCGTTTTTCATTCGAGCTGATTCTAAAAAATATGATAAAAGAATGCAATAAATTAATTGTTACATATAACGTGAATCTTACCTCAGTCAACCCGAATCGCGTCGTTAGTTTCATTTGGTTTGGGTGATGACTGAAGTTATACAATCTTTCGGCGGTAATAAAAGTATTCTTCCGCAGCTTTCCGACCATTTAATGTCTGCTTTTTCGGTTGGTAAGTTCGCTCCACTGAGCGGATCGCCACCCGATCTCCCCCGTCCCGATACCGGCACCGAAAACTTGGGGAATATACATGTTTAAGTCGCATTAACGTCGAGGAAAACCCCGTCGGAGGTATCATTAAGACGAATGGCGTGTAACCGAAAATCACGAACGTATTCCGGCAGTCGGCGGATAATTCGAGTTCCAGCGAAATCCCGCAATTTTAACATCAATATTCCACCTGTGTTTCTGCGAGTTGGCCGCCACCGCCGCCGCCACCGGTTCGACGGTACGCCGCGCGTCCGCGCTCTTTTTATTGTAACACGGGACCTAATTTCGTTAGGTATATCTCAAATGTAATATTAGCTACCGACAGAAACTTGTGTATATTGGTTGTTCCATCGGTCGGTTCGGGTTAATGCCGGACAGAAAACCGAAATTAAACTATGGCGCTCATCGAATATAAAACGGACGATCGTTCAATTATTATTATACACGGTTCTTCGCCTAGGCTATTTCTTCGTTTGTTTTTCGTAATTATATTAAATGTTGACATTAATTTAAAGGATTTTTATTACATTTTTTAAATACATTATTACTAGTCGTTGCCGAGTAACCTATACTTTATCTTAGTAACTTAAATCTATGTATATATTTATGATAATCCATCGGCCCTATTTCAGCCCCTGTTGTAATAATATTTATGTATTAACACTCATGTTTTTCCATTAAATGTACCTCGTTACACTATATAAAATCAAATTGTTTGATTGTTTCGAGTCTGTGTCCTGTTCTGGTATCATTCAAGAGTTGATACTAATAATTGTGATTTTCTTCCAATTAACCTTTACATTTTCTTATATTTTAAATCTAATTTTTTCCTTTTCTTCTTTACATATGCTTTCCAGCAAAGTTTTGCATTAAGATTCATCCGTGATACTTAGCGTTGTTCCTATATAGAATGATATATAGTATTATTCATAGTTATTTGTGCTTATGCAGTCTGATTAAAATACGTTAATTGCACATGCACTTACATAATTTTGTTAATTTTTATTTTCCAGGTTTGGGTGCAATTATATCCTATCCTAGTTCCTCTCCTATCGTAATATTTTCCATTTGTGGATATCACATGTGGCATATCACATGGTAGGTAAAGAATTGCCCCAACACATCCTTTTACGGTACACCTGCTTTAGATTGTTGTATTGTAGAGTAAGCTTCCTCTTATTTGACTCAAAACATTCTGACTGTAATGTAAAATTTAATAGTTCAGTGTAATGTTACGGTAAAATTTTCTGTAACTTATGACCGTCATAACATAACTTATCGAAAGTTTGTGCTGCATCTAAGAATATAGCTAAACATACCGTTTTACCTTCATAGACCTTTGCGTTTACGCCTGTTATTTATTTATGAGTAAACATATTTGGTCCTATTTTCTTCAACCTACAACTGAAGACCATCTATTGTAGTCGATAACTATTCTGGGTTATGATTTCACTTGATTTTAGCAGTTTATTATAAATCACACCTAATGTTAACTGAAAGATATTTTTATTAATTTTTATTATTCAGTTTCTAAATATTGGAACTTTGTGAAATCGTTTCCGGACTGGGGCCTTTATGGACTAAAACTAGCCAATGGTTTGCACAGATTGTGTCTTTAGACTGTCTGATATTTTTTATCCCTCTATATATTACCCTCTTAATTTCTTCTATATATACTTCCTTAGGCTCATAGGAAATCTTTTACAGATATGTCATTTAGATCTTTAGGGGATGCCTTGCAATGTTGGAGTTAACGGCTTGAATATAACATTGGTATTATTACATTCTTTAACAACCTCCCAATGTGACGTTGTTTATCTGATACTTTGTCTTTGTACAGTCTTATTTATATAGATTCTGGTTCGGTATAATGAAAGCTCTATGTTTTAATAAATTCAATATGACACTCAATTCAACATACACCTTCAACTGTGATGTATGTGCTGGGTATCTGAGAGCTGTGGGTGTTTTTCAACGTTAGAATGTTTCTTACTTGGAATAGTTATTACAGCTTCAGCTGCGATACTTTTGCCCAAATTCCACCTAACTGCACAAAGGAATGCTTCGAGTAACTGCGATGAATTCAAAAACGCACGATCGCAAAAGCCTTATGATCTCCCCAGAATCCTACCAAATGTACGTTGCAATATGTGAAAAGGTTGAGAAAACAAAAACTATTAATTTACTTTTTTAGTTGACGGAAGGAAGAGGCATTCTGAGCGTAAATACTGATAAAAATCATCATCACGTCTATTTTTAGATATCTCAATCGTAAAAAAAAATCTTAAACACAGATTACCCCTCAGTCCACAGTGCAGTCTGTAGCCGGTACTGTACTAGTTATATAATATAACATATATATGTCTGTATTTGTTAGTTTCCTGTAATCAACTTAATATTATATTTATCCAGTGCTCTTTCATTTGTTGTAACATACACTTAATTTAAGCTGAGCTTAAAAAAACGGTATTATGACAGCATTATAAGCGACTATGTCGGCAAGAAAAATACCTATCCGGTAAACTCTGTATAGTAATTTATGACACCTTCCTATTTTTGCTATTTTTAATTTATTATTTGCTTTAGCATAAGTACTCCCAATACTCCCAGTACTCGCAATATTTGAAAATATGCTGTGTAGCAATAAACAACTGTATATTAACAATAAAATTTCATGTATACATATTTTAAGCTACAAACTTGCTACACTTAACCACTAAAATTAATCATTGATTAAATGTGGCTGGTCCTTAATTAATAACTTGATTGATAAATGGTTTTGTTCTAATCTATAGTGCCTACGATCAGATCCTAAAAAACTAAAGCCATGATCTATTGTATCTCGATAAGTACTAGTGAATGGTTATCAGGTGATGGTATGGTTATTTCGTGAAATGATGCAGAAAATATTCATTTAATTAATCAAGAATACTAAATATAAAATTGATATCATATGAATATAAGGTATATTATTTTCATATTCAAAACTACAGTAACGCTTCAAAATGTTGTCTTCAACATATTGATGTAGTACTTTCAATCCATTTGGGTTCGTTCCCATTTAAGGCAAATATTTTCAAACTCTCAATTTTTCAAAATATTTGGTGCTCATCTGCAAGTTTCATATGATCTTAAATTGAGTTTGTAACAACCGCTACAGAAATGGAACCCATAAACATTACATGGTTGACGTTATCCCACGAGACTAGCCTGATGGACGAAAACCGCAGAAGTCCATCATGCATAACATCAACACATGAACACCTCTGCATCACGAAACGGGACACGTATCGACGTCCTGCTACAACTTCGATGGCAACTGATCCAGTAAAACTTCTCGCTCAGGTTGAGATCCCCATCTCATAAGCAGCATCCCTAGACGATTCATTGCGTAATTGCAATGAATGTGCGGGTACACTCCGGAACCTGCACTACATAGAGGTATATTCCACGGCAGCTCCACTAGGAGGGGAGTGATGTAGCGACCGCTACGACCCTTTAAGCCACCACCACGTTCACCTTCAACAAAGTCAAAGGTTGGCAACGCTGATGGATTGATACCATACGGTTCCCAGCTATAAAAGACCACCACGACGACGTCTCGCTCTCTTTTCTTTTCTTTAACCCCTTGTAACTGTACACTTCCACAACACCACCGTACTTCTTTTGCCTAACCTAATATCCTGTCCAATCACCGGTCGACCACATGTATCATTAAATATCGAAATAAACAAGTTTTATTCAACCAATGTTTTCAGTTCTAGTGTGAATTCCTTCCAGAAAATAGTAACGACTGTTCGGACAAACAATCGCATCGACAGCCACACATTCCGACCGAAGAGACGAACATTCCTACAGGTTTAAGACAAATAATTAGTACAATGTGTTATCTTCGAACTATCTTTAGTTCTTTATTATTAACATTAAAACCTGACAATCAATAACTGTCGGAACTATAATTAACAGTAAGCAAAACACTAAATAACGGTGTTTAACAGTCTCTAGTTATAGTTAATAATATATGATATTATGAATAATGAACTCCTTAATCATAACTTCATTTTGTATATCTTTGTTTCATTATATAGCATATCCTGTTATTACATGTGTTGTTTAATAGAAACAACCACAACATATATAGAACGACTTGAAGTTGAGCAAAATCTTATAGGTTTGTTTTTAATAAGCCTCGTGGCTCACTCTTTTGCAAATTTCAGCTAATAATTAATAATTTACAACAATGAAAAAGTTGCGTTTGGACAGTGATTGAAAATATGATATTTAAAACGCTTGGAGATCAAAAGAGCTCACAGTTAAGTTCATGGTATATCAGCTCTTACTATTGCAACTAATTTGAATTGGTTATAAGAATAAGTGAGTTTTAAACGTGATTTTTCAGTATGAATTGATTCATCGCAATAACTTTATTTACATTAAACGAGGAAGGCATCTCAACAAATGTCTCTTTTGCTTTCTTTCCAAAACATTACTTTTTAAACGACTTTTAAAATGATAAAAAAATATTTACATATATAATATATTTTTAAAAACCTACCTAAAATATTCCGAAGAATTAATTGAACGATTTCCGTACGTCCTCAGCAAAACGAGTTTTAATTAACTTACATTTAACAAATAAGTTTCCTAATTAAATCGAAAAAAGTTTAAAACTCCACATTTATTAACAATAATAATGATTATAACAATGACATTAACAATCCCATTTCAATTCGAGCCCGGAGGAGAAAAACATTTTCATTCAAATCCAACCCACCCCGTCCGACACGGAAACTATTAAAACGTCAGTCGCCGGTGGAAGCGGGGTCGAGGGTGACGCCGAGCGAATTCTCTCTCTCTCTCTCTCCGTCCCTTCGCTTAAACTTTTCTATAAAATGATTAGATGAGTCACGGAACCAAGCCGACCGGAGCCCCTCTGCCCCGTCCTCGCATTGACACAATCAAAGTTGGT
Source organism: Rhynchophorus ferrugineus (assembly GCF_030347505.1). NCBI lineage: Eukaryota > Metazoa > Arthropoda > Insecta > Coleoptera > Curculionidae > Rhynchophorus > Rhynchophorus ferrugineus. The sequence continues at coordinate 80,458,807 of NW_027472580.1, read as the reverse complement.
TAATTTCGAACTTGCCGATTGCATGCGGAAAAGTCGGGTCCTAATAGCTTGTATAAATACCGGCGCCCCAGAACTAAAGTAAGTTTTGATTCATTTCGGCGACGGTTTTTATTACTTTTTAAGTGAGTTCAATTTAATGGCATCCCTGGTAATTAACGACCGAAAACCCTCGCGGCATATGCCGCTGTTGCTAGTTCCAGCACATCTCCAGCTGTTTGAATGTCGGGTACGGGGAGGTCGTCGTATAAATCCTGGAATCCTGCAGCGCGTGGCCGGTTTCCCCCAGAACAATTAAAAACTAATTTTTTGTTAATATGATTTGGTATATCAGTTCTGACAAGGACGTAATTTAATTTTAAAGGAGATTCTGTAATCAGGTATTACTTTTAATTATGTGTTATTGTGCTCATAATTACTCAGGCCAGTAATAAAGCTCGATACATGAGTTCCTCAATGCGAAAAGCCTGGTAGAACCTATTAACATCTGTGATTCCTTGTGAAAATATAATTAAATCGAACCATTTCTAAAAGGAGTCATAACCGATGCTTGCAAAGCCAGTATTGACAGCTACGAAGATGATGTGATGTGAACACAACTTTGGTGATCCATCAAAAATTATGACAGCTTGGTTGTGAAAGTGGTGAAGGGTGCTTAAATATATCTGTTCAAGTGCAGATAAGATAAACGTTGAATTAAATTTTTTTCTGTGCATTTTCTCTCTTCTTTTTGCAAATAAATCGTCAAGTACCTGGTTTTAAATGATTTGTTTATTTACACAATTATTTAAATTAGAAATACAAAATAAGAAGATATAAGATTAGATTGATAGGGTTAAAATACTTGCAAAGTGATACAAGGTGGTAATAATAAAGAATACACTTTAAAATATATTATTGGTAAAACGTTTGAACAATGGCTGTTGGAATGTGAAATAATTAGTTGAATAAGCTCTTCTTCTTGGATTTTTTGGTAATGGTTCAGAAGTTTGAATCTAAGACTTTTTTCCGTCCCCTGATTTTGTACGATCCTGAGGAGGAAAAGGCTCACTCTTTCATAGACAGAACACGAACGCTTCTAAATAAAAATATAAATTTCTAACATTATTTAAATTATTATAACCATTTCTTTGATTGCTTAAGTGCCACCGGATTTAAACTGCGATTATATTTTACCCTTTTTAAGCTCTTCGTAAATCTGGGTCGAGATGAACAATTGTTTATATATATTAAAGCTAATTTGCTGTAAGTCATTGTAAATTTTTTGTCATTTACTAAATAGGTCGTAAATTTTAACTTAATGTAAGCTAATATATTATACTCTAAGACCGCCTTAGACTATTATAAAGGTACATATTTCAACATATAAATAAAGACAACATCAAACAATAAAGAGAGTATTGATAGTCACAATATCACCCCCTGATTATCTCTTACTCAAATCTCTGCAGAAATATCTTACTAGAATAAAGCTGCTTTCAACAGAAAACATTGTAAAAAATTAAAATGTTTAATCAGAAACCATGGCTTTTTTATCGACAGAACCATGACTCGTGAATTTTTTTATAAGATAGAAAGAAGGTAATTAGAAACTCAAGTCGAACGAAACCAGTAGAAAAAGGTAATCCTAAAGGACCATTGTCAGTCGATAGAAGTCATTATGGAAATAGATATCTGACAAAATAGTATATAATAAGCTACTTCGACCCAAAAAATATCACAATTAACTCAGTCGTTAACATGTTGGCATATATATTTAATGTCTATTTCAAACTGAACCATATTCCGGAATGTCTTGGAGGAGGTTGCTCGAATAGTTATGCTTAAAAAACCTGACAAACTGGCAAAACAAGTTGGATCTTACAGGCCTATTTGGTTGCTACCTGCAATATCAAAATTATTTGAGCAATTTCTATTAAAACGTATTAAACCATTTATAGAAATACCAGATATCCAGTTTGAATTTCGAAATCACCACTCGACAATCGACCAAGTGCATAGAGTAACAGCGGTTGTAGAAAAGGCATTCGAAGAAAAATAAAACTGCTCGGCAATATTCCTGGACGTCTCACAAGCTTCTGGCCGGGTATGACATTTGGGATTAATGTACAAAATGAGCAAATTGCTACCGCGGAAATACTCTCGACTGCTGGAATCATATCTCTTCAGAAGAAGATTTAGAGTCTCGCATTCCACAGAGTAGTGTTTTTGGACTACTCCTATTTCTGCTATATATTGCTGATATCCCAACAACAACAAAAAAGCAATACTTGGAACATTTGCCGACGAAACAGTTATCATAGCAAAAGATATACCTTTATCTAAGGCTGTAGAAAAAGTACAAGTAGCAGTTAGCAAAATCTATAAATGGACTAGATCTCTCCATGTTAATTTGACGTTGCGGCGAAATGATATTAACATAATTATATCACTTGACGGATGCGCGATTCCTCAAGCAAAATGAGCCAAATACCTCGGATCTAAGTAAGGAATCTAATACCTAAGTTCTACGATCCATTACCAATGCGTATCACCACATAACCAACGAAGAGTTAGATACCCGAAGTTATCCAAGATTTTGCCTTAAGACACGAAGTAAGGTTTCTAAATCACACCAACGTGGAAGCAATATAGCTGCTGGATAACACGCAAGAAATCAGAAGATTGAAGCGAATCAAACAGCATGAACTTGATTAGTGTATAAGTGTATTAACTTTAGCTTAAGTAGATTAGTTTAATTTTGATTTAGGAAATACAACAGAACATTACAAATACATTAATGTTAAATTAAGATTGTAGTAAGCATATCTAATGTAAGATGCAATTAATAAAACAAAAGTTAACATCTGTGAAGGTGTTACACTAACAAGTGCATTTGTCGAAAACATTCCAAACCGTATACTATAAGTATTCGGCATTGTCCTATATACAACTGCAATTTATAATAATCATGCTTTATATTTTTTTATACAGCTTTTACCTTGTGTATGTAAGTAATGTATTGAAATTGTATTTTAAACAAAAATTTTGGCACTGGAAACTGTTCAAACACAAAGCCAGGAGGCAGTGCAATCATATAACTAGCTTCATTAGTACATTCGAAAAGTAACTCCATCAGTCCTAAACTACGAACAAGATTATTACCTTTCATTTGCCCGTCAGTATAAAAGCTTTTTATTTGTGAATATAAAATGTAAAACTTAAAAAATTAATTATATAAGTTCGCAGAACACTGTTTCGTTTTTCATTTTTCTTAAACAGTTTTAATCCATCATCTTTTTTCCTATATTCTGGTAGAACCACAATTACCTCACTATGCTGTAACTTTCAAGATTTTTTGGCGAAAATGTAAACCAAATAATATTCTTCGCATATTATTATTCAAGTCGTGAATTGTTTTTCGCCAATTGGTGTCGAATAGCAACTTTGCCACAGAAAAAATAATCTAGCGTTGTTAAATCACACGATTATGAAGATCAATTCATAGCTTCAAAACATAAAATTGAATGTGCACAAGACATTTCCTTCAAGAATTAACTGTGACACGAGTTGTATAACATGCTGTATGACAGCTCCTATCTGTACCGATTTATCATTGACCATAAACGTATTTCCATTATTTTGTGACATTTTTAAAAAGTCTAAAACATATTAAATTTCCATTTAGCGTTTTATAAAATTTGAAAAAAATGTGAGAGATTTCATTGGTTTTAACAGCTACAGTAATAGACATAATTCACGTATTTATTGGTTTTAACGTTACATTCTACTAAAATATGTCGACCAGCATATATATGTTTTACTAATTTTTAATAAATGAATTGATGAATTAGACTTTTATATCACATGATGTGGTTTATACACCACCCGCGACCCCTATTATCTTCTATTCCAGGTTTGGTAAGTATCGATTTCATACGAAAGAGCTTTCATTTTCTCGGCTTCACACTTTACGACACAGATGGCGCATAATAAATGGCTATTACTATTTTACTATTTTTTCTGGATTTTACAATATAATATTATATCCTTATATATATATATATATATATATATATATATATATATATATATATATATATATATATATATATATATAATATATATATATATATATATATATATATATATATATACAAATATATATATATATATATATATATATATATATATATATATATATATATATATATATACAAATATATATATATATATATATATATATATTGTACATATTTATATATATATATATATATATATATTGTACATATTTATATATATATATATATATATATATATATATATATATATATATATATATATATATATATATTGTACATATTTATATATATATATATATATATATATATATATATATATATATATATATTGTACATATTTATATATATATATATATATATATATATATATATATATATATATATATATATATATGTACAATAATTACTAAATAAGGACTTAAACAGTTTTAGATGTAAACAACATTTATTATTTTGTTACTCTAAGACCGTTCAATAATTTGTTGATTCTCGAAAACACTTGACGTGTACGATTTTGCATCTACTTTAGTAGTCAATCATTTAAACGTTGAAAGTTTCAGTATAGATTTGCCTGCAAAATGTATAAAAAATTTATCAATGTATATTTGAAATTCGTCAGAGTGTCAGAGATAAATAAATATATATATATATATATATATATATATATATATTGTACATATTTATATATATATATATATATATATATATATATATATGTACAATATTGATAAAGATTACCCAAAAACATTCAATCATATGAATATTAAAAATATATTGCAGAATATATACATTTAATTTTATATAATTACTAAATAAGGACTTAAACAGTTTTAGATGTAAACAACATTTATTATTTTGTTACTCTAAGACCGTTCAATAATTTGTTGATTCTCGAAAACACTTGACGTGTACGATTTTGCATCTACTTTAGTAGTCAATCATTTAAACGTTGAAAGTTTCAGTATAGATTTGCCTGCAAAATATATAAAAAATTTATCAATGTATATTTGAAATTCGTCAGAGTGATGTTATTTCTTATAAATTTATATGAAATAACCAGGACTAATAGCCAGCAAACTAAAAAATGTTACTCTAACACTCTATCACTCAACAATACCGGGCCTGACTATTAAAGAACAAATTTTATGCAAAATACCAAAGTATTCCGGCCTTTCATCCGCATTTTCTTCTTAGAAGAACGCAGCTCCAGATCTTGCTTACTTGCGTTCCGCGAGCTGAACTTGTTGAAAACTTGAGCCGTTGAAAAACCGTAATTAGCACCTCTTTTTCGTATTTATATTTTTTTTGTTATTTTTATTGGATTAAATAAATATTAATCTAAGTTTCTCATTGAACATCAGCTAGTTTGAAATGTAATTATTCAAAACTTAAACTACATAAATGATGTTTTCTCTGGTAATTTCATCTTTTTAACTTCTAGCTGAATACCATTGACTAATATATTCTGAAATATAAAATATCAAACAATCTAATGATCAAGTTCTTGCTGTGATATAAAATTCTACCTGTGATTAAATCAAATTGTGATAAAAATAGTATACAAATAAACACCTCAATAAATTTTTTCGAATGTTTATCCTAGAAAGTTATTGTCGTTTTGACTAATCTATGTAGAATCTAGAGAAATACTTAATGCATAGTCAAGACGACAGGACAGTCCTATTGTTGCCACAGTCACGAGTTCGAGTCCTGCTGAGGCAAGGTTGAAAATGTATGTTAGTGATTGTTTATAATTGTTATTGTCCAAAAGCTAAAAGTATAAAATCCGACAATCTCAGTCATGCCAGTAACCAAGCTCGGTAAGGCCAGATCTCTTCTGGATTATCCTAAGTCGGTCACTCGCCAGTCGGTAGACTTAATGCCGACTACTGAGCGTGGAGCCTACGTTAAGCAATAGGTTCAGACCATAACACTAATTGGTACAAAGAAAATTTTAAAATATAACAAAAAAACTATTACAAGTGAGTCCGCTTCAAGTTTCACAATTGATGTCATTACGATGCTATTTGATGCGCATTTTTATTTTTTACAGAAGTAAACCATTCCTTCATCAAAATTTAAGCTTTTAAAAAATGAAATGTGCAGACTTTTAAATTACCAATTATCTTTTTTGACAGAAATCATTAGAGAAAAAAATTATCCATCTGGTTCACGAATGCTCTGTAACGTAGAAAATATTATTTTTCAAAATATCCACGCGACCTTTCTATATGAGCAGTGCCGGCATAATGCAAAAATATATAAAAGGGAGTATGTCTTATGTAAAGGCAATTCTTCTTGAACTTCTTATAGAATTAAGCAATATCCAAAATATTTACAATAGCGTATTTTGAACTATCAATATTTGGAACAGACTTCTGCCACTAACATTATAAAACCTTGATGACGTATTGATAAAACAAAATAAACAATTAATTAACAATTAATACTATACAAGCATTATTAAGTTAAATATTTCAGGGAAACGATGTTTTAATACACATTATATATGAACTTTAGCTCTCCATACGTTAAGTATGCCAAATTTCACACTTACGAACATTTTACTTCACTTATTAATAATGTATATAGAAATAGGCAGACCTAAGCACAAATAGCTGCCACATCCAAGTCTGCAATAAGTCAATTAAAAAATTAAAAGTATTTCATTGATTTCTACAAAACGAAACATAAATAATAGTAGGTATTTTTTCACCTGTCACCAATATGACCGGACTAGATATATGACACCTTTTACTAAAATTACATCGGAATTGTTTTTCGAAAGATTATAGCATTCTCTTAATTGATTAGCCCTCTTCCAGATAATTGATTGATTAGCCCTCTTCTAGGTAATGTAGAAAAAATTAGTAACTCTATCTTACGTTGTCATCAAATCAATTAGTTACAAAGAACTACGTTGTCAATAGGTTTTCAATTATATTAACTGGAAAATTATAGTACATAGATAAATGTTCACGATTGTAAATAACTGTTAAGTTATGTGATTACAGTAAAAAGAGTTGTCATTTATATCAGAGTATGTCATATTTGATCCCACTGACGTTTTCCCTTTAGATTTTTTAATTTATATTCATTTTTAAATCTTAATACTAATTTACCCACCTATTATCAATATTTGGCATTCCTCAACCTCGTTCTTTTTTTTTATAGTCTTTGGATATGGAATACTTACTAATATATTTAATTGATAGGAAACGAATTTCTTTTCAATATGGAATCGACATGCAAAAACACTTAGTTACAATTTAACAGGTCAATTGAAAAGTCTCCGGCCTACTAAAGTAAAACACATTTTTTTTGCAAAATTAGTTTTTTTTATTCAACATAATTCCCTTCAAAGGTGATACACAGATTATAGCGATCCTCCAAGTATTCGACACCATTTTTGTATTGCGATTTGTCCTTTGCTTCAAAATAGGCCTCAGTTTCGACGAGCACCTCTTCGTTCGACAAAAATGTCTTCCCAACGAGCATTTTTTTTGAGATCTGAGAACATGAAATAGTGGCTGGGGGGCAAATCTGGGGAATACGGTGGATGAGGAAGCAATTCGAAGGCCAATTCATGGATTTTTGACACGATGCATTGTCTTGGTGAAGCAACATTTTTTTCCAAATGCGACCGTTTTTAGACGGTTTCGTCCTTCAGACGGTCCAATAACGCTATGTAATAGTCGCTGTTGATGGTCCTTCCTTTTTCGAGGTAGTCAATGAAAATTAATCCATGCGCATCCCAAAATACAGACACCATAACCTTGCCAGCCGACTGTCGTGTTTTCCCACGCCTTAGAGCGGGTTCATCTTGTGCAGCCCACTCGGATGACTGTCGATTGGACTTTAGAGTGAAATGATGGAGTTATGTTTCATCCATTTTCACATATCGATGCAAAAACTCGGGTTTATTACGCTTGATCATCTTCAAATACTGCGCCGAATCATCAACTCGTCGTTGTTTTTAGACAAAAGTGAGCTCGCGTGACACCCACTTTACACAGAGCTTTCTCATACCCAATATTAGTGAATAATATGATGTACACGTTCAGTTGATATCTTTAGAGTGTCTGCTATTTCATTCAGTTTTAATTTACGGTCATTCAAAATCATTTTATGGATTTTTTAAGCGTTTTCTTCGGTAACAACCTCTTTTGAGCGTCCACTGCGTTCTCCGTCTTTGGTGCTTATTTCACCACGTCTAAACTGAGCATACCAATCCTTGATAGTTGTTTTTCCTGGGGCAGTGTCCGGAGACTCGGAATCGAGCCGAGTTTTTGCTTCAACAGTATTTTTTCCCTTCAAAAAGCAATATTTTATCAATACGCGAAATTTCTTTGTATCCATTTGTTTCACAATAACAAAAGTTGTTTCACTCAAAATGCTATGATTCACAAACCAATGATCCGACAACTGTAAAATTTATACACGCATCTTTTGAGGGTTAGGGCTAACTAAAAATAAATTGATTTAATTCTAGTGGCGCCATCTATGTGTCAGGCCGGGGACTTTTCAATTGCCCAAGCAGTTTAATTCAAATCGCATACGGTATTGTAATTTCTGGGTCCTAGGTAGCCCATGCCTCTTCGTCTATTGAAAGCAAAAAAATTTTAATCTTTAAAAACACTACAATAACTGGATTAAAATTGGATCATCTCTTTTCGCAACCTGTAGGCTTCACCTAATATAGATTGAAGTGTTATGTTAACTACAATTATCTTCTTCAGACATGAAAAAACATTATTATAGAGATAGAGAAAAATAAGAAATCAAGAGACATTAGAATAAAAACAGATGATTTAAATATATGGAATAATACAAATACACAAATAAAAAGATTGTTAAATAATTAAAATACATAGTTAATTAGTAAAGCTTCAAGGATATAAGTATTATCCTCAAGAAGATGTTTAGATGTTTGGTTTGTTGAATCAGTTTGAAATAAGCCAATCTTAAACAGTAACTAATCATTTAATCAATAATCATCAGTATAAGTGATTTCGCAATGCGTTGAAAACAACCAGACTATTGTCCCGATCATAGACGTTGATGCCCATGTAAGAATAAATTGGAAATTGATTGAATAAATTGTGTAAAGAGCCTACTGTTGTTTATCAAGATGTAGTCTAGCGCTTTATTATAAAGAATTCAGCTACAGTAGTTAGAGACAGGTTGAAAAAATATATGTTAAGTAAAAACGACAAGGAAAATCCGTTAAAATTATATTTTTCCGAAAAAAAACTTTATTTCCATCCTTCACATCATATGGATATCATCTGATCTTGGACTATATATGGAATTAGCGCAGTTATTTCATTTCCGCTAAGCTTTAATAGAGCATTATCGCGTGTCACTCGAGGTAGACATGATGTCAGGTTGTTGTGTCCGGTTTTTATTAACATTCAGCATAGTTCTGTTCCTTTTTCCTCCCGAGACAAAAAAGTATCCGAAACTTGGCACCGTTTTCAACCTCCTGTCATGGTTGATCATTGCCGCCACCATTATTGGAGGACCATTGACAATCGTTGTCAAAGACTCTCTCTTCACAACCATACCCACAAGCTCCAAAGTAGTCTACGACATCAGTTTACTGTTTTTATTTATGAGCAACATCTGTATATCTTTGGTGGCAATATTCAAGAAAAACGAACTGAGAGAAGCTATGAATGAACTGATAAAAACCACCTCATACTGCAAACGTTTCAATACATACTTTTCCGTGTTTCTTTTCATTCTGATCGTGAATACATTCTTCATCATATTAACACAGCTGAAGAGAACCAAGGACGAATATTATCGTTTAACAGTGTTTGTTGGTGAAGGATTCATGACTTGCAGGATAGTCACTTATCTTTTTATTATATTTTTACTAATTAACAGTGCCAGGAGGAAAGCAAGACGCTTCAACGAAACTTTGCTAAAAAGTATTTGTCACAAGAGATCGAGGCTAATCTATAACAACATAAGTGACTTCGTGGAAAAAATCAACAATTTATTCGGAATAACGTTGCTTTTGATTATTTATTTTTTTATATCGAATTTTTTAAGACATGCCGTTTATATTAGTTTAAATTATACTTCATTCTTGATAACCATTGTTCGAGGTCTGTGGATTATATCATATGGGGTGAGTAGTATATATATAGCTAATATTTTCGATTTGTATATTTTGTAATAGTTTCAGGCAATTTATTTAGCACATGTAGGCGATGACTTATCAAAAGAAACAAAAATAACCATCAGTACTTGTTATAAAATGATACACAAGGCATATTTTATGGACAACTACGGATATAACGACATCTATCTGTTGGCGCAGGAAGCGTCACACAGGAAACTCACAGTTTCGGCGTTCGGTTTCTTTAATATCGACAACACAATGATTATGTTTATTATGACAAATTTATGCACTTACCTTATTGTAGTTTTGCAAGTTTTACAGAAAAACATGTAGGAAATATTAGTATGAACAATTTAGATAGGGCAATAAATTTAGTAGCTTAGAGCAATCAAGACTAAATCGCTTTCGGACAATTTTAAGGAAATGTATTTAAACATTATTATCATAGAAAAAAATTATTATTTATATTAAATAAATAATCAAAGCTTTTTTATATGTTGCTTGTGCTACATTATATATTATAATAATTTTCTCAAAAGTACTTTAAGAAGCGTAAAACGTTAATCTGTATCGTAATTTTCTGCATAATTTTGTTGTGTTATTTTCTTAGTAATAGGCTTTTTAATTAAAAACAACATATTTAAATATTGAGATTTTCCTTTTTAAATGTTTCATTAAAAATACTTGTCATCAAAACTGTTATTATTCGCTAACCACCAATCCTAAACTTTTTAAATCTCTTTTTATTCATTCTCATGGACATTTGAACTTAAAAATACATCAAATCTTTGATTAAGTAACAAACATTTTATTTTTAATATCTTCATAAGAATCTAAGTGCAATAGTTATCAGTTAAAGCAACATATTTGATCAGCTGCTAATAATTTTGTAGGTTATTTTTCTAAAACCAACTTTTAACGTATCTCCCTAATGTAAAACTGAAATTAGCAATATAACTTATTAGGAAGTATTTTACACTATTTTTTAACTTTACCGCAACCGGTAAATTTTAGGTACCCCAGAGTTTAGAGAATTTAGACGACCAAATTTTTTGGCACAAGAATGTGCACTCTCCAAACGTTCTACAAATGAGACGAAATCGCAATCATTGTCACAAAACTGTAACAACTGCAATAGATTTATTTCTTACGAACAGTAATGTCACGATTCAAGATAATCCTGCTGGATAGAGAGATTCAACATAATGCAAATGGAAGATGCAGCTTTTGTGCCAGATCACGGTATAGAAAGACTAAAATATCGTGTAGTGCATGTAAAAATCTATTTGCGATGTCCACCGAGAGTAAAATATTTTTATATTCTGACTGTAAAATAATAACTTAAACGCAAATAATAATTTAATGTTAAAATTAAAATATGTTCTTAACAATATATAAATTGTACAAACTGTTAGATTTTTTATTTTATAACTTTGCAAAAAGCCATGCATAATTTACGTAAGTTATTGAAGTGTTACAGTGGGGTATCATAGTTACCCCACCTTGTCTCAAATTCAATTTTTGTAGCACGGCTGCGGAAAGGTTAAAGCGCATCCTAAACTGGAATGGAATGGATTATGGAATCTATGTGCAAAATGTGAAAAAAAAATCCTTAATTTCAAAACAAAATAAAGACAAAACTTAAAATTTGAATATACTCAATGTCTTTAATATAGTTGATGCCTGTTTGGCTGAGCGTAATATAAATAAAGTATTATTCCTGAAGACGAAAGAGAATTTAAAGTATTTACGGTATTTCCGAGATTAATTGAAATCTTAGAAAATGATCTGAGGGCAGGTCCTGATGGATATGTAGATAATTCAAAGATTCAGGGTAAGGCCCAATAATACGAACTTGACCGTCACTACAGTACACTTCTAAATGTTTTTCCTTCCCTTTTTGATGACGATTTCCTATACTTACAATTTTATCATATCATCACCAGCATTTTTTTAATATATTTCAGGATGATTTTGACAACATTTTCTAAAAGTTATGTAATTCTTGATAATTATGGTGTATATTGTACCAACTTCTCTAGGTCCTTCAGTGCGACTTTTGTACATGAAACAGGACTTGTCCTGATAATATCCTAACGATTAAGAAGCTTTAAAGAGAAATTTGTATTACCTTGAACTGGTGACTTAACTGATTTGTTAATAATAAAAGTTATAGTAAAATCTGTGTAAATTTTAATGGAATTTGTAGACTATTTAGATTTGTTTTACCTTAGCTGAACATCAAAGAAACTTATTCAAAAATAATCCGATAAATACTTATTATTTATAATATAATATTATATTTTATCTGCATATTTATATATACATATATATATATATATATATATATATATATATATATATATATATATATATATATATTAGTTATTGTTTTGTTGTAGACGAACTATTAGACAAAGCATCTCTCGATTTAGTCGAGGAACCCTTCCGCATCTAGAAATTAAAGAATAATTTTACATATTATATATACATATAAACAAATTAATATATAAACGAATCTAGCTCAGAGATCACATTTTCACCTTATTAACTTCAAAATTTCCATGGAGCATAATTCAGAAAATAGGAAAATATATAATTTACTTAATAATTTTTAGTACACTCGCCAAAAATAGTAATAACTCAATAATAAAATTTCACCTTAATTATAGAACTTCTCTTTTTCTGAAGCAGCATAAAATCTGAGTATTCTTTCGATTGTTTTGACAGTAACGGGGTTAGAATTGAAGGAGTTTCATCTGATAAAACAAGCTATTAAAATAGTCTTTGAAAAAATATTTATGCGATAATAACTACTAGCCTAAGTTATTTGGCAGTATCACATAGTATATCTCTCGTTCTTTCAGTATTTCTAGTCCACTTTCAATAACAGATATCTCATTTAATTTAATTTGCTTTCCTTTTTCTGTGCACAAATCAAAAGGCTCTAAAATATCATTAATGTAAATGGTGCTTTAAGTCGAAAATAGGCTTGTCATATACGATCGTCCGGTATCAATAGCTGATTCTGAAGATAATCTTTTATAATTCCTATAGGGCAGTTCGGATTTATTAACAATGTTTTATTACCATTATTGCTTATTTCAACATTTTTTTCTTCCTGTTTTTGATACATTTCAATATCTAAAATACATATTTTTATCAACAGTATGATTATGTTGTAATACTACCTATATATTTCAGGAAAAAGAACATTTAAGATGATTTACACCAATGTCATAAACTGCTCTTGTGACACCTGACATGATAAGTGTCATGAACAATATGCAAAATAACATTCTAAATTTTATAATAAAAAACTGTTACCAGTAAAAATTTCTTTATCAATATAAAGAGTTAATATTCACAAATTATGTATATTTTAATTTACACGTAAAATAATACAATTTTTGCAAAAATTAATGCGACTATTGCTATTTGAAAATTACTATTGCTTAATATGCGTGGAAAATATAAAACAAATAAAGTTGTCATCAGTAACTATTATATTAAATGGTGCAAATATATTGATGAGCATATAGTGAAAATGCAAAATATCCTTGTAAACAACTGTTTAACAACGTAACCATTTAGTATTATTGAATTATTCTTTCTAACGATTTAAAAGTTTTGATGTCAATGACAAAAAAATACAAGCCCAGCACAAGCTCTCAAACAACTTTCAAACAGTTTCCAGGTGTTGTGTAATAGCTACCAACGAATAAATTGAAAATGGCATTTCGAATCATTTCAATATCGCAATTTAATTCCTTGGCAGGAAAAAGAAAATTTTCCATGTCGTATTATGACTGACAATGAAAACTGCTACGACAATCATCGACATCAACATCGAAATGGAATATTTATGGTAATAAATTATTGCTGTAACAGGTCAAGGAAAAGTCCCCAGCCTACCAAAGTAAAACACATTTTTTGGGCAATTTTTTTTTATTCAACATAATTCACTACAAAGGTGATAATAAACTGATTATAGCGACCCTCCAACTTTTCGATACCATTTTTGTAGTACGATTTGTCCTTTACTTCAAAATAGTCCTCAGTTTCGGCGTCACCTCTTCATTCGACTACAATTTCTTCCCAGCAAGCATTCTCTTGAGATCTGAGAACAGAAAATAGTCGCTGGGAAACAGATCTGGAGAATACGGTGGATGAGGAAGCAATTCGTGCATTGTCTTGGTGAAGCATCATTATCTTTTTCTTCAAATGAGGCCGTTTTTCGCCGATTTCGTCCTTCAAACGGTCCAATAACGCTATGTCATAGTCGCTGTTGATGGTCCTTTCTTTTTCAAGGTCAAGCCAATGAAAATTATTTCATGCGCATCCCAAAATACAGACGCCATAATCTTGCCAGCGTTTTCCCACGCTTTGAAGCGTGTTCATCGTGTGCAATCCACTCGGATGACTGTCGGTTGGACTTCGGAGTGAAAACTCGGGTTTATTACGCTTGATCATCTTCAAAGACTGCTCCGAATCATCAACTCGTCGTTGTTTTTGGTCAAAAGTGAGCTCGCGCGTCACCCACTTTACACAGAGCTTTATCATACCCATATATTCATGAATGATATGATGTACACGTTTAGTTGATATCTTGTGTGATAAAGTGTCTACTATTTCATTCAATTTCAATTTACGGTCATTCAAAATCATTTTGTGGATTTTTTAATGTTTTTGTTGGTAACATTCCCTTTTGGGCCTCCACTGCGTTCACCGTCTTCGGTGCTCATTTCACCACGTCTAAACTTAGCATACCTATTATTGATGGCTGATTTTCCTGGGGCAGTGTCCGGTAACTCGCCATCAAGCCAAGTTTTTGCTTCAACTGTATTTTGTCCCTTCAAGAATCAATATTTTATTAACACGCGAAATTCCTTTTTATCAATTTTTTCACAATAACAAAAGTTGCTTCACTCAAAATGCTATAATTCACAAACTAATGATGTGAAACAGCTGTCAAATATAAACACTCATCTTTTAAGAGTTAGGGCTAACTAAAAGGCCTATGGATTTAATTCTAGTAGCGCCATCTATGTGTCAGGCCGGGGACTTTTCAAATGACGTGTTATATATGATAAGATCAGCAAGGTGTAATGTAGCAAAATATCAGCTATTGTAAGGAACGGGCGCAAAGTCATCCTGTTACATGACAACACTCAGCCACATGTTGACGAGTCGTGAAGGATGCGCTGTTGCAATACCAATTTTTCTCAATAAATACAATGATAAGGCGAAAAAATAATAATAGTACATGCAAGCCCTTAATATATTGAAGGTTTTCTTGTCCAACTCTTCCCTTGTTAATAATATATTTCAAACTAAATATATGTATGCTGCCTCTTTTTTGGTCATAATCTACTATTAGATATAATATTAGATCATAGAAGAAGAGCCATAGAAGTTCTTTTTTTTGTTTCGTTTAAATGTTTTCTTGTATATCAATGTTAATTATTCTGCATATTCAGTACTAGCGTATACAGGATAATTATTTTCCTATAAAATATACTTACCCAAGAAGTAAGTTATTTAATTAAGTAATAGATTTTATTACTCCCTAAATATCAATCAATCAATATAGACAAGATCATGGTAATATACTAAACCAAAATACCGAAAATTATTTTCGTAAGGTTAATATTATACAAATGTGTTAACTGTTAAAAAGAAACAACATAATGAATATATGAATTCGATGTATTTTGTACACATACAGTGTTTATAATAATTGCAATAATAATAATCATAATAATAATAATATAGGTTTATAACATCAAAATACATTTATATAAATTTACTATGTAATATAGTAAGAAAAAATGACACAGAGATTTTAAAAATATCAGTTAAAATATCTCCTTATTAAATCATTGTTCTAAATTCCTACAAATCAACATTTCTATATCACAATATTCATTCACATATTATTCAGCACCATAATATTTCTTTTATATATTCTGAGCAACCTTTACCAATATGAATTGCGTAGTATGTAATTCCGTCGAGTTAGTTATCTTTATATAGTTTTAATTTTTTTGTCTTCGTAAATTATAACAATGTACAACGTCGTGTTTTATACAAGGAGAAACATTTCGTTCAATATACAAGAACAATCGGGGTCGATTGTTGTTAAACAAAGAAAAATTTCAGGCAGTATTTTGTTTTGTTAATGTACATTTTGATCGGTTTATTGCAAGTATGTTTTAATTTAAGAGGTTCAAAACTGCTTTCATATAAAAAATGCATTTTGAAAATGCCCTATAGAAAATATTAATTGAAGAAAGAGTGAGAGTATTTATTATTATTGTTTATATATCTTTTACCTAATAATAAAATATATAAATTTTTGTTAAAAAAAAAGCAGTTTTGAAAATTTTATTCCGGTAATCTATCTTAAAATTACAATTTACTTTGAAAAACAAAATATTGAGAGCTAGATAAATATATTGTTCCTTTTCAAAACATTCATAATTGGTATATAATAAAATAGAAGGAACACTGGCCAAAATTCGCATCTCCTTAATTAAAGTAAACAATAAATTATATATATATATATATATATATATATATATATATATATATATATATATATATATATACCATCACTTTTTGCGTGTAATTTGACTTGTCTCTATAATACGTGATAAATAGCATTTCCTTTGTGTTTTTTGTTTAAGTTTAGACATCGAAAAAACAACACCAATTTTACAAATTTAGCTATGAAGTTAAGTCTATGCCCCTCCTTACAGAATTCTTCTTGCAATTCTGTCGCTATAGAAATAGTGTTTAGTTGGGCCTTTGGCGGTTTTAACTGGGATTAAATACTTTATATAATTTTTACACAATTAAGAAATGACCGTTGTGCGTAAAGGTGTAAAATTAATCCAGTTTCTTTTCTCAAAAAAGACATGATAATAATAAAACAAAATCTGTATTTGTTTATAACAAAGTAGTTAAAATCATTAGGTTTCTTTGGGCCCTACTAAAATCGCTAGACTATTTACACATTCAATGCATAAAAATATAACTTACTAACTAGTCACACATATTAGGAACATTTATTTTTTTAGATCAATTATGTCTTATTTACAATATTTTAGCAAAAACATCCAGTGTTATATATTTGTTTTCTTATAATTGTGGAAGGAATTGTGCTTGCTTTGGGACTTTTGTTTTTAGTATTGCTAAAAAAATGGTGAAGTACATTCGTGCGATCTGGAGTGCAGTCTTCATGCACTCGGTATTTTGGTCGGTGATGATTATACAAAAAAATACTCTAAGAAATGATTTACCATTTACAATAAAATTTTCGTTAGATCAGCGTTTAAGCCTAACTTGAAAAGAATACATTTGATGACATATAAAGTTATTCACTTTATACTCAAGTTTAAATGAGTCCAATATAAAAACTAAGTGATAATAAAACAAATACAAAAACTACAAAGTTAACAAAAGCTAAATAAATAGCATGATTTTTTACTTTTCATCATCAATACTATTATTTCTGACAGTAGAATAAAATTAAATGTTTATATACAAAAAGAATTTTTACCAAACGAAGTTATACAAATAAACGAAACTACTAGAAAAACTAACATAAGGAAGTGACAATACTAGAGTAAATAGCTATTTTGCTCAATCGTGGAATCAACTTAAGAGTTCAGAAATTTAGATTTTAGAGCAAGTTTAATATAAAAAATAATAAACTTACTCATTTTAATGCCATTATATGTCTGATAATTGGAGAAGTAATATAGGCAATGCTCAATTTTTATATGTAAAGTTGGTTTTAACAAAGCGAACTAATGAAATAAAATAAAAGACCTAAAACAATAATAGAATGACAGAAATATATATATTATTTAACCATCCAAAGCTAATGTTATATTAATAATATTCAGTTAATTCGATTTTACATTAAGGTTAATATAAAATACTTAAATAAAGAACAAGTTGTTGACAAAGTTTATTATCAACGATACTGTTCTCTATTATAAGTTATAATTTTATATCAGTCACTCACAAGTTTAGGAATTAAATAAAGATTTCTTAGAGCTTTTTCTTACAAATAAAAAGATCGGCAAGCTGGTGTTCTTGTACGAAATGTAGCCTCACCATTATTCTTTAAAACATATATGTGAAAGGCACCATAGTACACAGAAAAGAAAACTTTCTGTATCGTCTTTATTAAAATAATGTTCTTTTGTCCCAATTGTATAAAATAGTTAATTATAACACTATATTGTATGTATATTAACATTGTTAAAAAATAGTAAATGTTTAACATCATGAACAATGAGGTAAGACTGTTTCGGATTAGTGTTGTAGGCAAATTAATCCTATATTATTATAATATAAATCTGTTATTTGTAGGAGGATCTTTAAAAATGTATATAAAAAAATATAAAACATCTTGTATATTACAGACGATTATTTCGATGTTAAACATTTAAAGGATTAAATTAAGACTAAGTAGTACATACAGTGTGAGGTCCTGATAGAAAACCAGACCGGTCAGCAATTGTTTATGTTTTCGTGTAGCCACCAAGAGCCCGTCTGGAATCCTCGAGAGGCCCTCGCTTGTTTCATTTCTTGGACAGGGCCAATACAATTATTAACTCTTTAAAACATGAGGTACATCAATTTGGCACAGGACATAATATGAATATTTAATAAATAACTATTAATTATTTCATAAATTTATTTCGATGTATATAATTGTCTACCTTAACACGACCCGCAGTATGTAATCAAGTCGTCTGCGACCGTCAATAGCACATGAACGTCGTCGTTTGTTACTCGGGGCTCGGTCGGTCGTCCATCCCGTCAGTTTGGTGTTTCGTTCTTTTAATGCGATAAAAGAATATTGGTTTTTCCTGTGCGTGTTAATAACGGTTTGGACAAGACGCACCCCCCTTTTTTCATGGGAATATCAACTAAATTCATCGCGGATTTTGACGATAGCAGCGACGAAATATATCTCGAAAAAATTGCGGCAACTTCATTGACTAGAGGAACTGCGTCAATGGTACTAAATATTGCTTAAGTTTTTTTTTGTGTTTTTTTTCTTGGTAACTCACTATCTCTATCGTTCCGTTAAAAAACAGTAAATAAAATATGTTACTGTATTATCACAAAACCTAAAATTTATTCACAGCCAAATAAACATTAATAAGTTGCGTAGTAGGCTGGTATTGGAGGACGGTACCAAAATAATTCTTGTGGTGTGCCTTAAAAGTTATCCGGAAAATAACGCTGTTTCGCTATTACTCTCTGTTTCTATGAATATTTGGCGCGGATGATGGCATACCGATGGCTCTTCGGTCCTCTCCTGTTTTGTACGCGAACTTGAAGGACCGCCGGTACCACCCCATCGCAGCGTAAATAGTAATTACAACTCAGAACAAAATTCGGCTAAAAAAAATCTTAATACGCTGCCCGAAAATCACAAATCGTCAATGATATCAACAACAACAACAATAAAAAAAAACGGAAACTATTTCGTTTCTGATGGGCGGAATGAAGAAACAAAGGGACGTTTCGTTGGGCGGGGGAAACGGTGGTTGTGGGAAGGAAAGAAGGGACGAGGGCGACGATTTAAAGTTCCTTTTTTCCGAAACTCGTTGAAAGGGTGCGGGGCGAGAGGGGAGGCGGAGACGGTAGGGCTGTAAAGGGTGATCGTTTAACGGGGAGTGTTTATGTGAGTGGTGAGATGCTTGGACAGGTAGTCGGCACGTGCGAAGCATTTGCCGCACATGTCGCAGTGGTACGGGCGTTCGCCGGTGTGGATGCGCAGGTGGCGAGTGAGGTCGCTCTTGCCGCCGAAAGCACGGCCGCAGAACAAGCAGACGAAGGGCCGTTCACCGGTATGTTTTCTGACGTGCAGTTTGAGGTTTTCCTTGGACCGGACGCACCTGGAGAAAAGAAAGCAACGTGGGGGATAAATGGCTCGATATATAATTAAAGGCTTTCTTTCTACCCTAACAAAAAAACACATACAATATAGCATCCGATATGAAAATAACAGTTTTACTCGGTGTTATCTGATCGTAAATTGTAAAAAAATCTTGTATAAAAATGTTTGCATTTTAATAGTATCAGAAGATTTTTCAGTTAGCTACATGTCATAAATTACAAAAAAAAATATTTAATTATGAATTATAACATTATAAATTAGTTTTAAAGGATTTTCTTTTATTTGAAACTTTATTGTGAGAAATCGGTACATCTTTATTATTTTTTGTATCTTCATAAGAAGTTAAAGGCTGCTCAGACAGATCACGACACACCTGTCGGAACCAGTATTAGTCAGGAGGAGCAAGCCCTGGTAAATATGGAGGGTCGGTTAGCACTGTCCATTTTAATTTTTCCAAGTAAGTTTTCGACGGTATTGTAACATGCGGTCGAACATCGAACGTCGAATACGGTAACGAAAATGATCGGCACAAACGCATTAATTGTAGTCGATACCCATCCCATTGACGGTTTCTTCAAGTAATGCCTCTTTTAAAACGTTGAAACCGCTACTTACATATTGATATCGATGGAGCATGATTGTCATAAACTTCACACAGCACTTCATGACCTTCAGTTATTGTTATGGCCACTAATAAAAATTTCTAACATAAATTCTTAACATGCATTTCTCAGTTTTTTTTATGATTTACTATCACTTGTTTACATTATTTATATCTTACTGAAGAGTATTATTCCATAGTACATTTTCTTTAGTGCATTTTATATAATTGTTTTTTTATATAGTGATATATATGAAATTTATATATTTATGATAAATAATAGTCATATCATATATTCATAATTCATGTTTTCTTTAAAATTGTTGAGATTGCTATACAATCAAACTGGGCTCTTGTTACAAAACCACTTAAATTGGAAAATCGCATGGTTTAACTAGTTTAACAAGGAAAACATATTCTAAATTATTGGTATACTTTGAAAAATAATTATACATACAGTTTTTCATAATGAAGCTTCAAAATTACAACAACAACTCAAAATGAATTCACAAAAATCTATGATATATAGCGAACAGATTTGTTTCACTTCTTTAAATTTTATAATACAGGTTTAAAATAAGATGAAATAAATTTTTTCAAGCCCAATATTATTTGATAACAAAAAAAACAAACAAAAAAAGAAAATTCCTTATGGTACTAATAAAATTACTTACTTTCCACAAAACGGACATGCAAACCTGCGCTCCCTCTGCCGGTCTGTGCTGTCATTGGGCTCAGCACGAAGCAACGTTGCTAACGCTGCCGCATCGGTACCATCCGATCTTAAGAGTTCAGCTGCAGGAGTAGGGAGACTACCACTCACTCGGGAATCAATAGTATCGTCCTGCTCAACGTCTGGTTTCTCGGTCTCCATCGTAGAAGCCCCTTCACAACCTAAAGCAACAAAAATGTGTTCAACATAATGTTACCACAAATAGCAGCAAACATTACCGTCATTACCTCCCGTATCATCCGTTTCCGGCTCCGACTTAACTTTAGTCACTAGTACGTTGTCCTCATCTTGAGGTAACAATGCCTCATTACTGCTAGACACCTGATCGCTCCCTTGCTCGACCTGACCAGCGGGCGTCACTGATGCTGTCGAGTCGCCCGACGGTCTGCGAGTTCCATGAAGCCGTTCTAGCGCGTGATTCAGGCGATGCTTTTTGAAAGACTTCAGGTATCGGAATTGCATTCCGCAAACGTCACAGGAAAACAGCTTATCCGCCGGTAAACGCGCTCGGTGATTTTGCTCTCTATGTTTAACGTAAGCGGAACGATATCGGTACGATTGGCCACACTGATCGCACACGAAGGGTTTGTCCGGACCTGAAAAAGGATCTTTTACCACAAATAAAGCGAAGCTACTTCAGCAGTTTGACACTTACCGACTGCACCGGGAAGATGTTGTAAAGCAGCGTGTTGCTCCAATAGCCAGGGCGACGGGAAACCTGCGAGACAGGCCCCGCATCGGAAAGCAGCTGCTCCCAAACCGTCTAAAGGTGGCACTAATCCGGCTTCGAGTAAACCAGCGAGAGGGAATGGTAAGAGAGGCGCGCCTGGTGTAGAGGCACGTGACGACGACGCTGAGGACGGGGGACGTTCCAGAGATGAACCACTATGTTGTTCGACGTCTAATACGGGCTAAAAGATCATATATTTTATTTTACAACTTTTCTGTGCTAAAGTATCAAATTTTTTCAAGATAAGTTATATTTTCCGTTTTATTGGAAAACTATGTACTCTTTAGTAAATATAAATTTTTCACTCATTTGATACAAACACAACATTATGAAACCCAATCAAAATGTATCATCTAGAACAAATACTACTCTTATTATATGAGTACCATGCTTCGATATACGAAAAGTAACGGAAAGGCGAAATAGGTTTTACCTTTCTTTGGAAATAATGTCGTAAAATCAAAGGACCACACACATCAAAATTGAAAACTTTAATTTAATGTAATATATTAAATATAAAATAACATTAATTGTAATATTATTCGCACTAAAGGTAATACGGGCATTTTCTGTAATTATAATATGCATTATAAATTATTTATAAATATTAAAATTAAAAAAATTATTACAAACATGGAGTTTTTAACATCAAATCAACTAGTAAATCCAACGCAGTCATAACAGATTTGTTCCATTAATTACTAGGCTTATCACTACGTAACCAACGAAGAACTGCAAGATGACCTCGAAGTCAAACGAATTTATGAAGTTATCCAAGATCTAGCCGTAAAGTATGAAATAAGGATACTAAAACGCAACAATGTGGAAGCAATACAATTACTGGACAACACACAGGAAATCAGAAGTTCTTCAATCGATATCGAAATCATTTGGAATCGAACTAAACGACAGGAACTTTAGCCTAAGTAGTTTAATCTAATTTTAATTTGTGAAATGCATATAATATTAATACATATTTATCTTGCAGTCGTCTGGCTTGTTTTGATTCAAGTATAACAGATCAATAGTAATAAATTAATTTGTATTATAAGATTGTACTAACCATATTTAATATAAGATGTGGTAATTATGCTTGTCATTGTAGTATTTAATGTAATTAGCACGGTTATGTTCTGTAGGGTGCAAGAAAAGCAGTAATACCTTTATATTAAATCAAATTTGACGACAACAATTTAAAATCTAATAAATTTATAATATTTATATTTGTAATTAGTCACAATATTTCATTAATATCATTTGGTGTAGTTATTTACTTAATCAACTTAATAGAGTATATTTCGGATTTTATGAAATTCATGAACTTGAGAAGTCTTAATTAAGAAACAATATTATGATTTTAAATTGGCTTTTAATTTCCCATTTATAATTACATGAGAAACTTTTGGAACTACACTTACGCTGCAGCTAGTATCTTTTCGTCTGATAAAAATATTTTATATATGAGAATATTCAGAATGGAGTTGACTGTTTTCACGTCGGTTTTTTGAGTTTTATCTTAAGCCCTTAAAAGATAGTCCGTGCAAAAGGTTGCAATAATAATTATCTAATCTCATTGCTCTACCAATAAGAAGAAAATTAATTTTGCATCTCAAGACAATTCCTGCCTGGTTTTCAAGCAATAAAAAATAAAAGTATATAAAAAAATCGTGAAATACTACCATCTTAATTAATTTTTGGTAGAACTTATGGTTGATAGAAAAATAGAGAATACCGGTTATATTAGTGTTAAGGTTATAGTATAGACAGAGAGAAATATATTTACTCATTTTAGTTTACTATAATATCGGATGATGGTACCAATTATCATACTTCATGAATTGCTGATTCCTAGCTGATGAGTACGAGATGGAATATATTGTAATGGCGTTGATGCAAGAATAAACCTAGTAACTCCATACCTTATAGTATGACTACATGTATTGATAATGTTATAAAAACTCAAATCTACACTAATTTATCAGCAATACCAATGAGTTATTCCCAATAGTGAAATATACCTCCGATTCACTTAACCGGATTTATGATTGTTCACAAAAAAAACAATGCAAGTGTGTATTTACAGATCTTTTATTTGTCAAAAAGAAAATGTATTTTACAACTATGATATGCATCTTTTATGAAGACAAGCATTGCAGACATAATGGCAAAATTATCTAAATCGTATAACACTAACAATATGTGCCCGAATTATATGTATTCATTTATTAAAAAAAAGACAAAAAAACCTTATCGTGTTAACAGAACTAAACAGAAAATATATGGGAAACAATAACAAGAGTTGTAGTTTCAACATCTGAAACAGGTGCTGTACAAGAATATTCGGGAAGAAGGGAAGAGGTGGGGAAACCAAGCAACGCTGTTATACAAAGGTAACTAGCTAGACAATGAGAGTGTCTAAACTGGAAGAACACCTTTCTTTTAAGGGTGTGCTTCGAGCTTATTCAATCTTTGGATTGAATGAGTATAATCCTTAGTGAAGTGATTGCTACTGCAGTGTTGCTTAATATTTAACTTATTTATTTAAATACAGAATACTTCAAATAACGTCAAACGCTTCAGCTCCATCATGTACATTATTTTAGAAATATTCTGTATCCTATATATACACAATTTATTTATAAATGTCAGGAACTTATGCAAAAAACTATATGTGAAATTACCATCGAAACTCTGAAAGAACGACGAAACAACACCGGCAAATCTTGACGTATGTGCGCGACTTTAATTACCAACTCCCACCACGAACGGTTTCCGCATAATTTCATTATTAATATGCCCAGCGACCTTTGCGGAAACAACACTGGCTGGTTATTTATGAATGTGGATAGATCGTAATTCTTTTACCAACGCCGAAAGGAGTCCAAGTCTCCATCAGCCAAGCTCAATAAGAGCTTTTGTTTGTTTGTTCTTCGACGCCATAGCGAAAGGTCGTATTTCTTCGATTGTTAACTAACGCTTTGCCAACAAAGTAGGATAAATCACGGCTGATTCCGAGATATGCAAGGCGTCTGCTAATGGTCCGATCTACGGTAGGAGAAAATATACCGGCTAAACTTTTTGTAGACGTTAAAACGGCGAAAAAATCGGAAAGGTCGTTCCACACGAAAATGGTTGTCGGTTAAATTTCGCTCGGTTCATCAGACTTCGACGCTGTGTAAAACTATGTAATACGTTACTTATTGAATAATATACCAACAGATTATTTTCTACATTGCTATACATTAGAACGAAACAGAAGCGTTTTATTTTAATTGTTTTGGCTAACTGTTGTGTCGCAACTTTATAAAGTTAAATTAATAAGTGTAGTGTTGTATACATTTGTTTCATTCTCTTGTTTTAGTAATAATTAATTAAGTACTAAGTATAAGTGAAATTACCCTCTTTTAACTATTGTACAATAGAAAGAATTTATCTAAATATAAAGTAACATTTAACTAACCGTTATTTGTTTCTTTAATATTAACAATAAGATTAACGTTAACTGTTTATTTAGGAACATTAAAACGAAAACGAATAAAAACACTGCAGTCAGTTTTGTTTCAATAATACACAGGGCGTCCCAAATAATACCTACAGCGGTCGATATTTGAGCGGACCCGTGTTCTAATAGCTGAAAGTTTTGCATGATCGTCAACTTAATATCGTATTTCTATTATGTATAAAAATGTTAGCTATCTCACCTAATGTACTTGTAACCAGCAAAAAATCCAAAAAATAATCAGAATTTCAGCTCTGCTATATATTGGCACTCAATTTATATTGGTAAAAAATCTGTAAATTATTCTTGCTTATTGGACAACTTGTGGTTAATGTATTCTGTATAAAAGGTAAACAGTACTATGTTTAAATAGGTAGTGTGGTGGTTCCAGTTTGACGTATTACTCGTTTGAACAAACAAGCATTAAGTCACTGGAGATTTAAACGAGTAATCTGTAGAAAGGTGGAACCATTTTCTGCTAAAATTTTATTGTATAATTCTATTGTTATTAAGATTGAGTGACCCTGAGCTACCAAAGGTTAGGTTAGCGACCGTAACCTTGTAGAAACTGAAAAAAAACCACCGAAATAGGATAATCAAAAAAAAAACACACACACACGGTTTCCAACGTTCAAATTTTTGGCTGAATTAAAAACGGATTCCGTTAGGGAACTTGGGAAATGTCTGTGACCCTTTACATTTTCTTTTGTCAATTATTACCTTAAATTAAGTTCTCTTAAAATAGGTAGGCATTCTCGAAAATTAAAATACAACGCTCTTACTGGTATTTCGCCTCAAGGGTGGTGTGTAAACGTTCTATTTCAATATTTTGGAGAAGCCTCAATAGATTTAGGTAATCCTATCCGAAATAATAACTAATTATCTTTAAAAATCCATTTACCAGTCTGCTCGTGAAACAGACATCGAGAGAGACCCAAAAAATCATTAAAATATCAATCACAAAATAAGCAAAATACCGTCGACAAATTCGTGTCATCGGATGTAGAGCTAATCACAAATTATCACAGATTATATCTGCAATTCTTTCATTTGTATTAATTTCTTGTTTTCAGCGGCATAAAATAATGGAATATTGTTTTTTCCTAGCAATTTTTTTAATATTGTTCGAATTTGTATACCCTTGCAAACCCCCAAAATAAAATGTTCCTTTTTTTAATCAGTTCTAAAACAATCTACGTTTCTTTTAATTAATACGTGTTAATTTTAAGCTAACTGGAATAATACCAACTCTAGAAAAAGAAGCGGTTCAGAAGCTTTTGGAGCCAACTATCGGTTTGGTTTGCTTTTTGTTACTCCATAATATATATGTATATACGTTAATTGCGTGTTTACTGTCTAAAATGTTAATAGAGGCACTCGAGTAGGTAGAATAAAAATAGTTCAAAAGTCCGTCGCTTACTGGCGCTGCAGTCACACAACTGCCAATTGCAATTCACTTGAAGATTGCCATTATTATATAGCTATATTGTATTGTTTGACTCGTTTGAATTTTGTCTTGACCTGTCACTTCTTTTATTCTTTCATTGCCATTTTGGTCTTTATAAATCCATACAGAAAGTTAACAAAATAACATTAACGTGGTTTTGTACAATGTTATACAGTAATGAAATTTAAGGTATATAATACATGCCAAGATCTATAATCAAACTACTAATTTTTCGTGTTATTCAGGAATAAAAGAATTGACGAGGAAGAAATGAAATGAAAAAGGAAAAATCATCAACTAGCGTTTTTTTTTCTATTTTTTTTTATAAATATTTCCTAGATTACTACCGGTACTATTTACAACAATATTATATATATTTCTCTATTAAAAATATTATAAATATATTCTCTTAAGTAGGAAACAAAAAAATAGTAATCGAACTTACATCTAAGGCGTTCTAGGTGCTGATATTAAAGTAATCCTTACGCTAGTAGGTGTTTAAAATACATAAAGCGTGTCCGAATGATTTGCCTTAACTTGTAGCTGTAATTTATTTTAATATGGCTCGTTTTTTTTCCTTCGTCAATTTTTTTGTTATCTTTTATTTTGTTGCTATGATCGACAAAAGACATCAGCTTCATTAAATAAATAAACTCCTCTTCAATACACCACTTGTGATTGTAGTAACGCTGCTTAGTATTATTTTTGGTGTTAATGAGATTCAAGGCTGTCCTATTGAGGGGTGGCTAAAGTTGTAGATCTTCAATACCCCTATTTATAATACCTATGACTTTGAACTTTTTAGAATCTAATTTTGTGTTATTAACTCAAAGCGCGTTAGGGGTCAAGAAAATTTGGAACTGGTGTCTTTTGTAATGGGTTTATTATCTTTTCATTTCTATTGTGCTTAAAACCATCATAGATCTTTCCCAATCATATTTATATTGTTTCGTATGATCAAAAGAAAACAATATAATTAGTTTATAAGTAGAAGTAACATAATTTTCTATAGCCCATTAGTAATAATTATAATCGAATTGTTGTTTAGAATTCTTTCAGTGTTAATTAAATTCAAGAGCAGGGTGGAGTTGAGGATATTTGAATTTGATGTTTTTTATAATTATTGGTTTTAAGAGCTATATCTGATGTATATATTTAAAAGCGGGGTTCATCTGATGTTTTATAAAACAAACCCTCTTCAAAGTTGACAAAATCCTCTTCAGTACATCACTTGTAAATATAGTGAGGGATCTGATTGATTTTATATATTATTTAGACTGAAAGGTGTGTCATTTAAAGAAATGAAAAATTGATACTTGATAACTGATATCTTTTATAGTGCTCTCTACTTTGATGTTGCTGGATATACTTAAAAACCTACTAGTCCTTAGCTGTGGTAGTGAACCACCGGTATAATGTACTTTAATTATATTGTGTGTTTAAGAAGATTAATAGCTATATTCACTCCTATTTTGTATAAGGTTTATTGCTATATATTTCCAATAACGGATTTTTATCGACATGCACTAGTTAACAAGGAACATATAACAGATAACCGTCAGTGACACCAACACTAGCACACCGATATCGTGTAATGTCAGTGCTGCCAACTTGTCACCAAACTAAAACAACAGACCGGTTCTATCCAGTGGCCAAGGTACACTCCCTGTAATATCTAATACTGCAAATTCTATTGGAATGCACTCTAGTGACATTAAGCCGAAAATAGAATGGGAAACATTCAACCGAAAACGAAGGCGACGACCTCCATCGAATCGAGAAATTTTCGAACCCGACACAACGCAAATTAATATCTAGAGTTAGCTGCTTTGACGATGGCCAATCGTTTGGGCCCGCACATACCAACAAAACTGTCACGCATTAATACTGTCAATACTGATACTGTTAGAACGAACCGATTGATTTGTTGCTATCGCTGGATCCCAAACGGCCCACTATGATTAGAAATTAATAATAGTAATAATAATAATCATAATAGAATATGTATATATATTATATGTAACACAATATTAATCCACGAACTAGTGGTTTATAAACTGGTTTAAAAGGGGGTGACGATACATCCGTCCGAGAGGGGGGTCAGGGGGGCTGAGGGTATAACGAGGACGTGAGGGAGGGATATGGGGTTGTATTATGGTCAGGTGTGTCATCTACTTCTACCACTACGAAAAATACCATTAACTAAGTCTATCACAGCTCTTACACATTTGCAACTTAACGTAGCTTATAAAAATCTAAGACAGTTCGCGAGACGTGGACCTTCCGCTCTATAACTATTACTAAAACGACTACTACTACTACAGTTCTTTATTATCCGGATTCATTCCCAGATCCACGTCAACCACCTGACCTGAAGCGCAACTGTCTGCAGACGATATGTTCTCGACAAGGATGCGACCGGTGACTTACGAAGATCCTGCCAGTTCTTGACGGGTGGCGATGCATGGTGTGCGACGAGGACAAAGCAGCATGATGCACTTGGTTTTGTTTTCGGAGGAGACATAACGATTTCTACCACAACATTTACTTAATACTTGTTGAAAATTTGATACTAATGGCAAAGAAACTGAATGAATTAAGTTAAGATCATAACACTGAGAAGGACAAGACATTATAACATGGTAGAAATTATTTTGTGTATATTAAAACGGATGTTTGGAGAAGAATTGTTATAGTCATTACTTGTAGAGGTGGACTACTCGAGAAACAATACCAACGATTACAATATTATCGATGTGCTCAAGGAAGGGGTGCGTATATGGTGCTTTGTCCTACAACCCCGCGGTGTTTTTCTACTGGTGCTAACCACTAACGGCTAATGCGGACTCTCCTCTTCGGTATCCAGCGGATTGGGCGACGGGAACTTGCGCAGATACTTCGGAAAGTGGGTTTTCTCGTGCGCCTTCAAGATCGTCGATCGCGAGAACGTTTTTCCGCACAAACTACAGCCGAACGGCCGTTCGCCCGTATGGACCCGACAGTGGTCCTTCATGTGATGTCGTAACTTGAACGCCTTCCCGCAAAATTCGCACTTGAACGGTCGATCGCCCGTGTGAGCGGGCAAATGAGCTATCAGCATCGCCACATCCTGAAACGACTTCCCGCAAAACTTGCACAACACTCCACCCCCGGGTCCGCCTGGCGTCGCTGCTTCCTCCAGGTCCATGCTGGTGGGTGGCTGGTCCGTGGGGTCTGGCGG
Organism: Rhynchophorus ferrugineus; assembly: GCF_030347505.1. Taxonomy (NCBI): domain Eukaryota; kingdom Metazoa; phylum Arthropoda; class Insecta; order Coleoptera; family Curculionidae; genus Rhynchophorus; species Rhynchophorus ferrugineus. The sequence continues at coordinate 80,428,458 of NW_027472580.1, read as the reverse complement.
TTCTCCGCCACCTCGGGGGTCCGCCCATCCGGACGGCGGTGGTTCCGGTATGATGAGGGGCGGCATTCCGCCCCTCTGTTCGCGGTACTTGAGCGTTTCCAAGCTATGGCTGAGTATATGCCTCGTCAGTTTACTCTGGTGGGGGAACGTGTTGCCGCAGTACATGCAGGGGTAGAGCCGAGGGGGGGAACCGCTCACGCTGGGGTCCAGGGGCTGGTCGGGCCGCTCCTGAAACAACCGACATCAAACATCAACTTCTTGCCGCGTGTGTGGGTGCGCGGGCGCGGCGCGGCCCCCGGACAAGAAGTTGACGCTCGTGTCGGCCGGAGGGGCGACCCGGCGTCGCCACGGCCCGCCAGCCGCACCCGTACACACACACGCGGCATCTTTTGCCGCCCTTATACAACTAACTATTCTTAAATATCATTAACATCATTTCAACCATTCAATAATTAAGAATTAATTCCGGAGAATTAATAAATTACATTTATCATACTGTCACCGTAGAACGATTAATAGATGCTCGAAAAATTATGTATCAATTAATGTTAATGACTCGACCGTACACTTGAATCATCATTAAACTTGTGTAATTTTCCTACTGTTAATTGTTTCCACTTAATCATATATAGTATATTCAAAATAACAGTGGACTCACCTCATCAATATTTTTAATGTATTGGCTGCCGCAATTTGTAAAATCGTTTTAGAATCGGATGCAGATGCGAATGCAACCTGATAAGTTCGAACATGTAACTGTTTTAGCCCGCAAAGGTCGTCCGATTGTTTGCAAAATTCGTTGTATTAATGCTTTGCTTATTCTGATAAATTTCAAATCATTTCTTATTTTTACTCTGATTGAAAATGCTGCCAAACTGAACAGATTGCGCTTCTAATCAGTGATTTCGAACAGGAACGAGATAATGGGGGGGGGGCTCTTGCCAATAAAATTAGTTAGAAGGGTAATCATTTTTAGTGTTAAATATTAAGTTGATGCGGTTATTGAAAATACTTTTCAGAGTGTTGCAGCTACACTGAATATTACATTATATACAGTCACTGAATTATCTCGAAAAATGAAAAATATAATCACCACACTCACCGACAAGAAACCGTCCTCATACGAAACGGGTGACGAATCAAGATCAGCCTAATATTAGCTCTGAATATAAACATAATTTCATACAATTGTTTCAGACGAAACTGTCTGAAAAGTATCGAAGATGTAATTTAAATTGTAATGGAACTTTCAGACATGACTTTTAAAAGAATATCAAGGAAGACTTATTATTTCTTAATAAGAAGACTTAATTTGTGTATTTAGATGAGACATTGAATTTGTGTATGTAGACGAAAAACTAAACATAAAAGGTATATATTTGGATGTATAATTGTTAACTAGATCTCTAACTCATAGATGAAATGGAAGAGCTCAATGTAGATATAATATAACACAACCCTAACCTACAAACTATTATAACTGTATAATTAATTGTAGTTTTAAGTCCTTCGACAATATAAGCATTAGATGTACTATAATGTTAATATAAATTATATTTGATAACAGTATTTTTGTTTCACTATTTTATCTAAATTAGAATTTTGTTGTATGTCAAAGCCATAATGAACTAAAACTCAGAGTTGATGCGTTAACATTGCGACGTTTCGGCCTTATCAATTCACATGACGTGAGTTCACTGATTTATTGAGAACGGACTATATTTTAGAATTGTCCATTTTAGAAATCCTAACATAACTAATACCACGCACAGTCGTAAAGACAGCTATTAAAATAATAAAAAAACTTATATATTTTCGGTACTGCTTGTAAATGATAATTTTAATACTATCCAAGAATATATATACTAAAAATAACTATTACTTGTGGTATTTAACTTGCTGCATTAAGATGCAATTAATAAAACATAAATTACAGTAAATTATTCTAAACGGGTTTTGTAATCATGGATTTAATTTTGCGAAGTATCAAAATTTTAATTTATATAATAGTTCTAAGAAAACGCACTGCGATTTTTATCATCATGTAATACTATGGACGATAACTATGCATCAAATACCATTTTCGCTAAGCATGAATAGTGGTAGATATGTGAAAAAGGATTTAATAATGATAATATATTCGTCTTAGATTCGAATATTTTAATGTCAAAGATGCACTTCAATCAGGTCAACTAGTTACGAATAAAAAAATGCTTCACAAAACTGTATATGAGAGGCTACGTAACTTAGCCGTAACCAATTAGATGAACATTTTGTTACATGTAAAAAATTAGAGAAAAGAAACAGATTCATTTTAGGAAGGTTAATTAAGGACTATTTGAAACTATTTTACAGAGATGGTAGTTTGATTATGATTATGACATGGACGGCTACTGTCTAAATTTCGGAGGAATCGGAAACGCGTGGAAGCGGATGTGTTCGTGGATTTTAGAAAAATGGAAAAAGAACAATATCGATCGGTGATTGGATTCCTGTTTTTGAAAGGGAAGTTGCGCAGTGAAATCAAAGAGCGCTCGGATGCTGTGTACGGTGATTCTTGTCCTTCGATGGCAACCGTCAAAAATTTGTTTAATGAGCATCAACGTGCTCGCAGGTCGATTTTTTATTTTCTGACCGACGCTCAGATGCTCCCAAAAGAGCAATCACAGAGAACAACATGACAAAAATCCACGATCTCGTATTTTCAGACCACCGATTGAAGCTGCGCGAGATAGCGGAGATAGAAGGCATCTCAAAAGACCGCGTGGGTCATATCCTGAACGAAATCTTAAGCATGAGAAAACTGTAGACGCGTTTGCTTATTCCGGATAACAAGGGCAACTGTAAGACCAGTTCAGAGCAGTTTAACGCTATTTAAGCGCAACCCAAAGGAGTTTCTGCGTCGTTTCATAACTGCAGACGAAACAAGAATCCACTAGTACATCCCGAGGCCAAGGAACAGTCGAAATAGTGGATCTAGCCTTGCGGACGTGCTCTAAAGAAGACGAAGACTGTCCTATCGGCTGGGAAGGTGATGACCACCATTTTCTGGGATTCACAAGGCATGATCTACATTGACTACCTGGAAAAACGCAAATCAGGCACCGTATTTTCCAGATATGGTCCCGTGCGACTTCTTTTTGTTTCTGAACTTAAAAAAGTCACTCGGTGGGCAGACATTTGAGTCAAATCATAAAATAAAAGGAGATTATGTAGAGAAATACACCGCCACAACTTGAACTTTTCTTTGTTTTTGTAAGCAAAGTACTGATCGAACCATCCTCATATGTAACTCAACCTTTTTTCGTTGTTGAATTCTATTTTCGCAATCTGCATTGATTTTTATCTTCTCAATCAACTCAAAACGATGTCGAAGGAGTTTTTTGAGCTTACAAAATAATGAGAAACCCAATGATGAAACTATATCAAATTAGAAGGGCTGCTGTGGAATGATTTACATTAAATGTTTGCAGGAAAATTGTGTTTAACACTCAAAGGAATACATAATAAACAACACTATTTTTTTTATCGCGATAGTAGAAATAAGAGAAGGTAATTGAAATGGAAATCGCACTTGGTATAATTAAGTGATGATGAATCGGATTGAATAAAACTACCAATGTTATTTTGGGCGCTAAGCTACGATGACAAACACTATTAAAAAACAAAATTCCCTGTTAAAAACCATACCCGATACTATAGACTATAGACCCGAGATATATATTTATTGAGATTTTAAAAATCTCCAACTAAATCAAATTTAATGATTCGAATACTGTTAGGAACGATTTAAAAAATTGGCCGCTTTTTCTGTTTCACGTCAACGGAATTTCCAAAACTGACACCGAAATTATTTATAACGAATGGACATCATCAATATTAATTATATTTAACAAATCAATGATATATTCCATAGTGAACATTGCATATTTTAAGTTATAAATTGTAAAGGTTCAGTAATTATACATCCCGTCCGCCTATCTACGTCTACTCTAATCAAAATTGAATTGCATAATGTGTTACTGCCACCGTTATATATAATTCAGTCGTGTATATCTGTGACGATCGTTCTGTATACGTAAACCGGCAATTCGAGCCGAAAATAAAGGAAAAGGGGGTTTTACTTACGGAATCGTGGGGCAGCCTCGAATAGTCCGATGAGCTCTCGCCTCCTGAATTTTTGTCGTCCATTCCTCCTCCCCAATCGACCTCTTTTTTGAGGCTCTACAAAATAACGATTATGAAATTAGTTAACAATATATCTGCTTACAATTATATCATCTGGAAAAGATTTTAGATATTCAAATAAGTCAAGTTAAAGATCACGAATTCATAAACTGAGTGAGCAATATATCCTTCAAATATCAACGATTTTATATCGACATCATAGTTTTTCCAATTTTACTCGATTTGTTTTAATTTTTTGAAATAATTAAATACTTACATACTTTTGGAAAATACAATATGATGAACAATGTCGAAAGAGATTAGTTTAATACGAGATCATATTGGTGATTTTCAATGTATTACATTATACTCTTTTTCGTGTAAAATCAAAATAAAGTAACAATTCTGAAGTATGCATATTATGAACATATTAGTAAATGATAAAAGCTGTTTAATTGTTTGCCTCATTACTTTTATAATGTATCGAACAATGTATTAATTGTTGAAAATGAGTTTAACACTTCAGCAAACTGAGATAAAATAAGGAAAATTATTAAAGTTGTAAAAAATAGAAAATATATTCTAATAGCATATACTACTGTGATTAATCAGTGAAAAAAGACACTTTATTATTAGTTTTAAATGACAAATATGATGGAAATGATAATCTAGAACTCAAGTAGTATCGAATGATGGAGATATTTACAACTTATCTATTTCAATTCAAACTCAGAAATAGCTTTAAGCAAATACGTTGACAGCAGCGAGTATTCATTCACACAATTAAAACAATAATTTGAATTTGTAGAATACAAGAATTTTAATTTTCGAATATAATATTCTAGATCGAAAGGGTTTTAATAAATCATACATAGTGTATCGATTGAGATAATGGTTCTCATTTCATTATATTGCTCTACTAGCAATTGTGTTTGGAAGGAAATTAAATTAAATATGAAGTATCACTTAATAAGTCTCCGGTGACATACATATAGCAGCACTGTTAACAGGCCTATGTAGTTTTTGGGTAGTACTAACCTTCAAATGATACGTCTTACTTCTCATTTCAACTATTTATTAACTTACAAATTATGGCAGTTTTACTGAAACACATTATGTTGTTTTCAGTGGAATAAAAAATTGGGGTGTTTGTTAAACATTGGTTTTTGGTGGATAAATTATTTAACATTTTTTCTATTAAATTGGGATTTGACAAGCGTTAAAGAAACGTTTATATTATATGCCGATTATAGGCTGAATTTGTCAAAATCGGTAGTTTCTTCGAAAAACATTCAAGTTCATAAATTGTAAAAAATATCATACATTTCATCATACATAGCTGATGTGTTGAGTCAAAAGCAACGACATGTTGATGATTTAGATTTTTGTTTGGAGCTGAGTAATAAAAGGGATCCCTTATATCGTTATATAATAATGGAGCAAATAGGAACGCCGAAGTAATAACGATATATTTATTAAAAAACTAGTATTTCTGAGAGAGTATTGAGATTGTTGTTTTAAGATTCCCCCCGGTCATCAAAAGTTTTTTAGAGAAAATTAGGACTAGAGAGAAAAAAAGTTTAAGAGCATATCCAATTTTTGTTTTAAGATTTTTCCCCAGGTCATCAAAAGAATTATTCGAAATTGAAAAGAATTGATTGTGTTAAAAAGAAGTATGGATATTTGCTAACACCCCGGGAAGAAATATGGACAAATGAAAAAAAAGGATAGTCAGTCAAATGAAGATAATCGTCTTACAAAGAAAAAGAATAGAAAAAATAGGACAGCGTTGGATCGAATGTATCATTCTTGAAGGACAGTATCTTGACGAATAAACTACTCCAAAAAAATAAATAGTTGGACCCGAGACTTATTGAGTGATATATTAAGTTATGTCTAAACTTACTGTTAAAACACGATCAGCTAAACCCACTGTTTCTTTAAAATAGATATTTTTATTCGGATTGTAAGAATATCTCACCAAGGGCACTTGTTGAACAGGCGGCATATTCGAGGGTCCAGGCAGGGGTTCGCAATTGAGCGGTGGCGAGGGGCGGCAAGTGGTGATGGGCGGCGGTGGTCCGAAGCTGTTAGCGGGAGGCGGCGGTTCCGGCGATCCGTTCTGCGAAGGCGGCCGTGGCGCCGGTTCCGGGGATTGGCGAGGTGGTGGCGGTGGCGGTTGCTGAGGCGGCGGCTGTTGCTGTTGTTGCGGTACCGCCAGGGGCGAGTTACGGGGCGGGGTGGGATCGTTGGTTCCTACGGAAGGTGGTCGCCGGTTCACCAATTCCTCAGGTTCTGTTTGTTCAGGAGGTTCCGGTTTATATTCTCGCGTCATTTCGGCTAAACCTTCAACAGGATATTATCATGGATATTGTAGAAATTATTTTAGGCATCTACGTATTTGTATCTAGTGTTTGTTTATGTGAAATTTATCTATGTCGAAATTATTTTACCACAATAAAAAATACTCGAAACATTGCTTCGAAAAATTCAGATAAGCTAATTTCTAAGATTTTGATTCTTAAAAGTGTGAAAAAGTAGGTAGGAAACTAGGCATATTTAGAACCGCATAACACTTAAGATATGGAGAGTGCAGACGCCAAGAGCCAAACGGGATACGTTAACATTTCATCCCCTTGAAAGACATCCGATGGTGCAAATAAACAATATTCTGAGAAGTGGATTGACCTTGTAAAACCGTAAGAAAGGTACATTTCAGAGAATATTTTGGGTATCTATATTTCACCGAAACGAGAGAATCATCATTGGATAGGTCTTTCCCTAACTGCTAATCAGGTGGCGAGAAGAACAGTTAAGCCAGTCCACTTTCTCGGTACGAGGCACCCAAGGGAAGAGAAATGAGGGATAAAAACACAATCTTCATGCACAGTCTTTACGGTGTCCACATAATTCAAAACATACAAACTTGTTATAAAAATTGATGTAACTTTGTGAGTGTGACGGTTGTCACTAATTATCGTTGTAACGGTCTTGTTCATTTTGGTTTAAATTTATAGTGAATAAAGTCATTTAAGCTTTACGCGCAACAGATATTCAGGAAAGGAAAATTTAATAAGAAACTTACCTTTAACCTTAAGACTTTCAGCTGTTTGCAGCAGCCTACTCAGCTGCGCGTACTCCACACGCACCTCACCCTTGTACATGAACTCCACCAAAGTACGCAGATCGCTGAACCGCACGTCCTTGAGAATGACGATAGGATGACGTGCTGGATGGTCGACGAATAGCGCCCTGAAATATGCCGAGCAGGCCGACAGCACAACCTGCAACCAAAACGGAAACACGTTGACTATCAAGACACAACACCGAACAAGAACAACTAAAATCAACCTTGTGCGCTCGGATACAACGTCCCTCGTCTGCGCAAGCCAGCGTCACGTCCACGAGGCGCTCGTCGCGCAGTAGTTGCGCGCAGACGCCCAGCAGATTGGCCTGGTGGTTGTTCCAGCGCAGGCAGTAATGCTCACTCCCCATCGCCAGGTGCGCCCCAACTAGAGCTGAAAAAAAAACAAAAATCCGTTAAACCATTTAATACGAATGACATGATGAAGATCTGAACTGAACATGATCACCGAAGCAGAAATTCCGAGATTCCAAAGAAAATGATATAAATTGATATCTCTGGCCAAAGCAAAAAAGACAACACTTTTTTAAATGCACGATTTCTTTACTTCGTCCAATCATTCTTCCAGATAATGGAGCTTTTTTCGATTATTTGCAAAGGCTAATAAACGTGGAAGCACGTTTCTTTTTTTCGACAATATTGACTACCTGCTAGCAACTGATATGAGTTTTATTTATAAATTTTCGAATATATCGAATTCAAGCCGGTCGAAAAATACACAAAACCACATTAAATAAATCGGCAGCGCGCTTTGAAAAACCGTTCTTGGAAGCGAATCGGCGATTTTTAAGAGATTTATAATGGCCGTGACGCAAGCAGCAGGTTACGTAAGGTTTTGCATAAAAAAATATCGCCTGTCTGCCGGTCGACGATATTCACGGATATTTTATTCGGCTCACATTCACTGATCGGGCGTCCGCCATATTTACACATAGGAGAACTTTCTAATGGCGACAACGATTATTTTAACTAACTTAAATATCCTGACCAAGAAGCCGGCTTGTCCCCGCCCACCGAAATCGGAAACCTCGTTTCCCATTGGCCGACCCGAACTGGGCGTCAACGCCGTTATCTAAGAAAAAAATAGACTTTCGAAATTGTGGGCTCGTACAGTTTTCTTCGCCCTGCACGGTCACTCCTAGATACCGCAAACCGCTCGGGTATCTCACGATTCTCGCTTACTCTGCGCCACACTTCCAACCATCCATCTTCGGGAAAACCCGACATACTCAAATACGGCGGCAAATTAATTTTATTTTATGTCTAAATATCTGCTTATATTAATTACGTAACATCTTCGTATATTAAGTGGTTAAAGTCTCACGCTATCACACTAATTATATTTAGCAATCGCTTGAATTGAGAAAAAATAGTGCAAAATGCTATGCTAAGATAAGTAATATTGTAAAAAATAAACAGTGATAACTAACTGGAAAATAAATATATAATATTTTGGAAATAAAATGAAGCTAAATTTTCATGTAGTATATTTTTGAAGTGTTAAAAATGATTTCAGATATAAAAGTTATTTAATTAATTATATAATTTTATATCAGGCTAATAAGCAGGTGTTTTAGTGCTTCATACAATAAATCTCTTGTAATTGAGCATGAAAAAAATATATAATTATTATATACCATACATCTTATTCTATATTAATACATGCATTTCTATAAAATGTATAAGAGTCGTATTAATATCGTACTAACATCTATTTGATTTCATATATTAGTCTATGATGTATTTTGTTAATAATTTGAGAATTTGAAGTACTATAATATTTTAAAAGAACTAACATGATTACAAAATGAAAAAAAAAAATAGTTTACAAATTTTAATCTTCCCATATAAGATTTTTTTAATAATTTATTAATATATGCTACCTGATATATTATTTTTATTCAGAATAATATAATGTAATATTATTTCTGATACAACCTAAATAAAATAAAAAAATACAGGGAATTAAAATCATCAATTTTAAAATAATTTATTTTCAAAAAACACGCAGTTTTTTCTCGTTTTAATGATAATTTTGATTTACAAAACCTGGATGGCGGACTAAATTCAATGATAACCAATTTGAGAAAATACTCCATGACGTCTTCAAAGGCATTTTTAATTTATAATATGTTGTTTCAACAACAAATCCGTGTAGAATTAGTTTTTAGAATAAATTCTTGCACTATAAGTATCTATATTTAATTTTTTTTTACTGTATATATATATATATATATATATATATATATATATATATATATATATATATATATATATATGTATATATATAATATGTCCAGATATTCAAATGTGACATAAATGTATTATAAAAATGGCGCTATTTGATCACAACAACGGCTCAAACTTCTTTTTATTTTATGCTTTCTGGTAAAAACACTCATTTATTATTAATAGTGTCACCAGCAGGATTGCATATGTACAAAACATGCATCGTTTTCTCGATGTATAAACTTAATTTTAGTAGTCAGATATATCGATAGATTAGATGAAAAAATGTTATAGCGAAATTTTATTACAGTAATTTATTCAAGGAAATGTGAATTAGCTGCAACGACAAAAAGTACGTAGCCATAATGAGTTAACTAAATGAGACCGAAATCTATATATGTCAAATGTTTTTCCTACATGAAAATAATTTAAATAGCAAAGAAGGGGCAAAACATTTTTCTTTCATCACATCGTTACAGAAAACATGCACTACAATAATCCTAAATTTAGAAGAGGCTTAAGGCTCTATATTCTTCTGCCCTGAATGTGGCGGAATGAATTTATTATCGGATGTTAAAAATGAACTAAAAAATGAAGAGAGAATTTGTGAAACCACCGTACGGAATTGCTAAATATTGAAACTGTTAGTATTGTTACATTGTCAAATATATGCATTGGAATGTTACAAGTATAGTTATAAAAATACGTTTAATACAACGATTGCTCATGGATTGTGAAAATTTTGAAAAGTTATTGGCATAAGCTTAAGCAAGTATATGCCGTTTATTTTAACTTTTGTAAATATGCTTGAAGCAAAACCTTTTAAAAACAATTTTCCAGAAATAGCTCTAATTCTAAAAAATAGAATAAAATTTAATAAATATAAAACTGAGGATGTATATTTGCTGCAAAGTCATCCTCTTGTTCTGGAAGGTGTAGAAAACATGCTCGGTCGAACCAACCAAAGTTATCGAATTTCACGCTTAAAAATAAGTTGCAAAGATATAAAGATGAACAATTGGATGGATTTGATGGAATATCCATGCCAAGAACTGATTGAATTATTTTCAAGTTCATCAAACAACTATTTATAGATACTTGGAACCCATTGAAATAATAAAAAAGACTCTTTATCTAATAAAGAAGACGTTGTAGTGAATATCTTCTCAAGTCGTTTTTTCTATAAAGCTTCCTTATCTTGCTCTTTTTAGAGGTGAGAACTTATACAACAATAAAAAGCGTATTTCGCTATATAGCATAACCCTTATATCAACTTACAACATATATCAATTAACGGTTTAAAAATGTTTATTTAAAAAAAACCTTATGTTTTTTACTAGATATTCTGACAGATATACTTCACCTTTATGTTTTAATGAACGGAGTTGTATATAAATTAGAATAAGATGAAGGAAGATATTAATGAAACATATCTTAACACTTCCTATAGAGGCATTATCTGAAACACGCGTTTGTAATTGCTTACGGTTCAAATGAAACCGGCTGATAAGTAATAGTATATGTTTTACCAACTTAAACAGAATTATCTATACTGGGAGCATTAAAACGCGAGCGCTGCTAACCACCCATGTAAAGAATATTTTAGAAACATACCGACCATAATATATGGTTTGTTTTCTTATACCTACCCTAGAGCTATTTCTGGAAAATTGTTTTTAAAAGTTTTTGCTTCCAGCATATTTCCTCCAAATTATTTAAATTTAAATTCTACTAACGTCCATAGAAAATTAATCCCGTTTTTAATATGAGGTAGAGAAAAAAATATATTTTTAGTATATGTTACTTTTTACGCCTCATAAGGCCTGTGAGACGCATAGAAAAATATACATTTCTGACTGAAGCTTGAAACCTTCTGAAGCTCTTTTTTGTATTGTATAAGTTAGATATAAAAAATATATAGTTAATAGTCAATCTTATTTACCACAATATCGTAATTTTATATACTACATTTTAAAAGTTAAATTTTATAACTGAGGATGTATATTTGCTGCAAAGTCATCCTCTTGTTCTGGAAGATGTAGAGAAGATGCTCGGTCTGAACCAACCATAGTAATTGGATTTCACGCTTCAAAATAGGTTACAAAGATGTGAATATGAAAAACTGGATGGGTTTGATGGAATATCCATGCCAAAAACTAAAAGAACTGATGGGATTATTTAAAGTTCATCAAGCAACTATTTATAGATATTTGGAACCCATTGAAATAATTAAAAAAAATACTCTCTATCTAATAAAGAAGACGTTGTCGTGAATATCTACTCAAGTGAAGTTTTTTTTTTCTATAAAGCATCCTTATCTTTCGCTCTTCATTCTGATACTTAACAATAGGATTAAGTTTATTTCGAATATAACTATAATAATGCGTCACAACACCGTATGTTAAGACAGGCTTCACAATTAGTATATAGATAAACGGTTTGTTATATATTAGGTTGCAATTATTTACAGACAAAACATTTTTCTAAAATTGAGATTGAGCTATCAGCGATTCTTCGTATTATTATTTTTTATCTTGATATCCAATGTGTTTCGATTGGTTCGTTCGTATGCAAAATTACTTATTCATTGGTTATAGTGATATCCAATCATTATAGTGACTATTAAAGTAACCAATGCAAATTCATTTTTTCTCCTGTAATTTTCAATTTAGTAATAAGAATTATATATCTTGAAATAATACAGAATTATAATTATAGAGTAATAATATTATACTGATGGTTCATGAAGTTGATTTATCAGTAATTAATAAAACACGTTTGAGCTTGCCTGGTGCAAATGTGAGATTGAATTAAAGCTTTAAACTAAATGGTAATTCAATACTGCCAATTAATTCGATTAACTACCAATGCTTATCGCTACGTAACTAACGAAGAACTATACGAAGACCTGTAAATCAAATTGATCTACGAAGTTATCCAAGATTTCGCCAAAAAACATGAAATACCGATAAACTGATATATAACAATCGTAATAGACGCTAACAAAGGCTTATCTTGAAGGCATTATACTCGAAGTATAGTTTTCTATTCTACCACATAGATTTACTTGTAAATTAAGATTATATTATGTCTATTTAAATAAAGTGTGATAAATTTTTTAAAAAATTTTTAAACCAACCTTTTAAAGGGTCCTAAAATTCTTGGTACTTCTTGATAGTACCTCATTATTTGATTTCCATATTAATTAAGAAAAAATCTAAATGACGATTTCATGCGAAAAGTAAAATAGTCATACACTTTGAATTTCTAAACTAAATAAACTAGTGAATCGAACAAGAGTTTAAAACATAAAACATTCGTTTCTAATGATTGAAATGTTTCCACTATAATAAAGTAATATATTCCATTCTCATCATTCCTCGAAAAGAATATTTAGTACCCATTTGAGAAGTGATATAATCGACTGCTAGCATTAACACTGATGTGGTGAAAAATAAATTTTCTGCGTGAGTGATTAAAATCTCATTTCAGTTTAACATGCATTAAAACCTTGTATAAAATGATGAAGAAGTTTTATTTGGTACTTAAAAATTAAACGAAATAATTTTCTAGATAACCTAACCCTATTCTAGCAGCAATTGATATAATTAACTCCATCACAAAACAGTTTTTTCTAGACCACTTGTTCATCACTAAATAATATACATAAAAATCATTGGAAGCCTTTATGATCTACCTAACAACACAAATGTTTTTCTTGGTTCTTAGTAAAACTAAATTGGATCCGATTTCTGCTTAGATAACGTGAATAAATAATTGGTTTCATTAAAAAAAGTAAAATTTAATTTTCTAACAAACTGATTAACGTAGATCAACAATGATTATTACATGGATCTTTTTTATGGATGCTTGCAATCTTGCGTTTTTAGCACCATTTCAGCTTAATGGATTCATTCAGTCGTTCAACGTATAACCATCTGCGTTTGCTTTAGTTCTAGAAGTTACTGAGGTTTTGAAAAATCTCCATTTTTATGTCGTGAATAACCTCTTGTAATGTCTATGCTCATAATTATTTAATATATATTTGTTATGTTCCATAAAAGTGAAGAATAATTTGCCGCCAGAGTTTCAAAATTTACTTAAGTTATAGAAATAACTTTTTTATACATTTTTGGGCTTGATGCTACTGGCGTTAGGTAAGATCATTCTTTATATATGACTGAGTGTTTTTTGAATGTAATTTTCGTACACACAACACATTAATTCAAGTAATTTAGTAGGGCTGTAAAGTTTTTATTATACCACGTCCAAGCAAATAAACTAACATTAGAATGACTCTATACGCTTTGCTGATATGTCTGTATTAAAATTTTCACATTTTGCAGAAATTCTTCTTACGAACTAAGCACATATACTAATGATCTTCGAATCTGCTAATTTTAATTCTCATTCAATCAATTTTCATACCGTTCAACAATACTGTATGACATTATTTTCGTGAAACATTATTTGTATTTATATCATATAAATTGCAAACAGTTTGACACGTGTATAGTAATATAATAAAATGTTCATTATTGAACAAAACATCTTATACCTAATATGCTTAAAAAAATCTTAATTTAGAAATTAAAATACTACTATTGTTCGGTTATACTTGCATCAATACTAATGTATTTCTCAAATTAATTGAAATTAATTACTTAAACAAAAGGTAAGAGTAACACTTATACATTATAAAGGTTCGTATGGTTTGGTCGGTTTCAATCTTCCGATATCGTGCGTGTTGTCCAGTAGCTTTATTGCTTCCACGTTGCTGTGAATTAGGAACCTTTTTTCACACTTTACGGTGAAATCTTGGATAACTTCGTAGATGAATTCGATTTCAATGTTATCGTGCTGAAGAACTTCGTTGCAAAGCACTGGTAGAATTAATTGAAGAACTTTATATCGGTAACGTTGGATTTTTAGCCAGTTTGATGTCTTAATGTAACCCCATATTTCTACATTATAAGTCCACATGGTTTTTATTATTGAACGACAGATCAATATATTTTTTAAACATCTTTATTAGATACGCTTAGTAGAATCTTAATTCACAATTAATTTATTACTACTTTTCCTATGTACTTGGATCAATTAACAAGCAAGGCGAGTGCGAGAAAATACATCAGTATGTATTCCTCAATTATAAAATTAGAATTATTTATTAATTATTAACTTATAGCTATAGTTTACACTAAATTTATACACTTTGTATAAGTTTGTATGGTTTTGTTCGTTTCAATCTCCTGATATCCTGCGCGCTGTCCAGCAGTTGTATTGCTTCCACGTTAGTATGATTTAGTAATCTTCTTTCGTGTTTCAAGGTGTAATCTTGGATAACTTCGCAAATCCATTTGATTTCCAGGTCATAGTGCAGTTCTTCATTAGTTACATAGCGATAGGCATTGGTAATCAATCGAAGAACCTTGTTTTGACAGCGTTGTATGACTAGTTGATTTGAATTTTTAGTGCAACCCCATCTTTGCACCCCATAGGTCCAAATTGGCTTTATAATTGTATTATAGATTAACCCCTTTGATTTTAGATCAAGTTGAGAGTATCTTCCGACTAACCAGTATAGTTGTTTTAATTTGGTTCTAATGTGTTTCTTACAGATTTGTCTAACGTGATGCTGACAGATCAATATGTTTAAAATTTTGCGAAAACTTTATATATATATATATATATATATATATATCTTAGTTTAAATTTTAAGAGTTCTTGTAGAACAACAAACCTACATGTAATAAAATAATAGGTTTTCTTCCGCAAAACTTATTCATATATACAGATTCGTTCATTAATTCACAAAGTGTAAATAATAATTTAATAATATACTTTTTCTATAATATCTTTTGTTAAACTAAATCTATAACAGGAAAATGTTGGTCAATTATAATATAATCTCAGATTTTATTGTTTTTATTTATTTTATGTTAAAACGTCTTTAACGTATTAGTGAAACTAAATCTAGAAATTGGAAAACTAATTTTGAGAAAACCTTGTCAACATATTCATTGAAGACTTAAACTGACGAGTGTTTAACTTCATTTATACTTGTTAAGTATTGTTTAGCTTTTAATCAATTTAATTCCGTGATTTGAGTATTATGATGATATTTATCTTCAAGACATATTGAAATTTATTTCTAATTTTGTTAAAAGGATTATTTTCAATAAGGTTCACGATTGTATGTTCACAGTGGTATGGAGAATTGAACTCGATTATTACTGATGCGATCTCGTAAAGCCTTAAATAATAAAAAGGTTATTATAGTATCAAAAAATCGTCAATAGTATTAATATCTTCAAACAAGTAATTTAAATTAACATTGACTTCACACTAAAACTCTAAATACTAATAATATTTATTTATTGTTATAATAACATCTTATAATCTCCATTTTTCTAATTAGAATTTATCTGGCCTGTCTAGTCGAACGATAAACTGCCAGAAAATATTCGATGGTACCTTTTACATATAAATTTTTCTGGTTCATAAAAGCAGTCACAAACTCAAACATAAATTAAAGATACACAAATCCAAAATTTCATTTCAAATCACCGGCTACTAAATAAAATAAAGCTTACATTATAGAATATTATAATTTCATATTTTTCATCTAACATTTATGTTAATATACAACATGAACAAGAGTGTCTGAAACAGTGTCTTATGAATGTATATCCTAAGACATTGACACTAACATTGACATATACTAAATTAACATATTTTCTCAAATAGTGTTAAATAACTAGTTAGTAAGTAAATACTCTTTATGTGACATTTAAAATTACCCTACCCTGCTAGTTCTTCTGTAATTCTGTAGATGCAACATGTAGAATATATTATAAATTGTATTATATCTCTGAATGAATTTTAATTTATGTACTATTGAATTAATTAGAGCTACAAAGTCAATTTGTTTAAGCTTGGCTATTATTTTTTAATTTCCTCTCTTTTACTTCCATTTTATTTCCTTATCTGTAGTCCATTTACTAGTAGAAGGACTGTCCCGTCGCATTGACTGCTGTGTTACCGAACGGACAAAAGATAATAATGCCAATAATAAACTAAGCATTAACAGAGTTTGGTAAAAATAATTCTCCAATTCTCTCATCGGGCATCATGAGAACATCCTGTACTAACAATACCTTTTCTTTTAATTGTTCCAGGCACCCATTCGGAATAATTAACTCGTTAAATAAACGTACTACTGCGAAACGGACCGCACGAAAAAAAAGGAACGATAATCTGTCGTCAACAGGGAATAACGGCAGCACGTCCTTCTTCCTCCGATTTCGTCTCGCGCACGTTGACGATACGATGGTCCTCGTTCGGTTCGATGTTATCTTAATGTACCACTGTAATAAGCGTTTTGCCACTATATTTCCACCATTTTATTGTCAGAAATATCGCGTTGATGAGCCGTTATGGCGCGCACCCATAAAGATATTTATTACTCAGCCGTTGACACTACTAAAAACCTTTTTCTTCGCGCTTATCTGTCGCGCTATCGACCGACAAAAAATCACTTATGTTTGGATTTTATTACCATGTAAATTACAACGTACGCTGCCTAGAAAATAGTTGATTAAGGGCAATTAACAGTTCGGCCACCGACTCAAATTGATTTCCATATACCTCCATTAGAGTTAGTTAACGAGTTTAAGATGGGTCCTTCGCGGCGTTTTTCCCCCCGTCAACCTTGATTTTAAATTTATTCGTTTTCTACACATTCGACTTAATACGATTCAGCATCGGTAGACCAACAAAAAAAAAACAATTCCGTTTGGATTTTACGGCGATGTAAATTGCAGTGTTTGATGCTTGGGAAATAGTTAATTGCTTTAAACGACAATTAACAGTTTCGCGAGTGGCGCGACATTGATTGCCATGGGCTTCGGTGAAGTTAACGAGTTAAAGATCAAACAGCCAAAAGTAGTTATCGAACAGTTCATGTCAAAGGTCACCCGTTCTCGATAAAATGTTGTTTAGGCCGTTACTCAACAATCAAGGAGTTTAAACTTAACAGTGAAGAAAGCAGGACCTATAATGTAAACGAGCAGTGTTCAACTTATACATAAAAGGACAGTTAAATAACTATCCTT
The DNA here is from genome assembly GCF_030347505.1 of Rhynchophorus ferrugineus. Classification (NCBI taxonomy): domain Eukaryota; kingdom Metazoa; phylum Arthropoda; class Insecta; order Coleoptera; family Curculionidae; genus Rhynchophorus; species Rhynchophorus ferrugineus. The sequence continues at coordinate 80,410,800 of NW_027472580.1, read as the reverse complement.
GAATAAAAGACATTTTCTTCATTTTATTTCGCAACATACTCACTGTTTAACTTAATTCATTTAGTCTAGTATTTTTCCATTTTTTATACCTTCCCAAAAAAAATCGGTTTTCTTAAAGCGTTTTTTTTATTCGATCGTATCTCTTACCCCCTAGCCATTTCGTCACATTTAGATATTGGAAATGGGGTGCAATTAAAGGTACAGCAACATATTATTCTTCGCCAAATGCGGTCGTTTTGCTTCAATATCAATATCAATATCGAATCTGTCCAAGAAATACAGTTTTGATTATTCCTTGGATCGTTTTGTAATGTATCCATATTTCTCATATCCAAATATTGATATAAAATGGTGTATTCGCTCAGGCTCGTAGCTCAGGTACTTTCATTATCCAATTTCTGGCGTGATGACCTCTTTTGGGTTACCTAAATATTCGGCTTAATTTTGTGCTGGTACGATCTGTATAGCTATCGATGCTACTTAAGGGCAGAAGTGACGCGCGTTTAAAGTTACTGCACGGGAAATTAGTTCATTCAGTTATGCTTTACTTTAACATACATTTAATTGGAGATAAAATAATTTTAATATTCTGGGGTGACAGTTAATTTCACAATATAAAAAAGAAAATTAGTGGCCATTTAATCATTGAATTCAAAGTTTGATAACAGATCATAATAAAGGTGTTTCTATTCATTTTTCAATTGAAATGATTGAAATTCATTTTCAACATTTCATCATATATGTTATATTCAAGTTGCAGATAAAAATAGTTTTATTTGGTAAGTATTTTGTTGGTATGTTTTAGTAGTCAGTGGACAGCATTCCTAAACTTATGATGAATGTTGTTGTTTACAATCGTTTATGTTTTCGTTGGCATTTCATTATTTTTAATGGCGATTAAAAGATGCTTAGTTTTGTCTACTTTTGCCAACGCCCACACGAAGATCACCGACACGATACACCTAAATTCACGCTGAACCCGTTCACCTACCCACCACCGTTTGCGGCGTCAAAGTTTGAGCCCGCTTTCATAACGCCAACCGACCTCTTATCTTCGGACTCAGCGTAACATAAGCCCACCGTGCGCTGGTCGATGATGGCGCGAGATAAAACCGACTGGATCGTGACTCTCGTCGTCCCACGAAGAAATTCATTTCGTTTACCGTGTGCCTGCCTGCCTGGCCGCAAACAGCGCTCGAAACGAGAAGAAAAAGGCAGGACGACGACGACGCCCCCTCCCGCGCACCCTGACCCCCCTGCGGGATCTAATGTCAAACGGGTTACGCGCCTTAGATGGTTAATCGTCAGCGCCGATCGGATGTTTCTTAATTTCGCCGTTTACGGCCGCGTAATGAGCCTGGGACGCTTAGTGTTTAATAAATTCGAAATAAATTATCCAGGCGCTTCCGGAGTTTTGCTGCACGTTTAATTTTACGACAGGATTTCATTCGATCGATTCCGATCTCTACCGCGTCGTTGCGAAAAACTCTTGCATGTTGGCATTATTTTTGTACTCAACTTTTTTCATTTCTACCTTATTCCTTGATCAGCTTTTTTAAAGAGAATTGAACACCAAAGTATGTAGGCAACATTATTTTACTAGCTGATATACCTGACAGCTTTGCTAAGCACAAGATAAACTGTGTGGAACATATGTGTATAAAGTATAAGCAAAATAATTATTTCCAAAACAAAAATCTATGTATTAATCGGCTTAGGAGAATTTGGCTCCATTTTTGACGAAAACGGAGGCATTATAGAGCTAACATTTTTAGATATTAAAATTCTAAATTCTAATAACGGCGAAATGCGCCCAAATCAAGCGAACAAGAATAACCGTCAGATCGATGACGCATAATATATACACAAATATTTTAGGCTTTGATCGATGCATTGCCAGCTCACATTCTTATACGGTAGATTATTCGTCGTTTCTGTTGTACGTAAATCAACCGCGGACGCATAATTGTTAGAATCAAAATCTGGCAGCTATAAATCTTACATTTGAAATGGTATTAAAATGGAAAATGAATCTTTTGAAACATTATTAAACGAAGTTATTTAATTTAACCAGTGACCAGTGATTCTGTATTACTTTCGGTTAATCCCCTTGGAAATATTAAATAATTATGGCGAGTTTGGATAAAAAACGATTAAGAATAGTATAATCACGTGAAGTTATAATTTACATTTTTTGTAGAGAGAACAAATTAATGTGTCCGATTTATCGAAAGACATATATATACAGCTGAGAAAAACCCGACATATACGAAAATGTAATTTCAATATCGATTAACAAAATTCTAAAATAACAATTGAGAATCGATTATCCGGTTTTTTATTAGATATTTAGATTTTCCAAATCAGCTTTCGATTTAACTTAATGTCTGGTGAACAGAGAACAGCTGAGACAAATTGTTCTTGCTTAAGAACTGCTAGTTATGATATGGTTCTGGAAACATACTATATCACTGAGCTGGTTATTAGGATTTTTCCATAAATTTTAATGGCACTATCTTATAATTCTTGTCAGGTTTCATTAATAAATACATTTCTTAACAAAGCACTAACCGAATTTTGCAGGTTATAAATACGTTAATTGGTACATTAGGTTTATGCTATATTAACAATTATAAAATAGCTTCATAGAATCTTTATTCCCTATTTGTTGATGAGTGGTTATTTCCCAGGTGGATTTTAAGACAAAGTATAAAGCAGTAGTAGGTAAAAACAATGTAAAAAACAACGATAAAGTAAAACAAATAAGCCAAGAATAATGTAGTTTTTTTATTGTTTGTAAGAACGACTGTATAAATAGATAAAAGCAGTAATGAAAATATGGTGAATGTGTGAATGAAAAATGAAAAGTGAATGTGAAACTAACTACATACCTCGCCTAGAAGGAATACAAAGGAAAAATAAAAGAAATTATTTTTCTTGCAATAAGATAAATTAATATATGCAATAATATATGTGACTATATGATATTTTATTTTTGAACCTTGTATCAATTATTTATTAAAATGATTATTATAATGTTCAGTGGTGTAATAATTTACCTAATTATTGAAACTTAATGGAAATGAGATTTAAGCATTTTAAAAAATTTAGTGAATTTTGTGGCTTAGTTTTCATTACTTGTCACTTTTCTTTCGTCACTTTGTTTAGTCATTTAGTGAGTTTGAAGTTTTTGGAATTGTTTGCCTATATTTTAACATGTATTGTAACATAATATACAGATATTTATAATTTTAATTATTGTTATATATCAAATACACTTCTGATCTTATATTGATCTTATATATATCTTATTTTAGTAATATAATTTTAAAATTATTCATTTTACTCTCTTATGAGAGAAACATTACTGATAAATTGTGGTTAAGGTTCCAACCACCGTTTACCATTGAACCATTTAAGCTCTATAAGCTAATATATCAAGTTCAGTTTAAGCCCAAGTTGTTTGCTCTTTATCAAGTTAAGTTGTGAGGAACGATTCTAGTAGTTGAATTTAATGCTGTATCAGTGTCAGGAAATGTTATTCTATGTCATCAGTAAATGTATCATTATACAGATATCCATACCAGCCCTGAGATATTCTGTGGTTAGTGTAGTGGGTTCCCATTTTTCATGGCGGGCCCGTTTTCTTGCTTTTACAATTTTATCATTTGAATAGTTAATATTTCGTTGATACTTAAAACCAGATAAAGTTCAAAGCATTAGCCTAACATTCATGTTCGTTATATTTAGTTAGAGATGCTCTAACAGGTGAATCGAAAAGTCTCCGCCTGACACATAGATGGCGCTACTAGAATTAAATCCATATGTTTTTTATTTAGCCTTAACCCTAAAAGATACGTATATAAATTTAACAGCTGTCGGATCATTAGTTTGTGAAGTATAACATTTTGAAGCAACTTTTGTTATTGTAAAAAAATGGATAAAGAGGAATTTCGCGTGTTGATAAAAAATTGCTTTTTGAAGCAACAGTCGAGTTTCCAGACACTGCCTCAGGAAAATCAACCATCAATGATTGGTACGCTAAGTTTAGACGTTGTGAAATGAGCAGCGAAGTCGGCGAACGCAGTGGACACCCAAAAGAAGTTGTTACCGACGAAAACATTTAAAAAATCCACAAAATGATTTTGAATAACCGTAAATTGAAATTGAAGGAAATAGGAGACACTCTAAAGATATCAACTGAACGTGTAAATCATATCATTAACGAATATTGGGGTATGAGAAAGCTCTGTGCAAAGTGGGTGCCGCGCGAGCTCACTTTTGACCAAAAACAACAAGGAGTTGGTGATTCGGAGCAGTCTTTGACGATGATCAAGGGTAATAAACCCGAGTTTAGCGTCGATATGTGACAATGGATGAAACATGGCCCCATCATTTGACTCCGAAGTCCAATCGACAGTCATCCGAGAAGACTGCACGCGATGAACCTGGTCCAAAGCACGGGAAAACGCAACAGTCGGCTGGTAAGGTTAATGCGTTTGTATTTTGGGAAGCGCATGGAATAATTTTCATTGACTACCTTGAAAAAGGAAGTACCATCAACATATTACTATTACATAATGTTATTGGACCGTTTGAAGGACGAAATCGCCGAAAAACGGCCGCATTTGAAGAAAAAGAAAATGCTGCTTCACCAACACAATGCACCGTGTCACAAGTCAGTGAAAACGATGGCAAAAATCCATGAATTGGGCTTCGAATTACTTCCTCAACCCAGCGACTATTTCCTGTTCTCAGATGTCAAAGGAATGCTCTCTGAGAAGAAATTTTCATTGAACGAAGAGGTGATCGCCGAGACTGAGACCTATTTTGAAGCAAAGGACAAATCTTACTACAAAAATGTTATCGAAAAGTTGGAAGGTCGCTATAGTATCATCACCCTTAAAGGGAATTATGTTCAATAAAAAAAAATTGTTTTACTATGGTAGGCCTGGGACTTTTCTATTGACCTGTTTTTTACCTCAAGATGATTTTAGGCATATTTTCTAACAGCTTCTCTGCATATTTCAAGATAAATTTGAGTATAGTTTTAACAATTTCTGTTATATTGTAGATTTAAGTCAAAATATATAATAAAGAGCCTAAGATGGCAATGCTAAAATAATGCGATCTTATACCATGCCCGTGATAGTATCAGGATAACATGACCTTGTCAGGGGGTTGGGTATCCATGAGATTGGATATTACTTAATATAGTTGGGCCTGTATCTAACACTAGTCTTCAACACTTTCTCGATGTACTTTCGGATGACTTTCCGTATATCTTCAGGTCCTAGGTTATTCGGTGTGGCTTTGATTGTACCTCGAAGTAGATTGTTTTAATTGTTCATTCCTAACTGTGAATTTGTAAAGTTTTACCAGCTGTTTTTTAGGGTTACTATAAAAACATAACAATTTATTGGCAAGTGTTTTATACAAAATAAATAACCAAATATTAAATACTGTCAAAATATTGCTGAGTACGGAATATGTTCTATATCTGTGATTTTGTTTTCAGCTATTTGATGTCATTTTTGGACATGCCATTTAACGGTAAGTGTCTTGTGCTGTTCTAATTTATTCACGACCATCTTTCAATAAGAATTCCAACATCTTTATCTATGTATAATCAACTGCCACTATATTCTGCAATGGGAACATTAAAAACTGGTTACATACCATATAGTATTTGAAGTTGATGAAGTGAGTAGTAGAAATTTCGTTGGCATGTGTTAGTCATAAAAACGTTAATTTTTTTATAAATACCTGTTAATGTGTACAAACCTACTTATGTAATTAATGAAAAACAAGTTATATTATCTTACAACCAAAATCAATGTTGTCAGATTAAAAATGAAAAATATTATGTTAAACTTTGTATACAGTATTTTTTAATATTGCTAGTAGTCCATAGGTCCCCATAATAATTATATTTTCTAGGTTTACAAGTATCTAGGTACCCTACTATGGGTGAAAACAATTAGTTGTTATGAAAAGTTACTTGCAATGGCTTTGAGCAAAAACAGATAACAAAAGCAAAACCATCACTATCTTTACTCTAATGGTTTACTATCTAAATGTTTACTCAAATTATTCACTATATTTGTATAGTGGCAAACCTCTACTAGACACTTTTACAGTATATTAAATTGCAATTATACTTATATCGTTTTACATCTAATCTTAGATTTGTCACTTATGAGCTATTATTTGAAGCTGTTTTCCAAGAAAACAAAGGGTTTTCAAATAACTTATTTGAACTCATATCTATAGTCCATCTTCAACGATGCCTGGCAAAAGAATTAGATTGAACAGAATCTTCGAAAATGTATGTCCTAAATCCATTTTTATAAGAAATCTGTGCTATTATTTAGTAAATTCTTAATCAAAAGTGAGTCGATCCCTATATATTCCATTAAAAAATTGAAATTATTGGTAACTTATATTGCAAAAATCAAAGAGTGACTACTAGTAGACATATACATTTTGTTGTAATTGTTGTACTCATTATATACATATTTTGTATTTTAAGATTAAAATCTAAGTTTATTAAACAATATGTATATATATATATATATATATATATATATATATATATATATATATATATATATATATATACAAGACATATATCGAAAATGCAACCGAAAGAATCATATAGTCTTTATTAAATAGACAATAAAAACAGTTGTTCAAAATGAGGTTATAATCTAAGAATGGTGCTTGCTTATTGTTTTCTTCGAACTTCGAAAATAATCAAGGAGCGCTAGAAGGAAAAGTTTTAGTAATTCAGTAAAGGCAATAGTAACACTAAAGTAAAATTTGAACTATTGACAAGCCTTGAATTGATTAAAAGATAATGTGGCTTCACTTAAACCAACTAAATATATGATTAATATCAAACTCGACGGTGAAAAAAATCTTTGAATATCACATCTTCACATGTTGAAGCTCCTCCAGCGGTTATTCTTGTATCCCATCCCAACTAGCTATAAAATTGACATACATTTAATAGCGTTTTAAAATTTTAATTTACACAAATCAATGATATAGAGAGCAATGTATCAATGATATTAAATAAAAATGCACCTACATTTTATTTTTCTTTATTTCGGCAATATTAGAATTATCGATTTTTATCGCAACAACAATGAAAAACACAACATGAAATGACTATTTGATCACCAGGAACTGAAGCATTTTTTTGCTCGTCGATTCTAGTAAAATTTCCTTTATTTGCAGACATGGCGAGAAACGCACACCGATCCTTATCGCCTTTATTAAAATCAGCGTGCGTGTTTTTTTAACGCTCTGCGTTCGACCGTGAATGAATGAGTTCGTGACTCCGCAGACTGGTTTGATTTGCTCAGTTATTATCGCGACTAGATGAACGCCTTTATGAGATATGATATGTTCTGATGATGGGAGCTTTTGTTCCTGGGAACTGTATGTATCGTTCGCGCCGAGTGCGACTTGAACGCTACTTTAACGAAGGAAATTTTGGTGATGGAACGGAATAGTTGTTTACTTACTTTTAATAAAAAAATCCAAAAATTATATTACATAATTAGATGCCAGGCAAAGGGATCCATCACACACGTTTACAAATTCGAGTCAACTTTTGATCTCGGGCAGATGAGAACTATTCTTAACGTTATTTGATGCGCTGAACTCAAATCCTCAACCCGTTGGTTAAGTTTGGTGCTAGTTTTCGAATTCGAGCATGGTGGCAACACTGGCCTTTTAGAACGGCTGTCAGCTGACTTCGTTGCATTAAACGTTATTTGGAACTTATTGCTGTGATTGTGCTTGAAGTGTGAAAATGCAGAGAAAATGTTGAAAAGCGTTTGTCAGATGATTACTACTTGTACTCGATTAATTTTGTTGGCATAAGTGCGAAAAAATATCACAGTATAATTATCCTGACATATCATTACTATGTACGGAAAGTGACCCATTGCCACTTGGACTTTCAAGTACTTTAACCAAGTTGTTTCGAAAACTGTCATACATAAGAATCACACACAAAGTTTAAAAAATATTCAGCACTTCATGAAGCAGCAGCATGGGCATCCTTCCAAAGTATTGTTCATAACATTCTTGGTAAGCGCAAATCCCCGCATTTTTTGCAAAATTACCACAACATTGGACATCGAAGTCTCTCAAATTTGTTTTTGTAGTCACATATCGATTTTTTCTAACAAAACTTTGACGTCATATGGAAGAAGAGTAGCGGCTGCACCAGGATATAGCGAAAAATCGAGAGACGATCCCAAGAGTTTTTGGACGAAGGCATAGTGAGCGATTAATGTTGTACCCTAATGTATGAAACAGATCCCAGGCAAAATAAAGGACTTAGTTCAGCATCTGTCAATTTCTGATTTATCCTTTTTAATTCAATAAATCGCCGTTAAAGGTGAAAAGTAGTAGAAGAATTAATTTATTAAATATTTACAAAACTAGAACCAAAAACCGTGTACACTTGTGTTATTAAAGCACCACTAATACATTTCAGTCCAGATATTTTAAATTGTCATTGTAAAAAACGGGCATTTTTAATTGTAGTTGTGTCACAATAAATTATAATACAATAAATTTTATAATATCAGATCTATTATTGACTGCGTATAGATTATATATAAAACAGACAAATTGAATGACATAAAAAGGGATCCATTATTAAGGTATCACTAATATACTAAAGCCCAGTTATTTCAATATGTCACTATAGCAAAGTGACATTTGTAATTATCTTTCGTGTCATTCGTATTATGTGATAAATTATACTTTATAAAATTGTTGAATAGCGGTTAGACGCTCCATTTACATTTTAATATCTCTGATTATAACAAAATCTGGTCGCAATGAGCCCGACGCTGTCCTTAAATTTTTAAATATAGCTAAATTTTCCAATCGTCGAACCATTCTCTCGTGGTTACATATAGATTGAAGCTGTTGCAGGTATTATCCAAAATAATAGACATATATATAGATCTATTCATTATTTTACATATCCGAGTTATAAAATAATATTTTGAAAAATATCATTAATACATCATTAATTTAGAGATAGCTGGCATAATAGCATATATAGCTTAATGATATACAATTACTTTATATTAAGTATTTATTTATAATTAATATTATTGGTTTATGTGTCAAAAACAGATTTTTATAATATTTGAACATATTGTGTTATACCTAAATATAATGACATACATACTTTTAAATGTCATCGAGTAATGGAAACTTACGATGGAATATTAATATTGATTTAGCGTGCAAAGGACTAACAATGACAATAGTTGAAAGAGAAGTAACAGAGCAAATATAAAGATGAAAAAATTCCTAGCAAATTAAATTAGTATAGGAGATCACTACTTATTTGTAACAGATAAGTTTAAATCTTGGAACATGACAAAGCGTCTAGCTGGTTAATGTCTAGGGTAATACGTAATGTATGGAAGCTGAGAGAGAATGAAACAAATCGTTTAGAACAATCTGTCAATGTTAATAACAATCTGCCCATTATGAAAAGGAATATTATATGAGATAAATCTACATATATATGCAAAAAACAACAAAACAAACAACTCTAGAAATATACGGATTTGTGTTAAATTAACCAAAACCCACGTTATCATCAACGTTGCATAGCTTAAGCCCGGACTATCTATTTACTTCTCAACTATTACTACTGCTGATTTTGCAGAACGTTATGGAAATTTACTAATAATAATACTTAATATTAATATTATTTTTTAGTCAATATTAGTCTTAAATAATATTACTCTCTTATGTTAAATCGCCCTCTGTGACCTTAATATATAGGTTTTCCAGCTACTTGAGTCCTCTATCTACAAATTTGCACCTTTTATTAGACAATTATACCTACCATTTGTATATTTGGATTTATTCCTCAACTGAGCACAGTTTACTGGAATACCTTCATTTTTAATACGATGTCTAAATCTTTGAGTCATACAAGCATAGGAATATTGCCAAAATAAGCAACAAGTCTACACGAGCCGGTTTGCCGGATTAGTCTTGACTGTAGTTTTGCCCTATTTTCCATACACATCATCTTAGAGGGAAGTTTATTTAGAAAGATTGTTTTTATGTTTATGAAACTTCAACTATCATACCTTCTCGATGTATTCACTTAAAATAGCTTTATGAATTGGTGAGAATATCGACCTCATTGAAATGAATATTATATCCCAGTATCCATACAATGTTGCAGGACTATAATATAAGTTATAATATGTTCATATATCAAACATATTCTATGTATTTTAATTCGTGTAATATGATAAGCATACACCCAGTTTCTACTATTTACTTTGAACGGCCCCTTTCGGCATTCGGATTATCCCCTGTATAATATTTTATTGTTTAATTTGATTTGTGAAGATGGCTTTGATGTTATATTTCTTTAGTGCCCTGTCAATGCAATCGGATTTTGCATGAAGAAATAATAAGAAGATTAATTATATCAACATATCAAACTAGATCATCCAAGAAAGACACCGAGTAATCAGAAAATACGTGTCCAGCAAAAAAGGATACCACATCGGCTCGTTGTTGATAATGGGAGTTCAGCCTCGGTATGCTAGACGAAGAATGCCAGAAATTAGACCTGGTAGAGGACTCTCTATGGTGGAAACAACCATAAACCTCAAGAAGGCCCTAAATCAAGAAATCGTAATATCCTTAAGAGTGCGAAACGTGTTCTATCAGCCTGAGAAGTTCCTAGTTGCAAGAGTATTTCCCGCCCTGATATTCTGAACGAGTCGGGTATAGAAAAGGGATTCTTGAACCAGCCTTCTTAAACACCACCAAGAACCCAAGGGAGGAAGTTCGCCGATAAAACACTGTACATCGACAACAAGAATCAGAATTGGTAAAATAGTTGACAAGAAAGAATTGAGAGGAGATTTGGCAAGATGATTAGAAAGAAATTACTAAAGATTTCAAGAATTAGCCAAAAAATTAGAAGAATCAGAATGAAGCAAAAACAGTAGAATTCTTATAGTGTGTACAATAATCAGCTGGGTCCGATGAATCAGTATTATCTAAAACCAGACATATCATTTAGTAAGTAATTTCCATCTAATTCATAATTCCTTTCACCATTACTTATTGATTTTAACATCTTTAAATGTATATATTTTATATTGTTAATTTAAATAAACAAACTCGTCTTTGTGTACTAGTTAACGCAAAGAAAGGAGAAGATAATTGTATTTCATTGGTAGTGAAACAGTAAAATAATACGAGAGCGATTCTGGAGTAATAATAGAAATATTTTTAAGTATTAATAATTTCGCATTGTCTGAAGAAAAATGAAATAAAACAGCAAAATCAAATGAATTCGATCAATATTCAACCTTATCAACTTACAAACAAAAAAATTGTCTGGCTTTCATGCGTAGTTACCATTTAATTGCAAATATTTTCATTATTAATACTAATTATTAATATATAAGAGGGGAATAACAATCGAAGAAGTATTTGAAAGTCATTTCAGTAAACTAATTCAACAACTGTTTCAGATTATCCAACTTCTTTTTGATTACAGCAGTATACAATAAAAATGCATTCTCTTTTATATTCACTTATCTAGTAACATATACGCTTAGTCAGTTGTCACTAGATAATATATAAACTAAATTAAAAGAAACTTTTGGTCGCGATTAGATAAAAATCTGATACACGCGTAATTTAAGAATGCATCATTCCGACAGGGTCTTATATATTAATACTTAATAAAGACAGAAGACCGTCGAACAAGATAGCACAACTAGAAAATAGAGAATTCAATCGACATGTGGATTTACAGTTTATGCGGTCGAGATATATAATGCCGCTGCATATAATTTAGCACAATGGAGGTCATAAAACATGGAGTAAAACAGGTAATACGGCGTACACAAATAATGCCTGATTATGGGCCGTAAATTAAGTCAATTGGTCGCTAATATGCGTCGGCTGTTATTAGAGCCGATGTTAATGGTAGAGTTTTAGAAGGGACAGTGTTGAGAAGTGAGTGGTGCACTGTTATCGCGGACCAAACCATTATAATTGGTTTGCCCCATATTTAACGCATTATTTACATTTGATTTTATTACTATGCATCCGATCAATTTGGATTAATGACGGAGTTTGGTATCACTCATTAAAGCAGACGTATATTATTTGCTTTCATATCCATATATACATACTAATATAGAAAACATCAACAGCCTGATTACATCTTTACGATCAAGGGTTTCTCTTCATTAATTCATCAATTATTGTTTCATAAAATCTTAAATACATCGATCTGTTTATAAATAAAATCCAAATATAAATTAGCATTTGAAGAAAACATATTTGCGATAAACAAGAAATAAACAACTCATTAAAATTTATGTTCCATGCGATTTTTCTCGTTACATATTTATTAATATTAAAAGCTAATACGTCACCAATTTGAAATTCGAGTTAAATGATACTTGACTCAACAATTCAGTTAAATCTGGTCATATATCACTCGATTTTTTTGTCAAACATGACGTTGAACTACCCGACTTCATGTAATTTTATACCGGAGTAGAGCTGATGATTTTCTTTACAAAATACTGCAAAATATTGCTTATCATTCTTATTCTGACTAGCCGTAAAAATATTTTCGTCATGAAATGGACTAGAACATCTAACGCAGCCTGAACATGTTTACGAATGAGACAATGATAATAACTGAAAGCCAACAACAGTTTTAAATTGTGCAATGACAGTGAAGTGTGCATAACAGAATAATGTGAGCAAAGTGATTATCGAGATGATTAGAATCAATTAGCAAGAGATAATTAAGCAATTAGAAAATAAACTGTTATGATTTTGTGCTTTTTGTAGACCATTGAGGCTAAATGAAATCTTGTCTCCTCGATATCACGTTACTATTATATCTGCTCAATATGTATCTAATTATTATTTCTTTGTTATTATTATTTGTTATTATTAAAAGATTATTGTCACACTCATCAAACAAAAGTAATATGTAATTATGCCAAATGTACTATATCAAAGGCCCTGTTTTAGAAATACGAAATCCCGTGAAATATGAAGGGGTTTAAAACACCAAAACTAATAATTTATTTAAAAAAACTATTTTACATATTATACAAAGAAGAATCCACTTGTTGAAAGGGGATTCTAAATGACACTGAAGGTTTTATATATTGCAAAACAAACCAAATTATCATACTCTATCTTGACGACGTCTATGATTAGACATTACACTCGTCACATCATTCTTAACTCAAGCACTCCAACACATAATCGGTAGACAGGACCATATTAGTTGCACGACATAACGTATATGCTAGCAGCCCTGGCAGACACAAACTTATCTTTTCTGGTTAAGTAAAGATAAAATGAAGAAAACTTGCTAATTGACAACTTGTTGAAAACCTCTCAAAACCAAATTTTATACGGTAAAAAAGAAAGTGTCAAGTATTCGACTGCGATGTTTCCATGCAATTTTTACAATTTTTCTCTTCATATTAATCTTCCTCGGCATTCAATAAATATCCTATTTATCCAGCCGTTCTCAAACTTTGTGTTCAGTCATTCATTTTTGCATAAATATAATATAAATTGTTACAATGCACTAAATTACTAAACTGCATAAAATAAGGGACACCTACTTTTTGATTTTCTTTATTAGAAAGTAATTTAATAAATATTGAAATGAATATGTAACTAAATATTAACTCTTAAAAATTTTTTAATAACATTAAGTGTCAACTAATAACCCAAGATCTTGAAGATGTTTTCAAAGTTACCGCATCGTCAATCATTCGGTCTTCATTCGGACATCTACTCCACTCTACAATGAATAATGAATAAATCTTGTTTCTTGTTTTCTTGTATTAGTAAGGAACATTTAATCAACGTAACATGTTTTAATGGTTTCCATCTAAAATATAGATACACACAATATATAACTCTGACGGCTCGTGTCAATACGAAATTAATAAAAAAAACTTTTTTAAAATACATTTCTTGAGATCATTATTAACGTGCTTACACTCGAAAGTGATTGGAGTTTGATTATTAGAATTTCAGAGAAAATCCTCGAATATTTGATATACTAAAATACACGCTTTACCATTTATTCATGTTATATTTTCGCTAATGTTCCAAAAATATGTGAAAACATTTAAAAAAACTAATTTAAGCACAGAAAATCGATCGTTATAAAAACAGATTTTGTAACATAACATTTTTTGTTTTTCTTCAAAAATAGTGTTTGATATAAATATTGATAATAGGCAGGTCAAACTGAAATAAGAACATGAAATCAATCGATGTTATACAGCAGACAAAATATATTCATATATCAATTATATTCATATAACGATTGATGGTATTGTCAAGAACTGATTTCAACAATTCCAAACAATTTGTAGTGTCTATGTATTCTTATTGAAATCACCGCATTCTTACTGTTAATATGAACAGTATCATATAAAACTATCAAATAATTAAGAGCTGATTGCAAGGAGTACAAATTACTAAAACAGAAATATATACCATTAAATAATATTATTTTCCCTAAATTACCTATTGACATTAGATTTGTAATGGAGAAATGATTTTTTAAAGGCTCGTTTTAAATTGAGTCACTCATATCACTCCATAAATAGTTTGATGGATCAAAGTGGACAATTAAGAATATTTTTTACAACAATAACTGAGGTTTTCATACTCAATCAATACACTCTTATATTTCAATTCCAGTTCTTTTAATGTGCCCCTTTTAAAGTAGTTTTTATTCAAAAATCGTTCAAGTTACATTGAGTCATTGCTATTGCGTTATACTTAGCGTTATTGACTGAGTCTAGTTATTGTCACCTGCTTTAATTTTCTGGTTGCTTCTTCGCTATTGTCTTTAACAATCAGTATCGCAGTATCATCTTTAAATGTAGCCCTGGTGAAACGGCTCCAACATATTCCTGTGCCAATCCTCGTTTAGTTTATTTTACTGCAGAATGGGCTTCCTCTTATTTACACCTCTTATTATTTTATATTGTTTTGATATCCTGATGTTTCTGTCAATTATGTCTTTGTAGAAGTTATGTCCTTGTCTATTTGTGACTCTATCAATCTGGTCTGTTGTTGAATGGTTGCTGGTATTATAAAACCAAACTGACGTGCCGATACCAAGCCAATATAAAATTTTTCTTTCTATAGTTTCTTGTTTATGAAAAGTATGCGTTGCTCTTTCTAATGAATTGCTTATACTTTATATTTATATAATATATATTTATATTTATATAATATATATTTATATTTATATAATATATATTTATATTTATATAATATATTTTATAAATACTGTAATAATAAAATAGTGAAAGAATTTCATCTCTATGACAAGTATATAAAATATATAAAATATTATGCATAAAAACAATATATAAAAACGTATGCGAGAATAGTTCGATATCAGTATTCTAGAATCAAGGAAAATAAGGTATTATCAGTCAAACCAGTACAATCCACAACCAAACAGGATGTCAGATTTAATACTTGCGAATATATTAATCAATTTACACATCTCAGTTACTGGACATCTCTTAAAAACCAAAAAAAATATTAATTGGCAAAATACGAAATTTAAATTTAATTTTCGCATTTCATTTCATTCATTTTATCAGCAATAATTATTATTATTAATTACCTTAGTAATTAGTTTCACAACTGTAATACCAAGGCTATTTAATGCAATTTATATAGTAAATAAAATGGATATATTAAAAACCTAAAACCCCAATCTAGCACACGGTAGTAAATTATACTACAAAAAGCCAACAACAAAAAACCAAAGGATGTACTTTCCAAATCAGATTCAAACAGCAATAAATAAGTTAACTTGAATGGCACTATATACAATAAATATTAACTATTAACTATATGTTTACAAATTGTAAAAATGTATTTCCGAATCCATTTTTCGGTTATCTGACTACGTAAACAAGCATTTTTCTTATTAATTATATCTTACATTAGATATACTTAACCCACTCTTAACTTATTACTACTCTTCTGTTGCACTTGCATTAATACTCAAGCAAGGCGAGTAAGGGATTAATATATCAGTATGTATGTTCCAAAATAAAATAAAATTAAACTACTTAAGCTAAAGTTAAGAGTAACACTCGTATGGTTTCGTTCGCTTCAATCATCTGATTTCC
This sequence comes from Rhynchophorus ferrugineus, assembly GCF_030347505.1. Classification (NCBI taxonomy): domain Eukaryota; kingdom Metazoa; phylum Arthropoda; class Insecta; order Coleoptera; family Curculionidae; genus Rhynchophorus; species Rhynchophorus ferrugineus. Next base: position 80,394,556 of record NW_027472580.1, on the reverse strand, counting down.
TGCGTGCCATATTATTCCGCGTAACCTTATTTCATATTTTAAGGCGAAATGTTGGATAACTTCATAAATTCATTTGATTTCGAGGTCATTCTGCAGTTCTGCGTTAATTAGGTAGCGATAATAATATCATTAGTAATTAATCGTTGAATTTTGTTTTGCCAATATTGGATTACTAGTTGGTTTGATGTTTTAGTGCAACCTCAAATTCACACATAATAGATCTAGCTTTATGTTTGAGTGATATCTTTGACCAAACCAATATCTTTCATTGTAGGTCAAGTTGAGAGTATGAGAGAATATTCCGACTAACCAGTGCAGTTGTTTGATTTTATATTAGATCTTCTTTGCTTTTCGCTAACATAATGTAACAAGCATAAATACAGAATTTGGAGTAATACCAATCCTTAAGTTCCTATAGCACCAATGGTAAATAAGGTCTGTGTCAGAAATTAATAAAAATATATAAAGGTCATAACATTATATTCAAGTAAAGATATATATTTAACGTGAAACTTAATTTATACGAATTCTATTTGAATACTTTAGGATTCACCACCCTAAAAACATAATATTTTACTAGTCAACTGAGATATATGAACATAAATGAAGTAATGCAAATATGCAGGAGTTAAAATGAAACTAACTGCATAATTTGCATAGATGCAACACATAAGACAAATAGGAAAAATGAATTGTTAACAGTATATTTATAAATATTTTAAAGCATTGATAAATATTAAGATGTTTAATGATTAACGCAATAACGTATGTGACTATTTGGCGTTTTATTCATTCAACCTTGTATCAATTATATTGATTATTTACTTTACAGACCTAAGTTTTTGAAAATAAATATCCTAATTGTGTTCGTTATTATTTTAATAAGGCAAATATCAATTTCAGAATTTTTTTATTCTTATATTCTCTATTTTAATATACAAACGGGCATTACTTAATTTATTATTCCATACTTATGTTTATAATATAAAAATAAATTAAGATCATGCATTGATGCTCTGAAATTGTTACAGTTCTGAAAATAATCTTATCGATGGTACTTTGTTATGATGTATTATGTATAATTTATTGTAATATCAACTAAATCCTTACCTAACACTCTAATCACTCAAACTAAATTCCAAGACCAAGGTGTAAATGATGTTAAACCACTACTAACAGTAATCAGTCAAATTTGTTCGGTCCATTTATCCAAATTGCAGTATACCAGAAAGGCCTTTTGAAAATGTTACTTAGATATCCCTACATTCTCCAAAATATCCAAAACATCTTTAAAAATCAGATTTTTAAGAATAGTACCCTCTTTTTTAACATTTGATGCTCTAGTCTCGTGTATAGCAATCCATTCTCCGCGCCTTCTTTCGCAGGAACCGCGACAAATGGCCATCTTAAATCGAGCGATTCGAGCCCATTTCTCCCGTACGCCTCGACGCCGACAGATATTGCACAACATCCTTAATTCCGATGGCGGCGCGAAAAGAAAACAGGACCAACGCTGAGCACATACCCGCGGGTCGGTGGCGTCCCGCGGCGCGCCCTCGTTCGCCGTGACAGGTTGCAAAAGCGCGAGAACCGACGACCGAAAAATATTTCCTCGTGACTCGGTTAATAGTCCGAGTTTCCGCTTATTAAAGCCATCAGTCAAGAGGGCCGGGGTTCGCGCGCCACCGAGCTAAAAAGGTGGGACGGAGCATCCGATTGCACGCCAAAATAATTTACATATTAATATTGAATTCGCTAATTTCATAACCTAAAACCTACAAATTTTCAATGAAATTGGTCAAATTTCAATTACAGCATGTCAATGAGTATCCGAGATAGCTTGTATTAAATAATGAGTTGAAAAATTTGAAAATATATAACGTTAAAGCCAGAAAAGAGTACGCGACTCCAGAATATTAGCCCGTAAAAAGTCATTTACGTTGATAACATTGAAATTACATTATATGATTTTCATACAGATACTTTAAAAATAAAGTATGCTGTAATATCGCTGCAGCAAATCGATACGAATATTCAGACGCAAGAAATCGAATCAACTTCGAGAGAACCTGTTTATTATTTTATAATTTAGCAGAATTTTCATCCCTAATTTCAAGAATGTTTAATAATGTTTCTCGTTTTAACTTTCTGAATTATAAAATACTTTTTTTTTTCATCCTTCGAAAATTGATTTCTTATCTATGGATTATGAGTTTTTATGGGATAGTATCCTGGCCCATCATTTTGACAAAGTATTTTTTATTTATATCTTAAATAATACGTATGCTATCATAAAAAAAAAGTTTAATTCTAGTATTGTATAGAGTTATTTATATTTATTTCTTATTATGTTAGGTAATTATTTTGATAATCCACTCTAACACTTCGTATTTCGAAGGTTCGTACTAGCTGGAAAAGCGGTGAATTCAATCGATCTACTCGACTTTTCAGGCCATATGTTATATACACTATAATATTCCAAAATAAAACTGATATTTATGTAACTTATATTGATCTGAATTTTAAACCAGTTATATCTACAGAAGATAGATAAATAATCTGAACAACATACAATATAGCTCATCTTATTGCAAGTTTGCAACACCGCTTCCGTATAAACAATGTGACACTTATGTATTTCTCAGCTTACATGGCAACACTTAGGTTATATTTCAGTATATTATATGTTTTGTTCTGCCACGGTTATAATATCAGTGAAACGTGTAATCTCTCAGACTTCAAAAGAGGACAGATCCAACACCAACGTGTTGGACTGTCAACAAACCTTACTAAATTGTTTAATATTTCACTTATCGACGGTAATGACAACATGTACAAAACATGGTAAAACATCATCAGTAACGAACATTAAAAAGTATTATGACCAAAAAATATGAAACCACCGCGGCAAAAGTAACAACAGAACTTAAGGCTCACTTGAGTAGTACTCTTTCGGCAAAAAGAGTCAGGAGGAAGCTCCACAAAGCTAACATTCAATTCATTAACATACTTTATACAACGTAAGCCCTAAACTACGAAACACGTACAACAATCATAAAACCGGGGCAGTTGATGACTGGAATACGAATCATTCGATGTATCATCGTTTATATTTTGTTCCTACAAATTGCTGCGTTTATGTATGAAGAACCCCAAGAGAAGCCTACAATTCGGACTGCCTGCTTCCTACAGTCAAGTATGGGAGAGAGGTTCCGTTATCATTTGGGCGATAATATCGTTGAAAACTATTAAGACATTCCACGACTCCATTCCGTAACGAATTGGAGCTATTTTAAAACCAAAATTTGGTTCAACAACGTATTAATACATAAATATTGAGTATATATCAGGTGTTCATAATATTTTGTCGACCCTTTCCAAATCAGTCAAACAAATCAGTCCTCTTCTGTTGATTGAAGTATATCAGTAACGCTTTCCACTAATATATTCTTATTTAATTGACGACGGTGAAAAAATTGTTTAGTTTTCTTCCACTCCATCTACATACATCATACTAATCATAACTTAAGGGCTGTAATAGGCACTTTTACATTATACTGCTTTTATTTACCAAAAGAATACCAACATCTAATACTGCCACCTCATTAAAAGTAATTTATGATTTACTTATTAATAAGACACCTGGTCCATAGCAACACTAAAATAGAATCTAATAACATTTCTCTATTTCTCTCTGTTATTAGCTACGATAATAACGAGTTGGTTTACTTTTTTTGTTACAAATCTACTATAGGATCGATATGCACGCATAGCAAGAATTGGCCGTTGTTAGAAAATAACAAATCAGTCCGTTCTTCATGCCGTCCGAAATTTGTTCGATATTTCAGCGGGTCTCGCTGTAAAAATATTTGCTAGATGGGACATTTCCGTTGGTCGCGATTTTCTGGCATGGCCCGAAATCATATCAATCGACCCTGTATTGATATCGACGGCATTATTCGACAGGGTATGAAGGGAATTTATTGAAGGCATTTTCGGGTTACAGTTTTCGGACAATGATTAATAAACACGGGCAACAGGTCGTATAATATTAAAGTTAAAGTACTGTGATAATATTAAATGCCAGTAATGTGTGCCTTTACCTATAATTTTATAAACTATATTTTTATATTAATATTCTTCATAAAACTAGGCAAATTTACTAATACTTTTCCCGCTTACCTTTAATATATGTTTCGCTTTTTATATCTATTAGATTGATTTGTTGAATTTTTGTTTTCCTATTTATTTTTAATACGATATTATTTTCGATTGATGGAAATAATTTATATTAATTTGTCAAATTTTTATTAATTCTTTATATTATCGCCATTTCATTTTTCATCAAAGAACTATAATTGTTAGTCGGAAGACATCCGTTAATAAAGCCCATTTGGACTTACGTGGTGTAAATTTGAGATTACACTAAACAAAAAAAAGCCAAAAAGAACTCTACGCTGCGTAACCAAGGAAGAATATTAAATTTTCCTTTCCTTTTTACAATTACAATTCTTCGGATGACAATTATTAAATATGTGTTAATGAGTGGCAGTGATCATGGCGACAGGACGGTCCTCCAATATATTTATGTTGATTATCTTTCGACAACAGTGCAAAATCCTACAAAAAAAATGATCTCAACCACGCCAGTAACCAGGCTGGATAAGACCGGATACCTTCTGGATTCTTCCCTACTGGATTTTGGATAAAATTACCTACTGGATAAAATACTTCAAAAGAACCCAAAATCAAAAAGAGCTAAATCTGGAAGGTATGCTTAGAAATTCACCGATTTTAACAATGATTTATTCAGCCCTAGCAGCAAATATCTCCTGTTGAGGATAACGTTTGCATCCAGTTGGTACAAAAACGTATAAAAATAACATGAGTTTATCGTTTACGAAACTTCTATTACATCCTAAACTGCCACTAACACATTTATTTATTTAATTATTTTTAATGACGTCAATTATCTTACAACAATATAATATTGCAACAAACTAGTATTTAACGGAAAACCACAACATACTACGATTTATGAAATTGGATAACAGTAATTGGATACAAGAATGTAGACAAAATATAAAAAACAGTATTGGCGCCCAGGAGGCCAACCACAACAAGCTCTTTGAGGTTAAAGCTGATGTTGTCTCCTCCCTTCGCGTTGCTTCCCTTCGTCACCATGCCGTATATCTGAATCGACTGAAATTGGGTCACTGTCGTTTCTCGCACGGTCACTTGATGACATCGAGCCTGCCTGCTCACTGTGAGTTTTGTCACCATGCCCTTATTTCAGTCTACATCATACTAAACAACCATCCACGGTTCACCCAGATTAGAGCTACATATGGGCTGCAAAATTTTAGAAATATCTTAACAGGGGACAGGTCTATATACAGACAGACTCTACGCTGCGTAACCAAGGAAGAATGGTACGATAGCCTCGAAATCAAATAGATCTACGAAATTATCAAAGATTTCGCCTTAAAACAGAAAATTAATAAGATTACTTGATAAAAGCAACGTATAAGCTATTGGACAACGTGATATCAAAAAGCTTGGGTATATCAGAAAATCATAAGCAAACTTAACCACGCGAACTTGTAACTGTTGCTCTTAAGTTTTGTAAATTAATATTGTATTAAGCATATCTAATGCAAAATGCGGTAAAAACAGTTTTTCGTCTTATCCTGCGGTTTTGAATAGGTTTAGTGTTTCTCTTTTTGAGGAAGCAGTGTATTATTTTGCTTTCCTTAGCTTTATCGACTCTCATATTCCTATTTCTGTATATTTGTATTATATGTAATAGTGTAATAAACACAAAGATCATTACATTATGCATAAATTTACTCAATAATTTTCTTTGCTACCGTTTAAAATATAATATAAGTACGGTTTAAATAGTTTTAGAGTGATTTTATTGTTATTAAATTTTCCTTTCCTTTTTACAATTACAATTCTTCGGATGACAATTATTAAATATGTGTTAATGAGTGGCAGTGATCATGGCGACAGGACGGTCCTCCAATATATTTATGTTGATTATCTTTCGACAACAGTGCAAAATCCTACAAAAAAAAATGATCTCAACCACGCCAGTAACCAGGCTGGATAAGACCGGATACCTTCTGGATTCTTCCCTACTGGATTTTGGATATATTAAAAATTCCTTCTTTAAGAACATGCTAAATTATTTGGTTGACAACTGCCTCTAATATTATCTTGTCCTTTTCATCCCTTCTCTTTCATGTAATTAATTTTTATTGGGCTAATTTAATATTTTGGTTATTACCATTTCATTTTACATTAAATTATTATGTATTTACCTCCTTATTTTAAGTTATAATTTTATGTTTATGAATATAAATTTACTCAACAATTTTCTTTACCACACGGTAAAATATAAATTCCTTTAGAGAGTTTTCTTCTCTTTTATATTATAGTACAATCGTTTTTTATGATTATAATTACTCTCCTGATAATTATTAAATATATTTTAAAGAGAATTAATTCTTTAAGTTAAATATTTAAAACTGTTCTACAAACATGTTAACAAAATCCTTAATTTTACCTTATCTTTCACATCCTTTGTCTTTCATGTAAATTATTTGGTTCCATTTCTTTAATGTGGTTATTAATATTTTCTTCTCGATAACTTATTGCGAATCCATTTCCTATTTCACGTTGTACTTGTTGGATAGCGTGTGGAACTCAGGAAGTTAACTCCGGTTCAAAGGGTAATAATCGCGCGAAAACGTATGATATAGTGAGTTTCACAAAAGGTCATCTATCAAACACCTCCGAGTTGTCGCTGGCCACTTCCACGTGTTCAACCTAATAAATTTCATTCACTAAAAGTACCGTTATCCCAGTACCGGTACGACGTTAGGCTTGCTTTAGACTCATTGACTATAAATTATTTCGCCGGAACAATACCCGTGCAACGTTCTTGGTTTCTTTTTCAATTAATAACGACAGCGCATACAATGTTTAGGTAGACCTGAGAATGAATAGATTTCACAGGGGCTCGCCCCCTCGCATAGATGCGATGCACAAAATGGCCGTACATCAATGGTACCGCCCCGTACACGAACCATTCATCAAATCCGATACGTATTCCCGTGGAGCTATAAGGCAGGCCTTCGACGTGCAAGTAACGATAAGTGCGGTAGACCGCGCGATAAAAATTACCGTCGTAATTAGCCAGTTCCGTATGCGAAAGTCTCCGGCCAATTTCTGTGTTGAAAACGCCACTAATGACGCAATTGCGACGACGGCATGACTATCCAGAAACGCCATTTTCACGGAACACACACACAGACGCTAATAAGGCTTCGGAATTATTTTCCGAGGTAGCGTGGTCGTCGACTAAAATACAAGCATTCGCTTTTTGTGCTCAACCGACTTAAACAGCTAGCGAACACATTAAAACGTTAAACCTTAGGAACGATTTTTATTTTCAAACAATGGCTTTAATATGGAAATTTTGTTTTATAAAATACTTCAAAAGAACCCAAAATCAAAAAGAGCTAAATCTGGAAGGTATGCTTAGAAATTCACCGATTTTAACAATGATTTATTCAGCCCTAGCAGCAAATATCTCCTGTTGAGGATAACGTTTGCATCCAGTTGGTACAAAAACGTATAAAAATAACATGAGTTTATCGTTTACGAAACTTCTATTACATCCTAAACTGCCACTAACACATTTATTTATTTAATTATTTTTAATGACGTCAATTATCTTACAACAATATAATATTGCAACAAACTAGTATTTAACGGAAAACCACAACATACTACGATTTATGAAATTGGATAACAGTAATTGGATACAAGAATGTAGACAAAATATAAAAAACAGTATTGGCGCCCAGGAGGCCAACCACAACAAGCTCTTTGAGGTTAAAGCTGATGTTGTCTCCTCCCTTCGCGTTGCTTCCCTTCGTCACCATGCCGTATATCTGAATCGACTGAAATTGGGTCACTGTCGTTTCTCGCACGGTCACTTGATGACATCGAGCCTGCCTGCTCACTGTGAGTTTTGTCACCATGCCCTTATTTCAGTCTACATCATACTAAACAACCATCCACGGTTCACCCAGATTAGAGCTACATATGGGCTGCAAAATTTTAGAAATATCTTAACAGGGGACAGGTCTATATACAGACAGACTCAGGATGTTTACGAGAAATACGTAAATTTACGATTTTCTCCATAGTATCTAGCCTATGCAAAGTTAAGTGCCACTAACAAAATAACCATTACCACTTCGGCATGGGTGCTGATGTGTGCGGTCTGGATTATACATCTATATTGTATATACACTATTTATACTTTTAGTCCCCCTTGTTTGTGTTATTCATTTTATTTATTTATTAATTTATTATTATATACATACACTTTATGTCTGTCCCCGTCCCTTTATATCAACACCGTACTGCTGTATAGTCGCGAACCGTCAGTGAACAAGTGACAGAAAAAAACAGTACTAAACAGTACTAAACATAATTATAAATACAAGAGTTGTGTTAAATTTTCGCCAGCAACCCCAAAAAGTAGAGAAACTCCCTTAGTCTAACCAAATTGTGCGGTTTGATATTCTCCGCTATTCTGCTACCAATTCTATAAAGCAACCCCTGCGATCCTAGCTTCCCACCAGGAAATGCTAATATAACAGTCGTTCCACAATATCTTTATTTAGCAGTTGCTCATGTGTCAATTTGAAGTGAGTGTTTTTCAATCAGGCTAATACATTAAGTTTTTGTCGGCTAATGTTGCTAAGATGTTGATGTTTTTTTTAATCCCTCAATTAGCATATTCAACAACCGTAGGTCCCAGAGGAGCTGCTGCAATGTTTAGACTATATATACTGCTATATCATCCACCCGTTCATTACCGATAATTCCTACATGTCAGGGTACACACATTATGATTATTGGCCAGCTAGATCATAGAGGTACGGTTTATTTATCCTGTATAATAGTTACCAACGAGTACAAGAGCAAGGTGAGTCAAGTGATAGTATTGAGTACATAGAGTCCATTGCAATCACAATATTTTCGTGAAATATGATTTCAGAAAACACCGGAGCTTTCAAAATTGTGAAAGATTCAGCTGAAATACCAGTTAATTAAAGAGCTCATAGTGAGGCTCTTGTATCTTGTATCTACTTGCCCCCTCCCCCCACACGCGGTTTTGCTTTTATAAAACATCCTTATAGATAAATAGATGAATGGATAGTTATCCTTTTTGATTTGAACAAAATAACGAGATTTGAGCAAGAGCCGAGATCGGATGGTGTGTTTTTCTTGTTATACCTTTTCACGGAGGTATCATATCAGATTGTAGATAGGGTCCAGTGGTATAGAATTTGTAACGAAAGCTGGAGAAAAGTAGCGAAAATGTATATTCTATTGATATTTTAAGCAGTGATGCAGTGACAAAATCACTTAAACATTTTCACTCAAATATAGTTTTGATTATTTGTTTCGTTTTGGTTATTACTGATGAAGAATAGATGTCTTATTGAAATGTCTCCAACTTGTTGAACAGCATCATATATTACTTGAAAGTTATTCAGGTAGATATAAAAATAATTTAGTCAAATTGTGAGATAAGAAAGTGGTGAAATATTTTAAGAAAATTATCTGCACAATTAATTAGTTATTTGTTGCCAGTCCAACATTTACGTATGTGACATTTTGTCGCGACGAATATTCATAATGTGTCTTAACACTAGAGTTGAATACAAGAACGAATCAATAGCTTTAACAATTTGAAGGCGTTGTTATTATTTTGGGTAACTCCATAATCAATTCAAATGTTTACTGTGTTTTATAATGTAAATATGGTGTAGTGTAAGTGGCTGGAGAAGTGATAGAGTTGTGATAATTACTTCAATAGGAAACCCAAACAAATGCGGATCTAAGGCAGTTAATCCCTCCCTATATCATCTACATTCTCACGTGAGACTTTCCTACATGTTTTTATATTCCTCTTAAAAATATGATTGCCCCCACTACTACCCTTCAAAATAATTGTTTGTTTCAGACCCATTATTTTGGTTCTACAAACTGGAAAAAGGATCAAATTCAAGTATAATAAATTAAAATATTAATCTTCCACAAATGGTTTTGTCTTTTCAGAAGATTTTAATATAAAGCCTAAATAAATGCTATATAAAATATCATCACAAAACATAATTATAAAATTGATACACGCATATATTTATTATTAGAATTGTTTCCCATCCTTTAATAATTCTAACTTTAACATAATTTTGCTGAATATGATACTATTGCCTAATTTGAAGTAACTCTAAGCCCAAATTTTGAAAAAATATTTTGTTTCGTTGTTTCTTCAAAAAAGTAAAAAGATAACCACTCGATACTCAAAATTTTTCATTGTCTGACATTATAAAAGGTTATTTTAACCAAAAAAATAATCTTCTACCATCACATAGATCGAGTCTGTCGATTATGACCGTGCAAACATATTTATGAGGCATATAATTTATTCATTACTTTAATTAATTATAAATGTCAATATAATTCGATGGTAGTTATTGATGGATCGATAAAAACCTTTTATTAGTACGCAACATAAATATCACCAACGAAAATTCAGTATACGAATGACCAACTATTTGAAAAGTTCCACTGAATAAATTGATACAAAATAAATAAATTCGAATGTCAATACAGACTATTAATTAGCACAAATATTCAAGTAATTTATCTCTAGAACTCTTTCATCTAAATGTTTGCTTTAATATATAAAAGTACTTAGTTATACAACAGATATCCTGATTTATGTACTATTATATATTAAAATCTGCATATAATTTATTATTTTAGCATAGGTTAGGTATATAATATATCAAATACACAAGTCCTATATATCATTAATTTAATCACTATGAGGTTTTACTTTGAATATCGGTATATTATTCACTTATGTGTATAGTTACGCATAAAAACGTATATACATATCACTAATTTAAGTATTTACTTGTTATAAAGATGGTATTAGAGTATATAAATTAAATTCTAATACTATTAATTATGCTGTAATTAGCATAAATACATACGTAGTTTGTTTGTAAATGCACTATTCGAACTAAATCAAATTAAACTATATTATATTTTAAATAAAGTACTTAATCATTCAGCATTTTAATATATGGACGTTAATAATTTTTAGTGAGATTCAGTGAACATTATCAGGATACATTAAAAATCATCGTGGTCCGGTCGATTGGCTATACTGCGCTGGCTCGCACCTCTCCAGTGTTTGAAATATTTGAATATTCTCAGTATTGCTTGGGACGTCATGAGTGGGACTCTGTCTTATCTATAACCAAATTCTGATATCTGCATAGTATTAGTATTTAAGGAGTAAAATATGCTAATACTTTGTGTATTATTTTAGTATATATATGTAGCAAGTACCATCCTTTTCTAAATAGCTTCCGTTTCGGGACTAATGGTTGCAATATTTTCCTGCAATTCTTCAAAGCCTATAAACTGGACGATTAATTGAAATTACTTAAATATATAATTCCCATTACCTTATCAATATTCATTGTCATATTGGCTACTTGTATTTGCTTCAATATTGAGTCTTATTACATTCTTAACAAAAAAAAACTTATCTAGACAGACTCAAATTAATTTTTCTCTTGTAACCCTTTTTAACTTATCGTATACTACCTAAAATTAATTCGTAAGATAATAATCATATCGATAGTTTCATGGAAAATAGTACCTTAATGGTAACTCCTTATACAGTGGTATATAAGTTTCTTGACCTCTTGTCTTCTAAGAAATTCTTTAAACAATATTTTTTTCCATTATCATCCTGTGGCTTCCAACTTTCAAAGCCTTACAAATTCTTAAAATATAGATAAGATTGTTTAATATCTATATTATGGATCCGACAAAGATGCTGCAGAAATTCAATATGTATGGATACTAAAATCATTAAATTGAAGACACAGAAGGCAGATTCTTGTTATCGGCTTTAGTTGTGCAGCAAGCTTATGGTGAAATCTTTCTCTTCCTACCAAGTATGTCATATTACAAACTTAATATATTAATTTACTATCACTGCAAAATTTAAGTCATTTAATTAATTTATCTTATTTGTAACAACTGAAATTAAACCTACATTTGACTATCTATATGTTTAATCATGTTATAATGCTAAAATGTTAAACTAAAAGGCCTTCTTTTTAAGCGAAAGGGAACATCATAATATAGCTTTTAAAATGCCATATCAAACACGTTAATAGTTAAACAAATAAGTGTCCAACGTTTAATCAAAGCAATACGGTACGTCGCCATTTGTTTTCAGAAACGCTTGGCTGGCAATACCATGCAGTGTTGCCAAATCTAAGGGCAAGACTATATATTCTACTAAATACTAAAAAACAAAATATAAAAGTTAATGTCAGAAAGTCTTGTTAAATATATTATTCTTCTAAAATATCTCCGGACCACGATAATTTTTAATGTATACTAACATTATCGGAGAGAACAATGCATTCGACAAATATTTTTTGGTATCAATGCATATTGCTTCAAATCATTCAAATTTTGAAGTTGCATTTTTACTTAATACAATCGAGAGTATAATAAAAAACGGGAAGCGTATATAATATGCAAACTGATCTCAATATTGGAAAGTATGTGAAAGACAAAAAGGACAAGACACTGGAACACTTTTATTTTCCTTTTTTTCTGCGAATTATCAACATAAATTAATATTTATTAATTTATATCAAACCCCAGATTGGGAATATAACTTCTTTGATGAATTTCTATAAGAATATTATGAGTATTCGGTGGCAGATTTCTTGAAATCAAACAGCAGAACAATTAGATTAGGTTGTTTAGTAGTTGATGTTGATACTTCTTAGTTTAGCTTTTTCATTTTAGCAGATATCCCTGACCAAAGTACATACAAGCACTATCTACAAAATAACACAAGTTACTACATTGAAAACGTTCTAAATATCAACAAAAATAATACAGAGGACATAAAAAATTGTCATTATACTGGGAGATATCATAAGATGAACTACATATTAGGAATGTAGAATAGAAAATAAAAAAACAGTTGATAGGGAAATATTTTTATTCAATTTTTATCATTTATTGTTCTACCTGTACCGAAGTGGATTATGGAAAGATGGCTAGATATATATTAAAGATATAACGCTGAAACTTAAACATTGAAAACTTATTCAGAGTTTGAATACTTGATTTTATTTAAAAAAGTGTGCTGTATTACAAAAACTCCCACCTTATGTACCACTTATTTATTATGGTTTCCAAGAAAATCTTACAGATTACTTAGTATATTCATTATATTCACATACTCTCTTTTCATCTAAGTTAATTAATATCGCGGTTTTAACTTGATTATCTCTACTTTATTTACACGTATTGTTCCAGATAAAAACATAAACTTTATAGTGATTATATAATCGTGGTTTTTCTCTCAAACACGTTTCTAATTTATCAACAGGCAGTATTGTTAATTGGAGACAAGGATACTATTTCCCTATAATTTTTATCAGTGATTTATATAATTAACGTATAGAGATTTTCTTAAAAATACAGGAAAAGGAATACTTATTTTAATCATTTGACAACTAATCGATGTATATTGTTCCAACTAAGCGTAGTGGTTAATAATTTTTCTTAAAAAAATGTTTGTAAGAAAAATAATTTACACAAAGTATGCCTGTGTTTCCGTTATCCTTCTGGTAATAGTTGTAACCAGCAAGCATTATAGTTCATCAATCCATATTTTCGTATTTTAATTGTTGAATTGTTCTTAATTTCGCCTTTGGCACTTAACATGAAGTACATAAAAGTAGATGAAAGAAAGACTCAAAATAGTAAAAAAGAGGCAAATCCGATGAGTACAGCGGATAAGTACACGGATAAATGCCTAATTATGTCTCTCTCCTCTATTGCTGTGTGTAAAAGACAGCTGTTCTTTTTTATTCAAGTTGAAATCGCTACTACCAAATAATCTAAACCAACAATCTCAAGTGTTTTGCGTGAAAAGATGTTTGCTTTCATTCCTTATTTGACGTCAATTTTCAATGCTGATTATCAATGACGTACAAATAGAGTCATGGCAGCAAAATAACAAATTATATGTTAAGATAGAGTGAGAATTGATCTGAGGCATCTTAAGCATTGTTAACCGGTACATATAGTACTCGAAATACGACTTTTTTTCTTATCCTTGGAAGCAAACATCCCTTGAATTCGCGAATTAATTACCTATTAACCTATAAATAAACCTGCAGGAATTCCATATATCAATATAAAACAACTTTGATGGTAATATTCTCTCTTGGGGTATTTAAATTGAATTTAACTATTATTGTAAAATTGTTTATATTTTAGAGATATAAAAATGTAATATTGATGACATTTTCTGCAAAAGCAACAACCCAGCTGTTGAAGTATTCCTTGATACTGTTACATCCTTATCCGCCAAAATCAAATAATCAATAATTTTTGATGGACACGGTAGACTAAATTATCGCAAAAACTGTATATAGTTAACGACAAAAAGATTCATTATGTGAAAAAATGAACCTGTATCTGCGACGACAAAAAGAGTTTAGATAACAGGTTAATGAAAAGTCCCCGGCCTACCATAGTAAAACACATTTTTTTTTGGCAAAATACTTTTTTTTATTCAACTTAATTACCTTCAAAGATAGTGATATACTGAATATACCCTACAATTTTCCGATACCATTTTTGTAGTACGATTTGTCGCTTGCTTCAACATAGGCCTCAGTTTCGTCGATCACCTTTTCATTTCACGAAAATTGATTCACAGCGAGCATTCTTTTGAGATCTGAGAACAGGAAATAGTAGCTGGGACCAGATCTGGAGAATACGATGGATGAGGAACCAATTCGAAGCCCAATTCATTGATTTTTGCCATCGTTTTCTCTGAATTGTGACACGGCGCATTGTTTTGGTGAAGCAGCATATTCTTTTTCTTCAAATATGGCCGTTTTTCAGCAATTTCGTCCTTCAAACGGTCCAATAACGCCTTCCCTTTTCAATGAAAATTATTCCATACGCATCCCAAAATACAGACGCCATAATCTTGCCAGCCGACTGTTGCGTTTTCCCACGCTTTAGAGCGGATTCATCGTGTGCAGTCCACTCGGATGACTGTCGATTGGACTTCGGAGTCAAATGATGGAGCCATGTCACATATCGACGTAAAAACTCGAGTTTATTATGATTGATGATCTTCAAACACTGCTCCAAATCATCAACTCGTCCTTATTTTTGGTCAAAAGTGAGCTCGCGCGGCACCCACGTTGCACAGAGCATTCTCATACCCAAATATTCGTGAATGATATGATGTACACGTTCAATTGATATCTTTAGAGTGTCTGCTATTTCATTCAATATCAATTCACAGTTATTCAAAATCATTTTGTGGGTTTTTTCATGTTTTCGTCGGTAACAACCTCTATTAGACGTCCACTGGGTCCACTGTGTTCGCCGTCTTCGGTGCTCATTTCACCACGTCTAAACTTAGCGTACCAATACTTGATGGTATATTTTCCTGAAGCAGTGTCCGGAAACTCAGCATCAAGCCAAGTTTTTGCTACAACTGTATTGTTCCTTTCAAAAGCAATATTTTATCAACACGCGAAATTCCTTTTTATCCATTTTTACACTAACAAAAGTTGCTTCACTCAAAATGCTTTAATTCACAAACTAATGATCCGATTGCTGTCAAATTTATACACGCAACTTTTGAGGGTCAGGACTAACTACAAAACGCATGGATTTAATTCTAGTAGCGCCATCTATGTGTCAGGCCTGAGACTTTTAAGCAAAAGTTGTTTGTTTTCTTTTAATTATTCTATATATTTTGATTTATATAGAATCTGGGACCACCAAATATGAATTATATTTTTCGTTTGTTTCATTCCAAGCCACTGGTTTATTTCCTATTCATAACGATTTGATACAAATAAAATAATTTAACGTATCGTGTTTTAGTTGCTAATGAAAGAACATTTAGCAATTTTCTGTATAGCTACTTTTTACTGCAGGAAATTTTAAATGGAAACTGCAGGTAAAATAGAAGTCAATCTATTATTTTCGCATTATGAATAACTACAAATATTGATCAAAATCAATACGTATCAGGTCGGTCCTGTATCAAGATAACAAAAACCTTTCCTTAATCATGTTGAAATTTAAATTCATTAAAGTATAAAATATATAGTCTAAAAATACATCATATTCGTACAGCCAAAATCTATATATCAATATACGAGGACCTCTGTTGCTTGTCCTTATAAAATTTCTAAATCACCCATCCAAACTGGCAATAAAATTTACTTTGACATTTTCGCTATGTTCGCTTTTGTTCAAAACCGGTGGTATTAAAAAGGACGTCAAAGAAGACAGCGATTTCTCAGATGAAAGAAGTCCATACAGGTGTTTATGTAAATATTTTTTTTGGGATACCAATTATCAGAATACTGCTTTCGATTCTGAGAAAAAAAATCAGCTAGAGTGATCGTTTAATATGAATTGGGAGTTTTTTAAATCTATTTCGGACGCACACTGTCGTCATCATTGTTAAATTGCGAATAAATTTCATTCCGACGGGATTGTCCGTTATATTTTTTTTATTCCGTCGAGGTTAAGAACCTCTCACGACGCTTTAACGTGTTTCCACGTTTTTTTCGTAAAAGAAATTACCAATTTCGATCATTGTTTTGATTACATTGATTGCTTTTTTATTATTCAACGGGCGCGATTCATTATCATTATTATGGTATTGGCAAAAACATTATTCTTCTTAGCAAGACATCCGAATGTTTCGATATGTTGTTGTGTCTCGATATTCGCTGCTGAACGATTGATTTGATTTCGATTGGCGGCTCGAAAAAATTCCATTAAGCCCTAAATCAAACTGCTATCCTGCATTATTAACACCAAAGCTATTATGGCATAGTTTTTATATTCAACGTTTCACTAAAGCTAATTAATCTTCGAAAATCTTCCATAACGATCATTAGTGCTATTCTTTAGATGTTCTACTAATTAATTTCATCAAAATAAGCAAATAACGCTATAAAAATATATCATAGAGCTTGACGGTGGCTATTGGTGTGAATAGCCTGGGAAACCACACACAACTTGCGTGAGTCGTGACGCCATACCAACCTGATTTTGCACCATAGGATATTATATAATTCTACTCTTTATATGTGTGTTTTTAAGGCTGAATGTTCGTTATATTCAGTTTTTAATATTTCAATCAGGTCGTTCACCACTTTTGTTACGACATGGGTTTTCCAGATCTTAATGGTGTCAACTCCGATATTTCAAGATTATTTTATTATATATTGGCTTATAAACATGATTTAATATATATATATATATATATATATATATATATATATATATATTTATATATATATATATATATATATATATATATATATATATATATTTATATATATATATATATATATATTATTTTTATATATTATATACTTATTTTGTAACAATTTCAATATCAAATAAGTACTTTAAAATTGGGTGGAGCCGGCTGATTAAATTGTAAAGGTCCTTCTAGTTTTGAGATAGTCGCGGGTTCGAATCCCGCAGTATATGGGTGTACCTGTGATGAACGTATGTGCACAGTATAAAATCTGACCAGGAATAATACAGTTACGCGAATAATCTAACTGGATATCTTCGGGGATGGACTGCAACTTGGTCACTGGTAAGTCAGAAAGCTTAATGCCAAGAACCGTGGTTCAGAGCCCACGTCAAGCAGTACATCCAGTTAAGATAATTCTTGGTTGATAAAAAGGAGACTTATAATGAGAATATAATCAAAAATTGGGTTCGTTATGAAATTGTTTAAAAAAAAATTTTGTTAGAATTTACGTTAAACCAGCGGGCATAAAAATAATTAATAAAATTAATTTATTTCAATTTAAAACCCCGAAACGTCTTTAAAAGAAACGAGAAATTTTAAAATACGTTAAAAATGTTCTCCAAATAGTTACATACCTAAATAGTCTCTAGCTGCACAGTAATTATATGTTTTGTTAGACAAAATTCGTATAATCAAACGTAAAGATACTTAGTTACTTGAATGCTTACCACAAAACCATATATTAGACTAGTCTTTTGTTCTTCAATTAATCTTTAACATTAAAATATATGATCTATATGATCTTTCATCGTTTGGCGTTACACAAGTACTTATTAAATGATTAATTATTTAGCATTCCGTAATCTTAAAGAGTCTACACTACTAGCTACATGACACATTTATTTCTTTACTAAATTGGAAAAAATTGACGCTCGAATGAAAGCTTTTTAGGAAAACTAGTTGATTGACAATGTATGCAAATCTTAATTGGTGAAAAGAGAGATAAATTATAAATAGTGCTACCAAAATCATATGTGACTCAATACTAAATAATGATATCCATGTTATTGTGAATTGTGAATGTTGCTTGTTTCAGTAAACAAACTACCGTTGCAAAACCTTGCATCCTTTCCCTTACACAAGCCTATATTCTCAACCTGCATCTACGACCCATTTCTCGGGCCATAACAAAAAAAACTCTAGTCTGGTCTAGATTTCAGATGGTATGGTCACTTTTTCTAAAATGAATCTGCCACAAATTCACCGGCAATAGGTTACCCAATAATACCTCAAAATTTAGTCAAGCTCTGCCCTATTTTTATACCTATTTTCTAAAACTGTTTTACTTAAATCATTTCCTCATCTAAATCAAACTTTTCTTTAAAGTATTTTGAAGTCTGCAAAAGATTTGGTGATCCTTGTCAACTAATATCTGAGTTTTTGGTCACGATACTGTTTTCATACTGTACGATATGGAGGCGATATGAGTGAATGGAATGGAGTTGAGAAATCCAAAAAGTCCAAAAAATGCTTGTCAAGCCATTGCATTGCTGTAATTGAGAATTGCATGGTTGGAAATATTGTTTATCAATTGTTGTGAAAATAACCAAAAGTTTCACTAAAACTACTGTAACTTACTACTAGTAATATATATATATATATATATATATATATATATATATATATATATATATATATATACTATTATATTATTATTCCAAGGATAATGTACGTTTTTTTTGTTTAATGCCACCAAGTATTTTCAAGAACACTCGACTATATCTAGGGGGCCTTTGTCAGCCTCCGTGTTTTTTTTTCAGACTATTGGTTACTTTGTCTTGAGCTGTATATTAAGGTTAATAAACTTTTAAAAAACACGCGCCGACGACCAGTTCTTTACCAGTCTCTCTATTTAAATAGACGGATTCGCTTACGACAAAGGAAAAGTTTCGTACAGATTTCGGCGAAATTTTCTAAATTTACTTTTGCCGCATTATCGGCGATTAGTTCCGATCGGGAGCAGCGGATTTGTTTTCTAAATGCGAACGTCATCCCGCTGATGTCTTATTCCCATCGTTGCGATGTCACGCTTCGGCGAAGAATTTTTGAGAATTATACGGTGTTGCTAAACGGTAACATTTTATTTCGTGTTAGATTTTTCGGTCGCAACTAATACATTTCTCTTTTTCTGTTATTAATATCACGTTCGATCATGTTTTCTATATCTCATTTTTCGATAATATCAATCGTTATACGTCGTATTTCTATATCTTTCCGGGAATCATTCTAAAAAAACCTTAAAGCAATTAAAGATCATTGTCCTCCAGATAATAGACGTTTGTTTCCGCTATATCATTTTCATTTAAGTCACATAACTTTCGTCCAAGCAATCTCTTAATCCCTGACAACATCTAATTCTTTCCGTAGCCTAAACTAAATCTAGCAAATACGAAGAATGAATACAGAGCTATTACTTTAGAAAAAGCTTCATCATATCTAAATTTTTGTTTAAAATGTTATCTCACAAATACTTCCTTCAATAAATAATTTAATACATAGCAGAAAATCAATTTATATATTAATCTAGATATATTCATAATATAGGCAAATTATTGTCTGCTGTTAAGTGATTCAATGTCTGCAAGGTTTTTTTAATTTGTCCTTATGTTCAAGAATAAAAAAGTTCTAGTTCTTGACACATTATAAAAAATAGACATAAAGTGATTTGAAAGCACGCCATACAATATATCGTTAAATTCGTTGAACTTTACTAATAATAAAAGGATTAAATGAAAGTACGCTTATGATAAATATAACAACTAAGGCTGATTACATCTAAAAATAGTACTATGAAATTAGTATCAAATTGTAATATGTCATATTCTCTTGTTATGGCCTTGATATATTTAGCTCCGTTGAGTTATGTGTAAAATTAATTTTCGACAATTAATTAAGAATAATATTTATTAATATTTGAAGGAGATCTATATCTATAATATGGAATACTAACTTAAAACTAATACCTACATGTTTTTATATTCCTTATTGTAATTAAGATATGAATAATATATATAAATAATAAAGTTATAGTAATACTTTGAAGAATTTTCTAGAATGATCATTAAAAAGATCCTCCAAATGAGCAAAAACATCCGAAGCTAACCCACTATAATAAGGTAAACAGAAGAAGACTGAATAAGAATAAGTCTCAGGCGCTCTCTAAACCCAAATATAAAAAGGATTACCACATGGGTGTACTACATCCCCCATGAGTGTGGAATCATCAATCAACGATATGTGAGATATAGATAGGACATTGGCTGAAGATAGTATGGATACTGGCCTTAAACATGTCATATTCTCTTGTTATGACCTTGATATATTTAGCTCCGTTGAGTTATGTGTAAAATTAATTTTCAACAATTAATTAAGAATAATATTTATTAATATTTGAAGGAGATCTATATCTATAATATGGAATACTAACTTAAAACTAATACATAAATGTTTTTTTATTCCTTATTGTAATTAAGATATGAATAATATATATAAATAATAAAGTTATAGTAAAACTTTGAAGAATTTTCTAGAAGGATCATTAAAAAGATCTTCCAAATGTGCAAAAATATCCGAAGCTAACCCACTATAAAAAGGTAAACAGAAGAAGACTGAATAAGAATAAGTCTCAGGCGCTCTCTAAACCCAAATATAAAAAGGATTACCGCATAGGTGTACTAGATCCCCCATGAGTGTGGAATCATCAATCAACGATATGTGAAATATAGATAGGACTTTGGCTGAAGATAGTATGGATATTGGTCATAAACATTCAATTCAATAAAACATAGGATTTAATCAGTCTATAAGGGTACTTTAAGAAACAAGCACCGAGAGGGTTTTGAACCTCTGAAACTATTGGCGGTGTTATCTATCACTAACCCACTCATCACCACGTGCCTTTACTGTCACTCCACATGCTTCAGCTGCAGTTTTTTTAGAAATTAAAAGCAAAAAATATTTGCAGCAAACAACATTTGTTGGGTTCTTTTATGTCTAATTAACAAATATAATGATGAGGAATTGTGGGCTACTGTTTTGCCGTAACATACCTAATTCCCTTGTAATTCTAATGTTATAATATAATTATTTTCTTAAATGTACGGTTTATACATTCTCCCTCTGCAAAAATGTTTAGCTGAATTTTACTTATTAACTAAATTTAGATTTTCACAGAAAATATGGATTACTACAAATGCAAAAGCCAACTAGCATCAAATACCTCATTCTTGTCGCCAGTAGGAATCCGTTCGAAAAATCTTCCTTTTTCCCATTCATATAGCACTTTGCAAATTACTTTTCAACGTTCCATATTTCGTAATTCCATTCTATTCATATGATACCTTAGAATGTGTTTGTTTTTAATATTGTAAAAAAACATTGTTTTAGAACATTTATTGCAGTAGTCTTGTTTAGTATACATCTTCATGGATTAATGGTTACAATGCGGTATTTTTAATTTCTTTTGGTGGTTCTTCATGCCCTTTGTTATCTGTGTTGAAAGTGTTACGTTGAAGAATCTTAATCCACTACAATTCCTTGTTATTTTTTTAACAAAACAATACAATATACTTTACTGGTCAAACGTGATTGGAATGAACCTTTTATGAGGCGGAACTATACTTATTTATATAATACTAAAATATTTCTATATGTTTCTGGCTCAAATATTTCTGTACTCCTGGTGGAATAGTGAAACTAAGTAAAAAATTTTATTACTCAAAATGTTGCTTTAGAATAATTTGAATCGAAAATAAATGGAAATGAGCAAATGCTCCTAAAGTCCCTTGCATTGTACAAATTTAAACGGCCTGAAAGCCGTACACTAGCGAGTTCAAAAACAAATACGTGAACGAACTAAATGTATAAACCAACATTCATATTTGATGATTTTGTTCGGAGCACAGTTAAATTATCACTTGACATTGTAGTTTTCGAAGTTTCAGCGCGTCGATGCTATTTAAAACGTGTATATTTTCAGTCCAGTGCATTACAGACACGAATAAATCGAAAATTAATTTAGCCCATATACAAAACGGTTTAGAAATCATGTTTCAGCAACAAGAAATATTTTTAAATCAGCTATTTATATTATGTTATCCCCCCGAATAATGTAGGTGAGATAAAATGAATGAATGCATAAATGAATTCAAATAAAAAAAATGTATTGGTTATTTGGAAGAACATCTAAATTATCCGTACGTAATGAGTTGTTGCTGTCCAAGCAAGTACTAACAAATATATGGACATATGAATTTCAATTATTATAACATAATACAATTACTTTAAAATAATGCCCTGATTTTTACTTATACCGGGTCCTTCGGCTCCCAAGTGTCATAGAGGAAATTAAGAGATAAGCAAGATCACACGAAGAAAGACTGCAATTTCATGTTGACGCCGTTAACTACTGCAATTCTTAGATAAAACTAAACTAGAATGAAAACTTAGGAAAACCAAATGGTGTGATCATGTGTCGTTCTGTAACGAAGTGTACTAAATATGTAACAAAAACACCGAAAAGAGCTACAAATATTTATTTTATTAGAGACAAATTAAATTACAGTCTTCCTTTAATTAACTATAAAGACAATTTATAAATTTGTTGCGAACGATTAGTAACAATATATGAATAAATAAAAAGAGATCGGTATCTTATCTCTATATTGGGTCCTTCGGTTCCCAAGTGTCATAGAGGAAATTAAGAGATGCGCAAGGTCACACGAAGAAAGACTGCAATTTCATGTTGATGCCGTTAAGTACTGCAATTCTTAGATAAAACTGAACTAGAATGATAACTTAAGAAAACCAAATAGTGTGATCATGTGTCGTTATGTAACGAAGTGTACTAAATATGTAACAAAAACAGTGAAAAGAGCTACAAATATTTATTTTATTAGAGACAAATTAAATTACAGTCTTCCTTTAATTAACTGTAAAGACAATTTATAAATTAGTTGCGAACGATTAGATATATATAGACGAATATATGAATAAATAAAAAGAGATCGGTATCTTCTACTGTAAAACAACTTAACATTAAATTTAGAAATGTGAATATAATTCAAACCCAATAAACAACAGATACTTTTTAAACTAGAGAAAATACCTATGCTGGCATAATCACAACAAAGCACTAAATCCATCCAAATTACCAATCCAATTGAACAGGGATCACTAGGAAAGCTGTGTTAGATAAAATAATGGGGAAGTTTTTTCAAAATATTTACTCATTTAATTTTAATTAATTTTAATTAAAACTAAAGTTTATTAATTATAAAGCCGGCAAAATAAGTTTTGTCCAAATAATATTTTATCTTATCGTTCATTTAAAAGTATGAATTAAAGATTTCTGAATGAGACGAAGTTTCACAAGATATTATAAGCAAATTAATGAACCAATGTCTTCAAGTAGTCAAGAATAATACAAAAATAAAGATACCACAGCCAGATATCTTCAGTTTAACGCATTCTTGAAATTACCGTTTTAATTTCTCCATTGATGGCCATATATTAGTTTTTAGTAGATTTTGAACAGAGAAAATATTATTAATAAGGACATTTTTCGTTTTATAATATGTTCTTATCATTATCATCAAGTTAACAGAAGACACCAGTCAAAAAATTAAAACCTAGCCTGACCAGGATTGATACGAACGCAACAGGAAATGACGGAATCACTGAATGTTTAAGTTATGCACAATATTTTCCAAACATTTAAATTAACTTGCTGTTATTCAGTCTCATTATATAGGCTCAATTTTATAGCCTGAAATCCGGGAATACGAATATAATTCGAAATGGAAGTATTGAAAATCGTTTTGCATCATATCGTCACTATAGATTGGAATACCTGAGAAAATCGTTGAATTCGCATAATAATTTATAATGATAATTAATCACTAATTATCAATACTCCGAGATGATATTTCAAAAATATTAAAATGCGAATCAGCACCTCATTATTCACAAAGGTCTATATTATCTTTAATTTTGTAAAATCTTTTAAATCTATACTATATTGTTACATCAGAATTTGCTCACATATATATTTGTCCTTTTTCATATATGTTTAAAGTATATATATAAATATTTTATCTATTTGTCTCCTTAATAACTTTATATTCATATGTTTTACAATATATAAATTTTATAACAACATATGCTGTATATTTATACTTTATAGTCACTCGGTATATAGTCACTTGCCGTTTTCTTCAGTCCCAATAAAAGCAAGGAGAGATCAGAAATCGGTATAATAATCAAAATGAAATATGAAATACAACACTGAATACCCATGGTTTGAAGCTCTGTAGATAAAAGAATGGTGAATACATGGTGTCCCATATTAGTTATTAATATTATTAAGAATCAGTAATAGAAGATTATTAAGATCAGGATTATATATGGAATATAATATTTGTGATACGTAAGATTATATTTGTTTACAGAGAGAAAAACGATGCCATAAAAACCACATGTTGCTCATAATTAAAAACAATAAAAAACAATAAATACCGATGGAATAGTGTGTAAATTATACCCTATTTGCCATATATACTAGAATCATAGTCCATCCATACTTCTGATTATATCTATAGACTTACAAATATACGAAAAATGGGAGGTCATAAAATTCAAATGTTGCTAGAAAGAAAGAAAAACAATATTACATTTATTACAGCAAATCGTAGATAGTTACCAAATCACCCATTTGTTAAATCCTGTCCGTAACAACATAATTTCAAATACACAACGTGGGATGTTTTGCGTGAATTTTAGTCGTGAGCAAAATAAAAACAGTTCAAATAAGCGTCAAATTTATTTGCATATCAAAAGATCCTTTTTGCGAACTTGCATTTAGATAGAAAACAAGTTTTTTTTTTGACTAGAAGTGCACATTAAAAAGTTGTTTTGATTATACACAGTGCTATGCAAATGGCAATAACAAAGACCAGTTTGCTTAAAAATATTCGCACAAACATTGTACCGGTATAATCATTTTTCTTTATTTAAACAATTTACACTATAACAATTTAGATAGTTACATTAGTTTATTTTAGTTGGTTGGTATGAACCAGACATCTTTATATAGAAATATTAAGCAAACAGAAAGAAACATAACACCTGAATTTAAGGCAATAACACTTCTTAATTTCTATTAAATATTTATCACTAGTTTAGTATCAAAACAAGATACGACAATCATGTGAAAATTATTTGATTGAATAAATAATCAAATAACCTGGCAGTAAATTATCATATTTAATAAAATCAATTAATACAAAATAAATAAATAATATATATATATATATATATATATATATATATATATATATATATATATATATATATATATATATAAACATAATTTCTTTAAAAAATTATTGCCTAAATTATGTAAAGCGAAACGTTATTATTGCAATATGACTCAGAAAATATTCCTCAAAACAGCTGTTTAGTAGCCATAACAACTTTGTTTATAATTCAGAACGTCATATCACCTTTCTTGAAATTCAATATTTTCATAAGGGTAATTCAGCAACATAAAATTTTACGATTTTGAACAAAATAAAGAATTACCAATAACTTGGAATATTTCTCACCATGAATGATTACGTATTCCTTTAATAAAATTGCTGTAAAATTGATAGCACTTATTCAATAGAAGATAGTAATAATATTTATGTTTTGTTAATACCCACGAGGAAAGATAATTTTTTTAATAAAGTTACATCTGTTGCTTTTATGGAGCTATTCAAGATATGTCTAATTCGAGATGTTGGTATACGAAAGAGATTAAAGTTTGTTGCCAAACAGATTTACATATTTAATACTCTATAAATTCGATACGTTATAAACGAAAATACACGCCAGCAGTATATGAAAATTGTTATAAAACGTGTTTACAAATTAGTCACAAAATATTTATACTTATGATTTGGACCTTTGGCCTCGCGGCCTCTCAAGTGATTTGGTTTTTACGGAAATGTGTAACGGGTATTCTTCGGTCAAGTTGTATTGAAGGGTTTACATTGGTTATTACCAAAAACCAACGTTCCTGTATGATTATTTTGTTCAGATTCATAGTTAAGTAATCACTTATGTTATATTGATTGGAATATTACCATATTACAAAAACAATAATTTAAAAATTAATTTAGTACATATACCAAACTATTTAGAAATATATAACAATAAATTTTAAGAAGTATTAGTTATATACGTTATAATAAATATGCTAAATGGTGTATTTGAAAATTATTATAAAATGTGTTTAGAACTTTTTCACAACATATTTATACTTATGATTTAGGTATTTGGCCCGGTGGCCTCCCAAGTTTTTTGATTTTCAGGAGAATACTAAACGTATATTGTTCAATGTTAGTTATTACCAAAAGCCAATGTTTTTATTTAATTATTTTGTACAGATTATAATTAAGTTATCATTTAATGATGTTCTATTTTGGGATTTCACCATGTCCATGCTATTTAAAACGTGTGTATTTTGAATGCAATGAACTACAAAGACAATAAATTGAAAATTAATTCAGTCTATGTAGCAAACGATTAAAAATATATACAATACACATTTTAAAAAGTAGCTAGATACGTTATGTTATACGAGTTAACAATGAAATAAGATACTAAATAAACTTGGTGGTTGCAATATTAGTGTTCGAAGTTTTTTAAATGAGTTTAGAAAATGGTCACAAAATATTTATACTTGTGACTTAGGCCTTTGGCCTCCCAAGTGTTTTGATTTTTATGAAAATAGAGTTCGATGGGGGTGGATCAAAGGGGTACTTAAAATTGGTTATTACCTTTCTAAAACATCAATATAACTGCACCACCAGTAATAAGAAGACATATATACTGTATATCCAGAACACCAAGCACTTTTATACGGAAATCCTTGATATCGGGCCTCTCCAATTGACAAAGTCCAACGAAATATCGCACCTACGTATTACAGCACATGTCACTGGACGCGTCTTGGTCCGCGACCGCCACGAAAGTACCTGCGTCACCCGGATCCAGATCGAGACGTCCAGTTTCGAATGGGCAATAAGAAATTGAAAAAAGCAGCGACGATACCCGGCCACCGGATACGGTTCCTCAGGTACTTCCGTTTCCGAAAGCGGGACCAGCGACGCGTGGCGCGTCGTACCTTTCAAAATACATCGGACGCGTCGTCTTGGTGGTGGCGGTGGTCGTCGTCGTCGTTGGCGTTCTCGTCCGATTGCGGCGGCTGCTCGACTTGCACTGCCGCCCCGCAGAGCGACGGTGCACGCACGTGCGGCCGGTGCAAGCGGGGGCGGCCTACGACGGGCGCATCGTAAAGGGAGTGGGGAGACGGTGGTGGCGGCGGCGGCGACGAGGAGGGGTCGACGGAGGGAAGGGTGAGCGGGGGAGGTGGCCGTCTTCCCTGCCCTCTCCCTACGTTCGTCGGTCCCTCGAGGACGCAGAAGGGACTGCAGCCGCGTCTTAATTTCGGATGGGATCCTCAGGATGAGCGGGGATGGGGACCGTCGTGGCGCCGCCACTTTTGGCGATGGGAGTGATGGCAGAGATACTTGACAAACTTTAATCAGCATTGTTAGAGAATAAGTAGGTTATTTAAAAATGAATGAATGTAAAAATGAACAATTATAATAGGTGCCACCGCAAATTAAATGAAGTTTAAAAATATTGCGAAGAATTTAAGCAAAATATCACTGATAGTGAAACACATTATTACTATAATGGCTGAGATAATACTTTTTATTAATTACATCTTACATTAGATATACTTAAAAATTAGTACAATATTAATTTACAAATTAATTTATTACTACTGTTCTGTTGTACTTACATTAATAGACAAGCAAGACGATGTATTTCCCAAATTAAATAATATAACAAGAAAAATGTTTGTATACTTTAATGGGCTATGGTAGATTGGCATTTCTTCTTTATAAACTAATTAAAATATTTAATACTATATTCCTATGGAAGAAAGTTATATGGTGTTTACGTTGGTAATAATACCTCTATATATTAAATACCTCACCATATTGCACTATACAATATTAGTTTGGTGTGATTATTCGATTAGTTGAAATATACTGATTGTTTTGAGTCTGTATCCTGTTCTGGTGTCATCCAAAAGTTGTAATACTTCACTGTTCACTAACATGAGAATAGAGGCTCATATCTCCTTGATATTCTCTGAATGACTGAATTTATTGAAGAACTAATCTAAGAACTAGAACTAATAATTGTCTTTTTCTTCAATTAAGATTTTCCTATATTTCTATTCAAGTTCCGTCTTTTTATTTTTAACATGTTCCTTCGAGCCAACTCTTACAGCAAGAATGATTTCGAGCTATTGATTCATTGGGTGATATATGGAATGATAGCATCAATTACAAATTAAAGTTTTTATTTTGCACAGAAGAATATATTGCTGAACATGCCAATAAATATGAACAGTTGCCAAGAGCCCTAGGCAGAGTATATTCCTAACTTGGAAAAGGCACATTTAGACAACAGAAAAGAAAGCTTGCACTAAGAAAAATAAATTTTGTTGTGGGATACCAATCATAGTTATCCTTCAATAATAATGTATTATTTTATAAATTAACATTTGGCCCATTAGCTATATGAAACCCAACTGTAAGATACAGATAGTAAGCCTAATATAGAAATCCTTCAGAATTTCCTAAATAAAGTACTGTATGTTATTGTTAATGCTCGATAGTGCCATAGTGCCAGAGAACTATTTATTAAGTATTTATTATCTCTTCCGCAAGGTACCACCATAAAAGACAAATACAACCCGTTAGAAATGTGCCTCACTCCACCACAATTTTCACCCATTTGCCATCATTATTTTCGCCAACTAATCTAATCAGTTCATATAATTTATCCTTGCCTAAAAATAAATATTGATGATTAAAGATTTTATAAAATTTCTTTATCCGCAAGAAATTATTAGGCATATACATTAGTTAAAAATAATAATTTGACGTTTTATTAAGAAAAAATGGTTACAATGTATCTTATTCAAAATGATGTCCTTCGAAAGCCGGTACTTTTGTGCATCTTTCAGGTAATTTATGGATTCTATGTCAAAAGAATGATGTATCTCTTGGGAGAATCCACGAATCGACCCATTTTTTGGAATCTTCATAAGAAGTGTAGCGTTGCTTAGACAGGTCACGACTTATATGTCGAAGCAAGTAGTGATCAGAAGGAGCAAGACCTGTAGAATACAGCGGGCGGGGTAGCACTTCTCATTTTTATGCTTCCAAGCATGTTTTACTGGTTTTGTAACATGTGATTGATCATTGTCATGCTGAAGAACAACAATGTTTTGTCTTTGCTCGTATTCCGTCATTTTTCACGCAGTGCGCGAATATTGATTTGCATTGATGGTTTCATTGAATAATGGCTTAAAATTTGATCACAAATTGTTTTGGCTACTCAGTACTTTGACCACTTCTAAAATGTCGAAACCAGTATTCACATGTGGAAATCGATGGAGCACGATTTTCATAAGTTTTGCACAAATACAAAATTACAGCTTTACAGAATTCGATGACATTATTGGCTGACATTTTTGAAATTGAGGTAAAAAGTAAAACTACCTGCAAATGAAATTTATTCGGTACAAATTCAGATTATTTTCAGCGCACTGAAAAAAAATATGTATTCATACTTCGACGAAATGGCATACGGAAAAGTGAGACTCCACATGAAGTTTAAAATTAATTTATAGGCCATATGTTTGACAATCTACGTTATAAGATCCGACAAGAAAAATGACAGAAAAACCTTATAGCGATGTCAGATTAATATTGATTCGTATAAAATTATTATTTTTCAAATCGTGTTTTATTTTTGTTTGGAATCCGTCGTCCAGAACATCGATTGTGCACGACGGCAATTGTTCCTCTAGATTTCGATCGAACGAAAAAATACTTTCGACTTTTACCAGTTATTGATATCTTTTCTCGGAAGTGTCGTCACTATTAAAAAGTGGTCCAGCGTCGACACGACGTTGGCAAAAATCCGATCGGACCGACGGACTTATTCTTTTTTTTATGCGGACCGTTGCGCGTTTTATTTTCGAAACGATCTCGTCTAGTAGCTCGTACACGGTGATTTTTTTCTCTCTTATCGCTCGTTGCGAACCGTTGTGTGCGGTTTCGGTGGCCGGATACGGTTTTTCGAAAGGAAAAATCGATGAAAAAATCGACGATCGTTGTTCGGTAATGTCCTAGAAATCGATTTCCATTCTTGCGGCTTTTCGGAGTCGTCAGCCCGCCTTTTTTCCATCGCGATTCCACTAAATTTAATTTAGTCGTTATTTAACAGAGCAACTGTGTTAAGCAGTCTCAAACTACGTGGAAACGGATTCGTTTCAGACGTCAACAAACATCTCTCATCTCTAAAAAGAATCGGAGTTCCATTTTTTTAGAAATAGAGCAAAAGATTTGAAATACGATGGCACTAATATAACATATATTTTAAAATCACAGAGGCTATTTTTTTGATTGTTTTGAATTACATTTTATATTTAATGCTGTCACCATACTTTTCGTTAGAATTAAAACAGCTGTAATAAATAATATACTATGTATTGGATTTATTTTTAATAGTTAAAAAAAGTCTACCGAAAATGAAGCTGAAACAAATTATTACAAAATATATGCACATCTTTTCTAATTTTTCAATCAAGAGCCAAATGCCCCTTATTTCCTAATTAACGGACAATTATTTTTCGTGCTTCATAAGGACTTTTTTTAGAAATACAATATAGTTGGTAAAATATAAATGAATATTATTTACTTTAGCACATGGAATATTATAAAATGAGCATATTAACTCTGTTACTCTGTCTTGCGATGAACATATTAGAAGGAATATATATGCAAGGGGTTCACTATATATTTTGTGCCATATGAAATGAAGCCAAGAGACATTGAAAAGAGGTCGTGTATAAAATGCTGCTTTAACGGCAAAATGGGATTTTCTGCCTCGTATTGTTAATGAAGGCGAAAAGTGTGTCCAATGTGAAAAAAATCATGAGGACCACCTAGTCAAGCATCAACATCAATGGCAACCATGGTCCCAAGCTAATGCCCCCTACTAATTTGGTGATATCAGCTTGGTATGGTATATCAGCTGCGAAAACGAGAGCCGAGCACTGCATGAAAAGCGGACGGAATACAACAAGGAAAGACACAACAACGTTATTCTGCAGTATAACAAAGCTTGACAAACATTAAAACACTTGGAAACATTAAAATGGGAAGTGCTGATCTACCCGCCATATTCTCCAGACCTTGCCCCTTTGGGTTACAATAATAATGTATTATTTTATAAATTAACGTTTGACCCATTCGCTATATGAAACCCAACTGTAAGGTACAGATAGTAAGCCTAATATTGAAATCCTTCAGAATTTCCTAAATAAAGTACTGTATGTTATTGTTAATACTCGATAGTGCCATAGTGCCAGAGAACTATTTATTGAGTATTTATTATCTCTTCCGCAAGGTACCACCATAAAAGACAAATACACATTAAAACATTAAAAAAATTAACACAAAAACATTAAAATGGGAAGTGCTGATCTACCCGCCATATTCTCCAGACCTTGCCCCTTTGGGTTACTATCTCTTACGACATTAAGAAACCGGAAAAGTGTGTATACTCGCGGATAGCCTCAGAAGATACATCGTTACTGAAAGATGGGAAAAAGTATACTTAATACTTTGAGTAAAATGCATTGTACCGATTTTTCAATAAAGCTTCAAACAAAAATTAATCCTTTAAAATCCTAATGTATTAATATGAAAAATCACCATTTGATTTAAACCAATTTATTTTAAAGGAAAGATTTGACGACTTGTGGAATTGACGGAAAGACAATATTGTCAATTAAATCCTATTCTCTCGCCGATTTTTTAAAATTCCCAGTGGCTTATTAGTCACGCTATATAACTCCTAAAAAACGATAAAAGGATATATGTACATCCCAAATAGGATGGAACAATGTCGGATGAGTATGATAAGTAGAAAAGTATAGATAGATATTAGAAACTTCGTCATAATTTTCTAGTCCTCTACGTAATTCCTCTGCAGCTCACGTTTTCTTACAATTAAATCAAAAAAGTAAAATATTTGGCACATGGTTTTCGATAGAAACTGGGAATAAATTTTGTTTACATATAGCAGTACTACAGATAATAAAAGATAGAGCCTGATAACGGAGTTTTAAAATCATTTAAACGTTTTTATAATCAATAAAATAGTAAGTATCATTATTGAGTAATGTATATGTGTAGTACATATGTCGATTAAAAAAACAACTAATATGTACCTCGCGAGACAAGTTAAATGAAACCACACCTTACCAATTCAGTAACAATGTATTACTGTTATTCTGATTATAAATGAAGATTTATATCAGATAAAGAAAGTTTAGCAGCGAACAGAATAATTGAAAAGTATGACGGTGCAGTGTCTGGTCAGAGTAGTGTATTGGACCCCGGGTCGGGAGAACACACCCCTATGTTCTTATTATAAGACCGTGTTTAATTAATATATTCTGTCGATACGAATTTGCTGCAACAAATCAATCGGTGGTTTCGATAACCTTGTGCTGTACTCGTAGATTCCGACAAAGAGGTTGTTGAAACCATATAAAAATTGTGGCGACTATTTCGCCGTAAAACGCATAAAATTCATAGTCAACATAACTAATTATCCATCAAGGATCGTGAACTGTTTTTGAGTTCTGGGACTTTGTACCCGAAGCAAAATAATATTTTCAAATTCTGCTTCGTAATACGGTCTTACACAAAAAAAACCCACCTGTATTATTGAATTTGAAACGCATTCTCGAACACATTTATCAATTTAGGATTAGTTAACCGGTTCGAGTCTTTTGGTCAAAGACAAACATCTGATGGTGTTGTAACCGTCCACCCACCAGCTGACATAATTGCAGAAACACTTTGCTTTTTATTATCTAATGGTAATAAAAATAATTGCGAACGTGTCACGGTAATTGTCGAAGTTTAAAAATAGGATTCAGCAAATTTGCTGAAAACCTACCGTTTCGAAAGCGTACCAAAAACAAAATTAAATCGCTAAACGAACAGGAGCGAAACAGAGACTTCGAAAAAATCGGTTTTTACGCGGATATATTATCTATTACCCAAGATTTTATATTATGATTGATGTGTTTAAGACAAACATACCAGTTTTTTTCTTGGTAGGCTAAATTGTATTCGTTGTTTTTCTAATCTATCAATTTAAGATTGATACGGAGTTCCTGATATCTAATGGACATAGTTGATCCATTGGAGCTCTATGACTTATTTTCATTGATAATCCATGAGTGTTTATCCATTCTTTAAATAACTACTTTTATCATTCACCCTTTTTTTATGATCAACGGACTTTCAAGGTGTCTTAACTATGATTTAAAAACTCGATAAACCGTCAGAAGAAGTCGAGCCTTACTGGTCCAATTCGCTCCTATCTGCGACATCCCAATTATTTGAGAAACTACTACTAAAAAATGTATAGAATAAAAGCTCATTGTACATATTGGGACCACTTCTGTATCTGCTCTACCTACACTGCTGATGTCCCAACAATAAAAGAAAGAACTTGGAACATCATTTGGAACCCTCGCCACAGATATTATGACAAAAGACATATCTTTGTCTAGAGCTATACAAAATATTCAAGTGGCAGTTAACAAGACCTACAAATAGTCTAGAAACTGGAAATACAGCATTACGTAGTGTATTGCGGGAAAAAAAACCTAATTATATCACTTAAAGAATGCTGGTTAATAAACATGACGAACATGAACTTAGACCAAAACCAGAATAGATCTGACTCAAAATTAAACAAATGTACTGGTTACAATGTTACCGAAAAATACTCTCACATTGACGTATAGCGTATTTGGTCTTATGGGGTTGCATCAGTTAATCGATTAATTACCAATGCTTATCCCTCTTTCGATGACCTCAAAATTAAATGAATCTACGAAGTTATCCAAAATTTCGCCATAAAACATGAAATAAAGTTACTAACAAAATAATTTCAAGGTTAAATTCTCAGCAGCGTGGAAGCAATACAGCTATTAGAAAATGCACAAGCAAATAAAATAGTGAAGTAAACCAAACCGCATGAACTTGTATAGTATGTAAGTGTTACTCTTCAGTTTAGCTTAACTAGTCTGATATATTTATCCCGCATTCGTCATGCCTGTAAATTGATGCAAGTATAACAGAACAATAGTAATAAATAGTAACCAATTAATGTTAAAATTAAGATAGGCTAAACCTTGCGTATATGTCAAAATTTTTAAAACAATAATTCAGTGTTTATCATCTAAAAATGTAAAGTCTAATCCCTTCCCAAATTTATGTACTGATAATAAACAAGATTTTTTAACAATAAGTAATAAAGATAAAAATTTTCCTGCAAAATACTAGTCCCATCTCTCTGGAGGTATTTTTTAATTCCACATCCTCTTTAAGCTATAAACTGGGATTATTTTTCAAATATATTTAAAAAATACTGTAAAAATCAGAGATTTAAACATTCCTCAACTTCGAGCGTCTTTGATTGGTCAAAGAATCTTTTAATAAAGGTTTCTAAATTACTAGAAATTATACACGTTTTAATTGAAAATTAACAAACACTATAACAATTAAAAAACAAATTAAAATAATCATTCTGTAAATACAAGCGTTAAATATTTTTTCATTTTGCTATATATTGTCAGAAAAATTAACAAAATTTAGTGATGTAAGTAATATCGAATCAATCCGCTCAACTTAATTTAAAGTTGGTCTAAAGTGAGATTACTGTGGAAACTGATCTAATATAAATCATTTTAAGTATCAGAATTACGGACATCTATTAGAAGATCTTAGCTAATTCTAACTAATATGTTCATTACATAGATATTTGCGTTAAATATTTCTACCAAAACTTTTATCTCATGCCTTTCTTACATTTACTATTCATTCATTACAGCTACAATAATTTTAAGCATTAATTATTCGAAAAATTCTACATATTAGTACTCTCCTCCCCTCCAAATGAGACACTTGTATCGTAATTGCATAATTGTCCTTAAAGATTGTTTCAATATACGCACATCCACTCAGTACCAAGCCAAATCAGCTAACTGTTAACAACTGCTAACAGTCATCTCAGTTGATGAAAAAAATGAGTTATTGCATTTGCAGTATCTAGTATGTAGGTAAGTAAGTTAGTTATTTTTCGGTTATATAATAAAAAACTGACATATAAGATGGAAATCTTCTTTGTTCTCCCCACAAATTTAACTTTTTGACAATTTCCTTCATTTGAATGTTTCTTCACCTCTATTAATTTGATATATAGCACAATTTTTAATGATGATCCAAATAATTCATATTTATTGTCAAGGTTAGGGTATATCATAATACTCCAATTCATCATAACTGTGCGTGGATTCATAAGTATTTTCAACCTAAAATTGCAGAATATAACAAGTCAATTGAAAAGTCCCCGGCCTACCGTAGTAAAACACATTCTTTTTGCAAAATTAGTTTTTTGTATTCAACATAATTCCTTTCAAGGGTGATATACTGATTATAGTGACCCTCCAACTTTTCGATACTATTTTTGTAGTATGATTTTCCCTTTTACTTCTAAATAGGCATCAGTTTCGGCGATCACCTCTTCATTCAACGAAAATATCTTTCCAGCGAGCATTCTTTTGAGATCTGAGAATAGGAAATAGTCGCTGGGGATCAAATCTGGAGAATACGGTGGATAAGGAAGCAATTCGAAGCCCAATTCATGGCTTTTGTCATCGTTTTTACCGACTTGTGACACGGTGCATTGTCTTGGTGAAGCAGAACTTTCTTTTTCTTCAAATGCGACCGTTTCGTCGATTTTGTCCTTCAAACGGTCGAGTAACGCTATGTGATAGTCACTGTTGATGGTCCTTCCTTTTTTAAAAATTATTCCATGCGCATTCCAAAATACAGACATGGCGTCTGTTGCATTTTCCCACGCTTTGAAGCGGATTCATCATGTGCAATCCACTCATGTGAAATATTGGAGCCATATTT
Source organism: Rhynchophorus ferrugineus (assembly GCF_030347505.1). Lineage (NCBI taxonomy): Eukaryota > Metazoa > Arthropoda > Insecta > Coleoptera > Curculionidae > Rhynchophorus > Rhynchophorus ferrugineus. Next base: position 80,357,887 of record NW_027472580.1, on the reverse strand, counting down.
CATCCGTTGTCACATATCGACACAAAAACTCGAGTTTATTACGCTTGATCATTTTCATAGCATATCAATTCTTGATGGTTGATTTTCCTGGGGCAGTGTCCGGAAACTTGGCATCAAGCCAAGTTCTTGCTTTAACTGTATTTTTTTCCCTTCAAAAAGCAATATTTTAACACGCGAAATTCCTTTTTATCAATTTTTTTCACAATAACAAAAGTTGCTTCACACAAAATGCTCTAATTCACAAACTAATGATCCGAGAGCTGTCAAATTTATACACACATCTTTTAAGGGTTAGGGCTAACTAAAAAAAATATAGGCCGGGGACTTTTCAATTGACCTGTCAGAGGAACGTAATACATGACAAAAGATCTCAATAATTTAATCATATTTATGTTCCAACCCTCTAATATATTAAAAGTTACACGTTCGAAAGATCACAATTAAAACAAAATGAAGGCGGCTGTTCCACACGCGCTAACAACGTACATATTTGTTTTGAAAGCAAAAAATGCCGTCGTCTTCTTCCTTCGAATATTTGTTCTATATAATTTATGTCAGTTTTTATGGGGTTTACTTTTGCTTTAATACACGTGCGCCCTTGCCAATATCGCATGCGATGACCCATGAACAATTATCGGGTCATGGTTCACAGTTTGGAATACTTCCGCCTTTTTTTAATATAATTAAGAAACCCTGCTTCGTCGAACGTTTAATTTTATCTTTCAGTATTAGTTCTCTAGCCCAGATGTATATAACCGAATATTCTGAACATTCTATTTTAGTTCTACTGACTTAATAAACCACTACTTCTAGGTCTATCTTGACCACTGGAAGGCGATGGAACTGTCCTATTGCTGCCATAGTAATGGGTTTAAATCTCACTTAAAACATGAATACTTTTAAACACGTTTGCTTATTATCGTCTAGTATCTCTAAGTTAATAAAGATCCATATAAATATTATGCTTAACATTATGTTCTAACCATTGGTCCTCAGCATTAAGCCTACCGACTGGTGAGTGATTACTGGTCTAAGTGGAATGATTCCTTCTGGAGATATACAATTATAAAAAAAATCACAAACAAAATTACATTTACAACCATGTCCAACAGAATTTGAACGCTCGCAACAGTAGCATACCTGTCACCTACCTTGACCAATGCACCAATAAACCTGGCTCTGGAATATTTTAGTTATAAAAGTAGTATATACATTGTAGTAACATAAAGTAAAGTAACATATAACCTATATGTCAATATAAGAAAAATTATTCAATAGTTGTATAACACTAATTCACTGTTTAACTAGGATATATTTACTTGAAATTCTTCATTTTATTAGTTCTAAAACTCGCAAATAAATCAAATAAACTAACAAGCAGCTAAATATCACCAAAAATGATCCAAATTGAAGATATGTATCAATCATCATCATTTATCGTCAGTAACTAAAAAATCACATTAAAATGTTAAGGTACGCCTGTATTTTAATGTATAATTTTCATAATGGATTTGAATGGATTATTCAAATCATTAAAATGACAATAACCCTCAAGCGATCAGCTTATCACTGTTATGTGAATATCTAAAGGTACTATAGAACTCTTTTCAAAATAGATCTCTGTGATGTAAATGAAAATCTACTAAATTTATCAAAAACCTTAGGTGTCATAACGTTTAAAACTCACTAATCCCCAAGAACTATAAATCCAACATATATCAGTAAATGATGTCGTACGAAGCAGGCAACCAGAAAACGATATGACAAGAGTCGAGAAAAGTTAGTTTTATTTAAACTCTGTCTTTTATTCAGATTCTCTAATCGGCTTACTTATGTCAGTTGTAGACATACTACCTATGTTTTATATTAATTGTAGTAATATACATTAATTTAGCATATAGTGTCATTTGAAAATTGAAAATTTTGTACATGTTATACACTGCAATATACAAACATTGCAATAAAATTGATTGTTATACATGAATATGTTTAGTTGAAATTGATAACCATAATATTTTATAAAATTCTTCAAATAAAGAATCAATCATTATATATATATATATATATATATATATATATATATATATATATATATATATATATAGATATATATATATATATATATATATATATATATATATATATATATATATATATATATATATATATTAAAATAATCATCATTATTACTTTTACAATTATACATAATAGGCCAATTAAAAATTATTCAGATACCATAAAATCATTATATCATTATATAATAAAAAAGCAAAATGAAAATATAGGAACATAACCATATTTATCCCGTCCTGACAACAGGAAAGTGTTGCTAATTTTGTAAGAATATACATTTATTTTCCCTGGCCATTGATATATCAATAGACAAATTTTTGACTTCTACCTTTCGAGATTGGGTTAAACTAACTACTACTAGTTTGTATCAAAAAGTTTGCGCTGTTTTCAATACAGTAGCTTTTTCAAATATACCTCAAAGAAAAACTAAACGAAATAAAATGAAAAAAACCGATTATCATTGACGAGAACATGTTAAGATATATTATAATAGCAAGACAAAGTATATGTGTCATATATAGTAAATATAAAAATTTAAATTCTAGATGAATAATAAAATAAAATAATATAAAAATACATAAAATAGATAAATTGTGAAACAGTTGTAGATTATCATCAATTCCATGCCACATACTGTTTCTAATTATTTTTTATTAATGATGATTAGTTGTAAAATATTTTTGGATGAATGAACCTTTCCTTAGTCCCTTAAGGAATCAATATAAAAACAATATCGCAATTGTAACGGGTATTTTACGGTCAACAGATGTAGAAGACACTTTTATACTACAGTTTATGATCGAAAAAGACCAAAAGCGTTCCGGACCGAACGCGTGGCAAACTAGCAACGATAATTGCCCAATGAACTGGTGAGAAATCTGTATTTTGCGCGAAAAAATTACTAAAAAAAAAGTATATATAGTCGCGTAGGTTTATTCGCTGCCGACAAATTACTAAATGCCAAGGTTCCGCTCAGAATGGTTCAGTTTTATTATGTCGCAAAGAAAAATACGATTTCTGAATGGTAATGCAATACGTCAAATTCTCGCACGTGATTCTGGTAGCGTACTGGACCGATAATCAGGTTCCTCCTGTTTTACTTTCAATTATTCTCAAATCTCGATCGATCTATAGCGCAAGATCAATCGAGAACATTGACATTTTCAGAGATATTAGGCGCGTAAAAAGTAATCCACCTTTTTTTAATTATATTTTGTTTAAGTCGCCTTCTACTATCATTACAATTATATTGCAAATAAAAAAACATGTCTAATTTAAAAATCAGATAATTGCAAATGTTTTATTGAAAATATAACTTAATATTTTCTAAAAGCAGTAAATATCCTAAAGTTAGTTCTATAACTCTTCTCTAGTATCTTCAAGAAATTAACCTTGTAATGCGATCACCCAATTAAAGTGTGATTCATCAACTATGAGAAAACGTTCAAATGTTATTAATAGACAGCATTTAAAAATTATATAATTGGGACCCCATCAATTAAGCAAAGAAAGCAAAAAGTAGTCTTATATTTGCGAATTATTTGACTATTCGAATACCAATTTAATGTATTCTAACCTTTTAAATTAATATTATTTCACTTCAAATAAAAAATAAGCAGCTTAAATCTGAGAATACTAAGTGGTTGCATGTGTGGCGACCGCCACGATCATTTAGGCCACCACGAATTCACCAACAAAATACAAAGGTTGGCAACGCCGGTGGATTGGTACCATGCAGTTCCAGGCTCTAAAAGACCATCACGACGACGTCTCGCTCTCTTTTCTTTTCTCCATCCCTTTGTAATAGTACCACTTCCACAGCGCTATCGTACTTCCTCTACCTAACCTAATATCTTTTCAATTCCCCCATCATTTAACATTGAAATAAACAGTATTTCTTCAACTAGTGTTTTCAGTTTTCGTGCAAATTCCTTCCAAAATAGTAGTGAGTGTTCTGACAAATAATCGCAGCGGCAGCCACACATTTTGACCGACTGACCAACCCGACTAATATTCCTACACATGTATTTTTAGCAGCGAAATCTATCGGTGAAAACGAGAAGTATTAATGCGAACAGCGGGTAAACAAGCTAACCTAACTACGACTATTTTGACATTGTCTATATAAAGTAACAGTTTTCGCTTTAGTAATGTGAAGTTATTTAGTATGTACAGACGCTGATAATAAATAATTACTTTTATTATTTGATTTGAAGTAATCTACTGCAGAAAAGCCCATTAAATACCCTTAAAATTTTATGGGGATACCCCACCATACACCTATTGTAGGTTTGGGTTTTAGTGATTTAAAAGTGGCAATTTTGATGCCAATGACAAAAAACCTGGAGAACCAAATAAATTTGAAAACAATAGTAAGACGTATTGGACGATAACCGATCTCAAACTCTCAAAGAACTTTCAGACAACTGTTTTTATGCGCACAATATGACCAAAAGTAAATAATATAACTATTTGAAATCATTTCAACATTCCTATTCTACAATTTTCGAATCGTCGAAGGATAGAATTTATAAAGTATTTTTGAATTAAAGCAACCGGTTTGTTAGCACCAAGTATAATAATAAATCATACTAATACCAATACGATAGTACAAGTGTGTTTATATTTAAATGTCCATGTTGTCGAAGATATAATATAAAACTGAAACTTTACGTCCAAACCTTTCAGAACCACTAAAGAAAATATTTTAAATATAATATAATAACTATAATTTTAAAAAATAATACTTTTAAGTTTATAACATATTATAAAATAAATATAATTTTAAACTCGACAAAGAAATCTTCAAGAATTTAATTATACACATATAAATAATTCTTATATATTTTATATGTTAATTATAACACAAAAAATCTTCTACAACATAACAAGCTTTCGAGATCCAAAAAAATAAAATATTTCAATTTATGGTTAAAGGAGCAAAATTGACTTCGATTGACCAAAAGTTATCAATTCGACTCTTCCGACAAATCCATCGTTGTCGAGCAAAATAACGAACAAAAAATCAGTCAAATATTGACACCGGCTGAAAAATTCATATGACACTACGAGTACCAACCTTCAGAGGATACCCGTCAAAATTTCATAACATGGCGATTATTACACATTGAGCGTTTTTAGTGTTTTGTTCTATTTGTATTTTTAAAATAGAAAAAGGAATATGGGTTTATTAATTGTTGGTTTTTGGTAAATAATATTCTTTACAATGAAAGTAATATATTTTTATTTAGTATGAATATTATATTTGAAGAAATTCATTAGTATATTGAATTAAAATACCCTGAATTGGTAATTTCGAAAAACTTCCAAAAAATATCTATTGCTATAAATAAGGCATACACTGTCATAAGAAAATTGTTAAACAAGAAAATGTATGTATCTTGTGCAATTTATTATAAAAAGGAGTCATCTTCGATAAATCAACAGTATTTTTCCTAAATAAGATGTCATCATTACTATCACCAACTAACAACGAACGTCAAATATTGGACATAGGACAGATTTTTCATAGTAATTTATATACTTGGATCCAATAGGCGCAATCTTTAATGATAATTATATCACTAATGATAAACTGACACCTGAATAGAAACTCTAACCAGTACTGAAAATTAAATTTTAATAACTTACAATATTTCATACGCCCAACAGTACATCGTTTAAGACTTTTCTGCCAGTCTGTTATGATATATTTGTAATGTTTTCTTCGCTGTAATGTGTCATATTGCTGCTTAAGGAATAGATTTTATTTCAGCTCGAAAGAAGTCAAATATTTTGTTCATATAAAGAGATAAAATACAAAACTGAGTAGTGTTCCAAATGTGTACATTTTGAATCACTAAAATCATGTAAATACCGAACATTGTAACAAATAACGATTTCGATATGTTCGATAATGGATGAAAGTAACAACCGACGAAGATCAGACGAAGAACTTCAAAAATGAGAAATTAGGAACCCCAAACCAATGAAATCATTATGTTAAGATAACTTCCGACATCAATTTAGTTTATTAGAAACCATATATAGATTTTTTTAATTACCCGCGATAAGCGAAGCAAATTGATATTCTTAGTTTAACTGGGGGACTAGGGAAACAGAGTAGACAACATTAACCACGATTATTGAAATAAAAATAGCAAGAGCAGCCTTCTAGTTTAGTTCTACATAACTGAACATAAATGAGCTGATAAAAAAGGTATAACGGTCATGGATATGACTAATTTGTGGATATCTGAGAAAAAACTTACTAAAAAAAAATAACAAAATAGACCTAAGGTTTATTTTAAGATAAATTAGATAAGCAAGAGATATAATTGTTATAACGACATGTATAGTACAGGGGATAGATAATATAATAAATATGGTACATCTTTTGCATGTTTGAAAGCAGTAGAGTTGTTTAAAGTTTCATGATCAACAGTATCGACGATAATGATAGCATATACAAAACATGGTAAAACATCATCGACGAGGAGGAACAGTGGGCAGCAATATCGTGGTACTCTGCTATGACTAGTATGTTGCTATCCAAATACCGCCTTATTCCAAGATGATAATGTGCAGCCAAAACGGCTCAGCCTTATTTCACATTAAATTCATCAACATATTTCCTGAACCATTATAGAAAGTTTTACGTCCGAATGTGAGATTTTAGAATCTAACATCATTGGACCAATTGGCGGATTTTTTTGGCACAATGATACAGCATTCCTTTGGTATCTATTCAAATATTCTACGAATTCATTAAGAATTGCTGTTGTTTTAAAAACAAATGTAAATGGTGGTTCAACATCTTATTAATAAATAAATATTGTGTGTTTGTCAGGTGTTCATATTACTTTGTTCATTCCCTATAAATACATAAATATATACACGCCCTTATTAAACTAGTATCAACATTATGAGATAATCTTACATTTTTATATATAATTCAGTAATTCCGAACACTCCATTAATCACCCTTAGTTTAATAATTAATAACAGGGGATTAATGGGACTCTAGCGGTTATATAATTAATTGAGCATTGATGATTACGTCAGTAATCAAGACTGTAACAAGCTGTTGATGAAAAATGTAAGACACTGTTTTTATTATAAACAATTAATAAAGCACAATGTAGCTTTTAATGTTAAAATTTCTTGGAAAACAAAGACAAATATCGATAAAAAGTTTTTGTAACTAACGAAATCTGATACTGTTCTGTTAACGTTATATTTAGTTGAATAATACGGTCACTGTTATTGGAAAGAAATCCTGCTAGATGGAGCGATGTCTGTAATTTCGCGCCAAATAGATTTTTTTCTTAACATAACCTTGAACCGCTAGTCAGTTTTTAGCCTCGTTTCGAAACACAGACCGGCAAAAAAAAAGTTTAACCTGACTTGCTACGTTAGAAACTCGACGAAAAAAACCGTGAATATGAGTCGCGCTCCGTCCCCGAAGAGAACAATAAACGAAATTGACACATTTCGTTTCTAGACAAATTTAATTAGCAATAAGCGGTTTCCCATTCAGCGTTTTTTTTTGTTTCGCCATCGCCGATACAAAACAAAAATCCCGAAATCTTTCGGTTTGTTTTTTTTCCTGCAAGTTCGGTTCGCTTGCAGTGTCTCCGTCACCGAGCCGGAGTTTTCCACGAATCGATCGTTAGCCATTTTTTTATATCCGTTCTTTTCTCGGTCTTTCACATCGAATTCGCTCTTCACGCAACGTTTGCTCGCCAGTTTCAGACGCCTCGACTTTGCGGTTTTTCGCGGTGCTCCGGCAGATTTCAATTTTTTTTTCTCTTTCTCATCTCATCTGACAGTAACTGTTCTCGGATCAAATGGTGTCGGTGTTAGTCATCGACTGACTAGCACTCCATGAATCAAATATAAACAGCCTCTGGTTTTTATTGGCTATATGAACTAATTATAAAGTCCTCAATTGAACTATACATATTCATATATATGACAAATTGGTTTTATATCAACATGCTTTCTGAGAATTAATGTTGAATGACATTGTAATTTTTTGGTTTTACTTTGAATACAGTAATCTCTCCTTATCAGCAGGGGTTGGCTGTTCCCATAAGATACCAGCGGTTGATGAAACTGTGGTTGACGAGAGATCCATGTATCCATACGGATACACCCATGTACGGATTAAAAGGAGAAAAACATGTAATTTAGTTAGATTTATAGTTGAATTTATTTGTATTAATGAATATTAGGTGCTGATAAAAAAATAAAATAAGAAGAACACCTCTAGTGAGCAAGTTACAAAGTTACGAGTACTTAGAAAATATAAACTTAACTAAACAAAGTTTCTTTTTAAAAAAATAGGATTGTTGTTGGTTGTTTCATTATTTTCTTAATGAATTTGTGCGCTTCTCTATACAGCTGATTACTGATACAGTGAATGATCCGGGTCCAAGACCACGTCCTGCAGTTGATGATCAGATGACAAAATCTCATTTATCTTGTCTAAAGTTAAAGACGTAGTTGATTTTCCAGCTAATTCTTGAAAATTGTCATCTTCATCATCATATAAGAAACATCTGTTGGCTGAAGATCTTCTCCATGTATTTGATGCTTAACGTGTAAAATTTTAGTTCTTTGGCAATGCTGAGATATCGATAACAACTTCCGGTCATAGTTTTTCTCAGTCACTCACTGTAAGTTTGATAATGGTTATGCAATGAGCAATATCATATTGTTTTCAACTTTCGCTAACAGTCACCAAAAGATCTGCTTCCAAGCATTGTAAGATGCAACTAAAAGTGCATCTTAGGTAATATCGTTTAAATGCCGCTATCATACCCGGATATAATGAAAGCGAATTTATGTTCAAGGAGGGTAAAAATTCTATTTTCCGGATGTCCGGGCTCATTGTTAATAAGCAGAAGTGCCTTAAATGTTAGAGACTTTGAGGTCAAATATTGTTTAACACTAGACACAAAATAATTAGTAAACCAAGCTGTAAATAACGTCATCGTAACTCAAGCATTAGGATTTGTCTCCAGAACACAGACAGAGGGTCCTAATTTTTATTTTTCAAGAGCCCTGGTTTTAATGATTTGTAAACAAGCATTGACTTCTCAATAAAAAATCACCTGAGACGTTCAACAAAACAAGAGAGCTAATCTGTCCTTAGCTGCCTTAGACCTGAAAAGCCAAACCGCGGTTGGCGGGACCGCGTGTAACGAGAGATTCATATATAGGATATTATTAATATTATTTATTTTTGAATATTTTCTAATTAATATTACTACAGTTAGACAGTACTATTTTAAATTACAGATATTTGTTCTTTTTATAGTATATCATTAATTCATTATTATTAAAAATACTATGGTTTTAATAGAACGAGACAGGAAAAAAATAGGAAAATTAAAAGAAAAAGGAAAATATTCTTATTCTTAACATATTGTTTCGTTTCATTTTTTAAACAAATAGTAAAATAGCTCAAATCAATTCTAACATTATATAAGATTTTTATACATTAAAAATTACAACAATATTTCAATAAAGTTTAATTAAATTCAATCAATTAATTAACAATTAATTCTCTGCTTGGTTTCTAAATGAACAACTTAGACTTAAAATTAGTACATAATTTTGACTAGAAATGAAAATGAGTATTTTTTACACTAAATGCAACATTTACGCTGTACTATTGGTGGAGTCATAAGGACATAATAAGTTGTTAAAATTTGATGAAACTATTGTAACTGTAAAGTATTAGGAAAAATGAAGTACAAAAAATCTATACATATTACCAAATCTTTCAAAGGTACATTAGGGATCCATTGTTGAGATATTCAACTTTACTTTCCTATTTGGCTATCACATGTTTCAGTAAAAGCCAATAACCTATGTTCTAAGCAGTCTACGAAAATATTTAAAGAAACACTTAAAATCAAAAATATTTTTAACAAAAAAATTGAATCGGCTTCGAAAAATAATCAAACTTAGATTTTTAATACAAAAAAAACTATTTTAAAATAAAATATCTACATAGTAATCTTTGTAATAACTAAATAAATAAAAACGTTATTTACCCTATCTACTACACGTATTTTATATTCTACTATATACACACAATTTAGCTTAATACTTACGTAAACCTATTTATCTATTTGCAATAATATATTAATTATTTTAGCTACTACCGACTAACTACTTTGAAGTGCCGAACCCAAACGGTTATATTAATTTAGATTTGTTTTGTTGGTAATTTAATTTTTTGTTTTGGTAAAAATTTAAGTTTTATTATTTCTATATTTAATTTTTACTAAGTTCCTTATTTATTTTTTGATGTCTGTTCAATTTATTGTTAAAAATATTTTATTTTTCTCTTTTTAGTATTAGATATTTACTCAATAACTTAAGCAGTTATTATATTTAATATTACAATGGGTAGGCCAAGAAAAGGTGCAGCCCATATGAACAAAAATAGGAATAAAGCAAGAATGATAGAAAATAAGGAACGCTTCAGACCCGGGATCCGCTAACTAGCCTAATTGATTTGACAAATATTCTAAGTAAAGAATAACAAATAGTTATTGTCACTGCCGGGAATCGAGCCCGCGATTCAGCTGGAAAACTAAATGCTTTAACAGTTACGCCATAGAAACAGTTGTCTGCAATATTTCTACGAGGTCTTATTTGCTTACAGTTAGTGCCTAAAAAGCAAACTGAATGGCTTTTGCACTAAATAACTTCCGAGTTTCCATCACATCAGCTCAGCAATAACATTATGCACAAATATCTGATTATTTTTGATAAAAAATATGTGAACACTTTGTACGTGCCTTTGAAATTTGAGGGTTTCCCTCGATTTACCAAGGGACGAGGATGTTTTCATTCTCTAAACGGATGATCGTAAATTGACATAAAAAAATATTTCGCATTACTAAAATGTTAAATAATGTTAATTATATGTAAATGCCTAAGACACGCGAATTTTTTTCGCACAGACTATAAATTCGATCGAACAAAAAATGTTTACATCAAAATAGCAATTGTGTAATATTACAGTGAACGTATTCCAACCACATCGAATCATGTTTTGTACCTTGGAGCGTTGAGTTTAGATCGAACAAAAAAAACTGTTTATATATTAAAGCAGAAGAAATCCTACCAGCAACCTACACGAATCTAATGGAGCCGATCACAAAGTTTACCTCGTAAATCTCGATGGAAGATTATCCGTTGGAACTAGCTACTCGCCCACCAAAAGTAACTCTCCGAGCAGAGTGCGCGGGTGTCTATTTACACAGAAATTTAACGTGGAGTCCACCGTGAAACCAGTCATAACAAACGGAGACGCGTTAACGGCGGAAAACTCCAACTACCCGATCGCGTATCCGGTCCGCAGGGTAGAGCACGGACTGTGCGTGGGCTTCGCAAAGTTCCAGAAACGAGACCCCCGATCGTGTCGCACCGTCCGCGACGACTGCCACAATTTCGGCGTGCGTGTGCGTGTCCATTGGCCAAAAATGCGAACGGCGCGGACCATCTGCACCAGCGGTGCACCATCGCCATTAATATTCCCATAAATAAAATTGTTTATATAATTTGAATCGTTACTGGTGACGATTCCGATACACTAAAATATCCGTGAGACCGTTTGAAAGCATTTTATTGCATTGTAAACGTCAGTTCTTTATATATAACAATAAGAGGAGTATTATTAACGTCAGAGGACTTTTTATTAGTTTCAAGTGACTGCTATTTCCTGCCTAGTTCGCAGAGAGCAAAGAAATTATGCTTGATGTTTTCGTTTTATTTTCAATATACTCTCTATAGTTAACTCGGCTTCATTAGAGATATGATGTAAATGTGATAATTCTTGCCGTATCAACTAATACCCTATGCGGTGCATATCCAAGGTCAAATATATCTTTAGGGCGAATATGGGGAATAGCTTTCTCTTTATCGATAAACGTAAATTGCAAATTTCAGGGAGAAATCACATGGTAATATGTGAGACGATTACGCAAAAAGGATGTTGGTATAAATATAATATTTGTGTGAAAAAAACAAGTGTCGTTCTTCTTAAACTTCTTTATTCACAATAGTCTGAAAGATTAAATTCTATTTGATGAATAATCTTTGGCGAACACAGTTTTTGATGGAATTTACTGTTTTTAGGCCGCCTGCCGCTTTTAGGCCATTAATAGAATAGAATTTTTAAAAATTGTTTCAACGTTAGTTATATATTTATATTTTTCATATTTGGATATTTTGTGTATTCTGTTATGTTTTTCTATTTTGGAAAAAACTAAAGAAAAAAATATTTGATAGAAGAAATACGTTTGTAATAAATAATTAATGCATATTATTTTTATATATGTAGAACTCATACTAATATATTTCATGTATTATCTTTATTTTTAATATTTGTAACGATATGAATATTTGTATTATTCATCAATATAGCACCTTACAATATAGTACACCTTGTATGTTGGAAACACTGCTTCGTGAGTTTACAGTTTCTCTTGTAGTTTATATTTCTGTGTATTAGGCACTTTGTTCTACGACCGTTACCGTTAAAACAAATTATCGGCGAAAATTGTGATCTTTCATACTTCGAAAGAAGGTAAATCGTTGATGCTCGGTTAGCGGAAGCGTGAAAACATCTGAACACGAGCTACAGTATTCATGGTATATCGGCATATACGAATTATAGTAAAATATCATTGGCGAGGAGGAATAATGCTCCAAATGTATGGTGACCATACAACGTAAAACTACCGCAGCAAAAGTGATAGCAGAACTCAATACTCATTTGAGTAAATCTATCTCGACAAAAATATTACGACAGGAGCTCCACAAAACATCCACAAAATCCACAAATGACATTCATAGAAGGGCCCTGATTCTGAAATATTTTATAACGAAATTTTACGCTGAACATGGTGCAATTATCATAAAACCTGGACACTTTATGACTGGTAGAATGTGGTATGGTCCGATGAATCATCGTTTACACTGTTTCCTACGAACGGCCGGGTTTATGTAACTTCTTCCTGTTCAACTACAGTCAAGTAGGACGTTTCGTTATGATTTGGACGGCAATATCGTGGTATTCAAGTGATACGCTCATTCACATAACTGGCCGGATTACTGTGAATGAATATCTCGACATCCTCAATGATTTCTTACTATGACTAGCATATTGCTGCCAAATACTTCCAGTTTCCAAAATGATAATAAGCCCATACACAGAGCCACAAAGGTTCAGACTTAGTTTGAGGAGCGTCACAATATAAATCAGCATAATCGCCTCAACCTCAACATAATTGAACCGTCCTGGGGAGTTTTAGCACAGAGAATGCGGAGTAGGTTTCCACCTCCAATATCATTGAAGCATTTAGAATATGTATCATGCAGATATGAGGAGATCAACTGTATATTTAAATTATTTTCATGGAAGATGTCAAAATCTAGCGCCATTTATTTGGAAACAATTTTATACAAAACATTTTATTTACAGTAATATTACCAAATTAACCAAATCAAACCTTTTTAACTCTATTACATGCTTTCATACATTTTATGGTATAAGTGGGTAAATATTAAAAAAATTAAGAAATAAATCAACTCATTTAAAAATTGACATCAAATAGTGCCATAAAACAATGACGATAATTGTCTCAATGCGAATTTACCGTATAATTTGTATATTACATCACAAATTTTAGTCTAAGAAACAGGAAGATATTTAAACATTCTAACTTATACGTACCAATAATAAGCATTACTAATGTGCCAATTTAACACAATTTTCGGCAAGTTTTTATTTAACTGTCACAGTGGAAATCTATTATTAAAATATAAAATATAGCAAGAAGTTAATTTATATTTGATAGTTTTACTAAATAGACAATATACTATTTTTATTCTAATTTTAATTAAACTGTCGTCATTTCGCTCCTTTGTATATTATTTTTTTGTTCAGGCTCAAAATGATTTCTCTCGTACTTGTCATCAGATAGCCCAGGATATTACATTTGTATGGGTTTAATTCCAGTTCAAAACGCAATATTTTAGTTTAATTAGGAAGAGGCTTGACCCAGAAGTAGGTTATCAAGATAAACACTAAAAAGTTCTATCACAAGAAAAATCCGATGATGGAAGGAACAGGAGTATCCAGAGCCATCCTCTATCCACTCAAGATACTTATTCTGTATTGTTTGTTTCAGATTCAACGCTCTTGGCAGCGAAGCAAACAATCCTGGGATTCCACGTAAGTCATTAACATTATGTGATCTATTATTCAGCAGGTGATATAAAAAATGAAAATAAGATTTACTAAGTACTTGCAATAAAGCACAAGCCTGCACTTTATATAACCGATTTAGTATAAACATAAGTAGATTTATTAAATTTATTCGAACTTATTTATAACATTATATACGTTAACCTAAATAAATAAATGACTTTAAAATAAGTCATAAAATATTCATCGATGATTACTATATTCTCCCACAATTCTTGGTGCATTTCTAAGAATCAATCAGTTTCAAAGTACGAGTAATTCCATAAGATTGTGAATGAGAATTAAGTGAAACTCAATTAAGCCATATGGCATCTATTGTAAGATCTAATAGAAAGCGACAATCTAGTAAATCCTACCATGTAGTTGTGTAGTTTCGTTCTGTTTAAACAGCTCATAACTAACTGCAGTTGTTTTGTTATTTAACATTAACTAATTTAATACGTTGTTTCATATATAGCAATTATATAAAAATCAACAAGGATTATTTGTCTCCAGTAAAATTCGCTCCATAAGACTGTGAATGGGAATTAAGTGAAACTCAATTAAACCTTACGGCATAAACTGTAAGGTAAAAACAAACTGTAAACAGCTCATAACTAACTCCGGTTGATTTGTTATATTTAAAATAACTTTAACTAATTTAACGCGTTCTTTCAAATATAGCAATAATATAAAAATCAACAAGGATTAAAATGTGCTCCAATAAAATTTTAGTAATAATTATTTTTGAGCATAAAACACTACATTATTATAATTATTACGTTTTAATTAAGTTTTGAGATAAGAATAGGCATATATGGCTTATATATGCTAATATTACTTATATAGCCCGTCCAATAAAACAACCAATACACGTCGAATATATTGGCAATTGCAATTTGTAGAAATGTAAAATTTATTTAAACCCGGAGCCGATTTTTGCTTCCTATTTTATTTTAATTAAAAAGAAAGAGAATGCTGTCTGGTACGTTAAAACATGTAACCGAATGAGCTTATAAAATACGGTTTTGGGTTATTTCTAGTGGGCCATGTTGCCTAATGCCTGCAAAATTCTTCAAAATAATATTGATAATAATTATATGTTATAAACCGACAAAGGTTGTAAACTAATATGCCAAGTTCATGCGGTATCATTGCGACGTGCTGATATAACAAATTTTGATGACGTGTGTTTTCAGTTTTATTATGCGAGCTATAAGCAGAAATAAATTTCCGTACATACACGAAATATTGTTCTATAGTTTTATGGTAACTCTAAGTAGGGTCTTAAGTATATGCAGCATATTGATATTACAGTTATAGTGTTCTACATAACTATCATAGCCATTGCCATTTCTGATTATTTAATTATCGAACCAAGTTAATTATACTTTACGATACCTAATTTCTTTAGCGTCAAATAATGGTCAATTTTTAATTGTTACTTAATTGTTTTGATTTATTTTATCTATCTCTATTCTTATGAATTTATTATATACAAAAATAGACCTTATATTGTTAGATTCAAATATATATATATATATATATATATATATATATATATATATAACTGTATTTTAAACAATACAATTAAAACCCTCGGTATTAATTTCAATAATATTTTCATTTAGTCTAAAAAAGAAAAACGTGTATTGGCCTATATAAGCCAATTGATAATTTAATTGATATAATAATTGGCATACATATACCTCTTAATAATTTTTAATCACAATGATCAATATTTGGTTTATTCTAGACAAAATGTATAAGTAAACTATTTTCAAAACTATTATATATATATCAAAAGTTACGACATAAGCGGCTAATATTTAATAATCACATGTAGGGAGTGTGCTACTTCCACGTATTATGTAGATTTATCACAATATCCATGCCTACTAGGCAAATTGTGAACAGTAATATCAAGCAAAATAAAGAATGAACCTTTCTTATCCCATAAATAGGAGGTAAAATATCAGTTTAATGCAATATCCTCTGGTAAGGTTTTACAAGACACACAACAGAAGTAATTGATTGGTATTCGCACGAACACAACTGTAATAGTTATTATACATTCGTATCTGCATTTCAGTAAAATTAAAAACGCAATATTTAACCGTTCGTAGGACTTAAAAATGCATATTTAAATCGCGAGAACGTATCGATACAGTATATACATCTTGAAATGCCAAGGTCGTTGCAGATTGCATGTGTTTTTTTTGTTTCTAATCAACCAACTGCTAATACAATTTCGATGTGGCTGCACATTTCTTGTTTTTTTAATTTGCAAATCTTGGGTTATTATTTAGGTTATTTAGACTTGCATTCGGTCATATTGTTCTTCAGAAGATTTAAAGACTACATGACAAAAATGAAAATGGCTGGAGTGAATCCTATCAAACTTATTAAGTGATTAATACAACGAATTGCTCTAAATGAATATTTTAATCTCTAAATTTTAATGTCAAATCATGAGTCAAAAATGGCATACATTTGGTTGAGGAATTTTAGAACATGCCAACAAAAATTCTTTTTAAGGAAAAACATATTAATTGCATTTTTAATGTTATATCTCACAGGTTATTTCTAAAACTATATTCGTGTCAAAATGGTGCCATTAGGCTTTAGTTTTTTCGATGTCCTATAGCTGGAGAATAAGTGTGAGTAAGAGTGTACTTTATGTTTATGAATGTAATTGTAAATGTCTTTACGCAATAGCAGAAAGTCCGACAAGGAATATAACCATCCCAGTCACGCCAGTAGTCAGGTTGGGTAAGACCGGATGTCTCCTGGGAAGGTCTCTAAGGTGGTTACTGGCGAGTCGGTAGGCTTAATATGGAGGACCGTGATTCGAAGCTCACATTAAACTGTAGGTCTAGTCTAGATAAACCCTCGTTCATAAAAAGAATACCTTAAAATATTTTTAAAAAATAGCATTATGATAAATGATATAAGCAAATAATACAAATATAAATGAAATAATGTAAATGCAAAAAAAATTATAAATATTAATAAAACACTGTAGAATAATAAATATAAAACAAAACAAATACATTATGTTTCAATAAGCTTTTCAAAGGATGATATCGTATTTCTCATTGGAAAATATTTTTTCTACATTCAAGTAGAATATAGTAATGGTTGTGGCGCATTCTCCACACCGAGGACCTTTTAAAGGATTTAAAGGTAGTAGAAGATTTCATTTCCAACAACTTATTTTCCTCCAAAGTCCCAGCTTAGTTGGTCGAGCTTCTTAAACAGTTTAAAAGTATGAGCGTTCAAAAACCAATAGGCAAAATAACTATATACCGTTATTGAACCATTAAGCTTTCCTTTGACATAGTCGGCACCGCTCGTTTCCTTTTGTACCAGAATGAGTTGGCTTTTGGATGAAAGAGACAGAATAAATCTTTAATGAAATAAACTTATCAACTATAACCATACTTAGAGGGTGTTTGGACTAGATATAGATGAAGCTAACATTCTGAAGGTAACACATGAAGTCATTTAATTTTTCTTATATTGTTGCATTATGTTGAACGAATTCAGGAGCGCTAAGGAAATCTGCCACCACGCTGGTCTTGCTCTGTACTTGCGTACTGTACTTTACTGTACTTAGCGTGAAACCATCGATATATATGAAATGTCGATATCAGTATTATCATTTTCTAATTTGAGAATTGATATATATTGGGAATCTTCGGAAATTAATGGTACACCATATATCTTTAAACATGCATATAAAACCACAGGTCAGCATTGTTGGAAGACTTAAATAAAACAAGAGGGTCCAACTAAATTTATAATAAGGTTCTTACAAGAAGTGTTTATTACCTAATATTAAACTAGTACCTCAGCTAGATTTCACCCAATGAATTTGTTCCAAATGTTTGCTCCAAGTGAAAAACATGATTGGAAAGTGGGTCTTGAACATCTCTTGAACACAATATAGGTTAACGTTTAACAATAGAGCGCGGCTAAATGGATAATAATTTCAAAACCCTGGATTATGTGCATATATTCGTAGATTACTTTATCACCTAAAACCAACTTAGCAATATTAAATTTGAATTTTAATTTGATATGAACTAACATCACCTGTTAATGTTTATTTTTGAACAACAAATAAAATATTCTGATCTAATAGTTCTAACTTTTATCAAGTATAATTAACTGGAGTAACCTAATATTATAGTATTTATTTATTATTATTTATTTTTCTAAACCACTCTTACGGATTTTCGAGTATTTAATTGACGTATGACGCAAAAAATGCAGACTTCCCTATTGCCCGCAATGGTCTTCATTTAATGGTTGTGACAGAGTTTTGGCGCTGACCATCTGTATACGCTTCGTCCGGCCGTAGTGCAGATCAGTTGGCGGCAGGCTGCACGCACGAATAACCTTGCTACACCGACTAATTTTGGATGTCGGGGTCATAAAGGTAATAAATTTATTGTCAGATCCCTATTTTTCGAGCGGTCAGACGAACTGCAGGCCATGGAACGGCGGCAAGCTTAACTAGATCGTAAAAATTGAATTTCCTCATTTTCTGTGACATTTTCTAACTTCAATAAATATCTATTGATATTGTACATTGTTACTAGTAGTTGTCAACTAACCTACAATTTGTCCGTACAATAGCTTAAATCTAGGTATATAGCTGAGATCCTAACTTCTGTGTCCCGCTGTGGTGTTATCCAAGAAAACACTTTGATAATAACATGAGAATTTCAATTCCAGTTCTTTTCTTTAATTTTTAACATATTCCTTCCAGCGAAGTTGGGTATCAAGAGTCATTCCGATATACTTAGCTGTGTTGCTATAAGGAGTGATAGTATTATTTACTTTTATTGGTTGGTCTGAATATAGGTAAACTGTACACGTACTTTCCTTAATTTTTATTTTCTAGATTTGGGTCAAATTATTAATATTGTAATAGGCCTGTTGTAATTTTTCAGTTCCTTCATCGCTATTGTCTCCAACAACAAGATTAGCGGTAGTTAGCCATTTTGATATTTTCCATTTTTGATATATCACACGGGAAAGTGGGTTTTCTCCTTTTTGACTCCAAACATTCTGGCTGTGACGTGAGATTTTAATAATTCAGTTTAGCTTTGGTAACATTTTCTGTAGCTTATGTAGGAGGCTGTCGTGTTAAACCATATCGAAGACTTGTGCACGTCTAAAATTATAGCTCAATATACTTTTCTACCTTCATAAGCTTTTTCAATGACATCTAGAATATAGAATAACTATGCACCTGAACAATTGTTGAATATTTTTTGTGTTTATATTAGGGTTTTTCTCTTTCTAACGGCCTAGGAGCGATTCGGATTTTATTTAGGTCGACTGCGATCTATCGACTCTTATATATCTTAGATTATAGTCTCTAATATTAATAGGCGTCGCGAGACTACAAGTATTCCAGATGCGACAGGTTTAAAACCCTGCTATGTTAACCTAGAACTACAGCCAAGGACTGATTTTCTCACTTATTTTTTTCTACTTTTTTTTATTTCGTATTATAAACGCTAAACTACAACCTTTCCTACATTTTATCAGAAAACAGAGGGAAGTTATGATTTTCCAGGACCATGTTAATGATCATTTTTAAATATTTTACTTTCCTTGTATAATTAATATACAGAAAGACAAACAATGAAATTTTGGAACAACTGGTATTAGAAAAATATCTGTATAATAAACTGACTATATTGTTCGTCGAAATGTTCTTTATATCAAATTTAATGTTCCATCCAACTGCATCAGATAGGCTGTCAAACTTTGTGAAATCATTATATTTATTAAACAAATATTCGAAACTAATACTGTAAAAGCTTAATTGGCAGAGTATCTGGAACTCTCTATTTTTGGATTATTAAAAATAATTAAAAGGTTTTATCGAACATGTGAACGTCTACTTAAATAGGTTATGTTCACTGAGTTTTCAAATTATATACGAAAAAATATATTTACAGTCCACACTAAATTTCAGTAATACAAGTTTGAAGAAAATGATAAGTATTTAAGAGAAAAAATACTATGAAAATATTTTTTTTAAGTGACGAAGCCCGTTTTCATTTAGAACTTATATATAATGCGAAAAATCAGGAGTATTGCGAATATTGGGCCGTTACCAAAATGAAATATTAAAAAGTATTATCACACTCCAATGGTAATTATAACTGATTTTTTTTTCTAATACATTAAAATTTGAACACTTCTCATTAGACATGCCGTACAAATAGTTATATAAAATGTCGACATCGACAATCGACAAAAATATCAAGAATACGATTGTAAAATAATGTATACTCCATAATAAACTCCATACTCACTCCAGCTTAAAACATATAGTTTATTATATAAAATATTTCACTTTCACAGATCTTTCACCATATTGAACCTATTGAAGCTAATATTGATAAAATTCACACCATAGAAGAGGATAAATACGTTTTAATAAATAAATGAAATATTAAAAAGTATTATCACACTCCAATGGTAATTATAACTGATTTTTTTTCTAATACATTAAAATTTGAACACTTATTAGACATGCCGTACAAATAGTTATATAAAATGTCGACATCAACAATCGACAAAAATATCAAGAATACGATTGTAAAATAATGTATACTCCATAATAAACTCTATACTCACTCTAGCTTAAAAGGTATAGTTTGTTATATAAAATATGTCACTTTCACAGATCTTTCGCCATATTGAACCTATTGAAGCTAATATTAATAAAATTCACACCATAGAAGAGGATAAATACGTTTTAATAAATAAATGAAATATTAAAAAGTATTATCACACTCCAATGGTAATTATAACTGATTTTCTTTCTAATACATTAAAATTTGAACACTTATTAGACACAATTATTAGAACACTCATTAGACATGCCGTACAAATAGTTATATAAAATGTCGACATCGACAATCGACAAAAATATCAAGAATACGATTGTAAAATAATGTATACTCCATAATAAACTCTATACTCACTCTAGCTTAAAAGGTATAGTTTGTTATATAAAATATGTCACTTTCACAGATCTTTCGCCATATTGAACCTATTGAAGCTAATATTGATAAAATCCACACCATAGAAGAGGATAAATACGTTTTAATAAATAAATGAAATATTAAAAAGTATTATCACACTCCAATGGTAATTAAAACTGATTTTTTTTCTAATACATTAAAATTTGAACACTTATTAGACACAATTATTAGAACACTCATTAGACATGCCGTACAAATAGTTATATAAAATGTCGACATCGACAATCGACAAAAATATCAAGAATACGATTGTAAAATAATGTATACTCCATAATAAACTCTATACTCACTCTAGCTTAAAAGGTATAGTTTGTTATATAAAATATGTCACTTTCACAGATCTTTCGCCATATTGAACCTATTGAAGCTAATATTGATAAAATCCACACCATAGAAGAGGATAAATACGTTTTAATAAATAAATGAAAATTAAAATCCCCTATTTTGTTTATGGTAATAATCAATTCTTCTTGATAAAGAATATCAAATTAAGCTAATCAATTAACTACGAATTATTACTAAAAAACTTAGGAAGCTTGACTGAGAGAGGGTCTACATGCCTCATATAACTCAGATTTACCACCGTCCGAATATCATTAGTTACGGTCTCTGCAGAATTCGCTTAATGGATTACTATTGACGTCAAAGGAGGCCTGTGAAAGTCACTTATCTCAGTTCCTCGCCCAAAAAAAAAAAAACAAACATTTTACACGAAATTTATATATGGAATAATAGCTCTACCTGAAAAAAAAAAGACTAAAGGTCATTGACCAAAATGAACGATAATATCTAATAGAAACAATTTAAAAATAATTAATAATTAATTACCGAAATCAGACGTAATATGTTTCAAATTAAATATATTAGGTTAGAAAAAATCTAATAAAGATTCAATAAAAAGCTGATTTGTTAGTGTTTATTATCTTCCTTTCAATATTTGACATCAGTTCGACATTCAACAATTCTTTTCAGTTGTTCCAAAATTGTTTTCAAATCATTAAAATAAATTAACATGGAACAATATCATAAGAATTACATTATTTAAACTGAAGGCTAAATTTGCTCAAAATATATTAACTAGAAGAATAAACACTCGTTTATTTGAGATGTGAGACGTAGTTAAATCTGGGAAATGGATATTGCAATAGGTGGATATTATAACAAATCGTACTTGTTAGGATACATTAAAAATCATCGTGGTACAAAATATATGAGTATTCTCAATATTGCTTGGGACGTCTTGAGTAGGGCTGTGTCTTATCTATAACCAAACTTCTGATATCGGCATAGTATTAGTCTTCGAAACATAAAATATACTCTGTATTAGTTATTAAAATAAGGGGTAATGTTCCTAAGTTTTATATTAAGCTATATATACAATACATATGTATATATAGTAAAAATGACTTTAAAAAAACAGTAAGAACATGACATTAATTTACGAAACATTTAGAGGAGGTAAAAAGAAAAATACAGCATAATACTAAATGTTTCTATTATATTCATTTATATATTTTAAAATTTAATATTAATTTTAAATTATAAATTAGAGGATATAAAGCCACTAACCTTAAACTATGCCATAAACTATTTACTAAATTACCACATATTTGAATATACAATACTACAAATCTATTATATATAAATAAAATTCATAATATACAAATAAAATTAAGAACTTTCTTGTAGACACACTCCTTTATATTTCTCACACTAATTACTAATTAATAACAATACAATAATAGTTACACAATAAAATATATCATATATATATATATATATATATATATATATATATATATATATATATATATATATATATATATACCTTTCAACTATTTTCTTTTATTTCTGCTTAAGTCTGTTTTTCTCTTCTTTGATATTTTGGCAGATTACTTTTTCTTATCAACAAATCATACAGCTGTAGCAAGTACAATCCTTTTCTAAATACATACCTTTTCAGGATTAATGGTTGCAATATTTTCATGCACTTCTGCAAAGCCCATAAACTGGATGATTAATTGAAATTACTTGAATATATAGTTCTCCATTACCTTGTCAAATGTTATTCTGGGATTCATATTGGCTACTTCTATTTGATTCAATATTGAGTCTTATAACGTTCTTAAGAAAAAAAAACTTATATAGACAGACTCAAATTAATTTTTTGCCTGTAACCCTTCTTGACTTATCGTAATCGTATCGATACGTATCGATAATAATCATATCGATAATATTATGGAAAATACTACCTTGAAGATAACCTTATACAGTGGTATATAAGCTTCTTGACCTCTTGTTTTCTAAGAAATTATTTAAGCAATTTTTTTTATCCTGTGGCTTTCAAAACCTTACAAATTCTTAAAATATAGATTAGATTGTTTAAAATCTATATTGATGCTGACATAAGCTGCTGCCGAAATTCAGTATGTATGGATACTAAAATCATTAAATTGGAGACACAGAGAAGGCAGATGGTCCTTCTTGTTATCGGCTTCAGTTGTGCGGCAAGCTCATGGTGAAATCTTTCTTTCTCTTCCTACCAAGTATGTCATATTACAAACTTGACACATTAATTTACTTTCACTGCAAAATTTAAGTCATTTAATTAATTTATCCTATTTGTAACAACTGAAACTAAACCTACCTTTGACTCTCCATATGTGTAATCCTGTTATAACGCTAAAATGTTAAACTAAAGGGCTTTCCTTTTAAGTAAAAAGGAACATCACAATATATATAAATTTTGAAAAGGCATATCAAAAGCGTTAATAATTAAACAAATAAATGCCAAACGTTCAATCAAAGCAATACGGTACGTACATCGCCAGTTCTTTTGAGAAACGCTTGGCTTGCAATACCATGGAGTGTTGCCAAATCTAAGGGCAAGACTATATATTGTACTAAATGCTAAAAAACGTATCTACTCTATTTTTTTTTCAAAACAAAATATAAAATTTAATGTTAGAAAGTCTTGATATATGATTTTTCTAAAATAAAATACATCCATAAAGCAAATAACCTCGCTGTAAATTTGGCAACATCGAATTTTAGCATTTTGGCTAGCGGCGAGTAAATTGCGCCGACGAATATACGAATATTTCCGAAAGTAGCCGAATCTCCGGACCACGATGTTTTTTAATGTATACTGTACTTGTTTCGATACCTTGCCCGTAAATCAGGACTTTTCTAAAGAATTTTTTACATTCAGGTGCCTCAAACGGTTATAACAACATTATAAGATTTTTTATTAGCTTATTTTATTGTTGGATGTACAGGTGTAGGTCAAGATAATATGAACACTTAATATTTTTTATTAATAAATTTTTGATTTTCCACCATTTGCTTTTAAACTGCTTTATTCACACAAAACACTAAATTCTTCGCAGAATAGATTCGTAAAGTCTCCAAACAGTTCAACGAAATGCGTACCAAAACATCCTCAAATTATTTCAGTGATATTCGATTCGGAAATCTACTCCTCACTCTCTGCTCCCTCTCTCTGTAATATAGCAATGTTTGACAGTAATATACTAATCATAGTGAAAAGAATTCCACGATATTACGGACCAAAATTATAATGGAACCTTCTCCATGCTTGTCTGCCGGAAGTATTTAGTCCAGATCGTAGATTTATTTTGGGATTCTCTATACATGATACCGAATCATTTTAAATAGTCTTTGGTTCCTTGGTTAATATGGGGTTTCGTACACTATTCATCTTCCTCCATGATGTTTTGCCGCTAACCGAACACCAACAATTTGCGCTCTTCGAAGTCTAAGGCATAACATGACTCATGTTGGCCGATATCTCAACCCTTAACCAAAATAACCCGAATTTCAACATTTGAATGTGGATTGACAACGTTGAACTCATATCCATTCATAGTGCCAAAACAATGCACAGAAACATTTTAATCCTTTTTGAAGTCATATTCAGATATAATTTTGTTTCATCGTACGAAAATTTAGGATTATAAATAGTCTTATGCATAGAAAGAATTGTGGCCCAACGTCAAAATATTACTCACCCTTTAATTGATCAGCTTTTAAATCAAATATTATATTTTTGCTACGATTTTTGGCTTTCGTGTACTAGATATTAGATATTGTTCACAGAGATTATAACAGAAAACGACAAAACTTATTGAATAACCTAACATATATTAAATAAAGATATGAACTAACGAACAAACGAACTAATAAGATATCTAAACTTTGTAAAAATGGATGGTGCTGCATTGTATACATATTTCTGGATATTTTTCAACTGTCTGTAATGAAATTATATCTAATAGTAATTATAATAATACATAAATATAAATACTCGTTCATATTCTATATTTAGATATGAAACAACAGAATCTAACTTTGATATCTCAATAACAAGTTTTTCCCTAATTCCTACTATATTGACATTTCATAAATTATTGCCGTTCAATTAAATACTACACGAGCGATGTCGTAATATCCCTAAACCAAAACCAAACTATTATCTAAGAAACAGTCAGTTCGCAATTAATTCTCAATATTTTGTATATAAATTAATTTATTGAATAACGTGGTGATTATATATAACCAACAACAACGTATATTTACGCCTTCTTGACATGTTTATCGGACTTTATGATTAACATTAAAATTTTAACACAACAAAAATAATTTCAAGTCTTGATTGGTAGTTCTTTTCATCTCGAGCCCCGTAATTATCGAATCGAAAAACATAACTATAACATTTCGTGAGTCTATTGTAGATTTATCAGACTGGTTTCTTAACCTTGTGGTGCTCTAAAGTAAGAGAAAAAACAGTGACGTGGAACCACACGTACGACTTCGTGTCTAATACATAAACTATTATTCAGTGTCTGGCTCCGAACAACAACCACAAAAAAAATAATCAGAAATAGTCGGAAAAATACGATTCAAAAACGAAAACAACTAGAAAAAAACGCACGAAAGACAAAACGTTCAATTGCCGGGGGATAAAACCGCGCCAACAGTAACGAGTCGACGATGGTATTTTTTTATCTGTTCATTTTTTGTTCACAATAGAAGGCTGCTGTATCTAACAGTGCTTTTGCCTTTGAACGTCTTGAGCCCTCATTAGTATGCATAATAACATTTTTATTGTTGATGTAGGTTCTTCTTTTTCTCCTCTCGATACAATCTTGAAGCAAACCGAAGTTTTTAGACGTGCCTATATAAATTGTTAATCGAAGAAATAATTAAATGGAGGAAAAACCCTACTTCTTGTATCTGCCTTATTAATTCACTATTTACTATGTGCATTTTTATTCTATTTTTGTTGTCCAACCGGATGATTAAAATAGCAAGAAGAAGAAACTTTTGAAAATATATTGTTATTTAGGTTAAATTGTTCAAAGAATCTAGAGGTTTTTATAGGTATTCATATACTTTGTTAGTTGAGGAAATAATAGAAATTGCTATTTCTTATCCAAGATTGACTAATTGAATATTTACTACGTACATTCCCATAATTTTTTGTTTTCTTACAGCCATTTGATACATTGTATTGCTTCTTGTTTAAAATCATTAATTGAATATTTGCTATGTGTATTCCTATTCTTTTTTATTCCGGCAGTTTGTTTATTTTAATAAGTTGTACTACCCTAGATGTCTTTTTATTTTCTCTTGAGCTATTCCAGAATTATTTCAACCATTGGGAAAAAAATGTTGCCATAGAATGCTATAATAACCATTATACTGAGAACTAGTAAACACATAACAAATATCCCAAATGGTATGAGAGTTATGCGTTCATATAATTTAATTTAGTGGCTATCTACCTGTTCCTTTGCATAACATTTTACAAATTTCCAAAATATTAAATTAATAAAACCTACCTAAAAATTACTTCAAGGGAGAAATTGATATGAATTAAGGAATTAATTTTTGCCCTCCCAAATTATTTACAATATCCACTACAAAAAAATGTGGCCTAGTTACATAATTCTCGTATCTAAAATAGTGTTTATATACAAAATTTTCCAATCAATTGAGTAGTTTCTGAAAAAAAATAAGATTTTTTTTATTATTTAATTAATATATTGTTACTAGTCGTTTCCGTCTAACCTACAATTTGTCTTTATGCTAACTTAAATCTAGGTATATAACTAGGAGGGCCCATCGGCCCTAACTCAGTCTCTGGTGAAATAATGTTTATACATGTCACTGGTGAATTTTTTAATATATGCACCTCACTACACAACACTACACAAGATCAGATGGTCTTATTCTTTTGAGTCTCTGTCCTGTTCTGGTGGTATCCAAAAGTTGCAATATTTCAATATTAGTATGAGAATGGAGTCTTTCCTCATGGCCCCTTCTTGTTGATTCTCTTGATTTCTTGACTGACTGTGGGTATCTGAAGATCTCGATGTACGTAATCAGTCCAATAGTATTTGGGTGCACCCACAATACCTCTCAGGATTTTGGAAGGATGTTCCTTCCAACGAAGTTTTGCATCGAGATTCATTCCGAGATATTTAGCGTTGTTGCTACATGGAGTGTTATTTAATGTTATTGGTGCTTGTACAGTCTGTTTATAGGTGAACTGCACATGTACAGATTTACTTTCATTAATTCTTATTTTCCAAGCTTGTGTCCAATTATTTATATTGTCACTTGCCTGTTGAAATTTTCTTGAGGCTTGTCTCTGACAGCTATAATCGCAGTATCATCAGCAAATTTAGCCATCGTAATATTTTCCATTTGTGGTATATCACAAGTGTAAAGTAGATAAAGCATTGGTCCCAGTACACTTGCTTGTGGTACACCTGCTTTAGCTTCTTTTATTGTAGAGTAAGCTTCTTCTTGCTTGACTCTAAACATTCTGGTTGTATTGTATGATTTTAATAGTTCGATGTGTTGTTTTGATAGCATTTTCTGTAGTTTATGAACGAGGTCTTCATGCCAAACCTTATTGAAGGCTTGTGCCACATCTAAGAATATAGCTGAGCATACTTTTTGACTTTCGTAAGCTTTTTCAATAACATCTGTTATTCTGTGGGCTTGGTGAATTGTTGAGTGTTTGTTAATATACCCAAACTGGTGTGTTAGTATTAGGTTTTTCCCTCTATGATCAGTTTTATTCTTTTCAACAGGATTTTTTCAAAAACCTTAGATATTACTGGCAGCAGTGATATAGGTCTATAGGATTTTATTTCGTTTGGTGACTTCCCAGGTTTTGGGATCATTATAATTTCCGCCATCTTCCAAATGTCTGGGACATGTTTTAATCTAAATGCTGTATTGATCAAGTTGGTGAGTTTTATAATTCCATTTCTTGGTAGTTTTTGCAGTAATTCTCTTGTTATTAAATACAACGACAACCTAAACAAACTTGAGACGAATGTATCAGGGAGATATTGAAGAGGAATATCCTCTATGACAAAAAAACAAACATATTGAGCATAAGAAAATACAATACAAACAATCGGACATTTGGTTAAACTCTTGACTAAAAAATAAAGCGAAATTATAAAAGATTTTTTTTTGTTGTCGTATTTTAGTCTCCTTTTTATCAACTAGGATTTATCTGCGCTGAAATTAACGTGAGTTCTAACCCACGGTACTCGGTATTAATCTACCAACTAGTGAGTGACTAACTTAATGGTTATCCCAGAAGATAGCCGGTTTTACCTACCCTAGTTACTGACATGACTAGGATAGGTAACACTACGCCAAACAACCATTTTTACCAACTTTAAAACACGATTAATCATGAAATTTTCAAGAAATGAAAAAAAACTGTTTACTTCGTGTTACAAACCCAAAATTACTTTCTTATCAATTCCAATACATTTACACAACATTTTTAATACAAATCCCATCACGATATAATGTTTATTCATATACTTTAATTTTATCCCAACCAATGAGATATTTTCTTCCTCCACCAAATTATAAAAAATACTTCTACTTCTCTGTTATTTCGTTTAAAAAGTATTTTATTCGCTTTTAAATAAGGCAAGTTTGTAATGTAAACGCCGTTTTTTATAATTTTATTTGATTTTCGACTACTTGGTCACACGTTTATATAAAACATTCACGTTGTGTCTTATTAGTGCTGGTAAATGCGCATTGAATACTCATCTTCAATAGGTGCTAAAGTTCGGAAAAAATCGAGCAAAATATATATTCTATGGTGTATTTTCTATTCTACTAAGAAGTGACTTAAACCGTTATTACGCAAAATTGACGACCGGGGAATTTTACAGATTGTCTAACTGTAAAATAATCAGTACATTAGAAACAATAATAAAAATATTCACAAAAACTTCTCTAAAATATAATAAACATGGGGTATACCTATAAAAAGCGATCATAAAATAAAATATACCAATATTATTAATATAGAACAGTTAAAAAGGTTATTAATAATGTTTTAAATGATTTTTATTCAAGAACTGTATTGGGTGCATTGACACCAAATCGCTCCTTCAAATCAAGGTACCAAATTATTTTTTTGATTATATGTTTTGTTGAAATTTGCAATATAACGGTATGTTGGATAACTTTTCGAAGAACGGTTAAGATCAAAAGCAACAGATCGACCCAGCAACGCATCTATTAACTTAGAAGAAAGTGTATTGGTTAAAACTTTATATTTGCTCGTTATATTTTTTAAAATTTATTTCAATTTAGATGTAAAATCCTTTCCCCTTTTGCAATAATATAAGTGTAGGAAATAAATGTATGACAGCGTATTTCGGGTCATTTTTTTCAATTTTTTTAACAAATTATATATATATATATATATATATATATAGAGAGAGAGAGAGAGAGAGATAGAGAGAGAGAGAGGGAGAGAGACAGAGAGAGAAAAGCTTTTGAAAGTTAAAGCAGCAGTAGAGGTAAATTTACGGCAGTAATTAATTGAAACAACTATCTCAGCATCATATTGCAATCCTTCATCAGCTTTATATGTGTCATTTTCGGCTTGTTGCTGTTCTTTTTGAGCTTACGGTAATATTAAGCTTGCTTAGAATGGTTAAAATACTAAAATTTCCTTCCTTAAATAAGTTTGCAGCCAAATGTTCAGAGACCTCAACGATTTTTAAACTAGAATACAAATGTTTCGGGGCCAAGCGCCGAACTGTTGAATTAAAGCTTTTATCTTCATTTTGAGTATGACCGCCTAAACATCTCTCAAGTAAGTCATCTCAGATAAATCTCATCAGATATCATAAATATCTTCACTCGATTTCCTCTTCATTCTTTCTTTTTTTCTTCTTCATTTTCATTATAGTTATTTGGCTACAGATTTGTATATTGATTTCCGTGAGATAACCTTTTTAGAGTGTCTACCTGCTCGATCGCCGTACTACGTCACGTGCTCCACCCACTAGACCGGAGGACTCACTAAAACGCTTATATTCAGTAAATAGTTTGGAAATTTACTTTGAAATTTTCGATTTACGAAAAAAAGAAAAATGGAATTTTTGATATCGTTCTTCCAGTGGTTAAATATTTTAGTTCAAAGGATCCACTGTAAAAACAATTTAATATCTTTATACTGACCATTGATATACACTTAGATCTTGTGGATTTTTGCAAGATGCGTAAGGTGAAATGCTTAGTTCAATTCATATATATATATATATATATATATATATATATATATATATATACCTATATATATATATATATATATATATATATATATATATTTGCAGCCCAAGGTTCAGAGACCTCAACGATATATACATGAATATATATTTATATGAATATATATATATATATATATATATATATATATATATATATATACATATATATATATATATATATATGAATATATATATATATATATATATATATATATATATATATATATATATATATATAGTCCTTCATTTTCGGCTTGCTGATTGAAATTTTCGTTTTACGAAAAAAAGAAAAATGGAATTTTTGATATTGTTCTTCCAGTGGTTTACTCCACATAGTACTAAAACACAGGCACAGTTTCCACACATAATTTAAATAGTTTAATTCAAAGGGTCCACTGTGAGAATTTTGAACCAATTGAAACCAAAACCAATTTGAAGAAATTTAATATCTTCACACTGATCGTTGATACACTTAGATCTTGTGGATTTTTGCAAGATGCGTAAGATGAAATGCTTAGTTCAGGTTAGACATAGCGCCTTTGGTTTTTAAAAGTAGCATTTTAATTTTTTTTTTACAACATTACTATCAATCTATCAAATCTCTATTAATTTCTATTCTAAATAGTATTAATTTGAATGAAACACATTTTATTTCTAATGAATTTACAATGACAAATATTTATTTGAAATTTGATTTGATTGATATTGATTGAAAAAAGTGAAAATCACTCTATTTTGGCAGCTTTTCAAGTTCAAGCCGTGGCGGTATAAGTGTTTTAACGAGGATAAGACAATTCTGATGAATATCTATAGCTAATTGAAGAGCGTGGGAAATTCTTGAGACCGTGGGAACCTAAATTCAACGGATAATAGTTAAAATAGCTGACAACCTTTCGGGATATATGAAAAAGCTCTCGGTATTGCGGTATTTACAAATAAACGTATATGTGACCAAATCTTAAAAGTATTTGGCGATGTTAAAACACAATTGGAGTGATTTTTAGCATCGGATCATAACTGCTAATATGAACATTTTTAAAATATCTTTTATAAAATAGGCTTAGTATAATTTTAATTTATACCATTGTTCTTTTCTATTTATTAAATTAAACTAACTTAAGCTGAAGTTAGTAGTAACAGTTAGACCGTCTATACAAGTTCGTGTTGTTTCGTGACAGCCCAGTAGTTATACTGTTTCCATGTTACAGTAATCTTAATTCATATTTTGTGGCACATTGGATTCATTTGATTTTTAGGTCATCGGTCATCGTCATTCATTAATTAGGTAACGTTAAACATCGGTAATTAATCGAAGTCCCATATTTGTTAAATTTACCATCTGGCAATTAATACATCATCAAATTTTAATTTGAAATTTTGAAAAATATAGAAATATAGAAAATAAAATAAGCATAAAAGTTCCAAAATTAATATGAAGCATTGAGTACTACAATTAAGTGCATTATGAGAGACACTGAGAGGTGACATTCAATAATAAACTATATTTTAAACTGTTATTAGAAAAATTGTTGTAGCATTTACCATGTAGGGTTGAATAGTTTTTAGTAGAACCAATAATAGTTCAATCATAACATTATCTAACATTATTAACGAGGACTAGAAATAAGGGAAAATGCATTCTTATTTAGGTCAAATAAATTATATACAACGTTCAAGCAGTGTAAAAGTTTTTGTAGACATTTACATAATTCTTTAGCCCTGAAATATTTTGAAACTGAAAAACTGGGTCTTATTAATTGAAAGGTCTATTAACTGAATACTTACTATTGTTAATTTAAATAATTTGATATATTATATTGCCTTTGTGTTAAGTTCATTAAATTTAATATTAACTATGTGTATTTCTACCTATTTTTTTCCAGCAGTGTTTACTTTAAGACGTTACACCAGCTTGGTTTTAGATTTTTTCAAGCTTTGGAAAAAACATGATTATCAAATCATTTTAAAATATATGTTGACAACTGCAACAAAACTAAAAATTGTTGTAGCATAGTTCTCAATAAAAGATAGCTAGCAACTAATGTCAGAGGAAACACACGAAGAAGATCGTAATATCGAAGTAATCCGTATGTTTGGCTAACGAGAAATTATAACAATGCTACTGCGAATTGACGTATGGGCTACTTTGTTTTTTATTTTGTACAATTTTTGTTCTACTTCAAATTTATAGAAATAATTTTTTATTCTGTATTTACGGAGCTGCTTAATCATGTTTGTCGCTCAATATAGGAATTCTAAAGAGAGTCTATGCTTTCAAATATATTTCGAAATGTGTTACATATTGCTATTTTTGAGATAATATCCCTTATCAATTCCCTTATACGTCTTCCTAATTATGCGTTCTATCTGTATTTCACAGAGATAATACATAATACACAGATATTCACAGTTTTCCATTTGAGAAAAACGAATTCAAACGATTCTCAAAGTAAACCTTTATAGTTAGTATTACGTTTTCGTTGAATGAAGTCGTTATCCACCCATGAATCGTTTGGTATGACAAATAAATTTAGCCAATAGGCAAGATTGTTTAACAATTAGTATTTTAATTCCATGAATTTTTTTTTCTTGATTACATCATTCATTCGATATCCTTAGTAAAATATTAATTTACAAATTAATTTATCACTACTGTTCTGTTGTACTTGTATTAATATACAAGCAACGGGGATTTATACATCAATATGTATTTCCCAAATTAGAATAAAACTAATCTACTTAACCTAAACCTAAAAATTCACTTATTAACTGAACCAGTTCGTGTAGTTCAGTAGTTGTATTGCTTCTACGTTGCTGATTGATTGCTGAATGCTACGGTGATTTAGCAAACTTGTTTCATGTTTTAGGGCGAAATCTTGGAAAGAAAGAAACAAGAAATGACTTGTGTCCATTTGACTCCAAGGTCATGGTGCAGCTCTTCGTTGGTTACGTAACGATAAGCAATGATAATTAATAGTAGAACTTTGTTTTGGGTGCGTTGGATTACTAGTTGGTTTGATGTTTTAATGCAACCCCATATTAGCGCCCCATAGGTACAAATAAGCTTTATGATTGACCGATATGATAAGCCAATTTCTTTGATCTTAGATCAAATTGAGAGTATCTTCCAACTAACTAGTTCAGTTACTTGACTTTGAGTCTAATCTGCTCTGCTTTTTGCCTCACCTAATGTTTCCAGTTTAACCTACCATCGAGATATATTCCGAGGTATTTAGCTGATTCTGTTTGAGGAATCGGGCATCCGTCAAGTGATATAATTAAGTTATTGTCAATTCGCCGCAACGCAAAATTAGTATGAACTAATTTGGAGCCATAAAGCCATATTTTCCCTCCTCTAGTCTATTTTTAGGTCTTGTGACCGTTGGTTATACTTTTTCTATAGTCTTAGACAGAGATACATCTTTTGCCAATGTAGCCTTGTCGTCAACATCAGTTCCAACTACTGTTTCTTTGTTGTTGGGATATCAGCAGTATAGAACAGATATGGAAATCGTCCCAAGACACTACCTTATGGAACTCCAGCCGAAATAGGTTTGAATGTTGAAAATGTTAATGAGATACTCTTAATTATCCTTCGAAAAGATTTCGAATTAATCCCAAACGCCGCCGGTCAAAAACTTTCGCAACATCCAGGAATATTGTAGAGCAGTATTTCTTTATTTCGAATGCCTTTTCAGCAACCGCTGTTACTCTGTGCACTTGGTCGATTGCCGAATGGTGATTCCAAAGTCCAAACTGGATAACTATTAAGTGGATATGGTATTTCTATAAATGATTTAATACGTTTTAACAGCAATTTCTCAAGTAATTTTAGTATCGTAGGTAGCAGCGAAATAGGCCGGTAAGATCCAACTTATACTGCTGGTTTGTCAGTTTTTTTAAACATAATTATTCGAGCCACCTTAAGACCTTCCGGAACATGATTCAGTTTCAAACAGGCATTGAATATATATGTCAACATGATTATTACTTTTCGTGGCAGCTCCTTTTAAAACCCAGGTGAAATATCATCAATTCCAGGAGCCTTTTTAGGATTGAGGTTGTTACCAATTCATGTGGCAACTTCCATTGATGAAATCAGATTTACAGCTACATCGGGCTAATACACAGGATTTATGTCTATTGTAGATTCTATGTCATTCGGTTGGAATACGTTTGCTAAATGTTCTGCGAATAATTCCGCTTTTTCAACGTTGCGTTTACCCCATTCATTTTGAATATCTTTAATTGGTGGTAATAATTGGTCTTTTGAATCTCCGAGTTGCTTCCCATGACAAGTAATATTTGTCTGCTTCCGGGCTTAATTCACATATTTCTCGAAGAAACTCTGTTTATATTATTTAATCTTTTGATTTATCTGATTACTAATTCTATTATATATTATTTTGTCTACAGCATTTCTGGTTCTGTGCCATACTCTTCTAGTTCGCACAAGCTCCCGATTTTTGTTTGATTTGATGAGATGCCTTTCGAAATGTAAAATTGAAGTAGGTCTGGTACTTTATTACTGTCGGTGGGTCTTTAAGTAGGTTCACGCCCTGAATGATAGTTACAAATAGTAATATTTGTTACTTCGAGTAATTCGTTTCTGTTCCAGGTATTATTAACCGTAAACCCCAGACTGTGTCTTTAACATTAAAGACCCCTCCAATAATAAACCTTGGGCTTAATTTTAAAATAAATTTCTGTATTGTTGCTGTATTATTTTGCATCTTGATGGACATTATATAGCTCCTATGTTTATTTCAGCTCCATTCTTCTCAGTACTAATTATCGTAGTTTGTATTTCTTCTTGTCTTGTTGGAAATGCTGTATATTTTGATTTATTATTAGAGCTGTTCCGCCTCGACCACGTTCACTGAGGTGTACTATCCTGTGCGCATCATAAACCCGTATTTTAATGTAAATTAAAAGAATGAGTCTCCGATGTAGTGTACATCAATGTTATTTGTCCTCGGAAATAGTTCTAGTTCCCGGACTCGCTGATTTGTTATTTGTGTTATCATTCTTAAGAACGAATTACTCATTTTTGTTTTTCCTTAATTTATTTTGGGACTTTTCTAATTCTCTACCCCGTTTAATAACTGACTGAAATTTTATCGCATTTCCGTCTGAAATTCAGTGAGAAATTTAATTCATTAACATGTTGAATGAAATTTAATATGACTTATGTATGTCTTGATGGGCGATTGTTTTAAATAACTGAAATTTTCTCACGAAGTTTAAAGTAATAATATGAGTATACCTACTTTATGAATTTGAAAGTTATACTGTAGTTATATTTACAAGTTATAGTAATGAAAAGGCGCTCAAATATTTTCATTGGCTTTTGAAGTAATGTTGTTTGGTTAATGTTCATTATGTATATCACCGCACTGCTTAATACATTATCTAGGACTTATACCAATAAAC
This sequence comes from Rhynchophorus ferrugineus, assembly GCF_030347505.1. NCBI lineage: Eukaryota > Metazoa > Arthropoda > Insecta > Coleoptera > Curculionidae > Rhynchophorus > Rhynchophorus ferrugineus. The sequence continues at coordinate 80,321,399 of NW_027472580.1, read as the reverse complement.
TAGACCGACAAATGGTGCCTTCTGTTACCGAACGCATAACTTTTATAAACTATTATATAAAGCCATCTAAGTTATTCGATACACCAAATATTTAACATGATCAACGCAAAACATTACTAGTATAATTATGACAATGAAAATGAATGAATCGACTTAAGTTCAACCAATGTTTACGCAAATCGCGAATAAATAAATAGTAGGAAGGAACCTCAGCTCTATTGTCATGCCATGCACATTAATAAAATAAATAATAACGAGCGCTAATGCCGAAGCATTGTACTAAGAAAACATGAAATAAAATCGGAAACGAATGACGGTTACGTACAGCATAATGGCCGGGACCATTAATTATACCCATTTATGCTTATTGAATAGTCATTACTCAAGATATACATGCTCTTCGTTTCTGTTATCGCGGAACATTTTCAGTTACCACTAATTTCTAATTAGATTCGCTCTCTTGGTACATTCTTCTCGGGCGGTATAGGTCGAATCATGTCTAGCGTTGTAATACACGCTTGTTGAATTTTACATTAACCGGGAGTTTTTGCAATTCAGGTAGCCAGAAGAACTTTAGTTCAATCAGTTGTGTTATGGATTAGATTTCGTTAATCCCGATTTCGTTCCTTTTTAGTTAGTGATGTACTGACTAAAGTTTATAAATAACAAAAACATAAATAATAAAGAACTAAACTTTTAATTCGTTTAATCGCTAGGGCATTTTCGAATCAGATTAATTTAAATTAATTCAATAATTAAAATCTATTATTTCCCTTCCACGTTGACAAAAGGTTAGACAAAAGACAGAGCGGATCAAACTTAGAATTAAAGAACTGTATTGGTTAGCTGGAAGATACTCCCAACTTGATCTAAAACCAAAAAGATTGGTTTATCAGTCAATTACGAAGCCTTATGCGACTTATGGGGTGCAAATATGGGTTTACACTAAAATATCAAACCGAATAGTAATCCAACGCTTCCAAAACAAAGTTCTTGTAGATGTTACCTTTATTTTTAGCTTAAGTAGTCTAATTTAATTTTAATTTGATAAATACATCCTCATGTATTTATTCTTCACTCTTTTGTCTTCCCTGTGTGCTTGATTGATGCAACAGAACAATAGTAATAAATTTATTTCTATATTAAGACGGTACTAAGCATATCTAATATAAGAAGTAAAATATAAGAAGTAATTAAAGAAAATTGTACATTTTATTTGAAAAATGTTATATTGTTTGCTGTTTAATTGTAAAACTTGTTTGCTGACGATTCTCTATTTAAAGTATATATGTTTAATTTGCGTTTTAATTAACTATTTTAAGTGTAGAACAACAACCTTGCCAATGAGAATCATGTAAAACAAATCAAGATTTGGCGCTTAAAAATGGAGAACTTTGTTGACAATACCAGCTTATCATTTGGATTAATTCCAGATTTTTATTTTCTAATAGTAGATTTTTTCGAACAATATTTGAAAATATGCGCAAACATGATTTTCTAAAAAAGGCCATCATGTTGATCTATTACTCTTCTATTATTATATTGGACACCATAAATTGCTTCTACCAAACCAAACAGTCATGAAAGAATATTACTAAAAACCGAAAAAATTTACCAGAGATATGTTAACACATGATAAAACTTCCAACAGAAGGATCACCTCTAATAAGGGAAAGTGTAAGATACATGGAAAATTAGACAAAGCACATCAGTTATTCATTCCATAATTACCAATGTAACTCATAGACTACCAATTAAGCATTATCCTATAAATAATATTTCCTAAAAGAACATTTATACTGATATTTGATATAGAAAACCCATTAATTGAAAGTGTTGAAAGAAGACTTCAATACAAACAAATTTTTGCTTATCATAATATCAGTAATATTTAGTCTTAATGTAGATAATAGTAGTACTGGATGTAGTTAATGTAGTAGTACTAAATCGAGAAAAATCCGTAGTTCTATCTACAAATACAGAACATTCATCACACAATGTGGGACTATCAGCAGAATTTTTTTTGTAACATCATTATTAGATACGCTTAGTACAATCTTAATTTACAATTAATTTATTACTACTTTTCCTATGTACTTGGATTAATTAACAAGCAAGACGAGTGCGAGAAAATACATCAGTATGAATTTCTCAATTATAAAATTATAATTATTCATTAATTATTAACTTATAGCTATAGTTTACACTAAATGAATACAGTTTATATAAGTTCGTACGGTTTTGTTCGTTTCAATCTCCTGACATCCTGCGCGCTGTCCAGAAATTATATTGCTCCCACGTTAGTATGATTTAGTAATCTTCTTGCGTGTTTCAAGGCGAAATCTTGGATAACTTCATAAATTCATTTGATTTCCAGGTCATCGTGCAGTTCTTCATTAGTTTCCTAGCGATAGGCATTGGTAATTAATCGAAGAACCTTGTTTTGACAGCGTTGTTGAATTTGGATTTTTAGTGCAACCCCATATTTGCACACCGTAGGTCCAAATTGGCTTTATAATTGTATTATAGATCAACCTCTTTGATTTTAGATCAAGTTGGGAGTATCTTCCGACTAACCAGTATAGTTGTTTTATTTTGGTTCTAATGTGTTTTGCTTTTTGTCTAACGTGATGCTTCCAATTTAATCTAACCGTCAAGATGGATTCCAAGGTATTTAGCTGATTCGGCTTGAGGAATCGGGTATCCATTGAGTGATATAATTAAGTTTTTATTATTTCGCCTCAATGCAAAATTAACGTGGACAGATTTGGAGCTATCCGCAGAAAATATCAAAGAATCTGTTAAGGTATTATTATATTGTATACCATACTTGTTGATCTTTAGACCATACTTGATCGCAATGTTCAGATTTGGAGTTATCATGACTACTTATTATGTGAAACATTTAATTCATAATTGTTACCATACTATTATTATTCACTATCACAACTAGCAAAAATAATGTAATTAACAGTCATATGCCATTAAAGAATAAACTAAAAACTCATTCTGAATAAATGCTTCGTGGTGTTAAATTTAATTTTAAATTAAAATTGGTCTATATCTATAACAAATAGTTTAAAACTAAAAGAAACTATTGTTCTTGTTCAATAAATATTGTTTCCTTTATGTAATTATTTACTCTTTTAATATATATATATATATATATATATATATATATATATATATATATATATATATATTAATATTATTATTAATATTATTATTAATATTTCAATTTAAAGTTTACTTTCGATTTTTAAGTATATATTAATTACAAAGAAACACTCGTTATTATTTTACAGACATATAAAGCACAACATTTATACATTAATTATTCTAATTCATTATTTTAAATCCTTAATCAATGAATATAAAATATAATACGTAAAACGGAGATGCATAGTATCAACTTATTTGATATGACGGGAATAATTTGAATTATTCCCGTTATATTTTTACTGAATAAATATATAATATAAATATATTGAACGTGAAAACATTTTTAAGTAGATAATTTCGTAAGCTCCCAACTTCACTACTTATCTAAAAACGATGATAAAAACTATTTTAATTGCACAAGATTATAGTTGGACTGGGTATTTCAACAGATAATGATATAATGCGAGCTTTATAAAACCGTTTGTTATTCATTTTCAAAAGCAGAGTACAAGGACGTCTAACGTCCGTGTAATCGTGTACACTCTGTATATTAGTGAATACCATTCTGTATTACCAGGAAGTATGTTTAGTCAGATGAGACTAGCCAGACCGGCATAAGAGATGAACAGAATACGAGGTGCCGATTGAGACTATGTAGTATATAGTTTATTTGACAAGTTTTCAATCGAATACATATTATTGATTTTATTCAAATTCTATGATATTTTTTGAAATAAACGTTGGTATATTCTTGGAAGATCGCATTAAAATGAAAAATTAACAAAGAACGCTTTTAATTCCTAGCATATTGCAGTGCTAATGATTCACAACAAGAAAAAATATTACTGGTAGTAATATTTAGAGTATTTAACCAATAGATTACAAATCACCTAGAATGAGTTAATATATATATACTGAATGAATTATACTAGAATGAGTCAGTCATAATAAAATATGGCTTCTCTCTGTCAGTTCCATTTATTTTAGACTGAATAAAGATTATTTAAAATTATTTCTTATTTACGCTAATCACTAATCTTAATAGAAGTGAATCTAAGCAAGACTATTAGATTAAAGAACGAATTGGCTCGCTGTCTTTTTAGATAATGAACTACCAATGGAAACAGTGGTGAAGTCAGTTGTAATAAAATATGGCTTCTCCGTCGGTTCTATTTATTTTGGACTGACTAAACATTATATAAAATGATTTTTGTTACTTATGTACAATTATTTGTATTTGTACTTACGGAGAATACGGTATAATGTATTTCCTAAAAATATATATATTTCTTTGTATGCACATTTGTATAAACCTGTAATATATTTTATTTAACACAGAACTGACGTTCTTTATCAAACTGTAAGTTTGTTTTGATATCATTAGTACTATTTGAAAGCACAGTCAACAAATGTGTGTGTTCTACAGATAAATACTGATACGGAGCGAATTTTTATTAATTTCCGCATTTCGACGTTGTCTAGATGAGACCCAAATTAAACACGATACAGAATTAAACGTGTCGCTTGCATACATACCAGTGCTGACGATAGGATAGGCAGAATATGAAACCGGTTGGATTCAAAGAAACTAGCACGAATTGTCTATAAGATAATTTTCTGCGTTGGGGGTACAGCATCAGCAAATATTTCGTTATTTATCCTGAAAACAAAACAGAAAAATTAAATTAGAAAACATCTACGGATAAGAATAAAAATTAAATATAGCATATCACTTAAACAATCTCCGGTCTAAGAGAAACCTATTTTATAAGGATATATATAGTAAAGAATAAACTATATTCATAGAGAAATAGAGATTTAACTCCATAGGAAATTTTGGCGAAATGTTTCCCGACGTCCAACATGTAGATGTCGCTGCGTTTGACATATTACTTGTTTTATTCGCTATGCTAAGAGCCGCGACGGAATCTGATTGGTTCATTTCGTTCTGTGATTTGTTTATTTTGCACATCATTTTCAATGTTCCCTATATCGAGAACAGTGTGGTTAGCTTTTTATAAGGTTTATACATTAGATTATTATTTTATTTTATTACCATATACAAGTCGGTAGTTGAAATGCATTCCCATTCTAGGAAGTGTTGTGTGACCGATGCACAAATGGTGAGTAAACGCATCATCGTTTTCCGTTAAAAAAGCGATGTTTAAGAAATGAGTAGAAAACATTAAAAATTCTAAAATGGTTGGGTTAAACATGAAAAAGATTTATGATCGTTACCATGTAAGACATTTTTGTGATAGATTTAAACTTTCCTTTAAGTACTTATGAACAATTTAGTGATGGTGAAAATAATACCACGAGCCCAGAATATGTACAAATGGAAGTGGATCAAAATCAAAATTATATAGAAGGTAAATTGAAAGAGTCAGTCACATTTCTGTTCATAATTGTTACCATTGATTTCTAAACTGTCTTACTATATTTGTAGTGCCTATTTTCAATGTTCCAGGCCCACAACCAGGGTGGTCGAAGCAAGTATCATCGACATTTAAACAAACTCCAGAAGGTAATGGTAAAGTTTGTATTCATTCAGCCAGTATCCTTCTTTCTGCTCATTCTTACTGTTAATTACTTGACTCTATAACTTCAGTTCAGATGTTTCTATAAGAGCAAACAAAGTTTTACGTTGTACCGTAGTGTACATCTCAGGTTATTTAGTAAAACTTTTTTAAAAAGAAATTAAGTGTGATTTTTGTTTACATATAATTATGAATAAATCAGTAGACCCAGAAATTAAGACTGATTTTATAGAGGCAAGACAATATCTCGTGCCCCAGGCTCTAACAAAATTGTTTTATTATACTGTCAGTAGGTCTTTGAGCTATGTCTTATTTTATTCAGCGATTTTGCCACGTCGATAATATAATACAATTTTTGTCAAATGTTTAAAAAAAGTTAATTCTACATTTCATGATGATCTTTCGGATAAAGTATTAAAAGTACTAACGGAGAGATGCAAGAGTTAATTTTGATTTGCAATGCACCAAAGGTTTTTGCTTATCGTTTTGTATATATGTACATAATATTTATATTTTACAGATATATTTATTTTTATATTATATTTATATTTTGTAGATAAATTTACATTATAAATTTATATTTATTGTTATAGTTTATATTTATATTTATTTATTTTTACAGATTATATTTATATTTATTTATTTTTAAATATTATATTTATATGTATATTTAATTGAATTTAATTTAATAAATTTATTTCAGAAAAAAGGCTGTCACATTACTAATGAGCCAATCAAATGTCTTCATAGTAAAATATTTCTCTTACAGGTGCCTATAATGGAGATTTAAATTGACCAATCAAATTACTTGAATGTCCGATTATGGCTCCCTCTGGATGTTGGGTAAAGCAAAATTTTGCGCCCCCTATTGAGTTGCATCTCTATTACTCTATGAATATATTGTCTTCCTTTTCTAACGGCGGTCCATTCTCTTCGAGTCGATCGGTACGGCCGAACAGATCAAAACAACAAAAAAATCTAGAATATTTAGATTTTTTGTTACATTAATAATTCAATAGTAATAATCATTAAAATGTTGTGTTATTCTTGGTGGCTTAACTTACATTGGTTTCAAAATATGGAAGAACAAGGTTAAGTACAGAATGTAAGGTTAAATTTTTAAAAATTATAAAATCCAAACAGCATCAATTTTATTTATAGTGGGAATTTTAGCTGCCAAATTTATAAAACATCATTTTCAACAGCCTGAAATAGGTATCGACATATGACAAATAGAGAAGAAAATGAATTTTGTTGTGTTGGAAGTAGTAAAGTCATTAATGAGGTTTGTTCATCAAGAATAGTAGCAAAAATTGTAGCAACTGGTAATACTTGGACATTAATTTTAAACATAATATATATTAGTAATGATTTAGATTTTATTTTATAGCTAAAAGGTAGCTAGAATTTCTTGAGAGTAAAAGTCGAAGAATGTTAAATTCAGAGAATAAATTAGACAGAATTTTGCTAAGATATAGAGCCGTGAAACTTTGAAATAATTAAATTTGCCAAAAAAAGTATCAATGGAAAATTCAATATATTATTATATAAGAGTATAGGTAAATAAATTACTGTTATGTGAACATAATGATGTATTTACTAAGATTTTGATTTGAAAGAAATAGTACAACGATCATAAAACCTGGGAACTTAATAATTGAAAGAATATATTATGGTCTGATAAATCATCGTTTACATTGCTTCCTAAAAAGGCAGGATTTATAGAAGGAGAACTCCAAAAGAAGCCTACTTATCCGGACTGCCTGCTTCCTACAGCCAGATTACTTCGCATGAATATCTCAACATCCTCAATGACGACACCGTCATATTTTAAGATCTGGTCTTGGTCTTGGTTGGTGGAACACATAATATCAACAAACATTTTCCTTGGGCAGCTCAGTTACCGAACCTCAACATTATTGAACTTGTTATTGAGGAGTTTTAGATCGGAGTCAGGAGTAGATTTTCATTTCCAACATCACTAATCAATAGGCAGATATTTTAGTATAAGAATAGGACAACATTCCGTTGGAAACTATACAGATTCCCTATGAATCTATTACGCGAAGAATTTCAGCTGTTTTAAAAGCAAACTCTGGTTCAACAGTTTAATAATTAAATATTGGGTATGCGTCAAGTGTTCATATTATTTTGTCCGTCCCCTGTATCTCATGGGACTTCATTCTACAGTTTTATAAAATTATTTTATATTTTATTTAACCATATCCACTATCATTGATGTTTTTAAAATCGCGTTTATATCATATCCGTCGGCAATAATATACAATAACATTTTTGACTACCAAAAATTCAGTTAATTTAATTTTAAGTATGGCAAAAGGTAGAAATTATGAATTTGACACATTCACCCGCGACTGACAAAGCGCGAAGAGACAGAACAACTACAAATACCTTATTTTCCTATTTCCATAATATATAACCATATTATTAATATTTGCTCCTAATAATTTTTCCACCGACCGTATGAAACACACTGTCAAGTAAACAAGTAATAAATAGAAATAAGTGTTTCTGTTCCCGTGAAAACTTCAAGAATAACAACGAGTAATAGTTGTCAAATCCTGTATCAGCAGTAGTGTATTAATTCTAGTGTATTAAAAAATTAATTGCTCATAATATTAAAATCATTTGACTACAGTTGAACAAGTTGCTCCCATTTTTATCAATTAATTTTAATAAATATACTTGTTGAAATGCAATCAAAATGTTTCAGTTAAACCTGATGTTTTCGAAATTATCTTAACATTTTTAGAAGCAGTTTAAATAGTAATTTAATACAAATGTAAATAAAGGATGTCGTCGCGAATTGCAAGCGAGACTGTTAAAACATTAATATAAATTTTATCAAACCATGATATTTAAGTGAATATATGCGAATAAAAATATTTGTTGTTCTGAATATTAGCTTCGAATGAGAAAAATAATCGATTAAACAAACAATTTCACCGCAACGAGAACTTAAATAATATTTTAGAATGTTGAACTAATGTATTTGCGACTTATAATATAAATATGAATTATGAGCTATATTTTTACATAAGAGAAATTATGAAATCAATAACACATTTTAGTGTAATATCTGTTAGTTTCGTTCGGGTTGAGCTAGTAATTTTTCCTCTTTAAACCGTTTCAATGAACCATGACGTGTTTTATTAGTTATGTGAAAATAAAAAATTAAACACCAGTACACAAGAAGTTCATAATATCTAACTGGGCATCTTTGAAACTAAGAATAAATATAATTAACAATAATAAACGACAAAACCGTAACAAGAATATAGTAAAGAATTATCCGATGCAAAATATCCCTAACTATACCATTTATTAATCAATTAATTAAATTAAAAATTGATTTACAACACGTACATAAGGGTATGACTTATACCAATATATCTAAGGACACTAAACTATTAAAATAGAGGAAGTATACCATCCCTGCTGCACAATCAGAAATTAGTATTTGATGAAATGACAATAAATGTTCGGCTTAACTTAAAGATCCGGTACTAGTAGAGAAAAAATAGGTTTGAAATAATCAACTGAAGGGTATTACATACATACAATATTACGCTTTTGAAATAATACGTGGCGTCTATTCTCTGCAAAAATTTCTTTTTCCCTTTCGATAGAGTTTATTTATAAAATATGTAAGATTTCTTTCCGAGACTCCTATTAGGCCGAAAAAGTTCCTGCCAAGTTAATAAGAAAGAATAAGCTATCGAAAATCATCGTATTTAACTACATGATGTGCTATAGCCAAGCAAATATGTCCAAAGGACACTGTGAGTTTTATAAATGATGCTTTTAGTTAAAGCAATAAGGAACAATTTATACAGATTTCAATAATGAAGAAGCGGAGAAATTACTCTATGAAGACTTCTGTCAAACGCCTTTCATGTCAACAATAGACAAATTATTAAAACAGAAAATTCAGTCCCATTAAAAGTAAAAGACAAAATCATTGAGAAGCATTTTTTTAATTGCGATCTGCTGCTGTAAGAGGAACGAATTGATCCAATAAAACAATCCCAACTATGTATCCACCCGTCGTAATGATCAATATGAAAGAAAACTGAGTTTGTTTTATTAAACTCCAATATTATCAAATAAATGGGACAACTTTGCAACAAGTAAAGTAAGTAAAGTAGAGATTTATCAAAAAGCATATAAAGCATATCATAATTATTAATTTAATGCCTATTTATTTGGTATAATAGCCAAAAATTAACCAAATATGTTAAAATAAATGGGAATTATAATACATAAAGCATTAACAAAAAATCACAATCAATATCCAATCTATTAACGTAGAGAATCGGAATGGTGCTTAAGTACTATAAATAACTGTTTGAAGAAAAAACGCCCATTCCCATCCATATGTCTGAAAACTATTAAAAAAATATTTGGAAACAGTGAAATGGGAAGTCCTACCCCACCCGCTGCATTTTCCAAATATTGCCCCGCCCGACTATCACTTGTTCCGATCAACAGCACGTGGCCTGCCGAGATAAGTCTGCCTTTTTCTCAATTTCACTTCCGTAGTGACGACAATAGCGCCGTTAGTGTTCTGGGACCGCGTTTCAATTCAGTTTGCGAGTCACCATCAGTTGATTTTCTTGGTGCAGATTCTTTGTAATCTTATCAAACAATTTTTGGCCTGAATTGAATTTTACGATCAAAAAATCACATTTTATTTTAATCATTTAACACACATTTTTTTCAGAAACAGAGACACCACCAATTTCAATTGAATGAAATTATTGTTTCATTAAGGAACTATACGAAATAATTATAATAACAGTCATAAATACGTTACTCAGTTAACAATCAATTATTAATTTATACCGAGAAAATTCAACTTACCTAATTATTACAAAAATTATTTAATTAAATGAGAAAGGTTAACACATAGTACACAAAACAATGATTTAAGAGATAAAACGAACAAACCTACAAAAATTATTGGACAGAATAAAGTTAAGTAATCTTTTTAAACATTAAAAAATTAACTCTTTTATTGTGTAACCCTTGGTTTCTGAGTGACCAAAATATCCACTATCATCGATGTTTGTAGAGTCGCACTTATATTATAAATAGACTAGTCGGCAATATTATACAATAATACAATAACTTTTTTGACTACCAAAAATTCAATTAATTTAATTTTAAGTTTGATAAGATCTAGAAATCATATCTTCCATATATTCATTAGCCACCTGCTCTTGCTTTCCTATTTCCATTATATAAAAGCTTATTATTATTAGCTCCTAATCATCTTCCCGTGGGTCACATGAAACCTACTGTCAAGTAAACAAGTAATAAACAGAAGCCAATGTTTCTGTTCCCGTGAAAACTTCAAGAATAACACTGAGTAATGGTTGTCAAATACAGTGAATAACAATATTCGTCACATATCTTTCAGCAATATTGTAATAATTGTATTGTATTAAAAAATAATTACTTATAATATTAAAATAATTTTACTACAGTTGAACAAGTTGCTCCCACTTTTATCAATTAAATTTAATAAATACACTTGTTAAAATGTTTTTGGATAAATCTGATGTTTTAGAAATTGTATTGGCATTTCTAACAATCAATAATAGTCATAAATACCTTAATATATTATAAGTAGGACAACTGTAATTGGTATATGTAATTCATACCGAAAAAACCTAACTTACGAACTTAACATACCCAGAAAAATTATTGCAGAAAAGAGGATTACTTCACTTTAACAGATTTTTTTCCCAGTTTATAAACATTAAACATTAAAAAATTAACTCTTCGTGTTTTAAGAAGGAATATATACTGATAATAAAAGTTAATTGGGTACTCAATACAATATATACAGCAATTTTTTGAAATGATAATATATAACAAGAATAAAATACGAAAGCCCAAAACCTAATGATCCGCAAAGAAACCAGAAGAACAATGCGTGGGAGAGGTTGCTGTCTATGCGTGACTAAATAGTTTTCTAGGAAGAAAATTAATGATCTAGGAATAATCTATACTGTTATTGATACTCTAGCACTGAATCCTATAATTTACTTTAGTGGTTTAAGTAGATTTTAGCTAATATCGAAAAAACGGATTTTGTTATAAATTAAAATTAAAAAAACACATTAGTAACATAAACATAAAAGCTCAATAAAACTACATGTGTAAGAAGCCGCTGCCATTACGAATATTCAAACTGAGAAGCGTTAATATTATTGACACCCTCAAATTGAATTCGACTAATGTATTTCAGTTGAATAAATAGATTTTTAACCAATACTGTAAAACAAACCTGGCGTCTTATTAAAATGGAACAGTTACAATACATAAAACATAGAGTTTAACAGATGAAAAAAAAACGTAGCTAAAAACATATTGGTCAGGAAGAAACGAATGAATTGGTAATGATAACTGTTATTTTCATGCTTAAAAAATATTAATGTAAAAATTGTGATAATACTGTACAGAGAAAAAAATCAGCCATATTATTTCCCTTCTAATTTTAATGTATAAAAATCGAATAGTGTCATGTAAAGCTTATTATATTTCAGTGTGTATCTTAAAATAACGTACAATCTTGATGGTGTGTTCATACTTCCAACAATTCTTGAACAAATGCCAGTCAGGAGATTATTTTAACAATATTACCATCTCGGAATTATATTTCCTATTGTATTTAGTTTGATATACGAGTATCTATAAATATAAACACGTGGAATAAGTTGCTGTCATTACTAAAATGCCTCTTAACTATAATTTTTATTTATATTATGTTGTTGTATATAATTCTAAAAACGTTTATTATAAATTCAATAGTTTATTTTGATGCAATTGAATGGTTATTGACCAAAAAATGAAATGAAAACGCGTTCATATTATACATTTATAGTAGGTAAATAATTGAGTTTAACAAAGAGTTATTGTTCTAAAGGAAACCAGGTAAATAAACTTTAAACTGATATTTGTAGAAATAGTTAAAAGTATGATAATAATAAAGATTCACATGGCTGAACAAAGAGTGTCAAGGACATGCCTGTTCTGTTGGGTAAAGTATCCGATGGATCAAAGCTTGAATGCACCACGTTAGGGAACACGAATTTATCCATCCACAAGCGTCCCCGGAGAGAAAAAAACATCATACACGTGTAGCCCGAGCCAGTCGTATCCGTGATACGCGAACCAGAACAACGTCAACAACAAGCAGACACGGCAACGTCGCACCTTTCGAAAAACGCGCGTCCGAAAAGAAAAAACCGACGACCAAAAAATCACCGGGTCCAAGTTGGAAACTGTTCAGCTGGCGCGTAAGCGAAAAATCGGCGTCGGTGGCGGCGGCACTCCATCGTCTCGTCGTCGTCGTCTTAGCACGGAACGATCCTGTCGAGTCCGCGACGTCTAGGAAATCGGACCGCCACGGCAACAACGCAACGCCACAAGTCTTTTAATTGGCATTCGAACTGTTCGCGATGACGCAATCCAAAATATTATACCGGCAACAAAACAAAATCGAGTTGGCTTCTCCTTTTAGCAACTGCGATTATTGCGAATGTCTGGTTCAGGGCCGGTACACCAAGGTCGCGCTGGTGTACATCAAAAATTTTGCACGTCGGCAGAGACGGATCCGATAATTTCGTCGGGTTTTTTTCGATGCTCTTCGACCGGTCATTAGGTCCGGCCTTGTGCGTGATGGTTACCGTCGTCCTGTCTACGAAGACTTCCGTTACGTATCGGCATCGATGAAAAACCCTCACTGTTGGACTTTAAATTTAGTCGGGAAAAATTGTGGAGTCCCTTACTGAACTCGCCGATCTGCGTGAGATACGTTACAATGAAGTCGTAGCCGACAACGGTCAGCATTTATGTAATGCTAAAGTTTCGATAGTACGCAGTTAGTGGGTTGGTTTTTAAGTTAACGCCGATGCCAGGTATGGCGATGGCATTGGAATACAACTAATTCACACATCAAAATCTCGTATTTTTAAAAAATCTTTACTCCCGCACGTAACTGATAAAAACGAAATTAAAACTGACTAAACGAAATTATCTCTCTAGAGGGGATCTACATTACCCTATACTTTGTGTAATAAATATAGTTTATAAAATATGTATACTAAACAACTCATAGACAAATAAATAAAAATATCATTAATTACTTCCTGGTCTCCAGTTGAACTAAACAACTAAAATCCTGCTAATAAATTAGGGAAATGACTGGAAAGATTATTTGCCGTAATTTAACGAACTATTTTTTGCCTGGTGTTGTTCTCCTTGAGCCATAACAGTTCGCCATTTTTTCAGAAACCAAGCAAATATATATATCATGCAATCAATATACACGAATAATGGTTACCCGATAAATGCTGAAATCGACAGTAATTGATTAATTAATTGGATGTTGATAATAAATTATTTTCAGATCCAAATTAATTAGTGTTAATATTTACACAAACAAATATGTTTGATTCTTTAGATTAGGGGTTAATAAAAAATTAAAAACATAGAATGAATAGCTTTTTTATGCATATAGTGATTTTTTTAATATTAAACTTTAATATTTATTAAATAAAAAATAATACATTAAAATACAGAAAATATTAAAAGCTGTTGTATGAACTCAACTTTACTTATTTCTGTCTTCAATATCGAGCAGTGAAAGAAATTAATATCCTTCGAATCTTCTACTCATTTGTTAACCACCATATAAGATAGAATGTACTGTGTGGTATTTCGCGCTACTGAAATGAAAATCAATTGGTTAGAAGGACTGATGGATACGGTAGAGGTGATAAGACATTTCAGTGAATCGGTTTCAATCAATAACAATATTGTTAACAGATGGTCGAGCATTATCATATATAATATATAGATGTGTCTTTTAACAAAGTCAAGATATTTATGTCTGAATGCTCAGAATAAGGTATTAACTGTTATTATAATAGTATATAGAACGTACTGTGATTAAAAAATAGTAAGGCTTCCAAACTGAAAAGAGTCAATAAGTAGAACTGTTGGGGAATAGCACGATTTAATTACCGAAATACAAACACTTTTTACCCAGTAAGAATTCAGTTTGTGATTATATCTTATTAATAATTTGAAATATTATATAATTTTACTGCTTTTATTTCATATTAATCTAATATGTCTAGTATATTATAATAATATTTTAGTAGTTAATAAATATATGAAAGTTTATTATTTAGATCTGAAACTAAAAGAATTGTAAAGATTATTTCATTAAGTTTAAAGTAATATGAATATTATTGATATTTCTATTATAAAAATACAGATCTATTTATATTAATATATTGATCCTAATATTTTAGGTTATATTAAATGAGTTACTAGTAAAGTCATTAGGGCATTAGCTGAAAATTGTGGGGGAAATTTAAAAATATTTAAATATATATTAAATAGGTATTTTAATTTACTCTGAATATATAATATAAATTGAATATATTGAAATTATTTAAATAGAATACAAGACTATTTGTTATTATTTTGGTTGAGATACTTTTCAAAACTATTTTTTTTTAGTAAAATCTATCCCAAAAAATATTTCCCTTTATACAGTGCAACAATACAGAGAAGTTAATTGGCCCTATGAATGTACCATTAATATCTTACAGTTGGCATAATCGATATATATATATATAATCCGACCATCTTCCTTTAACTTCACTGCATAATTAATTTTATATTTACAAAATTAGTTGATTTCTGCGAATCGCCATTAATTCAATGAAATCAAAAAGAAAAAGAAATTAAATTAAAAAATAATTTATTGTGCCTATTTATTATATTCTAAATTTGTATATTATCAGGACTAACTAATTTATTTTTGTGTTTCGAAAGAGGCGAAGTTTCATAACATATTAATAATTATTGAACTATATTAATTAATCATTAGAAAACTATAGCATAATTTCCCTTCTCCTTCTGAAGGCATTAGAGACTTGGAAAAGGAAGCGTATCTCGAGTCTATCCAAGAATAAGCTGTACGATACCTGTTAGAATTTATTGAAACCAAATATAATCGCTAATATGCTTTCTTAAGTTGCTTCAATATACTCCAAGGGGCGTAGTAATGTCTAAACAAGAGAACTTGTTCTAACATTATTTTGTCATATATCTGATTGTATAAAAATTATCTTAACTTATAAAGGTTGCTATTCATATGTCTAATACTAAGCCTTTTTTGTTATATTTTAAGGTCTCAACTAAGGTTTACCTGGTATTGCTGCTTAAGTGTTTCACAGTTTCGTTGACGAATTGGCATTGGTAAATATAACCCCTCTTCAGAATATTTTAAAACATAAGTACGATTTTTGTTGATGGTGGTAGCTGGTGCTACAGTAACTTAAAAATTAATTTCGGCCAAAAAATTAAATTAACTTGTGAGTATTTTTGAAATTATTTTTTATTACCGTGCATCGATGAACTTAAGTCTCAAAATCAATATATTCAATTTGAAATGTCAATAGTTACTGTCAGTCAATAGTCAATAAAAGATTTCACAATTGTAATACTACGGAATGTCATTTAGCAGGACATTATGGTCTCAGCAATTAAACCGTGGGAGGGGTGACCCCATATTCTCAGCGCTATGAACATAAACTTCCAAATTTCCTGTCAAATTCAAAATTTTTGTTGGGAGTTTTTCCTTTCTTCAATGATAAAATGGTGATGAATGATATGTAGAATTAATGTAATCAAATCGCCTTTTTTCAAAAATCATTCAATCAGGATGCTCAGTAGCCCAACAATCTATGATGACTAAAGGCAGTACAAGTCAGAAGTCAGCAACGCGATAACACAAACATACTCATAAAAAGTTTCAGCTTCTATAATAATCAGCAGATCAGTAAATAGTAAAACATAAAAATGGCGGTGTGTTAATAACAAGTAAGTATTATTTGAGTATTTTAGTGACAAGTTATTCATTTCAATAGGCCAAAACTACAAGTCCCAACTTTTTCACCACTATAATGAACCTTCTCACATTCTTCGCGACATTTTTTGAATCAAAACTTCAAATTATATAACTCCGTAACCACATTCTTTTTCTAATTTATTTGCGTAAGACTAATTGTGGATATTTTAGTCGAGTTGTCAAAGGTTTTAAATATATTCAAGCTTAATAACTGTTCCGAAGACTGGAAGTAACAATAGTATTAATGTGTTATAATCTTAAAGGGGACAAAATAAATTTAAAAAAAATAAATAAACTGTTTTCAATTCATTTCGACTATTTTACTATTTTTATTAAACAGTATGTACTTTCTGGTTCATATTTCCAGTTTTTGGGCATTTAGAAATATATTTTTAAGAGATATATTTTTTAGAGATTAATTATCTAGAGAAAGACTCTTAGAGAAAATTATCTAATTAGAGATAAATTTAAATATATTTTTAAACTTCGTCTTAACTCGAATCTCAAAAACTGAAAACAATAATAATTCATAAATTATAATATTAATAATTATGCAATTTTTATTATTTGCTCCAAAAGAATATCCACGCCTGATAATTAAATTCCTAATTATTGAGATGGTAAGATTTTTGATGAAGGCTTACCAATTGGCTGATCTGAACTTCGAATTTCTGGTGCTTCTATAGAAGCTAAAATAATCCGTTTAGGTCAAAAAACTCCAGAAAATTTTAAATTTAAAATATAATTACGGATCGCCTATTAACCGAATTTCTGTATTAAGTACTATAATGACCCATGAGTGCCGCTACCCCGTGTCAAACCCTAAAGATTTTTTTGATGACTTGTCGGACTAATCGGGAACGAATCTATTCTACAGAATTCAAATTTTTTTGTAGAGTCAAATTCTACTTAATAATTTTCTTCAAATTTACTGGAAAACTTCTTAGTATATACTTCTGTATTCGGAGCATCGTTTTTATAAAATAAAGATACCATTTTGAAAAACTTCGGAAAGTTAAAAAAATTGCGGCAAATTGTAAAAATATCCATTTTTTACCAACATTTTTACAAATATTTTACATTTTTTTATCTTGATAAGAAAAACTAAATTATAAAACCCTATTAATAATAAGATTTGATTTACATCATACAAAAAAGCCGAATATTTTACATTATCAAACATGCATAATACTGCAAACTCTGATATACTTAATGTAATATATGAATATAACACATTCTGTACAGTACAAGTTTAGGATCAAATGTGTCTAGTCCATTCCTGGACTGACTCTATTGCGTGAGAAAAGTTACAATGAATTCGTAGCGAACACTCAACTGTTCTATATGTTAAATTATCAATAGTACGCAGTTACTTCGGTTCGGTTCTTTGGAAGTGACGTCAAATCCTCCACGCTCGCCGTGGGTACTACCAAGGGTTCGTTTTTTGCGATAGCCTTGCCTATTATTCAGCGTTACGTAAAATGCAAATAGGGCACTTAATTAATTTTACAACGCCGACTCGTTATTTTTTTCTATTTTGTTATTATTATTTTGTACGTTTTTTTTTCTATTTTATCATTCTGTCCGCAAATGTATAAAAACTAGCGTTTACGCAATTTAAGTAATTACTTAAATTGGGTTAAGTTATTTAAAACAGAATATTTCAAATTGTGTTGCATTATTTAGTGCCGTGAAGCTTAACTAAGATGACACAAACATTAATTCATTATGTTTTCCAAATTAATTTTGATAATATGCTGTAGTAAAAGTTTTTATTGATGCAACAGCCATTAGTTCGAATCCCGCTCAGGGCGTAGGTAATTTTACTTTAGGTAAGAGGCCAACAAAAATTATTTTTGGGAGAATATAACGTCTTATATGAGACCATTTAAGAATGTTATTATTTATTTTCCTTATGGTGAATACAGAATTGATATTGAACGTTCGGGGTCTACGCGAGAACCTGCGCGAAGATTCGACGAAAATCTCTCGTCGGGGATCGAAATCAATTCGTGGGGCATTCGGTTCTTCTCGGAAAGTTTCGGTCTCCAAAAATCATTTGACGGTTTTCATCGTTTGGTTCGGAAACCTGTATTATTTTGTTTATAACCATACTTTTCACAATGGCATGCCAAAATAAAATGCCTTGTGAATCATTTTTCGACGGTACGTATCTCTTCCTAAATAGCAATGTTTTTTGCTAAAATAATAAGTACCGTCTAATCGCTTCTAAAAGAGTATCAAATTATTGTAAGTATGGCCGGTAACATAATAAACAAAGTTATGATAAGGAAGAAAATACGAGTAACATTGAAATTCAAGTCGTTTGAAGTTTATGGTAAGAATATAACATAAAACTCTTATGTTTATATGGCTTTAGTATTCTATTTATAGATTCGTGAAGAGATTTCAAACATTTACAATTCTGCAACGATGACAAAATGATCCAAAATCACTAAAAGATATATTCAGCCCCAAGAAGAAAGAATGTATATGTGTAAATTTCACTAATAAAATCTTAAATTAAGAATATAACCTTTATTTGGTGGCACAAAATGTATAAATGGAGTCTTCAGGCAATTCACCCGTCAATGATAGGGACAGAAATTATATAAACAGCTCTGAATTTGTATTTACTGCATGATGTTTTTTGTATATATTTTCTTATGAAGGTGAAATATTTGTTAATTGGGTTTAAATTATTTCAGACACAATGGCTAAGTAGTATAGTAGTATAAAATAAAAAATAAACTTGCTAATAGCACATTTGAGACATGTCTTGGAAAAAATGAAGGAGTAACGCCTTCAAACTAGTGATATATCTGCTGTTTAAAGAATAACATAGGCAAGTGACTCTTTTCTCTAAAACTACTGTGTTTAACGAATTTTACTTTATATTTTAGGTCGAAGATATGATGTGTTCGTTGAACTGATGCTATATATGATTTATATGACATTATTGATAGACAATTAGTAGAATTGTTGTTGCAAAATTAGTAGATTATATAAGAAAGTATATTAATGACAAACTTTTATAATTAACATTTAGTCTGGACACTAACATAATTTTCTTATCCCCGAAGACTAATGTTCGTAATTCCATTTTTACATTTTTGAAAGGCACTGCCAAACAAGATCTCGTACTCTCAGGAATTTGCGTTTCTATCATTTGAAAAAATGTATGTTCTACATCGCTCAATATATTTCAAACATTTTAAGATGATGCAATATGATTTTACTGTGTTATTGTATGTTCTATAAATCATTGAACTAATTCACATTCTTCTATACATTCATGCATCGTTATGCTTAATAAGAACTTCTTGCAAATTATATTATTATTAATAATACTGTGAATTACATATTAAATAATAAGCTTTTATTTAAACTTGTAATGGTGAATTTCTTGGAACAACAATAATATACTGTTTCGAAAAAAAAAAGATCATGGAGAGTATATTTTTAGAATATATTCCAAAATATTCTAGCACCAGGTGTACTGCAAATTCATTACAGGTTTTCCTAATAGATGTCGCTAGGCCTAAGTATGCAATGTTATGATTTGACGCCTCTGTCATTTTATTCTACTGATATCAGTCTTCAAAGCTATACATGTTATATTTTGCGAAAGTAACTCTATCACATATTTATACCTCTTTGAATATATCAAGTTTCGTGGCCGAAAACATACATTTGTGGCACACATTACTTTTCTTATTCAATCAAAACAAAAAATGTGCTAAGAGTTATCGTTTTCTGGTAGAAACTAACGATGAGTATGCTCTAATTTTAAATATATGTGAAAATTTAAAAGTGGTGACCTTGATGTACAAAACAAAGAACGTTCTGTTACACCGAAAAAGTTTAAAGACACGAACCTGCAAGAGGGATTAGATGAAGACCCAACTCAAGTTCAAAAACTATTGGCAAAAGTTGTTATAAAATTAAATGTGGCCTAAGAAATGATTAGCGACCATTTACGAGCAATGGGGAAAATCGAAAATGCGTTTGTGAAATGCTGCTTGGAAGACTTTGTCCCACCCGACTATCAATTTTACACATAACAATAGGACACACGCTTGCACGCCAATTTACAAGAAGTTAGAAAATGACTCAATGAATGATTTAGCTCAACGGATAAACAGTTTTTTTGGATGGCATCCATAAATTACCTGAAAGGGGGGCAAGATGTATAGAATCAAATAACCAATACTCCGAATAAATACACTTTTCCTTGAAAAAAAAACGCGGTAATGACTTTCCAGTTCTTCTGGTATTATATTACAATCTATTGAGATGTACAATAAACTCTTAAAGTATTTAATATTTGTAATTACTGTAAAGCTATAAGCAATTGAGTATTCGAAAATGGAAAAATGCGAATATGCTAAATTTGATAATTTAATTTATAATTTTTAATATTTACTTATTCGTATTAAATTCATCCGAAAAATATTACTTATCTAAAATGCTGCATTAATTGTTTATTATTTTATTATCGTTGAAAATAGATGTGTTACAATTATTTTGTTTTTTTTTACAAATATATTTATGCATAAAATATATTATAATGTATTTAAAAAGTTAAATATTATAAGGATACAATATGTATAATGAATAAAGTGTTAAGATAATAACGGTTAATTTTTTTTCCTTAAAAATAAGATAATCAAGAATAAAATGTTAGAATATAAGTGTACAAAATTAAAATATTAAAATAAAATAATTATGTTATGTAAAAATTTAACTTATGGTAGATATTTTATCTTAAGAAAACAAAAATAATATAGACGCCGGTTTGTCTATTTGCCTATTTCGAAAGATCGTTCGTTCTAACAATACTAACTATCGACCAAACATTACCGCTCGCTAGTCGGTCGCCCTATCTTGGGTCCACCATAGCCTAGGCGCCATTTTGTAGTGTGCGTGTTGATGCGTCTAAGGTCTAGGGTTTGAATCGGACCAATGATTGAACGAGAATACTCTAAGCTAGGGACGGTGAACCATCACATTTCTCAAGCGGTAATGTCTTTCCGTTTCTTGGCATTAGTGTTGTAACACAAAATGGCTATCTCCTACAAATGTTTTCACTGGCTTTGTAATCACTCTATTTCTAGTATATTTTCTACATTATTTTTAATATTAACGTAATTAAATTAATTTTTAAACACATTTATGTTTTAAAATAAAATACTGGAAAAAAGAAAAATATTTAGGAGAATAGATTATAAATGGCACTAGCTGGACGCTGTAAATTAATACGATTTATTATTACTTGTTTGTATATTTTAATTATATCATTTTTCTATCGGTAAATTGTTGTTCATTATTTCTTTAGATGCTTTTGTTTGAATTTTTAATGTAAAATGTTTTATAATAAAGTCCGGAAAATTTTCCGGAATCGTAAAAGCATCTGTTATGTTTTGTTTCAACTGAAAAAAGGGTCACTTAAAGACGTAATTTGAGTTTCGAAAAAGAGGGAAGTCGACATTAGCTATATCAGGTAGATACGGTATTTAGTTTTTGATTCCCTTCGTTTCGACGAAGGTTTTCAGTTGCCATTTCCTGAATGACGGCCGATTAGAGAGAAGCAAATATACAACCGTCTCTCGATCACTTGAAGAATCACAAAACACTCTTAATACGTACCGAAAAAATCGAACACTGTAAAAATATTGAATAATTATAATATAATAGAAAGGAAAATTATGAAGAATTATATTTAAGAAACTAATTTTAACAATGTTATTATAATTTATAATTTGTGCTATATTGCAGTGGATATTACATTTGTAACCATATTATTGTTGTAATTAGTATTTAGAGGTCTAGAAAACATATTTTTTCTTAACTTCAAAGAGTAATCATAAAACGTTATTTTCGAAACATAATGCATTTGCTATTTAATTTAAAATAATGTAATCCTGTTAAATAATAGAAGTATAAAAATTCAATCTTTAGGGACGAGTAATTATCTTAACATTATCTTCAACAGTATGTTTTTCGGCCTTCTTAATTTATTATTTTACAACCACTGATATTATTAAGTTGATTTTCTTTATATTGTAAATCTCAAATTAGTTTTTACAGCAAACACAAAATAAATTGTAGCAACAAAATTTTTCACAAATATAACACAATATTTTATCATTATAAGATTATTTAGAAATTAATTATTTTGATATAGTTTATATTTTCTCTATTTTGGTCTTATAGCAACGTTTACGTTAAAGCTCGTCATTTTGACTTCATCTTTTTGTATTATTAGTGACTATGGACCAATAGAAGCAACGATTACAAAACAGGAAGTATAAGTATGACATATAAAGAACAAAATACAAAGTATATGATACCAAATAGACAGTATAAAAATTAGTTAACATTAAAAATAATGTAAATTCATAGTACAATGTATAAACGCTATAAATATATAATGAAAATTAAAATATTATTATTCATGGGCTAAAAGTATTTACAATTCTATTAACCAGAAAATATAAAACAATAACATGGATTTCCATTAACCGCGTACTTTTAAGTTTATATTTTATAATGAACTTCGATTTTACTTAGAAAGATAACTAATGAATAACTTACCAAATATAAGATTAGGATCAAACTGTTTCTTGAAATGATATTAACTTTTTATATATCGATAAAGCAGTCTTAGTAACATAATATAATGTCATGCGAATAATAAAAAACAGAACTAAAAAATTACAAGTCTGATTACATGATATAAATTGTTATTCCGACCATTATTTTAATTATACAATATATATTGGTTCCCGAATAAAATACAATATTGTGTTAGATAAGAGTAGTATATTTATGTAAAATAAATATTAACCACTCAATTTTAATTTAATTTTAGAATATATCCCCATATTATTCAGAATTCTCAATACCACTCTAGAAACAGAAGTATTTTACTACCTAAAATTCGAATTTGTAAATGTGCTGTAATTAAAAAAAAATAAATTGCTAATATTATCTCAAAAATACACTGAACTTTTTATATTCATTAGTATATAATTTTATACCAACATCTTTGTTAAAGGAAATAATGTATATTATATATTTAAAATACTATTTTATGGTCTAAATTCATGCAAAGCAGATTTGCAGGAAGCTAACTCATAAGCTTCATATAAGTTAAATAGTAAACTGTACCGTATACATTGGTAAAACAAATTTAATAACATAATATGACGTAAGGTTACTGTCCGAATAAAATACGATATTACATGGGTTACAATCATGTACATTTGTTTAAAATAGATATTTATCAGTCAGTTTTAACATACATTTTGTATATTCTACCCCGATTTTGCTGTTCACACTGCTCTCAAAGCAAATGATTCTCATAACTATGTTTTTGGGTATATAAGTTTGTACCAATACTTATCGTTAAATATATATTTTTTTAAAATTCGCAAAGAACATAATGGAATTAATCGATATTAATTGTACTTCTAAATAAGGCTAAAATGTTATTGTTACGAGACAAAATTATATTGAGTCAAATTTAAATTTAAGTTATCAGAATAGTGTCTTAACGGAATATTTTAGAATATTCACTTATATCGTTTAAATACTTTAAATAAATAAAACATTATCATTAAAAGTAAAAAATCGTAAATAATAAACTGTTAACGTCCAGAACAATGAATCTTTCTTTAAATGCATTGTAATAACAATGGAATAAAACGGAATATATTATCCTGATAAACCAAACTAAAAATATAAGAGCTTACTTGTGTTGTAATGTGTTATATTATATTTATATTATAATAGTCGTCCTATTTTAACAAAGTTTGTAGATATGTGAATGATGTTGCTTTCCTACAACCGATAGGAAATGAAATATGAAGTTTTCATGAATACACATATAAGTTTAATTGTTGAATGATGATAATTATACTAAAATCACTATTTGTATTTAGACCAATGTTAATACACAAATAGATGTAGAAATACAAAAAATGTCTAATTTGTTATAAATCATTACATAATGCAGGACAATTTTACTTTTCATAATTTTATATCAAAACTTTAAATAAGACAAAACATTAAATCAACAGTGACATGTTAACCAAAACGAAATAAATTACATTGCGGCCCTTGATATTTATTTTTTCCTTTTATCTGTATATTTGGTTTTCGAAAATAATTGATAAATATGTCTAAAATATAAAAAAGTATAGTTTGTTATAAACTATTACCTATTGTTGGATATTAAACATTTGCGACTCTATGGTCTTTTCGTAATTTTATAACAAAACTTTTAAACAAATTAAATTTTCAAATTTACAGTGGTTTATTAGCCAAAACAAAATAAATTACATTGCACTCCTTAATACTCATTTTTGCCTTTTATATGTACATTTGGTTTTCGAAAATAATTGATAAATATATCTAGAAATACAAAAAAATCTAATTTGTTATAAACTATTACCTAATGTTGGATATTAAGCATTTACCACTCTATAATCTTTTCGTAATTTTATACCGAAACTTTAAACAAATGAAACTTTCAAATTTACAGTGATTTATTAACCAAAACAGAATAAACTACATTACGCCCCTTAAGCTAGATTAAGGGGCGCATTTTTGCCTTTTGTATGTACATTTGATTTTCGAAAATAATTCATAAATAGGTCTAGAAATACAAAAAAAATCTAATTTGTTATAAACTATTTCATAATGCTGGATGTTCAGTATTTACCAGTCTATGGTCTTTTCGTAATTTTATATCAAAACTTTAACCAAATTAAATTTTCAAATCTACAATGGTGTGGTTTGGTTTGGTTTGGTATATATGAGGGATCTCTATTAACATTCACATTTTGTATTTATGTTTCATTTTATAAAAGTATGATTGTTTTAAATGCAATTAATATTCAGATATCCCCTATTATGTCTATATAAAATATTTGTTAGCATCTGTATGGTAAAATTTAGTTTAGTTTAAAATTACCATTTTAGGAGTAGTTAATTGAAACCCAGTCGGCCAAAACTTATCGCCGTCATTTTCCCCGAAATGTTTTAGCTAGTTGTTAGATTAATTTTTATTTGAGTAAACGAAAAACAAGAGCTCCGTCTTCAGTAAAACATATTGATGAATGTTAGTACACGTGACTTAAGTTTTCGATAAGAAAATGGCGGCTATCATTACCATTTCAAACAACATTTAGTCGGGAATACCAATCATTTTCATTTTTTCGGCGATAACTTTAAGAATTTTCTAAATGGCGCCTTGGTGGCGATTAGACGATCACGTGGCATCTTAATTGCCGATTAACGATACTTGTTAACAAACAGAAATCGTTAAAACACGGTTCTGTATCGAGGACTCCATTTTGAAAATTGTTTTATTAAATTGTAATGTTGTATTTTTCATTTTAATAGTTAAGTGGCTTGTTGCTAACTCGGCGGTTTGGTTATTGCGCATGATTATTTCAAAGTACCGACACATTTAAAATATTTAAATAAAATCCCCCAGCGAATATCGTCCCAATTTCAACAGAAAATAATGTCGAGCCCGAATCGTTGTTACGCTAAGCGTAAAATAGAAGAGGCGAACACGGAGACACACATGCTTTTGTTTAAAATGGCGGCAAATGGTCGCGATATAGTATTACCTTTTGTATTGGCGAGGATTTTGTTCGGCACCCCAAAAGAATAGTCGAAACTGAATGGTGTTAAGGTTCGGAGATTTCTTCGTGCGAGTATATGGGTGTACGTACGGGTAAAATCCAGGACCGTAGCTAATATTAAAAGGAAATTAAACTCACCACGTGAGAAAAACTGAACAGGCGTCGCGTAAACATTCGTCGACCGTCGTGTAAACTTAGAAAAAAAAATGGCTACGAATTAAAATCGGCGTTGTTTGTTATCCCGGTTCGAAATTCGCGACCACAAAAAATAAATTTTGGTAGACCGGATAGAGTTGCGACTACGAGCGATGTCGTACGGCGCGTCGATAGACTAGATCAGGAAGCGAACTAGACTGCAGGCGGACGGCTGAGTCCTGCGATTTTCTGCGAAGGCCCGGCCGAAATTGCAATGCGTCTCAAGGCCACGAGCCGTTCTTACGTAACGAACCACCGTCGCAGGTAAAAAAAGTTTCTAGGGTCCGTTCTCGGACGGTGCGGTACAAGGGTGGGTCGTACTGACCCGAGTCTCGCATTCCGCACGTATCATCATCAACGACGATTTTCTACGGTATAACGAAAATTCGATTCTGGTGCTTCTATAGAGAAAAACATTAATATTTTATGATTTATTCATTACCATTAACATTTACGTCTATATTTTAAATTTACTGTAATATTACTGTTATATTTTCATTAATATATTTTATATTATCCATATGTGACAAATTACTAACACTAACATATGCCCCTCTATTCACACATATTAAGTAGTTATCATAATATCCATAATTTAGTTAATTACTGGACAAAAATATATCATGTAAACGTAAAAGCCGCCATTTTGAACAACTAAAAGTGCGAATAGAAACGTTTTGAAATTTAATTTTAATTTCATCGTTTAAATCCTCAATATTATAATTCATGAAGTTTGGAAAAACTATTAGGTACTTGCAAGTATTCTG
This sequence comes from Rhynchophorus ferrugineus, assembly GCF_030347505.1. Lineage (NCBI taxonomy): Eukaryota > Metazoa > Arthropoda > Insecta > Coleoptera > Curculionidae > Rhynchophorus > Rhynchophorus ferrugineus. Next base: position 80,294,119 of record NW_027472580.1, on the reverse strand, counting down.
ATATTTTCTTCATTTTAGAACGACATTTATGAAAAAAAAATGGACGCATATAAATTAAAATATTTCCATCGTTTTCTAAAACGTTTTCCCATCTCTCTGGCAACAGTGTCGAAAAAACGATGTTAGTTTGGCAGCGATCCAATCATCGATTCATTTTTCCTTTAACTTTGCGTCTGTTACTCGCTATTGCTTGGTGGTCTCTTTTGCAACACTACGTCGATTATTTTATTCAATCAACGTCGGTAGAGTATCTGCAGTAACAGTTCTATTAAGTTTTAGCAGCTCGTAATATGGATGATTCTTCTTGATCAACCCATATTTTTTAGTAGAGATTGCTCGACATTCAAATGCCATTTTTAGTCAATCTGTACCATTAAAATTAATTTTTCAACCTTTCCTATTTATTATATTGAATGTAAATGTCTGAAAACAGTTGATTCATTTACTGCTAAGCTGCTTGAAAGTTGTATCAGAATTTGAGCTGGGATTTCGACTAGTAGATCTAGCAATTCATAACATTGACAACAAGGATGTTTTGAGAATGGAAATTAATATTGAGGGAGAAACTTGACAATAAATTTGATGGAATATCATTCAGACGCAGTTGTACGAATACATCAGTACAATCGGTAATAGTTATATATTAGGAATGTTATTTTAATTTTTAAGCAATTTTTTCCTTGCCGCCACCGATATGGCACTCCGCATGCCATATCATCCAAGAAGTATTCAATACTATATCAAAATATTTATGGTGATGGTGATATTTATGAATATGTTAAAACCTTCAATTATTTAGAGCAAACAATTGCAGTTTAATAGCTCCCCAAGCTAGCCCGATAATCCATTCATGACAATGGCCATCGAGGTCAAATTGCACCTACACCCTAGTCATTAAACTTCTACAAAATGGATAATAAAGTGGTTACCGAACCTAATATTGGAATAGCTAAATTTAGCACAAATCATCTTAAAGGGTCCATTTCATTCAAAAAGATGAAAATCCGAAAACAATTTTAATAATTCTAGCTATGCTATTGTCATTTAGTATGAAATCTTTTAACGTTTAACGTAAAGAATTTTGTTTGAATTTATATTTTAATTTTGTTCTTTCAATGTTACTGCTAAATAATTAACTAATTTGAGGGATTCTAATAAAGAACAATTTTAGTTATGTAGTTAAAATAATAATAGGCAATTGGGAGATCGTGATTGGGGGACTTGATTGAGCACGACTAAAAAACAAATTTGTCACAGTTTAACTTTCTAAACTAACATTGAAAACGTCAAATTCAATCAACACAATGAGTACATTAGTGAAAGTTTTTTCTAAAACTACTTTAGTAAAATGTAACAGTAAAAAAATACATAACAGTGTCATTGAAACAATGTCAATTGTTCACATCACCAAGGCCTTTATAATGTTTACAGTTCAATTACCTAAATTAAAGATACATGTTATAATATACCAGTCACGAATTTTCTAGTAAAATATTGAAACACTAGCAACGCTGAAATTTTAACTTACATTTTATGTTGCTAATTTCATTTGGTAAGTTAAGCTAAACAGTTCATTAGTCTAGTTTTTTTAGTAATTTATCAATGAAATTTTATGTAATAACTAATTCGTACACATCGTAATATTTGTGATAAAGTTAAACGTTTATCGTTGAACTAATGCTAAGAATGTATACAATAAACATTCGGAATAATGTATTTGATAATGTAATTGATTTTATGTTGTAAAATTTTATAACTAAAAGTAACTTTGAAAATTTCAAGCTCTGGAATGTTTTTAGAATAGCGATTACCTTTCCACTTCATTAGAATCATTGTCCACTAAATAGTTTTTAATATGTCGTGATGAAAGGTGTTTCGTTTTGATGGAAAATGTTTTTTTTGTTATGTAAACCGGCTAGTTTTTCACGCATATTTGCATACTAGTTGGTTGTTGCCATTCATTTATTATACAAGACAATTTTTACCAGTTTTTTTACCACCATCGCCCATTATGTATATAAAGAAACAAGAATAAGCCAATAATATTTATTACGTAGAAATATAAAGCAAATAAAATACAAGTTGATTTTGCTTTAATTTTTATACTTCAAAGAAACAATGTTTAAGAACCTTTATTTCTGACTCATGACTGGTCTCCTTACATGAGTCCGAAAGATAACACGACTGATCGGATTGTATAATTACTTTTTCCAAAAAAAAAAACTCAAATAGACGATATACAAAAGAAATTTTAAATCATCAATATTTAATTCATTCAAAATTTGCTCGCAATATATATTTCTCCTTATTTCGTCTCCTTTACCAACTAGGGGTTTATCTGCACTGAGCCTACAGTTTAACGCGGGCTCCGAACCACGGCCCTCGGCATTAAGCCTACCGACTAGCGAGTGACCAACTTTAGAAATCATCCCAGAACATAAATTTAAAACCATGACCCAGCAGGATTCGAACCTTCGGCTATCGCAATTATAATTATAACTTACTACAATAATTAACTTATAATTTACTGCATTGTTTGTAGAAATTACTATAATTTTGTATAAAATCGTAATATTGCCAAAACGATTTAAAATATTACTAGACAAAATAACCGAACGATAACCCAATAAATTTTATACTAATTCTAAATTTTATCTTATCTTATGAATTAATAAGGTACAATAATATGCAATAAAGCCTAATCTAATTTTAAAAGGTATTATATATATTGCAGTTATTAGTTTCGAATTTTCTTAATGTTCATCAGTATCTGATATACCGGTGTGATATACATGATCAACCAAAATATAAAACAGTTATTTTAATATCATATGAAAAGCAACAATCCTCAACTATAAACATTTATTTTCAGTTGGTTTCAATAATTTTCGGTATGCCAACACTCAGAATAAGCAACGACTTTTCAGATTTTTCCAACTTTTGGAAAATATCAAATCTTAATAATCCTTCTACAAAAATAATTGTCATTTCCATTTTTGCTAATAAAAAATACAAAAATAGATTCAAATTAAATTCGAGGATTTTTACGAGCCCATAAAACGTTCCTCGTGCGAGACTTGGACATTTTGACGTCACCGTCTTTGCAGCGTTTTATCGACAAACTTAATAAATAAATGGTTCCATTGAGTCTTCAGTTGTACATCGTTTATCATGAAATACGGAACACCAAACGGATTTTAATAAGTGGTGTTTTAACCAGGATGTAGTAATGCATCAATTCATTTCCGTTCCACGAAATATTAATAAAAGAAAATAGTGGTTTGCTGTCGTAAGAAGAAATATTCAGGATGTATCGTCAAAAATAAATTTTATTGTTTTATTTATAAATGTTAATATTAAGCATAATAATTTCGAATGAATCCTAATATTGCACCACATATTTTCCATGCCAACCGGATAAAAATATAAGTATCACGAAACAAAATATAAAAATAAGATTTAGAAAGAAACCTATTTGCCATTCTTAATCTAAATCTAACTTCGTATATCTCACGTGTACAACAGAAAGCAAACAGGAATATTCTTCAATAGAAATAGGAGTTATTTGGAGTTACAAGAAAAAGACACTCATTTCACCATACAATATTCTATAAAATATTAATCATATTCAGTATATGATAGATGATTTCTACTAATTTAGTATAAAATATCTAAAGATAAATAATACTTAGACTATTTAATAATGGCTCTAACGTCATTATAACATATATTGTTAGAAAATTACGAAAATCTGTGATAAAAATAAAAACAAATATGCACCATATAACATCATGTTAGATAAAAAGCAAGACACATTAGAACTTTAGCGACCTTGAGGCATGTCGAATTTTACATCGTAGAATAACGGTCTACAAAATACCCAGAAATATAATCCCAGATGTTGAACACGGGCGGGGTTCCAGCAGCGCCAACTAGAACCCGACAACGAATAGCTGGCGGCAACCCTGAGACGTTTATCTGGGATGTGATTGAAGGGTATTTCGGTCATTCAGTGCTCAACCCTCGTTTGGTTTAGACGTGCCACCATCGACTGCCCAAGCCTCGTCTCCAGGTAACACCGCTGCCATCCGTTTCATCATTTGTATTTCTCACATTTTTTTTATATAGCCAATAAATAACGGTCACGTAATGTAAACACCACTGTTTCATTTCGTTTTACCTCCATTCACCGAGCCACATCATTTACCCTAAAGAACCAAAATAGAACAACTATCTGCTTAGTCGGAATATACTCTCAGTTTGATCTAAAATCAAAGAGGTTGATTTATAAGACAATTATAAAGCCAATTTGGACCTATGGGGTGCAAATATGGGGTTGCACTAAAAATTCAAATCAACTAGTCATCCAACGCTGTCAAAACAAGGTTCTTAGATTGATTACCAATGCTTATCGCTACGTAACCAACGAAGAACTGCACGATGACCTGCAAATCAAATGGATTTGCGAAGTTATCCAAGATTTCGCCTTGAAACACGAAAGAAGATTACTAAATCATACGAACGTGGAAGCTATACAACTGGTGGACAGCGTGCAGGATGTCAGGAGATTGAAGCGAACCAAACCATACGAACTTATATAAAGTGTATACCTTTAGTGTAAGCTATAGTTATAAGTTATTATAATTTTATAATTTATAATTGAAAAATTTTATATTGATGTATTTTCTCGCACTCGTGTTGCTTGTGAATTAATCTGAAGTACAAATGAAATGTAGTAATAAATTAATTTATAACTAAGCGTATCTGATAAACATGTTATAAAAAAACTAACATATGAACACCATGCCACTAATGACAGAGGCATTTGGCTTACTAGTACCTTACTGCACTACATTATCTATCACGATGTTTGTTGAAACACATCATCTGGTTTTAGATCTTTGGAGAAACGCCGATTTCAAACAACAACCTAAATAATCACAGATGCACAATGACGATCGTCTTCGAAATAATTGATGACACTTATTAAATTTATTGACCAAAATATCGATTGTTTTGAAAGGCTAATTTGTTGGAAACAAAGTTGGTGTAAATCTAAATTATTTAATAGCGATCAGAAATTAGAATTATCCATAGATGACCATATTAGATAACCTTTAAAATAGAAAACAGCTTCGAAAATGAACAAAATCATTTTATTGCTAATATTGATACACTCAATTTGGAAAAAATAAGATGATCTGCTTTTTTACAGAAAGATTTGACCATTATAAGGAGCATTTATTACGAAAGACGATTTTGGGCCGAATATGGTTTATTTAGCAGTTTATATAGCATGCCTTCTTTTTTATACGTTTAATAATTTACTTAGTTAATTTATTTCTGTCATAAACTTGAGGCATTTTTCTTTTATATCATCTTATCTTATTGTAAGCTACTATTTTACATCGGAAACTGTGTGAAAGTCAAATTGGCATCACAAGGAATTTTATCAAATAAGGGCAATAAAAACCATATGAAATAGAAATACATTTAGTAAATATAATAGTAAATACATACATATATTTAGTAAATCTGAATATATGAACCCGACGGATGATTTAAACGATTGACATCGTTTTTTGTTATGACGACTAAATAAGACTTCATCTTCTCGACAATTTTCTATCAAAATCTTCCGATATATCCTATATGTTAAAATATATTTTCAAAGACTATTAGAAGAGGCTTAAATGCTACGGGACTAGGAAACAAAAAACATATTTTGTTTTTGTTTAAATTATATTATTTAAAGAGTGAACTACTAGACTGAACTGCTACGGCAGGACTATAGATACCTGACTAGCAATGTAATCTGAAGTCACCTTTATAATAGTAACATCTAGTTAGTCCAAATCCTATGGGCTAATCTACTTATTTGACACGTGGCGTTTACTTTGTGTAAAGGGGATGTATCTGAAAATATAGTTCAGAAGAAAATAAAAATTATTTTTAAATGACGCCAATAAATTTTAAGGAATATCTAAACAGATAGTAGAAAATATACATGTTTGGAAGGCTAATTATATAATGCTGGGGTTGTAGAGTAAAAATAAAATCTTGGTTTATATAATAACAATAATCTTGTGTCAATTTTTTAAATAGAAAACGGATTTTGATAAAAACAATTTTCTTAAAACCACCTTTTCAAAATAAATATACATCGTAGCGTTTTCAATTGACATCTCGTTGTACATAGAGTTTCTAAAATTGATAAATAATTATGTTTTCATTAAACAATTTCAGTTCAATCTGTGTAATAATAAATAGTAATGATAGGCGTTTCGACAGAAAATGTGAGAGTGATAATGAAAAAGTAAGATTAGATACTAACATTTTCTTTTAAATGAGCTGCAATTTTCGCGAAATATAATAGGAATTTCGAAAGGACCGTTATTCGATTCTTGTACCAAAACATCAGCCAATTGCTTAAATGGGATGTTGGAGATGGAAATCTACTTGTCACTGTTCTAAGCTCTAAAAAAACTCTCCATTTAGATTCAGTAATACTGAGGTCTGGCGATTGTACTGGCCAGGAAAGATGTTTGATGATATTTTGATACTGTTCTAGCCAAGATTGAACCGTTTTGATATGTATGTATGTGTGTCTAATCTTTTTCCACTAACTAACACCATTAATATTTTCTGAGATGTATCTTACCATGTTTTGTGTATTCTGTCAATACAGTGGATACTGTCGCTCGTTAAACGTAATCTCTGAAATTGCATGTTTCCCCGATCGCCTGTTTTAACCACCGCAAAAGAGCATTCAATACAATGACTTTATTTTAATTAATTTGTTACATTGTTACTAGTCGTTGTCGGCTAACCCACAATTCGTCTTTTCAGTAACTTAAATATATTTATATATCTTAGTCTCTAGTGTAATAATGTGTATTAACAATATTAAATGTTTTTCTCTTGCTGTTTTTCTATTAAATACACTTCACTACACTACACTACACAAAATCAAATGATTTGATTCTTTTGTTTGTCTCCTGTTCTGGTGTTATCCCAGAGTTGTATTACTTCGATACTGACATGAGAAAGGAGTCTGTCCTTATCTCCTCATAAATATTTTGATTACGTGAGTGACAGTCAGTATCTGTAGGTTTCGGTAAAAGTATGTAGTATGTTGTCTTATTCTGCAATATCTCGAAGAATCTACAATACTTCTAAGGACTTTGTTATGGAAAAATTATATTTATATTAGTTTTCGCAGAACACTGAAATATAACCTTGGCATATAACTGAGCATTACATACGCGTCGTCCAAAGAGATGTACTATGTTGTATGGTATTCCTGTTATTTTGTTTATCCGCTGTAATTAAAAATGGTATAATCCTTTAAGAAACGTAAAATGATATTTTATATTTAAATATTAAAAACTTTACTTGATACGTGATGCAGAATCATCAACAAATGTCACTAATGGATATGTCATACATCTCAAAAACCATCAGTCCGGTTTACTTTAATTATTTCATTAATTTTCTTCGTTAAATAGAAGACGACTCAATAAATAGAAAAATTCGGCGCCGAAAACGGCCAAGTGGTTCCGACCCGACGAGCAATCTGAGTCCGAAAAGTCGCCGCGATAAAACACGTCGGAATTTAAAATTTAAATGCAACGACGATTGGAACAAGAATAGAAAACTGTCAGACGAAGTGACATTATCTGCAACTCGTTAGAAAATGAGATTCAGACCGTGGGCCGTTCGTTGTTCGGGTACCGCGGTTGCAATTTAATTTTAAATGTTAACGGATCCGTGGCTTTTTTCTGTTGTTGCTGTTTCGGTCGAATATCGTCTATTCTTTCCCCTTGTCCAGCTATATTAGCATACAGCTGCATATCCTACAGCGCAGAAATACTGGTGTCATAACGGGTATTTGGGCATCGTCTGCAAAATGTCAAATGTCATTGCTCTAATCTGCGCTGCATTTTTGCCTTTCTCTGATCGACGCCTTTCCCATCTTCTTGGTTCACCATCTGTCTCGTAAAAAATATCTCATACACCTACCAAAATAACATTATCCTAGTCACAATCTATGCTAATTCTCGACGAAAGAAATAAAAACAATCATCAATTTTAATAATTATAATATATTAAATCTAGATGTAAATAATGTAATTCTTTGCATGGGATATATATGAACTTGGTCGCATTTTGTAATAATGTATATTAAAATTTATATTCCTCTTTAAAAGACATTACCTTGCAAATAAAAACATTTTCAATAAAAGTTCCTTTACTCCTTTCGATACTGAATCAATTAGTTTTCCAAATAAAAAGGTTATTATGAATAATATTTATAATCCATAAATTTGTATAAGGCCATCCTAACAGTATTTTATAGAACAATCGGCAAATAAAACTGAATCTAGCCAATAAAAGTTTCATTTTTCCTCGACATAAGTCTGTGGAAAACGTAGGTGATCATCTTCGATTGCCAAAGGGAAGTGTACCAACTTCAAATCAACTTCAAATAAAGACATACTAATTCTGTGGCCTCCATGGTTCACTACTTGTGTTGCACACGGTCTGTTCGCATGCACAATAGACCACTTACAAAGGAATTGACTTATATCATCACCTATTTCCCTTTATTTGCGGAATATTTTTCAATATCCAGTCGAAATAGCTCCGTACATATTTATAGTCAAGTCAATAGAATGAAAAAGTATTTATGGAAACGCATTCTCAAACAAGGATCTCAAATAACCAAAATCAGAAATTTCTTGAAATCAAAAGGTTTAGTCTTCTTGTTTCTTTGAATTTAACAAAGTATTAGCTTACTTCAATTTCCTTCCATTTTTACATCTATGCTACTTCTAGTATTCTTCTTATATGACAAAGGCTCCATACTTTGTCTGAAATTCTATTATATACAAAATAACCATAGTTCAATTTATTTTAAAAAATCATGACTGCATCATAACCGCAATAATATTATGTTCATTACAATTCCATTTCCTTTGTTAATGACTTACATTTTATTATTAATTATAATTCGACTCAAAGTCCATTTCTCCGAATTTTTAACACATGACAATTTTATTTATTCTTTATTCACTCATACTATTAATTATTATTTCCTCTTACATATCTCATATTTTCTGGATTAGTAATCTATCTCAGGCATCGTAATTAATAGTGGTTTTATTTAGAATATGTGTGAGATGGCATGATTGTGACTATATTAATAATTTCACTTTATATAAATAAAAGGAGACAAATGATTATATTTTTATAGAATACCTAGTCAAAGATACAAGATATTAATTTGATATCTGTTTTATTTGGAAATAGTACTGCTACTTGATGGTATGAAAAATATAATAACTTCATGAATGTTACACACTATACATCAATTAGTAAAATAAAATAACCATAAGCTACTTTAAAGCATACTTGATTCAGTATCACACTAGTAATTAAATTTAATTATTTACTTTTTGTTCATTTTTTCTTTGCCTTTGACTGTATACCCTAGCCTAGGGATGTTGGTCACCGAATAAATATCGATGTTTCGATATATCGATATTTTAAAAAATATATCGGACAAAATAAATATTTATATTTTTTTGCAATACGTGTAAAAATATCAATACTTATATTTAATATATATTTAAGAATAAGTAAAAATAGTGAAATATTAGCCTAAAAAAATAAATATTATTTCCAAATTTCTTAAAAAGCAGTAATATTTTTGAAAAACATTTAAAATTAACTACCAAAATTTATTTATTATCCTCAACTCATATCAAGGGTCAGCCATAAAGTAAATACCAGTTTTAAAGATTTATTAAAAATGGTATGTAATTTATTCTGAAAAAATGCGGAAAAAAATATCAATATATCATGCTAAAGAATATCAGCCAAAAATATACAAATTTTTTTCACAAAAAATTGTATTATTTTAAAAGTAATGTCTGGAAGTTCCATTAAACTCCTTCGTGGGTTATCTTTAATTAATTATCTATTAATAGCTGATTTTCAAACCATTGCAAAAATAAGTTCTGGTTCATTTCTTCATGGTAGTCACATTTGGACTTAGAGAAACACTAATCCTGCACCAGCAATAAAACTATTCCTGTTTCCAGTATGAAGAACTATGTCTGCAATTAACAAATTTTATGACTAACAAAACCAATCGATAGATATTCCAACGTTTACCTTTTTCCATCAACTTTTGTTGTCTTTACACTATATTTATTATCATCTTGCCATCAGTGACCCAATGTACCATTCTGCAATATCCATGTCTCATCTAAATATACAAATTAATGTAATAATTCTTCCTTGATTTCGTTATAAGTTTTTAAAAATTGTATTCTTTTAAATTTTAAATAAAATGTCTGGAAGTTCCATTAGACCCCTTTGTGGGTTATTTTTACACCACTTAAATCCTATATTACCCAACAGTGTATAAAGGGATGTTCTACATCGCTCAAATAGCTGCATATCTTTCAGCTTTGTATGGCTACTCGCCAGAGTAACAATTTTTTCTGAAATATTTGTATTAAATTATATTTAAATTGAAAAAACTACTTACTGTTTTTATATATTTCGTATATTTGATATCTGATACAGCAAGCTGATTTTGATTCGTCGCCCGTTTCGCATAAAGATGGTTTCTTTCTGGTGAATTTAAGGTTATATTGTATATTATTTTTTTTAATATTTTAATGACCGTTTCTCTGTCAATATTCAGCTGCAACACGCTAAAAAAATTTTCAATAAAAACCGCAGCGATTTGAAATTTATTAAAACAAAGCATTAAAACAACATTTCCGGTTTATAACGCGTAATTATAACATTTTGAAGAACTAGGCAGACGTTTGATACGTCTTGTTATGTTCTTACTTTACGTTCCAACTTGACGAACAGCATTCTATCTATTTTTAATAGAATAAAATAAGAAGGAATATATTGACTGACTGTAAATCGAATTTGCAAACTTTCACAGGCACATATTGATGACGTGAGTTCACTGCTGTTTTGAACACACATATATATGATAGCTAACTTAAATCTATGTATAAATTAAATGTAGCTATGCGTCAGCTGAACTCATACCATTATGATTCTAACCCAGTTCATTTTATTTTATTAAACATGCATAAATTACTATATATACTATATACCATTGATTGAATATTTAAACAAATTATATCCTGTAGTAATTTACTGTTATCTCACACATAAAATAGTAATAAATCATGTACATATTTATATAGTACAAATACTCTATATGAATATGGATAATTGAATTAAATGAATTCGATGCCTATCACAATAATATATTTCTACAACTAAAAAATAAATTTATACCATCAGCAATAAACAAACTTCTAATCTAGATCTTCGTCTTTGAATTGCAAATTAGATCTGATTTATCTTCTGAAACATCAAATTATTATGCACCGATATCATTTTGAATACCGTTTAAGATCAAGAAATGACAGACTCTTGTCGATATTTTGAGATAAAGATTGTTAAAATCTATTTGGTTTTTTTGTTATATATTTTGAAACAAGACTTAATAAAAATGATAATAAAAATATATAAATGTACAATAACACTGTAACATAAATCAGTACTATTGAATTTCACAACGAATGAAGTTTTACCCAACCTTATTTACCCCATTACGCTCAACTCATATCAAGAAGCAGGGAAAAGTTAAATTTACTTAATTTTGAGACATTCACAACAAATTACTAACAACAAGTAATATATTGTTATCAAAGCTTTTCGCTAGGTTTTGCCTTTTATCATTTTATCGTTTTATTTCGCCAAAACATAAAATTATTTTGCTTTGGTTGTTTATTTTAAAATAATAATAATAAAAAAAATAATTAATTTAATTATAAATAATTATTAAAAAAAAATGTTTTCAAAGGAAATATTTAAGACCTAATGTTCAAATGATATTGAGATCATAAAATAAATGGAAATGTCAGGTGCATTATTATTCTTTTGAAGAAATAGTTAAGGGATCCCCATCAAGGCACATCCGAATAAAATATTTTGGCGAATCAAGTGTGATACGAATAAGTTATTGAAATACAGCTTAATAACGTTCACGTGATTTAATTTAAGAAAATTTGTGAACCCCATATCATAAGAATCTATGTTACTCATCAAATCATATTCAATTTTTCAGACCGAAAACTCCAAAAAGCAACATAAGATATCAGTACATCCGTATGCAGAATGTATACAAAATCGGTAAATAATTTAGATGACCAACTTGGGAAAATAATTTATGCATCAATATTTCTTTCATTTTGTTTAAAATAATCTCCGTCTTCACAGATCTGGTTAGTAAGATGTTTGATTGAACACTTTTGTTTTTCGTTTTCTTTTTCGACAACATTAATTTTTTTACAATATTACAATATAGTTGAATGGCTACATATTGTATACCCAAATTATCAGTCTTAGCAATTGACTATTATGAAATTATTGTTATGAAACCAGCTATTACGTTCCAAGCTAAATTTTTGATACTCATTTGATATATGATTTATATTTATTTATCTTTGTTTTATCAACAATGTACTCATTCGTAACTGTTGAAGCTTGGGCTTCTTTGAATTAATGGATTCATCACGTGAGATTAAGTAGGCAAAAGTTGATCTGTATATGAAATATATTTAGAGATCAAATAAAACATATACTAACTTATGTAACAAATTAGTTTCGTTATATTTCCTTGTCGCTTTCAGTGTCTCAGTCAGTTTTTAGTATGCTGGCCAATCATTAGTTCGATTAGTACTTTGTACATTACGACATGAGCACAGCAACTCACAAATATCCCCTTAGCTTTACATTGTCATTGGTGTTCAACATTAGGTCTATAACTATTAAGCTAAGTGTTATAAACACTTATAACATGAAATTAAACAACTAGAGTCGGTCAACCAACGCGTGTTCTTGATGTAGAATGAAAAATGGAGTAAAAAGAATAGTTCAAAACTCACCTAATGTACTCATGGTATTCGTTAAAATTGTGGAAGAATAGATTCACATAACGGCGATGTTATAATCCTTTTTATTATCCTGTTCTTTTCAAACGTTCCATAAGCTACGTAATGTACTGTGCTCAAACATTTGAACAATTAACATATTGATAGATTTAACAAATTCTGAAGCACAGTTTGTTAAAATAATACATTTCTGGTACTTTCTGGTAACGTACAAATGACTATATTTAAATTTCTTTCTCTTTATATGCATTCTTATAGTTTCCTCTTTGCCAACGAGGGTTTATCTGGACTGGACCCATTGTTTAACGTGGGCTCCGAACCATGAACCACGGTTTTCGGCATTAAGCCTAAGGACTGGCGAGTGACCAACTTAGAAATGATCCCAGAAGATATCCGGTCTTACCTAGCCTGGTTACCGGCGTGACTGGGATCATTTTCTTTGTCGGATTTTATGTTCTTGATTGGGACAATCACAAACATAAATTTACGACCATGCCCCAACAGGATTCAAACATTAGGAGAACCGTCCTGTCGCCTTTACTTCTGCGCCAACTAAGCCGGCAAACTTCTCTTTACACTAAGTTTTCCCATCAAAATACATCCTAGAATTACTATTTAGCGTATATTCATTTATTTTAATACGTCAGTCGACAGAAATCAGATAGCACATAGTGACGTCTTTTCCTTAATATCCATTAATTTTGTACAGATTTTTTAACATGACTGGTGCGAAAAAATCGGAGTTGAGATTTGCCTTTCAAATCCGTCCTAAAACCGCGACCAATAATTCAAGACTGATTGTGCAACAATCAGCCAATATGATTCTAGCTCCTGAATCCATAACGAATTGCGATGTTAGCGACGGTCCCCGTAAACGAAAAAAATAAATAAAAATACAAAACTGGTGTACGTAGCGATCGTTGACCTTTCGAAAAGTTATACCCCCGATTTTTTTTCTGTTTCTATTAATAGTTGGCCGTTCAGTTTTCGCGAACGGCGTTGCACCATTCGAATTTAGAAAAAATAATATTCCTTGGCAATGGCGACGCCGACATATTTTTGTGTTACAAGATCCGATTTGATTCCGCCGAATGTTTTTATGTTGATTTATTTATGTGGTTACTAAACAATCGATAGAAATTGAATTAATCAATTACTTGCATTGCATTATTTATATACCGCAACATGATTTATTATATTGTATCGATTGTAGAGTCATGGATCTTCATTCAGGAATACTACATAAAAATATTATCTATCTTCAAATCATACCTCAAAATGACAGATAATTTCGCTCAGGACAGCAAGTTACAATAACGATAGTGACACGTTGAGTAAAATTATATTTATAAACATATTCATAATAAAAAATATCATCATCATCACATACAGATAAGTAGCAATAGTGAAACAACAAAGTTCAAGAATAAACATTCAACAATGAAAATATTGTACTAATCTAATGAAACAGGATGGAGGATATATGGATTTGCAACTATAAATTTGTTTTTCTATTTAGTTTGAGATTGATAATTTATTAGATAAAATAAAACAAGAAATATGTCATAATAAGTTGACCCTCTATCAAAGCGAATTTTGTCCTCCGAATCTTGAGTTAACAGCTACGTTTTTGTATTAGAGTTACCTGCGCTTATAATTTTTAGAAGTGTTTAAGTACGAGTTCTCTATTGTAAAAGTTCTCAAAAGAAAAACTAGTCACCGAACAAGGATTTACCAATGTGATCTATTTCAATGTAAGTATGCTAGTAATATTTTTTTAAATAATAATTTAAAAGCTCAAAACCTCGTCAGATAAATTTTTAAGAATATTTCTTAATAGATTCAAACTTTAGGTGACATAAAAGCAAATAGTATTTCTCATGTTGGGAGTGGGCAAACTCTTCAGAGGACGGACTTCAAAAGGGGTAATACTCTATTTCTGATTACAGCTACAGTATAAAGAAAAACTTATTAAAATATTAGTGTCTTCGAGATACACATTATACTCCCTATTATGCACTTATAAACCACCTTACAAGATAGGTAATAAAATACATACTATTACTGTAATTTTATAGTTTGTTTAATAAAAAACCTTACAAGTTAATTAACGGTAAGAATAACAATATAAATTATCTTAAGTGGTGAATAACTTTTATTTTGTAATAATATTTTTTCTTCTAACTACACACACACATTTTCACATTTTTTTTAATGTTAATGTTAATTTTTTTCTTAAGATACGTGACGTGAAGAAATTAAATTAAAATAAAGGAATGGAATGATTCCTGATTCTATCTATCTTTTGCTGTCAGATTGGTATTCAGTTTTTGAAGGAACACAGCCTGGTTTAATTTGCACCTTCGATACCTAACCTGAAACTTGATATTTCATAAAACTAGAATTGAAAAGAATGAAGAATTGAATTTGTTGTTCAATTAAGTTACCATACCATTTTCGAATATATGAAATAAAGTGGAAAAACGCCAACAAGATTTTCACATAAATAAACAGAGATAATATATTTTTAAGTAACATCAAATACAATGGAATATTATAAAACGGTTGTTCATAATTAGACGTCATGCTATTTGTACTGGCACCTCTCTTGAGCTTTTCTATCACCATGCATTTCGAGTATATGGCCGAGGACGGCTTCAAAACATTTAACATATAAGTAGTTTTAGTAATTAAATAAGTTTGATAATATAATTTTCGGCATGGCGCATGTTTTCTCAATACGGACAACTGACATATAATTCAAATAATATATCAGGCAAGGGTCATATTCATATTTATTTTACTCTAAAGGTTCAAGCTCTTCGACGAAACAGTCTCACCCGAGAGATATCTGAAATGTTTAGATTTCTATAGAAGATTTTTTCTCATAATTTTTCATAATTTTTCCAAATCTCAATATAATTCTTGAAAATGTTCAGCCATCCATCAGAGAGAGGCTCAATCAGAGAGACCATTATTCAGCAACTGTTCGCCTGCTTTCTGATTTACATGTATTGATGCTCAAAAAAAAATTCTTCATAATTAACATAATTTATTCAATTTAAAAAGCTACAACCCCAATTATATGAATTAAAGCCTAAACACATTGAACGGTGTGTTTTCATATGACAGCAACTACAATAATTTAGTTACTGGAAACAAAAACTTGGCCATATTTTAAAATCCATGACGAAACTAAATTTTGTAGTATGTGTAGTATTCGCTACTAAAATCATATGAAATGATTACAGGCTTATGGCTTATATATGGCTTAATGGGTTAAAACTTGAAACGCTAAAATGAAATATATTATATCGCACCCGCTATATTTTCCAGAAATTGATCCTTCAGATTATTATTTATTTCGTCCAATGGAATGATCTAGTTGATGAAGAGCAATTTTGTTCTCTTGAAGATGTCAAAAGTTGGAACGATTCTTCAAAAGAAATCGAATTATATCAACGAAGAATCGGCAAAGTTGTGGATACTGGTGGACAGTATATCCCCGAATAAATATGTAATAGTTTTTGTGTAATAAAACGTTAAAATTTGACAGTTTTCATTTTGTACTCCTAATAATTATAATTGAAAATGTAAACCTTAAAATTCAAACATGATAAATATCTCTACAATAAATTTTCTTTAAGAAAACCCTACACCAGGAACAATAAGTACGACACAGAACCAATATAATATAAGGATGAATTATTACATGGCAGTAAAATAAATTAAATATAATAAGTTAAAAAAACAGAAGGAAATGTATATAGTATATGTAAAAAAGTGTGAAGGAGTGAGAAATTAGGAGTTAACGAAGAGTTAAATGAAGAACATACTTGAGAGGCATTGTTTTGTCTTCAGTTAATTGATGTCGCA
The DNA here is from genome assembly GCF_030347505.1 of Rhynchophorus ferrugineus. Taxonomy (NCBI): domain Eukaryota; kingdom Metazoa; phylum Arthropoda; class Insecta; order Coleoptera; family Curculionidae; genus Rhynchophorus; species Rhynchophorus ferrugineus. The sequence goes on along the minus strand of NW_027472580.1, from coordinate 80,277,245 downwards.
CCTATTTATGTGATATTCTATATTATGGTTCAAGTTCATGGCATTTAAACGTTTTCTTATGGTTGATTCATCAACGTATAATTCAAGGCCAATTTCCGAGCACATTTAATTAGATTTCAGGTTTTAATTACCACTCAACTGAATTTAATTACATAGTAAGTATACTCGTTAAAGGCATTTCTAAAAATTGGTAATGCAAATCCTTTTCCAAAATTGTCTAATTTCAGAAATACTTAAAAAAGTATATTACTTTATCACGTACCTAATATTAAATCATTCGCAACATATGAACCGGTTTAACTTCGATGAAATGTTTTAAAAGATGCTCAGAAGATGCACAGCAGGTACCTTTTATCTTTAAATCGTCCATAAAATATAAATAATCGCAAAAAATTAATTTTTCCCAGCGAATTATTAAAATATATTATCAAGAGGTGTTGAAAGAATTTGGTCGATATGAACAAGTAAATTACCATCATTAATATAACGACCGTTCTTGTAAACTTTCAGCAAGCAGATTTATAATTTGCTTTCAAAATAATCAAATTCATTATGGAAAATAACTTCATAAATATTATTATTTATAAGCAGTTCTATTGATTAATATTGACTGTTTCGTGCTAGATCGAATCGAACAATCTTGTATTTAAAATATTCTGATTAGGAAGCACAGTAATGTGATCAAAAAACAGTAAGACTTGAAATAAAACGTCAACAAGTTATTTTTTTTAATTTAACACAATGCCCATTATCTCAACATTTGAGTATTTTTGTTTCTAAATAATGGTCAATGTTATGGACCGGTATCAAAAGGATTTATCATGTTACTTGTTATAATCATCCAAATCAGTCCAGTTTTAGAATATTTCTGTACGCTTAAAAATAGTTGACTGATTATTTTTTCCGGGTTGTGTTATCAGAAGAAAATTTTGACAACGATAGAATCTCATCTGCAATCTTTACCTCTTATATATATATATATATATATATATATATATATATATATATATATATAGGTAATATATATATAAATATATTTTAATTTAAAATGTATAATTACTAACATGTCAAGTATTGGCTCTCATAAAAGTTATTTATTATACGAAACTTTTACTTTATGTCTTACATACTTATATCCATTTTTATCTCTTTTGATCTTTTTATTGCAGAACTTGTCACACTTAATTTGTTCGCTCGTTGCAATAAACAATTCACAAATTATTAGCTGAAAAATATATGTATGTAAGTTATGGAACGTATAGGATTTAGAACGAACATTTTTAGTTTACTATAAAATTAGTTTATTTTAACGGACGACTAGTTTTATTAATTTTAACATAAGCGATATTTTTAATTCTAAGCAAAAAAAACTCATCATATCTCAGCAATAGCAGTTACACCAAAAATCTTTTTTTTTTTCAAACAAGACCATATTCTTAGTATAAGGCAAATAGTTAAATAAAAATTCACTGATTTGGAAAACTTAAATTGATAGAGTAATTCAGTGCTTATATTAGAAAAAAGAGATATAATTTACAGACCAGACTTCAAAAAATATACAGAATAAATACGAATGCCGACAACATGATATCAGAAACCTTCGAAAACCAAGCAGGAATAAGATATGATGAAAGTTTATGCTCACCTCTGCTTATAATATTAATGGAACAACTGATAGGCCAAAATACCTACAGAAAATCTTAAAAGATGGAATATGATACTAAAAGAATATGGAATGGTAATAAATAAAAACAAAATTAAAGTTATGGTGATGAGAAAGCGAAAACTAAAAAATATCTAAATTGGGGGTTTAAGAATAGAGCAAATAATTACATTTAAGTATCGGGATATGGAAATCGAAGGCCAATAGATGGAGATGAATGCAAGAATTGAACCATGAATTTGTACTTCACTATAAATAGCAAATATATATATAAAAAGGAAATATCATCCAAAACTAAAAGGGAAGTATAAAAAAAATTAACTAGATATTGTTAAAGAGGGATAAAAACAACAGCAATGAATGAAATACGTTAGATTCATCAGGGGTGTAACAAAAACAGAAATAATCAGAAGTTTGGAAAACATCTCAATATTGATTCTGTACAAGAGCACATAGAATAGAGACAATTCAGTTAGTGTGGATATTACAGAGCACGGACGACACAAAACTGGTGAAGAGAATATGAACAGCAAGGGCGGAGAGCAGAAGAATCTGGGAAACAAAAATTTTATTTTTCGAAATGAAACTGGGACGAATGCATCAAAGAAATGCTCCAGAAGAGAGAAAAAAATCCAGTAAAGACAAAAGCTTGAGAATAGTCAGAAGAAAATGAAAGGAATTTATACATGAAGCAAGAGAACATAGATAGTTAACACAACACACCTACACCACGCGACTATCGCAACAGTAGAAGAACTCTAATGACTGTATTCTATATCAGAATGTATATTGATACGACAGAATTTATATTTGATCACAAAGTGATGTTTCACTACGTATGTATTGGTAATTATCAATTATCGCCAAAAAGTATATTGATATTTTTTTCCAAACTTGGAAAAATAATTCCAACGAAATATGGTTTCTAGAAAATCGGTATTTTGTTAATTCAAATGAAAGACAAATGCTGCTGAAATCACTGAATTGTAAAGGAAACTGATGGTAAATGTATTAAATCAAAATTAATTTTTTTTATAACATCTTTATTAAATACGCTTAGTACAATCTTAATTTACAATTAATTTATTACTACTTTTCCTATGTACTTGGATTAATTAACAAGCAAGACGAGTGCGAGAAAATGCATCAATCTGTTTTCCCCAACTATAAAGTTATAAATATTTATTAATTATTAACTTATAGCTATAGTTTGTACTAAATGTATACACTTTAGATAAGTTCGTATGGTTTTGTTCGCTTCAATCTCCGGACATCCTGCGCGCTGTCCAGCAGTTGTATTGCTTCCACGTGAGTATGATTTAGTAATCTTCTTTCGTGTTTCAAGGCGAAATCTTGGATAACTTCGCAAATCCATTTGATTTCCAGGTCATCGTGCAGTTCATCGATGGTTACATAGCGATAGGCATTGGTAATTAATCGAAGAACCTTGTTTTAACAGCGCTGTATGACCAATTGATTTGAATTTTTGGTGCAACCCCATATTTGCACCCCATAGGTCCAAATTGGCTTTATAACTATATTATAGATCAACCTCTTTGATTTTAGATTAAGTTGAGAGTATCTTCCGACTAACCAGTCTATTTGTTTAGTTTGGTTCTAATGTGTTTTGCTTTTTGTCTAACGTGATGTTTCCAATTTAACCTACCGTCAAGATAGATTCCAAGGTATTTAGATGATTCTGCTTGAGGAATCGGGCATCCATTGAGTAATATAATTAAGTTTTTATTATTTATGTTTTTATGATTTGGAGCTAGTTGTTTTTGTATTTGTAGATTCTGTTGACTGCCACTTGCATTTATAATTGTGTCGTCAGCAAAGGTTCCAAGTAGTGTTTCTTTTGTTGTTGGAATGTCAGCAGTGTAGAGCAGATACAGGAGAGGTCCTAAGACGCTACCTTGTGGAACTCCAGCCAAAATTGTTTTAAATGTTGAGAACGCCATTTCGTTGCGATACTCTATATATTATTTTTCTTCCGAATAAATATGACTTCAGCATGTTGTGATTAATATGATATGATATGCCTCCGTTTTATGAATGATTTGAAAATGAGCTTAATTTTATATGGTGTAAAAAGATATACGATGAAGGTAAGAAAAGTTATTTGGTTAGTTATGGGCAATACTTGGAAAATTAATAATTTGTAAAAAACAAAGTACTCAAATTAATTTAAAGTATACACTGTCTTAAATATATCAGTAATACATGTTCTGATTGATCAAAATTCACAGATCTTCCTGGAGATGCGTGTATTTTAAAGTCCGCATTGATCTATAAAAAGGGCATTAAAAACGTAGCTACACTATTGAAGAACATCCGATGCGGCTGTCGCAGTGTTTAAGGTGACAGTTCTGATTGTTCTTAAGGCAAGGGTGCAAAATCCGACAAGGAAATCGACCGGCAAGGATCCCAGTCACGCCAATAACTGGGCTGGGTAAGACCGGATTCATTCTGGTATCATATCCACTTAGTTGGGCACTGATTCTAAGCCCACGTTAAGCAGTATTTCCTATCTAGATAGACCTTAGTTGGTAAAAAGGAGATCCTGAATAATATATTTAGAAAAAAACTCCTAAGGAACAGTAATTTTAATGAATAAAGTCTAATTGTAAAAAAAAATAGGAGACTATTTTAGACTTGCAGAGAGAGGGACAGAGTAATTAAAAATGAAATATTTGAATTAAATTGTCAAAAATACATGTCGACGAGGCCTACGACAGTGCATACTGCTGATAACGCCTCTGTCATCGCAGAAAACACCTCGAAGTCTGGAAGCGGGGTCAAGTTCAAGTTTATCATTTCCGTCTCATTAATACAATAATAATGTTAATAATAGCGTTAAAATGGTCGCGATGCATCACCGCACGTTTTAGTCCGCACCGATGCTGTTCAAGGTTCTTCGGCTTTAATAACTTTAAAGGTCAGGATCGAACGAAACTTTTTCGTCTATCAATTTAAATAACTTGTTGGCGGCTGTCTCGCAGCAGACCGTGGTGGGAATGGTCAAGTATCACCATTTTTTTTCGTCGTTTTCTTTCTGTTGTCGTCGTCGGTGGTGCCCACGCGGCCAAAAAAGCCGTAAAAATTTTATTTGGTAAATAATTTCACAACTGCAGATGGATTCCAACAGCATAAAACTTGTTTTCTTATATAAACTCAACTTTTTTCTTTTCTAAATTACTACCATCCGTTTTTGTTTTGTATATAAGAATATGAATATATTTATCTAAAAATAATTTAACATATTTAGAGAATTGAAAAATGTTTATAATCTATCAGTGGTGATCAAAGCTAAATATTTTGTGGTGCCTCACAATCAAAATCTGAAGCTATGAAGATTTACGCTCTTCTAAATACAAAAACTTAGCATTTCTATATTATGCAGTTCTTTGTGATTGTGCATAATATTAAACCAATCAAATATTTATAAGACTGGTCTGTATGTTATATCTGAGCTAGACCCCACAGTCGCACTTGACACAACAATTATTTTGTTAATTTGCTTTAAATCCACTATGTTTGCTCCGCAGAGGTAACAAGTTGTATTGATGAAAGATAACTTTTATTCGAACTATTATGTTATAGACAGTCAAAAAATATGTTTCGTAAATTTTGTATATATTTTAAAATAATTTTACTTTTTTGTATAAAATATTCAGTATTTCATATGAACAAAATTCCGAGATCTGCAATATTTTCTAACTCATAGTGATATATAGATGAGTTTTAATAATTTTTAATATGCTAAAAATGTTTTCCCCTTTTACGAGTTACACAATACAGTAAAATAAACTGATAGTTATTCTTTTTACTGTGTCGGTAGCTTTGATGATTAAAGATCTTTTAAAAATGAGTTGACCCTTATAAGTACGACAATCAATTCACAAGTCACCTCATGCTTTTTCTCATATCACTACATAGTATAAAACAAAGTCGCCTTTTCTGTCCCTATATCCCTATGTGCGCTTAAATCTTTAAAACTACGCAACGGATTTTGATGCGGTTTCTTTCAATAGATAGAGTGATTCAAGAGGAAGGTTTATATGTATAATACATGCATAATATACTAAGGCAACATTGCTAATTTTAGAGGTTTCTAACGTGATTTCGTAAATTAACCTATTTTTTAGGCTTATTTAGCAATTAGCAAAAACGCTGCCTAACCCTACGAGTTAGATCAAATTAATGTACTACAGTATTGTACACCATAAAAAGGTCTACAAAAAAGTCCGCGATGGTATATGTTTATCTTTTAGGGATAACCCACATTAACCATTTTTATTGTTTACTTTTTACGTGAGAAAATGGCTTATTTACGAAGCTATTTAATTTATTTAATTCATTAATCCTTATCGAATTAAGTACCTTAAATACAGTGTGCAATTAATATAGATCAATATGGTTCCTTACAGCATGTAAATTAAACAAATATTTTCGGAGATATTACAAATTTAAAATTTGCGTTTAAAAATGTGTAATGTAATAAAAATTGTATGAATTTAGATATTCCAAAGATAGCAGGAAATCTTCATAGTAAGTATAGGGAAGAGGAATTGTTTTACTCCAAATTTAATGCGTGCAGGCCAAGGGCAGTAATGAATGAACCAAAAATACTGGATCGATTTTAATCATGTTTTCATTGAGTGACATAGGCATATATATTTTATGCCCGTGCAAAGTCGGAGCGGGCCGCTATGTTTTTATATACAACGTTCATATTTTTTCTGTAGTGTATTTAATTTAGTATCAGCATTGCACCCGTGCGAAGCCGGGGCGGGTCGCTAGTATTTATCTCATTCACAAATCAGTTCAGGCTTTTTCGAAAACGAATCATTCAGAAACAAATTGTTTTCAAATAACTACCCATTAGTGAGTTGTGGTAGTTATTTAAAACGAATGACCAATGATCAACTGTATTAGTCATATCATAAAACTGTGGTCTTTACTAAAAGCCCATGTAACATAACAAGTCACCCTTGCAAAATCACTGAATGTAGTGAAAATTATTCATTTATTTCTTCATTTGTTGAGTCAAAAGAATATCACGAATTGAAAAGTAATAAAAGCGAACAGCCTTTAACGTAGAGACTTTACTCTCCCATACAGATGCCCAATCATATGGATTGGACATCATTTTGTTGGACAATTTTAGACTATAACACATAGATTAGGATTGGCACAAGGCTCAGGAAGTATAATTTATTGCTTGCTAAAAAATCACCATGGACAGAATTCTATTCTATTATCTACCCCCATGATTTCAATGCCTTTTTAGGAATTATATGGCTCGGTGAATGGTGTTAAGACGCAATGAAAGGGTGATTTACATGATGAGTCTGTTATTGAATGACGTTATAAAATATTTAAAAAATACAAAAAGTAAAAAGAAGGGACGCTTGTGCAGTCGATAATGGCACGTCTGAACTGCGTGACTGAATGATCCAAAGTACCCTTCAATAATATCATAGATCAATATCTCAGGGTTGCTAGATCCTCGTTATCGTTTACTGCATGTCGCTGCTGGCACCCCGCACGTGTTCAACATCTGGAATAATGTTTTCTTTGTAGCTATTTTGTAGGCAGCTTTTCAAAAATGTAAAATTCGACATGCCTCAAAGTTGCTACACCTTCAATAAGTTTTTGCTTTTTTAATTTTAAATATTGGTTTTGCTAATGCACTCTTAACATTGACGTTGAAATTAGCACGTTTAATTCTTGAATACAAAACCGACAACTGATATATGAAGGAGCAGGAGAAGTTTATTAATTAACTACTAACTTGTCTCTTGTGGAGTTTGAGCTGGATTTTCAAATTTTTTGATTATCTAAGGTTTTCTTTGTCAATTACATCAAATAATAATTTTAAATCCTTGAAACTAAAACTGACAATGAGTTATGACAGCAGTATCAGGTTAAGTTTCTAAAAGTGTTTAATGAGCTTCGGCAATAGATTTATTCATATCAAACAACACAAGTAATTAATAAAAAATTGTATATACTGAATAGTCTAATAATGCCACACTAAATATAAAACTATTGTGTAGAGCCTGTTAATAGTCCTTTACACTGATATTTCGCATTTGCATCAATAGATATCGCTGATCAAAATACATAAAACTACGTAATAATGTAAAGAGAGCAATGGCGAGTAAAATAATGGTGAGGTTTCTTAAAACTATTTTAAGAAAATAATATAGCTAGGTGGATGGTGATAGAACGAAATAAAACTAAGATATTTACAAAATGTGACCCTTATTTATTAGCAAATAAAAATATTGAAAAAAATGGATAATAGGTAAAAGGTAACCGTCTGAACTGAACGGTGGTCAATGACTGAATGATTCAAACTACCCTTCAATAATACCAAAATCAACGTTTGGAGATTGCAAGATCTTCGTAATCATTTACTAATCGGTGCTGCTCAAGGTTGCTACAATTATTTTAAGGAAATAATGAATACCTAACATTGGAGAGATGCTGTGAATCGAATTTCAAAGATTCCCTTAAGTCCAAAGCCTTTCTGTGAAAATTATGTTGTCAATATATATAAAAACCAACAAGACCAAAAAATCACTCTCCACTACTTTTACGAAACGAAATGTAATAATAAATGTTATTAGAAGAGGCACAATAGGAAGCAATGTCTGGTTACTATACCGAGTAGAGTAGAGTTAGTTAAGTAGGATTCCATGTTGATTTCATGAATGATTTCATTCAAAAATACATTGCTTACGTCTAACATAAAAGTAGTTACAGAAGAGTCAGATGTATTATACATTTGATACATTTATACATTTTACTGTAACTCTCTCAGAATTATAAAATATAATATTGCTCCCGCTACATAATAAGACCAAATAACGCATATCTAACCTTTATAAGCCATGCGACAACAAACATAAGGAAGTAACTATATTAAAACTTGCCGGTGATTCATACCATTTTTATATATGAATATTATCGTTGATATTCAAGAATACATCGCTTATCAGGTGGAAATACCTCAACAGAATACAATGCGTTCGTTGCGACCGTTAAAAAAAAGCTGCTGACAACACTTAAAATAATGGCTCCATCCTATATATAACCATAACCGGGTTATAAAAAATCAATTTCGTTTTGATATAAACGCGTCGGTTATTCTAGGAACAGACGCATCCAAGGACTGTCCAAAGTCAAGACGGGAATGCAACGGGGCAACGGGGACGAAAGGGAGGAAATGGGAGGTGGGTTAGTGGTGGCGATGGTGGAGGTTTGTCGGTCCCCATTGTCGTCGATCGATAGAAAGGGGTCCGGCGAGAGAGAGGATGGCCCTAGGACGGTGGTGGACAGAGGGGCAGGAAGGAAGGAAGGCCGGGGTATCGGCCTGCAGCGTTCACGCGGCCACGTAGGTCAGAACCGTACTGAGAACCTTAATTATTCAAGGGACAGGAGCGGTCCTGTTACGCCGACACCGTATATTAGCGTCGCAAAGACAAATACCGCTGCGATGTATTATTTAGTGGTGTGTTTATGGATAGTTGACGGGATAATGTCTGTGGCGGGCAGCAGGGACATTCTGACATCTCTTTGTACAAGAGCTTTACGGAAACTTCAGGATATTAACCTAATTACCAACAAAACTTCAAATATATTTAATTAACCAAAAATATCACATATTAATTGAAATCGAGGCCTTTGTGAGGGAAAATTTGTTGGATTATTTAATGTTGTCCAGTGGCAGCTGGAGCATAAGCGCTGCAATGCTAAAAAAATAAAAAAGTTCAAAAAAAATAATTATATAATCTCACTAAAATTCTAAAATATTTTATGTTATTTACCAAAAAACAAATCCGACTTAGCATTCGATAGCTTGGAAAGTAATGAATAGTGTGTTAGGCCTATGTTTAATATTACACAACAGCACGTCATTGCTCCCTTTTCTATACAGTTTACTAGATTAAAACATAAATATTAATAATCTATACACTATTTATAGCTCATCTATTATATATTTTTTACTTTACATTATACACTCTTAAATTTGTGCCAAATAGTGTGTATAAACCATATGCATGCTCTTAGAGTACAAACCTGTGAAAACTAGTTTACACATTTTGAATTAATCAATGCAGATTGATAGTGTAAACAGTGTTGTATAAGCAATATTAAATATATTTTCTATCTAAAGATTTCCCTCTACATTATTGCAGATAACTGATATTTTATACGTCAGTAAGATAGCAAAATGACAACAATATTCCACTAGTGCTTCAATAAATTAATGAGTTTTTGTCAAACCAATTTTTTATTGCTTCTAATACTTATTCATTGCTTCAGTGAGTAAATTAATTAGATATCTGTTAAACGCAATCGATAGTATCTTCACCGCAATGGTAATAAGGCTCTTTGGATAGTCAGTTTCCGTCCGCATCTTGCGGTTCCTTACGCTGAAATGGTCAAATTTCGTACGTGATTGTTATCACGTCCGAGGAAAAGGATTATTTAAATTCCGTTTCGTACAGCTACAGAATTCTAACGAAAAGAATAATACTATGAACACCGACGCGTGTATAAGGAAACTGTTTAAAATCAAAGAAGTTATTTGTACTTGTTTGTTGTTCTACAGCTCGGCTAAGCTATGTAATATTTCACATATTATTTTTGATACCTAGGTGCTTCTCTATAATGAGATAACAGAAATATTTGCTTTTTAAAAACAATGTTATGTACAATGTACAAACTTCTGGTACTTCTAAAACGGTTTTTAAATAGATGAACTTTTGAATTCGTATATATAACAAATGCTAATTATTTTTCAGAACTGACGACAATAGATATCATATTTCTATATATTTTTATTTATACTGGGTATTTGCATTTATTTTGATATCTATTGGTAAAAAAACGAAAGATCTATGTGAACTATTGTTAAACAATCAAACATAATTATTAAATTGGACGGTTTTGACAATTCTCTACATAAAATAGTAATATTCCTCTTCAAATTATTTAGTTATTCAATGTATGCAGATTGCATTTTCAACATTCATTATTTTCGTTGCTTGATTAGAAGAAATCTACTGCCGAAGCCCATTAAATAATTTTAGAAACTGTTGGTGATGTTGCCGATGGTATCATACCCCAATTATCGGTATAGTCTTCAATAATTTAAGCTGTAAGCAGCAAATACTGTGAAATTAATAATACACAACATGATTCACAATGATATACAACAATACAGTAATTATAGGATGAGAATCCAGTTGAAATTCTCGAAGAACTTTAACACTTTCATATGAATCTGCTATTTCCAGACAAAGGCCTGGAAATATGTAAACCATACGATGAGAAAGATTTATTGTCAATCAACTGAAAGTGTCATTGCGATCCATCAGATCAGCAGCAAAATGTAACATATTACGAGCTATTATAACGAAATAAAATTGTTACTGGAAATGTTTACTGGCGTCATTTGAACTACGTACTGTTGACAAATAATTCCTTGGTTAATAAAAACATTTTAAAATAAGAAATGCTGTCAAAACAAGGTTCTTCGATTTATTATAATTAATTAAGTTATTATAATTTTATAATTGAGGAATACATATTGATGTATTTTCTCGCACTCGTCTTGCTTGTGAATTAATCCAAGTACAAATAAAATGTAGTAATAAATTAATTTATAATTTTAATATAATTTAATATATATTTAATAATTTATAATATTAATAAATAATAAAGATATTATAAAAAAAGTGAGAATTGGACTTTCATAAAACATCTGAAAACAACAAAAACCATCATGGAAAATAATTCTTGATTACACATGAATCCAAAAATACGGTCTTCATTGCTATAAAAAGTCGTATTGTTGTTTTGGGCAAATTTTCAATCAAATGTTTAGTTTGATTCAAATACTCTTAGGAAAATGACAAAGCAAACATTTAGAAATATATTTATTCACAACAATAACCTTAATTTAAAACATCAAAATTGCTCAACATGCAAATTCTTATTTACAAAATTCTAGTTTCTTAACCTTGCAGTCGCAGCAGACTTTATCTTTTTAAAGCAAAACAAACATTTAAATTGTTTTTAGATGGAACTACCAATAAGTTACTACTAAACATAAGTTTTTAGCTTCTTTATATATTGCTTCTTTTAAATACAGAATATTTAAAGGACAATAGTTCGTTTCAATACTGAAGCCCTTTACCACATTTTATAGGTTGCTGCTTTGAATATAACAATTAAATTTTATAAAAATAATCAATTTTACCCATTTTGTATCATTTCAAATTCGGAAACAAACTACATCATTTTCAGATATTTTGAAATAATATAAATAATGTTTATACAACAAATTTTCTAAATATTATTTAAAGAAAACTCGTACTGGAGAACACAAGGCTATAAAACTATATATTTTCCGGCATTTATATATGGACTTTCCACCCCTATGTACTACAATAAATAAAGCAACAACCCGCCTACGTACATTTCCCCCTGTGTTCGATTTTGATTGGTCGTCGGGTGCTATATAGGCTACACAAATGAAGCTCTAAAATATTTATAATAGGGGAAGTATGTTTCGTTTTTGTTTTATAGATCAAATGAGTATCGATGCATTACATTGGCATTAATGGTCTTACGTAAGTTGAATTATTTTTATTGTAACTGTTTAAAAACCAAGCCTGTGTATACACAAGCATATTTTCTTATACTAGCATGAAAACAAAAAAAAAAGAAAACTTTGCTATAAAATTTTTACATTTAAAATCACTAGTTACCAACAGTAATTAATGTGAGTAGAAATAAATCCAAAAAATAATTACACCTTACCAATTACGGTGAGTAAGAGTAAATTCTATTGCCATGCCTTTGTTTTCAGTTAAACGTTCTAAAGTTACAGCTACTGTAGGAATGTATTGCATTTTTTGATACTTTACTGAAAATAATAACCACACAAATGAAAAAATATAATATAATATAATAATTACTGTCTTCTACTGCTATTTAAACTGCAATCTCCAGATTCTTACTTTTATGAAAATACTGCGTATACGCGCAACTATACAGTCTTATTTACAGTTTTTCACTTGTTCCCTCATATTCAGATATACATATTCGATATTCTTTAATTAAAAAAAAATATGTTAGTTTCAATACCTGTAATAATTTTACTTATTATTTCTACATGTTATTCCTTTTTTAAAAGTATTTTTCACTTACAATAATCACTACCACTCTTCTTCCCTGCAGCAATATTTTTAGTGAAATTGGCAACTATAAAGGAATGATCGCTTCCTATATTTAAAGATTGCTGGTATTTTTATATGTACAAATATCTACATACAGGTTCATCTACATTTTGCAGCTAAAAGAGCATCCAGATTTGTAAAACAGCTTACCTAAAAAATTAAATTCTTACCTATTTAAGATCTCGTTGAGTACTACAGCCTCTATAAGGTTTTGTTGATGTGCAGCCATTGAAGGTCCACTACAATAAGATAAATCAACAACCTTTTTTCGGTCTTCTTTATGTATCAAAATGTCAACAATTGCGGTTAATAATAGCTTTTACTCTCATAGTTATACTTTACAATCTTAATTTACAAATTCATTTATTGCTATTTTTCTGTTGTATTTGTATCATTGGGCAATCAAGACGATACTTCGTTGTGTACTTGCTAAATTAAAATTAAATTAAACAACTTAAGATATAGGTAAGAGTAAGTGTTATATATGTTTACAAGTTCATGTGGTTTGGTTCTCTTCAATTTTATGATTTGTTGCACCATGTGTTGCTTTCATGTTGATTTGGTTTAGTACACTTAACATCGTAGACTCATTTAATATCGAAGTCATAATTAATTTTCTAGTGTATTACGTATAAGCATTGGTAATCGTAATTTTGTTTTGGTAAAGGTGCATCAGCATCTTTAGTAATATATTCACACACTTGTAAAAAGAATGATAACTCATGATAATTCAATATCTCTTTCCAATGACAAATACCTTAGACTACTTCTTAGACAGAATATAAATAATAATAATTAATTCTTATAAAAATAGTATGAAAATATTCATAAATCATAAAATAAGGTAATAAATAAGCAATATAATATTGGCAAAAAACAGGTTAAATATACCATTAAAATTTTAATAAAACCTTATATGACTCTAATAACAGCTATGTTCTCTATACCTAATCAAAAAAATACTGATTTTAATTAAAAAACATTTGAAACGTTGAAATGGTGACCTTTATATGAATATTTATTACATATTCTTTTATGGTATATCGTTGTTCCATAAGAAACATAAGATTTTATATTTTGAAACATATTTTAAAATAGTTTTATTAGTAAATATAGTACGATGCTCATATAGTATGCTATAAAAGACCTCTTCCTTGAATCAACATTATTACTTATGCACATATATTTTGTGAAATGTAATAACAAGCCGATATTTGGGAAAACTAAACCTAAAAAATAGTATAGGCGTTACTACAAGGTATACTTCTAAATTTTACTGTAAATTCCTTAGTTATATTCAAAAGTATGTTATTCCTGCGAAAAATAAAAGTTAACTTCAGATTTTTAATTGTTCTATTGTTAACTAGCGCATCGATTTATGCCCACAACTTTCTAAAATTCATAATTCGAGAAAAAAATATTACTCTTAGTATCTAATGAGCATTCCTAGTATTTGTACGGCCCATATTAAAGAAGATATTTGTGTATAACAATTGTGTGAAGGTGCTTCTTTAAAAACAATTCCAACAATCGGCTGGTATAAGCCTAACAAGCCTAAAATACATCCCAAGATTACATTAACAATACAATAAATAAAGTAAAACATTTATTTGAATACTCGAACTGAAGATCCAAATGTAAATGTCTTTTATTAAGTTAAATAATTATATTTTATTTATATACAAATAAATGATTGTAGATCGGATTATAACATGTCATATCAGATAGAATATGATCTAATACCGATGTGTCTAATACCGAGGCTCAGCTGCATACGAATAGAAAAGTATCAATCTAAAATATCTACATTGTTAACGATATATGAGTGAATGATCCGCAGAACTAACAATAATACAGAAGATGAATCCACACAATATACCACATTGCGAACAAACGCTTTTAAAATCATGGCAACCGTAAAAGAAATTATTCATAAAGCTTTACATAATATAACAACTACCACCAATAGTTCAACGAACGTGCTATGTTAAGAGATAAAAGGGTAATGTCAACGTTATTAACTATAACATTCAAAATACAACATCAGAAGAAACGAAATCTATCAATGCTACAATGAATCAAGGAAAAATTCAAAATTATCTCAATAAATTCTTGAATTTAGTTGGTTTTCCAGGCAACTGGTCGCACTTTTTGTTTTAAAAGTAGGCGTATCTCTAAAAGTAGACAAAATATCAGCTCACCACGACTTTGTAATGGCTGCAGTCACATTGAGTCATAGTTCACATCAGTTTGTAGTGCAACGCACTACAAGTATGTGGCCTAAGTTGGAAAGATCCGTGCACCTCACATGGACAACTGTAAGTAGCTTTCTCAGGCGTTGAGAACTCACCAAGTCTCACCAGAGAGACACACTAAAATAATTTGTATTCAAAAACACTTCAGTTGAGACATTTTACAAGCAAACACTCTTGATTTATGGATGGCTTGGATGGCGCAATGGTCAAGGCGACAGGAGGGTCCTCTTACTTTTGAGATAGTCTCGGATTTAAATACTGCTATGGCAACAATGTAAAATCTAACAACGAAAATGATCCCAGTCATACTTGTAACCAGGCTGAGTACAACCGGATGGGATGACGTCTAAGTTCGCTCGCCAATCAGTAAGTTTGATGCCGAGTTCACTTTAAAGAGTAGTTCCAGTTCGTATAAGCCCTAGTTAGTATAAACGAGACTTAAAAAAAACAAAAAAAAACTCTTACTTTATGTCAAAACGGGTACATCTAGTATTCTATAATTTACATCAATTTCATAAAATATATTATATAAATAGATATTGATTTTTTATTTGATATTTAAAGCAAATATTCCATGACTTTTTAAATTAAATAAACATTCAGAATTTGTCAGTTATTTTGGGTTAATATTATCGATTATTCAAACGGCCACTTTTATCACTAATTTTTTTTACTTTATTAGTGGCGTATGGAAAGTAACAGATAATCTCTGTTGACTCCAACGACGTTTTACGGTGGAATGAACGTGCTGGCATGATTGCGGAACAAAGCGTTCGAACCATAACGAAATAGTTCATTCCCAAATAGAGTTTAATAAATACGGATCGTAAAACTCTTTCCCGTGACAATATATCACTGGACGATAAAGGATTCCATTCCTTTATCCCGTTACGGATTTCCCCGAGGGGGTTATTGTAAAATTGCATGACTCCAAGTCGAAGTTTTCCGGTAATTTCTTTAAATTTATTCGTATCGTTACGCCGAAAAAATAGGGACAGCAAGGACGCAAATAGATAGTTTTCCCGTGGTCTATTTTCAATTGGGCGAAAATAGGAAAATCAGGGCGAAGGTGGTATGAGTTTCAACGTTAAATTAAACTGTTATTGTGTTAAATTTGTGTTTTTGTGTGAGAAAATATAGTTTAATGCAGTAAGCGTGTACGGTATTGTCGCAATTATATTAATTAACCCACGTGTGTCATAAATACACATGCATACTGAAGTGACGCCATAGAACGACATAAAAACGCATCGGATCGGATTCAACTGATTTTTAATTGAAGTATGGGATAAGGGCTCAATCAATTAATAGTGAACAAATATTGCCATTTTATATTAGATATCCTATTGTCTGGTTGACGTATGAAATATTATTGCAATGCTCCAAGGTCTAAAACGGATTACCAGAAAACCAGACTTGATAACAAAAATTGAACGTTCTTACTAGTGTTGGGAACTATCGACTGAAATCGACTATCGACTGTTTAGTAATTGACTTCTTTTTACTATCGACTATTTCAGTCGCTATTTTCGATCAGACTGATTTTGTTACTGTTTACTATCGACTGTTTCAGTTGTGTTCTTTTAGTTGCTATTTTTGGTTCTACTGGTTTCATTCGACTGATTTTTAGCTTCCTGGCTCTGTCGTCCTAGACGCGACCTTGATAAAAGTGTACCCAATTTATGCTTACATAGATTTATATGTAATATATATATATATATATATATATATATATATATATATATATATATATATATATATATATAGTTTTATGATTTTTTTGGATAGTTTGCCTGTAAATGACAATATATTGTATATTAATATAGCAGCATTTTGGAACGATATTTTTCAAGATTGTTAATATAATAGAGTAACAAGATTAAAATTGTAAATGATAAATAGTAAAATACTTTTGACTGTTTTTATGGCAATAATGCGTATTATTTTTATTACTTTTTCGATTTTTGTTAAAAATATTTCCCTTCAACAATAAATAAAGCATTTACTTTATTTAAAAAGCTCTAGTAGTTATTGTGCGATCATTTTTAATTTTGTCATGAATTAGTTTATTTTATGATTAGGTATGAACTAGTTCTTACTATTTTCAGTCGCTAGTTGTTTGTTTGACTATCGACTGTTTGGACTGTTTTCAGTCGATAGTTTCCAACGCAAGTTTTTATATCTTCAAATGTGTGTTTTAATAATAAACCATTAAATATAAGTAAAACTAATATACTATTATTTATGTATTACATTGTTATTAGTCGTTGCCAAGTAACCTACAATTTGTCTTTCCCATCTTCTCAGGAGGGCCCATCTGCCCTATCTTGGTCTCTGGTTTAATAAAGTCTACGTATTAACACTATTGTTTCTCTATTACACAAGATCAAATACTTTGATTGTTTTGAATCTATGTGTGCTGTTCTAGTATTATCCAAAAGTTGTAACTTCGAATAATTTATATGACAATGGTGTTTCTCCTCATGCCTCCTTACGGTTCTCTTGATTTCCTGAGTGACGGTCGGTATTGATGTAAGTAATCGGGCCCGTAGTATCTGCGTATACATTCAAGACTTCTGAGGAATTAAGTAATACTAGTTTTCACGGAACATCCCCATAAGAGAATTCCTTATGTCCATATAGGTTACAATACTTGCTTGTATAATAATAATTTATTATGTACTGGTAATTGTTGTTTTCTTTCAATTAAGCAATACTTTTTCCTATATTTGAACACCAATTGTTTCCTTTTATTTTTTGCATGTTCCTTCCAGCGAAGTTTTATGTCAAAATTAATTCAGAGAGAGCTCTGTTGTTAAGATATAATAACAATTTGTTGTTAATGGTGCTGGTGTAATCTAATAATATATGAACTGTACATACAAAGATTTACTTTGTTTAAATTTTATTTTTCATGTTTGGCACTTTAGTTATTTTGACTGTAATGTAAGATTTTAATAGTTTAGTATGTTGTTTTAGAAAAAATTTCTGTAGCTTATGGACAGATTACGCTAGCCTTGTGCTAGATCTAAGAATATACCTGAAAATGGGAACTATGATTCCACTGGAAAAACTTTTCAATAAATTGTCATTTTGTTACTAAAGTATATTTATTTGTTTCTGTCTTTATATATTCGCAAACATCTCAATGTGGTACATATCTAGAGAGTCGCCACGTTATTCTAAAATCTATTATTTATATTATTTTATTGCTATAAACGCTTACTCTTAGTTCTATTGAGAAAAGAGCCATCATTCCTAAATGTTGGTTTCATCAAAAGACCAATTTAACTTGAACTGTGGTATTAACATAATCTCTGGAACTTTTTTATGCTAACCTTAGTGCAAAATTTCTACAATATATGGTGATGGAGATGGTCCCAATTTTACTAATAGCATTATCGTTATTACAAATTCGCTCACGAGATTTTTCATCGCTATTGAAACTGAGAATTTTGAATAATATAAATCCAATTATATACCAACACAACTCTATATTTAAAAAGTGCTATGTTTCTCTAACATTACCGTCTACTACTTAACCAGTAATACTAAAAAAAGATGCAACATTTTACTTCAGTCCGCGTTCTTCCGGTTCTGTTGGGTTTGACTCATCTTGAAAAATCCATATAGTCCATATTTATTTTGTCTCAGGCTAATAGGCATCTAACATTGGTCATTTGTGTAGATTTTGCTGCATGCTGAACGTATTTTTAAAAATTTTCTTGCAGCACGAGCTATTTTTTGAGTATTTGTAATTGAACATTACGGGAGATCCAACGCGAACAAATAGTTTTAAGACCAAATACTAATAACTGATACTTGTCAATCTGACCGTATGTCAGATGTTTTGTAAGATAACGTAGAACATCAACGATTTGGTACAACAACCGATTTTGGACAAGCTTCACGAAATTTGTCTTAGAGTGAGCGTCGACTACAATTAAAATTGTTGCATTAGTCTTTTAAGTTGCTGTAGGGTGATACTTTATCGCCAGTTCACCAATACAATGTTGTCTTAATAACTCAATATAAGATAAGTAGAAAGTTATAAAAAATAGTCGAAAATCTTCTCAAGATAAATTCATTTTTTGTCACTGTTCTTGATCAAGTTTATGATTACCAATGCCAATATTCCAATGAATTCGTTAAATGGCATCTGATCACACTTCCCCAAGGCTAGACATATAAATAACTACCCTCGTAATATCGAGAGATATATGAGTAGAATTTATTAAATAATTCTCAGAATTCATTATAAAATTGCATGACTTTAAACTAAATGGTCCCATTAAATTTCTATGAGTCGTAAAAGAAAAACTAAGCGGCAGATAGTGACGAAGAGGGATATTTCGCGTGAAACAGCGACCTTTGTTCCAGTTTCGAAGCGGGACGAGAGAAAAGGAAGAAAACGACGGGAAATTTCCCGGTCGCCAAACTTTCGGAAACTCGCGAAACTTTTATTTGCACACTTCTAAACAGAAATCTTTGTTTTTATTGATTTTTCATTGGATTTCTTTCTATTTCGTGTTTCGAGTTAAAGAAAACGTATTTAAGATACAAACTATTTATTTCTTAAAAGAGACTATAAATTGCGAATATATATATATATATATATATATATATATATATATATATATATATATATATATATATAATATAATTATAAGAATATCTATTATCGATAATAAGTTATTATTAAAAATATTTTATTAATAGATCAAATTAAAGCCTCTAGCTTGATACTGCAGTTACTACGACTAACTGTCCTACTACTGATAGTAGCTACGGATTCTAATACCGTTCCGGACATATAGTTAATTTATTTTGGAATTGAACATAACAAAAATAATGTTATCAAAAATTGTATAATTTATTTTATTAAATTTTATTTTATAATTCATATATTATCGAAGGACTTAAAATACAGTTAACTTTACAGCCGCAATAGTTTGTAGGTTAAAGTTGTTTTATTATATTAACGTTGAACTCTTTTGAAAACTACATATTGTATCCTCTGGAGGCCTAATCCACCTAATTAACAAATTTATATCCAAGTACTGCATTTCAATTTCATTTAAGAGCATTTGTCTTTTTATGTTTAGTTTGTTGCTGTGTTACCTTGTCAAGTCATTTTGATATTAGTGTATTTCACCTCCCTTTCTTCTGTTACCACCTATGTACATGTATCTTAATCAAAGCGTCATTACATCGTTTACCTCTTTATAACCTTTTTTTATCATTACTGTTTTGAAGAATTTTGTAGATATTTCATAGCTAGAAGAATTTTATAGGCTAATCAGTGTTATTTTGGATAAACTATAGGTTTTTTATTTAGGTGTATGTTTGTGTATGGTTATCAAGACACGAGCCATCAAACAACAACCATCCTAGCCATACTCCATGAAATCAGATGTCTTCTACTATAGTCATGATTCAGAATATAATTTAAACAGTAATTCCAGACTTATTCAGTCTATGACAGCTGTCCGATTATTAGTTTGTAAATTATAGCAATTTGAGAAAAGCAACTTTTGTTATTGTGAAAAAAATGGATAAAAAAGAATTTCGCGTGTTGATAAAATATTGCTTTTTGAAGTATCTAAGCTTTGCTTGAAATATATTAAGCTTCAAAGAATTTAGAGAAAAATACAATTGAAGCAAAAGCTCGGCATGATGCCGAGTTCCCGGACACTGCCGCTGGAAAATCAACCATCAAGGATTGGTATGCTAAGTTTAGAGGTGGTGAAATGAACACCGAAGACGGTGAACGATATGGGCGCTCAAAAAAGGTTGTTACCTACGAAAACATTTTAAAAAATCCACAAAATGATTTTAAATGACCGTAAATTGAAATTGAATGAAATAGCAGACACTCTAAAGATATCAACTGAAGGTGTACATCATATCAATCACGAATATTTGGGTATGACAAAGCTCTGTGTAAAGTGAGTGCCGCGCGAGCTTACTTTTGACCAAAAACAACGACGAGTTGATAATTCATGATGATAATGGAACAGTGTTTGAAGATGATCAAGCGTAATAAACCCGAGTTTTTGCGTCGATATGGATGAAACATGGCTCCATCATTTCACTCGGAAGTCCAATCGCAAAAAACATTTTCAATAAAATTGTATTAATATCATCATTATTATTTAATATATCAATAATTACCTCTGTAACGGAAATTATAGGCAAAAAGGGGCCTCCATTATCTCGTTCCTTTTCTAAATATTTTTATTAAAACCGCAATCAATTTGTGACCCTGATTATATATTGTTTTCGGCATTTTCAAACGAAATTATATCATTTATTACGGAGAGATTTAAAGTGTTAAAATTACGTTTGTCGCTTTTTAATCCGTAGTAATAATAATTAATATTTTGAATACCGGCCGCCGTCCGTTTGTCACACGTATGCAAAATTCTTTAATGCAATAGTGTTAAGATTAACCTAAACATTATTGGGGCTGTATAATTAACTATAGTTTTCAGATATACTATAATGTTGAAATAAATTATATCTGATAAAATTTTTGTTCAATTATTTTATTCAGATTAGAATTTTCTTGAATGTCAAAGACAAACTGAACTAAAACTCGACGTCACAAATATCCATGACGCATTATTAAAAAAACTTTGAGTAGACTATATGTATACTTTTGATGAAATATTCATTAGAGTCTCTATTTTTAGAGTTTGTTAATAAAAAATTGATAGTATATGTAATATTAATAATCGTGTTATTCCAGTATAACCCATAAATGAATAATTAAAACCGAAACTGATCGAGACGTAGATGCAAACTGGATATTCTGATTGATATATAAATCGCACGGACAAATTACAGACGTGTCTACCTTTCTGATTCGGCCCAGCTCTTGTCTTCTAACATATGAATGATGCGTCGAATGAACGTCAGGTGCACATTTCTTGGTATCGATCTCGGGTCCCCATCATTAGCTCGTGGATTATTAATGACCGTTTTCTTCGAATTGAATGGGTGGATGTCGGTGGGAGGAATGGAGGTGGTTGGTTTTGAAGGGTGAGGGGTTGGGGTATTAGTCCTGTGCATAATCGATAATATATTATTTTATTATGGTCGATTAGTTCCCCGTCCTGGGTTCTGGCGGGAATTGTGTGATTAATGACCCAAACATTAAAAATAGTTATAAAACGGAATTATTTCTTATTAATATTTCATTTTTTGCCATTACAATAAATAACATACAACAGTAAGGGTAATATATATAATTTCATTAAAAAATTAGGAAAACAATAAATTTGATTCATTTTTAAATTATAGATTAATTCAGAGAAATTAACAGGACCTTACTAGGTAGTGTGTACAATATGTTGACTGAAAAACTCAACTTTTACATAATAGTAAAATCATAAAGGGTTCTATATATAAATACACGCTTGGGAATACTGTCTGTCAGATTCTCAGATTTGTTTTCATCTACGGGTAGAGAAAACTCTTTATATGTTTCAGTTATAATAATTCAATTCCGTTATAATTTCCGCAATTAATGCAACAAATTTCTAAATAAAAATTGGTACCCATAATGAGCAAGTTCATAGAAAACTGATATACCAATCATTTCAACAATAAAGAATAATCTAACTATATTACCTATATATAAATATGTTATATATGATAATGTTATATGTGATAAGATATTTATATTAAATAGTAGAATATCAAGCTATACTTTAAATATAATATTGAACAAATTAATTGATCTGCCTATAAAATTACAATAATTTTATATTATAAAGAGTCTAAGTAACGAAAATCACATTTTTCAATAGAACAAATACATTGCACTGAATACATTGGAATACTGCTGTAGTAATAATTAACTTGCTAGCTTAGTTATAAAGGCGACGGGATAACCATCATGATGACGGTTCTTCCTGATGTAAAAAGCACGGGTTCCAGTTTGACTTATACTTGAATGTTTTCAAATTTAATTTGTGAATATTTCTGATTTTTTAAATGTTTGTATGTATTCTGGTCCTTTTTATGATATATATTCCATGATATATAGGCAGTATATTCCGAATAACCTAATAAGACTAAAGGAAAAGCTGTTTTTTTTATGTAAAGATATATCGAGAGCATTTAATTATTGATAATCTATATATAAAGAAATCCTGAAGGAATTTGAATGGAATGAATTAGATTCCAAAGTGGAGAGCCCAATAAATATAATTTAAAGCTGACCAAGAGCGGTGATTAGACATTAGATACTATTAAAAAATTAAATATTGCTCGAAAGAAATGACCAATGTATGTTAGTTACTTGAAAATAAATGTAGATTGGGTCATTAAATAGTCCAAACACACCTGCAGTAAAAGAAGAACTCTAAAATATGATAATAATATAATACAGTTAATGCCTATTAGAAATATTTATCAAGATAAAGAATGCAATCATCTTGGTAAGCCCAGTTTTATCACCCGCTGTAACGCTAATTGCTTATTAAATGTAGTTATTGAAGGGTAAGCTATTAAAATTTGTATAAAATATTAATTAGATTAAAAACGAAGAATAATAGTAAAAGTTTATAATTAATCACAAATAACATTAGAAAATAAATTTACAAGACAATAACATAAAAAAAACTAAATTACGAAAATAATAATATAGACTTATATATAACGAAATTTCTTGTTTGTGACTATTGCACAAAACAATATTGCGTACTAAGAAAACTGCAATTTGTAGAGAAAAGAGTTTCTCATAATAAATATAAATATCAATCTAATAATAATTTAATATCGATCATTTCTAGTGAAAATATACAAGCTCTGTTAAATAATC
This sequence comes from Rhynchophorus ferrugineus, assembly GCF_030347505.1. Classification (NCBI taxonomy): domain Eukaryota; kingdom Metazoa; phylum Arthropoda; class Insecta; order Coleoptera; family Curculionidae; genus Rhynchophorus; species Rhynchophorus ferrugineus. The sequence continues at coordinate 80,253,236 of NW_027472580.1, read as the reverse complement.
TCTTTTTATTCCAAAATAGTTTCAATATTATATAGATATATTCTTAAAAGTATATATATTTAAAGAATAATTGATTGAAAAAATGGACTTCGATCTCCTATGAGAGCGTTTTATCCACTTTTTCTCCCATGTTTTTTTCTACATTTTCGATCCCCTTCCCTTCTTTGCCGACCCTTCGATATCGCCGCACACAAAGGGTAGTAGCGCCAAGCAGCAACCGCGTGCACCTACGCAAGGGGCCGAACTTCCCGAAGCGGCCGACCAATAGCGAGCCGAGTTCAGCAACCCTTACGAGGGCGGGGCTGCGAGGGGGGCCGGGCCGCCCCAGTGCCTCGCTGACCGATACACGCAACCCCTAGTCACGTGCGATGTGCCTTCGTCTTCGGGAGGGGAAATTGATAGTCCGAGAGGGACAAAGGAAATTTAGCGGATAAGAGGCGCACCCGGATGTTGGTGGCGACGATGGCGGGGCGGCGACGGGGTTAATCCCGGCAAAAACGCCGAACGGATGGATGGCGGCGTCTTGGGGCGGGGGGTCGCTGATGCAAATTGACCTGCGAGGGACCTGAGGGTACGCCTATTAAGACTGGCCGTTTTAGAAACAAGCGTGGGGGGCGCGGGAGATAAATGATCCGGAATTAGCCGAGGGTGGGGGAATAGCGCGGTCCTTGGAGCTTGGGGGTTAATGAATAAATCACCTTGAGTAAACATTGATGTTTTGGTTGGTATTGGTGCAGTCCTCTAAGTTGGAGATTAAATTTGCAAATGCTATTCGCACAAACATCAACACGACTTACAAAAACATATCAAGAAAACTAATTAGTTCTTATGATAATATTAATTTCTTTGTTTACTACTTACTTTTTAGTTAGGGTTCTTTTTCTCTCAGCCTTGGAATATTATGATCAATTTTATTTAACTTTTCTCTTTTAAAATATATTTAATATCTTAATGCAGAAGAATTACATTTTTTTCTAAATATATTATATAATTGCTAAGCTGCTAATCAATGTATGTTCCATAGAAAACATCGACTGTGTCACAGAAATCTAGAACGAATTCTCTTGCGCATTTATATCCAAATAATCTACTATTATAGCACCTTAATCAAATAACCTCATTTTTATAGAGGTCGGAACAAAACAAACTTGCTTTAATCATTGGAATGCACTTGGAATGAATGAGAATAATAAGAGCTTACATGTTATATTATAGCATGGTCCTGTCTCAGAAATATACAGAAAAATTATCGTAAAAGAAAATAAGCGTTTGTAAATATATAATTGTAGTTTCCTAGTTCTTCTTACCGCTCCCATTATCTCAAATTAAAAGCGCCTACAACTACAATCGCAGATTTTTTCTTTGGTTTTTATTTTTTGGATTTTTATTTAGGCTTTCGCCTATTAATATAGTGATGTAAACTATATCGTGAAGAATGGTCCAGGACTCCTATTTGCGAACGTATCAAATAGCAACTAGCAATTTTATATGATGATACTACATGCCATATCTGCTGTGAAATACTTCACGCATAATTCCATTCACTGCTGTATTTAAACATAGTGGAAAAACCTTTTAACAAACATGGAATTAAATGAATCGTATGTAAATTCAAAATATCATGTCGTACTGATACGATTCGAGGAAAATGTTTTCCCAGTGAGCATTCTTTTGAGATCTGAGAACAGGAAATGGTCACTGGTGGCCAAATCTGGAGAATACGGTGGATGAGGAAGCAATTCGAAGCCCAAGTCATGGATTTTTGCCATCATTTTCACTGACTTGTGACACGGTGCATTGTCTTGGTGAAGCAGCACTTTCTTCAAATGCAGCCGTTTTTTCGGCGATTTTGTCCTTCAAACGGTCCAATAACGCTTAATCGTCCAATAGCCGCTATTGATGGTCCTTCCTTTTTCAAGGTAGTCAATGAAAATTATTCCGCAATTATGCGCATCCCAAAATGCAGACGCCATAACCTTGCCGGCCGACTGTTGAGTTTTCCCACGCTTTGGAGCGGGTTCATCATATGCGGTCCACTCGGATGACTGTCGATTGGACTTCGGAGTGAAATGATGGAGCCATGTTCACATATCGACGCAAAAACTCGGGTTTATTACGCTTGATCATCTCCAAACACTGCTCCGAATCATCAACTCGTCGTTGTTTTTGGTCAAAAGTTAGCTCGCGCGGCACCCACTTTGCACAGAGCTCTCTCGTACCCATATATTCGTGAATCATATGATGTACACGTTCAGTTGATATCTTTAGAGTGTCTGCTATTTCATTCAGTTTAAATTTACGGTCATTCGAAATCATTTTGTGATTTTTTTAATAGGTTTTCGTCGGTAACAACCTCTTTTGGGCGTTCACTGCATTCACCGTCTTCGGTGCCCATTTCACCACCTCTAAATTTAGTATACTAATCATTGATGGTTGCAGTGTCCGGAAACTCGGCATCAAGCCACGTTTTTGCTCCAATTGTATTTTTTCTCTTCAAAAAGCAATATTTAATCAACACGCAAAATTCCTTTTTATCCATTTTTTTCATAATAACAAAAGTTGCTTCACTCAAAATGGTATAAATCACAAACTAATGATCCGACAGCTGTCAAATTTATACACGCCTCTTTTAAGGGTTAGGGCTAATTAAAAAACATAAGGATTTAATTCTAGTAGCGCTATCTATGTGTCAGGCCGGGACATTTTCAATTAAACTGTTATATGAAATATTTGTGATTACGCTTAATTTTTTCAACATTTTATAAATGATACTGATTTCGATACAGTTCACAAAGAACACTTTCGTCAACTTGGGCAATTTATTTAATACGAACTGACATCGAACATTTATTGCATAACAGTTTTGAACTTTTACATGCTTTTGGTATGATTTAACCACAAAGTCAAAGTGCAAATATATGGTACACCGAAACGACTATTCAGTGAATAATAATTTTGTAAATATATAATTAATAATACAATAAGGAATCGATTGTTTAACGAGAGTAGACGGAGTACATTTTATAACGAATTTTTAGCGAAATCTGTTTAATAATGTCCAGACAGTTTCAACCATGTAACATATTAGTTAGCATTCATAATAAGTCGGTTCATTTGTCGTCATTCAATTTGGTTCTCGTTTTTATTATCTATAAGCTATGCGCAGTCAATAAAATTACTTTGTCCTTCTGAAAGACAGCATCTTCCACTGAATAATGAAAAATAATTTTTGGATAATTTTTAGACCAGAAAGTCAGTCTCAAAAGTACCTCGATCGAAATAACATTTGCTGGCGCAGTGGTCAAGGCGTCAGGACGGTGCTCCTACTGTTGCGATAGTCGCGGGTTCGAATCTTGCTGGGGCATGGATGTAGTTTATGTTTGTGATTGTAATTGTCTTTATATGTAACAGTGGAAAATCCGACAAGAAATAACCATACATAGAATATTCATTAGATAGACTCTAAGTTGATCACTTGCCAGTCGGTAGGCTTAATGCGGAGGTCCGTGGTTCGGAGCCCACATTAAACGATAGATCCAGTTCTGATAAGCCCCCGTTCGTAAAAAAGAGAGTTTAAAATATTTAAAAAACCCAATTAGTAACAATTAAGTTTAGTTAGTTCAGTAAAAATTACAATATAACGATCCAGAAAACTGATAATTATCAAGCAAGTATTATTATCAAACTTTTACAGTTAAGTTTATTCGAACTTTCACCGGATTCCATATTCTATTCATAATTTGTTGAAATGTATTACTTTTGTGAGGTCTGTTGTACAATACAAACATGTACAATACCGTGTATCGTCATCGAAGTCGCTCTAGCTCTACACCAAGCGCTGATGAATGAAAAATAGCCCAACTGAATATAATAATCAGCTTGAAATTAGAGTGATATTATTCACAATACATATATAAATTTAGAAAAAAAAGAAGCATTTTTGTAATAAAATCATAGGCATTGTCATCTAGCATTAATAGAAATAGCAAATGACCAATAAAGCATAAATGCAAATTTTAATTAAAAAAATTAAATAGAGAAAGGTTACGATTACATCTAATCAGAAAAATAACTATATATTAAGACTCTTGAGTAGCATATGTAACATTCGCCATAATGACTTTAAATGTGTCACTAGTCCTCTTACTAAGAAAATTCAAATTATTATAATAACATAGATGGCCAAAGTTGTAATAGTTACATAAATATGATCTGTTGGTTCCAATGAAAATAGAAAAAGAAAAGGACAAATTGAGGACGAAAGTCACAAGTAAAAAGACTCAGAACAAAGTGACGATATTACTTCAAGTCGTATTACATCATTCATTTGTTCAATAAATTTATAGTATACATTGTAATATGTACTAATTTCTGAATGAGTTGTAAATTGATTGGCAACTGATGTTGATTTACTTTAATGCCTTTATTGGGAAAGGATATTTCGTGAAATGTTAAAATATCGGCATATATGCAACTATAAGTTCTTATATTTCTTATATATTTCTGGAGTTTAGATTTTAATTGGATTTATTTATTTTTTATCGATGAAACTAAAAGTTTAATTCACAACAAGAAGCATGTTTAATTGCGATAAGCTAAACATGATACCGTAAATATATTATAAGACAAAATAAATGAATTAAATTTATTTAATATGCCTATATGATAAATATTTTCTAAGCCTATCAGATAATTTCAAAGGATTGTAGTTAACAATAGCGTAAATGTAGTAGGATATATTAAATCAGATCCTGGTCATTAACGATGTAAAACGCTTAAATAATTTATTTGTAGCGTTACTCGAAGACAGTAAAATATGCAAACCTTCAATTTTACCATGTTGTATGTCTATTTCGAAGGATTATATAATGGAATATTTGGAAATACTGAAGCGTCATACGCAAATTCTCGTTCTTCGATATATAAATTGGATGATTCCTCATCATTCCATCATCCAATATAAATAATCTATAAACTTAAACTATATTTAAATAAAAAGGAAATAAAATTGAATAAAATAATTTTTGGTTTTGGTATTTTCAATCAGAATAATCACAAATATTAAGCAGCGATTTGAAATTTATCAATACATGTAAAGCAACGTTAACGTTTGCCGGTTTACATTATAGGTTCTAATTATTATCACTAATGTTTTGAAGAATTTCGAAGATATTTGACAACCAAGCGAATTTTATAGACCGGTGAACGCATCAAACAGTATTGTATCTCTTTTTAACTAGAATAAAACGAGAAGAAAAATACGATCAAATTTACGAACTGCAATAGGCAATATATTTGACCTTCCATTATTATCGACGCCATCGTTGCGGCATCATACAAACGTTATATCAGACGCCATATGTGTTAAATTTAGATATGTTAAAAATAAAATAATTGTTACCAAAATTATTTTTTTATTCGAGCTCTTACCCAACCACATTTAACAAGCGATAAACGCAACGTTTTCTGGGTCGTTAAATGAACGAAATATTTTTTGGTTCGTTTTGGTTATTCGTCGGTTTCCACGAAACTGCCGCCAAACCGCTAGACAGTTTCTTTCCCGAAAGGAAACCATGCGGCTTCTCGGAACTCCATTCAAACTTGGTTTTTGATCTCAGTTGATACGAATCAATCGACTAATTCGCTCGATCCGGAACACTGCAAATATAACGTCAAAATTAGTTACATCATCATAGTTAATTGTGCACCGATGACGAGTAGAATCTTAACGAAACGTGCAATACTGATGGGAAATCGTTTGTATTCTTATAATAACGGTATTTGACGAAGAATATTGTTTTCTTTGTTAATGAGCAAAATGTTATTGCTTTAAGGGCTTATATTATCTTGGCAACTTGAAAAATAAATCTATTTTGGGAATTTCTTATTGTCTTATATGTTTGGCTGTATATTATATACGTATTTTTTAATATATGTTCACCGATTTCTCCGTCAATTGTGGACCGATTTTCAAAATTCTTTTTTTTTTCGAAAGAGTGCACTTCCGAGGTGGTCCTTGAAACCAAGTCTGGATCTGACGGAGGAAGGGGGGCAAATCGAGGGAAACGCTCAAATTTCAAAGACACGTACAAAGTTTACACATATTTTTTGGTTGATGTGACGAAAAATCTGAAGTCGTTCAGTGCAAGAGCCATTCAGTTTTCTTTTTAAACACTAACTATATCATATAAGACCTCACAGGTATATTATATACAACTGCTTATATGGTGTAATGGTTAAACCGTTCAGCTCCCAAACGAAGGTCGCGGGTTAGATACCCGGCGTTGTTCTAGATTAGTTAGAATATTTGTCAAATCACCTAGGTTATGTAGCGGACCCCGGTGCCGGAAGCGCTCCATATTTTCAAACATTGTTTCTTTATTCCTCATACGGACTGCACATTTACTTGGCCTACCCATTATAATGTTAAAAAACATAACTGTAATTTATTGAGTAAGTATCTAATACTAAAAAGAGAAATATATAATATTTTTAACAAAAAAATTGAACTGACTTCAAAAAATACATAAGAAATAAATTATGTACATAATAATCATTATAATAACTAAATAAAGATAAACAGAAACCTTATTTAACCTATCTACTACATGTATTTTATATTCTACTAAATACACACAATTTAGCTTAATACCTACCTAAACCTATTTATCTAGTTACAATATTATTTTTACTACTACCAACTAATTATTTTGAAGTCGGTGCCAAGCCCAAACAATATAAAAATAATAATATAGTGTGACATATACCAAAAATTTTATTACCAGCAAAACATATTTAAATTAATATAACAGACCTATAACATAATTTAATAAGTTCCTTATTTATTTTCGGTTAATTTTTTTTTGGTTAAAAATATTTTATACATTCACATATTGATAATATTATCAAAACGAAGACAAAAACAGACAAATCAAAAACAATATAACAGATAGATCGTCCACTAGATTACCTATGATTATCTTCCGAATTTCTCTGTAATTTCTATGATATGGCAGTATCCTCGACATTAATTGGTTTCCATGGTATAATTATTCATTCAAGTTTTCATTGGCATTCTGATAAAATTCTTAGGGACGATGAAAGAAAATACATTATCTCCTTAGATAATCGTTAATTCTTGAGCAGCATAGGTCAAAATGTGTTTAGAAGATATACCAAGCTTTCGATTTTTTTGCTAATAGCACCAAGAATTTTCTTAGAAGTTCATGATGATTTGGTTCCTTTCTTCAGATTATGTACTTATTATTCATTTTAAATTGAAAAATGATTAGAAAATCACAAAACAGATATGCATGTAACTCTAGGTAGTACGTAACTGCTTGATGTATGTTTATCGTGCACTTAATATAACATTGGTACAGTCCTTTTTATATTAAAATTGATGTCGATATATATCTGCAGTAACAGTTTTAAGCGGTTTTAGCAGCTTGGATTACTACAGCTTGTTGATTTCACCATATGTACGAAAATGTTTTGCATAGATGGTCATAGATGGACTAACCCTTAACTTCACTATAGCAGATCCACATTTTAATACCGGTCATAATACGTCGCAGAACACTTTTATTTTGCGTAGCAAGTAACGAAACCTTGACACTGAAACGGTTCGAAATCGAATTTTCAATCAAGTCTAGTAACGATTTTCTCTACCTTTTGAATTTTCCTAGCGCATGTAAACATCCGGAAACTGTCTGAAAACTCTTTAAAAGTTTGAGATGGGCTTTCCGTTTTATAAATTAATTTTCATTTTGACTCTGCGGAGTGCTCTTTATCAGTGGAATCATGGTCATCACAAATTATTGAAATCAAAACCAACAATCGGGATATGACGGAGCAGCATCACCACAAGCATCTAATGGGCTTTGACAGTAAATAAAAGTTAAAACGAACGATTAATGAAAATGTAATATTGAGCATTTTACGATTAGCATCTGTAAACACTAAATATAGTCATAATAAATATAAAAATATTATGAAATATAATTTATTTTAACATTATAGTATATCTAGTACATATATTATCGAAGGACTTAAAACTGCAATTAAAAACACAGGTATAATAGTTTGTAAGATAGATTTGTTTAATTTACACTTAACTCTTTTCCACACCATCCATGAGGTAGAGTTTCTAGGCGCATTTTTTTTATGTAACGGCATCCCCTGGAGGCCTAATCTACCTAATTAACAATTTTATATCTGAGAAACGTATTTTACTTTAATTCGAGAACATATTTACTTTTTTCGTTTAGTTCTTGTTTCCTTCCTATATATTTTATTTCTTCCGCTACTATCTGTGTACACCATTCTTTATAAAATTAATCACTGAATTCTGTCTAATGCATTTACCATATCTACAACATAGTTAGTATTCATTCTCTCCTCATACGTTGTAACCTAATGCTCATGTTTAATTTAATTTAATGAACAATTACAATCATATCTGTGCACACAAGTCTTTCACTTCCTACAATACCATTTTCTGCAGTTATATTCAATTAATTATGTGCATACCTTTAGTTGTTTTCACTCTGTCTCAGGAATTTCTTGCATTGCACAGCATTATCACATATCCTGAAAGTTTCCTTCAGTCACTTTCACTTTCCCACTCATTGTCTAATTTAATCACTAAACTGTTAATTTCATTTATCAATTACTTCCTCTGTATTCTCGTCTAATCGAGTCCATCCAAACCCAAGGTGTTATGCTTAACAATGCTTCCATACACATATCCAAACAGTTTTTCATGTAGTATCCTTTTCGACCAGCAATATATCTGTAATTAATTATTAATAAATATAATGATCAACAAAACCTAATCAAATGCTATTGTAACTTTTACCTTTTTCCATCAATTTTTGTTGTCTTTACACTTTTTTTGTCTTGCCAAAAGTGCCACAATCAACCACTTTGAAATATCCAAGTTTCATCATCAAGATACACAAATTCAAATAGTTTATCTTCCTTGGTCTTATTTTATGCCTTTAAAAATTTAATTCTTCTTAAGGTAATGTCTGGAAGTTATATTAACACCATTTAAACCCTACGCCTTGCAAGAGTGTATAAAAGGATGTCTTACATCCCTCAAAAAGCTGCATGTCCTAAATCTTTTATGCATACTTTTCAGACAGACAATTTTTTCTAAAATAATTTGATTAAATTATGTTTATATCGATAAAATATTTTGTGTACTTACTGTTCTTATACATTTCGTATATTTGGTCTCGAATAGAGCCAATGTCAAGATGGTCAAGATTCGTCACCCACTTTGTATGTAGAGGGATTTTCTTGGGTGAATCTAACTTATTATTATTCATTTTGTAAGCGATGTTATTCACAGTACTCACAGTAATATTTAGCGCGGCAGTGACCTGCTAAAAACCATTTTCAATAAAATTGTAGGGACTTATATTATTTAATATCATCAATAATTACCTCTCTAACGGAATTTACCAGCAAAAGCGGGCCTCCATTATCTCGTTCCTTTTCGAAATAACCTATTAAAGCCTATAATTCAATAATACTAAATGTAAAATTAAAAAATCTTAAATCTATCGAATTGACAATTTTTTATCGCATTTTCATCAATGAATATCGTTTATCAAAAAAGTTACATCACCTAATTCATATATTTTGAAAAAGTATAAGCGCTCAAAGATGTTTCAATACATAAAATCGAAAAATTGTGCATCGTTGGTTTTTTTTACGTGGAGTAGCTTTTAAATAGAGTTCGTAATAGTTATGTTTAGCTAATAGAACAAAAAGAAAAATCCAATGTAGTATAACCCCTTAAACGTTGTTTCGTGATAACTAGATCGATACCTGGCCAATGATTAAGTTCTTCTTCTTTTACTCATTAAAGGCGCGCGATGTGGCGCGTCTTTGTCACAGCGTTTGTTGTTGATGCCAAACAACAATGTAAATTAACCATCTCCCAGGTAGAAAAACGGTGAATGAGCAGTTCTTTGTTGGCGAAGAGACGGTAATTGACAAGGTGACTTGCGCTTGCACTCGTCGTCGGTCGGGAGGGACGGAAAGATGAAGAAGTCGAAAAAAATTGACACAAAAGTATTATGCAGTTAATTTGCCGTCTGTTCAGTAGACCAAAATGACTCGCTTCACCGCCGATTGCCTCCATCAGGTCGGCCGACCAAAAAAATAAAAATGAAGCAAATTTTAATTTTACTTTTTCTAAACGCAAACCGGCCATTGCCAATCCCTGCTAATCGACACTTTCGAAAGAATATCAATTGCCCAATTGTTTCGTGATTCATTGGAAATACATCTGTTCTACCTGCTTCCTCAATATTTAGCAAGACCCATATTTATTTTCATTAATTGTTTCTATCAATAATAGCATTTTTATACGTTTAATATAAAATAATGATGTAGCACTTATAATTATATTTATTGATTGTTGGAAAGAATATCATGAATAAACAGAAGACGTGTTGTGTCATAGGCATTTATGCATGATTCTTCACCTGTATATCTGCTATAGATGTTTTATTATATATTAGATATATTTATTACATTTCCTTACAACAATCAACACGATACATTTCTTAAATATTTGTTAGATTATAAGGATCCATCGTGAATATATTTCTTTAATTCATATTGTTTTGTGCTGTTTGCAGACAAAAGAGCAGATTCCTGTAGAATAACACTTTATTGTAGTACAAAGAATTAAGTTACTTGGATAAACCATGTTGAAACTTATGAAAAATAATGACATGAAAATGTTCATCAGTTAATATTATTTTTTGATTAATTAATCAGATCCGATTTCTAAGAAAGTAATTACAGAATGTTCATCTAGAAAAAGAAAGGCTCTGTAAGATGGCTTCTGCCAATATTTAGTACTGTTTGGAACAAAAATTCAAATAGCAGCCCTCCTATAATATGACTTATAGTTCCTGTGATTCCTGTTAACATATATAACTTAGACTGTGGAAACGTGACTGTGACTCTGAAAAAACGGATTTTTTAGCTTATAGGCCCACACTGGCCAAAGCTAGTTGATAAGATAATTTATTGCAGACATTACTCATCTTAAAGCACTTTGATTATCATACCTGCTCCATTATAGCAAATAACAGACCCAATGTAATTATAACATATTACATGATAATTGCATGGTAACAGGTTACAAGAGTTGTGAATACACTACTGCAGCTTCAATTTAGAGTTCTGCTGCGTCCGGAGTACTCTAAAGACATAGCGCCTTGCACGCGATTTCGAAAACTGAAGAAGTGAGAAAATTGATCGATGATTAGATAGTTGGAAAACCGTTATTTCGACACGGTATCGCCATGTTGCTAGAAATATAGAATTGTTTTTTGCCACTTTGACGAATTGTTGTCATTTCACGACTATAAATCACTAAGCTGTTGATATAAAACCACGATAAAGTGGAGACTCTCTCGAAGCTGTGTAACGTAAAGTGACTATGCGAGAAACGACAGTGACCCAATCTCAGTTGATTCGGAGACACAGCATGAGGACGAGGGGAATGAACGTGAAGAAAGAAAAATTTACTTTTAATTCTATGGAGTTTATTGTGACAGAATAACGCTGTACCTCATTCCTGGAAAGATGAAGCGATTGATATAAGGTTAGTGTGGATACAGATATTTATGATGGTGATGGCGAAGAGGCTGCCGATTTAACCACACTCCTGGCCCTGGTATGGCAATTCAAAAAGACAGTACGGATGATTGACAATGAATTTCTGCCTTAGGAAGGAAAAATGTTAAAGAGCGATGGAAAAATATTTTGATTAACATATACTGTTCCACTTTTTCTCAATAAAGACCTTTTTAAAGTAAAAAAGTGATACTAGCACCTAATAAAAATAGCAACAGTTGTAAAATACAATAAAAGTAAAGTTGTCGAATTAAGGTGAATTCACCCTGTAGAATCAGTAAAGATCTGAACGAAATTACACTAGCGAAACGGTGTGTTCTCGATTTAAGGCCGTAGCAATTTTATCATCGTTCCCAGAGCACGCATAAGTTTCCCATGGCGAAGACGCGAGACCGGGGAAGAGAACCGCGGCGCTGGAGACGGCGAGGAAGCAAGAGGAAAAAAAGAGCCGTGGCCGGGGCCGCAATTTCGAAATCGTGCCGTAGATTTTGCAAAGTCCCCGGTGTTGGAAAAATGGGCGAGATCGGATTTCACGGTCGGACGACTGCCGCCAACATTAATTGCGGTGCCGGTGGTGCTCTCCTTCTCTCCCCGCCCTGGTTCACCTCCGCCAACGCTGCCCCCTCGTCCCGCGATCACGGTTTCTGGGTACTGGGCTGAGCCAGATAGGAAACGACGCTGAAAATCCGAACCAATTTGCTGAAATCATTACAGGTGGCGATGATTACCCAAACACGATTTGATTGTTCAGATGTCCTCGTTTTATATCTACTACTGTGGCCAAAGAATGATTCGACTCTAAATTTAAATCTTCCGGGGATTTCCAAATGGGATTTATTTTTATTCGTTAGGTTGACAAGCATTCAACTTTTAAGACCATAGCATCAGTAGTTAATAAGTATGCATTTGGTATTATTTTCAATAGCATACGTTTAGCAAAAATGATCGTTACTCAATTGTTAAAGTGAAAAACTCAGTTGATTCATCCCATTATCATACGAGGGCGATATGGAAAATTCTCGACTTGTTAACTGAATACTGCGATTTTCAATAAAGATTGGTGCATAAAATATGTCCTCAGGGTGTCAGAGAGATAATCCGGAACAATGTTTTTATTACATCGATTTTTTTTCTTTTCTCTCAGAGTGATGGACATTTTAGCTTCTAATTTATTTAAGACATTGGAAATTCTTTATATTGTCTTTTGGTCAGTAAGGATGGTTCTCTAATCTTCTTCTAAGCGTCTACAAACCACATACTCTTCGACAGTCCTCACAGGTCTACAAGAACATTCAAATACCAATCAAGGAAGCGCATAGTTAGTGTCATTTGACAGTGTAAAGGTTGTCGTCTAACTAACTATTTAGAATAACGGGTATGCTCTTTTTTATAAATAAATTTTTTATTTATTTAAACAAAACAGTTTTAACTTTGCTAGTTTTTCTTTATACAGGAAAAAAAAACAATTGATTTTATTTTTATTTTATTTTTCTACATTCTTCCTTGATTTAAACATCTTGGTCTAGGTAATCACAACACCAATATTCCTTCTTATTCTGATTTTCAAGGCAATCGGTTAACAGAATCCTTTTTGTATCCCAAAACACATTCGCTATATCATTTACTGTCTGTACTACATTTACATATAAGTCGATAATAGCTTAAAAATATAAGCTACCCCAAAATGAATTTGAGATTAGGATTATGGCTTTTTGTAAATTGCTCTTATGCTAGTAAACCGACAAGATAAAACGTTTTAAATGAATCATTTATGGATATAAAATGTATGTTACTTTTAATAATAAATAACATTTGACAATGACTTTTGAGTTATCTTAGAAATGCTACACTGCTACTAAGTGACAATTTTAAACAATATAAAACTAATAATAACAATCGCCAGTGTTTCTCAAGTTCTCCTTTGGTATTTTGAAGAGTTTGATATCTGCACTACAAAAAAAAATCACTTATTTTTTCCGACACCGGCATTAATTAACAACACCTATTAACAATTAATATGTGCCTGCTTGGTCACCAAGACAAAATATTAAATAATTTTTTAATAATGCATCCTACTAGAATTTATTGTAGATTTAAAAGGACACTATAAGCTATCGTATCGTATAAGGCAAAAATTTACTAAAATGTATCTGTCCTTGAACTACTCTTTTGACAAACCTTTAAAATAGTCTATCATTATGCTTTAATTTGTAAAAGTTATTAAATATTGTAGAAAATGTATGGTTAATTTATGCTGATATTCTTATAGTTAACAAAAAATTTATTCTAAGACGACAAAACTGTCAGAACAACGCCATTTTTTCCAAATATTGAGCCTCCCTCCAGAACAATAGACTAAACTGGTATATAGTCATTGTACCATCTGGATAAGTTTCACTTGCAGTAAACTTATTTATGAATATCAGTTGCACCTTCATTCCATTTGATGTTCTTCCGATTATTCAGTTTTTAGTCAGTTTCCCATGGTATAGCCTGTTTATTATCACTTCTCAACAAATCATTTGAGAACTCATTTTCATTTTTGTAGTACGATTTGACCTTTGCTTCATAATAGGCCTCAATTTTGTCAAGTAGTCAATGAAAATTATTCCATGCGCATCCCAAAATACAGACGCCATAACCTTGCCAGCCGACTGTTTCGTTTTCCCACGCTTTGGAGCGGGTTCATGGTATGAACTCCACTCGGATGACTGTCGATTGGACTTTATACTCATTGGACTTAAAATTTAAAATTGGACATTAAATGTTTTCGTCAGTAACAACCTCTTTTGGGCCTCCACTGCGTTCACCGTCTTCGGTGCTCATTTCACCACGTCTAAACTTAGGATACCAATTCTTAATGGTTGATTTTCCTATGAAACTCGGCATCAAGTCAAGTATTTGCTTCAACTGTATTTTTTTGCTTCAAATTTTTATCCATTTTTTTTCACAATAACAAAAGTTGCTTCTTTAAATATGCTATAATTCACAAACTAATAATCCGACAACTGTCAAATTTATACACGCATCTTTTGAGGCTTAGGGCTAACTAAGAAATATATGGATTTCATTCTAGTGCCGTCTATGTGCCAGGCCGGAGACTTTTCAATTGACCTGTTACATCTTAATTTATGACTACTGCTCTATTGTATTTGCATTAACACACGAGCCTGATGAGTACGGGATTAATACATCACTATGCATTTCCCCAATTAAAATAAAAGTACACTACTTGAGCTAAAATTAAGAGTAACACTTATACACTGTACAAATCCATGTGGTTTAGTTCTCTTCATTCTTCTGATTTCCTGCGTGTTGTCCAGTAGGGGTATTGCTTCCATGTTGCTGGGATTTAGTAACCTTTTTTTATGTTTTAAGGCGAAATTTTCGATCACATCGTAAATCCATTTGATTTGAAGATCATCGTGCAAACTCTTCGTTGGTTACATAACGATAAGCGTTGGTAATTAACAATCGTAGAACTTTTTTTGGCATCTTTGGATTACTAGTTGGTATGATGTTTTAGTACGACCCCATATTTGCAACCTATTGATCCAAATTGCCTTTATGATTTACTGAATATGATCGATCGGCCTTAATTTTAGGCCAAGTTGAGAGTATTCGGTTAATCAATACAACTGCTGGGTCTGATCTACTCTGCTTTTTGTCTAACATGATGTTAGACTAGAAATGTTTTTCAAAGTACCGACGTTTGCTAAATCTAATAATTCATGGGTAGGAGACTTATAACATATTTAGTCCACTTCTGGTCTTCAAAAACAATAATTTTCCTCAAGTGTCAAGAAATACTACCAATATCTGCGGAACGATACCCAATCCAACGTCAACATTTTACATTTTTCTGAAGCGATGAGTAGTGCCTTTCCAATCCTATTGTAATATAAATGAAACATTTCTTTCTAAATACTTCATTTATTATATCTCATAATAAAACCAAACATGCTATTTTTTTTAACAGCCAGGACAGTCACGCTATATAATATACACATATATTAATTTAATAGCCAAAATGTTAGTTGCTTCCAAATAACATAGTACTTGAGAAATATAAATATTAAACCTTAGTAGGACCTTAAAACAAAGTGATTCAGGAAATCCAATCAGTACACAGGACATTCCAACCTATTCTCAACTTACATCAGACTCTCCGGTGGATAGCGCTGAATATGAAAAACAGTCGCAAAATGCACGACCAACATTCCAACAGAACGATGTGTGCATTCTCGCATGTTATCGAACGTAATGCCGACGGCGTAGTTCATGATCAATGTCAAGGAAGAAAACGCTAATCATGTAAATGTGTTGCATTTTCGTGCGTACGTGTGTGTATGTGTTATGCACTGCGTTCTAATCTTATCGCCGCGCTGCATCGCACATCCGCTTTCAATTGGACGACGTACGTAAGTTCGTACATACAAAAAAAGCGAACCAGTCGAAATTAAATTTGACTCGCACACGTTGTAATTGAACGTAGAAAATAACGATGTAATAGTTATTGAATTTTTATGCCAGCGGTGGACGATAATTTGGGTTAAAGACATTTTAGTATAACAAAATTTACTTTGTAAATGTGCCTGTTCTCTTCCTCATTCATTTCCACTGCAACCTCACTCATTGACATGTTATTAAGAATGTTTAATAGTGTTAATTAATGCCATTTATTAGGTAAAGAGTATCTAAAGATTTTGTTTATTACTTATAATATATTATAATATAGTAAATTATTTTTAATAAAAAAATCGAACCGACTTCAAAATATAAATAAGGAACTCACTAAAAGGTAAAAAATAATCAAATTTAGAATTTTAACAGAAAAAAATCGTTTTAAAATGAAATATATACATAATAGTCGTTGTAATAACTAAATAAATATAAACCAAAAGCTTATTTAACCTATCTACTACAAGTATTTTATATTCTACTATATACACACATTTTGGCTTAATACCTACCTGAAACAATTTATCTATTTACCCTCAACAATACAAAAATAATAATATAATTTTCTGACATATTCACAAAATTATATTATCAAGAAAACAAATCTAATTTTTTGCTTTCTATGAAATATATATGCGTGAATTTTTGCCTAAAATTAACATTTTCACCATCAACTACTCATCTGTGTGATTTCTACCAACCCGAAAAATGGAATTTGTCGATGAAAAAGAAATCCATTACAGAAATCGTATCACTATCCAGAGTCTTCATCAGTGAATAAAATATAAAGTTCTTTTTATATTAAATATCGGTAATAGAAATTAGTTCAGTTCTTACTGTTTCTTTTTTGGTCAGAAATATCTTTATTTTAGAATTAAATCAACCTATATATTAACCAAAATATTGCCCATTATGTCCAGTCTCGTTATTGAAGCAAATTAATTTCATCTACTATAGCTTTTTACTTTGTTTTATATCCTACGTGGGAACTAACAACTCACCAAGAAATGAGGAATTAAAATTCTACGAAGCTATTTTATATTGTTAATATTCTTTGTCACATTCATTTTAACTATTGATGCACAAATTCGCCTGTTTATTCCTGATATATTTGGTTAGCACTGTGTTAAGAAATACATTTACTAAAGAAGCCTTACATTATTACTGAAATGTACAGAAATATCTTAATAACTTTTAGAATTACCTCTGGTACAATGATATACTATATCTCCAGAACCATATCAATTATTATCAGTCCTTAAGCAAGAACAATTGTTCTTAGCTGTTGTCTGTTCACCACACATCAAATTATATCAAAAGCTGATGAACAAATTCTAAATGTCATGTAACAAAGAGAACAGACGATTCTTGTTATTCTCGAATTTGGTTGATCTATTTTGGGATGACATTTTTGCACTTAATTGGTCCTGTCTATAAAAAATGTAAAATATAATTTTACATGATCATAATATTCTTATTCATTTTTTATGCAAACTGGCCATAACTATTTAATAGTTCCAACAATACGAGAATAACCGAAAGTAACACAACATTTTAAATAAAACTGCTTAAAATTATATAATTTCGTTTAATAATGATTTAACATACTCAGTTTCCGTTTTAATGTCTTTTTAAACGTAAAATTTAGGGATTTGTCTTCCGATTTAAGATTTCCAGCCGACATCTTGCCGTACAACGTTGCCCGATTTGATTAAAGTCTCCTTAATGATTTACGTGCAACAGAAATAACGTATAAAAAAAAAGTTGGAGCTAGCGGTGCGTCGTCCAGGCCCTAAAATATTTGTTTATATACTTTATGCGAGCGATCTAACGGCCATTCCTGATTGTTCGATTTGGGCACCTTTAGATTTCTGAAAATTTATTTATTTATTTCGTATATTACACAAAAATGTTAGGCCTAAAAATTCTTCTTCGATATAAGCTAATCGATATAAGATAAGTTTTTTCAAAAAGGGATGCAAAATTTTCCCTAAGCCGACTATTATATAGAAGATCTATACAATCATATGCTTCTATACAGCTTCCTGTCCTAAATTCACTTTTTTCCTTGAGAACTTTGCACGAAAGTATCACCTAAGTTACTTATAGACAATGTCCGCCAATGACACTTTTCAAAACTCAACAACTCAAAAAAATATGAAGAAAAATATGTATGCTGATACAAAGGTAGTAACATATCAAGGATATATTATTAACAGTCCAATATTTAAGAATAGTACCGAATGAAGCGACATTTTTTCTTGTAACTAACCCCTTAAAATATGAAAGTCTAATGAAATAAGTATAAATATAATTGCGAAATTAGCTCGCACAGTTTGAATTGAAAAATTCGTTTACAGGAAAGGCCCCAGGGCGTTCTGCAACTTGTTCTTCGGTAATTTTATGCAAATTTTTCGGTCGGCGAGCGCCGAACTCCCTATCGCGTCCGATCAGTTTCCGGTTCCCAAATTTCGGCACCCCTGTCGGGTCCGTTCATTAAAACTGCACACCGGCACTCGCTTAACGAGTTGAAAATTATGTGGGCCCCAACATTTTGTTTTCTTATTGTACCCTTTTTTCCCTTGGAAATATATTAATTCATCAAGTAGGCGCGTCCCGAGGAATCCATCCGTGTTAAGTATAACTTAGCATCGCAAGATTGTGATCGGTTATCGGTAAAATGCATCGAAACTTTCTTCGTAATTATACTTCGTTTCCTACTACCAACTACTAAAATTGAACCGAATTTTATTTTTTTTTATTACTCTTCGTGAGTCCACAATCTGCCCTATTGGCAATAAGTATTTCTTCTGTTTATATTATATATACATCGCATGTAGAAAATCACTTCATTAAGCAATCTTCTGTATAAAATATTATCTTAATTAATTAGTCTTATTCTAATGCTTATTCTAAACTCTACATATGTCCAGTAATCAGATCAGGTGGTGTTAAACGTTTTAGTCTACGCACTTCACTATCACGTCGCATATTTAGCTGATTAGCGAGTACATTGGGATGCACTGACACTCTTTCGAAGTACTTCACACAAACACGTTGGATTGCACTCGTTATAGGTTCTAGAAGAATATCGCGTTGTATCACTTTATTTGAAATATAGTACGGAGCATCAACAATGGCACGCAACACCTTATTTTGGAACCGTTGAATGATGGATATATTAGATTTGCTAGCGGTACCCCATAGTTGAATTCCAATATGTCCAAATGGGCTTGAGTATAGACTCATACAGCAATACCTTGTTATCTAATGATAACTTGGATTTGCGCCCAATGAGAGTATGTGCTTCTTCCAGGTTAGGCGTCGATCTAAATGCATACCAAGATATTTAACATGCTCTGCTTGGGGGAGTTGACGATGATTGATATTTACTGGTGGACATGTTCTTCTACGCAGGGTAAACGTTATATGCGTGGATTTTGATTTTTTGATTTGATCCAGGTGGGTTTGTAGGTTTATTGATGCTGTGACTGGATCTTCATGGGATGCTAAGATTGCTGTATCGTCTGCATATGTTGCCACAGTAGTTATTTTTGTGGTGGGCAGATCAGCCGTATACAGAAGATACAGTACTGGAGTACTGGACCCAGTACACTACCTTGCGGAACTCCTGAATATATAAGATTTAGTTCGGTATATTCATCGCCTTGATTTACAATAAAATGTCTGCCAGTGAGATACGATTTTAGTAGCTGATAGTCCGGATGAGGGAGAAGTTTCTTTAGTTTAACCTGCAAGCCCGTATGCCATACTTTGTCAAAAGCCTGAGATATGTCTAGGAAAGCAGCCGAACAATATCTTTTGGCATTTAGGTCAGCGTTTATTTGGTTTACAAGTCTATGCACTTGTTCTATGGTCCCATGCTTATTGCGAAAGCCAAACTGATGTTCTGGAATAATTTTTCTTTTTTCTATTATATAGTTTAGTTTTTTTATGTATAATTTCTCGAAAACTTTCGAGATTATTGGTAATAAACTTATAGGTCGGTAGGAGGTCACATCTTCTGGTATTTTTCCTGGTTTAAGTATCATTAATATTTTAGCTACTTTCCAGATACTAGGGAAGTAATTAATTCGTAACATAGCATTAAATATATATGTTAATAGTTTTATAGCCTTTTCTGATAGTTCTTTTAAAATTTTGCCAGTAATTAAGTCATAACCAGGAGCTTTTTTAATATTAATCTCTCTCATTATTGTATGTTTAACTTTTTTGACCGTTAATTTCTCGTGCGGTAAATCCATTTGAAATGGCGAATCTAGAAAGCTAGTAATTTTATTTTCGTCATCTTTATGTAGCTGAGACTGGAAAGGTTTAAAAACATTTTTTAAGTGTTTTGAGAAAATGTCGGCCTTCTCTTTATTGCTTCTCGCCCAATTATTTTCGCTTGTTTTAATAGGTGGGTTATGCTGCTGGGATCTCCTAAGCTTTTTTGTTGCTTTCCACAACGAATAGTCTGTAGCCCCAGTTGATGTCAAGTTTTCTAGGTATTCTTGATTGCCTTGGTTTTGTTCAATTTGGATTAGATCTTTCAGCTCTTTTATTGCCCTATTAAATTTTCTTTTATTCTCTTCAGTCCTTTGCTGTTGCCAATTTCGTCGTAACTTTCTTTTTTCTGCTATCTTTTTCTGTATTGTACATGATATATGTGTATTTTTTCTTGGAAATGTTTCACTGTTGGGAGTCGCGGAATATGCTGCCTCCTGTATATTTTTTGTAAGATTTATTGCTGCTATTTCTATATCCATTTCAGTTTGTAACGGTAAGTTTAGAGAGATATTTTGGTCTAAGTTTTCTCTAAATGAGGGCCAGTTAGTTCTATTATTGCACAGAGAAGGGGGTTTATCTTTGATGGTAATTTTTGAAGAAATTGTTACTATTATTGGTGAATGATCAGAAGACAGGTCGAAACATTCAGAAATCTATTGTATCTGGTTTTTTATTTCTGTCTGAAGGTCAATATGTTGGTTCACCAGTAGAGATATGTTGTAAGTTATCTATCTTTATGGCTTTGAGCAGTTCTCTACCTTTTGAGGTTATTATTCTTGAACCCCACATTAAATGTTTTGCATTATAATCTCCTCCTGCTATAAATCTATTACCTAGCGTACTGAAGAATTCTTGAAATTGTTCTGCCTTGTTGTTATGTTTGGGTGGGCAATAAATCGCAGAAATTGTTAATGGTCCATGGGCTTCCTCTATGGTTATACTGGTGGCTTGCAGGTAGTCTTTGCGGAATTTTTCTTTTTCGAAATGCTTTATATCATCTCGAATTATTATGGCTGTACCTCCATGTGCTTTATCATCAGGGTGATTTGTATGATAAAGCTTATATTTAGGAACTTTCAAATAATTTTGGTCCGTAAAGTGTGTTTCGGAAACCATCATAACGTCAATATTTTGTTCAATTACGAACATTTTTAGTTCCCTGGCGTGTTGTTGGAGCCCATTGGCATTCCAGACGGCAATTTTGTAGCTATTGATTTCAGGCATTAGGCAAGTTTGCTGACGACGGTTGTGAGTAGACCAAGCATCGTACTCATTTGATCCATTAGTTTGGCCATCATATTTTCTAATCTTGAGATGTTGCTAGTTTCAGTAGGTTGAGATATTGTCTCTCGTTTTTGTGCTGAACCATTTTCAACTATTTGGGCATAAGTTATGTCTGGTTGACTTGTTCTGATTGGTAGTGGTAGATTGGTAGTAGTGGATTGTTTTTGTTGATGCCTTTTTTCCCTTAAGGCCGGATAGAGTTTCTGCTGTAGTTGCCTGTGAACTGCGCAACCCTTGTAGTTCGCTGGATGATTTCCGTTACAGTTAACACATTTCACTTTTTCATCGCGAACTTTACGAGTACAATCTCCTGTCTTATGTTCTCCTGCACATTTTACGCATCTATGTGATTTGCGACAGTAAGTCTTTGTGTGCCCGTGTGCTTGGCACCTTGTGCATTGTGGTATAATTCTTTTTTTATGTGGTGGTTCGCATTTAATAATATTATTTTCCAATTTGGTGATTTCATACACCGCCTTATTATTTCCATTAGGTTTTATATCTATATAAAACATAGGCAGAGGTTTTTTTGTCGTGTGATGTCGTATATTGTGAATATTTACGACCTCGTGGCCTTTTTCAGCTAGTGCTACCTTGATGGTGTTAAAGTCCGTCCCGTGATGTAATCCTTTTAATACGAATTTAAATGTTCTCTCGGATTTTGGCCTGAATGTATGGTATTGGATGTTTCTTTCATCTAATTCTTTTATAAGAACTTTAAAGTGATCCGCTTCGAACAATTGGATTTTAATTGTTTCATAGCTCACTGTTTTAATTGTGTAGTTCGTAGTAATGGTTTTCAATAGGTCATGGATGTTTTTTATTATTCCTACCTTATAGACTGTTATTGGTGGTGGTTTGGGAACAACTTTTTCAGGGCTTGGTTGTATGTTCTCTTCAATTTCTTCCGACAGGTTACTAAAACTGTTTTTTGTCTCTATCGGTTTCTGCAGCCAATAGTCACTGATTCTTGTTTGTTTCCTCGCGATTTCTTCTTCTGGACTTCTCAATCGTTTTTTGTTAATGACTGTAGTCCATTCTGATGGTGGAGTTTGCGTTATTGCTGTTTGTTCTAATCTTATATCAAAGTGTGCAGGTGATTTGGTTGAATCGCTATGGTTTGCCATTTTTTAATTTTTAATATTTTATTTAATTTTCTTCCAGAGGATAAAAAAAAATAAAATAAATACATTGTTTATTTCACGCACTTCATTTTTCACTTACGTTATTTTAGCACTAGTTTTTTACTATAAATACTATAAATGAATTTCAAAAGGACTGTTGTAAAATAAGATGAAATAATTTTAAACACTAATAAAAATGAGATGCAGTCCTTTTGTCTGGTGACGTAAACACGTATACACTACACTTTAGGTCCACTGAGAGACGGATAGCCGCATCTGTTATGCGTTTTTAACACTCGATTAAATAACCGTAATAAAATACTGGGTTTTTTTAAAGAAAGGTATCTTTTTTTGCTTGGACCGTATTGAAAATACGTCTTCACCCTAAGAAGGTTGGAACGGAACTAGGAATGTTATTAAAGCTCTAATTATTATAAGTGATGTTTTTAAAATAATGTTGAATTCTTTCATGACTGTTTAAGATGCCGTCTATTTGTCAGTGACAAATACCAAATCACCCTGATAAGTTATACAAGTTATTATAAAAAAGATATGATAGTTGTTTAGGAAAAATCTTCTCTAAATGAGGTAGATTTTAAATCAATTAGTAAAATTAGTTGCTGAGTTAATAAACACAATTGCTTATAAGAAATCAATTCAAGACAAACGAGATTCACCAGATAGCAATATATCCAAAAGAAGATACAATAATTAAGTTACAATACTGTGAATATATAGATATAAAAAATGATCGGTGTGGACGTGGATTGCATTTTATTTCTATCTCATATAATCCATTTTTAACATAACGGCGTTATGTACAACACTGTGGATATCATCATGATTCGGACGCTGAATCATTCCCGTCGAGGTACAGTAAGTGCACGAAAAAATCATGAAATTTAACCATTGTAGACGTTTTATGATATTTTATTAAATTTCAGATAAATATTATTTATAAAACAATTCATAGGTACTCATAAAATCAACATAGCCGAGACCATCACTCTAATTCAATCGGATCTATGTGGAGTTTTTGCAAATTCTTCACGGACTAGATTCGTAAAGTGTCTGAATTGTTTACAATGGAATATTTTCCCATTATTATGCTAAAATATTCACCATAACGGTTCACTTATGTTGATGTCTGGCGATTGTACTAGCCAAGAAAGATGCTTGATGATATTCTGGTGCTTCTCAAACCAAGACTCGACTTTTTTGCTATCTTGGAGTATGGTAGTGATTAGCAGTAATATGCTAGTCATAGTAAGAGATTGATCAATGTAGGGTGTCAAAAGATTAATTTGTAGTAATCCAGCCAGTGATGCGAATGAAAGGATTAGGTGAATATAACGATATTGTCGCTCAAATAATAAAGGAACCTCCGCCACGCTTGACAGTGATCAGTCAAGCAGGCCGTCTGAATCGTCTTCTTTTACATTTTTACATTCTTACAATCACCTAGTGCACAAATTGTACGATAGTTATGTCAGTTCTTGCACAGCTTAGCGTTGGCTTCTGTTATAGAGGATTTCGCAACGGTAGCCCTTCCTAGTATCTTAGCTTTCTGAAGCTCAGGCAGTACTATTTTAATTGACACAGATTTACTCAAGTGAGTGTTTAATTATGCTGACACTTTTATCGCGGTAGTCTGGCCACAATCTTCTTTATATTCGTCGGTCTCTGTTAATTAACTTTGGGTTTTTTTATTAACTTTAGCGCTGCAATACTAATCAATTTAGTGGTACAATTCATATCTGTTGAATATGACTAGATATTTGTTACGAAGCATAAAGACATAACTAAATAATTGAAATAATTAGATATTTTGTTATATCTGATCTGGTACATACATCGGGTCTTTATGCATCTTTCTTCAACATAGTATATAAAATGTCAGATTTCGAAAGCCGAATTTACACTCAACTATCACTACTTCAGGATGCAATGTCTTTATTACCACCATATGTGTTGTTAGATAATTACAAAATTAAAACTCTGAGTGAAAAAAATCTGCGACTAAAATCGATGCTCTAATTTTAAAACATTGATTTTAACAGATTTTCTAACTTTAAACTTAACACTATGCGTGAAGTACTTAAGTGGAGATCTAACACTAGCATACCAAATAAGATAAACTGTTGTAGGATATACTCTTTAAAAAAGGTAACAGCAGATGGTTCAGCCTAATAACTTCCTCAAGATTTATTCTATAGAAGATCGAACTATTAAACTGGTGTTTTTATTTTGCTAAAATAATATTAGTTGATTTAACAAAATTCAATATGCAATGAAACAAAAAGATTATTATTTTTTAAGGACTTAACATCAAAAGAAATTTATGAGACCTTTAATAGAGTAGAAGAAACTTGAGATAGCTTAACTTAACTTTTGAGTTATGACATGTATTAATACCAAAAATTGTAGCAAAAATGCAGAACATTATAGTGGAAACTTCTCTTTAACCCAGAAAATGTATGCAACTTTGTATCTGATTCTCTGGACTTCCGATGCACAACATCAACCACATTCGATAACACTGAAATAATAAATAAAATAATTAAATAATTCTAATAAGAATTCGAATTCTAATAAGAATGGATGTACTTATGCGTTATGATCCTGAATCAAAATAAAAAAGGATTGAAATAAGTTTGATACTTCGAAGACAGTTTGAATCCAGAAATTAACCAAGAAATTATTAACATCAGGTTTTCTTTTGGATTCTGAAGAGAATTTTGTTCACAGATAATTTATAGAAAAAATGTTTAACAATTCAAAATCCTTCTACACAATTCGAAAAGTCATCGCGAAAATCATTGAAAGAAAGGACAAATAGTTGCCACATGAACCACAATCGCTAGATTTAGATCCTCCTTACCGCTCTTATATACTGAAATATTATTTCCACCAAATGAAGAGATAATGTCATGTAGTACCGACAAAACTTAATGATGCTTGGTTGGCGCAGTAGCAGAGGCGACAGGACGGTCCACCTACTGTTGCGATAGTCGCGGGTTCGAATCCTGCTGGGGCATGGTCGTAAATTATGTTTGTGATTGCTTAACATTTGTGATTGTCCTAGACAAGAGTGCAAAATCCGACAAGAAATAGGATTCCAGTCACGCCACTAACCGGGCTGGGTAAGACCGGATGTCTTCTGGGATGAAGTCTAAGTTGGTCACTCGCCAGTCGGTAGGCTTAATGTCGAGGACCGTTGTTCGGAGCCCACGTTAAACTGTAGGTCCAGTCCAGATAAACTCCCAGTTGGTCAAAGGAGACTTAAAATATTTTAAAAAAACTTATTGATATATGATATATCTATAAATATAAATTCATTCAGGACAATAGCTATAATACAAATTCAACGTACTATAATTAAAAACATGTTTGGCCTAGACAGGTTGACTTAAAGGCTACAAAAACGTGTTTAATTTATTTTTTTCTAAATTAAAAGGCTACTCCGAACTATCGTTGTCTACCACGTGTTTATAATTGACCAATTAAACATTTTTTTGCGATGAATTGCAGAAATATATTACCGTTCGTGTCGTGTGGACTAATCTAAAGTCGTAATTATTACATGTAAATATGTTTTAACTCCGTTGAGCAATAAGAGAAACCATAAAAATAAACGTTCAGTATGAGGATCATAGGATTCCAAGTATGTTCGCCGCTTATTTTAAAATACTTGATAACGAGGCTTACTAAATATCTACATAACCGCGAAAATAAGCATACATATATCGATAGATAGACTAAAAATCGAATATTTAAATAGCCAAATTATAAGGCGCGTATGTAATTTTTGACAGCGCTAGATATTTTTTTAAATATGCACTTTTTAGGATACATATACAGATAACTTAAATTCTGTGATAACGATGAATTGAGTAGTTTGATCGAAGATTACTTAATTCCTAGGATTTCTATCAGTTGCTTTTGTAATTATGTACAAACAGAATTGCATATAAGTGGTACCAAATATGGAACCCATATCTTTTTGAACTATTATATAATAATTTATATTTATATGAAATACAAATAGTATCACTCTGTGGCATTAACAACATTTTTTTAAACAATATTTATCATTTAATTCAATTATGAAAATAAAGGAACACAGGGAAATATTTATAATGCCGTATGTATCAATTATGTGATAGCTAGGTAGTGGAATAAAGTAGCTTTCAAAGGTAAAATATAAAAAGTTCACTTGATGTGTCTCTTAATATAAACAAAATAGAAACATTCCAATACCTAATAATAAGTAATAACTTCCATAAATAAGGCCACTTGGAAGAATCAAAAATTCGACATGGGTTCTACAAAGTTATCAGAAACATACACAGATTGCTTGGTAAGCGCGGTGGTCAAGGCGACAGACTTTATATTTAAATATTTAAATATGTTCCTACTGTTGCGACTGTCTCGGGTTCGAATCCTGCTGGAGCATGGATGTACTTTATGTTTGTGGTTGTAATTGTAAATGTTTTTTGTAATTGAAAATGGACAACAGTGGAAAATCCAACAAGTAATAGCCATCCCAGTCACGCCATTAATCAATTAATCGTGCGGGATGAGACCGAATGTCTTCTGAGATGGTCTCTAAGTTGGTCACTGGCGAGTCGGTAGACTTAATGACCAGGACCATGGTTTGGAATCCACGTTAAACAATAGCTCCAGTCCAGATAAACCCTTGCGGGCAAAAAGGAGACTAAAATATTTTTCTATTAATTACATCTTACACTAAATATGTAAATATTAGTTAACGTTTGTTTAAAATATTTTCTAAATAAATAAAATAACAACATGTAATGTGACAATTGATAACTCATTTTATAATTGTACATTAATTATTGTCGTAAATATTATAACATAAAAATCTATAAAATAGGTCCAGGGTAGTAGTTACATGTTACTATTTTAATTACGGGACCTCCTTTTCTTTTTTTATGTATTTTTATAGGTGTTTAATTGAATCCTATCCATAAAATATGTAGCCATGCAACATTTTTCATTTTTTCACTTTGCAATCCTGTTTACCTTTTTCATCCACCAGAACAAGCAACACCTAATTATTACTTTTCTTATTAAATTTCCCTCCTCCAGATCTTGAAAACAAGTAACGGTTTTTAAAAAGAGTGACATTTGCTGGCCTAACATTTTATTAGGAATATCCTTTAAATTTGCTTTGGCACATACTTTGGGCAATACATACAAAATTCTAGAGATGGCGTCAAAAACATATGAATTGAAACAAGTTCCTGGTATCGTAAGACAACATTTGTAATACTGGCGAGCTTTGATAAATTCTGTATTTATATGTGTTAGGAACTGTTATGGAAGACATGGTTGATAATGTAAAGGCTTTTGTAGATTGATTGCCAGTTACTACATCGCTTGTAAAAAAAAAATCGTAAGTTTTCTAAACCTCCTTCTGAACATCCTCTTCACGTGATCTTTCAGATAAAAAATTGTTGATAATGAGGCTTTTGAATGCTGAGACGAAATGGTCAGGTGTCGGAGAAACTTCTTTAATCCCCAAGCTCCTAATATTTCCAAAAAATTTTCCAAACTATCCTATTGAAATGGAAATTATTACGAATTTTCTCTTCTGTAGTACTAGGTATATACTATTTATTCTATTAACTTCTTTAGAAACAGATACTACTTGTTTGTATAAATGCCGGGCTTTTTGGAGTTAACTTAAGTGGTCGAGTAAAACTAACTACAGTTAGTATCTAACCTCTATATTCTAGAAAATAAAAATTATAAAAATACCTTTTTGGTGTTGTATGGTCTAGCTCCTAACTGACTGAAGTTGAAGGCGCAAGTAAAAAAGTTTTACAATATTTATGTTGAAAATGGGAACTGCATCTTTGTTAAACAGTGGTCGGCCACATTTGGGCCTATAATCTTCTGCACTAGAATGCAAAGAACAAACCCTTATATGCATATACAAATACTTCTAAGAGATTCCTTTAAGTTTATCGTTGTTTACCTTATCAAGCCATATCTTAGCCCTTAAAGCAAAGCTCATGGGAAAACGATGCATTCTGTTAGGACCATAAAACATTGTAATATTAGCACAATGAAATCGAGTCTGTATATTTTGTGGTTAGAACCTTTACTTGACAAACGCTCACGTTATATTCTATAACATTTATAATTCAAATCGAAAGAAAAAATCTGTAATCTTTTTATCGACGGCCTTCTGGTGGTATAGCAGTACACTGAGAACATGGTAAAGGTGAGCCCATTTAAGTTACCATTCTATGTGTCAATGTTTTGTGACTGAATATTGTGAGAAGTATTCATTCGGTATTCAGTCAAAGTAAATAGGACCATGTGCCGATTCTCTCTTCTTTTCTATCTTGAACTAGCTTCGCTTTCAAAATCGTAAACACAAATATCTATTTTAGATAAAACGGAAAATCATACACTTAACATATTTCGCCAGTCCAATTCATTGTTCTCGATGTACGAGTTATTCAATCAACTAATGAATAAATAAAACAATAGTGACAGTGCGTATCATTATGACATATACGTATTTTATCAAATATTAAACACTAAAAGGCAAATATATTTCGTGTTAATTTTCTGTTGGTTCACTGTTGATGAATCATATTTGAACAGACTTTAAACTTGTAAATAATTTATAATGACGCTTGATTTATGGAGAGTTGGGAACCACATGCATTTTTTAATTAATACGATAAGGTATTTATTTTTATTAATAATGAACCTTCTCTAATTATATAAACAAATCAAACAATTTATCATTGCTATCGTATAAAACTGGAAATAAACAGAATATGTTGTTTATTAGAAGAAAAATTCATAGAATTCTAATATTTCTGGTATGTTTTTCTCCCGCTTCTGCATTATTTCATTGTGAAGTACAAATGTGGTTGGAGAGCACTTGGTTTTAACGTCTTAGATATAGAAATTTGAAGAAAAAAAAGCCCAAGCTATACGTTTCGAAGGGCATGTCATTTTTCCAGTGAGGAACTTTATATCTACCTACCACATCCTAATCTCACCAAAGTGATTTTTCACATTGGCAATGCTTGCTGCTTATTTAATAAGCAAATCATAACTAGGTTGGCCACAGTTTCACCTCGAATAATTCAGAGGTTAATCCTTGGCGCTTGACATCTGCTGTAAGAAATCGATCACTCCCGCTTGAACAAGTTGAAAAATATTTTCTGGTTGTTTAATATTGATTTTGGTTTCAAATCATTCTTTTGAACAATGCTCATTTCATATGGGAGGTTACATAAATAAATAAACTCATTATACAAGCTAATATTGGATAATATTGATATAGACGCAATGGAACTAATCAGTAATAAATGTTTTTAAGACTGTACACGTGAAATATATCATTGAGGAACACTTTGAACAGTTTAAATTTTTTATTATTTTAAATTTTTATTTTAATTAATTTAATACAAAATTAATATGATCATATAAAAAATGCATATAAGTACATTTTCAAACAAGTTGATTTACACCATTCGATGCAAAACTGTACTAAATTTGTATAACCAATTTATATAATGCTCCTTGATCTCCAAAAATATATTTTGATCCCACTGGATCCTTGATTATAAATATTAAATATAATATGAACTCTTTAATTATAAAGTTTGCCTCTATCTAATACGTAGAACTTATTCTAGCGTAAGTTGCTAATTGGAACAATATAAATGAAACATTTACTCAACTTGCATCATCATTATTTCTAAAACCTTAAAAATATATTAGATTAACAACAAGTGGATAAAATTCAGCTTACCTACTAAATGCAATTGAACAAAAAATTAGGAAGGCAGGAAGACTAAATAGAGACATGGTGTTACTCGATCTACAAACAACAGTTAGATTCTTTCTTGAAGAATCTCTCTTAGGAAGCATCATACTTCAATGTATTGTGACCGAATATTGTAATATCTATTAGAGATATTGATTTATTGGCAGAATTTGTAATTTGAGTATTAAGATGTAACATTTATTTAATGTATAAATTGAGATGAAGCAGCATTGTGAAGATTTGATGAAGAGAAAAACGAGCCATAAGTTTTGCTAATTTTATCATTATGGTAGAAAGTAAAAAAATATATACGGCCAAACACAGAACCTCCTCCTTTTACGAAAGTCGATTAAAAATACATGATACGTCAACAAAATAATTGAAAACTATAAAGTATAAATGAAAAACTAGTAAAGTAGAAGAGGTCACAAGTCTTCCAGTTGGTTGGTATTGATTTTGAAACAAACCAAATCAAACCAAACCAAATCGACTCAGTCAAAGTAAATTCAGTGATCTTTTTCAGATCTTCAGTTGTCGAACTAGAAATCAGAATGTCTGGACGTCAGCCTACAATGAACTGACCTTTAAAAATTACGTTTTAATTATAGTCTGACATTTTTACTTATACTGGAAATATTTAGAATGAACAATTACATAACGAATAAAAATATAACGTTACTTTTGTTTGCACATAAATAAGTAAATGAAGTATTGTCTGGCATGTACCATATAATTTGAATATAAACAATTGAACAATTTTTTTTCAGCTGAAAATTAGTAACTATTTGTTGTATGAAGTGAAGAAAATATTCAGAGAATAGTATGTTATGTCGTGTAATAGACATAAAATAAGTAGCTGAATAGGCAACTATTGTTTAAAAATAATAACAGTCTAAAATACCTTAATACGAAATAACTTAGTATAACTAAATTTTGTAACCAATGTGCTTATTAGTCAACAACAGTATGTACAAATCATTTGCAATGATTAAAATAATAACTAACTATTTTTATTATTTATCATATAAATCACTTTTGATAATACGTTAACAAAATTCTAACTTGTTCATATACTATTCAACTATAAATGTGATCTGCAGCTAAATGGAAAAGCTAACTATTATTTCAAAAAATATTATATTTTATTATTTATCGCGAGAATCTCAGAAATCTCGCTTTCTCCTCTTTTATTTGCCTATGCAATGCAGACAGACTCTAAAGTTTTAAAATACCAGACAGTTGTTTAATGAAAACACATCCTGCAGATTCGCAATTAACACATGAACGTTTTTTTCCTATCCCACTGACGCGACACACGCATCGGCCTAATCTGGAGGGGGGGACCGAGGTGGCCCCCCGCACACCGTATGCTTTTCGCGTCCCCCCTCGACCCGCTCAAGCAACCGACGCCACAGCCGCGGCCTTATGTTTGTTGCTTCGTGTGCATTATGGTTATCAGCGCACAGTTCAAGTTCAATGTCGGTCGGCATTGACCTTGAACGAGCGTTCTAACGCATAACAACCAGCACTGTTCCGTTCTAAATATAATCATTAGACGTGTGTGTATGTGTACAGACACACAAACACATAAGCACATGCACGACACCTATTTTGCAACAACACCATGCGTGTTGGGACCACTGTCGAGACCGATTACGAGGGAATGTCGTAAAGTATCGCGTTTCAACTAGTTTTTATTATTCTGCGGTTCTTTATATTCCTCGCGATACAACTTAATGTGTGTCTTGCAACGCAATTTTAATTATTTATATTTAAGGAAGTGGTATAAATTTAAGTTTACGTGAAACTATAATATTTTTTCTGTTGTATAGTCTAGGGGTCTAATTTATTAGACCTTTAACTAGCCTTGGGAACTATCGATTGAAAACAGTCAATAGTCGCAAAACAGTCGAAACAGTCGAGTCAAAAAACTAGCGACTGAAAATAGTAAGTACTATTTTCAGTCAAATGCACGATTCGACTAATTTGTTCAGTTCGTGATGTCAGACGAATATGAACAAACCCTTTCCTGTATAAATTGTGAGAGAGGAAAGGACGAAGTTAATTGCTCGGAGCAGTTAATATATATCTGCTTATATTTTCCAACGGTAGTATAAGCCAGACGGAGATGTATATATTCCTTCACGTACTAACTTTTAAAAAGAAAAGGAAAAAATAATTACTGTATACTATTAAGTATTACATATTAACTATATTATATTAACATGCAATTAATCATTTCATTTTAAACGAAGTCGAATTTCGTTTATATTTGAATGTTCTGTGGATCTGTAAAAGGGAATGAAATTTTTTTATGAAATGGAATAATACCAAAGAACTTAAATAAAACCTAAAAACTAAAGACCTCCAATAACCATAAATACTAAATAAAAATTAAACATATACCTAATCATAGAAAAAAAAACTAATTCATGAGATAATTAAAAATGATCGCACAATAACTACTAGAGTTTTTTTAAATAAAGTAAATGCTTTATTTGTTATTGAACGGAAATATTTTTTAACAAAAATCGAGAGAGTAATCGAAATATGAACTATTATTGCCACAAAAACTGTCAAAATTATTTTATTATTTGTCATTCACAATTTAAATTTTTTTACCCTTAACAATCTTGAAAATTATCATTCTAAAATGCTGCTATAATAATATGCAATATATTGTTGTTATTACAAACAAACTACCAAAAAATCATAAAACTATATATATATATATATATATATATATATATATATATATATATATATATATATATATATATATAAATATTACATATAAATCTATGTAAGCATAAATTGGGTACTTGTTTGTTAAAGCTAGGACGACACAGCCAGAACGTTCGAAAAATCAGTCGAATGAAACTAGTAGAACCAAAAATAGTAACTAAAAGTACACGACTGAAACCGTTGATAGTAAATAGTAACAAAATCAGTCGGACCGAAAATAGCGACTGAAAACAGTCACTGGTAAAAAGTAGTAAAATCAGTCGAACCAAAAATAAGGACTGAAACAGTCGATAGTAAAAGGTAGTAAATCACTAAACAGTCGATAGTTCTCAAAAAAAACCTTTAACTGATTTTCGTAATTTTTATAACATGGGAAAAGAATTATGACTTATGATAAAATATAACATTGCATTGTGTCGAATGTCTGGTGAAACTATGCAAACCAAGAAGGGCACCGAGTAGACAGAACACACGTGTCAAAGTTTTTCTTTACAAATTGCTTATCAGATCCATCGTGTTATATGGATCTAACACTTGGTATTGGTTTGCCAGGCCGGAACTAGTGGAAAAGCTTAAGGTAATGCAAAATAAACCTCTCAAGCAAACTCTGAACACGTCATGGTTTGTCAGAAATACCCAAATTCATTGGGAAACTGACACACCAGAAATAAAACTGTTCGTTTTCTCCTTATACAAAAAATTCCATGCAACCTCAGCTCTCTTCAAAAATCCCACATCAGATCCCTGTCAGAGGCGTTCCCAATCCGGTAACTCTATCTCTAAAGACTATTCCCCAAAAGTGATTCTCCAAGCCGCCTAAGGTTCTCATGTCCCAAATAAAGCGCCTTCACGGACAATCCTCTTATAAATTCAGTTAACATCAGCAAGAAAACCTTTTCAGCTGGTAAATCAGGCCACAAAGAACGAAAGATAGCATTGAAATAAGTATTGTTAAAAGAATTGTTAGAAGAAGTGAAGAAGGAATTATTAACAGCATTGAAGAAAGAGTTGTTGAAACAGATATTGATAAGAAATGTAGTGAATGAAGAATTGAACTAGAAGAACAGAAGCAAGAGATCCAAAATCCAATATTATCCAAAGTCAGACTTTAGTTCTTAGTAACTACATTCGATCTAAACCTTAATCTTTTTCCCATAACGTATTAATTAATATTTTTATATGTATATTAGAAGATATTAATTAATACGTTATGGGAAATTACAACCTTGTTTTCTCTCCAACATCACAAGTGTTTCTTTATTGTATTTTCTTGCATTTAAGAGTTAGTTTTCTAGCTAACAAAATTATTTTATAAAACAATTAGTTAAAAATAGTATTAATAGCTTCAGGGATTAAGGGTATTTTTTATTGCTGCTTGCCTTAACCGGCAACCTGATCGCTTACCGTTATTACTGGTGACTATATACTCAATACTCAATAACTCAACGACTTACCTAACTCTTTAAATGTCAGTGTTCAACCTTTTTGATGATCGTATGAGAAACAACATATTTAAACAGTCATTTTTGTGGTTTGATGTCAAATCTGTAACCATCCATTCCTTATTATTTTCTGAGAGAAAAACACATCAATTAAATTGACAAGTATTTGATGAATATATTTTATTTTATTAGTGAATATTATGATTACTATGATTAGCTATTTGTTATTATTGTCCTCTTAAGCAATGAACAAACAGTGTAACAAAGGCTAGGAGACATAGAACAGTATATATCAGTGATTTAAATCGCGTTCCGTGATATACTGGTAACTTAAAAATCGTCAGTAGAAATTTGAACCTTAAAATTATTTTCTGGTATCTGTAGGTCTATTCTTAGTCATAAAAAGTTAGTTTGCTAATACATTGTACTTATCTAAATCGGCGACAAAAGTTCCTTCTATTGTGATACAATTGAATAATTACATATTTAATTATTCTATTAAAGGTTCTTAAAGAATTTATCCATTTCATCAAAGCTAAATTTTGGTGCTCTTACTTAAGCTAAAATACTTTTCCCACGTACTTTTAAAAGCTTTTAAAAATTTTTTTTTGGATTAACTAAGGTACAGCCAAAATGGTTCGATTTAGACCTATAACGATAGCTTATGATATAAATACTTGTTATCATTACTTAAAGAAGAACCTCGCTTCATGTGATCGTCGTACTGGTGGCGTAAATGTCGCGTGTGCGAATACAACATAGTTTATTACTACTGTACTAGACATTTTTCAAACTATTGTTCATACCTCTATAATATTCCGTAAGTCCATAATATTATATCCATTGTACCTTAACATCTCAACTGCAAATGATAATAATCTCCCATGATGTGGTGAGGGGTGAACAACGCGCTTAAAAGATTGATTCCAATACTCAGACATTTTTACCAATGATGAACTTCAAGCAACATTCAATGACTTTAATGAATCAATTCTCTCTGTACATTTAAATATCTAGCAAATGATGACGGCTCCTAATCAGAACTATTTGAAACTGACGAAAATATGTTATTTGATATGTATATAATATATTATATATTATCAATATTATGCACCAACATCATTGCATCTAGTTTGCGAAAAGCAAATTTGATAACTAAAATATAAAAACCAAAAAATGTAGTGTAGCGACCTTGAGGCATGTCGAATTTTACATGGTGGAATAACGGTCTACAAAATACCCAGAAACAGAATCCCAGATGTTGAACACGGGCGGGGTGCCAGCAGCGCCAACTAGAACATGATAACGAATATCTGGGAACCCCGAGACGTTAATCTGAGATGTTATTGAAGGGTATTTCCATTCATTCAATAACCGACCATCGTTTGGTTTAGACATGCCACCTTCGACTGACCAAGCCTCGTCTCCCAGTACACCGCTCCCATCCGTTTTATCTATTTTGAATTTTTCACATTTTTATATTACTTCAATAAATAACGGTCACATAACGTGAACACCACTGTTTCATTTCGTTTTACCTCCATTGACCCAGCCACATCATTTACCCTAAAGTAGTAATTTAGTGCACTTTTTTATTTAAAATAATGAAGCATCTAGAATTGTTTTGTTGGGATTTACGGTGATAGAGATATTTCTTTCAAAACAATATGAAAACATTAGCTCATATATCCCAACAACATGGATTTGGATGATTTAGTTGCTCTACATTTGGTGAAATCAACTGGATATAATTTCTTACCACTGCTGAAAAAATCGTCTTATGATTTTCAGTATACTTTTTTTAGACAGTTTAAATATAGGAAGAACAATTATACACCATTAAAACAAGGATGTTTTAATAGTAACTAAATTTGTCATATTTTACGGCTTCAACAAAAGCTTTCGTTCAGATGTGATCATTCAGAATATGATTCGTTCAGAATATTTTAATCCAGAATAATTTTAATTCAGAAGGTTTGCATTTACTTCATTTTCAATAGTTTATCTTTCTATTCATCAAATATAAAAACTTGTTTCTGTTTCTATCTCCAAGTTGAACTGAATTTCGTTGAGTTTCTTTATGTGCCATATAATACAAAAACTGTCTGAATAATGTTAACACAGTGTCTGACATAGTGTGGCCAGAACTTTGCAACAAGTATAATACTTTTGTTTCCAACCGTGCGCTCTTTTACTTGTTGTTCAATAAAGAAAAACTGACAAGATTGAAACCTAAATATAATATTAAATTTAAATTAATAGTATAAAGTATGATAATTATTATAATTAATCCAGAAAGACCAGATATTTATGAAATAATATAACTTATTTTACAAATTACTAAATTGATTGAATTAAATGTAGATGTTCTGAAAATTAGCTTTATGAAAAGTTAGTAGTACTCCAATGAGATTGACTGTTTCTGAAAATTTCTTGGTAAAGTGGTACACTGTACTGTTCTTTGTGGTGCATATCATACGCTTGCTTGTGAGTTTTAACGACGAAACCGATATCTTAGGCAGTTACTATGTGTGTGCGTTGCTTCAACGGCTCTGTTTGATATCAAGAAAATGCTGTGCCTGATCCGATCGTGGTTGACTGTAACAGATCAATTGAAAAGTTCCCGGCTTACCATAGTAAAACACATTTCTTTGGCAATATTAGTTTTTTTTATTCAATATAATTCCGTTCAAACGTAATAGACTGATTGTAGCGACCCTCCAACTTTTTGATACTATATTTGTAGTACGATTTATCCTTTGCTTCAAAATAGCTCTCAGTTTCGTCGATCACCTCCTCATTTGACGAAAATTTCTTCCCAGCGAGCATTCTCTTGAGATCTGTGAACAGGAAATAGTCGCTGGGACTCATGGATTTTTGACACGGTGCTTTGTCTTGGTAAAGCAACACTTTTTTTTCAAATGCGTCCAATTTTCGGCGATTTCGTCTTTTAAACGGTTCAATAACGCTATGTAATAGTCGCTGTTGATGGTCCTTCCTTTTTCAAGGTAGTCAATGAAAATTATTCCATGCGCATCCAAAAATACAGACGCCATAACCTGGCCAGCCGACAGTTGTTTTTTCCCACGCTTTGGAGCGGGTTCATCGTGTGCAGTCCACTCGGATGACCGTCGATCAGACTTCAGAGTGAAATGATGAAGCCATGTTTCTTCCATTGTCACATATCGACTCAAAAACTCGGGTTAATTACGCTTGATCATCTTCTAACACTGCTCGGAATCATCAACTCTTCGTTGTTTTTGGACAAAAGTGAGCTCGCGCGGCACCCACTTTGCACAGAGCATTCTCATGTAGACTTTAGAATAAGACTATTTAATTAAGATAATATTATATACAGAAAATCGCTTAATGAAGTGATTTTCTGCATGCCATATAAATATAATATAGACATAAGAAATACTTATTGCCTATATGGCAGATTGTGGAATCACAAAGAGTAAAGAAAAAGTTTTCTAAATCATTAAATCCAAAACCGACAATTGCAATTTGACAGAGCAGCATCACCAAAAATTGGACTTCGATAGCAGATGTCTTCATATAGAACCATAGTTTTGGGCAACGATTAGCGTACTAAATAACTCTATGTAGTAGTACATGAACAATTATTTTTTTATTTAAGGTAATATTAAAACCAAAATATTTAACAGTTAAGTTAAGATTTATGGGATTTTTCATTAGTTATTGGAATTGATACTTCGAATATTGACAAATACATAACTGTGATTGAAATATATACTAGTATTTAATACGTAAATATATACATATTCAGAATCAATTAAACAATAAAAATAGTTATAAAATATGAAGAACGGATAACTTTTTTTTGTAACCCCGCTGAGATGTATTTAAAGAAAAGTAGGTTTTCATTCATAAATACAGAAAGTAAAATCCGTGATAAAATTTTTTGTACATCAATCAAAAGTCGATGACATTGCTAACGCGTCAAAAACTATCGCAAAACCAAATAGGCAGAATCATAAACAGCGAAAGATTTCCGCGAATATGGAGATTTGGTCACTTGATTGAATAGAATCGTTAATCGATCCTTACGTATTTCGAATACAATTACAGCTCAAAGTTAAATAACCATAACGACGCTAGCAGTGTTTCCTGCTAAAAAAATTGGTTTTATTCAAACGGGTGATAAAAAACCGTTTCGAAATAATTTGAAATTCGCTAAAGTTTTGAAATAATTCGGGTATTGGGCATTCGAAATGTTTTCAAGACGTGACTCGCATAATTAAAGAACATTGTAAGGATACGGTTATTTTCGATGCGTATAATTCTATTTCGGTACCATTCGTATTTCCCATTATTACATCTGAATGATATACTAAATATAAACTCTCAAAAAAGAGGCCCCTTGTAACAGAGAGATAGAAACATTAAACCAGATAGCAAAGGATGCGGTAAGAATACAAAACTTGCTATATGTGTTAATTTGAGCTTCATTACATTTTTTGCAAATTCAAATATTTTTCGTTACAGCCTTACATTTTTAAAATTTGATTTCAATTTAAATTGGTTATCTGAAGCAAAGAAAATGTACACATTTTGAATAATATTATTCAGCAAATCTAAACATATAAACGGCAATACTGATTTAAAAGAAATGTAATGACCTTGACAATCCTGTAGGAAATAAATTACTCTAAAAAATCCCATTCTGGCAGAGAGATGGAAACATCACGTCATATAGCAAAGGATGCAACAAGAATATAAAAATATGTATATAGTGTATCCAAAGTTATTTTGTCCATAAATCATCAAAATTTGTGACGTCAGAACGTCGCAATGTTGCCGTATCAATCTTGAGTTTTAGTTCAGTTTAGTTTTGACATACAACAAAATTCTAATCTAAATAAAATAATTAAACAAAAATACTGTTATCAAATATAATTTATTTTTACAATATAATAAATTTAATTCATATATTATCGAAGGACTTAAAACTATGATTAAGTACACAGTTATATTAGTTTGTAGGTTAGGGTTGTGTTTGATTATATTTACATTGAACTCTTTTTCGTACCACCTATGAGTGAGAGTTCTAGGCGCATTTGTAGTTGTAACCCCTGGAGTCCTAATCCTCCTGATTAACAATTATATATCCAAGTATATTTTACTTTCATTATAGAGCATATTTACCTTTTACGCTTAGTTCTTGTGTCCTTCGGTGCAGTGCACTCTTGTAAAGACATTTTGATATAACTGTATTTCTCCTTAGTTATCATATATTAATTATATACTCACCTTTACTTATTTCCACTCTCATTACCCTGTCTTATAAATCGGCAGCATTGATTCATATCATATTCAGAAAGTTTCATTCCAGTGAATAGCTAAGCTGTTAATTTCCATATACCAAACATCTGTTCACAATTCCATCATTTATCAATTTCTTCTGCAATGTCTCTGATGGAGTTCATCCACATCGAAGGTATTATTAACCGTTCCTGTTTCCAGCATTAAATACAATATATCTGCAATGAATTATTGTGCGTTATGACTAATGAAACCTAATCAATCGTTATTCCAAAGTTTACCCTTTTTCCATCAAGTTTTGTTATCATAACAGTATCTTTATTAATGTCTTGTCATGAGTGAGTATTGGGTCCCATTCTGAAATAACCATGTCTCATCCAAATAAATAAATTAAAATAATAAGCCTTGCTTCATTTTATTGTATACTTTTAAAAACTGTATTCTTTCAAAAGCAATATCCGGAATTTCCATTACACCTCTTCGATAGTTTCCAGACTAACAGTTTCCTTTGAAATAATTGTATTAAATTATTTTTGTATTGAAAAACCACTCAATGCTTTTATACAATTCATATATTTAATCTCTGATAGAGCTAACATCAAGCTGATCTTGATTCGTCAGCCGCTTAGTATGAAGGTTTCTTTTCGGTGAATTCAAGATTATATTTTTCATTTTTTGAGATATTTCAGTGACCGTGTCCAATAGGGGGCCACCAGTATCTTGTTCCTGTTCAAAGTATCTGATTAGAGACGCAATCTGTCAGTACTAGAATAGTAATAAGCAGCGATTTGAAATTTATCAAAACAAGCAATGTACTAAAATAACGTTTGCTGGTTTATAACCTCTTATCCTATTGTATTTGAAGAACTTTGTATACGTTTGACAACCGAACGACTTTGAGAGGATAGTTCGTGTGTCTGTGTTGTGTCTCTTTTTGATTAGAATAAAATAGAAGGAAATTATTGCCTGATTCTAAAAGGAATTTACAAATTGCGGTAGGCAATACATTAAACATCTTGATGACGTATGTATAAAAAACTCTGGATAGACTACAGGTGTTATTCTGAGCACCATTATTTTATTTGTAAATGCATATATTTTTCTTTAAAATACCCTTATATTTTAGCAGATCAAATTATATAAAAAGCAGTACTGATTTCAAAGAAATTTATATTCCTGTAGGCTATTGGACGAGATTAATTTGAAATTGAATGAAACAAGTGTGTATTAATTAAATTGTATTTATATTTAAAAAGCCCAGTTATGCCGTTATATATTGAAAATAACATCGTTTGGATATCTGCATTGGTCTCCCATGCTTATATAGTTCTGAGTAGGCAGCAGCCTAAACACTATCAAAAAATTGTGAAAAAAACGTGATGAATTCATTGATCTTAGTAGCTGTATAAGACTTGTCTGAACCTATAGTATTGAACAGTGGAGTACTACTAGCAAATCTAACATAGTTATCCTTCGAAGGTTCCAGAATAAAGTGTTTCGAGCCATATCCGACGCCCCATATTACATCTCCAACAAACTAATTCAGAGCGATATCCACTTGGAATCCATAACGAGTGTGATCAAAAATGTTAGTGAAAAATACTCGCCAAACAGTTAAGTGTGCGCGATGACAGTGAATGCTTAGGTTCAAATGCATACTACCATTCGAACTGATTAATACACACATAAAGTGAGATATAACAGTCTTTAGAATATTATTTAGATTATAAGTTTATACAGCAGATCACTTACTAAAGCGATCTTCTACAAGTCAGTATAATTATATTGTATAACGGAAATTATATAATAATACTTATTGCCCACGGACAGATTGTTGAAGTTCTAAAAGATTAATTTTTAAAATACACGTCTTCGTTGGATAGCACAATCGTCTCACCTCAACATAATTGAACTGTTATGTAAGGTGAGAAGGCTTTAGAGAAGAAACTGAAGAGGAGTTGAGATTTCCATCTGCAACATCACTGAAACAATTAGCAGATATGTTGATACAAGAATGCGACATTCCGTAAGAAAATATTCAGACATTTACAATGGAATAACAGCTAATTTAAAATTACAGCTATTGGTGGCTCAACATCTTATTAATAAATAAATATCGTGTGGATTATTTTGCCCATTCCCTTTATAATAGGAAAAAATAGTCCATTTTTCAATCAAGATAACGTCATCAAATCCACAGTTTCTTTGAGAAAAATGAATTGATGAACTGAATTCAAAGTTGCCCTGTCTATTAATTATACTTACCAGATCTGCCCTCACCAAAAATTGACTCCAAGATATTCATTACGACATGAAAGATATCAAAATGATCAAGGTTTCGGAAATGCGTTATACTGACAAACAATGATATTTACTCAAAGACCATTACCCCGTGGTCTTTTCAAGCAATGTATTTAGTACATATATAATTACATAATATTACATGGGCGAATAAACACAAATATTCATTGTTCCCGGGTCGTAACGCGTAAAACAGACGCAAAAACAACAAAAGAACGCTGAGAAAAAAAGCCGGCCCGAGCACTAATAACATTAGGCTTATCAGCGTGTTTTTTTCGTTCCACGTGAGCATTTTTAAAGCCGCTATTTGCGCGCTCTTATCGTAAGGCTGCGCCGCGTTTTCGTCATCCGTTTCGGATTCGCGAACCGCCGATTTTTCCAAAATGAGTTTTCGCAACACGTCGCACCGCTTCGTCACGGGACCGGCGGGGCAAGGAGGACCACTATTGGGCCTATTTCGAACTTACCTATCGACCGTCAATATTGGACTCTCTTTTTTTTTCGTTCGTTATTTCGCACGACAGCCATGCATTTGTTTGCTTTTAGGAATAATCGGCGATAATATCGTTTCGTTTTCCCAAACTCGGTTATGTTTCTCCTACATTTTTCATTTCTTTTATTAACTATCGGTTTTAAGGGATAGCGATATGTTAGGCTTAAGGGATATGTTCTGTTATTTAACAAACATATAACAAATTTAGGGTAAATGATGTGGCTCGGTGAAAAACAGGAGGTAAAACAAAATGAAACAGTAGTGTTTACATTATGTGACCGTTATTTATTGGCAATATAAAAATAAATGTGAAAATTACAATTAGATAAAACGGATGGCAGCGGTGTTACCTGGAGACGAGGCTTGGGCAGTCGAAGATGGCACGTCTAAACCAAACGAGGGTTGAGCACTGAATGAATCGAAATACCCTTCAATAACATCCCAGATAAACGTCTCGGGGTTGCCGCCAACTATTCGTTATCGGGTTCTAGTTTTCGCTGTTGGCACCCCGCCCGTGTTCAACATCTGGGATTATATTTATGGGTAGTTTGTAGACCGTTATTCCACGATGTAAAATTCGACATGCCTCAAGGTCGCTACACATGTATAAAAGTGACTTATATTAGCATATTATTTTTTAAATTTTTTCTGTACAAAACGAATATAAAAACACAAGTGATTCTAGGAAATTTGGAAAGCCTAGAATGGGTTACGTTATCTGCAAAATATCAAAAACGTCTCATAAATGGCAACATATTTGGTCCTTTTCCTCACGCTTTATTATAATTGCCAGATATAGTATCTTAAAAGGTCCAAGTCTAATACTAATATATCATAATAGTTCATCTGTGACGATGTGAAGCTCAGGGTCACTACTTTTTTATTCTGTTGGTTTTACCGTATTGTGCTGCCCAACCTGAGTTTCCTTAAATGGTATGTTATTCACAGAATATTCCAGTTTTCTTTTTTTAATTGCATTCCATCCTATTTATTCCATTTGTTTTTATATTTATTTATTTATTTAATTATGTATTAGAGATTTTTTATTTAAGTTTCTCCCATCTTAACGTCCCTCCTGTTATCCTTCTGAGATATTTCATTTCCGTTGCTTGAATTTTGTTTTTCTCTTTTTTAATATAACCTATATCTTATAACCGATCGTTCGAGTCGTAGTATTTTGTTTTATATATTTTCATTTTTGTATTGTTTCAACTGTCTTCCTTATTAATTAATTTGCTATTTATTGCGTAGTATAAATTCATTATTTGGTATTATTTAACGTCCCATTACTTTCAATTTCTATTCTCCATATTTATATGAATTTGATATAATGTTTGAATGAAATTACTAGTTGTATTCTTGGTTTTTGTATTTGTATATTTATTTCTTATGGATCCCCTGTCGCCATAATTTTTGTTTTGGTTAATTATCAGCAATACAGAGTCAGCAAAAGCTCGTTCTGATATTTCAGCTTTTTTATATTTTTGTACCGTATTTTTTTCGACCTAACATGTCTTTTGTTCAGGTAGTATCTCCAGGTTTCCTTCTTATACTGCATGCTTCACCATGCTGCTTGAATTTAGTGATATCTTCTTTTGTTAATACCACAGGTCCATTTTTCTGCATTCAGAATTGAATACGTGAACTAATTCTAAAGTTTTTCGGTTATTTATCCTACATATGCTTGCGTATTTTTCAGTTATGTTATAAGGTCGTTTTGCAGTTTATAATTATA
The DNA here is from genome assembly GCF_030347505.1 of Rhynchophorus ferrugineus. Lineage (NCBI taxonomy): Eukaryota > Metazoa > Arthropoda > Insecta > Coleoptera > Curculionidae > Rhynchophorus > Rhynchophorus ferrugineus. Next base: position 80,208,586 of record NW_027472580.1, on the reverse strand, counting down.
GTATTATATATAATATTACTCACAAAAAGTTTAAATTGCCATACTGGTAACAAACTACGCGTTATCACTAATTTATATTTCAACAAAAAAAAACATTTCAAAAGGAAACGAGCAGAAGTTTGTATGATGCTCAAAGAGTGTGATGATTGCTTGAACGACTATTCGAATTAATACTCCACAACAAACTCCATTAAATAAAATGTTAATGTTATAAAGCCAAAGAAATCTAATGTTAACATGATGCAGACTTACCAAAAGGAATATCTTCGTAGCATTGTTATCGTCCCATGGTATATTAGGAATAAAGACAGCCACAAAGATATAGGGGTACAATGGTCAGCGAAAAACTCAAATTCTGGCGAATATAGGATTCGGTGGACCAAGGAGGATTGTTAATGTTCAAACTATATATGAAGATGTCTTTTTAACAGCAAAACTAAAAGGGGCCCTCTAAAGGTAACACGTATACAAGGTATATTATATAACACGATTAATACGGCACTGGATATTCTAAGAAATCGATCTGATATTTAGGGTGATAAGATATGATGACGTGACGTGTATCTGCGTTCTAAGGGTTCGTTGACATTAAAATAGGATTAAACTGGCAGAGTTGTCTGAACCGTCAGAAAAAGGTGTTGTCTTCTTTTCCCCGATAAAATAGATAATTGTTTGTGAGTGATGTTTGTGATATGGACACATGGCCCTGTTAACTTTGACTTAATATTGGATGAATGTTAACTACAATATTTACTTAAGTAAAGTAGAGGTTTAGCCACTCCGCTAGACAAATTTGAGAAAGAAATCTCTAGAAGTTTCTAAGATACACATCAAAGTTGTGTATCATTTATTTATGCATAAAATAGTGTTTGCATACTAGACTGTTGAATATATTCGTGAAGAATATGTTAATTATAAGAACATAGCCAACAGTTATATTGTTAAATAAGGTCATGTCGAAATTAATTTTGAAGTTGCATCATATAAATATGTCGACAACGAATTAGAAATATGTAATGTACGTAAACATTAAATTATTTATAATAAATTTCCTCATTCCTCATTAGTTCCGGATCTTAAATATTAAGCAATATATTATTTATATATAAATAGAACCCTAAATAAATTCCAAATGAAAACCATAATATATTTTTTTATTATTTGTTGAAATAATTACATACTTTTAAAATACATACAACCGTGCATTTTAATATAAAGGCATATAAATGTATTTACAATAGCCAACAGGTAAGCAGTCCAAACATGAAAGAGAATAGGGTTTAAATCAAATGGCTCAAATCACAAATGGATAGTTAAGCCATATGCCTGAAAGATAAACATGAAAGATATTGAAAGATTTATATTACATATAGACTGAGATAGACTGATATAATATTTAACTTACCAGTGATAAATAAAGATGTTAGTTTATTTGTTTAAGAAGCTGTACGTGATATAGCAGGAAGAATAGCAAAAAAATGTTGAGTTTGCAAAGAAAAACAATTTCAGTTCTTTCAGCTATATATCTAGTAATAGTTATTCAATAAATTTTTGTTATAGTACTTTTGAAAGATAATAAGCCATAATATATTCTACATATCAATATAAAGTTATTGAAAATGAGGATCCCAAAAAGTAATTTTCGTCAGTTTTCTTTTTTACCTTCTAACAAGCAAAAATACAACGACAGCTCATCTAAAATGTTTGGTGGTTCAGTATTTTCTTCCCGGAAATATCAGAAGTTCTATGGTGGCAAAAATGAAAAAAGGGCATGGATCCATCAAAATGGAACATATATCCTTAATTAGTTTTTGAAATTATTTTTGCTATTATTATTTTAACAACAATATGAATTGTGTATTATCCTTGAATTATAAAATCAATCATAATTTTCTAAACCAAAAAATATTCAAATATAATCCATAAAAATACAAAACTGTAAAATTAAATGACATAACGGACAGATTTGTTAGATGATCAACCTTTCCAGAACTAAACAATTAGCGTGTGCTTCGAAAGTTTCGCTCTGCTTCGGTGCCGTGACTATTACGGCAGTTTAAATATATAAACTGGTAAAAATACAATTTTGCTGAAGCTGACAATGACGCAACCTGTCGTGGCAAATCGTAGCACGTGCACTTGTCAAATTTAATTCTAGCTTCCATGGCAACGCAGTTTACTTTCGTCCGAAACGCATATCCAAGGCCGACTATTATGTCGAATGACGTTGTAAATTTATAACCAGCCTATTTGCAACAACATTTTTTTATATGATAATTGTGTAATTTGTTTACACATTTATATATATATATATATATATATATATATATATATATATATATATATATATATATATATATACATACACATATATGTATATACATATATATAAACGTAATTGTCAGGACAAGGTGTGTATTAAAGAAAATGTTGACAAAACATGATATAACAAATAGGTTTACAGAAATAAAAGAATTGAGAATTGACAGATTTAAATTCAGTTGTTCAGTTTATTTCATTGCTTCAGTTGTTACATGTTAGCGATCGATTTAGTAACATGTCAAAAAAAAATTTGTTTTGTAAAAAAGGCCAATAAAAAATTGTAAGACGTGTAATTTATAAAAATACCTGCAAGAGTCAATGGGGCCGAAAAAAGCATAGGCATAGGCTGGGGGGCAAGGCATGATATCAATTTTCTCAACCTGATAACATTAAAGATTTGGTACGAACCCATTGCGGACGGCCAATATATAAAAGAATAATATAAATTTCATAGTCTCAGAAATTTTCAGTTGGATTTAAATCAGATTTATGCGCTGCACATATCACCTTAAAAATTTCACTTTATGTAAAAATTCCTGTACTATTTTGGCTCTATATTTTTTCTTATTGTCATGTTAAACTTTCCAAACCAGAGTATAACAGGGAAAATAGCATAATCTTATTCGGCTAAAATCCTGCTCAAAGCACCAAAGAACTTTCAGAGATCTTAGCAGTTGATGAATCAAATTTTTCAAGACGCTTACATACGATGGGTCGTCGTTTCTATTTCAACATTGAGAATTCATAGCTTGCGCCCTGCCAAAAAAGAAGAGTTTTCTATTAAATATATCTGAACTACTATGACATTTGCAAACGCAAAAAGTCACGGGTTAATCTAGGAGAGGCATCCACATTGACACAGAAATGGTATATTTACGGCCATAAAGTCTTGTTTTGCATATGATGGGAGATGTAGGGGTTACAATCTCCTAGAAATGGATGAACTTGTTGCGACAGATACTAGTTAAAGAGCAGCAAATAGAGTAATAGACGTCTCATGCAAGAAGTCATCCTCTTGCATGACAACATTAACCCACACATTACAAGGGTTGTAAAAAATACGACATTCATGATTGACTGGGAAGTTGTGTAGGGTCAACCAAATGTATCTACTAGGACAAAACGTCTTCTGACAATCACTTCATATCAACGCAACATAGCTTTATGTGGCAAATACCGTTACGAAATGCGAAAATAAATCAACTAATGTCAAACCACCATCGTTCTTCCGACACAGTATAGCCATATGATCAGAAAGATGAAAAAAAAATGCAAAAATGATGAAAAATATTTCGATTAATATATAACGTACCAATTTTTCTCAGTAAAGAAAAAAAGTGATAAAAAACAGACAAGAAACAAAAAATTATACTCGCACCTATACCTGATTTTCATTTGTGGGGCCATAAATTCAAATGGACAATTCAAATGATTGTTTTGCGGGCGACAGAGACCCTGGCTTACGACTGGGACTGTCGTAGTTTGTTTACTACCGGGATTTGTGGACGGGTAGGAATTTTATGAAGGTGTTATCGTGTTCTAAGGTTCCTATGGAGAACCTCACACTCAGCATATTTATGAAATTTTTCACAAACGGTTAGATTAGGTTAGATTTGGCATTTTTTTTAGGAATAACCAGGACAAGGGCATGTTTCCAGGACTTTGAGAAATGCGTTAACCTCAGGATGGAGTTGATATTGTTGACAAGTTCAGATAGTTGCTTGCTAGTGAGGTTTTTTAGTTGGTTTATTGTTATACAATCTGGGCCTGGAACTTTTTTGGAGGACAGACGTTTTATGGAGAGCTGAAGGTCTCTGGGAGAGACTATGCTCTTCAGAAGATGAACTGACTGGAAATCTTTCCTCTTTAGAGAGGGGATAGTATCGTTTGTGATGGATAATGTCTGTTGAGGTTGGCCCAGAGATGGATTGCATTTCATTTGATTCTCGAACGCGTTTGCGAGGAGCTCTTTTCTGGATTTGTGAAGGCGATATCCGTAGAGGAATCAGCCTTCAGAGAGGGGATTGCGAATTTTTTCCCATTACGCTTTTGGCGGCGCGCCAGAGGTCATTTCGGGAAGAGGGGTTGCCTAGCTTTTGAAGAAATGATTCCAATTTCTTCTCATTCCAAGCTCTAACCCTGTTCCTGACTTCTCTGATTGCGCGCTGTGCCGTGCGTTATCCTCTGGGTCCAGTGTGGCGCGAGCTCTTCTCGCTAATCAGTTCTTGTGCTTTTCTTTTAATTCTCTAGGGAGGTTAAATTGAAACGGTTCAGGGCTACTTGTTTTAGTTGCTCTGAGCAGACGAGAGCGAGTCTTAACGTTATTTGATGCCCTGAATCCGTTGTTAATATGGATTCTGGTTTTTGAGTTCTTCAATGATGGCAGCACTGTGCTTTCAGAAAGGTTGACCACTTTATATTAAAAATCATTTGGAACTTAATTGTGCTGTGATTGTGGTTTGGAACGGGTAAAATTTCAGAGTCAATTCTATATTCAGTCAATATGTGGATATCAGAGTCATTATGTGGATATTATATTCTCAGTAAACGTGAAGTAATCATAAAAAATACACTCAAAAATATATATTTACATTACTTTGCTGTATTAAACACTGACAAGTCTTGGGTACCTTCGTGTTTTGTAACGCGTGAAGGACAAAGTAATACAAGTGGTCAATTCGTGAAAATGTATACTTTTCATTTTCTGTGCCAACGTCATGAAGCGAATAGAAAGGTCATTTCGTTCGAATGTTGTCGATATATGTGCAAAAAACTATATAAATACCTGACGTATTAGCAGTATCGAAGCCAGCTACACATAAGGACAGTGACTGATCCATTTCCAAGTACAAAAAGCACAAAAAATGTCTTAAGAACATCGCCTTCATCACCGGCGAGCAATGAAAGCCATTTCATTATGGAAGAAAAGCATTTTATTTGCTGACTGACTATCTGCTGACCTGCTATAGAAGACTTGGACGACATAACTAACGAAAAAAAAAGCTACTAAAAGGATATAGCAAAAATTGAAAAGATACAAAGGATTTTACGACAAAGATATGATGAGCGATTACTGTTAGATCCTAAAGCGTGAAACAGGTCCGAAGCAGTATAAGAGATTTTGTTCATTTCTGATTCATGCATTTTAATCCAATAAATTGCCACCGTTATGCTCAATAACAGGTCAATTGCAAAGTCCCCATCATGACAAATAGATGGCGCTACTAGAATTAAATCCATATGTTTTTTAGTTAGCTCTAACCCTCAAAATATGCGTGTATAAATTTGACCGCTGTCGGATCATTAGTTTGTGAATTATAGCATTTTGAGTGAAGCAACTTTTGTTATTGTGAAAAAATATGGATAAAAAGGAATTTCGCGTGTTGATAAAATATTGCTTTTTGAACAGAAACAACACAGTTGAAGCAAAAGCTTGGCTTGAAGCCGAATTTCCGGATACTGCCCCAGGAAAATCAACCATCAAGAATTGGTATGCTAAGTTTAGACGTGGTGAAATGAGCACCGAAAACGCAGTGGACTCCCAAAAGTAGTTGTTACCGACGAAAATATTTAAAAAATCCACAAAATGATCTTGAATGACCTTAAATTGAAATTGAATGAACTAACAGACATTCTAAAGATATCAACTAAACGTGTAGATCGTATCGTTCACGAATATTTGGGTATGAGAAAGCTCTGTCAAAGAAAAAACAATGAGGAGTTGATAATTCGGAGAAATGTTTGAATCTCAAAATAATGTTAATGAAATTTTCGTCGAATGAGGAGGAGATCGCCGAAAGTGACGCCGAAATTTTTAAGCAAAGGACAAAATCGTACTACAAAAATGGTATCGAAAAGTTGGAGGGTCCCTATAATTAATTAATTATGGGAATTATGTTGATTAAAAAAAACTAATTTTGTCAAAAAATGTGTTTTCCTATGGTAGGCATGGGACTTTTCAATTGATCTGTTAATAGTAAAATATTGAATTTATTGAGTATTTCAAAAACTAAAACCGATTTTAAAGAACGAGCTTTTGATTTAAATTCAGCCCCCCAATTTACTTTATATTGGTTTATTAGGTTGCCCAGGTTCAACATTGTGTATACCCGTGCAATATTTTTTTAACTATTTTAAAGTCTCCTTTTTACCAACGAGGGTTTATCTGAACTAGATCTACAGTTCAACGTAGCCGCCGAACCACGGTCCTCGGCATTGCGCCTACCGACTTGCGAGTGAACAACTTAGAAATTACCCTAGAAGACATCCGGTCTTACCCAGTCTGGTTACTAGCGTGATTGGGATCATTTTCCTTGTCGGATTTTGCACTTTTGCCCAAGGACAATCACAAACATAAATTTACAACCATGCTCAAGCAGGATTCGTATCCGCAACTACAGGAGCAACAGTAGGAGGACCATCCTATCGCCTTTACTACTCCAAACAAGCCGGCACTTGTGCAATTGTTAAAATAATTAAAATAATATTATATACTTAATTTATAATTATTTCGGAATGTAGTAAATAGCGAAAAATATTGGATATCCCGATCAGACTAAATCTTCTATGGGATTAAAATAACTTATATCTAAAAAAATCAATGTGGATATCTGGAACAAAGACTGCTTCCGCACCAGGACAAAGACCATCACCCAATCTAATCCAGCACACACACACACACACACACACACTCTAACACACATCCCATAATTTATTATCCGTCTCTCGCGCCGTCAGACGAAGGGACCCACCGCCTCGGCCCGCAACGATCAAACCCTCGCCCGCCCCCCAGTCGCGTCCCTCGGGACCCTCAGCCGATCAATTAGGCGATATCGCCGGCGCTACGTCCCGCCCGGAGCCATTTCGGGAATTGCACGGCAAAAAGCGGGATAAGCCGGCAGCCGAGCCGTTCGTTTTATGGGATTGCAGCGGGGCCTTCGGGAAATTGCAACGTCGGATCACGCTCGCGCTGATGGCGAGAGACGGGGGTGGTGCGGTGGCGGCGGCGACGGCGGGGAGCGGGTTCTCGGCCGTCGACGTCGAACTGGGGAGGTGGATTTTTTTTCGTTTCGTTTCTTCTCCATTTCGCTCCGGGTTCCGATTTTTTTGTTGTTTTTTAGTCGATTTTCCGGGCTGCACCAGTTCGGGTTTTTTTACGATATTGCGTTGTTCGATTACCGGGACGGTCCTGAAAGAACAACACAACGTTTTATTTACTTTAAAATATTCTGTTTTTTTCGTACGATGTATCATATGTTATTTCATTTGCTTTTGAAAATGAAGATGTCATTAAGTAATATATTTTCAGTTTTAAAATGATCATTGTTGTGCGCATTTTTCCCCGATTGTAAATTTAAAAAACTGACAAACTTAATATGACCTTATTCACTAAACTTAAATTACAATAGATAAGACGGGTATAATGATAACTAGTGACAACAATCGCTTTAACAAGGTGGCACCAACTGTGCGCGAAGTTTAAACGTGTTTAACTATGTAGAAACTGTAAAGACTGTGAGGACCGTATAAAGGTTGTGTTTAATTAGATGGATACATCGCATTTTATCCTCTATTGCTCCTCCCTTGAGTGCCTTGTACCGATAAAGTGGGCTGGCTGAACGGTTCTTCCCGCTACCCTATGATCAAATATTTCTAGCAGGGAAAGATCTATCCATTGATGATTTTCTTGTATCGATATAAAATATACATCCAGATATTCCCTGGAATTAATCTTTTCCACGGATTTTCGAGGCCAATACACTGTTTATCAATACTCAAGTGTATCGGATAATTTACATCATTTTCAGTCTTTCAAAGGGATCAAATGTTAACGTGTTACATCTGGTTTTTGACACTCAAATATGCTAATTTCACACATCACTTTTTGCACTTTTAGTTGATCGATTGTTTAGAAATAAGGTTATCTAAATAGGTGTATATGAGTAGTAAATAACGTTTCGAATATGCAGTGATCTCATAAATAAATCTAATGTAAATAAACTTAACATAAATATATACTGAACACACTAATACATTAGACGCCTAAACTAATTTCTACAATGATTGTACAAAAAAGTGTTTTTGTAGCTTTGACGAATGTTTATATAAAATCCACGGAGACAGACAAAGTAACAGAAAATGAAATAATAAATTAAATAAATAAATAACACAAACAGAGGTTACTAAAAATATAAATAGTGTAAACAGAATTTAAAAACGACACTTATGTCAGCATAAGCTAGACTCTATGAAGATAGTCGATTTCATGGAGACATCTAAGGCATAGCATCTAAGCCCATACATAGTCCAAAACTAGTTGAGTCGTAGAATGCCGCCCAATATGTAATAGAGTGAGGTAAGAGCAGGGTAACAAAACTCACAGTGAGTAAGCAGTGCAGGAAACGATAGTAGCAGATTCATGCTAACGAACGAAGGAACGTGAATAGAAGAGAAAATTCCGTTTTAAATCTCCTGGGTCCAACAACGCTGTACCTTGTTCTTGGTGAGACACGAAATGAATGGAACAGGGTCAGTGTGCATACAAACATTTGTAATGGAGAGAGAGCTGCCGATTTAGCCTCGCTATCCGCTCATTTTCCGGTATGCCAATATGAGAAGGGATCCATTATAAAGTTATTGTAACTTTTAGATGGAGGATATGGATGATTGACAGTGGAAACATTCGATGGAATTGCGGGAATAGGTAAAAGATCAGCCATTTTTTTGTAGCTCTGTAGTTATTTCGCGGCTCTATATCTAGGCTTGTTTAATTTACTTATTTTAAACGACCTTTAGCCCCCGTGAAATTCGATCGTAGTACGTTATTGTCAGCGAGCTAAACTCTTAGCCTGCACGGCTACCCGCTGGGTAAGGATGAGCCACTATTTGAATAGATTCCAATGTAATATGGGATAAAACTTTGAGTGTAGCAAAAAGTTCAGCGGTCAATATTGAACCCTGTTCAGGAAGCTTGAAAATGGAATGCCCGGTTGTCCATCACAAATACAGTGCCAAGCCCACTGCCAAATTTAGAGCCATTAGTATATATTTATTGTCTCTTATGAAATTGACATAAGGATATGTTTATAAATGATGTAGTCCATGTCTAAGCAGGAACATTGGATCCCCGCCAGCTCTGGAAAGAAGATTGCCAATTATATGAGACATTCGGGTGGAGTAGTTAGGGATAAGATAACCCAGGGCAGGTGGATGACTCCAAGTGGAAGTCAGATCTAAGGAAGATCGCACAGTAAGCGATCTCACAGCGAACTTCCATGAAAGGAAGCCCCTACGATAAGAAAGAGGTGGAGTGGCAAAATAGTTTAATTTGGAACAATTAGATTTATAATTTATGAGCTTGTAATTTATGAGCTTGTAAGTGTGTGTAAGTTAGATCTAAAACCAGGTGTATTTGTGACAGGACAAGACACTCGAAATAGGGAGTGTGCAGAAACAAAGAAGAACAGCGAATATCGAGAAATATGTTGACATTGGAATGCCATTGGAAAGGAGAATATCAGAGTACTTACGGGTAGTAAAGTGTATTTCTCAACCAACACGCTAATGTTGGTGCCGCAAAACTTGGAATATTCTTAACCAATTCTCGCCTCAGTTAGCAGTACGGTGCAACTATTCTGGCCTCTAAAATGTTTAGACTCCTATTTTCCAGATCGCTTTTCATAGCGTCTTCTAACTAAAATATGTGATTAATTAATTCACATTTCGTTTAACAAACATGTTCAAAAATTATAATCTGTATCCCTAGATTTGTTCTTCAACTGTACAGTGTTAAAGTTACAGTGTCACATCTAAAAGGAATAACTTCATTCTAACACATTCTCAGAAATAGACGTATAGAATATCTCTATATAGAATATATCTAAGCATCGCGTTTAAAAGAATTCAAGCTTACCGATGTCAGACTATAACAATGTTGGAGCCATGCAGAAGGATTGTATAACGTTCGAAAGTGACGGATTTTAGCTTTGATTGTAATATTTACTCCCTTCCACACCTATTATGTTAGAGAAGCAAAAGCTTTTGCTGCAAAGCAAGTGCTTGAGCTCCTGCAATTTCTCAATTGGACCTCGCTGGGTGCTAGAATATCAGGTGTCAACATTTTGACCAACATCCTAGACAACCAACATCATTAAGTTACCTTCAATAGTGACAGAATAGATTCATAGTGATATACTGACCAAATTTTACTAATTGATGACTGACAATGAAAATGAATAAAAGAAAGCGTCACAGAGTTTGAACTGTGATGATGAAGGTCGATAAATAAAACCCTCGAGAACTGAAAATCCCGAATAGCAATCGCTGCTATCCGTTAATAATGTTCTAGGTCAGCATGGCGTTGGTACTTCATACGTTCCATCAAATATTGTTGGCCAATTCATGTCACTCTTCGATACCCTCATATAATCATACCCTTAAATCATTCATCCGGAATATCGATTGGGATATCCCTTGTACTACATGCAGTGCCTTTCTGATTGAACGAAATGTCATGCACGTATATGTATTTCAATTTAGCTGGAAATAATTTGATTATCATCGTTATGTAGTGCTGGCTATTAATAGAATTAAAAATTTCGGACTAATGACCCTCTCCTTTAAATATGCAACAAATAATAATTTTTTGTGGACGAACCCGGTGAGCCTTTATGAGATGGCCATTTACCCAAATGCGATTCATCCCAAAAAAGAGTATTCATCCAAATCGAGGTCATGATATAAGTTCATTTTAATAATACAGTTTCATTATTTACCATTGCTGCTCAATAGCATAACTATCCACGAAAGATTTAGCATCAGTTACTATGAAAATCAACATGGCCATCACAGGCTGACAAAAATGATTCCACTTTTTTTAAATCCCTATATCAAACAAAATATATTATATAACCCATAACGATGCAAATAGATAGAGAATGTATAATAAATGACAATATTTAGATACAATAGAACGACCCAAAATCAGTAAATATGATTTCTTGAGGTGTACATTGTAGAATATTATAGTAGACAGGTTGTTTAGCATGATTTGAAAATCGTTTTAAATTTAGACACAATTATATGCATTCTCCTAAGAACTAACAAGTTTTACTCAAGATTATTTTTGGTGTCTGATGTTATACATTTATTTATGGAAAAACCATGTTAAAAAAATCGCCATTCAAGCTTGTATACGGCGGAGAATCAAAGAAAAAACTAAGAACATTACAGGAATAATGATTAATATTATCATTAAGTAATGAGAATAGCAAGGGCATAGTTCAAAACAGTATATACAACTGTGATCAAAAACTGTAAGACATTTGAACTAAAATGCAAACGGTTATTCCTTTTTCCTTTTTCCAAATTTAATTCATCCCTTTCAAAGTCAGTTCCTCCATGGATTCGAAGCTCTTATTTTCCAACAGGAAGGTCCAACAGAACTCTACTATGATTTGAAGTGTTCGTTTGAAAAAGAGTATCATCACAATACCGAGTGCGTAAAATACTTAAGTTATAAATAAATTATTGGTCCATAATTCTGACCTATTAAGTCGAATTGCTTAAGTAAAAGACATCATAGTTTAACAATCAAACAATATTTCTTGTAGATTTGAGTTTGGTCTTTGAAAAAGAATTTAATTTTCATGGATTTACATTTATTGGTGTTACATATACATTTCTGTGAAAATTTTTATTTTTACTTTTCATTATGTATCATTTTATAAAAATTTTATCAATAAATATTGAAACCCTGGCCATTATATCAGTAATAATATTTTAGAAATATTTATATCAAATAGTACTCCTGAAGTTACAACATTATTTGACCAGGATTCATATTTAAATGCACTCGAAAAGACTAAAAACTAAGTATAAGTTTTACTACTTGGTCTAGTTAGACAATGATTCCAATATTTCTAAAAGAAGATGAAAAGAAAACACAAAATCTATATGTTTCTGCTAAGCTAGTTCAAAGAAAAACCACATTCCAAATAATAAAAAAAAATTTCATTATTTGTGTGTATAGTTAAATTCTAATAGCAAAAATAGCTGAAACTTTATTTAATCTGTGAAAAATGTTTTAAGCGATCTCTCTGAGCCTGGCTACTCATATGAGCTATCTAGAGATGCTTTTATTATTATTTATTCTAGTAAATCTAGTAAAATAACACTGACAAGATATTTCTTTTAATTGCTACAGTTTTTAAATTATAAGGTACTTATTCTACGATAGATATTATGGGCTTTACATCTACAGTAACTTCACTGAACTAGATCAAATGGTTTTATTATCTTTAATATTCTGGTAAAATATGCTATTTTGGAACGTTTGAATAATATTTCTATTGCTTTGGGTGGAACAACCCCAGAGTTGAATACCACAAGTCCACACTGCTTTCAAGACTTGTTGGTGAAGTAAAAGAGTATTATATATTGTGTGTATACACGAGTTCTTCATATATTTTCTTAACATGAGGCTTCTACTTGAGTTTAACATCAAAGGTCATGCCAATATAACTGACTGTTTTTCCATACAGCACTACTTGCTATTGTTCACACTATCAATAATTAACACACTAACCAGGAAAGAAAGTTGATCGTAAATGTTAATGAGCGTAAAAATAAAACATAGATTAACATCTGATTTAAAAGTCCGCAGCCTTAAAATTCAATACGTATCCTTAAGTTGAATTATAAATGATACTGTTTGATCTACGGCGCGATAATATTAACAGATGCAGCGGCGAGAATCATCAGGAACGGGCACACGTCGTTGCATTATTCAGGGCGCGGGAAGGACCGGCAAGGAAAATAAAGAAAATCCAAATCCAATAGGGAAAATTCCATTCGGCACATACACATACACCCACCCCCTATCTGGTTGCCGTACACGTTCTCTGCCTTGCTGCCTTTCTCTTTGTTCTCTGGCGTCTTTGTCTTCGTCCTGGAATTACCCTCGTGTTCATTCATTATGCGGAAGGCCAACCGGATCAGCTACGTTGGTGAGAGAGAGGAGACTGACGACGATCGGTGTTGAGTGCAAATTAGCAGAAAGCACGCTTACTATTAATAGATTGATTAAATATAAAGAAGGTAATGTGCACTATATATCGTGACTATGCATTAATTTTGGGGTATGTTTAAAAATATATCTGAATTGTAAATATATGTGTTTGTTATTGCATATTATTAGGTATTGTTATGTCATGGAACATTTTAGATATAAAGATAGCCTCATTAATTTTCTCCGTGAAGAGTTATTGCAACTAACAGCTCACGATTATCACAATTGTGTAGTGCTTCTGATGATTGTGATTTAAGCAAATGATATTGTCAAAATTAATCAATTTCATTCTGGAAACTTCCATGTTAAATATTTTATGAGTTATTTTTAACCTAATGCGTAAAATAAAAATTACATTTAATAAGACAAATAATAGAAACAATTTAACAAATTGAACAAATAACAAAGGAAATCAAAATAAATGGTATTTACACAATAAATTTATACAAAATTAAAAGTGTGAGATTTTGATGTCGAGGCCGCCGGGTGATAGTTACAAAACAGACATTAATGGTAAAAAAGGGATGATAACAATGATAAACTATGTTAGGATGAAGTATGACATGTACACACAAAACGAATATAACGCCCTAACATTAACAATAACGGACGTGCGATGAGATCAGGTAACACATGAGATCCTGCCACTAAGATTCATAGCCGTTGCCAGGATCAAGCTAAAAACTCGAATAAATAAATAAGTAATACTCTGTTACTATTGGCAACTCACTTCTCCAGCTCCCGCTATGATGAACGTGCAATGCATACAAGGCAAAAAGCCAAAGGCCACACACTAGATACACCGCCACCAAGAGCCATCAGAAATCACTTTCGGTGGTTTTTATATATGCTTCAAGTTGTCCATAGATCATAACTACACATCACCAACTTTGGCTACCTTAGCGTTAGCTTCAAAATAACTATAAATAAAAAATATTGGTTTATAAAATAGTTATATTTTATATTTACAGTTCCAACCATAAAACTATTACCTTTTATTTACTATAATAATTATAGGGAATATACGATGATAAATAAATAAATAAGTTGAAGATAATAATATATGTGAATTAAAAAAATAAAACTGGAATACTCTGTGAACAAACTCATCATTTGATGAACCTCTGGTTGGGCTGCACAAAATGCTTAAAATACAAAATACAGTAAAAATACTAAATACGAGTAGTCACTCTGAGTGTCGCTTCTTCAGAAATTAACTCATATGAAGTTTTTTTAGACATGCTAAGATATCACATCAGGCAAATACAAACCCCGAAGAAACATCAACAATATTGCCATTCATAGTAATTATTTCTCTTGCTAATTATTTCCAAAGGCGACAAATTACTACTCGAATTCCTACTGCTAACAACTAATATAACTGAAACAGACAATTAAAAACTAGCCAAAGTTAACTGATAGAAAGGGTATTGTCTTCCATTACAACAACTCCATCAACCAAATAGTCTGGATTTTGCCCTATCAGACTAATAACATATTTGTTCCGGTCTCTTAACAGTTGCGGTAAAAAAATCGTTTCTTTAAACTTTTTCCCCATTTATTTTCCTTTCATTACTTTTTCTGATTTAGTCTTTAATTTTCCTTATCAACTACATATGTATTATAAATGAACAACTTTAAGTTAATCGGCATGTGATCTTCTCGTGCCTTATTTTGTTAAGAAACTACATTGGTGATCAAATATGTCTAACCAAAAATGCAATGTCTAAGAGAGCATTAAGTCAGAAATCATTATCGTAGCAGGCAGTAAGAATATATCTGATGAAATGGGAAATGAGAGATGAAATATGAGTTTTTCTGTCCTCCTGGTCAGATATTAAATTTAAGGGTAATTAGTTTTTATAAGTAATTTATAATACAATTAATTAATTAGTTAAGATAATATTTTTAATGTAATTAAAAGTACCACCAAACTATAAACAGATTATACTACCCAACAATGAAAATGTTTGTAACCAAAAATAACCCACTCTCATATATCTTCACCTGCTGAAATAAAAAAATATGTATTATCTATATTCACATTCTCAGTTCGTGGAAATTTTGTTTTTTGATGTTTTGAAGTTTTTTTGAACAATCTGTCTGAAGTTTGTTGATATGAAGATAGCGATCCGCTGCATAAAATATTTTGTTCTAAATCTTGCTCTAATAACATTTCAATTGAAAAGTCACTTGCCTAACACATAAATGGCGCTACTAGAATTAAATCCATATGGTTTTTAGTTAGTCCTAACCCCCAAAATGATTTTGAATGAACGTGTACATCTTATCATTGGTGAATATTTGAGTATGAGAAAGCTCTCTGCAAAATGGGTGCCGCGCGAGCTCACTCTTGACCATAAAACATTGACGAGTTGATGATTCGGAGCAGTGTTTGAAGATGATCAAGCGTAATAAACTCGAGTTTTTGCGTCGATATGTGACAATGGATGAAACATGGCTCAATTATTTCACTCCGAAGTCCAATCGACAGTCATCCGAGTGGACTACACACGATGAACCCGCTCCAAAGCGTGGGAAAACGCAACAGTCGGCTGGTAAGGTTATGGCATCTGTATTTTGGGATGGGCCTGGAATAATTTTCATTGACTACCTTGAAAAAGGAAGGACCATCAACAGCGACTATTACATAGCGTTATTGGACCGTTTGAAGGACGAAATCGCCTAAAAACGACCGCGTTTGAAGAAAAAGATAGTGCTGCATCACCAAGACAATGCACCTTGTCGCAAGTCAGTGAGAACGATGGCAAAAGTCCATCCATCCACCGTATTCTCCAGATCTGACCCCCAGAAACTATTTCCTGTCCTCAGATCTCAAAAGAATGCTCGCTGGGAAGAAATTTTTGTCGAATGAAGAGGTGATCGCCGAAACTTGAAGGGAAATATGTTGATTAAAAAACTAAAAAATGTATTTTACTATCGTAGGTCGGGGACTTTTCAATTGACCTACATATTACATTCATTAATCAGATAGAAGCTATGCACTTCCCTGTTATAAATCACATTTAGCTGTTTAGTAAAAATATTGATAGAGTGAATTGACACTTTTGAAATACTTAACATTGACGCATTTTTAATGATTGACGTTATAAGTTCTATATCACGCTACCTCAGTTCATAGAAACGTAATACGAAACAACTACTACAACATGTAATAACTTGTTTGAGAACAGTTTAATGATGGCTATATTAGATTTGCTAAGAGTACGCCATAGTTGGGTTCTATAGGTTCATATAGTCTTAAGTATTGATTTATACAACAATATCTTGTTATCTAAAGATAACTTTGATTTGCGACCCTTGTTGATTAAACTAATAAAACAAATGTGTACAATACTTGATATACTTACCACCGTTGTCAGAACTACCTTAATGGTTAAATGCTTAAAGTATAAATATCCGTCAGTGGCTTCCGACAACATGCCAGGGTACTAAAGGTGTGTATAACTAAACAAAATAGGTATATGATGATTTTCGAAATGTATTTCACAAATGTGTCATAAAAAACATCCAGATTATAAATCATATGGCGGTACAGATATAATCAAAAATCTGACGGTAGAAAAAAATATCTCTAAAATGTAATTTTTACTTTGCTAAGAGGATCAAATCATCTGAGATACACAGTTCACAATTTTGTCCTGCGATGTGTCTGGATTGACAGCTAGCTACAAGTAAACAAGTAAAGTATAAGAATATTTAAAAATTTCTAAATCTACCTTGATGATATTAACTTGGTTTTCGAAATTTACGGACAAAAAATAATATGAACATCTATTCATCAGTTTTAGAAGCAAGTTTCCAAATTCTACATTGATTTAAATCGACTGCATCCACAACGCGTACACATGTATAATAACCGTTCTATTGGAAAAATCGGAAAACCAACTGTGTTATCGGGAAATCCCTACCGAAAAATCGCCACCCCCTTTCCCCCGAGCCGCGGCTTCATTTCTAACCACTTCGTCCCCGGTCCGGATCGATCTCGACAAACGACTCTCCACTTATCGGATTATAGAATATTCCAGAGCCATCCAGACTGGAGGCAATCTAGCGGACGGGTGCGGGGACCGCCAGGAGGAAGCTTCGCGGCAAAAACAAGAAAAGACGACGGCGGCGGCGATGGTGACGGTCATAAAACCAGGATCCGTTTCCAAGGGACTCTCGGGAGATTCGATGCAGCGAAAGGAGGAGGCGAAGCGATCGTAAAAAGTGCACGTTGCAGCAGCAGGATGATATCCGGCAACGAGATGTTCTCTTACGAGGGCAGCGTCAGAAATACGGCTCTGTAACAGCATGTTAGATTTTACTGCGGGTTCTTTCGAGAAATATGAGGACTTCCTTTTATTATGTAAATTCAGCTACATCAATATGTTGTTTACAAGAAATTACAATAACATACAGTAAATGTGTTTGCACTCTCTGAACTGGGATACTGAAAAATTAAAACTTCATATACACAATGTTTATTTACTGCTTATAATAAAATATTTTTAACAAAAAATTTAACCAACTTCAAAAAATTAATAAGAAACTCACTAAAAATTTAGAACTTAATAATTAATACATAATAATCGTTATAATAACTAAATAAAAATAAGCAAAAGCCTTATTTAACCTATCTATTTAACCTATGAAAGTTTCCGGCCTGACACATAGATGGCGCTACTAGAATTAAATCCATATGTTTTTTTTGAAGTGGTGCTTCATATCTCTACTCCAGAAGGGGAAATTTTTAGTAAGTGGTCCGTCCCTCTTTTTGGCTAAGTAATCCGCTCTTTCATTTTCCAGAGTGAGAAGGGAGCCACCTAAAGGTGATAGTTTTGCCGCTCCTTTCCAATTTAGAGGTTCATAGGAGCTCATTGAATCTGACGCCATATCTAATCATCTGTCTTGCACATCTTGTATTGAGATTAGGGCTCTATACATGGCAAATAGTTCAGCCATCAATACACTCGATGAAACGGTGGGGCCTGAAGTGTTCTTCCGACATCACCGGTGTAAATGCTGCGCTCACGTAATCATTGCTCTTGGAACCGTCCGAGAATATGAAAAGGTGTTCAGAATATTTCTCAGTTTTTGATTGATTTTGATGATTTAATTGGGTGCTGATATTGCTAAAGTCGGAATTATCCCTTGGTAGACTCCTCATGAAGAGATCGACAGTCACCAGCTACAGTCGGCACGGAGGCCAGCGATAAGCGACTACAAACTGCATGGAATTTATGGCAAGAGTCCCTGTGTTACTCTAGAGAGGTTGAGTTTGTTGCTTGATGGAAAAAATGTCTCTAATGAGACAGCCTTGCTGTTTACTGGACTAGTGTGTAAGGCCCCCAGGGCGATTCTAAGAGCTTAGTTGTGGATTGGGTTCAGTCTTTTTAAGTAAGAGGGGCAGCGGAGATGAATCATTGGTAGCCATACTCTAACTTTCTTAGCGTTAATGCTTTATAAATATTTAGTAATATGACCCTATGGGCGCCCCAACAAAAGCTTATCAAAGTGCGTAGGAGACTGATAGGTGCCAAACATTTATTCCTTACATAATTAATATGTGAGAGCCACCTGAGGTGAGAGTCTAATATAAGTTCCAAATATGTATGGTCAAGATTATTGCTTATGGTACATCCGCCAATCGTCAGGGTGCTCGCTTTGAGGCAATTTATCATTCTTCAGAAATTGACACTGGCACATTTACTGTGCGAGAACGACAATCCGTTTGTTTTAGCTCTGGTCTTTGACTTAATTTATGGTCTTGGCTAGTGTGGTAGATGACAACGTCATCCACAAAAAGTCGGACCTTGATCTGCTTTGCTATCATCATATTGATCGAATTAAAGGCTAGAAGGAATAGTGTTGGGCTAATGCTTGACCATTGCGGTACTCCATTTACTGTAACCCTAAATGATCGTTCACTCAGAAAAGATTGAATGAAGCGTATATTTTGCGATTCCGATCCGATTTTCCATTCTTTAAGAGTGTTAAAAAATGTTGATAATAAGGCTTGATGAAGCAGCAGCATTTGCCACAAAACCACACCAAGATATAACGAAAATCGAAAAGCGATAACAAACATTTTGGAACGAAGGCATGTTGAGTTTATTACTGTTGGACCCTAATGGGTGAAATGGATTACAAGCATTATAAAAGACGCAGTTCAACCACTGGTCATTTATTATTTATATTCAACGGCCAGTTGTTGGTAGTCAAAAATAGTAAAATATAGAATGTATTAAATATTTCGAAAACCAGAAGCAATTAAAAAAAATAGGTTGCTGATTTGATTTCAGCCCTCAAATTTATCTTATAGACAGTTTTCGGCTGATCAAATCCAAAACCGTATATATTTGTGTTATTATATATTGAATATTATTATAAATTATAGAAAAAAATTGTGGATATAAAAATAATTAAAGAACATGAGTCTAGTTGTCGAGATTCCCCGCCTGCGTACAAATACAATAAATGGTCTTGAATTCACAAGTTAACATAATATCAAAGAACCTAATATTTCTGTTGAAACCCAAGTTATTAAAATGTTTTTATATATTTTTCCTCCACTATAAAAAGAAAATAAAACAACATTCAAGATAACAAACATAACTTATTTATCAATATATAAAAAAGCAAACATCCATTTATCTTTAAAATTACACAATAATATATTTTGCACAGCAGTAAAAAATACATTCATAGTTCTCTTAGAACAGTTCTTCATCTAATCTCTTCGATATGCAAAAACTGCATACAAACCCCTTTCTCAATTCATTCAATAAAAGCAATGAATACAATTCAAATCGATATCCATATATTATGACTAACATACAATTGTCTTTATTTAAGGTAGGGTAGGTACCCAAACTAAGATTTTGGCTTATTTTATATGTGTAGCTTATATACTCAAATTTAAAAGTAGTAATATTTTTACCAAGATAGGAATACACAACCTTAAAAATCTACTAGCGAGCCAAACTTAAATATTTCTCGTTGAATTTGAATGTTGCGGATTTGTTATATGATCAACGAGCTATGATTTTGATGAGGTATGAGTCATATTTATCTGTACTTTTACTTTTGCAGGGTCATCTATGCCTAAAATATAAAGAATTCGATATAGAATTGAATCCAATTTGCAAAATTAAAATATAAGTTGAACGGATACGCACCTAGGTGGAATGTCTTCAAATGTCTGTATAGATTAAAAGTGTTATTTTGATAGCTTTTTTCACAATATTCACAAATCATTGATTTATCTGTTATTTATTATTTATCCGTTGCCTACCATTTATAATCATAATATGCACAGTACAAGAACAAATAAAATATCATCAATTCTTAACCTTACAAAACAGAAGTAGGAGGCCAGGGTCAAATCCAGAATGGCTGTTTGCATTGGATTCAACTTATCGATTTGCTTGTAAATGGCAACCTCGCATAATCAGGCGGAAACTACTGAAGTTTACCGAATACGGTTGGGATTCTCCAGAAGTAGCCACTACCAATGAATGAAAGGTAATAATGGAAAGTAATAAGAGAAAAGAATAATAAACATAAAATTATAGAAAAATATATTTGTGGTTAAATTTGTTTTATTAATTTAACTATAGTAGCAAGAAAGTTGGAGAACATTGTATAAAGCTATATAAATATTTTGATTAGTAAACCTATTACAGATAATTACATTTAAAATAGTTCTCAATTTATTATAAATATATAAACAAGAATAAACTACAGTTAATCTATTTTTTTCAAAGAAAAATATATTTCCTACGATTTATCTACTCGATAATTCGCCTGAAACATTTGTTTTGTTCTAGACGCTGCCATGCTGTTTCCTAAAACGAATGCGATCGTTTCAACAGCTGTCGGAGCAGTAGCAATCGCATCGCCCTGTACTGAAAATATTCTTAAGGTAGGTCCGGTAAACGACGCGCGTCCGATACGAAAAATTGGTTTCTATCGCCGAAATTCGAAAGCTCACGGTCAAGGTCCCGGTTCCCAACCTGCCGGACGCATCCGCCGTCGCCACAACGATCGCGCGGGACCCTCCTCCCTCCCTCTGCGCCCACCCCCCTCGCCATACAAAGCGCGACGAAGAATGAGCCGCGGGAGGAGGAGGAGGGGAAGGAAAAAAACAAACCCGCCAACACCATTAGAAACTCGTTTCCTGTTCGGTCGGCTCTCCGAATGCGACGACGATCCGTCCGTCCAAACTAACGGCCCTGGCGACGCAACCGCCGAATTTTTTTACCGTCTGCAATTTTTTTCGACGGCATCGACCGTCGCCGCCGCCCTCCCCCCCAGGCCGCGAGCTCTGCGTCCGGCCCGACTCTCGCACCGGGATCAAGGTCGGCGATCGGTCGGCCAGACGGAGATTGTTGTTTCGTCCGGACATTTTGTTTATTGCTAAATATTTTCGTATTTTCGGGCCGCCGAGGCGATGCAAGAGGCGGCGGTGGCCGTTGCGGCGGAGGCGGTGGCGGCGGCGGCAGCATCGTCGACGCGGTTTTCGGTGTTGTCGGTCAAACGGAGCGGAAAAATATTTTCGGACTGACGCGAGGCGCGCTTTGTTGTTGCTGCTAGCGATGGTGATGTGTTGGAATGAGCGGCGTGACAAAACTTCTCGGGGGAAATACCGATTGGTTACAAACACTGACTTTATTGGCAAAAGTAATACATTATTCCACTGGCAGCGAAACAATCTTGACATGTCTTTTTAAAATTTGATAATATATCATTACTAATCGTTGCCGAATTATATTTTTTTAAATTAATCTCGTAGAACAATCTGCCTGTGGTCAATAGGTATTATTATATGATTTCGGTTATATAATATAACTATCTTTAGTAAGTGATCTGCTGTACAACTTATAATCTAAATCTTATTCTAGATACTATTCTAACTTATTTAAAAATATATCCTAACTTATTCTAAAGACTATTCTAACTTATTCTAGAGGTTATTATATCTCACTCTATGTGTCTAAAAATCAGTTCGTATGGTAGTTTGCGTTTGAGCATATGCACTATACTGTCTTCTACAGAGTACTTCGCACTAACACTTCGAATCACACTCGTTATGGGTTCTAAGGGGATATCGCACTGAATCAGTTTGTTGGACACGTAATAAGGGGCATCGACGATGACTCGCAACACTTTATTCTGGAACATCCGGAGGATAGCTATGTTAAATTTTCTAGTTGTACCCCACTGTTCAATATCATAAGTCCGAATGGGCCTAAGTATTGATTTATACAACCAAACCTTGTCATCTAATGATGATTTAGATTTACGCCCTATCAGTCAATACATTTGGTTTAGTTAAAGCCGAAGCTGCTTGCGTTTTGTCACTATATGTTTTTTCCACGTCAAACGTCGATCAAAATACATTCCCAGACATTTAATGTTGTCTGCTTGCCGAAGTTCATGATTATTCAATGTTACTGAGGGACAAGTTCTACTACAAAGGGTTACATGGGTAGATTTTGTCTCATTTGCTCTGACACGCCACGTTTTCAACCACAATTTGACTTTGTTAAGATGAAGTTGGAGGTTTCTTGTGGCTGATATTGGATCTTCGTGTGATAATAAAACCGCTGTATCGTAAGCTTATGTTCCAACAGTAGTGTTTCTTGAGGTCCGCAGGTCAGCTGTATACAATAGATATAACAATGGGCCAGGAACACTGCCCTGCCGATCACCCGAATATATTGGATGTAGGTCAGTATATTTGTCACCCTTTTTGATAATAAAATGCCTGTTTGTGAGGTATAATTTAAGCAGTTGAAAGTGCATATAGGGCAAAAGCTTTTTCAATATAACATACAGTCCAGTGTACTACACCATGTCGAAGATATATGGAGAAATGCAGCGGACCAATATTTGTATCGTTTAAGGTTTTGTTAATTTGGTTGACTAAACTATGTATTTGTAATGTTTTTCCGTGTTTATCACAGAAAGCAAATTGATGGTCTGGTATAATATTTCTGTCTTCTGCGATTATTTTGGGTCTCTTAATGTATATTTTTTCAAAAAGTTTAGTCTTTTCGTCTTTTGATTGTTTCGCAGGTTTAAGAATCATAATGATTTGAGCCACTTTCCAAGTACTAGGAAAGTAATTAAGTCTTAGCATGGCATAATATGAATGTTATGAATTTGAAGCACTTTTCTGAGAGCTCCTTCGAGATTCTTCCAGTAATTAAGTCAAAACCAGGAGCCGTTTTAGCGTTGATTTCTTTAAGTATTGTTTGTTTATTTCCTTAACAGTAAATTTCTCATGTGGTAGAGATTCATTTGAATCGGAGTATTAAGAAAATCAACAATGCTTTTTTCTTCTGTTGCGGATATTTCGGACGGGTAAGGATTAATAATTTTTTACGAGAGTTATAATTTTTAAGTTACATTTTTTTCTCTGCAATAACTTGAAACGAGGAATTTATCTAGGAAGACCCATGCATCCTTACTGAGTTTTTAATAAAACAAAATAAACGTTAATAAATAGAATAGTACAAGGTAGCACTTTTAAGTATTTTTGTCATTTAGCGCACTTCACTATATAACTACACAAGATCACACGGTTTGTTGGTTCTCTTGAGTCTGCGTCCTAGTTCAGTGTTGTCCAAGAGATGCAACACTTTGGTGTCTACATGATAAGAGTCTTTCCTCATGTGTTGTTGCGAATTTCTTAATATCCTCTATAACAGTTGGAATCCGAAGGTCTCGGTTTAAGATTTTTCAGCACTTGTCCAATTATTAAGCCATAGCCTGGTACTTTATTTAGATTGATGTCATTTTTTATCACTTTGGAAACTTCTTTTGAGGCATCAACACAAATCGAAAGATTTTTTCACTAGCTGATTGGATTAGATCAAAGATTAGATTATGCTCAAACTCACTGTCATTTGGTTCATTGGTGTCATTGGTGTCAATTAGCGAATGCTTCAGCTTTTTATTGACTTTTGCGTAGCCAATTTCCTCCCAATATTTCCCTTTTTAGCTATGCCAGTAGTATCGAGATCCGCATCCACAGTACTTCTCAGCAGTTAATTCTGAAATGCCCGTATCATCTTATTTTTACCTGCTTAAGAGGTGCATGCGCCAAATCTGGGGATAGTTGTGAAGAAACGTATGCTACTTTTTATCCCACAAGAAACTACAATCAAAGCACTGTTGCATTTCTGTTAATGAAGCAACTATTCTAAAAACGCTATTCCATGTCTTTCGTTAGTAAAATATGAAATCACTAACATTTCATTGAATAATAATATTCATTTAATTATGACTAAAGCGAACTAAAAACATATGAATAATATGTAATATATGCAAAGAGAACATCATCGAGATGTATATCTCTGTTTAATGTTAACAGTAATACAATATGAGCCGCGAAAATAGAAATGTAAAACATACAACTAATAAGTAGATAATAAATCACCGGTGTATGTAAAATACTCACTAATTGTTTGAATATTGTAAAGAAAAACACTGACGATATGTATAAATTGCAGTTAATAATTCAAGAATCGAGAGTAATATGATTAAAATAACAATTAACTCTTTCAGCTCGGAAAGAAATGAATCGGTCAAATGTAAATATTTTTTCAGTGGCTTCATTAATAGAATATGAACGGTTACTTTATTGGATCGTTGAAAACTTTATTTCATAACTATTTTGGTAATTTAAAATATTACTTAAACCTAGAAAAATTAAAATAGAACCATACTTTTAAATTATGCGATTATATAAAGATGTAACTAAGCTATTTTGGGGATTTTTATGACACATTTTCATGAACCTGTCGTTGCTCTCTGCATGTATAATCACTTTTAAGTTTCTTTCTTATTTATAGTTTATAGAATATAAGCTCTAGTTAGAGCTTATATTCTTCTAGGTATATGTTGAATAAAATTGAATAGCAAGAATTTTTACTATGGCCAACTTCTGCTATGACCGTCTCTACCTATTTTCATATCTGTACGAAGCAGATTAGATCGCCTGAAGGATTACAATTTGAGGCATTTTACTGTTATATGTACATTTACAATTAAAAAAAGTTAGATTTGGTTAGTTTCATAAACAAAAATAATAACAAAATTTTTACCATCCTTGAGTGCTATCGAAATGTAAATTATGTGTTTATACAATATAACACAAGTTTTTACCCATCAGGACCTGTACAAAGATTGTTTCCTTTAGCGGATTTTCTTCATGTCTCAACAAGATATAATTGTCTGATAGTACATTTAAAAAATCTAGTATTCATGAAAGCAAATTCTTCTATTACTGACTAATAGGCGGGGCTGGATTAGTTCCATACTATTTACATAACCAGATTGAATTTTGCATTCGTAAACGTAACTAAAATACTGTATTTTGTATATTAAATACACGATTTATAAGTATTTTGTAATTTGTATTTTAAATAAAAGTAAGACAGTATTTTAATTAAAGTAAAGCATTTATTTTGCCCAGCTCTGCAAGAACAAAATATACAAATAAATGCTTCAGCTAACCACAAAAACTTGACTGTAAAGAGTTTGAGGAGTGGATGAAAATTCATGGCAAACACAAAAAAATCTAACGAAACGAAATATTTCCCTACATCCTCTTGAAGTATAGGAGAGACACACACGTTGAATTGAAAATTTCAACTGTACTTCCCTAGTTGTTTCGCAAATAAAGACATATTTAGTCATAAATTACAAATAAAAACTTGAATTATTTTTTATTATTTAATTATCACATTGTTACTAGGCGTTTCCGTCTAACCCACAATTTGTCTTTATGATAACTTAAATCTAGGTACATAACTAGGTCTATATAACTCAGTCTCTGGTGAAATAATGTTTATGCATGTCACGGCTGCATTTTTTATTATATGCATCTCACTACACAACACTACACAGGATCAGATGGTTAGATTCTTTGAGTTTGTGTCCTGTTCTGGTGATATCCAAAAGCTGCGAAATTTCAATATTCTCATGAGAATGGAGTCTTTCCTCATGCCCCCTTGCAATTCTCTTGATTTCTTCACTGAATGTGGATATCTGAAGGTCTCAATGTAGGTAATCAGCCCTAGAGTATTTGGCTGCGCCCAAAATACCTCTCAGGACTTTGTTCTGAAAAATGTGTACTTTATTTACGTTACTCTTTGCAGAACATCCCCATAATTGAACTCCGTATGTCCATATAGGTTTCAGTATTTGTTTATATAATAGCAATTTATTATGTACTGATAATTACGATTTTCTCCCAATTAGCCAGTACATTTTCCTATATTTCAATTCCAGTTCTTTTCTTTTCTTCTTTATACATTCCTTCCATGCATTTAGATTAATTCCGAGATATTTAGCGTTGTTGCTATATGGAATGATAGTATTATTTAATGTTATTGGTGCTGTTTGTCTGTTTGTAGGTGAACTGCACATGTACAGACTTACTTTTATTAATTCTTATTTTCCAAGCTTGTGTCCAATTAATTATTTTGTCACTTGCCTGTTGTAATTTTCGTGAGGCTTCTTCACTATTGTCTCCGACAGCTATAATAACAGTATCATCAGCAAATGTAACCATCGTAATATTCTCCATTTGTAGTATATCACAAGTGTATAGTAGATAAAGCATTGGTCCGAGTACACTTCCTTGTGGTACACCTGCTTTAGCTTCTTTTATTGTAAAGTATGCTTCTTCTTGTTTGACTTTAAACATTCTGGTTGTCATGTATGACTTTAACAGTTCGGTGTGTTGTTTTAGTAGCATTTTCTGTAGTTTATGAACAAGACCTTCATGCAAACCTTATGGAAGGCTTGTGCTACATCGAAGAATATAGCTAAGCATACTTTTTTACTTTCGTAGGCTTTTTAAATTTCCGAAGAATTTGTAGGTTAGAGTTGTTTTATTTACATTGACATCTTTTTCCATGCCACCTGAGAGAGTTCCACGCGGTTTTTTTATATATTTATATGTCATGAAAACCTATTCGACATAATTAACAGATGTATATCTAAGTAATATGGTTTACTTTTGTTAGAGAGCATATTTACCTGTTTACGATTAGTTCTTGTTTCCTTCGTTGCTGAGTTTACCTGTTAAGTCATTTTGATGTTTGATGAAAATGTTTCATTCATTCTCTTTCACTATGAGAATCATTGTTCAAATCAATTACCAAATTGTTAATTTTTAACCTATGCTTGGTAACGGTTCCACCATCTGTCAATTTCTATTTCTGTCTGTCTCATCGATTTTACCCAAATTGAAGGTGCTGTAGTAGTCAATGCTTCTTTTAGAGTCTATATTTTTTCAAGCTTGTTTCTAAAAAAAAGTAGATTACATAAAACTCAAATATTTCATTTATATTTCGTAACAAAACACTAACTCAACTATAGGAATAAAGCAAAGCATGAACAATAATATACCTGCAATGAATTAATAAAAAAACATTATAAGTAACAAAATCTATATTATTCTAACTTTTATCTTTTTACATCAACTTTTGTTATGTTTACATTCCATATTGCTGTTTTGCCAAGAGTGACCCAATCTTCCGTCTCGCTTAGATACATAAATTAAAATAATAAATCTTCTTTAATTTTATAACTTTAATATCTTTTGTAATTCATAATTTTAAAAACAATATATTAAAGTTCCATTACACCTCTTCGTGGGTTATATTTACACTACTTAAATCCTAGTGCCGACAAGTACCAATACTAACCAAATTTTATAGACCGATTGGTTACAATTAGTAAAATTAGAATCATCTAATTTTAATACAAATTGAATTTGGTAATACATATGGCGGCATTTATGACATGCATTGACTGGTTTATTGGAAGGACTTTACTTCACTTGGTGCTTTTTCTGGTTGAGCCCAGCTCCACCATACGACATCTAATAAAACTATTTTAAACTATAAACGTTTTGTCTCGAAAATAGGATATGGCTAATTTCCAATAATATGCCCAAGTTGTTTTGAAATATGATATAACTAGCCCATAAATTAAAACCCTAAACTCTCACACATTTGACAATCAGACGAATTTTATAGGCTGATTACGTTACATGTTCGGACGCTTCAGACAACATTGTATCTCTTATTTAGTTCTATCTTAATTAAGAAGTTCTATCTTCGACCGTATATATATATTTTGATGTTCGCCGATTTCTCCGTCAATTATAAACCGATTTTCAAAATTACTTTTTTAGTCGAAAGAGTGCACTTCCGAATGGGAGGAAGCGGCAGAAATCGAGGGAAACCCTCAAATTTCAAAAGCACCTACAATGTTTTCATATATCTTTTTATCTAAAATAATCAAATATTTCTGTATAATGACTTGACCTTTACTTGACCTACCCATTTTAATACTTAATAAAATAACTGCGTAATTTATTGGGTAAATATCTAACACTAAACACTAAAATTGATTCGACTTCAAAAAAATAAATAAGGAGGAACCCTCTAAAATTTAAAAAATAATCAAACTTAGATTTTTAACATAAAAAAACGTTTTAAAATAAAATATATACATAATAATCATTGTAATAACTAAATAAAATAAATAAGTATATATTAAGCTAAATTGTGTCTATATACGAGGGTGGATCAAATATGATCGAGACAAATACTCTGACAGGTTTATTTACTGTTGAAGAAATTTACAAAAAGTTACAGATTTTCTAGGTATTTTTATATTACAGTTTTTGTAGTTAGTAGTTAGTTTATATAGTAGTTACAGTTTTTATAGGTAACTAGTGACTCACTAGTTACGCATTTTGTACATCTTTATGGTTTTTTGATGCCGGTATCGAAGAATTCCTTGGGCAACTCGGACAGCCGTGTGCGCACGAACTCCATTACCTCGTCGTCGGTGTTGAATCCTTGACCTTGGAGGGCTTCTTTGAGTGGTCCAAACATGTGGTACCTCCCACCCTAATTCCGATATTATATCGAGCGTTAGACGCGCGGTATGCTCCTCCGTTTCAAGCAATAAGCGTGTGTAATTACGTATGTTTTCAGAAGGTTAGAGTAGTATGCAGCATTACCAGTATGTTAGGTGCCCAGGAAATCGACGTACAGCACGCGCCGCCGGTCCCAGAACACCATACATAGAACCTTACCCGCAGACCTGGTTATCTTCGCTGTTACTGGCGCCCCTTCCTCCTTCTTCCTCCACTGTTTAGACGACATCTTGCTTTCGGGAAGTAATAGTACCCATGTCTCGTCTGTAGTCAAGATTCGCCTTAAAAAACCACCTCCCTCCGCCTCGTATCGCGTCAGCAAGCGCCGACAAACTTTCAACCACGTAAATTGTTGCTCGAAGTTCAACAGTTTAAAAACCCATCGCGCCGATTTATTGCGATATTGAAGGTGTTCGTGGGTGATAAACTCTACACTACCAATACTGATGCCGAGTTCAGCCGAAATGTCTCGAACATTCATTCTACGGTCCCCTAAAATGAGTTGTTCTACGCGGCGAATGATGTCTGGTGTGATGCCGGTTCGCGGTCGACGATCATGCGACTCATTCTCGAGGTTTTAGCGGCCATCCTTGAATGCTTTTGGCTTCAAGCACTTACTACCGAATTGATTTAGCAAACGCAGAGACATTTCCGTTTATTTAGCGCCTTCCCACACTAAAAAACGAATAACAATACGTTGCGCTACGGCGGTCGGCACTTGACGTTCACTCATAGTCGTAGCAGGTGCGTGGAACATGCGCTACCGACGAAAACTATGCCACACTGTTCGTAAGGGACTCAGCTATTACATACTCAAGCCACGACCCTCAAAACATACGTGTCTCGTCATCGACAGCTCTCGTCTACATCATATTTGAACCACCCTCGTAGTGGAATATTAAATACCTGTAGTAGATACTTTAAATAAGGTTTTTTATTATTTTTATTTAGTTATTACCACAATTATTACGTACACATATTATTTTAAAACGTTTATTTTTGTGTTAAAAAATTTGATTATTTTTTGATTTTTAATGAGTTTCTTATTTATTTTTTGAAGTCGGTTCAATTTTTTTGTAAAACATATTTTATTTTTCTCTTACTGCCTATTTTAAAAATATACATATATATAAGGCAATACATTCGACATCGTGATGATGTGAGTTCACAAATGACCTGCATATCATCACTCTGTTAGAACTATAAAAAAAGTGTATTTATCGAAGGACAATGAGTGAATCGATTATCATTAATTTGAGCTTTCTTTCTTTCTGTTGCACACGATGCGAATCGCCGCCCCGCGCGCAACGATCTAGTGATCTATTTGCGGTCATCCACATCAGTTACGTAAATCGGCTTGTCTAAGATCAAGAACCGAGACCGATTTCCGAGCGATCGTTGCAAAAAGCCACCAACCATCGCCGGGCAATTCGGCGAGATCGCGTGGATTCCGTGTCTGCTTGGATACCGACCCCGATCGCCTAGCCGTTCGCTATTTCGGCCTCATAGACAACGGCCCGACGTTTGTTTTTGTTTTGTTTCCGTCGAAGATGAATTAATTCGGTTAGCAACAGGACGCGTCGGTCGTTATGCATTTTCGTGTAATCGGACCGGAATGGACGTTGGATGGCCCCGGGACAATGTGTATACACTCATAACGTGCTAGTATTCGAAAGGGTTCATTTATGGAAATCGCAAATAAATCATGGGATGGCGTGCTAACCTAGTTGAGCTGTATGGTGTTATCTTAGGCAACATGTACATAATTTTCATGCATATAATAACTAAAAAACAATTATAAATAACAGGTCAATTGAAAAGTCCCCATATAGATGGCGCTACTAGAATTAAATCCATATGTTTTTTAGTTAGACCTAACTCTCAAAAGATGAGTGTACAATTTTGACAGCTGTCGAATCATTAGTTTGTGAATTATAACATTTTGAGTGTAGCGACTTTTGTTATTGTGAAAAAAATGGATACAAAAATTTTCGCGTGTTGATAAAATATTGCTTTTTGAAGGAAAAAAACACAGTTGAAGCAACAACTTGGCTTGATTCCAACTTTCCAGACACTGCCCCAGGAAAATCAATCATCAAGGATTGGTATGCTAAGTTTAGACGTGGTGAAATGAGCATCGAAGATGGTGAACGCAGTGGATGCCCAAAAGAGGTTGTTATAGCAAACACTATAAAGATATCAACTGAATATGTATAGTATATCATTCGCGAATATTTGGATATCAAAAAGCTCTGTGCAAAGTGGGTGCCCCGAGAGCTCACTTTTGACCATAAACAACGACGAGTTGATGATTCCGAGCAGTGTTTGAAGATGATCCAGCATAATAAACCCGAGTTTTTGCGTCCATATGTAACAATGGATGAAACATGGCTCCATCATTTCACTCTGAAGTCCAATCGACAGTAATACGAGTCAACTACATACGATGAATCCGCTCCAAAGCGTGGGAAAACGCAACAGTCGGGTGACAAGGATATGGCTTCTGTATTTTGGACCGTATTTGAAGAAAAAAAGTGCGGCTTCACGAAGGCAATGCACCGTGTCACAAGTCAGTGAAACCCATGGAAAAAATCCATGAATTGCTTCCTCATCCACCCTATTCTCCAGATCTGGCCCCAGCAACTATTTCCTGTTCTCAGATCTCAAAAGAATGCTCGCTAGGAAGAAATTTTCGTCGAACAAAAAGGTGATCGCCGAAACTGAGGCCTATTTTGAAACAAAGGATAAATCATACTACAAAAATGGTATAGAAAAGTTAGACGGTCGCTAGAATCAGTGTATCACACCCTTGAAGGGAATTATGTTGAATAAAAAAAACTAATTTTGCCAAAAAAATGTGTTTTACTATGGTAGGACATTTCAATTAACCTGTTAGTGTTGAAATATTATTGTCAAAAACAGAAAGGATTGAATAATTTTAAACTTGAAACTAACTGGCTTTCTGACTGAAGTCGTATTGATTTATTAACACTAGCCAACATTGTTCAAAAAGGTACATATTGCATCTTAGTGTCATGTTTCGTATGATAAGGTAGCTTCCCTAATCAGTTTATACTATTTCAGTATGTATAATTAAAAAGGCCCGAATACTCTGCAGGTCTAGTTAACATTTGATGAATACAGGTCCTTCTCGATTTATCTTATTTAAAAACGGAATTTATGTGTGATTGTGGGTATGAAATCGAAGAGGATGTTGTGGCCATCCGATATTGCTCTAAGGCTGACTGGATATGTATACAAACCACGTATACATATCATCCTTTTAACGGGGAACCGTGTACCATTGTCATTTTAAACGGAATTTTTAGATTTGGCGTTTCAAACGAGAAAATGTAAAAGCGGTTTTATTTTGTTTATATTTTTTCACAGCATTTAGATTAAAACATGTCCCAGACATTTGGAAGAGAGCGGAAATTATAATTACCCCAAAACCTGAGAAGTCACCAAACGAAATAAAAGCCTATAGACCTATATCACAAACCTTCGATAAAGTTTGGCATGAAGCCCTTGTTCATAAACTACAGAAAATTTTACCAAAATAACACACCGAACTATTAAATTCGTACATCACAACCAGAATATTTAGAGTCAAACAAGAAGAAGCTTACTCTACAATAAAAGAAACTAAAACAGGTGTACCACAAGGAAGTGTACTTGGGCTAATGCTTTATCTACTCTACACTTGTAATATACCACAAATGGAGAATAGTACGATGGCTACATTTGCTGATGATACTGCGATTATAGGTGTCGGAGACAATAGTGAAGAAACCTCACGAAAATTACAACAGGCAAGTAAAACAGATCAGTTCAAAATGTAAGACATGCCAACTGGAAAACCAACCTATTGGCCGACTAATTCAGAAAAAAAATCCATACCTATTAGATCTCTTCGTAGTTAGAAACATCCAACTATACGGAAACCGAAGAAATCTTTGAACTAAGTTCAGATCACACACCAGTAATTCTGACATTAAGTGACAACAAGAAAAGGACAAAATCGAATGTTAGCAAACAAGAGAACAGAAGAAGAAAGAAGAGAGAAGAAGCAGAGCAAGATAAGAACAAAGGAGTAGGAAGAAGACCTTCTTCGCATAAGAAAGTAATTTTTGTAGGGTTAATTTTAAAACCAAGGCGTAAAATAAAAATTATATATAATATAACAATAACGAACAATTTAACATCTTAAATAAATAAAAACAGCTGTCAAAATAAATAATATAACAACTACTAACACAATAAATGACACAATAAATAAAGCAAACAAAATAAATAAATAAAATAAAGCATGCGAGATCTTGATGTCGAGGCGGTCGGGTGATGGTTCTGAAAACATAAAGAAAATATACCTGAGCAACCAATTTTCAATGACAATGGTGAAATTGAAAATATACATGAAATATAATGAACTGATCGGTGATTATTATGGTAGATACTTCTAATGTCAGATAATATTGAAATATAATAGTACTGACAGTTAATAAACTGACAGTTAAAAGTACGGGTAATTAATTATGCTGGCAAATCATAATACTGATAAATAATAGTGTCGATAAATAAATGTATCTACAAATACTGGATGGTATTGATGATCTCAATAAAACACGATGACAATGGTAGGAATAACAATGATAAAATAACCAGAATGATTAATAATAATCTTAGTTTATAGTGGTCTTAAGTATGACCTATGCACACGGTAAGAGACAATAACAATAAGAGACATGCAATGAGATCAGGGGAGGTAACGCGCGAGATGTTGCTACTAAGATTAGTAGGCATCGCTAGGATTAAGCTAAAAACTCAAATAAATAAATAAACAATACTCTGTTGCTATTGTGCATTTACTTCTCCAGCTCCAGCTATTATGAATGTTCAATGCGTACAAGGGAAAAATCCTGGCCACACAAAGGCCACACGCTAGATACGCTGCCACCAAGAGCCAGCCACTTTCGGTGGTGCTTATGTACCATACCATAACTACACATCAGTAACTCTGGCTATATCGGCGTTAGTTTCTAGTTTACAAAATAGTTATAATTTATATTTACAATTGCAATCATAAGATTACTATTTTTGATTTACCATAATTTAAGAATTATGGGGAATATACGACTATTCCATGAAATATCAGAAATATAAGAAATATTATAGGAGAATAAAAAGATAACGATTAATGGATAAATAAATAAATAGGTACAGCATAATGAATAGAGCATAAGAAATAGAAAATAATAAATAGAGAATAGTAAATGAAGTATAATAAATGGAAAATAATAAATAGAATATAATAAATTAACAGTAATAAATATAAAATAATCTATAGAAAATAATATATTGAGATTTAATAAATAATAAATGGGAATTAAAAAATTAAAATATGAAACTTAACTTGGGCGGCACAAAATACAGTAAAATTAATTGAATACGAAAATGGTAGTGATTCTGAACGTCGCATCTTCACATATGAACTTTTATAAATTTCCTCTGTCCCTTGGACTTGGATATCATATTTGGCACACATTATCACATATCACACACAATTCCCGAAGTATTAACAATGTTGCCATTCATTCTAATTATTTCTGTTGATAGGTATTCTCAAAGGCAACAAATTCTACAATTAAAAAGAAGCGATAATCCCACCTAGTTCCTTTACATTATCATTCAAGCCTTTTAAAAAAAAACATAAATATATATCGAGAAAATATATTTTTTTATTATCATTTAATTATTACATTGTTACTAGTCGTTTCCTACCTACAATTTATCTTTATCATAACTAAAATCTAGGTATATAACTAGAAGGACCCATCGGCCCTATCTCAGTCTCTGGTGAAATAATGTTTATACATGTCACTGCTGTTTGTTTTATTATATGCACCTCACTACACAACACTACACAAGATCAGATGGTCTGATTCTAAGAGTCTGTGTCCTGTTCTGGTAGATATAAGAATTATACTGTTTCAATCTTAATTATCTGACTTGATTCTTTTCTTCCTACTCTTGCCCCTGGACTGTTTTTGATTTTCGACTTCCACTTTTTACACTTAAGTGTTTTTTACTTCCACTCTCTGTTTTGGCCAAATCTTCTTCTCACTCTCTATTCTGACTAAATTCTCTTTAAACACCCTTCTGGCTGCTCGTGATTCTTACTCTTCCACTTTTGTTCCATTTCTCACTCATGGACTAAATCTTGTTGTTCACTGTGGATTCATCATATTTTATTACATGAGCTCTTCCCTTGAGTTCCTGATGGTGGCTGAGAAGGTTGGTTCTAGAAACCCATTTCTGCATATCGATTCGTTCATATTATTGGGCAGGGAGGTCTCTTCTAGCTAGACCTTCTCACGCGGATGGAATATGTGCGTTACGGACTCTTAAAAAATGCTCTAGTATTCCACGATCGCGAGTCCTTTAGAATTGTATGGTTATGGACACAACAAGAGATTTTCCACCAGGTCTAATTTCTTAAACCCAGCGTTTACTCCTGATTACTGCGCCCCATTATCTGAAGAACTCGACAACGAGCCGACGTTACATGCGCTTTATTAGCCATCTGTTTTTCATGCTCCGCGGGACCTTTCCTACAGTGACTACATGACTACAATGAATATTATATATTGTCTCAAATTATAATTCTTTTCCCATGCCAAAAAAATTACGAAAAACAAAAATAAGAATCATTATAATTTTCCTAAACTTAAAATTACACAGTTTTTTTAAATATAGATAAATCTAATTAACAGGTCAATTGAAAAGGGTAATACACTGATTATAGCCACCCTGCAACTTTTCGATACCAATTTTGTAGTACGATTTATCCTTTGCTTCAAAATAAGCCTCAGTTTCTGCGATCAACACTTCATTCAACGAAAATTTCTTTCCAGCAAGCATTCTTGAGATCTGAGAACATGGAATAGTCGCTGGTGGTCAGATCTGGAGAATACGATGGATGAGGAAGCAATTCGAAGCACAATTCATGGATTTTTGACACGGTGCATTGTCTTGGTGAAGCAGCACTTTCTTTTTAACTTTTTCTTCAAATGCGGCCGTTTGTCGGCTATTTTTTTCCTTCAAACGGTCGAATATCGCTACGCAATAGTCGCTGTTGATGGTCCTTTCTTTTTCAAAGTAGTCAATGAAAATTATTCCATGCGCATCCCAAAATACAAAGGCTATAACGTTGCCAGCCGACTGTTGCTGCATTTTCCCACGCTTTGGAGCGGGTTCATCGTGTGCAGTCCACTCGGATACTATCAATTGGACTTCGAAGTGAAATAATGGAGCCATCCATTTAATGGATGAACATTGTTACATATCGACGCAAAAACTCGGGTTTCTACTATTGATCATCTTCAAATACTGCTCTGAATCGTCAACACGTCGTTTTTCTTGGTCAAAAGTGAGCTCGTGCGGCACCCAATTTGCACAGAGCTTTCTCATACCCAAATATTCGTGAATGATATGATGTACACGTTCAGCTGATATCTTTAGAGTGTGAGTTTTCATCGGTAACAACCTTTTTGGGTGTTCACTGCGTTCACCGTCTTCGGTGTTCATTTTTCACCACGTCTAAACTTAGCATACCAATCCTTGATGATCGATTTTCCTGGGCAGTCTCCGGAACAACGTCCCAACAATTACTAATATAATAAGTTAATTATCTGTCGTTCCTAAAGTGATGTCACTCAACTAACATAGGATCACTAACTGCAACGGGAATTTGTCATGATCAATACAAAACATTTATCCGATCTTTTAGTAAAAATAACAAACCCACCGAGACGGTAAATAATTTTTGCGGTGGGCGTCGAAAAAGAACAAACGTAGGTGTCGAGCTTCGTTTCTATCTCGACAGAAATTCATTTCAAATGCATAGAACCAAACAACGGTCGGTCGAACGGACGACTCCCCGGCCGAACCCGATTAGCATATTCGGATATCTCTAGCCGGTGCCTGCTGGCTGCTCCTGCTTGCTCCATACTACACCGCACGCTCAAACTCTCCTATTGTCGTTCGCAGAAGTCGACCAGAGTCGCATTCGCCAAAACAGCACAACGAAAAAAAACACGAGAAAGAACAATGAAAAAATATTGCCAAAGTGTATTGCACGAGGTGTCCAACTGATTTCTAATGCATGCAATCTTTCGGCGTGAGACGATGGGTGAGTGAGCGAGCGAGCGAGATGCACGTTGCGTACAGGGTGCGGGAGCGAGACGGACGACGGCATGGAGACGATGGCAAATGAGTTTTGTTTTTTTCGGTACGGTTTT
The DNA here is from genome assembly GCF_030347505.1 of Rhynchophorus ferrugineus. Classification (NCBI taxonomy): domain Eukaryota; kingdom Metazoa; phylum Arthropoda; class Insecta; order Coleoptera; family Curculionidae; genus Rhynchophorus; species Rhynchophorus ferrugineus. Next base: position 80,170,920 of record NW_027472580.1, on the reverse strand, counting down.
TGTGAATAAATACCGTTACGCGGTCTAGACGGGCAAAAATCGAATTGATGGCGTGACTGTTAGCGGCTGAAAAATGATCCTAGACAAGTTTTTGGGCGTTATTAACATTTTATAGCCTTAAGGTCTCATAATTAATGTGCAGATAAATATTGCTGAATGGGCACTTCGAATATCCGGAGCCGAAATAAGTGCCGCCTGTGTCTATTATTAGACTGACCCGAGACAGTGTCTTTCGTTTTTGCTAAAAAAAACCTGAAATGCAACTGAGAATTATCATTTGAATCACTATAATATTTCATATACATAAAACTTGAAATATGATGTAGAAAAAGACACATCTTGTATGGATATAGGTTTTTTATAATAGTATGGCCACTGATTGTATAATGTTCAATAAATATTCTGAAATTCCTGCATAACCATGACCTTCCATCTCAGACGACTGACCGTCTAACGAACTCTAATATCAAAAAACGACAACAATTTGTTCACCTTTCCTTGTTCAAAGTTCTTTATAAGTTACTATTGAAACTATATTATACCCGTTCAATCGAACCAATTTAGTTAAGGTGGAAAATTAGTTAGAAGGCCTATTTTGATGTTTCTTTTTCAAAAATTGTTTAAAAAAGGGAAAATTATCTCAGATGATCGAGGCTACAAGTCTAGTTTATTCATCCATCATACTACAACTTAAGTTATTTTCAAGCATTTTTATTTAGAAATAATAGTCAAACGCAGCTTTTGGCGGAGATGCTTCGTCACTTTTGACAGACAATGTGGAAGCTGCAAAGTTCATCTCTAAGCAACTAATTTTTTTACATTATTTTGAGGTTTTACTATTAAAAGTAAAGTCAAATATGACAACTGTTTTCATTTTTTAACTATATTTACGAATAATGCTCATAATTCCTTATTATAAAGGAAGTTAAATCAATAATTAATAACTCGCTGATTATTTCTGCAAACTAATTTTTAAGAGAATTTTATAAAAGAGTGTTTTAAAAACTTTTAACGGAAATAGAAGTAAATGATAAATTAAAACAAAAAAGATTGATAAGTTATGTCATATGAAATAGTTTGGAAAGAAAAAACAATATAAACAGTGAAGGTTTAATTTGAGTTTTAGTCGAAAGCAAAAAACCTTTGTCAATAAGTAAAAATAAAACAAATTTCAGAAAGACGATGTTTTTAAATCGGCAGGGAAAAAAAATAGAATTAATATATTTTGATAGCAACGTAAATTGAGTAGCTGACGTTAGTTACTTGTAAAAATAGTTCACGGAAAGGCGTTATCGCAAGATGTGCGAAATTCCATTGTTTTTGACCACAAAACTATTGTTATTAGACATTCCTCGAGGAACACTAAGTAAAATTATCTGACAATTTAAACAAAATGGAAATATACTGGAATATATGGAAATATAGAAAAGTGTAAAATAGCGGCAATGGACATATTATAGAAATACGTTTGTATGTATACATTAAACCTACCGAATGGTAAGTGAGCAATTTTAGAGACCATTCCAGGAGACATGCGGTTTTATTCAGTCTGTCTACTGACGTGACTTGGATGATTTTCCTTGTCGGATTTTCCAGGCTTGCTTGACAATTACAATTAGAAACATAAATTAGCAACCCGGTGGGATTCGAACCTGCGACTCTCTAAATTTTAATCGAAAGAAACAGGCACTTAACAAAAATAAAAATGTCTTTTATAAACATGAGAGCATAAATGTGTGGAGTATTTGGACCAATTATGAAAACGTTCATCATCCAGAGCCTTAAGTAAATAGAAATACTGTTTTATTATAAAATCGTCCTTTCCCAGATATTGAACTTGGAATAAAATGTACATAAATAATATTAATTTGCATGTGTCTCTTGCCATTTTTGGAGGTCCAATTTCTGATACAAGTTAAGCATAAATGACTTGGTAATCAAAATCTCTGACTATCATGAAGTTATTTAACTCTAAAAATTAAATTATATAGCATTATATCTCACTACAAGATATTTATTTGTATATTTAATTCATTATTACATATACATCTTTTGCCATTATAACTATGTCGTCAGAAAATGTTCCAATTACTGTTTCTTTTGTTGTTGGGATATCAGCAGTGCAGAGATTGCAGAGTTTGTAGATTAATCTAAAAGGCTATAGCCAGTCAAAAGCTTGTGAGACATTCAGGAATATTGCAGGGCAGAATTTCTTTTTTCGATTGCCTTTTCAACAACCGCTGTTACTCTGTGCACTTGGTCGATGATTGTCGAATGGTTATTCCAGCAGCAAGCTCAACAGCAGTTTCTCAAATGGTTTTGATATCGCAGAGCAGTGAAATAGGCCTGTAAGATCCAACTTGTTATACTAGTTTGTCAGGTTTTGACAACCTTAAGACATTCCGGAACATGGTTCAGTCTCACAGAGGCATTGAATATATATGCCAACATGATTACTGCTTTTTGTGGCAGCTCTTTTAATAACCCATATCAAATATCATCAATGCCTTTTTAGGATTGAGATTGTTGTCAATTTCTGTGGCAACTTCTATTGTAGAAATCAGATTTAAAGCTACATCGTGCTGATAAACAGGATTTATGTCTCTGTAGATTCTATATAATTCGGTTGAAATACGTTAGCTAAATGCTCTGCGAATAATTTAGCTTTTCATTATTGCGTCGAACCCATTCATTTTAATCATTTTTAATTGGCGGTAAAACTTGTTGGCCGTAAAACAAAATTCCAGTATATTTTCATTTTGTTTAAACTCTGTTTATATTATTTAATCTTTTGATTTGTCTGATTACTAATTCTATTAAATATTGCTTTGTCTACATCATTTCCGGTTCTGTGTCATACTCTTCTAGCTTTTCGTCTTTCTTTTATCAATTCCCTAATTTCAAGGGGATAATTTACCTCATATTCTGAATTCTCTCTTGATGTTCGGGTGGCTTCTTTTACAGCAGACCGAATTAAACTGATTTGTTCCTGCGTTATTAGTCTAAACGTGTTTCACTTAGTTATTTTATTAGTAAGATTAGGCTTCTTTGTTTTTTTTTCAGAATTGTGGTGCCTAGTGTTACAATACTGGAATGTGATCAGATGAGAGTTCACACAAGCTCTCAATTTGTATTTAATTTGATCGATACCTTTCGAAATGTAAGAGTCGAGTAGGTCTGGTACTTTATTATTGTGGGTGGGCCAGTAAGTGGGTTTACAACTTGAATGATATTTAAGATTAGTAATATTTATTGCAGCAAATAATTCGTTACATTTTCCAGATGTTATTAATCGTGAACCTCAGGTTGTGTGTTTAATATTAAAGTAATATTGTTGTTGTATTATTTTATATCTTGGTGGATGTTTATTTCAGCCGGTTCTTTTCAATACTAACTATCGTAGCTTATATTTCTTCCTGTCTTATCTGGTTCACGGACTCGCTGATTTAGTCCATTTACGTTCAGTGTTATCATTCTTAAGAATTAGTTAAAACTTGTTGACTATATAAGTGTTTTCTTAACATTAGCTAAAGTAGATTAGTATTATTCTAATTTGGGAAATACAAACTGATGTATTAATCTCAAACTCGCCTTGCTTGTGTATTAATGCAAATATAACAGAACAGTAGTATTAAGTTAATGTGTACATTAATATTGTACTAAGCATATTGAATGTACGACGCAATTGATTTAAAAAATTACTAAATATGTAATCAATTATTTAAATAGAAATAACATTATGTTGTAAATTAGATCTATAAATAACTTAATAGTACAATTATTATTCATTTTATTTCATAGCAAATTTCATTATGAATCCAGGGACTATTATTGAATGTGTCGTTAAAGTATGTTCACCGATATACTTGATTATAGCTGTTAGAAGTAAAAACGGATTTTAAAAAATATTAAAAGAAGGAAAAGAGGGTCTTGCCCGTTCTTAATAGTCCCCAACATGTTGAATGCAGCAGCGAAAATTCATACTGTCTTCAAGTTCCAGTTAAGGTCAGATAGTAACATGATATGATTACTAGATTTAAGGGAAATTATATTAATATGAGAAATAAAGAGAGATTTCCTATTTTTCCTAGAATTTGTATAAACTAAAACATTTTAACGCATTGTTATATTGATTTTCAGTCATATTTATATATAGTTCAAGGCAATTAAAATTTAAGCATCTTTACGATCTCAAGTTTAATATTGCCTAAGCATCACATTTATTACCAGATAAAATCTTCGACAACCTTTTAATTAGACAATGTGCCTAATCAGGTTCGTTTAATATTGACGTTAATCTTAATTCCGTACAATGCCGCGACAATTTACCGGATCATTGACAGTAGCAGCAGCATCAGCAGCAGTCACGAAACACGTTTTTAGGACAAGACCGATTTACGGCCTTCGGGAGACGAGATTGCCGGAAGAACAGCTGCATTTCCCGATATTAGAGCGGAAATTCGCCCAGAAATTGCCACCGTGGGGGTGGTAAAGGGATGGCCTTTTGCAGGACGACAAAAGACGTAAATGGCGGAGATGGTTCGCTTACAGGTTTTTTTTGTCCAAGGTCTGAAGCTGAAATTGGATATTTTAGGATATTTTATAATATCCAGAAAGTATATTCGGTATTCAAGAGTCAGCAAAATTGGGATTGTGTTTTAAAAATACCTTATTATAGTTATATTTCTCCGAAGATATTAAATACTGATGTATTTTATTGTTTTGTTATACAAGAAAAGCATTGACGATTTCAAAAATACTTTTTTCTTAAAAAATACTCACTAAATTTGAATTAAAATTTGGGGACTTTAGGTATATAAAATTATTCTTATATAAATCAAAGATATAAAATGACATCGCAGCACTAAATAACTGTTTCATATATTTTTTCAAGAAATGTTATATTACTTTCAGTTATTATACATATTTCATTTTTATTTTGGAAACTGAAAAAATCGACGGTAATTTTTGTCATATTTTGCAATGATATAATCGCCCTTCCAAGCCCTTATTTTCTTCAGCAGTTTCTTGTTGAGGAATGTAGGGTTATTTAGAGCGATGGTGTGATGGTGAATTATTTCGGCGATTTATTTGTATTTTTCATATCAGTGTTTCAATAACTGTGTTTAGGCAATTTTGGTACGTTTCCGTAAAATAAGGAAAAGCATCACTACCCTCGTGATTTCTTTCACACTACAATTTATAACGATGTGAAATAAAAATATGAATTTGAAGCTGTTACTATTGAATGGCTGCCTGTTCTTTGAAATTTTACTCCAACTAGCACAAGTTGATCATATTTTGCTTTTTTTTTCTGATTATATATTTTCTCGATCATTTTAGCGCAAAAAATTTATAGAAAAACTCTAAATTAAAACAGTTAACCCATTTCTTCTCAAAAATTAAAACAATCAATTTCACTTTAAAATTATAGAAATAACATTATAAATATTAAAAACTAGCAGTATGTGTTGCCATCTAAACCAATAATAATGTTGCGCTGGCGCAACGTTGGGAGTTTCCTGATAAAAAAGTAAGAAATATTTGATATTTCGATCACATGCTTTTATTTGCTCAGAATTTACAAAACTGTTGATTATATGAAAAAACTGACCAAAGTTTGATATCATAAACATCATGAAATTTGGAAAACACTCTGTATGAAGATGAACCTGACATTTCTTGCATGTGTAGATCGTCTGGCTTTTGCAAATCTTGCATCTCTTCCTTGCGGATTATAATATGATCAATTCTATCCTCGCTAACTGTTCCTAGCAATCTGTTTTTACTGAGATTCCTTCAGTTTAGATTTTTCTTCAGCTTTCAATAAATTTAATGCAATCTGGGATCTGATATCGCTTTTACTAATAGTAGAACCTGTTACCAGTTGGTACATCTTCCAGGTATTGACAATATCACTGACAATTCCATTGGAGAATAATAGCCACCAGCATTTTTTTGCCTCTAGTTCTGATTCTATAGTTTGTAATGGCATTGTCATGCAAATTTCCATGCTTTGGTTATACTGGTAGATAACATTTGGTTGTTGTACATCTTTTCCTTCCGGTTGTATCTCTTTATATTCATTATAGGCTCAAGGGTACCAAAGTTGGTAACAACTGTTACAACAGAATTGTCATGCCACCTAACAGGGAATACTTTCTTGTTACAATCAAATCTATAATCAAAGCTCCCCTTTGGTTTTTTCGCTAAAACTTTTGTTGTTTGAAGTGGACAGGAAGCCACTCGGTTTTCTCTGACTGCACCAGCTCCAACGAATTTCATTTCAGACAACAAAGTAAGAAGGTAATGGTTTATGAAGAAGTTATCAAAAATATGGTATGATTTTTAGGATCATGAACAACTTTCAACAAGTTTTTCACAATCTTTTCACATAAACCCAGGTATTTATTTGTCATCTATAAATCTCTACCATAAGGGTCAAACTGATACACATATCCTCCAGCTGAGGCTATATACTACGGATTGAATTGAAACCTTACTGGTTTCCCTCGTATGGACATATATGGCACCATCTCTTCATGAATCGATATCTTATGGGAAAATACACAAAACTGCATGAAACGTTTAATTAGATCATTGAAGAAAGGTCGTAGCTTGGAAAAGTTATCATTACCAGAAAGATGAATGTACTTCTTTATTTCATCAAATCCATTCTGGATCCCTTTATCGTCATCAAAACTCCAGTAAAATTTTGTTTGAGGGAGAGAGTGATAACCAGAGATAAGGATAATAGAATAAGAATATAAGAATACCAATAATTTTTTTCAAGTCAGTACGTGACATAGCAAATGTATGGTATTCTTTACATTGAGCATATTTGATTCAAAAATTATTCTATTTTATCCAGAATTGGTTTGTCTAAGAAAAGTTCAAACATTTGTATTGGTGTCAAATTTAAAAACATATTCTTTATTTCTTCGACACATTTGACTTCACAGTTTTTAGGAGTGTAAGTTGGAGCATACTTCAGCCATTTTGTTATAGGTTTCTGCTTTTTCTGTTTTGTTTTTTCAGAGGTATTTTGTGTTGTTTCAGGCACTATTTTGTCGTCTACAGTAGCATGTATTTCAAATGTGCCCACTACATCTACTAGTAATTAATCACCCCCGTCATTGATAATTATATGTCCATCTTCAATTTCTTCTTCATTAGTAAGTTCGTCTATTTCAGGACGTATGATAACTGCATCAAAGATTTCTTCCGTCTTTAATTACTCAAGAATAGCTATAACTTCCTCAAAAGTGTAAAGCAATCATAAAATAAAATATGAAAGTCATGGTGGAATATTATAATACGGTGTTCTTACAACGGAGGTCCGATCCTTCAAAGTTGACACAAACCCAGATATAATTCTTACAAAGCTTCTAAACTACAGAAGACTTCATTAGTACCAAACATACAATTCGAGTTCTTATATTTCACAACACTCAGCTCACTAATCGAAACTGAGGTAAGCAACTTCCAACGTCATAGGTCAAATATGTTCAAGAAAAAAATATACATGTATATTCCACATATTCAGGAATATGCATATAAAAATATATATATTTTGATACTTGAAATAAATTATTGAAAAATATGTTTTCAATGATTTTTAGTGTTTTAGACTAATTGTGAAATATAAACGTATAGAAAGAGAGCTTGTGAATAGTTTTTAACACATGCATGGTGACTTTTGTATAATAAGTTCATTTTGACTGCATTTTGTGAAGTTAAGCTTCGTGCTGTGTACAAGCAACACTGGGAGGAGATGGGTTTTAAGTGTTTAACTCGGTCAAGAACGCTCTAGAACATGATGCCAATATATTATGACTCGGTAAATGGGGTTTGGACGAAAAGAGATACAATGCTGCACGATGGTGGTTTCAAAAGAATTTTGGAAAAATAACGTTTGAAGGAATAAAGTTGAATGAATGTAATCTTAACATGAAATTGTGTTGTGTGAAAAATTGTTTATTTATTGGTTTATCATTAATATAAGTTTATTATAAGTTAAGTAAAAAAAGAAAAATTATTCCAAATTAGAATAAGCTCTTATGTGTATTATAAATATTACACAATCGAACTTGAATATAGCATTGTGTTACACAACATCAATTTAAACATTATTAAACATTTTGTTCTTTTATGGTTATATTTTAGTTTACAAAAAACACAATTTACATTTTCTTCCCACATTTTCAATGTCGCAGTTTTATGAAAGATCGTATTTAATAGCAACATTCTAAAATCCAAAGGAATGGGCTAGACTTTAACAAAAAAAAAACGTTCACCACAACACAAATACTGCAGAGGCGAAATGAGTGTGTGGGTGTCTTTAAACTACTGTATGTGACATGCTCTTTAATATTCCTAATTTCTAGAAGAATTTAACTATTACTATTTACCAGTCTTAGACGAAAAGATTTTACGGGCGTTCCCATTTACTTGATTATCTGATTTCATAATTCAATTACATCCATCACCTGTTCAGTTCCTTTGGTTAGTTAACGATTTTTTGCTGAAGCGAACGACTCTATTCCCAGAAACGTCGGCCGTAGCCGAAGCAGCACAATTTTTCCTTAATTGGTCAAGGCGGGACCTTTGACCTTTCAGAGCGAGATTTCTTTACACACGCCCTCGCTTCTTGTCTATTCAAATCGCTAGAAAATCACAATAATTGGCTTATGCACGCACCGCGGTACTCTGATATCTCACGATTCCGCCAACTATTCTATCGTCCAGGCCAGAAGTAGGATTTATTAAAGTCCTCTACCATAAGGAATAATTCTTACTAGTGATCACTCTCTTATTGAAATTCGACCACAATATGTAAAGTACTAATTAAAATTTCAAAAGTACTAATTTAAAAATTATATGTTACTAAAACTTGTTTTTGCGATATATTCAATAAACGATCAGAAATGTATTTGATGCATAACATTAATTACAATAATACATCTCACTATATTAAAACATATTAAAATATATGCAATATATCTCAAAAACTCACTCCTACTGTGGCGATAGCTGCGGGTTCGAATGATGCTGGGACATGGTTGTAAATTTATGTTTGTGATTGTTTAAAATTTGTGAATGCTCTAGGCTAGAATGTAAAATCTGACAAAGAAAATGATCCCAGTCACGCCAGTATCCAGGCTGGGTAACACCGGATGTCTTCTGGGATGATTTCTAAAGTTAATCACTCGCCAGTCAGTAGGCTTAATGCTGAGGACCGTGGTTCTGAACCCACGTTAAACTTTAGGCCCAGTCCAGATAAACCCATAGTTGGTAAAAGGAGACTTTAAAATATGTATATAAACTCACTCCCAAAAACACTCACTAATATTTTTCACATTATGTATAATTAGATCTAATTTTCAAGAAAGATTATTTTTAGAACTGTAACAGCTTCAAAGCATCAAATATAAGTATACATGGAATAACAAATAAAGTAATGTTTGAATATTAAAATAATTGATACAATATTGAAATAATAAAATGTCATATAGTCACATATTTTATTACATTAATATTTAAACACTATATTTATCAATGCTTTAAAATATATGTCATAATTTCTTCTATTTGTCCTATATGTTCCATCTATGCAAATTATGTAATTAGTTTCATTTTAACTCCTACACATTTTTATTACTTCATTTCTGTATTCATATAGTACTTATCTTTTATATATATTTCTCACCTAAAAAATATAATATAAAAATAGTAAATACATAATTAAAAAAATATTTGTACCTATATTTTTAAATGAAATATTTTTTTGCTTGTTTATTTCACTCTTCAATCTCGCCTGCGCAGATGTTCATCTTTAGTTTGTCTCCTATGGCTTTCACTTACATATTGCTTTAACTTGTGTCCCACGTGAGAACGAACAATTCACCAACAAATGAAGAATTAAAATTCTATGAAACTATTTTATAACTGTTAATATTCTATGCAATATTCATTTGAAATATTGATGCATAAATTAACATATTTATTACCTGCAATATTCAGTTAGTATTTTGTTCAGAAATGCATTTACTAACGAAAGCTGAAATTAATCAGAAGTCCGTAACACTAAAATTTACAGAAAAATTGTAGCACCCTTTAGACTTGCCTCTAGTACAATGATATAATATGTCTCCAGAACCACAAAAATTAATAACAGTCCTTAAGCAAGAACAATTTTTCTTTTTTTTTTCTTTTTCTTCACCAAACATTAAATCAAAAGCAGATTTCGATAATCTAAATATCTTATATATAAGCAAAAAGTGTCCAATTTAAATAACATGAATACACAATAGCAACTAAAAAACTAGATTTTTTGTAAAAGAAAAAACATGTTTAAAAATGTTCTTGACATGTTCCTATTTACCTGATATTCATCTCGCAGAACACTTTCCTTTTAACATAAATAAGGATTGATTAAGTTATTATTTCTTGCGTTTTCATATCTAAACACAAAAATTATTTCAGTAAATTAAATAAGTATCAATTTCTCACCCATTACTAATATCCTTTTATATTATTTAAAACTAGCGACCCGCCCCGGCTTCGCACGGGTGCAATGCTGATACTAAATTAAATACACTACAGAAAAAATATGAACGTTGTATATAAAAACATAGCGGCCCGCTCCGACTTTGCACGGGCATAAAATATATATGCCTATGTCACTCAATGAAAACATGATTAAAATCGATCCAGTATTTTTGGTTCATTCATTACTGCCCTTGGCCTGCACGCATTAAATTTGGAAAACAATTCCTCTTCCCCTATACTTACTATGAAGATTTCTTGCTATCTTTGGAATATCTAAATTCATACAATTTTTATTACATTACACATTTTTAAACGCAAATTTTAAATTTGTAATATCTCCGAATATATTTGTTTAATTTACATGCTGTAAGGAGTTCAGTTCCAACCTTCGTAGGGTGAAGACGTATTTTCAATACGGTCCAAGCTATAAAAAGATACTTTTCTTTAAAAAAAACCCAGTATTTTATTACGGTTATTTAATTGAGTGTTAAAAACGCATAACAGATGCGGCTATCCGTCTCTCAGTGGACCTAAAGTGTAGTGAATACGTGTTTACGTGACCAGACAAAAGGACTGCATCTCATTTTTATTAGTGTTTAAAATAATTTCATCTTATTTTACAACAGTCCTTTTGAAATTCATTTATAGTATTTATAGTAAAAAACTAGTGCTAAAATAACGTAAGTGAAAAATGAAGTGCGTGAAATAAACAATGTATTTATTTTATTTTTTTTATCCTCTGGAAGTAAATTAAATAAAATATTAAAAATTAAAAAATGGCAAACAATAGCGATTCAACCAAATCACCTGCACACTTTGATATAAGATTAGAACAAACAGCAATAACGCAAACTCCACCATCAGAATGGACTACAGTCGTTAACAAAAAACGATTGAGAAGTCCAGAAGAAGAAATCGCGAGGAAACAAACAAGAATCAGTGACTATTGGTTGCAGAAACCGATAGAGACAAAAAACAGTTTTAGCAACCTGTCGGAAGAAATTGAAGAGAACATACAACCAAGCCCTGAAAAAGTTGTTCCCAAACCACCACCAATAACAGTCTATAAGGTAGGAATAATAAAAAACATCCATGATTTATTAAAAACCATTACTACGAACTACACAATTAAAACAGTGAGCTATGAAACAATTAAAATCCAATTGTTCGAAGCGGATCACTTTAAAGTTCTTATAAAAGAATTAGATGAAAGAAACACTCAATACCATACATTCAGGCCAAAATCCGAGAGAACATTTAAATTCGTATTAAAAGGATTACATCACGGGACGGACTTTAACACCATCAAGGTAGCACTAGCTGAAAAAGGCCACGAGGTCGTAAATATTCACAATATACGACATCACACGACAAAAAAACCTCTGCCTATGTTTTATATAGACATAAAACCTAATGGAAACAATAAGGCGGTGTATGAAATCACCAAATTGGAAAATAATATTATTAAATGCGAACCACCACATATAAAAAGAATTATACCACAATGCACAAGGTGTCAAGCGCACGGGCACACAAAGACTTACTGTCGCAAATCATATAGATGCGTAAAATGTGCAGGAGAACATAAGACAGGAGATTGTACTCGTAAAGTTCGCGATGAAAAAGTGAAATGTGTCAACTGTAACGGAAATCATCCAGCGAACTACAAGGGTTGCGCAGTTCACAAGCAACTACAGCAGAAACTCTATCCTGCCTTAAGGGAAAAAAGGCATCAACAAAAACAATCCACTACTACCAATCTACCACTACCCACCAGAACAAGTCAACCAGACATAACTTATGCCCAAATAGTTGAAAATGGTTCAGCACAAAAACGAGAGACAATATCTCAACCTACTGAAACTAGCAACATCTCAAGATTAGAAAATATGATGGCCAAACTAATGGATCAAATGAGTACGATGCTTGGTCTACTCACAACCGTCGTAAGCAAACTTGCCTAATGCCTGAAACCAATAGCTACAAAATCGCCGTCTGGAATGCCAATGGGCTCCAACAACATGCCAGGGAACTAAAAATGTTCGTAATTGAACAAAATATTGACGTTATGATGGTTTCCGAAACACACTTTACGGACAAAAATTATTTGAAAGTTCCTAAATATAAGCTTTATCATACAAATCACCCTGATGATAAAGCACATGGAGGTACAGCCATAATAATTCGAGATGATATAAAGCATTTCGAAAAAGAAAAATTCCGCAAAGACTACTTGCAAGCCACCAGTATAACCATAGAGGAAGCCCATGGACCATTAACAATTTCTGCGATTTATTGCCCACCCAAACATAACAACAAGGCAGAACAATTTCAAGAATTCTTCCGTACGCTAGGTAATAGATTTATAGCAGGAGGAGATTATAATGCAAAACATTTAATGTGGGGTTCAAGAATAATAACCTCAAAAGGTAGAGAACTGCTCAAAGCCATAAGGATAGATAACTTACAACATATCTCTAGTGGTGAACCAACATATTGGCCTTCAGACAGAAATAAAAAACCAGATACAATAGATTTCTGTATTACAAAAAATTATTGATCCAAAAAAGTGTCAGGCAGAATCATGTTTCGACCTGTCTTCTGATCATTCACCAATAATAGTAACAATTTCTTCAAAAATTACCATCAAAGATAAACCCCCTTCTCTGTGCAATAATAGAACTAACTGGCCCTCATTTAGAGAAAACTTAGACCAAAATATATCTCTAAACTTACCGTTACAAACTGAAATGGATATAGAAATAGCAGCAATAAATCTTACAAAAAATATACAGGAGGCAGCATATTCCGCGACTCCCAACATTGAAACATTTCCAAGAAAAAATACACATATATCATGTACAATACAGAAAAAGATAGCAGAAAAAAGAAAGTTACGACGAAATTGGCAACAGCAAAGGACTGAAGAGAATAAAAGAAAATTTAATAGGGCCATAAAAGAGCTGAGAGATCTAATCCAAATCGAACAGAACCAAGGCATTCAAGAATACCTAGAAAACTTGACATCAACTGAGGCTACAGACTATTCGTTGTGGAAAGCAACAAAAAAGCTTAGGAGATCCCAGCAGCATAACCCACCTATTAAAACAAGCGAAAATAATTGGGCGAGAAGCAATAAAGAGAAGGCCGACATTTTCTCAAAACACTTAAAAAATGTTTTTAAACCTTTCCAGTCTCAGCTACATAAAGATGACGAAAATAAAATTACTAGCTTTCTAGATTCGCCATTTCAAATGGATTTACCGCACGAGAAATTAACGGTCAAAAAAGTTAAACATACAATAATGAGAGCGATTAATATTAAAAAAGCTCCTGGTTATGACTTAATTACTGGCAAAATTTTAAAAGAACTATCAGAAAAGGCTATAAAACTATTAACATATATATTTAATGCTATGCTACGAATTAATTACTTCCCTAGTATCTGGAAAGTAGCTAAAATATTAATGATACTTAAACCAGGAAAAATACCAGAAGATGTGACCTCCTACCGACCTATAAGTTTATTACCAATAATCTCGAAAGTTTTCGAGAAGTTATACATAAAAAAACTAAACTATATAATAGAAAAAAGAAAAATTATTCCAGAACATCAGTTTGGCTTTCGCAATAAGCATGGGACTATAGAACAAGTGCATAGACTTGTAAACCAAATAAACGCTGACCTAAATGCCAAAAGATATTGTTCGGCTGCTTTCCTAGACATATCTCAGGCTTTTGACAAAGTATGGCATACGGGCTTGCAGGTTAAACTAAAGAAACTTCGCCCTCATCCGGACTATCAGCTACTAAAATCGTATCTCACTGACAGACATTTTATTGTAAATCAAGGCTATGAACATACCGAATTAAATCCCATATATTCAGGAGTTCCGCAAGGTAGTGTACTGGGTCCAGTACTCTATCTTCTGTATACGGCTGATCTGCCCACCACAAAAATAACTACTGTGGCAACATATGCAGACGATACAGCAATCTTAACATCCCATGAAGATCCAGTCACAGCATCAATAAACCTACAAACCCACCTGGAGCAAATACAATTATGGTTGAAGACATGGCGCATTAAAGCCAATGAATCAAAATCCACGCATATAACGTTTACCCTGCGTAGAAGAACATGTCCACCAGTAAATATCAATCATCGCCAACTCCCCCAAGCAGACCATGTTAAATATCTTGGTATGCATTTAGATCGACGCCTAACCTGGAAGAAGCACATACTCTCTAAACGGAAACAACTAGGACTAAAATTATATCAAATGTATTGGCTCATTGGGCGCAAATCCAAGTTATCATTAGATAACAAGGTATTGCTGTATGAGTCTATACGCAAGACCATTTGGACATATGGAATTCAACTATGGGGTACCGCTAGCAAATCTAATATATCCATCATTCAACGGTTCCAAAATAAGGTGTTGCGTGCCATTGTTGATGCTCCGTACTATATTTCAAATAAAGTGATACAACGCGATATTCCTCTAGAACCTATAACGAGTGTAATCCAACGTGTTTGTGTGAAGTACTTCGAAAGAGTGTCAGTGCATCCCAATGTACTCGCTAATCAGCTAAATATGCGACGTGATAGTGAAGTGCGTAGACTAAAACGTTTAACACCATCTGATCTGATTACTGGACATATGTAGAGTTTAGAATAAGCATTAGAATAAGACTAATTAATTAAGATAATATTTTATACAGAAGATTGCTTAATGAAGTGATTTTCTACATGCCATGTATATATAATATAAACAGAAGAAATACTTATTGCCAATAGGGCAGATTGTGGACTCACGAAGAGTAATAATAAAAAAAAAATAAAAAATACATGCTGTAAGGAACCATATTGATCTATATTAATTGCACACTGTATTTAAGGTACTTAATTCGATAAGGATTAATGCCGTATTGCTTAAAATAGCTTCGTAAATAAGCCATTTTCTCACGTAAAAAGTAAACAATAAAAATGGTTAATGTGGGTTATCCCTAAAAGATAAACATATACCATCGCGGACTTTTTTGTAGACCTTTTTATGGTGTACAATACTGTAGTACATTAATTTGATCTAACTCGTAGGGTTAGGCAGCGTTTTTGCTAATTGCTAAATAAGCCTAAAAAAATAGGTTAATTTACGACATCACGTTAGAAACCTCTAAAATTAGCAATGTTGCCTTAGTATATTATGCATGTATTATACATATAAACCTTCCTCTTGAATCACTCTATCTATTGAAAAAAACCGCATCAAAATCCGTTGCGTAGTTTTAAAGATTTAAGCGCACATAAGGATATAGGGACAGAAAAGGCGACTTTGTTTTATACTATGTAGTGATTAATCATTAAAACTATCCATTATAATGTGGGTAAGTGTATAAAAAAAGTAGTAAAGAAGCAAAGAGGCTGAGGAAGACTTGATGTGTTGATTTCTTAGACGCTTTCTAAGTTGATCTTGCCTAATTTTTCCAGATAAAATAGAATATAAAATCGAAATATAAACAAAAGTAATTGTTACATATATGTCTTTGTGAAAGTCAATTTTTCACCCACAAATCTCAAACGTTCCGCAGTAACGGAATTATATTTTATTTTATCAGAGAAATGCAAAATCCCATCGATCACGATCAGGAATAAATTAGTTTTGAGAATCAAGTATAACATTAGCTGAGCTTTAGATGTAAGAGATATAAAATTTCAAAAGTTATATTCTCTTCATTTTTTATTTTTCGTAACTCTCGTCATTTATCTTTAAACAATGGAGAGCATTTGTCAAATTTACGGCCGGGTTGATGCTTATACGATGCTGTCATTCAACGTATCGATGACAAGAGCCGGGTACAGCTTTACTGCTGGTAGGAAATTGCAATGGCCGGTGTCTAAATAAAAAGAGAAAGAAAAAGGAAAAATTAAAAGACTATGGGCAGTGCGGCACTGTGCTTATTTGATCTTCGCTTACCAGGAACCAACCATAAGGTCTTCATTCGGACGTTCTCGGATCGCTAATTTAAATACTCAAAGTTGGTACCTGTTAATTTAACCTTTTCGTTCCAGCAACTCATTATTAATAAATACATTTCTACAAAAATAGTAATGTCACTTCAAATTTGTAGTAATATACATTGTATATTATTACAATGTAAAAATAATAATACAATTTTGTGAATATACACAATTACGAAATTACGAACAAAACAAATCTAATTTATTGCTCGTATCAACTTCAAAATGATCAGTTAGTATTAGAAAAAATAAAATTGAATGGAATTGAAAATGTCTGAATTTGTACAGATTAAATCGCATTTGCGGAAAGTTTTACTTTTTTACTTTCATTTGAAGAAAAAGGCCGCTAAGGGTCGCCGAATACTGTGAGGTGTTTATTACAACCGTGCTCCATCGAATTCAAAATGTAAAGACTTGGTTTGGTTTGGTTTGGAGATCTTAAAAATGGTAATTTTCACACCGAAGACAAAGAGGAAAGAAAATCTGAACGCACTACCCGAGAAGACCATGAATAGGGATCACTATCGACTACAATAACTGTATTTTCCGATCCGATGATGTATTATCCGAGCACTGCACGGAAAATAGTCAGCATACGAATAAACATAGCAATGTTATTCCTCGACATGAAAACGCTTAACTACATGCTGCAAAACGGAAAACATTCTTGGAAACATTGAAATGGGAAATACTACCCCACCTGCAGTATTCTCCAGACCTAGCTCCTTCTGATTGCTACTTTCAATTGAATATATTCTAATGATTTTTCACACGATGTTCAAATAAAATAAAATAATCTCGAACAGTAGCTTTAATTTTCTTATCATTAATTAAATTGAAAAAAATCGTAAATTTTATATAATAGAAATGTCAATTTTGAAGGATTTTAAATAGATACTGTCATTTATATATATGTCACATAGGTTATGTCTGTATAAATGCCGCTAAATATCCCCAAGTTATACAGGAATCTTACTGCGTCACCATTTTCAGTCATCATCGATTTATGCCACAAGACTTAGCTGAGAGTTCTCACTTCCTTCCTGAAGAAATTGATATCTCAGATATCTCCAAACATGCTATTTTACCAATGAAAAAAATCAAATTCATATTCAATATTCATTCACATATATATTTAATGCATGTTTAAGGCTGAAGCATGTCCCGGAATGCGTTAAGGTGGCACAAATAATTATGCTCAAAAAATCTGACAAACCTGCAGAACAAGTCGAATCTTATAGGCCTATTTCGCTACTACCTGCAATATCAAAGCTATTTGAGAAACTGATATTTAAACGTGTTAAACATTTAGTATCAATACCAGATTTCCAGTTTGGTTTTCGAAATCACCATTCAACATTCGATCAAGTGCACAAAGTAAATGCGGCTATTGAAAGAGCGTTTGAGGAAAAGAAATACTGCCCTGCAATATTCCTGGATGTCTCACAAACCCGATCAAAAGGGGTTTGGCATTTGGGCTCAATCTGTAAGATGAGCAAACTGTTACCGCGTAACTATTATCAATTACTGGAGTCATATTTATTCGAAAGAAAATTTAGAATATCGCACGAAATGGCGTTCTCGACATTTAAAAATATCTCGGCTCGAGTTCCGCAAGGTGGCGTCTTAGGACCTCTCCTGTATCTGCTCTACGCTGCTGATATTCCAGCAGCAAAAGAAACACTTCTTAGAACCTTTGCTGACGACACAATTATTATGGCAAAAGATATATCTCTGCCTAGGGCAAGAGAAAAAGTGTAAGTGGCAGTCAACAAAATCTACAAATGAACGAAAGATTAGAAAATTCAACTTAATAGCTCAAAATCTGTCCACGTTAATTTTGCATTGGGGCGAAATAATAAAAACTTAATTATATCACTCAATGGATTCCCGATTTCTCAAGCAGAATCAGCTAAATACCTTGGAATCCATCTTGACGGTAGATTAAATTGAAAGCATCACGTTAGACAAAAAGCAAAACACATTAGAACCAAAATAAAACAACTATACTGGTTAGTCGAAAAATACTCTCAACTTGATCTAAAATCAAAGAGGTTGATCTATAATACAATTATAAAGCCAATTTGGACCTATGGGGTGCTCATATGTGGTTGCACTAAAAATTCAAATCAACTAGTCATACAACGCTGTCAAAACAAGGTTCCTCGATTAATTACCAATGCCTATCGCTATGTAACCAACGAAGAACTGCACGATGACCTGTAAATCAAATGGATTTGTGAACAAAACCATACGAACTTATATAAAATGTATACATTTAATGTAAACAATAGCTATAAGTTAACAATTAATAAAAAATTATAATTTTATAATTGAGGAATACATAGTGATGTATTTTCTCGCACTCGTCTTGCTTGTTAATTAATCCAAGTACATAGGAAATTAAGATTATCTAATATAGCGTATCTAATAAAACATGCAATCTCTTAATAAAATGGATAAAGTAAACAATATTTTAAATTAAAGCAGTATATTTGCAAAAAAATAATTCATAGTCTTCATATATTTAGTTAAAATTTATAATTGTTAAATATTTTGCCCCTAATTTTATATTTACATTAATATAAATTTTAAAACACATACTAAAAATGTATTTAATTATTTTCATTCCATTCTCATTTGAATATATTAACTACTAATTGATCGCAATTAATAGATCCAGTCCAATTGGTACAGTCTTTCAACTTACACACTCACATGGACACCTCAGTCTACAACAGTGAGCACTATCGGTTAAGATAATTACATACATTTTACTCTCTTAGTTATATCTCTCTAAATTACTTCTTAAATTGAAAGTAATTTTATAATTAATATACCTTAATTATCTAAATCTACCATAATGAGTAATCAATAACTATAAACTACTAACTACTATATATATATATATATATATATATATATATATATATATATATATATATATATATATATATATATATAATTGTAAAAGCACAAAAAACGTCAAAAACGTAAAAAGTATTAGTTTCATAATTCATTGTTAACAGTTCTTGCGTTAAGGCAAAACATTGCCGGCTTGGTAAAGGCAACAGGACGGTCCTCCTACTGTTGCGATAGCCGCGTGTTCGAATCCTGTTGGGACATGGTCGTAAATTTATGTTTGCGATTATTTAATATTTGTGATTGTCCTAGATAAGAGTGTAAATTCCGACAAGGAAAATGAGTAACCAGGGTGGGTAAGAGCGGATGTCTTCCGAAATGATTTCTAACTTGGTCACTCGCCAGTCGGTAGGCTTAATGCCGAGGACCGCGGTTCGGAGCCCACATTAAATAGGAGCTCCAGTCCAGAAAAACTCATAGTTGGTAAAAGTAGAAAAATATAACAATATAATGGATAATTTGGTGCAAAATTATTTATTATTTAAAGTATGAATCTGTTATATTACTGTAGAACATAGAAAATATAAATGATCAATGGATATTTCTTATGGCGTCCGTTCCCTAACCTACCCCTCTTGCCTTACCTAAATCTCGTTCCGGAGACTCGCAAAAAATGGCCCTCTCTCTCCCAGACCCCACCACCAACCATTACTGCTGCCGCCGCCACCTCCACCCGGTCCCGACGCGTCGCATTCCTTTGTCTGAACCTTCGTCACTTCATTATTGCTTAGGCCGTCAAAACAACCCCCGTCACGGCACGCACACCCTCCCGCCCGATCGATGCCGGCGTCTGGTCGTTGCCCCACGACGTGATGACGTCACGGTGCGTGCAGACGTAGCAATAGTCGGGTCAGTGACAGAACCAGCCAGAAAGCGACAAAAAAACACGAAGAAGACACACAACAGGAGAGGGACCGATAGCAGATCCCTACCTACCCCTATCGAAATTTGTTTTAGCCCTTGTTTGTTTGTCTCGGTCTTTTTTCGTAATACAATAAAGGAATAGATACGTTGCGATTTACAGGTAATTCCGTTGCAAATAAATTTAAACAGAAATCATTCGCTTATATACATATTTATTTAATTTATACTGCATATTTATTATTCAATATAATAGACTATAAAATTATAAAAAAATAATATGTTCAGTTTCAGTTTTTAATGTCTTGTTTAAACTCTCATGAAATTAAAAGTAGAAACTAGTCAAGCAATGGCGGCGATCTCCATAGCGATTTGCAGGCGTTTGTTCGATGTCGGTTCGATCATGTCTTACCTTTTCTTAACACTTATCTTTATTTACAGTTAAGTGTATTCATTACTTGATATCAAATACTTATTTCTATCTTCAGAATAATAACAGTTTATTTCAATACAGATTACTTCTATAGAAAAGGTTCTGCTCAGAAATAGCATATACTAAGACACAAGGTATAAAGCTGTTCAAAACTTCTGTACGCACGTGAACTTATCTTAAACTAATTTTTGTAATTTTATAACTATATTTTGAAAAAATTGTTTACATTATAGCGACCTTGGGGCATGTCGAATTTTACATCGTGGAATAACGGTCTACAAAATACCTAGAAATATAATCCCAGATGTTGAACACGGGCGGGGTGCCAGCAGCGCCAACTAGAACCCGATAACGAATAGCTGGCGGCAACCCCGAGACGTTTATCTGGGATGTTATTGAAGGGTATTTCGAGTCATTCTATGTTCAACCCTCGTTTGGTTTAGACGTGTCACCATACTGCCCAAGCCTCGTCTCCAGGTAACACCGCTGCCATCCTATTTATCATTTGTATTTTTCACACATTTTTATATAGCCAATAAATAACGGTCACATAATGTAAACACCACTGTTTCATTTCGTTTTACCTCCATTCACCGAGCCACATCATTTACCCTAAAACATTATTATATTTTGAAGTATTAAACATCTTTAACTACTATTTCTCTCATTATTATGTTACTTTTAAAATATCTGGTCAAAAGGACATCTGTTATGATGCTCTCCAAGAGCCGATTTATTCATTCCCTAGAATGAATGTGCTGCTTAGCCACAATATATGAGATGTGTTGAGAAATTTTCATGCTCATGTTGTTCACTGCTCTGTTTCACCATATTTTTAGTTGATATGGTCTCACGTAACATATAGACATTTAATTTAAAATTTTCGATATTTTTCTACTGAAGTTACCAGATTATTATTTACTGAACTTGTAATTTCTGCACTATATGAACCTAAAAACGCATGTCTTTAGAAACACTTATTTATTAATTCCATGTTATAGACGGTTTGAAACCATGTCATTCATTTACGCAATCAGAAGTTATTGCGGTTTGAGTATACAAATTGCAGGAGATCTTTTTTGTCATATTTTACTTTTTTTACTTCCGAATAGGGAAATCTGTAATGCAGGATCATCGAATATTCTGTGGCGTTTATGGTGATTAGTGTTTGAATCAACGCCAATGTCGGAAATCATTAAAAATATCAAGGTAAACTGACACATCAAATCTTGTGAATTAAAATTCTTACGGAGTTAAAAATCAACTATATTTAAAACGGTTTTAAACCTACAGTAGATCACGTACTACAATAATATGTTAAAAGGTGATTTAGTGAGCTAGGAGGGAAATATTTTGTACATATAGCGCATATGGTATATCCGGATCTTACCACGTTCTTGGTTGGCCACATAAGAGACTTATCTTATGACTTATCATTTGATTCAGTTTTTCACCCTAAAGTCTTTAAAGTGTTGTAACACACAGTGTTGTAATTGTCACAGGTTTTCTTTGAAATTGGAATTAAATTTCTCTAAAACGCGAAATAATCTTCTGTTATTCTAATAACAATCAGAATATTAGAATAAATGGTTACCTTAATACAATAGATACATTTTCTTCTGTTCGGCTTCTTGCACAATAAAAACAATATCAATCAATATGACCAATAGCCCACAATAAAAAAAGAAAGCAAACTAATGATGATTATTAATCCTTCTCCATCATCAATCTAATGATCATTATTAATCCAATCTCTTAATGATGGAAGGATAATATTTATTATGAAATTAATAATATTTATGATGTTTTAGTAACAGTTATAAAGAGACTATTTTAACAAATTGCCCCAGTGGAAATGAAATATAAAAAAACAGCTTCCAGAAAATTGTGTACTCGACAGATAAGTACATTGTAGTTAAAATAGTAATATTACTCCAAATTAAAATACGGATTAAGCTCTAGTTAAAGTTTAATCATAATCATGTTGTTACAAAGGACGCTAGTAGTCGGCGAATTTTTACTTCAAAGATCAAGATGAGGGAGCTAAAAGTGAATATTATTTGATAGCACAAACAAAATGAAGCAATGGAAGCGTGTACTTCTGAATCAATACACTGCTGTTGGTACCGTAGGACTTCGTTCGAAATTTCGCCATAGTTGGTGGTCTGCTACAGCTGTTCTATCCTCGCACAGCACTAGTCTCCTATTTTTTAAAACGCTTTCTATGATCTAGTTCCATGTTTTTAACGGAGCTGCTTGTTGTATCGTCTATACAAAGGATTTCGTTTACCTTTCATTCAACAGACTTCCAACCATTGTAATTTGCTACTCTGAATTTGTCCCTCAACTATGCACGGACTATCTTATCTTAAACGGATTACTTCATTTCTAACAAAATCTTGTAGAAAAACATGTGGAATTTGCCTTAATCATCGAATTTGAAATCTCAGGCTAATGCTGCATACAGGCCGGGCCAACGAAGAACAAGGAATGAAATTCGGCGTTGGATAACGAACATTCCTTGACCTTCGATGAAACGTACATTTTACATTTGTTGTTAAAAACAAACGTTCATTGGACGTAAATCCGTATTTGTCAACGCCGGTGGGAATTATACTGTATATACCTACCTCTTTGGTCCATTCTATTCAGTTCGTTTGATGTTACCGACACTCTACAGATTGTAAGCGAATGCCAACAAACCTTCATTGGCCGTCATCAAATCGTACCAACAGAACTAGAAATATCCCAACAAACCCATCTTTCGTTGTCCCGGTTTGTACGCAGCATTACAGACTGTAGCAACAACCTGTCGAAGTATCGGACCCATACAGAAGGATTAGCGAAATAAGCATTCGAAAAAGGAAAATTTTAATCTTGATTGTATTATTTCTTCTATTCCATACACACCACCTTAAGCTCTTCCAGCGGTAAATACCACTTTTTTCTGTATTACTGATCCCAAATACTGAACCCCCGGTACTTGTTATAACTGGATCTCATTGAGACGTATAATAGCAGGCGATCCGTTATTTATCAATACTATATTGATGATGACCATATTGATATTTTCTTCATTAACTCTCAAACCATACGGCTTTGCAGTGCGAACTATATCATGAAGAATGCGAGAAGCTTCAACATATGTATCAGTGAATAAACGCTATTATATAGCATAGCAGCTATAACTCAAAATACATATCAAATCAAACAATGCACGCACATGCGTTAAACAGTTTATATTGGATACTGCCATTTCACGTCATCTATTGTCAGGAACTCATAATCTGCAGTTACTACGGTGCCCGTGCATATATATGCGATTGTAGTCATCTGACCTCTATAAGAACCTGTCATGGCCTCTGGAATTAGTTGAAGAATTTCTCGCATACTTAACTATGAACTAACTATACCCATTAATAAAGCTAATGTTGCAGAATCTGCGGAAGCGTAACAGGTCAATTGAAAACTCACCGGCATAGCTCCCGGCAGAAAATAGTCGCTGGGTGCCAGATCTGGAAAATACGGTGGATGAGGAAGCAATTCGAAGCCCAATTCATGGATTTTTGCCATCGCTTTCACTGACTTGTGACACGGTGCATTGTCTTGGTGAAGCAGCACTTTCTTTTTCTTCAAATGCGACCGTTTTTCGACGACTGTTGCGTATTGAGCTTTGGAGCGGGTTCATCGTGTGCAGTCCACTCAGGGAGTGAAATGATGGAACCATGTTCCACCCATTGCCACATATCGACGCAAAAACTCGGGTTTATTACGCTTGATCATCTTCAAACACTACTCCGAATCATCAACTCGTCGTTGCTTTTGGTCAAAAGTGAGCTCGCGCGGCACCCACTTCGCACACAGCTTTCTCATACCCAAATATTCGTGAATGATATGATGTACACGTTTAGTTGATATCTGCAGAGTGTGCTATTTCATTCAAATTTAATTTTTAATGTTTTCATCTGTAACAACCTCTTTTGAGCGTCCACTGCGTTCACCGTCTTCGGTGCTCATTTCACCACGTCTAAACTTAGCATACCAATCCTTGATGGTTGATTTTCCTGGGGCAGTGTCCCGAAACTCGGCATCAAGCCAAGTTTTTTCTTGAACTGTATATTTTCCCTTCAAATAGCAATATTTTACCAACACGCGAAATTCCTTTTTATGCTTTTTTTTCACAATAAAAAAACTTGCTTCTCTCAAAATGCAATAATTCACAAACTAATGATTCGACAGCTGTCAATTAGACACTGTCAATTGTCATAGACACATCTTTTGAGGGTTAGGGCTAACTATAAAACATATGGATTTAATTCTAGTAGCGCCATCTGTGGGTTAGGCCGGGGACTTTCCAATTGACCTATTACATAAAATCTTTTAAATGAGAACTACCAATATCTACCGCACTGACAATGTCTTAGTTCGAGAATACCGGATACATACCGCCATTAAAATGATGTCGACATGAATATACAATATTTTATATCCCAAATCTTTAAGAAGAATATAACTCACATTATTAATTAACATCAACCTTTTCATCGGTATTCAAGTAAATAACAGTCCATAGTCTCTAAAAGTTTGGTTTAATCGCTACAAAACCATCGAAAAGATTCACTAAACTTTCGAACGCATCGAACCAGAAGAAAATAAATCAACAGTGTTATAAATTAAGTAAGAGGCAGCATTGTTGTCATAGCTGCGGCAAAATAAATTCTTGAAAGGGGGACAGGGATACCGATTAATTTCATTCCGCTGGAATTGCATATTGTTGTTAAAAGGCGCTCCGTGGAAAAATCATCAGGATCGCCGCTATCGGCCGCTTAATTTATCGTTTCAATAATTTAATCTGCTGAAAAATCCGCTATCGACAGACCCGCTCAATGCACGAGGCACAGTATATCCACGGCCCCATTACGACCAGCTGTGCGTAGACCAACCGACTCCTGTTACTATCGCAAAAAAGATTTATTAATTTATTGTTTAACTGGCTGTTATTATTATTGAATTGATCGGGGCTGAAGTTGATTGCGCTTTATCGTAAAATATGTTGTTCTACATATAAAAGACCCCTTAATAGGAATAATATTTCAATTAGTGTTATAATGTTTACCATTTCGCGTAAGAAATCAGTAACTGTGAAACCAATTAAAATTCTAACTCGTGATATAAATTGTAAATATTATTATCTTGCCGTCTATTAATTTGTTCTGTAATTGACAACATACATCAGTCTCAGGTTTCGATGTAGTTCAGGAATTATACTACAGCTATTGGAAACTTCAAGCCTTGTAATAGGTTTTCCAATAAGTGTTATATTCGATAAAATATGGTACTATTAGTTTCGTGTAGTGATCGTAACATTGCAAACACTCCGTATTATTGTTGTTGAAGTTTAGATGAGGACAGAAATACTGATGTGTAAACATAAATAATTAGTTTTAAGAAGAAAATACTAATAAGACTCTAATGCTAAGAAAACACTGTTAAGTGATCAACTGATAGGGACCTTGCCTTTTCATGGTCTGTTGATTAATTAAAAAATCAGAAGAATGGTATGCCAGATAGGATTGGTCTTGTAGCCCTTGTTTTTATTTAGATCATTTTGGTGTTCATAAACCCCAAAACCATCTCAATACTTTCGATTAAACTAGCATTATAGACTGCATAAGACCGCAAGTTTGTTGAACTGAATGTTATTAATCCATCCGATATTCAGTCAGAGCTTATTATGTCGTGTGTCAATATCTCATAGATCAGTATACCATCAATCTTTTTATCCGTACACTATCATCCCAGTATCTCTTAAGTACACTTTCTCAACATATTGAATCTTATACACCCCTGTTATCTGAGTGGAAATTGTGTTAAGTGAGGTGGATAAACAAATTTTAACAATTACTGTATCGGATCGAACGAGCCGTTAGAATTAACCATTTTTTGTGGTTGGAAACGTATATTTATTGGAATTCCATAAAGAGAAGATATAACTCAGTATACCGAATCAAAACGTGATCGGATAGTTTAGTAGTATTCTATTAATGTTGCTGTAAAAATCACAGCCAGCGCCATTTGTAGATTTGGAGCTATCTCTAGATATAAATGTGTGGCCAGGACATTATATTGCTTTTAATAATAAAAAACCCTCAACGGGGTTTCCATTCATTCTTACACACACTTCTAACCCGATAGAACAAAACCTTTTTGACAATTTGACTGTCTAATAATCTTTAATATCTCTCCTCTGCAGATTCCAATATCTATAGTTTTGCTTTACGGAAGCTTCTTAATATATTGAGTAGAAATAAAATATTTTTTCAGCGCAAGTTTAACTTAAAGCATAATAATTTTTCTCGTATATAAGCTCGTACTAATTGAATTAAAGGAATACCTAATATAACTGAATGTTGGCGTTCTCTATGGATCTGTGGAAACTAAATCACCACCTCGGTTCACAGTATTGTCTTCTCCTGTTAGAGGTGTAGGCGCAGGTCCCCACGTTGATTCATTGTATGGGGATCCCGTTTCACAGAGTTTATTTATGTATTTTTTTGACAGATTTAGAATAGAAATAGAAAATAGTTGAAGTCGTTTTGGGTATTTGCTGTATACATGTATTCAGAGTCTAATTAAGAGACCTCTAAGGAATATGTTATTTTTCTAGAGGCCTTTTAAACCAGCATCGAAAAAAAGGTTGACGAATAAAAGGTGATGCCAAGTCTAACCCCACGAGCACTTTAAGTATATTCAATGAATCTTCTAGGAGTTATCAAATACGTGGTTAGAGGAATGAATTAACTGTGTAAACAAGGGAGTTTCACCATTCACTTATGAAATATCAAAAGTATTAATTCATCATCGTTAATCAATTTCCGGTGCTCGTGGAAAGTGTATATTTCTCAACCAAAGCGCTACTGTTAGAGCTTCACCAAATTCATTGAAAAATAGGAACAATATCCAATATTTCAAATCGTTTTCGATAAATTTGCTCCATGTCTTTTTCGGAACTGTTTGCGTCTTCCAACCAAAAGGCCGCTTTCGCCACAAATATCTGTAAAGAATTCAATTACCTTTCATTCGACACATATGTCCAAACTATATTAATGTGCCTCTGAATGTATTGCTCAACTGTGATGGGATTGTCGCATATTAACGAATTCCTAGATTTCTAACATGCTCTTGGAGAGAAAGATGCAGAATTTGCCTCAAAAATCGAGTTTTAAAAACCTCAAGACCACACGTACCTATCTTTTTCGTAATCAATTCAATTTTGTGGTAACTTGGTCGACTTCAGCAGTCTTACCACACTTTAGTAACTCTATCGCGGTTTCGAACTCGTCACCTGTCATGTCATTTGCTGACAGAGTTACTAATGTCATAAGTCATGTTTATAAAGCTGTATGAAGCACTGCCTCCGTCCTCCAAGGATCCATCTGCCTTTTAAATGTTGTCGTTGGTATAATTATTTCTGCTGCTCAATATCTTAAATATTTGATATTGAGGTTTTGATGCAGCAACTTCAAAATCGGCGGCTACACCATTCCAGTAGGATTATCTTTCTAGTTTTAGTTTAAGTTGCGTAATATATCTATTTGCTTGTCGATATTTCTCGAGATTGATTGGTTTTATTTGTTCTCGATATATGTATCGTCAGATATCGTCGGATATCCAGGGGTGTGTTTTATAACGAGCTAGTGGACACATTTTGGTGGCAAGTCATCCTTTTAACAATAATATACTTATCCATGGGTAGCTCCCTGGTTTCCCACTTCTGAACACTGAAGCAATGTGACTATTCTCCCCCTTCTACAGCCGTGCTTCGGACCGTCCTTGGCGGAGTTGTGCCACTTGTTCTTTTTTTTTATTAATCTCTTAGAACTTCAACAATCTTATCGTGGGAAATAAGTACTTTTTTATGATGTCCGTTATAGTATACAACTATATTAACATGTAGAAGATCGCTTCAGTAAGTGATCTGCTGTACAACTTATAATCTAATTCTTATTTTAGATACTATTATGACTTATTCTAAAGTCTATCCTGACTTATTCTAAAAATTATTCTAACTTATTCTAGAGATTATTATATATCACTCTATATGTCTATTAATCAATTCGTATGGTAGTATGCGTTTGAGCCTACGCAGTGTCATCTGCATTATGTTGGGCGATTGCATCGGGATGCACCAACAGTCTTTCAGAGTAATTTGCATTAACAGTTTGAATCACACTCGACATTGGTTGTAAGGGGATATAGCGCTAAATTAGTTTATTGGAAACGTAATATGGGGCATCGACGTTGGCTCGTAAAAAATTATTCTGGAATCTCTGAAGGATAGCTATGTTTGATGTGCTAATAGTACCCCACAGTTCAATACCATAGGTTCAAATGGTAAATGACCTAAGTATTTAATTATACAGCAATATCTTGTTATCTAAGAATAATTTAGATTTACGCCCTATCAGCCAATACATTAGGTTTGGTTTAAGCCTAAGATATTTGCGGTGTATCACTATATGTTTTTTCCATGTCAAGTGTCGATCAAAATGATATTTAACAACGTCCGCTCACGGGAATTCATAATTTTCCATTTTTACTGGGATACAAGTCCTTCTTGAAAGGGTGAATGTTAGATGGGTAGATTTTTGTTTCATTTACTATGATACGCCATCTTTTCAACTACAATTCGACTTTGTTTAGATGAAGTTGGAGGTTTCTTGTAGCTGATATTGAATCTTCATTTTATGGTAAGACCGCTTTCGGAGTCTTGAGGTCAACTGTATACAAAAGATATAACAATGGAGAGTATTTGTCATCCTCTTTCACAATAAAATGCCTATCTGTGATTTATTTCAGTAACATAGCCACACCTTATCTGCCACTTGTGAAATAACAAAAAAATCAAGTCATTCAAAGGTAGCATACATAAAGTTTGTACAACTTGTATTTAGTTTCGAATTCATATATCTCTATCTATCCATTTTTATTGTTAGTAGTTCTGTTTGAGCAATATATCATTGCCATTTTTTCTTTCATCTCATCAGGTTTGTCATTTTATAGCCCTTCCTCGTATGAACAATCTGTCGGCTTGTGCATAGAACTATATGGTATATTCCCGATATCCCAACACAGAGGCGCCATATCTCGAACAAATATGGACACATGACCCATTAATTTATTTACGAGCACTATAATTGGAGTATTTTTAAATTCCGAGCCGAACATCAATATTGACTTATGCCTATGTAGCTTTAACAAGGTTTTTGTGTAACGCCATATCGTATCAGAGACGGGTCAAAAATCCATTTGGCCTCTGTGTACTGGGCTTGCTCCCGAAAAAAAAAAGTCGGAATTCTTTTTTTCGGTGTCGTGCGGATCGATAAGCGATAATTCGATTAAAAGCGGACAAAAACTGGCGCGGAATGAAATGGGATATGTCGGCGATGGACGAATATATAGTTTTTGCTGGAGGAATAGCAGTTTCGAATGCCACGATTTAATTGGACGGTTAATATTTGAATGGGATGATTTTTATTCCGGGTTAAATATTCAACATGTCTCTGTCCGAATCGTTTCTGTTCAGTTTCGGAAACTTTCCGTTCGAAAATATCGGTTTTGTTTGACCGTGGTTTTGTTGCAATCTGATATTTTGATTGACGATATTCAATTATATAACAAATGATGGAATAACAGGTACGGACAGTATTTAATTATCTGGTTTTGCTTGCTGTTATTTTTGTCATATTAATCATAAACAATATTCTATTAGGTACCTGCATATATCAGATAGTTTTTTGACCTTAAACAAGCATTTAATGAAAAATATCGGTAAAATATATTTTAATCAAAATATTTTCCATAATTTTCTACAACTTTTTCCCATCATTCTAGTTATATGGGTAAACCGTGTCAATAGAGAATGATTTATAAAGAACCCAAGATATACATGGGATTTGTCGCAATATCTCCAGGAAAATTATTTTTTCCTGCCTAGCAAGCAGCAAAACTGAGATTTTGGAATGATTAAAAATGGTATTTTCATTAAATTCGTATGGTGTTCCTTTTCTCTCTTTTATCATCACATATAAATGTTTGGAAGTAGTTGATTCATCAAATACTAGGCTGTTTGAAAATTATTTGAGAGTTGGAGATGGATTTTCATCTAATAAATATTACAATTCATTGGTTCGTTAGATCCTAATCAACATTTTAGTTCTCCAGGTTGTTATTTGTCATTGACATCAAAATCATCTCGTCACGAAACTGTCCAAAGAATGACGGAGCCGAAGATATGGTAAAGCAGCATCACTATAATTTTTTAAAGTATTTGATGGGCCTCGGCAGCAGATCTTTTCAAATCACATTCAGTTTACACTGAATAACTCAACAATACTAAATCGAGCTGTTATTTTATATAAAGAAATATATAAACTATCGAATTTAATAGTTAGGCTAGGTTTTTTAACGGTAGTTTATCCTTGATACTTTTACATTGTCACCAATAGATATAGCTGACTAAAATACATGCAGCGCCTACTATTTCCGAGTTTCGGTAATTTAACTTAAATTCTACTTAAATTTTAATTAAATACTCAGTTTACTTTCATACTTCATTTAGTGCTTCGATAACATTATCTGAGTAGATTTAGAAGAGCAGACTAAGTAGATGAGTAGATCGAATAAAAGATTGCTTTAAACATTATTTCAACAACACTCAAGGACTACTAAACAATATTCTATTAGGTACCTGTATATATCAGATAGTTTTTTCACCTTAAACAAGCATTTAATGAAAAATATCGGTAAAATATATATTAATTAAAATATTTTCCATAATTTCTACGACTTTTTCCCATCATTCTAGTTATATGGGTAAACCGTGTCAATAGAGAATGATTTATAAAGAACCCAAGATATACATGGAATTGTCACAATGGATCCTATTTTCATCGCCAGTCACAATATCTCCAGGAAAATTATTTTTTCCTGTCTAGCAAGCAGCGAAACTGAAATTTTGGAATGATTAAAAATGGTATTTTCATTAAATTCGTGTGGTGTTCATTTACCCTCCTTTATCATCACATATAAACGTTTGGAAGTAGTTGATTCATCAAATACTAGGCTGTTTGAAAATTATTTGAGAGTTGGAGATGGATTTTCATCTAATTAATATTACAATTCATTGGTTCGTTAGATCCTAATCAACATTTTAGTTCTCCAGGTTGTTATTTGTCATTGACATCAAAATCATCTCGTCACGAAACTGTTCAAAGAATGACAGAGATATGGTAAAGCAGCATCACTATAATTTTTTAAAGTATTTGATGGGCCTCGGCAGCAGATCTTTTCAAATCACATTCAGTTTACACTGAATAACTCAATAATACTAAATCGAGCTGTTATTTTATCTAAAGAAATATATAAACTATCGAATTTAATAGTTAGGCTAGGTTTTTTAACGGTAGTTTATCCTTGATACTTTTACATTATCACCAATAGATATAGCTGACTAAAATACATGCAGCACCTACTATTTCCGAATTTCGGTAATATAACTTAAATTTTAATTAAATACTTGGTTTACTTTCATACTTCATTTAGTGAGATGGTATATAACTTAAAGAACTGCTTCGATGACATTATCTGAGTAGATTTAGAAGAGCAGACTAAGTAGATGAGTAGATCCAATAAAAGATTGTTTTAAACAGTATTTCAACAACACTCAACGACTACTTAAGATATTTGGAAAATGACTGACACAAATGTATTGTGATCTATACAGGTAGTTTCAGAATAGAGCCTTATTTGGTGCGCTTTTAACTCACCAACTCAATGGGAAACATTTCAGACATCATTACTGTTTGCCATTAAAAGAGCTTCCATTTTATTTACTGAAGAATAACCACAGGGCTTTGTCATCGTATCAAATCCTAAGCCACTATTATGCGTAAAATGTACATAAAAACTCCTATATGGAAATGCTCCCTCAACCATACATTCATAGCAGTATATTCAAATCTCAGATTCTTTGGCGTTTCACTCTATGTCAATTCTGCGAACCTGATAATACTTTAGACCACTCAAAAGAAAATCTCGAAAAACTCATTTGATCATTTTTCTGATAATATTGTTTACCAACAATTGTATTTTTACTTATATTATAGAATAAATATATAAGAAAATTGGTTCAGGTTAATGGAATGAATTCAAAAGAGAGCCTCATTTATGACCTCCAGGGTATTCTACCAACTGCAGCAGTTATTTTTAAAGGCCGGGATTAAAAAAAAGTCTTTTAATCTGATTCACAATTATATTATTTTAACAAAAATAAGCAGTGGCTTGTTAAATCAAGAATGTTGCAATTTTCATAAAATGTTTTGAAACAGTTTTGAAACATTTAAGGAAATGTGATCAAAACGAGGACAGTAATATATTTCACATTATCTATCAATAACAAAGTCTATAATCTCTTTACATTCGAACTTTTTAAATTAGTTAGTTTTGTTGTTTTAAAACAATGTGATATTGAAACCATAGTTATTTGGTTGGAAAAATAAAACGATTAAAATGTATAATTCCTCATTTTGGACTGAATAGACTCCAGACTAAAACCAGATAAGATACAGTATTTCCTTTTTTTGTTGTTTCCATGAAATCTTGAATGATCATTAAAATGACTCAAACCTTGAACGGCATAAAATCCGTGAATAGGAATATATCCTTCAAAGTCTCTATAATAACATTTTAAACTATGGTACAAATGGGACAATCATTTAACATCTTGGTCTTGTGGGTATACCGGAAAGTCATTATCGATTTTTCTAACAGATGTCGTTAAGTATGCAATGATTTAATATTGTATGGTACGATTTGTTTCATAGATTTTTACCTCTCTAAAAATGTCATCAATGGAAAAAAGCCGCGAGAAAGTTCTGGAAACAGCGCTGGTTACAACAAATGATCAATTTTAACCATACATTGATAGAAAAACGTCCAGAATGTGTCCGAAGACATTGTAACGTGAGTTTATATCATGATAACGTGCCGTCTAATAAAGCAAAACCTGTCAAGGAACACTAGAATGGGACATATCATCGCACCCACCATACTCTCCACACCTTGTCCCGTCCGATTATCAACTTTTCGCATCGATGGGACACGCGCAGAGCAGAACTTCGTCAACCTCGAAGAAGTCAGAATGGTTTTGCTCAAGAGACAGAAATGTTTTTTTGGAATGACATTCATAAACTGCCTGAAAGATGGGCAAAGTATATAGATTCAAAAGCCTAAAAAAACCGGTGATGACTTTTCGGTACTCCTGGTATTCAATTAACGTCGGTAGACTCGTGCAGTAACAATTTAATTTCATTCCAATACAAGCCGCTAACTATCTGATTCTACCTCATGTACGGCAAGATTTTATAACCATGGCATTGACTATTTAGTTTCGGTGTTAAAATGGATGGTTGTCATCAAAAAATCTATGACTTCTGCGCTTTAGATTTAGTCCAGTGCGAGTAGTGGCCACTATTCATCGCCAGCAACATTACACCACAGAAAACTCTTTTTTTTTGTCCGACAAGTAATGCAAATGCGACGTTAAATGGTATTAAATGGTAATATGCGTTCGAAATAATATTTCCAGTCAATACGTGTAGTAGCCATTTTAACTCATTTAATAATATGAATATTTCCCCGTTTAGAAATAGCTCTCATCCTGGCTATTCTATCTAAAATCTGGTAATTCATTGCTCTTGAATTTTTTTGAATCTTCAAACGGTTATTGGTCACTTATTAGTTAATAATGGGATCTAATTAAGCAGCATCACCATAAGTTTCTAAAACTGTTTTATTTGCTTCGTTAACAAAATAGCGAGTGTCTAGAATACAATTTTGAGCAATACATACTAAATGAAAAACTGTTATAGAGAAATGTCAAAAGAGTGGAATTTAATGCTTGTTTTCACTAATACTTGCATTTTAACCATTATATATGGCTGATCCAGATACATGCAAATTCCTAATAATTGGAGTGATAAAACTCATATGAAATGGCTGAAATATGTGTGGCTATTTTATCCTATTGTTCCACTTCGTAAACAAGATTGCCTCCACCTGTTTGAATGTATTAGATGGAACAACTTAGGTATGGAAAATGAAGCTACGTTCCAAATTCACTTCAAAAACTCTTGTAAAATTGGGTTTCAACAAAAACTATTCATTTCACTATGAGTAGGAATGGTATGTCTATAGTATTTATTCGAAATCTTCGTATAAAATGCATAATACGAAACGTATATAAAAATGGAGAGAAGTTAGATTCTCACCAACCCTATCTATATGCGATTAATATCTAAATATTTCTATAGATACGACACAAAACTAAAAATTGCATCTCATTGGTAAATTAAAAATGGAGCTGTTTTTCTTTCCGAGGTAGATCCGAACAACTGCCCAGGGCCGCAAACCGGACGTTATAAATGGAACGCGAAATTGGGAAAAATGCCAAATGCATACAGAAACGATCGAAAATTTCGCAGAAAATTCTCTTATCTGGTCGTCGGCTTGACTGCCGAGCAGGGGCGCCGGGACGCGTCCGTTGCGTGAGCGCCGTCTCGACGAAACAAAGGAAAAATCGATGCCGGTCGTGAGGGCGGCGGTGGAGGGACAGAGAGAGAGCAAAGGGACTCTGTACAGCGAGAAGCGGTGACGGCGGCGGAGAGGTGGGGAGAAGGCAAAGGGACAATGCGAGACTGATGAACGTAGACTTGGTTTTTTTGTGGACAGGTCGTGCACCACGGTGGGGGGAGATTCGGCGAAAAGAAGAGGGTGGGAGGGCGAGATGGGGGTCGTCTGGCTTTGGAAATACAACCCCTACTCGCACGATTTATCTGTGCACGTGTGTGTGGATTCGCATTATTTGGTACAGCCAGATTTTTAGATTATATGAATATGATTGAATATAAATATTAATTATTATTTTATAGATAAATTATTACTTAATAATAACTTATTACGATACAACAATACATAGACTAATTTTTTCCAAATAAAATTTTATCATTTTTAATACTCATTGGTTTCTGTACTTTAGCTTTAGGGTTCGCCTTCTCTTCGTATTCCTCTTCTTTGATGATGTTGCCATGTAAACTAAGCAACACAAGAAAATAAATGTTTGCATCCTTTATATAAATTTTTTAAAATAAATATATTATTTAACAGGTTAATTGAAAAGTTCGCGGCCTACCTGAGTAAAACACTTTTTTTGGCAAAATTAGTTTTCTTTATTCAACGTAATTCCTTTCAAAGATACACTGATTATAGCGACCCTCCAACTTTCCGATACCATTTTTGTAGTACGATTTGTCCTTTGCTTCAAAATAGGCCTCAGTTTCGGTGATCACCTATTCATTCGGCGAAAATTTCTTCCCAGCGAGCATTCTTTTGAGATCTGAGAACAGGAAATAGTCGTTGGGGGCCAGATCTGGAGAATATGGTAGATGAGGAAGCAATTAGAAGCCCAATTCATGGATTTTTGTCATCGTTTTCATTAACTTGTGACACGGTGCATTGTTTTGCCGATTTCCGGCGACTTCGTCATTCAAACTGTCCAATAACGCTATGTAATAGTCGTTGTTGATGGTCCTACCTTTTTCAAGGTAGTCAATGAAAATTATTCCATGCGTATCCCAAAATACAGACGGCATAACCTTGCAGGCGACTGCTGCATTTTCCCACTCTCTGGAGCGGGTTCATCATGCGCAGTCCACTCTGATGACTGTCGATTGGACTTCGGAGTGAAATGATGAAGCCATGTTTCATCCATTGTCACATATCGATACAAAAACTCAGGTTTATTATGCATGATCACCTTCAATCACTGCTCCAAATTATCAACTCCTTGTTGTTTATGGTCAAAAGTGAGCTCGCGCAGCACCCACTTTGTACAGAGCTTTCTCATACCCAAATATTCGTGAATGATATGATGTACACGTTCAGTTGATATCCTTAAAGTGTCTGCTATTTCATTCAATTTCAATTTACGGTCATTCAAAATCATTTTGTGAATGTTTTTAATGTTTTCGTCGGTAACAACCTCTTTTGGGCGTCCAGAGCGTTGATAGTCTTCGGTGCTCATTTCACCACGTCTAAACTTAGCATACCAATCCTTGATGGTTGATTTTCCTGTGGCAGTGTCCGGAAACTTGGCATCAAGTCAAGTTATTTCTTCAACTGTATTTTCTCTCTTAGCAGATAAAAAGCAATATTTTATCACACGCGAAAGTCCTTTTTATCCATTTCTTTCACAATAACAAAAATTTATACACGCATCTTTTGAGGGTTAGGGCTAAATAAAAAACATATGGATTTAATTCTAGTAGCGCCATCTAGTGCCAGGGCGCGGTTTTTTCAATTGACTTGTTATATATGTATCTATATAAAAACATACGTATACAGATTTTGAATTAAAGTAATTAAGAAATTATGGATTATGGATTAACAAAAAAAATTGAAAACCCAATTATGTTTCAAATTTTACAGCTTAATTATCCAAATACTATCAAATATATAATCAGTTAAATACTCAAATCAGTGGGGGTTATTACTATATTACTTAGTACTATAAACAATACACAGATAATTTTTGCCAAATGAAATTTTATGGTAGATATAAGGGGTAGATGGGTAGACTAATACGAACACTTACTATATAAACAATATTTATTTACTTATATAATATATTTATATATACATATATATATATATATATATATATATATATATATATATATATATATAATGTTGAGCCATCATTTGCTTTTAAAGCAGCTGCAATTGTTTGCGGAATAGATTCGTAGAGTGTTTGAACAGTGAGACAATTATGGTATCAAAACATACGCCATTTTCTTTTATGATGTTGGAGATGGAAATCTAGTCCTCATTCCCTGCTCTAAAACTACCTATAATTTTGTAATTATGTTGAGTTGTCTAACGAATATACTGGCTAAGGAAAATGTTTGATGTTCCTCAAGCAAAGACTGAACTGAACTTTTTTCTGTGTATATAGGAGTATTATCATTTTGGAATATGCTACTGTTTGTTAGCAATATGCTGGTGGTAGTAAATTCTGAATACCACTGTATTGTCATCCGATATTGCCGGAACTTCCCCTATGCTTGACTGTAGAAAGCAGGCAGTCCGAATAGTAGACTTCTTTTCGGGTCCTGCATATATAAACATGGCTGTTTGTAGGAAACAATGTAATCGATGGCTCATCGGACCATACCTCAACATTCCAATCACCAAATGTCCAGGTTTTATAATCCACCTTCCTTCGTACTGTTTTCGGCCACAACAGTATTACTTAAGTGATTATTTAGGTCTGCTGTCACTTTTATCGCGATAGTTTTATAATGTGTGGCTACAACTAAAGATTCGCCCACTATTCCTTCTCTTCGATGATCTTCTACCAAGTTTGATATATACTGTCCTTGCCTTGGATACTGGAACTAATGAGAATCGTACCATGGATCACTGGTTTAAATTATCATAGAATAAAATACTTGCCAAAATAAATGTCTGCAAATTTATATATATATATATATATATATATATATATATATATATATATATATATATATATATATATATATATATATATATATATATATTGATATATATATATATATATATATATATATATATATATATATATATATATTGAAAATTGTTTTGAAATTGTGGATTAACTTTAAGGGACTTTTCTTATTTCAATGTTTTAACAAAAAAAAATTAGTCGTCACTATCGGGTGACTTCGTCCATCAAATAACATATATATATTGAGTATGATAATGTATTTCTGTAATCGTTTGTCCCATCATATACATAACATGACTTTTATGATCTAAATATTGTCTTGAATATGTCTTGGATGTGAAACTGTGGCTCACATGATTTTCCATTTGAAGTTGTCATAGTACATCCATTTTTCATTCCGAGTAGATATACGATGCAAAAATCCCTTTCTTTCCCACCGTTGA
Organism: Rhynchophorus ferrugineus; assembly: GCF_030347505.1. Taxonomy (NCBI): domain Eukaryota; kingdom Metazoa; phylum Arthropoda; class Insecta; order Coleoptera; family Curculionidae; genus Rhynchophorus; species Rhynchophorus ferrugineus. The sequence continues at coordinate 80,132,086 of NW_027472580.1, read as the reverse complement.
AGCAGTTTCTGATACATGAAAAACATTTTTTAAAGTCTTTAAGTTAGGTTTAATGTTAATTACTATGGTAGCCAAGGTTTTTCCTTTTTTACAATTTCCAGCGCCTTCAATTGATGGAAAATTGCTCGATGAGTAACATTTAAATAGTAGTCAAGTTCTTGCTATGTTTTGGCATTAATCTTCTTTCGCCAACCACTCCAGTTCTGCATTTATTATCACTGCTTTTTCATTACCTTCATTTGTCTCTATTATCACATTTGTACAGCTGCAGATTTTTCTTACAATAAGTAGCAAAAAGCAATTATTTTATTTTGCAACATCTTGTTGAGCATTGTTATTTTACTATATATATTATATTACTTTCTACTTTTATAGTAGTAATTGTTCTTTCAAAGTTTGATTCACTTTTAGCACTACACTAAACTACTACTACTTAAGACAACTAATGGCAATCTGTCATAATAGCCTCGACTTTCGCATCTTCCAATTATTTAAATCAGTATATATACTTCTACTTGACAGGCTGTCCTAGAAATCCATGTTGTAAAACAAAGTTTCTACATCGGATCTCTGGGGATGCGACGCTGTCTTATGAGGGGGGGGAGTGCGTCGTCGGGTTTGTGCCGACCATAAACGGAGGAACTTTTAGACCGAGGATACACAGACGTCCTGTGAATTCCCCAAACTGGACGAGATGTAATGATGCAGGTAAGAGGAACGCGTTCTCCCGAGTCTTAAGAACGAATAGTATTGGACCTGGAAATACTTTCGGTCAAATCACGGCGATTTTAATTGATGGAGGAAGAATTGATAATCATTTCACTATAACGAGGACAGCAATAAAATATTTTTGTATCAATACATAGTCCACCTAAGATAAACATCAATCATCATTAACATATTGGTGGGAAGCTAGTACATGCTAATACATGTGCTCTCAGTATATAAAATATTATCATAACTAGATAGGTTCAACGAAAAAAAAGGCAAACATAGATTGGTATTTGCATTATCGGATTTCAAAAAAGATCAATTCAAGCAATACTGTACTAGTACTAGCTAATAAAAAAACTAAAAATGTATGCCCCACAATTGATATGGAGAGAAACATTATGGTTTAAAATATTTTTACAAAAAAAATGACCAACCTCAAAAATAAGGAAGTGGCTATAAAGTAAAACATAATCAAAGTTAGACTTTTAACACAAAAAAAAACGTTTTAAAATAAAATATATACGTAATAATCCTTGTAATAACTAAATAAAAATCAGTTTGAAGTAAAAAAGGCAGCAGAAGATCGTTGAATACGGTGTGAAGCTTATGGCATCCATGCTCCATCAATTTCGACATGTGTATACTGGATTCTACGTTTTAAAAGAGACGATTTTGACATCGAAGATAAAGAGCGTCCTAGCTAAGAAATTTGAAGACCAGAATTTGAAGGTATTAGGTGTTACTGGTTTCATCCATCACTGGGAATCGCTATTAACTACAAATGATACGCCTGACCCGAGCATTGCGCGAAGAACTATACACTGTTACAAAACCGGAAAAGACATTAAAATGGGAAGTGCTACCCGCCTTATACTCCAGACTTTGTTTCTTCTGATTAATATTTGTTGTGACAAATGAGTCGTGACCTGTGTAAGCAGCGCTTCCTTGTTATGAAAATACAAAAAATGTATGGATAGCCTCAAAAGATACATCGTTCATTTGAGACGGAATCTGTAAATTGCCTGAAAGATCTGAAAGATAATACTTGAAATAAGATACATCGTATGGATTTTTCACAATAAAGCTTCAAATCAAAAAAAATCCTTTCAAACTACTTTATAGGCCTATATAATCGCAATCTGAGTTAAATTTCTTTAAAAGTTTTGTTTTAAAATCTAATAAATCATCATATTCTTTGTTGCGAGTATAAAAAATTAAGAATTTCTTGTAACTTATAAAAGTTAAAATGACTTTATTTACTATAAAATTGAAACTACAAAGAATAGACAGGTTATACGATTAATAGCATGTTTCACTCAGTGGTGTTTACATTATGAGACTGTTATTTATTGGCTATGTAAAAATAAATTAGAAAATACGAAATAGATAAAACGGCTGGCAGCGGTGTTACCTGGTGACGAGGCTTGAGCAGTCGATGGGGCACGTCTAAACCAAACGATGGTTGATAACTGAATGATTGGAAATACCCTTCAATAACCGCCCAGATAAACGTCTCGGGGTTGCCAGCTAACGAATAGCTAGTTGGGTTCTAGTTGCCGCTGCTGGCATCCCGCCCGTGTTCAACATCTGGGATTATATTTCCGAGTATTTTGTAGACCGTTATTCCACCATATAAAATTCGACATGCTTCAAGGTAGGCTGGCTTAACTGTTCTTTTAGTCACCCTATTAGTAGTTATTTCTAGAGAGGGAAAGACCTATCCAATGAAGATTTTCTTACATCGGTAAAAATCAGATGTCTTTTAAAGAGATGAAATGTTAACATATTTCGTCTGGCCCTGACGGTTTCAAAAATGCCTGGTTTTCCTTATCATTTTTCACACTTTTAGAGGATCTATATCTTAGAAATTAGTTTGTCTAAAGGTTCCGTAAAATCTGAAATAAATATTTACCAAACACACAAATACATTAGACACCCAAACTAATTTCTACATTTTTATCTATATAATTATCTGTTGGTTGTAAAATAACTAATTTAATCACCAACTTATTCTCCTTTGTGTTTATATAGTAAGTTACGTGTAAAGCTTTCAACGATTGTAGCGATTTGAGAGATTGTAGCGAGAAGCGATTTGATTTTTCCTGCAAGCGAGTACCGATTTGCAATATTGACCGAACGCACGGTACATCACCGACCTCTCGACGGCAACCATCGCAAATTACCGCCCCGAAGCACGATACCATCGTCCGAGACGAGTCCGACGCCGTAGCCGAGAAGTGGATGATGATGATGACGACGACGGGTAAGAGAACGCGAGAGGAGGAAGAAAACGGAGTGGAAAAAACCCGGGGCATCGGCGGCGCTGTCTTCGTCGAATTAATCCGGCCGACGGTTATGCAACTCCTCGCCGCTCGGGCCGTTACAGTTAGGGGCCACGGCCACGCATCATTGGCTCGGGGTGCAGTCCGTCTCGCTTCGTCGACGAATTCGAGTCCGATAAAGTAAATAATTCGCGGCCGAGCGGCCAGAATCGTGCTCTCCGGGATGGATGCGGATCGATCGCGGCCACGGGAGAGAGAAAGAAACGCGCCTCGGCTCCGTGAGGCCGATCGCGACCTGGACGGACGAAAATATGCGACTTGCTTCTCCGGGAAATTTTAAGTTTTAAACTACTCGGAGGTATTCGGCGTTTATATTCGGGGGAAATGGAAACAACTACGCTGCTGGACAACTATATTACCATATAATAAATATTATACGAAGGTTGCTATTTATATTTTGAGCCATAATAGTTATTAGACTTCATCTGCAGCATAAAATAAAGAGTGCTAGAATTCGATCATTATCACATGTATAAAGTTGTAGCCAAGTTTTGCTCATATGAACAACCTAAGGGCGCTTCAAGAGGAAATATTTATTACGGGGGAAAATAAAAAGGAAGATTTCAATAAAAATGATATAAAAATAGTTCTATTTTGAAGCTTTTTTCTGAAAAATAGATACAAAGTATTCTCCAATTAACTTTTTTCCGCCACATTTACAATTTATAGTTCCATTTCGAAAGAATGATGTTTCTTTTGAGGCTATCCATGAATCGACCGGTTTTTTGGTATCTTCATAAGATGTGAGTCGCTGCTGTTTAGTCTAGTTCACTTATATGTCGGAACAAGTTGAAATCACAAGGTTATTTTTCCCGAAGGCATAAAATAAAAATTATATTTAATAAAATAGTATAAAATACTTCAACACTGTAAACAAATAAAAACACAGATCAAAATAAATGATATAACAACTACTTACACAATAAATGACAAAACAAATAAAGCAAATAAGCGTGCGAGATATTTATGTCTAGATGGTCGGGTGATAGTCCTAAAAACAAAATGGAAACGCGCCTAAGCAATCAATTTTCAATAATAAGGGTAAAATTAAAAATATATTTAATATATAACAGGGATAACTACGATATTAGAATACTACGTAACAACTAGTAATTATACTATATTATACTATATAATTATACTACTAATAACTACGCAATTATTACGATAGAGAATAGTACACAACCAATTGTTTGCCACAACTGCTTCATGAAATACAACAAAATAAGATGTAACAAACCATCATTACACAACACACAATTCATGACAATGTTACCTCTCACATATTGATTGAAAAAACCAAATATTTGCCTGGCCAAAAGCTCGAATTGATGGATTATCCTCAGTACTATCCTGATTTGGCACCAAATTACTTTTCTACTCCCACATATCACGAATTTGGGAAAGACGTACTGATGTAATCAGTATTAATCCCGTACTCGCGTTGCTTGTGTATTAATACAAATACAACACAACATTAGTAATAAATTAATTTGTAAATTAAGATTGTATTAAGCATATCTAACGTAAGATATAATTAATTAAAGAAATATATCACAAATTAATTGAGTTGCTAATGCTTTTCGGCACCTGAAGAAGCCCTTGATGTATTCAAAAGCCATATTTTTCAGGTAAAAAGTGTTACGAAGATTGGTTCAAGCGCATGTAAGATGTCGATCATCAAAAAAGCCATATTCGTTAATTAATTACTATATTTTCATTATTACTTTTAAAATTTAAAGTAATAATAAAATTTTAAAATTTAAGTTATATGTAAGATTAATTTTAAACTTGCCCCAAACAATTTTGCACCTTTTTTTACAAAAAGGAGGTGTGCGTATTATTTTTCGTCTTTGAACAAAAGAAATCTAGTCCAATATTTTTTCTGATCGATGTACAGTTATCTAATCCTATCTGTTAGAGTAAGCGTCATTATTTGAATTAATTTGAAAAAATAAGAATTTATGTCCAAAAAATATTGAGCATAAAGGACGCAGCGAAGTATGAGTTTTCATCAAAGTGAAAGAAACGATAATCATAACCACATTTTTAAAATAATAATATTTGATAACATACAAAAATTGTTCAGGAAACAAACATTAATATTTAATAGTTAATTGGTTTTAATTATTAATATTTAATTATTGGGCATCGTTCTCACTGCTTGATTCGATATACTAATACTGAAGTAAGTGTATCGACAGTACACGATTGTTTTTCTCCTCTTCTCTGTGTGCAGTCTTTTGAGAAAGCGTCCTGTCCAAACAATATTTAATTAAAGCTCTTCTACCATAGCTCGGAGATGTTTTCGATTACCTTTGAAAATTAACTAAAAATTAGGAAATTTGTGTTACAACGATCTAAAAGTTCTTAAGTACTTGTTGTTTAGCTGTTTTTATTAGATATTACTTCAGTAGTATCAGTCAGTAACTCCGAGTCTCCTACTATTCTTTGACTTTGACTTGAAGTTAATGAAATGATAAATTATATTACTTTATTAATTCTTTACAATAACATTTATTATATTATATAGTAATAAAATTAAAAAAATATATATATCATAAAAACCTGTGTATAGTTTATTTATTATTATAAAAAGTTATTTGTTGACACTTGGTGACTGAATTTTTATTAACCACATATTCTACTAAATATTTGTTATTAACATAACATGATTAGATATAAGCCCATCTAATATATATATATATATATATATATATATATATATATATATATATATATATAAATATATATAAGTTAAAAGTATCTACCATTGATCTATTCATCACAGAAAGTAATATCAAATGGCTCATCCAAGTTTATTAAAAGGTGCGTGTAGATCTTTGACTGTTCTGTTCGTAAAATGTGCAGAAGACTAACAAAACATCGATATCTATCTGGAAAGTTCTTCATATTTTACTTGATATTAACCCGAATAACTGGCTCCGAATTCCAAGATGCTGAAAATCTATTATAGAAAATATCCCGCAAGAACCTTGATGAGGTCTGAATCACCATCAACATTCATACTCATAAAGTCATTATTAGTTATATAGTCAAAGAGGTTATATTGAATAGAATGCCTTAATTTTATTTTTCAAATTATGAGGACATATTTTCTTTCGTGGGTCTAATGGAGAGTTTTTAATAAAATCATGAATGAACATTTTGTATGATCGCTGTGTTGATCCACAATTATTGAAAATAATTAACTTTTATCTAACCGTGCTAAAATTCGATTGCATAGTATTTGATTATTAAAAAGAAATTATCAAATAAGTAACTGTTGGTCAAAAATAGAACTTTAATATAATTTTAAGAGAGACGCAAATATGGATGAGTCTTGTCAAATCAATATTTGAAATTTGCACCATTATGTGCTATGATTTAGAATTATCATAGAAAAATGTTTTCTTTAATCATGAAAATTTTACTGCAATAAAGATGATGGAGAGGATAAGGTATTCAATATTAAATCTACATAAATCGCATATAACCAATAATAGCAACTAATAGACTAAAACACCTACATAAAATCTTAAAGAAATGGAATATAATACTAAGAAATACGGAATGTTAAGGAATAAAAGGAAAACGAAAGTATGGGATGATGACAGCGTGAAGCATTACTCAAATTCAGGATATAAAAATAGACCAATTAAATGCATTTAAATATCATTCCAATATTGAATTAGTAGAGAATTACACTCCGAAATGAGACAACTCACTCGGTTGTGATATTTACAACTAAAGAAGGGTACAAAATTGGTAAAAAGAATATGAGAAGTAAGAATGGAGACGATAAAAACCAGAGGAAGGCCAAAGCAAACCTGAATTAAGTGTATGAGAGAAATATATCGGAAGAGAGTACTAAGACCGACAGAAAAAGGCTCACCAGAGACAATTATTTTAAACAATGTTTTTTTTGGGCTGCTGGTTGCGAACTATACAAAATTCCAATTTCGCCATAGAAATATGTGGAGATTCATTTCCTTCAATTTGAAATACATATTCAATCTATTGTATTCTGCATATTAGAATTTGTTCCCCAAGGGTGGTGTAATTATCATATCTTAATCTAATAAATTTAGTTTTCAGAATATCTCGGATAAAAACAGGAAAAATTTTGACATCAGTTCAAATCAGACGACAACCTTGACAACCAGACAGTGTCATCAACTAAGAGTGCCCAGGTCTCGGGTCCATCCAGAAGAATAGGAAAAATAAAATTTAAGAAAAGCTAAAATATCTGCGCTTGGCCAACTCGATTTATTACTCAGAGGCAGGTACCACTTGGTCATCCTGCACTTTTTAAATTTTCGTATAGTAGTTTGAGGATATGGAGGTAGGAAGGAGGCGGTGGTAGGTTCAGCGAATAGGAGGAGGACAAAATAAAATAGTAATTTTAAATGATGGGAATGTTATTTTCTTATGTTAAATAAAATATAGAAAATACAATAGATAAAAGGAAACGCAGCGCAGGTTTACCTGAGATACACTTGGGCAGTTGATGATGGTACGTCTGAACTGAACAATGATGAGTAACTGAATCATCGAAAGTACCCTTCAGTTATATCTGAAATCAAGGTTTCGGGACTGTCAGATCTTCAACACAATCATGACACTTGGTCTAAACCCTGCTTGCTCTTCTCATCTCATTTCTTTTTTCAATATGGACACGGATTCAAAGGATTTTCAAAAGTATAAGTCGCGTAGATACATACACAAATGGAAATTTAAGAATTATTTACCTATTATGTTCAGTAAATTGGTAAGAAAAGAAGTATTACATCATGATAGCACATCATACAACAGAGGTAATATTATGTAACTGAAAATAAAATTGTAGGGGACTTTAATTATCAGATTTACCGATGTGTGAGTTGTGACTATATTCAAAAAAACATTGTGAAGAGAAATTTTTTTTATTTTTTATATTAATAGTATATTAATATTAGCGTTGGGAACTATCGACTGAAAACAGTCGAAATCGTCGATATCGCAAAACCGTCCAAACAGTCGATAGACCAAAATCAATATCGTCGATAATCAAATGCACTGTTCGCCTGTTTTTTTCAATTTGTGATGTCAGACGAAGATATATGAACCCTTTCCTGTATAAATTTTGAGAGAAGAAAGGACGGAGATAATTTCTTGGAGCAGTTAATGTTATATGTGCTTATATTTTCCAACGGTTGTATAAACGAGACGAAGATATACATAGTCCGTCACGTACTAACTTTAAAAAAGAAAAGGAAAAAAGTAATTGCTAAATACTATTAACATGCAATTAATAATTTCATTTTATACGAAGTAGAGTTACTTTTATATTTGAATGTTCTGTGGATCAGCAAAAAGGAATATAATTTTTCTATGGAATGGAATAATACCCCATAAATGTTTTATCGTAGTTTTCGAATATGTTAATTGCTATTTTGAAATAATTATACTATTAAGATGTACAATAACCATTAATACTAAGTAAAAATTAAGCATATTCCTAATCGTAGAGAAAAAAAGGTAACTCATAACATAATTAAAAATGATCGCATAATAACTACTAGAGCTTTTTTAAATTAAGTAAATGCTTTATTTATTATTGAACTGAAATATCTTTTAACAAAAATAGAGAGTAATCGAACTATTTCCTAATATTTACAATTTTAACTTTTTATCCTAATATATTAACAATCTTAATGCTGCTATATTAATGCACAATAGATTGTTATTTACAAGCAAACTACAAAAAAATCATAAAACTATATATATTACACATAAATCTATATAAGACTAAGTTCGGTATATGTTTGTCAAGGTTGCGGTTAGGACGATAGAGCCAGAACGTAAAAAATCAGTCGAATGAAACTACCAGAACCAAAAATAGTAAGTAAAAGTACACGACTGAAACAGTCGATCCGAAAATAGCGACTGAAAACAATCGACTGAAACAGTCACTAGTAAAGAGCAGTAAAATCAGTCGCAGTAAAAAGTAGTCAATTACTAAACAGTCGATAGTCGATTTCAGTAGATAGTTTCCAACACTAATTAATACAATAATAATTTAAACGCATGTAAGCGGAAAATGGCTAAATATATTATATATTAATAGTTGCTTTAAACATATTTTCAATAGTTATAGTTTGACCATTATTTTGACGCATATTATCATAAGAAATATCAGATTTCCGTTGAGACTTAAACTATATAGATACGATCATTGAATAACTCTTAGCTCTTTGTTATTTTACATTTATTTATTGTCCAGTTTATTTATTATTTTATAATCCGCTTGTGATCATCTATCATTTTATATATACTTCATACTAATTTATTTGCGAGATGTTTAATTTTTTCTGTTTCGTTCGAAGAGAAGTGCTGTTGAAAATACGTGTAACCTCTAAGCTTCAAGACAAAAAGTAAGACTTAATAAACTTGTGAATGACATATCCTTTATTAGCGCTATTAATTCATATTGATTAAAGTAATTTCCTGTTATTTTTTTTTCTAACGTAATAACAAGAATGATTCGTTTCTTTTCCCATCCTCCAACTCTATAGCGTTCTTTTTACCAACAACTGCGTGCCATCTACAGAAGCTAATTTAATTGGTAGCGAGATTCTTGAAATGCATCGACTAATAGCTCCGCAACTAAAAAAAAAAGCAACAACGGAGATTTAAAATTACAATGTATAATTCAGGTTTTTTTAGGTAATTAGTTAGAATGTCTTAGTTATATATTTAAGGATAGTTTAAGATTCTTTGGACGAAAATCGTGTATGTTTGTCACGTTACAAACAAGTACAGTTTTAGGTTTTGCTTTACTCTGGTCGTTATCAGGTCGTGGGTTCGGATCGGGATCGGTTTTCCGGCCTGGAGTGAATCATTCGGGGCGCGTCGTTGCGTTAGCGTCGCATTGCGCGTCTGGAGACGGCGTCGATGCCGACAGTGCACTTCCTGCGACGTGGCGCCTATGTGGGTCGCCCCTCTGACCCAATTTCGGATCTGCCCCAACCTATTTTGGCTGCTTTTCTCCGCGCCATCACCATCGATATACTAAACCGGTGAATTTATATATTCACTACTTATATCTTCAATGCCGGGAAATAGAAATCACGTAGCAATATATTTCCAAAATTGTAATCAAATTAAATGAGCACCAACGTAGGTATGTAGATATTTAGGTATGTTTTACTCAAAATAGTTAAATAAACGTGTTCTGATTATTAAGTCTGTTTATTAAAAATTCATGATTATAAAGGACTCAATCCACAGAAATAAAAATATATAAAAAATTGTTTAGTATGATCTTTTAACGGGTAATAAAAATGTGACTGCTTCTTATATAAATAATATAGTTATGATAGCTACATAGCTAGAACACCATGTTTTCCTTTTACAGATATTGGTAATTAAAGTCTAGATATTGACAATTATAGAAATTCTTGTAGCAGAATTTAAAATTGCCATAGGATATCATAATACTGAAAACTAGTAAATACTTAGGAAGATGAAAATGATTCAAGTCACGCCAGAAACCAGGCTGGATAAGACCAGATGTTTTTTGGGGTGAGCTCCAAGTTAGTTCCGTACCAGTCGGTAGGCTTAATGCCGAGGACCTTGGTTCGGAGTCCATGTTAAACAAAAGTTCCAGCCCAAATTAACCCTAGGTGATAAAAAAGATACATTAAAATATAATGATAAAACAATTAAATTTGTTCTTTAATTGAATACCCGCACATTTTCTATATTTACATGTTTGAGTTTTTTTATTGAAAACTAGCATAAAATCTATTGCTAATTATATTCAGTCTGTGACAGGAGTGCTGTCTGTGGTGATAACAGTACCTTAAATACTGTGATAACGAAACCGATTTCATCAATCATAAAATTATATATTTGAGATGATACGCTATAAATATTCCATTAAAGAAGTATTAATATAAATGTTTAAATAATAGTTGCACCAGTTATTAACAACTAGGGTCTTATGCTGCTATGTTCAATTTATGATAAAATTGTCCGAAAACAATAAATGTATACACACAATTGGTAATTGTTCTGTCATATGTGCGATCTATCAACATTAATTAAAATATCTTGCGCAAAAGTTGTATTTATTTACCATATTTTGTTATGAACTTCTATGATAATAATAATGATTCACCGATATAAACAACAGTAACTAAATGAATTACGATTTACATGATTATTAACACGTTTCCATTTCTGTACCTTTCTAGAATTATTTACCACTCTAAATTTCTCCAGTATCCAATATTTTTAAGGTTATTACCCCAACCGATACTTCATTGACTATTACAGCTGCTCGCTAGTTTCATCGGCTATAAGCTGTTGACACCCACTATGCAGTATTCGCCCTCTCCTTCCACATTTTCGGCAAGTACTCACATCTCACTGCGTTCTCATAAAGTTTGTGAATCTTATGAAAATTTCAAATTTCTGGTATTATTTGGAAATATGTTACTTTAACAACAGAATAATTACAAGTTAAAACATGGTTAAGTCGTGGATACTAAGTCGAAATAGTTTCATCGTAATTTTTCATATTGTTCGTATAATAGTATAACAAGTCAATTGAAAAGTCCCCGGCCTACCATAGTAAAACAGATTTTTTTTGGCAAAATTAGTTTCTTTTATTCAACATAATTCCCTTCAAGGGTGACACACTGATTATAGCGACCCTCCAACTTTTCGATACCATTTTTGTAATACGATTTATCCTTTGCTTCAAAATAGGCCTCAGTTTCGGCGATCACTTCTTCATTCGACGAAAATTTCTTCCCAACGATCATTCTTTTGAGATCTGAGAATAGGAAATGGTCGCTGGGGGCCAGATCTGGAGAATACGGTGGATGACGAAGCAATTTAAAGCCCAATTGATGGATTTTTGTTATAGTTTTCACTGACTTGTAACACGGTGCATTGTCTTGGTGAAGCAGCACTTTCTTTTTTGTTCAAATGCGGCCGTTTTTTTTCGGCGATTTCGTCCTTCAAACGGTCCAATAACGCTGTGTAATAGTCGCTGTTGATAGTCCTTCCTTGTTCAAGGTAGTCAATGAAAATTATTCCATGCGCAGACCAAAAAAAATCAGACACCATAACCATGCCAGCCGACTGTTGCGTTTTCCCACGCATTGGAGCGGGTCCACTCGAATGACTGTACAGGACTTCGGAGTGATATTCGGATGGAGCTATATTTCATCCATTGTCACATATCGATGCAAAAACTTGAGTTTATTACGCTTGATTATCTTGAAACACTGCTCTGAATCATGAACTCAGTTGTTTTTGGTCAAAAATTAGCTCGCGCTGCACCCACTTTGCACAGAGCTTTCACATACCCAAATATTCGTGAATAATATCGTTCAGTTGATATCTTTAGAGTGTCTGCTACTTCATTTTATTTCAATTTACAGTCATTTAAAATCATTTTGTGATAAAAACCACCACGTCTAAACTTAGCTTACCAATCCTTGATGGTTGATTTTCCAGGGGCGGTGCCCGAAAACTTGGCATCAAGCCAAGTTCTTGCTTCAACTGTATTTTTTCCCTTCAAAAAGCAATATTTTATCAACACTCGAAATTCGTCTTTATACATTTGTTTCACAACAGCAAAAGTTGCTTCACTCAAAATGATATAACTCACAAACTAATGATCAAATTTATACACGTATCTTTTGAGGGTTAGGGCTAACTAAAAAACTAAAAAGGATTCCCTGAAATGTCACTTACTTTACATTTAATATCAGTATTAAAGTTCTTCAGAAAATAAATACACCTGACGCTCGAGTTTTTCTTTTTTTTAGAGTTTACGATTACAGCATTTTCAACATATTACACTTATAAAAATAATTTCGAAACAATTGTTCCATGTTACCATTGATATAATGATTTACGTGGTACAATTTTAAGGCGTGTTAAAGTTGTTTTAAGCGTGACTCCTCTGTAGGATACTTTTTTAATTAAAAACTATTCTTATATATAGCAAATATCTTATCTTATAGCAAATAGATGATACGATAATAAAAAAATTATCTTTTTGAAAAAAATCTTTCTTAAAGAAGATATTGTTATTTGCGGATCCATTCACTTAACTTTAATTAACTTTTTTAAGAATAATTCGAGTTCCCGGACTCTTTGATTTAGTCCGTTTGCGTTCCAAGTTATAATTCTTAAAAACGTATTACTCATTTTTGTTTTCCTTTAGCTTGTTTTGGGTAGTTTTCCCCAATCCGGATTTCTCCAATTTTTATGAATTTCTGTCTCATTTCAGGCTGGAATTCTTTGAGCAATTTCATCATGTACGATAGTTGGCTCGTTGGCCGCAGATTTCTGCGGTTTCGTATCTATTTGTTTATCATTTGATATTTTGGTGGCGTTTATATTTTTGAACGATGATTAGATAGTATATATATATATATATATATATATATAAACATTTTGGAAACTTAGAATACTTGAATATCGATTTTTCTTAACGAACAAAAAAATTCATACGATTCTATAAGTTACTGTCGTCGTTATACGAAGAAAAATCGCCTGGATATGTCCCCGCCAACAAATTCCGATCCACCTTTGCACGTGTCGCTCGAACGCTTAATCCGCTCGTGAAAAATCCCGAGGTCTTATCTAAGAAATTGTCGGCCGTTAGTCATATCCAGCGCGGACGTAATTGCCGCTTCGTGATGGTAATTTTGATAGTGGTCGGGGGAATGGAGATCAAACGTTGACGCTGGGACATTATAACCTGCAGCTTGGTTTTAACTATGGCTATAATTCGATTCATTTAGGCGTCTAGTTAACGGAGAGATATGAAATATATATCAAGAAAATGTAATTACAAATTTTATAAAGATAGAAATTAATGACAAGATATAAGTGTACAATTAAAGATGGTGCTTTAAATATGTCGCTTGAAGATGAAATCATCAATGAACTGAGAAATCTGTAGGAGACATATAATTATGCGGGGTGAGTAACATTTGTAAAAACGACTTTTATTTGCTGATACTTTCTCGATGTATTGTTTCCATCTGGCTATTCGGTATTCTAGCCTTTTTAATTTTAGGTCGTTTTTTTTTAATAGTTTAACGATAATGTAAAGGATCTAAGTGGGATATTTTTCTTTATAATTTATTATCAATTTATATAATAAATAATTTTATTAATTGCTAATTTGCCATGAATGATAACATTTTTGATGTTCCTCCGGCGGCTGTATTTACCAGATATGATATCTTGACACTTCCATTTTTGACGCGATGCCCAGAGCCACTACGTTTTTCGTATTCGTTTTATTTTATTGTGTTGTGTGCCGCCCAACCTGAGGTTCATCAAATGATTAATTTGTTCGCAGATAATTCCAGTGTTCTCTTTTTAAATTCCATTTATTATTTATTACATTTCCATTTGTTAATTTATATTTATTCTTTTATTAATATCTTCATTTATTATATTCTATGTATTATATTCTATTTATTATATTCTATTTATTATATTCTATTTATAATATTCCATTTATCATTATTTATTTTATTCTACCCTATTTGATCAATTCCTCGTATATTCGTATATTCTACATAGTTCTTAAATTACGGTAAAAAAAACTATTTTATAAACCAAAAACGCCAAAATGGGCAAAGTTTCTGATGGCAGTTATGATATATGTCATGTTTCTGCTGGCTCTTGGTGGCAGCATATCTAGCGTGTGACTTTTGGCTTTTTCCCTTGTACATATTATACGTTCATCATAGTTGGAGCTGCAGAAATAATCGCACAAAAGCAAGAGTATTACAATAGATTGTTTACTTATTTAAGTTTTTAACTAAATCCTAGGCCTGCTAACCTTAATAGCAGGATCTCCCGCTAATATAAACTTCGTGACGTGTACACATGTCATAATTCATTCGAACACAGTTTATCTTTGCTATAAAGTATCCCTAGTATCGTTATTATATTTTATTCCTTGGCTATATGTTGTATTTATTGACATTATGTATGTATGTTTCAGATCCATAAACGTTACCAAAATGTGGTTCCTATGTTACGGACTAATAGAGACTAAGATTTCTGTTAACCATTCTTCTTATTCCATTACTGCTATTTATTATCATTGTTATCATATTTTATTGATACTAACAGTACTATCCATTAACAGTATTTATCAATACATTTATTTGTCCATACTATTATTCATCAGTACTAAGATCCGCATGCATAATTAATTACCTGTACTCTTAGCTACCAGTATTTTAACTGTCAGTGCCTTTATATTTCAATATTACCTGATATTGGAAGTATCTGCTATAATAATCACCGGTCCCTATTATATTTGAAGTATATTTTAATTTCACCCGTGTCATTGAAAATTGGTTGCTCAAGTACGTTTTCATTTTGTTTACAGAACTGACCCCCGACCACCTCGACATCAAGATGTCGCCTGCTTATTTACTGTATTTATTTTGCCGTTTATTGTGTAAGTAGTTTTTATATCGTTTATTTTGATCTCTGTTTTTATTTATTTAAAATGTTATTTTATTAAATATAATATTTATTTTACGCTCTGGGTTTAAAAATAACCCTACACATTTTGGTTGTAGTTATGGATTTCAAGAAACTATGTTCAAGCATGGCGACGTAATTGTTCTCATTACTTTTACAAGTATTTCCTAAATATTATGTCTTAGTAAAAATGCATTAGAGCACCATTTTAACATTATTTATTAATTTTTATATAGTACTGGGTAGATATATTGTAAGATTATCAGTAATTTATAAATATTTTATATTGTATTATTCTTATTTCATATTCTTCTCAATATAGATTTTATTTTATTCAAAACCATATAAATATAGTGAACATGTGGTCATGGATTGACATGTTACTTAAGTCACTATGTTACGTTTCTGTTTATATATTGGTGCTTGCATGTACATTGATCAGCACTATTTGTTGGTAAAATTGTGAGGAATTAACGTAGGCAACTATTAAACAACCTGTTCATAATTTTCGATTTATTTTCACTGAATTATTTAGGGTATAGAGACGGTAATCATTGAAAGTTTCAAGTATTAGTGATGAGCGTTATAGTGATCCTATCTCAATTATTGATTTCATTTGTTTGAAAATGGTGATGTAGATATTAATAAAGGCCGAAAGAATGAAAAAATTCTAGGACAATGATTAGTAAGGCAGAAACCGAGCTCCAACTCCCAAATATAATTCAGATAGCTTAGCAGTTGGTGAATTTGAAGCAGTTGAAGTATTTCCAGACGTTTATATGCAATGGTATGGTATCAAAAAAGGATCGAATATGAAGCAAAAAAAATTCTGTAACATACTGTGACTGGCGAAGAAAGATTGATCTCCTAAAAAGATTTCAAGAACGGAAAGACATTAGTTAGTCCAGAAAAGTCATTAACATCAACACCAAAATGTAATTTTAATGGCCATAATATATTGGCATCAACCGATGCTACAACGAGCTGCTAAAGCCGAATGAAACTATTACTGCAGACGTATACCGACGCCCTTTCAATTAGTGAACGATGTTTTGTTGCAAAAAAAATAAATAGCAACTAACAGACGCAAAGTCATCCTTTTGCAGGACAACGTATCTGCACGCCGCAAATGTTGTGAAGGAAATATTTTTGCAGTTCGAGTGATTCGAGATTCCCATACCCCAACGTATTCACCAGGCATAGTGCCTTCTGATTACTATTTGCTCAGATCAATGCAGTTTGGTTGGGCGGACCCAAGCTTCCTAAAGGCTAAAGATGTGTAAGAGTAGATTGTCCAGAAAATGGTCAATATATATTACACATTTATTATATATTAATATTATATATTTTACACAATATACATTTTTCTTAATTTAATTTTTTTCAGTATATCAGTATATTCGGGATTTTAGCTTAAGTCCCTTTTATATATTTTATAAATGAGTCTATACAAACCTGATTCACCAAAGGTACTCGTATTAAATATATATGTCAATCTAATTATCATTGCTATGATATTATTTTTCAAGTAAAGAAAACATTTCCCAAACCTACTTTTTAAGTCTAAAAAATTGTCTTCAATGCATCAATGGGAACTGAAGGAGATCCTCCATTAATGCGTAAAAAAACAAATACATCGGAATATTTGTATTTTTTAAATATATAAATGTCAGCATTGAACTGAAGCGAGTTGTGTATAATGTCGCCCCTATTCATTAAAAGTTGGCGAGGAAGTTGTTTCCAAGTCAAACTCTGGAAACTATTCGAACTTTTCACCGGGCACAATGGATCGAAAACAAAAGGTCGAATAAAAAATAGAGTAAAGTAATTCAACTACCTCGTTCAAGTAATATTTATTACTGTTTTATTGTAGCTTATTGAGTAATCTTTAAAAAGTATTAATTCAATAATTTAAATAACAATCTCATTGCAGTATCTTCATCGTTCAGTTGATGGTACAGTTTAATTTGTGGTACATTATTTTTATGAAGGGCGTACGGTATATATTAATAGTCAACAGTCATCATGTCATCATCATGTATATGTGCAACTTCTATTGATATAGTAACAAAGTTGTAGTACAACTTCACAAAATTTTGTGAAGCAATAAATTTAATATATTTATTAATTTAATAGTCTCATAATAAAGATTTGATGTATCACATTCCAACGGTTACATTTGTATTTAAACATAAGAAACTATTTAATTTATAAACGCATAATAACACTGAATACCAAAATATTATCTAGAATAAAATGAAAGATAAAGCGGATCCCTTGTGTAGATGATTAGGTGCATCTTTGTCGATGTGAATTGAAAGAAGAGAAGGAAGGAAGCAGTTTTTATGCGTTGATATTAAAGGAAAAATTATTATATATTATTTCAATTTGCTATCGATTACATTTAGTACTAAGTCTCTTAGCTATTCATACATGTTATATTTTAGTTCTCACATAAAATTAAGTAAGGCGTAAATAAAATATATCTAATTGACAATCAAAGAAAAACAACAGATTTGCTCAACAAAACTGTAGTGGATTAATTCTAAATAACTGTTCTATATTTACCATATTGATTCATATCCAAAATAAATAATAATTCAATTAGAATGAGATATATTAGAGAGTAAAGACAAGCAATTCACAGCCATAATTAACACCTGTAATGTCAAACTCTTTGTTTTTAGTAGATTCATGGTAGGGCACTGCCAATTATCGATCACCTATTTTACTAGCACCTTTTATGCGACTCTAGGATCTATGGAATTGTATTATGTATGATCTTCCATTACTATTAGAAAATTATTTAAATTCGATCATATTGGTATTCTAGTTAAATGTTTCTCTAACAGGTCAATTGAAAAGTCCACGGCCTGACACATAAATGGCGCTACTAGAACTAAATCCATATGTTTTATAGTTAACCCTAACCCTCAAAATATGCGTGCAAAAATTCGACAGCTGTCGGATTACTAGTTTGTGAATTATAACATTTTGAGTGAAGCAACTTTTGTTATTGTGAAAAAAAATATATAAAAGGAATTTCGCGTGTCGATAAAATATTGCCTTTTGAAGGGAAAAATACAGTTGACGCAAAAACTTGGCTTGATGCCGAGTTTCCAGACACTGCCCCAGGAAAATCAACCATCAAGGATTGGTATGCTAAGTTTAAACGTGATGAAAAGCATCGAAGACAGCGAACGCCCAAAAGAGGTTGTTACCGACGGGAATATTAAAAAAATTCAGAAAATCATTTTGAATGACCGTAAATTGAAATTGAATGTAATATCAGACACTCTAAAGATATCAACTGAACGTGTACATCATATCATTCACGAATATTTGGGCATGAGAAAGCTCTGTACAAAGCGAGTGTCGGGCAAGCTCACATTTTGACCAAAAACAACGATGATTTAATGATTCGGAGCAGTGCTTGAAGACGATCAAGTAAAATAAACCCGAGTTTTTGCGTCGATATGTGACAATGGATGAAACATGGCTCCATTATTTCACTCCGAAGTCCAATCGACAGTCATCCGAGTAGACTGCACACGATGAACCCGCTCCAAAGCGTGGAAAAACGCAACAGTCGGCTGGCAAGGTTATGGCGTCTGTATTTTGGGATGCGCATGGATTAATTTTCATTGACTACCTTGAAAAAGGAAGTACCATCAACAGCGACTACTGCATAGCGTTGTTGGACCGTTTGAAGAACGAAATCGTCGGAAAACGGCGACATTTCAAGAAAGTGCTGCTTCCCCAAAACAATGCACCGTGTCACAAGACAGTGAAAACAATGGCAAGAATCCATGAATTGGGCTTCGAATTGCTTCCTCATCCACCATATTCTCCAGATTTGTCCCTTAGCGACTATTTCCTGTTCTCAGATCTCAAAGGAATGGCCACTGGGTCGCATTTTCGTCGAATGAAGAGGTGATCACCGAAAGTGAGGCCCATTTTGAAGCAAGGGACAAGTCGTACTACAAAAATGGTATTGAAAAGTTTGAAGGTCGCTATAATCAGTATATCACCCTTGAAGTGAATTATGTTGAATAAAAAAAACTAATTTTGCCAAAAAAATGTGTTTTACTATGGTAGGCCGGGGACTTTTCAATTGATCTTAATGATATTGATAATGATTGATACGTTAATGAACAATAGATAAAAGAGAGAGTAGCAACAAACCAAAATTGTTTATTTTTATCTATTGTGTTAAAGAAGTGTTATTACAATGATCATAATCCAGTTATTATAGAACAGTCAAACTTTTCAAAGATTAGAGAACATAGTACTTTGGAACATTGATAAGCTGTAGTTTATTTGAAAAGATAGCCATCCCAATCTCAAGGATAGTACAGAAAAAGTTTAGTTGTAAATAGAGAAAACTATAAATATATTAAATCGTCAAAATAACGTCTGTAATCAACAATACAAGAAAAAATATCTAATGCATAAGAAAGTGGCATATCTGTAAAGTTTCTTTTACCAAAAATGTCAAAATTTAAACAAAATGTTAGATAAGTCATTTGTTACTTAATTTATCAAAAAAGTTACATATAAAAAGGTTGACCCAGAAACAATGACCAAATCACATTTTCGCAGTTTATCAGATGGATTTGGGACGACCATGGCGTAAAACCAATCTATCTTGTCCAGCTAAAAACACCTCATTCTCGAAAACAAAGCAAACTGAAGCCGTCACGCTGTCAGCGCAATCTTCTTCTTCGTCGAACGTACCCACCCCCTCCTTGAAGCCGCCAATTCTCCACGAGCCCCCACCCCTGTGCTGTCCCTTAGTCCGTTTTGTGGGTGGGGGCACAGAGGGCCGTTGCATCGGCCACCGCCAGACAAAACACTATCGACCGGCTGCGTGGAGCCCCCGAGAACAAAGGAAGATCGGCGACGAACTGCATCCCCCCTTCGAAGCCTTCCGCCCGGCTCACCCCGTTTATAGGCCACCTCACCCCCGCCGGCTAATGGCCCACCTCCCTTCTTGGAGATTTGTAATGGTAATAAAGGTCAAGGGTTGAGCTTTATCGTAGCTGAATTCACCGTCAACCCGATTCACGTTCTTTTTTGATAGTCCCACTGGAGATAATGGCGCGCATACAGGACGTTGAAGTTTATATGGTGTATAATCAGCTAATGTTACCCTGAAACCATCGTGAACTGTTTATGGGATAGGAATTTACCGAAAACTCGTATCTGGTTCAAATGTGTAGTGGTGATGTAGGTTACTTCAGTACTTACTAGAGCAAAGTATTAGGTCGTTTATTATTTAAATATAAAAGTTTAACTCAAATAACATAAATATATTTGCAGCAGTATTGTTTTTATTGGGTCCAATTTTTTACTTCATTTCATTTCACCAATTGCAACATTGCGATTTTCGAGCATCAAGTGTGAAGGGCTCGAGTATTTTCGAAAAATGATGCTGATACATATTTTTACAATAGTGTGTAAATTTGGATATATAGTAATCAAAACTTGTATTACTTGTAGTGCTTTAAGGAAAAGCAGTATCAATTTAGGAGTTTTCGGTAGTTTTCATGAAGGTAGCACACGACACAAGCTCACGACAAAGTTTTCCATAAAGGCATGATATATATGAGCTAACAAGATTATTCCAAAGCAACATGTAGAAATATATAATATATATACCAATAGATTATACAGAATCAAACAACAAAACCACTTTTCCGTGGAGATAATTACCATAGCCACATTGGCGGATAGACCAGCCTTTGTAGCAATGCACAAAAACTAAGAACCATCTGTGAAGAGATATTTACCATGGTATTCTTGGTCGTTTAAGTTCTTGCTTAAAATATTATACAGCTTATTATCTCTATTTACTCTCATTCGTTACCAGTTTATCCTTAATGTAATTTGAAATAAGAACTTCGATGAGTGTACAGAGTATCCGTTAGTTTAACAGTTTTGTTTACCTTAGTATACAACTATTTAATTGTATTTTTTAACAAATCAGAAGTATTTTCAGATGAAGATAATGAATTATAGGTTTTCATTTTCAATAATTTAGATCAACTGAAATTTCTAACAATTAATTGAAGAATGTAACATAGAAAGAGCAAACTATTAATATCAGCTTTTTGAGTTAGGAGCAGCCTAAATGAGAAATGATAAAAACTTGAAGATATTAACTGAAAAAGCTTCCGTAGAACATCTTTGGTGCAGTAAGGAAGAAAAATCGACAAGCGCACCATTAAAACTGTTCTAAAAAAATGACGCCCGGCAATATTTCACCGTCCAAAAACCCTGTCCATTTTCGACTTTAAACCCAGCACAAACCATTAAATCCATCTACGTCCCCCACCCCTTCACGTCTCTGCCGACGACGTCCTCCGCCACCCGCCCGTTCCCTGACGAAATTTGAGCCGGAGAGAGCAAAAGGACCACGACGAAGGCCCATCAAGGATCGACCGGCTCCTCACCACCGCCCCGACACGGTTCGTCCACCACCTCAGGCCCTGAATTGCATTTCCCGACCGTTCCTTACCCCCGGCCTTCGGCAACCCCGAAAACGGAGACACGCAAACCGGCCCGAGCGCCATGGAGTGCGGGTCAAGGGAGGGGATGAGTTTTTTCTGGGTTTCCAGTGACGGAGAATGTGCGGGATCCAGCAAGGATATTCCAAGATAACACACAGAGTTTAAAATGATTACATATTAATACATAGACATGTCTACTCTGAAAATATGTTTCAATCGAAATTATATACCTTAAATAATTATTTACCAGTGCCAATATTTAATTAAGTAATATTCTTTTTTAAAATATTTTAAAGTATCCTTTTATAAACTAGGGGTTTATCTGAACTGGACCTACAGTTTAACATGGACTCCGAACCACGGTCCTCGACATTAAGCCTACCGACTGACGAGTGACCAACTTAGAAATCATCCTAGAAGACATCCGGTCTTACCCAGCCTGACTACTGGCGTGAAATAATTTTCCTTGTTGGATTTTACAATCGTGCCTAGGACAATCACAAATAGTAGACAATCACAAACATAAATTTACGACCATGCCCCAGCAGGATTCGAACCCGCCTCTATCACAATAGTAGATAGATCGTCCTGTCGCCTTTACCGGTGTGCCAACCTAGCCGTCTAGTTATATTCTGATATTTCAGAGGCGAATAAGATGTTGAAAGTATCTTAAAATACTATTTGTTTATAAAGATATTTTACAAGCTGGTTAAATCAAATAAAGCTCGACCTATATGATATCGAAATTAATATCACTGATATCATTATTCAACATAATTTTTACTATATAACAATCCTTGTTAATTGTAATAATCCTTGGTTTTGTGTCCTAATATTTATGGTTTTGATTGTGCTTAATCCCAAAATTACTTCCCTCTTGTCATAGAACGATACGTTGCTTGACAATTTGGTAGGTTAAACGAGTTATTACATTAAAATAAAAGAGAATTCCTTACAAAATATTAACGATATATATTTTTATCTAATATATGTCGACAAGCACACACTAAAACCTTTTCTTTTTCCCAGTGAGATTTCCCTTTGTACATTCGCTTGGAACATCCAAAGAATCTCTGAAGCGTCAACAGTAGTTTGATGACATTGAGACATTGCATTTTCCTTGGTATCTTTTCTTTATCTCTTGAATGTTCTGGTGTTCTTCATTCACATATCCCAAGTGTTCCTGAAAGGGAGGTTAAAATGTACTTTTAGATCCATTAGGCAACTTAAAGCTTGAAATAATGTCATAATTCTTTTTACTATTTGGTTATAGGTATTTATGATCACCTAAAATTTTCTCTATGACCACCTTAAAAACAATCCACTCTTCTTTTTGGAAGCCTCTCATGGTCGTGATGAATGTGGATCAGTCAGTCAGTCTTTGAGAAACCTGAATACTTTTAAACAATTTATCTTCATATTTGGGAATCGATTTTACAAATTGCATCATCAATCCCAACTTTATGTCTAGCGGTGGTAAAAGAACTTCATGTGGAAGTACCACTGTTTCTTGGAGGACGTTGTTTTCTCCAATTTTAAGCTCCCTCAGAGGCCAGCTTTTCTAGTCCGGTGATTTCCTCAGTCTCTGTTATCCATAGATCAAAAAAGCAAAAGAATTTGGTAAACCCAGCTTGTTATGTGAGCAACATGTAAAATATTAACATCGCCGCACACCTGCTAACCCTGGTCATCATGTTTTAATTTACCAAGAACCAATTCCAAGTTTTTCTAGCTCTGGTTTGAAGTGTAAGGAGCAGGAATGGAAGCATAAAAAACATCGTCATGAAACAGAACTACTTTAAGATTTTTTCTTCTTTAATACCGTTCTGGAAAGTTTTCCATATTATCTTATTTTTTGAGCGTGCCAAAATATATAGAAATAAGTTAAGAATATTAAAAAAGCTTTCTTGTAGCAGAAATCATTCAGGTATGGAGTTAGATAAGTTTTTTCTGCTCAATAGAACAAGACACACACCTGCAATATAAAATATATAAAATTATCTAATTTAAAACGTTTTATTCTAAAATTTTACAATTGACAACCACAAGCATTCGAAGTATTGGTGATTTTTTATCAGCATCACAATTTTTTTTTCTTTTCTTTAATTTGAATAAGTCTGTCAATAAGACAGATGGATTATTTTTAGAAGCATATAGTGATGCTAAATTGAATTAATCAAATGATCGATAATGGTTTTGAAAAGGAATTAGGAATTAAAAATGCAAATCAAGTAGCGAAGACCGAAAGTATATGAAAATGCAAAATTGAAAGTTTAATAAATCTAACCATCACAGAATGGAAATGAAGTTGAACCACTATAAATTGAAATTGCTACATTTGAGTTTACCATTGAATATGAACTATCAAAATCACATCTTCAAACATCAATCACATCCACCAAAAAATCCACTATCAAATCGTCACTTGTTGCTGTTGATAACTTATCTGATGTGTGCACTTAACAATTCACTTGTCAAAAAAGTCAAACGTTCCAAAGATCTAGGGATCGTTAAATCAAATCTAACGAAGGATAATATTTTTAATTTCTTAATTTCTGAATTGAACCAATTTCTCTGAATCAGCCTCAATGAAGCCTCAAACTTACAAAAAAACCTCAAAACGTATTTATATGTTCTCTAGATTCCTTAAAATTAACATATTGCCATGAATAACAAATATTTTTTTCTTAATAAAAATTATTCTCATCAATAAAGTGCTACTAAGATGTTAACATAAAACATCTTTAACGTCACCATAATTTTTCAAAATGTTTACTAATTAAATAGCTAATACTGATTGTTTTGATCGTACTTGTTGACTCATTGACTTCAGGTAACAGTCGTTGTAATTTATATAACTTGTGTTTCCTTCTTTTACTGTAACAGGTCAATTGAAAAGTTCCCGGACTGACACATAGATGGCGCTACTATAATTAAATCCATATGTTTTAAGGATTGGGATGCTAAGTTTAGACGTGGTAAAATGAGCACCGAAGACGGTGAACGCAGTGGACGCCCAAAAGAGGTTGTTAAATGATTTTGAATGACCACCTAATTGAGTACCATGACCATGAGTAAATTGCAATTGAATGAAATAGCAGACACTCTAAAGGTACCAACTGAACGTGTACATCATATCATTCACGAATATTTGGGTATGAGAAAGGTCTGTGCAAAGTGGGTACCACACGAGCTCACTTTTGACCGAAAACAATGACAATTTGATGATTCGGAGCAGTGTTTGAAGATGAACAAAAGGAATAAACCCGAGTTTTTTGCATCGATATGTGACAATGGATGAAACATGGCTCCATCATTTCACTACGAAGCCCAATCGACAGTCATTCGAGTGGATTGCACACGGTGTATTCGCTTCAAAGCGTGGGAAAATGCAACATTCGGCTGGCAAGTTTATGGCGTCTGTATTTTGGGATGCGCATGGAATAATTTTCATTGAGTACCTTGAAAAAGAAACGACCATCAACAGCGACTATTATATAGCGTTATTGGACCGTTTGAAGGACCAAATTACTGAAAAACGGCCGTATTTGAAGAAAAAGAAAGTGCTGCTTCACCAAGACAATGCACCGTGTCACAAGTCAGTGAAAACGATGGCAAAAATTTATGAATTGAACTTCGAATTGTTTCCTCATCCACCATATTCTCCAGATCTGGCCCCCAGCGACTATTACCTGTTCTCAGATCTCAAAAGAATACTCACTGGGAAGAAATTTTTGTCGAATGAAGAGGTGATCGCCGAAACTGAGGCCTATTTTGAAGCAAAGCACATATCGTACTACAAAAATGACATTGAAAAGTTGGAGGGTCGCTATAATCAGTATATCACCCTTGAAGGGAATTATGTTGAATAAAAAAAATTAATTATGCTAAGAACATATGTTTTACTATGATGGGCCGGGGACTTTTCAATTAACCTGTTATATTGGGGATAGAAATATCTTAATGTGCACTCATTCAATCTCTCTATATTTAAATATCCTACTTCTACATTAAGATATAAAAGTGATGACACACAAGAAAATTTCCAGATCTATTTAAAAGATTTGTTTAAGAGATTGAAATTGTGAGAAATCGTGTTTTAGAAACTAAAAGCAATACAAACACAGATATTCAATATTTTCGTTGCTCATAATTAGAATATAAAATTATGTTCGTCTTTTTACTTTCTTCCCACAGTTGGGGTACATTCAACAGTAAAAGGATGCATAACCAAAATAAATAGCACTCTACTATACTCCATTCGGTATTCGAAAACATAAAAAATATTCCTAAAATTTGAATCATTCCCTAAACCAATAGTTGGTGTATTTTTAACACAAATTAATTTTGCTCACAAACAAGCTCTTAAGTTGTAAATTAGAATTATGCATACAGTACGTTATGTACGTTATAAATTACGTAACATTTGATGTAATTTGATTAAATTAACCGAAGTTCTCAAATTATTTAAGCTTATATTATGTACTAGTTAACACTGAAGAATGTCTATTGTATATTTTATCTTAAAAACAATATTTTATAACACCAATCTAAAAATAATATTTTCGATAAATTTGAAATAAATATTATTTTATTCTTGTTTCATATCAAATCATAACCATTATATATGGCTTTATAACGTTGACTATCGCCAGAAACTGTGTCACGACGCTGCTCATTTCCAAAAAACCTTCTCTAACACCTCCTTAACTCGTCTCACTGCCGCCACCTACCCCCTCACACACCCCTTCATGTACCCACGCTGCAGCCCACCGCCACCCCCGAAACTTCCCCCCGTCCGACTGCACCCGTCTGCGGATCGATTTTCGATGAGCCCGAGCAACGGGCGGACAGGGGACGAGGACGAGGAACACTCTTGGAGGGCCTCTCCGTACCGTCCGCTGCACCCGAGCCCCCCTCATCCTCCAAGGGATGCACCATACGCCTAATCCCCTCCCGCGGCCGCCCTCTGCGTCTCGCCCCGTTCCCCGCTCCGTTCGTCGGCCGAAATTGATTCCGGCCGGATGAAAGGGCACGCCGGAAGTCGCCGCCGGCTTTCGGACGGAATTATGCGTCTTCGGGGGAAGCGGCGAATTGGTGACGGCTGCAGATAAACCAGTCTGGCGATACAGGAGGCAATATTCCGCTTCGTAGGTACCAGATCGGATTTGTTGACCCTTAAAAACGATAAAACTTTTTCTGTTTTGCTCTAATCACCAACTACAGTTTTTCCAACAGTCAATGCACGTCATGGATGAAGTCGAATATATTCCCAAAATCCAGTTTGTAAAAGCGTAAAATATTTTTTGAACTTAGAGCGGATTTTTCCTTCTCATTGTACTAATTGGCATTATTCTTGTTAGAAGAAGACATATTGCCTCCTAATGCGTGGGAACATGTAACAGAATCAATCTATAAAATTCAATTTGTGTTGGTACTGTTCTACACCGTTGTTATATATCTGCAAAATTATTCAAAACTTTAATTATAACAGTTGGAGATTATAAACCGGTAAACGTTGTTTTACCACTTGTTTTGACCACATTTTTAGCTGTTTAATATTTGAGATTAGTCTGAAAATGACAATGCCATTAATAGTCCCTGTTAGCAGTAAAAGCGTTAGAGGGGTAAGTATTGATACTATTAGTTTTTAGTTATTATAGTTTTATTGGAAATATTTGGTAGCATGTTTCAGTTGTACTGAATATTAATAAAAGCATTAAGAGCCGATGAATACAAAAAGCGGCACAAAACAAAGCGGATAAGGGATCAAGATCACCTTGATGTTAGCGCTATTGTAGATCAAGTTTATGAAATGTATAAAAACCGTGTTTTTTTGTCACAAAAATAATTTAACACCATTAGTTTAGATGAAATTATTAGTCTTTAAAATATATATAGCAAGGATTAGAGTTATGTAGCTCTTTGAGTATATAGACGAGCCATAGATATTTCAAAATTGAATATTGGGCTACTCTCAGCAAAACGCTGTTAAGATTGTAAAAACAACAAAAGATGATGGTAAAAGATACAATAATGTCTTGTTAGGATTGCTAGTCATGTGGAAACCGGCATGACTTTATTCCTCGAGCTGAGTTAGTGTTTTCTCAATCGTTAAATACATATAGAATTTATAGAAAAAGTCTTAAAAAAATACGCTGGAGACAGAAGCATTGTCTACAGTAATACCTTCGGTTTAGATAAACTCATTCAGATATATTAAAGAAGGAATTGACAAATGGTGCAATTGTGAATAAGTGTTTTACAGATTAGAAATGAACAATTGGTAATTGACTTGAACAGTAACTATTTTAGTGAAACTAATAGTGAGTGAATGAAACATTTTTGTTGTGTGCTTATGGCCCACAATTGCCAATACAGAGAAGAAACAGCAAAGATAAGTATATAATTAATATAGGATAACTGATGAAAATCAAATTGTAGATTGTGATTGAAGATTTGTGCGTATAGATACTTAGTGTTAGAATTGGCGAGAAGAGAGTTAATGCATTAGAAAGAATAGAGTTATTAAATTTAATTTTATGAAGAAATGTAACGTACACGGCAGACAACTCTAACCTACAAACTATTATAGCATTAGGTATACTATAATTTTAAAATAAATTATATTTTATAAAACTATTTTATAAAATAAACCAAAACTCAAGATGCGGTAACAGTGTGACGTGTCCATGTTATAGATTTTGATGACGTAATACTTCTTGTCACAACATAGATTGCCTTGGAATGCGATCTCGCATGTATAAAATTGAAGCCAAGTCTTATTCGTCTAAACCATTTGAGGGCGCGCCAAGCTGATTTATTTACTATAGACGGATATTAAAACATAGTTTATATAGTCTATTCTAAATAGTAGTGAACTATGACATGAGTTGATGACGTCAAAATGTCGCAATGTTGCCGCATCAACTCTGAGTTTTAGTTCTCTCAAAATTCTAATATAAATAAAAGAATTAAACTGTTAAAAATGAAAGTTATAATATTAAATAAAAGAATACTGTTATAAATTATAATTTATTTTAGCATTAATGCATACATCTAATGCATTTATTGTCAAACAAGTTAATACTACAATTAATTATACAGTTATAACAATTTGTATTTTAGGATTGTGTTTTTATATCATATTTACATTGATTTTTTTCCATTCCACCTATGAGCGAGAGTTTCAGGCGCGTTTTTTTATGTAATGGTGTCCTCTGGAGGCCTAATCCACCTAATAACAATTGTATATTCAAGTAATATATTTTACATTCATTAGAGAGCATAACATTTACGCTTAGTTCTCATTTCTTTCGATACAGAGTTTCTTTGTAAAATTATTTTGATATCATCATCTTGCCATGAGTAGCCATTGGTTATATTAGTCTTCTTCTGTAATATTCATGTTACATCTAAATACATATCTTGAACTAATAAGTCTTCCTTGATTTTATTATTTTAAAAGCAATGCCTGGAATTTCCATTCGACCCCTTTGTAGTAGGTTTTCTTTACGCCATTTAAATCTGTATTACCTAACAGTCTATGAAAGGATACTCAAAGAGCTCTAAAATTTTTATGGGTACTTTTCAGATTAAGAGTTTCCTCTGATACAATTCTATTAAGTTAAGTTTATGTTCAAAAAACTAGTCACTGTTTTTATACATGTCATATATTTGATCTGGGATGAGTTAACATCAAGCTGATCTTGATTCCTCACGCCCTTAGTATAAGGTTAGTCTCTTTTCTGTGAATTATATTTTTTATTTTTTGAGATATTTCAGTGACTGCCTGTACTAATATTCAGTGCAACTGCAACACGCTAAAACTACTTCTTTATACTTTCAATATAAAACGCAATATGCAATTAAATAGGAAAAAGTCTGTATTTTATGATTTATAAGCTGTAGTTACTATAATTTTTTTTTTTTAATTTTTAGACGTTTGCTTGACGCGAACTTGTTAAACAGCACTTTATCTCTTTTTAAGTAGAACAAAAAGAGAACGGAAATATTGTATGACTGTAAAATGAATTTATAATTTGCGACAGGCACATATTAATGACGTGAGTTTAGCGCTGTTTTGAATAGACTATAGATACCTTCGCACACAAACGAATTAAAATAGGTTCCTGGTACCGTTAAGTAACAATTAGATAATATAACTGAATGCAGAACCATATAGTAAATATCACGATGGAAAATCTATATGATCAACTTCAAGGTATGCTTGACCTGCACAGCTGATTTAAATTGACCACTCAAAAACCTGGCATTAGAATCTTCTAAGCTTTTTCTTATGGGACCAATAGGTCACAATAAATTAATGCCCTTAAGCTTGACAAAACGCAGGCTATCGCTTAAATTTATCCGAGTATATGTGGTGAATCACTGAAAATTGAAATATTCGAATCTATGCTACTATGGGAAATAACCGTGTATCTTTAAACGATGTTATATTCGAAACATCAATGGCATGGACTGACGCAGCTTGTTTTGTTTCATTTCAACACTGACGCACCCTTATTGACAAAAACCCTATATTTGATTCATACATAACGTGAACCTAAGATCGCCAAGCTAAAGAAAGTACATCCCATCGACTCGCTAAGGCATTGATGCTGTTCGACCACGGAAATAATAGCCACACAAATTAGAATATTAATTTGAAATAATTCGAATGTCGCTACAACAAAGATAAGATTCACACTAGAGGTATTTGTGTTTGTTTAGTGGCATGTTTATTTTCTTTTATTAATGACGTCTTACATTAGATATGCTTAGTAAAATTTTAATATACAAATTAAATTTTTACTACTGTTCTGTTCTACTTATATTAGTATACAAGCAAGGCAAGTATATTACTATGGATTTATACATCAGTATGTATGTATGTATTTTCAGTAAGTGTTTAAATATACTACATTTTATATAAATATTCTCTATCAGAAATAATGAATATATTTTATATTTGAAAGTATTGACATTAATATTACAAATTATTTTATTTCTCTTGTATTTTAAAATCTTTACACTTACAAATATAATTCCAAAATACTGAGAACAATAAATAAAATATAGTTTTTTTATAGATTAATTTTTTTCCACCATATGTCAAGAATTTCAAACTGACTGTTCCTGCTTTATTAAAACTGTCGTAGCGTTCATATTTTTCTATTTCTTCAAACAAGGAAGCTTTTAGCACAAAACCTTCCAAATAACAGATAATTAAGGAGGAACGGAGGAGAACATTAATCAATCAGCGGCGAGGCTTTGTGCAGGCCGTCCCGACCCGTTCTCGCTAATTACCCCACTAGAGCAAAATGTACTGGCACAAAGGGCTTCGCCTGTCTTGGTCGTTGGTGTTTTTTCTTGTCGCTTTCTCCATAGCCGTACAGACGAGATGATAGTTTTTGTAGCTAATGGTACAGTACAAAAAGTACGATAAGTTATAGTTTACGTTCGATATTACATTGTATATAACAGAAGAAGATTCATAGTACAACTCTCATATTATTATGCAAGTTTGAAGTATGTTTTAGTGATATATTTAACTGCAAAAATATCATAGAAAACTTGAAAGTTCATGCCATTTTTATAAATAAAAATATAAACAGATATCCTTATTGATCTAAATAAGAAAAGAACATAAGTCGATTATTTGATGTATAGTATCTCGATGTATTACGTGAACATTTCAACAAAGCAATATTGAAAGAAGGTATTAGCTTCATACTTTACATTTAATAAAAAAAAACTATTAACAGTAATTGCTTACTTTACTTAAATTTGAGGTTAACAATCCATTTATTTCAATTTTATGTAAATTTTGGTTAAGGAATCAAAAAGATTTTAGTTAAGGAAGAAGTTAAATACAGAATAGCTTGTAACGACAGAATAATGTTAATCGAGAACCTATAGACAATATTAAATATAGTAGAAGTGGCTAAATGTAGCAGAATGAAGAAAATTCGTTCATAAAAATTCAAAATGTCATTATAAGAAAAATTAAAACAATTAGTAATTAATGAAATCCTAATAGTAGAATAGTATTATTGAAAATAAGTACTTATACACATGAATATCTATTTAACAGGGCTACCAAAATATTTATTTTACATAGTTGAATAAAATTATTACAGACTCATATACACAAAAAATGAGAAGACGTTAAAACAAAAAAACTGAAATATGTTAGAAATTTCGGTTTACTATAACACACATACTAAGCTAGAAAAACTTAATACAATTACATTGTTCAATAGAATATCAAATAAATACCCTTAATCTGGTGAAGTATAGGCCATCGAACCATTGGATATACAAGAAACCAGATATTTAATATTAGCCTTTTGTAATCTAAGCATGATGGGATTTGACAGATACTTGTTGAAGGCTTGGATTTAATTAATATTTTTCTTTGTATTTTGAGAATATATGGCCAGTTGTGAATAACAGTGAATGTTCGGCGAGTTCAGTTAGAAGCCCATTTTCTTGTGTCTAGTTGGCATTCGAATTTTATAGAAACATATACTGACGTCATGCACAATTACACGATTAAACCGTCGTAATAACGTCGGTATAAATAAAATGAATTCATGCTCTAAGAAGAAGCGGGTATGCACAGATAGTGAAGAAACGCAGAATGGTTTCACTTCGAATAAGTAATTGGCTGTCTTTCAAAAATGGTTGATTATGTGAAAAATCCCAAACTGAGTGGATTAAATATCAAAGACATTTGTGATGAAGTTTATTCGTAAGGGAATTCGTTTATTCATATTAATAATGATATAAAATATCAAGTATTTATTTTTTACTTTCATAAATTTCCCTTCAGAAAGAAGCTATGCAAACGGCGATATACTTTTATATTTGAATCAATTATTTGATAGTGCAACAACCACTGAAATACTAGCTACTGAATACAAACCTTTTAAGAGAAGATTAACCGAAGGTCAGTAAACTAGGAATTTTGGTGCAAAGCAATTCAGGATTTAAATAGTGCTTATTGTCCAAGTAAGAACACATTTGCTAAAGTGTCATCAATTAGAAATTGAATAGTTACCTTGAACCCACTCATTAAAGAAATAAAGTTGTGTAATTATCCGAATAAATATACTAGCTTAAAACTACTTAACCAAGATAGTTTGATACTTTTTTGGATCTATTAGGGCTCCTGGATTCAGGAAGATTTATATTCTTCAGCTAGTATGTTTGATAAATCATCTAAAGTGCTCATAATCAGTAGATTCAATACCAAAATACTTTCGATTCCAGATGTTCCTCTACAAACAAACACGACAAGGCAGTATATCGTGCCCCAGAATCCAACAAAATTGTTTTATTATTCTGTCAGTAGATCTTTGAGCTATCTCTTTTATTTTATTTTATTATTAATCATCTTCTAGATAGAATATTTAAAATAATAAGGTATATACTTTTGGAAAAAACAAGTAAACAGAATTTAAATAAGGAATGACTCATAGTTTACTTTCAGTGTAAGAAAATAAAAAGACAGAACTCTAATAACATAGATCGTGTTAGATTGATGGCGCTAAACAAATATAAAAAAGGGAAAAGGCAGAAGAGGTAATTTGGATTTGTTACATAGTGGACTAAAGTTCTTTGTTTATGTTTATATTTATTTATTTATTTTTACAGATTATATTTACTTCATTTGTTGAATTTTATTTAATACATTTATTTCAGAAATTAAATTGTTTTTTATTTAAACTTTATTGATCAATTACACGTGACGCCAGAGCGGTCACGTGCCAAACTTTATTAAAGCACCAACCAAATTTCTTCAGAGCAAAATGTTTCTCTTATAGGTGCATATAATGGAAATTTAAATTGACGATTATGAAATTACTTGAATAACTAATAACCCAATCTGAATGTTGGGCATAGCAAAACTTTTCTCCAGAGACCCCATTGAGTTTTCGCTTTATTACTCTATGAATACAATACATTTAATACATACTATTATAAATATCTCAAAAGTCAATGGTCACCTTTATATGGAGTGAGAAAACCTTAGTAGGCTAAATCATCGATAATAATGATAACATACACATTGATTGATATTGAATTTGTATACGGAGAAAAACAATAATAAACATTTTGATTTATTATTTATTTAAATTAAATTAAATTCAATATATCAATATATTTGTTAATCATGGAATTATAACGTATTGTAGTTTAAGTACAGTGTAAAAATATATTTGCCTTTTAATGGCTTCTACATAACTCGCGTCGTACAGTCTGTACATGCCCTACACGACAAGTACCAAATTGTTAATCACAACTATAATGGTAGACTCGTGAGTTTTCGATCGTTTTTTTCAAAATTGCTAAAATAAAGAACAGAGAAAAAATAAAATAAGAGCAGAGAGGATGCGTCTTCGTGGGTAACCATGCGTGACCCTGACCAGTCGAGGTTCACGCTCGTCACGCGGGACTCGCCGATGGAAGCACGATGCCAATATAATAAAAACGAACAAGAGAAAAATACGAAAAATATAGTTGAAATTGTTATTATCATACGAAACTGACTTTGTCTATTTTGAGTTGTTTTATTATAAATTCACCAGGACGATTTAATATTTGGTAAACAGACGCTTCTTCTCTCCGAATAGTCGGTAAACACCTGAGCAGTCGGGCCTAATTTGCACAGAAAATTGAATACGATCATGAGCAGAACTGGATTTGGCGAAAATTGGTTCATAGTCGTAGTACGCATGTACTTTGCTAAGTTCTAGTGTTTGCCGCATTACTTTCAGCGCTTAGCGACGAACAGAATATTGTTATGAATAACTTAGGTTTTGGTTTTAAGAAAATAACCCTGTATTATATTTATGGTTACATAAATACATATTTTCTTTGACATTTAATTTCGTATATAAAATCTTATATATTTTTAAAATACTGTATAATTTTTACATATTCTATGTTTTTATTGTCTTTATTTTTGTGTGTTCTTTTGCTGAATATATTTTATTTTAATTTAATAAAAACCTATTTCTGTAAATGTTTACTTATCTCAGTTAATTTTTACTGTAAGATGCTGTATATAGAAGAGAGAAAACGCTTATCTTTCCAATCCTGTATGGGTCAGGAACTTAGATACAGTAACAGTCAGAATACTCTTATTGTATGTAATTGATTAAGGCATTCTACGTATTTCTTTTCGATACCATATTGAAAACGATATAATACTAATATTGTCCGAAGCTAACTGAGGAGAGATTTGGCGAAGAATATTCCAATATTTATAAAAGAATAAGTCCCCCGACAGATAAATGACGAATAGTAAAATGAATATACAACTAAAACAGTTCACGATCATTTTAAAGTGTTCAAAAACATAGGATGTCCCTTTGAATCAAAAACCGTTAATTGACGTCAAATAGCAAGACACTGACAAACAAAAAAAGCAACGCTATAATCCTTTAATCATCTCCTCATGTAAATTGATTTGATTAAAATTCCTACTTTAATTACCCGTACGCTAAATCGATCGGATCTTGTTTGTTTCTTCGAATTGCGCCAAATACCTGATGAGATGCAAACTAAAATGAAGAAACAAAAGAGCATCGATAGCCGTAACGTAATTAGATAACCGGCATCACAATTAATTTATATGAGGAAGGCCTGTGTGTGTTTGTATGCGTGTTTTTTTTTTCTGTGTTTTAACGCTGTCGAAATAGATTGAAAGCGTTCGCTAGCGATGGAACATATTTTTTTGACAACATAATTCCGTTACTGTTAATGAGTTAAAAGTTGTTTTGTTTTATTTTTTTCTCGTTTTTTTTTCGTCTATACGTATTACCATTAATATGCATTAATGCATATCTGTATTTTTAATAATTAAACAGAATATATTAGTTACATAATATGGTTTTTGTCAATGACTCAGTATATGTTAATATTGACAAAAAACAACATTCGTGCAGGTGGTTAGATAATTTGATTTGTAGTACAAATATAAAACTTTTTTTCTATATAGGCACTAAAAAGTCTATATCCAACGATTAATTCACTACCAAATATAATTGGAAAAGCTGTAATCTTAGATGTTTTTAGAACTGGATATTTACAAATAATTTGTATTCAATACTTTAAGAATTAATTATTTTACAATGTTAATTATGAATGTATTACAAAATAAGTTATAGTTTGGCTTTTTTTCTTCGAAAGTGAATAACCCTTGATACATGTACCTTTTTGGATCGATGACCGTTTATCTATCTACCTTAATATATTTAAAAATTTCATCAAATTTCTCAACGACTCGGCTGCCAGAGCACACCACACAATTATCTGTAAGTCCGCGCTAACAGCTCAATTGATAAGTCACCGGCCTACCATAGTTAAAGACATTTTTTAGCAAAATTATTTTTTTATTAAATTCAACATAATTCCCTTCAAGCTGTAGCTATTGAATCATTATCTGATTGTAAATCGTTCTTGTAGATCTTGGAAAATCTCGTAAATTTCGCCAAATGTATGTCTCTGAATTGATCCTGTAAAATTAAATTGAGATAAAGTGCATGCTCTAAAATAGATTTAAATGTGGCTATGTGGTGATGTACTCCGCTTTCAGTGACCACCCGCAAAGTTTATCAAAATCAAGAACAGATTAAGAAAATCAACTTTTTCTGTGTCAATGAGGCATGTTTCAATAATTACTTATCATTTTATTGAAATTCATAGAGAGAAAAACCTAATACCAACCCACCAGTTTGGGTTTATTAACAAGCATTCTACAATTAACCAGGTTCACGGAATAACAGATGTTTCTTCGTATAGCATAAGCCTTCGATAAGTTTTGGCATGAAGGCCTTGTTCATAAACTACAGAAAATGCTACCAAAACAACACACCGAACTATTAAAATCGTACATTACAACCAGAACATTTAAAACCAATCAAGAAGAAGCTTACTGTACAATAAGAGAAGCTAAAGCAGATGTACCAGAAAGAAGTGTACTGGGACCAATGCTTTATCTACGCTACATTTGTGATATACCACAAATGGAGAATATTACGATGGTTACAGTTGCTGATGATACTGCGATTACAGCTGTCGGAGACAATAGTGAAGAAGCCTCACGAAAATTACAACAGGCAAGTAACAATATAAATAATTGGACACAAGCTTGGAAAATAAGAATTAATGAAAGTAAATCTGTACATGTGCATTTCACCTATAAACAGAGCGTACAAGCACCAATAACATCAAATAATACTTTCATTCCATATAGCAACAACTCTAAATATCTCGAATTAATCTTGATGCAAAACATCGCTTGAAGGAACATATCAAGAAGAAAAGAAAAGAACTGGAATTGAAATATATTAAAATGTACTGGCTAATTGGAAGAAAATCACAATTATCATTACATGATAAATTGCTATTATATAAGCAAATACTGAAATCTATATGTACATACGGAGTTCAATTATGGGGATATTCTGCAAAGAGTAACATAAATAAAATACAATTTTTCCAAAACAAAGTCCTGAGAGGTATTGTGGGCACACCCAAATGCTATAGAACTGGTTACCTACATCGAGACCTTCAGATACCCACAGTCAGTCAAAAAATCAAGAGAATTGCAAGGGGGCATAAGTAAAGGCTCCATCCTGATGGGAATATTGCAGTTTTTGGATACCACCAGAACAGGACACAGACTCAAACCATTTGATCTCGTGTAGTGTTGTGTAGTGGGGTGCATATAATTAAAAAGACAGCAGTGACATGTATCAACATTATTTTATCAGAGGCTGAGATAGGGCCGATGGGTCCTCCTAGTTATAGACCTAGATTTAAGTTATCATAAAGTCAAATTGTAGGTTAGACGGAAACGACTCGTAACAATGTAATAGTTAAATAATTTTAAAAAATGTTTTATTGAAATGTTAATTTCATAAAATTAAATCAAATCTAAATGAGGTGGTTTATAAAAAAATAGTCCCACCACTGGCTTTTTTCAGCATTTTCTCAGACGCGCAACATAAAAACGAAACGAGGAACGAAACAGTCGATTCGCATCGCTGACAATGGCAAACATTAGACGCCCGGGGCTATTGATTCTCCGCCAGGCCACAATCTATAATCAATCGCAGATAAAAGTCTTTCCGGTTACGTTTATGAAATATTAATAACAATGGGTTGGTGGGTGAGGCGACGGCCAAGTGGGTGAGCAGGTTGGGCGCTGTAGAACATCGAGATGGCATTGTTCCTTGTAGGTTTATAATGCGTACCGCCGTCATTTTTCCGCCTTTCTTTTTCTTCTGTGGTCGCCTTATTGTTATCATTCTTCCTCTCCTAATTTTTTTCTTACGCCGTGCCACGTTGGCTACATCTAAACTATTCACGATGGGATAATATATTTCACACGTTTTTAATTTTAACACATTTCACGTATTTAATTAATAATATTTCTCTTGTAATAGATTAAAAGAACTAATTAAAAAATGATAGGTTACTAAGACTTGTTTTTACAGTATGTTCAATATAAGATCAGAAATGTGTTTGATAATAATAATTAATAAATGTCTGTATATTAAAAAATATTAAAATATATGCAAACTATCTCAAGAACTCACACTCACTGACATTTTCTAAATGGCATTTAATTAAATCTAATTATTATTAACTTTCAATAATCAACAAAGTAATCAATAAGTGTAATTTACAACGCGCACTGAACATTATACAAAAATTATAAGTATAATTAGTAAGATTATTTTCAGAACTGTAACAGATTCAGAGCATCAAATATAAGTATACATGATATTTCTTTACTTTTTTGTTATAAACATTACTATAAAATAATAAATGAATAAATGTTTATATATTAAAATAGAGAATATATGAATAAAACAATTGATATTTGACTTTAACATGTATATTAAAACAATATCGAACACAATTAGGTAATTTAACTTAGGTCTACAATATAAATAATCAAAATAATTGATGCAAGGTTCAAAGAATAAAATGTCATATAGTTACGTAAACACTTATTGCATTAACCATTAAAGGCCTTAATATTTATCATTACTTTGAGGTGTTTACAAATGTACTTCATAATTCATAATTTCCTCTATTTGTCCTATGTGTTCCATCTATGCCAATTATGTAGTTAGTTTTCCGCAAGACTTCGAATATTATTAACTAAATCTTCTCCGCTGTACACTGTTTATCAAATCTTAAACGAGTAAATTCATTTCTAATACAATCTCGGAGAGAAACAAAAATTTGCATTAAACATCTCATTTGAAAGATGTCAAGCTTACAGATGTCATACAGGAATAGTGTTCAAGTCTTGAAATCATACAGAAGGATTGGCAAGATAAGCCTTTGAAGGAAGCTGTAGTTAGTCGAAGTTGTAATATTTACTATACCACACAAGCACCGTGTTAGAGAAACAACCGATCCTGCACTATCTTTTCCTGCATTATTGATGCCAAATACTTACTGTATAGATACTCTAACTAGATTCCGTTGATATTTAGCAAGCGATCCATCAATTGCCAATACATTGTTCTTTTCTGCACTTTTTAATTGGATCTAAATCTCATCTGCTCTTCTCGGCTTATCTCATAGTGAGCTATTTGTAGACTTGTTTCTATGGTCTTCGTAAACACCTTCCCGATAACTGATAGGAGACTTATACCTCGATAATTCTTACAGTGCTTACTGTCGCTCTTTTTCAGTTTAAGAGCAACTAACGCCTTTTTTCATTGTTGATGACTACTAATTAACGAGAGTATCTGTTATCTCAAAGACATGGCGAAGTTAGTCGGAAAAATACATTTGGATACAAATGAAACTCTTTGTTGGGATAGGAGGTTATTTCTAATGTAGATTGCACTATGTCGATTCATTAGGCGGTTGCATGTTTTGATCAGCTATAT
Source organism: Rhynchophorus ferrugineus (assembly GCF_030347505.1). Lineage (NCBI taxonomy): Eukaryota > Metazoa > Arthropoda > Insecta > Coleoptera > Curculionidae > Rhynchophorus > Rhynchophorus ferrugineus. Next base: position 80,092,066 of record NW_027472580.1, on the reverse strand, counting down.
TGGTGTTATTGGTATTGGTATATAACTGTTAAATTCTATGGTTTTGACATTTCCATAGGTAAAATAACCTAATTTCTCTGTAGAACATAGTTTTTCATTTTATATTACTGAAGACGATGTTCATTATTTTCGTTGTTTGATTTATACAAATCTACCGCCAAAATCCATAAAAAACGTTTAAAAACTTGCACTGATGTACTTTCAACGATTAAGAAGTTTTGGTCGACGTCGACGTCGACGACCAAAATGGTTCTCAAGGAATTTTCGATGGTTTTCAGGTATATGTATGCGAGTGTTTACAAAGCACTACCATACAAATTGATTAAAATACCATTTCGATCCGTTTGAACATTGACGTTTCAGGGCTTTGTAGACAAAAAATATTTTGCTATGGCGTGCTGTGACTACCAACAAAAGTTGGTTCTACTACGGCAAGCCCTCATTATCATTATCCTCATTGACTCTAAATATTCATCATCATTAAGTATTGCTATTTATACAGTGAAATCAGAAGGTATAGTGTGTTACTGCAGATGTTTATCGACGTCATTTAGACAAAATGAAGGACATGTTGTTGCACAAAAAGACCAGCACTAACAAGTATCAGTCGTAAAGTCAGCCGCTTGCATGACAACTCTCGGCAGCGCATTGTAAGAGTTGTAAAAGGTATAGTGTTGCAACTTCAGGCATAGCCCTGATTCTGATAACAAACAACTTGTTTAGATCGACGCAACATGGCTTAACCGACGTACAGTTTCGAAATGCTGAAGAAATGCAAAAATTAATGAAAATTATAGATGATTGAATCGTTGCTGGACCAACATCACATTGTTTACCGGGTATTGACATCAAGGAATGTGAGAAAAGTTTTTCGAAATAATTTGATCAACTTACATTGAAGTAATGTTTCTCAATAAATTCCTTTTTAAAATGTTAGTATGGTTTAGATGGCTCGGTGAATTGAGGTAGGACGAAATGAAACTATGGTGTTTACATTATGTGATCGTTATTTTATTGAAGTTATGCAAAATGTAGAAATAACAATAGATAAAACGGATGGCAACGGTGTTACCTGGTGACGAGGATTGACCTGACGTCTCGGGGTTGTCAGATATTCGTTATCGTGTACTAGTTGGCGCTGCTGGCATCCCGCCCGTGTTCGACATCTGGGATTATCGTTTTTTACGTCTTATGAACCCTTCATTCATGAATCGATACACTATTTTGCGAAACATCACGTCGGTGCCACCAATTTAGGATTATATTTCTGGATATTTTGTAGGCCGTTATCCCACGATGAAAAATTCGACAAGCCTCAAAGTCGAAACAAAATAAATCACGCTAATAACTAGTGATGAAGAAAATTTGAAATAACAGTTTTTAGACATAATTTTGAATGAACTGTTTTTCACATATAAAAACGCCAAGAACTAATGTTACTGCCTCATATTGATGCCAAAATTACAAATAATATTATAATGCGTTATAAAACAAGAAATAACAATTCATCATTAATATGTGAGTGTCACCTGATTGCCATCGGAAACTTTTTCTTTAAGTGTTGCCCGTTAGTTATCGAAAATGGATCTTCGAACAGATCAGTGCCGATACGATACCGACAGAGTAAACAAAGTTTGAACGCGAGAAATACCGCATGTGTCGATAATTACAGGCCATGGGCTATTTCAATTCCGGACGCATTGCAACTTGTAATCAGTCGTGGATATCTGACTGCTTTTAATTTCGCCTTCTACGTATCGCTTCTTGTATATTTAATGGTGAGGTTTTGACCGTGCCGGGAATACAATTTAATGCAGTCGCCAATCGATGCCATTACGATCTTTACATTTATCGATTGTCCGCTTCAGAAAATCTATTAAGTTTGTAATTTTAAATATAATATACGTCGCATAGGATTGGGTTCGGTGGGTTTGCAGTTACTACTATTGGTAAAACGTTTCATGTCAATCTGTAGTGACAATAAAATTTAAAAAATATAGTCAGTTATCAACAACGATTTACAAAAGCAAATATTCTTATTTCTTTCTACGAAGATCTACCTTTATATGTGCTATAAACTAATTTTATGAAATGTTTTATAAATCCAATTGTTTAATCCGAAAGATATTTAGGAAATTATTTTTCAAAGTAGCAGGTGTACCGGAAAGTCATTACTGGTTTTTCTAATAGATATCGTTAGGATTACGATACGTTCATCAGTTACCAACACGTTGGTAATTTTTTCACTAATTTTAAAACCATATAGCTCTGTATAATACATGGAACATCAAGAGGAATTTTAAAAGCCTTTACAGTCCCATTCATTCTAAATCGTGATTTTTTCTTCGCGGGCTTTTTGAAGTCTCATTTGATACGATTTTTGCAAATAATGTTCGGATAATTGATAGGAGATGTATTCCTCGATAGTTTTTACACTTGCTGCAATATTTGTTTTCAATATTGAAACAACCTTCTCCACAATGGCAATATAGCTCAGGTTGTCATATCTACATAAGTGTGGTATGATGTCGTTGGAAACAATATTTCCCCTTCGGTCTTGATATTTCTGCTCTGACTTGGTCGACTCATTAGTAACTATTTCGTTGTTAACGCATCATCAGGAAATAAAATTTCTTGAATATCACAATTATAATAATAGTTTATAATGAAATGGATAGAGCTCCAATTTTAAACTAAATGAAATACATATATCTCTAACATTTATAACAATGTATAAACTATAATAGATAAATAAGTATATCATATTCACATTATACTTCACACTATATTTAATAACAATTGATTTTATATTATACATCTTGATATCGACGTAATACACAACGAATAATACACACCGTACACTAGATTACTGTCTTGTCATGAAGGTGAGATGAAAAATAGGCCTTGATCAACGAATTGTATAAGAAAATTTCGCATTCCAATTATTTTAATAAGAACATGAACCGTATTCGCGTATAAGACAAATGACTATCAATATTTCAAACTAACTTGAATTTACATCGATACTAGTTGGCGTTTTCGAACAATCACGATTTTAAATCTAATTATTAACATAAATCTGTGTTAACATAACTTGTCGGTTGAGAAATTCCTAGTCTGACCCATAGATGTAATAGCCTGTAATAAATACATAAATATATTTCTAAGTAGAGCAGTTCTAGCGGGCATCAGAACATCAGAAGATGCTCTTTAAAATTTGAATAAATATCAACAATTAATTATTTCGTTGCATTATTTTTAAAAGATTTTTTAAATTTAAAGCCTTATTGTTAAATATCGGAATTGTACATCGATAGCCGCTACTTCTTCCCATCTTTCAGACAATTTACGGATTCCATTGTATCATTTGAGGGTATCTACGATTCGACTCATGTTTTTGTATATTTATAAGAAGTGAAGCGCTGCTGAGACAGGTCATGACTCATATGTCGGAACAAATAAGAATCAGAAGGAGCACAATCTGGAGAATACGGCGGGTGGGGTAGCGACGAATTTACTCTTTAGTTCCCATTTGAATGATTCTAAGTATGTTTTCTGTTTTTTCAACATGTTGAGCGTTATCATGCTAAAAATGACCTTGTTAATTGTTTACCTTGCTAAAAGTTACGAATAACTTTGCTCGTATACCGGCTACTTCTCGTGCAGTGCTCCGTTCAAATGCATTAATTGTAGTCGATATCTATACACATTATGGTTTATTATCGCGCTTTCTAGCTTACACATCTGCTTACAGATGTCAACTAATCATCGCTAAAACCATTGAACTAAAACAACAATTATTTTAATGGAAAATTGAATAGAAAATTAATGGAAAGTAACAAGAAAGCTTAGAAGCCAACAATGACATAACCCTCCCGTTAAAAATAACGACACTAATTTGACTGGAAAGCTGTTCATTTAAGTCAAAGCTGGTCATTTAAGAAATGTATTTAAATCCTTCCAGCCTAAGTTCTCTAGAGACAAAGACAATAAAACTAAAGACTTCCTTTCCCATTTCTACCCCTGGAATCATTATTGTCAAAAGAGTTGGAACAAACTGAAAATATTCTACAATATATAATATAGACTTCATCTAAACAAATCTAATATAGGCATCATTAAAGATTTCAAAACATAGTGGTACATATCATAATCGATGCTCAATAATTAATACATAACGAGTGTAATTCAAAATGTCTGTATTCAAATACTTGGAAAGAGTGTCAGTGTATTTGGCTTAACCTTTTGTTTTTAATTAATTTCGAAATTACAATTGAAGGTTATGTTGTCCAATGAGCTTTCAGAAACTGAAACTTCAGCCAAGATATTATTTACATTATCCGGTGTGATGTCCAATGAATCTATGTTCCGATAATCAACCGAAAACTAAAACGAAAACCTGTCCAATACTAAAATACTCTGAATTTCAGTAAATACCAAACGCATTGTCGTATTTCGGAAGTGTGTACCAATAACGCTACTGCAGCCAGCGTAAAAAGAGTTCGTCCGAAAGAGGTCAGATGAGTAGATACCCCCCTGAAGGCGCTGGGAAACAATGCTTCGGCAGTCCTAATTAGCTCGATATGCGATCGGGGACTGCCGTTAAATTAACCACGGTTCGGAACTGCCGCCTGCTTTTTCCCTGGTTCTTCGACTGCTTTTTTTTCTCCGTTCTACGGTCCGGCGAGCTAAGCGCAGTCTGATAACGCTCAGTAGGCGGAAGAATCCTCAAAGATAATACTACTGATTTAAATTATTAAAGATATTGTAAAATATAAATAAAATAGTTTAATATTATATTTCCTCGCAATTTAATACAGATTCACATGCTACCACGATCAAGAATGTTAAAATATATTGACAGGAAGATGAAACTCCTTAGTCCTTTAACATCTACTAACTAAATATTTTCTGGATAATTCCAAGACTCGTTTATTTGAAGCTATTTGTCTAAATTCTATTCTATTCTATTTAAGCATAGCATTTAAGCAAGTGCCTGACATAGTTGAATGGTCAACCGATACCGATATGTAACAAGTATATAACAACATTGCTAACCAGTGCTCTATAGTTCTACAAATACATTTTATTTTTATTATCTCAACAAATATCTGAATATTATTTACATTAATGTTGTTCCACATCCAAAATAAATAAGTTGAAAAACAATTCATATACAGATCTGTTCTTTATTGGATGAAAATCATTATCCATATAATTATTTGAGCTTTAAACATAATCAACAGGTTAGAGATCAACAGTTTGTACATTTTTGTAATAGTTTTTTTGAGCTATGCGTGAGTTTGATTAAAATTATGTTTATTTTGTAAGTTAAACATTTTTTCAATTAGCACTGACGAATACCCGCGAACAACTGGGCCAACAGAAATTAAAATACTAATCAATAATAGGTAAAAAAAGAATCTGCCTTGATTGTTTTATCATATTGAGGAATATGCACAAATTGAATTATGTTTATATTCCAAAAAGTTAGTAGTGATAACATTGTCCGCTAATATCCTAATATAATTGAAACGGGTGCACTTCATTCTATTCTTTCATTCCTTATTATGTATTTAGTCAATTCCTTAACATCTTGTTAAGGATATATATATATATATATATATATATATATATATATATATATATATATATTCTTCTTATTATATATATATTCTTCTTATTATTATATATAAACTTCTTATTATATGTTGAAGTCTTCCTTTAGCAAACAAGGGTATATCTGGACTGGACCTACTGCTCAAAATATTTCGTGATTAATGAACAATCTAATAATCAATTCCTTAGCACAGAGTTCATTGTCTAAACTATTCAGAAATCAGTTTAAATATGTATTTCTTGATATATTTTTAATCAAACGTTTAAATCGAATGATTGTAACTAAAACTCATAATCGATGAATCAAATATATGGCATTGCTTCAAACAGTTTATTTATCGAAACGTAACTAGTAACTCTATTAATAAATAAAAATGCGCCTTTTATTTTCAGATATCGACGCAGAACATCGAGCCAAAGGTGGACACGACACGGTGGCAGCATTCGCAGCGGGCCATGCCCTCCCAGCGAAATAAAACACGATCTCGAATAATTGGCATAGTTATCTGATCCGTTACGATGGCCAGAATGCAGAGGGCGCCGCATGCGGTCGCCGTACCGACATCGCGCAGAATTTTCCGGGAATACCTGAACGACGATTTCGTGAATATCACCTCGGTAAGCAGATAACTGAGTTATGTTTCTGCGTCTTATAGATTTTTCTAAACAATAGCAGCAGCAATGAATGCGGTGATCCGAATAAATAATTCAAACTATTGAATTACTATAGTTAAATTTACTAGAAAAGGATATTGGGACAAATAATTAATCATTCTCAACGTCATATATTGGATGTAATTTTAATGTTATGATGTCATTATGTTCTACTGACATTGTTAGTATTTATCGTTTGCACTTATTTTCGATTGCCTATTGGCCATTTATAACGTCTCTTATTTGATTTGAATTCCAGCTAGTGATGTCCACCAAACACATGAGAAAGTTTATCATCAAAATCATTGTTATATCATCAAAATGACTTAGCAAATCTACTTATTATTTTAAATATAATAAATTTAAATCTGATCTCTTCTATCTTATTAAAGAAAAATATTCAATAGCGCTACCAAATAGGAATATTCACAGTTACATTGACATAGAACGGCTTGAAAGAACAAAGAAGATTTGAAGACGATGAATAGCATAACTTATTAGACGAAAACCTGACTCAAATTCTCAAAAACTTTCAGATAGCTTGGCAGTTAATGAATCGGCTGTTCCTAGATGTTTATAGGCATTGGAAAAGACTCAAAAGGATGGAGTGCGGCTAGCACATGAATTGATTGAAAATATCAGTTTCAATATCGCAGCTTCAGAGTTTTCCGAGAGTTTTCTGTATTTCTTATGTAGGACACTTTTACAACTTCAATATTCAGAAAATTTCTTCCCAGCGAACATTCTTTCGAAATCTGAGAACAGGAAATAATCGCTGGCGGCCAGATCTGCAGAATATGGTGGATGGATGGATTTTTGTCATCGTTTTCACTGACTTGTGACACGGTGCATTGTCTTGGTGAAGCAGCACTTTCTTTTGCTTCAAAAGCGGCCGCTTTTTTTGGCGGTATCGTCATTCAAACGGTCATTCAAAACCCATTTTGTGGATTTTTTTTATATTTTCGTCGGTAACAACCTCTTTTGGGTGTCCACTGAGTTCACCGTCTACGGTGCTCATTTCACCACCTCCAAACTTAGCATACCAATCCTTGATGGTTAATTTTCCTGGGGCAGTGTCCGGAAACTCGGCATCAAGCCAAGTTTTTGCTTCAACTATATTTTTTCCCTTCAAAAAGCAATATTTTGTCAACACGCTAAATTCCTTTTTATCCATTTTTTTCACAATAACAAAAGTCGCTTCACTCAAAATGCTATAATTTACAAACTAATGATCCGATAGTTGTTAAATTTATACACGCATCTTTTCAGGGTTAAGGCTAATTAAAAAACATATGGATTTAATTCTGGTAGCGCCATCTATGTGCTAGGCCGGATACTTTTCGACTAACCTGTTGTTGTACCAATTTTGCAAAAAAAATACCTTTTTAATATTAAATTATGATGCAAACATTAATCGTTCTCACAAGACATATGCTAGGCTACTTCTGTTTATCAGTTCGATTCAGTCCAGCCAGGAAGCCCAACAGTTTTTAAAATACTTGTTACGGGGTAACAAAATCACTCTCAAAATTATGATCATCTCATTAAGTTATTCATCCATTCAACAATGGTACTATACACCCTAAATATAAATAAAATAACTCTAATTCTAACACGTGTTGCATTTTGTGTAGTTTTGGGATTAAATGCACTCATAGAATTGAGAAAAATATTGTAAATTTCTTCGACTATGAAGCTAGTTAAACCCTGGTATCAATATCACTGCATTCAACATCGCAACATAACAACCAAGTATTTTAACTAATGTCTGTAGTGTAACTAATAAAACTAATGAATAAAACTACTACATGTAGTTTCAAGAAGACGATGTCCCATATTATAGTGCCAGTGAAATAATTCAATTATTACTTGGTACATTTTCTGGTCTTGTACTTTCTCGCGTGGATAGTCAAAATTGTACTTTTGATGTAAATGTCTCAAAATGAATTCCAGTAATTAAAAATTACCTGCTATTAAATTTTCATTACACTTATATTATGTATCAAATAATATTATTATTGATTTTAGATATAATTGAAACATTATACTATAGTGAGCTAATGTGGGTGAATATAAATCGGTCCAATATTATAAACTCACATACTGAAATCATAGAAATAAACACCGAGAATTCCTATCAAAGTACAAAAAGGCGCAGCCAATGGCAATACTCGAACGAATTGTAAGATGCGATCTGACGGCCATTAGTTTACAGTGACACGGACGGTCGGAGCATGCAGATAACGGGTCCACGATGGGACTCCAGATATGAGGAAGTCCGGATCTGGACGGAGAAATGAGCATTTCGTGAGGCGCGGTACGGGTAGCCCCACGTCTTGCGACTGTCTATTTGTCTTCTGGTTTTCGCGCATTGTAAGAAAATATGTGATATATATTACTAGAAATGCGAATGTAATAGGATCTAAGAAACATATTCCAATAAATCTTCAAATATTAGAAGTATTATAAGTTGAAAATCATCGTTGATTTTCAAATCCTAAAACTTTATTACAAAAAAACTCTTACATATTTATTTGCGAAAATACTATTCATAACATGGGCCCAGTTTTCGGATAAAATGCGGATTGGGCATCAATAAAAATAATATTTGCCTTCTTTGAAGGCAATCAATATATTCCAAAGTACAAAACCTCTACTCAGTCAGACCGTGAAACTCTAATAAATGGGTAAATTATTACTGTGTTTTGCAAACAATATTCAAATAGTCTCCAATTATCAGCGTCTTCTTTACTCCTGCATCTTTAAATTTCTTTACTCCGGTTAACCTATTGTCTTCAACACAGAAATTACCTGATTTAAACATCCAAAATCAAAAAGTAACACTCCTAATCGTGCCATATTTATTCAGTTAAAGTTTCTATTTATCAGAATTTATGGACATTTTTTTTGTTGACATATCAAGTACCGTTATACCTTGTGTACCGCTTTCTTTGGGTGCCATCTTTTATAAAATGGCTAGTTTTATTTTCTACCTTTAACAATTACAAAATAAATGTAGATCCAATCAAAAAAGTGTCAATTAAACACATTGAATAGTGGAGCGATATCATAGACACGTAAATATGAATAAAAATGTATTGATGGAAAACATTCTCCATTTCGTGGCCACAAAATTACAAACCTTGGATTTCATTTCGATTATTCTATCCGATGGAGAGATCAGATCCGGCAGGCCGTTAAGAATTTACACTCCTTTGTAGATCCAACTTTAGCATATTCAGAATATTCTAGAAATAATCAAACAAATTGGTAAAATAAGTTCACAAGCGCAATCACGGAGAAAATTAATAAAAATTACTTCTAATATTAATAATCTTTTAATTCAATTCATCTCTATTCTGCTTATAAATTACTACAATTTGCATTAGCATTTTAATAGTAATTCAGAAATCTCCGTATATCTTTTCCGAGTATATCATGTCCACAAAGTAAAAAATGCCTGGATCCATCCTTTGAATCACAATATCCACTCTAGCTAGTAAGTAATATAGTGTAATATCCAGCCTGGTAAAGAATCTATAAAAATGGAAGAATACTTTCATCCAGAACATGATCCAGAAAGTCGTTTTTTGGGATATGCATAAAGTATTTTCCTATTTTAAGAAAAATAAAAGAAAAGTAAGTAATAAAAAGAAAAAAAGTATTCATTCTTAATATACTTGTCAGTTACATATTATAATATTAGATTATTCCACCATTTTTTATTAATCAAGTTAATCATATTTTTCTCATAATAGGTTCAAAAGAACTAATTTAAAAATGGTATGTAATTTCAATATAAGATCAGTAATGTTATCACTCAATAATTTTTTTTATATAGCAATTAATTAAATCTAATTTCCATTAAGTTTCAATGATCAATAAGGAATTGATAAATACAAATTACAATACCACTGAATATTTTAACAAGGTATTATGGAGTAATATTATTTTCAGAACTATAATAACTTCAGAGCATATATATATATATATATATATATATATATATATATATATATATGGATAATATATCAAGTAATACATGTTTGTATATTAAAATAGACAATTATATGATTAAAACAATTTTGAAATTAATATTAAACTTTACGCACGCATATAAAAACAAAACGAACACAATTAGGTAATTTATTTTTTACAATTTATACTTGTATATTAAATGAATGTATTTACATTTATTAAATTAACTATTGATTCTTCAAAACTTAGATAGAGCTGATATATAAACTTGTCATACTATTCTTAATAGATTGTTTATTCAAACTTTTCATAACTCTTATACTATTTAAAAAATGCGGGAACAACCGAAACAGTAGTTTTGGCGCAGTAGTAAAGACGAAAGGACGGTCAAAAAAGACTTTAAAATATATATTTAAAAGAATACTGCTTAAAATTAAATAATTTTGTTTAATAATGTTTCTGCACACTGACCTTTTAATAACGTTTCAAATATCAAATCAAATTTAGGAATTGAGAGTTGGAGCTGCCAGCGCATCGACCAGAGCCTAAAATATTTGTTAAATATTCATGGTTAAAACATAAACATTAATTTATGGAACAGTAATCACAGACACCTATTATCTTATTATTCGGCAGGCCAGATTGTTGTGACACTACTACACCGAATAATATAAATGTAACTTAATAAAAAATCAATTTAATAAAAAATTAATTAAAGTAATTGAAAAAAAAAATGAATACAGAAAATCTGCTCAAATGAAAAAATTATAGTGAAAGAGACATTAGTATCAAATTTTATAAGAAATTGGAAATTTAATTTGTACCTTACTCGAAGACTATGTTGAAGATACATTTGTACTCGTACTAAATTGCTTAAAACTTATTTTTAACATGTTAGATATATCGGGAGAAAAAAGTTTGAACTACAGTGACCCTTGCGCTCACGCACCCAGAGGAATCTGTAAATTTTCAGCCATTATCCGTAACGGTGCCCATAAGCTGTTATGAAACGAACCTCGCCCACGTCAAATCCTTCATTACGCGCCAATTACCGTCATTGGTGCCGTTTAACTCTGTCCCGACGCACATTGGGTCGCATCCGACTTAAATGATGAAATTGCACGTGCGACAAGACAAAGCACGGAGAGCTCAACAGGCGATGTACACACGAAACCCATCCAAACTAACGACGTCGTCCAAGAACAGCCTAATAGAAAAAGAAAACGACTCGGAATGGGAAGTAATTTTAACTCTGACCGCTAGTATGAAGAAAATAAGATTATTTATCTATAAAAATTGTTCTAATAATGCCTAAGAGGTACTCATGATTCAGGTCATGGAAATATATTGAATTTTTATTTAATTTAAGAAGAATTTCTAGAAGTTTGAACAGATCTGTTTTATATGTTGAATCTAAGATACTAATTGCATGACTATATCTGATTTATTTTTTTGCAATTTGATAAATTGCTATTAATGCCAGTCATACATTATTATTGCTATTAACCGTTGACTGTTAGTAGAAGCCTGGTCCAAGATAATTAATACTGTAAAATTTAATAGTTTAGACTTTTGTCTTTCTTGGTGATATTTTGCCAAATTTATCAAGGTTCTAAACGGTCCTCTTTTTATAAAAATATTAATCTGTTCGGTGACCTCCAAACCAAGGATTCTACTTAAAAGAGAATTATTACGAAAATTTTACCTACTATGCTCTCTAGAAAAACAAAAACCAATTATGGTAAACGCAAACATACAGACTGTTTGTTAAAACCACACATTCTTACCTAGTCGATGAATTAGAAATACCAATGTACCGTCAATACTAAGCCCTTTTATGGGGTCATCATATCTTGAATTAGTCGAATTATTCAAATTAATTACCTACAAGTTTTTATTTTCAAAGTTTTTTCATCAGGCCGTATTGAAAAGACACAACACTATATTTCAGAATAACGATCGTAATATCCACTTATTTGAGCCAAACTTTATTATCTTATTTTGTTAGATTTGACCATTTTTCTTATATATATTATTAATTTCCTCTATAAATTAGTAATGAAATATTATTGAAAATTGTTTAGAGGTTATAGAAATGTCTATATACTGATATTGCTTTTTTAGTAATACAGCAGACGCTGAATAACGTTAACACTCAATAATTAAGACATTGCATTAATATAAATACAATAGTCGTACATTCGCCAATAGCAGCCAAAATAAAATAAGCCAATACAATATAAAATTGCAACTGCCTTTCTTCTAACTCAAAAATAATTATCGTTTTTTAAATATGTGTTTAGTTTGCTATAAATACTACATGAATATTTATTAATAATTTCTTTTAATCAAATGTTTATTATTTATATCTTAAGACACACTCGTTAATGTAAACATTTCGATAATGTTGTAGTTCATGGTCTGAATTAGATCACATTAACGAGCATCGAACGAGGGGATACGTCCTGTTGCATGTTGATAACACTGCTTCTGTGTAAATAATGCGATACGTATCTATTACTCAGTTTACATGACAAGTTTTGTAGGTTATATTTTAGTGTATATGTTTTGTTCAGCAACAAAAACAAGCACATTTTAAAGTGAGTGATCTCTCAGGAATTGTTTAGTGCTTTACAAACGACAGTATTTACGGTAATAAACACAAAATATGGTAAAACGTCATCGGCAAAGAGAAATAGCGGGCAAAATCCCAAGTTAATTCAAAGAGGACGAAAAACATTAAAAGAGATTGTGGCCAGATAACATTAAACTACTGCGGCAAGAATGACAGCAGAACTGCATTTATGGAAGGGTCTCAGCCCCGAACGAAACCCTTTGTTACTGAAACTAATGATAATCTGAGAACGAACTGATGCAACGATCATAAAACCTGGACATTTTAAGGTCCAATAAATTATCGATTATATTATTTCCTACATACCTCCGGTTTCTGTATGGAGAAGTCCAAAAGAAACCTACTGTTCGCACTGCTTATTTCTTCCGTTATAATTTGGCCGGAAATATCGTGGTATTCATTCCTCTCGTTCGCATAACTGGTCGGATTACTGCAAATGGGTACGCGTGAATGAGTACTCTCATTAATAGCAACACTGAGATGCTACAAGAAGTTAATGAGCCTATATACATAGCCAAAAAGTCTTGATTTGAGAAGCATCAGAATAACATCAAACATATTCCCTGGCCAGCAGATTCGTCAGCCCCTAACATAACTAAACCGTTACAGGGAGTTTTAAGGCAAATAATACGTAGATATAACTCTCTAACATCTTTGAAGCAGTTGCCAGATGTTCTGATATAAGAATGGGACAATCTTCGATTGGCAACTCTTCAGACACTAAGAAATTCAGCTGTTTTAGAAACAAACGGTGACTCAACATTAATAAATAAATATTATATATGTCAGTTGCTCATGTTGTTTTGTCCATCCCCTGTACATTGTTACTAATCCCTATCGACAAACCTACAATTTCAGATCTGTTAATGGGGTAAGGTTCTTCGAAAATATAATATTCTCTCAGGGCAGGGTTGTATGTCCATCACGTTAGGATCCAATCATAAAGCATCATATAGCAATAGAGCGTCGTATAACACATTCACGTTTAGGAGGTCGAATTGACAATACCTAGACAAATCGTCTTAATTCGCTTTCAGTGCAAATAGTTAATTAACAAATTAAAGGAATACTACAGTCAGCTGTGAGCAATAAGCGCAAATTGAAACTAGCGTCAGTAAGACTTATCTAAAAATTATTACTTTATTAATTATTGAAAATAATTACTTCATCAAGTTCATTTTCAGCAATTAAAAAAATTATTCAATTTCCTTAGAAAAAGGGGTATACTTACAACAAAGAGGTGGTCATAGTATATAAAGAAATAAAATATAATAATAAAACACATTTTTTTGGAAAAATTAGTTCTTTCTATTCAACATAATTCCCTTCCCAAAAGAGTAATACACCGATTATAGCGACCCTCTAACTTTTCGATATCATTTTTGTAATACGATTTGTCCTTTGTTTCAAAATATTTCTTCCCAGCGAGCGTTCTTCTGAGATCAGAAAACAGAAAATAATCGCTGGGGGCCAGATCTGGAGAATACGGTGGATTAGGAAGCAATTCGAAGCCGAATCCATGGATCTTTGCCGTCGTTTTCACTGACTTGTGACACGGTGTATTGTCTCGCTGAAGCAGCAATTTTTTTCTTCAAATGCTGCCGTTTTTCTGCGAGTTCGTCCTTCAGACAGTCCTGTAAAGTTATGTAATAGTCGCTGTTGATGGTCCTTCCTTTTCTAAGGTAGTCAGTGAAAATTATTCTATGCGCATCTCAAAATACAGACGCCCTAACCTTGCCAGCCGACTGTTGCATTTTCCCACGCTTTGAAGCGGGTTTATCACGTGCAGTCCAGTCGGATGAATTTTTTTTTGGTCAAAAGTAAGCTTGCGCGGCACCCAGTTTGCACAGAGCTTTCTCATAACCAAATATTCGTAAATGATACGATGTACACATTCAGTTGATATCTTTAGAGTGTCTGCTATTTCATTCAATTTCAATTTACAGTCATTCAAAATATTTTTGTGGTTTTTTAAAATATTTTCGTCGATTACAACTTATTTTGGGCCTGCACTGCGTTCACCGTCTCATTCACATTTCACCACGTCTAAACTTAGCATACCAAACCTTGATGGTTGATTTTCCTGGGGCAGTGTTCGGTAACTCGGCATCAAGCAAAGTTTTAGCTTCAATTGTATTTTTCCCTTCAAAAAGCAATATTTTATCAACACGCGAAATTCCTTTTTATCCATTTTTTTTCACAATAACAAAAGTTGCTTCACTCAAAATGCCATAATTCACAAAATAATGATCCGAGAGCTGTCAAATCTACACACGCATCTTTTGAGGGTTAGGGCTAACTAGAAAACATATGGATTTAATTCTAGTAGCGCCATCTATGTTAGGATGAGAGCTTTGCAATTGACCTATTATAATGTTTTATTTTAGCCACATATTTTTTTTTATTTTAGACTACAGAACCTTGTTTGTTGTTGAGTTGAGTTAGCATTATTATTAAGTGGTTCATTACAATATAGATAATATGTTTCAATTCTAACCTAGAGAAACCAAGAGAGAAACAAAGCAACATCATTTAGGTATCTTGCTAATGCGAAGACCTCCTCCGTAAACCCACTGACGACGACATCTCCGCAATGGACACACGCCCCTCTGCATCTCCATACGTCGGACCAGAGAAAAACGCCGTTCTCACATTCCCCGGGGGATCGCCGGGTCATTAGTCACTCCCGGGGACGTGATATCGGTTTCAATTAGCGCGAGTTCGCTTTCGAGGCTCTTTATTTATGTCTTAATATTGGATCTTGGTGGTAGCGGCAGCCGTGTTTGGTTTTATCTGCTTGTCATCGGTCCGTTCGTGGAGAGGCTGTCGTCGTTCGGCCTAGGTTACGATGTGAATTTTGCGTACTGGCGCACACTTGGTCTCGACAGGGGCTTTTTTTATCCCTGTAGGCCACGTTTCGGTTTATCTTGTCCATGTTTTTGTACATCACTATCTGAGACACCAAAACTTATATATCTTCTATATTTATAAAACTTATTATCTAGATATAATTAGTACATCATAATTTATATTTTTGTTATTAATGTTCTGTCGTTCTTGTATCGATATATAAGCAAGGCTAGGGTGGTTATAAATACATCAGTATATATGCCATCCGCCTTTATTTTTAATTTCCGGTATATCCCTTTTCAGTTTTTGGGTTATATTGTTTAAACTATTTCTATCTTCAGATGTTCAGTTTTGTTGTCATTTTTTTCGTAATTTTCGGTTTTCAGCTACCACTTCCTTCACTCCTTTTGAATAATTAATTCCTTTAATTGTACTCTTAATTTGTGGAGAATTATTGTAAACAGCTTGTTGAATATTTACTACAAATTTTTCTGCTTCAATATTTAATTGTTCAGTTGTCTTGTGGGTTACATTTAATTGAATTCGTTTATTCTATTCTTCAGCAAATCCTTCCCAGTCTCTTGTTTGTTTATATTGGGTTTTTTTCTTTTCTTATTATATTTTCTCTCAACGTCAGAATCACTGGCGTATGATCTGAACTTAGCTCAAAATTTTCTTCGACTTTTATATAGTTGTATGTTATGTTTCTTACTATGAAGAAATCTAACAGGTCTGGGGTTTTCTCTTGATCAGTCGGCCAATAAGTTGGGTTTCCAGTTGGCATGTAACTACATCTTAGTTCAGTAGTTGCTTTATGCAGTTCATTGCCTTTAGTTGTTGTCATTCTGGATCCACATCTTGTATTTTTTGCATTGAAATCACCTTCAATTATAAGGACATTCAAATAATTTTCTTTTTTTGATTGTGTCTTGGGGAGAATAAATTGCGGCATTTATAACCCTGTATCTGCTTGATTTAACAGTTACTGCTGTTACCTGATTTTCTGTTG
The DNA here is from genome assembly GCF_030347505.1 of Rhynchophorus ferrugineus. Taxonomy (NCBI): domain Eukaryota; kingdom Metazoa; phylum Arthropoda; class Insecta; order Coleoptera; family Curculionidae; genus Rhynchophorus; species Rhynchophorus ferrugineus. The sequence continues at coordinate 80,075,321 of NW_027472580.1, read as the reverse complement.
TACTGAGTCCGGGTTCTTGATCGTGACTAATGTTCTTTTTTATTATCGTGTTAACTCCATGTATGGTATGATAAAATGTATATCCTCTAAATTTTATAAAGGATTCTTTTATCAAATGGGTTTCTGATATTAGGCCAATATCTATTTTGCATATCTAGGAATACTTGTAGGGTAGCGGGATATTGCTGGATTCCATTAGCATTCCAAATTCCTATTCAAATATCTTTATTTGACATTTCTGGTTTTTGGAGCCACAGGCCTAATGTTTTTCAATTATTTCGGAAAAATATTCGATCATTCTTTCCTACCTGTCCAGCTTGCCTATTAGTATAAGTAGCAATTCGTTGATGGTTGCTTCATCTTCCTTTGTGTCTCTTTGGTTATTTTGACTAATACTTTGGGTATAAGTCATTTCACTATTAACTTCGTTATATTATGCTTACATTACGAAACTACTTCTTCGACTTTCTAAAAAATTGCCCCTATGAATGGATGTATAAATATTTCCAATATATACGTCTAGGTTTTTTCAAGCAGTGAATAAGATTCGGGGTAAGGCAGTGGCAAAAATAAATGTGATATAAATACGAATACAGAATACGATTACACGTTACAGAACGTGACCAACAATAGCAGGTGATCCATTAAAATCTTCCTAGCCTACATACCTATAAAACATATACTTTCAATAAATTAAGATCAAGAAAAAAATCAAGTAAATAAATTATTATCTAAATAAATATCAAGACTTCTTTGACCAAGACGATATTACCCGGAACCTAGATGATATTAACATAAGTGAGCAAATAGCTTTACGAGCAGTAGTAGTGCGTGGGCAACAAATATTAGCAACAAAAATGATATACTATTAATAATTTTTGAATAGTTAAAGTGATACATTTTCCACAATATTAGGCACATAAACTACTAATCAATACTACATTTACAGAGAACAACATTCTTCACAATTCCATCAGTCCATATGCGATCATCACTTATGGTATGTTGAATTTTCAGAAAATGCACAAATGTATTCCACCATTTATATGGTGCAATATTTAACACTGTACTGATATACTCCCTGTACCAAGGAAACCAAAACTGTTGTTTCGTTTGCTGGATATTATAATGAATGAAGAGCTTAGTTAATTTTATTAGGCTTCCAATTGAGAAGTGAGCAAAAAGGAGATACTGAAATGAATACTTTACCATGAAACGGTACCAACATATTATTCAAACATTTACCTCCATATTGAAAAGTGACGAAAGTAATTATATTGTCAAAATCTGATAAACAACTGAATGATATTAATCCCTAGAACCGAGATCTAATCACATGTCTTGGACGATCAGTTTAAATTGAGATGAAAACAAGTGACAGTCGAACAGACCCACAGAATAATGTCTATTATTCTTTGAATGTTCTTTTTTCGTTATTTTGAAGCTAAATTAATTAATACTCTCCAGTTTTCTTCACGTAAGACGTTAACAAAGTTTGATACTTAATAGTGTTGATAATTGTTTGAGTACTTGATAAATAAACTAAACAAAAAAAGTATTTAAAAGCAACATTTGCAGATATTAACATTCTATGTCACCAACAAAATTTTCATAATCATGAAGATAAGTATTCTGAATTTTAAAAATACAAAAGTATATTTTAAAATATGTTATATGAGGGCCTGTGGCCTATACTCCGTCTGCTATATACTAGAAATATACTCAAACTGGATGAAATTACGGTAGCCTTATTTGTAGATGATACAGTACTATAAGCTGTAGATAAGAACCAACCAACGTCTATAAATAAACTTTCGAATAAAACTAAATAATCTCAAATATGTTTATATAAACTTTTCTTACAAATACAAATATGTTTATCAAAGACTAAACAACTCACCCAAATATTTAGGTATGACATTAGATATTAAATTAAAATGGAAAAAGCATGATTAATATATAACAAGATTATAATTTAAAGTCAACCACTGACTGTGGATACTAATATAATGAACATTTAAATATTCAAAAAATGGGTATTCTGTAAAACAGTGAACGCACATTGGTATTTAAACAATAAAGATATGTATCGAGACATGGAAATATCTACGGTCAACGAAGCCTACAAGTCAGGGTAACCTAGTAGTAGATTCAGACCTCTATGAAAATCTAGATAATCTGCAGCTTGTAGATAGATGTTAAAAATTAATTAATATAAGAAAAATAATGCTTGGTCCAGAGAACCAGTTAAAAATTATAGTGTTGTAAGAAGAGTTTTTGCAAAGTTTAGAAAACATTTTTACACGAAAATAATTTCAGCATGTTATATTTTTGGTATAAATTACCCTCTAAATATTTTTCATCCGTTCTTATAGTCTATTTTAACCGAAATTCCATTCAAACAAAAATCCAATTTTCGAACTAATTTTCATTAAACTAAAAAAATGTGGTGAAAGAAGGGAGCTGTAATATTGTGGTATATGTTTTTATATTCAAACCAAACAAAAATTTTAATTAAATTAAGCAACCTTTTTTATTACTCTTCGTGAGTCCACAATCTGCCCTATTGGCAATAAGTATTTCTTATGTCTATATACATGGCATGTAGAAAATCACTTCATTAAGCAATCTTCTGTATAAAATATTATCTTAATTAATTAGTCTTATTCTAAGCTTATTCTAAAGTCTACATATGTCCAGTAATCAGATCAGGTGGTGTTAAACGTTTTAGTCTACCCACTTCACTTCACTTCACTGTCACGTCGCATATTTAGCTGATTAGCGAGTACATTGAGATGCACTGACACTCTTTCGAAGTACTTCACACAGACACGTTGAATTACACTCGTTATAGGTTCTAGAGGAATATCGCGTTGTATCACTTTATTTGAAATATTTTGGAACCGTTGAATGATGGATATATTAGATTTGCTAGCGGTACCCCATAGTTGGATTCCATATGCCCAAATGGGCTTGAGTATAGACTCATACAGCAATACCTTGTTATCTAATGATAACTTGGATTTGCGCCTGATGAGCCAATACATTTGATATAATTTTAGTCCCAGTTGTTTCGGTTTAGAGAGTATGTGCTTCTTCCAGGTAAGGCGTCGATCTAAGTACAAACCAAGATATTTAACTTGATTACTATAATTGATAACTATGATTGATATTCACTGGTGGACATGTTCTTCTATGCAGGGTAAACGTTATATGCGTGGATTTTGTTTCATTGGCTTTAATGCGCCATGTCTTCAACCATAATTGTATTTTCTCCAGGTGGGTTTGTAGGTTTATTGATGGTGTGACTGGATCTTCATGGGATGCTAAGATTGCTGTATCGTCTGCATATGTTGCCACAGTAGTTATTTTTGTAGTGGGCAGATCAGCCGTATACAGAAGATACAGTACTGGACCCAGTACACTACCTTGCGGAACTCCTGAATATATGGGATTTAATTCGGTATGTTCATCGGCTTGATTTACAATAAAATGTCTATCAGTGAGATACGATTTCAGTAACTGATAGTCCGGATGAGAGAGAAGTTTCTTTAGTTTAACCTGCAAGCCCGTATGCCATACTTTGTCAAAAGCCTGAGATATGTCTAGAAAAGCAGCCGAACAATATCTTTTGGCATTTAGGTCAGCGTTTATTTTGTTTACAAGTCTATGCACTTGTTCTACAGTCCCATGCTTATTGCGAAAGCCAAACTGGTGTTCTGGAACAATTTTTCTTTTAAATTAAGCAACCTGAAAAATATTTTTTACATTCAAAGTTTGCCATAAAAGAATAAAAGTTATTTAAATGCCTAATAAAAAACATTTAGGTAAAATATTCAAAAGGTAACAGCGATTGGTTTAATATTGGAACGCACGGTTCTGCGTCTCATCTCTACCATTCTCACGGCGCCGCCATTATTATTGTTATTATTGTTATATCTTCGCGAACTCCCGCACCAACTAATGGCCGCCGTAAACATCTCCGGAGAGTATTAAAGGAGCATTACTCGTCGGGCACAAAGCGGGCGGCGTGCGTGCCGCCCCATTCCTGGCAAAGCTCCGCTCCATAAATTAATCGGTTCCCTTTAAGTTATGGCGGCAATTAACCTCGGTCCGCTGCCCCATCGATGGGCGTAAATCACCCCGCGACGATCTCGCAGTCGGTACTCAACCGTCGCCGCCAAGAGGCCGAATGTAGAACGCTCGTCCGTTCGATGATCTGAACGATATACTCAAAAAGAGAAGTGAAGTGAGAGAGCGGGAAGTGACTTAATTTACCATATACGCTAGAGCTGACTCATTCTTTTCAATATCTAATGTATATTCGTTATGCGTTCCTAATCTCTTAATCTGATTATGATGAAACTTGGATTGTTCTAGATACGACCGCGAAGGTTCCTAGTCTAAAAATTATGCGTAAATAAAAAAGGTTTTTAATTAGTATTTTTACTATAAAAATTGATCTGATAATTTGATAAATGTAAGACAATATGCAAATGTGTAAGACAGTTTCGCAAAATTTTTAAATAGTTATTGATCAAATGTCAAGAAAGTGTCACTATATAGAGAGAAAATTCAATAGGATTCTCTGATGAAAAGTTGCGCTACTTCCAATATCTAAATATATAATAATAATAATTAGTAACTTAAATAAAATTAATTTAGTTTCTGAAAAAAATTTAACAAACGAAACTCAATAAAAAACTATATATATATATATATATATATATATATATATATATATATATATATATATATATATATATATATATATATATATATATATATATATATTGTTACAGTCTGGGGCATGAGATATTGCCTTGCTTATCAACAACTTGTCAATCTACCGGGTTACTCATAATTGAATGCAAACAAAAATGACAATTAATTTGGTTTGTTCGTGTAGGAACATCTGGAACTGAAACTAGAGAGTCAAGGTAGAACTCCTGGTAATACATCCTCCATCAGTAAAGTAGTGAAGTACTGAATAGCTTTGCACTACCTCATGTCAAATTCCTCGTATATTCAACAAACGAAATACTAAAAGAATAGCTCCTGAATGCCAGCCTTTTAAAAGAGGATTATTCGCTTCATTAAGAGATCTCTTGTATACAAATACTATCTTAATTAATAGTCTTATTCGAAAGCTTATTCTAAGGTTTGTAAATGTCCAATAATCAGATCAGATGGTGTTTACGTCAGAAACGTTTTAGTCTACGCACTTCACAATCGCATATTTAGCTAATTAGCGAGTACATTGGGATGCAGTGACACTCTTTCGAATTACTTCACACAAACACGTTGACTACACTCGTTGGAGATTCTATAGGAATATCTCGTTGTATCACTTCATTTGAAACATAGTACGGAGCATCAATAATGGCACGCAGCACTTTGTTTTGGAGCCGTTGAATGATGGATATATTAGATTTGCTAGCAGTACGCCATAATTGGATTCCATATGACCAAATAGGTATATAGTATATACTCATACCAATATAGCATAGACTCATACAGCAATACCTTGTTATCTAATTTCTGAAATGAAAAAATAAATTATTTCAATGATTGCTACAACGAATAAACTTATCCCTACTTACAATAACCAAGGACAACGTAACGACCATAGATTTCTTTCATACTTAATTCAGTCATTTTGGGATTTTTAATATTATCAACAATTTTTTTAATGACAGCTGGATACTTCTTCAAACGAAAACGATGCTGCATTTCTTTACTATCTATCCAGTTGCTGAATACTTCCTACACCCAATACTTCCTAAAGACACTGCCACATCTACAAAACAGTTGGTCTTCATTGTCCCCTCGTACGTTTTAACACAATTGCACTCTCATCGCCTTGTATTGGTATTGTCAGCATTGAATCATGATCAGACATCCAGAAAGCTTCATTCACTTACTGTCACATTTTGACCCACTATTCAAGTCAATAACTAAGCTGTTAATTTCCAAACAAACACTAGTTCACAGTTCAATCATTTGTCAATTTCTTCTTCTGTGTTTCTAATGCGGTTCCTCCAACCCGAAAGGTGTAATAAAAAGACTGAGGGTGTTATTGTAGAAAATCCATTCCACATATCGAAACAGTTCTTGCTTGTATATTTTTCTCAACCTTTATCTATATCCCAACCATATCCCTTTTAGTTGTTCTTTGCCACGTCATATAACAACCCGATTTGATTGAATACTCACTGATAGGGAAGACGTTACACTCTTTGGCCATATTGTTCAGATATCTGAACTACTGTGTATTTATCAGGCCTATTAGTAGAAAAGTAAATTACATAAAACCCAATCAAAAATTTAATTTATATTTATCAAATAACAATTCGAAATAGTTCACTCTTTAACATTGTATCTTTATAATTTAATTTATGTTTTTACAAGTTTCATGCAAGTTTTTTTCCATTTATGCAAGTTTCCAGCGTGATTAACTATATATCTGCAATGAATTATTAAAAAATTATATGATTTATAAAGTCTAATGAAATGTTATTCCAACTTTTACCTTTTTCCATCAACTTTCGTTGTCCTTACAGTCCTTTTATTAGCATCTTGCCAAAGGTCTCCTAAAGTTCAGTATACAAATCGAAATAACAAGTCACCTTTAATTTTATTATATGCTTTTAAAAATTGTATTATTTTAGAAGCAATATCTGGAAGTAGCGTTGGACCTCTGCGTGGGTTACCTTTATACTATTTAAATCCTATCTTTCCTGTGTTTGATGTGATAACTTAAATCCCTCGAATAGCTGCATATACCACCAAGTTTTCCATGAATCCTTTCGATACAAACAGTTATCTCTGAAATAAATGTATTAAATTATTTTTATATTAAAAAACTTCTCACCGTTTTTATACATTTCATAAATTTAATCTTGAATAGACTAAGATCAATGTATGTAGGTACTTTATTTTCAGTGAATCCAAAATTATATTGTTTTACTTTTCTTGAAATATTGTTGCACAGTGGTGGAAAAAATCCTAACAAGAGCATCAACAAAGTCTGTAATAAAGAGCTTTCAAAACATGAATTAAGTTTTGCAGAAACTATGCTAAAAACTGAAGTACTTCAACTTGTTACTAGGTAAATATTAATGAAATGGTTTCATTGCGTTTTTTGTAATTTACTTTTATTAGAAACAAGCCCGAAAAAAGATATGCCGTAGATCAGAGATGGCTAAACAATATTAAAAGCATTACGACGTCTTTCCTATCACTGTATATTCAATCTAATGAAGTTAATATGGGGGTAGCAAAGAATTATTATAATAGACATGCTGGTCGAGAAGGATATTCTATCAAGAATTGTTTGGGTATGTGGAAGGATGCATTGTCGACCTTAACACCTTCGGTTTGGATGATAAGACCTCGATAAGACATACAGAGGAAGAAATTGATAAATGATGGAATCATGAGCATGTTGTCGACAGATTGGAAGTTAACAGTTTAGTGATGGAGTCGGACAGTGACTCAGAAAGTGACTGTAACTTCCAGGATATGTGATAACGTTGTGCACTGCTGGAAATTCCTAAGTAGAGTGATGAGAGTGGAAAAAATTAAGGTATGCACATTATTAATAGAGTATAACTGTAGACAATGGTATTTTAGGATGTGAAAGATTTGTGTGAATAGATATGATTTTAATTGCTCAGAATTATACATGAGCATTAGGTTAGAATGTATGAGGAGAGGATGAATACTAACTTTTATAGATAGGCATAATTCAGTGATTACTATTTCAACAATGGTGCACACCGGTAGTAACTGAAGAAATAAAAATACAGTGATATCAAGATGACTTAACAAGTAAACACACCATCGAAACAAGAACTAAAGGTAAAAAAGTAAATATGCTCTCTAATCAATGTAAAATACATTTATATAAAATTGTTAATTAGTTTGATTAGGCGTCCAAGGGCATACCACTATATAAAATAATGCGCCTAGAACTCTATTTAATGGGTGGTGTAGAAAAAAGTTCAATGTAAATATAATAAAACAACTCTAACATACAAACTATTTTACATGTATTCTTAATTGTAGTTTTAATACCTCCGATAATATATGCTTTAGATGTACTATAATGTTAAAATAAACTATATAGGTTTGAAAACGTTTTTGTATCATTATTTAATTTAAATTAGAATTTTGTTATATGTCAAAGCCAAAACGAACTAAAACTTAACATTGCGACGTTTTGACGTCCCAAATTTAGATGACGTATGTACAAAATAACTTTGAATAGACTATATATAAGCTGCCGAAGAATGGTTCATAAAGTTACCTTCTCTAAACCATTTACAAAATTGTAGAAATTTCAAATTTGTAATTTAGCTTAACATTTATAAAAATATCGTGTCGTTCGTTTTATTTTTTGTCTCGTTGCATTACCGCTGCGCATCGACTGACCCGCAGTTTTCTGACTCCAATCTCTATAGATAGAAACCGCTTCCTGCTTATCTGATAAACTACCGAGGCGTTTTTGCTCCGAACCCAAAATTAAAAAATCGTCTCCGCACGATCCGCCGCGACTGTCTGATTTATGTGTTCGCCGCCCGTCAGAGGTCCCCGCCGTTACTGCTGCCCGTTCCTACTCCTGCTTCTGAGCTGGCTTGCCCAACTTGCGTCGTGAAAATGGCGGTGGTCGAACGCCAGCGTCCGCGTACTATATAAATATCGGCATTTTTTCAGTCCGGTAAACTTATGGACCATAGACACGAGAGCGAGGTACATTTTGAATTCTTTTCCTCCTCGATTAAAGACAACCTTTTTCCGTCCGACTTTCTAACGGTATAAAATTCATGACTGCATTCAATTCCGGCACAGGCAGTTAGTTTCGTACGACCGGAGTCTGGACCACGACGGAATCGCCCATTTTTCCACGGCGAACGACGCTGGAGACGGCTTATCGTGCAACGCGCCGTCCCAAAACGGTTTTGCACCCGGGTCATGGCACAAAGTCAGTGGAACCTCGCTACTGGTACACTGGAGCTTTAGGGCCCGTCGTTAAAATGAAGTTCGGCCGTTAGTTCTTAGTCTCGTCGAAGAAACGTTTAAATTTGCGTTCAGCAGAATAAGATAATTCTCTAAAGGAAACCAGTTACATTTATCTAGGACGGTTTATCCTTGTAAGTCTGAAGATAAGACTCATTCACTTTATATACTTTTAACTTGAAATATGCATTAAACATATTGCAATTTTAAGTGACTTCTTCCATTTTTTTTTGGACAAACTAAGAAAAGTCAAAGTTCTATTATTTTATTAATAAATAATAAAATAATATTTTAAAAATAATTACTTAATGTTTCTCAATTAGTGCTATTTTAACGTAAGTCCTACTTATCAAAATTGAAAGTTATTCTTTTTAATTAAATTTCTAAGATCTCTCAGAACTAGTTTCAACTACTGATTCTATTACGGATTATTTATGGTCAGAGCTTAATAATGATACATTTTTAAGTTTAGACACACCTTTTAAGAATATCCTGTAAGTATTAAGTAATTGATGCATCTAATGCTAATATACTTTAACAAATAATTAACAAGATTGCATTATTAAACCACATATAATGATTAATTCATCAGAGAGTTTAAAATACATTATTTTGGTCAGCTTCTTGGTGTTCATAATAAGTCACCTTGTGTTTTAATAAATATAAAAAAAATAAATATACAAATGTTTACGTTTGCTTTTCCCTTACAATACAATAATGTTTAAGAATTGATGTTTAGGTGGCAAGAAGCTACTACAATACAAGCCCTGAGCTATAAGTTTTTGTTGCGCCTTAATCCAACAGAGGAGTTTGCAATTCCGGATCTTCAAACTTTCAAGGCTGTCCAGTGCCATACATGTCACTAAAATCGATTCTAAAACAATTGCATCAGTAATGGTATATTGCGAAGAATATACACCCAAACGTATTGTTTGTCAGTTTTTAGTGTATACTCAGTTATTTTGAGAGTTTATTTAACTTGCCATTCAGTATTTTGAAACCTTAATTCCGATTCAGTGAAAATCAAAGAAAATATTTAAAATTGAAACATAATTTAAAGCTCAAAATTAAGTTATATAGCTCATTCAATGGAACAGTGAACTCATATAATTTAAAAGCATGACATCAAAACGTCCTGATATTGTCGCATCATCATTTTTTGCTTTGACATATAAGAACATTTTAATGTGCATGAATTAATGAATAATATATCTTATATATTATCGAGAGTTTTTTATGTACTGGTGTCCCCTGAAGACGTATAAACTTAATTAACAATTGTATATACAACTAATACATTTTACTTCATTAGAGAGCATATTTACTTTCGCACGTTTAGTTCTTATTTCCTTGTAAAGTCGGCCTGTGTCTAAATTCCGTTACTTGTCTACATTTTTCATGAAAAAATTGAATTTAAACCCTACGTTATCTCTAATGCATCTGTCATATCTAGAAAACAGTATTAATTTAGTACTCATTCCCTCCTCATATATTCTAACCAAATGTTAATATGCCAACCAAATTTTAACCAAATTCAGTATAGTCTGAATAACTACACCCATATCTATGTACACATATTTTTGACACTCAATAACACGATTTTCTATAATTATCTTATCTGTCTTGGTAATTGTTAACATTAGATCATAATCCCGTATCCGGAAAGTTTTATTCAATCACCTTCTGAGTCACTATTAGAGTCAATAACTAAGCTGTTAATTTCCAATTTATCTAACCTTTTTTCAATGTATGTAACACTATTGGTAACACGAAATGATGGCATTTGTCAATATCTTCTTCAGTGAGTCTGATCCAGTTCATCAAAACCCAAAGTGTTATTGTAAACATTGCGTCTTTCCACATATTCAAATGTCATTCTAACTTTTACCTTTTTCAATTCACTTATGTTGTCTACGCTAATTTTATTATCGTCTTGCCATTAGTGGTATAATGTTCCATTTTTATATATCTCATCTAAATACACATATTGAGATAATAGGTCTGTAATTTCATTATATGATTTTAGAAACTGTATTATATTAATAGCAATATCTGTAATTTCCATTAGATCTATTCATGGGTTATCTTTCAGACATTTAAATCCTCTGTTTCTCAACAGTGTATGAAGGGTGTCTTACATTCCTTAAAAATCTGCATACCTCTAATTTTTCTTTGGGTACTTTCCAGTATTAATAGTTTTCTCTAAAATAATTGTATTAAGTTATGTTTATATTGAAAAAAAAAATCGAATTTCTTTTCGTTGAATGAAAGACTATATTGTTTTTAATTTTTCGATCGCTAATATTCAGTGCAGCGGCAACAGCATTGTATTTTTTTTTACTAGAACAAAATGAGAAGGAAAAATACCATCTGATTTTAAAAGGAATTTACAAATTGCGACAGGCAATACATTAATCATCTTGATGATGTAAGTTCACTGTTATTTTAAATAGACTATACGTCTAATGATTAATTCGTGATAGATTTTAATATGAGATGGTAAGGACTTGTGCAATGTTTGTCAATGTGCATTTCTTCTGAACCGCCCTCGTAGGGTAACTTTTTATAAGAGGCGACCACCCACCGCCCTTTTCAAAATGCATCGGCCGTGGAATCCGTGACCGTTCTAGTAAAATCGATAGTTCCATCCGAGGCGAACGGTCGAAATTTGCGAGGCTGCACTCGATCCCGTCCCCGCTCGTTAATTTCGTACGAGCCCGGCTGAGAGCCGGGTCTGAATGGGCCATTCTGCGACGACGAACGACGCCCGAGACGCCTTATCTCGCGCCGCGACGTCCCGAAACGACTTTGCGCCAGAGCGACGTGCACAAAAACCGTCGAAATTCAACGATACGCGCGGCGCTGCCGACGGTTTACGAGGGAGCGCCAAGTTTAAATCGATAATCACCCACCGAAAAATCGAACACAGTTTTGGAAACGTTAATGCAAATGCTACGTTTCCAAAACCATGAAGAGATTATGGCTAGAATCACGACTTACTTGCTTTACTCTTCCTTTGTATTTGGTTCAGTTACAGTTAATTCCAATTCATTGAGAGCAAGATCTAATAACTTCTTATTGAAGCTATAAAAAAGTTTCAAGTTGTAGTAGTGTAGTTGTACTAGTGTAGACTGTTTTCTAATGTCATTCAAATTCTATATCTGAAAACGGCACATCTTCTAAGGCAGCATACTTATTCTAGACATCGCTGAGTACAGGATACAAGTTATTTTGTATAATCTAGGTGTAGAATATAAATAAAATCCTTAATTTCAAAATAATAAAAAACTAATTACACAAAACATATTTAATACAATCTCCCTGAACTTGTCATTCATTTTTGTCTTAGATCTCATAATCTTATTTTATAACTTATCATTTCTCTCTCTTAACTTATATGTTATTGTTATCACAACAAAAATAGTTAAATATAAAAAGTCCAAAAAAAATTAGTTGGTTAAATACCATATTCGTATTTGTATTTTAATTGCGTATTTTAATTACGAATGGTAAATCAGTGATGAAACATTTTAGCTGTTTTTATGCACTAATTCTATTAACTAAATGTTTCTCAGCGTCTATTTAGCTCATCTGGTCTGACCCATGAATTTTTGCGCTTGGTATTATTGTAGTATACCCACTTGTTACCACTAATCCTATCATGTCACAGGTGTCATAGTATATTCAATCAGTTCTTGTGCGGACAGTTGATTCATCAATAGTTAGGTTGTCATTTATAAAGTTTGAGGTAGCTTTTCGTCCAATAAACATTACGTTGTCTTCAAACTGTTCTGTCCCTCGAGATTGTTCTTTGTCATTAATTGGTTTTGATCACCGCTTCTAAATAGCTTTAAACGAAACCGAAAACCGATAATATGACCAAGCAGCATCATCAAGTGTTTGGTCTTCGGCTCCAGATTTGTTTAAATCAAACAACGAAAACGTTGAACATAGTTAAATCGATAAACCTCGGATAATACCTGGGTCTCCAGTTCAACCGCAGGTTCCAGTGGTCAGCCCAAATCCAGCACGAGATCTGCAAAGGCAATGGCGTGTACAGTCTACTCTTCCCACTCCGCTGCAGAAAACTCGCAATCCCCAGAAAGCGACTCTGTATAAGATGCTAGTCCGTTCAGTCTGCTTCCACGGAGCACAGGTGTGATACAGGTACCTCTCCGAGACACAACTTGCACTTCTTCAAGTGTTCCAATCCAAAAAAGTCCTCGCGTTACTCAATGCTCCATGGTCTATGAGGAACGTGAACACTCACCTCGAGTCAGGCATCCTGTTCGTGAAAACATGCTCAGTGTAAGGTTCTTCCTAGGCGCCTTAGAACACGACAACATCTTGATAAACTCCCTACCCATCCACAAACCTCCGTAGATAACCTACAAAAATCCCAGTCGGAACCCAGGGTGTCTGTCGCCCGCAAAACACTTCATTATCCCGAACCCGAAGCTACATCAGCAAAAGACTCTTTGGTTCTAGTTGGTCATTCTGGAACAAGAAACAAAAAGTTGAACATAGAAGATGCAATTTTCAGAGTTTTATTTTTAACTTCTGTGTACTCTCTGAATAACTAACAGTTAGGTTGGTTTATTTTATTAGTTTACAAATAGATATCGTTAACCAAAATACACTATACTGGTTAAGAACCAATAGTTTTCTACATTTATAATATCTATTCTTGTCAAAATCGCCACTATGTGTCAGTTACGAGGGATGCTTCCTTAGTAAATCTCAGACCTTATACAAATTAATTCCTTCATGCTATTACACTCAACAATGTATATATTAAATTTTTGTTCAAAATGTAAATTACTAAAGAACAAACTACCGATCTCATTAATTTGCAGGACTCCGAGCTGATGTTTTAATAGATACATCGATAACGTCTTTTTTGCAGACGTCGACGAACTGGATGGTGTTTCTCACGAAATATATCGGTAATTCAGCCTGCTGTCGTTTAGTCAGTTTATTGCGGGAACAACCGTGCCCTCGCAAGAATTTCCACTCGGCTTCTTGATGTGGGTGCAGTAAAAAATCACGATTTCTAACTCGGCGCTCGCCGTAAATCTCTCCGGGGCAGCTGCTGCCGACGACCGACCGTCTCCTTGCGTACAGAATGAACACTTTTTCCCGCTGAGATTAACTGTACGAAATCGTACACAGAATATGTCGCGAAATCGTTATTCTGTTATTCTATTTGAGATTTTTCACATCCGAAATGTATGTTAAGTTATACTACATTTTTTAAAAAACTCGAGGAACACAGTCACGGAATTAAATATTAAACGCCGTCATAGTCTTTTTTTTTTACCCTTAGTGGTTCAACCATCTACTCGGTGGATAATAAGTATTTCTTATGATAATTATTATATAAATAACAAGTCAATTGAAAAGTCCCCGACCTACCAGAGTAAAACACATTTTATTGGCAAAATTAGTTTTTTTTATTCAACACTATTCCCTTCAATGGTAATACACTGATTATAGCGATCCTCCAACCTTTCGATACCATTTTTTTAGTACGATTTTTCCTTTGCTTCAAAATATATCTCAGTTTCGGAGATCACCTCTTCATTCGACGAAAATTTCTTCCCAGTGAGCATTCTCTTGAGATCTAAGAACAGGCTGGGGGTCAGATCTTGAGAATACGGTGGATGAGGAAGCAGTTCGAAGCCCAATTCATGGATTTTTGTCATCGTTTTCACTGATTTGTGACACGGTATATTGTCTTGGTGAAACAGCATTTTCTTTTCCTTCAAATGTGGCCGTCTTTCGGCGATTTCGTCCTTTAAACGGTCCAATAACGCTATGTAATAGTCGCTGTTGATGGTCCTTCCTTTTTCAAGGTAATCTATGAAAATTATTCCATGCGCATCCCAAAATACAAACGCCATAACCGGACTGTTGCGTTTTCCCACGCTTTGGAGCGGGTTCATCGTGTGCAGTCCACTCGAATGACTATCAATTGGACTTCGGAGTGAAATAATGGGGCCATGTTTCATCCATTGTCATATATCGACGCAAAAAGTCGGGTTTTCTACGCTTGATCATCTTCAAACACTGCTCCGAATCATTAACTCGTCGTTGTGTTCGGTAGACGACAGTAAAACACCTCGACATCCAAGCCTATACAAATTTCTATTGGCTAGGACTGCACATGCCCACTTGGTCTATTCTAACCTAACAGTTTTCATAAATCGCCTCCTTTTCTGCTACGCATTTCGTACCACAGTCTTAGTTGTGGTTAGATGTCATTTTTAGGTTAATTCTGTATTTAGATTTTGTTGAGGTAATATTGCATAGGCAAAATTAGCAGCAGATAATGCGAAAAAAAGTGTATAGGGTATGAATTATTAGTAAAATATTATCATGTTATAACACTAATGCTGTAGATTGTTATGGAACAAAGGATATCTTAAATAATATGGAAACAAAACTTATTTGAAGATTATAGTAAAGGTAAGAATGAAATATGGTCGTGTTTGTATACGTTTTCTGTCTATTTGTTATTATATTTATATCTTTCTGATATTACAGATATTTCAAAAGAAGAAAAAAGCTATAACGAAGCTAACGAAGTATCATGAATTTTCAGCATATTAATAGAAAGTGGTTGGTATAAATTGATAACATAGTATTTGAAGCTTTATGATTTATTATTTCTTTTGGTTTATATAACTCCTCGGAGCAGATAAATAATGACCAAATATTGCAAAAGGAAGAATATATATTAAAGGAACCATAACAAAAAATATAGCAGGTTATTCGTATGTATAGTTCTTTATTATATTTAGATTGAACTCTTCTCCACACCACCGATGAGGTAGAGTTCCATGCACGTTTTTTTTTATTTTGTGGTGGTGCCCTTGTTGGCCTAATCCACCTTTCCAAGTATTCATTAATATTCCTAACTGATATTTACTGCTAGAAATAAGAAAAACAATGAAATAATCCATCGCACTTTAAGTAAAACATATTTATTTTTTTACATTTAAGTGCTGGAAAGTATTGCTGTTTCCTTCTTTTGTTTTCCTTTTGAATCACTTTTTTGTTGAAATCTCTGAAGCATAACCTCTCTGGTCTTAAGTATTTGGCTTTGTGATTGTTGATCTATTAATTTCAAAGTGTTAATTATACAGAAAACTCTGTTGTCAAAAATCATTTTCTGTCATTGGTTCTTCGGCTTCTCCCTGTGTATATTTTTCTTGCAAGATTCTTCTAGTTTCTTCTTTGTCCTGTGATTTAATAACCGAACGTTCTCCTAGATCACTTGCTACATTATCTGCAAAAGAATTAGTGTCCATTTTCTTCTCATATATACGTATTAAATGCACATGCTTGCACAGAGTATTCTTGATCCTATACTCTGTATCGTATACTATTTCAATTTTTCTTCCATTATTCTAATCATAAAACCCACAGTAAAATCTTCTTTTTTTGGAATACTATGCATTTCACCTATTACAACGACCATACTCACATAAAGCACAATTATAAGACAAATGTATAATATTACCTTTTTCGTTTATAAATTGATGCAAAAATGTTTCCATTTACATTCCATTCTTTTTATTTTTAAATCAACAGCAATCATTTCATTAGGACCTCTAACTGAATTGATGTTGTGTTTTTTTATTAAATAAGATAGATTATCTTTATTAATAATATTTATCCTCTACATTTGTGGAGTATATATTTACTTCCGTCTGACAAAATTTTATCTGTTGTTACACCAGATTTCAATTTTTCAATAATTTTTCAACATTTTTCTCAGATTTCAGAACATACCTTTACAATAATCTTCAAATAAGTTCTGTTTCCATATTATTTAACGTATCCTTTGTTCCATAATAATCTACAAAATTAGTCTTATAAAATGATAATATTTTACTAATAATTCATACCTTATACACTTATTTTCGCATTATCTGCTGCTAATTTTGCCTATGAAATAATTATATTACCTCAACAAAATGTAAATACAAAATTAACCTAAAAATGACACACTAATCTAACCACAACTAAGACTGTGATACGAAATGCGTGGTAGAAAAGGACGCGAGTTGTGAAAACTGTCAGGTTAGATTAGAACAAGTGCGCATGTGCAGTCCTAGCCAATAGAAACTTGTATAGGCATGGATGGCGAGGTCTTTTACTGTCGTCTGTTTTTGGTAAACAGTGAGCTCGCGCGGCACCCCTTTTGCACAGAGCTTTCTCAAACTGTTGATGGTTTATTTTCCTGGGGCAGTGTCCGAAAACTCGGCATCAGGCCAAGTTTTTGCTTCAACTGTGTTATTTTCCTTCAAAAAGCAACATTTTATCAACACGCGAAATTCCTTTTTATCCATTTTTTTCACAATAACAAAAACTGCTTCACTCAAAATGTTATAATTCACAAAATAATGATCCGACAGCTGTCAAATTTATACACGCATCTTCTGAAGGTTGGGGCTAACTAATAAGCAAATGAATTTAATTCTAGTAGCGCCATCTATGTGTCAGGCCGGAGATTTTTCAATTGACCTGTTATTTTAGAATATCGTTTAAAACCCGTTGGTTTGAAATATATGTTATTTTAATGTCAGACATTATATGTTAACATTACTATATATTAATACAAACCATCACGTTGTTGTTAAACAAACGATACACAAAAATGTTGAAACGAAAAAGCAGCAAATTAATTGTAGAAAAACGCCAGGTACTGAACGTGGTCCGCAAAAAATCTCAATTTCGCATCGACAGAAAAAGACATCTCTCGCGAACGTAATTTGCGAAGGTGTGCAGCTTTAATCAGACACGCAGAGGCTGCTGCAGTGCAGGAATTTTATGCAGGAGCCCGGGGCTTATCGGACGGACGATGCGTTGGCCAGAGGCCGTTGCGGAACGCGTCGAGCAATGCAAATTTCGACACAGAAATTCGTGTTTTCGGATTGTATCTCGCTCGCGACTTTTTTTGTTCCCCTCTTCGTGTTTTCGATTTCTTTCTCACAGCCGCAGTCGCGACCAGATGTGATTTATTACCCGCACGGAAAGAAGAGATTGAGAGAGAGCATTGTAGAACTTTATAAATGTACGACCAGTACGTTACCTCTATAAAAAAAAAGGTTTACGTAAATCCTTTATTTTGAAAAATATGTTTTCTATATGTTTTTTAATTGGAATTTATTCAAAAATTAAATTAGAGTTATATACTAGGTTCTTAAAATGGCTTTTATTGATAAAAGTTAGTACAATAAGTATAAATCAAAATATTTATCATTTTCTACATTTTTTAAAACTTTTTGGTAACATGATAATACCGTGTCAAAATAATGATGTTGATTTAGCCATAGATTCATAAATTCATTATCATGAATCTTTCTTCCAGCATCTCAACAATGTGTAAGACAGGATGCCTCATTCTCTCAGTGTATTTTAAGTTTGGTTGCCAAAGGTTGTTGTGCAAGAGGATGACTTTCCGTCTTACTCGTTATTGATGTTTTTTTTTTTTGAAACAATATCACGTTTGATTTTATTAATTGATGGTACTAAACATCTGTAGTAATAATTTAATTCGGTTTTATCAGCTCGTGATACACTACTTCCTGCTGCAGATTCCACTTCCACTGCGATGTCTATATGTATAGCTCTCCTGGACTAATCCATGACTTTTGCGCTTGAGATTGTTTTAGTTAATATGGTTTACGTCGTCAGTCACTTTTTTCTAAGCAATAAAAACCGTGGTATTAAAAAGTTTAAAATGGTATTTTCACTTAATTCGCATGGAAGCGATTTTACATTCCTTTGGATTTTTTCTATCGCATGTAAACGTCTAAAAAGAGTTAATTCGTCAACTTCTAAGCTGTTTGAAATTGATTTTTGGCCAATAAACCTTGCAATTCTTTCTATTCGAACTTTATTGGTTTTCCAAGCCATTCTTTGCCATTGACACCAAAATATGCAGTTTTTAATAGTTGAAACAAAAAGCGACAAGTGGATTATGATGGAGCAAAGTTGCCATAAGTTTTAGAAAGATTTTAATAGGCTTTGATATCATAATTCCTAATTTCAAACAACAGTAATGAAAATCAAAAACATTATCTTGAACATTCCATGATTCGCGTACTTATACACAGAATTACTCAATAATGCTAAAAGATACTATGTATTATTATTATAAAAATACCAAAACCGTTGAATGTAATAACATAATGTCAATTGAAAAGTCCCCGGTCTGACACATAGATTGCCCTATTAGAATTAAATCTATATGTTTATTAGTTAACTCTAATCCTCAAAAGATGCGTCTATAAATTTGATAAAAATGTATAGTAAGGAATTTCGCGTGTTGATAAAATATTGCTTTTTGAAGAGAAAAAATACAGTTAAAGCAAAAACTTGGCTTGATGCTGAGTTTCCGGACACTGCCCCAGGAAAAGCAACCATCAAGGATTGGTATGCTAAGCTAAGACGTGGTGAAATGAGCACCGAAGACGATGAACGCAGTGGACGCTCAAAAGAGGTTGTTACTGACGAAAATATTTAAAAAATTCACAAAATGATTTTGAATGGCCGCAAATTGAAATTAAATGAAATAGCACACATTCTAAAGATATCAACTGAACGTGTACATCATATAATTCACGAATATTTGGGTATAAGAAAGCTCCGTGCAAATTGGTTGCCGCGCGAGCTCACTTTTGACCAAAAACAACGACGAGTTGATTATTCCGAGCAGTGTTTCAAGATGATCAAGCGTAATAAAGCCGAGTTCTTCCGTCCATATGTGACAATGTATTAAACATTGCTCCATCATTTCACTCCGAAGTCCAATAGACAGTCATTCGAGTGGACTGCACACGATGAACCCTCTCCAAAGCATGGGAAAAGGCAACAGTCGTCTGGCTACCTTTTCATTGACTACCTTGAAAAAGGAAGGACCATCAACAGTGACTATTACATAGCGTTATTAGACCGTTTGAAGGACGAAATCGCCGAAAAACGGCCGCAATTGAAGAGAAAGGAAGTGTTGCTTCATCAAGACAGTGCACATCCACCGTATTCTCCAGATCTGGCCCTCAGTGACTAAATCCTGTTCTCAGACCTCAAAAAAATCGCGCCGGGAAGAAATTTTCGTCGAATGAAGAGGTGATCGCCGAAATTGAGGCCTATTTTAAAGCAAAGGACAAATCGTACTTCTAAAATGGAATCGAAAAGTTGGAGGGTCGCTATTATCAGTGTATTACCCTTGAAGGGAATTATGTTGAATAAAAAAAAACTAATTTTGCCAAAAAAATTTGTTTTACTACGGTAGGCCAGGGACTTTTCAACTTACCTCTTATTTGTTTAGGTTTATACTTCGTATTTTCATTGTATATGGCAATATATGGAAAATCCAAACACTTAAAGCTATTAATGATAAGTTGTTCAAAGGTTGTGTTCAATAGTATACATCAACATGTTCTTTATGCTCTTGTTTTAATTTAATATGGAATTCATAATTAATTAACATATTCTGGATCACGAGGCTGAATGCACAATAGTTAACATATTCGTTAACGATGAAACAGAAATACGAACAAATGCAACTTTGTAAATTATTTTTAGGGAGGATTTTAACTATAAAGAGAATTGGGATCCAAAAATTGACCGAAAAATTGTTACATATTTTAAAAAGGTAAAATAATAAACTCAGATATTTATTTCCCAATAACAGTTTCGTTCTCGAACAGATAAACATAAAATACAAGCCATCAACTATCTTCAGGAAATGTTACTTTTCCTGTACTATAAAAGGTGAAATGCTCTTAATTATAAATTATCCAATCACTTTCTAGAAGTCATTGAGCACCGTTTGAAACTTACGATAAACGTACTCCATTAAAACGAATATATTTTAAATAATTTCAAAGTACAAGTGATGATCTCGATAGCGTTGCAATTACAAGAATCCAACGCCGATTGTAATTTTTAAAACTCTAAAATTTAATTAAAAATGAAATGATACACCTGCCTAGAGTATATATAAAGTGTTGATTGTTTCTTGATTGTTTCTTAACATCCTCTCTAAAAGCATCTTTCTACATTATATATGCAACTTCTGTAATTTTAATAAAAAATTTAATTATGAGGGTCACTAAAAATCAGACTTAGCAAAAATATGGCATTTTAATATTAAATTAGTACATTTTTGTAATAATTTTTATTTTCTAATTTATGAAAAAATAACTAGTACTATCATTCGTCTATTCTGTTCTATAACTGGAAATATACCATTACAACCTCTCGTATCAATCCCTTTTTTATATTAATACTCTTACTTTTGGTAGCTTCTCTATAATTACAGCAGATTTCATAACTTTTTATGTTTGTTTAACTATATTTTGAGTTTCTAGCAAACCATTCTTTCTAGGACCATTCTACATATACCCTCATTACAAAATACAATTGCAGCGTTAAGAAGGTACATTTTTAATGACTTGCTCTATAGGGATGCAAAACTAAAATGAAAATCAAATCAGCTGAAACCAGCTTTATACCATTAACAAAGTTTTACAAAGGCCATAGAAAATACTAATTTTTTTTTCAATATACTCAAGACTTTTCCTATTAATATCAATTAATTTAATTTTAAATTTTTTAATCAACTGTTTCATTTTGAACAGTTGTTGAACGTATACAGTCAAATTCATTCATTGAACAAGTTCGAACAGCTTATATTAGTTCACGAAATTTTTTTCCAATATTATCTTTTATTGATATCTTAATGATTAACTGGCCAGGATTAATGCCACTTCATAACTGTACTACAATCCCGTCTTCTATACGTAGGTCTAACCTTGCACAAGGCGTCAACAAAACAAGTTTATTATCAAAAAACCCGATTGTGTTCAACGAACTTGACGTAGCATAAAAAATAACAAAAGATATCAATATAGAAGAATCTATTAAATCACAAACAAATATGAGTAAACCGAACAAAGATAACATCACACACACACAAAAACTTCAAATACAGTTGTTGACTATTTATAGAAAATAAGACCAAAGAAAACCTAACCAATGACACGAGTACCATATGAGAAGAGGAATAGGACAGTGAAGAATATGATCAATGTATGAACATACTGATTCCAAATATAGAAATGTGAACAAATTGAGCCTGATGCGTTATATCTAGGCTTGATACAATGATCAACTCAATGATGAAGTTCTTACGATGAGTAGCATATTGCTCTCAAACGCTGCTATATTTCCATTTGAATATGCGCATGTATGGACACATGCGCGAAAGATTTAGTCTTGGGGCATCAAGATATCATCAAACATCTTTCTTGGCTAGTATAATCGCAATGAACCTTAACATAATTGAAACATTACTTATTATTATCTCCAACATCATTAAAAGAATGATCGGATCTTTAGATATAACACTGGGACAACATTCCATCGGAAACTATTGAGAGAATCTATGTATTTTTTCTACGTTGTGTTTAATAAGAAAGTGGTGGTTCAACACCTTATTAATATATAAATGTTGTATGTGTAAGAATAAAATATCTACATCTGGTAGTTGTAACAGTGGTCCTAACAATTTACAAAAATGTTCTTGTATCTGCAATTTTTTCAGTTTTTTTAAACTTATCTGACAAGGTGTATTTAGTGTAAGAAAATATAGAACGGCATTGTTGACGAATTACGTAGAGGGCGTGGTATCGAGACCGGGCGATTGGAATGCTGAGATGTACGCTTTTGGATATAAAGGCCAGCGCCTTGACTGGAAATGATATAGTTTCATAGAGTCTCTCGAAGTTGCAGTACCTTGCATATTATCAATATAGTGACCATTATAATGTTTTGTTGAATATTTGTATTTTATTTACCACGAAATAAAAGTATATCTTACAAATGTTATACTCAAAACAACAGTAAACTCACGTCATCAATATGGGCCTGTCGCAAATTGTAAACTAGATGTAGAGTCAGCCAATATTTTCCTTCTAATTTTACTCTATTTAAAAAGAGATAGAGTGCTATCTGACAAGTTCGAACATCTAACCGAATCAGCCTGAAAAAATCGTCCGGTTGTCAAACGTCTGCAAATTTTTTAAAAATATTAACTATAATAACTACAGCCTATAAACTACAAATTAGAGAACAACGTTATCTGAAAGCTTTGCTTGTTTTGATAAATTTTAATTCGCTCTTATTATTACTCTGATTTAAAATGCCGAAGCCAGACATAACAGATTGCGTTTCTAATAAATTAATTTGAAACGAGGTAATGGAATAAAAAGTTGCCAGTAAAATTATTTAAAAAGATAAGCATCTTTACTATTAATTATTCAGTTGCTGCGGTTTTTATTGCAGATATTTTTAACGCGTTGCAGCTGCACTGAATATTAGTATGGACAATGACACTAAAATATCTCAAAAAAAAGAAAAACATACTCTTAGTTTGACCAAAAGGAGACCGTTCTTATACTGAGAGGGTGACGAACCAAACACAGTTATATCTCTAGTTAGAACCTCTATCAAATATCAAATATATGACATGTATAAAACTTAATTTAATACAATTATTTCAGAGGAAACTATTAAATATGAAAAGTATTCATAGAAAGTTTAGAGATATGCAGCTCTTTGAGAGACGTAGAGCATCCTTTCATAGACTGTTAATTTTTTTACAAACCATATTATAAAATCAAGGAAGGCTAGAAGAGGTCCAATATATAATATACAATGGTCACTCATGCCAATAATAAAAAATAGTGTTAAATCAACAAAAGTTGACGAAAACGTTGGAATAAAAATTGATTAGCTTTTATTAGTAATAACTTTTTGTTAAAAATTCATTGCAAATACATTTTACTTTATGCCGCAAACAAGAATGGATATGAATGAATAACCCCTCTGGATTGGATGAACTCGATCAGGCACATTGAAGAAGAAATTGACAAATGATGGAATTGTGAACAAATAGATAGATTGAAAATTAAGACTGGGTGATCAGAATATACATGAGCATTTTGGTTAAAATGTGTGAGAAGAGAAAGAATACTGTTTTGCAGATATAGCAAATGCATTAGGGAGAATGAATTTATCATCCAGACATCTGGTTTTATCAATAAAGATGTATACAGGTAATAACATAACAAACTAAGAAAAATACAGTGATATCAAAATGACATTACAAGGAAACACTGTACTGAAGATAAAAGAACTAAGCGCAATAGGTAAATATGCTCTCCAATGAACGTAAAACATATTACTGGGAGAAATAATTGTTAATTACCTGGATTAGGCTTCCAGAAGATACCTAAAGGATACATAAAAAAACGTGCCCGGAACTCTAACTCATAGGTGGTATGGAAAAAAATGCAAATATAATAAAGCATCACTCTAACCTCCATAATATTATAACTGTATAAGTAATTGTAATCTTAAGTCTTTTGATAATATATACATTAGATGTACTGTAATGTTAAAATAAATCATATTTTATAACAGTACTTTTTAACAGAGTTTATGCGTCAACATTGCCACGTCTTGGTCACTAATTCAGATGACGTGAGTTTACCGTTATTTTGTTATATATTCTATATTATATTATATATTATTTTGTTATATTATATATATATATATATATATATATATATATATATATATATATATATACATGCGTGTGTGTAAATACGCAAAGATAAATAAAAGGAAAAACTTCATCGTAAACATCAGCATTGACCCCACGAACAATCGTACGCTATAAACGGCACATAAAGCGGCAACAACCACAGGAAAAAAATAAAGAAAAAGAAGAAGACGACGACGTAGGGAAAAAAAGGAAGAAGTAAACGATAAACTCGCGGCAATTTCCGTATGCACGCAGCAACATCCGCGGTCCTGCGCCAGTATATTATGTTGATATATTCTCTTTGCGTGTCGAACAACCAAATAAATAAAGAAACCGGCGAATAGGCCGTCCTTTTTCTTGCCCCGTTCACAAATCATATTCGCAGACGATACATTATTTTATGGAAACGTATATAAGCGTGCGCCTCGGTAGGCTTCCTATGAAGAAAAAAAACAAAATGATTTAACGGGATGTGAGTTAGATGCCCTCGAAGCGATGGAACAAAAAAAGTGTAACAAGAGACTCTATAACTAAATAAAGCTTCAGCGATCATCATCTTAATTAAGATATATTTATTCACGATATATGCAAACATTATGCAAGTACTATTCTAAAGTTAAAAACAAAGATATCATTTGTTTTGATTTGTTCAGATTATTATTCTGATCTTTTGATCTTCTAGACTACAAAAATAGGTTACTGTTGTAATGTAAAATAGCAAAATATGAGAACCGTGGTGATCTTCATTATGAATTACATTTTCCGGATAATTTTATCAACAAGAAATATTACTTGAGTATTGTGTGTCGTTTATTAATCAATCAAAGTTACAATATCTACCAAGAAAGGGAATTAAACTAACTAACTTGGTTTTAAGCAACATTTGACCTACATGCAACTTTTTATTGATTAATAATTATTATCCCAATTCCAGGAGAACTTCCAAGTGAAATAATATCTTATAGAGGTATTTCACTGCTGCTGGTACTAGCTAAGGTATTTGAAAAACTTCGTGCTAAGATTATAACAAATTATAGAAAGAAGAAAACTAAAGCCTGCCTATCATCGAATAATCATTCAAGTGACCAGGTGTAACATGTCAATTGAAAAATCTCCAGCCTACCATAGTAAAACACATTTTTTTGGCCAAATTATTTTTTTTATAAAACATAATTCCCTTCAAGGGTGATACACTGATTATAGCGACCCTCCAACTTTTCGATACCGTTTTTGTAGTACCATTTGTTCTTTGCTTCAAAATAGGCCTCAGTTTCGGCGATCAGTTTCATTCGACTAAAATTTCTACCTAGCGGGCATTCTTTTAATATCTGAGAACAGGAAATAGTCGCTGGGGGCCAAATCTGGATAATACGGTGAATCAGGATGTGACACGGTGCATTGTCTTGGTGAAACAGCACTTTCTTTTTCTTTAAATACGGCCGTTTTTCTTCATTTTCGTCCTTCAAACGGTCCAATAACGCTATGTAATAGGCGCTGTTGATGTTCATTCCTTTTTCAAGGTAGCCAATGAAAATTATTCCATGCCCATTCAAAAATACAGACGCCATAACCTTGCCAGGCGACTATTGCGTTTGCCCACGCTTTGGAGCAAGTTCATCCTGTACAGTCCACTCGGATGATTGTCTATTGGACTTCGGAGTGAAATGATGGAGCCATGTTTCATCCATTGTCAATTATCGACGCAAAAACTCGGGATTATTACGATTGATCATCTTCAAACACTGCTCCGAATCATCAACTCATCGTTGTTTTTAGTCAAAAGTGAGCTCGCGTCGAACCTACTGTGCACAAAGCTTTCTCATACTCAAATATTCGTGAATGATATGACGTACACGTTCAGTTGATATCTTTAGAGTGTCTGCTATTTCGTTCAATTTCAAGTTACGGTAATTCAAAATCATTTTGTGGATTTTTTAATGTTTTCGTCGGTAACAACCTCTTTTTGGCGTCCACTGCGTTCATCGTCTTCGGTGGCCATTTCACCACGTCTAGCAAACAGCTGTCAAATTTATACACGCATCTTTTGAGGATTAGGGCTAACTAAAAAACACGAGGATTTAATTCTAGTAACGCCGTCTATATATCAGGCCGGGAACTTTTCAGTTGACCTGTTAATTATTATCCCAATTCCGGGAAAACGTCTAACATCTTACAGAGTGATTTATTTCACTGCTACTGGTACTAGCTAAGGTATTTGAATAACTACGTGATAAGATCAAAACAAATTATTGAAAAAAAACTAATACCTGCCTATCAGTTTGGATTTACGAATAATCATTCAAGTGACCAGGTATATAGGATAACAGATATCAAAACCTACGGAATTTAAAAAAAGTTTGCTCAGTCATATCCTAGATGTATGTCAAGCCTTCGACAAGTTTTAACATGCGAGACTTATCCACAAGCTTCAGACAAAGTTAATAAAGCAGAACATTGATCTCTTAAGTTCTTATATCTCATCCAAAATATTAGTCAATTAAAAGGAAGCCTATTCTACAATAATAAAAGTTAAAACAGTGTACCATAAGGAATACGTACTGGTGTACTTTTATCTCCTTTACATATACGATATAGCACAAATAGAAAATATCACCATGTCTATGTAATGTATATATCACCATGAATATGTAACCAGAAGTTTACAACAGGTGAATAGCAATATAAATAACTGGACCAAATAAATCTGTACATGTTAAATTTACTTATAATCAAACTGCACATATAATAATAACAATGAATAATCCAATTATCCCACATCGCTAAGTATCTTCGAACAAATATGCAAACAAAATTTCGCTAAAAGTATATTAAAATAAAAGAAATCAACTGGATTTGAAATATAAAAAAATGCGTTGGTTAATTGGATACACTACTATTGCATAAGCAAATTTTAAATCTAATTAATAATTTAACTAATTATAATATATTAAGAGAAAGAAAAAGATATATCTCTTGCACTGTCAACAATCAATACGATTGAAGGAGGTGAAAAACACACACACACAGACGACAGAGCAAAAGTTTTTTCTTTTATCATGACATCGCTATACCACAAACATTTGAGAGTTTAACGGGAAAATATTGATGCATCAACAGGTCAATAGTCCGGACCTCACCCCATTTGTTTCACGATATGCAGCAGTAAACTGATATGAAGCTGGTATGGTATGCTATAAAGCTGGCTTTAAAAGGGGCTTGTGAACATCGTTTAGTTCAATTTTTCGCTTAGAAATCTCTTAAAAGTTTCAAAAATGGCAGAAGGTTTTCTATGAAAAAACAAAAATTACCTACAAAACTATTTCTCCAGTCCATTATTTTTAACGTTTTATTTAAAGCTACTTAGAATTATGACAAGACATTTTTCTTACGCATTCTTAAAGTACCAATAATTTATGGTTTTATAGTTACTTAGTAACGCAGAGACAAAAGAACAATGGACGGTGGAATGACCACCTCCAAACTGACCATTCAAAACTAATGATATACACCTTAAAATATTAATTGTAAAAAAATACTTTTAGGAAAATGTTACACGACACGACACGTCCATTAATTTCCCTTTTATCGATTTAGAGATTGTTTAATATAACTTTTTAAATATTCTTAAGAAATCAATAAATATTTTTGCTTTTCTTGTAAGCTTTCCAAGACTCAAAAAATATATTATTCTAAGTCACATTATCTCCTTATGCAATCCTGTCTTTAAAGGGTACAATCAAGAATATATAGTATCTAGAACTAAATAATGTAACCTAAGCGAATAAAAAGTCGATTTCAGATTATCGGAAATCTAACTATTCATTGCATTGTACTATTGTGTTACAAGAAATAGAACTAAACTTACTATAATCTTTTCATGAATCTTGAACATAGAATATATAAATTCAAGATTTTATTTTAATAATTAAGAAAACCTATACTTCTTTTTTTAATATATTTTAAAGTATTTTACCAACTAGGGGTTTACCTGGACTGGACCTATAATTTAACGTGGGCTCCAACCACGGTCCTCGCCATTAAGCCTTCCGACTGATCAACGAGTGACTGATAGGTGAACAAGTTAGAAAACATCACAGAGGACATCCGGCCTTGCCCAGCCTGGTTACTGGCTATCCCAGTCACTATCATTTTCCTTCTGACATTTTACAATCTTGCCTAGGACAATCACAAATTTTAAACAATCACGAACATAAATTTACGACCGTGCCCAGCAGGATTTAAACCTGCTACTATCACAAAAGTAGGTGGACCGTCCTGTCGTCTTTACCACTGCGCCAACCAAGCAGGCACCTGTATTTCTGTTGAAGCTATTCGAAAGTTTATGAACATAGTCCAAAGTCTAGAATCCTATGATATTCTAGATTTTGGTGGACTTTTTGGAACATTTTCCTTGCAAGCTACTCATGGCAGATTGTTCCACTATGATTATAGTTTGCTCTTTGTTCATATTTTGCTCCAATATAATTTAAAACTACTGTACCAGTACGGAAAATTTTTTGACAATATTATGAAACAACCATGAGCGATTACTGTTGAGCCCTATTTCACCCTAATTCATGAAAAAATTTCCAAGCACTATAAAAGACTCAGCTCAACATCTGTTAATGTCTAATTTATAAGTTTTGTTTCAATAAATGGTTGTTAAATATATAAAAATGGTAATAATGAATTTACTGTACATATTGAAATCTAAAACCACTTTTAAAAAACGTGCTGCTTATTTAGTTTCAGCTCCCAAATTCACCGTATAAACAGCTTTTGGTTGCTCAGGTCCAAGACCATGTTAATCTGTCATTTTTTACCGAGCATCTCATGCGAATTTTCTACAGCAAGTTACACGATTAAGCAATCAAGAGTTCAAGTGAGATTCGGTAAACATACATACATAAACGTCGAAAAAAGTTTAGGATAGACGTATATATCAAGGCAGTCCTTTTTTCCTCGCGCATAAGAACTCGGCCCTTTCCAGACCAGGAGCTCAGCGTTAATAAGCATGGATCAGGGATGCCGAAAAATATCGATATAGCGATATTTTTGGCCGATATTTTTTTTCTCCGATATATCGATATTTTCCTCGGTGGCCGTCACCCCCACCTTGGACTAAACCATTTACTCGCTAATTAGACCTCGAAACATTTTGCAAAAAATGCTATTTTTATACATTCACACATCAAATATATTAGTATTTACTCTTATCCATGCTTTGTTTTGTTGACATGGATGTTTTTTCTACGAAATTTTCAAGCTGTAAAAAACCGTCAGTTTAATGGCGTCTAACATGTTATTCTGATTATATTTCACGGCAAAGATTTCCTACAAAATAAAAAATACTGAATACATACAAGTCAAGAGAGAATCATCTTCTAAAAAATACAGAAACTATTACAAACAAAACAGATTTCAGCTATATTTCAGAAAAAAGTAATACAGAGAATGATTTTTTTGTAATATTAAGCAGTTCAAGATATTGATCAAGACTTTCAACTTTTTTTAAATAATTTTCCGAACACAGTGACATTGCCAAGTCGAAATTTGATTGTCAGCGCTTGAAAGCTGAAATCCGCCGAGACCAACACCTTCCGATTGTTTAAAACCTGAATTTGATCTGTTCCATTGCTTGAAATCTTGACACGTGAGACGCCACACAGACTATCGATTCGAGCGGAAAAATGGGACACAAATAAGCTATTTTTCACCTTTGATAGGTAAGATTTATAAAGGTTTTGTTAAAAACAGGATTCGAACTAAAAATCTAAAGTCTGTCTCGAGTAATTGATAGTCCGACTTTCTAATAGAAGATTTATTGATAAAAATTGGTATTATGTCATTTTAACTATTTATCTTATTTTAGGTAAGCATACTACGAGGATCACGTTCTATATACCTATATAGAACAGAAAAATTTAATCAACCAGATAAAATATATAGTTGTTTATAAAGGGCTTATTTATTGCCATTAGTTGTACTACCTTTTTCCATGTTTTATTGGCTTATCAATTTTACTAAAAAAGATATTTCCGTGATTTAAAAAAAATTAGTTAAAACTAGTAATACAGCTAACAATTAATTTAATGACTTTTAATCTGACTTAACCTACTAACAAACAACTAAATCTACTATATTTTCAACCGAATCACTTAACGCTCAAATAATTGCAAGAGCAGAAGGTTTTTCTCCATTTGAGATGTTTAGTAACATTATCCACATTTAGAAGCTTGGACGTTTCCGTGTTGACGTGGTTCTGGGGTATTCTGTTATGGGAATGAGCAAATCATTATGCATGCACATGTTAGTACTACATGAAGTATTATTTTATGTGGAAAAATATAAAAACCTTCGAATTTAACAGTTAGATTGGGTTTATTAACAGTTTTTTATGTGAATAATTTGTATTTGCATATTAGTATATATATTAGTATATATATATATCTTGTATATTAGTTAATATAAGTTATGGCTAAAAAACATCTGCAAGCACCTAATAACTGACATGTTCTTGTCAAGCGTAGTCAAGCGCACTTGTGTGATTCGGGCATATTTTAAGATAATTCGAGAGTCTTGTTCTTTCTAGTACAATAATCACCAACCACAAAATATCCCCAAATTTTGCTCAAAAATAGATAAAATTGTCATAAAATAGATTCTGCACTCAAAGAATTAAAGCCGGAACTTGCCCCTGCTATCTCTAAAAAATTCCTTAATTAATTACGAAGAAAGATTATATTTATATCTTAACAAAATTTAATTAATGAAAGTTTTAAAGGAAAACAACTGCCTTTTAAGAAAAAATTGCCCTCCTAGGTTTCTCCTAGGTGGTACAGACTAAACAATTATGATAACATATTATAAATAATTAATAGTAACGAACCTCATTTTTATGACAATTTGAATTATAAGAAAATACAAAAATAATATTACTTACTTACCAATCCCAATTGATTTGAATAAGTCGAAAAATATTTTTTATTCATGCATCAAACATTACCAAATTAACCGAAATAAATCAACTCGCCGGTTCTCGTTCTCCTTCTTGATCATACGAAACACATATAGTCACGGGGCATCAGTGACGCGTAACCTCACGAGAGCGCAGCCTTATCGTCGATCTGTGCTAGCCCAAGATTATTATTTAATGGCGCAGCGTTGTCCCGATAGGATCGCCCCGGCGACCTGGAGCTCGTGATCCCGTGGTCGGTAGTCGTCGAAGATGCTCATCGAGACCGCGATAAGGGACAGCGTTGGCGCACGGCTTCCGAGGAGATGGTATCGGGTTGGCGGGATCGTGCACCGATGGGGCCGTACCGGTACGGTACCGACGTCGATGCACTGGCGAATATCAAAAGGTCATTATCGATTAGCAGCACTAAATCAAACATTTATTCTGTACGACGATTAATCTCAACAACTATACACAGATCTCTTAAATTAAACATAGTTTCTGGTGTATTAATTAACTTGAACTAATTCCTGTATAAAATAGTGGTAATATCTAAGTTGCACACAGTAATTATAGAGATGTGCTTGTCATAGTCTTAAAAATTAAGGCTACATATTTCACGAATATAAATTATGTGAACAGCAAAGATATTTATCAGTATTTTTTAACAAAATAATTAAATGTTAAATGTTTTAAAATGAATAAACAATACTTTAAATTAGCAAAACAAAATTAAACTCAATTACACTCAAACTTTACTAATTATGCCCAGAACTAATAGCCATATAAAGTAAGTTGAGCAAAAAAAAGTTAAACAAAACAGTTAACAAAAAGTTGTTAAAAAAGCATCTTCATTGGGCTGAACTCACTTGGCTTCACTGGGCAATGTTAATCTTAATGAACGAAACACAAATATGTCTTAAACTCAGATACTTATTTATTTTTTTCTACATAAAATAAAAGTCCTTTTAGTATAATTAAGTTATTCGGTATATAGAAAGAATCGCCTGGAGAACCTAAATATTCGAAGAATAATGAGCTGATAGATTTATTGAACAAATACCTAGCTCGAACTTAAAAGAGCTTCGTGATAGCTTAACAGTCAGTGATTGATAATTGCATGAATTATGTCTTTCCTCTAATTAACAGCTTCAAAACAGAAAACGAATTATTGTATCGTTTCGATAGCAACATTGTCTATGGTTTGAAGTTTTTTTCATATTTTATTCAAACCAAGTGAATTGAGTAACAAAATGAGTTAAAATTATAGCTACACAAAGTTTGATACATTCTACTAGCTGAACAATTTATGAGATTAGATCTCACAGTATAAACAAACAACCTAAAATAATCAATGGCGATTGTGATTCGACAGGTTCTTCATATGATGTGCAGATAATTTAATAAATGATTTCAATGGATGAAGCAATTCTTTTATATATTATTTTGATAAAATAGTATCCTCACATGCTGGCATTTTGTCAAACAGGGTCACGAATATACTATCCTACAGCCCATATCTTCGGGTGTTCCATAGGGCAGTGTTCTCGGCCCATAGTTATATCTTATTGATACAGCTGACCTACCGACCTTAAGAAACACTACTGTTGTAACGTATGTTGACAATACAGCGGTTTAATCAACACACAAGGATCCAATATCAGCCACAAAAAACCTCAAACTTCATCTTAACAAAGTCGAATTGTGGTTGAAAATGTGGCGTATCAAATCAAATGAGACAAAATATGATATTCACCCTTTACAGAAGAACATGTCCCTCAGTAAAATTGAATAATCATGAACTTCCGCAAGCAGACAACGTTAAATATCTGGGAATGCATTTTGATCGACGTCTGACTTGGAAAAAACATGTAGTTACAAAACGCAAACAGCTTGGGCTTAAACTAAACCAAATGTATTGGCTAATAGGGCGTGAATCTAAATTATCATTAGATAACAAGATTTTGCTGTATAAGTCAATACTTAGGCCTATTGAACTGTGAGGTACTAATAGCAAATCTAATATAGATATCTTCCAGAGGTTTCAGAATAAAATGTTGCGAGTCATCGTCGACGTCCCATATTACGTGTCCAAGAAACTGATTCAACGCGATATCCCCATATAACCAAGTACCAAATCAAATCATGCTCCTATCTATCTACTACCCTATCTACTATCTATCTCTACTATCCTATCTCCTTTTGACTAGGATAAAATGAGAAAGGCAATCTACTCCAGGTTTAAGACGAATTTTACATTTTTACAAATTTTAAATGTCAATATAATATATTCGTCATTTCTGATGTAAGTCGACTGTTTTATTTTCAGAGCTAGGCTAGTCTTATTGTCCGTGTTTTTATTAAGATTATTTGGTAGATCTAAAATCAAAATACCCTTAAGAAGTGACTAAACCATCAATTTTATTGAACTAAATATTGTAGCCAATATACTTCTAGCGGTAAACCAATGTTGAGCGGACCATATATTCATATCTCACACATCAATGAAGTTCTTGTAGTTTCGTATATTTATCAACCTCCCACTCCCTTCCGCTCCTTAATTGGGCGTCCGAATAATTCACATTTGAGCCACTTCATAAGATTTCTGGTCTATCTAAACTGTCTCAAATTGTCGTTATTTTGTGTTATTGTCTCCATCTAGTACAAGTTCACTGGAAAAAAATCATTACTGTCCTCAGTATTTTCATACATCCTATCATTGCCTTTAGGGTTCAGTCACAACAATCTCAACGTCATTTGGCTACTATAAAATTGTGATATTCGTTTTTAACAGGGGACCTTATATACAAAGAACAAGGACAAAGATAAATGTGCACGTGTATAAATATAATGTATATAATAAATGAAGTAAAGTATATAACAAACAAATATTAATATATAAATAAAATGTGTAATTCACAATGTTCATATTTGTTTTGTTAGCAATGTTACGCATGTTTTTATTTTTTAACTTTTTTGAATATAGATATATTGTCCAACTTATTTTAGTTGAAAATAACATTTTTTGAACTCGAAAAATAACTTAAAGCCGCAATCTGCCCAGCATTCTATCATTTTTAAATTAAACGCCGAATCATTAAAAATTAAGATTATAGTAAAGATTATAGTAAAAGTAACAATGTATATTTGTATATGTTTCCTGTCTATTTGTTATTATACATATATCTTCTCAGAACAGATAATTCATGTCGAAATATTACATCATTTAACAAATTTTATTGCAATAAATGGAATAAACTAAATAAAGAAAACGTAATCTAAGCAATACACATTTAGAGACACACAAACAAACAATATAAATAAAGTATTAAAAGAAATATTTGAATCAAAATAACTTCTCTTACATTTTCCTTTCGAATTGAGTTTTTGCTAAAATCTCTTAGGAACCACCGTTATAAACAATTTCGAATTGAGATTCTTGATCGACTGATTTCGAATCTGTAGATATATTGTCTATTCTGTTATCGATGCCATTTTCCTTAGTTGCTTCTTCTGCTTCTAACTGTTTTTTTTTTGGTATGGTTTTTCTAATTTCTTGTCTTAGAATTTAATCAGTGTCTTCTCTCCCCGAGCACTAGCTACATTATCTGCAAAAGAATTAGTGCCCATTATGTTCTTATACATATATACCAAATATACATGCTTGCACAGAGTATTCTTTATCGTATGCTCTGGACAGCTACAGACATACCTATACCCACAAATCTTACACACTCTACAATACAAAGTTTTACAACTATTCTTGCAGATTTAATTGATATTTACATTGTACATTCTGTTGTAATATTTGAATTCAAATTTGCCTGAATTTTGTTGAACTGTATATATTAACAATTATACGATCATGATAAATACTAGCATTTGAGCTTTCAATGTTCAAAATCCTTTTCCAAATTATCAGATCTACCAGATCATCTAACGAATCTAAGAATTTTTCAACTGACACTCTAGCAATTCTTCTAGTGTATTTGTTTTTAATACATTTTTCCAAGATTCTATTGCCATATTTGTATTAATTCGAAATATGTTTTAAAATATCTGTAAAATCAGAATGATATAATTATAATAACAATTAAACAGAAACCGTATAACAAACATGACCATATTTCATTCTAACCTTTACCATAATCTTCAAATAAGTTCTGTTTCAATATTATTTAACATAAAAATATATAATTTGTTCCATAACATCCTACAAAATTAGTGATATAAAATAATAATATTTTACTAATAATTCATTACTTATGCATTTATTTTCGCATTATCTGCCGGTAATTTTGCCTATGAAATAATGATATTACCTCAACAAAATGTAAATACAAAATTATCCTAAAAATGACATCTAACCTCAACTGTCGTACGAAAGCTATGATAGAGAAAGACGCGAATTGTGAAAACTGTCTGGCTAGATTAGAACAAGTGCGCGTGTGCAGTCCTAGTCAATAGAAACTTGTATAGGCATGGATGGATAGGTTTTTTACTGTCGTGTCATTATAGCCTTGTCTCATTATAGATTTCATGGATATATAAACTTAAAACTAATATACCGTACAAAAACCACATCACGTTTTTCTCACTGCGCCATTTCCTACCCTAAACAATCAAAACAAAGTTTATGAACAACAATAGCCCTCTCATCTTTATTTTCTTGCGTTTCACATCGGCGTCTGCTCACGCGCAACCTAACCAAACCAAATCAGACAGACAGAACCTACGCTAAGACGGCCTATGCGTTGACCTCTCTGACCTCTTCGACCTGACGTCCAGAGGGTGCGTCGCGGTCCTTAAACTCGGCATCGACGCCGGTCGTTCACCCACCCCCGGACCAGACAGAAATTCGGGCGGCGAGAAATCGGCCACCCGCACACAACCCCCATTTCTCCAGCCTAGGCCCAGACGGCCGATGGCTTTTTTCGTCTGTCTCCGCAGTAAAGACATTCACAGGGTGTTGCTCCTTTAAAAAGTTTTTAAAATCATCGAATCCTTAATAAACGACTTGCAAGTGTAGGTTTATTTGTATTATTTCAAGAATGTTAGGTGATCCTCTAGATAGATGCAGCTATAAAGCAAGTTGTGTTTTCATTATTTGAATCATGAATTTAAAAAACAATTAATTTTATTATCCTAGCCATATAGTGCGTCCAATGGAGTTCAAACTTACTTAGAAGGGAACTTAGAAATAGCTAAAATAACTGAATGTTTATGTAAAAAAAACATCATGCATAACTTTATTAGAACAGGATCGTTCCGTCCATTGGAACAATAGACCTCTTTAGACACTTTTTTTAGGAAATTAACACTGAAAGTACGTCCTGGTTTGCAAATAGTGTATTAAATACAAAACTACTTCTAATAAATCTGCAAATTGTGCAAAATTGCAATTGCTGCAAAATTAATATACAAATCAAATTATTACTATTGTTCTGTTGTACTTGTGTATTTCTTGTAGTTTGGTTCACTTCAATATTCTGATTTCTTCCTCTTTATTTAATTGATTTAACTAGACCAAACTTTATTTCATGTTTAAGGTGAAATCTTGGATAATCTCGTAGATTGATTTCCAGCTCATCGTACAGATCTTCATTATTTCGGATAATATTTAAGATATGCCAAACAGGCTTTATAATTGACTGATAAACCAATGTCTTTGATCTTAAATCAAGTTAGAAGTATCTTCCAACTAACCAGTGATGATTCCAATTTAATCTGTCATCGAATACTATTCCGAGGTACTTCGCAGATCTGCTTGAGTAAACGAGCATTCCTAAAGTGGTATACTTAGATTTTCATCCTTTCGTGGCAATGCAATATTTACTCGAACATATTTTCAGCTTTTGTCTTGTTGACTTTCACTTGTAGTTTTTCTAAAACTCTAGACAGACGTTTGTCTTTTGTCATGATGCCCGTGTCATCAGACAATATAAAAAATATTTTATTGTCATACAAAACATTTTAATAATAAATAATTTGAATATTGCAGATAGCAGCAAGAGAAGCATCTAGACCAGATTTGTTCTACAGGTTTGTGGTCTACAAGTATAAATATTTATGGTACCTTGAAACATCCCAAAAAGTTAATTTTAAGATTAATTTTATTTAAATAGCATCTATGTTACCTATCATGTCCCATCTTTTTTTAACAAATAGTCTCACAAAAAATGATTTTTTGGCTAATACATTAAGAATCTTATTAATGAAAATTATACAAATGTCACAGAATATGCTCATAATGAAACAGACAAGCCAACAAGAACAGTTTAGACTAAATCACGGCTGTACATATAAAATATATACACTTTGCCAGTTTATATTATCGACGAAAGTATTTGATTATCGTTCTTGCTGATTTTGGCTATGTTTTCGATTATACATGTACTGGTGTCCATTCTGTGCGACTTTATAAGTTGATTAACTGTATCAAATTCATGCGGATACTTTGTAAATGGTCCATAAACTGGAGATGGGTTCGAAATGTTGATTCGAATTTATTTGCAATCCGAGTCGGTGTTCGCCAATAGAAATAAATAAAATAAACAGAAAATATTAACAACAGATGGAATTGTTTGAATATATTTCTTAATTGAGGGGGAAAAGAATTCCTCACAGACTTCTATGTTAAAATTCATGTTGTTTATAAAAGATGTAGTTGATAAGTACTAAATATATATGGACTAAGTCCTACGGTGCCAACCGTTTTATTAGTTAAAAGAAATGATTCAGGTTTTTGTATGTTACGTAAAAATTATCTGGAATGTTTCCTATAAAAACACTTACATTATTACTTAAAAATTATAATTAATTATAATTAATATAATTATAATTAATCTATCAATATTAATATTCTATAAGGCGATCTAGTTTTGCATTTTCATATGCCTTGTGTTAAAAATAATGCAGAAGATCAACGTAATAAATTAATAGTACGCTTCAAAATCAGGAGCATATGAATGGGATGGAGTATTTAAAGACGGCTTGGAAGTTGTCTAGATTGACAAAATAGAAAACATCTAGCATTTGGTTTAGGAGCCGAAATAGCTCAATATTGTGCAAGAAGCTGCTAGTTCAAGGAATACGTTCTGTATCATATATTATATTTATTCAGGTAATAAAGCAATTCAGTTAAAATATTTCATATTTTAAGTATTAAAAATCTATTGCATTAGGTCCAGTTTTGTTATAGTTATATTTTAGTAATTTAAGGCTACTTTGTAATATAAAATTGAAGATGATCTGTCTTCAAGTCTTCAATATAGAGAAGTACGCTTTATTGATCAATCTGATCTAAAGAAGCAATTTTACCACCTCTCATTTGCTCCCATTTCATGAATGGTTACTCCATCACTTCTTCCCCTATAATACCTCACAAATAGATATTTGACTATGTGAAACAGAATGATGAATACACTGAATTGGATCAATTATATTCAGGTGTTTCGAAGGGCAGTGTCCTTGGACCACTGTTATACGACGATTTTATCATCTCATTTTTCTCAATTTTTCATAACAAAGTCTTAAGTAATATCATAGATACACCCAAGTACTATAGGAATGATTACTGACACTGAGATCTTCAAATATCTACTCAGGATATCAGGAGAATAACAAAGAGACATGATATTAATATCAAGGTATTGCATCTCACTTGGATAACAATCGAACGGGACACAGACTTAAGAAGATTAAACTATTTTTCTAGTACTGCACTGAGGTCTATTTAACAGAAAAACCACAGTTTACATACATTAATATTATTAGTATAAAGCCTAAATAAAGACTAAGTAAGGACTTCTCTTAGATGTATACCAAGTTTTTAAGTATCTGTAAAAAAGAAATTGAAAGTTAGTTAATAGTAATTAAAGAGATCATCAACTGTTTCATATCTAGAGGCAATTCGTGAAATATTGAATCATATTGTGTTTATACCAAACTCATTGATCGATTAGAGTCAATCAAAAAATATTTTGGGTTTCGTATCCGCCACTGCCCTGTGAATTAATCCAATTCTCCTTCCTCAACTCCCCTACCCGCTCCCCCAACAAACCGCAGAGTTTCGTAATCGACTATACATGTCCACCCGACCGACTACGATAGAATCGTCAAAGTAGATGAGATCCGAACCAGAGGTCCCCGACCGTCCATCGTCCGGAAGTTTCGAGGAGAGCGGTTGGGAGGACAGAGGAGAGGCTTAACGAAAATCGAAATGATGAGGATGGACGTTTAATCCGGCATCGATGGATTTTAATATGCGCTACAACGTTTCGCAATTTGCTCCTACATGTGCACGTGAAACCGTCGACGTCTCCGGGGACTCCAGCGAGAAGGAAGAAAAAGCCATTTCCGGTATTCTCGAAACGTTTTAGTCCAGGATTAAAGGATAACGGATTCTGGATTATATTTTCCAGCTCATTAATAAAACAAAACAATTTGTGCATTGGAAGCATGTACATATTTATATTATAATGGAAATATAATAGTGGTAACATATTTATATTAATATCAATATTTCTTTTATTTATATAACTTATTTATTTAAAATTTAGTTTTTACCAAAAAACCTGTTGTTGATGATGGTTTGTGGATGTTGGTTAAATGGTATGAATCTGGATAGAGACAAAAAGTAAAATAAAAACAGAAACTATTGTACAAAATTTTTTTTTTTTAATTGCTCTTCGTGAATCCACAATCTGCCCTATTGGCAATAAGTATTTCTTCTGTCTATATTATATATACATGGCATGTAGAAAATCACTTCATTAAGCAATCTTCTGTATATAAAATAAAATATTATCTTAATTAATTAGTCTTATTCTAATGCTTATTCTAAAGTCTACATATGTCCAGTAATTAGATCAAGTGGTGTTAAACGTTTTAGTCTACGCACTTCACTATCACGTCGCATATTTAGCTGATTAGCGAGTACATTGGGATGCACTGATACTTTTTCGAAGTACTTCACACAAACACGTTGGATTACACTCGTTATAGGTTCTAGAGGAATATCGCGTTGTATCACTTTATTTGAAATATAGTACGGAGCATCAACAATGGCACGCAACACCTT
Source organism: Rhynchophorus ferrugineus (assembly GCF_030347505.1). Lineage (NCBI taxonomy): Eukaryota > Metazoa > Arthropoda > Insecta > Coleoptera > Curculionidae > Rhynchophorus > Rhynchophorus ferrugineus. The sequence goes on along the minus strand of NW_027472580.1, from coordinate 80,034,635 downwards.
ATTTTGGAACCGTTGAATGATGGATATATTAGATTTGCTAGCGGTACCCCAAAGTTGAATTCCATGTCCAAATGGGCTTGAATATAGACTCATACAGCAATACCTTGTTATCTAATGATAACTTGGATTTGCGCCCAATGAGCCAATACATTTGATATAATTTTAGTCCCAGTTGTTTCCGTTTAGAGAGTATGTGCTTCTTCCAGGTTAGGCGTCGATCTAAATGCATACCAAGATATTTAACATGCTCTGCTTGGGGGAGTTGACGATGATTGATGTTCACTGCTGGACATGTTCTTCTACGCAGGGTAAACGTTATATGCGTGGATTTTGATTCATTGGCTTTAATGCGCCATGTCTTCAACCATAATTGTATTTGCTCCAGGTACAAAAAAATAAAATCATGTAGTTATAGAGATGTAAAAAATAAAAAGGAGAGATAATAACTGATGATAAAAAATAAGGGATGAGCGGAATACTCTCAGAAGCAAGTGCTCAAGAGCCAAAATAATAAAAATATACCGATCAATAAGAAAGAAAAACCAAGACACAAAAGAGATGACAATGAAAAATCTGCAGAATATATTGAAATTTAAAATATAATATAGGAAGAAGAATGAGTCCCGCGGGATCGTCAATTTCACTCTTTGTCACGAAACACAAAAAGGGAGTTAAAAGAGACTTTAATAGGTATATATTCTATAATAGTTATGTTAAGCACAGCTATGAAAAGTTATGAACAGATAACATGAAACTATCTAAAGTCCACAATAAATAAAACAATAACAGAATCCCAGAATGAATTTCAAAAATTAAGTAATATACAACAAATCCCGCTGCCATTTTGATTGCCTATAACTTTGCTTAAAGAAATAAGTTAAAGTATAGATTATTTAGTTAATAATAAGTTAATAGCCAAGAAATTTGGTTTTCATAAAAAGTTTATTTGGTCTTTACATTTTTTTTCGTTATGATTGAAAAATTATATCGGCTAAATGGTGACCGCGATTCGCTATGCAACTTTCGGCTCTTTTTAAGGCATTCTACATGAAATCCTGCAACATCAAAGTCTGAATTTCTTGAATTTTGTGACGAATATTGCCTTTAAGATATTGAATCGTTTGGGGCTTATTCACATAAACTTTTGAGGTTAAAAAACCCCATAAGAAAAAGCCTGATGTTATTAAATCCAGAGATCTAGCTGGCCATGCTAAATCGCCTCTTCGCGAAATTAGTCTTCGTGGAATAACGTCATTCAATAATTAAATTATTGAACGAGCTGTGTGTGCTGTGGCCCCATCTTGCTGAAATCACATGTCCTCTAGTCATTGCTCTTCCATTTCAGGCACAACAAAATTTCGAATCATTTCAGTTCAGTAAAAACACTAACTGCAACACCTTGGTCATCTAAAAAAAGGGATCAATGATGTATCTAGCATAAATACCACACCATACAGTTTTTTTTAGTGGATAGAATGATGTTTCATGAATTAATTGAGGATTATGTGTTCCCCGACAATAGCTGTTCTGTTTATTGACGTGGCCACTGAGAGGAAAACGGACTTCATCATTCATTATCAATTTAGACGAAAAATCTTCAATTTTACCCGACAGCCTTAGGATTGCATTACTGTACTCAACTCGAAAACTAAATCACTCGAAAGAGTACAATCCCAAGAAATATTATGGACTATATTAAAAGAGGAGTAAGCTATAAAATGTTAGGTGTAATTCAAGAAATACAACAGATGGGAAAATACTTTGAAACCCATGCTATATATTGATCTTATTAGATCTTGTTACATTTTGTAATACATATGTATTGCTCAGTATTGTTATTAATTACATTTTAGTGAATTATACGCTTCGTTCTATGTTGGCTAAAACAAGCGATCCATGAAATGTATATCAGACATCGAAAGTTTAGCAAGAGTATCTATGAGGGAAAGAGCTAAATTGTTCAACATTTCACGAGCGACAGTATCCAGAGTAATGAAAGCAAATACAAAATATAGTAAAGCATTATTGACCAAAAGAAATACTGCGCAAAACCAAAAGATAACTAATAGAAAATGTCGAAAATTAAAAAATATTTGTGATCAGAAAGCATAAAACTACCACCCAAAAATCACAGCAGAAATCAATACTAACTTGAATAATACTGTTTCGCCAAAAACAGTATCGTGGAAACTCCACAAAGATGACATTCATAGAAGCGCTGCGACAGCAAGAATCTTTATAATAGAAATCAACGTTAAGCTCGTTAAGCGAAAGAAGTGGTGTAGCGATCGTAAAACTTGTATACTTGAGGATTTCAATAATATGGTATGGGCCGATTAATAATAGTTTAAATCATTTCCTACAAACAGTCGTGTTTATGTATAAAGAACCTCAAAAGAAGTTTATGATCCGAACAACCTGCTTACTACAGTCAAACATAGGGGAGGTTCCGATATGATTTTGATTTTTAATTCAATTTGAATAGCAATATTGTGGTTTTCAGCTCAGATCTGTCACATCTGGCCACACTTCAATAACCTGGTCACAACTGGCCAAGTTATTGAAAATCACCATTATGGGAACCGTTTAACTGTTTTAGAGCAGGTAGTGGGGAATAGATTTCCATCTCCAACATAATTCAGGTAATTCATGGATGTTTTGGTACAGGAATGGGACAATATTCCATTGAAAACTATTTAGACATTCTACGAATCTATTCCGCGAAAAATTTCAGCTGTTTTAAAACCAAATGGCGACTTAATAATTTACTAATAAATAAATATTGTGTATGAGTTAGGTATTATTATATTATTTGTTCATCCCCTGTATATAACACAAACAGGAGAGAAAAATATCAGAAAAGGATAATTCACAATGAATAATACACTCTACCCCTAATGAGTACTATAAAAAAATAATTCAATAAAATGATAATTCAAGCAGCGGAAATAAATATATAAAATAAATATCTTGGAAGAATGAGAAGAGTAAGAACGACGAGCATGATGAGAAATACAGACATTGAAAAAATCCCAGAAGAGAGGGGAGAAAAAAGGAAGAGGTTGATTCCAACTTCAACATCAGAGTTTTTTTTGAGTTTGATTATTTTAAGACGTAAGTTGAAAACATGCTATTTTGATTTAAAATATATCTAAAATACATGCCTATGTGGTAAAATATATCATAGAGCACTTATATTCTAGTGTTGTTTGTCCAAAAATTGTTGATTTCAATCCAGACTATCACAGACTCTTATCTAGATCTCCTCATATCTGCTTGAATATTTATTCCTGGATAATCAGAGGGCGGAGAAACATTTCTTATATTTTCAGAGTTAGACATTGTTCCATGACGCAAAAATTCCATGTAAATTGATTGCTCAGAAGTATGTTCGAGTAAATGAATCATACTTCACAATTACTGGCTTCACTGTATACAATAACTTACTTAGATTAAAATGCAATGCCTAGAAAACTACTTCGTTAACGTGTTATATTTCTTGTATGTTAACCATTAAATAGAATCGCGGTTGTGTAATATGTAATAAAATTTTATAATAAAATTTGAACACTCTTCGAATTTCTGAACGAGGATCCATTTATTAAGTTTTTGTTCTGCTCTCGGCCAAAAACACTCACCCACCTTCAGGTAGCTATAAAAGCTGAACATGTTTTAAAATTTATTAATCTTTTTCAGTTATATGATGCTTCAATGATCTTCAAGCAAGTGCGAAACATTTCTTTAGATGTATCTGCAATATGAGCTAGTGTTCGCCAAAGAGATGTCGTCTCCCTACTACTTTTCAACTTTCGAGTCTGCCGGCTTTATGAAGTGGTCAAAGCGATAGGACAACGTCCTAGAGTTGCCATAATCCTGCTTTGGCATGGATGGACTTTATGTTTGGAATTTGTAGTTAATAATCTCTTTGGATATAGTCTCTAAGTCGGCCACTGGCCAGACGGCAGACCTAATGTCGAGGACCATGGTTAAGAGCCCACGTTAAACACTAGGTCCAGTGCAGATAAACCCTCGTTGGTAAAAAAGATATAAATTAAAATATATTAAAGAAATTTTCAAGACTTTTAAATAGGGCATAGCGTTCAATATGATACTGTAAATTTCTTGGGCGGTCTGATATCTGGTATTCATTAATGATGGCTCTATATCAGCTGATATAGATGTTGAAATTTTTAGAGCGGAATATAAATTACAGAGCCACATGTCTTCAGAATTAATGAATAGAGGATCAAAGTATTGACATCTGACAATCAATGCGATTCACTTAGAACACGCCCAGAAGTTCAAATGCTTTGAGCCAGTAATGCGTGGTCAAGAACAAAAAGGTGGAATTTAATAGCAGAATAGGTTATGCTCTAGCAGCATTTGCATTTCGGTAAGAGGGTTCCTATTAGAAATTAAGTTATTTGTTTAAAATGCAACAATCAATGTACAGTTGAGGGACAAATCCAGAGACACAGGTTACAATTGGTTTGTACATGTCTGTCGACTAAAAGATGAACGAATTCATCATAGGCTTATATGACGAAATCGACTTTTTGGATGAAAGTCACAACAGCAGCTTCGAGAAAGATATGTATTAAAATACTAAAAACGACATGAGATATATACAATACGAGATTAATAGCCAACTGTATAACTCGCAGTACCAAAAACAGTGATTGGATGAGAGGTATACATTCTCCCACTAATATTCCTACTATAAGTATTTAGATGAAAGAATTCATTTTTATTTTGTATGACTAAAAACCGGAATCGTATCAAACCAGAGCCCTCATCCCACTTTAATAGCTCTAACTTTATGAATTTTGATTAGTTTAAATATGTTTTATTATCCCTTTTCTTAAATATTTATTTATATTATAACATCTAGGTCGGAATACATCCTTGAACAATGAATATAACAATGAACATTATTCGTACACTATCCGAAACCCACCAACTTCCTTCCAGTAAAACTTTTCAATATTTAGGATTAATTCCCTTCAGGTGGGCATTGTCGCCATCTGTTGGCGACGCCTTCTATTACGCTATACAGGAGACAGTATCGACCAGAGGCAACTAACGTCCGCCCCCGACCTACCTTACATTGGCCCACTGGCCGACTACGACCGAGTGCAGGAGGAAGTGCGACGACGTAAGAGTGCCCCAGGCTGCAACTGCCGCCACCTAGATTTCGTTGACGGCGTAGGTGTTACCTAAAAAAGGATTTTCGGCAATATCCATCGACGTAATACCGCTTGGACAGCGCATTATACCTCCATTACATGATAAATAAAGTTTATCCTTAATTTTCTCTATATATATGTTAGTCACATTAGGGAAATACTGATTATAGTGGTTTACTATAACATGTTTTTAGAGATTCTATGGAAACTACTCCTATGCATCTTTTTAAAATATTGTTCAGTTACATAAATCAAAGAGGACAATTTTTTATAAAAAATCGGTCGTGGCTGGCTCAGTAGTGGCCCCTTCTCAAGCCAATTGGCAATTGTTTGTACAGTATGTCTAGAGAGAAAGTTGGAATTTCAAAGAATTGTATACATAACGGGTTTTCTGTTTTATATAATATATTCTCCAAATGCTGTTCATCCCTTCTTACATACTCATCTAAGCGTATCAATATTTAATGTACATATTTTCCGTTGTATCCCAAAAAAATAGGAAAGATTATGACAGCTGAAGTTTTTCTTAAAACATAAAAATTTCCCTATAAAGCTTGCACTAATTCATTTATGTGAGGATTGTAGGATACAAGGGTATTTTGATAACATTTGCACATGTTAATATTTTAGGAGTTATTTATTTATTAAGTGCTTACCTGAACTGAATCATTTTGGGGATACCTTTTTCAAAATCCATTCAATGAATTCAAATCCGTATAACTATCAGCCCAAAGAAATATTTTCGTCTTCATCATTTTCCTTTCTTAAATAGTAAGAAAGAATAATAAGAATAATAAGATACTAATAATAAGATACTCAAGAGTTGTCAATTACTGCTTTTGGAAAAGATATATTTTATAAGACTATATAACTTCACTTAACTAATTTCAATAACTTTCTTTCGCAGTTTCCACACAAAAAAATCTTGAATCCAAGACCGTATTTGCTTAACTCTAAAAGGTAATGATTATTTACTTCAGTTTATAAAAACAGATATAAAATTAACAAACCTAATACAGCATCAACTTATGAATAAACTAAATAATGTTATCCTCAAATCCTGACGCTTTTATTTTATTTTTTCAAACATCCTTCATTCAGTCACATTTTCATAATTTCATACAAAACACGTTATATTATAAAAAAAAATAAAATAAAAAATTTGTCAAAAAAGCACGATGTTAAAATCCATCAAAATACAATTTGAATTCTCCTCAAAATTAACAAGAGAAATAACATCTAAAACAAAAATGACCTAATAATAATTCCAAAATAAACCTTATTCTACTAAATAATCTAAATAAATATTAATCATTTAGAAATCCGCCAAAAAGAGTAACATAAACAAATTTACAGATAACAATTTAAAAAACCCTTGTTTATCCCGAAATGGTCAAAAAGGGCCGGGATCCAGGGATCGATAACAATATCAAAAAGGCTTTCGTGTAGCCTACCCTATCCTAATCTATCAGAAAGTTCCTTCAGAGTTTGTGGTAGGTTTTCATTTAATATGTCTTTCAAGGCACTGTCTTCGAACTTTTTTGGTCATCCAAGCTATTCCTTGCCACTGATGTCAAAATTACCAATTCTAAATCATTTAAACTGAAATCCACAATTATTACATGATTGCAGGATCACTTTAAGGCTTTATCAGACTTTTAACCAAAAGCATTTAATCAAATAAGTTTTGAACGTTCCATGATTAGTATTTTTATACATTGAATAGCGCAATAGTATTAGTACAACACTGTTATTTTATGTGAAGATATGTTAAAGTCATCAAATTTAACAGTTAGATTAGATTGTTTACCACTTGTTTACATAGATACATTTTCACCAATAGATATCGATGATCAAAATACATACAAGCGCATAATCAAAAGTTATTTTTGAATTATTTATTGAAGCTTCATTTAAATCAATAAAAATTCAGTGCATGAAATTTAGATATTTCTTCGGATTCGAAGCCGTATTATTTCTCCTATTGTTACATGGAAATTCTGCTATCGTCATATTAATTAACGATTTTATAACGTTTCTCTTTCCGCGCTTACAGTTTCGAAGATCCTTTGAAGGCCCAAGAACAAAAGGATAAACCGCAAAACGTACCGGTCGGAAAATATCCGGATCCCTAATGAAGCTCGAAACTCACCAATACACGGACCGGCAGAACAAAGCGACGCCCATCGACGCCGCCCGGCCACCAGGACGACCGCCCGGATGCATTTTTTCCGACATGCAACGGCGACCTGATCTCCCCCCGATCGCTAATTCACGGCGCGAGATCCAAAAACTGCATCCGGATACGTTTTCCGCGGAAATGCATAATCTACCGTGCATCCAGATAGACGGAACGCGATCCGATCAAAGTGTGCCGAGACGAGCGGCAATTTTCACGGTGGAAACTGGCGAGTTCCTTGTTAGTGGTCCTCGGCCATAAGCACCACGTTTGGATTTGCTAATGCAGCGATTTTGGTTCAATGGTCCGATCTATCATCGCACAGTCCCTTTATGTAGAACAACTGTCTCCTGAAGCATTTAATGAACTGGTGGTTATGTAAAATAATTTTCATACTAGTCCATCAAACTGTTGGCTTTGAAAAAACAATCATAAATACTTGGTTTCGGCTTCTGACACTTAATAAAATATTTTTAGTATCTTTTTATTATACTATAGTTCATTTTTTAGGAAATTTAGTATAGATTATATACGAAACCAATAATAAGTCCATTTAACACTATGCGCTTCGAGAATGGAACTAAGGATGGTTTAAAAATAAAAATAATAGGTGGGATAAAAATTAAATACGCCTTTTTATGTTTTAAAACGAATTTATTCATATATTAATTTCAATCAAGTTTGCCGAAATATTGTTTATGAAATGAAGGTATTTAAAACATAAAACTTTTATTTTATTTTAAAATTTATCTCATTTTATGAAAAGAAGAGGCGACTCTTTGAACCGCAATACAAAACGATACCGAGGGCTTTTGTCTATTAGAAAACAGCGCATTTCTTAGCGAAACCCATCTCACTTGTTACACCATTTTGTCTTAAAATACATAGTCCTTGCACGTGGCGCAACTTATTACCAATTGTAATGCTTGTACTGGGAATCCACAGACTAACAAGTCATTTGAAAATTCCCCGGCTTACCATAGTAAAACACATTTTTTTAGCAAATTTAGTTTTTTTATCCAACATAACTCTGTTCAAGGGTGATACACTGATTATAGCGACCCTCCAACTTTTCTATCCCATTTTTGTAGTACGATTTGTCCTTTGCTTCAAATTAGGCGCCTGTTTCACCGATCACCTCTTTATTCGACGAAAATTTCTTCCCAGCGAGCATTCTTTTGAGATCTGAGAACAGGAAATAGTCGCTGAGGGACCAGATCAGGAGAATATGGTGGATGGATGGATTCTTGCCTTCGTTTTCACGGAATTATGATACGGTGTATTGTCTGGGTGAAGCAGCACTTTCCTTTTCTTCAAATGCGGCCGTTTTTCGGCGATTTCGTCCTTCAAACGGTTCAATAACGCTGTATAATAGTCGCTGTTGATGGTCCTTTTTCAAGGTAGTCAATGAAAATGATTCCATGCGCATACCAAAATACAGGCGCCATAACCTTGCCAGCCGACTGTTGTGTTTTCCCACCCTTTGGAGCGGGTTCATCGTGTGCACTCCACTCGGATTGGACTCGGATTGAACTGTCGATTGGACTTCTGAGTGAAATGACGGAGCCATGTTTCATCCATTGTCACCTATCGATGCAGAAACTCGGGTTTATTTCGCTTGATCATCTTCAAACAGTGCTCCGAATCATTAACTCGTCGTTGCTTTTGGACAAAAGTGAGCTCGTACGGCGCCAATTTGCACAGAACATTCTTATACCGAAATATTCGTAAATAATATGATGTACACGTTCAGTTGATATATTTAGAGTGCCTGCTATTTCATTCCATTTCAATTCACGGCCATTCAAAATCATTTTGTGGATTTTTAAATTGTTTTCATCGGTAACAACCTTTTTTGGGCGTCCACTGCGTTCACCGTCTTCGGTGCTCATTTCACCACGTCTAAACATAACATACCAATCCTTGATGGTTGATTTTCCTGGGGCAGTGTCCGATAACTCGGCATCAAGCCAAGTTTTTGCTTCAACTGTATTTTTTCCCTTCAAAAAGCAATATTTTATCAACACGCGAAATTCCTTTTTATCTATTTTTTCTTATGGGAATAGTTTATGGCTAGGGGTCTTTGAACACTTTCGATTAACTGTTTGTGATCTTACAGCTATCATACTTTTGACTAAACTCCACTTAACTACACCGGGGAATATTTAGAGTAAATGATGAGCGTTTACAACGTCAACTTGTCTTCTTTTCTTTATAAATAATTAGGTTCTGATTAATTGAACGAATTTAAAAGAAAACAATCTTTTGACCTCTCCAGAATTCTACGGACTCAGCTAATTATGTAATGTAAGGGGGTTTAAAACACAAATGCTTAACATATCTACTTAATCACATTTCAGTGATATAACATAGGACCTGGATTATTGCCAGAACTATCAGTCGATGCAATATTGGTGTAACAAATTTTATTCTCTAAAATACACCGAACGAAGTCATTTATACGCGAATTACAATAAAATTACTAGGAAAATCGCCATTTATAATATTTTAAATTCTAACTTATTTATATTGTGATAATTAACACGTGTCCAATATCGCAAAACGAAGTTTCAATAAATGTACCACTTAAAAAGTTATTTGTATCTCTAGAACTAGAGCAAGCCGGTATTTTTTATGATAATACTTTAATTTACCAACAAAAATGTATGAGAATAGATTATTTTTGGCATTATTGGCCAATGTTATACAAGTATACGACAGTAACCAAAAACTTCTTATAGAAAATACGTTTCTACTTCTCAACCATTTACATAATAAAGCTTTTTAACAATTCAGACAGTCAACATCAAATTTTAACCCACCTTGCCCATAATCAGTGTCATTAAAAGTCAGAGTCATTTACGTCATATTCACACGTATACATTCAGTACAGTAACTTCACAGCATTAGGAAACAGTCCCTATAACCCGAATCTTCTCTACTTGGAAACTATATAACTGATGTATATTACTGGTTTATTTTTGGTATATATGTTGATATAAATGCTCTAATTAGTGAATTTGACATAATTATTGTCAATTCCTAACTGTATATATCTTATGGGTAAAATTATCAGTATTTTTTAATATTTATTATACCATATATGTTTCAGATACAAAAATCAATTTTTATATTCACAAATATTTATTTTCAGACTGGAACTGCCTGGATTTGAACTGCCGGTGTTCAGAACACACAACGAAAGACGACAGTAAAAAGCACGACAACATAAAGTGTTGACTGGCTAGAAATGCACATGCGCATTTGTTCTAATCTAACCTTGTTAGTTTTCTCAACTACGCATCCTTTTCCATATACGATATGTATTTACATTTGGTTGAGGTAATATATTTATTTAATAGGCAAAATTAGCGGCAGATAATGCGAAAATAAGTGTATAAGGTATGAATTATTAGCAAATTAGTAATCAATTAGTAAATCAGTTTATAACACTAATTTTGTAGATTTCTATGGAACAAAGGGTATATTTTTAAGTTAAATATTATGGAAACAGAACTTATTTGAAGATTATTGTAAAGGTAAGAATAAAATATGGTCATGTTTGTATACGTTTTCTGTCTATTTGTTATTATACTTATATCTTTCTGATTTTATAGATATTTCAAATGATGAAAAAAGCTAAATGTTTAAATGAAGTGTCACGAACTTTCAGATTAGTGTAAATATAAAATGTACTTAATGCATACTGTATAGATGACATTTCACATGGATTATTGCTAGAACTGCCACGAAAAGCAATCATCATGTTGACATATATATTTAATGCCTGTTTAAGGCTGAAGCATGTCCCGGAATGCTTTAAGGTGGCACAAATAATTATGCCCAAAAAACTGACAAACCTATTTCGCTACTAGCTGCAATATCAAAGCTATTTAGGAAATTAATATTTAAACGTGTTAAACATTTGGTAACAATACCAGATTTCCAGTTTGGTGTTCGAAATCACCATTCAACAATCGATCAAGGGCACAGAGTAACTGCGGCTATTGAAAGAGCATTTGAAGAAAATAAATACTGCCCTGTAATATTCCTGGATGTCTCACAAGCTTTTGATCGGGTTTGGCATTTGGGATTAATCTGTAAGATGAGCAAATTGTTACCGCGTAACTGTTGTCAATTGCTGGAGTCATATTTATTCGGAAGAAAATTTAGAGTATCGCACGAAATGGCGTTCCCGACATTTAAAAATATCTCGGCTGGAGTTCCTCAAAGTAGCGTCTTAGGGCCTCTTCTGTATCTGCTCTACCCTGCTGACATTCCAACAACAAAAGGAACACTTCTTGGAACCTTTGCTGATGACACAATTATTATGGCAAAAGATATATCTATGCCTAGGGCAATAGAAAAAGTACAAGTGGCAGTCAACAAAATCTACAAATGGACGAAAGATTGGAAAATTCAACTTAATAGCTCCAAATCTGTCCACGTTAATTTTACATTGAGGCGAAATAATAAAACTTAATTATATCACTCAATGGATGCCCGATTACTCAAGCAGAATCAGCTAAGTACCTTGGAATAGATTAAATTGGAAGCATCACGTTAGACAAAAAGCAAAACACATTAGAACCACAATAAAACAACTATACTGGTTAGTCGGAAAATACTCTCAACTTGATCTAAAATTAAAGAGGTTGATCTACAATACAATTATAAAGCCAATTTGGACCTACGGGGTGCAAATATGAGGTTGCACTAAAAATTCAAATCAACTAGTCATACAACGCTGTCAAAACAAGGTTCTTCGATTAATTACCAATGAATATCGCTATGTAACCAACGAAGAACTGCACGATCAACTGTTCGCCTTGAAACACGAAAGAAGATTACTAAATCATGCTGACGTGGAAGCAACACAACTGCTGGACAGCGCGCAGGATGTCAGGAGATTGAAGCGAACAAAACCATACGAACTTATATAAAGTGTATGCATTTAGTGTAAACTATAGCTATAAGTTAATAATTAATAAATAATTATAATTTTATAATTGAGGAATACATACTGATGTATTTTCTCGCACTCGTCTTGCTTGTTAATTAATCCAAGTACATAGGAAAAGTAGTAATAAATTAATTTTAAATTAAGACTGTACTAAGCGTATCTAATAAAGATGTTATAAAAATATATATATATATCACAACATGATTGAAAATCAACCCTTTGGATGTACTAGAATTAAAAAATCGTGAAAAGACTCGATTTATGAAAGAAATATTTCATCAAGATTTTCCATCAAGATAATCCGTTAACATAACTCCAACAAGTCAAACCATTCTGATAAGATAAGGTAAAGCTACTGGGTCTTCCGAAGAAACATAGTGATAGGAACCGTAAATTAGAATAATTATTCCGATTATTCAATATATTAATTTTAAGTTTCTAAAAGTTAAACAAATAAGGCATTTTTATTACTATAAATCCGTTTTTCCATTTCAGTTTACTTTAAGGACCTACTTTGATATTATTATAACATATTATTTTAATATTTAAAGTTATACATAGCTAAGAAAATATTGGAATTAAAATATGTCCATAAATAAACTGTATTGGTAATAATTTTAAAACAATCTAAATAAATATTCCTATTTTTGTAACAATACCCTGTTCCACATTTTATTTCTTCTTAGAATAATTTACGATATATATGAGACTGAAACAAATACCTAACCGTCAGTCAATAAACATCTTCCATTCTATCCAACAATAGATCCCAAGGCTCCATATATATTTCCAATTAAAAAGGCTCTCAATAAGGCCGACATCGATATTGATCAGAAACACCAAGTGTTAGTGGAAAACACACCCAGTCATAGAGCAGATCAAACGCTCCTTTTAGTTCGAAGAAATGCATACCAACCTACAAGGTTTTAATTAACATATCTAACTAATACAAACTGCACAACAGTATATAACAACAACATAGGATATATATTATACTTACACACACGCATACAACTGGCTCCATCTACGAAAATGCGAGGTAACTTACTTGTGCTTAGTTATATAAAGGTTAAAGGAAATCTTCAGTTCAATTTTTCTTTGGTGGTTAGTTGACCTTGTTACATATTATAATATATTATTTTAGGTATATTTTGAGTATTATGTATAAAATTATTCTATTATTGAATTAAGGCTTGAATATTAAAAAATATTATACAATGATTTGTAAATATGTAGAAATATATTTTTATAAGAACTATTTATTGAAATTATTAAGTTAATATATTGTCATTCTATAAAATACTAATAATTTTAAAACCGCTGAATGGACTTTATTATTTTAGTGAATTGCAAAATAAACAACCAAACATTTCTCAATTGCTTATTTAAATAATTATTCTTAAGAATATATATATATATATATATATATATATATATATATATATATCCTTACACATATATGAAAATATTTTTTTAATTTAATGAATCTTAATAAGATTCTAAAGATTTAATGACACAAATATAAATAGCTTAATTACAAATTAATCGGAATTACAAATTGAGTTAAATATTTTTTTCATCGTCCCTAATAACAGGGAAGAAAGTTAAACTTTTACACCCTGTGAAAAGTACACCCGCGCCCTCTATAACGGCAGGAGGAAAGAATTTCTTATGCGTATTTATACTCATAACTAGGGACTATATATTCTGTCACTACAACAAATTGTTTGCCGCTGTCATTGTTACGTTGCTACCTCTAACCTAAAAAATAATCATCAATGTTGTTTTGTCGTCACTCGATTAAATAATCCAGAAAAAATTAACAATACGTTATAATCTAATGAATCCATGGACGAGTAATACGAAATTTTGATGCAGAAGCTCGATTGATAATAAATACAGATACATTGCCAAAGAAGTCTATTGATGTCGGGGGCAGGCATCAGAAACATGCTCATCAAAATTTAATGTTAAATTAATAATATGCTTCCGACCGGCTATGAAAAAAAATCGTAATCCCCCGGGGAGGGAATGATAACGAGCAGGACCGAGATTGCAACTTACGGCCCTTGTGGTGTAATATACTATGAAAATTGGGAAATTGAAATCAAAATTAACAATTTTTTCGAAAACTGGATAAAACGTTGGCGAGAAATGTTCGATATGGATACGTTTAAGTTGAACATTGAAACAAAAACGGCTCCTATATAGCACAATCGAGTGGCTTTATGTTACAGCACATAATTGCATATAACAGATTGCTTACATAGCAATATTTAAGTAAGAACACCATTCCACTCTTGAAATTAGTTAAAAGCGCACGTGTGCTTAATACATTTAGAAGTAATTTTAATAGAACTATAAAATAGCCTCAGTTAATCAATAATGTGATCTTATGGCGAGGGTAAAAATAAATCGGCGATAACAAAATTGTACGCCTATTGCGATACTATAAATTTAAATTTCGTGAAAGTGAATAAAATAAAACTAAAACCCGCCCATCAAACGTTAATAATCAATTTGAAAATTCAATTTCAATAAAAATAAAGGTGTATTAGTATTCACCACAATTCAAATATTGATCCAGCCAAAAACAGATTGCATCGCTAACCAGTTACTTCGAACAGGAGCCAGATAATAAAAACCTCCTCTTGCCAATGCAATGTGTTTGAGAGGTAAGAATTGATACTATTTAATATAAAGTTGCTGCGGGACATGCAATTCGACAAGGATATACAAGCAATAAATCATGGATATCTGGAAAGAAGCATTATCTGCAATATCTTTAGCCTGAATGAAGTCCATCAGGCACACAAAAAGTGACAGTGACTAAATGAAACTTAGGATTTGGGATTATGACCTAATAACAGGGTTATGAGAGTGAGAGTAACTATAGGTAATCGTATCGTAGAATATGATTATATGATGTTTTGTGTCCACCATATAGATATGTATGATACCAAAATGTTTTGTACATATGTTCTCTACTGAAAATAAAATAAACTACTTGCATATAAAATTATTAATTAGATGGGTCTGGCGATCAGGCTTGCCAATACATAAAAAAATATCCCTAAAACTTTCCTCATAGGTAGTGTGGAAAAGAGTTCAATGTAGGTATAATAAAACATCCGTGACCTATTATGACTGTGTAAGTCCCGGGCGTAACAACTTTTTCGATTCAAAATTGGCTTTATTCATCAACGTAATCTCCATCAAGAGCCACACTATCATTCCAGCGCAGCTTTAACAATTCAATTCAGTTGCTGTCCACTCAGACGATTTGACTCCGGAGTGAAACGATGGATCCATGTTTCATCCATTGTCACCTATCGATACAAAAATTCCGTTGAACATTGCGTTAACAAGTACGTTTAAACATTGCCAAACTCTGCTCAGAATCATCAACACGTTTTTGTTTTTGGTCAACAGTGAGCCAACGCGGCATCACCCACTTGAACAGAGCTTTCTTATAGTCAAACACGTTTGATATATTTACGATGTTAGCTAACTCACACAACTTCACTCTTCGATCATTCAAAACGATTTTGTCGATTTTTGTGATGTTTCTGATGTTACCACCTCATTTGGACGTTCACTGCGTTCTGCATCATCGGTGTCTCTACGACCACGTTTAATGTCAGCAAACTAAGGTTTTATTGTTGTTTCTGATGGAGCGGAGTCATTATAATTCAGTCCTACTTTTCAAGCTATTACGCTTGAACGGTATTTTTTCCCATAAAGAAATAGTGGACCAGCTTGGTTGGCGCAGTGGTATAGAAAGAAACAATGTAAAATTAAAACACGAAATTGCTTTTGATCTATTGTTTTAAAAGTAACAAATATAGTTTCACTCTTAGCACAATAACTCACTAACTTAAGAGTAGAATATCATGAAATTTTAACAGATTTCTTTTGAAGGTTAGTACTAACTGAAAAAAATGGTGAATCCAATAAAACCAGCGCCATCTATGTGTTGTCAGTATCATCTACTACATGTCAGGATAGTTATGTTATATAACTCAAATCATATATACTTATTGCCCACGGGCAGATTGTTGACTTTCTAGATTAGTAACAAAAAAATATATGTGTTAGACCCGGGACTTTTCAACCAATGTGTTTTGCTGTATTATATTTGATAACATACTTTATTTGCATTAGAATTTTGTTATATGTAAAACACAAAATTAACTAAAAGTCAACCAATGTGGCAGCATCAAGACGTTTTCACATCATAAATTTTGATCACGTAAGTTCGCAGTTTTATTGAGTAGACTGTAGAAAATGTCAGGATGAAAGGCAGAAATAGTATCAATAAAATAAAAATAAAACACTTTAAATCGATTAGTAATAAATTTTATTTATTAAATCTTTGGTAAAACGTTCCTAAGAACATCATTAACATCCCACAAACATGTCACAAAACCGTGTAAATTTTCAATTCTAAGTATTTGACTAGCATCTCATCACTCATCTTCCATTTTGGCACCAATAAAACGCGCGTTAGAATTTGTTTATGTGCGAAGCGTGGCTTTTAGAACAAAGCAATAATTGCATCAGTAAAACTAAAGCTAAATTAACATTAATAGTAACTTTTGCGTTAACCATTGTATAATACTGTCGGCATTGCGGTAGAACGAAAACAAATCCAAACACCGCCGACGACTATTCGAAACGGTAAAGGTCAGTAATTCTCCTTAGTCTTCTGGTCTATTAATAAACAATAATTTTTGCATAACTTCACGCAAATGATCATTTTACACATCCATAAAACGTGCGACCTCGCCTTGAACGGACGAACATAACCAACACGGCTGCGATCACGGCCAGCATCGTTCGTTTTTCATTATCGACATTGAATCGAAGTGAATCGAAATCGGGTCCAAGCTCATTTTCATACAATGGACGGCGAGCGTTCGGTCCGATGCCGAGAGAGATTTCCTGTAACGCGGCAGAAACGGAAGGAACGAGTTTTTCGTGACTTTCATCTCGCTTCCGTGCATTTCGTCGTTCGTTGCTGCGTTTTTCGATCGGTCGAACCTTCACCTAGTTTAGAAAGCCGACTTTACTCGCTCTATGGACAAAACTACTTTTTCGTAACGTTATTGACGGTTCTCGGGACAACCGCAACGATAAGGACTGAGATTTGCCTTGACTGATTCGATTTTTGGTAAAAGTAACCGCTGTTCTTTGGAAAGTTTTCGTTCTGGGTCGCCGGTGCTGCTGCTACTGCTGCTGCTGCGGCTACTGTTGCTGTTGAGAGCGACGTGTCACTTGAAGAATCTCGATCCCTTTTGGCACATGCATTCACCGTCCAACTTCTCGTCGATCCAATGAAGATAGTTAACCACTTTAGTGTAGATTCCTGGTAGGTTTGGTCTAGCACATCCTCGGCCCCATGACACCACACCTGTTCAAAAGATATTCAACGTTAATTTTAGAAAAAAAATAATTCTGGATGATGCCATAAAAAATAGAATTATCTCATAACGAAAATAAATATTTATCACCCCTATTTATGCAACAGACACAGTTGACATCTGTATTCGAGTGCGATTACAAGTTACAAAGAGGTACATAAATGGAAATACTCAAATAAGGAAGATCCACATAAAGTCTAAGAAAGATATTGAAGTTTATGAAGTAGAGGGTACTTTCTTGATGAAGCTATCGAAAATGAATAACTAATAATAAACAAAACAACCATAAACTGAATCATCAGAAAATGAAAGGTGAGATATACAATTCATTCACTTTCCTATATTAAATAATAATAATGTAAAATAATAATAATAAAGTGTAATTAAATAATAATAAATTATAGTAAATACTATTTGAATATTATTGGAAATACATAGAGAAATATAATTGCCAATTATTAAAAATTGAAGCGAATTGAAGTTATTACTAATTACTACTAAAACAAATATGTATAACACTGTTTACGCAACAATTGATATCTAAATGTGAGTAACAGATTAAAACTATAAAGATGTGTCTTAAATGGATCTAACATGTTATAAAGAGGTATAGAAATGAAAAACAAAAATAATGAAAATATACTCCTACAGTCGATTCTGAAATTTATGCAGAACAGAGTACTGAGTTGGTCGAGCTATCTAGAGTAAATGAAATTCGCTACAAACAAACCGTTAAAACAAAAATGTTTAAAGGAGAAAAATGGTGGAAAAAAATTACAACCAAAATAATTAAAACATAAAATAATTCAAAATAATCAATCCTTGAGGCATGTTATTTACAAAAAGGTTACTACATGGAGGGTACCTTAATTTTTACTTTAAAATATATATAAGGGGAACTGAGTAATATGAACACAATGCAGTATACTACATCTTGTTGCGTATTAGCAAGAGTGACTCGGTGTAAATAATACGGCGTTCAATTAATATGCAAAGTCTGGTAGGTTATATTTCAGAGTATTATAGTATTTGTTCTGAAATAGTTAAAAAAAGTTATCAATGAAATGTGTGATCCCCTCAGACTTCAAAAGAGGGAAAATCGAAGTTAAGTAACAGAGACCAATGAATAATAATAAGAACTGTAGCTAGACAATATAAAAATACCGCGACATAATTGACAGTAGAACTCAACACTTGAGCATTGCAGCGATTATTAAACCCTTTATAACGAAAGCCAATGCTAAGCTGCAAAAGAAGTGATGCAACAATCATAAAACTCAAATAATGATTGGGAGAATATAGTGGTTCATATTGTATCCTACAAACGCTCGGGTTTATGTATGAACCTCAAAAGAACCAATGATCCGGACTGCCTGCTTCCTATAGTCAAGCATGAAGGAGGTTCTGTTAAAATTTGGGCAGTACTATCTGGGTATGCAGCTGGTCCTCCCATTCACATCAAATCACTGCGAATTAATATTTTGACATCCTCAAAATAAGGTTATTATTATTAAGGGAATATTATTATGACTAATATATTGCTGCTAAACGCTCCCACATTCCAAAATGACTGGTTCCAAGAATGTTATTTTGAGAAGCATCATAACATCATTAAACATCTTCCGTGACCAACACAATCGCCAGACCCCAACTGAATTGAACCGTTATGGGGAGTTTGAGAGCAGAGAGTAATAGTAGTGTCAGGAGTGATGAATAGATTTTCATATCTAACATCACTAAACCAATTGACAGATATGTTGGTACAAGAATAAGACATCAATTCGCTAGAATAAGCAAATGGTGGCTCAAGACCTCAAGATACTCCCACTTCTTCTTCACAATTATCTCCAAATCAGTTGATCATATCAAAAAATTGGCCTTAAAAATGAAAACAAGATTGCCTTAACAAGATTAATTTAATATTGGTGTTGGAGAATGTATAATTATGTGTTCAACCCACATCTTACTATGTTAATCTAACCAAGTAGGTACAAATCGGTTCTGTTTTAGTAGCAAATTATTATAATTTATTGTTAAGCATACCCAATAAAAGATATTATAAAATAAAATGCAATGTTTACAGAAAGAAATAAATACGCAATATTCATAGATATAAAAATTACTTAAGTATGACGACTGTAGAAATGTTTGAAAATACTGTAAAATGTTGAATTATTGAATAAATAGTTAAAACTAAGAAACTGAAGTTGCAAGCTGTGGAAATGATGTCTCTTATTGATATGTGGATCTAATAAGTTATAAGGACTGTCAGAATCATAAATATAAACATTTATTTAAAAGAGAAAACTGGGTTGATGAAACTATCTAAACCAAATGATATACATATATACATACATACATATATATGATATTTAACACCAGTTCAACAATCCATTAAAATGCAAAGCAAATTATAATAATTTCAAGAAATATCAGCTGAAAGAAGAGCTATTTTCTTTCTTGTCAATTTGGCAATCATTTATGGGTTTTAAAGATTTGCCTTTATCTAAATTGCCAAAGTACATGAAACTATTTAATTGTATATTAATATATATATATATATATATATATATATATATATATATATATATATATATATATATATATATATACATATATATATATATATATATACATATATATATATATATATATATATATACATATATATATATATATATATATATATATATATATATACATACATATATATATATTGCCTAGATAATTATTACGCAGAATATTATGAATACTGGTCTGAAACTATATAACAGGATTATCAAAATGTTTTTCATTACAAATTCTTACGGCTTCGGAAACATATTCATGATGATGAATTTTTATGATCTGAACAATCAAGTATCCAAATTTTGCATCAACCAATATTTGTGATCATCACACATAAATTCGCTGAACACCAAATGTTAAATACAAAAAAATCTCAACCATACAAATGTTTATCAAGTATAAAAATATTTACCAATAATTTCCATGTCCCCAAGATTGTTACTCATCTGCAAAGGGCCACCACTATCACCCTAGAAAAAAAGCAACACATTTTCAACAAAACGCATCAAAAAACTATTGTTATAAGTTTACTTGGCAGGCATCGATACGGCCTTCAGCATATCCCGCACAGAACATATTCTCTGAAATCTTCCTCTCACCATAACCGGAATTGTAACATTCTTGTTTGCTCCATACGGGCACAGCAATTTTCCTGAGAATGTCGGAGGTATCCCCACCCTCGGATAACCTACCCCAACCAGCGGCAATTCCCACACGGCCAGTATAGTCCACATAATCTGCATTAGAACAGGTTATTTAGAAAAGCAGGATATATGTATCAAAATCCCACTCACCGTCATTAGGTAAACACACTGGACTCATCTTATCATTGAAACTAACAGGAATATCCATTTCCAAGATTGCAATGTCATTGTTGTAGGTGGCCACGTCGAAATATTCGTGCTTCTTCACCGATCTAATTCTTCTGACTTCGATATAGTTGAATCGGTCTGAAGCGGATCGGTCATGATCACCCAATGTTACAGAAAGGTCTCTGGTGTCAAACCTACAATGGTTTTAATGAGAATTCATGTTGGGGTCGCTGTAAGCAGTAATATCTTACCCATTAACGCAATGAGCCGCAGTAATTAAATGTCTTTGGGAAATTAACGCTGCTCCGCAATGGTACTCGCCAGCATGGCTAATTCCAGCGATCCACGGAAACTCATGAGCTCTAGTGATGTTACCACCTACTACCCGCATCTGTCGTCTCACAACTCCGCATTCTACAAACGAAAATCAGTAAATTTAGTTATTTTTTAAATATTGAACAATATAAGATCAAAAAATATCAGTTGTTAATCTGGAAACTTGTCGTAAAAAGACCAAGATAAGATACTAATGATTCCACTTGTGATTAGAAGGAAATCAGCCCTTTCAATTCAACTATAAGTTCAAATCAATAAAAACCTACTTAGAAACATTCTAATAGGAAATATTACTCCATCTACCTTATATTCCCGATACTCTACCTTTGCATTATATTTTCGATTACATATTTTTTTAAATAAACAATTAATTTGTTTACAAAAATAAGCGACAATTTTTGCACGTTTGTGTGTTTTTTTGTGATTTTTTTAATTGGCCGTTTTTGTCTATGTTGGTACTATTATCAATTTACACTCGCACTCAAAAAACAAAGTAGAAGCAATAGAAATAAAGTTAAATGGAAGAAATACCTCAAAACAGTTAGAAGTATAATAAATATGAACAGAATGAGAAATAAAGATATAAGAAAAATGTAAAACAAATTATAACAATTTCGATAAAGATCAGCCGATAGAAGAACTATTTCTAATATTCTATTCTAATCTTGTTCAAAATTCTTCTTCAATCAGTAAAATCAAAAGAAAACATAGAAAGGTAGCAACTCAGTTGATGGGGACACTTGCAGCGTATATGACGAAAAGAGGAAAAATTCTAACCAAAGCGAGAAAACTAAGCAGTAAAAAATGAACCGAAGTGTGCGAAATTCGTACACGGAGCATGAAGAGAGAATGTAGAAAGCAGGGACTAATCCTTTTTTTCCGTTGAAATTTGCAATATTTGTTATTAAAATGGCATAAATTGCTTTCTATGAATTTGCTTTATGTGAAACAAAAATGTACAAATGGTATTAGCATTTTCAAAGAGTCAATAGGTTGAAGATGACAAGCCTACAGATCATTCTAGTACATCAACAACCGAAGAAATCAGTTGTTGTACCAGAAAGCATTAATGCTGTGTACGTATTGATATTGCAAGATCGTCATGTGACTTGCCATAAAATTGAATCAAAATCCAATAAATTTTCCAATACGAGCCAAAATTCGAAAAAAAGCGATAATAGGCCAAGCAGTTCCAAGCAAGTGATTATCCGTTTCTTCTAAATAAATTGACAATGGTAGCAACAAATGATATTCATCAATTTGCTTACCACAAATGCTTCCTGAAATACTAAAAAAGAAACGACAATGAAGGACCATTCTTAATTCTTCATTCAAGCTTTCACACATCGGCTGAATTGGCCACCTATTTGACTAAACAAACTCACTTGATAGGTCATCCTCCATACAGGCCTGATTTGGCACCATATATAATTATTACTGTCATCTCGTTATGAAGCTTAAATATAAATAACAAACCCCGTATCGACTCAGAATAATTCATCTATTCACACCCATTCATTACTTATTCATGATTTTTTGCCTATAAAAAAAAAGGAGACTATTTAGGTGTAGACGAACAATTTGGTGCGAAAACTAAAATTTCCCTTATTTTGTTTTAGCATACCTTGTATATTTGATATCTTATTCCGATATGTAATAGTTTTATTTTTATTTCAATACAATTATTTTCTTTCACGACACGATAATTTATTGAATCATTAGGGTATTAATTATTTTTTATAAAACTAAAATAGAATAATTTATAAGATCCATTTCTTTAATTCCAAGAAGACACTATATTTTCCAGTAGCATTAAACTAACTGGTTTAAATATGAATCACAATAATAGTAAAATCAGTCATTTAATTAGTTGAATCAAACATATTGTTTGAATGAAGCATATTAATGTGGAAATATATTAAATATCAATTAAGATCAAGAAAATTGAACATATCTGCACAATATCAAAACAAAGTCGCACGGCCACGAAAACGATCGATCAGAACTGACCAAAACATGGATGACGAAACTGAAACTATATTTTCAATATTCAAAGACGCAGAAACGAATCGACTGCAATCAGGATTAATGGGTCAATAACGCGATTCACCGTAATTTATTGTGACAGGCGTCGCATTTTCGGTCTTCTAGAAAAAAAAATTCGATAATTAATAGATCGATATTTTCAGCGGTCGCGTTCTTGCGGGGGCTTAAGCGCCACCAGGCCACGAGCCGTTGCGCAATCGACTTTCGCAAGCCCGATGAATGGAAACGAAGACAGAATGGATACTTACCGCAGTTGCACTGGCTCCGGGCCGATCTTTTGTCTCTTGCTCCCTTCTGCAACAAAAACAAACCTGAGTTTTCACCGATATCTCGTCTGCCTCGATGATTTATAACTGTAGGTTGCGTAACTGACGGAATGGTCGCAAAAAGTGGTAACGTATACCGTGTGTACAACGAAAGCTTGTTATATTAATAAAATAAATTGGAACTTTAAGTAGTACGAGTCGTTTTAGCGAAGAATAGTACGTGACATAGCTCGAGTTTTCAAACGCTGGCCTTGCTATTACTCAAAATTGTTTCCTTCATATTAATTATTTCAAGTGTTATCTAAAAATTGATATTGATATAATCCAACCTAATAAATATACCATTTCTTGAAATCGTTTAGAAAACTGTAGTATAGTAGTATATGTCAAAGCTCTACAACCTTTACGTTTATAATATATCAATGTTTTGATAGATCTTACATATCTTACTAAACAGATTTTATGAGGTTGATCTGATATCGAATCCAAAAACTACCCAAATTAATAAGAATAAGAACATGTGAATTTCAACTTATATATAGATTTTGTGTAACTAGTGAACCGTTGCTCCAATATATGTTTTAAGTCATTTTATAATGCCCTCCATCCATCATAATTACTCCATCCAGTAATCTTAAAATTCATTCTTCAAACACACTTCTTAACTGGTTTTTCATTCATTAATTTCTTCAAACTGGTTCATGATTACTTGATCATTAAAAACCTCAAAAAAGTATGACGATCCAATTTAAACGATTTCAAAAGGCAACAGTTGGATTAAAAGAATAGGCTTATTAGCGTAAATTAATACTTAAAAAACTACTTAGTCTTTTAAAAAAAGTTAAAATAATCATCAGTGAGTATTTAAATTTCTTTCTCAATTTTATTTTTAAAATTAATATTTAGTTTTGGCTAAAAATAATGTGTGTGTAAAATTATTAGTAAAATGATCATCTTTTATTTTTTATTCATTTACGGTTTCATTCAGCAAAACACTTAATTTATTCAATCTACTACTACGTCAGTGAGTAAACAAAGATTTTCAGCGATTCATTTTCATCCCTTTTGTTAAGAAATTGAAGTTGCAAATAAAATAATATATAAAAGTTCTACTGATCAAAATATAATATTAAAATAAAATACAGATTTATTCAGAAATATACTTGATTCAGAAATATTTATTTTGTATTAATTTATATTTTTTTTGTAAATGAAACGATACATTTTCATTCAGTATTTTGTAATAGATATTAATATTAATAAAAATGAAATAAAACTGAATTATTTTGAATGAAAGATTACATAAATTTTTGAATAAACGTGAGCTTCAGTTAAATAATAATAATAATAGTATTTTACGACCAAGTAATAATTAAAAAAATATTATAAGATGGTATACGTTACGTCAAGAGGAACACTAGGTACACAAAAACAATATAATATAAAAATAACGTAATGTTGGTAAAAATATAAGTTCATTCAGAAATATACTTGATCTACATAACATACAATATTTGTTTTATATTAATTTATATTTTTTTGTAAAAGAATCGATACATTTTCATTCAGTGTTTTGTAATGAATATTAATATTAATAAAAATGATATAAAACTGAATTATTTTGAATGAAATATTACATAAATTTCTGAATAAACATAAGCTTTAGTTAAATAATAATAATAATAGTATTTTACGACCAAGTAATAATAAAAAAAATATTATAAGATGGTATACGTTACGTCAAGAGGAACACTAGGTACACAAAAACAATATAATATAAAAATAACGTAATGTTGGTAAAAATATAAGTTCATTCAGAAATATACTTGATCTACATAACATACAATATTTGTTTTATATTAATTTATATTTTTTTTGTAGAGGAACCGATACATTTTCATTCAGTGTTTTGTAATGAATATTAATATTAATAAAAATGAAATAAAACTGAATTATTTTGAATGAAATATTACATAAGTTTCTGAATAAACATAAGCTTTAGTTAAATAATAATAATAATAGTATTTTACGACCAAGTAATAATAAAAAAAATATTATAAGATGGTATACGTTACGTCAAGAGGAACACTAGGTACACAAAAACAATATAATATAAAAATAACGTAATGTTGGTAAAAATATAAGTTCATTCAGAAATATACTTGATCTACATAACATACAATATTTGTTTTATATTAATTTATATTTTTTTTGTAAAGGAACCGATACATTTTCATTCAGTGTTTTGTAATGAATATTAATATTAATAAAAATGAAATAAAACTGAATTATTTTGAATGAAATATTACATAAGTTTCTGAATAAACATAAGCTTTAGTTAAATAATAATAATAATAGTATTTTACGACCAAGTAATAATAAAAAAAATATTATAAGATGGTATACGTTACGTCAAGAGGAACACTAGGTACACAAAAACAATATAATATAAAAATAACGTAATGTTGGTAAAAATATAAGTTCATTCAGAAATATACTTGATCTACATAACATACAATATTTGTTTTATATTAATTTATATTTTTTTTGTAGAGGAACCGATACATTTTCATTCAGTGTTTTGTAATGAATATTAATATTAATAAAAATGAAATAAAACTGAATTATTTTGAATGAAATATTACATAAGTTTCTAAATAAACATAAGCTTTAGTTAAATAATAATAATAATAGTATTTTACGACCAAGTAATAATTAAAAAAATATTATAAGATGGTATACGTTACGTTAAGAGGAACACTAGGTACACAAAAACAATATAATATAAAAATAACGTAATGTTGGTAAAAATATAAGTTCATTCAGAAATATACTTGATCTACATAACATACAATATTTGTTTTATATTAATTTATATTTTTTTTATAAAAGAGAAGATACATTTTCATTCAGTGTTTTGTAATGAATATTAATATTAATAAAAATGAAATAAAACTGAATTATTTTGAATGAAATATTACATAAGCTTCTGAATAAACATAAGCTTTAGTTAAATAATAATAGTAATAGTATTTTACGACCAAGTAATAATAAAAAAAATATTATAAGATGGTATACGTTACGTCAAGAGGAACACTAGGTACACAAAAACAATATAATATAAAAATAACGTAATGTTGGTAAAAATATAAGTTCATTCAGAAATATACTTGATCTACATAACATACAATATTTGTTTTATATTAATTTATATTTCTTTGTAAAAGAACCGATACATTTTCATTCAGTGTTTTGTAATGAATATTAATATAAATAAAAATGAAATAAAACTGAATTATTTTGAATGAAATATTACATAAGTTTTTGAATAAACATGAGCTTTAGTTAAATAATAATAATAATAATAATAGTATTTCACAAGCAGGTAATAATAAAAAAATTACTATAAGATGGTATACGTTACCTCAAGAGGAACACCATGTGTATACTGCAGCATGATGCACAATATAATCACCAGTGCACGGGCACTTTCACCGATAATTTGTTTCATTTTCGAGAAGAGCAAAAAAAGACGGCCGAATGCCAATAAATTAAGCGACGAAATCGAAGCTGCCAATGAGCGAGGAAATATACCTCTGCGTTCCCAGAGCGGGTAGTAAATAGTGGAAAACCTGATGAGGTACAGTTTAACCAACTACAGGAAGGATTATTTTTATACAAAATCGACGCCGCATATGCGTTTTCGTGTATGTGTATGTAATTTTTTCGTCGACGCGGTAGGGGGAAACATCACCTTGACCATTACATTCGGGTTTCGTAAGAATTCACACCTACGGCCCTCTCGAGACGACCCTGATTGCATTTCAGGGTCGGTGTGCATTAGAATGCACGCCTGACACATTTTCGCAACGTTTCGAGATAAAGGGCGACGCGCCGCCATCGGTGTCGGCGGCTTCAATTTTCTGATGATAAAGGCGAAGGTTTCGCTCGCGGTTAGATGGGCGGCACGCGTGGGAACCGACATAGAAATCGCACGGGTGTTTGTTTTCATTTTTTTATTTATTTATTTCGATAGAAATGTCATTATTTTGATTCCTTTGTTTTGATTTCTTTTAACCAATAACCTTAGGAAGTCAATCATCAATATATTTTTTCTCATTGCACATTTTAATGCACTGGATCTATAATATAATTATTTGACCTATTAATTAGTTTTAGAGATGTTTTTTCTATTTTGATGCTTTATTGCGAAAAACCGGTGCAACATATTTTATTTAAAGTTTTCTTTTAATTAATTACATTTTACATTACTTATCTTAGTAGAATGTTAACTTATAAAAATTAATCCATTACTACTCTTCTGTTGTACTTGCATTAATACAAAAGCAAGGCGAGATGGAATTAATACATCAATATATATTTCCCAAATTAAAATAAAACTACCTAAGCTAAAGCTAAAAATACAATTATACACTATACAAGTTCGTGAGGTTTGGTTCGCTTCAATCTTCTGATTTCCTGTGTCTTATCCACTAGCTGCATTACTTTCATGTTGCTGTGATTTTGCAACCTTATTACATGTTTTAAGGCGAAATCTTGGATCACTTCGTATAACTATTTGATTTCGACCCCTTCGTTGGTTACGTAGCAATAAGCATTGACAATTCATCTTAGAACTTTGCGTTTAATTACTAGTTTTAATGTCTTAGTGCAACCCCATTTTGCACCCTATAGGTACAAAGTGGCTTTATGATTGACTGATAAACCAATTTATTTGATATTTGGTCAAGGTGAAAGTATCTTCCGACCAACCAGTACAGTTGCTTGGCTTTGAGTCTAATCTGCTCTGCTTTTTATCTAACATGATGTTTCCATTTTAACGAGATGTACGCCAAGGTATTTAGCTGATTCTGCATGAGGAATCAGGCGTCCGTTAAGTAATATAATTAGCATAGACAGATTTGGAGCTATTAAGCTGTATTTTCCAATCTCTAATCCATTTATGGATCTTGCTTGACTGCTACTTGTACGTTTATACAACCTTAGTCAGAGATATATCTTTTGCCATGATAATCGTGTCGTTGGGAAATATTCCAAGTAGCGTTTCTTTTGTTGTTATTACATTGTAATATTATATTACTTGTGTAGAGCACTTATAGGAGTGATCCCAAGACCCTACCCCGACGAGCTCTCGCCGAAATAGGTTTAGGTGTTGATAAAGCCCCTTCATACGAAATTCTAAATTTTCTTTTCTGCGGTAACAATTTTTTTATTTTGTAGATTAATCCCAAATGTTATGCTTGTGAAACATCCAGGATTATTGCAGAGCAGTTCTTTTCTTCGAATGCATTTTCAACAACAGCTGTTACTCTGTACATTGTCGAGTGGTGATTTTGAAATCCAAACTGGAAATCAGATATTTCTAAAAATGGTTTTAACATGTTCTAATAGTAGTTTTTCAGATTATTTTGATATCACAGGTAACAGCGAAATAGGCCTATAAGATCCAACTTGTTATGCTAGTTTGTCACGTTTTTAAGCATAATTATTCGAGCAACCTTAAAACATTCCGGAACATACTTCAGCCTCAAATAGGCACTAAACATCTATACCAACATGATAATTGCTTTTCATGGCAGCTCTTTTATTAACCCAGGTGAAACATCATCATTTCAAGGAGACTTTTTAGGATTGAGATTTTTGTCAATTTCTATGGCAACTTCTATAGGAGAAATCAGATTTACAGCTACATCGGGCCGATGAACAAGAATTGGTTCTATTGTATATTCTGTATCATTCGGTTGGAATATGTTAGCTAAATGCTCTGAGAATAATTTAGATTTCTCATCGTTACATCAAACCCATTCATTTTGATCATTTTTAATAGGCGAAAGTCTAATAATTGGTCTTTTAAATCTCTAACTTGCCTTCCATAGCTAGTAATCTTTCTTTTGCCTCATTACTAATTCTATTAAATATTGTTTTGTCTACAGCATTTCTGGTTCTGTGCCATACTCTTCTAGATTTTCATCGTTCTTTAACAATTCCCTTATTTCAACTAGGTAATTTACCACATATTCTGATTTCTTTCTTGATGTTGGAGTGGTTTATTTTGCAGCAGATCGAATTTTGTCAATTATATATTTCTAGTTCGTCCTCGTCGGTGAAATACTCTTCTACAGCTTGTATAAGTGCAAGTTCATTAGCTAGTTCCAACAATTTTTAGTTTAACTGCTGATAATTTACTATTAACTGGTTGTTTTCTTTCATAAGTGCAATTGGGTCCTTTTTGTACGATATTTCTATGGTATTTTTACAAGAATTTTTTTTGTCACATGGAACGCACCCTCTGAGACCGTTAACTAAAAGGTGGCAGTAATAAAATACAGATGAATTTTTTATAATATTTGTAGTGAGTTGTTTTCGAGAAAGGACGTGTGTTCAAGAGACTCTATGAAGGTTGGAACCGAACTTATTCAAAGAGTTGATCATCTATAGGCGCTATTTACTTCCATCTCTCAGGCATTTTACGGATTCCATCTCAAAAGATCGACATATCTTTTGAAGCTATCGACGAATCGACCCATTTTTTGGTATCTTCAAAGAAGTGAAGCGCTGCCCTGACCGGTCACAACTCATATGTCCGAGCAAGTAGTGATCAGAAGAAGCAAAATCTGGAGAATACGGCAGGTGGAGCAGCATTTTCCATGTTAATGTATCACCAGTAACAATATGATGCAAAAAACCAGCATTTGACTAGACAAGCAATTGAAAATGGTCTGTTGTGTTAGTTCCAACAATTCTACAGATTCTTCTTGCGCTTTACACGTATCATGATCGAATAATGTCTTGTCTTTAAATCGATGGAGTATGGTTACCATAAGCTTCAAATAGCGTTCGGTTACCTTCAGCCATATTTTTATTCAAATTTAAGTAGAATGTAAAGAAGAGGAGGAAGTAAAACATTTTTGTTCACGCTCGACGAAACGACACATAGTGAAAAGTAAAGCATGTCAATGAGGCTTCGATATAAAGTTGGCTACAAATGTACCCGATATACAGAAACACTGATGTAAATCCTATTATATCTGCATTTCAATGATTTATAAATTTTGTAATAAGATCTTCTTATGTTAAGGCTCTTGAGTGTATTTTGATGGACATTATCTAGTTGTTAAATCGAAATAATCACTCTAAATAACTGTAAAACAACCTAACCTAACTATCAAAGTCGATGCTTTAACATTTCTCTACATAAAATAACAGTTTTCCTTTTAGTATTATTGAGTTATTCAGTATATACAGAGACTAATCATGGAACGCTCAAAATTATATTTTCCACATTCATTGTTTTTGTTGTTTGCTTTGCAGAAATCTGCTGCAGAAGGGAATCAAGCAGTTTTAGACACTTACGGTGATTTTGATATCAATGACAAAGAACGGTCTGAAAACCCAAAAACTCCGAAAACAATGAATTGCAAGACTTATTGGACCAAACCCAAATCGGACTCCCGAAGAACTTCAGAGAACAGTTGATTAGGTAACTGTTTCCAGGCCTTTACATACAACGGGAAATATCTAAAAAGAGGGACAATAATACCACACAAATTGACTGAAAGTATAATTTCGAAGTTAATTACGAATTTATCAGTTAATTTTTTCTATATTACATTTTACCATACGTCGCCCAAAGTTCTTCAACCATTTACACATCATTCAATCTTTTTACCACACGTTTGTTCTCCATGTTTGTTTGTTCCATGATAATTTAGCTCAACTTCTTTATCAACTTTATGTCAATAACCACACCACAAGTTATATATTACGAATACATCCAATGGCATAACCATTATCTAACATAAATGATTCAAATTGAATTTATAATAATAATAAATGTTTACTACTTACATTATGTTTACTACTTAACGCACTTTAGCACATCATTCAATATATCCAAGGACTGACTAATAAAACAACTCAAATTGATTGAGGCATTCTTTTGAGGTCTACAACAGCCAATTGGCGTTGATAGCTGGGGACGTTATGTTCATCAACTTACTATATGGTACACTCTCTTTCGACAAAAACTGTCACTAAAATCTTTGAAACTCTAAAATATAAGGCCAGTTTATCGTGAATTTTTGACCCGTGTCGTTTTAAGATTAGAACTACTAGATTATATTAAAAATGATTAGGAGGTAGCTTCCATATGCCAAAATAAGTTCAATACTTATTCATTTGAATCTACGAATGTATCATCTTTTATTATAATAATTAGTAATATTGACTGTTCACAACCATTAACAGACATTAATAATATACTGTTGAACCTTTTTGGCTAAAAATATAACAGATATGAAAATATAATAATAACCATAGCTAACATGATCAACTTATAATGATTTAATAATCATAAAACCAGTTTTATACAGAGATGAAAATCTTAAATAAAACTTAAATAAAAATTCACCAGAGTAAATTATTACCTTTAAAAGCCTTACTTAGTCATAGTTTATCCAAACTTTATCCAAAAGGTCTGACCAAATATATTCCTTCTACACAGTACTTTCTGATTCTCCATCACAGTATATTTATATTGTATTCTTTAACGATATTTCTTCTTAAACTATTTTATCACTTCACACGTCATTAGAAACCAAAAAATATATATAACTAGTATCATCTAGCTCTACTACGGTACATGGTTGATACAATCTGGCCAATTAGGCGTTCTCTTTCAATTATTTTACAAAACTTCATTCAGATTGGCAAATAATAAACTAGTCCAAACTACTTTCTTGAACAAAATAATAATCATTAAATATATTTTAAAGAGCACTCTAATCATAAATTTATAGAGATATATTCAGGAGTAAAAATAAAAATTTTTTCCAACACCATTTCAACCAAATTTGTAACCCAATTGTTACAATCTCAATAACTGGGCCACTTTAATTCTTGGTCTTTTTAAACTATAATATTCTCATGATTACTATATATATTGAAATTTGACACAGACCTAATAACCTATATATTTTATACCCTAATTTACTTTTAATAGAGATTGGATCCATTTCACAAGCAGTCGCATTTTATTGTCTAAAGTTTTTGTATTTTCACGCCACATTAGTAGTAAAATTAATTCTTTGATACCAATCAAGTTTTCTATTAAAAATCATTAAAATTATCCGTGATGACATGGCATCAAATTTTAAGAAACGTATTTGTTATTATTATCGGGAGGTTACCCAAAATATCAAGGTTCCAGATTTTAATGGTTCTGTCAATGTGTATGTGTCAAATATAATTCGGAATATATTTAGCCGTCACCTAAGATTAAACTAATATTTACAATGCTAATATTTGTACGAATTAAACAATAAGAATACAAAACATTTTACTACTATTTATCTTGACTGTTATGTTCTTATAGTAGGTCTAGGAAAAAGTATTTTTTTACTTGGGAATCATATCTCGGACAATGTCAGTCTCATCTTGTTCAACGAAACATGGCCGGGCACGTCAGCCTTCATAGAAAATAGTGTTTATATAAAGAACTATGAAATAATTTAGAAGAATTGTTTGAATTCAAGGGTGTACCTATATAATATTCGGCTTAGCGAAAAGTTTGCCTCTCTTTTGGAGAAAAACTGAAGACATTTTGCACAGTTAAAGCTTATACGAGGAAGAATTTTGGGCCTAAATTTTTATGTAATATGCCCTTGCATACAAATAAGTTAATTCCAATAAAACGAATTACTTCCACTCAAGAAACCAGAAATAACCGTCCGATCCGTGACACTTAAACAAATATTTTAGTCTCTGTTTTCTTTGGACAGACTAATTATAAATCGGAAGACAGGTCCTTATGTTCTGTGTTTGAAACGATATTAACACGGAAAGTGAGTGAGTTAAGATATTATTAAAGGATTTTATTTAATTTTTAACCGACTTCAAAAAAAGAGGAGGTTCTATGTTCGGCTGTAAATATTTTTTTAATGTATGTTTCTATTTTAATGTATGCCGATTTCACCGTCAATTGTGGACCGATTTTCAAAATCCTTTTTTTTATTCGAATGAGACACCTTCCGAGATGGTCCCATTGGAACCAAGTTAGGATCAGATGGGGAGAAAGGAGGGAAATCGAGGGAAAACCTCAAATTTCATAGGCACCTACAATGTTTTAACATATTTTTTATCTAAAATTATCAGATATTCGAGTATAATGTTATTACTGAACTGATGTGACGAAAAATCGGAAGTAGTTCAATGTAAAAGCCATTCAGGTTGGTTTTTAAGCACTAACCATATCATATGATAAGTCGTAGAAACACGATAGGCAACTGTTTCTATGGGGTAATAGTTAGAACGTTAAGCTCACACGCGGAGGTCGCTGGTTCGATTCCAAACATAGCAGCAACTTTCTTTTGTCTAGTTTGGTTGGTCACCTCAAATAATGCAAATATAATAATATAATTTTATGTCATTAACACAAAACTAAAACTAAACAAAACAAATCTAATTTAATAGTAATAATTAAGTGTTTGAGCACGATATCCACTTCAGACTGATTTTTATTTAGTTATTACAACGATTATTATGCACATATTTTATTTTAAAACGTTTTTTTTTAAGTCTAAGTTTGATTATTTTTTATATTTTAGTGAGTTCTTTATTTGTTTTCTGAAGTCGGATCAATTTTTTTGTACAAATATTTTAAGCAGTGTTGTTTAAGATTTTGTATTATTTGTGGTTATTCCCGTATTGTTGGAATTATAAAAGAGTTGTGACAGTTACATTATTTGTAGGGTATAACAAATTAATGTGTTTGTTTTATCGGAATTTATATTCAGCCAAAATATTATGTGAAAATTTAATCCTAATACAGATTAACACAATTCCAGAATAACTAACAAAAGTTAAAACGAATGTTGCAATTTGTCAGTTGTTGGTGAGTTTTTAGAACATCATGTAGGACACAAAGCAAAGTAGAAAGCAGTAGATTAACAAAAACCATAGAAGACAAATTGAAGATGAGTAATATATAATGGTAAGATTCCAGAATGCTATACAAAATGATAAAATAAATAAATTTACTGGCAGGAAAAATATGACTGCTATTATTTTAAAGATTGAATAGTGGAATAAATAAGTAGAGAACGATGCAATTTTATATTTTATGTGAAAAATATATATAAAAGATAAAAATTATATTAATACGTAAATGAAGTAAAGAAAATATGTAGAGAAAGTGAAACTAACTACATAATTTACCTAGATGGAACACATGGGATAAATGCAGTGGTAAAGGCGACAGGACGGTTCTCCTACTGTTGCAATAGTCGCGGGTTCGATTCCTGTTGGAGCATAGTCTTGTAAATTTATGTTTGTGATTGTCCTAGGCAAGAGTGCAAAATCTGACAAGGAAAATGATGCCAGTCACGTCAGTAACCAGGCTGGGTAGAACCGGATGTCTTCTGAGATGATTTGGTAAGTTGGCTAAGTTGGTCACTCGCCAGTCGCCAGTCGGTAGGCTTAATGCCGAGAATTGTGGTTCGGAGCCCACGTTAAACAGTAGGTCTAGTCCAGATAAACTCTCGTTGGTAAAAAGAAGACTAGAAGAAAACATAAATATTCAGATTATTTAACGATTAATGAAATAGAATATGTAACTATATAACAATTTATTCTTTGAACTTTTATCAATTATTTTAGTTATTTACTTTATAGACCTGTGTTTTGAGAAGTTAATAGTTTATTTGATGATTAAAAATACATTAATATAATTTCGATTTTATTCTTTTTTATTTCTAGTTGTGTTCGTTATTATTTTAATGACAATATTCCCTGTTTATGATGATTACATAAAAGTACATATAAATCATATATACTTACAGTTACAGTTGTCAAAATAATCTTACTCATGATACTTTTGTTATAATGTTCCGTGATATAGTAATTTAAATTTATTAATAATTTGTTGATTATTAGAACTGCAATTAAATGCCACTATATTCTAATATCCAGATATTTGGTAGCGTAATTAACGTTATATAGACAAATATACTTTTGATCTTATATTGAAAATATTGTGAAAACACGATTTAGTAATATTAATATTTTTAACTTATTCTCTTTAATCTCTTATGACATTATTAATTAAACATGATTAACTTTGATAAATTTTGTTAGAATTTTGAACGCATAGCGATCACTAGTTATAAATAATTAAGTTCATTATTATGGGAGTTAACATTCATTATTAACATTCAGTGATGAAGTATAGACATGAAATATGGCGTTACAGTTAACCAGCTTTCTAAACGATGAAAGCAGAAAGTTTATCATCCTTGAACACCATCCAAACCATACATCACCATATAACAAAAATGTTCTCATACAATATAACAGCTTAAGTTTGTGCTCATCAGGACCTGTAGGAAAACTGTTTTCTTAGAAGGTCAATTCAACAAGAGGCTGTTTGTTTGATCATTTGGCTGTACCTTTTAAAAATCTAATTCTTATGGTTGGTATTGATGCATAACCAGGTAGTCCCCATTATTTTTCGTTTGGGATTATCGTAATGGATGAACTTTTCATCATCACTAACAATATATTTTTATTATTACTTAATTAATGCATTGTTACTAGTAGTTTCCGTCTAAATTACAATTTGTCTTAATGATAACTTAAATCTAGGTATATAACAAGAAAGACCCATCGGTCCTATCTCAGTCTCTGGTGAAATAATGTTTATACATGTCACTGCTGAATTTTTTAATATATGCACCTCACTACACAACAGTACACAAGATCAGATAGTTTGTTTCTTTTGAGCCTGTGTCCTGTCCTGGTGGTATCCAAAATTTGCAATATTTCAATATTAGTATGAGAATGGAGTCTTTCCTCGTGCCCCCTTGCAATTCTCTTGATTTCTTGACTGACTGTGGGTATCTGAAGGTCTCGATGTAGGTAATCAGTCCTATAGTATTTGGGTGCACCCACAATACCTCTCAGGACTTTGTTCTGAAAAAACTGTATTTTATTAATGTTACTCTTTGCAGAACATCCCCATAATTGAATTCCGTATGTCCATATAATACATACACATTTTCTGTAGTTTATGAGCAAGCTCTTCATGCCAAACCTTATCGAAGGCTTACGCTACATCTACGAATAATGCGACTTACTCGGTACAAATTCAGACAATTTCAATGCACTGAAAGAAAATTTTGTTCACACTTCAACGAAATGACACATACTGGAAAGTAAAGCATATCAGTGAGGCTTCAACATGAAGCTGTTTACAAATGTATACATAATCTGTTGTAAATCCTATTATACCTGTATTTCAATGGTTTAACTTAAATAAATTTTATTTATGATTTTTTTATTTTAAGGTCTTTGCATATATTTTGATTACCGTTTTCTATTGGTGAAAATGAAAGAAAACGAAACAGCCAGAGGCTGTTTGTCTGATAGTACTGTATTTTAGATCTGACTGTATTTTATATTTCAAATACACGACTGAAAAATATTATGTTTTTCGCATTTTAAATACATGAGAAATAACATTTGGTAATTTTAGTATAAAGCAAAGCAGGTATTTCACCCACCCTTTTCAGTACTTAAAAAACAATAAAATTAAACTACCATGTACCGACATAACAAATTGAACACGAATAAATCACTGAAATAATTACGTCACGTCTGTGTAAACTGATGCTAATGATATTTTATTTTGTACGAACATTGATAATATTTGCATTTTTGATTATCTATCTACGTCTATAGAACTGTGGTGATTTCTAAGTAACTGGTGTTTTGTTTTGAAGTTCTCGAAAGACAAGCAATCATAAAACAAGGACTTACTAAGTCAAATAGCATTAATTT
Organism: Rhynchophorus ferrugineus; assembly: GCF_030347505.1. Taxonomy (NCBI): domain Eukaryota; kingdom Metazoa; phylum Arthropoda; class Insecta; order Coleoptera; family Curculionidae; genus Rhynchophorus; species Rhynchophorus ferrugineus. Next base: position 79,997,002 of record NW_027472580.1, on the reverse strand, counting down.
TCCGGAGAGCTTCTGCCGTCAAACAAAATCTTTTGTCCAACAGAATCTAGAAATGTTAGAGCGTCAATGTAAATATATTAATAGTCCTAACTAAACTTTAATTTAAAATATTAGAATCTGTAAAATCAAATTTTAAAAGCAGCTCTTCATAAATTTAGATTGGAAATGTTATATTACGTGTACAGATTGAAAACTGCCGATATTTTTCTAATATTAAAGCTTTGCGTCCAGAGATCTAGCTTAACTATCTATTAACTAACTATCAACTCAAGTGCGGCGAAATGACAGAAACCTAATTATATCACTTGACGGATGCCCGATTTCTCAAGCAGAACTAACCAAATACTTCGGCATATAACCAAGGCAATACCGAGATATGGTAGGTTAAACTGGAAACATCATATTAAACTAAAAGCAGAACAGATTAGACTCAAAGTCAAGAAACTGTATTGGTTAGTCGGACAATAGTCTAAACTTGACCTAAAATCAAAAAGATTGGTTTATCAGTCAATCATAAAGCCAATTTAGACATATGCGGTGCAAATATGGGGTTACACTAAGACATCAAACCAACTAGTAATCCAACGTACAAAACAAAGTTCTACGATTAATTAACCAAGAGCTGCACGATGACTTGGAAGTCAAATGGATACACGAAGTGAACCAAGATTTCGACTTAAAACATGAAATAAGGTTGTTAAATCACAGCAACGTGGAAGCAATACAGCTACTGGAAAATACGCAGGAAATCACAAGATTGAAGCGAACCAAACCACACGAACTTGTTTGATGTATAAATGTATTCTTATATATATTTATATGTATAAATATCTTCACTATAATCATTTTACCCTATTTTAGCGACTCGTAATACACCACAACGAGTCAGTCATATACATAACAAAACCTCCGCTCCAAGGATACTTAGCATCGTCGTGGATGTGAAAACCGAGGTGGGGTATCCCTACGATTATTTCTGCTTGATGTTTTCATAATGTATCTACTTTTCGTCTCCAGTAAATATATGAAACAAATACCCCTTTCTTTTCTGCCGCTGTGGATTTGCTGACATGTAAAAAACGCCATTCTACGTCTCTAAACTATAATTCATATGGTCCTTCTTTTCAAACCATTCCAAGACTTTTAATCAATGGTAAACAGCATAATGAGGAATCTCTAACGAGCGAAGAAGTTCTTGCTGAATTTGCCAACAATTTCTGTTCAACAGCTCATCCATTTCCATGTCTTCAAATATATTTACTTCTTCAGGGCACTTTTTGTGTCCTGATCAAACCCGTATGTTCTTTCAGTAATAACCTCATCACCATATATTTCTATTAACATTCAACGCATATCTGCTGTAGTTTTTTGCAATTAAAAACCAAAAGCAACTCTTTCCGTAACAGCCGCTTATTGACCTCAAAACTAGTCAAAATTGAATTATGAAGAATTGTGAACTCAGCCGTTCATCAAGCCCATCGGCTGGCCGCAAAATCAATTGTGCTTTAATCGACGTGAAAGACTTGGAGTGGTCATCTTGGACCTAACCAAAGCCTTTGACAAAGTGTGGTACGAAGGCTTAGTGGCGAAACACAGTCGGTTAGGTGTACCCGATGACGATGAAGGGGTCTTATGAAATCATTTATGTCAGGACAATCGTTCCAGGTGAAGATTAAAAATATTCACAGTAGCCGGAAAACCATAGACGCCGGAGTTCGGAAAAAAATTGACGAAAAATGAGTGTCAAATTACTTCAATTTTGGGGATCCAGACGGCCATAAAAAAAATTTAAGGAGAAGTTAATATATTTTACCTGCGGATTGAAATGGATACCCGGGTGCCCGGTCATTGACCGGACGGTTAAGTGCATGAGCATTTGATTATGAGAAAGCTTTGAACAGAGGTTGCTCACTGTTGACCAAAAACAAAAATGTATTGATGATTGATTCTGAGCAGTGTTTGGTCATGTTGAAAGTAACAAACCGGAATTTTTGCGTCGATATGTGGCAATGGATGAAACACGAGTCCATCACTTCACCCCGGAATCAAAACGATCATCATCTGAATGAACAGCGACTGGTGGCAGGCCTATTTTGAGGCAAAAGATAAATCGTTCTACAAAAATGGTATTGAAATGTTTGAGCAGCGCTGGAATGATTGTGTGACTCTTGATGGAGATTGCATTGATGAATAAAGCCAATTTTGAACATAAATTTGTAAATTTAAAATAAAATTTAAATTATGTAGATTTATTACTTCATAGCAATGCTTTTTCCTAAACACAAGTAAATATAAATGACTTAAAAATAAATCAAAACAATATTATCCTTCAATTAAACCTGTAATCAGAACTGGTAAGGTCATATGGCTTTACTTAGACGTAAAATAATAACAATATAAATGCATTTGCCTTGAAGCATAATTTTTGTCTATTCTTTTGTACTTTTTACAGATTCGTATTATCAAAAGAATTCCAGATTCCATTCAACGCCATATTATGCACACTTTTTTTATATAACATAACCTTTTCCTTTTAAAAAACAATGCAAATATCACCGTGCACCAATGTTAGTATAACGAAGGCTTTCTTATTATTACATTTCATTACGTGTACAACTCGAAATCAATTAACGCTTAAAAAAATCGTGTTATACAATTATCTTTATGGTAGCGTAATTTATTCTAGATCGCTAGACTTGTGAATGAATTCGAAAAAATGGCTAAACGTTAATGTTGAATGACTAACTACGCGAAATGATTTTTATCGAAAATGCATATGAATTGCTGTTTTAAACTACTTTTCGTTGTATTTTAATTCGGCCAATAGAAATGTGTTTCAAAATACGACCTCGACAAACTGCATGTTATAACCACTGATTCCTAATTTATCAATCTAATAGTGCAAATAAACTTTACGATCACCCGGCATTTTATGGAGAAAAAATTACCTTCTTTTGTTCGCACATTTCTTTTTCTTTTTAGAATAATTTATCTAATTAGCTATGAATTTGACCTAAATCCTTCTATTCGATGTTGTTCAATTCGCACACACTAAGACGTCAATGTTAACGTATCAACTCTAACATGTCAATAATTAGGAAATCGTGAAAAAGTATTTTTCAATTTTATATAACTAAAATTTATAAATAATACACTTACAATTATACAAGATTTAAGTTTTCTAATGCACAATACATAATTTTATAAAAATGTATGATGAAATTACTTATCATAATTTACAACTCTTTCGTAATCTTAAATTATCAAGTATTATTCACCATTTATATAACTATCACGTAAGTATCATAAAAAGGTTGTCATCAATAAAGAATAACTAATATTCAAAACTCCGTAACATCCTTGCAAACCGTGCGAATTTTTGCGTCTCATTTAAAATAATGGAATAAAAAGGAGACCATTTTGCTATACGAGATTAAGATATCGAGGTTTCGAAAGCGAATTATACACCAATATTCGAAGGAATATTAATAACATAGTATTGGATTGTTGCAACCACGGTGAAAAATGCATAACACCTCAATATTTAGATCGCATCAAAGTGTGTCATGGAAAGGTTTTAAAATATGTACAATTGCAACAATCCCATCGCGACTGAAAATTTGTTTCTCGCTCTCATGGTTGATGATAACACACAACCGAAACATCGATCGCATTTTGAAAAAAAAAATTATATGCATAAAGATTAAATGTGAGTGTATCAGGTGACGACATTGACCCAATTCCGAATTAATTTTTTTTAAATGGCTCGAAAATGTCACAAAACATCTTTCTAACAAAAAGCGCTGAACTGGCGAATCGTTAATGAACTAGATACATTTTAATGCCTATTACGGTCGGCCTTCTAAACTATGCAGCTTATCTTTTTTTATTTATTATATTATCCCACTGAAAGCCTATCTTTACAGCTCATTTCCTTAACCTTTACCTAATTTTCTGGTTTTGTTTAAATGGAAACATACCACTATGAGTGCAACAAAAGAAACCTTGATTTTATTCAGTTTAACACAACGATAAATTATTACCAATAAATTTGGAAATATGCATTAATTAAGTCGATAAACAGAAATGTATACACATTATAATTATTATAAACATCGTAAATTTTAAAAAACCATCAAATTGTTGGGGGCAGTATAATTTTTTTTATATATTTAAAATAAATAAATAAATCGCTAAACTAGAAAAATATTTAAAAGAATTAATAGTTTTTAATAGTAATTAAAGAAATATAAGTGCTATGAAAGAAGTGGAATATTTGACCTAACCTATTTTAAAATATAAACAAATAAAAGCTTAACGATGGAGAATATATACAATCCCGGTAATTTTTTTTCAACAGAACCTCAAGAATTAAAAGAATACTTCCATAATTGGACAAAAGAATGTTGTACAGCAAAATCAAACACAAACGAAGAGAAACTGCGTTTATTACGCGAAGAATTTGACTTGAACTTAAAACTAGATGATATAACAAAACTGGAAGAGAGATGCTCGTAATAGTTATCAATAAAAACCTAAGTATGTATTTATTGATTTATATTCTTGCAGAATTGATAAATTAAGCCTTAGTGAAGAGAATGCATTTCTACCTTTAAATTTTATCCCACAAGATAATCTGATACAACATGTACACCCATTACCAGAGACATATTTAGAGACAGTGAAGAGCAAAGAAGAATTTAACAAAATGAAAGATAATATAGATTTAAAAACTATGACCATATCAGTTGAAGAAGACAAGGTTTGTATATTATATATAGTACTTTACTTGATAAAAATAACATCTTTTGTTAGGATGATCCCAGTTCTATAAAAGACATCGAACCTGGATCGAATTTTATTTATAATGTCATTATCTATGTCCCTTTCAATACAATGACAGGAACTCGCTTGACGTCTGAAAGTTTAAGATTGCAATATGAAATTGAGATTTTAGGTTCTAATACATTAATGGAATTAGCTGATGCTATTAAGTGTGTATCAGACCACTTTATTATCAAGGAAGTGGAAACAACTACATTAGATTTAATACAACACATGAATGCAAAAGTAAAGAACAAGGTAGTTTGGTTTATGATGATCTAATTGGTAAACTTTAAGGAAAAATATCCATCCAGATGTTTTTGTATAGAGAATGTGTTTTACAATGACATGTCTCATCCAAATTCTATTGATTATTCTGATGTTGTAAGAAAATGGGCTCTAAATAGAAATATAGCGAACTTTGGATCACAATCAATGGAAGGAGTAAGTCTCAATTCAGCTGTACTAGCTAATCATTATTACTATGTTTCTAGGTGACTTTGGATAGTCTAAAGCCAAGATTAGGTTATGGGTATGTTTATATTCATCAGGGAGAATGTGAGCACGTTTTGACGTTTTCTGATGCAAGACTTATCCAGAAAGATGATTGCTTGGTTTCAAAAAAGTGAGAATTTTTATTCAGTAACCAAATGGATCTATTTTTATTTAATATATGTTCTTTGTAGGTATCCACGTTTAATATCCATGAAGCGCCACAGTAATCACTTATGTTTCATGTGTGCCCTAAATCATTCATCATGGTTTGTCTTAAACAGCGATCGTCTGCCGGTAAGAAAAGCTTTCTTCTGCACTAAATGCTTGAACTCTTATCTTTTTTTAAATGGTAAAAAACTCGGTACTTTTCAACTGTATCCATATCACAATGATATGTTTATATATGAATCTAAGGACAGTAAATAATGTAAATAAATATTTGATTTATATATGCCTTTGTTTTTTTTTTTCACAACATAAGACTATTATGTCAATGTTTCTAGTGTTGCCATTTGTGGAAATTTATTTTTTCTCCCTTTTTGTAATTTCTAGTACATTTAATTAGCTCAATAAAATATATCAATAATAAATAAATTATACATGACCCGATATTACAACCTCTTCCGATAAGGAAAAGAAACTAAAAACTATATTATTTTGTTTTTAAAGACAAAATATAGTCTTGCACATACTGTTTGGTTACAATCATAGAGATCTAAAGTCAGTTTTTAAAGGAGTTATCACCATTTTGAAATAAGAAAAAGGTATTGGATATATTTAGTATTTGTTTTCATATTAAGGATCATATTTGGAACACGTATTAAAACTACCTTGTATATAATTTTTTTTATTAATATAACTGTTTTTTCAGTGATACCCATCAAATAAAATGAAGTACAGAAGGTAAAAATGTAACATATTCAGCTGGTATAACACAAATATAAAAAATAGAAAATCACTTAACTAAAAAATTAAACAAGGTATCTTAAGACTACATTATTTGAACTGAAGCCAATGAAAATTTTGTTAGGAATACGATCTATAAATGTTGCTTACACTACCACAAACCAAATCTTTGATTGGTATTGGAGGAATAAGAATTTTGAGCCTTGTAGAAGACAGTAACCTGTAGGTTTTTAGTCTGGAATTGCTCCTTTACATCCAGAGTGTATTTCATCTTAAAATAATACTCTTGAAGTATAACAATTATTAGTGCAATGATGCTTCCCCTGAATAAAAGGTATGGCAAAATAGTCCCTCAACATAATTATCAAAAGTGGCTTATAAACTAAACAAACAAAACAATGTAATGAACTTAACACACTAAAACACTATTATATGACCATATAACATGGAATAAAGAAAATTAAAAGTGAATGAATAGAGATATGGGACAATGGTCAGATCCATACACTTCACTTCTTACGACACTATCACAAATCAGATCCTTGATTCGTTCAGAATAGATGAAATAGTCAAGTCTCCTAAAAGCGTTTTTTTTTAATTGAAAACTTGTTATTATACCTGTTATCTATTTTAAAAATATATTATTTAAAATACTCACCACCCAATATTCTTTGCTCTGGCATTGCTCATGTATGACCAGAATGTGTAAATTTCTTCTTGATCTGGATACAACTCTCTTAATGAATCAATATAACCATCACTTAAAAAGTCTGTCATACCATCTCTTTCTTCCTATAATAATAACTTATGATATACTGCAAAAATATACAGGTATGCACAAACAAACCTGTGTAAAACCTGCATTTTTCTTATTAGTTTTGGGATTTTTCAAATCAATCTCATTGTGTGCAACATTCATATCGCCGCATACAATAACTGGCTTTTTTTTATCCAATTTTTTAATGTATGCCTTAAAAGATTCATTAAAATTCAATCTCTTGGGTAGTGTCACCAAACCACGTCCTAAAAAATTGTTTTTGTTTTACAAGTACTAAAGAAAAGCCACATTAAAAACAAATTACCTGCATTTGGAACATAGACATTTACCAAATAAAATTTGTCATATTCTAAAGTTAAGCATCGACCTTCATTATCTTGTTCTTTATCACCAATACCTTTAACTACAGAGATTGGTTCTTCTTTAGTATAAACTCCCACACCAGCATATCCTAAAATATGTAATATTAATAGTAACATGTTACCTTCTAGAAGCCAAAAAGCCCTAACTTACCTTCCTTATCACTACTACACCAATATTGATGATATCCTTCCAGATCCGTCACCTCCTCTGGTAACTTCTCCTCACTGCATTTAGTCTCTTGCAAACATAAAATATCTGGATTATCATGCTCAATAATGTTCAAACCTCCTTTCTTCAACCATGCCCGTATCCCATCAACATTCCAAGAAGTTATTTTAAAGTTATTTGTCTCTCCATTGGCACTTTTTTTGGAATTACCAAAATCAATTGTATTCCACTTAGTACTGGTCTGATTTTGAGCAGGTTTTGCTTCTTTTGTACCAGCTGTAGCTTTTTTATTTGTCGCAGCAGTATCTTTAGCTTTTTTTGTGTCTTTCTTACCATCCTCTTTTACAATTTTTTTTTTCTTTGGAGTTACTGACGAATTTTCAACATTTTCAGCTTTTTCAACAACTTTTCTTTTGGTATTTCTTTTTGTTTCCTTCCCTTTATTCTCATCAACTCCATTTTCATCTGGTTGGATAGCACCATTTTCTTTAGAATTTTTCTTCTTACTTTTAGATTCAGTTTTTATTGGAGGATCAGCTTTATTTCGTACAGCACGGGTGCTTTTTTTTGGTTGCTCTTCTTCCTCTTCATTATCAATTGGAGTTTTAGTGATTTTAGTAAGTTTAGCAGCTCTAGCTCCTCTTGTTTTAGTTACCGGCTCCACTACTTCATCATTAACATCAGCCTAAGCAATTGAAAAAAAAATAGAAATACATAATTATGTATAACTAAAAATAAATTAATTCTATTTACATATAACGACCCAACTTCTGCTAACTTATGCCATAAAGCCATTCGAAAATTGCTCTTAGTTAATCCAATATTAAAACTACTCAATCGATAAGTTAAGATATTGAAATTAAATCTAGGATAAATATAACCACACATATTTGCATCTTTTTTATATTTGAAGCAGCTTACTGAACAATTTTTGAAAATGTTAATAATAAACTGCCGCATCATGCTCGCAGGTGATGAATATATTTTGAATGAATATATGCTCAACTGTACTCAACTTGTTGATCAGGATCTCTCGGTAGCAATTTTTTGACTGATTGAATTTCGTACGGGAAAATTTCCAAATCAGTTTTCAAAATTCGCCTTAAACTGCGTGCAGAAATATGTAACTGGGAACCACGTCTCCTAATTGATGTTTCTGGAGACTCGGCTAAACTATCGCGTACCAGAGCCACATTTTCAGCGTTACGGGAAGTCCGTGGCCTTCCAGAACGAGGTCTATCTTCTGTCGTACCGTACTGTCGAAAATTCGCATGTATACGATAAATTGTGGTTTTGTGAGGTACTGGACGAAAAGGGTATTTTTGACACAATTTCCGCTGAGTGGCAATAATGGAACGATTATTTTCAATAAATATTTTTACTATTTCTGCTCGTTCTTGCGGTGTATATTTATCCATAATAAAAGTTGGTCTTCTACACAACACAATAGTTAAAACGAAACTGAACTAAACGTCACATAAACAAAATGGCGCGGAATCAAAATGGTAGCGGGACTTTTGCCCCATCTGTTAAAAGACAAAATCAATATAATAAGTAAAATCAGACAACCCACTGCATCCCATATCTTATAACAATTTTATAAATATGCAACTAAAATATGAGGTTACAATAATCAAAATCCTGTAGTAAACATTAATATCTTACCGTTTTTTTAGTTGGTTTCTTTTTTGGTGGCATAGCTTCCTTGAGCGGCACTAATCTTGTTCTTAAACGTATTGACACAAAAATTACCACCAGGAAAAACCGCCAAAATAACGAATCAATCCAACTGCCTTCTGCCAAAAACGCAATCCATAATGGAGGGGTTTAGCTATTTCATTGGTCTACGGTTACCATGGAAAATCATTTCGACAGATTTCTATTGTATCAGCTATAAGATGGTTTTACCAGTGGTTCTCATGGTAAAATTTCAAAAGCCTTATTAGGCAATAAAATTTGATAAATTGATTTAGGAACAGGCAAAGAAACATAGAAAAAACATATTTATTTATATGAAACTAATAGTGTGCTGTCTAATTTAATTGTCTAAAAGTTAACTCCACTGAATTTAAAATTGAATTCCAATAAAATAGAATATGTAATAGTATTTCATATAGTGAAATGGTATCATTTATCGGAAATATTACTTTCCCTGCATGAAAATGATATTCATGGAACATTAGCTCTTCCAATTAATACTACAATGTTTGACTAATCCCCCATTTTCATTATTCAATTGAAAGTATCAATAAATAAATAAGCCAGTGTTTAATTTCTAATACAGTCATAGTAATATTACTTATTGCCGGCTTGGTAGGCGTGGTGGTAAAGGCGACACGACGGTCCATCTACTGTTACGATAATCGCGGGTTCGAACCTTGCTGGGACACGGTCGTAAATTTCTAACTGGCATAGACAAGAGTTTAAAATCCGACAAGGAAAATCATCCCAGTAAAGACCCTGGGTAAGACCGGATGTTTCCTGAATTATTTTCAGTAATTAAGTTAGTCACTCGCCACTAGATAGGCTTAATGCCGAGAACCGTGGTTCGGAGCCCACGTTAAACAGTAGGTCCAGACCAGATAAACCCTCGTTGGTAAAAAGGAGAGTTTAAAATATACAAAAAATATTGTTAAAAAAATTTAAACCTATTCAATATGGCAAAAAATGACTTTAAAATATGTTTTTCCATTAAAGGCATAGAATGAAATCTCATGAAACATAATTACTGCAGTGGTGGTGACATTAGGAAGTTTCAAATTGCATTTGCCCATGTATATAAATTATGACATGTGAAAACTTTTAGATATTAACATTTGCTTCAAAATATTATTTTATAGAAAACATACTTCTTGAATGCACTCTAGAACAACACTGAGGGTATCTTGAAATCTCAATTACTATATCCATTCTGTTTGCTTGATTCATACTTCATAGCCAGTACAGTAACAATTGTGCAACATAAAGCCCATTTATCATTTTGTAAGAACTGGTCACTTGTCTTTTATATAAAAAATTTAAGAGTATCGTGAATAATAAAATTGGCAAATTAATAAAAAGGTATTTAGAACTTAATGAATTTTATTTTTTTAAAAAGGCCTAATACAATGAATAACTTATCGTTTTCCTCCAACTCTTGGGGCAGCTTTTTGTATAACCTTGGCCACCTTTTGCTTAGGCGCACTTTTAGCTTTTGGTGGAGCAGTGGCCTTTTTGGCTGCTTTGGTAGACTTTTTGGCTTCTTTAGCAGCACTAAAAAAATAACAGTTAATTTATTAACTCCTTACTAATATGCCTAATAACATTAAGATGTTTGGAATAAAAAAAACTTACCGGATAGCCTGTTCCCTTTGTGCCTCTCGCACCTCTGGCCTTTGATTTCTCTTGGCTAAAATATCATTTAAAGAAGCACCTACAATAGCGCGTTGGAACTTCTGTGTTCTACGGGTACGTTTTTTAGTGGCTTCTTCTTCTTGACCCTTCTTATGTTTACGTCTATAAAGTACGGTCCACGTCACTTTACGAGGATTTCTTCTCATAAGGTGAGCTCTTTCACATTTTGAATTCAAGAACGTAAATGTCTAAAATGCAATTAAGGTTATGTTAGACAAACGACCCAATAAAAACAACACAGGAATATACTAATAAAGTGCATAAAATCTTAATACAATATATTTTCGTATTAAAAAGTTATAAATACTTACTTTTCCATCAACTTTGACCATAGTTTTGCCATGGCCAGGGTGAATTTTATATCCACTATAAGCACAAAGTCCGATCCTAAAAAAGAAAAATATAATTAAAATAAGTTTGTTAGCAGCACATCTAATCATAAATATGTAATTTAAAGCAAAGATTATAGAAGATGTTCACTATATTTTCAGATAATTCACCACAAAACTTACTTCATCTTGTCAAAAAAATCTACAAACAAGAAAGAAAGTGCATGCGCCGTACGTACTACTTTTACTGAATATTGACATCTGTCAGTGAACGTCAAATTTAAATTTTCCCTCCTTGAATTTTATTAAGGATAGTATATGAAATATGAGACAGTTTAATGAAATTTTGGAAGAACTTGAGGAAAACAATAAAGCAATTTTTACAGAACTCCAAGATAGATTAATTACATTATCGGCATTGCTTAAAACCCTGAAAGAGTCCGTTTCCAAAGAAAAAATTCTTTGGCAGGAAGAATTGAAAGAAACCATTGATTTAGAACATAAACTATCTCATAATAAAAGACATAAATCATATCATTTATCAGAGGATGCTTTAAAACTTGAAATGGAGAAGGAAATTGCAATGAATCTCTATAAACAAAAAATTATGGAAGCGGAAAGCATGTGTAATGTTGAATTGTTTAAAATAAAAACTAGTATAGAAACTTTAATTCCTCTGCAACTATTAATAAACGATTGGAACATTAAAAACAGTGAAGTAGAAAATCCCAACAATTGTAAAACTGACTAATATATTTATTACATCAAATATATTATATATTTACTATTTGAATCTGATTCATTTTTGACAATCTATTCATTGCTATCCTTTTCTAATTAACTTATCTAACTCATGTATTTTGTATTTCCTATACGAGTTGTCATCCATAGAAAAACTGTCATCTATAACCTGTTAATTGACGTGGACTTTTCGGTGAAATAATCATTTAAAACTATTTCACATTCAGATAGAATTATTTAAAAATGGATATCGCGACGCTCTTCGATGATATTAAGCGAATGAATAAACGCCAAGTAAGAAATTTAATTCAATATTTTCTTTTCCCATAAAACAGATGCTGCCTTCTAAACAACTCTATTATTTACTTAAACACTTTTCTTATTTTTATATAAATTAAATTATTATTTCTAGGTTTATTATCAAATGTTAACTTTTGCTATGGTAGTATCGTCGGCTTTGATGATATGGAAAGGTTTAATGGTTGTAACGGGTAGTGAAAGTCCCATAGTCGTAGTTTTATCAGGTAATTAACCTTTAATCTATTTTTATTATTACTTTGATACATATTTGCCTTTAGGAAGTATGGAACCAGCATTTCACAGAGGTGACTTATTGTTATTGACAAACTACCCAGAAGAGCCTGTGAGAGTCGGTGAAATTGTTGTTTTTAAAGTAGAAGGTAGAGATATCCCAATCGTACACAGAGTGCTGAAATTACATGAAAAGTAGGCATGATTTTAAAATGTCTCCAATGAAATGGATTAATATGAAATGTCCATTTTAGGAATAATCAGACTGTAAAATTCTTAACCAAAGGTGACAATAATAGTGTAGATGATAGGGGGTTGTATGCTCCAGGGCAATTGTGGTTAACCAAAAAAGATATTGTTGGTAGAGCAAGAGGATTTTTGCCTTATGTTGGTATAGTTACTATATTAATGAATGAATACCCTAAGTTTAAGGTAAATAATTTAGTAACTTAACTTTGAATGATAGCTAATTTCTTTAATTCTTGTTTTAGTATGCTGTCTTGGGTTGTCTTGGATTTTATGTTTTAATACACAGAGAATAAATACTTAAACTTAATTACTTATTAATATATTTTTTAATTGTGTATAAATTATAATGTTTTTTTTTTCAACCAATTTAAATTTTTGTGTTCTTTACTTGACTGTTTATATTTTATTTTCCTAAATTTGAAATTAATTTTTGAACACTTCTATATTTCTAATTAATAACAAAATGTCATTCAGGAAATGTGGAACAAAATTTTACTTATTTTATTTACACATTTTTTTTTTAATTTTCTTATTGGGATAAATATAGACATTCATTTTGAAATTTTAACACTTCATTTCCATAACTGGTCCAGTTTGGTAAAAGATATCTAGCAAATATTTCTAAACACTGAGGATTTTCAGGCAAAAGATTCTGGATAACTTCAACAAGAGGAGGTTTGCTTGAATGTATTGCACTGGGTACACTAATGAGTAATTTTCCACTGTCTGGTAAACACTTGCTGGGATTTCGATAGCCAAAAATTATTTGTTCAAATGGCTGTTTACCTAAAAGTTAATATTACACTATTAATAATCTTATTTTTATATTTTCAATGATAATTGGGAATCATTTCTCTCTATTAATTAAAAACATACCTAATCAATCTATCCACAGCATAATTATTTTAATGTAAAGCTAACATCAAATACACAACCTTTAATGCTATATATAATTTATTGTAATCAAACACATTAACCTATTTTATTATTATGTCTAAGTTTATTCATTTTTGTGTAAACCATTATTTGTAATAAACAGTAAACTTTTAAATAAAAAATATGATATAGAAGTGTTTTAAAAAACTAAAAAATTGTTCATAAATATTAATTACCTGGTGGTTCAGAAAACTCACATATTGGATCACCAAGTGTAGTAATCTTTACCCAATACCATTTGGCAACAAATTTAACACCCCATTTTGGAAATATATTTTGAGTAAGGTCATGTAGATGTTGAGATGAGTTTGTGCACCATACTACCACTATACCAGTTTCTGTAAGCATTTTTTCTATAGGAATGCTTTTTAAATCTGTATTGTACATCATGTTATATGCATCAGGAGACTTTTTCCTTTTACGTCTTATGTATTTATTCCACCAAGGTGGATCTAACAAAATTAAATCAAATTTCTTGTCCAGTAGTTGCACATTTATCTCAGAGATGTCTTTACTGTAAAATATACAATTTTCAGGAAAGAAAAATTTAGAGTCTTGCAATGTTCTTATTGTAGCAGGACCAATATTTGAACCTATTGCATTTTTTACAATATTTACGTTGGACTTTGAGTATACTTTTTCTGCACAATTTAAGGCAACAGTATTTGGTATTTTCTCACCCTTTTTTAGTAAACCTTGGTCCTTTAAATATTTCGCAATTTTTAAATACTTTGCCTTTATTTCAGAAACTTCTTTATCTTTTATATCGCTAATAAAAGAACTACTTCCAATGTTGGTATCAACACCAGTTATTTTCTTCTTCATAAAATACCTTCTCATTGAATACGGAGAGAAAATTTTAAATAAGTCGGGATTAATAGTAAATTGCCCTTCTCCTGTCTTCGATATGGAATTAAAATATTCCTCGGTCGAAATGAAGTAACCAATTTCATTCTGAAACTTTAAAGTCATATATGTTTATAAATTATATATTTCTAAACTTGTTATTTCAAAATAAGGTTAGAATATTCCTGAAAATACGGACCTAGTTATCGACAATTCATTCTATTAAAAGGTTACAAAGTTAGGTTATATAATGAAATAATTGGTTAGTTTGATTGTTAATGTTCTTCAATTGTAAAAACCATGGTTCTTACTGTTGCTGAATTGACAAAAATATTACAACGAACAAAAGTATTCGAAAGAGTTCTTAATAAGGTATACATAGGGATTAAATATATATTTCTTTAATGAAATAACCTATTTAGATCAAAGTATTATCGTTGGAAAATGGTACATGTACTGCTGAGTTAAAAGTCGAAGAGGAACACTCAAATATTTTAGGTGGTCTTCATGGTGGATTATCAGCTACATTAGTGGATACTCTTTCTACGTATGCCCTTTTGTCTCATAAACATGGTCAAGTACCAAATGTTTCAGTTAATATTAATATGGAGTAAGTTATATATTATTGTTTTTAAGACTCTTGATAGTTAATCATTGTAGGTATATAAAGGGTGCAAAAATAGGTGATGAAATTCAAATTTTTGCTAATACAGTGAGGGTTGGAAAAACACTTGCTTTCTTAGAAGTATCTATTAAAGATAAGGCCACTGGTAAAATTCTTGTCAAAGGATCTCACACGAAATACATGATGCATCCAAAATAGTGTTATATTTAAAACTTAAGCAATTAACTAAATTATTACACAAATTTGTTAAATAGTTAATAAATATTTAAGAAAATCAGCAAATTTTAATCTAATAAAACTGGACTATGATCTGACCTAAGGTTAATATAAAAAAAATAGATAAATATGAGAGCTTATTTTAATCACTTAATCTTTTAACTCTAAATTTTCAAGGTAGGTTAAATCATCTGGATTAAATAATTTTCTTTTCTTCTTTGGCATTAGCGTTTTATTTGGGTTTTTGACAATAGTGTTCATTGAGTGATTGGATAATATGTTACTTATTTCTGCTGTTTCCTTCCTTTTTATGGTTTTTCGTTTATTTAAATCTGCTTTCGGATTTGTATCGTTAATTTCACTTCGAGTTGCAATTAATCCTTGATAGTCATCATTATTCAAACTACCAAATTTCTCCTTTTTCTCAAAATAATAATAATTAGTTGGGTTTATTATTTTAAAACTTCTTTACCTTTTCTGTTTGTTCTATATTATTAATTTCTTCTTGTAAACGCTTGTTAATATTTTGCATTTGCCTTATTCTCATGTTTAAATCAACTGTTTCTTTGTACATGTTTGTTTCTAACTCATCTATTTCTGTGGCTATAGAAGCATGTAGTAATTCCAAATCATTACATAAAACTTTTTCTGAATTAAAAATAACTCAATAATCAATTTAAGCATTATTTATGAAACTTTACCCTTTGTATAGAACCTTTGTTGTTCTTCATCTATTTGCCTTTGCAAATTTTCTAATTTAAGCTCTTCTGTTCCAATTTGTATGTTTATTTCATTTTCATATTCTTCAGTTAAATTTATTATGTTTTGATTAAATTCATTCTTTAAATTTTTTAGATACTTTTCCAATTCTAATTTGTTTTTTGAGTGAATTTCAAGATTTTCTTTAAAATGGATGGTATTAATATCAGTAGAAATGGTAATGGCTACATACCTTGACAAGTAATATATTTATTAGTTGTATTAATTTTTTCAATGTTGTAAACATGTTCTATTTTTTTTGTTAGCAATAAATCATTGTTTCTATGCTCACTTAACATCATAGCATTATCTTCAATATCATTAAAATTTACATTTGTATTATCATTTTGCAAATTCTAAAAAATTACGTAATAAAGCAAAAAAATTATATCAACTCAAATTTACTTTACTCTAAGACGTTTTAAAGATTCTTCAAAAGAATTATTCATTTTTTAAAATAGCTAATCCTTTTTGCTTTTCTAACTGATGATATCGATCAACAACAGATTCTTTTGTCATCCATTAAAACAAATTACGATTACTTGATGTTTATAATTTTCTTTCACAGCTTACTTTGTGCATGGAATAAAACGTTACATGAAAAATAATAAATATTACCTAACGTTAATTTATTGTAGTAGTGTAATTACATTTTCCTATGTTATTAGAACTATTAAGTAGTTCAAATTATAATAATATTAAAATAATGTTTTTTTTAATTAGTTTTTATATAAATATCATTTTGAATTGGGTCAATATTATTTTTTGGAAGGGGAAGCCAAATAATACCCAGAAATTATGTATTAATTGAAGGTGAATGTGTTAGATGTGTTATTTCTGTATTGCAGGTTATTTAAATTATGAAGCCCTTTATTACAAGACCACGGATGAGCGCTCAGGAATTAATGAGTCATATTAAAAATACAAAAATCTTTGATAGGGTTTTAAGTAAGGTATAAATTTTAATGTCTTTTAGTCACTTAATTAAAAAGTAGTAATATAATGTACATATTTATGTAGGTGAACATTTTATCTGTAGAAAAAGGAAGTGGTTTAGCAGAATTTATAGTAGAAGAAGAGCACACAAATTCTATGGGACAATTAAATACAGGTTTTACTGTAGCACTAACCGATTTTTTAACTAGTTTTTCATTTTCTTCTCATGAATTTGGCAATAATTATCATGTTTCAGTAGATATGAATTTTTCGTATGTTTATTTTAATTATAATGTAAGGTAAAATATTTAAGTCTATATTTCTATAGATTTTATAAACCTGAGGCTAAATTAGGTGACATTATTGTGGTGGAAGCAAAGACAATTAAAGCAGGCCGTTCAATGGGTTTTGCAGAAGTTATTATGAAAAATAAGAATACAGGGGACTTGATTATGAAAGGTATTCATAACATGTTTGTTTTGAACCCTCAACCTAAAACTGATGTTCCACAAGATATCCATACAGATAATAAATAATATATTAAGTAAATAATAGTAATATCAACCAATTTAGGTTAATGTTAGCAAAATATTTTTAGATATATTTTTATTAAAGAAAATATATCATTTAGAATTATTTATATTTTTTTGTATAAGTCTGATAAAAGATTGAGGTAGGTTATTGCTAGTTTTTACTAGATATCAAGTGTACAGTTATATGTAGTTTGAAGAAATACAGAATAGTTAAACAGGATTTCATATAGAATTATTTTTTGATTTTTCCATATTATATTTAAGGCCTTATTTTAAACACAAAGTAAAGCTTTCTTTTCAGAATACATTAAATTGAACACATTCTATACCCAATATACTAAAGTATACCATGGTTACATAAAATATCAAACAATTCTCTTTTTCTTAAAATAGAATGTGATTAGTTATGCTTAAAATTTCTTCAGAACAAGATTTTTTTAAGTTTATTTTGTACTATCAATTTTGTCTGGTAAGTGTAAATTGTTTTGGTTTTATGTATCATGTTTAAGTTAATAGTTTATCTGTACATTGTGTTTCTAACTTATGTATTTCTAATGTTATAGAAGTATTTATTATTAAGTTATGAAATCTATAGGATTTAAAGGAAAATAATTAATTTTTTTAAACTAATCCAACCATATTTTAATATAAACCAAAGCCTTGGTCATCTTATTCCTGTCTGGACAGTTTTATTAATATTATTTGTATGGATTTACCTTCGCCATGATATAGTCTGTATGAAATGGTTTTCCAAGTTTTGGTGATTCCAAATTCTAATAAAATATGTCTAAGCAACTAAGCTAATGCAATAATTTTTTTATGGCTATGGTTGTTTCTTAGGGATGTACTATACCACTCGACTAATAAGATATAATAAGACTAATAAGAAGAATAAGAAGTCTTCAAAGAAATCAATGTACTGTCAGGTGAAATGATATGATGGTATGCTTATAATATAAGGGTGGGTTTCGTTTACATTAGTGTAGCATTAAACAGTGTCGTGTATTTTAAAAGGTGTATTTTACATATCTTCTTTTTCCCATGGCGCTACAACCCAAACCGGGCCTTTGCTTCTTTTTTTCTGCCTCCATGCCTGTCTATTTCTTGCCACACTCGTACGCCCCGAAGCTCGCGTGCATCTTCCTGAGTTTAAGTTTAAGTTTCCGGCGTTTAAGTCTTTCCACTGGCCTTCTTCCGTACATTAGACTATCAAAAATTATTTTTGGTAAACTCTTGTCTTCCATTCTTGTCACATGTCCAGCACACTGTAACTGTCTGATTATATCTATTGCTCCAGATGTCATTATATCCGTAATTGGTCCTTCTCAGTACCATTCTTTCGAATACATTGAATATGTTTTTTTGTACTTCCGTCATGGTCGACACATTGCTTCCATAGCTTGCTTATTATTGTTTTGTAGACTCTCGGCTTATTATTACTGTCTAGGTTTTTAGATTTTAGAAGGTAAGACGTTGCGAAATAGGCTTTATTGGCTATGTTTATTTTCTAGAGAATGTCTCCATCCTCCACTCTACTATTTCTCTATTTTACTGTTTTTAATTTACTTAAAACTATTTTATTTTAAGGGAAGGAAGAAGGTGTGCTTTAAAAATACATTTCTGACATGGAATTGATATATTTATACTAGATTTGCATATTTTTACTAGGTGGCAATTGTGCATTTATATGTAATTTGAAGAAATACATAATAATTAAGCTGGATTTTATCTAAAGTTTAAAATTATTTTCATACAGAATTATTTATTAATATCCTTTGTTAGATTTAGTTTTAAGGGCATATTGATTGAAATTAATGAATTTTGTAAAGTAATATACTGCATTAGTTGCAGTTTTACATTCGAAATAAAGGTTTCTTTTTAGAATATATTAAATTTGAACACATTATGGTATTTAACTTGTACAGAATTTCTTCGATACTGAACATATACATCCCACATTTTACAAACAAAAAATACAAAAATAAATAATTTTAACTTAGATCCTAATTTCAATTCTCAGATGAATACCACAGTTTTAACAATTAGGCTGCAAACGAGTAACAACGTCGTGGAACTGGTTGCTCTGCTGAATCCGTTTTCTGGAATGTACTTAGTATTTTCCATCATCCAGTAAAACCCTTCCATTTTATTCTGTCGTTTCAGTTCGGCACCGACTTGCTGTCGGATTTCTTCGTTATAGTTGTTCAACCATCTTCTCTATTAAAGGTAGCAATTGAGTATTGTTTTTTCACAATAGAACATGTTCGACTAACCTGCTGAGATGACAGTAGACTTAGTTTGATTAGCTTCATTTGATAAGGTACGAACGATATCACTTTGAATCCTAAGTATCGGTGGCCTGAGGTATGTTGAAGCCAGGGCTTTTCAACTACTTCCAAGACGTTTTGAAGCCTGACTCCAAAATATCCTTCCTTGTAATAACCGGGTTCTATAGAATTATAATAGTTTAACAATTAATATTCCTCAGCTATGTTTAAATTTACCGTTAGTTAGAAAATAGCCTGGTTTGAATGTTTGTCTAGATGAAAGTTCTAGATCATACTGCACAGCTATAGGTGCTAAAAATTAAATAATATACAGTATTTCTTAATGTAAATTAAGTGTTGATCCTACATTCTTTGACTCCCAAAAATGCTCCTACTCCATGTCCCGTTTCATGAAGATAATCCAGTCCAACTTCCCAAAGAGGTCTTCTTGCGAGTACATCGACATGTCCCATTCTCATGTTATTAGGGAAAGTGAGTGATGCAAACGTCATGTGGCCTATGAGGACACGAGTGTACGCCTCCACCATAACATCATCTGGAGTTCCAAAGTGAAGAGTGCGAGTCACATCAGTAGTACCCTCTGTGAAAATTTAGTTGTGTATATTGTACATGATTTTGTTTAACTGCTTACCATAATATTGACCACCCGATTCTATAACAAGAGTACCATTTTCGAATATACTGCTGTTGGTATTTTTGGTGGGAATGTAACGCGGCTGAGCACTGTTTGGACCAAATCCTACGATAGTTCGGAAACTATTACCCAAACTTTGGTTCTGCTCATATCGAAATTGGTCCAGGATATCGGCCATTTCCGCTTCGGAGAAGATTCTGCCGGTACTCATCTAGATCAGGCATCGATAATGACAGACTATGTCTGTTGCTAACTACTGCTTACTGACCTGTTTATCAATATATGAGAAAAAATCGCACAAGGCGGCTGCATCTTTTATATGGGCTCTTCTCATTCCTTCGATTTCCACAGGATTTTTCACCGCTTTTAAATATATGATGGGTGATTGCCTAGGTAGTCTGCGATTGGGGAAAATGTGTTCGTAAATGGCGTGACTGGCTCCTTCACTGTAAACGCAATGGCTCGGCACTAAAATCTTCTTGTATAGCTGAGATTTAGTTCGGAGATCCGTCCATATACTGGTATAGTCTCGTATCCTAAAAACCATTTGACTTTGAAACTTATATGATACAAAATATATGAATAGATACGCACTGCACGGTATCAGAGTGACGAAACGATGACTCGGCATGTAGATATCTCAGCACGTCGTTCTTGACCAGCTGGTCCGAGTTAACGTACATGAAGATGTTGGATTTGTCGACGATAAGATAACTTCGGACAAAGGGCGAGAATGGTATGTCGCGTCCTCGAATATTTAGCAACCAAGCAATTTCGTCCAGTGATGTTACCACCATAGCTTCAGCGCCGGCTTTTATTATCTGCCTTCGTAGTTCTTCCAGTTTAATACTGTAATTTTTACCTAAAATACTGAAATATTGTAGTTTTTACCTGCCTGGGTTGAAAATTATATCATTTAAAAACTTATTAAAGTAACACGTCAATTGAAAAGTCCCCGGCCCGACACATAGATGGCGCTATTAGAATTAAATCCATATGTTTTTTAGTTAACCCTAACCTTCAAAAGATGCGTGTATAAATTTGACAGCTGTCGGATCATTAGTCGGTGAATTATAGCATTTTGAGTGAAGCAACCTTTGTTATTGTTAAAAAAATGGATAAAAAGGAATTTCGCTTGTTGATAAAATATTGCTTTTTGAAGGGAAAAATACAGTTGAAGTAAAAACTTGGCTTGATGCCGAGTTTCCGGACACTGCCCCAGGAAAATCAACCATCAAGGATTGGTATGCTAAGTTTAGACGTGGAGCCCAAAAGAGTTTGTTACCGACGAAAACATTTAAAAAATCAATAAAATGATTTTGAAGTTCATTTTAAATGATTTTATCAACTGAACGTGTACATCATATCATTCACGAATATTTGGGTATGAGAAAGCTCTGTGCAAAGTGGGTGCCGCGCGATCTCACTTTTCACCAAAAACAAAAACGTGTTGATGATTCTGAGCAGTGTTTGACCATGTTTGAATGTAACAAACCGGAATTTTGCATCGATATGTGGCAATGGATGAAACATGGATCCATCACTTCACTCCGGAATCAAAACGATTGTAATCTGAGTGGACAGCAACTCGTGACAGGCCTATTTTAAGGCAAAAGATAAATCGTCCTACAAAAGTAGTATTGAAATGTTTGAGCGGTGCTGGAATGATTGTGTGGCTCTTGATAGAGATTACGTTGATGAATTAAGCCAATTTTGCAAAAAAAAAACATTTTCTTTGTTACGCCCGGAACTTTTCAGCCAACGTGCTATTATGTGGACGTGTTGACGTCGTAAATTTTAATGACATGCATTGACTGTTTTGTGGCTGCATTGGATATATTATATACCCTAACTACTGTTGTATGTTTTAGCTGTTTATATTACCTGTATATTTAATATCCAGCACGAAGGCGTCTTTATTTCTCATCTGTCCTCTATCTTTTGCTGGCCAAATCTCGTCTATCAGGCTGACGTTGAGGGCCACCAGTTCGATTTTGGAATCGGCCAGTTCCTGTTTGAATTTATTCCACATGTACTCGGATATGAGTTTTGGGTATACACCAACCCTCGCTCCTTTCGGAAACTCCGTTTTCAACCACTGATATCTGCAAAGTGAGAAAAAAAATGTAAAAGCTAGATCGTGGATGGTTGATATAATTCGACCTGGTTGGAATGTTCCGATGTCCTTCGCGCATTAGTAACCAGTTACAGTCGATCTGTTCATCGGCTTGAAGATGGTAACGACCATCGGTCCAGAGGGCTGCTTTGTTCATGGTGATGATGGCATCGCCGTAACTTCCGCTGAAGCCGGATATGAATTCTCGTCTTCGTTCGTATTCGTCTACTTCAACACTCTAAAGCCAATTAATAATGGGTAACTAATAAATATAGAAGTTAATGTCAATGTTTATTAGAACCAGAAATTAATTATTATCATTGTCATCTAGTGACTTTTTAAAATATAGGAAAACGTATTGGTTAATTGGAAGAAGATAACAATTATCCGATGTTGATCGAGATGTTCCGCGAAAACTAATACAAATGCAATACAAGTTTATCAGAATACAGTCCTGAGAAGTATTGTAGGTGCACTGAGATACTACAGGACTCATTACTTACATCGAGAGGTTCAGATACCAACTGTCACCCAGGTCCCCAAGAGAATGACAAGAAGGCCTGAGGACACTCCATTCTCATATCAATATAACTTCGATAACACCAGAACATGACACAGACTCAAAAGAGTCAAACCATTATGTTGATTGAGGTGCTTTTAATAAGTGCAAAGACTATATAGCATCTTTATTAGATATTCTTAGTATAATCTTAATTATAAATTAATTATTATTATAATTCATTTGTACTTGGATTAATTCACAAGCAAGACGAGTGTGAGATAAATACATCAATATGTATTTCACAATTATAAAATTAATTAGTATTTAATATAGAATTCTATTTTAATAAATTGTTTTGAAAAATTACATTTGGGTTTTAATTGGTCAGTATAATGTGGCGTCAGAGTTTGATCACGTGATGCGTATGAAATCCTCAACCAATGAAATGCTTTCGAAATAAAATGTTTTCTTTACAGGTCCCTGTAAAGGTAATTTAAAATAACCAATGAAATGCAGCGAAATGACGTTCTCAGCGTCTTCCTGTTGAGACCATGCAAAACAATTCTAAAACTAAATGATTTAAGTTAACACTCTATATGTTGCTCTACGGATCATTGAAATTAAATGAAAGAAGCTGTATCTGATTAATATGTTTATTTGAAATTAAATATCAGAAGGATATATAACATAGGTACGAATTTCCGCTGAAACTTCTGACGGTGGCACGGATAATAGAAATGCAATGTTCAATGACTTTTCCACATAGAGTAAACAGAACCTGAGCGACGGTATGAGTTATGTCAACTTTAAGGGCATCGGTCGATTGATAACTAAGACCTGTGACTTCAGGAAACCCATAGGAAAAAGTTCTGCGGGCTTAGTTTTGTGTGGTTTGTAACGTTATCCTGCTGGAACCAAATATCATCTATACCCATACGGTTCAATTTAAGCTATGAGAAGTTCGCTGACGAGATGGAATGTGTATGCACCTTTGTGTAGGGCATGAAAAATTTTTATCTTGCAATAGTGACCTACAAAATACTCCAAAAAATATCCAGAAATATTATATATTAATAGTCATCATGTGATACAGATGTGCCACCATCCCAAGTGTCTATCTTTATCTCTTTGGATTTTCTTAATTTTTTATTACGTTTATATATTATTACCGTATTATTATATTTATTATACTAATTATTATTACGTTACTATTTTTATGCAAAAACCATTTTTGGCATTAAAAGAATTTTAGGGGTCGAAATAAAAATCGAACCTCTTAAAAAATCGAACTTAATATCGCAATGCAAAAGATGCCAATTGCATGAACACACACAGAAATTCTGCAGAAGAGGACCTAGACGTGTAAAATGTTCAGGCAAATATATTACCGCAGAGTGTAGAAAACCAAAAGAAGCTAAGGTGAAATATACAAACTGTAATGAAGCTCATCCGGCAAGTTATAGAGGATATGTAGTTGCTAAAACACTACAAGAGAGGAGAAATAGAGTAGCTCAAGTTGAACCACAAGAAACAATGGTTGAAAAGAAATAATCTAAAAAATATAACAATATTAATGGTGAAATGACTTATTTCCAAAGTATCAGTCAAAATAACCAAAGAGATACAAAGGAAGATGAAGGAACCACTAACGAATTGCTACTTAAATTAATAGGAAAGCTGGACAGGCAGTAAAAAGTGATCGAATCTATTTCCGAAAAAATTGAAACACTATAATTGAAAAACATTAGGCCTGTGGCCCCAAAAAACAGAAATGACAAATAAAGATATTCGAATAGCAATTTAGAATACCAATGGCATCCAGCGACATCTCGCTACACTACAAGTATTCCTAGATATGCAAAAATAAATATTTGTCTAATATCAGAAACCCATTAGAAAAAAGAATCCTTCCAACACCGCAAGAGGAGAAGGTGCACTAATAATAAAAAAGAACATTTCCCACCATCAAAAACCCGGGCTCAGTACAGCAGAAAATCAGGTAAGAGCAGTAACTTTTAAATCAAGCAGATACAGGGTTACAATAGCCGCAATTTATTGTCCTCCAAGAGATAATCAAAAAAAGGAAAATTATTTGAATATCCTAAGCAACGTGGGAGAAAAATTTATAATTGGAGGTGATTTTAATGCAAAAAATACCAGTTGGGGATCCAGAATGACAACGACTAAAGGCAATAAACTGCATAAATCACCTGCTGAACTAAGATGTAGTTACATGTCAACTGGAAAACCAACTTATTGCCCGACTGACCAAGAGAAAATCCTAGACCTGTTATATTTCTTCATAGTAAGAAACATAACATCCAACTATATAAAACTAGAAGACAATTTTGAGCTAAGTTCAGATCATACGCCAGTGATTCTGACGTTGAGCGAAAATATAATAAGAAAAGAAAGAAACCCAACGTTAACAAACAAGAGGACAGACTGGGAAGGATTTGCTGAAGAATTGAACAAACGAATTCAACTAAATGTACCCCTCAAGACAACTGAACAATAAAATTTTGAAGCAGAAAAATTCGTAGTAGATATTCAACAAGCTGCTTGGAGTAACACTCCAGAAATTAACAGTACAAAATGGAAATACTGGAAATTAAAAACGGGTGGACGGGAAATGTGGGAGAAATTTAACACATGATAAAGAAACTGATTATTCATTCTGAAAAGCCACCAAATATCTAAAGCGCTCATGTCTACACAGTCCACCTATAAGAGACCTATGTAGGAATTGGGCACATGACAATCACCAAAAACCAGAATCATTTGCTCAATATTTAGAAAAAACTTTCAAACCAAACGAACTAATATTGAACATAATTTGCAGCATTTAGATTAAAACATGTCCCATGCATTTGGAAGATGGCGGAAATTATAATGATCCCAAAACCTGGGAAGTCACCAAACGAAAGAAAAGCCTATAGACTTATATCACTGCAGCCAGTAATATCTAAGGTTTTTGAAAAACTCCTGTTGAAAAGAATAAAACCGATTATAGAGAGAGAAAACCTAATATCAACACACCAGTTTGGGTTTATTAACAAGAATTCAACAATTGACCAGGTCTACAGAATAACAAACGTTGTTGAAAAAGCCTACGAAATTAAAACAGTATGCTCAAGTATATTCTTAGATGTAGCACAAGCTTTCGATAAGGTTTGGCATAAAGGCCTTGTTCATAAACTACAGAAAATGCTACAAAAACAACTCACCGAATTATTAAAATCGTACATTAGAACCAGAATGTTTAGAACCAAACAAGAAGAAGCCTACTCTACAATAAAAGAAGCTAAAGCAGGTGTACCACAAGGAAGTGTACTGGGGCCAATGCTTAATATACTCTACACTTGTGATATACGACAATAGGAGAATATTACGATGGCTACATTTGTTGATGATACTTTGATTATAGCTGTCGGAGACAATAATGAAGAAGCCTCACGAAAATTACAACAGGCAAGTGACAATATAAATAATAGAATACAAGCTTGGAAAATAAAAATTAATGAAAGTAAATCTGTACATGTGCTGTTCAGCTGTAACCAAACTGGTCAAACACCAATAACATTAAATAATACTATCATTCCATATAGCAACAACGCTAAATATCTCGGAATGAATATTGATGCAAAACTTCGCTGGACGGAACATATAAAGGAGAGAACTGGAATTGGAATATAGGAAAATGTACTGGCTAATTGGAAGAAAATCACAATTATCAGTACATAATAAATTATATAAGCTATTATATAAGCAAATACTGAAACCTATTTGGACATACGGAGCTCAATTATGGGGATGTTCTGCAAAGAGTAACATAAATAAAATACAAATTTTTCAAAAAAAGCCCTGAGAGGTATTGTAGGACTGATTACCTTCATCGAGAACTTCCGATACCTATAGTCAGTCAAGAAACATTGGGATCCTAACCAACAATAATTCTGATAATAGAGTATTTTTAATTAAGATGTAATTGCGATTTGTTTTGTTGATCAGTGATTAACAGTATGGTCGCCACAGGCTGTCAATAACGACCCCGCACTTACTGAAAATCCCCATATATTAAGAGAAATTATAAGTTCTCTCTAATTAATCTCTAAAATCTCTAAAAAATAAACTAATTAGTTCCTGGTTCTAATCAATATATGTACTGAATCTAAATTATCTGCATTATTATTTACAAATTAATATTAAGTTTTTTCTAAACCAATTTTATCGGCCTGAATCATTTTTATTTATATTTACCACCATTCCTTAAATTTATTCTTTCCGATGTAAATAAAAACTGTTCTGTCAAATCACCCCCCGTTTTGCGTGGGAGTTTAAAATTAGGGATGCAAAGGGCGTTTTTAATAGGAGACTAGAAACGCGAACGAGTTTTCAGCCCTTTGCACGTTCGAAACATGCCCGCACCCTTTTAAAATTCGACCACCATAGCCGCGGGTAATAGGAATGGTACGAGGGCGATTCGTCACGTATTCGCTTTTCCGAATCTCTTCCTTCTGAGCTACTTACTGACCTAGACCCACCTGATGCTCGTCGCTGGAGGTTATAATATAAGCGTCGATCGGGAGGGTTTGCAATCGTACTTCGGATCTCATAAGCTGCCTGAGTTCAATTAATCTGAAATGCGATATGCGTCATAAATAACGAACAATAACAAATATACATTTTAAATATTAGGTGCTATATTTAATTTTAAATATTTGTATTACTTAAAAATAACATTAGCAGAATCTTCTGTTATTTCTATAGTTTTATAAACTATTTTTAAAGGATTTTTCTTTAAATTTGAGCCTTTATTTTTTATCGATTACCGCTACTATTTACCATCCTTCATGCAATGTACGAATTCCATTTCGAATGAATGATGTATCTTTTGAGGCTACCCACGAATCGACCCATTTTTTGGCCTCGTATGTATGAGAATAGGGCGGGTGGGGTAATACATCCCATTTTAAGATTTCAAGGTATGTTTTCACCGATTTTGCAACATGTTGTGGTGTATTGTCATGCTGAATGATAACATAGTTGTGTCTCTGTTTGTATTCCGACCATTTTCGTACAGGGCTCGACTAAAATTTATCCGTTGTAGTTGATAGGAAACGCTATCACTATTAATGATTTCATCAAGTAATAATAGGCCAATTGAAAAGTTCCCGGCCTAACACATAGATGGCGCTACTGGAATTAAATCTATTTAGCTTTTAGTTACCCTTAACCCTCAAAAGATGCGTGTATAAATTTGACATCTGTCTGATCATTAGTTTGTGAATTATAGCATTTTGAGTGAAGCAACTTTTGTTATTGTGAAAAAAATGGAGCAAAAGGAATTTCGCGTGTTGATAAAATATTGCTTTTTGAAGGAAAAAAATACAGTTGAAGCAAAAACTTG
The DNA here is from genome assembly GCF_030347505.1 of Rhynchophorus ferrugineus. Classification (NCBI taxonomy): domain Eukaryota; kingdom Metazoa; phylum Arthropoda; class Insecta; order Coleoptera; family Curculionidae; genus Rhynchophorus; species Rhynchophorus ferrugineus. The sequence continues at coordinate 79,968,424 of NW_027472580.1, read as the reverse complement.
GCTTAATGCTGAGTTTTCGGAAACTGCCTGCCCCAGGAAAATCAACCATCAAGGATTGGTATACTAAGTTTAGACGTGGTGAAATGAGCACCGAAGACCGTGAACGCAATGGACATCTAAAAGAGGTTGTCACCGACGAAAATATTTTAAAAATCCACAAAATGATTTTTAATGATCGTAAATTGAAATTTAATGAAATAGCTCTGAAGATATCAACTGAGCGTGTACATTATATCATTCCCGAATATTTGGGTATGAGAAAGGTCTGTGTAAAGTGGGTGCCGCGCGAGCTCACTTTTGACTAAAAACAACGACGAATTGATGATTCGGAGCAGTGTTTGAAGATGATCAAGCGCAATAAACCCAAGTTTTTGCGTCGATATGTGACAGTGGATGAAACATGACTCCATCACTTCATTTCGAAGTCCAATCGATAGTCATCCGAGTGGACTGCACACGATAAATCCGTTACAAAGAGTGGCAAAACGTAACAGTCGGCTGGCAAGGTTATGACGTTTGTATTTTGGGGTGCGCATTGAATAAATATCATTGATTACCTTGAAAAAGGAAGGAACATCAACGGCGACTATTACATAGCGTTATTGGGCCGTTTGAAGGACGAAATCGCCGAAAAACGGCCGCATTTGAAGAAAAAAAAAGTGCTGCTTCACCAAGACAATGCATCGTGTCAAAAATGAATTGGGCTTCGAATTGCTTGCTCATAATGCTGGCTGGGAAGAAATTTTCGTCGAATGAAGAGGTGATCGCCGAAAGTGAGGCCTATTTTGAAGCAAAGGACAAATCGTACTACAAAAGTGGTATCGAAAATTTGGAGGGTCGCTACAATCAGCGTATTACCCTTGAAGAGAATTATGTTGAATAAAAAAACTAACAAAATATGTTTTACTATGGTAGGCCGGAGACTTTTCAATTGACCTGTTATCTTCGAATCCTGGCCTTCAATTTTTTGTCTATCCAAAATACTCTTTGTCTTGTATGTCAAAATCAGCATTTTTACAACGTTCAAAGCAGTTTTCATATGTTAAAAGGGATGGAACATGGTTGCCATAAGCTTCACACAACATTCCATGAGCTTCAACCGCCCTTTTCTTCAAGTTGAATTAAAAAGTAAAACTTTCCGCAATGTGATTTACTCGATATACACTCAGATATTTTCAACACACTGAAAAAAGTTCACTGTTAGTAAGGCTTCAATATGAAGTACGCTATATATGTTATGTACCCGATAAGAATTAATACACAGAACATCATATGTCGTAAATCCTTTAAAACTAATTTACAGGCTTGTTAATTAAGTAACACACCTAATAATATTGAATTTAAAATAACTTTTAAAATAATAATAAAATAATAAATTATATAAAGTGTACCGGAAAGTCATTACCGTTACTTTCCTAAAAAACGACATAATTTTCATGCATAACGACATAATGTCGTCCTAAAAATAAAATGTTTGGCTTGTGAGCAAAACTTTAAAATTGGCTCTGCAGTCGCGTGTCCCATTGATACGAAAAGTTGATAATAAGGCGGGGAAAGACCTGTAGAGTACGGTGGGTGCGAAAATGTATCCCATCCAAGTGCTTTCAGCGCTTCCATTCTGAACGTTTTTCGATCAATTCATGATTCAAATTGATCATTTGTTGTCGGTAGCGATCACTAGCAACTGTTTCACCAATTCGTAATACACCACGCCATACGGTCACCACCATGGTTTCACCAAACACAGAGCATTGTCTTGCGGACAAAGGGATTTAGCCCTGGAGTCGATCGGCTGGTTTCGCTAAGCGATAATCATGTTTTTTTTGCGCTTAGAGTTTTCAAAGTAAATCCACTTTTCATCACCCGTCACTATTCGATTATTCGAAGCAGCATTTCACAGACGGTTTTTCAATTTTCCGTTTCTCTGTCATTCAATTGATGTGGCACCTATCTTTCCATCTTTTGGATTTGCCCCATTGCTCGTAATCGGTCGTTAATCATATTTTGGGATACATTTAACGCTTCTGCCAATTGTTCTTGCGTTTTGATAGGGTCTTCATCCAATAGCCAATAATGTTCTTTGTTTTGCATATCGAAATCATCACTTTTGAATTTTCGAAACTCCGTCTCACATGTTTCTAAGGTTAGAGCATGTACACCGTAAGTTTCTACCGGCAAACGATTGTTTTCAGCGGATTTTTTTCTTTTGATTGAATAAGAAAGCTAATGTACGTTCCCAGATACGAAACTTGACATTTTCAAAGAGGTGAAGCAAATTTCAAGAAAATCTATGACGGTGTTACTTTCGCAAAATATGACATGTATAACCATAGAGAAATAGAGATTTAACTTTATAAGAAATTTTGGGGAAATGTTTCGTGACGTCCAACACCTAGATGTTGCTACTTTTGACTTATTACTTGCTTTAATCGCTAGCCGCGACCGGATTTGATTGGCTCATTTCGTTTCTATGGTACTTTTATTGTTTATTTATTTTGAGCGCTATTTCCAGTATGATTTTTAGATCAAAACATTTCCCAGACATTTGGAAGATGGCGGAAATTATAATGGTCCCAAAACCTGGGAAGTCAGCAAACGAAATAAAAGCCTATAGACCTATATCAGTGCTGCCAGTAATATCTAAGGTTTTTGAAAAACTACTGTTGAAAAGAATACAACCGATCATAGAGAGAAAAAACCTAATACCAACACACCAGAAAGGGAATTATAAAACTCTAGTTTGGGTTTATTAATAAGCACTCAACAATTGACCAGGTCCACAGAATAACACATGTTATTGAAAAAGCCTACGAAAGTCAAAAAGTATGCTCAGCTATATTCTTAGATGTAGCACAAGCCTTCGATAAGGTTTGGCAGGTAAGACCGAACTATTAAAACCATACAGTACAACCAGAATGTTTAGAGTCAAACAAGAAGAAGCTTACTTTACAATAAAAGAAGCTAAAGCAGGTGTACCACAAGTGTACTGGGACCAATGCTTTATCTACTCTACACTTGTGATATACCACAAATGGAAAATATTACTATGGCTACATTTGCTGATGATACTGCGATTATAGCTGTGGGACACAATAGTGAAGAAGCCTCACGAAAATTACAACAGGCAAGTGACAATATAAATAATTGGACACTAGCTTTGAAAATAAGAATTAATGAAAGTAAATCTGTACATGTGCAGTTCACCTATAAACAGACCGTACAAGCACCAATAACATTAAATAACACTATCATTCCATATAGCAATAACGCTAAATATATCGGAATGAATCTCGATGCAAAACTTCGCTGGAAGGAACATATAAAGAAGAAAAGTGGAATTGAAATATAGGAAAATGTACTGGCTAATTGGAAGAAAATCATAATTATCAGTTCATAATAAATTGCTATTATATAAGCAAATACTGAAACTTATATGGACATACGACGTTCAATTATGGGGATGTTCTGCAAAGAGTAACGTAAATAAAATACAAATTTTTCAGAACAAAGTCCTGAGAGGTATTGTGGGTGCACTCAAATAGTATAGGACTGATTACCTACATCGAGACCTTCAGATACCCACAGTTAGTCAAGAAATCAAGAGAAATGAAAGGGGCATGAGGAAAGACTCCATTCTCATACGAATATTGAAATAATGCAACTTTTGGATACCACCAGAACAGGACACAGACTCAAAAGAATCAAACCATCTGATCTTGTGTAGTGTTGTGTAGTGAGGTGCATATATTAAAAAATTCAGCAGTGACATGTATAAACATTATTTCACCAGAGACTGAGTTAGGGCCGATGGGTCCTCCCAGATATACCTAGAGTTAAGTTAACATAAAGACAAATTGTAGGTTAGACGGAAATAACAATGTATTAATTAAATAATAAAAAAAAATAATAAAAATTTCCAGTATGTCTGACGTAAGGAATAGTGCGTTTAGAGATTAAATTATGTTCCTTAGCATGAAGTGTTGTGTACCCGGATACACAGATAATAAATAAATACAGAATCATTTTCGTTCGAAGAATTACTTGGCTGTTATTAAAAAATGGTTGATAATGTTAAAAATCCCAAACCGATTGGATTCAATATTAAAGAAATTTATGATCATTACAACATGTTTTGTTGTTGTAAGTTGGGGTAAGTTTATTCATATATATAAATATCAAATATTTATTTTTGTAATTTTAGAATGTATGAAAGAAGCTATGCAGACGGTTATATACTTTTCTTCTTGGATGAATAGTTGCAACTCCAATAAAATAATAGCTTTTGAATGCAAATCTGAGTGAGTCATGAATTTAGTTACACTACATTAAGGGGTTCATTTCATTAAAGAAAAAAAAGTGATTATCCGAATAAATATATTGGCGTAAGGCTATTTAACCAAGATAGATTGGAATTTTTGTTTGGATCTATTAAAGTTCATCGATTCAGGAATATACATCCTCGGCTAGTATGTTTGAGAAATTATTTGAAGCACTCAACTCATAAGTTAATTTTTTTTCAGCCCATTCGCCTTTCGGAAATTGAGAGGAGGAACATGATAGCTCTTTAGATAATTTACGTTCTATACTAATGGGGATGACTCTATAACTTCAATTCTAGATGTTCTTACATGAGTAAACGAGTCAAGGCAATATCTTATGCCCCAGAAAATTGTTTCATTATACTGTCACTAGGTTTTTTATCTTTTTTATCCCGCGATATTACCACGTCGATAATATTACATATTTTTGTAATGTAAATTGAAAACCTTTTAATTGTACACTACATAATTATTTTCCAGTTGGAATATAACAAATAATAAGGTGCGCTATATACTTTTAGGTGAACAGAATTATAACAGGGAAAGACTCACAGTTTGCTTTCAGTATAAAAAAACAAAAATACAGAACTCTGTTAGATCTCAATACATCAATAGATTAAATTGATGACACTAAACAAATATGGAAAAGGGAGAAGACTGAAGAAGTAATTTTGATTTGTTCCAAAGTTTTTTGTTTATGGTTTTAACATTTTTTTGTTTTTTGTAGGTGGGTAAATTGGCCAATCAAGTTACTTGAATGGCCGATATAACCCCGTCTAGATGTTGGGCAAAGCAAAACTTTTCGCCAAAGACCGAAAATAAATAAACAATAAATGCATCGTAGAAACAAAATGAGCCAATCAGATCCCGTCGCGGTTCTTAGCATATCGATTAAAGCAAGTATTAAGTTAAAGGTCGCGACATCTAGATGTTGGACGTCGTGAAACATTTCCCCAAAATTTCGTATAAAGTTTAGTCTCTATTTCTCTGTGTGTATAACTTTGAAGGTTCATGTGTTCTGAAAGTACCTGGAGGTGCTATTAAGTCTTCTTGATGGTTGGACTGCATTTCCTCGTCTGGAACAGGCCTTCCTAAGTTCGCCCTTTTCTAAGAGTTCTTGGTCGTAGCACTGCACTAATGATATGATACCTATAACAATATGAAAACAGTTAAATATATGTAAGAAACAACTTTTTGTTACAACGTTTTGTTTGTAAACAACGTTTGTTTGTGAAATTTTTGTTATCACAAGGTAATCAAAAGTTGATCATCAATAATAAGTTATTTTATGATTTTTATTATTTTATTCTAATAAAACATATAAATGCAGAGTATTCCAAACATGTTAAGCTGAATTTATGGACGTTTATTATAGTGCCACTAACAATTAATTATATAACAATTAATTTTTTATCATGTAAAATGTATTTATAGGATTTCGAGTTATTCTAATAATTAAAAATCAAATTTTATTTCATTGTAGGGTAAATTTTGCTTGTGTATTTCAAACATATGAAGCTTACAGAGAAATAGAGATTTAACTTAATAGGACCTTTTGAGGAAATTATGCACGACGTTAACATGTAGATTGGTAGATCCAACACAACTTTTAACTTATTACTTGCTTTAATCTCTAATAATTAATAATCGCGACGGGATCTGATTGGCTCACTTCATTTTTATGGTGCGTTTATTGTTTATTCATTTCAGATGCCATTTTCAGTACGTCTGACGTAAGGAATAGTATGTTTATATTTTTATTACGTTTAGATATTAAGTTATTGATTCATTAGTACAGTACAATAAGTAAAGTAAATTCTCGCCCTAGGAAGTGTTGTTTACCTGGATTCACAGATGCAAAAGAAATGCAGAATCGTTTTACTGCGGCAAAATATTTAGCTGTCTTTAAAAAATAGTTGATAATGTTAAAAATCCCAAAGTGACTGGATTAAGTATCAAAGATGTTTAAGATCGTTACAGCATGATTTATTGTATGTGTTATTGCATGCATGTATTAATAATCATATAAAATATCAAATATTTATTTTTTAATTTTAGAAATTAATCTCCTTTCGAAAGAAGCTATGCAAACGGCGATATACTTTTATTCTTGCATCAATTATTTTATAGTTCAACAACCACTGAAATAATAGCTACTGAATGCAAACCGTTTAAAATACACTAAGGATTTTGGTGTAAAGCAATTCAAGACTTAAACAGTACTTATTGTCCAAGTAAGAACACATTTGTTAAGGTACCATTAATTAAAAATTTAATAACGACCTTGAACCACCTTATTGCATTAAGGGAAAAAATGTGTAATTATCCGAATAAATATATTGAGTTAAGACTACTTAATCAAGAAAATTTGAATTTTTTTTGGATCTATTAGAGCTCCTGTATTAGGAATCCTTAGGCTAGTATGTTTGAGAAACAATTTGAAGTGCTCATCGGCAGTACATTTCATACTAACGGGGATGTACTACCAGAAGTTGAGAAATTGCAACTTGATTCTATACCTTCAATTTGAGATGTTCCTATCCAAACAATCGCGGCAGAGCAATATCTCATGCCTTAGCGAATTATTTTATTATACCGTTAGTATGTCTTTGAGTTATCTGTTTTATGTTATCCCACGATTATTGCCACATCGATAAAGTATATAACGTATTTTTTGACAAATATCTTTAAAAGATGTAAGTTCAAAATATTTTAATTATACGCTACAGATAGAATACTAAAAATAATAAGGTGCGCCATATACCTTTGGATAAAACAGGTAAACAGAATTTTAACAGGGAAAGATTCAAAGTTTGCTTTTAGTATAAAAAAAACAAAAAGACAGAAATCTAATAGATCCTATCAAATTAATGGCACTAAACAAATACGAAAAAAGGAAAAGACAGAAGAAATAATCTTGATTTGTTTCAAAGTTCTTTATTTATGATTTTTTAGATATATTTCTATTTTTATATTTTATTTTATATCTAATTTACATCTACATTTATATCTTATTGGTTAATTAAACGTGACGTCAGAGCAGTTACGTGCCAAACTTTATCAAAGAACCAATGAAATGTCTTCAGAACAAAATGTTTTTCTTAGGTGCCCATAATGGAGATTTAGATTGACCAATCAAATTATTTCAATGGCCGATATAATCGCATCTGGATGTTGGATAAAGCAAAACTTTTATCCAGAGACCCCTATTGAGGTTTCTCTCTATCACTCTATGATTAAGCTGGATTTTTTGACATTTGATATTATACACACATTAATGCTCGGTATGAATGGATTTTTATTATTATTTTGGATTAATCACACATGATGTTTCATACTTAAAAAACACAGTTTTCTTGAAATATTGGCTATTTATAAGGTTTCAATTAGATATTTACAGACACACACAGTTATGATACAGTTTGTTTATCAATTTAAAACTTTCTGATAAACTGTATTTTTTGTTTTATTTTGTGGTGCGTAAATAAACAAAGATGACGATTTTCTGACGCGCGAACACGCGAAGTTTAATTGTCCATGCGCGAAACAGGGAAACTCCAAGTTGATTCCGCAAACTTCCAACGACTAGCCTTGAGATTTATTCGCAATCGCATCGCAAAGGCCAGATGTACTGGAAATTGCAAACGTTTAAAATCGAATGGTAAATTCGTTGGAATCATCGGTATACGCGGGATCAAGACATCCTCTCCTTTGTATTTTCCCTTTATGATTGCCTCAATGACGTTATTCATCATCTTTTTCACAGCCAGTCTTGTTCCATTGCACAGTCGAGGTTGATTAATGTTACGCAGCATGTTGACAATTAATCCTACTTTTAACTTCAAATTGTGAGTTGGTAATCCAGGCAATTCCAGTGAATTTAAAAACTCCATGGGATAGTTGACTACGTCGTTCTGGTTCATAACGGTGTCGACTGATGTGAAAGAAACCAACTGTCCCGGAAGAAAATTCGGAATGGTCGCAATGAGATCCTCGACAATCTCGAATCCTCAACTTCTTTCCTCCTGACCATTTTCTAAATGGGCTGCCAAATGGACTACTGTAGAGTGTCTTTCATGGATCGCAAATGAAAAAATACGCCAAATTGCTTCGTTACTACTTACATAGCGACCCATTTGTTACTATAATATTTCGTCCTTTGCATTGGTTACAGCGAAGACGACCATATCGCTACCTTTGTTAACATATTTTCATATGTACTTTATCGACTTCACAGAGTTACAATATTTCACATTGATGTGAATCTCAAGAGCTTTGGATAATATTGGCGAGTATGACACGATCCAATGATTGTCTACATCAACATTTTGTCCTCTTACCTTCACAACTACCGATCGCCCATTGTCCGCAACTGATCGCCGACGATACAATGGGTATCCATCATTTCCCGTTATGGTTTCAGCAATCAGGTCTCTTGGGTTTCACTTGTCGTCAACCATAAAAGGTGAATTGTAGTTGAAAACTCCGCAAGGTCCATGTATTATGTGTTTGGTAACTACTGCATGCAATTTTGGGTCAACTGTGGGAAAGTGGGCATGAAATTGTCCTGTATAATATGTGTAGCGCCAAATGATGTCATCTGGAAACAGCTGTTATATTTCTGAATGTTAGCCAAGAAGTGCTTAGAATCATTTCCAATCCCAGAAACTAAAGAGCGTAAAGGATCTGGTGGTGAGAGGAATTGTGACAATTTTACTTTGCCTCCAGCATAACATCTAGTAGATTCACCACTGTATTCTAACACCTTGCAATATTTACAAATTATTGTCATTTCCACAATTGTTACCGATTTGTCGGCACAATAATCTATTGCCGCATCATCGCTCGTTCCAGAATCACAGGGGCACTGTGTCTGCGGAATCGCTCAATTTTATTATATCGTGCTCGCTGTTGTTGTGTTTGATGTGCACGAACTCGTTGCATTCTAAGCCTATCTACTTCATTGCCACTCTCTAAAAAACGCAATTCTGACGTAGCAATACTACTATTTTCTTGATCTGTCTCTCTTTGGTCATCATCAGTGCGGTTAGCACATGAGGTAGCTCTTTGCACATTTGATTGACTGCGACGACCTAAGTCAGGTGGTCTCGTTCAAAAGTTCTCGCGCACTTGGTTTGATACTTTTGAGTCTGCGTCCTGTTCTGGTGGTATCCAATTGTTGCAATATTTCAGTATTCGTATGAGTCTCTCCTCATGCCCCCTTGCAATTCTCTTGATTTATTGACTGACTGTCGATATCTGAAGGTTTCGATGTAGGTAATCAGTCCAATAGTATTTGAGTGCACCCACAATACCTCTCAGGACTTTGTTCTGAAAAATTTGTATTTTATTTATGTTACTCTTTGCAGAACATCCCCATAATTGAACTCGGTATGTCCATATAGGTCTCAGTATTTGCTTATATAATAGCAATTTATTATGTACTGATAATTGTGATTTTCTTCCAATTATCCAGTACATTTTCCTGTATTTCAATTCTAGTTCTTTTCTGTTCTTCTTTATATATTGTTCCAGTGGAATTTTGCATCGAGATTCATTCCGAGATATTTAGCGTTGTTGCTATATGGAATGATAGTATTATATAATGATGCTTGTATAGTCTGTTTATAGGTGAACTGCACATGTACAGATTTACTTTCATTAATTTTTATTTTCCAAGCTTGTGTCCAATTATTTATATTGTCACTTGCCTGTTGTAGTTTTCGTGAGGCTTCTTCACCATTGTCTCCGACAGCTATAATCGCAGTGTGATCAGCAAATGTAGCCATCGTAATATTTTCCATTTGTGGTGTATAACAACTCTAAAGTAGATAAAGCATTAGTCTCAGTATACTTTCTTGTAGTACACCTGCTTTAGCTTCTTTTATTGTAGAGTAAGCTTCTTCTTGTTTGACTCTAAACATTCTGGTTGTAATGTATGATTTTAATAGTTCGGTGTGTTGTTTTGGTGGCATTTTTTGTAGTTTATGAACAAGGCCTTCATGCCAAACCTTATCGAAGGCTTGTGCTTCATCTAAGAATATAGCTGAGCATACTTTCGTAGGCTTTTTCAATAACATCTGTTATTCTGTGGACCTGGTCAATTGTTGAGTGCTTGTTAATAAACCCAAACTGGTGTATTGGTATTAAGTTTTTTCTCTCTATAATCGGTTTTATTCTTTTCAACAGGAATTTTTCAAAAACCTTACATATTACTAGCAGCAGTGATATAGGTCTATACGCTTTTATTTCGTTTGGTGACTTCCCAGGTTTTGGGATTATCATAATTTCCGCCATCTGCCGAATGTCTGGGACATGTTTAAATCTAAATGCTGTATTGATCAAATTGGCGAGTTTTATAATTCTCTTTCTTGGTACCTTTTGCAGTAATTCTCCGGTTATTAGATCGTAGCCTGGTGAATTTCTGAGGTCAATGTCAGTTTTAATATCTTTGGTTAGCTCTTTCGGCGTTACTAATTCAATCATCGAATTTTCAGCTTCTAATTAATATATCAATAACTTATTTTTTACAGGTAAGAAGTCAATAATAGTTAATAATATCTTGTAAATTTGGACTGTAGACAAACATGAAAGTGTTTATGGAAGATTTTGATTCAGTAGACGTATTTTTATTTTGAAACCAAAAAGTAAATTGAATTTGAAAAAGGGGGTTTCGCAATTTAAGCAATTTAATATTGTCCATGAATAATAATGGCTTTTGTTGTTGTTTGAAGGCAGTTAATTTATTGAATTAAGTTATTATCGTCGGACGTTGAGTAATATCGACTGATTTGGATTTTAGTTAAAAGGTTTCCAAGTTCTTATATAACCAATTTATTTCTTTGCATTGTTTATATCTATATAAAATATGAATAATATATATAAAGTCTTGTAAGTAGAAATATTACTACCTACGCAAAAGCCTTGCCATTAGGATTTCTTAATTATTAGTTAATATTATAAAACATCGTTTGTGGAAAGTTCTATTTTAATTTAAATGTAGAAAAAATATTTATTTGCGAGCAGTGTAAAAATTACTTACTCCATCAGAAATAAAAACGTGTGATCATTTAAGGTTTTGAAATTTTAAGAGTAATTTTATGAAGTAATATTGTAATCATTTGTAATTAACTCTTTATAGTTGGACAGTAAAAGAAAACAGTGCTAATAAAAGTATAACCAAAAAAAAAAAATTTAGAATAAATAGAATTCAAATTAGTCACTACTGTCACCAGTATTAATCTGGCAAAGAATATTAATTCCACTCAACAGTGTTGCTTCTTTATACGTAAAGATGCTTTTACTTGTGTATGATTCATACGTCGACGGGTAATTTTTCTTTCTTCGATGGTTAAGATAGTTCTGGTGTCCTCGAGTTAATTAGTTGTAATGTTTGACATTTGTGAAAAGTTAGGTTAAGTTTGTATATAAGCGGAAAAACAGTAAGCGTTGTAAAATACAACAAGAATGTAAACGTTTAAAGTAACACATGTAGTCTGTACAAATTAAAATAAGTGAATAAAGTCCATAAACAGTTCAAAAGATAGTTTATTATTTGCTGAACCGAAATCGCGGGTTAATCGCTCCCACAACAGTCTTAGACCGTTAGAAAAGTGAGCGAAGTGTAAATGCTTTTTGATGTATGTAATATGTGAATATCTTTTACTAATGTAAAATTGATATGCCTTTGATAAATCTTTAAAAATTCCGACGCAAAATCCGACGGAAAAGAAAAACATATACACACCATTCTTTTTAATAGAAAACAACCCTAAAAGCTCGACGCAAGCAGAAAGGAACGCGAACATCTAGGCGGCTCTGTCGGCATCCCTTTACTTATAAGGGCTTGTTTCGTCCTTGCGGCGTCGAGTAGGTCACGGTGAGGGTTACAGCCAGCCCTTACGCACCGGCACGCAATCTTTCAGGGTTGATTTTCACGTCGTCTCTTCTGTCACCCTATTCCTTTTGCCCTTTTCGTCCTAATTTCAGATACCCCCGCACAAGGCCACCACAAGCAAGGACGACGAGGTCAACCCTATTTTTTGACGCCATTAAATCGAATAGTGCATCCAATTTTTAAATAATTTATGAGATTATAATTTATAATAAACTCACTAAAAAGTAAAAAATAATCAAACTTTATTTTTAGATTTTTAAGACAAAAAAAACCTTTTAAAATAAAATATATACATAATATTCGGTGTAATAACTAAATAAAAATAAACAAAATAATAGGTTATTATATTATTAATAGGTTAATTATCTACTACACAAATTTTATATTCTACTATATACACACAATTTAGCTTAATACCTATCCAAACCTATTTATCTATTTACAATATTACTTTAACTACTACCAACTGATCAAGTCGGTACGAGCAACAAATTAGAATTGTTTTGTTCGTAATTTAATTTTGTATATATGACACAAAATTATATTATTATTTTTGTTTGGTTTGGAGCTCGGCATAGATTTTTAATTTTTATTAAAAATCCAAAAGTAAATGTAAATAAGTAGTAGTAAAAACTAATAATCACCAGGTTAAGGTAACTCATATATATGTGGTTGAACAATGTGATTTTATCAAGTATTTAGAGTTTAATATGTGAGTGATATGGCAAATATTTCAAACATTTCGAACAGTATTTACGCATATATTGATGTATGCTCCCAAATATTGTTACTGAATTCAAGTAAATTAAAATAATCTAAACAGAGATCTAGTTTAAGAATTCATCGGAGAACTTAATATGAATTTTGTGAAAAAATCAAACATCTATCATCAAATGCTATATAAAATGAACATTTTGGTAGCCCTGTCAAATATATTTGTGTTTGTATCTTCAGATTATCATTATAAACTTTTAAATATAATGATATAAACATATCATGAATTGTCTTGCATACCACCGGCTGAATTTTCCCAATTGTTGCAATGAAAAGTGTATGAAACAAAAAATATCAAAATATGGTTTTTAATCTTCTAAAATATTGTAGTCACTTAGAATCCTAACAATAATAAACATTATTTGAAATCACTCTGACATTTCATAACCATAATATAACAAGAAAAATATATTGAATATCATAAATCTATGATATTAAAATTGTATCATTATCGATTTCATTTTCTTAGCTATATTTTTTGTACATCGGTGTTTTACTATGGAGGCAATATAATTAAATAACAATATATAAAAAAAATATATATAAACATAAACATAAAAAATAAATACATAACTATATAGAATAACATTTCAGTGTAATTGTCAATATCAGTTATCATTTTATTAATAATTTAATATAGAAATATATGAAATAATACACTTCATAATTAATTTATTACTGTAATTTTTATTCTAAATGTTTCTGGAAAATAAAAATTATATTCTATGAAGATAAACTTTTCCTCCAAATAAAAATATATTCATAATAATCAAATATTTACTTAATTATTTTATATAAGAATGTCGACTGTAATATTAAAAAGATTAATTTAAAATATATTAATCAATAATATAATTTGTCTAAACTGTACCGTCCATGGAATGCATTATAACTGAAAGAATTTATTTTCGATACTTCGTCTTCCGCAAAAGCATTGCTATTAGGATTTCTTAATTATTAGTTAATATTATAAAACAACAGTGTAAAAATTACTTACTCCATCATAAATAAAAACGTGTGATCATTTAGGGCTTTGAAATTTTAAGAGTAATTTTATGAAGTAATATTGTAATCATTTTTAATTAACTCTTTTCAGTTGGACAGTAAAAGAAAGCAGTGCTAATAAAAGTATAACTAAAACATTGTTATTTGTTAATATAAAAAAGTTTGCTTACATATTTTAACCATTGTAGAATATATTCATAATAATCAAATATTTACTTAATTATTTTATATAAGAATGTGGACTGCAATATTAAAAAGATTAATTTAAAATATTATATTAATCAATAATATAATTTGTCTAAACTGTACCGTCCATCGAATACATTATAACTGAAAGAATTTATTTTCGATACTCCATCTGAACTTCTCAATTTCGGTCTCTTTGCCGTGTAAGCGATCTCTTGTACAGTTCTGTATACCTAATACTTTATTACGTCATTCCTATTGTTTGAGTCTATTTGTCTTCGAGGGGCTCGTCCTTACTTCTACAGAAAGAGAGAGGACCGAAAACAGAGAGCAAAATAAATGTATCTAAGGAAGAAGAAAACTCATTTATTTAATTTTTAAAGTAAATTGGTTCATTTTTTAAGTGCATAAGAATGTGTAAAAAAATTAGTTATTATAAATCAGATCTATTTTTTTCTGATAATTGATTTAAAGCAAATTATACATATGGATTTATTTCGAGTAAATATACTACCAAAGGAAAATTCAAATTGAAAAAAATCACGAATCTTATTATTTAATTAACATTTACCCCTTCAGGTCAGGAAACAACAGGTTGGAAACTGACGTCAACAAGGTACCAGGACCCCATAACAACCGTGGAAGAAAATGTAAACAAACTGTTTAATTTTGGGGCTAATAAACAAGCACTGAAAATTCAAATAAAAATTCGCAGGTGGCAGGGACTACCAAACAGACCAATTAAATTAAATACGTGTTCATATGTTTTTAATGGCATTTTAAAGTTGAAGTGCTGGAAATGGAGGGGTGCGGGGGATTTCGTAACCAGTCGGGTAAATATATTCAAAAACAATGTCAACAACCTATTGGGGTAACAGAAATTGGAGGAATATAATGTAAACAACTTGCTAGGGGTATATATATATATATATATATATATATATATATATATATATATATATATATATATATAATCACTGTAATAGCAAGTACAAATAAGAAGTTTTACAGGCGAGGTTTTACAATTAAGAGGTTTTACAATTAATTATCTAGTAAATGCAAAATTTTTAAGCCGCAATAAATGAAGATGATAGTAAATAAAAATAGACTTCGAGTAACATAAACATAAATAAACACACAACAAAAAAACAAACGAGTATATGTGGTTTCAGGAGACCTATGGAAAGAGAGCTGAATGTGTAAATGACGTCAGTTTTTCATCAGGCGACGAGGATATGCCGTGGGTAAACGCCACGGATCCACAAGGGTTGACGACTTGACTGTAACTGCGATGAACACAGAGGGAGACAGAGAAACTAACAGCTCTTGAGAAATATACTGCCCTATGAAAAAATATTATTATTGTATAAAAAGCGTTAAATGTATAATTATTTTCATAAAATCTTCAATTAATTTAAGGTACTTTTAAGGTTTCTTCTCTCTGACATCATTCCAATTTCATGCTGGGAAAGGAAAAATTTTCATGTAGTGTACTTATTTAGCTTAACATAAAAAGTAAATAAATTTTTTTTATAACATCTTTATTTAATAATTATATAATAACAATCACATAATAATTAAGATTTATTTCAGTAAATGTTGTGTTAAGGTGAAAAAATGATCAGAATACATGTAAGCGCATAACAACTTCAATATAATTGTATTGGAAATTATCGCGTTATTTGTTTTTTATTAATATAAAAAAATATAAAAAGTTAATGTTAAATAAATTGAAGATTACAGTGAATATGTCTTATTAATATTAAAATCAAACACAAAATCATAATAGGTCAGATGTGAGAGATATAGTAAATATTTAAGACGTAGAACTTAGAAAGAAATGACTATAAATGGTTATAATATGATCCTTCAGTGAGAGGTATGAGATTACGTATTAATGACTTTATAAATATTTTCTAGCGCAAAGAAATATCTCATTTTATATTGCATTGTGAGCGATGCAAAATCATCATTACATAAAATATTTTTAACAAAAAATTTCAAACGACTTTAAAAATTGAATAAGGAATTCACTAAAAAGTAAAACATAGTCAAACTTAGAATTTTAACACAAAGAAAAAAGTTTTAAAATAAAATGTCTACATAATAGTCGATGTAATAACTAAATAAAAACAAACAAAAACCTTATTTAACCTATCTAACAGGTCAATTCAAAAATCCCCGGCCTACCGTAGTAAAACACATTTTTTTTATTCAACATAATTCCCTTCAAGGGTGATACACTGATACTCAATGATAACGACCCCCCAGCTGTTCTATACCATTTTGGTAGTAAGATTTGTCCTTTGTTTCAAAATAGGCCTCGGTTTCGGCGATCACCTCTTCATTCGACGAAAATTTCTTCCCAACGAGCATTCTTTTGAGATCTGAGAACAGGAAATAGTCGCTGGGGGCCAGATCTGGGGAGCATGGTGGACGAGCAAGCAATTCGAAGCCCAATTCAAGGATTTTTGCCATCGTTTTCACTAACTTGTGACACGGTGCATTATCTTGGTGAAGCAGCACTTCCTTTTTCTTAAATACTGTCCAATAACACTATGTTATGTGCTGTAATGGTTCCTTTTGCAAGGTAGTCAATGCAAATTATTCTATGCGCGTCCCAGAATACAGACGCCATAACTTTGCCAGCCGACTGTCGCGTTTTCCCACGCTTTGGAGCGGGTTCATCGTGTGCAGTCCACTCGGATGACTGTCGATTGGACTTCGGAGTGAAATAACGGAGCCATGTTTCATCCGTTGTCACATATCGATGCAAAAACTCGGGTTTATTACGCTTGATCATCTTCAAACACTGCTCCGAATCATCAACTCATCGTTGTTCTTGGTCAAAAGTGAGCTCGCGCGGCACCTTCTTTGCACAGAGTCTTTATATATTCTTTAAGCTTTATATTTCTGAAGAGCTGTTTGTTTGTCATCCCTAAATATTCGTGAATGATATGATGCATACGTTGAATTAATATCTCTAGAGTGTCTGCTATTTCATTCAGTTTCAATTTACGGTCATTCAAAATCATTTTGTGGATTTTTTAAATGTTTTCGTCGGCAATAACCTCTTTTGGGCATCTACTGCGTTCACCGTCTTCGGTGCTCATTTCACCACGTCTAAACTTAGCATAGCAATCCTTGATGGTTGATTTTCCTGGGGCAGTGTCCGGAAACTCGACGTCAAGCCACGTTTTTGCTTCAACTGTATTCTTTTCCTTCAAAAGCAATATTTTATCAACACGCGAAATTCCTTTTTATCCATTTTTTTCACAATAACACAAGTTGCTTCACTCAAATTGCTATAACACACAAGCTAATGATCCGACAGTTGTCAAATTTATACACGCGTCTTTTGAGGGTTAGGACTAACTAAAAAACATATGGATTTAATTCTAGTAGCGCCGTCTATGTGTCATGGCGGGGACTTTTCAATTGACGTGTTACTACACTTATTTTATATTTTACTACATAAACGCACTTTAACTTTATATCTACCTAACCCTATTCATCGGTTTGAAGTCGGTGCGAGCACCAAATTAGATTTATTTTGTCCGTAATTTAATTTTGTGTATGTGTCACCAAACTATATTTATTTTTGTATTGTTTGTCTCATTACGTACATGTTTTACTTTTAAAATGTTTTTCTTTGCGTTAAAAATCTAAGTTTCATTATTTTTTTACTTTTTAGTTCCTTATTTATTTCTAATATTAATATTCTTTCTATTATTAAGTCGGTCTAATTTTCTTGTTAAAAATATTTTATTTTTCTCTTTTAATAAGATAATATCAACACTAATATTATCTCAATAAATTACGCAGTGTATTGGTTAAAGGTGCAGCTCGTATGAGGAAAAATAGGAATAGAGAACAATGATTGAAAATAAGGAACGCTTCAGGCCCCGGGGTTCTCTACATAGCCTAGCAGATTTGACAAGTGTTCTAACTACACTAGAGCAACAAGAAAAAGTCGTTACCCCCGCTGGGAATCGAACCGGTGACCTCCGCGTGTGAACTGAATGTTCCAACCATTATACTATAAAAGCAGTTGCCTGCAACAACTTTACGGCTTTTCATATGATATGGTTAGTGCTTAAAAAGCAAAATGATCGGCTTTTGCACTGAACGACTTCTGGTCTTCCGTTATATCAGTTCAGCAATAACATTATACACAAATATCTCATTATTTTAGATAAAAATATATCTGAAAATTATATGCACATTTAAAATTTGAGGCTTCCCCGGATTCCGTTATCACATCCTAACTTGATTCCAATTGAACCACGTCGGAATTACACTCTTTTGAATAAAAAAAAAGAATTTCGAAAATCGGTCCATAATTGACGGAGAAATCGGCGGACATGCATAACAAAAAATATGCAGTTGAACATAGAAAAAAAATCCTTTTAAATTAAATACCGTACAACAAATTAACTATAGTTTTTGTCGAGCAGTATATAATATATATTATCATTATGCGGTGCATCAACGTATAGTTGAGTCGATCTTTAGTCATCAGGACGCGTCATTTAGGGTCATTCACGTCGCATGAGGTGCGGATCGATGCCGGTCAGAGCCGCGGCCACCTGTGTAGAAGGACCAAGTGGATCATGACGTCAACAAGCTAGTAGGAACGCAGAAGATTGTGACGGTCTACTGCCCTTTATATCATGTGAACCAGAAAATTTACTAATGTTAGTTAACTAACATTAAAGTTTCAATTATTGTAATAATAATATTGCAAAAATTATTAAAAAACACAAAGTTAATATGTTAGTATATAGTACAGAATAAAATCAAACATCTATTACTTACTATGTTGTTATAGAAGATGTTTAAAATATAATTTTTTATTGTAATAAATATAATTTTTTTAATGTGTTCACTTTTATTTAAAAGCAAACTTCAAGCTTATGACGAGTGGTTAAATTATTAGTAAGTAAAAAGTTATAATAGTTGTAATAAGTAAAAAGTAAAAGACAAAGGAAATGTACTTAAGTACTTATTATTTGTTCATAGTATTCATAATTCGATCTATAACGTACATATGATTTTTAACCGACTTTAAAAAAGAAGGTTCTATGTTTTTTTTAATGTATGTTCGCAGATTTCTCCATCAATTATTGAACGATTTTCAAAATTAATTTAAAAGAGTGCATTTCCGCGGTGGTCCCATTGGAACTAAGTCAGGATCAGTTGGGGGGAAAGGGAAGAAATCGAGGGAAAAGCTCAAATTTCAAGGCACGTACAAAGTTTTCACATATTTTTGTCTAAAATAATCAGATATTTGTGTATAATGTTATTGATGAGCTGATCTGGCAGAAAATCGGAAGCTGTTCAGTGCAAACACCATTCAGTTTGTTTTTAAGCACTAACTACAGCATATAAGACCTCGTAGAAATATTATAGACAACTGCTTCTATGGTGTAATTGTTAAAGCTTTTAGCTTCCAAACGGAGGTCGCGAGTTCGATTCCCGGAGGGGATAATAACTTTTTGTTGTTGTTAAGTCAGAAAATTTTTCAAATCACCTATTTCAATCACTGCTTCTTAATTCCTATTTTGCCTCATACGGGTTGCACCTTTACTTTGTAATATTAAGTGAAATAACGGTAACTTATTGGGTATATATCTAACAGAAAAGAAAGAGAGAGAAACATAAAATATTTTAACAAAAAAATTGAAATGACTTCATCAAAGTCGGCGTCGAGCCCAAAAAAGCAAAAATAATAATATAATTGTATAACATATACAAAAAATTATACTACCAACAAAACAAATCTAAATTAATATAACTGTTTAGATTCGGCACCGACTTCAAAATAGTGTGTTTTTCAAAGTATATTTTTTAATTTTCATATTCATTAATCAATATATTATCTCTAGGTTCTTTTTGCGAATGCCGTTTTCGTATCAATAATCTCAGAATACTTTCCACGAAATTGTAATAGAAGTAGTATGAATAGGAAGCTACCATCAGACGACTTGAGTTGGGGTTGTTTGAGTGAAATAAAGAGGAAATAAGGATCACTATTCGGTATCAGTGATGATTTAAAGGCGATCTTCCAATACGACTTTCTTAGCTTTTTCTATTTTTTTTTCAGTCACAGAGGTGGATTTGAGGTGAATCAACTACAGTACGGTTCGTGTTTTAATTACTTCGCTCATTTACATCTGTGAGTGAATGATTATTTTCAGAAATTATTAAGAGATAGGATGACTCCACTTAAGCTTGAATACTGTCAAAATCAGCAAAGTATCAACTTTACTATGTTAATCAAGAATTTGATTTACAACAGTAGAAGTCTCATTAGTTCTATTCTATTTAAATAAAGAAGAATCTTTTAAAATTACTGTTACTATTCCAGGCTTGATGATTATTTACTTGCTAATCATAAAATCGAGCTTCTTTGACGATATATTATGATTTCATTCGAAAAAAATGTTTGGAAAAATGTTTTCAGAAAAAAACCCAAATTTCTTCACAGCAGCTAATTCTTTGTTACCGTATATTTTTCTTTAACTAGGTTTATTTATGTTGGAACACACTAATTGAAATGGAAAGATTCACGTAACAACATCAAGTTAACAGCACATAGTTTAGCAGAAGAACTACTTTTAAAAATAAACCTTTATTCTTTGAAGAGAACGTAATTATTTGCTCCAATATTATCCGCTTATGAATGTTTATAATAAATTTTAAAAAAATGTGTTTTTGCTATTAAATCTAGTCGATTTCTAATTTGATCATTATCCCGGTTCGAAAACTTGGCAAATTGTTTCGGTTGCTGTTCGATGCGCATCAAAGAGGCTAGAAGTAATCGATAGTATTTACGTACCCATTATAATCGATGAATTTATTTATATACGCTTGAGTGAGTTTGTGTTTACGTATTGATGATTTGATGTTTGGGCCAGAAGAAATTTGCGCAATAATAATCATCGTATTCAAAAATAACTCAACATAATCATGTTGATATATAGAATAGTTTACGGGAGTCATGCTTTGCCATTATTGAGTGTAGAAAGATTAACATAAGTTTCCATTTTTTATAATATTACATAAAATATTATTATTATATTTAATACATTCAAAGCAATTATCGTTAACAATAAGTTCAAAGCAATAGATCGAAAAATATATCAGAATTGTGTATCACGGTTACCTTTATTGGCAATTTATTAAAAACAGTAGGCAAACAATTTTCATTAGTAATTAGTGTTGGGAACTATCCACTGTTTAGTAACTGACTACTTTTTACTATCGATTGTTTCAGTTGCTATTTCGCTACTTTTTACCAGTGACTGTTTCAGTCGACTGTTTTCAGTCGCTATTTTCGGTCAGACTGATTTTGTTACTGTTTACTATAGACTGTTTCAGTGTTGTATTTTAGTTACTACTTTTGGTTCTACTAATTTCATTCGACTAATTTTTAACATTCTGGCTCTGTCGTCCTAGCCGCGACCTTGACAAAAATGTACCCAGGTTAAGCTTACATAGATTTATATGCAATATATATATATATATATATATATATATATATATATATATATATATATATATATATATATATATATATATATATATATAGTTTTATTATGATTTTTTTGGTAGTTTTTTTGTAAATAACAATATATTGTAAATTAATATAGTAGCATTTTGGAACAATACTTTTCAAGGTTGTTAATGTAATAGGGTAAAAAAGATTAAAACTGTGAATGATAAATAGTAAAATACTTTTGAGTGTTTTTATGGCAATAACAGGTAATATTTTGATTACTCTCTCGATTTTTGTTAAAAAAAGCTTAAAGCTTGTTGACAATTTCTAACTAAGCGTTCTAACTTATGTCAAATGGTACAAAACGATTTACAACCTCTTTTTAAAAGTAAATAAGTTATGTAATGCGTAGGATTTAAAAAGTAGAAGAAGAAAAGAACAGATAGAAGTGGAGACTTACTGAATCGACTCCACATACGACACTGCCAGTTCACACTCGGCGACACGCCTATTCTAATATAAACGAAATCATCTTATCAGATAACAAGTCCATTTCCTAGAACGTAGCGGATTAGCCGCGCTATAGAACATGTTCCCCTGAAGAAACTGTCAAAGTATGTAATACCCTGTTATAATCGTCCTATTTGTATTCAGTTGGTTTTTCAAGTTTTAGTGTCTCTAAATTTCAGTAGTCTATGAATGAGCTGAGCTATTGCAATCAGCCTTTGGTGGTTGTACACCCTGAAATGCAAGCTTCTACTAAAATTCCATTAGAATAGTTTAATTCACAGCAACTTGAGTTCATCTATGTTACTTTACACCCTGTAGGGCGAGGGAACCAAACCACAATTGCTTTAGTCGCCTACCGGCATTTGTTTTGGGTCATATATCATATATCTGAAACTCATTAACTTAAGCTAAAATAGATCTGTATAACCCCCAACGAGGATTTATCTAGACTGGACCTACAGTTTGGGGTGGACTCCGAACAACGGTCCTCGGCGCCAGCCTACCGACTGGCGAGTAAGCTTAGAAATCATCCCAGAAGACATCCGGTCTTACTCAGTCTGATTACTGGCGTGATCAAGGATCATTTTCCTTGTCGGATTTTGCACTCTTCCCTAAGGACAATCACAAATGTTAAACAACCACAAACATAAATTTTCGACCATGCCCCAGCGGGATTCGAACCCGCGACTATCACAACAGTAGGAGGGCCGTCCCGTCACCTTTACCACTGCGCTAACCAAGCCGGCTTCAAAAATTATGACGTGTTTTTGAAAACAAAAGTCTTCGAGTGTAGTGAAATCTAATTTTAATAGTCATAACACCTACTTTTCCATCTTGAGCAGATCCATGTAGAGAGATTTTTAAGAAATGCGAAAACGGATAACTACCAAATATTATTTTCCTACAGAGTATCGTTATGATGGCACAAAAATTGGAATATGATGGAACATATTTTGATTATACTATACAAATTTTCTCAATTAATAAAAACCAGATCGCATGAAGAACTTTATTGATGAACAAACATGATGAAAGTTTTCAATACTTTAAGATAAAGTTTTTCCCACTTAGTTAGTGATTGCGGACCAGAGTGTAAGTAAAATAGCGAAAATTATAAACCCATCTCTTATAAAAATACAATAATTCAATAATATTTATGTCATGTGAAACCTAATTTTAAGTGTC
Organism: Rhynchophorus ferrugineus; assembly: GCF_030347505.1. Lineage (NCBI taxonomy): Eukaryota > Metazoa > Arthropoda > Insecta > Coleoptera > Curculionidae > Rhynchophorus > Rhynchophorus ferrugineus. Next base: position 79,945,047 of record NW_027472580.1, on the reverse strand, counting down.
AAAAAATTAGACCGTGTTGTTTCGCTTTGTCGAACTATTTCCGCAAAATATTCATTTGCATATTGTCATATGTCAAAGTTATCCGTGGTATATTAATACGCACTGAACCTGAATGAAATAATGCATATCTAAATCAATTAAAAAATATAAAACATGAAATTTTAGATAGATACGGTACGGTCTAGACGGTAGAATGTATCTCAAACTCAGCTAAAATAGATCCAACTAACACAACTAACACAACTAACACATTAATCGCTACTGGAATATTCATATTTCTGTCACCAAAACAAAATAAATAACTGAATATAAAAATTAGCTCAATAACCTTCAATATATAATGCTTCAGTATATAATACTTATTCACTCTTCGTATTATCTTTACTAACTGTTTATATACGTCTGAAAATTTTGGAATGATGAATATAATCATTTTGTGGTGGTATAAATATCGATGATCAACAAGTAAACGGTGATTTCGCCATCTCTATTTTTATTATTCCATTTAACTAATATCTAGCTACAGAGCCAACATATGATATCCGACAAGACAGCCCAGGAACATTGTTTTATGCTTTCGAAAAACATTCAAAGATGAGTTGCAAAGGACTTTTAATAAATCAACACCAACGCTGAAGTTTAATTCGTCATGGTAATACTCGTATTGTACATTAAGGGGTTATACTATCTATATACTCTGAAAAATTCACTTCTTTTTGAATATATTTCTCGAAAACTACATATATTTTTTATATAAATTTAAAATGCAAAATGACGTAGTAATACTGGACAATTAAATCTGAATACGTTCTTCAAATTAGACTGTGTTGATCCACTTTGTCGAACTATATTCGTGTATATGCCTTAGTTCTCAGTGGCACGGTGGTTTAAACTGATAAACAACACTGAACCTGAATGCATCAGTGCGTACGTAAACAAATTCACACGATCAACAAACCGCTATCGTCGCATAACAATATTTTTTCTGTTATCGAAAATTCGACCGGCTGGTATCGCGTTTTGTGGTTAAACAGGCGGTCGCTGGCCATCTGGGAAACTTGCTGTCGTCGTCTAACCGTCGTTACCCCTTATCGGCAGCCGCCTGTGGTTCATACCCCATCCGTATTCTGCAGTCCTGCTAAGGGAGAATCCCGCGTTCATCCCGAAGGGGCCCCAAACGGAACAACGGCTTTTGTCCGCGCTGCAGGTTGGCCGGGCGATTTAAAATTTCATACGAACGTACAAAAAAGGCCAAAGATTACGTGGTTTGTTGTTTTTACTCGAGGCTTTCGACTTCAGATGGTAAAATGAAATTATATTTTTGAAATTAATTAATATGGTTTCATTTTCAAACTGTTACTAATTAATTTTTAAAATTGAGTTTTTATATTTTAATTAAATAATAATTTAATTAAATTTTAAATAGTAAATATTAGATCGTTAATTAATAATAATTTGGTTTCTATTTGGGTATTGACATAAATAAATACGAGGGCCATTCAAAAAATGTCTCAGAAAAAACTATAGTCCTTTCCAAACAACTAATGTACGTCATAGATGACGTCCAATATATTGCCAATGCAGTTTGTAAAAATGTAAAATTCGTTTTGATTCGGACCATTTATGCTTCTCATTTTATTTGCTAAAGTCCCCTGGTCAAAAAGAGTCAAAAGTCAAAAATCAAATAAGTTAAAAGTTTCTAAAATTCGATTTGTGTTGGTACTGGTCGACCCTGTTGTTAGATGTATATCAAATTTCTTAATATATCATAATTTGTGAGGACATGCATTGGCTTTTTTATTAGATAAACTATAATTATTTAAGTTTTTTTATGATTTAGGGAATTGACAAAACATATGCAATATAGTACATCTTGTTGCATGTTGTCAACACTGCCTTCATGTTCATGCGACGTGTAATGCATTGCTCAGGTTACATGCCAAGTCTTGTAAGTTACATTTCAGTGTATTATATATGCATTTTATTCTGCGACGTGGTTAAAACAAGCGACTGGTGAAATGTGTGATCTTTCAGACTTTGAAATAAGACAAATTATCTCTGCCGAAAACAGCTGAATAATTTAACACAAAACACGGTAAAACATAATCGACGAGGACGAATAGTGGACAAAACTCAAAGTTAAATGACAAAGATCCACGAACATTAAAAACTCTTGAGGCCAGATGATTTTCACACTTAAGTTAAGACCATTTCGACAAAAAAAAGTACGGTGGATGTGCTACTAAACCCGCTAACATTCATAGAAAGGCTGCGATTGAGAAACCCTTCGTAACAGAAGCCAATACTAAGCTGCGAAAGAAGTGGTACAACCATTATAAAATCTGGACACTTGATGATGTGGTATGGTCCTGTGATCCATCGTTTATATTGTTCCCTATAGATGGCCGGGTATATTTCGATTTGATCCGAACTGCCTGCTTCCTAATCTCAAGCATAACCATAGAGTAATAGAGGTGCAACTCAACAGGGGACTCTGGCGCAAAGTTTTGCTTTGCCCAACATCCAGAGGGCGTCATAATTAGCCATTCCAGTAATTTGACTCGTCAATTTAAATCTCAATTATAGGCACCTGAAAGAAAAATATTTTACTGTGAAGACATTTGATTGGCTCATTAGTAATGTTTGGCACGTGACAGCCTTGACGTCATGTTTAATTGATCAATGAAATTTAAATAAAAAACTATTTTTTTCTGAAATAAAATTCAATTAAATATAAATATAATATGTAAAAATTCTTTGTATGTAAAATGCTTCCGTCTTTTTCCTTTTTCATATTTGTTTAGTGCCATCAATTTAATATGATCTATTAGAGTTTTTGTATTTATTCTGTCTTTTTGTTTTCTTATACTGAAAACAAACTTTGACTCTTTCCCTCTTAATATTCTGTGCAACTGTTTTACTCAAAAGTATATAGCACACCTTGTTAGTACTTTTAATATTTTATCTGAAAGGTTTCTGAAGGGTTTTAAATTTACTTTTTATTTAAACTTTTGACAAAAATTTTGTTATATTATCGACGTGGCAATATCGCGGAATAAAATAGAAGAGATAGCTCAAAAACCTACCGACAGATTAATAAAGCAATTTTATTAGAGTTTGGGGCACGAGATATTGCCTTGCCTCTATAGAATCAGTCTCAATTTGTGGGTCTACTGATTTATTCATAATTATATGTAAACAAAAATCATAGTTAATTTATTTTTTCAAAAGTTTTACTAAATAACCTGAGAGGTACAACGTAACACTTTGTTTGCTCTTATAGGAACATCTGGCACCGAAGTGAAAGTGTCACGTAATTAACGGTAAGAATGAGCAGAAAGGGGGGGGGGGTACTGACTAAATTTAGAAACTTTACCATTACCTTCTGGAGTTTGTTCAAATGTCCATGACACTTGCTTCGAACCTGCCCTGGTTGTGGGCCTGGAACGATAGAACGATGGAAATAGGCACTACAAGGCAAATTTAAGTAATAAGTTTAGTAAGACAGTTTATAAATTAATGTTCTATCTCCTATATCATTTTGATTTTGATCCATTTGTACATATTCTGGGCTCGTGGTATTATTTTCACCATCATCATTGTTCATAAGTAGTTAAAGGAAAGTTTAAATGTATCGCAAAAATGTCAATCACACACGCGGTAACGGTCATAAATATGTTTCAAATTTAACACAACCAGTTTAGTATTTTTAATGTTTTCTACCGATTTCCTCAAAATCGCTGGGTACTTTTTTAACAGAAAACGATGATACATTGCACGATGATTGTGTGTTCTGATCTGTGCATCCGAGCACACAACACTTCCTAGAACGAGAATGCATTTCAACTACCGACTTGCATATACTAATAAAATAAAATAATAATTTAATCTCTAAAAGTTATAAAAAGCTAACTACACTGTTCTCTATATAAGACATTAAAAATGGCGTACAAAATAAATAAACAAACCATATAAAATAGCAACCAATCAGATCCCGCCGCGGCTCTTAGCATCTACATGTTGGACGTCACGAAACATTTCTCCAAAATTTCTCTATGAGAATGACGAAGGAGGGGGAATGATTTGGGCAACAATATCGCGGTATTTAGCTGGTCCTCTCATTTACATCATTGGTCGGATTACTGCGAATGAATATCTTAATTAAGTGAAGATTAGATGACCAGCGTATTGCTGGCAAACACCGCCATATTCTAAGATGGTAATGCCACAACCATACACACAGCCAAAAGGATTCAGTCCTCGTTTGAAGAACATCAGAATATCATCAAACAATCCCGACAAGCAATGGCCAACACAATCGCCAGACCTCAACAAACCATTATGAGGAGTTTTGGACCACAGAGTGAGGAGTAGATTCTCATCTCCAACATCACTGAAGCAATAGGAGTATGTTTGGGTACAAGAATGCAACAACATTCCGTTGAAAACTATGAATCTATTCCTCAAAGAATTGCAACTGTTTTAAAATCAATAGCCTTATTAATAAATAAGTGTTGTGTATATGTCAGGTATTCATATTATTTTGTCCGTCCTCTATAATCTTTTTTTAGCTTCTAGCTATATATAAACCTTCCAGCTTTCTTGAGAGGATCTATCATATACGTCTATTATGTTCGATGACTGTCAAGTTATTTTATGTTTTAAAAAAATCATTGAAGTAATCCGGTAAATTCAGTGGATTTTATAATAATAACAAATAAAAGCTAAAAATATATATCTGTAATATAGGCTATCGAATTCACGCAGACCCGTGTATTTGTTCTTTTTTATATTTTTTGCCTTGCCGGTTACAATTGTATTCTCTAATTTAGTATTTTTTCTATTTCCAAGATATCGTTGTTGGCATTAATGCCCGGGAATATCATGATAAAGGCACCATAACATCGTCAACATAAGATTCGAAACTCGATTTTTTTCACCTTATATGCGTCTGACGTCGCCTGTACTGTTCACGTACATTGATTTGTCGAATCACTCTAATACATATTGTAATTTTTGGCAAACACATTGGGGATAGTTACTAGATGTGATGTATACTAGTAATTTTAAAATTAATTTGTTCGATTATGAACAAGTACATAACCATTTCAACTTTAATCAATTTTGGTGTTTACTCATTAATAGTTTTTACAGTTTTGGTGTTTGGAATCACAAATATACTATTTCTGAACTATGTCTAGTATTTCTTTAATATTATATGAGTTTTATTATAAAGAAGTCAAGTTCATTGTAATATATTATTAACTAGTACATGTTTTTAATATTATCTTAGATGACAAGGTATTTCTGTACCTCTATTATACTACCATATGCTATACAGGCGTAAATATACTGAGTTTACTCAATTCACCCTCTAATAAATTAAAAGTACGTTCTGTTAAAGCGAGTAAACTGAAATGCATTCTACCATCCAATTAGCAACTCCAGATTTAAATTATTCACTCAGGAGAACACTTATTGAAGTTATATTCTACTGGTAATTTATATCATGTAATAGGAACAATAATAGATGCTTAGTACCTTTACCCAGTGTTCTTGAATCTTTGAAAATAACAATAATAAAAAATCTTAACCAGATATCATTTTTAAATCATAAGGAAATTAAAAATAAATTAATATTTAACATTATTTAATGAAGTAGTTAATTAAAGAAACATATGACGAAATAAAATGCTCTTTTAAACAAACCGAAGCTATACATATCAATCACAAACGACAATGATCATGAATTGTTCATCTAGAGAGCTTATAGATTAATTTACCTTCATTTAAACAATATCAAAACTATTAAGTTGCTATTACTACCCCAAATATATATATTTTATAATGTTTTAAATTGATAATATTATATAGCTTTTTTTCTTGCTCATTACTAGATTGATTGATGGGCGTTATAACCTCATCATTTTTTGATATTAATATTTAATATCCTATAATATTTAAGGAAGTCATTAAGTTAATTGTATTCTACATCTTCATTTTTTTTTGTATAAAATATACATACATTTTTAAAATATATGATAATTTTTTTATCGGAAACCGATTAAGCTTCTATTCATTTGTATCAAATTTCACAATGAACTAATGCTCTTATTTTATTGTTATTTTACTAGAAATCTATGAATAATGAAGTAAACCATTAAAACAAAAGAAGATGAATTAAACTGTTGTTTGAAAAAACGAATGATCTATTAGTATAAATAATATCCAGATTGATTATTTTTTCATATATTCAGAAATCAACATTATAAAGAAAATACGAAAAACTACTTCTCTATTATATAAATATAGAGAAAATACGTGTTCATTATCAAAACAAAATAATTAACTGAATATAAATTAAACCCTGAATTTACAGAAAATATTAACTGAACTGTTATTCACTAACTAACTGTTTATAAAGTTTTAATGAATTTTCAAATATATTAATTATTTTGCGGTGGTATAAATATCGATTATCAATCAGTAAACGATGACTGAAACACCTCTATTTTTAATATTCCATGGATTTAATTTATAGCCACGGAACCAACAAATGATATTCAACAGGAAAGACAAAGAACTTTTTTATACTTTTCAAAAATATTTGAAAACAACATTAACAACCATTAAGAGGTTATACAACATTGACATCTTATAAAATTAAGCTTCTTGAAAGTCTTATTCTCGAAAACTACTTATGGGATTTTAATATTTTGAGGCTTTAATGTAGAAATTCTGGCTTAGAAATAGCATAAATAAAAATGACAAATATTAGGTAGTTGGAATATAAGTAAATTACTTTCTCGAATAGTTTTTGAATCATTTCAGCCAATAAAAAATGAATAACGAATCTATTTTACATGAAACCCTAATTTTAATTGTAAAGTAAAAGTTCCACTATATTTTAGCATTTTTCAATGATAAGAAACCGATTTTTAAAATATTTTTTTTAGTTATTATTAATTATTTTTTACTTTTTAGTGAGTTCCTTATTTATTTTTTGAAGTCGATTCATTTTTGTTAAAAATATTTTATTATTATGTTATATATCCTTAATATATAATAATGTTATATATAACCTTACTAATGTGGATTAATTAAAACTACGGTTATCAGGATAAATAATAATTGACTTGAAGCAAAACAGTTTTAGTATAAAAACAAATTATAAAAAGCGTAGTATATTTTGATATTTATCTAACTTAAATAATGATACTTAATACAAATATTTTGTTAAATGACAATGTTTTCCCTCGACTACATTTCTTCTACTTTAAAATTAATATTTATTGAAGCTTTTTCGGATAAAGTAGGACATCAAAACTTAAAGCGCTTAATTCGAGCTTTGTTGCCCATGACGGCAATTAGAAAATAATTTCATTTTTTCGTGTCAACTTTAAGAATGTTAAAAAAACTCCAGATCAAAATATAGATTGGAATGAATTATTTTACAAATATCAACAACAGACCCAAATGATAGATGTTACATCGCAACTATTAAATATTTTCGTGCTAGCGTTTCAGTGAAATAAATTACTGCTTAAATTATTATCTAATGATTTAAGTAAGTAGTTATCGTCAAGATTGACTCTTCGGTGCATTTTAGACTAACTTGTAAATTTTTAGTAACAATATTGTAGTAAAAACTAAAAAAAATCCTTCAGTAAAAGAATTTTTATCGATATATTATTAGTAAATAATAATTTGAATAATATTAAAGACTAACTTAGAAATCGCATTTCATTTCTGCTCTCATACCGTTAAAATTAAGATCCCTAGCATACATTATTTGGTATCTAATTCGTAATAGCAGAAGCACATTCATTTTCATGTATTCGTTTAAATAATCACTAAATTGTTAGGTTGCTATAACTACACCAAATGTTTGTTTCATTGGATAAATACTTTTAAATCGTTGACGTTATGTAGTAATTTTTTTTATTAATTACTAAATTAAGATATTTTGATCGAACTTTATAACCTCGTTGATTTATTTTAGAAGAATGGCAGGCAGATTAATTAATACAGGTGCGTCGCCAAACGTGCACTTCATTAATGAAGTCATTAAGTCAATTTTATTTACTTAAAATTTTTTAGATATTCCTTAGCAAAACTGATATTTATTCTTAAGAGATGTTTAAAAATAGATGAAGGCATTACTCAAGTTGAATAAAATTTCGATTAATAAATTCTAATCATAAATCATTTTGACTAGAAGAAAAATGAGATAAGTTGCAATAATAAATTAAAAGTATTATACTCCAATGAAATTATATTTGACGGTTGGTATAATTGATAATTTTATTTGGGTATAAACCATCAATAATCAACAACGAACTGACAAACTGAAAGAAGTATTAATAATATAATATTTATTTGCTGATTTTTTTATGGATTATGAAAGTTATATTGTTTTATGAGCTGTTAAAGTTTTGTGAAATTGTTACAGTTAATCAAAAGTTTCTCAGATTATACTGAATAGTGGAAAAAAATATGCTTAACCATTGGCATGTGTTCTTCAATTTCCATATTCATCATATATCAGTCCTACTGATTATCCCTTTTTTGTTTGGATGTACTGTTTATACAAAGTTCGTTGTTGACCATTCATGGCTTTTTACCCAAATAAAATTATCAATTATGTCAACCGTATTTCACTGCGAAAACCATCTTTTGCCAGAAGGTTTGAATTAAAATTGATAATTGTATAATTGTGTTTAACTAAATATCTTTTAAAATTAGATTTTAAAATTAGATTTCAAACAGATTATGGAATAATTCAATGGAATAATAAATCAAGTAAATATAACTTTTTTAGATTTTTGTAATTTTTATTATCATAATAGCTGAATAAATCGTACCATTTTAAAACTTTAGACGAACAAAATACACCAATTCAAAATTACTTAACAAGTGTATATATTTCTTTCGAGCCCTTGTTTCTTGTACTTTTACTACGTTTAGCTTTCTGTTACCCTGTTAGGTTGTTGACGTCATCTGCAAGAACTCGCCCAACCTTACGTCCAAGCTGGTCACGATTGCGTCGAGGTAACAACGGAGGTCACCAGCAAGCAAGCAGCAGGTGCGTTTTTGTATAATAGTACTGCGGAAAGAGATTATTTTTACTTCAACTCTTCAGAAAGAGATGACAGAGAAAAGCTAGAGGCCTTGTAGTTTGCGTAAGGGTCGTCTCTTCTTAAAGATTCCTTGGAATAGCGCCACAGAAATTGTAGGGGGTGAAAGGAATAAACGAAATTTCTTTACTTTTCAGGCATTTTGTTTTTTACAAATCTATCAGACATTTTAAAAAATGATCTGTATGTAAGTAATATTATTAAAATTATTTTGTTATTGTCATTATTTTGTTAATAATATTTGTTTTTTATAATATGTTTATAAGCATTGTATTGCAATAGAGTCACAACCTATTATTACATCTAGAAAGAGAAAGAGAGGAAGGGAGAGCGAGATGGCACTAGACGAATAAGGTTTTAAAAATAGACGAGGAGAACGAAATTATCCAGAAGATTTTTCAGGAATTTCAGGATGACATTACAGTTTCCTACTAGGACAACAGAAGATTAAGGAGCTATATGTTTCAGTAGCTGTATTTTCCAGATAAAAATAACATGTAAATACGAATATTTTATGTATTATATTATTTAACAAATCACATTATTTTTTGTTATATATAACGAAAATTATTTTAATGATTATTGATATTTATAACCATTGATTTTTGTTCAAAATTATCAGCTTTCTTTCAGTTCTAATTATTACATTTATTAATTGTCAACGTTTCAATTTACAGGACAAACCAGACATTGTTAGATTAACCATTGAATATTCCAGATGTACTTTTAAAAAAAGCAAATTCATAGAAAAACATGTACGCCGATATTCAGAATCTAAAGAAATTCAATTCGAGAAATCAAATATTGCGCCCTTTTCTCTCTACCATTCTATAAAAAACTGAAAAGATTTAAACACTATTTATTAAAAACTTATTTAAGCTAATAACTATGATATGTAGACGGATGTAAATATTCTGAATTAAATTTATGAGTAACACCAAGGTTTAATAAGCATTATTTATTATATTATAAAATTACTGATAGGACATCTATTTCTTTCTACAAAAAAAAAATTAAAAATTGATAATAAAGCTTGGGATATAAAATAAATTATTAATATTAACTTTTTATTGGTATTTTACCCAACAACTAACCATATACCGATGTATTTAAAATAAACAAATAAATAAATATGAATAAAAAGAACCAATTTTTTGAATAAATAAAAAAATTAGAGAAAACCTATTGGGGTACCAGAAACACGCTGGATATAAAAAACCACCCCGGGCGTTAAAAAAACCTTTAAATTTTCCCTCCTTTGAGCGTATCCAGAAAAAGGACCGGGACTTGAAGATTTTTAAGTGTCGTTAGTTTTCCAGAATACGGCTCGCTTGTTAGCAGGCTAGCAGGAAGTGGGAGCGTCGAGACGCTCGAGGCGTCGAAGTTTTATCCGACCGACTGGAAGCTTTCCAGGAGTGCGAATGTGCTTGGGTATCATTAATTTTCCAGGAAACGGCTTGCGCTCGAGCAGGATAGCAGGAGATGTAGGCGTCGCGACGCCGGACGTTCATGCTGTTGGAAACAGATATCAGACGATACAATCAGAAGTAATATATACTAGCAATAAGATATAATTACATTATCTTAATATCGTAATTTAAGCAGTACCTAAAGTACCTGTTTAGTACAATTTCCCTTCGCTATGGACGAAAATAATATTCTGGAATATAATCGAATATTTAATAATTTCTAAAATTTTGTGTCTAATATAACTGATAACAATACTAATTTAAGTTAACATAAATTACATGGAAAATAAAAATTTAGGAGAAAGAACGGATGGACCTTATAATTTGACGAAATTTGACCACAATGTATTAAATTAATTATGTCTCTCTCATAATAGAGTAAAATGACTATGAATTTAAAATGATATGTCACTAAAGATTTTTGCAGTATTTTCAATATATGTTCAGAAATGTATTTCTTACATAATATTAATTAAAATAATAAATATCTGTATATTAAAACATATTAAAATATATGCTAACACTCCCTAAAATTTTTTAAATTGATTTTAACTAAATCTAATTTCCATTAACTTTCAATAATTAACAAAGTATAATAAGTTTAAATTACTACGCCACTGAACATTATAAGAAAGTATCATAAGTAAGATCATTTTCACAACTGTAACAACTTCAGAGCATCAGAATCCATCAAGTATACATGATCTTTCTTTATTTTTATTTTTATATCTAAAAGATAAAAATAAGTATGGAATAATAAATGAAATAATAAAAGTTTGTATATTAAAACACCTAATTTATGTATTTCTTACATAATATTAATTAAAATAATAAATATATGTATATTAAAACATATTAAAATATATGCTAACACTCCCTAAAATTTTTTTAATTGATTTTAACTAAATCTAATTTCCAATAACTTTCAATAATTAACAAAGTATAATAAGTTTAAATTACTACGCCACTGAACATTATAAGAAAGTATCATAAGTAAGATCATTTTCACAACTGTAACAACTTCAGAGCATCAGAATCCATCAAGTATACATGATCTGTCTTTATTTTTATTTTTATATCTAAAAGATAAAAATAAGTATGGAATAATAAATGAAATAATAAAAGTTTATATATTAAAACACCTAATTTATGAATAAATCAATTTTGAAATTGTTATTTGGCTTCAGCATGTATATTAAAAAAAAATATGAATACAATTAGGCAATTTATTTTTTACAATTTGGAAATGTATATTAAAGGAATGTATTTACAATTAATTTTTATTAATTTTCCCAAACTTAGACCAATAAAGTAAATAATCAAAATAATGCAGTAAAGGTTCAAAGAATAAAAGTCATATAGTTACATATCTTATTGCATTAACCATTACACACCTTAATATTTATTAATGCTTTAAAATGTTTACAAATGTACTGTTAATAATTCATAATTTCTTCTAATTGTTCTATGTGTTCCATCTATGCAAATTATGTAGTTCCATTTTAAATTCTGAATATTTTCATTACTTCATTTATGTATTCATGCAGTCCTTATCTTTAAATCCACCAGCCATCGTCCATCAATAAATACACCACGCTAATTAAAAGATTAATTTGTTTACCTAAATTTTTGAGTAAAATTGCATTGTTCTTTGCTTATTTATTTCACTCTTCGATTTCGCCATTGCAGATAGTTCATCTTTGGTGTGCCTTCTATCACTTTCATTTATCTATTGCTTTATATCTTGTCTTATGTCCCGCGTGGGAATTAGCAACTCACCAATAAATCAGGAGTTAAACTCCTATGAAACTATTCTATAACTGTTAATAGTCTTTCTATGCAATATTCATTTATATTAACACATATACAAGTGTCACCTGCAATATTCTGTTAGTGCCTTGTAATGAAATGCATTTACTAATGAAACAATGGTGGAATAACCGAAAGTAATATAAAGTCTTAAATAACACAACTTAAATTTAAATAACTTATGTTTATAAGTTATTTAATATTTTAAATATTTTAACCATTTTTTTTCCGTTTGAAATGTAAAAAACAAACGAGAATAAATGAGAATCGATCCTAGTACGTTATTGTCAACGATCTAAACAGTTAAGCCGCACAGCTACCCACTGGCTACATTTTGTGTCGCCGATCTGACGGCTATTCGTGGTTGCTTGATTTGGGCGTTTTTCATTTTATTAGAATATATATGTATTTTTATTGGCGCATGTTACACAAAAATATTAGGTCTAAAAATTCTTCCTCAATATAATGTTTAACCGTGCCAAATTTCACGCCTCCAGATGCTCCTGTTTTCTTCAAAAAAGAAGGCTAAAAGGCAAATTTTCGCTAAGCCGTTAAATATATAGAATTTTTATTACTAGAAAATTCAAATTCATTATGGTTAATGAGTGAAATATTCTTCCTTTGCGGCTATTTTTCGATATCAAAAAAAAAAAAACGAAAATCACACGTTGCCAAATTTGGACACTAAGAAGAATGTTCTATAACTATTGCTGCTAACAGTTGCTAATATTGCATAAAATTTTTTAAGATGTATTACATTGTTACTAATTGTTGCCGACTAACTTAATTGTCTTTAAAATAAATTAAATCTAAGTATAATCTATGGGGACCCATCGGCCTATCTTAGTCTCTGGTGTAATGATGTTTATATATTAACACTGCTGTAATTAACACTACACTACACCAGATCAATTTTTTAAAAATTAATTAATTTATTTTTAATTCAAAATTAAATTAATTTAATTTTGAATTCTAGAAAAATTAAGTTGGCTATGGCGAACGTACACTATTTTGTGGCTGTATAAAACAAAGTAACAAATTGAAGCAAGAGAACAATCAGGTCAATTATTTATTTGGATGATGTAGGCTAAGTAAAATCAATTGTTTGGTTTCATATAACTCTACGATTAACACAGCCAATTGTTAAAGTGACTGAGTTTGCTGGGTGGGACAGAACTTCCTACTCAAGCTGCAACTATACTATTTTGCACTACACTGCAGTCCTTCCTAACTTTTGTAACGTGTTGTCGAGTTTTGCCATGCAAAATATTAACTTTACGTCTGTTACTGACCATTGATTGACGTCGACATTTGGCGTTGCTCGTAATGTACTCGAGTTTTCTGATCCACCAAATACACAGCAAGATTTTATGACCCGGTTTATTCCACTTTGGTGTCGATGTGGATTAATATTATTGTACCAAATCCACTTTTCATTATCAGTAACAATACGTCATAGAAAGCTCTTCATTTTACCTTGCAACCAATGAAACAGCCATCTTGAGAACCGTTTCATTTTCAGTCAATTCACATGGTAGCTATTTTCTCTCCTTTTGGATAATTTCCATCGCATTTACACCTCTGGAAATAATTATGTCCTTAACTGCTGAACTGTCTCAAAGTTCTTTGAGAGTTTGGGCTGGAATTTTGCCCAATTCTTGTTGTAATTCATTGTCTTTTTTAGAACTTCAAGTTATTCTTTGTAAATGACATCAAAATCATTATTTTTAATTAATTGAAACCAAAATTAATTGGATTAGACTCTGTATAAACTAAATAACTTAATAATACTAAACGAAAAACTATTATTTATGTACAGAAATGTCCAAACCATGTAATTTAACAGTTAGGTTAGATTATCTAGCATTTATATTTTCACCAGTAGATATCACTGATCAAAATACACACAAGCACATAATAAGATTACTGCAAAAATTATACAACTTTATTTTTAGGAACTAGATTCAATAAATAGTGTTATGTTCTTATATGATGATTTATAAAGCATGAATTCATTGAGGGATGATATAGCCAAAATGATTATTTTCTTCAAATATTTGTTTTAGAAATATTCTGGATAAAACTTAAGCAAAATAAAAAACAAAATGTCACAAATTGACAGCAAATTGCAAAAAGCTTAATTGTTTGCCTAATCATTGCCCAAAAATTATTATTTATTCACATCATAAGTGTCAGGTCAGGAAAGGTAAGAAAGAAATGTACATTATAAAATATTATACATCGTAAAAAACACAGAGAAAATCCAAATTAAAAAAATACTATGTCTTTTTATTGCTTAAAAAGACCGGGATCATATCTATCGATGAGTTGTTTTCTTTGAAAATATACGAATATAGAAACATATAACACAGTGTATAAGGGGCTTTTAAATATATATACATACTTACACAAATAAAGCAATAAAAATTCAAGGATTTTATGAAAATGTTGAAATGGCGAAAACACGTCAAAGTTACTTAAAGAAAAACACAAAATCTGTCTGGATCCCAAATTAATATTTACAACAGCTGAAGAAATAATTTGGAACGTGATAATTAAAGTCGTCTTATTTATTTAGAGGAATATAGATGGTGTTCTGGATAGAGAGAGCTGTATGAGGTATCCTGATAGACGAAACCGAAGAGAAAACGTAAACACTGTGGTAAAAATAAAAAAATGTACCGGGTAAATATTTAGATGTGTGAAATGTTGTTTGGATAGGTCTAGGAATAGATCGACGCGACACCTGGCACTTACGAAACGGCGCTGGCTTTCCAGGAAGCTCTTCCAGCGTTAACAGGATAACAGAATAGTGAAGCGTCCCGACGCAGTTCTTCCAACAATACCCTGTATTCGTCCATTCTTTGGTAAATCGATAAAAGCTTGTTCAGAAATAGTTGAAAAACGGAAAGACTTGATTGAAATCTGTTTATTTTTTAACTTGGTAATAACTAATTTGAAAATACAAAAAATTAAACATGCTTTTTTCTAATGATTTGCTTCATTGATTTTTTTGTTTAACTTTCAAATTTTTTTAAATATTTTTATTCTGGAGTGTTACTATTTTTGAAATAAATACCATTAACTTTAATACACTTAACAATTCTCTTTTCTAAATATAAGAATGTTCATCTAGCTGGACATTTTTCCTTTGCAGGAATTTTTAGATACGGAAAAATAGCGAAAACGTCACGTTGCCAAATATGGAAACTAGGAGGAATGTTCTATGATTGTTGGTTCCTAAATATTCTAGCTAACATCGTAAAATTACTAGTATTATATGGGATTTTTTTATTTGTTAGATTATTTCTAGTCGTTGCCGACTAATCTAAAATTTGTCTTTACAAAAAATTAAATGTAGGTAGTTACTATCTTAGTCTCTGCTGTAATAATGTTTATGTTTTCTATTCAGTTCACCTTACTACATTACAACGCACTACATAAGATCAAATGGATTGATTCTTTTGAGAATATATTTTATTTTGATGTTATCCAAGAGTTATAATAATTCGATATTGATATTGTTCTCGTTGCCATTCACTTGATTTTATGAGTGATAGTAGGTGATATCTGAAGGTTTCGTTGTAGGTAATCACTCCTGTACTATCTGGGCGCACCTACAATACTTCTTAGGACATTGTTTTGGAAAAAGTATTGTATTTATATTACTTTTCGCGAAACATCTCCATAATTGATGATATGATATTTCCTTGTATAATAGCAACTTATTACTTGCTGAGAATTGTGATATTCTTCCAGTTAACCAGCATTTTTGTCTATATTTTAACTCCAGTTGTTCATTAGATTCCATTATTTCATAAGATTTATTCCGAGAATAATTATTGTTATTGATTTTTGTGCGGTCTGATTATACGTGAACTGCATATGTACAATATATTATTATCAAGGTTTAGGTCCAATTATTTATATTGTCATCTTTTGTTTTAATTTTTGTGTAGCTTCTTTGCTATTGTCTCCGACAGTAAAAATCGCAGTGTCATCAGCAAATGTAATCTTCGTGATATTTTCTATTAGGGGTATATCACATGTGTAGAGTGGGTTCCTTTTGATATACCTGCTTTCGCTTTTTTTATTGACTCTAAATATTCTGGCGGCAATGTATAATTTTAATAGTTCAGTGTTCAGTGCTTCGGTAACATTTTATCATGCCATACCTTATCGAAGGCTTGTGCTACATCTAAGATTATAACTGAACATAGCTTCATAGGCATTATTATCATTATTAATGACGCGTTATTAATCAGTTTTCAACCTACCATTTATTATCTTCATGTATCCATATTCTTTCTTGCCGAGTGGGAACATACAACATTTATACTAACAAGATGTTTGCTGTTTGTGAAACTGTGTGTGCAATATTGATCACACTTGCGATGGTCCAATTTTCAGTTTGAACTTTATCATGACATTTTTTGTTAATTAATTTGTCTATAAATCGTATTTTCGTTATAATATTGCGTGATCTGAAACAATTTCGAGCTTCCCTTACACTCATACATGTTAAATCTGCGGGGATGTTCGTCGGCTGTCGATCGGATTGTTTGTCCAAACACTCACTACTATTTTGTGGAAGGAAACGAGAACTGAAAACACTGGTTGAAGAAATACTTGTTTATTTCGATTTAAATTGATACATGTGGTCGACGGGAGAATGGACAGGATATTAGGTTAAGTTAAATAAAGTACGGTAGCGCTATGGAAATGGTACTCATATTCAGTATATAATAAGAAGCCTGTAGCTGGTGTACAAACAACTTTTAAAATCGATATGGACCTGTGGAACCTATCGGTTGTGTCGTAAAAATATGGTTTCATTACTTGAAATCATAGTTTTGGTGTAGTTTTGACCTTGTAGTATAGTAATGTGAAACAGGAAACTGCAATTTTAATAATTACATGAATTTGATTACTGTAGGGATTAAGCAAGGACCGATGATTTTTTCTAGATATTTTCTTAGTTCTCAAGTTATAAAAAAAATTGAAGGTTAGTAGGCAACGACTAGTAATAACGTATTAATTAAAAGAATATTTCTTAAATATCATTCAGTTAAATATCGTTAGCAGAAGTCATGGATATAGAAGATATTAACATATATGGGACTGTACTGTTATAAATAACCAAAATTTTTATTAGAATAACTTGACACTTGTATTAATTTAACACATTGGTGAAAAATATCAATTCTATTCTATTTTTAACGCTTTATAATATATATTTATATTGTTTGTGTTCAGTTCATCGAATAAGTATTTTAGGTTTGTGATTGTTCAATCACGACGATGAGTAAATAACAATATAACATTAAAGTCATAATAATACATACTGCTGATAGATGAAAAAAAAACTAATAAACTGATTGAGTTTTTTTTTATAAAAAAAGCGAAAAATAACCCACGCTGCGTGAGAATAAATAGATTCACACCAATGAAGAAATAAATAACACCCCTATAGTTTATTTTTTATCTCATCGAAAGGAATTTGTAATAAATAACATTTACTGTTTTTACATCTTACTATTTTCTTATGATAATAAATAATATCATTATGAAAATTATTTTAAAACAATTAATTTATTAAAAATTTGGAGTATATATTATTGTATATATTGTATTGTTGTTGTATATATTGTTATTATATATATTGTTGTTTATAAATAGTATTTTACTATATTTTAGCTAATTAAATCAGTGTTAAAAATTACAGAATTCAACGTCCGTACGTATACACATCTTAGATATCCTGCTCGTCCCCTGGCGCTCGACACAGAGATCGTCTTTCTGAGCGAGAAATTCCAGCTACCGTCAATCCCGTTTCATCCGGGATTATCCTGGATTTACGCGGGATACCGAGATAACGTGGGAGCTCAAGTCTGGATAACCGAACCAGGATAGCAGAAACTCGCCGGGGTAAATATCCGGGATTATCCTCTCGGCGCGACGGTCGGGGTGTGATATAGACAAAGCACACGTGTTTCTTGACTTCGAAATAGTTTGGGATCTTCCCCCTACATTATGTGGAACATATGGTGACAGGAAGGCATAAATCAGACTAGAGATATACTATATTTAATATGTCTTTGTTTTCGATGCTCACACATATTTACACCAATATTTTATATTCATTAAGTTTTTTTTTCATCGCGAGATAAACATTCATCGTTTAAGTAAAAAAGTTGCAAATAGGACTAATGCTGGGTAATTAAAATTAATATTCACATTGATACAATAAGTATATTCTTATTTACAAATCACTAACTCTGTATCTAATAATTTTTTTGTCATACGATGTTGTTATACTTGTTAATATTGGCGCTAATAAGACAAGGTCTGAAAAGTCCCTGACCAAACACATAGATGGCGCTAGTTTTATTGCATTCACTGCTTTTTCAGTTAGCACTAACCTTCAAAAGAAAGCTGTTAAAATTTCATGAATTTCTACTCATAAAATTGTGAGTTATTGTGCTAAGAGTGACAATACTTTTGTGATTTTCAAAACAATGGATCAAAAACAATTTCGTGTTTTAATTTTACACTGCTTCTTGATGAGAAGAAATACCGTTCAAGCGAAGCAAGTGTTATAAGGACTCCGCTCCATCAGAAACAACAATAAAAAGTTGCTGACTTCAAACTTGGTCGCAGGGACACCAATGATGCAGAACGCAGCGGACGTGTAAATAAAGTAATAATAACACCAGAAAACATCAAAAAAGTCAATAGTATCGTTTTAAATGATCGAGAACTGAAGTTTTGAGAGTTAGCTAACATCGTAAACATATCAAAAGAACATAATGGTTTTATATTGCATGAGCATTTGACTATGAGAAAGCTCTACTCAAAGTAGGTGTCGCGTTTGATCACTGTTGACCAAAAACGTGTTGATAATTCTGAGCACTGTTTGGCCATATTTAAACGTAAGAAACTGTAATATTTGCGTCGATCACTTCGGAATCAAAATGATCGTCATTTCAGTGGATAGCAACTGGTAGCAAGCCTATATTGCGGAAAAAGATTGAAATGTTAGAGCGTCGCTGGAATAATTATGTGGTTTTTGATGGAGATTACGTTGCTGAATAAAGTCAATTTTGAACAAAAAACGTTTTCGCATTTTCTTTGTTACGCCCTGGGACTTTTCAGCCCATGTGTTAGAATATGCTATTTTTAAAAAGTCCTTATTTACCGTCCGTTATTTATCGTTGAGACTGAAAGAGTTCCAAGAAACAAAAATAAGATGGCAACGTGCGGCCATTATCGGATAAGAGGTTGACTTTGGTTCTGTTACTCATTATTGCGGCATTGGAATGGTTAGAGGACAACTAAATGACATTTTCAATATGTGTGCTAGACATTTTCCTTCCTTTTGAATCTTTCTCTCTTTTTTTAATGGTAGATCTATTAAAAGTGTCATTTCAAATTATATAGGTAGATTTTTATAAATTTTGTAACGTATGATCAAATATTCTCATATAATGTAACTACGTCTTGCTTGTATATTAATGCAAGTACAACAGAATAGTAGTAATTAATGAATTTATAAAATAAGATTTTACTAGGCATATCGAATGATAGATTATAATAAAAAATTATAATAACATTTCCGATACTACATTACATTTTTTCTTAAACACCAAAATTCTCTGTTTAAACTACTTAAAACAACATAATTTAGTCAACTCGGTGATACAATATTCTTTTAAATTATTAATTAAGTATTAATTAAGACTTAAAATACGAATAGCAAAAATGCGATATTGTTTCAAATGACGATATTAGTGACTATGATATTAGATAACTTACATTATTTCGCAGATAATTAATTAACCTATCAAATTAATCTAGAAAAAAAATATCCAGAAATGCCTTAGAAAAACGACAACCTTTAAAGACTTCGTTAATGCCACGAAAAAACCTTTCAAGAAACAAAAGATCAAGGCACCACTTTAACTAGAACTTATCACCTTTGTTATATGCCAACGGGCCCGTACTTTCTTTATTTTTGTTTATGACGGTCCTAGTATGAACTCTAATAGATAAATGTTGTTTTGTCTATTATGACGAAAATTGTGGTTACATTTCTATTATATATAGCTAGAAACATCGATAATTTATTTCAGTTCATTAGAAATTTCGGTTTTGTTTTGTATCGATTGGTACTCTCGATATGCCTAATTTCAACCACTTTGTGAGGGATTCTGTCTCGAATCAATTGTCGGATTACGCGGAAAAACACGAGGTTTGTCGGGAGTTTGAGTTTTTTAGTGGTTTTAGGAAACTAACTGTAATTTACAGGGCGAACAAACGTCCATAACCACCGGTTCGGGAAATCCAGTAGGAGAGAAAGACGCTAGTTTGACGGTAGGCTACCATGGACCTACTCTGCTCCAAGACGTGATGCTTCTCGATGATCTCAGTCATTTCACAAAGGAACGCAATCCGGAACGCGTGGTTCATGCCAAAGGTGCCGGAGCTTTCGGATATTTTGAAGTGACTCACGACATCACCCAGTATACGGCGGCAAAACCCTTTTCTGAATTGGGTAAAAGAACACCGATTGCTGTAAGGTATGAAAAAAAATTTTTTTCGTTTTAAAAAATATTTCTATTTTTAAAAAGTCCTTATTTACCGTCCGTTATTTATCGTTGAGACTGAAAGAGTTCCAAGAAACAAAAATAAGATGGCAACGTGCGGCCATTATCGGATAAGAGGTTGACTTTGGTTCTGTTACTCATTATTGCGGCATTGGAATGGTTAGAGGACAACTAAATGACATTTTCAATATGTGTGCTAGACATTTTCCTTCCTTTTGAATCTTTCTCTCTTTTTTTAATGGTAGATCTATTAAAAGTGTCATTTCAAATTATATAGGTAGATTTTTATAAATTTTGTAACGTATGATCAAATATTCTCATATAATGTAACTACGTCTTGCTTGTATATTAATGCAAGTACAACAGAATAGTAGTAATTAATGAATTTATAAAATAAGATTTTACTAGGCATATCGAATGATAGATTATAATAAAAAATTATAATAACATTTCCGATACTACATTACATTTTTTCTTAAACACCAAAATTCTCTGTTTAAACTACTTAAAACAACATAATTTAGTCAACTCGGTGATACAATATTCTTTTAAATTATTAATTAAGTATTAATTAAGACTTAAAATACGAATAGCAAAAATGCGATATTGTTTCAAATGACGATATTAGTGACTATGATATTAGATAACTTACATTATTTCGCAGATAATTAATTAACCTATCAAATTAATCTAGAAAAAAAATATCCAGAAATGCCTTAGAAAAACGACAACCTTTAAAGACTTCGTTAATGCCACGAAAAAACCTTTCAAGAAACAAAAGATCAAGGCACCACTTTAACTAGAACTTATCACCTTTGTTATATGCCAACGGGCCCGTACTTTCTTTATTTTTGTTTATGACGGTCCTAGTATGAACTCTAATAGATAAATGTTGTTTTGTCTATTATGACGAAAATTGTGGTTACATTTCTATTATATATAGCTAGAAACATCGATAATTTATTTCAGTTCATTAGAAATTTCGGTTTTGTTTTGTATCGATTGGTACTCTCGATATGCCTAATTTCAACCACTTTGTGAGGGATTCTGTCTCGAATCAATTGTCGGATTACGCGGAAAAACACGAGGTTTGTCGGGAGTTTGAGTTTTTTAGTGGTTTTAGGAAACTAACTGTAATTTACAGGGCGAACAAACGTCCATAACCACCGGTTCGGGAAATCCAGTAGGAGAGAAAGACGCTAGTTTGACGGTAGGCTACCATGGACCTACTCTGCTCCAAGACGTGATGCTTCTCGATGATCTCAGTCATTTCACAAAGGAACGCAATCCGGAACGCGTGGTTCATGCCAAAGGTGCCGGAGCTTTCGGATATTTTGAAGTGACTCACGACATCACCCAGTATACGGCGGCAAAACCCTTTTCTGAATTGGGTAAAAGAACACCGATTGCTGTAAGGTATGAAAAAAAATTTTTTTCGTTTTAAAAAAGCTTTTATTGGGAAATATTGGTGCAAAATATTTTCCATAATTTTGTATAACTTTTTCCTATCATTCGACATGACATGGCGCTACCATACAAAAGAACGACGTTGATTTTGTAACCACACAATCATCGATCTATTTTCGCACGCCTTCGGCATTTGATTAACCGTGTGCTAATAGTGTGATTAACATCTTATGCTATCTCGATCAGAACAAATCTTGCCGGTTTGGTGGCGCAGTGGTAAAGCCGCAGGTTTGCGATTGTCCTAGGCAAGGGTGTAAAATCCGACAAGGAAAATGATCCCAGTCACG
The DNA here is from genome assembly GCF_030347505.1 of Rhynchophorus ferrugineus. Taxonomy (NCBI): domain Eukaryota; kingdom Metazoa; phylum Arthropoda; class Insecta; order Coleoptera; family Curculionidae; genus Rhynchophorus; species Rhynchophorus ferrugineus. Next base: position 79,922,272 of record NW_027472580.1, on the reverse strand, counting down.
CCAATAACCAGGCTGGGTAAGACCGGATATCTTCTGGGATGATTTCTAAAGTTGGTCACCCGCCAGTCGACAGGCTTAATGCTGAGGACCGTGGTTTGGAGCCCACGTTAAACTGTAGGTCCAGTCCAGATAAACCCATAGTTGGTAAAAGGAGACTTTAAAATATATTAAAAAAAAAAGAACAAATCTTAGTCAGAAAGAAAAACTACATTTAGGGCAATTTTAAATGTCTGAGCTGGATTTTCGCCTAAGTCTTACAATTCTTCGAGGTTGTTTGGTCCTCCAGTCCGTTTTTTGTCATTTTTTAATTACATTGCTACTGGTGGTTGTCGACTAACGACTAATCTATATCTAATCTATATTAACTGTTTAGGTATTAACAATGCTGTGTTCTATTAAATTCACCTTACTACACTACACTATACAAGATCAAATGGTTTTATTCTTTTGATTCTCTGTCTTGTTCTGGTGTTATTCAAGAGTTGTATTACTACGATATTGACATGAGAATGGAATTTCTCCTCGTGTCTTCTTGCGATTCTCTTTATTTCCTAAGTAACAGTCCTATAGTTTATGGTTACACTTACTAGCTTTCTTAGGACTTTGTTCTGGAAAACATGTGTTATAGTTGTATTAAATGTGTATTATAGCATTGTTTTTCGCAGAACATCCCCATAATTGAATATAATTGAATAATAGTAATTAATTATGTGTATTGAAAATTGTTATTTGCTTCTATTTACCAATTCATTTTCTTATATTTCAATTCCAGTTATTTTCTTTTCTTTAATACGTTCCTTTCAGCAAAACTTTTTAAATCAAATTCTTTGCTATTGACATGAAAACCATTACTTTTAAATAGTTCAAACCAAAACCAACTTCTGGGATATGACAATTAGCACCACCATAAGTGTTCGGTAGTCTTCGGCAGCAGATTTCTTCAAATAAAGCAATACAAATAACATAAATAACATCTATATATACTGAATAACTCAATAATACTAAATGTAGGATTAATTTAACGTCGAGAAATAGGAAAACCATCAAATTTAACAATTAGACTGGGTTGTTTAAGAGTTGTTTACATTGATACTTCACCTTTTCACTAATTCACTATTAATAATTTCACTGACCAAAATCATTCATGATTACACGCAAACTTCTAATAAAAAAGAAACATATGAAATACTATATATTTATCAACTGTTTTATATTTACTCAAAATAAGACCTTTATGGCACACTATTAAGACTACTCCGAGATGTTTTTTTATCTGATAGTTGAAGATAAATCTATTTAATAGCCACTTTAAAACGGACATATACTTTAACTTTATCTTTTGATGGTATAGCATGTTACACATCTTGATGAAATAAAATATTAAAATATAGTAAAATTCTAGTAGTTTAATTATATTATTGAGAGTTTCATTGCAGAGTTTTTTTTAATATTAATAGTATCTATAATTTTTTTGTTAATTATATCTTTCATTAGATATGCTTAGTATAATCGTAATTAACTTAAACTTAATTAATATATTACTAATATTCTGTTGTACTTGCATTAATACAAAGCAAGGCGAGTATGGGATTAATACATCGGTATGTATTTCCCAAAATAATATAAAGCTAATCTATATACTTAAGCTAAAGTTAAGAATACACTTATACATTAAACAAGTTCTTGTGGTTTTGTTCACTTCAATCCTCTGCTTTCTTGCGTTTTGTCCAGTAGCTGTATTACTTCCATGTTGGTGTAATTTAGTAATTTTATTTCATGTTTTAATGAAAATCTTAGATCACTTATCCATTTGATTTCCAGGTCTTCTTTTTTGTTGCCCGACAATCGCGAAAAGGCACGTGTTCATAAGTTTTTTAAGATTGTATTCGTTCGACAAATGTAAAACGCAGCTTTCAGGTTTTTAATTTTTTACAATTTGGTAGGAACACTTATAATGAAAAATACTTGTTTGGGTTTATGGCCTCTTGTTGACTCTCGACCAGCAATTAATAATGATATCAAAGACCGCGACAATATTTTAATTATAATTTTGAGCTCTAAGAAAATATCTGCCAGAATTACGTCAAATACCCAGCAGAAAAAATATATACAGATTATACTAATTTTTTTTGTACATATGTCATCAAGATTTTTAATGTATCGTGGAATCAGACATTATTTTCCTTATAATTTCATTCTAGTTAGAAAGAGACACAATACTGTCTGATAAGTTCAAATGTGTAACCGAACTAGCCTGCCACGGTTGTCCGGTTGTCCAACTGGTTGTATAAACCGGCAAACGTTATTTTAATGCTTTGCTTGTTTTAATAAATTTCAAATCGCTGCTTGTTATTACTCTTATTGAAAATTCCGAAGCCAAACACAACAGATCAGTGACCGTCTCTAATCAGTGACCTTGAACAGGAACGAGATAATAGAGGCCTTCTCTTGCCAGTAAAATTCGTTATTCGTTATGTGAGTATATAATTATTATATGATAACTGTAGGAAATCGTATTGTAGAATGTTAAAGATTTATGTGCATAGATATGTGTGTAATTGTCCAGAATATACATGAGGCATTTGGTTAAGATGTGTCAGGAGAGAAAGAATTGTAACTCTTTTGCAGACACGGCAAATGCATTAAGGAGGATGCAGTGATTAAATCTAGTTTTATCAAGAAAGATGTATACAGGTATTAACAGAATGAACTAAGGAGAATTACAGTGATTTCAAAATGTCTTTATAAGGAAACACTGTACCGAAGGACACAAGCACTAAGCGTAAAAGGTGAATATGCTCTCTAATGAAAGTAAAACATATTACTTGGATATACAATTGTTAATTAGGTGGATAGGCTTCCAGGAGATACAGCTGCAAATGCGCCTAGAACTCTAACTTATACTTATACTATAATACTAAAATAAATTACAATTGATAACGGTATTTTTGCTTAATTATTTTATTTAGACTATAATTTTGTTGCATGTCAAAGCCCAACTGAATTATAACTCAGTTGATAGATATAACTGAGTTGATACGGCAACATTGCGACGTTTTGACGTCACACATTTAGATGACGTATGTACAAAATAACTTTGGGTACTCTATAGTTTCATATCAAATAACCACTGTCGTAAATAATTTTCTTTATGTTTAGATTTTCTACTGTTGCTGGCGAACGAGGATATCCGGATACGGTTCGAGATGTTCGAGGGTTCGCTGTCAAGTTTTACACGGAGGACGGGATTTGGGATATTGTAGGAAACAACACGCCCGTTTTCTTTGTCAAGGACGCGGCCCTGTTCTCCAGTTTCATTCACGTGTTGAAAAGGTAGATACTAATCGCTGTATCAAAACCGCCGTGTATCGATTAGTGGTTTTACGTTTTAGAAATCCGGTGACGAACGTTCGAGTAGACTACGATATGTTTTGGGATTTCGTGTCACTTAGAAAGGAAACCACCCACCAAACACTGATTACATTCTCGGACAGAGGTATACCGCGGTCGTACCGTCACATGCATGGATACGGGTCCCATACATACTCGTTCATAAACGCGCAAGGCGTTCTCCATTGGGTTAAATATCACTTCATCACTAATCAAGGTAAAATATTAATAACGTAAGCATCCAAAAATAATTTAGCATAGTAGCAAATTGTTTTCTCTCTTCTTCGCGTAAATTAATGCGCAAAGATGAGTGTTTATTTTAATTATTAATAATATATATATATATATATATATATATATATTTAAAGCTGTTAAATCAATACGATATGGTGAAAATAATTATAAATTAGATGGAAATGACTTACTAAATCGTATGCCTGGTTTTGGACAATTCTGATTATTATACACACGATACGAATTCTACTGTTCTCGCTGCATTCTGAGTCTGATAATTCTGCTATAAGTTCTGTAGTTAATTCTGCTTAGTTGCAAATTTGTCGTCCATTCTTCAAATCTCTAGTAACTTGTTTCTAATCATCTTGTTAATTATTTCTTGTCAACTCTCTTCTTAATTATTCTACTAAGGATTTTACCAATTCTGTATTCGATACATTTTCTTGCAAATTCTGATTCTCGTTTTCGATACACCGTGTTGTACCGCTGAAGCTCCTCCCTCGGGTTCTTGGTGGTGTTTGAGAAGGCCTGTTCATGAAATCCTTTTCTGTGTCCTGATTAGTTCAGAATATCGGGGTGGGAAAGACTCTTCCAGCTAGTAACTTCTCACGCCGATAGAACTCGTACATTTAGACTCTTAAGGAATTCTCGAAAATGCGACGACCTTCTTGATGTTTATGGTTATAGTCGCCATGGAAGATCCTCTACCAGGTCTAACTTCTGAAACGCTTCGTCTAGCCTCGATACTTGAAACCACATTATCCGATATACTCGACAAGGAGCCAATGAGATATCCTCTTTGCTGGACACGTGTTTTTTGTTTAATCCGTGTCTTTCTTGGTTAGCCTAGTTTCAACAGACATTCGATACAATGCGATATTTCATGTTGTCTCAAGTCATAATTCTTTTCCCATGTCACAATTATTAAAAAACCAGTAAAATAGTCTGTAAAGTTACCGTTCAAAAATATAATAATGTATAGCTTTTTTAAATTAAGTTTAGACGTGGTGAAATGAGCACCGAAAACGGTGAATGCAGTAGACGCCCAAAAGAGGTTTTTACCGACGAAAACATAAAAAATCCACAAAATGATTTTGAATGGCCGTAAATTGAAATTAAATGAAATATCAGACACTCTAAAGATATCAACTGAACGTGTACATCATATCAACACGAATATTTGGGTATGAGAAAGCTCTGTGCAAAGTAGGTGCCGCAACAACAACAACGAGTTGATGATTCGAAGCAGTGTTTGAAGATGATCAAGCGTAATAAACTCGAGTTTTTGCATCGATATGTGACAATGGATGAATTATTTCATTCCGAAGTCTAATCGACAGTCATCCGAGTGGACTGCACACGATGAACCCGCTCCCAAGCGTAGGAAAACGCAACAGTCGGCTGACAAGGTTATGGCGTCTCTATTTTGGGATGCGCATAGAATAATGTTCATTGACTACCTTAGAAAAGGAAGGACCATCAACAGCGACTATTACATAGCGTTATTAGACCGTTTGAAGGACGAAATCGCCGGGAAACGGCCGCATTTCAAGAAAAAGAAAATCCTGCTTCACCAAGACAATGCACCGTGTCACAAGTCAGTTGTAAATGATGGCAAAAATCCATGAATTGGGCTTCGAATTGCTTCCTCATCCATCGTATTCTCTAGATCAGGCCTCCAGCGACTGTTTCCTGTTCCCAGTTATCAAAAGAATGCTCACAGGGAAGACATTTTGGTCGAATGAAGAAATGATCGCCGAAGCTGAGGCCTATTTTGAAGCAAAGGACAAATCGTACTACGAAAATGGTATCGAAAAGTTGAAGGGTCAGTATAATCAGTATAACCCTTGAAGGGAAGAACCGAACTTGGTAACTAAAAGTACACGACTGAAACAGTTGATAGTAAAAAGTAGTAAATTACTAAACAGTCGATAGTCGTTTTTAGTCGATAGTTCCCAACGCTAGTGATGATGATGTACATTTCTTTTGAAATGAAAAATGATACTACTAGATAACTAACTTTGTTTTTTATAGATGTATTAGCATCATAAATTGTATGCACTCATGTACCAATTCACTGGACTCAACGAAAACTATTTTTAATTAACATGTATTATTTATGAATATAATTGATTATTTAGGAATACAAAATATGTCAAGTAAAGACGCCTTGAGGATAGCCGGCGAAGATCCCGATTTCCATACCAGAGATCTGTACAACGCCATTTCAACCGGGGATTACCCGTCGTGGACCTTCTGCATCCAAGTAATGACGCAAGAACAAGCACAGAAGCTCTCGTATGATCCATTCGATTTAACTAAAGTGTGGTTGCACGCCGATTCTCCATTGATACCAGTTGGACGTATCGTCCTGAACAAGAACCCCAGTAACTATTTTGCCGAAATAGAACAGATTGCTATGGATGTAGCTCATTTGATACCAGGTTGTGTGTAATAATTTCTTGAAAATCTCATTTGTCAATTTATACTTATTACAGGAATCGATATATCTCCTGATAGGATGTTGCAGGCTCGTATGTTTGCTTATAGAGACACACATCAATATCGTTTGGGTACCAACTATAACCAGTTATCAGTGAACAGCGCCTACAGAGTTCACAATTACTCACGTGACGGTTATGGTACTGTCGTCAGTCAAGGTGGAGCGCCAAACTATCATCCGAACAGTTTTGAAGGGCCAGTAATCGATAAAAGAGCACGGGCTTTGTCTCCATGTCTACCATTACATGGCGATGCTAAAAGGTACCGAAATCAGCTGCGCAATTTTATTCATATTAATTTCATTTTATTTTACTGATTAGGATTGATAGCGGACACGACGATAACTTCTCTCAAGCTAGACTGTTGTACACCAGAGTACTGAAAGAGGATGAAAGAGATAGACTGGTTGAGAACCTGGTAGACTGGCTAAAACGAACAACAAAAAAAATTCAGAGGAGGGCCATATCCAACTTCGAACAGGTTCATAAAAGTCTGGGTACTAAACTGAGGGAGGCTTTAAATTTGAGTGAGGAGTTCCATATTGAGTTTTAAACATCATTTTATTTTTATATTCACCCATCTTTATTGATATTCATTTATCATACATCATTTATCAGGTACGATGCTTAATAATTCTTATTTTTTCCTAGAAATAAATTTTTATCCGAAAAAAGGATAAATCGTGTACTAATTTTCTGCTCTTTGGTTTGGTGGTTTTTGAGTTCATTGTTGGTGTTCTCTTTGGTTTTCGATTCACATTTTTACTATTACTAGAACTAATGAAACGGTCCTTATTCCTAGATCATTTCCTTCTGTTGTACTCTGGTACTACCCTTCTTTGTTTTTTACTCTCACTTCTTCCTCTATGTCTTTGTGTTCGTTCTTATGTTTCAATTTCTCTATCCTATTCTAATCCCACTTTTCCCCCCTCTCTATCTATGTAGCTCTTTAATTCTTCAAATTTTCTTATTCTTTTCTTACCTTCCATTAATTATAATTTTTGTTTCTTGGTTTTCTTGTTTATTTATGTTTTCCATATTTTTTCCTACACACAATATATTATTAGGTTTGATTTTTTTGTTTCTCTCTCTGCTTTTTCTATCATTTCTCCTTGTCTCTGTATTAGTTGTCTAATTTGTTCTATATAGTTAGTTTGTTTTATATGTTGAGTTTTCATTATTTAACTATTAAATTATTTTAATTTAACAATTGTTTTAACTATTTTTAATAGTTGTATTAGGCCAATTGTGCGTTTAATGCGGCCCGTTGTAACGTTTCTTTTGCTGTAATTGTCTAATTCTTTTTTTATTCTCATACTTCTTTTTATTACATCCCTGTATCCTTTATCAAGTCTGCTTTATTGCCTAGTTGGCTTCTTAGCCATGTAACTAGTAACTTTGTAAGGAATTTCAATTATTATCTACTCTTTCCTATTTTAATAATTACTTGGTAACTGTAAAACTTCTGTAAAGTTTTTTTTTTCGTTATGCCAATACGTGTTACCTAGAAAATGAAGAATTATTAAACATCATATCTGATATCATGAAATATTAGTATCGTATTACTACTATAACACACTGATTAATGTTAGTTTTTTATATTCTTTACAATATTGTATTTATACTATACCCTGATTTGAATACAAAATTTTTACATGAACTTATTTGATTTCATTCTCTTCAGTAATCCAATGTTATAATGATGAAGTGTTTCTTTGCATTATTTAGTTATTTGTCTGAAAAACTATCCTATTCCGACAATGTCAACATTATCGCATTTAACAATGATAGATTAAAGTGTCAATCTCTAAGGTGTAAGAAATGATTTGATAATGAAAAATAATTTTGAAAGGTTAATTAAAAATGTTTCCCAGTAAAATTAAAATAATTTTTTTAAATTTCCCGCTAAAATTTTTTACTACACATTTTTAAATTTCCCGCTAAACATTTTTAAATTTCCCGCCGTAACTAACTGTCATACGGCGCACGCGTAAGCGCCCTCACACGGGGATTCCGAGCGTAACTTAGAACCAATTTTAAGATAGGAGATGCGCTTCTAAGTTTCTTTATTCTATGGTTCATTGAGTACGATCAGCACTTTCGTGTCTTAATTATAATCACTATTATTTGATTGTAATGTATCTTCATTCTCAAAATTGTTGTGTATCCAGTGCATACGCGGATATAAAATAGCTAGACGTCGTTTTCCTTGGAAGAAACAACACATATTAGCTAGATTAAAGATTTGTATGTGTGACTTAGCATTGTTTTTATCTGGTACGTATACAATTATTTATATAGAGGATTTGTGTTCATATATATTGTTATTTACAGGAATACAACAGAAGAAATTATAACAATATTACTCACACTTTATATACTACATAAAAGTTTTGTAATCCTTTAAAAAGTTGTTTGTAAAGTGCCATCAATTAAAAACTTACTTATAATTAATATATCAGCTTAAGGCTCCTTAACCGAGATAATATAATCTACGAGAATATTAAAAAAATACATTAATATAAAATAAAATAATACAATTTTTGGATCAACAAGATGAGCTTGATTTTATAGACAAGAGATTATGAGATCATTACTGTTTTATTATATTGTTAATATATTCTTCAGCTGTCTCTTTAGCTCCTTGATTTTACCATAATAAGAAGACAACAGTAATTTTGATATATATATCATACATTTTAATTTTTTGTTTCTGTTTTTTAAAGTATTATTTTTTGGTATGTTTTCTCCATACAATTTAACCGTTTTAATTATCCGTTCCACAATTTTCATAACATTTTGATTTTTATTGATTTAATTATATTTACTTATATTTTAGCTTCTTGATATTTTATAATATTTGTATTTATATAGAATTCTATTTTTAATAAATTGTATGGAAGAATTACATTTAGGTTTTATTTCGAATTTAATTGGTCAGTAGAATGACCGTGACGTCAGGGGTTCGTCACGTGAAGCGTATGAAATCTTTAACCAATAAAATGATTTTCTAATAAAATATTTTCTTTACAGGTCCCTGTAATGATAATTTAAACTAACCAATGAAATTCAGCGAATACTATGTACAACGTGGGATAAAAGTCCGGCTACCATTTTGATTGCCTAGAAAGTTGCTCAAAGAAAAGATAAGTATGTTTGGATTTTAATAAAAAGTTGATTTGGTCTCTAAATTTTTTTTCGTTATGATTGAAAAATTACATCGGCTAAATGGTGACCGCGATTCACTATGCAACTTTCGGCTCTTTTAAAGGCTTTTTCATGACAGCCTGCAACATCTAAGGCCGAATTTCTTCAATTTCGTGACAAATATTGTCTTTAAGATGTTGAATCGTTTAGGGCTTATTTACATAAACTTTTGATGTTAAAAAAAACCCATTAAATGTCTGGAGCTGTTAAATTCGTGGAAAAACGTCATTAAATAATTGAATTGGTGAACGAGCTGTGTGTGTTGTGGTCCCATCTTGCTGAAACCACATGTCCTCTAGTCCTTGCTCTTCCATTTCAGACACAAGAAAATTTCGAATCATATCTTAGTAACGTTCAGCAGTAACAGTAACTGCAACATTTTGGTCATTTTCAAAAAAATAAGGACCAATGATATCTCCAGCATGAATACCACACCATACAGTTGTTTTTAGAGGATGCAATGTTTCATGAATTAATTGACGATTCTGTGTTCCCCAAACCCGACTGTTCTGTTTATTGACGTGGTTACTGAGAAGAAAATGGGCTTCATCGCTCATTATCAATTTAGACAGAAAATCTTCGATTTCACCAGACAGCATTAGGATTGCATTACTGTACTCAACTGGTTGATCAGGATCTCTCGGTAGCAATTTTTGGACGAATTGAATTTTGTACGGGAACATTTTCAAATCAGTTTTTAAAATTCGCCTTAAATTGCGTGCAGAAATGTGTAACTGGGAATCACGTCTCCGAATTAATGTTTCTGGAGACTCTGCAACACTAGAGACACCAGAGACAACATAATAGTTAAAGCGAAACTGAGCTAAAGGTCACATAACCAAGATGGCGCGTAATCAAAATGGTAGTGGGACTTTTGCCCCACATGTTATTAATCTATGACTTCAACCAACTTTATTTCCAACCAAGATGAAGTGATCCGTCATAATATTTCGCAAAATAATGGATCTTTTACAGATTCAATTAGGTATTTATAGTTCAAAACTTTCAAAAAATCAAGAATTGTTTTTATTGAAGTAAATACTTAAATTATAATAGAATGACCATGTTAATTAACCTACAACAAATCACTGCAAATTACAATTTAATATAAGCAACCAGATATTATAAAACATTCACTGATTGTAAATTCGAGTGTCCTTAGTTCGAAAAGTTATATATCAAACAAAACATAATTTACAGGCAAATAACATCCCAACTCTGATATCATAGGTCATTGCTTCCATGTTTTCATCATAGTTAATCACATCTTCTGTGGTATTATTTGCGGTATATTGTCGAATTTATCGAACAAACAGGCCCGAGTATAAGATTGATGTTCGGCTGAAGTACCAGGATTTGAGTTTGTTTATCCCGAGAGATGCCTTTTCCGCCGAACTACAATACTCGCGACCCCGCCTCGAACCAACTTCTCGAGTACTCAAAGAAGCATCAGGTAAGTACATTACAGCCGCTTATATTGTTGCGTATTATGTATAATATCTATATTATGGATGTTTTCTTTCGACGTGAAGGAAAACGATGAAATAATCACGACCAGTAGTGGCATCCCCGTGGGGATGAAAACAGCCAGCGAGACGGTTGGTATCAAAGGCCCTACGTTGCTACAAGACTGGATCTTGATTGATGAATTAGCGCATTTTAGCAGGGAGAGGATTCCTGAGAGAGTAGTTCACGCCAAAGGAGCTGGAGCATTTGGCTATTTTGAAGTCACCCACGATATCACTAAATATACAGCAGCTACGGTGTTTTCCAGTATAGGGAAAAAAACCCCAATAGCTGTGAGGTTAGTATTATCATACATTTTTTTATTAATTACATCTTATATTAGATATGCTTAGTACAGTCTTAATTTTCAACTAATTTATTACTACTGTTCTGTTGTGCTTGAATTAATATACAAGCAAGGCAAGTGCGAGATTAATATATGAGTTACAAATTAAAATAAGACTAAACTATTTAAGCTAAAGTTAAGAATACACTTATACACTAAACAAGTGGTGGTTTGGTTAGCTTCAATCTTCTGATTTGTACTTCCGTGTGTTGTTCAGTAGCTGTATTGCTTCCACGTTAGTATGACTTAGTAATCTTATTTCATATTTTCAAGAGAAATTTTGGAGCACATTTTGTATATTTGACTTCGAGATCATCGTGCAGCTCTTTGTTAGTTACGTAACGATAAGCATTGGTAATTAATAGAAGAACTTTGTTTTGGGTACATTGAATTACTAGTAGATTTGATCTCTTAGTGTAATTTGCGCCTCATAGTTCCAAATTAGCTTTATGATCGACTGATAAACCAATCTCTTTGATATTAGGTCGAGTTGAGAGTATCCTCCGACTAACCAGTACACTTTCTTGACTTTGAGTCTAAAGTATTTTTGGTTATTTTAAGATCTTTTAAAGGCTTATTGGAAATATGAAAGTTTTATCATTTTTATTAAAAGAAAAACACGTATGTTATACAATGAAACATAACTTGATGTTACAACATCTTTATATATTTGATGCGGATTTAATTAATATATTATAATTTATTAGACACTATTAGTACTATCATAATTATACATTAATTTAATAATATTTTCCATTTACACCTCATACAAGTTCGTGTAGTTTGGTTCGCTTCAACCTTTGTATTTCCTGTACTCTGTCCAGTAGTTGTATTGCTTTCACGTTGGTATTCTTAATTAATGGTATTTATTATTAGTCTTTTATAGAATAACTTGGATAACCATAAGTCCAAATAGGCTTAATTATTCATTCATAAATCAATCTCTTTGGTTTTAGGGTAAAGTTAGGAGTATCATCCTACTAACCACTATAGTTATTTAATTTTAATCCGATATTTACATATAACAGATTGACTGATAATCCCGGGCGTAAGAAAGAAAATGACTTACTTTTGTTCAAAACTGGCTTTATTTATCAACGTAATCTCCATCAAGGGCCAAACAATCATTCCAGCGACGCTCTAACATTTCAGTTCTGCATCATCGGTGTCCTACGATCACGTTTGTAAACCAACGTTTTCTTGTCGTTTCTGATGGAGCGGAGTCCTTATAACACTTTTCAACTTATTGCTTCGCTTAAACGGAATTTTTTCCCATCAAGAAGTAGTGTAAAATTAAAACACGATATTGTTTTTAATCCATTGTTTTGAAAATAACAAAAGTAGTGTCACTCTTAGCACAATAACTCACAAACTTATAAGTAGAATGTCATGAAATTTGAACAACTTTCTTTGGTAGGTTAGTACTAACTGAAAAAGCAATAAGTACAATAAAACTAACGCCATATATGTGTTAAGCCCGGGACTTTTCAGCCCATGTGTTATTATCCATTGAGAATTTTTTTGAGTGTCCGGCTAATTAGCTGATAAGTTGTTTGCTGATATAGAACTGGGATTATGGGCAATTAATTCAAAGCTCTGGGGGGGGGGGTAGGGGGTGGTAGCGAGGGGACAAATGCCTCTGACAAGAGTTAGATGTAGGATTTTGCCACTGAGATGCATCAGTTATGAATTTTTCAAAAAGGTATCTAATGTCGAACCAAAGAAACCATTAGAGTGCCAGTTTCCTGATGTATTTGTGTATTTTAAATAAAACGTGGGGCTCTCAACGATTGTTCTAGAAGTATGTTTTGCAGACGGCAAATGCTGGGGTTTGTACATCCTTTTTCATCGGAATATCGAAAATTAATAAATTGATCATTCTTGCGGATTTTTAAGATCTGTTCATTTGCCAGAAAAAAAATTTTTAGTTAGAATATGATTATCTTTAAGAAACCTTAGATCTCTTCACAAGTTTTTATAGTTTTGAAATGTTAACGTCTATATTAAAACCCTAATGATGAAAATGTGACTATTATATGATGCAATATTAGTTTCATTTAATATTAAGTTACTTCAGTTTAGTCAACAGATTCAAATGTATTGAAAATCGACAAGATATGTGAATTAATTTTGAGAATATTATTTGCAAATTCAATGCGGAATTTGAACAAATGAGTACTAACTGTAATGGTAATGGTCCTGTTTTTGTTTCTAAAGTTTAGTGTTTATCTTAAATACAGCAATTGCATATTGATAGTCATCTAAAATCGCTTTTTCCTCAACTGGAATGAAATTATCAATTTTATCAATTTCACTATCAATCAATTAACTGGAAATCAAACATTGAAATGTAAATGTTGATTGTTGAATGTTGAAATGATTTTCCAAGTTTTGAATGAACTACGGTGTATTTGCCATAAATTCATGGACTGAAGCTGATTTTTAAAGCATTGATATTTTCTAATTCTAGGGGACTTTGAGAGCCTTCAATCCAACCTTTGGTAACCTTACAGCTTAAATTGCAATATTTTTGATATCCCAATTTTCATTTAACTAACTATGTGAGGAGCGTCTTGAATAACTGCGGAATGGTTGCCAATCAAATGTCAACAACTATTTTCTTGATAAGTAAATTGATTCTGGTTTATTGAATTCTGCCAATGAAATCCTTCAATCGCACAGTCATTTTTCTATCGTGTTTTTGTCGTATTTTTATCATATAACATATTAATCATGCTATGCTATATCTAGCTCAAGTGATGTTGAAAAGGTATAAAAATCTATCTATATAAAATCTTACTAGACTCTCTCGTATTCTTCCACATTTTTTCAAATTGAACGACTATTGATTATTAGCATAATTATTAACTTTATAATATACTATTTTATATATTGCATTTAAATAATACTATTTTATAATTTCCAGATTCTCACAAGTAGCTGGCGAAAAAGGTTATCCGGATACCTACAGAGATCTTAGAGGCTTCGCAATTAAATTTTATACAGAAGATGGTATATGGGACTTGGTGGGAAATAATAGTCCCATATTTTTCGTCCGTGATGCCATCATGTTCCCGAGTTTCATACACGTTCTCAAACGGTACATTATTTCCTTAATTTTTTAAGGAATAGTATCAATTTTTGGTCGATTCTAGGAACCCAATTACCAACATTCGACCTGATTATGACGCCTTTTGGGATTTCATGTCTCTGAGGAGCGAAACTACCCATCAGGTGTTGATGCTATTTACTGATAGAGGTATACCAGCCAACTATCGTAAAATGCATGGATATGGGACCAACACTTTTTCATTGGTTAATGCAAAAGGACAATTTTATTATTGCAAATTTCATTACTTGTCAGACCAAGGTAAGGGATAAATTTCTCTGGTAACTTATAATATTTGTTAAATATTGTTCTTATAATAGAATCCAATCAGTTTTGTGTTCAATGAAAGACGCCATGAGAGCCGTCGTTCTAATTTTTAACCGATTTGAAAAAGGAGGAGGTTCAATGTTCGGCTGTATATCTTTTTTAATGTACATTCGCCGATTTCTCCATCAATTATTGACCGATTTTCAAAATTATTTTATTATTCGAAAGAGTGCACTTCCAAAGTGGTCTCATTGGAACTAAATCAGGATCTGCTGGGAGGATGAGAGGCTATCAAGGGAAATGCTCAAGTTTCAATATTTTTTATCTAAAATAATCAGATATTTGTTTATAATGTTATTGCTGAACTGATATTACGAAAAATCGAAAATAATTTAGTGTAAAAACCATTCAGTTTGCTATTTAAGCACTAAAATTATGATATGAAACGTCGTAAAAACAAATTAAGCAACTGTTTGTATGGTGGAACAATTAGGACGCTATGTCCACAGGTGGAAGTCACGGCTTCGATTCTCACCACGGGGAGCAGCTTTCCTTTGTTCTAGTTTGGTTGGAAAATTTATCAGATCACCTAGACTAGGTAGCGGACCTCGCGTTCCTTCTTTTTAACCATTGCTTCTTTATTGCTATTTTTCCTCATACCGCCTACAATTTTAATTGGGCTATCCTTGGGTGGCTCATACTTAATCAAATAACTGCATAATTTATTGAGTAAATATATAACACTAAAAAGGGAAAAATAAAATAGTTATAACAAACAATGCAAAAATAATAATTAAATTTTGTGTCATATACACAAAATTAAATTACGAACAAATTAAGAAGATAAATTGTGTGTTTACAGTAGAATATAAAATGCGTGTAGTAAATAGTTTAAATAAGTTTGATTATTTTTTAATTTTTAATGAGTTCCTTATTAATTTTTTGAAGTCGGTTCAATTTTTTTGTTAAAAAATTTTTTTACCAATATTTTGAATCAAAATGAGAAGCTAGTAGTGTGAGAAGCACCGAATCGGATTTGGTACTCAACAAGAATTTCATTCGAAAATTACTTACAAATTTATTGTAACATTTGGCCAAATAGATATTAATGTTTATAACAAAACATCTGATTTAGAAATAACGAATTATTTTACATTCAGAGAAAACAACTTTTCACGAAAATAAAATAAAACAATATGAAAATCAGAAAATGAAATGAATGAGTTGCTGTAATATTCTCTTTATTTTCTCTCATTTCTGGCTGTTTTGAGATCATCAAAAGGTGCTTGCACGAGAAGCAATTTTAATCGACTGAAGAGCAGTCCTGGAGAATTATTTTTCTTTCTTTCGAGTTATCATTTCAACCACAGAATTCATTAATTGGAATCCGCTGAAGTGGTGTTTTTGTGATTTAAACTATTTTTCACAATATTTGTGCATCTTTCTTGCAACATGGAAGAATGTTGGTTTGGCAGCGATCGAACATGCCATCCAAACCTTGTTAAATAGACCTGAAAAAGAGGTAATTAAAAGCTATATCTGGTAAGTAGGCTGGATGTGTCACAAATTCATATTCAAGTTGCTACAGCGTATTCTCCAGAGATCTTGTAGTCTGTGGCTGAGCCCTGTTATACAAGAGGATTACTTTTTTGCAATCTATGTCTTGCTGATGCCACCTCAAGCCTAACAAGATTTTATGGCCATGGATATTTCGCTTTGGTGTCAATGTAGATGGCTCGCTTAGTCTATACCATTTTTTATTTAATCGTCAGTCGCAATATATTACAGGAAACTTCTTTTTTTCTTGACAAGCAAATAAACTGCTCCCATCGCATCCCCATGAAATCTTTCTCCTCGTATGTTAACATTTTAAAACAGTTAATCAACGCAAAATCAAAACCATCACATTTAAATCATTGAAATAAAAATTGGCATATGGGATATAACTCATTAGCACTAAATGGAAAACTCCTATTTTACAGAACAAAAATGTGAAACCATCAAATTTAACAATTAAATGTCGAATTGTCGAATATTTACCAACTTATATCGCAGATCAAAATACATGCAAGTACCCAATAACACGAATTGAAACAAAGTTTAATTTAAAACATGTGTACTATTTAATAATTTATCACTAATATTGAAAACTTTTAAGGTTTGGCAGGCCTTAGTCAAGAGGATGCAGATAAAATAGCCGGAGTAGATCCGGATTATTACGTGAGAGATCTGTACAATGCCATCCATGGAGGTAACTTTCCTTCATGGACGTTCTACATACAAGTAATGACGCCTCAGCAAGCTGAGACCAATCCTTACGATCCATTCGACGACACCAAGGTCTGGCTCCATAGCGACTATCCTCTGATACCAGTCGGCAGACTTGTGTTAAACCAAAATCCCACCAATTATTTCGCAGACGTCGAACAGATATCTTTCAACGTTGCTAATGTTATACCAGGTAAGTCCTACATAGTTTAGTAAGAAGTGATTAACTTGATTTGTATGAAGTAATTTTTTCACACAATTTAAAATTTGCCGCCACCAACTTTTTTTAAATTTAGTACCGTTTCAAGATCGCTGGTTCACTTCTTACCAGACAACAAGTCTTGCTGTGCCTATGATGGAAAGAGGCAAGTGTAGTATATTATACCAGATATAGTGAGAGTTTTGGTTTTAAATATTTATAATATCACCATATTTCCAAAGCCAAATTCATAATTTCAGGACTGCAGCTTTTTCAGTTTGGTTGATATATATATATATATATATATATATATATATATATATTTATCTATATATATATATATATATATATATATATATATAAGCTTCCTTTTAGTTGTGATGCAATAACAGTAAATGCCTCATATTACAATCTTTCTATGACCGATAAAGGATTAGTTACACGTAACCTATCAGAATAAGTGATTTAATTTTGATTAACTTCTCATCTTGGGGGATTCTACCAATCATGGGACAGACATATATGAATTGATTTGTGCTGAATAATAAATGTATTTATGTTTATCAAATATATTTTGAGGCCATAAATATTTGAAATACTAACTAAAAAATATCTCAGCGTCAGGTAATTCAAATAGCAATTATAAATTACGGTTTCCAGAATAAGTTTATTCAGAAATACTAAATATGTATTTGTATTTCAATTTCATATCTTAACAACAAGTAATTCAAATACTGTCCAACCCTGAGCTCTGTCAAAGTTTAAGTTCTCAATTATTACTACATTCGTTATTTAAAAATATTCAACAGAAATTGCCAATATTTAATAATTACTCTTAAAACTAATAACGCCACAATAAAACTTGATTTATGCGACAAAACAGATTAAATAAAAATTTACGATATTCATTTTACGACCGAATAGTTTCGTTTTATGTAGTCCCGTTTTATAGTATTTTAATGGGACTACTTCGCAACCTTCCAGTCAATTGTCCTGTTCTAATTATAAAAATCACTCACTGTCCCCGTCTATTTTCGAACATTCTGATCATTCACAACTATGTGGTAATAATTCTTGGATATCTCAATATGATTCGATAGCTTTTTAAAATCTATAGACTAAAATAGAACGGCACTTTGCGGTTTTGAAATATGAGCATAACTTAAGCCGTGGGTATTAATGGATTTTATGTTTTGACGCTGCAACTAATCTCGAAATAAACCAAAACAGCTGATTTTCAGTGTAAAATTATATAATCCGCGTAGATTTATTCAAAATCAGTCTAGAAAGTTCAAGTAATTAAATATATTGTAAGAAGCTTTTTAGAGGATGCAAGTGAACTAATTTCAGACAAGTCATATTCTAAGATAGGAGATCTACGAATAACACAGATCTGCTAAAAATGTCTAAGAACTGTTTAGGTCTTGTTACGTAATGTTTAGGTTTTAGGCTGATGTCATCGCTCCGTATATTTTCTCCATCTTTTTAATGATATGGTGAAATCGCTCACCTTGCTCTTCCCTAAGATCTCCCAAATGTTCCACAAACTAGTCGAGATAGAATGAAGAAAATGTACTAAAGCAAAAAGCTTGAATTTTTTTTAGCATTCTTATGACGATTTGTTTATATTTGGGTTTTTAAATACCTAAAAATGTCTTCATAAAAATTACTTCCTTAAAAGCAATCCACCCTTCTCCTTGAAGATCAAAGCACCTTCCCTCGCCTTTGCTTCTTGAGAGACTTTTGAAGATATGTATTTGACACACTGAAACATCTTCTTGAACTGATTTTACAAATTGCTTCATTGATCTCAATTTTATGTGCAACGGTAGTAAAAGAATTTAACAGGTCAATTGAAAAGTCCCCGGCCTGCCATAGTAAAACATATTTTTTTGGCAAAATTAGTTTTTTTTATTCAACATAATTCCCTTCAAGGATGATAAACTGATTATAGCGACCCTCGAACTTATCGATACCATTTTTGTAGTACGATATGTCCTTTGCTTCAAAATAGGCCTCAGTTTCGGCGATCACCTCTTCATTCGACGAAAATTTCTTCCCAGCGAGCATTCTTTTGAGATCTGAGAACAGGAAATAGTAGCTGGGGGCCAGATCTGGAGAATACGGTGGATGAATAAGCAATTTGAAGCCCAATTAATGGATTTTTGCCATCGTTTTCACTGACTTGTGACACGATGCATTGTCTTGGTGAAGCAGCACTTTCTTTTTCTTCAAATGCGGCCGTTTTTCGGCGATTTCGTGCTTCAAACGATTCAATAACGCTATGTAATTGTCGCTGTTGATGGTCCTTCCCTTTTCAAAGTAGCCAATAAAAATGATTCCATACGCATCCCAAAATGCCAGCCGACTGTTGCGTTCTCCCACGCTTTGGAGCGAGTTGATCGTGTGCACTCCACTCGGATGACTATCGATTGGACTTCGAAGTAAAATGATGGAACCATGTTTCATCCATTGTCACAAATTGACGCTAAAATTCGGGTTTATTACGCTTGATCATCTTCAAACACTGCTCCGAATCATCAACTCGTCGTTGTTTTTCGTCAAAAGTCAGCTCGCGTGGCACCCACTTTGCTCAGAGCTTTCTCATACCCAAATAGTCGTGAATGATATGATGTACACGTTCAGTTGATATCTCTACAGTGTCTGTAATTTCATTCAATTTCAATTTACAGTCATTCCGCACCGTTTTCGGTGCTCATTTCATTCTTTGATGATTGATTTTCCCGGGGCAGTCAACACGCACATTATGTTTTTGTCCATTTTTTTCACAATAACAAAAGTTGCTTCACTCAAAATATCTATAATTCACAAACTAATGATCCGACAGCTGTCAAATTTATATACGCACCTTTTGAGGGTTAGGGCTCATATAACTAGAAAACATATGGATTCAATTTTAGTAGCGCCATCTATGTGTCAGGCTTTTTTAATTGACCTGTTAAATACCTATCGATACGATTCAAAACTATGAATAAAGTTGGTTAAAAAGAACTAAAACATATCAAAATTAGACCTAAATATGCTTACAAAATTCTGTAGAAGTCTATCAACATTGAATCACTATATTTCCAGATTACAGAAAAAGATGAAAGAGTATGGAGTATAGCCATTACTATGGTAAGCATAGTAATATTACTATCACCATCCACGACCACCCACAAAAATTAAGTTATAACTATAAGTAAAACTATTTACTTTAAACAATACAGAGAGTAATTTCCATCAAAATCACATTTTCATAAAATCAAAATTTTATATAAAAAAATCCACAATTATCATCAGATATCAACTAATTCAAGTGATATCATAAACTTGCAACATGATGCAAGTTAGCGTTGTCCAAGATGACTCAATACGGCCGCTCTCCATCTCTTGGTCATCATCCAAAACCTGTCATTTTTTCCCATAACTCTTCCTAGGCGCGAAACCAATGCAAATATTCTCGAAACAATCGTTGTCATTGTCGAAAATATACCGTTACTCAACGAGAACGTTCCATTTACTGGTGGATTTCTTAGTTTTTCTCGTTGCCTAAAAATAAATTCGCTCGCTGTGGTCGATGCAACGATTCAATTAATAGAGAGATGTTATATAAAAAAAATTACATTAGCCGTTTATTTTTAGGTGAGGCGTTAAAAATAGTTTTGTTTACTATTACACGACCTAATGAAATGTGTTTAAAATTGTTTCTAATCATCGGAAATACGATAGAATTTTTAGTCTCCTTTTTACCAACTAGGGTTTATCTGTTTAACGTGGGCTCCGAACTACAGTCCTCAGCATTAAGCCTAGTGACTGGCGAGTGATAAGTTCCAGAAGATATCCGGTCTTACCCAGCCTGGTTACGGGCGTGTCTGGGATCATTTTCCTTGTCAGATTTTGCACTCTTACCTAAGGGCAATCACAAATATTAAACAATCACAAACATAACTTTACGATCATGCTTCAGCAGGATTTGAATATGCGACTATCACAACAGTAGGAGGACCGCCCTGTTGCCTTTACCACTGCGCCAACCAAGATGGCACGATAGAGTTTATAGATTGTTTTTTTATTTTAGGTATCGATTTTTCACCAGATAGGATGCTGCAGGGGCGAACTTTCAACTATGCGGACACCCATCGGTACCGACTGGGCATCAACTACAATCAACTGGCGGTGAACGCTTGTCCGTCGGTAATATTCTCATTTTTATTACCAGAAAAACTATCTCATGAAATATTTTCGGTTAGATGGTGCACAATTTTCAACGAGACGGTCAATCAACCATAAAAAGCCAAGGAGGAGCGCCCAATTACTACCCCAACAGCTTCAACGGGCCCGAAAACGATCCAAGAGCTCGAGCTCTGTATCTTTCCGTTCCTCTGTCCGCCCACACTCAAAGAGTTGACAATGGTTTAGAAGATAACTTCAGTCAAGCGAGATTACTGTGGACCAAGGTGGGAGACACAGTATTTTATAAAGGTTGAATTAATTTTGAACGATTTACAATAGATCACTTAACCCAAATAATTTGATGAAATATAATCAATAGACTTTGCACAGCTTATTAGTTGTCAAGTGAGGCTTTGGTGAAACTAACCGAAATTAAGAAAAATATTTTTAACAAAAAAATTGAGCCGACTTCAAAAAAGAAATTATTAAGAAAAGAATCTAGGTTTGGTTATTTTTTTAATTTTTAGTGAGTTCCTTATTTATTTTCTGACGTCGATTCGACTTTTTTGTTAAAAATATTTTATTTTACTCTTTTTTGGTATTAGATATTTACTCAATAAATTACGGTGTTATTTTATTAAATATTACAATGGGTAAGTCAAATAAAGGTGCCGCCCGTATGAGGAAAAATAGAAATAAAAAATAATGATTGAAAATTGGGAACAATCCGGGCCCCGGGGTCCACTACTAGTCTAAGTAATTTGACAAATTATTCTATCAAACTAGAACGACAGAAAATTGCTGCTCCCGTCAAAAATCGAACCCGCGACCTCTGCGTTTAAGCTGAACGCTCTAACCATTACACCATAGAAGCAGTTGCCTGCGATATTTCTACGACTTTTCATGTGATATCGTTAGCACTTAAAAAGCAAACTGAATGGCCTTTAAAATGAACTGCTTCCGATTTTCCGTCACATCAGTTCAGCAATAACATTATAACCAAACATCTAATTATTTTAGATAAAAAAAAAATATGTGAAAATATAGAACTTCCTACTTTTTTGAAGTCGGTTAATAAGGAATTGTAATATTTTTTAATTTTTTTATTTAATTAGTTTCGTTAATAAGTCGTTTCGATCTAATCTACAATATGTCTTCATGATAACTTAAATCTAGGTATATACCTAGGAGGACCCATCGACCCTGTCTGAGTCTCTTGAAGACTACACAAGATCAGATGGTTTGATTCTTTTTAGTCGGTGTCCTGTTCTGGTGGTATCCAGAAGTTGCAATATTTCAATATTAGTATGAGAATGGAGTCTTTCCTCATGACCCCTTGCAATTCTCTTAATTTCTTGACTTACTGTGGGTATCTGAAGGTCTCGATGTAGGTTATCAGTCCTCTAGTATTTGGATGCGGCATCAATACCTCTCGTCCTGAGGGAATACGTCTTGTTCTGAAAAAATTGTATTTTATTTATGTTACTCTTTGCAGAACATCCCCATAGTTGAACTCCGTATGTCCATATAGGTTTCAGTATTTGCTTATATAATATCAACTTATTATGGACTGATAATTGTGATACATTTTCCTATATTTCAATTCCAGTTCTTTTCTTTTCTTCTTTATATGTTCTTTCCAGCGAAGTTTTGCATCGAAATTCACTCCGACATATTGAGCTTTGTTGCTATAAGGAATGATAGTATTATTTAACGTTATTGGTGCCTGTACCAATTCCAAGCTTATGTCCAATTATTTATATTGTCACTTGCCTGTTGTAATTTTAGTGAAGAGTAGATAAACCATTGGTCCCAGTACACTTCCTTGTGGTACACCTACTTTAGCTTTTTTTACTGTAGAGTAAGCTTCTTCTTATTTGACTCTAAACATTCTGGTTGTAATGTACGATTTTAATAGTTCGGTGTGTTGTTTTGGTAGCATTTTCTATAAGTTATGAACAAGGTCTTCATGCCAAACCTTATCGAAGGCTTGTGCTACATCTAAGAATATAGTTGAGCATACTTTCTTACTTTCGTAGATTTTTTCGATGACATCTGTTATTTTGTGCCACTTATTATATGCGGATAATTATTTTCTTTTCTTTTTAACGTGCTTCTTCCAACGGAAA
This sequence comes from Rhynchophorus ferrugineus, assembly GCF_030347505.1. Taxonomy (NCBI): domain Eukaryota; kingdom Metazoa; phylum Arthropoda; class Insecta; order Coleoptera; family Curculionidae; genus Rhynchophorus; species Rhynchophorus ferrugineus. The sequence continues at coordinate 79,898,940 of NW_027472580.1, read as the reverse complement.
TTTACACTAGGATTCATCCCAAAATACTATAAGCGCGTTGATATGGCGGATAAGATTATTATTATTCAACGTTAGTGTTGTATGTGTAGTTTGATTTTATGTAAATCCAGTATGCACTGATTTGCTTTTGCTAAGTTTTATTTTCCTTATCTGGGTAGTAGCAACAAGAGCAACAATATCAAGTATCTCACAAATATTAAGCAGATAATTGGCCCAGATATATCATCCTATGATACACCCGATTTAGCTTCCTTTATTGTTGCTTCTTGCTTCTCCTCGTTTGACCCTACAAATTTGGTTGAAATGTAAAAACTTAATAGTTCAGTATGGTGATTCAGTAATATTTTCGGAGGCCTGTAGATAAGTCTTGCATACCAAACCTTACCGAAGGTTGAACTACATCTAAAAATACATCTGAGTAGAGATTTTCAATTACCTCTGTGCTTCTATCGACCTGGTCATTTGTTGAATGTTTGTTCATAAAATCAAATTAATGGAATATTATTAGATTTTTCTTTCTATAATTGGTTTAAATCTTTTCAACAGCAGTTTTTGGAATACCTTAACTATTACCGGTAACAGTGAAAGAGCTCGGTGTCTATACTCTTTTAGTTCATTTAGCGATTTTCCTGGTTTTGGGGTCATAATAATGTCAGCTATTGTGCTATTCAAGCAATTAATTAATTTCAAACATCTGGGACATATGTAAGTCAAAATGCTCCATTAATAAAATTGATAAATTGAATAATTCTTTTCTTGGTAGATTTTATAGCATAACTTATCCGGTTCATGACTCGATGGTATCTTTCGTTTGATGGTATTTTTTATAATTTTAACTTTAAATTATATTGAAATCCACTTTTGTTTGGTTTGAAGGTTGATTCTAAATGGCCAACGACTCGCAAATAGTTATAAGTTCGCTTTTCCACCTTTGTGTTAATTTTTTAAGAGATTTTTATTTTTAGATGTTCTATTTTGTGGTAATTTTTTCAATATTATTTTCTGCATTATACCACGCAGCTTGCTGGAAATCTACGACGAAATTCTCTGCCTCTAAACATAAATGTTCCGTAGTTTTAGCTGGTATATTCGCTGAATTTGATTATTCAGTTCTTTTGCCAATCCTTCACAAATTTGTTAATATTAGAGGCCACAAAGTATTCTCTGTTCACTGTATTAAACAATCGTTATCCCTTTCAATTATTACTTCGATGAACGATACAAATAAAATACCACTAGAACTAGTGTTTAAAGATATTAATAATAGACTAATACACAAAAATCTCTCAAAATTACTTCTCAAGCTTTGTAGTTATTTAGTAGCTTATTTAGTAATATATTGATTTTAGGTATTAAAAGAAGGAGAACGTCAAAGAACCATCGACAACATGGTAAACTGGCTCAAAAGGACCAACAGTGTTATCGCAGAACGTGCTATACAGAATTTCGACAAAGTTGACCCTTCGCTGGGAGAAAGATTACGTCACAGGCTTCAGTTACAGTTCCATTTTAATACACAGGTTCAACTTTAACTTTTCATGAGAACATTTTCTTATATATCACTACAATCAATTCAGTATATGAAAAGTTTTACATAATTTTGCGTTTCATTTTTGGCCTTATGGTGAGGAAAAAAGCAAGATAATGTCTCTAACATCATGCTTTGTATTGTAGCAAATTGAAGTACAAAAAATACTTTCATTATAACGGTTACATCAACTTTAGAGTTAGAGTTGTGTCACAATTAGCACACTAAGGAGGTAGAAAATAAAGAATAAAACTTCAGATTGATGGTATAAAGTATGGGAATCATATATTACGGGAATGTTAACTTTTGTTGCTGAAACCTAGTATTGGCAGTGTCCCAGCAGAGTTGAAAGACATGTAAGACATGTCATACTCTTTTTCGAACAATTCAAAAATTCAACGAGAAAGAAAATAAAAATGTTGATGTCGATTAACGCTGAAAGCTATAGATACATCAAGAACGATGAAGGGTTTTGTTTTGGAGGTATTGTATTTGAAGAAGGCTTAGCGAAGAAGCATTAACCTGTAACTAGATGCGAATCCGCTTTTTTCACTCATGAACTAAATCTCTTCCTACAATGGTTTAATTACAAAACCTATCGAGCCAAGTGTTGACACGAAATAGTTTCAAATAAATTCAAGATGTTTTCATTTCGTTTTATTAAAAAAATTATTATGTGGATCATGTTGTTAAGAAACAGCTTGACTATAGTCAACTATCAGCTAAAATGTTCTGCATATCAATTATTTAGCTGTTTTCCTTTTTGTTTAGAGGGTATTCACAAGACGGTTTCTTAAAAGAAAACAACTAAATATTCCAAAAAACATTATTATGTGATTGATGAACTATAAACTTAAATGTACAACTTAAAGTATCAAAGCTACAGTCAATAGGTAACTATAATTGGGTAGTTTTAGTTCATAAAATCGCTATAATATTTTGCCACTGATAAATTCATTATTGATAAATTCTTCATATAACTAATAGAACAAATATAGCCTATTCAAAGTTTTTTAGTAATGCGTCATGTATATTTGTGACGTCGAAACATTGAATGTTGCCGCATCAACTATGAGTTTTAGTTCAGTTTTTCTTTGACATGTAAGAAATGCTTTGGCATGCAAGAAAATTCTAATCTAAATAAAATAATTGAACAAAAACATTATCAAATATATTTTATTTTAACATTATAGTATATTTGACAACTATAGTTAACACCTCTTAACCCTACTGCTTTAAAGAATTTTGCATCGTTTTGACGGTCCGCCGTCCGTTTATCAGACGTACGCAAAATTATTCAAAATATGTTATTAATTATTATTACTACAGATTAAAAACCGACAAACTTCATTTTAGTGCTTTGATTATTTTGATAAATTTTAAATCGCTACGTAATATATAATTTTCTATATGCATTTCGTTTGAAAATGCCGAAAACAAAAAATAGATAGTCGAGTCAGAAATAATAGAATACTCGAAAACGAGATAATGGAGGCCCTCTTTTGCCTATAATTTCCGTTAGAGAGGTAATTATTGATGATATTAAATAATATAAGTCCCTACAATTTTATTGAAAATGTTTTTAGCGGATTGCTGAAGTGCCCAATATTAATGTGGGTACTGTGAATAACATCACTTAGAAAATAAAGAATACGTTGATTTCACCCAAGAAAACCCGTCTACATACAAAGTGGGTGACGAATCTTGACTATCTTGATATTGGCTCTATTCGAGACCAAATGTACGAAATGTATAAGAACAGTAAGTACACAAACTACTTTATCAGTATAAACATAATTTAATAAAATTATTTTACAGAAAATGGTCTGCCTGAAAATTGTAAGACATCCTTTCACACACTCTTACAGGGCATAGGGTTTAAATGATGTAAAGATAACTCTCGGAGACATTTAAGGGGGCTTCCAGACATTGCCTTAAAAAGAATTCAATTTTTAAAGGCATAAAATAAAACCAAGGAGGATAATATAGAATTTGTTTATCTTGATGAAACTTGAATATTTCAAAATGGTTCATTGTGGCATTCTTGGCAAGACACTAACAAAAGAAAGGGTAAAGACAACAAAAATTGACGGAAAAAGGTAAAAGTTACAATAGTATCCAATTACGTTTTGTTAGTCATTATATTTACTAATAATTAATTGCAGATATATTGCTGGTCAAGAAGGATATTCGATCAAAAACTGTTTGGATATGTGGAAGGAAGTATTGTCAACCATAAGACCTTCGGTTTGAATGAACTCGCTAAGATATACAGAGGAAGTAATTGGTAAACGTTGGAATCGTGAACATGTCTTAGATTAGAAATTAACAGTTTAGTGATTGAATTCTATAATTGTGTAAAATTCTTTTGTCTCCTGGGGATACCATACTATTTACAAAAACCAATTCAGATTGTTGTTATCGCTAATTGTTCTGATTCAGGATGGATGCTCACATGTATGACATCGATATATATTTTACAGACACACACTACAGCAGAAATCTAAACGTAGAGTCAACTGATATGATCACAACAAGTTACAGGATATATTAAATTACAAAAACTAGCTGTATTTTAACAATTCTGATATTTAAAATAATTATAGGACACAATCAATAAATTGGTCTTTATATATTATATCAAACTATATAAAATATACCACGAATGTTAGAGAAAAAGTTGCAATACATCTAAATATGTAGGACAATACATCTAAATATGTAGGAAACAAAACAAAACAAAGAAAATCGAAACAATACATCAAAGACTTTTTTTCTTGTTCGATATCTCACCAACAACCGATGTTATAACCTCTGATCCAATTCTGTTATCCTTATAGGAATGCCACGTGAGTTCTGAACACACCCACACAACCCAACAATATGGTTTTTCTAAATTTCTAGTTATTTAAAAAAAAACCATGAAAAAGCCACGTGGTGAGAGTGAAGAAACTCAGACAGTTTTTAAATATCATCGTACCTATGTATTTTTGAGTTTATCTCTCGGATAAAGCAGAAAAGAACAGATCGATAGAGCAGCCCTCTTTCCTTCCCCATACGTGCGTCAGCATATGTGATATTTCACCTCTTCCCTCTGCTGCTTCCTTGTTCCTTATGTGGATTTTATTTCCAATAAATTCACGCATGACTGAACCGAGCCGGAACCCACACACACACTCTATATCCGAATACCACATATACATATACATATACAACACACACACATATACAGTAAATATGATTTTAACGAATAATTTGCGTTGAAATTGATTACTATAAAAGAAGCAGCAGCTCGTAATTTGAACTGTTCCGGATTTAAGAACATGTTCAGGTAGGTGTGCTTGGAAGTAATTCATTCTGAGGAGGGCCGAAATTAATTAAGGATGCGTCACGTGAGCCGTTGAAAGTGCCACAAATGATCTTTGATTAACAGGCGACTATGACCATCGAAGAGGTGGAGGACGCCGGTTTGTGTTTGGATCGACATCGGAGTACGCGATTCGCCCAGCGCATACACCAGTTTCTAAATATAAAAATCTAATAGAATAATAACAATTTTATGATTTAAATCCACACTGTTTCAAGATAAAACGCATAGGCGTGGCAAAACTAATTTTCTAAATTTGGTTTTAATTAATATCTGGCCCCATTAAGCGCACTGCACCAAATTATTCGTTCATTTATTATACCAGAACGTCCGTACATGTCGTGATTTTATATAGAACAAACTATGATCGTCCTTACCCAGTGTAATCATTTTAAGTGTTTTTTTTATAAACTGGAAGCTTGGAATCGTGCCAAAATTAATTAGGGCGTCTTTTTGCACTTAATGAATATTATATTAAAAGCTATAAAGAAAATTTGTATACCGACACGGAAAGTAAAGCGAAAAATAATTTAAAACATGGTTGTTAGTTTTAGAAAAAATCCTTATGTTGGAAATATGGAAATAAAAATTTAATGAATTAATTTAAAATAAGAAAATTATGATTTCTAGAGTTTTCATACATTTACTCGAACAAAAATAATATCATCAATTTAGCAATTGTGATTGAGAACATAAAGGTTTTTGTACATACGTCATCATGATATTTAATGTATTGCCTGTCGGAATTTGTAAATTCGTCTTAGAATCAGACAATATTTTCCTTATCATTTTATTCTAGAGACACAATGCTGTCTGATAACATCGAACGTGTACCCGAACTAGCCTGCCAAAGTTGTACGGTTGTAAAATTCGTTAGAGAGGTAGAGGAAGAGAAGTAGAAGCGGGTGACAAATCAAGATCAATTTGATGTTAGCTCTATATGAAACTAAATATATGAAATGCAAACAAATAGTGCGTTTTTCAATACAAAGATAATTTAATACAGTTATTTATAAGGAACTGTAAAGAATATAGGAATAGAATATAAGGAAACTGTTATTCTGAAAGGCATAGAAGACGTCCAGATATTGATTTTAAAAGATGATAAAGATGTGAATAAAAATTAAGGAAAACTTATTTCAATTTGTGTATTTATATGAGACATGGATATTTCAGAATGGGACCAATATACCCAAATGTCAAGCATGGTAAGATGATAATAAAAATAGTGTTGTGGTAACAATAGTTGATCGAAAAAGGTAAATGTTGGAATAACAATTGATTAGATTCTATTATTCATAACTTTTATTAATAATTCATTGCAGATATATCGTACATCGTGTTGTATCGTGTGCCTGTGTATTAATAATCTGTTTATTTGTCATCTGCTTCTTAGATTTCTCACATGGTTATTTACGGGTTTGTTTCTAATTCGCAATATTTCCCTTTTCAACCATTGGATTATATTGTTTAAAATATTTTCATTTTGTTCAATAGTGATGTTTTATTTTGTTTTCGTTTGTTTACTTAGTTCTATTTTGTTGACTTTTTTCCGTAACCTTCATTTTCTTCGATTTCTTTCGGATAAGTATTTTCTTTACTTACAACAATTGAAAAGTTCCCAGCCTACCATAGTAAAACACAGTTTTTTGGCAAAATTGTTTTTTTTTATTCAACATAATTCCCTTCAAGCGTGATACATTGATTACAGCGACCTTCCAACTTTTCGATACAATTTTTGTAGTACGATTTGTTCTTGGCTTCAAAATAGGCCTCAGTTTCGGGGATCACCTCTTCATTCGACGAAAATTTCCCCCGAGCGAGTATTCTTTTGAGATATAGGAACAGAAAATGGTCGATGGAGGAGAGATCTGGCGGATACGGTGGATGAGGAAGCAATCCGAAGCCCAATTTATGGATTTTTGCCATCGTTTTCACTGACTTGTGACACGGTGCATTTTCTTGGTGAAGCAGCACTTTCTTTTTCTTCGAATGCCGCCGTTTTCGGCGATTTTGTCCTTCAAACAGTCCATTAACGCTATGTAATAATTGCTGTTGATGGATAATAGTCCTTCCATTTTCAAGGTAGTCAGTGAAAATTATTCCATGCCCATCCCAAAATACAGACGCCATAAGCTTGCCGGCCGACTGTTGCGTTTTCCCACGCTTTAGAGCTGGTTCATCATGTGCAGTCCACTCGGATGACTGTCGATTGGACTTTGGAGTGAAATGATGGAGACATGTTTCATTCATTATCACATATCGATGCAAAAACTTGGGTTTATTACGTTTGATCATCTTCAAACACTGCTCCAAATCATCAACTCGTTGTTTTTGGTCAAAAGTGAGCTCGTGCGGCACCCAGTTTGCACAGAGCTTTCTCATACCCAATTATTCGTGAATGATATAACGTACACGTTCAGCTGTTATCTTTAGAATGTCTGCTATTTCATTCAATTTCAATTTACGCTCATTCAAAATCAATTTGTGGATTATTTAAATGTTTTCGTCGGTAACAATATCTTTTGGGCGTCCACTGCGTTCACCGTCTTCGGTGCTCATTTCACCACGTCTAAACTTAGCATACCAATCCTTGATGGTTGATTTTCCTGGGGCAGTGTCCGAAAAATCGGCATCAAGCCAAGTGTTTTTTCCTTGTTCAAGTTTGCTTCAAATGTATTTTTCCCTTCAAAACAAAATATTTTAGTAACACGCAAAATTCCTTTTTATCCACTTTTTTCACAATAACAAAAGTTGCTTCACTCAAAATGTTATAATTATCAAACTGATGATTCGACAGCTGTCAAATTTATACACGCATCTTTTGAGGGTTAGGGCTAACTAAAAAACATATGGATTTAATTCTAATAGCGCCATCTATGTGTCAGGCCGGCGACTTTTCAATTGACCTGTTATTCCTAATTTCTGGAGTATTATACCAGGAAGCTTACTGAATATCTACAACGAATTTTTCTGCTTCAAAATTCTTTAAAAAATGTTAAAAAGTCTTAAGGGGTACATTTAGTTGACTCCGATTGTTCAATTCTGCATCAAATATTATCCAGTGTGTTCTCTTGTTTGTTAACGTTGGATTTTTTGCTTTTCTTATTATATTTTCACTCAGTGTTCATAGAATCAGTGTTCATAGGTGTGTGATTGAAAGGTCTGGGATTTTCTCTGGACCAATAATTTGGTTTTCCACTTGACGTGTAACTACATCTTTGTTTAGCAGCTGCTTTATGAAGATCATTGCCTATAGTTGTCATCATTCTAGATCCCCCTGTTGTATTTTTTTTAAATCGCCGCCAAATATACATTTTTCAACATAAAAATAATTTTCCTTATTTTAATTATATCTTTAGAGGAAATACATTTCGGCTAATGTAACCCTGTATCTGCTTGATTTGACAGCTACTGCTGTTACCTGACTTTCTTTTAAACTGATCTCGGATTCTTGATAGTGACAAATGCTCTTTTTATTTGTTATGGAACTTCCTTATATTGCGGTATTAGCGGGAGGTATGGTGTGATAAAAATTATATCCTATAAATTTTACAAAGGATTCCTTTGTTAAGTGGACTTCAGATATTAGGCAAATATATATTTTCGCAATTCTAGGAATACTTATTGGTCAACGTGATGCTGATTTCCATTTCATATTTTAGTGTCGTTTTGTATCGCCTCTCGCCTTTGCCTTTTCTTTCCCTAAATAAAATAGTTTTTCAAATATATTAATAGTTTTTGTATTAAAACCCTTTCCCATTTTATAATGCATAAAACATCAATTGAAAAGTCCCGGGCCTAAGATATAATTTTATTGCATTCACCGCTTTTTCAATCTGTACTAACCTTCAAAAGAAAACTGTTAAAATTTCATGATATTCTACTCATAAGTTTGTGAGTTATTGTGCTAAGAGTGACACTACTTTTGTTATTTTCAAAACAATGTATCAAAAACCATCAGAAACAACAATAAAAGGTTGGTTTACTGACTTCGAACGTAGTCGTAGAGACATCGATGATGCAGAACGCAGTGGACGTCCAAAAGATGTGGTAAAACCAGAAAATATTTTTAAAAATCCACAAAATCCTTTTGAATGATCGAAAAGTGAAGTTGCGTTGCTAACACCGTAAATATATTAAAAGAAGTTGTTGGTTCTTACATGAGCATGAGTATGAGCATTACATGAGCATTTGACTATGAGGAAGCTCTGTTCAAAGTGGGTGCCGCATTTGTTCACTGTGGACCAAAAACAAAAACGTGTTGATGATTCTAAGCAGTGTTTGGTCATGTTTAAACATAACAAACCGAAATTTTTGCGTCGATATGCGACAATGAATGAAACATGGACCCATCATTTCACTCCGGATTTAAAATGATCGGTGAATCTCGTCGAAAGCGTCTAAAAGCACAACAATTGGCTGGAAAGCTATGGTCTCAATATTGAACGCGCGTGATGTAATATTCATCGACTATCTTGAAAAGGTTAATACCATCAACAGTGAATATTATATAGCGTTATTGGAGCGTTTGAAGTTTGAAATTGTAAAGAAACGACCGCATAAGGCAAGGAAACAAATGTTGTTAGAGCGGCGCTGAAATGATTGTGTGGCTCTTGATGGAGGTTACGTTGTTGAATAAAGCCAATTTTGAATTTAAAAGAAAACGCGTTTTCTTTGTTACGCCTGGGATTTTTCAGACCATGTGTTATATCTAGATTTAAACTATTGTAGGTTAGTCGGTAACGACTAGTAACAATATTTTTCTCACATACACATCTCTTGCAACACCGTGTGTTTTTACTAAACGTGGCAACTGTATTTAATAAAACAAAAAAAAAATAATTAAATTTAAAACGATTTTGTTAAATAAAAACGAACCGCTAAAATCGCCGCCTCTGTATAAAAGAAGGTGCGGCCAGAAGGGGTGCGACCGTTTTGCGAATCAGATACTATTTCGTATAAAAACCCTACATCCATTATGTTGCCGCGGGTTACAAGGTCATAGCCGACCATTTTCCCAACCGAATGTTTAGGATGAAACAATTTTTTTCGATGTTCTATTATCTAAATTAACGACTCATATAAACAGTCCGATTTGATTTATACCGGATGTAAACATATTAGACATTCGATGCCAATAATGTATCTTGGTCTTTCTCGATCGACAAATTGTTTATAGTTTTATATATATACTATTATGTATATATTTCTATATCGTTATTGTTTCTCTATCAAGACTCAAATATATTTTCATTTATTAGTATATTGTTATAGAGAAATAGAGATTTAACTTTATAGGAAAGTTTGGAGAAATGTTTCGCGACGTCCAACATGTAGATGTCGCTACTTTTAACTGATTACTTTTTTTAATCATTATGCCGCGACGGGATTCTATTGGTTCACTTTGTCTCTATAGCCATAGAGTAAATATAGAGGTTTAACTTAAATAGGCGACACCGAGGAAATGTTTTGCGTGGTCCATTCAATGGCGGCTCTGGGACCACTTTTTTGATTGGTTCATTTGAATTGGCCTACGAAGGCATTTGATTGGTTCATTTCTATAACGCGATGCCTTTAGGAAATTGTGCAGAGGATTAATTCCATACTGACGAGGGATATATTACCAGGAGTTGAGAAATTGTAACTCCACTTTATACTTTTAATTGCAGATGTTCCTATATGAACAAAGAGGCAAGACAATATCACATGCTCGAGAAAATTGTTTTATTATACTGTCAGTATATATATTATAGAATACGGCGATAATATAATATTTCTTATAACATCTTTATTAGAAACGCTTAGTACAATCTTAATTATAAATTATTTTATTACTACTTTTCATTTGTAGTTGGATTAATTCTCAAGCAAGACGAGTGGGAGAAAATACATCAATATGGATTCCTCAATTATAAAATTATAATAACTTATAGCTACAGTTTATACTAAAGGTATACACTTTATATAAGTTCGTATGGTTTGGTTCGCTTCAATCTCCTGACATCCTGCACGCTGTTCAGCAGTTGTATTGCTTCCACGTTAGTATGATTTAGTAATCTTCTTTCGTGTTTCAAAGCGAAATCTTGGATAACTTCGCAAATCCATTTCATTTCCAGGTCATCATAGAGTTCTTCGTTGGTTACGTAGCGATAAGCATTGGTAATAAATCGAAGAACCTTGTTTTGACACCGTTGGATGACTAGTTGATTTGAATTTTTAGTGCAACCCCATATTTGCACACCATAGGGCCAAATTGGCTTTATAATTGTCTTATAAATCAACCTCTCTGATTTTAGATCAAGTTGAGATAACAAATAAGAGATAATAAATAAGAGTTGACTAACCAGTATAGTTGTTTTATTTTGCTTCTAATGAGTTTTGCTTTTTGTCTAACATGATGTTGATAATATAATATACTAGCAAAATATGTCGAACATCTTTATAAAAATGTAAATTTAAAACCTTTTTATTGTACACTTTTTAACGATCTTTCAGATAGAATGTTACAAATAATATGCACCATATAGTTTTGAGTAAAACAGATAAACATAATTTTAACAGAAACATACTCAAAGTTTGCTTTCAGTATAAGAAAACAAAAAGCCAGAACTCTAATAGATCCTATTAAGTTGATGGCCCTAAAGGAACATGAAAAAGAGAAAAAACAGAAGAGATAATTTTTATTTGCAGAAAATTTGCAGTTTCACAGATTATATTTATTTCATTCATTGAATTTTATTTAATGAAATTATTTCAGAAATTAAATAGTTTTTTATTTAAATTTTATTCACGTGCCAAACTTTATCAAAGAGCCAGTCAAATGTCTTCGCAGCAATATGTATTCCTTACAGGTGCCTATAATGGAGATTTAAATTGACAAATCAAATTACTTGAACAGTCTATTTAACCCCATCTGAAAATTGGGCAAAGAAAAACTTTTCGCCAGAGTCCCCTATTGAGTTGTAACTCTATTACTCTATGAATATATCTTCGGATAAAAATGACACGTTAATATGTTGCCCGGGGAAATTAAAGTAAAATACAACTTTATATGATCATACTTTTCTTAATAGTTAAATCATAACTACCTATAAAATTTTTACTTTAACAACTCTTTAAAAGTTCCGACAATACCGGAATAACCACAAGAAATACAAAACTACTAAAAATTAAATAAAACAATAGTATGATCATCGTTTAACATCACTGAACCAACGGCTATTCCTGGTTGTTTGATTTGGACGCATTTTATTTTATTGGAATTTACTTATTTGTAGGGCATATTACACAAAAATTTCAGGCCTAAAAATTATTTTTTCCGTATAAACTTTAACCGTATCAAATTTCACTCCTTCTGGTACTCCAGTGTTTCCTTACAAGGGAGGCAAAATATTCGCTAAGCCGATTAATAATCAGAAGATATTTTAAACTATTAATTCAGCAATATTGTGATATATTTAAGTATATGTATAACAAGTCAACTAAAAAGTCCCCGGCCTACCATTGTAAAACACATTTGTTTGGCAAAATTAGTTTTTTTTTATTCAACATAATTCCCTTCAAAGGTGATACACTGATTATAGCGACCTTCCAACTTTTCGATACAAAATAGGCATCAGTTTCGGCGATCACCTCTTCATTCGACAAAATTTTTTTCCCAGCGAGCATTCTTTTGAGGTCTGAGAACAGTAAATAGTCGCCGAGGGCCAGATCTGGAGAATACGGTGTATAAGGGCAATTCGAAGCCCAATTAATGGATTTTTGCCATCGTTTTCACTGACTTCTGACATGGTGCATTGTCTTGGTGAAGCAGCACTTTCTTTTTTTTCAAATGCAGCCATTTTTCAGCGATTTCGTGCTTCAAACAGTCCAATAACGCTATGTAATAGTCGCTGTTGATGGTCCTTTCTTTTTAAGGTAGTCAATGAAAATTATTCCATGCGCATTCCAAAATACAGACGCCATAACCTTGGCAGCCGACTGTCGCGTTTTCCCACGCTTTGGAGCGGGTTCATCGTGTGCAGTCCACTCGGATGATTGTCGATTGCATTTCGGAGTGAAACGATGGAGCCATGTTTCATCCATTGTCACATATCGACGCAAAAACTCGGGTTTATCGCTTGATCATCCTCAAACACTGCTTCGAATCATCAACTCGTCGTTGTTTTTGATCAAAAGAGAACTCGCGCGGCACCCACTTTGCACAGAGCTTTCTCATACCCAAATATTCGTAAATAACATGATATACACATTCAGTTGATATCTTTTGAGTGTCTGCTAATTCATTCAATTTCAATTTACGGTCATTCAAAATCATATTGTGGATTTTTTAAATGTTTTCGTCGGTAACAACCACTTTTGGGCGTCCACTGCGTTCACCATCTTCGGTGCTCGTTTCACCACGTCTAAACTTAGCATATCAATCCTAATGGTTGATTTTTCCTGGGGCAGTGTCCGGAAACTCGGAATCAAGCCAAGTTTTTGCTTCAACTGTATTTTTTCCCTTCAAAAAGCAATGTTTTATCAACATGCGAAATTCCTTTTTATCCATTTTTTTTCATAGTAACCAAAGTTGCTTCACTCAAAATGCTATAATTCACAAACTAATGATCCCACAGCTGTCAAATTTATACACGTATCTTTTGAGGTTTAGGGCTAACTAAAAAACATATGTATTTAATTTTAGTAGCGCCATCTATGTGTCAGGCCAGGGACTTTTCAATTCACCTATTATAATACCACTGTGCTAATACAAAATCTTCCCTCTTGATTATTTTCACGTAACGTTTGAATTGGAATAAAGGCGAAAACAAATTTCGCTAGTAATCTATTAATTAAGAATTACGTAATATAAAGTGGATATTTCGCGTAACAAAAGACTCGTTAATAACAAAATGAAGAAAAAATGATAACACACCAACGTTTCCGTTTACTAATTGCCCAGGCCGAAATTTACACGCTGCGAACTAAGTGAGACTAATGGATGGCGATGCAATAATTTGTATAGGCGGAAATATCGTGTGAAATGAGCTCTTAAAAGCATATACCCAGGTGTATACTTATTTCTAAACCATCGCCAATAAAATAGTAGTGAAACGAAATCGATTTTGTAAAAAGTAAACTTTTTTTAAATAAACAAATTTATATCACAACACGAGTTGATAAGAAAGTAACTTTTATTTTCATCAAATTGTACCTTTATGGTAATATATTAACGAACATTTGGATTTGAAATAAAACGTTTAAGGATATATGAGAAGTTTAGAGTACTGTTTGCATATCATTGGCCTATAAATTACTTTAATTTTTTTTTAAATTGAAGCGTTATTGTGAAACATGTTTTATTTTTCAAAGCATTATCCATCAATAGCCACTGCTTTTTGCATTTTTTCGGGCAATTTACAGATTCCATCTCTAAAGAACGGTGTATCTGTTGAAGCTACCCACTAATCACCCCATTTTTTTCGAGTAGCTTCATATTTACTTTTTACAAGACTGATATATATATATATATATATATATATATATATATATATATATATATGTTTCAAAAAGTGTATATGAATCATATTATATCTCTAAATAAATAAATATTACAAAGAAAAAACTCTGCTTGTATATTAATATGATATATTTGATACCATCGTTTAGTAATTGCTAATGAAATAAAACGTGATTAATTATAAACTCTGCATGGAATATTGTTATATGATCTTATAAATTTTAAAACTAATATAACTAACGGATAAAAGTATAATAATTCACGGGTATTGAATCCTAACTTGATGAAACGTGTAATTGAAACACCCTGAGTATTCTATATTCACATTCGTCTCCACATTCACCAGACAAAGCTTTCAATTGTAGGACCATGGAAAATGGGTAATTAATAGATTAATATTTAACTATTTCATCAACGAATATATTTAAGCCATAAATGATAAATTGTTAGAGATGGGCAATTTTCTAGCTATAAATATATAAAGAAATCAAAATAATACCATACCAAACCTTAATACAAATAATACAAATCTTAATACAAATCATTTCAGATTTTTGTATGTTATCATATTTAACATAAGCACGATGTTACCTTATATCATTGGTCGTAAATTAATATTGTGTGGAGAAATATCTGGATATATCATATTATTACGAGTTTTTTCGTCACTATTTACTAAGCTGAACAGTAGTAAATCGACCACGGCCAGATGGTACATAAAAATTCCTGTTTCTGTTCCACTTCAACTCCATTAAACACTTTTACTATCAGGTTTTTATTTGATGTGAGTGTAGGGCTAAAATTAAATTCGAAACAGACGCTCATCCGTGTATCCATCATCAATGGCAATGACCCAAATTTTTGGAAATCTTGTGTGTGTGTCTCTGTTTTGCAAAAACAACAGAAAAATGCGACGAAAAAATACGTATGGGTGTGTATGTGTGTGTCAATATATATATGTATATATATAAGAAAAAACTTACAAAACAGCAAAATGACACTTCGTTCCATTGTGCGAAAACTTCACAAATATTGCGCCCGATTGATGAATGGTGTCGTCGCGAATATTATCATATCATTTGTGTAATAGCCGGTATTCGGGATTTTCTAGATTCTAATTTGGTACGGGACAGGGCAACTGATATACACACGCTTCCCGACGGACATACACTAGAAATTGCGCTAAATTTATTTCGGTTATTCAAAAAAGGCGGCACGCAAGCGCAATGTCTTTAGTATCGCGCGCCAAAAGAACGTTTTTTCCTTGCTGCGCTTCATTACCATAGTAGATGGCATATTATCAGTAATTTCGCGACCTTTCTATCCTCTAATCGTTGATTGTCAAACAACTATTCACGCATCAGTTCTTTTCATCATAACCATTATAGATTAACAAATTGTTTCTGTCTAAAATATGATAATTTAAAATCGTATAACGAGCGTTTCATACATGAACTAACACATAACACTTTCAAAATATGAAAATACATAGAAAAAATTATCTCCATTAACGACATATTGCATTTTATTAAGTTTAATAGAACATCATTATCAAAATTACACTAAATATATATATTATATTACATAGCCATATAATTATATATTATAATTTATAATATATAGTTTATATATATATAATACAAAAAAAGTATTTTTAAATTCATTAATTAAAAATATTATTGCTCTTGTGTACATACCGCTGAAAGATTTAAATCTCATTTTATATGCCTCTTAAAGACCAAATTAATATATAAAACAACGTTATTTTAATATACTCTTAATGTAGTTTCATTTCATTCTTATATGTAGATATAAAAGAAGAATGCGACAGTATTTTTTCCTTTTTCTCTTTATAATTATATCTTATATTATCTTTTATTATATAATTATATAAGAGATCTTTTTAGAAATATTTTTTTATTATGCTGCAAAACCTAAATATAATACTTCTATTGCCATAATGTGCATAACTTTGAGTAAATTCCATTAATCTTCCTCATTGCATGTTAAAATAAGAAGCATATATTTCAAATGGACAATATATTTATTGTACCTCACAACAGAAATATAGATAACTAGAGATACATATTGAACTTAGTATTTCTAACTAAAATTAGAATTCTAACCCCACTTCTTAGAAAGTAAATAAACAAACTTAATTGATATTAAAATGGAAGTTTTACAATTTATTGACGCAAAAACTGTTTCAGATGTTATACATGAATATAATTCGAAAACTAAAGCTAATTCGGTACCTATTATAATTGATAATGGTGAGAGTTATTTCCTATACACATTCTTTATTATTGAAATATTTTGTGTATTGTAGGTTCTTACATGTCTAAAGTAGGTTGGGCTACTTGTGAAGCCCCATTATTACAGTTTAAAAATTTAATAGCCAAACCACGCAGAGAAAGATCAAAAAAAGATACGGTGGAAATATCTCAAACACCACAGTTACAAGTGGGCAATGATATTGTTAACATAGAAGCTGTTAGGTTTCAGTTGAAAACTCAATTTGATAGAAATGTGGTAACTCATTTTGAAGCTCAAGAACATCTTTTTGATTATACCTTTACTCACTTAGGAATTAATACAGAAAATTCTGTACCCCATCCAATTATTTGCACTGAAGCTATTCTGAATCCCAATTCCTCAAGGCAGTGTAAGTAAAACATATTACATATTACTGTCTTTATATATGAAACCTAATTTTTAGTAATGTCTGAATTGTTATTTGAGTGTTATGATGTACCCAGTGTTTGTTATGGCATAGATTCATTATTTGGATTTCATTATTATGAGCAGAAATTAAAATCTCATCCTTTGAAGAATACATTGATTGTTAACTTAGGATATCAATGCTGTCATGTAATACCTGTAATAGATAATGAAACTATTTTTGAAAATACTAGAAGATTAAATACTGGTAAACAATTAAATAAGGTTATTATCTGTTTTATGAATTGTTAATGTTATATTTAGGTGGCTTCCATATTATCACATTTCTACATAGAATGCTTCAGTTAAAATATCCAGCTCATGCTACTTCAATTACTTTAAGTAGAGCTGAAGAATTACTTATAAGGCTTTGTAAAATAGCAGTTGATTACCGAGAGGAATTGAACAAGTGGGCTAATGCTGATTATTATGAAAATCATGTTAAAAAAATCCAGTTGCCATTTACAGCAGCTGTTGCAAATTCCACTGTTACATGTAAGTGAAGAAAATGTTCTATTATAAATATTTGGTATAAATATTAAATTTAGTGGAACAACAAAAAGAGAGAAAAAAGGAATTGGCCAGACGACTAACAGAAATAAATGCTAGGAAACGAGAAGAAAGACTGGCAGAAGACGAAGAAAAAATAGGACAATTACTTGACATCAAAGAAATGATTGAATTAGGTGCTGAAAAAGAAACTGTAAATTAAGTAGGAATTTTAAAAGATTGGTGTGGTAATTTATATATTTTTACAGGTGGAAAAAACTCTAGCTGAATTTCAGATAAAAAACATTACAGAGTTGGAAAAAAATATATTACATTTAAATACTAAAATTGAAAAAACAAAACAAAAGATTCTTGCTGCAGCCAATATTGAAGAGGTAGAGGAACCACCAACAAAACAAACAAAATACAGTAAGATGGCTTTTGAAAGTGAAAAGGAGCTTCATATGTTTTTACAAAATATCAGGAAACTAGTAAAAAGAGTTATTGTTTCTCGTAATAAAAAAAGTTTACTTATCTATGAAATGTTTTAGAGACAAGAGATATTAACAAAGAAAATGATCAGAAAACAGAGGAAGCAAGACATGGCGAAAAGAAGAACCGCTGCTGGTCAGGAGAGAATGAGAATTATCTCTCAGCTTGCTAGAAAAGAGAAAGGCAATGATGACTTTGGTTTGAGGGATGAGGATTGGGATATTTATAAAGCAATCAGTAAAGATGGTAAACTAAATCTCTTTGTTTTTAATTTTAAATAATGATTATTCTTGCTACCTAAGGAGGTGATTCAGATAGTGAAGCTGAAAACGAGAAGCTGCTCGAGTTCGATGAAATTCTAAGAGTACATGAGCCATCTGATAATGGAGAATCATCAAATCCGGGGGAAACTCATCAGTTACACATTGGTGTTGAAATGTTCAGAGCTCCAGAATTGCTGTTCAAGCCTTACATGCTTGGTAGTCAGGAGGCAGGTCTTTCTGAAGTCATTGGTAAGTTTAACTTTTAAACATTCACATAACACCAATAAAAAATCTTTCAGCTTAAAAATATTACTTTTTTATATCTAATTTTTTTTAAGAAGTCATATTTTCATTAACTCATAGTCGGCGCTCGGCTAGTGTCTACCTCGCAATCATTGCACTGCTGTTGATGCTGCAGGACCTAAGTTACAAGCCGCATCTTTCTGGCTTTCAATGACCTCTTGTTTTTCAGATCACTAGTGATCGTTGTCAAATGGGGGCCTGTTATTATTAACATATTGGGGCTTGTTAGACCATGTAAGAGGGAAACTTATTGAACATTTATCATATTGTTGCAACCCTGATACTAGAGACGAGTGAGACATAACATCAATCACGTAGTATGATCTAAGATCAGCGATGTAAACCAGCAAGGAAAAGAAACTCGGGCCCCGGTGGCGTCACTCACCGTACTTGGTTGAACCAAGCCCCGTGGGGAACGAGCCGCTTTAATTTCACCTGTTCTTCTCGGATTGTTTCCTCCCGAGTTCTTTTCTAGTCTATTTGTATAATTGATATGAGCCTTCATACAAATGATGAGAGATTTGTGTGCGCTTTGTTAAACTTATCAGATAAAATTTTTATTACAAGACCAAACATACTCGACACTACGCAACCTACTTAGCAATGAACTTGAACAAGAGAAACCTTTTTTATATAGAAATAATTGTTACTATTTTAAACTTGAGGCCTACAGGCTTGCTCATATCTGAATTATTGACTTCTAGCTTGAAAATAAGCTTATTAATTAAAACTAGCCGATGTTTCACCATCGTTGCGTATCGTAACCCTCAGAGCAATCAATAAATATTGTACGGTGTAAATCTGTGTTAACATGTTTTGAAAAAAATCGAAAGTTATATACAGTATATACTAACAAAATTAAATGCGGGATTTTACAGTTATATTTGTATTTTTTCAGCTTATGTACTTTCACTTTTTGACGAAGAAAACCAGCTAAAACTAGCCTCGAATGTTATAGTAACAGGAGGGCTAGCAAATTTATCTGGCTTAAAAGAACGTTTGCTCACTGACCTAACATCAGTCCGACCCTTTCGGTCGACCGTGCATGTTCAAATTATGAAGGAACCCAGTTTATCTTCATGGTATGGGGCAAGGAATTTTGCGGAATCTGAGGAATTTCAGAAAAAACAAATCACTAGGAAAATGTACAAAGTAATATACTATTTCTTGATTTTTTAGTAGATTAACATATATTTTATAGGAGTTTGGGGCAGAGTATTTTAAAACACATTTGGCTTCAAACCCTTTTTATCCAACCCCATCAGCTTCCGGTGGTGATATTGACGTATAAAGTATTTAAATAACAAAATAAAAATAAAGAGTTTTAGAAACCAATAATGTGTGTATTTATATATATTTGTCACAAAGAAAAACTACAGAAAATAATACAAAACTATGCGATCAACATCAATATCTTGAAATAACATGCCTCATTTTGATTAGAAAAAAACATTTTATTATGAGTATCACAGGTCAACAAAGAAAATTAAACTTTTTTAATGTTTATTCATCAAAACAAGGCTGCTATGAATGGTATGGAATCTCTAAAAGTCAACTGATGTTTTGTACGCTTTAACTTAAATGAAATTCTTGATCTTCCTTTTCTTTTAACATTTCTGAAAAGATATATAGAAGCACTTTATAAAACTATTACTTATAAATAGCAAAAATAACATGATTAATCCTAAACTACATTTAATGACAAATTAAGACAAACTTTAAAATATTTTAGGTGAGTTTACTTTCTACGGGACTTCTTAGCTTGGGCACTAGAACCTGCAATTGATTTTCTAGCCTTTTTTGGAGCATATTTAGCTTCCAAGTTAGAAAGCATATCTTCAAATACTTTTCCTCTTTTTTCCATGTTATCATCAATTTCTTTCTGGAGCTCATTCACTGAAAAAAATAATCTTAAAATATTTGCTAAATTTCAATGTAATCAAAGTAGTTATATTTTTAGAAGAAATATGGCACTTACAATTAACTTTAGCTGCTTCTCTTTCTTCAGCTTCCCATTTCCTTCTCCTTCTTAATTTCTTAACTCTACTCTCATTGAAAAAACCATTGAACTCACGAACTTCCCCTTTATCAATCATTTCCCTTACTATATCTAGAATCCTTGGTTCACTATCGCAATTAGTAAATGGCACTAATTCTAATATTCTGTCCATACTTCCTTTGCTTTTTTCATAAGCCCTTTTAATATCTGAACGCTCAGTTTCTGAACCGATATACTTTTGTTCATATTCTTGAATATCTTTTATTTCGATTTTCTTAAACATAGCAAACCAATATTCCCTCCAATTACACTTGGAATCAGTTTCATCATCGAAGTCTCCACGTTCATCATAGATTCTCCTTTTATCATTGTCCTGCAATATTGAATGAATTCTGCCTAATACTTTAAACTTTTCTGTAGCAATTTCTTTTTCATTCGGTTCAACTCTATCAGGATGCACAAGCAATGAAAGTTTAAGATATGCCTTCTTTACTAAAAAATAAGCCAAGTAAGAAAAATTGTTTATATATGTTTTTTTTTAACTTACTTTCCTTATCAGTAGCTGTTCGGTTTACTCCAAGCACCTCGTAAAAGTTCGAGGTACCATAATACGAAATGCATTTTTCTTTGAAAGTGGCCATCTGAGAATTTCGATCAATGAGAAATTTGTATTAATGTAAACGAACAGTATATAAAACCGCCAAATTTCTTATATTGACAGATTTTAGGGTTTTCTTCTTCTATCAAATTGAAAATAGGCAACTGTTCACACAAATCCTACGCAATTCCCATACGTTTGTCATAAGATATATAAATGTTATATATAAATATTTAATCGAAACACTTGCCTAATATTTTTGTTTTTATTAATGATATACTCACGTTTTATGTATTTTTTATTTTAAAACTAATTATACGCAATTTGTTTCTTAAACTATATAGGATAATTTTTAGAGAGAAATATAAGGTTATGTTATTTTAACGTTCAAGTGGATAGAGGCATTTTATCGATCAACTGATTAATAATTTACCAAATAGAAACTAATAATTGTTATGTCACCTCAAAAGCTTTTTAAATTACATAGCGGCGATAACGTTCCTCTTTTAGGATGTAAGTAAATTTTTATATCAATTATTAATTTCCAATAAAATTATTCTTTAGTTGGAACTTACTTGGTTGACGGCTATGAGAAAACACGAGATGTTTTGGATCGAGCCCTTACAACAGGATATAGATTATTTGGTATGTTTAAAAATAATATATGTATAGATAGATATAGTAGTTAATTGCACTATTCAATTTAAATTAGATACTGCTAAAATGTATCAAAATGAGACTGATATAGGAAGAGCATTACAAGTATTACTACCCAAACATAATTTATCCAGGAAAGATGTTTTTATTACTACTAAGCTTTGTAAGTATATTGAAGTGTGATTGGATGAGACAGTTTAATTACACACTTATTTATTAGACCCAAGTGATCATGGAGAAAGAGCTTATGGTGCCATAGAGGAATCATTGAAAAAATTAGACTGTGAATATATTGATTTATACTTAATTCATTGGCCAGGTGTTTTTGGGCATTCCTCTTCCTCAAAAGTCCCTAAGTTGAGAGCTGAGAGTTGGAAACACATGGTCAAGGCTGTTGATGATGGCCTTGTTAAAAACATTGGAGTTTCAAATTATACTGTAAGACATCTCAATCAACTGATAGACAATTCCTATGGAATAATACCAGCAGTAAATCAGGTAGGGTTTTTTATATTTCAGTTCCTATATAATCTATGTCTGGAATAAATCTTTGTAGATTGAATGGCATCCATATTATCATCCATCTGATGTATTAGAATTTTGTAAACAAAAGAACATATTACTTCAGGCTTACATGCCTTTGGGATCTGGTAATCAAGGCCTTTTAAATGATGCAACAATTTCTAATATAGCTAAAAAATTGGGTAAAACTAACGCACAGGTATAAATATGCTCTAAATGTTTTACTGTAACTGTTTTATTTTCAAGTTTTATCTACAGGTAATTTTAAAATGGTCAATACAACAAGGTGTATCAGTAATACCAAAAGCTGCTTCCAAATCTCATATACAAGATAATTTCCAGTTAGATTTCTCAATACCTGATGATGACATGACTGTATTAAGTAATTTAAAGAAATATGTTAAATTTGACTGGGATCCAGAAACTGTACCATAAGAAACTGTTGTTAAAAATTGAAATTGAAGTTAAAAAAAAATTGAAAAATTGTTAAAAATATTTTTTATAAAATATAGGTCTCATATTTTTTTAAGCAGAATACCATGTTACTTAAATATTGTTATATAAAAACTTATATGAAGATATTTTGTTTTCATTTGCTTGCCCAGTACTAGTACATATATGTTTTCGTTATACAATTGTTCATATGCAAAATAAATAAATTATTACCTGTCGTTAGAGTCATCTATATATAATATTATTTTGACGTAACCCTCCACATTATAAATATTCAATTATTCTGTTTCCATATAAATGGTGCTCTTATGAGAGCAAATTGATTGTACCAACCGATACGTATCGATTGGAATCTAAAACCTGGGATAAAGTATAATTTTCTAGATATGAAATTGTAACATAAAAACAAATTAAATCTAATGTGCATTAATTGGGTTAATTAGTACAAAAAAAGGGTATATAGTGAATAGATCCAATAATATATATATTTTTAAAGTAAGTATATAGATAAATTATTCGACAAAATTACAATAACTTTTGATCAATGATATTCTAGAAGTTCCACCAATCTTGTTCGAATACCTGAAAATCTAAAAAAACCTTTAGATACTTACCTGCAGGAATAAATCAAAGTAGCATTTTCTTTATAAATAAGTGTATTTTAATAAAATAAAAATATACAAGGCTATATATATACATAAAATTATATATATATTTTTTTTAACTCAAAGCTGTGTAAAAAGCAATCATCTAGCAGAGCACAAAAATAATACCATAGATTTAAGGACAGAAGTCCTTTTCCTGTTAATAATCATTATATTATGTAATTTTCTTTGGCAATATTTATTCGAGTTATAGGTTGTTTTATTTCAATCCTAGCGTCTAAGTGGAATGTTTAGCGTACTGTTACTTAAAAAGACTGTTTTTTTGTCGTAATTAATAAAACAATATAATTGTCTCATGAGATTCTTACTCTTATGTAAAAAAAAATATAATACATACAACATATATCTACTACATTCAAATTTATGTAGATCTTAGATTATTACGAGTTGTTTTCCTTTTACGTAGAAACATGTATTCACAAGATGAAAACATTTAGCTAATTTATGGTGATGTAAAAATGGATCAGTGGAAAACAATCGAAGCTGTATGAAATGTTTGGTGAGATCTGCGACAGCCTTCCCAAAGTGACGGTACGTATATATATAGTTACATTAACAATTTTTAAACGATTTTATCCATTTTATTTTGGCTCCCATCGGAAAGAGTGGAAACTTACTTAATTGCACTAGCGTATATAAACGTGTTATGAAATCGAACTGCCAACTGCCAAACGAGTCCATGCTTCTATCGCTAGATGTCTTATTCCGGGCTTTTCCTACACACATGCAATAACAACATATTAGTACTGTAAAATTAGAAACAAAAAATGAATGAAATATACTTGTTACTTGTAAAATTACCAATATTCATAATTTAAAACGTAAATATGTTTTATTCCAATCAATAATGGGCAGTTTTACAAGCAAACAGCGAAGTAATATTCTTAATAAGATACAAATTTAACTTAATTATTACAAACTTGTTAGAATGAATATTATTGTGACAATTATTAAGCGATATTTTGTTATACCTACGCCCATGCTCTATAATTTCGCGTGAATCAAGCAACTAATAAGCAATTTTATTGTTAGATCTCAGCAATAAACTATTAAAAAAATCTAGCTTCACTTTCTAGTACTTACATATAATATAGCATTTGATCAATGAATAACGCAAAAGTTTGTCCGAATCTCAATTAATGCGAATTTTTAACTGTATACCTATATATAATTCATAAGGGGATACGAGACATGATAAAAAACAATGGACAGTTACCAAAGAAATATTATATATTACAATAAAAACAAAACAAAATTCAAAGACAAACAGAAATATTAAGGAGAAAAGAAAATTATACACAATAATATTGGATTTACCCATCAGCAAGATCTTCCTTAAAGCATTAAATACGAAGCGTTTTAACATTAATAAATTTAGAGGTTGAATTAATATTAGAAAGAAAAAAAGCACAAAGCCACAAAAAGACACATTTGCTCTATTAGTCGACGACCACAAGGTGAGAATGATAAATATAAAAATGAAGAATTTAAAATAATAACGAACCTTAAAGGTATATAACAGTGACGAACGGGATTGTAAATAATATGTACAATCTTTAAATTATACCTAGAAATAAAAAAGGTATGCTATAAGTAAGTTCATTTATTTGTTCATTCACGTCTTAAAGAAATATCATAATGTTTGATTTATTTTTTTTTAAATCGGTATTGATCTTAATTACTGACTGGCTTAAATCACTGCATCTTCCTTCATTGATGGGTTTTAAATACCTTCTGGAATGTTAGGGTCGTTTTTTAAATGCTCTGGACACAAAAAAATATGCAACTGATTTAAGTCAAAACAGATTTTCAAAAGTATGTGCCTTATCTAAAATCCCCTCAATATTGAAGGGTAGTTATATTGAAGAAGTTCTGAATACTGCAAATAATTACGTAATTATTTATAAAATAGTATAAAAATCAGCAAGAGTAAAACTTGCGTTAATTTTATAATTAATAGGAATTTGATCAATTGATATCTAGGTTTTTGCAAAAATCAATGCCAACTGTAACAATAAGAAAAATAAATGCAAATGAGAAATATATTTATTTGATTTATTTTCATATTAAAAATCAGTCAGCTGTGAAAATGCTTTCAGGAATGTTAATGATCTTATATCTAGTTTTTTCTATACTTTAATCAAAATAATTAAAACATGCTTTATTCGAGATTATTATGTCATATC
Source organism: Rhynchophorus ferrugineus (assembly GCF_030347505.1). NCBI lineage: Eukaryota > Metazoa > Arthropoda > Insecta > Coleoptera > Curculionidae > Rhynchophorus > Rhynchophorus ferrugineus. Next base: position 79,873,192 of record NW_027472580.1, on the reverse strand, counting down.
AATTTTGATTATTTCAACATCATTACAATTTGTCTTTTGCTCAAATATATTGACTTTCTGAATTTGCAACAAAAGTACAGAATTTCCCAAACACAAAAAATTATTAGGGCACACACTTTTGAGATATATTTTAACCAATTAATTAAAACCAGTAATGTTATCATTAAATCTATCTAAAAATTTCGAATATATTACATAGTTTCTTCATACAATCAATAAGAGTTTTCCATATCAGCTAAATATGTATATATAGTATATCGTCTCTATATAGACACTAATTTGACATGAAATACATTGTTGTCAAGGCAATCCGTATTAGCCAAGAAGGTAATTTATTTTAAACCTTTAAAAAAACGTTTGTGTTAACATTTCTACGAACGGGTCAAATCTATGTCCCTATACTGTAGTAAAAATCGGAATCTAAAAAGGTTCTTCATAAGAATAATTGTTTCGTATGAAACTCTCGGATTATGTTGTTTATATTCTCGTTTTCATTTCAGAATTACGGAATTCGAACAACATAATCATCCCTCTCGTCGTTTTAAAAGGAATAACAACTTGTTTACTTGTTTCGTGTATTTTAACACTAGCTAAAATTTCAGGAAATTCAAAAAAAAAATACAATTCGCTATTGCTAAGACATGAGACTTGTTATCTCGTTCATGCCTCTTTCTTAGTCAATGTAAAGCCTATTCATACAATTGGAATTGTCGAAACATAAAACGAATTAAGCTAGTGTTCCCTTCCATTTAGCCCTAAAACAATAAACATTTCACAGCCCCTAAAAACTAATCCTTGGTATATCAACAAAAACTTGTCTAATCTCGCTAAATGGTACTGTTCAACATTTCACGGTCGCTAAACTAAGATTAACTCTTTTATTTACAAAACATATATATATATAGCTCACCATGGAAAGGTGATAAAAAGTGATAAATTGTAGCAGCTATTGTCAAATTCCTATTAAAAATTCTTTGAATCTCTCTTTGTCTAGGTAACAGTGAGGATACTCATGGTTTAAAAAAGTGGAAGATCATTCGTTGTTTGTTACCGCCAATCCATTAGGAAACATAACGCAAACACGTTTATCTGGATATAAATATCGGAAACCAAGGGATGGGACAGTTACCTAGACTAAAGGCTTACTTTTAAATATAATTCTCATAAAAATACTGTAAAATATTTTCAAATAAATTAAAATAAATTAAGAATGATACAAAAGTGTGTTTTTAACATATGATATGATGATATTTGGTGAAATCAGGAATGTATTGGGTGTACATATTTAATTATGTTTCTGATAATTAAAATAAAATTGGGACAAAAAGTGAACATTAATTAACTTGTACACCTTTAAAATAAACAAAAATCTGTATATAAAATTTTATCAATCAATAATGTTATTAAATAACGGCAAAGGCAATGATTTAGGTGAAATCAAGCAAAAACATTCATTCCAAATCAGGAACCATTTAAGGTAGAGCAATAAAATCTGTTAACACGAGAGAGTTTTTGGAAATTTTAACACGTTTGTAGGATATTCGTTAAAAAGGCAAAGATCCAAAAATTCTCCTCCACAAAAATCATCTCGCATGTCCCCCTTTCCAAGCGAAAAAATAAAAAAATTGATTTTAAACCGCCCCACACCAATCCATTCAATGATACAAAACCAAAGCCCATATTCTACAGTAAGGCGTATCAGTCCATTCTACCAGTACCGCTGTATATTGCCTGTCTGTAGCTGTACCTGTTGGAAACTGGAGATGTTTTGCGTTCAGGTATAGGGGGCGGTACTAAGCCACCCGCCTGATCACTATCTACTACCATCACTTGACCAGTGGCTGTTGATTCATCCACTTCCCCTATACTGTTTTCCGCCAAGCGCACAGCAGGAGCGGGTTCAATAGTCTGTGCAAGAAGTGGGGGTGCTCTAGATCGTAGTATATACGCATATGTATGATACCTTTTAACCTGAAACAATGAGCTTATTTTACTCTATATATTTATACACATGTTGAGATAATTTTAATGTATGTCTTGAATAGAATAGAATTAGAATCTTGAAAATTAATTTGAAAGTTAGATTTACACAATTTAAAAGGAAATGATCCAAGTCTATTGGTGAATGTATGAGTGTATAACTAATCTCAATTCTTAATGAATACTCCATATTCATCAGTAAGCATAAATAGTGAAGTTTTACTACCTGAAGTGAGTTAGACCAATAATCTTTGAACCGCTGTACATTTTACAGGATAAGCTATAATAGTTTCCTTTTACGTTTTTCAACGTTACTAGAAATATTACGTTTAGAACTTCTTGAATACCAAGCGAATTTTTAAGTCCAATGCTACAAGAGTAATATAACTCAAAAACGTGGTTTCGACACAATGAGGTATGATATATAGACACGTTATATGTTTTCCCTCTGGTTTCCAAAGTAGACAAAGTGGAAAGTAGACAAACAGTAATTAAAGAGCTTTAGTCGAATTAAAACAAAACATACGATAAGAAAGTGGAGGCGATTTTAAAAATGTATAACTTATGGAAATACTGCGGATAAGGATCATATCTGTCGAATTTAATCTGGTAATAATGGTAAATACCACTGCTTTGTGCAACTAAAATAGTTGGAAAACGAAGTATTACTGGGTGGCAAACTACATTATTACTAAGAAGTTAAAATAATCCACCTAAAATACGCAAATAAACTTATGTATGAGCTAGGATTAAATGAACTAAAGATAACAACTAATCCCATAAATCCAAAAAGAAAATTTTTGACATATTGCATCTTCAAAAATATACAGTATAGTATGTGTATTATGATATGCAAATGCTGAATGCAACTATCACTGTTTTAGGTGCCTATCAGAGTAAACTGAACAAGAAAGTACTCTGGTACTTACTGGAACAATTCAGTGAAACTAGATTAAAACATATTTTATAACATATAATAATTTGAAAACATAATAATTTTGTTTGATTTTTTTAATCTACAAAAAAATGACTTACTATTCATCTGAAACCTTTAAATTCATATAGGGAAATCATACATGTAATACAATAATTTCTTCATATCCCAGAAATATCAAAAATTATAGAATAACGGAATTTACCGAAAATACCAGTTTTGAAAAAAAAAATACGGTGGATGAGGAAGCAATTCGAAGCCCATTCATGGATTTCTATTTCAATTTCAAAATTCATGGATTTTGCCATCGTTTTCACTGACCTGTGACACGGGGTGCATTGTCTTGGTGAAGCAGCACGTTTTTCGGCGACTTCGTTCTTCAAACGGCCCAATAACGCTATGTAATAGTCGCTGTTGATGGTCCTTCCTTTTTCAAGGTGGTCAATGAAAATTATTCCATGCGCATCCCAAAATACAACGTTATATGATGAAGCCATGTTTCATCCATTGTCACATATCGACGCAAAAACTTGAGTTTATTACGTTTGATCATCTTCAAACACTGCTCCGAATCATCAACTCGTTGTTTTTGGTCAAAAATGAGCTCGCGCGGCACCCACTTTGCACAGAGCTTTCTCATACCCAAATATTCCTGAATGATATGATGTACACGTTCAGTTGATATCTTTACAGTATTTGCTATTTCAGTGAATTTCAATTTATTGTCATTTAAAATTATTTTGTGGATTTTTCGTGTATAACGATGTTTTCATCGATAACAACCTCTTTTGGGCGTTCACTGCGTTCACCGTCTCCGGTGCTCATTTCACCTGGTTTAAACTTAGCATACCGATCCTTGATGGTTGATGTCCGGAAACTCGGCATCAGGACACGTTTTTCTTTCAACTGTATTTTTTCCCTTCAAAAAGCAATATTTTATCAACACGCGAAACTCCCTTTTATCCCTTTTTCACAATAAAAAAAGTTACTTCACTCAAAATGCTATTATTCACAAACTAATGATCCGACAGCTGTCGAATTTATACACGCATCTTTTGAGGATTATGGATTTGATTCTAGTAACGCCATCTATGTGTCAGGCCGGGACTTTCCAATTGACCTGTTATTTATTCAAATATTTAAATCTAATATATTTATTTAGTTTTGTTGGAGGCACATTTATATAAAAAACATTTTGAATTACTGACTACTGAAAAGTAAAATCGTCACTTACCTCAAACGTTAAATAAGCCTCTTTCTCTTTATAGTTTTGAACAATTAAAGATTTAGAACCCTTTTCAGGTGGAGACTTTCTATGTTCATCCAGCATAGCTTCCAGTCTCATTACTCTCTCCTCGTGATCGGCTAATTGTTCACGCTAAAATGTAACACGTTAATGTTAAATAATTAGTTTGTGATTTAAAACATTGCAATTTACCAGATTGAATTTCGTGTGGGTAATAGACAAAAGTGGCCTTTGAAATTTTTTTTGAGATCCAACCGCGGCCTCCAGCGGCGGTGCCGAGAAACTTGCCGCTACGAAATTGATCGTGTCTATCCAGGACTGCAGTTCTTTCGAATCGCTACGAAAAAAAGTTTAATTACCGACGAACTGCATTTGCTTGATTACTGTATTGACTTTATTGATGTACCTTGTCTGAAAGAGGTATTCTGCCTGATCCGCAGTTTGCAGCCTGAATACGTACTGCTTCTTGGTGTAGTCCTGTGCCTTGGTGGCCAATGCATGGTGGATCCGAATGGCGTTGTGCAGATTATCTCCGCCCATTTGGTTCTTACGGAAACCGTTTTCATCCTTGTGCAGGTAGAGTACGAGATCCCGTAACGTGCAGTAGAACATCTTCCAGCTGCGCTTGTGGAATGGAGCTAGAAAAATGCAGCAGATGCCTTCGAGACAGTGCTATTGTGTTGCTACATGCTTTGCAAAATCTAGAAAGCCATCAGGACACAAGCGTAACCGAATAACTATCGTCTCTTTTACGTTCAAGTTACGCTCATGACTGTTAGTAGAAGGTGGTCTAATTCAAATATTATTAATTAAGCAAAATCCCTATGGTCCAAATAATATTCATAAAACCATATATTAGAAAACCACTGTAACAAAATATTAACGGGACTCATGGGGATACTTACAATTTCTTACCATGCAGTTATAAATTTGTATTCGTTTTTTTTACGTTTTGCTCTAGGAACATTCTAAGTTATCTCTAATAGTATTAACTCTACAATATATAAAAGCTCCCTCATTCAATCCATATAGAATTAAGGGGGCTTTCAATTTGAAAAAAAAAATCATATTTCTATTACTGTGTAAAACCATAAAGAACATGTTAAAATATTTTTCGAAATTGCAGTTATTCTTGGAGATATAGCTATTTTAATGGCATGTTATGAGTCCGGCCGGAAAGAAGCGAACAATAGACGGTAGAGATTTCCCATTACTTGAGTTCAGGTTTCCCCATGAAAACTTCCTTATTTTAAACACATGTTTAGGGTTCTGTTCAAGTCAGTTACTGTTAGTTTAATTCTAATTTTCTATTCGAGAAGTGAAGAACGAAGTCTGGTTTAGTTGCTATCGCAAAAGTTTAACGGATCAAGATTCGCGATATATGTATTGCACAAATAGTTAGAATCGCTGATGCAAATTTCAGAAAGAAATATGCTGAAGATATGTTTTAGTTCAAGAAAAGTTCCATATATGGGACGAAGTGTTGAAACTCAAAGAGTTTAATTTGCGATAATTATATCTTCAAAGGGCTGATAAACATTACATAATAATGAATGGTTTTTACTATGAACTTTGACACTTTTGGTCCTTCTTCGTGGGAACAGCAATTGGTCTGGAAGCTTAATGTCCTTATTAAATATGTCACTCGTATTAAGTGCTCTGAAATATGAGCTTCTGGAACAGCTCTTTTGAAAGAAAGTATGTATGAAAGAAAGTGTAACGGAACAATCGTTGATATAAAAAAATATGTATAAAAAGTTAAAATTGAACTTATATATATAACAAAATTTTGGTTTTTCGCTACTTCTTGAATGGTAGATCGCTTCTTTTATATTTCAAATGACTGTACGAGTTGATAGAATCAAGTTAACCAGTATGCACCATGTTTGTTTTTCTGCTCTCTTATTGCCTCTAGACCAGATACCTACTTAACTAGCATGATTCTTGCTTTTCCTAGAGCAAAATTTCGTGTAAATCTTACACAATTCGCGTATAATTTACCAAGACCATCTTTTCCGCTATAATATTGTATTAAAAAAAGGTAAATGGTGTTAGTTAGGCTGCCAAGCAGGCGTGACTTAAATGTTAATAGTCTTTGTAAAAAGAAAAATGTGTTAAATAAATACTCACTTCTTTTGGCATTAGTCTCATAACAACATTTCCTCATAACATATCCCTTCTTGTACTCGACAGCGTTAGAGGAGTTGGGCATGTCCAAGAATGGATTTCCGGTTAGGTTAATGTTATCGCTATTTCTAAGGTGTGACTGTAGACTTCCGTCTTCCTGTTCGTCATCACTGCAAAACAAGTTCGTTTCTATAATGTACTCGGTTAAAATTGGAGGTACTCACAGAGCCCATTCCAGAGGATGATTCTTGATGGCATGATATAGATGTTTGAGCACATCTCGAGGAAAATTCTCACCTTCATTCAGGTCGGTCAGATTCTCAATGAACTCGTTACAAGTCATCTTCCTGCCGATGTTTTGCGCGTGCAGATCTGTGTTCAACAACATTATGGCACACGTCAGCGTATGTACCGCATCTATATTTTACTCACATGATCATTCTGCTACATAGAGTGATAGTTTTAGTCAATTTACCTTGAGAATTAAACGATCCAGGATTGCAATCTAAATACCTCTTTGAAAAGTGCACCAACACCCGTTCTCTCTCCTGGGTTTCACCCGTAAGCGAGAACTGCTTCAGGAACATTCTTAAAGCTATATCTAAGGTATCTTTTTCAAAATTGAAATATTTTAAGTATTCCTCCGCCACAGCCTTACTGAAGTCATTACTGAAACGATAATGGTAAATAATCATTATGTATAAACTAAATACAAGGTGTTTCAAAAGAAAGTTGATATATGTACACATATATGATATAGCTTAAAACATACACGTAACGAATCCTGGCATGTTGAAAGTTGTCATGGCTCTTCAACTGCTGTAACGCGTAGAACATTCTGTAATAATCGACACTTTCGCCCCTTAAATGACGCCAAGCATTCGTTCAAAAACGTTCGGTAGAAACCGGTATTACATTAAAAAAATCAAAATATGAAGGATCAATGTCATCCAGAATTACAGAAAAAATATAATGCGTTCCGATTCGGAAGCAGGCTACAGCTTCAAATATCTTACTTCAGCACAAAAACCTGTATTTCTAAAATTCATTTGGAACGATAATTAAAGTCAGGATGGCCGACATAGATTTCACTTTATAAACTATGCAATTTATTATTTTAAAATACAACAAAAATGATGGTACATATACAGGTAATAAATAAATTTTCGATTGCTTGCATTTGTCCACTAAATATGAAAATTCTTTTGAGACATCTTGTCATGTATTCAAAACAGTTAAGAAATAATCGAGTATATAAACATACTTTTTGCTAAGATGCCGTGAGACATCGGATTTTTTAAACCCATCTAAACTGTACAGTCTCTTAGCCAGTCTTATAGCAGACGGCATATCAACTGCTTTAGGGGAATAGTGGAAGCTGTGCAAACTTTCCACGTCGCTTTCGTCTTCAGACGACAGTGGTGATGATTTTTTCTCTTCTTCTCGATCCTCCTCGTTATAATCCTAGAATAAGATACGACAAAATTAGTATAACTAATATAATACTGAGTTTGGATGCAAATCTGTATAAAAGTGTATTTGACGATGTATTTAGATAAGTATATAGTTCAAGCTTATAGATTGCCTGCTGAACGTTAACAACATTCATAATAGATGATACCGAAGGTGATACTATTTATTTATTTCAATGATATTGATATTTTCTTGCTAAAATCATGTAAAAATGAGTTGAAAAAACTTGCCTGTTGCATCTGTACCTCCGTGTTATTTCCAACAACGTCTCCATTACCCTGTACCTGTCCTTTCTTTTCCTGTGGGCCTCGAACTTGTATAACAATTCTGTGATCGCCCTGCGCCGAGGTTTCATTTGCCCTGCTGCGCAGCCTGCTCGGTTCGGGTCCCAAGAGGGTACTGTCACTATCGCTGTGGTCGCTAATCTCCATGACGCAGTCTCGTATACCCACGCTGTCATCGTCGTGGTAATCCGGGCTGGATATATTGGATATAGCTACAAAGATAACAAACTAGAAATTGTGCAACGAAGCACGTATTTAAAAAGTACCTATAACATATACGATATTTAATTTTATTACAGTTGATAAAATACAGTATATTTTATAAATAATATACCATCACAACACTAATTGAATTGTTATTCTCAGTAAATCGCGATAGAATACAGGGTTCCTTAGGAATCTAGTAGGACTGAAGTTTTCGCCATTTGAAGTGAAGATGAATAGCGCACTAGTTAGCAGTTGTCCACAAGCCTTTCCACGGTGTAGGTCAAGTTTAAGATGAACTCCTTATAGGATTGATGCTAAATGTTTAACGAGTGAAAAAGTGCGAAATTTTATGACGGCAGGTTCAGTATACGAATATAACGGAGAAGTTGCTTAACTTGTGCTTTGTGTACGAAATTGTGACTGAAAAAAACGGTTAATATGACCCCGCGGCTCAAGATGTCGCAATCCAGAAAGCCTTCAGTGACTCGCAGAGTCTCTGGTAACGCTGCCTTGAAAACTTTTTAAGACGAGATATCAAAATTGTCGATAAATCTTTAAAAAATCACCTACTACTTTCTGAACGGACCTTATAGCAAGATAATAGGTAGTAAGAAGTGAATAACTAAAAATGATGTTATTGTCACCAATAAAATTTCCAATAGATAAAATCTGACAACGATCAATTAAACTTCTTCAGAATAATGAAAATATGACGCAGAAATACTAAAATTCCCTTAAAACAACAGCAAATGATTTTCCATATAATTCCAAATAAATTTATTGAAATAAATAATAAGAGATAAATAATTACTGATTATACTTCCCTCCGGTCTTCATTAATTCACAAAGTCAAAGTTGAAAAGATTCCAAATTTAATGATCATGATAGATCATTTCCCCTTTTATAAAGCGGTAAATATAACAATGCATGTTGTACATGTAAAATATTAAGGGAACAAGTTTTAGTTAATTCAATAGTTTGACTAGTTATTTAATACCTCAGTATCTGAAAACAATATTAAAACATTGTTATAAAATCACAGGAAATGTCTTCTATATGAACATTCAAATAAATCATGATGTGGTTCACTTAAAGGAAAGAAATTATTTGGGTAATATAGTATTTGAAATGGTCGATAAACAAGAGCCGAATGTGTTTCTTTATTTATGCTTTGTAGGTATGATGTTAAGAGCATGTTGATCTAAAATATTCATGTTTACTATACAATTTTCGTCATTCATAAGTTTTCTAGAACGTTTTATGTCTAGTATTTAATTAAACTGCCTTAGAATCGAGTTGAAATTGATTCAGTTCTTTTTAAAGTAATCACAGTGAGATTCACGTATTAAGCTTGAAGTTAAACAGATGCACTTACCAGATTTTCTCAAATGTTTACACATCAAACTCGATCCGAACTCATATAGACAGAAATAAAAAAACACACAAAGATGCCCAATTTCATCCGAGGGCTAACAACAAAGACAACTAAATCCTAAAACGCAGGTCTTTATCACCAACGATATTTGTTTATAGCAAACAAGTAGAATCCAAAACCAATTTCGGGACGAGATAGGATCTGTGGACATATACCGATAATTCCGTTGATTTATCAGAAAAAAGGAAGTATAAGTCGGCTGGTTTCGTTTCGGAAGGAATTGTAACTCGGACCGATAGCGTTGGCTAGTATATTGTAAATGTCATTTTTCTTGCAACAGAAAAAAATATTTTTCATCGTTACATCATTGATTACTGAATTAAAATATCTGTAAATCCTGATCTCTTTATGTGATTAATTATCACATTTTTTATGGTTACGGTACTAGACATAAAGGCCTTCATGTATATTGATATTAAGGAATTAATTGTTTGAGAGTCCAGATCCTCTTTCCTCCAAGCGTGAATTTCTTGTGTATCTAAATATTTTCTATGCGATTTGCATTATGTGTGCTGACCAATCTCAACATCATTTTCTTCTTTCTATGCACACAAAGATCACTTTGATGGTTGTTATTATTTTGTTAAGTAGCTAATATATTTAGGAAGAGGGTAAGCAAGTATTTTTGGTATATTTTGGCATATTTTCGACACTTTAGTGATCTTTAAGCAACTGTAAGACGCTAAATCTTTATTTTGAAAAACATCATCAAGCGTCAAAATCAATCATGTATGGGTGATAGAAGAATGTGTCCAAAAAGAAATATTAAAAAAAAAGAAAGAAAAGTTGCCTTGGAATATTATTGCGCTCCATAGTTTTCTTCGCTCAGGTGTTCATTTTAAGCTGGTCTTCTTATAGCACTACATGGTAGATGAAACCCTTTTTAAAGAAAAACTCTTAGAGATCATTCAATGATTCTTGAATGTCAAAATCAGGTAAATCAGCGACATTTTTTTACTTCAGAACGGACATTTATACACTAACCTGACCAAGTATTTTGCAGCCATTCTGTATGTATGTATCTTAGATCTTTTAGTGTAAATATAAAAATACGGCTTCATAACGTGATGCATGTCACTCATGACAAAATTGATCCTTCTCTGACAAAGATCGAATGATAACTAAGACTATATACAAAGTATTTCTGGGGAAGGGGCTAACTACTTGTTCGTCTCTCAACCACTCTTCTAACGATCTCTAAGAAAAGTTTTGCTGTATACGCTCGCATTCAGAAGTCCTGACTTACATAGATAAGCAATATTGATTATGTATTACATAATAATATAAAATATTAAAAATGTTACCAAAAGGTATAAATAGGGAGACACATTACCAGATAAAGTTTACTACCAACATATAATTAAAACATTTAGCTTGACTAGTACTAATATAACAATGCTATTTTAACACCTAGTAGTAGATATTAGAAACCTTACCCTCTGAAACACTGAAATCAAAGGTTTGCTGTTGAGGTCCGTTGGTTAACGAGTATGGTAAACGTCGCGAACCTGACTGACTCGACATCACCGAGGAAGACACAGAGGTGGGTGAATTTGGAGAGCCAGTATGCAGAGGGCTGCTGGAAGCTGACGTGTTGCTATGCGACGAACTACTACCGTTAGACAGCGTGTGACCAAGCTTATGAAGCTCCGATATTGGAGCGTTATACGTCCACACGATCCTAGAAGGAAAATAAAAGTAAAGTGAGCATCGTGAATTATATAAAACATCATTCCCAACGGATATCATTTCAGGCTTTAGTCCTAATTTTATCGACAAAATAAAACTTATCAATTAAATCTATGCTTATCTAATATCTTTACCTGTAAACATGTTTATAAGAATTTTCTTATATATAATATTGAGAAATATATATTTCTCAAATATGTGTGAAATATGGTGGATATATTTTTGATATGCTAATAAGATTTACAATATATCCATTAATTATTTGCCTAGCATAAAACATGTTTATACAGTATTAAAACCGATATAATGATATACAAGACGCCGATATATTATTTGTAGATTAATGAATTAAAGGTTTACTTTGGACTTACTCCAAAAACAAAATCTCCTTAATTAAGTACTTTTAATTTGTTTATCATTAAACATACAAATAAACTAATTATTAATATGCGAATAGGTAAAATATATGTAACTGTAACGAACTTCTTAAATTACATACACATTGGTTTGTATACAGATCAATCTTATCAATTAATAACTGTCAATAAATCATTTTCACCATTTTCAAATGCAATAGATAATATTACGTACGTTTTTCGGTAGTTATGTCGTTTTTAAACGTCGGTACTTTACAGAAATCGTGTAAAAATTATTAGAATTATTACTGCGGAATATCATAGGTGACATGTTACTGTAGAAGTGTCATATTACCAAGATGTTTTCTAAAGACGTTAATAGATGGCGATAAGTAACATTTCTGCATATGACTATACTGCATATATTCAAGATTATAATAATCTTGATTTATAAATATTGGTGATGTTTCTTAATATTTTTCATTAAAAATCAATTTACTTAATTAATTTATACATATATACATACATATTATCATTTTTATAGACTAATAATAACTATATGATATAACATTTTGTTGATTATTATAATTACATGTCAGATTGTGGTAGCATTAGTTTGCTGCTATTACTATTAATATTCAATGCATTAATCAATAATCAAATGTTTAGACGATGACTAGGATAATTCAAATACGGTATGAAAGCAGCTGAGATGAATAACTCATATAAAGCTTAACTGATAATATTACAAGCAGTTGAAATCTTCATAAACATTAATAAAATAATGTGATTTGCTGAAAATTTCAGGTTTTTGTTTAAGAATAAATACCCACCGATCACTGTCGCTGTTTGCTGAGTCTGGTCGGGTATCCAACAGCGTGTTGAGTGAACTGGCAATGTCTTCGTCCGCTTCAGAGTTGGCAGTGCTGACCGCTCCACCAAGGCTATTTTGAAGTTGAAGCTGATCCTCGCTTCGGCTTGTTCTCACGAAGCTGTTCGCGGCGTAGGCATCTTGTGGAGAATGCTGCTGAACGCAAACGAATAGATCAACACGTTCGCCCTGGGATAATATACAATTACCTGTAAGGGTGGGTGGTCCTTTCTGCTGCCACCCACTGGTGAGGTGTGGGCAGAATTCGGTCCGGACGAACGGCCGCTTCGACCCAGTTCGGTCTCGTTCGGACTGTTTGGCACTGAATTGTACTGAGATGGCTGATGGCGTAAATGGTGTGCATGACTGTTATGGTATCTGGAGTGATCCGCCTATAAATAAGAACGTTGAAACACTTATTTAAAGTATATTAGTTTAAACATTGATGATTTTCGCACCTAAATCATACCTATGGTGATTTTTGGTAACAATCAAAGTAACAAATAAAACCAAAACCATCAAACAAAAAAGTTCAAGTGAAAACAATTAAAGTATTAATCAGCAGGCAATCTATAAGTAGTAAGTAACATTTTTAAAAGATATTTTTATATTTAATATCAGAATTATTGAGTATTAGCTTGTGTATTATATTAGGAATTCAAGTTACCCTCCAACTATATTGGTTAAATTTAAACGAAAATGAAACGATTCAACAAATAAATCAAAAATTTTAAATGAAGGTGTTTATACTATCTAGAAATAGTTATTATAACACCATCTATAAAGAGATATGTGATATATTTATAAAATAATTTCATTCAATACTATGATTATTGATTATTGATTAAGGTATTAATTATCTAGATATCTTTATTATAAAGTGGTAGCTGAAATATTTAAACGATCTTTTAATTTGATTATTAGTTATAAAAGTTAATCCAAGTATATCATAAATTAAATTCAGAAATTATTTTATTTTAATATATCAAATTTTATAATATATTACATTATCTTTAATCCATTTAAATAATGTAGCTAAATTTACTTCGGAAATAAATTAATTAAGAAATCTGGTTATCCAGATATGCCCTTGTATAAAAGAGGACTAGAATTTCAAATGAATTAACATAAAAGTTTTGAAATAATCGTTTTTATTATTTTTTCCCATCTAAATACTACAAATATTGACAGTTGATTTGACTGAATAATTTCAATTCTTTCAGAATTTCGAAGAGCACAAAGTAAAAGCCTTTACATTATCTATAATAATATGCATATTTAAATAAACTTTTTTATGTTTTCTTTAAACTAAATACTACAATTATTGGTTTTATTTGGTATTGTAAATGATTCTGTAAACAAGAACTTAGTTTACAGCACCAGTTTACCTATAAGTAAAATTACTAATCTGATTGCTCGAGACACAATTTATCAACAGGTTATTTGTTAAATGACAACAGTACATAATGCTTGATTGTATTGTATTTTCTTATAATGTGACTGTTTTATACAATGATCTTATGTATAGTATAAACAGTGTTTTAGAATAACATATATTAATGGTGAATAGTGTTTTAATACAGAGTGTAAGCAATGTGAGTGAATTTAATCAAAGTATTTCGTTATTATGACAATATTTATCGATTAATATAAACATATAAATTTTTCATTCAATTAATGCAGGAAGATTCACTTCATTCAAAAATGCATATATATCATCCTTGAAAATGGACAGTTTCAATTAAACATTTAATTTATCCATCAGTATTTCACACTGGATTGATGTTACAAAATTCACTTCATTAAAATGTAATAATGAATATCAACTCATCATTCCAGTATTTTAAAATTAACCTTCATAATAGTGTCTTAACTCCGACAGTGAACAGCTTCAATCGAAGTATTTTATCTGTATAGCACAACATTTAATTTATCGATTTTACATTACATATTGGAGTGATGTAAGAAGATTTACTTTATTAGGGATGTAATAAAATACTCTGATACTCCATTCCAATATTTTAAAACCATGTTTCATAATAAACTGTGTTATTTAAGGTTGATTGCATCAATTTTCTTTTCACACCACAATACACGGATAGTTTCAATTTACGTTGCAGAACAATAAAATGCTGATTGGCCTAACCTTTTTCTGTTGTTTGGGCACGATAGTACCCGCTTGAGGCACCCTGGAAATATTCAAAATGTGTTCCCCGGTCATCATGTAGGCTTCGAATTTGGGCGCGCCGCCCTTGGGGGTGGCCAGGTCGCCCTGAAGACGTTCGTGGTGTTCGACCAGGAGCGGTTCGTGTTCCGGCGGCAGACGTCCGTTGGTGGCGGCGTGTCGTCCATGGTGGGCCCGGTGTACGCCCGGCTCGGGGCGGGATCTGCCGCCCCCGGGTGGTGAACGGTCGCGGACGGCCGCGCCTCCGCCTCCCGCCGACTGCAAGTGCTTTCGAACGGTGGATTTAATCTTTGGATCTGTCAAACGAAGAACAAGAAAAATCAGCACGAGTTTACCAGTACCAAACTCTATTTCTACGGTTCGCCGTTATCACGGATCGTGTTTTTCTTCGATATAATTCTGACGAAAGCGTTGTGTCACAGATAACGGAGAGAAAACATTTAAAACAAATTGATTTGATTTATATTTCGGGAATATAAACATAATTTATTTCATAATATGTTTAATGACATAAAAATACATAATCATACAAATAAGCATAGAAACTGAAATATTAGGAGAATGAAAAAGTATTCCAGGTTTTTTGTTGTATCTTGTTGATGCATATTTAAATGACTGTTTAATTAACATCATTCGACTTAAATATTAATTTTCACATTTCACATAGTTCAAAAATAACAGAGAACTCACGTCACCAAGATGTTTAATGTATTGCCTATTGCAATTTATAAATTCGTTTTAAGATCTTCTTAAGACAATATTTTCCTTCTTGTTTTATTGTAGTTAAAAAAAGGAGATACAATGTTATCTGATAAGTTCGAACCTGTAAAGGAATCAGCCTATAAAAGTCAAACGTCTGCAACATTCTTCAAAATATTGTTTTTAGCGCTTTGCTTATTTTATTTATATGCATTAGATGTATTATTTTATTGAGATTAGAATTTTGTTATATGTCAAAGCCAAAATGAACTAACACTCACTGTCGAACATCAATTCAGATGACGTGAGTTCGCTGCTTTATTGAACGGACTATATATACTGATCAATTTATAACATGTGGTGGTGAAAAAATTGATTATAATCCAGAATGAAATATTATGATATATATGGACGATGACAAATTATCAATTTACAATTAATTATCTAGTCTATTGTACTAAAACTGATGCAGTTTTCTAAAATATACTGACAATGAGCCTTAGTCAATCCTAAAGAATATTTTGTTATTTCATGACATCGGGCATACCATGTCTCATGGTACATCACATGCCTTTAAGAGATTTAAAAAAATGAATGAGTTGGATAGAATTTTACCCCATCCACCATATAGTCCAGATACTTCCCCATTAACTTTAAGGAAGAAATATGCTGTTTCAAAGAAGATAATAATAAGAAGATTGAAATCTAACATTTTCCATTGTGGATTTTCACGACTTTGGAAATATCTTATTTCCAAATGAGATCAAATAAGTTATATTTGAAGAATTTTGTAATGTTTTATATGTTTGTAATGTTTTTAAGTGCTTGTATGTCTCCTGATCATTTAACATTTTAAAAAACCTTTATTAAGAAAAAAATGGTAAAATATGTATTAATCAACATATTATTACATCATATGCTATAATTACTTCCCATTTTTCTGATAACATGGCGATAGCGTATGGTTTAGTAGTCATGCAATCTATCAATTTTTGCACTTTTTCAGCGTTTTGAAACAGCCCTTGCGTCTGTTACTCGTTATTGCTGACCTGTTTTGCAATAATAAGTCGTTCAATTTGTTCAACTGACATGCGCAGATATCTGCAATAAAAGTTTGTTTCGGTTTTGGCAGCGCGTTATACACTACACTTGCTGATCCCACTATATGCACAGCAAAGATCATGAATATTCCATGGTATGATCCCCTGGACTTTTTAAGTTTGGAATTGTTGTAGTAGATCCACTCTTCATAGCCAGTCACAATACACCATCGAAAACTCTTCATTTTTTGATTGGCAAGTAACGAAACAGCGATGTTAAAATGGTTTGAAATGATATTGTCGGTCAATTCATTAGTCATTTCTTCCTCCTTTTGAATTTATCTCATCGTATGTAAATGTTTGAAATCAGCTACTAAGTTGTTTGAAAGTTCCTTAAAAGTTGGATTTTCGATCAATAAAACCGACAATAGGTACATGAAGAAGCAGCGTCACTACATATTTCTAAAAATATTTGATGGGACTCGATGAGCGGTGTGAGTCGATCTGAAGAAGTGGTAATCATAAGTCTAGTGAATATGGTGGGTGCCGCACAACTTCTCATTCGAACTGCGCGTGTGTATCCTTCACTCCTCTTGGAACGTATGGCGTAAATAAATACTTCACTCTAGACCTTGCCGATCTCACGTAGAGACTGAGATATGATGAGGTACGATAATTTAATAAATAATTTTCTAAAAGCGTTTGATGAGATTCGGCAGCAGATTTTTTCATATCAAAGAACAAAAGACACAAATGTCGATATTGATATTTTGAACGTCCGATATTAGCATAGTTTAGATTAAATGATTACATTAAGTCGAAAATTGTTATTTTATGTAGAGAAATGTAAAAAAACAATGAATTAAATAGTTGTTTACCTCGTATTTTCACCAGTAGATATCGCTGATCGAAATATATGCATTATGCACCAAATATATTAAACAAAGGATTACTTTTTCACCTACCTTACATCAATTTAATATATAAGAGGTGATTGAAAAAATAAGTTGTAATAAAAAAGTCTAAGTTGTAGTTACTATTAAAATCTGACATTTCATGTATTTTAAGGTACAAAGAAATACTTTTGTATGTATTGTTTTCACTAAATTACCTAAATTCAAAAAATATATTCAGTATTATAAAATAGTACTCAAAATATTACAGTAACTACTACTAAAAATTGAATATAAGCATTAAAATAATCTAGACAACTTCGAAGGAACATTCACCAAATCATCAAAATTATAAGGAAGAAAACTACATTATCTTAAGTATGCAAATGCCTAAGATTCGTCGATGTTTAAGGCATTTGCATAGACTTAAAATGTTCGATTTGTAAGCTGTTGATCAAAGCCGAAACGAATAAGAATAAGAAGCTACAAAATGTTGATGATGAATATTATTTCGGGGCTTACCGCGTTTAATTTTTAGTGTTACGGGATCGGATGACAATCGCAGACATTTTAGAACTGAAAAGGTAAAAAATGGGTGTTAGATTCGCCTGGCGTAAAGTCGAAGGTGATCTTAGTGGACCGATGATTCGGATCGTGTATGAGACAGATGAGCGTCGACTGAAATCCACACTTGATTTAAACGCCGATCGATAGGTTCCGGCGTTCAGTCACAGATGGCAACGTCGTGTAGCGGTGACAGTTCCCCCACGTTGGGTTTATAACAAGTTTCTTATCATTAATTATATTGCCTTGGTAATGTCGTTTAGTCTGAGGGTGGATTAACTTGAAATTTATTCGTATCACTGATTGCTTGATAGGATGTAAAATAATTCAGGTTTTTTCTCAGGCTTCAGAAAAAAAGCCATATATCGGGTGTTTCGGTAATTACTTTCGGGTTTGTGTAAGATATTTCCTTAGATATAAGTATGCATTGTTCTGATTTGATATATATAATATAATCTATTCAAAGTTATTTTGTATATACGTCATCTAAACTTGTGACGTCAAAACGTCGCAATGTTGATCAACTCTGAGTTTTAGTTCAGTTTGGCTTTGACATACAACAAAATTTTATTCTAAATAAAATAATTGAACAAAAATGTTATCAAATATAATTTATTTTAACATTATAGTACATCTAAGAACCACAGTTAATTATACAGCGACAATAGTTTATAGGTTAGAGTTATAACCTCTTATAGAATTTTGCATACGTCTGACAACCGGACAACCTTGACAGTTTACGTGTTCGAACTAATAACACTAATCATAATTGTCTGATTCTAAAACGAATTTTTAAAAAAACTTTGAATAGATTATCTGTCATTTTAATCTACCAACATTAGCATCACAACGTAAGTTATGTTCCGCTAAAATAACAGCGTAAAAGATTTATAATTTTTATTGTTAAAATATCGAATTATGGGTCTAAAAACCTACATTTGTGACATGCATCACTTTTCTTGTTTCATGAAAAAAAAAAAAGAAGCATCCGAAAGTCATCGTTTGCGCAAAAGCTCAAGCAATTCAAGACAGAAAACATCTTGGTAGACGGAAAATGTTTGAAGAGGCGAAATTGTAGGAGTTATTGGATGAAGATCCAATACAAACTCAAAAACAATTGACAGAAAAGTGGAATTTTAGGCTAATTCCAATTTGTGACCGATTACAAGCGATGGGAGAGATCCAAGAGATGAAAAA
The DNA here is from genome assembly GCF_030347505.1 of Rhynchophorus ferrugineus. Classification (NCBI taxonomy): domain Eukaryota; kingdom Metazoa; phylum Arthropoda; class Insecta; order Coleoptera; family Curculionidae; genus Rhynchophorus; species Rhynchophorus ferrugineus. Next base: position 79,854,012 of record NW_027472580.1, on the reverse strand, counting down.
ATGGATTGAATGGCCACGTGAATTGAATGATAAACAATTAGAAAAACAAAGAATCGTCAATGAAATGCTGTTTCAAAGGTATGCAAGGAAGTCGTTTCTGTATCGAATAGTGACGGGCGATATTTTTTTAGATTTGTCTAAAAAATCTCAAACTAAAAAATCATGGTTATAACCCTGTGAAACCGGTACATCGACAAGGCAAAATTGCCATCGTAAGACCATGCTCTGTATAGTTGAAACTGTTGAAACCTGAAGAAACAGTTAATACTAATCGCTAAATTTGAACTGTGGTTTGATCGAACGGTAACGCGTCTCATACAGCCAACAAAACTAGTCAAAGCGTTGAAACCACTTGGATGGGAAGTTTTATCGCAACCATCGTACTCTCCTGACCTAGCCCCATCCGCCTACTACCTTTTCACATCGATGAGTACGCGCTTTCTCGCGAGGAGCATTTGGCTTATCTCAAGGGAGAAACTGTTCTTTTCGAATGACATCCATACATTGGCTGAAAGATGTGCAAAATGTATAGAATCAAATGGCTGATACTTTGAATGAATACATATTAACTCTAACTATCCATTTTGTTTATTGTCTTTATTATTTTCTTTGTTGAAAAAACGCAAAGGAATCACCGACACACCTCTAACAAATAACAAATGGCGTTACTAGATTGTTTAATTAGTATTTGTAGCATCAACGTCCATAGTCTATTGAAAGTTTTTTCGTACATACGTCATAAATATGTTTAATGTATCGCCTGTCGTAATTTCTAAGTTCGTTTGAGAATCAGACAATATTTTCCTTCTCATTTTATTCTAATTAAAAAGAGACATAATGCTGTTTGATTAATTCAAAGGCGTCAACGAATGAGCCTCTCAAAGTTGTCTTGTTGTCAGACCTATGCAAAATTCTTGAAAGCAATAGTGATAAGAGGTTACAACTCTAACCTATAAACTATTATGGCTGTATTATTAACCGTAGTTTTTAGATGTACTATAATGTTAAAATAAATTATATATGGTAACATTTTTATTCAATTATTTTATTTATATTAGAATTTTGCTGTATGTCAAAGCCAAACCGAACTAAAACTCAGAGTTGATGTGGCAACATTGCGACGTTTTGACGTCACAAATTTAGATGACGTATGTACAAAATAATTTTTAATACACTATATGTAGGCTATTTTGAATATGATTAAAAGGATTTTATGGGTCATTTTATTATTATGGTTGAAACTTGCGGGAAAACCATACTTTTAAATCAAAACAAGGGGCTCAGGAGCGTTATGATGTCAATTCTTTCGATCTGAAGCGATTTCGTTTTGAAAAATTGGTCAAGAAAGCACTTTCGAAGGGTGCAGAAGGAATTTTGTTGTTGGTTTATCTCCAGATTTGTAAAACAATAAACTCAGATTAATATTGCAATATTTTGGAATAATTGAATACAAAAAGGGCTAAAAAAGTGAGTCAAAGTACGATTTGTTTCAATATCCATCTTATTTACACTCTCCTGACATTTGGCCCTTCTTACACCTTAAAAATCCATCATGGAAAACTATTTTCTTTAAATGAAAATGCAATAAGAGAGAAAAATTACATTGTAAAATAAAGTAGTTTTTATAAGGAAAAATCAGTTTTTACATTTCTGTTTTATGTCTGCGAATGAATACAGTTGATACGCAGTTAAAGCGGGCGATTGTTTTATCTTCTACATAATTTTATTTTAACTTCAAATCTTCAAACACACAAGAAAGTTGTATTTGTTTGAACTCCTGACTCTATCTTGTATTATTGAGCTACCATCATCTAGAGCTACCTAACCTTTTTAAGAATCGGACCAAAAATTATTGAATATCGAAAATTTATATTTTAATTACTTTTGATATTTTTCAACTAAGCAGGAATTTTAAAACTTATATACGCGAGGGCGTCTGTGGTTCACTAAGTTTACTTTGTGAACTTTATGAGATTTAAATACCTTACCCAATAGTTAGTCAATTTTTGTAATAAATAACAAAGAACAATTATCTCTGAAGATGCCACAATGGAATTCTTTCACAAAATATTCGAACTCCGATTATTACATGTATTGTATGTATTTTCACTTTTATGAAGCGAGAAAAAATAGTAGAAGAGCTTTAAAAGATCAATTTCTTAGCACCCGAAACAAACTGTTGCAAGAAAAATGATGGACGATTGATTTTCTGATATAAACTCTAACATAATCGGTAATATATAACCGATCAAAAGTTTGAAAACAATAAGGTAATTAAAAAAACTACAATAAAACACACTTCATACAACAACACGCTTAAACACACAATTACACTCTATTCTGAATCAAATATTAAATTAACATTTAATTAAAGTTAGTTAATATATTTAGTAAGAATATATTTTGGCCTTGTCAAAATAGAAACCATTATTTTCAATTACTTTGTCACAAATGTTACTCATTCTTTTCATTAACTTATTTGAATGTTTGTGCGTCAGTGTCTTTCATTCATTTTTTATTCCCACACTTGTGGTGATCTCGACAGGCATCGATTCTTCAGTTTTCTATCAAGTTCGTTCGATACTAGTTCGATTAGAGATATCTATCGATTGTGATGGGCGTGTCATTATTTACAAAATTTCTTGTGTTCGTTTTTTACTTTAGAAACCCCTGACATAATTTGTCAGAGAAAACTAGTCAAACAAAACTTCGGTAATTAGATTCACCTTTTCAGACAGCCTTTTGTAAATTAGTTTTCCATCAATTTTAAGCATTTGGCCGGTCTTATTGTTACCAAAACGTCCCCAAATCATCAACATTCCAGCACCAATATGATGTTATATATATATATATATATATATATAACTGTTGTATATATATATATATATATATATATATATATATATATATATATATATATATATATATATATATATATATACAACAGTGTGTATACTGCAAGCTTCTGTTCGTTTCTGCATTTTCGTCTTCAAGCACGTTCGTCTTTTGATCGACGCTCAAAAACACGTTTATTAGATTATTATATAAAATTTGCCCATTGCTTATGAGTATTGGTTCTCGTCTATAGTTTTTTTTGGCTGCTACGGACACTCTCACGCCAGGAGACAGTAAATGCCTCTTTACAGTAGTTGAAACTGGCTTTTTCTCGTGTTTGATTTAAAGTATTGGTAATTTGAAACATTTGATAACAGTAAGAAACTCAATTTCTTACTTTGTTGTAGATTTAGAATAGTTTTTTTGTTATAGTTTAATTTCCTTTCTCCGTTTCCAGCTAGGGTTAATCTAAACTGGACCTACTGCTTAACGTGGGTTCTGAATCACGGTCCTCAAGGCCAACACCGATTGGCGAGTGACCAATTTAGAGATCATTCCAGAAGACATCCGATATTACCCTGCCTGTTTACTGTGGTGACTGGGATTATTTTCCTTGTCGGATTTTACACTCTTCTCTTTGGACAATCATAATTTTAAAGAATCATAAATTTACGATCAGGCCTCCCTTGATTCTATATAAAAACACGCATGGGAAACGCAACACCAGAGTGAAAAATAAAACAAAATATATTTGAACTAATTAGTAATTTAGTATGAGAAATAACAGAGGATTTTTGTAAAAATAGTACTAATAGCTGAAAGTAAATTTCCCATATATGTTGAATGCTATCCGAAACATATGTTAATAACGGGAGATAAAGCTTATCGAAATATCAGTTATCAAACATAATTTTTAATAAATATTTATAACGGATTATAATAGTTGAAAAAGAAAACAAAAATAATCATGTTATTTCCAGTGATGATTATCATACAAAAACAGTTTTTGGAACTATATAAACATTTAAATCAGATTCTTCGGATTCGATAACATTTACCATTATTTTATATAAAACTAAGCCAACATGTTGCAATTGTAAATATATTTTTTTCGAAATTTCAAAGTATCATTTTGAACGCATTTCAAAACCCATTTTATGCGTCGCTTTCCATTCCCATAATCTCAAGTTTTTTCAACATTCCCTAGGATAAAAGGGCAAGCTGAACGATTTTTCTGGGATAATCATCCAGAGTTCTTTAAACCCGTCGGTTTAACACCTTACTCTGAGACAATATAGACCAAATTCCTTGGGAAAATAAAGTTCTCTTCTAGGGATAAATATTTTTTGTTTTCCAGAGAAATAACAAGCATTTACATAATATGAATATATCTGTTGAATGCGAAGAATTCCTTTATACTGGTCGAGTTGTTTAACTATTCAACGAATTAAAAGCCATTTAAGAAGTCTTTATTTGCCTGGAAAGGCCGCGTTATCCGTGATAATGTTACAAGTCACGAAACTATAGAAAAGCTGACTAATGGGAATGGAAAGTTATCGTACGATATGATTTCTTTCACTAATTTACATTAGTTAAATTATTCAAAAATCATTTATAACTCATATTCGTACCAAAATAGCATATTAAGCTATTTTTAAAACAATAAGACAAACGTAATGAAAGCACGAGATACGAAAATACAATACAGAAAAAAAACTATTTTATTCAGTTTGACATTACACCACAACTAAAAGGAAACATTGTATTGCATAGTCGATCTCATATTTCAACATTTTTTTGTTGTTATACTATCAATAGGATCATGGAAATATATTAACACAATATTGTTTTTCTGAACTAATTTGGATTTAATAAGAATTATTTAAAAAAATTCTACTTGGATATTGTAATGTTAACAACTAAATTAAAAAGATTATAATTACTGGTGCATATTAATTGAACCATATTCTTATAAACATTTCTATTAAATAAAAGCAAATGTCAATTTAAAGAAGGCTTTCGAAAAAACGTCAAAAAATAATATGCAACAATTGTCTAAATAGTCTATTTATCTAAACTGACTTCCGTTTGATGTAAAAATATTATAGTTGAATTGAAGGGAAATATTGTAAATAAAAATCAACCGTTGGTGTTCGAAATGTAGTAAAAAATGTTATTCTACAGTTTAAATGAAGTAAAAATATTCAGGCAAAAGTCTAAACTGGTTATGATTTATTTACAAGATGAACTTGTTTTTGGTGTAAAAAAGATCGTCAAAGTGTAATAAAGATCGCTAGAAATAGCTGAAAAAGTAACCACATGCGATTAGTAAATTAGTTTAAAAGGATAATTGTTTGTATTTAAAATAAAAGGGACTCCAATTGGTATATACAAGGAAGGCAATGTCAATGGAGTGACGTATTCATGTAGTAGAACTAGCTGAATATAAAAGAAGACAAACTGCTTTAAAATTATGGGGACATCCTCAATCCGTTGCAATGGGAAAAATAATTGCTGTTTTTTCTTAACATGACTCAATTTTTAAATTTCTTGATGATATATTTTATTTTCTTCTTCATTTTATTTATATTCTTTCATTTTCAAGAAATAGTGGCGGCATATAAAAGGAAAAATCAACAGGAATGCGAAAATTATAGAGGATGAGCGACGGTACCTCAGAGAAGACTACGCGAAGAGACAAGGAATATTGAAAACAGGAAATTATCAGTTGATAATAGCTGCAGAGTAAAACATGGATCTAACCTACATTAAGAAGATTAACCGCTATTCGGGTATGCAGGATTTTTATATATATATATATATATATATATATATATATATATATATATATATATATATTCTCTTTTTATGGTTAGATATTTACTCAACAGATCACGCAGTTATTTTATTTAATATTACAATAGGTAGACCAAGTAAAGGTGCCAAGTATGAAGAAAAATAGGAATAAAGAAACAATGATTGAAAATAAGAAGCGCTTCAGGTCCCGGGGTCCGCTCCATAGCCTAGGTGATTTGACAAATATTCTAATTAAACTAGAACAACAAAGAATTATTTTCCGCGCCGAGAATCGAACCCGCGACCCCCAATTAGGAGCTATACACTTTAACAATTCAACCATAGAAGCCATTGTTTACAATATTCCTACGACATCTTATATGCTATAGTTAGTGCTTAAAAAGCAAACTGAATGGCTTTTGCATTGAACAACTTCCGATTTTCCGTTATATCAACTCAGCAATAACTATCCGATTATTTTTAATAAAAAAATAATTTTGAAAATCGGTCCATAATTGACGGAGAAATCGGCGAACATACATTAAAGAATATATATATATATATATATATATATATATATATATATATATATATATATATATATATATATATATATACAGCCGAACATAGAACCTCCTCCTTTTTCGAAGTCGGTTAAAAATATGTATAAAGTAATAGAGCCATACTATTATGAACAAAACAGAACATTGAAGAAGATATAGTAGGAAAATAGATAACAGTAACAGATATAGTAGGAATATATAGTAAAAATAAAGCAGCAGGTAGTTAGTGGCAAGTCCTACACTAGCATTGAGAAGTAATTAAAATATGTTACAAATATAATTATCGAATGGATGATAGCAGTAAAAGTAAAAACTGGAAGACTAAAGTAGATATAGATGTGATGAACATGATTTGTTAGAAAGAGTAATGATAGAAGACAAGACACGAAAATAAGTGTACGACAACGGAGCATGGAGGAATTAATGTGTATTAAAAAATAAAAATAGACAGAGACTGATACACTCCACAGGATCTAGAAAGCATCTCTAGAACCGGTGATAAACCTTCATGGAATATTAACAAGCTTATTAGCAAAGATTGTAGGAATTGTAAAACTATTAGTAGAACTATGTATGCCAATGAAGAGAATTCATCTAGGAATCTATTGGTTCAATTAATAGGCGCCATACCTATTTCAAACAATTTCTTTTAAAAATTATTGTAACTGAACTAAATATTTAGTTCTCAATATTATATAGAAGAATCAACCAAATATATCAAAATTAATTCTGAAATACAAAATACCTTTTTACATTTCTCTGACCGAATTTATATTTGACAGAGCTCACACCATACACCTCGGTACAAATTATACTTAATATGATATAAATCTGTTATTATATAATACAAATATGTTATTTATGCAATGATATCAATGTTGCTCTCGCTACCCCCAACATGGTTACGATTAATTTAGTGTGGATTTCAATCTGACGTGACGTGAAGGATTTTATCGTATTAAACTAAGAAAGCCCACTAACAACACTCTTCAAACTCCCAATAGTTTATTAATAACAGCTATTAATCACGAAGAAAGCATAAAAATGAGCTGGATTTCGGCGAACTTTACTTACCTTCTCTGGTACTATACTTAATTACATCGATTTCGTTTACTTTTAGTATCACATCTCCCACTTCGACCTGGAAAAGAGAAAAAACGATTTAAATAACGTAATTTTATTCATTTTATTGTGGATAAAGTTGTGTATACGATATTAAAATGTTTTGATTTTTTAATTAATTATATCTTACATTAGATATGCTTAGTACAATCTTCATTTACACATTAATTTATTACTACTGGTCGGCTGTACTGCGTTAATACACAAGTAAGGTCAGTGCAGGATTAATACATCAGTATGTATTTACCAAATCAATATAAAACTAATCTATTTAAGCTAATGCCACAAAAGAGTTCAAAGAGCTAATAAATAAGGAACAAAATCAAGGAATTCAAAACTATTTAGAAAACTTAACGCCAGCTGATGCAACGGAATATTCTCTCTGGAAATTAACCAAAAAAAAAACCTCAACAACATACCTGGGCTGGGGAATGGGCGAGGAAATGATCTACTACATGTCAGGATAGTTATATTATATAACTGAAATCATATAATAATATTTATTGCCAACGGGCAGATTGTTGACGTTCTAGGAGATTAATAAAAAAATATATTTAAGCTAAAGTTAAAAATACACTTATACACTAAACAATTTAGTGTAGTTTGGTTCGCTTCTGATTTCCTGCGCGTTGTCCAGTAGCTGTATTGCTTCCACGTTGCTGTGATTTAATTGCACCCCATAGGTCCAAATAGGCTTTATGATTGACTGATAAACCAATGTCTTTGATTTTAGGTCAAGTTGAGAGTATCTTCCGACTAACCAGTACAGTTGCTTGACTTTGAGCCTAATCTGATCTGCTTTTTGTCGAACATGATGATTCCAACTCAACCTACCATCGAGATATATTCCGTATTAAGTATTTAGCTGATTGTGCTTGAGTAATCGGACATCAATGCTTTGAAATATATATTGTGTGTGCTTCTATATATTCCACTTTAAAAGGGCTTTTATTATATCGATAAACATTTGCATATATTATAATGAAAATATTTTCCATCATTTCCTGCAAATTATCTCTATCTTATGCAGGCAATATGATGACACCCTGTTAAAAGAACGATGTTGGTTTGATAGCGATACAATCATTTATTCATTTTCAAACTTCATCCATCACAACTGCTGCTCAACAACAGGTGGCTGAGCATTGTCACGCAACGGGATGACTCTGCATCTCTTACCCCCTATTTCTTTTTTGCACCAATACGTTGTTCAGTTTGTTCAATTGATGTCAGTAGACATTTGCAGTAACAGTTTCATTCGGCTTCAACAGCCTGTACTACACAACATTTATTTGATTTTACCTTGCTAAGTACAGCCTTGCTAAGACTTTTATAGCCGTGAATATTCAGCTTCGGCCTCGACATGGATGTCTTCCAATCATCACTTTTACTCTTGGTTTTGTCGTAGTAGATCACTTTTAATTATCAGTCACAACACGCTACAGAAAACTCCGTTTTTTGCCTGGTAAGCGATGTTGAAATAGTTCAAAATGGCTTTTTTAGTGAATTAGTATGGTGGCCATTTTCCCTCCCTGTCTTGCAGGCCTTTCTTTGTTATTGATATCAAAATCACCATTTATCAAAAATAAAATCGACAATTGATATAACTTTCTATATATTCTCTATATGTTTCTAAAAGTGTTTCATAGGTTTCAGCAACAGACAAATTAGATAACAAAAGTAATTAATGTAAAGAATGCAAATTTGAGCACTCCACTCTGCATTGTAGTGTTTTTTGAGATGTACAGTATGGAGCGTCATTTTGCACAAATGACGAATCGTTTGCATCCATACCTTGTAGTTTAGCTCAAAAACTGGATACCATACCAGGATAGCAATATTCCTTATTGCTAGCTGCTACTTTATCACATATTAATAAAGGTTTTAATATACTAGACAAATGATACGTCTATTGAAGCTATAAAAGAGCTATCTATTTTCAGATATCTCTAAGAATGGCAGTATTGATCAGTTATGGATGCGAGTCAGTGGTCATGATTACAATATCCATAGAAATAAATGATAGTCCGAAGAGGCAATACATGGAGAATACTACGGATTTTTATCTATATGAATAAATGATCTCAGAGCTTCCTTTTTTTGGTTTACTCATAGTAAAAATATTAATCGCATAATAAAAACACAAACATTTACTGATACCATAATTTCTTTGTAGAAATTACACAATCAAAAAATATTTGCAAAATATATTAACAGTAATACTTGTCATACACGCATATTAATAAAAAGTTATTAAAATAAAAAGTAGTTCTACATTCACTAAACTATAAAAATTACAAGGAAAAAGAACAGAACAATTGACACTATATTAACAGATCAATTGAAAAGTCCCCCGCTTGACACATAGATGGCGCTACTAGAACTAAATCAATATGTTTTTAGTTAGCCCTAACTATCAAAAGATGCGTGTATCCAAGTGTATCATCAAGTATTGGTATGCTAAGTTTAGACATGGTGAAATTAGCACCGAAGACGGTGAACACAGTGGACGCCCAAAAGAGGTTGTTACCGACGAAAACATTTAAAAAATCTATAAAATGATTTTGAGTGACCGTAAATTGAAACTGAATAAAATAGCAGACAGTCTAAAAGATATCAATTGAACGTGTACATCATACCATTCACGAATATTTGGGTATGAGAAAGCTTTCTGCAAAGTGGGTGCCGCGCGAGGCCACTTTTGATCAAAAACAACAAGTTGGTGATTCGGAGCAGTGTTTGAAGATGATCAAGCGTAATGAACCCGAGTTTTTTGCGTCGATATGTGACAATGGATGAAACACGGCTCCATCATTTTACTAAGAAGTCCAATCAACAGTCATCCGAGTAGACTGCGCACGATGAAACCGCTCCAAAGCGTGGGAAAACGCAACAGTCGGCTGGCAAGGTTATGGCGTCTGTATTTTGGGATGCACATGGAATAATTTTCATTAACTACCTTGAAAAAGGCAGCACCATCAACAGCGACTATTACATAGCGTTATTGGATCGTTTGAAGGACGAAATCGCCGAAAAACGGCAGCATTTGAACAAAAAGAAAGTGCTGCTTCACCAAGACAATGCACCGTGTCAAAGATACATGAATTGGTCTTCAAATTGCTTCCCCATCCACCGCATTCTCCAGATCTGGCCCCCAGCGACTATTTCCTGTTCTCAGATCTCAAAAGAATGCTCGCTGGGAGGAAATTTTCGTCGAATGAAGAGGTGATCGACGAAACTGATGCCTACTTTGAAGCAAAAGACAAATCGTACTACAAAAATGATATCGAAAAGTTGGAGGGTAGCTATAATCTGTGTATCACCCTTGAAGGGAATTATATTGAATAAAAAAAAAACTAATTTTGCAAAAAAAATGTTTTACTACAGTAGGCCGGGGACTTTTCAATTGACCTGATATATTCCCCAAAAAAGATACGCTGTGATTCATTTAAAAATATCTGCAGATGATACATTTAGGATAGATCAATAATAATATTACTTATTATATGACTTTAAGGGAATTAAATATTTAGCTAGATCTCGATTATTTTATTTGTTTTAGTTTTAAGGTCGATTTCTAGAAAAAACTGTATTCGATAATCTTATAATTGATCGATAAGTGACGTTAATAATTTATAACATCAAACTGTCAAATATAAAACGTATTTGATAATGAATTTTTTATTGCATGTCCATAAAAGATATTTCTCTAAGCTCCTCTTATCCTACGTTTTTCTTTCATACTAATGCGATAATTTTTTGATTTATAAGATTTGGCCTTAATATTTTTCATTAATTTTGGACAAAATATGGTGTTACATCAATAAAAGCTCATGAAATGAAAGATAATAAATGAATGAAACAGAATCAATATGTTTTTTGATTAAATGATTAAATATTAATCTTTTCTGAATTTTAACTATCTTTTATAATCATAAAATTGATATTATTAAGCTTATAAATTAATTTTAAAGGTTTTTAATTTCAAAATTTTTTGTGAGTAATCGGTACTAATTTTATTCAAAGTATCGTCAATTGATAGCTGCTACTTTTTTCCATCTTTCAGGTAATTTATGGATTCCATCTCGAAAGAACGATGTATCTTCGAGGCTATCCACGAATCAACCCATTTTTTGATATAAGTGAAGCGCTGCTCAGACAGGTCAACTCGATCAAATAAATTGTAATTAAATGCGCCTTATTCAAAGAAAGTAAATACTATTAATACAATTGTAGTAACAATGTCTAATTGACTATTTTTTCCCTAAAACTGTTGTTAATTTTTAATGTACAACTGATTTACAAATTATACATTGATGATTGATGATGCAATTTGCATTGATATGCAAATTAAAATGATCACTTATGCTGTTTATCAAACGTTCTATTAAGTTTTTCCCATAGTATGAGTAATTCGTTACTGATGGTAGCGGTTTGTCTTTTCTTCCATGTATATTATGTGTAAAAGATATCAACGGTTTCATTCGAAAATAATTATATTATTTATCACTTAGTTCATTGATATAATTAACACTGCAAATAAGGTATATGAATGGTTTAGAGCGTTCAAAGAAGGGCGAACATTGGTTGTTAATTTGCCCTATTGTTATTGACTTTTAACTATTAGGAAGGACGAGAATATCAAGAAAATCAAGCAGCTGATCTAAAAAAGATGATGAGTATAAAAAAGTTATATGAGTTTTAATCAAATTTTTAATCAATCCAAGAGGTATTTTTCACCATAGTATTATCGCAGGTAATAATACAGTTATTCCAGAGAAAAATCAATTTTGTTTATGCAAAAACTCAACAAATGTCCAATGCTCAACCAAGCATCGTACTTACTTTAAATAACCTTCTGGAATATTTTCCTTTTATCGAAGTTGAAACCACTATCTGGATGAATACGCGTTGTGTTGATTAATACCTCAGTTAGCCTTAAAAAAAAGTAAGGAAGATTAGACCAAGAGCTGGTATAGTTGTATTACACTTGAAGATGACAAAATGAATATTTTTCATAAACTTTTTGATACTAGAATTACTAAAATTGCTAAAAAAAATATTGACAGATGATGTCTTTTAAAAATAACGTGATATAAGGTGACCAATGAGAAATAGTGAGATTTTTTATACAGTTCTAATTGCCATAAAAACAATTTTCGAAAAACTTACCAACGATAACCCGACAATTATTTGATAAACGTAATGGTTTGCATTAAATGTGACGGTAATTATTACTGTTATCAATGCCGAATTGTTTGTATAACATCCGGCGATTTTTACAAAACGCAGTCGATGAGGAATTATTTTAAATCAGTGTCCAATCAAATCTAATGTATAATACGGTGTTCCAAACAAAAATATATATAATTAAATAATTAGCAGTGATCTAAAAGAATCTATAATAAAAAAGCGAATTCAGTATTTTATGCAGTGTTGTCAATTTTTATTTTATTTCCTAAAAATTGCTTTAAGAAGGTATTTATTGAGAAAAATTCATACAATATATATTTATCCAAACATTTTCCATTATTTTCTAAAACTTTTTCCCATCATTTTGGTAGCATGGCAACACCATGAAGAAAAAACTTATTCAGCCTTTCAAAATAGTGTTCTTCAAAATAAAAGAATTCCAGCTGGAAAAGAGCTTCTTAATTTTGTGTTTTTGACATAAAATTATATTATTATTTTTGGATTGTTTGAGCGCTGGGTACCGACTTCAAACTGATTTTTATTTAGTTATTACAACGATTATTACGTAAATATTTTATTTAAAACATTTTTTTGTGTTAAAAATCTAAGTTTGATTATTTTTTACATTTTAGTGAGTTCTTTATTTATTTTGTGAAGTCGGTTTTTTTTGTTAAAAATATTTTATTTTTCTCTTGTTAGTGTTAGGTATTTAGTCAATAAATTACGCAGTTATTTTATTTAATATTACAATGGGTAGGTCAAGTAGAGGTGCTGCCCGTATGAGGAAAAGTAAAAATAAACAATGATTGAAATTAAGGAGCGCTTCAGGCCTCCGGGTCCGCTACCTAGTTTAGGTGATTTGACAAATTATCAAACTAAACAACAAAAAGTTATATTCCTCGCCGAGAATCGAACCAGCGATCTCCGAGCTAAACGCTTTAACCATTACACTATAGCAGCAGTAGTGTACAATATTTCTGCAATTTTGTATATGCTATAATTTGTGCTTAAAATGCAAACTTAATGGCTTCTGCACTGAAGGACTTCCGATTATCCGTCCCATCAGCTCAGCAATAACATTATACACAAATATTTAATTATTATAGACAAAAAGTATGTGAAAACATACATGTCTTTGAAATTTGAGCTTTTCCCTCGATCCCCCCACCCCTGTCCCTCTATAGATCCTGAATTGGTGCTAATGGAACCACCACAGGAATGCGCTCTTTCGAGTAGAAAAAGAATTTTGAAAATCGGCCCTCAATTGACGGAGAAATCGGCAAACGTTACAGCCGAACATAGAACCTCCTCCTCTTTCGAACTCGGTTAAAAATGGACTTCGGCAGCACATTTTCTCAAATTAAACAACAAAAGCGATGAATGTTTCAAATGAAATTTTGAGCATTCTATGATTAGCCTCAGTAAACATTGAATAACTCAATAATACTAAATTAAAAAAAAAGCTCTGCCTAGTGGTTACCCGAGTTTGAATTAGGGACCTCTCGATCTGCAGTCGAATACTCTACCACTGAGCCTATATCTCCACAATAATACTAAAAGAAAAACTGCTATTCTACTCAGAGAAATGCCAAAAGCACCTTATTAATAGTTACATTATTTTACAATTGATATTTCGCAATCTTATTAACCAATACGGCTGATCAAGATACATGCAAGCACATAACATTTATCATATTTAAATCAACATGCCATCTCCTGTTCCAATTGGTTTTAAGTAGTATCACTAAATATAGTGTAACGAATAAAATGTTATGAAATTTTGACAGACATAATATATACCACAACTGGTACTTGAAAAATAGCAGGTGGATATTTTCTAAAAAAGGATTACCAGAGACTTTCGGTGTTAACTTTAAAGTAAAAAAATATAACTCTCATTACAGAATACCTCCTGACTTTATCTCATTAATTGACATTGCCAAATTAATTATATTTTCTATCAAACATCATTAAAACAAATATCAGTTTAAACTATATATTTTTAGAAAATACATTACAAGAATATAAACAGGGGTATTACAAAATACATACTGAAATGTAATAAATGATAATTATATTTAAAAAAAATTGAAATTAAATAGCAATATATAAAAATTTACATAATTACAATATTGCCAATTTTACTTTTTTTTAGCAGAAAATCTGTATAAAAATCTATTTTCAATAAAACAACCAAACAAAAAACAACAAAAACACGTTGCCAATATATTTCCAAGAAAAAATTAATGGAGATTTTCAATACAGGTTCAGATCTGAGTGTTTAAAAATAAGTTAAAATTAATTCATTTAAATTAAATTGGACAAGAAAAAATAGTGTTGCTTATATATTAATTACCATATAATAATTAATCATGATTTACAATGTTGTTAAAATTGCTGTGAATTCTGAATAAATTTTGGAAGATTTACAATCTCAATTGTTGCTATTTAGTCTTAGAAATAGATAAAATTACGAAGTGATTTTGTGTATCGATATTTTGCGAGTTGTTGTGATCTTTGTTAACGGTTAATCAACAAATGAGGTTCGAAACAAATTGGAACCTCCAGTAGATTAAAATTATCCTAGCAGAAAGAAAATTACACAAGTATAAAGGAAAAACTAAAGTGATTCAGCTCTAGTGACGTTCACCTACATGCTGTAAAATCTGCGGAGGCTTATTAGAAACATTTAACTATCGTCTTATCCCATCCAACATGTTACACTGGTTCCAATCAACGTAATATAATCTTCGAAACCTTTTCATTCACATGAAGATCATTATTAATATAAAATATTAAATGTTGCCAAATTGACTATTTCTCCCTAAAACCTAAAAAAAATTTAATCAGGATATCATCAGTTGCCTAACCTTGAGGTAATATAATTATTATAAAAAATACACTTTACAGGGGGAACACTAAGGACGGGAAATGATATTAATCCGAAAAGTGAGGCACCGACGAAGGTTAATAAGATCTCTGGCGGGGAATGAATGCCAGTCACAATATATATTTTTTCCACGCCCCAGGGACGGGGAATAAAGTTGCATCAGGGCCAGAAAGCCGGGTTCGGCTCCCCTCAAAATCGATACGGTCGTAAAAACCGTTACACCTCGTCTTGCGAAAGGGCTTCAGACATTCGTAACGTATCTACTGTCCTAATAAGGTCAGCTAAGGCCTCTTCTGACGGTTGTTGTTAATTTGAACTCGTACCCACACCGTATGGACAGCGGGCCAAAAGTCGTAGTTTCGAGGGTTTCTCGCTCTTCAATAATGCATATCGTCGTAATGTTATTTTCGCGGCGAAAGAAAATGGTAAAGACACGATACCAAGAAATTATTTTCACAAAAATTATATGGCTCGCGTTCAAACGAGAAATCCTTGAATATTAAACTGTAAACACCATAATATACTGCGTAATAAGTCAACACTAAAGTAAAAGCATCTTTCTAAAATGTTAACTCCTAAAAAGCAATATTTTTTTTGTATCAAATTTATTAGTAATAAAAATGGAAAACTAAGAAATAAAATTGGCTTTGAAATGTTGCCAATATAAATGTTTTTCAGAAATGCTCGACAAAAAAAGACATATTTTTTTGTACCTATATACAATATTGATATAAATCATTATATTCAAAGAATCTTCAGAAACTGATGTACACGAATAACCAACTGGTTATGATGTAATATCTAGAATAAAGACAAAAAATCAATTAAATTAATTTTTTTAATTGAAATGCAAAATAATGTTTTATTTTATATGAGGAAACCTTGAGCATTAAAGTCTAGACTATAAAATATTCAGAAATAAATTATAATTACATAACTGAGGCTATAAATTACTGTTAAAAAGTTTTAAAAAAATGATTTACAATGTTGCCAAATATGGGATTTTTTACTTGAGAACCTTATTAAACGTATAACCAACACTGATTTGAATCTTCGGATAATTTATTAACACATTCTTACTAGTTCTTACCATTGCCACTAACCTAGAACTTGTTTATATGTCTAATGTCCTAAAGTATGATTACCATGTTTAATATTTCACTCCAGGTATAAATGGTTTGGTTCTTTTTAGTTTGTCTTTTAACTTTAACGTTATTTTATTGTTTATTGCTGTATTTTGATCATGTTATTTTGTGAATATCATTATTTTTTCAATGAGAAAACAGTTTCTGTCAACATTGAATCGAGTATGGAGAAAATTTGTAGTGTAGAGTCTATTCTACTGTGTCAATAGTATTTTTAAAACTTGTAGATCGATCTGGCTACGTTCAATAATATAGCTGTGTAAACATTCTTCTCTTCGCAGGTTTTTTAATAATATTTCATTACATATATTTAATATAATATATACAATAATAATACAAGTTTACAAATTGGGATTAAATTTGGACCCGAGCAGATGAGAACGATTTCTAACATTTATAGATGCAACAAATAGTACAATATACATATGCTGATCTATCATCAGTGTCGAAGCCTGTTCCACGTACTGACAGTGTAAAAAATGCTTAAAACTATCATACGCAAAAATCAAATAAGGAATATTTGTCGAATCTGATATTCGAAAACTAATTTTAAACTAAGATTTTAAAATGTTTAAAGTCTGATGAAGCAACAGGATGGGTATCGTTTCAAAGTGTTCACAATTTTCCCCGTAACCACAAATCATTGGATTACAAGCACGTAATTGACAATTTGTTGCAAAATTACCACAAGATTAGAACTCGAATGTCTCTCAAGAAATGTGGGTAACACACAAACAGCAATGAGAGCGGACTGAGGTTTTTTTGAATAAGCCAAATTGACCAGCTAGAACCGATTGGTCTTTTGTTGATTTCGCTTCGGGTTCAGGATGATTGGATTTGGGGGGCAACAGAGACTCTGAGTTATGACTGGGATTGTTGTATTTTAATTATCTACCGCGGGAGATGAATGGGTAGGGTTTTGTGTTAGTTGGTTTTCATGCTGCAAGGTGCTAAGAGAGAAACATACTCACACTGAGCATGTTTGCGAAGCTTTTCACAAACGGGATGCCTGATTCGACGTGGGTATTCGCGTTTCTCACAAAATATGAGGAATTGAGTAACGCGCAGACTTTTTTGGATTGGAACACTTGGAGTAGTGCAAGTTGTCTCACGTACTTGTATCACACTTGCTTTCTGGAGGATAGGAAGTTTCTGGAGATAGGGTATATGATACGTATGATACACGACATAACCTTTGAAAATAGCGTGTTGGATTTGGGCTGACCATTGGAACCTGCAAACGAAATGACACCTTCTGGAGCCATAGGATAGCTCCCATCGTCGGGAATAGAATAGCCTGAGTTTGGCTCGGGTTAATATGTAGTCGCTTGAATTTAAACTATGCTATCGTCTGGATGAGTTGTGCCTGAAGTCTGTTTTAACGGCGGACTCAGGATTTTGGGACGCAGGCATGATAAGCGATTACTATTGGACCATAACGATTGAAAAAGATCACGAACAGCATAAAAGATTCAATTCAACTTGTGTTCATTTCTGATTTATACTTTTTAATTCAATAAATGTCCGTTAATGATCAAAAAATAGTAAAATAATGAATTGGATATAAAACTCAGTTCCCCAAATTATCTTATTAACAGCTTTTGGTTGCTCAGGTCCAAAACTGAGTACACGATGGTCACTATTTATATTTCCGGAATAGGAAAAAAACAAATAGTTAAGCTGCGAATATATTTTTATTGTTTTTCAAAGTATTCGCCACGATAATCGATAAACTTTTGCATGCGCTTAAACCAATTTTCAAAGCATTTATTCCATTCCGAATGAGGTATCTTCAAAACATGATTTTTGAACGCTTCAATAGCTTCTTCGGGCGATAAAAATCGTTGATCATGCAGTTTATTTTTCGCGGATGGGAACAAAAAGAAGCCATTGGGTGTCAAATCAGGGCTAAACGGCGGATGACCCATCAATTCGAGATGCACAAATAGTATCTTGCTTGAGAGCTCGCATTGTCATGATGAAGAACAATCCGGTGTCTCTTGTTTGTTTTCCTTATATCACCGAAGACTTCTGGCAAACAAATGGTTGTGTACCAATCAGAATTTACTATTCTACGATCCTCTAGAAGCACTGTTGCAATATAACCAGTTTTCCCGAAGAAACAGGCCACCATTTTCTTAGAAGTGCTTCGTGCGCAACAACTTTTGTTGGATTTGATTCATCTTGGAACACCCATACAGTCGACTACGGCTTACTTTCGGGCGCATACGAATATATCTATGATTCGTCACCTGTCATGATTTTATAAACGTCTTTCGAAGCACCTTAGCCTCTTTTTTTAGCGATTGTCAAATTGCGGGGATATAACGCGAACATAACTATCGCACAGCTAATTGTTCATGTGTTCAAAATCACATATATGCTGGTGGAACTAATGCATAAGGATGCCTCAATCTCACGATAGGTGACATGACGATCTTGCTTAATCATTTCGCACACAGCATAGATGTTTTCTGGCACAACAGCCGATTTTGGACGACCTCCACAAAACTCGTCAGACAGCGAACTACGATCACGATTGAATTCACGAAACCAGCGATATACGGTGGTTTTTGATGGAGCTTCATCGCCGAAAGTCAAATTAAGTTAATTGATGCACTCTTGTTGTGATAATCCACGTCGAAAATCGTAAAAAATCATCGTACGAAAATGTTCACGATTCAATTCCATTTTTTGCCGAGACGAAACTTTCAACTAAATATAAAATAAACAAATTGTGTCCGTGCGACAAAATGTTCGGAGTACGTATATTGTCAAAAACGTCAAACTTTACGATGGAACCGTCAGATGGACTCACATGACAACAGTGTTGCCAGTTCCCGAAATATAAATAGTGAGTAATTTGCATGTGATAAATTGTTGAGTGTTTGATCATATACATTGTATCCATTAGACATTCTTGCTTAAATTTATACAGCATGATATGGTTATAGCCCCTTGACTGTTATTAAAATACTTGAAAATTAATTGACTTTATATAAAGTAGCCTGAGGTCATTTTTCCACCAAATAATTTAAACATCCCTAAAAATGGCACTAACCAGGGATGAGTAATAGTTTAAACATGTTTTTATCACTGTGATTTTTTTTTAGTGTAACAGTTACTGTTAATATACCAATTAATCCTTTGATTGGTCACCAAATTGACTACTTTTCGCAAAAATTGAAACCATTTTTCATTGAAATATTTTCTTATTTAATAAACAAAGATATAAATTAATTCCACTAAAAAAATTATAAACATTTTTATCTACTAGATTCTTTTTAATAAAAATGGTAAAAAATCAAAATTGGGTGACTTATGTATAAACAATTTGATCCACTGCCCTGGTGAACTGCAGCTGATTGATTAGTACCGAATAGGTTTCAGTAGCTTCACTCTGTATGGCACGAAAATATTTGTATTTTAAGTACGAATTCGCAGATAAAACCGCACCATAACAACAACACCACCAGTTAAAGACAACAAATTCGAATCACGTCGAGCATTAAAAATATTTTTACGGATTCCGATAACCAGAGGTTATCGCGGACTTACCCTTAAGTAATAATATTTAAGAATCTTAATGCAACTGGCCAGAATATTCGACACGACACCTCCAAAACGAACGAACTGAAATGAAGCTCTGGGTTGTTCTCGTGATTTTTGCTGCCTGCTACTACCAGGCCAGCGAGGCCGCACCAGAAGTCTCGGAGGTCACCAGAAGAATCCACGGATCTTATGGGCCTTTCAGGGACTTTGCCAGAACAGGTGAGCACAATAATTTTCTATTATTTAAAATTTTCAAAATACAAAATGTAATTTTCAGTAGACGTCGGTTGTTTTATAGTTTATAATAATATTTGGTTTGTAGCATAAATTTATATCCCGAGTTTTTCTAATGAAATAAATTTTTAACCACGCAGAGAAATATTCTCAGGTTAACTTTTTTTTTTGTAAATGTGTATACTTGTTTTAATACTATGAATTAATTTAGACTGAATTTTGTATAAGTACGATATATATTTGAAAACTGTATATATTATTATTTTTCAAAGTACTATCAATCACTGGCGATAAAATGAGATTTCTTTTAATGCTATAAAATCGAAGGTTGTCTAGCCAGACTATGCGGCATGAATTGAAATAATTGATGATCGGGAGGTGCAATATCTGATTAATATACCAACCAGGTTAGGTAAAGATTTATCAGCCGTAAGTTTCAATTATCATTCGATAGCTTTCATTAATGATTTCTTCTTAAATATGAAATTATTCCACAAGTTCCATTTTCTATTTAAATTTTAATTTTATTAAATTTTTAAAATAAAAGTTAGTTTTGCCCTGCTAATAACAAATCAATTAAAAAGTCCCCGGCCTACCATAGTAAAACACATTTTTTTGGCAAAATTAGTTTTTTTTATTCAACATAATTCCATTCAAGGGTGATACACTGATTATAGTGACAACTTTTCGATACTACTTTTGTAGTACGATTTGTCCTTTGCTTCAAAATATTCCTAAGTTTCGTCGATCACCTCTTCATTCGACGAAAATTTCATCTCAGCGGGCATTCTTTTGAGATCTGCGAACAGGAAATAATTGCTGGGGGCCAGATCTGGAGAATACGGTGGATGAGGAAGCAATTCGAAGCCAAATTCATGGATTTTTGGTACGGTGCATTGTCTTGGTGAAGCAGCACTTACTTTTTCTTCAAATGCGGCCGTTTTTCGGTGATTTCGTTATTCAAACGGTCCAATCATGCTATGTTTTAGTCGCTGTTGATGGTCCTTTCTTTTTCAGGGTAGTCAATGAAAATTATTCCATGCGCATCCCAAAATACAGACGCCATAACCTTGCCAGCCGACTGTTGCGTTTTCCCACGCTTTGGAGCGAGTTCATCGTGTGCAGTCCACTCGGATGACTGTCGATTGGACTTCGGAGTGAAATGATGGAGCTATGTTTCATTCATTGTCACATATGGACGCAAAAACTCAAATCTTCAAACACTGCTCCGAATCATCAACTCGTCGTTATTTTTGGTCAAAAGTGAGCTCGCGCGGCAATCACTTTGCACAGAGATTCCTCATACCCAAATATTCCTGAATGATATGATGTATACATTCAGTTGATATTTTAAGAGTTTCTGCTATTTCATTCAATTTCAATTTATGGTCATTCAAAATAATTTTGCGGATTTTTTAAATGTTTTCGTCGATAACAACCTCTTTTGGGCGTCCGCTGCGTTCATCGTCTTCGGCGTTTATTTCGCCACGTCTAAACTTAGCATACCAATCCTTGATGGTTGATTTTCCTGGTGCATTGTCCGGAAACTCGGCATCAAGCCAAGTTTTTGCTTCAACAAAATTTTTACCTTCAAAAAGCAATATTTAATCAACACGCTAAATTCTTTTTTATCCATTTTTTTTCACAATAACAAAAGTTGCTTCACTCAAAATGCTATAATTCACAGACTATATATATACACGCATCTTTTGAAGGTTAGGGTTAAGTAAAAAACATGGATTTAATTCTAGTAGCGCCATCTATGTGTCCGGTCGGGGACTTTTCAATTTACCTGTTATGTAGATAGTCGTAAGTTTATTTTTTTGAGTGCAAGTTAAAAAAGGTTCGAATTTTGGTGCAATTAAAACATTGTTTGTTTTTGTTGAACAGGCGTAAAACTTTTCATAAATGGTAATATATACTGAGCATGAGTTATGAGTTATGTATTGAGTAGTTTTACGAAACAATACAATTTTATGTAGACTGATGTATCTATTTCTTCAAAATGCATACTTGTTTCCCTCACAACTTCTTCATTTCAGTCCTTTTTGGTACGCAAATAAGAAATAATAATTAGTCAGCTTTGTTAAGCATGGTGGATGCATAAATAATTCTAACATCAATTTATGTAATGAACTGATGTCAACAATATGCGACATTAAATATAACACATGGGCTGAAAAGTGTCGGGCGTAACAAAGAAAACGCATTATTTTTGTTCAAAATTGGCTTATTCATCAACATAATCACCATCAAGAGCCACACAACGATTCCAGCGTCGCTCAAACATTTCAATATCACTTTTGTAGGACGATTTATATTTTGCTTCAAAATAGGCCTGTCACCAGTTGCAGTCCACACAGAGGACGATTGTTTTAATTTCGGAGTGGAGTGATGGATCCATGATCCACATCCATTGTCACATATCGACGTAAAAATTCCGGCAACCAATTAAAGATGGCCAAACGCTGCTTAGAATCATCAACATGTTCTTGTTTTTGATGAAACAGTGAGCAAACGCTGCACCCACTTTCAACAGAACTTGCTCGTAGTGAAATGCTGCTCCAATATAAAATGAAAACGTTCTTTTGATATCTTTATAATGTTAGCTAACTCACGCAGCGTCACTTTTCGATAATTGAAAACGATTTTGTGGATTTTTTTTGATGTTTTCTGGTGTTACCACCTAATTTGGAAGTCAACTACGTTCTACATTATCGGTGTTCCTACAACCACGTTTGAAGTACGCAAACCAACGTTTTATTGCTGTTTTTGATGGAGCTTGAACGGTATTTTTTCCCATTAAGAAGCAGTGTAAAATTAAAGCGCGAAATTGTTTTTGATCCATTGATTTAAAAATAATAAAATTAGTGACACTCTTAGTACAAATAACTCACAAACTTAAGAGTAGAATGTCATGAAATTTTAACAGCTTTCTTTTGAAGGTATTAACTGAAAAAGCGGTGAAGGCAATAAAACTAGTGCCATCTATGGGTTAGGCCCGAGACTTCTCGGCCCATGTGTTAATTGCAATAAAGCTTTTACACTTTAAATGATTTTTTTACTAACTTTAGTATTAAGTTTTGTATCCTAACCTACTTATTTAAGTATTTTTAGGTAATTCAGCCTATAAACTTTATGTTCCTCAGAACTAACTATTGTTGTTACGTTTAAAGAGAAGCAAAGGGTACTTTAGACCAATAGCACAACAGTGGTTGCTTTAGGGCAACTTTGCATACATTTGACATCCATTTTGAATAAAGTTTTAGTATTTTACGTCCGATTTATTTCAACTTTTGATATATTCAAGATAAATTTAAAGAAAGTGAAATAATTGTCTATTCGATCTTTGACCAGATACATTATACGCACCATATCTACACACCCTTTAATTAGTATCAAAAATCGATAAAAATAATCGTAAACTCTTTAATAGCGGTCATTTGTTTTCCACGGCTCTCTTGATTTTCTTCGCCGC
Source organism: Rhynchophorus ferrugineus (assembly GCF_030347505.1). Lineage (NCBI taxonomy): Eukaryota > Metazoa > Arthropoda > Insecta > Coleoptera > Curculionidae > Rhynchophorus > Rhynchophorus ferrugineus. The sequence goes on along the minus strand of NW_027472580.1, from coordinate 79,830,204 downwards.
TTCCACGACTTCTAAGATAAATATCGTTTGATGTCTTTTTGTTTGTTCCACCGGTTGTCGCTGGGCTGCATTTAAAATTAAATTGTGATTCATTGACAATTTTGCCAACGCACTTGCATCACAAATACAAACAACGTTTATCATTAATAAGTGACTCCGAGCGACCCTACTAGATATGAAGGATGTCGAAATAAGAACAGTTGCGTGAACACAAGATTCGTACCTTCGATTAGAATCGTTACGTATTCACGCACGTCGTTACCAAATTGAGGAGAATTCCCCAATCTAGGTATAAATCAATACAGACGTTGCAGAGCCAATTTTTTGTCTTTCTAGAGTTCAACAAACAAGAAAACTTATTCCATCTTTAAAGGATACTCGGCGAAAAAAACAAAAATAAAAATCGATGGTGGTTATTCGCTTCTGTTCGGTAGTTTTGAATACTTTTTAGCTGAATCAAAAATCCGGGGACAAACATCGCTCGTGCTTCCTCGAGACGCAATGTCTCTTCGAATCGACGTCGAAGAGGAGGAGATCGTGGAAATTGTTTCGAATCGTATTATGTGGCCCGAAGTTTCGTGGGAACTCGAACTATGCCGGTTATTTCGGCGACCTAACTATGTAGCAATTTGTTTTGAACGCTCGTCTGTCAAAAAGGCATCAACTTCCGAGGTAAGAGAAAAGTTTATATTGTCGGGCATACATGGGGTAATACTAAATTTCAACAAGACAAACAGTTCAGTCGCTAAGATATTGTTTACCTCCAGTAAAAAATATTAAAACACAATGTATTATAAAATATTATCAAAATAATTTCCAGCTATATCTATGAGTACGCTGGGTAAACGTATTTGGCAAACTTCAGCTGTAACGATTTAATTCAGCAATTTTGGTTTCTTCTTTTTCGTTTTTGATTGCTATACCAGTACTAAATCCATTTTTTGTCCTTTGTAACATGGCATACACTGTGGACACTTCTTTTTGCCCACATAACAAACATTAATAAGTCGTCCATAAAATATGCAAACATTTCCCAAAAATATATTCAGTAACATCTGGTTTTTTCGAAAGTTACGCTTTATACATTTAAATTTACTATTGGGTGTTATCTTGAACTTCCTTGATTACTTTGGACATTTTAATCACTGATATGAAAATTATTACTAGAAGACATTCAACCAGTTCTATACAATAGAAGTACTAAATACACTCATAAGTCTTCTGACATTAAAATTACTTCGAACAGAAGATAATCTTAAGAATTCCTGGATGATATTGAATATTCAGCGGGATTCTCTTGACGAAAAATAAACCTTGCTAGCAAATTACATGTATGAAATAATTGTATTTCAATCAAATATTTTCCATTGATGTCCATGATATTCTGCCATTATTTTTGCCGCCACTGATGATCGATGATCAAAAAAATTATTCTTCTCCAAAACAATCAAAAATCATTTCTCAACACATTTTTCGCTATCTTCATAAGACTGAATGTTTTGTGTAGATATGTTACGTGTTATAGATCAAAATAAGTGTTAGAAAGGAGATTTACTAGTAAGAACAAGGGTTTCTATATATATAGGCGTTATTAAGCTCCATTTGACGTTTCCATTTGGAAATTTTACCTTTATAACTATAACCTTATTTTCAGAGTGTTTTGTTATTTGAGTATAATTTGCATTGGTTACAATAAGCTCAAGAACGAAAGTTGTGAAGGTTGTCCAAAATCAATTGTTGTACTAGAAATCATTGATGCTTTCAGTAAAATGTTCATCGTTATCTGACTCACCATGACATTGAGTCGTCTTTAGGCATTAATATCGATCCATTGGCAAACATCAATGGATATTAGATGAACATTTAGCTGGGAAAGAAATTTATTCATGTTAGATACGGCATAATTTAACAATAGTTCAAAAAGATGCTCCTGTCAACTGGAGCAAAGAAATGGTCAAGGAATACGCGATACATCTAAAGCTGTATGAGCTGTATGTGTATGAAAAGGGACATTCTTCATAATGACAATGCAGGCTCTCACACACTGGCTAAAACAACTACTTATTTGATTTTACAAAAGGCCGAATTGATGGATCATCTTCCATACAGCTCTGATTTGGCACTAAATAACTTATTTTATCTCTATAAGAATGGAAAAGCCTATGGATGATCATGGAGAATATATCGAAAAACAATAAAACCATTTTCCTTAATAAAATACTGTACTTCCATTATTAGGCTTATTAAAAATGGACAAAAGGTCTATTTTTAAAAAAGGTGTATTTATATTATAATTTTTTTAAAAGGTATATTTCAGAAAACATGTTATGAATGAAAGTTATTTTACTATTATTACCTTATCTTATGGTACTTTTCAATTCATTAAAGTATAAAACATTAATGATATGTCGCCCTTTCAATATCGATGACTTATCATCTATATTCCTCAATGACTTTATCTTAAAAGTGGATATATCTCTTCTAAATATTTTGATTCATGAAAAATGATATCAAATTAATGAAACTGATTCACATTTGAAATTGTTTAGATACATATGTAGGGAAAAAGTAACTTTGCTTTTAACTAATTACTATTACCTAATCTATTGTATTTTTTAAATTATTATAGATACAACATTTTACATGCAATTTTTTTTATTAAATACATCTCACATTAGATATGCTTAGTACTATCTTAATTTACAAATTAATTTATTACTACTGTTCTGTTGTACTTGCATTAATACACAAGCAAGGCGAGTACGAGTACGAACTAAAGTTAAAAATACACTTATACACTAAACAAGTTCTTGTGGTTTAGTTCGCCTCCTGCTTGTTATCCAGTAGCTGTATTGCTTCCACGTTGCTATGATTTAGCAACCTTATTTAATATTTCAAGGCGAAGTCTTGGATCACTTCGTGTACCCAGTTCTTTGTTTGTTAGTTGCTATAAGCATTGGTAATTAATAGTAGAACTTTGTTTTGGGTGCGTTGGATTACTAGTTGGTTTGATATCTTAGCGCAACCCCATAGGTGCAAATTGGCTTTATGATTGACTTTCCGACTAACAAGTACAGTTGCTTGACTTTATGTCTAATCTGCTCTACTTTTTGTCTAACATGATGTTTCCAGTTTAATCTACCATTCCAAGCTATTTGGCTGATTCTACTTGAGGAACCTGGCATCCATCAAGTGATATAATTAGGTTTTTGTTAATTCGCCGCAACGCAAAATTATTGACATTGACAGATTTGGAGCTATTAAGCTGTATTTTCCAGTCTCTAGTCCATTTGTAGATCTTGTTGATCGCTACTTGTACTTTTTCTACTGCCATAGACAGAGATACATCTTTCGCCATGGTCGGCAAATGTTCCAAGTACTGTTTCTCTTGTTGGGATATCAGCAGTATAGAGCAGAATAAAAATATGATTCCAGCAGTAGACAATAATTCCGCGGTAGGAATTAGCTCATTTTGTAGATTAATTCCAATGCCGTGCCCATTCAAAAGCTTGTGAGACGTCCAGGAATATTACAGGACAGTATTTCTTTTCTTGGAAGTCCTTTTCAACAACCTCTGTTACTCTGTGTACTTGGTGGATTGGTGACTTCGAAATCTAAACTGGAAATCTGGTATTTCTACAAATGGTTTAATACGTTTTAGTAGAAGTTTCTCAAATAATTTTAATATCGCAGTACGTAGCAGCGAAATAGTCCTGTAAGATCCATTTTAAGCACAATTATTGGAGCAACCTTAAGATATGCTTCAGTTTCAAACAGGTATTGCATATATATGTTAACATGATTATAGCTTTTCGAACTCTTTTAATAACCCAGATGAAATATTATCAATATCAATCATATTTACAGCTACATCGGGCTGATAGAGGATTTATATCTATTGTAGATTCTATATCATTCGGCTGGAATGCGTTAGCTAAATGTTCTGCGAATAATTAATCTTTTTCATCGTTGTGTCAAACTCATTCATTTTGATCATTTTTAATGGGCGGTACTCTAATAAACGGTCTTTTAAATTCCCCAGTTATTTTATATGTCAACATCAATATAATTTTATTACGTTTACCCTTGCAAAATGACATATCACAGTACTTGATATGAACATAACATTTAAAGGGTCTGACGCAAAATGTTTTGATAATATTATCTTGTTTCAGACTGCGATCAACCCATAGAGAGCAAATGGACCAAGTGTCCTGGAACCTCGCCGATCTTTGCCTATCACTGGAACCATAAGCTTAAAGGTTGCGAAAGAGCCATTTACAAAGGTTGTGGAGCAACCAGAAACAGTTTCGTTACAGAACGTGACTGTCAGAATCAAGCTGCTAGCATTTGTGCAAAATAAATTTTTGTTTGTAAATGTAGATTTGTGATTAAAATTAGCTTCCGAAATGTGTAAAACTTGATAGTTTTAATAGAATAACAGCGTACTCTCTAAATTTAGTCCCTCATAAAAGTAATTTTTCTCAAAATTAAGATGGGATTACATGAAGAAATAATCACCGAGATTTTTAAAATTAAAAAATGTTGCAAATAAAAGACATCTAATAGGTACATAATGTACAATGTCTAGTGTTGAAATGAATGTACTATTCTTGATAATTAAAATCGTCATAAACGAAATTTTCATTAGATCAGATATTTATTGAATAATGCGTTGATAAAATTAAACAATTCTGGATGATAAAAAAATAAGGTTAATATTTCAAGTTCATTAGTTATCTCAGTTCACTCCTATCTTCGGTTATATTAAATAACATATTACGTTTTTTATTATTTTATATCTTCACTCTCATTATAAGGACTGCTAATTAATATACAGTCTGATCAAAAATAGGGCCAATAAATTTCCACCCCAACATATTTTTCATTAAACTCTTTACTAATATCTAAAGATCTATTAAATTACATTCTGTTTTCTAAAACTACCTTATAATACATGATAAAAAAGAAAATTAATTTTGAAAACTAATCAAATATGTTAAAAATATATTTAAGGTGTTAATTCTAAATACACAAAGTAAACCCAAGCCCTTCTGCGCTTAGGGCTTGGGTTTTAGGCGCTAAGTGTATATATAAACATAATATTTCAGAGGAAATTGTTAGTCTGGAAAATATCCATAGAAAAATGTGCGGAACAAACATAGGGATATGCATTTCTTTGAGGGATGTAAGTCCTCATACACTGTTAGGGAACATAAAATTTAAATGGTTTATACATAGCTGACGCAGAGGTATAATAGAACTTTCAGGCATTGCTTTAGCATTTATAATATAATTAAGAAAGATTTGTTGTTTCAATTTCTGTAAGTAGACGATACTTAGATATTTCACTTTTGGTAAGATGCTAATAAAAGAGTGTAAAAAGAGTAAAAAATATATACAGTAGATCAGATAGCTGAATAATATGATCACAAAGTATTGCGTCTTCCACACAATCACTGCATATTCAATCCAATCGAATTGATATGGGATGTGGCAAAGATTACAATGAACAACTAGGCGAGAAATTATTCAGAAAGTGAAATGTAGTTACGATTCAATTCAAGGGCAATGATAAGGTGATCAGAGTGAAAACAACTAAAGTTCTCTATATATAGTTAATATGGGATAACTGTAGAAAAATCTATTGTAGAATGCGAAAGATTTGTATACATAGATAGATATCAAATTGTTTATAATTATGCATCAACAACGTTAAAATACATAAGAAGAGAATACTAACTGTTTTACAAATATAGTAAATACATTAATTTATCAAGAAAGGTAATAATTGAAGAAACTAAAGAGAAAAACTATCGAAGGCAACGAGAACTAAACATAAAAAGGTAAAAATGTTCTATAATTAAGTAAAGTACATTGCCTGGATATAAAATTGTTAATTAGATGAATTATGCCCCCAGGGATATCACTACAAACAAACGCGTTTAGAAATCTTAGGAGGTCTGGAAAAGAGTTCAATGTAAACATAATAAAACAGCTCTAACTTACCAACTATTGTGACTGTATTCGTATTATTTTCATTATTTTATTTGTATTATAATTTTGTTAATTTTTACATTATATTAGACAAAAAGCAAAACACATTAGAACCAAAATAAAATAACTATACGGATTAACCCGAAGATACTCTCAACTTGATCTAAAATCAAAAAAAATTGGTTTATCAGACACTCATAAAGTCAATTGGACCTAAGGGGTGCAAATATGGGGTTTCACTAAAAATTCAAATCAACTAGTCATCAAACGCTGTCAAAACAGTGTTTCGATTATTTACCAATGCCTATCGCTACGTAATCAACGAAGACCTGCACGATGACCTGGAAATCAAATGGATTTGCGAGGTTATCCAATATTTCTCCTTAAAAAACGAAAAAAAAATATTAAATTACCAAATCATACTAATGTTGAAGCACTACAACTACTGGACAACGCGCAGAATATCAGAAGATTGATTTATTTCGCACTCGTCCTGCTTGTGAATTAATCCAAATACAAATGAAATGTAGTAATAATTAATTTATAAATAAGATTGTACTAAGCATATCTAATAAAGATGTTATCCAAAAAAAATATTATAGCCAAAATAAAATTAATTGCGAAGGCAATATTGCGACGTTTTGACGTAATAATTTAAGATGATGTGTGTTCGCTGTTTTATTGGATAGACTATAAAACATATGAGGGATCCATGATAAGTAAAGAGAATATGGGAAGGAAGAACGGGGAGGAGAAAAATCAGAAGGCGGCTTAAGCGAACCTGAGATAAATTTATCAGAGAAATATTTCGGAAGAGAGGAAAAAACCCCGGTCGAAGCAACCAGACTGAGCTGAGATCGAAAATATCGAAGATATTTATAAAAACAGACGAAACACTAAAAATAACACGTCTACACCACTATGGAGTATGAAAAGCGTATTTTGATATGTTATCAAAATTACGCCGATCATATTAATGGTTACTAATATTTCGATTCCCACGCTAAACATTGATATACGACCCTCATTCTAGCTCACCCCGTATTAAATCATACATTCGTCTATCTCTACACTGGAATTATGACTAAAATAAACGGATGCATACATCACATCTGATCAAGAGAAACGATCAGGCACCGAGACAAGAAAACCGTACAAAGATGACCTCTAAATCGCCTGCGACGGTTTCAAAAATAAGAACGTAATCCATAGCCGGCGGGTTTGAGACATGTCTGTCTTTTGTTTGTTGTTTACATAATTCACTTATCGCGATGAATACAAATCCTGAAAAGCGAACTGGAGGCGAACAAAACGTACATATGGCCGGTCCGCAGTCCGTCCGTGCAGGAAGGCAGGACCGAGCTGCTGTTTAAAGTCGTGAAGGGCTCTCCTATTCCCGTTTGATGTCATGTCAAGTCGGCCCTTAAAACCTCTCCCGTTCTGTTTTTAAAACTGTTGCGCGATCCACGTTGGCTCTGATGGCGTTTTGCATCACGTCGGCCGAGGCGTAGCTGAAGAGCTAAACTTGAAAAATGCACGATCCGTTCTAGAGGGAAAATATCATTTTTAACAGCATAAAAGAGCGGTTTTACTACTAAAGCTGTTACTAAATGAGATGATTAATTAATCAGAAAGTATTTTTGTTACAATTTGATGTGATACTGTGATAAAATAAACATTAGATAAAGACGATTTAATAAAGATGACGTAAGTTACAGAACATTCCCTTGTTCCTTCAAATAATCTATTTCCCATAAAGTATTTGCTATTAAATTTTATTTAGTACAATATTAACCCTTTCGGACGCCGAGTCCACTACAGTGGACATTTCATTTGGACAGTGGAATTTTCGCACAGCTCAATTAGGCCCTGTAATTTACTTTCGATGTGAAAACTAGTTAGCCACACAGATGGACTCGTAGTGAGTACGTTATAGCGACCGCTACGACCCTTTAAGCCACCAAAACAAGTTCAAAGGTTGGCATCAGCCTGGTGGATTGGTACCATCCGGTTTCCGGCTATAAAAGACGACCACGATGACGTCTCTCTCTCTTTTCTTTTCTCTATCCACTTGTAACAGTAACGCTAGTGGATTTGTACTATGTGGTTCTCGGCTATAGAAGACCACCACGACGACGGCTTGATCTTTTTCTCCTTTTTCTCTACCCCTTGTAACAATAGCACCTTAACCTAATCTATTATCCAGTTCATCCTCCCATCGAACACATGTAGTATTTAACACATGAAATAAAAAAGTGTTTATTCAACCAGTGCTTTCAGTTCCCGTGCGAATTTCTCCCACAAAATATTAGTGAGTGTTTGGACAAACAATCCCATCGACAGCCATACATTCCTACAATTGGTGACTCCGACGTGATGCAAGTGCCTAACAGAGAAACCAGCTCAAGAGAAACCACTCGACAGGTGCTCGACACGTTCATGGAAAGATAGCACGAGGTCGAGGTTATCCTACGAGACCAACGCGATAGACGAAGACCACAGAAGCCCATCATGCATAACATCAACACATGAACACACTTGCATGACAAAACGGGACACGTAAGGCACCACAATTATAAGTACTCCAAATCAAATTGGAACGCCCCAAGACCAACGACGTCCTGCTATTCCTTCGATGGCAGCTTATCCCGTAAAACTTCTGACGAAGGTTGGATCCCCATCTCATAATCAGCTCCTGGGCGATTGATGGCGTGATTGCGGGGTGCGCTCAGGAACGTGCACCACCTGGAGGTACGTTCCACGGCAGCTCCACTAGGAGGGGAGTAATTTAGCGATCGCTACGACCCTTTAGGTCACCACGCATTCACCTACATCAAGTTCAAAGGTTGGCAACGCTGGTGAATTGGTACCATGCGGTTCCCGGCTATAAAAGACCACCACGACGACGTCTCGCTCTCTTTTCTCTTTTTCTCTAACACTTGTAACAGTAAAACTTCCATAGCGTTTCCGTACTTCCTTTACCTAAACTAATATCCTGTCCATCATCCCGTCGACCATACGCATCATTTAACATCGAAATAAACAAGTTCTTATTCATTCAGTGTTTTCTGTTTCTGTACGAATTCTTTCCACAAAATACTAGTGAGTGTTCGGACAAACATTCCGACCGACCAGACGAACATTCCTACAACGTTGGTACAATTAGGGACATCTTTAATCATTTTATTGAAGTTCCGCTCGATGTTATAGACACATGTTTCGTAGTTTGCGATCGTAACGGAACACACGCTTGAGTTTGAGTGTTAAAAAGTGAAAATATTGACAGATATTGATCTAATTATTGACAGAAGATGAGTTAATGAATGAATCTAACGTTTGCAATATATATAAATTACCTAGAATATGACATACCTCCACAACAGTCGATTTTTTTAATGTCCATTGAGGTGAACAAATATTTTTTGGGTCTATTTATCGACTTCTTTAGATTTTCTTGACTGACGAACAACTACTATAGAAGTATTATCCGATGATCATGTTAGGTGAGAACCGAAAAATTCTTACGAAAAGCTGACCGATTCTGAAGCCGAGTCTGTGAAAATTTGTTTAGATGTATCAGCTCGACCACAAACAATCAGATCGTTTCTGGAAGGTTAGATCACTTTATGATGCAATTAGAAACAGGTGTCTGGAGCTTCCCTTAGAAACAAACTTATGTAATAGATGTGCAGATTGTACCTTTCAAAGGACAAGTAAATATAAAGCAATATGTAAAAAATAAGCCCAAGAAATAGGGAATAAAACTATATAGTCTATTCAAAGTACATAACATACGTCATCTAAATTTGTGACTTGCATCAACATTGAGTTTAAGTTCAATTGATATACGACGATACGATAAATAAAATTCTAATCTAAATAAAATAATTGATCAAGTATAATCTATTTTAAAATACTACATCTAAAAACTACAGTTAATTATACAGCCAAAATATTTTATAGGGTAGAGTTATAACCTCTTATCACTATAGCTTTCAAGAATTCTTCATAGGTCTTACAACTGGACGACTTTGACAGGCATAATCGTTTACGTATTCGAACTAATTAGACAACATTGTGTCTCTTTTTAACACTTCAGCGTGGGTGCTGTTTGGTAGAGATAGTGTCTCTACTTTGTCATGCTTGAGTTTGTTGGCTTGTATTTGTGTCCACTTTTAAATTGTATATACACTATTTATACTTTTAGCCCCCATCCTGTTTTAGTCCCCATGTTTTGCTTATTAATTTTATTTTATTTACCATTTTATATTATATACTTGGTCTGTCCCCGTCCCCTTCATATCAACACCGTACCGTTTTATAGTCCTGAAATGACGACATCCGTCTAAGCGACAAAAATACATCAGTATCTATTTCCTAAAATTAAGAGTAACATTCATAAATTATACAAGTTCACGCAGTTTGGTTCGCTTTTTGCTTCTACTTTGCTGTGATTGTATAACTTTATTTCATGTTTTAGGGCGAAATCTTGCATAACTTAGTAAATCCATTTGATTTCGAGGTTATCGTGCAGTTCTTCGCTAGTTACGTAGCGATAAGCATTGGAAATTAATCGAAAAATTTTGTTTTGGTCGTGTTGGATTACTAGTTGGTTTGATATTTTAATGCAACTCCATATTTATATCCCATAAGTTCAAATAGGCTTTATAGTTGACTGATAAATCAATTTCTTTGATTTTTGGTCAAATTATGAGTGTTCTTCCGACTAACCAGTATAGTTCTTTGATTTTGAGCTTGATCTGCTTTAATTTATATCTAACATGATAATATCAATTTAACCAACTTTCGAGATGGATCCGTTTTAGGGTACGAGTCACGGCGAGTGTACCCGGTATAAAACTGCCCGACGCCAAAATCTCGCTGCGTACCATGTTGCGCCTGGCCTGCTTGGAGTTTGTTCTTTAAGAATAGTAGCAAATATTGAAGTAGGTATCACTTATATAGAATTTCAACCCGAACTAAATCAATTAAAGTATTTATCAAATTTATTTCTATATATATTCTAAAGTAAATGAGGTATAAACTCTAAAGTATAAACATTATACAAATTCGAAATCATTTATTTAAATAAAGTATCTTAATAATCTCAACTAGTCAGTCAAAAACTAATCATACTTAAACTAATATGTATAGACAAATTACGACAGTATTAAAAAATATGTATTTGTATGTATGCTATGTATGCTTAAATACGCTTATTAAAGAAATAGCGCTAATTGATCATTGTTTCACTTAATCACATTAATGTAATAACTAAACAGGTTTAACTATAACAAAAGTTATTAAGCGTAACAATTATTTTGCGCATTCAATGACAACAGATCGAAAAAATTAATAATCAAATAAACGTACACTATTCCTCACACGGTTCCATTTGACGTAGTGTCTGCGAGTCTGTCTGATGTTTGTTTCCATCACACCAACGTTCTAACTGACTCTTAAATCTTAATCTGACTATTAAATTATGCTAAAAGTAGTTCCTCTCGAACGTTAAATGAAAACACTAAAACAATTTTCAGTTTTTAAGATAATATTTTATCATATTAATTTCTTATCAGTAATCTTTTAAATAACAATTTGTTTAGACCAAACCTCTAAATTCGAACATTATAAATTATCCCCTGTAGAATCCCTTTGTTTCTAGAAAGTTGACGAAAATTATACACACTAGTAATATTGATATTAGTACTAATGATATTAACATTGATATTGAAAAAAAACTTAAATTTAATTTATACAGCCTTAATGTCACCTGTACTTGTAATTTGCAATTAAGATAAAAAATAGCAACAAAAGATCGTCAGTACTGAAATATTATGTAATTTAAACACGTATGAGTCAGTGTCATGTAATAATAAAACAAAGGAATGTATTGTCCATTAACTGCATCATTACCAACGAAAATTAAGTGTTAACAGCACGAAGAAACACCTAATATTACGTTTCCGATTCCAAAATATGACACAAACTATATATAATGAGATGTTATATAAAAAATAAATGAACAATGGGTCGAATTCACTAGCCTGACCATTAGCTAGTACTTTTGTCATAAACATTAACACATGTTGTTGATGATGCACCCATTATGACTAAATATTAAACAAGTATTAATAAAATAAGTATTAACAATGATCATTCATGTTAATAATTATTCCAATATAACACAAAATGTTTTTTTACCAAAATTTATTGTATCGTCTTCAGAGTTTGACTTCTTCAACCCTTCGGAAATAAAAACTTATGCAAACGAATAATCCAACAAACTAAATCAATTTTTATCAATTGAAAACGGGTGCTTTGAAGTGATAGTTTGAGTTTTTGAAACAGAAAGAGGTTGGTTAAAGTCTTATCAGATGTTCGGCCAGATATTCGTTCAGAATCCTTGATCATTGTCTCGATGTAACATTCTAGATATTTTATATTACTTAATAGTTATTAAGTGTTTCTAATACGATTCAGAAAACAAATCCCATCTGAACATATTAGAGGATTCGATTTTGGTTATTTTTTCTAAATTTTGGGATTGTTAACAGATAAAATTAACTTTTTATTCACAATAATTAAACGTTCACAAGGCAATTGACCACAAAAGTACATAGAAGGTTAAGCTTCAACAAAATCCAAGTTAGCGACAACGCAGGTAAACGCTCTTCAAAAAGATAATGCCTTTTGTTAACAATATTTAAAATTAATACGTTAAACATAATTAAAAAAAATAGACTTAAGTAACAGTTCCCCTAGTATACGAGTTTTTCTACAGAATTAAATGTTACATTGAAAGGATCAGATATACTTCCAAATTACCAGATATTTTGCATGTGATTTGTACTGTAAAGATTAGATTTTACAATTTTTCGTGAACTATGGGGATTCGATCGATTTTATCTTGAATTTAATATTAATAGAATATGTGTGTGTTTTAATCACTAAATAACTCACTCATCATATTAATCGGTTTCATACCCTGCAATTGAACCATCCAAAAAGATATCCTTCTAGACGACCAAAAATATTCGTTTTGGCTAATATAAGTCCTTATTTTTAAATACACATATTTAAATTGTTCATTTATATCTTTAGGACTAGTTTGGGCTAACTAGAGGATACTAGGAGGATGTAAACCCTTTTATGTAGATCAATCACTTACATCAATCATTCGTTATCACATTCTTATTAGTAGCAAAATAGCTTTAATACAATTTTGTATTTTAAATTTATATTAAAATATATTTATATATATATGAAGACATGGGATTTCCATAAAAGCCCCAAAATTTTACTCAAACCCATTGAGTAGCTTTTTACTTAAATTGATCAAGAAGGTATTTTCACAGAAAAATAATTAAATTTAAGGAACAAAAAATGGTTCTGGTGACATACAGAACCTGCTGCTATGATGTGCTATGGTGTATCTATCTGAAGTGTATGATGACTTTTTTCAGAAAAACGTGTTTTAGTTAACCAGTGCCATGATACAACTTTGTATCTCAAATTTATACAACAACAAAATTAAGGCAACATACGCAGACGACACAGCAATCTTAGTATCCCATGAAGATCCAGTCACAGCATCAATAAACCTACAAACCCACCTGGAGCCCTCATCGCCAACTCCCCCAAGCAGAGCATGTTAAATATCTTGGTATGCACTTAGATCGACGTCTAACCTGGAAGAAACACATACTCTCTAAACGGAAACAACTTGGACTTAAATTGTATCAAATGTATTGACTCATCGGGCGCAAATCCAAGTTATAATTAGATAACAAGGTATTGCTGTATGAGTCTATACTCAAGCCCATTTGGACATATGGAATCCAACTATGGGATACCGCTAGCAATTCTAATATATCCATTATTCAACGGTTCCAAAATAAGGTGTTGCGCGCCATTGTTGATGCTCCGTACTATATTTCAAATAAAGTGATACAACGCGATATTCCTCTAGAACCTATAACGAGTATAATTCAACGTGTTTGTGTAAAGCACTTCGAAAGAGTGTCAGTGCATCCCAATATACTCGCTAATCAGCTAAATATGCGACGTGATAGTGAAGTGCGTATACTAAAACGCTTAACGCCACCTGATCTGATTACTGGACATATATAGACATTAGAATAAGACTTTAGAGTAATTAATTAAGATAATATTTTATACAGAAGATCGCTTAATGAAGCGATTTTCTACATGCCATGTATATATAATATAGACATAAGAAATACTTATTGCCAATGGGGCGGATTGTGGAATCATGAAGAGTAAAAAAATTATATAAAAATATATTTGCATATCTGAGGATGTACACATTAGAGCTTCAAAATGTCATTTAACACATGGACTGAAAAGTTTCGAGCGTAACAACACGGTTTTCTTTTTGTTCAAAATTGGTTTTATTCATCAACGTATTCTCCATCAAGAGCCGCACAATCATTCCAGCACCATTCTAACATTTCAATACTACTTTTGTTGAGTAGAATAGTTGTTTCTACTGTGGAACGATGTAACTTTTGCCTCGAAATAGGCCGGTCACCAGTCGCTATCCACTCAGATGACGATCATTTTGATTCCGGACTGAAGTGATGGATCCATATTTCATCCACTGTCACATATCGACGTAAAAATTCCGGTTTGTTATGTTTAAACATGGCCAAACACTGCTCAGAGTCATCAACATGTTCTTGATTTTAGTCAACAATGAGCGAACGAGGAACCCATTTTGAACGGAGATTTCTCATGCAATATAAAACGAACACGTTCTTTTAATATTTTTACCATGTTAGATAACTCACGCAACTTCACTTATCGATCATTCGAAACGGTTTTGTGGATTTTTTTTTGATTGCGACGACCACGTTAGCACGAAATTGTTTTTATCCATTGTTTTGAAAATAATAAAAGTAGTAGACATTCTTAGCATAATAACTCACAAACTTATGAATAGAATATATTAAAATTTTAACAGCTTTCTTTTGAAGATTAGCACTAACTGAAAAAGCAGTAAATGCAATAAAACTAGCGCCATCTAATCATCACACAGTGAGTAGCTTTCGAAAAACTAACCCCCAAAAAGTTCAATTTTCAAGGCGTCAGGGTCAGTAGTATTACCACTTATATTACTCTGATCAATGTGTCATCGACGTATGTGCTTATATCAATTGTGCGCTTATATTCTTATGCAGATACACGAAAATAGATCGATCCCGAATAGCTTTAAAAATGCCATTTTCCTAGACGGAATGTAAGTCGTGCTACTAATAAGTTTGACAACATATATAAATAAATTTAAAAAACAGAATAAACTCATTCCTCAGTATTCAAACCCAGTATTTAAACCAAAAAATACAGTATGGGGCGGTCAGTACAATTGAAACCCTAGAAATCCTATATTGTCCCCATCCCTCTCCCGTCCTCGCCCGAGAAAGTCGAATAAATCTGTTGGAACGAGAAAGCATTGTTGGGGTGGAGCCTTACCTCCCGTTCGAAACGGCGAGCCAAATCCTGCGACCTTGACATGACGCTTCGATTCTCAGCGGCCGACGTAAACAGGATTTTAATTAAAAGATAGTTGAAAACCGAAATGGACGGAAACGTACAAAAAATAATTTATACTTTATCATTGTTTCTAACTGAATAAAATAATAGGCGCATTCACCAAAACCAACCGGTTTATTCGAAATGGTGAATGCGCTACAGTGAAATAATTTTTTAGATAAAACAAGTTTTACTCTCACATATACATAAATAACCGCCAATGTTAAGATAAGTGTCTTACATCATAACGGAGGATGATATCCGTACAAAGAATAAACAAGTAACTCGTATTCAACGATGACCAATCTAACGAAATATATTTTTATATTATGACGCCGGGCAATTTACGTGTCCTCGCTTTTTAACGATGTGGAAAATAGCCGAAAATATTCAGTGCGTTCAACCAACATTGCCCAATAACCAAAACAATGCGAATGAAATTAATAATCAATAAACATTATGTGCTACTTTTATTCGAACTTGTCCATCGAGTGAGTGAATTGAAAACAAAAAGAGATGGAAAATTTATTACCACACCGCATCAAAAAGAAAAACTGAACACATAAAACATCGCGTTAGACATGTCAATAATAATGATGATATATTGTTTCTTTTCATTATGTGTAAAAATAGCACATAATTATTTTTCATCAACATTTATTTATGACCTTAAATGCAATACGACCATGCCACGTACTAACTTGACCCAATCCTCCATATATTATGTAACGTTTACAAAATTAGATTGCAATTATTAGAAAAAAAAATTAAAGACATGTTCTTAAGCCAACTTTCTAAGATTCATATAAATGACTGAACTGGTGAAAATGCGAAGCCTATCAAACACTTGATGTCAATAACAAAGAACGGCCCGGATGATCAAAAAAGTTTTTATTCAATGAATTTTCTTGAATGGAGCTCATATTTTCAAAGAACTTTCAGACGCCTTAACAGTTGATGAATGAAATGCTTCCAGACGTATGCAGCTGATGGAAAGATTCAAAAGGACGGAATATGACTACTTAACGATTTAATTGCTCAAAAAATGTAACTGTAAAGCAAAAAAGAAAAGTTTTATTTGGTATATTATGGCTGCCTATGAAAAGTTGATCTATTATGACAGTCGCAAGATTAATATCTTTAGTTCGTTGGATGCCACTGATCCAACTTGACACTGAACCGAAATATTCATGGTTTTGCTGTGGATATATGAGATGGCATCAGCAAAGTGTAGTATATTATGAGCTGCTAAAACAGAATTGTTACTTAGTACGAACAGTAACGAAAATTGTTACTGCAGTTCAGTCATACATTGCAAAAGTTGTGAAAGACACATTGTTGCAGCTCGAGTATATGTTTATGTCAATACAGCAATGTTTGACAGGCCATAGCACATAAAAAATTTGAAGTGCGAAAATGAATCGATACTGAATCCACTGCCCAGCCAATGACGTTAAAGCTGTTGCATTAATCGCATTGTTGCTAAAAAGATGGGAAAATGTGTAGAAAATAATAAAAAATATTTTTATTAGCATATATTGAACAAGAAAGATCTATCTAAGCAACTATATTATATGTTCTAGCATCAGTTTTCAGTTACACACAGTCAGGCCTATAAAGTTGAAAATGAACCTAATATTGGATTGCTAGAAAGATTATCTGATATTTTGCATGCACATCTCAATTATACACAATCTACTAAATAACAAAATTATTACAGTAAATCTTATAAGCCAAAAAACAATTGAATTAGTACGAAAGAAAAACAAAAGATAAGTGGAGCTTATAGGATAATATTTTATAGATAAGCTATAAAAAATAATTAGAAAATACGTCTTATATTTGACAGTTTGTTATTACAGATTGTTATAGTTACTTATCAATCAATTATGGGATTATCTCTAAAGCAGTTTAAAATACATACGCAATCGAGATTTGGTTAGATTTTTATTTTAATGGTTATAATTTAATTATTGATCAATGATGCGTATGAATATTTTCATACGCACCAGTTTTATTATGTTGTGGAGATCGATCAAAACGAATCAAATCAATTTTTAATTCTTGAACTTCACACCATTCATACGTTTGTGTTTTGGTACACATGAAATCTACACTAATAGCAAATACATCAAATTTCACCTGGCCATTCAAAACATTCTTAGGCTGTCGTGATTTAATTGCTGTAATTTGTGAAATTAATAATTTATGAAACAATGTGATTTATATTTAATGGCAATGGTTCGCCTCTCTTTCTAATGACCCATTTTTAATTACTATTCACTGTAATTAAAATTGAAAATACAAATATAACTCTAATAAGAACTAAAATAACTTTAAGGTAGATATTAAATAAATTTCACCAGTTACTCTCAAAGAAATGGTGTAGAAGCGATTTTAAACGAAATGTAGAGATAAACCAGAATAAAAATAATGTAGCTGTTTGGCGGTTATAAAGAACGATAAGGTTACTGATTTGTTTTATTAATATTTTGTTACTAGTCGTTGCTGATTAACTTGCAATTTGTCTCGACAGAAACTTAAAACTAGGTATTTATCTAGGGAGGCCCATTGGCCCCTATTTAGTCTTTAAAAAAATAAAAGTTAGTAACACTTTTCAGTGTTTTTACCATTTAATGCACTTCATATAAACTATTCAAGATCACTCGGTTGAGTTCTCTTGTTTAGTTCAGTGTTGTCCAAGAGTTGTAGCACTTTACCCATGTCTTGTAGCAAATCTCTTAATTTCTTCTATGGAAATTGGAACTCGAAGGTCCCAGTGTTTGAGAAGAGAAACTAAAACAGCTAATGAAACTTTTTTGTTATATTCGTCTTTCTTAACCCAAAAATTACTAAGAATTGATACAAGAAGTGAAATACATTTTTTGACCAATGTTATGGCATAACTTATGGTCTAAAAATATAATGTCTAAATAGGGTAAATCAATATTTATATTCGATCTTCAAGTGGCTCCGGATTTTTAACTTAATCAACCTTTATCAAGTTTTCGTTATCGACTGGCCCAGATAGATCCAGAAGATTGTTGGATATTATGAGTAAACTTCACCTCAAGATTACTCAACGTACAGATGCAGCCAAAAATAACAGGACCAAAGCGATAAAATATTTGAAAAAAGTTTGCATCCCTCACATTGAGGAGGAAAGAGCTTGCAAGGACAGTTAAGTGGTGATATAATTGCCGAGTAAAGATTAAAAAACTAGCAATCTATATTTTAAATTTTTCGTATATTAAAAACGCCTGTCAAATTGTAATTTCGTAGTTAAATAAACTGTCATTCTCTAATTAATCTTAAATTGAATATTTCATTTATTCCAGTCCTAGACAATCAACACAGTATATCCATTTTTCTCTACCTAATACATGATACTATTTTGTATGCTAAATTGATATAAACACATATCTTTGTATACTTGATGGCATATATATGGATATTTTTTTAAACACAAAAACAAGTTTGATGGATGGATGGATGACAATTGAATAAACACATTTTGAAGCCGGCGTGGACCTACGATATGTAATTATAATTGCGAATGCGTGAAAATAAAAACATCAAAGTGTTGGAACTTCCAGGTTGAAGAGACAAGAAACCCTTTGAACTAGTATATTTGAGGGCCAAGAAGAGCTTCGAATTTTGTGGAGTGGACCAGTGAGGTGAGAGTACATCTACCAAACATTAATTTAAGTTTGGATTTTAAACATTAGATCTGGACTTGAAGATAGAGAAAAACTAGTGCTAAATATGCGATAAGCCTTGTAAATTAAAAAAAAAAACAAAGAAAAATCACAAAAATGTCGCGGATGTTATAAGTAACAGGCACCAATGTAGTATAAGCTTTTAGACTTTTTTAGCAAAAAAAGGTACGTAGATTAATTAACATTAGTTCACCATCCCTGTTATGAGTATGTCATTATGTCTAATAGTTATATTCGGAGCGTGACGGATACAAAAGTTGCATTTGCAAAAATCTAAAGACCGATCGATCAAATCCGTCGTTAAATCGTCAGATGTATATCCAACTCAATCATAAATAAAAACTATCAGTCGACAACTCGTTCAAAGCGGTCCTTGTAACCGATTCGAGGTAGAGTGTTCTTTGATTGATTTGTTCGTCACCAACTCGGTCGGCACGCACCGCCTTCCGTCTTCTCTGGCGTGGAACGTCCGCCACCGCCGCTGTGGAGACGATGGGACGAAGGGGCGGCATAGGGCGAAATCCATAATGGAAACCGTAATTTAATGTCTCGGCCGGAGGAAATGTTAATGGAAACTGTGCGGTCGACGGTTTCAATCGGAACGAACCGAACAATTATGGACACAACCTGATCAGAGACAAATCGAGGCGGTTAAAAGTGTGGGTCGATGTTCATTCATCAATTTTGGTGGTCATATCATAATCAACCTCACCCCCTCATTCATCCAACTATTAAAATATTATGTTTTAAATACTACGTTATTTAAGAGTATCCAGTAAGAGTATACTTCTACTATATACTTTTAATATGACTGTAGCGACGCAAATGTATTATGAATCGTTGGGACAGCCCTGTAAAATGTAAGTTACGCTAATTGTAGAATTCTTTCGGTTTTATTGTTAGAGGGTCTAATTGATTAGACCTTTTAACTGAAGTTTTTAATATATATGACATGGAAAAGAATTATGACCTGATAAAAAACGTAACGTTAGCAGTATATTGAACGTCAGGTAAATATAGACAGGCAAAACGATACCAAGTAAACAGAACAGACGTGTTCAACAAGGATAATTCCCATCAACTCGTTGTTAGACCTGGTAGAGGACTCTTTATGGCGCCTAACCATAAATATCAAGAACACCCTAAATCGTGGAATTTTTGGGAATTCCTCAAGATTCCGAAACAAGAAGTTCCTAGCTGGAATAGTGTTTCCCACCCACCATTTCCCACCATTGTCAGCGAATCGGGGTACAGAAAAGGGTTTCTTCGACCAGCCTTGTCTACCACCACCAAGAACCAGAGGGAGGAGCTTCAGCGATAAAACACTGTGCATCCACAACGAGAAGACCGTTTGACAGTAATTTCAACACCGAAGAAAAGAGCGTTATTAAAAGATGAGAAGAATAAAGTATTGCTAAGAGAAAGTATTGAATTGAATTAGCATTCATTGAAGAAATTATTGTATTAATTGAAGTATTATTGAAAGCATAGAATTCCTGTCCACATTAGTCAGTCTAGACTTTTCGTCAATAGTAAGTACATGCGATTTGAATCGTAATCCTTTTCCCATGATGTATTAATTAATATCTTTTAAATGTGTATATATATATATATATATATATATATATATATATATATATATATATGTATATATATATATGTATATATATATACATTTAAAATTATAGCGTTATTATGAAAAAAACCAGTAGGTTGTATTATCTATCGGTAGCTGCTACTTTTTCCAAATTTCATCTCGAAAGAACAACATATCTTTCGACCCAGCTCAGATAGGTCACGACTTATATGTCGGAGCCAGTAGGAATCAGAAGGTAGTACTTCCCATTTTAATATCTCAAAGTATATTTTCACCGATAGTGCAATATGTGGTCGAGCGTTGCCATGTTGTGCTCAAACGCCTCAATTCAAGTAATATCTTCAAATGTTTTTGCCTGACCAGAACGCTTTTTATCGTCGGTGCCGCTTTTAAAATGTCGAAACCAGTATTCACATGTTAAATTCGATGGAACATGGTTTTCATAAGCTTCACACAACATTCGATGACCTTCGGCCGCTTTTTTCTTCAAATTAAAGAAAAAAAAACAAAACTTCTCGCAAGACCATTCTTTAATTTTGTACCTACATATATCTTGTAAATCCTTAAAAATTAATTTATAGGCCAGATATTTTCGATGAATAGGCTTGTATTAAGAAAATACAATATATATTGTGAAACCTTTAAAATAAGTAATTTACACAGTCGCAGTATATCTATATATATTTTTGTATATTGTTTCATATCCATATATACTTTGAATGAACGCTCCATTACCACAAAATCTAAAACGAATGTCCGTGACTCAATTTTCCAAGATTCAAAAAGCTATCAATTTAATTATCCAATATCTCTTAAAAGAAATCCTAATATGATTCTTACACTAAATCATATATCTCATATTTCTCTCAATACAATTGAGTTTCTTATATCTATCAATCTCGTTTTACTTTGGCATTCTCTACGAAAATTTACACGTGTGCATAATTCATTACAGCATTTCTCATTAGTTTCGAACGCTAACGACAGAAACATATTGGTTGTAATATTTATTCATCAAAAACAGTGGCAGATTTTTACTGGAAATGACGTCAAACCTACGAAGGGTTTTCCAGATCATATATTATATCCAGTTCTTCGTAAACAATAGATTTTCTCTATAATCTCTTTCTTCCCGGTTCACTTTTTTATTTTTGACGTCATTGAGACCGGCGACGTCATAAAGTTAATACTAAACTTGACGACTAAACCCATAAAATACCTTTATATCCAGATGCTGAGTATCTATAAAAAATGGTTATAAAATTTTAAATAGCGCTGATTTACAATAACTCAATAAAAATGGAATAAATGTTCTCCATAAAATGGTATTACTGAATAAGATCCTGTAGAGATGTTGATGGACTTTTCAGGAAAATAGGACATGACATACATTAAATACAATGACAACTAAATGCCAATAAATTGATATTTCAACTTTAATAACTTCATATTATTTCCCTTTTTTATGGAAATATAGATATATACAACATCTTATTTGAGAACAGACCTTGTAAACAACCTGCGAAAATCTGGAAAAATTTGAAAACCATTTTATTATACTATTTTAGTCCAAGAGGCCAGTCTTTGCTCACTCAGACCATTCGAAGGTTTAAAATATTTTACATGTAATAAGTTTAACAAATCTGCGATTTTTATTTACATATTTGGACTTTTTTAAATGAGTCTTGGCCTATGATTTATTTTCAAATTGTATTCTGACTGAACGGGAGTTTTGTGATGATAAGAGTACCTTAAATAATGTTCAGTAATGTGTTAAAATACCCGGTCTCTTAAATCATAAAAGTTCGTATTTCAATGATGCGTTATAGTTATCCCATTTAAAAGTTAATTTAAATATATAAATGTTACTGTAGATCCTTTCACATGTTGGTATACCGGGAAATGAGCGCGCGGATAGTGCGGCTAAATCGGCAGCCTCATTTTCTCTCCCCATCACGGATGTTTGTGTCCATAGAGACCTTATCCCATTTATTTCTTGTTTCACAAATAGCGAGATAAAACGTCGTTGGGCCCAGGAGTCCAACCATAACAAGCTCTTTGAGGTTAAAGCTGATTTTTACTCCTCTCCCCGCGTTCGTACCCTTCGTCACCATGCCGTAGCTTTGAATCAACTGAGATTGGGTCACTGTCGTTTCTCGTACGGTTATCAGATGAGTTCGAGGTCGCCTGCACACTGTGAATTTAGTTACCGGCCCCTATTTCAGTCTAACACATATTGAACGACTGTCCTTGGCTCACCCAGATTAGACCCAAGTATGGCCTGCAACATTTTAGAAATGCCTTAACAAAAGAAAATACAGACAGACTCCACGGATTTCTACGAGAGGTCAATTTTCTCCAGAGAATCTAGCCTATGCTAATTTTAGTGTTACTGGCGAAATAACCATTACTGCTTCTATATATTATACTTTTAGCCCCCCTATTCGTGTTATTAATTTTATTTATTTAGTAATTTATTATTTTATCTATACACTTTATGTCGATCCCCGTGCCCTTAAGATCAACACTTGTACACTCGCGAAATGAGAGTTTGATGATTATTTTGACAAATTCTAGCGAAATAAAAATAAACGCGTCAAGTCATTGGAAAACAATGGTGGGTTTAATCTTATTTCTCTGTATAAACCACAGAAATCGAAATAACTACGATTTACATGATTGTTAACACGTTTCTCTGGTAAATATATTCGATTTAGAACGATTCCAATCTCTAGTACAGCATGTTTGTACCTTTCTAAAGCACTGTAGTAACTGATATCACGACGTCTGTGTTCTTCTAACAGCACTTTATTGATCGTCGTTTAATCAACTATAGGCTGTGATATGCTTTATCGCAAACTCTTCACTCTTTCTGCTCTCCTTTCACGCGTTTCAGTAGTTTTTCGCCACCAATTACCTTTTTATAAAACTAATTATGATAATTCTAGACTTTATTCACGTTTTTAATATATATTTTTCCTTGTATGAAAATTAAGTTTGCGAGATCATAATAATCTACATACATGAAGTCATTACATAAGAACATAAGTTTTAACAGCGTTCTTTTTTCTAAGAATATTTATAACATTCTATGAGAACATCTTCGAAAACCTGGCAAAATTTTGACAATAATTCGATGTTAATGACAAAAAATAACCTGGAGTATCAAAAATGTTTGAAGAAAATGAACTATAAGGCTTCTTGAACGAAAACTCAAATTAAACTCCCAAGGAATGAGTCAATTGTTTCCAAACGTTTACATTCAATGGTACAAGATCCAAAAAGTTTCAAATGACTACCTAGAAAATGTCATTTCGGTGACGTATTGTCACTAGCTAAGTATAAGAAGCTCAGCTATGCGTTGTAAGAGATGCGAAAAGTTGTAACAATGCTGAAGTATGAAAATGGATCGAATCTTTTCATACGGTATCGCCAAACTGCCATGAGATGAGGAGAAGTTGTAGAAAATTAGGCAAATATTTGGATTAATATATAGTGTGCCACTATATCTCAATAAAAGTCATTTTAAAGTAAAATAATCATCAGATTACATGCAAGTACTTAATATTAAAAAGAACTTCACAGAGAGAAAGTTCCAAATAAAAGCCATCTAAGAAACAAACCAGAATTCCCAAGTTATTGTGTTTTCAATTTCAGACAATTAGAACATAATAATATCTCTTAAAATTGCATCATAAAACTAGAGACTAGAAAAAGATAAGAAAGAGATAAAGAAGTGATAAGAAAAAGAAAGAAGATCAATAAGAAATAACCTTTACAAAATTTTAGTCAAAATTAGCCTTATTCCAATATTATTTAAAAAAGTTAATACTAAATAAACAATTTAGCATCAAATTCAATATTATTAAATAACCATTACTCCGTCCAAAATATCGATTTTAGTCCAATAATGTTATATTTAACTAATTATGACTATCCCAATATTTACCTTTCGCCTGTACCATTTTTTTCTAGTTGACCTAGACAAAGAGAAAGAGCTAAATAGACAGAAACAGATAGATTAAAAGACAATATCAGCAAGCGCTATCCGTTGGGATCAAGAGCGACGTAAAATAGCCATGACGAAGAGGACGAAGGCGTGGGCATAATTAATTAATTAATAATTAACGATCTTTTAGGATCGCTCCGAAATTTCTCGTCTAATTACATTTCTAATTGATGGTCGAATGAAATGCTTTTTGTTTTTTTTCTCGCTCGCTGGCGCTTTCCAACCAGCTGCACATTTACCGACACTCCACCGACGGCCCACGCCATTTCTTTCTGAAAAAAAATTAGTCACCTATGAAAATTTTAATTGCTTCATTTTATTTTTAATTTGCTTATGGCGGTGTTTAGGTTCTATTTAATTTAATTCAGGTTATTTTTATGAGGAAATTACTATCCAGTGATGTTTATTTATTGATGTATTTTCTTACTAATGAGTCGACAAGAATGTTTCTACGGTTGATGGGCGTAATGATTGTTTTAAATACATTTTATATTCTTTAATTTTTTATTACGGGAAGTAATAAAGGGTAAGTTAAGTTTATTACGGGTAAATCAAATTATTTTTATAACAAAATAATAAAACTAAAAGATTTATACTTTTGGTGTGCATAGGTTTTAAGCTACATTAAAATCCCCAAATGTTCTCTAACAAAGCGCCTGATGACGAAAAGAAGAGTCGCATGACTGTTTTGGTATCATGATGTTCACGTTGTGGTAACTGCAGAAACAAAAGGCATATTATAGTAAAATATGACAATGTTTAGTCAGGGTATGGAAAGCATTCATTCATGTAATTATATAAATTACAATATATATCAAATTCAAATTTACTTAGAGAAGAAAAGAAGAAAATGTAGGGTCTTTCATGAATGGGCAATCTCAGCAGTTAAACCTATTTCGGCTGGATTTCCACAGGGTAGTCTCTTGGGACCACTCCTATATCTGCTCTATACTACTGACATCCCAACAACAAAAGGAACAGTACTTGAAATATTTGGCGATGACACAGTTATGTTACACAAAAGACACAGTTACACAAAAGACTAGAGACAATGAGTCAATCATAAAGTCAATTTGGAACTATGGGATGTAAATATGGGGTTGCAAGAGATCAACTAGTAATCCAACATATTCCAAACAAAGTTCTACGATTAATTACCAATTCTTATCGCTACGTAATCAACGAAGAGCTGCCGATGACCTTGAAAGCAATTGGATAAGTGATCCAAGATTTCGTCCTAAAACATGAAATAAGGTTGCTAAATCACAGCAACGTGGAAGCAATATCAGAAGATTGAAGCGAACCAAACCATACCAAGTTGTTTGGTATTTAAGTGTATTCTTAACTTCAGCTTAAGTAGATTAGTTTAGAAGTGTATATGGCTCGGTGAATGGAGGTAGGTCTAAATCAAACAGTTATGGTTTATGATGTGACCGTTATTTATTGATGTAATATAAAATGTGAAAAATACAAATAGATAAAAGGGATCTGCGCTGCATTTACCTGTAGGCGAAGCTTGGGAAATCAATGGTGGCACGTCTAAACCGAACGATGGTCAGTTACTGAATGACCGAAAGTACCCTTCAATAATATCCCAGATAAACGTCTTGGGGCTGTCAGATATTCGTTATCAAGTAGTTGGCGCCGCTGGCACCCACCGCGCCGGTGTTTAGGGATTATATTTCTGGATATTTTGTGGACCGTTATTCCACGATGTAAAATCTATATGCCTCAAGACCGCTATATTAGTTTTACTTTAATTTGCGAAATACATACTGATGTATTAATCCCATGCTCGTCTTGCTTGTATATTAATGCTAGTACAACAGAACAGTAGTAATAAATTAATTTTTATTTTAAGATTGTACTAAGCATATCTAGTGTAACATGTAACTAATAAAAAAAAACTTCAAAAATAATTTGATGTCACGGAAAGAAGTAGCGATTTGGTTTTTGGTGACTTGAAATTACGACAGTTTATGGCTGAGAAACTCATCTACTTCCTTTGCTGAGCCGAGCCTTTGGTAGCCGTACACCATGAACTGCAAAGTTTCTGTCCAAATTTCAATAGACTATATTATTTGTATTATACACTTTGATGGCATTACACTATAAACTGCCATACTTGTGCTGGAATTTCATGATCTAAGGGTATATTTCAAAGCATGGATATACCCTAATTTTAATACTTTATGGCTAGGGATCTTGGAGCACCTTTATTCCACTTCTTGCGACCATTTGACTCACAGTTTCAGCTGCGGTATTTTGTTCGAAAGCCACTTAACTATACCAAGGAATGTTTCGAGTAACTGCGGAAGGATTACCAGTTCAACGTCAGTCCGGACGGAATCTTACTAACTGCACCAGTTATAATCTGTGAAAGGTTTGTTTTTTACTTCAAGAAATATTTTATTTCACGGAAAGAAGTGGCGACTTTTTGAACGGCGATACAAAACAACACTGAGGGTTTAAATCTATTCTAACTTAAACCAAACCTCTATCTCTAGACGCCTCATTCATCACACCATTCAGTTTTAATACCTTCCCTTCGAATACACAGTTTTCGTAGCCAGGGCCGTATCAGTCACGTGATATAACATATTACATTTTTTACGATTAGGTCTTATGTTATGAATATATGAACATATTGTGAATTTGTGCTTCATACAAATAATTATTTAGGAAGCTTCAGATAAAGATTCAAAAGTAACATATAACAGCTTCAAGAATTATCCGAGAAGAAATAGATAAACGGCAAAAATTATTCAGAAAAAAAGGACCATGAATGCTGTTCAACAGTCACCGCTTCTTTCTATAAAATAAAATAGTTTTTAAAGTTATATGTAATATTTTATTATCTTTAATCATTCAAATTTCATAATCTATAACGATATTTTTGCGACTGAGTCTCATGATAGAATATTTTGGTTAATCTATACTTCATACACAAAAAGCAACGTGTAATGGTTTCAAAAATTATTGTACAAAAAAATTATGAAAGGTAATAGTGATTTAGAAAGAAGAATCATGGATATTAGGTAATGTGAGGACTATCAAAAAATGTTTTTATACATTTACATAATCCTATACGCAATAGTCAGTAACAAATAAACAGTCACATAACGTTCAACAAGTTTTGTCGTTCCACAGCAGAGGGAAATGGAGCTACATTTTTATGATAAGTTAATATAACAGGTTAATTGAAAAGTCCCCGGCCTGACACATGATGGTGCTACTAGAATTAAATCCATATGTTTTTTAGTTAGCCCTAACCCTCAAAAGATGTGTATAAATTAATGATCCGACAACTCTCAGGATCATTAGTTTGGGAATTATAGCATTTTGAGTGAAACAAGTTTTGTTATTGTGAAAAAAATGGATAAAAAGGAATTTCGCGTGCTGATAAAATATTGCTTTTTGAAGGGAAAAAATACAGTTGAAGCAAAAACTTGGCTTGATGCCGAGTTTCCTGACACTGTCCCAGGAAAATCAACCAACCAAGGATTGGTATGCTAAGTTTAGACGTGGTGAAATAAACACCGAAGACGGTGAACGCAGCGGACGCCCAAAAGAGGTTGTTACCGACGAAAACATTAAAAAAATCCATAAAATGATCGGATAATAGCGGGAAAACGTAACAGTCGGCGGGCAAGGTTGTGACGTCTATATTTTGGAATGCGCATGGAATAATTTTCATTACATGAAAAGGAAAGACCATCACTAGCGACTATTAATAGCGTTATTGGACCGTTTGAAGGACGAAAAACGGCCGCATTTGAAGAAAAAGAAAGTGCTGCTTCACCAAGGCAATGCACCGTGTCACAAGTCAGTGAAAACGATGGCGAAAATCCATGAATTGGTCTTCAGATTCTTCTTCTTCTTGGTCAGATCCGCCCGCCAGCGACTATTTCATGTTCTCAGATCTCAAAAGAATGCTCGCTGGGAATAAATTTTCGCCGAATGAAGAGGTGATCGCCGAAATTGAGGCCTATTTTGAAACAAAGGACAAATCGTACTACAAAAATGGTATCGAAAAGTTGGAGGGTCGCTATAATCACTGTATCACCCTTGAAGGGAATTATGTTGAATAAAAAAAATGTGTTTTACTATGGTAGGCCGGAGACTTTTCAATTGACCTGTTAGAAACTTGGTTTTGGTTTTAGAGTACGGCACAACGGGCAACGTTTTGATTAAATTTTTGGGTTTCAGGAAGTTACGTGCACAAATGCAGCCGAATTCAAAATCCAAAATCGAAATTATTAGTGCCAATTTCTTGAAATCCAAAAGGAATTTTAAGTGATGATAAAAGACCTAGTTTGCTGAAGCAGTTAATTTTCTTAATCAAGATAGCTTGACTCAAAAGATCACCAATAAATAAATGATTTACTAAGTGTAGTAACTTTTACCCTATTCATCATATTTAGTTTCACCTAAGTTCTGTATATGTCAATATTTTTATTATTTTATTTTGTTACAAATATAGTAAAATGTATTATTTATTTGTAAGAAAATCACAATTAACAGTATATAATAAATTACCATATATTGAATGTTCCACGACAACTAATATAAATACAATACAAATTTTCCAGAACAAAGTTCTAAGAAGTATTGTAGGTGTATTTAGATACTATAGGATTCATTACTTATACCGAGACCTTCAGATGCCGACTGTCACTCAAGAAATCAAGAGAATCCCAAGGAGACATGAGGAGAGACTTCATTCTCATATCATTATCGAGGTATTCAAACTCTTGGATAACACCAGATCAGAACACATACTCACAAGTATCAAACAATTTGATCTTGTGTAATGTAGTAAAGTGCATTTAATAGAAAAACAGCAGTATTAATACATAAGCATTATTAGACTAAAATAGGGCCGATGGACTGTAGACAAATTGTATGTTAGTCGAATAGAACTAGTACCAATGTAATAAATAATTTAAAAAATGATTTCCGTAAACGAAAAAAATTTTTATTTTCTAAAATGCACAAATGTGGTATTCATGATTCTTTGACATTTATATATGAAAACATATAAGTAATCTTTACAATTCTAAAAAATAACACTGACTCACAAACATTTATACATAGTAACAAATATTTTTAAAGAGCAAAAACAATTTACACCATATCAATAAAATAAAATTCCTTCCAGAACAATCGAATAGATAACAGTGGCTTGATTTTATATAAACAATAAACCGTATAATTCAATTTAAATGAGTCATTTCAAACAATACAAACATTAAATTTATTATTCCATTATTTTAAAAGCTACAGTATAAACTGCGTCTCTAGATTAAAATACTTTTTGGGTCAGTTCAAGGGTTGACATGAATTAATTCATTAATTGAAAATTCATTATGCATCGTCCATCTTTCTCTATCTTATATTACTTGCGCTTATAATTTACGCGAAAGAATAAGAGTCTTTTATGTATGTTAAATTTTTCATATCTTGCATATTGTATACAGTTAATTTAAACGTTCCTTCTGTTCCTACTCCTTACTTAATGCAAAATATAGTTTTTATTTTGTCAAAAAAAACCCTTTACCCTTTGCTACTGTATTAGATGAACAAATCATTTCTGAGCGATTT
This sequence comes from Rhynchophorus ferrugineus, assembly GCF_030347505.1. Lineage (NCBI taxonomy): Eukaryota > Metazoa > Arthropoda > Insecta > Coleoptera > Curculionidae > Rhynchophorus > Rhynchophorus ferrugineus. Next base: position 79,799,723 of record NW_027472580.1, on the reverse strand, counting down.
ATGGATCTTGACAATGACATGAATGAACATGATAGAGGCATGAGACATGAAAATGAACTTCATAAGCCAATAAAAAAACAAACAAATTAAACAGACACTATTCCTTAATACATTTATATGGACAATATTATAATTTTTACATAAGAAACTTACCCCTACAACTTATGTGACCGCCATTTAATTACCAACAAAAAGAGTGAAACATTTATTACCTGCAACAAAAAATAAACAATTAGTCAAAAGATATATAAAATAATGTGTTAAAAATGTAAATATATATTCAATTAATACTGACATATTATCACGCCTACCGCTGATGTAACTTTTAATAGAAACAGGAAATATGACTCTTAAACGACAGAAATAAAACCACATAAATTACGAGACAGGTTGGCTGTAACGAAAAGTGTATTAAAACTCATTGCCAAAATAAATGTATTAATTTTTATCTGTTGAAATTTAACTAGAATTTTAATCTAAAATCATAACAGCCAGTAGGTCGACACAATCCGAGCATACACTAATCTTCACTGATTGCATACTAAAATATTTCCAAATTTCCTGTATTCCTGTCAGCGTTGGGAACTATCGACTAAAAACGACTATCGACTGTTTAGTTATTGACTATTTTTTACTATCGACTGTTTCAGTCGCTATTCTTGGTTCGACTGATTTCACTACATTTTACCAGTGACTGTTTCGGCCACTATTTTTGTCCGACTGATTTTGTTACTATTTACTATCGACTGTTTCAGTCGTGTACTTTTAGTTACTACTACAGTTTGCTTGTAAATAACAATGTATTGTGTATTAATATAGTAGCATTTTGGAACGATATTTTTCAAGATTGTTAATGTAATAAGGTAAAAAATTAAAATTGTGAATGATAAATAGTAAAATACTTATATATTATTTAAAAATAGCAATTAACATATTAAAATACGATAAAACATTTGTGGGGTATTATTCCATTCCATAGAAAAATTCCATTCCTTTTTACAGATCCACAGAACATTCAAATATAAAAGTAATTCTACGTTATTTAAAATTAAATTATAAATTGCATGTTAATAGTATTCAGTAATTATTTTTTTCCTTTTCTTTTTTAAAGTTAGTTTGTGAAGGTATATCGCTTATACTGCCGTTGGAAAATATACCCACATATAAATTAACAAGTCCAAGCAATTATTTCCATCCTTTCCTCTCTCACAATTTTACAGGAAAGCGTTCATACATCTTCGTCTGATAACACGAATTGAAAAAATATTCGAATAGTGCGTTTGACTGAAAATAGTAATCACTATTTTCAGTCGCTAGTTTTTTGACTATCGACTGTTTCGGCTGTTTTCAGTCGATAGTTCCTAACGCTAGTTCCTGCCTATCATTTTAGTGCCCACGCGTTGTTGTTTATGAGAGTAGTGGTTAGATAGTATTTTTTTTGTTAATTTTATGTTTATATTATTCCTGGATTAGTTTATATCATGATGTATTACTTAACAGAGAAAAAGTAAGAGTGTGTAAAGTATGAATTATAAGTAAAATGTCATAATTTAGTAACACATTTAGTAATTTTGTAGATTGCTAAGGAACAAAAATTTATTTATATTAAATGATGTGAAAACACTGAGCATTATGACGTAATTTTGATAAGTGCGATTTGCAAGAAGGACTGCTGCGTAGTTTACTGCTACAAATTAAAAATTTCCAGTGCCCTGACAATAATATCAAAGGTATAGTGTGTAAACACATTAAACACATGTTGTCTGTTTTGTTTTATAAGAGAAGCAGCCCTACCATAGTTATAACAGCAAAAATGCGGGTGGAATTAGTTCAGGACATAAGAAACCAAAGTGGGAGTGAGGTTGATGTGAACTATCCTAGTCTACTCAAATTTGGGCAATAACTTGCATTTCTGGGTATATGATTACCAAAGGCGGATTCATTATAGTTGTGGACTATTACAATTTGAAGATACCAACATTTGGGAAATCATTACATACAAAAAACTATAAATTCCATACGGAAATTTGGGTAACAGTAGAAAAATTCAGAAGAGCGGTGTTATATAAAGAGATATATATGGCACTGATTGTTAAATACTATGAGATGTGATGTGAAGTGTTTAGAATTGATTGAATTGATGATTGTGAAGAACGTTGAGATAAAATAGTTTTTAAGTAATTTAAAAAATTTTGTTGCAAAACCAAAACCTTAATAACTAGACCAAATAATAATCACGTGAGATGCTTGATTGTCGATTTAATTTCCTGCGTATGAGCCAAAAATTGAAAGAAAAACACACCACTTTTTTCGTATTATAATATGTTTCAGTCAATGATAGTAATAGTAATAGTAAAAACATAGTTCTTAGAAATAAACATTGAAAAAAATAACACCAGAATAGTAAATAGTGCTGTTGTTCACCTTTATACTATTCACTATTATACTACTATATAGCGTTATTCAGGGAAATTGAAGAACATTTTATCCAGGTCTCACGATTCCTAATACAGTATGGGACATTTAGTTTTTTAACCAGCGTCAGTTTAAACTGATAAAAATTCTTCAATATACTCTTTCTGTTATGTCTTTTCTGTTATCCTGACACTACCCTAAAGAAAAATATATGTATGAGAAGCACATGAATCCATTCTCACCACAATGCCATGTTGCGTAATAGGCAATAGTTTTCCGAGTTATGCCTTTTACAAATTAAACGCCCTTGATCCATCCTTTGGATTTTCTACAACAATCCCAATTCCAACCGGTAAATGGCATACTGCAAGCCTTACAAAAAAAAAGAATCGCAACAATTGACGGTTGAGGAGGGGCTTTTCCTGTTTCATTTTTTACTTCCCATACTTTGGAATAAGCGTAAAAAGTAATAGGTGTAGTAAAAACGAAATCCATTATTTTTGTACGAAATTGGAGTCTTGAACATACTTGAGTCATTCGATTTAGGTCGAATATGCGCTGTTTTATTTGATAATTTTCGCCATTTCGAAGGTAACTGCATTATGCAACCAGCTTTTCGAAGTTTCCTGGCGAGTTGCTGACAATGTGTGTGGCCTGGCGTTGTATTAACGATACACAATTCGTGCCTTAGAGGGCACCAGTTGGCTGTTTCTGAACGATTTCTCCTTGAATCTCTCCTCTCTGTCCAATTGTTTGCAGTACAGATTTGGATTAAGAGTTTGGCAGTAGGGGACAGCTCATAGTATATGATTCCTTGCCAATCCCATCAAATGTGTCATAGTCATCAATCCTGGCTTGGGCACTATTTGCTCCATCACGTCCACTTTTTCTTGACATTTAACTGACCGTTTTTCATCGATGATATCCATTCCATCAGTTTTTACAGATGGAAACTCGGTCTATGAAGTTTTTTGGTTTAACTCGGATAGCGCCCATACGATTTTTTAGGCAAAGAATGCTTATTATTGGACCATTACCATTATTTTATCCATGTTGGTAACAGGCGTGGTGCATCTTTGACGCGGAAATTACCAGAACAGAACTGTGTGCGCTTTATTTTCTGTAACCGTATCAGAACCATAAATATTATTAAAATTTTTATCTGCTTGATTTGCGATGCCACAAATATTTGCATCTTTTTAGGAAAAATATAGCGTATTTTCTCTTTGCTGTCGTCCATTTTTGACCTGAATTCAAACAAAACTGAGAGAACCACTCACAAAATACTATGTTATACAATCTATTCCATCTATTGGAAACATAATGGACTTCTTCTTGCTAACCTAGCATATGGTGCTTGAGTAGCGCAAACTTTAAAAACATTTCTTGTTCAGCAATCCCCGTAAATGCCAACGACAGAACTGAACACGACCGTTTTCTTCTTCTTCCAGTACGATTTAATGAAAGCGCTATAATTCCTATTAGTCATTTAGGAATAAAAATGTTTCCCCTTTGTTGGTTTTTCTCGTTATTCGGAGCTTAATGAGCGATAAACGTAAACAGGAATATTATTTTCGTTCCGTTTTGCCGCCCTGTTTATAATTGAAATATGGCATCTTGCCAAGGCGCCTTTTATCTTAACGTTTTCGTGCATCTCGACATCAAATGGGCTTTTGATAAAACGTATAATCAATCTAAGCATTAGTCGAGATTAGATGTTATGGAGATTTGGTGAATGCGCCCCGCTATATTATAAGTACTACTTTGTTTTAATTTTTAGCATGCGATCATTAACGGCCCTTTCAAATAATAGTCGTATTTTAGCATATTAAATAATCACGTTTTTGATGTCCCTCATGCCGTAATAAAAGAACAGAAAACCTAATATTTTACAGGAGTATTTCATACGTAATGGATATATGTATATTAGATAATGTATCGATGCAATATTAATATACATCAAATATCGAACCCTTTTGAGTTTCTTGCGAGATTATTTTGTACAATTTAACTATATTTAAGCTTCTATAACATTGGGAAGGAAATTAAAGAAAACTTAAACTTTTAAGATATAAACCTCACACTGTAATTTCGGTTTCTTTCATTCAAAGCAAACTTATTCTCGGCGAAAACCCGAACAGTAATAAAACCGAAGTTACTTTTTAGCCTTTTTAGTTTAATTGGCAGTAAAGTGTGCATAATTTGTTAAAAACTTGTGATATATTAACAAATACAGCCGAACAATATCATTGTCATCCAGGTATACCCGATGTATTGGTAGTTACTTTACGTTTTATATAAGACATTTCACTGATATGCAATGTTATGATTTGATACATATAATTTTATTCCGATGATATTAACCTCAAAATTGCTCCGCAAAAACAACAGCGTTATAGATTTATAATTTTTTGAAAATGTCGAATTTTATGCCTGAAAACGTGCATGCATAAAAAGGGTCATTTTGTTTTATCAGACTAAATCGCTGAAAGTCCTAAGTGAGCATCCTCCAGTCGTAGGAACATGCGAAACGTGGTTTGAGATAACGGGAAGATGGATACCATATGACTGAATGACAACCAATTAGAAAATCAAAATCGTTTAACGCAAAGGAAAACTGTTTTTTTTAGAATGGCATCTATATGTTGTTGGAGAAATGGGCAAAATATTTAAAATCAAATGGGCAATGCTATCCATTGTAAATAATGTGTTTTTAGCGAAACCTTAAAACATTTAAAAACCCCGAAAAAGTTACCAACACTCCCGGCATTTATTTGGTTTATCAGTCACTCACCTTTCTGAAAAATTAATAGGAACTTTTCTTCCTGCTATTTTTTTAAATTGAAATTGAAAATTGCATTTCTGTTTTTAAAATTTGTGATTGTGGTTTATGTATGTTACTATAGAAAAATTTTACTGTCCAGCTATAGATGATAATAAATCTTTTTGCAATGAATGTAAATATTATAATAACCTGTGCATATTTGTACAAATAGATATAAATGTTTAAATTGTAAACTTTACATACATACATAATTAGATACGATACGATGTTAAAGCACTTACTGTGCTTACTTTACGTAGAAATAAATGTAGAGGGATTACTTTTAAATGAAAGCACCTTAAATGATGACATCAACAAACGAATATATATCTGGGTATCAAAGTTCAGAAATCAAGTTATTTGTTTTCGAACATATTTTAAAATTCCTTACAACCTTTATTACCCAAAATATAGTTGGTAATATAATAGGGGTCATAGCCAAGTTTTCTCCAGAACAATGAAGTATTTAGAGCAACTTCATTATCAATAAGCTTCCAGAAAAATATAATGATAATTATAAAATATCTTAGATGATAGTTGTAAATAATTGTTGATGATAATCTTATATATTCATTTTTTATAATATAGCATTTTTTTAAACTAAAGTTTATCTGGCCTAAACTTACCGGCTTATCCAGCCAAAGCTGTTCCATTCCTGTTACAGTGTGTTGATATACGGACGAATAGACAACATTATTTAGAATATTTTAATGAAATTGTAATCATTTAAAGAAAAAATCAAAATGATATTGTCGATTTTGTAAATTATTTTTTTGCGTTTTCTAAAAATACAGTTATATAATATAATAAAATTTTATAGTAACTGGAGAAGTTCTGGAGCAATTATTCCAGATGAAAACTTTAATACAAACAAATAAAAATTAATCAATATATGAATAACTTTCCATTTTTAAATATACCGGAACGAATTTTATCATTACCATTTATTAGAAAATTCGCATTAATACATTTCTATTGGTTCACAGGTGAATCAAATAAACTGGATTAATAAACTCTCTTCAAATATCCAACCGATTCGCAACTTGAATGAAAATTAATTCATAATACTTTTGGACTCATAAAATAACTTATATTTTCGCATGAATAATAACTTTCTGAGTCAGTTTAGTAGCTACAGAAATGGTTCCATGGGGTCAATCTACTTTTGTGTGTATTTTGTATTGTCATAATAGATCAACGTTTCATCACCAGCTACAATAAACCACAACAAATTCTTAAATGCAAATGTCATCGAAAATATAGGCAAAGGGGTAACGAATCAGTAAAGTAAATTGTGAACAACTATTAAACAACCTGTAACCTAACTGTTAAATTCGATGGTTTTGACATTTCCCTACAAAAATTAACAATTTCTCACTTACTATTATTGAGTCATCATGGAACGCTCAAAATGGCATGTTTGACAAAATCGTATTTTGAACCATTTCGGTATCACGGTCTCATTGTTTGCCAGCCAAAAAAAGAGTTCTCTTCTGCGATGAATTGTGACTGGTATAAGCTAAATCTACTACGACAATAATAAGCGCAAAATGTCTTGAGTTAATCCAAGAAAGTTATCCATATCGGCAATGAAGCGGATTCATGGTCACAAAATCTTGTTGGGTATATGGTGGGATCTCAAAATGGAGTATATTACGAACTGTTAAAACCGAATTAAAATTACTGAAAACATCTGTTGTGACGTTAGTTGAATATTTTGACGCTCGGTCACACGTTACAATAGTTGTGAAGGATACACTGTTGCAGTTCGACTGAGAAGTTCTACAGCACCTAGCTTGTTCTCTTCTCCTTGTTCTTCTGATTACCGCTTGTTCACATTGATGGAGCATGGAGTATTGGCTGGATCGCTGCCAAACCAAATTACTTCTCAAATTAAAAAACGTCATTGTTTGGATATGATATGTTGTCAGAAAGATGGGAAAAAGTTGTAGAAAATTAGCATTTTTCTCAATAAATGCCTTTTATTTTTTTCAAAAATGTATTTATTATAAAAACTTCTTCTAGACCAGCCCTTAATTTACTGTTAATAATTATTACAATTTACACACTATAGTCTATTCAGCGACAATCTATAATTCCGTTCTAACACCTTACACCTCCTTTTCACTCGCGCACTTTCCACGCCAGTTTCCAGGGTTTAGTCCTCCAGGGTGTTGTTCATGCAATAGCTGAAGCGCCTCTGGATTTTCATGGAGGTATAATCTTGCTTCGTGTTTCCCAGTGAACCTTTTAATTTGCTTCCTTGACTGTAGGAATTTCTAGATCACTATGCAAATTTTCATTTCGTACATTCACCAAGGTGGTCCCACATTACGCAAAACCTTCTTCTGGAATACTTGAATTTTCTTTACATTGCCATCCTGCGAACAGCCCAACAGCTCTATACCACATAGCCATACTAGTTTGAACACCTGATTGTAGATTAGTAACTTATGGTGAATTGGCATTTTGGATTTTCTTCCAAGGCGCCAATACAGCTGTTTATATTTTATTTTCGGCTAATTTCTTTTTGACATGCTTCTTCCATTTTAATTTGATATGTAATGTCAATGTTTGTGTATGTTTTTAATTTTTTTTGTCAAATATCTTTAAAAAATATAAATTTAGAACCTTTTAATTGTACACTACATAAATGATCAGATAGAAAATTAAACATAATAAGGTGTGCCATATACTTTTGGATAAAACAGGTAAGCAGAATTTTAACAGGGTAAGACTCAAAGTTTGCTTTTTAGTATAACTTTTAAAAAGACAGAACTCTAATAGATCCTATTAAATTGATCGCTATAAACAAATACGAAAAACGGAAAAGGCAGAACAAATAATTTGAATTTGTTTGATTTGCTAATTATATTTATATCATTCATTTTATTTAAAAAAATTATTTCAGAAATTAAATTGTTTTTATTTAAATTATATAGGTCAATTACACGTGGTGGCAGGGCTGTCATATGCCAAACAAGAACCAATCAGATGTTTTCACAGCAAAATGTTTCTATAATGCGATTCTGCCTATAATGGAGATTTAAAATGACCAATAAAATTATTTGAATGGCCGATATTACTCCCTTCTGGATGTTGGGCAAAGCAAAACTTTTCTCCAGAAACCCTATTGAGCTTTTTCTCTATTACTCTATGGTACTGTCACGTCTAAATATTTAGCATTATTTACATATTGTACTCTAGTACCATTCAAATTCAAGACTGGTGGGTTGTTTAGCTTCTTGTTGGTAAAATTAATAGAAACAGATTTAATTTTATTCTCAATTGTTTGGTACAGTCTATTAGTATCGCTAGCTGCATGTCTATGAGTTTTTCTTGGGCTTTACCCTTTACACTGCTAACAGTGGAAAGCCTTTCAAAATGAAAATATTATCAGAATATTTGTAGGTAGCTAATAATTCAAATCCTTCTGTAAACTTTGAGACTCTCCGTACACAAGAAAATAGAAAATGGCGAAATCTAAAGATAGAACAAAAATTTAAATTTCTAAACACTGATTCAATATTGAAAAGCGAAAGGGAATCCAAACGGACCCGCAATAGTTTCCTGAAATCTTCTGGCGGTGATCAATTAATAAAGGCCGGCGTTCTAAATGTACCATCCCCTTTTGCGAAGGGGGTGTGCCTTTAATATTGAAAGGAGCCGGGCGACATCGTTCGGAGTACGGGGTTGAATTCTTTACGAATCGTCCGGGAGCGGCATCAGGTGTGACAAAAGCCCGAAGATACCTACACCTGCTGCATATAGAAACCGACACGTATAGTTCGGTTTGGTTAAATAATGCAGGACGTCCATATGGCGACTGGCGTACTTTACTCGATTAACGAGTATATCGTTCAGTATCGGGCAATATTAATTGTTTCCGCTGGTTTGATGAGTAAGAGACCAGCGGTGGTTGGTCAGGATATCGGAGAGTGCGTGTTTTTACTTTGATTAATTTTCGATATCGGGAACATGAGATTCCTGCGGTGGTAATAAATGAGAAATTTTATTACTGTTCAATTCTGAGTAGCTTGACTGAAATCACTTATCGACTGTTTAGTAATTGAGTATTTTTACTATCGACTGTTCTGTTTTTGATTCGGTTGTTTTTACTACTTTTTACAATAAACTACTTTTAGTCCGACTGATTTTGTTACTATTTACTATCGACTGTTTCAGTCGTGTACGTCTAGTTACTATTTTCAATTCTACTAGTTTCATTCGACTGATTTTTAACATTCTGGCTCTGTTGTCCTTGCTGCAACCTTGACAAAAATGTGACGAATTTATGCTTACATAATAATATATTAATATATGTCAAAATTTCTCTCCTAAAAAGTTAAGACTAAATTTAGATTAGAAAAGTTATCGTACAGATCTTTGTTGGTTACGTAGCGATAGGCATTGGTAATCAATCGAAGAACCTTGTTTTGACAGTGTTGGATGACTAGTTGATTTGAATTGTTAGTGCAACCCCATATTTGCACCCCATAGGTCTAAATTGGCTTTATGATTGTCTGATAAAGCAACCTCTTTGATTTTAGATCAAGTTGGGAGTATCTTCCGACTAACCAGTATAGTTGTTTTATTTTGGTTCTAATGTGTTATTTTAACAGTAAAGAGGCGATAAACTATATTCAATATTTATACTAAATATTTCTAATAAATAAGTTTTCTGATAGGAAAACTCTTCTTTAATATTCAACAATTTATTTTATTGGCTATTAAAAAATACAATAAAATAATGATGGTCGAGACACTTTTAGGTTAAGATTTATTTTATGAGCGGGTAAGACAGATCTTTTTTATAGTCTATTTTTATTTTATAACTTTTCAGTAGAGTGATGCATTCAACGAAACGTTCTATGGTTTGAGAATATCTTGAAAGAGAATTCTCAACTTCCGCTATCTTCAGTTAGATATCATCAATAAAATAAAATCCATATTTTTAGATATTTAATTTAAAAAAGCAATATTTGGTATTACAAATGCTCAGCCCTTACTGTACCGATACTTTCATACAGATTCTGTAGCAATCTTGGGACATTTTGAATTTTACATCAGGCAAAAATGGCTTACAGATCAAAGTCGATTTCTAGGTAGCCTAGAATGCGACTACATGAGAAACAAATTGTAAGTGGTCAGGTCAAAGGAAAAAACTACATTAGTATGTGTTTTTTTACTGCAATATCTTCAAAATATAAAAAAAACTTTTGATTGTATCAACATAGTAGCCGTTATTAAAGTTCTTTTTAATGATTGTCATGAAAATTTTTGTCATCAATAGTCGTTATATTTGTTACGCAGTCCAATTAACATTATTATCTTCACGAGAATGACTAAAACTTTATATTAACGTAATGACTAACCACTAATAATCAAAATGAATTATAAATGAACAAGGAAAAACCTAGTCGGCTGTTCGAACGCACATAAGCGAGAAGCTCGCACGTCGGGTTAAAAACCCCACCATAATAAACTGGTGAAAATTCGTGGAAAATCTGAACGATGTTTTCCTCCTGAAGAATAAACAGCAGCGCGCACGAAGATCGAAAAAGGAAACCCGACCGATCTATCGTTTCATAAATTTTAATGGTACGCCGAAAGCCCAACGCGAAAATCATTTTCGAACACCGATCGTTGATCCCATCGTCGTTGCTTCGATCCATGTTTTTGTCGCTATTGAATCATAATTTTCGGGAAAGAAATCGTATCGATTCGGAATCTTTTTCGGTAATGTGATAGGGGGGACTTCCGTGATACGGGGGATGATCAAAATAATGTTAACGCCTGTTATACAGGGTAGAGCGGGGTCACTTGATCAGGATTTTGTTCGAATCAGCGTAGGGTCGATTCAAAAAAGTTAGAAAAGATCATTTGTTTATTTATTTGACGACATATTAGAATCAAAAAACTTTTGAAAAATATTTTTAGCGAAACAATTTAACTTCAAAAAATAAATAAGGAATAATTCACTAAAAAGTAAAAAACAATCAAACTTTAACACAAAAAAACCCTTTTAAAAAAAATATGTACATAATAATCGTTGTAATAACTTAAAAAATAAACAAAAAACTTATTTAACCTATCTACTACCCTTATATTATATTCTACTATATAAACACAATTCAGCTTAATAGCTACTTGAACCGATTTATCTATTTACAATATTATTTTAACTACTACCTGATCACTTTGAAGTTAGTGCCGAGCAACAAATTAGATTTCTTTTGTTCGTAATTTAATTTTCTATATGTCACAAAATTATATTTTCATTTCGGTACTATTTAGGCTTGGCACCGCGTGTGAGCTTAACGTTCTAACCATTACACCATAGAAACAGTTGCCTACGACTTCTCATACGGTATGGTTAGTGCTTAAAAAGCAAACTGAATGGCTTTTGTACCGAACTACCTCTGATTTTTCGTCGATTATACACAAGTATCTCATTATTTTAGATAATATTTAAAACATTGTACGTGGCTTTTGGGAATTTGCAGGATTTCCCTCGATTTCTCCCCCTTCCCCCCATCAGATCCTGACTTGGTTCCAATGGGACCACCTCGAAGGAAAAATCGGCGAACATACATTAAAAATATATATAATCAAACATAGAACTTCTTCCTTTTTTGAAGTCAGTTAATAAGACATAGGTGAGGTTTGAGATATACAATTAGACATAACATACGAAATGGGGAAACAAAAACAACAAAATTTGTGGGACTCCTCATAGATATAAAAACAAAACTTAATTTTATAATTGAAAAAAAGTAACTTAATTAATTTAGCAACTGTCAGAGTTTATGCAAACATAAACACCATTCACATCGGCATAACAAGTGCATTTAATGTGAGCCCATTCTCTACAACTAGCACATTCTACCCGCTCTTCTCTTAGGGGACTGTCGGAATAGAACACACAACTTCGGCACACACTAGACAAAAGTAATTATACTCTTCAGTGTGTGAAGGAAGCTGAGTTTTCTGTACATCTTCTTATTCTTTCTGATGACTTTTTTATTAATATCTCTAACAGAGTGATTTTCCTCTGAGGTACTTTTAAAAATTGCTTTCTTCTTGTTGGTTTTAGTTAATTGTTCTAAGTATACACATCTTTCTCGAGAGTGTCTGTTAAAGCTTCTCTTTTTCTCTAGTGTTTGTAGTTTTATGGGCTCTGTTTTATGGAAACGCATTAATATAGAAATATATAAGAATTCAAAGAGAGCGTTAAAAATTAAAATCATATAACATAAAAAATAGTGTAACCAAACACTATAAAATTGGTCTCGAATTACTTTAAATATGTTAAATAACTAAGGTAACTAATAAGGCGACTGTTGCGATAGTCGCGGATTCGAGTCCTGGTGGGATATGGATGAACTTTATGTTTGTTATTGTAATAGTAAATATCCTTATAGGCAACAGTGGAAAATCCGACAAAGAATAACCATCCCAGTCTGGGACTCCAATAACCAGGCTGGGTAGGACTGGATGTCTTCTGGGATGATTTCTAAGTTGGTCAATCGCTAGTCGGTAGGTTTAATGCCGAAGACCATGATTCGAAGCCCACGTTAAATTGTCCAGATCCAGTCCAGATAAACCCTCGTTGGTCAAATGCAGACTTTAAAATATTAACACAATAAAATAATATTTTTGAAGCTTAAGTAATAATAACTGTAGTCATACTGAAATTATAATAGACTGATGACCGTGTAATGTTATTGTGTTCATGTTATTTTGTCTATACCTTGTGTGTATTCGGCATGGAAAAACATTAGTATAAATGCCTTACTATTTTAATAATACTTATTATTTTAAATATTTTTTGATGCTGTGTTGTACTGTTTCAATAAATAATGAAAAAATAACGTCTTGAATAATGGAAAAATATTTCGTAAATATTTAATAATAAATAAAAAGAAATGTATGCCAAAAAACTATATTTCCATTTAAGAGAGGCAGGTTTATTTTACGTTACTAAAACAAAACCGCTATTATATTTTATTTCAAATTCCCATATTATTTTTAATTTATATTTAAAAAAAAACGCAAGATACGAGTCCTCAGATTAATCTGTAATGGGTTAGAAACTGACACATACAGATTATATCAATTCTACAGTAATTCCCGACTGAACACTTAACGAATAGTTACCATCACGACAGTACCAAAAATAAAAACTATAAAGGTAGACTAGTAGCGTTTTTTTTATAGATATCTTAGGATCTACTATTTTGGTTCGTTAAAATTCCAAAGCTGTATTAAATAGTCTGGAAAAATCCAAAATTATACCTTTTAAAAGCGTTACTAATTCTATTATTGGTTGTTGAATGTGTTGATAATATTTTAAAACCGACTAACTGAATTTTAAAAATTCACGTAGCCGGCTTGGTGGCGCAGTGGTAATTGCCATAGGACGGTACTCCTACTGTTGCGATAGCCGCGGTTTCGAATCCTGCCGGGGCATGGTCGTAAATTTATGTTTGTGATTGTTTAAAATTTGTGAATGTTCTAGGCAAGAGTGTAAAATCCGACAAGGAAAATGATCCCAGTCACGCCAGTAACCAGGCTGGGTAAGACCGGATGTCTTCTGGGATGATTTCTAAAGTTGATCACTCGCCAGTCGGTAGGCTTAATGCTGAGGACCGTGGTTCGGAGCCCACGTTAAACTTTAGGCCCAGTCCAGATAAACCCACAGTTGGTAAAAGGAGACTTTAAAATATATTTTTAAAAAATTCACGTCAGATATGAATTTCACGCCATTTGTGCTATAGGGGACACTTCAGGGTTATTAAAAATGTGGTACATTCAACATCTCGTATTTAGATTAATACACGTACAATTAAAATATCTAGCATGAAACTGAAAGTTGCTGTTCTGTTGGCGATTACTACTTTTTAATCGGATTACATCGAAATGAATGAAAGCCTGGGCTACTGAAATGTAACAGTTTTAGTATTTTTATATCACATTAATATACTGAATAATAAAATATATTTGTAGGTGCTTACATGTATTTTGATCAGTCATATCTGTTGGTGAACATACATTTGCCTTTTTAGTATATACTAGACAACTCATTCTAATCATGTAGCGCAGAAAATTGCATTTTCAACATTCAATGCTCTTGTTATTTGATTTAAAGAAATCTGTTGCCGAAGTACTTTTAGAAACTTATGATGATGTTCTTGTAACGATTTAAATATGATGACTTTAATGGCAATTGAAAGAATGGAAAGAAGTTAGAGGAGCAAAAAAGTGTAAAACATTTAATTGCATGACTTACTGGACGAAAACCCGGCTCAAACTTTTAAAGAAATATCAAAGGCTTAGCAGCTATTGCAAAGGGGCTTTTGTGGTAAATTGCAGCTGGCGATTGATGTTTCTGAGCCAACATTACATGTTAAGAAATGATTCGAAGTTAATTGTTCGCTCTCGAAGCAAATTCATCTTCAATTATTGATCAGGAAAATATGAGTGTCACTTTTGTTGGATACAAATTTGTAAAACAATAAACAATCCTATAATATATATCCTCAAATTGAATGAAATTGTTACTGTATATGTCTATGAATGTTAATTGAACAAATTGAACGATACATTGTCGCAAAATGGCTTGGCTGACATATGTTATCAAAATGCTGAAGAAGTACGAAAATGGATCGATGATGAAAAAAATCGTTTTTCGACATGATCTCTCCAACTTGCCAAAGGTTGCAGAAAAAGATGTAAAAAATGATCAGAATACCAAAAATGATGTAATAAAAAATGCAATTATCTTTATTCGAATTACTTTATAAGGCATTTAGTATTATTGGAACGTACTCATTGCCAGAAAGATGAGAAAAAGTTCAAAAGTAGAAAATGATAAAAAATATTTTGATCAATGTATATTGTACCAAAATGACTATAAAGTATCAAATATATACTAGTAATTTATAACTTGAACAAATTGCTTGCTACTCCTCTATACAATCTACTATTACATGCATTATTATAACACGATCAAGTGATTACCATCATTAGTAGTGAATCATTCTGAACACTATTATCACTAAATTCCGTTTTTTAAAATTCATTTCATATAATTATTACAACTATATTCCATGGCTTTTATAGAGCCTCTAAAGCAAAAAGTTAAATGATGATATTGATAATTAATGAAGAAATTAAAATCGTAATCGCAAACTAAGAGCTTTATAAATTTGAAATGCTTAGATCTGACTGTGGTCATGAATACTGTAGAAAGCTTGAAAAATAGGTCTTCGTGTTTATCGCAAAATTTTACCAGCCAAAACAAAATCCGTGTGTTGGTGCCGCCGAGAATTTGGGTCAGTGTGTGTGAAAAAAGGCTCAAACAGTAAAATAGCCGGTGTGAAAACGGCATTACTCATTGAGAAAAAATACATACGTATCTGTTATCGTTGCGAAACAGCGGTTGTTTGGCCATTGTAAAATCGGCACCAGCGGGCCCGAACAAATTACGTCGATGTTATAAATGGCGAAGGTTTTTCATGTAAATTGTAATGTTCTAATTCCGTCTAATTGCTATACGCTGGTCAAATATTTCAGAGATTAGAGCGGCGCTATTTCTCATGTCGTAAAGAAACGGACATGACCATGACCTTCCTTTCTTTTAAGATCGAGTTAGGAACGTTAGAGACGCGTCAGGGCTTAGTCATCGCCATCCTCGGGCTATTAACCCTCGACTTTTAATAACCGTTTAGTATAAACGCGTCAATAGTTTATATATTTTTAGATTAATGGTTACGCCGCCAATGTTGCTCATAAATTCTCATGAAGAGATTTTTAAAAATTAGCCGACTGGGCAATTAAAAATACGAAGAAATTTCGCGTCAAAACGACCAGCTTGTTTCGAACTAACGAAATGCAAACATAAATTTATGAATTTTTATTTGAGAGAAATAGAAACTGAAATTTCATTAAAAATATCCGGTTTCTATCTACTTTTCTTTGTTATCCTCTTTCTATTCTTACCTCTTCCCTTCACGTTTCTTGTCGTCTCCGCTTCATCAGGATTTTCAAATTCCAAGAATCCACGGACTGGTTACGTTTTTAACCCATGGGCTGAAAAATCCACGGCCTAACATATAGATGGCGCTAGTTTTATTGCATTCGCCACTTTTTCATTCAATCGCCAAAAACAATTTCGTGTTTTATATTTTACACTGCTTCTTGATGGGAAAAAATACCGTTCAAACGAAGTAATAGCTTGAAAAGTATTATAAGGACTCCGCACCAATTAGAAACAACAATAAAACGTTGGCTTGCTGATTTCAAACGGGGTCGTAGAGACACCGATGATGCAGGACGTAGTGGATGTCCAAAGGAGTTTTATATCGCATAAGCATTTGACTATTGTAAACCTCTGTTCAAAGTGGGTACCGCGTTTGCCCACTGTTGACCCAAAACAAGAACGTGTTGATGAACTTTTTCGGAGCAGTGTTTGGCCGTGTTTAAAAGTAACAAAACATGGATCCATCACTCCACTCCGGAATTAAAACAATCGGCTTCTGAGTAGACAGCAACTGGTGACCTTCTTATTTTGAGGCAAAAGATAAATCGTTCTACAAAAGTGGTATTAAAATGTTAGAGCGGCGCTGCAATCATTGTGTGGCTCTTGATAGAGATTACGTTGATGAATAAAGCCAATTTTGAACAAAAAACGCATTTTATTTGTTACGCCCGGGACTTTTCAAGCATCTATTAGTACTTTGAGCAAATCTGAACTGAGCGTAGTTTCGTCCGTGAAAAATATACTTAGGATATTGAGTGACAGGAGTAAATCTACCAAAGACAACATTCAAAAAAACACATGGAACCTTCATAAAGACATACGATGAGTGTTTAGAGCGATGGAGGGAGTACTTCATACAGCTCTACAACCATGAGCCACCACAGGGTTTAGCAACTTCACCAGCAAATAACATTCCAGAAACTGTATTTCCTAATGACGAGCCACGACTGGAGGAATTGTGAACCGCAATAAACACTGCTGTAGTCGACCAAGTCACGATAAAAACTATGAATGCCGATGGGAAAATATTATTTCAACGGCTTCATGTACTGCTGAAATAAATTTGGCGATCGGAAGGAGTACCATTAGCATGAAAAAAAATTAAAATTGTTTCTATACTGAAACAAAGTTGACAGTAAACAGTATCAGAGCTATCGAAGCATAAGTCTCCTAACAGTTATCGGGAAGATTATACAAATGTGGCTTCAAAGAACTCGCGACCCGCGAAGTGACAAGCAAAACATCTACATGTTTCATTCCGTTAATTTCGTTCAATATCATGCATATCATCAGTATGATGATACAAACTGTTGACCGATGTGATGTTTGCTGATACAGATGTTGAGGCTTCTAGCATTGTTCGTGATATAATTCGCATCGCAGGCCTATGTGGCTTGAGAATTAATAAAGAGAAAATATCATATTCAAGCTTTTTAAGTGAGGCATAGTTGGGAATGAAATCCAGCTATACTTGTAATGGTTTGAACATATCGATGGATCTGTAACCCGTAGCCAAGACACGGTTTAAGAGCTAGATTAGATCAGACAGTTTGCAGTGGCATGCTTTGGTGAAGAATGTTCGAAGTCCTGGGACACCATTAGCAGCGTATTGGCTGAGATGTAGACATTCTCACCAAGCGACAGCTATGGATAAATATTGATGATTGAGCAACTTCTTTGTAATTTTGATTTTTCTATTTTGACTTATCAGGAATCGAAATATAGATTTAAATATACAATCTAAAAATAGAAAAAAACTTATTAAGTTGATAGAGGAACAAGCGATAGCAATATCTAATCATCTTTTTAAAGCGATAGAAATGTAAAAAAAATGTAGGCTAAAATAAAATTCATTTTTATAAGTTCAATTATGTAATCGATTTCCCATTTAACTCACAATTATCACTGAACGAAATTCGCACGCACTCTCTTAGAACGCGAAGAAGTTGGGGTTGACGACCTACAACTTTTCCTAATCATAGGTTTGACACTTAAGGAGACCGTGGAATTATTTTAAAAAGTCTAAAGCTACGACCGCGTTCTCGAATTGCGGCCCAATATATGTAGTTTCTCTTGTTTTGTAATATTAGCCTATGAAAAACTTCCAACGTTCTCTCAGCTTAAATTATTCTGAAAACGTAACCGTTTTCTTTTAAAGTTTTCCTTAACTGAATATTGTATGGACGAAAGTGCAGTTTGTTTCATTATAATCACGTGAAGCGACGACTTGTAGAGAAATACCTAAAATGCCTGAATGTTTACATAGTTGCATGTTTACATGTTTACATACTGACTATCTTATTTGTTCGACATTTTCAATCAGAGTAATAATAAGCAGCAGATTTGAAATTTATTAAAACAAGCAAAGCACCAAAATGTTTGCTGGTTTCTAACCTGTAATTATAATCACTTATTCCTTTTGTCAGAAAACAGCTCTTTAAAATTTTTTGCTACCATGCTGCTGCTGCTATCCATGATGTAATAATTGACATTTAAAACACTCAACTTCGTGAGTTCACTTTTTTTAATAGACTGTAGAATAGATAAGTTAAAAACTATCCTGTTATTTGAGATTGGTTATTTGTTATGAATGGTTTTGATAAAAACTAATAAAAATATTTTTAAAACATATAAGCCACCAAAAAAAACACTTACCAGATACATTTTACTCTTTATTTATTAAAATAATTATGTTGAAAATGCTGAATGAACATAAAACTTATGATGAATATATTTCATCAATACAAACTTATCATTGATCCTATATCTTAGCAATGCTGATATTTATATACTCCACATAGAACTTCAAACCGAGCGTCTAGTGAATTTAAAGTGTTGAAAAAAAAACTGTCACTATGAAAACAAAAAGGCGACAAAGTAACTTTACAAGAGCACAATACTTCGACAAATACTTGACAAAACACTAGGTGTTTTCATATTTATAGTTTATAAGAAAATAAGGCAACGCTTTGACTGTCTAGTGTGGTTTTTACGACATTGAATTCAAAAACCACAAGAAAACGAGAAAAAATAGTTAGAGACGGATGAAATTTTGAAAATTATGTGTTATTTTAACCACACCGCTGCCAAACCGACAATAAATTGTTTCAAAAATATAAGTTTAATCCATTGTGCGCCAATTTTTATCATTTTTAAACGTTTTATTTGCTTTACAGGATGCTGTTATCGTGAAAATTGGATAACTTGTCCGTAATACCATTGACTCTAATATTTTTTGTACAAATATCAAAAACTTTTCTAAACAACTACAGCGTATTCTGTATAAACATAGCAATACTGAACTTAACAATAGATGATATTGCGTTTTTATACACTGTCTAATGACATAGCAGAACCAATAAAAGCAAGAGAAACAAATAGACAAGTAAATTATGCTTATAGAAGAGAAGAAGATTACTAGGTCTAGGAGTATGCTTTTGCAGCAGAGAAAATACAATTTTGAGTGTTTTAGAATTACGATTTGTATACACCGAATAACTTAACAATACTAAGTCGAAACTGTTGCTCATGTTAGTCTTTGGTTTAGTCAATATCAAACAAATTTCATTTAAACTATGTTGTCAATAACATAAAAACCGATTGGCGCAATAATAAAGGCGACAGGACGGTCCACCTACTGTTGCGATAGTCGCGGGTTCGAATCCTGTAGGGCATGGTCGTAAATTTATGTTTGTGATTATCCTAGGCAAGAGTGTAAAATCCGAAAAAGAAAATGACCCTAGTCCGGCCGTAATCAGGCTGGGTAAGACCGGATGTCTTCTGGAGTGATTGGTCACTCGCCAGTTGGTAGACTTAATGCCGAAGACCGTGGTTCGGAATCCACGTAAAATAGTAGATCCAATTCAGATAAACCCTCGTTGATAAAAAGGAGACTTTAAAATATATATAAAATTATATAAAAGCCAATAAGTTTAATAAGTAAAATTTATAGACTTAACCACATGAACCAACACAGCCTCATCGTTTTCCCATATTTTTAAGGGCCCGAATGTTGAAAGTTACCGGTTTGATTTTTAATTTCACTGAATTGTAAAAATGATACAAATGATTGACCTAAATAAAGCATTTAACGGTTTAATAATGTTGACATCGTTATACACAAAGCATTATTGATTGTTTTCCCGATCAGGCCGATTAGCTATTTGTACCCCCACGTGCAATACCAATTATGCTGCCCCCACGTATAACTCTGAGCTGAGCGTAAATATATTTGATCACTCAATTTGTCGCCGCCTAAATCTGCTTTTAACGTTATATTTGGAATTTTATTATTATTTAATATTGCCCTTTATTTGTAAATCATGAATGATTATGAATTAATTTTGCGAGGCATACAATAGATAGAAAAACTATTAATACGGTTTACTTCTTATGACATTTCGATAAAACAAAACAAGGCTGATACATTTTTTTTTAATTGAATTATTGCTATATTAAAACTGTTTTCCTAGACTAACCATTAATTTATTCCTTACATAGTTCATGCAATGCTAAGTTGGTTTCTCTCACTTTACACCAATTTTAATGGCGCACTGTTACACGACTTCTCAGTTTTTGGTCTTCTTCAGATTGCCAAAAATATGTTGAAAAAAAATGTTTTCTTCAAATATGCCGATATAACATAGCTACATACTTCAGCTTAGTTAATTGCTTTTCAACATGCTCCTTCAATCATGTCACTTTGATATCCAATGCCATACTTAAATATTTAGCACTCTTCTCACATGACATAAGGTGAATTGCTTAAGTTTAACAGCTTTTGTTAGTAAATTTGATAGGAACAGATTTGAGCTCGTTTTATTCGCCATTATTTGGTCCAGTCTATTAGTCTATTATTTTGCTGCCTGGAGACTCTCTATAGATGCTTCTTGGTTCTTGTTCACTGCTGATAGCGCTGTATCATGCGCCAATGCGGCTATCGTAATTCCATCCAGTTCAATTATACCACAGGTATAGAACACATGAGGATAAATCTTCCTAAGACGCTACCCTGGAGCACTCCTGAAAGTGTTCTTTTAAAGAAGCATTTTCTTTAGATTATATATCAAATCTTCATGCCAGAATGTGTTAAAGACTCGTGCTAGGTGTAGTAAAACTGTAGATTTTTTTTCCAAAGAACATTCAATGAGTTCCAATGTCCGTTATTTTATGGGCCTTATAGATTATCAACTGTTATTCCTTGAATCCAAACTGAGATGATCCAAAGTGAGAGAACACTTATATAAATATTTGGTCTAATCCTGCAGCTTTCCTTGTCTTAAATTTGTTCATGTCATGAGTAATCAAAACGCCATTTAAACACAAATCAATAAAACATAATATTTTTATTGTCAAACAGGGTGACGAATATATTGACCTACACCCAATATATACGACCGGTCCACAGGGTTGTGTTATTGGCCCATTGTTATATATATCTTTTATATACAGCTGACCTACCGACCTCAAGAAATATTACTGTTGCAGCATATGCTGACGATATATCGAATTTATCATCACACGAGGATAAAATATCAACCACAAGAAACCTCCAACTTTATCTTAACAAAGTCGAATTGTGATTGAAAACATGACGTATCAAAGCAAATGAGACAAAATCTACGAATCAAAACAATAGTGACAAAACGCAAATAGCTTCGGCTTAAACTAAACCAAATGTGTAGGCTGATAGGAATTTCAATTCTCTAAGTCTAATAATCTAAATTATCATTAGATAACAAGGTTTTGCTGTATAAGTCAATACTTAGGCCCATTTGCACCATTTGGTATTGAACTGTAGGGTACTACTAGAAAATCTAATATAGATATCCTCCGAAGGTTGCAGAATAAAGTTTTGCGAGTCATCGTCGATGCCCCATATTACGTGTCCAACAAACTGATTCAGCGCCACATCCCCCAGAACCTATAAAGTGTGTGATTCGAAGTGTTAGTGCGAACTACTCTGAAATACTATTAGTGCATTCCAATGCACTCGCCAAGCAGATAAATGTAATGCGATGAAGATGTAGTGCATAAGCTCTAACGCAAACTACCATTTGAACTGATTAATAGACACATAGAGTGAGATTTAATAATCTCTAGAATAAGTTAGAATAGTCTTTAGAATAAGTTAGGATATACTTTAAAATAAGTTCGAAGAATAGTATCTAGAATAAGATTTAGATTATAAATTGTACAGCAAATCACTTACTGAAGTGATCTTCTACATATCAGAATAGTTATATTATATAACGGAGATCATATAATAATACTTATTGCCCTCGAGCAGATTGTTGACGTTCTAAGAGATTAATAAAAAAAAAACATTGACCTTTCTCACTATAAATGACAAATGGTCTGGCTAAACAGCATTTTTATGATTACAAACATCTCCAAAAATTAGTGGTCTCTTGGAGAGCCTGAAGTAAAAGATGTCGCATTTTCCCTGCTACTGCAATTACTTCATGCTACTAAAAGTAATCGATCTACCATACTAGTCTTGAATTTATTTAAAAACTTCAGATGTATACAGTTATATTTTGATAATGCAATTTATTTAGTAGGGCATAAAACATATCATAGACAAGACGACAGGCAGGCGTTCCTAATGCTGTTATAATCGCGGATTCGAATCCCGTGAAGAATACATGTACTTTATGTGTGTTATTGTGACTATTAGGCTTATTATAGAAAACCTTAGCTCTGGGCTCATGTTAAGCAGTGGGTTTTACCTACTATTTGTCCAAATAGTAGGTAAAAAACACCCAAAATATAACACAGAACAAGCAGAAATATATTTATCTATATTCTATTTAACGGCTTGTACGGCTTGTACAATTTACGTTCCAACAATGATGTCAAAAGCGGTTTGCAAGAAAATGCAAACAATCTCTGGCGAAAAAAAAGAACAAAACGGAAACGTTAATTAAAACTAGAAAACTCAATAAAGTTTCTAGCCAGATGGGCGATAAAAATTATCTTAATTAAAGGTCTACAACGCGACGCGTGAACGCCTACCTCAATCAGGTCGGTTGCATGATGGAAATCGTGAAAATACACAATGCCAACGAACGCGAATGGGTTTTCTTCACAACGGCTCGCTAATTCGGGAACTGAAACAGGTATTTTATCCGAAACCGGAACAAGGATAATATTAGTCGACACACGTAAAACAAAAAATGTCAAATGTCCGTAAAAGTTAAGTTATACCTGTACTCAAGATTCTATTAGGATTCTATATTATTAATATATAATAAAATGTACTTCAAAATTATATTATTCAGTGTTATTGAAGTATGCTATTAGTTATAATTAGATCAGAGTCTATCCAAAATAGCAGTGAACTTACGTGATCAAAATGTATAATGTATTGCCTATTGCAGTTTCTAAATTTTTAACTTGTTTTAACTGTAACTTCTTTTTGCAGTGGTTTGCAAATCAGCTTTTAAAGAATCTCGAGGAACCATCAGTTATTGTTCTGGACAATGCACCATATAGTACGGTGGTGGAGAAGATGCCATCAAGTGCATCAACAAAGGTTGCAATTAAGGAATGGCTTAAAATACTTAAAATAAGTTTTGAAGAAACCATGTTAAAGAATGAAATATTTCAAATTGTTATTCAGTAAATATAAATGAAATATTTAATTGCAATTTATGTAATTTACTTTTTTAGAAATAAGCTTGAGAAAACATACATGGTAGATCAGATTACTGAACGTTATGGCCCCAGAGTAATAATTCATCCTCCCTATCACTGCATATTTAATCCAATTGAGTTGATTTGGGGGTATTGCAAAGAATTATTACAATAGACATTGAGGTCGAGAAGGATATTCAAACCAGAACTATCTGGATTTATGGAAAGGATTTATCATTGTCGAAAATAACTCCCTCAGTTTGGAGGAGCTCGATCACATACATTGAAGAAGAAATTGACAAATGATTGACTAGCGAGCAAGTTTTTGATAGATTGGAAATAAACAGCTTAGTTATTCCCTTTATTAGTATTTCTAAAAGTGACAGTGATTGAATAAAACATTTTGAATGTTGGTTTATGATTCAACGCTGACAATTACCAAGACGGGGTTATGAAAGAGGAAACAACTAAACAAATTGTATTATACGCATGTGTGTTATTGTTCAAAATATATATGAACGTTTGGTTAAAACGTATGAGGAAAGAAATAAAACTAACCGTTTTGCAGATATGGCAAATGCATTAAGGAGAATGCAGTTATTAAATATAGTTTTATCAAGAAAGATGTATACAGATAGTAAGAGAACAAACTAAGGATAAATATAGTAATATCAAAATGACTTAATAAGGAAACATTGCATCAAAGGAAACAAAAACTAAGCGTAAAAGGTAAATATGCTCTCTAATGAAAGTAAAATACATTACTCACATATACACTTGTTAATTAGGTGGATTAGGCCTTCGGGGGATACCACTACTTAAAAAAACGCGCCTATAATAGTGTGGAAAAAAATTCAATGTAAATATAATAGAACAACTCAAACCTATAAATTATTTCGGCTGTATAATTAATTGTAGTTTTATGTTCTTCGATAATATATGCATTAGATGTACTATGTTATTTTAAAATAGAATGTTAAAATAAATTATAATACATAACATTTTGTTCATTATTTTATTTAGAATAGAATTTGTTAAACGATAAAGTCAAAATTTATTAAAACCCAGTCTTGCTGCCGTAACATTACGACGTTTTCGCAGATCACGTGGGTTCACTGCTGTTTTAAACTGACTATATATGTCTTGAGATGTGAAATGAATGAAATGAAAGGTAAACCTGCCAAATTATGTTCGTAGAATTTGTAATTTGCCTAATAATGAAAAGAAAAACTATTATTAATACGTTCTTGGGTGATTTCTGGACCTCAACTGGCTTTGGAACAGAAGTATCTGATTCACATTATTATCTATACGCTTGTTTTCATTTATAATAAAATGGCCATCGCCTCTTTCAATTCGTCGATGATTCACTCAATAATTAATTAAAAAATAACCCCACTACCATATAGCGCCACCTTTTATTGAACTACCTATGACAATATCAGCAGAAATACAATATTTTATAAGAACTTTGTGTAAGAATTTTATATCAGTTCGTGAAAAACTATAAAAAAATATAAACCGACTCACATTATTATTTACGTGAATCATACATTAAGAATGTTACGTAAAATATTAAACCGTTTTAAACCATACTCTTTTTCTCCCCTCTCGCTCTGCGTGATACGTAAAGGCCAATTATTTAATAAAAAAAATCACCATTTACCTTCCGCTGCTAGTCTGATTCCTGGCCGTGTATATAATACAGGAAGCGTATTTTAATTTATCTCGTCGTTCTTAACATAGTGCTCATGGTTAAGCGTGTACAACATATCTTTGACGTTTGACGCTTAAATACGAGATGACACTAAACAATAAAGTATGTACATCTCACTGATTGATGAATTGTTTATTAACATGACATGTGAAACATGCTAAACCATTCTACAAACGAATCCTAATTTAAAATAAAAACTACCTAGTTGAAACAAATTAAATATAGTTGGTAAAAAATGTAGCAATTATATATAGCATAATAAAAAGCACGTTCGCTGTTTTAATAGTTGAAAATACAAATAAAACTGTTTATTAGTGGAACCGAGCCCAAACAACACAAAAATAATAATAAAATGTTGTGACATATACAAAAAATTAAATTACGAACAAAACAAATATAATTTGTTGCTCGGCACCGACTGTTGGTAACAGGTTAATTGTAAAGTCCCCGGCCTGACACATAGATGGCGCTACTAGAATTAAATCCATATGTTTCTTAGTTAGTCCTAACCCTCAAAAGATGCGTATATTTGACAGCTGTCAGATCATTAGTTTGTGTATTATAGTATTTTGAGTGAATCAACTTTTGTTATTGTGAAGAAAATGGATAAAAAGGAATTTCGCGTGTTGATAAAATATTGCTTTTTGAAGGGAAAAAATACGGTTGAAACAAAAACTTGGCTTGGATGCCGAGTTTCCGGACACTGCCCCAGGAAAATCAGCCATCAAAGATTGGTATGCTATGTTTAGACGTGGTGAAATGAGCGGAAGTCGCCGTCTTCGCAGTGGACGCCCAAAAGAGATTGTTACCGACGAAAACATTTAAAAAATCCACAAAATAATTTTGAATGACCGTAAATTGAAATTGAATGAAATAGCAGATACTCTAAAGATATCAACTGAACGTGTACGTCATATCATTCACGAATATTTGGGTATGAGAAAGCTCTGTGTAAAGTGGGTGCCGCGCGAACTTAGTTTTGACCAAAAACAACGACGAGTTGATGATTCGGAGCAGTGTCTGAAGATGATCAAGCGTAATAAACCCGAGTTTTGCGTACATATGTGACAATGGATGAAATATGGCTTCATCATTTCACTCCGAAGTCCAATCGACAGTCATCAGAGTGGACTGCACACGATGAGCCCGCTCCAAAGCGTGGGAAAACGCAACAGTCGGCTGGCAAGGTTATGGAGTCTGTATTTTAGGATGCGCATAAAATAATTTTCATTGACTACCTTGAAAAAGGAATGACTATCAGCGACTATTACATATACATCGAGGTGATCGCGGAAGCTGAGGACTATTTTGAAGCAAAGGACAAATCGTACTACAAAAATGGTAAAAGTTGGAGGGTCGCTATAATCATCCTTGAAGAGAATTATGTTGAGTAAAAAAACTAATTTTGTCACAAAAATGTGTTTTACTATGGTAGGCCGAGGACTTTTCAATTGACCTGTTGTAGTTAAAATAATATTGTAATTAGATAAGGTAGGTTTAGGTAGGTATTAAGTTAAATTGTGTGTATATAATAGAATATAAAATACGTGTAGAAGATGGCTTAAATAAGTTTTTTGTTAATTTTTATTTAGTTATTACAACGATTATTATGTACATATTTCAAAGCTTTTATTTGTGTTAAGTTTAATATTTCTTTATTTTTAGTGAGTTCCCCATTCATTTTTTTAAGTCGGTTCAATTTTTTTGCTAAAAATATTTTATAGTTTATTAATTTTACAGCTTTGGGAAATACACACTGATGTATTAATCCCGTACTCACTTGTGTGTTAACACAAGTACAACAGAACAACAGTAATAAATTAATTTGTAAATTAAGATTGTACTAGCTTATCTAATGTAAGATGTAATTAATTTGAAAAATACAGCTTTGTTACAGCTGAAGATAGTTGAATTATAAAAATAACAATCTTTATAACTAATAAATATAATTTTGATAAAAAATCATAGAAAAAAACAAATTTCGAGATAAGAAACAATCAAAACTTCAAAGGATTATTTGATTATCTTTAGAAGCTGAACCAATAATTTCAGAAAGTTTAAAGGCAAATGTTATTTGCAATTCTTATTCTTATTCTTATCGCGCTGAATTAAGTTGTTACTGGCATAATATGAGGCGTCAACGATTGGAATCGCTGAAGGATCGCTATATTGGATTTGCTACTAGTACCCCACAGTTTTATACAATAACATACGTATTTAATTAATACGTGTTCAATTTTATTTATAGGTTGGTGAAAAAGTAATTTCGTTATTTGTTCTCTTCTAAAGCTAATTTATTCATATAAATTTCAAACGCTGCCCAATGACATATGAGCCGTTTTGGTTGATAACATTTTGCCACTTGCAACTTAGTTGATATAACCAATAATTCCGCCACTCCAGCCTCTGAGATTTCTTAGAGAAAACTTGAACCAAGTGATTTTACAAGCCTTTTTGAAGCCAGCTTTATACTTTGCAGAAACCCGACCAAATGGAAGATATCTAGGCCACGTTAATCTCTCTCAATTCTGAATGGCAAAAATGATTCAATGCTGACTGTTATCTCTCAAACGCACTAGAGTATGGCTCCATTGATTAAATATTACTGGGACTTCCATCTATGAGAAAGAACCACACCATACACCAAAAGACAGTAGCAGTTACCATAGTTGCAGATAGTTTTCACTAGACTTTTGCATTGGACAAAAATCAAGATTTGTTAGAATCTTGAATAAGGTCCCGCTATTTTAAAAAACCGTTTTCGCTTAATATGCTCGAAATAAGAAATAAACTGGAGAGGTAATATCTGGTGAATACGACGGCCGTGTTAAAGATTCTCAAGGTTTCCAATTAGATTTCGAAAATATGGAGATGGGTTTTTTTCGAAATTGCGAAATTACTTTGTCGTATTCTTGCTTATATATTGGATATTTTTTGTTATGCTCAGTCCAGACGTGATGAGTGCGTTCGACTTGACCATCTTAGAAACAATAGCAAATTAAATTCAATTGATTCCAGTTTGAAATCTTAATGATGTTAAGGCAAAAAGTAAGCTAACGATGAACAATACACGCACATTTTTTAACAGCAAAGTCTCAACATTCATTGCAAAATACTCAACATCATGTTAGACAAAAGGCAGAGCCGATCAGATTCAAAATCAAATAACTGTGCTGGTTAATTGGAATATATTCCCGACTTGACCGAATATTAAAGAAACTAATTTATCATCAAATAATAAAACCTATTTGGACTTATGGAGTTACTACTCCAAAACTGGAACAAGCAAGTTGTTCGATTAATTTTTCTGGCTATATAACCATTTAATTTTGTAAATTCATTTATCCGAGATTTCGCCATGAAACATAAAATAAGGTTACTAAATCATAACAATGTAGAAGCAACACAGCCACTGAAGTGTTTATTTTAATTTTAATTTGGGGAAATACATACTGATATATTTAGGCCACACGAGTTTTTCTTATGTACTGATGCAAAACAATAGAACAATAGTAATAAATTAATTTTAAAATTCGCAGCGTACTTAATCATATCAAACGTAAGATGTAACAAAAAAGTTGCAAAACATTAACATAACAAAAAACCATTAAAATTCATTTAATCCATTTAATAAACAGACGTACCCAGACTTTTGTTATAACTGTAGCTGTGTTGTAGAAACAAGTGACGTGCACATCTTCTGTTTGTTTCGGGTACACTTGATAAGTAGATCCTTGACGCCTCTCCAAACGACGACGAGGCGAGATATCGAATGTAAAACTTTTTGCTTTACAGGCATCCGCAAATATCGACAACATCATAAAAGCCTGTTCTCTTAAAGTGCAATGGGAATTCGCCAAAAAAAGGAACGAAAAAAAATCACGACAGATACTTAACATTCCTTCGTGCTTATGTAAAGCGTATTAATAACGTTATGTAAGTGCGTACGTTGACTGAAAATTAATTGTTCCCACCACTATAGCTTGAATAAATTATATAATATAGTGACAACACATTATTTATGTGTGTAGAAATAATAAGTAATCCACGACTTTAATATTAAATAAATATATACAATAAACATTTTCATTAAAAAAATCAATGTTCTAAAAAAATAATGACAGGATAATAGAAGCAAAAAGTATCACTTTCAGTTTCAATCTCTGTAATTAAACTCATTATACACAAAGAATACACAATAAACGCATGGAGAAATATCTAACGTTACAATTAATCCGTGCAAAATGTATTTAAAAATTGGTTTCAATATTGCAAAAATGCACCTACTGATAATATTTGTAAATTTACAGCAGCAGAAAATATCATACTTTAAATATTTAATTATTTCAACAAAAATAGCAACAATAAATATCTGACAATCCTTTACTACCTTAAGTATTATTATTATACTCTCTGTCCATCGCTAATTATTGTTCACATCTTTCGAAAACGGGACGAATCCTGTCTTAGAAATATTCATCTTTAAAAGACAAAAACATCAAAGTAAAATATACATATTATTTTGAAATTAATAAGCATATTTTAATAGTTTTCTTAACTTCAAGCGTTTTCGGGTTTGGAATTTGGATCGACATTTAAGTCGATATAAAAATTCCTTTATTTTTATAGTTGAAGCAATAAACACCTCAAGTCCCATCTGGGTCTCAAGTGGGTAGTGATATTGATGTAAATGACAAAGAATGGCCTGGAAAACAAAAATTAATTGGATGATAACCTAAATTGGGCTTGCCAAAAAGAGTTTTTATAGCGTATTGTGACTAATAAAAAGTGGATTTACTACGATAATTCTAAGCGCAAAATGTCATGGGTTAGTCCAGGAAAACGATCCACACTGAATTACGTATTCGACAAAAAATACCGGCAATAGCGATCAACATACGCAAATTAATTCCATGTAACAGTCGATAATGAAACCATGTTGCAGCTCTATTGGAAACTTCTGGCGCTCTTTGATTATCATTTGTTTAGATCGATGCAGTATGGCTTGGCTGGCATATGGTAAAGTAGATAGATGATAGGATCACTGATCAGAATACAAGCAAGCATCTAATAAAACGTGTAAAATATTAAAATGAAAATGATAAAATAGTGTACCCCACAGTGATATGTTAATGATGATGGCGCGAAAGGATGACGCTATCATACAAAAATATTATGTCACATTGGTGCTTATAAAAGTAGGCAAGAAATAAGAAAAAATAAAATAACAGTGTAAAGTGATTAAGGCATGAGATCAGAAGTAGGCAGTATAATAAATATACAAACGTTAGGTAACCGTACAATAGTTGTCTTGAGAGATGTTCATTAGACAGCACCCATTTATAATGATAATAACAAAAAAAGAAATGGAGCACATCCGATAAACCTGGTGTACCGAAAAGTATTTACCGGTTTCGAAGAAAAATCGTCTATGAAATGCTGCTTCAAAGGTATGACCGGAAGTTATTTCTGCATCGAATAGTGATGGGCAATGAAAAGTGGATTCATTTCAAAAACCCTAGGCATAACAAATCGTGGCCATCACCTGGCAAAGCCAATCGATCGACTCCAAGGCTGAATCGTTTTGGTCGCAACGCTTTGTCGATAATACTTTGTGTTCGGTGAGACCAGAGTGGCGTGGTGTAATATGAACTGTTGAAATCTGATGAAACACTTAACAGTAATCGCCAAGGAAAACAAATGATCAATTTGAACCATGCATTGATCGAAAAACGTCCAGAATGGGTCCGAAGACACGGTAAAGTAATTTTACAGCGCGATAACGCGCTGTCTCATAAAGTAAAACCGGTTAAGAAAGCATTGAAAGAACTTGGATGGGACATATTATCACACCCGCCGTACTCTCCAGATTTTGTCCCGTCCGACTATCAACTTTCCCATCAACAGGACACGCACTTGCAAAGCAACACTTTGCCAACTTGGAAGAAGTGACTTGATGAATGATTTTGCTCAAAACACAAACAGTTTTTTTGGGATAGTATCCATAAATTGCCCGAAAGATGGACAAGATAATATAATGTATAAAATCATATGGTCAATACTTTGAATAAATACATATTCCACTTTTTTTTTGAAAATTGTGTAGTTGTCTTCTAAAAAACCGGTAATTACTTTCCGGTACACTTAGTATAATAAAGTATATAACCGACAAATTTAAAGAACGAATTACTTAAAATAAAACTCTTATAACTTAATTGGATATAATTAATTAATATTTACTATACTTAATACATAAAAATAATAAAACAGTAATAAATATTTCAAGAAATATATTACTTAAAAAGTAAAACTATATCAAGCTCAATAACAAATAACAAAATCTAACTGAATAATAGACAAAGAAAAATACACAAACACTAAACAAGCCCGTTTTCTAAACAAAACATAAAACACACATAAATACATAAAACTCTCTAGCCTCCATAATCGTCCTTCCGAGAAACAGCATGCCCATTAACTCGACCGATACATTCAAGGAGTTATCGATAAATTCACAAAAATTCTTCGATGTTAATATAGGTCATGCAAAACTTAAACAGAGCCTGATCGCACAAATCCTATAAATATCACGGGATTTTGTAAAAGTACACAATTCCATTAAATACGTTTATCGCTTAGACCTTGGTCCATCTTCATCAGAGCAATAACGCACGTCTAACCCTATAAATAATGAGACTGTGCCAATGTCACGACGAACAAACCGAAGATACCGAAACGGTTACAAACAACACAGGTCCAAGGCAAACAACACGTGCAAAGTTTACAGTTGCATCAACTAATCACAGTTCCTTGTTCATTTTTAATGACATTCCCGTATGTCTTGCGATATAAATAGGAGTGTGAATTTGTTCATATTAAAGATCAGTTATTTTTATTATACCCTATATATCTGAAGAGATAGTATGTCAGCAGATGAACATGAATTAGAACAAATAGAGGAATAATATTATAGCGACATATGAGCTATTAACAACGAGGATATAGAGAAGACTACAACAAAAACAAGAAAATAAGAAGTTATCAACGTGTATTCTTAATAGGAAAGTCATGAATTGATTCAATATATAGGTTAAATGAATAACAGAATTAATAAGAGGCCTTTCAGCACAAAATAACTGTTACAAATATTTTCATATATTCATTTTATAACAATTAGTAATAATTACATGAGTAAAATGAATATGCTCTCTCTACATACTCCATTTTCCATCATACCATTAAATCAATATATAAAAAGAAAGATAATAGACTAAGATCAGAACATAATCTATAATCTAGTTATAACACGCGTTTAAAAAAAAGAAAAAATAAACACTGGAAATATGCTATAAAAATCGAGATTGAGAATGAACAAGAAATACTATAAAAGAAGACATAATGAGCGTTGTAAACACCAACACCTATAAAAAACGAAGAATTAGAAACCATGAATTAGAACAGGTAGAGAAATATGTGGTGTTACAGGTATCAAGAGGCGTAGACAGAGAGAGAAGTATAAATGACAATATTAGAGCAACAAACAACCTTCTGTATTATCCTCAAAAAGGACTAAAATAGTATTGTACACCATAACAAGACCATTAATGATATATGGTATAGAAATAATGTTAATTATGAATTAAGATAAAGATACTACGAGCAAATTGTTATCGCGAAAATATTGTTAATTGCTGGAATCATATCTTTGCAAAAAAAAAGTTTCGCATAAAGGGGTATTCTCAGCTTTTAAATCTATTAGTATCCACACAGGGTAGTATCTGAACAACGGTCATTTTTGAAAAACATAAAAAGGGCTATAAAGAAAGGTATAAGTGGCAGTCAACAAAATCCACAAATGGACTGAAGGCTGAAAATATAGCTTAATATCTTCAAATCGGTCCATATTAGTTCTGCGTTGTGGCGAAAAGCCGGAAACCTAATTATATTTCTCAAAAATGCTCATTTTCTCAACGGATCAGCGAAATATCTCGGCACAAAAGGGACTAAAATCATATAATAAACAGCGTTATTAAGATTACAGTTAAAACGCTGCTATTACTCTTCATTATGAATAATAATTTGTTAAATCTCTAAATCCATATATGAATGAACTAGAATTGGAAGGAAATCCTAATTATGTCTACATAATAAGTTGCAAGCTCGTTTTAAAATCTATGATCCAACGGAATCCACTTATAGCTCCGCAAGACATAATATAAATATTTTTTTTATAAAATACTATAGTTATAATACATCTGAATGTATCCTAAACACATCCAGATACTATACGAATCATAACTATTTCTAATATTATATGTAGTGACACTAAATAATGTTTGGCAGTTTTAGTCACTTTATCAACATAGAGCATAATAAAAGCTAATAAAAAAATTGATTTGAAAAGATTGTTCTCAGTTTGTTACCGTAAGTATATAAAATATTAATTTGTGTTTAAGTTTTTAGGAAATGCGAAACTTTTGAAAATATACTCAAATATTACAAAATTATTTAATTACATGAACAGTAGCATATTATAAATTATAAATTTCCCGATACTCCCATTAATGCTGAAGAGTTTTGACTGGTTCGGTTATACATTTTAAAAAAATCATTATTAAAATGCTGTGAATAACTAATAGCCTAGTAATGTTGAATAATAGTTTGACGAATAATAATATACTCAAATTTTCACATTACAGCCTTGAATACACAAAAAAAAACATCAAAATTAATTTAGTGTCCTCATTATATATTTATCACCACAACTGGACGATCTTAAATTCGAACGATTCTCATTTTGCTCCACATGTCCTCTAAGCAAGCCGACCTCGAATCGCAGCTTTAATAACAGACATAAAGAAATAAAAGAAGAAAAAGTCAGTGAAATCTAACCCTGAGTTCCAAAGCACGCCGCAAAACAATAAGAAAACGTACTGGGCCAATGCTATCATAACATTACCAGTCTCAATAGCACAAAAATACATTTAAAAAATGTAAATAGCTCAATAACAACCAGACGGAAAATCGACGCGAACAAGAATGCCTTTGAATTGAATCACGATTACCACCAAATGAGTAACATTTGGCAAAAATCGTAAACAAAAGGAAGACCTGAGGTGACACGATTCGCACACTCCAAAAACGGAGATGTTTTACAATATAAACGCATCACTGCTTTCATAACTATCATGATTCAGACGTGAAACAGTTTCTATAGCGTTGTTGTTTGATCTTCCATTCCTCTGGAAGTTTTAAATAATAACATACAAATCCAATCATGAATTTCGTAGTTTGCTATAAAACAATAAGAGCTTGCTAGTGTTATCGACTACCGGTTTTGTTAACACAAAATATCAAAATAAATGAGCCCCGTTATAAACAAGGCAGCAATTCTTATATTCCAAAAACGGAGATATGTTTTATGGTTTATGATACCACATAATAAATTTATACTGAATTCATAATTGTACATTATACATTATTCCATTTTAAAATAAAACAAATGCAGTCAACATCATCAAAGTCTTGTTAAAAAAGACAGGAACAGAATGCTCTATAAATACACGACATTTAAATTCAACCAGGAATATTTTAAATCTTATTTTTCTTCCGTTTTTTAGATCTATATATAATTTACTTGCATGACCTTTGAAGCATCTAAGAGGTTTAAATGATGATAGTTACAATACCAGATATTTAAACGCAAAATAACCAAAAAAGGAACCTTTTATTTGCAATTCTTCGTGTTATATTAATTAACCAAAAATAGGAAATAAATTAAATAGAAAATCGGATTTGGTTTATATCGAAAGACGTAAAAGACGATTTCCGTTTTTCAAATCTATATATAATTTATGTAAGTATATTATGTAAGTAAGTAGTATTTATGATGTATTTGATACATCTACGATTAAATAACAAACAATATTAACTATAATGCGAAATAAATGAAAAATAGAGATCGTTTATTTGCAATTCTTAGTATTGTGATATTTACCAACTGAGTTAATTATATTTAAAGTGTTTTCCAGCAAAAAGGGCGTTTGGTAAATATGATGATTTTACTACAATAACCTTAAACTGCAGGTATATAATATTCATGACAGTACCTTTACTGACCTTCATAATTTTACAAGTATCGTCGTTCTAAGAAGCAGCAGCTACATTCTGAATAATAGATAAACAACCTGGAAAGTTTCATAAAAATGCAAATACCTCAACGGGAACCGATGTGATTAATATAGGTCACGTTCGGCTGCAGCATGACAACGACAATATCACAACTGTCCTCTCTTGAACTGATAAATTAAACGGTAATTAGAAATCCAGAAAACCCCTCCCTTTGCCTAATAGGTTAACGTCATTACATGTAGTATGATTCAATTGCGACGGTTTGATTAAAAATCACTATATAACCCGTTACAGTACTGGTCGGCCAAGAAAGTGGTATGATGAATTAAAAAAAGGCTAAAACTGCATTCCGCTAGCATACCGCATTTTTTCAATACCACTCGAAACAACTGGCGAAAGTAAACACCTATTATTCATTGTATATTGTCGTGTCAATCGGCCCTAGCGGTTGTTGCATTGTAAATATGCAAAAAGCACTAGAAAAGCTAACAGAAACATGAAAAACTGCACAACCGTTAACGTTAACTGCACTATTTATCTACTTGTCAAAAGGTGACAATTTCATCAAAACATAAAGTCAATTGTATTTCAATCGCCTCGCCTACTTGATCGGAGTAAAACGACAGATCGGAAAAATGAAACCGGTGATTATATATTCGGAAAATGACATAATGTTTATACACGGGTCTAATTCAAATCGAAATTGTTTATGGTAATTTCGTCAAAACACAGGACAACTGTTTTCACTCACCTCTCCGCTCTCGGCTGCCGGGGAATCGTCCAGGATGTTGTAGATTATTGGCGGCAATCCCGGCTTGCCCAGCAACGAAAATCCGAAGCCCGAATTCTCATTCCGATTCAGCACTACTAACAACTCCTCAGCCATTATCGGATACCATTGATTTTGGTATAGTTTTTACCAACTTTCTGAACAGCACTCACTCTACATAACCTCGACCATTACTGAGTGAAGCGGACCGACCAACGCCAGAGGGCAGCACCGAACGGACACTGCGCGAGCAACGCTGCGAAACCCAACCCAGTACCGTAACAAAAATATATAAGCGATACCGATTTAAAAACAGTACAGTATTTAATGTTATATGTGTTTCTGGAAATCCGCACTCATATCTCAACTTTAACCAATGCATTTATACAGATGAATAAACTGAAAGATAAAGAAATTAAAAAACATCGTTATATTAAACACATATTATTTAGTTCTTTAAATATATTTCCTAAGCCTTGCCCTATTGTTGCGTCATTCATACAACTAAGCAAACAACAAATTTATTTAATAGTAATATAATGGTTATTAGTGATAACAAATTTTTTACATATTTAAATTGTAATGTTAATCAGAATAGGCAACCAAAAAAACATGGGCAGTTTTATTTGAAGCCAAAGAACCTCAATTCAATTAACATAACATGTCGTTATCTGCAGCAAATAGAAAAAACATTTTTTTACCCTCAACAATTTTAATAAAACACCTGCTAACATTTATTTAAAAAAAAAGAGAAAATGGCATTTATTAGTAGTGGATAAGTAGTCTGTTTCTTTCTACTTTTATCTGTAATTATGGCACCACAGAGCTTGTTACTTGGCTTTCTTGACTATAACTGGGCCCACATTGTCACCAGTTTCTTTGTTGTGGGCAGCATGGGAACCATCACAATAAGGCCACTGAAACATTTATTAATATTTAAATGAAAATTATATAAGCAATGACTTGCACAAGTTGTTTATAAATAGTAATATTTGTATATTAAATGATATATAAGATGTATAAGAAGTAAATAAGATGGGAATTTGACACCAAATATATACATTGAAAATGCTTACATTTTTACTCTTCCAACACCTGCAAAAGGCTGCTTTTTCAGATATATCTTCTACATCAATTGTATCTACTACTTTAGGGTTACTCAATTGTATGACTTGGTTTAGTTTTCCTGAGCATGATGGTCTAGCTTTTGGACAATAAGCCCTATAAACTGTATAACCTACACCTGCAGCCAAAGCAGTTGGGGGCACCAAAGCCAACCAGTCCTTAACTAGAAATAAAAAACAATCATTAATCCAAATTCAGAAAACCCAATATCCACATATATTTGAAATTAAAGAATCCCCAAAGAAATACTTCGTTATCTTATAATCCAATATAACCGGGCAGTACAAAATATATAATATAATTATAGACCGATTCCAAATAAAACAAAAATAAGAAAAAAAATAGGAAAATACTCACATCCTAACCTAAACCATCCCCCAAAAGAATCCGGTATCGGAAGATTTGATAAATAACTGGGAATAGAAATTTTTACTAAACTGGCCACTGGCTGCATGGTGTTTATGTAATCGACTGTTTTTTATTATTATTATTGGAAACAAGAAAACACTTCGTCGCTTTTTGGAAAAGTGAACAGCTGACGATTTGGCGTTGAATGGTATGGGAAACGACTACGACCGGCGGCACTGTGCCAAATCGTTTCAATTTACCTTGAGATATTTCTTTCGTTTCAAAATTATATGTTGTTCATTACTCCGCAGTCTACAAAATACACATTGCGTTATCTTATTTACATTACTCTCATAATCGTATTGTTACGTAACCGTAAATCAAAGATAATTCAAATAAAGCGCCAAAACAATTTCGTTGGAGAAACATTCTATCTTTATTTACAATCACTTAAACGAAGGAGAAAACGAAATTCGATCTCTGACAATACGTATGTTTGGCTGCCTAGGCTATTAGTATGTATTATAATACGAAAAACAATTAGATGTCTTATTAAATACAGTTGTATAGTACAAAGTACAATGATCTGATATATTGAAAACGACATAATGAACGGACAATTTGTAACATTTAATTATATCAATTAAGATCTTAAATGAACAAACAAGTAGAAATTTTAAAAATTTATTAAACTTTAAAAAAATAAATATTAAAACACAGTATTTTTATGAATATTAATAATTATTAAATAATTGAAATCATGAGTAATATAAAAATAAGTAAATATTATAAAAAATTAAAAATGGTACTTTTCATACGATCAAAAACAATATTTAAATAATAAAAACTACCAATAACATTTAAAATAAAAGGACTTGCTTAGAAAAGTATACCATCAATTTCACCTCTTTTTTTATACCCAAAACAAGTTTTTCTCGTAACTACGATGTGGAAGGTATTTAGTACCAACGATGAAAGCAATTAAAACTCATGGTGCGATCTTAATGACTAAATATTCAACATTCAACTAAAATGCGTCATCTGCGTTGGTTACCTGTGCGCTCCAGCGCAAATACCATCGCAACATTCTTAGCTTCAAACGCTAGTTTACCTTCGTCATGTCGATATCGAGAAATATTTTAACAAAATTATACGATACGCATCAGATACGCTACCGTTATCTGATTGTTTAGCTAAATTAATTGTTCTTATCATTTATGACATTCTGGATTCAGATTTCGATTCATCGCAAGAATAATTAGTACACTACGAAGTAATCTCGCTGTTAAAATGAAGTTATTCTACGGTTTAGTGATATTTTGTGTTGTTTCAAAGATCAGTTGTTTGGGTAAGTGTTGATTATATTTATTATTTTCACACTATCGATGGATAATGATGTGTATATACCTTATTAAGTAACGACTAATATTAAAACTTCTAATACACGTTAATTCAGTGTTCTATCAAACAAGGCTAACAAGGATATTGTTACATTACAAAAAACTTTCGATGATCAAGGTTTTTTGATATTAAGATATTCAAAAAAAAAAGAAAAAGTTACCACAACTATGATTCATTAAGTGTTTTTTTCTAGTTGCCAATAACTTATAAAACAATAACTGCGTTTGCAAATTCCTAGATATACAAATCCTTTAAACTAATTTAAACTGGAATGATCCCCTGTTTAAATATTATTTATAATAAATGACATCTAAATGCGTGTAGTTCATTGTTCCTTTTTTTATCAGGTGTTATTTAAATATGATCAACTTACTAACAGAATTTTCCTACTAATTATAATAATGTTTGCTAGATTTGCATCACGTAGAAGGACGAAACTTGGAAGATGAATTTGAAGAGAACATAGCAACCGCTGTTCCAAATGAGATTATCGAAAACACTACTATTGGTAGAGACGGCCACCTTCCGGGTTTGCCAATCAACCCAACATCAATCGTCATCGTCACCAGTGAACCTACTCCAGAAAGCACTACCAAATTTAACGTGTCCTCATTGTTAAGAGAACAATCCAAACCAGAAACATATCGTAAGTATGTGGAAGGTGTGTCTATAATACATATTGATTTTTTCTAATTTTAGTAACTCAGTCTGAAAATGAAAACCAGAAAAACGAGAAACCGTCAAATAAAAAAATCCATTTAATTGATACGGAGGTTCCCGGATTACTCATACCAACAGGCAGTAAATATGTTACATTTTCATAGCGCTTTTTCCTGAACAATTCGCTTACAGTTGTTAGAATTTAAATTTGAACTGCTGAATCATGAATTCGGATAATTTCGATATCAGAACACTTTGTTTGATTCAAATT
This sequence comes from Rhynchophorus ferrugineus, assembly GCF_030347505.1. Classification (NCBI taxonomy): domain Eukaryota; kingdom Metazoa; phylum Arthropoda; class Insecta; order Coleoptera; family Curculionidae; genus Rhynchophorus; species Rhynchophorus ferrugineus. Next base: position 79,759,380 of record NW_027472580.1, on the reverse strand, counting down.
AAAGGTTTTTTCTATAAAAGCTTTATTAATCTCTATAAAAGCTAACAGTTGTTAATATCAGATAAATACAACTGCAATTCACAGTTTATCATTAATATATGATACTTCTGCTTTTTCCTTTTGACATTTGCTATTAATCACATTTTGACAATTGATATTAATCACATTTTAAGTTAGGGACTTATTCTTTGTAACCACTATGTTACTTATAGTGCTATTATTACTATTATAGATTAAGATTTTGTTTTATTAAAGAATTATTGGGTTAATATCCGTCAATTTTAAATAATATATATATATATATATATATATATATATATATATATATATATATATATATATCATTATAAGCTATAAAATTAGATATTCTAATATATATAATATATTCTAATTCTAATAATTATTTTACAGTTCGACTTCATCAACAACCATTAGAAATTCACAGTCCAGTTGATATTCCAGATAAAGTTAACGATGACACAGAATTAATTGAAAATGGACAAAATACGGAAGATGAATTGAGAAAACACAATGACATGTTGACAGGTACTTTCATTTATATCTCTGTATGATGTTTAAACGTAACATTGAATCTTTTTTAGAGGAAATGATACCGCAACAGCGATACCTTGCCGTTATCGTTGCGTGTACTCTGACCATAGTCGCGATATTATGTTACGTTAGTTTATGGAGCTGGAGAAGATATTTGGAGTAAGTTATAGCTTATTGTTTTTCTGATTAAATAAACTAAACGTTATTACAATTTCCAGACGAAGATACGGTAGCAGAACTATGCTGGTGAATGCTGAAGAATTCGATGACCCAAATGACATACATAATTTCACCGTAAGGCTCGACAAATCTATGTTACATAATGAGTTTCGATCACACCTTTCCAACTGCCTCATAAATATTGTATACCAAATTATGAATGAAGTAAAATTAGTCTCGATTCAATAACAAATTCAATACAAAGGAAATCATGCCAATGAGTAATGCTTTGTATTACTGCATCATAATCATCTGAATAAATTTAAATTTCTTATAATCGGATCGTTAAAACACGCGACGCGTCATAATATTTGAATTTTAAGTAAAAAACAGACATTATTCACTGATTCATCTAAAAGAACACCTATTAATTATGCAAATCTATCTACTTGATAATTTTTTTTCAGATTTGAGTCATCAGAACACCAAGACAGTGCAGTATCCTTAGGCCAAAGATATCGGCGGGAAATCCGCCTACTTTGATTATTTTGCCATATTAATATATTAATAAAATGCATAATACATTAATATATATACATATATATATATATATGCATATATATATATATATATATATATATATATATATATATATATATATATATATAACTCTGTGATAGATACAATCCTAATAAATAAATAAAATCGAATACAGTATGTGTAGTGTTTATTAATAACATCAAAAATCAAAACTAGTATTAGCATCACAGTCGAAGACCAAACTAAAAAACAATTCGTACCAAAAATCCAACGTTTAGTCTAGAAAAGCAAACTAAGACAGGGCCAGATCATTTTTAACTTATGTATAACAATAAATAAAGATATTTTTAAACATCAGTAGGTATATCGGTTACATTATAATTGACAATGCGTAGCGTGTAAGATGGCGCGAAAAAACTAGGCCTACATTCTTTGGGACGATCAATTATGTGGAATCTTTACACACCCTGTATAAAAATGCAATATTTCATTCGACATTATCAAAAATCTTCTACTTATTCCAATATATGTTATAAAAACGGTTATTCGAATATATCATATCGGATTTATATAGCTATGCGCTATCACATGTAAATAACAAATGGAATGAGAAATTATTATCCCCGTCAGTTGCTATTTGCGTAGATCCAGTACTTCTAATGTTGCATTGTTCTCAATCTTAATGTGATCCGCATTCTAGAAATTATGAAAATAAATAAAACATAAAATATATAATAGTGTAAAGGTGAAAAATTATTCCAAATTTACGGAGCTACTTCATTGCTGTGATCCTTTTACATACCTTGAATAAAGGCGGTTCAGAAGGATGTGGATGAAAACCAGATTTTCTACAGTTGGCGATAAATTGAAGGCCATGGTTTGGAGTTAGAATAAAGAATCCAGTCCTGAAAAATTCAACCGCTTATTATGCACAAAAAATATTACTTCATAACGTGTTTCAAAAGAACGTTTGTGCAATAGTTACAAAAAAATCCATAATATTGGCTGGTATATTCGTATATTAGCTTACTGTAATTTAATTGTTTGTAACCTAATTATATTAGAACTAAATTTAATTAATGATATTTGGAAGTCTTTTTTTAGAATTGAAAGCTTACCATCGTACATTTAACACTATTAATATGTGTGGAATACCAATAAAATTATATAGTTTTAGTAGTGCCGGGAATGAAGTATTCATATTTAAAGAAACAACTTCTTCAATAATAATAATTATCAAACCGATATCTAAACGAATGCAACAAAATATTAATTTTTTTACATCAAAAGGAAGCTCAGCTAACAAAATTATAATAGATAAACTGTTAAAAATATGTGCCAAAGATATTCGCCCTTTTAGTTTGTTAGGTTGTTAAACCGTGTAGTTGTTGCTTTAGTAGAACTTTAAATTATTCTTATATAACTACAAATAGATATACAATTTCACAATTACTGGAAAAATACCGGCAAAATGCTTATATAGAATGAAGAATAATAATATATATAGAAGTATAAAAAAACAGTTTCTGTTACTACCATCAGACAATAAAATACAGATAATTATATATCAGCTACTCTATATTTCATAAATAAAAAAAATTTATTTATATAATTTTATTACAATATTATTAAATACCAGAAAATATCAGAAAGATATAAAATATACCAAATAAAGCACATGTATTTCTTAAAGTGTATTTAAAAAATACATATACCATGTTAATTTTTTACTGTTTTCTGAAAGTCGACGTATTAAAAATTATCTTATTAATATGTAACCTAATTTATTTATAAATTCATAGTTATAATATAATTAATATATCTCGTAGAAAATCTAGAAGCCTAGAAAATAGACTATCATTGTTGAAAAAATGTGGTAATTTTTTTCAGAAAAAGTTTGGACATATCGATGTTTTATTGAAATGACCCATGACCGTGAAATGTCGCTATTAATCCAATCTCAATCAAGAGTGATATATAATAATTAATCAATTAATTAATCTTTTAAATTAAATGTGTATAGAATCATTTAGCATATTTTACACACCATTTTAAATGTACCCCTCTATAAAATTGAATTGGTGACAAATTAAACTTCCAATATGCCAGCCAGACTTGTCTTCATAAGCCAGTAAACTGAACACTTTTTAACTTTTATCATTATAAGATTTCACGTTTAGATTAAGCTCTTTTTTTAATTAGTAAAACATACAATTTTTTTGAAAAACTTTGTATATTATGGAATGTTGGATTGGTGAAAAATATGTACATTTTAATATTTGTTCCCTATGACTAAATTACTTACTCATTATATTTTGGCGAACAAACAATAGCAATAGCTTCTGGCATAAGCAACTGATAAGGGCAATGTGTATGCAAATCGACACTAGAAAGAAAAGCAGTTTGTGTTGGATGAGTCTGGAAAATATTTCCACATTATTTGCAATTTTAACAGTACAACAAACTAACATGAATCCAACCAATTGTTATTAAATTATGCTGGTCCTGGTAATCAAATATTTCTTCCTCATTCTTTGTTGTACAAGAATCGGGTGTGCCAGTCTGTTTTGGTAAAATCATGTGAGTGATAATTAATTGATTTCTCTCCTAAAATAATTCAATTCAAATATGATCTGAAACATAAGGAACCATATAACACTTACCAATTTGCCAGCTAAAATTCCACAAGTCTCTACATTATTCAGTGTATTTGATTGTGCCATATTTTGAAATGATGACATAACTCTACTTGGTATGACCACTATACGAAGAGAAGCATTATCAAATTGATTCGCTATAACATGATCAGATGGCTTTTTGCTTCGATCAAAAGATGGCATTGAAGGTATATTATATTCAGTACTATATAAAAATAACTTTTAAATTTCTGAAACTTTTCAGAGAACTGATACTTACGATTCATATGATGGAGGAAGATCTGGAGCAGATGGAATTGGTGTAGGGACATTAGGATCAGGATAAATCACATTATCAATAGATCCAGGAATATTGGCTGTTAAAAAGTCTGTAGCTGGTGTTTTTGGCTTTTTATCTTTTTTAGTAATATCCTCTCTTTTTTTCTTCTCCTTTTCTTGCTCATTTTTCATTTTTAACTGCAAAATGGTTAATTATCTCAAGACATAGAGTTTTATAGTAACATACTAATTCTGCACAATATTTATCATAATCTTGTTGATACATTTCCATTAACTTCTCTTTAAGTTTCTCAGCCCTGGGCAAAACTTCTCTTAACTTAGCTTGTATTGCACTTTTCATATTCGCAGGAACTGTATTAAAATCGGGATGTTTTCGAATTTTTTCCAAAAACAAAGTCATAAACTTTAAATAAAGGCAGTAGGCATTTTCCAAATTACCCTCACTGTAATAAACATTAGCCATTCTTACCATTTCTAAGCCAGATCTGTAATACCTAAAATAGTATTTTTAAAGTGCGAAATTTCGAAATTGCGGCACTAATCTTACTTCATCGGTTGAACGTGTGGATCAACCTGTATCAAATTACTATAATTTATAATCTGTTTTAGTCGCTCCTGGGGTTCGATGCGCTCGAGAATACTAGAAATGGTGCTGTTCGCCATTTCTCTGATATTTTATATTTACTTCAACACTAACCGGATACCTAAGCGTAGTATTCGCTTAACAATTAAAACATAATCACTTTAGCATGACTCAGAAAAGTTTTATTATGGGTTTGTTATGATTTTTGTACACTGACAGTTTATTAGGTTATGTTGTGAAACAGTCCGTGACGTTAGGAAACGACATTCGGTCAAACTGAAAGGTATCAAAGTCAGTTTTGTTAGAAAAAGACAACTAATGCCTCTAAAAAGAATCTAATTAGCCTTCCCCAATTTTTAATTTTTAGGAAATTCAAGGTGAGGTGATAATTAATTAACAAATTTAGATAGATCTGAGATATTGCTCAACATTTCAATGGATTAATTGTTTTAAATCTATTTAAAAAATTTTATATTTTAATTTTAATAGTATAAAATAAGTCATGAGACTAAAAATTGTTATATTTTAACTTTATTTGTACATATTTTTTTCAAATAATTTATTTTCTGGTTGTATTTTTTACTAACATGTAAATATTTTGTTTTAGTATTACATATTTTAAATTTTTTATAAGGGTATTTTAATAAAATGGCTCATTTAATTTTAACAGTATTTTATGTTTCACAGATGGCACAAGACTGAATTGAACCAGTATTCATTAAAAGTACACAGACAATTACCAGTAACCCTGCGGTTGTATGTTGGGGATGTAAGCTTTTTTCTAGTATTGTATTCATGGTAGTAACTCATTCCTTTCTATGTTAGTATATTACGTAAAAAAGACAACCGGTATAGCATGAATTTAACATAACATGGAAGTAATACCTTCTATAAGGTGCGGGCATGTAAAATATTTAGTATTCCTCTTGACATCCTAAATTACGCATCCATTTTGGTCGACGATACATAGTCATTCAAATAGTATTACGTACGCAACAAGTGTGTGTTGTTACAGAAAGTAAAACAATTTTTATCATAGAAAAAAAAAAGATAAGATAGTGAACCAATTTAAACCGACAAAGCTCCGGTTTGAGAGCTCCGAACGAAATTACAAGTTTGGTCTAGCCTGTCGCTTCCGATAAACAGCGAATATTTTGTTTACATGAGGTTGGTTGTTGACGTTGAATATTTTGCACATTTTAGTGAAGATGAAGGTCTTATATGTTTTATTTGCAATGGTAAGTGCAGAAATTTGTTTACATAATTGAATCATGTGTACATCCCAATTAATCTCGAGTGTCAATCCCAGTGATAAAATTAATTAATGTTATAATAATAAAAGCTAAAATAATTTATATGGTTTCTGATGTAAATACACATAAGATCCGCCACTAAATTTAACAAACCAAAATGTAATTTTGAACAAAAAATCATACATAATATTACTAATAAAGGTACCATAGTTAATTCAGTACATGCCATTCTATAATATTATCTGTTTTTAATATGTTTGTAAAAATATACAGATTTATTTAGTATTCCCATCAAAAATTAACAGAACAATGAACTAAAGTAAGATTAATATTAAACTAGATAATTTTTTGCAAGTAATTATCGTAAAATTTGAAATATTAAATTTATCTCTACACTTAAAATACTATATACAATAACTATTTAAATTTATTACTGTAAAATTGCGAAATATGTTATTATGTTAAATATATATATATGTATATATATATATATATATATATATATATATATATATATATATATATATATATACTGTAAGACCAAAAAATATATATATATATATATATAAATCATAAAGAAAACATTGTCGGTTGATTATATGGGATTTCCCACATAACTATATAACGCTTTTCATGATTTATTTAATAATATATATATATATATATATATATATATATATATATATATATATATATATATATATATATATATATATATATATATATATATTAACCGCATAAAATATCATGATTCAATACTTGCTATGTGTTTTGTAGTAAACTTTTACTATATACAACAATAAAAATAATCTGAAATAAATTACCTATACATAAATTATATGATAATTATATGATATTATTAAAGTTCAGATCTCCTTTTTAGGATATTTTGAATATGGCCATAATTTTGCCGGTTTTTAATGGGTTCCTGAAGTCATTAGGAAGCACGCCTTTTACCAACGGCATCATTAATTCCTCCTGCGCTTTTATCAGCTTACTTTGGAATCCTGTCGTTGTAAGTATGAACTCTACAGGCGCAGTTATGCGTCTGTACTTGACAGTCAGTTAACAAATATATTGACTTAAGTGCTAATCAATGTTAAGGTTAAGTATATAGATGACGGCAATACAAATGTTAACCTTTCGCACCATTTTAATATATCCGTTGTCTACAGACAGCCAATATCTTAATGTATATAATGCAATATAATTAATAATTCAGGGTAAATTAGTCAATTCATATTGAGCTGTCAAGACAGTAGTTTCAGTTTTCATATATAGACAACGTCCTAGTTAATTCAACTGTCTAATTATTTCTTTCTGTCATTTTTCTAGTTTATATCATTTATATGATTGAATATTACGTAAAAAGACCACCCGTATAGCATAATTTTAATGCGACCAGTATATATAATGCGTATAATATAATGCATATAATTAACAATTCAATGTAGAATACTCAATTCATATCATGTTGTATTGACATAGCACTTTTGGTTTACGTATACAGACAACTTCATAATTATGTCGAAAAACTGTTGCCAAATTATTTATTTTTGTCATTTTTCTTTGGTGACATTTAGGTTATATTATAAATGGGTGTAACATAACCTAAATTTGTTATATTATGTTATAAATACCCGTAACATAATCTAGGTCTTACAGTTTTTGGAGTCCATATTCCTCGTTCTCTGTTGAATTTGTCTCCATTAAATATTTAATTCTATATTTATAAACATGTAAATTGCTAGAATGTTGCTGAAGTTTTATTACTGATGACACATCGACATACATTTTACTAGTTTTTACCAGCAATTTAAAAAAAATCCTTTTTAAATAAAAAATTATATTCTACGACACTATTCATTGACTTACTCCATTTTAGTATAAACTAGTCAGAAATAAAACGAAAAAGTCAGGATCTAACACATACCAGCTATTTTTTAAAATTAGTTTTTATTGAAATACAATTATTTTTTGGGACAGTCGGCATTATAAATTGAACCTACTATATAAAACAAATATAAAACATGTATCTTCGCTTCCAGCTATGATATCAAAATAAGATACCTATTAATATATATTATTAATCAGCTTTGTTAATAAAACAATATGAGTATCAGATAATTTTTTAACGTTGAGTAGTGTTATAAACAATGTTAATGGTATTAAAAAGAAACCAACAGATAATTCCCCTCTATATTTTTAAATGTTATGTCACACTATTATAAACAGTTGTGAAGTAAACTTTTATCCTCCAAATATACCTGACTTGGCTCCATCCAATAATTAAAATTCATATTTTCTAATTTGTTGGTTTAAAAATTAGTTTTAGTTAATGCAACATTAAATATGTTAATCGTTAAATATAATTCATTAAACTCACATTTCAAGGGTAGCTTAAGCGACCAAGTAGGAAGAAGGAACCTTCTGGCCAAATGTTTAACGGCAAATTTGTTGGGCAATGTGGTTCTGATATTTTCCTCCGGTTCTTTACTAATGGTATATTTTTCCAAATTGATTTCGGGTAAGTCAATGCCAGAATTTTCGGCTAGTTAGCGCAATAAATATATTCTTTATTTAATTGGATTTTAGCGTTTGGAAGTCCTGTTAACATTCTCCTGAAGACACTAGTAACAGATGTTTATAAAACTGATGAAGAAAAAAAGGCGTTTTTTAATAAAACTCCACTCGTAATATCAGTGATGTTCATCGCCGGGTCTTTACTAAGCGGATTTATGAGCGAAGCAGAAAATGGATTTATTAAAGTATTCATTTTGCTATCATGTATTAATTGCATCACAATCTGTAAGTATTTATTGGTTTTATTATTCAGTAGCAGTCCTAGATTCTGTGAACCCCAGATTAATATAATAATAATAATTCTGTCATATAAATATACCGTAATCAGAAACAACTCAATAGAAGATTCCTGAAAAATATTGCGCGTTGTACACCTACTGTACCTCGTCCAATAAAACAGCCAACGTCATTCGTTTGAAACAACGAAATTCGTTTTAAACCAGGAGCAAATTTTTACGTATCATTTTATCCTATTTAAAAAGAGATAGAATGCTGATATCAGTGTATAAAAATGGATTTAGGTTGGCACTGATGGACCATGTTGCCAAATGCCTGCAAAATTATTCAAAATCTTAATGATAATAAATAGAGGTTATAAAGCGGCAAACTTTGTAAAAAGTCAAATTTAATGCGTCAAGATTCCGACTTGCAGGCGACATAAAGGTTTATGACGTGTATTCGCTGTTTTATTGGACGGACTATAGACATTATTTTGATCGCAATTGAAGAAATTTATAAACCAATAAAAATACCCATGAAGAGGGCATGAATCATACTTTTTTGTAATCATCATAAATTATCAGAAATTTTGTAGTGACAAACCGTCGACAGACACCATTCATTAATTCTAATTCTAATTGCGTTATTTTATAAAATCTAAAATTCATCTTTTATATTATTTGGGCAAAGTTCTATATCCTCAATTCACTCTTTGGTTTTTTTTGTGACTAATCACCCAGAATACATCTGGTCTTGCTCATCCTGGTTATTGGTGTTACTGAGATGTCTTCTCTATAAAAAACTGTAAATATCTAATGTTGTACCAAATATTTAAGAGATTGAGTGGTAAGAGTAAATCTACCATACACAACATTAAAAGAGTAGAGAAAACTTTCGTTTTCTGACTATATACTTTCCCCCACTTTAGAAAGCATTGGAAGCTGAATATATCCCTCTAAAAGTTATACTAAACTTAATTACGTTAGTTGCAACCTGTCATGTAACAATTAAGTTACTCTATTCAGGTGTGACAATCAGTGTACATTTAAGTAACACATCCAGATATATATCATAGTTTAAACATGTTTTTTAAATGAAACGTGTCTAAATCCAATTTTTAAATTGAAGTCCGAAAAAGACATGGATCAAAAACATAGAAAACATTTAAAAACAAGAGAGAACGCCGAAAAATGGCGATATTTATATTCGAACAACAACAATGTATTAGTTGGATAATAAATTTTCATCAAGCACCAACTATGGATCCATAATGATATTTTTGTACTCATACCTATACCTTAAGTACTATGTTTAGTGAAAAGTACAAGTCGAACGAAACCCTCGAAACTGTTTTTGAAAAGAGCTCCAATATATACAAAAGCCTAGCTTTATAAAATGATATACCATTTAATAGGCTTTAAAGGAACTTCAAGTGTCTGCTACCTTGAATATACTGACTGACTTTTTATAGCAGTCAATTATCAGTGGTGATTTAATACTATAGAAAAAATCAGCTTTTATAAAATTTAAAATTGTGTCGTTTTTACAGTAATTTTGAATTATGGCGAATGCGCCATTCTTATGCTGTGTAATAACAATTATTGTCTTATACTGACTATAATAGATTATTCTTTTTCAGATGTTGCATCTACTTATTTACCCGATGATACAAAAACCAACAGAAAAACTTCTAATAACAACTCATTAACTAAAAAGGCTGTAGAGGAAATAAAATCGGCGGTACTTAACATCAAATCAATTAATTGGTCAAGATATTGGGATATATTTGCGCTAAAAGGGGCTTATGAAGTAAGCATGACCATATTGTTATCTAATTTGGGTATGATATTGGTGAACGAATTCGATATTAAAGGTCGAAAAATGGGCTATGTTTTTCTTTTTATGAGTGTATTCGGTATCATTGGAAACATTTTGAAATTGAAATTGAAGAAAACATTTGAAAAAATCCCTGACTATACAAAGATTATTTATGGATCAGTCATATTGAGTATAGCATATACAGGAATTAGTTTAGTTGGCTCTATATACACTTTCATGATTTTTATGGCCTGTTTGTCTATGTGTAAGACGTATATGGATACTATATTTAATGAAATCATTAGTACCAAAACTCTAGAAAGTGATAAAGGCAAAGTTATTAGTGCTTTTGACAATCTTAATCCTTTGGCCTTTTTTGTAGTTCCTGTTTTGTCGGGAATATTTGCAGAATTATTTGGTCAAAGGTTATTAATTGCATCAGCAAATGTACCATTAAGTATAGTAATATTTTTATCTTACCGCAATAAAAATAAGACTGAATAAAACATTTGTAAATATCTTTAGAAAGTGACAAAAAGTTTATATTTATTAGTATGTACACTATTTGTTATTCTAGTTTGTAATAGCAATTTAAATGATACAATGTGATTGTTAGTAAATAAATTAAAGTTTATTAATAATAAGAAGTTATTATCTATTAGTGTTAAATAATGGTATATTCTTGGCAAACAAGTAAACAAACATTATTAGAGGTACAACCTCAAATAAGTTTTATTACACAAACTAGCAAGATTATATACAACTCCTAAAAATCTTAAATTTGATTTTATGTTTAACCTAATTTTTCTTCAAAATCGGCATGCTTCTCTCTTGATATCCTAAAGGATTCCTCAAAAGCTTTACGTTTTTCTGGATCGTCTGGAGGAAATAATTCTCGTTTAGTTTTAATGACCCATTCTTCAAATAGTTCAGGTTGATTGAAATAATGGAACATGGCTACAGGAAAAGTAACATACATAGCCATTTTAGCTATCTCTAACTTCCAACCTCCCATGGCTGACCTACCTATATTTAATGTACAAACTAGTTATTAAAAATGTGCTATTTCTGACGGAAAAGTATATATTTCAAAACATTTAAAGTTAGGTTAGATAGTGCCGAAACTTCTTTTTTTGATGGATTAAATGTTAGATTTAAAATTAATAAATAATCACTTAAGATATACATTATATTATAATTAGATATGTAATGTGACGTGTAACATATGTGTTTATTAAAATATATGGGCACTCGTTGAAGGATAATATTTATAAGCTACCATAGAAAAGTAGCTACCTTCACGATGCCTAGTGTCAAAGTCAGCTGCAAAAACATATCTAGGTCGTCTGACATTTAAAAATTTATGTATTCCTCACAATAAATATTCGTTATTTCTACTCAATAATCTATATGATGCAATCAGTAAATTTATCTTGGTCAGTTTCGTACATTTAAATCATTAAGCCCAGTCGATTAATTGATCAAACTGTGTGATGTGCTATTGCAGTTGCATTATATTTCAACAACATTGTAGATAAGCTGCATATATTTTTTGGTAGAAAGTAGTGATTAGTGAAACTCATTGGAGTTCCAGTTTCAGTCTCATTTATATGAGAAAAGAAACAATTACTCGTGTGGTGAAAATAAATGGGTATTGAAGAAATATTTAGTTGGTAAGTAATTATATATTATTTATATATTTTTTAATACATAAAGCCAAAGCTATGTTTGTCGGCTTTTTTATTTTTTGCAATCATTAGCTTTATATAGTTGCAAAATTAAAGACTATATAAATTAGCATTAAGCCAAATGTATGTTTTTTTTGTAATATAATAATACATTATTCATTCTCAGTTTGATCACGGTATAGCGACCAATTACTATATTTTAAATAAAGTATTATGTTGGAAATTTTTTTTATTGTATCCCGTAGGTAATTGGATAAATCCAGTGTTAAATGTTCAAGGTTCATTTTATTTTAGCCCAGAAAAGTATTGTGTTTGCAAATTAAATATTTGCGATGTCTAGAACTTAAGATTTTTATAATTTTTTTCTAATCTGATATTTCAACTCTCAAAATTTTTAAGGAATATAAAATTAATATAATTTGTTTTAAATTATTGTCGTTTTTATTCGTTTATACCAATCATATTTTTCTTAATATTTCAATAATTTTATGTTTATTTAAGAAAACAATCAATAATATAAATAATGAATAGTGATCTGTATTATGTGATAACATATTGCATCAGGAAACTTTTGCCTTGAAACTATAAAAAGCCAATTTAAACAAGGCACAATAAAATGGTAGTGATTGTATATATGTTATAAACATAGGCAAAAATACTGTTGCTTTGGGATGTATGCTGAAGGTTAAATATAATATTGTGTGATATGTATTTTTTTGTATATTAATCAGCATTTGCTTTGTTAAAACAAATGTTGTGTAAATAGGTATACCGTTTTTCAATGCGCCTTTTATTTACTTTTCGATTTTTCATTTTATTACTCTTTCAACTAATGTATCATTAGAGGAAATATTGCAATAAATTGATAAAAACAATAATAAAGAAGAAATTAATTCATAATATAATATTCTAATGTTTATTACATATTACTTATCTATTCATTGGTCACGTTTAAATTTTATTCGTCACAAGGTATCAACGTAAGATTGGAACGTATGATAAGCAACTATGGGAGACAAGAATCGAACAGAGGGAACAAAGACATTTTGGCCTGACTCACGTGCAAATGAGGAGCGCTAAGCCAAATACGGACCTAATCGATCTGGATCTAGTTAGAGGTGATTCCCGTCACTTATAGTTCTTCGGGGCCTATATGTTCGGTTTTTTAGGATCGTCATTCACCAAAGCCAAACCTCAACATGGATTCTTCAAGGTTGCTCGTATGGCCACGGCCAGGTGCCTATTTCTGCCATTTTACGCGAAATGGTGGATACGTCAAACCTCCTCAGGTTTCTTTGCATTTATCATGCTTCTCTATTTAGTACAGATGTGGAATGTCGTTTCTTATTTTATTTATACTTCCTTGTATTGCCTGGGAAACACGGAGGTAAGATATTAGGCGATCATAGGCTGTACCAAAAGATTTGCAGTTTTTCTCATGAAATTTCCTTAAAAAAATCACTTTAGTCAAAATAATATCATAGAAAAACTACAGTACTTTTGAACTGTCGGATTAGTCAAATACTTATGATAGGCGTGTATATATTATAGTGTTTGTCCTGTATGGAAATTGTTATTCCGATTTTGATGGCATGGCTGTTGAGTTTGATTCATTCGCAAATCGTAGCGACCATTCCTGATAAAAAAGACACACCCCGGACGAGATCTAGAAAGAAACTACAGTTTGCTGACGAGGTCGATACTTTGAGACCAGATAGTAAAACTAAACGGTGAGTGAATTTTTATTTCGATTGTTTAGGGTGAATGATAGCACTTTCAAGTTCAAACTGAGAAATTACAGTAATTAAGCATCGTACATGATTGACAGTAGTTAAGTGAAAATCAGTACATGGTGTTGATCTAAATCCGAAAATATATTAAAAATATCCGTAATTGAGTTCTAAAAATTGCACACGAACTGGCTAAAAAACTACTACGTTATGTTAGGTAAAACTTAATTACTTAAATTTTAATTTACTTAATAAAACTTAAAACTTACTGTAGACATTGGAATAAGTGATAGTCAAATGGTGTTATATCTGAACTAAACGGGTGATATATTAAAGTGTTCCAACTAGAGTAGCAATTTTTCTCAAACAAAAACATGTGGAAAATGTGTGAATACCTTTCCTATTATTTAGTTTGAGTCGTTTTCTTTGAATTGCTTGATATTAAATCAATGGTGTACATTGGAGTTCAGAATCAATCTGATTAACTGGAGAAAGTACATGGTAGACGATTACCTTTCTAGTTTCACCACACACAATATACTTTATTTAGGTATTTAGCCGCTAACCTTGGTTCCATTCTTACCTATTTATCGTTGACAATTGCCCTACGTAGTCCGTTTTTCATCGTCGGTTATGAAAGATCGCAGATGTCAATTCGATCTATCATGTTATTTGCACTCGTGAGTTTTTCGCTATGCATATTAGCTATACATGCCGAGTTATACATCGGTTTTTTATATCTAGCTTTGTGAAAATATCTACAATTGTGTGGCCAGTACCTAGCTCCAGATCAACATTGACATTGCTGGTATGCTTATCTTTTTCAACTTTTTCAGATGAAGATTACTAGAATAAAATCGAGATGATCATTTCCGCGTAACAGATTTTTTTTATTATTTAATTATTACATTGTTACTAGTCGTTTCCGTCTAACCTGCAATTTGTCTTTATGATAACTTAAATCTAGATATATAACTAGGAGGATCCATCGGCCCTATCTCAGTCTCTGGTGAAATAATGTTTATACATGTCTGCTGTATGCTGTATTTTTAATTATATACACCTCACTACACAACACTAAACAAGATCAGATGGTTTGATTCTTTTGACTCTGTGTCCTGTTCTGTTGATATACAAAAGCTTCAATATTTCAATATTCTCATGAGAATGGAGTCTTTTCTCATGCCCCCTTGCAATTCTCTTGATTTCTTGACTGACTGTGGGTATCTGAAGGTTTCGATGTAGGTAATCAGTCCTATAGTATTACTCCGATACCTCTCAGGAGTTTGTTCGAATTAGCCAGTACATTTTCTTATATTTCACTTCCAGTTCTTTTCTTTTCCTCTTTGTATGTTCCTTCCAGCGAAGTTTTACATCAATATTCTATATGGAATGATATTATTATTTAATGTTATTGGGGCTTGTACGGTCTGTTTATAGGTGAACTGCACATGCAGAGATTTACTTTCATTAATTCTTATTTCCCAAACTTGTGTCCAATTATTTATATTGTCACTTGCCTGTTATAATTTTCGTGAGGCTTTTTCACTATTGTCCCCGACAGCTATAATCGCAGTATCATCAGCAAATCTGCCATCGTAATATTCTCCATTCGTACACCTGCTTTAACTTCTTTTATTGTAGAGTGAGCTTCTTCTTGTTTAACTCTAAATATTCTGGTTATAATGTAATTTAATAGTTCGGTGTGTTGTTGGTAGCATTTTCTGTAGTTTATGAACAAGGCCATCATGCCAAACCTTATCGAAGGCTTGTGTGCTACATCTAAGAATATAGCTGAGCATACTTTTTTACTTTCGTAGACTTTTCCAATAACATCTGTTATTCTGTGGACCTGGTCAATTGTTGAATGCTTGTTAATAAACCCAAACTGGTGTATTGGTATTAGGTTTTTTCTCTCTATAATCCGCGTAACAGATAATAATAGGAAAAGTTAATCGGATTATTGCGAAAATGCCACGATTTTTTTCTCAGATCTAATAATAATTTTACTTGCTACAGTATTAATAAACAGTTTACAGTTTATACGATTTTTTTCTGGATATATGAATTCGGACTGGTTGCATCATATTGTAAATTTATTGATTGTATTTAATTCGTTTCTGCCGGCTTAGTTAGTGGCAAAGGTGACGGGATGGTTCTTGTGCCTTTGCGACGGTCGCGGGTTCGAATCCTGCTGGGACATTGTCGTACATTTATGTTTGTGATTGTTTAACATTTGTAATTGTCCGTAAGGCTATAGTGCAAAATCCGACAAGGAAAATGATTCTAGTCACGCTAGGAATCAGGCTGGGTAAGATAGGATGTCTTCTGAGATGATCTCCACGTTGGTCACTCGCCATTCTTTCTTACGTTTTTTTAATGCTAGATTTTTATTGTGACAAAATTGAAAAATGAATATTTTCATCCTTATTATGAATAGGAGATCCATCACTCAATGCTGACATATTTTTTAGCACTTATCACATCGCAAAACTACGAAATTAATTTTGAAATACTATTCATTGTTTTCTATGACTCTCAGATAACATACATACCAATATCGTGGGAAATAAACTTGCAGATTTTGAGTATGCCATCGATTTATCTTTCTTTATCCTTCGTGCTATATTCGTATTCGTATTTTTAAACATGATTTCAAGGGTTTATTTTAGTTCAAATGAGTAAAAAAAACAAACAATGTTTTTAATAACTTTTTTTTCGAACTAGATATTTAATAATTAATGTTTAAAGAATACATAAAAAATAAAAAATCCAAAAAAATTACAGGTTGATTAAGGGGTACGTACGATACCAACTTCCTAGTCATTTGGAACCAAAAAAATTAAAATTTAATCTAAAGTTCCGCGTATCGTACAAAAGTTAAAGAAAATTTTTTTTGTCAAATTACTGTTTTTTTTTGGCACAGTAAATTTTTTTTAAATAGTAGAAGTTCAAATTTCATTTTGTTCTAGTTTTATACACGATAAAATAATGTGTAGAGAAGGCTCAAATCAAATTTCAAATAAACCTGTTTAGTAGAGTTTGAGATGCCCACTACATCGAAAAAAGTACTAGTACTAAAGTTTAGGTTCTGCTTCATACACTGGGCCTTCCTATACTTTCAAACTAGAGTTATTTCTTTCAAACTAAAGTTTGTGAGCTCCATTGAAGCGTTATAAGCTCTATTTTTGGGCGCTCAATCTGGGTATTGACAAGTTCAACAGCGTACGCATAGGCTTCTGGCCTAGTTGTTGTTCCTATAAGAGTCCCTTTTAAAATAGATAGTTTCAAATAAATAATGAAAAAAAAATGTTTTGAAAGATCCTCGTAAGGACATATTGTTAAACGTTTAACGTTCTTTGATAATACAAAAAAAATTAAGTCACATTATAATATATCCCAAAACACCATCGATATTTTTTAATAATAGAGCACCATTCCATAGTGTATATATGATCCATATGATAGAGCACATATTTCCTTTTCGATCAGCCAGGATCAGTCTTGATCAGGTTAGTATACTTGTAAGTGTCTTATGTTTTAGTTTGTTGCAATCTACGTGAAATACATTTCTCTGGATGTGTTTCTGAATATACCTTGGTTTGTTAGAAACAGTCACTTCTACTACGAAATTATTACATTAATGGTTTTTTCTTGTTTACAACTAAATATGCCCTAAGCCAGTTCTGTTGATTATGGAAATATGATATCGACATTTTATTTCCTGTGAAACGTTTTGTGTTGTAAATAAAGCAGAAACAAATTATACATGAAGATTAAATGTTATCAGATTCTTTCTTAGAACTCTTCAATTTATGCGATACTACATATCAATATCGATCATTGATCAGTAAATCAGAGTATCAATAAGGATCAAATCAGTGCGATGCTAAAAGTATGACTAAATAAGGGTAGAGTATAAAAAAATAAAGGGATTTGAATTTGTATAGGTTATTTTTCAGTGAGGGTTGGCTGATGTTGGCAACCTGTGGTAGCTATGTTGTTTTGCAATTTATTTAATTTATATAATTTATTTGTGTATTATTTAGCAATGGATGCAAAATTGCCATTACGAATGGAACATTATACTTTCTTTTTAAATTTACATGTTATATTAGATATCCTTAGTACAATCTTAACTTATAAAATTAATATATTAGTATTGTTCTGATGTACTTGCTTCAATACGAGCATTGTCCGATAAGTACTTACCGTACAAAAGAAAAACGAAAATTATGGAAATGTGGTGAGATCTGCCAAGTGGGCTTAAATGGCGGCGATGACCTCATTCGACTCAAATTTCTGCCTGGCGGCTAAGTACTTATCGTACTGTCCTCGTATACAAGGAGGACTAGTGTGGGATAAATAAATATAAACTCATACAATCAGTATGTATTTCCCAAAGCAGCCCATTCAAATGATAAAACTTTATTATTTCAAATGAGCAACAGGTCAATTGAAAAGTTCCCGGCCTACAATAGTAAAACACATTTCTTGGCAAAATTTGTTTTTTTTATTCAACATAATTCCCTTCAAGGGTGATACACTGATTATAGCTACCCTCAGCCTCAGTTTCGGCGATTACCTCTTCATTGGACGAAAATTTCTTCCCAGCGAGAATTCTTTTGAGATTTGAGAACAGGAAATAGTCGCTGTGGGCCAGATCTGCAGAATACGGTGGATGAGGAAGCAATTCGAAGCCCAATTCATGGATTTTTGCCATCGTTTTCACTGACTTGTGACGCGGTGCATTGTCTTGGTGAAGCAGCACTTTCTTTTTCTTCAAATGCGACCATTTTTCGGCGATTTCGTCCTTCAAACGATTCAATAACGCTATATAATAGTCGCTGTTGATGGTCCTTCCTTTTTCAGGGTAGTCAATGAATATTATTCCATGCATATCCCAAAATACAGATGCCATAACCTTGCCAGCCGCTTTGGAGCGGGTTCATTGCGTGCAGTCCACTCGGATGCCTGTCGATTGGACTTCGGGGTGAAATGATGGAGCCGTGTTTCATCCATTGCCACATATCGACGCAAACACTCGGGTTTATTACTCTCATCTTCAAACACTGCTCCGAATCATCAACTCGTCATTGTTTTTGGTCAAAAGTGAGCTCATGCGGAACCCACTCTGCACAAAGCTTTCTCATACCCAAATATTCGTGAATGATATGATGTACACGTTTAGTTGATATCTTTATAGTGTCTACTATTTCATTCAGTTTCAATTTACGGTCATTCAAAATCATTTTGTGGATTTTTAAAATGTTTTCGTCGGTAGCAATCTCTTTTGGGCGTCCACTACGTTCACCGCCCTCGGTGCTCATTTCACCACGTCTAAACTTAGCATACCAATCCTTGATGGTTGATTTTCCTGGGGCAGTGTCCGGAAACTCGGAGTCAAGCCAAGTTTTTGCTTCCAACTGAATTTTTTCCCTTCAAAAAGCAGTATTTTATCAACACGCGAAATTCCTTTTTATCTATTTTTTTCACAATAACAAAAGTTGTTTCACTCAAAATGCTATAATTCATAAACTAATGATCCGACAGTTGTCAAATTTATACACGCATCTTTTGAGGGTTAGGGCTAACTAAAAAACATATGGATTTAATTATAGGAGCGCCATCTATGTGTTAAGCCGAGAACTTTTCAATTGATCTGTTATGTATGTGTTAGAATCCTAACTTTGGCTGAAAAAATGTTTAAATATGAGATTCATTGTTGGATTAATGACTGTTATTAGATGTTAAGAATTATAATTACCAGGTGGCATCATCCACCAAAAAAATTGCCGGGTTACCGTGAATGGTAACGCTACAGAATGATGATTATTGATTTAGTTTTGCGCGAATTGAACGATATGAACGTGGACAATAAGTAACAGACGTTGTACGACATAATTGAGATTCTGTATAAACAATTTGAGGGTATTATTACCCCTCGAAGAGGTTACGCGAATTAGAACCAATATCTTATGATTTGGACCGGCTAGACTTTTGCTTGTATAATTTTCTAAAGTCGCAATTTCGTCTAATAAGCTATAATCGACTGATACTTTAAAAGTAACCTAGGCCGTAACCCGGCGTCGTTGCAACTTTATGTGACAGAATCATTGGAAACTGGATGACTCCGATCCGTGCAACCTTGAGATTCTGCGGCGGACATTTGAATTATGTTATATTCCATACATAATGGCATCATATATCATCAATATAATTAATTCCACGTCAACATCTACCAGCCCTTATTGCAAGCCATATAGTTAACGCCTCACTAGCGCGTTAATTTAGTATTATAGACGATCATACCATAGAGCTTTATCATGCCTGCATCACAATCACCAAAAAACCTAATCCATCCCATATATCACCCGATGCATGTTCCGTTTCACGTTCAGCTTCAGCTAACTTAGCGAGAAACCTTTTTTTAGGTTTTCGAGATTTAAAGGCGGACCATTTAACATCAAATTTAACTCATACCTCATTAGACGAAAGTGCAGGTAAGGTTCCAACAATAAATGCTTTGTGGGATAATCTTTTTCTGTTCTTATTTAACATTATCTGAGTTTATTCTGTCTCATCCTTATTTTTGTTAACGTCTAACGCAGTTAATCGTTTGCTTTCAAATCTTTTTCCAACTTATCAAACGGTATGCTGTTTTATTTGCCGAATAGCTAAAACTTCGGGTCGTTTTGTAGGTTAACTTTAAGGCCTTGGTTTAAGAAGTCCAACGTTGACGATGACGGTTTTGAGAGTTTCACCGGTAATGGTTCAAGAACTAGCGAGGAGGACTTGCAGACTGAGACAGGGCAGAAAATTGGTATTAGAATCACATTAAAAATTGATAATGTGTTACAGTCAATTTTTATGTTATAGTTGAGAAAAGTCCTTCTGTCACCGAAAAAGAAGATATTCTGGAAAAGAGCAATAGTCAGTGTGCTAATTTGGAGACAGAGGAGCCAGCTACGGATGGAACTTGTATTCATTGCAAAAGAGGTGATATATTTCCCTGTTCTTCTGTTTTAGCGATGATTATTTGATATATTTAGGTAGTCAGGAGCAAGACCTGAACAGCGAACACAATTCCAATTGTAACTCCTGTAAAAAATGCGAAAATTGGGTGAAACAACTGAAAGATACCGTAACAGAGCCAGTTTGCTCCACTGACTCTGAAAGTGAAGGAGAATCTGATTTTAGTAAATACAAATCTCATATCTTGGTAAAACGAACCGTTTACATTTTTGATTTTCGTTTTATGGGCTTTTTTCTAGGCGAAACGTCGCAACTCAGTGCTACCTACTATAGCGGTGACGTCAGTCCTCGATAGTACTTGTGATACCGAAAATGAAGCTCTCTCATCTCCTCGCGATTGGACAGCGGGAGTAACTACAAACAGCGAAGACTGTAGCAGTGATTTGGACGACGTGTCCGATGCCGCACCACCAGATCGCTGCTCTGAATGTTTTATATTGGATGGAGACACCAATGCTTTTTTAAGCCCGCCATCTGTTAAAGGTACCTCATCTTAAAATAAAAGCCCCCGTAAAACTCATTCATTTCTAACTTTTAGCCAGCTGTACGATATATGAACAAGATGAAATCAAAAAGGCAGACTTATCGATGTTGGACATAAGTTCAAGCATAATATCAAGGGTTGAAGCCATGCCATCTACCCATGACTATTTCTACGTTGGTGTGGTGATTTCTGCCTTGTTGGCTCTAATGCCCCTGTTATGCAGACTAATGGATGGTAAGTGATTCAACCAGTTGATTTCAGAATTCCCTAATTATAAAATAATAAAGCATTGCACAGCATATATATATATATATATATATATATATATATATATACTGAGATGTTAATTGAAATTAAAGTTTACTCGTTGGAATCATCATGTATTTTTCAACTACAAAATTTCCTGACAGATCATTGAATTGAAAAATTTTAAACTGCATCCATAAAATTGTCTACAGACTTATTGCTGGCCCTAAATATTAATCGAATAACGTTGTTAAGTAACTTTAATTTTGGCCATAAGAATAGCTTGTTCGCGCAGTTAATCCTGAGTCTTATAAGAATTGGTTGGAATGGTAGGAATTACTTTATCAGCCAATTATTCTTTTGACATCACTTTGTTTAATTTCTATTTTTAAAAAGCAATACAGTTTGATATAATCCAAATAATTGACAATTTTATAGTTGAGGTCTCGAAATAACATATAATATTAGGTAATATATTTGAATACGTTTCTAACTTTTTTAATTAAAGAGTGAAAAGTTAACTAAAACAAAACTGGATGAAATGTAATAACTATGTGTTCATTATTGGATGTTATTTGTTGTAATAATGGTGATATTAAAGCATCATGAAGGTGAAGCAATAAAGTATATTTGTAGTAAGTTTCTGCAGTAATCAATATTTATGATGTTTTCGTGAAAATCTTGCTCGAGAATCGTACAGAGAGTTTTGATCGATTTTTTGGATGACACTGTGCATTCATCCAATCTTATATGTTTTGAGAATATTGCATTTCAATCTTTCAATGAATTTCAGTAATAATTTTAAAGCATAGTGAATCTTCCTGGTAGCAATGTATCAGTTATATTGGACATAAAAAATATTTAAAAAATAGGATGGAAAACAGGGATTCAGAAACACGAAAGTTTTCATATAATGTTCCTATCGTTTTCTAGACAATTATTGTGAATTAAACCACATGAATGAATTAATGAATGTTGGCATTGCTGCTTCTAAAGATCCTTTGGAGATTTTGAGGGTTTTTCAATTTTTACAAACCAGGCTCCACATATTTATACATATTTGTATTTATATCGAGATCGAGCATTGCAACTTATTAATATAATTATATATATATATATATATATATATAATTATATATATATATTGTGATATAGGAATCCCAGACGTTAAGACAGTATGGGACACTTGCAAGAATAATACCTACAACTTTATAATAGCTGGTTCACCATTATCAGCAGTTTCTATTGTTACTGATGAGCTACCCCAAAAATTAGGAGAATTAAGTGATATGACACTAGGGACTTCATCTTGGTAACGTATTTTTTTCCATTTTCAATAGTGAGGACCTATTTTATTATTTTACAGGGAACGCTCAATAATAGTTACTTCAGTGGTGCAGCGCTTCATTCTGGCATCTATAGTGTTCTTTCTCTTGGCAGTAGCAGAGAGAACATTCAAACAACGAGTTTTGTATGCGAAACTGTTTTCGCATTTAACTTCTTCAAGAAGAGCTCGTAAATCTGATATACCCCATTTTAGATTGAATAAGGTGATGTTGTGATGTGGTAATAATCGTTGAGCTTTAATTAGATTTCAAATTGTCAATTATAGGTGAGGAATATCAAAACTTGGTTGTCGGTAAGATCATATTTGAAAAAGAGAGGTCCACAAAGGTCTGTAGACGTAATTGTATCGACTGCATTTGTGGTGACGTTGTTATTGCTGGCCTTTTTGTGTGCAGAACTCTTAAAGGTGTGTTATCTCAATGTTATTGTCCACATTTTATACGTTCAAATATCTTTTCAGGATACAGTTTCTTTTTCACAGTATTATTTGGAAGCATTGATTTGGTGTCTCGGTCTTGGTATTTTGTTACTACGATTCATGACTCTAGGCACGAAAATCAATAAAAAATATCGAAACCTCTCCGTCCTGATCACCGAACAGATTAATCTGCATCTGCAGATCGAACAGAAACCCCACAAAAAGGATGAACTGAACGTGGCCAATAACGTTTTGAAACTGGCTATCGACCTGCTTAAGGTAATAGTTGCCCGAATGAAATATTGTCCAGAGTAATTGTTTTTAAATTCCGGTTTTATTACAGGAATTGGAGAACCCGTTTAAAATATCCGGTCTTTCAGCAAATCCCATCTTATACAACGTGACGAAACTGGTGATTTTATCGGCCCTATCTGGCGTCCTATCGGAGATGCTCGGCTTCAAGTTGAAATTACACAAAATTAAATTGAAATAATTTAACTTTGCCAAGTTTCCGAGGCCCGACTGGAATTATTCTGTTTTTAACGTATTATTGCATTGTTAGTTTGCAGTGAACTGGTTCAGTATATTCCTTAATTATTTATAATCTATCGAACATAAAATATTTTATGTTCCAGTTGAAGTGGAAAGTCGTCATGTTCTAGTCGTTTGTGGATTACAATTAAATAGTACTATAGCAATAGACAAATAGTATCGTTCTTGATAAAAAGACAAAAAAGACAACTGTAAACATTTGGTTTCTGTATTTATACTGTTCAGATTTTTACAGTTCATCGTTTAATCTTGCCGTATCTACTGTTCGTTGTTCTTAGCCGCATTAACATTATTGATTAGTCGTTTTTCCTTGATATCTCTTGATAACTATTCTTAGGTAACAAATGGCAGAATAATCATGTGATTTACATGTGTAAGGAGATATATTCACAGACATTTTATATATACATACATTTTCTTATAGCGATCACTCCATAGAGTGTTGAAATATCGTAATCTCTATATATTTTTATATGATTTTTTTAGAAGGTCTTTAGTTGAATATGCGTGAGATCATCATTTGGTGATCACATTAATCAAAGTGCAACTTGTAGAAGTGATATTAATAATCGTATGCGATTGACAATTAATTAACGTTGTTTTAAACGGTTTGTAGCATTATTTCCTTTTTAATTATATAAATATAGCTATAAATTAGAATTATTTTTGTTTTATTTTCAATCGTTTGTGTAGAAGAAGAAACATAATATTTAACTTTCATTATTAGACATGCTAACGATTCTTATATTTTTCGTGATATAAACATGAATGTAAATTTATGTTTATGATTGTCCTTAGGTAAGAGTGCAAAATCCGACAAGGAAAATGATCCCAGTCACGCCAGTAACCAGGCTGGGTAAAACCTAAGTTCGTCACTCGCTAGTCGGTAGGCTTAATGCCGAGGACCGTCGTTCTGCGTCAACGTTAAACTGTAGGTTCAGTCCAGATAAACCCTCGTTGTTAAAAAGGAGACTTTAGAATATATAAAAAAACAAACTTATTTTGGGTTACCCAAAGACTGCATGAAACGTTTTAAGGGATAATTTTTTTAAATCAGATCAATTTAGCAAAACAACAATGGGTAATATACTCTGCTGGTTTCGAAGTGACTTCATTCTGTGTTCCATACACAGGTTTAAACGTAACTTGAAATTTTTGGGCAAAGGGTTGTAAGTCTTTTGGCGACAATCTGTCCAATTCTCGACGCGGCAATTGCTTCAACGACTCCAAATTTGTAGCACAGACTGGTCTTTAAAATGGACCATATACTGTACTTCCTTGTCGACGTGATGAAATTTGGAAAATGGGCTCTGCACCAGTCTTGCGTCGCTTTTGCTTTATGGGCCGGAGCGGAATCCTGTTGGAACGCCCAATTCGCACAGGCGGTGTGCTACTCACTCCATGGAGGTACGATAGACTTCTCTCTCCTTTTCTTTGACTTCCTGGATACCGACCATAATGGCCTAGCTCATTCTTTAAAAAAAACCCAGTATTTTATTACGGTTATTCAATTGAGTGTTAAAACGCATAACAGATGCGGCTATCCGTCTCTTAGTAGACCTAAAGTGTAGTGAATACGTGTTTACGTGACCAGAGAAAAAGACATCTCATTTTCATTAGTATTTTAAAATTATTTTTCCTTAAAACAGTCTGTTTAAAATTCATTTATAGTATTTTTGGTCAAAGTGACTGTATTAGTATTTTGGTGAGTGAGAAATGAAGTGCGTGAAATAAACAATGTATTTTTTTTTTATTTTTTTTTATTCTTTAGAAGTAAATAAAATAAAATATTAACAATTTAAAAACGGTAAACCATAGCTATTCAACCCAATCACCTGCACACTATGGTACAAGATTAGAACAATCAGCAATAACGCAAACCCCACAAACACAATGGACTACAGTCATTAACAAAAAACGATTGAGAAGCCCAGAAGAAGAAATCGCGAGGAAACAAACAAGAATCGGTAATTATTGGTTACAGAAACCAATAGAGACAAAAATAGCTTTAGCGGCCTATCGGAAGAAATTGAAGAGAATATACAACCAAGCCCTGAAAAAGTTGTTCCCAAACCAACACCAATAACAGTTTGTAAGGTAGGAGTAATAAAACACATCCATGACCTATTAAAAACCATCAGTACGAACTACACAATTAAAATAATGAGCTATGAAATAATAAAAATCCAATTGTTCCAAGCGGTGCACTTTAAAGTTCTAGTGAAAAAATTAGAATTCTTCAGTACGTTAGGTAATAGATTTACAGCCGGAGGAGATTACAATGCAAAACATTTAATATGGGGTTCAAGAATAATAACCTCAAAAGGTAGACAACTGCTAAAAGCATTAAAGACAGATAATTTACAACATATCTCTACTGGTGAACTAACATATTGGCCTTTAGACAGAAATTAAAAACCAGATACTATAGATTTCTGTATTAAAAAAAATATTGATACAAAAAGGTGTCATGCAGAATCAGTGTTCTGATCATTCACCAATAATAGTAACACTTTCTTCAAAAATTACCATCAAAGTTAAACCCCCTTCTCTGTGAAATAATAGAACTAACTGGCCCTTATTTAGAGAAAACTTAGACCGAAACATCTCTCTAAACTTACCGTTACAAATTGAAATTGACATAGAAATAGCAGCATTAAACATTACAAAAAATAAACAGGAGACAGCATATTCCGCGACTCCTAATAGTGAAACATTTCCAAGAAAAAATACACATATATCATGTACAATACAGAAAAAGATAGCAGAAAAAAGAAATAAAGAAATAATGAAGAGAATAAAAGAAAATTTAATAGGGCAATAAAAGAGCTGAAAGAATTCATCCAAAATGAACAAACCCAAGGCATTCAAGAATACTTGGAGAATTTCACATCAACTGAGGCTACAGACTATTCGTTGTGGAAAGCAACAAAAAAGCTCAGCATAACC
Source organism: Rhynchophorus ferrugineus (assembly GCF_030347505.1). Classification (NCBI taxonomy): domain Eukaryota; kingdom Metazoa; phylum Arthropoda; class Insecta; order Coleoptera; family Curculionidae; genus Rhynchophorus; species Rhynchophorus ferrugineus. Next base: position 79,732,288 of record NW_027472580.1, on the reverse strand, counting down.
CACCTATTAAAACAAACGAAAATAATTGGGCTAGAAGCAATAAAGAGAAGGCCGACATTTTCTCAAACCACTTAAAAAATGTTTTTAAACCTTTCTAATCTCAGCTACATAAAGACGACGAAAATAAAAATACTACCTTTCTAGATTCGCCATTTCAAATGGACTTACCGCACGAGAATTTAACGGTCAAAAAAGTTAAACAAACAATAATGAGAGAGACTAATATTAAAAAAGCTCCTGGTTATGACTTAATTACCGGTAAAATTTTAAAAGAACTATCAGAAAAGGGTATAAAACTATTAACATTTATATTTAATTCTATGCTACGAATTAATTACTTCCCTAGTATCTGGAAAGTAGCTAAGATATTAATGATTCTCAAACCAGGAAAAATACCAGAAGACGTGACCACCGGCCTATAAGTTTATTACCGATAATTTCGAAAGTTTTCGAGAAATTATACATAAAGAAGCTAAACTATATAATAGAAAAAAGAAAAATTATTCCAGAACATCATTTTGACAACTTCGTTCCTAAGAATGAACGGGAACCTTTAAAATGCTGCAATGACTCCTTTAGAGTTCTTATATTTAATAATTGTTAGTAAATTTTTGTCTTGCAATAGCAGCTTGCTTGCTTAGTGCATCACTAAGTATCCTGCAAAGAGATTTCCACATACTTAGCTTTCAATCATATGAATGTAGGACTAGTTATATATAGGTATTATTAAAATTGGATAGGTAGATCAAAATTAATGTATACTAACGTCTTGCCTAAGAATATTTTCATAAAGTTTTTCACTAAGTTTTTCTAATTATATAATGACTTCACTTTTATTTTTCTTTTGATGCAACAAAAGTGTGAGTGGGTGAATATAAGCGATAAGCGCAAATCAGTAAAAGGCGTTGTAAAGGCATATATTGTATAACATACAGGATGTATGTATGTGACTGTTTGGCAGATGGATATTTGGAGGAGAGGGAGAGAATTATTCTCTTTTATTTGCAAATGTAGTTTAAGTAGATCTTGATACCAATTTGTTGAAAAAATACGTTTTAAGATTCTGAGTAGAGTTTGGTCATGTGTAAATATAACAAACCAGAATTTTTTAGTCGATATATGACAATGGATGAAACATGGAGCTATTACTTCACTTCAGAATCCAAACGATCGTCATCTGAGTGGACAGTAACTCATGAACGTCGTCCAAAGTGCCCGAAAGCACAACAATCGATTGGAAAGGTTATGGCCTTGATATTTTGAGATGTGCGTGGTGTAATATTCATTGACTATCCTGAGAAGGAAAATATCATCAACAGTGAATATTATGTAGTCTTATTGGAGCGTTCATCAAGACAACTCACCGTGTCACAAGTCAATGAAAACAATGGTAAAACTATATGAATTGAACTTAGAATTACTCGCACATCCACCGTATTCGCCAGATTTGGCTTCCAGCGATTATTGGCTGTTCGCATTACCTCAAAAAAAAGCTCATTGGTAAGATATTTCGCCCGAATGAAGAGGTTATCGCTGAAACTGAGACTTATTTTGAGACAAAAGATAAATCCTTCTACAAAAGTGGTATTGAAGTGTTAGAGCGGCGCTTGGTTAATTATTCCTTGGTTATTGTTCATATATAATATATTTATTCGTACACCTAATATTTAAATAGTTTTGTAAGGAGAGGAAGTCATATACATTCTATATACTTACCTTGACGTAGAAAATTTGTAACCTTTACGTCATTTTATAGGAATGTTTTTTAAACCGTAACACAATATCAAAAAATGTTTATTTCTAAATGAAATTACTAGCGATTTAAAATGTGGAATATCTATTTTGATCGCTGTTATTGTGGAAGTCATCGAGTATATGCATAATTTAATTTTCCACTACGTGACCAAATTTGCGAGTAATTTTATTGACGTTATCGGGACAGGATGAAATTGTTTCGTTTCATGGAAATGTACAATTAGTTTGTTGTGGGATATATGTATTTGGATTTTTTAAAAATTAATCACATCTTACATCGCATATGCTTTAGTACAATTTTAATTTACAAATTAATTTATGACTACTATTTTGTTGTACTTGTATTGTCATACAAGCAAGGCGAGTACGCGACTAAAACAGCAGTATGTATTTTCCAAATAAAATTAATCTACTTAAGCTAAAATTAAGAATACACTTATACACTAAACAAGTTCGTGTGGTTTGGTTCGCTTCAATTATCCGGTTACCTGCGTGTTGTCCGGTAGCTGTATTGCTTCCACGTTGCTGTGATTTAGCAACCTTATTTCATGTTTTAAAACGTTGGAATATTAGTTAATTTGATATCTTAGTTATGACTGATAAACCAATCTCTTTGATTTTAGGTTAACTTGAGAGTATTTTTCAACTAACCAGTACAGTTGCTTGACTTTGAGTCTAATCTGCTCTGCTTTTGGTCTAACAGGATGTTTCCAGTTTAACTTACCATCGAGATATATTCCGAGATATTTATCTGATTCTGCTTGAGGAATCGGGCATCAGTCAAGTGGTATAATTAGGTTGTAGAGTTAAATTAACACGGACAGATTTGGAGCTATTAAGCTGTATTTTCCATTTTCTAGTTCATTTGTAGATCTTGTTGACCGCTACTTGTACTTTCTCTACAGCCTTAGACAGAGATAAATTTTTTGCCATGATAACTGTGTCGTCGGCGAATGTTCCAAGTACTGCCTCTTTTGTTGTGGGGATATCAGTAGTATAGAGCAGATATAGGAGTGGTCCCAAGACACTACCTTATGGAACTTCAGTCGAAATAGGTTTAAGTGTTAAGAATGCCCCTGCATGAGAGATTACATTTTCTTTCGAAAAGATAGGATTCCGGCAGTAGGCTGTAATTCCGCGGTAGCAGTTTGCTCATTTTGTTTATTAATCCCAAATGCTATACCCGGTCAAAAGCTTGTGAGGCGTCCAGGAATATTGAAGGGCGTTATTTCTTTTCTTCGAATGCCTTTTCAACAACCGTTGTTGCTTTGTGCACTTTATCGATTGTCGATTGGTGATTTCGAAATCCAAACTGGAAATCTGGTATTTCTATAAAAGGTTTAATACGTGGTTTAACAGCAGTTTGCTATCTACGGCTTGCTTTCTATTGCGAGCAATCTTTGTCTGCTTGTGGGCTTAATTCACTCACATACTTTTGAAAGCAGTTCTGTTTATATTCTTTGATCTTTTGATTATTGTTTTATCTACAGCATTTCTGGTTTTGCGCTATATTCTTCTAGCATTTTATCTTTCTTTTATCAATTCCGTAATTTTAAGGGGGTAATTTACCTCATATTCTGATTTCTCTCTTGATGTCGGGATAGCTTCTTTTGAAGCAGACCGGATTTATTCAATTATATTTCGGGTCTTGAAATATAGGAAAATGTACTGGATAATTGGAAGAAAATCACAATTATCAGTACATAATAAATTGCTATCATATTTGCAAATATTGAAACCTATATGGACATATATAGGTTACTATATCGAGACCTTCAGATACCCACAGTCAGTCAAGAAATCAAGAGAATTGCAAGGGGGCACGAGGAAAGACTCCATTCTGATACTAATATTGAAATATTGCAACTTTTGGATACCACCAGAACAGGACACAGGCTCAAAAGAAACAAACCATCTGATCTTGTGTACTGTTGTGTAGTGAGGTGCATATATTAAAAAAATTCAGCAGTGACACGTATAAACATTATTTCACCAGAGACTGAGTTAGGGCCGATGGGTTCTCCTTGTTATATATCTAGATTTAAGTTAGCATAAAGACAAATTGTTGGTTAGACGGAAACGACTAGTAACAATGTATTAATTAAATAATAAAAAAATATTTCGGGTTTGCAGTTCAAGATCGTCTATACTTTTGAGTCTTAGGTTTAAACTGATTTGTTTCTGCTTTATAAATCTAAACGTGGCCCAGTTTGTAAATTTCTTTGTAAGATTAGGCTTCTTTGTTTTTTAACAATACTGGAGTGTGATCAGATAATAGTTCGCACAAGCACTTATTTTATATTTGACTTGATGAGATGCCTTTCAAAATGTAGAAGTCCAATAGGTTTAGCACAGTATTACTATCAGTTGGCCAGTAAGTGGGTTTACGCCCTGAATGATAGTTACAATTAGTCTTATTTATTGCTGCGAGTTATTCGTTTTCTTTTCCAGGTTTTATTGTTTGAGAAAATAATGATAATAAACAAAACGTCGTACAAAATAATCATCTGTGGATTGATATCTTATTCTATAATTTTCTAGTATCTTAAATTTAGCTTAGAAGTTAATTAATCTGGATATACCGGTAAAATCCTCAGTTTCGTGGGTAAAACGAAAAAAGTCTCATCAAGTCTTTAATCACCCCCAATATAAATAACAGGGCCAGACACTTAGATTAATTAAAAGACCATTAAAATGAAATGGAAGAAAATTTAAGATAAATTGATGCTCCGATGTAGCAGGAATTTTAACGATACTGTAATAATGGTATTATAATAACTTTTTTTATATATGAAATGTCGCTTACAAAGGGTCGTTGTTATATAATTATAATTATGGTATCACTTTCTGAAATATACACTTAGTCACAGGGTAAAAAGTTAAAAAAGTGTATAAATACTTTTCACCTTCGATTAGAGCAGGAGAAAGACGAGTTACTAAATTTAAGCATGGCTGTGTTAATCTTGAAAATTATCAACATTCACAAACTTAGTTAGTTACCGAGAGATTTAATAGAACTCCTGGGCATTTTATCAGACAGTGTGAGTAATATTTTTGTTGAAGTTTTGGGTTTAAGTTGTATGTGTGTTGAGAAAGAATTTTTATACTACAAAAATAGGACCATTAGGAATTTGCCAATTTGTTTGCTTGGATTGCTATAAATATGAAAACCTGACATACGCACAATCTTTATTTATTAATAGGGTGTTGAGCCATCATGACATCTAAAACAGCTGCAATTTTTCGCGGAATAAATCGTAAAGCGTCTAGTTTCCAACAAAATCTGGTCATATTCTTATTTTAAAATATCTGAAGATAGGTTCAAAACTGCCCATATCTGCATATAGTGCTGACCAGGGAAGATGTTTGACGATATATTGAAACTCGTTAAATCAAGACTGAATCTTTTTGGCTGTGGGTATGCGTACATTATCATCTTGGAATATATGAACGTTTGGCAGCCATATGCTGGTCTCAGTCAAAAATTCATCAATGAGGATGTTAAAATAATCAGTCGCATTAATCCGGCTAGTGATGTGAATGAGAGAACCAGTTGAATACTACTATATTGGCGCTCAAATCATAATCGTAATGCTTGAATATGAAACAGATAGTCCGAATGGTAGATTTCTCTTTTTCTTCCATGAATGTTAGCTTTGTGGAGATTCCGTCGCACTGTTTTGTTGAAACTTTTGCTGCAGTAGTTTGATATTGTCTAGCCAGTAAGCTTTTTAATGTTCATCACTCTCAATCAGTTAACTTAGCTGAATAGTGGGTTTTGCCCACTATTCCTCTCGATGTTGATGTTTTACGACTTTTTGCGTTTCGTATTATTTATGTAAATACTATCGCTCGTGGGACTTTAAATAATTCACTTGTTTTTGTCGGAAATGCTTCCGCTAATTGCAGCAACTATTTGTCCCCTTTTGAAGTCTGAGAGATGACATATCTCTCAGGTCACTTATTTTAATCGTCATGCAATAAAACGCACAATATACTGAAATATATTCTACAACGCTTGGAATATAATATGAGCAATACATACGAGGCTTATTTACTTTGGAAGAAGTAAAAGCTTATTTTATTGGAAGAAGAGTTTTTTTTTTGAAAATTTAATATATTGTTACTAGTCGTTTCCGTCTAACCTACAATTTGTCTTTATGCTAACTTAAATCTAGGTATATAACTAAGAAGACCCATCGGCCCTAACTCAGTCTCTGGTGAAATAATGTTTATACATGTCACTGCTGAATTTTTTAATATATGGACCTCACTACACAACACTACACAAGATCAGATGGTTTGGTTCTTTTGAGTCTGTGTCCTGTGTTATCCAAAAGTTGCAATATTTCAATATTAGTATGAGAATGGAGTCTTTCCTCATGCCCCCTTGCAATTCTCTTGATTTCTTTACTGACTGTTGGTATCTGAAGGTCTCTATGTAGGTAATCAGTCCTATAATATTTGGGTGCACCCACAATAACTCTCAGGACTTTGTTCTGAAAAATTTGTATTTTATTAATGTTACTCTTTGCAGAACATCCCCATAATTGAACACCGTATGTCCATATAGATTTCAATATTTGCTTGTATAATAGCAATTTATTATGTACTGATAATTGTGATTTTCTTCTAATTAGACAAGTAAATTTTCCTATATTTCAATTCCAGTTCTTTTCTTTTCTTCTTTATATGTTCCTTCCAGCGAAGTTTTGCATCGAGATTCATTCCGAGATATTTAGCGTTGTTGCTCTATGGAATGATAGTGTTATTTAATGTTATTGGTGCTTGTACGGTCTGTTTATAGGTGAACTGCAAATATTAGCTTCGTTAGGTTTGAAAGTTTTTTTCTAGATATTCAGCAAAGGCTTCTGCTTTTTGGCTATTGTCACGTGTCCAATTCCCACATAGATCTCTTATAGGTGGACTGTGTATACACGAGCGCTTTAGATATTTTGTGGATTTCCAGAGTGAGTAATCAGTTTCTTTATGATCTGTTAAATTTCTGAGATAGTCATTTATGGTTTTGTTTTTTATTTCCAGTATTTCTCTTTTCAGTTTTTGGGTTATATTGTTTAAACTATTTTTATTTTCAGGAGTTCTGTTTTGTTGCCATTTTTTTCGTAATTTACGTTTTTCAGCTACCATTTCCTTCACTTCTTTTGGATAATTAATTCCTTTAGTTGTACTCTTAATTTCTGGAGTATTATTCCAAGCAGCTTGTTGAATATCTACTACGAATTTTCTTGCTTCAAGATTTAATTGTTCAATTGTCTTGAGGGGTACATTTAGTTGAATTCGTCTGTTCAATTCTTCCCAGTCTGTTCTCTTGTTTGTTAACGTTGGGTTTCTTTCTTTTCTTATTATATTTTCGCTCAACGTCAGAATCACTGGCGTATGATCTGAACTTAGCTCAAAATTTTCTTCGACTTTTATATAGTTGGATGTTATGTTTCTTACTATGAAGAAATCTAACAGGTCTGGGGTTTTCTCTTGACCAGTCGGCCAATAAATTGGTGTTCCAGTTGACATGTAACTATATTTCAGTTCAGCAGCTGCTTTATGCAGTTCATTGCCTTTAGTTGTTGTCATTCTGGATCCCCATCTTGTATTTTTTGCATTAAAATCACCTCCAATTATAAGTTTTTCTCCCAGGTTGCTTAGGACATTGAAATAATTTTCTTTTTTTTGATTGTATCTTGGAGGACAATAAATTGCGGCTATTGTAACCTTGTAATAGTTACTGCTGTTACCTGATTTTCTGCTGTACTGAGCCCGGGTTCTTGATGGTGGGAAATGTTCTTTGCCCTTCCTCCTCTTGCGGTGTTAGCTGGATGTATGGTATGATAGAATGTATATCCTCTAAATTTTATAAAGGAGAAGAAGACAATATTTTACGAGATGTACTATAGTGCATGGTGTTCATGTTATTTGGTTTTTCTTGGCGACTTATCTACAATTTCTTTTTACAATTACTAAAACTACATAAATTTGTCTTCACTAGAGTGGTTTCTATAGAAGTAATATTCCACTTCAATCCACAACTACACAAGATTAAATAGCATAATAAAATCAGTTCTCTCATGAGTCTGAAGCCTACTCCAGCGTCATTTATTGCAATACGTAGTTGTTAACATGGGAGTTGAGTCTCTCATCGTATCTTCTTTGCAAATATTTTGATTTACTGAATGACCAAATGACGAATTAATGAGTTAAAATCTGAGTAGTCATACCTATGGTATTTGGATGTTTCTGCGATACTTGTAATTCTATTCTGAAAGATTTTATATACATTTTTTCTCAGAGAATATCCCCATATTGAGGTTTATTTTCGATTAACATTATATTTTTATATTCCAATTTAAGTTATTTTCTATTATTTTTGATTGCCCAGTTTAAGGTAGTTTTTCGCCAAGATCTTAGGATGACAGTCAGTGTTATTAGTATACGCGTTTATTTTATTAGTTATGGTTACTGATATACAAGTTATGAAGCTTATAAGGCTTAAAACAAAAGCTTTTGTTCTCTGATTTTCAACTTTAAATAGGAAGAGACAGTAAGTAGGTACCGCATCAGATGTAGTCATGGTCATTTTTCTTTTCTGGTTTACTACATATGTGGAGTAGCTAAGCAATTAAATTCAATATAGTGCATTGTAGTGATCTAGTTACAGTTTCTTTTACTGTTGAATATGCTTCTTTATGCCAAATACTGTTAAACGCTTGGAATATTCGATTTAATTCTTTATTCTGTTGTATATGGTTAAATATCAAGGGCCCTCTTGTTTATGAGGAATATCTACGGTGGGACAGTCATCAGGTTTATGAATATTTTCGTAAACATTGGCTGGAAGTTCTCCTTATGTACTCTAAAATATTCAAACCAGACATTCAACCAGACATCAAAACCAATTGGATTGTTTTCTGTCCATAAATATGGATATCAAGTACAAAGCATAATCCCTCATAATCCCAATTATATTCCAAGGTCTCTATTATTCGTCCATAATCCATCTGGATCTGAATAAGAGTAGTAAGAGACACTATGAGACTATAAATCTGGCGAGATAAAGAAGGTAGTATTTGTGTTATATTGGAGACTATAATATTATATTTGGGCACTACTTTAAACTGTTTGTTGCTTTAAACTGTTAGTGTCCAGAATGTCATCACCACTTTAAAAAATATATTGTGTATTACACGACAATATTTAATTTAGTGAGAAAATAGTCCAAAAAAGAAGTTCCATTGGCTATTTACTTGGAGCTATCGAGAATATCAGTGTGTACAGCGTGTACTGAACTCGTCAACAATGAACAAACTAAAACATAACAATTTAAATATTTGTACATCTTTTTATTACTAAAGATGAGATTAGGTCTACCAACATCATCCTAAATATATGATTAGAAGTGATATAAAACTTGAACTTCGGTTTCGAGGAGGACTCAGAAGCCATTCAAGAAGATTATCAGTTTTTTGAACTTTCGGAAGTTTCATTGGTTTTTCATTTCAAAACAACAAAATCACGTTATACTGCCAACAAAAATATGTATGTTTCCTTCACTTCATTTTGGTTTAAGAGAAGCGAAAATGATACAAAGAATAAAAGTGTTGGTTCCACTTTTTATAATACACAATAGATGGAAGTTTTTTGAAAAAATGGAAAATCACAAATGCTAAGAAAATTGATAGTATGAAGTATTCTATTTAGTGTTGATACTAGATGACACTACCTACCCAATACCTACCCGATAATTATATCTGTAACAATATTATATAAAGAATTCTTTGGTTGCTCAAGAATAGCTATCTCTCGGCCTTTCTGCTGTAAGTCACTTGTTGAGTATTCTTACAGTAACAGCAGTAGTAATGCTAAGGCAATTCATTCCTGCAGCTGTTATATCTCCGATACATTACAAAATATCTTGATGGAACTTTTAATCGTGTTTGACAGTTCCGCAACTAGAGATAAAATTATTTTTAAGAACATGTTGCGTCTGATTTGATGGTATTATCAAGGAGTTCTGTAACCAATTAAATGTAGTTATTATCTATCTAAATATTCTGTAAAATTGCATGTGTGTGCAAGTGTAAAAGCATGTGCACGTATCTTGGCCTTCTTTTCAGGATCCATTATCCATAAATAATTTGGGTATATTATTTGCAATAGTAGTTTATTAATGAAATACAAATTCTGGCAAAGGGAAGGTCAATTTGCTTAAATATGTGAATTCTATCCCTGTTATCCCATATACACAAAAAGTAACAGTGTAGATAGCTGCAGATTTTCGACTTATTTTAATGTTTCTCTATATTTGACTGCGCCGAGTGGGGTTATCGCCTTTACAGCAATAGTATCACAGTTCAAACCTATAACCTTCAAAGTTTCATTATTTATGTTTTGATAGTTAACAGGTGTGACACCAATATCGAAAAACGAATTTCTCAGTACATGGATAAAGACATATAAAATCTCTAACTCGTGAATCTCTGAATCTAGAGTAGATACGCATTTTTTATGGTAATTTTTGACTTTAGTAGATATATAGATATATGAGTATAGGGTATTATTGAGTCCAAACATTTTCATTATCGAGTGGTGTCATTATTATATCATTTTGAGCTTCATGACGACAACTGTACTAAAATACCAAATATAACAAGATCCATTATATTTGCTATCGGATATTTCTTATTAAAAACCAAATCTATTTAACAATTCAATGCGTTCTTTAAAAATTCTATTTAAATTTTATGTAATGTTATACTGATTGAATGTTACAGTTAAAATCATTGTAAACATTTCTGTCTGGGGGTCCGGAATGGTAAATAACTCGTACACCTACATCTCTAGACATTTATTTAACAGGGTATAAAAAAATAGTTTTTTTTCTTAAGTCTTCCGTGATTTATACACCGTCCGGTTGTCGACCATCTGAGAAACTTCCTAATCAACTTCCCGATATTTGCAGAACTTAAGGAAAATTACAGTGTCTATCTACACTTGGCTCGTGTCAGTCGGCTGACTGCTGATATGCGTCATGTACTTCAGCGATATCGATTCCGGACTCGGCTTACACTGATCATTCGCGTTCTGTCCTTTCCTGGGACGCGGTGGACAGCATAACTGCTTGAACACGCACGTATAACAAATTAACAGTCCACCGACTATGCAACCACCAACGCACAAAGTTATAGCGATCTCCATGATTTCTCCAATTAGCATTGCACATCAAGGCTGAAAGGATTCCGATGTCAGTTCCATAATGGCCCTGAAACATAACAACACCCATAAATTAGGATGGTTGACGGAGATGGGAATTAAGTTCATTTTAAAAATAAAAATTTACCATTTTGTAAAAGCTTTTATATTTATATATATTACTATTACTTTATCCTTTGTACAATGTAATTTTTTAAAAGTTTTCTAGAAAACATTCTCTATTATATTTTAAAATATTATAGAGAGAAAAAACATAATACCTACACACCACTTTGGGTTTATTAACAAGCATTTAACAATTAACCAGGTGGAATAGAATAACGGATATAATTGAAAAAAACCTATGAAGATAAAAAGGAACATATCTTAATAAGGTATATTCGATGTAGCCCAAGCCTTCAATAAGGTAGGCATGACGGCCTTGTTCATAAAGTACAAAAAATGTTATTGAAACAACACACTGAACTATTAAAATCTTACATTGCAGTTAATGTTTAGAATATAATGTTTAGAATAAAATAAGAGGAAACCTAATACAATAAAAAAGCTAAAGCAGGTAACACAAGAAAAGGTATTGGAGCCAATTCTTTATCTAGTTTATACCTGGGGTATACCAAAAACCGAAAATATCTCGATGGTTACATTTACTGATATATTACTACGATTCTTGCTATCGTACACAATAGCCCAAAAGTTACTTTAGTTTGAAGTCGGTGCCGAGCAAACAAATTAGATTTGTTTTGTTCGCAATTTAATTTTTGTATATGCCTCAAAATTATATTATTATTTTTGTATTATTTGGGGTCGGCACCGACTTCAAAATGAACAGTTGGTAGTAGTTATAATAATATTGTAAATAGATAAATAGGTTTAGGTAGGTATTAAGCTAAATTGTGTATATATAGTAGAATCTAAAATAAGTGTAGTAGATAGGTTAATTTTTAAGTTTTAAATTTTTAGTGAGTTCCTTGTTTATCCTTTGAAGTCGGTTCAGTTTTTTTGTTCAAAATATTTTTATAATTTGTTTTATAACATAATTCAACCCGGTCGTTTTCCTTAAGGACTTATGAGCTATTTATTATATGAGCAAAACATATGATATGGTTGTTGTCTCCATATGTCTCTCTAATAATTTTGATCATATTAGTTCCCGGACCTATTACGAAAGCTACAACTTTTTCAGAGTCAATATCCCAACCTATTAACATGTTTGGGAATCGTTGTCAATATACTTGCCAGTATAATTTTTATCTAACTCGAACACACCAATCGTAATTGATTTCAATTATCTCTGTTGAAAAAGTTGCACTCTAAGTATCAAATAACTAGTATTAGTTATCGTTTCTGTTCCAATGTCTGTAGTTATACAGAAATGATTCACCTTTTTCAAAATCGGTGCCATAATTTTTGATAATGTGACGTACTTGCTATAAATTTTCATTTTTATTGTTTCATGTACAAAGGTGTTAACTGCCTAATCAAATGTTTAAAACCTTTTCTTTTAACTGTGTGAAACGGTCTGTTATCAATGGTCTATATAACAGCAATGAATTAGGCAATAGCAACTGTTATCCGATTCTATTTTAAACCACCTTCAGAATATTGATACATATTTTTCAAGGCAATTTTTATTTTTGGTGCGCTTTTCAGACGTACTAGAATTAGGGGTTATAGTCTTGGTAGAAATAATTATAGGAGCCATACCAGACGAATAACTGCTTCAGCAGACGTTTCGCAGGTTCTAACAATTTCATCAGATATTTCGGAGCTTATACCTAGTGTAGGAATGTTCGTCTGGTTGGTCGGAATGTGTGGCGATTTTGTCTCCGAACACTCACTACTATTTTGTGTAAGGAATTCGCGCGAGAACTTTGAATGATTCATGTGGTTGACTGGAGAATATACAGTCGATATATATATATATATATATATATATATATATATATATATATATATATATATATATATATATATATATATATATATATATATATATATATATATATATATATATATATATATATATAGGTTAAGGTAAAGGAAGTACGGTAGCGTTGTAAAAGTCATACTGTTACAAGGGGGTAGATAAAAGAAAAGAAAGCGAGATTTTGTTTCTTATTCCATGATGAACGGCTAGAACCAAATGGTCTTTTGCTGATGTCGCTTCGGGTTCGGGATAGTGAGTATTTTGCGGGCGACAGAATCCTTTACTACCGAGTTTTGTTAATGGGTAGAGATTTTATCAAGATGTTGTCGTGTTTTAAGGTTCCTATGGACAACCTCACATTGAGCATGTTTATGAATTTTTTCACAAACGTGATGACTGATTCGAGGTGTGTGTTAACGTTCCTCATAAACCATGGGGCATTGAGTAACGCGCGGACTTTTGGATTGGAACACTTGGAGTAGTACAAGTTGTTTCTTAGAGACATACTTATAACACACCTGTGCTCCGTAGAGACAGACTGGACGGACCAGCATTTTGTAGAGACTCGCTTTCTGGGGGATTGGACGTTTACTTTTTCTGCAGAGGAGTGGAAATAGTAGGCTGTACACGTCATTGTCTTTGCAAATAGCATGCTGTATTTGAGTTGACCTGAAGCAATAAGCGCAGAGCTCCTTCTTGCGGTGGAACAGAATAACCTGAGTTTTACTCGGGTTGAAGGGGGTTAGGGCTAGTGGAGCACCTTTTGGGACTCCTGCACAAATATGTTTACGAGAGGAGACTGCGTCACCGATCCTCACTTGAAAGGATCTACCATCCAAGTATGAATTCAGGGAGATTAGGTTATTGGGTAGACCAAGCTGTTTCACTTTGAACATTAGACCGTGGTGCCATACTTGATCGAAAGCTTTGGAGACACCTAAAAAGGTGGCTCCAATTTTTAGACCTTTTCCCAATGCCTGGTGGATTGTTGCTGCGACGCGGGCAGCTTGATGAGGGCTTGAATGTTTAGCACGGAAACCGGTGTTCGAAATTGTTCGTTCTGGATTATATGAAATGCATCTATGAAGTTATTTAAAGCGTGTAATATCGCTTATTCGGCAAGTTTGGAAAGTAAACTAATCCGGCTGATGGGCCTGTAGTTAGATGTAGCTGATGGATTGGAGTTGGCATCTTTTTTGGAATGACAGAGATAAGCGCATGTTTCCAGTTCTTTGGGAAATGCTTTAACCTCAGGATGGAGTTGATATGTTAGAAAGTTCTGATAGTTGCTTGCTAGTGAGGTTTTTCAGATGGTTTGCTGTTATACAGTCTTGGCCTGGAACTTCTGAAGATGAACTGACTGAAAGTCTTTCCTCTTTAGAGAGGGAATAGTGTCATTTATGATGGAAAATGTATGTTGAGGTGGACCAAGAGATGGATTGCATTTCAAAGCTAGACGTCGCCCTGGTGGTCTTTTATAGCCGGGAACCGCATGCTACCAATCCACCAGCGTTGCCAATATTTGAACTTGCTGTAGCTGAATGCGTGGTGGCCTAAAGGTCGTAGCGGTCGCTACACTAGTATATCGTTGCATCATTAAAAAAGATGTTAAAAATACAGATATTGCAATAAAGGATTTGACACTCTTGATTATCGTTTTATATAATAGTACTTACTATAGGTAGGTCCGATAATGTTTTTAATATTGCGACTCATTTTTACAACATACATGACTGGTATTGTGATGTACGTTGAAGGCCACGCGAAATACGCGCCGTTTATCCGATCCCACGTTCTCTGTGTTGTTTGTAATGTGTGTGTTATTTAATTAATTCTGAAGTACGGCTTCGGTGTGGAAGCCAGTTCGCCCAGCTCGCTGTTTACGTTGCAAAAGATAAAACTTATTTATATCATTAATTATGATAAAGTTACTTGTTATATCTAATTGCGGATATGTTTGGGAAACAAATTACCAGCGCAGATATCTTTAATTAATATCGGTTCGTGCGTTAGACCCGTAGCATTGCGATTTCTATCAATCGTTATCGGGATTGCGTTACAATTTATATTATTTGCCATTCTACTTTGGTAAAATATCTCGTGTTTATAAGTTTTGACATGTATAGGGATGGAGCCGAATTATTTCTGCTTGAAAGTTATATATATATATATATATATATATATATATATATATATATATATATATATATATATATAATAGGTAATATTTCGATCTAACTCTCTCGATTTTTGTTCAAGTCTTTTGATTGTCAAAACTCCTTTCCTAAAATCTTGAAGACAAAATTTAGATCTGGAAGGTTTCAGAAATTGAATCGATTCGAACAGATTTGAAGAAGTTTCTACAGTAGCAGTTAAAGAATATTAACAGTAAAGAGGTGATAAACTATATTCAATATTTATACTAAATATTTCTAATAAATAAATTTTCTGATAGGAAAATTCTTCTTTAATATTCAACAATTTATTTTCTTGGCTATTAAAAAACACAAGAACCTTTTTAGTTAAGATTTGTTTTATCGGCAGATAAGGTAGATAAATCGTTTTTAAAATCTGTTTTTATTATTTTATAACTTTTCAGTGGAATGATGCATTCAGCAAAGCGTTCTGTGGTTTGAGAATATTTTGTTTGAGAATCCTGATCTTCCTTCCTTCCTTCATCCTTTTTACGGATCCACAGAACATTCAACTATAAATGTAATTCTAGTTTCTTTAAAATACAATTATACATTGCACCTTAATAATACTCAGTAACTAATTTTTTCCTTTTCTTTTTTAAAGTTAGTACGTGAAGGAATATATATATATATATATATATATATATATATATATATATATATATATATATATATATATATATATATATATATAATATAAAAAAATTAAGTTGGAAAATATAAGCACATTAAAAATTAACTGCTCCAACCAATTGTCGCCGTCCTTTCCTCTATCACAATTTATACAAGAAAGAATTCGTATATCTTCGTCTGACATGATACGATTGGAAATAACAGTCGAACCGTGCATTTGAGTGAAAATGGTGATTACGCTAATTTTTTGACTATCGACTGTTTCGACTATTTTGCGACTATCGACTGTTTCGACTATTTTGCGACTATTGACTGTTTCGACTGTTCTTAGTCGATAGTTCCCAACGCTACTTTTAAGTATCATTTATTTCCTGTTTGGCTCTTTATTTTTATTTGTTTGTGTTGTTAAATCATATTATTTTGATTTCCTTACACATAATTTTTATTTTTCGTGTAAATTCTGTTCTATAACGAATAACTATTCCAACGGCGGAATGTCTTTACATAATTTCTAAGCTAATTACTGACCAGTTGATAGCCTTAATACTGAGGATTAACGTTGAAGGTCCACGTTAAATAAGTTGAACTGAAAAGAGGCACTAAAATTAATACAAATTATGTCCCAGGGCCAAACAGACATCTAAATATCCGACACAAACATTCGATTATAATTTATACGGATGATTATGTAAATAACTCTATTCAAACCGGGATACCCTTCTCGAACGATATCACTGGGCCCCCCACAGATACTGGGGAACTTATCGATAATTATCGTCGTGACAGTCGTGCGAAATATACGTTTCGGTTTAACAAACAAGCGATAGGGAAGTTCGAGGGGGGGATGAGAAGGGGCCATTTTTCTCTCCGTTCTTCCTTATCACTTGGTAATCGAGAGAATGAGACGAATGGCAAGAGAAGATGAAATTTTCGCGTACACGACGACGGTTTAAAGTAGATGTGTTCGCGATTTGATTAATGTTTGATAGTAAGATGTTATGCGTTGTAACGTTATAACCGAATTATTGAAGTCTTTAACTCGATGTTTTTTTTGTCGTCACCTTTTAATAACTTAATTAATTATTAGATATACTTAATTTAATAGCATTGTACTTTATGGATCGAAAAAATCTAATACCTACACACCAGTTCGGGTATATTAAGAAACATTCAACAATTGACTAAGTGCATAAAATAACATATGTAATTGAAAAAGCCTGTGACGGTAAAAAGGTATGTTCAGCCATATTTTTCGATGTAGCATAAGCTTTTTATATGGCAAGGTATATGGCTGATGGCCTTGTTCCTTGTTTATAAGTTATAAAAAATGCCACGGAAACAACACAGTGAACTATTTATTTATAATTTATTTGTTTTAATTATTAATCTCTTAGAATTTCAACAACTTGCCCGTTGGCAATAAGTATTATAATATGATTTCCGTTATACAATATAACTCTACTGACACGTAGAAGATCGCTTCAGTAAGTTATCGTCTGTACAAACTTATAATCTAAATATTATTCTAGATACTATTCTAACTTATTCTAAACTGTATCCTAATTTATTCCAAAAATTGTTCTAACTTATTCTAGAGGTTAGTATATCTCACTCTATGTGTCTGTTAATCAGTTCGTCTGGTATTTTGAGGCTACGCACTTCATTGTCATCGGGCACATTTAATTGTTTGGCGAGAGCATTGGAATGCATTAAGAGTCTTTCAGAGTACCTTGCAGGAACACTTCGAATCACACTTCTTATGGATTCTAAGGGGATATTGCGCTGAATTAGTTTGTTGAAGACGTAATATGGGGCATCGACGATGACTCGCAACACTTTATGTTATTCTGGAACCTCTAGAGGATATCTGTGTTAGATTTGCTAGTAGTACCCTACAGTTCAATATCATAGGTAATATCATACAGCAAAACCTTGTTATCTAAGGATAATTTAGATTTACACCCCACGTTAAACGTCGATCAAAATGCATGCTCAGATATTTAACGTTGTCTGCTTGAGGGAGTTTATAATGATTTATTTTTACTGAGTGAAAGGTTCTTCTACAAAGAGTGAATGTCATATGGGTAGATTTTGTCTCATTTGCTTTGATACGTCATGTTTTCAACCACAATTCGAATTTGTTAAGATGAAGTTGGAGGTTTCTTGTAGCTGATATTGGATTCCTGTTTGATGATAAAACCGCTGTATCGTCAGCGTTGCAACAGTAGTGTTTCTCGAGGTCGGTAAGTCAGCTGTATATAATAAATATAATAGTGGACCAAGAACACTGCCCTGCGGAACACCTGAATATATTTGGGGGGGGGGGGGCGGTGGATCAGTTTACTTGTAGTTGTACTTTCATTAATTATTATTTTCCAAGCTTGTGTCCAATTATTTATATTGTCACATGCCTGTTGTAATTTTCGTGAGGCTTTCATAATATTTTCCGTGTGTGGTATACCACAAGTGTAGAGTAGATAAAGCATTGGTCCTAGTACACTTCCTTGTGGTACACCTGCTTTAGATTATTTTATTGTAGAGTAAGCTTCTTCTTGTTTGACTCTAAACATTCTGCTTGTAATGTTTGATTTAATAGTTCGGTGTGTTGTTTTGGTAGCATTTTCTGTAGTTTATGAATAAGGCCTTCATGGCAAACCTTAACGAAACCTTATTCTGTGGACCTGGTCAATTGTTGAGTGCTTGTTAATAAACTCAAACTGGTGTGTTGGTATTAGGTTTTTTCTCTCTATAAATCGAAAGTAATAGACTGTATAAACTTGTGAGGTTTGGTTCGCTTTAATCTTCTGATATGCGCGTTGCCTAGTAGCTGTGTTGCTTCCATATTTCCGTTATTCCATCTTTCTTGTTTTGTAACCATCTTTCTTGTTTTGAGACAAAATCTACGATATCTCCGAAAACTCATATATGCTCTGATAATAGAACATGAATAAAGACATTCTAGATCATATAACTGACTCTTATGACTTTGGTTATTCCAAAAAACTCTGTTAATATCAATACGTGGGATGTGTTGTGAATAGTGGAGTTGATCGCTATGATTGAAGTATATTCAAGTATATTGATCAAGTATATTCTTTCATAATTCTTTGAGCTTTAATTTTTGAAACTGAAACATTTAAGACTTAATTTGATGGTATACATTACAATCAGTCAGTCAATATGTTTTACCTCTCGCTACATCTTGTTCAAGCCGGATCCTCCTTAAGAAATTGTCTAACAAAGTTCCATTTTTCTCGATCATCATTTCACTGTATTTCTGGATATTTTACTAGCCATTTTGAATAAAATAGCGGATGATTACGATTACGCTATAAAATCAATTAATCAGCCTTTAATATATTTCAATGGAAATAAATGAATCTAGGAAACAGGAATTCTTTTATAAGGGCGATTTATTGGAAAAAGAAATTAGAAAAAAGTATTAAGGAATATTTTTTTTAAAGAAATATGTAGAAATATAATATATAATATATGCTATGTCGATATGAACAAGTAATAATTAGTTATGTAAGAAGATTTCTATTTTCTATTTCTAATCCTTCTAGTTACAATAGTGCATTTTGCAACCTATAATTTTGGAGGTGTTTATGACGCATCCGGTATTCGTCAATTATTGACATTATTCAACTGTCATCAATTGATTTTAAACTAGATATAAAGATTTTATGTATTTTTCACCCACGTAGTTTGCGATAAGTAATCTTGTAGTAATGCGTACCATTATGTAATAATGAAAAATAATTGTGCAATGACTTCTAAATTAAATGGACTTACGAAGTTATTTAAACTTTCACCATAAAATACGAAAAACTAATTTAAATCAACTACTGAATAACACTTAGATAATCCTTAGAAATCCAATTATTCTTACAAGCCTTTGATAGGCTTTTGTATTTATTTTCATTAGATTTCATTGGATTTAATTATTAGGTCAAAGTATTTATCATTGGGTTTTATTTTTTGTTATGTATCATTTTGATCGTTATGTGTAAATTGTGTTACTTACGTGTGATATAAATAACTTATTTTTCTTAGCTAGATGTAGAAAATGCTAGCTAACAAAACGTTGATTTTATAAAATATACAAATATAAAAGTGTATAATTAATAATGAATAGCCTACTCTGTTGAAGTTCGAAGATGGTAGTTTGGTTAAGTTTTCAATTTAATGAATTGATCGTCTGTAAAGGATGTGTTTAATGCGTATTAAATTTATTACATTTCGTCATTTTATCATTTTAATTAGTTTTCTAATAATCACAATAGCAAACTAATAACCTATCTCATTAAAAATGTAACAATACAGTAAACCGTTTCAACATCAGCCATAATGATATTTTTTATCGGCTATTGTATTGAAATTTCCCCTTTTCACTTATTTTTCTGGAGAAAATTGCGAATCGACAGCTGCTACGCCTTGGTATAATATTTGAATAAGACGATACTTTACCCGGTTTTAGTGTATTGTTCGTTTCTATTTTTGAAAAATAAAAGATGCCATAAAATAGTCTATTTTATCGACCGAGACCGAAGGCAAAATAGTTCAGTTTAGAATGGATATTGTAGATAACATTTTTTACTGTTACCGTGGAGATAACCAACTAAGTTATATAAAATATTGTGATTACAATTTTTATTACTAATTTAATAGAATATTTCTATATTAATATCAGGTTGTTTTAAAATTATATTTAATGTGTTTAAATAAACAAGTAGTACAAATTATAATACTGAGTCGACATAACAAAAATATATGATAAGCCTATCTCGTTAAGTATAATTTTCTAAAATGGTTGGTAGTTTACTATTTATATAAAATTATAAAATATAACCGAAATTAATCAAGAAGGTTTTTTCATATGAAGTGAACGAAAGTCTTATTTATAGGTAATAATAATCGATATTCACAAAAATCAATAAAATCATATATATTAAATAAATATAAACATGATAAATGTAATACTTAATACAATTTTTATTTGGTTGTCTCTATAGTGTTAAAGTCAGTTGTATGACATGACACCATAGTGGCTATCTTATAACTGTTTGATTGATGTCAAGAATCAGATCTTTCTTCAATATCGGCAGGAGAATGCAATTTGTTAATATTTTTGCTCATTTGACCTGGATCAAGTAATAGAGGTAACTACATTATTATTCAGGTAGTATTCTTAATTTTAGTTGAGCCCAGTTAATTAGTACTGAAGCTATTGCTATTATCGAAATGTTTGAAGTAGAGAAATAAATGCTTTCTTGCATAAAAAAATTATCAGAGAAGAAAAATGGACATATTAGAGATATCCTAACATAGATATAAAAATAGTTTAATAAAATCTGGTCGAATATTGCATTAAGTTAATGTTATATTTCTTGCGGAGATAGAAAGCTGCCATATTTTATGAATTACTATACAAACTTTTAAGACCCCTTAGATAACTAAATACGTAAAAGGAAGATTTACCTGGGACAAGATAAATCACGTGTAGTGCCACAAGAGCATATCCCGATATAATGGGTGTGCAGGTGGAAGATAGAAGATCCTCCAGATTATTGTAATAACGAACGTTGACAATTATATTGGATACCGTGAATCTTTGAAAATGTTAACGTTTTTTGTTGATACAAGAAAGTCTCCATTGGATATGTTTTTCCCTTCTTAGAAATACAAAGCAACAAAACACAAAAACAACAAATCATTCTGCAGAAAAGAGTACTTAATTCAATATTTTTTATAAATACAAGTAATTAGAACACAGAAGATAATCAACATAGAGTTTCATTATTTGGTTTATTTATAGAATTCAAACGAATATCGAACAATGTAACCAATCTCACTGGAAAGGCAGATCCTCGTCAGTTAATCATCAGTCTTATTAAGCACAAATTCTCCGTTCAAACCAGCTATGAATCTCATATTAAATCATAAAGATAGATTCTTATCAGTTGTACAATCAAGTGTACTAAGCACAGAGTTTCCCAGAGTTTTTGTTTCCCTCGATTTCGCCCCCCTTCCCCCATCAGATCTTGACTAGGTTCCAATGGGACCACCTCGGAAGTGCATTCTTTCGAATTTTGAAAATCGGTCCATAATTGAAAGAGAAATCGGCGAACATACATTAAAAAAATATACAGCCGAATATAGAACCCTTTTTCAAAGTCGGTTAAAAAGAAGCGCACTGTATGTGCTTCTTGAATATTTAAATCCGTAGTCGTAATATATCCTTCCATCAGGTATTTGTTATTAATTATAAGTATATTTGTTTAATTTATCAAGTTTTTAAGAAATAATCACTGGCTTATATCGTCAATTACAGTTAATATATCCAAGGGGAAGGCATCATTTTGAATATAACAAATGTCGTTGCAGTTGCAGTAAGGTTACTGAGTTTCTCGTCATTTATATTTACTTTTTTCTTTTTTTCTCAGCTATGTCTCATTTAAAACGATATTATGTCCTCTCTATCTTACGCTGATTAAGAATTATTACACTTACTTATTACACGTCCGGATTTCATATACAAAAATTCGATTATCTGCCAGAGATAATTGGTTATAGAGTAATTTCATATGCAAACACAGCAAAATACTTCAGAGCTCAAGTGGAAAGATCATGTTAAGAAGAAACGAGTAGTACTTTGTATGAACATCAAAGAAGTTTGGTTGGAAGACAACTCAAATTATAACAGATAGTAATTATATAATGAAGTTTTGACGCCAGTTTGAATCTACGGTAACTATGGGGTTGCAAAAAAATCCAATACTGATATGATCCAACATTTTTCGGAGCATTGTACCGCTTTATGATAAATTAGAAAAAAGGATATCTACAAAGACTCAAGGGCAATAATGGTTAGATAAGAAATTCATCGGTTTGCAAAAAAGGTTTACTTGAAATCGGTGATCTTACCGGGAGTTTTAAGATACAAAAACCCTTCGAAACAGTATATTAAGCTATGTGTAAAAACTTATAGGTAGGGTACGTCAATAGCCATGCAGGAAACATCCATGTGTGCATCTATGAAACCCTTGTTAAGTTTGAGTTTGAAATCTTAAATCTGAAGTTTAAGAAGAACATTAAGGAAACATTACTAGATAGTGAATAACTAGTTGTATTATATGTGTTATGTGCTTTTAATATAAAAAAGTATCACATTTTTTTCTTACTTATTCAGACCGTTGTTTTAACGCATTTTTTTTAATACATTTCAAATCGCCACGGTTTTTATTGAAAATAATTTTTGCGCGTTGCAGCTGATCTCAAAAAATAAAAAAAATAGAACTTTAAATTCTTCAAAAAGAAACACTCTTTATGCGAAACGGGTGACGAATCAAGATCAGCTAGATGTTAGCTGTATCAGAGTTCAAATATGTGAAATGTATAAAAATAGTAAGTAGTTTTTTTCAGTCGAAATATAAATTAATACAATTATTTCAGAGAAAATTGTTAGACTTGAAAGTATCCGTAAAAATCTGAAAGATATGCAGCTATTTGAGGGATGTAGAACATCTCTTCATACACTGTTCATACACAACTTCCAGACATTGTTTTTAAGAAAATACAGTTTTTGATTATATAACAAAATCCAGGAAGAATTATTATAACAATTTGTATATTTAGATGAGGCATGGATATTTCAGAACGGTATATTGGGTCACTCATGGCAAGATGATAATAAATAGAGTGTAAAGACAACAAAAGTTGGTCGAAAAAGGTAAATGTTGGAATAACTATCGATTAGGTTTTGTGAGAATAACATTTATTAATAATTCATTGCAGACATATAGTTCTTCATGCTGGAAACAGGAATGGTTTTATTCCTGCTGCAGAATTATTGTTTTCCTCTAAGTCTAAGGGTGATTACCATAGTAAATCAGTTTTTAAAGAACTTGGAGGAACCATCAGTTATTGTTATGTACAATGTACAATATCATAGTACTTTTTATATATAATAATATATAATATATATATAATAATAATTATATATATATAATAATAATTATATATATATAATAATAATAAATTATATTAGATAACATTTTTGTTCCATTATTTTATTTAGATTAGAATTTTGTTATATGTCAAAGTCTAAATGTACTAACACTCAGAGTTGATGCGGCAACATTGCGACGTCAATTCAGATCGCGTGGGTGGTTCACTGCTGTTTCGAATAGTATAGGACTGTAATATATATATATATATATATATATATATATATATATATATATATATATATATATATATATATATATATATATATATAATTTCTTGAATCATTTATTTTTAACCGTATATCAACTTTTCGTTAATCCAGATGGCGTGCATATTCATTCAGGCGTTAGTTGGAATTCGTTCCGGATGAATCTCTCCGATCTTTGGCTGGGAATTGCCGGATTTAACAGAATACAGTTCGACAACTAATTATCGTCGCGTATTCATGTTCGACGATCCAAGGTCAGACATACATATTCAGGCGCCTATTTGAATATGTAGTAGCTGTTAGGCCCGATAAGTTTGTATCTGGTTATTTCCTCTTTAATAAATTCATGCCAAGATAACTGTAGTATATATAAATGTGATAAAAAGCAGATAAACCTTTGAAATAAATCTTATTATTTATTTCACCGAATTTATTTCGCTGTGGATCGATCAAGTAATCCGACTGATTGGATGTTATTGATTTCTGTAAAAGTTTTGTCGAATCTTAAAGCATTGTTGAATTTGATTTTTCCGATTCTGTTAATTTCTTCATTCGACTCGACACGATGTCTTCAAGGTGTCTCTCTTGAGTTTCGAGAATATTCACAAGTCTATGGTATTAAACCGAATATTCTGTGGATCTTACTACGGCAAAAATAACCGACTTGTTTTCAATTTCGATATATAAGCCCGAAATTGGTATAAAGCTTCATCCTGTGGAAGTTTCTATGGAAATTAACAACAACCTTGACCTGCTATTTGATTTTGATTCTTGCAGTCCTGTGCAATATTACTAGATATCTCCCTAGTTTTACCACTTTTTCAGTTAGTATAGACCTTCAAAAGAAAGCTGTTAAAATCTTATGATATTCTACTCATAAGTTTATGAGTTATTGTGCTAAGAATGACACTACTTTTGTTATTTTTAACACAAGTGATCAAAAACAATTTCGTGTTCTAATTTTACGCTGCTTCTTGATGGGAAAATACTTTATGAGAAACAGCTATAAAACGTTGGTTTGCTGACTTCAAACGTGATCGTTGAGATAGCGATGAGGCGGACACGTCTAAATGAGGTGAAGTAGAAAACATTAAAAATAAATCTACAAAATCGTTTTGAATGATCGATAAGTGAAGTTGCGGAGTTAGCTAACGTCGTAAAGATATCAAAAGAACGTGTTGGTTTTATATTGCATGACAATTTGTTGATGATTCTGAGCAGTGATTCTGGCCATGTTTAAACGCAACAAACAGTAATTTTTGCATCGATATGTACCAATGGATGAAACATGGATCCATCACTTCATTCCGGAATCAAACGTCATCTGAGTGGACAGCAACTGGTGGCAGGCCTATTTTGAGGTAAAAGATAAATCGCTCTACAAAAATGGTATTGAAATTTTAGGGCGGTGCTGGAATGATTGTGTGGCTCTTGATTGAGATTACGTTCTCGAATAAAGCCAATTGAACAAAAACGCTTTGTTACGCCCGGAACTTTTCAGTCCATGTGTTATAAGTGTTACTAGCGTTGGGAACTATCAACTGAAAACAGTCGGTAGTCAAAAAACTAGCGACTGAAAATAGTAATTAATATTTTCAATCAAATGCACGGTTCGACTGTTTTTGACTATTTTTTTTCAATTCGTGATGTCAGACGTAGATCTACGTACGTTTTCCTGTATAAATTGTGAGAGCCGAGAGGACGGAGAGAATTGCTTTGCAAAGAATTGCAAAAAAGAAAAGGAAAACAATAATTACTGAATATTATTAATATGTAATTTATAATTTCATTATAAACGAAGTAGAAATACTGTTATATTTGTATGTTCTGTGGGTCTGTAAAAAGGAATGGAATTTCTCTGTGGTATGGAATAATACTACACAAATGTTTTATCGTATTTTAGTATGTAAATTGCTATTTATAAATCATATACTATAATAAATATAAACAATACAATAGAACTGAAACAGAACCTAAAGACTAAAGATGTACAATAACCACAAATAATAAATAAAAATTAAACATATCCCTAATCATACAAAAAAACTAATCCATGACATAATTAAAAATGATCGAACAATAACTACTAGAGCTTCTTTAAATAAAGTTAATGCTTTATTTATTTTTGAACGGAAATATTTTTTAACTAAAATCGAGAGGGTAATCGAAATATTGCCTATTATTGCTATAAAAACAGTCGAAGGTATTTTACTATTTATCATTCACATTTTTAATCTTCTTACCCTATTACATTAACAATCTTGAAAAATACCGTTCCAAAATGTTTATATATTACAAAAAATTAAAAATATATATATTACATATAAATCTATGTAAGCATAAATTGGGTACATTTTTGTCAAGGTCGCGGCTAGGATGACAGAGCCAGAACGTTAAAAATCAATCGAATGAAACTAGTAGAACCAAAAAAGTAACTAAAAGTACACGATTGAAACAGTCGATAGTTCCCAACGCCAAGTGTTACTCATTACTATTAAATTGAGCTTAAGTTGGACTAACTTAATTTCAAATTGGAAAAAATATATTGACATATTTATGTGTGAATGTGAATGATGCCTGTGAATTGATTGAAGTATAAATAAATATTACTAACAAATTTATTTATAATTAAGACAGGACTAAGTGTATCTAAAAGCTTATAAAATAGAAAAAAAAACATTCTATTTTTAATACTTTTTATATCAACCGAACAATATTGCCCTAAAGTTATTTTTTGATTGTTGCGTTCCGGAAGAATAGACCTTGATTATCACAATCAAGGGTGAACGCGTATATTTTTTTCATAAAGCCTATGATAATTGAAGCAAATATCCGATAAAAGCAAATTGTGGTCGACGTCGGTCTAATTCCCACGGGACATTTAACAATCATTTAAGCTGAATACACATAGGAGAGACCGTCAAAATATAAATAGAACTATACATAGATTCGAAAGCAAACGACTTGAAATTGTTCGGAACCACGACGATTGCGCGTACACACGTTCGGATCAAGCCGAGAACATATTTATAGCTCGCAGGCCCCGGGGCTCCAATAGGAATTAATCAGCATCCATCAAGAAATGAACATTTAATGAAACTACTATATATTGACTTGTGCTAATTCAACATGTTTGTTAATCTCGATATGATTGATGCGCTCGAATATCCTGAAAGGAAAACTGTGGACTTCCAGTTGGCGCACTACAGGCAGGTAATTGGTATGGAGGTTTACGGCATTTGTTTCTAATGGCGATTAGGGGCGTTATCTGTAAAGCACGATGTTGCCAGTTTGTGGCAGTTTTATGGAAATATTTTGGGTAAAGTTAATTTTACTATAAGAATAATACAGTATTATATATAATGTGTTAATGAGTATTATAGTTATTATTAGTGTTGGGAACTATCGACCGAACAGTCGAAAGAGTCGATAGTCGTAAAATAGTTGAAACAGTCGATAGTAAAAAAACTAGCGATTCAAAATAGTAATTACTATTTTCAGTCAAATTCACGGTTCGACTGTTTTTTTTTTAATTATGTGAATGAAGATGTACGAATTCTTTCCTGTATAAATTGTGAGAGAGTAAAAGACGGAGATAATTGCTTGGGGCAGTTAATTTTATATGTGGTTATATTTTCCAACGGTATTATAAGCGAGATGGAGATGTATACATTCCTTCACGAACTAACTTTAAAAAAGAAAATGAAAAAAAAAATTACAGAATACCATTATAATAATAATACATAACATGCAATTTATAATTTAATTTTAAACGAAGTAGAATTACTTTTATATTTGAATGTTCTGTGGATCTGTAAAAAGGAATGGATTTTTTCTATGGAATGGAATAATACCCCACAAATATTTTATTGTATTTTCATGTGTTAATTGCTATTTTTAAATAATATACTATGATAAATATAGACAATAAAATAGAACTTAAACAAAAGCTAAAGACTAAAGATGTATAATAACCATAAATACTATATAACAATTAAACATATACCTAAACATAGAAAAAAAACTAATCCATGACATAATTAAATATTATCTGAATGAAATGATAAAAATGTTTTATTTATTATATCATTTCTAATTTTAATCTTTTTACACTATTACATTAACAATATTGAGACATATGGTACCAAAATGCTATAATATTAATATACAATATATTGTTATTTACAAGTAAACTACCAAAAAAATCATAAAACTACATATATTACATATAAATCTATGTAAGCATAAATTGGGTACATTTTTGGTCAGGTCGCGGCCTTTATTAAAATTAACTTATTAAAAGTCAGTCGAATGAAACAAGTAGAACCAAAAGTAGTTACTAAAAGTACGACTGAAACAGTCGATAGTAATTAGTAACAAAATCAGTCGGACCGAAAATAGCGACTGAAACAGTCACTGGTAAAAAGTAGTAAAATCAGTCGAACCAAAAATAGCGACTGAAACGGTCGATAGTAAAAAGTAGTCAATTACTAAACAGTCGATAGTCAATTTCAGTCGATAGTTCTCAACACTAGTTATTATTATAAAAGCTATTATAAAATATTTTTAACAAAAAAATTGAACCGATTTAAATGAAGTAAATAAGGAGCTCACTCAAAAGTAAAAAATACTCTTAGATAATGAACTGACATTTTCAATACAACAAAAACATTTTAAAATAAAATATATACATACTAATCGCTGTAATAACTAAATAAAGATGAGCAAAAAACGTATTTAACCTATATACTACACGTATTGTGTATTCTACTATATACACACAATTTAGCTTAATACCTACCTAAATCTATTTGTCTATTTACAATATTATTTTATGTGTTGTCCTTTCTTATGCAAACTTTTGGATAGGCATCTAACAGGTGGGAAAAATGATATTTTTTATTTTTTAAATAATCTTCTGCAGTCTGGATTTCAGGAATTCTTCAACAAAACTCTTATTTTTTTAGCTTCTCCTACTTTCGTTTTACCTATTTTTTGGAGTATTCCTAATGGGATATATTTATATCTAGTTGCTGGAATGTACTAAGGTTACATTCAAACATTTATCGAATTCCTGCTAACCTTCATCAAGTTAACAGGATAATATGGTTTTGGTGAGTGCGTTTGGCAACCTGTCGACCGCCTATTGAATGCCCCTGTTTGTTATAGTCCCCGTAATATGGAACTTGTAAGAGCATAACAGCCCGCAGGATGCTTGTATAGATCAAATCTGGGACATTTACCGCAAATAATAGGTCCCAATTATATAACAAGGTTTAATCACGACGTATTACATGTAAAATTCGATTTGTCTCGCTTAGTATTGTCCTTTCTGAATGCGATTTTGTGTAATTAATAATGTAAATATTTCGAATAAATTGCTCTTGATGATTTAGTTTTGTTTGTTAGCTTATATATATCGCTAAAGTATAAAAATTATTGTGCTTTATGGTATGTTTTTATCAGTTTTCCTCATTTATATTATAATCGATAATGAACAAGTTGTTGTTTGGACTAAATTGAGAAGAATAAAGTTTGGTAAATACTGCATATAAGGTAGAAATATTGGCAATTTATTACTTTTTCATTGACTTCGGTTAACTACAATGTTTTTAAAATCAGTGTTTAGTTTTTTTTTTCTATAAAATATGTTGTACGTAATTCAATTTCAATGTTGTACGATTTCAATTGGAAGTTTTAATACATTAATTGGAGAAAAAAATCCGCGTATAGTCTTGTGATGGTTCGTAATTTCACATTTGGTTATGATTATTTGATTTAAATATCCTTAAGGAAGATTAGATGTAATATAAAATATGTTACACAAATATTTTTGATTACCCTTAATGGTTCAACACTCTTCTCAATGACATACTTTCTAATAATCTTAGAAATAATAATCTTAATCTTTAGAAACATAATCTAACATAATCTTTAGAAAATCAATTCAGTAACTAATCCCCTATGTAAATATAATAGTCGCTGGGGGGCCAGTTCTGGAGAATACGGTGGATGAGGAAGCAACTGGAAGCTCAATTCATGGATTTTTGTCATCGTTTCGTGACACGGTGCATTATCTTGGTGAAGCAGCATTTTCTTTTTCATCAAATGCGGCCATTTTTTGACGATTTCGTTTTTCAAATGGTCCAATAACGCTATGTAATAGGCGCGGTTGATGGTTCTTCCTTTTTCAAGGTAGTCAATGAAAATGATTCCATGCGCATCCCAAAATACAGACGCCATAACTTTGCCAGCCGACTGTTGTATTTTCCCACGCTTTAGAACGGGTTCATCGTGTGCAGTCCACTCAAATGACTGTCGATTGGACTTCGGAGTGAAATGATGGAGCCATGTTTCATCCATTGCCTCCAAACTCGGGTTTATTACGCTTGATCATCTTCAAGCACTGCTCCAAATCATCAACTCGTTGTTGTTTTTGGTCAAAAGCGAGATCGCGCGGCACCCACTTTGCACAGAGCTTTCTCATACGCAAATTATCGCAGTTGATATCTTTAGAGTTTTGTTTACTTCATTCAATTTCTATTTATGGTCATTCAAAATCATTTTGTGGATTTTTTAAATGTTTTCGTTAGTAACAACCTCCTTTGGGCGTACCCTGCGTTCACCGTCTTCAGTGCTCATTTCATCACGTCTAAACATAGCATACCAATCCTTGATGGTTGATTTTCCCGGAGCAGTGTCCGGAAACTCGGCATGAAGCCAAGTTTTTGCTTCAACTGAATTTTTTCCTTTCAAAAAGCAATATTTTATCAACACGCGAAATTCCTTTTCATCCATTTTTTTCACAATAACGAAAGTTTTATTCTTCACTTGAAATGCTATAATTCACAAACTGATTATCCGACAGATATAAAATTTATGCATGCATCTTTTGAGGGTTAGAGCTAACCAAAAAATCATATGGATTTAATTCTCGTAGCGTCATCAATGTGTCAGGCCGGGGACTTTTCAATTGATCGGTTAGCTAAGGTAGAAGGCTAAGGCCTATATGTAAGGCTTGTCTGTACGTACATATATGTATCATATTAAATTCGTTGGTTTTGTGTCTTACAACTTAATATATTTCACTTAGTTTAAGTTCAAGTTCATTAACTCTGAACCGCTGCGAAATAAAGAAATACTTCTTAATTTTCTCAAATAAATAAGATATTATCTGATAGTACAGTTAGTACAGAATGGACTACAGTCTTAAAAGAAAAGAAAAGAAGAATCCACGAGGAATACATTGTGCAAAAAATGACCAGGATCAGGGACTATTGGTTACAGAATCCAACATAAATAAAAAATATTAATTTTTTTTATAGTTGAACAAAATATTGATGTAATTATGGTGTCCGAAAGAAATTTGACATATAAGCACCGAATATATGAGAATTTAAAAATATAACCAAAATATCCAGATTTGGAGAGCATATGGAAGAATTACGAAAGGCAAACTTTTAATGAATACTACATACAAACATTCGGTCTAACTATAGAAGAAGTGGCCAATAACAATGTCCGCTATATATTCTCTACCTAAACATGACAACAAGGCCGAACATTTCGTAGCTTTCTTTAACACGTTGGGTAATAGATTTATGACCGCAGAAAACTATAACGCTAAATATCTAACGTGGGGCTCAAAAGGTAGAGAATTAGTGCAATTTGTAATTCATCTGTCATTAATTCGCAAAATTCGGAAATTTAGTGAAAAATCTATATTGGACTTATATACTCCAGTAATTTGTTTAACTTTATTGCATATTAATATCTCTCCCCATACGAGGAAAAATATTTTTATATACAGAATGAGATAAGATATATACGCAGAGTAGAACAGAACAGATAAACAGAAAAATGTAGGTCTAACAAATACAAGGTGACTTATTACGTAATAATTGTATTTTTCTAATTGAAGAATGGCTTAATTTCTTAAAAAATCTGCTTCATATAGGAAAATATAATTTTAACGCTGACGTAAATCGGAAGAATATATTAATAATTAGTTCATAGTGAGTAACAAACTAATGAATTAATGACTGAAATTTTCGACCCCATTGCAGATCAACACAAAGTAAAATAATTTGTAAATTTTTAAAACAATATGTTATCTAGATAAACAAAAATTGAATGTTCAAAAATAACTTAATATCATAATCCGGGCTCCGAACCTCGGTCCTCAGCATTAAGCCTACCGACTGGCGAGTGACCAACTTTAGAAATCATCGCAGAAGACATCCGGTCTTACCCAGCCTGGTTACTGGCGTGACTGGCATCATTTTCCTTGTCGGATTTTACACTCTTGCCACACAAATATTAAACAATTACAAACATAAATTTACGACCATGCTCCAGCAGGATTCGTACCCGCGGCCATCGCAACAGTAAGAGGACCGTCCCATCGCCTTTACCACTGCGCCACCAAGCCGGCTCATAATATTTCTTGTGATGCCTTTATTTCTATTATCTTTTGACAGGAGATACTGATTCAGTTAATTTGCTTATGATGTCTCGCAATTTTCTCTTAAACCGTCAAAATGTAGCGAAATGTAAGTCATCATTACTTCTAAATTAATATGTTATGTTTCAATTCTGTTTAACTAGTAATTCTAATTATAACATATAATATTTTCAAATGCAATGATAGTAATTTTAATATGGAGTTTTTTCTTGTGTAAAAATCTTTTAATACTTTAAATATTTATTTAGTTAACTTATTTAGTTGCATATTTAGTTATTGTTTGTGACCATGAAATTCCACGGCTATGCATTCAAACTCCATATTCAAACCTTCATGGTGGCAACATTATACCATCATTAATTATTAACTGATATTAATATTTCTTTCTATTGGTTACAGTTCTATTTACGTGTTATGTCGCAAATTTTAATCTTGCTTGATTGCTTTAACTATTGGCTTCTGGATTAAAGATTCAATATTATCCATTCAATAGTTAAAAAATCAGGAGGATGGTATGTCTAGTAGTATTAGTCTTGTAGCTCTTATTGCTCTTTTATCCATGTTGTTCTTATCCCAGTAATTTATATAAATATTATCATCAAATATAGTCAACATAATTATTCAACTACTATTATTCAACATAATTATTCACATAAAATTTATAATGTTTTAATTCGTTTTATTCCTATTAATTCCGAATTTGGAATAATTGACACTAAATTAAGACATTTTAAATTTACGACTTCTTTATTAGATGTCCCGTTGGATTTTCTTTTTTTAACTTTTAATAACCAATTTTCTTTTCTCTTTTATCCAGAAAATCGTGATACGCAGCTGCTACATTTTATTTTAATATTCCAATAAGGCGATACTGTGCGATTCGATTGTAATAAATTGTTCGTTTCTATTGTGGAAAAATAATTTTTTTTTTATAAAATTGATTATTTTATCGATTTAAACTGAATGAAAATTGTTCAGTTCCGCATATATAGCTTTTTATGTCGATAGATAGAATCTTTAAAGAGATACTTTTTAAAGATATTTTTATAATATCTTTGTCTTTTTATATCAAGCTTTTACATCTACGTCAGTGTTCTCAATGTGCATTGTATCTATGGAATGTATTGACAATATTCAACATGAACAATATTCAAAGCTTGTTTTGGAATCTTTGTTTAAAATACCTATTCCTTGGGCTACAAGGAATAGCAATACCCCAGTACAACCCGAGAATGGAACACCAGAACTCCACACTAGTTTCAAGACTTGTTGGTAAAGTAAAAGCTTATCGTATGTTGGCAGTGCCGAATATCTACCTAATAACCAATAAATTTGTTGGTACTTTAGCTTGAGTTCTTCACATTTTTTCTTAATGTGTGTCTACACCTGAGTTTAACTTTAAGATTCTAATGAAATGTTAAGAAGAAGGTAAAGTTCGAGTTCGTAAAGTATATATATATATGTATATATATATACAAGTAGGAAAATGAAAGTGGAAGTAGGAAGATGGCTGTAGTATGCAACAGACGGAATTAAGTTATGGAGCTCTAGAGCACTCAAGGTTAAAAGAAACACCAGAAAGCTAGAAACATGTGATCTTGAGTTTTGGTAGCATAGAAAAATATATTGTAATCAATGGAGTAATTAAGAATTTAGCAAAGGTTTAGCGAAGCGATATAAAATTAGAAACATGGGAACCAAAAGAATTATCAGTAGGGTAATAAGGAATATTCAAATTAATAGAGAAGAGCTTAGAAACTCAGTCATGTGTAATTTACAAGGACCGATGAAGCATTAGAAAACTAGATACGTGGGGTCCAACAGAGTTACACGTAAGATAAAATAGACTGAACTTTCGACTGAAACCACTCGAGAAGAGTTTTTAGTTTCCAAGGGCCAGAGAAGTACTGAAAACTAGAAACATGAATTCTAACAAAGTTACAGGTAGGATAAAAAAAGGCATTGAAACCAATGAAGAAGAGTTTAGTTACAAAGTATTCAAATTTATATATAAATATCAGTTCAACAGAATTGGAGGATAGAGCAAATTGACTTTCCAACAGCATTTTTATAAGGTACAATTGATAAGGACTAAAGATCTATATCAGAAAATCAGAGAGTTTAATCACCGAAACAGGATACCAAAAATTTAATCAAGCATTGTTCGGGTAAACTCTATGTGAGAAATTCATCAATATATTGGCACATAAGACTCAATGAAGTGATGAGCAAGTTACACTTGGAGAGATCATATTATGCCTATTATACACATGGAAAGTCTTTATGAAGTATAAAACTACAAATTTTTCTTTTAATGGAAAGAGAAGAGACAGAAACTGTTTAATGTCTCATCATTTAACAACTGCTTAAGGAAACGTGGAACATTGTAACACCGATTGAAATTAATATTAATGATAGTGAAAAGATAATTAAAGATGTATTGTTTAGAAATTATTTCGATAAACCGACAAAAGGTGCATGAAAAGTCCCAAAACTACGATACCTCAATGGTACGGAGGAGCAAGTTATGAAGACTGGGATGGTAACCAACTAAGAAAAGATTTAATGGATTCATACCATCTTATAATGGCAACCCAGTGGAATAGAATGAATTCATTTGAAGGCAAATTCATATATGTAGCTTTGGCAGCCCAAGAACAAACTAAATGATTAAAGAGTGTGTGAGTGAAAAAGTTTTTAAGAGTGTTCAAAGAGAGAGTTATGTCTAAAGAAAAATTAATTGTTATTTTTGTTTATCACGTAATTATGCAGACTTATTCAATTAAAATTAATTAAAAATTAAATTAAATTAAAATTAATTTCCATCTAGAAATAGAATAATTCTAAGTTCAAAGAAATTTGTAAGTAGAATGTAATAGTTTTGTTCTGGTAATTTAAATGTATTTTTGTAATCTTTGTTTATAATGTTAATTAGGTTATTTGTTAGAAACATTTAAATTGAAATGGGGTGTTAAAAATATGTATTACCTAGATTTAGTATGGATTTATGTCGATACAAAAGCCAATGTAGAAAAGAAGAAGAACAACTAGTAGAGGGCGAGGTAATTTGTATCGAGGCTGTTCAAAAATGTATGTAAAAGAGCAGCTATGTAAATAAAGTTCCGCTATTGTTCCAAAGCCATAAGTGGTGTTATTAATTACGTCGCGTCCTGAATCATAAGTGATTTGTAACACCAAGATATTTTATAATGTATTTCTATGCGGATCTACTTGTTGCTTGATTCTTCTGTTGATCAAATTAGTATGCAATGATTTATTTTGATACGCTTTTGTAATTTTTCTATCCAGCATTTCATTTCGGCATTAACTTTAATATTAGGTTTGTATATTAACTTTTCAGTCCATTCGGTGTTGTTATCTCCAAAAGCTAGGATTGCAGTGTAATTTGCAAATGTATTAATAACATTTTCATTGAATGTAGGCAAGTCCCCAATATAAAGCAGTTAAAGGACTGTTTCCAATACACTTTCTTGTGGCACACTTACTTATATTTTCTTCAAGTTAGAATAGGCATCTTCTTGTTTGGCTCTCTTTGGTCACTGTTGGTCATTTACACATGGCTATCGAATATTGCCCATGGAGATTTTAGTTTTATGTTTTAAACCTTTATGCCAAGCTTTATCCAGATCTTAAGGAACACTTAAAAATATTGCAGAACAAATTTTATTTCCTTCTAGTGAATCTGCCCAACCGAAAGTTTTGTTTTCTCTCAACTTCAACTTCATATTCTATCTATAATCCGGAGAACATCAAAATTCTATTGACATTGATGAATTAGTGCTTAGTATCTTGATTAGCTGGAATATCTTCATTAAAGCATCATAAATTCAATACAGCATCTATTTCATTTTTCAAAACAAAATTTATCACTGTTACAGCAATCTTTGCGTTCTTACTAAGGCAGTTCGACTTGAAAGAATATTTTTCAAAGGTATAGTATATGATAATAGCAGTAGTAGGAGAACTGCGATTACAAATCCTGATAATATAAACTATTTGAAATAAACTAGTTATTTAAGGAAACTCTACGAAGTATTTCCAAAACCTAATATATAAAAAATATCGTCGTTAGCGTCAAATCTTGTCGTATTTTAAAACAGTTTAAGTTCTAAAAATATAAACCGACGAGTTAACGACGACTTTTTTTTCGAAATCCCCTTATAAAACGACTAATTTCCACCGGGGGAAAAAACCTATTTGCTAAGCAGACAGATAAAAATAATTAAAAGCGACTTGATTCGGTCGTTTAGCAATAAGCGCACTTCGTACGGGCGAAGTTTTCGCGACGAGAACCGGCAAAAACATGTTTATTGGATTGACGAAGTAAATGTGCCGCTATCTTTCGCGAACGAAGTGGTTTCTGTAATATTTTCGACGGCGTACTCGTTAATAACGCTCTTACCCGTCAACATTTTCATTAAACATACATTTTTTTTGGTAGCGCGGCTTTCCAATATATTTTTATCGATCGATATATCGATATCGACTTGAAAACGAAATTTAGTAGTGGGGAGAATGATATACTATCAACTATTTTCTTTTCACAGCTTGCTTAAATGAACTATTTTTGAGAAAAGAACCGAAGTAAAATATTTATTTTGACGTACGTCTAAATAACTCAACAATATGTCGACTTCAAGGTTCTTTTGTCTTGTACTGTGGATTTATTTATATTACATACACAGTTTTATATAGTCCATCCAATAAAACAGCCAATGAACGTCGTTAAGAATTATGATGTTAGCACATTGCAATGTTGCTATACTAAGTTTTGGTTTACAATGTTTGCACTTGGAGCTGAGTAACCAAAAGCTATTTATAAGATAAATTGGGAGGCTGAATCCAAATCAATAGCTCGTTTTTTAAAATTGGATCTAATTTTCGAAATATTTAATAAATTATTGAATAATTGTTAAATATATTATTTCACTACTTTTGATAATGAACGGCCATTTTTTGAATTGAACCAGAAACGAAGAGAGGTCGAACTGAGTCATTTATACCACTTGGGGTCTGTTTCACGCATTAAGGTTCAATAGTAATCGCTCATTATGCTTTCATCTCAATATTCTTGACATCGCTTTTGGATTATCGCCTTATCTAGGTGTAGCCGCTCTATTTGCTTCTCGCTGGTGTCGCCTAAGTTTGTGGAAAATATCAAGATATGAATGTAGAAAATTTGAGAAGTATTTGAGCTACAAACTTGTGTTGATTTTGCAACAAATTATCGATTACGTGCTTATAATCCAATATACCAATATTGACACACGGAATGAAGATCTGAGTTCAGGGCATCAAATAACGTTAAGAATCGTTCTTATCTGCTCCGGTTCTAAAGAACTGAAGAAGAGGTGGCCCGAATTGATAAACTTGTCACTAACATTTTGAAGAATTTTGCAGACATGTGGTTACATGGTTAGCCAGTACCAAACCAAATCGAATTTTATAGATTGTTTCTGTTACATGTTCAACTGATTGCATTCTCTCTATTTTTGACTAGGATAGAATAAGAAGAAAAATCGAGAGTTTAATACTAATTTTTCAGTTTTATAGACTGCAGTTGGTATATGTTGATTGTTTTATTAGACGGGCTTTACATATATATCATTTGCGATTCATTATTAAACACTTAGCATGAAGGATATTCTAGAAGACATTTTTCTAACAAGATTTACACATATTTATTGCATCATTCATTTTTTAGTACATACATTGTGTCATTGTTTAGATTTAATTTTCAGTAATTATTTAAAGCAATATTTTATTAGGTATAATAGGTCAATTGAAAAGTCCCCGGCCTGACACATAAATGACACTACTAGAATTAAATCCATATGTTTCTTAGTTAACCCTCAAGAGATGCGTGTATAAATTGAACAGCTGTCGGATTATTAGTTTGTGAATTATGGCATTATGAGTGGAGCAACTTTTGCTAGTGTGAAAAAAAATGTATAAAAATGAATTTCGCGTGTTGATAAAATATTGCATTTTGGACCGAAAAAAAAAATTGAAGCAAAACCTTGGCTTGATGTCGAGTTTCCGGATACTGCTCCAGGAAAATCAACCATCAAGAATTGGTATGCTAAGTTTAGACGTGGAGAAATGAGCACCGAAGACGGTGAACTCAGTAGACGCCCAAAAGAGGTTTTTACCGATGAAAAAATTTAAAAAATCTACAAAATGATTTTGAATGACCGTAAATTGAAATTGAATGAAATAGCAGACACTCTATAGATATCAACTGAATGTGTACATCATATCATTCACGAATATTTGAGTATGAGAAAGCTCTGTGCAAAGTGGGTGCCGCGCGTGGGTGGGAATCAACGGTGAGTTGATGATTCGGAGCAGTGTTTGAAGATGATTAAGCGTAACGCGTTAAACCAGTAAAGCGCTAAGGAGGGCTATAATCGCTATAATCAGTGTATCACCCTTGAAGTGAATTATGTTGAATAAAAAAACTAATTTTGCCAAAAAATGTGTTTTACTATGGTAGGCCGGGGACTTTTCAATTGACCTGTTATAAGTATGTTTTTAATTCACCATGAAAAGTTTTACATCATTTTCTATAGCTTTTTGAGGCATTATAATTCTACCGTGATGAAATAACCATGTTGGTTTGGCAGTGGTAGTGGTTTGGCCACCTACTTTTCCGCCGTATAGCTGGTGCAGCATCAATTGACTTTCGACTTGCAACAGTTTATTCTTTACAACTTTTACAATATGTGACCGAGTATTGTAATAACTGTAATATTAAAATTGTTCAAAATTGTATTTAGTCAGTTAGGGTGATATCCACTTGCCATCCTTTTTGAGATTTTCAATGGATGTTCAGTTCACCAACTGCTAAGCTCTCGCCTAAATTCATTTCTTTGTGAGTTTGAGGTGGATTTTCGTATAGCAATTCATTGTTTTCGAGCTTTTTTAATCCTCCAAGCCTAAAAAGGCATTTCAATCTAAAAAATCCTTCAAGCCTAAAAAATCATAATTTTTTAACTCCTTGAAGGCCAAATCGACAATTGGGATATGACAGTAGTAATATCCACATAAGTATTTTATGGTCTTTAAAAGGAGATTTCTTCGAAGTTAAAAACTTTAATTACTCTTGATTGTCGAAAATACAATTTTGAGGGTTCGATGATTAGCCATAGATGATAGTATCAGTATTATTGAATTTTTTTATGCATTTGAATGAAACTGAATTATTTGAATTGTTATTTGATCTAGAGAAGTATCCAAACCATTGAGATCTATAATTAGATTATGTTGTTTAATGGTAGTTTACATTAATACTTCGTACTTGAAATGAAAATATCTGTATAATGATCACCTGATATATCCACAATATTTATTTATGGTATTACTTCACCATTTGCTGTTTTCTTAGAGTTTCTGAGTAGTTTCCAACGGATTGTTAGTTCCATTGGTGTACCAAAACATCTACCAGTTGCTTTGATGATGTTGAAGATGGAAATCTATGCCTCAGAAATATGCTAGTCATAGTAAGTCATTCACAGTAATCCGGCCAATGGTGTGAATGCGAGAACTGACTGAGTACCACGATATTGCTCCATAGTAAAACGGAACCTCCTTCATGATTGACGGTATTAAGCAGGAAGTAGGATTTTTCGGGTTTCTCCATACACAAACCCAATTATTTACAAAAAAACAATGTTACCGACATGCAACAAGATATAATATTTTGTATGGTGTTTATCTTATTTTGTCTATCCCCTTTGGAAGCACCTAATATAATACATATATTACCATACAATGAAGTAAAATCGCCGTCATTTATTTTCCCAAGAAAAAAATTATGTATTCAACATAATATATGAACCGAAGTTGCAGCGGTGTGGTCATTTTTCTGGTTCACTGAATGGGCGTGAAAGGGTATGGAGGCGTGCTGGTAAAAGGAATTTTCATCAGGACGACCCCGAAGATAAATTATATTTGCTTTTTTCTTCCCAGCTCGGCGTTTTTACTATTCGAGTGAGATTAAGAAGGCCAAATCTCAATCATAAGGATAATACGTGTGATAATTTAGCAAAATCATAATAAAAATGTTATAGGATTCTATTAATACGTTAATCTATCGATTTTTGGTATATAGTGTTATATTTATTATGTGAATGATAATGTTTCAATATTTCGACAATGAAACTGGTAGCAAAAGTTGTTTAATAACGTTACTTTTTTCGACTCTACTAACCACAGAAGCCAAGGTTCCTGATGATTTTCTGTGATTGATTTATATTAATGTGAAAATGATTTATATTAATTTATCTCATACCGAATAAAGCAATATTTTCTATCAAATATTGTCGGTTTCTCAGGGTTTAATTTACTATGTTATTTACTATGCTTTTGGTTATTATTTCGAAAATGCTATAATAAGTTTGGGTTTTATTTATTGATAAATGGAATTCTTCTTTTTAATCCAATATCAGAATGAATACTAATAGTTGATGTCTTGAACCACTGATACCACATCGGTTTTGACACCAATTAATTCAGATTATTGTAAAATATAGATACTAACTCTGGTTACTCGACAATCTATTATGAGTGAGTGATCAACCAACTAAGTCAGTTCGTTTTCAGTCAGTGGTTAGTGGTCAAGAGCCAGGAGGATGATATAGCAAATAGGATTTTGGTAGCCCTTATGTCTTTTATTGTTATTATTTTGGTGTTATTTTGCAGTTCACCAAACAATGGCGACCAAAACTAAATGTGTTCAAATATATTTCTACCAACTTTACCAATAAAAGATTAATAACCAACGAGTCTTGAATTTAAATACCGTACTATATGACCAAATTACAAAATGTTTAGCTATGACGTTGGATGATAAATTGAAATGGAAGAAGTATGTTAAAGAAAATTAGCTAAGCTGAAATTAAAATATATACAACAGTTATTAGCTTCTTGATATGATTCTTGAATAAAATTATGGTTTACAGTTAGGCGCTAAAACCGTTATGGTTATGCGATATTTCAGAACAAGGTATGCTAGGCAGTGCATTTTGTGTAATGAAAAAATGACATGAATGGAAGTAAACTTTGACAAACTGATCTAAA
Organism: Rhynchophorus ferrugineus; assembly: GCF_030347505.1. NCBI lineage: Eukaryota > Metazoa > Arthropoda > Insecta > Coleoptera > Curculionidae > Rhynchophorus > Rhynchophorus ferrugineus. The sequence continues at coordinate 79,690,769 of NW_027472580.1, read as the reverse complement.
CAATATCTTATATAGAGTTTACTTTATATGGATTTAAAGTTTGCTACTTCTGCTGCAGAATAGTAGTAATCTATACTGTATACACCGTTAGCTTTACAACCTTTATAAGTGGTTAGGAAAAATTTTTGTAACTGTTGATGGGGCATTTTTTCCAGGGTAGAGACATTCACTGCGTTATGATGGAGCCAAATAGCATCATATGAAGCACTAAAATTTTAGAATTTTAAAATGTATTTTCACAGAAAATTCGCCTAATTCGTTATGTTATTTATAGTTAGTATATAGTAAGTTGTGTTAAGTAAAGTATTTCAAGAAAAAGAAGCTTTTTGTTTACGATTTGACATTTTTAGATTAGCGAAAGCATCAAAATAATTTATTTTGTTTATTAATCGTGAATTTTAAACTATATAAGTAGTGTGTGATCTTATACAAAAGTAGACAAAATGATGACATGATACAAAGAGAATATATAAATTCGTATAGAACAATATGACGTATAGTGAAATTCAATGTTACATCCAAGACTTGTATAAATATGTTGATGTATCTATACAATGAAACTGTAAACATTTCTCTGAAGTCAGAAAATGTATCAAACACGATTTCATAAAAAACGATATGTACCATATTAAGGGCCTTTTTTAGTTGCCAGGGGATTACATTTATATATATATATATATATATATATATATATATATATATATATATATATATATATTTTTTTTTTTTTTCTTGGTGCTACCCACGTCTCTATAGCTAGGGTTGGTCATTATTTGAAATACTTGTAATTATGTTACTTAATTGGGATGCAAATCAGTAATTTATTACTTATTAAAAATATAATTTGTAATTGGTATATCAAATATCTGATGCTTAGGTATTTTGTAGTGAGTATTTAAAATATTTGCCTTCAAAATACATTTTATGAATGGGTACGCCCTGCAAAAAGAAGGCCGGATAACTCTTGCAAAATGTTATCTTCTCTGTATGAATTAAGTTTATTAGTACGAATACTGTTACTAGTTAGGGCAGCAACTGTCACTATAGCAAACTTCCGTCTATTTTAATGTCTGTAAGTCCATATCGTCTGAAGGATTGCAACTTCAGGCATTTTACTGCTACAGCATTACCACTAAAAGAGAACTTAGAAAGAAGATTTAATATTTTTTTTGAAATTGTCACCTGAAATAAATGGAGCTATTGTCTTAGCCCTAATTACAAAGTGCCTTTTTTGCCAGAAAACATCACAACAAAATCTAGTAACTCTTTTGAGGTAGTAACTCTCCCAATATACAGAAAATATGATGATTTTATTGTTTTTGCGAATAGGGATAGTGATCAACCACGGACATCAAAATCGGAGTTAGAGTTAGTCAGCTTCCTAAATGATAAGACCAAAAAGCTTACCATCCTTGATTCTATTCATACATAAAAATGTGTTCGTACCATAAAACAGTCCCTTGAAATTAGGGAATTGATAAAATAAAGGCGAAAATCTAGAAGAGTATGACATAAAACTGGAAATGCTGTATACAAAACAATATTTAATATAATTAGTAATCAGGCAAATCAAAAGATTAAAGATTATAAACAGAGTTGCTTCAAAAAATATGTAAGTGAATTAAGCTCGGATCCAGACAAGGATTATTCGCTATGGAAAGTAACTCGGACTTTTACACGCTAACGTATTCCTACCGAATAATATAGAATCTAAAATAAATGTAAATCCTATTTATCAGCTTGATGTAGCTGTAAATCTCATTTCTCCGATGGAAGTTGCCATAAAAGTGGACAACAACCTCAACCCTAAAAAGGCTTCTGGAATTGATGATATTTTACCTGGGTTATTAAAAGAGGTACCACGAAAAGCAATAATCATGTTGACATATATATTCAACGCCTGTTTGACACTGAAGCATATTCCGAAATGTCTTAAGGATGCTTAATAATTATGCTTAAAAAGCTTAACAAACCGACAGAACAAGTTGGTTCTTACGGGCCTATTTCGCTGCTATGAAATATCAAAATTATTTGAGAAACTGTTATTAAAACGTATTAAACCTAAAACGACAATCGACCAAGTTCATAGAGTAACAGTGGTTGTTGAAAAGGCATTCGAAGAAAAGAAATACTGCACTTTAATATTCCTGGATGTCTGATAGGCTTATGACCGGATTTAGCATTTGGGATTAATCCACAAAACGAGCAAATTGCTACCGCGGAATTACTGTAGACTGATGGCATCATATATTTTCGAAAGAAAATTTAGAGTCTCGAATGTTGAGGCATACTCAACATTTAAACCAATTTTGGCTGGAATTCCACAGGGTAGTATCTTGGGACCACTCCTATATCTGCTCTATATTGCTGATATTCCAACAACAAAAGAAGTAATACTTGGAACATTTAGAGACGACACAGTTATAATAGCAAAAGATGTTTTTCTGTCTAAACCGATAGAAAAAGCACAAGTGGTCAACAAGATCTACAAATGGACTAGAGACTGGAAAATACAGGTTAATAGCTCCAAATCTGTCCGTACTAATTTTACGTTGCGGCGAAATGACAAAAATTTAATTATGTCACTTGAAGGAAGCCCGATGCCTCAAGCAGAATCAGCTAAATATCTCGGAATATCTCTCGATGGCCGGCTAAATTGAACACATCATGTTAGTCAAAAACCAGAGCAGATTGGACTCAAAGTCAAGCATTTGTACTGGTTAGTCGGAAGATACTTTTAACTTGATCTAAAATCAAAGAGATTGGTTTCTCAATCAATCACAAAGCCTGTTTGGACCTATGGGATGCAAATAAGGGGTTGCACTAAAATATCCATCTAACTAGTAATTTAACACACCCAAAACAAAGTTACAGGATTAATTACAAATGCTTATCGCTCCAAAGCGTGGGAAAACGCAACAGTCGGCTGGCAAGGTTATGGCGTCTGTATTTTGGGATGCACATGGAATAATTTTCATTGACTACCTTGAAAAAGGAAGGAGCATCAACAGCGACTATTATATAGCGTTATTGGGCCGTTTGAATAACGAAATAGCCGAAAAACGGCCGCATTAAAAGAAAAAAAAGTGCTGCTTCACCAAGACAGTGCACCGTGTCACAAGTCAGTGAAAACGATGGCAAAAATCCATGAATTGGGCTTCGAATTGCTTCCTCATCCACCGTATTCTCCGTCTGGCCCCCAGCGACTATTTTCTGTTCTCGGATCTCAAAAGAATGCTCGCTGAGAAGAAATTTTCGTCGTATGATTTTCGTCGTAAGAGGTGATCGCTGAAACTGAGGCCTATTTCGAAGCAAAGGGCAAATCGTATTACAAAAATGATATCGAAAAGTTGGAGGGTCGCTATAATTAGTGTATCACCCTTGAAGGGAATAATGTTGAATAAAAAAAAATTGGCAAAAAATGTGTTTTACTATGGTAGGCCGGGGACTTTTCAATTGACCTGTTATATGATTAATTAGTAAAAGTAATTAGATTCATATATCAAGCTCATAGAACAGTCAAGTCGTATCAAATAAGGGAAGCAGGAAATCTCCTACTTTAAACCACCACCAAAGTCCTAAGCTCATCCTGTCGCATCCCCCTCCCTCCTACTTTTACGCCGTTCCGAATACACCACATAGGGAATGCCGGGCACGCCATCGCGCGGGGTTAAATTGGAACATTCATTTTAATTGCTACTCAGATTTCCATTAGCGTGTTATTGAACGTTCAGCGGTGAACAACATTCCGAGTATGTTTTTTCGCAATCCTGCCGGAAGATCGAACTGTCGTTTCCAGGTCAGTGATTTTTATTCGGCCCTTAATTTGGCGTAAATGGGAGTGTTCGGGCGACTTGCGGACCGCCGAGAAGGATTTGTCATCGCTTTCATGGAATTATAATATAATATTTAAAATTGTGTAGGAGGTTTAAAATATTTAATTAAAAATAATTGGTTAGAGGACAATGAATTATTAGGCTCCATATAAAGTAGTTTGTATACATATTTTTTACATGAGCTTCTAATTTATGTAAATCATACTTAGTCCTTGTTAAGGATGTTGATACTCTATAATGGCCGTAATAATACAGTAGCCATATTTTTCCTTTCCAGTTTAGATATTTCATAAACATTGTTTTGATGTTTTAACTAAAGAAGTGTAAGTAACAATGTAACAATAAAAAAAGACATAACAATTTCGAGACGTTGGCAGATATCTGAAATGATTTAAAGTCTCTACAAATAGTAAGTTTCTAACATAGGAATGTTCTATTAATTAGATATTGTTTCTTTAATTTACTCATTGTTTCTATTATTTAGCTGCTATCTGCGATATTAAAATTATTTCAGAAAATGCTGTTAAAACCATTCGATAATTGATCAGGTGCACAGAGTAACAGCGATTGTTGAAATGGCATTCGAAGAAACGAAATACTGCCCTGCAATATTCCTGGATGTCTCACAAGCCTTTGACCTGTAGGAATGTTTCTCAGGTCGGTCGGTTGGTTAAAATTTGCGGCTGTCAATACGATTGTTTGTCTGAACACTCACTACTATTTTTGGAAGGAATCTGCACGAGAACTAAAAACACTGATTGAAGAAATGTTTATTGCGATATTAAACTGATACATGTGGTCGGCGGGAGAATTGACAGAATATTAGGTTAAGGTATAGGAAGTACGGTAGCGCTGTGGAAGTGGTACTGTTGCAAGGGGGTGAAGAAAAGAAAAGAGAGCGAGACGCCTTCGTGGTTGTACCAATCCACCGACGTTTCCGACGATGAATGGCTCATAGCGGTCGGTACAGACCGGGTATGGCATTAATATGGGATTAATCTACAAAATGCGAAAGTAGCTACCGCGGAATTACTATCAACTGTCGAAATCATATCTATTCGAAAGAAAATTTAGAGTTTTGCATGAAGGGGCATTCTAAAGACTTAAACAATTTCGGGTGTAGTTCCACAGGGTAGTATCTTGGGACCATTCCTATATCTGCCTATACTGCTGATATCCCAGCAATAAAAGAAACAGCACTTGAAACATTTGTTGACGATAAAGTTATAATGGCAAAATATGTATCTCTGTCAAAACTATAGAAAAAGTACAAGTTGCGGTCAAAATCTGTCCATGTGAAATTTGCGGTGCGGCGAAATGACAAAAACTTAATTATATCACTTGATAGATGCCCGATTCCTCAGGCAGAATTAGCTAAATACCTCGGGATATATCACGATAGTGGGTTAACTTGGAAACAAGTTAAGCAACTCTACTGGTTAGTCGGAAGATACTCCCAAGTTGACCTAAGATCAAATAATCATCAAGAAATCATCTATTTGGACCTATGGGGTGCAAATATGGGGTTGTATGAAAATATCAAACCAACTGATAATCCAACGTACTCAAAACAATGTTCCACGATTAATTACCAATGCTTATCACTACGTAACCAAAGGAAAGCTACACGGTGACCTCGGAATCAAATGGATATACGAAGTGATCCAAGATTTCGCCCTAAAACTTGAGATAAGTTTGCTAAATCACAGCAAGATAGAAGAAATACTTCTAGACAACGCGCAGAAAATCAGAAGATTGAAACGAACCAAACTACATGAACTTCTTTAGTGTATAAATGTATTTTTGAGTTTAGATTAGTTTATTTTTGGGAATTACATACTGATGTTTAATGCAAGTACAACAGAACATGTAAGATGTAATTAATAAAAAAAATTTTTCTATTGATGTTATTTGATTTGCCTCTTGGATATTACCCTCAAATTGAAAAAAGAACCGACCTTCTGATATGAAAAACTTGGAATTTTTCATTCGAAAGAATGTTCTTTAAAAATACTAATAATATAAATAAATAAACCAAAAAATAATTTTTATATATCGTAATATTAACAGTATCACAGTTACGAAAAGAAAAACGAAAAGGGAGAATCCATAAAAATCAACAGCAAAACCTCCTTTCGCCTTTTTACCCGCTCATTTCCAATTTAACCAAATATTATTACAGATAACACGTTCTCCCATTATATATTTATTAACTCTGAATTCGGGGCATATTAATGTTCGCTGAAAAAAAAAACAATATCGCGAAAACGAAAATACCCTCGAAGCTAACGTTTTTAAAAGGGCGTAACATTGAAATATTAATGAAACAATACTCATGTTACACATTATAAAAAAGGAGCGATTTTAAACCGTGGGGAAATAAGGGGAAGTGAATATTTTATATTTTATTGGACCTCTGGTTTTATCGTACAGTTTAACGGCACATGCGAGAGAGAAAAAGTGTTGGGATTTCATCTATATCGCGCGACTCATATTTTAATGTTTAATTGATGCTTTTACCCACTGACAGTTTGAACAGTTTCAATTAATCGCTTTCATTTTGGGAGTTAGAGTGCCGGCAGTTGACATATAACTGAAGTAAAGTTTTGAATATGTTTGACGTTGCTAAAAGTTTAATGTTGTATGTTTTACCTAAATTAGGCAATCTACCCAACAACTATTTTTACTAATTTGTTAGGTTTATTTTAGGATGTTATTTGGTCCGTTCATTTAATAATAACAGCTACATAATTATTGTCATTATAAATACTTAGTTGATGTACCAACAGTGGTATTTTGTCTCAAGGAAAATTGTTCATTAAATCATTTATTATCAAAATTATTGAATATACGTTCTGGTTGTTTTGACCTTTGTTATTAATTCTTGAATATTCATTCCAATCTGCATGATAATAGTTATGATTATTTCCATTCAAAATATCCATTTTGCAACATAAATCTAAATTGATTCATCATTTGAAATCGTCAGTATATTTTTCAAGTTCTCCAATATACCTGGTTGAGGCCACTTTTTTCTATATTTAACTATGTACAAACTTCTCAAATAAAATGCAGCTTTTCCACTTATTACAGTTATAAAAATATATTATAAATATACTCTAAAAATATATTCAATAAAAACCGCACCAGCTTAGTATTATAGTAAAAATGTTTACCTCTCGAACATTCATTTCACAAGATTCATTCCGAGATATTTAGCATTGTTGCTATACGGAATGATAGTATTATTTAATATTATTGGTGCTTGTACGGTCTGATTGTAGTTAAACTGCACATGCACCGATTTACTTTCGTTAATTTTTAGTTTCCAAGCTTGTGTCCAATTATTTATATTGTCACTTGCCTGTTATAATTTTCGTGTGGTTTCTTCACTATTGTCTCCAACAGCTATAAGCGCAGTTTCACCAGCAAATGTAGCCATCGTAATATTATCCATTTGTTGTAAATCACATGTTTAGAGTAGATAAATCATTGACCTTAGTACACTTCCTTGTGGTACACCTGCTTTAGCTTCTTTTATTGAGGAGTAAGCTTCTGGCTGTAATGTATGGTTTTAGTAGTTTTGTTTGTTGTTTTGGTAACATTTTCTGTAGTTTATGAACAAGGCCTTATTTTTACCAAACCTTCTCGAAGGCTTGGGCTACATGTAAGAATATAGCTGAGCATACTTTTTTACTTTCGTAGACTTTTCAATGACATCTGTTATTCTGTGGACCTGGTCAATTGTTGAATGCTTGTTAATAAACCCAAACTGGTGTGTTGGTATTAGTTTTTTTTTCTCTATGACAAGTGAGAATATAGAATTCGCGTATTGTTAATCATTGGTATACTCTTTGGCTATATGGTTCGGCTATACAAGCTATACATTGGACTTGAAAATATCTACCAGTTCACCTAGAATTACTACATTGCTCGATTTTTTAAAATCACTTTTTTGAAAATTTCTAGTATATTTATTCTCCAAAGTTCAAGCTTTTGACGATATTTGTTTTATATTTGAGTAAATATAATGAGATACGTTTTAGTATTGTCGAGGCTGTATATGAACTATATCAGAATTCAGTTTTTGATTTCGAACTATACTACAATTTCCTGACATGTAGTCCTATTCCAGAAGTGTCTGTCTTAAATGAAATGTTTTATTTTGATTGTAATGGATTTCCTAAAATTAAGTTGAAACAAAATGACAAGAGGGGACTTTTCAAATGCTCTATATTTAATACAATTCTTCCTAACATAATTCAAAAAAAGTAAAAAGTGCTGTTTTTTAGATGTTCAAAACAAAAAAACATAAAAACGTTGTTTAATCTTAAGTAATGTATAATAAATAGCATAATGGTGTCGTCATTAGGCTATACTTATTGTTATGTACCCTTTCCTGGAAGTATAAACAACATATTATTCGTAGTTAGGAAAATTTTGAAATACGTAACCACAAAATGTGTGCGAAATTTTACTTTTCTTCTCTTATTTAGTTGAATTTAAAATATGTTAATGAAAAGTTTGAAAAGAATGTCTCTATTTCTTCTTCAACTTTTATACGTAGTGGATTTAAATAAGAAAATAAGTTAATTCGTTGAGATAAAAAATATAACTCAAAACAATTGAAAATGAGAAATTGGAGGAATTATTTGATTGACGAATTTGTAGAATCGTTGAATGTAGATTTGAAGCCTTTCAGTGCATTCAATTTTATTCATAGCATTGGATTTGAGCGACATATGAATCGAAGTTAAATATGGCAAGGCATGAGATCGATGTGAACAATTACTTCAGATATCAAAAATAAAATTTCATTGTATTATCAATTTCAACCTAATAAAACTACTACTGATGAGTTAAGATAATTGATGCAATCGTAATTGATCAAAAGCATGGTAAAACAATTGCTTGGCATGACAAAAATCATTAAAAATCTGGAGTAGGATGTTTTGTATAGCTGTTGCTACGTTAACGGATAGGATAGTGTGCCAGATAGGGTTAGTTTTATAGTCCTTTTCTTTGTTATAAATATGTTTGGTATAAATCTCAAAACCCTATTAATAATTTCTCTCAAAATTGCTCTTTGAATTGGTTAAAACCTTGACTTTATTACCAGTATCCATCCAGTGTTTAACCTAAGCTGATTGGACCGTGCTTTATGTTGCTTTCATCCTAGTTTCTCTAAAACATGCTCCCAGTGGACCACCTGTACATACCTATGACTTCAAAGTTATGTTTATTACTATTCCAATGCGCTCTATTGTTTCTTGATGAAATAGAAGGATTGCTAGGGATTTTTTTGGTTTTATTTTCTTCTATCTTCTGTTTATGGTAAGCAAGATCCATTCAACAATGGCTCAATTGGAGGATTTTTTAGTTATTTCCCACCAGCTGTACCTATTCTGAGAAAGGATACATCTGATTTGATTAACTATATTCTCTAAAGGTTCGGTTCGAATTTGGTTAGGGTTTATTGAAGGTCATATAAATTGATAGCGTAGCCGGAGGTTATTTGGTAAATTGAATGTTGAGAATCTAGGTGAGTCAGGAGCTGGATGAGTTTTTCCAATTCCATTATTAAACTCCGTGTTTCTACGTATCTAAACCAAATCTATGGTTTTAGCTCCTAATGCCTTGTGTTCAAAATGTTCTATGATACCTTCATAGAACATTATGATCATGATAAGATATATAAGAGAGTTCATAATGACGTAAGATGTTCATTCTTGAAAATTACTTAGAACCCGAAATATGTGGAGGAAAGATGGTTTAAGTTTTTTAGATAAGAGATCGAGTCGAGGAAGTCGCTTGGTACTTTAGATATTTTATTATTTTTGTAGTCTCATTGATAGGGTCAGGAATGTTCCCTGAACTGATTTGAATAATCCATATCTTTCTTATAAAAATTTTTTTAAGGAGTTTTTAATTTGACATGGCTTGATACCTTGGAGGTCACAAATACATGTTTGATTGCGATTTGAAGCAGTAGTAAAGACCATTGCACTGCCTTGATCATTGTGGATAGTAAGTCTCAAAACCTAATTGTATTTTTAGCATTTTATGATTTTTATAAAAAAATAAATATTAGCAACTAAATAATTTATTTATGTTCATTTTATTAATATTAGTTTTTTATGTTATAGTGTGTTTTTTAATGACGAAAATTGAATAGAAAATATAAGTGCACTTGCTTCGGAGATAATTTAATTGACCGAGATATTTGAATATAATGGATTAAATATAAATTATTATATTAAACAGTTTTGGATTGGTTTAGTTTACGCAGCGGTAAAGACGACAGGACGGTTCTTTTAGTTGCGAGAGCCGCGGATTCGGATCATGCTTAGGTTTGATCATAAAGTTATGTTTTGCGATTGCTTAACATTTTTGTCGATCGATTGTTTAACATTTATGATTGTCCTTAGGCAGGAGTGCAAAATCCGAAAAGGAAAATAATTCCAGTCAAGGAAACGTCCCCGTGACCAATCTGGGTGAGACCAGATGTATTCTGGGATAATCTTCAAGTTGCTCGCTAGTCGGTAGGCTTAATCCCGATGACCTTGGTTCGGAGACCACGTTAAATAGTAACAGGTAAATTGAAAAGTCCCCGGCCTGACACATAGATGGCGCTACTAGAATTAAATCCATATGTTTTTTAGTTAGCCCTAATCCACAAAAGAGGCGTGCATAAATTTGACAGATGTGGGATCATTAGTTTGTGAATTATAGCATTTTGAGTGAAGCAACTTTTATTATTGTGAAAAAAACGGATTAAAAGGAATTTCGCGTGTTGATAAAGTATTGCTTTTTGAAGGGAAAAAATACGGTTGAAACAAAAACTGCTCCAGGAAAATCAACCATCAAGGATTGGTCACTGGACGTGGTGAAGTGAGTACCGAAGATGGTGAACGCAGTGGACGCGTAAAAGAGGTTGTTACCGACGAATACATTAAAAAAATCCACAAAATGATTTTGAATGTCTCTAAATTGAAATTGAATGAAACAGCAGACAGTCTAAAGATACTAACTGAACGTGTACATCGTATCATTCACGAATATTTGGGTATGAGAAAGTTCTGGGCAAAGTGGGTGCCGTGCGAGCCCACTTTTGACCAAAAACAACGACGAGTTGATGATTCGGAGCAGTGTTTAAAGATGATCAAGCGTAATAAACTAGAGGTTTTGCGTCGATATGTGACAATGAATAAAGCATGGCTCCATCATTTCACTTCGACGTCCAATCGACAGTCATCCGAGTGGACTGCACACGATGAACCAACTCCAAAGCGTGGGAAAACGCAACAGTCGGCTGGTAAGGTTATTGCGTTGGTATTTTAGGACGCGCATGGAATAATTTTCATTGACTACCTTGAGAAAGGACCATTAACAGCGACTATTACATAGTGTTATTGGTCCATGTGAAGGACGAAATCGCCGAGAAACGGCCGCATTTGAAAAAAAAGAAAGTGTTGCTTCACCAAGAATGTACCGTGTCGTAAGTCAGTGAAAACAATGGCAAAAATCAATGAACTGGGCTTTGAATTGCTTCCTCATCCATCGTATTATCCAGATTTGGCCCTCAGTGACTATTTCCTATTCTCAAATCTTAAAAGAATGCTCGCTGGAAAGAAATTTTTGTCGGTTGAAGCAAAGGACAAATTGTACTCCAAAAATGGTATCGAAAAGTTGGAGGGTTGCTATAATCAGTGTATCACCCTTGAAGGGGATTTTGTTGAATAAAAAAAACTAATTTTGCCAAGAAATGTGTTTTACTAAGGTAGGCCGGGGAATTTTCAATTGAAATGTTAAGTCCAGTCCAGATAAACCCTAGTTGGTAAAAAATGACGCTAAAATAATAAAAAAAAACAAAAAAAAATTTTTTCAGAATAAATCAGTTATTTATTCGAATCTTTTGTACAATATCTCATATAAAAATTGAGCATCACCTGGCAACATGCGACAAGGTATCAATGGTTGCTGTCGATTGCCGACATAAAACGCTCATAAATAGTAAAAGCAGTTAAGAAGTTGAAGTTTTGTGTAACTTATTTACGTGACAGGCCTTCCTCGACAAGACCTAGACATAATTTACCCACTTTACAAGTTAATTAATTGTATTTATCCCATCTTATCCGACCGTTTCGTGGTGCGGCCCTTCCGCTGATAGAATCATCTCAGTTTCGTCGTGCTTATGGTTTTGTCGGCCGCGCCCGAAAGTTCTAATCCTGGGTCCTCTGCGCGCCGTCAAGAAGATTAACAAGAAACGTCACGGATAGGCTCGAGTTTGCTGATGTTTTAATTATTTCGAATGGAATCTGACGTGGGCCAGAGTCAATATCTGTCCGAGATATACGTTGGGGTATTTATTTAGGATATGAGAAGGAATTTATAAATGATAGATAGGAGAATGTTAGGAACAAAGTTATATACTATGCATAGGCCATATGCTGGCTTCTTTTGGTAACCCTTTTAATACTTAGATGTTGTAATAAATTCGTAGCGTTTTACAAACTATATAGTCTATTCAAAATAACAGTGTACTGGCGTCATCATATTGACGTTCCGACGCAATGTGTTAATTCGTTGTAGAATCAGCCAATATTTCCATTCTCATTTAATTATAATTAAAAAGAGATACAATTTTGTCTTGTACATTTGAACATGTAACCGAATTTTTTTTATAACATCTTTTTAGTACAATCTTAATTTACAATTAATTTAATACTACTTTTCCTATGTACTTGGATTAATTAACAAGCAAGACGAGTGCGAGCAAATACATCAATATGTATTCCTCAATTATAAAATTATAATTATTTATTAATTATTAACTTATAGCTATAGTTTACACTAAAATATGTTGTATACACTTTATATAAGTTCGTATGGTTTTGTTCGCTTCAATCTCCTGACATCCTGCGCGCTGTCCAGCAGTTGTATTGCTTCCACGTTAGTATGATTTAGTAATCTTCTTTCGTGTTTCAAGGCGATATCTTGGATAACTTCGCAAATCCATTTGATTTCCAGGTCATCGTGCAATTCTTCATTGGTTACATAGCGATAGGCATTGGTAATCAATCGAAGATTGTTGGAATGTCAGCAGTGTAGAGCAGATACAGGAGAGGTCCTAAGACGCTACCTTGTGGAACTCCAGCCGAAATATTTTTAAATGTCGAGAACGCCATTTCGCGCGATACTCTAAATTTTCTGTGGTAGAAAATGCGGAAGCCAGTCAGAGTCAGAGACATATTGCGTCTCTAATCAGTTACTTCGAACATGAACGAGATAATGGAGTTAGAGAGGTAAGCATTTTTACTATTCAGTACTAAGTAGGTGCGGTTTTTATTGAATATATTTATATCAAATCAAATAAAAAATAAAAGACAATATAATCTTGGATTCACCGAAAAAAATTCGTCTTCATACGAAGCGGATGACGAATCAAAATTACCTTGATGTTAGCTCTAGCGGAGATCAAATATATATGTCAGTCTGGAAAGTACCTATAAAAGGCTTAGAGATATGCAGCTCTTTGAAGTATGTAGAACATCCCTTCATCACTATTAGGTAAAATTGGATTTAAAGGGTGTAAAGATAACTCACAAAAGAGTATATTGAAACTTTTAGGCATTACATTTAAAATAATACAATTTTTAAAAGCATATAATAAAACAGGGAATGTTTATTATTTTATTTTGTGTATTTAAGTGAGACATGAATATTTCAGAATGGGATATTGGGTCACTGATGTCAAGTTGTTAATAAAAATAATATTAAGACAACAAGAGTTGATGATATATTCGAATAAAAATTGATTAGGTTTTGATAGTCATAACACTTATTATTAATTCATTGCAGACATATTGTTCTTCATGCTGGAAACAAGAATGGTTTTATTCCTATTCCTATGTGTTAAGTTTAAGTTAGTGTTAAATTTAAGAGTGGCTATCAGTTCTTAAAGAACTTGGAGGAATTCTCTGTTATTGTTATGGACAATGCACTAGTACAGTGGTGGTGAAAATCCCATCAAGTGCATCGCCATCGGCTGCAAAGAGTGAGTTATTTCAAATTGTGATTAGGTAAACATAAATGAAATATTAAATTGGGGTTTATGTAATTTACGTTTTTAAAAGTAGGCCTAAAAAAGATACATGGTAGATCAGATCGCTGAACAATATGGCCACAGAGTATTATGTCTTCCTTCTTATCACTGCATAACTAATCCAATCGAATTGATATGTGGTATGGCAAAGAAAGAAAAAGAACTGACTGGATTCCTAGAAAGAAGCATTGTTCACAATAACACTATCTATTTAGAATAACTAGCTCAGACATATTGAAGAAGAAATTGACAGATAAGGGAATCGTGAACAAGAGTTAGATAGATTGGAAATTAATAGCTTAGTTTTTCACTTGAATAGCGACTGTGAAAGTGACAGTGGTTGAGCGAAATTTTCTGCGTGTGGGATTATGATTCAATGCTGACAATTACCAAGACAGGGTAATGAGAAAGGAAACAACTGAAGGAGAATATATAATTAATATGTTAACTGTGGGAAATCGTATTGCAGAGTGTAAAATATTTATGTTTATAGTAATATGATATGTGCGTAATTGTTTAGAATATACGTGAGCATTTGTTTAAAATGTAAGAGGAGAGAAAGAATACTAACTGTTCTGCAGATATGGCATATGCATAAGGAAGAAAGCAGTAGTGATAAAATCCAGTTATATCAAGGAAAATGTATACAGGTAGTAACAGAACAAACTAAACAGAAATACAGTGATATTAAAATGATTTTATAAGGAAACACTGCATCGATGGAAACAAGAACTAAACGTAAAAGGTAATTGTGCTCTCTAATTAAATTAAGATAAATTACTTCGTTATTCATTGTTAATTAGATCAACTAGTTCTCAAGACAATACCACTACAAAAAAAGCGCCAGAACTCTACCTCATAGGTGTTGTTGAAAATAATTTAATCTAAATATAATAATACACAACCTAAAACCTATTATGACTGTATGGTTAATTACAGTTTAAGTCCTTTGATAATATATACATCAGATCTACTATAATGTTAAAATATTTTTTTATTACTCTTCGTGAGTCCACAATCTGCCCTATTGGCAATAAGTATTCCTTCTGACGATACAGCAATCTTAGCATCCCATGAAGATCCATTCACAGCATCAATAAACTTACAAACCCACCTGGAGCAAATACAATTATGGTTGAAGACATGGCGCATTAAAGCCAATGAATCAAAATCCACACATATAACGTTTACCCTGCGTAGAAGAACATGTCCACCAGTGAATATCAATCATCGTCAACTTCCCCAAGCAGAGCATGTTAAATATCTTGGTAAGTATTTAGATCGACGCCTAACCTGGAAGAAGCACATACTCTCTAAACGGAAACAACTGGGACTAAATTTATATCAAATGTTTTGGCTCATTGGGCGCAAATCCAAGTTATCATTAGATAACAAGGTATTGCTGTATGAGTCTATACTCAAGCCCATTTGGACATATGGAATTTAATTATGGGGTACCGCTAGCAAATCTAATATATCCATCATTCAATGGTTCCAAAATAAGGTGTTGCGTGCCATTCTTGATGCTCCGTACTATATTTCAAATAAAGTGATACAACGCGATATTCCTCTAGAACGAGTGTAATTCAACGTGTTTGTGTGAAGTACTTCGAGAGAGCGTCAGTGCATCCCAATGTACTCGCTAATCAGCTAAATATGCGACGTGATAGTGAAGTGCGTAGACTAAAACGTTTAACACCACCTGATCTGATTACTGGACATATTAATGGACATGGAAAATTGCTTAATGAAGTGATTTTCTACATGCCACGTATATATAATATAGACAGGAGAAATATAATGTTAAAATAAATCATATTTCATAAGAGTTTTATTTCATTATTTTATTTAGATTAGAATAATGTTATGTCAGAGCCAAAATGAACTAAAACTCAGAGTTAATGCCGCAACATTGCGACGTTTCGACGTCATCAATTTAGATGACGTGATTTCACTATTTTATTGAACAGACTATATATTTGTCGTTTAGTATTCTGCAATTTCATCTTCTCTCCATACATATTTTCAAAATCCAAAAGATTTCTATTTTAAGCACGACAAAATTATTTCTAAAAATTAATTATACCCAATATTTATTAAAAGTTCTAAACATCTTGTTCTAAACATGGGAAGAATGGCATTGTCCTATTTATCTAAGTTAAGTCTTGATTGGGAAGTAGGTTTTCGAAAGACATGAGGCTGAATACTTTTAAACAGTGAAAGAAGCATTTTGAATATATGTATCTAGAAAATTGAAACATATTTTCTATATACTAATTACAGCTCGGCCGTTGCAACTGTGTTAAGGTAAGCTTATTAATTAATTAAAATTAATATAATGAACTCTAATAGATAATAAGATAATATATTCAAAGAGTAAAAAACTAATACAGTAACTAATGTATGGATAACCTAATAACAAAATGATCTCGTTGCCGCTGAAACCTTAACCATAAATCAAGACCCGAACGCCATTGTGGAAATGTACACGCTGCAACTCGTTTCTCGACAGACCCGGAAGTACAATCCGACCAAGGAATAAATTATAAGCGTCCTATTGAATCGGAACCCTCTTTCGGATATCAAATATTTCAAACCTTTTTTTATTCTCTCACTCGCATGCCCACCGCCGACGCAATAAAAAATCGAGCGGCAATTTACTTTTTTTATGTTTGAACGGAGGGTAGAGTGTTAAAAAATCCACCGTCTACGCATAAAAAAAGGCGGGCAGAAAAACACGCGCGAGTTCCTGAGGGATATGTTGGGGTTCGGGATGGTGACAACAGATTAGCCTAAACGTCGTCTTGTTTATCCGCAGATCCGATGAATACATTAGAGACATTTCCGCGTTGGAAAGAGTACTTTGCATTTTTTTTTTGAACTAAAAATTTTCGTGTTAAACATACGAGGGTAGATTGACAAGTAATACATATATGCTTCTTCAAAACCAACGTGGGAATGGATATAGAGGCGTTTCGTTCTTTTGCTCTTTGTGCTTGAGGAACTGAACTTCTCTTAGATAATTAGGCAAAAATGGGTTTCTGTATTTCGCCATAACGCTAATTTTGTTACCTTACATTAAATGTGCTTAGTTTAACCTTAGTTAAGAAATAAATTTATTATTATTGTTCGGTTGTACCTGCATCAATATACGTCCAAGACGAATACCGGATAAATACATCAATATGTATTTCTCAAATTATAATTAAATAAGACTACCTATGGTAAAGTTTAGAGTAACATATATACACGTACATTATACAAGTTCCTGTGGTGTGGTTTAATTTAATATCGTAATTTCCTGTACGTTTAATATCCTTTTTGCATATTTTAATATGAAATCTTGGATAGATTTTTACACCAATTTGAATTCGAGGTCATCGAGCAATTCTTCGTTAGTTACATTGTGATATTAATAATAAGTTCGTATTACCGTTATCCCATGTTTGCACCCTATGAGTCCAAATCAGCTTTATAATATACTTATAATTCAATCTCATCGATCTTAGGTATTCCTCTAGAAATTGTAGAGAGTAGCCAGCATACTTCTTTGATTTGATTTTGACTATAATCTGATTTACTTACTGTATAACGCGATGTTAACGCTAAATTGACTTGGGAGTATGTTGAGTTATCAAGAAGAGAATATAAGTAGAAGTGAAATGATAATGAAACAATAATGTAGCAATTAAATTAATATTTTAGAATAATTGCTTATTGATATCTAATTAGCGAATAGTGTTAGTACCTTATCCACCTTCTGAACGAACCTCTCTATTAAGTCTCGTCTTTTAATATGTAATAATATTTTATTCATTTGTTTCTGAGTATTCAGTGTTCTTATTCTCATTCGTTATTTTTTAAAAAACCATTGCAGGATACGGTCATTTTGAATGCACTACTTTACACAACTAGTATTGTTTATGCTGAATTGTTTCTTTAATTTTCCTCTTGCTGACCAGTATTACATAGTATTGGTATAAAAAACTTTCTGGTAGCCGAATCACATTTCTGCTCATGTTATATCAGTTTTCTTATAATGGAATATTTAAGGTTTTATAGGAATTGCTTCAATATTTCAATTCATTTGACAGGATCCGTTGACTTTTTATAGGAAGTTAGCAATTCTATTACTGTTTATTGTTTTAAAGGAGAGTCTAAACAAAAGATATCTTTACATATTAAGTGGCACGTTGATATAACATTTTCTCACTTATGAGTGATTATTTAATTTATTTAAACACATTGTTATATCCAGTCTGTCAACTTTATTATTGAACAATTGTAAAACTGTAAAATATGTTCACTATGTATTTTCAGTGTATAAATTGATATGCACATCACAAATGAGAATAAATAGGGTTGACTGGAATGAAAAATGTTGAAGAACAAAGCTTGAAATTAGTTGAGCTCAATAAAAAATTGGAGATATATGGCATGACTTTTTCTATATATCAAGTGAATAATTTAAAATAATTAGAAGTACTGAATTGGGTCTCTTTAAATCGGGTTTTTAGAACACAATATATATATATATATATATATATATATATATATATATATATATATATATATATATATATATATTGAGACTATTTAAAATAATTAGAAGTACTGAATTGGGTCTGAACTGGTTTAAATCGGGTTTTTAGAACACAATATAGTAATTATGCTTGCTCCTCCTGTTTTTCAGTAAGCTGTTATTAATTCACATATTTTATAAGAATGTGGTTGGTTGTGAAGAGCTACTGAAAATTGCGAAAAGGAAATTATTTTATATTAGCACTTAGAATGACAAAGTAGTAGTAGTAGCTACTTTCAGTGACGCATTGTTAGTACTCGTTCGCATGTCGGCAGTCGGTTAACTATACAAGCGATCGAGAGGTGGAATCCAATCAGCTGAATGCGGCCATTTTGGTTTTGCCTCTGAAACGGTGACTGGCTTGTTTATACCTGATATAAAGCTTTTTTTTGTGTTGTACACTATGTTGAGTTGACTATTATCTGTTGTCTATTGATTTGGATATGTTGTTTGTATTGTTCTTGTTCACTTATTTTTTATGTGGAGAAAAATATTATGTTGTTATATGCTCTTGTACCCTTCATATTTTAGTTTTAAGTAGTAGACAACAATGAATAGACCAATTAGATGTGAATACTCCGAAACTATTGAATATCTGTTATATTATTTGTTTTACTTTTGCAAATTGCATTCAATTATATAGTGTATTCATTATATTTTAGGCAAAATTCAGCATTTTAAAGTTAAAATTCGGAGAGTATCACTCGATGTGTCTTGTGTAAGTGAGAGCGAGACAAATGATTAAATATTGCATTATTATAATCTTACATTACAGACAGATTGTTTCTCTTGTTTGACTCTACAAGAGAAACATTACCCTACAATAAAATAATCTAAAGCAGGTGTAACACAGGGAAGTATATTGGGTCAATTCTTTACCTACTCTACACATGTGATATATCACACATAGAAAATATCACGATACTACGATTATTGCTGTCGAAGACAATAGTGAAAAAGCCATACGAAAATTAAAACAAGCAAATGACAATAGAAATAATTGAACAATTAATGAAAGTAAATCTGTACATGTGCAGTTCACCTATAAACAGACCGTAGAACTTCCAGCATAATATAAATATGACCTGAAAATTGATCATTATTTAAAATTTCAAACATACAAATAACGGTATTTTTAAAGCAATAAAAATAATTTAAATTATTATTACATGTAAAACTTGGTCTGATGGTCTGAACAACTCTCCTTCTCCCATATACTGTTCAAATTAAATTTAAAGGAAAATCTTGTTTCTGAACAAAACTGCGATTGAAATATAAGATATGTAATCGAAAACGTTTCTATACGTCCACCTTTTCTATTTGTCTATTGAAGTCTGAAACCTATTGAACTATCTCGCCGGATTCCATCGCGTCTTGTATGTCCCGATGTTAACAGAGAAACGCTCGCAGGAAAATTCCATCTCGCATGAAGAGACTCGATAGAAAAACCGTATTTCACCGGCATGATTTTCCGATTTGTCATCTGGATGGGGAATGAAAAGAAGAGATAGAATTACGGCGCAGATCCGAGGGTAATAAAGAGGATTTAGCGTCTGATATAAAGTCAATAAGATCGAGCCGTCGATGGCATCGGAATGGATGGGCGATTCTCGACGTTATTAAGAAAAAATAAATCAAAGTGAGGATTTTTCCTTAACAAGACGATTGGTTTTTTCTGTCGTGACTAGCACTTTTGTTCTGTATTTTCAATGGTACCCGCAGGCAACCTTCTTCGATATATTAGTCGCCTTAGTGAAAATTTTGCCACCATTTTTGAGAAAACGGGGGCACACGGAGGCGTGAAAATTAGCACGATTAAAGATTATATGGAGGAAGAATGTTTAGGCCTAAAATTTTTTTCCAAAATGCCTTACAAATAAGTAAATTACAATAAAATGAAATACATCTAAATCAAACAATCAGGAATACCCATCTGATCGTCTGTGCATGTACCGTCTATGCGTTTTTAAAATAGTATGAAATTATTGTAAATATGACCGGTAACATAATAAACAAAGTTATGATATGGAAGGAATTACGAAAGATATTGAAGTTCAACTGGTTTAAAGATTATGGTAAGAATATGTCATAAAATTATTATTTTAATAATTTATATGTAGAAATTTCACAATGAGATAGACATAATGAGACCTTAAATTAAGAATATTACTAATTACCTAGAAAACTATTTATTATAAATAAATAAATTTATGGACAGGAAAAAAGTATGACAGCTGCTATTTTAAAGATTGAATAGTCGAATAAATAAGTAAGCAATAATGCAATTTTAATTAAAAATATATATAAATAAATCATTCTTTTATTAAATAAGTCTGATTTTTTATTCAATTTATTGTTTTCCAATATATATATATATATATATATATATATATATATATATATATATATATATATATATATATATATATATATATTAGGTGAGAAATATGTGTAAAAGAAAAAAAAATTAATACATTTAAGCTCATTAATTATTAAAACATTATATAATTACATAGTTTGTCCAGATGGAACACGTGGGACAAATAAAATGAATTATGAATTATTAACTGTAATTTAGTAAATATTGTAGATTACTATAAATATTAAGGTGTTTAACGCAATAAAATAGTTAATGCAATAAAATCTGTAACTATATGATAAATTAATTATTTGAACCCTTTTCAGTTATTTTATAAAAGTAATTTTAATCTATAGTTCATTTAATGATTATAAATGCATTACTTTAATGTAATTTCTATATTATAAAAAATAAAATACCTAATTGTGTTCACTCAAAAAAAATAGGAGTGTTGATTCTTGAGATACTTTGCATATATTTTATTATGCAGACATTACACATTGTAGGGATTTTCCAATGCGTTAAATAAAATAGAGGTCAGTCAGCAAGAATAAAAAGTTACCACACAATGACGGTCAGGCTGCCAAAGGGACCCAAACATACCGTCACAAAGCTGTAAATATATCAATATAAAAAAAATGGTATTTCGGGGTATATCCATGATATTCTGAACAAATATTTTCCACGCGTTAGTTTTGTCAAAGAAAGATAAAAGTAAGATACAAGCAGCAGAAATCATAGAAGATTCAGGAGTTTAACAAAGGTGGACAGAATAAGAAGTAAAGAAAAAAAAGACAGCCGAAGCTAGAACAACAGGTAGAGATAGAAAAAATCGAAAGGAATGAAAGAGGAAGGGGTTTTAAACACAAAAATCATTATTCTATTAAAAACCCGTTTCATTTTAAGGAAACAAGAGGCTAATTGTTGAACGTCGATACAAAACGGCACTGATGGTTTAAGTCTATCCAAACATAAACTATGTATACTGCCTATGTCTAGACGTCTCATTCACTTTCGTAATCTGGTCCGTTAACACTAGGTTGATTTCAGATTCCTATAGTCTGCAGCTCAAAAAAAAAAAGAACTATCTTACACTATTAACTATTTTTTACAATCTGTCTTTGGTGGCTGTTCACCTTGAGCTACAAGCTTATCTCTAAATTCAAATAAATCACGTTAGATCAGAGCAACTTCCGTCTGCCTTTGGTGGTTCGTGCAGACCAGGGGTGTTTTTCAAAGCTTGAATGTTTCCTAATTATAATAGTTGTTAACTAGGGTGTCTTTCAATCTCCTTTTGTGATCTTATAGCTTGAACTCCACCCAACAACACCAAGAAAATTTTTGAGTAACTGCGGAATGATTGTCAATCCAACTTCAGTGTATATTCTTTTGTTATAAATTAATTTAAATACCTTTCAAGTATATCATATCAATAAAGATCAACCTCATGATCTCCCTGGAATCTGGAATTTTTACCAACTGCACCAATTGCAGGTGCAAATGCACCTGCAAATTAAACCCTTATGATATAAGGGTTTAAAACACAAATATTTTAATTTACTTTAAAAACTATTTTATTTTATGGCAAGAAGGAGCAACTTTCTTGACCGACGATACAAGATGCCACTGAGAGTTTTTATCTATTACAAAACAAACCAAATCCTTGTCTTGACGTCTATTTTTAAACATCTTACTCATTACATCATTGAGTTTAAAAGTGTGGCTGCATTTTCTCGAATTCACAGTCTGTGGTGAGTGTCATAAGAGTTAAATGAAATGTATACATCATCAACTATATGTATCAACTTACTATGATAGAAGAAAGGTTTCAGTGAGCCACTATTTGAATGAAGATGAGCTGTAGAATTTTCACTTGTAATAGTTATGCCGAGGTACTTTCGAGACGGAATTTTATATTAAAAATGTGTGAGACATGTGTTTTCACGTGAAGAAATATTTAAGCATTTTAATCTCATTAAGAAAAAAAAACAAGAAACCCATTGAGAATCTGGCATAGGAACATTACAAAAAAAACACTTTATTACGAACTTTATTATACAGCATAACACAGTACGGATATTCGAAACTGTCTAGACATATTATTTACCTACCCTTGTTAAAGTACTCATTATTTGTTGTATTAATAATTACATATTTACAAATTATATTCAATAGCATCTTTCGACGTAAAATATTTCTATTAAAGACATATTGATTTTGTTTTGACATCTACAGCTAACGCTAATGGAAAAAGGGAAAGTAGATTACTTTTTTTATGTTTTTCAAACCGAATTTATTCTATATTTATAATTTTAAATGCTAATCAGTCACATAATAATTATATGATGACCTTTTGACACTTTTCTGGCAAAACCATAATTCTGTTGCTGTAAGAATTCTGATATTACTGAGCGAATAACTGGACAACGCTATTACACTCTTAAGGTGGTTTTAGAGAGGCCGAGTCTCTGATTCACTGGGTGATGTGATATAGCCTATTCGCGATAGAAGGCAATTATTTTTCTCTTATCAATTCTGATCCTTTTCTTAAATCTCTTGCGTTGATTATATTAGTGTTATAGATGGTAAGTATTCGAGTTAATGGTTTGGTCGAGTTCGAATAGCTTGTGACGAAGTTTTTTTTAGATATCGAATTCTTTCTATTCACTTCTTTTACATAGAATTGAGAATTACATCAATACATAACGGTCACATTATGTAGTATCTAATTTTATCTCATCCATTGCCTGAGCTAGAATTCTCAAGACGTACTAGAAGCAGGATGGAAATAAGGAGAACAAATTAATTAGTGGAAGTAAATAATGATCTCTTTGCTACCTAATGAAACTGAGCATCTAGCATAGCTTTAAGTTATTGCATCTATAAATCTTCACTGTAAAGGAACTAACACGGAAATAAATAGAAGCAATTTTGTTGATTGTCGATGAAGACTAGGCAGAACAATATCTTAGGAAATTTATTTTACATGAAATAAATAAGATAACTTACTTTATTGAATAAATTGCTTATTCCAGTTAAAACTTTTTATATTTCGCTATTTAAATTCGATTTACTATTCCTCACGGGACGAACGGTAACATTATTAGCACATGGCGAAAGGGTCGGAAACGAAAAGTGAAACGGAAGAAGAAGAAAAAAGTGGTAATTTAGACGATCTCTTACGAACGAAAAGAAAAGTTATCTGATTTTGTACTCCGACCGGTAAAAAGTTTCGTCTTATCGAAAAAATTTCCAAATAAATTGAACTTGATTCTCGCCGTAGTTAATCTAATCTGGATAAAGTTTCGACGCGGTCCGCTCGTGCCTGGTGCTTCTTCCCGTCTTCTTCCTTCCTTGCTATTTCCACGCCAATTGGCGACGGTTTCGTAAGAATACAAAGAGCTTCTGTGAATGGAATTCTCTAAAGTCAATTATTAGATGTGTATTTTTATTTAAGATATGTTTCTAATAAAAAAAAAGGATTTTTCCCAACCAAAGTGTAGTATATTGCAATAATATAAAAGAGTATTCTCGGCTATTGATTCCTCTAAATTTATATCGTCATATCGTGTTTATATTTAATGCTTTTTCCACATTTACTCACGGTTAATTAAAACATACACCTTTTCTCATCTCACAAAATAGTGCTCTATTACATAAAGTAGGATATTCATATATCTACAAATTGATGACATGATATCTACGAAGTGATACTTATGTTAGATCTATTTAGTCATAGGAAACCCAACTATGAAGTTCTGCTAGCAAGTCTAATGTAACTCTTCAAAGGTTCCAAAATAAATATATAGTACTATGTCTATATTGAAGTAATACAGCGAGTATCCTTTAAGAAGTAGAAAGGACTATAATTCAAAGTATTTGTGTCAATAACTTCGACATAATATTATTGTACCCTAAAGTGCTTGCTAATCAGCTAAATGTGTGCTATGATAATGAAGTGATTGAGAATTTAGATGAACGAATTTAGATTAAGATTTAGCATAAGACAATTTACACAGAAAATCACAATAATAAAGCGATTTTCTACATACCATTTATGTATTGGTTAATATAAGAAATACTTATTGTGCATTAGGCAAGTTGTTGCTACTAAGGTGAATTACAAAATAATTTATTTTCTTTTGACTATTACTAGATTATATTACGAATTAAAATGACTTATTGATATTCTTGTAGGTTAAAACAGTATAATTAGTTAATCTATATTAACTTATATGTCCAAACAGAGTTTAAGGAGATTAATAAATAAGTTCTAACAATTGGTCCTTTTATAAACACGCCATGCTATATAGATCTTGGAAAGCGCTCAGATTATTTTCCTTTTCCGAGCATAATAAAAACTTATTCGTTCTCGCGCCACTCCATCTACTCGAATTTAGTGTAGTATATTGCAATAATATAAAAGAGTATTATCGGCCATTGATTCCTCTAAATTATCATATTGTGTTTATTTTTAATGCTTTTTCCGACATTTACTCACGGTTAATTAAAACATTAGCCTTTTCTCATCTCACAAAATATTGCTCTATTGCATAAAGTAAGATATTCATAAATCTACAAATTGATGAAATGATATCTACGAAAAGATACTTATTTTAGATCTATTTAGTCATAGGGAACCCAACTATGGAGTTCTGCGAGCAGGTCTAATGTAACTATTCAAAGGTTCCAAAATAAAGTACTATGTCTATAATGAAGTAATACCGCGAGATATCCTTTAAGAAGTAGAAAGGACTTTAATTCAAAATATTTGTGTCAATAATTTCGACATTATATTATTGTACGATTTTCTTCATACCATTTATGTATTAGTTAATATAAGAAATATTTATTGTCCATTATTATCCAAACAAAGTTTAAGGAGATGTAATAAAAAAGTTCTAACAGTTAGTCCTTTTATAAGCACGCTCTGCTGTATAGATCTTTGAAGGCGCTCAGATTATTTTCCTTTTCCGAGCATAATAAAAACTTATTCGTTCTCGTGCCACTCCATCTACTTGAATTTAGACCATTTCTCACTCGAAGCGGAAAACTAACATCATTAGCAGGCGATAACAGAGGAGAAAAGGAGACGCCCGAACGCCGAACGAGGTTCTCTTCTATTTCGTCCGATACGGTCTCGGCGCAAAAAAGTGTTACGCTTCACAAGAAAAAAATATATTCATCGGAATGTATCGGACAGAGTGTAAGGGCCGTTTCGCGGTCACACGAGCTTTTCCTTTCCTCGCCCAAATGATATTTCCACGTGTCCGGAAAATGTTTTTGTTGGGGAAAAACCGATCGGATTCGTCTCACGTATCGGCCTAATAAAATTAAAGCACATTCCGGAAGTTATCAAGGTTCTTCTCGCTCTGGAAGACAGTTCACCGGGACAGGGGTATATGGGGAGTAAAGTTTCCCTGCGTGCTGGCAGTTCTGCGTTAATTTGTTCTAGTAGGGAGACAAGTTTATATAGCACGCACTGATATGTAAATAGAGAAGAACACTTAGATTTTATATATCAATTATTTTTGGGTGCTTGCATGCATACTGATCATTTTTCACTTTAAAAGGGCGTTTGTTAGGAAACATTGGTACAATGTATGGTATTCAAAATATTCTTTTATTATTTTCAAAAACTTTTGCACAATTTTATGGTAACATCAGGTTCGAGTTAGGTTTGCCTGCGATCCCAACATCGATCCATTTTCGCACTTCATCATTTCGATGCTGTGTGGTAACCATGCTCTGCTACATAGATTTGAACAAGTGGTAATCAGAAAATGTTATGTCTAACACGTCAATTAAAAAGTTCCCGGCATAATACATAGGTTACGCTACTAGAATTAAATCCATATATTTTTAAGTTAGGCTTAACCCTCAAAAGATACGTGTATAAGTTTGACAGCTGTCGGATGATTAGTTTGTGAATTATAGCATTTTGAGTGAAGCAACTTTTGTCATTGTGAAAAAAATGAATAAAAAGGAATTTCGCGTGTTGATAAAATTTTGCTTTTTGAATGGAAAAAATACAGTTGAAGAAAACACTTGGCTTGATGCCGAGTTTCCCCACACAGCCTCAGGAAAATAAACCATCAAGGATTTGTATGCTGAGTTTAGACGTAGTGAAATGAGCACCGAAGACGGTGAACGCAATGGATGCCCAAAAGAGGTTATTACCGACGAAAACATTAAAAAAATACACAAAATGATTTTGAATGACCGTAAATTTAAATTGAATGAAATAGCAGACACTCTAAAGATATGAACTGAATGTGTACATGAATGATATCATTCACAAATATTTGGGTATGAGAAAGCTCTGTGCAAAGTGGGTGCCGCGCGAACTCACTTTTGACCAAAAACAACGACGAGTTTATGATTCGGTGCAGTGCTTGAAGATGATCAAAGGTAATAAACCCGAGTTTTTGCATCGATATGTGGCAATGGATGAAACATGGCTCCATCATTTCACTCCGAAGTTCAATCGATAGTCATTCTAGTGGACTGCACACGATGAACCCGCTCCAAAGCGTGGGGAAACGCAACAGTAGGCTGGCAAGGTTATGTCGTCTGTATTTTGGGATGCGCATGGAATAATTTTCATTGACTACCTTGAAAAAAGAAGGATCATCAACAGCGACTATTACATAGCGTTATTGGACCGTTTGAAGGTCGAAATAGCCGATAAACGGTCGAATTTTAAGAAAAAGAAAGTGTGCTTTCAAGTGAAAGAAAATGGTATCGAAAAATTGGAGGGTCGCTGTAATCACTATGGCACCCTTGAAGGGAATTATGTTGAATAAAAGAAAATAATTTTGCCAAAAAAATGTGTTTAACTATAGTAGGCCGGGGACTTTTCAATTAACTTGTTATGTGCATGCTTCGATATATTGTTTGAATCCACAAAGTAAACAGTGCATATAAAGGGAAGTTCCGCAGAGTTGCCGGGACACGTTTACAGCGAACGCAGAAAGAATGAATCCCATTTTGTCTCAGTTCCGCTTGACCTTTATTTAGCTAATTTAGCTTACTGGATATTTTTCTAGGGCTTAACTTAATCCATGTGACCAATTTCCGTTTAATGTTGTTTTTGAGTATTTCTTTTTTGATAAAATATATTCTTTTTTAGATATTCTATTAATCTCTTTTAGGAATTTAGTATACTTTAGGAACTACTTGTTTTGCGGTCCAGAACATGAAGCTTCCTATCTAATTCGCTATTTTCCAAAAAACTTGATTATTTGAATATGCTTATATGGTTTTTATATCATATCACATTTGTCTAAATATTAAAATTAAAAAATAAAATGGACATATATTACTATACAGATCCTTTAAAAATATTTCACTAATATAACATTACTAAATGAAAGTCAACGTCTAATTTTACTTTTATAAAATATCCCGATTCTAAACAAAATATTAATTTTAATTGCTTTTTGTTTTAATACCTTTAGATATATAATATGTTTCCTCTTGCCTCTGAGAATGTTAAACTATGTTAACAAAACATGCTAGTCGTACTGAAATTACAGGAAAATTGTGCTGAAAATTCTTTATCAATAAAAATATTGGGCGTTGGCGTTGGACATTAGACGATTTTGGTATAACTTATGGGAAACACACTAAACAGTAATATTTCGAGGATGACGACTTTTTACTTTTTAAGTTTTGACAAATGATTTTTTAAATAATAAATAATAAATAAGTTTTTAAGGATTTGTATCGCCCTAATAGTTAAATGTATTTTATATTACTTCCACAATTTTTTATTTTCTCTTTATTTTTGTTTCTTTAAAACATTCTTTCTTTTTCTCTTTTTTTTATATGTCATGTCTGCTTTTCTCTACGTTTCCTATCCAGTGATGTTCCATTTATACCTTTCTCTGCAGCACTAATTTAAAGCATTCAGGTTAAAATCAAGTTTAACTGAAAATAGTAAGGTAACTGAAAAGGCAAAATGGTCTTTTCAACAATTGAAAGCTGTTTGAGTACACCACGTGTTTATTACTTCTTGAAAAAAAATCGTGAAGTCATGTTTGAAGTTAGGAAAACAAATTTTATGTTATTTTGCGTGACTACTGGACATGCTATGTTCAGAGAAAAACTGCACAAAATGAATATACTTTCTTATTTTACTTTTATATAGTAACTTTTCTTTTGCACGTTTTCTGTAAAATACTGTCACCAACTTTCTACAGTTGACAGTGTTACCATTCTAATCATAGCGCAAATATATTAATTAGTGTTGGGAACTATCGACTGTTTAGTAATTAATAACTGTTTCAATTGCTATTTTTGGTTTGACTGATTTTACTATTTTTTATCAGTAACTGTTTCAGTCGACTGTTTTCAATCGCTACTTTCGGTCCGACTGATTTGGTTACAATTTACTATCGACTGTTTCAGTCATTTACTTTTAGTTACTATTTTTGGTTCTACTGGTTTCATTCGACTGATTTTTAACGTTCTGGCTCGGTCATTCCTAGTCAAGACCTTTACAAAAATGTACCTAATTTATGCTTACATAGATTTATATGTAATATATGTAGTTCTATGATTTTTTGGTTGTTTGCTTGTAAATAATAATATATTATATATTAATATTATAGGATCTGGGTACGATATTTTTCGAAATTGTTAATGTAATAGGGTAAAAAGATTAAAATTGGGAATGATAAATAGTAAATTATTTTGACTGTTTTTATGGCATTAATAGGTAATATTTCCATTACTCTCTCGATCTTTGTTAAAAAATATTTCCGTTCAATAATAAATAAAGTATTTATATCATTTCATTCAGTTTATTTTTAATTATGCCATGGATTAGTTTTTTTTTTATGATTAGGTATATGTCTAATTTTTATATAGTATTTAGGGTTATTGTACATCTTTAGTTTTTAGGTTTTCCTTAAGTTCTATTATATTGTCTCTGTTTATTATAGTACGTTATTTAAAAATAACAATTAATACATTGAAATACAATAAAAAGTTTGTGGGATTCGATTTCATAAAAAAATTCCTTTTCTTTTTACAGAGTCACAGAATATTCAAATATAAAAGTAATTCTACTTCGTTTAAGTTATGTATTATTATAATAAAACTATTCAATAATATTTTGTTCCTTATCTTTTTTAAAGTTAGTTAGTGAAGGAATTTATACATCTCCGTCTTGCTTATACTAACGTTGGAAAATATCACCACATATAAAATTAACTGTCCCAAGCAATTATCTCCGTCCTTTCCACACTCACAATCTCTACAGGAAACAATTCGTACATCTTTATCTGACATCACGAATTGAAAAAAACCGTGCATTTGACTGAAAATAGTAATTACTATTTTCAGTCGCTAGTTTTTTGACTATCGACTGTTTCGAATGTTTTGCGACTACCAACTGTTTCGACTTTTTCAGTCGATAGTTTCCAACACTAATATTAATATTATCTTATGTAATCACAATTTTCCTCAAACAAAAATATTATTATATATTATATTATTATATTAGTTAAATTTAAAAAATACATATATACATTTCAATCTATTAATTAAAAAATAGATATTTAGCTATAGGTTATTACTGAATTACGGTAATTAACTGAATTTAAACAGTGATGTCGTTTTCTTCTTGTACATGGAATGCGAGTATGTGTATATTATTCAATTGCCTACATTCAAAAATGCATTGCTTCAGCTAAAGTTAACAAACAGATGGAAATTTTACCACTAAATATAACATTTGATATTATATGACTATCCGTAATCGTAAAGTTTCAAGTTTTAGTACGTCTTTGAATCAATTTTCCTTCTTTTTTCTCCCGTTATTGAAGAAACCGTATGAATTTCTCTCATACAAAATTTGAATTACATTTTGTGTAATAATTATTATCATTTCCTAGAATATTTCAAAAAACACGAGATAAATAATTAACATAAATTTATACATAATATTATTTTTAAGCAAAAATTGAAGTAGTGTATTGACTTGGATTGTAATAACTTTCTCATATTAAAAGTTCAACAGAAATATCTAGAGAATAGAAATCTGGTTAAAAATGATAAGCAAACTATTTTTCATTAAACGTTGTAGACTTTTCTTATTTATCCATAAAAGTTTAATTTGTAAAATTAATTCCATGGCGTAGAATTATGAGCAAGTATATGAGCTTATGAGCAAGTATATCTGTAATGAAAATTTTGTAATGGGTGTCCCCAAAATTAGAGATTTTATCCCATCATTACTTACAATTTTTAAGTTGCAAATTGCTTGTACACATTAAACCTTCTAGTACTGTTGTAGAATAATATAATATAAAACGTAAAATGTAAAATGTAAAATAATATAGGTAGAGAGTAAACCAATTACCTATGTCAGGTTTAAGAGTTTAAATTTAAATATTGGTAATTAATTTTTGCCGCCGGTTTGGTGGCGCAGTGGTAAAGGCGATAGGACGGTCCACCTATTGTTGTGATAGTCGCGGGTTCGAATCCTGCTTGGGAATTGTACTAAATTTATGTTCCTGATTGTTTAATATTTGTGATTGTGCTAGGCAAGAGTGTAAAATCCGACAAGGAAAATTAACCCAGTCACGCCAGTAACCAGGCTGGATGAGAGCGGATGTCTTCTGGGATGATTTCTAAAGTTGGTCACTCGCCAGTCGGTAGGCTTAATGCTGAGGACCGTGGTTCGGAGCCCACGTTAAACTGTAGGTCCAGTCCAGATAAACCCTCACTGGTAAATAGGAAACTTTAAAATATAAAAAAATTCTAAATAATTAAATTCTACTCCATTTAATTACGATGAATAATTTTGACATTTTAAGTTACATAACAGTGCTGCTAAGTAAATGTTTAATGACGTAATATATACGTTGTCCGTGACCGCATAAAATGCCATGCATACGTCGATGTAAAACAATGGAAGAACATAACCATAAAAAAATTGATACCTGCTATCTTGATGTTTCACGAGCAGGCACGTTACACTTTTAGGGGGT
Organism: Rhynchophorus ferrugineus; assembly: GCF_030347505.1. Lineage (NCBI taxonomy): Eukaryota > Metazoa > Arthropoda > Insecta > Coleoptera > Curculionidae > Rhynchophorus > Rhynchophorus ferrugineus. The sequence continues at coordinate 79,658,887 of NW_027472580.1, read as the reverse complement.
TAGATTTTTTCAACCGAGCCGCAGTTTTATCTCGGAAAAAATATGGTTTTTATGACTTAATGCTTTTATATCTTGAGCAGGCGGTGGTTACAGCTACGTGTCGCGGAAATGTGGCCAACGTACACTGACTTCGGTGATTGTAAAAACAATCGTAAAAATATTTATGTCTCTCGCTAAAGTTTAAGTCGAATTCAACGCCTTAAAAATATAAATTCTTTATGATGGCTACATTATTTACAATACATTTTTGTTCGGGGTTTATTTGATGAGACACTTATTATCCATTATTATTCTGAATACTTTCAAATGTTGAAGTGAAATATAAAATTATATTACACATTAAAAATACTCTTAATATTTTATTCAAATAGTTAATATTTCGATGCCAAGAAAATGTATTGCATTTTAGTATTAACTCTCAAAACGGATTTTTAGAATAAAATTATGTTTCATATTGAAAATTTCAATATATGATAGTGAGGATCAGTGTATACAGCTGATCATAGAACGAAAATCACTAAAAACGACAATCGCACGTTTTCTATATCTAATTTCTTGTATAAAATTGCCTACAGCAAAAATCTTATATAAACCTACCCTTTCTTTTTGGATTGTTTCTTTGCGCCCTCTTTTCTCGGTAATTTTTACTTTAGACGAACTTTTTTAACAATGGAAGAATTATTACTTTTTTCCACGCTGACAGTACTTTATCGGATAACTAAATTTGCGTAAGCACAATATGAATGAAGCCATTGAAATAATATTTCTCTTTCTCATTTCTGCAGTTTTGATCATTTCTACCGTCACTTGCTAATTCTACTGATTTTACTAAATTTTTTATAACAATATGATATATGAATCAATAACGGGTTATATGGGCGATGGTTATGGGCTGTTTTAGAGCAGAGCTTGGGGAGTAAGCTTCCGTCTCCAACATCATAAAAATAACTTTCTGATATTTTGGAATAAAGATGAGACGATATCCAATTGAAAACTATTCAAACCCTATATTTTGAAGAATTGCAGCTGCGAAACCAAAAGGTAGATAAACACCTTATTAATAAGAAAATAAGGTGTATATGTAAGGTGTTCATATTATTTTGTCCAACTCCTGAATGTCTGAATATCACAGTTTCTTGCTTAGAATATTGATACATATTCTTGCACTAGTTACTTACAAACATTTGCTATTCTTGAAAGGAATATTTATTGAGAAGTTAGAGCAATTTTTTATAAAGCAGGAGTAAAAGAGGGAAAAAATGTAACGATATGATTTTGTTTTATGAATTATAAAATAAATGTAAACAATGAAGAGTAGAAGAGTAAATTTTAACAATGTTTTATTTATTAGTAATTATTTTTTCCATCGTTTTGGTATTTGAATTTCAAAAGTCGAATTTTATAAATTATAGTCTTATTGGGTATTTTAAGATTTTAAATGCTTTGTGCAAAAAAGAAATAGTGAAACGATTCTCAGCAATTAAGCGAATGGCAGTCGTAGCATGACAGTGTAATCCTATCAATGAGAAGATATTTTATCATATATGATAAGAATTATCAAAATTATTTTCTCGTAATTTACAGTTTCAAACCTAACAGTGATGTCTCTCGTATCGACCTTTCGTTTTTGACGGTATTTTTGTATCAATTAATAATTAATTCTTCATTTTACCAGCTAAAGGTTTATCATAAATGAAATCATTGCTGATTTAATTTATGTTGTTTCATTAATTCAGTTTGTGCGGAGTTGTCCTTTCAAAAGTCTCGCAATTCATTGTCTTCGAACTTCATCCAGGTAGTTTCTTGCCATTGACATCAGAATATCTACTTTTAGTTCATTGAAACTTAACTTAACGACAATAAGAGAACCATAAATTTCTGTAAGGGTTTGATGGACTTCATAACGTAATCAAAATAAGTGCGAGCACCTAGCATCATATATTATAAGAAGACATATATATAATAAAGGTGTAGAGAAACAATTACTTTAATAAACGCAGAATTTATGCGTTCCTTATCGATCTTCTTAAAATATTTGCCAACGCTGAAAAAATACATAAAATAAAAAAGAAACCCATAAAACTGGCAATAGGATTTTTGTAATATGTATCCGGGAATTTTATATATTAAGATACAGCATTTTTATATCGTTTTCCGGTCGTAAAACTTCGCGTGTACATTTTTAGCGGTCAATTATCGAACAAAAAATCGCTATTATTACACAAAATGAAAGAAATGCTGTTCGAACGATCACGTCGGAAGGTTAAATATCGCCAGTTTTCGTCTCTTTTTTTTAATAGTACAAAAAATATTCGGGGGATATAATATGAGGGTTAGTGGATTATTAATATAATCGCATTATTTTTTATTAAAATTATACATCAAATGTTTGAAATCGGCATATTTTATATTAGACATCAATTTGACGATCGGAATCTTGACATTTGAGTTTTATAAACAAGAGGTTGCTCACCACGTTGGTCACAAACCTGTAAGCCTCACGAAAGCATACACGAAGCACACGTTAAACAAAAGTCTATTCTCCGAAAAATACTTAACATCAGGATGATAAATAACAATTTTAGATGAACAATGCGACGTATGTATTCAACTATGTAAAATTTTTGTTGAACTAGAAATTTTAATGGGTTAAAGTATATAATTTCGGTGCTTTCATATTATATCAATTTGAAACATTAATTAATCATATGTGATCGGCGAATTTTTGTCTTTTTTATGTTAAAAATATAGTTCCGTCAGAACTTCTGATATATTCGGACAAAAACTGAAGTGACTTTTAAAAGCCACCAGATCTGATGCTGTCCGTATGATGGATACTTGAAAAATTCCCAGCTACTTTATTTTAATTTTTTCCAATGAACTAAGATGCATTGTTGTAGTGGGAAACAACGCTTTTATATTTGATCTGATTGAATGATCAATTCCTTGGGCTCATTTTCAGTTGAATCAGTTGTTGATAGTTAGTTCTAATAAATGGTTTAGCTAGCTAATGATGAATAATGTTTTCGCTGTCCCACTAACATGTTTCGGAACCAAGTCCGGTGAAGCTTCGGTTTCTATCTCGATATATTTCGCAGATTATCATGACACATGATCCTCTTTTCAACCAGCAGCAATTCGTAAATGGAAACTGGATCCATTAATTTAATTCATGCGAATAACGACGTATCGAATTTATTTTGTTATTCAGTCTTACGTAAATGAGTAAAAACTGTTTAAGAATTTCATAGCCAGGGCGTCATTCATATTTAATATCTAAATTCCTAGTAGTTCAGTAGTTATCATCAAAAAAGTCTTACGGTTTTTGAGCATCCTACGGTGGATAATTATTTTCATTTTTAAATTTCAAGTAAAAAGCCCAATAACTTTTGACCAAGCAAAACGAATTCATTTTATATCTAGTATGTTCTATTGGTTATTACCTTTCAAATGTTCTATTGCATGCTTTTATAGAATAGGTATTATTAAAGGTTTGCGAGTTTAAAGGCAAATTATTAAGATATTAGGTTAAAAATTATTAGGAAATACGAAATTACGTTTTTCTCAACTTTATATTAAAAATAGAAATGTAAAATATTTTAGTAACACATAATAGGAAAATGTATGATGATTATTGATAACAACGCCTTGAACATTTCACTGATGATCCAACAACAAGAAATACTTATTTAGGAAAATCATGACGATGATGAAGAGTTACCTTTTGGCAGTTATACACTTAAGAAGGCGTGGGTAGATTAAAACAGTAATGACATACGTGACCAATATGGTTCTGTCAAAAATTGTAAATTCGTTTTAGTCAGATAATTCATTTTATTCTACTCTAAAGATATAGAATGCTGTTTGATATGTTCGAATATGTAACTGAATGAGCCCGCAAAAGTCGTCTGCATAATTCTTCAAAATATTATGATTATGGGTTATAAACCGTCAAATGTAGTTTTGAAAAATTCCAAGTCGCCGCTATTATCACAAAATATTGAGAATCTGTGTCTTGTCTTGTGTCAGCGTTTTGTGGGTATTATTAATCACGTTTAAAATGCCAAAGCCATTATACAGAGTCAAAAACTGATTTCCTCTGTAATACGTTACCTCGAGCAGGAACGAGATAATGGGGCTCCCTCTTGCCAGTACAATGTGTTAGAAAGGTTAGCGTTTAAATATTAATTGCTACCGTTTTTATTGACAATATTTTTTAACGTGTTGCAGCTGCATTGAATATTAGTACGGACACGGTCTCTAATTTATCGCGAAAAATAAAAAAACAATATAACCTTTAATTCGCTAAAAAGAAATCGTCTTTATGCGAAACGGGTGACGAATCAAGATCAGCTTGATGTTAGCCGAATCAGAGAATCATCTATTTGAGAGATGTAGAACATCCCTTCACAATAATTGCGTTATGTAGGATTTAAGTGGTGTAAAAATAACCCACAAAGGTGTTTAATGGAACTTCCAGGCATTGCTTTCAAAAGAATACAATTTTAAAAACTTATGTCAAAATCAAGGAAGAATTATTATATGATTTTGTGTATTTAGATGGGTCGCTCATGGCAAGATTATAATAAATATAGTGTAAAGATAACAAAAGTTGAAGGAAAAAGGTAAACGTTGGAATAACTATGGATTAGGTTTTGTTAGTCATAACATTTATTAATAATTCATTGCAAACATATAGTTCTTCATGCCGGAAACAGGAATGATTTTATTCCTGGGGCAGAATTAGTGTTTTTCTCCAAGTCCAAGGGTGACTATCATGGAGAAATGAACCATAACTTGGTTTTAAATTGGTTTGAACAATCAGCTTTTAAAGTACCTGGAGAAACCATCAGTTATTGTTATGAACAGTGCGCCATATCATAATGCACTGCTGGAGAAGATCCCAACAAGCGCATCAACGAAGGCTGCAATTAAAGAAGTACTTATAGTGCATAATATAAGTTTTGAAAAAACCATGTTAAAGAATGAACTATTTCAAATTGTTAATCGGTAAATATAAATGAAATATTTAATTGTATTTTATGCAATTAACTATTTTATAAACAAGCCTGAGAAAAGATATATGGTAGATCAGATTGCCGAACTTTATGGCCATAGAGTATTACGTCTTTCTCCTTATCACTGCATATTTAATCCAATTGAGTTGATATGGGGCATTGCAAAGAATTGTTATAACAGACATTCAGGCCGAGAAGGATATTCAAACCAGAACTGTGTAGATTTATGGAAAGAATCATTGTCGACAATAACACCTTCATTTTGGATGAGCTCGATAAAACACATTGAAGAAGAAATTAACAAATGTTATTCACTTAGTGATTCACTTGAGTAGTGATTTCAAAAGTGACAGTGATTGAATGAAACATGAATGTTGGTTTATGATTCACTGCAGGCAATTACCAAGACAGGGTGATGAGGGAGAAAATTGTATTATAGAGTGTGAAAACTATATGTGCATGTGTGTTATTGTTCAGAATATATATGAACGTTCGATTAAAATGTATGAGGAGAGAAATAATACTAAGTATTTTGCAGTTATGGCAAATGCATTAAGAAGAATGCAGTAATTAAAACTAGTTTTATCAAGAAAGATGTATAGAACAAACAGTAGTAATAGAACAAGCTAAGGAGAAATACAGGAATATCAAAATGACTTTACAAGAAAACATTGCATCGAAGGAAACAAGAACTAAACGTAAAAGGTAAATATGTTCTCTAATGAAAGTAAAATACATTACTCAGGTATACAATTGTTAAAGGTGGGTTGGACCTAGATATAGGATATTTTATGTAGTGGGGGTATCCCCCACCACTGCATAAAAAACGCGAGTAGAACTCTACCTAGTGTGTGGTGTGGAAGAGTTCAATGTAAGTATAATAAAACAGCTCTAACCTATAAATTATTGTGACTGTATAATTAATTGTAATTTTAAGTTCTTCGATAATATATGCAATAGATGTACTATAAAGTTAAAATTAATAACATTCAATAACATTCATGTCTTATTATTTTATGTATATTAGAATTTTGTTATATGTCAAAGACAAAATGTGCTAAAACTCAGAGTTGGTGCCGCAAAATTGCGTCATAAATTCAGGTCACGTGTGTCATTACTGTTTTGAGTAGACTATATATGTAGTATGGCAGGAACGATGTGCTCTATTTCGAAGAACGGAAACCGGGCAGCCAAAAAATTGGTTAAAAACCAAATCAGGTTAGATAACCTTTTTAAACTTGAGAAGACGACATTTTTGTTCTGCTCAGCTTGGAGTGTTTTAGTTAATAGTTGATGATTTTGAATGATGTGGGTAAATTTGTGGATGATTTATCGCCGCGAAGTCTATTTTATGTTGTCATTCGTATCTTACCTGAGGTAACGCAAGTTTATCGAAAGTAATGGACAAGATTAAGATCGTTCTTTATTTGAAATGTTGCTTATTATAAACCTATATTTATTTATCTAATTATTAAATTTGATAGTTTAACATTTATCTATATAAAACCATAGTTTTCATTTAATCATTTTTGAGTATTTTTTTCTAAATAGTTGCTAATCATGAAATGACCAAAATTCCATTTTTAACTTCTTTTATTAATGTTTTTAGTTTAGTAACTTTGACGTCAATGAGAAAGAACAGAAAAGATGAACTTGTGAAAAGATGACCCAGTTCAAACTCTCAAAGAACTTTTAAACAGTTCAACACAGACAAGTCAACTATTTGTAGATGGTTATATATTATAAAAAAGAACGACTATTATAAGAATTCATTGAAAATGCCATTTTGAACCCTTTTAACATATCACTTTCATTATTTTCTAGGCGAAAGAAGATTTTCTGTATTTTAGTCCAGAGTTATGTGTTAGTTTACGTCTTAGTCTTACTGTGCATGTGGTGGGATCAGCAAGGTGTAGTGATCAGTAGCAAATAGTGTCCGAGCTGCTAAAAGCTAATAACGAAACCGTTATTACAGATGTGTACTGAAAAGGACTAGCAATAGTTACAAAGTCGTTGGGAAAAAGTTGTAGAAAGTAATGAAAAATATTTTGATTATTATAAATATTGTAACAATTTCTTTCAATTTTATTATTATTAATTTAATATGCCTGATAATAAAAGCTGACTATTTCGTTAAAAAATATAATAGAAAAGTAACTACTCCGCACAAGTTGGGATTTTGCCGATTTTATAACTTTTTATTTTATTAGTTCCCACTAAGTGCCGGACATTCCTAACCTTTTAAAACAAAAAATTCTTACACCGTCCGATTTCGATTCGTTAGCGTTTACGTGCCTCCTTTTCGGGCAAGCAAATTTTTTTTCTAATTATCGGAAACAGTTTAATCGACTCCCAAAGTCAGCCCCCTTGCCCCGCCCCAACGATACCGGGTCTGTATCCTCCGTCAGGCCGGTCTTCCCTTTTAATTAAAAACGTCAAAAAAATAATTACCTCCCGGAATTTAACACCCCGAGTCGAGCTCAAGACGGTGAAGGCGGCGGGGGAGTAATGACGGAGGGGGGAATATTTCCTTAAATGTTTTTCTAGCGGGTACGGCGAAAATTAAATATTCAAATTTCGGTGTTAATCCTTGATTGTTATTAGGGTGGATGCAAGGCGGGAATTAAATTTCGCTAATAAAGATGGAAGAAAAACGACGCGGATTAAAATCGCTTGTGTCTCTTTTTGCGTTATATGACTTGATTAATTTCCATTTTAATTATCTCATTTGTCTGATAGTATCGCAAACGTTAAGCATCATACGAATACGTCACGGAATAATGAATGCGGAATTTTTCTGAATGGAATAATAGAGTTAGTCTTTCTTTCTTCTGGATATATAAACTATTCAAAGTTATTTTGCACATACGGCATCTAAATTTGTTACATCAAAACGTCGCAATGTTACCACATACATTATACATTTAACAACTTGATAACGTATGTACAAAAAAACTTGAATAGTCTATATATATTCAGGATGTCAGAGACATAAACGAGTAAAATTATTAATTACATATGTATAATTCTAATACTTATTTCTCAAAATACGGTTTTTATAATATCCCTATTTTTATTGCTTTATAGGTCATTGTTTAAACATATTTTGTTACCGCTATCTGTCCTCTAGCTTATTTCGAACGTGGAAAAACTCTTATAATTGGCTATTGGTTCCATTTTAATGTTTTATTTTTGGATTTTAATCGTGATTGGCAGATACAGCGTGCTCTCAGAATAGGTGGGAAATACATGTTACCTTAAATAGGGCGACCCGGGAGGTTCATATTCATTCACGATAATGCATAACTTTCGTCGAAAAGTTTCAGTTGAGGGGACTTAGAGAAACTGAAATTAAAGCTCGACTTGGTTCATCAATTGCAATTATTGTTAATATTAAATAAATTAAAGTGTTTTATTAATTTTCAAGAAAATATAGATGAAAATGACTATGATATATATAGTAAAAATGACCATTAAAAAAGAGTAAGAAGTTTACATTATTTTACGAAACATTTTAAAGGAGGTAAAAAGAAAAATACAGCATAATATTACCTTTTTAATTATAAATTAAAGGATATAAAACAATGAACCTTAACAATGCCATAAACGTTTACTCAAGTATCACATATTTGTATATACAATACTACAAATGTATTATATATAAATACAATTTTATAACAACTTCCTTGTAGATACATTCCTTTATACTTCTCACACTAATTACTAGTTAATTAATTACAATACAATAAAAGTTACAATAGAACATTTTTCCAAATAAAGGCAAGGTTAATATATTTTATATATAATATATTTAAAGGGCTTATCCACTAAAAAAACACTACCGTATGTAATGAAATCAACGACTCAAGTACCTAAAAATTCAATGATGTTAATATTTTGTGTTTTTTACTATGTACCTTGCAATTATTTTCTTTTATTTCTTCTTAGGACTACTTTCTACTTCTTCTATGGTATTTGGCAGATTACTCTTCCTTATCAACAAATCGTACAGCTGTAGAAAGTACAATACAACCAAATAGCCACCTTTTCAAGATTAATGGTATGCAATCTTTTCCTAGACTTCACCAATGCCTATAAACTGGGATATTATTCTGTAATTCATACTAGCTACTTGTCCTTCCTTCAATATTGGGTTTTGTAGCATTCTTAACAAAGACAAAATATATACTTATATAGACAGACTCAAATTATTTTTTTGCCCGTTAATCTTCTTGCTTTATTGATACGTTTATGGGAATTACTACCTTGACGATTACTCCGATATACTTGTATATTAAGCTTCTAGACTGAAACTGAACTTCTGAAAAATTATTTAAGCGATATATTTTTTTCTTTGTCGTCCAGTGGCTTCCAACTTTCAAAGCCTTACAAGTCCTTAAAATATAGATTAGATTGTTTTACAAGTATATTATGGATCCGACAAAGATGCTGCCGAAATTCAGTGTGTATGGATATTAAAATAATTAACTTGAGGACACAGAGAAGACAGATGATCCTTTTTATCATCGGTTTTAGTTGTTCAGCAAGCTCATGGTGAAATTTTCGCATATGTCTGTTTCTTTCTCTTGCTGCTCAGCATGTCTTACTACAAACATGACATATTAATTTACTTTCACTTGAAAATTTAAGTTATTTAATTAAATTATCCTATTTGTAACAACTAAAACTAAACTTATCTTTGACTCTGCATATTTGTAATCATGTTAAAACGCTGAAATACTAAATTAAAAGGCGTTCATTTTAAGCAAAAAGGAACGTCAAAAAATAATTTTATCAAACGCTTTAATAGTTAAACATATAAATGCCCAACATTAAATGAGTGCAATACCGTTTATCACCATTTGGGATGAAGAGAATGCTTAGGGATGCATGAGGAATGCTTAGCTTACACTACTCTGCAGTGTTGCCAAATCTAAAGACAAGAACTATATTTTGTACTAAATAGTAAAAGACGTATCTATTGAATTATTATTTTTTGTTTCAAAACAAATTATTTTTCTAAAATAAATTACATCCATAAAGCAAATAGCCTAACCGTAAATTTGGCAACATCGACTTTTAGCATTTCGGCTCGTTGCGAGATTATTGCGCCGACCAGTATACGAATAGTGCCGATAGTAGTCTAATCTTTAGACAACGATGATTTTAATGTATCCTTGTTTTGTGTATGCTGTTATTATCACATATACTGTCGCTCGAGAAACGTTAATTAATACCAGAGAGGTCACACATTCATAGAGTAATATATAGAGTGTTAACTTAATACAAATAATGTAAGAATTGTTTTGCATGGTCTCAGCAGAAAGGCGCAGAGAACGTCATTTTGCTGAATTTCATTGGTTAGTTTGAATTACCATTACAGGTACCTATAATGAAAATATTTTATAAGGGGACATTTCATTGGTCGACGATTTTATCACTTGACTAACCTCTGACGTCACAGTCTACTGACCAATTAAATTTTAAATATAACCAAATTGTAATTTTTCAAAACCATTTATTAATATAAAATTCCGTACAAATAGAAATATTATATAATATCAAAAAGCTAAAACATAAGAATACATATATATATATATATAGCAAATATAATCAAAATTGTCTATAGCTCTTTCCCTTTTTTATATAATTCTAGTAGATATAGATGTATAGATGTATAGATGTGTAGAATAAGATGTATTAAAATTTCTATCTTCACTCATACTGAAAGCAAAGCAACACAGCTGAAAGCTTGTTAATATTTTACCTACTTGTTCAACACAAAAATGTTATTATTAGGCAAGTTATTATTATTTTTACAATGTTATTGCGAACATTATGGAATGGATAATTAAAACAGTAAAATCATATGATATACATCAGAATGGAGAAAACATACCAAAAAGTAATACTTTAAAGAACAGCAACAAAAAATTAAAACATGATATATTTCAAAATTACTGCTGTGCTCTTATTATGGTAAAATCGAGGGGTTAAAAAGACATCTTAGGCATCTATTAACAATATAATAAAACAAGCATGATAATCTCTTGTTTATAAAATCAAGCTTACCTTGTTGAAAAAGTTATCTCGGTTAAAGAGCCTTAAGCCAAAATATTAATTATAAGTATCCTGACCAATATACATTTGTTTTAAGTAAATGAACCCCTTCAAAATAATTAAGTTTTAAATTGATGGCATTTTACAAACAACTTTTTAAAGGTTAACAAAAACTTTTCATGTAGTATAATTACATTTACCTTAATGTTATTTTACCATTGCCTCATTTGGACACATTTTGGATTTAGAGTGTGGATAATATGTTCATAATTTCTTCTGTTATATTGCTGTAAATAATAACATATATGAAAACAAATGCTTTATATAAATAATTGTATACGTACCAGGTAAAAGCAATGCTAAGTCACACAAATCCTTAATCTTTCTAACTTGGGGTGTTCCTTCCAAGGAAAACTACGCCCGGTTTAAACAGCACAAACACTGGATACACTTTTGAGAATGAAGATACATTAAAATCGAATAATAGTGATTATATTTAAGACACAAGAATGGTAATCGTATTTTATATTAGACGCACAAAAATGTCGTCGTAAACAAACTGAAACAAGCAATGGCGTTATAGAAATGAACCAATCAAATACCTTCGTAGGCCAATTCAATTGAACCAATCAAAAAAGTGGTCTCAGAGCCGCCATTGAATGGACCACGCAAAACATTTCCCCGATTTTGCCTATTTAAGTTAAACCTCTATAATATTTACTCTATGCACACATTTCACTGATAGTTTGCTTCAGTAAAAGTGTAAAATCTGACAAGACAGAAACGTCCTAATGGCGCCAGTAACCTGGCTGAGCAATATTCGATGTCCTCTGAGTTGGTCTTTAAATATATCATTAGCCAGTCGCTAGGGTTAATACCCAGGACCGTGGTTCAAAGCCTACATTATGCGGTGGGTCCAGTTCAAATAAATTCTGGATAGTAAAAGGAGACTTAATATTTATAATATAATTTAAAGAAAATACAAAACTAGAGGTTGATCATATTGAACAGAACCTAATATAAGTCTTTCAGCAAAAATTTGACCATGAAACTTTTAACTAAAAGTTTTGTAAGTGGTGATGTATTTTGTATTTCTCTTGTTTCTTTCTATAAATTTTGACTCAAAATATAGAACTTCCGTAATAACGTAGAATACTGTTTCTCTTTGAAGCTTCATTTTTTATTTTACTCTACTACAGGTTCAATACTAAATTCTGTAGTAATCTGTATTCTGTAATCTTCTTCACTGATATCTTCTATACCATGCTTTTGGTACTATTATTTTCAATTTTTATTAACAAATTGCTGACTGCGTATTCGCGTGATGCGTTTATTCCAGAGTAGATCTATTTCAACCACGAAAAGCTTTATTGACCATCTTCCTAAATAATATTCCCGGCTCTAAAGTATATTCTAATATCCATTTTATTACGGTTGATATTCTAGAATCTTACAGAATTTTAAATTTAATATTTGTAATAACTAAAAATGAATCATTGAAATAACATTACATAACACTTGTTATAGTGGATTAACTCATAGGATGTTCTCAAATAATAACTACTTCCACAACAGCTCATTGAAGTCTTCGTTATTGTGTTTCTTACAATGAATGTATGAAAACTGTTTTAAAGTATTTCTGTACATTTTAAAGTTCTATTTGATTTAGTACTAATACTATGAAATAATTTTTAAGGATTTCCAGATATACTGCATAAATTACATTGTAAGCTAAGGTTTTTCTATTCATTAAAACATTTTACTGATGTGTAAACGATATGCGTTTAAGAGTGCTGGTAGAAAATAATAATAAAATACTAATAAATGAAAATAAACCTTCCAATTGATCTTTACCAATAATGTAATGTCTATAAAAGTATTCGAAAATAAATAATATTCTCCGCAAAATTGTAAAAGGTTTTATTACCTAGAGATAATTCAAAAAGTTTAACCAAATAAGTTTAGTAGTAGTTTAGTAGAACCATATAGTACTATTTACTTTTTTTATTATATTTTAAAATCTCCTCTATAACAACTAACTAGGATTTATCTATAGACTAGAGCTACTGGTTAACGTGGGTTCCGCAACCTCGACATTAAGCCTACCGACTGGAGGGTACCAAATTGGAGATTATCCAATTGATTCTACTCGGATTTTTTACGCTCTTGCCTTTTGTACTATCATATATATATATATATATATATATATATATATATATATATATATATATATATATATATCAAATATAAAATATTTTAGACAGTAGTTGAACTGTAGCATCTGTGCCCTGACTTGAGCAAAAAAACCCGCCGCCTAATATGTTAATATTGAAATAAAATATCGAGCTCTGATTTCAAAACCAAATCCAGAGAGAACACGACATCAAAAAAAGTAAAGAAGCGAACCGACCCGAGAAAGAAGTTGTTATATCGTTTTTTTTCTGTATATTTTTCTTTTTTGGTAGAAAACGCGGTCGAGACGGAGAATTTAAGCAATCCTTATCCCGAACGATATAATAAATGCATTCTCCTTTTTTCTCAGGAAGTGGCTCTGAAGAAATAGAAAGGTCAATAAAGAGGTTAAGCCCGCTTTCTAATCCAATTTTTCTTTGCGTAGCTTTTCCGTTGGTGAGTGATAGAGACGATGGCGGACCATTTTTATGTATTTTGTATTATGATATGTTTAAGGCGCAGTTTGAATCCCTGAGGTCTAGGTGAATGTATTTAGGATCTTTGGGGACTACACTTATTTGCTTGTAGGCATGCCTTGTTAAAATGTATTTAGTTTGTATTATATTTTATTCTTATCTACAGTTTTTTAAGAACATTCAAGGGATTTCAACATACAGGGGATAGAAAAAGTAATGTGAATAATATGTAATAGAACACGTTGTTGTATGTTGGAAACGCCGCTTCCGAGTAAATAAGGCGACGTTTATGTATTGTTCTCTGTTTAAAAAACCTGACAGATGAAGTTGGATCGCACCGGCCTTAGAAATTTTTTTTAGAAATTACTTTAAAAAAAAACGTATTAAATCACTTATAGAAACATCAGATTTTCTGTTCGGATTCAGAAATCACTCAGCAATCAGCTCAACAACAAGAACCCAGACTAACAGCGGTTGTTGGAGAGGCATTCGAAGAAAAGGAATACTGTCCTGCAATATTCTTGGACGTAGCACAAGCTTTCGAGCGAGTACGACATTTGGGACGAACCTACAAGATGAGCAAATTGTTACCCCCTATTGAACTATTGTCAACTTCTGGATTTAGAGTCTCACATAGTAAAGTTTTGGGACCATTCCTACTGTACACTGCTGATATCCCAATATTAAAAGAACTATGATACCATCAAAATATTGTCATGGCAAAATATATATAGTTGGTTAAGGCTACAGAAAAAGTACAAGTGGCAAACAAGATCTACAAATGTACTAAAAACTGAAAAATACAACTTAACAGCTCCAAATTTTGCGTTCCGGCGAATTAAGAAAAATCAAATTATATTACGTGACAGATGCTCCGTTCCTCACTCAGAATCAGCTGAATACCTCGGCATCTATCTCGGTGGTAGCTTCAATTGGAAAGATTATGTTACACGAAAAGTAGAGCAGATCAGACCCAAAATCAAACGCTACTGTGTGGTTAGTCGGAAGATTTTCCTCTTGATTTGATCCCAAAATGACTGGGATTGGTTTATCAGTTAACCATAAAGCCAATTTGGAACTATGAGGTGCAAACATTGCGTTTCACTAAAGCATTAAGCCAACTAGTAATATAACGCTGCCAAAACGAACTTCTGCGATTAATTACCAATGATTATAGCTAGGTAACCAACTAAGAAATGTACGATGACTTCAAAATCAAATGGATTTACGAAGTGATCCAAGATTTCGCCTTAAAATATGAATTTGGTTTGCTAAATCACAGAAACGTGGAAGCAATACAGCTACTAGAAAACACGCAGGAAATCAGAAAACTATATTTTGTGACGTTTAAAACAAGCAATCGGCGAAATATGTCATTTCTCAGACTTGAAAGAGGACAGATTGTTGGTGCTGCTCGGTTAACGGAAGTGATGAAAACAGCATAATGGTTGACAGCATAAACAAAATATGGTAAAATATAGGACCCAGAACCGAAAACTCACTTGTATAATAATGTTTCCACAAAAACAGTACTGCTATAGCTCAACAAAGTTAACTGCGATTTCAAACCCTTCAAAACAGAAGAAGTACTGCAATGATCATAAGTTCTGAACACTCGATGATTTCAAGAATTTGGTATGGTCCTATCAATCATCGTTTACATTGTTTCCTTAAAACAGTTGGGCTTGTGTATGGAGAACACTAAAGCCAATAATCCGGAGTGTTTGTTTCCAACAGTCGAACATGGGGAAAATTTCGTTATGATTTGATTGGTAATATCTTAGAATTCTGGTGGTCCTCTTATTCATATCACTGGCTATTTTGCTGTGAATGAATATCTTGACAACCTCAAGAATAAAGTTCTTGCTATGACTTAATAGTCGATATGGTTACATTTAATAGGTAGTGCGATTATTACAGCCAAGCACTGCCATATTCCAAGTTGATAATGCGGCTATACATATAGCAAAGAAGCTAGAGTCTTTATTTGAAGAGCATAAGCATTTTTTAAAATATCACACAGCATGGTCAGCACAATCACTAGACCTTAACATGATTATTGCAGCTATTTAAAAGCAAGTAAGTAGTGGCTCAACCTCTTCATAATAAGTAAATAAATATGTATATGTTAGGAGTTTATATTATTTTGTCCATCCCGTAACACTATTTAACACATCTTGAGGAGTTCCAAAAATATTTTGAAAAATACTCTTATACATTATTGTTATTTATTCCACCATGATGATCTCATCAATACGTCTAAACTCAAATCAGTCGTTGTTATGTACTCATATGAGTCGTAGATGCTTTTATTTTAATTTTTTTTGTAGCTTTAACGGGTGTCGTAATTTCGCGACTATAAATCGTACGGTGATGATATAAAGAGGTCGGGGACATACATAAAATGTATATATAAAGTAATAAATTAATAAATTAATAAATTAAAAACATCAAAAGGGGGCTAAAAGTATAAATAGTGTATATACAGTTTTAATATAAACATAAATACAAGACTACAAACACAACCTTAACGAAGTAGAGGTTCTATCCAGATACCACACATCAGCACCCCTACCGAAGTGGTAATGGTTATTTGGTCGCTAACACTAATCTTAGCATCGGCTAGATTCTATGGAGAAAATCGATGTCTCGTAGAAATCCAAGGAGTCTGTCTGTATATTCTCCTGTTAAGGCATTTCTAAAATTTCGCAGCCCATACTTGGTTCTAATCTGGTTGAGCTGTGTACGTGGTAGGCTAAAATAGGGTCACTGTGATAAAACTCACAGTGAGCAGGCGGGCTCGAAGACAGCTTCAGCAGATTCAAAGTTATGGCATGGTGACGAAAAGAAGAAACATGAAGAGAGGAGAAAAAATTAACTTTAACCTCAAGGAGCCTGTTGTGGTTGGCCTTCTGACCACAACGACGTTGTACCTTCGTTATTTATGAAATAAGCAACGAATGGGATAAGGTCAGTATGGACACAAACATCCGTGATAGGTAGGGGAGAGGAGTCTGCTGATTTAGTCGCACTGTCCGCGTGCTCATTTCCCGGTACACCAATGTGAGAAGGGATGCACAGTAAACTTGTCCTAATCCCATTCGAGAGCATTTCGGGAGTTGGCCAGGATTAGCCATTCTTTGAAGGATTGTGCCGTTATGTATGATAAAGGTTTGAATATCTCGAAGAATTCAGCCGCAAATACTGAACTCTCTTCCGGGAGCTTGAAACGGAATACCCGGTTGTCCACCATACTCTACCAAGCCTGCTGCGAGATTTGGAGCCATTGGTATATATGTGCTTACATATATACCAATACCATAAATTACATATAGACATAAATATATGTTTTTGAAGGGAGTAGTGGAAGTCCAAGGAGGAAAATTGGGATAGTGGGCATGGAAAGGATCTTTTTAATATTGTATCCTGTGCTACTTTTTATGTTCATAGATTTGTATTAAGCCTACTTGAAATATTCATGGTTGAAGCAACATTTTGGTTTTGAGAGTGAGCGACGCATTTCTTCAGAAATAATGTTGGATAGAATATATCAGAAATTCAGTTAGATATTTAATATCATCTTTGAAGATTGGTTCAATTCCGATACCTTATACCTTACTTTATATTCCTATATTTTCCATTGACCATAGTTATGCATTTTTGAATATGAACTTTCTCGAACATTTTTTTCTAATACATAATTTAATAACTGTTATTAAAATTTCTAAAAAAAAAAACATTGCCCATATATAATAAATTTTAAATGTACCATTAAAAATATACATATGAGAACATAATATTTGTAGATATGTTTACAGATGATGAGAATTTCTAAGTTTATAAGTTTTTTGACCAATATTTTACTTTTACTTTCGTGCCACAAATCGTAAAACGTCGACGTGTTTCGACCTTTAAAACGACGAAATTTTGAGTGGGATACATTTTTAATATCAGGATCTCATGAAAATCTGAAAAGAATATTTACGGTCTAAAGATTTTGACGGAATATTTGATTTATGAAGAGAAATTTCATTTTTTCGCAAAGCTAATTGGCATAAAGCGACTGAATCAATCTCACTTCCATATATATTCCCCTTATATTTATATAGGGCGAATCATGTGTTTATTATCGACAATTTCATTGAAATTATACCTATAAATATTTTAAAATTAGATTCAATTATGAAGGAGAGAACAACTTATCTTATGGGGCATATTACCGCAACCTGTTGGTATTAAAACTAGGGAAACATAGGCAACAACCAACTTATTTGTGCATAATTTCACGCTTATAACAAGTCAATTGAAAAGTCCCCGGCCCACCATAGTAAAACACATTTTTTGATACACTGATTGTAGCGATCTTCCAAGTTTTCGTAAGCATTTTGTGTCCTTTGCTTCTAAATAGGTCTCAGTTTCGGCGATCAACTCTTCATTCGACGAAAATTTCTTCTCAGCGAGCATTCTTTTGAGATGTGAGAACAGGAAATAGGCGCTGGGGGCCAAATCTGGAGAATACGGTGGATGAAGAAGCAATTCGAAACCCAGTTCATGGATTTTTGACAGGGTGCATTGTCTTGGTGAAGCAGCACTTTCTTTGTCTTCAAATGCGGCCGTCTTTCGGCGATTTGGTCCTTAAAACGGTCCAATGACGCTATGTAATAGTCGGTGTTGATGGTCTTTCCTTTTTCGAGGTGATCAATGAAAATTATTCCATGTGCATCCCAAAATATAGACACCATAACCTTGCCAGCCGACTGTTGCGTTTTCTCAGGCTTTGAAGCGGGTTCATCATGTGCAGTTCACTTGGATGACTGTCGATTGGACTTCGGAGTGAAATGATGGTGCCATATTTCATCCATTGTTACACATCGATGCAAAAACTGGGGTTTATTACGCTTGATCATCTTCAAATACTGCTCCGAATCATTAACTCGTCGTTGTCTTTGGTCAAAAGTGAGCTCGCGCGGCACCCACGTTGCAGAGAGCTTTCTCATACCCAAATATTCGTGAATGACATGATGTACACGTTTAGTTGATATCTTTAGAGTGTCTGTTAATTCATTCATTTTGATTTAGGGTCATTCAAAATCATTTTGGTGGATTTTTTATATGGTTTCGTCGGTAATAACCTCATTTGGATGTCCACAGCGTTCATCGTCTTCGGTGCTTATTTCACCTTCACTCATTTCTAAGCTTAGCATACCAATCATTGGTGGTTGATTTTCCTGGGGCAATGTCCGGAAACTCTGTATCAAGCCAAGTTTTTTCTTCAACTGTATTCAAAAAGCAATATTTTATCAACACGCGAAATTCCTTTTTATTCATTTTTTTCACAATAACAAAAGTTGCTTCACTCAAAATGCTATAATTCACAAATTAGTGATCCAACAGCTGTCAAATTTAAACACGCATCTTTTGAGGGTTAAAGCTAACTAAAAAACATATGAATGTAACTCTAGTAACCACGCCAAATTACGACACCAAATACAGAACAAGTAATTTCCTATACTTACAATTTTTTGTTATTTAATAGTCAATTACTGTTCTATGTACTTCATAATTATTTTGACTATATTTTCTAAGAGCTTTGTATGTATTTCTATATTATTTTAACTAATTTAAATAAAAAGTCAATCTGTGAATGATTGGTCTTCTCTGTGCAATTCTCTTTATATTATGAGATTTAAATGTCAGAAATATTTCTGTAAGGATATAATTTTCTATTAACTCCGTTAGGATTTTCTAACAAATTTGCAGTTTGTAAATCCTTTCAAATGCGTTTTAAGCAAATTAGATCTGGAATTAAATAGTTTATGTTAATATTTAAACAATATTTGTGTTATTAATATATTATCACTACATAGTATAAAACAAAGTCGCCTTTTCTGTCCCTATATCCCTATGTGCGCTTAAATCTTTAAAACTACGCAACGGATTTTGATGCGGTTTTTTTCAATAGATAGAGTGATTCAAGAGGAAGGTTTATATGTATAATATATGCATAATATACTAAGGCAACATTGCTAATTTTAGAGGTTTCTAACGTGATGTCGTAAATTAACCTATTTTTTTAGGCTTATTTAGCAATTAGCAAAAACGCTGCCTAACCCTACGAGTTAGATCAAATTAATGTACTACAGTATTGTACACCATAAAAAGGTCTACAAAAAAGTCCGCGATGGTATATGTTTATCTTTTAGGGATAACCCACATTAACCATTTTTATTGTTTACTTTTTACGTGAGAAAATGGCTTATTTACGAAGCTATTTTAAGCAATACGGCATTAATTCTTATCGAATTAAGTACCGTAAATACAGTGTGCAATTAATATAGATCAATATGGTTCCTTACAGCATGTAAATTAAACAAATATTTTCGGAGATATTACAAATTTAAAATTTGCGTTTAAAAATGTGTAATGTAATAAAAATTGTATGAATTTAGATATTCCAAAGATAGCAGGAAATCTTCATAGTAAGTATAGGGGAAGAGGAATTGTTTTACTCCAAATTTAATGCGTGCAGGCCAAGGGCAGTAATGAATGAACCAAAAATACTGGATTTTAATCATATTTTCATTGAGTGACATAGGCATATATATTTTATGCCCGTGCAAAGTCGGAGCGGGCCGCTACGTTTTTATATACAACGTTCATATTTTTTCTGTAGTGTATTTAATTTAGTATCAGCATTGCACCCGTGCGAAGCCGGGGCGGGTCGCTAGTAAAATATAAACCAGAAAATAATTTTAAAATGAAAACATAATTTTGTGAATTATTATGCGTCGTTATTGTAATTGAACTGAGATTCATTCTGATTCCATCCATATATTGTCATGTATGCGGCAGGGCTTTTAAATTTGATTCATTATAATTTTTCATATTTTACGAACCACGCCATCTTTAAATTTTGTTTTTTATTTTTTACTTCTTTTCTTGCAACTGTTTAACTTATGCATTGGTTTATATAACAGGTCCCTTTAGAGATTATCATCTACCAAATTGTATTGTTGGATAGATACCCCTTACTCCAGATGCCAAACACATAATTCTGATGCCCCATCCTCCTGATAAAGTTTAGTACGAGGTAATAGAAACCGTTGTCGTAGTACTATCATGATGACGATATCAGATCAAACTGTTGGTATTTTGTATGGTCGCAAATATTTGCTAGTCATCTTTAAAGTTTATTAAATTGTAATTGCACCTATGTGAATTCAAAAATATGGATTTCTGCATATGTAACTTAAGTAATTTAAGCTGTTCTTCAAACTGTTAGTTTTGTTGGGTTGTGTTATTTTGTTGTTTCTCATGTTTGAACTACAGCAATGATGTAAAACGTAAACTTCTCATTAATTTTGTATACTCAGAAAACCAAGTCGTTATTTATATGTTCCAAAACTTTCATTATATAGAACTAAATATCCTGTATACTTCAACATATTACATACTTTTTAAGGTAATATCATAACTCAACAAATTAACAAATTAAATTAATTTATTTTAATATTTTTTAAATAAATAATGCAAAGATATTGAAACAGAAACAGAACATGATCTGAAAACAGAATCCCGCCTCCCCCAACACCTCGCCCTACTTTAATAGAGTACCGTCATTCCGTCACTGTTGCCGTTTTTCGAAAAATTAATAACGGCGTCCCTTTTCACCACCTTCCCATCCATCACAATCCCATCCGAACTATTATCTATTCGCTCGGCTCCCAACAAGTCCATAAAATGGCGAAGATGAACGAACGTCCGACTTGACACGATCGATGATGTAAAGGGCCATCCCCCCATCTCACCAGCTGCGAGCACGAGTCGTCAAAGAAAAGAACTGTTTTTTTTCTTTTTTCCGCTTCCATTTTTTCTCTTGCCTCCTCCTCAAGGAAACCCCGAATTGTTTAATGAAAACCTTTTGTGCGGCCGGTCGTGGCAGAGAAGGATGGAAATAATTGACGGAATCGGGAGCCGTTCTTATGCAAAACAAGTCAAATGTTTCGGTTCGATTCTTTAGAATTATCTTTACTTTCTTTTCTTAAATTGCTTCGGTCAATTATACGTTTGGCAAATGGATTTTCGCCGTGTCAATGGCGTGACACCAAAGGTCCTATTTATTTAAAAAATTATTTAATGAAATTTAACATTAAAAATAATGCTTACGAGGGATGTTTGCATAATTCATAGGTATAATATTTCACTTATAATAATTTATTTAGAGTGGGAGTTATTTTTAACCGATTTAAAAAAAGGAGAAGCTCCTATTTTCGACTATATACATATATTTTATGTATGTTCACCGATTTCTCCGTCAATTGCGGACCGATTTTCAATTTTTTTTTATTCGAAAGAGTGCACTTTCGAGGTACAGGGAAATCGAGAGAAACTCTCAAATTTCAAAGACACGTACAAGGTATTCTCATATTTTTTTATCTAAAATAATCAAATATTTGAGTATAATGTTATTACTGAACTAATGTGATGCACATGAACTCCTCAACTATTAGGGGTTGTAGAGGATTTTTCTTTAAAAATTATGTGGACGTATAAACAAGAAATTGTATACTTTGAAGTTATTTAGGTAAGCTAATGATGAAAGCAGGTACCGGACCGCTCTATCCTACAGGGGATTTTGAAGAGTATTTAGTAAGGGTTTGCTTATCAAAGTCATTCAGTGTTGAAGCTGTAGAAATATTGCATGCAATTGCCTTTATGGTGTTGTGGTTAGAACGTTCAACTCACACGCGGAGGTCGCGGGTACGATTCCCGGCGGGGGCAAAGATTTTTTGTTGTTATTCTAGTTTGGTTACAACATTTGTCAATTCACCTAGACTAGGAAGCGGACACTGAGACATGAAGCATTCCTCATTTTCAATCATTATTTCTTTATTCCTATTTCTACTCGTACGGGGTGCACCTTTACATGACCTACCCATTGTAATACTTAATAAAATAAATGCGTAATTTATTGAGTAAATATCTAATGCTAAAAAGAGAAAAATAAAATATTTTAAAAAAATTTACTCGACTTCAAAAAATAAATAAGGAACTCAGTAAAAAGTAAAAGATAATCAAACTTAGAAATTTAACACACACAAAAAAACGTTTTAAAATAAAATATGTACATACTAATCTTGTAATAACTAAATAAATATAAACAAAAACATTATTTAGCTTATCTACCACACGTATTTTCTATTCTACTATATACATACAATTTAGCTTAATACCTATTTTAACTACTACCAAGTGATGAGTTTGAAGTCGATGCCGAGCCCAAGTATTAAAAAAATAATATTATAATTTTGTGTCATATACATAAAATTAAATGACGAGCAAGACAAATCAAATTTGTTGCACATATTTCATGATTTATTCATTCATTATTCCATGATTCATAATTTCTGCTCTAGAATACAAGTCTCAAATATATAGTTTTTTTTTTATAAAAGCTGTATAAACAAGGAAAGCAAAAAGCACATGTACGAAATTTCTAGGGAAATACGGTTATTATATTTTTAGTTATTGTGTTTTATGTTTTTTTTTTCTGTCACATACCGGAAAAGGAAAAGGAAACCGTAATATGCCAATTTGCGAGACCGAAAAAATTTTTGAATCTTCGGAGAATAGGTTTTTATGTTTTCCATCGAGGAAAGAAAGTTAACTACGATGCTTTACAAACCATCAAGAGTCATTGAGACGAGACGTAATCCAGGCGAACACGAAGTTGGGCCTGTTGGAAAAAGTCAAGAAGATTCTCATTACTGGCTATTTACAGTTGTACTATCTGTATTTAATTTAACCCATATAGACGATCCATCCATTGTTAATACGTAAGTATTAGTTTGTAATACAATATTTAAAACGTTTCGCTCGTTCGTCGGTAATGAAAATGCAATTATTTCATTATAATTAAATCAAGAGTCTATTGAAATATTGTTTAAGAAGAAAATGCAAGGGATGTACAATCCTTGCATTGATTCATTAACGCCCCTGTATCCACTTTTTAACAAATTAATTCTGTACTAAACTACGCAAGAACTGCAGTGTACCAATCATCACTTTTAAAATATATTTCAATTACATAAACGAAATTGAACATTAAATCCGCATCTTATGCGTGTCAGTTCATCAAACAATTCAAATTTAAATTATGAACTTTCACAATGGACACTGTAAATTCTACTCAATAACGGTTTTCGTTTCTCAGACCAACATATTTTCTCTACTGTATTAAAAAGTCAAATCTTGTTTCTAAAGAAAGGTATTTGTGGAGAATTTGGCGTTAAGGGAAACATTTGACAAGAGTGACTTTGATAAAACTTTTGACCCATATTTTTCACTGTGGAACTCTGGTATAATGACTCATTAACGAAACCGAATTCAAAATCAATTGTGCTGGAAAATATTAATGCTGTGCAAAATGTAGATTATGTGAAATTTTCTGATATTACGACAATATTTTGACTAAATGGTTTTCTGAGATTAGGACAATATTTCGACTAAATTATATAATTTATTATATGATTTTGTTTAGATTTGAAAATTTGTTGGGTTTATTGGATTTTTAAAAATTCAGAAAACTACTCTTGTTAATTTATCCAAACAAAAACTGAAGAAATGCAACCTTAGGGTTTCACAAAATATATGTCATATGCCATGTTATATCATCACTTCTTATTTTTAATATAAAATTATTACATAAAAGTATATTTTCTTTCCTACACAAATCGAAACTTATACAATTGTAATAAGTAATGAACCATGATACATAAACTACATGGAAAATGATTTTTTGCAGCCAAAGTTCAAACTGTATAGAATTGAAAGAGATTATTTAAAAAAGAGTAAATTTAAATGCCAAATTAATATTTAGTGATTATCATCAGTTCCTCGTATTAAACTTTTCATTGAAACTGTTGTGGTGAAATAAAATATTTAACTAATATAACATTTAATTAGAAATATTGCTAAACATTTAGAACTATCTATTGATAAAAAGTTTCATTTATTTGTATTTACATTGAATATTTTATGTTTGTTGTGGTTTCGAACATCAAAAAGATACGCAATATGCGTATAGCTGTTTACTTAAAATTGTTTGTACGTAGGTTAGAAATAATTTTGCAATTACTTAGAACTATAATTTATATCATTCTAATAAATGTATAAATTCTATATATAGAAACTCGTTTTATATACGTATTTATATACCTTTAACGAACGGAATTTTTAAATTATTTAATGAATTCAATTTGGTGAGTAAATTAAATTTTCTTCCGGTAAACTAATTTATATTTATTTTATTTATATGTAAGTTCTAGTTTTGACCCTTATCCGACTTTTGGCGTCTGGACCTGTGCATTAATTAAAAGGGTTTCCATATCCCCTACACGTCTGTCAGATACTCCCTCTACGCATCAAAAATTTTGAGTTATTAGGTATTACGCTTTATTATATGTTATTTTACTGTAATGTAAAGGTCCTCAAGATATACATACCTAGAAGGGTCTTTTAACTTTAAGTGAGCTATCATAACCATGTTCTAACTGTGCGTCACTAGATGACCTGAGGTATATTTTTTAATAGATATTGGCTCTAATTGTAATTTAAATAGCATGTTTCTCATCAAAGTCTATATCGATAATTGAGTTAAAATACATAAGATGTGTATATTCACATACTTTGTCCTAATAAATCGAAAAGGAAAATATAGCTACAAGTTCAATGTTACAATCATTAATTTTGTTAACAAATTAATGAACCACATTAGAATCTCCAAGTACTAAGTGTAAACATATGATGAAGTTGATTGAGGTTTGAAAACTTAACATTGTAAGGTGTTTCTCTCTGCAGATTTTTTTGAAAAAAATGAGTATACGTCTTCAACTTCATGCTTAGGAACCAGACATTATAGCATTAAAAAGACTAAGAACAAAGTGTTTACGGAGGTGTTATTACAAGCAAGAATTGTTACATATTTTTTCATCACACTGCTGTTATGATATAAAAGTCAATAGTTTAAATTTCATACTTTTTACAATAAAAGTTGTAAAAATCGAGCACTATCGTATGAAGCTTTAGAACTCTGGTTTTTGAATAATTTGCAAGATCAAGCAGCCTTGCCTGAATAATTATTTTGCGACGAAAAACAATACAAAAGTGTCTTAATTTCTTGACCCATTTACCTCAAACAGTACTATGAAACATAATAAAGTACAAACATTTATCTGGTTTTATTTTTCCATCCACCTTTTACAATTTTGTTGAGCTTTCCTTGATAATTTTACTGACAAATTAGCTGCATTCTTTGCAAATTTTGTATTTATTTCATGTCGCAGCTACGAAAATTTAAATGAAATTCAGTATTGTCTTTTTTTTCGCATTATATTTTGTTCTTATGTAAAGGTAATGTGATTTTCTTTTACATTCATTGCATTATGCTAATTCATTAAAAGTCTGTAAATAATGGATAAAAGAAAAATATCTTTGAGTGACCAAATATTATTAGTAGAGTTACGGTATTTATACATTTTTTTAACTTATGAATTGTCAGCAATGTTAAACAAAGTCAACCTTATAACATTAAATCATTACAAATACATTAGTAATGTTTCGATAGTGGATAAGAACTTAAATTCTCGAGTAATCACTAGACACGAAGAAGATAAACATTGTTGGAACGTATGATGAACAAATTGTATGTTTACCAGAAAGTGTATATTTAAAGAATGAAATATAGAAATTGTTGTTGAATTACTGTTGAATTGCTTTGCTACTTCTATCGGGCTCGAAGGACCATGTTGAATTACTTGTTTAATTCAGTAAATAATTTCCGGAACGCTGGTTCACTAAGGTCAAAAATAAATTGTTCTCAAATATCTCAGTGATTCACGAAACTGACATCAATTAGTTCCCTGGTATCTTTCTTTAAATAAAAGTAAACTGTTTCTAAATTACTTATATTACTTATGTGTACAGTTACAAAACAATGCAACACCATAAAATATCCGAACTATATTGGATCATACAGATCGATCTTATTTTACAAACTAGAATAATAATTAGTCGCGAATATTTCATGATTATTTTCATGAATACCTTATTGTGAATTGGTCGTGAATATTTGCAAACGTCTTGGTTCACCCTATTTAAGAAGGTACCACACCAAGTGATCACACACACTCTGAAACTATACGGTATCTGAAAATCACCTTATAATACCGGAACCAATGGTCCACTTATAAGGGTTTTTCTTTTCCTAAGTAAACTAGATGGCAGGTAGTGGCAATAACATATCCTGCCAGATATACCCAAAATACCGCCATGAAGCTATAAAAGGCAGTGTTATAAAAATGGTATTTTGGTAACAGTGTTTATAATTTATCTCTCTGACATCCAGAACAGTTACTAAGATCATTTTCAAAGGAATATGATTCGGATATGATGAAGGCCCTTTAAATTAAATAATTCAGGAAGGATTGTTTGGAATGGATCATTACTCGAAAAAAAAATAATGGCCTTTCACAATGTAATGTAATCAATAAACACCGAGGTCCAAGTAAAAATATATGGATAAAAGACAAGTTTTATAAGGACTGGATTATTTCTAAAGACCCCATGATGTTTTTTAAATAATTTTACATACCATGTTCTTTATCATCAAGTCAGTCATTTGCTTAAATAGGATAATCTGATTGAGCTTCAATGTGAGAGCTCCTTCCTTAAAGTGACAATCTATAATAATTACGAAACGTGGCCTAGTTTTAATCAATAAAAATGGTTCCAGATTGGCGAGTAATGCAGGTAGTTTTATTTTTTGTGGTTCCTCAAACTCAAATATGATAAGGATGGTATTGTATCCACTGAGCAAAAAGATCTATAACTATCTAAAACTGATTATTTGGTTGAAAAAAAGAAAATCAAGAAAGTCAGGTTATACTTGATTATTTTAAGAATTTTTGAAAATGGACTATTTAAAAAAAGAAGCGTACTACGCATACATGATAACTAATATTTATGACATTTATTAGGTTTGAAAATTATAAAGTATTAATTTTAGATTCAATAGAATTGCTTTACAATAGCTGCAAATGCCGGCTTGGTGGCGCAGTGGTTAACGCGACAAGACGGTCCTCCTACTGTTGCGATAGTCGGGGGTTCGAATCCTGCTGGGGCATGGATGTGCAGTGGAAAATCCGATAAGGAATAAACATCCCAGTCACGCCATTAACTAGGCTGGGTAAGATTGGATTTCTTCTTTATGCGTTAGGTTTAGTAACCGTATTATCGGCTGTTTTAGAGAAGTTTACCTATAACTTAGTATTTTATGTCTATTATTAAGGGAATATGCTTAAAAATCAGCTTTATTTCAACAGTCTACAAGCGATTTGTGCATTTACAGCGTCAGACAAGCAACTGTAATACCTTAACTGTAGTAGTTTAATATAAGTATAAATAAACAAATTTGATTGAGAACGATGAAAAAGTATACAAAAAATTAACAGTATACATAAAAAACCATCAAATAAATAAAAGATTGTTAAATTCGATATATTTATAAATAGAAGGAAAACAAATTCGATAGCAGCCAGTATAGTTTCGTATATTCCTTAAAATTAAATTTGAACACACGAACTGTACTTTTCTCTGGAACTCGTGTACTTGCTACATCAATTTATATTAAGACCCGTTCAGTTTTACGAAATACAGTAAAAAAAGCAGACGCAATTAGTATTTTTAACGTCCCAGTTATTTACAAATAGGCTTCAATAATCAATCCTTAATTTCGTGAAATATAAATGAATATAATTTGCTTTTTTTTTCTCGTCAAATGTTCGTAACCTGTTTTAAAAATAATTCTCCTAATTTATTCGCGTTTGTTATTCCACGAGTCTCTAGATAATACTGAGTTGAAATAATGATATTCATTAATACTGTTACGAACTTTTACCTTGTTTTAATGGTATATTTCAACTTCGGGGATGTTATATTGTAGATACTAGTTAATTATTATAATTAGCTTAATACAATTTTGTTTGTAGCTATTTTCGGTTAAGTTTAATCAATGTTCCTATAGCTTTGGGTGGGGTATAAATATGTTTATACATGAGTCATTCCTACATTGTTTATTCAAGTCCCAGTTATACCCATCATATTTATTGCCGATAGAAGCAAGAAACTTCTGTTTGTCGAAAAAATTGATGAGTCTAAGAGTCCCCCCATTGTTTTGTTCTTGTTGTAAGGTAGTTTTTGTTGCAAAGTTGGCACAACTGCCTTTTGTACTGATGCAGATTTTGAATTTTTTATCACCTCAGTTCAAGGGTTATTTGCAAATTTTACAATGAATAAAATTATATACCGTAGAATATGTTTTAAATATTATGGTGAGTACAGAGTCGAAAGAAGCGAACGTTTGGGGGCTGCGCGAACACCTGCATGGAGATTCGGCATGGATTTGGCGAAAATCTCACCGTTTGCTGTGATCAAAATCTATTCGTGAGTTGTTTGGTTCTTTTCGGAAAGTTACGGTCCCCATTTGATGGTTTTCAACGCTTGATTCAGAATCCTATATTATTTTGTTTATGACCATACTTTTGACAATGGCAGGCCAAATTGAAAGGTCTTGTGAATCATTTTTGGATTGTACGTGTAGTGTTCTTTTCATAAAATGCAATGTATATTGCTGAAATTATATGTACCGTTTAATCTTCTTTAAAAGAGTATCAAATTATTGTAAGTATGGTCGGTAACATAATAAACAAAGTTATGATAAGGAAGAAAATACGAATAATATTGAAATTCAACTCATGTGAAGTTTAAGGTAAGAATATAATATAAAACATGAAGAGATTTCAAACATTTACAATTCTGAAACGATTACAACATGATCTAAAATCACTAGAAGATATAATCAGTCCCAAGAGAAAAAAATATATATGTGTAAATTTCACTATGAGGTAGACATAATAAAACCTTAAATTGAGTCATCAGGCAATTCATCCGTCAATGATAGGGAGATAAATTATATAAACAGTTATGAATTTGTATTTACTGCATGACGTATTTTGTAAATATTTTATTACTATTTTGAAGGTGAAATATTTGTTAACTGGGTTTAAATTTTTTCAGACACAATGTCTAAGTTGTATGAAAAAATAATACTTTTTAAAATATTTGAGAAATATCATGGAAAAAATGAAGGAGTAATACGTTGAAACTAGTGATATATCTGCTGCCTAAAGAATAACACAGGTAAGTGACTGTTTTCTCTAAAACTACTGTGTTTAATGAGTTTTACTTTATATTTTAGGTTGAAGATATAGTTCTTTTTCGAAAGAAGCTAAGAAGCGATTGTTGCGTATAGTGCGTTTAATGGGTGGTTATTTTTACATATTGACGTGTTCGTCACATTTTAAAATGTTTGCGTTGTTCTATGAATTAAATAAAATTAGTTAGCAAAGCCAATATTTTTATGTTGTCAATAATTATTTTATATGAGATTATTATTGCGACAGAACATCTTTTCTCTCACCAGAAATATTTTTTCATATTATTTCACAATTTTTTTACTATGGAGAATATTAATAAATGTAATTCCCTTCAATGAAAGATAAGAAAAACAATTTACAATTTTGATACGTTTTTTTTGTAATTACCATTTGCAAAATAGAAATCAAAGTTAAATATTATTTCAGATTCCTGCAAGCTAAATATAAATTTTATAATAATTTTAATTTTTAATAGATTAAATATTTTAATTTTTCGAATTTTTTATGAGGTTTTTATATAATTATATGTATTATTATTAATCATTAATAGATAAAAAACACATATTTATCATTCAAATACATCTTTACTTAGACTAGAAAAGTGTTTCTATCTTGTCAATTGGTATAGTTCTTCTTTATAGTTAACTTCATTAACTTTATGTTTTCGGAATATCCATAAACATATTGTAAAAAATATAGAAAAATTAAAATGAAACTAGACTAAAATGAAAATGAATCAGTAAAAGTGCAAATTATTAGAAAAGAATTGTGATGTGTGTGTGAATATACGTATAAATGTGATTGGGTACGTGTAAAACTCCTACTAATGTAATTAAAATGATCTAAAATAAATTAATAGAAGTCTACAAAATTATTCAATAAGAATTCAATATTTCCCAGCAAATATATATTAGTATCATTATTTAATTCTCAAAATAATACGAATTTGAAGAATTCCTTTGTTTCAATCTTGACCGTCAAAATATAATGAACATCCAAACAAAATCAAACACATACATATATTTTTGAACTTTCAGTATCAGCATTTCATTCAATACAAAATACGAATTCGAATAATTTCTTTGTTTCAAGCCAGACCGTCGAAATACAATGAATACCCAAACAAAATGAAAAGGAAGCCTTTAATTAACAGTCACCTTCATTAGACGCGGAGCTTTTTCCTGGCTGGACAATATTCCGTTCTTTTCTTCCTCTCTAGCGATCTCTCTTTTCCTTCTCTCCTTTTTGCTCATTCCCTCGCCACTTATAAACAACAAATTAACCCTTGAAAAAGTTTAATTAAACGGAAACGGTCATATTAAAAGTTCTCCAATTAAAATCGTCGAACTTCTGCCGAGGGTACGTTTGAGTTGCAAATGAGCTGCGATTCCGATGCAATTGGACGAAAAAATGAGGCTGACATCATAAAAGGTTATGGGTTCAAAGTTCTGCACTAGTTGTTGTCATTCCGATAATAGTTGGTAATATAAATTATTAAAATATAGAAACCGAAATATACATAGAGGTGGAAACGTGTTAGTGGGAATTTAAAACTTTTAATTTACTTCTGTTAAAACTATTTTATTTTAACGGAAAATAGTCACATAACTTATTGAATCGACTGCGTAATAATAACAATATTATAATTTTAATATGTAGGAAACCCTTAATTCTAAACACATCTCTTATGGGACCTCAAAACCAGACGTGAATATATCATTTTTTGTAGAACAATCAGGGCCGTATCAGTCACGCTATGTATTAGGCGCTTTTTAATTGCTGAAAATGTAATGTAAATAAGGTAACCTAACTAATTTATCGTTGGTTTTAATATTTCATTGCATAAAAATTGCGAGAGATATTAAACGTATTTAAACTCTCAAAGAACCGAGAATCAAAGAATCAGATAGCTCAGCAGCTGGTGAATCAACTGTTTTCATGTGATGGGAAAGATTTAAGAGGACAAATGGCTACCACACGAATTGACTGAACATGATATTTTGAACCGTTACAAGATAGCAGACTTCTGCCTAGCAAAAAAGGAGAGTTTTATGACATATTGTGACTGGCGATGAAAGGTGAATCCACCAAAAAAATTTCAAGCAGGTGATAAGTTATAAAATGGGAAATGATATACGTGGATACACGTGGTAGTTATTTCGTTTGTACAACTTATAGTTGTTGTAAAATTGTTTTTGAATATTGTCTGTATCTTCGTCCGCCAGTTTGCTATTGAAGATTTTCGAAAAGGTACCGAAATTTCCATGGTGTTCCTCTGATTCTCCCATTTCCCAAGTTTTGGTGATTACAAATTCCAACAGCCTACGGCTAAGAAACTGAACTACTACAATCTGTCGTTCACCCTAAACTGTAAGCCTCTGTCCAAATTCCAGTAGCTTATATTAATTCACAACAACTTCAGTCCGCCTTTGGTTTCCGTACACCTTGAATACTGATGTACCATGTACATGTACCGGAAATCTACGGACTAGGGGTGTTTCTCAAAGCTTGACTGTTTTTTACTTGGAAAAATTTATGGCTCTTCTTTCTAGTCTTTGAGCACCTTCTGTGGCAATACTTTGTCGATACTTTGTCCAAACTACGGCAAGGAATACTACCAAACCCATCTTACTC
Source organism: Rhynchophorus ferrugineus (assembly GCF_030347505.1). Taxonomy (NCBI): domain Eukaryota; kingdom Metazoa; phylum Arthropoda; class Insecta; order Coleoptera; family Curculionidae; genus Rhynchophorus; species Rhynchophorus ferrugineus. The sequence goes on along the minus strand of NW_027472580.1, from coordinate 79,626,253 downwards.
GTTAATCATACAGGTAGGCCTTGTGCATGGCATATATATATATATATATATATATATATATATATATATATATATATATATACGGGCATAACGTCTGCTGAGTATGACGAGTGTGAAAATTCTACCACATTCGTCATACTCAGCAGACGCTATGCCCTGCGATTACCATTCTATTCGATAAATGAATGATGAGATCCATACAGCATGGTTTGTTTGATGATTGGATCGCCATCATGTTTCCAGAAAGATGGTAGAATGTTGCAGAAAATAATTTAAAATATTTTTAATGTAAATGTATTGTGTATAAATTTTTCTCAATCAATATAGTCTATTAATAGAGAGAAGTATTATAGAAACAAGTACTGAGTGTAACATAAACAATATTAAGTTCTATTTACATTCTAATGCTCCATTACCATTTCAATGAGTTTTTACATCTATTTTTTTAATATCAAAATTATACTAAATATATCATCATCAAAGAAAATGAATGCCAAAAGTACCTTCAAATGACCCAAAAAGGATATTCCTCTCGGCTTAAAATAGGTTTATTCATAGAATTAGTTTTAAAATTTAGCGGCCGAAAAGTTTCTGAAAATAAATCTATTCAGGTATTGAATAAATAATTATATGTAAATAATGTCAAGTTTTTTAAATAATAAAAAATATCTGTATTAGGATGATCTATATTCCAAAGATATAAGTTGAATTATAACAGTTTCTTGTAAAATACCCTCGCAGATGAAATCGAATTTCGAAAAATCGATACATTTTATCAGTCAAAATGAAAAGGAAAGTGTCCTAATAAAATTGCACTCAATCAATTTTATAATTCTTGATTATATTTTCCTTTCGAAAAGTATTCTAAAAGTAAATGGCTCTCATTCCAACTGTATTAAATTTATTTTGGGAACAGAATATGTAATTTTTTTTATTTCCTTCTTCGTATATATTCATCATCCATATTTGATATATTTTATACATATACGACTTATAAAGGTCTCATCACGATAAAATGACAAATAAAAAATTCCAAAAATATGAAGGTTTGTTCATAAAATTTCAAGTCTCTCTCTCTGACTGTCCTTTCTGAGATTTCGTTTCAGAAGCAACCTGTCTGATTATAGTTCATTATACTACTTCGTTCAAATTTTTAAATTTTAGGTTTTTTTATACTTATGGAGTCTCAGCATAACAAAACTTGATTAGTTCGTGATAATTCACTTCGATAGATGCTATTTTTTATTAAATTTAAAGTGGTTCTCTTCATAATACTTTTTGATTGTTTTTGCATACATTATTATATAGGGAGCTAAGTATTCAACAACTATATCTAGTGATGGTCCGAATGAAATGAACTGTTGATTGAAGTTTTTTGTTACATAAATTGAATTGATTTTCCTGCAAAGCTTACTGCTAGATATGATTTAGCCGAGACTGATTATAAATTTAAAGTATAATCTACAAATTATTCTTTTTCATGAGGTGGAAAGGAAAGTGTTTTTTTAATGTTAAACAGGCAGACGCCAACTACCAATCTCGTTCTTTTCGCTAATAATTGCAACACTTAATATTTTTCAGATGATAAACATCAGGTTCAGGATCATCAACAGGTTTCTGTTTACAATTAGCCTGAAACCACTAGAATGTCAGATACAGCGTACACAGTAACAGAGCATAATTAAATATTTTTATAGGTTTTTAATTTGTAATATAGCGTAGCAAAAAATTTATATTTAATAAATTAGTAAATTAAAAATTAGTCTTAGTTAAGTTACCCTGTTAAGTAACCCATTATTTATTATGTTCGATATTCGAGAATCACTGAAATACAATTTATTTTCTCTCTTCCTTGAGTAAATTACTACCCAAAGATGAGCTATTTAATTAATAATGAGAAGTGTCATTGATATAAATAAAGTAGAATAGGTTTATATGTGTTAATTTTCATCTTCCAAAACTTCAACTTTTAACTGTTGTATTTTGCTGCTCTTAAAGTTTGGTCCTTATGGATTCTACTCGTATTCGAAGTGAAACCATTAATTTAAGATGCGACAATCAGTGTACATCTGAAAAACAAATTTAGGGACGCATATTATAATGATTTAAATAAGCCTATCAAATGAAAATTGAACGAGTTCCTCACAAACTTCCATTGCGAAACTGACCTTTTGGATGGAAAATACAGCAAATAGCTCAGAAAAAGACATAGATAATAATCATAATAAAATATTTTTAACAAAAAAATGGAACCGACTTCAAAAAATAAATAAGGAACTCAATAAAAATTAAGAAATAATCAAACTTAGATTTGTAACAACAGAAAAAACATTTTAAAATAAAATATGTACATAATAATCGTTGTAATAACTAAATAAAAATAAACAGAAACTTTTTTTAACCTATCTACTACACGTATTTTATATTATACTTCATACCCACAATTTAGCTTAATACCTATCTAAATCTGTTTATCTAGTTACAATATTATTTTAACTACTACCAACTGATCACTCTGAAGTCGCTGCTGAGCAACAAATTAGATTTGTTTTGTTCATAAGTTAATTGTGTGTATATGTCACTAATTTATATTATTATTTTTGTAATGTGTGAGCGGTTCAGGCCCCGGAATCCGTTACCGAGCCTAGATGATTTGACAAATGTTCTAGCTAAACAACAATAAAAAGTTATTGTCCCCGCCGGGAATCGAACCCGCGACCTCCGTTTGGGAGATAAACGCATTATCCATTACACCATAGAAGCATTTGTCTACAGTATTTCTGCGAAGTATTATATGCTATAATTAGTGTTTAAAAAGCAGACTGAATGGCTTTTGCACTGAACGACTTTCGATTTTCCGCAACATCAGTTCAACAATAACATTATACCGAAATATCTGATTATTTTAGATAAAAAATATGTGAAAGCTTTATACGCGCCTTTGAAATTTGGGCGTCTCTCTCGACTTACCCCCTTCCCCCACCCTATCCAGTCTTGGTTTCAGAGGGACCCCGTCGGAAGTGCACTTTTTCGAATAAAAAAAGAAGAATTTTGAAAATCGGCCCACAATTGACGGACAAATATATATATATATATATATATATATATATATATATATATATATACAGCCGAACATAGAACCTCCTCCTTTTTCGAAGTTGGTTAAAGGCGCCAACTATAGTGAGATTTATGAAGAATGTTCTGAGTCCTGCGGCACCAATAGCGTATTCGTTGAGAAGTAAACAGATATTCCTCAAAAATGATGATGTTATGGATTGATGATGCTGATGAAATACACCTAGATCCTAGATAAAAAGTGCGAATTACTTCGCTTTTTGATGGATTGAAAAGTGTTTCGCTTGAAATATAAACTACTCATATTGAATCATATGACGAAGAAATACAATTGACGGAGAAATCGGTGAACATACATAAAAAAATATACAGTCGAACATAGAATCTTCTCATATTTTGAAGTTGGTTAAAAATATGACCATCTAGATGATCTATGAGTTATCTTGGTTTTAAAATATAACTGTACCACCACGAGTTCCATGTTATACATTTTGATTCATTGTATTAGACTCTTATTCGATTAATTCTGAACTCATCTGTCGAGCTTTATAAAAAGCTCGCGATATTTATAATGCTATATTTAGATTTAACTTATTAACTAATTACAAAAACATAATGTTGACGGTTCCACTTTGAATGAAACAATTGCCAAAAATAATTTTCCCCGTTTGCTTCATTCACGAAGCCTAATCAAACAAAGGAGGAGAAAACTAATTACCAGAAACAGAATGAATGAGAATAAGTCGCCCTAAGAAAGGATTATCTAATTATATTAGGATAACGTTTCCCGTTCATCCATTATTAATAAGTGAGCCGCATCTGCATAATTACTTTCGGCACAAACAGTAGTGAGATACGCCTAGATCGATATAGTGTAAGAATATTATTACCGTACTTTTAATTGTGTTGTCTTGTGTGATTAAATTTAAACGACAAAATTAATTAATTGTATTTCAGTTTAAATGGTTCTTGTTTTTTACGGTGTTTATTATGGTGTTTATTGTTTTGTTTTATACTAAGGTAAATATTAATATATAACTTTTAATATACATTGGGAGATAATCACGTTCTGTTTCTATGTTGTTTTCTTATTTTGAACCGACTTAAAAAAAGAAGGAGGTTCTTTGTTCGGCTGGATATTTTTTTAAATGTATGTTTGCCGATTTCTCCGTCATTTATGGAATTGCAAGGGGGCATACTGAAATATTACAACTATTGGATACCACCAGAACAGGACACAGACTCAAAAGAATCAAACAATCTGATCTTGTGTAGTGTTGTTAGTGAGGTGCATATATTAAAAAATACAGCAGTGACATGTATAAACATTATTTCACCAGAGACTGAGATAGGGCCGATGGGTCCTCCTAGTTATATACCTAGATTTAAGTTATCATAAAGACAAATTGTAGGTTAAACGGAAACGACTGACGAACTAACAATATATTAATTAAATAATAAAAAAAAATTATGAACCTACTTCCAAAGTTCTTTTTTCATTCCGATGAATGATGAATTCCGATGTGGTCCCATTGGAACGAAGTTAGGATCTGATGGGGGAGGGAGAAATCGAGGGAAATTCTCAAAATTTAAGGCACGTACAATATTTTCACATAATTTTTATCTAAAATAATCAGATATTGGTGTATAATGTTATTGCTGAACTGATGTTTTTGCTTTTTAAACACTAGCTGTATCATATAAGACGTTGTTGAAACGTTGTAAGCAACTGTTTCTATGTGTAATGGTGAGAACGTTGAGCTCACACGCGGAGATAGCGGATTCAATTCGCAAATGTGTAGTAATCTTTTTGTTCTAGTTTGATTGGAACATTTGTCAAATCAATTAGACTAGTTAGCGGACCCCAGTGCCTGGAACGTTCCATATATTCAATCATTGTTTCTTTATTCTTAATATTTAACAAAATAACTGCGTAATTTATTGAGTAAATATCTAACACTAAAAAAGAGAGTTTAATGTCTACATTTTTTCTTCTCAAAACATGCTAATATATCTATGATATTTTCTTAATGTATTGCACTCTTTCGCTCTTGAATGTCCATATCATAAGTTAGTGTTAAAAAACATATTTAGTGTTTCAATTATGATAAAGTACTGTCCAAAATTATCGTATACCATATGATTCAATATGAGTAGTTTATATTTCAAGCCAAACACTTTTCAATCCATCAAAAAGCGAAATAATTCGCACTTTTTATGTAGGATCTAGGTGTATTTCATCAGCATCATCAATCCATAACATCATCACTTTTGAGGAATGTCTGTTTACTTCTCAACGAATACGCTATTGGCGCCACAGGACTCAGAATATTCTTCATAAATCTCACTATAGTTGGCGCCTTTAACCAACTTCGAAAAAGGAGGAGGTTCTATGTTCGGCTGTATATATATAAACACTCCATAGCATTCCAAAAACATCAGATTTTACACTTTTGCTTAAGGACAATCAATATTAATAACAACTAAAAGTACAAATATGAACTGATCAAAATAAAAATATACAATAGATTAAATTCTTCTCAAACTGATATTTGTCTGAATATAGATATTATTAAATAAAATCGCAATTTCCTCCGACAAAAATAGAGTTAACGGCATTACGAATATCTCAAATTGCCCGAGGCTTATTAAAATATTTTAGAGCAGTTTCGAGGCCTATTTTGAAGCAAAGGACAAATCGTACTACAAAAATGGTATGTTGGTATAAAATGGTAAAAAAAGTTGGAGGGTCGCTATAAACTATATTTGAATAAAAAAAACTAATATGGCCAAAAAAATTGGTTTTACTATGGTAGGCCGGGGACTTTTCAATTGACATGTTACAAATATTTTACTGTATTTAAGAACAAACTAAGATGCTCAGATTAAAATCATAAAACCACAAAGAAGGGTTGCCTATTTCCTGTTCAAAGTGGATATTACTAGCTCTAGTAGCTATTATTTTGTTGATAATATTATATAGCCTAATTTGAACATTCTTTCTATAATAAAATGGTAGGCAGGTTAAGATAAATGTACCGTCCTTTATCCATATTATATATACATATATAGTTGTTGAATGCTTTCCGACAGACCTTCTTGGAAGCTCTATGAAGTACTCCATGAATTTTCTCCTTTTCAGATAGTTTTAATCATTATTACCGTGCCGACAGACCATGTGTCACTAATCCATTGTTTTGACTTTCTATTTGTAAAAGATTTAAAAATACACAGTGGATTAAATTCTTCTCAAACTGATATTAGTCGACAACCTAAAGAAATTACTTCTAGCAATAGATGAGGCGAGGAAATAAAATCGCAATTTTCTCCGACAGAAATAGAGTTAACGGCATTACGAATATCTCAAATTGCCCGAGGCTTATTCAATTATTTTAGAGCAGTTTTAGTCGGCTCTACTCCAAACCGTTTATTAAAAATTCCATTACAGTAATTGCTCTGGTTTAAACTCTGACGAACTGTAACAGAGCGTGATGGAAGTGACAGATTAAAGCGAACGAAATGGCCGGTCAAATTCGTTCATGTAAAACACGAAAAAAATATATTTGTTTTATGTTGACAGTTTTCATACCGTTTTGGATAATAGAGGAATTAATAAATTGACTTTACTTAACAAAATCATTATCATAAGCTAGTTTTTAAATACTTTCCGGTGTCATATAATATATATTACAATAATCCATATAATAAAGTTATAAGTTGTATTACAACAGTTTCTTATAAAGTACACTCGCAAATCAAATTAAATGTCGAAAAATTTATACATATTCAGCTAAATATATGTAAATTAATCTATAAAAAATCAAACGATAATTGGAATCAATTTGCTGGTTGAAAAAGTTTAAATTCGATCACTACAAGGAGTTAACAAGGTCAATTGAAAAGTCCCCGGCCTGACTTATAGATGGAGCTACTAGAATTAAATCCATATTTCATTTTTCATCCATTTTTTAGTTAGCCCTAAGTCTCAAAATACGCGTGTATAAATTTGACAGTTGTCGGTCCATTAGTTTGTGAATTATAGCAATTTGAAGCAACTTTTGTTTTGTGATAAAAAAATGGATAAAAACGAATTTCACGTGTTGATAAAATATTGCTCTTTGAAAAGAAAAAATACAGTTGACAGAAAAATACAAAAACTTAGCTTCATGCCGAGTTTCCGGACACTGCCCCAGTAAACTTAACCATCAAGGATTGGTGTGCTAAGTTTAGACGTGGATGACCAAAAGAGGTCATTGCCGACGAAAGCATTTAAAAAATCCACGAAATGATTTTGAATTTCGTAAATTGAAATTGAACGAAATGGCAGAAACTCTAAAGATATCAATTGAATGTGTACATCATATCATTCACGAATATTTGGGTATGAGAGAGCTCTGTGCAAAGTGGGTGCCAGACGAGTTCACTTTTGGTCAGTCAAAACTGGTCATATTGTAACAGTGCCTCTAGAATATCATAGAACAGTAAATTGTTTGTTGTTCATCATGACAATGCAAGCTCTCACACATCGGCTCAAACAAAAGACTATTTGAGTACTCAAAGCATCGAATTGATAGGTCATCCGCCGTACAATGATTAGTCCTGATTTGGCACCCAATGACTTCTTTTTGTTCACATCCGTGAAGAATAAACTGCGGGTCAACGATTTTTATCGCCCGAAGATCATGTTTCGAAGATACCCCAATCGGTATTATTATTGTATTGTTTTGGGATCGGCGCCGACTTCAAAATGATCAATTGGTAGTACTTAAAATAATATTGTAAATAGATAAGTAGGTTTAGGTAGGTATTAACCTAATTGTGTGTATATAGTGGTGGTCTCTTCCATAATACACCTTTCATATATCCTAATCCTTCATATAGGTCCCTCTCATACCTATTTTCAGCTGAACTTGAGTTGCATTTATTAACAAAAACTATAATTTTCAGATTCTCTTAACTCAATAAAGCTATCTCAAAACCTTCTCAATATTGTGTCGAATATTTTATCAAAATAAATCCATACAGTGTTCTCTCAAAGTTGATTGGACTCTATATTAATATCCCATACATCATCTTTTAGCCTTATACTTGTTATCCTTCCAGAATCTTTCAGTATCAGAACTATCGCCTTGATGGTATAATCTGAAACCTGAAATCTGAAATCTTGATCTTGAGTTTTTAACTGCTAGTTTTCATCAATAAAGACGGCTCCAATCTGGAAGCTAATAGTTCAGAGATTTTCTTTAATTTTCTTCTATAATTATTTAGTTATAATAATGTATTTGGTAACTAAAAGAAATAATCTTATCAACAAACACATCTTTCTTTTAATAACATGTCTATCAACGTTCTTTATCGGTCGTTTTTTATTCCACGTCCCACATAATGCAACATTGAAGATAAACCTTAAAAAACAGCAAAATTGCTGCCTATCCTTCCTTATTTCGACTAAACGAGGCGTTCATTTTTCTCAATTTAGGAACAAGACAAAAAAGAATATACCTCACAATAGAAATAAAAGACCAATCTATTACAACAGTCAACAAAAACATAATTGTTAATGAACATAAGAGGGTGTTTGTTTTGTGATATAAAAGGATGTTTTGCTGGATTGATTAGAAGGACGGCATAGTCTTACGATATTCTTTAAATTCCGCTCATTATATCGGTATTTTTAATTTGTATTTATGATTATTTGTTGTTTATAATTTGTTATCTATAAGAAAAAATGTTAAACCTATCAGAACAACCATATTAGTCAGGCCATTAACAATCATGAGTAAAACCAAATATATTTAGGAATGATCTGTGAATTGGTTATTCACTAGTCGTTACTCATAGTGCATGTCTCAAAGTATATGTCAAGCAATAAATTAAATCTGTATACATTCTAGTTGGTCAAAGTGATACAGTCCTTTTATTATTACGACTATTTGCGAAAAAACTATTTTTGAAAAATCGACCTTTCAAATGATGAAATTTTAAATGTGCGCTAAAACGCTCCAAATCTGCACGTGACGTAGTTGTCTTAACCGCAGTGGACGGCTTGTATGGATACAGATCTTAACTTTTACATTATTTTAATAATTTTATGTTATATTTAGATATTTAATCGTGTGCTAATAGTGTCAAAGCCCTTTCTGTAATTATACCTCGCTAAAAAAAACCCTAACAAATTGTGTACGTTCGTTCCAAGGCAAAAAAATATTGCAATTGCATTTTGAGAATCATTTTACACATAAAAACAAATAAACTATCGATATTTTTAATTTGTTTAATACGTAATATACATAACTAAGATCGTAAGTCAATAGGAAAGCGTATGGTGTTTAATTTGATGTCATTTGAGGTTAGGCCTTATTTGGTTTATTTATTGGGTATATGTGTCCCTAATAATGTTGTTCCTATTTCAGTTACCAAATGATGTATAAAATCATATTTAATATAATGTGACTAGTTTAGTGGTACAAGACTCGAATGTCAATTAGACAAAAGGAAATTGTTCCTAAATGAACTCACTGACATTCATTGTTACTGACTACTGGCTATATATTTTCAAAATACACAGACAAACCTCAGTTAAATTCAAGTCTTCAACAAGTGTCATTAAAATCATAAAATCATGGTTGGATTACGACAGGCCAATATCAAATATCCTGTTTCTTGTAAATCGATATATATAGTTATATAAATAGTTCGATGGGCTATACCTCACCAGGTTAAGGGTAAATTACACATATTTGATTGAAAATGTAGTTTTATCAAGTTTTTAGAGCCTAATATATGTGTACATGATGAGGTATTGTGATTGCAGCACGTGTAATATAAGATTATTAGACTATAATTAAAATTAACCTCCAAAATAAATATTACAAGTTAATGTCATCAAATATGTATAATTTAAAACATTGTTTAAATAAACTCGAAGTGCACTAAAAAGTTCTAATGTTGGATTACGGAAATTGATGTTAGGTAACGATGTATCAGTGACTTATAATGGCGAATTTTGAAATTTTGTGTTTGCATATCTGGTAAAATCTTAGCAATCCCACTTTTTATTTTGAAATAAATATATTTTTAATAATCTCTCTATAGCATATTATTATTATAAATCAATATTTTTATGATTCATTTGTTACAGTCATATTGGTACAAACTATATTAATCAAAATATTTTTTACACCTTTTTTCCCATCTTTCTGACAACAAGGCAATTCTGACAACCGTATTGAAAAAACGATGTTGGTTTGAGTGTAATCTAATCATAGCACCATACTGCATTAACCTGAAAAAGTGGTAATCAGAAGACGCTATGTTTAGTGACTTAACTTTCGCAAGAGGTGGCTGAGCGTTATGACGAAGCAGAATGGCTTTGTGTCTGTTACTCAATATTGCTGTTATTTTTTGCATTTTTCAATAGTTTCATGTGGTTTTAGCAGCTTGTAATATACTACATCTTCTTGATTCTAAGATATGCAAAGCAAGATTTTCCGAATATTCTGCTTCGATGTCAATGTGGATGACTACTGTGACTACATGACATGACTACAGCTTGACTCTCTATGTTCGATATTGTGGTAATATACACACTTTTTATCACTAGTCACAATACAGGAATCACATAGAAAACTCTTCGACAAACAATAAACCACATGTTAAAACTAATTAAAATGGCATATTCGACGAATTTGTGAGATAGCCACTTTTGCTTTTTTGGACGTATATCATAGCATATAAATATCAGTTCGAAAAGAACATTCTGATCGATATAAATATATCCAAATGAAATATTATTGTAGAAATATTTATATAATAATATCTTATTAAAACGTAGTGATATCAGTTTAAATTGGATGTAATAATAAATCGATTCGTTGATAAATAAGCAAATATTATATCATACAGTACGACTTGATGTTTTAATCGTGCTACGTGAAATATTTGAAAAAATGCCGAACGCACTAACGATTTACATTCGTAAAAGAGCGGTTAGTATTTAGGTTGATAGGATTTACAATTTTGAGAAAAACCGACCATTTTACACATCAAGACAAATAAACTATCGATATTTTTAATTTGTTTAATACGTAATATACATAACTAAGATCGTAAGTCAATAGGAAAAAGCGTATGATGTTTAATTTACCTCTATTTATATAGTTTCTTAATATGTTGGCAACCTGTAAGATCATTTTAACTACATAAACAAGATTTCGTCTTCAAACAGAAAAAAATCTCAATATAAGTTTGTATTTGACAGGCATCATTAAATAGGACACTTAACAAATCACAAAAAACATCAAAATTCAGTTGTTTAATTTTGAGTGAATAATAAAGCCTATTTGGACTTTAAATGGGTTAACAAGTCATCAAACCCACTAGTAAACTAAGGGTGCCAAAACAAAATTCTCTAAATAATCTTTCGCTATGTAACCAACGGTCAATAGACCATCAATCTAAATAAAAGAGATCTATGAAGTTGTCTATAATTTTTCAGCGAACATGAAACCAAAAAGGTTACCAAATCACAACTAGATGGAAGCAATATAATTACTGGGCAACGCGTAGAAAGTCATAAGATTGATTTTAATTTAAATTAGTCAAATTCAATTTTAATGGTAATGGTAATTAAATTTAATTTTAATTTCATCCACAAAAGTGTTATCCAAATATCATTATTAATTTCATACCATTTAGCAATCTATAGTCAATTCAAAGTTTTTTTAGTAATGCGTCATGGGTATTTGTGACGTCGAAATATTGAAATGTTGCCGCATCAACTTTGAGTTTTAGTTCAGTTTGGCTTTGACATACAAGAAAATTCTAATCTAAATAAAATAATTGAACAAAAATGTTATCAAATATAATTTATTTTAACATTATAGTATATCTAAAAACTACAGTTAATTATACACCCACAAAAATTGTATGTAAGAGTTAAAACCTCTTATCATTATTGCTTTCAAGAATTTTGTATACGTCTGATGGCTGGTCGCCGTCCGGTTGTCAGATGTACGTTAAATTATTCAAAATATTAGTTATAATTAGTACAAGTTATAAACCGGCAAACATTATCTACATACAGAGTGGGTGACGAATCTTGACCACCTTGATATTGGATATATTCGAGGCCAAATATACGAAATGTATAAGAACAGTAAGTACACAAATTATTTTATCGATATAAACATAATTTAATAAAGTTACTTTAGAGAAAATTGTCTGTTTGGAAAGTATTCAAAAAGAATTAGGGACATGCAGCTTTTTAGGGGATGTAAGATATCGTTTTATACACTCTTACAGGGCATAGGGTTTAAATGGTGTAAAGATAACCCTAGGAGAGGTTTAATGGAACTTCCAGACATTGCCTTAAAAAGGATTCAATTTTTAAAGGCATAAAATAAGACCAAGGAATATAGACTATGTGAATTTGTGTATCTTGATGAAACTTGAATATTTCAAAATGGTTCATTGTGGCACTCTTGGCAAGTCAGTAACAAAAAAAGTTTTAAGACAACAAAAATAGATTGAAAAAGGTAAAAGTTACAATAGCATTCGATTAGGTTCTGTTGGTCATTATATTAATTAATAATGAATTGCAGATATATTGCTGGTCGAGAAGGATATTTCATCAAAAACTGTTTGGATATGTGGAAAGAAGCTTTGTCAATTTTCGGTTTGGATGAACTTGATAAGACATACAGAGAAAGTAATTGATAAATGCTGGAATCGTGAAAATGTTTTAGACAGATTATAAATTAACAGTTTAGTGATTGACTTGGACAGTGAGTCGAAAAGTAAAAGTGACTGAAGGAAACTTTCAGGATATGTGATAATGCTGGAAATTCCTGAGACAGAGTGATGAAAGTGGAAAGAACTAAATGTATGGACATACTTAATTGAATATAACTGTAGAAAATGGTATTGTAGGGCGAGAAAGATTTGTGTGGACAGATATGATTCTAATTGTTCAAAAGTAAACATGAGCATTAGGTTAAAACGTATGAGGAGACAATGATTACTAACTGTTTTGTAGGTATGGTAAATGCATTAGACAGAATTCAGTGATTAATTTTATAAAGAACGGTGTACACAAATAGTAGCAGATGACTTGATAAGCAAAAACACCATCAAAGGAAATAAAAACTAAACGTAAAAAGGTAAATATGCTCTCGAATGGAAGTAAAATACGTTTCTCAGATATGCAATTGATAATTCGGTGGATTAGGCCTCCAGGTGGATACGACTACATAAAAAACGCGCCTAGAAACTCTACCTCATGGGTAGTGTGGAAAAGAGTTAAATGTAAACAAAACAAATCTAACCTACAAAGTATTATACCTGTGTTGTTTTAAGTCCTTCGATAATATATATGTATAACATTTTTGTTCAATTATTTTATTTAGATTAGAATTTTGTTGTATGTCAAAGCCAAACTGAACTAAAACTCAGAGTTTATGCGGAATCACTGTAATGTTTCGACGTCACAAATATCCATGACGCATTACTAAAAAAACTTTGACTATACTATATTCAATGAACTCCCTTTGTTGTGAATTGCTCTCATTGGACTTGAATTTTTTTCTGAATTGTACTTTGATATACAGATATTTATTGAGTATATTCTATAAAAAGTTTTTTGAGGTATTCAATTCCATTTATTACGGTGTGAAATTTATTTTCTTGATTTTTATGGACACCCTCAAGACTGCTTCATTTACACTTAATTCAGTTTCTACTTCACGTTTGTTAACCACGCTCACATTTTTTCAAGTATTTCACATAAAATATTGTTATATAATTGTTTCCATTTTATTATAAAACATGTAAAATTTATTACTGTATACTACCAGGCGGCGATTAACCAAATTGGAGGTAATTCCAAAATATATTTGATTACTAATTGATCACTGTAGTGACTGAAAGATTCGTTTAGGATTTTAGACTCCTGTCAATAAATATCTCAAAGCCGTAAGTATATACAACAGTTTAAACAACTTCGGAAATAATACAACTCTTTAACAGACTAATACAAATTATATCATTATAACAGTTCGGCATCTTGGTTTGCATTGGTTATCGCAGTGGTGACATTGACTTAGTTTTCTTTAGTATCGGGTTTTTTATCGAAAAAGTTGGATATTTTATATTGCAAATATGCCTTCAATAGTTCAGCCTTCTCTTGATTTGGGTCTGCAAATTATTAATTGTTGTCTGTTTTTAGGGGAGATGTATCTGTTTTTGATCTCCCTCATGTAGTGAAATATTGTTCAATAATAAAATGTGTTGTTTTATACATTACCGTACAATTGATGACAAATAAAATCACGAACTTCCCCTAAGGTTTTAATAATAAATCAAATGTAAAATATTGAAATTTAATTATATAAACGAAAACATATTAAATAAGCAATTACTAATGTATATGCAGATGGAGGATTTCGTATCATCATAACGAAACTGTAGCGATAACATAACCATAAGAAAAACAATAACAACGAAACTGACAAGCTTAATTCCTTAACGTTCAATTCGCTGTACAACTCTCGACGTATCCTTGTTGTTTTCAGTGTCGTCGAATATTAGAACGGAAGACGAAACTAGAACGGCTCGCCTCCAGCTGCTCTGCGGTCGTCTTAACCTCTGATTTCGCTCGGGGAAGACCTTTGTCATAAAGGATCAAGCATCAAAGAACGCCCCAACTAACAACCAGCTTTTGATGTGCAGATATTGTTATGTCAGTAAATAGGAGTTAGATATACTAAAATTAATATTAACTAAAATATAATAATCACATAATTATAAAATATAATATATATACATTAGTGTTAGGAACTATCGACTGAAATTGCCTATCGACTGTTTAGTAATTAACTACTTTTTATTATAGACTGTTTTTAGTAGCAATTTTTGGTTCTACTTTTTCATTCGACTGATTCGTTCTGCCTCTGTCATCCTAGCCGCGACCTTGACAAAAATGTACCCAATTTATGCTTACATAGATTTATATGTAATAGTTTTATGATATTTTTGGTAGTTTGCTTATAAATAACAATATATTGTATTATTAATGTTATAGCATTTTGGTACGATATTTTTCAAGATTGTTAATGCAATATGGTAAAAAGATTAAAATTGGAAATGATAAATAGTAAAATATTTTGATTGTTTTTATAGCAATAATAGGTAATATTTCGATTACTCTCTGGATTTTTCCGTCCAATAGTGAATAAAGCCTTTCAATTCAATCAGATAATATTTAATTATGTCATGGATTAGTTTTTCTTTCTATGTTTACATATGTTCCTTTTTACAGATCCATAGAACATTCAAATATAGAAGTAAGTCTAGTTCGTTTAAAATTAAATTATAAGCTGCATGGTATGTATTATTATTATAAAAATATTCGGTAATTAATTTTTTCCTTGTCTTTTTTAAAGTTAGTTCGCGAAGGAATTTATACATCTCCGTCTCGCTTATACTACAGTTGGAAAATATAACCACATATAAAATCAACTGCCCCAAGCAATGATCTCCCTGCTTTCCTCTCTCACAATTTATACAGGAAAGGATTCATACATCTTCATCTGACATCACGAATTGAAAAACAATCGAACCGTGCATTTGACTGAAAATAGTAATTACTATTTTCCGGGTTTGTGGAGGTTTTTGAATAAAATACGTCCTGGAGGTTCAAAAGGTTCGAAAATATTGAATATTGCTCAAACTATCAGAAAGCTTTTAAACAACTTAGAATTCCAAGTTAGGACACCTTAGGACTCCAGAGTATTCGCTAGACATAACGCCTTCTGTAAAAATACTATAGAAGTGTGAAAATGCATCATTGATAGATCTAACCGACATGTTTCTTTCCATACAGTATCGCCATACTGCTAGAAAGATGGAAAACGGTTATAGGAAACTATGGAAAATGTATTGATTAATATGTATGGTACCAATTTCTCTCAATAAATACTTTTTTAAAACGAAAAAATTATCAGAATACATGCAAGCATATAATATATAATAAATTATATTTTTTTAAATATTGTATCATAGATGTATTTTATAGAACAATATTTGTTTATTTATGTCTTTAATATATCTTTTATACATGAAATATTGTTTAAACAACATGGGGCAAAAGGCTCACTACCAGTGACGCAATTTCCATTGAGTGGCAATAATGGTAACAATTATTTTCAATAAATAATGTCACTATTTCTGGTCGTTCTTGTGGCGTATATTTATCCATAATAAAATTTGGACGTCTACACAACAAAATTGTTAAAGTGAAACTGAGTTAAATTTCACTTAACCAAAATGGCGCACAATCAAAATGGTAGCGGGACTTTTACCCCACCTTATTTATTTATATATATGCAATACTCCTAGGGCCATGTCTTTGAGAATAAGTCAAGTACAATTAATTTCTAGTTAACTTCTTTTGTGCAGTAAATGATATTTCGTACTAAGGAAACTGCTATTCCTATTCGTGTTGAGAAATCTCATTAATTAATAGTAATCTGAATGAGAACTTTTTATTGCTAAATTATATCTCTCTTCAGTCAAGGTAATTAGCGATATTTGTACAATACTTCTAGATAATTAATTACTATTAATTATTCTCAACTTTTGATCAGGCCGGTCATTTTCCAAGAAGAAGTTATTGTATTTCCGTCAAAAATTAAGTCGTTGCTATTAATATTAAGGGTATTAATTTTTATATATTTATTAATTTTACGGATATCTTCTTCAAGTTTAAAAGTTTTTATTAAAATATATTTTTGCAATAATTTCTACACATGACTGAAAATATAACGCAATCTGGCAGGTTACTGGAAGAAGTATACGGTTATATTGAATAAGATATATTTGTCATATATTTCAGGGATAATGATGAAATCATTAAAATTATATTTTTCGTAATAGATTATTGAGCTTATTGTCCACTTACACAGAAAATACAGACATGTACACTTATAGAGTAGTATATCTAAGTACAATAATAAACAGTATTTTCTTTTAAATATGTAAGGCACATATAGCTGTAACATAAATTATCAATTTAGTTAAACAAATAAATATAGTCGAAGCTCTAAAACTAGATATTTGAGTGAGTATTTGATATTTTATATCAAATTTACGGAAACAGCACTTTTATGTTTGGGGAAAACTTTTTTAACGCTTTTTTATTCGATACGTTAATATATAAAAAAAGTTTAAATTGACTGTAAAATTTTTTTTACAATATATGGTGAAACCCGACAAAGTTCAAGTTCATTTTTGTATCCATAAAACAAAACTTTATATATTTAACAAAAGGAAGGGTTGTTAAGCTTGTAAAATGAAATATATTAGAAATCGACCTAGAAATTGAAAATTTATAAATGTTCGACAAATCGAACGCTTCATATTCGATCACCATCATCACCATCGTTACCATCATAGCCAATGGCCGGCAATCTTGTACGTTCCAAATGTGTTTCTTCAAGTTCTATTTTATCAACGTAATCCCCATCAAGAGCCTCACAATCATTCCAGCGCCGCTCTAACATTTCAATACCACTTTTGTAGAACTATTTATCTTTTACCTCAAAATACTCCACTCATATGACGATCGTTTTGATTCGGGAGTGAAGTGATGGATCCATGTTTCATCCATTGTCACATATCGATGCAAAAATTCGCTGGTCCCTGTGTCACCTTGCTTTACTTCAGTCTACCTCCGCGAATTTGCTAACTTAGCCGCATTATCCGCGCGTCCTTTTCCCATTATGCCAAAGTGAGAAGTGATCCACATTAAAGTTATCTTGTAGACATTCAGATAGATGGTACGGATTATTGGCAGGATTATTTGATTACTGAATCGGTAACCAGGGGATGGTTGAGTTTCTGAGTGAGGAAATATTCGAGGATATGTCGGTATCGGTAAGGATTACCGTTACCGTTAGATTAATTCTTTGAAAGATTCTATTGTAATTTAGGAGAAAGCTTTGAGTATTGCGAAGAGTTAAGCGATCAATATTGAATCTTGGTCAGGGTACTTGAAGCGGAATTCCCGGTTGTCCACTACAAATGCGCTGCACTGCGAGATTTAGAGTCATTAGCATATATATGCTTGCTGATGGGAAAGGTTAGAGAAATTTGAAGAACTTGGACCGAATAAAGACAATGTTCCCTCTTACAGTACATGATTTAATTTAATTCAAAGAAAATGGTTGTTGGAAATCATTAAATGATAATAATTAATAAATCAATAAAAATATGTCAGTCAACTTTGTAAGATGAACAATTGCACAATTTTTTCGTTTTTTTTTTTACAAAATAGGCTTATTACCTCGCAATTATAATTATTTATATTTAAGAAAATGTCTTAATTTTAAATTTAGGTAAAATATAATATACTTTGGGTCTGCATAATTTAGAGGTCTTAACGTCTTTAGAGGTCTAAATTTAACTGTTTTTCATAATATTTGTAATAATTCGGAAAATAATTATGACTAGAAACAATACAATTTCCTGCTGCATCGAATGTTTGGTTAGACTGGATAATTGTAGGTACTATTGACCGG
The DNA here is from genome assembly GCF_030347505.1 of Rhynchophorus ferrugineus. Classification (NCBI taxonomy): domain Eukaryota; kingdom Metazoa; phylum Arthropoda; class Insecta; order Coleoptera; family Curculionidae; genus Rhynchophorus; species Rhynchophorus ferrugineus. Next base: position 79,607,603 of record NW_027472580.1, on the reverse strand, counting down.
TACCGTGGAACAAGGTAACCACATGGCTAACAAAAGGCATGCCACGTCGGCTTGTTGTTCGAGGGCATCGGGTTATGGAAGTACCAGTGGTAAACGACGGGTGTAAGATATTGAACCTGGTGGAAAATCCTTAATTCTCACAACACACTCATTATAAAATTCCAAAAGCAGGAATCGTGAAATATCTAAGCATTTTTAAGTTTTCTCAGCGCACATATTGAATTTTCTCATAAGAAAGTCTAGCTAATAGTATTCCCCGTAGTTCCGATAATTTGAACGAATCGGGGTACAGGAAAAGTTTCTTGAAACAACCTTCTCAGCAACCACCATAAACCCTAGGGAAGAACATCAGCAATAACAAGACGATGAATCTACAGTGAAAACCAAAATTATCCAAGAAATATCGAGAAGATTCAAGGAGGAGAAGAGTAATACAGAACTAAAATTATCCAAAAGATTATCGGGAAGAGTTAACCAGAAAACAGAAATAAGAAGAAGAGAACAACATAATTAGACAGAATTAAGAACAAAGGATAATTCATAATAGTTAAGAAGTGTCCAGAGTAAGAACAGTTAATTGCCAAGAGTATGAAGAGAATAATCAAGAACAGTTAAGTCAGAGTATTGAGATCAGTACAGTAAAATTATTGTGTCGTGTATATAAACAAAACTTGGGTCCGATAAGGGAATTAGTATTATGCCAAACAAAACAGACAATTAGTAAATCATTCCCATCCAATTCGTAATTCCTTTCACTACTACGTATCGATTTAACATGTTTCATTTCAAATAATTTGCATGTTATTCATTTAAATAAACAAACTCGTCTTTGTGCATACATTTACGCAAAACATTGAGAAAATAAATTGTATATTATTTGCAACATAGTTTTTTTCTCCTTAACAACTCAATACTTATAAAGAATATTATATTATCCATTGTAGCCACCTTGAAACTAATCGGTTCTTGTTTCTGTCAACAAGTAATCTAAGAATGTTAAATATCTTTGAAGGCAGCAAATGTGTGCGCTTAGCTAGTATGTCTGTATCATCAGAAAGAATTTGTAACCCCGCGTAATATTCAAAAGTTCCAGCCTCTCCAAATATAGACGTGTAACAATCGACTATCCAAAGAGTCTTCAGAGAGAATTCTGTCACATATTTTCTTTTTGAAGTCTATTTTATGCTCCAGCATGATGTTAATCCTTATTAAAAATACAATATGGAAATTACAGTGGCTTCCTCAAAAGTTTCTATGAATACATAGATGAGAATTATAGTATTATCAGCTTCAAAAAGCAAATACAAACAATTGTAGCATCAAAAACTGCGACATGACGTATTCGGCGGCAGTATGTAACAGGTCAATTGAAAAGTCCCCGGCCTGACACATAGTTGGCGCTACTATAATTAAATCCATATGGTTTGTAGTTAGCCCTAACCCTCAAAAGATGGGTGTGTGTAAATTTGACAACTGTAGGATCATTATTTTGTGAATTATAGCATTTTGAGTGAAGCAACTTTTGTTATTGTGAAAAAAATGGATAAAAATGAAATTTGTGTGTTGATAAAATATTGCTTTTTGAAAGGAAAAATACAGTTGAAATAAAAACTTGGCTTGATACCGAGTTTCCGGACACTGCCCCAGAAAAATCAACCATCAAGGATTGGTATGTTAAGTTTAGACGTATTGAAATCGGCACCAAAGACGGTGAACGCAGTGGACGCCCAAACGAAGTTGTTACCGACGAAAGCATTTAAAAAATCCACAAAATGATTTTAAATAACCGTAAATTGAAATTGAATAAAATATGTTAGCAGACACTTTAAAAATATCAACTGAACGTGTACATCATATCATTTACGAATATTTGGGTATGAGAAAGCTCTGTGCAAATGGGGTGACGCGCGAGCTCACATTTAAACAACAACAACGACGAGTTGATGATTCGGAACAGTGTTTGAAGATGACCCAGCATAATAAAGCGAGTTTTGCGTCGCTATGTGACAATGGATGAAACATGGCTCCATCATTTCACTCCGAAGTCCAATCGACAGTCATTCGAGTGGACTGCACGATGAACACGCTCCAAAGCGTGGGAAAACGCAACAGTCGGCTGGCAAGGTTATGGCGTTTGCATTTTGAGATGCGCATGGAATAATTTTCATTGAATGCCTTAAAAAAATCAACATCAACAGCTACTAATACATAGCGTTATTGGACCGTTTGAAGGACGAAATCGCCGAAAAACGGCCGCATTTGAAGGAAAAGAAAGTGCTGCTTCACCAAAACAATGTACCGTGTCACAAATCAGTGAAAAGGATGGCAAAAATCCATGAATGGACTTCGAATTGGTTCCTCATCCACTGCATTCTCCAGATCTGGTCCACAGCAACTATTTCCTGTTTTCAGATATCAAGAGAATGCTCGCTGGGAAGAAATGTTCATCAAATGAAGAGGTGATCGCCGAAACTGAGGCCTATTTTGAAGCAAAGGACAAATCGTCAAATCGAAAATCTACAAAAATGGTATCGAAAAGTTGGAGGATCGCTATAATCAGTGTATCGCCCTTGAAGGGAATTATGTTGAATAAAAAAAACTAATTTTGCCAATAAAATTGTTTTACTATGTTGGGCCGGGGACTTTTCAATTGCCCTGTTAAGCCTGAGTATTTACTAATTATTGTCAGTAGAAATATAATTTGAAAAGTATATAAACTATCACTATTTACACCAACATTGATTTGGATTAATGTAGATGCTGCAAATGATAACATCCTTGTCAGTTACATATTATATATTAAAATATCTTTATTTATGTAAGATAGTAAATAGTTTATTTAAAAAATCAATCACACCTTGAACATTTTCGCGAACACTGTTAATCCTGCCGCCCCTTAACTACTACTTTACACTTCTCGTATATTTATTTATGCGTAACGACAATTTAAAAGCGGTTCTATTTTCGATATCATTCAAAATATATCCAACATACATCAATAGCCGAATGTTTTTTCAACAAATTACTTTTATCGCACCAAACAGAAATTAATCCGACTGTTTCGCGAGTACCGATCCACTATGCGAACATTTTAATTAGAACTTAATCCGTTCGACGATAGTATTGATACAGATTTTATCAAAAGCCTATGTTTATTCGAATATATTTATGTATATATAAAAAATCGAACCGTTGAAAATTCGCTATCCAACCGTAGAATGGAGTTTCGATTGAATTCGACGTCGGACCCGGGATTTGGTTGGATATTTTTCGATGTGATTTTACGTAGTGATTTACATTTCATTTTAGACAGAATACAAAAGTTTTAAAACTTTTTAAAGCTCTTTATGCGGCTGAGTATTCAATAGATATATAAAATGAACTAAATGATTTTAATGTAAAGGCTTGTTGTGAATGTTACTGATTTATTAGAACTTAATTTTTATACCAAATATATAAAAGCACAATATAATAATAGCGCCAAGTTATAATTACGGATGTTCTATTTTCAAAGCTCATATAAATTATACAGCTTTTATCTGTCCATGTCAGTTTTGGGTTATATTTGGTCTCTTTTTCACCAACTAGGATTTATTGGAACTGGATCTACTTAAGGTGTTGAGTCTCCTGTTGTTTAGTAACAATATCCCTGAACAGTATCCCTGAGTTGAGTCGTCTTTACATAACATCATTGCATGATTAAGATGGTTTCATGTCGGATTATACATTATTATTTAGAGAGTCGCAAGTGATCAAGGATATCTACTGAATATCTGATAATGAAAAAATCTGTTACTCACACCCATTAAGCACTTATTAATTAGAAATATATGATTATACTTTCAACGTTCTAAATGTGGTGACTGGTCTGTTAGCGACAAAGAGTAACCTGGAGGAACAAAAAGCTTGAACAAATGTTTCAATAAGATATAATATATGATCATTGCCAAATCAATACCGGTCTTTGGACAGTGTATTATCACATTTCAACAAAAATGGAAACTAGTTGTACTATATTGTACCATTTTTTCTCGATAACTGCTTTTTTAAAGTAAGAAAATTAACACTTGCAAGCCTCTAATACATTCAAAAAACAACTGAAGCACTGCGCTATAAACCCGGTTTCAAGTCAACGAATAAACTTACTGAGAGCCGGCTTCGTTGGCGCAGTAGTCAAGTCGACAGACCAGTCCTACTACTGTTGCGATAGTTGCTAGTTCGAATTTTGCTAGGGCTTGGGTTTCCTTATGTTTGTGATTGTAATTTTAAATGTCCTTATAGGCAAGAGCGGAAAATTCAACAAAGAATAACCATCACAGCCACGCCAGTAACCAGGCTGGGTAAAACCGGATGTCTAGCATGATCTCCAAATTGGTCACACGCCAATCGGTAGACTGAGGACCGCGGTTCGGAGCCCACGTTAAACTGTAAGTCCAGTCCAAATAAACCCTCGTTGGCAAAAAAGAAGACTTTAAAATATTTAAAAAATCATATTAAAATAGAAAAATGGTAATTCCTTCAAAGAGGGGATAATATTTGGAATCGGCCTTAAAGAATCGCGTAGCAACACTGGTGTTAACTACAGGTTATACATAAAAAAAAATTTGGTAGTATACTGAAGTAAAGCTAACCCTCTTTTAACCGCTGCTAGCCCTGAAAACCCCCAAAGTGGCGAAAAAAAGCAATAGAATTTATTGTATGTCGTCATCTGACAAGTTATAAAAGGAAGAATGTTTCAAAATTAATAAATTTGATGCTGAATAATTATTAACACTAAAATGTAGTTGCCAGGAGGGCTGAATAATATGTAGATGAGCAAACTAATAGGGTGGTGAAAAAAACCAACAAGATACGTAAAGAAGAAACTTATATATACAGAAAATATATTACAGCTAATTATGTTTTGGTAATATTGTTGAAATATATTATGATAATATAGGCTCCACGTTTATAAACTGTAGAAAAAAGAATGGCTAACATTGATCGTATTTTTATTTTAATTCTATATTCCAAAGGATGAAAAATTGAGAAAATGAAAATTCCAGAGATCCAATTTCGTTATATTTTATATTTTACTTCTGAATAACGAAAAATGCGATACAGCCTCGTCAAAAATTGTATGTAAGCATACGGTAAGCATTTAAGTAGACGTCAGTATCAGATTAGAAATGTTCGTTTTTATTTCAGAAATTTCGATATCAAATCTGAACCTCGGCCTGACCTATTATTGGAAAAGTAACTTTAATTCCTAAACATATCGAGATAGACTGACATATTTCATCTCACTACATCAAAGCAGAGTCATATATCAACTATAAAACAGTTTGAGTCCTTTAAATTGAATTTAGTAGCCAAAAAAGTTCGATACTTGGATTCTACATAAATTAAGTGATAATTTTAATGGGTTTAGTTTCAATTTATTATTAATCAATTTTCATCGCTTAATTTGTCAATTAGTTTTGCAATTTAAACTGCTCCAACTATTCAGATCGTAGATCGATGTATTCAACCGTCCATCATCACTGACATCATGTATGAACGTCACAAACGAACGCCATACGCGCTTCGCCGAATTTAACCACATGCGACACTACAATTTTAACATTCAATTCAATAATATTTACACTGCCCAACGAATGAGACATTTATTAACCAACGTATACAAAGAACGATGTGTATATATAATAAATCCTATCGTAAGCAGATGTTTTTTAGAGTTATTATTCGTACGCAATATATGCGAAGAAAAAAAAATGGCGATAAGTTTTGGTTCGTAATTTATATTATAAATACCTATACTGTCTTCGGGAGTTTCCCAGATCTCAGAAGTGGGATTCTACATTTATTAATGTTGTTAAGTAAATGTACCATCTTTGTGTAAAAGCGAGTTTTATTTGCTTATATTTTACGGTATTTTTTTCTTAAAACACAAACAAAGATATGTACCATTGAAGGAAATCATAAGTCCGAATATTTATCGTAGTTAAAAGAGTGAGTAATAGAGTAATAAAGTGAGTTTGTTCATAGAGTATTCTAGTTTTCTGTTTTTAATACCATTTATTATTTTCTAGTATTTATTTCTCGTATCTGCGTATATTCCCCATATTTCTTAAATTACGGCAAATTAAAGATAATAATTGTATGGTTATAACTGTAACTATGAATGATAAGAAGTAATGAAAACAGCAACTAATGCTAAAGTGGTCAAAGTTACTGATGTGTAGTTATGATCTACAGATATTCCTGAATATCATCGAATATGGTTTCTGCTGATCTTGGTGATAGCGTATCTAGCGTGTGGCCTTTGGCTTTTTTCCTTGTGCGCATTGTACATTCATCATAGCTGAAGATGGAGAAACGAGTGCGTAATAGCAAGAGTATTGCTTATTTATTTGAGATCGTATCTTAATCCCAGCGAGGCCTACTAACCTTAGTGGCAGGATCTTGCCCATTTGCTTTCCTTGATCTCATTACACATCCATTATTGTTAATGTTAGGGCATAAGCTGATACATGGTACGTTGCCTTCCATTCGTACCGTGTGCACATGTCATACTTCACTCTAACATAGTTTATCATTAGTATCAGTTATCATTAATATCAGTGACTATTGTCACTTATGTTATGATTATTCGTCAATGTTAGTGACTACTATAGACTAAGATTGTTGTTAACCATCCTAGTTATTCCATCACTGCTTTTAATTACCATTGTCATCGTCTGTTACTGAAATTATCAATACCATCCATTATCAGTACTTCTTTGCACATTTATTTATCGATACTATTACTTATCAGTACTATGATCAGCCAGCATAATTAATTACCCGTACTTTTAGCTGCCAGTATATAACTGTCAGTACCGTTATATTTCAATCATAGAATAATGAAACTTAGAAGCGCATCTCCTATGTTAAAATTGGTTCTATATTACGCTCGGAATCCTCGTGTGATGGCGCTTACGCATGCGCCGTATGACAGTTAGTTACAGCGGGAAATTTAAAAATCTATAGTAAAAACTTTTAGCGGGAAATTAAAAAAAAATTATTTTAATTTTACTGGGAAAATAAAATAATAAACATATTTAAATATATTTTATTGATATATTACAGATACATTAATTTTCCTTGGCCATAAAGACATTGATATAATCATAGAGATATTTCAACTACCCAACACACGTAATCCACTGATATTATCTTCTCTCTAATATTTAAAACAAACATTAAACTAAAATAATATAACTATTAATGGTTCTGTTGTATTATTTTTTAGAATCAACTAAATTAACAACCTACCTAAATTGAGGTACATTTTATCAAATATGACAACTGCAGTTCACTCTATACAGTCAGGTTTGTGAACTAACGACCAAAATTAGAGGTTACTACTCCAGCAGCAAAAAGGAATCTTATTCAGTATCTGCATTAATGTTCTTCTAGAAGGCAAGCAGAATATCTTCGATAACAGTTTATATCATTTTCCACTGTATTTCAATAAGGATAAAGCCATTAGTTTTTCATCCAACTTGAAACGAAACTGATGGGACAGGCTGAATTATCTGTAAATGAACATATAAATTTCAAGTTAGAACCTCCATTCTGCACTAATAAACATAAGTTTCTTATTATTTACTTACTTCTGGGTCTTGTTGGGGTAGTAGAATCTCCTATATATCTATCAGCCTCAAAAACTTATGTGATTTAATATTGCCATTGGGGGCATATGTTCGTTGTCTTGTAGTAAAGGTAAATAATCTCAATAAATATTGCTTAATTATTTCAATGCAATAAATCATTATTATTTAACAAAATTCTTACATTTAAATTACTAGTAGGAATTATATCTTGTTTCAACCATGGCTTTCCACATTTTGGTCTACAGTCTTCATCTTTAAAATGATTACAAACTTTCCTGGACCTACATAGGAGATAAGAAGAGATCCCCTTAATGTTTTCTTTTTATTACACTAATAAATTAAAATACACAGAATAATCTAAAGTAATTGTCAAATATATATAAAAACACATACCGAAAAACTTGACGTAAATAAACTATACAAATTATATCACCTAAAAATGGTCATTAACTGCTTAGGTTAAAGTTATTAATACCGAGGCCGAACGAGAGAGAGAGACACATATTGCTGTTGCATTTTTCATTTTCATTTGGCAGCGTAACGGGGATTCCGAAAAGCTTAAACGTGGGAGCCGATTTTTCCATATAACTTTCACTTCTAAATTTTTTTATTCTATGATTTCAATATTACCTAACTTTAGATGTATATGTCGTGATTCCGATTCCTTCCATTATATTTCACATATATTTTTAATTTCACCTTTTTCATTTATTTATGGTTGGTTGCTCTGAAAACATAATGAAAACGTATGTTTTCAGAACTGCCACCCGATCACCTCGACACTAACATCTCGCACGCTTATTTGCTTTATTTAGTTTGCCATTTATTGTGTAAGTAGTTGCTATTTCATTTATTTTGATATTGTTTAAATTGTTTTTTTTTTCGATTGCCCATATCTCGGAAACTATAAGAGATAATGCAATTTGGCAATCGGCAACGTAATCAGCATGCCGAATATTACTTGGAATGTGAATTGGAACGAAATCGCTAATTCATAAGATCATTTTACAATTTTGGCCCAAGTTGGAAACAGATCCTAAGGTGTAAAATTTCGATTGCCCATATCTCGGAAACTATAAGAGATAATGCAATTTGACAATCGGCAACATAATTAGCATGCCGAATATTACTTGGAATGTGAATTGGAACGAAATCGCTAATTCATAAGATCATTTTACAATTTTGGCCCAAGTTGAAAACAGAGCCTAAGGTGTAAAATTGCGATTGCCCATATCTCGGAAACTATAAGAGATAATGCAATTTGACAATCGGCAACGTAATTAGCATGCCGAATATTACTTGGAATGTGAATTGGAACGAAATCGCTAATTCATAAGATCATTTTACAATTTTGGCCCAAGTTGAAAACAGAGCCTAAGGTGTAAAATTGCGATTGCCCATATCTCGGAAACTATAAGAGATAATGCAATTTGACAATCGGCAACGTAATTAGCATGCCGAATATTACTTGGAATGTGAATTGGAACGAAATCGCTAATTCATAAGATCATTTTACAATTTTGGCCCAAGTTGAAAACAGAGCCTAAGGTGTAAAATTTCGATTGCCCATATCTCGGAAACTATAAGAGATAATTAAATTTGGCAATCGGCAACGTAATTAGCATGCTGAATATTACTTGGAATGTGAATTGGAAAGAAATCGCTAACTCATAAGACCATTTTACAATTTTGGCCCAAGTTAGAAGCAGAGCCAAAATTGTAATATTTCGATAGTCCATATCTCGAAAACTATACAATAAACTGTTTTTATTTATTTAAGACATTAAATTGTTTTATATAATTTATTAAATATAATTTGTATGTTACGCCAAGGGTTTAAAAACAACCCTTGGACAGTATGGTTTTACATAAAAGATGTCATGCATATAATATTAAAGATAATATTAATTTAATATTGGTACATAGAATATTGCGAATAAGCTCTATGTGTACATTATACTCGTGTATATAATGTATTATTTTAAAGCATTGTGGACTTGGAGAAAGTTATAATTGCAACTGTTTACACGTTAGATTTATTTAACTTGTTTGTTCTTCACCATTTCCTCCTTCATAAACTTTGAAGTTACCAATGCCTCTCCGTAATTTATTGGTTTTCTTCTCCAAACTTTTCTCCAGTTTAAAGTATACAGTATTTTGTACTGTTTATATCGATTGTGTATTTAAAATAGACTGAAATTTTATATTTATTCGTCTATATGTTTATCCCATTCGTTATGCTTATTTTGTATTCAATTATGATTCTCAATAATATACAGTAATATAACACCTAAATTTATTATTCAGACTTAATATTTTAATAACTTTGTAAATATCAAAAATATTATGGGCTTAAAAAATTTCAGGCAGTATATTAGTTACGATCGACAAAATTTTTGCCTTCTTAGTAAAAAGTGAAGCTGCTGGACTATCCATTGGTCATTAACTGGAACAAGTGAATGAAGTCAGATGAAGCAATTAGTAGAGTAGGGCTTTTCATTTAAACATTGCACAATCCCGCAATTTTATTGCATTTTTACTTCTATATCATTATAATATTCAATTCATAGCCGGCGTTTGAGGAAAGTATCGATTTCTAAATCAATACGTCGATGTTGGTGCGACAGGACATTGATAAGTCTTCACTAAATTTCACCACAGTTTATCACAGGCAGCTGTTCGAATAGAAGGTCCCTTTCGTCATAGAAGTTTGCAAGGAATTCATTCACTTTAATTCGACAGAATTCGACAATTCGAAAGCATTGTAACTGCGGCTCTGACTTTATTTCTCAATTATGCACTATTATCTCATTTTGGATCAACGACTTCATTTCTAATATGATCTCTGAGACAAATATGTAGAATTTGCCCCAAGCTTACACATGTCAGATAGTAACAATGTTCCAATTTCGGAACCATACAGAATAATTGGTAAAATAAGCGTTTGAATGAGGCGGATTTCAATATTTCCTCTCTTCGACACAAACTATAAGAGAGAAACAAAAGCTCCTGCACCTAAGCTGATTCTGTTAACTACTAATCCTAATGTCATCTCTTTCTAATGGCACTACATTCTTTTCGGGTGAAAACAACAAACAAATCTAGATTATTTAGATTTTGTGCTACATTAATAATTCTATAATAATACCATATATATTCTATAGTAAAACAACAAACAACATCAACTTTATTTATAGTGGGAATGTTAACTGCCAAATTTTACAAAGACATCATTTTTAACAACATCAAAAATGAATCGAAAGTATCAACATATGCCAAAATTTAATGATAACAAGAACAGAGAAGAAAATGATTCTTGTTGTGTTGGAAATAGCCAAATCATTAATGAGGTTTGTCCATTAAGAATAGTAGGTTAGAATTGTATGCGGTAACTGGTAATAGTTTTTGACATTTATTTTAAACGTAATATATTTTAGTAATGATTTAAATTTTATTTTAGAGTTAAGATGAAGCTCGAATTTATTGAGAGTGAACGTCGAAGAATATGCAATTCAGAGAATCAGAGAAGAAGAAATTACACAGCAATTTTCTAAGATATAAGAACAGTTTAAGTATCACTGTATATTATGAAATATTTAAATTTCGTAACAAAAATCAGTATTTGGTCAAAAGTAGACCTCGATCAAATAAACAAAATATAAAACCTAATTATCTAATGACAAGGAAATCACAATGCATTATAATATAAGAGTATATGTTAGGTAAATTATTGTTTTGTAAAAATAATGATATATTGACTGAGGTTTCTTTCAGCTTAAAGTAATAATCGATAATATAATCTATATATTAGGCTAGTATATGTACAATATGTTAATCGAAAGCTCGAGGTAGTCAACTATGGGGTTTGTTCTTGGAGTTCTTGTGAATAATTAACAAAGTGTAAATTAATTTAAACATGATGTTTTTATAAAAATAGAAAGGCATATAGAAATTATTTTTATTTTTTCATTTTATTCAATATTTTATAAAATAAAATGTGTTATTTCAAAAATTTTCAATGTTTATTTACCTCCTTATACATAGTTTCAACACTAAATCAATTATTTATCAAATTTGTGTATATTTCGTTACAAATAATAACGATCATGTTATTGTTTTTGTGAAATAGAATGGCTGGACATGTTATTAATTATATTTTATTATTTCGTTTTAATCAATACTTTTTTAAATAAAATTTGTTATATCCAAAATTTTAACACTATTGTTTACCTCCTGAACCTATTTACCTGCTTATACATATTTTTACATTAAATCTAATAATCAGGATAAAAAATGTTAGTAAATAAAGCTGTATGTACGCATGTGCCAAATTCGAATTATTCTGTTTTTAAATTAAATAGAGCTGAATATGAGCATGCGCCATATCCGGAGATATTTGTGGGGTAATATATCCTCGTTAATTATCCATAATTGACATGCGAATTACATCATGAAGGATGATTGAAGCTCCAGATCAATCAAGAACTTCGTAGCATCATATTAAATGCTGTAAAAACTTATCGCATAATTGAATCCATTGGGAAGCAATAAAGCAATTTGAAAAATAATTCCGCACTCGCATGCGACTAGTAAAACGTCGTAAGAGGCCTAAAGTTTACTGAAAATTTAAGAGAAATGGAATAGAATAGAAGAGAATAGAAGAAAGAATAGAATAGATGAAATAGAATTGGTCTTTTTGAGATAATAGAAAACCATATCACAGTGAAGGCCTATTAAAAAGATTGCTTTCATCAAGCAATGAATTTAGTAACTTCTTCACAACTCTTCCCGCACAATATCCCACCCCGGATGGCACTTTCATCATTAATTCTCGGGTCATATAGCTTCGCAGCGCTAGTGCAACTATATCATGAAGAGTGCTAGAAGCCTCAATATCTATATCAGCGAATATAGCGCTCTCATCAGAAGTTTGTACGAACATCAGTGTTCAAAAACAATCGATCAAGAAGTTTGTACCAAAGATATGAATTTCTCATATTGAACACCATGTCTACTCCACTATGTCAATACGTCAAATTCACGGGACCTTGTTACGTCAGCAATATATATGTTTGCTGGTATCAAAATTAATTTAAAGAAGTAAAAAATAATATAATACTGATACAAAATCCCTAATAGTTGGAAGTGTAGACAGATGATCTAATATGATGATATGATGTTTTAAATCATACAATTTGTATATCTAATAATTAATAATCGCAACATCTACCTTTTCCTACTAGTTATCATTTTTTATATAAAATTAATAATAATTTATTGCAAGTGTTCATGTTATTCTCAATTATTACCTCACTATCTTTAACATGTATTTTCTGCCCAAGATGCACTGACTCATTTTAATACAAACTCCATCTATCCTATTTAAAGGAAATCCAATTCGAATCGCGGTGAGAAACTTCCGCGATTAAAAAAAAACGAATTTAAAAGTCCTCTTCTGGGGTTGAGGCAGCACGAGAGGACGTCATTCAATTCGAACAATACCCTTCGTTTTCCGAGGATCTTTAACTTTATCGGAAAAGCCCATAGCGCGCAAACTTTCCCCGAATATAAACAAGTTAATTATAAAGAGACGAAAATTCAATTTGTTTCCTGAAAACTAAGCCGAGCGCGAACGCCGTCAAAGTTTCGATCGGGCCATAATGGAATTAAAAACAGGTGTCGGAATATATTGAATGTGGAGCGGAGTTTGGTTGTTCGTTCGAAGCCGGTACCGCCAACTTTGGAGTTGGGAATTCTGAGACGGCGAGGACCGAATTTCGACGTCAGAATTTATGAGGAGAATTACCGACGTTTTGAATAAAATTGTTTGGTTTTTTTTGTAGAACATGCATTTAAATTGTAAATGGACTATTACGGTTTGGAATTAGTACGTAGCGTTTTTATATATAAACAATATCAGGTCTGCAAATTAATTTGTAGGAATTTACAACAGATGGTGTTACTGTGTATTAAATCTCATCGAGTAAATTTATAACAAACTTCATGTTGAAGCCCCACTGACAGACTTCACTTTTCAGTATATCTCGTTTTGTCGAATTGTGAATTTGTATTGAGTAAATCGCATTTGCGGGAAGTTTCACTTTTTTATATTTTTGAAGGAAAAGACCATGTTCAATAAATTTCAACATGTCATTACTGGTTTCGGTATTTTAAAGGTGGTGATTTTGACCCCGAAACCAAGACCACTCTGGGCAGCCACAAAAATTCGAAGACGAAGTAATTACTTAATTAAACCATCAGTGGGGTTAGCTATCCACTAAACTGATGGTTTCAGCCGAACAGTCCATAAAAAATGACCGCAATACGAGCAAAGACACAACGTTATTCTTCAGCATGATAACGTTCAATCACACATTGTGGAACCAGTGAAAACATACTTGGAAACATTAAAATGGGAAGTGCAACCCCAGTCACCGTATTCTCCAAATCTTGCTCCTTCCGACTGTTACTAAGTAAATAACCTCAAAAGATACATGATTATTATGATATGGCCATAGATGGGCAATAATTTGAATAAAATACATTGTACTTATTTATCACAACAAAGCTTCAAATTCCTTTAGAAAATCATTTATATTTAATTTACAGACCTAATAGTTTATTTAAAATGAAATAGAACAAATGCAATTGTTGAAAATAGTGTTCATCAGTAGAGGCTGCTTTTTCGTATGTTTCAGGTAGAATAACCCTTATAATTGTAGGAAATGACCTTTTAAACCAAAAAAACTATCTGCTTTGATGATCTGCTTACATATTGGGATGCCAGGTATATATATATATATATATATATATATATATATATATATATATATATATATATATATATATATATATATATATATATATATATATATATAAGGCCAATAAAAGTACTATAAGTTAAAAAATAATGTTTTATTATAGTATCATATATTTGTTAAAATAACATTAAAATAGAAATTAAGTGTAGCTGATTTCTGTTTCATTAGCACCTGCTTTTGAAAAAAGGCGTTCAGAAGACATGCCCATAACCAGAGTTACGTAGTGACTCATTGTCACCATATTTTCATCAATATATCTCAAGCTCATAGTCGCTGTCAATTTATTTCTTTTTGTATGTGAGCAACAGATTTATGGAGCTGCCAGATGTCAAATTCACATTTCTATTCATTTTCTGAAGATGTAAATGAAATTGATGCGGCTACAAATTTATAATCTGAAATAAATTTTGTTGAAACTGCTTTCGGTATTTCGTATTTTATCGTTTTTTAGATATTGTTATATTTCGATATTTTTGAACGTTGAGATATCGATAATATCTCTGTATCACTAGGTACAGCTGATAGTTAGACAAATATCGGGAGAATGTAGCGGGCGAACTAGAATTCCCCTCGGACGCCAGTCTGAACAGAACACCCACACACTGGATATTTCAACTATTTTCGACCGATTTTGAAAAAAGTTGACAAGCCTTGTCATACTTAAAATCATACTGTCAATCGTCCAAAATATTCCTAAATGGCTCATTTTCTTCCTGTTTATTAGTCAAACTACTTTTACGCGTATGGTCACTGTCGATAAGAGAACTTTTTAAAATTAAAATTTGATAATCTTTCATTGAGAAATTTCTCCAGTTCTTCTATCTCGGTCCTTCCTTCTTCTCCAATTCAAAGAAATTACTTTCAACAGGGACAAATAACTTTTAATCAGTTAGAATACGTTTTCCACTAAAATATGTTTACCAATTATTAAATTATAACAAAAAATAGGAACATGATAATTACTTTACAAAACGGAATGCTGTTTTATCAATATTGTCTCTCTTAAAGCTCCACGAATTTATTTCAAAACCTAATATATCAATTTTAGTATTGATATCAAACTTTTTATTAACTTTGCAAGTAAGCCATGCCAGCTCTCCAGTTTTTTATAGAATTTTCTTATATTCACCAGAGCATATATTAAGGAGTTTCATAAGTTTGTAAAACATAAATGACGGTCATAAATATTGCAATAGTAATAATAGCTGAGAATAAAAGTAATTCTCTGAAAAAAAAAACATGTCAAAGTTTTATCATTATACTTTACCTTTTATCCAAGGGTGTTAATTGACGAGCTAACAAAAATGTACTTGTAAGATTCTTTACGGCTTAACTCTGCAAAAAGTGCTGCTAGTATTCCTAAAGTGAGGCAGGTGATATATACCCCATCCATGAAAACGAATAATGGTGTGGATGTCTTAGATCCGGACGCTTTATATACAATAGTCAGATAACGCATTAGAAATTTGAATTTGAGGTATAAGAAATTTATACTGGAAAAACTATTATTCATCAAACTTACATTATTTTTTGTTGCAGTTAAGATTCTCTTCTCGCTGATCATCATATTTGTCACCATAAATTTACCCGAAAATGAAAAAGATCTCTGATATAAAATTCAATTGTTGCCATACCGAGTATATATTCAAATATTTAAAATGATAATTAAAATATTTTTCGTACGACTTAATAGTACTTAAAAGAACGCTGATAAAATTAATTAAATGTGGATCTTTAACAGTCGGCATCAATAAAACATTATATTAGAAATTAAATAAAGATATATTAAAAGTAATAAAGTTGGATTGCACTTAAATATTATTTGATGTTCTAGTTTTATGAAAAATAAAGCTTTAGTCGTAAAAACTCAATAAAACTCAATCGACATTTTAACAAATTCTCAAACTGGATTAAGATATTGATTAAAGTCGGAACAACTGTATAAAAAGAAAATAATATTTTTAAAAAAGTAAGTATAAGAGATTTTTTATTGAATACATTTAATCACTTTTAATTTCTAAGTAATCTCATTTCCCAATAATTATTTCCGATTTCTTTATAATAGTGAAATGCCATTCTAATAATCCATAATTTAACATTTTCAAAGTTAGGAAATAACATCTCGTTATATAAAACTTTATGATGAATATAGGTGCAGAAATATTTGCTGCAATACAACTATAAGTTACGCTATCTATTTTATATACCTGAAAATTAAATCACATTGCTAATATTAGGTACTTGAATATATCCCAATCACTTTCACTTTAGAAAGGTATTTGCTGAAAATAATTGAACAAAACAAATAATGGAATATGCAAAATACATTAATCAAAATCGATCGATTTTAAAACTTCTTTAGCATTTAAAAATCGTTTGCCAACCAAGTCACTCTGCATCTGAGTACGCTGTACATGACGAAATAGGCTAATTTAGTTGCAACATTCTGTCAAGTTTTGCAAGGTGTGAATGAATATTGTCAATGCATGAAAATAACTTTACGCCTGTTACTCACTATTGTTGGTCTTTCTTACAACAATAAGTCATCTAATTTTTTAAACTGGAGTCTGCTGATATATCTGCTGAACTGATCTAAGTCCTTTTTTGCTTGGGATTGTTGTATTAGATCAACTATAGATCGCCATAGAAAACACTTTTTTTCGTCTGGCAAGCAAAAAAACTTTCTTATTTCACATTCTTTAACATTTCCACTAAATTCATACACGTAAACGCCTAACAATTAGTCTTGCAATTCATTGTCTTCAAAGCTTTTGGATCCCAGAGGCCATTCTTTGTCAATAACATCAAAATCGCCACTTTTGGATTCATTTCGAATTTGAATCGTTGAAACCAGAAAAATCAGAATATGGCGGAGCATAATTACTCAATATACATCGGGATCAAGCAATGAATGTTTAAAATGCAATTTAAAATGTTCCAGAAATAGCGACTGTACACTCAACTCAATAATACCAAAATGCAAAACTGTTATTTTATGTAGAGAAATGTCAAGATATAGATTTTGACAGTTTATGTACACACAGATTTGTTTTTAACAGTATTATTAGGTTATTTATTTAAACTTTCGTTATTTCCATTTTAAAATGTTTCGTTATTTAAACTGCTAAACTAAACTCCTTAAGCTTTTAAAAAATAAAATCATGTTTTCATTATAGAACAACAAAATGTTTACCAAACTTTCTATCAAAATATTGTATTCTTGTTAGTATCATTCTATTTCAAATATCAATTTAAATTATACTTCCAATTATTGAAAAGTACATAAAATTTAATTGTATTACTTATAATGTGCCTCGCTGATTTCAAATTTTAAAATGTAGGCATGATATTTAAAAAAATATATGAACGGTTATAATTTAACTGTCATAAAACAAATTATTTTTGAAAAATATTATTAAATGTGTTAAAATAGATAACAAATTTGTTTGCTTCATACTGCCTTTAATTGTATCCGATAAAATATTACTAATATTTTATAACTAGTGACTAAAGTAAAATGTTGTTATTGATTTTTATGGCCACATTACCGAACCGAATAGCTTATATGCTGGATTTATCTTTCCCGTTTCGAACATCTATCCAATTTCAATTGTTAAGGCCTGAAAATCTAATTTAACACCCAATCTGATTCAACGAATGACGAAACCAACACGCATTCATTGGAACCATTTTATTAAGCATATCTTTGACAAAATTAATGAAATATTAACAGCGCCTGTAATTAAAAAATATATTTTATTGCAATTAAAAGCCTTTCAGGAATATATTGATTCAAGGATGAAAAAATTGATCATATTTTTATTCACGACTGTTTGAAGAACAAACGATCACATATACACACACTATAGCATAATTGTTTAAAACATTTAAAAATGAAGAAAAAAAATAAAACCTGGATATTAATTTTTAAAAATGTAATGATTACTTGGCAGAAATTCTATTTATTCTGTCATATTCATATCAACCTCTGCTAACCCCCTGTCAACAAAATGTTTCTGCACAAAACATTTTTAAGGTTATATAGATATAAATTATAATATACCAAGGTGTTTAGGGAACAAAAACAATTAATTTACTTTAAAATATTATGTTACTTAAAGGAAAGAAGACTTGTTGAACGGCGACACTGAGGATGAAAACAGACCAACTCGTCTCACTCGTTCATCATTCAGGTAGTCCGAAATAAACAGATGACCGGATAGTCTGTGCCGTATTACAGAACATATATAGTATCCAGTTATGAAATTAAGTAAAAAACACGCAATTTGTTTCAGATCAACATATTAAGAAGTATTGTTAATTGAGTAGCGTGACTGTGAGAATAATGATCATAGGGACTTGAACACAAAAACAAGTCTTGAATAGTGGATTCAAGACAACCAAGTTAGGATTTGAAGACTAAAAAAAGCTTTTTGGGAAATAAATGGAATATTGTTATTGAAACTCCAATCACTGTCAAATAGTTGTCAGAAAAATGTAAATAATGTAAAAAATATCTCGTAAAAGATCCACAAAAACTCTAAAACTTCTATTCTATCTTCTTTTCTATTTTAACATTCATATCTTTTTACTTTAATGGTCATTAGTAGCTATAATAAATGTATATAGATTAACTAACTAATCTAAAGTTCTTTATTATGTCATCAATTCCGACATTTTCTCAAAACACTTAAAAAATGTTTTTAAACTTTTCCAGTCTCAGCTGCATAAAGATGACGAAAATAAAATTACTAGCTTTCTGGATTCGCCATTTCAAATGGACTTACCGCATGAGAAATTAACGGTCAAAAAAGTTAAACTAACAATAATGAGAGAAATTAATATTAAAAAAGCTCCTGGTTATGACTTAATGACTGGTAAAATTTTAAAAGAACTATCAGAAAAGGGTATGAAACTATTAACATTTATATTTAACGCTATGCTACGAATTAATTACTTCCCTAGCATCTGGAAAGTAGCTAAAACACTAATGATTCTTAAATCAGGAAAAATACCAAAAGATGTGACCTCCGACCGGCCTATAAGTTTATTACCGATAATCTTGAAAGTTTTCGAGAAATTATACATCAAGAAGCTAAACTATATAATAGAAAAAATAAAAATTATTCCAGAACATCAGTTTGGGTTTCGCAATAAGCATGGGACTATAAAACACGTGCGCAGACTTGTAAATAAAATAAACACTGACCTATGCCAAGAGATACTGTTCGGCTATTTTTCTACATATATCTCAGACTTTTGACAAAGTATGGCATACGGGCTTGCAGGTTAAACTAAAGAATCTTCTCCCTCATCCAGACTATCAGTTGCTAAAATCGTATCTCACTGATAGACATTTTATTGTAAATCAAGGCGATGAACATACGGAATTAAATCCCATATATTCAGCAGTTCCGCAAGGTAGTGTACTGCATCTTCTGTATACGGCCGATCTACCCTACACAAAAATAACTACTGTGGTTAAACATACGCAGACTATACAGCAATCTTGGCATCCCATGAAGACCCAGTCACAGCATCAATAAACCTACAAACCCATCTGGATCAAATACAATTATGGTTGAAGACATGGCGCATAAAAGTCAATAAAACAAAATGCACCCATGTAACGTTTACCCTGCGTAGAAGAACATGTCCACCAGTGAATATTAATCATCGTCAACTACCCCAAGCAGAGCATGTTAAATATCTTGGTATGCATTTAGATCGACGTCTAACCTGGAAGAAGCACATACTCTCTAAACGGAAACAACTTGGATTTAAATTGTATCAAAGGTATTGGCTCATCGGGCGCAAATCCAAGTTATCATTAAATAACAAGATATTTTGTATGAGTCTATACTCAAGCATATTTGGTCATATGGAATCCAACTATGGGGTACCGCTAGCAAATCTAATATATCCATCATTCAACAGTTCCAAAATAAAGTGTTGCGTGCCATTGTTGATGCTCCGTACTATATTTCAAATAAAGTGATACAACGCGATATTCCTCTAGAACCTATAACGAATGCAATTCAACGTATTTGTATGAAGAACTTCGAAAGAGTGTCAGTGCATCCCAATGTACTCGCTAATCAGCTAAATATGCAACGTGATAGTGAAGTGCGTAGACCAAAACGTTTAACACCACCTGATCTGATTACTGGACATGTGTAGACTTTAGAATAAGTTTTATAATAAGACTAATTAATTAAGATAATATTTTATACAGAATGAAGTGATCGTTTAATAAAGTGATTTTCTGCATGCCATGTAGATATAATATAGACATAATAAATACTTATTGCCTATAGGGCAGATTGTGGAATCACAAAGAGTAAAAAGAAAAAAAAAATGTTATCAATTGGCATTTTATTTTTGCGACATTCTGCGACACTCTTTACCTCTACTGATAGTAAATGCCAATATTTTTAAGAAGATTTAAAGATTTAACTTCTCCTCTTGATTTGACTTCTTCTTCGTCTTATAGTTTATTAGACGCAGATAAAAGAATATTGAAACTGTCACGTTCTTTCTTTAAACTCATTTCATAATGAAAAAATATATTGTCACGATATTGAAACGCACTATTCTAATATGTCAGTTGACGCCTGATTTTTGATACAATAAATAAATCACTTGAACAAAGAGATTCTTCCAATGTTGTATTTTAAAATATTTTGGATTCAGACAATAAATTCACCAAAAACTTGAGGGTTATACCTTCAGATAAATTGGGCACAGATTAATTGGATATTTCCTTTAAAATAAATATTAGGCCTATAACAAGTAGTAATCAGAAGGAGCAAGGTTATGAGAATACGGTGGATAAGATTGTACTTCCCATTTTATGTCTTACAACATAAGGTTAAGCTTTATCATGCTGAAAAATAATATTATTGGGTCTTGGCTCGTATTCCGGAAATTTTTCGCGCATTGCTCGGTTCAAATGCATCAGTTGTAGTCAATGGCAATCGCCATTGATGCTTTTATCGAATAATGCTTCAAAATTCTCGTCTTCAAATTCGTTTTGGCTATCTAGAATGGTCCTTGTCTTCGGTGTCAATATTACTAATTTTAAAACTCAGTAACCAGTAGTCACATGTCGAAATCGATGAAGCATTGTTGATATAAGCTTTACACCGCATAGGATGAGCTTCAGCTGTATTTTTCTTCAAATTGAGATAAAAAAATAAAGCTTCCCGCAAATTTAATTTGCCCAATAGAAATATAAATATTTTTAACGCAATGGACATTTTTTTTGTTTACATTTCAACAAAATGACATAATAAAAAATAATATTGGTTACAGATGATGGTGCATGAACGCAGTAACATCATGTGTTGTGAATGATTTAAACTAAACTTATCGACCTAATATTATCAATACTAGTTATTTTAATTAAAAATGTTGCTAAAAACGTCACGTCATTCTATAATGTTTAAAGAATATATTTTAACTCATTATATCATATTTTAACTTATTATTCAGATAAATCACTAATAATAATATACAATTAATAAAATTCATCAATTTTGTTTAAATATTTAAGTCGTTGCAAAATATCAATTAAATGTTTAAATTAAAATAAAATGTAACAGTATTTAAAATACTCTGAATTATCGTCATATGGATTTATCAAAAACTATACTTACTCGACCTCATAATTCTTTAAATTTGGAGCAGACAATCACCAAACTGTAATGATACAATCACTTTAATACTAGCGGCGATAAAAGTAACAAAACAAAAATTCGCGCTCAAACTGAAAAATAAAGGAGTTCACGTGCTGGCAATCGGACTTGTTGAGCGAGGACGCTGCTGACGAACGAGCTGGTGCCGATACACTGCGCCTGGACGCCGAACGACACGAGGTAGAGCAGCGTCGCGATGCGACTGTTTTTCGGCTCTTTCACGTCGTGAATAAAATTGCGCCGTATCCTTTCCGGGATCGCCTTTTAATTAGTTATCTTTGCGTGATGTACTATTTAGACCAATGAAACTGTTTTAGTTCGTTCACTTTTTGATGAAGTACATACTTTAGTGAATACGGTTCTATTAACGTTTGCTTACATTTTTATTTGACTATCGTGACTATCATGATATACAGTAATTCAGATGTCTGAACAGTATGGCCACAGACGATAACATATTCCTCCTTACTGCACTACTATTAAATTAAATTGAATTGCTATGCAATGTGACAAAGAATAGCTGCAATAAAGATGCGGGTTGAGGAAAATATAAAAGCAAGAACTGTCGAACAATATAGTCTATCCAAAGTAGTAGTGAACTCACGCCATCAAGATGTATAATATATTATCTATTGCAGTTTGTAAATTCGTTTTAATACCAGACAATATTTCCTTCTCCCTTTAATCCAGTTAAAAAAAAGTATAAAAATATGCAAGAGAAGTTCCGTTGTCAAATATCTGCAAAATTGTTCAAACCATGAGTGATAATAAGAGGTTAGAAACCTGCAAACATAATTTTGGCGCTTTGCTTCTTTTGATAAATTCATTCATTTCCTTCCAGATACCTTAATTTCATAAATGTAAATGTATGAAATGTATAACAAAAGCAATATGTTTTTTAATATAAACATAATTTAATACTATTGTTTCAGAAATAAGTGTATCCACAGAAAACTTAGCGATATGGCGCTCTTTGGGGTATATAAGTCATCAGTTCAAAAACTGTTAGGAAACCCTGTAAAAACAACAAAAGTTGATAGAAACAGATAAAAGTTGGAATAAAATTTAATTACGTTTTATAAATCATAATATTTTCCAACAATTCAATGGCGAGCAAAACATAAATTAAGTTTTGAAAATATCATGTTAAAGAGTGAAGTATTTCAAAATGTTACTTAGTAGATATAAATATGAAATGATTAGTAGTTTTGCGTAATTTACCTTTTTGATAAAAAGCCTAAAAGAGATTTACAGTAGTTCAGATGTCTGAACAATATGTCCACAACGTAACGGGGGTAACGTCTTCCTCCTTATTACTGCATATTAAATGAAATCAAATTGTTATGGAATGTGACAAAGAATAGCTGCAATAGAGATGCGGGTCAAGGAAAATATTAAAGCAAGAACTGTTTGGATCTCTGACAAGGATTCTACACAATAACACCCTTGCGTTGCGATGAACTCCATCACACAAAACACCAGACACACGAAAGAAGAATTTGACAAATGGTGGAATAATGAACTAGTGTTAGATTGGAAAATAATAGCTTAGTTATTGACTTGAATAGTGACTCAGAATGTGACAATGAGTAAATGTGACATTATGATATAATGCTGACAATATAATGACAGGATCATGAAAGTTGTTGTTGATAGTAAAAACTTGTTGAAGACCCAAAATCAATAATGTAAAATATTAGAATGACAAAACAAATCAAATAAAAACTAAGACTGAAAGAAAGAAAATTATTAAGAACCATACTAGGAACAACAAAAATATTATAAAATGAGTACATGATAAAAACATATACATCTAGTTATTCATTACAATATTACAATATGAGTCGTCATTAGACCTTATGGTACAAATTAGCTGCCAATGGATATACTATTAGAGTGTTGTTGTCTCCAGGTTGTTACCAATTTATTTCGCACATAGCTGTAAGTCCTGCATTCTTGAAGGAAGTGTTCGATGATAGTTGTGACTCTCCATTCTTCGCAAATGGGTGGTGAGTCTTGGTTTAGTAGATGTTCGTTTAAGTTTACTTATCAGTTTGAAGTATATAAGAATATAGTCTATCCAAAGTAGTAGTGAACTCACATCATCTAGATGTATAATGTATTGTCTATTGCAGTGTGTAAATACCAGACAATATTTCCTTCTCCCTTTCATCTAGTTAAGAAAAATGTAAAGATGCTAGAGAAGTTCCGTTGCCAAATATTTGCAAAATTCTTCAAAACATGAGTGATAATAAGAGGTTATAAACCAGCAAAATTGCTGCCTAAAAGGCCTAAGAGAGATATACAGTAGTTCAGATGTCTGAACAATATGTCCACAAAGGGTAACGTCTTCCTCCTTATTACTGCATATTAAATGAAATCGAATTAATATGGAATGTGACAAAGAATAGCTGCAATAGAGATGCGGGTCGAGGAAAATATTAAAGCAAGAACTGTTTGGATCGCTGACAAGGATTTTATACAATAACACCCTTGTGTTGGGATGAACTCCATCATACAGGACACCAGACACACAAAAGAATAATTTGACAAATGGCGGAATAATGAACTAGATTGGAAATTAATAGCTTAGTTATTGACCTGAATAGTGACTCAGATGTGACAATGAGTGAATATGGGATTATGATTTAATGCTGACAATACAATAACAGGGCCGTGACAGTTGTCGCTGGCAGTAAAAGCTTGTTGAAAACCTAAGACCAATAATGTAAAATACAAGAATAACAAAAAAAATCTAATAAAAATCAACAATGAAACAAAGAAAATTATGAAGAACCATACTACGAACAACAAAATTATTTAAAATACTTATTATTTGTTACATTTTAGATTCTACTTTTTACCAAGATTTATCCGAACTGAGCCTATTGTTTACCGTGAGTTTTGAACCAGAATCTTTAGCTTCAAAATATATCCATGGTTAAAAGAAATCCAGCCTCACCCAGATCACTTACTGGCGTGACTAGAATAGTCTCTACTCGAAGTTTATGACCATTTCATTTTAAATTCATATTCGGGTTGGATTAACTGTGGTTATTTAAAAACACTTGAGCTAACTGGAATTCCGCAGTATTCCAAGGAAAGAAAGGGCTGTTTGGGGTTCATTGTTCGTAATTCTGGTTGTCCGTAAGGAATTCTAAAAATTGTGTAAAGTCAAAAGGAGGAAGTGCCATTAACTGACTGAGTAAGGCCAGTGGTTTTGTCGGATGATCTCTAGGAAGTTATCTTCGATTTATTTACTTAAATTAAACAATACATATTTTTATAAAATATTAATAACACTTTACTATAAATATTGGAAACTACAATGATGATTGCATATTTTCAACCATCTTCAGAAGTGCTTCTTTAACAAATTACCGTTCTAAAATGTTGCGAAAAGAATATGTTTAATAATTAGTTATCATTATGAGATCTTTTAAATTATTTATTACATTTTTATATTTGATTGCTATCAATATTAGGTAAGGTTTTCAACTCAATATCGCAGTTATTTGTCAATTCCTGTTCACTCTCATTTTTATAAAGCAGATTCATTTTTTCATGCCATAGCATTCTTTCAGAATCCATTATATTATCATTTTCTTTATCCACTTGTAATTTGCGTGAATTTTGTTGGCTTTCTACTTCTTTTCTAGATCTGCAATTTTGGTCTAACTTTATTATGCCAAAAGATATTTTACTCACCTCATCAACAGCTTGTTTTTTCTCATTTCGTTTGCTTCCTCTTTCATTTTAACAATATCTGGTGGGTCAGGATTCCTTCTTCGAACGTACAGCTTATGGTTTCCAATTCCCAGTACAAGTATATTTTTGCTCATTATTTCGCTAGCAGTTCTAATGGTGAATTTTTCTGTAATGCCTTCAAAATGTATAATAAATTTGGTTCCGTTGATGCACAATTTTTTGATTTCTGACCACGAAAAATGAAATGACGGATTTAGTCTGAAAATATTGATAGTTGTATGCGAAACGAAAACTTGATTTTGTATCATTTACTTGTCGTCTTTTGTGTATACGTAAAGACCCAGTGCTGCTATTCCTAGATGTGTTTCAGTGCCCATTACATTTTTTGTGTTAAAATAGGTAATTCCGTACATGTCTAGATTCTGTGCTAGTTTCAAATATTCTAGCATAGCTTTTTCTTTATCTAAACTCTGATGTTCAAGCCACAAATCTTTAATATGATTTGCCCAATTAACTTCATTAATTTTATATTGATTCGAGAGGCTAAAATGATTATCAATTGTTATAATTATATTAATTCTATTTGAGGCATATCATACAAATCCGGCAACAAGGACTGTTTGTGAAAGAACTCCTGATTGAATTTCTCTTTACTATAATCGCCATATTTTGCTTGTAGCGCCCATGAAGCTAACATCATCGCAATATCCGCCGGACAAGATATTTCATCTTTAATAATAAGAATTCTGATGTAATTGAAGAAATGCTCGATCGTAACGGTTTCGATGAGCTCGTTCACATTTTCGGGGTAAAATTTGACGA
This sequence comes from Rhynchophorus ferrugineus, assembly GCF_030347505.1. Classification (NCBI taxonomy): domain Eukaryota; kingdom Metazoa; phylum Arthropoda; class Insecta; order Coleoptera; family Curculionidae; genus Rhynchophorus; species Rhynchophorus ferrugineus. The sequence continues at coordinate 79,580,918 of NW_027472580.1, read as the reverse complement.
TGAACAGGAGGTTTGTTAGATCATTCTGAAAACGAGACAGTGCCTAAAACAAATTTCAGAAAATCTTCTTAAGGCCGTTGAAATGTTTGAGGTTATGTACATGTGATAGACAAATTAATAGGAACAACCTACAATATCTTGTTACAAGTTGGCGAACACGAAACTATTAAGACACTATTCCCGGAAGAATTGCAGTTGTTTTAAAGAAAATCGCGACTCAATAAATTATTAATTAATGAATATTATATATAGTCTATCCAAAGTTATTTTATACATACGTCATCAAGATGTTTTATGTATTGCCTGGCGCAATGTATAAATTCGTTTTAAAATCCGACAATATTTTCATTTTCATTTTATTCTAGTTAAAAAGAGATACAGAGTACAGTTGTCTGATAAGTACGAACGTCTAACCGAACTAGTCTGTCTGCTAGCTTGTCCTGTTGCCAAACGTATACCAAATTCTTCAAAACGATAGCAATAAGAGGTTATAAACCCGCAAACGTTATTTCAACACTTGGCTTGTTTTAATAAATTTCAAATCTCTGTTTATTCTTACTCTGATTGAAGATTCCGAAGCCAGACAGAACAGATTGTGTCTCTAATCAGTTACTTTGAACGGGGACGAGATAATGGAGGCCTCATGTTGCCAGTAACAGCTGCACCGAATATTAATATGGACACGGTCACTTAAATATCTCAAAAAATTAAAAATATAATTAAAATCGGCTTGATGTTAGCTTTATCAGAGATTAAATTTATGAAATGCATAAAAACAATGAGTAGTTCCTCAATACAAACTTAATTTAATACAATTATTTCAAAGGAAACTGTTATTCTGAAAAGTATCAAAGAGTTCTAATGGAACTTCCGGATATTGGTTTACATCTTATTGCTTCTGGATATATGTTCTCCGATAAAAATTAAATATATTGCTTTTATATAATCAAACACAAAGCTGTTCTACAAACTATTATAACTGTGTTCTTAATTAACTTAGTTCTTTTTGTAAAGTGTTGATGTAATTTTGCCCATCTCCTGTAAATAAAGAAAATTTATAAAGAATTCGATATTCGATACTATTAAATAAAAGAATTCGATAATATAGCCTTTTTGTCTGAAAATCTGCTTTTATTAATAACTAGACAAATACTATAAAAATTAAAATGTCTACCTTCAAATATTCCTCGTTTATTAATGGAGAATAATAACTCATTGTATATTTATTATATACACAGACATTATTTAATGGAGTTTTCATAAAATTATATAAATGTTATTAAATTTATTTTTTATAAATAACATTTAAATATTTACCTTCTTTGATTTATCTATCCAAACATACTCTTTTTCAGTTCCCCTATAAGCCAGTCCAAACCACCAATGTTCCTGAATGTGCAGACATTTGCAAAGTTCCTCAAATAACTCCTGGCCGGTAGTTTTAGTATCTGCTTCTAATTCTATATATTCAGTTGGTGTATAAACTCTTAGGATCATGGGTTAGTTTTCTGAAACATCGTTATTGTCATTGTTACTGAAATTTCTCGATTACAAGAACATATGACAAATGGATCACCGATGAGAAGCTGTAGTGATCATTCTACAATATTTCTCACTTTTTCATATAGGTACACATTTTTCCAGTACACTCTTTATAATAAAATCACCCGTAATTGACATTTTATTCGAATAAACCTATTTTAATTTATAAAACTTTATGGTGGAAATATTAAAGAAGACTAATAGTGTAGAACCTCCATTTGAGCTACTATTGATAGCTGAAAACATAAGTTAAAGATGTAATACCAGTATCTTTTCGACTAAACTCATTGCCAAAATCTAATTGGAAAGCTCATATATTAATTGCGATTTTTGTTTTACGATGTATGCAATATTAGGTGCATTGGAATAAAGAACAAATGAAGGAGTTAAACTAAATCTGGTTGCTGCAGGGATTCCATGAAATAATCCTTTCCATGCAATGGATAAGTAGAGAGAATTATGAGAACAGTTTTTGATATGTTGAGAGCAACACTCAATGATTTAGAGTAGAATTTAAACAGAATTGAGAGCAGCGTCACTGAAACATTGCAAGTGGTGCTAATGTCAGGAAAATACGAAAGACTAAAGGAAGTGCAATTCTTTTTGAACAGAATAACCACAAAGAGGAAAAAATACACAATAATCAAAAAATGTTGATCCAAAAACGTGAGAAACAAGTAAATGAATCATTTGACTTAGTTGATCTAGTTGCTATAGAGAAGAGTCAATTAATGATCAATAGGGGACTTCAAATATTCTAGCATAGCTTTTTCTTTATCTAAACTCTGATGTTCAAGCCACAAATCTTTAATATGATTTGCCCAATTAACTTCATTTATTTTATATTGATTCGAGAGGCTAAAAAATCTAATTGGAAAGCTCATATATTAATTGCGATTTTTGTTTTACGAAGTATGCAATGTTATGTGCATTGGAATAAAGAACAAATGAAGGAGTTAAACTAAATCTGGTTGCTGCAGGGATTCCATGAAATAATCCTTTCCATGCAATGGATAAGTAGAGAGAATTATGAGAACAGTTTTTGATATGTTGAGAGCAACACTCAATGATTTAGAGTAGAATTTAAACAGAATTGAGAGCAGCGTCACTGAAACATTGCAAGTGGTGCTAATGTCAGGAAAATACGAAAGACTAAAGGAAGTGCAATTCTTTTTGAACAGAATAACCACAAAGAGGAAAAAATACACAATAATCAAAAAATGTTGATCCAATAACGTGCGAAACGAGTAAATGAATCATTTGACTTAGTTGATCTAGTTACTGTAGAGAAGAGTCAATTTGGAAGAGGGAAGCTGAGTTGCAGATATAACGTCCATTTTATGATGATAACAATATTAGAAAACGACAGATTTGTTCTGAGGTGAATTAATGATCAATAAGGGACTACCGTCGGACCGGGACAAGAAAAACTAAAAAAAAACTGAAGAATCTCTGCACTATTTTCCATTCCGTTGCCAACAAAACTTGGATAGAGTTATTGGGAATCATAATAAAAACAAGTTAAAAAAGATAGAAACTGTGTGAACGAAAATGTGAGAATTAAGTAGAATAATTTTTCACCTATTATAAAATTAAAATTCAGAAATATATAATATGAGTATACATATTGCAGAAATGAAAATGTTAAGAACAAAACGTTAGATGAGAAAAAGAGAGCCAAAGATGGCCATGTTAGGAAATATAAACTGTAAGTAGAGGACCGTTTCCATATCATTTTGTATTTTTTACATTAATTTATTTGTATTAATGATTTTATCTATTTTGCTCAATCAATTTTTTTTAATATGATAGAATGATCAGATTAAATACAAGCACCTAATTAAGATGTAAATAATAAACCGTTAAATACAGTTAGATATCCCCACTTAATATATTATCTGATATATTTTAAAATATCTTTTTTACCAACGAGTCATTTTTTTCTAGTTTAAGATCAGCTTAATATTAGCTCTATCAGAGATTAAATATATGAAATGTGTAAAAACAGTGAGTAGTTTTTCAGTACAAACATAATTTAATACAATTATTTCAAAGGAAACTGTTAGCCCGAAAAGTATCGAAGAGGTCAAGTAAAACTTCCGGATATTGCTTTTAATAGAATATAATCTTTGCAAGAAGCATGTTATAAAATGAAGGAAGACTTATTGTTTCAATTTATGTAGTTAGATGAGACATGGGACCAATGGTCACTCATAGCAAGATGATAATAGAAACAGTTGATAGTTAACAACAAAAGTTGATGGAAAAAACGCTAAAATAACAATTAATTAGAATTTATTAGTCATAACGTTAATTAATAATTAATTGTTGATATATTATACTTCATACTGGAAATAATAATGGTTAATAACACATTCGGTTTGAATGAACCCGACCAGACACATTGAAGAAAAAATTAACAAATGATGGAATTCTGAGCAAATGTTATATAGATTGGAAATTAACAACTTAGTTATTCACTTGAACGAAACTTTCTGAATATGATATGCTGCCAAGTAAAATAAGGAAACAAGTAAAGGTGAGAATATAATTAATATATGATATCTGTAGGAAATATTATTGTAAAGTGTAAAAGATTTATGTGCACACATATCTGTGTAATTGCCCCGAATATACATGAACATTTATTTAAAATGTGTTAGTAGAGAAAAAATAGTAACAATTTTACAGATATAGTAAATTCCTTAAGGAGAATGCAGTGATTAAATTTAATTTTATCAAGAAATATGTATATGAAATAGGAAGGAGAAAGAGTGATATCAAAACGTCTTTACAAGAAAACACTGTACAGAAGGACACAAGAACCAAACGTAAAAGGTAAACACAACTCTAACCTACAAACTATTATAGCTATGTACTTAATTGTAGTTTTAAGTCCTTCGATAATATATGAATTATATGTACTATAATATTAAAATAAATTTAATTTTTCTAAGAGTATTTTTGTTTAATTATTTTATTTAGAGTAGAGTTTTGTTGTATGTCAAAGCCAAACTGAACTAAAACTCATAATTGATACGGCAACGTTGCGACGCTTTAACGTTACAAATTTATATGACATATATACAAATCTTCTTTGGAGAGACTATAAGATATGCAGCATTATCAAAATATATTTAAATGCGTAAACAACTGGATCTTTTTCTATAAGAATTATTAAAAACTAACCTGAATATTCCTTGAACTCAATTAATAAAATATTATCATGTAGCATTACGTTAAAACACCGAACGATATACTAACTATACCATGTCGAACTGCGAAAATTTTAGGTGTTCCGATGATGATTTTGTTGGGCAATCTTCCCTAAATATGCCGATACAATAAATAGATTAAGATATGAACGTTTAAATATGAACGTACTGCCGGTATAGATAAGTAAATTATTATAACATTTTTATTGCTATAACATGTGAGCATTTATATATTTATATGATGAGTTTGTTGAGCAATAATCAATAATAATCGATATTTAAATATGAATGTGCTATTGGTATTGATAATTAAATTATTACTATGGCCTTTTTTATTTCTATATACAGTATTTAAATATATATATAGTCAATTCAAAATAGCATTGATATGGGAAACGTCGCAATGTTGCCGCAGCTACTCTGAGTATTAATACATTTAGGTTCTGACATATAACAACATTTTAATATAAATAAAATATCTAAACAAATATTCTATTAAATATAATTAATTATAACATTATAGTATATCAAATGCATTTATTATCGAACAACTTAAAACTAGAATTAATTTTACAGTCACAATAATTTATAGTTTAGAGTTGTTTTATTATATGTATATTGAGCTATTTTGCACACTAGAATCGGTAGGGTTCTAGGCGCGTTTTTGAATGTAGTGGTATCCCTCGAAGTCCTAATCCACATAATTAAAAATTGTGTATTTAGGTAATGTATTTTACTTTCATTAGAGAGCATAGTTATGTTTTACGCTTAGTTCTTGTTTCTTTCGATGCAATGTTTCGTTGTAAAGACATTATGATATTACTACATTTCTCATCAGATTGTTTGCCATATCTGCAAAACAGTTAGTGTTATTTCTCTCATACATGTTAACCAAACGTTCATGTATATTCTGAATAATAACACACATGCTCATGAAGCTTTCACACTCTATAATACAATTCCCTACAATTAAAGTATATTAATTGTATAGTGACCTTTAGTGGTTTCCTCTTTCATTTAGTTTTAAATTTATAATCTTCTTTAAGTCTTAGTAATCGTCAGCATTGAACCATAAACTAACATTCATAAAGTTTTATTCAATCACAGTCACTTTTAGAAATACTAGTCAAGTTAATAACCAAGCTGTTTATTTCCAATCTATTAAAAACTTGCTCAAGATTCTACCATTTGTCAATTTCTTCTTCAATGTGTCTGATCGAGCTCATACAAACCGAAAGAGTTGTTTTCAACAATGCCTCTATCCATAAATCCAGACAGTTCTGGCTTGAATATCCTCCTCGACCTGAATATCTATTGTAATAATTCTTTGCAATACCCCATATCAACTCAATTGGATTAAAAATGTAGTGATAGGGAGGGAGACATAATACTCTGTGGCCTTAACATTCAGTAATCTGACCTACTATCTTTTCTCAGGCTTAATTCTAAAAAAGTAAATTACATAAAATGCAATTAATTATTTCCTTTATATTTACCGAGTAATAATTTGAAATAGTTCATTCTTTAACATAATTTCCTCGAAACTTGTTTTATGTACTTTAAGCCATTCCTTAATTGCAGCGTTTGTTGATGAACTTATTAGGATTTTCTCCACCATTAAAAGCTGACTTTCAAACTACTGCAAAGACCAGTTATGGTTCATTTCTGCATGGTAGTCACCCTTGGACTTGAAAAAACACTAATTCTGCACCAAGAATAAAACTATTCCTATTTCCAGCATGAAGAACTATATGTCTGCAATGAATAAATGTTATGACTAAAAAAACCTAATCAATAGTTATTCCAACGTTTACGTTCCATGAATCTTTATTGTCTTTTTACTATATTTATTATCATCTTGCCATGAGCAACCAAATGTACCATTCTGAAATATTCATGGCTCTTTTCAATATATAAATTGATATAATTCTTCCTTGATTTTGTTACATGTTTTTAAAAATTGTATTCTTTTAAAAGCTACCTTTGGAAGTTCCATTAAACCCCTTCGTGGGTTATCTTTACACCACTTAAATCCTAGATTATCCAACAATGTATGAATGGATGTTCTACAGCTCCCTGTAGAGCTGTATATCTTTTGGATCTCTGTGGATACTTTCCAGACTAACAATTTTATCTGAAATAATTGTACTAAATTATGTTTCGATTGAAAAAACTACTTACTGTTTTACACATTTCGTATATTTAATCTCTGAAACACCAATATTGATTTTGATTCGTCACCTGTTTCGCATAAACACGGTTTCTTTTTAGCGAATTTAAGGTTATATTGTTTTTTATTTTTTGAGATATTTTAGTGACCAAGGTGCAAAAAAATATTTTCAATAAAAACCGCGGCGATTCCAAATTTATTAAAACAAAGCGTTAAAACAACGTTTGCCGGTTACCGTTGAACCCGTAATTATAATATTTTGAAGAATTTTCAGAAGTTTGACAAACGGACAACTTCTGCAGGCTCATTCCATTACGTATTCGAACTTCTCTAACATTATTCTATCTCTTTTTAAATAGAATGAAATGATAAGGATAATATTGTCTGACTGTAAAACGAATATACAACTTTAGACAGACATATATTAACTAGATGTAATCACTGCATACTCCTTAATGCATTTACCATATATGCTAAATAGTTAGTATTCCTTATCTTCTTATACATTTTAACCAAATGCTCATATATATTCTAAACAATTGCACATAAATCATTTCTATGGTTCTTTCTCACTTTTAATTGTTTCCATTGTCATCTTTGTCTTGGTCTTGGTAGTTGTCAGCATTGAATCATAATTCATCCTATATTTAGAAAGCTTCATTCAATCACTGTCACTTTTGGAATTGCTGTTCAAGTGAATCACTAATCTGTCAATTTCCTACCTGGAACGTTTGTTTGCGATTCCATCAAATCTCAATTTTTGATCGAGTTCATCGAAACCAAAGGTATAATTATAGACAATGCTTCTTATCATATATCTAGACAATTCTTGCTTGTATATACTTCTCGTTTTGCATGTCTATTGTAATTATTCTTTGCCACATCCCATATCAATTCGAGTGGATTAAATACGCAGTGATAGGCATGAAGACTTAATAATCTGTTTGTTCCACCATATTGTTCAGCCATCTGGTAGATCACAATGTATCATTCTGCAGACCTATTTCCTTTTAAATAGCACAAAAATAATATTATAATTTTGTGACAATGTACACAAAATTAAATTACGAACAAAAAAAATCTCATTTGTTGCTCGGCACCGACTTCAAAGTGATCTGTTGGTAGTAGTTAACATAATTGTAAATAGATAAATAGGTTTAGATAGGTATTAATTTAAATTGTGTGCATATAGTAAAATATAAAAATATTTAAACAAAAAAATTGAACCGACTTTAAAAAATAAATAAGGAACTCACTAAAAATTAAAAAATAATCAAACTTAAATTTTTAACACAAAAAAGACATTTTAAAATAAAATATAAACATAATAATCGATGTAATCACTGAATAACACGCATTTTATACTCTAATAAATACACACAATTTAGCTTAACGCCTATCTACACCTATTCATCTATTTACAATATTATTTTAACTACAACCAATTAACTACTTTGATGTAGGATAAAATATTTGATAAGATATTTGATGAAGTCGATCTATTACGTGGTGACCGTGAAACTATTTATAACAATGACGCCATAGTATGGGAAAACAAAACTAATGTTTTTTCAATTTTCCTGCCAACTATTCCATATCTGCTCACTACATACAACTCTCCTTCGACTTCAAAATCAAACTTAGCCAAATCGGTTCAGTCTATCTCGAACTTTATATATCTATAAATGTACTTCCTTAATAATTAATATCAGAGAAGTTCGTAGCAAAATTGGCCAGGTCTAACTGGCCAACACAGTCCTACAAAATTTTATTAAACTTTCTCTCCGTAATAGTTGTAGCTTAATCTTGTATATGTCGTTCTGTGTTTATTCTAACTAATTCTGAAATATCCACAATAAAAGAACATAACATAGTTGACTTTCTTAACACCCCGTTTATGGAAATGGATCTGCCACATGATAAATTTACTGTCAAGGTAGTAAAACAAACAATACTTAAAGAAATCAATGCTAAAAAAGCTCCTGGTTTTTACCTAATTACTGGAAGAATCTTAAAAGAGCTCTCAGAAAAGTGTTAAATTAATAACATTCATATTTAATGCCATGTTAAGACTTAATTACTTTTTTAGCACTTGGAAAGTGGTTCAAATCATTATGATTCTTAAACCTGGGAAAAAATCAGAAGACGTCTCCTCATATCGTTCTATAAGCCTGTTACCTGTGATCTTTAAACTATCCGAAAAACTCTACATTAAGAGACTCAAAATAGTCGCAAAGGAGAGAAATATTATTTCAGACCATCAATTTGGCTTCCGTAATAAACACGGAACAATAAAACAAATACATGGAATAGACAACTAAATTAACAAAAACTTAAACGATAAAAAATATTGCTCCGCTGCATTTCTCGATATTTCTCAGGCCTTCGACAAGGTGTTGGACAGTGCACTGCAGATTGAATTGAAAAAGCTTTTGCCATATCTATATAAGCTATATGCCATATGAAAATCATACCTCACAAACAGACATTTTATTGCCAACCAGGGTGGCGAATACACTGACCTACATCCAATATATTCGGGTGTTCCGCAGGGCAGTGTTCTTAGCCCATTGTTACATCTATTTTATACAGCTGACCTACCGACCTCAAGAAACCCTACTGTTGCAACATATTCTGACGATACAACGATTACACGAGGATCCAATATCAGCTACAAGAAACCTCCAACTTCATCGTAACAAAGTCGAATTGTGGTTGAAAACGTGGCGTATCAAAGCAAATGAGACAAAATATACCCATGTCACATTCATCCTTTGTGGAAGGAGTTGTAGAGGGCTGTGTTTCCCTCAGTAAAATTGAATAGTCATGAACTTCCGCAAGCAGACAACGTTAAATATCTGGTAATGCATTTTGATCGACGTTTGACATGGAAAAAAACATAGTGACAAAACGCAAACAGCTTGGGGTTAAACTAAACCAAATGTACTGATATAGAGCGTAAATCTAAATTATCATTAGATAACAAGATTCCGCTGTATCAATATTTAGGCCCATTTGGACCTATGGTATTGAACTGTGGTGTACTACTAGCAAATCTAACATAGATATCCTCTAGAGGTTCCAGAATAAAGTGATGCGAATCATCGTCGATGCCCCATATTACGTGTCCAACAAACGATTCCCCTTAGAACCCGTAACGAGTGTGATTTGGAGTGTTAGTGGGAAATACTCAGAAAGACTATTAGTGCATCCCAATGCACTCGCTAAATAGTTAAATGCGCACGATGACCGTATAGTGCATATGCTCAAACGCAAACTACCATACGAACTAACTAATAATATCTAGAACAAGTTAGACTAATTTTTAGAATAAGTTAGGATACGTTTTAAAATAAGTTGGAATAGTTAGAAAATTGTACAGCAGATCACTTACTGAAGGATCTTCTACATGTCAGGATGGTTATATTATATAACGGAAATCACATAATAATACCTATTGCCGACGGGTAGATTGTTAATGTTCTAGGTGATTTAAAAAAAACCCAATTGTACATTTTTCATCATAAAGGATTAGAAATATCCTGAAGGGGCAGATAAGGCACTTGAACGGCTTCGTTTTTATTATCTCCCGAGGAAATACAGAAAACGTTTCATTTTGTACATAATCAATCTAGACGCAAAAATGTCCGGGTAAATCACGGTTCTATTTTTATTTGGTGCAATTAAGTTCGCTTCGTAAGCTTCGTCGATTAAACGTCCTCGACGTCTGACCTCCCAATTTGATATCTCGGGGCGAATACCCAAACAAAAATCGCCCTTCCAATCGAACGTCTACGCCTCGAAAATAGATTTTTTCAATACGGTAAACAATTTTGTTTTTGTTTCATTTCCTTCTTCACGATGTCGACACTTTGAAATTGCTATTTTAGCAACAGCAAAGTAGTGGATCACAGCATATAGAAAAAAACAAAAGGATATCTTAAATAGGCCCATTTCAAACAAATTTTAGCTATTTTGTTTTGCTGCTAGACGAATGGAAGTATAAAATCAACATGATTAACAAATTTAACATAATTAATTTTCCGAAAAATGGTGAGATTTCCGTTTCGAAATATCCGTTAATTCAACTAAGAATATGCTGAGTTTTTGGCAATTTATACTTTATACTTTCTGTAGTATTAAAATTTCTGATCTATACCAAAATAAACTGAAAGACATAAATAAGACCAATTGACAAATGTGCAAAACATGTATTTAACAAAGTTGCAATTCCTACTTGTAATTTAAAATTATCTTTTAAAATTAGGAAATCCTTAGTTATGGTAACTGTATATAATTGACTTTAAATGCATACTTGTAAATAAAATTATGGATACAAATTTGGTATTAATAAAAATAATTTCATCTACATTAGTAAGATTTCTTTATCATATTATATATTATTATATTAAATTATATATAAATCTTATATTAAATATGCTTAACATAATCTTAAGGAAATTAATTTATCGCTATTTTATTTGTATTATTATTTACAAGCACGATGAGTTTGCCATAATATATCAGTATGTATTTCCCAAGCTAAAATTATATTAGACCATTTAAGCTATTATTTAACTTCATATGACTAGGTTCGCGTCAGTATTCTGATTTCCTGTGTGTTGCCCAGTAGCTGTGTTCTACTATGCTGTGATTTAGTAATCTAATTTCATGTTTTAAGACGAAATCTTGGATAACTTCGTAAACAACATGTGTCTAGTTACAGTTTCTTTCGAAACATTCAAATTCAAGCAGCTAGAGAACAAAGCTGGAGACATATTATAATGTATTAGTGAATGAAGATATATCTTAATTTCATACCAAAATTATCTACAACTCTTAATATAAGAGGTGGACGCACCAAAACTCTCCAGCCAATCTTCTTCAATTTTGGTCGATCACTAGCGTCATTCACGTAGCTTTTTGTAGTCTGGCCTTACTGCGATGGAAAAAAGCGATTTTCCTAATCGCTGCCTCAGTCATTTAAAAAAATCAAATTACTGATTTGATCCCACCAAGTTCTTAGCATCTCCCTGCCTTATGTCAATGGGGATTTTGAAATTGCTTGTGAGCTACTCTCGTTTAAACCTCGACCTCTTGATATATGTAGTTAACGATATCTATCGGTAAAAGAACAAAATATGAATGTAAACAACTATTAAACTGTTAAATTTAATAGTTTTGACATTTCTCTACATAAAATAATAGTTTTCTAATAAATATTACTAGATTATTCAGCTTATACAGATATTAACAAAAAAAAGGTTCGAAAACAATACATTGTAAGGCTTATTAAACAAAATCTCAGCCTAAACTATAAAATAACGTTAAGAGAGCTTAGCAACAACTATTTTCAGACATTTATATGAGATGAAAAATATCCAAAAATGGGAAGAGTTATTACTACAATGACTGATCGAGCTGTTTCTAAGGTGTTAACAAAATACTTTTTTTAATTGAAAAGCCCATGTATAGAATAAACTTCAGCAACTTCAAAAAGCCTCATAAGAAAAGGCCTTGCTAAATGAAGTCGTGCTATATATTACCCAAATTTCCATGGTATAACTCTATGGAATGGTTTTCTAGTTATGGTGACTTTAGATTCCAATTGTCTACAGCTAAGAAACTGAGCTACTGCACTCCGCCTTTGGTGGCCGTTCACACTGAAATGCTAGCTAATTGTCTAAATTCCAGTAGACTATGTTAATTCACAATAACTTCAATCCATCCATCTTAAGTCACCTTACACCTTGAACTGTGATGCATGTGCCGGAAATTCACGGGACTAAAACTTGAATATTTCTTACTTGGAATAGTTTATATCTAGGGGTCGTTGAGCACCTTCAATCCAACTTTTGTGACCTTACTGCTTCGACTGCGATACTTTTTCCCGAAGGAATGCTTGAAGTAACTGCGGAATTATTGCAAATCCAACGTCAGCCTGCCTTCTTTTCTTTATAATTAATTTGATTCCGGTTAATTGAAAGAATTCAAAAGAGAACAGCCTTATGATTTCCCCGGAATCCTACCGACTGTGTCAGTTTTGATTTGCGCAAATATAAAAACACACTTTTACTTCAACAAAACAACTTTATTTTAAAAATATTAGGTCGACTTGTTGGAATGACAGTGATGTGAACGATACTGCCTTTATGGTCCCAATTCTACTTGAAAGAAACATTGCATTCTCAAGATGGTGTCAATTTTCGAGTTACTCACGTACGACTAGCGATGTGGTAGTCGTGGCATAACATATAACACATACTATAAAGCAATTTCAATTATGTTAACCATTAGCAAAGTTCAATAATAAAAAAAATGTATATAGTATATACAATTTAAAAATGAGCACAAATACAGGACTACAAATACAAGCATAACGAAGTAGAGGTTCTATCCAGACAGTACACATCAGCCACATACCGAAGTGGTAATGGTTATTTGGTCAGTAAGATTAAACTTAACATAAGGTAGATTATATGCTCATATTTAGTTCAATATGTGGTGGACTGAAATAGAAGCACGGTGACAAAACTCACAGTGAGCAGGCGGGCTTGAAGTCATCAAGTGACCGTGAGAGAAACGATAACGACCCAATCTCGGTCAACTCAAAGCTACGGCATGGTGACGAAAGGAAGGAACGCGAAAAGAGGGAAAAAATCAGCTTTAACCTCAAAGAGCATGTTGTGGTTAGCCTCCTGGGTCCAACAATCTTGTACCTCGTTATTTGTAAAATAAGAAACAAATGGGATAACGTCGATGTGGACACGAACATCCGTGATGGAAAGAGGAGATAAGGCTGCCGATTTAGCCGCACTATCCGCGCGCTCATTTTCCGGTATACCACAGTAAACTTGTCCTGATATCATTCAGACAGAAAGTATGAATAATTGACAGTGAATCGGTGACCAGGTGATGGTTGAATTTCTGTTCCAGGAAACAATCGAGGGCATTTCGGGAGTCAGTCAGGATTAGTCATTCTTTGATGGATTGTGTTGACATGTAGGATAAAGCTTTGAATATCGCGAAGAGTACAGTGGTCAATACTGAACCCTGTTCAGGGAGCTTGAAACGAAACTTTATATGAGCATGCGACCAGGGTAAGAGTGGAGAAGTTGCCAGAATTTGGACCGAATAAAGTAAGGACAATGTTCACTTTTATAAAATCGACACAAAGATGTGTCTATGAAGGGGGTAGTGAAGGTCCAAGAGGGAAAATTGGGGTAATAAACAAAGAAAGGATGCAACAAGCCAATTCCAACCTTGGATAGAAGATCTTCAGTTATGTGAGAGGTACGAGTGGAATAGTTAGGTATTAGATGGTCCAAGACGGGTTGTTGACTCCAAGTGGAGGTCAGATTTAAGGAAGATGGTAGAGCAAGCGATCTCACCGTGAGCTTCAGTAATAGCAAATCCCTACGATAAGAAAATAATAAGAAATAATAAAAAAAAAGTTAAAATAATACTAATGGATTAAAATGTCTGCCATTGAAAACATCACAAGATATTATCGCGTATTTCATTTGCTTATATAATTCCTGTTTTCCCGTGTCCCCAGGGATTGCGGAAAAAAAGGACCAAGTTCTTCCTCGAATTCAAACTTAAGAATGAAAATAAATTTTCCGCAGGTACGTCGAACAGTTCCGCCTTTATTTCATTCTTTGCGTATTCTCTGATTTCCTGATTTAAAGCCGCAGCATGGAACATTAATTAGCAGAGTTTTAATGCTTTTTTATTTTTATCGCTGTTATATATTTATTTTAAATTTTTCCAAGGCAGTCAATCGAGCTACGGATGACCTGCAATCCGTAAAAAATTTGACTTGATAATTCAGTTCAATAGTTTATAGATAAATTGATACATAGATTATAATTGATGGATGAAGATAATAGAGTTTGACTGGGAATTTAAATAATTTAAAATAAACATATAACATATTTCAGAAGAAAAACTATTATTCATCAACGATACTTAATTTTGGATGAATAGTAACGCCAATAGAGAACTTTATCACAGCTATTATTCATATACTTTTAATCACTATTCAAGCATCAGGCTATATTTGTTGTGATTTACGTTTAAAAAAATCATACCTTTATTACAAAAACAATTTTATTTCAAGAATAAAACGTCGTAGCATGTTTGATCCACCAAGGCACCAACAATACTGAATATCTACCGATATCTTAATTTCTAAAAAACAACACTGGAAAAGGGACATTGCCTTGCGGGTATAACACCTCCCCCCAGGAAAATGGCTAAAGGTTTGTCCGGGGGTTAAGGTCACTTTCAGTGCGTTCTTCTGTAATAAACGCCTATAAAATCAAAACGTCCAGTGAGCTGACATTGGCTAGATTTGTACATTCGCATATTGCACTAACAAGAATTGACAAATTCACTAGAGGCTGAAATATGGTTATGGTTACATAGTAACTACAATGAAAATATGATTTCCCTTATTAGATTTTTTAGAAGGATTGTTTTGTAGTCAAACAAGCTCAATAAGTGAAAAAACATCTTTAATATTGCAGTAAATGTAATCTTAATAGAAGCTAATAGCATAGCGTTATGTATATGTACAGCAATTGCGAATATTTTTCATAAATAAAAAATATTTTGTCGTGGGTTTCATAAATTCAATCATGGAAAAGAAAATTAAAAAAGAACCAGATATTATATGTGTGGACGGCACCCATAGAAGTTTTGCACCAGTTGCATTTTTTTGATCAATCGAATAGATCAGTATGTTCAGGAAGTATTTTTAGGTATTCCTCAAAGTGTTTAGTATTTCTTTCAATGTTCTCTGCTTCCTGTAAAATGCAAGGATTAACAAGAGCATAGTTAGTCCTTCAAACGGTCCAATAACAGACGCCATAACCTTGCCACCCGACTGTTGCGTTTTCCCACGCTTTAAAGCGGATTCGTCGTGTGCAGTCCACTCGGATGATAGTCAATTGGACTTCGGAGTAAAATTATGCAGCCATGTTTTATCCATTGTCACATATCGATGCAAAAACTCGGGTTTATTACGCTTGACCATCTTCAAATACTGCTCCGAATCATCAACTTAATGTTGTTTTTGGCCAATAGTGAGCTCGCGCGGTACCCACTTTACACAGAGCTTTCTCATACCTAAATATTCGTGAATGATATGATGTACACATTCAGTTGATATCTTTAGAATGTCTGCTATTTTATTTCATGGGTTTTTTAATGTTTTTGTCGGTAACGAACCTCTTTTGGGCGTCCACTGCATTCACCGTCTTCGGTGCTCATTTCACCACGTCTAAACTTAGCATACCAATCCTTGATACTTGATTTTCCTGGGATAATGTCCGGAAACTTGGCATCAAGCCAATTTTTTGATTCAACTCTATTTTTTCCCTTCAAGAAGTAATATTTTATTAACAATCGAAATTCCTTTTTATCAAGTTTTTTCACAATAACCAAAGTTGCTTCACTCAAAGTGCTATAATTCACAAACTAATGATCCGACAGTTGTCAAATTTATACACGCATCGTTTGAGGTTTACGGCTAACTAAAAAACATATGGATTTAATTCTAGTAGCGTCATCTATGTGTCAGGCCGGGGACTTTTCAATTGATCTGTTATTTACCAGTGCTCAATTCTGATCGTTTCCTACGTTAATAAACAGCATCAACCGCACCACTAATTGTTGACAGTTAAAAGTAGAATGAAAGCGTTTACGATGAGCAATATCTTTTCTATCATGCGAAACTTTTTGCTATATGGTCTTTACAAGCATGGTGAAGCTTCTCCGAGATCCTGCAATTTCGTAACGAGTTCACCCATTACAACTAATAAACTAATTGCAACCAGAGATATGGGTCTGTTTTGTTTTGCCAGATGTCGAATACAACTAGACGTGCAGAGGTTATGCTTGTCAAAAAATATACTGGAATATATTTAGACGCTCAAAATTATACAGCGTTTTATAATACCAATGATATTTGAAGGTTTACTGTTTAGGTTTAATTTAATTTTTGTAAATCAATCAATCGGTAATGTTTTAACACCCACAGAAAATATTGTTATATTTTTCTGGATATCTAAAGATTCACTAACTATAGATAAACCATTAAACCAAATGACTCTATGAAAAAATTTAAAAATTGTCTATAACTCAATAATAGCAAATGAACCAATGGCATTAAATATACTGAACACGCTACAGTATCCCCAATTTAACCACAACATACACTACGCTTGAAACAATCACCTTCGTTTAGGCAAATATTTGAACGGTTCCAATTAAAATCCAAGCTCGTCCCCCTATGCCCTTTGATCGAACTCCAGAAACGCCAATTGATTGTTTAATTAAAGCATAAACCGATAATTGGGAAGGAGGCGTCCGAGAGAGCGCTAAAATTTGATTTTCCTATAACTCATAAAAGGGGCTTGTCGCGTTAAATGCGCCAATTTGTCGGTCTCAAAATGACGAAGATACCGTATTCTCTTCATAAAAATGATTTTAATTAATTGTAAGGTTTTGTTACTGAAACACATTACTACTGAAAGTAGTTATTACATGGTTGCATGTTTTTGGTCACTCGTTTTTTGATTTTAACCTAAATTTATTGGTGAAAATGCGAAGTATCAATGTAAACAACTATTAACCAACCTAACCTAACTGCAAAATTTGATGATTTTTACATTACTCTACCTAAAATAACAGTTTTCGAATTAGTATTACTGAGTATACAGACGCTAATTATGAAATATTCAAAACTACTTTTGCCACCTTCATTATTTTTATCATTTGATCTAAACAAATCTGTTATGTAAGGCAAACACTCTTAGAAACTTACGATCAAGCTGTTCAAGATATTAAAGTGGTTATATTGATCTCATTAACAAAGAACAACCTGAAGAACCAAGAATGTTTGATGTATTGGTCAAAAATCCAGCACAAACTTTTATACAACTTAACATGAATATAAATTAAGATGATTTTATTATTATCATAATGAAAGGTCGACCTACTACTACATCGACAACGAAAAGCAAGGTATAATGTATTATGAGCTGCTAAAATTGAAGAAACTATTACAGCAAACATCTATTGACCTCAATTATATTAACGATAAATTGACCAACGTATTATTGCAAATAAAACAGCAAATTGTTTCCACAAAATTGTGGAAAATATTTGGAATAATGTATATTGTATCAATACATCTCAATTTATCTCAAACGCCTTTTTAAGGCAAATAAATTATTATAATACGTCACTCTCAAATAGCGCCACGATAATATAGGCAACACCACATCCACCAATTAGGAACCAGCATTTGTTAATGCCCGATTAAAAGGTATAACAGTATAGAAAACCTGTATATATATATATATATATATATATATATATATATATATATATATATATATATAGGTCTTCTTCTTCTATATACGTCTAGATCCACAACAGGTTTCTTGTCACTTAAAAATCGAGTTCCAAAATACTTTGAAATAACCTTAATCTTAATTGAACGTCTTAACTGATTGATTGAACATACTTTTCGAGCAACTATAAAATAACAATAAAGCAATACTTTTTTATATACTCACAGTTCTCCGAGTTAAAATTAAATGACAACTGAGCCAGTGAAGTCAAGTACATTCTAAAAAGGTGTCCCCACATCAGAATTTTAAAATTAATGTGATGCGATATTTATTGTTAAATTACTCGACCTGTAGGGGATAGGCGAAATAATATGAAGACTATGCAATCTAGTTAATTTTCTTGCATGTGATAAAGCGATGAATATTTATTGCTCAGTTTATATGCAAACTCTTGTAGGTATATATTTTAGTGTAATATACGCTTTATTCTATATAACAATCGGGGAAATATGTTATAAAATCATGTGAAATCATCAATCAAATATATGTGAAATATCTCCCTGATGATGTTAAATGTTTCACTAACGACAGTATCCACGGTAATGTTACACAGAAAACATGGTAAAACGAAAATGGCGAAATTGAAGTTAACTGATAAAGATCAAGGAACGTTAAAAAGAATTGAAGCCAGACATCATAGAACTATCCCGGAAAAACTGACAGCCAATTTCAACATTCACTTGAGATGAGATTATACTAATTCGATAAAAAAAATAATCTAACGTTCACGAAAGGTCTAAACCACCTGCTTCCTACATTCAAACATGGCAGGGGTTACGATGATTTGGGCGTCAATGTCATATCATTCATCAGGTTGTCTCATTCATATTCCTGGTAAGATTAGCTTTTTTGTGTTGTCGATCTGTTAAACTGTTTACTATTATATCTTTTAATGAGAGAGCTTCAATCTGTAAGTGCAGTTGTGGGGTATGGCCAACACCAGCTCGTTTGTATGTCACACAAGTCGGCTCTAAAAATGTGTGCCGTAATGTTCACCTATGCTTTACTGTTTGCACACCAAGATCCAGATCCCTGATGTTAAAGCTCCCTTGCTCCGGAATCTTTCCAATATTTCTATACTTTTGTTGCTTGCTGCGCCTCATAATTGAAAATTGAATAATTGAATATCCAGATTAACTAGGTAATGGATTTGTATACCATCACTTTTCTCTCATTGCTTAAAATTTTATGTGCAATATAGTTTAATTTTTTTTCGGTATTAAATTGCCAAACAATATTTTTGGTCTATATTTATTAATTATGTCGTATATTCATCTTCGCACTCCAACCGAGTAATAAATTTCCTCTCACCACAATCAATTATTGCAGATTAGTGCTGTGGTGTCAATTTATTTCATTTTCGCCTTCTCATTTTATTTCATTTATTGTCTTCACTTTCTCGACATTTAAATTAAATGGATTTCCATTCCCGACCGAAAGGAAAATAAATATCAGAAAACGATCCTTTTAATTGTAATTTTAACTCAATAAAGTCGGAATTTCATCAGGGCTGAATTGTATACTGTTAAATAATCGAAATCGAATAATCGAAACATTATAGTTTTCGATGTCAGGGTAATAATTTGTTTAATGGGAGAGAAAGTTAGATGGCTATATAATATATATAAAGTTCAGGTTAGTTTTTTAATGAAAATATGAGTACGACTATAAATTAGGACGAACAACTAACTTATACATGATATTTATAAGTAAAGTTTTGCGATTAAGCTTCTCACGGAATATATTCATAGAGTCTCTGAATAGTTTCCAATGGAATTTTGTGCCATTTTTGTAACCTGACAATTGTTTCAATTATTTTGGAGATTATACTCTATAATGTATGTGTGGCGACCAATTCTTAGTCTAAATATGCTTCTCCCAAGTTAATCTTGGATTTAAATAAAGGTACCCAAGTACTTTGCATGTTCCTTTTGAGAAATGTTTTCGTTATATAATTTTACCGACGGACAAGTTTCTCTTCTCAGAGTGTAGGTAACATAGGTTTGCTTTTATTCTCTGGTTTATTCTGGTTAAACCATTTCTCGATGTTATTTAGATGGTATTAGAGTTGGAATGAAACAGTTTTTAAGTCAAAATATAGTATGAGAGATTGCTGTGAGATTGTGTGCATCGTTAAATTGCTGTCAAATTGTTTACGCTTGATTCAGATGTACTTCTGTCTAACGTAAGGTCATCATTTTTAGTTTGTATGCTGGTCCATCGTACCAGACTTAAGTCAACGGCTTGATTTATATCCAAAAAAAACAGCAGGGCAGTACAGTTAATTTTGCGTGGTAGATGTTTCAAAAGATTTGCACCGACAAGATGCTTTTTCTTCCTTTAGAATTCTTATGTATTTCAGAACCTATTTAGGATACACGCTCTTCAACGGTAGCATTTGCATGGATGATTTAAGGTAATCTTTTTTTTCCGCTGTCGGCTCCTTATGCTGTTCCTTAAACTTATGGATTACTACCGCCGGATTACTGCAAATGAATATCCCAACATCCTCAGTCATGAGCTTCTAACTAACTAGCATTCGCTGTCAAATACTCCGATACTCCAAGATAATAATGCGCCTATACGTACAGCCAAAAATATTCAGTCTCGGGTTGAGGCGCACCAGATTATCATCATCGCCGCACAGCTTCCTCAGCCAGCACAATGCCACACCTCAACATAATTAAAGTTATAGAGGATTCTAGAGGAGAGAGTCGCGAGTGTTAAATATATGACTTGTCTCGATACAAGAGCCAGTATAGAAAGAAGGAAGAAAAGTTAGTAGAGGGCGCTGTGAATTGTATCGAGTGGGTATAAATTACCAGGGATCAAAATAAAGTTTATCTTTTGTTCCCAGGCCATAAGTGGTGTATTAATTCCGTCCCGTCCCGAATCATAAGTGAGTCGTAAAAGCGAGTAAATCTCAATCTCCAAAATAATTGAAACAATTGTCAGGTTACAAAAATAGCACAAAAATCCATTGGAAACTATTCAGGGACTCTATGAATCTATTTCGTGAAATGCTTAATTGCAAAACTTTACTTATAAATATCATGTATAAGTTAGTTGTTCGTCCTAATTTATAGTCGTACTCATATTTGCATTAAAAAACTAACCTGAACTATATATATATACATATATATATATATATATATATATATATATATATATATATATATATATATATATATATATATATATATATATACATATTCCATTGGAAACTATTCAGAGACTCTATGAATATATTCCGTGAGAAGCTTAATCGCAAAACTTTACTTATAAATATCATGTATAAGTTAGTTGTTCGTCCTAATTTTTAGTCGTACTCATATTTTCATTAAAAAACTAACCTGAACTTTATATATATTATATAGCCATCTAACTTTCTCTCCCATTAAACAAATTATTACCCTGACATCGAAAACTATAATGTTTCGATTATTCGACTGTATTCCGATCTATTTAATTCCTTTTTCCGATCTATTTAACAGTATACAATTCAGCCCTGATGAAATTCCGACTTTATTGAGTTAAAAGGTACAATTAAAAGGATCGTTTTCTGATATTTATTTTCCTTTCGGTCGGGAATGGAAATCCATTTAATTTAAATGTCGAGAAAGTGAAGACAATAAATGAAATAAAATGAGAAGGCGGAAACGAAATAAATTGACACCACAGCACTAATCTGCAATAATTGATTGTGGTGAGAGGAAATTTATTACTCGGTTGGAGTGCGAAGATGAATGTATGACATAATTAATAAATATAGACCAAAAATATTGTTTGGCAATTTAATACCGAAAAAAAATTAAACTATATTGCACATAAAATTTTAAGCAATGAGAGAAAAGTGATAGTATACAAATCCATTACCTAGTTAATCTGGATATTCAATTATTCAATTATCAATTATGAGGCGCAGCAAGCAACAAAAGTATAGAAATATTGGAAAGATTCCGCAGCAAGGGAGCTTTAAGGAACATGCGCAATATTCTTCAAAACATCAGGGATTTGGATCTTGGTGTGCAAACAGTAAAGCATTTTTAGAGCCGACTTGTGTGACATACAAACGAGCTGGTGTTGGCCATACCCCACAACTGCACTTACAGATTGAAGCTCTCTCATTAAAAAATATAATAATAAACAGTTTAGAAGATCGACAACACAAAAAAAGCTAATCTTACCGGGAATATGAACGAGACAACCTGATGAATGACATGACATTGACGCCCAAATCATCGTAACCCCTGCCATGTTTGAATGTAGAAAGCAGGTGGTTTAGACCTTTCGTAAACGTTAGATTATTTTTTTTATCAAATTAGTATAACTCAAGTGAATATTGAAATTGGCTGTCAGTTTTTCCGGGATAGTTCTATGATGTCTGGCTTCAATTCTTTTTAACGTTCCTTGATCTTTATCAGTTAACTTCAATTTCGCCGTGTTCGTTTTACCATATTTTCTGTGTAACATTACCGTGGATACTGTCGCTAGTGAAACATTTAACATCATCAGGGAGATATTTCATATATATATACATATATATATATATATATATATATATATATATATATATATATATATATATATATATATATATATATATATATATACATTATATAGCCATCTAACTTTCCCCCCATTAAACAAATTATTACCCTGACATCAAAAACTATAATGTTTCGATTATTCGACTGTATTCCGATCTATTTAATTCCTTTTTCCGATCTATTTAACAGTATACAATTCAGCCCTGATGAAATTCCGACTTTATTGAGTTAAAAGGTACAATTAAAAGGATCGTTTTCTGATATTTATTTTCCTTTCGGTCGGGAATGGAAATCCATTTAATTTAAATGTCGAGAAAGTGAAGACAATAAATGAAATAAAATGAGAAGAAGGCGAAAATGAAATAAATTGACACCACAGCACTAATCTGCAATAATTGATTGTGGTGAGAGGAAATTTCTTACTCGGTTGGAGTGCGAAGATGAATGTACGACATAATTAATAAATATAGACCAAAAATATTGTTTGGCTATTTATTTATTTTTATGAGGCTATACCAAATTTTATAAAATTTAAGAAAATGAGAATCGCTGCTCAAGTATGCATATTTGTGGAATATGTTCAGTGTAGTTTTTCTATAACCATAGTATTTCTTTAAAACACCCAACTCGGCATTTGACTAACAAAGACCGTGACTGAGTGAGTTTACGGATATCTCAATTTATAAATTGATTTCTCAATGCACAAATTAAAGGAATCATATTTTCCAAGAAATAGAGTATTTAATTAACAAACAAAGACCTACAGGAGTCCATTTTTTAAAAATATGGCCAGAATGTGGCGTCAACAAATATACAATACTAATATCATTAAAACCACAATACCATTACGATAAAACTCGAAAATTGTCTATAAGTTATGAAAAAATAGTAGCCAACGGTAGACAATTCTTAATTTGTTCATTGATATTGTGACAATTTTCTAATATTATAGAAACTTAATTCACAAATTTCTAAAAATATATAAATATACTATCAAATACACCTTTTCTGATATCCTAATTCATTGTCAAATGTCAAAATTTCCTGCAAATCAATTAATTTAGGTATGAAGAAACCATATCAACATTATGGGTCATCCCTTCATAGAGAACAACAAAATATAATATCACATCAGCGAATAACCATTACAAAAAACTTTACACAGAAATAAATATATTCATAAGGATTAATTTTTAAGTAAATTTTTCTGAAACATATTTTTTTTTCTGTCAAAATATTTTCTTTTACTAACTCTTCTAATTCCTGTGTGTTCAGATTATTTGTCTAACTTCATCATTTATTCAAGCAGTAAACATTTAAATAATTCTCAAAATAACCATTTTTAATCCCACAAATAGCTTAATCTATTCCTTTGCATCTAATTGACCGAATCAACAATAAAAATATAATAATACCAATGATAAGAGCAATAGAAGTGAAACTAAATATAGAACTTGAGTCAAGTTTAGTTTGGAGTTATCATCAAATGGGACGCAAACACTATAAAACCGATAACATTAGACATTTGATAACACTCCCCAGAAAGCGACCTTGTATAAGATGCTAGTCCGTCCAGTCAACTCTATCCAGTCTGAGAGACAACTTGTAACACTCCAAATGTTCCAATTCAAAAAATTCCGCGCTTTACTCAATGCTCCATGGTTTATGAGGAATGTGAACACTCACCTCGATTTAGGCATCCCGTTCGTTAAAAGTTTCACGAACATGTTCAGTATAAGGTTCTCCCTAGGCACTTTAGAACACGAGAACAATCTCATCTAATCCCTATACATCCACAAACCCCGGTAGCTAAACCAACTACGACAATCCCAGTCGTAACTCAGGTTCTCTATCACACACAAAACTCTAGCTGGTCAATCTGGATTAAGAAAAAAAAACAGATGGTAACAGACCGTTTGTAAATATTTTAGACAGAGTAACCATACACTATACTGTAGCACCCTCTGAAATACCTATGATCGATGTACATAACTTATTTGAAATATATAATATGAGTTTACTATTCTACTAGTTTTTGGTATTAGCATTTCAATATTTATTTCGCTGTTAGTGAAGGCAACAGTCATTGTGCATATAGTTGCACTGTACGTAAAACAACCTCTAAAACTTATCCTAAATCCTCTAAAAAAGTAAAACAACCTCTAAATCTCTTTCAATCGACAATATTCCAAAATAAACATTTTTTAAACGTCCTTGGGGTGGATAATCCTTAACGTTTTTAAATAAACCAGCTTACCTAAATATAGTTGTTTTTCATAGAGCAAATTCACCTAGCACCATTTTCATTTCGTTATAAATGTAGTAGCACACCCATATCCAAAAAAAAAAAATATTTAAGACACTTAAACTTTGGTTATGTTCATTTGGAAGATGATATATTAAAATGCATTTTAATATTAATGAATAGATGGCGCTTAGCAAACTTATGAAACAACGTAGTAATAACATATACTATAAAGTCACTATAAAGCTATGAATTAAAAAAATCCATAGTTCTTATAACGATAAAAACACCGTCTGGAACCTTAAAGACGAATAACTCACAACATTATAAAACGATATCGATGGACTACAAAAGAAAAATATGAAACAATAAACATAAACACGGCTTGACATGTTTCTATTTCTAATGGGCCCAAAGGAAAAACAAACGAATAAAGTGCTTTCGCCACCGACAAGCACTAAGCCTCAATAACTCCACCGATAAAAAGGAAAGCTACAGGCAAAGCTCGCTCTTATTTATCGTGTACGGCCAAATAGTATGTATAAACAGGACAAAGGGCCGAAGCAGTAGTGGGGTCCCCCTTTGTTTTACGACGGAAATATTCCAAAAACGGCGAGTTATTCGGCTTTGTCGGATTGGCGATAGGGAGGCGAGGTATTTTTGTTCTTTTCTTTTCGCTATCACTTTCTCTTTGTTCGCGACAGAGTCGAAGGTAAATATTTCGACAGTGTACGTGATGCTATTTCTTTAGGAGGCGCCGTGGAAGCGAATATTTTTTTTAATTGGAGTAAAAACTTACAGTAAATTTGGGACTGGGTCTGGCAAGCACGAACAACATCAACATATTGTGTAAAAAATTGTGCAAAAAAAAAGAGTTATTTATACCTATATCATTAGAGACATTAACATTATGTATATTTGTAAAAGTACAGAACTTTAGGTTGACTATGCATTAATGAAATTACTAACAGTGATTTATATTTAATTTGATTTATCATTTCTTCATAAATAGACCCAATTGTTCTGAATTATCCGCAATTTAGTTGACCCAGCAATCGCATTTTCGAATCGTTTTATTGACTTTTTTAATTGCTATGCCAGAATACATGAAATCATTTGATTTTTCCATTTTATTTTTTATTATTAATTAAAGACCCATCACCTTCTTGAACTTTTTAAGGTCGTTGTTACATGTTTTGTAGTATATATAATTTAATAATATCTATACAATAATTTGAAAAATAAATGTAGCCACTTAAAGGACTTGAAACTATAGTATTTATGGGCGTACCAAGGGCGTAAAACAAGATTATATTTAATAAAATAATAATAAAAAATTAAGAATCTTAAATCAATAAAATCAGAGATCAAAATAAATGATAGAATAACTGCTTACTCAATATATGGCAAAAAATAATGTAAATAATCGTGCAAGATCTTGATGTCTAGTTGGTCGGGTGATAAATTTGCAAATATAATAAAAACGTACCTGAGCAACCAATTTTAAATGACAAGAATGAAATTTAAATATAATTGAAATATTACTTAGATGTACAATCCTATTGTTAGGTAATTTTTAAATACAATGATGCTGACAGTTAAAATACTGTAATAGTTTAGATAAATAAATGTATCGACAAAAACTGGTAATGAATGGTATTGATAATCTCAATAAAAGACGATTACAATGGTAGGCATTAAAATGATAGAGTAACCAGGATGGTGAGCAATAATCTTAGTCCATAGTAGTCAATAATCAATGGACAATCGTTATAAACAGACAATAACGGTAACTGATTGCAATGATAAACCATACTAAGATGAAGTATGATATATGCACACGGTACGAAGAAAAAATAACGCACGATGTACCAGCTTATATCCTAACACAAACAATAATGCACGTGCAGTGAGATCAAGGGCAGTAAACGCACGAGATCTTGCCATTAGGGTTAGTAGTACTTCTCCAGCTCCAGCTATGATGAACGTGCAATGCGTACAAGGGAGAAAGCTAAAAGCCACACGTTAGATATGCTGCTACCAAGAGTCAGCAGAAACAGCTTTTCGATATCGTGTATGTATAGTAACTTTAGCCACTTTGACGTTAACAATAGATGGATAATGAATAGCGTAATGAGTAGAGCATAATGAATAGAGACTAATAAGTTTAAAACAATAAATAGAGCATTATAAATAGAAAATAATACATTGAATATGAAAAATGGACGCTAATAAATATAAAATAATAAATAGAATATAATTAGGGGAGATTTAGTAAATAATAAATAATAATTAAAAAGAGAAAACTGGAATATTCTGTGAGCATACTCGCCATTTGCTGAAACTCAGCTTGGGCGACAAAACACAATAAAATAAAATAAGTACGAAGAACGTAGTGACTCTGACCAGTCTTTATACAATACAATTAAAAAGAAGCGGCATTCCTTCCTATTTCCTCTACATTATCGTTCAAATCTCTAAAATATCGAACTACGAAATGGGAATTCTAAGTACCATAAATATTCGAAACGATTTATAATTTCTTTGAAGGGTACATTTCTCTGTCTGTTTTAGGGAAAAAATATCCAGAAAATAAAACTCGCTTTTGCGCTAGAAATCTTCAATAAAAATAAATAGTTGTTGAATATAAATCCATGAAAATAGTATTCTCTAATATAGTAAGCCGAGATCTAGAACTTATTTTATCTTAGTGAAGATTAATTTATTTTAATAGTATATATCTCCAGGTATAAGCCAAAGTCTCTGAAGAAGGTGATCAAGTTACCTCTATTGCCTATATCAGGGATGTCCTTTTGATTGTCCCCAATATCATACTTTTGTCTTAGTGGTATTTCCTGTATAATGTCAGTATATGTTTGGCTGCAATTGTTGAGCTACGTATAGGACATATTGGAGGAGGTTCATTTTTTAACGGAATTGGAATGATTTGGATATAGAGGAGTTATGGTTTTAATAAAACAACGTCCCATAATCAAATAAAGGAAAGGGAAAGAATAATTTCACATCTTAAAATTATGGGTTGGCTTCCAATATAACACTAATTCAATAACGCTAGATTATTTTTACAGAGTATAGGTATAAATAAAGACTCACAACTTAAAAACAACTCTCATCGCATTATTTTGAATATACGATCCAAAATGTTGTAAAAAGCTACCGAAAATTGGACCTCTATCGTCATCAAATAGAAATGAAAAATGAAATGGAAATATTAACTTTTTAATTAACCGTATAAAAGGTATTAAGTGTGTTGGTATCATCCGTGTTTGGTTTCTGTTATCTCATTTTCATTTCGTGATAGCTAGCACCATTATACAATAGGCAACCACACAATCACTCAATAGGAGAAGCGACAAAAAATCTATGGCCCCTATGTCTAGCCCTACGATAGGCAGTTACATATCCCCTATTATTAAGATGATAATATTTCTTTTTACAGATCAATAATTCTCTGCAATTTAATCTTAAACAACTGGTCATCAAAATATAATTTTGTAACTGACCTATTCTATTAATTAAGCTAAAAATAAGCTAAAAAAGACCTTTGATTAATCTATGAACTCTGCTTTGTGCCTTAAAAATATTTAAATTGAACCAAAAGAATTGAATAAAAGTTTTATGGGTTGGTTAAGATGTCTAATTCAACAACTGTTTTAAAAAGTACCAAAACCTTAACCAAAACATATTATAGCCATGTAATTACAGTGAAAGAGGAATCTTAGTCTAGAAGCATGGGTATTGTTTTCAAGTGAAGAAAAAAACAATATTTTGATTATTCATTTCTTGTAAAAAAAAATCAAAATTTATAAACTGATGAAGAGGGGAATTCTTATTCTAGAGAAGTGCTTTTATCAAGAGTTGTGTGGCCACACACATATATATATATATATATATATATATATATATATATATATATATATATATATATATATATACATACATACATATATATATATATATATATATATATATATATATATACATACATATATATATATATATATATATATATATATATATACATACATATAAATATATATATATATATATATATATATGTATGTATATATATATATATATATATATATATATATATATATATATACATATATATATATATATATATATATATATACATACATTATTGTAATTTTATTGTAATTTAACACTGTTGGTCTACCTATTATTTTTAAACACGTCAATATTCTAAGTATTTTTGAAGGCCGAAGCTACTGCTCATGACGAAACTCAGCCATTGACTACCCCGAATTAGAATCTTCATTAATCGTCGTCATTTCGTTAAGACAAAATTCTATTGAGTACTCAACATTAAAATTGCCGCAGAAAGTTTCTCAGAAGGCGAATTCAGTAGCCTAAAACTCAATTGTGCAGATGTCAAAATTGTTATCTGAATACTCAAAACATACTTAATGCTATATTTTGTTCACCACCTCTTTCAGATTACAATACATTAATTTAAAAAATATTCTAATGAAAGAATTATTTAATCCTTGAAGTATTGTTCCATGAAAGTAAAATGGTTTCTAAGAATGTTATCTATTTTTGAGCAGTTAAGCAATTTTCCGAGATATATATGGAACAATATTTATGATGGCACTTTATTTATTTATGTACTCTTTATTTATTATCCTAGACTGAATCATTTTTGACAATAGTGCTAGTATATCTTTATAGCGTCGGTATGTGTAAGTACCTAAGCATGTGTTGCGATGCAACATAAATTTGTTTATCTAGCTATAATATATCTATTATATACCTTTGTGACAATATATACAATATTTCGATTGTATTCTATGTGTATTCTAATCCAAATAAAATAATGAAACAAAAATATTATTAATATTATAATACATCTAAGGCATATATTATCGAATAATTACAATTAATTATATAGCCACAATAGTTTATAGGTTAGAGTGGTTTTATTATATTCACATTTAACTCTTTTCCACACCACCCATGAGGTAGAGTTCTAGGCACGTTCTTTATGTTGTGATATCCCCCTGGAAGCCTTTGTGACCATATTATTTAGCCATCTGATCTACTCTGTATCTTTTTTCGGGCTTATTTATAAAAAAAACTAAATTGCAAAAAGCAATTAAACAAATAACTTATATAAACCGAGTAAAAATTTGAAATAATTCAGTTTTTAGCATAGTCTTTTCAAAACTCAATTCATCTTTTTAAAGTAATTCCTTCATTATAGCCTTTGTTGCTGCAGTTTCTACAAACGTGATATGATATAGTACATTGTTCATAACAATAACTGATAGTTCCTCCAGGTTCTTTAACAATTGATTTTCAAACCAGGCTAAGAACATGTTATGGTTCGGGAAAAACACTAACTCTGCTCCAGGAATAACAATATATTTACAGTTTATTATGACAAACAAAACCTAATCTACTGTTATTCTAACTTTTCTGTATTTACACTCTTTTTGTGAAGGTCTTGACAACAGTACCATTTGATTATACCATTTTGAAATATAAAAGTCTCGTCAAAACACACAAATTCAGATAACAAATCTTCCCTGATTTTATTGTATGTTTTTAAAAATTGAATTATTTTCAGTATTTTCAATCGGTGTAATACAATTTATTAGAAAACGATTTAAAATTTATAAAAACAAGCAAAGCAACGTTTGCCGGTTTATAACCTCTTATTATCATTGATGCTTTGAAGAATTTGCAGATATTTGACAACCGAAACACTTTTGCATGCTCATTCGTTTATATGTTCGAACGAACCCATACGAATGTATACCACTAGTGTGGAAATATATATTGGTTTGACTACGATATATCCATTGATTTCCATATTCATATTTTTCATATTCCTTCAGTTCTACAAACCGTGTACCGACTCCCACATTATTCAGAAAAACTAAAGGAGGTATAAATTTCCATTCGAACTGCAACAGTGTTTAATTTTTTATGGATATAGTAGAATGGATCAAAAATTGCTACACTCAAGGAGTAGTCCAAAATGACGAACATCATCAATTGTTCATGAACGATTCATCAGCATTATCATCGGTTGTCAATGCTCAATCATTGGCCATTACTCCATATCCCCATCTATAGGAAGTATGCTTACCAGTCCCACTCTTTTGATAAACATATGTCCCGTCCTACCTCCAAATTGGTCCTGTTTGAGCGTTCTTTCAATGACAGTAATTATTTCTTTAGATCAAATATTAACTATTATTTATCTGTATCCGAACTACTATATTTATCCCAACGATATTTAAGGTTCATTTAGTCTAACCACTGATTTCTAATCATTAAACTTTTCCTTACCATTCATACGAACACTCTCACTCCATCATCACTTAATTATTTTCTTTCAACTTACTCAATATCAATTGCTCTTTTCTGGACCACTTTTCTTTAACCACAGGAGTTGATTCAGCCGTAATTTTTTATAACATCTTTATTAGATACGCTTAGTACAATCTTAGTTATACATTAATTTATTACTACTTTTCATTTGTAATTGGATTAATGCACAAGCAAGACGAGTGCGATAAAATACATCAATATGTATTCCTCAATAATAAAATTATAATAACTTATAGCTATAGTTTACACTAAAGGTATACACTTTATATAAGTTCGTATGGTTTGGCTCGCTTCAAACTCCTGATATCCTGCGCGCTGTCCAGCAGTTGTATTGCTTCCACGTTAGTATGATTTAGTAAACTTTTTTCGTGTTTCATTTGATTTCCAAGTCATCGCGCAGTTCTTAGTTGGTTACGTAGCAATAGGCATTGGTAATCAATCGAAGAACCTTGTTTTGAGAGCTTTGTAGGACTAGTTCACTTGAATATTTAGTGCAACCCCATATTTGCAGCCCATAGATCCAAATTGGCTTTATAGTTCTCTTATAGATCAACCTCTTTGATTTTAGATCAAGTTGAGAATATCTTCCGACTAACTACTGTAGTTGTTTAATTTGGTTCTAATGTGTTTTGTTTTATGTCTAATGTGATGTTTCCAATTTAATCTACCGTCAAGATGGATTCCAAGGTAATTAGCTGATTCTGCTTGAGGAATCGGGCAAGATATAATTAAGTTTTTATTGTTTCACCGCAATGCAAAATTAACGTGGACATATTTGGAGCTATTAAGTTGAATTTTCCAGTCTTTCGTCTATTTGTAGGTTTGTTTGACTGTCACTTCAGTTACTCTGTGCACTTGATCAATTGTTGAGTGTTGATTTCGAAAACCAAACTGGAAATCTGGTATTATTACAAAATTTTAACATGTTTAAATATTAGTTTCTCAAATAGCTTTGATATTGCAGATAGTAGCAAAATAGGCCTGTAAGATTCGACTTGTTCTGCAGGTTTGTCAGGTTTTTTTGAGCATAATCATTTGTGCCCCCTTAAAGCATTCAGGAACATTAACAGGCATTAAATATATATGACAACATGATGATTGCTTGTCGTGATTCAGCCGTAATCCTTTTTTAAGCGAGAAGTTCTCCTCCCTCCAATTCCTCCTTACACTCCTTGATTCGATAATATGTATGAAAACCCAAAAAATACGTGGACCTATCAGGGTAGCTGATTCCTCAGCCTCATTCCCAACTGATTGATTTCATTAAGTATTAATTCATTAATGAAACTTATAAAACAACTGAGGTGTTTTTGCCTTTCTTATATATAATATATTGATATAATATATTCAATATATTTATTTTGACAATTATTGCCCTAATTTGATCTAATTCTTATCCATATTATTTTTGTTCGTGCAAATTATACGCTATAGACACTCATTGAAGGTTCTGTGCAGACTCATCTGCATATATTAAGGTGGTATTCTAGTTTAGTGGCACGAATTTTAGGTATGCAAAGTTTTAGTTTCAATGAAAAATGAAATGAAAAGAAATGAAAAAAAATTACTGTCCATTTTTTACTGGATATTTTTCAATGTTTAAAGATGAATGTTTAAAGAGAAGAGATAAAAGATAAAAATGAAAATATTAAATATCCTAAAAGTTACAGGCTGATGAAATGGGGGGGTAAAAATGGCGCGCCCCCATTGGTATGACTGAAATTTCTACTTTTCTGAACATAAAAAAAGAAAATTCTTAATCTAGGGAAGTACTATCGTACAAAGTAATGATATATTATGATAAGATAAGTTAAAACCAAAATAACTTTACTTTGTACAATAGAAGAACGTATAGAGGAGGCCCACGCCAAATTTCTAGTAAATTGGTTCAGTAGAACTGTTCATAGATATCATGTCAACCATCTCAAAAAAAACGTAGATTTAGAAAAATGCGTCTCATTTTTAGATGGCGCTTCACTAAAACAGCTATATATCAGATTTTTTTTTAAATTCTAGACTAGAATGTTCCGTCAACTATCAACAAGAATGTTCATTCGTTTTGAACTATCATTATAACTCGATATGTTTCAAATCTATTATCAATATTATGTATTTGAGTAACTAAATAAAATCAATTTTTAATTTAATTCACAAAGAAAATATATCTACTGTTATATTTACAGTGTATTTTTCATAGAAAATAGCTTTTTATTGTGTATACAAAACAATTTGAATATATAAATGTAAATATGCGTTTATTGACAAATATTGTTATGCCAGATCATCAATTTCACGCCATGGAAACATAAATTTCCATAATATCTCCATCAATATGTGAGACCAAAGTGTCTTGGTATGATCGATTATAGCCATTAAAACATTTTTCGTCTAACAAAATACAGTTTATCGTTGAGCTGTCTTACTATTAATGGAGTGCTTGTACGGTTTTTAGAAATCAAATATTAAAATTTGATAGGTTTCAATTTTTTACTGAAATTATATTAAATAATAACTGATATTTTCAACCGTACGTGTTTTTATATAAACGAAGACTTTTGAGGTAATAACCGAAATAGGTTTATAAGGATTGATTAAATATCATCTATATAAATTAAACGTATTATTTTTCCTTATTATTTTCTCAAATATATATCTAAAATATTATCTTCTTGATGACAACCGAATTTTGGTTAATTTTTACACTATAGATTTTATACTCGGTTTTAAATTTTTAACAAACCAACCAAACATAACCAATTTCATTTTATTATTATTTAATTATTACATTGTTACTAGTCGTTTCCGTCTAACCTATAATTTGTCTTTATGATAACTTAACTCTAGGTATATAATTAGAAGAGTCCATATGCACTAGCTCAGTCTCTAGTGAAACAATATTTATACAAGTCACATTATATCACACTGTATTTTTTAATATATGCACCTCACTACACAACACTATACAAGATCAAACGGTTTGATTCTTTTGAGTCTGAATATTCATATTTTGAGTTTGAATATTCTCATGAGAATGGAGTCTTTCCTCATGTCCCCTGGCAATTATCTTGATTTCTTGATTGACTGTGGATATCTGAAGGTCTCGATATAGGTAATCAGTCCTATAGTATTTTGGTGCGCCCACTATACCTCTCAAGACCAGTTGTTCTGAAAAATTTGTATTTTATTTATGTTATTACGCTTTGCAGAACATCCCCATAATTGAACTTCGTATGTACATATATGTTTTAGTATTTACTTATATAATAGCAATTTATTATGTACTGATAATTGTGATTTTCTTCCAATTAGCCAGTACATTTTCCTATATTAACCAAGTTCATGAATATAACTCCTTGATGTTGACATAACTACACCAGCTCACTTGCCCTTTCTACCTACAGTTACCCCACTTTTATCAAGTGATTTAACATTCTCATGTCTTTTCAAATACCATTTAATCTCTTTGCTGACTAAATACCACAACCACGTTTTTGTATATACGGATAAATGTAAGAAAGTTTACAGTTGAGCTATATGTTGTAAACCAGACTTTGGATATAATCTTCATAAGCAACAAAGGAATCTATAGCAAATCTATGGATTCTGTGGATCTATTCATTATTCTTATTCTTTTGGAATATCCATAACTGAAAAACTAGCCACCACAATAGATTGATTGGGTCGATTGAGTTGAGCGTTACACCTTTTGAGGCGAAGAAACAATGCCTAAGTTTCCAATCTATGTCGGAAACTAGATAAGCTAAAGTGGGATTTAAACGAAAATATGCTTCGATACTTTAGAAAAAGGTTTTTTCTAGAAAATGTTTCAATTCGTCAGAACAAATTGCAATCACAGTGTAGTCTCGAATAAGTCCATAACCGAGCCTAAATCCAGTTTGACACTAAGTTTTCCTTTGAAGCTCGTTAGTAATTATTTTGTCATAATTTTGGAATAATTAATGTTTTATAACAATCAGAGAGGTGTGGTTAAAAGATATTTGCTAAATAGTCAGCAAATAATTCAACCCTCTCGTTATCTATTTTCCCATCCTCTGTTTTCTTTACGAACGGCTAGGTTTTGGTTTTTTGACTGATTTAACTTATTAACCGCCTTTCAAAGGAAGCAATCAATCTCTTTATTATCTACAAAATCCCTGAAACATTCACAAAATATTTCATTTTTGGCAATAAAAATTCTTATTTGAATTGTTGATTTAGTTGCTTTAATTTAACTGCCGTTGATCTACCTCATTCAATTTTTAGAATTTTTTGTTAGAAGCACTGATTTTTCTTATGTAATTTACCAGTGGTGTCTTGTTTCTTTGCATGACGGTATTATTCCACGCCGATTTCCATAAATTAACTAGGAACTATTCTGCTTCTATTGATAATTGTTTAATTATTTAAAGTAGAACATGCAGTTCACCATATTCTTCGACATCTTTTCTTAATCCACTCCAGTCTGTCGAATTGTTCGTTAATATATTGATAATTATCTACTTTATCGTCAAAACAATATAAAAGTGAACTGAAGATAGGTCATAATTGTCTTAAATATTGATGTACGAGTAGTTGGATGATATAATTACAACAAGAATTTTGATGAGAGCTGCTAGTCAGTACATTGGTTCGACACTAGAATAACGTGCACATTCGACAACTCTAGTTGGTGTGGCGACCGCCACGACCCTTTAGGCCACCACCAATTCACCATCAACAACTACAAAGGTTGGCAACGCCGGTGGATTGGTACCATGCAAGTTCTAGGGTATAAAAGACCATCACGACGACGTCTCGCGTTCTTTTCTTATCACCGTCCCCCTGTAACAGTACCACTTCCACAGCGCTACCGTACTTCCTTCACCTTAACCTAATATCCTGTCCATTCTCCCATCGACCACATGTATCAATCGTAAGTTAGAATAAACAACTTTGATTCAACCAGTGTTTTTAGTTCCCGTGCAAATTCCTTCCAAAAATAGTAGTGAGTGTTCTGATAAATAATCGCCGCGGCAGCCACACATTTCGACCGATCGACCGACCCGACGAACATTCCTACAATTGGTGACCCCGACGTGATCAAAGTGCCTAACAGGTAAATCAACTCAACATAAGCCACTCGACAGGTGCTTGACACGTGCATGGAAGGATAGCACGAGGAACGGAACTCATCAACATCACGTGGTCGACGACATCCCACGAGACTAGCCTGATGGACGAAAACCACAGAAGCCCATCATGTATACCAGCAACACATGAGCACCCTCGCAACACGAAACGGGACACGTAACACATTTACAGGTACCCTCAAACAAAGCTAAACGCCTCAAGACGAACGACGTCCTGCTACAGCTCCGATGGCAGCTGATCCCGTAAAACTCCTCGCTCAGGTTGGGATCCCCATCTCATCAGCAGTCCCCGGGCGTTTGTTTGCGTGATTGCGGGTGCATTCCGGAACTTGCACCACATATAGGTACGTTCCACGGCTGTTCCACTAGGAGGGGAGTTATGTGGCGACCGCCACGACCCTTTAGGCCACCACCAATTCACCATCAACAACTACAAAGGTTGGCAACGCCGGTGGATTGGTACCATGCAAGTTCTAGGGTATAAAAGACCATCACGACGACGTCTCGCGTTCTTTTTCTTATCACCGTCCCCCTGTAACAGTACCACTTCCACAGCGCTACCGTACTTCCTTCACCTTAACCTAATATCCTGTCCATTCTCCCATCGACTACATGTATCAATCGTAAGTTAGAATAAACAACTTTGATTCAACCAGTGTTTTTAGTTCCCGTGCAAATTCCTTCCAAAAATAGTAGTGAGTGTTCTGATAAAAATAATCGCCGCGGCAGCCACACATTTCGACCGACCGACCGACCCGACGAACATTCCTACATTGGTATTTTTCCCAACATTTCAACAAAAATTTTTTATACATATAACTACGATTTTGAAAAAAGGCAATATTGAAATTGTTGTTGAAAATATTGAATTGTTAAAAATTGGTCCCATGAAATATTCAATACTGTTAGGCAGATAGTACATGAACACTTCCATGAAAGTTCAGTCCAACTAACTAACGCACTAATTCACATCAAGATTCCATAAGAAACCAGAATCAGCCGGTAGTACTTCGCAGTGAATGTTCGATGTAGTAATAACAATGAGTTAGTAAGTTTATCCGGACTGAACTTAAGATGGCTCTGAACCATACTTCTCAGCCTTAAACTTACCGATCAGCGAATAGCAAACTTTCAAGCCCTCCGATCTTACCTAGAAATTAATGGCGTAACTAACATTGTCATGTCTTTTAAATATTACACTATTTCCTTATGAACAATCAAAAATAACAGCATATTGGCCATGAAAGGTGGATTGAATTACCAAAAGCGGATTGCAGTAGCTCAGTTGCTCAGCCATAAACTATTTTAGTTTGGAAACATATTTTTTTAAATGTATTTGTTACCGACTAACCTACAATATATCTTTACAATAACTTAAATCTAGGTATATATTTAGGAGGTCACGTCGGAGGTAACACCGCTGTTTTTTGCAAATGCACCTCATTATACTACACTACACAAGATCAAATGGTTTAATTATGTTGAGTGTGTGTCCTGTTCTGGAGTTATCCGAGTTGTATTACTTCGATATAGACATGAGAATAGCGATTTTCTTGGTATGATTGTATTATTGTTATTGGTGCGTGTGTTTAATTATACGTGAACTACACATGCACAGCTTTAGTTCCGTTACTTATTTTTCAATTTTGGGTCCTATTATTTATATTATCACTTACCTGTTGTAATTTTCATGTGGCTTCTTCGCTATTGTCTCCGACACCAAGAATCGTAGTATCGTCAGCATCGTGATATTTTATATTTGTGGTATATCATAAGCGTAGAGTAGGTAAAGAATTGGCCCCGATGCACTTCCTTGTAGTACACCTGCTTTAGCTTCTTTTATTATAGAGTAGACTTCCTCTTGTTTGACTCTAAACATTCTGGCTATAAGTAAGACTTTTATAGTTCAGAGCGTTGTTTCGGTAACATTTTCTGTAGCTTTTAAACAAAGCTGTCATGCCGTACCTATCGAAAGCTTTTGCTACATCTAAAAATATCTTGCCTTTATAGATGAAAACATCATGCTTCATGATTGGGAAATTCCATACCAACCCCTTGTAATATAAAATAATTTTAAAGTATATTAAAATTATGTATACATATATACTAAATATTTCTTTATTACATACTACATTTGGATAAATAAAAAATGGACCACCTAGCTTTGAAATGTTGTAAATACAAAAGTATTAAAAACGTAACGCAAATACAAAAACAAGTATCTGTATGTATATGTTATAAAGAGAAACAAACTGAACAAAAAAATTCCTTGAATTTATTTTACGCATTTTTAAACACTCAGTGAACTGGCTATAAACAAAAAGATTGGCGGACATCTGAACACACGTTTTATTAAAAATAAGGGCAAGAATCAAGTCGATAGACAACGGCTATGGAAAAATGTAATATACTCTAAAGCTTTTGCTTTTATTACATTCTATACTTTATGAGAAAAAGGAGCTGCCCGGAAGCAAACTTCCTATTTTTTGAGGAACGATTTTATTGCGAAACAAAATCAGCGTTTAACGATCTAGCATGTTTACCCTCTTGAACCTCTAAAAGGCTAAGCTTTAAAAGCTAAACACCGAACTAAAGTTAGACTAAAGTTGGGTTGTTAGGGATTTTGTTCCTAATCTAACTAATGAACAAGGTTGCTATGATACCATAAAATGGGATAATGAATATTTTGTAGTATATATATTTTATTCTGTTCATTTACGATTATAAAAATTTTTTATATAGAGTGGGTAAATTTATTGTAAAAAATTAAAAAATAGAACACGTTATTTATCTCATATTCCTTGATTTGACTGTTTTTTTAGCTATTTTTTAATATTCTATTAAAATCAATAATATATCTATATATTAGCAGTTATTCACCAATTATATTATATTTGCTTTCTCTACTTTATTCCTGCTTCTTTTCTTGATATTCTATTCCTCTTCTATTCTTCTCAATCCCTTTCTTCAATTTTCCACTTTTTCTCCCTAGGTCGTCCCCTTCCCCAACTAATCAGCTTCTAATCCACAGTAATTGCTCGATTTCATTATTTTCTTGTTTCTTTTAGGTATAGTTTTAGAAATCTTCTGATTCCATTAATTTGCTTATCTGGATTATATCTAAATTCTTATTTCAGTTCCTTTTCGAAAGATTTTGGTTTCTTTCTTGTATAATCTATTTAATATTTCTATTATTTTTGTTTTAATATTAATTATACCTTATTGCAAGTCTAGTCTATTCTTTATTCTAATTTTTAAATAATATTAAATGTTTTCTTCTTGTTTATCTCTGTTTTTCTATTAGTTATTTTACAGATAATTTTGTATCAAAAAGTCCACATGATTTTAGGAAGGTTAGGGTGGGTAGGATTTTACTAAAATCAAAACCTGGTTAATTGACGCTAGTGGTCGTTTTTATTGTCTTTTTGTTTTCAATTTCAATGCAAAAATAGCTCTTCTTCCATGATACTCAATGTTTATTCATACTTTTGTTACAGTTCCGACTTCTTGACTAAGTTACTAATAATAAACTAATAAACCTGCTTTATGTATGGGAAAATTTTGTTTTACTTATTCTCTTTCCTCCTGTTTGTATTTTTTAACAGAATTTTCAGAAAGCACCTTTAATAGCTTATTTGCTTAAAAATATGATTAAATATTTATAGTAACAAAGAAAACCGAAAAGCCAGAAGAAGGTGGTAATATATTAGTGATCCTACAGATAAGACAATACTTAATAATAAAACTCAAAGTTTTAGGCCAGATATCCAAAAACCCAAAAAAGAAAATCTACATTAAAGAAATATTAGCGTACAAAGAAGACTAAGAGGCATGTAATATCTATACCACCTATTAGAAACAACAACTTCAATAAAAAAAAAAAGCAAAGCTGTTTGGCGAACATCTAGCTAAAGCCTATTCTCCAAATCGCGAACAGAGGAACCATGTCATAACTAGTAGTGATAACTTAAAACCACAAATTATAACACTAGTAATCCGAAGGGAACTAACCATTGAGATAAGGATTAACCTAATGCCAGAAAAGTCACCGAAATTCGATTTATTCACTGGAGAAATCCTAAAACAACTGCCTAGAAAAGCCATAACAAAACGTACCAATATTTTTAACGCAGCTTTTAAATTGAAATATGTGCTTGCATATTGTAACGTGGCGGAAGTAATATATGGCACCAAAACCTAGTAAACAACCTAATGATTTAAAATCGCATAGACCTATTTCTCTACGAATTGACCGTTCTTTGGTAGAAACACAAATACGCTTTGCAGTTTTCCTAGACGATTATTATATTTTTCTAGATATATATATATATATATATATATATATATATATATATATATATATATATATTAAAAATGCTGCCACAGCAATATGTAGAAATATTAAGATCATATATTTCCAATAGACTCTTCAGAAGAAAACAAGAAATAGAATAGTCTGAAATAAAAAAATACAAGCAGAAGTGTCTCAAGGCAACATCCTAGGACCTATACTCTATCTGCTTCATACTAGTGATATAACAAAACTCGAATTACGATAGCTATATTTGCAGATACAGCACTAGGCAAAAATCAAAAATCATCCATAAGGAACAGAGAGCTAGCAATAAAGTAATGGACCGGACCAAACTATAGAGAATAAAATTAAATTAGCTAAAATCTATTCGTATTAATTTTACCCACAAGAAACTAAACAACTCCAATGCTAAATATTTAGGCATGAAACTAGATACCGAATTAAAATGAAAAAAGCATGTTAATAAGAAATTAGCCGGACTCAAAATAAAATATAGAAGACTTCCTGGAAGAAAATCCAAAATATGCCAATTCACAATAAGACGCTGATCTACAATCAGGTGTTGAAACCAATATATTTCAGAACAAGATTTGATATTGTGTAACGCAGTGAACGCACCTTGGTATGTACGCAATGAAGATTTGCATCGTGACCTGAAAATTTCTACAGTCAAGGAAGAAATTAAAAAGTTCGCTGGGAAACACCAAACCAGGCTTTACCTCCATCAAAACCCAAAGGCGCTTCAATTTCTACATGGACAACACTCTGTTCGCAGACTAAAGAGGACTAAACCGTGGGAACTTATGCGATAGTGCTTGAGTAAAATAGTGTAAGATGTGAGAACGGAACTATAGATTGTCGCTGGATTAACTATAGTGTGTAAATTGTAATAATAATTACATTACAATTGTTAGCAGCAAATTAATGGTTAATCTAGGACACGAGTTTTAATAATAAACGAATTTTAAAAAATATATTTATAGTTTATTTCTTGTCCAATATATCATCGACAATTCCCTAGACTGCCTATAATACTCGAACGAAATTCGCCATTGTTTACGAAATTGTTTTAATTCAAAAAACAGCTTTTCGTTTTTTGAATTCGAAATTTTCGAAATTTAGATTCAGAGTTAAATAAAAATAATTATGTCTATTAATATTCTTCAACGTGATGTCAGCCAATACAAGCGATCACTTTTCTATTTTTTAAAAAGGTCAAAGAACTTTATAGGAAACATATGTGTTCAACACGTTCATGGAACAGCATCGTTAAGGGAGATTGGCGATTAGTTAAATAATCGTGTGGTGTAAATGAGAAACGTTGCAGCAGAAAATAACGAACTGCAGCTAATTGTGAATAAAATATGGAATACAGTGAAAGGGCGAATAAAACGAACTGTGTTGAAAACAAACTTTTTTAAAACCCAATTTTATTTAATTGAAGTTGTTCTTTACTGACTAAGGCTGCTAGTGCGAGGTAAAAAGTATTTTCCTTCGTGGAGTAAAAGTATTTGATGGTGAAAAACTTTATTAACCAGGTTCATTCTGGTTCTTTCCGGTCACAAATGCAGCCTGAAATGTTTTGCAGATGTAAACATCTTGATGGTAGGGTTCAATCTCTATTCGTTAACAATAGAACTAAAAACTCAAGGCCATTTTAGTATTTTATATTTCATAAGAATATAAATCAAACTTTAAAGACACAGCAAAAGACAATCCATTGCGAAATTATTAAAAATGTTCTATATATAATTTCATTAGGATATGTGAGATTTAGGTCTACCACATGATCCTTAATCAATACTAGAAGCTATCTTCAGGTGGTATCAAAATCAGTTAGGGCTGTTATATTATATTATGATTAGATATTGTATTAAAATACATTTCAAACCATCAGCGTTTTTTATCAAACTGCAATAGCTATTTGATAAGTCAAATAATTCACCTTTACTATAAAATTGACAAGTAGCATCTCAGTCAAGGACTGACCTTTTCCATCCATTCCGGATGTACGAACCGAAAGGGGAGATTGGGTAAGGCGGATAAATTAATGGACCAGCGTGGAGAGAGAGTGTTAGGGCGGATTTCATTTGAAAGGGTTACTTTGTATTGGGGCTTGTACAGGTAAGAAGCACCAGCTGCAAAGGCTAATGTATTAATCTTAATATATTAAACTGTTTGGCGATTTTAACAACCTCTTTAATAAGCGATTCTAAGAAAACCACTAAGAATGTTTAGTACGTTTATTATAGGTTGTAATTTATGTTGAAATTAATAAGTAAAATCACTTGTAAAATATTATAATTGTAAATTAATTTATTATTATTGTAATATAACAATACTTAAGAATAGTTTAATGATAAATAAATATAATAAAAGTATCATAATCGATAGGTATATATTGAAATTACAGCAACGCCAAAGTCCAATTCTTAATTCTCAACAATTTTCTTCCAATTTTCTAAGCTTCAACCATTTAATATTAATTCCGATTGATATTTCCCTTCGTTAATTAGTTGGGTGCCTTTATGGTGCTATCAGAAAGTCAGTAAGTCGAATCAGAAATCTGGATGGTATTCAAATTCGCCATATTAAGTTAAACACCTATCAGAGAGCGCTACAAAACAATAACGTGACTTACCATGTCCTAAGAATCATTTCCGCATTCCAACATTTAAACATTTTAGCCCGACAAAAAAGAATTGGAATTATCTTTGCAGAATACATTATACCATCAGTATAACACTTGACAAGAAAATTAATAAATTCAGGTAATAACTCTAACTAATAAGAGTACCCAATAGTAGCACACTCTCGAGTTGGTAACTGTGAGAATAGTATTAAAATCAAGTGCCCTATGTTCGCTAAGACAAATCTATATTGTATCGATGACAAAACTACTGAAAATTTTATGATGATAATTTGAAGATACACCTGCAAACATATTGGACAAGGCTACCAAAATATTCCTTTTACATAGTTGATAATAACAACAAAAAAAGGCTTAAATTAAATACATTTGACAATGGATGTTTGATTTTCATAAAGTTTTTTTTACTATACTTGACAACATTCATTGTCTGTACGTAAGTATTCGAAATCCGGCTGCAAAAACTTGAGAAAATCGCATTCTTCAATCAAATATGTGTTACTTACCCTTAACCTGGTGAAGTATATATCTATTTGATGTAAACTAGTAAAAAAGGAAACCCGATATTTGATAATGGCTTTTTGTAATCTAACCATGATAGGATTTTAAAGACACTTGTTGAATGCTTGAACTTAATTAATATTTTTCTTTTTATTTTGAAAATATGTGGTCATTCAGTAGTGACCAGCAGTGAATGTTCAGTGTCTTCAGTTCTTCTGTCTAGTTCGCA
The DNA here is from genome assembly GCF_030347505.1 of Rhynchophorus ferrugineus. Taxonomy (NCBI): domain Eukaryota; kingdom Metazoa; phylum Arthropoda; class Insecta; order Coleoptera; family Curculionidae; genus Rhynchophorus; species Rhynchophorus ferrugineus. Next base: position 79,536,565 of record NW_027472580.1, on the reverse strand, counting down.
TTCGAAACTTGGTAGAAACATATACTGCATACTTCATGCATACCTGTACGACTAAACTAGTCACATCATATTAAATATAATTTTCAACATTATTTGGTCACTGAAAATAGAATACAATTAGGAGTCCCTACATATTCACAATGAACAAAGAAATAAGGCCCAACCTCAAATGTATGAATAGTGTTATTTACCTCAATATTAAGTTAATTACTTTAGACATAAATAAAGGTACTCAAAATAATAAGTAAGCCAGATAACTGGTTTGATTTGGTCTCGCTATATTTCTAAATTTGAGAAACACTTGGGAGTTCAAATTATTTATAGTATTCGCCTGTGTGAAGGATATACTAGTAGTTTCAAAGAATTAAGATATCAGCTGGTTTACATTTTCTCTTATATATTTTAGGTTGTACGACTGGTAGATCAGTGGTGATTCCATACCCACGACGGCCCTTTCCAAGTACTTGTTTTCAATAATATGGAAAAAATAATGAAAAGTATATATATTAAGCTTTCACATACATTGGATGGATAATGCGGGTACACCAACATAGAAGTCATCACTTCTTATTTTCGAAATACAGTTGTTTCAGTAATTAAGTGAGTAAAAGTTTGTTTATCCCTACCAAAATGAAAACTTATATACGTTTATATTCTCTCTCATATAGATTCGAAATATTTGAATAAAAATTACTCGATATATGTGTAATTCATGTAATTAGGAGTCATATATATATCGACATCGATCGTCGATATATACATATCGACAAGTTTCATGTCCAAACGATTTTCCAATATTATTTTTTTAACTTTCTCCAGGTTTCCACTATTCTCATCAGCTGTTGAGCATCGACCAAAGCGAACACAATCATATAACACAGACATCATTGAATTATGTATATCGTTTCTATGCGTATATTTTAATATAATTCAGAGAAAGCTTTGCCCGATATTAGCGACTAAAGAAAAAAACCATGACGACAAATTTTAGGTGCATCTTTCCTATGATAAATTACGTTATTTTAATATACAATTTAAATGCGTAATATAATCTTGCGAACTATTGATTCACTGTAGGATATTACGTATTGGAATACTCAATTTTCGGTATTTAATCCATATCAGAATCTAAACAAACACTCAATATCCATCTATAATTATCTATATCAACATAATAAAAAAAATTCCGACAACAGAAGTTATATTACCGCCAATAATGTTATCGAAACAATTCCAGAATAAAAGACCGAAATCTCACGCTTCTCAAACCACCAGCAACATTTCACTCAACAAAACAACAAATCTAACGTATTTTAAAACAAACACATCTTAGAGATACGGTCTATTTATATAAAACGAAAAAAATTAAATTATTTTTTTTATTTTGTATTTGATTTAACCTTGATTTTTCACAATACTTATAAGTTATAACTGGTTAGGAGGAAATAATTTCGGTTTTTGTATTTTACGGTTTTGCGCATCACTATAGTCTGTTCAAAGTTATTTTGTATATACGTCATTTAAATTTGTGACATCAAAACGTCACAATGTTACCGGATGAACTCTGAGTTTTAGTTCAGTTTGGCTTTGACATACAAGAAAATTCTAATCTAAATAAAGTAATTGAAATAACAGTTAGTAAAACTGTAGTAAAACTACAGTTAATTATACAGCCACTATAGTTTATAGGTTAGAATTATAGCCTCTTATCTCTATTGCTTTCAAGAATTTTGCATAAATCTGACACCCGGACGACTTTGACAGGCTCATTCGTTTACGTGTTCGAACTAATTCTGATTAGTCTGATTAGATTACTGTCTGCAGTATTGTGTCTATATCTTGGATTTGTTGTTTATTGTTTCCCCTTAACAAATATAAGACATAGGTTTAGGTGCATGTCAAGATATTCAGCATCATCTACCTGAGGGAGTTCGTAATCTTTTTGACTAAATTTTGTCTCATAAAATTTAACATGGTATACTGGAGACACACTGTTTATCATTTTGTAGAATACTGTCTATCCGCAAGATAATATTTCAGTAGCTGAAGGTGCGGAATAGAGAGAAGGTTTCAATGTAACCGTCTTTGCCACACTACTAAAAACCTGAAATATATTTATATGAAATATATGAAATATATCTAGATAATAATTAACAAAACAATGCATAAAACCAAATAATAATTTTAATTTTTTTTAGGTAATAGTGCATATACAATTTTCTGGCAAAAAATAGCAAAACATAAATTTTTAAAACAAAATACAGACGGGTTATTTATTTTTTCAAATTCCATAGGAAACCGCTCTCTTATATACGACGTCCTATATGTCGAAACTTATCTGGACTGAACCTAATGTTTAATATGGGCGCCACCGTGTTCAACCACGGTCCTCGGCATTAAGCCTGACTGGCTACTGAACAACTTGGAGGCCATCTCAGAAGACATCTGACACTCTTGCGTTAACGAAGATTATAACTGCGCAAACTATCACAAACATGAATTTACGATCGTATCCCAATAGAATGCGAACCCGCGAGGGAACATTAAAAGTATCGTCCTGTTGTCTTAACCACTGCGCCAATAACGCCGACAGTTAACTATTGCTAATTTACGAGTGAATTTGTACAATGGCATTTACAGCCTTCCTCGGTTCAGTTTCAATATCCTCAAGGATTTCAGAACAATATCATTTTTTGTTGAGTTTAGTGATTAGCGAATAAGCTAAATCAGTTAAATAGGGTGATAGCGGAATGATGTTAGTCAATTTTTTCTTGAAAAAAGGTCCATTGTTACAAATGTGTATTCGTGATTAGAGGAGCTTGCTTCCGACAGAAACTTTTTGAACTTCATGTGAAGATTGATATTATTGGTTTAGATTGAAAATCGAGGCTAAATACCCTCTATCGGTTGAGCTTTAAAAAGAACTCTAAAACTTCATGTGAAGATTGATATTATTAGTTTAGAATGAAAACCGAGGCTAAATACCCTCCATCGGTTGAGCGTTAAAAAGAACTCTAAAACAATATGGCAGAGCCAGTCAATAATTATAATTCTTAGACTTTAAAAACAATTAATTAAATCAATAACTGAACCTATTAAATAAATATCGAGACAAGACAAATATCTAGACAAACAAATAAATATCAAATAAATAAATTTTAAAAAAATCTTAAATGAACCTGTATACAGGTTACAGTTAGATATTAAAATGAAGAACGATATTCTTGAGGAAATCAAATAATTTGACAAGCCGCCACTTCTGCTGACAGTTCATACATTTCTGCATTCCACCAAAACACGTGAGATTGACATTGGTTCCTTACAATTGGGACAACGAGGAAGGAATAGGTAAATTGGCAATGACCATCATCAGGTTTAATTTTACCTGCAAAGCTCTCTAATAAAAATAGTAAATCTAGATCTTGTTTAAAGATGTAGCAGGGAAAAGAAGTCCTTTTTAAGGGGCCTAAATTGTTTACCTCCTCCAGGTATACAGGATATATCGATATATCGATATATTTTTATCCGATATTTTTCGATATTTTTTCAGAATAGAAAAATATGATTTTTATTAGAAAATATCGATATTTTTAAAAAAAATATCGAACGAGATATATCGCTGTTTTTTAAATATCGATATATAGAAATATCGATATTTTATTCGGTGGCCAACACCTCTACCCTTTCCATGATTTGAAAAAATATACTGAACATACAAGAAACAACACAGTCAATACAACATTAGGGCCCTGGGATCGTCATTACCGTAATATGGCAACAGAACATAGATCTTGGTCTACAACACAGCAATCGTAGCTCCCTGAGGTAGACTCGGATCTTCGGGGTCACCACGCACCGTACACAGACTAGAAAATATATCTGATTTCAGTATATATGGGATATTTCAACGACTTCGAAAATTCGAAACCTCAAAATTCAATTTTTGAACAATCCTATTAGATCAAAACATACAAAATGTAAAAAATAATGCCTTAAAATGTCTAAACAAGAATCCTATTAATATTGCGTTTTTTATAAAGCAACACAATTTCCTCCAAAATATATACCAATAAAGGCACTAATTGGCATCTTGAAAATACAGACGTGTTTAAATTTAATAAATTAATAAGAACCTTTAGTTCAATAATGAAATTAAATCAACCAGGCCAAGATATAAAAAACGGTCGGAAGAACGATCAACAACGATATTAATGTTGAACGGTAAACATCAAAGAACCGATACTTAGCGACAGCGTAAGGGTGACCTTAAAGTCAAGCAGGGAATGTACGTTGTGCTGTTTGCTTTCGAAAAATTCAATTACTTAACTGGGGATATAAGCCGATTCGGGAAAAAGCGAGCCCCCTTGATAAAAATCAATTTATAATCCGATTATAAAACTTTGATTTGCGAAAGGTTCGTTTTAAAAAAATCGTTAAACCGATTAGGGATTTCGGTGTTTCCTACAGAAGGAAAACATATAAAGGTTAAATAATGGGTCTTTGGAAAATGTATTGCGGTTTTTATCCATCGATTTTAAGGCCGTATTTATACATAAATATATTATAAAAACTTATATTAACAAAAATATTATTAATAGTCGACGTTTGACCTTCACAGAGTAAAGACGTGTTCGGAGAGATGGGCAGTGAATCGAAACAAAAGTGCAACATCTGTGTCACAAATGCGGCGTTAAAAAAAAGTCTAACTATAAGATTTTACAGACTCGTGAAAAAGTGAAAGTGCAATCGGAAAAAAAGGTCAGTACCGCCGATAATAAATGCAAAATGCCATAAAACGTTAAGGGTCGAAAACTTAACATCTGGACCACAAATGCGGCATAGGATAATTTGAAACATAAAAAAACACAGTATTATTTCAACAATATATAAAAAATATGGAGAAGAACACTGCACAAACAACAGATAAAATGGAAACATCGACTTCAGGCGTATCACATATTGCAGTTTTGAATGTAGAGAACACAATTAGAACCCAGAACGAACACGCACTCTACAATGCGTGAATGAACGAAAAGTCGGCGCGGGAGAGTCTTGAAATTGCATTAACCAATATGCAAAAACAAATAAATGCCCTCCAGCTACAACTAAATAAACAAAGCTCTGAGGGCAAGGACAAAACGATAAACCACCAAACCAACAAAATCAGTCCAATTGTTACATACGAAACAGATTGCAGAAAGAAGTAGGCTGGATAACGGTTAAAAATAAAAAAAGAAAAGCAAATAATTCTCCAGGTCTTCACCACAGCAATTAAAAATAAAACAAAATAATGAGCAAAATAAAAAAATTAGAATGCCCAGGCCACCCCCTATTATCGGAAGTAATGTTACCAACTTTAACTTGCTATACGAAACACTGAGGTCCAACTATATAGTATTCAAAGCAACGGTACTAAACAATGGATAAATAAAACTGAACGCCGAATGTCGTACAACATTAACAAAAATAATAAATTGTTTAGAGTTGCTGAAACTGCAATGGCACTCTTATGAAGACAAACAAACCAGAGACATCAAAGTTATGGCAAGAGGGCTTCCATCAACAGCTAAAAGTGAAAAAATTATCGCAGAATTAAACCAAAATGGGCTTAAATGCGACAAATATTTTAAAAAAAGAAAAGACCAAAAATAACAAAGGAGAAATTTTAGTCCACAAGAAGCCATACCTCTATTTATGTTAGCCTTTGAACGTGATACGGACACAAAAACCATTTTTGGTAATAAAAGAATTTTAGCTAAATATCTCGGAATGAATCTCGATGCTAAACTTCGCTGGAAGGAACATATAAAGAAGACAAGAACTGGAATTGAAATATAGGAAAATGTACTGGATAATTGGAGGAAAATCACAATTATCAGTACATAATAAATTGCTGTTATATAAGCAAATATTGAAACCTATATGGACATAAGGAGTTCAATTATGGGGATGTTCTGCAAAGAGTAACATAAATAAAATACAAATTTTTCAGAACAAAGTCCTGAGAGGTATTGTGGGTGCACCCAAATACTATAGGACTGATTACCTACATCGAGACCTTCAGATACCCACAATCAGTCAAGAAATCAAGGGAATTGCAAGAGGGCATGAGGAAAGACTCCATTCTCATATTAATATTGAAATATTGCAACTTTTGGATACAATAGAACAGGACACAGACTCAAAAGAACCAAACCATCTGATCTTGTGTAGTGTTGTGTAGTGAGGTGCATATATTAAAAAATTCAGCAGTGACATGTATAAACATTATATCACTAGAGACTGAGTTAGGGCCGATGGGTCCTCCTAGTTATATATCTAGATTTAAGTTAGCATAAAGACAAATTGTAGGTTAGACGGAAACGACGAGTAAGAATATATTAATTAAATAATTTAAAAAAAAATTATTGTATTTTAGTTTCGCTTAATATTAGGCTTAAGTGATATAGCGCGACTAATATGGCATCGATTCTAAGAAATCGATGTGGTGTCGGGCGACGTGATGTGATAAGTATTCATATTGTATTTGATATACATTAGAATATGATTGAACCGGCAGTATTGTTTGTGTTCAGAATTCGGCCAAAAGTATCGTAAAGTCGCCAAATATGGATTGAGGACTTTAATGTTAAACACTCAGCCTGTGGTTCACGATTAATAACAACCGGAAAAGGAAACGAATTACTCCCAGCAATGAATATCATAAATTGTAACGGGCGTGAATCCACTTACTGACCAACCGACAGTAATACAGTTGATAATACAGTAATTGATTTCTCCAATGGCAGTTGCCACAGAAATTGAGAAAAACCTTAATCCTAAAAAATTCTAAAAAGAGCTGCCACGAAAAGCAATAACCATGTTGACATATATATTTAATGACTGTTTGCGACTGAAGCACGTTCCGGAATGTCTTAAGGTTACGCGAATAATTATGCTTAAAAAACCTGAGAAACCGACAGAACAAGTAGGATCTTAGGCCTATTTTGCCGCTACCTGCGATATCAAAATTATTTGAGAAACTGCTGTTAAAACGTGTTAAACCATTTATAGAGTTTGGCATAAAGGGGCATTCTCAACACTTAAACCTATTTCGGCTAGAGTTCCACACACTACCCTGTGGAATTTTAGACCACTCCTATATAAGCTCGTCTAACTCAACATTACTTGGAACATTTGACGACGACACAGTTATCATGGTAAAAGATATATATCTCTCTAAGGCTGTATAAAATGTATAAGTAGCGGTCAACAAGATCCATAGATGGACTAGAGACTGGAAAATACAGCTTAATAGCTCCAAAAAATAAACCAATTTGGACCTATTAGGTGCAAATATGGGGTTGCGCTAAATCATCAAACCAACTAGTAATCCAGTGCACCCAAAACAAAGTTCTACGATTAATTACATAAGGTTGCTAAATCGGAGGAACCTAGAAGCAATCCTAAAGCTATTGGACAACATACAGCAAATCAAAAGATTGAAGCAAATCAAACTACACGAACTGGTTTAGTGTATAATAGTATTCTTGACTTTAGCTTAAATAGATTAGTTTTATTTTAATTTGGGAAATACATACTGATGTATTAATCCAATACTCGTCTTGCATATGTATTAATACAAGTGCAAGAACAGTAGTAATAAATTAATTTATAAATTAAAATTGTACTAAGCATATCTAAGGATTTTGAGCACCACCTATCTAGCTTCTGAAATAAATCTTCCTCTAGCGATAAACTATTAGAATTAGGAATTACTTCTACTTTCCCTACCATCCATAATGCATGGATTCCTGGCATAAGCATTGCAGTTAAGAATGTAATGGACGCCTTTGGTGGTTGAACTGAAGTTGTTAAACTAACACAGTTTACTGGGAATTTGAATAAAAGCTTACAGATCAGACAACCAACTAGTATTTAGATTTAGAGCCACTCAAAATTAAGAGACTACTCCATACCAGCTCTGGAAATTGTAAAAACAGTGCAATTGTTATATATTTTCTATTGAAAATATTGTTTTTATAAAGGTGACAAGAAAGACGATAAGAATTTAAAATTTTCCATCATTGTTATTAAATTGGTAGTATACCTATTCCTCGGTAGAAGATAGTTGTAAATAATTCGTATAAATCGGTATAAATTGTATAATTAGGTAAATGGTATTATTTAAGTGTCTAAATAAGTTCACTAATACTTAAAAATAGAAAATAATTATGTGTTCTAAAAGTGCTTAAATCTAAAAATAGTTTAAAATAATTTGAAAAATTAATTGGATATTTAATTCCGTTTCGGAATATTTCTTGAAAATATGATTAATTTCTCCTTAATTAATTGCAATTAACTTCAGACAGAGGGGTTTGCAATGTCTTACAAATTAACATCAAATAGAGAGATCTTATACAGTCTATCCAAAATTATTTGGAATGTGAACATTGAATGTGATTTTGAATATTGAATAATGATGGAATTGTGAACAAATGTTAGTTAGATTGGAAATTAACAGATTAGTTATTCACTTGAATGAAACTTTCTAAATATGATATGATTCAATACTACCAATTTATAAGACAGGGTAATGAGAGTGGAAACAAGTAAAGGTTGGTATATAATTAATATATGATAACTGTAGGAAATGTTATTGTAGAGTGTAAAGTATTTATAGGCACAGATACGTGTGTAATTGCTCAGAATATACATGAACACTTCATGAACATGAACATGTTAAAATGCGCCAGAAGAGAAAAAATAGTAATTGTTTTGCAGATATGGTAAATGCATTAAGGAGAATGCATTGATTAAATCTAGTTTTATCAAGAAAGATGTATACAGGTATTAACAGAACAAACTAAGGAGAAATACAGTGATATCGAAATGTCTTTACAATGAAACACTGTACCCAAGGACACAGGAACTAAGCGTAAAAACTAAATATGCTCTCTAATGAAAGTAAAATATATTACTTGGATATTCAATTGTTTATTAGGTGGATTGGGCCTCCAAGGGATACAACTACAAACGCGCCTAGAATGCGTAGGTGGTATGGAAGAAAGTTCAATATAAATATAATCAAACACAAGTCAAGTCAAACACTAACCTACAAACTATTTGAACTATGTACTTCGATAATATATGCATTAGATTTACTATAATGTTCAAATAAATTATATTTTATAACAGTATTTTTGTTAATTATTTTATTTAGATTAGAATTGTGTTGTATGTCAAAGCCAAATTAAAAGTCAGAGTTGATACGGCAACATTGCAATGTTTTGACATCACAAATTTAAATGGCGTATGTACAAAATAACTTTGGATAGACTTGTAGATCGGCACACCTTCTTTTTTTGAAAATTGAAAAAAGCTTTTGATAAGTGATTTCAAAAAAATATATATTTCTGTCGCTAAATCATTTAGTGTCCGCTTGGCTAGATAAGATGTTATTCGACATATACAATAAAACTATTCTTTTATAAGAAAGAAATCCGTATGCATAACAAGAAGGAACATTTTACAGTCCCTTATGTCACCATTAATAATAGATACAAGTATTTAGTTATGTTAAAATGATAAGCATAGGTACACGAGTATAGGTTCAGATTACGTATTCATTATAAATAAAGGCGTTACAATGATAACCAAGCTTGAAAACTCCTTAATTTTGGATTTATATTATAATCTTGATAACAAACGATTAAATGAGGTTCAAATCATTTAATTAAAAAGTGTTTGGGCGGGTTCGCATTCCTTTACTAAATGATATTGAAAACGCCTGTGATTACAATATATATATTACATAAGATCATACGTTAAATGTAAACCCTGATGTTATCTAAATTGATATTATTATCATCTCTTCTTAATTTCACCAATAAAACATTCAGAAGTATTGTTAGGTTTTCAGCTTGTCTGCCTTTCTTCAGTACTACTAAAAATATAATCCTTTTTATCAGTAATTGTTCTTTTCTTGTTGTTTGATTATTCTTCAGTGAAAGTTTAAAAACATAATGGCTTTATTTATATCATATCCCTCTTTTTAGTCGATCTATATTCACGATAGCTCTATATTCACTGATATATATGTTAAAATATTAGTTCGTATTGTAAAGCAACATGACTTCAAAACTAATCATTACTTGAAAAGATGATTCGTTGTAATTATTAGCAAGTATAGAATGTACCTTTATCTACCCCTTTGCCTTTATGATAATGTTTTGAATTGCACTGTTTTTATTAAAATTTTCGTGACGAAAGAAACATTTCTTTTGAGTTTAGGGTATATATAGACGAACGTTTCAGAAATATCAGGCGAATGACACAGTACGCGTAACACTCACCTAATATTATTGTTTAACACTTTAGCCTGGCGGAAGAAATTCATAATTAACAACACCAAAATAATCTAAGATAACTGTCAACATATCTGTCGTCATATTCACCTTCAATATCAAGTATTAAGTTGGTAGTGAGAACAAGGTCTTTAAGTCAGACGATGATTTTTCAGGGTCCAGTCCTTGATTCCATGGCTCTCATCGATAGATATTGACACCTTGACAGTCTTGTTGGCGCCTTGTTTAAGCAAAAAGGGTAAGGTATCATGATCAAATCAAATTTAATTATTTCAAAACAAAATAACCAACAAAACACGGTTTTATTATTTGGTGCATGCAAATCTTATTAGCTACTAACGCTTTTGTCTAAATTTTACACCGTTATGATCCTAATAAGATCTATATAATCGATTGGGAAATGCGTAGGCAAGTCCATTTTCTATCATGGTTATATACTCGCTTCCAAAACAAAGTTAATCAAGTAATTACCAATGCTTATTGCCACGTAACCAATGAAGAACTACACGATGAGCTCAAAATCAAACGATTTTACTAAATTATAGTTCAGTTTCAGTTCAGCTTAAGTATTAGTAGTCCAATTCAATTTTAATTTGAGAAATTCGTGCTGTTGTATTGGTCTCACACTCGTCTTTGTATTGATACAAGTACATCAAAATAATAGTATACAATTAATTTGTAATTTAAGATTATGCTAAGCCTACATAATGGAAAATGTTATAAAAAAATACTGTTATAATAATATACTGTCAAATATGCCGAACATTACCGAACACTCGAACTAGAACAATTTCATAATATAAAGCAAACCCCGTTCATGTGAGAAAAATCTTGTTCATAAAAAGTAATGGTGTTTAAAATTCCAATCTTATTTAAACAAGCATTAAACGATGTGGTTTATTTATTATCTCTTTGTGTATTAACAATATTAACAAACCGCATGGCGACAATGTTTAACCGAGCGCTGATCAGCACTAAATAGATAACTCGTGATGTCTGAAAACAGTTTTCGTCTATTTTAACACAAATACCACAAGTGCAATAGTAATAACGACGTGTTAATTTTATATTCTAAATATTGCACGTTATTGTTTAAATGGATATGACTCCGTTCGAATACTCTGTCGAAATTAAAGATTTATTTCTTCTTGTCCTATTAAACCTGAGAAATATCACGATTCGCATCTGATTCATCCTACGGTCTTGATTTATCATCCGGAGATTTATCATTGTTGTTTTTCGGTGTTAAAAATAACTGTAGCTCGTTAATTATAATATCTCGTTAATAAATAAACGTAAATCGGCAATCATCTTGATTATAAATATATAGTTTCGAATTTATTTATAGAATACATTATTTTCATTATTTTACCATAATGATAATAATTGTGATAGAATCAATCTTGTGTCTATTGTTCATAATGTTAAAAATATATTTAAATCCTAACCTTATCTGAGATTCTAAATAAAATTACTCATATTCTCTAAATTCTCCATTTCAAATGTTAAATGTTAAAAAGCTCCTGAATCTACCAATACAATAACGACCAGAAAAGTGTATAAAATAGCATAAAATAACATTTATATTTAGTGAAATGCTGTCTGATAAGTTCGAACATGTCGCCCGGTTGTCAAACGTATGCAAAATTCTTTAAACTAATAGTGATAAGAGGTTATAAACCGGCGAGAGTTATTTTAATGCTTGTGCGGTTGTTTTGATAAGTTTCAAATTGCTGCTTATTATTACTCTGATTAAAAATTCCGAAACCACACCGAACAGATTGCGTCTCTAATCAGACACTTTGAAAAGGAACGCGAAAGTAGAAGCCCCTTCTTGCCAGTAAAATTCGTTAGTGAGGTAAGTATTTTTACTGTTAAATATTAATGTGCTGCGATTTTCATTGAAAATATTTTTAGCGTATTGCAGCTGCACTCCTAAGAGAGGGTGATGAGAATGGAAGTAAGTAAAGAATTAATATATGATAACTGTAGGAAATATTATTGTAGAATGTGGAAGATTTATGTGCACAGGTATGTGTGTACATTGTTCAGAATATACATGAGCATTTGGTTAAAATATGTGGAGAGAAAGAATACTAATTGTATTGCAGATATGGCAAATGCATTAGGGAGCATGGAGTGGATTAAATTTAGTTTTATCAAGAAAGATTTTTACAGATAATAACAGAACAGACTAAGAAGACATACAGTGATTTTAAAATGTCTTTACCAGGAAACACTGTGCCGAAAGAAACAAGAACAAAACGTAAAAGGTAAATAGTCTCTCTAATGAGTGTAAAATACACTAGTTGGATATACAATCGTTAATCCGGTGTGTTAGGCCTCCAGGGAATAAAACTACATAAAAAACGCGCCTAGAACTCTAACTACGAGATATGGAAAAGAGTTCTATGTAAATATAATCAAAGACAACCCAAACTTTCAAAATATTATAACTGTGTACTTAATTGTATTTTAAGTTATCTTAAGCTTAAGCTTTGATAATATATGCATTAGATATAGTATAATGTTAAAATAAATTATATTTGATAACAGAATTTTTGTTTAATTATTTTATTTAGATTAGAATTTTATTGTATGTCAAATCCAAATTGAACTAAAACTCAGAGTTGACACGGCAACATTGCGACGTTTTGACGTCACAAATTTAGATGACGTATGTACAAAATACCAGAAAGTTACGCACTGATAATCCTAGATTCAAAATAAAATACTAGGTTTATGATTTAATAAATACAAATCTTTCCGCAAACATTTCATATAAAAGATAGACAATAACGAAATTAAGTATGATATGCATGATTGAATTATTATAGGTACATATCGATATTAAGATTCTGTAGGTTAAGAGAGGTTAGAAAGTCACTTAGATTTATTTGGCATATATCCTAGACCTTGTATATTACTTTTTACCCATCAGTACCGTCAAAATCAACATGGTCTCTTCCGCAATATTGCGAATGCTTCCAAAGCGAATGATCAGCTTTCATTCGGATATATAGTTATTTTTAATTCTTTCGCTTTTAATTTTTTCTATTGCTGTAGTCAGTCTAGTTTTATCTCTTGTAAATCTAGTTTGATGCTATATTCTTGTGAATATGCTTTATTCGCTCATAGAATCTACATTTTCTCTAGGATAATAATTATCTTTAGTCCATAAGGCTATCTAGGGTTATTATGTCATGTGACTCGTTGAATGTTGTTAACAAATATATCTCCTTCACAGTCTAGCTCTGATCGTTTGATTTTTAGCTGACACGATAATTTAATAGTTAATTAAAATTGTAGTATAAAGCACTTTGCGCTTTGCCACGCTGCTATCTAACTCATTGTTGAAGAGTTGCAGGCATCATATTTTTCAATATTGACATGGTAATAACACATTTCCTAATATAATGTTGCAAATATCTTGATTTCGTCAATAACTTTCAGGATCCAAAGGCTTGCTGTTAGTAATTATTTAGTTTACCAATCAGTTTACTTGTTAGTCATTCTAATGAGTATTTCGTTTATATAATACACCCACTTATGATAACAAGGATGAGAGAATAAAAATAATCGACATGCCAAACCCCTCTACGTTCATTTAATTCGCCAGCACATCTCGTACTAACAGGTCCATTGAAATGTCCCCGGCATGACCCATAGATAGCGCTACTAGAATTAAATCCATATGTTTTTAGTTAGCTCTAATCCTCAAAGAATACATGTATAAATATGACAGCTGTCGGATCATTAGTTTGTGAATTATAGCATTTTGAGTGAAGCAACTTTTGTTATTGTGAAAAAAATGGATAAAAAGAATATCGCGTGTTGATAAAATATTGCTTCTTGAAGACAAAAACTACAGTTAGTAAGCAAAAATTTAGCTTGAAGTCGAGTTTCCGAACACTGTCCCAGGAAAAATCAACCATCAAGGATTGGTATGCTAAGTTTAGACGTGGTAAAATGGGCACCGACGAGAGTGAACGCAGTGGACGCCCAAAAGAGGTTGTTACTGCCGAAAACATTTAAAAAGTTCATAAAATGATTTTGAATGATCGAAAATTTAAATTCAGTGAAATAGCAGACACTCTAAATATATCAACTGAATGTGTACATCATATCATTAACAAATATTTGGGTATGAGAAAGCTCTGTACAAAGTGGGTGCCACGCAAGCTCACTTTTGACCAAAAACAACGACGAGTTGATTATTCGGAGCAGTGTTTGAAGATGATCAAGCGTAATAAACCCGAGTTGTTGCATCGATATGTGACAATGGATGAAACATGGCTCCATCATTTCACTCTGAAGTCCAATCGATAGTCATCCGAGTGGGCTACACACGATGAATCCACTCCAAAGCGTGGAAAAACGCAACAGTCGGCTGGCAAGGTTATGGCGTCTGTATTTTGGGATGCGCATAGAATAATTTTCATTGACTACCTGTAAAACTGAAACTGACCCTTTGAAGGACGAAATCGCCGAAAAAACGGCCGCATTTGAAAAAAAAAGAAAGTGCCGCTTCACCAAGACAATGCACAAGTCAGTGAAAACGATGGCAAAAACTTGTTACTAAGACTTCGATTAAGCCTGAGATTTTATTTGTATCTCTAGGCCGGTTGGCTTGCAAGTTGATAATGTTGTGAATTTGGATTGGTTGTCCGCCTTCTCCGCATTATTGAAGCTGCTTTCGCTTTGCAGTGATCAATCTTAATCCCTACTATACAATCTCTAAAATCGATAGAAAAGTGTCTATATTTTTTCCGAATATCGAAAACTTATCAAAAAACGATAAGATAAAAATTAACGATATATCGATATTTTTGCCACTTCTAAAATTCCTAGAGAATTCATCACAGAAACACGTCAGCATCAACTTATCATGGAAGATTTTTTAATTAATTACTAGTATTAAAACCCTAATTATGCCCTCAATAATAATAACATGCATAGGTTTATTATATAATAGTTATATTAGAATATATGAATTACGTTACAGAATCCATTGAATATATAATAAAAATTACATAAATAGATTTTAAAAAATGATATTCATCTCTAAAGATACAGACAAATGCGATCTTGTGACAAAACATTATAATTAAATACATCTTAAAATGTTATAATTTATAAGTCATAAACTTTTAATACCGATTATTGAAAATCTCTAATTAGGCGATAACGATAACAAAACATCAAGTATTTAGGTCTCACGGATAGTTTTCAATTGTTTCATCGGCAAAAATAAACCGATTTCTCAAAATTTTCTATGGCTTATAATCGTCGTTAAATTGATTATATGTATTTTAGATACTAAGTAATAAACTTTTATCATAAACATAAATAATTAAACATTGAAAACGGATAATTCCATCATAGATTATATTAGCATAACAACAAAAACTTAAACCAAACTTATATTGCCCGCTTGGTAGCGCAGTGGTAGCGATGAGACGGTCCTCCTACTGTTTCGATAGCCACGGGTTCGAATCCTGATGGGAATAGTCGTAAATTTATGTTTGTGATTGTTTAAAATTTGTGAATGTTCTAGACAAGTGTATAAAATCCGACAAGGAAAATGATCCGAGTCACGCCAGTAAGCAAGCTGGGTAAAACCGGATGATTTCTAAACTTGGTCACTTGCCAGTCGGTAGGCTTAATGCTGAGAACCATGGTTCGGAGCCCACGTTAAACTTTAGGCCCAGTCCAGATAAACCCATAGTTGGTAAAAGGAGACTTTATAAATATATATAAAAAAACTTATACTAGGTGGATTAAATGTAATCCTTGATTTCTTAATAATATAATTTATTGTAGGTATTTATGAAATATCTGTCGTTGAGGTATTTTGTAGTTAGTATTTCAAATACTTATGGCTTCAAAGAGGTTTAAATATAAATACATTTAGAGAACTTATTAATTAATGCATTCTACAAAAAATAATATTAGTAGCGTTCGTAAGCAAAAGGGCGACCACCAAATACATCAATGTTTAAAGTTGCACTAGTGTACTTGTAATGTATGTCGAATTGTCAAGTATTTTATCAATTTTCATTTTTCTGTCTATTTGAAAACAAACTCTGATACGTCCTTTATACTGTCACCTGAAATAAATGGACCCATATTGGTTGGCAGAAAACATCAGAAAAGATGAAAAGAAAATAATTCAAAATCTTTTAATTCATGACTTTGCCAATTTGACAAGTTATAGAAATATGAGAGTAACAATATTGGCAAAGAAGATGATTTTATTGTTTTTGCGAACAAGGATATTAATCAACCACAGATGGAGATAGAATTAATCAGCTTCCTAAACTCTAATAGCAAAAATATTACTATCCTTAAACGCTATCCAAATATAACATATATTTTTTATACAATATAACACAACTTTGTGCTGATTAGAACTTGTAGAAAGAGTATTTTTTTTAGAAGGTTTTATTAATTCTTTAACAAGGGATTGTTTGTCTAGCAAATCATTTTAAAATAATTTAGTTATATACCGTATTTTGTATTCTATAATTCACATACACGACTTTTCATTTCTTGGTACATTTTTTCCCATATATATTTTGCTGTGTTTTTTTCTACAACTCACGGTTGTCGAGGAGTTTCAGATATTATATGCTACGATGGTAACAAGTTGATCCATATAGCTTGTGATGGTCCCCATTACTTTTTTCGCTGTAAATTGTCGTATAAGGATCTACTTTTCACCATCAGTTCCAATATGATGCCATAAACCTTTCCGATTTTACCGTTGAAGAATATTTTCAATATCTCTTGGTTTCAATACATACGGCACAAAATATCCAAACGTTTGGATCATTTCCGTGTCCTTCAGGCAATTGGAAGTTGTTTCTTGTCTTACTCCCAACAACTTTTGTATACTTTTGTTGGATTCTACACGGTTCGTCATCGAGAATTGCCTTTTCAAATTATCATTGCGAAGTAATGACAGTATCAACAATACTTATTACTTTTTACGTATATAATTTTTACGATATCGAAATTAATTTTTCAAATATAATAAATCTTAAATTGACGATATGTCAAAGCAAAATTAAGATTTTTACATTTATTTCTTACATTGTTACTAGCCTTTGCCGACTAACCTACAATTTGTCTTTACCATTTACCTTTTATTTAATTGTCTTGGTTGTAATAATGCGCAAGATCAACTGGTTTAATTCTTTGGGGTCTATATGCTGTTGTGGTGTCATCTAAGAGTTGTATTACTTCGATAATGGTATTAAGTCTGTCTTCCTGTCTTCTTGTAATTTTCTTGATTTTCTAAATGACAGTCGGTATGTGTAGGCCTCGATGTAAGTAATCAGTCCTGTTGTATTTGGGTGCATCTACAATATTTCTCATGACTTTATTCTGGAAAACTTGTATTGTTTCAATATTATTACTTTACTGAACATCTCCATAATTGTATTCCGTACGTCCATATATGTTTCGATACTTGCTTGTATAATAAGCAATTTATTATGCACTGATAATTGTGATTTTCTTCCAATTAGCCAATATATTTTCGTATATTTTATCTCTAACTTTGGATATATAACACTTTTAATAACTTTCTTTGTACTTTCCATGTGCCATTCAGGGCGCAAACCAACTTACCGTCCTATAGACTGTAACGACAGACCTGCTGGATTTCTATATTTCAAATCATTAAATCAAAATAGTACAGAAAGCTTGTACGATCTAACTTCTGATCACACTCAAGTATTGTTAACACTGGACGCGACAATCCTAAGAAAAGCAAAAAAAACCTAATCTTACCAAAAACTATACTGACTGGGATAAATTCCGATTAATACTGCAGGAACAGATCAGTTTAAAAATAAGACTTAAAATTATAAATGATCTTGAGCAACAAACCAAAAATATAATTGAACAAATTCGGTCAGCTGCAATATGAAGTAATTTACACCCTCGACATTAGAGAAATCATAAAAGAAAGGCAAAAAGCTAGAAGAGTATGGCACAGAACCAGAAATGCTGCAGACAAAACTACTTGTAATAGAATTAGTAATCAGACGAATCAAAAGATCAAAGAATATAGACAGAATTGTTTTCAAAAATATTTAAGTGAATTAAGCCTAGAAGCAGACCAATTATTCGAGTACCGCCAATAATGCGTGTTAAGACTGACTGACTAAGCTATTTGAGAAACTAATATCTAAATACGTTAAAAATGTTGTAATAATACCAGATTTCCAGTTTGGTTTTCAAAATCACCGATCAACAATCGATCAAGCGTACAGAGTATATATTGCAATATTCCTGGATGTCTCACAAGCTTTTGATCGGGTTTAGCATTTGGGATTAATCTTTTCGGAAGAAAATTTAGAGTTTCGCACGAAATGGCGTTCTCGACATTTAAAACTATTTCAGCTGGAGTTCCACAAGTTAGCGTCTTAGTAACTCTCCTATATCTTCTCTACATTGCTGATATTCCAACAACAAAAAATACACTACTTGGAACCTTTGCTGACGACACACTTATTATGGCAAACGACATATATCTGCCTAGAGCAACAGAAAAAGTACAAGTCAACAAAATCTACAAAAGGACGAGAGATTGGAAAATTCAACGTAATAGTTCCAAATCTGTCCACGTTGATTTTGCATTACGACGAAATAATACCTTGGAATCCATCTTGACGGTAGATTAAGTTGGAAACATTATGTTAGACAAAAAGCAATACACATTAGAACCAAAATAAAACAACTATACTGGTTAGTCCGAAGATACTCTCCACTGGATCTAAAATTAAAGAGGTTGATTTATAAGACAATTATAAAGCCAATTTGAACCTATGGGTTGCAAATATGGGGTTGCATTAAAAATTCAAATAAACTAGACATACAACGCTGTCAAAACAAGTTTTTTCGATTAATGACCAATGCCTATCGCAATGCCTATCGCACCAACGAAGAACTGCACGACGATCTGGAAATCAAATGGATTTGCGAAGTTATCCAAGATTTCGCCTTGAAACACGAAAGAAGATTACTAAATCATACTAAAGTGGAAGTAATACAACTGCTGGAAGAGCGCAGGATGTCAGGAGGTTGAATCGAACCAAACCATATGAACTTATATAAAGTGTATATCTTTAGTGTAAACTATAGCTATAAGTTATTACAATATTTATTACATATTGATGTATTTTCTCGCAATCGTCTTGCTTGTGAATTAATCCAAGTACAAATGAAAAGTAGTAATAACGTAATGTATAATTGAGATTGTACTAAGCGTATCTAATAAAGATGTTATAAAAAAATCCATGTGCCTCAAAGGGTTTGCATCGTTTTCTAGATAGCCTGCAAATACTTCCGATGTTTGTTTATAGCTGCCTGCCCAATTTCCACATAACATAAGGTAACCTTATAAGTGCTTATTTTAAATATTTGGTTGTTTTACAGAGCGAATAATATATTTCCTTGTCATCTGTTAGATTTCTCAAATAGTTTATTTGGATTTGTTTTTTATTTGCAGTATTTACATTTCCAATCTTTAGGTTATAACGTTTAAATTATTTTTATTTTCAGGAGTTCTATTTTGTTGCAAGTTTTTTTCGTATCTTTGGTTTTTCAGCTATTTCCTTGATTTCGTTCAGTTAATGAATTTCTTTAATCATACTCTTAATTTCTGGACCATTATTCCAAGCAGCTTATTGGGTATCTACAACGAATTGTTCTACTTTAAAATATAATTATTTAGCTGTCTTAGAGGGTGCATTTAGTTGAATTAACTATTAATTTTCCAGCAAATTCATCCCAGTCTGAATGATATTAAAAATGTACTGAATAAGCCTGAATTATTTTTAATGTACCTCAGTAATATTTATTATTTACAATAAATAGCTTCTTACCGCCACCTTTTGAAAAATTTTGTTGTTCATGTATTTTGAACTGCAAAATAAATAAAATATTTTTAACAAAAAAATTGAACCGACTCCAAATAATAAATAAGGAAATCACTAAATATTTAAAAATTCTCAAACTTAGGCTTTTAACACAAAAAAACGTTTTAAAATAAAATATGTACCTAATTAGAAGGGTTATTAGGTACCCATTCATCTATTTGCAATATTATTTTAACTACTACCAACTTTATAAATATTTTATTTTTCTCTGTTTAATGTTAGATATTTACTCAATAAATTACGCAACTATTTTATTTAGTATTACAAAGGGTAGGCCAAGTAAAAGTGTAGCCCGTGGCGACCTCCGTTTGGGAACTGAACGCCCTAATGATTACACCATAGAAGCAGCTGTCTACAATATTTCCACGAGCTCTTATATGCTATGGTTAGTACTCAAAAAGGAAATTGAATGGCTTTTGTACTGAACGACCTCCGATTTTCCGTCACATTAGCTCAGTAATGACACTATACACAAATATCTGATTATTTTAGATAAAAAATATGTGAATGCTTTATGTACAAAGCCTTTGAAGTTTGAGGGTTTCGTTCGATTTCGCCCTTGTCCCCATCAGATTTTGCCTTTGCTTCCAATAGGAGCACCTCGGAAGTGCACTCTTTCGAATAAAAAATAGAATTTTGAAAATCGGCCCATAATTGACGGAGAAATCAGTGAACATACATTAAAATATATTAAAATATATATATATATATATATATATATATATATATATATATATATATATATATATATATATACATATACAGCCGAACACAGAACCTCCCTCTTTATCAAAGCCGGTTAATAAAGAGAAACTTGTTAACCGTAAAACTACGGAAATATAAAATTAAGACATATATACATATATAAGTAATCCTATACAAGCAAGTTCATTATGCATGTAATCTAAATATGTACTATAGGTAGGTAGTTTTAACGATTTTGTCACAATTCATTAACAATACGTAAACAAAAAAAAAGCGCAATATAAAGATACCGCGTTCGTTTCCTTATTTATGCAATTTCGTCACCAGACACAAAGATATACGTAATCAATCTGTAACGACGAACAAGTGCGAATCGAAAATAATGTCAAGGCAACCCCGAATGCATTTACCATACCTATTTACGTACACCGCTTGCCGATTTTGCTTTGTCAGTTGGTTGTTTTCGCCTTCATTCAGCAAAACTTTTTTGTTTTCTCGTTCAGTTAGGTCTATTATAAATGATGGACATTTTTAAGGAGGACCTGTTAGGTGAGTACTGTTTTATCGTGTTTTTTAATCCCTAATATACATTTCAAATCTTGTTATATATAAGTAGACCAAGAATTCCTTAAGCTAAATGTATTCATGAATTAATTATGTCTTATCAGAATTAAAGAATTAAAGTTAGAATTAAAGTATTACCTTTGTTAGTTTTATTTTTAAAAATGCGATTAATACAGGTTGCTTAATAATGGTTTAGTTTTATATGTATATAAATATTGTTGAAACAGTTATAATATTATATTGACTTTAAAATATTTAAAATTATATCTATAATAAGAATTGTGTCAACATTAACAAAATAATGAAAATTGTAGCATAACCTCACATGTTAATGATATTAGTTAATATAGGCATAATCTAAATAAAAAAATTATATTACATTACGTGGGGTGTTTGAATAATAATAAATTCTGTTAAAATAATCTAATAAAAAGGCATGATATTCGACATGACTGTAAGAGTCTTATTATTCCCCGTATCATTTGACAATTTTCGCTTTTGTTTTTCGTATGAACTATGTAACTTCATAGGAACCTTATTTAACTATTACCTTATTATACTGCCTTTATATTGTTTTTATCATATATCATGTATTAATTTTGAGGCTTTCCAGTTGATTTACCTATTTTGTGAATGATTATTGTATAATTTTTTTCTTGACTTCAATGTTATCTAATTAAAGTGGAAACATCGATACATTTAGAGATATATATCATCAAAGGACAATAGAAGTATTTTTCATAATTTTTTACATGTTTACTTTGCGTAAATATACTGGACAACCCCTAAAATACTTTTAGAGGCTCATAATGATCTTCCTTCGTAATATACCAAGGCCAGATTAGATATCAATGATACAAAAGTAGTTCCATGTCAATGGCTAAGAACGGTCTGAAGGTGCAAGGAAGTTTTATTGAATTTTCAAATACAAGACTTATTGAACAATAACTAAGTTCGAACTCCCAAGAAGTTGATGAATCAACTGTTTCCAGACGCTAACATGCGATGAAAAAGTAACAAAGACAACAAAAAGGGGAACCATACGAATAGATTAACTGTGACAACAAATGTAGCGTTATTCGGTAATTATATCTTTTGTTTTTCTGTAATAGCCTTGTTTTATTATATTACTTTTTGTTACATTAATTCTTTAAGTTTTTCTTGGTTTTTATATTAACTAATTAATATTGAAAGCACCTTAAGCAATATAAATAACACAAAAAGAACAATATAATATAGTTTAACCTGTACTCTGTCATCAAAAGGCAAGAGAAGATATTTTTCGTTATTTTCTGAAAGTTTTCAAGAACTATCTGGTAACATAACAATATCATGTTAATAGAAACATATCTATATGGAAGTAATCCATAATCATCATCACATTTATACAATGTCATGCAGAAGGATTGGCGTTATTGGCGTTAGTGGACATTTGTTTCTCCTTATATCTTATTATTAATTTTAACATATTGTAGGAAACCAATAGGAGAATCATTTGAGTTTGATTAACATTTTGAATGAATAAGTACACTGCTTCAGCTAAATGAGTAGAAATCACTATATTTTATTTTAGTTGACATTTAAATTTAAAAGTCATTTAATTATATACTATTTATTACATAATATAATACAACTATAATATGTGATGACCTGTAACCTTCGGCCAAATATGTCATGCATGCAGATATGCAAATATTTTATGATAACTACCCTAAACCAAGGTAAATGGCTCAAAACAGTAAAATATCTTATCGACCACCATCATCGCGCCCAAGCATATCCATATTGTGACTCAAACCAATTATTAATATAAGCAATTATATTGTCATATCGTTGCGATTATACATTTGGGCTTAGAAACAAGTACTCGACAATTGATTAAGTACACCGTATTATGGACATAAAAAATATTCAAAAAAGTAATATCATTAATAGAATTATTCCGTTAAAATGCTTGGGCATGACAGTGACTCAAGTGCTTAACTTTGATATCAGCTAAGACTAAAACTTCAGCTTAAGTGAAAAGAATATGTTAAAAAGAAACGAACAGAACTTTGTGTGAGGCTCAAAATGTTGTTGTTGTATATACGATAATAGGTCAATTGAATAGTCCCCGGCCTGACACATAGATGCCGCTACTAGAATTAAATCCATATGTTTTTAGATAGCTCTAACCCTCAAAAGATGAGTGTATAAACTTGACAACTGTCGGATCATTAGTTTGTGAATTATTTTGAGTGAAGCAACTTTTGTTATTGTGAATAAAATAGATAAAAAGGAGTTTCGTGTGTTGATAAAATATTGCTTTTTGAGGGGAAAAAATACAGTTGAAGTAAAAACTTGGCTTGATGTCGAGTTTCCGGACACTGCCCCAGGAAAACCAACTATCAAGGATTGGTGTGCTAAGTTTAGATGTGGTGAAATGAGCACCGAAGACGGTGAACACAGCGGACACCCAAAAGATGTTGTTACCGACGAAAACATTTAAAAAATCCACAAAATGATTTTGAATGACCGTAAGTAGTTGAAATTGAATGAAATAGAAGACACTCTAAAGATATTAACTGAACGTGTACATCACATCATTCACTACTATATGGGTATGAAAAAGCTCTATGCAAAGTGGGTGCCGCGCGAGCTCACTTTTGACCAAAAACAACGACAAGTTGATGATTCGAAGCAGTGTTTGAAGATGATCAAGCGTAATAGACCCGAGTTTTTGCATCGATATGTGACAATGGATTAATGATGGCTGCATCATTTCACTCCGAAGTCCAATGGATAGTCATCCAAGTGGACTGCAATCGATGAACTGGCTCCAAAGCGTGGGAAAACGCAACAGTCGGCTGGCAAGGTTATATCGTCTGTATTTTGGGATGCGCATACAATAATTTTCATTGACTACCTTAAAAAAGTAAGGACCATCAACAGCGATTATAACGTAGCGTTATTGGGTCGTTTGAATGACAAAATCGCCGAAAAACGGTCGCATTTGAAAAAAAAGAAAGTGCTGCTTCACCAAGACAATGCACCGTGTTAAGAATCCATGAATTGGGCTTCGAATTGTTTCCTCATCCACCATATTCTCCAGATTTGCCCCCCAAGCGACTATTTGCTGTTCTCAAATATCAAAAGAATGCTCACTGGGAAGAAATTTTCGTCGAATGAAGAGGTGATCGCCAAAACTGAGGTCTATTTTGAAGCAAAGAATAAATCGTACTACAAAAATGGTATCGAAAAGTTGGTCGCTATAATCAGTGTATCACCCTTTTCAATTGACCTGTTATATTGTAATATAATGTAATGTTTTCAGTAAATTCCTTTTTAAATGAACGAAATATATACAAGAACCTCGTAGAAAACTACTACAATAAAGGAATCCGTGATTTGGAGGAGGTAGTAACAATGTGATGGAGATAAGGGAAAATACATTGAAAAATAAAAACATTTTTACAACTGTAAATCTGTTTTAAACTTTGTCCACAAACTCCATGAATTGGGCTTCGAATTGTTTCATCATCCACCATATTCTCCAGATTTGGCCCCCAAGCGACTATTTGCTGTTCTCAAATATCAAAAGAATGCTCACTGGGAAGAAATTTTCGTCGAATGAAGAGGTGATCGCCAAAACTGAGGTCTATTTTGAAGCAAAGAATAAATCGTACTACAAAAATGGTATCGAAAAGTTGGTCGCTATAATCAGTGTATCACCCTTTTCAATTGACCTGTTATATTGTAATATAATGTAATGTTTTCAGTAAATTCCTTTTTAAATGAACGAAATATATACAAGAACCTCGTAGAAAACTACTACAATAAAGGAATCCGTGATTTGGAGGAGGTAGTAACAATGTGATGGAGATAAGGGAAAATACATTGAAAAATAAAAACATTTTTACAACTGTAAATCTGTTTTAAACTTTGTCCACAAGCTTATTAAACTTCCTAATATAGTAGAAAATGTAGACAAAAAATATATCTCTATAAATTTACCTTTCGCTGAATATGACAATAAAAATAATATCATATACTTAACTTATCAAAATCGACTGCATACCCGTAATTGAAAATATATGTCATAATCTGTTTATCTCCAATAATAATTCGGAGACGATTATCCGACAAGAACGACTTCAGAACGTTTTCATTGTTTCATAAAATCGATTCCCCGTGGAAAGTAAATCTCCCGGCAGGATTTCCCGCCACTAAATCGAGTCAAAAATAAAACACGTTCATTCAAACTTACCAAAAAACTATCGTAAAAAACTTGTAGTAAAATCCAACGCTTACGTTAACTTGGTGTAATCTTATCAGTTCTGATAAAGACACAACATCGGAATTGAAAATGCTCATTGTCAGTTGGCATACTTCGCTATATCGTTCGGTGTTTTAAGTGTGTTCGTACGTGACTACCTTGGGTTAACTGGAGAATTAAACGTTGAATATCATAGTTAAAACAGGTTAGTTGTTGGAATATTAGTCAGTGTTATCAATAAAAATTAGCGTTAAAAATATGTTCAGTTTGTAAAAATATCGACCATAATTTAACCTGTATTTTCATTTCAATTGCATGCTATAATAAAAATGTGTATTATATAACGAGAGTACATTAGAGTTAATTATAGATAATAAACTCCATATACATTTTTCATTTAAGGATTTAGTACAACTATTACTGTCAAGCTACAATTGCTAAAGTGAAAAAATCTAGATAACGAATGGTGCAATATTTTTGCTGTGCATTTTGGTTTATATTACAAGGTGTGGGTGAATAATGTTTTTAAAAAGCTTTTATATATAAAAATTTAATAATTAAAATTCATTTAATTTAATAAAATTTGTTATCGAAAAAATGCAATTGTTATAAGAAAAAAATGTAATTACTCCGGTCTACAGAAATAAGAATAAAAACAAGAAATAGTTTTCCATTTGATTTTATGTGGAAAAAAATGCTAAAAACTACCTTTATAAAAACACATACAATTTTTACATTAAAATGATTTATCAAAATATAACGAACTTCCATTTATGATTTATTTGTCTTAAAATACAGTCCAATTGTTGGAGAAAGAACAGTTTAACTTTTCCTGTCATGCTCTTATAAGTTTCTCTTATTAACTAACAAATACAATCCCCAATCATGCTTTTAATGTACCGAATATTGGAACATCAAAATCAAGTAAACTCCATTTTCTCTGTATGGGATATTGCAGCGGATGTCGATGGTAGATCAGCATAAGATGTTTTCTTTGAATTTTTACCTTTAAGTGGATTTACAACGCAAAAATAACGATCTGCATCATGGTCACTTGGTTCCCTCCAAATTGTTACACTTCAAATTTCATTACACTTTTTTCACTTATGTACCAGTCTACAATAATAGATGATACTCGTACGTAACTTAACGAATGAATGAACTTAATGAACTTAACTTAATTCCAAACAATTTTAAAAAAAATCACATCATCGTGCACCAACCGGTTTCCTCTCCTATATCCTCTAGAAATATCCTCTCTCCTGAAGAAACGGCCAAAGATATATATGTGATCGGTGTGCAGTCAGTTTAGTTTTGATGATCTTCAGAATCGCCACTGTTTTATCCAAATTTGGATGGTTTCTCTAGTTTTAGTGAGCTCAAATTCCAATAATCACAGTTGAGCAATTGAGTGAGCAACGTCAAAATGTCTCTTTTTGTAGTCATTTGAAAGCATATCTGATCGCATCACGTCAAGTGTTGTACTAATGAGCTATATATTCATTTTATAGAGGATTTTGCGAAAATATTGAAGAAAAGTCGCACGATCACCCAGTAACATGTAGATTTAGTGAATAGGCGCAAAAAGAAATCACCATTGATTATACCATTTTCATCCAATATTTTATTTAGTCTATAATGAGGCTATTATATTAAAAAAGACTGTTGAAGCGTGTAGTAAAGTAAATGTATGTACATTTCTGAAATGTATGTCTCTGTTCTTTTCTTAAATTAATCCGCCGACCCCAGTTAGTTTAAAACATTTATTTCGATAACGACTCAAATTAAGTTATACAAAAATTATTTAAATTAATTATACTAAATTGTGATAATGTTAAAGGTATGTAAAAATGATACAAAAATTGGTGAGAATTATACATGGATTTCTGGTGACAATCTATAGGTCTAAATTAGCATTGCTGGAATGTTGAGAAGGCTGACGGAGAAAAACCTTCTACAGCCCGATTCTATGACCTTCAAGCTTGAATGGGACATGTGCATTGGGCAGTATGTAAATTTTCAGATATTCAAGGGCAGCGTACCCTATTGAAATTTGATGACATAACAGAGAGTTTTCCATGATGTCAATTCACCATAGAACTATTTTGCATTTGTGTAAACAATATACTACTTTTTTCCTATAATGTACCTAATAACTGCAAATAATATATAAACTTAATCATATATCCCTTATCTTTAATAAACTAGATCCCTAAACTGTCTCGATATGCGATGCATATTTTTTACGAATTGCAAAAAAAATAATTTAATTTTATTGATATAAATAAAATACTATTTTGTCGCAACACTGTTTCATGAAATTTATCAGTCATTGGAATTAGACTCTGTTATCAAAAACGATAGTGGCAACTATAGCACAATGGTAACAATGAAACACAAATGGTAATCACTACAGAATCATGATTATTGAATTGAACCACTTTAATGCGAAGAAACTGCGATTTTAAGCGAAGATAACGTGACATGTCCTCTCTTTCCACAATCCTCCGATTTATTAAGTTCAAACGTTTTGGTGAATACATAATTTCACTTTTAGACCTATTAGTTGGAATCCAGGACAATCAATTTAACTACCATAATAAGCGAAAGACTATTGACCGCTTCAGATTAGATTACATTCTAGTCAGTCGCAGCAACCATAGGTCAGAAATATATTCAAATAGAAATGACACAGTATGTATTCTACACAAATAAAGATATAGAATAAAGTCACCTTCCTTTAATTCCTAAAAATTATGACATGGTTAGGGATCTTAAAGATTGTTAACATTAAAAATATAGCTACAGTAAAAAAGGAACACAACAAGGAAAGGAAAACAATCAAATCTGAAAATTAGACCATTGTATAACACACATTCAAAAAGCAAAACATGTTAGAATTTGTCAACAAACCTTAGATATTTTCAATACTGAAGGTCATCAAGTTATTAGTAATATTATTGGTTGGTTGTCGACTTACATGTTCCTATTCGACAACAAAGGTGAATCTTTACAAACGAAGATACGTAATCCATAGGAAATGCAGCGAACATATAGCGAAGAAGATTATAAGTATTGAGTGGTGGTGGTAAGCACTATATAAAAGATCGTTTATGAAGCAGATTTTGGATGCAGAAAGTAATTTGTGAAGTGCAGCAGTAATACCAACTGGTAATTCAATAAAGTCAGATTATTATTGTAACGTGGACTAATTGCGGTTTGCAGAATAAAAAATCCATCCATAATTTTTCCATTTGAACAACCTATCACAACAGTCCTAGAAAATAAGATAGAACGTATAAAATCTTATTCATCCATATGTGGCATTAGTCTCATTTTATACTTATTAACAACTGCAAGAACTATGGATACTTTGTGTTTAATGTCAAATTTTATTAATAAATAATACTGAAAACAATAACAAATTTTTGAGGAAATGTATTCGTTAGAAATTACTTACCAATTAGGAAAAGATAATAAAAAGTAACATATTACACTAGTAACAGAGTCTTATATAGCAAAATCTAACTTTTACCAACTAGGTTTTATCTAAACTGGATTTAATTCTTGAGGTGGGCTCAGAACCGCGGTCCTTGGCCTTAAGCTTACAGGCTAACGAGTGATCCCAATTTAGAGATCATCCCAAACATCCGGTCTTATCCTGCCTGGTTGCTGGCGTGACTGAGATGATTTTTCTTATAGAATGTTGCACCCTTGCCTTATCGATAATCACAATTATAAACAATTACAAACATAAATTGACAATCGTGCCCCAGGAGGATTCAAATCTGCCTTGTCGCATAGTATCGACTTGACCACTGCACCAACCAAGCTGGCAACAAAATATTATGTCTAAGTCGTTAAACAAATATCAAAAATCAAGTTTACCTCACAAGATTCTTATTAAAGCAAGATGTCCGGCTATTGCCATCTTGAAAATAGTGATATGGAAGCGCAAGTAATTTTTTTACCACCCTAGAGTCTTCTTTATATAATCAGCCATTTAACAAATGACAGCACTGAAAAGCAGGTCCTTGAGCTAAACTGTATAAAAAATTAATTAATTCAGAAAATTCAAAAATCAATAAAAGTAAGCTAATGTAAGCAAGTAAGCAAGTGTAGAAATAAAGCAATTTTATAAATATATCAGTTAAAAGGGGATAGATTCAAGAAACGTTAAAAAAGGTATTAAAAGCAATAGTGATAAGATATGTTTTTATAGTAAATAATAAACATATTTGCTTGAACAACAAATAAATGATTCAACTTCCACGGGTGCGGGCTCCAGAGCTTCTAGCTATATAGAAAGCAATAACGAATTCTATATCCATTTCCATCATATCATGAAAGCCGTTATTAAGCTGCAGAGAGGTAGAATTGGCTCAAAAATTATCTAAAAAACTATTCAATAATGAAAGAGCTATTTAGCGATGAGTATATCAATTATATTCAAAATTAGTCTCATTGGAAAAGCTCAACATTTGGGAAACTCACCTAAATTGCCAGAGTACGTAAACTCAACATTTTCTTGAAGCAATACTTTGAACATATTTAACTTAATACGTATATATATTTGTAGTGTCATCAAGATTGTTACTCTAGGGAGTAAAATTTACATTCATACTTTAATAAGCAATGTATCCTGATACACGACAATATGCAGGACTTGGACAAAATAATTCCTGATATATACACAATATTTATTTAGTAATAAAGTGTGGTCTTTTAAAATAGTTAGAAAATATAAAAATTGTGTTTCATCATCACATATCCTAGTCAGTAATATAATAATTAAACTAAACTATTTAACTAATAGGACATTATTGTATACGAGTTTGTTTTACAACGTATTAGTAATAACCCAAATATATTAATAACAACATTTTTTCAACATCTTGTTAATCCAGAACCAACATCATGAAACACAACCTTATCTTAGACGTTAAAAATTTTATTTGCGGTATAAAATGTTATCTATTCTAATGCACCTTTCCTACAAAATCAGGCGCCTTTATTTTTTCAGTCGTGAATAATTAAAGCCTTTAAACATTAAAACGCCAATTTACACAAAGATTGCATTTCTAAGATAATTTATATAGCTACAAATTTGTGGAATTCGATTCAAAAATATGATATAGAAGCTGACATATCTCTTGCCCGTAATATCAATAAAAATCATTTTTTGTTCACAAAAAGAAGGAAAATAATAATGTGTGAAGAAGTGTGCTTAGCACAATCTTAATTTACCAGTTATTATTATTGTTCTGCTGTATCAATCACTTGTATCAATACACAAGCAAAACGTCCAAAAAAAAAAAGTTTCGTCCGCTTCAATTTTATGATTTCCTGTGCGTTGAACAGTAGCTGTATCGCTTGCAAATTGCTTTAATATAATAAACTTACTTCGTATTTTATCTATGTTGATCGTCATTGGTTACGTAGCGATAAGCCTTGATAATCAATCTAGGAACTTTGTTTTGGCAGCGTTGAAGTACTGGTCAGTTAGATGTCTTACTACCCCATATTTGCACTTAAGTTGGAAATATTTTCGAACTAACCACTACAGTGTTTTAATTTTGAGTCTGCTTTGTTTTCGTCTTACGTAATATAGAAAGAATGATCTAAGGAAGAAAAGAAGGAAGAAAGAAAGAATGAAGGACCGAAAGAATATTCACGAACATAAAGTCTTGCTATGTATATAGTGGAATCATCAAGGCGTAATGTATTACGATTCATTAATATCGAATGAAACTATTATAGCAGATGGCTATCGACGTTAATTAAATACATTGAACGACGTATAGTTGCAAAAAAATCTGCAATAGCAAATATAACAGTCGTAAAATCATCCTCTTGCATTACGACTCTCGACCACACTTTGCAAGAGTTGTGAGGGATACACTGTTCACAAGGTTCACAGATATACTACTGAAGCATCAATGGGAAGCTATGGGGCACCCACCGTACTCACCAGATGATAGGCCTTTCGACACGGTATCGGCATGATACCGCAAAGATATACCATGTGTATAAATAAATACCCTTTCATCAGATTTAAAATTAACAGAATACATATATATTAAAAGCACGAAATAAATAGCACCAAATACAGTTACTTTGTTTCATAAGACATATTTTAACAGACAGTTATTTATCATAAAATACAGACTCTTTTGTTAAAAAATCTGGAGCGATGCCAGTCGACAACAGATTCAGCAGGTGGTAATTCATCTACAAAAAGTTTGTTCATTTTCATTCCATAAAATGCAAACGCTAAGAACAATTATAACCAATATGTTGTGGTTCAAATTAAATGATATGGATGTGAATGACATGTGGTTCCGTCAATGGAGCGGTATGTGCTATATATCCATATCAATATCATCCAAATTAGGCAAAAAGAACTCGGTCTTCAGTAAGAATCACTACTAGGCCACTTCCTTTTTGAAGAATACTGCACCAAGCAGTGACTCTGCGGATGCATTGAAGGAAGATCGACGATCAATAGATGATTAACCAAAGTGAAAATAAGAATGAGAAGGATTCATCTCTTGATTTTATCTCTCAATGGGAATGTATTTGTTGATGGTCAATTGTCCGTTCAACCTTTAATAAACTCTCTTCACTGTGTCTGATTATTAAACTTCAATTCTTGGATCAATGGATCATATCAATGGAATTTTCTCAGCATAGAGACGCAGATCTTTAGTCGGAATATACTATAGCGAGCTTCTTGATATTTGAATCTTGTTCACGACATTCATGTTCACCAACATTTGTCACACACCGCTGCCATATTAACACTTGAACAATTAATAAACTGACAGCTAACTGTTTATTTTTCTTGAAGAGATATTGCCCAAATTTTAGTGCAGAAATGACAGAAAATCTTTTAGCGTACTTTTATAATAGTTCAACATTACAACTAAGAAATCTTGTGAAAAAAATTATTATTACCTTTAACGTTTTAGAACCAAAACAAACAGATTTGCATATATGTTGTAATATCGTCAAAAAAAAATTTAAACGAGGACAAAATATCAAAATAGACTTACAACGTAAGTCAGATATTAAAATTTAATCAGACAATAATAATCCGAGAGATTTTATACTTATTCGTATACTCACTCAACTATAATCTCAAGCTTTAAACATTTTATTTATTGCAAGTCAAATTATGTGTTTCAATGCAGTTTTTCTGTAAAACGGGCATAGAACTAAATTTAAACCCGCGTGTAAAATAAAAATTATAATTTAATAAAACAATTTAATATCTTAACCAAACGAAAATAAATAATATAGCGGCTATTTACACAATAAATAAATAAAACTAATTCTAGACGTACAATATCTTGGTGTCAAAATGGTCTGACGACAATTCTGAACACTTTTCAAACTTGTGAATGACATTGTGAAATTGAAAATACATATGAAATATAAGAATAGATGATTATCTATTCTATGAATATTTATAATGTGCAACAACTATGGCAGAATAATCATGATGATTAATAACATTCTTAGACAATTTCAGTCAATAGCAATGATAGACAGTCATAATATATAACGTATAATAGCGACAATAATAAACATGTTGTGACCACTACCCTGCTTCTATCCTAGCACTAACAATAATGGACGTCCAATGAGAAAAAGAGATTAGCGAGATCCTGTCAGTAGAATTAGTAGGCCTTGCTGAATATCCTGTTAAAAATAATGTAACTTATCTGAAATATAAGTTATCATAAAATATAAAAAATGAATTGATGATTTTTCAAATATACTAGCTGAAGGATGTATATTTCTGACTCCGTATACTCTAATAGATCCAAAAAAAAATCTCTAAACAATTTTGGGTTAACATTCCTTAAACATATATAATGGGATTATAGTTTTAATTGATGACACTGCAACAAATATTTTTTAATTATTCAAATCAATCCTAAGTAACTATTACGCGTTAACTATCACATCTTCAACATATTGTATGTATAGAAGAACTGAAAGTGAATTTCTGAGAAAAAATCAATATATACATGTAATAAGCAACATTGGAGATATGGGCAACATAAAATGAAGATTTCCTTTTATTCTATGGCGTCCAAACTGGCTACAAACACTTAAAACAAAACCAATTCAAGCAACAAACTTAAAAATGATTGCGTTCACACAATTTAAGCGAACATCAGTTGCTGCCTTATAAAATAGTTATAATTTATATTTTATAACTACAACCATAAAACTTTATTATCTTTAATTAAAAGTAATTTAAAAACTAACAAAGGATAATAAAATTGATAAAGATAGATAAAAAAGATAATATTTTTTATTAATTAACAGGTCAATTGAAAAGTCCCCGGCCTACCATAGTAAAACACATTTCAAACTGTCCAATAACGCTATGTAATAGTCGTTGTTGATAATCTTTCCTTTTTCAAGGTAGTCAATGAAAATTATTCCATGCGCATCCCAAAATACAGACGCCATACCTTTCGATACCATTTTTGTAGTACGATTTGTCCTTTGCTTCAAACTAGGCCTCCGTTTCGGAGATCCCCTCTTCACTCGACGAACATTTTTTCCCAGAGAGCATTCTTTTGAGATATGAGAACAGAAAACAGTCGCTGGGGGGCAGATCTGGAAAATACGGTGGATGAGGAAGCAATTCGAAGCCCAATTCATGGATTTTTGCCATCGTTTTCACTGACTTGTGACACGGTGTATAGTCTTGGTGAAGCAGCACTTTCTTTTTCTTCAAATGCGGCCATTTTTCAGCGATTTCGTCCTTCAAACGGTCCAATAACACTATGTAATAGTCGCTGTTGATGGTCCTTCTTTTTCAAGGTAGTCAATGAAAATTATCCCACGCGCATCCGAAAATACAGACTCAATAACCTTGCCAGCCGACTGTTGCGTTTTCCCACGCTTTGGATCGGGTTCATCGTGTGCAGTCCACTCGGATGACTGTCGATTGGACTTCAGAGTGAAATGATGGAACCATATTTTCATCCATTGTCACATATCTACGCAAAAACTCCTTTATTTCAATGATCAAACGTAATAAACCTCCTCGGTTTATTACGCTTGATCATCTTCATACACTGCTTCGAATCATCAACTCGTCATTGTTTTTAGTCAAAAATGAGCTGGCGCGGCACCCACTCTGCACAAAAATTTCTCATACCCAAATATTTGTAAATAATATGATGTACACATTCAGTTGATATCTTTAGAGAGTCTATTTCAATTTCAGCTTATGGTCATTCAAAATCATTTTGTGGATTTTTTTAATGTTTTAGTCGGTAACAATTTCTTTTGGGCGTCCACAGCGTTCACCGTCTTCGATGCTCATTTAACCACGACTAAACTTAGCATAACAGTGCTTGATGGTTGATTTTCCTAGGGCAGTGTCCGGAAACTCGTCATCAAGCCAAGTTTTTGCTTATTAACTGTATTTTTTCCCTTCAAAAAGCAATATTTTATCAACATGCGAAATTC
Source organism: Rhynchophorus ferrugineus (assembly GCF_030347505.1). Taxonomy (NCBI): domain Eukaryota; kingdom Metazoa; phylum Arthropoda; class Insecta; order Coleoptera; family Curculionidae; genus Rhynchophorus; species Rhynchophorus ferrugineus. The sequence goes on along the minus strand of NW_027472580.1, from coordinate 79,501,247 downwards.
TTTTTGTACATTTTTTTCACAATAACAAAAGTTGCTTCACTCAAAATGCTGTAATTCACAAACTAATGATGCGACAGCTGTCAAATTTAGACACGCAACTTTTGAGAGTTAGGGCTAACTAAAAAAACATATGGATTTAATTCAGCCATCTATGTCTCAGGCCAGGGACTTTTCAATTGACCTGTTACACCTTACATTAGATATGCTTAATACAATCTTAGTTTATAATATTATTTTATTATAAATATAATATATATATATATATATATATATACTATTGTACTGTTATACTTGCGTCAATATACAAGCATAGCTATAACATTGATAATTAATCGAAAAAAAATGCAGCCACATATTTGAATCCCATAAGCCCAAATAGGCTTTATAATAAACCGGTAGAGCAGTATCTTTAATTTTAGTTAAGTTAGGAGTATCTTCCAACTAACCCATACAATTTTTTTATTTTGATTTTTTATCAGTAGTAAATATTTATTTTTATTATATTTAAATGTTTGATGGGATCTTTGTTATACAATGGCATGTAAGAATTGATTTATATATGATTCAATTTAAGCTAAGCATCGATTCAGATCCATTCCCAGATATCTAACATTATCTGCTTGCGGAAGTTCATGATTACTAAGATTTAACGGAGGACAAGCCCTTTTATGCAGGGTGAACGCCACATGAGTAGACTTTGCTTTATTCGGCTTAATGTGCCATGTTTTTAAGCACAAATGAATTTTGTTGAGATGAAACTAGGGGTATGATGATAAGACCGCTTTATCGTCAGCATATGTTGCTTGTTGAGTTTACTTCACACTATCATTGAAACCTTTGTACTAAACATAAATTCCCTAAAAATAAAATGTCTAAAATATCTAACTACCAGATGGAATTGGAATGGAATTGTAAGCATCATAAATATTCGTAAGGATTAATGATTTACATTAATTAGGTACATGTCTTTGTCTGCATTTTAAAAAGAAAAATGGTTAAGATAAAATAAACAAATAAAACTGGCTCGCCCATAATCGTTAACACCAACTTGCTTAAAAATTATAGTCCTAGAGATAGCTGTAGCTGACATGTCTTGGTAGAACTGTTAAAATGAGCATAGAGAGATGAAATGTAAAATATCGTCATCTATAATAATTACAGTGGTTCATTAGAATTAACATGACAAATAACATCTTGACATTATTAATAATTACGGTTGCTTCCTGTTACATATGCGTCAGTGTATACAAATCAGATTCAGCATATCTAAACAAAAGATCCACTTACTCATACGTTGTAAACAATACAACGTTTTCGCGTACAAATCAAATCAATCAAACTAAAATATAATTAGCTTTTGATCAACCGCAAAATGATGTTCTAATTATCGCAATATTGAGTTAGTAGTCGGTTTAAAAAACAGTACACTCGAAAGCACGTCAAAAATGTGATCGGATTACACACGATCGCTTAAAATAGGAAGTGATCTCAAATAATCCTTGAAAATCTGTACGTATTCAGAAGATTTATATAAATATAATGACGACGTTCATTTCAGGCTGAACCATGAAGCTAACGGTTCACACTCCATGTCACGATATAGAGTTGGAAGCGGCGCCTAAAACCAGCGGCCGGGAGTTATTCCAGGACCTCTGCAAATCTCTAGGCATCCAGGAAAATTGGTGGTTCGGACTGGCTTACAAAGGAACGGAAAATGAAGACGTTTGGATCGATAAATCGAAGAAGGTGAGGGTTCATAACTGAGAGAAGTTCTAGTATAACATTTTCATAGTTTTATTAAATTAGAAATTGTTTTTTTATAATTCATAATTCGTCAGACATTGTAATTCAGTTATGTGGTGTTCCTCGTACAAACCTAATCTGGTACTACCTTGCGATCGAAGTCACAACACGAAGGTATTCGATATTTACTTATATTATCAAGATTTATTTATATCTGCTATTTATATCAGTTTCTTTTGCAATATACGTGAGCTTGTAGTCACAAAATGAATAGTAACAATAGATGACATGATATTATTGTTTACTAATTTCATGTTATATATTACTCATGTCATTAACACGTCAATTGAAAACTATCTGGCCTACCATAGTAAAACACATTTTTTTGACAAAAATAGATTTTTTATTCAACATAACTCCCTCCAAGAGTGATACACTGATTATAGCGACCCTCCAACTTTTCGATACCATTTTGTAGTACGATTTGTCCTTTGCTTCAAAATAGGCCTCAGTTTCGACGAAAATTTATTCCCATCGAGCATTCTTTTGAGATCTGAGAACAGGAAATAGTCGCTGGGGCCAGATCTGAAGAATACGGTGGATAAGGAAGCAATTCGAAGCCCAATTCATGGATTTTTGCTATCGTATTCACTGACTTGGCGCACGGTGCATTATCTTGGTGAAGCAGCACTTTCTTTTTCAAACGATCCAATAACGCTATGTAATAGTCGCTGTTGATGGTCCTTGCTTTTTCAAGGTAGTCAATGTAAATTATGCCATGCGCATCCCAAAATACAGATGCCATAAACTTGCCAGCCGACTGCTGCGTTTTCCCACGCTTTGGAGCGGGTTCATCGTATGCAGTCCACTCGGATGACAGTCGATTGGACTTCGGGGTGAAATGATGGAGCCATGTTTCATCCATTGTCACATATCGACGCAAAAACTCGGGTTTATTACGCTTAATCATGTTCAAACACTGCTCCGAATCATGAGCTCATCGTTTTTAGTCAAAAGTGAGCTCGCGCGGCACTCACTTTGCACAGAGCTTTCTCATACCCAAATATTCGTGAATGATATGCTGTACACGTTCAGTTGATATCTTTAGAGTGTCTGCTATTTCATTCAATTTCAATTTACAGTCATTCAAAATAATTTTGTGGATTTATTTAATATTTGCGTAGGTAACAACCTGTTTTGGTCGTCCACTGCGTTCACCGACTTCGGTGCTCATTTCACCACATCTAAACTTAGCATACCAATCCTTGATGGTTGATTTTCGTGGGGCAGTGTCTGGAAAGTCGGCGTCAAGCCAAGTTTTTGCTTCAAATGTATTTTTTTCCCTTCAAAAAGCAATATTTTATCAACACGCGAAATTCCTGTTTATCCATTTTTTCCACAATAATAAAAGTTGCTTCACTCAAAACACTATAATTCACAAACTAATGATCCGACAGTTGTCAAGTTTATACACGCATCTTTTGAGGGTTGGGGCTAACTAAAAAATATATGGATTGTGTAGCGACCTTGAGGCATGTCGAATTTTATATAGTGGAATAACGGTCTACAAAATACCCAGAAATATAATCTCAGATGTTGAACACGGGCGGGGTGCCAGCAGCGCCAACTAGAGCCCGATAGCTGGCAACACCGAGACGTTTATCTGGGATGTTATTGAAGGGTATTTCCGATCATTCAGTAACCGACCATCGTTTGGTTTAGACGTGCCCCCATCGACTTCCCAAGCCTCGTCACCAGGTAACACCGCTGCCATCCGTTTTATCAATTTTATATTTTCTACATTTTTTATATTACCAATAAATAACGGTCACATAATGTAAATACTACTATATCATTACGTTTCACCTCCATTCACCGAGCCATATCATTTACCCTAAATTGGTGACCCCGACGTGATCTTTCGCAAAATTGGGTTTGGAATCGTAAATGGAGGGTACGTGCAACATGGTGTATTTTACGTGGCCGTTATATTTTTTGTTTCAACATTTTCAATATTTTTAATAGGATTCTTCTTCGATTTTACTTTTGTTCGTTCAGAATCACATTCTTTCAAACATTTGTTCCTCATTAAATTTTATTTTAGTGTTGGAACAATGAACCTTAAATTTCATTTCATGTTTTTTTAATTTTTTTGTCCAAATTTTATTTCTTTCACAATCTTTTGAACTCTTAGAGATTTTGCCATCACTATTTAGTCATTAGCGTCTCGACTAAACATTTCTTTCGGCACTATGTTTAAATCATAATGTCTTCCCTCGCTCGCCGTCTCCGTCATATTGGCAGACATTTTGATTTGAAAGTTATTTATCTTTTCTGAATTACCGTAACGTATGTAACTACGTATTAGTCACATAGCAGCTCCAGAAGCTAGGTACCGATTGCAGTCACCGTAGACTCGTCATGTCTTCGCCGAGTTACCAGAATTGCCATCGTCTCGTCGTCGAAGAAAATAAGCTACCACGTCGTCGAACAATCGATCCTCCCACAGCGTCGATTACGGGAGCCCTGTCCAAAAAATAGCTTGTTTTCAACGTCGTCAATGAACCACATTCAAGTGCCAAAGCGACGATGAAGCAACATTATCTGTAGGACCGAAAGATATCAACAGCCCTACCATATCGCAACCGTGCCAACCATAACCGTTTTGATTTATCATATGTTTCAAAGCCCTTTTCATGCAGCACATTCTGTTTGGTATATCAGTATTTTGTATTTAATTTTTTTTTCAAATTAAAATCCTATTCTAATTCTAAAAAGTTTTTAAAATTTAGTTCTAGTAGCGCCATCTATGTGTCAGGCCGGGAACTTTTCAATTGACTTGTTATAATGCAAAACCGAAATGAATTTCTTGCCAACCCAATTATTTATATGAATATAGAATACCTAAACATATTTGTACATTGTTGTACCAAAAAATTAACGACATAATCTTCTTTTCACAGCAAAGTGAATACCAGATCTACCGGAAAGTCATTACCGGTTTTTTTGGAATAAAACCATATAATGATCGAGAAAATGGAAAAATGTATTTATTCAAAGTATAGGCCATTTAATTCTAAACATCTTCTCTATCTTTCAAGGAATTTATGGATGCCATCCCAAAAAAATTGTGTCCTTTGACCAAAACCTCTCATCGAGTCATCTTCTAACTTCTTCGAAACTGGCAAAGTGTTGCTTTGCAAGCGCATGTCCCATTGATGCGAAAAGTTGATAATCGGACGGGGCAAGGTCTAAGAAATATGACGGGTGTAATAATATGTCGCATCCGAATACTTTCAACCCTTCCTTGATCAGTTTTGCTTTATGAGACGGTGCGTTATCATATTATAAAATCACTTTGCCGTGTCTGCGGGTCCATTCTGGACGTTTTTCGATCAATGCATGATTAAAATTCATCATTTGTTATCGTCAGCGATCACTATTAACGGTTTCACCAGGTTTTAACAGTTCGCAATACACCGCGCCTCTCTGGTCTCACCAAACACAGAGCATTGGCTTGCGACCAAAACGATTTGGCCTTGCAGTCGATCGGCCATGATATTTTGCGCTTAAGGTTTTCAAAATAAATCCACCTTTCATCACCCGTCACTATTCGATCCAGAAATGACTTGCGATCATATCTTTGAAGCAGTATTCCACAGACGATTTTTCGATATTCAATTTTCCTGTCATTCAATTAATATGGCTTTTGCAATTAATCTTGCCTTTTTTACCATAATCGTTTCTTGGGTCACATTTACCGCTTCTGCCAGTCTCTGTTGTTTGGGTTGGGATTTCATCCAGTAACTCTTACAATTTCGCATCTCCAAAATTTTTCGGTCTACCAGAAAGCAAACGAACAAACAGCAGCAACTTTATTCTTTTGATTAAATATAAAAGTAATGCATGTTTCCAGTGACGAAACTTGACATTTTCAAAGAGGTATAAATCTATGACGGTGTTACTTTCGCAAAATATAACATGTATAGCTTTAAAGCTTGATGTCAGTAGAATAAAATGACATATATGTCAAATCATAACATTGTATACTTAGCCTAGCGAAAAATCTGTTGGAGAAGCCGGTAATGACTTTCCGGTACACCTGGTAGTATTTTACACTTTTTCATCAAATAATGGACAGAAATTGACTTATCCACTACAACATTGCCAGTTGCCACAATTAAACTCATGCCAAACTGGCAATTCAGATAATTTCCCAAGAAAAACTGAAAATCCTTTTACATTTCAAGACTAACAAATAACTAACGAACATAGAACAGCGGTATTTATTGGTGAAAATGCGAAACATCGATGTAAATAACTATTAAACAACCTAAACTAACGGTTAAATTCGACGCTTTTAAGTTTTTCCTTTAGCATTATCCACTTGTTCAGTATAACGAAGCGCTCAAAATAGCGTTTTCCTTACTTTGTTGTTTAATTTGAAGGAATCTGTTACCGAAACCCAACAAAATATTTTATAAACTAACGGTGATGCTGCTCCTTCATATCCCAAATCTCAGTTTTAATTTTAACGCTTGAAAAGTGGTGATTTTGATGGCCAAGAGAAAGAAGATCAAAAAAGTTCGAAGTCAATGAATAGCAAGAGTTATTGGAAAAAAAATCAGATGAAACTCTTAAAAACATTGAGACAGCCTAACAGTTTATGAACCAACGGTTTCCAGGTCTTGGGAAGGATCTAAAAGGAGGCAAATGGTGATGACAAGAATTGACTGAAAAAGCTATTTTGAAGACCAGAAATAGTATAACAAACTCAGTCATCCTCTTGCATGACACACGTTACAAAAATTGTGAAGGATACACTAATCGAATGGGAAGTTCTGTCGTACCCAGCGTACTTAACAGACTAACCTGTACCAAAATTGTAGAAAATGATGACAAATATCTTGATCAATTTAAAGAAATCATTTTTCAGTTTTTTCTATATATTATAATGAAAAATTTATTAACCGTTATCTTTAAAATAAGACTATGAGAAAACAACTATTTTTAACAAATTACACGAGATTAAATGATTACATTTCGAGGATATATCTGAAAATATCAAATAATTCAAATTACATGATTAGCTTTTTGTTTGTTCGATAAGATATATACGAATTACAATAATATTTTTCGTACTTGTTCTAGTCGCTGCACCATTTCCAAAAGAGCTTGGTAAACCTTAGGTTCATGGTTAAATTTTACCCGGAAGATGTGGAGGAGCTTATCGAAACAATTACGATCGAGTATTTCTTCAACCACGTTAAAACGTTCATCACCAAAGATGTAATATTCTGCGCCGCGGACACCGCGGTGCTGTTAGCTTCATACGCGCTTCAGGCTAAACACGGCGATTACGATAAGGAGAATTTTAATGAGGATTTCTTTAAGAAACAGACGTTCTTGCCTGATAGGTATGACAGGGCGGTAGAAAAAAGATGAAGATTATTATAGCTGACGATAATTTTAGAGTCTTAAAGCAACACAAAATGGACCAGACAGATTGGCAAAATAATATAACAGGCATGTGGGTTAAGCATAGGGGTTTGGATAAAGAAGAAGCCATGATGGAATATTTGAAATTAGTGCAAAACCTGGAAATGTACGGAGTTATCTATTTTGACATAAAAAATGTAAAGGGCACCGATTTGCAACTGGGAGTAACAGCTCTGGGTCTTGATATGTACAAAAAGGAGGACAAGTAAAAGACATCAAATAAACCAACACTGCCACCATTAGCATCATCATTGACATTTTTCAGATTAAATCCATCCACCTCATTTCCATGGTCGGAAATAAAAAATCTGAAAATCAAAGGCACGAAATTCATCATTAAACCCACAGACAAGATGGCAAAAAAATTCGCCATTATCACCACCAGCGAGAGAATTAGCAAGATTATACTTTCCTTGGGAATTGGAAACCATGAACTATATATTCGAAGGAGGAAGCCCGATACCCCAGATGTGGTTAAAATGAAAGAAAAGGCCAACGAAGTAAGGAAAACCAAGGTCCTAATCAGGTGAGTAAAAACACCATTATACTGACCATCCAATAAATCCCCTGAAAATTACAGACAAAAATATAACAACGAAAGATTAGCGAGAGAGGAGGCGGAAAGACGAGAAACTATGTACAAACAACAACTGGAAGATCTTAAAGTAGAACTAGAACGAAAAAATGCTAATATGCTGGATGCCGAAAGAACGATTAGGTACAGTCAAACGAAAAATAAAAACGTTGACGTGAATAACATTCAATTTTAGGAAACTTCAACATCAACTAGACGACTTGAAGAGATCCAAAGAAGAGTTAGAGAGTCAAAAACAAGAATTGCAAGCCATGATGTCCCGATTAGAGGAGATTAAGAATATGGAAGCGGCCGAAAAACTGAAACTTGAAGAAGATATCAGGCTCAAGCATGAAGAAGTGCAAAGAATTCAGATAGAGGTATCTAGGAAAGATGAGGAAACTAGAAGGTTACAAGAGGAAGTCGAGCTGGCTCGGAAAAGAGAGGAGGAAATACTCCGTCAGCAAGAGGAGGAACGTAGGTTAGAAGAGGAGAGAAGACAGAGAGAGCTGGAAAGAAGTGAAATGGAACGGGCGAGTCAGATCGAGCACGAGCTGGAGTATATGCCAAATGCCGATAACACACTACCTGAATACAAGCACGTTAAAAGTGACTTAAATGATCCCATAAAGGTAACTTACCGCTAATTAACAGTTTTTTTTATTAATGACTTTTTGTACTTGTCGAGTACGGCATTAATACATCAGAATGTATTTCCCAAATTAGATTAAAACTAATCTACTTAAGCAAAAGTTAAGAATACACTTAACAAGTTCGTGTGGTTTGGTTCGCTTCAATCTTCTGATTTCCTTCGTGAACCTTATTACATGTTTTAATGCGAACTCTTGGACTACTTCGTGTATCAATTCGATTCCGAGGTCATCGTGCAGCTCTTCGTAGGTTTGGGTATGTTGGTTTACTAGTTGGTTTGACGTCTTAGTTCAAGCACTCCATAATTATCCTCCATTAATTTGCAACTCCATAGGTCCAAATTAGCTTTATGATTAACTGATAAACCAGTCTTTTTGATTTTAAATCAAATGTAGAGTATCTTCCGACTAACCAGTACAGTTGCTTAACTTTGAGTTCAATCAGCTCTGCGTTTTGTCGAACATGATGTTTCCAATTTAACCTACCATCGAGATATATTCCGAGGTATTTAGCTGATTCTGCTTCAGGAATCGGGCATTCGTCAAGCGATATAATTATGTTTTTATCATTTCGCCGCAACACTAAATTAACATGAACAGATTTGGAGCTATTAAGCTGTACAGATTTGGAGCTATTAAGCTGTATTTTCCAGTCTCTAGTCCATTTGTAGATCTTGTTGACCTCTACTTGTACTTGTTATATAGCCTTAGACATAGATACATCTTTTGTCATTATAACTGCGTCGTCAGCAAATGTTCCAAGTACTGTTTCTTTTGTTGTTGATATATCAGTAGTATAGAGAAGATATAGAACTGGTCCCAAGACACTAACTACCCTATGGAACTCCAACCGAAATAAGTTTAAGTGTTAATATTCTTCCAGAAATCGACAGTAATGCGGCGGTAGCAATTTTCTCATTTTATAGAACTATAAGAATCTCGTCTTGTTGGAATTGCTGTATATTTTATTTTACTTAAGCTGTTCCGCCTCGAACACGTTCACTGAGATGTAGTGTCCTGTATGCATCATAACCTCGTATTTTAATGTAGTTTTTTTGGATTAATGAATCTCCGATATGAGAGCTATGTCTATTATTTATTGTCAGAAATAGTTACGTTCCTAGACTCGCTGATTTAGCCTATTTGGGTTTCATATTATAATTCTTAAGAGCACATTACTCATTTTTGTTTTTCTTTAACTTGTTTTGGGGTTTTTATAATTTTCCTACCCTGTTTGCTAACTGGCTGAAATTGTGTCGCATGTCTGTCTAAATAGCATGTCGACGATGGTTAGCTCGTTGATTACAGTTTCCTGCTTTTTTACTTTAATGCGTTTATCGTTATTATCCGGCTTTTTGTCCTATATATTTTTTCCATTGGAACTGCTGTTTTTTCTGATTTGTTATTTTCAGTGGCAGATGACTTTACAGAGTTTTGAGCTTTGTCGAGTTGTCTTAATCGTTGTACAGCTGTCATTTTATTTGGTTTAAGTTCTTTTAATTATTCCATGTACACTACACACCCTTTTTAGCTGGCAGGTTTCCTCTTTCTGCATTGATTACTATGGTGTTACCAGCACACTTCGCACATCTAGATTATTCAAGTGTTCTAGATTTATTTTGTAATCTATTAGGTAGTTTACGTCATAAATGGTTTTGTTGTTCTCATTTTGTACTAAAACGATGTAAAACAGTGAAATGGCCTTAATAAGTTTTAAGCCATTTGAGTTTATTGTTTTTATTTAACAACAGGCGTAACGGTCGCAGTCTCCTAATAAATATCTACGCTGTACCTCTTATCACTTTTTAATTGATATGTGTGGATTCTAGTTTACTGAATGGGTTATCCGTCATGTCCTTATTTTGTTTCATTTGAATCAGATGTTTCTTTATACTTCTATAATGCATTTCATTTGTTCCATACAATATATCCTTCATATTGTCTTACTAGCGGGGAAGGTGTCATCTCGGACTTCTTCCCCATTTTATTCTTCACTTCTGTCTATTCGGATTGTTGGTCTACTTCTCGTTCTAGTTCGTCCTCGTCGGTGAAATACTCCTGTATTAATTTTTTTTCTGTCTCCTCGATATATTTGACTGGCCTTGCATATTTAATCGTACAGCTGCAAACTCATTACATAATTATCACAATTTTTGGTTTAACTGCTGATTAGTTGCTTTTAACACATTGTTTTCATTCATAAGTGCAATTGGATCCATTTTTGTTTGATATTTGTATGTATTTTTGACAAAAGTTCTTGTTTTCACTGTACTATTATCATAAGAGCGAAACGTTCTTTGTTTCGCGGCACGTATTCAGTTCACTTTAGATTGACCGTATTACCGTAACGCGACCTGGGAACTCTTTGAGACCGTTAACTAAAACTTGACCGTAATAATATACAGATGTATTTTTTATAATCTTTCTAGAAAGTTGTTCTCGAGAAGGCTTGGCTTGATCACTTTTTGATTCTATGAAGATTTAGACCGAACTATAATTAACAAATGATGAATAACTAATCCCATTTTTCTATACAGCAACTTCAAATGCAACTTGAAGAGACAAGAAAACATTCTGAGGAAACCGAGCTTGATAGGATCCACAGAATCAATTTATTAGAAGGAAGAGACAAATTCAAAACCTTGAGGGATATTCGTAAAGGAAACACAAGCAGACGTGTGGAAATGTTTGAAAACATGTAAAGGAAAAAATTGTCAACTTTGACAAAGAAAATGCTACAATTTTTATTGTATTATTTATGAAACATTAACTAGTGTAATATTTATTTAAAAAAAATTAAGAAAAATTACAAATACGCCAATTTTATCATTTCCTTCCAAAAAGAATTATGCAAAAGTATTCACATGTTTATTGACACGTAAATAAATACAAATTATATTGCTTTTTGTTATATTTTAGAGTCTCCTTCTTTCCAACTAGAGTTTTTCTGGACTGAACCTACAGTTTAACATGGGTTCCTAACCATCGTTTTCTGCATTAAGCCTACCACCTAGCTAATAACCATCGTTTTCTGCATTAAGCCTACCACCTAGCTAATAACAAATTTAGAAATCATCCCAGAAGGCATCCTATCGCCTTGACCACTGCGACAACCGAACTGTTGCATTTTAGTTTATAACTTTTCCTAAAATGTCCTCTAAGATCGGCACTTTGAAACTTTGTTTGTAGGGTTTAAAACAAGAACTTTCAATTTATCTTAAAATTATTTTATTTTAACAAGGAGTGGCTATACTGGATAATTGTTGAAAATATTAGTCTTAATCTAACATAAATAAGATCCTTGCATTTTATATATCTCACATCACCATACACTACAATGGTTATGCTATTATGATAAGATATTCCTGTAGATATGCTTAGTAGAATCTTAATTCATAACATTAATGTATTACTACTGTTCTGTTGTATTTCCCAAATGAAATTATACTACGCAAGCTAAACTGAGACTAAACCCTTATACACCATACAAATTCATGTGGTTATAGCAATAAATAATAACCAACTTCAAGAAACCCCAAAATCAGCTAGCTCCATAAAAGACCAGAAGGATATGCTAGTAACAAAATGAGCATAAATAGAAGAAAAACCTGAGAGAGGGCTAAAAAGTAGATAGCTTGTAATATAATAGGCAATCAAATCAAAGATGAAGTGAACTACTTGCCAAATGGCAAAAAATTTCAATACAAGTATTTTACATATCATTCAAATCATCACATAAAGGTAACTTACAAGTAATTAATAAATCATCAAATACAGCTGAAAATGATTAGCACGTATTACAAAAGAGACAAAGTTTGATAATATCCACAAATTCATCTCATTAAAAGAATAGGCATATAATAAACATTAAGGCTTTTATTTATTTATTAGTTTATGAATATAAACTAACAAAAAAAATACAAAAATATTCATACCATTTTATTGACTAGTTAATAAATACAAATTGTATTAATTTTAGTACCTCTTTGTGTTACTTTTAGTACTCATACCTTTTTCCTAAAATGTATAAAAACAATCTATTGCCCACCACCCTGAGCTTCTGGATTTGTTGCCGAAGATATTACCATGACAATTACAACAGGTACTATATATATCCACTACAATTAACAAATTACATATTTGCCTAATCATCAATTTTATATACTTGCATATTTTGCTAAAAATGATCTATTATCTTTATGGTCATCTCTTTCTTTTGCTTCTTTTTCCTTCTGCAATTTGTCTATATATGTAGCAGTATCAGGGCTACAACAAAGTTACATCACAAAGTAATTATAATTGTTGAAATTTAAAAGAGCTTACATAATGCCTGTTTCAGTGTGTCTTACATAAACATTTGTGGTAAATTCACCTAATTTATCAATAGAAACATTTGAACCTTCACATGTTGCTTTTGATGCAATTACAAGAGATACCCCAATAACTCTACCCATATAATCAACAGATACAGATAACCTATCATCAAGTTCTGCTTCAGCTAACATACACTAAATAGCAATATTAGTATATATTTAAGAAGTTCCAATTTCTACTTACAGCTTTTATAGTAGAGATAAATGATCTCTCTATTTCATCATTAGCAATTACTGTTGCATTTATTCTATATAAATCATTATCATTTGCCAATTTCTAGAAATATGTTATAATCAGTAATAATACTTAATTTATTGTTTAAAACACACTTGGATCTGTATACGTTCAACATCTGTTAAACGTTTTTGATGGACAACGGCCTGCGAAAGACGCAAACTTGGTATCGTAATTGTACCTCTATCCTTAAATACTGGATTAGGGCCACCACTTAAAGCATGTTTCAAATTTATAACAACAGAACTATCATGTTCTATACAATTCTAAAAATGTATTAAATGATATTATATCAACATATCGACATGACAATTATCTACCCCATAGTTTATAAAAAGCCACACTAATAAACAAAATATTAAAAGTTGTTTCATTTTATAAAATACTCCAATCATAATTAACGTATTCAGTAATATAAATTAACCTAACTTGAAAATAAATGTTGATTTGACAGTTTCTTTCCGTCAAATGGTGCTATTGCCTTTTTTCTATAAAGAAGAAGTAACCATAGAGTAAACACATGTGACTTTCTGAGGTTACGTTACATTTTTTAAAAAGTTCACTCCAAACATACTAAATTAAAACTTTCAAAAATGCAACACGATGATGTAAGTTTCACAATTCAACGTATTTGCTTTGTAATTAAGACTAATTGTATTTCAGGTCGTATGGAGTGTTATCAATAAATCATTTTGCTCATATAAAATTAAGTAAGTATGTTTTGTTAGTTGAAAATGTTCCTTTTTTAAATTCTATAATATTACAGCACAAAAACTCAAAAATTATGCCGGAATGAGTACAATTTAACAGGTTTATGTAATAGATCATCTTGTCCATTAGCTAATAGTCAATATGCAACTATTAGAGAAGAAAAAGGTATAATTTATCTTTATATGAAAACAGCAGAAAGGTAAAAGGTGTTAACTAAGAATTATATATGATTATACTTGTATACAATTACAGATCAGCCTTCCCAAAGAAATTATGGGAAAAAATAAAACTATCTAGAAATTTTGAAAAAGCCATTCATCAAATTAATGAAAACCTTCTTTACTGGCCTGGATTCATTAAATCTAAATGCAAACAAAGGTTTGTGAAAATTACTCAATATCTCATAAGAATGAGAAAGTTGAAGCTTAGAAGACAGTAAGTATCTATTATTATAATTTTGTATATTTCTTAAACGAGTTATTTTTTTTAGAAAGCTTTTGGTACCCTTACAAAGAAATGTTGAAAGAAGAGAAAAACGTCGCGAAGAGAAAGCATTAATTGCTGCCAAAATAGAAAAAGGGGTTGAAAAGACTTTATTAGATAGACTCAAAAAGGGTGTTGTAAGTACACAGTGTTAAAACTCAAATTATAAATGTTATGAGTATATATTTCTTAGTATCAAGATTTATATAACATACCACAAACAGCATTTGATGAAGCCCAAGAAGAAAATGAGATAGAAGATGAAGAAGTAGAAAGTGAAAAAGAGATGGAATTGGAAACTGAAGGAGATGATGGTGTTGAATATGTAGCTGCCAATTCAGATGATGATAGTGATGTGGTAAAATAACACATTTTATATTATAGTGCAAATGTTGGTATTTCTTTTTTCTAGGAAAGTGACAGTGGACAACTAGAGACAGTAGATTTAGATAGCAGTTTTGAATCATCAGATGGATCAGATATAGAGGTTCATTTTCTTGTTTAATTAACACAATTAAAATTTTATAAACTTAAACATTTTCAGGATATTGTAAAACCAACTTCATCAAGTAAAAAAGGAAAATCAAGGATATCACCTGGACCATCAAGAAAAACTGGCAAGCCAAGAGTAGAAATTGAATATGAAGTAGAAACAGTATCCACCCCTCAAAAGGTGTCTACATATTAAATTTATAATACATGTAACTGTAAATAAAATTGTACTTTATACACTTTCTTAAATAAAACATTACTCTTATTTCTGTAAATTACTTTTCTTAGTGAGCAAAATTGCCAATTGAAAATAATAAGAATGTTATAAACCAGTGTAAGGGAAATGAAAGACAGATTTATAAATGTAAAAATTACTTCATTTTTGAGTATAATTTCTAACTGATTATACTCTAACAATACTCAATTTATTTATCTCATTAGTATAGAGGTTTTACAGAAGACCTTCAAAGTGCTGCTCCACTAGCTATTGCTTTTTCTTTAATGAAAATCATTTTCGACAAAATAATTTTTTGATGTGATGAAATTTGGTATCTTGAAAAACTAAGTGATTCTTCTTCTAGCTTAAAAAAAAAGTGTTAAAAAAAACTTTAAACCCATAAATTTGTCAAGTGTTGTATTTGCTTTGCTCGATTTCTTCATTTAATTAATTATGAAATTTAATGTGCAGACAGTTTAATCTGAATTTAGTATATTTATTGATGTACTATGTATTTTTAAAATAAATGACCACGACAAGCTATAAATATGATAAAAGTATAAGCAAAATATATGAGACACTTTACTTATTAAAGTAAAATGCTAAACGTAATGACTACATAAATTCAATATAAACCAAAATCGTTCAAGATAGTAAACGTCATAAGAGCATTAATGATGACTAGTAGTTTGTCAGTCTAGAATATTTGTCATAATCACAAATTATGTTATATATAGTTGATTTTATCCATAAAATTAAGAATTAACTATAAAACAAGATCAATTTGTATTTAGAATGATTTATTCTCAATAATTTATGTTTTCTTTAACTACATTAATATTCACATTTTGGTGTTTTATGTATCAATTTCTCTTTTTTCAAAATATATTTATTTAATAATGGATACACACTTAGCAACACACATGAAAAATGTTTAACCATAAATCAATATAAAATTACTTTGAAAGTTATTGTTATTGATATTAATTGACCTTTTGACTTTGCTCATATGAAGATGTATATACATATAATTATAATTAAATTAAATATTAATATGAATGTTATATTTCCTAGAAAATATTGTTATTATATTTCAAGAAATTGGTTTTGAATTATATGAAAAATCAATGTTATCAATTTTTGTGAAACAAAATTTTTAAGACTTTTATTATATAATATATAAATTAGAAATTGTACATGAACGAAGTTTAAATGTAATAAATATTTATTTCAATTTTTTAAAACAGTTTACTAGATATAAGATTAAATATATGAAATAATAAAACTATAATAATACAATTTCTAGAAATACTCAAGGTGTACTTAAATAACAAAAATATATTAAATACCTTTCAAAAATTCAAAGAATAAGATGAATAATTTCGTTTAAAATAATTTATTATATATTTATTTTTTAATTTGGTAAATAAAATTATTTGCACGCCCCTGATTAAAAATTCAAACTTTGTTCAAAATGTTATAGTTTCTTGAGACGGCACTATAAAAAATGCATATTTGTTGCTTGTAAGGAAAACCAGAGTGCCATGATTTTTTTCAAACCCGGCGATTTGCGCACTATGTTGCCGGTATACATTTTATATTTGTCATTATGTATAATGAATTTGTTTCAAATAAATTAAATTTAAATTTATATTAGAGAAAATTGAACACGTTTATTCGGCCAGATATTTGATTAATGTTCGCGTGTTAAAATATATCTGAAATCTTAAAGCCAAAGTTTATTTAGTTATACTGAAGTTGTTAATGAGCATCTTTCCAGGACCGTTGACAACGGCGCACATCGATGTCGAATTAGGGTCGTACTTGATTTCTGTTCCTTCGTAGTTGTACGAGCGGTGCCCTTCGGTGTGGGTCAACCCCGTCGCTCCGTGCAACAATTTTTATACATATTTTTTTCTTAAAAATTCACTTTAACCTAATGCTCTTTAATCGAATTCGTTCTTTTTTTATTCTATTGTGCCCTGCTGTGTTCCACAACGTGTAAGTTAATATTTCATATCTACTAATATAATTGCGCTGTATTAAGATATTAGTCATTGAGTAAACGCAAAATTTACATACATCAGAATAATTTTCCGGATTTCGTACGTATTTCTATCAAATTGTCATGTTTTGTTTCTATTTTCAGGTACGGGAAAATCAAAGCAACAACGTCGCGATATGCGCGCGTGATCTGGGTGCGCTAATGCAGCTGACGAGCCTGGATCGTCCTAGTCTTGGTGCACATTATCATTCCCTTGGTAGCAGGCCATTGGAGACTTTGATACGTTGTATGATATCGCCCGTTGCTTCGGCAACTTCTAGTCGATCGCCTTGCGGGTCTCCTACAGCTGGGGACCCGGAAGTTCGACCGATAGATGATGAGTGGGCTAGTATGGGTTGTCATTGGTGGTGGTTCGATAGATCTTCGTTCTTCCTTTTCCGGTGATAATGTGGGACTCGGCGTTCATCAGGACTAGTCACGCGAACAATTCGTTGAAGATTTTTGCCCAGGATGCCGGGAGGCCCGTGGTGACCATCCGGATTGTGCATTAACATGCCCAGCGTCACGATCGTCGGCGCGATAAAATCTTCCATTATTTTTGTTTATTCTCTTTTTGACCGATCACATTTTTTTTTGCGCCAACTCAAATTAAAAACAGTTTCAGCGCCGGTTCAGTCCAGACAATGAACGGTATGTTGTTAGTTTTTCGGTGAAAATCTGTTTTCATCGTCAAATTGGCTTCAGACAGTTCGTTGTTTCGGTCTGCGCTAGCGTTGAAGCTTCTTAATCGGAGCCAGCATATCCCAGCATCTGCTTCAGAAAAGTGAGGTGAGTATTTTCTTCCCATATTTCTAATACATCCATTTTTAATGTTGTTTTTCCTCTAGGACATTTCGCGTGCGCAGCGCGGGTGTTTGCAGTGTAGGTGAAGTGTGGTCCAACCCACGAGAGAATAAGGGTCCCGTCGAGCCCCATATCGTGTCATTAATTATTTTTGTAGGGATCGTCCGAATTCCCAAAAATATGTTGAGCACTCGAAGTGCACGTTACGTTTACATTGGGTTAGGACTGAAGCAAATATTAAAGGATATGGGATATCAGGTAAATTTCTCTCTTTGTATGGTTTTGTAACCATCGTTAATACAGCTCTGATTTGTTACAGATGGAGCTACAAACCGAGACGCGTCGCGTCGCGATTCCAGACCAGTACTCTAGCAATTTACGATGAACAGACAGCGATGATTATCATCTGCTATCTGACCAGCATAAATTGTCCCATTGCTGACATTTTAGGACGCCTTCCATGGGATATTTGTTTCTTGGAATCGTATTCAAAAAGGTCTGCAAATGGTATTACTGGCGCGGAAAGAACTTGTTGGGGACCTCAGCAGGATTATAGCCAACTTCCAGATGTCTCCAGGTACTTTTCTCGTTTTAACATAACTAAAATATTATCCACAAGATGTAATTTATGAGATTAAATATTTTCTGGGTTTCTGGATTTCATTTCTTGAATTTAAAATTACTTGATCATGTTGGATAGTATCAACTTTATGATGTTAATTTATATCACAGTGCTTTAATTATTTCTTATAATATAGTTTTCTTGTTTCAGGTAAGTGAGCGGTATGTTAATTGGATTTGAACGCGACACCTACGTATATCTTATTAATTAATGTGACTAAATGTGAATAGAGTGAGTGACTATAGCAGAATAAAAACACAGGTAAGATAACATATTCAATAATTGCTATGTTTTGTTTATGATATATTATGCAAAATTTTGAGATGATTTTTAGGACTAGATAAATCACATGAATAGTTATTAAATCAATATTTATAAAACGGTAAATAGACAAGAGATGAACTTATTCACACTTAAGAGATCTTTAATTATCTTGCAGCTAGGTAAGACAAATCATTTATCAGTAATTTAATTTAACTAGATTAGACTAGATTTCTTTTACATTTTTATGTTATTTAGATACTGGTAGACAATATATCCTTATTATGAATCATTCCCTTGGTGGTGTTGGGAGTCCCTTTTGTTCTAGTTTGGAATTTTTTAAAGGTACATATTTTAGTTAGTTTGATAGTAATTTTTATTTATTTATTTATTTTTCCAGAAAGAAGGCGAAATGTAGCATAATGAGGAACTATTGAACCACCAATGGCTTTTTATAGTCTACACTTTTTTTTCTTTCCTCTAGTTTCTCTTTAATACCTCCTTAATGAATATCTGCCCATGTTGTAATTCACACATTTGGAGTGTTATGTAAACAAACTTATAGTCATTTTATAATTTTGGGTACCAGAACATCTATGGACCAGAGTCATTTATCACATCATCCTGCAAATAACATCACATACATTATTTTTAACTCATCACAGTATCTGCGACAGTCCAATGTTATTCTGCTTTAGATATATTTCCCATACATCCATATAAAGTTAATTGCTACTGTTCTCCTTCAATTATATTTTATATGACTGTCATGTAATTAAGGAGAACCATTATATCCATGTGCACTGAAGGCACTGAAATATTTAGTTTCTTTTGTTTCCGGTATTGTAAGTATATAAACTATAGATTGAGGTCATCAGAACTCATCAGAAGGTAATTTGTGGAAATATTTGAGGTAGTTTGTTATTAAATTTCATTTACCTTTATTATATTTCAGATAGAATATACAGTGCATCAGCACTAGCATGGGAGAACTTTGGAGTTTCCATTTTATTTAATGTTGACTAACTTGTGCCCCTTTGCTAAATTTTCATTCCTATTCGTTCTCGTTAATACCTTTTCAATGATCCTCCTCAATGCACAAATTTGGGGTATTATTTATATCAACTTTACTCAACTACTGTCCAATATAATCATCCACTCCATAGTTTTAACAGTTAATTATTCTATATGTTCACCTTCAACAATACTCAATGCTCACATTCCACCATTGACTTAACATTATTTCTTTTCAATTTACATTCACTTACAGTTTTTTATAATTTTGGGTACCAAAACATCTATGGACTATAGTAAGCTATCACATCATCCTGCATATAACATTATATAATGACTTTTCAACTCGTCACAGCCTCAGCAACAGTCCAGTGTTATTCTGCTTTCCTTATACCTTCCATACATCCATATAAAGTTAATTGCTCCAGTTCTTCTTCAGTTGTATTGTTTAACTGTATCATGTAATTAAGGAGAACCACTACATCCATTTTGCACTGAAGACAATGAAATTTTTAGTTTCTTTTGTTTTCGATAATGTAAGTAGATAACCAATAGATTGAGCTATTTCATATTGCAACTTCAACTTATTTATTAGTTAGGAAGATGTCAAAAATCTTTAGAGGGCTTTTAGTCCAGTTATATTTTTAGAAGAATCCCTTAGAAGGCCTTTAATTAAAAGGTAAATATTTGAGGTAGTTTGTTAATAAATTTCATTTATCTTTATTATATTTCAGATCATATACATTCCATCATCACTAGCAGAGGAGAACATTTGAGTCTTTATTTTATTTAATGTAGACTAACTTAGTGCACCTATGCTTAATTTTCTTTCCTATATTTTCTCGTTGATACCTTCTCAATGGTCCTCCCATGTTGGAATGCACACATTTGGGGTATTATGTATACCAACTTTGCTCAACTACTGTCCACTATAATCTTTCACTCCAAAGTTTCAACAGTTAGTGTATATGTACACTTTCAACAATATTCATTGCTCAAATTTCACTATTTACTTAACATTTTTTCTTTTCAATTACATTCACTTATGTTCATTTTATAATGAATTACATCATCACAAGCAGGGGAGAACATTGGAGTCTCCATTTTATTTAACGTAGACTAACTTAGTGAACTTTTCCTAAATTCTCTTTCCTATTCTTTCTTGTTAATACCTACTCAATGATCCTCCCATATTGGAATGTACACATTTGGGGTATTATGTATGCCAACTATGCTCAACTACTGTCCAATATAATCTTTCACCTTCAACAATATTCATTTCTCACATTTCACCATTGACTTAAAATATTTTCTTTTCAATTTACATTCACTTACCGTTATTTTATAATTTTGGGTACCAAAACATCTATGGACTATAGTCAGCTATCACATCATCCTGCTTTTAACATCATATAATAACTTTTCAACTCATCACAGCCTCAGCAACAGTCCAGTGTTATTCTGCTTTCCATATACCTTCCATACATCCATATAAAGTTAATTGCTCCAGTTCTCCTTCGGTTGTATTGTATAAGTGGGTCATGTAGTTAAGGAGAACCTCTAAATCCATTTTGCACTGAAGACAGTGAAATGTTTAGTTCCTTTGTTTTCGATAATGTAAGTAGATAACCAATAGATTGAACTATTTCATAGTGCAACTTTAACTCATTTATTAGTTTGGAAGATGTCAAAACTCATCAGAGGGCATTTAGTCCAGTTATATTTTTAGAAGAATCCCTTAGAAGGCCTTTAATTAAAAGGTAAATATTTGAGGTAGATTGTTAATAAATATCATTTATCTTTATTATATTTCAGATAGAATATACACTCCATCATCACTAGCAGGGGAGAACATTGGAGTCTCCATTTTATTTAATGTAGACTGACTTGTGCGCCTTTGCTAAATTTTCTTTCCTATACTTTCTCGTTAATACCTCCTGAAGGATCTTCCCATGTTGGAATTCACACATTTGGGATATTATGTATAACAACTTTGCTTAACTACTGTCTAATATAATCTTCCACTCCAGAGTTTCATCAGTTAATTATTGTATATGTACACCTTCAACAATATTCAATGCTCGCATTTCACTATTTACTTAACATTTTTTCTTTTCAATTACGTTCACTACAGTCATTTTATAATTTTGGGTACCAAAACATCTATGTACTATAGTCAGTTATCACATCATCCTCCATATAGCATCATAAAATTACTTTTCAACTCATCACAGCCTCTTGAACAATCCAGTGTGATTCTGCTTTCCATATATCTTTCATACATCCATATAATGCTAATTGTTCTTGTTCTTCTGTTATATTGTATAAGTCTGTCATGTAATTAAGGAGATCCACTAAATCCATTTGCTCTGAAGACAGTGAAATTTTTAGTTCCTTTGTTTTCGATAATGTAAGTAGATAACCAATAGATTGAACTATTTCATAGTGCAACTTTAACTCATTTATTAGTTTGGAAGATGTCAAAACTCATCAGAGGGCATTTAGTCCAGTTATATTTTTAGAAGAATCCCTTAGAAGGCCTTTAATTAAAAGGTAAATATTTGAGGTAGATTGTTAATAAATATCATTTATCTTTATTATATTTCAGATAGAATGTACACTCCATCATCACTAGCAGGGGAGAACATTGGAGTCTCCATTTTATTTAATGTAGACTGACTTGTGCGCCTTTGCTAAATTTTCATTCCTATTCTTTCTCGTTAATACCTTTTCAACGATCCTCCCCAATGCACAAATTTGGGGTATTATTTATACCAACTTTGCTCAACTACTGTCCAATATAATCATCCACTCCATAGTTTTAAGAGTTAATTATTCTATATGTTCACCTTCAACAATATTCAATGCCGACATTTCACCATTGACTTAACATTTTTTCTTTTCAATTTATATTCACTTACAGTTTTTTATAATTTTGGGTACCAAAACATCTATGGACTATAGTCAGCTATCATATCATCCTGCATATACATCATATAATGACTTTTCAACTCATCACAGCCTCACCAACAGTCCAATGTTATTCTGCTTTCCATATACCTTCCATACATCCATATAAAGTTAATTGCTCCAGTTCTCCTTCGGTTATATTGTATAAGTGTGTTATGTAATTAAGGAGAACCACTAAATCCATTTATACTGAAGACAGGGAAAGTTTTAGTTTCTTTTGTTTTCGATAATGTAAGTAGATAATCAATAAATTGAGCTATTTCATATTGCAACTTTAACTTATTTATTAGTTTGGAAGATGTCAAAACTCATCAGAGGGTATTTAGTCCAGTTATATTTTTAGAAGAATCCCTTAGAAGGCCTTTAATTAAAAGGTAAATATTTGAGGTCGTTTGTTAATAAATTTCATTTATCTTTATTATATTTCAGATAGAATATACACTCCATCATCACTAGCAGAGGAGAACATTTGAGTCTTTATTTTATTTAATGTAGACTAACTTAGTGCACCTATGCTTAATTTTCTTTCATATATTTTCTCGTTGATACCTCCTCAATGGTCCTCCCATCTTGGAATGCACACATTTGGGGTATTATATATACCAACTTTTCTCAACTACCGTCCAATATAATCTTTCACTCCATAGTTTCAACAGTTAGTGTATATGTACACCTTCAACAATATTCATTGCTCACATTTCACTATTTACTTAACATTTTTTCTTTTCAATTACATTCACTTATATTCATTTTATAATTTTGGGTACCCAAACATCTATGAACTATAGTCAGTTTTCACATCAATGACTTTTCAACTCATCACAGTCTCAGCAACAGTCCAGTGTTATTATGCTTTCCATATACCTTCCATACATCCATATAAAGTTAACTGCTCCAATTCTCCTTCGGTTATATTGTATACGTGTGTCATGTAATTAAGGAGAACCACTAAATCCATTTACACTGAAGACAGTGAAAGTTTTAGTTTCTTTTGTTTTTTAGTTTGGATGATGTCAATGCTCATCAGAGGGTAGTATGTGGAATTATATTTTTAGAGAATCCCTTAGAGGGCCTTTAATTAAAAGGTAAATATTTGAGATAGTTTGTTTATAATTTTCTTTTATTTTTATTATATTTCAGAAAAAACCTACACTACACCAGCAACATCAACACTAGCAGGGGAGAATTTTGGAATCTTCAATTTATTTAATGTAGACTATCGTAGTCCACCTTTGCTAAATTTCCTTTCTTTTACTTTTTTTTAATACCGCGCCAGTGAACGGGTGCCTTTTTCACTAATTATCTACAATATTTTAATTAAATTTTTAACATTATGTCTTTCAATCATGCAAGAAGCTTTTTTTCATCTATTTTATAAAACAAAATTATTTTAGAATTTCAACAATTTATTAATATATATCTGCTTTACCAACGAACCAACTGTACATTTGGTTGATTTGTTGTCCAGTTGTTTAACATTTTCTTATTTTTTCTTTGAATAATTTTGGATTGAAGAGAACCTAAAGACTATTGACCATAATCAGATGAGACATAATCCTATATGCCCTTTATCATCTACACCATTTTCTTATTTGATAACGTTTATCATATTGGCACTACATATTATTGATATATATTATTCAATCATATTATATAATATGTATACTGACTATATATTATTATCCAACCCCACTGAGTAGTAAAAGGGTGTAGTAATAATTCCATGGGTACCGCAAACACTCAAGTTTATAGTTCCTTTTGTTCTTGGCATTGCAAATATATTATAAACAGATTGAGCTGTTGCATGTTTTGATTTCTATTTATCAATTAGATTAGGAGGCGTCTTCAAAAGTATTTAGAGTAGTTTGTAAAGTAATATTTCTTCTAAATTGCAATGAAGTTATATTGTACCAATTTATTTTAAAATATTCCCATTTAGAATTTAAATTATCTATAATTTCGAACTATTAATGTATCTAGTTGTATAAGTTTAATTTTAATATTTTACTTTTTATATTCATAACTGCAATTTTATTAACGGACGCTTTTTATGAAGGATTAAAAAGTAACATCCTTTATTATATTCTATATTTAAGGGCCCCAAATATAAAATATCTCAGAGGTAATTACTTGTTAATAATTCACATTAAGGTTAATTTTGTGTTAAATTTTATTTTTATTTGTTTATATTGTTTTTATTTTATCAAAGGAAATAAATAAACAAATAAGTAATGTAAAATGCAGTTGTGAGTTGCGTTGGTACTTTAAAAGTAACATTTTATAAAGTGTTAGCCAGTCCTTAATGTTAAATAAAAAAAAATTAATTGTGTATGTCTTTTATGTGAATCAGAAAATACAAAGAACACAACATTATATATTTGGATATTATTGTATGCCGTTCCTTTTAATACAGATGTCTGTAGTATATTTAGGTAATTTCCTGTACAGATTCCTGTAATGCCTGTTTATAGTTTTTTACTTCTCATTACAGATTTCTGCTGTAGTAGTATGAATCTTTCTATTAGTATAGCATTCTTGGTAGAGATGGTACCCCACAACAATAGAAAATTTGAAACTAAAATTAGATTTACTTTGATTTTGTATTAGTATCAGTAAGAAGTACCTATTGAAGTTAAAAGTTTGGGTTTAATATTACTAATTGTAATACTTTAGTCATTATGAGACAATAACTTATTATTTTTATTATAATTTAGAAGTAACAAAATTTGAAACAACCTGATCTTGCATTTCTTTAGAGTAATGTAAACGTATCTAGTGCCACCTTCATTAAGTTTCACTTCGTTTATTTTTTACTAAATACCCCCTGAATGAAGGCCCCCATCTTTCTACATGTATCTATATCCTTGAGCATTTTGTCTGTATTTTCTTTATTTACTTATTACTTGCAAAAAGTTCTATAAATAAAGTTGTACTCTGATTATTATGTACATTAACTTTACAAAGATAAAAAAAATATTAAAGATGCATTAAAATTTTATCTTTAAAAAATTATTAGCATTAAAAGTAATTGAAAGAAATAATTGAATTTTTAAGAAAATCTATCTATATAAATTTGGCATCATATGCTATACTTTTTATATTATTTTTAAATATTAGTAACATTTTTATTTTGCAATAGAAATAAAAGTATTTGAATTTAACTGTTTCCACTACAGTTGCTCAACAGATTGTTCCTACAGTTTAAAGCGTCATCCATTAGTTAGCCTGGAGAATCTATTATAAAGAAATAAACATATAAACATTTATTTCTCAGTTTTTTGATGTGATAAAATTTGGATTCTTGCAAATCTAAGTGATTCGTTTACTAGCCTAAAGATAAGTGTCATGAAAGCTTTAAATACATAAATTTTTCAAGTGTTTTATTTGCTTAACAATTGTTTCTGTTGTTTAATCTGTATTTAGTATATTTATTGATGTACTACATATTTTAAAAATAATTGACTAAGACAAGCTATAAATGTGATAAAAGTATAAGCAAAATATATAAGACACTTCGAAATTTACTTATTAAAATAAAATGCTAAACGTAATGGTAATAAATTCAATATAAGCCAAAATCGTTCAAGATAGTAAACGTCATTAATGATGTTTTAGTAGTTGGAATATCTGCCATAATAATAAATTGTTATTTAGCTGGTTTGATCAGATAATATAAAATTACTTTGAAAGTTATTGTTATTGATATTAATTGACCTTTTTGACCTTGCTCTTATGAAGATGTATATACATATAATTATAATTATAGACATAAAATATACATATACATATATAACATTAATATTAAATATTAATATTAGTGTTATATTGTCTAGAAAATATTATTATATTTCACGAAATAGGTTTTGTATTATATGAAGAATTAATGTTATTAATTATTGTGATGCAAAATTTTTAAGATTTTTATTATATAATATATAAATTAGAAATTGTACATTAACGAATTTTAAATATAATAAATATTTACTTCATTTTTTTAAAACTATTTTCTACATCTAAGGTTTAATATATTTAATAATAAAACTATAATAATAGAATTTCTAGAAATAGTCAGGGTGTACTTAAATAACAAAAAAATATAAAACACTTTCCAAAAATTCAAAGTATAAAATGAATAATTTCGTTTAAAATAATTTATTATATATTTATTTTTTTATTTGGTAAATAAAATTATTTGCACGCCCCTGATTAAAAATTCAAACTTTGTTCAAAATGTTATAGTTTCTTAAACGGCACTATAAAAAATGCATATTTGTTGCTTGTAAGGAAAACCAGAGCGCCATGATTTTTTTCAAATCCGGCGATTTGCGCACTATGTTGCCGGTATACGTTTTATATTTGTCATTATGTATAATGAATTTGTTTCAAATAAATTAAATTTAAATTTATATTAGAGAAAATTGAACACGTTTATTCGGCTAGATATTTGATTAATGCTCGCGTGTTAAAATATATCTGAAATCTTAAAGCAAAAGTTTATTTAGTTATACTGAAGTTGTTAATGAGCATCTTTCCAGGATCGTTGACAACGGCGCACATCGATGTCGAATTAGGGTCGTACTTGATTTCTGTTCCTTCGTAGTTGTACGAGCGGTGCCCTTCGGTGTGGGTCAACGCCGTCGCTCTGTGCAACAATTTTTATACATATTTTTTTCTTAAAAATTCACTTTAACCTAATGCTCTTTAATCGAATTCGTTCTTTTCTTATTCTATTGTGCCCTGCTGTGTTCCACAACGTGTAAGTTAATATTTCATATCTACTAAAATAATTGCGCTGTATTAAGATATTAGTCATTGAGTAAACGCAAAATTGACATATATCAGAATAATTTTCCGGATTTCGTACGTATTTCTATCAAATTGTGATGTTTTGTTTCTATTTTCAGGTACGGGAAAATCAAAGCAACAACGTCGCGTTATGCGCGCGTGATCTGGGTGCGCTAATGCAGCTGACGAGCCTGGATCGTCCTAGTCTTGGTGCACATTATCATTCCCTTGGTAGCAGGCCATTGCAGACTTTGATACGTTGTATGATATCGCCCGTTGCTTCGGCAACTTCTAGTCGATCGCCTTGCGGGTCTCCTACAGCTGGGGACCCGGAAGTTCGACCGATAGATGATGAGTGGGCTAGTATGGGTTGTCATTGGTGGTGGTTCGATAGATCTTCGTTCTTCCTTTTCCGGTGATAATGTGGGACTCGGCGTTCATCAGGACTAGTCACGCGAACAATTCGTTGAAGATTTTTGCCCAGGATGCCGGGAGGCCCGTGGTGACCATCCGGATTGTGCATTAACATGCCCAGCGTCACGATCGTCGGCGCGATAAAATCTTCCATTATTTTTGTTTATTCTCTTTTTGACCGATCACATTTTTTTTTGCGCCAACTCAAATTAAAAACAGTTTCAGCGCCGGTTCAGTCCAGACAATGAACGGTATGTTGTTAGTTTTTCGGTGAAAATCTGTTTTCATCGTCAAATTGGCTTCAGACAGTTCGTTGTTTCGGTCTGCACTAGCGTTGAAGCTTCTTAATCGGAGCCAGCATATCCCAGCATCTGCTTCAGAAAAGTGAGGTGAGTATTTTCTTCCCATATTTCTAATACATCCATTTTTAATGTTGTTTTTCCTCTAGGACATTTCGCGTGCGCAGCGCGGGTGTTTGCAGTGTAGGTGAAGTGTGGTCCAACCCACGAGAGAATAAGGGTCCCGTCGAGGCCCATATCGTGTCATTAATTATTTTTGTAGGGATCGTCCGAATTCCCAAAAATATGTTGAGCACTCGAAGTGCACGTTACGTTTACATTGGGTTAGGACTGAAGCAAATATTAAAGGATATGGGATATCAGGTAAATTTCTCTTTTTGTATGGTTTTGTAACCATCGTTAATACATCTCTGATTTGTTACAGATGGAGCTACAAACCGAGACGCGTCGCGTCGCGATTCCAGACCAGTACTCTAGCAATTTACGATGAACAGACAGCGATGATTATCATCTGCTATCTGACCAGCATAAATTGTCTCATTGCTGACATTTTAGGACGCCTTCCATGGGATATTTGTTTCTTGGAATCGTATTCAAAAAGGTCTGCAAATGGTATTACTGGCGCGGAAAGAACTTGTTGGGGACCGCAGCAGGATTATAGCCAACTTCCAGATGTCTCCAGGTACTTTTCTCATTTTAACATAACTAAAATATTATCCACAAGATGTAATTTATGAGATTAAATATTATCTGGGTTTCTTGATTTCATCTCTTAAATTTAAAATTACTTGATCATGTTGGATAGTATCAACTTTATGATGTTAATTTATATCACAGTGCTTTAATTATTTCTTATAATATAGTTTTCTTGTTTCAGGTAAGTGAGCGGTATGTTAATTGGATTTGAACGCGATACCTACGTATATCTTATTAATTAATGTGACTAAATGTGAATAGAGTGAGTGACTATAGCAGAATAAAAACACAGGTAAGATAGCATATTCAATAATTGCTATGTTTTGTTTATGATATATTATGCAAAATTTTGAGATGATTTTTAGGGCTAGATAAACCACATGAATAGTTACTAAATCAATATTTATAAAACGGTAAATAGACAAAAGATGAACTTATTCACACGTAAGAGATCTTTAATTATCTTGCAGCTAGGTAAGATAAATCGTTTATCAGTAATTTAATTTAACTAGATTAGACTAGATTTCTTTTACATTTTTATGTTATTTAGATACTGGTAGACAATATATCTTTATTATGAAGAATCATTCCCTTGGTGATGTTGGGAGTCCCTTTTGTTCTAGTTTGGAATTTTTTAAAGGTACATATTTTAGTTAGTTTGATAGTAATTTTTATTTATTTATTTATTTTTCCAGAAAGAAGGCGAAATGTAGCATAATGAGGAACTATTGAACCACCAATGGCTTTTTATAGTCTACACCTTTTTTTTCTTTCCTCTAGTTTCTCTTTAATACCTCCTCAATGAATATCTGCCCGTGTTGTAATTCATACATTTGGAGTGTTATGTAAACAAACTTTGCTCAACTACTGTCCAATATAATCTTCCACTCCATATTTTCATCAGTTAATTAATGTATATGTACACCTTCAACAATATTCAATCCTCACATTCCACCATTTACTTTACATTTTTTCTTTTCAATTTACATTCACTTATAGTCATTTTATAATTTTGGGTACCAGAACATCTATGGACCATAGTCATTTATCACATTATCCTGCATATAACATCATATACATTATTTTTAACTCATCACAGTCTCTGCAACAGTCCAGTGTTATTCTGCTTTACATATATTTTCCATACATCCATATAAAGTTAATTGCTACTGTTCTCCTTCAATTATATTGTATATGACTGTCATGTAATAAAGGAGCACCATTATATCCATTTGCACTGAAGGCACTGAAATATTTAGTTTCTTTTGTTTCCGCCATTGTAAGTATATAGACTATAGATTGAGCTCATCAGAACTCATCAGAAGGTAGTTTGTGGAGTTATATTTTTAGAAGAATCTCTCAGAGGGGTTTTAATTAAAAGGTAAATATTTGAGGTAGTTTGTTATTAAATTTCATTTACCCTTATTATATTTCAGATAGAATATACACTGCATCAGCACTAGCATGGGAGAACATTGGAGTTTCCATTTTATTTAATTTAGACTAACTTGTGCGCCTTTGCAAAATTTTCATTCCTATTCTTTCTCGTTAATACCTTTTCAACGATCCTCCCCAATGCACAAATTTGGGGTATTATTTATACCAACTTTGCTAACTACTGTCCAATATATTCATCCACTCCATAGTTTTAAGAGTTAGTTATTCTATATGTTCACCTTCAACAATATTCAATGCTGACATTTCACCATTGACTTAACATTTTTTCTTTTCAATTTACACTCACTTGCAGTTTTTTATAATTTTGGGTACCAAAACATCTATGGACTATAGACAGCTATCACATCATCCTGCATATAACATCATATAATGACTTTTCAACTCATCACAGCTTCACCAAAAGTCCAGTGTTATTCTGCTTTCCATATACCTTCCATACATCCATATAAAGTTAATTGCTCCAGTTCTCCTTCAGTTGTATTGTTTAACTGTATCATGTAATTAAGGAGAACCACTACATCCATTTTGCACTGAAGACAATGAAATTTTTAGTTTCTTTTGTTTTCGATAATGTAAGTAGATAACCAATAGATTGAGCTATTTCATATTGCAACTTCAACTTATTTATTAGTTAGGAAGATGTCAAAACTCTTTAGAGGGCTTTTAGTCCAGTTATATTTTTAGAAGAATCCCTTAGAAGGCCTTTAATTAAAAGGTAAATATTTGAGGTCGTTTGTTAATAAATTTCATTTATCTTTATTATATTTCAGATCATATACATTCCATCATCACTAGCAGAGGAGAACATTTGAGTCTTTATTTTATTTAATGTAGACTAACTTAGTGCACCTATGCTTAATTTTCTTTCCTATATTTTCTCGTTAATACCTACTCAATGATCCTCCCATATTGGAATGTACACATTTGGGGTATTATGTATGCCAACTATGCTCAACTACTGTCCAATATAATCTTTCACCTTCAACAATATTCATTTCTCACATTTCACCATTGACTTAAAATATTTTCTTTTCAATTTACATTCACTTACCGTTATTTTATAATTTTGGGTACCAAAACATCTATGGACTATAGTCAGCTATCACATCATCCTGCTTTTAACATCATATAATAACTTTTCAACTCATCACAGCCTCAGCAACAGTCCAGTGTTATTCTGCTTTCCATATATCTTCCATACAGCCATATAAAGTTAATTGCTCCTGTTCTCCTTCAATTATATTGTATAAGTCTGTCGTTTAATAAAGGAGAACCACTAAATCCACTTGATCTGAAGACACTGTAAATTTTAGATTCTTTTGTTTTGGGCAATGTAAGTTTATAACCAATAGATTGTGCTATTTCATATTGCAACTTTAACTTATTAGTTTGGAACATGTCAAAACTCATCAGAGGGTGGTTTGTGGACTAATATTTTTAGAAGAATCCCTTAGAGGACCTTTAATTAAAAGGTAAATATTTGAGGTTATATGTTAATAAATTTCATTTATCTTTATTATATTTCAGATAGAATATACACTCCATCATCACTAGCAGGGGAGAACATTGGAGTCTCCATTTTATTTAATGTAGACTAACTTGTACGCCTTTGCTAAATGTTCATTCCTATTCTTTCTCGTTAATACCTTTTCAATGATCCTCCCCAATGCACACATTTGGGGTATTATTTATACCAACTTTGCCAACTACTGTCCAATATAATCATTCACTCCATAGTTTCAACAGTTAATTATTCTATATGTTCACCTTCAACAGTAGTCAATGCTGACATTTCACAATTGACTTAACATTTTTTCTTTTCTGTTTATATTCATTTACAGTCATTTTATAATTTTGGGTACCAAAACATCTATGAACTATAGTCAGTTATCACATGTTCCTCCATATAACATCATAAAATTACTTTTCAACTCATCACAGCCTCTTCAACAGTCCAGTGTGATTCTGCTTTCCATATATTTTTCGTACATCCATATAATGTTAATTGTTCCTTTTCTTTTGTTATATTGTATAAGTCTGTCATGTAATTAAGGAGAACCACTACATCCATTTTGCACTGAAGACAGTGAAATTTTTAGTTTCTTTTGTTTTCGATAATGTAAGTAGATAACCAATAGATTGAGGTATTTCATATTGCAACTTCAACTTATTTATTAGTTTGGAAGATGTCAAAACTCATCAGAGGGCATTTAGTCCAGTTATATTTTTAGAAGAATCCCTTAGAAGGCCTTTAATTAAAAGGTAAATATTTGAGGTAGTTTGTTAATAATTTTCATTTATCTTTATTATATTTCAGATCATATACATTCCATCATCACTAGCAGAGGAGAACATTTGAGTCTTTATTTTATTTAATGTAGACTAACTTAGTGCACATATGCTTAATTTTCTTTCCTATATTTTCTCGTTGATACCTCCTCAATGGTCCTCCCATGTTGGAATGCACACATTTAGGGTATTATGTATACCAACTTTGCTCAACTACTGTCCATTATAATCTTTCACTCCAGAGTTTCAACAGTTAGTGTATATGTACACCTTCAACAATATTCATTGCTCACATTTCACCATTGACTTAAAATATTTTCTTTTCAATTTACATTCACTTACAGTTATTTTATAATTTTGAGTACCAAAACATCTATGGACTATAGTCAGTTATCACATAATCCTCCATATAATATAATATATTGTTAATTGTTCCTCTTCTTCTGTTATAATGTATAAATCTGTTATATAATTTCATCATCACTAGCGGAGGAGAACATTTGAGTCTTTATTTTATTTAATGTAGACTAATTTAGTGCACCTATGCTTAATTTTCTTTCCTATATTTTCTCGTTGATACCTCCTCAATGGTCCTCCCATGTTGGAATGCACACATTTGGGGTATTATGTATACCAACTTTGCTCAACTACTGTCCAATATAATCTTTCACTCCAGAGTTTCAACAGTTAGTGTATATGTACACCTTCAACAATATTCATTGCTCACATTTCACCATTGACTTAAAATATTTTCTTTTCAATTTACATTCACTTACAGTTATTTTATAATTTTGAGTACCAAAACATCTATGGACTATAGTCAGCTACCACATCATCCTGCTTTTAATATCACATAATAACTTTTCAACTCATCACAGCCTCAGCAACAGTCCAGTGTTATTCTGCTTTCCATATACCTTCCATACATCCATATAAAGTTAATTGCTCCAGTTCTCCTTCGGTTGTATTGTATAAGTGGGTCATGTAGTTAAGGAGAACCTCTAAATCCATTTTGCACTGAAGACAGTGAAATGTTTAGTTCCTTTGTTTTCGATAATGTAAGTAGATAACCAATAGATTGAACTATTTCATAGTGCAACTTTAACTCATTTATTAGTTTGGAAGATGTCAAAACTCATCAGAGGGCATTTAGTCCAGTTATATTTTTAGAAGAATCCCTTAGAAGGCCTTTAATTAAAAGGTAAATATTTGAGGTAGATTGTTAATAAATATCATTTATCTTTATTATATTTCAGATAGAATATACACTCCATCATCACTAGCAGGGGAGAACATTGGAGTCTCCATTTTATTTAATGTAGACTGACTTGTGCGCCTTTGCTAAATTTTCTTTCCTATACTTTCTCGTTAATACCTCCTGAAGGATCTTCCCATGTTGGAATTCACACATTTGGGATATTATGTATAACAACTTTGCTTAACTACTGTCTAATATAATCTTCCACTCCAGAGTTTCATCAGTTAATTATTGTATATGTACACCTTCAACAATATTCAATGCTCGCATTTCACTATTTACTTAACATTTTTTCTTTTCAATTACGTTCACTACAGTCATTTTATAATTTTGGGTACCAAAACATCTATGTACTATAGTCAGTTATCACATCATCCTCCATATAGCATCATAAAATTACTTTTCATCTCATCACAGCCTCTTGAACAATCCAGTGTGATTCTGCTTTCCATATATCTTTCATACATCCATATAATGCTAATTGTTCTTGTTCTTCTGTTATATTGTATAAGTCTGTCATGTAATTAAGGAGATCCACTAAATCCATTTGCTCTGAAGACAGTGAAATTTTTAGTTTCCTTGGTTTTCGATAATGTAAGTATATAACCAATAGATTGAACTATTTCATAGTGCAACTTTAACTTATTTATTAGTTTGGAAGATGTCAAAACTCATCAGAGGGCATTTAGTCCAGTAATATTTTTAGAAGAATCCTTTAGAAGGCCTTTAATTAAAAGGTAAATATTTGAGGTAGATTGTTAATAAATATCATTTATCTTTATTATATTTCAGATAGAATGTACACTCCATCATCACTAGCAGGGGAGAACATTGGAGTCTCCATTTTATTTAATGTAGACTGACTTGTGCGCCTTTGCTAAATTTTCATTCCTATTCTTTCTCGTTAATACCTTTTCAACGATCCTCCCCAATGCACAAATTTGGGGTATTATTTATACCAACTTTGCTCAACTACTGTCCAATATAATCATCCACTCCATAGTTTTAAGAGTTAATTATTCTATATGTTCACCTTCAACAATATTCAATGCCGACATTTCACCATTGACTTAACATTTTTTCTTTTCAATTTATATTCACTTACAGTTTTTTATAATTTTGGGTACCAAAACATCTATGGACTATAGTCAGCTATCACATCATCCTGCATATACATCATATAATGACTTTTCAATTCATCACAGCCTCACCAACAGTCCAATGTTATTCTGCTTTCCATATACCTTCCATACATCCATATAAAGTTAATTGCTCCAGTTCTCCTTCGGTTATATTGTATAAGTGTGTTATGTAATTAAGGAGAACCACTAAATCCATTTATACTGAAGACAGGGAAAGTTTTAGTTTCTTTTGTTTTCGATAATGTAAGTAGATAATCAATAAATTGAGCTATTTCATATTGCAACTTTAACTTATTTATTAGTTTGGAAGATGTCAAAACTCATCAGAGGGTATTTAGTCCAGTTATATTTTTAGAAGAATCCCTTAGAGGGCCTTTAATTAAAAGGTAAATATTTGAGGTCGTTTGTTAATAAATTTCATTTATCTTTATTATATTTCAGATAGAATATACACTCCATCATCACTAGCAGAGGAGAACATTTGAGTCTTTATTTCATTTAATGTAGACTAACTTAGTGCACCTATGCTTAATTTTCTTTCCTATATTTTCTCGTTGATGCCTCCTCAATGGTCCTCCCATGTTGGAATGCACACATTTGGGGTATTATGTATACCAACTTTGCTCAACTACTGTCTAATATAATCTTTCACTCCAGAGTTTCATCAGTTAGTGTATATGTACACTTTCAACAATATTCATTGCTCAAATTTCACTATTTACTTAACATTTTTTCTTTTCAATTACATTCACTTATGTTCATTTTATAATGAATTGTATTGTTTAACTGTATCATGTAATTAAGGAGAACCACTACATCCAAATTATCTTTCCTATTCTTTCTTGTTAATACCTACTCAATGATCCTCCCATATTGGAATGTACACATTTGGGGTATTATGTATGCCAACTATGCTCAACTACTGTCCAATATAATCTTTCACTCCAGAGTTTCAACAGTTAGTATATATGTACACCTTCAACAATATTCATTGCTCACATTTCACCATTGACTTAAAATATTTTCTTTTCAATTTACATTCACTTACAGTTATTTTATAATTTTGGGTACCAAAACATCTATGGACTATAGTCAACTATCACATCCTCCTGCTTTTAAAATCATATAATAACTTTTCAACTCATCACAGCCTCAGCAACAGTCCAGTGTTATTCTGCTTTCCATATATCTTCCATACAGCCATATAAAGTTAATTGCTCCTGTTCTCCTTCAATTATATTGTATAAGTCTGTCGTTTAATAAAGGAGAACCACTAAATCCACTTGATCTGAAGACACTGTAAATTTTAGATTCTTTTGTTTTGGGCAATGTAAGTTTATAACCAATAGATTGTGCTATTTCATATTGCAACTTTAACTTATTAGTTTGGAACATGTCAAAACTCATCAGA
This sequence comes from Rhynchophorus ferrugineus, assembly GCF_030347505.1. Classification (NCBI taxonomy): domain Eukaryota; kingdom Metazoa; phylum Arthropoda; class Insecta; order Coleoptera; family Curculionidae; genus Rhynchophorus; species Rhynchophorus ferrugineus. The sequence goes on along the minus strand of NW_027472580.1, from coordinate 79,464,803 downwards.
GGGTGGTTTGTGGACTAATATTTTTAGAAGAATCCCTTAGAGGACCTTTAATTAAAAGGTAAATATTTGAGGTTATATGTTAATAAATTTCATTTATCTTTATTATATTTCAGATAGAATATACACTCCATCATCACTAGCAGGGGAGAACATTGGAGTCTCCATTTTATTTAATGTAGACTAACTTGTACGCCTTTGCTAAATGTTCATTCCTATTCTTTCTCGTTAATACCTTTTCAATGATCCTCCCCAATGCACACATTTGGGGTATTATTTATACCAACTTTGCCAACTACTGTCCAATATAATCATTCACTCCATAGTTTCAACAGTTAATTATTCTATATGTTCACCTTCAACAGTAGTCAATGCTGACATTTCACAATTGACTTAACATTTTTTCTTTTCTGTTTATATTCACTTACAGTCATTTTATAATTTTGGGTACCAAAACATCTATGAACTATAGTCAGTTATCACATGTTCCTCCATATAACATCATAAAATTACTTTTCAACTCATCACAGCCTCTTCAACAGTCCAGTGTGATTCTGCTTTCCATATATTTTTCGTACATCTATATAATGTTAATTGTTCCTTTTCTTTTGTTATATTGTATAAGTCTGTCATGTAATTAAGGAGATCCACTAAATCCATTTGCTCTGAAGACAGTGAAATTTTTAGTTCCTTTGTTTTCGATAATGTAAGTAGATAACCAATAGATTGAGCTATTTCATATTGCAACTTTAACTTATTTATTAGTTTGGAAGATGTCAAAACTCATCAGAGGGCATTTAGTCCAGTTATATTTTTAGAAGAATCCCTAGAAGGCCTTTAATTAAAAGGTAAATATTTGAGGTAGATTGTTAATAAATATCATTTAACTTTATTATATTTCAGATAGAATATACACTCCATCATCACTAGCAGGGGAGAACATTGGAGTCTCCATTTTATTTAATGTAGACTGACTTGTGCGCCTTTGCTAAATTTTCTTTCCTATACTTTCTCGTTAATACCTCCTGAAGGATCTTCCCATGTTGGAATTCACACATTTGGGGTATTATGTATAACAACTTTGCTTAACTACTGTCTAATATAATCTTCCACTCCAGAGTTTCATCAGTTAATTATTGTATATGTACACCTTCAACAATATTCAATGCTCGCATTTCACTATTTACTTAACATTTTTTCTTTTCAATTACGTTCACTACAGTCATTTTATAATTTTGGGTACCAAAACATCTATGTACTATAGTCAGTTATCACATCATCCTCCATATAGCATCATAAAATTACTTTTCATCTCATCACAGCCTCTTGAACAATCCAGTGTGATTCTGCTTTCCATATATCTTTCATACATCCATATAATGTTAGTTGTTCTTGTTCATCTGTTATATTGTATAAGTCTGTCATGTAATTAAGGAGATCTACTAAATCCATTTGCACTGACAACACTGAAATTTTTAGTTCCTTTGTTTTCGATAATGTAAGTAGATAACCAATAGATTGAACTATTTCATAGTGCAACTTTAACTTATTTATTAGTTTGGAAGATGTCAAAACTCATCAGAGGGCATTTAGTCCAGTAATATTTTTAGAAGAATCCTTTAGAAGGCCTTTAATTAAAAGGTAAATATTTGAGGTAGATTGTTAATAAATATCATTTATCTTTATTATATTTCAGATAGAATGTAGACTCCATCATCACTAGCAGGGGAGAACATTGGAGTCTCCATTTTATTTAATGTAGACTGACTTGTGCGCCTTTGCTAAATTTTCATTCCTATTATTTCTCGTTAATACCTTTTCAACGATCCTCCCCAATGCACAAATTTGGGGTATTATTTATACCAACTTTGCTCAACTACTGTCCAATATAATCATCCACTCCATAGTTTTAAGAGTTAATTATTCTATATGTTCACCTTCAACAATATTCAATGCCGACATTTCACCATTGACTTAACATTTTTTCTTTTCAATTTATATTCACTTACAGTTTTTTATAATTTTGGGTACCAAAACATCTATGGACTATAGTCAGCTATCATATCATCCTGCATATACATCATATAATGACTTTTCAACTCATCACAGCCTCAGTCCAGTGTTATTCTGCTTTCCAGATACCTTCCATACATCCATATAGAGTTAATTGCTCCAGTTCTCCTTCGGTTGTATTGTATAAGTGTGTCATGTAATTAAGGAGAACCACTAAATCCATTTATACTGAAGACAGGGAAAGTTTTAGTTTCTTTTGTTTTCGATAATGTAAGTAGATAACCAATAGATTGAGCTATTTCATATTGCAACTTCAACTTATTTATTAGTTTGGAAGATGTCAAAACTCATCAGAGGGTATTTAGTCCAGTTATATTTTTAGAAGAATCCCTTAGAAGGCCTTTAATTAAAAGGTAAATATTTGAGGTCGTTTGTTAATAAATTTCATTTATCTTTATTATATTTCAGATAGAATATACACTCCATCATCACTAGCAGAGGAGAACATTTGAGTCTTTATTTTATTTAATGTAGACTAACTTAGTGCACCTATGCTTAATTTTCTTTCATATATTTTCTCGTTGATACCTCCTCAATGGTCCTCCCATCTTGGAATGCACACATTTGGGGTATTATATATACCAACTTTTCTCAACTACCGTCCAATATAATCTTTCACTCCATAGTTTCAACAGTTAGTGTATATGTACACCTTCAACAATATTCATTGCTCACATTTCACTATTTACTTAACATTTTTTCTTTTCAATTACATTCACTTATATTCATTTTATAATTTTGGGTACCCAAACATCTATGAACTATAGTCAGTTATCACTTCATCCTGCATAAAACGACATATAATGACTTTTCAACTCATCACAGTCTCAGCAACAGTCCAGTGTTATTATGCTTTCCATATACCTTCCATACATCCATATAAAGTTAACTGCTCCAATTCTCCTTCGGTTATATTGTATACGTGTGTCATGTAATTAAGGAGAACCACTAAATCCATTTACACTGAAGACAGTGAAAGTTTTAGTTTCTTTTGTTTTTTAGTTTGGATGATGTCAATGCTCATCAGAGGGTAGTATGTGGAATTATATTTTTAGAGAATCCCTTAGAGGGCCTTTAATTAAAAGGTAAATATTTGAGATAGTTTGTTTATAATTTTCTTTTATTTTTATTATATTTCAGAAAAAACCTACACTACACCAGCAACATCAACACTAGCAGGGGAGAATTTTGGAATCTTCAATTTATTTAATGTAGACTATCGTAGTCCACCTTTGCTAAATTTCCTTTCTTTTACTTTTTTTTAATACCGCGCCAGTGAACGGGTGCCTTTTTCACTAATTATCTACAATATTTTAATTAAATTTTTAACATTATGTCTTTCAATCATGCAAGAAGCTTTTTTTCATCTATTTTATAAAACAAAATTATTTTAGAATTTCAACAATTTATTAATATATATCTGCTTTACCAACGAACCAACTGTACATTTGGTTGATTTGTTGTCCAGTTGTTTAACATTTTCTTATTTTTTCTTTGAATAATTTTGGATTGAAGAGAACCTAAAGACTATTGACCATAATCAGATGTGACATAATCCTATATGCACTTTATCATCTACATCAATTTCTTATTTGATAACGTTTATCATATTGGCACTACATATTATTGATATATATTATTCAATCATATTATATAATATGTATACTGACTATATATTATTATCCAACCCCACTGAGTAGTAAAAGGGTGTAGTAATAATTCCATGGGTACCGCAAACACTCAAGTTTATAGTTCCTTTTGTTCTTGGCATTGCAAATATATTATAAACAGATTGAGCTGTTGCATGTTTTGATTTCTATTTATCAATTAGATTAGGAGGCGTCTTCAAAAGTATTTAGAGTAGTTTGTAAAGTAATATTTCTTCTAAATTGCAATGAAGTTATATTGTACCAATTTATTTTAAAATATTCCCATTTAGAATTTAAATTATCTATAATTTCGAACTATTAATGTATCTAGTTGTATAAGTTTAATTTTAATATTTTACTTTTTGTATTCATAACTGCAATTTTATTAACGGACGCTTTTTATGAAGGATTAAAAAGTAACATCCTTTATTATATTTTATATTTAAGGGCCCCAAATATAAAATATCTCAGAGGTAATTACTTGTTAATAATTCACATTAAGGTTAATTTTGTGTTAAATTTTATTTTTATTTGTTTATATTGTTTTTATTTTATCAAAGGAAATAAATAAACAATTAAATAATGTAAAATGCAGTTGTGAGTTGCGTTGGTACTTTAAAAGTAACATTTTATAAAGTGTTAGCCAGTCCTTAATGTTAAATAAAAAAAAATTAATTGTGTATGTCTTTTATGTGAATCAGAAAATACAAAGAACACAACATTATATATTTGGATATTATTGTATGCCGTTCCTTTTAATACAGATGTCTGTAGTATATTTAGGTAATTTCCTGTACAGATTCCTGTAATGCCTGTTTATAGTTTTTTACTTCTCATTACAGATTTCTGCTGTAGTAGTATGAATCTTTCTATTAGTATAGCATTCTTGGTAGAGATGGTACCACACAACCATAGGAAAGTTGAAACTAAAATTAGATTTACTTTGATTTTGTATTAATATCAGTAAGAAGTACCCATTGAAGTTAAAAGTTTGGGTTTAATATTACTAATTGTAATACTTTAGTCATTATGAGACAATAACTTATTATTTTTATTATAATTTAGAAGTAACAAAATTTGAAACAACCTGATCTTGCATTTCTTTAGAGTAATGTAAACGTATCTAGTGCCACCTTCATTAAGTTTCACTTCGTTTATTTTTTACTAAATACCCCCTGAATGAAGGCCCCCATCTTTCTACATGTATCTATATCCTTGAGCATTTTGTCTGTATTTTCTTTATTTACTTATTACTTGCAAAAAGTTCTATAAATAAAGTTGTACTCTGATTATTATGTACATTAACTTTACAAAGATAAAAAAAATATTAAAGATGCATTAAAATTTTATCTTTAAAAAATTATTAGCATTAAAAGTAATTGAAAGAAATAATTGAATTTTTAAGAAAATCTATCTATATAAATTTGGCATCATATGCTATACTTTTTATATTATTTTTAAATATTAGTAACATTTTTATTTTGCAATAGAAATAAAAGTATTTGAATTTAACTGTTTCCACTACAGTTGCTCAACAGATTGTTCCTACAGTTTAAAGCGTCATCCATTAGTTAGCCTGGAGAATGTATTATAAAGAAATAAACATATAAACATTTATTTCTCAGTTTTTTGATGTGATAAAATTTGGATTCTTGCAAATCTAAGTGATTCGTTTACTAGCCTAAAGATAAGCGTCATGAAAGCTTTAAACACATAAATTTGTCAAGTGTTTTATTTGCTTAACAATTGTTTCTGTTGTTTAATCTGTATTTAGTATATTTATTGATGTACTACATATTTTAAAAATAATTGACTAAGACAGGCTATGAATGTGATAAAAGTATAAGCAAAATATATAAGACACTTCAAAATTTACTTATTAAAATAAAATGCTAAAGGTAATGGTAATAAATTCAATATAAACCAAAATCGTTCAAGATAGTAAACGTCATTAATGATGTTTTAGTAGTTAGAATATTTGCCATAATAATAAATTGTTATTTAGCTGGTTTGATCAGATAATATAAAATTACTTTGAAAGTTATTGTTATTGATATTAATTGACCTTTTTGACCTTGCTCATATGAAGATGTATATACATATAATTATAATTATAGACATAAAATATACATATACATATATAACATTAATATTAAATATTAATATTAGTGTTATATTGTCTAGAAAATATTATTATATTTCACGAAATAGGTTTTGTATTATATGAAGAATTAATGTTATTAATTATTGTGATGCAAAATTTTTAAGATTTTCATTATATAATATATAAATTAGAAATTGTACATTAACGAATTTTAAATATAATAAATATTTACTTCATTTTTTTTAAACAATTTTCTAGATTTAAGGTTTAATATATTTAATAATAAAACTATAATAATAGAATTTCTAGAAATAGTCAGGGTGTACTTAAATAACAGAAAAAATATTTTTTTTTTTTTTTTTTTTTTTTTTTTATAATTATATACATTGTTACTAGTCGTTGCCGACTAACCTACAATTTGTCCTTATAATAGCTTAAATCTAGGTATATATCTAATAGGACTCATCAGTCCTACATAGTCTCTAACATAATAATAATTGTTTTAACACTTTGAGTTTTTTCTAATGCACCTCACTGCACTACACTACAACACACTACACAAGTTCAAATGGTTTGGTCCTTTTGAGTCTGCGTCCGGTTTTGGTGTTGTCCAAGAGTTGTAATACTTCGAAATTAACATGAGAGTGAAGTCTCTCCTCATGTCTCTTTGCAATTCTTTTAATTTCTTGATTGACAGTCGGTATCTGAAGATCTCGATGTAAATAAATGGTCCGGTAATATCTGGGTGCACCTACGATGCTTCTTAGGACTTTGTTCTGGAAAACTTGTATTAGATTTATGTTGCTTTTTGCGGAACATCCCCATAATTGTATTCCGTATGTCCATATAGGTTTTAATATTTGTTTATATAGAAGTAATTTATTATGTATAGTTAATTGAGATTTTCTTCCAATTAGCCAATACATTTTTCTATATTTTAACTCAAGTTCTTTTCTTTTCTTTTTGACATGTTCCTTCCACCGTAGTTTTGCATCAAGTGTCATTCCGAGATACTTAGCATTATTGCTGTATGGTATGACAGTGTGGTTTATGGTCAATGGTGTAAGCGCGGCCTGTTTATAGGTGAATTGAACATGCACAGATTTGTTTTGGTTAATTTGTATTTTCCAGATTTGGGTCCATTTATTTATAGCGTCAGTAGCCTGTTGTAGGTTTCGGGTTGCTTCTTCGCTATTGTTTCCGACAGCAAGAATAGCAGTATCATCAGCAAATGTAGCCATTGTAATGTTTTCGATTTGTGGTATATCACATGTATAAAGTAGGTACAGAATTGGCCCCAGTACACTTCCTTGTGGTACACCTGCTTTAGCTTCTTTTATTGTAGAGTAAGCTTCCTCTTGTTTCACTCTAAACATTCTGGCTGTGATGTAAGATTTTAATAGTTCGGTGTGTTGCTTCGGTAATATTTTCTGTAGCTTATGGACGAGGCCTTTGTGCCATACCTTGTCGAAAGCTTGTGCTACATCTAAGAATACAGCTGAGCATACTTTATTATCTTCATAGGCTTTTTCAATAACATCTGTTATTCTATGCACTTGATCAATCGTTGAATGTTTGGTAATAAACCCAAACTGGTGTGTTGGTATTAGGTTTTTTCTCTCTATAATTGGTTTTAATCTTTTCAAGAGGAGCTTTTCAAATACCTTAGCTATCATCGGTAACAGTGAGATAGGTCGATAAGCTTTTATATCATTTGGTGATTTTCCAGGTTTTGGAACCATTATTATTTCAGCCATTTTCCAAACGTCTGGGACATATTTCAGTCGAAATGCTGCATTGATTAAGTTAGTGAGCTTTATAATACCCTTTCTTGGCAGATTGTGCAGCAATTGCCCTGTTATTAAATCATAGCCTGGTGATTTATTTGGCTTGATGTTAGTTTTAATAACGTTGGTGACTTCTTTCGGAGTTGTTAATTGAATTGTCGAATTTTCGCCGTCTATGTCCGGTAAAGTATGTTCAATTTCACTTTCGTTTGGTTTGAAAGTTTTCTCTAAATGGTCAGCGAATGCTTCTGCTTTCTCCAGGTTGCTGCGTGCCCAACTTCCATGCATGTTTCTTATCGGAGGACTATGTAGACAGGATCGTTTTAGGTATTTAGTGGCTTTCCAGAGCGAGTAGTCTGTGTTCTTGTCATCTGTTAAATTTCGTAGATAGTTATTTATGGAATTGTTTTTAATTTCCAAAATTTCCCTCTTCAACCTTTGTGTTATGTTGTTTAAGATATTCTTATTTTCAGGTGTTCTATTTTGCTGCCATTTTTTCCGTAGTTTTCGTTTTTCAGCTACCATTTCCTTGATTTCTTTCGGGTAATTTATTCCTTTGGTTGAAGTTTTAATTTCTGGAGTGTTATTCCAAGCAGCCTGTTGGATGTCTGCAACGAATTTTTCGGTTTCATAATTTAATTGGTCTTCTGTCTTAAGGGGAACATTTAGTTGAATTCGATTGTTTATTTCTTCAACAAATCCTTCCCAGTCTGTCCTCTTGTTGGTTAATGTTGGATTTTGTTGTTTTCTTATAATGTTTTCACTCAGCGTCAAAATCACAGGTGTGTGATCTGAACTTAAGTCAAAATTTTCTTCAACTTCCATGTAGTTAGTGGTTATGTTTCTAGCTATAAAGAAGTCTAACAGGTCTGGAGTTTTCTCTGGATCGGTAGGCCAATAAGTTGGTTTTCCTGTCGACATGTAACTGCACCCTAGCTCAGCAGCTGCTTTATGTAATTCATTACCTTTAGTTGTCGTCATTCTAGATCCCCATCTTGTATTTTTAGCATTGAAATCACCACCGATTATAAATTTTTCTCCTAGGTTGTTTAGAACATTCAAGTAATTTTCTTTTTTTTGGTTGTATCTTGGAGGGCTATATATGGAAGCTAATGTAACCCTGTATTTGCTAGATATAACAGTTACTGCCGTTACCTGATTTTCTGCTAAACTGAGTCCGGGTTCTTGATGATGGCATATATTATTTTTTATTATTATTGCACTTCCTCCTCTTGCTGTGTTAGCTGGATGAATGGTGTGGTAAAAGTAATATCCTCTAAATTTAATAAAGGATTCCTTTGTCAAATGGGTTTCAGATATTAAGCAAATATCTATTTTTTGCAATTCTAGGAATACTTGTAGGTCAGCGTGATGTTTCTGAATCCCATTAGCATTCCAAATTGCGATGCGGATGTCTTTACTTGCCATTTTTAGTTCTTGAGGCCACCGCCCTATTGTTTTCGAGTTTAAGTAATCTTTCAGAAAACGATTCAATAATCTTTTCCTGGTTGTCCAGCTTTGCTATAAGTTTCAATAGCAGTTCGTTGGTTGTAACGTCTTCTTTTTTTGTTTCTTTTTGAGCGGTTTGGTTTATGCTTTGAGCATAGGTCATTTCATCGTTGATTTCGTTGTACATTTTTGGTTGTTTATTTTGAGTCACTGTTTTTTGCTCTTTAGCCTGACTGATTTTATTTCTTCTCTCTTGGAATGTTTTCGCAACTACGCATCCTCTGTAGCTTGCTGGATGCGCTTCATTGCAATTCGCACATTTCGCTTTTGTTCCTTTGGGTTTTTTGCATTCTCCCGTGATGTGTTTTCCTGAGCATTTTACACACCTTGGTTCCCTTTTACAGAATTTTTGTGTGTGTCCATGTAATTGGCATCTCTTGCACTGTGGCACAAGATTTGCCTTTCTAAGAGGTTCTATTTTTACTTCGACTCCTAGAATTTGTTTAATTTCATAAATTGCTTTTATGTCCGTGTTATGTTGGAATGATAACATAAACAGTGGTAAAGGCTTCTTCTGGACAACTATTTCTCCATTGTTATTTTTATTTCGTTCTTTTTTCAGGATATTTGTGACGTCAGTACATTTAAGTCCATTTTTTATTAACTCTTCCACTATTTTAGTAGTTTTAGCTGTCGGTGGAAGCCCTCTTGCCATTACTTTAATGTCTCTGGTTTGCTTATCTTCATACGAGTGCCATTGTAATTTTAGGAATTCCAAGCACTCAGCAATTTTCGTAAAAGTTTTACGACATTCGGCGTTTAATTTGATTTGTCCATTGTTTAATGTTGTTGCTCTAAATAGTATATTATTTGTTTTCATTGTTTCATATAGCAAGTCAAAGTCTGTGACATTACTTACTATAATTGGAGGTGGTCTCGGCACTTTTATTTCTTTATTCAATTCTTGTGCTTTAATGGTTTTTGGTTGTTGTGGTGAAGCTTCAGGTGTGTAGTTTGCTTTTCGTTTCTTATTTCTTTTAACTGTTATCCAGCCTACTTCTTTTTGCAATTCTTCCTCGTCTGTTTCATAGTTTACAGGCAATTTGTTTTCAGTGCACTGGTTCACTACGGGAATGCTAGTTGGATTGTATGTGTTTTGGTTTTTTATTAGGAGTTGTAGTGCATCTAATTGTTTTTGCATATTTGTTAGTGCAATTTCCAGATTCCGTCGGGCTGTTTTTTCGTTAATATACGCATTATAGAGAGCTTGCTCATTTTGCGTTCTCTTATGGTTTTCTTGACAAAAGATTTGATTCTGTTGTGCCAGATAAGCTTCACCTGACGTTGAGGATTGTGTTTCCATCTCATTTAGTCTCTGGTTCTCTCTATTAATCATTTTTATTTAATGAATAGTTTAATTCACGTTTTTACAAAAATTTCAGTACCGGTATTTGTTTCAGAACCGTTATAACGCCGCATTTGTGGTACAGATGATGCACCTCCGACCCTTAACAGCCCCCAAAATTTTACCTTTGTTACTTTATTGCAGTGACCATCGTTTTAAACACATTTTCACTAAACATTTAACGCGCAGTTTTAACACTGTTATTGTCGTCACGGTTTTTACTTATTTTTTAAAATCGCATTTGTGGCACAGGTAGTACACTTTCAAATTTATTACACTGACCGTCGCTCCAAACACGTCTTTACTCTACGAAGGTCGAACGACAACTGAGAAAAAATATAAAACACTTTCCAAAAATTCAAAGTATAAAATGAATAATTTCGTTTAAAATAATTTATTATATACTCATTTTTTTATTTGGCAAATAAAATTATTTGCACGCCCCTGATTAAAAATTCAAACTTTGTTCAAAATGTTATAGTTTCTTGAAGGGCACTATAAAAAACGCATATTTGTTGCTTATAAGAAAAACCAGAGTGCCATGATTTTTTCAAATCCGGCGATTTGCGCACTATGTTGCCGGTATACGTTTTATATTTGTCATTATGTATAATGAATTTGTTTCAAATAAATTAAATTTAAATTTATATTAGAGAAGATTGAACACGATTATTCGGCTAGATATTTGATTAATGCTCGCGTGTTAAAATATATCTGAAATCTTAAAGCCAAAGTTTATTTAGTTATATTGAAGTTGTTAATGAGCATCTTTCCAGGATCGTTGACAACGGCGCACATCGATGTCGAATTAGGGTCGTACTTGATTTCTGTTCCTTCGTAGTTGTATGAGCGGTGCCCTTCGGTGTGGGTCAACGCCGTCGCTCCGTGCAACAATTTTTATACATATTTTTTTCTTAAAAATTCACTTTAACCTAATGCTCTTTAATTGAATTCGTTCTTTTTTTATTCTATTGTGCCCTGCTGTGTTCCACAACGTGTAAGTTAATATTTCATATCTATTAATATAATTGCGCTGTATTAAGATATTAGTCATTGAGTAAACGCAAAATTGACATATATCAGAATAATTTTCCGGATTTCGTACGTATTTCTATCAAATTGTGATGTTTTGTTTCTATTTTCAGGTACGGGAAAATCAAAGCAACAACGTCGCGTTATGCGCGCGTGATCTGGGTGCGCTAATGCAGCTGACGAGCCTGGATCGTCCTAGTCTTGGTGCACATTATCATTCCCTTGGTAGCAGGCCATTGCAGACTTTGATACGTTGTATGATATCGCCCGTTGCTTCGGCAACTTCTAGTCGATCGCCTTGCGGGTCTCCTACAGCTGGGGACCCGGAAGTTCGACCGATAGATGATGAGTGGGCTAGTATGGGTTGTCATTGGTGGTGGTTCGATAGATCTTCGTTCTTCCTTTTCCGGTGATAATGTGGGACTCGGCGTTCATCAGGACTAGTCACGCGAACAATTCGTTGAAGATTTTTGCCCAGGATGCCGGGAGGCCCGTGGTGACCATCCGGATTGTGCATTAACATGCCCAGCGTCACGATCGTCGGCGCGATAAAATCTTCAATTATTTTTGTTTATTCTCTTTTTGACCGATCACATATTTTTTTTGCGCCAACTCAAATTAAAAACAGTTTCAGCGCCGGTTCAGTCCAGACAATGAACGGTATGTTGTTAGTTTTTCGGTGAAAATCTGTTTTCATCGTCAAATTGGCTTCAGACAGTTCGTTGTTTCGGTCTGCACTAGCGTTGAAGCTTCTTAATCGGAGCCAGCATATCCCAGCATCTGCTTCAGAAAAGTGAGGTGAGTATTTTCTTCTCATATTTCTAATACATCCATTTTTAATGTTGTTTTTCCTCTAGGACATTTCGCGTGCGCAGCGCGGGTGTTTGCAGTGTAGGTGAAGTGTGGTCCAACCCACGAGAGAATAAGGGTCCCGTCGAGCCCCATATCGTGTCATTAATTATTTTTGTAGGGATCGTCCGAATTCCCAAAAATATGTTGAGCACTCGAAGTGCACGTTACGTTTACATTGGGTTAGGACTGAAGCAAATATTAAAGGATATGGGATATCAGGTAAATTTCTCTTTTTGTATGGTTTTGTAACCATCGTTAATACATCTCTGATTTGTTACAGATGGAGCTACAAACCGAGACGCGTCGCGTCGCGATTCCAGACCAGTACTCTAGCAATTTACGATGAACAGACAGCGATGATTATCATCTGCTATCTGACCAGCATAAATTGTCTCATTGCTGACATTTTAGGACGCCTTCCATGGGATATTTGTTTCTTGGAATCGTATTCAAAAAGGTCTGCAAATGGTATTACTGGCGCGGAAAGAACTTGTTGGGGACCGCAGCAGGATTATAGCCAACTTCCAGATGTCTCCAGGTACTTTTTTCGTTTTAACATAACTAAAATATTATCCATAAGATGTAATTTATCAGATTAAATATTATCTGGGTTTCTTGATTTCATCTCTTGAATTTAAAATTACTTGATCATGTTGGATAGTATCAACTTTATGATGTTAATTTATATCACAGTGCTTTAATTATTTCTTATAATATAGTTTTCTTGTTTCAGGTAAGTGAGCGGTATGTTAATTGGATTTGAACGCGACACCTACGTATATCTTATTAATTAATGTGACTAAATGTGAATAGAGTGAGTGACTATAGCAGAATAAAAACACAGGTAAGATAGCATATTCAATAATTGCTATGTTTTGTTTATGATATATTATGCAAAATTTTGAGATGATTTTTAGGACTAGATAAACCACATGAATAGTTATTAAATCAATATTTATAAAACGGTAAATAGACAAGAGATGAACTTATTCACACGTAAGAGATCTTTAATTATCTTGCAGCTAGGTAAGATAAATCGTTTATCAGTAATTTAATTTAACTAGATTAGACTAAATTTCTTTTACATTTTTATGTTATTTAGATACTGGTAGACAATATATCTTTATTATGAAGAATCATTCCCTTGGTGATGTTGGGAGTCCCTTTTGTTCTAGTCTGGAATTTTTTAAAGGTACATATTTTAGTTAGTTTGATAGTAATTTTTATTTATTTATTTATTTTTCCAGAAAGAAGGTGAAATTTAGCATAATGAGGAACTTTTGAACCACCAATGGCTTTTTATAGTCTACACCTTTTTTTTTCTTTCGTTTAGTTTCTCATTAATACCTCCTCAATGAATATCTGCCCTTGTTGCAATTCACAGATTTGGAGTGTTATGTAAACAAACTTTGCTCAACTACTGTCCAATATAATCATCCACTCCATAGTTTTAACAGTTAATTATTCTATATGTTCATCTTCAACAATATTCAATGCTGACATTTCACCATTGACTTAAATTTTTTTCTTTTCAATTTACATTCACTTACAGTTATTTTATAATTTTGGGTACCAAAACATCTATGGACTATAGTCAACTATCACATCCTCCTGCTTTTAACATCATATAATAACTTTTCAACTCATCACAGCCTCAGCAACAGTCCAGTGTTATTCTGCTTTCCATATATCTTCCATACATCCATATAAAGTTAATTGCTCCTGTTCTCCTTCGATTATATTGTATAAGTCTGTCATTTAAAAAAGGAGAACCACTAAATCCACATGATCTGAAGACACTGTAAATTTTAGATTCTTATATTTTGGGCAATGTAAGTTTTTTAACCAATAGATTGTGCTATTTCATATTGCAACTTTAACTTATTAGTTTGGAACATGTCAAAACTCATCAGAGGGTGGTTTGTGGAGTAATATTTTTAGAAGAATCCCTTAGAGGACCTTTAATTAAAAGGTAAATATTTGAGGTTATTTGTTAATATATTTAATTTACCTTTATTATATTTCAGATAGAATATACACTGCATCAGCACTAGCGGTCGAGAACATAGGTGTCTCCAATTTATTTAATGTAAACTTACTTAGTGCGCCTATGCTTAATTTTCTTTCCTATACTTTCTCGTTAATACCTCCTCAATGATCCTCTTTTGTTGGAATGCACACATTTGGGGTATTATATATACCAACTTTGCCCAAATACTGACCAATATAATCTTTACTCCAGAGTTTCAACAGTTAGCATATTTGTACACCTTCAACAATATTCATTGCTCACATTTCACCATTTACTTAAAATATTTTCTTTTCAATGTACATTCACTTACAGTTATTTTATAATCTTGCAGAGGCTGTGATGACTTTTCAACTCATCACAGCCTCTGCAACTGTCCAGTATTATTCTGTTTTCCATATATCTTCCATATCCATATAATGTTAATTGTTCCTGTTCTTCTATTATATTGTATAAGTCTGTGATGTAATTAAGGAGATCTACTAAATCCATTTGCACTGACAACACTGAAATTTTTAGTTTCCTTGGTTTTCGATAATGTAAGTATATAACCAATAGATTGAGCTATTTCATATTGCAGCTTTAACTTATATATTAGTTTGGATGATGTCAATACTCATCAGAGGGTAGTTTGTGGAATTATATTTTTAGAAGAAACCCTTAGAGAAGGCCTTTAATTAAAAGGTAAATATTTGAGATAGTTTGTTAATAATTTTCTTTTATTTTTATTATTTTTCAGAAAAAAACTACACTACACCAGCAACATCAACACTAGCTGCGGAGAATTTTGTAGCCTTCAATTTATTTAATGTAGACTATCTTAGTGTACTTTTGCTAAATTTTCTTTCTTCTACATTTTGTTTAATACCGCGCCAGTGAACGCGTGCCTTTTTTCATGTATCTAAATCTACAAGTGTCACTATTTTGTATATCTACTTACGTTGCACATGAGTTATATCACTATAACTAATTATCTACAATAACTGTACTTATATTTTTAACATTATGTCGTTCAATCATGCAAGAAGCTTTTTTATCTATTTTATAAAAGAACTGTCAAAAAATTCTTTTAGTTCAGAGTTTCAACAATTTATTAATATATATCGGTACTACCAACGAACCAATTCAATTGGCATTTGGTTGATTTCTTTGCCAGTTATTTAACATTTTCTTACGTTTTCTTTGAATAATTTTGGATTGAAGAGAACCTAAAGACTAGTGACCATAATCAGATGAGACATAATCCTATATGCCCTTTATCATCTACACCATTTTCTTATTTGATAACTTTTATTATTTATTATATTGGCACTACATATATATATATATATATATATATATATATATATATATATATATATATATATATATATATATATATATATATATATATATATATATATATATACTGACTACATATTATTATCCAACCCCACTAAATAGTAAAAGGGTGTTAAAACCATGGGTACTGCAAACACTCAAGTTTATAGTTCCTTTTGTTCTTGGCAATGTAAATATATTATAAACAGATTGAGCTGTTGCATGTTTTGATTTCTATTTATCAATTAGATCAGGAGGCGTCTTCAAAAGTATTTAGAGTAATTTGTAAAGTAATATTTCTTCTAAATTGCAATGAAGTTATATTGTACCAATTTATTTCAAAATATTCCCTTTTAGAATTTAAATTATCTATAAATTCGGATTATTAATGTATTTAATTGTATTAAGTTTAATTTTAATATGTTACTTTTTGTATTCATAACTGCAATTTTATTAATGGATGCTTTTTATGAAAGATTAAAAAGTAACACCTTTTATTATATTTTATATTTAAGGGCCCTAAATATAAAATATCTCAGAGGTAATTACTTGTTAATAATTCACATTAAGGTTAATTTTGTGTTAAATTTTATCAAAGGTAATAAGTAAACAAATAAATAATGTAAAACGCAGTTGTGTCACGTTGGCAGTTTTAAGGTAACATATTATTAAGTGTTAGCCAGTCCATAATGTTTGTAAAAATGCATTAATTATTTAGTAGAGTATATTGTTAATTACATAATAAAATCTTGTGTGTATATATGCACCAATTTTATCACGTAAGACTGGAAGTATAATATCCTCTTTTATAAATTGAAAATTAATTTCGCAACGGATTTAATAAACGTGTGTCTTTTATTTGAAACACAAATATAAAGATCACAACTTTATATATTTGGAATTAACTTTTTAGCATCTATAAGGAGTATGTTCAAAAACATATTACAGGTTTCTGTAAAAGCACTATATTAGGAAAAAATAATATAGATCTATGTAGTGCATGCCTTTCCATATAATTCGGATGTCTGTAATATATTTAGGTAATTGCCTGTACAATGATTTTTTATAGCTTTCTATATCTCATTAAAGATTTTTATAATATTTCTGCAATAGTAGTATGGATCTTTGTCTATTAGTATAGCATTCTTGGTAGAGATGGTACCCCACAATAATAGAATGTAGGAATGTTCGTCGGGTCGGTCGGTCGGTCGAAACGTGTGGCTGCCGCTGCGGTTATCTATCAGAACACTCACTACTATTTTTGGAAGGAATTTGCACGGGAACTAAAAACACTGGTTGAATCAAAGTTGTTTATTTTAACTTACGATTGATACATGTGGTCGATGGGAGGATTGACAGGATATTAGGTTAAGGTGAAGGAAGTACGGTAGCGCTGTGGAAGTGGTACTGTTACAGGGGGACGGCGATAAGAAAAAGAGAGCGAGACGTCGTCCTGATGGTCTTTTATACCCTGGAACTGCATGTTACCAATCCACCGGCGTTGCCAACCTTTGTAGTTGTTGATGGTGAATTGGTGGTGGCCTAAAGGGTCGTGGCGGTCGCCACAAGAAAAGTTGAAACTAATAATTAGTTTTTCTATCAAAAACAAACAAATTCTCCTTCACCAATTACTATAATACTATGATTAATACTATGACTATGACCAATACTATGATTTTGTATTAATATCATTAAGAAGTACCCATTGAAGTTAAAAGTTTGGGTTTAGTATTACTAATTTTAATACTTAATAATTTTATCATTATGGGACAATAAATTATTATTTTTATTATATTTTAGAAATAACAAAATTTTGAACAACCTGACCTTGCATTTCTTAGGAGTAATGTAAACGTATGTAGTCCCACCTTCATTAAGTTTTACTTCCTTTGTTTTTAACTAAATACGCACTCATTGAAGGCCCCCATCTTTCTACAAGTGCCTATATCCTTGAGCATTTTATCTGTATTTTCTTTAATTAGTTGTTACTTAAAGTACTATAAAAAAGTTATACTCTGACTATTTTGTACATTAACCTTGCAAAGATAAAAAAGATATTAAAGATACATTAACATTTTATCACTAAAACATTATAAGCACTAAACGTAATTTAAAGAAATAATTGAATTTTAAAACAAAATCTATCGATATATATTTGGCACCATATGCTATACTTTTTATATTATTTTTAAATATTTATAAAATTTTTATTTTGCAATGGAAATAAAATTAATTTGATTTAACTGTTTCCACTACAGTTTATTTACGAAGCATCAGTTTAAAGCATCGTCCTTCAATTAGCCTGGAGGATCTATTATAAAGAAATAAATAGATAAAGACAAGGAATGAAAGAAAAACACCGAGGTTATTCTGATCATCGTTTTAATATAAATAATAAACTACCAGGTGTTAAATGGTATGGCAACAATGTAGTATGTCTTTTGAATAATTTTATTTGTAGGAACCACGTAAGAACCAATAGGTACTAGAACATAAAAAGCTTGACATTGATTTTATGACATTCATTGACATTTATTTAATTTTTTGACAATCAATTTTAGATTAAAAGTGACAGTCGACAACCAGGTAGATTTTAGATTTTAGACGAAAGGATTTGATTTTCTTCAATGGAAAAAATCGGAAAGCAGGGCAAGTAAATCTACCGCAGGTTCTTCTGAAGTTTTCTTACTTGTCATATTTGATCACTATGTGATGAACAAGAACAAGGGTGTAAAAAAACCTTATTGTACCAAATACGAATAAAACACTTTACAATGCTATTTATCTTTTGAGAGATTTGAGGATAGGGTAAAAACATATAAAAACGATAAAGAACGCATAAATTCCAGAAATTCGCATGAAAAATAAATACAATGTGACATTGCAAGATGACGCATTGCTGTACTTCATAGTAGATACAGCATTCCAAATACAAATGAATAAACAGCTAATACACATCATAAAAGACATCGAATATATGTTAATTGCAGTTTATAAAATTATCCTAATCATTCTAGTTAAAGAGAGATAGATAGTCTGATGCGTCGGAACATGTAATCGAATTAGTCTATAAAATTCGAGAGAGGCCACTTTCTTCTCCTGTATTAATCATCCGAAATACTTGAACTCCTGTACTTGCTCTAACTGGATCTTCTTGAGATGTATGCATGGCTCTGTACTGCGAACTATATTATAAAGAATTGTAGAAGCTCTAATGTCTATATCAACGAATATAGCGTCATCATCATCGAAACATCAGTTCATAATTGCCACTAATCATAAATGTGGGACCATCACAATTATAAAAAATCACAAACATAACACACCTTTTTTGTGTAAGGATATTTATAGTATATTTCTAAAAGTTTCGAAAGTCAACCAAACAGAAAAGAACGGGCTTCTACTAACCATATTCTTTTCTCTTCTTAAAATACAAACAAAAATAGTAATTTAATACATAATTCAAACAAGTGTCAATCAAATCCCATCATGTTGAACAGAATAAATGTTGAATGAAGGGAATTTGATTTAAACGTTATATTAAATGTCTGCAAGTCCTCATTTAAAATAGCAGTATTGGTCTAATGAAAAATGTTATTGACCTAATAAAAAAAGTTATTTAAACATAGCAATTAGCAGATTAGATAGTTTTTAGAATTTATTTAGTGTTCAAATACTAAATAATGTTTATATTGTTATTAATACGTATATATTTTTGTAAATAAAACATTTTGTCACGCCCTCTAGTGGTGCATATTTAGTCTCCATTTTATATATAGGAAATCTATGGCCCTTCTATGGTTTAATTCTTACCAAGACAAAATAATTTGGACAAGCTTCATATATTATTTATAACTTCATATAAGGGGATATATTAAAAATGTCAGAGGATATAAAAATAACATACATATAATTAAATTTTTTATTTATTAAAACATACACTTATGTTAATTTATTTTTTTGCGGCTGCTGCCTCATCTTCCTTCTGGTAATTCTGGAGGACCTCCTGCTTCTTGGTGGCGATCCTTTCTTCTCTTCTTTCACGTGCTTGCTTAACCTTTTGTCTTCTGGCATTAGCTTGGTCGGCCAACATCTTAGCACGAGCTTTCTCAGCTTTCTTCTTGTGAATGTATTCCATTAAGACTCTCTTATTTTTGAAAACGTTACCCTTGGCTTTCATGTACAGGGAGTGATACAGATGTCTGTCAATTTTCTTTGCTTCTCTGTACTTCTTCAAGAGACGCCTGAGTACACGCATTCTTTGAGTCCATAATTCCTGTTGGGAGGTAATAAATTTTAATTTTACATAAAATTTCGTATTTTATGATTAGACTTACTTTTTGAGGCATACGGGCATTTGCTGTACCTTTCCTTTTACCAAAACCACAGTGTCTACCCTTTCTACGAGCTTCAGTGTTTTTACGTACACGAGCTCTAGAATGTACAGCTACTGGTTTTTTGATAATAAGACCATCTTTAATCAATTTGCGGATATTTTGCCCTATAAATCGTATTTATTAGTTAAACTACTAACGAAAGCAACCAGTATTATACATACTTGAATTAGTATTGGCGATTTCACTGATTTCATTGGGATCTAACCATACCTTCTTCTTACCACATCGCATAACAGAGGCTGCTAGCCTCTTTTGAAGTTTTAAAGAACTGAAAAACAAATATACCTATTAGGATCACGCAGTATAATGAGTACTAGGGACGGTGATGTTGACAACAACATTGTGCAACAACAAAGCTTTCTTAAACAAAATTTGGATAATTTCTACATTAATCAGAAACAAATACATAATAAGCAAGTCGTTTATAATAAAAGTATGATATTTATATAACATTATACTAAAATTTTATTAACCAACCTCATCTTTCACACGCACACTACAACGTGCTTCACGAAAAGAAGGAAGTTCTTACGTCAAATGTCAATCGAAGTGTCATTTTCAATTTAAAAGTTATCATCTTTCTCTCTTTTTAATCACTTCATATATAAAAAATAATATATAACTATGACCTGCAGGAAAAAATTAAAGAATTGATTAAAGCTATAAGTTAGTATAAAGGGTATATACCGTCAAATACCCTAATGTCAATAAATAATACAATTCAAATTATTCTTTTAAATAATCATAAGTATGTATATACACATAAAAATTGATTTATCAATTGAAATTATATTATTGAAATGAATATTGAAATTATCAATTAATTAAGTTAATCTAAATATACAATTGTATGTAGCTAAACTAATAAATATATATTTTTAGTGGTGCTGGTCATAGACTCATTGTCAAAAATTTTTTAGAAATTCCAAAGAATTTTTTAAAATATCAATAAAATATAAAAAATTAACAACGAAAAAGTAGTAATATATATGAGATCTATATACATATATATGCAATATATATACAGATATGAAATGTCAATTTGGTATATATTAGCGTTGGGAACTATCGACTGAAAACAGTCGAAACAGTCGATAGTCGCAAAACAGTCGAAGCAGTCGAGAGTCAAAAAAATAGGGACTGAAAATAGTAATTACTATTTTCAGTCAAATGCATGGTTCGACTGTTTTTTTTTCCATTGGTGATATCAGACGAAGATGTACAAATTCTTTTCTGTATAAAATGAGAGATAGGAAAGGACGGAGATAAATGCTTGGACCAGTTAATTTTAAATATCTTTATATTCTAATAGTAGCATAAGAAAGACAGATTGTGATAACTTTTTGTATCGCCTCAGCATTACTTGTAATACCAAATCTTTTTTATATCTAGGCTCTAAAAATGTGGATTTCCCGCATATCCTATTTATTTCTAAAATTGCCAGTCTTTTATTGATGACATCTAATAGGCAATTTTGCCATTTTTGCCCCATTCATTTGTTAAAATCCTGGATTTGATGGAATGTTCCAGTCCTCTTATTAACTATATAATTAAAGATATCGTTGGGATATCTGTCACCAGATAACTCGGTGGTCATTATTTGGGCTTTAAAAGTTGAACACATTCTGTTAAGCTAGTCCATTCGTTAACAAATAAAAACTGTGGTGCTCTTTTTAATAGCCAACAAACTAAATTATTGAATATTAAAGTAGAGTTTTTCTATCAGAAAATGTATTTATTACAAATCATTTTTCAAAAGTTTATCAAAAAAGTATTACCTATTATAGCAGTCCAAAGTATTACCTATTATGGCAGTTAAAAGTAACACAATTTAATTTTTTTGCCCTCGAAAACTAGCGTTCCAAAACGCTGCTATATTAATTTACAATATATAGTTATTCACAAGCAAACTACAAAAAAAAACATAAAACCACATATATTACATATAAATCTATATAAGCATAAATTCGGAGCATTACTTTCAAGGTCGCGGCTAGGACGGAAGAGCAGAATGTTTAAAATCAGTCTAATGAACTAGTGGAACCGAAAATAGTAACTAAAAGTAAACGACTGAAACAGTCGATAGTAAAAAGTAGTCAATTACTAAACCATCGATAGTCGATTTCAGTGGATTGTTCCAACACTAGTATGTTTATATATGTTAGTATATATATATATATATATATATATACATTCAAAGGTATCTTCTTCGCTAATATTTCTAAAATATATATGTGTTTTATATTAACATATTTAATTTAAAGTGTGCAAAAGTAAAATTAAAATATTTAGAGCGACAGCTATAGGTCTATATAATTCAATTATATCCTCAACCAGTTTTAAATGCAAAAAAGATATATATTTTCTGATATTATATACTATTTCATTTTGTATTATTTTCTTTTTGTGTATTTTTGTTGCACCATTTGTTTACTCTCCTATAACATTGTTTCATACTTCACCTTAAGCGTAATCGATACATCTCGATTGTAAATATCATAATCGAACGATTCTAACAAAGGCGCATCAAGTTTTTGGTGTTGCCATATATTAGGTATTGGAATTAATTCGTAGCGTTTTATAAAAGATCACAAAACATTGAAATAAGTCTACATATTTTGTGATAAAAGATGGAATAGATAAAATAGCATTTTCCCTTTAAAAATCTATTTTCCCAAAACAGCTGTTATTAAGCGTCTATTGCAGCATAATCATAGAATATTCTCTATGAACATCATTTATTTCGTTAAAGAGTAAATAACAATAATATAGTTTAGATATGTCGGATTTTGTACCGAATAAAATATTTTTGCGGGCGGTTTTACTGCACTTGTTTAATATGAAAAAAAGTGCTGCTGAAAGTCACCGTATATTAGTGGAAGTATATGGGGAGCATGCTCTAGCAGAGCAAACGTGTCGAAAATGGTTTGCGCGTTTTAAAAGTGGTGATTTTGATTTACGAGACAAAGAACGACCGGGAAAGCCAACCAAGTTTACAGATGAAGAATTAGAGGAGCTGCTTGAAGAGGATTCGAGTCAAACACTTCAAGAATTATCTAAAACTTTGGGAGTCAACTTATCGACAGTAGCCAAACGCATGAAAAAAAAGAGATTGGCACTTTTACAAATGGAAACAGAAGAACATTGAGACTCATTTTTTGACTTATGGACCTACTGCTTCATTGATAAAAAAATATACACACTGGACGGCTTATAGAATTCCCAACGTATATATCTAATATATTTTACACAATTAAATTATTTTTGATAGAATGTTGATTTAATTATAATAAATACCATAAGAAGCCAAATACATTATTTAAAGTGGAAATGATTTAACATATATATGTAATAGTTGTTCTATATTAAAGTTAATAAAATATCTTAAAAAGTATATGCGATATATATAATGTTATTTAATGGAGTAGTTTCAAATGGATAACTTTCATAGATTATTAAAGACACTTGTGATGTATTATACTGACTGATATATTTGACTTAATGATATATTTGTTATTAGAGTTTAATTTTTATACATACTATTAATTAAAACATTTTTCTGACTTCTAAAACAGGGTGTTATGAACAAAAAAATGAGTATTTGTAAAATGTCTCACAGAAAAAAAAGAATAATGGAGAAATAGAAATGTACATAATGTTTCAGAATAAGGCTTTATATTTACAAATTTTCCTGATATTTTACTCTTTTATTGAATTACATTTAATTTTATTAAAGTAAAAAATCTTATAAATAGCTGCTTTCAAAATCAAATTAAAGGAGTGAGTTATGAGTATTATTAATTGTCCAACTCTAATTGAACAAGAACATCACAGTAGAATACAAATCATATTTACAATAATACTAGTATCTTTCAACAAAAAATCTTACAAAGATTAATCTTGAATAAATCTCAATTGAACATTAGACTACATCTAATTACATTGAAAATACATCAATAACACATTATTTCTACAGTCTAATAGATTATAATTTAAACTTATCGTCTCTTCTTTTTTTCTTGTTTACGATTATTTCTATGATGTGGTCGTCTGGGAGTATTTTGTGGTGTGCTATGAACTGAACTATCATCCTCGCTTTCCTATTAATAAAATCAGTTTTTGTAAGCCACTTAATATCCTTAGTATATTATTACAAACCCTGGGACCCCAGCTACTGTCGGAAATTGATTCGGGTAAAAAAATGCACCCCCCGAGACAGACCATTTGAAATATAGCTCCAAGAAAAAGTAGCGCCTTTACTACCGTCGCTGTCATATCCTCAACATCAAGTTTAATTGCAGTATTCATTTTGTTATTATTTTCGTACAAAGCAACAGAGGAAAGTCACGAAATAAAAATCAATACTCCTAATTTGTTTGACACTTGAAAGTAGTATATTTCACAAAATCTAGGGGACACCAAAATTTTCTTGACAACTTAGATAACCTAAAAAGGATATCAAAATAAACCAACGGTAGTGATTTAGGATCATTGATATCAAAAACCAAAGTATAATTTAAACTCTATCCTATTAAAAGAAAAATGACTGTTTTGGTGGGTTGGAAATACGCTGCTCTAATAGGTGGGTTAGTGGCTAGTATTGCTTTAGCTTCTTATCCAATCATAATTGACCCTATGATAAATCCAGATAAATGGAGTAAGAGGTGCGATTTAGTTTAAACCAAACTTGTTTATTGTATTGGTATGTTTTAGAAAATATCCAACAGAAAACAAGAGCTAACATAAATCAAGAAGATATACAACCAGGAAGTAAGTTAAAACTATAATATATATCTGAGCATGTGGTTTAACTATCATCTGTATTTTAGATATGAAAGTATGGACTGATCCATTTGATAGGAAGAAATAAAATAATTAGTTAAATAGAAAGACAAAAAGTTTATTGTAAATATAGTTTTAATTGAAAAAAATATTATAATAAATTGATAATTATTTACATAAAAATGTATAATCTAAAATTCATCATCATCATCGACATCTAAGAACACATCATAGGCATCCCTGTTGCAAATCCCTTCCAAGCTAAAAGCATATTTATGAAATGTTCCATCCAGGCAAAGTGCTGCAATATGAAGTTTTAGTATTTAATAACAAAATATATTACATTCATTACCATAAATAGAATTGTTAGGACCAAAGGCACAAATACAAGTAGATTCACTTGACACTGTAAAAGTTGCTAAGGACCATTGCGAATCACCATATTTTCCTAATGTCCCTCTAATTGTGGGTGGTATGCTATTCAAATAAGTTGTTATCATTAAAAATTTATTAAATTATTTAAAATTATTAATTATGATAATTAATATTAACAATTCATTCTTACCTAGACATTCTTTTATTCAAATTAGTGTCTTTTATAGCAAATATATGTACAGTTCCTTTATCACTAGATGTACACAAAAAATCTGCATCTCTGCTGAAATTGATGCTAAAACATACTAGACTGCAATACTATAGTTGTAGAATTAAATAAACATACCAATGAATTGCTGCTGGGTCTGTACCCCTTCTTAATTCTATTAGCTGATTTTTAGTAGTAGTGTCCCACACTCTAATTAATGTACCTTGAACTGAAGCAGTTGCAATTCGTGTACCTTGCTGATTAATGGCGATATAAGCAAGTTCATTTTTATGAGCTTGTATATATATTGGAGCAGTTGAAGAGCTTTGTACAGTGTTAGAAAGATCCTGAAGCATACATTTTGTAATATTTAACTAAAATAAACCCTTATTCCTTACCACAAATTGTACGCTACCCAGTTTATGTCCTGGAAATACCAATATTTGCTTCTGTGAAGAAATCAAAGGGCTAACCTCGCATAATCCTTTAGAATTATCTCTAGTTTCAACAGAAAACAATTCCTTTGTTGGATAAAATATTGCGAATACATGAATTCGATTTGCCAAAACTACGATTAATCTAGAATATTATATACCTAATGTAATCCAATATTATATTATATAGTAACATTATACTTTTCTCTTCTCAATCTCACAGCTTTTACTGATGAAGCAAATTTGATTTCCAATGCAGCTTTTTTTTTACTGTCATCAAATATATGTAATATATTATCAGGAATTTTTGGTCTGGAACCACCTGATACCATCGCAATAATATTTGTTCTAAAGAGCATCTCACAAATTGATATACTACCAACAGTTTCAACATCTAAAAATATATTCTTTATAAAACTAATAACAGTCTCATTTGAATTTAAATACCATAATGTGATTTTTCTACTAAAGGTTCCAAATTGTAAATTCTTACTCCATTTTCCATACAAGCCGTAAAGCATCCTAAAAATAAAAACGTTTGATATACATTTATAATAATTAAAATAACTTTTAATCATTGCCTTGATCTTGATTGAATCTTATTGACAGTATTTTTCTGTCGTTCATTGTTGATTAAGAATATATGTATAAGATGATGTTACGACAAAAGAACGAAACCACTTCGACTTTAAATCACAGGGCACCTCTAAAAAATTTTAAAGAAACAAAAACATTTACACATTGTAATGTTTGCATTCTCTTCTTTTTTCTTTAGTAGCTTTATTCAAAAATTGGCTAATATATGTTTTGCTTTTTAAATGCTAAATTTAGAATAAAACATTAGTGAAATATTTAAGAAACTAAAGGAAACAAATACAGTTTAAGAATATTTCTAAAATATTTTGCCACCGGCTTTTACATTAGAGAATATATATATATAACACTTTACATAGTAATATGAAAATCGCCATATTAACCATTGAGAGGATAAAGTGGGAGATTTGAATTAACATTATCCTTATAAACCCGTTGTTTTGTAATTATTATTAAGCCAAATTTAATTTAAATTAGATTTCACTTAATAATAAGCTGAATGGTAATTAACAAGTAACATTTAACTGCAAATATTTATTCAGTAAATTCATGTTTTATCACAAGAAGTACATGTCTAATCTCTGTCTAAGTGTGATCTAATTTTAACCATAAAATAGACTGACATTCAATGTTCTGCGATTTTAATCCAATTAAGCAATTTTTTGTAAAAATATTGGTTTGTTTCTGTAATTATATTAAATAGACTGAGTAGTTGTTTTATTATCTAAACCAGCAGTACAGTAGTAATTTTTGAAGAAAAACTCGTTAAGCTCGTCTAAAACAACCAAATCTCAGTTGACTGAGTATTTTATTCGACGGGGAACATTTCGGAATTCGCATAGCTGAGAAGCTCATATAAGACGTTTTCAATGTCCATAATTTTCACAATTAATTGATGAATTTCTTAATAATAATTAAACATATTGCGAGTAAGGATAATTAAGAGAGTACTAGAAGCTTTAATATCTATATCAGTCAATTTTATAACGATGTCATTAGCATTCAAATCAGTTAAGAAGTTTATAGGATCATTTTTATCTCTTTTTAAAAGCCTTCCGTATATTAAATACGATTGAAGACAGAACTATAATGAATAAGAAAAAAAATTGCGTACATCTCGCGTCTAATACCTTCCTTATAAACGCGAATACCTTATCTACTCAGCTATAATTTAGTCGAAACCAAATGTTAAAAGTGCTCTACAGGAGAAAAATAATGCGGTGTATGGTATTTTAATAAGTAGTTGCTATAATTTGATTTCCCATAAACGTAGGTAACATAAACGAAATTATTAAAGAGGAAGGGGGAATAAGGGAAATTCAATTTAAACAAACAATACACATATAAAAGCTATATTTGTTAAAAGACAATTAATAATTTGGTACATGTTAACACAAAGCTAATTATTAATTTATAACACAAGTTATATGCTCATTTTCTTAGTTTATAAATTTTATTTATAAGTCTATTATATCTATTTATTTATCGTCTAGAGGTCATTTAAATCAACTGCCTCAATTCGCTGAGTTATTGGTTGTTGTTTGTCCTCTTTCTCTTCCATTTGCCCTTTTTTCACTATATTTCTTTCAAGTTTTGTCCAATTTCCAGCTTCAGCTTTCTTTAGCTTGATTTCGACCTTTGTACCATACATTGTAGCTTTACACTCAGGTATTGCCACAATCTGTAATTTAATATAATATAATAACCTTTCTTTAGAGTTTTAAACAGACGTTACCCCACTAAGTTCAATATCCAGTTCAAAACTAGCATTATTTTGTTTAGGGAATATTAAATTTATATAAACCCGTATTGGGTTAATTTTTATTACACTCTTGCTTGGGCTGTATTCTTTTGCATAAACTGACATAACCATAAAAGGCCCTGTTTGATGATAGTCCCATCTACATTGAACCTTTGTAGTGTCTCCATCCTAAAAATGAAGGGTTTTCGAAAGTTTAGAAATTATAAATGTATGTTAAGCAAACCTCTTCTTTTTTCCAAACATGAGAACCTTCTTTACACCCTTCTTGATTAAGGAATGTATTAAAGTCAGTGGTTTTTATCTGACAACATGACCAGAATTTTAATCCTTCATGAAAAATTGGTATCCCGGGATGATGCAAGCAAAATGAACTATTTGATTCAGGCCCTGAAATATTTAAAGTTTAAATTAAATATTAGTTATTAATAAATATAGTTTAATTTAAAAATTAAAACATTCTGTCCTATTATAAAATATGTTACCCTGATAACATTGAGTACATCCTCCATTTTTGCAATTAGTACCAATAGCAATTTCATTTCTGTTAGATACTATATCTTTAGGTGGTTGTTCTATGTTATTTAGTTGTTGTTGTAATGATGGTGCAATATTGGGTGTTAAAATAGTCTAAAAACATAAATAAGATACAAACTAAGGTAAATCATAAAGGTTATTTACCATAGGAGTATCAAAGGGTGGCCTTTCTATTGAGTGAGGAACAATTGGTTTAACTTCAATTACTTCTACATCTGGAACTATATCCTGTTTGGGTTTTTCTGGTTCTGGTGGTTTTATATTTGAATGTTTTGATAATGTACATCCTTTAATATTAAGGAACTCAGTAAAATCGGTACATTTTTTGTTACAACATGACCATCCTTTGTAAGCATCATGGAAAAATGGTTGACCAGGATGATGTCTGCATGTATCTATCAACATAAGTTAGTATAAAGAAATTAATACACGATGATCTTAAAAAACCTATTACTGATTAGAAACCAACACTTCATATATTACCTTCATCGTTATTGTTTGGGTTAAACTTCTCTCCACAACCTCTATTATAACATTGTAACAAAATCTGGTCACCTGCCATTTATAATAAAAATAGTAGCAGCTGCAAAACACTTAATTTATTTTTAAATTGAATAAGCACTCTTATTCTTTAAAGCAGTTTTCTATAAAATATATTTCGACAAATGTTACTGCTTTAGGTATACCTTATAATACCCTATTGTAAACACGCAATATCGGTTAACCTTAAAATTTTCTAGAATTGTTGATATAAATAGAGTAACCTTAAAATTATCAATAAGTTTTTTAACAAAAAAGTAACTACTTAGAACTATCATATTATCATTTTAAAACGAATTATAGAATATTATCTAAGAACATATTGAATTTATTATATAATACTACTCCTTCAAAATTCTACAGAATAAAAAATATTTGGACATCTAATCTTTTATCGATCAAGATTATTAATTATTTACAAAACTAGTTATATTATTATTTAATTATCTTTAACCATATATATATATTTATACATATATATATACATATATATATATATATATATATATATATATATATATATATATATATATATATATATATTTGGACATCTAATCTTTTATCGATCAAGATTATTAATTATTTACAAAACTAGTTATATTAATTTTATTAATTGAAAATTATAACTATATTAATTATATATATATATATATATATATATATATATATATATATATATATATATATATATATATATATATATATATGGTTAAAGATAATTAAAACATTATTGAAAATTATAACATTTTAAAAACATTTTCCCTCCAAAATTCCAAATATTCAAGGTCGAAGCCACGCTTAGCAAGCGTCGTTTTCCGCCCAATCAATAGAGCTGTCTCCTACCATAATGGTTTAACAGTGTCTATTGGTTATGATCAGTCACGTGTACGATATACGCAATCGCAGTTTGGTCATTTTGTCGTTTGGCGGGCTTACGTTAACCAACGGTTTTATTCGGGTTTTGTCGTTTAGTTGGCAGTGATCTGGAAATTTTTATAATAAAAAATGGTAAGTTTTGGACGAAATAAATGAGTTTTTTCAATTTTTCTTTCGATGTTTAATAGTGCAACATATTTGGCATTGTTAGAACATATTTTCATCGCCATATCATGTAAAATAACCCGACTTTTCCCTATTTTTAGGCCGGCGGTAAAGCAGGCAAAGACAGCGGCAAAGCTAAAGCTAAGGCGGTATCGCGTTCGGCTCGTGCTGGATTGCAGGTAGGCTCCATTTTTAACTTCAAAATTATGTTACTATATAATTAGGAAGCGCTTTTTTCAACTTTTTTTATTGACAAATAATAGAGGTTATGTTTATTTTGTAGTTTCCAGTAGGTAGGATTCACAGGCATCTTAAAAACCGTACCACCAGTCACGGAAGGGTTGGTGCTACAGCAGCAGTTTACTCGGCCGCAATCCTGGAATATCTGACTGCTGAGGTATCTTTTTTGTCAGCTTAATAATTATGTTTTTTTTGTCAATTAATGTAGATATCATACCTTTTCAAAATTTTTGGCGGGAAACTGTTACATGGTTCACTTTTTTATATTCATTGAAACATGGGCATTTCATGACTTGTTTTTAGTATATAGGTTTTAAACTTTTTTTTTTTAATATTTATGGCTTTATATTTGTTTATATAATATGTTTTTTAGGTTTTGGAGTTGGCTGGAAACGCCAGTAAAGATCTGAAGGTTAAAAGAATCACCCCTCGCCACTTGCAATTAGCTATCAGAGGAGATGAAGAATTGGATAGCCTTATCAAAGCCACAATTGCTGGTGGTGGTGTCATTCCTCATATCCACAAATCCCTGATTGGTAAAAAAGGAGCAGGCCATTCGCAGCCGGCATAGATTTTAAAATAATTAACAAAACCAACTAGTTTTAAACTATTATGTTAAGACAATGTTTTGTATGTGTCGATAATGTGTTTTAAGATTGTTGAGCACATGGAGAATGGTATGGGATATAAAGGAAAAAATATTGCTGTTATTCGATGCATATGTTTCTATATTTGACCGTAATCGAAAGATTTCATTTCTATTAGATTAGAAAGTTGTAATTCTATCAGTTAAGGATAATTTGTTTCATGTGCCTTGTACAATTTCTGTTTTAGTTCTTTGACCTAATCTAGATATGTAGTTCTTTAAGTATGTTTGACATTTTGATTATAAAAAAATTGTGTTCATTTTTTCTTAAATAAAGAAATAAATAGTACTTTTCTATGATAGGTCTTTCACTTATTCAACCTAATTAGGACTTTAATTAAAGATTTACGGAGTTTTGTATACTTTTTGTTTATGTAGTGTTAAATTACTGTGTGCTTATGTTAGCTTATGTTAGCACTGAGTTTTCGTAAGCCAAGTTGCTGCTTTTTTGTACTTAGGTCATATATTCATTGTCTTCTGGTGATGTTCTCTATTAATATCAAGGGAAATACTAAAACAATATTTGTGGCTTAACAAGCTTGTAAACCATGCAAAGAATGATCTCAACATTAGGACAGAGTTCTCTTATCGAGTGAGATTGGACGCTAGAGTCTTATGATGTTTGCTAATTTGAGTAAAAGAAATAATACCATTTGGTAGGTCCTCAATATCATTGAAGAAAGTAGTTTATCGTGGGAAACTATAATATCAATACTCATTAAAGAAATATGAACAAAAAATATACTATATAAAAAAAATTGTAGGAATTAGAGGTATATAACACCATTGACTTATATACTTCAAAATAAATAGTAGAATAGGCCCTAGAGTACAAAATAAATATTAAATGATACTCGCTGAAAAATTGACTAGAGGCGTATAAATGGGAATATGTTAAACTTTGTCCTTTTATAGGCAGATTTGGTTTTATATATTTTTAACACTATACTTAAAAAGGTCATACAATTTTATTTTGCTAATTTAAGCAGCGAGAGAAATGGAAATATAAAATATGTAAAGTCTTATGCCTTTAAATTTAGTTTCGGAAAGAATTAGAACTTTCCTAACTTATACTATTACTAATCTTATTACACTTAGAAATAAAATTGATTTTGTTAATGGCAAAAGTGTTCGAAAGCACACTTGAATGTAAACTGCATGGATATTTTAAAGAATCGAACAAATTTACGTGTGATTACACATGAAATGATCGTCCCGAATCGTTACATCGAAACGATATTAAGACATACTACATTAAAATGTAGTGTTACTTTTCTAGACATAAAGAAAAACCGTTTTAAATAATGATATTCACATCATAAAACCAGATTATACTTTTGCTACACTCAAATTTAAAACATTACATATGTGCAAAATTGTCTTTGATATTTAGTTTAATTTAATGAAGCAAACATTTAAAGGAAGAATTCCTATTTGTTCCTTTTTTATCAGCTTATTTAAGATCAGCCTTCATTTTTCTTCTATGTAATTCTTTTTAGCTTTAACGCTTAAGTCAATTTATCATGAACAAGAGGGTAAGAAAATTTTATTAACGTATATGATCCAATTTAAAATTTAGATATAGATAACTTCATAAATAAATATAAAAGCTCAAACAGAAATATTATAAATGTTTATCTATAGCTTATCTAGGAAATCCTGATCTTGGGATGTGTTAATTAATTAATTAATTTTTCTCGACCTCGAAATCTGTTTATCAATTACTTTTTTTATTCTTAGATAATGAAGTGTTATACTTGAAGTTGAAGTGATTTTGTTATGGGAAAAGCATGCTAGAAAAGTAGCTTACCTAGATTGATAGAAAAATAGTTAAGAAAGGATTTAAAGATATTTAAGGATTAAATTTCAATTCCAGCATTAATATAATGATGAAGACAAAACAAACTACCTCCATTAATTTAACAAATCAAAGAAATTTATTTTTCCAGCCAAGTATTTTTTAAACTAAACATTAACATATTTTATATATAAGTAGAAACAGTTATTTATAATTGAACATAAATTAATTTCTTTACAGAAAAATATACTAATATATACTAAATACTAAAAAAGATATACTAAATCTTTAGAACATACCTTTAATTTTTTTCATCCTTGACATAAAGTATACCTCTTCACTTGAAGGAACATCTGAAGAAGTAAATTATATTTAAATCATTCTAAAATAATTGAGAGAATATACCATAATCATAAACACATGGGGGAAATAATGAAGACTCCGTTAAGTTATAAGTTGTAATAATAGTAGTACCGCCAACCTTTGAGCTCATGTGCATTGTCCAGTTTGTAGGTAACAAACTAAAATTGGTTAATGCTATAAATTCATAGTAATAAAAGTAAGAAGCTTATACTTTTGAATGATGCCAATATTTCTTGAATCTAGTTGCAGACTCATTTCACACAGGGGGCTTTGAAATATTTCCATGAAATCAATGTACTTTGTAGAATTATGAATAAATTCCTTTTCGATGCATTCACAGAAATAGTAAAAAGTGTTTTCTTGCAATGTTACCTATAAGACTTAATCATTTTTGAGATAATACTTAAAAAAAAACCTTTGATCATACTTGTTCCTTAACTATGTAAATAAATTCGGCACCAACATACATTTGACTTAAGTATGCTAGTTGTTTTATTTTCATATCAAAATGAGAGTGCTGTATACTTTGCGTGACTCTAGTTGTTCTGCTTTTAGCTTGAGAGAGATGCGACATTTGAAATAAACTCCTACAAAATAAACTCTAGTTCGAAATTTTAAGTCCACAAATATGTAACTTACTTCCAAATTTTATCAATATTTGTTCTAACAGTTGATGAGAATTGATTTAAGATTGCTTGAAAATCATGTTTTAACTTGTGAGCACCTAATTCAAAAAGTAATTCTACTGACTGATTAAAAGTTATGGCAGATAAAATCAGCTTTCCAGTTAAAATACCTTCAATTAATTGAGCTATATTTGAAGTTTTGTCCCTGATCTAAAATGATATTAGAAATATGTCTATATGTTAATATAATTTTGTAATGCCTCACCATCATACTTCTGTTATTAGATGCTGTAATTTCCTCAAATAAAAAATGCAAACTATTTCTTAAGGTTGATGCATTGTCGCAATCTAAAAAGCATTGATGATTTAAACTGATAATTTGAATAGAACATAGTAAGTTGAAAGTAAGAATAACTTACATTTAAGAATATTCCATAACTCATCTAGGAAATCCAGATCTCCTTCTCTAAGATGTTCTAAATCAATTGATTCAGTTTTTTCTGATGAATATCTCAAGAAACGCTTATCAACTAATTTTTCTATTCTTCTTAATATCTCATCTGATTCTAAAGGATTCTTACACAAGATAGTATTATCGAGGACATCACTTGAAAAACTGCTATGTAATATATATACCAACCAACTCAAAGAATGTCTTACCAGTCTAATAATATATCTAGATATGATTGTAAAAGATGCATTTCTTGCCATAAAAAATTCATTGACAATAATCGATGACCAGCAACCAATTGTAAATTCTAAAAAGATCATTTTTACTGCCTACTTTAGATGCAAGGTATTATCTTAGACCTACCATCATTATATTAGCATTTCTTCCATCATTCATGTTGAAGATACATTCATTGCAATTAATATTAACTGACACACTAGCGTGATAATCAAAATTTCTCATAGAAGCATTTTGATTTGATAATTTTTTTAAATTTCTACCATAAATATTGTAATCCATTTTAGAAACATAATTAATCTAAAAAAATATTTAATAAACAAACAGAATTAAAATAATGCAAGAATACCTTCACTGAATTATTGCTACAAGCTTTTTTGTGATATTTAATCATATTATCCAGTTCAGTAACAGCATCATTTTTAGAAATTATATCTAATATTTGCAAGCAATAGCTTGTGAAACTATGCCCATGACAGCCTAACAGAACCGTATGATGAGGATCTTTTCCATCACATATTGCATAACATGGCAATGCTTGTTCACTTTCATTCTTTGTGTTTTTTAATATATTGTTAAGCTCCGTCCTTTAAAAAATAATTATATTAATTATTTAATAATGCCACAAAGTAAGCAGTCTACCTTGCTTCTGTAACTGATAAAGGACAATATTTAGCTTCATCTGTGGACCAACTGTTTATAACTTCTTCCTCTTTAATAATGACGGAGTCATCATTTCCACCAAGATCTACTTTTAATGGATCTCCAGTTAAATCACATTCATTTAAAGAATTATCAAATTGGCTAGTTGTTTGTATAGGAACTTGTATATCCTCACAATCTGAAGCAATGCTGGGTTTCTAATAAACGAGATAATACATACTTTATTAACTTCCTACTTAATATATATTACCTTTGAATATATAATTTGTATCCTTTTAAATTCCTCTTCAAAAGGAATTAGATATGAGAGAACTGGCACTTCAGCCCCATGTACAAGATCAGGGTTCATTTTTACCGCTATTCCAATTAACATGAAAATTCTACTGTTTTGTCATAGGCTAGAGATAAGTACAATTTATATTAGTTGAGGTAACCTTGTTGAAAAAATTTTGACCACAAACCGATATTAACAGTCTTAATTTGTTCGTTAAAATCCGTCATATTTAAATTCAAATTTCAATCATATTTGAAATGTTCGTTAGAACTACTGCTGGATATAATTTGTTTACTATTAAATTAATAATCCTAATGGGATAAGATATTGTGCCCATTCATATTCATTTGGTAAATATTGTTAATATGATTTTACTTGATAATTTGTATCCTGAATTAAACAAACTTGATGCTATATCTACAGAATAGATTGTTTTTGTTTTACTCTGATCTAGAGATGTCGGCCAATAAGAAAATAATATTTCAATATATCGGAGATAAATGAAGTCGAAAATATTTTTACAACAACCAGAAAAATATCAATATTTTAAAAAGTGTGTCAATATTTTTAAGAAAAAAATGATATATGGGGCCAAGAGTATAGCGATACTTTCTTCATTTGTTTATCTAAACACGTTTGTTAAAAAGAATTAAAACGTTTTTAAAACGACATTTTAAATATTTCTTTTGAAAACGTATCCAAAAATATTGGCTAACCTAAATATCGATATAATATATCGATCAAAAAAATATCGATTTGGATATATACCGATATTTTTTAACATCCCTACTTCGATATATCCCATTGACAGATTTTCGTAGTGATGTCATTTCCGGTTGCGCATGCGATTGGTAACTTGATTCTTGGGTTTCGAGATTAAATAGTCGACCTTGGGAAGCGCCGAACAGTTTAGACGGCGGTAGCGTGAACCACTTCGACTTGCCAATTTAATCAAGTTTACACCCTAAGTTCGAAGTACGTACATTTTCACTTTAATAACTAAATAACTTGCATATTTACCGTAACGTAAGCCTAGAAAGTTTAACAAGAAGCTCTGAATTCCATTGATTTCCCATCAATCTACAAAGGTAAGTAATTTTTGCTTTTGTTTGACATGTCCGTTTTTTATCCAAGCCGGTTATCCGAAACGACATGGAGAGAGAGCGTGGGAATTATTGGAAAAGCCACTGTCGTTTCGGAAACCCTTGCGGTATTTTTGGTTAATTTCATGCTTATTCTGGCGTCGTGGGCCGCTGAACCCTCTGGCGCAAACATTGTTTATTTCTATTTTTGTCTGGGAAGTTACACGTGCGATTCCAAACGGAATCCCCCTTTGTTTGTAGGTTTAAAGACGAAAAACCTTATCACATTTAGCAATCGTGTTTTGTAAATGTGCTCGAAACTTTATAACTCACATGTAATTTACGTTTTCATTTTATCGATGTTGTAGTTAAAAATTTGATAGGAATGTATTAATGTTTGTCTTAATCCGTATTTCACAAAATCATAAGAAAATAATTCTAGAGTTTTGTTAACAAAAAAAGTTTCGAGATATTTGATAATTAGCACATTTATTTTGCTACTTATGACTCATTTTTGGATAAGATTGAAGTATTCTTAGAAGCTATTGTTATTTTTATAAAACATAATTCGAGTTTGTATTAATTTATGAATTGTTTTGTATACATTGTTATTTGTAATATTTGTACTATTGAAGTTAATTGTTTCAGGTATAATTTATTGTATACCCATCTCTTTACCTTAATAAATCCATAGGAATGGTAATGGAGGATCCCCCATCACCACAAAGCGTTGGACGAGAATTCGTCAGACAATATTACACACTACTCAACAAGGCGCCTACCCATTTGCACAGGTATTTTTTATGATATATATTTTTGTTTGAAATGTTTCGATTCTTCATAATTTGTAATTATATTTGAACTTACTTTTTTCTGGCAATAACAGCTTTAATATATGAATAAAAATTCGTATTTTCAAATGTTCATATACTAAAATTTTTAATTTATGCGATATTTTCAACTCTACGTTAAATTTTCATTGGTTATATTTCTGTCAATTATTATATTTAGATCACGATTTAATATTTGTATATTAATCGATGTA
Source organism: Rhynchophorus ferrugineus (assembly GCF_030347505.1). Classification (NCBI taxonomy): domain Eukaryota; kingdom Metazoa; phylum Arthropoda; class Insecta; order Coleoptera; family Curculionidae; genus Rhynchophorus; species Rhynchophorus ferrugineus. Next base: position 79,427,014 of record NW_027472580.1, on the reverse strand, counting down.
ATTTGATAGGTATTTTTATTTTCTAAAAGGACAATGATATATATGTTTTTGTATCATATACAAATTTTTATCTTTTAGGTTTTACAATCATCAGTCATCTTTTATTCATGGAGGATTAGACCCACCAAATCGTGAAACCATTCCTGTTGTGGGTCAAAAGCAGATTCACCAAAAAATTCAACAATTGAATTTTCGTGATTGTCATGCAAAAATTACTCAGGTTTGTTGCAAACATTTCTTTTGCTTATTTTAATATACCATAATATATATATTTACAATTTTTAATGCTGAAACACCCAAGTTGATGGGTCCATAATAAATATAAAAAATTGTATGTGAAGTTCCAAAGTTTGAATGTTAATTTAAAAATATATTATCAGGTCGATTCTCAGTCTACCTTGGGCAGTGGTGTAGTGGTTCAAGTAACTGGTGAGCTATCCAATGCTGGTCAACCTATGCGTCGATTCACTCAAACATTTGTTTTGGCATCACAAAGTCCAAAAAAGTACTATGTTCATAATGATATCTTCCGTTATCAGGTATATATGAAAATAATTTCTTGTATATTGTTATTTATTAGCACTTTATTTAATTAGGATGAGATCATTTCCGATGAGGAGTGTGATGGAGATGGCAGATCAGAACCTGAAGAGGATATACATGAACGCCCGCCATTGAATGAACCACAGCCTCCCTTAGGCCAACCTATTGCTCCCGCCCCTGGTTTACCGCCATTCTATGGAGGCGCAGTGCCTCCTACTGGAGCTCCAGTCCCACCAATGGCCCAACCACCTACTGCTGCACCTCACCAAGCTCCTGTTCCAATACCACATGTTCTTCCTCCACAACAAGCTCAAATGGGACAGCCCCCACAACAAGCTACACTTAATGGACATCCGGAAGATTTGGGCGTTTTACCAGGTAAAATATATACGTTCTACAACCAATAAATATTAGTGGTAGATATTAATTGAACTATTTAAATAGGTCAACCCTTGAGTGGACATATTCCACCTGTTCAACAACCCTTAATGCAAACGCAACAGCCAAGTATGGCGACACAACCGATAAATCCCGCAGTGCCGGTACCCATTGAAGAACCATCTCAAGAACCTGAGGAACAAGTTGACGAACCACTCGATGGAGGTTATGCAGACGTAGCTGAAATCGAACCAGAACAGGATGTCCCGCAAGAGCCAGCTTCCAACGAGCCTAAAACTTATGCCAACCTTTTGAAGTCAGTTTCGTCGGGACCCACTCAACCAGCCTACTCTGTGAATTCGTATCGTCCACAATCACCACCCACTATGACTAATCGAGGACCTGTTCCTACGAATGGTACTTCAAGACCAGGTGGCCCACGTCCTGCTGGCGGCCAGCCACCTAGAAGCGGCCCTCCACAGAATAGAGGACCCAGAACAGCAGACGATGGTAATGTGTTTTTATTAATTGTTGTTATGAGACATTAAAATGAATCTGTTTATATAGATGATAGGCGCAGGTCGCAGTCGTCGACATTTGGTCCAGCTTCTGATGCTCATCAGCTGTTTCTAGGTAATTTGCCGCACGCAGCTACAGAAGAGGAACTTCGTGAAATATTCAGTGAATTTGGACCCATTGTGGATTTGAAGGTGCATAGCAAGCAAGCTCCTGCTGGAGCTAAGCCTGGTCAAGGCGGTAGGGCTCCACCAAATTATGGGTTCATAACCTATGAGAATTCACAAAGCATAACAAATTGTCTAGCTGCTAAGGTATAAAATGTGTATAATTATTAAGCAAAAAATCATAGTAATTAGGTGTAAATCCATATTGGATATATTCATTCACATGTATATTATTTTATATTTCAGCCTATTTTCTACCCAAAAAATTCGAATGCAACTATGTTGAACGTTGAGGAGAAGAAGAACAAGGAACGGGACGGCGGTAGACCGCCATATGGCGGTAATAGCGGTGGTCGACCGGGGCAGGATAACAGTAGACCTGGTGGTGGCAGAGGTGACATGCAGAGAAGAAGCCTGGGGTCTGGTGGACCAAGGGGCGGTCAACAAGGTGGCCCAGGCGATCGAAACCGTAGCCAGGGTGATCGCGTCGGATACAACAGAAGCGGAGGTCCGGCGAACCGCGGCGGTTCCAACAACACCTACCGCCGTTAGGTGGTTGTAGCCGAGGCTCCCTTTGTCCCTGTACAAGTATACATAGACACTCAAAGCGTTCGTTTACTAGAGTGCGTCCTATTTCGCAGGCGCCCGATAGCGGTATCACCTATTGTTAGGGAGTTCAATCTGCAAACTTTTTGATGCTCTGTTCTTGTCGTTGTCAATCCCTAGGAGTCTTTATTACCAGCAACACTTAACAGGAAAAATATAACATAATTCACGAGACCTTTTCTACCTCAGATGCAGCGCATAATTTCTTTCTATTCATATTGATTCAAATTTTTTAAATTTTATTCCAACACAACAATTTCTCTCTTCAGTAACAACGAATCTACAGCTCCTACGTGATTGACACTAAGGATAGAGCATTCCTGGGTTTTGCAATTTTTTTTATAACGGAAATACGCAAGTTATATTGAAGTAATATCCGGTTTAGCCCTATCCTCCCCGCCATTTCCTCCCTATTTATACATTACTTAGAAGCCTTCAGTTTTTGTTGTAGGTTTTTTACCCCCAGGACCTATTTCCCCCCAACTTCCTTTCTCGCTATGTTCTGTTTTGTTTTGTGAACTTTTACTAAAAATTAATGATCGATAACTTGGATTTGACCAATACAGCAGCGCAGTCGCAATTGGAGATCTTCAGAGATCTACTGTGGCGCCTCCTGCTGTGCAACAAATAGTTGAGTCTCAGTTTCGGCCAAGTTTCCCTTTTATAATAATTGCTATATTATTATAAAATATATATATAAAGATTTTTTCAATTAAGTGATTAAGTGAGTGCCAATAAGGTGGACATTTTTAAAGCCGGATTATGTTTGTTTCTATTGTAGGCTCGATTGATGGGAGATCAATGGAAGATAGAAAAAGCACTTATAATATTTTAGATGTGTGTTTGGTTGACAACTTTGATAAATTTTCTACCGATTTTGATTTTTTTTGTTCTAGCGAAATAATCCATTAAGACCTATTTTGTCAGGGCCTTCTCAGATTCTTCACTTAATCGCGTTAGAAAATCTACTTGACAAAATAAATTTCCTATCAATACTCGGATCAATCAAAGTTGCCAACTGTATTGAGTATTTTGTTTTTATTTTGGTCTCAAATTATAACGATAATCAGACTGCAAAACCTTTTACAATAGACTTCTGTTCTCTAACTTATATATCAGTTTAAAATAAATGTTTATTTTACACAATGTCCGTGTTTTATTTCGGTTCTCAGTTGTCACATTCTATCGTTCATGTCTGGCATATTAAAATTTTGAGTCATAGTTTTTCGATATAATTTGGGACCAAAACATCTTATAACGTATATGTGAAAAGAAAAATGTGACTGGATAATTTAGGCCTTTTACAAAACCTAGAATAAATAGCATTTTTTTCTAATATTTTCATATCGGGAAAAGTATTTCTTTTGTATATATATGTATACTTACATAAACTTGTGTTTGATATAGCTATGGTTATCTTAACGAATATAATCAAGAAGAGTAAATAAAACTGTAGCATTTCACTGCAGCCCGAGTTCGTTTTCTAACGAAACGAATTGGATCCGAGATGCAAACAATAATCGTAATAATAAATTCATTATATAGTACAAAAATACCTCAGTTATCGAAAAAACTTTTAAGGAAAACGTATTCTTGTATTTTTTCAGTTAGTTTGCGATACGAAAATAATTGAAATACTTCTTGATTAGATGTAGGTTTTTTCCTGTTTATAAAAATATTTCATTTTTTTTAATCTGTGATTTTTTAATACAGTTGTGTTAGTTGTACTTAGCAGTCTAATCTAAATAAAATTAATAGTTTTTTTAGGACATTCTGTTTTATTATTTATGACCCGCTCCCTGTAGTTTCAAGACAATAAGTTTAGTTTTTTGTAGCTCATTGTATGTTTTTTTAAAATTTAGGACCTGAGCATTTAAAAGACTCACAATGTTACTCAATTTAAGTAACGATATATTAGGCTTGCATGTATTTTTGATCGATTTTCACTTTAAAAAGCACTTATCGAGGAACAGTTTAATAATATATTTTGCTCCAATTTTTTCCAATCTTGCCATATCTGGCAATATGACGATGCAGTGTCGAAAGGACGGTGTCGGTTTGCCGGTGATCGCACTTTTTCAGCAAGTTGTTTTTGTTGCAAGAGGATGACTTTGCTTCTGTTCCGATGACTCGCTTTTGCTGCAACAATGCACTGTTAAACAGCAACGGTTTAATTTGCTTTTAGCAGCTTGTAATATACTACAACTTGCTGATTCTATCATATCTACAGCAAGACTTGGATTGCCATGGACATTCCGTTTCGATATCTCTTGGTGCGGTGGCCATATTTTCTCATTTTGAATCCTTTCAATCCCAAGTAAACGCCTGGAAACATTTGATTCATCAACTGCTGAGTTGCCTAAAAGTTCTTTGAGTGTTTTAGATTAGTTTTTGTCCAATAAGTTTTGCACTTCATTGTCTGAACATTTTCTGTTCTCCATAATGTTGTTTATTATTGAATTGCCACATTTAAATTATTGGAATGAAGATCGACAATTAACGACCAACATAATAATACGTTTCTAGTGCTTGATGGACTTCGGCAGTAGATTTCAAGTCAAACAACGAAAGGAATGAGTGTCTAAAGTGCCGGCAATTTTCGCCTGATTTTGCGGCGTTGCCATTTACAAGCGATCGAGAGGTATAGTCTATCCAATAGCCAATGCACGTCATCAAAATGTATAACGTTAGCACATCGCAATGTTGCCACATTAACTTAGAATTTTGATTTACAACATTTTCCGTCTAATTATTATCACTAGTGTTTTAGTTTTGTCTTGACTAACTCAGTTACGTGTTCCGACGCATCAGACAGCATTTTTTTTAACTAGGAGACTTTGACTAGTAAAATGAGAATGAAAAATTCGCTCCAAGTTTAAAACGAATTTTACAAGATTTACAGACTGCTTAGGTTATATATATATATGACGTCATCTATGACATTCATTACCTGTTTTATCCGAAGGACTATATAATCCAAGGAGCTATTCATTCAATTTTAATTTTGTAATGTGGATTCAATTCTACATCAAAATCATTATATTTTACCGGAAGTAAAATTTCAGATAAATATAACTCGATCATCTTTATGTGATTATACCTCATCAAAATTCATTCCACAATATTAAAATTGGACTAGAAACATTGAATTTGAATCGCTTGATTATTTTGAGGTATAGAAAGATAACATTGAAGGAATAACTGATCTGCATTTATTAAAATTGCGGGTTCTTATTTTGGTAAAAATATTATCACCTCTATACCGACTGACATAAAACAGACAGAAAAGGGAGGGGAATGTGAAATATAATACATTAAATCAAATAGCAACATGATTGTAGCCAAACTAGCAGCTAAAATTTCAGTGGATGTTATATTTGGCAAAATCTGAGATAATTTAGGCATTGGCAATTTGGAAAGATAAGTCTATATTGACTTTTAAATATATTCAGCAATCAAATCCATTAAATAGCACAGGTACAAGGCATAAAAATGATGTTACAAGTGTTCAAGCACGGGTAAATGAGTCCAAAAAGAAAATGTTTACAGGGATAGAATTGATTTTTCCTTGTTTAACAGTTCAATAGAAGATGATAAGAGATTAGACAATGCGCTCATTAAAGTTAAATGGTAAATAATAAATTTGATTGTGGATTAGACCTAAGGGGGACACCACATAAAAAAAAGTGCGCCTAGAACTCTACCTCATGGGTGGTGTGGAAAAGAGTTTATCGCATATTTTTTTATAGAAGTATAACTTTTATATATTGATAAATACATTATACTTGTTATCTTACATATTGTTTTATTATCTTTTTTCCTTTTAAACTTAAATATATTTATAAAAAGTTCTTTTCTAAATATATTCTCTTTCTTTTCTTTTCTTCTTCTTTCTTTTATAAAAGTTTATTATATTATAGAAAATTAAAATTGTACTGAAAGGTTAACTTGAGCTTCAACAGAATTTTTGTATATATGAATTCAGATATAAGTATTATTTACGAGAACTGATAATGTCGCGTGCGATGCGTTTTAAGAATTAGTCTTGTATATTATATGTTATTATGTATATTCTTGTTATATAAGAGGTATGTTTAGCGAATACGTTGGTTCAAGATGATTAATTGTTGTTAAAAAACGATAAACTCAAATATTTTAACCGTGTATTATTTATAAAATCGTGTATAGTAATATAGTTTTACGGCATTGTTTGTTTGATAGTACTTTGCTTCTTTTTTCTATATGGTATTATCGTGTTAGAATTTCATCTAAAACTAAAACTATCTATCTATACCCGATACTATAAATTTTTGTATTACAACAAATATTGATACAAAATTGTGCAGAATCATGTTTCGATCTTTCTTCTAATCTTTCACCAGTAATAGTAACAGTTTCTTCAAAAATTACCATCAACGATAAACCCCCTTCTCTGTGCAATAATAGAGAGAAATAATTAATGAATAATAGAGCAATAATAGAGAAAGAATGCAATAATTTTAGAGAAAACTTAGACCGAAACATCTTTCTAAATTTAAAATTACGAACTGAAATTGATATGGAAACAGCAGCAATTAACATTACAAAAAATATACAGGAGGCAGCATATTCCGTGACACCTAACAGTGAAACATTTCCAAGAAAAAACACGCATATATCATGTACGATTCAGAAAAAGATAGCAGAAAAAAGAAAGCTACGATGGAATTGGCAACAGCTAAGAACTGAAGAGAATAAAGAACATTTAATAAGGCAATACAAGAGCTGAAAGAGCTGATCCAAAGTGAACAAAACCAAGGCAGTCAAGAATACTTTACACAACACAATTAAACACAAGAACACACACTTACACAAGAACATTTTACACCAACTGGGACTACAGACTATTCATTGTGGAAAGCAACAAAAAGCTTAAGAGACCCCAGCAGCTTAACCCACCTATTAAAACATGAATAGCCTAGGTGATTTGACAAATATTCTAACTAAACAACAACAAAAAGTTATTGTCCCCGCTGGGAATCGAACCCGCGACCTTCGTTTGCGAGCTAAACTCTTTAACTATAACACTAAGTAGATGTTAACAACATTTTTACACGGTCTTATATGATATAGTTAGTGCTTAGAAAGCAATCTGAATGGTTTTTGCAGTGAACGACTTTCCGATTTTCCATCACATCTGCTCAGCAGTAACATTATAAACAAATATATGATTATTTTAAATAAAAAAAACGTGTCTAAAATTATACTTGTACGTGTCTTTTAAATTTGAGCGTTTCCCCCGATCGATTTTTGGTGATGCCTTCACCATTTTACTTATTTTGAGTTAGTATGAAATCTATTTATCTTGTTTATGGACCACAAATCTTGTTATTTGTTGTCAAATTATAATCTTCTGTGTAGGTGGGTCACTTATAAAGTTTTTCATAAATTAATTGAGCCGGCACAGTGGTCAAGGCGGCAGGTCTTTTCCCTCCTACTGTTACTATTGTTGTCGCGGGTTCGAATCCTGCTGGGGCATGGTGGTAAATTTATGTTTGGGGTTGTTTATAATTGTGAGTGTTCAAAAGGTAAAAGTCGAAAATCCGACAAGGAAAATGACCCAAGTCACGCAAGTAACCGGGCCGGGTCTTCTGAAATAGTTTCTAAATTAGTTATTCGCCAGTCGGTACGTCTAATGACGTGAACCGTGGTTCGGAGTGGGGATGCCGAAAAATATTGTATTAATAAACCTTTGAAAACGGTATATAATATTTGTAATTGGTACTTAATTGTTAAAACTATCGCTACTTTATGTTTAGAGAATATTTAATTTTTTTGGGTCGATAAAGTAAATATCGATATATCTTTTGTAAAATATCTGATATATTTTCTGTTTATTGCAAAAAGCGATATTTTGTTTCTCCGATATATCGAGAATTAAAAAAAATCGATAAATTAAAATATCGATATTTATCTTGACGGCCGACATCCCTAATTCGGAGCCCAATTTAAACACTAGAAGGCCCAGTCCAGATAAGTCCTAATTGGTAAAAAGGAGATTTTAAAATAACGTAATTAGATAACAACAAAAATATTGGTAGAAACCTGATATATACATTTAATGCCTTTTTTATGGTTATTATTGACTGAATCGTGACTAATTATAATTATATTGTACTTACTCGTATAAACACTTATTCGAATGCGAATTCGGAAAATGAATATGTTAATTATATATTTGGGTAGGTGTTATAAAACCATGGCCTCTAAATTTGTCAACTTTGGTATTTGATTATCGAATCATTTATTAAATTAAACTAACTTGAAGTATTGAGTGTCACGACAATTACGATGAAAGTTTTTTTTTAAATTTAATATAAGGTTGGTTATAATTTTTGATAAAGTTATTGAAACTGCAGTTATAAATATCTTAATTTTAAAGGGATTGTTGGTTTGGTAATAATATAATAATAAAAATACAGTAGTTCAAAATAATAAAAATACAATGAAGCCATTTTCGTTAATAGTTTTTAGAAGTGTTCTGATGATCTGATGTTTATATTGTAACAGTCAATACTCTTTTGCATGCGGTTGAACCAATATTCGTAACACATTTTCTAATTTGATTGGGGTACCTCCAAAAAAATGTTTTTTGAATGCATCATGTTATGGTGAGTACAGAGTTGAACGAAGCGAACGTTCGGGGTTTCATAATGGCATGCCAAAATAAGGTGAATTATTTTTCGACGGTACTTGTAGTGTTCTTTTCCTAAAAAGCAATGTTTATTGCTAAAATAATATGTATCGTCTAATCGTTTTTAAAAGAGTACGAAATTGTTGTAAGTATTAAATAAAATTAGTTGGCAAGCTTAATATTTTCATGTTGTTAATAATTACTTTATATGAGATTATTATTAAACATCTCACAAACAACTCTCACCAGTTGTGTAATACTTTTTCCATATTATTTCACAAAATTTGGACTATGGAAAGTATCAATATATTTAATTCCCTTCAATATAAGATAAGAGAAACAATTGATTATTTTGACACGTTTTTTTGTAATTACTATTTATAAAATAGAAATCAAAGTTATATTATCTGAGATATCACGATAAGATTCCTGTAAGTAAAATATAAATATTTGAATTTTTCGTGTATTTTATGAGATTTTTATATAATTATATGTATTATTATTAATCATTAATATATATAAAATACATATTTATCATTCAAAGCCGTCATTATAGTAATAATGAAATTACAAGGAAAAACAGGGTTATTTTCTCGAAATCAAAACATATGTCATTTATAATTCCGCCAATTTTTCGCACGTTAGCTCAAATTTGTTGGCCAGATCCGTGGCTCCTGGAACTACGTTCTGTTCGTCGCTAAGCGCTGAAAGTCATTGTGGCTAACAGTGGAATTAAGCAAAGTACACGTGCGGACTTTGAACCAATTTTGAAACCTGTTCATCTCGAATTTTCGCCGAATTCAGTTCTGCTCATGCGCATTTTCAATTTTCCCACGAAATTCGCCCCGAATGCTCAGGTCTGTACCCACCATTAAAGTAAATATTTCTTCTTTAGTTAAAAGACAGAATCTGTGTTAAGTACAATAATGAAGTGTTACTAGTTTCTAGAGACTTTCGAGTTATGTTGTTCTGAGATATATATAAGTGTTAGTCAAGAAAAAAACCACGTTGTTGTGGTTGTTATTGTATATAGATATTTCATTAGTTCGTTTATATATAGAGTCCCCAACTGTTTAGATAGGTGTATTAAATAAAGCTATTTGTTAAAAGTAACCTCAGTATATCAATTAATAACTGTAAAATCTCAACACATCAACGTCCAGCTAGTACCAAATGGACCTTTGCTGATATTACTTTAGGGAAATTTCAATTTTGCGGGTGACAGAGACGCTGGGTTACGACTCGGATTGCTTTTAATCAGCTTTGAATATTGTAAGGTGCCAAGGGAGAACCTCACATTAATGCGTGACTCGAGATGGGCGTTCACCTTCCTCATAAACCATGGGACAAAGAGTAACGCACGGGCTTCTTAGGACTGGACTACCTGAAGTTGTGGAAGTTGTCTCTCGGACACGACTTATGCCACATCTGTACTCCATAAAGGCAGACTGATTGAACCAACATTTAATACAGGGTGAATTTCTGTACGTTTGAGATTTTGGTTTTTCTGCAAAGTAGTGGAAATAGATGGCTATACACATCACTTCCTTTGCAGATGGCGTGTTGAACTTAAACCTACTAGATATGTGAATTTCTGGAGCCAGGGGATAGGGACTTTATTTTAATTGTTACCCTTTTATATCTGTTAAATAGTTATTCGAGACAAAATACAACGACCTCTACTAGTTATTTGTCTTTTTTTACTAGGTATCTAGGAATGGACTCTTTTATCCATATAACATCCCATCTCATTTTAAATCTATCTAATTAACATTATACATTTTTTTAGTCGGTTCTTAAGCCGCCAAACGTGCATATATGTACTTGCCTTCTAATGAATTAATTCCATGCCGCTGGGTTGCTTTTATGAAACATTATGAACCCATTAACATTTTCTAGTTAATGATTACCACCCCAGTCGGCATCTCTAATTTCTTCAAGTCCACTATCGTTTTACATGAACATTAGTATATAGTTCTTGGTACCTTTTGGGTTTTAAAATATTCTTTTTCCAACTTTCTATGCGCTTTCCATTTGCATATACAAATATCTGTTTCAATATTAAGTACAATATCTCGTCTTATTGCTTCCATCGGTGTTGTTTTATTCCATATTGGAATCCTTGAGTGACTTTTAAATTATTTATTTTCATTCTAAGAAACCGTTCTACTCCTGTTATACTTCACAAATATTTTCCATTCATTTGCTTGTCTTTCGGGCCCTGTTATTAATACATTATCAAGGAATATTAATAAATGACCATTATCTTAACCTCGAAATTTACCTCGATACCCCTACAATCTTCTCAAGCCCTTAGAACTCACCTTCTTCCCATTTAAACTAAAAAACTGGGCCCATAACCTGTTACTAATTACTTTTATAACGCAATTAATAACACCACTTTTGGCTTTGGAAAAAGGGAGAACCTTTATTTGCATTGCTGCCCTTTTATATTTTTTGAACAGCCGCTCAAGACAAACAACAACACCTTCTACTAGTTGTTCGTTTTCGTTTCCTACATATTAGAATGGGCTTTTTTATCGATATGAAATAGATATTGAACATTTACTTATACATATACATATTTTTGACAACATTTTCCTGATCACTGTTCATAAATATGATAAAGTTTCGTTGATATAATGTTGAATATATTCCATCAACGTACATGTGTTTGTGGGACTGTGGGTGTGGACCTTTGCTATGACATAACTCCATAAAAATAAATCAAGTGGTGTTAAATCATATGATTTTTGAGGGCCGAAATACTACAGGTCAATAATTGAATAGTATAACGAGTTGTATGATATATAGCACATTTTTATAAAAATCAGATGTGGTGTAAATCAATATTATCCAGTTTTGTCGTTTTCTCACAATTTCAGTAATCAACAAACCTATCAATGTAAAAGTATGACATATATAGCTTAGGATGAGATTGTTGAAATTTCAATTCAACCTGCTTTCTTCGCTGTTTCGTGAATTGTGGTCATAAGACTCCGGTTTTTATATCAATTGAAACTTTGTGAGCATATGATATAGATCTTTAGTGAGTATGGTTTGTAGAGAGCTTTTTTGAAATTCCCAATGCAATTCTTGTTGACGCCGAATCGATATTCCTGGATTAAACCGTCTTACATGCTACTACAATATTAACATTTAATCAGCCTTATGTTACTTGAGAGAGGTCTGATTAACACACTTAATCCGAATCGGCAAAATATCTCAGCGTCCATCGTGATGGTGGGTAAAATTAAAAACATAATGTCAGAAAAAAAGCAAAGCAGATCAGGCTCAAAATTAAAGAACTGTGAGAAGACACTCCCAACTTGATTAACTACTAAACAGATTAATTTATCAGTCAATTATAGAATCTTTTTGGACCTATGGGGTGCAAATATGGGTTTGTACTAAAACATCAAACCAAACCAAACGTAACCAACGAATTTAAATAATTGTAAATTAAGATTGTACTAAACGCATTTTAGTACGACGACCAGTGGAATTTGTCTCACCAGTATTCTATCTTTTCTTTCTTACTCGTGAGAGTGAACTTTTCATTATTTTTGAAATATCATCCATATGCTATTGGTTATCTTGGACTTCTCTATGTTTATTAACCCTAAACTGCCAGCTGTCAAAATGTTTTCTTTTTGGTTGAAATTTAAATCTTGAGTAAATTTTGAAACGGCCTATATAATGAAATATAATCTGAATGGAATAAGAACTGATGAAATAAAACATCTTACCATAATATGTGAATGTTATGTTTCTAATTATAATTGTTTGATTTGATGAATAATTTTTATAGCGGTTTACATATCATTTAAATTCATTTTACGATTTTAATCGTACATTACTTGAAATCAATAGAATCAATACATATAATTAGAAAAGTATATCGCGGAGATACTGTGCCTAACGAAGACAACTTTCAATTATTAGGTGCTTACATATAAAATAATAATTTTTCAAAAAGCATTGCCGTCAAAAGTTAGTATTTACATCACATATACATTAATCAATGTATTAAAAAAACACTTTCAATAAATTTTTAGAAAATACAACTTTCTGTAAAAAATATTTTTATTTGTTACAAATTCGCTCAAGGTGGTATTGTGATTATGTAAGTTATAAGTATTTCAAAGAAGATGACGTGGAGAGTGCCTTATCTATCACCTTTATTTTAACATTTTATCTTTAGATAGTATCACAAAAACTTCACGAAGATATCACGAATACAGTGAATTTGTAATAGCGAATATATTGTACAAGTAGAAATATAGAATATCGTTAAAGCGATTTGAAAATATGTTCAATCGAATAAATATAAATACGAAATGGAATGTATCAAAGATCAGTGAAACAGAAACGACGTTACGACAATAATAGGAAAGTGAAATTAGATGTTTGTCCAGATGACGAGTGTTGAAGTTATAGAGGCAAGTGAAAATTGATGCAGAATTCTGAAGGGCTTCTCAGGATAGTGAATGAGAGTGATGTTTAGTGACGGAAATGAACTGGAACATCAGGTCGAAAGCCGCTACAGTTGATCTGGACGTATGATGGTTTTAGTGAACAAAATTCAAAGTTGAATTGTCACGAAGCACATGTTGATGTTTTAAGGTCACAAAGATATTGGCAATGGTCACAAGGCGTTTAGGGTAGGTTAAATAATAACCGAGACCGAGACTGTCTGCTTGTTGTTTGAGCAGAGACGTCTGATGTTAGTTACTGAAGTTTTACACAGGGAGTTTTACTTGGAGGGCAATAATTGAGACAGATATTGTCTCGACGATACTGTGTGATTTTATTGTTCGTTCAATTTGTCTGTTCAGATTACGGAAACCGAAATAAAGAGCGATACTTTCTATTTGTGGAGTTCAGGATCATTGTTCGAGCTGATTGTTGGTCTTTTATAAATAATATGTTGCTGATTTGTTCAATTAACGTTAGTAAATTCGTCAGAAAATTAAAGATATCTGTAGTAATAGTTTCATTCGGTATAAGCAGGCAAATAAGCCAACCACAACTCTTAGAACGAGCGTAAGATTCCTGAAGAAGTTTAACAAAACGTGCAGTTTCCAAAGATACCCAAAATGAGGGACGTATATATAGTCGAAAGTAGAGCGAAAATTAATAAAAATGACAATAACATGCTTTGTACATCTAATACTCTCATCCTCTATTAGCTGGAGTAGCGCGAAAATGTTGATCACACAACCTCCTCCTCAGTATCTCCTCCCAAACTCTTTGGAATCTCATTTGTATCAACACCTTCTCAACATTTGACAGGAGACTTATATCTCGATAGTTCTTACACCGACAATTAAGATATAACGGAGCAACATTACCAGTAGCATTGGGAATTTTCGATTGAAATTGACTATCGACTGTTTCAGTCGCTATTTTTGGTTCGACTGGTTTTACTACTTCTTACTAGTGACTGTTTCAGACGCTATTTTCGGTCTATTACTATCGACTGTTTCAGTAATGTACTTTTAGTTACTATTTTCATTCGACTGATTTTTATTACATAGATTTATATGTAATATATTTGGTTTTATGTGTTTTTTTGTAGTTTGCTTGTAAATAACAATATACTTTCTTTTGGAACGCCGTTTTTCAAGATTATTAATGTAATAGAACAAAAATATTAAAATTGTGAATGATAAATAGTAAAATACTTTAGACCGTTTTTATGGAAATAATAGGTAATATTTTTTTGCTTAAATTTTTCTCTTCTTAGAAAGAAAACTCTTCTTTAGTATTGAAGAATTCATTTTCTTGGCTATTAAAAAATACAAGAAAATAATGATGGTCGGGGCACTTTTTGGTTAATATTTATTCTACCAGAAGATAAGACAAGAAATCTACTGCTCCAAGTAATTATCTCCGTCCTTACATCTCTCACAATTTTTAAAAGAGTATAAAGGAATTCGTACATCTTCGTCTGACATCATGAATGAAAAAAAAAACACAGTCGAGCCGTGCATTTGACTGAAAATGGTAATTACTAGTGTTGGGAACAATCGACTGAAATCGACTATCGACTGTTTAGTAATTGACTTTTTGTTTTTGATCTTTGGTTCGACTGTTTTTACTAGTAACTATTTTCGGTCCGACTGATTTTATTACTATTTACTATAGACTATTTCAGTCGTTTGCTTTTGGTTACTATTTTCGGTTGTACTAGTTTCATTCAACTGATTTTTAACGTTCTGGCCTTATCGTCCTAGCCGCGACCTTGAGAGTAATGCACCGAATTTATGCTTATATAGATTTATATGTAATATATGTGGTTTTATGTTATTTTTATTGTAAATTAATATAGCAGCATTTTGGAACGCTAGTATTCGAGGGCAAAAAAATTAAATGGTAAATGATAAAAAGTAAGATACTTTGGACTGGTATAATAGGTAATAATTTTTTGATAAACTTTAACGATTTTTTTTCAAGCCTCTTGTTTGTCGAATTTTGAAAATTAAAATTAGGTTCCAAAGGTTTTAGAAATTGCATCGATCCAAAAGATTTGAAGAATTTTTTACAGTAGCAGTTGTTAAATTTCTTTTAAAAATATTAACCGTAAAGAGATGAATAAAGTATATTAAATATTTGTAATAAATACTTTTTCTGATAGGAAAACTCTACTTTACTATTCAATAATTTATTTTGTTCGCTATTACGAAGAGCACCAAAATTTTTATTTGTTAATGAATGGACTATCTTAACAGAATGTGTTCAACTTTTAAAGTCTATTGAAATAATGACCACCGGGTTATCTGGAGAAAGATATCCCAACGATGTCTTTAATTATACGGTTAATAAGAGGACTTCAACATTCCATCAAATCCAGGATTTTAACAAGTGAATAGGGAAAAAATGACAAAATTGTCTATTAGATGTCATCAATAAAAGACTGGCAATTTTAGAAATTAATACGATATGCCATCCACATTTTTAGATCCTAGATTTAAAAAAGCAGGATTTGGTATTGCAAATAATGCTGAGGCGATACAAAAAGTTATCACAAAAGAGGTATCTTCCATTCTTCTTCCAACTTCAAAAAATACAAATATAGTTCCACAACTCGAAATTCAAGACAAAACTACTGACCACCAATGTATTGACATCTGGAGATATTTTGATAAAAAAATGGCTAGAATGAAAGAAGTAATTGCTCCAAGTACTGCAGCAACTTTACAGATTTAGCAGTATTTGGAAATTCCATTTATTGGGCGTTTAGAATACGCATTGGATTTTTGGCCCATAAAATAAACCCATAAAATGAAAATACCTGAATTATATCAGTTACACGTAAAATATTCCTCTATACCCGCAATATCTGTCCCATGGGAACGAGATTTTTCAAATTCTGAGCAAATAATTAACGATCGAAGAAATCGCATCACGGGAGAAAAGTTGAACATGATAATATTCACTATTGTACGATCATTTTTAAGTTCATCATGGATTAGATTTTTCAATGATTAGATATACGTTTACATTTTATTTAGTAGTTGTGGTTATTGGAATTCTTAGGTTTTAGGTTTTGTTTAAGTTGTATTGTACTGTATTTATTATGCTATGTTATTTAAAAATAACATTTAATGTATTAAAACACGATAAAATATTTGTGGTGTTATTATTCCATTACATTTTACACATCCACAGAGCATTCAGTATAAAAGTAATCCTACTTCCTTTAAAATTATATTATTTATTACATGATAATAGAAATTAGTAATTTTTTTTCCTTTTCTTTTTTAACGTTATCACGTGAATGAATAACTGCTCCAAGCATTTATCTCCGTCCTTTCCTATCTCACATTTTATACAAACAAGAATTCGTATATCTTCATCTGACATCAGGAACTGAAAAAAACAGTCGAACCGTGCATTTGATTGAAAATAGTAATTACAATTTTCAATCGCTATTTTTTTGACTATCGATTGTTTCGACTGTTTTCAGTCGATGGTTTCCAACGCTAGTAATTACTATAACGTTAGTTTTTTGACTATCGACTGTTTCGACTGTTTTGCGACTATTGACTGTTTCGACTACTTTTAGTCGATAGTTCCCAACGCTAATTACAAGCATTACATTTTAAAAGTGTTTAAAGGACAACAAAAGTAATAAATGTTGAACATTTCATTTAAAGCTTTTTATTATTAGCGTTTGTATACACTGAATAATCCAATATTATTAAATGGAAACTAAATGTAATTTTATGGTAAAAAAATGTCATAAACATTGAATTTAACATTTTACTTCTCACTCCCAACACATAGACACCGCGGATCAAAATACATGCAAACACTTTAATATGAACCTTATGGTCTGACTCCACTTGCAACATTTTATTCGAACGAAAACAGGAAACTGATGCATGTGCAGTGAATTTAGTAACCCTTAGCGTTTTTTTTTGCTCCGAATTGGTTAGAATCAAATGTTTAATGAAGCTTTATGAGGCAGACAACGCTGATCGACTGGTGCTAATAAATTTCTACTATTATTCTATTCCTCTGATTCTTGATGTATTAGAACATACAAGCTTTGCCAAATAAGTTGTTTTTACAATTTGTTTAAAATTTTAGGCGCATTTACACTTTTTATTATTATTTTTTAGTCTCCTTTACCAACTAGCCTTTATCTGAAATTGATCTGATGATGAACATGGGCTTAATGTAACCTATTTATCTAGCCTGATCACTAGCGTGCTTGGGATAGTTTTTCCTTTCCTGTGATTGATTTTGCATTTTGATCTATGGAAAATAGGGATGAAAAAATCGATATATCGGAGCATCACGCTACCCTACAAGTACTCCTAGATATGCAAAATATAGATATTTGCCTGATATCAGAAACCCATTTGACAAAAGAATCCTTTATAAAATTTAGAGGATATACATTTTATCATACCATACATCCAGCTAACACCGCAAGAGGAGGAAGTGCAATAATAATAAAAAAGAACATTTCCCACCATCAAGAACCCGGGCTCAGTATAGCAGAAAATCAGGTAACAGCAGTAACTATTACAAGGTTACAATAGCCGCAATTTATTTTCCTCCAAGATACAATAAAAAAAAGGAAAATTATTTGAATGTCCTAAGCAACGTGGGAGAAAAATTTATAATTGTAGGTGATTTCAATGCAAAAATACAAGACGGGGATCCAGAATGACAACAACTAAAGGCAAGGAACTGCATAAAGCAGCTGCTGAACTAAGATGTAGTTACATGTCAACTGGAAAACTAACCTATTGGCCGACTGATTAAGAGAAAACCCCGGACCTGTTAGATTTCTTCATAGTAAGAAACATAACATCCAACTATATAAAAGTCGAAGAAAATTTTATAAGAATATATAATAAGAATCGATATATATATATAATAAGAAAATATAATAAGAAAAGAAAGAAACCCAACGTTAACAAACAAGAGAACACACTGGGAAGGATTTGCTGAGTGAAGGAAATGGTAGCTGAAAAACGTAAACAGATCACCTGAAAATAAAAATAGTTTAAACAATATAACCCAAAGACTGAAAAGAGAAATAATGGAAATAAAAAATAAAACCATAAATGACAATCTGAGAAATTTAACAGATGATAAAGAAACTGATTACTCACTCTGGAAAGCCACAACATATTTAAAGCGCTCATGTCTACACAGTCCACCTATAAGAGACCTATGTCAGAATGGGGCACGTGACAATCACCAAAAAGCAGAAGCATTTGCTGAATATCTAGAAAAGCTTTCAAACCAAACGAAACTAATATTGAACATAATTTGCCGGACATAGAAGCTGAAAATTCGATGATTGAATTAGTCACGCCGAAAGAGTTAACCAAAGTTATTAAAACTGACATTAACCCCAGGAAATCACCAGGCTACGATTTAATAACAGGAGAATTACTGCAAAAACTACCAAGAAAGGGAATTATAAAACTCACCAACTTGATCAATAGAGCACTTAAAAATTAATTAAAAACATGTCCCATACATTTAGAAGATGGCGGAAATTATAACGATCCAAAAACCTGGGAAGTCAGCAAACAAAATAAAAGCCTATAGACCTATATCACTGCTACCAGTAATATCTAAGGCTTTTGAAAAACTTCTGTTGAAAAGAATAAAACCGATTATAGAGAGAAAAGACCTAATACCAACACACCAGTTTGGGTTTATTAACAAGCACTCAACAATTGACTAGTTCCACAGATTAGCAGATGTCATTGAAAAATCCTACGACAGTAAAAAAGTATGCTTAGCTATATTTTTAGATGGAGCACAAGCGCTCGATAAGGTTTGGCATGAAGGCCTTATTCATAAACTACATAAAATGCTATCAAAACAACACACCAATCTATTAAAATCATACATTATAACCAGAATGTTTAGAGTCAAACAAGAAGAAGCTTACTTTACAATAAAACAATCTAAAGCAGGTGTACCACAAGGAAGTGTACTGGGACTAATGCTTTATCTACTCAACGTTTGTGATATACCACAAACAGAAAATATTATGATGGCTACATTTGCTGATGATACTGCGATTATAGCTGTCGGAGACAATAGTGAAGAAGCCTCATGAAAATTACAACAGGCAAGTGACAATATACATAATTGGACACAAGCTTGGAAAATAAGAATTAGTGAAAGTAAATCTAGTGAAAAAAAACTGAAATTGAAATATAGGAAAATGTACTGGCTAATTGGAAGAAAATCACAATTATCAGTACATAATAAATTGCTATTATATAAGCAAATATTGAAACCTATATGGACATACGGAGTTCAATTATGGGAAATTTTTCAGAACAAAGTCCTGAGAGGTATTGTGGGTGAATCCAAATACTATAGGACTGATTCCCTTGACCTTCAGATATCCACAGTCAGTCAAGAAATCAAGAGAATTGCAAGGGGGCATGAGGAAAGACTCCATTCTCACACGAATATTGAAATATTACAACTATTGGGTACCACCAGAACAGGACACAGACTCAAAAGAATCAAACCATCTGATCTTGTGTAGTGTTGTGTAGTGAGGTGCATATATTAAAAAATTCAGCAGTGACATGTATAAACATTATTTCACCAGAGACTGAGATAGGGCCGATGGGTCCTCCTAGTACTTATTTGCCAAATTAAAATTAAATTAGACTACTTAAGCTAAATCTAAACTAAGATCAAACACTTACAAGTTCTTGTGGTGTCGTTCGCTTCAATCTTCTGATTTCGTCCGAGTTGTCCAGTAGCAATATTGCTTCTACGTTGCTTTATTTAATAAGTTTATTTCACGTTTTAAAGAAATCTTGGATAATTTCATAAATATGCTTGACTTCAAGATCATCACGTAGTTCTTCGTTTCTTACGTAGCGACTGTAAAATAATTTTCTTTAATTCTTGATCCTGCATAAAGGGTCAAAAATGTATTTGTAAAGTAATATAAAAATGTGGAAAATACAAAATAGATAAAACGGATGGCAGCGGTGTTACCTGGAGACGAGGCTTGATCAGTCGATGGTGGCACGTCTAAACCAAACGATGGTCGAGTACTGAATCATTCGAAATACTCTTCAATAACATCCCAGATAAACCTCTCGGGGTTGGCAGCTATTCGTTATCGGGTTCTAGTTGGCGCTGCTGGCACCCCGCCCGTGTTCAACATCTGGAATTATACTTTTGGGTATTTTGTAGACCGTTATTCCACTATGTAAAATTCGACATGCTTCAAGGTCGCTACACAACGTACCCAAAACAACGTTGTACGATTAATTACCAATGCTTATCGCTACGTAACCAACGAAGAGCTGCACGATGACCTCGAAATCAAATGGATACACGAAGTGATCCAAGATTTCGATTTAAAAAATGGAATAATTATAATCACGGCAACGTGAAAGCAATACAGCCAGTGGACAACACGCAGGAAATCAGAAGGTTGAAGCGAACCAAACCACTCGAAATTATTTAGTATTCTTAACATTAGCTTAAGTAGATTAGTTTTATTTGAATTTGGGAAATACATACTGATGTATTAATCCCGTACTCGCCTTGCTTGTGTATTAACGCAACTACAACAGAACAGTAGTCAGAATTGCAGTTATCTTTGCGCTTTAAATAATTATGAAAAATACTTCATAAATAAAAGAGTTCTATAAATAGAGATGCTGTGGCTTATGAATTGCATAATCATTTAAAAATAAATTACATCATATGCGCTCTGTAAAATCAATTGACCGCTGAACATTTGGATTTTAAATTAAAACGTATCCCCTATTAGGTCATCCATGGACATAATCATTGGCGTATCGACAGAATTCGACCAAATAAAAAAAACAATGCTTCTTTAACGCATGTTTAACATCAAATTAATAGAAATCCCTGAAAACTAATTTGTAATTTCCGTCGAACAGAAACCTGATGCGAAGTTGACATTACAATATGAACATTTTTCCTTTCGAATCTGCTGAAATTGCGTTAGCACGACTGGAAGTTAACTTGATACATTTCTGTAACAGTTTTTAATCGGCTGAAATAAATCTTTCTCAATGTTCGTTTTCTTCGTTGCGTCCTGTTTTCAGCGAGAGTGACAAGGAGGGAGATTCCCTGACTGCTGAGACCATAACAAACCAATAAGCGTGGGGTCATGTAACTTCACAACGTTGCCGCATATATCCAAAGTCGTGTGTCCAAAGACATTTTCTATTTTATGTTTCTATTTTATGTTTGATTGTTTTTATGTTTTTTGAATTGATATTGCGAATATGTTAAAATAGATATCGAAGAAAGATTTGAGGAATTTCCCAAAAAAATCAAATGAATGAAATAACCAAAACTATCTAGGCAGTTAAAATTATGTATCAGTTCTATTATTTTTAGTATATGTTTAAATTTTTTAGAGTGGTATGTTTAAATATATTTTTTATTTTAAGCATTATTTATTTTTTGTGAATTTATTTTATCACGATATTTTAAAAGACGTTGGCAAAATGGGATTAGATGAAATTTTATTAAAAAATAAAATGAATAAAATATGCAAAAATATATGGGCTATCCATAAAGTAATATATTTTAATAAATATATAAATTTTAAAGAGTCGTATGTTTAAAGATAATTTCTATTTTAAGGATTTTTTTGTCAATTGGTGTTTTGACTACGTTGAAATAGACGTTGAGGTATTTTCATTAAAAGAATTGAATGAAATAAACAAAATGTACTATACAATACTATTTTTCAATAATTATTTAAATTTTAAAGGTTTCGTACAAACTTTTTTCAGTGAATGTTATTGGGGCTGTTTTAGTTTGTCTTATATTTTATGTTTCCGAGAATCTTTACGCTATAAACAAATTGTTATTTAATAAAGGTCTAGAATTTTCGAAGATTTTGATCTTCCTGCTGTATCCCGATTTCTACCGCGGAGAATTGGCATTGCCGCAAAATGTAAAAGCAAACGCTTTTTGTTTAAGCTGATGCTGATCTCAGTCCGAGATTTGACTTTGTGGTTGCTGGTGTTGGGATCTGAGAGCTTTGCGGTGAGTGATAGGTTTTGAGCTTTAATGCCAATTTGTTTTTGTAATTATAGTTTGATATGTTTTATAGTTTTGTTCTTTTTGGAGTTTATTAATGTACTTTTGGTGTAAATATTTTACTTGCTTCAATTAATTTTGAATTGATCGTGTTTGCCTTTTTTAGACAGACTGACCATATATATTAATTAATCTGTTTAATAAAACTCAGCCGTCGCGTATACTTCCAATGTGTTTTCTATAGGTGCAGATGTTATAAACAGTCTGTCTCGTCAATGTAAACATTTAATATTACATATTGGGGCCAAATTACTTTGTAAGACTGCTGTCTCCAACGGAATTTTTCGTTTTAATAAAATAACTTCGCATAAGCTAAAAATTCTTTTTACGGTCTTCGCATAAGCTAAAAATTCTTTTTACGGTCAGTCTATCGAGGAGAAAAAAAGAGCCGATAAACTTTTTTGACCCTGTTGACAAAATTTCGTCCGATAAGGAACTTGATTGAGGTCACCTAAATTCAGATGTCCATTTGTTTATACCGACGACTTTCGGTTTTGCAGATACGCGGAGAAAATGTGTTGCATATGTGTATGTATGTTATGTAGCAAGGTCGTCTGTCGATTCAGTTTGCTAACAGTTTATCGGGAACAACTTCCTGCTGATGACACAATGGATGGGTTTGCGATAAAAAATATGTTCGTTTTTTTCTTATATTGGGACAGCTGAATACTGAGATATTTGATACGTTTTAGTAATGTTATTTTTTTCGATATGATTTAAAAAAAATTACCCGTATTAGTATCAGTGTTATTACCCTTGGTGGTCTTGATAATTAATATATATGGCATGTAGAAAACCACTTTATTAAGTTATTTTCTTTGCAGAATTCATTATTCATTCTGAAGTCTATATATGTCCATTGATCAAATCGGATGACGTTAAAGGTTTTAGGCTACGCGCTCCACTCTTATATCAAACATTTAGTTGAAAACAAGCACATTGGGGGTACTAACACCCTTCCTATACAAGTACACACTACTTGTACAAAGAAAACAAGCACTCTAAAATCTAATTCTTATGTTTTTTAAAAGGATATTGCGCTGTATCACACTTTAGATTTTGTATTGTATTAGAGATATTTTATGGAACATCAACAATCATACCCGCAATAGTTTATTTTGGAACCGTTGAATGATAAATACATCTTGACTTGACTTGCTAGCAGTACCTCATAGTTGAATTCCATATTCCATTGAGGATTTGCGTCCGATAAGTCAATATATTTTATATAATTTAAGTAAAAGTTGCTTTGGTTTTGCAAGTATGCCTTGGTATTGCTCTACCTGTAGGAGTTGACAGTTATTGACGTTCACTGGTGGGTATGGTCTTCCACGCAGGATAAAAGTTATATGTGTCGATTTGGTAGGCAATGTTTTCAACAATTGTATTTTAATTAGTGTGTATAGACTAAGACTTCCGACTGTCGTTTGTATATGTTGCCATAGTAGTGGTTTCTGTAGTTCAGCTATATAGGAGTTACAATATCGGACCTAATACACTACCGTACGTAATTTAGTGTTCATCATCTTGTCTTATGATAAGATGTCTATCTGTGAGATAAGGTTTTAGTAACTGAAAGTGAGGATGAGGAAGTTTTCGATACCTCTTCAGTCGACGAAAATTTCTTCCCAGCGAGCATTCTTTTGAGATCTGAGAACAGGAAATAGTAGCTGGGGGCCAGATCTGGAGAATATGGTGGATCAGGAAAGAATTCGAAGCCTAATTCATGAATTTTTGCCACCGTTTTCACTGACTTGTGACACGTTGCATTGTCTTAGTGAAGCAGCACTTCCTTTTTCTTCAAATGTGGCCGTTTTTCGGCGATTTCGCCCTTCAAATGGTCCAATAACGCTATGTAATATTCGCTGTTGATGGTCCTTCCTTTTTCAAGGTAGTCAATGAAAATTATACCATGCGCATCCCAAAATACAGACGCCATAAACTTGGCAGCCGACTGTTGCGTTTTCCCACGCTTTGGAGCGGTTTCATCACGTGCAGTTTATTCGGATGACTGTCGATTGGACTTCGGAGTGAAATGATGGAGCCATTTTTCACTCATTGTCACATATCGACGCAAAAACTCGGGTTTATTATGCTTGACCATCTTCAAACACTGCTCCGAATTATCAACTCGTCGTTGTTTTTGGTTAAAAGTGAGCTCGCGCGGGACCCACTTTGCACAGAGCTTTCTGATACCCAAATATTCGTGAATGATGTGATGTGTACGTTCAGTTGATATCTTTAGTGTCTGCTATTTCGTTCCTTTCATTTTGTGGATTTTTTAAATTTTTTTGTCTGTAACAACCTCTTTTGGGCATCCACTGCATTCATCGTCTTCGGTGCTCATTTCACCATGTCTAAACTTAACATACTAATCCTCGATGGTTGACTCTCCTGGGGCAGTGTCCGGAAACTTGGCATCAAGCCAACTTTTTGCTTCAACTGTATTTTTTCCCTTCAAAAAGCAATATTTTATCAATACGCGAAATTCCTTTTTATCAATTTTTTTCACAATAACAAAAGTTGCTTGACTCAAAATGCTATAATTCACAAACTAATGATCCGACAGCTGTCAAATTTATACACGCATCCTTTGAGGGTTCGGTATAACTAAAAAACATATGGATTTAATTCTAGTAGCGTCATCTATATGTCAGGCCGGGGACTTTTCAATTGACTTGTTAGATGTGTTATTTTATGTAGAGAAATGTTATTGAGACATGATATTCTTTACTAGTTGTTTACATTGGTACTTCCTCTCAAATCTCAAAATACATGGAAGTAGCTAATAATTAACTAGTGTGCGAAAAAGAACAAACAGTAAAAATAAGCAGAGTTAAGAAACCAATGAACTTGTTATTGAACTTCCAATATTTCTTGTTTATACTTTACAAAAATATCATATCTGTACTCTGTACTAACTCAAATAAAAGGATAACTGATATTTCTTTCAGATCTATTAAAAACCAGTTTATAATAATATCCCAGGCACTAAACTCTTCCCAAAGCAGTATATAATTCATTCATCTAGCCCTTTCTTCAAATCCGATTTTCAATTTTACTTTGTTTATTAATCTCGACAAGAGTGCGTTTATGTACCTCTTCGAGTAAAAGTTCTTCGATAAATAGGTTTTTCAATTGATATCATCACGTGCATTAACGGAATCACCGGTAGTGTGGGAATTTGCATGCTACATCACGTCTTCATCCATCCTAAAAATTAACCTTCCTTAATTTATATGGATATAGCTTGACGTATACAAATACGTAAACAAGGACAATATAAATACACGGTAAAAGTTTCCTTAGCAGTTCTCTCGTTGCTCCTAGAAAAAAATAGACGATATTCAAAGGCTACTGAAGACATCAAAGTTATATTGGAACTATACAGTCTCAGTCTCAGAGCGCTCCTTAACATCAAAGCTAAAAGGGTTGAGCTGAAGTTGTACAAGACCCGCTGTAAGTGTGGGAAAGTGTACATACGAAAAATTGGGAGAATGATCAGTAACGGTTAAAAGAATATCAACGATCTGGTATCGACACAGTTTAATACAGTCGCAGATTTAACCACTTAACAGGGCTATTTTGAGAAAATAAAATATCGAGAGAGTTTTGAGATTCACAAGCACCGAAATACTCCCATTAACCCTACCGTGTTTCTGGTTTTTAAATTATTCAACAGGTCATAAAAAACCAGAGTTCTTATCGATTGTTCAGTCAGCTGTCACGTGCTTGGTTAGATAGGATAAACTGATTAGGAGAACTTTACTATCAGAGCCCGCTCCGAAGATGTATACGATGATTTGGTAATATCGAGTTGATTCATCGAGTCTATCAAGTATATATATCGATATTTTAATGAACATTATATAACCCTTTGTATATTTCTATATAGCTAACAAAAACATCTGGGCACAAAGCGCAATTAAATTATTTTAATGTGTTACGTTACGTAATGTTATAAAACGGTAGAATGCAAAATAGTCGTGCATTAGATGCTGTTTTAATAGTCAAAAATATTGTTGGTTGCAATGTAAAATCAAGTCATTAAACTAGTACCGTTGACAAAAAATAGCAAGTGGATTTTTTCCCTTTAGATTGAGAGAACCTGTAATGAATGTATTATTATGATTTATTTGATTAACAAATATTACATGTCCTTAAGGTTTAGGCAGGAACAGAAACATTTACTTTTTAATTATTAATTTCCTATGAACTTATGGTGTCTTATAATATCCTCTGATCGCATAGTTTTAATGTCCGCGCTCTACCAACTGCTGGTTCCTTACTGGTGAATTTTAGGTTGTCTATACACGGCAGTCGCAGCAGTCGTCCTGAAAGAGATATTAACAACCATCTGCATATACATTTAAGAACATATAATCATTCGACCACAAAACTGTCTTTTGCGACTTCAATATTAAGGAAAGAATATGCAAAGAAGTTACATTAAATATTGTTTTGAAAAATGACGTTCGAAATGAGGGAGTTTGAAGATGATGTTCATAATCGTTGAGTGAATTATCATGATTTGGGCCAAAGTCAAGTGATTTTGGAGGATCTCAAACGTATATCTTTGGCTGTATATATATTTTTTTAATGTATTTCTCCGTCAATTATGGGCCGATTTTCAAAATTCAAGGGAAAACCTCAAATTTCAAAGACACGTACAATGTTTTCACATTTTTTTATCTAAAATAATCAGATATTTGTGTATAATGTTATTGCTGAAGTGATGTGACAAAAAATCAGAAGTAGTTCAGTGTAAAATCCATTCAGTTTCATAAGCACTAACCGTATATGATAAGTCGTAGAAACATTGTGGGCAACTGTTTCTTTGGTGTAATGGTTCCAACGTTAAGATCACACGCGGAGGTCGCAAGTTCGATTCCTAACACGGCAGCAACATTTTTTGTTCTAGTTTGATAGAAACATTTGTCAAATAACATAGACTAGGTAGCGGATCCTAGGACCTGAAACGTTCCTTATTTTCAATTATTGTTTCTTTATTCCTATTTTTCCTGATACGGGCTGTACTTTTACTTGGGTTATCCATTGTAATACTTAATAAAATAACTGCGTAATTTGTTGAGTAAATATCTAATACTAAAAAGCGAAAAATAAAATATTTTTAACAAAAAAATTGAATTGACTTCAAAAATAATAAAGAAACTCACTAAAGTAAAAAATAATCAAACTTAGATTTTTATCACAAAACAATGTTTTAAAATAAAATATGTACATAATAATAGTTGTAATAACTAAATAAAAATAAACAAAAAAGTTATTTAAACTATCTGCTACATAGTAGACGTATGTTATATTCTATTATATACACACAATATATCAATAATATTGTAAATAGATAAATAGGTTTAGGTAGGTATTAAGCTAAATAGTGTGTATATAGCAGAATATAAAATACGTGTAGTAAATAAGTTAAATAAGCTTTTTGTTTATTTCTATTTAGTTATTATAACGATTATTATGTACATATTTTATTTTAAAACGTTTTTTTTTTGTGTTAAAAATCTGTCTTTAGTAAGTTCCTTATTTATTTTTTGAAATCGGTTCAATTTTTTTCTTAAAAATATTTTATGTCTGATTCGGTACAGGATTATTAGAGGGCACGGCCAGCTTCTTGTGTTTATAATTGTTAGCGCTTCGGATTCAACCACAATAATTTTTTAGATAACATGTCATATGTCAATAAATTAAATATAGATCACTGGTAAATATACTATATCACTGGAGCGTTGGTTTCTAAGAACAGGTGATTTTATTTGGTTTATCTTCAAGAGATAAACTCTTTTTAACTGATTTAACCGCATTATAATATTAATGGGTCATATATAATAAAATAAGAGTTTGTACTACTATGTCGTTTTTTCATGTTTATTACATGTTACATACATATGCTTAGCACAGTCTTAATTTACAAATCAATCTGTTACTATTTCTCTACTGAATCTGCATCTATATACATTCAAGACGAGTGCGGGATAAATATGTTAGTATGTATTTCCCTAATTACTAATTAAACTAAAGTTAAACGTAAAACTTATAGAAAAAAAAAACGTTTTAAACTTTTTCTGTTCGCCGTCCAGTGGTTATATTTTTGTGGGAAATTTTAGGTATCGTGCAGTTCTTCCTTTACGTAACAATAAACATTGGTAATAATAAATAGGCTTTATAATTGACTGATAAACCAAACTCTTGGATCTTAGATCAAGTTGGGAATATCTTCCGACTAATCAGTACAATTTTTTTATTTCGAGTGTCATCGGCTCAGCTTTTCGTCTAATGTGATTCTTCTAATTTAACTTTACACCCAGATGGTACTTCACCGATTCAGATTGACCGATTGGATGCTTTTAAAAATCAACAATCAAATCAAAAATCAAATCAAATCAAATCAATCAACCCCTCAACGTATTTCTGTGAAATGTTAAGGATTTAATTTACAATATAATCTTGAGTCGATATATTGGGTTACATATATCAGTATCGCGTATTTTTTTCAGAAAAAATGTGTTATTTTTATTTGCAATAAACTAAAATGCGATGAAGACACACCATTAAATTAAAAAAATCTGTTCTCTTTATAATAATTTATTTATTGTTACTATTGAACACAATGATTATCCGCCTTTTTATTTATATTTCGGGATATAAGAATATAATAATTGCTGAGAAGGTTATTTTAAGATTATTCGTTCAAAATCGATGCTTTGATATTGACCTTATTGCCCATGCTCACAGATATTCATTTCTTTCTTTATGAAGAATTCTTACATATTTGTAGGCGGTTTAGACTTTTTCGTATAAGCACGCTTAACACGCTAGCTCCACGCATTAGTTTGCCGTTTTAGAAATATAGAAATATTAGTAGATATTAAAGATTTAATCAGATTATTTGTTCAAACCGTAAACCATATATTTTTAACGTTTTTATATTTCGTACTGTAAACCGATACTAATTTTGCAGTTTGTAATTAAATATCTTTCATTTTGTTCATTTTATGGCCGTATTTGCGGATTTTAAAAATATAATGTCAGTTTAAAGAAGACGTACGTATGCTTGTAGAACACGAAAGATTTGATATTCAGAAATGTGACAAATGACATTCAGTGTACTTTGAATTTCTATTGTGTGACTCTTATTATATTTTCGTCTAAAGCAGATCTGTCCAAACCATATCCCGCAACAAGTTTTTTTTTATCTCTATTGAAAAGCGGAGATTAAGTGAAGAAAACCGAATTCACGGTTGAGAATTCACAATGAGAAATGGGAATTGGACTATTTTATTTCTAACAATAACAATATAATTCAGTGTTTGATTTGTATACAAATATTTTCTGCAAGTAAAGAATATGATCTTAAGCGACACTATACTTCTTTACATGAAGAAAATGTATAAAAACATTGAAGCAAGTGAAGCAAGAATACCTATGGTAGCTGAGTACAAAAACAAAATACAAAACTAATACAGCAAACAAGTATGTTTTCTAAAGTAAGTACAGCGAACGAACAAAGTTTGGCTGCCTCATAGGGAGTCTCATTACAATTAGCCATAACTAAGAAACCGTTTAGTGATGTAATTTTAATAAAAAATGCGCAGTTGCAATGACTATACTCTTCATGCAGTCGAATTTGGCGAAAAAGCTTGAATCCTTAGCATTATTTCATCAAACAGTGGCGCGACGAATAGATGACATAGGTGATTATATTTCGAAAAGTATATGTGATCGTTTTGTAGATTGCGAATACTATTCAATATGTTTTTATGAAAGTACCGACCATTAATTTTTATACATTGATTTTCGAAAAATTTTACAATCACGGAGGAAATACTAGATTTAGTGCCATTACTTGGAAAAACTAAAGGCAATTATATATTTGAAGCGGTTATCGAAACTGTTATGGAGTACGGAGGATTTAGTAAATGTTCTTGTATTGTGACTGATGGGCAAATGATATGGAAGAGACAGTGACAGGATTGGCTGGACTTTTAAAACAAAATAGACATTGATTTCTCAGTGACTTCCACCGCAATATTCATCAAGAAGCTTTATGTACAAAATTTTTGCATCAAATGAATACTATGAAAGTTGTAGATGAATAGAAAATTTAAAGACTTTTTGAATGAAATTGATTCAACCTATGGAGATTTATTATTACATTCAGGAATTAAATGATAAAGAAGAAATAAAATGCAAGATCCTCAGTTCCTGGTTGCTATGGCATTCTCTAATCTCTGATTCAACTGATATGACGCAATACTTGAACAAATTGAAATTAAAGTTACAAAAACATAATATAGTCAACAAGTACGGTCATGCGAATGGATTTAGAAGCAAACTGAATTTGTCCAGAATGGATAATTTATGAAATTTGAGCGATACGCAGATTTCAAATGAGGGTGATATAGCACTCTTCACTCGTCTATTAACGATAGCAGTTGAAAGTGTGAAGATTGATTATCAACTAGAACTGTGTCATCTGCAATCCGACACCTTTTATAAGGGTAGAACGGAATCAGGAATTTAATTTTTTAAGCTTTTTGTTGAACGTTCAATGTTCAATGAGGGTTCAATGATGGGCAGTACCTATCTTTGTCAAAGTGCATATTCAACATTGAAGTTTATAAAATCAAAATACAGGTCTTTATTAACAAACACGTCACTTAAGCATGCACTGCGTCTAGCTAACAGATCAATTGAAATGTCCCCAGCCTACCATAGTAAAACATATTTTTTGGCAAAATTAGTTTTCTTTATTCAACATAATTTCCTTCAAGGGTGATACGCTGATTATATGTTGTTGATTATAGTATCGATGTGGATGTTTCTCCTACACCAGCTTTTTACGTAGTAAAAGCTTGAGCGGAAAGTCTTCTTTTTTGCTCACCAAGTAACGAAACCGCGATGTTGAAACAGTTCAAAATAACATTTTCATCAATTCGTGTAGTAGCTATTTTCCTTCTTTAACCGACTTCGAAAAATGAGGAGATTCTATGTTCGGCTGTATATATATTTTTTAATGTATGTTCCGAGGTGGTCCCATTGTCGAGGTGGTCCCATTGGAAGCAAGTTTTCACATATTTTTTATCTAAAATAATCATATATTTTGGTATAATATTATTGTTGAGCTGATGTGACAGAAAATCGGAAGTCAAAATCAGTACAAAAGCCATTCAGTTTGCTTTTTAAGCACTCACTATAGCATATAAGACCTCGCAGAAATATTGTAGAAAACTGCTTCTATGGTGTATTGGTTAAAACATTTAGCATCCAAACGAAGGTCGTGGGTTCGATTCCCGGCGTGGACAATAACTTTTTGTTGTTGTTAGAACATTTGTCAAATCACCTAGGCCAGGTAGCGGACCCCGGGGCCTGAAGCGCTCCTTATTTTCAATTATTTTTTCTTTATTTCTATTTTTCCACCTTTACTTGGCCTACTCATTGTAATATTAAATTAACTAGCGACCCGCCTCGGCTTCGCACGGGTGCAATGCTGATACTAAATTAAATACACTACAGAAAAAATATGAACGTTGTATATAAAAACATAGCGGCCTGCTCCGACTTTGCACGGGCATAAAATATATATGCCTATGTCACTCAATGAAAACATGACTAAAATCGATCCAGTATTTTTGGTTCATTCATTACTGCCCTTGGCCTGCACGCATTAAATTTGGAGTAAAACAATTCCTCTTCCCCTATACTTACTATGAAGATTTCCTGCTATCTTTGATATCTAAATTCATACAATTTTTATTACATTACACATTTTTAAACGCAAATTTTAAATTTGTAATATCTCCGAAAATATTTGTTTAATTTACATGCTGTAAGGAACCATATTGATCTATATTAATTGCACACTGTATTTAAGGTACTTAATTCGATAAGGATTAATGCCGTATTGCTTAAAATAGCTTCGTAAATAAGCCATTTTCTAAAGTAATTTCACGTAAAAAGTAAACAATTAAAATGGTTAATGTGGGTTATCCCTAAAAGATAAACATATACCATCACGGACTTTTTTGTAGACCTTTTTATGGTGTACAATACTGTAGTACATTAATTTGATCTAACTCGTAGGGTTAGGCAGCGTTTTTGCTAATTGCTAAATAAGCCTAAAAAAATAGGTTAATTTACGACATCACGTTAGAAACCTCTAAAATTAGCAATGTTGCCTTAGTATATTATGCATGTTTTATACACATAAACCTTCCTCTTGAATCACTCTATCTATTGAAAAAAACCGCATCAAAATCCGTTGCGTAGTTTTAAAGATTTAAGCGCACATAGGGATATAGGGACAGAAAAGGCGACTTTGTTTTATACTATGTAGTGATATAAAATCAAATAGCTGCGTAATGTATTGAGCAATTATCTAAAAAGAGAAAAATAAAGTATTTTTAACAAAAACATTGAACCGACTTCAAAAAATAAATAAGGAACTCAATAAAAATTAAAAATTAATCAAACTTAGATTTTTAATATAAAAAAATTAAAATAAAATATGTACATGAAAATCGTTGTAATAACTAAATAAAAATAAACAAAAACCTTATTTAACCTAATTTATTATTACACGTATTTTATATTCTACTATATACACACAATTTAGCTTAATACCTACTTAAACCTATTCATCTATTTACAATAATATTTTAACTACTACCAAGTGACTACTTTGAAGTCGGCCCAAAAAATACAAAAATAATATTATAATTTTGAGACATATACAAAAAATTAAATTACCAGCAAAACAAATCTTAAATTAATATAACTTTGGGTTCGGCACCGACTTCGATGTAGTCAGTTGATAGTAGTCTATATAGTAGAATAGAAAATACAAGTAGAAGATAGGTTAAATAAGGTTTTTGTTTATTTTTATTCAGTTATTACGATTATTATGTACATGTTTTATTTTAAAAAATTTTTTGTGTTAAAAATCTAAGTTTCATAATTTTTTTATTATTAGGGTGTTCATTACTTATTTTTTGATGTCGGTTCAATTTTTCTGTTAAAAATATTTTTATATATCTTTCATCGTATCTAAACGTCTGGAAACTGTTGGTTCATCAATTGCTAAGCAGCCTGAAAGTTTTTCAGATTTTGAGCTGCGTTTTCATTCGATAAGTCTTGCAATTCATTGTCCTCGATTTTTTTTGGGTTATCCAGGCTGTGCTAGCAGACAGTTGGGATATGACGGAGCAGCATCACCATAAGTTTCTAAAAGTATTTGATCGGCAGCATATTTCTCCAAATCAAATAACAAAAGTAATTAATCTTGAAAATAGACACTAGACAATGAATAACCAAATGGAAAACAATTATTTTATATAGAGAAATATTAAAATAGTCGAATTTAACAGATCGGTTACGTTGCTTAACAATTGTTTACATTAATATTTCACATTTTCGCCAATAGATATCGCTGATCAAAGAGAATGTAAACAACTAATACTTTTTAGTCTATCCTTGTAATAAAACAAAAACAGTTTTACGGTTTTTTTCTGTACATTCTCGTACAGACCAATAAATAGTCGAATGCTGGGTAACTTCGAAGGCCTGCTATTTTTAGGGAATTAATGGGATTTGATTAGACGCCTGGTTTATAACTGGTACACGCGATTTTTTCTACCCACATTTTCTGATTATTTATTATCGCACCAAAACTAGGTCCTGTGTAAAACTCGTGCATTGCTGCATATTGTTCAAATATCACCCATTTTAAAATCTTAAATATTTTCATTGTAAATTTTTTTTTATTACTCATATTGTGTGGTTTCTGTTTATATTGGTTAAAATGTGTGAATAAATATTCCGTTAATTTTTTTTTATTATTTGATTAAATATCCTTAGACATTGTCGAAATAATATTTTATTATAGTTATTTTAAGACGTGATGTAAGTTACATATGTTATCTGTTATTGGTTGTGTCATTTTGTATTAATAATTGAAGTTTTTTTATACGGATGTCGGTTCGTAAAGTATTATTCATAAAATTATTGGGTCGACAGGAAGTTACTTTAGAC
This sequence comes from Rhynchophorus ferrugineus, assembly GCF_030347505.1. Taxonomy (NCBI): domain Eukaryota; kingdom Metazoa; phylum Arthropoda; class Insecta; order Coleoptera; family Curculionidae; genus Rhynchophorus; species Rhynchophorus ferrugineus. The sequence goes on along the minus strand of NW_027472580.1, from coordinate 79,392,472 downwards.
ATTAAATATATTTTGAATTAAGTGCCAGTTGAAACGATTTGTAAATTTGTCACAAAAACTTCTAATTAAATTGAAATAATTTTCCATAAATTGTGAAATACCTGTTATTATTTTGTTATATTATTCTAGTCGTTTTTTTAAAATACATTCATAATAATTTATGAAGGAACTTTTTTAAAATTTGTTAAAAATAAATTTGGATTTGTTAAAAGCATTTATCACATAGACACTATGTTTTACAGAAGAACAGTGAACTATACTGTCTCCAGCTCAGATCAGAATTGAAGTAGATAAGGTACTTTAGGATATGACCTTTTCGCTCTCGAATATTTAGCTATCTGTTCATTACATCCATCGTTTTATTTGTTTTAATGGTTTAATTAATGTTAAATATTTATAACAGGTTAATTGAAAAGTCCCCAGGCTGTGACATAGCTACTAGAATTAAATCCATATATTTTTTTAGTTAGCCCTAACCCTCAAAAGATGCTTGTATAAATTTGACAGCTGCCGGATCATTAGTTTTTGAATTATAGGATTTTGAGTAACCAACTTTTGTTATTGTGAAAAAAATGGATAAAAAATAATTTCGCGTGTTGTAAAATTTGGGTTTTTGAAGGGAAAAAATACAGTTGAAGCAATAACTTGGCAAAGAAGGAAAATCAACCATCAAGGATTGGTATGTTAAGTTTAGACATGGTGAAATGAGCACCGACGATGGTGGACACAGTGGACACCCAAAGAGGTTACCAACGAAAACAATAAAAAAATCCACAAAATGACAGACACTCTAAAGATATCAACTGAACGTGCTCATCATATCATTCACGAGTATTTGGGTATGAGAAAGCTCTGTGCAAAGTGGGTGCCGCGCGAGCTCACTTTTGACCAAAAACAACGACGAGTTGATGGTTCGGAGCAATGTTTGAAAATGATCGAACGTAATAAACCCGAGTTTTTGCGTCGATTTGTGACAGTGGATGAAACATGGCTCCATCATTTCACTTCGAAGTCCAATCGACAGTCATCCGAGTGGACTGCACACGATGAACCCACTCCAAAGCGTGGGAAAACGCAACAGTCAGCTGGAAAGGTTAAAGCGTCTGTATTTTGGGATGCGCTTGGAATAATTTTCATTGACTACCTGGAAAAAGGAAGGACCATCAACAGCGACTATTACATAGCGTTATTGGACCGTTTGTAGGACTAAATCGCCGAAAAATGGTCGCATTTAAAGAAAAAGAAAGTGCTGCTTCATCATGATAATGCACCGTGTCACAATTCAGTGAAAGGATGGCAAAAATCCATGAATTGGACTTCGAAATGCTTCCTCATCCACCGTATTCTCCAGATCTGGCCCACAGTGACTATTTCCTGTTCTCAGATATCAAGAGAATGCTCGCTCGGACGAAATTTTCGTCGAATGAAGAGGTGATCGCCGAAACTGAAGTATTCTTTATTATCAATTAAATAACTCGTCTTTGGGTATTAATTTACTCAAGGAAGGGAGAAAATAAATTGTATTTCATTTACAACCTTGTTTTCTCTCCCGCATCTCAAGAAAATTAATAAATCGTTGCCGGCTTGGTTGTCGCAGTAGTCAAGGTGACAGGACGGTCATTCTACTCTTGTAATAGTCATAGGTTCGAATCTTTCTGGAGAAAATCTGACAAGGAGTATTATTCCAATCACGCTAGCTATCAGGCTTAGAAAGACTGGATATCTTCTGGGATGATATCTAAGTTGGTTACTCGCAAGGTGGTAGGATTAACTACGAAGGCGGTGATTCGGAACCCATGTTAAACAGTAGGTCCAGTCCAGATAAACCTTAGTTGGTAAAAAGACTGGAGACTCTAAAGTATCAATAAAAAAAAACAAATCGTCTTACATGGTTTACAGATATCGTAAATATTCGAGTGACAGTTTATTATCAGTTTCTTTTAATTTTATATTATTGTTTTGTTAAAATGATAGTATAAGAAATATAATTAAAAACTACTGATGATTGTCAAATGGAAACAACCATAAACTGTTGTTGAATCTATTATCAAATCAATCTAATGTCGTCCCGTATTTTATGAGCTTTAAATTGATACAATTAAAACAATATATGTGTAATAAATTTGCACGATGCTATTTGCTAACCATAGAGAATAAATGGCACGCTTATCTGACCTCTAGATCCAATATATGGCTTCGTTTTATATTTAATGAACTGTTGAACTCTACATCGAAAAGCAATCATTACTGTCATCGTAAGAAATTTAATTTTTTGTTAATTTGGTTGACTAATCTATGTATTTGTTCTTTTGTTCCGTGTTTATTACGGAAGCGAAATTGAAGGCCTGGAATAATATTTTTCTCCTCTGCGATATTTTGAGTCTCTTAATGTATAGTTTTTTAAAAACTTTAAAAATGACAGGCTTATAGGGCGATAAGAGGAGACGTCTTCTGATTTTTTCCGAGGTTTAAGAATCATAATGATTGAGCCACTTTCCAAGTGCTAGAAAAGTAATTAAGTCTTAGCATAGCTTTAAATATGAATGTTATTAATTTGATACACTTTCCTGAGAGCTCTTCCAAGATTCTTCCAGTAATTAGGTCAAAACTAGGATGGTTTGCAGATATCGTAAACATTCCAGTGACAGTTTATTATCAGTTTCTTTACTGATGATTGTCAAATGGAAGCAATCATAAAATGTTGTTGAATCTATTATCAAATCAATCTAAAGTCGTTCAGTATTTTATGAGCTTTAAATTGATAAAATTAAAAGAATATATGTGTAATAAATTTGCACGATGCTATTTGCTGACCATAGAGAATAAATGGCACGCTTATCTGACCTCTAGGTCCTAATATATGGCTTCGTTTTATATTTAATGAACTGTTGAACTCTACATCGAAAAGCAAGCGTTACTGTCATCGCAAGAAGTCAGCTGTTAACGAACGTGCCGCACTTTTAATAGGAGTTTTCAATTTCGGAGTGTACAGTAGCCGTGGTTAATTTTGAAAATGCGCTCCATATGTACGTGTGTGTAGCAATCATGATGTCATGCACTGTAATAACAGACGGCAAACGTAAAGTTTATACATTCGTGATCGTAAAACGGCCTGAAATAGTTTTGCCTCGATGCGGTATTTTTCTTGAACAGTTTGCGTTAAAAATGGACGCTGTCTAATATTTCGGTTGGTAAGTTTTCCGCGAAAAAACTGGAATAAAAGTAGTCAGAATCGAGTTCTGTCGTATACAGTACCGTGCGAAAGTTTGTAAACAATAAGGTAATCTTTAAAAGAACAACAATAAAACTGATTAGCCATGATTTATTACACTCACATCTTAGATTTCAATCAAACCTTAGAGTAACATATAGTTAAAGTTAGTTAAATATATTTAGTACAAATAAAAAATGTTGAATACATTTTTCGTTAAATTTTAGTATCTTCAATTCGCTTCCTAAGTATTCCCACAGCTGTGCTGAGCTTGATGGGCATCGGTTCTTCACTTGTTGTGATAAGCATTTCATAAATTAAAAAATGTTTTCGTCTAGGAACACCTGTCATTTTTTTTGTAGAAGAATTCGCAGTTTCCTAAGGTATTTTCAGATAGATTTCTTCATTAAGTTTCCGCCAACTTTAAACACGCTTCACGTTACGATCAAAATATATCCAAATATATTAGATACAAAAATTTGAAATTTAGACTTATATTATTTTCTATTTCTCCGATGAGTAGTATTAGTTTCCGTTTTTTTAGCTGCTACGCATTATCCCACACCAGCAGACAATACCTGTCTCTTTATAGTTGTAACTGAAACTGGCTTTTGTCATGTTTCATTTAAAATAATCGAATTTCGAATTGTTTCGATAACATTACAAGAAACATCTTCAGGTCTCTTCCGGTCTTGATTTCCTTCAGTTGCTCGTTTTCGTGTAAGAATATAATATGCACTTTTACATGAAATTCCGACCTTTTCTCAACAATTTGGCACATCCTTCCTGACTCTAAACTACAGTTAGTAGTCCGCTGTTCAAGATAAATGTTTTCCTTTTTGCATTTTATGCTCTTATGAACTGTTGTAACTATTCTACGAACGTCACAAAGTACAATGAACTCTAAACCATTAGTTTTTGAAAATGTAATATTTAAGATATTAAGTATAAAAGCAAAGACCGCCAATTCTAAGAAATCAACAATTGACGCCGTTTTTTTTTAAATTCATTTCTTAGAACGTCAACAATCTGCCCGTGGGCAATAAATATCATTATATGATTTCCGTTATATAATATAACCATCCTGACATGTAGGAGTTCACTTCAGTAAGTGATCTGCTGTACAACTTATAATCTATCTTATCTAATTATCTTATATATAGTCTATCTTAATTTATTCTAAGGACTATTCTAACTTATTCTAGAGATTATTAAATCGCACTCTATTTGTCTAATAATCAGTTCGTATGGTAGTTTGCGTTTGAGCCTATGCACTTCACTGTTATCGCGCACATTTAACTGTTTGGCGAGTGCATTGGGATGCACTAACAGTCTTTCAGAGTACTTCGCACTAACACTTCAAATCACACTCGTTATGGGTTCTAACGGGGGATATCGTGCTGAATCAGTTTGTTGGACACGTAATATGGGGCATCGACGATAACTCGCAACACTTTATTCTGGAACCTCTGGAGGATATCTATGTTAGATTTGCTAGTAATACCCCATAGTTCAATACCATAGGCCCAAATGGGCCAAGTATTGACTTATACAGCAAAACCTTGTTATCTAATGATAATTTAGATTTACGCCCAATACATTTAGTTTAGTTTAAGCACAAGCTATTTGCATTTTGTCGCTATATGTTTTTTTCCATGTCAAACGTCGATCAAAATGCATTCCCAGATATTTAACGTTGTCTGCTTGGGAAAGTTCATGATTATTCAGTTTTACTGAGGGTCATGTTCTTCTACAAAGGGTGAATGTCACATAGGTAGATTTTGTCTCATTTGGTTTGATACGCCACGTTTTCAACCACAATTCGACTTTGTTAAGATGAAGTTGGAGGTTTCTGGTGTCTCATATTGGATCCTCGTGGGATGATAAAACCGCTGTATCATCAGTATATGTTGCAACAGTAGTGTTTCTTGAGGTCGGTAGGTCAGTTGTATACAATAGATATAACAAAGGGTCAAGAAGACTGCCCTGCGGAACACCTGAATATATTGGGTGTAGGTCAGTGTATTCGTCATTCTGATTGACAATAAAATGTCTGTGTGTGAGGTACGATTTCAGCAGTTGAAAGTGCGAATGCGGCAAAAGCTTTTTCAATTTAACATGCAGTCCAGTGTGCCACACCTTGTCGAAGGCCCGATTTTTTTGTTAATTTGGTTGACTAATCTATGTATTTGTTCTTTTGTTCCGTTTTTATTACGGAAGCCAAATTGATGGTCTGAAATAATATTTCTCTCTTCTGCGATTATTTTGAGTCTCTTAATGTATAGTTTTTTAAAAACTTTAAAAATGACAGGCTTATAGAACGATAAGAGGAGACGTCTTCTCATTTTTTCCGAGTTTTAAGAACCATAATGATTTGAGCCAGTTTCCAAGTGCTAGGAAAGTAATTAAGTCTTAGCATAGCATAATTAGGTCAAAACCAGGAGCTTTTTTAGCATTGATTTCTTTAAGTATTGTTTATATTACTTCCTTGACAGTAAATTTTTCATGTGGCAGATCTATTTGGAACGAAGTGTTAAGTCAACTATGTTAATTCCTTGATTTTGTTTCTTATTTATTAGCTTTTTCAGCTGTTTTGTGGCCTTAATTGACACTGTAGTATAGTAATCTTTTCGGCCATAAAACACGTGTGCTGTTCTTTTATCAAAATAAGGGACAATTACTTATAATTAATAAGAAACTTTTGAACGGTAGTGTATATCACATATTTTACAGAAAAAGCTAATATACGCGATGCGATTAACCTACCTGATGATTAACATTTATGTTGTATAAAGATTTGTTTGTTCTTTCCTAATGCTTTTTACTACCCAAACAAACATTATTTTACTCCATTTCCCATGCGATCTAATGCGATGTTAAATTTTAAATTGGAATAAAATCGTTATATAATTGATTCGGTTTCAAAAATTATTATTTTTTAACCATCTGATAATTTCTACATGCAATTGTTTTCTCATCACTGAGGCCATAAGAAAGTTGTTGGGTTCATATTCAATTTTTTAGCTGGTAATGTTTCTTACGAGTCTTATTTTTATCAATTTTTTCTTCTGACTGAACTTGAGCTCATTAAATAACAATACTTTTATTTTCTTGTCAGCCAAATATTGGGACGTTACAAATAACGATCCATTCTGCTGTATGGAGCATGAATTTTGAAAAAATGAATTTTTTTTGAACTTTTTTTATGTATTACCATTTGATTGAAAGTTATGTTGATAAATTTAGCAATTGCTTTGGTTATTGGTATAAATAACATTGTTTTTTTTGTGATTTGGTCTATCGATTCCGTACCATGATAAAAACACATATTTAAATTCTTCTGTGAGTATTATTTTATTTTTCGTATATATTCGTTTATATTCGTATATTTTTCGTATGTAGTGAGTATTATATTATTATTATTTTATATTTAAATTTTCTAAGCATTATTCATTCGAGTTTTCGGATATATAGACTGCGATATATAATAAGTAACAATTCGTTTTGTATAGTTTTTTTCTGTTTTCGATTGTTACGTTCGTATTTTAGTGAGCCTTGGACAAAACAAACAGATTCTTTTTCAAGATTATCTACAGGTTTACTGTTTGGGATCATTCTTTTCACAGTTTCAAGCGATTTTTGCTTTCTCCGGTACTCCGCACTATTGAAGACTATAAACAAAACCCTTAATTAAATAGTTTACCTGTAATATTTCATATGTCACACTAAACATATATCTATATAAAAGCCTGTAAAATAACCTAATCTAATTGTTAAATCCGATGGTTTTAATATTGCTCTATATCAAATAAAAATTATTTCCTCCTTTTTTTCTTTTTTCCTTTTTTTCCTTTTTTTATTATAGAGTGATTTAGTTTTTAATAAATACATAGACTATAATTATGAAATGTTTAATCACTGTGACATCATGGCTTGCCAAGCAATGTAGAAGAGTTTTCCTAAATGTCCTAAATGCGGTATAAAATATCGAAGCGTTTGGATAATTCCCACGTTCCCCAAGCGTTTGGTTTCTCGTGTTACTTCCAGCAATTCTCCATATTATTCTTGCATTTTACAGGGATCATAATCTATTGATGTCTTCAAATCCTCGTTTTTCTCGACAACGCTCTTCGGTGTCAAAATCACCACTTTTTAAATTCCGAAACCAGTATTGTTGAAATCAATGGAGCATAAGCTTCACACATCATTCGATGTCCTTAAAATTGAAGTAAAAAAGATACTTTAAATAAAACTTAAAGATGATAAGATGAGTAAAATACTTACTCGGTATAAATTCCGACGTTTTCAACGCATTGAAAACATTTTTGTTCACACTTCGACAAAATGATACATACTGGAAAGTGAATAATTTTAGTGAGGTTATCGACGCGAATGTACCCGATGCGATTTAATACATGTAACACCATCTGTTTTAAATGCTTTAAAATTAATTTATAGGCCTAATACCACGACAATCTCCAGCATAAAAAGTCTTTGCATGTCTGTCTGTGAACAGTTGCTGTGCATATGGTGGGATCTGCAAGGTATAATGTCTTATGAGTTGGTAAAATCGATTGAAACTATTGCTGCAGAGGTCCATCGATGTCACTTGAGTAAATTGTATTACCGATTGTTGCAAAAAGGCGTAATGACGAATAGAAGTTCACAATAGGGAATTACAGATGCAAAGTCATCCTTTTGCATAAGTTGTAAAACACATACTGTTGCAGCTCGAATGGAAAATATAACTAACGCTTTCTGAATATCACTAGTTTAGATCGATAGAGCATCGGTTCGTACGGTTTCGAAGCCTGATAATCGATCCAAGCTAAATCAACATCGTTTTACGAACACGGTTTCATCATGCTTCCAGAAAAAAATGGGAAAAAAATAGAAAATTAAGGAAAATATTTGGATTAACATATGTTCTACCAATTTTGTTAATAAATGTTTTTTTAGTGTGCGAAATGACCAGAATATATATTAAATTAAGCAATTTTTATAAACATCTCTATAAATACTCAATCAAAAATGTAATAGAGCTTTTATCAGTTTATTTACTGCCAGGTTTTACCATATATTTTGATACAATGGATTGTTGTCGTAATAAGTCCGTCACTGATAATTGGATAGTCGGGAATCTGGATTAGCTCGAAGGTTTTTAGTCACATACCGATTGTACAATTACCTAAAATATGCACTGAATTGATGACTTATATTTGATGTAATATTTATTTTTTGTTTCAGATTGGGCTGGGTTTTTCCAGACAAAATGAAGTTCTTGTACGTGACCGCACTTGTGCTGTTAACGGTTCTCGTTACAGACACATATGCCGAAGGAAAAATTGTGAGTGCGAGAAAAAGTATCGGACTTGTTCTCATTTCGTCATATTTTATTATTTTCCAGAAGAAACATAAGAAGTACAGGAAACCCAAACCAGTCGTCACCACTGACAAGCCTATAGCAGTGGAAAGCAACGAGGGTTCAGTGGCCGAGGAAGCCGGTGGACATCCACCAATGGCTGCTGGAGACGACCTCATCGATAATAGAGTTCCCGTAATAGGTACTGGATATGATGCGTACCCATTAGCGTTCTATATTTGATATTAATGATGTTCTAGATCCATGTCTTGACGTACAATGTGGCGCCGGTATGGTCTGCGAGCTGGACAAAGAAGGAGATCCTCAGTGTGTTTGTATCGAGACATGCCCAGAAGAAACCGAATCCAGGCGCAAGGTAACTAGCTAACCTCGCCATCTTTCAGGAATACCGTTTTTAACATGAATTGTTTCAGGTTTGTTCTAATGCCAATGAGACCTGGCCATCCGATTGCTCAGTCTATCAGCAAAGATGCTGGTGTCGTAACAAAGACTCGAGGTGTGCTAAGGAAAGCAACGTCCATATTCACATTGAATACTATGGAAGCTGCAGAGAGATGCCGGTCGGTGATTATTTTCAACATATCTGTCCTTATATGATTGAGTGTTAATGGGTGTAAATATTTTAGAAATGCAAAGAAGATGAAATGGCCGACTTCCCCAGACGTATGCGCGACTGGCTATTCAACGTTATGCGCGATTTGGCTGATCGTCACGAACTGTCACCGAAATATTTCGAACTGGAAAGAGAAGCCGAATCTAACATGACCAGGAGATGGACTAACGCTGCCATGTGGAAATTCTGCGATTTGGATGGACATCCACCAGACAGGTATTTAATATTTACCCCTTTTTATAATAAATTATATATGGATATCGTACATTGTATATATTTCTACTAGTGTTGAATGCCTCGATCCACGCTAGTGCGCATGTATTTGTTGGCGTTTTCTTTATGTTGCACAATTGATGGAACTCAGTAAAAAATTAAATGTCTCCTGTTGTCTCACTAACTTTGTGAATCATGTCTTACTAGTTTTGTGTTAAGAAAAGCGCCTATGACAAAGAAAAAATGTTTATGTACTCTGGTTTTTGTGATGGGCAAAGTTTTTGTTTTAAAGAAAAAAACGGGTCTTCAAAATCAGGTTCAAGAAATGTTCAAGACTAGCCGAGTTCTTCCATACTTTCGTCATGTTCTACTTCCAACTCGTAAATATGGGTAGAGTAGGTACTGGTAATTGTCTGAATGTTGAACAGTTGGAGGATTCGTGCTTTTTACTGTTCCTTTTTTATGCTAATTTGGCTCTTATGGACTAAGGCGAGCAAAAATAGCAGTCGTCTATAAGCTTTATGGGCTTCCGCCAAACCAGGCACAGCAAAAGTCATTGATTTATTAATAATCATTATGCCATTCTCACTACTTAACTGAATATGAGTGGCAATATAGATGCGGTGCTCGGGTCCGTTATCTTCATGCTAAGTTAATGCAACTTATGTTTTACTTTCAAATTGTTGCAAATAAGAAATTTTGCACCAATTTCAGCAAGAATACCATGAAAATCACAATTGTAGCAATGTTATCACTATTTACAATATACAAACAGCTAAATTGTTTGTATTTTTACATTTAACAGATCTGAAAAAATTATAAAATGAAATCGAAAATATTAAATTTTATTAGATTTCTATAGCTAGAGGTACTTTTTATGGATGATGAAACGGATGAATTTGAATAATTTATTTTTGAACCAAAAGCATTTTCATTTTTGAATAGTCTTATTCTAAAACAAGCGGAAATATAAAACGAACATTGCTCATTTTACAATGCAGGATACGTTTTCTTCGTACTTTATTTGCCTCTCGTTATATTTGAAATAGTTGCACTGTTCTGAAACATTCTTAAAAAGATGTTTAATCCAATAGTACATTTCATACGTTTTTCTTTCCTGTCTTTAGAGTGTCTTTCCTTCCTTTTATGTTTCTAAATTTTTATAATTATTTCTATAAATTGTCTTAAAAAGGAGGACTCAGGAATTTATTGAATGTTAGCTATTATTTTTAGGGTGTCATTTATGACTAATATTTGCAATTTAAGAATTAAGTTGATTAAACCTTCTGCAAAACCATTCATCGAGCCATTTACTAATTTACGGCAGGTGTGATAATAACAGGTCATTTGGAAAGTCCCCGGCCTAACGCATAGATGGCGCTACTAGAATTAAATCCATCTGTTTTTCCGTTAGCCCTAACCCTCAAAAGATGCGTGTATAAATGTGACAGCGGTCGGATCATTAGTTAAGACGGTGAACGCAGTGGACGACCAAAGAAGGTTGTTACAGACGAAAACATTAAAAAAATTCACAAAATAATTTTGAATGATCGTAAATTGAAACTGAACGAAATAGCAGACACTCTAATGATATCAACTGAATGTGTACATCATATCATTCACGAATATTTTAGTATGAGAAAGCTCTGTGCAAAGTGGGTGCCGCGCGAGTTCACTTTTGACGAAAAACAACGACGAGTTGATGGTGTTTGAAGATGATCAAGCGTAATAAATCCGAGTTTTTGCGTCGATATGTGACAACGGATAAAACATGGCTCCATCATTTCACTCCGAAGTCCAATCGACAGTCATCCGAGTGGACTGCACATGATGAATCCGCTCCAAAGCGTGGGAAAACGCAACAGTCCGCTGGCAAGTTTATGGCGTCTGTATTTTGGGATGCGCATGGAATAATTTTCATTGGCTACCATGAAATGGCAGGACTATCAACAGCGACTATTACGTAGCATTATTGAACCGTTTGAAGGACGAAATCGCCGAAAAACGGCCGCATTTGAAGAAAAAGAAAGTGCTGCTTTACCAAGATAATGCACCGTGTCACAAGTCAGTGAAAACGATGGGAAAAATCCATGAATTGGGCTTGGAATTGTTTTCTCATCCACCGTATTCTCCAGATCTGGCTTCCAGTGACTATTTCCTGTTCTCAGATCTCAAAAGATTGCTCGCTGGTAAGAAAATTTTTGTCGAATGAGGAAATGATCGCCGAAACTGAGGCTTATTTTGAAGAAAAGGACAAATCGTACTACAAAAATAGTATCGAAAAGTTGGATGGTCACTATAATCAGTGTATCACCTTTAAAGGGAATTATGTTGAATAAAAAAAAATGCAAAAAATGTTTTACTATGGTAGGCCGGCGACTTTTCAATTGATTTGTTATGTCCCATCCAACTGCTTTCAACGGTTCTTTAACCGGTTTTGCGTTATAAGACGGTGTATATAATATTGTAAAATCACTTTTACCCACATTTGACACGAGTCTTCGGGCCCATTCTGGACGTTTTTTGATCAATGCAAGGTTTAAATTGATTATTTGTTTTCGGTAGCGTTAACTGTTAACTGTTTCACCAGATTTCAACAGTTTGTAATATATCGCGCCATTCTAGTCCCACCAAATATAGAGCATTGTCTTGTGACCAAAACGGCGTTTAGCCGGCCTCGCCAGGTGATAACCCTTGTTTTTTAGGCTTAGGATTTTCAAAATAAATCCACTTTTCATCACCTGTCACTATTCAGTGCAGAAACGACTATCGATCATAATTTGAAACAGCATTTCACAGCCGATTTTTCGATCGATTTTTTTTTGGTTTGCTTGTCATTTAATTAATGGTTTGTTACACCTTGGCACTAGTTTGTTAAAATCAATCATTTGTTTTAATTATAATATTGTTATTTATCCCCCTTTTACCTTTGGCTGCTGTGATATATTTTTTCTTTTACCGATTCCAATGACTTGTTGATGGGACGTTGTAGTAATAGGTGTACCCAGCGCATCTACCATTTTTATATATTTTTTTATGTTTACTTTTTAGACACATCTCTCGTCACGAACTGTTCCCAATACGGGCCCCATTAATGGCATTGGAGCATTGCATCTCGCCATTCTTAAACTCCTGCGATTCTGATAATGATCACAGAATCACAGCGAAAGAATGGGCCAACTGTCTGGAAGTTGATGAGGTAATAAATACTTCGTTTATATGAAGAATTTTTGATGATTTATTAACTTTTAGAATGAAATTGGGGACAAATGTGACGATTTGGCCAACGAGTCAGGAGAACCAGAAAACCAGTAACCAATGATGTGTAATTAGTTTGTTTAAAGTACTTTAATACTATAATATTACTGAATATAAAGGTGCTAATATTATTTCTAATAGAATAATTTACCATATCATAACAGAATGGTTATTGTTCTTACAAGTCAATTGCTTACGTTATTGTCACTAAGAGCTTTAAAATTAATATTTTTATATAAGAGTTTGACGTACATACACTTAAAACACTGCCTTAGTTAATATTTGCCAATAAATTTTACGATACGTGTTAGGAATAAAATAGAGTTTTATTTCAGTTCTTTTATTCCGTTAACTGAGAATTTTTGTATTACAGCAGAAGTGGTGAGAGAAAAATTTAGTATATTTACCCTAACCTAACAAAATTACCTCACGTTACTAAATAAATACTAATAAATAGACATTATTTGTAATAAAGGAAATGATATTTTATTTAAAAATCGATAAGAAGATAATTTTTTTTTCAAAATTATATTTACAATTGTATTATAAAGGCAATGTAGCATGCAATTTCCTTCACCATTTTATCATCATCGTCCTTTATTGTCCTTGGGATTTGATAGTATCGAAACTTAAATAACCATTGCAAATTATATATATATATATATAATGCGAACTAAATACCCCAGCTTGGAAGGTTTCCAAAGGGGATCTGCTTGATGAAGGTATTAACAGAGAATTTTGTTAAAAATAGAAGCTATCTAGAGTGATCTTTGATCACCTTTTTCATGAGGAAGAATTTAGCTTGATCAACTGTTATGCTTTGAGGAGATCCGAATATCATTTATTTGTTTAAGACGTGATTTTTCGATTATTATATCTTATTAAATTTTTTATTTAATATTAATTCATAAGTAGGTCTTTTATTAAAGAACCTTGTATGTCATTGCATGTTCTCTTTCAGAAGTTTTGTTTTATTTAATCTAAGTTGATAAAGGCTAACATAATAAATGCTTTTACTTCTTTCTTCTGGAGTAAAAGTAATAATGAAGATAATAAGCGGACAATTAAATGTTCCTTATAGCTTTTACATCAGAAATTAGCCGCGTGCTCTCTTATTATTCGGATTGTTCGTTTACCGAGAAGAGATATTTGCTTATATAATAGCTATTTATTATGTACTGATAATTGTGATTTTCTTCCAATTAGCCAGTACATTTTCCTATATTTCAATTCCAGTTCTTTTCTTTTCTTTTTTATATGTTCCTTCCAGCGAAGTTTTGCATCGAGATTCATTCCGAGATATTTAGCGTTGTTGCTATATGGAATGATAGTGTTATTAATGTTATTGGTGCTTGTACAGTCTGTTTATAGGTGAACTGCACATGTACAGATTTACTTTCATTAATTCTTATTTTCCAAGCTTGTATCCAATTATTTATATTGTCACTTGCCTGTTGTAATTTTCTTGAGGCTTTTTCACTATTGTCTCCGACAGCTATAATCGCAGGATCATCAGCAAATGTAGCCATCGTAATATTTTCCTTTTGTGGTATATCACAAGTGTGAACTAGATAAAGCATTGGTCCCAGTACACTTCCTTGTGGTACACCTGCTTTAGCTTCTTTTATTGTAGAGTAAGCTTCTTCTTGTTTGACTCTAAACATTCTGGTTGTAATGTATGATTTTAATAGTTCGGTGTGTTGTTTTGGTAGCATTTTCTGTAGTTTATGAACAAGGCCTTCATGCCAAACCTTATCGAAGGCTTGTGCTACATCTAAGAATATAGCTGAGCTTACTTTTTGACTTTCGTAGGGTTTTTCAATAACATCTGTTATTCTGTGGATCTGGTCAATTGTTGAGTGCTTGTTAATAAACCCAAACTAGTGGGTTGGTATTAGGTTTTTTTTTCTCTATGATCGGTTTTATTCTTTTCAACAGAAGTTTTTCAAAAACCTTAGATATTACTGGCAGCAGTGATGCAGGTCTATAGGTTCTTATTTCGTTTTGGTGACTTTCCAGGTTTTGGGATCATTATCATTTCCGCCATCTTCCAAATGTCTGGGACATGTTTTAATCTAAATGGTGTATGATCAAGTTGGTGAGTTTTATAATTCCCTTTCTCGGTAGTTTTTGCGGTAATTCTCCTGTTATTAAATCGTAGCCTAGTGATTTCCTAGGGTTAATGTCAGTTTTAATAACTTTGGTTAACTCTTTCGGCGTAACTAATTCAATCATCGAATTTTCAGCGTCTATGTCCGGCAAATTATGTTCAATATTAGTTTCGTTTGGTAGCATTCATAAGTAGGTCTTTTATTAAAGAACCTTGTATGTTATTGCATGTTCTCTTTCAGAAGTTTTGTTTTATTTAATCTAAGCTGATAAAGGCTAACATAATAAATGCTTTTACTTCTTTCTTCTGGAGTAATAGTAATAATGACCAGTACAATGAAGATAATAAGCCGACAATTAAATGTTCCTTATCGCTTTTACATCACAAATTAGCCGCGTGCTCTCTTATTATTCGGATTGTTCGTTTACCGAGAAACATTCTTGCTCGAATGAATGAATGGCTTAATAATAGGTTAATTATTCGCTTTAATTTAACACCCACATCAAACGATAATGCTGTTTGAACAGGTTGGTTGGTTTTGAATAGTTGGTAATTTTAACATTATTTTCACATGAATTATATTTGTAATGTATTTTATCTTTATTTTATATCAATAAGAAGGGTGTATTTATTTATGTTTTTAAGGGGTTATGGTACCCTGTAGCGAAGGATCTATGATATTGGTTGTCTAAGATTTAAGTTTAGGATTTCTTGACTCCAATCTCTTTTCTCCAATGTTACTTAACACAAAAATATCATGACACTAATTAGAATAATGATTTTACGAAAAACAAATTTTTTTGAGAAATATTGTACGTTATATAAAGTTGTATATCACAGGAATAATATTTTTTTTAAGTTATATGTTTTTTTTTGTAAAAAAAAATCAAAATATCCTTGCCATTTTTTTAACTTTTCATTTTTTAAACTTTTCTCTACAATTTCTACGCTATTTAGTTGCTTTTCCAAGTGCGCATTTTCCTGCTTAGCTTTATTTCTGTTAATGTATTTCAGAGCGATTATCCTCTGAGGGGGTGATTCTGAGTCGTTGGCTCATTGTCGTTGGTTTTGTTAAGTTAACAACACTATTTTAGCAATTAAACAATACAGTTTATCACAAATTGTAAAAGAAGATTTGTGATGTGGTAAAAGTTGAAGATGCTGGCGTTTATAATTGTTTCAGGCGTCTCAAAACGTCATTGGTGGAGTGTTCGAATTCTGTTTCAACTTACACTTATCTAATTTATACTTTACCCCCCGAAACGCTCTAAGATGTGCTGAAAATAGGTTTAGGAAGTTAGCATTTTTTGACAGATATAAGTTTTGAACATTATTTTTAAATACTGTATAAATTGTAAATATATTTATATATATTTATATATAAGTAATAGTTTTCATCACTTTTAGTTGAAGCATTGAGCGCTTATAATTTAGTTATATCTTAAGTTAAGATTCATTCGTTGGAAAACATATTAGTTCGCGCTGTTTTTTGGAATTTTTTTTTACTTGTAAATGTCCCCGGCCTGACACATAGATGGCGCTACTAGAGTTACATCCATATTCCGTTTTTTAGTTAGCCCTAAGTCCTAAGCCTAAGCCTAATCTTTTGAGATGCGTGTATAAATTTGAGAGCTGTCGGATCATTAGTTTGTGAATTATAGCATTTTGAGTGAACCAACTTTTGTTATTGTGAAAAAATTGATAAAAAGGAATTTCACGTGTTGATAAAATATTGCTTTTTGATGGGAAAAATACAGTTGAAGCAAAAGCTCGGCTTGATGCCGAGTTTCCGGACACTGCCCGAGGAAAATGAGAAAGCTCTGTGTAAAGTGGGTGCACTCTGTGCAAAGTGCCGTGCGAGTTGACTTTTGACTAAAGCCGAGACCAACGACGAGTTGATGATTCGGAGCAGTGTTAGAAGATGATCAAGCTTAATAAACCCGAGTTTTTGCGTTCATATGTGACAATGGATGAAACATGGCTCCATCATTTCATTCCGAAGTCCAATCGACAGCCATCCGAGTGGGAAAAGGCAACAGTCGGCTGATAAGGTCTCAGGCGTCTGTATTTTGGGATGCGCATGGAATAATTTTCATTGACTCGCTTGAAAAAGGAAGGACCATCAACGGGGGACTATTGCAAAGCGTTATTGGGCCGTTTGAAAGACGAAATCGCCGAAAAACAGCCGCATTTGAAGAAAAATAAAGTGCTGCTTCACCAAGACAATGCACCGTGTCACAAGTCAGTGAAAACGATGGCAAAAATCCATGAATTGGGCTTCGTGTTGCTTTCTCATCAACCGTATTCTTCAGATCTGGCCGCCAGTGAGTATTTTCTGTACTCAGATCTCAAAAAAATGCTCGCTGGGAAGAAATTTTTGTCGAGTGAAGAGGAGATCGCCGAAACTGAGGCCTATTTTGAAGCAATGGACAAATCGTACTACAAAAATTGTATCGAAAAGTTGGAGGGCTGCTATAATCAGTGTATCACTCTTGAAGGGAATTATGTTGAATACAAAAAACTAATTTTGCCAAAAAATTAACAGCACAATCAGAACTTTAACCTTTATTGTACAATGTTTACGAAAAGAACATATGCTGCATCATTTAAAAAAAAAACTTCTGTGGATAGAAACCCGAAAAACAACGAATAACCTTTCTAGTTTCTACTAATGTTAATGGTTCACACAAAATACAACCAGTGGTAATAAGAAGATAATAATATATCCCTGTTCATTATGATTCAAAAACCTTGGATGACAAGCAGTATATTCCTGAAGTGATTTCACAAGGGCCATGTTATGATTTTGTAACCGTAAATGTTTATTCATAATTTAAAGATGCATATGTATTTAATTTGTAGGTAAAAGATTTTCTAATAGAACAGAACCTTCCAATAAAAGCATTGTTACTGTTAGATAATGCATCTAGTGATATCTAGAACAGTAACTAATGGTGAGAATGTGTCCACGTTGTTATGCATTTACCAATTTGTTATGTTTAACTCAATATATCCAACCAATATATACCAGACCAGAATATATAAAACTTGCCAAACTATACTACTGAAAGTTTCTACTTTTCTCTGTTCTATGAAAGAATCCAGAAAACATATACGTACAGAGGCTATTTTAAATATCTATATGGCCTAGAATGTTCTTATTCCAGAAACTATTCAAAAATGTTGGAGCAATTTCTGGTATTTCCTTAATTGTAATTAGGGAACAATTGTGATCAAATGCGGATAATTTTTTGAAAAAGGCGAATCCCAACATTGCTCGTACTCCTGCTGATATCGATTTATGGAAGGAAGATCTAGCTATCGAATGACCATAAGAAGGAATATATAGACAGTGGGGATGATGAGGAAGTTCTTATTAAGTTAGAAATATAGTGACTGATGAGTGAGTTATAGTTTTTAAAAAGGTTTAAATTGGACTTTAGGACACCAGGCATTGGAAGTTATGGGATTAAAAACTATTTTATTTTATTGAAAGAAGTAACGGTTTGCTGAACGGCAGTACTAAACGATAGTGCGGTTTAAATCTATAATTTGCTTGAATATACAATTATAAGCAATCGCAAATACAACTTTACAACTTTACTTCGGCAGTATTCGAACCCTCGACATAATTCCCTTCAAGGGTGATATACTGATTATAGCGACCTTCCAACTTTTTAATACCGTACGATACCATTTTTGTAGTACTATTTGTCCTTTGCTTCAAAATAGGCATTAGTTTTGGCGATCACCTTTTCATTCAACGAAAATTTCTTCCCAGCGAGCATTCTTTTGAGATCTGAGAACAGGAAATAGTCGCTGGAGGGTCGCTGAATCTGGAGAATATAGTGGATGAGGAAACAATTCGAAGCCCTATTCATGGATTTTTGCCATTGTTTTTACTGACTTGTTACACGGTGCATTATCTCGCTGAAGCAGCACTTTCTTGTTCTTCAAATGCGGCCGTTTTTCGCTGATTTCGTCCTTCAAAATTAATCCATGCGCATCCCAAAATGCAGACGCCATAACCTTGCCAGCCGACTGTTGCATTTTTCCACACTTTGTAGCGGGTACATCTTGTGCAGTTCACCCGGATGACTGTCGATTGGACTTCGGAGTGAAATGATGGAGCCATGTTTCATCAATTGTCACATATCGATGCAAAAACTTGGGTTTATTACGCTTGATCATATTCGTTACACGTTCAGTTGATATCTCTAGAGTGTCTGCTATTTTGTTCAGTTTCAATTTACAGTAATTCAAAATTATTTTGTGGATATTTTTAATGTTTTCGTCGGTAACAACCTTCTTTGGGCGTCCACTGCGTTCACCGCCTTCGTTGCTCATTTCACCAAATCTAAACTCAGCATACCAATCCTTGATAGTTGATTTTCCTGGGGCAGTGTCCGGAAACTTGGCGTGAAGCCAAGTTTTTGCTTCAACTGTATTTTTTCCCTTCAAAAAGCAATATTTTATCAATACGCGAAATTCCTTTTTATCCATTTTTTCACAATAACCAAAGTTGCTTCACTCAAAATGTTATAATTCACGAACTAATTTTCCGACAGCTGTCAAATTTATACACGCATCTTTTGAGGGTTAGGGCTAACTAAAAAACATATGGTTTAACTCTAGTAGCGTATTTATGTGTCAGGCCGGGAAATTTTCAATTGACCTGTTATTTTCTCCTGCTGCATTAAATATTTTAAGTTCCAGATCATATGTATCTGGTTGTTACTGAGATTTGTAAATGCAGGTCTATTTGTTGCTAAAGCTTTGGTTCTTTTTTCTTAGACATTCAATTAGGTATAATTGAAGTTACAGCTATGATGAAGAGCTGTTGGCGAAATAAAGGATTGTAAATTACACCATTCTAATGGATGACTGTTCATTGTTTTAATTCAGTTTTTAATATTAATATATTGCACATAATGTAAGTTTAAACGGTCTTATGAGATTATATCTTTTGGACTAAATCCAGGTATATTCAAAAATAAAATTTTCTTTGTCTTTGTTGTCTATGGAAAATATTCCCCGTCAACAAGCAACACCAGGTTTGATAATGTAATTTGTTATACGTAGAAAAAATATCAGATTTAGGCCAAGCCAGTAAGTTACTGATAGAGCTATTAAATTTTAATCTCATTAGTGGAAGCCCTTGCATCTGCTGTCTCTGTAATGAGGTTTCATTTGACCAATCTACTAGGTCAGTCGGCGTTAACGATGACGGTGTTATGTTGTAGACCTGCATGAAACGATTCCTATGACTAACAGTGGCTGATTTTTCTTATATTAAGTGGTTGGTGAGCTAAGAAAGAGCGAGTTTGAAACGATGGTAAGTTGAATATACTGTTAATTTGATATGATTTTTTTTGTTTTCCATCCATCATTCGTTAATTGAATTAAAACTTTTAGAATATAATCTTTCTAATAATAATCTAATACTTTCTTATGCAGCGGTTAACAGGTGTTGGTATAGATTTTACTGCATCGTTATTATTGTACCCAATGCTTATTTTCAATACTTGTGATTAGATTTTTTAATATACAATAGAGGATTTTCATTCAAAATAACTATTGTTTATCAACAGAAAGAAATTGTTTATAATTAGATTCCTTTAACAGAAATTAAAAAAAGTAGCCCTTCTGTTAAATATGTCTACTTCAGTCCGTTTTCAACTATTTTGTAAAACTGAAGTGGGTTTCTGAGTGAGAACTAATAATGTTATAAGGATATCCCAACCCTGCATTGTATATTTAACCAATTTAAAAAATTTGGCAAAGCAATAATTTCATAAGAATAATTTTTATCACTTTTTATGTCTTTTATGCCTGGACCATCAATATGAATCAATTCCCATTTTGTAAATCACACTCAGGTTTTATTACAATAAAAAAATATGATTAATTTGCCAGCGTTTTGTAACATTCTAATTGGAATTAAAGCATAAAATGCCTACTGCAAATCTTACTTTGTTGTAATGTAGATACTCGCATTTATTTTATAATGATTTTTTTACTTTAAAAGGGCATTTACTGAGAATAATTGAATACAATATGTATTATAAATAAATATTGATAAAATTTAGCATTTGGTGTGCAATTTCTTGGATGGTTGCACTTCTTCAGCACTTCGAAACCGCCAGCCAATCTGAATCGATATATACAGATGCAGCAAGATGCAGGATAATTTCCCTTTCTAGTTGTAACAGTGTATCCTTCACGACTCTTGCAATGTGTGACTAAGTGTAGTCATGCAAGAGGATGGATTTGCGTTTGTTATTCGCTATTGATGGTCTTTTTTAATACATCCTTAAAATTATTCAATTGACTTCAGTAGATATGCCTGTTCTGCATATGCTTATGCATGTTCTTCATTCGGTTCCTCCACCTCGTAATATACTATGCCTTGTTAATCCTATATATGCACAGCAAGACCTTATAGCCATGAATATTCCGCTTCGTTGTCGATGTAAATGGCTCTCCCAAAGCATAATTTTTGCGTTTAAAATTCTTGTAGCAGATCTACTTTTCATCGCCTGTCACAACACTCACAGAAAAGGATTCTTTTTCGGCCTGGAAAATAACAATACCAGATGTTGCAACACAATTTGGATGGCAGCCATTTTCCCTGCTTTTGGTTTTTTCCTATCTGTGCCTGCAAATAGTTGATTCATCAAATGCTAAATCGTTCTTAGAGTTTTTGGGCCAGTTTTTCGCCGAATAAGTCGTACAATTACACTGTATTCGAACTTTTTCGGCCCTCCAAACTATTATTTGCCACTACCATCAAAATAGTCACTTTTAACTTGTTGTAATAAAAACCGACAATTAATAAGTTTCTAAAGGTGTTTCGTCAAAAACCATCTTAGCGCTGGGGTGTCAAATTTTTTACAAATCAAACAATAAATGCAATTAGCATCTAAAATGCAATTTTCAGTGTTGTATGATCAGTTTATATACCGAATAACTCTATAAAACTGAATGGAAAACTGTTATTTTATGTTGAGAAATATTAACTATCGAACTTAATAGTTAGGTTAAATTGTTTGACAGTTTTTGTGTTCGCTTCCTATTACTTCGCATTTTCACCGATAGGTATCACTCATTAAGATACATGCAAACAGCATATAGTCCGTTCAAATTTATTTTGTACATACGTCATTTAAATTTGTGACATCAAAACGTCGTAATGATTCCGCATCAACTCTGAGTTTTAGTTTAGTTTGGCTTTGACATACAACAAAATTCTAATCTAAATCAAATAATTGAGCAAAAATGTTATCAAATATAATTTATTTTAACATTATAGTACATCTAAAAACTACAGTGAATTATACCGTCACAATAGTTTATAAGTTAGAGGTATAATCTCTTGTCACTATAGCTTTCAAAAATTTTGCATACGTCTAACAACTGGACGACTTTGACAGGCTCATTCTTTTACGTGTTTGAACTAATCAGATAGCATTATGTCTCGTTTTAACTAGAATAAGATGAGAAGGAACCGAATTTACAAATTGCAGCAGGCAATACATTAAGTATTTTGATAATGTATATACAAAAAACTTTTAAAAGACTATATATTATTTTCTTTCAAAAGTAAACCGCGTTGGAGGTTTATAAACCTGAGCCGTAGAGTCATATTAAGGTCTAATTATCTTTAATTAGTGACTCTGTATCTCTATTTTTTTATTATTTTGATTTATCTAAGAACATAGCTACATTCGATTTTGTATTATTATTTTTATTATAGGACTTAATTAAATTTATCCAGTTTGGCTATGCCTTGGTCATAGCAATGTTTTTGTTGATGATATGGGTGTCTATGATAGAATCGAAGGAACAGGATATGGTGAAGTACCCGCCGTGCTACTTTAATCCTTTGTGTAGTTGTTCAAAGGCTGTTCCAGACCTGGGAATTGTTCAATGTAGAGATGTACATTTACCAAGGATACCAGAAACTGTTAATGTATCCAAAGCTTTTATGCTTCATTTGGAAAATAATGGTCTAAGAATATTGGAACCGTATTTTCTTCAAAGCACAGGTAAAGTAACTTTCAAACAAATCAGGTTTTTTTAATGTATATATTTACACTACAGGATTATATAAAATTGTGGTCAGTCACAATCCTTTGGTTATGGTACCGGATGAGGCTTTCCTCGGATTGGAGAGATCGTTGTGGGAGTTGAAACTTAGCCACTGTCAACTGACCAGGGTTCCTAACAGAGCTTTAAGATATTTACAGAAGTTACGGTTACTCGATCTTACTGGTATTGATAGTATTGATCAGTTCTATTTTCGATTTTGTTTCGATTTTATTATTTTAAGGCAATGATATTATAAAAATTACTCCGGAAAACTGGAGGGGGTTGGAGAGTTCGTTGGAGGTTTTGGTTTTGGCTGAAAACTCGATTAATCAAATACCCATTGATGCATTCTCTGGTTTACCCATGTTGGATACCATCGATTTAAGAGGCAACCATTTAAGGGAAATCGATCCTTCGGTAAGGGTGACTTTCAGATAGATTATTGATTGTTGATGTTTCACCATTCAGGTATTCCGCGATGGAATGGGACGTTTAGCACATCTTTTACTTGGTGACAACCAGTTGTCGGGAATACCGTATCAAGCACTACAGCCATTAAGGACACTGAAAACTTTGGACTTGAGTTATAACAGAATTAACAAGATGTCACCCTCATCCGAACCTGGAGTTAATATTAATTTGAATTTCCAGGTTTGTAATATTATTAACACTTTAATATTTCTAAGACTCGTATATGAAAAAAATTTTATTTGATAATGATGGTTGATATTGGTAATAACACTTCAATTGTCTGTGCAGTGAGAACGAAGGAAATTTAAAATTAAAAGCTAACTACAGATGTTCAGTTTACAACAAATTTTGCAGTAATTTTTCGATTAAATACAATTATATTCTTTGTTATTTTAGTTTTATGGTATACCATGAGTGTGTTGGAGATTCTCATTAATGTTTTAAATAATTTAGAATTGTTTTTCCAATCTGGGGTAATTGGGTAATTTGAATACAAAGATGAAATATATAATTTTTCGTTTTTTCTGTTGCTATTTTCCAACTATTTCTTTATTTTTGTATCTTTCTTCGTTTTGTATATTTAGTTTATTTTGATTCCTGACTATTCATTCATCCATCTTTTTGTCATTTTTATTTGTTGTTAACCAGCAAAATTGTAGTTTTTGTAGCAAAACCTTGTTATCTAATAATAATTTAGCTTTACAGCCAATACATTTGGTTTAGTTTAAGCTCAAGCTGTTTGCGCTTAGTCACTATATGTTTTTTTCCGTGTCAAACGTCGATCAAAATGCATTTCCAGATGTTTAACATTGTCTGCTTGCGGAAGTTCATGGTTATTCAATTTTACTGAGGGACAAGTTCTTCTACAAAGGGTGAATGTCACATGGGTAGATTTTGTCTCATTGGCTTTGATACGCCACGTTTTCAACCATAATTCGATTTTGTTAAGATGAAGTTGGAGGTTTCCTGTGACTGATATTGGAGCCTCGTGTGATAATAAAACCGCTGTATCGTCAGCATATGTTGCAACATTAGTGTTGTATACAATAGATGTAACAACCACCAAAATATATTGGGTGTAGGTCAGTGTCAGTCATCGCCCTGTTTGACAATAAAATGTTTGTTATGAAATGTTAGAATCAACTAACAAAAATAAAAACTTTTGAAAAAGTCATCTTATTATGATTTTCTAGTTTTCCACTGTTTCCACTGCCAAAAACTCTACAAATTACAACTCTGAAACTTTCGTTCTTCTCCGATTACAATTGTCTTGGTTTGGCCTCCATCTGGTCTCCTGATTGATGATACGTTCTTTCAATCTCAATCTAAGCATTTTGATGCCTGTCGAAGATTAGTTAGAGTTTTGTCAAATCATAGCCATGGAGTATTTTTAAAAACATGTCTTAATATTCTATATTCAAGTGAAGTCACTTAGGTTACCTACTAATATTAATGACAAATTTTATTCGTTCATATTAATTAGGATATGAAAATGATAATAGTCTGATAGATTATTTTTTATTACAGCTAAATTTAGATACTTTCCATTTGGATTATAACCAGTTACGTGTACTAGAACCAGCATCTTTTCAGTATTTTAACGTTCTCAACAAGACTTATTTGGATGGAAATCCATTGTCTGCCATAGAGGTAATTATAGAAAAAAACTAGGTAATACCCGTGTTAACAATTAACGATTTTTGCAGAATGATGCTTTTAGACAAGCTAAGATACGCGAATTGTACATCAGGAGTTGCGGCCTAACTAACATATCACCTGCGTCATTTGCGGGTCTGGAAAACTTTCTTGAGGTTCTGGATTTGTCCGGTAACAACATATCGTTGCTTCCGGACGACATCTTCCAGCGGTTAGTTTTTGTTTCTTTCTTTTAAGTCTTAATCAGATTATTTTTGTTTTATAGGTTTCAGTATATTCGGTCTCTGTCACTGAGTGATAATATCGTTACGAAACTAAACCCAGTTGAGGCTTTTAACGCCTTTCATTTCACTTTGTACAATTTGGATCTTAGTGGTGTTCAGAACATGCCCACAAATATACAGGAGTTACGTAGGTAATGAATTAAAGAAATACATTTATGGATGTCCTGCTAATGTTGTTTCATTTGAAGGTTAAGAAGTTTGAGATCACTGACTCTCTCACGGTTGTCACAACCACATATATCACCAGAAGATTTCTTGGAGTTTGGTATTGATCTGGAAGAGATCTCAGTTACCTTTGCTGGTTTGCAGACCGTAAAAAATAATGCTTTTCGTCATGTTCATGCCTTGAAATACATCGATTTATCAGACAATAGTATAGGAACTATTGAAAATAATGCATTCATTGATGTGAGTTGGTTTTCTTGATGTGTAATGTCACTGTTTGGATTTAATATAATACCAATTATAGATCGGTCATTCCTTAGAGTATCTGTCTTTGGCACACGCCTTCTCTGGTTCAGTGACGTCATTGCCCAGTGATGCTCTTAAAGTTTTAGTCAACCTAGAGGTGCTGGATCTGAGTAATAACAAATTTCGAACTCTCGGCGAAACCAGTTTCCATTTCCTGAAGAAGTTGCGTCGTGTCGAGCTTCAGGATAATCAAATCGAGGCTATACATAAGGGTACTTTCCAGGGTGACATACATTCCAACTTGGAAGAGATATATTTTTCGTTTAATAATTTAAAAACCATTTCTCAGCATACGTTTGTTAATTTACCCCAGCTGGAGCATCTCTATCTGGATGATAATAAGCTAGAGAATTTAGACCGTCGAGCTTTTATGAATCTAGAGCATCTAAAAATACTAAACTTAAAAGGTATGGATGAATGTTGATGCTTTTACCGTGTAGGTGATAATTTGGTTAATGTTTTAGGTAATAAACTCACTAACGTATCGTATGAAACATTCCAGAATTTGCCGGAACTAGAGGATTTAGATATGGCGTATAACAACCTGAAAACTTTCGATTTTCTCATGTTTGATCAGGTGGGAACTTTGGGTCTGTTTTGCGTCAATGTGAGTCATAATGGGTTGAAGGAGCTTTTGGTAAATATACCATCAGCATTTGATAGTGATCTGGGTGAGTATAGATGAATTTGATACAGAGCTGCTTGTAAATATATGTTTAGCAAACATTGCTATAAATATATTTCTGGAACATATTATATTTCGACAATAATCCTTAATTGTTTTAATTTTTTTAAAATTATTTCATTCAATCAAGTAAGTAATGTATCCATTTTGTTCCCGGCCTGGCACATAGATACTAGAGTTAAATCCTTATATTTTTAGTTAGTCCTAACTTTAACCCTTTTTAAGCAACTTTTGTTATTGTGAAAAAAATGGATAAATAGGCTAAAATAGCGTGTTGATAAAATATTGCTTTATAAAGGGAAAAATACAGTTGAAGCAAGAACTTAGCTTGATGCCGAGTTTCCGGACACTGCTTTAGGAAAATTGACCATCAAGGATTGGTATGCTAAGTTTAGACGTGGTGAAATTAGTACCGAAGACGGTTAACGCAGTAGATGCTCAAAACATGTTGTTACCAACGAAAATATTTTAAAAAATCCACAAAATGATTTTGAATGACCGTAAATTGAAACCGTGAATTGAATGAAATAGCAGACACTCTAAAGATATCAACTGAACGTGTACATTATATTATTCACGAATATTTGGGTATGAGAAAGCTCTGTGCAAAGTGGGTGCCACGCGAGCACACTTTTGACCAAAAACAACGACGAGTTGATGATTCGGAGCAGCGCTTGAAGATGATCACGCGTAATAAACCCGAGTTTTTGCGACGATATGATGGATGAAACATGAAACATTTGACAATGGATGAAATATCAAACATTTCACTCCGAAGTCCAATCGACAGTCATCCGAGTGGACTGCACACCATGAACCCGCTCCAAAGCGTTGGAAAACGCAACAGTCGACTGGCAAGGTTATGGCGTCCGTAGTTTGGGATGCAAATGCAATTGCAAATGCATTGACTACCGTGAAAAAGGAAATACCATCAACAGCGACTATTACTTAGCGTTATTGGACTGTTTGAAGAACGAAATCGCCGAAAAGCGGCCGCATTTGAAGAAAAAGAAAGTGCCGCTTCACCAAGACAATGCACCGTGTTAAAAATCCATGAATTGGGCTTCGAATTGCTTTCTCAATCATCGTATTCTTCAGATCTGGCCCCCAGCGACTATTTCATGTTCTCAGAACTCAAAATAATGGTTGCTGGGAAGAAATTCTCGTCGAGTGAAGAGGTGTTGGACGAAACTGAGGCCTATTTTGAAGCAAAGGATAAATCGTACTACAAAAATGGTATCGAAAAGCTAGAGGGTCGCTATAACCAGCGTATCACCCTTGAAGGGAATTATGTTGAATAAAAAAATTATTTTGCCAAAAAATGTGTTTTACTATGGTAGGCCGGGGACTTTTCAATTGACCTGTTATATTATACTCTGTAATCGTTCCTTTTCATGAATTATGAATTACTTATTTCATATCATGAATATTATATTTTTAACTGTATGTTGTGTGTTTATAGTACTGTCCACATGCACAAATTAGGATAGTATTGTACGTAGACTTCTAAATACAACACTTGTTAAGTTGAGACAATATTTCGTGCCCTTTTTTGTGTGTATATATTGGATTTATTGAGTTAATTTTTAATAGTTTCTTGGGATTGACTAATTTCTTTTTCTTTTATATTGATACAAAATATACTGAGTTCTTTAATAAGCTATGATTTCGATAAAAGGTAGAGTATGGGTATTTGCTGTACTTTACTAGTCCAATATGTCTTATTAGACAGTATGGGCTAAGTTTTGGCTCGAATTTGACTTTCAGAAATCAAAAAGAAATATGCCATATTGAGGCTCAATTATGATGGGTCGACTTAATCTCGAAATCTGGAATAACGTGGTGTTACCATTATCTTTAGATGTTCCAAAATGTACCAAAATTATATTGTTCGTGCATTTAAAAAATATATAAACTAATATAAATTAATATTGCTAGGTGCTTGCATTTACTCTGATCATTTTTTCACATTAAAAATGCATTTATTGTTAACAATCGGTACAGTTTATGTTGATCAATATATTTTCTATCTGTGTCTGAAAATTTTACACATCTTTTTGGATACATGGCGATATCTTGACCAAAAGAACGATATAGGTTTGGGGGTGATTCAATCAAGGATCCATTTTCACATTCCTTCAGCATTTCGAAACCGTGTACAGTGAAGCATGCTGAACCAGTGTTAAACAGAAAGTGCTACAAACATTCATGAGAAATGATGTGGTTTACAGAAGGAAGATTATTATGCAACTCAAACACCATCGTGAAAATTAGTATATTAAGTAGCAGTTCATCAGATTTCTCCTCATTGACATTTGTGTTGCTTCACATACCAAAAAATTATGCGTTCATAATGATGTGGAGAGAAGGAAGAAGTATTAGTAGTTAAGGAAGTGTATTTTTTCGAGGGTCTTCCGAATTATCACTTAGATGGATTTTATTAATTGAAAGTGTATTAATTGAAAGTTCAGTGAGGCATGAATGGAATGACATAAGTTAATAAATAACCTACTGGCTTTTAACAAATTAAGTTTTAATTTATTAGGTTAGTGCAAATGAACCAGAAAAGATGGCAGATGGCAGGAAGGCAGATTTCAGTGAATTGGACAAGTTGTGGGGGATTCTAATCTTCTTCTTGGATTTTTATATTTTCTGATATAGGATCTGTCGTCAGAGCATACGGGTTATGAATTTAGTTCTTGATATTTTTTAATGATTAATTGTTAATACTGTCAAATTGTTGTTGAATCTTGTTAATTGGTCGCTTAGCCATCATTTAGCCTGTTGACTTTCTTGAATTCTGAATTCTTGATTAGCTTTCCCAGTTTACGTGGTGATATTACCATCTTTTATACACAGTATTACGAGCCTAATGCGTTATCATATAGAATAACTTTGGGGAAATGTTGGAATGAAATATTTATGTAGGAGATTATGCATATAATCAGAACTTACGTTGGAAATACTCTACATACTATAAAATACAATATATGGTATATTAAGAGTTATTTTGTATATGTGTCATTTAAATTTGTGACGTCAAAACGTCGCAATGTTGCCTCATCTCAGCAACTCTGAATTTTAGTTCAGTTTGGCTTTGACATACAACTAAATTCTAGTTTAGATAAAATAATGAAACAAAAATGTTATCAAACATATACAGTTTATTTTAATATTATAGTACATCTGCTGCATATATTATCGAAGGAATTAAAACTACAATTAAGAACACAGGTATACTAATTTGTAGGTTAGAGTTGTTTCATTATATTTACAATGAATTCTTTTCCACACTACCCATTCACGTTTTCTCCCTTTATCAATTTCTTCCTCTGTGTGTCTTATCGAGTTCATCCAAATCGAAGGTGTTATGGTCGACAACGCTTTCTTCCACATATCGAAACAGTTCTTAACCAGCATGTCTATTATAATAATTCTTTGTCACCCCCCATATCAACTCGATTGGATTGAATATACAGTGATAGGAAGTCATAATACTATGTGAACATATTTTTCAGCCATCTGATCTACTGTATATTTTTTTTCGGGCTTATTTCTAGCAATTTGAAATAGTTGATTCTTTAACATGGTTTATTCAAACCTTATTTCATTTCACCACTCACCTAGCACTACAGGAAAACTAATTCTGTATCAGGAATAAAAATATTTCATTTATATTCCTGTTTTCAGCATGAAGTAGTTCTTCATGACATATAGTTATGTCTTCAATGAATTATTAATAAATATTATGATTAACAAAACCTAATCCATAGTTATTCCAACATTTACCTTTTTTCATCAACTTTTGTCGTCTTATAACACTATATTTATTATCATCTTGCCATAAGTGATACAATATAATTCTGAAATAATAATTCTTCCTTGATTTTGTTATGTTTTTAGAAATTGTATTCTTTTAAAAGCAATATTGCAGACTCCATTTATACCATTTATGGGTTATCTTTACACCATTTAAATCCTATATTATCTAACAGTGTATGAAGGGATGTTCAACATCCTCCAAATAGCTGTATATCTTTCAACTTTTTATGGATACTTTCGAGACTAACAATTTTGTCTGAAGTAATTGTATTAAATTATGTTTCGATTGAAAACACTACTCACTGTTTTTATACATTTCGTATATTTGAACTCTGATACAGTTAACATCAAGCTGATCTTGATTCATCATCCGCTTCGCATAAAGACGGGTTCATTTTGGTGAATTTAAGGTTATAATGTTTTTTATTTTTTGAGATATTTTTGAGATTCAACACGCTAAAAATATTTTCATTTAAAACCGTAGCGATCTGATACTTATTAAAACAAAGCTTTTGCATTGTACCTTATCAGACAGCATTATGGGTTTTTTTAACTAGAATAAAATGAGAAAGAAAATATTGACTGATTCTGAAACGAATGTACAAATGGCGACAGGCAATACATTCTTGATACAATCATACAATACTTCATATAATCTTGATGACGCATATACAAAAAAAATTTGAATAGACTATAAAACAATTAATCACATATAACTTTGGACTTTGGAATGGCGGCATTATTATTTTTCAACAATTCTTTAATTATTTAAATTGAATAACTATACGAAATTATGTTTCAACTTAAATCTACACAATATCACCGAATATTACTTAATGCAGCACTCGCACCTTCAATGATTCGATGTTAGAATTCTACGTAACTTTAAGGACATATTTAATGCATCACTGATTCGCAGTCTGTACCTATTGTGTAGGTATAGGTGGATTTCACGCCAACGTTAAAATACTGGACATGTCTTACAACAACATCACTCACATAGCCAAGCAGTTCTTCAGACCGGCCGAGCTATCCTTGACTCACCTGTACTTGGCTCACAATCGGATACTGAACGCTACCAAGGACGTGTTTGGTAATATGCCCCATCTCCAATGGCTGGATCTGTCTTGGAACTACATCTATGAGATGGATTTTGACATGTTTCGGTTTAGTAAGAGACTGCAGGTAACTAATGATTGTTTTCTATAATTTGTTTTAAATGATTTACTTAATACTATAAAACGACACGAAATTATTTTTTCCATTACATTTCCATTAGTGGTAATCGATATTGGCTCTAAATGGAAACGGTATCGCAAGTACAAGAAGTGGTACCTGGGGTCGTTAACCCCAAATATTATTTTGTGGTGACGTCAGTCCTCTTCTTCTTGTCGCGCACTGGCCACAGAATAAGATTGACCAAAAACGATCAAGGGCACGCAAAAAATAGACAGCAGAGGCATCGTTCGACGTCAAAGTATCTTACATTCAATCAACAATCATCCTTTCAATAATCAAACATTCATACATTTTTATTAGTTAATTAGTTTTATAATAGTTAGTGTTATTAATAAAGTGTTAAGGGAAACACAGTTTCATTCAATAAATTACTCGAAGACCTTCATAATTTTAATATTTGACTTTTGCTTTTAACATGTCTTTTAAATTATTAGAATATTTTGTTTTGGGGATTAAATTAAAATAATGGTCCGAGATTGAATTGGAATAATGAGAACGATATCTAAATATCAACAGTGCATAAATATATTTTCTAGATTTTACGGGTTTCTAGACCCTACAATTAAGTGCAGTCTATTTAACAATGTTATTTACCTTTTTCAATTATCTTTGTTTTCATTATATGTATATGTCATGGTCATCCAAATCATCTACTCCTTGTTGAGAAAAATAAATATGTATTTTAAAATTCGATTCTATATGTACATAATTAATTAGATATATATATATATATATATATATATATATATATATATATATATATATATATATACATACATATATATATATATATATATATATATATATATATATATATATATATATATATATATATATATATATATATATATATATATATATATATCTGTATATATATAGGTAGTATATGTATAGGTAGCCTGCAAGTCTATGTGTCTACAAATCTATCTAGCTTAAAATAATAATAATATAGGACATATATGACATTTCAAATTCTTTTTTGTATTTTCCAATTCACATATAAGTTATGAAAGCTGTAGGGTTTAAAAATAAATCTATTACTTATGTATTTTATTTTGATTAAAAATTAATTTGACTTTGAGAGCTTCAGAAACTCCTGAGGTTAAAGTGTTTCCCAAAGAACTGGAAACATGAGCTTGCCACTGTTATTCCAAAAAAGAAGGCCAAGGCAAATCCATCTGATTATTGGCCCATCAGCCTGATTAGAATCAGCCATGAATCCTGTCCTAATGTAAAGGACATTGTTTTGCTGAACTAATGACCAAAGGCATGCCTGTGGTTGTTGTCCCATCTGTACTTTCGTTCGCCAGTTTGTCTTTGATGAATTTCTGTATAGCACTATGTTTACCTGTTTATAAAATTATTTCTTAAGTCTTAGTGACTTGAGAAACAGTCTACGTTTGAGCAATTGAGCTATTGCAATCCACTATTGCTCAACTGCTGTTAGAAAATATCCGTCAATTATTAGTAGCTTTATATCTTGAACTGCGATGCTTGTATCAGAAATACATGGACTAGTGGTGATTTTTAAAGAATGGATATTTCTTAATTGATATAATTTAATTATACCAAGAAATATTTCGAGTAACTGCAGAATAACTGCCAATTTAATGCCTTCTTTTCTTGATAAATTCATCTGATTTCGGTTAATTGAATAAATTGAAAAGACAACAGTCTCATGATCTCTCTGGAATTCTACCGACTACGCCACTTATAGAATTGTTTAATTTTGTTTATATTTTTCATATATTGGCTCTTGGTTTTTTTTTAGGCAAAACAGACTTGTTTTAAACTTATATAACTTAAAGAGTGATTTCGAATGTTATATCGGCTAGCGCAATATCAAATTCATCTCTTGTTTTGTCGATATATTCGGCGTTCGAAAATGTTTAAGATCCACAGCCACGAGCCTATTTTCTGTTGGGTTTTTTGCCATATTTTCAGGCATTCAGATGCGAACACTTTCGTTTGAGATGCAATATATAAGGCAAACTCTTGAAAATAATTTTACCATTATAATAGCTTCAGAATGTTCAAAACTACAATTTAAAGTAAAATTACATTAGACACACTGTTATTTATCATATAAGCGCTGAAATTTTGAAAGGTAACTTATTGTTAGTACAGAACTACCAACTTACAGAAAAAAATCGTGACGATTCTTATTATACGCGTCCTTCAAATGATAAGTTCCTGATACATTTTATTAAAGACGAAACTACAACAGTAAATGTAATGGGCTCTTATTAGACCGTTTCCCAGTCTTTCTATCCGAACTGTTGCAGTCATTGAAATATTAAGAGTTTATTTCCCCTGAGGATGACTTGTCCGTATCAGTTTTTAAGACGCTACTTAGACGAGATTGACAGAGATCGGAGATAAGTCTTTTTGGGAGTTTGTCGCTTCAGTGATTTTAAATTGCCACTTCGGCCGGCTCACCGATTTCGACGATATCGAGCTATCAGTGTCTGCGAAAAGTCAATAAATACCTGACTGGTGGCCGCGATAAGATCTCCGGGTTTTTGACGAGAGCCGAATTCGACATTGGTGGCATCATTGGGCTTTAAGTTTTTCGCAAAAAGTTTATTAAAATCAGCTCTGTTTTTTCACTCTTTCGTGTTAACATTTGTGAATTCATATGGTGGTACAAATAAATTGATGTCTATGAAATTATATGTTTTTGTAGAGCGAGATATTATAGTTTTCCAAGCTGTATTATTGTGCTATTCAGTATATACAGATGCTGGATATTATAGAGCTGATTTGAAGAAATCTATTGCCGAAGCGCCTCAAGCAGTTGATGATGATGGTGCTCATATTAAGTGGGAGTAAATAAAAAATCTATATTATTTTTAAAGATTATTTGTTTATTTTAGTTACAAGAAAATATATACACAATTAAAAA
Organism: Rhynchophorus ferrugineus; assembly: GCF_030347505.1. Taxonomy (NCBI): domain Eukaryota; kingdom Metazoa; phylum Arthropoda; class Insecta; order Coleoptera; family Curculionidae; genus Rhynchophorus; species Rhynchophorus ferrugineus. The sequence continues at coordinate 79,358,060 of NW_027472580.1, read as the reverse complement.
AAACATCATATAAAGTATTTACAAACAATAATAAATCAATTAAACTAAAAGTAAACAGGTGGTAAACGTGTATTGAGGCAGTTCTGAAATCGATACAAAAGTACCTGAGCAACCAATTTTCGAGAATAACAGTAAGATATAAAGAACTTTAAATCAGCCGTATATTGGCCAGATTACAAATTATTGACCAGATTGATAAACAACGGTGATGATACTGATAATTAAGGTCAATTAACTGGTAATTGAATTTCTACGTGGGTCTGTTGAGTTTTCAATACCGATAGTGATAACAATGCCTAAACGTGTCATTAGAGAATAATGATGAAAGACAATAGCGATATTTGATATCAATGATAAACTATGCTTGGATGAAGTAAGATATCTGCACACGGTACGAAGGGATAGTACGCGACGTACCTGTTTATGTCCCAATACTAACAAGGGATAACGCGCGAGATCTAATCTGTATTTTTAAAATAAATAAACAATTTAATAAATGAACGGTATTGTTACTAGTGCACTCACTTCTTCAGCTCCAGCTATGATGGACGGGCAATGCGTACAAGGGCGAAACCTAAAAACCACGCGCTAGATACGCTGCCATCAAGAGCCAGTAGAAACCACTTTCAGTGGCGTTTTTGTATGCTTCAATTTATCCATAGATCATAACTATACATCAGAAAGTTTGGCCACTATGGCATTAGCCTCTGGTTTATTATATTTAAAGATTGCAACCATAAAACTATTATCAGTGATTTATAGTGATTATGAGTTATAATAATTAAATAAATAAGGAGCGGAAAATATTCAGAATAAATTGATAACTGAATAGATAAATGAATAGATAAATTAATAGATAACTGAATAGATAAATAAATAGATAAAATAATAGATAACTGAATAGATAACTAAATAGACTCTGAATAGTTACTCTGACGGTCGCGGCTGCATAAATGAATTCTCATAGAGCTCGAAAAGCCCTTAGGCATGTTAAGTTATCACATTTGGCAAATGCAGTTCGAGGAGGTTGCTAAACATGTTGCCACAGAGAAACATTCCTCGAACCACAAGTGTTTCTTATTTGTTCGTTTTTCTTAGAGATGAATTTAAAAAATTATATAACAAAATAATGCGCTTTTACACTTATTTCAAGTTTTAAGACGAAATCTTGGATCACTTCGTGTATCCATTTAATTTCGAGGTCATCGTGCAGTTCTTTGTTGATTACGTAGTGATAAGCATTGGTAATTAATCGCAGAACTTTGGTTTGGGTGCGTTGGATTACTAGGTAGGCTGATTTCTTAGTACAAACCCATAGGTACTGCGTCAATATGTATGATAAATGTGTATTATGCAGAATAGTAAGATATTTTTAGAAACTTGTTTCAAAGTAATTCCTCTTGGATTATAATGCATTTATGTCATTGTGTTTTTCAGCTATTGAAATAGTTTTTGAATGCTACTATCGGAATGTCAATGTGGAATCACCAATGGACCTACATTTGATATTATAAAAATTTGATCTCCTGATTTCTAATGTGTTCAATATACTCTAAACTGAAATATTTCACAGGTTCTCGATGTGTCCCATAATCGAATAGCCGATATTCCAAACGACATATTCAGATTCCTGAATAACTTACGACTGGTTGATTTATCGAACAACCGACTACGAGTATTACCAGATAATTTATTTAGAGAAGAGGGTACGACGCGATACGATTCTAGTTGCAGGTTCTGATTGATTTAGTTTTCATTTTAGGATTGGAGCGTTTGGATTTATCTCACAACTTGTTGAGTAAGTTGCCTCTGACTAGTTTTTCTGCAGCACCAGCGCATACGTTATGCGAGTTAGATTTGTCTTGGAATTTTATATCATCTCTGTCTCACGGTGGTTTATTAGAGAGGTTTAAGGTAGATATCGAGAAATTGCTGATGCAGTATTAGAACAATAAAAAGTTTTGTTTCAGAGATTAAATTATTTGGATTTGTCCTATAATCGCCTGGCGCAGATTGATGCCGGCACTTTTAAAGGACTACCAATGTTGCTCAGTTTGGATCTCAGTCATAACGGACAACTAGCATTGGAGCGCAATGGCGGAAGTTTTCAAGGGGTCGAGTATTCCTTGCTTCATCTTAATTTAAATAACGTGTCTCTGTCGATGGTGAGTAAAGCTAATGAACATTTTGCAGCCTAGAATAAAATCAAAAATTATTTAAATAAGATATTTCTCTGCTACTTTTAATACAGAGGTTTTAATTTTGCTATGTTATTTTTATTGGGTTTTGATTGTTTATTCATTATTTGTTGATGAGGATATATACTGTTGAAGTCATATAGTAGTTTGATAAGATTTAAAAGACTCTCACATCTAAGTAATAATGATACTTGATGGTTCAGACTTGATGCAAATGCTGGACAGTGCATTAAACCTGAACTCATACTACCGCTTCATAAAAAAAATCATCAGCTAAATGTACAGCAGCCAGTGAAAGCTACTATCTAAAGCTATTGAAAATATTTAAATACATTTTTTTAAAAGTATTTTGTAATTCACGAATTGTGTTCCCACTCAATACTCTCAGAAAGATATTCAAAGGATTTTGATATCACTTACCACTTTGATATCCCACAACATTCGTTCGATAGATATTGGCATGAAAGAACTGATACAGATATGCTTTGACATCTTGAAAGAAAAAATATTGTATAAAAAGGTGTAGTTAGTAATTGTGAAAAGCAGTTTCCACTAGAGTGGTGTTAGAATGAATAGTATTAATATTGAAGGAGGGTATCTTGATCAATACAAATTAAATTTTAAAAAAAACCTTATTGAGTTATATGTTGCTTATTTGGGCATTTTCACTGTCGCTATACATTTTGTCTTTAGTTTTGTTCGTTATTAAGCAAGATAGTTTGGTCTGGTCGTAGATTATTAGTTTCTTCCTATGCTTATTCATTTCAAATATAATTTTAACATATTCATTTTGAATATTGTTCTAACTTAATAATTTGAGGAAAACTGAACAAGAGAATATCTAGAATTCGTAAACGGTATTGGATCCCATCCCCGTAAACGGTATGATATTTCCCTGGACATGAAGGTATGCTGAAGGCATTAAGTTCTATATATATATATATATATATATATATATATATATATATATATATATATTGTAGTTTGAAGTACAATGTTATCATTTAAATGACAGAAGAACAACATGACAGAGTGCGATTCGCCGACCGAAAATTGCTGATTGCATTAAATGCCAAAAATTGTAACCATCATGCTATAAATTATTATTTTAAATAAGGGAAGTAATATAATGTCTATAAGTGTCTCCAGTATCTATTGTAACCCTTTAAAATGATCGTAAATCTAAACAAACAGCTTGAATTGGGAAACATTACCGGATATCTTAACATGTAACTCTGCACTTAATGTTAATAATCGCAGCATACTTATTGAAATGCGATTTAATAATTATTGTAGTATCTAATATGAACTAGTATGAAATTTGAAGATTATAGACAAGATGTGATTTAGAACGCAAACATTGAGCTCAATAAGTTAATCCACTTTCTCCAGATCAGAATGGATGTTATATATTAACAATGAATGAACAATGATTTGTTTTATATTAATTGTCTTTCATTTTACATTGTCTAATTTCTTAATTGGGTTAAATATAATATGTATTGTATGTGTCTTATTCAGATATAGTATGTATGCTTATTGTCTTGACATACTAATTGGATTTTATTGTGGCTATATTATAGTATTCGATTTATTAAAATAAATTATTCCATACATACCTACGCTGATGTTCGGGTAGGAAAACGACTGTCGAGTTTGCTAGTTAAAATATAGAACCTATATAATTGCTATGTAATCTAAAAACATATTTGCATTAAAAATTTGCAAATAATTTTAAAATATTTAGGTACCGATATTTCCAACTCCCAACTTGGTTTCCTTATCTTTGGCTTACAACTCGTTACCAAATATACCACCAGAAACGGCAACTAATATGACAAACCTACAAAAACTGAACTTGGATTACAACGATCTTACCAACATACCCATCTTGACGCACTCGCTCTTCGAACTGAGGTATCTCTCCATGGTATCAAACCCAATCACATATTTGAGCAATACCAGCTTACTGGGAGTTGCTGATCATTTGGAGGAATTGGACATTAGAGACTTTGATTTGACCGTCTTAGAATCCGGAGCGTTCTGCAAAATGTACTCGTTGAGGACCTTGAGGATGAACCTATACAGTGGTTTCAAGAGTTTCAATATACCGAAAATTATTCAGTGGAATACCGGATTGAGAACATTGGAAATACACGTGCGTTATATCTTTATGGTCTATAGTTATGATAGAAGTTAATTTTGATGTAATTTAGGTGAATAAAGCCACCGATTCGAATTTAGAGAAAGAAATGGCAGGACAATTTCCTACTAAGTTGAGAAATATAACATTTTCTGGATTAGGATTGAAAAAAATTGGACAGAAAGCTCTACAGGTAAGAAATTCATGTTTTCCCATTGTTATTATATTTTGTTAATTATTTATGTAGTGTTTTAATATTTTTATGGAAAATATAAAATTCTTCTTTAACTAGGTTACAGTGCTGTTAATTATGAAAAAAATGTTATTTTTCAATATGATTATCTTTTTATTAGTTTTTCTTACCAATTTTAGTTTGATGTAGCTGTTTTTTTCATCGTGGTGTCCTGTCTAAAAAATAGGATTGCTCCAACTTTTTAAAATCAGTTTTTCGTTAAACAATTTCCTTATTGATATACTATTTTCTGGTAATGTGTTTCTTAATTTTTTTTATTTTAAAGTCGCCTTTTTACCAGCGATGGTTTATTTGGATTGAACCTACTGTTTTACGTGGGCTGCGAACCACGGTCCTTGGCGTTAAGCCTACCGAATGGCGAGTGACCAACTTAGAAATCATCCCAGAAGACATCCGGTCTTACCTAGCCTGGTTACTGGCGTGACTGGGATCATTTTCCTTGTCGGATTTTGCAGGATTTAAACCCGCGACTATCGCAACAGTAGGTGGTCCGGCCTGACGCCTTTACTACTGCCTCAACCAAGCCGGCTTTTTAAATTTGAAAGTAGGAAATAATATATGAAAGTAATAATGATATAATAATAAACTGGAGATTAGTATCTAGGCACAATATATATATATATATATATATATATATATATATATATATATATATATATATATATATATATATATATATTAATCAAAATATTTTATATAATTATATTTCTTCAGCATTTTCAGTCAGTGGGCTAGCGTTGTCATACGTCAACATTGTCATAACTTTATATCTATTGCTGGTCTTTTTCGCAATAATACATCATTCAATTTTTTCAAATCACACAATGAAATAATTTCATTAGGGTTTAGCACCTAGTAGTACACTACACATTGCTAATCCCATCATATGCACAGCAAGGCTTATGGCCATGAATTTCATTTTATTTCTTATAAAATTAGATTGGGTTTAGCATCGCTAAGAATTGATCTTGAATTGATATGATAAGATTGATAAGAATTGATAAGAATGAAGAGATTCTGCACTACAGGCGATTTGAACTAAATTCATCAAAACTATACACTGGTATACTTTAATAACTCATTATCATGAATCCTAGTTGTGTGATTAAATCACGAAATAATATTAATATACTGAACAGTGCTCTATTAGTATTGAAAGTATCTTAAATACTACATATTATATCGATTATATATTTTCAGGGCATTAGACATCCTAATTTGCATCTCAGCATCAGGAACACCAGCGTTCCCAAAATACCCGAGGATATATTTAGAAATATTGGCCTGGCTCACAATTTATCCATAGATTTACGCAATAATCCTTCCCTGAAGAGTTTCATGAATCCAATAACTGGTTCTAAACCAGAACTATACAAGAAAACGTTCCTTGTTGATTTACAGATGACTGGTAACAAATGGGAATGTGACTGTGATTTAGGGTAATGTATAAAAACAAAATCGGCATCAATATTTTATAAATGTTACCATTTTCAGATGGATTGAGGTGTGGCTTCGGAAACAACGTCAATACATTTGCGGTCGTGACTTGATGGATCCTCATTCGGCATCCAGCTTTGACGAGAATTGTTATCACGTGCCGGATGAGTTCAGGATGTCTTATTGCTCGAACAAGAACAATAAGTCGGTGATTGAAGTGTTGAAGACTGATATTGAGTGTGGGTGGAGTATGGCGGATAAAATAGGAGCCTCCTCAATGTATCTGGTACTCATAGTTGGAATCGTATTACATTTTTCCATATAGAACATTATAGAACATTAGATAGTTGTGTCATCTTAGAAACATTATTTGTACCACACTGTATATAGTGATTGTATCACTTGATTATTTATTATTTTGATTTAGGATTTTAATTATACTTAGAGAAAATTGATGTAGTGGTACAGGAATTGTCTATACTTAAAACACTCGCATTCATTTTCTTTTTAGATGTTTATTATCAATCATTACACATAAGAACTTTTTAGGTTTGAATGCTTGATTGAGTGTATATGCAGTTTTATTGTATAAGATGCGGATTGTAGTTAAAATAATGTAAAGGCAAATAAATATTTAAACTTTCTTGTTATTTAATTACTTGACTTATACTTACTTACTTACTAGGTTTATGTATATATACTATATGTTGTAACCGTATTTCGGACTTTCATCTGTGTTTGGTTTTAAAAAAAACCTTTAATGTCTTGACGACCTTTTGACAGAATCTTATCTGCCATCTTCAGTACTGATGTTCACTATCATCCTGAAGATTGCAGATGAGATAATTGAATGGTTTTTTTCTTCTTATGATGATTCGTCATTTTGTCATAATCATCATCAATCAATAGACGGAAGAGTGCTTACTTCTCAACTAATATCTGTTTGGGTATGTAATGGCCTTCGAATATTTTTCACTAAAGCTCTCTGCTGATGATCAGCACTAATTGTCCTTTTATACAAATCGTTGCAATTTTTTCCGGGTTCTATATGCGCTTTTCTTTTGGATGATCGATTCATCTATGATTTTGCTAAATAAGTTTTCAGCCTATGTTCAACAAATATTTCCAAACCACTATAATCTGCTTCTGTGGATGTAACGTCCTTTTCTCAATTAAGTGTTGATTGTTCTCAAAATCATATAGTTTCATTTTCAATGTCGAATGCAACGGTATCCAAGTCTCGAAGATACGCAGAAAGAAGTTTTAAAAGTTGGGGATTAATAGCTAATGCATAAACATTTCAATAAGGCAGAGATTGTACTCGCTACGGCGGAAAATATACTAAAATTGAAACGATACAGAGAAGATTAGCACGGTCGTTGCACAAGGATGGTACGCAAAATCGGGAAGGGTTCCACATTTTTTATGAGGAATTTATTTGGGTTATGCGAAAAGGCAGGGACACATCCAGCGACCCCGATGGCGTTAGATTTTGTCTCATCAAGAATCTCAACCCATCCCATCTACTATACCTGCTCCAAATATATAATGAAATCTGGAAGAAGGAATATCTGCCCTCTTCATGGAAACGGGCAATTTTGGTTCTCATCCTATGCTCAACAAGCCAAAATACTCAGTCGCTGGACACAGCCCATTGCGCTGACCAGCCATCTGTGCAAGATACTAGAGCACATGGTCTGCAACAGACTAACATAAATACTAAAAAAACATCGTCTGTTGAGTGAGCGCCAGTTGGGCTTTGTCAGGGGTTTCTCTGCAGTAGACCACTTGATCGGGCTTCAATTCTAGACAGCATACTACGGCTGTCTTTCTGGGCTTGGAAAAGGCATTTGACACGGTCAAAACGGCGAGAATTTTGACCCAACTACAGGACTGGAAAATAGGTGGGAGGATGTATAGGTTTATTTCATCTTCCTGAAAGGCCGGTAAGCTCTCTTCGCTCCACTCCCAGATGAACGGTGTACCCCAGGGTTCCAGCATCAGCCCGATCTTGTTTCTTATTGCTTTTGACTCAATTAAGGAGATCATCCCCGTTTTTTTGAGGGTGATACTATAATCTATCACACACATCCCGACCACAAACACAGCCAGGAACTCCTGCAGAGTTGCTTTGATGCCCTTCCAACTTGGGAAAGTCATATTAATCACTTAAGAAATAGATGGTATAAACAGGTTAAATTCAATCCAGAACGCTGCCTTAAGAGTCGCACTAGGCGCCTTCCGTGCCAGTCCTATCGATATCGTTTACACTGTGAAGCAGAGATTTTCCCTTTGAGTTCCTGGCGAGAGCTTTTATTATTAAATTATGCGAGCTCTTTAAAGTTTAAGCCGCAACTGAATCAATTTAGCTCTATTTTTCCTGTTGGTGATTGCTACGCCGTCAGTAGAAAACTACATAAGGGATCATCTCAAATTTTTCATAAAATCTGTGACCGTCTGTCATTTGAAATCCCCACCATATATAAGAGGACTACAGAAATACCACCGAGGCGCTACGCACATATGCCTATTGACATGTCCATGCAAGCTCTACATAAAGATGCGGGCGGATTTTCTTGACCGCATCATCTTATCCGCCAAATCTATACTGAAAGCTCTCCCAATCATTTGGCTGTCTACACAGATGGATCTAAGTGAGGAAATTACGTAGGAGCAGCCTTTACATCCTAATTCACGAAGGGACATTTTCAACTACCCTCCCAGACTAGTATTTTCACTGCTGAACTACTAGCAATATACAAAGTCTTATTGTCCATTCAAAACAAGCCAGATAGTAGACCTGTAGTAATTGTCATGGACTCCAAGAGCTCCCTGGAGAGTCTCGGATCAACGCGGATGGGTCACTATTTGGTAGAGAACATCAGGAAACACCATACTACCACAACAAGAAGCGGTACAAATATCTTTTATTTGTGGGTTCGCTCTCATAGGGGAATTGCGGTAATGGGAGAGCCGACTACCTCGCGAGAAAGGAAGATGATTCAGCCCGATTGGGTTCTCATCTTTGGAAGAGTGATATAAAGTGCCATTGTAAAATCCTTTTTACAAATCTCGACCAATATTATTGGGACTAATTACTAACAATAAATTATGGGAAATTATGAAAGACTTTCATCAAATACCCAATATTCGAGATGTAGGAGGATATAAATTGGACATCTTCTCTCGACTAAGAATCGGGCATTGCAGACTTACCCATGAATATCTGCTAAAAGGTGGAATACCTCCTATGTGTAGCGAGTGTCCAACTTTATTGAGTGTAAGAAAATTACTAAGTGAATGCCGTAAGTACAGACCCCTAAGACAGCTACTTGGAGTAGCGAACACCATGGAACATTTGGTCCAACTTTGAATCTGAATCAATCACAGTATACCTGCAGTCGCTGGTATATGCCAGCTTATCTAGCCTTATCGAAATATGTTAAGTTTGTTTATATGTCATTCTATGTAATCTAGTTAATTGCATTGTCAGCTTACCTAATTTTGCCTTTGTTTATTAATATATATTTATTTATACTCTTTATGTTTATACATCTTGCGTTCTGTTATTAATTGTGATCGTTTGTATATACTGACATTTATTAAAATTTTCATTAATTCTAATTAAATTTGTACTCGGCCCTAAATAGCCCAAGAGGCTGAAGGGCCATAAAATAAAAGTAACTAATAAATAGTAAAAAACCATTTTTTAAACTGTGTAAAGTGTTTATATGCATTTTGATCAGCGATATATATTGGTCATAATGAAAATAAATAAAACAATTGTTAAATTCCACGATTTTAACATTTTTCCGCATAAAATAATAGTTTTCCACGTAGTAGTACTGAGTTATTGAGTATATACAGACGTGAGAATCATGGAAAACTCAAAATTAAATTTTCTACATTTATTATTTTTAGACAAATTGTTACAGTACCGCTTATTAAACATGTTTAATCCTTAACAGTTTCGTACGAAAGGGAATTCTCATCACTTAAACATATTTTGACTGAAGTGTCCCAGGGTAGTGTCTTGAACCATTTCTGTATCTGTTTTACAGTGCTGATATCTCCAACAACAAAACAAACATTACTTGGACATATGCCGACAACACAGTTATTACGGAAAAAGATACATGTCTACCTAAAAAAAACTACAATGGCAGTCAAGAAGCTCTATTAAATGGAATGGAAGAGACTGGAAAATACAGCTTAATAACTCCAAATCTGTTCATGTTAATTTTGCGTCACGGCAATATGACAAAAATGTAATTATCCTTCATTTGATGGATACTCAAATTCTTCAAGCAAAATTAGCTAAATATTTTACCTTAGTATCCATTTCAACGGTAGGTTAAATTCTGATCAGGCTCAAAATAAAGCAACTATACTGGTTAGTCGGAAGATACTTTTAACGAAACGAAGATAATGAATTGTAGACTTATTGGACGAAAACTCAGTAAGAGCCCCCAAAGAACTTTCAGACTGCGTAGCAGGGAATGAAACAGCTCATTCTACACCCTTAAATATGATGTAAAAAAGATTTAATAGGAAGAAAAATGGTTACTACATGAAAAGAGAAGAGTTTTCTGTTGCTTATTGTATCTGGCAGTGAAAAGTGGATCTACTGCGACTATTCCAAGGGCAAAACGTCTCTGTTTAGTCCAAGAGAGTTATCCCCATAGACACCGTAGTGGTATTAATGGCTCTAAAGTCTTGTTGTGCATATGGTGGGGACGTTAATTGAATAAATTCTATGACGTATTGTTGCATGACAACGTTCGAATGTGAAGTTCTACCACACCCAGCGTACTCACCAGACGAAACGCTTTCTGATTGTCCGTTCTTCAGATCGATGCGGCATGGCTTGACTAGTACACGGTTTCGAAATGGCAAAGTAGTGAAAAATGAATTATTATGATTATATTGTTGATACATTAAGATTCCAAGTTTTTTTGACGTGGTATCGCCTATGTTGGCAGAGTAGTAGGACAAAATCGTACAATATGATGGATATATTTTGATATATAGATCTGAGAACAGGAAATAGTCGCTAAATAGTCGAGAATACAGTGGATGAGGAAGCAATTCGAAGCCCAATTCATGGATTTTCGCCATCGTTTTCACTGACTTGTGACACGGTGCATTATCTCGCTGAAGCAGCACTTTCTTTTTCTTCAAATGCGGCCATTTTTCGGCGATTTCGTCCTTCAAACAATCCAATAATGCTATGTAATAGTCGCTGTTGATGGTTCTTCATTTTTCAAGGTAATCAATGAAAATTATTCCATGCGCATCCCAAAATAAAGACGTCATAACCTTGCCAGCCGACTGTTGCGTTTTTCCACGCTTTGGAGGGGCTGCATCGTATGCAGTCTACTCAGATGACTGTCGATTGGACTTCGGAGTGTAATGATGGACCCATGTTTCATCCATTCTCACATATCGATGCAAAAGCTCGGATTTATTACGCTTGTTCATCTTCAAACACTGCTCTGAATCATCAACTCGTCGTTGTTTTTGGTTAAAAGTGAGCCCGCACGGCAGCTAGTTTGCACAGAGATTTCTCATACCCAAATATTCGTGAATGATATGATGTACGCGTTCATTCAATATTTTAGAGTGTCTGCTATTTCATTCAAATTCAATTTACGGTCATTCAAAATCATTTTGTGGATTTTTTAAATGTTTTCGTCAGTAACAACCTCTTTTGGACGTCCACTGCGTTCACCGTCTTCGGTGCTCATTTCACAACATCTAACCTTAGCATACCAATCTTTGATGGTTGGTTTTCCTGGGGCAATGTCCGGAACTTGCACTTTTTTGCTTCAACTGCATCTTTTGAGGGTTAGGGCTAACTAAAAAACATATGGATTTAATTCTAGTAGCGCCTTCTCTTGTTCAGGCCGGGGACTTTGAACAATTTTGACAATTGAACTGTTATATTAAACAATTAGAAAATTATACAGTAACAAAAACAATTGAAAGTCTTTAGTGCATATAATTAACATGAGGTAACAATAACTAAAACCGAAAATAAACAAACCCATATTTTTAATTCCCCGAAACGGCATTCCATTTACCGCTTGTGTCATAATATCGCATTGTTTGCGATTGTTTTTCATCTCTTTAAATTTAAATCGCCAATAACATTTTGCCAGCAGGATTTCCTCGACTATGTGCCAGTCTAAAATGATGAATAACAACGTTTGATAGTTACGATCGTTACCCGTGAACGTGAGTCAAATATTAGTCCACAGACAAATTGAAGCAAAGATTGATAATGTTAAGGAGGATTTTTTTTGTTCTTTATGTGCTGGTAACGGTAACGTGTACTGAAAATCAATTAGTAGTCGAAATTGGTTGGCATTTATGTATGTATGGCGAAAGTTAATCAATTACGATCGAGGAAGTAGATATCGTGATTGAGTAACGTGATTTGTATTTTGTTGTTAATGTCAATACATAAGAAAATCGTGTACATATATTAAAAGTTTGATATTTCGAAAAAAAAATTAAAACAATTTATGTTAACATAAAGTTGACTAATTTGGTGTAACTATTTGAGACAATTATTAGACGATATAACAAACTATTCATTAAATCTTTGGTTTAACCTGAATTTTCTTTAGAATTAGACTTTGAGTTGTTGAAACAGAGATTGGTCAAAATTCTCTGTTTCAAGAGTAGTGATTTAATTCGCATTCTCTTTTAATTTTTCAAGTTATCATTCATTCGAGTCAGAACTCAAACATAACCCTGTTTCATGCACTGTCATATAACATCAGAAACAGCTTCAAACAGCTATATCATACTAACACCTATATCTTAACTTCAAAAGTAAAACACTTTTATTACAAAACTTACATAATAAATATTGAAACAAAACAGATATCAAATTCTGGATGTATAAAAGTTATCATAGAATGAAGATAAAATTAGACTTTTAAAGTCCGATTTCCTCAGGGGCAGTATATATTCCTGGGCAGATCTTAAGGTATGAAAACATCTCTCTTTTCTGAAGAGATATTAGGAGAAAAGAAGTCTTTTTTAATGCATCAAATCTTGTTTCGGTCCTCTAGCGGGCCTCACTCTTGCCCTTACCAAAGTCTATTCTGCAACGCTATCTATAGTTCATCCAAAATAAATGAATTCACGACGTCGAATATATTGCTTATTGCAATTTGTAAATTTGTTTTAAAATCAGATCGTGTTTTTCGTTCTTCTTTTCGTTTTTCTGCAAGGCTATCTATAGTTCATCCAAAATAAATGAATTCACGACGTCGAATATATTGCTTATTGCAATTTGTAAATTTGTTTTAAAATCAGATCGTGTTTTTCGTTCTCATTTAAAATTAGAGACATTGCTGTCTGATGCTCCCGAACATCTAACCAAATTAGTTTATAAAATTTGCTTGTTTGCCAAATGCCTGCAAGATTCTTCGAAACATTAAGGATAATAGAGATTATCGGTACATTTCAAATCGCTGCTTAATATTTGTGATTACTTTGATTGAAAATTTCAAAGCCAATAAATAACAGATTGCATCTCTAACCAGTTATCTTGAACATGAATGTGATAATGGGGCCCCTTCTTAGTAGGAAAGTACGACAGAAAGGTAAGTATTAATAATGTTAAACATTAAGCAGCTGGGGTTTTTATTGGAATTATTTTTAGCGTATTGCAGTTACACTGAATTATAATATAGGCAATGTGACTGAACTTTCAAAAGCCTTTATATGAGTGAAGAACAATATAATGTTTGATTAACCAACGAGAAACCGTCTATATGCGAAGCACGTGACGAATCAAGATCACCTTGACGTTGGCTCTATTCGGAATCACATTTATGAAATATACGAAAAAACTGAGTAGTTTTTTGTGGTGGGTTTTGTTCAGTAAATATAAATTAAATGTTTCGGTTTTATGTTATTTACTTTTTAGAACAGTTAGAAACAGTCTTGAGAAAAGTTACACTGAAAAAAGATGTCAGAGAATATTACGCCCTTCTTATCATTGCATATTTAATCATATCGAATCGATATGGGGAGTGGCAAACAATTATTATAATGGATATGCTGATGGATACGGATATACAATGATTTGGATTAACTCCATTAGAAATACCGAAGAAGAAATTGACAAATCGTGAAGAAATCGTGAATAAATGTTGGATAGATTAGAAATTTAGTAATTCACTTGAGTGAACAGTGATTCTGATTGTGAAAGTGATAGTGATTGAATGAAACTTTCTGGAAACTGATGTGGGTTTATGACCGAATGTTGACAATTGCCAAAACAGTGATACGAGCGGAAACAACGAAAGATGTTATGTTAATCATGTTCTATATTAGATTTATGTATATGTAATTATTCAGAATATACATTTGACTGGAATGTATGAAGGGAGAATTGATACTAATTCTTTTACAAATTATATGGCAAGTGAATGCTGGAATGCAGTGACTAAATTGAAAGATTTCGCTATATCTTTCAGTGGAATTTTGCAAGAGAAATATACTCAGGTAGTAACAGATGAAGATATGGAAATAAAGATATAAAATGGGAATACAGCAATGAGGGAAACAACAATTTAACGTAAAAATATAAATATCCTTTCCAATCAAAGCAAAATACATTACTGGGATATAAAATTGTTATTTAGGTGGATTAGGCCTCCAGGGGTGGTACATAAAAAAATGCCCTTATGACTCTATTTCATAGGTGACAGTTAAATGTAAATATAATAATATAACCTTAAGCTACAAACTATTGTGGCTGTATCATTAATTGTAGTTTAAGTTCTTCGTTAAAAATGTTATAATTATATTCGATAACATACATTTTTATTTATATTATAATTTTATTTTGTGCCCAAGCCAATAAATTAATAGTCAAAGTTGATGCGGCAACTTTGAGATTTTGTTATGTTATAAATTTTGGTGACTTGACATCACTGTTATTTTGGCAGGACTATGTCTTACCAGGCTATCAGCTATTTTGTTCCTAGGTATGCCTCTGTGGCTGCCTGACTTTGTAATTGAATAATTGCATCTCTAGCAGGTGTGAGGAGGACGGGATAGTGGACTTCCGTATAAATACCTAAGGAATAATTTTTGAAATGTTATATCAACATGAAATGGTGTTATTAAAATGTGAAATATATTGTAGCCTGGATGATATGAGATATATACATTTTTAGGCAAGGACTATATAAGAATCTGTAATTATAGAGCTTCTTCCAGTCCGGGCAATGCACATATTTTATTTTCTTTGGGAGCTAGCTCATTTTTCGAAATTTATATAGTTCAATGTTTGTTACATGACTACATTTAAAGGCACCAAGAGAGTGTTTTGTATTGCTTCGATTCTTCATAAGAAATGGTAGATGCTGCATTATGTAAAGAGTAGTCATAATAATATAATTTAATTATTAATTATATATCTTTAATATTAAGAATTGATCAATGTCTAGCTTGCTGGAGGATATGAACTTAATTATGTTAAGATCCTTAGTTTGTTTTGATTTAAGGTTTGTTCTATCCAAGAAAGATAGTAATTCCTGAGACCCAATCTTTTAGCAGATGATTTTGCTGGTATCAAGTTATTACTCAGGGTAAGGGATTGGTGTCTTGAATTTGTAACTAGACCATATTTGTTGTAGATACCTGAAGATACTATTAAGCGATAGTATTAAGGATACTATGTATCGTATTGGAAGCGGAGTTCAAACATGGCAAACAACAAAAGGAAACAAAGGAGTTATGCCTTCAGCAAAAATGATGAACGTTGATATTTTGATTTACGGCATAATGGATACTGCCGTTAATGTACCGGGTGTGTAGCTGTTTAATAATTAAGTATCTCCAGGTAAGATTGAATATATTTTCTATGTGTTGGAAGACTGCAATGGTGTGCTATTTTTTATTTTGTTTTAGATTGAGAAGGGGGTCAATAATAGAATGGCCTCAGACTTAACCGAAGTAATAAAGGGAAAGAAGGGAGTTTGAATGTTGATAACAATTTAGTTTCAATCTCGCCATTCTCTCAAATATCTTACAACGATGATCAGTTTAAGTAAGCAACCTTTTGGTTTACTGGGACTCTCTTATTAGTATTAGAGTTCTCTATCTCTAGTTATAGGGGAAATTTCATTTCAGGATATTCATTTCATATATGAGGTATAAAAGAAACAAAAATATTTTTTAAATAATTGTATTTAATACACGTTATATCCCTGAGTGACTATAATTATACTATTTACAAAATATATACACAAATCGTCTACGTCTGAATTTCAGATGATGTTCTGGCTGACGGAAAGTTACGTTAATCAGAATCGTTTTCATTATCTTGTGACATGGTGAATTCTCTTGCCGAAGCAGCACATTCTTTTTCTTCAAATGTGGCCGTTTTTCAGCGAACTCGTCCTTCAAACGGTCCAATAACGCTATGTAGTAGTCGCTGTTGATGGTCCTTCCTTTTTCAAGGTAGTCAATGAAAATTATTTCATGCGAATCCCAAAATACAGACGCCATAACTTTGTCAGCTGACTGTTTCCCACGCTTTGGAGCGGGTTCATCGTGTGCAGTCCACTGCAGGAATGAAATGATGGAGCCACGTTTCATCCATTGTCACATATCGACGCTAAAACTCGGGTTTATTACACTTGAGATCATCTTCAAACACTGCTCCGAATCATCAACTCGTCGTTGTTTTTGGTTAAAAGTGAGCTCGCACGGCACCCACTTTGCACAGAGCTTTCTCATACTCAAATATTCATGAATTATATGATGTATACGTTCATTTGATATCTTAGAGTATCTGCTATTTCATTCATTTTCAATTTACGGTCATTCAGAATCATTTTGTGGATTTTTGAAATGTTTTGGTCGGTAACAACGTCTTTTGGGCCTCTACTACGTTCACCGACTTCGGTGTTCATTTCACCAAGTCTAAACTCAGCATACCAATCCTTCATGGTTGATTTTCCTAGAACAGTGTCCGAAAACTCGGCATCAAGCCAAGTTTTTGTTTCAACTGTATTTTTTCCCTTCAAAAAGCAATCTTTTATCAACACGCGAAATTCCTTTTTATCCATTTTTTTCACAATAACAATAGGTGCTTCACTCAAAATGCTATAATTCACAAATTCATGCTCCGACAGCTGTCAAATTGGTATTAGAGTACCCTATCTCTAGTTATAGGGGAAATTAGAATAATTTCATATATGAGACATAAAAGAAACGCAAATATTTTTTAAATAATTGTATTTAATACACGTTATATCCCTGAGTGACTATAATTACTATTTACAAAATATATACACAAATCGTCTACGTCTGAATTTCAGATGATGTTCTGGCTGACGGAAAGTTACGTTAATCGAAATGGAAGCTAAAATCATCAACGTGTACAGTGTATTGGGAATAAGGATTTATTGAAATAATTTTATGGTGTCACAGTTTTTTTTTGGAAAGAAAAAACAATTGCAATTGGAATATTGAGTTGTGTTATAATTAACTGCATCTTAAATCTATAATATATTGATAATCTCAATAAAATAATTGTTGTAGAATTGCATTTAGTTGTTGCGAATTCGGAACAAAAATCATTATCGACTTTATGATAATTAATTACCGCATTCAAATGGAACTCTACAACATAACCAGTAACAATTATCGTAAAATATTCAGGGTTTGTATTATTCTGTACACAGTAAGAAATATATTAACTTTTTCCTATTTTACATCTAAGTCGTACTCATTCTAAAGCTTCTTAAGAAAAGTTTTCTTTGGCGGACATTATTAATTGTCGATTTTAACTATATAGATGAAGGAAGTTTCACGAAACAAACGTCTTACATAACATAAAAACTGTCTAAAATCTAGGTAATAGTCCAATCTAGGTAAGTAATCTCAGATAATAATAATTAGAAATAAAAACACACCAAATCAAATAATAAATTAGATTTTACGAATTTTCTTATGCACCAGGTCCGGTGGTCTTGCTCAGTTTGATTCTCTGCTATTCTCGCTGCTTCCTGCTGGCAAATCGCCCTGTAAACAGGTGGTGGTGGAGGATGTGGGCGAGTTACTGGTACTCCTGGTGTTGACTATGGGTTCGGGCGGGATCAGTCCTTCTTTCATTCGTTTTTTCTGTTTCATTCGTCTGTTTTGAAACCAGATTTTCACTTGGGTCTCGTTCAGTTGCAAAGCGGACGCTATCTCTATTCTCCTCGCTCTGTAACACAAAATGATGTACTGATTGTTTTGGAAATGCTTCAAGATACTTACCTCGTCAGGTATTTGTTAAAATGGAACTCCTTTTCCAACTCTGTCAGTTGTTTGTTGGTGAAATTCGTGCGGCCGGTGTTCAGGCAGTTGATGCTCAAAAGACTAGAAGCGTTTGAGCCGAGACAGGCGTTTCTGGATGCAGGATTTTGCACTTCTAAGTTCGATGGTTGGTTGGAGTAGTCGCTAATTGAAACTGGAGGAACTTTTGGAGCTGTAACAAAAGAATTTTATTAGTTTTATTTTAATTAAATATATTTAATCATATTATTTTCATAACGGAATTATTATCAACAGTTAATATTATTCAGAAATTTTATATATAATAAATCAGCAATTAATTAAATTTATTTATATATTTTCAGTCAGAAAATCTATTTTGTTTTATGGGATGTAAAATGGATTTGTATTAAAATTCAAACCGACTAGTAATCCAACACTGCCAAAGCAAAGTTCCTCGTTTAATTACCAAAGCTTATCACTATGTAACCAACGAAGAATTACAAGATGACTTCGAAATAAAATGGATCTACAAGGTTATCCAAGATTTCGCCTTAAAAGATGAAATAAAATATCACAGCGATGTGGAAGTAATGCAGCTACTGCATCAGAAAACTGAAACGAACCAAACCACACGAACTTGTAAGTTTTATAAGTTAATTTAACTTAAGTAGTCTACTTTAATTTTATTTTAGGAAATACATACTGGTGTATTGATACTGATTATTGAATTATAACGGAACAAAGGAAATACAATTAGGTATAATAACAACAATTATATTAGTTTAGGACGATGAAAAGGCTTTAAAAAATGTTATTGAATGAATATTTTAGATCTCTTTTAGCTGACTAGTTAAATGATTATTAAAACAGTCACTATGTTACTTTAAATATCTATATTTATATAACTTTTAACACTTGCTGCAAATTGTAGTATAATATTTATTTACTATATTTACTATTTATAAGTGTTATATTTGTAAATAAATACTGTGCATATATGTATGTAAAAAATATATGAAAATTGAATATGATAATAATTTGAACCTTAACAATAACGTTATCAGACACTATCTAACGTCTTCAGCGGAAAGATTTACAGTAAATTATTTACACCAATAATGTACTTGGAACATTATTAATTATACTTTTTTAAATCAATTTAATTATATATAAAATTGGTATAAAACAAAGCAAAAAAATCTAATGAATTGGTAGAGGTTTTTTTAAACATTTTAAAATACTTAAAGCATCTTGGGAGGTTAAGAACGCTTATTAAAAACATGTATAAATATTTTACAGTGTTGTACAAAATTGTATTGATGAGTTGCCTCCAACACTAACAGATGTAAAAAAACTGAATTCATTAGTGAGAGCCAACCAATTAAAATACTCTACTTCACAGTATTCTGAAGAAACGAGTGAAGAATAATGGTTGCATTTATTGAAGAAACTTTTTTAGGATGAAATTTAATTTTAAAAATGCACGAAAAGCTATAAGTTTAGCTCGTTCCTCAGTATACCACAAACACGTTGTTGCTTTGTCATATAATAATTACAAAAAAATATTGTCCAAATGTTCATAAGATTTACAGCCACTGATATATGGGATGGAGTTAATGATACTGAATGTCCCTTCGAAAAATTCTTGCATTCACTTGAATTAAATAAGCTGATTATAGCGGCTTGTCATAGTGGTGAATTCCTTCAATATTTTCTAGAATCAATTTCAAGGGCTTTATGATTCACGAATAGTATCAGTATGCTCCTTAAGTGCTGCTAATTCACTAGGGTTCGCCTTGCCATTGTTCTGATGGATAACTGTTTCCATATTATGGGAAATAAATGCTATTTAAATAAGTCTGATTTGAAAAACTATTGCAAATATATGAAAATTAAAAATATGTTGGCTAGGGTAATGGTTTTCTTTGTATTGTCTTACTGATATTTACGTTAGTGTTCATTCTTCAATTTTATATTAGTCGTTTGCTGAAAGACGGTATGAATATTCAGACAGTGATTGGTTTAAAATGAGCAGCATTATGTTATATTTAATGTTATATTTATGATATACACTCTTGGTTCAGTGATACTTTATTCTGCTAATTGATTAAATACCCACAAAAAACAGTATAATATTAATATAACATTCTGGATTATAACATTTAAATATGAGAACACAAAAGAATATGTAGGAGATATTTTAAAGAACAGGAATGTAAAGATGTATAATACGATTGCAATGGGAATATTATTAGTAGTAATCATCATTTAAATGATATGATGAATGATTTTATGTTCTACATTTTAAATCATATTATGTCTTACATTGTCATTATGCACTGAATTTGATAATAAGTTAAGTGTTATTTTTCTCATAGGTTTGTAATGTTTATCACGTTCAGGGTCTAGTTTATAGATATACAGAATTGCTGAAATTTATAGTTCAGTTTCTATTTTCTTTTAACGATAATTAAAATGCATTTATTACAAATTGTATTATATTTGTTTTAAATTAACAAAACAATTTGTGATGAACAATTATATATTAATTAATTAGTATAAAATAATAAATATAAAGATTTGTACCATTAATATAAAATTAATAATCATATATATATATATATATATATATATATATATATATATATATATATATATATATATATATATATATATATATATATATATATATGTTTATATACAAGAATACACTTTTCCGTTCCATTTTATCTTATTTATATCTTTATTTTTGACTATCTACTAATTTAAATATATCTTTAGCTATCATTTTCTGTTTATTCATTTTATGTTCACTTGACCAGTTAAAATGGCTGGCTTGTTTCTAACATTTGCCTCTATATTATTTTAATAAATCTTGAAGGTTTTTAAAGTATCGAATGTATTTTTGGATTTTATCTACCACATTAGTTTATATTATTATTAAAAAACTGTAAAAACTACAATTTTGAAAATTAACCATATTTTTTCGTTAAATAAAAGTTATGTTGTTGATAATACTACAATTATAAACAATATCAGGTGGTTGTTCTAATCGTGTGACAGTTGACCTAAAATGTTGATTTCAAAAGTTTTTTAAACAGAGCGTGTTTGCTTATTTAGCTTAGTACTTTCCATATTAATGTTTCCAAGTATGTTTTCACCGGTTTTGTAACATATTGCCTAAGTTGTCAAGCTGAAGAATAACATTGTTGTTTTTGCTCCTATTCCGGTCGCTTTTCGCACAGTTCTTGACTCAAACGCATCACTTCTACTCGATAGCGATCCTCATTGATGGTTTTATCAAGTCTTCACATTTTTTGGCTGCCCAGAACACTATTTATAATCGGTGTCAATCAGCACTTCTAAAACGCCGAAACCAGTATTGACATGTTGAAAGCGATAGAGTACTGTTGCCATAGTATTTATACGGCATTCGACGCCCTTCAGCTGACTTCTTGAAGTAAAAATGTAAAACTTACTTGCAAATGCGATTTAATCGGAACAAACTAAAACATTTTTAATGCATTGAAAAAAAATTAGTTCATACTTCGACAAAATGGCATATACAGAAAAGTGAAGCGAAAATTACGTCTTATTATTAGTCTATATAAATAATTCAAAACATAAACATAAATCTTAAAAAGTATAAAATAATCGTGCATTTGTAGACATTGAATTGATTTGATAGGAATAAATTAACAACAATTAACAATTATTTGTCAAGTATAAATAATCTCATATAAAATATTTATACCAATTTAATTTATATAATTAAATACCTTATAATAATCAGAATTGAAAACTTTTTTATCGTGTTTAGAGAGTTATTCGGTTGCCAAGAAACTTCCAAACTTTATGCCCGTTTGTTTTCGATTTTCGGCTACCAATTTCTACCCTCAGGCTAGAGTGTGTGTGTGTAAGAGAGAGAAAGAGAGAGAGAGTGAACACGGGGCGGTCGTGGTAACGCAAGGCGAACGAACGAAACGAACATCGGACGAACGAGCGAACGCCTTTTTATTTTAATTTAATTTGGCGTAGCTGTCGGTGAGACAGCGGCGAGGCAAGATGAATCGGACCAAAGATTCAATTAGTCCCGAAAAGAACGCGTCGTTATTAAGAAGGCCGATCTATCTTCGTTTGTTGGACTATTTCCAATGGACGCGGACTTCTTATTTCGAAAAAATTCGTTCGTCAGCCTCCGTGTTTTTTTCTTTTCTCTCTCGTTCTAATTCAAAACTCGGCTGTTGTCCTACTTTCATCACAGATTACACGGTATTATCTTGAAGGATATTTGTTTTTTGTTTACTGTTGATTTATTTTCATTATTGGGTGTTGGAATTAATTTGTAGTTTCTTGTTTAATTTCATATAAAATTGGTATAAGAAAATTGCAGCGAGAAGCAAGTGGAAGTTATTATAATACAGTTCTTACTTTAATTTCATATACTTCATGAGTCTTTCAAACATTTTTAAATATCTGAAGAAAAGACGCAAATATTGTTAGCATTTATTCAGGAAATCTCAATTTAAAAAACGTACGAAAAGCTTATTCTTCAGTATATCACAAAGACGCCTTTTTTAAAGCTTTTGAACGTATAATAATTACAAGAAAATGTTAATCAAATGAAGCAAAAAAATTCCTGTAAAAAATAGCTGGATAATAAAATACTTCGTTGTTGTCTACAATAATATATTCTAGTTATTTAGTTTTGTTTAGTTTCATTTAATGATTTAATTTGTATCCATTTTTTAATTACATACTAAGCAAAAGTAATAAGAACTAATTCCTGCATATAACATGTAGAACATACAGAGCATTTATTTATTTTTAATCGACAAATGTATATGACATTGAACGCCCGTCTATATCGATATTGAGCAGTTCAATTTATAACATTACAAACAAAAATATTTGCACTCTACACTCGTTTACTTTGCAATAAAGAATTCTTACAATACTTTAAAATTAGTTTGGTAAAAGTATCGGATTTCTCCTGCCGTGTCGTTCTTTTCCGTCAATTTGTGTAATGGCTCGGGCGACATGCTCGCTAGACACGGTTTAAAATTAAAAGCTTTTAAAGTAAAATCAATAAAACGTTCGCTAACTTCGTTGATGTACTGCTGAGGAGTACCCTACTGTTCGTATCTTGCATAATTTGCAGCCTCGGTAAATCGTTAACATTGTTTTTTATTAAATCGTTTTGATTAGTTATCTATTACACTTTAATCATTTATTTATCACATGTTGTAGAAAAGATGGTAATACAGCATGCCGTTTGTATATTCAGCAAATTATTTCTTCATAAAATAGTTGTCATAGAAAATATGTTTCAAGGCATTGTGTTTATACCAAATAAGTTGAATTAGCATGCTGAAAATAGCATGTTATAGGTAAGTTAATTCATCATTTTAATATGAAAAAGTGCTACCAAATTTTAGTGAACAATTCAAATTCTAGTTGAGGAAACTTTTTGAAATTGATTTACATATTTTAAACGTAGGCCTTCGGAGTTAAACGTTCATGTTTTACCGACTAGAAGGCTTTGACGAATGTGAGGTCTATAATCAACTATTCAAATTGTATAATCAACTATTATAGTATAATAATGTACTATAGTAGAACATTATAGAAGTAAATTTTAGTTCGTTCCTTTCAATAAACAAATTATTGTCGAGCAAATCTAAAATATTTAGTTTCAAAAAGGTTAATTGACCATTTTTGCTATCATTGCTGCGAATTTATTAAAGCAAAGGAAAAAGTACGACTTAAGTACTAAATTAAAGATGTGTGAAGCCATCACGCTTTTGCAGATATGTTCTGGAGGGTGAGGTTTATTTTGTAGAATTGTCTTGTTTCTCCACTAAGGAAGATGGACTCTAATTTATTTAAAGAAATAGGTATTCCTTAATCATACAACTGAATCTATTCTATTCTGAACCAATTCCATTGACACATTCCGTACATCTTAAAGAAAATTACGACAGTATTAAAATGCTATTAACTGCTATGCAAGGTGGATACACTAAATACTCTTCTTATTTTTGCCTATGGGATAGTAGGAATGATTTAGCCCACTACCACCAAAAACATTGGCCTGAACGTATTATGTACGAAATAGAAATTGGGAAAGAAATGTCAATCCTAAAATTATATTAATGCCGCCATTGCATATTAAATTGAGTCTTATTAAACAATTTGTAAAGGCTCTTAATCATGAGTCCGAATCTTTTAAATATTTGAAGATTTTTTGTCCAAATAAAAAATTGATTGTGATATTTTCACTGGGTTACTTAGCAAAGATAAAAAAGTCTGGAGCAGTTTTAAGTAAGTAGTTCATAGTTTCCTTGGTAACCATAGAGCTGACAATTATGACGAGATGATTACCATAGAGTAAATGTTTTCTGTGGTCCAACTAATGCTGGCTTTTTGATTGGTTCATTTGAATTGAACTACAAAGGAATTTGAATGGCTCATTTCTATAACGCTATTGTTTGTTTCTATGGTTCGTTTCAGTTTGTTTATGACGCCATTTTTGAGTGTCTGATATAAAGTGTGATAAATGCTGATCACACTTATGCCTTAATTATAATCACTATTTTTTGATTATAATGTATCGTTATTCTCAAAAGTGTTGTATATCCACTGTACGTGCGGAAATAAAAAAGCCAGACGTCGTTTGAGAAGTCGCCTTTGAAGAAATAATCCAAGTTAGCTAAATTAAGGATGTGTATGTGACTTAGCATTGCTTTTACCTGGTACGTATAAAATTATTTATATAGAGCATTTATATTCATATTTATTGTTATTTACAGGAATACCACAGAAGTAATTATGTAAATATTACCCACGATTTAAAACCAAAATGTCCAAATTAATATTAATATCCATTGAAAAAATACGTTGAAGCTAAATGGGATTATACTACATGAAAAGTATTAGTGCAAAACCATTTAAAAAGATTTTTCATTTCACTTCAAGTGCCATCAATTAAAAACTTAATTATTTTGAATGGGTTCATTTGCTTGAAACAAATGTAAGATACTTATAATTAATATTTTGGCTTAAGACTCCTTAACCGAGATAACCTTTTCAACAAGGATGCTAAAAAATACTTTAATGTAATATTAAAATGATACAATTTGTGGACCAACAAGATGATTGTTTTATATATATGTTTTATATATTATTAATATATCCTTAAGCTGTCTCTTTAACTTGATTTTACCGCAATAATTTTGATAATAACCGTTTTAATTATCCGTTCCAGAATTTTCAGAATAACATTGTAAAAATAATTATAACTTGCCTCAATACATTTTTGTGTTGAACAAATAAGTAAAATATTAACAGACACAGAATTTCAGTTCTGCTGCTCTGCTTTCAGTATGAGGAAACAGAAAGTTAGAAATTTTAATACATCATTTAAATTGATAGCACTCAAAAAATATGAAAAATGAAATGAATTTGTATTTATATAGAATTCTAAATGTATTGAGTTAATACTCTATATATTACTCTATGACGATTACTGACATAATTTATTCAAACTTTTGCATCATCTGATGTAGAATGACTCTAAAGATGCACTTGTGAAATTCCCATTCGGATAGATTTTAGGATCATGTGGAAGCTTATTCAGAAGAACAACGGGAAACGCTTCCGTCAAGGAGAGTACACTGAAAGAATGATGGGGGATTATATTTGGGGATTGATAAAATAAACTTCTGTTGAACATAACAGGAAAAGTAAAATTCTCATTCATTTGGACTCTATTTAAGACCAATGAGACAATTGGAAGTTTGTTATATTTTAATAAATCATTTCTGTGTACAATATTATGTATTTTTATTGAGTTTGTTTTTAACATTTTTTCACACATAAAATCAAAGAGCTATTTCTTGTTCTTGTTCTTATTTCTAGGTATAAACGCAATAAAAATTAGGTACGCATGTCTGATGCGCAAAAATGTAAAAATGTAGACCGGTCTTAACATTTGTTATATCATTTCTTACTGTATTCAAACATAATTTATTTAATATACTAGAACTATACATAGTCTCCCTATTGATGAAACAAAGATACGTATATATACTTTTAATAAAGTGATAATTTGAAATATTTTTTTTTTGTAAAAATTATTCTTAATTATTTCTTATTAAATGTTCATAAACTTTTATCATATTGTTCAATAAAATATTACTACATTTTGGGAGATTTACTATAGACCATATACCGCGTGTCTAAATAATAATATGTTTGTAATATTAATATAAAAATATTGAAATAAGTGAAGAGAATGAGAAAACGAAAATATTATGATTTCCGGGTCTTACAAGAACGCAAAAAATTTTCAAGGATGAGGTATTGTAAGGTCAAACTAAATAACATTATTACAGAAAATGATTATCAATTGCATTAGAATACTTTTGAGTTGATATCTATATAAAAAGGTTTAAACAGGAAATTCACTAGATGCTGCATCCTCTCGATTATCATTTGCTATTAGGAAATAAGTGATCTCTATAAGCTTCCACACTTTTGGTTTTTCCAAAATGGAATTAAAGGGATAATAACGTCAACACTATGCATTGCTTTACATTGTGCCATACATTAAGTGCTCGCATGTATTTTCATCGGTGTTCAATGTCAATATTAATAACCGTTAAATTTGATGCTTTTGACTATCTCTATATGAAATAAAAAAAAATATTTAGTATTACTGGGTTCTTCAGGTTATGGAACGCTTAGAATTGCAATTTTAATATTCATAACTTTTCGTCTTTTCTTTCAAGAAATTTACTGCAAAATCTCATGAAATTCGTTAAAAACTTTTGCTCCTGCAATCATATTCTAATTGTCGGTTTTGGTTTCAATGATTTAAAAACTGGTCATTTTGATGCCGATAAAAATAATGGCCTTAGTGATCAAAAAAGTTCGAGGACAATGAATCGCAAAACTTAGATTCAATATGGACATTCAGCTCAAATGGACAGGATCCATAGACTACCACATTATGTAATTGATATAAAATGTCATTTCGAATCGTCTCAGAATCTTGATTTCATCGCTTCCCGGACAAAAAAATGTTCTGCAGCGTATGTGACTGACGATTAATATTCATGGCCGTACAATTTTGTCGTGCATTTGGTGCTAAAACTGAATTGCTGAAACTGTAAATAGCGAGTACCAGAGCCAAAGTTATCCTTTGACATGACAGTTACAGAAGTTATGAAGGATACGTTGCTGTAGCTTGAATGATATATTCTGCTGTAACCAGAATACTCACTAGACCTAGTGTTTCTGATTACCACTTGTTCAGATCGATCGATGTTGAGTAAGTGCGAAAAACGATCGATAATTGGTTAGCTGCCAAACCAACATCGTTCCTTTGACAAGACATTGCCATATTGTAGCAACAGATGAAAAATATTTGGCTTAATACAAATTATACTGATTTTACCAACAAATGCTTTTAAAAAATCATCGGAATATGCATAGTCACCTAATATGATGTATTAAAAAATGCAATTATGTTTATTCAAATTATCTTGTAACGCATTTAGCATTATTGGAGCGTCTCATTTTAATATGTGCTTATATTTATTACAATGTTTGTATAGAACTGTTTATGTATACTTTGGGCCAGTCATTGGTAATTATTGTTTATTAATCATTAACTTAACAGTTACAGTCGGTCCTCGGCAGTGTCATTTTAATAAAAATACAACCATGCCGCATTGTAAACTGATCTCATTAGTTTCCATTACACGGGCGGGTAGTTTTTTAGGTATTATTCCACCATATAACTTCCGAACAAAATCATTGGTGAATCAGACTTATTACAAATATAGGATCATGATTTTGTTATCATTTTTCGCCGGGTGTTGTATTTACAGAACCGGACAGCCAATCGATTGGAACGACAATCAAAATACAGCTATTTTAATCAACATAGTGGACGTATCTGGCCTCATCATCGGTCATAGCATGATTTTTCATGCTATTCTGATGTCTTACTTGAAGAGATTCAAGTGGGAGAAACTTCTTAACGATACAGTTTCAGTAGAAAAACGGATTGAGGGAATTTTGAAAAATAAGTACGACTCTGCGTTCTCGAATATCCTTTTGTTCGCTCCAGTTGTGATGGTACTGCTGGTTGGTGTTGTCCAACATATTTTATGGTGGCCATATTTCAAAATATATTTTCGAGGACGATATTACAAGTTGATATTTTACTGGATCGAGCCGCAATTAGTAAAACTTTATTTCATGTTGATGATTTCATTAGTCATGACTAATATTATACTGATAATGAGGAAGCACTATATGGATTTGGGGCGGATATTAGACGACCTGGTATTAGAACGCACCGACGGGGTATTGGAAACTTTGAGGAGTGTTGATGCGATTTTTTATGAACTTTTTACGATTTGCGAATGTTTTGAACAAATATTTTCGTATCAGATGCTGTTCAATGTGACTGTTTCATTCTGCAGCTCGTTGTTCTACTGTATCTATATTTATCACAATGATGTTATAAAAGTAACAGATTTAATATTTTCAATATTAAATTCTGTAAGTGTTCATTTGCTATATAACAGGTCAATTGAAAAGTCCCCGGCTTATCATAGTAAAACACATTTTTTTGGCAAAATTAGTTTTTTTATTCAACATAATTTCGTTCAAGGATGATACATTGATTAGAGCGACCCTCCCACTTTTCGATACCATTTTTGTAGTACGATTTGTCGTTTGCTTTCTTTGCTCGTTTTTGTTCAGTTTCGGCGATCACCTCTTCATTCGACGCAAATTCCTTGCCAGCTTGCATTCTTTTGAGATCTAAAAATAGGAAATAGTCGCTGGCCACATCTCGAGAATACGGTGAATGAGGAAGCAATTCGATGCCCAATTCATCGATTTTTGCCACCGTTTTCACTGACTTGTGACATGGTGTATTATCTTGGTGAAGCAGCATTTTCTTTTTCTTCAAATGCGGCCGTTTTTCGGCGATTTCGTCTTTCAAGCGGCCCAATAACGCTATGTAATAGTCGCTGTTGATGGTCCTTCCTTTTTCAAGGTAATCAATGAAAATTATCCCATGTGCATCTCAAAATATAGACGCCATAACCTTGCCAGCCGACTGTTGCGTTTTCACACGCTTTAGAACGGGTTCATCATGTGCAGTCCTCTCGGATGACTGTCCATTGGACTTCGGAGTGAAATGTTGGAGCCATGTTTCATCTATTATCACATATCGACGCAAAAACGCGTGTTTATTACGCTTGATCACCTTCAAACACTGCTCCGAATCATCAACTCGACGTTGCTTTTGGTCAAAAGTGAGCTCGTGTTGCATCCACTTTCCCACAGAACTTTCTCATACCCAAATATTCGTGATTGATATTATGTACACGTTCAGTTGATATCTCTAGGGTGTCCACTATATCATTTAAATTCAATTTACTGTCATTCAAAATCATTTTGTGGATTTTTGAAATGTTTTCGTCGGTAACAACCTCTTTTGGGCGTCCACTGCGTTCACCGTCTTCAGTGCTCATTTCGCCACGTCTAAACTAAGCATATCAATCCTTGATGGTTGATATTCCTGGGGCAGTGCTCGGAAATTCAGCATCAAGCCAAGTTTTTGCTTCAACTGTATTTTTTCCTTCAAAAAGCAATATTTTATTAATACGCCAAATTCCTTCTTATCCGTTTTTTTTTTCACAATAATAAAAGTTGCTCACACGTATAGCATTTTTATAATTTACAAAGTAATGATCCGATAGCTGTCAAATTTATATCTTTCGAGGGTTAGGGCTAACTAAAAAAACAAATGGATTTAATTCTAGTAGCGCCATCTATGTTTCAAGTAGGGAACTTTTCAGTTGACCTGTTATTTTTAAAATTATTTTTTCGCCATCCATTAGTTATTTGCAAATCCTTTTTGTTCGTAAAATACTATGCCAATGTATTTTTTGATGCTGTAACTCATACAATGACAAATTTCAGGTCGGCCCTATAATGTTTGTGTTTGGTTGTGATGCCATGGACAAGGAAACGAAAAAGCTGATAACCAAGTGTCGAAAATGCGGCGAGAAATTCTGCGCCTATCCAGATTTAGGTCTTGAAATCGAAGGGTTGGCGTTTAAGATGTCGACCCTGAAACGTGGTTTCATGGCCAGTGGATTTTTTCCGATAAGAAGATCTCTTTTGCTTTCCATTGTTGGTACCGTTGCTTCGTATTTTCTTACGTTCGAACAATTCTGGAGAAAAAGTCATAATAAATAAGCTACTGGTATGTTATAGACAGTTCATTTCGAAATATATTGTATTATGAAGGGAGCAAACTAAATTAAGTTTTATTTAAATATATTTTATAATGAAAATCATATTAAAATAAGATATGACAAATACAAAAATAAATATTGTTTGAGAAACACAAGAAAGTTACATATAATGAAATCGAAAATTAATAATTTGAAACAAATTTGGTGAGACTTTCTTTTATTAAAAATTCGAATCAGTTATTTACATTTAAACTTAATTAAATGATTACATTAATTATTTGAATTAGATTATTAGTTAAATTCAACTTATAATTGTTTATATTCTTTTTTATATATGAACGTTATTCATGACAAAGGAATTGTTGTTCTTTGCTATAGAAATAGTCATTGTACATTTCAGACGTTTTAAAAAATAGCAGTGTTTTTTCTCTAGAAACCTTAGTGCATAGAAAAAAAGTAAATTTGAAGTAATATAGTAAAACCAATTGTTGGGTGACAAAATATGTGAAGAATATAATATTTAATTAAAAATGAAATTATAAAAATAACTATTTAAAACGTTGATTGTTTGCGTTTAAATAAGGGGTCATCATGTTATAAAGCTATTAATTGTTTTATATTGTTTTCCTAGCCATGGAAGTGTCTCATTACATAAAATCTATTTATTTATATTATTAAATACAGTCACGTACTATTAATAATTAAAATACGGCCTATCGCATGCCAGTACCATTTATGTACTATTAGTATTTCTCACAATTCTCTGTTGAACAACTAATAAATTTTTTGCTAATAAATTTGTTCGTAACATATTGCACACATTTACACATTACACAACTATTTATAATAACTCTGATTTGATTTGGTTATTTATTTTTACTTTTATTAAACTTATGGCAATTAATATCTTTGTTTTCTTTATTGAATAAATTGTTGACTTATTTTTTATTCTAAGTGTATTTTTTATGGTTTTGGTTCAATCATTTTTTCAAGTCAAGTAAATAATTAAAAATTATTTCATGGTATATTCTTAGTTCCACTTCCATTAGTAAAGCGAGAACTTTATTCAGTTTTTGGAAGTAAGAATAATAAATAAATTGATAAATGAGACGACATTGATTTATTGGGCTATCACTATTTAATGTCTGTTACCTTCTGATTGAGTAAAGGAATTATGCTATGATTACATATACAATATTATATTGATTTTTGCATATCAAAGGTTGTAAAGTGAATAAGCATTATTAGAGATATGCAAATTTAAAACCATTTATTATGAAAACTTGAAATTATCTTTTCCTCAATTTTATAAAATATGGATATAGAAATAAGATCATTAAAATATAATGATATATATTCACATTTTTCTCTTTTTATAGGTTGATATTTACTAAATAAATTACGCAGTTATTTTATTAAGCGACCTCCGCATGTGAGCTGAATGCTCTAACTACTACACCCTAGTTGCCTTCAATATTTTTACGACTTCCCATATAAAATGGTTAGTGCTTAAAAAATAAACTGAACTGCGTTTGCACTGAACGACTTTGACAAGCAAATCCATATTAAAAACTCCTCAAAAACCCCTGAAGGGTATAGCGGTTCGGTCCCTGCTTTCATCATCAGCTTACCTAAATAATTTCAAAATATACAATTAGTTGTCTCTGTATTTAAATAAATATCCTCTAACTCCTAACCGTTGAAGAGTTGTGTCTTACATCACATCAGCTCATCAATAACATTATGCACAAATTATTTTAGTTAAAAGATATGTCAATACTTTAATGTCAAACGTGGTGAAAACTTAGCTTTAAAATTTGAGGGTTTTCCTCCATTTTGACGGATTCTAAAATCAGATCCTGACTTGGTTGGGACCACTCCGGAAGTGCACTCTTTCGAATAGAAAATAATTATGAAAATCGGTCTACAATTCACGGAGAAATCACACATACAAAACATAAAAAATATACTGTCGAACATAGAACCTCCTCCTGTTTTGAAGTCGGTTAAGAAAGAAAGGTTATGATAGTTGAAGTTGTTGTTTGATAATGCCATACTTCATTTTGCTCAACTTGATAAAGATATTGAAAAAAGATATCTGGACCACGAGCTGCTAGTAAGGGCTTATCATGAAGAAGCAAATTTTTAAATCATATATCAATATTTTTGAGTTTGGACTTAAGCTCATTAAAACATTTTAATCTATATAATATTTCTTAAATAGTAATTTCTAGTTTATTTTGACTTCATTTGCTGTTGTGCTGTTTTTTTCTAATTTCATTTGCATATTTTATTACCAGTTCGATAATATATACCGACAAAATAAACAGGAATACTTAGGCACGTCTTCTACTGATTAAGAAATTGACAAGGGGCGGTATTAGGCATCTTTATTTAATTAGACATCCACGAGGTGCGTGAACGATTACAACAAAGAGCAGAACAATTATGATGTCTGTGACATACAGTTTAGACTCGTTATCAAGCTTCATAAAATTCGGTAATCTATTCTGTCTGACGCCCCCATTCGATTTTAAACAAAATCGATTGGTTTACACTAATTTCTACAGATATCGAGTTATGTTTTCATTCATCTTGATCCTCGCCGTATTGTTAAATGTTCTACGAGAGAAACATTTGTATTTTCAGTATTATTACTTGAGACAGAGACAATTTGAGTTTTTAGAAGTGATAGGAACGTTGGTGGAGCACATTTGCTTAATATATCCTGTTTACAATGCATATTTCCGCAAACACAAGTGGGAACGATTTTTCCAAAACCTCGCAAATTTTGATAAATACAAGAACTTGACGGAAAACACGAGCAAACTAATTTCCTGGTATTTTTTCTCAGGATATTTTGTCGTAATGATTTTCACACTTCTTGGATTATATATACCATTTTTATTGAGAGGATTTATCGATCACAACTGGACTCACTGGATTGAGACGATTCTGTGGTTCGAGCAAGATTTTCTTGTCTTTATTATTACATATCTGTGCTTGATAATGACAGGAATTGCGATGGTGATGAAGGATAATTATTCCGAAATAAACAAGATCCTGTGCCAGTTAAATCACGGTTGTCTTAAATATGACGAGCTTTTATCTATCTTGAGAAAAGTAGATAGGTTATATTTAACTATGCATGATATATCTGGACAGTTCCAAGACGTATTTGCTACTCAAATGTTGCTCAATGTGTTCTTTTCATTTGTATGTGGTATGATCTATATGCATTTACTATTTCGCAATGAGAATTTGTACATTACTGATTATGTATGCTGTGGTCTTTATTGGGTAAGATATCCTTTTTATATTTAATGTTGGTTGGTTGGTTTATCGTTGATTTTTGTTCATTTAGACGTTCAGATATATATATATATATATATATATATATATATATATATATATATACATAATATGGCAACTTAGGAAATATTAAGTGACTATTCCAAATGAGTTTTGATATTGCTGGTATGTCAATTCCTGTTCTAATACGACTTCTTCATTTTAGATTATCGTAGTGTACCCACTTTCCATAACTAATAATAATACAATGAAAAATAACAACTTTTTTCTTATAGGCTGCAACGTGACATCCATTTTTTGTCTTTCAATAACTCTATTCAATAGGGAAAACAGTTTTGAAACAGTTTTTTCTGCTACTCGTGTATCTTCATAGTTATTCATCTACACATTTTTATGGCCCATACGAATGTTATCTGTCTTCAGCTTCAAAATGTTCATCTTAGAAGCGACATAAACCGATCTATCTAGATCACTGATCACATATGTCATCATAAATATCTACAAATGATTTTAGATAGTTTCCTATAAACTGTCACAATAATGTTTGGTTTGAGCAAAATTTTTATGAAATACACATAATCAGAAACATCATATGAGACAAAAAATATATATTTATTGAAGCAAAATTATATAGTCAGAGTACTCTAACTTAACTATTGGTATAAATTATATTTGGCGATTCCTGTTGTCAAAACATATAGCATATGATAAAACAATTATTTATATTTATATTAATTTAATTTTCTTTTTTGTAGATTCTTCCACTGATATTTATATTCACTTGTGACCGTATAAAGAACGAAGCTGATAAATTAGTTTCCAGATGTAGAAGAATCTCCGATTTGCATGAGGATAATAACAAAGTCTATCTCGAGATACAGTCGTTGGTTTTCAAAATGAGATCATTACAGAATGTGTTCAGTGCTAATGGGTTCTTCATGATCAAGAGATCATTAATATTTTCTATGTTAGGGACATTATTGTTCCACTTCCTCACTTTTCAACAGTTATGGTTAAAGATCAAGATGCCTTTTTATTCTTTCAATAATACGGCACGTGTTTCAATTTAAATCATTCTGTTATTTTAGTTCGTAGTAATGTGAATGAATTTTCACTCTCATATCATATTGGAAACTACTGT
Organism: Rhynchophorus ferrugineus; assembly: GCF_030347505.1. NCBI lineage: Eukaryota > Metazoa > Arthropoda > Insecta > Coleoptera > Curculionidae > Rhynchophorus > Rhynchophorus ferrugineus. The sequence goes on along the minus strand of NW_027472580.1, from coordinate 79,322,992 downwards.
ATATTATATTTATTGAGCTGTAGATAACTTATTTTATATTAGTTCCAAAGATGTTGAATTATTATCTAACATAATGTCTGGCATCAACAAGTGGGTTGTTGTCAATGAATATTATTGAAAACTTATGGTAAGCATATCTCATAGACAAAATTGAAAATAATTTAAATGAAAACGTAATTGAATATTGGAAAATTTTCAAATATCATTTATTGTAATTTATGTTTGAGTGAGAAATGCCTCAATATAATGAAGTCAAAAATTAGGAAAGCCTTAAAACATTTCAACACCAGTAGAATTCAAATGCTGCCTGAAAGTAGTTGTTAACTATTTTTCATCGTATTAACCACCGTCACAATTAATTCACAGATAATTACCAAGAAACTATAAGGACATCTATGGATTTGTTGAATAAATTATTAGATTTTTCATCCATTTTTGAAATGAATATATTAACATTTAATGGTTGTACTTAGAAATTGATTCTCATAGTTTACAACCGATTACGAAATTGAATAGAAAATGTCTCCCCCGAGAAAACGCATTTTTATGGCACGTTTACAACAACTTACATAACAATGACAACGTTGGTTAGATACAGTTCAGCTTCACTCACCAACTTTATTAAATTTGGTAATGTTGTATGTTTGACGCCTTTATATGATTTTGATAAGAACCAGCTGGTTTATTCGTGTTTCTTCAAGTATCGTGTACTATTTTCATTTATAGTTCTTTTGTGTATAGTGGCAAATGTTATGTATTCAAAACACTGGAATTTTCAACTATATTATAGTAAACAAGGTGAACCTGAGTACTTAAATATACTGGCGACATTAGTACAGCACAGCCTTATAACCTATCCATTATACAATGCTTATTTTCGTAAACACAAATGGGCCCGATTTTTCCAAAAACTTGCTATATTTGACGAAAAGAAAAATCTAGAACCAAAAAGCACCAGCAAATTATTTTCACATTACATGTTTGTTGGATATTTTGAATTCATGGTTGGATCATTAGGTACTATGTATTGCCCTTTTATAATTAGAAATTTTCTTCTAAATAGCACATTATTGTGGATGGAAACTTTGTTATGGTTCGAGCAAGATTTCTTAATTTTCATATTTATCTACATGTCTTTTATAATAACAGCTGTTGCGTTGGTATTGAAAGACAACTATGCCGAAATCAATAAAATTTTGTGTCCATTGAAGCAGGATTATATGAAATATGAAGATATTTTCATGGTCTTGATGGAAGTGGATGAAATGTTTTTGACTATGCACTCTATCTCAGTTGAGTTTAGAGATATTTTTGCTACTCAAATGTTAGTCAATATAACATTTTCGTTTATTATTCGACTTATTTATATGTATCTTCTTTATAGTAATGATGAAATAAACTTTGTTGTCTATACTTTATCTCCGCTTTATTGGGTGAGTATTATTTAACGTTAGTTACAGTTTATTGATGATATTTTTTTTACAGATTCTTCCAGTGGTTTTTATTTTTGCTTGTGATGCTACGACGGAGGAAACTGAACTTGTCATACTAAATTGTCAGAAAATCTCCGATCGTTGTGAAATTACTCCGAGAGAGTACATCGAGATACAAAGTTTGATGTTTAAGATGAGGTCATTGGAGAACGGTTTCACTGCAATGGGGTTTTTCACTATTAAACGGACATTGATCTTTACAATGTTGGGTAGTTTATTATCTTACTTTGTTGCTTTTAGACAGATGTCGTTAAAAACAACGGTTGACACTAATTCTTATAATAACACCCATTAATCTTTTCATATTCGATGCAATATTTGATCGTATTATATGTTAAATTAGTAAGTGTTTTTCTTTATAAAAACGTATGGTTTTTGTAAAGTATATTAGTAATATTTAACACGTTCATTATTAAAATGAGATACAGCACATTCTTTGTCTTCATTTTTGATACTGTACATGTATTTATCTACTGTTCGTCTTTGTAACACAACATAAATATATGACAACCTAATGAATGTTTCAGTTTCAATTACTAAACCTAAAACAATGCTGGAGTGTTACAATATATACTATTCACTGAAATGTGCTTCTTGTGTTTTTTTCTGTGGTTTATATTATTGGTTGTTTAGTTCCATCTCGATTCAAATAATAATAAAACTAACAGAGCTTTAAAATGTTCTTCAACTACATTAAATCAATGACACGGAAAATTAATTGTGCGAATGTTAATTTTGTGCACATTATTTATACTTGAGATTAAATATATTTTAACAAATATTGTTTGATATAAATCTATTTTCTTTTTGTTACTTTGTAATTATATGCAGTAATACAATATTTCTATTACGATTCTATTTTTTTTTATCATACTAATTACATAATAATACAAAATTATACTGATTTTGGAGAAACGCTGCAATAAAATCAGTATTTCTTCCCGAAAGTGGGAGTATAAAAGGGCGTTAAAATATTCTTAGTACGGTATTTTTCTCTTCATCATTAGACGCGAGCAGATGAAGGCCTGAGCGTGCCAATTATGGATGCCAGGAGATATGGCTGGGCAAAATCCTACCTCAAAGGCTGGATTTTCTTAGAGGTTAGTGCATTCAAAAAGAATACATTTATGACCATAATATTCTAGTTTATAGATTTTAACAAACAAACAAACTGAAAACAAATCATTGAGGAAACTAGTTGAAACTTCTGATGGAACTAATGACACGTTAGATGATACCAAGACAGGAAACATATTTTCGTTGATTAGAAAGTGAAAATTAGTCATCTTCGTGTCGACAACTTTTTATCTTAGCCTGTTCTGTCTATGGCACTTATTTCAACATTTCTGTCCGAAGTGGAGATGTTTTTTTTGAAACTATGTAGTTGATTGCAAATTTTATAATGTTTTCTTGTTAAAAATATATTATTTAATATATGATATGGATGATATCTAATATATAAGTTGAAAATGACCTGATTTTTAAATTAAATTAACAGTTATTATGATTCAATAATAATAGTATATACAATGTTTCATATAAAGTAAGGCTTTGCCGGCTTCGTTGGCGCAGTAGTCAAGGCTACAGGACGGTTCCCATACTGTTGCGATAGTCGTCGGGTTGAAATCCTGCTGTGGCATGGATATACTCGTAGTTTGTTGTGATTGCAATTGTATATTCTTTACATGCAACAGCCAAAAATCCAACAAGGAATAACTATCTCAGTTACGTCTTTAACTAGGCTGGGTAAGACGAGTTTGAATGATAAAAGAGTCTCTCAAAATATTTCACATAATTCACATATCTCCCACTTACTAATAAATGATGAATAAAGGACAATCAATGAATTAAAAACGATAAAAAGGGAATAGAGTTTTTAAACAATTACTGTAACTCGTTGGTGTATTTATCTTGATTGCATGTGGACATAAAATATAAATTTGTTTATAATTGATTAATAAATTGAATGAAACGGCACCCAAGAGAGAAAGCTTTTGTATGGTTCATGGCAAATACCATAACAAATACGATGTCGGTTAGATACAGTATAGCCTCAGTTGTCAGTTTTATTAAATTCGGTAATGCCATTTGTTTAACACCCTTATATGATTTTAAAGACAACCGACTGATTTATTCCAGTTTCTCCAAGTATCGTGTTTTGTTTTCGTTTATAATTCTAATAATAATAACGTTATACATTACATATTCAAAGCATTGGAATTTTCAATTATATTATACCAAGCAAGGAGAACCGGAATATTTAAATACACTGGCAACATTAGTTATTTTGGTATATCCATTGTGCTATGCTTACTTTCGTAAATACAAATGGGAACGATTTTTCCAAAAGCTTGCCTTTTTCAACGGAAAGAAAAATTTTGACGTGGAAATAATCAGTAAGTTAATTTCACATTACTTGTTTATTGGATATTTTATTTTGATGATAACTTTAGTATTATGTATTCTCCTTTTATAGTCAGAAATTTTCATATAAATAACACATTGCTATGGATGGAAACTATGTTATGGTTCGAGCAAGATTTTTTGGTTTTTGTATATACTTATCTGTCTTTTATAATAACATCAGTGGCTTTGATAATGACTGATGACTATACTGAAATCAATAAAATTCTATGTCGACTGAAGCAGCGTCCCATAAAATATGAAAATATTTGTCTGGACTTGATGAAAGTGGATGAAATGTTTTTGGCAATGCACAATATATCCGCTGAGTTTAAAGACATTTTTTGCCATTCAAATGTTGGTCAATATAACTTTTTCGTTCATCATTGGACTGATTTATATGTATCTGCTTTATCGCAACAATGAAATACACTTTACTGATTACGCTTTCTGTCCACTTTATTGGGTAAACACATTTTAAGGACGGTATATCTTTATGACGAAGTAACACTTAAGTATTTTTGTAGATACTTTCAGTGGTTTTCATTTTTGCATGTGATGCTATGACGGAGGAAGTTAAACGTATTATAGTGAATTGTCAAAAATTATCTGATCGTTGTGATATAACTCCCAGAGAGTACGTTGAGATACAAAGTTTGTTGTTTAAGGTGAGATCCTTGGAGAACCGTTTCAAAACAATGGGCTTTTTCACTATTAAACGGACTTTAATACCTACAATGTTGGGTAGTTTATTATCTTACTTTGTGGCTTTTAGACAGATCTCGTTGAAAACAACATTTGACGTTAATTCTTATAATAACACCCAGTAATGTTTTTTTTATATTTAATGTAATATATTTTGAGAAATATTATTTTTTAAATAAGTAAATGTTTAAACTTATTATTATTAATTTTATTGTTATTTATTATTTTAATATTATATATTATCATTAATAATATTATTAGTAATACATCTTCTTTCTGATTTATTGTCATTTTTATTTTTATTACAGCACTGATTATATAACTCACTTTACTATATTTATTTTATTATTTTACTAATTAAACTAAAATATTTAAAGATTGCGATTTAAACAAAATACGGTGCTTTTTTCATTATGCGTGGGTTGTTATGTGACTAGCAAAATATAATATAAAGAGTTTTAAAAACACTTTCTTCATGAATAAATTGAAAATATATTTAGATTACGTACGAACCATCATATATATTTAAAAAGTTAAAGGAGAATCAGTATATGTAATACTAGTATATTATCTGGTCTTCGTTATTTTCTTTACACGTTTTATTTATTAATAATATTATTTTTGGTGTTTGTTGCCTCAAGCTTAGTGTAAAATGGAGTAGAAACTGAAAAATAAGTCTAATCGTTCGAATCGGTCCATCCAGATGAATTTTGCATGATGGCGAAATGACAAAAACTTAATTAAACCACTTTAGAGAAGCTCAATTTCTTTGCAGTGTCAACAAAATATCACGGCATTTATTTCAATGGTAGGTTAAGTTGCAAACATCAGAAAAAACAGACCCACAATCAACGTATTAAAGTTGAACTAGATATAAAGATTGCTATATCAGCTTACTTGAGCTTATGGCGTTACACAAAACATTACTGAGTTGGATTGTTTACCAGTGTTAAGTTGTTAATTTATTAAGTAACGAAAACCTGCACAGTGAACTCGAAATCAAATAGATTTACGAAGTTATCTAAGGTTTCGCACTAAAATATGAAAACAAGTTGTTTAAAAGTAATAAGTATTCAATATCTCCCTAGTTCTTCGCCACATATTAGCTTAGCTCGAATTTCAGAGTCTTTTAACTTACCTTGTCTCTTTAATACCCTGTAAGTAGCTCCACCACCCAAGTTACCTTCTTTATTAATTACTGTTCTAATGGTCTATATTGAATTATTTTTTTCTGTTTCTCATCCTGTTCCATCTTTATTCCTCACGTCTTCACTATTTATATCCTCACTTTTCTCAGATCTATCATTTTCGCATTGTGTCACTTCCATTTTGGTTTTGTTTGATGAATCCTTTTGTAAATATTTTCTCCAATTCTATTATACTTTCTACTTCTGGCTTTCATTGTATAATGCGTTTTATATCCTTTTTAATCGGTTATAGTTTTGTTATGTTGCCTTTATTTCTAAATCTATCGACTGGTTATTCAGTAAGACATTCTAGGTCTCATCCATTTAAGTTAGAATAACCCATACCCTAGAGGGTTTATTCAAACCTTAAGAAATTAGGATTTTTTCTAAACAAAATACGTGGATATCTATTATTTTTTTGTCGTAATTATTATGAATTATCAATACGTTAGAATTAATTCTTGTCACGTGCCTTTTTAACAAAAATGATATTATTGGATAGAATTTAGGTCTCGTAACATAAAAAATTGTTTATAGTTAATTAACAAATTGAGAAGTTCATGATACCCAAGGGACATTACACTCGGACGCTCATTTACAACAAATACAATAACACAATGTCGGTTGAACGTAGTTCAGCTCCTCTCGCCAACTTTGTGAAATTCGGTAATATCGTTTGTTTGACGCCTCCATTCGATTTTAAAGAAAACCGATTGGTTTATACGAATTACTATAAATTTCGAGTATTATGCTCTTTTATTATATATATGGTGTTATTCGTGACTGTTCTTCGATCAAAGCATTATTATTTTCAGCAATATTATGCAGAGCAGAGAGAGTCTGAAGTTTTAGATGTTCTATTAACATTTGTCGAGCATACCATTTTAATACATCCTTTGTACAATGCTTATTTTAATAAACACAAATGGGAGAACTTCTTTCAAAAACTTACTCGTTTCAAAGAACACAACAATTTGGAACTAGAAGATCTTAGCAATCCGATTTCGCGTAATTTGTTTACAGGATATGTTCTTTTAATGTTTTTATCGTTAATCAGTGAATATACTCCTTTTATACTGTCAAATATAGAGGCGGATATAAGTGTGTGGCTTGAAATTATATTATGGTTTGAGCAAGATTTTCTGGCTTTTATATTTGCCTATTTAGCTTTCCTAATGACATCCATTGTGCTGATATTGAAGGAAAACTACGCTCAAATTAATTTGCTTTTGTGTCGACTGAAACAACATATTACAAGATGTCGAGAGCTTTCTGCCGTGTTGTTCAAAGTGGATGAAATGTTTTTGATGATGTACAATATAAATGCCGAATTTAAAGATATTTTTGCCATTCAAATGTTGGGTAACATTACGTTTTCTTTCATCATTGGCTTGATGTATATGCAGCTGTTATTTCGTAATGATAATATGTATTTTACTGATTATATTTGCTGCCCCCTTTATTGGGTAAGTAATTTTGTAATTTCATATTTTAAATTTGGGGAAAATAATTTCGGTTTAGATATATTTTAAATCCCATATCTCTAGTAACATTCATTCAGAGACATTCGTTGCTAAGTCAAATGTTGTTGAACCTTAAAAATTGTGCTACTTGTTATAAGGAAAAAAATGCAGCGCGCATCGACGTGGTTTTCGGTTTATAATAGCTCATAATAACGTCAGGACTGGAATCATTTGGAAAGGACTGGAAAAACTTGAATGGTATACGTAACGAATAATTATAGGAGAGAATACCTGTGAAATAAAATCTTGTTCGAAATCTCGAGGAGCTTCTCATGTAGTTACGAGGTATACATTGACACCTAGGAAGTTTGGTGAGATTGAATGAAAATAAAATAAACTGAAGAGTGCACATCTGACTTCTTATTATTTTAGAGAAGTTTTATAGTGACATAATTATGCTTTTACTAGGATAACGTTAAAATATCGATCAAAATATCAATATAAAACTACTAAATTACATTTTGATAATACGTAATAATCGTAGGTTCATAAGGTTCAATTATTTAAATTTCAATTTAGAAATGGGAGTTTATCATGTCTGTTACAACCTAATGTCTGTTTGCTTGGATAGAAATGAGATGAAAATAGAATGAACTTAGGTGTAAATCTAACTTCAAAAGAGGCTTCCGAAAGTCACCTGGTTTAGTTTTCCTCCAAAATCTGTTATAAAAGTTCTATAGTGATGAAATTATGGTTTGCTACACATTTGATTATAATATTATATATACTGTATATTTTAAACCAGGTTTCAGATAATATGGAATTCAAGAAATTGAATTCTAATTCAGAAATCGCAATATATTATTGAGAAATGATTCTTGAATAAGTAACTATTACCACAAAATTATAAGAATAAAATTTTGGGATAATTATTTTTATATAATTTAGGATTACATTTTTTTCTAGCCTGAAGAATAATTTAATATCGTTGTTATACTTTTAAAAACACATTCGATTGTTGTTTACTGTTAGATGTATATTTTAGCACAGATAATAATTGAAAAGGATCATATTATCACATTAGGAATCACATCATTTAGCTGTAGTATATTTATTTTATTGTATAATTTAATATAATAATCTATTAGTAATATTGCCAAACTAAAGCTTTTACTAAACTTGTATCTTTATTTTATAGATTCTTCCAGTTGTTTTTATTTTTGCATGTGATTCAATGACAAAGGAAGCAGAATGTCTCATAGTAAATTGTCAGAAAATATCTGACAGTTACCCAACAACTACAAAAGAGTATTTGGAGATACAAAGCTTGACGTTCAAGATGAGATCATTGGCGAAAGGTTTCAGCGCAATGGGGTTTTTTACAATTAAGCGATCCCTGATATTTTCCATGTTGGGTAGTCTGTTATCCTATTTTGTTGCTCTTCAACAATTATGGGCGAAAACAAAAGCGCACGTTTCTTCTTTTAATAGCACCGGTTAATTTTTTTTTATAATTATATATAAGATTAATTACTCATATATAAGATATAATTAAGTATAAGATAAATATATTTTGCCATATTTCATGCTTTCGGAAATAAAAATGTATTATTTTATAAATATTAAGGTAGTAATATAATGTAAATCGATAAAATATCTTTATAAATTTAATAGTTAAATAACAAAATAAAGGAATGTACGGTATAAATAAATAGCAACTATTTTGCAGTTTTTCAAATATATTTTACTATTTTGCATTGAATATAATGCAAGAAAAAATGTTATTATACAAAGCGTCTAAAATAATTATTATATTTTGTGGATTTATTTAAGAAATGTAAGCCTAATAAAAAAAATGTTATTTGTATGGAAAAGTGTGTTTCTCAGCTTCGCTTAATATGCTACCAGTTCTTTCATTATTCGACGGACTATGAAGAACACAGTTCTTATCGACTGATAGCTCAACCATGATCGAACTTGCTTAAATAGAACAATGTTATAGTGATTAGGATAGTTTTGATATCAGAGCTCTCGCTATGAAGGTAACTATAATCTGTAACGATTGAAAAACGTCTGCTGGTCTGCTGCTGGTCGATAAAGGCGTCCCCAAACAGGAAACATTTAAATATAAAAGACCACAAAGTCTTCAATTTCGCAGTCAAACCTTCTAATTATTTTGGAATGTTATATTTTTTTATTATTAATTTGTATAACTCATTACAAAGCCAGGTAAAATTTATTAACAACTATTTAATACATTAAATAGGAAATTACACCCAAGGGAGACTGCATTCGAACGCAGTCTTATGGAAAATTCCATATCAATTAACCACAATGTCGATCAGATACAGTTTAGCTTGTCTGTCGAGTTTTATCAAATTCGGCAATATTGTTTGTTTGACGCCCCCCTTTGATTTTAAAGAAAACCGATTAGTCTTTACGGGTTTTTATAAATATCGGGTACTATTTTCATTTATAACTATTATAGTGTCAACCGTATATATTCTACGTTTAAGACATTGGCAGTTTCAACCATATTACCTACAGCAGAAAGAGTCGGAATTGCTGGATATAGTAATAACATCAATGGTACATTTTACTCTGATTTATCCTGTTTATAACGCTTATTTCCATAAGTATAAATGGGAGAATTTTTTTAAACAACTTACTACCTTTAATGAACTTAATAATTTGCAGTTGGATAACTCTAACAAAGTATTTTTACGCTATCTCTTCCCGGGCTATTTTATTTTGACTATTGTATTATTGTTCTTTGAGTATATGCCTTATATAATGTCGAACATTCGTTCAAGTTCGCCTATTTGGCTGCAAATGGTACTATGGTTAGAACAAGACTTTTTGGTATTCATATTTGTTTACCTATCTTTTATACTAACAGTAATTGCAGTGATATTAAAAGAAAATTACATTGGAATAAATAACTTCTTGACTCGATTGAAACAGGACGCCATAAAGTACGACGATATTTACTGGATTCTGATGAAAGTTGACGAAATGTTTTTAATTATGCATGATATGTCTGCAGAGTTTAAGGATATTTTTGCCAATCAAATGTTGGTTAATATAACATTTTCTTTTGTTAATGGCATGCTTTATATGCACCTACTTGTTCGTAATAATGAGATATATATTGTCGAATATATTGACCGTCCATTATACTGGGTAAGTAATTAAAAAAATGGATTTAAAAGAATATATTGACATTATCATCAGTTCAAATATTATCATTGTATTCAATAAAATCATTTAAAGGAAATCGAAATATAAAACTAATCATATTCAGCTTCATTAACACATTATCTCATATACTAATCGGTTATGCTGTTGCTGGATTATAGAATTCTATCCTCGAGTTTACCCTCGATAATCCTAGATCAAGCTTGGTCCAGTCAGTATGGTCTGCAATCATTCTTCCACGAAAAAAGCTAATGAAGAGTATTGTATATCGAGAAGTTTTAAATATATAACTACATAATTTTAGAGTTTAACGTTACATATCATAATTATAATAAAAACAAAGATTATGTAAAACATTTGTTCTTGGTTTAAGCCTACTAGGTACCAGCCATCATGGGTCGTCTGAATATACTATACCTATTTATTTTAAATACTATATCTATACCTATATTGTTTAAATTCCACGTTCCAAATCAAGGAGTTTATTTCTCCTTTACTTATAATTCACCTAGCCAAGAAGGCATCAGTTTTATTACATATAATAAATAAATTTATATTTTAAATGTATCCCAATTATTATTTTAAAATTAAGGATAATGTTCATATTTACATCTAAGTTCCACCATCAAGTTTTAACTTATCCTTTGCAAAGCGGGTTGGTATTAGCTAGTACTATAAAGACTCACGGTCACTCAACTGCTTAGTTCGTAAGATACATTTTTCATCAAAGAAATTGAATTTTGAGCCTGTACTAGTAATTTTCATGATGATTTCTGTCATTAATGGATGCATATGTGTTAAAGTTGAGCCTTTATTGTTAAAAATTCAATACAATTCTTTATTCTTCACTCTAGGTAGATAGTTCTAGATATATACATAAGACTTACGTAATTATGTCTCTAACTTAATTTAAAATTAACTCTAAATTAATAATGATATAGATGCTTTCAGTCGTTTTTATTCTTGTATGTGATGCAATAATAGAAGAGACTGAGTAGCTCATATTGAATTGGCAGACAGCCCTTGAATAACTGTAAAAGAGCACTTGGCGATACAAATTCTAATGTTCAAGAATGGAGGAAGGTTTCAATAATGCGGTTTTATACAATTAAATAGTCTTTGATCTTATAATGTTGGGTACGTTTTTGTCTTATTTTGTTGCATTTCAGCATTTATGGGTTATAACAAAAATGTATACTCAAAATTCTAACAATACAGGGGAATATATCGATATTTGCCAATTTTGTCTTTGAACCGAATATTATCTATATTAAGGGTATACATTATTGAATGTAGATATAAGAATATTTTTAAGATGAACATAAATGACAGGAATAGATATATTTAATTTACATTTTACAGTATTATTAATAATATATATTTATAGTATATTTATAGTACATTTTATTGTATTATTTATAATAAAAGACATATATTTTATTTAATTATTATTATTATATATTATATATTAACTAGTGTTGTTTAGCTCACATTATAAATATATTACAGGTACATCTCCTATTTTGTAGTTGCATTCTACTGCTATTGGAAGTAAATTCTGATATATTTCTCTAATACATGCATTTCACTTTCCCTTAGATCGCATTTTGATTTTTCTCCTTTTCATGTTCTCTTTACTTGGTTTGTGTCGTCCATGCGCTTTAAGTGTCCCTAGCAACTGAGTGGTCTCCTTTCTATGTACTCTACCATTGATTCAATGCCGAGGTCTTCTTTTTTGCTTTACTTCTTATTCTATATAAGTTTGTTACACACCTGCCTCTTGGGGTATTTAATTCCTGCTGCTTGTATAGAGTTTCCTATCTCTCTCTGACAATACTCGCGTTCCGTAATCGAAAGTAACGGTTGTTCAGCAAATTGATTTGTACATTTGTAATGAATTTGTTATTTATAGCGAAATACAAATTCATAGTTTTTCCAATTTTAAAATTACTTTACATCTTCTGGTTTCCATCATTACATTCGATTTCTATACCGAGATAATTAAAAGTATTTACCTAGTCTAACTTTGTATCATGAAAGTTAGATATCTGTTACTTCTGCCTGTCCCATCATCATGCCTTTCACTCTGTTTAAGATTTTCTGTAGGTATTCTGGCCTATCAGTTATTATTCATGCCCTGCAAACGCTTCTACTGACATTTCTAGTTTCCATACATTTATATCCTCTACGTAATCCTGTTTCGTCTATGTGATATTTAATTATTATTTCATCAACTAATATTATAAACAGGGCTGGACTGAATTTTCTTCACTATCTTAGTGGTACTTGGGCTTTAATGTCATCTTGCCTGCAATAACGGCATTGGTGTTTATCCAAACTGGAAGCATTTAAATATGAACGATCGCGAAGTCTTCCTTCTTATTTTTCTGACATGTTATATTTGTTATTATCAATTTGTATAAATCATCACAAATCACGTAAAACTTGTTTACAACTGATTAATACATCAACTAGGAAATTACACCCTAGGGATTATCCATTCGAATACAGCTTTTAGCACATACCATAACAATACACTACAATGTCGGTCAGACACAGTTTATCTTGCCTTTCGAGTTTTATCAAATTCGGTAATACTGTTTGTTTGACGCCACCCTTTGATTTTAAGGAAAACCGATTAGTCTTTACGGGTTTCTATAAATATCGAGTACTATTTTCATTTTTAACTATCACATTGTCAACCGTATATATTCTACGTTTAAGACATTGGGTTTTTCAACCATATTACCTACAGCAAAAGGAGTCAGAATTACTGGATATAACAATAACATCAATAGCTCATTTTACTCTAGTATATCCTATGTATAACGCTTATTTTCATAAATATAAATGGCAGAGTTTTATTCAACAATTAGCTACATTTAATGAACACAATAATTTGGAGTTCGATAACTCTAACAAAGTATTCTTACGCTATCTGTTCCCAGGCTATTTTATTTTGACTATTGTAATATTGTTCTATGAACATGTTCCTTATATAATTTTAACCATTCGTTCAACATCGCCTGCTTGGCTAGAAAAGGTACTATGGTTGGAACAAGACTTCGTGGTGTTTATATATGTTTATCTGTCTTTTATACTAACAGTAATTGCAGTGATATTAAAAGAAAATTACGTTGGAATCAATAACTTCTTGACTCGATTGAAACAGGACGCCATAAAATACGACGATATTTACTGGATTCTGATGAAAGTCGATGAAATGTTCCTAACTATGCATGACCTATCTGCTGAATTTAAGGACATTTTTGCCAATCAAATGTTGGTTAATATAACATTTTCTTTTGTTAATGGCATGTTTTATATGCATCTACTTGTTCGTAATAGTGAGATATATATTATCGAATATATTAACCGACCACTCTTTTGGGTAAGTAATTAGTAATAATAGATTTAGAAGAAAATATTTCCATAATTAGCAGTTCAAATATTAGCGTTGTATTCAATTAAATGATTTAAATGAAATCGAAGTATAAAACAAATAAACCTATCAGCCTTATGTCTTATAGGTCAATCCGTTATGCTGTTGTTGGACCACATAATTCTAGATTTTACTTAAAACAATTCTAGGTCAGGAATCAGGTCATATCATTCAATTCCATTTTATTTAGTCAGTATGTTGTGCAATGTTTTACCTTAGAACTAAAACAAACCATCACAGAAGACCTGTTGAGTCCTTTTAATGCATACATTTAATTTTCTGTTCATAATTTTCAAAAGAAATAGGACCTGGTGAAATATTTAATATGAGGTTGACCGAAAAGCTGAAAAAATATTCTGATATTCAACAGCTTCTTATAGTTCATTAGCATATCATATTTTATGCTCTTTACTAAATCATAGGGACAGCAAGAGTTATAGCTTGTTTTATTTTCTTTAGTCAGTTTCAGAATATTACTGTGCAAGTTTTTCAACCTATATTTCCAACCTATGACTTATTTTGAATATATTGTACATAATCACGTAATATCCGAAACTCTACACGGATTTGTAGTTTGGCATAGTTACTCTTTTCCAACTGACGTCTATCAGAATGACATTACAATGGAAGCCGCCGCAATAATGGCAGTTGTTTTAATAATATTTTCAAGTACTGTCATGTGTTTTATTCCCAGTATATTTGAGTTTTTATAACGCTGTTTTAGTTACCACTTATTAATTAATGCGCTTCATCTTTGCTGATATTATTTACAATGAATATCTTATCCTTCTTAAAGATAATGTTACATCAATATCGGGTAACACACTATTGCTTTTGGGTCTTCCAGAACCAACAAGAGAGCAAGGCGCAGTTTTTAATAACCATCACTACTTAAATGAATTGTGTTAGGATGCATCTAAGTGTTGATCCCTAGTTGATTTAAGTAGTTTGTCTATATTTTTCAAAATTAAATCAATAAGAAAATGAAGTATTAAACTAAGTAATTATTGAAGTAGAAGTTTGCTATAATTTTGGCTAATTGTTCTTTCTTGATGATTCTAAAAAACTGTAACTGACTGTAAAAGCATTTTTAATCAACCAGCTGCTTGCTAAAATCTAGGGGAAAATTTATCGCTGCTACTATTGCTTTATAATGGATTGCAGCTACTTTGATTGACAGAGGCAAGGAAGTTAGTTTTTCAACTGTTTATGGATTTAAATTTTTATGAAAATCGTTTATAATATCCCTGGGTAAGTGACTCCAGTACAAATGGAACTATTTCAGAAAGAGCTAGTATAATTATTCCAAACAATCTTTGTGATACTGTGGAAGACTTATATATGGACTATATGCAAATATTCAAAATGCAACTTTAAATAGTTTATTATGGTTAAATAACAGAGCTATTCCGATTCCAACAGATTAATGTGCTGTTGATTAATCATTTTATTAATGATTTAATAATTATCACTTCCAATTTAAGCGTTTACATTTTTGAGTTAGAATTTGTTTCTCAATGATAATCAATAAAGCTCAAAGGTAGAGTCTGAAAGTGGCTTGTATATATTTGTAAAATGAGTTTGCAATTTCGTTTTCTCATGGTCAATTTTAAATGGCATGTTCATAATTCAGTTCACTTAAAGATCTAATCATTCCTCCACGAGAAAAACGAATGAAAAATATTGTATACCGAGAACTTTTAAATAAATAATTACATAATTTTGTAGTTTAAACTTTCTTCTAATAATTATTATAAACGAATGAAAGATTATGTAAAAAATATGCTCTTGATCTAGGCCTACTGGGTCCCTCCGTCATGGGTGGTCGGAAAATATACTTCCTTAGTTCGTAAAAAACTTTATTCAACAAGGAAATTGACTGTTACCAGCACTTACTAGTCATTTTCATTATGATTTTTGTCATCAACATATGCATATGTGGTAAAATTGTGCATTATTGCATCATATTTAGATATAAAAATAAAAAAAGGTAATTGTTATAGGCAGTAATACTTTCTTCTGGACTCTTGGTCTATAATTCTAGGTATATACGAAAAAAGTTAAATAATTACTTGTCTTACTTAATCTCACTTCTAACCATTTGTTTTTTTTTTATAGATTCTTCCAGTGGTTTTTATTTTTGCTTGTGATGCAATAACAGAAGAAACTGAGCGTATCATATCGAACTGTCAAAAAATATCCGACAGTCATCGAATCACTGCAAAAGAGCACCTGGAGATACAAGGTTTAATGTTCAAGATGAGATCATTGGAGAAAGGTTTCGATGCTGCGGGTTTTTTTACAATTAGACGGTCCTTGATCTTTACAATGCTGGGTAGTTTGCTGTCTTATTTTGTTGCATTTCAACAGTTATGGTTCAAAACAAGACCGTATACTCAACATTCGAACAGTACAGGGTAATGTTGGTATGCATGTACGCACTTACATGGTTTTAGTTGTGGGAACTGCATATTATATATTATAACATTAGGGGTAGAAGTTTTTTAATTTAGGTAATGTTATTTTTAAGATTAACCTGTATGACAATAGGATAGAGAATTGGCAACATTTGCTTTGTTCACTATATGATGTTATTTATAATAAAATACATATATTCTATTTCGTCTTTTTTATTATTATAAAAAGATATTAACTAATGTAGTAGTTTTAGTTCACATTATACATATATTATAGGTGCATGAATGTCTGATACATTCTGGCAAACGTATGTTAGTCTTAGTAGAGTTGGTCTATAAATTGCTTTAAGCAGTCTCATTTTAATTATTAATTATTAAGTTGCTATTTATTTTGATAGTACATATTCGGTTTTCCTATTCAGTAATGGATTTCCATCTTCTAGCTTCCATTATATTAAATTTCTATACCCAGATACTTAAAATCATTTACTTATTCTATTATATATTATACCATCAAATTTAGATACTAATAAATATATATAAATAATATTTTGGCTGCCCCATCCATGACTATTGCTTTCATAGCTATGCACAATAGTGTAATCTCTTCCTAATTATTAGTCTCATTTATCTCCTTTTTATGTATCGGAATAATAAGTGTTATTTACCAATCTTGTGGGATTTGTTTTCGAAATTTCCACTAATAATTCAGTAGCTTTCTGATCTAATTTTCAGCATGTCTGGTACTTATTGATAACATATGACATGGTATTAATACAGTTGGATCCAACCATTACTATTTCATGTTATTATAAAGATGACATCGCATTGAACCTTTCAAATTAATTTTACAAGCAGATTTAATGTTTTATAACTCGAATTTCTAGTCCAGTTGTGAGCTTAATTGTCTTTCATCGACATAATAATTGTCCATTAATACTGCCTTAAACAACAAGTTACATTGGAGTTAATTGATTGAGGTTGGAAGTAAATGAATGGTTGGCATTTTGATTGTTGTAATTATTAATATAACAATTAGTTGTATTCCCTCAACGTAGTAACATCAGTAATATAAAATAATAAGTCGTTTTAGTACCTTTGCATTTAAAATTTATTGTTAAATTGTCTCATTCATATTTTAAACATATTCTAATTACTTTAATTGAGAATGACTTAATATAATATAATCATTGAAAGTTTATTTTGTATCATGAAAAAAATCTTGCGTATTTTTAAACAACTTTATCTATTAGTTATAGTTAGATTTTTTATTTTGTAAATATAATATTCAATCTGGTGTAATTAAAAACGAATAAACAAACAATTCACATGGAACAGATAACATTAATATCGATATGCTCTAGTAGTTCCATAATTAATTTATATCGATTAGATAGTTATTATATATTCCAGGAGGGCCCCAATTTTTTCTTGATTTATTAAGCCAGATGCATAAAATAATTATTCCGAATTATAATAAGCAGCATTTATCAGTCAGAAATAGACCGTAGGTAATTATTTAAATTTTTATGGCGAATATGATGAAAATAATAAAATTGTCAATTAGTACCTAAAAATATTAAATTCATATGAGAGCTTCTCGAGCTTTAGAGGGTCCGTATTAACATATTGGATATCAACATACTTTTCGAACTTCTATCATATCTAATCCTCTTTGGAGTATTTATTTTTAACATTGAAACTTATTGACTTACTACTTGATTATTAATCAAAATTATTACTCAATTCATATTTGTTAACTAGAATTATGAGTTAAAAGATTTTATATTCAATATTATATTCAATGTTACATTTCCAGTAAAATACTAGTATTAGTATAAGTATAAACAAATAGTATTATAGTGCTAAACATGTTTTTCACTAAATAATATGAAAAATATGTATAAAATATCGTGGCCTGTAGTTTCATACTTCTATATGGTTAAATTTGATAGGGTAGATAATATACATATAACAAAATTATGAAACACTTATGGAGTTATTATTATAAATAAATATGGATGATGTTCATTATGTATGTGTTATAACATGTATATTTGTAGAGGTACCGTGTTGGTGTAATGTAGTTTCAAAAATAAGAAAAGTTAAGTTAAATCAAACAGAGAATCATAAAACCCCTATTGTGCACGGTTTGCATGATGGCAAAATATTTAAGTCCATTTTTGACGAAATCACATAGTTTTCATGGGATCTGCCATCATATATTTCAATTGGTGAGCGTGTTGCTTATTATTTATTATCATTTTAGTCGTCAATTCGCTTTTTAAATATATTTGTTGATTATTGTTATATATTTATAGTTACACTGATACTTATTTATGACTGATAACAATCTATTATTCACATATAAAAATAAACATATAAATATTGCAACAGAGAGGTAATAAACAAGATGAAAAATTAGATTTTGTATAAATTTACAATACAAAATACTAATAAATGTGCGGCATGAACTGACACATTTTATGTCCCATAATGGATATCACATAAAGTAAGATGCAGGCGACAAAGCGTAGCGACTATTGTGCTAAAATTGCTACTGAAAGCTACTAATCTTCAAGTCTTCTAGGCAAGCTCTGATAGAGGGGTAGGTAGGTTTGAAAAGAAACATAAATGTGGAAGACTACGATTTTGCGTATTATCCTTTCAGATGCAGTTTTCTGTCTTATTTATTTCTGCCTCTGGATTTACCGCATAAAAACCACCCTCCAACTTATCGTTTGATAACTGTTCCTGAATTTGATGATCCTCACCCAAAATATATGAAAATCTATTTAGAACGATAAAGCCGATCCCAATTGCCATTTAAGAAATATTAGATTAGTGTTTTAGGGTAAATATTATTTTAATAATGTCATTTTATGACTTTTTGTGAACAAAATGGTCAAATCAATAAAAAAATTTGTTGAACATTTGAATAAATATTCAATTATGTTTTTTTTTTCAAGCGGTTTCGTTAAACCAATACTTTGAACAATCAATAAAATAATTTTCCTGAAGCTCTCAGTGGAAGTAGGTCATGTATAATTAACGAAAGTGATATTACAGCTTACAACTCATTAAATTACATTAATTTAACCAATCGGTCCCTTGAAATTATGACACATTTCTCGATAATGTTTTCGAAAGTTCGGGTGTTGTCATTGGTGGCTCTAATAAAATTTGGTAGTGTTTTCTGCTTGGTACCTCCGTATAATTTCAAGAAAAAGTCCTTAACATCTTCGATATACCACGACTTCAAAGTGATTTGTTTTATTTTAGTGCTGATCGTGGAAACAGTTTTTATTTTAAAAGAGAGAAGTTCTCGATTTCGGATTTACTATGGCAAGCAGACACTGTTTACTGCCTTGGATTCAATGGGATTGATTGTTGTTCACTTATCAGTCATGTATATCATATGCAGCGTCCATTTTAAGAAGTTGCAGTGGGTCAAATTTCTCCAGAAACTGGTGTTGTTAGAAAATGAGCTTGATAACCAAACTAAAAGTCGACGATCTTCAACGAATTCTAAATATATTTTGATTAGTTATTTAATAGGATTTATTCTGCTTATTACTTGTTTGTATATGCCGTGGATATATTACTATATATCGCATCGAAGAGACGTGGACGACGCCATTTTATTGTTAATATGGTTCGAACAAGATTTCTTTGTATTTTTCTTTATTTCTTTTATAACACTTATTATGAATACTATATTAATAATTATAAGAAATTATTATAAACAAATAAATATGATTATAAGCTCTAGAAAACATTCTAGTGTCGAAGAAGGAGAGGTTATAAGGTTATTAACTATAGTGGATGAACTTTTTTATAAGACCTATAAAGTCAGGGTCGATTTTTCATCGATTTTCAGTATACAGATGTTGTTTAATTTGGCGTCTTCTTTCTGTTACGGACTGATGAACTTTATTTATCTCTTTCATAATAAAAACGTTAAAGTTACGGACTGTTTATTTACTATAGTTTATTTTGTAAGTATAAATAAAGTAACGATTACATTTTTAAAAACAGTAATGAACGTTTTGTTCTAGTTTTTACCGATAATATTTATATTTGCCTGTGACGGTGTCCAAGATGAAACCAATAAAATTATTTGTAACTGTCGAGAAATATCAAACAGGTACGAGGGTGATCCTAAGGCCCGACAACAGGTTGATAATTTGGTTTATAAGATGGAGAGTTTAAATGATATACAAAAATGTAATGCCGGTGGTTTCTGTACTATAAGAAAATCTTTATTATTATCCTTATCGGGTGCCTCAATGACGTATTTTTTAACATTTGAGCAGCTTGGAAGAAAAGTCAAAAGCGCTTAGTTGATTTATAAATTGTATATAATCAATAAATACTGAGGCATATGTTTATATTATATTATATATTTTGTTTGTAGTTCCTTTTCTTTATCACTACCGCCCAATTTCTATATCAGTGTAACAAGAACTAACAATAGTTTTACTTAACTTAACATTCAGTTCTTGTTAACTGATGAGTTGTTCAATCATCCCATTCAAATCTTAATTTTGTTGATGCTCTACAACCATGTTAGCATATTAATTTTTGTGTGTTTTGTATTACAGTGCTATCAGAGTTGTGATATATCAATTAAATATTTGCAAATATTTATTTTAAGCCCTCTGTTAGTTTAATACAAAAAGTAGCATTAAAACTGAATCTCATTCCAGGGATTAATACTGATTTTGATTCCTTCATTAAAACGGTAATCTATTTTAGCAATTTAAGATCTGTCTGTGTAGTAATTTAAAATTTATGTAACAGACAATATGGGAATAATATTGATAAGCATAAGTGTTTTCATTAACAGTTAGAATTTTTGTGGCTCTTAATCATAACATTTTTTAGTTATATGAAATATAAATCAGTTAAAATGAAAAATAATATCCTAATATAATATATTTTGAGATATATTACAAAACAAGGCAATTAAGGAAGAAATTAATTTATTATTAAATGCTAATAATTAATATTTTTTAAACTAATTATAGCTTGTAGTTATACTTTTCTTAAAACATTCAGATGAAAGATTTTCCACTGCTACAGTAATGCGTAGACAGTACTGGCAGTACTCAACAATTTCCTGCCTCGACTACCTCAACCGTCTTCCGTCTTTCAACTAAATAACTACAACCGCAAAGAAAATTAATGAACAAAAGAGATCAAGATCAAGAGTTCCATTTCTTGATGATGTTTCGCAGGAAGTTAGTATCCATTACAACAGAACTGATAAAATAGTGCAAAAAATGGAGAGTGGGCATAAGTGAAAGCATAACGAGCAATATAATATTAGAAATTTAGGAGATAATATACTCGGATCTTAATCTTAATATAGGGGGACAACTAGTAGTTCCGAACTTAATCCTTTTGATACTTCAAAATATCTGCTATACGTTAATATTCCCCTTATAAGGAGTTCTTAAATTCAAGGTACTCAATAAAAATTATTCCATGCGCATCCCAAAATACACACACCATAACGTTGTCAGCCGACTGTTGCGTTTTCCCACGCTTTGGAGCGGGTTCATCGTGTGCAGCCCACTCGGATGACTGTCGATTGGACTTTGGAGTGAAATGATGGAGCCATGTTTCATCCATTGTTACATATCGATGCAAAAACTCGGGTTTATTACGCTTGATCATCTTCAAACACTGCTCCGAATCATCAGCTCGTCGTTGTTTTTGGTCAAAAGTGCTCGCGTGGTACCCACTTTTTACAGAGCTTTCTCATACCCAAATATTCGCGAATGATATGATGTCCGTGTTCAGTTGATATCTTTAGAATGTCTGTTATTTCATTCAATTTCAATTTACGGTCATTCAAAATCATTTTGTGGATTTTTTAAAATGTTTTCGTCGGTAACAGCCTCTTTTGTGCGTCCACTGCGTTCACCGTCTTTGATGCTCATTTCACCACGTCTAAACTTAGCATACCAATCCTTGATGGTTGATTTTCCTGGTGCAGTATCCGGAAACTCGGCATCCAGCCAAGTTTTTGCTTTAACTGTATTTTTTATCTTCAAAAAGCAATATTTTATCAACGCGAAATTCCTTTTTATCAATTTTTTTCACAATAACAAAAGTTGCTTCACTCAAAATTATATAATTCACAAACTAATGATCCGACAGCTATTAAATTTATACACGCATTTTTTGACGGTTAGGGCTAACTAAAAAACATATGGATTTAAATCTAGTAGCGCCATTTATGTATCAGGCCCGGGACTTTTCAATTGACTTGTTACATGAGAAAAATGTGGCTAAAATAGGAGAAGCTCTTGCTCGCAGAAGAACTAAAACTTTAGAAAACACTAAGAAAACTTTTTTAAATTAAAGCATTGTGAAATATTTAATTAAAGTATGTTTGCTTAAGTTAATTACTTTTCGCTCGAGGAGAATGAGGAGATAATTGAGTAGAAAAGGGAAATTCAGTTTTCTTGAGAACAATAGAATAATGTTCAATGATTATTAAAAAACTGTAATGAACGGTTAATATTATAAGAAATGAAATCAAGAAAAAATTATTGCATTTGTCGAAAAGAAAAATATTGTTTATTTGAGTTTGTTATTGATGATTACTCATTATATGAAGGGCTCGAACAGAAGAAGAGAAGCCAGTGAGCATATCTTGGTAATGTGAACAACTAAATGAAAATTATTTTCATACATAATTCATACCTCTGTGATTTATTTTTTTAGTTTGGGTAATTTTAGTACTATATTGGTATTAAAAAATTCATTAATGGAAAACCGCTGGAGTTAATTCTCCTTAAGTACTTACTAATGTTAGATAACTGGAAATCCAACTCTGCTATTTCTTGTGGTTAGTTTTTATATTTTTTATTTCTGCGTTATATTTTGTTATCAGTTCTTGTCAAGCTAGTCCGTTTCCACTCCGCAATAGCAAATGCATGGCAAGACTCTTTATCTGCAGCAATGTCCAAACACCCGACAAGCAGTTTCTCCGAATACATAAAACATGTCTTATAAATATTCAAGTATTTAATATAGATATTCCTTTAGCAAAAAGAGGCAACCATTTGAATGACATTATCACGAGTTCTGAAACGTATCTAAATAATTTGATTGCGCTTACATCGTTGTCTTCAAGGGGTTACTCTTAATTGACTTATTTTCGAGTTTTATCGTAACTGGAACATTTTGTAGCGACCGTTGGACGTTCGTTCGATTACTGGTTGTCGATATCTCGAGCAGAAACAATTTCGATAATTCTACTGGTTTTTCCGCAGTACAACGGTTACTATGCGACATGTTTGATATGATTGAGTCGTCTAACGAAGGTTTCATTAAGTCATTTGATAAGAGGTTATTCTTTCTTTTTTTTCGTTTTTTAATTACTATTTATACTGTATATGTTGTATTGTTTGTATATTGTTGATGTAGTGGAAGTAAAAGTAGGGAGTGTTAGGAAGGAGAGAAAATGTAATAATAATCAAGGAGGCTAACCAAACAGAAATATATCAGTGATAACATTTTCGTTTCGATAACATAATACACAATATATGATATAATACACAACGATTATGTATTGAAGAAAGTTTTCTACTTTTTAACGTTACATACCAACGCCCACCAACACACTAATAAGAGGCCTAATTTTAAGAAATTTAAGGGAAAATTGAAAGGCTACGTTACTAAGTGACTAAAAAATAGCAGGAATTTTTAACAAGATACAAACAGATTATTTATGTTTGTTCATATTTGTTTCGCCTCCATCAATCCCCTTGAATGAACTTATGTTTTTTAAAATAAACTTATTTTGAACTAAACGTGTTTACTACGACAGGGTTAAACCATCTGATGAAAAAAAAACAGCTGACGATGATGATGAGTAATACCGTGATGAAACCATATTTTAAACATGATGAACACTAGTCAATACACAAAGAAGTTTGATGCAAACTACAGAATATATTGAGGGGAAACTTATATGAGGAGTTGTAGTTTATTTGATATTTAAGTTTAGTAAAAATACTCATATATATTGAAAATATAAAAATGTATAATTAGATAGTCTTTCTTTATATGTTTTTATAAATCTGTATATATACTTTAACATATAATATTGGTTGAAGGGCGATACAAAACAACACCTATTTTTGGATACATCACTTGTAACACCATTTAAAATACATGGTCCCTTAGATGATAGTGCAGTCTGTAGCCAGTGCGGTATTCGTCGTATACTGTAACATATAGTCTATCCAAAGTTTTCAACATACATCATGAAGATGTTTAATGTATTGCGTGTTGCAATTTGTAAATTTGTTTTAAAATCAGATAATATGTTCTTTCTCACTTTATTCTACTTAAAAAGAGACACAATGCTGTCTGATAAGTTTGTACATGTAAACGAAGTAGGCTACCAAATTCAAAGTATGCAAAAATATTCAAAACAATAGTGATAAGAGGTTATAAACCGTGAAACGATGTTTTAGTGCTTTGCTTATTTTGACAAATTTCAAATCGCTGCTTATTATTACTCTGATGGACAATTCCGAAGCTATACAGAATATATTGCGTTTCTAGTCAGTTACTTTGATCAGGAACCAGATAACGGAGGCCCCCTTGCCAGTAAATTCGTTAGAGAGGTAAGCATTACTGTTAAATTTTAATTTGCCGCGATTTTTATTGAAAATATTTTTAGCGTGTTGCAGCAGTTGAATTTTGGTACGGACAGGGTCACTAAAATATCTCAAAAATTAAAATTATAATGTTGAATTCGCCGTAAAACAACCGTTCTCATACGAAGCAGATGATGAATCAAGATCAGCTTGATGTTAGCTCTATCAGAGATTAAATATATGAAATGTATAAAAACAGTGGGTAGATATTCAATACAAACATAATGTAATACGATTATTTCCGAAGAAACAGTTAGTCTAAAAAATATCGCTGAGATTTGACGATTTTGTGTGGAATCTTCCATTCTAGATTCTCTAATTTTAGTGGTGTGATGTATGCATGATGCATATGATCCGCACTGATGTATACAAAGAATTACTATATTATCGAGGTAAATGAAGACTAAATTAGTATGTGATCAAGATACATAACCTTATAAGACTTAAGACTAGATCGTTTAGTTCGTTTTGATACAAATATCGTATAGAATTAATGTTGTGTGAGAAGATGCATTATCTTAAAAACTCGATAGTTTTCGGACTCCCTTTTTGTAAACGTTATCAATCAAATAAATTTAAAACTAATTTGAAAGTCGCATTCAATGTCATTTCTTCTTGATATTTGATAATGGTTAATTTTTTTATTACTATTACGAATATATAATATAATAGAATTAGAATGTATTAATCTAGAATATAATTATTTTGATCATTATCGAAAGCATATTTCCATTTTCTGAGAACAATTGAGATGCGATGTTTATTGGAAGAATAATAACAATAGTATAATATGACTATTTCTAATTTTATTTAATTACAATAACTTAAAAACTAAGCATATATTAAGCAGTACCCATAGATTATTACTTAGTATCTATAATATTGTTAATATATTAAACAAGCTTGCTTTTTTTCGTTAAATACATTCCGCTGTTATCTAAGCGTTGCAATGCAGATGAGGATGGAGTATCTCCGGATGTTTCTTTGCGATTCTCTAGATTTCTAGCGTACTAGGCTGAAGGTCCTGATGTAAATAATAATTTCTCTAGCATCAGGATGCATCTACACAACCTCTTGGAATTTTTATCCAATAAAATTAAATGTTATTTATATTATTTTAATTGTATATGCGGTGTATATTAACATCTCCATTAGTGGATTTAATAGATCCATATCGATTATAGATTATGGTTATATAACAACAACTCATTATGTAGGAATAATTGAGATATTCTTTCAATTTATCAATACATTTTTGTATATCTTAAACCCAGTTCTTTTCTTTTCTTTTTAATGTGATTCTTCTAAAGGAATTCTGTATGTAAATTCAATTTAAGATATTTGTTGTGATATTGCCACATAGGATGATATTATTATTATTGACATTGTTGTGACACTTGTTTATATCTAAATTCAATATGTATCGATTTGCTTTAATTAGCTTTTAATCTCCATTTTTGGGTTCAGTTATTTATAATGTTAGTCGCCTTTTGTAATTTTCTGGTTGATTCTTCGTTGGTGTCTCCAACAACAAGCCGTGATATTTTCCATTTGTGGGATCATATACGTAAAGTAGATAAAGAATTGTTCCCATAGATAAAGAATTGTACCTATATACTTGAGGTACACCTGCTTTTTACTGTAGAATATACTCTTTTTGACTCTCAATATTCTGGCTGAGATTAAGAGCTTAGGAGTTGAGTGTGTTGCTTTAGTAACATTTTCTAGAGTTTGGAAATTAATCCCACATGCCAAATTTTGTTTAGTTTTAAAAAGGTTTTTTTAGGCGGTTTTTCGATCTTTGTAGGCTTTTCGTGGAAAATTCGTGGGAATGTTTGGTCATAAAACCAAACTGATGGGTAGGCAATTTTCAGTAATGACCAATATTTGCATGGTATTTTGAGTAGATCATAGATGATTAATTAGATAGATGATAAATTAAAACAAAGATTATTGGGTTTTAAACATTCTTGAATGAAGTGATATAGTAAAATTATTCGCTAATAATTTTCCCTTGAAAGATACCGAAATTCATATTTGTTGAAGCACAATTTGCCATAAGTTATGAGGTAATAACCATCGTGGATAGTGTAGATTGGATTTTGATGTTTTTGGTTCATTTTAATTAGATATTTATCTTAATCACAGTATTACTATTCCTATTCCCAATTCCCAAATGATCGCTATCCAACATATATGACATAACTAGTATAGTTTTAGTTGAAACTATGCTATATTTCCTTATATAACATTATTAATAGTATAGTTAATAGCTTTTCAGCAGCTTATCTGCATTTTGATGTCATACATTACCAATTCTATACCTTGCAATTAATTGTTACTTATATGACGGTGTTTTATCTCACTGTATCCATCGAAATAACAATTGTAATAAAAAAAGAACGTAAACCGTTCATCGAGAAATCGCAAGCCAGAATATCAGTGTTTGCCATAACATGTGGGATGATGATATCAGCGTTTTCAGGCCAATTTATCCATTCTAAACCACTTTCCAGTTCCTACGCCACGTTACCGAACGTTCTACCTGCTCTACAATATACGTAAAAAGTGCATGGCGCGCATTTTCCTTCACTTTATTGGTTCGGTCGTTTGCTACGTTGGCATTATAAATCAACTACTGATAAAAATTCTATTGGCGAATACGTGTCGCCGCTATTTATCGTATCGACGTTATTGGCGCACGATTATACCGAAATGCTGACAAAACAACTTTTTTTCGGAGTAAGCTGGTTACGGATTTATGGCGTTTTAGGAAATATTTACAGATCGACAGATATAATGGCGAGAATTATCGTAAAGCTGTCGTCAGTTCGGTTTACCGTTAGAAATGACCATTTTGATGCCTACGATGATAAGCTACTGTAATATTTTGTTTATATTCGTGACTGTTGATCTCCGAGGTTCGCAATTGATTATGAGTTAATAAAAGATACATATTTAAATAGTTTATCTATTGCGAAAACATATGGTTGCTATCACTGTCAGATCTTTATTTTATCTTTATTTGTCAAAGTACAAGTTTGGTTCCAAAGTACAAAAAACAACGCGTCCTATAAGTGAAAAAAGTCCTATAAGTTGGATCCTTCATTGAGATTCTTTAAAAAAATTTTAAAACTAACAGACGATTAGTAGACAAGTTTCTATTTTGTGCATTGCTGTGTGATATATAAAGTTAGTCTTATGTAATAGTTGTAAGAAATGAAATGCTTTAGAAGTTTTATTTAAAATTAGAGTGATGATGAGTGCTTTATCATTTAGTAGAGTTTACAACCGTGGAGGTCCTGCGAATCCATATGACGACCAACATGTTAGCTGGTTGAAATTGTGATATTAGAAAATGTCATCAAAATACAGTAAAATACATTACTTAGATCTATGAATAACCTTTGTGTGTTTCTCCAGTTTTAATTTAGTATTCAAAGTATCTTAAGGAGCTAATTTTAGAGACTCAGAAATTAACTAGGCATGTTTCAACGAATTTTAAAGGAATTTTAAAGAAAAATGTAAAATAAAAGGAAAGAGAAATTTGATTAATAACTATTTGTTTAAAAAGTATTATTATTTAAGAAGTCTTGTTTACTTTAGAATCGTTTTCGAATAAATTTACAATTTTTTCCTTCATTAAAAACTTTTTTTATTTTTGCAATAATCCCAATTTAGGAATCAACAATTGAAATTAAACTTTAAATAATATTTAAATTGTAATTTACTATTAAACTAGTGTTGTTGTCATTTTTGTTTTAAAATTTGATTCCGTTCGGACTGCCTAAATTTACTTCTTATTACTGTTAATATATTATATACTGATATTGAAAATTTATCATATAACTTACTGATATAAAAATGGGACTGATTTGGATAATATTACAAGTGCTTTTTTTCCACGATTTCCAACGTATTTTAAAAATTGGTCCAAAATTTTCTTGTGTTAGAGAATATGCCAAAATGTCATGAAATCCTGTATTCATAAGAAAATATGTTTATAAACATTTTTAATAACAAATTCTGAAATATTAAATGCCATGCTCATATTACATTTTAAAAGTCTTGTTTTTAAAATATTTACCTAAATTGTTCTATGCTGAATAATTTAACACATAATATTTGTTATGTTTTAGACTAACTTTTATCTGCTGCAATAGTTTCTAGCTGGACTGAACCTACAACTTATTATGTAGTAACCAGCTTGCACCATCAGAAGACAAACAGCTTTACCAAGTTCAATGATTGGCTAGAGTGGGTTATTTATTTTTTGTCATATTTCACGCAATATATTACAAACAATCACCATCAAGAGCGACTATTACATAGCGTTATTGGACCGTTTGATGGATAGAATCGCCGAAAAAATGCCGCATTTGAGGAAAAAGGAAGTGCTGCTTCACCAAGACAATGCACCGTATCACAAATCAGTGAAAACGATGGCAAAAATCCATGAATTGGGCTATGAATTGCTTCTTCAATCACTGTATTCTCCAGATCTGGTCCCCAGCGACTATTTCCTGTTCTCAGATATCAAAAGGATGCTCTCTGGGAAGACATTTTCGTCGAATGAAAAGGTGATCGCCGAATCATGATTGACTGAGGCCTATTTTGAGGCAAACGACAAATAGTACTACAAAAATGGTATAGAAAGGTTAGGGGGTCGCTATAATTAGTGTATCACCCTTGAAGGGAATTATGTTGAATAAAAAAAATAAAATTTTGCCAAAAAAATTAATTTTCAATTGACCTGTTAATGATTTAATATATGAAATGTTCAGGAAAATATGTTTTAGTTTTAAAAACTATCATATCATAATAATGTTATTATTGATTTTAGCTGAATAATAATTATCATTTCCTAAATATTCTGTACAGAAGACAAGGGTGTATAGCAAATGTAAATAATGTAAACAATATATAACTGAGGATTTAGTTAACATATTCTAGAATAGGCTTCCTCTTATTTGACTTTTGTTTAATGAGCCTATAACTTAATGTGCAGTTATAAACGCAGAGATGATCGGAAGAAGTATCATATGATCTATGTTTATTCTTGTTATATTTGAGACTGTGGTCTGTATAGAATCGTAACCCCAAACAATAACCAACATATTTTAATATATAACGTATTCAGGGAAATACGAATGGTTTTAAAATATATTCTATTATTATAGTTAATAATAATGATCACCCTTTGAATATTCTGTGCATAAGACAAGGTAGTAAAGCAACTGCAAATATTACATATTTGAAAGAATTATCTATTTCTGTATATTTTTAGTTATATAATTATAATATAATTTTAAATACACATAAATATGAAGCAACTCAATATTTATTCGCTAAAATATTAAAGACAATGACAAGTTTCTAACTTACTTTTTTTGCTTAAAATACCAACATACAAAATGAATTTGACACTTCGATATAGAAACATGTTTCGAACTCTCTGAAGATCAGTCAGGGTGATCCCGCGAGGCGTACCCGAGCAACAACATCAACAACAAGAAAAAAATGTTCAGAAATAACGTCAAAGTTTCCAACACTTTTCCGCCACGTCCTATTTTATAAACTAACCGTGTTTACTTGTCGCAAAAGTTAAACTTTATCTCGCTTGTCAAGCAGGTCCTGTTCTCTACCCCGTCTAGGGGGGGAAAGTTTCCGAACGGTAGTAAAATCGACCACTAAGAAATCACCAGGGGAAATCTCGACGTTGAAAATATTTTCGTTTTCGTTGGTTTACACGAAATTACCAGTTTTCAAACGATTCCGTCGGATTTTTTTTATATAAAAACATATAGTAATTTTGGGCATGTATTTATTATTCAGTAAAAAACTAAGCCAAGAAGAATATAGGAATCTACTAAGTTCCTTTCTCAGTAGAAAGAAGAGTTTTACGTAATATATAGCACTTAAATAAATTGTATCATGTATCATACATGTATCAAATGTATCAAAAAAAATGCTTTTGCGCATATATATATATATATATATATATATATATATATATATATATATATGTATATATATATACATATATATTTCGTATACAACAACATATTACATTTACAATAGTTTTCATATGCGCTTCTACGATTGCAAGAAAACGTTTAAATGATTCTAACTATACTACCATCTGAAATAACCATTATTTAATATTCCTTAGCTCAAAATTGTATTACGTACTGTATTACTTCTTTAATACTTAATAGCATCTAATGTAATTTTAATTACAAACGATACATTAAAACAAATTGTACTGTACTGGTTAGTCGGATGATATAAATCAAGGCAAAGTGAAAGCACTACAGCTACTGGACAACACTCAAGAAATCAGAGGATTGAAGCGAACCAAAGCACACAAACATTTTTAGTGTATAAGTGTATTTGTAACTTTAGCTTACGTAGATTAGTTTTATTCTAATTTGGGAAATACATAGGTGATGTATTAATCCCGTACACGCCTTCATTGCATATTAATGCAAGTACTCGTACAACAGAACAGTAGTAATTAATTAAGTTGTGAATTAAGATTGTACTAAGCGTATCATTCGTTACATAATATTTGTAATTAATAATAAAAAATAAATATAAATATATATACATTTTTAAAAATAATATCATAAAAATTAAAGAAGATAAATGTTCAAAATTAGCAATATGATGGATGAGCCTTCTTAAGAGCTCAATTTATTTACTTTAGACCAATTAGAAATAAAATGTTGGTATTATATTATTTTAATTATGTATAATTATATTATGCTACAATATTTCTGAAATATAACCTTTATTTGCTCATTATAAATCATATAATGCTTATAAATTAATACATACAATATCTCTGAGTGAATAATAATTAATTCGTTTTTCATCGAGGATTTCCGTAATGCTCGATATTGACATGGAAATGACTAAATGGAGAATTATACAAAAAAAAATGTCACTAATATATTTTAATATATGATCATTAATGTGTGTTTATTGATTTTTTCTCCAGAAAGTCTCGATACTAAAATTAAGTTTTCATAATAATAATTTAAAAAATTTTAATTTATAGAAGAAATATTAAAGCATTGGTACTTTGTTATTTCTTTCATAGCACTATTGGAGTATGGTGGATGCGCCGGTATTTCCTCTACGCTTCGCAACTTCTCATATATATTTGTGAGTATTTGCTGGGATAAACTTAATATATTTTATATAATTTAGATTACTGTTTGATATTTTTTAATACATAGGTATTGATTAGGTATATTATAATGCATTTTATTTACTAAACATATTTAATTTTAATTTCAACATTAGATATTTTTTATAAAGTAGGATTACAGGTATGATATTTTAAGATATTGTTTGATTCACTTTTCTTCTTCTTTAGGTTTATATGTGGATTAAAACAAGTTGATTTTTATAACTTTTTATAATTACTGTTTCTATATCTTGCCATATAATATATATATATATATATATATATATATATATATATATAAACAATATATCTTAATAATTAATATCATACCTGTAATCCTACTTTATAAAAAATATCTAATGTTAAAATTAAAATTAATTATGTAATATATATATATATATATATATATATATATATATATATATATATATATATATATATAACTTTCATGCGAAATAATACGTTGAGATAAATTAAAGGGAAAATCTGATAGAGAAGAACTACCAGGGTCTCATTTTAAATCATAGACATACTATAATTAATTCATAGACATACTATGAATTAATGCACTCTAGCAGTAAAGCAACCAAGGTTGCATTAAGTCCACGTCCTGCTGATTTTTTAGGTTCCTAGGTTACTTTTGCAGATTTCAGTTTGGAAGTACTTAATATGATATATTTCTTCGCTATTTCTGATATTTTATCAATGATTGCGGTCTGATTCTATTGTAACATATCAGATATGTAAAAAAAGGAAACTAATTTCTTAAATAATTTATTCTCATTCATTGTAATTCTCCTTAGATACGACGCCTATATGATAACTTTTTTTCTTTGTCTTTGAAGGTGTTTTTCAATTCCATTTTTAAAATTTTTGCATTATTTTTACTACATTTTACATTAGATATGATTAGCGTAAGTTTATGTTAAAAATTAATTTATTACAAAATATACAGATTATTTATTGTTCTGTTGAACTTACTGAACTTGTTTTATATATATATATATATATATATATATATATATATATATATATATATATATATATATATATATATTGTTCAGTAGTTGTATCCTTGTTGTTTCATATTTTAAGGCGAAATCTTGGATTACTTCTAAAATTTATTTGGTTTCGAGGTCATCGTGCAATTCTTCATTGGTTTCATAGACATTCTTAATTAATCCAAAACCTATTTTGGCAAGTTTGGATTACTAGTCGGTTTGGTGATTTAGTTTAATGTTTTGGACTAAATATCAAGTCAAGAGAAAATCTCAAGTCCCAATACCGGAAAGGTTGTTTTGAGGAACGTAATGTTAGGTCGATTGCTATATAACAATACTGCAGACATTCAGACTGACCTTTCTTGTCGTCAACAACAGCCTTATACATGACTACCGATTAGGTTTATACATAACTACCAATTACAATCGCATAAGTCTGAATTTAAGGTTTGTTCAACATAAATTTTAAGAACATCGGCATATTGCTGCTTATTGGCATATAGGTGCGACTGTGAAAAAGTCTAGCGAGGTTAAATCTCATGAACTTTAACTTTAAATCCTTCATTTGTGATGTCCATTGTCACGTCTCCCGTGCGGCACCTGTTGGCTCCACTTGTTATTAACATCCATATCGTTCAATTTGGGAAAGAAAACGTTCAAAAGAAACTGGTTTTTATACGTCATACGTCATCATATACGTGATCAAGATGTTTAATGTATTGCCTGCAGCAGTTTATAAATTTGTTTAAATAGAATATGAAAAAAAAATCTGAAAAGCATAACAAAATCAAGGAAGAATTATTATATTAATTTTTATATTTACATGAGACGTGAATATTTCAGAATGCTACATTGGGTCACTCATGTCAAGATGATAATAAATATAGCGTAAAGGTAACAAAAGTTGGTGGAAAAAGGTAAATGTGGGAATAACTATCGATTAGGTTTTGTTAGTCATAACATTTATTAATAATTTATTGCAGATAACTATATGTCATGAAGAACTACTTCATCTGGAAACAGGAATGTAAATGAAATATTTTTATTCCTGGTGCAGAATTAGTGTTTTCCTTTAAGTTCAAGGGTGAATACCATGGAGGAAAGAACCGTTACTTGTTTTTGCAGTGGTTTGGAAATCAGTTTTTAAAGAGTTTGAAGGAACCATCAATTATTGTTATGGATAATTCATCATATCATAGTACATTGGTTTAGAAGATCCCAACAACTGCATCAACAAAAGCTTAAGAAGTGGCTTAAAGATACAAAATAAGTTTTGAAGAAACCATGTTAAAGAATGAACTATTTCAAATTGTTGCTAGGTAAATATAAATAAAATGTTTTAATGCGTTTTTGCAATTAACTTATTTTACAAATATACCCGAAAAAAATGATATACAGTATATCAGATGGTTGAACAATATGGTCACATAGTTACGATTTGCTCCATATCACTGTATATTCGATCCAATCGAGTTGATATGGGCGATGATATGTGATAATGCTGTGCAATGCTGGAAATTCCTGAGACAGAATGATGAGGTTGGAAACAAATAAACGTATACATATAATTAATAGAATATAACTGTAGAAAATAGTATTGTAGGGCGTGAAAGATTTGTATGCACAAATGTGATTGTTATATGTGTTAACACAAATGTGTTATTATATCTGTCTTGTTACTTGTAATTTTAAGTCCTTCAATAATATATGCATTAGATGTATTATAATGTTAAAATAAACTAAATATGTTTGATAACATTTTTGTTCAATTGTTTTACTTAGATTAGAATTTTGTTGTATGCGAAAGCGAAACTCAATTAAAACTCAGAGTTGATGCGGCAACATTGCGACGTTTTGATTTGTCTCAAATTTGGATGAAAATGCGCTATTCGTTGTTTGAAAAAAAAAACGAAATTTTATTAACAATTAATATAACATGTCTTTTTGACTTTGCATTAGTGACTGAATATTTATTACGAATAAAAACAGACGCCGCCAAAAACAAGGTGGTCACTACAGAGTGACAAACAACTTGTTCCAATCAAAACCTTTTTATATAATTAATTAAAGTAGATATATTGTATTTACCCTAATATTTAAAAATGTAATGCATTACGTGTCGATATTTCATATTTTCGGAACGTTTTAGGAATGAAAAACTAAAATCAAAAAATCTGATAATTATTACCACATTTCTTCACCGACCGTTCCGTGAGAGTTCCTAGTTAACAGGTACGGCGACAATCAATATCTCAATCAGGACGGGCCGAGAACCGATGAAAAAACTTGTCGAACTCACCCTCTGGACAGATAGAGCGTTCAGCGACACCGTCGAGCAATTAAGCTGCTCAGGGTGTATCATAACTAATTTCCAAGAAGATGGGCCCCATGTCAAGTCAAGTCTGTCACCGGTAATTACCGATGTAGCGTATAGTTAACGCCATCGTGTCACAACAAATTAATGAATATCTCCCCAGGTCGGGTCGCGCTCTTCCCGTCCTCGTCCCCCACCACCTCTGGCGAAATGACAATCTGATACCGACACTGCTTTGTTTCAAGTGAGGCAAAATACGTATATGTGTGTGTGTTTATTTTTTCGTTCTTTTTATTCTCGTCCTCGTTTATTATAATTAATATTATGGAGCTCGCTCCGGGTCGACATTTTGTTGTCGATGTTAATCAGTCCAAGATCATTAAAACTATCGATGTTTGCGCATTAGCATTGATTTGTTTGTTGGCAGTCCGTTCGGATTTAATAGGATGGAGGAGATCGATTTCTATTTGCGTGTTCTTGCGGCGGGTCGTTTTTACTAATTTTGCAACCTTGTATCTTGGTTCGGCTCAGTTTAATTGATCGAAGAATGGTAAAAATCAGGAATAATGCGGTGTAACACATTTGTAATTGAGGATTTAATTAATGCTCTTCTGGTCTCGCCCGAGTAACATCATCCATCAACCGCGGGATTACTGTAAAGTTAAATGCGTATTTCATCGAAATAATCAAACGTAAGCGGTGATCGAAAAGTATTGATCGCTTAAGACTTAAGAAGTCGGCCGACTTCATAGGATTGAACTAATATGTGATGGACGTTGAGGAATATTTATAATTGGGGATTTTGGTTTTAAAGTTTTTTTTCGCTAGTTTAAAAAATGAGGATGTTATGGTTAATTATATAAATTTTCTGGATTCTTATCGATGTAACTTGTAATCTCAGCTGCTGTTTATGAAGTGTGCAACGCAAGTGTTTAATTAATACTTTTTGTTTATATTTTATGCGTTCTTCAAACAAGGTATGTGATCATTTTAATAAAGTTTTTACGTGCTTTCTATACATATTTAAAGATGCAACGTTGTTAAGAAAATAATTTTGATATGGTAATGGAATTTTTTTTCGGAATTCTAGACTATCGCGAAAAAGTCTACCTATGTTATAATTTTATTATTCTTGAATGATTTCTATTTGGAATAATCACATATTTGCGAATGTAAACAACTTACTGTTAAATATGTTACGTGAATTAATATTATTCTAGATAATAAGATATTTCTGTATAAAATCATTATACTTCTTAGTTCATATGGAATTCAGGCGTGTGGTCTAATATATTCAGTTCACTATGGTCAGAATTTAAAGGTTCTAAAATAAAGTGTTGCATAAAATTCTTACTTTTACATAATACGTTTTTAGTAAGGTGATTTTCTAGAACTCAACAAATTGACGTTTATGTTTTATGTACTTAACACTACTCTGAAAGAACGTCTCATTAGAATCGCCAATCATCTAAATGTTTAGGATGATAGTGCAATAAGTAGACTGAAGATATTGTATAATTCAATTTGATTAAAATCACAGATTATACGTCTCTTTTGTCAAATAAGTATCATAACAGTTGCCAGCATACAGTGTAATATTTAATAAATAATTAATTGTATATATTGTTTACTGTCTAGTGGGTACTAATACAAGAGGTATTTTCATATTAATTGATAAATGAAAATAGTTGAAATTTGTATAATATAATTTTTTGTTAGATCTCATAATATTTTATAACATTTAATTTTGGTGTATATTCATAAAAATATAGACATCATCAAATTGTCTTTTAATGATAAAATCTTCGAAATTTCGTATTAGCCTAAATATGGTTTTCAAATTAGACATTTAGAAATGTTAAAAATGCCAGAGAAATTTATATTTAGAAGATATATGATTGCTTATACTTTGTAATATTTAATAAATTACTAATTAGTACATATTATGTTATCTTAATAACTAACAAAACTTCTGGTTCAATATAATATTACAAGTTGAAATTATTCTGTTCTATATTTGTTGGCTTACTTATATATTCGGTAATTTGACTCAATACTAGTGGCTTATTACTAGTTCTTGTTATGGCCTTATGACACTTAATTTTTAATATTTCATTATATTTAATTTTGAAACAGGAAACATTATGTCATTTTTTCTTATCTACAAATATATTTTGACTACATGTGACATATTTTCCGCTGATAATCAGTTCAATCCTATGTTGTTTACATACTTTTATTCGTTAGAATTCTTGATCATAATAGGTTGTTTAAAAAATTTGCGAAAACGATACGGAAAAACAAGTTTTAAAAACTCAGATTTATAGTTCTGAAATTACTTATTTTTATTTTTCAATATATTTATTCTAATGATTCTTCTATGCATTTCTATTACTTTAGTGATTTTCCGGAAAGTTCGCAAATACAAATAAGGAAGCTGTTCGTTCGGTAGAAATCGTTTTGATGAAAAAAAACAATAGATTTGACAAATCCAGAAATCAAAAACTGAGATTAAAACTTTCTTTGTTGATTTTTCAACATAAATTCGCTTCGATAGTTGAATAGCCCGGTTCGCTTCCTTAGCCTCGCTATTCAATCATTTTTGAAGTCATGCCTTTTCGCCATGCCATAAAATTTATTCTTTACTGAAATAATGTCAAGAGATAAAACGAAAATATTGTCCACAGATAGTCAATTATGTTTATACACTTTATTTTGAATGTTATCTTTTGAAACTTCACACAATTAAAACACATTTTAAAATAATCCAATATTCAAGTTATTTTCATTATTTTGTAGGTAGGCATATAGGCTTAAATTCATTATATTTTATGATATTCAAAACTTATTTGGAAAAAATTATATATATATTATATATTATATATTCAACATATTATCACTCATAAACTATCATGTTTTGAATTTTATATAAATATTGCGTTGAGAACTTTTGCCATTTTTCATAGCATGCTACCCCAATAGCAAGAGAGAAATCAGACCATTAAGTAATTTACCCCCTCGAAATTAGAGAAATGATAAAAGAAAGGCGAAAAGCTAGAAGAGTATGGTACAGAACCAGAAATGCTGCAGAAAAAACTACTTTTAATAGAATTAGTAATCAGACGAATCAAAAGATCAAAGAATAAAAACACAATTGCTTTCAAAAGTATGTAAGTGAATTAAGCCCATAAGCAGGCAAAGATTATTCGCTATGGAAAGCAACTCGAAGATTTAAAAGACCAATTCTTCGAGTACCCCCAATTAAAAATGATCTAGATGAATGAGTTCGACGCAAAAATGAAAAAGCTGAATTGTTCGCACAATACTTAGCTAACATATTTCAATCTAATGATATAGAATCTACCATGGATACATCTTCTGTTTATCAACCCGATGTAGATCTAAATCTAATTTCTCCACTGGCCACTAAAATTGATAACCTCAATCCTAAAAGGCACTTGGTATAGATGATATTTCACCTGGATTATTGAAGGAACTGCCACGAAAACTAATCATCATGTTGACATATATATTTAATGCCTGTTTAAGGCTGAAGCATGTTCCGGAATGCTTTAAGGTGGCATAAATAATTATACTCAAAAAACCTGACAAACCTGCAGAACAAGTCGAATCTTAGAGGCCTATTTCGCTACTACCTGCAATATCAAAGCTATTTGAGAAACTAATATTTAAACGTATTAAAAATTTTGTAATAATACCAGATTTCCAGTTTTATTTTCAAAATCACCATTCAACAATTGATCAAGTGCATAGAGTAGCTGCGGCTATTGAAAAAGCGTTTTAGGAAAAGAAATATTGCTGGAGTCATATCTTTTCGGAATAAAATTTAGAGTATAGCACGAAATGGCGTTCTCGACATTTAAAACTATTTCGGCTGGAGTTTCACAAGGTAGCGTTTTAGAACCTCTCCTATATCTGCTCTACACTACTTGGAACCTTTGCTGATGACACAATTATTATGGCAAAATATATTTCTCTGCCCAGGGCAATAGAAAAAGTGCAAGTAGTCGTCAACAAAATCTGCAAATGGACGAAAGATGGGAAAATTCAACTTATTAGCTCCAAATCTATCCACCTTAATTTTGTATTGCGGCGAAATTATAAAAACTTAATTATATCACTCAATGGATGCCCGATTCCTCAAGTAGAATCAGCTAAATACCTTGGAATCCATCTTGACGGTAGATTAAATTGAAAACATCACGTAAGACAAAAAGCAAAAAAATTAGAACCAAAATAAAACGACTATACTGGTTAATCCGAAGATATTCTCACCTTGATCTAAAATCAAAGAGGTTGATCTATAAAACAATTATAAAGCCAATTTGGACCTATGGGGTGCAAATATGGGGTTGCACTAAAAATTCAAATCAACTGTCGCTGTCAAAACAAGGATCTTCGATTGATTACCAATGCCTATCGCTACGTAACTAATTAAGAACTGCAGGATGACTTGGAAATCAAATCGATATGAGAAGTTATCTAAGGTTTCGCCTTGAAACACGAAAGAAGATTACTAAATCATACTAACGTGGAAGCAATACAACTGCTGGACAGCGCGCAGGATGTCAGAAGATTGAAGCGAACAAAACCATACGAACTTATATAAAGTGTATACCTTAGCTATAAGTTATTATAATTTTATAATTGAGGAATACATATTGATGTATTTTCTCGCACTCGTCTTGCTTGTGAATTAATCCAAGTGCAAATGAAAAGTAGTAATAAATTAATTATAAATTAAGATTGTACTAAGCGTATCTAATAAAGATGTTATAAAAAAATTCATAACGATCTATGAACTAATCTACAAATTTTGTAAGTTTTCATAGATAGGTAATTTTGTCTTTGGAATAATCTCATAATCTGTATCTCGTAACTATTTGTAAGTATCTGATGATTTTAATTAAAATATGTATAAGCAGCAGGAAATCAAAAATATGAGATTTTGGTTTGTAAACCGATATTTTCTATCAAGAATATATATAGGATGCATACACAAATCGACTAATATTTATATCGGTTTTTGTTGAAAGATGCCCATTGTATTTTGCCATTGGCTTATTTATTTTGACAAGTAATCAGAAGTAATGTGGAAATGAAAATGTTCCTTTGGATCGCCATTGTTTTTTCACTTCGGAAAAATAATTTAGATTGAATTTAATGTGTGCTTATATATTTGTTGTTATCGTAAATTATATATGGTATACCAAAACTATGAGTATGATAACTCAGTTAAGGTCTCATCATACTGCAATTTTTATTTCAATGTTAAATGATACATGTGATCGACGGGAGAATTGACAGGATATTAGGTTAGGTAGAGGAAGTACGGTAGCGCTGTGGAAGTGGTACTATTACAGGGGGATGGAGAAAAGAAAAGAGAGCGAGACGTCGTCGTGATGGTCTTTTATAGCATGGAACTGCATTGTACCAATCCACCGGCGTTGCCAACCTTTGTACTTGTTGATGAATTCGTGGTAGCCTAAAGGGTCGTGGCGGTCGCCACAATATTATTGGTATGTTATGTTTAAATGAGGTCATAAATGTGAAATGTGTGAAGACTTAAAAGTCAGTTTGTGCAAGATAGCTAATGAAAACGTAAGTCAAGTTGGTTAGATCAAAATGTTATTGAGGAATGTGTCATAACATTTGATGTTTAGATTTGTTTAGTATCGTTATACACCTTCCTCTTCTTCCTTTCCTTCACATCCTCTTTGGGTTTTATCAGATTTTAATTGTCATCTAATGAGTTAGTTACAAGCAAAGTCCTTCATTTATTTGTTGACTAATAAACCGATATTGTTATTGAATAAAGTCTTCTTATTTGAAGCTGTTAGGGATGCGTGTAATTGTAACAACAATGGGATTAAATATGCTTATAATTATATTCATGTATTTTACAATATTTTCTAAATAAGCAATATTAATTAAGAAATTAAAATAATCAAAATAAATAAGAAATATTAATTGTGCATAGTTATAAATTCAGTTGATTACTTTTCATTATTTTAAACAGTGATGATTTAAGTTGTCATTTATGTATTTTAACTTTGACAATATTGGAACTGTTGAGAACAAACAATTAAGCAGTATTGATTTTGAAATCAATAATAAATAAGATTAAAAAAGATCACAGAACCTTCCTGTAATTGACCCTTTAAGATTATCATAGAATGTTGGATGTGAATGTCCATATGTGAAGATAATCTAGATCGTTCAGACGAACTGAGAAAATTGGTTGCAAAATTGTTATTGTGGAATAATATAAGAATGTTTTCTCGATGATTTTTATCAACTTTATATTTTTACGATGTAATGTGTGAGTTGCTAGCAGGTCCTGGACCGAAGTCTGATTGAAACGGACGTGATAAACAACTGACCGAGCCAATAAAGTCGACGGGGATGGTTGGGGTCAACAAACCAGACGTTTCGCCAGCGATTTAATTTTGTGACGTCGCTACTTCGTCGGCAAGACGGAAAATTTGCGTCGATGTCGAAATCGGCACGCGTCGACCCCATCCGCACTGATGACTGGACGAAAATCGAACGGGTTCCATCGGTCTAATCTGCGAAACGGTCACTGTTGACCAGCTGCTGGCCGTGTACGCACTTGTGAAACGTCAGCTGTTGTATTTGGTTGCCTAATTAACTCGCCAGTGGACGGAATTGCTTTTCAGGCTTAGGCTCGAGATAAGCTCAACTTGTACTCTTCACCCTTTTCTACAGTAAATTAATATTAGTAGATAACGTTCAGTCATTATTATAAAAGGCAATTTTATATTTAATCAAGTTAATTTATATTAGTGATCAGCCAGTGCTCGAAATTCGATAGCAATTCATTAAATTAACCATGTTCCTTTTGTGAAATAATATATTTGCATAATTTTAAAAAAATTTTTGGGCATAGATATGTTATATAATGAATACTAGCGACCCGCCCCGGCTTCGCACGGGTGCAATGCTGATACTAAATTAAATACACTACAGAAAAAATATGAACGTTGTATATAAAAACATAGCGGCCCGCTCCGACTTTGCACGGGCATAAAATATATATGCCTATGTCACTCAATGAAAACATGATTAAAATCGATCCAGTATTTTTGGTTCATTCATTACTGCCCTTGGTCTGCACGCATTAAATTTGGAGTAAAACAATTCCTCTTCCCCTGTACTTACTATGAAGATTTCCTGCTATCTTTGGAATATCTAAATTCATACAATTTTTATTACATTACACATTTTTAAACGCAAATTTTAAATTTGTAATATCTCCGAAAATATTTGTTTAATTTACATGCTGTAAGGAACCATATTGATCTATATTAATTGCACACTGTATTTAAGGTACTTAATTCGATAAGGATTAATGCCGTATTGCTTAAAATAGCTTCGTAAATAAGCCATTTTCTCACGTAAAAAGTAAACAATAAAAATGGTTAATGTGGGTTATCCCTAAAAGATAAACATATACCATCGCAGACTTTTTTGTAGACCTTTTTATGGTGTACAATACTGTAGTACATTAATTTGATCTAACTCGTAGGGTTAGGCAGCGTTTTTGCTAATTGCTAAATAAGCCTAAAAAAATAGGTTAATTTACGAAATCACGTTAGAAACCTCTAAAATTAGCAATGTTGCCTTAGTATATTATGCATGTATTATACATATAAAACCTTCCTCTTGAATCACTCTATCTATTGAAAAAAACCGCATCAAAATCCGTTGCGTAGTTTTAAAGATTTAAGCGCACATAGGGATATAGGGACAGAAAAGGCGACTTTGTTTTATACTATGTAGTGATGTTGACTGAAACATTTAAAAATCTAACGGCTCGGCTCTGCATTTGTATTTATTTTTGATCCGATTTTCTGTCTTTTTGACATTTTTGGTATTGGAAATTTTATTGGATAGTATAAAAGTTGATATGTCCTTCAAATAGTTTAAATAATCTATGTTAACTATATTAATATAAACTCCTATATTACGCTCTGTCCTTAAATTATAAAATAAAAAATGCCTTCGAATGATTACCTTTAAGACCTTTATTACCATTGCAAATGCAGGTATAATTGGAAATTAAGTTTTTTGAAAGTTTAGTTGGGATAAGTTAATAAGTTAAAAGTGTACGTCAGATCTAAATTTTTCTTATTGCCATCAATTCCTCTTAATACTTTGCAGTATGTTTTT
Source organism: Rhynchophorus ferrugineus (assembly GCF_030347505.1). NCBI lineage: Eukaryota > Metazoa > Arthropoda > Insecta > Coleoptera > Curculionidae > Rhynchophorus > Rhynchophorus ferrugineus. Next base: position 79,279,276 of record NW_027472580.1, on the reverse strand, counting down.
TTATGGCTATTGCAAATTATTTTAAGATAGAACACAAAATGGTTCCGTATTCACCATATTTAGCACCTAACGATTATTTTGAATGCACTTTTTAAACGAGACAATAAAGCGCATCAGAAGAAGTTTTTCTGGATTTTTTCATCACCACAGTATATCTTTTCAAACCGCATTGGTTCTTCGCAATTTTTCCTAAAAAATTCAACTGATATTGATAACTATTCACTTGATTTCGGAACATCGGACTCCTAACATAGCTATTTCTAATCCCATAAAACGTTTGATGGAGAGAATTAAAATGTATAAAAGATGGCTTAAAAGGCTTCCATTCTATTTTTTTCACTACATCCCATATTAGATATATTAGATATGCTTAATACAATCTTAATTTACAAATCAATTTATATCTGATATTCTATGGTACTTCAACATTAAAGAACATTTTGCACCAATACACAAACTTGACAATTAGCGGATAAATATATTAGTATGAATTCTCGAAATTAAATTTTAGTTAGTTTTAAGTTAATTTAAGTTTAAGTTAAGAGTAACACTATACAAGTTCGTGCGGTTTAGTTCGCTTCAATTTTCTGATTTCTTGCTCTTTGTTTAGTAGCTGTTGGTTGCTGTGATTTAGTAACTTTATTTCATGTGGTTACGATGCAATCATGAGTTGAATACATTTACTTTCGAGGTCATCATGCAGTCCTTTGTTAATTACGCAGTGATGAGCATTAGTAATTAACTGAAGAATGAATGTTTTTTTTTCGGGATAACTGTAAGATTAGCAATCGTCGTACGGTACCCATCGGCTTAATGTTATGTGTTAACGCCATATTTGCCAGATAGTAAATTTGTCTGATATTCCTATCTCTTTGATATTAAGTTAGGTTAAGTTGGGAGTACTTCCCGTCTAACAAGTAATATTCCATTCAATTGAACTGAACTATAAAATTCAGCAAACGCTTGGAACACTGGAAAGAACTTTTGTAAAAATGAATAGAATACTTTGAGGGGAACTAAATGAATTTGGAAAATAAAATTTTTACTGTGAATAATAATGTTAGGTAAAATATTTTATATTTAAAATCATTATGGTTATTGGCAATTAATCGAAGAACATTATTTTGGCAGTTTAAGATTACCAATCGGTATAATGTTTTATTAGTATAAATTAAAAATCATCGTGGTCCAGAGATTCGACTACTTTCGGAACTATTCGGATATTGGTGAGCGCAATATTCCCACCGCAAGTCAAAATGCTGAAGAAAAAAATATTATTGCTTAAAGAATTTTTCAGAAAACAAGAAGTTAATAAGTTTCAATAAGCCAAGAAGCTTATATACCATTGTATAAGTAGTTATTATCAAGGTAGTATTTTTCATAAAACTATCGATGTGATTATTATTCGTCCTTTTTATAGGCATTGCAGAAGAACAGGAAAAGATGCATACCATTAATCCTGAATAGGTAGCTATCTAGGAAACGATTTTACTTGCTACAGCTGTATGATTTGTTAATAAGGAAGATTAATCTGCCAAAGTATCAAAGAAGAGTAAAGCAGACATAAGAAGCAATAAAAGAAAATTCTTGCATATACATACTAAAATAATACACAAAATATCAACATCATTGAATTTTTAGGTACTTAAGTTGTTGATTTTATTAATTATAGTGGTGTTTTATAGAGGGTAAGTTATGAAATATGTTAACCTTGCATTTATTTGGAAAAATGTTCTATTGTAACTTTTATTGTATCGTAATTAATTAGTAATTAGTGTGAGAAGTATAAAGGAATGTATTTACAAGGAAGTTGAAAATTTTATTTATATATAATACATTTGTAGTATTGTATATCCAAATATGTGGTACTTTAGTAAATGGTTTATGGCATAGTTAATGTTCATTGTTTTATATCCTTTAATTTATATTTAAAATACAAGTGTTAAGCTGAATTTTTCTTTTTACCCCATCTAAAATGTTTCGTAAATTAATATGTCATCTTAGTGTTCTTTGAAATATCATTTTTACTATATATTTATATATGTATGGTATATATAGGTTCAAAAGAAACTTATGAATTTTACCTCTTATTTTAAAAATTATACAGAGTATATTTTAGGTCTTGAATACTAATACTATACCGGTATCAGAAGCTTGGTAATAAATAAGAGTGACTCACGACGTCTCAAGCAGTACTGTGAATAACTAAATATTTCTAACCGTGGGGACGTGAAGTATATTCAATCTACCGGACCACAATTATTTTTAATGTATCCTTGCTTTATTTAACCTCATATTTGCAAGATAGGTTTTATTATGGGGTGATAATCTAATCGCTTTGATGTTAGGTAAAGTGTGGAGTATCCACCGACTAACCAGGTATACTTAAATACAATTAAGTTCAACAAATGTTAGGAAGTCACAGAAAAGCGTTTGTAAAAATGAATTCTATTCAAGAATATTACTTTGATGTGAACGAAATAAATTTGTAAATATAAATTCGTTCTTTGACAATGTTAGATAAAATGTTTGATATTAAAATTCACCTATAAACAGACCGTACAAGCACCAATAACATTAAGTAATACGTTCCATAGAACAAAAAAGCTAAACATCTCGCAATGAATCTTGATGCAAAACTTGGAAGGAACATATAAAGAAAAAAAGAAAAGAACTGAAATTGAAATATACGAAAATGTACTGGCTAATTGGAAGAAAATCACAATTATCAGTACATAATAAATTGCTATTATATAAGCAAATACTGAAACTTATATGGATATACGGAGTTCAATCATGGGGATGTTCTGCAAAGAGTAACATAAATAAAATACAAATTTTTCAAAACAATGTCCTGAGAGGTGTTATGGGTGCACCCAAATACTATAGGACTGTTTACCTACATCGAGACCTTCAGATACCCACAGTAAGTCAAGAGAATTGCAAGGAGGCATGAGGAAAGAATCCATTATCATAAGAATATTGAAGTATTGCATATTTGGATACCACCAGAAGAGGACACAGGCTCAAAAGAATCAAACCATCTGGCTTTGTGTAGTGTTGTGTAGTGAGTTGCATATAATAAAAAATACCGCAGTAATATATATAAACATTATTTTACCAGATACTGAGATAGAGCCGATGGGTCCTCCTAGTTATATACCTAGATTTAAGTTATAGTAACAATATAATAATTAAATAATTTAAAAAAAAGTTCGAGGACAATTTAAACTTAAATTAATATGGAGAAATTGGTGAGACCGAGTCGTAAACCATTAGATCGCCGAAATGTATCGGCGGACGAGGAGGAATTAATGACGAAACACGATATTCAGTTACCATTGTAAATTCTTATCATTTAATAAAGTATGTTAATTGTATCTGCATGACAAAGGTTTTTTTCTGAGGGAATCCCGTATCGCGGCGATCGCACGAAAGCGCGGGCGCACGCACCGCCGCCGCCGCCGTACCCCCACGTGCACGCAAAGACATTTATTTTTTTCGATGCGGGGGTAAATGAAAACTGACCAAGATTAACGCACGAATATGGATTTATTAAAACGGTACGAGCGGAAAAGGGTATCAAGTTGCGTGCGTATGTATGACGTCCCAATTTTCGCTTGTCAAATTAGCGGAGGTACGGTCCAGGAATAATCAAAGATCGTGGAACTCATTTGCCGGTGGTTATTCTACTTCAGCTATTGCAAATTGTGGCCTATTGATGATTTTATAAGCATGAAAGCATCAATTTAAATTTATTCACGTCAAGGATCTGTTATTGGTTTTTAGTTTTTATTTTAAGGCTTTTTCATGAAAAGTGAACTTTTAATTCCAAAGTTTCTTCTTCGGTATTTCTTTTAACATTAGCGCTAAAATTACACAACGAGGTTTATGAGGGTTATTGATCTAACAGAGTAATTATTGAAAATATCTACGGTATAGTGTTAAATAATCGGATAGTAAAGGTGCAGTTTCCTAAAACCGTGGATATTTATTTCAATCAATATTTGTTCAATGAAAATTGCATTCCATACAGAACACCAAATATTAACGAACAGTTTAGAACACCCTTTAAGATGAAATGATTGTAGAGGATTAAATCAAAGATCAGTTATTGGGCTTTAGTTTTTATTTTCAGATGTCATCATGAAATTTTCAATTGAAAATTTCAAATTTTCTTCTGAAATTTGAAATTTTTTTATGATGTTAATTGAAAGAACATTATTACAGCATTTGAAAATTACATATTGGAAAAAAAGAAGGAGACAGTAAATGTAGCAAAATTACAGAGAAATTAGTTATTAATTTTAACTATTAATTTAATATTATTCGCAAAAGATTATGAGAATCATACAAATGACAAATGAGAATTAATTAAGCTCGTTAAGGAACAATCCGAGAAGAGCAAGGCTACATGAACTGTTATATTACTTTATGGAAGAAAATATTAGATGTGCAAAGTGTGCGATTGTTGTTTTTACTGATTTAGTCTCTGCTATCGGCTGTACCCACTGGCCATCGTTCTTGATAGTTTTATAGCTTTGAAAGATGAACATGTTCCCCTAAACCCATTAAAATTCTTCAGTCGTCCTGCTCTGGCTTGAACATGTATGAAAAAAGAATATAAATGGCATTCACCTAGGACAAGTGCAGGAGTTCAAATATTGGTATCTATTGCTAAAGTAATAAGTTGAATTGGTCAAGTATCAGGAACTTTTACGTTTCTAAGTTGCTTCATGAGGTGGAGAGGAAATATGGCTTTTTTAAAGTTTCTTTATGGCTCCGAAACTTGGACACTATTATAGTTTCTCCTCTGTATATCTGTAAGTATGATGACATTTGAATGCGATGTGCAGGACAAATTATACATGTTTTTCTTCTAAATCTTTTTAGAAAAGTAGTTATTTGCTCAAAATGCGACAATGAGTGCACAGTTGAGCAACAAATTTAGAGATACAGATTGGACAATGGACTGTCTTTGAAAATCTGTCGAATGATAGGGCAACAAATTCATCCAATAATTTAAGAAAGTTAGTATGTATGTTATATGGATAGAAAAATTATATATCTAAAGATTAGTCAACCAAACAATTGACAAGATATTCAGTAAATTAGCTCTTTTATTGAACAAATAATTTTATTTTAAAATATCGATTTGTATATCAAATTGTTTCTCCACTTAGCAGTATTTTAAACAATTAATTAGTACTTGTTAAGTTTAGCAGTGGGATTACATGATTTAATAGAATTCAACTAAAGATCTAGACATGAATGAATGAGACAGAGTTGAGCTCGTATTCAGGAAAAATTCTGTGAAACTATCTGAAACTAATTTAGATTATTTTAAACTTCTAAATAATTTTAATGGTATTACGAAGGTACTACGACTAGCTCTACTGTTATATCAAATAGAATTAGGTCAGATAATTTAAGGATCTTAATTTGCTGGTGACAAAAGATATATTATGAATTAGTTAAACTTGATGAACTGAAAAACTACAGGGTAACAACATAATAGCATTGTTGGCAAGTTGAAAGTGTGGACTCTCTAAAGAGCTTTTGAAGATAAACTGCAGTAGAGAATTTTCAAAGGTTGTCTCACTAATTTTGAGGCATTTAAAATGTGTTTCAATAAAAATTTACTTCAACTATATTGAAAGTCTTGGATTTCGGTAAACGCTATCATCAACTGCGACCAAGATTTTAACTCAATGGTTTGCTACGATATAAATCAGACTCACTGCAGTGTAGTTTACTATAAGGTCAAACCAGAGAAAAAAATCTTTTAAGTAATAATTGGGTTAGTAAAAATACGTATAAAAAGAGTTTTATATATTATTGTTTTCATTGTAATCAAAATTAACACCAATTAAAAACAAAATAATTTTTGAACACGATTGTCATTTTGAATTTAATAAAAATGGAAAAACTATATTTGTAGAGAAATGGAGATTTAACTCTATAGGAAATTTTGGGAAAATATTTCGCGACGTCCAACATCTAGATGTCGCTACCTTTAACTTATTACTGATTGGCTCGCTTCATGTCTATGGTGCGTTTATTGTCTATTTATTTTAAACGCCATTTGCAGTGTGCGTATATTATATATTTGCAGTATAAATACTAAAATATGCGGAGTCGTTTCCTTTGAACAAGTACTTACCTGTCACTAAAAAATGGTTGATAATGTCAAGAATCTCAAACCGATTGTCCACGTCCACGTTTCATGATCGTTACAGCAAGTTTTGTTGTTGTAAGTTGGGGTAAGTTTATTCATACATATAAAGATCAAATAAATATTATTTTTTAATTTTAGAAACTAATCCCCTTCCGAAAGAAGCTATAAACGCCTATATACCTTTCTTCTTGTTGCAACACAACTAAAATTAAAGCTCCTGAATGCAAGCTTATTGAGAGAGGATTAACTGGTAGAGGCAATATTTATTGTCCAAGTAAGAACAAATTTGTTAGAGTGCCATCAATTAAACATTTAATAACTACATCGAGGGGTTCATTTCATTAAATATAAATGCTTGTGTTCGAATAAATATATTGGCTTAAGGCTACTTAACCAAGATAGCTTTGAATATTTTTGGATCTATTAGAGCTCCTGGATTCAGGCATATACGCCTTACGAATAGTAAGTTTGAGAAATCATTTGAAGCACTTATCATAAGTTAATGTTTTCATTCCCATTCGCCTTGACGAAATTGTGATGAACATTGAGGATGAACATGAGGGCCCTTTAGATAACTTACATTCCATACTAATAAAGCATGACTTGTGACACGGTGCATTGTCTTGGTGATGCAACGCTTTCTTTTTCTTTAAATACGGCCATTTTTCGGCGATTTCGTCCTTCAAACAGTCCAATAACGCTATGTAATAGTCGCTGTAGATGGCCCTTCCTTTTTCAAGGTAATCAATGAAAATTATTCCATGCGCATTTCAAAATACAGACGCCATAACCTTGCCAGCCGATTGTTGCGTTTTCCCACGGATGACTGTCGATTGGAGTTCGGAGTGAAATTATGAAGCCATGTTTCATCCATTGTCACTTATCGACGCAAAAACATCACATTGATCAAGCACGCATTGATCATCTTCAAGCACTGTTCCGAATCATCAACTCGTCATTGTTTTTGGTCAAAAGTGAGCTCGCGCGGAATTTTCTCATACCCAAATATTCGTGAATGATATAATGTACACGTTCAGTTGATATCTTTAGAGTGCCTATTTCATTCAATTTCAGTTTACGATCATTCAAAATCATTTTGTGGATTTTTTAAATGTTTTCGTCGGTAACAACCACTTTTGGGCGTCCACTGCGTTCAATATCTTCGGTGCTCATTTCACCACGTCTAAACTTAGCATACTAATCCTAGATGGTTGAATTTCCTGGGACACTGTCCGGAAACTCGGCATCAAGCCAAGTTTTTGCTTAAACTGTATATTTTACCTTCAAAAAGCAATATTTTATTAATAGGCGAAATTTCTATTTATCCGTTTTTTTTTTCACAATAACAGAAGTTGCTTCACTCAAAATGCTTTACAAAGTAATTATCCGACAGCTGTCAAATTTATATCTTTTGAGGGTTAGGGTTAACTAAAAAAGCAAATGAATTTAATTCTAGTAGCTCCATCTATGTGTCAAGCCGGGGACTTTTCAATTAACCTGTTACTTTTGAAGAAAATAGGTAAACATAATTTTAACATAACATAATATAAGGGAATGACACAAAAGTTTGCTTTCAGTTATAAGAAAACAAAAAGACAGAATTTTAATAGATTCCTAATATATTAAATTGATAGCACTAACCAAATATGAAAAAGGGAAAATACTGAAGAAATAATTTTGATTTGTTTAAAGTTCTTTGTTTATGCTGTACCTGGGTGGCAAACTTTATCAAAGAACTAATCAAATGTCATCATCAAACAGCGAAATGTTTGGTTTACAGATAATGTAGATCTAAATTGGAAAATCAAATTATTTCAATAGCAGATATAACCCCATTTGGATGTTGGGCAACACAAAACATATCGAGAGACCCCTATTGAGTTTACTCCCTATTACTCTATGACTATATTTATTCATGGCGTAAAATTTTTCAATTATATTCAATTACTAGTAGTGGTAACACTGTTCCAAGTTTATTTTAAAAATACCATAGAGATAAATTACACCTTTGATTTGTAAGTATAAGTATTGAAATAAATGGCTTTAACTATACGCTGAATACTGAGTACGAGTGATATTCCATTTGCATAAATAGTTAAATTTGCATAATGAACAGTGAGACTAGTACAAAGGAAAGCCTCTCTTATTAACATATATTATTATGCTGTACTGCTGTTACCACTAATAGACATGTTTTAAGTGTCAATTCAACGACTTCCTTAAAACCCTCATTGATCGCGGTGGTAAAACGTTCGGTTCGGTGATTTCTTTTCGTTTTTTTGTGTTGCCACGTCCACGCCAATGGGGAGAGCTGATGCCATCCGTGAGATGAAGCAAATAAAGGCTGTGTCGGGCAACGCAAACACAGCTGATACGCTGGCGAAAGATGGTGGACCAGGGGGGAGAATAGGCACGGCTGGTTAGTCGAGAGCTTCAACGACGCAATCGGAAAAATCAGCCCACTTGTTGCCACGCTGTTTTGGCTCTGTATCAGTGACTGCTGTTGCGAAATTTTACGGCGACTGCTCAGACAAAGGAATAAACATATTTTTTCATTCATTTTGGGTCATAAATTAAGTGATTGAATCGGTGATGGCCAACATAAAGTATAGTATGTGAAACCATTTTTTTCATATTGTAGTAATTTTTAAAATAATAATGTTATGAGTTTTAGCAGTTTAATCTGAAATAATTAAGATAAACTATTATTGGATGGATATGTGATGGATATAGAATATTCATAGAGTGCTGGAACTTGAATGGAACTTAGAATTTCATGTTTGTATGTATCAGTATTATACGGATGGAATAATATCTGGAAATTCTGGATCATAATTCATTGTTAGTTATACAAAACTTTTATCGGTGAAAGTTTCAAAATAGAATACCTAATTTATTTTGTTATTTTTTAATGGCAATAATATTGCTCATTTAATCTTATTTTCAATAAACGGCTTTTAATAGTACAGTAATTTTAAATTTGAATCTGTACAAAGAATTGCCCATCGATCGCCAATAGCATACTTTTTCCCAGGAAACCATACTCTTCCAGGAAATTTACGGAGACCATCTTGAAGAACAGTGTATCTATAGCACGAATCGACCCATTTTTTGTATCTTCATAAGAAGGGAAGCGTATTTAAGAATGAGTGATAGTAAACTAACAATCGAAATATGACGGAGTAACATCCTCATATACTTTAAGAGTATTTTATGGGGTTTGACAATTTTGAGCAATGAACTATTAGTGTCTATATACATAAAATAACTTAATTTTACTAATAAAAAACTATTATTTTATGTAGAAAAATGCCATACCAGCAAATTTAACACTTAGCTTGGTTATTATATGTCGCTGATAAAATACACATTTTTTAAAATTAATTTTTTTAAAATTAATTATCTTCTAAAATAAATCATCTTCCGTTAGATATGCTTAGTAAAATCTTAATTTATAAATTAATTTATTACTACTGTTCTGCAGCTTTTCGTTGATTACGTAACGGTAAGCATTGGTAATTAATCGTTGAACTTTGTTTTGGTTGCGTTGGATTACTACTTGGTTGAATGTTTTAGTGCAACCCCATATTTGCATCCTATAGGTTCAAATTGACTTTATGATTAACTGATAAACCAATCTGTTTGATTTTAGGTCAAGTTGAGAGTATCTTCTCACTAAACAGTGCAGTTGCTTGACTTGGAGTCTAATCTGCAATGCTTTTTGTCTAACATGATGTTTCCAGTTTAATCTACCATCTAGGTGTATATCTTGTCATTTCGCCGCAACGCAAAATTAACATGGACAGATGTGGAGAAAACACAGATAACGTAATATTTCAACTATTAACATGGATGGATTTGGAGGAAATACAGATAAATTAATATTTTAAAAATTTGATTTATGAAATATGCAATATAAAACAAAGTGCATTATGTTTCGGAAACTCTTTCGCCGGTTACTCAATACTATAAAAGGGAAGTACAAGCAGTCAGTCTGTCGCTTTTCAGTCGGTATAAAGCCTTGGGTCACGCTAATCGTTACCTCATGTACGTATGTAAATATTATTGAAATATACGCCGTCAAATATCCGACCGTGTGATTTTGATATTAAGCAGATTAGAGAGATCCGATCGTTATTATAATTGACTGGACACCTCGTAGACCGCATTGTTCTCGATAAGGGGCAGCTATTTGTCTGTCCGACTAATGAATTGTCCAATATCGGCATCAGGCTTGAGCCTGTGCTTGACCACTGTGCGTGATCATTAAATTGGATTTTATTCCATACAAATCACTTATGTTATATAAACATGACTTGAATAGGGCATATTGCCGTAACGATGTTGAAAATGTTAAAAGTCAACATCAAAACGGAATATGTCATTTTTCGTTAGTAAAGTGCTTGGAATATTATGTGTGAAATATTGTTTGATTGATGTATATTGGATTGTATATAAAGAATACAAAAGAAAGAAAGTAGTGTAAAAATATTCAATATTTGAAAAAAAAAATTTGATAATATTATAAAAAATCAGTTTTTAATTGCATCTTATATTAAATATGCTTAGTACACTCTTGACATACAAATTATATTTTTGCAACTGTTGGTAAAACTGTGCTTTAAACAATTTTGTTTAGTTCTACGTTTTCTGTATATATTTGTTACTACATATATTGGGCCATTAATTAATCGATTTAATTGATGATGATTAACGTTGGAAACTATCGACTGTGTAATTATTGACTACCTTTTACTATCGACTGTTTCAGTCAACTACTTTCAGTTGCTATTTTCGGTTCAACCAATTTTACCACTATTTACTAACGAGTGTTTCAGCCGTATACTTTCAGTCACTATATTTCAGATCTGCTACTTTCATTGGCCTGATTTTTAACGTTCTGGCTTTGTCGTCCTAACCGCGACCTTGAGAATAATATAACGATAACGCTAAGTAACGATACGTAAGTAACGATGTTGGAAACATTAAAAGGCGAAATCAAAATGGAATGTGTCGCTTCTTGTTAGTAAAATGTTTGGAATATTAAGTGTGATATATAGTTTGGTTGATGTATATCGGATTGTATACAGGGAAATCAAAGGAAAGAACGTGGTGTAAAAATATTCAATATTCAAAAAAAAAAAGATAATACCATAAAAAATCAGTTTTTTTATTGCATCTTACATGAAATACGCTTAGTAAAATCTTAATATACAAATTGATTTATTACTAGTGTTCGGTTGCACTTGCAGCCATAGACAAGCAAGATGAGTGCGGGATAAATACATCGGTTTAGTTTCCAAATTCAATTAGACTAGTTCAGTATATAAGTTCTTGTGGTTTGGTTCGCCCCAATCTTCTGATTTCTTGTGCTTTGTCCACCAGCTCTATTGCTTCCCCACTTCGGCAATTTAGTAACGTTATATAATATTTTTAGTTTTTTTCTTATTTCATATTATCGTGTAGTTTTTCGTTGGTTATATATCGATCAACATTTATAATTAATTGAAGAACTTTGCTTTGGCAGCGTTGGGCCGCTAGTGTCGATTTTATGTTTCTTTATAACTCCAACTCGACATCCAAAGACGCTTATCATTGACTGATAAATTAATATCATTGAAAACCAGTAGTAATTGTTAATACATATATAATATTTAATTTAAATATATAATGTTTTATATAAATTTTGATTTACCAAATTCACAAGCATTAACGTGAAAAAATCAATTTGGTAATAATATGGAATATTTAAAAATAGTAGAATATCATTAAATATTATACTTTCTTTTCTATAAACTATAGGTTATCTGGATTGCAATTGGGTAACTACCTAACATGGATACTACCTGTATGAGTAAAAATAGGAATAAAGAAACAATGATTGAAAATTTTGGGGCAATTATCCCGACGCTATACGTACATTGTTGTTGGAATATTATAATGAGGTGGTCACTTGCAGTGAGAATATTACAGTAAATCTACAGTAATGTACGAGTAAATAAATATGTTTCAAACCTATGCATCATTTTTAACGTGAATGTGTGTTAATTATACTTTATAAACTAATATAGTTGAGAAATAATTAACTTGTCATTACTAACAGGCGCACTAATTAAAACATTACAACGTTTAAATTAAAAAAAAAAATCCTAGAAAAAATTATAACGTAACAACGGCCAACCAAAGATTTTTGCATTTTAATATGTCGTAGAAATGCTTTCTTCGAACGCGGCCACATAAATCATCAAGGGCTCCGGAATACCGTTCGATTCCTCGCATTTTAAACTGCTTATGAAAAATTCCGCATCAATTAAGTTAATAGTTCTACGAAACAATATCGATACAGTATGATTAATCATAAAAATAACTTCTACACGTCCCGCAAAAAAAGTACGCAACATATTTTTATAAAAACCTTAGGGACAAAATGCGATAAGATCGCGTCCGAGTCGGTGGTTTTTATTAATGAGTAAATTTTTGCAAGTCATGTATTTTGAAGCCGCTCCGTTCCGTGGTCACGCACATTTACTCGACGTTAGCATTTCGTTTTATTTTGTTTGTAGTACTAATACCCGGTTCACTTTTAGTGTACTTGCTGGCTTTATTGCCTTTGAAGAGTGTTCCTGACGATCCACTGTCCACATCTCCCAGTTCCTGCTATGAATGCATTTAAACATCTCGTTATCTTTAGAGTTTTTTTATGGTAAGACAATGATAATTAATTTTGATGCTAATTAATAATTCTTTACATAATTATCGTTTATAATTGAATATAGAAATTATCAGCGTTGCATATCTTAAAGTTACATGAAGTGGCATAATTTATATACGTTTTTTAATGTTTCCAGTTGGCTACGAAGGCCTATTATCGAAGAATAGATAAATATGGAGAAATAAAACACAATGTGTCTTGATGTGACTCATGGTCATAATCAATTTAGAACAAAAAATTAATTGTTGAATAATAAGCTGAACATTATTCATAATCCATGGCATACAAGATATCATTGAATGTTCTTTAAGGAAAAAGTTATTCTATTTTAAAATCATTCAATTAACCAGAATCAACTTTCTTGTCTCGAAAAGAACACGTTTTATTGGAAATTGTACCGCAGTTATTCGAAGCATTCCTCGACATATTTAACACATTCGCTGCTAATAACGCCCTAGCATGTAATCTGAAACTTTCATTAGACGCCAATTACGCTCCAGCGCGTTATATGTGCAGTGGTTTTTCTAAGCCTTGTATTTGTTAGGCGTTAGCCATATGCCCGTACAGTTGCATCAGCATTATCTGAAGACTATAGGTGAGTGAGTTACGTGCTTGGTTTCAATTTTTCCTTTTTGATTCATATGTATTACAGAAGTGCATATGGTGAGAAGAAGCACTTTGAAGGAAATTCTTGCCCGTTTCTTTGGCTTTACCGATATTAATATTATAGTAATGTATAATACTCAATTGAGATGATATGCGACAAATCAAAGAAATTTAGAAGCTCTCTCAGACGGCTCAACTAATAGAATTTTATACCGGACAAAATAACGAGTTCATCATCCTGATTTGGTACTCAATTACATTTTTATATTCTCGCACATTACAAACAAATCACACCCTCAAGAGTTTTCGGAACATTTACCAAAGAAGTTGTTGATGCAACTAACAGTTTCAATTTTCACCATTGATTGATTGATTTTATCATAATATTTATCCAAGCAAAAGCTAATTTTTATAATAACTTCACACTCAGTATACACAATGATATAAAAACTATGAAATTATGATTCTGTGAGATTTTATTTTCGAATATATATTTTTATTAACAGTTCCATCTGTTGGTCAGTAGCTAACTATAGATTAAGCCAATATATTTTTCGCATATTATTCTTTTCCAAAAAGTGCGAATATTATACCAAAATTTATTACATTCCCATATTCACACATTCATTTGTTGAAATAAATTTTTAATTAATTAAATATCTAATGTTTATTATAGACCAATTTATATAAACAATTTTATTTCCGGACATCTTGTCCATATTATCTCACTATTTCTCCAGTTATAATAATTTTTAGAATTGATGTCTGCCAAGGGTTCCTTGAGTCAATAATAATTATCTTACCTGCCTCTGACTGGCTAAAAAATCGCGTTGATTACGTCAATGTAAACCGTATCTTTTAGAACGTGATTCATTTTTATGTAAACTTATACTACAGTCAATTTCCCATCTTTTACTAATATAGTTGTATAAAAATTTCTGTTGTTTACTTTTATCACTTACTATCACATAGTTCGTATATAATTTTACTCTATATATTATTATGATATTATATACTAATTATTTTTTGATGGAAAAGAATGATAAGATTAGAAAGTTTTAAAATAAAATAGAATAATTTTATATATTATCAATTTTACAACAAATGAATCTTTAAATATTTCTCTAATTCTCTTTTCAATAATAAAACTTCATTAAAATTTGATAATATTACCAAAGATTATGTTGTTTTTTTTTAGTTTATTATGCGCATTTACACGCATTTCTATATTAAGTATATGAAAATTAACTCGTCATGTCTGATGGTTATTTTAAATTATTCCCCTTATAATAATCTTGTTTTATATACAATCAGTTCCATCTAATGAAAACTGCAATTCATCAGCTATAATTATCCAATGTTTGAGTGAATCTGGGTTTTTCGCAATATAGTTTTTTTTGTGTTTTGTAATATAAAAATCTCAATTGGTTTACCTGACATGTTGATCTGTTTTGTATATAACGTGACGTTATATATTATTACTAATTAAAATGAATAAAATAAGTTTCGTTCTCATTTAATAAGGATTCATTGATTCATGTTAGATTATCATATATTCAATAATTTAAGTGACACACATTTTAATAACTATTGACTTAAATATCTTAAATTTACTATAATTTGAGGTTAGAGGACAAATGACAATGCGATGTTATTACTTTTTCATTTAATACATTGTTTTATATTGTTTGATTTTTGGAATCTGCTACCTAATCACATTAAGCTCTTTTAGAAACGTGTGTTGATGCTGCTACGACAGAAGTGCAGTTCGGAGGACCAAAGAAGGAAGGAAATCATTGGATTTGCGAAACTAGACGAATACCCAACCTAAACTTTCAAATTATATATTATTCTATATATTTTAAGATTATTGTTATTGTACTAATATTCTATCTAGATTATTCTGTCATGTTCTGTTCAATTTATATGGTAAATAAGATACAGTTCTTTCGTTATGCTGTATCCATTTCTCTGAGTAAAACTTAAAATCATAATACGAGTTAACAATGCCTGGTGTATTTTTTCATACTTATGTACCTGTCATTTTTGTTTATATTTGCCATTCTATATTCTTCTTCTTCATTCTATATTCGGCTTTACACATAACACCAATTTCTAACTTGAATAACATTTTCAATTTGTGTGCATCGTGTTGATGTATTTGCATCAAATTACCAAAATCACTATAATTCACCATAATTTAAAGTCTAGTGATAACACAGTTTTCAGATATCAACAGGATTTCTGTTGAGAGATGTTATCAAATATTAATTTATTATTTTGTCCGTCAGGATGGAATATCTATCCTTGGGCCCACTGTTTTATTTGTTTTACACTACAAATATTCCAACAACAAAATATACAGTACTCGGAATATTAAGGTAAAAGTATCTCTTTCTAAAACTATTGAAAAAGTATAAATAGTAATCTACAAGGTCCACAAATGGACTGATATCTGTCCATGTAAATTTTGCATTGTGGCGAAATGACAAAAACTTAATTATATCATTGAGGGATGTCCTATTATTTAAGTAGAATCAGCGAAAAACTTCGGCATCAAACCAACTGGTAATCCAACACTGCCAAAACAAAGCTTTTGTTTGAAATACCAACATTTACCGATATGTAACCAACGAATAATACCATGATGACCACGAAATCAAAAACATTTACAACACAAGCAATACAGTCAGATTAATTTGCATAATGTGTCAATATTAATGTTAACTTGAATCTAATTTACTTCTAATTGGGGAAATGTAACACATGTATTTGTATCTATGTATATTTCCTTGACTCGTCTGGCTTTTGTATTGATGTAAGCACAACAGAAAATAATAATTAATTTGTAAATTAGGATTTTACTAAGCATATTTAATGTAATATTAAAGTTAACGAAACAAAAACAGAAAAACAAAATGTCGAAGAAAGTAAAGTTCTATTGATTTTAATCACATCAGCCTTTTGGATTTTTTAGTGACTGGATCTACAGCTTAATGTGGCCTCTGAACCAAGGTCTTCGGCATTAAGCCTACCGACTGGCGAGTGACCAATTTTAGAAATTATCCCAGAAGACATCCGGTCTTACCCGGCCTGGTTACTAGCGTGACTAGGATCATTTTCTTTGTCGAATTTTACATTTAATATTGATTATATACTTGATGATAATTGGTTTAACCTTTTAAGTTTATTATATGAATAAACTCACTTCACTATTTGAAAGCTAATAAAATAATGCAGCAACATAATCTCTTGTTACATTTCAGTTAAAAAGGCATTTATAAATATCTTCTATTTTTCATTGATGACGATGATGATATTTTAGCGCATCATTAACCAGTGCAAACACTCTCGGTAACGTCCCCCACGTCCTCCGGACCGGTGCCGAATCGATATCGGATGACTTGGTGAGCGGCACCGGTCCGGTCCCGATCTCCCCGATCCGCAGTTACCCGATATTGGGCAACTTGAAATCGCTTTTTCAAATAAGATTTAATGGATTTGGCTCGAGTTCTGTTTGTTTTGACTGCGACGGTACGGGCCCGCCGTTGCGTTCCGAGCGCCGGGTCGATTTTGATAATTTTTTCTTCAGCTCTTGCTTTACCAGATACCAGTGACGTGTTCTCTAAAGGGTAAACCCATCGATTTATAGTCTATTCAAAGTTATTTTGTACATACGCCATCTAAATCAGTGCATTACTATTTAACACATGCAAATTAATAGCTAGTAAAAAAATTAATAAATATAAAAAATTATTAGTTTTTACATATTTAGAATATCAAAAATTTTCAAAAAATCAATAATAATCAATAACAGAAGATAATCTAGATCTTATCTGAAGGTAAGTTACAACTAACCCTGATCTATTGCGCTCGTTCTACTTTCCTACGTACCAACGTTTCTATTAATATTATTTATGGTAAATTGAACTAGTTTTTGGTCGAAAACAAAACCAACAACATTTAAATTGGTATAGGTCGTGTAAGAAAAAAAAAACACCTTCCGCCGACCATTCCATCGAAATCAACAGCGTCCAAGTTTTCGATTTTTCTCCAGCCATACACTATTCGACACCTGATTCGTTCCCAATTAAAATTGAATATTAGACGTTTAACTATCGAGGTGACCATTTAATTAAGACAGTCAATTAATTTATCAAACATTTTTGGTAAGTGATAACAACACCTGTCCGCTCTCGGACAGGTCGTTCTTTTTTTCTGACCTAGAATGGGAACTCGTAGTGTCGAACCTAATGGTTTGTTATTAAGTATACCACTCAATATAGCGACCCAATATTTTTTATTTGATTTTTTCTTACAATAGTTTACTGTAGAAATTAATATTAACGCAATTATTTTGAATGCTTAAAATAAAAAGACCAACTTAAAATGATAATTGTATACCAAATTATTACAGCGGTTAGTTATTGTTTTAAATAATATTTTATGTATCAAAGTTATTTACATTTGATAGTGGTTTTAAAATGTCGATTATTTGTTTTAATTGCTTATTTATAAAAGTATGAATTCCTCCATTTTTAAAAGTAAAAATATTTATATTCCACATTGAAGCGTAATGTTTACTTTTTGTAAATATTATAGATAAAACCGTTAAAAACAACAATTTTCTGTAAAGCCAACTGGTATGGAGATATCGAAAATATTGTTTAGATATTTGATGGCTAAAAGCAATTTATTTATAGATTTTAAGTCAGCTTAGTTCATGAGAAAATAAAACCACTCTAGTAAAATATCTGTAATTTTAGATAATAGTTTATATTAAGCAATATATCTGCTTCTTTAATAGGAAATAAAATTATAAATAATTTTTTAAAAGTCTAGGAACATAGAACATCCAACATTCATAAAAATATTACTTTGGTTCTTATTTCTAACGAAAAAAAAATGCATATTGTAAAATAATGCAACAATAATGCAGTAATAATAGCAAATTTAAACCAAACATTAAAAAATTATAACCAAATTGAAACTTTCAATTGCTGGACTTTTTTAAAGTATATTTTCCTTTTCTCTCCTTGTCTACAGGAGTCTTCTTTTCAACAACTAGGGTTTATCTCGACTGGACGCGCCTACCGACTTAGAAATAATTATAAAAGACAATTTTCTACCATTCCCCAACAATATTCGAAGCTGCAACTACCGCAACAGTAGTATAATCGTCCCTTCACCTTAACCACTGCGCCAACTAAGCGAGATAATACTAATTTGTTTGTTCGTTTAGTTATAAATAAGAAATAAAATACCAAAGCTATCAACATATTTGTATAGATATATTAGTACTAACTATCTTCATGTTTTCTTTATGCAGTTCTTTTTATTTGTTATGTTACGGAACAAAAAATGCTACAGTATGGTACAAAACCCCAGACCTGCTGTGGCCGACGGCAAAAGTGGCGAGAATTTGTGACATATATTCGAAGTCCTGCGGTATTAATACCAACATATTGGTTGAGAAGTAGACACTCCCCTCAAACTCCGGCTGTGTATGATGATATATGATGATGATACGTAAAATCAGAGAAGGAACAACCATTCTAGTCAAAACATTAACCAAGCTGGTTAAATCCAGATGTCTTTTAGGATCAATAATCTCTAAGTTGGTCTTTTTTGGAGTTGGTTGGTTTGGAGCTCACGTTAAGCAGTAGGGCTAATTCAGATAAACTCTAGTTAGTAAACGTAATTATACTTTAAGTAAACTTAAAAATATAATTTAAAAACAGGAAAGTTTTCAGTAATTTTTAAAGGTTATAATCGTTAAAGGTTTTTTTCTAATTTGACAGTCTAATAATTTTCAATATGATAATCGCCAAATACTATGAAATGGTTCTCAAAAAATATACAGCGCGGCATCTATATTATTAATTATTATTGTTGATTATGTGTAACTATAAAGTAACTGTTAACAAACTCATATGGTTTTCATATAATGTTAATCTTGAAATAATACATTTCAGTATTTCATGTCAATTCAACTATCAATTTGTAATTGAAGCTGTTTTGGTCAATATTACTTTAGTTATTTTCTAAATAAAATATTACTAAAACCAAACATGAGTTTTACAGATACTGTACATTAAATAAATTATGGATTATTAACAAGCTTTTCGAAGTCGACTTCATTTAAGCAAGGCTAAAAGTATTTCTTATATTATGTCGCAATAAATTAAACATGGATCCACTGCTACATACAATTATCATCAATTGAGCGGACATCAGTTGGTGACAGTAGGTGAAAGCAATTAAAAGTTATTAAAAACTACAAAAAAGATAAATAGTTTAAAACTAAAATTTTCCTTGGATATCATTTTGAATTTGTTTGTTTTTACCCATATTTCCAGGGTATACCCTGTATGGAATGAAGAAATTGGTGGCTCCAATAGTCTACGGCTGGAAAACTGGGCCACTACAATCCGCCTTTGGGAACGGTACACCCAGAATTGCAAGTTTCTGTTCAAATTTTAGTAAATTATATTAGTACACAGCAACTTCAGTCAGCCTTTGATGGCCAGCCTGAACTGTGATATTGAATGGTTAGCTGCCCTTAAGCACCTTCAATCCATCTTTTGTGAACATACAACTTCAGTTTCAACGATTGTCAATCCAACGTCCAACTTATTTTCTTTTCTTGATATTTACTTTGTTTTCAGTTAGTTGAATGAACAGCCTTGGATTCTTTATGAAATTTTACTCATTGCTCCAGTGATAAAGTGTGAAAGTTTTGAAATAAAAGTAATATGTTGCTTCAAAAACTATTTTAATTCAAGGAAACAAATGGCGGTTTGTTGAACGGCGATAACAAAACGACACCGATGGTTTAAATATATTCTAATATAAACTAAACTCCTATCTCCAGACGTATTGTTCATCACATCGTTCAGTCTTAACAAAAATATACCTTGTTATTCCTTCGAATATACAGTCTTCGTAGTCAGGGCCTTATTAGTTGCCCAATATAATATATATGAAGGACTATATGTAGATAAATAAAGTGGAATTATAAGAAAGTTTCTTAATTTGATATTATCTATTTCTAGTCATTATCATTTCATTGAGCGGCTGTTATAAAATAATAAAGGTATAAAATCGTGGACCTCTTAATAAAGACCTTTACGCCGTTGGAAAGTATACATTAAAAAAATTTATTTATAAAAACGATATATCGGTATCGTCGTAACGTCGCAGTCTAAATTGGTTCAATAAGCAAGAAGCAGTTTTGACAGGTCGAGATAAGGTCTAAGAGCTGCCTTTCTGCCCACGCTCGCTGGGCATCGTCGTTCGCTTTTTCCCAGACAATTTTGTCGCCTGGTAGTGCCTGTAAAGGCTTGTTTGTTGTTTGAAAGCCCGTCCGTCCGAAAGTCAAGCTCAAACACAACGAACCGTCGTAATTTGATACGTCCGAACTGTATTCAAGTTCAAATATACTCCGGATCCGGACCAAAATTGTTTCCCATTCAAATTCTTTTGATTCTCTATTATTAACATCAATATTTATAAGTTCATTTCTATTATAGAATTTAGTTTAAATTATTTAAAATTATGGTAATTAGACCGGCATTAAAACGGAATGAAGACATTAAAATTTGACTGAATGAGATGATTTCAATACATTGTAAATTCCGGAATTATTTGATTCTTATTCGACTTAATATTACAATGAATGATCGGGTTCTAGTATTACTTAATTGACTACCTTTTAGTACTCCCAATTCTGTACTTTTTTTAGTTCTTTTATGTTATAGTATTTGGTTTAAATTATTGTAGTTCATAAAAACTAAAAGCTTGTTAAAACTGAATCAAGATATTCAAAAGTAACTGAATGAGATGATTAAACAGAGTTTAAATTCCGGATTTATTGTTGTTTTTATTACATGTTGAGATTATATGTTCTAATAGGTGAATTGAAACGTCCCCGGCCTGACACATAGATGGAGCTACTAGAATTAAATCCATATGTTTTTTAGTAGCCCTGACCCTCAAAAGATACGTGTATAAATTTGAGTGAGCAATTTTTGTTATTGTGAAAAAAATGGATAAAAAGGAATTTCGCGTGTTTATAAAATATTGTTTTTTGAAAGGAAAAACTACAGTTGAAGCAAAAACTTGGCTTGATGCCGAGTTTCCGGATACTGCCTTAGGAAAATCAATCATCAAGGATTGGTATGCTAAGTTTAGATGTGGTGAAACGACAGTGGACACCCAAAAGAGGTTGTTACCGACGAAAACATTTGAAAAATCCACAAAATGATTTTGAATGGCCGTAAATTGAAATTGATTGAAATAGCAGACACTCTAAAGATATTAACTGATCGTGTACATCATATCATTCACGAATATTTGGGTATGAGAAAGGTGTGTGCAAAGTCGGAGCCGCGCGAGCTTACTTTTGACCAAAAACAAGAACGAGTTGATGATTCGGAGCAGTGTTTGAAGATGATCAAGCGTAATTAACCAGAATTTTTGCGTCGATATATGACAATGGATGAAACATGGCTAAATCATTTCACTCCGAAGTCCAATCGACAGTCATCCGAGTGGAGTGCACACGATGAACCCGCTCCAAAGCGTGGGAAAACGCAACAGTCGGTTGGCAACGTTACGGCGTCTGTATTTTGGGATGCGCATGGAATAATTTTCATTGACTACCTTGAAAAAGGGAAGACCATCAACAGCTACTATTACATAGCGTGATGGGACCGTTTGAATGACGAAACCGCCGAAAAACGGCCGCATTTGAGGAAAAATAAAGTGCTGCTTTTTTTCAAAACAATGCTCTGTGTCACAAGTCAGTGAAAACGATGGCAAAAATCCATTAATTAGGCTTTGAATTGCTTCCTCATGCACCATATTCTTCAGATCTGGCCCCCAGCGACTATTTCCTGTTTTCAGGTATCAAAAGAATGCTCGCTGGGAAAAAATGTTCGTCGAATGAAGAGGTTATCGCCGAAAGTTAAGGTTAAGGTTAAGCCGAAAGTAGGTATTTTGAAGCAAAAGACAAATCGTACTACAAAAATGGTATCGAAAAGTTGCAGGGTCGCTATAATCAGTGTATCGCCCTTGAAGGGAATTATGTTGAATAAAAAAAAAGAATTTTGCCAAAAAAATGTGTTTTACTATGGTAAGCTGGAAACAATTGATCTATTAAACAAACTAATAGAAATAAAGTTTAATCAATGTCAACCAGTATTTTGCTAAATTTCAACGAAAATCGCTAAATTTTCTTAAACGAATATTTATAAGCTCTAATAAATCTGGGATAAGACTTTCAGTATTTCAGATTCCTCATATTATATGGAAGTTAATATTGTTACAATGAAATAGTATCTTTGGCAGCTTTTAAACTGCTTCAATTATATTTGTTGTTTGCTATTGATATTTGAATCAAAATTAACTCATTATCTTCATCTACTAGTCAACTAGTACTTATTTAATTAGAATAATTTTATTTAATAATAATCCCAATTCTATATTTTCTTGTAATAGTATGTCATATGAATCACAACATATGTCTAAGTAACATGTTTAGTTTTCATACATTTATTGTTTTCTATATTGAATAATAGAAAATAGTTATATTGAAATTGTTTCCTATTCAAATGGTTTTTACTCTGTTCATTAATATTAATAATATTAATAATTTATAAGCTTATCGAGTTTATGGTATCTAGTTTAAATTATCGGTACAATTAAATCGGAACTAAAATCACCTGAATGAGATGGTTTCAATAATATTGAAATTCGAGAATTATTTAGTGTTTATTAGATGGCATAGACATATATAAAACAACTTTAAGAATAACATTCATTTGGTTACATTTTATTTAGTTAAATCTTAGAATACAATGATTTGTATTTTATAAAATCATGCCTTTTAGATAAACATTCTGTGCAGAAGTAAGTATCGTATTTCAGTTAAATAAGTAGTGAAAACTGTAAACTTGTAACTGTGTTTAAATTAAAATGTTGATGAAGAATTTAAAACTGCTTGAAAGGTAAAGTAATGTTGAAAATCATAACATTAATCGTAGGATGTTCAGTTTTTAGCAATAAGAAGACTCCTGAAAGTCATGTAATGATACACAAGGACACAAATAAACGTTTTTTGAGTTTGCGTTGTGAGTTTTCAACAACGAATATGATCCTTTGGTTTTTTTACATCGAATTTTATTACTGTTAACATAAATTTGGAAAAATATATTATTATGCAAATGCAAGGCAGCAGTGTATGATTTGTTGAAATAAAATTAAATCATAACAGGGTATGGCTACCGATTATAGCTCATCACGTCTTGAAGGAAAATCGACCAGAATACCCAAAAAACATGACAAAATAATTTTAGTGTAACACTATTTTTAGACGTACACATGGGAAGTTCTCTCTGATTTGTTGACTATTGATTTTATTATCCATACCACAAAACTGTAAAAACAATAATATAGACAAATAATACAGCGGAGAAAATCGTTGGAGATTTGAAGAGAGGTTCTCTAAATCAAAGAGGTGCTGATTGGGTGTTGACTTTCTCCTACCTATGATTTGTTTCTTGTCCTAATGATGAGGAAAAGTACTAGTTGGTGATCAAATATTTTTGCCCAATTTGCAATACATTCGCAACCCAATTTGCAATAAATTAAGTACACTATTGTAATTTATCTTTATTTATATATTATATTAACTACAGTGATCGACAATACACTTAAATTTTAAATTAACTATTTTATTTTTAAATCATTACGAATTAAATCCATCATCTCATATTTGATACTTTGCTGACATATCTTGTTGAGATAATTTGTAAATAATTACTTGCATTTAATATATTTTCCCACTAAAAATTTATAAACAATAATATTGTAATAATATGATAAAACTATTTTCATTAAAAAACGAATTTTTATTCCTCTTCACTAACATATATAAATATCTTTTAGTAACCATTAATCATTCATACCTTTTGCGAATGATAGTTTCATTGATCGTGCCTAGAAGAGATAAGACAACTGAGAACAATGGTGGTCCTTTATTTTTAACTTGAACATCGACTTGCTATCGTGAAAAATATTCATTCATTCAGATTGTCTGAGTATGACTAAAAAGAATGAGAACTTTCACAGATACGAGTTCACGTTTTTAATACAAAGCAATTTTACAATTACTAAGCAAATATTTGAAAAGATGAATCCATATATTTAAACCTTTTTCTCCTGTTATAATATTTTTATAATGTATAGGGAGCTCAGCCCATTTTTACTCAAAAATTTATGACATTATTTAAGATCTAATGCGTTTCGTAAACTTTTGAAAGCACTAACGATAACTTCAACTGGTTTCAATTATGTTAGCACCACAATATTTTTTTAAAAGTAACAGATGTGCGACGGCTTCAAATTTTTATAAATTAAAAAAGTGAAATACAAGTTCTAAATTGGACAATTTTGATATTTTTGAACTAATGGCGTTTTCTGTCCTTGTTAATATTCTGCTATTTACCTTTCGCCTTTCACGGTTTTACTATTATCATTATTTTTTCCAAAATAGTGAAAACTGAATATTTCTGATAGTATTTTTTGTTACTTTTCAATCATTATCTATTTATTTCATTTATTAAGAGCAATAAGAAGATAATGTTTCGATTGAATAGTGAAATATCGATTAACAGAGAGATATTTATCAGAAGCTCAACAGGCATCCTCAAAGAAAATTTTCTTAAATTGCCGTATTTTCATTCGCTCATTTTGATTCACTCCTCAAGATCATCCCTTCAAATAACAGTTTTTGAAATATATATATATATATATATATATATATATATATATATATATATATATATATATATATATATATATATATATGTCATTTTATTCTGCTGATATTATGCTTCAGACTATGCAAGTTACGTTCCGCCAAAACAACAGCGTTATAGTTTTTTAGTGTCCAGATCCGAGTCTAGAAACGTGCATTTGAGGCCCGCATTACTTTTCTTGCTTCATGAAAATTAAAAAGCCGTCGAAAATCCGCGTTTGCTGCTAGATATTTAAATTGGACATGCTTCAAACCTAAGAACTTGTGAAATATGGTTTCAAGAATTTTCGACAATGCGGTGATTTTAACCTTTAAGAGAAAGAACGTTTTGGTAGCCCGAAAAGGTTTGAAGGTGCGGAATTGCAGCAGTTACAGTGCTAGACTCAGCATACACTCAAAATCAATTGGCAGAGAAGTTGAATGTGTGTGACTGAATGAATGAATTTTTGTGACTGATTCCAAACCATGAGAAAAATTCAAAAGATAGAGGATCGGAGCCACACGAATTGAATGATTGGCGAAGAGAAAATCGTCAGTGAAGATCGGCTGCTTCAATAACATGAATCGATGCCATTTCTGCATCAAATAATAACGGATGATAAAAGTGCATTTCTTTCGAAAATCTCAGCAAAGAAAATCATGAAAATCAACTGGCGAAACCGTGCCCTCGACTGCAAGGCTAAATCTCATTGGTCATCATCCTCTGTGTCTGGTGGGGACATTTCAAAGACATTAAACACAGACATTATACGATGATTTTTCAGCATGATATTTCGCCCTCTCATACAGATAAAGAAGTTACTAGAAGTCACTTGGAGATGAAGTTTTATCACACTCGCTGAATTCTCCAGACCTGGTTTTATACGACTGCTATTTTTTAGCATTGATGTGGCACTTGAAGAGCTAATTATTTAGATCAAAGGAGAACATTTTTTTTCACCTATAAATTGCCTGAGAAATGATCAACATGAATCAAATGGCGAATACTTTAATTAAATACATTTTAACTACCTACAATTATTACTGACACGTGTGGTATATTGGATATTAGATGTTTTTAATGATATTGAAAACGTTATTAATTTGTTTTTATTCAATAAGCAAGATCTTGTTATTTGATTGTGATTTGAGAAACCATTTAAGGAAAGGTACTTAATTAACTAGGCTGATTAAGTAAAATTGAAGTGAAAAATTGAACAACGAAACGGGACAAAAACTTCCCGAAGTAGATCATCGAAATGAAAAAAGACATCTCGTGAAAGGGTACCGTTTTTAATTATGCAGTACGAGGAGAAAGTTATTTTTTTGTCGGGCGATGGAGCCGTCGTCTTCCCATAATGAAAGACCGGACAAAAACCGACCCTTTTTTTGAAAAGTGGCCAGATATCCGCGCCGCATCCCCGGGCCGAATATTTTCCTGGCTTTTTATCATTGTTTGGTCTCGCTCGGCTTATATTGTAGGGCCTCGGTGATCAATCCTCACCACTGACAGGCGGACATATTCATATTCGCATATTTTTTCCAGCTTTTATCTACCAAACCAGTAGCATTAGTATTCTATTGTGTTACAAAGGCTGCTCGTTCGCTGTTCGCATATAACAACATACTTAATGGTGTCCGTCCGTATGAATATTAATTCATCTAGTCGTTGTAAAATAGTCTCATTTTTAACACGCGCACATGTATCTCTAACAGTTCTTTCGAGTCACATTTTGTTCTTGAATGGACAGTATTTACGATAACAAATCGATGTTCAAGTAAGTGTAAATTAGGCTTATAAGTATCATTCGAATTTTTTGTCTTGTTATTTGGGCTTGCAGTGTGCAACTTACAAGTGAAACGCCAAGGGCCAATGGCGTCTTCTAATTTCTGAACACGATTGCTTTGGAATGCTATGAAGACATTCCTTAATTGCAAATCGGTATTCTTATGCCCAACGGTGCAACGCGACTACGTTAGCAAAGTCGGAATGAGAATCATCTTATTTTCGAACATTTGCATTTTTTTTTTGATCTACACAAGAAATAAACTCTCGATAAACCGTAACCTTTCGAACTGGCTTCTTGTAAATGGCTTGGAATGGGTGGCTTCCGAAATTTGGAGAGTTTGATTGTTATATTTAGCTGCTCGCGGGGTTTGAGGTGTATATATTTGGACGATTGAAAGCTTAAAATGAAGGCAGCGTTATTTGCATAGATCATGGATTTTACTGTTTCAATTTTAAAGGTATCAGCCATATAGATATTAAAAAGAATCATTCGTTAAATTTGTAATTGATATACGTTCATTTTAATTATGAACATATTTTACATACCCATTGGTTAGTTTTTAAAGGTGTTTCAAATGATTATTATATTTATCACCATCTGACCTCCTTTTTTCCTTTTGTTTTCATTAAAATGAATGTGCTGAAAGCAGTTTGATAAGTTACTGTTATCCTCCATTGTCATCTATTAATAGACTTCTGTGTCATTCAAGTCATTTATTTTGTATTTGATAGCCATTGACAACAGAAAATCTCTCGAATTTTAACAAAAATATGTATTTTCATGTGCTGATAAAGCATTATTTTTTGTACAATAAAGCATCATTGAAACTAATCAAGGGATTCATAAATACTATATAGTCTTTCTACCATTAATTTCAATTGTTAAGAAGTTATTTACTGAGGTCTGTGGTGGTCGTATCAGGACAAGTGACGCCTAACATTCAGAGCTTCCAAAAAAGGTCGCCACGCCAGAAATCGTCAATAAAATCCATGGAGTAATATTGCACGATCGAAGAATGAATGCACGTACGGTGATTGAGGTTGTAGGTATCTGAACTGAGCGAGTACATTAAATTTTACCCGAATGTCTGGAACTTTTGGACATTTTTGGAAGAAAAGAAATATTGTTTAATCAAGACAATGCACGGATGCACACGCGTGTAATCACCATAGTAAACATTCATAAAATGGTCTACCACTTACTTCCCATCCAGCATAATCTTCAAATTTAACTTCCAAATCTGAAGAAGTAGCTGATTTGGATCGAACGAATTCGTCATTACTGAAACAAAGGCTTATTTTGGGCCTTGAAAAAATCTTTTTTTTTGGAAGGAATACAAAAATTGGTGAAATACTAGACTAGATGTATTTTTTTATGATGAAATTACGTTGAAAAAAGAAAGAAATGTGTTGTAGCAATAACACATGTTTTAATAAAAGTATCTTTGTACTTTTTTTAGTATATACAGAATATTTTGGTTTCTATACTTAGCAGAGTAGAGCTTCACTTAATCAACACTAATAAAACATGTAGGCTGGATTATTTGAATATTAGGATTACTGGATTGTACGGAAAAAATTAAGATAAATTAATATGCCATAGTTATATACTAATTTATTAAGGTAAAATAACCAATATATCTTTAAATAGCCTATAACCAAGATCAGAAGATAAATACTTTTACTTTCCTTATAAAATGTCTTTGGCCTTTTATAGAATGACTTGATTTGATAAGCCAATATTACACGGATATTGAAATAATTGAACGGTTGTATATCTGGTTTTATTTCATATTTTACTCTCATATTATCACAATCGTTCCATTTGTTGTAGTTTTTCATATATTTATTTATCTGCCATCATCTGCTCGGCTTCGTCGGTTTAAACTAAGGGTTTAAATATTCTAGGTTCATCTTCGTTCTTTTTTAATAAATATTGTAACCGACCGGCAATATGTCTATCAGGTTTTGCCACCTATATCTCTATTTTAATAGTATATATTCATCATAAGCTATAATATACATGCTGTAACATAATTAATGTGATTGGGTAATTAATTATTTTAAAATTATTTTGTTTTTAAATGATGTTCTGATGCATTAGCTGCAGCAGATAAAGGTGATCAGTTTGGTGATGAAAACATGGTTTGGATCTTACCATCATCCTAGTGACTTCTGTGTAATTATTTAATTTTTTTTATGGGTTACAGTTATTTGTTTTTTCCTATTGATATATTATTATTTAAAAATAATATCCTCTAAATAACTAGACAGATCTGTATAAAAATATTCCCGCTTTTATATACTTTGAGTTTATTATCAATTGATTATACTAATAGTCATATAGGAATTGCATTTTTATTGTTCAAATTTGATATTTTTATCGGAATACGGTTATAATGTTATTTTGTGCTAGTTATAATGTGTTATTTGTATCAGAAAGATGTGGATAAATAAAACAAATTATTTCTATCATAATTTTTTCCATTTCAGTCACCAGGACTAGATTATTTAATTATTTTTTCTTCACCTTGATTCACGAGGAATACTTTGAAAAGCCATTTTTCTCAAAAAATTCTCGCATTTAATCGATTGATAAATGTAAATGGAATTTAAAATTTCAATTAACAAAACACACATTCATGCTGATAATTATATTAAATTTACCACATCGTTCAATAAATTTGATTATACACCAAAAAACTATTCGAGTATAAAAAAATTAATTAACATTTTCCACATTTCCATGCATCTCAACAGGGATAACAAATATAGAAAGAGTTAATTTGTTACTTTAATTAACCTCATGAAAGCAAGAAACATTTACGTGCTTAATTCCAAGTTGTTGAAATTAAAAAAATTGCTTTCATGATCGCGATGACTAATAGATGCCGCCACGTCCGCGCTAGTTATGACCTAAAAAACAATTAGACCACGCTTTTTCGTGACGTTCCCATTGTCACTGTCTCGTTTTTATTTTGAAGTTTTGTACCTATATTTATATTTCTACAGAAAAAAATCTACGCTTTTCAATCGGGATGGATCAAAATCTGGACGAACTCTATCGATGGATCGACGACCATCAGATCACGCGGCAAAAACGACATTTGAGTCGGGACTTTTCCGACGCGGTGCCTCTGGCAGAGATCTTAAAGAAACACTATCCCAAGATGGTCGACCTGCATAATTACAGTCCTAGGAACGCTATAGCTCAGAAAGTCCTTAATTGGGACATTATTAACAAAAAGGTCAGTTCAACTACGTATTTGGTGGTGGTATAAAAACTTAAATTGCTTCGAAGGTATTAAATAAACTGAAAATTAATTTGAGTCACTCGGAACAAGAACAATTAGCGAAAGCGGTACCGGGAGCTATCGAAAGATTGCTTTTTAAGATCAAGACGAAAGTGGAGAAGAAGAACAGCGATCAGCAAAATGGCGATAACACTGAGAGGGTTTACTATTTGGATGGTATATCCAATCAAGAGCATGGAGATGGTGTGGTTCCTATTAAGATTAAGAGTGGAACCAAGACTCTTCAACAAAAAATGGTACCGGCCGAGATATTCGATAAAATGGAGCGAGATATACGGGAGAAAGAAGAATTAAATACTATGCTCAAAGATAAGGTACTTGGGTATATTACTTAGTAAAAATGTATCATTATTTTATATATAGATGGTGCATTTAGAGAAAATGTTATCGATAAAAGACGAGCGTATTAAGGATCTTACTCAACAGTTGCAGGCGTTGATCAGCGGAAATGTCGATACAACTACTTCCCCAAGGACAAGGTTCTTTAATAAAATATTTTAGTGATTTGTGAGACAATTTAATAAAAATATTATGGCCATATATATTAAAGTTTCTTTGGTAAAAACTTTTTGTATATTAACTTTTGATGTTGCCTGCGTTGGTTATATTTCGGAGTTGTTTCAACAACTTTTCACTTCTAATTCAAAATTATTTGTTTTACCAACCAGCAACAAGCTTTATTTGCAGTGTTTGTACAAGAAAGAGTGTTTTATCCCGAAATACAAAATTTTTTTCTAAACATATACGGCAAATAGGATTTATTAAATAAAAGGACCTTACACTGAGCATGTTCGTGAAACTCTTCACGAATGGGATGCCTGATTCGAGGTGTGCTGACGTTCCTCAAAAACCATGGGGCATTGAGTAACGCGCGGACTTTTTTGGATTGGGACACTTGGAGAAGTTTAAGTTGTATCTCAGACACGTACCTGTACTGCACCTGTGTTCCGTAGAGGCAGACTGGACGGACTAGCATTTTATACAGAGTCGCTTTCTGGGGGATTGGCAGTTTGCTTTTTCTGCAGAGAAGTGGGAGGAGTAGACTGTTCACGTTATTGCCTTGGCAGATAGCTTGCTGGATTTTGGCTGACCATTGGGGCCAGGGGATAGGGACTTTATCGTTTTGGAAGCGATAAGCGCGGAACTCCTTGCTGTGGAACAGAATAGCCTGAGTTTTGCTCGGATTTATCTGCAGCCGCCAGAATTTGTACCACGCAATCGCCTGGTTCAGTTGGACTTGTAGACTGTCGCGAATATCGTCGGAACTGTAACCGGTTGTGAAGTTGTGAAGAAAGCTGTTTGTGGAGTGGAAAATCAGTCATGTAAAGCTTGAACAGGGCAGGGGCTAGTGGACATCTTGTGGGACTCCTGCGGAGATCTGTTTTGGAGAAGAGACTGCGTCACCGACCCTTACTTGAAAGGACCTACCGTCCAAGTATAAATCAATCAGCGAGATTAGGTCATTCGATAGACAAAGCTGTTGTTGGCTTTCTTTTTAGAAATGACAGTGACAATCCCATGTTTCCAGTTTTTTGGAAATGCTTTAATCTCAGGATGTAGTTGATGATGTGGGCAAGCTCTGATAGTTACTTGCTAGTGAGGTTTTTCAGATGGTTTACTGTTATACCATCTGGGCCTGGTGCTTTTTTAGAAGAAAGGCGTTTGATAGAGAGCTGAAGGTCTCTGAGATGCTCTTCAAAAGATGCACTGATTGGAAGTATTTCTTTATCACAGAGGGGATAGTGTCGTTTATGATGGACAACGTCTGCTGAGGTGGGCTAAGAGATGGATTGCATTTCATTTGATTAGAACGTCGGGTATCTGTATCGGGGTTTTATAGCTCCAGTTCCATTAGTGGATCGTTGACTGAAGGCGGGACTTAAGTATTTCATCTTGTAGTGTTGGCAATTCCACAATTCTGTAAACATCTTTTGTCCCCTGGGGAATACCATGCTATTTACAAAGACCAACCCAGATTGTTGTTATAGTCAATTGTTCTGACACAGGATGGATGCTCACATATATATTATATGCATCATATATATATATATATCTAAATATATATGATTTTGGTACGAGGATAACTATGACGAGGATGATTTAAACTGTTCTAGTATTTGGTAGTTCAAGTTCAATCAAGAAGCCTTAATTATTACTTAGAAATCGCTTGAGACTACAACATAGCAACATAATATAGTCAATAAAACGAGCTATTTAAATATTGTATTATTAGAATTTATAATTTACACTTTTTTAAATATTATTTGTAATTTGTTTGAAATTATTAAGTTTTGAATGTGTAAATAAATGAAAAAATTAAATAATAATAATTACACGTCTGTTTGCATATTTATTTGGAATTAAAAGTTCATTAATATATATGATAATGTCCCATATAAAATTTTACGTTCTGCCGCAAGACTAAATTTTAAAACTATTTGTATAATTGCTGTTATTTATTGCCTTTGTATGAACAAAGGCAGTAAATAGCAGCATGTAAGCTTTTTATATTCGGACTGACAATATCAGGGATGTATTTCAAATCTTTTATTAAACTAACTACATTACATGTAGTAGTGAAAGTACTTTTGAAATGGTCGAGCTACTGATCATTTTGGTATCACCAATCGAGAATTATTAGTTGCCTAACCACCTAGTTTAAATATTACATATCTGAAAATATTCGATTTATTTTCAATTTATTCATATAAAATACGAGAATATGATTTTAAATTTTTTGAACTGATTATATCTTACATTGTATATCTTTGGGGCAGAATCCTAAATTACTTTATTATAATGTTTGTTTTGTTGTAACTTCATCAATACACAAGTAAGTCGAGTATGTGATAAATACATCAATATATATCTCCGAAATTATTTTGCACGGGCTTTGGATTTTTATTTATCAGACTAGTTACTATATTATTTATTATTTTATTTTTATTCATTTTGGAAACCGATCTTTAAATATATTAAACTTAACCATGTTGAACAAGTTAAATTATACTAGTAAATATTTATTACAAGTTTTAGTAATTCAGATTGATGAACTTAAAAAAAAACTACTTTTATTGCTATGTTTTTTAAAGTCTGCTTTTTACCAGCTAATTGTTTTTCTGCCTAAACTTATTACTTGTCGTGGTTACTTAACCACGTTAAATAATCCTCGGTATTGAGCTTATGACGAATGACTAATTTAGAATCCATCCCAGAAGACTTTTGGGCATTACCAAGCCTAATTATGACTGAAAAGGGGTTCCTTGTTATATTTTACATTTTTACCCATAGAAAATCGCAAATATAAATTTAGAGTAATGCCCCAGTGTCAATCGAACCCGAAACTATCGCAGAAGCAAACCATTTAAAATTGAAAAACGGATATCTCAACGAACAATTAATCTGAAATCTCAATTTTGAGTCCCAATTCTAGTAGGTAATAAATGGCCCCAAAAACTACAAACTTTGCGGTTGTATATCCAATTTCAGAAATTCTTAATTATTGTTCATGATTTAAGTAATGTCTGATTAGATAGTTTAAGGTTAAAAATTTAAATTTGGAGGCATATAAGAAAAATAAGATATTGCAAAGATACTTGAATCATTTCAAAAATATCATAACGTTGTGCTGACATATTTAAGGGTTATATGACAACATGACGTTTAGCAACATAAGCAGATTACAAAATTATGAACTAATTTTTTGTTTATTAAACGTTTTCTTAAATGTTATAAAAACATAGCATTTAAATTGTTCAAGCTATCTATCTAATTTC
The DNA here is from genome assembly GCF_030347505.1 of Rhynchophorus ferrugineus. Classification (NCBI taxonomy): domain Eukaryota; kingdom Metazoa; phylum Arthropoda; class Insecta; order Coleoptera; family Curculionidae; genus Rhynchophorus; species Rhynchophorus ferrugineus. Next base: position 79,245,101 of record NW_027472580.1, on the reverse strand, counting down.
ATTCACGGACATATTAAGTATTTAGATAGAGATGGCGATGATGGTAAAAGGCAAGGAGATGACGCATGAGAAGAGTAGATAATCAAAATAAGTTCAGCAAGGTAAAGAAGGGAAAGAAAGGAAAAACACAAGTTAAAAAAAACGTTGAAAAATGAGGACCTGAAATAGACAATAACTGATGGGTAAGATAAAAAATATTGGGGTTTGATATTTATAAAATGACTAAGGGCCATGCGTTTATCTATAGTGGTGTAGATTTAAGCAAGCTAGCATCAACAGGGGCAAATTAAGCAGCATAACAGATAAGAAACAGGAACAAGAAATAGAAAAACAATATTTTTAACAAAATGAAAAAGAAAAATGAAACAAAAAGTATTGTCAACAAAAAAAAGTTTTAAGGGGATTTCAGATTGGTTTAAGAAATAGAGCTGTTGATAACAAACTAAAACTCAAACTTGGAGAGTACGTAGAAAAACTCACTCGATATCGGTATTAAAATGTGATTTTTTCCAATGCAAACAATTTCAAAATGTAATGATAAAATATTTAAGGATTATATGATTAGATAACGGGGGGGTTTCGAAACGGTAGCAATATTATACGGATCTAAGTATTACCGTTAACACCATACGTGTCAAATCTTCTTTTCAATATTGGTAGCAGCGTTATTAGATTTCTGATAAGGATTTATTTATTTTAATACCCGGGCATTAATATATCTCATATTTGTTTTCGATGTCGACCTGGCCGAGTTATCTTGCCACTGTTCAACGCTCTTATCTGATCAGATAGTCCCTTTTTCCACTTTATCCTATTTTCCAGCATTTGTTTTATTTTTAATTTCGATTGTCAATGATTGTGTCATTCTATTGACACTGTTCAGAGGCGTAATCGAACTTCGATCGGTTACATTAATATTTGCCATACTCTATTCGATCTCTTTGTCGATAACTTCAGTACATTTTGCAATTTTGAATTTGAAATAGTACACGTTACACAAGAAAACTGAGCTGATCAGACTTAAAATTCGAAAACTCTACTGATTAGTTGGAAAATACTTCGGACTTAAACTAATATCAAAGATATTTATTTATTAGTCAAGAATAAAGTTTCTTTGAACTCATTTGGTTCAAATATGAGACTATACTAAATCGTCAAACCGGCTAGTTGTAACCTACAGAATGATTTGGAAATCAAATGGGTATATGAAGCTATCTAAGGTTTCACCGTAATACCTGAAAAAAGATTACTAAATCATATCAACCTGGATACAATACAATTGCTGAACAACGCACTGGATATTAAAAGATTGAAGCTAACCAAACCACACAAACTTATATAGTGTATAATTGTTAGTCGTGTTCTTAGTTGAAGTTACGCTAATTTAATTTTAATTTGAGAAGTACATGTACAATGTATATTATTTACATAATTTTTTGTAATTTTCTCAAAACTCATTTGTATTCGCTATATATTGTTACGCTTTTCTGAGTATCCACTGCGGATGACTCTAATTATATAGCACATGTGGAGGTGTATGTTTTAACATTTTCAATTTTCACGAAGAGAAGAAAATATGATAATAGAGATTTGTGAATAATCTTTGAAGAAGAGAAAACAAAGTACTGTTCAGTTTAACGTTTGTAAAACACCAGGTGAAAACCTAATAATGACCTAACCTAACAAAATAATAATCATTCACAGAAGCGCAAGAAAAAGAAAACACGTCTAGCACACGATCAAAAATAAACGAGATTTAAATTATATTAATTCTACATTCTTAATTTGAACATATTATACCCAACGTTAGGGGTAATATTAGATAACCAGTAACATTATAATCGGTTAAGAGTAAATATTTTATTAACTAAAGAATTTAACTACGTCTTCTTTACGCAATCTTTGAGAATAATACATATATTAGTTTCATTTTAGAATCAGAAGATGATCAGGACAACATGATAAGAGACTAACGAGTCATATCTGCACCATACAGTGATGTTTTAATTACATTTACCACTATTATATTTTTAAATCAATTATTAATTATTTCTTCAAGACAATTCAATTTTATGTGTCTTTGTTCAAACTATTGAGAAGCTAAGTTAGTCAGGTATATCGCATCTAACTTCATCTTCTGATTTAGTTGGATTTTATATAGATGCAGGCCAAAGTATTGATACAAATTTTACCTAGTTGTCGTTTGTGGAAGGTCAGGGTTTTAGGCGCGATGAGGAAATAACTAATTGGAGTTATTCTACACACTCTCATTTATTGCTGCAACGTTTCCTTGTAGACATCACGCTCTAATAACTAATGAGCTTTCTATGATTGTTTATTGAAGTAGTTCAAATGACGACCAGTTTATTAACTCTTGAATCCACTCTATAGGATGATTTTGTTGTTTATCGCAAAAGTCACGTAGCCTACTGGATGTACTTTTTTCTAAACACTTATTTTGATTCGTTTTAAAAATACTTCCTGTCGTAATATTTTCAGTAACCTCTATTGGTCATGGTTACTATAATCTGTTAAAGTTTACAGTTAACTGTTTCTGTTATTCATCAATTGTTATATAATTATAGTTAGCTGTGCTTATTGTTGAATTTGAATTGAATTTTTTTAATGGTCATTGGAGATCAACGTTAATCTACTGAAGTAGGTGAAGAACAATTAGAAGGGCTATATGAAGTTTTCAAATTCAATATGTTATACGTCCAGTTTTAAAAGAATACTAATATAACAAAAACAGTAGTAGAGTACAGAGTTCAGTTACATTACTTAATTAAAAGGTAATTTTCTTTAATTTAACTTGTTACAAATAAACTAACGCAGCTAACATAATGTTAAATTATATGTAAAAACAAATGTGTTCAATTTTTTGAAAATCTATTCTTGTAATTAATAGAATTCAAATCAAACAATGACGATGACGAGGCCTGGCGTACTATACTTCTATAGATTATTTCAGCGTTTACCTTATATCAACCAGTTTAACTTTAAAATACTGAAAAATAATTTTCAAAATTATTCTAGGTTTATCATAATTACCTATTTCTTTGTATAAAGCACCTTTGTATACATAATGGTAACAGAATATCAAGTTTTCAATAAAAAATGATTATAGGATTCATATACAAAATTACAAGAATTTTGATAGATTTTACTGAAAGAGAGCTGAACAGAATATCTATATTCGTAAAAACAAATATATTTTCTTTGGTCATATCAAAATATCTTTAAAACTTTTTATACATGTTATAATAATTTAATTCAGGTCAATTAATTGATATAGTATATATAGAATTTTTACATAGACAACATTTTTTAAGTTGTAATTGGATTGAGTATTTTAATTTTTAGCATATAGCATGTAAACTTAATCTGTAAAAATTAAAATAATTTTTTTAAGCCATTTTATATTTATCATAAACTTACCATACGTAATACCAATAATTAATTTTTATATTACATATTTCTTTGAACAAAACAATTATAGACATATATACGTATTAGTTCAATAAAACAATGAACGTTATCAGAACTGATAGAATAAATAAATTGGCAGCTGAATAAATAAATAAATATGTTATAACAACACTCACTGTGTCTCTTTTTTCTTGTGCAGTATTGAAATCACATACACATGCTTTAGAATTATTGGAGTATTATAACAAACATAATCACAATTTGAATTAAATTACGGTTATGTATAAATCTCGAATAAAGCTGCAATTATAACATATATTTATCCGGAACAACTACTCCCCACTTTTATGAACACTTCACGTGTCAGATAAAGAGTCATATAAAAATAGCTATTTTGACCAGTGTCAAGAAATAGAGTATATCAAGATGGCTATAATTATTTCTACTTGCATGCCTATATTTATGACTGTTTACTGTTTATTAATTTAAAAAAAATATCACATTAATGATTATAATTGATAACAAAAATATTCATAATTAAATGAAAATCAATCATCCAGACAAAACCTGAACCAAAAACATTATGGCAATTGAAAGGAACATACTTATTATGTTCACTTATTTCAAAGACACTGAATTTATAGCTTTTTTACTTGTTATCGTGACATTTTAATCCTTTTATATATCTATTAGTCTCTTAATCGTAACTTGTTTATACGGATGAATGGTGTTATCGAGGGTAAAGTAAAGTGAGAGAGGATATATTAAAACTTCTACTGGCGAGTGACATTCAAGTACATAATGTGTTGTAGAACATTTTTTACGATGGGGATTTCAAGGCAATTTTTTAAGACATGCCAATAATGGATACTTATATTGTTATCGTTCGAACGTCAAACGTTTTATGTTTGTTTGAAGTATTTTTAGTAATCGATGTTGATCTAGAGTGGCGATTATGTTGGAAGAATTAGACTGTCATGTATGGGATTTGACACAAACGAGGCAGGCGACTGCTACTCGGTTACGACCCCTGCTGTAAATTCGGTGAATTATTCATGTTTTCGGTCATTTTCTTAGGTTGTTGTGTTGGTTTTTAGCTACTATTAATTTTCATATTTTATCTAATTTGTATTTATTAATGATTACAGATAACGGAGGACCTATGGTAACATTTTTTTTGTTTTAATCGAATACAGTTGAATTAATTATTGTAGTATATGTTTAAATATTTTTAAAATGTCTTATTACAAAATTTACAACAATGACACTGGGAAAGAGCATTCCGCTTTCTAAATATATACACTAGACTTCAAATTGGATTGCTTTTTAAGCTGAACCTACTTCCCTAAACATTATTAAAGTTATTTAGGAATTTTACGATGGTCCCATTAGCTGCTTGGGAGTACGATCACCAGTGTTCTTCAACATAGTAGACCTAATTTGGACGTATGTTGAGGTTGGCCACCATTCCTCATAATATAGTTCGCTTTGTAGAGCTATTACTAATGTATAAAATATCAAAGTATTGACTATTGTACGCCTGCTAGTGTGAATTTCAACATGATCCAGTTAGACAACAAGTGCAGGATTTGAATCATTAATACTGGTGAACACAGTCTCATTTACTGGGGAATATAATTTGGATTGGCAAAGATACAGGAGATGTTGTTTCTTCTTCTTTTCTATGGATTGATGACGATGATAATGATAAATAAAGAGGGCCATTCTTTAGTTTTATTGCTAATCTGGATTATACATTGAATGGAAAATTCGTTTCTTTATTTTGGCACACTTGTTAACTGGCAAAATATAAATAATTTAGTTGCCTGAAGGTTATAAGCGGATATAGAAATAGAAATAGAGGCAGATTCTATTGCCGTAATGGTGAATTTCATAATATTTTTCTTGTAGTAGGTGCAGCATATCTTGGCTTGGATAAATTTAAACAGCAAAACTGGTTATGTCAATCTGCATATAGTCCTGCCAATAAAACAGCCAATGTACATTGTAGATGATGTCCAATATACGGCCAAATGCAGTTTCTAAAAAGGTAAAACTCGTTTTATATTCGCACCCGATATTTCCTTCTAATTTTACCCTAGATAAAAATAGACAGGATGCTTCTTGATGCTTCAGAACATGTAACCGAATCCGTTTGAAAAATTCTATTTGTGTTAGTACTGTTCGACACTGTTGTCAAATGTGTATAAAATTCTTCAAAAAATTAATAACAGTGATAATAATAGGTTAGGTAACTATTTTTGACAAACTATTTTATGACAATATTACGTATTTACTTTACGCGGAATAAAAGTTAGTTCTAGAAAACGAACGTATTTGAAAGAAAAATTGATACTTGTAATGCGTAATTGGAAGGAGAAGGAGTAATTTTAAATGCGCGCTAAAATATTCCAAATCTGAGAATGACGTGGTTGTTTGTATCGCACTGGATGGTTTGTATAGGTCTTAGTGTTACGTTGTTTTAATAATTTTTTGTTATAATTAGATGTCTTAATGTATATCGAGGGCATGAGGAAGGAAACACGTCATAATATATCGGAAAAAAGTTGTGTATTTTCGTTCTAAGGCAGAAAAATGTTAAAGAAATATCATTAAATCTGTCAAGACGCGAACCAGCCGGTATAGCTTGAACATTGGTGATTTATTCACAGAAATAGGACAATTCTAATGTATGTTTTAACTATTTATTTTAAGTATCTATATATATATATATATATATATATATATATATATATATATATGTTGGAGAAATATTTCGAGCGAGATGTAGAGCAAGAATGAAGCAAGACCTGAAGATGGCAGATGAGATTCCCTTGAAACGTCGTCAAATTATTAAAGGCCTTAACTACTCGCAGTTATTGTTCTTCAAGCCTTCAACATACCCCGACTCTGATTCTGAAGAAAAATATACACCGTATCTATTGGCATTAATTTATTTAATTTTTTTTGAAAATAATATTTCTTCCTATACACATGGATCAATTTTGATGAAGAAATTAGACAGTTTTAATACCATTCATAAATATTTACTCAGTATTTTCAAGTTAAAAACCACCAATATAAAACTCCCAAACACAAAAATGGTTTTGGACAAATTTTCTTCTTGCAATTTAAGCAACTCTTGAATTGCCACTTAGTTCGTTTTATTTAAAACATACTTCATTCTCAACTTGTTTGTAGTTCACTGAAGATTGAATGTCACTTAAATCTTTACAATGTATTTTTCAACGTCAATATGTTTCTAACACTGACATTCATTTCAAGATTACTCATTAGACCAGACAGTTTAGTCGCTAATACTGAGAATTGGGTCACAATTCGTGCGAATAACGAAAACTTGAAAAATAAGCTTTCATTATAATGCCGGTGTTATATATTTATTGAATGAAAAGCCTGTAGAAGGATCAGATACTTGTATGTATAGAGATTTGTTGTAATTAGTATTATCTGCGGAATTTAAACATCGAACCGAAAAACATCATATTTATTGAGGCAATAATATTTCGTTGTTCTTTTGAGCGGCAATAAATTAGGGACCGCTTTTCTTCGTCGAAAGGGAAGGAAAAACCGGGCGGCCAGGCCAGCACCCCCCCAGGTAAATAAAATGAGCCAGCTCATAACATGTGGCGGTGTCAAAGTTTGAAAAGCGATTTTGATCGGATCTGGACGTGTCCGACGATGCACGCGACCCGATAAGCGCCCCAGGACTAAAAGCTTTCCGACGAAACGTCCGCGAGGCTACCGCCAACCTCCTGTTCACCTTTTTCCCCGCCGACCACGCCACTCCAGGTTCGTGGCCCCGCTAATTTTCAAACCACGACCTTGAACCGTAAGAGAAGCCTTTTTCTGTGACATTTTTCTAAATGTATATATATATATATATATATATATATATATATATATATATATATATATAAAATTAAGTCGTTAATTAAATATTATTATAAAAAAATTTAAGGTAACAAAACATGTTGAATTTTCTGCTTGTGAATTGTAGCCCCAAGTAGAGTTGATGTGACTGCGACAAAATACTGTATCTCATTATTATTGAAATCAAATCTTAAATCTCTTCTCGGTTGCCTCAGAAAAATTATCTATTTTAAAAAATTAACATCCATAAATTTCTATTTATTTTTTTGTTTAACTCTTTTAATCTTGAAAGCTCTGGAAAAAAAAATCCAACCTTTCACTAGTTGGAGTTTTATACTTAATTATATTAAAATAAACGTCTAATCTCATCAAATCATATAATGTTTGGATTTTGTAGTAATAACCGTTAAGTTAAGTGTAAGTGTTATCAAGCGATTTCAAGAAACTTTTCATTCCTTTGTTGGCGCAGTTGTTCATGGCTCTTTGCACTGTGTGATAAAATATTCATGATATGGAGGTAACTGTTATTATTTTACCTATTTCTTTTACGAGTAATTTTACTTGAACCTATCAAAAATAAATTCGTATCTAAAGTGACATTAATATGTTGTGTCTATTTTGAACAAGAAAAGTTGGGCATCGTTCATATTAACTGAAGCAGTTTGGTAATTTCTGCATGCCTAATTGTCGCCTGCAGATATATACTTGGTTCATATATGTATCAGTGAAAAGTTTAATTTAAATTTGTCAATATAATTGTTTCTTTAATTATATTTTAGTCTCCTTGTTATCAGTTACAGTTTATCTTGACTAGATCTACTGCTTATTGTGGATTCTGACCATGAATCTTAGCATTAAGATCATAATTCTCTCTCTTGTTTGCGAATAATCATAAAACATAATATAAAAATTGCCACATTCTTATTTAAGTAGCTGGTGTTTGTACTTTAATAACAATTTCTTCATATTTTGTTTTATACATTAGTATACCAATATTTACTACACATGTAACTATAGTACATTTTTCTGTTTGTGGTATATCATAACCATTAAATTTTTCATTTTAATTGACATTGACAAATATAAGTTGCAAATTTTAATGTACAGTTTAAAATATTACTGAATCTCTTGTCAATTTAAAAATTGAGGTCTTTAAATATATTTTTGTAGATATTAACATATTAACAGTTCTCGTAAATTTTATTAAACATCTTAATGGAGCTAATCTTAAAATCTAAAATCAAATACTTCAGTCTAACAAATATTGTGCTTGTTTGTAACGCAATGAAGTGCAACAATCAACTAAATTAAGAAACATTTTTGTACTACAGCATTGAATTTCAAATTCAACAATGGTTTGGGTCAAGAATGTTACTTCTTGCAAGTCAGAAAGCTACAAGGGATAAGAATATCTTTTGCATGTTGGCAACACTGATTTAGGATGAATAATGTTACACGCATTGCCTGTTTTATGTTACCAATTTCTGATAGAAACATAAAACTACCGCGACAAATGTGAGTGCAGAACTCCCTATAACATTTTGCTGCGAAAAGAATATTGCAACCATCATAAAATTGCATATTTCTTGATAGAAAGAAGGTGGTATGATCCAATAAATCAACGTTTGTATTGTTTCCTACAAATGCACTACTCTATCTACGGGGAACCCCAAAAGAAACTAAATATTTGGACTGTTTGTTTATTACTATAATTTTTATGGACTGATTTATCGTGGTATTATGCTGGTCCTGTCAATCACATTACTGACTGGATTATTGCAAATGAATATCTCAATAACCTCTATGATGTCAAACACTGCCTATTTATAGCTGGTAAGATAATGCGCCGAAATAACCAAAAAAATTTTCTGGTTTGAAGACCATCAGGATGTTATCAAACGTCTTTCCTGGTCAGTACAATTGCCAGACCTCGATATAATTGAACCATTATGTCGAATTTTAGAGCAGAGTGAGGAGTAGATTTCTGTTTTTAACATCATTGAAGCAATTGTCAGAGTTATTAGTACAAGAATGGGAAAACATTCAATTGGAAACTATTCCGCAAAGAGATGTCAGCTGTTCGTATTATTTTGTATATACTGTCATATTAATGATACAATGTTTTGCTCAAATGCAGAAGCACGCTAAAAAAAGAAGAAATAACTAAAGTATAATAAGATAACATATTGGTTAATTAGAAGAACATTTCAATTATTACTATATAATAAGTTGCCGTTATACAAATATATTTTAATATAGATATTTTTTTATACAGATCTATGGATTCCAGTCATGTCATGAGAGAGATGTGTCTTCCAATAAGTAAATAAAGAAATGCAGTTTTTTCAAAATAAAGTCTTAAGATATATATTTGTACCCAGGTATTATAGGGGTGATCATTTAAACCAATATCTTCAAGTACCGACTGTTAACTATAAAATCGAGTGAACCGCAAACATATATGAGGAGAGACTCCAATCTCAAGTTAATAACGAATTATTGAAACTTTTGCATAATAATCAAGCAGAACTGGAACTCAAACAACCAAATGATTTAAACTTTTTCTTACAATTAATGTGTAGGCAACGAACATTGCTTTTTTTACACTTTGTATAACATTTAGAATTATGAAAGAAAAAAATATTGTATAAAATATACAAAGATTGTATTAGCTTAAATAGACAAAAGAAAACAATTAATGCGTTTAGAATAGCTTATGGTCATCAACAGAAAATTATCACATTTTCCTGTGGTACGTAACAGGTCAATTGAAAAGTCCCCGGCCTATCATAGTAAAACACATTTTTTGGCAAAGTTAGTTTTCTTTATTCCTTCCACATAATTCTCTTCAAGGCTGATTCACTAATTACAGCGACCCTCCAACTTTTCGATACCATTTTTGTAGCACGATTTGTCCTTTGCTTCAAAATAGGCTTCAGTTTCGGCGATCACCTCTTCATTCGACGAAAATTTCTTCCCCTGCGAGAATTCTTTTGAGATCCGAACAGGAAATAGTCGCTGGCTGTCTGGAGAACGGTGGATGATGAAGCAGTTCAAAGCTCAATTCATGGATGTTTGCCATCGTTTTCACTGTCTTGTGACACGGTGCATTGTCTTGGTGAAGCAGCACTTTCTTTTTCTTAATAACGCTATGGAATAGTCGCTGTTGATGTTCCTTCCTTTTTCAAGGTAGTCAATGAAAATTATTCCATGCGCATCCCAAATTACAGATGCCATAACCTTGACAGCCGACTTTTTCCCACGTTCACCGCGGCTCATCGTGTGCAGTCCACCCGGATGATTGTCTATTGGATTTTGGAGTGAAATGATGGAGCCATGTTTCATCCATTCTCACATATCGACGCAAAAACTCGGGTTTATTACGCTTGATCAGCTTCAAACCCTGCTGCGAATTATAAACTCATCCGTGTTTTTGCTCAAAAGTGAGCGCGCGCGGCTTTTACTTTGCACAGAGCTTTCTCATATCTTAATATTCATGAATGATATTATGTATACGTTCAATTGATATATTTAGAGTGTCTGCTATTTCATTCAATTTCAATTTACGGTCATTCAAAATCATTTTGTGGATTTTTTTATGTTTTCGTCGGTAACAACCTCTTTTTTGTGTCCACTGCCTTTACCGTTTTTGGTGCTCATTTCACCACGTCTAAACTTAGCATACCAATACTTGATGGTTGATTTTCCTGAGGCGGTATCCGAAAACTCAACATCAAGGCAAGTTTTTACTTCAACTGTATTTTTCCCTTCAATAAGCAATATTTTACCCACACGCGAAATTCCTTTTTATCAATTTTTTCACAATAACAAAAGTTGCTTCGCTCAAAATTCACAAACTAATGATCCGACAGCTGTTAAATTTATACACGCATCTTTTGAGGGTTAGGACTAACTAAAAAACATATGGATTTAATTCTAGTAGCGCCATCTATATATCAGGCCGGGGACTTTTCAATTGTTAATATTTAATTAATAGCGTTCATCATTCACCTTTCTCTCGTGACCTTTCTAATCAGATGTAATTTTTGAAAAATTGTAAAAGTCTGCTGGAAGATTGAGTAGAATTTGGTTTGTTATTCGAGTTATAAGAATATAAATGATAAAAATAGATCTTTGACGGCGTTGATCTATTTGTATTATAGTTATGTTTGCTATGATTTTTTTAAAAATATAACTAGTTTTGTTGATTAAGGTAGACACGACGAAGATGTGGCATGTGACAAATACAATAACAGACGATAACAATTTATACAATTTTTACGTCGATAAATAATGTTCGGGCGTTTCCGTACTAATATTTGCTTATGTCGTGTCGAACAATATTTATCATATTGTATTCAAACAAAAATAACATTTTAAAATAAACAGTACGAAGTGAAGCTGCCTCCCTGACGTTGGTAACGCCGTAATCGTCGATATTTTTATTTATCGCTTGATTTTAAATATTGGCTCTGCCTGTCACGGCCTTTCTCGTCACGGGAAGGGCATATCGGAACTGTCAATAACGCGGGATGGATGGCTAGATAGATAGATAGTCGAAATCAAATATTTTAACTCACCGGCTGGCTTGGGAACGTTTCTCTTCACTTGCATCCACTTGTACGTTGGTATGACGGGCTGTTGAGGCTGGCCGGGCACCATAGTGTGCATTCCTGTATGCTGTCGCAGTCGACCGTCGCCCATCATGTCATCTTTGTATCTAGATGGAACGAGAAGTCTCATTTAAGCTCTGAATAAACTCGTAAATATGTTATATATATTACCGTGATGATAAGTGTTGGTACTCCATACAGGACGTATTGGCCGGTGTCGCTATGATGTGAGGATGATGATGAAACGGTGTCTCAGCATGATCCAGCTGATGTCCGTGATATTTTGTATCATGCAGATACGGATTGGGATCTCCGGTTTCGTCATGGTGACGCAGCAAAAGGTCGTGGGGCACTCTTGGTGCATACGACGGGTCACTGTACCCCGGCTGTTGATGATGGTGATAGAGAGACGGGCTATTCGCATTGGCATAGTCTAAGTTGGTATAACTCAACCCTGTTTCGGTATTGATAATGGAAGTTTCTTGATGACCACCTTGGTGTGAATAATAGTTGAGGTCTTGTGGCGATGGTGGCGTATCTACCCCAGAATCCGTAGATGCCCCGCCAACTCCTGAAAAACACAGATTGAATATTTGTTAAAGGATGATCTTTTTATTCAATGAATTTCATTTAATTACTTTTTATTGATTAGTATTAAATAATCAAGAATATTCAATATTTTTTTTACTATTACACGTGTTATAAGGCACCTTATTGTTGTTAAATTGTATTTTTATTGGAAAATATTACATAAGTTTAATTTATTGCCATATAATATACATAGAGAAAATGAGACTAATAGCTCGTTGGATATAGAGGATAAAAATAGAAATATATAGTCATAATTATTTTTCGAAATTGAAGTTAATTTTTTATATTAGAGTAAGATTTGCATGTATGTGGTGGATATAACGATACACAATATGTTCCGACGGCAGGAGAAGGCAATAATTTAGTTTCTAACTAATATCTTATGCTGATCAAACGTTATTATTTGATTATCTGCGGCTAATAATATTTCTTATAACCTAAATTTACTGTTTTACTACTGTGATCAAAATATCGTAAGACTGCTCGTCTTACTTTCCTTGAGAGAAAGTCAAAATTATTTACCAATTACGTTTGATTTTTCACTCAGGATAACATGCCTTTGGTTCGACACGATTCGGCATTAGAAAATCAACTTTTATTATTTCGAAAGGCGTCTATTAGCTGGATTTAGTTTTTTTTCGAACTGTTGTCTGGGCGGGAATTATTTTGAGCTGACATAAAGGACAAATCAGAAAAGGACTAAATAAAATTTACAAAAATAAATTACATAATATTAATTAGTAGATGATATTAAATTATTTGCAGTTAAACTATTGAACGCTATAAAATTTATTTACTGCGTAGACAACAAAGTAGGCACCTTCTTTAGATTTTATATATTGATTCTCTACATATAATTGGCTTTCCTGGCTACTTTTGAGTTAAGCATTGGAAAGGCGACACGTCATGTCTCTTGAGGAAATTAAAAAGGCTTGATGGAAAATGAAGAAATTACGCCATGTGGCATGACTTGGAATATTCATTCCTTAAGAACAGTGTTTAGTGAATACAGCTGGTGAAATGGGGCTTTATACTTTTTTTATAAAACAAATCCTTTTGAATATATGTAAATATGGTTCGGAATGCTCGGAAATTATGTGTTTAAATAATTGACTCAATTATAATTCGCCATGCTTTAATCTAATAAATCTGGAAATAGTTAAAATAAAATATAGAGCATATACAATTTTAGTATTATATTTAATAACGACTGCAAATAAATATAATGAGAAATAAATAGAACTGAGGCGGTTGAAGTGAAACTGGGATTTTATTATTAATCAATATATAATTGTTCCATAGTAATATTTTATCTAGAGTGGAAAACATATACTGCACTATGGATATATTATTCTTCCTTTTTAATATTAAATGCTTAATGATAAAATTTAGTTGGAAAACTTGGATTTAAGAGCTTACGTTATACGGGTTTTTGTACAATTTTTGGGATCATATTAATAGAAAAAGGTTATTTTAACACAGCAATATTTATATTTATTATGTCTTATCTTATGATTGTAAATATATGTAATGTTACTAATTGTTGTAAGTTATTATAAGCATGATGTTTTAATGGTTTATAATCGTTAAGTTATTAATAATACTTAATCACTTAATAGTATTCATTTCACCACCCAAACGTTATAACTATCCTGTTTATCATAACATGTTTATCAATTTGCGCGCTTTTACTTGACAATAATTCAATATTCTTTAATCTTTTTTGTCAATTTCTCGTTTTGTTTGCAATTGAAATATCATTTTACATAATTTGTAGCGTCAATTCTGCAGTTCATACTTTACTGTGGAAAAACAGGGTATATTTCCATCTCAGTAGAATATAGCGGAGTTCTAAAGTAGGTTGAGAACCTGGACTGAATTTATATTAGAATCAGTGAAACAAATACCAATCGACGTTGGGTCTGTAAATCTCAAACTTGTATTTTTCAACAATCAACAATTATCATACATTGTATCGGGTATTTCTGACAATATTTTGTTAAAATATGTATATATTAATGATTATGAATCTGTGACGGATTTTCCGAAATTTATTCACTTCCTTACATTTCTTGCGTACTAAAAATATATGACCTTTATTTTTTTTGAGAGTCGTGATATTTAAAATAGGGAACATTTTAAAACTTGTGGATATATTATATCGTTGAGTTTATATTATCAATTATATTGTTTTTTTGCTTAAAATAAATATATACTTTAATTTTTTTGTAAAATAGAAATTATTAAATATATACAGCTTATTGAGTTTCTCCGATCAGTGATTATGTACATGATTTATTGATATATAATATATTGATTTGTAGATTTCAAAATCTATAATTTCACTATAAAATATTTCATTAATAATATCTCAGCTCGGGTATAGATAGGCCAAAGACGATAATAGCTATTTATCCATTTTATCTTATTTACTATTGACTGAACAATAGTATATTAACTAAGTTTTTTCTTATAGTTTTAATTTTTAATTATATTGTATTATATTAAATTTATATCTGTACTTTTGTTGATCTTATCTTTTTAGTTATTTATATTAAATATATATGATAGTAATGTATATGTTATGTGTTAAATAAACTGTGCATATTAGTAATGTGTAATATATAATGTTGAAATATTTCCTCTAAGATAATATGGGTTTTTAATGTTGCAAATATGTTTATGTTTATATAATAAAGGCCGTGACAGTCGAGCTTTTTCTAAATTATATGCTTTAGTTTATATAATTATTGGTTACTTAGACTAGTTAACATTGCTCTGTTCTTAAGAGGCTTATGGGAGTTTTATTTATATTAGTGACTGTAATTTTCCGATTATTTTTACTGTTCTTGTACGTACCATACAGGTATGTATTATCCTCAAATGGGCTTGCTGTATGATAGCCTGTGGTGGAATAACCAGTGGCAGCACCGTTACCGCTCCCATATGGGGGATGGTTACCACCTAGGGGATGATTAGGCAAATCAGGAGCACTATTATTGTAATTATAGTAACTAGAGTCCGGATTATAAGACGAAGAACCATGTTGACTAGCATGACCGTACATACTACTAACGTCCATCATTATCATTTTTCAGACAGGAGAGTAGTCTTTGTCACTGTACTAATAACAGGAACACGGATTTGAACGACCGACAGCAGGGTGGTTCGTGTTATTTCAATGTCATCATCGTTGCGGATCGGCCACCGCCGCAATCAATACAACCAAAACGTCCCGATCGCAACAGTCACTCGTAATAATCGTAAAAAAAAGTCTGTGATAGAACGTTACTCAACTACCTGCCTCGCACCTCACGCAAACTAACCGCCGGCCCGTGGAGCCTACGTTCCTGGGGTCAGGCCGAACCTGGTGCTGGGCGGAGCGACGGGAAGGTCCGGAACGACGCGAACCGACGCGCAGCTGTCGGCCGACCAATGGGATGCGGTCGCGATCATCGCCTGGAGATGGGTGTCGCGCCATTGGCCAGCATCCAGCCATCATTGCCGGATAACATTTCAATTTCGGGCGAAGGGAACAAGTGTCAGCTACCGTATGTGACATGACAGCTTCGCTTGTACGCCGCGCGTATATCGGGGTATACGGTGGCGTGTTGGATGGTTCTTCGAGCCTGAAAAAGAAGCATGGCGGCCGAAACGGTTGGTCGTTGTTGCTAGACGATATCGGAGCGGTCAGTTTTAACTGCAATTTATATGGCAGGAGTTTTTTCTTGCGATTAATCAAAGTCGGTTGGTTTTCTTGCATAGCTCTTGTGCCGTTTTGCCTCCCGATAAAATAAATTGTAGATTACTCTCGAATTCTTGTTATAAATTAGTCTAATGCTCATGCGTATCAATTAAAAGAAGAATTTCAACTGTTATGCCTCCATTCATTACTTTAAAATCTTTTTAAACTTTAGACTATAACTGACATGGTAAAATCTAACATTTTGTAATACCTTCCGGTGTTGTATATCATATCGCTATCCAATTTTCAAAGAAAAGAGAAACTTATTAAACTAATTAAAAGAGCAATGGGGAGATCTAGTTCATTAGCATCGGACAGATTGAACATATATGTAACAAGAGTAAAATCAAGAGCGCTAATACAAAATAACTATAGGGACAGTGCTTGAAATTTAAAAAAATTTTGACGACTAATAAAACATGTCAGTCGAAGAGTCCCCGACCTCACACATTGATGCCGCTACTAGAAATAAATCCATATATTTTTTTGTTAGCGCTAACCCTCAAAAGATGTCGGATCATTAGTTTGTGAATTATAGCATTTTGAGTGAAACAACTTTTGTTATGAAAAAATGGATAAAAAGGAATTTCGCGTGTTGATAAAATATTGCTTTTTGAAAGGAAAAAATACAGTTGAAGCAAAAACTTGGCTTGATGCCGAGTTTCCGGACATTGTCCCATGAAATTCAACCATGAAAGATTAGTATGCTAAGTTTAGACGTGGTGAAATGAGCACCGAAGACGGTGAACGCAGTTAATGCCCAAAAGATGTTGTTACCGACGAAAACATTAAAAAATACACAAAATGATATTGAATGGCCGTAAATTGAAATTGAATGAAATAGCAGGCACTCTAAATATATCAAATGAACGTGAATATTTGGGTAGGAGAAAGCTATGTGCAAAGTGGGTGCCGCGCGAGCTCACTTTTGACCAAAAACACGCCCAGTTGATGATTCTGAGCAGTGTTTGACGATGATCAGGCGTAATAAACCCGAGTTTTTGCATCGATATGTGACAGTAGTTGAAAGACAGTCATCCGAGTGGACTGCACACGATGAACCCGCTTCAAAGCATGGGAAAACGCAACAGTCGGCTGGCAAGGTTATGGCGTCTGTATTTTGGGATGCGCATGGAATAATTTTCATGGACTACCTTGGAAAAGGAAGACCATCAACAGCGAACATTACATAGCGTTATTAGACCGTTTGAAGGACGAAATCGCCGAAAAACGTCCCCATTTGAAGAAAAAGAAAGTGCTGCTTCACCAAGACAAAAATCTATGAATTGGGCTTCAAATTACTTCCTCATCCACCGTAATCTCCAGATCTGGCCCCCAGCGACTATTTCCTGTTCTCAGATCTTAAAAAAATGCTCGCTGGGAAGAAAATTTCGCCTAATGAAGAGGTGATCGCCGAAAGTGAGGTCTATTTTGAAGCAAAGGACAAATCGTACTATAAAAATAGTATTGAAAAGTTGGAGGGTCGCTATAATCAGTGTATCACCTTTGAAGGGAATTATGTTGAATAAAAAAACTAATTTTGTCAAAAAAATGTGTTTTACTGTGGTAGGCCGGGGACTTTTAAATTCACCTGTTATCTAATGCTCCGCATCAAATCAAGGTCTGGTACTTGACTTGACGTGACTGGTTTTTAATAAATCGTCTTTGAATCGGCTGTGACAACTGTGGTGACATGTACAAATTGCTACTTCGAGATAACCCAGCATGTTGCTGCGGAAATAAGATGCGAACCATTAGTCATATCACAACACAATATCAAATGAGAAAATTTCGCAAAAAAAGGCATCAGAGATTTGGATGTCTGTATGTTAAATTGTGTAGGCTGAAATGATCGTTCTGCAGTATTACCGATTGATTTTATTAATATTTGTCCTGTACATCTATTACTGTACTGTAATGTACGTCTTCTTTCTGTTTCTGAATTTGTATTGATACTTACATATTGATTTTGAATGTTTGTGAATGTTGTCTTTAAGTCATATAAATAAATAATATTTTTAATTAATCTCTTAGAACTTCAACAATCTGTCCGTGTTGAATAAATACTTTTTATGTTTTCCGTTATACAATACAACTATATTGACATGTAGAAGATCACTTGAGTATGTGATTTGTTGTACAAATTTATAATTTAAATCTTATTCTAGAGGCCTATGGTATATTATATTTGGTATGAGATCTATGGTACCGTTCATTTAACTGTTCAGTGCATTGGGATGCACTAACAGTCTTTCAAAATACTTGTACACAACACCTTGAATCACTCTCATTATGGGTTCTAAAGGGATATCGCGCTGAATTAGTTTGTTGGAGATATGGGGCATCGGCGATGGCCCGCAACAGTTTATTTTGGAATCACCGAAGGATGGCTATGTTATCTTTGTTAGTAGTACCCTACAGTTTAATACCATAGGTCCAAATGTACAATGTATTGACTTATACACAAAAACCTTGCTATCTAAGGATCATTTGGGTTTACGCCTTATCAACCAATACAAGACAATATTAAATAAATATATAGTTTTGTCACTGTATATTTATTTAACATTGTCTGCTTGCGGAAGTTCATAGCGAAGTAAAAGTTTCCTTATGGTTGATATTGCATCCTCATATGATTATTAGACTGCTGACCTCTTGAAAAGATCTCTAATTTAATATTTTAAAATATTTTTTTTTAATTACAACTTATATTAGATAGTACCTATTAGATACTAACACTACACAATACAATCTTAATTTATAGAATTAATTTATCACTACTGTTCTGTAAACCTGCATCAACATAGTAACAGGGCAAAAGTTATATCTTAGATTTTAGTTATAAAATATTAAAGTTGTCTTCTGAATATCTTTTGTCTAACAGTAACAGTACAATTCTTTGATATTGAGTCTGATCTGCTTTATTTTTTGTCTAACGTGCTGCTTTAAATTTAATTCAGAATTAATGGCGATTTAATTTTTATATAATAAAGAAAATGAATTAATAATCTAATATAATAATAATCTTAATAATCTGTGTATCTAAACAAGTTGTGTAAACTACCAATTGCCAAAATTATACGAAACAAATTTGAGTCACTTGAGCGATATCCAGGAGACTTCAATTAACATATCTGTGTTATATAGTTAAAATCATGAAATTCTTAAATTTGAAATAAAATAACTCTTTTGTATCATTTTTGTTCTTAAATCTTTGTAATTTTATAATTTGTATGAGTTTAATAAAGCAGCATTGTCGTATGCGTGAAATATAGCAATTGTTGCATATTACATTTCAAGCTATATTTTTCGTTCTTAATGTTAAAACTGATGTTAGTGTAAAAACCGAAGAAAGAAGTCTAGTAGATCTTAGGTTGTGCTCATTGTTGATACAGCTCCAGGCCTATTTCTACGGTGCTATGTGTTATTAACGCTATATTGGAGCTTGATATTTTGAGATCAGTTTTTATTTTAACAGCGGCATAAAATGCCACACGGACATATGTCACATATTATGTTTCATTAAATTATAATGTTACAGTTGTACCGTATTATTCCAAATAAACTATTTGTTTCTAAAATTGTCAAAATTTTTTCATTTATAGAAAAATTAGAAGTTTTACAGTACGCAGAAAATATATAGTTTTCTAAAATTATATACATTTTAAATAAAACTTAGATAAAAGCTGAATAGTTTTATGCAACAATGCAGGGTTACTCATCATTTATATGTTAATATAACAGCTGCATATAACCCGTTAATATTATTACTTATTAATAAATTGCCAGTATTATTTGAGCATTCCAAGATGTTATTAATACATCTTAATCTAAGGTTTAAATATGTATTTTTAATACTTTATCAGAGACATATTAGCAGGCTTTTGTGTTTTTCTATAGACTTTCATCAGCTCATTAAAAGCTGTATTGAAGCTTAAATACTCAGACAGTTGCAACGGTATTTGGCTATACCGATAAACCATTAATATATATTTTCATATCATATCGTTCCTATCGTAAATAAGATATCCATCGAGGCATAAACAAATTTTGCGGTCTAATATTATTTAATTACCTCATGGTATCTGTTACAGTTATTCGGAAAATGAAGGATAGCTGGAAAACCCGTCATAAAAATATTATTTTTTACATTATGCAAGGAGCGTGAACAGTAATTGCTATTAAATAGATAAAGTTTCTCTCGTACTTGGTCACTGACCTTATTACGTTTATACATTGTCAGATAAGCGTCTATTTAAATCGTTTTAAACTGACAATAGAGGGAAGCTGAATTGTAATCAATACGGCATTAGAAATAATTTAAATTATTTTTTGTTTTAAGAAATTAAGCGAGAATATTATTTCGGCATTTGTGAATGTACCCTAAAAGTATGAAGCATATGAAACTTTAGCACTAGCAGAAAATTTGCTATATTTTAACGCTATCTACTTAATAGATTCTATCTGATGTTGATATCGAGAAATATCTAGTGATCGTTGTGAACAAATATGTATTGTTTGTTTCTAATATTTCTAATATTCCTGCTACTCTACAGTTTCTCAATTTTTGTATCATCTTTTCTGATTTCATAAATAATACTCATTTGGAATATTAATTTAGTGATCATCGTGGAGATGGTTGAATACATTGTGGCCATTTAGCTTTATTCGGACCACTAGGTTACAGAAAATAATTTAATCAAATTATCCATAAAGTGATTTCTGACTATTTATTGTCGTGTTTTATTGTAACGTGAAATATTAACATTCATGCTACATCGGATTTTTGCAAAATTTAAAACTTTAATAATATATTGGTATTAGACATAACATTTAATTATTAGACATTTAACTATCTTTTTGTGATTTTCAATTCTTTACTCTGATCTTTCATATTTTTGTATATGTGTTGATTAAATATTGTTCTATGATAAGGGAAAATAAGATTCAACCATCCACTGATAAGTCTTATAGTGGTTTTGCCCTACAAAAATAACATTGTTTACATATGAAAATTGTTTAAAATAAGGACTATAGGTTTATTTGAATAACAGGGGATAGTCAACCACTTTAGTGAGTTTTTAAAAATTAAATTCCCAGGCACAAAAAATCATTATTTACACACCGTATTTAAACTTATATCCAATTACATCATATTCAAAGGTTGTGTTAAAGGGAAATGTTTATTTCTGCGTTAAAGCCAACCTATAGCCCGAACATCATCCCGTTCTATTACAATTTTTCCAGCATCTGCAAAACTGTATATATATGCGGTATATTTTAGCATCAAAAGAGGCCTGGCTTCAAAATTTCTTGACCAAAAATTTCTGATATTTTACAGAATTAAAGTTTTACCAGAAAACTGCCAAATATTATCAAAAAATAGCACATATGTTAAATTTATATAAATAAATTCTCATTGAAATATATTTAAGAAACTGAAATTACTTTTTCTTTGAGCCATTATACTACATAATTTGAAGGATTTAATAAAAATAGTTTAGAATCTATAATAGCAATTTCAAATGATAATATTCAAAACGTTTAATATCAAATAGTGGTGAAACCTAACTTAATGAAATATGGCCGAAATAACGAAAATAAATAAACACGATTTTATAGCCTAACATTTATTATAATACAAATAGATTTTATTCTAGTGGTTTGTAAATTCTACTTCTGAAGTGAGAATATGGAAAACTATTTAAGAATGCTTTTTTTCGATACAAGTAATTTTCCACATCAGATAAAAGCCAGGTACTAAGCCAGAGCTCAAAACTGACAAATAATGTGGATGTTTCAGAATTTTTTGTTTTATACACTGGTTTTATCTTTTAATTCATTTGGTCCAATTCTCGATAACTAATGTTATTACCATTCAGCACTAATACTAAGAATACAGCTGTGTGAAATTCATACCTAGCGAAAAATCATTTTGCAAACTGAGATACCTACCACACCCAAATATCAATGAAAAAATATTCCATCTCTCATCAAACACAGAACCCCTCTGACAAGCTATATATAATCTATTTGGTTAGGGTTTCTGAATGCTCAATTTTGAATTTACAAGATTTCAAAATTATTTTAAATAAAAAATAAATTCAAGTAATGCTCTAAGTCATTGAACATGGACAAAGTCTTATATCATAAATTATGTTAAAGCCATAATAAACATTATAAAGGATAAGCTATATTGCCAAAGAAATAGTTTTCAAAAGGGTTAAATATCCCAAAAAATATGTTTTTTTTTGAAAATTTGATTTATTTTCCAACAGCCCAACCAGATGTGGTTTATTCTGAATAGATTAGATATCGATCGGAATTATAATTTCCTTGTTCGTACTCGAATTTTCGATTATCTATAACATGCCGATTTAGCAACAATAAAACGTATATATTACGTGTTGTTTATTTTACTGAACTGATAAAACTAATTTATAATGTTCGAAACGTCAAAACTGTCACTCTAGTTGAACAAGCTGGTTTCTCGTTTTTCTAAATAAACATATTATTAAACAATTATTTGTTTAATAACACGCACATCGTTTATGTTTATGGCGCCAATGATTAATATTTATTTTGGCCATTGTATATTTTATTTTAATATTTATGGTAATATCTATTGAATTAATATGAGCTTTACATATATAGCGAACTATAATATTTATATGTATTAGTTGTATATCATTTGTTTATTTAAAAAAGTTAATTACAGTGTTACAATTTTAACTGACAACGTATTGACTTTGCATGAGGTAATATAGTTACAGGGAATGACCAAAATAATATATACCTGTTGTTGAGGCAACTTTTAAAACAATTCCTTCTTTGGGGAATAGATTGGTAGAGAGTTTGAATAGTTTCTAACGGAATTTTGTCCCATCCATGTACCAATATATCCGCCATTTTTCTTAATGAAACTGGAGATGGAAATCTCCTCATCATACTCTGTTCCAGTATTCTCCGTAAGGGTTCAATTATGTTGAGGTTTGTTTATTGTGCTGGCCAAGGCCTTTCTGGCTGTTTTTATGGGTGCATTTTTATCTTGGAATTTGGCAATGTTTAAATAGCATATTGCTAATATGGTAAGAATTTCCTCGAATTTCGTCGTTTCGTAATTGCAATGAATGTTAGCTTTGTGCAGCTCCGGCCGTACTGTTTCTGCGAAACATTACTACCCAAGAGAGTGTTGCCTTGATGAGGAAGTTCTACCTTGACCCTTTGCCGTGATAGTTTTACGTTTACTGTCTACAATCCTTCTTAATGTTTGTTGGTCTCTGCCAGTTAACTTTGGGTTTCGTCCACTATCCTTCTTCGCAATGTTGTTTTATCATATAATTTATGTCATCATTATCGCCCATAAAACATTAAATAATTCAGCTATTTTCATCAAAGATGCTTCCTCTAACCCTCTTGGTATAAAACAATTCGTAAATTACACTGAGATATTAGCTACAAAATTTGGCATGTAAGATAAGCAATATATGCGCGTTGCATTTTTTACTGAGTGTTGCGAACATGCAATAAATTATACTATATTGAGTGGTGTTCTTATTATTCTGTTTAACCTCTGCAAAACATTTGCAAAGATAGAATTGACGATGAAATTGAATATAGTATGTTGACCATATTAAGCAATATCCTTTATTTGTTATTGATTTAAAAATATCATGAAATATGCAGCAGCTTCTCATGTGGCACTCTTTTCTTTGACCGGTATAAATCCGGCTTATATTCGGTATAACCTTAGTAAAGACGAGTAATATCGAATATAATTCGAAGGGAAATATTAGAAGAAAACGTTAATTGCTGAGTTTAAGAGGATCATTGAAAGAAATGCAAAGAATAATGCCTAAGAAATTATATAATATAGATGTTATGAAATAACATGAAAATATAAACAAACAAAACTCAAAATGGGATATTATATTCCATTCCGTATATGTATTTAGGCCATATACCCTTTTATCGCAACGGCTTGTTCTGATTAATATTATGTAGTTCTGTGGAGTTGTATTTTATTTTATGAAATAAGCCAAAACTTTTTTTTTATATGAAATTTATGCGATTTTAGAAAGATGGGAAAAAGTAGTTGATGATTATGGATAATACATAAAAAAATGAGTAATCGCGTATATAATTTTCACAATTATGATTTGAGTTTAGAACTTTTTCAAAATTAATTTGTGCCTTTTAGGATAGATTAACAGAATCCATTATTATTTTTGTTTTTAATTCATTTATCTAATTATAGCTTTCTTTAGTCTAACTTACTATTAATAAAATTGGACATTCCTAACTAGGATACAACTTTTATATCGATATCATCAGTTATGCAATGCCTTATTTTATAAGAACACTGAAGCTGTTCTTTTTTTCTCATAAACTTAATATCCTCTTGAATTGGAGCTTAACCATTGAGCTTTTGTGATCTATAGTATTTAACATTTTTGCCATTTTAATCTAGAATTTCCATTGCTAACATATATTCATACATGAAGATATGTATGAACAGATGTTCTTTGACATTACATGTTTGTAACAGTAAATGTTTTGAATTGTAATGCATTTATTGTCTTTATTTCTAAACATATCATGCATATTGATTTAGTAATTAGCATTGAAATGTGATCCAGATTGTCAACTAGGAATATTAGGTACTTATATCACTATTACCATACCATAATTAATTATTAATAATTAATTTTAATCATATTATGGAATCACTTTCAGTGCTCACCATGAATTCTTTTTATACCTTCTTTAAAGTGAAGGTGGGTACCTTGATGATAATTTGAGTGTTGAACCAGAAGTACTCGTTAACATTTTAATGAGAATTATTTTCACTTAAATAACTTTATACTGTACTGGATAACTATGTTATCCCACAAATCTGATTATTTTTAGTTACTCACAATTTGGGTTGCAGTAAAAACTTTCAGACAGATTCTTTGAATTGTTTCTAAAAATTGTAAACACGCTTGATGGATAATGAAGATGACATAAATTGATAAATCGAGTATTACAAACTAAATGCTAGATGACGTTCAAGCTTCGAGTGAGAATACTTTTGTTTTGTTTGATTTAGTATGTTACATTTAGAAAATAATTTTGAAAATATTTTTAAACTTGATTTTGAACTAATTCGTTCTTGGTACTGTTTATATCTATAGGTTGTATTATTTAGTCAAGTTTGCTATAGACTCTTAAACAAAATTTAAAAAAAGTTGAAATATAGAAAATTTGTGTGCAGATATTGTTTACATTGGTGTTGATATAGATGGATTTTGATTCCATCGATTTAAAAGCGGCAATCGAAGATAAATTGTTTGGGAACCGATAGTTTGTTCTGATGATCATATGAAGGGGTATCTTATGGATAAATCTTGCTCAAAATATTGAGAACAAAAAAATTACAAAAATTGAGAATGTTACCTATGATAAAACGTTGCGACTGTTTAAGAATTGAACAAACGATTACTACCACAAATAATTAAAATAAGCAAAACATTAACATTAAAAGATGTAATCAGCTAGAGTAGTAGCTCCTTGGTAAATATTGTAGTAGTCCCAGATACATTGGATAGAATAGTAAGACAAACAATTCGAATTGTATTGTATGTCTATGGGGTTGAAATTCGATAAATTCCACATTCCGTGTTGTAATATCGACTCGATGAATCTGACTCGATAAAATTGACACAATCACATAAGAGGCTTAGACAATGGCTGAAGTATTCCAAATATTCTGTGAAGCTAACAAAATAAAGAATATGTTCCGAAAATACCTTTCATCCTACAAAAAAAAGCAATTTGTTGTAAAATTTCAAAGGTGTGTTGTTTGCGAACCGAGAATGTCTTTTTCTTTTGTCTTAAAAATCTTAAGAAATAATCCTAACGCTCAAATCTTATTCTAACGATATATTTTTTTATTATAATTTAATTATTACATTGTTACTAGTCGTTTCCGACCAATCTACAATTTGTCTTTTTGATAACTTAAATCTAGGTATATAACTAGGAGAACCCATTGGTCCTATCTCAGATTCTCTGGTGAAATAATGTTTATACATATCACTGCTGTATTTTTTATTATATGCACCTCATTACACAAGACTACATAATATCAAAGGGTTTGATTATTTTGACTCTGTGTCCTGTTCTAGTGGTATATAAAAGCTGCATTACTTCAATATTATTATAAAAATTAAGTCTTTCCTCGTGCCCCCTTGCAATTTTCTTTATTTCTTCACTTACTGTGGGTATCTGAAGGTCTCGATGTAAGTAATCAGTTTGGGTGTGCCCACAATACCTCTAAGGTTTGTGTTCTGAAAAATTTGTATTTTATTTATGTTACTCTTTGCAGAACATCCCAATAATTGAACTCCGTATGTCCATATAGGTTTCAGTATTTGCTTATATAATAACAATTTATTATGTTGTGATATTTATTGTGATTTTTCTTCCAATTAGCCATTTTCTTTATATGTTCATTCCAGCGAAGTTTGGTTTTTGAAAATATAGCATTGTTGCTATATGGAATGCTATTATTATTTACTGTGTATTATATATAGGTGCTTGTACCGTCTGATTGTAGGTGAACTGCACATGCATAGATTTACTTTCGTTAATTGTTATTTTCCAAGTTTATGTCCAATTATTTAAATTGTCACTTGCCTGTTGTAATTTTCATGAGGCTTCTTTACTATTGTCTCCGACAGCTGTAATCGCAATATCATCAGCAAATGTAGCCATCGTAATATTTTCCATTTGTGGCATATCACAAGTGTAGAGTAGATAAAGTATTGGCCCCAATACACTTCCTTATGGTACACCTGCTTTAGCTTATTTTATTGTAGAGTAAGCTTCTTCTTGTTTAACTCTAAACATTCCGGCTGCAATGTAGGATTTTAGTAGTTCGGTGTGTTGTTTTGGTAACATTTTCTGTAGTTTATTAACAAGGCCTTCATGCCAAACCTAATCGAAGGCTTGTGCTACATCTGAGAATATGGCTAAGCATACTCTTTTAATAACATCTGTTATTCTGTGGACCGGGTCAATTGTTTAATGTTTGTTAATAAACCCAAATTGGTGTGGTGGTATTAGTTTTTTCCCTGTATAATCGGTTAAATTTTTTTCAGCAGGAGTTTTTCAAGAATCTTAGATATTTCTGGCAGCAGTGTAAAAATATATAATGTAAAATTCCAATAATATTTATGTTTATCATCGAATAGTGTAATTACTTGTTTGGTACCGGTAAAATATATAATTTTCAGTGATGCTTCTTTGAACAAAAGTAATTAACTTATTAGTTATTACATAAATAGATTCCTTTTAACCTATTCTATTTATACTATGTTATTTATATGTTACGTTATCATACATAATGTATGATAATGTAATTAATTTTGACTGTTTCTTTATTTATTTATAAGATTAGATTATTATTTTAATCTTTCATAAGAAAATTTCCAAAATTAAGATAAGAAATTACCAAAGTCTCATGATTATCAACGTCTCCAAATTTATATTTAATTTAAATAAATATTACTCAAATGTAAAATTATTATTTTATACTTTGTTGTGCTACTGCTGACGAGCTTTATATCTACCACCGTAATTAAAATAAGAGGTAAAAAGGGATATCAACTCAGCACTTCGGTTCCGTTATCTAGAAATCTTTGCTAAAGTCAGTTTTGGGATGCATCAATAAACAAACCAGCTCAAAACACTATTGCTAGAATCAGTTAATTAATTCAGAAATTGCTTTTACGTTCAGCTTATTTGTCAAGTTTAAATCCCATTGATTTCTATCTCTTTTCACAATCCAAGAATGTTCATCGTGGAAAACACGTTTCATCAAACGAAGAAGTAATTGCTGCCATAAAGGGGTATTAGGTTCTCCAGAAAACTACTCATGCAATAATATCGTTCAAATAACTGTACGAAATTAAATTAAAATTGTATTGAAAAACATTAGGCCTGTATTTTGATTACCGATATTTATTGGCGAAAATGCGACGTATCAATAGAAATAACTGTTAACAGTCTAACCTAGTTGTTATGGTTAGCGTTGGGATGCATCTAATCATATCGACTATGGATTGTTTACTAATTGAATACTTTTTATTATCGAAAGAAACATATTTCATTTGCTACTAGTTTCACTGGTGACCCATTCATTCGAATGGTTTTCTTGGTTTCTTAGTAGTCTTTGGAACTCTTGCTTTGCCATTTTGCCTGTGACTTTGATGATCTAATGCTTTAGGATGTTTAGTTTTTTACAAATAATAGTGTTTATTAATAGTGTGGTTTTTGGACGCTGCACTTTTAAGGATCATTTACAAAAACATCTTTAACTGTTTCTTTTTCTATTCAGACATTTTAAATGTTAAAGTTTCTTTAATTAAATACTCCATTTTTAACATGAAATAATATTATACAATTTTATTTTTAATTATATTAGTATTGCTTTTTTTTTAAATATAATTGAAATATGATAAAATGTTTGTAACAAATGCAAACAATTGGAATACTATAATATAACATTAATTTTACATTGTAGTTGTCTAACTTAAAATGATTTGAGATGAACTATTCTCTATAAAATAAAGAAATCATCTTTTTCTGTTTCTCTGTCAAAGTTTATACAATAAGGAATTCGTACATCTCCGTCTGAATGCACATGCAATCGTATGAAATTGTATTTACTATTTTCGTTCCTCTAATTCTTTAACTATCAAATGTTTCAATTGTTTTCGACTGTCCTCATTCGACAGCTACCACGTTACGCAACGTTGAATTTTCGACATTAATTACTTTTTGTCAGTCAATGAATTACATGGCTTATTAAATCAAATCCCATTTCAAAAATTCTCTGTTACTTTTATAACTTTTAGCAGTCGACGAATCAATAATTTGAAGGCGTTTACATGAGGTACAATGGGTACCACATGAATTAACTGAAAATACCATTTCGAAACGTTTTAATATCTCATTTTTATTGATAACATCATGTTAGACAAAAAGCAAAACACATTAGAACCAAAATAAAACAACTATACTGGTTAGTGGGAATATACTCTCAACTTGATCTAAAATCAAAGAGGTTGATTTATAAGACAATTGTAAAGCTAATTTGCTAAGAATTCAAATCAACTAGTTATTCAACGCTGTCAAAACAACGTTTTTCGATTGATTACCAATGCCTATCGCTACGTAACCAATGAAGAACTGCACGATGACCTGGAAATCAAACGGATTTGCGAGGTTATGCAAGATTTCGCCTTGAAATATGAAAGAAGATTACTAAATCATACGAACATGGAAGCAATACAACTGCTGGACAGGGTGCAGGAAGTCAGCAGATTGAAGCGAACAAAACCATACGAACTTATATAAAGTGTAAACTATAGCTATAAGTTATTATAATTTTATTATTGAGGAATACATATTGATGTATTTTCTCGCACTCGTCTTACTTGTTAAAATAATTTATAATTAAGATTCTACTAAGCGTATCTAATAAAGATGTTATAAAAAATGTTTTCATTGATTGTCAGCCAAAAAAGAAGAGGTCTTCATGACGTATTGTTTCATGAAACTCGTGCATGACAACGCTCGGTTGTATGTTGCAAGAATTGTTAAGAATATAGTGTTACAGATTTAATGAGTTTTGCCACACCCAGAGAACTTACCAGATATAGCGCCTTTTAATTTCCACTTATTTAGATCGACATTCAATCGATGAATGTTCATATCAATACGGCATGGCTGGCACATGGTTTTGATATTCCGAAGAAGGGCAAAAATTAATCGCACCCAAACTGTCCTTCAGACATGGCATCCCCAGAGAAAGAAGTATAAAATGACAATTTCGTTAAAATATATTGTGCCAATTATTCCCAATAAAGGTCTATTTGAAGTGAAAAATTGATTTCTGCAGCTATAAATACGTTTTTTATTTTCATTTTCGGATTTCGTTTCTATTTCCATTTTAGTCCAACAAACTTATTAAATGACCTAGTATCGGCCTGTAACGTCAATTTCTACTGCTGAAAGCTCTAGTTCATAAGTTTGTACCCTTAGAATTTTAAAAGTATTTTATCTGAGTTTGAGAAATTTTAAAATTTTGATCAGATTTAGTCAGTGTACATAAACATGCCGATAATTAACATTAAAATATGATCTATATCTTGAACAAAAAGTATTAGGTATTTACATAGTAAATTCTGTTAAACAATTACTAACGTTACTAATTGTCATTATTACATAGCATAATTAATTATTGAATGTGCCTCCATGACAATTTAGGTTTAGAAACACATCTTGCTAAATGAATCCATATAAGGGAAATACGATAATTGAGAAATTTGATCATAGAAATAGCTTTGTAAGATAGTGCATTGCCGTGATGCAAAATCTAACGGTTTTTCAACTCTTTTTAGTGAGTAATTACACAAAATTCTAGTTACAGTGAACATTTCATGACAAACTCTTGTGTCATGTTTTTACCAACTCCAAAAATTATATATAAGCTTGATGAATTACTATGATGAGATGAATTGACAAAATCGAGTATTATAAACAAACTAAATAACAAGTAATGTTCAAACTATGGGTCTATACTTGGCAATTGTGTCGATTTAGATTTGTTTTCATTTCATTAAATTTCGTATGTTATATTCAGAAAAGAATTTTGAAACCGAAATTTTAACTGATTAGGTCCTGGTACTGTTGATACCTAGTATTATTTAGTCAAGTTTGCTATATACGTTAAAACAGATTTAAAAAAGTGTAATCTATGGAATTTGTTTTTAGAAATTGTTGGTATTTCTGTGGATATAAATAGATTTTGTTTTCATCAATTTAACTTGTTTGGAAGTCTATATTTTGTTTTGAGGATCATATTAAGGGATATTAAGGGATATTAAGGGATATGTTCTGGATAATTTTTGCTCAACATTTTTAAAAATTAAGAACGCTAACTAGGATAGGGCGGATAAAAGAAAACTGCCTCACTTTAGACATAGTATCTCCAGATATTATATTGTGCATACTATATAACATATACTGTGTAAATTTTTCTCAAAAAAGTTTTCTTTAAAGTGAAAAAAATGACTATAATATATGCAGCACATCACAAAACTATTTCTACAGCTTTAAATATATTTTTTATTTCCATTTTTGGATTTTGTTTCTATTTCCATTTCCATCTTGACTGAAACTGAAATTGACTATTGATTGTTTACCAATTGACTACTTTTTGTTATCAAAAGAAACATATTTCATTCGTTATTAGTTTCAGTTGTGACCGATTTATTCGAATGTTTTATTCCTTAGTAGTCTTTACGTATGACTTTGATGATATAAATGCTTTATCACAAATAATAATATTCATTAACATAGTGGCTTTTAAATACTATATTTATAAGAACCGTTTACAAAACAAAGCAATTTATAAATGGTAAAATACCTTTAACTGAAAAATTAGTCAATTAGTCAATGAATTACGTAGACGTATTGAATGCAATCCCACTTCATATTCTCTGATACAATCATAACTTTTAGGTATTAATGAATCAATAATTTCAAGGCGTATGTATATATGAGTGAAAATGGCTACCATATGAGTTGACTGAAATTTCCACTTTGTAATGTAATCAGTATCTGAGTTTCACTGATTTCGGGGCAAAAAAAGTGTTTATGACGGGTTAAGATTAGCAATGAAATGTGAGTCTACCGGCCATCAAGTCGTGTTCTGCATATGGTGGAATTAGCAAGGCGTAGTGTATTCCGAACTCCGAAAACTGAATGAATCTTTTACTAAAAATGTTTACCGACGTCAATCGAATAAATTGAACGAAGTGTCGAGGTACAAAATACCAGCAATAACGAGTAACAGGCGTAAAGTCATTCTCTTATATGAGAACGCTCGGTCGCAGGTTGCAAGAATTGTTAAGGATACAGTGTTGCAGATCTAATGAGAAGTTTTGCACCCAACACCCAGCAAACTTATCAAATATAGCGTGTTCTGATTGACACTTGTTTAGATCGATGTTAAATCCACGGGTGTTCATACCAATAAAGCATGGTTGACATACGGTTTCGAATTCTGAAAAGTGTGAGACTTAATCGCTGACAAACCGTTCTTTCGACCTGACGTCGCTAGGAAAAGTTGTAGAAAATGGTATAAAAAAAAGTGAAAATATTGTAATCATATATGTAAACACATAATAATACCACTTCTACAGCTATAAATATGCTTTTTAATTCCATTTTTGGATTTCGTTTCCATTTCCATTGCATTCCAACAAACTTTTAAACGACCTAGTATAGAGCCATAACGTCAATTGTGAATAGATTAATCCAAATACGTTTTATACGCCTATTATGAGAGTTGTTTATGTGGTATCAGTCAGCGTTATCGAAAAACTTCTTCAAAAACATGAGTTATTATTGAGCAGTAATTAAACCATCGATGTCGAAGCGTATAGCGACAAGGCAACAAATAAAAATCTCATTTTCCTGCCGCTAGATCCGAAACCAAACAATATATTTCTTATCGCGGGACCTTACCTGTCCGAAACCTGTGCCGCTCAAGCCGACGAGCAAACATTTCAATTTTTGGACCGTGTCGAAACGCGAAACAGATTACCAGATTAGGAAACCAATAATGAGTTGACGGCTGTTTGTTTTAGATAAATTTCGGCTGGGATGGACCCGCAGGGACCGCCTCGTCGTCGGATCGGGAACGTTCACGTGTCGGGACCGGCCCATTTCGCTTTAAAATTGGCGGCGGTCTGTTATCGTATTGGGCGTAGATAACCGAAAGGGTTTTTCGATATGGGAAACGATTATCGGGCTATATTAAACGCTCTTTGGTAATCATGTATCAGTTGATTTACATTCCCTTGCTTCCACAAGGTTACTGTTATTGGATATACATTTACATAATCCTGAAATGGTTTGACTGTATTAAAAGAATGTCAATTTGATGTTGAATAAGGGGAAAATAGAGTTTTAATCCACCTTTTTTATGAGACATAAAAGCAATATGCTGAATAAAACCTTAAGTTTGTCAATCAAGTCATTTATTTATAGGTTGTACACTTAATTTATGAGTTTGCGACTATATATTATGTTGAATGACAATGCTGAATTCAATATGGAGATGAAAAAGGTAACAAAACAAGAGAAAAATATGTTAAATTGTCATAAAATAGTCAAATCCATATATTCTGAAGAAATAACATTATTGACACATCTATTGTAGAAATTATTTTATTATGAAAATAGAGAACCAGGAGGATACATATGCAATGTATCAAAATTGAATTTGTATTGAATATGTATCCAAATCATGAAATATTCAAAATTGTATTTTCCATATTCATTACTTTTGTTGTTTTATTTGAATGAATCTGTTACCGATATCCACCATACACTTTTAAAAAGTTATAATGAAGCTGCTGTGTCACATCCCAAAAGTTGGTTTTGAGTCGGCTTTGTTGGAGCAGTGGTCAAGGCGACAGGACGGTCCTCCTATTGTTGCGATAGTTGCGGGCTCGAATCCTGCTGGGCATGCATATACTTTATGTTTGTGATTCTTATTGTAAATGTTTTTAGACAACAGAGGAAAATCCGACAAGGAATAACAATCCCAGTCACGCCAGTATCCAGATTGGGCAAGACCGGATGTCTTCTAGGATTGTCTCTAAATTGGTCGCTGGCCAGTCGGTAGGCTTACTTCCGAGGACAGTGGTTCGGAGCCCAAGTTAAACTCTAGGTCCAGTCCAGAACGAGACTTTAAAATATATTATAAAAAAGTTGGTTTTGATTTCAACAATTTAAAAATGGTGGTTCTGATGTCAATAACAAAGAACGGCTTGGAAGACCAAGAAAGTTCTAAGAAAATGATTGCAACATTAATTGGACTAAAACACAGCTGTAATTCTCATAAAGCTTACACAGATTAGCAGTTAATGAACCAATTTTTTTCAGACATTTAAATACATTAGAAACATCTAAAAAGAGTTCACCATAGGATTTGGGTGGAAATGCCATTTCAAATCTTTTCTATATTACGGTTTCATTGCTTGCTAGGTAAATGAATAAGAATTTTCTCTGGCGTATTGCGACTGACTATAAAAAGTGACTTAGTTTAGGTGAACCATTTAGATTAACACCAATACGGAATATTTATGGCCATAATGTCTTTCTGTGTATATGGTGGGATCAACAGTTACGAGCTGTGAAACCATGTGAACAATTAATTAATTCAGTAACTACCAGAGTAACTTCAGAGTAGCAAAGACAAAGTCCTCTTCTTGTCTAATAATGTTCAACCATTGCTACAGTTACACTGGTATAGCTTAAATAGGAATTTTTGCCTCATCCAGGTCACTCACTAGTCACGTCTTCTGATTATCACTTGTTCAGATACACTCTTTCGAAAGGTTGAAGAAGAGCGAAAATGGATCGATAGCATGTCAATTAAACCAAAATTGTTTTTTTGTCATGAAATAGCCATTTCCTAAAAACGAATAGTTGTAGAAAATCATGCAAAATATTTTAATTAGTGTAAATTCTACACATTTTTATAATGAAATAAAAATTAGATTTAATTCTTATCACAACTGTAACATGTTAATTCAATGTTACCAGATGCCAATAATTTTATAATAATTCTTGTAGGATAAAAATTATTATAATTTGCTCTATTCACTTTACAATGATATCTATAATTTCAGTTTACTTTTAATTTGATTATGATTTGCTGAAATGAAACTTTATAGACAGTTAATTAGTATGAAATAATGGATCCTCTGATAAAAATTTCTCTTTAAGTGTTAAACAATTTGGCAGCACTGTTTAATTTAACACAATTCTTCTTAAGGACATTTATGTCGATCTTTACTCCGTAAAACATTTTGAGATTGCTTCAGCTGCTTCGAAGGGGAAATATAAAAAGCTGACTCTCACATACCGAATAGGATCCGTGATTAGTGAAATATTCATGAAGGCATATCAGGCTTGAATCTAGAGTAGAATAATGTAAAGTTTTTTAATAAACAGTTTATTGTCAAAAATAGAAAAAGAATATCACAATATAATCTTTAATATTGAACAAATTAAAAATATTTCATTCTTTTGAAACAATTTTTATAGAATCTTAATAAGAATTTTTCATCTATACATATTTTTTGTTAAAATATATTAATTTTTATCATCAATAACTTTCTTTTGTTCTTTTCTTTTTGTTTGTGAAGCAGAATTCCTCAAAGTAATGAATTCCCTTATTTTCCTTGTTGTTTCAGTTTTTATATCCTATATTTATATGCTAAACTTAAGTTAAAGGGCAAGCGTTGGCCTTCATGGTACATGATATAGCAACATCTTTTATCAACACAAAATTGTAACATTT
Source organism: Rhynchophorus ferrugineus (assembly GCF_030347505.1). Classification (NCBI taxonomy): domain Eukaryota; kingdom Metazoa; phylum Arthropoda; class Insecta; order Coleoptera; family Curculionidae; genus Rhynchophorus; species Rhynchophorus ferrugineus. The sequence goes on along the minus strand of NW_027472580.1, from coordinate 79,209,403 downwards.
TCGTAAAATATAAAGTCTTTATTAGGTTTATCATACGCTTATTACAGTCTCAATTATTAACTACCTTTAATATGTATTTGGATCAATTCACAAGCAAGGCGAGTGTGGGATAAACACAATATACATTTCACTTCAATATTCATTTCAAGTTAATAGTAACACTTATGCTCTTTATACAAGTTCATGTGATTTTCTGATTTAGTAACCTTCTTTCATAGTTTACGGCGAAATATTGGATAACTTCGCGGATTCATTTGATTTCGAAGCCATGATGCAGTTCTTCATTAGTTATACAGCGATAAGCGTTGATAATTAATGAAAAAGCGTTACGTTAGTAGCGCTGGATTACCAATAAGTGATAAACAATTGACCTCTTTGCTCTGAACTCAAGTTCTTAGTCTCAAGTGAACTCGAGTATCTTTTAACTCACCAGTACCGTTACTTAATTTGAAGTCTGATTTGCTGAGTGCTTTGTCTAATGCGATGTTTCCAGTATCGAAATGGATGCCAAGGTATTAGACGATTCTGCTTGAGGAATTTGGCACCCCTCAAAAAAAAAATTGATGTGGACATATCTCGATGTATTAAGCTGCATTTTCCTGCTTCTAATCTATTTATGTATCTCATTGACTGTTAATTGTAGATTTTCTAGAGCTCTGAGCAGAGATGCATCTTTTGTAATAATGACTGCGTCATCTGTACTCTAAATGTCCGAAGTACTATATCTATATTTGTGATTTAACATGTTTGGGAATGGCAGGAATTAGAGAGATGCGAATCATACGACTTGTTAAACACTAGCATGAAGATAAAAAATATGTACTTGATGTATAACTATAACGAATCAAACATTTGATTTTATTTAGAAATCCCGTTCGCTATTGTACATATTTCGATAACTATCGAAGCTTTTATATATGGCAGTTTATCAACTCTTCAAAAATATCTTTCATGTGCTTTTGACCCGAGGCTTCGCAGTGATTCAGAAAAGACTATTTCATTTTATGAAATACTAAAATTGTTAACAATCATCTCTTCCATTGCCAATGACCCCAACAAATATGAGTGAGGTTAAGAAAGAGGGTATTTACCGTTCTGACAATGACATTTTCTATATATAACAATATATATTCATTCCAAATAAACGTTCCATGCACGCCATCAACATTTTTAATACAATGTTGCCGCACCAAATTTGTATTTTAATTTTTTCTTTCGTTTGTTATGGTACATCTAATGTAATGTAATGTAATTAATTGTAATTAATTGAATTACTTAAGCTACAGTATATTAAATAGTCGCCATAATTTATAGGTTACAGTTATTTTATTACAGTTACATATGACAATAATGTTGACCAGTACGAACACAAATCGCTTTGTATTGACCGATTTGGTTTCATGTTCGGACACATCAGACTTCATTTTATCTTTTTTTTTAACTTGGGTAATGCTAGTTAGTAAAATGAGAAAAAAGCTCCAAGTGTAAAAGGGATTTTACGTTTTCATAAACTGAATTGGGCAATACGTTTTATGGCGTTGATAATGTGGATTTTTTCATGGATTTTTGTCATCATTTTCACTGACTTGTGAAACGGTCAATTGTCTTGGTGAAGCAATACTTCCTTTTTCTTCAAATGCGGCCGCTGTTCAACAATTTCGTCCTTCCTACAGTCCAATAACGCTATGTAATAGTGGCTGTTGATGGTCCTTCCTTTTTCGAGGTAGTCAACGAAAATTATTCCATGCGTATCTCAAAATACAGACGCCATAACCTTGCCAGCCGACTGTTGCGTTCTCTCACGCTTTGGAGCGGGTTCATCATATGCAGTCCACCAGGATGACTGGTTCACCAGGATGATTGGTTTACCAAAATGACTGACTGATGTTTCATCCATTGTCACATATCGACGCAAAAACTCGGATTTGTTAGGCTTGATCACCTTCAAACACTGCTCCGAATCATCTACTCGTCGTGGTTTTTTGTCAAAAGTGAGCTCGCGCTGTACACGCTTTGTATAGAGCTTTATAATAACCAAATATTCGTGAATTATGTAATGTAATGCACGTTCAGTTGATATCTTTAGAGTGTATGCTATTTCATTTAATTTCAATTTACGGTTATTCAAAATCATTTTGTGGATATTTTCGGTAACAACCTTCTTGGGCTTTTACTGTGTTCACCGTCTTCGGTGCTCATTTCACCACGTCTAAACTTAGCATATCAATCCTTGATGGCTGATTTTCCTGGGGAAGTGTAGTAGAGTACTTCAACTATATTTTTTCCCTTCTAAAAGCAATATTTTATCAACACGCGAAATTCCTTTTTATCCATTTTTTCACAATAACGAAAGTTGCTTCACTCAAAATAATATAATTGACAAACCGACACGATTCACGATCCGACAGCTGTCAAATTTATACACGCATCTTTTGAGGGTTACGGCTAACTAAAAAACATATGGATTCAATTCTAGTAACGCCATCCATGTGTCAGATCGGGGACTTTTCAATTGATCTGTTATATATGCAAAAGTTACCAATATGATGAAGAATAAGTTTAAATAATGATACAGAGTAAAAAACTAAGAGTTACACTTGATTTGGATATTTGCATGAAATATTGTTAATCAAAGATTAAATCAATAAATTGTTAAAGTTAATAGTCAAGCTATATTTAAAATTCTTATTGATTTTTAGAATAGGTGCATCAAGGACATCTGGTATAAATTAAACATTGCCGTGTCTAATATACGGCCACATATGCGAATTTGTGGTGTTGATCCTAACAACCCTCGAAAGTCGTAACTCCGCCCTTCGTTTCGCGCGCCCCCACCCTGGGCGTCCGTCCCCTCACGAGGCCGGGAAACGGAAACGTGAAGAACGAATTTAAAATTCGAGCGGAGCCCCATGGGCGCAGCCGGAGTCGCAGCGGGGAGCCCTTACGAACGGCCCATGACACTGACACCTCTGTCAGAGGCCCTGATGGCCACTAAGTAATTCTACCTGAAAGCGATCGAGTAGATGGTATGTCGTTTTCGTTTCTTTCTAATGTTGTTTTTTTTTCGCTCTCGTGACGTTTTCTGAATGTACCTGAGGCCTGGACTTATCGTGATATCTCATTTTGGTGTTTTTGAGATACATTGTCATTTTTCGTTTTTCTTTTCTTTGACCAGTTATCGAGACGTCGCCTATTAAGTAGATATCTCTGGTTCTGTCAGGAGGTTTCCTGTATGCCTCTCGAACCGTCACCTTGATCGGTAGTATCGATACAGCATCGACCAGTTTATTTTGTTCCGATTTATTTGATTTTCGCGCTATTTATGGCTACTATCTGACATATATGTATCCTAGAGTTTAACAATTTTTGGAATAATAAGATATTTTATCCGTGTTCTGAAATCTATTTAGGTATTTTATTTGAAAGCTCAATTTTGTATATTTTATCATGTTTTTTTTAATTGTCATGGGCTAGCTGCTACTCCTTCATATCTTTTCACCAAATACATTATTTTTGAACTTGTTGATTGCTTTTAGCGTTCTTTTTAAGTATATGTGTCAAATCCTTAAAGCTTTTTTGGAACTGGTTTTGTTTCATAATCTTGAGTTTTTTCAGTGATTCATATTTAACTTCATGGTTCCAGAGTTGGTTTTTAAAAACAAAATAGTCGACAAGGACTAACAAAAGCATTAATTGAATGTTTTCGTGAAATGTTTTCCACAAAATACAATATCTGTTAGCATTACTAGCTGACCAGATAGATGCCAAATCATCTATCAAAAGCTATAAGAATGTGGAAATTTTTGGCAGTGGCCAGAAATGTATCTATTTTAGACATGTTTTGGTAATAGCGTCAGTTTGTAAAATGCTTATATGTCGTAATAAGATATTTAATTTTCAGTAATGGTGATCAGAATAGATAATTTTGTAAAACTATATAGAGGGATCACTTTATTTATTGACTATTAAATAATGACAGCGAATAGTAATTTGCATAATGTTAAATTACTTTAATATATTTTCTACGTAGTTCGCATAGAGGCTATTAAAATCGATTCATTTAAACTATTCATTTATATTCAAATCAATCTTTATAAACTCTAAATATTGATTCTTAGCTCGACGGAGAAATTATAGTAAATATTATATTAATATTGAGGTAGCGTTTGAATAGATAAATAAAAATGTTTTTCCACACAATGTTTCCTTTTTTTCTTTATAAGAACTTTCCTCGAAATTCAACAAATATTTGAAAAAATAAAATATCCAAATTGGCCAAATCATTTCGGAATGTTGCTGCTAGCAACATTAATTAAAAATTGTTGTTTATAAATTATTTATTTTTATTTATATGATAAATTAATTTTAAAGTTTGTATTATTTTAATTTATTATTTTTCTCATAATATATTCACCAAAAACAACATATAACATTTGTTATTTGGAAGCAAGATTTTGCTCTAGTTTGTACCATTTTTACACTCTTTATAGAAATTGAAAATAATCAAGAACATTATATTGTTTTTCTGCAACACATGAAAAAAACAAGTACATTACATATTGTAGAATTTATGATTGAAACAAAATAACAAAATATCTTGTCAATAAAACCAACATTTTGTCACAAATCCAATATCTGTTAGAGTCACTAACTCATCAAACAAACGTTATTCTATCAAAATCTATAAGAATATGGCAATTGCACAAATGCATCTATTTTAGTCATATTCTGGTAACGGTGTCAGTTTGTAAAGAGCTTATATGTTGTAATAGCATTTTTAATTTTCGGTAATAGTCATCAGAATAGATAATTTTTTAATACTACATAGAGTGGTCACTTTATTTGACATGTATATTGACTATTAAATAATGAATGCGAATGTTAATTTAGATAAATGTTAAATTATCTCATTATTTTCTACGTATTTGGTATAAAATTATTCCGAACTACATTTGCTCTGTCAGTAATATTTGTAGGAATGTATAGCTATGCATTGGTAAATAGTAAAGTCAATCGAAAAATCGTAACTGAAAGCAGCTTGTTTGGAAATTTCAAGATTAGTTTCTGAGTGACGTGCAGGACAAGTTTGTGTTCAATCCCTTTAATTTTATTTCACTCTTAACATAATTGGGCCTTTCAATTAGACCTAAAATTAGCTTGGTTTTTAACACTTCGACTTCTTTATTCCATATTGTTCTGAGGAGATTGATTGTCGATTGAGAAGCGAATTTTTAAATACCACTAAAAAACAATACACATTAAATGAGAATCCACTGAAAAACTGTTAGAAGAATCTGATACATTCACGTCGTATATACAATTATATGTAGTTGGAATGAATATAATATATTATATTTTGTATGGGTGATATATTGTTTTATTTCAATAGATAGGCTGTTAAGTTCGATCCATTTAATCTATTCATTGCTCAAATCAGCCTTTATAATCTCTAAATATCGATTCCTAGATCGACGGAGAAAGAGTAGTTTATATTAAGTTTGGGGTTAGGTTTGAATGGATGAAATTTTTTTTATTACTCTTCGTGAGTCCACAATCTGCCCTATTGGCAATAAGTATTTCTTATGTCTATATTATATATACATGGCATGTAGAAAATACTTCATTAAGCAATCTTCTGTATAAAATATTATCTTAATTAATTAGTCTTATTCTAAACTTATTCTAAAGTCTACATATGTCCAGTAATCAGATCAGGTGGTGTTAAACGTTTTAGTCTACGCACTTCACTATCACGTCGCATATTTGGCTGATTAGTGAGTACAACTGTTTGCTAATTGTCAGTGTATATGATCATAACTAATTCTAAATAGAGCATAATAAACATTATAATGCTTTAAAACATCTATTTGATTTTCGGTTATTAGACATATGCTCTTTGGTATCTATTGGTATGATTTCAATCTTATCTATTAGGAATTAGTAACCAGAACAAGTTTTTTCTATCCCTGAAGTAGCGGTAAATGTATTCTAATAATAACTTCAACATTGTTAATACAAAAAATATACATTTTACTGGCATTAGTATCAGTATTTATTTGATTATTCCGTTGATGTAATATTGCATGAATTTATATGAATTAAAAGCGAATCTGAAATTTCAACAAATTTATCTAAAATACTAAATATGCGTTTTTGGATTGTGTTAAATTTATAAGAAAATGTCTCATATTATGGCTATACATATATGTACTTCCTATATTATTTTACCTATAAACTCATCAGCATACAATCTTGATGGGTTATAAAAAGATATGAAAATAATATTAGCACAAAAAGGCCCCTGATTTTCATCCTATTACCGAGAAAATATTAAAAGGACTTCCAAGAAAATCACTATTTGAGTTATCATTAATATTTTTGCACTATCATTAACCTAGCAAAATGATTTATTCAGACTACAATATGTACACACTACCACTGAATGTAATGTGGCTGATGTAATTTTGATTCCTAAACCAGGAAAGCAATCCCATAAATTAGTGTCATACCGGTCAATATCACTATTGCCGACAATTGCCAAAATTTCTGTAAAACTTCTATTGAAAATTATAAAACCAATCACTAAGGAAAAATTATCAGATTAATAGATTCGTCTATGTCATAGAAAGATAACTACAAGGAAATAAAATTTGTTTTTTTAGATGTTGCTCAAGCTTACAATAAACTTTAGCATGAGCGTTTAAAGCATAAAATTAAAATGCTTCTCCCTAGCTAATATTCAAACATTTTAGAGTCATATATGACTCAATTCAAACTCAAACAAGAAGATGATTATTTTAATTTGAGAAAAATACAAACAAGTATGCCTCAGATAAGTGTACTGGTACCAACACATTAACTGCTGTATACTGGAGATATTCATATATTAAATAAAAATGTGTTTGAAATGTGTATGTGCTGGAAATGCAACCAAATAACTTGGCATGACACTTTATGTTAAACTCTGGTGGAATGGAAAAATGTGAAAAACTCAACAGAAGTACAAAAATTTACTGGTTACTGGATAGGTATTCAGTCCTGTCAATATATAATAAGCTATTATTTCATCAACAGGTCTTGAAACCATTGTGTATTTATGGATATCAACTCTGGAGTTGTACCAGCCAAAGCAATAGAAATCTTTTATAAAGACAGGGTACTGCGAGGTATTGTTGATGCTCCAAGGTACATTCGTAATGACAATCTATGTTTAACAAGATTATATCCACTGTAATGAACAGAGGCTCCATTAGGATATCAGTGTTGACGTTTTCAGCCTCCTAGCTTAAGAAGTTATTATTAAAATTCAGTGCACATAAAAAGAGTGACATAAATGTAAAGCCAAAAGTATCTATCATAGAGTTATGACTTTATAATTTTAAAATCGTAGCACATTAGGATAAAAACAAATAACTTATTAGTGTGAATTTAATAGATTGCTGAAATAAATAATAAAAAATCTCGAATAGATCTCATTTCATCATTATTATGAAAGTTTATTTATTTCTACAGTAAGTAATACATACTAGTTAACAAAATTGTCCTGTACCGAAATATTTAATGGAATAATATTTAAAAAATAACTGCTGCTTTCGAGAGTCTTTTAAAACTACCGTTAGATTTATGTTTACTGATTATATTCGGAAATACTCTACGCCACTGTCACCAATATCGGGGGAATATTAATAACCCATCGCTGAAGTGTTGACTAGAAGGCTTTATCTTCTGTTCTGCCGTGTCAATTATTAATGAATCCTACCAATAATAATTAACATATCATTAAAATAACTCCGGTGTAGTTGAGTGGTGGTACCAGTCTGGACCGAGAGGAAGAAAGTCGTCAACGAGGTAGGATATTTACAGATTAGGGCCGCGATACGGTGCGGACGGTGCCTGCGACACTCAATGGTCCTCGCCATCGACGTATCGACCGACGACTATCGCCTATCGGAATCAGATGGGTTTTTTCTTGGTCAATGAAACCGATTCGTGGTCGAGTAGTTTCGAAAACGTACTGTCACCAACGGAAGTCTATTATTCATAACGTCGAGGCAGTGAAAGCAAAGCTTAATAGAAGGAGAATCGTCCGTGATGTTTCTCCGATACAGTTTCCGATAAAAATTAATTACCGATCGAGGGGCATTAAGGAAGCGCTGTAGTTGATGTCGAGTAGATAACAGTTAGTTCTAAAAGTACTTTCATTCTTTCTCACACTTTAATATGTTCCTATATGTATGTTTACAGATATTAGATTGTTTTTAACATTATATGATGTCATGGGAAAACGAATATCTACCTATTTTATATATTTTTATAGTAGTTAGTAGTTGACAATAAATAACTTTTTTAACACGTTAAAAATTAATCAGACACTAACCAGTAATATATTAATTATAACATCAATTATATATGTATTAATCGGTCTAGCGAAAATTTTGCATTCCTTTTTGAAGAAAATGGGAAGACCTGGAGACGTGAAATTTGACACGGTTAAGGCTTATATCGAGGAAGAACTCTTAGTGCTAATACTTTTGTGTTATATGTGCTAAGAATAAATATATTCCAATAAAACGAAAAACGCCCAAATCAAGCAAACTTATAGCTGTCAGGTCTATGTCACAAAATGTGTAAGCAAAGCAAAAGGGTGGTTGTGCGCGCTAAGAGTTTGGTTTCCGACAATAACGTACTAACAGGTCAATTAAAAGGTCCCCGGCTTGACACATAAATGGCGCTACTAGAATTAAATCCATACGTTTTTTAGTTAGCCCTAACCTTCAAAAAATGTGTGAATAAATTTGAGAGCTATCGGATCATTAGTTTTTGAATTATAGCATTTTGAGTGAAGCAACTTTTGTTTTGAAGGGAAAAATACAGTTGAAGCAAAAACTTGGCTTGATGCCGAGTTTCCGGATACTGCCCCAGGAAAATCAATCATCAGGTATTGGTAATGCTAAGTTTAGAAGAGGTGCAATGAGCACCGAAGACGATGAACGCACTGGACGCCCAAAAGAGGTTGTTACCGACGAAAACATTAAAAAAATTCCCAAAATGATTGTGAATGACCCTAAATTGAAATTGATTGAAATAGCATTAGACACTTTAAAGATATTAACTGAACGTGAACATCATATCATTCACGAATATTTGGGTATGAGAAAGCTCTGTGCAAAGTGGGTGCCACGCGAGGTCACTTTTGACCAAAAACAACGACGAGTTGATGATTCGGAGCAGTGTTTGAAGATGATCAAGCATAATAAACCCGAGTTTTTGCATCGATATGTGACAATGGATGAAACATGGCTCCATCATTTCACTCCAAAGTCCAAACGACAGTCATCTGGATGGACTGCAAATGATGAACCCGCTCCAAAGCGTGGAAAAGCGCAACAGTCGGCTGGCAAGATTATGGCGTCTGTATGTTGAGATGCGCATGGAATAATTGTCATTGACTGCCTTAAAAAAGGAAGGACCATCAACAGCGACTATTGCGTAGCGTTATTCGACCGTTTGAAGGACGAGATCGCCGAAAAACGACCGCATTTGAAGAAAAAGAATGTGCTGCTTCACCAAGACAATGCACCTTGTCACAAGTGAGTGAAAACGATGGCAAAAATCCATGAATTGGGGTTCGAATTGCTTCCTCATCCACCGTATTCTCCAGACCTACTTTTTTTACATATGAAACGATATTAAAAGTGGGCGATAAAGACATTATTAAACGAAGATATTTAGTATTAAGCAGTGTTTTCTGTTACTTATTGAAGAGTTGTGGCAAATTTGGATAAAGAACGATTAAGAACAACAAATTAATGTGCCCGCTTTATCGGAAGGTTTATACTAATAAAAATGTCTAATAAAAACCCGACATAAATGAAAATTGTATCCCAAAATAGATTAATAAAATTCGAGAATAACAGGAATAGTCTGTTTTCTTTAATTACAAGCTATTTAGATTTTCGACATCACAATATTGTTTTAGTTTGATGTCTAGTGAAGGAAAAGATAAAAATAATAATTGCTCTTGCTGAAGCAATGCTATTAATTGATATGGTACTGGAGACATCATTATATCATTATACTAATGGTAATTTTAAAGGTTGTTTAGATTTTTCTCTAAATTTTAATCGTATTAACTTCTGATTAATTTTAGGTTTTATTAGTAAATGTATTTCTTAACAGAGCACTAACGGAATATTACAGGTAATAAATACATTAATATGTGCATCAAGAGTAACCATGAATGTTGTCCAGAATATTAAAAATTATAAAATAGTTTCATAGAATTTTAATTGGGACATTTGGGATACAAGACAAAGCAGAAAGCCATAGAAGGCAAACTAAATATGAGCTATCTGGAGGTGCGAGGTGGCAAAGTGAAATAAATAATCAAGAGACAGTGCAATTTTGTTTAAAAATTTAGGTAAACAAATTATTATTTTAATCAGCCTAGTGTATTTATTGCTTTGTAATATATATATATTTTATTTGAGAAATATAGATAAAAGATAAGGAATATATGAATACATAAATGCAGTAATAAAAAAATATAGGATATAAAATGAACTATATAATTTGCATATATGGAACACATACTTTTGTTGATTATTGAAAGTTAATGGAAATTCGATTTAATGAAATTCAATTTAAAAAATGTTGGTGAGTATTGGTTGTTGAGATAGTTTGTATATATTTTAATGTTTTAATATACACATATATATCAAATACATTTCTTATCTTATATTGAAAATACAGTGAATATGTTGATATATGAGTGAATATGAATATGTTTTGCGAACATAATAATATATAGTAGATATACTTTTTAAATTAGTTCTTTTATTCTATTATAAGAGAAACATCATTAATTTAATACGAGTTTTAGTTAATATTTCTCATTTTATTCTATGATAAATTATATTTTTTTAATTAATAATTAAACTCGTTGTTGAAATAATTATATAATCACTGTTATAATTTAATTAAATATTACTGTCAAGAAATTATGAGACATTTGAAATAAAACAAAATAGTTTCGTCTCATTTTTCGAGTAATTGTCATTAATTGCAATATGTTTGATGTCAACATTATTTGCTTTTTGTAAACAGTTAATTCAGTTTTTATTGCTTCAATATGGTGTTTTAAAAGCCAGAAATTTCACGAAGCCAGACAAAGCATATAAGAGATTTCAAAATGGTCTGAAATAGTTAGAAAAACGCAATGTTGTATTAGAAGATTATTGTCGCGAACAAGAGTATCGAACCATAATTCGAATATATTGATATTAATAGCTTATAGCTATATATTAATAGCTACATACATATAGTCTGACACATAGGGATGACGCCGGTGAGAAGTACTGCTCTTGAATCGACAGGAGTCAAGGTTTCATATTTGTCTGGTATTTATTTAAAAAATTACAGTGGTGTATTGAAAGACCTTTTGTTGCCTTGCATTTCATATTGCTTTGGTATTCATCTGTAGTCTTGATCTAGTTTCTTGTGACGGCTAGATATTTTTTAATGTCAAAATGTTGCTTCATCCAGAGCTTGATAAAATAAAATATTAGTTGGTGAATTTGAACCCTATTTTGAGAGAAAAGAAAATTCGTTTTGTGAAAAAGGTAAAAGTTAGCAGAAGAATGTTGGTGTGAATGTATCATTCTTGAATGATAAATATAATTAAAATTTTCTTAAACTTTGTTTTTTATTAGTTATGCTCGATGGGTTATTTTTAATGTAAATAATTCTATTTTTCATTGGCTCTGATGTAAACAATTCTTCAAAACGCTACGCCCAATAGTTATTTGGCGATTTGATACGAGAATATCCAATTCAAGAGAATTCAATAAACTACGATAAAATATCGAGACACACTAGTTCAATCGTGTCAGTACACTTGATTTTCTCATCAACATCCTATAAAAGAAAGTATTTAAAATTAAGTGACAAAGCGAAAGTGATAGACGAAGTTGCACCAGGTGCGGGAGTAACACAGATGACAAGTAAATATGGAGTATGGAAGGCACCAATCTGTAAAATAAAGCTTTAGAAAAACAAATTTTATGAAAATCTTACAAAGCATTTCCATGCCCGGAAAATGAAAAAAATTAAACAATTCTCAATGGTTTAAAATGGATAATTTTTTTTAAGTAGTTAAGGAAACAATGAAAAATCATATCCGAATTAGCAACGAGATATATAGACTATAGATATAGACTTATAGAAAGGGCTAAATACTTACATCTGAAAGAGCTAGTGATTGGTAACAATTTAACACATCTTATGTATTTCGACTGCACAATCAGAATAATACAACCACTAAAAAAAATTGGTATTTATTAACGAGCTAGGCTTAAGATTAGAAACTTACATCGCTGTCCAATGGTCTTTATTGGAAAATATTAACAGAAGAAACATGTGCTGCAACATTTAAAAACTTTGTTCCGGGTAGAAAGTCGGAAAAACAACGAATAACGTTTCTAGCTTACAAAAAAACTTGTCTTGTATATTTCATTTAAGAAACGAAAATTGGTTCAGAGTCCAGGAGCAAATTCAAACACGCAGATGACAATGGTTTGAACATATCTCTCGAATGAAAGGTAAACTAATTCCTCACAGACTTCTGTGCTAAAATAGCTCCAAAATGGATCAAGATAATAGTAAGAGAGTTAATAAGAGTCAACTGTGGTGGGATCCTTCAGCTTCACATTCAAGGTAATTGCAAAAGAACACATTAATGAGATAGTTATGGAACGATAACTTTTGTTTGATTGTAAAACGTCATATTTAAAATAATGCTTCTAAACTATTATTTATAGTATATCCATTCTAAGGAATATTCCTAGAAAATATAATTATGTTAAGTAAAGACAATTTTCATTTCGCATCTACGAAAAGACAAACACAATCGCTTAATTCATTCCATGAAGTCCGGTGAAAGAAACAATCAACAACCCTGTTGACGTATACGTGGTTAATTGTTTCTAATAATGTAATTGACCAGATGATGAATCGCTTATTGATGGCATCGTTTAATGATCAATTACTTAGATGATTTTAAAAGAAAAATTCTATTTTAAAAATATTTTATTTTTCTTCACAATTTACTAGTATTCATGTTATGCTTTGTGTTAATTAGCAAATTTAAGTACTTGAAAATAGCAAGGTAATTGAGTAGTAGTGATTTTGATTCGATTCGATTTTTTGATTAATTACTATAATATGATGACAATATATAACATAATTCATTATCAAGTTTTCCTTGTACTTGATTTATTAAATATTACTATTGCCTATTTTTTGGTTTATTACTAACTAATGATTGCTAAGCAGCAGACGAAATAAAATGGTATTTGAATTGTAATTTTTTCATTCTGAACCGAAGAATAGTGTATCAATTAATTTAGTTATTGTAGGTGCGCTTACTTTATGTATTTTACTGCATCGATCTGAACAAGTGAATTAGTGACAAAGCGCTATATCTGGTGAATATGCTGGACGCGGAGAAGCTCCTCATTTGAGCTGTAACAGTGTTTTCTTCAAAACTCTTGCAACGTCTGGCTGAGCGTTTTTTATGCAAAATGACGACTTTGCGTCTGTTATTCTCTATTGTTGGTATTTCTTACATAATATGGACGTGCGGATAGATGTGGATAGCTCACTTAGATTATCATATTAAATGCATTTTGTCGCCAATCACAATGTGTTATAGAACATTCTTTATTTGCGGCATATAATGAGATCGCGATAATGAGATGGTTAAAATGATATTTTCAGTCAACTAGTGTGGTAGTCATTCCGTTGCATTTTGGATCTTTCCTATATTGCATATAAACATCTATAAATAGTTCATTCAAATGCTGAGGTGACTGAAAACCCTTTGACGGTTTGGGCTAGAATTTTACCGAATAAGTCCTGCAATTCATTGTCTTTCAACATTTTTGCTTCCTTTTTATGAACATCAGAATCACTACATTTAAATCATGGAAACCAAAATCGACAATAGCGATATGAATCAATCAACAACATCATCGGCATTTCTAAAGCTGCTTTGCGGTGTTCGGAAATTTCTGCCTTTTGCAAATGCAATTTTTAGCATTCCATGATAACAAGTGAATTGAAAAGTCCCGGGCCTACCATAGTAAAACAAATTTTTTTGGCAAAATTGTTTTTTTTTGTTCAACATAATTCGGTTCGAGAGTGATACACTGATTGTAGTGATCCTTCAACTTTTCGATACCATTTTTTAATACGATTTGCCCTTTGCTTCAAAATAGACCCCAGTTCGGCGATCACATTTTCATCCGACGAAAATTTCTTTCCAGCGAACATTCTTTTGAGATCTGAGAACAGGAAGTAGCCCAATTCATGGATTCTTGCCATCGTTTTCACTGACTTGCGACATGGTGCATTGTCTTGGTGAAGCAGCACTTCATTTTTCTTCAAATGCAGCTGTTTTTCGGCAAGTTCGTGCTTCGAACGGTCCAATAACGCTATGTAATAGTCGCTATTGATGGTCCTTCCTTTTTCAAGGTAGTCAATGAAAATTATTCCATGCGCATCCCAAAATATAGACGCCATAACCTTGCCAGCCGACTGTTGCATTTCCTCACGCTTTGGAGCGGGTTCATTGTGTGCAATCCACTCGGATGACCGTCGAGTGGACTTCGGAGTGAAATGATGGAGTCATGTTTCATCCACTGTCACATATCGATGCAAAAATTCTGGTTTATTATGCTTGATCATCTTCAAACACTGCTCCGAGTCATCAACTCGTCATTGTTTCTGGTCAAAAGTGAGCTCGCGCGGCACCCACTTTGCAGAGAGCTTTCTCATATATAAATATTCGTGAATGCTATGATGTACACGTTCAGTTGTTATCTTTGGAATGTCTGCAATTTCACTCAATTTCAATTTACGGTCATTCGAAATCATTTTGTGGATTTTTTGGGCGTCCAGTGCGTTCACCGTCTTCGGTGCTCATTTCACCATGTCTAAACTTAGCATACTAATACTTGATGGTTGATTTTCCTGGGACAGTGTCCGAAAACTCGGCATCAAGCCAGGTTTGTGCTTCAAGTGTATTGTTTTCCTTCAAAAAGCAGTATTTTATCAACACACAAAGGAATTTCCTTTCTATTAATTTTTTTCACAATTATAAAAGTTGCCTCACTCAAAATGCTATAACTCACAAACTATTGATCCGACAGCTAACAATAACAATTTATACACGCATCTTTTCATGGTTAGACCTAACTAAAAAACATATTGATTTATTTCTAGTAGCGCATCTATGTATCAGACCGAGGACATTTCAATTGACCTGTTACAATGAATAATTGAAAAAGTGTTGACCTTGTATAGAGATATCGATAATCAAAATATATGCATGTATATATCAATTAAGTAGCATGACATGTTCTTAGTAACCTTTTGTCGAGTTTGATATCTGTCGAATTGCTCAAGTAAACTATGATTTTGTACCTGAATATTTTTGAAGACGATTTTTATATTTCTGTGAACGTTATGTAGCTTGTCATGATATCGCATTTGGGCGTTAAAGGTAAATAAATGTCCACCTCGTTTATACAATTGTACAACCGAAGTAAGACCTTGAAATATATATTAAGAACAAATGAACCTTGATACCATAAAATTTGTTATGTTTAAAATTCGTTTTGTGTCACCAGCCGAATTAAGTCCGCACCATAATTAAGAAAATAATATATATTCTATGTGAATTGCAAAGAATTTCATTAAGAGTAGTTCTTTTCCCAGAGCAACCACTTAAAGTGTGCGAAAATTAGTAGTGATTGGGCGGCAAGTCCATGCAGTATTATGAAAGAAAAAGTAGAAAAGCAATTGCAATATTAATTCATTCAATTTGAAGATTTGCCATTCGTGTTTAATATATTGTCACACGCAGAGGAAAGAAATCATTTTTACAATTCTCCAAACAATTTTCGTTCCAAACAGTGCTGTGAATATTTTACGAGTTTTTGTTTCTTGGTCTAATATAAGCTAGCGTCCATTTCAAAGTTTCATATAATATTGTAGAAACACTTATCTGATGCAATTTCTACTAAAAAATACTTATTTTTTATAGTGTCTCTATGAAGCTATTAACAAGTATATTATAAATAATAAATATTATAAAAGTTATAGTTATAATAGAATTTCTTAAGAACACATTTCTTACTTTTTTTTACAAAAACTTAATTGTGTATGATTTTTTGTTTTATTTTGTATTGGTAGTAAATAATCAGTAGTAATTTGAAATTGTCATGTTGATATTGATCAATCAGTTTTTGTTATAATTAATTATGATATAACAAAGACAAATGTGACATAATTCCTTTTTAAGCTCGATTTATTTTGATGTTAATATTTAAATTTACGAAATATTATAATGAATGATTGATCGATCTACTAGTTTTTGATTAGGAACAAGTAGCAACGTTGGTGAACTAAAAATGCCAGTACTAGCATCGGTCGTGGCAACAGACACGACAGAAAAAAGATCAAAACCGTACATATCGGACGACTCCGAGTAAGCATAATGAGGATGAAATTTTGTGTTTACCTGCTTATTATCTCGCTTCATAGAGCTCACCACGTGGGGCAAATCCTATTAGAAACGATTATGACTGACGGACGCATACGGAGTTTGTTTCCAAACAAGTACTGACTTCTGTCATTCATCGTCATGTTTTACTTGAGTCGCTGAATAAGATTTACCTGGGAATATCTTTGCCGGCCGTTGTTAAGCTGTTAGATGACTGACAACTGCCCGCCCGACTAACGAGTCTTTCGCTCGCCTAGCGCCGTTGTGGTTATCCGGATTGTTTGCTTTCTACGGGGTGTTTGTGTCGATATTTTACTACTATTCAATGACATGCAAAGAGGATCATTATATATATATATATATATATATATATATATATATATATATATATTTTTTTTTTATTAATTGCATCTTACATTAAATATGTTTAGAAAATCTTAATTTATAATTTAATCAAGAAACAAAATTCCTGTGGTTTGGTTCGCTTCAATCGTCAGATTTCCTGCGGGTGGTGAAGTAGTTTTATTGCTTCCACGGTGCTATGATTTAGCAATCTTATTTCAGGTTTTAAGGCAAAATCTTGAATAACTTAATGTATCCATTTACATTCCAGGCTCTCACGCAGTTCTTCGTTCTTTACGTAGATATAATCATTGGTAATTGATCGTAGAACTTTGTTTTGGGTACGTTGGATTACTAGTTGGTTTGATGTCTTAGTGCATCCCCATATTTGTACCCCATAGGTCCAAGATAAACCAATTTTTTTAATTATATATATATATATATATATATATATATATATACTTATTTATATAATTATAATTATATATATATATATATATATAATTATATATATATATATATATATATATATATATATAATTATATATATATATATATATATATATATATATATATAATTATATATATATATATATATATATATATATATATATATTATATATATATATAAATATATATATATATATATATATATATATATATATACTCCAACTTCCATTGGAGAAATCCGATTTACAGCTACATCGTACTGGTACGTAATTTACCTCATATTCTGAAGAGAGAAACTCTTGATGTCGGGGTAGCTTCCTTTGGTGCATACCTAATTTGTTCAATTATATTTCTGGTTTGCAGTTCAAGGTCGTATATACTTTTGAGTCTTACATTTAAATTTAATTGTTTCTGCATTATATCTCTAAACGTGTCACAGGTAGTACATTTGTTAGTAAGATTAGACATCTTTGTTTTTTTTTAAGAATAGCCGCATCTAATGTTAACATTAGTAAAGTTTGATAGTTCGCACAAGTTTTCGATTTGTATTTTATTTGACAAGATGCCTTTCGAAATGTAAAAGTCCAGTAGGTCTGGCACTTTATTACTCTCGGTGGGTCAGTAAGTGGGTTCACGCCTCGACTTACAGTTACAATTAGTAATAATTTTTGCTCCTAGAAATTCGTTTCCTTTTCCAGGTGTTATTAATAGTGAACCCCACGTTGTGTATTAATCATTAAAGTGCCTTCTAATAATATAACTTGGGCCTAATTTTAAAAATAAATCTTTGTATTGTTGCTGTGATATTGTGTATCTTAGTGGACAGTATATAACTCCTATATTTATTTCAGCGCCGTTCTATTCAAGGCTAACTATCATAGCTTGTATTTCTTCTTGTTTTATGTCGTCCTATTGGAAAGGCTGTATATTTTCCTTTATTATTAGAGCCGTTCCGCCTCGAGCATATTTACTGGAGTGTACCGTCTTTCTTGTATGCATCATAACCTCGTATTGTAGAAAATAATGAAAATGTTTTACTAAACATATATTATACCAATTCTTTCCAATAAATGCTTTTTAAGTAAATGAAGTTAAGTTACGAAGTTAACCAAGATTTCGCCTTGAAACACGAAAGAAGATTATTAAATCATACTAACGTGGAAGCAAATACAACTGCTGGACAGCGCGCAGGATGTCAGGAGATTGAAGCGAACCAAACCATACGACCTTATATAAAGTGTATACCTTTAGTGTAAACTATAGCTATAAGTTATTATAATTTTATAATTGAGGAATACATATTGATGTATTTTCTCGCACTCTTCTTGCTTGTGAATTAATCCAAGTACAAATGAAATGTAGTAATAAATTGAATTATAATTAAGATTGTACTAAGCGCATCTAATAAAGATGTTATAAAAAAAATATACATTAAACCGGTAACTTTTCAGTCATTATTATTATGACGTAAATATATTATCTCAAAAATATATCGATGGTTATAAATGATCATTGCCCGTTGGTAATTTCTATATATTCACCTACTTTTATCGATATCCTATTCATACCTGTTGGCCGTTTAATTTACAACGGCAATAATTTTAAAAATCTAAAACTGAAAACGACAATAAATTACAGCCCCCGACACGTTCATAATCGCGACTCGTAGATTTGTTGGGCCATAAATAACGTCTATTTACACTGGCGAGAACGTAACGAACACTCGAGTGACAGCCTAATCCATATCCAAATATGTTGATCCGAACTAGCTACCATTCTAAGTCACCTGAATTAAGATAACTCCGCTGTGTAAAGTTTGTTTTCGATACGTTCTCTGTTGATATATTTACATCTGCGTTAATACTTAAAACAAGGTACTTTATTTATGGTGAATCTTATCTGGCCCTGAAGAATATCGATACATGTGCAAACACAAGAAGATTTCTGACGTCGTTCTGTTATTGTTTCCCAGAATTGTTCGGGTGTGGCATTTAGGTGATTATTTTGTGTGAAACAAACGACAAAATGTTATACAATGATAGTATTATATATTGGAATAAAATCGTAATATTTTTTGATAGAAGTAGTTTTTTTTCTTCTCTGTTCTGCGCCTTGGTAATATGTTTCAGAAAAATATGCCACTGCGTTGTTCACCTTATAAACTGTTTGTTTAGTTTTTAATGGGGAGCTTCAATCTGTGGACCCATCTCCCATTCCTCTACACGAATCTGTTGCTTGGACTGATGATGTCGTATTTCTTGAGCCCCACGTGCTGTTGTCCTGATATTTCAATGAGCGCCAATGCCAACTCCGTTTTATGTGGTGCACATCTGTGAACTGAAAGTATACCGACTTATTTCCCGCCTTTCTCTTCACACAGGTCCAGACACCTTTCCCTGCCTTACTCAACAAAAGTCTTGCTCTTAAACCTTCCCAAAACTTTAATATTGCTGTTGCTTGCTGAGTGCCACATGGTTGAATGTCCTATTTCCAAATTGGCTTGATGGTGGATTTGTATACCAATCTAGGTCTAGATGTGCAGATGCGCTTCTGTGATGTTTCCTTTTAGGATGTTTCTTAGAGTGTAAGTATCACGAGTAGACTTGGTTTGATTTACCTTTAGACTCCATTGGTTAAACCATTTCTCAAATTCATTTAAATGACATTAAGGTTGGAACGAAGCTAGTTTTGGGTTGGAAGAAATATTTAGGTCATCATTTTATGTGAAATAAATGACAAAAGGTTATAACATTATTACATATTGGAATAAAATCGTAATATTATTTTGATAAAAATAGTTTATTTAAATGAAACTGGAACCGTTGTTTTGTGTTTGTATTGTATATAGCATCCGCCCTTGCTACTCTACTGTGTAAATTTCCTCGAATATATACTAATATTATTCTTTTTATTTCATTTTTATTCTTCAACTTTATAAATAACGTTCTTTTTGAATACATTGTCAGTTTTTCTATTTGTTATTCGATTTTCATAGTTATTATACAGCCTACTATCCGTTACTTTATGGCTTATTTCTACTTCAATGTAATAAATAAGCAATGTTTTTATAAAAAAAAACATCACTTTAAACAAGGGACAGAGCAGATCAGACTCAAAATAAAAGAAATATTCTGGTTAGTCGGAAGATATTCCCAACCTGACCTAATATCAAGGAGAATGATTTATTACTTCACTATAAAGCCAATTAGGACCTATGAGGTTCAAATATGGGGTTGTATTAAAACATTAAAATAACCAGAAATCCAAAGATGTTATAACAAAGTATTTTTCAAAAAACTACCAATGCCTATCCCTAGATAACAAATAAAGAACTACACCATAACCTCCAAACCAAATGGATTCATAAAGTACAAGATTTTGTTTCAAACATATGGTGAATTTGTTAAATCACAACAACGTTGAATCAGCACAGCTACTGGATGACACACAGAATACAGTAATCAGAATTTTGAAGCCAACCAAACCACAGGCGGTCTATAATGTGTAAGTGTTTAATTTTAACTCTAGCTCAAGTAATTTAATTTTAATTTTGGAAATACATACTGATGTATTTATCTCACACTTGTCCTGCTTGTACATTTTAAGAGAAAAATCTAACAGGTTTATTGAAAAGTCAAAAGATACGTGTATAAATTAGACAGCTATCGGTTAATGAGTTTCTAAATTATAGCAATTATAGCGTCTAGCAACTTTTGTTATTTTGAAAAAAATGGATGAAAAGGAATTTCGCGTTTGATAAAATATTGCATTTTGAAGAGAAAGAAATACAGTTGAAGCAAAAACTTGTCTGGATGCCGAGTTTCTAGATACTGCCCCAGGAAAATCAACCATCAAGGATTGGTATGCAACGCTTAGATGTGGTGAAATGAGCACCGAAGGCAGTGAACGCACTGAATGCTCAAAAAAGGTTGTTACCGACGAAAACATTTAAAAAATGTACAAAATGATTTTGAATCACCATAAATTGAAATTAAATGAAATAACAGACACTATGAAAATATTAACTAAACATGTACATCATATCATTTACGAATATTTGGGTATGAGAAAACTCTGTGCAAAGTGGGTGCCGCGCGAGCTCACTTTTAACCAAAAACAACGACGAGTTGATGATTTAGAGCAGTGCTTGAAGATGATCAAGCGTAATAAACCCGAGTGTATGCATCGATATGTAACATGGCTCCATCATTTCACTCCGAAGTCCAGTCGACAGTCATCCGAGTGGACTACACACGATGAACCCGCTCCAAAGCGTGGGAAAACGCAACAGTCGGCTGGCAAGTTTATGGCGTCTGTATTTTGGGATGCGCATGGAATAAATTTCATTGACTACCTTGGAAAAAGAAGGACTATCAACAGCGACTATTACATAACGTTATTAAACCGTCTGAAGGACGAAATCGCCAAAAAAGGGTCGTATTTGAAGAAAAAGAAAGTGCTGTTTTACCAAGGCAATGCACCGTGTCACAAGTCAGTGAAAACGATGTCAAAAATTCATGAATTGGGCTTCGAATTGCTTCCTCATCGACGGTATTCTCCAGATTTGGCCACCAGCGACTATTTCCTGTTCTCAGATCTCAAAAGAATGCTCGCCGGGAAGTAATGTTCGTCGAATGAAGAGGTGATCGCCGAAACTGGCCTATTTTGGAGCAAAGGACAAATCGTACTACAAAAATGGTATCGAAAAGTTGGAGGGTCGCTATAATCAGTGTATCGCCCTTGAAGGGAATTATATCGAATAAGAAAAAATTTTGTCAAAAAAATGTGCTTTACTATGGTACGCGACCAAACCCTTAGCGCGCACGACCACTCTCTTGCCTTGCCTAGAGGTGTCAAGCCGGGGACTTTTCAGTTGACTTGTTGAAATATTGCATAAGTCAATTCTTAGGCTCATATATACGTATCGTATGGAAATGTGGGGTATTACTAGCAAATACTTCAAAAATTTTTATATGTTGTAGGTAGCGCGGGTGTACTTCTCACAGGGAGTAAATGTTTAACTTTCTTCGCTGCTATTAGAGACGAAAGTACGTACTTTCAACCGAGGTATGAAAAAAAAAAACGTTTACTACTTGATTAATAGACACATAAAATAGATTTTAGAATAATATAAAATAGTAATTAAATTAAGTATTATTACTAGTATTATAGCCTGAGTAATAATAAGTTTTTATATGGGATCAGTTAATGAAACGATCTTCTACATTGCGGAATGCTAAGAGAATAATATTTTTAAAAAATAGGAAATTAAGTTTCGGGAATGTCAATTGTTGGCGGACCTTCTTCCATCTTTCGAGATACTCATCGCGTGACTTCTGCATTTTGAATATTGTATGTTGATTTAGTCCTGTCAGTCAATCTCCTAAGTTTTTGGTACAACGTACGATATTTATATTTTGGTACAACAATACCCAAATCTGCGGTCACACGATTCCAGTAGGCTTCTCTTTCTATTTTGTGTTTTGCCTAACATTATTTGTGTTTCAGTATTTCTTAAAAATTATTAGTATTTCTTGTTTTCTATATTTTACTATCTTCGATATTTTTTTTCTTCTGCTACCCATCTGATATCCAGGGTTGTGTTATATATCAAGCGGGTGGACAAACTTTAGTGGTACATTCAACAATGGTTCCAGATGTTTTAGATTCCGCAAATAGCTCCTGTCGCTATTGTATTCGACTTTTTACGCTTTTCGCTCATTTGCTTTAACTTTATTTTAGCTTGTTTTGGTAAGTGAGTACACAGTTACAATATGGTGTCGTGTTTATTATTTATTATGTATATTGAAAATTTTAAAGCCATTTTGTCATGATATTATAAATTTTAAAACTTATTTTCAGTATTCATTTCACATACTCACAGAACTATAGAAAAAATGTTTACCGGTACACAAAAACAATAAAGCACAGTTTTTAACAGTAAAGCTATGATAAAAAAAATCAATCAAAATTAATTCACAATCTTATGTATTTAGTTGTAAAAAGCATAACTACCTGGTTTTATCTGTGGCGATCTTGGGAAGTAAGATAACGCTTCGAAGGAAACTGTACCAGACTAGAGGGAACGAGTCAGCGCGAATGCCCCGGAGACGTGCACAATGGATGCTGAATGCCAGGGGGTTTGACAACTGACGGCCACATCCTCGTTGTTTTCAAAGACGAGAAACAGGAAAAAAAGGTGTTTCTGTCAATCGGTTAGTTTTCGATGTCCCCGGAGAATTCATCGAGAACAAACGTCAGGTGAATATACTACAAAACACAATCCTTGATATTGTGTACATTTTTAAGTATACATTCTCTTAAGTATATATTTTAAAGATTTACGGTATATCCTCAAAATATCTTAATATGGCTGGAATATTTTTGTTAATTGAGTTAATTATTTTTTAAATTGTTTTAATATAAAATACCTTTGCACTAAAACATTGGTTACTATCTATTCAGTTATTAATAACACAGTGCTACAAAGACATTATGAAAACAAAATCAAATAACATATATTGTTATACTACATAATGTAAAATAAGGTAAAGTTTTTCTTATTACAATTATTTTGATAAATATTATTTAAGAAATATATTATTGGATTAATATATTTCGCTGGGCTTATTGAAAGAGAATTATGCTAGTTTATAAAATATAATGTTGAGAAAAATATAGTTTGAATATTTTAATTTTTAATCCATACTACAGTGTCTTTGAAAAATAACACTTCATAGAAACGTCTTTTACGTAAGTTGTTATAATTGAAAGTTAAATTATTATCCACTATTATCCACTATTATCAAACGGTGTTCAGAAATATAATGTATTAGACATTGAAGATAATTTCTCATCAATGATAATATAATACTTTACCACGATTTGAAAAAAAAGTGAAAATTAAGTGAAAAATAATGATAAATATGTTAAATATGATATGTTAATGTTAATTTAGAGTCATATCTAATTGTGATCGAGTAAACATTTCTCAAAAATATAGCTAAAATATATTTTGGCTGGTTACCTTAAAGCATACTTTGCAAATGTGTTCCATATTTGTTATTCTTTCCTCGC
This sequence comes from Rhynchophorus ferrugineus, assembly GCF_030347505.1. Taxonomy (NCBI): domain Eukaryota; kingdom Metazoa; phylum Arthropoda; class Insecta; order Coleoptera; family Curculionidae; genus Rhynchophorus; species Rhynchophorus ferrugineus. Next base: position 79,184,970 of record NW_027472580.1, on the reverse strand, counting down.
GAATTTAGTGCACAGCAATTTTCGTTACTTTTATTATTAACGTTGCCAACGAGTCCTCTTCATCTTACTTTGTGACTTAGGTCATCGAAGTCAATTAAATGTGCGACGAGCTACCTCACATGCTAACCGCAGTGATGACAGGCGACATACAGAACATTCTGATAGTTATAGAGGTATATCACAATTGCGTTCGAGGGTAACTGGAAATGAAGAGACAATGAATGACTATGGCACAATGCAATCGAGTAATTCTGCAGAAGCAGTGCTCCTGTGAATCGCAAATGGATTATAATTCTAATAAACTAGTTACAGTTGAGGAAATGCCAATCGGTTGTCAATATTGTAAAATTGTAAAATCATTTGGCGAGACGCATATTGTACAAGACAGTTACATGCCCTGTTTCAAGAAATGTTTTTATATAGTAACTTTCAAATTTGTATCAGAGATAAGTTTACCAAAATTTTAAACAATTCTAGATAAAAGGACAAACTTCTCACATTCTAGGAGCACTGCGCACTAGCACACATTGTGCATCTACTAGGTGCAGATAATCAAATCTTACAAATTTAGATATGGGAATAATGGTATTCATAATCAAACAGTGAAAAAGGCTACTGTCTAAGAACTACAAATGCTTCTTCATCAGAATAATGATTTAGTAAAAGTTTCCATAATAGCACTGAATCGATATACGATATTATCAATAGATTTGATAAAATACCTGCTGGTGAGTACGTGATGTGGTTTAATTCACTGACAATCAACGAAGGGTCTATTGTTATTGTCGGAGAAAATTTGCAAAATAGATAGTTCACCGAGTCATTTAGTCCTAGACACAAACGTTAATCATTCCTTATTTAGAATTCCATAAATTGTTTGTCCCATATTGATTTTTTGATAATTAAAGTAAAAAACTTAAATGAAAATTATTAACAAACCTTGTGTTGTTTTTACGCGGAAGAGAGCTTAAATGAACGCGAGTAGCACCAGAATTGGTCAGCATCGAAAAAATCCATGAAATTCTTAAAGGTATCAATGTAAACCGACATATTTGACCTCTTGAAATCGTTATAGAACTAAACATCGACAACAAAATAGTTTTTAGCTAATTATATAAAATTTTACATGCAAAAAAGATCTGTACTTGTGTTCAGACGAATTAAAAATAAAAAAATGGGCCGAGTTTTCTATTTGTAAATGACTGCTGGAATAAAACGAAAATGATCCATTTTTGAAATGAATGGTAAATACTTTTCAAAATAAGTCTTTATAAACAAAAACCTTTGTACGAAAAATTTTATGGATCGAAATGGCCGTTGGAACAAAACGAAATTAGCCCATTTTTGAAATTAATGATTATGGGAAAATAAAAGAGGATCATGTACAATCTTGCTCCGTTTGGCTACTATAAACTAACCTCGAAAGAGACTTGTGAAAATCATTTTATTCAGTTCTTGTCAAGAAATCTCAGTTCTAATTTTTAACGGAATAATGGTTTTACTTTTACCAGAAAAAATGTAAAAATGCATTGATGAAAGCAGAAATTTATGGGTGATTAGTATTTGAGATGTATTTAAACATAATGGTGTTCAAAAACCCTGGTGTTTCTGAAGGTTGCTCTGGATTAAATTTCTCAAAGAAGTGAAAAGAATCTCAATGAATCCGAAATAAAAATTTGAAGTCTGGTGCCAGAAGAAACGTTGTGGAACTCGAAGTTGGAACGATCTGGCCGAAAAATAGGATCTAATGAAGACAATTAGGGCCTTGAGTAGACCTAGCCGGATGCATCTCGTCACTAAGCCTCGCAAATCCTTGTCAAAAGTTTTGGTTAAATTTAAGAGGACCGCTCCAAGCATTTGACGTTATTTAAAAGCATGCTGGAGTTTTTCTACCAAACGATAGGCCTGGTGAACAGCTCAATGTTTTGGGTTGAATCCGAATCAGCTCATATGATATAATGTTGTTTGCACTAGTGAAATCATTTAGACCCTAAATAATTGCTCTTGTGTCAAGTTAGTCATTATATTATGTGTGAAGAACAATTTGTTTAGATAGAGTATGAGTAACTGGAAAGTAATGTTTAATGTTTTGGAGGTGATGATTAAAAAAAATTTTAAGTCATAGAAATATAATAATAATAAACTTTAGGCTGTATCAGTATTCAGTAAAATAAAAGAAAAACCTTGCGGAGCAGGAATTATGAAGATTGTGAAAATTATTACTATGCCAATGATTATAAAATAATTGATAAAATCCATAGAAATATAACATATATAAATATATCATATATATAAAAAGCTATAGGCAGTAGCTATTATTGGAGTTCGTTGGTTATGGAATAGGTATTATGAAGATTATGATGATGATTATTATTATGCGGATGATTATGCATTAAATAATAGAATCCATAGAAAGATAATAACTATAGCAGTAGCTAGATAAAGATTCAGTAAAAGACAAGAACTTGCGGAATAATTAAATGTTTATCCATGAGACATTTTCATGTATCTGGTTGAATAAGAAGGGTCAACACTGTCAGCGCTTAAAACCGAACAAAACCATTATTAAAAAACATTATCATCAACAATTCATTAAAATGAAGTAAGAGTAGGAGAAAAATAGGCCCGATTTGGATATAAGACATAATAATATATTTTATTATCATGACAATGCAGATGCTCAGGCTGAGGGACCATTTCAAAACTATTTAGAAAAAACTTCCATCGTATTACCAAGCCTTGATTACTTGCTACTTGTTCTAAGGTTATATAAAATATCTGAAATATAGGGAAAAGTTGTAGCTAATAATATTTTTATTATTTACATCTTATGTTAAACATGCTTAGCACAATTTTAATTTATTTTATTAATTAGTAATTATTGTATTATTTACCATTGTTCTGTTGTGTTTGTATACACAAACCAGACGACTATGGAATAAATACATCTGTATGTTTCCCAAATTAAAGTAAAATTAGACTATTTAAGCTAAAGTTAAGATTAACACTACATTAGATATACATTATACAAGTTCGTGGTGTGGATTAGTTCGCTTCAATCTTCTGATTTTTTGCATTTTGTCCAACGTATTGCTTCTACGCTGCTGTGGTTTAGTATCCTCATATCATGCTTTAATGCGAAATCTTGGATAACTTCGAAAATCCATTTGATTTCCAGGTCATCGTGTAGTTCTTCGTTGGTTAAGTAATCATAAGCGCCGGTAATTAATCGAAGAACTTTTTATTTGTTCTATTAATTTCACTTTACATTGGATATGCCTAGTACAATCTTTATTCACAAATTAATTTATTACTACTGTTGTGTTGTACTTGTGTTAAAACACAAGCTAGCCGTGTACCGGATTAATATGTTACATCATTATGTGTTTCCCAATTTAGAATAAAACTAATCTACTTAAGCCAAAGTGAAAAATACACTTATACACAAAACAAGTTCATGTGGTTTGGTTCGCTTCAATCGTCTGACTTCTTGTGTATTGTCCAGTAGCTGTATTGCTTCCACGTCGCTGTGATTTTAGCAAAAATGTTTTAGAGCGAAACCTTGGATCACTTCGTGTATCCATTTGATTCCGAAATCATCTAGCAGCTCTTTGTTTGTTACGTAGCGATAAGCGTTGGTAATTAATCGTAGAACTTTGTTTTGGGTGTCTTGGATTAGTAGTTGGTTTGACATTTTAATGCAACCCCATATTTGCACCCCACTGGTCCGAATAGACTTTATCATTGACTGATAAACCAATCTCTTTGTTTTTACATCAAGTTAAGAGTATCTTCCGACTAACCAGTATAGTTGCATGACTTTGAGTCTAATTTGGTCTGCCTTTTATCTCACATGATGTTTCCGGTTTAACCTACCATCGAAATATATTCCGAGCTATTTAGCTGATTCTGCTTGAGGTTTTTTTCAAGTTCTTGTCAGTTCGCATCAACGCAAAATTAACATGGACAGACTTGGAACTATTAAGCTGTATTTTCCATGCTTTATTCCATTTGTAGATTTTGTTGACCGCTTCTTGTACTTCTACTAATTGTACTTGTGCTGTAGCCTTAGGAAGAGACACATCTTTTGCGATTATAACTGTGTCGTCTGCAAATGTTCCAAGTACTGTTTCATTTGTTGTAGAGATATCAGCAGTATAGAGCAGATATACAAATGGTGCCAAGACACTAGCTTCTGGAGCTCCAGCCGAAATAGATTTACATGTTGGGAACTCCCGTTCATGCGAGACTACATTTTCTATCGATAAGATATGATTCCATCAGTCGACAGTAAATCCGCGGTAATAATTTGCTCAATTTGTAGATTAATCACAAATGCCATACCCGATCAAAAGCTTGTGAGACATCTAGGAAAATTGCAGAGCAATATTTCTTTTCTTCGAATGCCTTTTCAACAACTGCTGTTACTGAGGGTAGCAGCGAAATAGACTTGTAAGGTTCAACTTGTTCTGCCGGTTTGTCAGGTTTTTTAAGCATAATCATTCGAGCAACCTTAAGACATTCCGGAATATGGTTCAGTCTTAAAAAGGCATTGAATACAAGGCAAGATCATTGCTTTTCGTGGCAGCTCTTTTAATAACTCAGGTGAAACAACTCCAGGAGCCTTTTTAGGATTGAGGTTGTTGTCAATTTCTGTGGCAACTTCCATTGGAGAAATCAGATTCATTGGACTGACAAACAGGATCTCTATCTATTGTAGATTCTATATCATTCGGTTGAAATACGTTAGCTAAATGTTCAGCGAATATTTCAACTTTTTCATCGTTACGTCGAACCCATTCATTTTGTTCATTCTTAACATTCTTAATTAATGATTCATTTCGTTTTGCTTTCTAATCAAACTAATATTCGTCTGCTACCGGGCTTAATTCACTTACATTGTTCTCGAATTATAATTAAATGATAAACCAAACTTTTTGGTATTGTATAAAACTGGGAATATCTTCGAACTAACCAGTACAGTTTTTAGATTTTGAATCCGATCTGCTTTGCTTTTTGTCTAGCGTAATCCAATCTACAATGTGCAATGTGCAATGTGTTAGTTTACAATGTGCAGTACTTTTATGTGATTAATGTATGTAATGTAACGAGGATCAAAAAAAAACAGCTAAACTGTTACATAAATCCAATATGTGTTTTATTTCTCTATTTACTTATTATTATTTGGCACTATTGATTAATTAATTTATTAATAAGCAACTGAGGTGGCCGCTATATATTAAATAATCACTGTTAGAATTGCTTATCGCTTAAAAAAAAGCATCGGTCTTAGTCAGAAATAAGTGTGGAGCCGGCAAAGTAATAGAACCGAACAGAGATACAAGACAATAAGCCCGAGAGAATTGCCAATAGGTAATCCCCGAGACGGACAAGAAGGTGACCCTCTAACCCCTTCCGATCCGCTATGTCGGTTGTCTTTTCGGTTGATTAATGGCGGCCGGCCAGCTAATAACACGGATATTTCGGACAGACGGATGGACAGACGGCCGGACTACGCCGGTACACTATTCGATTTTTATCGCTTTTTGATCTAATTAAATTAAGAGCCGAGCCGAACGGGGGAATCCGCGGGGTTCCAACTCGGAATACGCGGTTCGCATACCGTTCGATCGGTACGTTTTGGGAACTGAATTTTCGGAATGAGCGGTATCTGTCCTTACGGTTCAGGCTCACCGGTCGGATCCCGCCTTTGATTTCGTGTGAACATCTTGTAGATGTCGCTTGGCGCGTTCCCGTTCATCCACGTTGATTTTCAGGCGTTTATTGGTTCCTATTGTTGTTTTATTTTGGTTTGTCACATGTTAATTGGCGATAAAACAATCTGGTCTTTATCTACAGGCCCATAAATTATTTTTAAGGAACTTTTTAACATGAGACTTTAGAGTAAAAAATCGGTACGACATATTTTAACCGATTCCATATTGGAAAAACGATGTATCTGAGGTTATCAATGAATCGACGTATTGTTTGGTATCCTTATAAGGAATAAAGTGTTGTTCAGACATATCAGGACTCATATATCGAAATATTTAGTAATCAGAAGGAGTAAGATCTGGAGGATACGACGGATAGGGTAGCACTTTTCATCATCAGCGCAATCATACGATGCAAAAAGAACCTTTCTGATTTTGTAGTGGAAGCAGTATTTCATGCATGTACAAACGCATTGTAGCCTCTTTTGGCTTTAATTCATACGGCACAAAAAATCCAGGCTTTTGGATCATACCTATGTTATTCGAAAGATTGGATATAGTTTTCCGTTTTACTCCCAAGAGTTCCTCATATTCGTCTTACATGAACACTGACATGAATTGAAATGCATAGTAAAATAAAATTATTTAGCAAAAATCGCAGCTATAACTATTCAGTCTACATTAGGATCTCCAAAGAAAATCAACAGAAAAACTCTAAATAATTTTTAAGAAAATGTACAAATGTATTTATTCGGTTCATTGGCCATTTAATTATGTACTTCTTGTCCATCCTTTAGGTAATTTATGGATGCCATCTCAAAAAAAATGTCATTTGAGCAAAATAATTAATCGAACCATTTTTTAATTTCTTTGAAATAAATGTTGCTCTGCAAGCGCGTGTTCCATTAATGCCAGAAGTTGACAGTCAAACTAGACAAGGTCTGAAGAGTGCGACGGGTGCGATAATGTGTTCTATTTCAACGGTTCCTTAATCGGTTTTCCTTTATGAGGCCGGTTTCCTATATGATCGTACTGAAAAATCAGCTTACCATACTTTCAGGTCCATTCTGGAAGTTTTTCTATCAATGTATGGTTCAAATTGATTATATGTCCCAGACATTTGAAAGATGGCGGAAATTGTAATGATCCCAAAACCTGGGAAGTCACCAAACAAAATAAAATCCTATAGACCTATATCACTGCTGCCAGTAATATCTAAGGTTTTTGAAAAACTCCTATTGAAAAGAATAAAACCGACCATAGAGAGAAAAAACGTAATACCAACACACCAGTTTGTGTTTATTAAGAACAATTGACTTGGACCACAGAATAACAGATTTTATTGAAAAAGTTTACGAAAGTCAAAATGTATGCTCAGCTGTATTCTTAGATGTAGCACAAGCCTTCGATAAGGTTTAGCATGAAGGCCTTGTTCATAAACTACTGAAAATGCTACCAGAATAACACACCGAAATATTAAAATCATACATTACGACCAGAATATTTAGAGTCAAACAAGAAGAATCTTACTTTATATTAAAAGAAGCTAAAGCAGGTGTACCACAAAGAAGTGTACTGGGACCAATGCTTTATCTACTTTACACTTGTGATATACCACAAATGGAAAGTATCACGATGGCTACATTTGCTGATGATACTGCGATTATAGCTGTCGGGGCAATAGTGAAGAAGCCTCACGAACATTACAACAGGCAAATAACAATATAAATAATTGGACACAAGTTTCGAAAATAAGAATTAATGAAAGTAAATCTGTACATGGGCAGTTTACCTATAAATAGACCATACAAGCACCAATAACATTAAATAATACTATAATTTCATATAGCAACAACGCTAAATATCTCGGAATGAATCTCGATGCAAAACTCCGCTGGAAGGAACATATAAAGAAGAAAAGAAAAGAACTGGAAATGAAATATAGGAAAATGTAGTGGCTAATTGGAAGGAAATCACAATTATAAGTACATAATAAATTGCATTATATAAGCAAATATTGCAACCTATATGGGCATACGGAGTTCAATTATGGGGATGTTCTGCAAAGAGTAACAAAAATGAAATACGAATTTTTCAAAACAAAGTCCCGAGAGGTATTGTGGGTGCATCCTAATAACTATAGGACTGATTACCTACATCGAGACCTTCAGATACCCATGGTCAGTCAAGAAATCAAGAGAGTTGCAAGGGGGCATGAGGAAAGAGTCCATTCTCATACGAATGTTGAAATATTGCAACTTTTGGATACCACCAGAACAGGACACAGACTCAAAAGAATCAAACCATCTGATCTTGTGTAGTGTTGTGTAGTAAGGTGCATATATTAAAAACTTCAGCAGTGACATGTATAAACATTATTTCACCAGAGACAGAGTTAGGGCCGATGGGTCCTTCTAGTTATATACCTAGATTTAAGTTAGCATAAAGATAAATTGTAGGTTAGACGGAAACGACTAGTAACAATGTATTAATTGAATTATAATTAAAAAAATTGATTATTTGTTCTCAATAGCGCTCACTTTTAACGGTTTCACAAGGTTTCAACAGTTCGTCATATACCACGCCACTCTGGTTCCACCAAACACAGAGCATTGTATTGCGATAAAAACGATTTGGTTTTGGAATCGCTCGGTAAGCTTCGCCAGGTGAAAATCATAGTTTTGCACTTACGGTTTCTTCTCCCATCACTACTTGATGCATAAATAACTTCCGGTCATACCTTTGAAGCAACAGTTAACGATTTGTTCGAGTTTCCATGTGGCTATCATTCAACTGATGTGGCACCTGTATTTCCACCTTTTCAATTTTCCTCATTGCTCCTAATCGGTGGCTAATCATTTCTTGGGGCCACATTTAATCTTCCGTCCAATAACTCTTGCAGTTTCGCTTCATCAAAATTTCTCGTTCTATCAGAACTTTCACATCGAAATCACCACTTTTGAATTTCTGAAACCACACTTTGCGTGTTTTTAAGGTTAGAGCACGCTCACCGTAAGTTTCTATCAGCAAGCTATGACTTTCAGCAGGTTTTGTCTTTCGAATAAATAACAAAAGTAATGCATGTCGCAAATGCGCGTTTTCAGGCATGAAACTTAACATGTTCTAATCGATATAAATCAATGGCGCTGATACTTTCACAAAATATCACATGTGTAGTTTTGAAGTTTGATGCCAGTAGAATAAAATGGCATATGTACCAAATCATTTAAGCGTCACTATGTTAAAAATCTATCTGTTTTAAATAATAGTCAATTTATATGTTAGAAGAAACGGTAATGATTTTCCGACAAGTCTGATATATAAAACAGTAAGTCTTTTACCATAGATCGTTTTCCATAAAGACAGGCCTATCTATGCTTTCAATTTCAGGAACCAGACAATACAATATCAAAATATTTATCAATAAATAATGTAAGTAAAATTGTATATGTGGATGAAAAAGTCGATATAAATTCAAAGGGAGATAATGACATACATAGAAAGAAATAATTAGAAACTAATTTGATATTTACCATACAAAGCGATGAGTTTCAATTGTACAATACCAATTTGTAAGCAAGCTTCATAGTTTGTTGGCATAGAGTCAACATTTGTAGAGTTATGGATGTGGGTGCTTACTTTGAAATGCCAATGAAGTATCTGTATACTCAGTAGTTCTTATTCTTTTATTTACCCTAAAAATAATGAAATAGTACTGGAAAACATTATTACAATTATTGGTATACTTGGATACACTTGGATGCGCAGAAGGTCTACAGAAAAATCTTTCTGCGAATACCGTAATAGCAGAGACAGTAACAGGTCAATTGAAATGTCCCCGGCCTGACACATAGATAGCACTAGTAGAATTAAATCCATATGTTTTTTAGTTAGCCCTAACCCTCAAAAGAGGCATGTATAAATTTGACAGCTGTCGGATCGTTAGTTTGTGAATTACAGCGTTTTGAGTGAAGCAACTTTTGTTAATGTGAAAAAAAATGGATAGAAAGGAATTTGGCGGGTTGATAAAATATTGCTTTTTGAAAGGAAAAACATAGTTGAAACAAAACTTGGCTTGATGCCAGGTTTCCGGACACTACCCTAGGAAAATTAACCATCAAGGATTGGTATGCTAAGTTTAGACGTGGTGAGCACCAAAGACGCTGAACGCAGTGCCCAAAAGGGGTTACCGAAGAAATCATTAAAAAATCCACAAAATGATTTTGAATGACTGCAAATTGGAACTGAATGAAATGGCAGAGCCTCTAAAGTACCAACTGAATTTGTACATCATATCATTCACGAATATTTGGGTGTGAGAAAGCTCTGTGTAAAGTGGGTGTCGCGCGAGCTCACTTTTGACCAAAAACAACGACGAGTTGATGATTCGGAGCAGTGTTTGAAGATGACTAAGCTTAATAAACCCGAGTTCTTTCGTCGATATATGACAATAAATGAAACACCGCCCCATCATTTCACTTCAAAGTCCAATCGACAGTCATCCGAGTGGACTGCACACGACGAATCCGCTGCAAAGCGTGGGAAAACACAGCAGTCCGTGAGCAAGGTTATGGCGTCTGTATTTTGGGATGTGCAAGGAATAATTTTGATTGACTACCATGTAAAGGACCAGCAACAGCGACTATTACAAAGCATTATTGGATCGTTTGAAGGACGATATCGCCGAAAAACGGCCGCCTTTCTTATCTTTTTGAAGAAAAAGGAAATGCTGCTTCACCAAGACAATGTACCATATCAAAAATCCATGAATTGGTCTTCGAATTACTTCCTCATCTACCCTATTCTCTAGATCTGGCCCCCAGCCACTATTTCCTGTTCTCAGATCTCAAAGGAATCTTCGCTGGGTAGACATTTTTGTCGAATGAAGAGGTGATCGATGAAATTGATGCCTAATTTGGAGCAAAGGACAAATCCAGGACAAATAGAGGGTCGCTATAATCAGTGTATCACCCTTGAAGGGAATTATATTGAATAAAAAGAACTAATTTTGCAAAAAAAATGTGTTTTACTATGATAAGCCGAGGATTTTTCAATTGACCTGTTATTTTTTAAATAAATTCTGGGAAACTTTTTTTTATCATAAATTCAGTGTGCTTACAAATTATGTATTTTAAGTCGTGTCTTAGCGTTATCAATGAGTCATTATGGATTTTACAAATATATATTAAATTGTTATGAAAACGCTCTAACAAATGTCTAATTTTATCACTTGACGGATTCCTAAAGCAAAATCAGCTAAATACTCAGGTAGGCATCCATTTTGATGGTAAGTTTAAAAGTAGATCACAATCAAAATATAACAAATGTACTAATCAAGGTGAGGGTATATTTCCACTAATCAGTGGAAATATACCCTCACCTTGACCTGAAATCAAAGAGATTGATTTATCTGTCAATCATTATACAAATTTTGAGCTCTGATGTGCAAATAAGGAGTTGCAGTAAAGAATCTAACAAACTGGTAATTCAACGCAGCAAAAACAAAATTTTATGAATACTTAGTAATATTTATTGTTATGTAACCAACGAAGATCCGCACGATGACCTCGAAATCAAATGGATTTACGAAGTTATCCAATATTTCGCATTAAAGCATGAAATAGCGTTACTAAACCACAATATCATGGAAATAATACACTGCAAACTAAGCGAACGAAACCACACGAACTTGTATAATGTATAAGTGTTACTCGTAACTTTAGCTTAAGTAGCTTAAATATATTTTAATTTGGGAAACACATACTGATATATTTATTACGGCTCGTCTTGGTTGTATATTGATTCAGGTACAACTGAGCAGTAATAATAAAATAATTTGTAAATCAAGATTGCAGTTATCTAATGTAAGATGTAATTAATTTAATATATATAAACGCTTCATTATTTTAACATCCATTGATGATTGTCTAGTGATATGGTTGTCTTCAGATTCCATAGTAATAGCGTGAATACTATTTTCGCTGAAAAGCTCTATTACTTCACAAAGGCAGAATATAACCTTCTATATCTATTGCAAATTCGATAATTTTAAAAGAAACATATGAAAACGTGAAACTAATTTTAGACTTAATTAAATACAAGTAATACAACTGAAAAGTTTGTTCTGATTTTAAAGATGTTGCTGTTTTGCTTGGGCTACAAGGAGTTTCAAGAAATATTGTTGTTTTCTCTGTTTGTAGGACAGTAGAGACACAAAACACAACTATGAAGTTAAAAATTGGCAATAAGAAGTAACTTTGTTTGTGCTTAGTCAAACGTTAAACAACCTCTTATTCCACAAATAATGTGATTTTTCAACTCTTTTCCACATATAAAGCTTGCTTAAAGGCCATGGAAAAACTGGTAAAGTATTGTTATGTTTGAATACTGTTTCCTGTAAATTAAGTGACGCTAAATTAAAAAAGCTATATCTGTTGTCCCGCGAAAGAGTTATGGAAAGGGTTTTTAGTGAAATATTTGTTACAAAAATTTAAAACAATGAGGTGCATACTGTGTTTAAAAATACATTTCCTGCATTTCCATTTTGAATAGTAGTATAAATAAATAAATATGATTGAAAATTTTCATTCTGACTTTATTTATTTATATTATTTTAAATACGTTTGGGTTTTTGTATTCAGCAGGTAAATTTTGGCAAAAAAATCCGTTTTATCTATGATCCCGAACGAACAATTCGGTTTCCGTGCGAAACACTCAAGCCTTCATCAAGCTGCTCGCATCGTAGTAACCGTCCACCATCTTTTTAGATATTTCCAAAGCTTTCGATCAAGTATAGCACCACGGTGTAATATTCAAAGCGAAACGACTTGGTCTACCGAATGACCTAATCTCAGTCAATTCAATTGAGGATCGGTGCCAGTCTCCTCTCGAAAACAGATTTCTGCAGGAATCCCGCAAGGTGATCCACTAGCCCTTGATTTATTCAGCCTTTACATGGCTGATTTCCCACTTCACACAACATTTTATGCAGATGATACAGCATTCTCTACAAGTCCCGACGCCATCCGCGACGGACTTCAAGTCCAACTGAATCAGGAGATTGCGTTGTATAAATTCCGGCGGCTACAGATAAACGCGATCAAAATGCAAGTTGTTCTGTTCCACTTCAAAAAATAGTTCTGCGCCTATCGCCTCCAAATCGATAAAGTTCGACCGTAGGTTCCAATGGTCCTTTTAAATCCAGCACGCTATCTGAAAAGGCAATGGCCTGTACAGTCTACTCCTCCCACTCGTCTGCAGAAAAAGTAAACTCCCAATCCCCTAGAAAGCCACTCTGTATAAAATGCTAGTCCGTCGAGTCTGCCTCTACGTAGCACAGGTGTGGTACAGGTACGTCTCTGAGAGACAACTTGAAGTGTTTTAATAAAAAAAAGTCTGCGCATTGCTCAATGCCCCATGGTTTATGAGGAACTTCAACACTCACCTCGAATCAAGCATCCCGTTCGTGAAGAGTTTCACTAACGTGCTGAGTGTAAGTTTCTCCCTAGGCGGCTTAGAACACGACAACATCTTGATAAAATCCCTACCCATCCACAGAGCTCGGTAGATAACTAACTACGACAATCCGAGTCGTAACCCACGGTCTATGTCGCCTTCACTATCCCAAACCCGAAGCGACATCAGTAAAAGAACATTTGGTTCTAGCTGGTCGTTCTGGAATAAGAAAAAAATTGTTGAACGTCAAAACTATTTTCAGTGGTTACATAGTACATCGAAATTGAATAAAAACAAACCCTTTAACGTATAAACCCCATCAATATGTTAAAAGGTATGACAACTTCCTGCACGACAAAGCTTGACCACGGGTGGTAAAAATCGTCATATCTGCCCGAAGAATGGTGTAAAGTTGTAGCTAATGACCAACAATTCTTCAGATAAAAGCGGACTAAATCTTCATAAAAAATACTTTAAACGATATAGTAACGAAAACTGTCTGCTAAATATTGTCGAACACGATGAAAGATACAATAACTTCATCCTAATAATTCATCCCCTATAATTTTTTCAACGACTAAAACCAGTAATGTGAACGTTACGATATCGACTTTAAATTGGCGACTAATTAAACCGTAACGTCTAAATGCCGTGGTTAAGTCGACGGATGTTCGACGTCGTGTTCGGGATGTTAAAGGGGTGAGGGCGTGCGGGTAGAATCGCTCATAATCAGGCAGGCGAATTAATGAACTTAAGCCGAAGCGTCCCGAAACCTCGACGACCGCTAATTTAACGGTTATGTGACGAGTTAATTGATCAGGAAAATTAATGACGGCGCAGGAGATTTTTGATTATATATGGCCTCTCCGTAAACAATACAATTTGTCAGAAAGTAATGAACAATATAAATAAGTATTAAGTATCAATGTTTTTCAAAAATAATGTTTAATAATATTTAAATTTATGTTTAGGTGTTTGAATATACTGTGATCATATTTTTATGTTAAAAAAGGTATTTATTGAGAAAAGCTGTTGTAATATATATTATATAAAAAAAATTTCCATCACTTTTTAAAAGTCTTCCTTCCTAGAAATATGGTCATACCAGGTCGAAAAAGCGTTTGGCAGTAATCCAGTTATTGGTCAATTTTCTCACATCAGCATTTCGAAACCATAAGATATCCAACGTACGGTTCACTAAACTGAAGCAGTAATAATCAAAATTTCTGGTAAATATTCTGAATGCAGCAGAACTTCCTACTTGAGCTAAAATAGTGTTTTTCCTTCATAAATCTTGCAACATATCGCGGAATGTTGTCATGTAAAACTACAGGATAATTTTGCGCCCATTGATCGCAATTAATTGCCTTTCTTGAAACAATACAATCAATTTATTTAATTGACGTTGGTAGACTTTTGCAGTAACAGTTTATTTCAGTTTTAGTAACTCGTAATACACTAAATCTTGCTGATATTACCTAGTGCTCAACAAGATTTTATTGCTCAGTATATGTGCCAAAACTTGCAGGTTATATTTGGGTGCATTATACGCTTTATTCTGAGATAGTTGAAACAAGTGATTGATCAAATGATCTCTCGATTATTGTTTGTTTCACGAGCGACAGTACCCATGGAAATAACGCTATGTGATATAAAACATCACGAAGAGGAAAAGTGCGAAGCCCAAGGTTAACTTACAGAGACAGGAGAACATTAAAAAGGATTGTGGTTAAACAATATAAAATTACCACTGCAAAGTGACAGCTGGGCTCAACACTCACTTGAGTAACACCGTTTCGTCAAAAACAGTACGTCGAGAGCTTCACAAAGCTACCGTTCAATGAAGGGCAGTGATTACGAAATGCTTTATAATATATGAAGCTAATAACAAAATCGCCAAAGAAGTGCAAATCGGTTATAAAAACTGGACACTTGATAGTAGAATGATAGGAAATATCGTGTTACTTAACTCGTCCTTTCATACACATCTATTACTTATAATTAACTAGCGACCCGCCCCGGCTTCGCAGGGGTGCAATGCTGATACTAAATTAAATACACTACAGAAAAAATATGAACGTTGTATATAAAAACATAGCGGCCCGCTCCGACTTTGCACGGGCATAAAATATATGCCTATGTCACTCAATGAAAACATGATTAAAATCGATCCAGTATTTTTGGTTCATTCATTACTGCCCTTGGCCTGCACGCATTAAATTTGGAGTAAAACAATTCCTCTTCCCCTATACTTACTATGAAGATTTCCTGCTCTCTTTGGAATATCTAAATTCATACAATTTTTATTACATTACACATTTTTAAACGCAAATTTTAAATTTATAATATATCCGAAAATATTTGTTTAATTTACATGCTGTAAGGAACCATATTGATCTATATTAATTGCACACTGTATTTAAGGTACTTAATTCGATAAGGATTAATGCCGTATTGCTTAAAATAGCTTCGTAAATAAGCCATTTTCTCACGTAAAAAGTAAACAATAAAAATGGTTAATGTGGGTTATCCCTAAAAGATAAACATATACCATCGCGGACTTTTTTGTAGACCTTTTTATGGTGTACAATACTGTAGTACATTAATTTGATCTAACTCGTAGGGTTAGGCAGCGTTTTTGCTAATTGCTAAATAAGCCTAAAAAAATAGGTTAATTTACGACATCACGTTAGAAACCTCTAAAATTAGCAATGTTGCCTTAGTATATTATGCATGTATTATACATATAAACCTTCCTCTTGAATCACTCTATCTACTGAAAAAAACCGCATCAAAATCCGTTGCGTAGTTTTAAAGATTTAAGCGCACATAGGGATATAGGGACAGAAAAGGCGACTTTGTTTTATACTATGTAGTGATATCTCGACATCCTCACTGACAAATAATACATAGACACTCATACTAGAGACTCAGTCAGTTTGAGGAACATCAGAATATCATCAGATTTCTTCATTGGTCACGACAATAACCAAACTTGGACATAATTTAAACGCTAAGGGAAGTTTTAGAACCAAGAGTGAGGAGTAGATTTCTATCTTCAACGTCATTGGAGGAATTGGTGGACGTTTTGGTACAACATATTAATTCTATAATCCTTCTTATTCTTCATATTCTTCATTCAGTGAACTACCAGACCACAAATATTTCTGGTTTTCAATTTGTGTTATTGATACACATATTTCCTTTTCCTAAACATTGCATACGAACCCACGTATAAAAAATATCCCGTGACATTTTCATCAAGAAATTCACTCTAGTCTATACGCAGATTATGTCGCCTTCTCCACCCGTCTCTTTAGCCAAGGAGCAGTCTTTCCCCCTCGACGTGAGCGACTTAATTTAATAAAAAAGGCAAATTGAGTAGCGGTGTGTGTGTGTATTATGTGGAGACCTCGCTACTAAGAAGCTTTTTAGCTTCCATTATTCCACTTCGTCGTCAACGCGATGGGTGGGCTGATGGCGGGAGGGTGTTGGGGATCTGTCGAAGTCGGTGATAAATATGTATGGAAAATTAAGGAAAACGCAGCTTTGCTTCCGGTTTACCAAATACGCGCCTTTTCGTTGATATGTGATAAGTAATATAATACTAATACATTATAAATTAGAAAATCATTTAAAAAAATAGGTTAATACACACTATGAAACATTACATATTGCACAAATAAAGAGCTAAATAATCAGCTGAATGAATATAGAATGTTTGACTAACTATATTATACAGTTAGCTAATTAAAAAAAAATACAATAACTCTAATAAAGGTAAGTTATTTTTTTAGTATTGTTCAATATATTCCTTAAATTATTCTTTTAGAATCTGCTCGAATACCTCGGCATCCATCTTGATGGCAGGTTAAATTGGAAATTGTAAGACAAAATGCAGAATGGAGCAGACTCAAAATCCAGCAACAACATCATGTTAGAAAAAATGCGAAGCAGATCAGACTAAAGATCAAGCAACTTCTCTTCTTCTCCGAAAGTTCTGTTTATTTGGAAAATATTATTAACTTGACCTAAAATCGAATAAATTATGGAGGATTATTCGAACTACGGGGTGCAGATTTCAGGTTACCATAAAAAATCATACCAATTAGTAATCCAGTTCTCCCAAAAAAAAGTTCTACGATTAATTACCAATGCTTATCGCTACAAAACCAAACAACAGCTATACGATGATTTCGAAATCAAATATATTTGCGAAATTATTATTATATTATTATTATTATTTAATTAATACATTGTTACTAGTCGTTTCCGTCTAACCTACAATTTGTCTTTATGATAACTTAAATCTAAATATATAACTAGGAGAACCAATCGGCCCTATCTCAGTCTCTGGTGAAATAATGTTTATACATTATACTGCTGAATTTTTTAATATATGCACCTCACTACACAACACTACACAATATCAGATGGTGTGATTCTCAGTCTGGTGAGACTCAAAGTCTGTGTCCTGTTTTGGTGGTATCCAAAAGTTGCAATATTTCAATATTCGTATGAGAATGGAGTCTTTCCTCATGCCCTCTTGCAATTCTCTTGATTTCTTGACTGACTGTGAGTATCTGAAGGTCTCGATGTAGGTAATCAGTCCTATAGTATTTGGGTGCACCCACAATACCTCTCAGGACTTTGGAAATTTTGTATTTTATTTATGTAACTCTTTGTAGAACATCCCCATAATTCAACTCCGTATGTCCATATAGGTTTCAGTATTTGCTTATATAATAGCAATTTATTATGTACTGATAATTGTGATTTTCTTCCAATTAGCCAGTACATTTTCCTATATTTCAATTCCGGTTCTTTTCTTTTCTTCTTTATATGTTCCTTCCAGCGGAGTTTTGCATCGAGATTCATTCCGTGATATTTAGCGTTGTTGCTATATGGAATGATTATTTTATGTATTATTAAATGTATTTTATGTATTATTAGTATTATTTAATTTTATTGGTGCTTGTACGGTTTGTTTAT
Source organism: Rhynchophorus ferrugineus (assembly GCF_030347505.1). NCBI lineage: Eukaryota > Metazoa > Arthropoda > Insecta > Coleoptera > Curculionidae > Rhynchophorus > Rhynchophorus ferrugineus. Next base: position 79,166,809 of record NW_027472580.1, on the reverse strand, counting down.
AGGTGAACTGCACATGTACAGATTTACTTTTATTAATTCTTATTTTCAAAGCTTGTGTCCAATTATTTACCTATTGTAATTTTCGGGAGGCTTCTTCATTATTATTGCCGATAACTATAATCGCAGGATCATCAGCAAATGTAGCCATCGTAATATTTTCCATTTGTGGTATCACAAGTGTAGAGTAGATAAAGCTTTGGTACACCTCCTTGTGGTATACCTGCTTTAGCTTCTTTTATTGTAAAGTAAGCTTCTTCTTATTTGACTCTAAACATTCTGGTTGTAATGTATGATTTTAATAGTCCGGTGTGTTGTTTTGGTAGCAAATCTGTAGCTTATGAACAAGGCCTTTATGCCAAACCTTTCAATAACCTCTGTTATTCTGTGGACCTGCTCAGTTGTTGAGTGCTTGTTAATAAACCCAAACTGGTTTTTTCTTTCTATAATCGGTTTTATTCTTTTTTCGAGTATTTTTATTTGAGTTTTTCAAAAACCTTACATATTACTGGCAGCAGTGATATAGGTCTACAGGCTTTATTTCGTTTGCATATTTGCCAAATGATCCAATATTTCGCAGCCCAAAGTCACACCAACGTGGAAAAAATACAGTTACTGGACAACACGCAGGAAAACAGAAAATGAAATCGTATGAAAGCTCCCAAACTTGTACAGTATATAAGTGTTACCAGTAACTCTAGCTTAAGTAACAGAAGAATAGTAATTAATTTGTAAATTAAGGCTATAGTAAGCATATTAATATATGATATAATTAATTTAAAAAAATATTTTTAATATTTGTAATATTTTAATATTTTTATTGATATATTGATGATTATATCTAGCATTTGCCTTATAACGTAAAATGGTTTGATTTGGTTTAATAAATTGGTTATTTTCAAAATAATAGTTAATCATGTTGATTAAATACCTTTGAAAGGGAAAATTTCCTTAAGGGAAACCTTATCACTTAGACACAAATGACGTGCGTAATAGCACTCGCACAGTCAGAAAACATTAGAACAGTTCTTGAAATCATGTTGGCTGATCGCACATTCAAGCTGCTTGAGATAGTAAAGGAGTTGAGGATACCTGTAATATGGGTATTCCACGTTTTCTTGCAACAACGCATTGACGATTTTTATAGCTTTTTGAAGCTATTTAAGCGAGACAAACAGGATATTTTATATCAGTACAATACCGTGGATGGAACATCGATTAGTTCTCTACATGTCAATCAACAAGATCGAATGAGTGGAAAGTAGCCAGTGAAAGACGTCCAAATCGACCAAAATTCTATATTTAACCGGCAATAATTGAATATCCCTGTATCACGCCTCTAAAAAACTATTTCAGCGCAATAACGACATAGGGTGTTACCCAAATTGAGAATGTGATCCAAATCATAATATGCCCTGAAAGAATGTCAGTGCACCCGAAATCACTGGCTAAACAGTTAAATTTATAGTGTGCTAGCGAAGTGCGTAGATTAAAAAGTGTGTAAACATACAACATAACAATATATATATATATATATATATATATATATATATATATATATATATATATATATATATATATATATATATATATACATTTATGACATTTATGGACAAACATTTATGTTTCATCAAGGTAATGCACCATATTACAAGTCGATGAAAACCATAGTTAAATTGATCTATGAATTTCCATCATCTGATTCCGATAACTACTGGCCCATTACAACTAAAGAGCTTGTTCCAGAATCGTCCTGCGGAAAAGGCATACAAAATAACATAGAGTCCGGACGAAAATATCACTCTTGAAGAATATCTTAATGAATAAAGCCTCATTTTGCTTAAGAGCAGTTATTTTCTTAATTAGGATTTCTTACATTAGATATGTTATATAATTGATGAGTTATATACGATATATGATATAGGGAGAGAGAAAAAATATCGATATATCGTTATATCGATAACATATATTATGAAAAAATATCGGTATTTATTTATCCAACACCCTTAATATGATCTATTTACGCTACGAAATTATGTTACAATACGATTTTGCATGGTGTAAAAATAGGTTAATGAAATGAAGATGAAATGTATGAAAATATATATCAAAAAAATAAGTAAGAGAGTATTTAATATTATTTATTATACTATTATTTTATCACCATTTTTCACGTATAGCATTTAACTGAGCAATACCATTTTTTCGAAAGGTTTTCGAAAATAAACCATGATTTCATCAACGATGTTAGAAATATCTAATAGTGTGCATTCGTTTTTAGAATAATCTACAGGTCTCTTAGTTAAATATTAAAAATTTTTTTTTAAATACTAATTTAATAAAGTTTATTTCGGTCTTTCTAAACATCAGGATTTTTAATTTTTATATACAAAACTGCTGATTTACTGACTATATTTGGTGAAATTTGTGCATTCACTCCTCGATATTATGATGGGAACCAAATTTCCTTTATACACATAATATATATATATATATATATATATATATATATATATATATATATATATATATATATATATATATATATATATATATATAATATATATATATATATATATATATATATATATATATATATATATATATATATATATTCAATTGACGAAAGGTCGAAAAATAGATGTTTATTTCAGAATTGCTGGCAACAATGCCGTTTTTCTGGGCTTCAGGAACGATCTCGTGGAGAATGCGAGTGTACTAATGGACAGTGACGTCGGTTGATGGATGAGCGGGACGAGGGAGGGGTCGGAGGGAGCCCGGGTTGAAATATCCCCAATTGTCGTCGTATCGCTGATATTACGAAAGCGGAGAGGCAAAGGGAGCCGAAGGAAATAAAGACGTCTGAACTGTTTGCGTTTGTTGGATAACATTTGTGTTTACGGGGAGATATAGAATGTATTTCTGTAATCTTTTCCGTATTCTTTCTCAGTACATTATTTGAAAATGTTTTATATTTCATATATTATATAACTTTATTATAAATATTTTCTTATTTTTAATCATTTTACTAATGATGTCCTGTTTGTATTAAGTATAAATAATGGCTAAAAAAAATTTAGTTTTTTAATGTTTTCATGTAACGTCACTTATTGTAAATTAATTTTGAAATTTATTCATATACTAATGAATGACCGGACAGATGCTATCCTGTGTGAGCTATGAATATTCAATTTTAACTGGAATAAATTATTTAAAAATAATATTTTAAAAACATAGTGTTTATTGTAGTACTTTTTGTTACACAATATTGTTAATTCTGCTTCTTACTGTGGAAATAAATAATATTGATGGTATACTACCTTTGGAACAAAATTCACAATGAAGCAATAATTTGAATTGAGGACATGTGCTTGATATTTACCAACCAAAACCTAGTTCAATTAGAAAATCGCAATAGCACGCCCAATGCTCAACCCATTTAATCAAGAGTTGAGACGCGAAACCCAATACGACTCTGAGGAATTGAGAGAAACCGTTCAAATAAGCTTTTCTCTTTTAAATCAATCCAGCGATGTTATAGGCAGATTTTTTTCTTAGATGTTCCTGGTATAACTAGAAAAACGTTTTTAATATCAATAATTATGGTAACGATTCGATCGTAAAATGGAATTTCACTTGCTCTTACTACATCTGGTATAAGAACTACATTGTTCGATGGCGATCGAATAGCATTAAGCACTCGAGCTGCCGCAATCCAGTCAAACTCTAACTTGCAACGTTTCGAGAAATTATGGGATAGACAAACAATGCAGCAAAGCAAATTAATTAATGCGGGATGGTACACAAAAGGTCTTTGGAGACTTGGACAAATTTAACGTAGACATTTTAATGTTGCAATAGTAACAATAATAGGTGTTTAGAATATATTAAGAGTTGTGCTAGGAGACCGGGTTTAATATAGATTTGATTAAAAGAAACAATTTCCAGAAACAAATGAACATAGTGGCTCTGGTGGTTGTGCCAATGGCAATCCCACTTGCCTGCTGGCACAAACAATTCGGGGGTTTCATTTTTAAACTTAAATGCCTTGTAATGTAGACACACAACGTTAATTGGTCTAATATCAATGAGTTTCTCTGAACTGCAATTATAATTGAAGGCTCGATGGGAATTAAGGTCAACATTTGTACGTTATTCATATCGATTCCACTGATAAGTTAGACTCCATTTCACGTACAGTTTGTACATCTTATTGGTGGCCTCTTGAAGAACCATTCAAAAATTCAATAGAAATTCAATTTTTTTTATTAATCTCCTAGTACATCAACAATCTGCCCGTAGGCAATAAGTATTATTATATGATGTCAGTTAAATAATCCTGGCATGTAGAAGATCACTTCAATAGGTGATCTGCTGTACAACCTATCTAAAACTTATTCAAGATACTATTCTAATTTATTTTAAAGTCTATCCTACCTTATACTAAAAACTATTCTAGCTTATTCTAGAGATTATTAAATCTCACTCTATGTGTCTATTAATTAGTTCGTATGGTAGTTTGCGTTTGAGTCTATGCACTACAATGTCATCGCGCACATTTAACTGTTTGGCGAATGCGTTGGGATACACTAATAGTCTTTCAGAGTATTTAGCACTAACACTCCGATTCCCACTCCTTATGGGTTTTATGGGGATATCGCGCTGAATCAGTTTGTTGGACACGTAATATGGGGCATGGGCGATGACACGGAACACTTTATTCTGGAACCTCTGGAGGATATCTATGTTAGATTTGTTAGTAGTACCCCACAGTTCAATACCATAGGTTCAAATGGATCTAAGTATTGACTTATACAGCAAAACCTTGTTATCTAATGATAATTTACATTTAAGCCAATACATTTGGTTTAGTTTAAGCCCAAGCTGTTTGCGTTTTGTCACTATATATTTTTCCGTCAAACGTCGACCGAAATTCATTCCCAGATATTTAACGTTGTCTGCTTGCTTAAGTTCAAGATTATTCAATTTTACTGAGGGACATGTTCTTCTACAAAGGGCGAATGTCACATGGGTAGATTTTGTCTCATTTCACTTTGATACGCCATGTTTCCAACCACAATTCCACTTTATTAAGATGAAGTTGGAGGTTTCTTGTGGCTAATATTGGATCCTCGTGTGATGATAAAACTGCTGTATCATATGTTGCAACAGTAGTGTTTCTTGAGGTTGGTAGGTCAGCTCTATACAATAAAATGTCTATCTGCGAGGTACGATTACAGCAGTCGAAAGTGCGTATAGGTGCATAGGGCAAAAGCTTTTTCAAGTTAACATGCAGTCAGTGTGCCACACCTTGTCGAAGACCTGAGAAATGTCGAGAAATGGAGCGGAGCAATATTTTTTATCGTTTAAGTTTTTGTTAATTTGGTTAACTAATATACGTATTTGTTCTATTGTTCCGTGTTTATTACAGAACCCAAATTGACATAAATTCAAATTAATCTAAGAAATTGACTCACTTAATGTATCTGTATAACCATGTATACTATGTATGTCTATAAAAGCATACTAGAAATCGATATTATTAACAAAAAATTTACTGAAAAAAAATTGATGAATATATTTTTTGATAGATATATTTCAGTTGATATAATCAGATTCCAGTAAAATGACATTTGCTAAACTATCAAATGCGCGAATTTCTAGTTGTTTAGTTTTTCCTATTTTTTGCAATTTTCTTACTTTTTCTTTGAGTAAATACCTTATAGAAAGTATTACAAAAATTTAAAAACAAGATGAATGAAATCGGTAAAAGGGAAGTAGAGAATCATTTTTATACATAATATATAATATAGCTTAAGCACTAATCAACACAAGTGCCATTTTGATCGATTATATTTTACCACCTCTCTGTTAAAATTAAAAGTCCGTAATTGGAGAGGCTTTCAAAATCCTGGACGGAAAACTGAATTAAATAATTTTCTCAAGCCTCTTTGAAGTTAGCTTTACACCAATAAGAATTTTACACAGACAGGGGAAAATAATAGCCGGACGGAGCAAAATTTCAGCTATTTAGCGGATAATTACAGGGCAAGGAAAACACCTTTCCTGTTGATCAATTCTGGTTTTAAAAAAATGGCATTTATTTAAGGGCTCATTACAATAAATATCATATAATTTTTTATGTGTCTGCAAGGTTCTCTTCCCTATTTCGGGAGTAAAAAGGCGAAATATGGCAAAAATGACCTGGAATGAATTAATTGGCTTAAAAATAATTTTAATTGTTTTAGTAGTGCAGTTATATATTAAAACTGATGCAATTATACAGAATATTTAATATTATGAAAGAGTGCTATGTAAGAGACCACTAAAATTCAATAACGGACACATTTAACAATATTTATTCTTATTTGTATTTCTTTTATTTATAAAAATATTTTATTTATAAAAACACACATTTATAGATTATTTTCTAGTAATAAACATGTGATAATTAGTTTTTTGCTTAATTAATTTACAGATTTGTTCTTCGAGTTTATACAAAATGTATTTTTTCAATCTGTTGGGTTTATGTAATAAGTGAAGCTTAGTAAGCACTCTTATAAACATTCCCTACTTCCATAATTAACAAGCACATAGTCATACGAATACTTTTGAAATATGATTTAACAACAATATCAATATCTTCCTTTTTTAATTTTAATTTTTAATTTTAATTTTTTTAATTTTTAAGACAAAATTCTTAATTTACCAGGCGTTCAGCAGCATGCTTTGGCATTAAAATATTGCGCCTATTATTCTTCTTCAAAATATCAACCGTAGGCGATTTTGTCCATACAGTTTTCTAAAGTATTGCAGAGACCTATGATAAAGCCATTAGTAGCTCAAGACACGTTATATTAGCAGCTAAAAACAACAATGTCAATACGATGAATTTCAGCAATAATAATATAATAACGGTTGAAATGGTAACTCCAAAGTTCATCGATATTGTAAATTAATTTTTAAGATAAAATTCTTAATTTACCAGGCGTTCAGCAGCATGCTTTGCCATTAAAATATTGTGCCTATTATTCTTCTTCATAATATCAGTTCACTACGATTTTGTATCGGTACCAGATGAATCATTTCATCGAAACTACAATTTTAAAAATTATGTATTATTACCACACCTAGTGATTCCTATAAGTATGCCGTTCGGATGAAAACGGTTACAGTTCTGGGTGCGACTCATTATATTGCATCATCATTTTCAGGAACAATCTACAGGAAGACTGCCTGTATGTGGACTAAATTTTGAAAATCTATACTACTGACATGGACAACTATATGTGGCTTTCTTAATGTCACTTATTTTTGTACGCACCATGACGAAAAGAAAAATTATTGGTCCAAAAGCTGTTTAATCATAATACATCCAACAGTTTGTTTTACTTGCCATTTTTATATTACTTCAATTTTTAAATAAAACAATTCATTTATTAAATTCAAAACCAATGAAAACATAAACATAAATATGAATATAATGCCTCATGAAACATATAATATTGTATTATATCTAGCGATATATTAGTAATTATTATTTTTAGCAAAAGTGCCATTTAATGTTAATAGAGAAACATTTGATGATTTATTTGGATTTTCGATTATCAGCTTATGAATACGGCTGAACAGAAAAAATCTTCAGTGTCAATGTTTCGGCGTCAAACTAGGGTCCATAATTCAAGAGAGAAAAAAATACGCGCCAATATCTTCAGAAAAGCCTTCCAAACACGGCATGTCGTGTAGGTTTTGGAGGCGGAAGGGAGGCCCTCGAGGAAAAAGAGCGAGGGCCAGCGTCGAGAGTAGCCGGGCCCTGACAGGACATGATGGATCGCGAACCGGGGTTGCACTAAAACCTTTCTGCTTTCCAAGTGACAGCGGCACAAGAAGAGCCCCCGCGCAGCTCCAGATGGACTTAACACCTAATTCTCCGGAGACGTCTAATAAAAAAAGCAAATTTGGAGGGCTCGACTGGTGCCTTTGTTAAATAGTTACCTAGGAAACGAGCTTTTTTATAATTTTCGAAAATCCCAGGCGATACGAATTTAACAGAGGAGTATCAGGAATTTGAATTTTATTACCATTCAAATTTAAGAAATACTCTATATTAACTATATTATGTTATAATGCCTTAAAAATATTTAAATTATTTATTACATTGTTACTAGTTGTTCGCAGAACATCGTCATGATTGAATTCCGTCCATATAGATTTTAATAGTTGCTGGTATAATAGTAATATTTAGTAATGTTTTCCTATATTTCAAGTCCGATTGTTTCTTTTAAAAGAGTCCCTTTAAAAGTTTTGTGTCAAGAGTTATTATGAGATACACAGCATTTCTGCTATATGGAACGCTAGTATTATTTATTTTTATTGGTGTTTGTCCAGTTTAATTATATGAGAATAGCACGTATACAGATTTGCTTTGGTTAATTTTAATTTTCTAGATTTGGGCCCAATTATAGATGTAGTGATTGGCTTGTAGTAATTTTTGGGTTGCTTGTTCGTTATTGTCTCTGACAGCAGGAATAGCAATATACTCAGTAAAGGTTATTATAAATATGCGATATTTTTCATTTGTGATGTGATGATGTTCCATATGTGTAAAAGGGTACAGAATTAATTCCAATAAACTTCCTTGAGGTATACCTTCTTTAGCCTCTTTTATTGTAGAATAGATTACCTCTTGTTTGACCGTAAATATATTGGCTGTGATATTAATAGTTCAGTATTTTCCTTCGGTACCATTTTCTGTAACTATAAACGAGACCATCACCAAACCTTATCGAAGCCTTCCTTGTGTTACATCCAAGAATATAGCCGAACTTTTTATTTATTTTCATAGGCTTTTTCAATAACATCTTTTATTTTATAAATTTGATCAATTATCGAATGATTCTTAATAAACCGAAAATGATATTTTCTACATATCTAAATATATTTCTAAATATTTTAGTTGATCCATCGAAATAATTTATTAGCATAGTAAAGCTTTCATGTGAATTGAGTAAAATTTTCTATAAATGGAGTTTGTCAACTCGTAGTTTCACTAATATTCAGAACCGAAGAAAAATCATTTTTATAATTACAATGCTATACATTAAGTTCATTAATATAGTATTTAATTGAAAAAGTACATCGTCTTCTTTTTTATTTACTATTTATTTATCATCTAGTAATTGTTTCTTAATATTACACTTAAAGTAAGTCTAGGAATTCATATCCAAACTTAATTAGCGTTTGATGGATGTACTCCCACTGGTCCATTCCACTTTAAGTTTAAAACACGACATAATTTTCACACGTAACTTAGCTCTCCTAGTTCAATGTTTTAAAGGTTTTGTCTCTTCTACCTCCGGGTAAGCTTACTGTTGTCAATCTTCCTTGATGTTTTTTTGCAACAAAAATGTTTTTGCTGACCCCAGCTATGCTTAGATCCTTGTGCATGTTCTCATGTTTAATATGGAGCTGTCACAATGCTTCGAAAAATATTGTTTTGATAAAGATTGGATCATATTGATAATTGATTTTTGGCACAACTCCATAGTTGTATACCGTAGGTCCATACTGACTCCAAAACGTTTTTATACAATAACAATTTATTGTGGGATGATAACTGTAATGCCTTTTCCTAATCCACTCATTAGTGTTATTAAAAACTGTTTATGAACCGAACTGAAATCAATTTTCAGATGTCTCAATGTTGTTACTTGAGTAAGATAATATTATCAGGAAATGAGGTACTCCTTTGGGTAATCGTAATGAACTATTTCTTTTTAATTACAGGTATAAAGTAAGTACAATATTGGTCCAATGACACTGAATTGTGCTACTCCCGCATAGATGGGTTTCAAATCTAAATATTCGTTGTCGATCAGAAAGGTAGGATTTCAGAACCTTATTCATCTGACCAGATAATTTGTTTGCTAACGTATATTCGAGGCCATCGGATTATACCTTATCAAAAATTCGAGCCGCGTTCTTGAAATATAAATGACATGAAATATGAATGCTTTCTTGTGTTGAAATGTTTTCTCAATCATATCCATAATATGATGCATAGTCTACCCAAAGCTTTTTTGTACATACGTCATCAATATGTTTAATGTATTACCTGCCGCAATTTGTAAATTCGTTTTAGAATCAGACAATATTTTCCTTCTCATTCTCATTTCTGCCAAAGTCGTCCGGTTGTCAAACGTATGCAGAATTCATAAAAACAATAGTGATAAGAGGTTATAAACCGGCAGGTATGTGTATAGGCCAGACAGAACAGATTGCATCTCTAATAAGTACTTTGAACATGGACGAGATAATGGAGGCCCCCTCTTGCCAGCAATTTTCGTTAAAGAGGTAAGCATTTTTAATGTTAAATATTAAATTGCTGCGATTTTTTTAAAAATATTTTTTAGCATGTTGCAGCTGCACTGAATATTAGTATGGACATGGCCACTGAAATATCTCCAAAAATGAAAAATATGATCTTGAATTCACCAAAAAAAACCGTCCTCATACGAAGCGGGTAAGAAACGAAGATTAGCTTGATGTTAGCTCTATGGGAGATTAAATATATAAGGTATATAAATACAGTGAGTAGTTTTTTAATACAAACATAATTTAATAGAATTACTTCAAAGGAAACTCAGTTTGAAAAATATCGAAGAGGTAAAATGGAACTTCCAGATATTGCTTTTAAAGGAATAAAATGTTTAAAAGCATGTAATAAATTGAAAGAAGACCTATTATTTCAATATATGTATTTAAATGAGACCTGGATATTTCAGAATGGGACCAATATACCCAACGGTCACTCATTGCAAAATGATAATAAAAATAGTGTTATAACAATAAAAGTTGAGGGAAAAAGGTAAATGTTGGAATAACAATTGATTAGGTTTAATAAGTTATAACATTTATTAATAATTCATTGCAGATATATTTAACTTCATGCTAGAAACAGAAATGGTTAATAACACCTTCGGTTTGGATTAACTCGATGAAGAAGAAATTGAAAAATGATGGAAATGTGAACAAATGTCAGATATATTGAAAATTAACAGCTTAGTTATTGACTTGAATGTATTTTTCTGAATGTGCTATGATTCAATGCTGCCAATTTCTAGACAGAGTGATGAGAATGGAAACGAAACAAACGTTTAAAGAACAATTTGTCCAACATTTTGAATATGGTTTCTTCGTTAGGAAATTTACCTAGCCTTTATTGCACAGACAATTACAGTAGTATACTCACAGTGCAGCATTAAGTAACCTTTAGGTAGTAATCTTAAAGTAACCTTTTCTTGGCGGCAGTTGTTTGTATTTGCCTACTTATTATTTGGTAACCTGACGCCTTTTGGATAGTAACATTTTTCTGAATCTAATTGACAATTTCCATTTCAGTTATATGTTTATAATTCTCTCTTCTCATTTGCTTGGATTTGGTTAGATATCACGCCCGTTAATAGATTGTAATAAGAGAATATTTGTCAAATATTCAGCTAATTAACTGCATTCCAAAGAAAACAATCAGTATTTTCTGTCCCACAAGAGGAACATGCGAAATACTTCGGCCTTTACTTGGATCGTGGATTAACTTGGAAGAAGCATATTTGGACCAAGCTTAAAAAACTTAACAACAGGCTCCATATTCTGAATTAGTTAAATGGTCGACACTCCCATTTAAGCAACGAGAGCTAAATGTAAAATGATACAATTCCATCATCATGGCGTTCTCGACATTTAAAACTATTTCGGCTGGAGTTTCATAATGTAGCGTCTTAGAACCTCTCCTATATCTGCTCTACACTGCTGACATTCCAACAACAAAAGAAACACTACTTGGAACTTTTGCTGACGACAAAACTATTATAGCAAAAGATATAGCTCTGCCTAGGGTAATAGAAAAAGTGCAAGTGGCAGACAAAATCTACAAATGGACGACAGATTGGAAAATTTAACTTAATAGCTCCAAATCTGTCCACATTAATTTTGCATTGTGGCGAAATAAAAACTTAATTATATCACTCAATGGATGCCCGATTCAAGCAGAATCAGTTAAATATCTTGGAATTCATCTTGACGGTATAAATATATATATAGACAAAATATAGACATTAGTCGGAAGATGCTCTCAACTTGATCTAAAATCAAAGAAGTTGATCTATAATACAATTATAAAGCCAATTTGGACCTATGGAGTGCAAATATGGGGTTGCACAAAAAATTTAAATCAACTAATCATACAACGCTGTCAAAACAAGGTTCTTCGATCGATTGCTTATCGGTACATAACCAACGAAGAACTGCACGATGACCTGGAAATCAAATAGATTTGCAAAGTTATCCAAGATTTCGCCTTGAAACACGAGAGGAGATTACTAAATCATACTAATGTGGAAGCAATACAACTGCTGGACAGCGCGCAGGATGTGAATAGATTGAACTGAACAAAACCATACGAATTTATAGAAAGTGTATATCCTTAGTGTAAACTATAGCTATAAGTTATTAAAATTTTATAATTGAGGAATATATATTAATGTATTTTCTCGCACTCGTCTTGCTTGTGAATTAGTCCATGTAAAAATGAAAAATAATTATAAATTAAGATTGTACTAAGTGTCTCTAATAAAGATGTTATAAAAAATATTGTTCTGAAAGAGATTACCATGGTGCTGAACATAGAATGGAAAAAGTATCTTCTGCACAGTTATACTTCTGTTAGATTTGTTGAACCAATTTATTTAGCACAATCCTATAAGGAAGAGCTCTGCTTTATTTCATTTGTTACTACGAGATCTAATTTCTCTTGGGTAATTTATCCCTAGTCTTTTTTTTGACATTGGAGTATTATTACTTGCTGATATCTGTAAATTAAGTACCAGCCATGCTGCTTCTGTATACAATTGTTCAATTGTTGAAGTAAAACCTGCAGGTTAATATTTTCTTGTACATCCATTCTGAATTTCAATCTGCCAATTTACTGTTCAATGATGGTAAATGAGATATATTTAATATTGTTTCACTAATATATCATAATTGTCTTCGATACTGATGCAATTTGATGATATACCATTCAATTTAGAAAAAGTTGATCGTTAATTTAAGATTATGGTGGTTAAAAATAATCAATTAAGATGGAAGCTCGATATATAAGTAATTTTTAATTTTGGTACTGGGATTAAAGATAAAAAATTAATTTAAAGTGTGACTGAAATAGCATTTACTGAACATAGACAAAAGATAAGAATAATTATGTTATTCTTGTAATTTTATTTCGTTATTACGATATCAAGAAGCACGTCCTGGGAAAAGTGAGGTATTGTCAGATAAATAAAATTGAGAGCTTACTGACTACGACCCTGGGTCGGTAAATAAGCCGTATCTGGCACCGTCGAAACGACAGCGACAACTTTATCCCGCGAGGACAGCTGTCAGATATGGAAATGCGGGCGTCACGGGAGGAGACGACAATAATTCCATTTTCGTGATTGTGCCCATTCAGCATTCGACAGGCCAATGACTGAGCACCCGTACGGTCCCCTTTTTCTCGATCGCGGAAACTATCGACAATGCGAACGTTGCGGAGGGTTGGGGGTCGAGGTCCAGGATGGACGGCGCCTTTGTTGTGATCCGGCGATTGTTCGCAAATCGGTGAATAGTAACACAAACATGGCGAAGCCCAAAATCAAATGCACCAACACATATGGCGAAATGTAGGATATATTTTTCCAGTGATAATTTTTTTGAATAATTGGTGTAAAATATGTGCTATGTACATTTGGGCAAACCCATAGTAGATCTCTAATAGATTAAAGTGATGGCACTAAACAAATGTAGAAAAGGGAAAAGACCGAAGAAGTAATTTTGATTTACTCCAAAGTTCTTTGTTTAAGATTATTCAGAGATTGAGTTGACTCTCTATTACTCTATGCTATTATGAATATGAATTAACCGTCTGCATCTAGCACTAGTAAGAACGCTCCTAGTAAGTGATAAATTTGTCTTTGTATCTGCAATTGTTTTAGAGTCTGTTAACTTATTTTTGATATAAACTATATTGTCACCAAAAAAATTACCTTGACCTTGAAAGTGAGCACAAAACTGTCATTTACAATATGCGTTGCGCCAAACGATGAATTATTTAGAAACAAATATTATAGTTCTTTATGTTGGCCAAGAAGTCGTTAGATTATTTTTTTACCCTAGAAACTAATGAGGGTATGGATCTAGTGGTGGGACCAATTGTGGTAACATTATTTTTCCATCGGCATAACATAACCCAGTAGATTCACCACTGTATCTTAATGCTTTGAAATATTGAGAAACGATTGTTAAAATTGATATTTGAAATAGTGAAAATTAAACTAATAACAATCTCAGTCTTTTGTGATAATGAAACAATTGACACCTCGTAACAAAATTGTTGTTTTTACTTTGTTATTTTTATTTCCCTATCGACTATTCCATATTTTTTAACCATATAAACCTTCACGGACATATTGTTGCAAAGGAGACCAGCAATAACAATTAATAGGCACAAAGTCATCCTCATGAATGAAAACTCTTGACCAAACGTTGTAAGAGTTGTGTAGGATGGATACACTGTTGCAGCTCTAATGAGTAATTCTGTCTCACCTAGCGGGCTCAGTAGATATAGCACCTTCAAATTACCACTTGTTCATATTCATGCAATATCTTTGCAAATGCTTTGGTGCGTAAAATAATCTAAATAGTTTTCAGTAATATATTTTATATTTTACAAATATTTCTGAATAAAGGCCTTTTTAAAGAGAAAAAAATAGTAGAATACAAGCAAGCAAATAATAATATTATATGTACCGAGTAGCCAGTATATTTTCTTCTGGTATACGTCAAAGTGTTTTAGATTGATATAGTTTGGAATTTAGTCTATTTTGCTGTATTTGTAATTACATTAATATAGACTATGTTTCATCTCAGTAAATTCAGATTTTAACTTATGTTTATCTATAATTAATTAAGTTATAATTTGTTATTATTATTATAGCTTCTACATTTTTTAAACTACTATTTTATGTGATTTCTTTGATTTGTTTATTTCGTTTAAGCCATTTTATTATTTTTAGAATAATAGATCAATACTGGAAAGAATGCACGTAGCACAGTGATATTATTATCATATCTTTATTACTCCAGGATTTGTTCATAAAATATCAAAGGTCGATTCAACAATCACTAAAAGTGTTGACTGATCAGTCACTTTTGATCGACAATGACATTAGTTAATTTACAATCTTTCTAACCCTACTGTTGTAGATAATTTAATTCTATACTTTATATATGATCTATGTAGTAAATATTTTGTTCCGCCGATATTTAGGAATCTAAGTATTTTACGTGATTACACAAAAGGTCAGATATTGACCTATAATATATTGATATGTCTGAAACAAATTATAACTATTCCAGATCATGTATATAAATCTACATATTTCAATTGGCCTTTTTAAATTATAAACAAATTTAGTAAGCCTATTACTACTTACAGACTTTATTCATTTGTCATTTAAGTCACCTTTAAGAAGCTAATTTTTTTTGGAGTAAAAACGTCATTAACTTTATCTCAAATGAGTGGTGAAGATGAGTCATTTTGGGTGTTGTATACGTTGAATTCTTCAGTCTAGGTTTTTTCTAGTGGTCCCAGACTAACCTGCCATTTTTTTAACATAAAAACAATGTATATATCAAGGTAAAGCCATCGGCTCTTTCTTAGTCTCTATAGTAAGAATATTCATGTAGTTATTAACTAACTAATGTGTTAATGAATTAACACTCTACAAGTTTTTCTGTTAAATACATTTCACAGCACTCTAAGATTCAGCCTTTTGAGCTCAAGAATCTGAAGGTCTTGGGATAAGTAATTACTCCTATAGTATTTGTAAAGTATTTGAGTGCATTTACTCAAGATGCCTCAGGGCTTTGTTTCGAAAAAAAGTTTATTTATATTACTTTTATTGTGAGAATAGACTCAATCTCAAAAATTTAATTTTCGTAGGGTTTTTCGATTACTTGTTTTATGTTTCGATGTTTGTTCATAAAACCAAAATGACAAGCTCCTTTCTTCTATTTCTTCTACATGATATCGTAAAATGTCTGTTGAATAACTGAAAAACTGGTGAAGAAATTTACTGATGATCTTAAACCGTAAATGCATATTTCAGATACGTTAATATAACAAATTTCTCAATTAAGCTCTTTCAATTTTTGATCATTTTGAATCTTGTTGTCATTACGAAAACCACGAAAGCACACCTAATTCTGGTGATTTTAATCATAAGAATAAACTAAATGCAAAGATTGGTAAATTTGTACAATCAAGCTCATTTCATAAAGAAATTATTACCGAGGACTGTTATTGTTTTGGTTTCAAATTATCTGTTGACAATATATATTATGGCAATGTATATGACAATTTATATCTTGCTGCTAAATGAAATTGGTGAAACGTCATTCGGAAATCCTTATATGAGAAATTTTGTCCAAATATAGTATTCACTTTGTAATACACTTTACCATTTGTCTTCAATTCCAGTTGATGATAGTTAATGTTTATGGGCAAATCTCCCCTAATTTTGGGACCCTGGAATTTGGAGAAATTTTGATTCTGACATAGCTTCAAAAACATTCACTCTTAAAAAAAAAGAATGAAAGACGAATGGAAGACTAGATATGCAGTAGAAATCATCATGAAAACATAAAGATTTAGATTATATAAGAATTTGATTTCTTGAATGATGTTTCCGATATGAATTTTCATTAATACAGTTTTATAAGATACTAATTTAGTGTCATTTATTAAAATATTGGTATTATTTTCATCAGGATTTTATTGCACTGTCATGTAACTAACATTGATTTGATAATTGTGATATTATTGTTTGATGAAAGTAATCACAAAACTAATGCGTGATAATAATCGGCACCTGGCGCATTCACCAAACATTGAACCATATGTTATAAGTCGGAAGTCGGTAATGACTGCATTGTAAATTGTACGTTAAGAATTATATTTTGTAAATATAGAACTAATAATGTAATACTGGCGCATTCACCAATATATTAGAAGAGCGTTTGTTGTGTCATCTATTATCTTTCCGGGAACTAGTTTGATTTTAATATAGGTCTCAGTAGCAGTATTCTTTCTGCCATCTATTAAGCGGGTTCAGACCATGCCTATATTTAAATATAGGACCCTCAATGCATTCTAATGAAGTTGTGAGTCACGTGTCATCCCCACCATGCGTCATTATTGTCATTCATTTCTTTCTTACGTTAATGCAGTATTGATCCCAGAAAACAGCAGTGTATAATGAGAACAATAATAAACATATTAAAAAAATGAACAGAAGTGTCAGTGAAGTGGTAATGCAGTGAGACTTTTTTTGGTTAGTT
The DNA here is from genome assembly GCF_030347505.1 of Rhynchophorus ferrugineus. Lineage (NCBI taxonomy): Eukaryota > Metazoa > Arthropoda > Insecta > Coleoptera > Curculionidae > Rhynchophorus > Rhynchophorus ferrugineus. The sequence continues at coordinate 79,149,379 of NW_027472580.1, read as the reverse complement.
TATCGCTCTCAGTTATCTTTTTCTGAAAGTGTCCGGGTAATATTTCACGAAAATATCGAATTTCTGTTTACATATATTGAAATGGAAGGTAATTAATTATGTTCGAGTAAAAAGTAATTATTTTCGAGTTTGTAATAATTAATTTATACAAATTAGAAAGATATTTTCGTGTTGTTTTTTCGATTCCTATCAATTTGATTCACAACGTACACCTGTCGACAAAAAAAATGGAACTTTAGAAAATATGGTGAGTGTTTGATTTAAATTTAATTTGAATGAAAAGTTTTTAGTGGATATTTAGTGTTTTTCGAAAAAAAAAAACTTGCTTTTGATTTAACTTTGTCTCGATTTATAGATTCACTATCGGAAAATGGATCGTCATTAAGGACGTTGGTCCTTGAGGATGGACGATCCCCATTCATCTGTTGAGAGCAATCCGAGCAAAGCGAATTTTACCGTTGATAGTTTGGCGAACGAGTTCGAGGACGAGGTGAACCTGGAAGAGGAGGAACCGTCCAGTTCGGCCTCCGAGGGGAATTCCGTCGACGAAATGAGCGGTCAGAAGTTTCCGAAGCTATTTTACGAGAGCGAGAATCAGGAAAACGAACATCCTAAGGGTCGTTTCGAGCAGGACAAGTATCCGGATGCGTCCAGGCTGTTGAGGTCGAAGGTGATCGAGGAGGACGAGGGTCGGTTTCATTTGAGGCACTCGGACGACGAGAACAGGATGATCATCAAGACGATCATGGTGGGGAGCGACTACCAGGCGATTATACCGGACGGGTTGTGTCACTACGGGGACGCGCTTCCCTACGAGAACGAGGACAAGCTTCTCTGGGATCCATCCATCTCCACTCCCGAAGCCGTCGAGAGTTACCTGAGGGAGGCGGCGTCGATCTGCAAACCCTCGATTCCGCGGGGCAAGCACCTGCGGGATAACGAACCCGCGTTGCATCTACTTCAACAGTGCGGGCACAACGTGGAAGAAGCCCTGAGGAGACTGCAAATTAACAAACACCTCTACGAGGACACCATGCAGATATGGTCCGAAGAGGAGTGCAGGAATTTCGAAGCAGGTATCAGATTGTTCGGCAAGAACTTCTACATGACTCAGCAGAACAAGGTCAGGACACGATCGGTCGGTGAACTGGTCCAGTTCTACTATTTATGGAAAAAGACTGAACGACACGATATGTTCGCGAATAAAGTGAGGTTGGAGAAGAAGAAATACATTCTTCACCCAGGAGTTACCGATTTCATGGACCGGTTCCTCGAGGAGCACGACTCCAGGGACCGAAGTTCGTCGCCAAACGTCAATCCCAACTAGATTTTTATGTGTACATAATATATTAAAGCAAATATATAAATCTATTTTCCAATTTACCGTTTAGCCTATACTAATATATTAAAAAAAAATCAAAATTATATCATAATCAAAAATTATATATACATATGATAAAATATAGTCGATGTGTTCTTTTTTATACAATTAAGTAAATGTATTTTTTGTACGGTTTATTTCGTAATATTTCCTGTCTAACAATATAGAATTATAAAACTATTTCATTATATTAATGCAAGGTTTTTAAGGCATTATCTATGATAATAAATAATACGCTCTATGACCCGATTTTTTATTTATCTACCCAAACGAGGGGAATATCTAGAATAATCCATCAAACGTAAAACATACAATTTCCGAGGCCTTCGCATACATCAATTAAATTAAATTTATTTCGAATATGTACCCACGGTCGGAATTTAATTCGACTCAACCTAAATTAAAACTATTATTAGATGCTGTATTTGTTCTAGATATTAGTCAATATTTGTTTATAAAATACTGTGTTATTTAATTTAACTCTGGTGTTGTATATATTCCACGAACGGAAGCGTAATCTATTTATAATGTTCGTAGTCCAAGATCTAATGAACACCAGGTGTACCACAATCCCTAAATGCTGAAATATTATTTATGAAAGTATACTACAATAGATAAGAACAATTATTATTATGAAAAGTTGGTTGTAATCATTTTCACACTTAGTATAACAGGTCAATTGAAAAGTCCCCGGCCTATCATAGTAAAATATATTTTTTGCCAACATAATTTTTTATTCAACATAATTCCCTTCAATAATGATACACTGATTATCGCGACCCTCCAACTTTTCGATACCATTTTTGTACTACGATTTGTCTTTTGCTTCAAAATAGGCCTCAGGTTCGGTGATCACCTCTTCATTCGACGAACATTTCTTTCCAGCGAGCATTCTTTTGAGATCTGAGAACAGGAAATAGTCGCTGGGGGCCAGATCTGAGCAATACGGTGGATGAGGAAGCAATTCGATTCCTAATTCATTGATTTTTTCCATGTGACTTGTGACACATTGCATTGTCTTGGCGAAGCAGCACTTTCTTTTTCTTCAAATGCGTCCGTTTTTCAGCGATTTCGTCCTTCAAATGGTCCAATAACGCTACGTAATAGTCGCTGTTAATGGTCCTTCCTTTTTCAAGGTAGTCAATGAAAATTATTCTATGCGCATCCCAAAATACAAACGCCATAACCTTGCCAGCCGACTGTTGTGTTTTCCCACGCTTTGGAGCAGGTTCATCCTATGCAGTCCACTCGGATGACTGTCGATTGGACTTCGGGGTGAAGTGATGGAAGCATGTTTCATCCACTGTCACATATTGACGTAAAAACTCGGGTTTATTACGCTTAATCAACTTCAAACACTGCTCCGAATCATCAATTTGTTGTTTTTCGTCAATAGTGAGCTCGCGCGACACCCACTTTGCACAGAGCTTTCTCATACCCAAATACTCGTGAATGATATGATCTACACGTTCAGTTGATATATTTAGAGTGTCTGCTCTTTCATTCAGTTTCAAGTTACGGTCATTCAAAATCATTTTGTGGATTGTTTTAATGTTTTTATCGGTACAACCTCTTTTGGTGTGGGTGTCCACTCCGTTCACCGTCTTCGGTGCTCATTTCACGACGTCCAAACTTAGCGAACCAATCCTTGACGGTTGATTTTCCTGGGGCAGTGTCCGGAAACTCAGCATCCAGTCAAGTTTTTGCTTCAACTGTATTTTTTCCCTTTAAAAAGCATTATTTTATCAACATGCGAAATTTCTTTTTATCCATTTTTTTACAAAAGTTGCTTCAATCAAAATGCTTTAATTCACAAACTAATGATCCAATAGCTGTCGAATTTATACACGCATCTTTTGAGGGCTAGGGCTAACTAAAAACATATGGGTTTAATTATAGTAGCGCCATCTATGTGTCAGGCCGAAGACTTTTCAATTGGCCTGTTATTCGCTTTATAATATTATAAATACTGAGCTTTTGATATTGTTTATGAAATACTGTCGTAAATCACATTCTCAATTCCCTAGCACTTCAATGGTCGGATATCATTCACATCATTCTATGGTTCAAAAAGTAGTACGATGAAAATTGTAATTACTTACCTCCTTAATGCCTCCTTGCGAATATTTTTCCAACTATGATAAAAGTAAGATAAGAATTTTGAATTAAGATTCTTTGTATCCTATTTCAACAATGCTTAAAAAATACCGATAGTATAATATAAATAGTATAGATAAAAGGTTTGAACAAATATTTAATTAGTTAGAAAATTAGAAAAATTAGCTAAAATAACAACTTCATCTACTTCTACATAAAGTTTCTATACTGAATATCGATATTATGTTTTATTAAATTTCATTTTTTGTCAATGTATTACCAATTATCAATCAAACTTTGCTTAATGTAAATAAATAATATATAATTTAAAATAAAATATGTATATTGTTATTAATGATTATGATAATAACAATACACAAATTTATACATATATTATATTTTTATCACAAATATATCATCAGTCACGGGTATAGCTTCAAAACAAGATCACCAAAAATTTGTAAGTATAAAATTGGCAACAAGTGAAACTGGCACTCGAATGAACGTAACGTATATAACATAACATTCGAATGTTTCGTTCGATAACAAACAATTGTTTTTAATGCTTCTGTATTTAGAACTAAATAGTGTAGTTTATAACCGAACTAATTATAAATAATGGCACATATTATGTTATATAATTAACATTAGTTTATCACGAATTATAATGGTGTATATTTTGGTGTATATACTATATTTTAACTATTCAATTTGGCTTTTTGAACTTTAACTTACATTTTCAGCATGTTTTAATTTGCTACTACTACTTGATGTTTATTTTCTTTCTTTTTGGAATTGTATTATTTTCTCTTCACTTGTTTCTCATTCTTGGCTCATTTTATAAAATTGCCATTGTATTTCTGTTAAATTATAAAACCTAAATTTTACATATTATATTTGAGCAATTATTTGAAGCTGTTTTATAAACCGGTCTTGAAATTAATTATCATCGCAAGGTTTTAATGTGACTTACCGTAAGTTATAGCTAGTACCTGTACTGATGTATTTACTGAAAAAAATCGATGTTATAAAATTACTTAAGTCTAGTGTTCACCGGACCTCGGACTAATGATGATGAATTTTATATTCATGTTTGGTTAATGTGGTGTCGACATCTTATGGTCGATGTGCGCACTAATCTGTAACTTCTAGCAAGATGACGTAGTAACCTGTACATTTTAAAGTTCCCTAATAGTGAGAATATATAATTACGCGCGTTGAGATACTTTTGAAGAGATGGCGCTGAAGTCCACAACGAGAGTTTAGATAGATTAAAGATTAAAGATAGATTTAAAACAAGCATCAACTTTTTCCAACTTTCTCTTCTAGAAATAAAAAAATGTGTTTCTGTTAATTTTAAATATATAACTTATCCAATTTTATTTATTAATTGTTGTTTGTTTTTGAATGATTGGAGTGTTCTCTTATAATATATAGCAATACTAGCATTATTTGTAGCTTTGGAATATGTTTTTATAACTCAATTCTTTCGTGGAAATTTAATATGCCAAATTATATGTCTTAAGTAATCAATAAGAGATGGCGCTTTGATATATATTTATGTATTATCTTTTATACTTTTCAAAATATTTCTTAATTTTTTACTATTAGATAGAAAGTTAGGATGCAATAATATAACTGAAAAATTAATTTTAATTTGATGTTGACCATTTGGTATTAGAATATGTACGAATTACATATAATGATTAAATCATTTATTTCTTATAAAATATGTTTGAATCTTATAATACAGTGGCGTAGTGACAGAAAAACTGTGTTCGTTTTAAATATACTTTTGGGGTATTTATAATCAATATCTTGCTTTTAACATCGGTAAAACTGGCGCGCCAATGGAACCCTGGCTGATGCTCTCGAAGTTGCATGACTCACTCAACCCTCGAATCGAGCAATCAATCATTGTCAAACACCTTATTTCCAATATAGCTCGGATGTTCTATGATTTTGCACTATGTATATTTCAAATAAATTTAATACGCCCTATTTGGGCGATTCCATCTAGTCGGCTGGATTGTAGAATAAATTACAAAAAAATACTATTCGACTTAGTTAAAATATACTTGTTATATAATAACTAAAAATAATATATTATGTTATAGAGATATTTGTGGAAGTACAGATACGAGTGAACATTTTTTACTTATTACCCAATTTATGGAGATATATTTTTTATAAGAATTCTTAATTATAAATTAATTTATTGCTATATTTCTTTTGTACTTGGATTAATTTACAAGCAAGACGAGTGCGAGGTAAATACATCAATATATATTCCTCAATTCCTATAGCTTACACTAAAGGTATACATACCCTTTATATCAGTTCGTATGGTTTGGTTTGCTTCAATCTTCTGATTTCCTGCGCTTTGACCAGTAGTTTTATTGCTTCCATGTTAGTATGATTTAGTAATCTTCTTTCGTGTTTCAAGACGAAATCTTGGATAACTTCGCATATCCATTTGATTTCCAGGCCATCGTGCAGTTCTTCGTTGATTGCGTAGCTATAGGCATTGGTCATTAATCGAAGAATTTTGTTTTAGCAGCATTGAATGACTAGATGATAGGTCCAAATTGGCTTTATGATTGACTGATAAATCAATCTCTTTGATTTTAGATCAAGTTGAGACTATCCGACTAACCAGTATAGTTGTTCTATTTTGTTGTTCTAATGTGTGTTTCTTTTTGTTTAAGAAGATGTTTTCAATTTAGTCTACCGTCAAGATAGATGTCGAGGTATTTAGCTGATTCTGCTTCAGAAATTGGGCATCCACTGAGTGATTAAGTTTTATATGTCGAGAACGCCATTTCGTGCGAGATTCTAAATTTTTTTCCTAAAAGATATGGCTCCAGCAGTTGACAATAGCTACGCGGTAACAATTTACTCATCTTACAGATTAATCCCAAATGTCAAACCCGATAAAAAGCTTGTGAAACATCCAGGAATATTGCTGGGAAATATTTCTTTTCCTCAAACGCCTTTTCAATAGCCGCAGTTACTCTGTGCAGTTGTTCGATTGTTGAGTGGTGATTTCGAAAACAAAACTGGAAATCAGGTATTATCACAAAATGTTTAACGCCCTTAAATATTAGTTTCTCAAATTATTTTGATATTGCAGGCAGCAGCGAAATAGGCCTCTAATATTCGACTTGCCCTGCAGGTTTGACAGGTTTTATTGAGATATAATTCATTACAAGAGAGTAGGATCAAATATCATGTTGTAGATCAAGGATTTCAAGGTATCTAAGGCACTTTGGTAGGTTTTCCAAGATTAATAAGTCAAACAGTGAAGTAAGTTAAATTCGGATCTTAACGTGGTCAAAGGGTAGGATTCTAAGAGTATGTGACATACTGAGTCTGGCGAGCCACAGCGAGGACATATAAAAGGGGGGTCTCCCTACTGTAAATTAATCGAACTTTTTAAGCTTTTCACGTTAGTTAAGTTTGCAACTTATATAGAAAACTAGGACCGGTTTCCAGCTGAGCAAAATGGGATAATGAAATAAGAGGGTTTTAGACGATCATTACATTTTATATAGCGAGCTATATACTAACATCTAAGGGTCCCGTTTACATTAAATTAGAGTTTATACTTTTTCATTCAGTAAGTCGCCATATTTCTGTTAAAAAAAACTTGGATAAAATCTAAATAAAATGTAAAAAAATTAACAATAGTTTTGAAGAGAATAAAAAATTAAACACTAAATTATCATAACTGACGTGGTTAGTACTAATCTAAGGAAATGATAATGCTTCTATTTTTAATTCATTGAACTAAGAGAATTCAATTAAACACAATTATCTCAGTTCAAAGTGTAAGGTTTTCAGATCGATTGAAGATGCCCTAAGTTTACTGGGAATAAATTGTTAAAATTAGGAAACATCAATGCTTTGACATACAATTATTAACATTATTAGCACAAGCATCACAGTTCTGGGTATCCAGACCGGCCAAAGACGGACTGAAGTTGCTGTGAACTAACACAGTAGATTGGAATTGGAGTCAAGTTTGTAGTTCATGGTTTATGGCCATCAAAGGATTGCACTAAAACTTGGAAAACCATTTCATACATCGGGTAATTTAGGCAATATAGTGGAACTTGGAAAACCATCCAAGGTAATCTGGCAGACGAATTTACAGATAATACCTAAACGTTAATTATCAAATAAATATAGCAGTAATCTGCTGCATATATATATATAAGTTATAGTTGTTATAACAGTGTAACTTATAATTGCTTTGACAGGGCAGCGACCACATACATTCTATCTGTTGTTTCTTCAGAGGAGGGGCATTATATAGTACGATTACTACGGCACTGGACTGATGTCGCAACTTCCAAATTGCATTAAACACAAACTTGTGTCTTGATGAACACTACAAGGATTTTCTTGTTAGCCGAACGAAGTAATAACCAATTAATTTGAAATAGTGCTGCAATGTTTCTGTTATAATTATTTCTATTCAATGTTTTAATATCATTTCTATTTTCACATTTTAGAAGTTATTCTATATCTGTTAATATAATATAAACTTAGATCTCATGGTACACATGCAACACGTCAATTGAAAAGTCCCCGACCTGACACATAGATGGCGCTACTAGAATTAAGTCCATATCTTTTTTAGTTAGCCCTAACCCTCAAAAGATGTGTGTATAAATTTGCCAGCTGTCGGATCATTAGTTAGTGAATTATAGGATTTTGAGTGAAGCAACTTTTGTTATTGTAAAAAAATGGATAAAAAGGAATTTCGCGTGTTGATAAAATATTGCTTTGTGAAGGAAAATAAATACAGTTGAAGCAAAAACTTGGCTTGATGCCGAGTTTCCGGATACTGCCTCAGGAAAATCAACCTTCAAGGATTAGTATGCTAAGTTTAGACGTGGTGAAATGAGCACTCAAGACGGTGAAGGCAGTGGACGCCCAAAAGAGGTTGTTACCGACGAATATATTTAAAAAATCCACAAAATAATTTTGAATTAAATGTTCGTAAATTGAAATTGGATGAAATAATACTCTATATATATATCAACTGAATGTGTACATCATGTTATTCACGAATATTTGGGTATGAAAAAAAAATTCGGAGCAGTATTTGAAGATGATCAAGTGTAATAAATCCGAGCGTTTGCGTCGATATGTGACAATGGATGAAACATGACTCCTTCATTTCATTCCGAAATCCAATCGACAGTCATCCGAGTGGACTGCACACAATGAACCAAAGATTGGGAAAAAGCAACAGTCGGCTGGCAAGGTTATGGCGTCTGTATTTTGGGATGCGCGTGGAATAATTTTCATTGACTACCTTAAAATAAGGACCATCAACAGCGACTATTACATAGCGTTATTGGACCGTTTGAAGGACGAATTCGACGAAAACGGCCGCATTTGTAGAAAAAGAAAGTGCTGTTTGACCAAGACCATACACCGTGTCACAAGTCAGTGAAAACGATGGCAAAAATCGATGAATTGGGCTTAGAATTGCTTCCTCATCCACCGTATTCTCCAGATCTGGCCTCCAGTGGCTATTTCCTGTTCTCAGATCTCAAAAGAATGCCCGCCGGAAGTAATTTTCGTCGAATGAATGTCGAAAATGGTATCGAAATGTTGGAGGGTCGCCATAATCAGTGTATCATCCTTGAAGGGAACTATGTTGAATAATAAAAACAAACTTTGCAAAAAAAACTATTTTACTATGGTAGGCCGGAGACTTTTCAATTGACCTGTCATATACTGAAGCAAACATACATACATGGCTTTTTCTAGAATTGTTAAATTACTTTTATTCTTTATGAGATCTAATATTTCACAAAATAATGGGAAGAATTTTGGAATTTTGGAATTTTGGTTGGAAATTAGGTTTATATATGGGAACAATACGTTTAGTCGAACAAAAAAATGCGAAGAAAGCTAAAGTCATATATTTACGATTTAAAATGCTAGACGTACGAATGTGTCGCTATTTTTAGCTGTACAGAACCTGCATTACAATTACGTATATAATACTATTTACAACAACAAAAAACATAGTCGATAACGATTTCTTATTATGTACAAACGTAGCCAGAAAAATCAGATTTAACAGCTGGATATACACGTAACGATTTAGTAGATGCAATGATGCACTCAAATAGTTTCTGTTTCTGTTTTTTAATTATAAAACTGCTTTTGTTTGATTGTGTCAAGTTTTGTGAATCTACAAGTCTTTAGGTTAATTGTTGGAGGTTTCTGAGTCGGAGAGATGTTGATATGAGGAGAGAAAATGGGAATAACTCCCATAAAGATAATGAGATGACTGAACCAACTTAATCCTTATGAACATATTCGCATATCCTTACTAATTTTGTAAATATTAATCAATATTTTAGATTACAAACAGCTTGAATACCATTTAAATATTCTATAATGATATGTAATTTTTAAATTTTTAAGCAAATATTCGAATATGTGATTTTGATTTTTGGTTTGGTATTGATTTTGAGTCAGTGGTTCAGAAAAATTATGAAGAATCAAGAAGTTATCACCTGGATTAGGTTGAATAAGACCGTGCCTGCTCCAAAGTTCTCTGCTACCAGAAATCAACATATTTTTGGTGATATGATAATGAGCAAGTATCTATAATTATTTGAATATCTTATTCGTTCTCCAAGATGCTTCAGGAAACGCATATTAAGAGAATTTAATCGGACACGGAATTCTGAGATATATTTTCTGAAGCAAAATAAGAATGAGTTATTTGTATATTAAGTGTATATACAGTTTTATATTGGTATGGATATAGGCTTCAGTTCTATAACAAAAAAATAATAAACAAGTAACTCAAATATTTAAAATATTAAGGTCTGAACCTAGAGAGCCTTGTCCCTTGGTAATGTATAATTCCAACTCTTGACAGTTGTCAGTTATCTTGTTCTTCAGTTTAAAGATAGGAACTATTCAATATCTTGACTGGGCCAGCAAGATTGAGTTACTTCATATTATGAGGCTGTTGTTTAATTACTTGTTGTATGTTAGACTAAAGATAAATCGCTCAAACTTGTCGCTAAATCGTTATCTGTATCTCCATCTAATTGTACAAATAAAACATTGGATTATTAAAATCCAACCGAAGATTGGCTAGCGTTACAACCCACGCCTAACGCGGGACATTCACGGTGAAAATACGTGTAGAAAATGGGAGAATTTTAAATATACAACATGTACAATTACAATAATTACGTATAATCTATCTAGTAGACGCATTTTGATTCCTAGTTCATTGTAAACTATATACAAACAAATGGAAAAAAAGGGGGGGGGGATTATTTTTCAGATTGTCAAACATTGATTTATATCTTCACAAACAAAGATGTAAGAGTCGTATGCACCTTATAATATAACGTGGTAGTTTCTTTTATTTGGAGACTATTTACGGGAGTATAGTTCGTTAAGGGGTCTTGATTTATCATCAATCAAGTGTTAGTACGGTTTATTTGGGTTTATTCGATAAGGAATGTGATGTGGTTATTTATTAATCAGTAAAATTAGTTAACATCGCGACTGTTAAAAGTAAAAATGTACACAACGAAATTGACGGAGAGGAAACTTACAGACAGGAAATGGTATCCAACGACAAACTACTACTGTTACATCAGATCTGGTAATATTCGGGGGTGTAGTCGTTCGCGAGATTACTCAAGAAATTGAAATCCGACGAGCTGTTGCTACCCTCGGGTGGGGAGATGTGAGGGGGTGCGCCGCTGTTCTCGCCGCCGTAGAACTGGTGGAAGTTGTTGTAGTTGTCGCCGTTGTCTGCGGGTACGCTGGATGGCGGCGTCATCACTCCCGCGGGATTGCTGTTACTGCCCGCGAACATCTCGGGCGTCATGGAGTAGGCCTGATCGCCGTTTGCGCCCACTTGACTGGTAGAATACGATGCGGTTTCATAATAACCAACCTGAAATAAAACACTTTTGTACGAAATGCTATTATTTAGTAAAATTTATGTACATATTTGTTATTTCATTCATAAATAACAAAAAAATATCTTTAGTTGGGAGTTGTTAAATTATATGAGAAGTCTATATTATAGTCAATTCAAAACAGTAGTGACACGTGTGTCAATATGTGTCTGTCTAAAGTTGCAAAATTCGTTTTACAGTCAGACAATATTATCCTTCTCATTTTATTCTATTTAAAAAGGGATAGAATGCTATTAGAGAAGTTTAATCATATTACCGAAAGAGCCTGCAAAGGTTGTCCGTTTGCCAAACCTCTGCAAAATTCTTCAAAATATTATAATTGCGGGTTATAAACCGGCAAATGTTGTTTTAAGGCTTTATTTTAAATCGCCGTGGTTTTTATTGAAAATATTTTTTGCACGTTGCAGCTGCACTGAATATTAGTATGGGCACGGGCACGGTCACTAAAATATCTCAAAAAATAGAAAACAATATAACCCTATATTCACCAAAGAGAACGCGTGGTTATGTGAAACAGGTGACGAATCAAGATCAGCTTGTTATTAGCTGTATCAGAGATCAATTATACGAAATGTAAAAAACAGTAAGTGTAGAATTAGTGTTTTCCTCTAAGACCAATGGTGACTACCATGGAGAAATGAGCCATAACTTGTTTTTGCAGTAGTTTGAAAATCAGTTTTTAAAGAACTTGGAGGAACCATCAGTTACCCAGGAAAATCCCAACAAGTGTCTCAACAAAGGCTGCAGTTAAGGAAAGGTAAATATATATGAAATATTTAATTGCATTTTATGTAATTTATTTTTTTTATAAATAAGCCTGAGAAAAGATACATGGGCATTATGTCTTCCGCCGTATCACTGCAAATTTAATTTAATTGTGTTGATATGCGGCATTGCAATAGACATTCAGGCCGAGAAGGATATTCAAACCAGAACTGTCTGAATTTATGGAGAGGCATTGTCGAAAATAATATCTTCAGTTTGTGTGAGCTCGATCAGACACATGAAGAAAAAATTGACAAATGATAGAATCTTGAGCAAGTTTTTGATAGATTGGAAATTAATAACTTAGTTATTCACTTGATTAGTGTTTCTGAAAGTGACAGTGATTGAATAAAACTTAATGAATGTTGGTTTATGATTTAATACTGACAATTACCAAGACAGGGTGGTGAAAGAGGAAACAACTAAAGGTCACTATATAAATAATATAAGGCATGAAACTAAACAAAGTATATCAAATAACAATCAAAACTATCAAATTTTTAAGAAGACATTTTTTAAAATAGTTTCCTGGCATAAAAATAAAATTCCCCGTGTACGTGAGCGGTACTTGTATGGCTATTATAAGTTTTTTAACTTCTTGATTACTTAAAGGTAATAATAATTCCTTATCAACGCGAAAAAGTTTCACCACCTTGCATTAAATGAAAAGGAGAATGTAACGGTATATAAAGTTTACATACAACCGCAAATTTGAATGGAAACTCTGTGTAAATTTTGAGAGCATTTATCGATCAATACCTAAATTAATGATACAACAAGAAATAATAAATATATATCGATTTTAAGACCAGTTTTTCATTCAGTGTTCAGATTAAAGAATACTATTTAACGTGAAAAATGAGAATTATTGATGAAGACAATAATTTACTGTATATAGCAACATTACCTTATTCTGATGTTGGAAATCTTGTACTTTTTGCATATTGTGGTGCATGTTTTCGTTCGAGTAATATCCAGCGTCGTGAGCAGCATTTGGTAGATGAGATTGCATGCCGTCACTACCATCCGGGCTATACATGTTGTTTCCGCTGTATGGATAATGGTTGTAAGATCCTGCAACAATTTAAAAGTTGTGATTCTGGAGACAACAGAGAGCAAACGGAGAAACTTACCATGATCGGAAGAGTGATATCCTTGTGCATAATTATTTTGTACTGAAGCAATCGAGTAGTTATCATTGCCGTGGGTTTTGTTATAGGTGTAATACTGTTGCTGAGCATATCCTTGGTGATAGTTCTGTGATCTCGATGCTCGCGAAGATCGAGACATACTGTTGTGTCCTTGCGATCTAGTGTAACCCTGCGTATCGGTTACTGTAGTGTGTTCAGGATTGTACATACCTGCAGAAAGTCAGATCTAATATTGACGAACGTTTGAAGATAATATTAGTACTCACCATCATTGTACATTTGCTGTCCCATATGATATCCGCTCTTAGCTTTATAATCCACTTGGGCGTGTGGATTCACCTGATACTGGTGACTGGAGAAGTGTCCTCCGGATGAACCTCGCGCAGCAAAAGGTGGAACAGGATTAGATGGCATGTTTTGTATGGTTACGGTTGCAGATGCTATCGCAGTAGCAGTCGTGGGAGAAGACCGTTGAATTTGTGTTGGATACATCATTCCAGGGGGAATACCTAGAACATTATAATGAGAAAATTATATATATGAACTCATCAAGAATTAATAGCATGGGAAGTCATGTCTATTAGGAGCATGTATGTTCGTGTTCTGATCATTTCTCACTTTAAAAAGACACTTGTTGAAAGAAAATGGTACAGTATATATTAATAAAAATATTTTCCATAATTTTTAACATCTTTTTTCTATCTTTCTGCCAATATACTATGCTGAAAGGTGGATGTTTGTCTGGTAGATATCTAATCATCGATTTATTTTCGCACTCATGCGAAATTATAGTATAGCGTAAATTTCTCGCTATTGCTTGTCATTTTATGCAATAATATATCGTTCGTTTTATTCAGATGACAGCAGTGGATATTTGCAGTAACATTGTCAATCGCAATATTCCACAGAAAACCAGCTTTTTTGTTCCGCAAGCAGTGGAGCCGTGTTGTTGAAACAACGTTGTTTGGATCTTTCCCATGGCATGCAATACGTCTGTAAAACAATTAATTTATCAACTGTTAAACTGTCTAAAAGTTTTCAATAATTTTGGTTGGATATTTGTCAAATAAGTCGCCAAATTCATTGTCTTCAAACTTTTTCTTTCACAAGAGTGCCTCCAGACTGTTCTCTCATATTAACATCAATATAAGCAGTTTTAAATCATCAACCCAAAACCGACAAATGAGGAATTTGAGGGCTTCTGCAGCAGAGCTCTTCAAATCAAACAAAAAGAGGTAATGGATATTGAAAATGTAATTTTATGCGCTCCATGAGTAGTGTCTGTATATACTGAGTAACTCAATAGTACTAACGCAAAACTGTTATTTTATGTCAACAAGCGTCAAAACCAGTGAATTTAGTAGTTTCGGTTATATATTCTAGGATTTACTTGCTATAAGTATTCTTAGAGGTATTTATATTAAATATGTAATTAGGGCAATAATATTTTCATTAGCTCTTCGGTAGAACTTCACTATTTACACAACTCAATTATTAACAAATAAGGCTGGATTAAATGGCCTGTATGATGATTTTAGCTTCAGGTGTCTTACTATTGAAGTGAAAAATACCAAGCAAGCTTTTTAGCATCTATTTTATAAAATTTAGAAGTCCCATTGATTTTATTTCTTAAATAAGAAGATAATGTTACCATTCTTAATAAAAGGTTTTAAGTTTAGTATACTATTTAGTGTTATTTCATATTCATTAGTCAAATATCAAAATTGTTCAACAGTATACCATTTCACCATTGTTTTATTTTGAAATAATTCCACCACGATCTGTTAGACTAAATTTTGTAATACAATATCTGTAGGATTTAGTTACAAACTGGCAAACGTTTGTTCACTTGAACTGTGTTGAAAATTGCCTCGGTACTGGACAAATATATCTTAAATTTCAAATTTCTGTTGTAATTATCAATTTATTCCTCAAAAATTAACTCTCTATTGTTGATGGAAGTAAAGTTCTACTAACAGTACTGTTTAAATGTACTGTAAAATTCTACGTTAACATTAAAGGTGATTTACCTATCGAATTTGGATGCATTCCTGTACTAGTACCGTGTCCCATTACTGATGAATTCTTCGGTGACATTTTCACACTCATCAAGGGGCTACTGCTATCCGGCTGAGTTAACGACGCTCCTGCTACATCTTTATGACTGCTGCTGGGTGATGTTTTGCCTAAGCTAACTTTTCTATCACAAGAACTAGGAGAATTTCTCCTATTTTCAACCTAAAAATATGTATATTATATAAAATTAGAATATAATACGTGTTTCGATATTTACCTTGATATTTGCGGTACTAGTGGATGTAACGGAGGTGCTGCCTGTTTTTTTGGGTTTCGATCCTCCCCCAGGACCACCTGGACCAACACAGTCCTCGTTTGATCTTGAATCTTCTTCCAATAATTTATCATAGGAGGCAGCACTTCCTAAAAGGCACATTTTAATTTAGACCACACAATATTTTATTTTTTTATATTTCCCTGATATCAACTTACCCACACTGCTGGCTCCTGTTGAGTTTCCGCTGCTAAAGGTACCAGTACTGTTGTTGTTAGTTGCGCTAGGCGTGTTGTTGTTATTGCCCCTTGACGAAGCTATATCAGGAATCTCGTCGTGGGAGACACAGAGGCCTGCAGGGCTCAGTACTGTTAAATTTTTTCATGCATGTGTCGGAATTCTGGTTTGTAACACTCACCTGCCGACGGCATCTCGCATCCCTGGCAGCTCTTCTTCGACATCTCGTCGTCCAAATACTTATCAGCTAATTTTGCACTTTTCCCCCCTTCGCTGGTGACGGAGTCCTTGTCGTCGCCGTCTTCCGCCTGTTTGCCGAGAGTTTGGCGTTTGTGTTTCATCCGCCGATTTTGAAACCAAACTTTTACCTTGAAAATATAAAATTAATTTATTACATTTCATTTGTATTTCGATTAATTCATAAGTAAGACGAAGGCGAGATAAATACATCAATATGTATGCCTTAATTGTAGAATTATAACTTAAGCTATAGTTTACACTAAAGTTATACACTTGATATAAGTTTGTATGGTTTCGCTTCAATCTTCTGATATCCTGCGCATTGTCCAGCAGTTGCATTGCTTCCACGTTAGTATGATTTAGCAATCTTCTTTTGTGTTTCAAGGCGAAATCTTGGATAACTTCGGAAATTAATTTGATTTCCAGGTCATCGTGCAGTTCTTCATTGGTTACGTAGCGACAGGCATTGACAATTAATCGAAGAACTTTGCTTTAATATTGTTGGATGACTAGTTGATTTGAATTTTTAGTGCAGCCCCATATTTGCACCCCATAGGTCCAAATTGGCTTTATGATTGGTTGATAATCTCTTTGATTTTAGATTAGGTTGAGAGTATCTTCCGACTAACCGGTATAGTTGTTTTATTTTGGTTCTAATGTGTTTTGCTTTTTATCTAACAAGATGTTTACAATTTAATCTACCGTCAAGATGGTTTCCAAGGTATTTAGCAGATTCTGCTTGAGGAATCGGGCATCCATTTAGTGATATAATTAAGTTTTTATTATTTCGCCGCAATGCAAAATTAACATGGACAGATTTGAAGCTATTAAGTTTAATTTTTCAATCTTTCGTCCATTTGTAGATTTTGTTGACTGCTACTTGTACTTTTTCTACTACCCTAGACAGAGACATGTCATTCGCCATAATAATTGTGTCATCAGCAAATGTTCCAAGTAGTGTTTCTTTTGTTGATGGGATGTCAGCTGTGTAGAGCAGATACAAGAGAGGTCCTAAGACGCTACCTTGTGGAACTCCAGCCGAAATAGCTTTAAATGTCGAGAATGCCATTTCGTGCGAGACTCTAAATTTTCTTCCTAAAATATATGATTCGAGCAACTGTCAATAGTTACGCGTAACAATTTGCTCATCTTACAGATTAATCCCAAATGCCAAACCCGATCAAGAGCTTGTGAGACATCCAGGAATATTGCGGGGCAGTATTTCTTTTCCTCAAACTCCTTTTCAATAGCCGCATTTACTCTGTGCACGTCATCGATTGTTGAGTGGTGATTTCGAAAACCAAACTGGAATTCTGGTTTTATTACAAAATTTTTAACACGTTTAAATATTGGTTTCTCAAATGCTTTTGCGAAATAGGCCTGTAAGATTCGACTTGTTCTGAATGATAAACAAATTTTTATTTTTTTATATCAAAACAGGATTCACTAAAAAGTGATATTTAGGAATGAAGCGCAGTTTTGGTATGTTAATGAGCATAATTGTCATATATGGAATAACGCCAACTTACACGATGTTTACCAAAAGACCATATACCAAAACCAAAGGGCTATGCGATAGTTTCATTGAAAATTGAATCAACCGAATTCGAGCTACAATGAACCGTTTATTTCACACCACAGCTTCTTGAATTCTATTATCATATTTCTTCTATTTTATTCCTTATGGAAAACCATAATGCATAGTGGATTAAGTTTTAATATATTTCTGTAACAATGTTTCTGAAAGATGACTACGTTGTGGTATGGACTACATGGACCTTAACCAATTTAATGTTCAACGTCAAATACAAAAGGTGCGGGATATGACGTTGAAGAATTATATAATTAAAATACATTAGTAAAACAGTATTTAACTCTCTCTGTCATATGTAAAATTTTGTAGAAAAGAAAGTCTGTAGCTATCGGAAAATTATTTAATTTTTGAATTTTTTGTAAAATTTGACTGTATTGTGAGAAAGAAATTAAGATTATACCGCAAATATCTTACCGGAAAGTCTTCCAAGCTCCTTCTTTAACATCAATATTAAAAAGATTGTAATGACCCTAGATTTGTAATAGCGTGCAGTTTTAGACTTGTAAAAAATAAATGAATTGATAATCATAAGAATCGTCGAGGAGTTCCAAGAAATCTAAAGGAGCCAGTTATGATACCAGTGTATAGAAAAGACAAATATAATCAGACTGCAAGAAACAAATGGAAAACAATGTTACACTTGTAAAAATACAATTTAATCTAAATTGTACCTAGTATAAGATGCTCAAAAGAACGTATAAATCTACGAGAGTTATTGAAAGTAACAGTAACGTTATTTAGTTTATGGCAAATAATGAATATATAATGTAAAGTCGAATAATGTGAAATATAATTCGAGTTAAAATAAAATCAATAAGAAATTTCATACCTAATTTGATGGTAGAGGAAAAGGTGTTTTCGATATACCTTTACATTATTTTGTAGTACATAATGTATAAGTGAATACGTATAAATACAGGTTATTACAATAATATGTAATTAGTACAATGCTATAATTTATTATCTCTCCAAAATCCAATGTGTTTTATTCGGTAAGTAATTCTTTTGTTTCTAAGTTTTATATAAAGGTCATTATATTGATTCCTATACAAGAAGGGTTTCATAACCAATTTTTAATTTTTTTTCTCAATTATTTTCACATTTATTATGATTGGTTAGCATTTTATATCAGAAACATAAATTGTATATATTTATTGGGAAAGACATTTCTAATGTATAGCAATATCCAACTTTTCATAATCGATCGGATAGTTTAATTAGAAAAATAGTGTTTGAAAGACCAGGTTCTGGCCTCAATATTAATATCTATTCTTCCATACACGATATCTTCAAGTAGTAAATGTAACTCTTTTTTCCTTTAATAGTCTTTTGTGTTTGTACACTTCTGTTTGATACTATCGATTTCCACACAAGGTTTGTTTTTTATATATCCTTAGCGTCCTCTATAATAATTAATTTTTAATGTGTTTTTTTTAATTGCTTTTATATATTTAAACGATTCACTGCTGTTTTACCGGGTATTTTGAAATGAAAGGAAGAAAAGAAAATTTAGCCTGTTGTATAAGCATTTTTAATATTCAACATATTTAGATAACTCTCTATGTTTGCTCTTTACTGTCGATATTACAACAACAAAAGAAAGAGTACTTGGAATATTTTCATGACATCACTGTCCATGTCAATTTTTCATAAGGTATGTCCAATGCCTCAAGCAGAATTAGGGGAATCTTGGCATTCATCTCAATGGTAGTTTAAATTGGAAAATTTAGGTCGCATGAAAAGCCTATCAGATCAAACTAAAAATTAAACAAGTGTGCTGTTCAGTAGGAAGATTCAAATAGCACCGTAAAAAAAAGGGTTACTAAGGCAAATCACATCAACGTGGAAACAATATAACTACAAAATTAGAATAAGGAAATTGAGGGAATTATAATGTAATTTTTTATGTAAACTACAAAGTTTGTTACATTTATAAAATTGTACCATTTTTATTTTGGCTGAAATGATCAGCCAGAATGTTAAATAATGTTTCTATATTTTTCTATATGGTGTATAACAGATTGTCAAATGTTTATTTTACATTCAATTTTCTTTTTTAAGACACTCGAGAGAGATTGGGTAATTTTGTTGTATCTATTTTAATTAATATAATAGAAGATATATTTCATATATTTTTAGTTTGACGTTGAGGATGTCATATGAATTGCAAGAGAAGAGAGCTAAAAAATAGGCCAAAACAAAGAAGCTTGGAAATTCTAAACCACTTAGCAGAAGTTACTATGGGATTTCCCGCTAGTACTTCGAAATGCAGGATAGTAATTTAGTGTAATATACAAACATGTTATGCTATTTCATAGTAATTTAGTGCTATTTAAGTATGAATTAGAATTACGCTTGATACTCTATATATACGCTGACACATTTTCCTAGAGCCAATATTAAAATACCATCCAATAATTGTTGACTGTTGAAATCAGAACAGAAGGTCTGATATTACAACATCAAAGATGATGGTAGAAAAAAGGCAAAAAGAACCCGAGGACAGGGATGTGAGCTGGGTGTAATATGTTGTTCTATCCCGATGATCGATCATTAATCAGAGCTGAACCCATTAAAAAGCTCCGACGAGACGGTAACCGTTCCATCTATTAAGTGGGTTTTACTTTAACTGAAAATAATTGGAAATTGTCTTAGGCCTTGGCCGTTTAATTTTGTTTAATTGGTGCGAGGAATAGGGGAAAAATAAGGAAAGTGTAGCGGTCATCCTAGCAGATGTTTTTAATCGAAATATATTGATATCTGTCTGTGGCGTTTTAACGTTGCAGATACTATTGCGGTTACTATCTCTGTTCATTTAGCCACACCCATTTGTTGTCGTTGTTTGTCGGTTGTCGAATACCATTTTGTATATGGTTATTTATAAATGTTTATAGGCAAAATCTGACATCATAGCGGGATACTTGTCTAAATTACTAAGATAGCATAAGGATTACGATGATGTCTATGTTAGTCATTTTATAGTGGATGGGTTTATTGAAGAGCTATTGAAAGTTTGAGTATAAACTGATCGAGTGTAATTAGCGCTGAAAAGTTGGAGCTTACATGACATAGCTACAAAAAAATTTGGATGATGACATTATCAAAAATCTGGGCTTGAATTTTACATAAGGTTAACAAGTAAACTTAGCAATTGCTGCAGTGTCAGAAAAACTGTTGCCATCAAACAATTTTATATACTTTTGGCGACACTGCTCCGTCAAATCATAATTGTCAGTGTTGGTTTTAAATATTTAGAAGTGGTGATTTTAACAAGAAATCTAAATCAGAAAATAAGGAACAGCCTGGAGGATAAAAATGAATTGTAAGACTTATTGGATGAAAACCTCCCTTAAATACCAAAAGAACGTCAAACAGATTATTTGGAGAATTGACTATTTCTAGACTTTTAATTGCGACAGGAAAGTTCTACTAGACGACTAAATGGCTACGACACGTTACTCTGAAAATACTATTTCCAACCGTTTCAAGATAGTGGTTCCATTGCTTGCCTTAGAAACAAGATTTCTGTTGCACCTTGTGACCGGCAATGAAATTATATATTTAATGTGTTAATATCGAGCACAAAAAGCAATAGATTTGTCCAGGATAGTAGCCACCTTGTAAGTTTCTAAAATCAAATGAAATTGTTACCGCACAAGTCTTCCGACTTGAATTGTACAATGCGAACGACGCATCATTGTAAAAACAATATATAAATTAACAATAGCGATTAACCCACCCGAAGTTATCCTGTTGCATGACAACGCTAGACTATTGGATGACACTACAATAATTGTGAAGGATGCCCTGTTGTAATTACCACTTGCAACTTACTACTTGTTCAAATAAATGCAGTATGGTTTGGTTGGCAAACTGAAATACCAAAGAAATGCGCAAATGCATTTATTATTGGATGGCTGCCGATATTCTTTCATCACTGTATTGCCATATTGTTATAAATATAGAAAATGATGAAAAGTAACTCAATTAATAAACACTTTAATTTTTTCAATAAATACCCTTAAATAAATAAATACCGAAAACTGTTGGACGCATATAAAATATATTGCATTTAAGGATAATATTACAGTATCATGAAAACATCATTTGCTAGATAATTGACTAGAATTTATTTTGTATATGTATGCAATTCTCCATAGTTTCAATTTATTTGAAATAATTAATATTAATGATACCAATAATTTATGGATTCAGATAAAAATATGTTTAAAACTTAATAAAAATTCTATAACAAAATTATATTTAAGGAAATGTGAACATATATATAGTAGCTGTGTTGGTATTAAAAGTTTGTTTTGGTTTGTCTATCTCCTTCGAGGTGTACTATTAAACTTTTAATAGTAGCTCAAAAAGAAGAATCCCTTGTCAAATGATCATTATGTAGTTGAAATAACAAGGCAAAGGTAGCTAAAATTTGTAGAAATTACTTTTAATGTTTAATCTAAAATAATTTGTAAAATTTAATTTTGTAAAGACAGTCGCTCTTGAGAGCAATTATTAGTTTCTATCAATAAACAGTCTATTACTGTTTTAATAATATTTGATTAATAACATGTATTCATAAAGCCAATCTGGATGTATAGGGTGCAAATGTGGGTTTGCACTAGATATCAAACCAACTAATAAGCCAATGCACCCAAAAAAAAGTTCTACGATTAATTACCAATGCTTATTGCTACGTAACCAAGGAAGACCATGATGACCTCGAAATTAAATGGATACACGAAGTGATTCAAGATTTCTCCTTAAGACATGAAATAATGTTGCTAAATCACAGCAACGTGGAAGCGATATAGCCTAAAATACTATTAGACAATAAGCAAGAAGGGTTTAGTATGTTCCCAAAAATATATAGTCAACGGTATATTGCTTTTAGTCGAACCTGTCACCTGCTAGTAACTACCCTCTCCAGAGAGTTGCCAGGAACTTATAATACCAAATTAAAGATCACCCCAGAACATTTCTAGTCTGATTAATGGTCTGACTGGGATTGTTGTCGCTAGTTAGCTTTTCCACATTTGTCTAGATA
Source organism: Rhynchophorus ferrugineus (assembly GCF_030347505.1). Classification (NCBI taxonomy): domain Eukaryota; kingdom Metazoa; phylum Arthropoda; class Insecta; order Coleoptera; family Curculionidae; genus Rhynchophorus; species Rhynchophorus ferrugineus. The sequence continues at coordinate 79,126,592 of NW_027472580.1, read as the reverse complement.
AATTTATAGTAACAAATATAAATAAAAATATATATATGTCGTGAAGGGGATTTCATTGAAATAAAATAATCTAACACTGAAATAAAACAATTTAATTAATTTAATTTAATTTTTAGAATTCATTTTGAATTTTTCTGTGTGGATCTCAGGGGTGAAATGCCACTGTTTCTCCTGTCTTCAAAAGTTTTATTTATATTTGTGATTAAATAAAGTTTTCTTCGATTCGAATTTATTCTCTTCAATCGACTGAAGCATTTTAAATGGTTTTGTAATTTTTGGGTGTAACCAGGGAGCCGAAGAGAGCTAAATACGCAAATCTAGATGACTTGAAACGAATATCTTCACAAAATCCTATCAAACAATAGCACGTTTTTAGTCTCTATTATTTCTTGAAGAATAGTATACTTAATGTTTAATAAGTACAAACCTGTCGCTCGGTTAAATCCAAAGATGCTGCGATTTCTATCCTTCGCGGCCTACACAAGTACTTATTGAAATGGAACTCCTTCTCCAGCTCTAGTAGTTGAGTATTTGTGTAAGCCGTCCTTAGTCTCCTGGGTAAGCCATTCTCTGAAAAGAAAATGATGGTTTAGTCGAGGAAAGCGACAAAAATAGAGAAAAAATGCGAAACGGAACAAAACCGCCTTTCTTAGTAATAATCTAAAGATATGCTAACCCAAATAACGTAAACTAGCTCGATTTAGGAAATCCAGGCTGTTATTTCCAGATCGTAGACGCGCGATACGTAAATATCTATCGGCGAAGTTTCTAAAACGATACTTCCTCATCAGTCAACGGAAGCCCCGAGAGCCGTCGCGCTATTTTGACGGATTCAGGTGCGAGTTCGGAATGATTGACACCAATAAAAAACGTCCAGAGACAATTTCTTGGCAGGACGTGGGTTCCACTCAGTTCGGGTTCACCTTTTTTTCCTTTCGTCTTTTTGGCAATAGCTGACTGATTATTTTTAAGTTTTACGCTATTTCGTGAGCGGTGTTTGCTTCACTCGAAGTGTCGACGTTTTCGTCTGGAATTTCGTGATCGTCGTTTTTTTCTCTCGTTTGTAGTAAACTAATTTTGTTTTTATGTCGGCATTCCCCGATATATTACAAGATAAATATTCAGTAATATATCAAAAACCTTATATAATATTGCCATTAAAGAAGATTGTAAAGAAGAAACCGATGTTAGGAAATATTTATTGCGATTTTTGTGGCATTTGCTTATTTTTAAGTGACATTTAGGGTATTGGTTTATAAATTAGATTTAAAGGATGTGTTTTATAATTTGAAGCTTTATTGTGAAAAATCGGTACACTATATAATATTTTATTCAAGGTCCGGCTATAGCCGCTACTTTTCTTCATATTTTAGACAGTAATGGATTCCATTTCGAAAGAACGGTGAACCTTTTTTATCGTATCTTCATAAGAAAGGAAAAGCTGCTCAGATAGGTCACATATGTCGGAATAAGTAATAATAAGAACGTCTTTCAAAGTATTTGGGGTTCAATTTATATGGCGCAAAATATCTGGCAAAAAATATAGATTGGGAGAAGTTTCTTGGGTCTTCGAACGGTCTTCGTCTTTAGTATCAAAATTGCCGAATTCGTTGACCTTAAGCCAATTTTTTCCCTCAAATCTTCAAAAAAAAGTGAAACTTCGCGCAAATGCGATTTACTCAGTACAAATTCAGACATTGTCAATGCACTGAAAATATGTTTTGTTCACATATCGACGAAACGACACATACTGGAAAGTGAAGCCGATCAGTGAGGTTTCAAGATGAATTTGGTTGGAAATGTACCACGTCCTTTTCTTGCTTGATCCGTTCTTTAGGCAAGATTTGGACATGGAAAGTCGATCAAGTTTTTATGTTAAATATTTCGTTATTGTCTCAGTCTCTATCAGCTTTTTTAATACCATATATCCATGACATTCTTTTGAATCAACAAATATACATGTGCATAACATGCTACACACGAATGAGCTTGGTTAGAATCTTAAAATCAAGCATTTTCTCTACAATTCTCTTCTGTCAGGAAGCGTCTTTTTTTTATTACTCTTCGTAAGTCCACAATCTGCCCTATTGGCAATAAGTATTTCTTATTGCCAATAGGATAGTAAGTAGTAATAATCTTATGTTTATATTATATATACATGGCATGTAGAATATCACTTCATTAAGCAATCTTCTGTATAAAATATAATCTTAATTAATTAGTCTTATTCCAAAGCTTATTCTAAAGTCTACATATGTCCAGTAACCAGATCAGGTGGTGTTAAACGTTTTAGTCTACGCACTTTACTATCACGTCGCATATTTAGCTGATTAGCGAGTACATTGGGATGCACAGACATTTTTTCGAAGTACTTCACCCAAACACGTTGAATTACACTCGTTATAGGTTCTAGAGGAATATCGCGTTGTATCACTTTATTTGAAATATAGTACGGAGCATCAACAACAATCAACACTTATTTTTGAACCGTTGAATGATGGATATATTAGATTTGCTAGCGGTACCCCATAGTTGGATTCCATATGCCCAAATAGGCTTGAGTATAGACTCATACAGCAATGCCTTGTTATTTAATGATAACTTGGATTTGCGCCCGATGAGCCAATACATTTAATATAATTTTAGTCCCAGTTGTTTCCGTTTAGAGAGTATTTTCTTCTTTCAGGTCAGGCGTCGATCTAAGTGCATACCAAGATATTTAATATGCTCTGCTTGGGGGAGTTGACGATGAATAATATTCACTGGTGGACATGTTCTTCTACACAGGGTAAACGTTATATGCGTGGATTTTGTTTCATTGGCTTTAATGCGCCTTGTCTTCAACCATAATTGTATTTGTTCCAGGTGGGTTTGTAGGTTTATTGATGCTGTGACTGGATCTTCATGGGATGCTAAGATTGCTGTATCGTCTGCATATGTTGCCACAGTATTTATTTTTGTGGTGGGCAGATCAGCCGTATACACAAGATACGGTACTGGACCTAGAACACTACCTTGCGGAACTCCTGAATATATGGGATTTAATACGGTATGTTCATCGCCTTGATTTACAATAAAATGTCTATCAGTGAGATACGATTTTAGTAACTGATACTCCGGATGAGGGAGAAGTTTCTTTAGTTTAACCTGCAAGCCCGTATGCCATACTTTGTCAAAAGCCTGAGATATGTCTAGAAAAGCAGCCGAACAATATCTTTTGGCGTTTAGGTCAGCGTTTATTTTGTTTACAAGTCTATGCACTTGTTCTATAGTCCCATGCTTATTGCGAAAGCCAAACTGATGTTCTGGAATAATTTTTCTTTTTTCTACTAATATATTTTCTAAAAATATTTCTATAGTTTAGCTTTTTTATGTATAATTTCTCGAAAACTTCCGAGATTATCGGTAATAAACTTATAGGTCTGTAGGAGGTTACATCTTCTGGTATTTTTCCTGGATTAAGGATCATTAATATTTTAGCTACTTTTCAGATACTAGGGAAGTAATTAATTCGTAGTATAGCATTAAATATAATTGTAAATAATTTTTTACCCTTTTCTGATAGTTCTTTTAAAATTTTGCCAGTAATTAAGTCATAACCAGGAGCTTTTTTAATATTAATCTCTCTCATTATTGTTTGTTTAACTTTTTGACCGTTCATTTCTCGTGCGGTAAATCCGTTTGAAATGGCGAATCTACAAAGCTTTTAATTTTATTTTCATCATCTTTATGTAGCTGAGACTAGAAAGGTTTAAAAACATTTTTTAAGTGTTTTGAGAAAATGTCGGCCTTCTCTTTATTGCTTCTCGCCCAATTATTTTCGTTTGTTTTAATAGGTGGGTTATGCTGCTGGGATCTCCTAAGCTTTTTTGTTGCTTTCCACAACGAATAGTCCGTAGGTTGGGTTAAATTTGGATTAGTTTTTTCAGCTCTTTTATTGCCCTATTAAATTTTCTTTTTTCTGCTAACTTTTTCTGTATTGTACATGATATATGTGTATTTTTTCTTGGAAATGTTTCACTGTTAGAAGTCGCGGAATATGCTGCCTCCTGTATATTTTTTGTAAGATTTATTGTTGCTATTTCAATATCCATTTCAGTTTGTAACGGTAAGTTTAGAAGGATGTTTTGGTCTAAGTTTTCTCTAAATGTGGGCCAGTTAGTTCTATTATTGCACAGAGAAGGGGGTTTATCTTTGATGGTAATTTTTGAAGAAATTGTTACTATTATTGGTGAATGATCAGAAGACAGGTCGAAACATGATTTTACCTGACACTTTTTTGGATCAATATTTTTTGTAATACAGAAATCTATTGTATCTGGTTTTTTCTTTGTGTCTGAAGGCCAATATGTTGGTTCACCAGTAAAGATATGTTGTAACTTATCTTTCCTTATTGCTCTTAGCAGTTCTCTATCTTTTGAGGTTATTATTCTTGAACCCCACATTAAATGTTTTGCATTATAATCTCCTCCGGCTATAATCTATTACCTAGCGTACTGAAGAATTCTTGAAATTGTTCTGCCTTGTTATGTTTGGGTGGGCAATAAATCGCAGAAATTGTTAATGGTCCATGGCCTTCCTATATGGTTATACTGGTGGCTTGCAGGTAGTCTTTGCGAAAATTTTCTTTTTCGAAATGCTTTATATCATCTCGAATTATTATGTCTGTACCTCCATGTGCTTTATCATCAGGGTGATTTGTATGATAAAGTTTATATTTACGAATTTTCAAATAATGTTTGTCCGTAAAGTGTGTTTCGAAAACCATCATAACGTTAATATTTTGTTCAGTTACGAACATTTTTAGTTCCCTGGCGTGTCGTTGGAGCCCATTGGCATTTCAGACGGTGATTTTATAGCTATCGGTTTCAGGCAATAGGCAAGTTTGCTGACGACGGTTGTGAGTAGACCAAGCATCGTACTCATTTGATCCATTAGTTTGGCCATCATATTTTCTAATCTAGAGATGTTGCTAGTTTCAGTAGGTTGAGATGCCGTCTCTTGATTTTGTGCAGAACCATTTTCAACCATTTGGGCATAAGTTATATCTGGTTGACTTGGTCTGTTGGGTAGACTGGTAGGTGTGGATTGTTTTTGTTGCTGTTGATGCCTTTTTTTCCTTAAGGCAGGATAGAGTTTCTGTTGTAGTTGCCTGTGAACTGCGCAACCCTTGTAGTTCGCTGGATGATTTAGTATGTAATAAAATACTGTTTTTTTTTAAAGAAAGTTATCTTTCTAGAGCTTGGAGCGTATTGAAAATACGTTTTCACCCTACGAAGGATGGAATCGAATTAAGCGCCTTTTAATATGCAATATATTAAAACTTAACAGTTATAATAGTAATAGTTAAAAATATAATAGGATTACCAACTCAGTTTTGAAGAACCTGTATAAATAAAAACAGAAATAATAGATGTTGACTTGTAATTTCCTTCTACTTCAGCTCATTTATTCCAATAATTGTCCAATTTATTAGCACCTTTACTACAGTGATATTCTAGAAGACTTGCGAACTTGGTAGTTATTATTTAGTACAAATCGCAAAAAAAATTTTGGAAAGCATTTTTCGGCTCGTGAAAATAGTCAGAAATTAGAGGGATCTAAATCTAATGAATATCTCTTGATATGGAAACAATTCCTATTTTAACTCACTAATTTTAGAGATTATGTTTCGATCTATGTGGGCATGTTGTTCATTACCTTGATTGAATATTATTTTATCTTTGTAATAAATTGTTGTTTGTAGTATAGTAGTAGTGTTGTTGTAGTTGTAGATTATCTTATTTTCACAAATTTTGCATTCACTTGATATTATTTTACCAGTACTAGTACTTATTTTTGATTGATTTTTGAAGACGAACTTTAGCTTTATAGTCGAAGAGCTAGGTTCATACCATTCCTAATAATTTTGTTTTAGATCGGGACTTAGGAATGTGATACATTAGCCTCACTTATAGCGAGTTTTCTTCATTATTTCACTACTATGTATTGCACTATCACTATGTATTGCATTTTAATGAATTTTTGTTCCATTAGCAATTAAAGTTAAAATACTTTTAGACGAGATAGTATGCTAATATGGTTTTGTTAAAAAGTGATGTTTCGATATTCTCAAGTAACGTGTTTGAGCTCGAAATGTAATTCAAATACACTATTACGTATATTTAAATACGCATTTATTAGGTTTTTGTACGCATTTTGCTCGATTACGATATCTATTGGTGAAACTGCGAAGCATCAGTATAAACAACAGTTAAATAATCTAACCTTACCTAACTGTTTTCCATTTAGTTTTACAAATGATCGTGTATTATTATAATTAATTTGGATGATTGCTTTAAATAAATCTGCTGTTGATGGTTATCAAATATTTTTAGAAACTAGAATCGTGCTGCATCGTCATATACCTATTGGTTTCAATTATTTAAAAGTGGCGGTTGTGGTGCAGTGATAAAGACCGGACTGGGGGATAAAACAATGGAATTGAAAATTTATCGGGGAAAAATTTAGTTGAAGTCATCAAAGAGCCTTCGAAGACTTACAAGATGACTAATCAACTGAAGATATTTAAAAATAAATATAATATATATTACAGAAAATTAGTTTACTACAACAATTTTAAGCGCCAAAGTTGAAGGTTAGCCTAGGTTCACATTGACACAAAAGCGGTTCAGGCTATTCATGGCCATGAAGTCTACCTGTATCTATAGTACCTATATCTATCTATCAAGGTGTAGGGTATTGAGACCGTATGAAATTTTTGATGTATGTATTTATGCAATACTGTAGCTGTATGTATAAACAAACCTCCTTATTTCGACATAGTATTGCTATGTTGCTCGATTGAAAGGAGATATTGTAGAAAATGATGTAAAATATTTTTACTAATATATATTGTACCTATTTTTGGTTGAATGAGTGTCAACATTGAAAAAAATACCAGGATATTTCGAAAGTCCATATATTTTCCTACGTGTCTAGAATAAGCAAGGCAGAATTATAGAAGGAAATTCTAGCGATTGTCATGGATAATAAATTACTGTGAATATCAAACACACTGACGATTTAAACAGGTGACCTATTGTAAACAAAGAGATACAAATACACATAGACTATCATTTTCACGGTTTTGAATATATCTAAATTCTGAGCATAAATGTATATATAATTTAGTATTTATATATTTTTATGAAACAGCGACAACAATCAATGGCAATATTATTCGTAGGACAAGGTTATTGGAATAATCTACGAACGGATCTATAATAATTGTTTAGATCAGAAACCGAATAAAAACTAAGCGGGAATCGATTGTAAAATGTCAACTTTAAAATTCCCAAACAATCAACATAAATGGACGATAGCGTCACGGGCGAATCCATTAGGCAACGATAAAAATAGTAATCAGGCCGATAAAGTTTCCACAATGAAACGAACATGGAAATTGCGGTGATTACAATAATGACACCTTCGTCGCGGCAGGAACAATGGATGACCAGAGTCGGCCATTGTTCGTGGCCGATGCGTGAGAATCGCGCCGTAAAAAACAATCGGTACCGCTGCGCTGGGTACTTATTCCATGTAAACATTGTAACTAAGCCGGCTTTGTTCTGCAAAATGGAGCTATTCGTGGTCGGTGCCATGGGACGTCAACGATTCAACTATGAAAATATTCCCATTGCACTCGGGTAATTTCATTTTGACGGATAATTTCATATTTTTAACCGACTTCGAAAAATGAGGAGGTTCTATGTTCGGCTGTATATTTGTCTTTTAATGTGTGATTTCTCCGTCATTGTGAGCAGATTTTCAACATTCTTCTTTTATTCAAAAGAGTACACTTCGGAGGTGATCGACGGAAAACGTCAAATTTCAAAGGCACGTACAATGTTTTCACATATTTTTTATCTAAAATAATCGAATATTTGGATATAATGTTACTGCTGAACTGACGTGACGAAAAATCGGAAATAGTTTAGTCTAAAACCCATTCAGTTTGCTTTTTAAGTATTAACTGTATCATACGAGAAATCGTAGAAACATTGTAGGTAACTGTTTCTATGGTGAAATGGTTAGAACGTTAAAAAAGTAAAAAATAATGAAAATTAGATTTTTAACACAGAAAAAAGTTTTAAACTAAAATATATATATAATAATAATAAATAAATAAAAATAAACTAACACTTTTTTAACCTATCTACTAACGTATTTTATATTCTAACATATAGACACAATTTAGCTTAATAGTTACCTAAACCTATTTATGTATTTACAATATTATATTAACTACTACCAACTGATCAGTTTGAAGGCGGTGCCATTAATTACATCTTACATTCGATATGGTTCTTAATATACCATCTTCTATATACAATCTTAATTTCAAATTAATTTATTACTACTCTTCTATTGTACTTGTATTAATATCACTTCGTTTATCCATTTGATTACGGGGTCATGATGCAGTTCTTTATGGTAATTAATTATAGGACTTTGTTTTGGGAGCGTTAGATTACTAGTTGGTTTGATGATTTAGGTGGAACTCCATATTTGTATCCCATAGGTCAAAATAGCCTTTATGATTAACTGATAAAACAGTCTCTTTTATTTTAGATTAAGTTGAGAGTATCTTTTGACTAACCAGTACAGTTGTTTGACTCTGAGTCTAATTTGCTATGCTTTTTGTCTTCACATGATGCTTCCAGTTTTACCTACGATCGAGATATATTCCGAGGTATTTAGCTGATTCTGCTTGAGCAATCGGGCATCCATCAAGTGAAAACTTAATTATGTTTTTATCAATTCGCCGCAACACAAAATTAACATGGACAGACTTGAAGCTATTAAGCTGTATTTTCCAGTCTCTAGTCCATTTGTAGATCTTGTTGACCGCTACTTGTCCTTTTTCTATAGCCTTAGAAAGAGATACAACTTTTGTCATTCTAACTGTGTCGTCAGAATATGTTCCAAGTACTGTTTCTTTGTTGTTGGAATATCAGCAGTATAGAGCAGATAAAGAAATGGCACCAAGACTATACTTTGTGGGAGCCCAGCTGACATTGGTTTAAATGTTGAGAATCGAATCTCTAAATTTTCATTCGAAAAGATATAATACTAGGAGTCGACAGTAATTCCGCAGTAGCAATTTGCTCATTTTGTAGATTAATCCCAAATACCAGGCCAAAAGCTTGTGAGACATCTAGGAATATTGCATGTATTTATTTTCTTGAGATGCTTTTTCAAAAACCGATGTTATTCTGTGCACTTGGTCGATTGTCAAATGGTGATTCCGAAATCCAAACTGGAAATCTGATATTTCTATAGTGGTTTAGTGCGTTTTAACAGCAGTTTCTCAATAATTTTGGTCTCGGAGAAAGCAGCGACATATGCCTGTGAGATCCAAATTGCTCTGCCGGTTTGTCAGGTTTTTTAAGCATAATTATTTGAGCAACCTTAAAACATTCCGGAACATGGTTCAGTCTCAAACAGGCATTGAATATATATGTCAACATGATTATTGCTTTTCGTGGCAGCTCTGTTAATAACCCAGGTGAATTATTATGAATTCCAGGAGCCTTTTTTGAGATTGAGTTTGGTTCCATTCATTTTGATCATTTTTAATAGACGGTATTGCAATAATTAATTCACTTACATATTTCTGGAAGCAACTCTTTAATGTCAATGAGAAGGAATGGCCTGAAGGACCAATAAAGCTGGAACGAGCATAAGACTACTTAGCAGTTGAATAAATTATTTCCAGGCATTTACGTGCGATGGAATAGTTTTAAAAGTAGCGATGAATGGGTAGCAAGCGATTGAGTTTTAATAGGAAGAAAAGAAGAAGAAAGCCTGCAAAATGCATGCAAACACCTAATTTAAAAGCATAGCTCGATAACATATAAAAAAACAATCATCAATTCATTTATATCAAATCGCAACCTTTTTATATATTTTAAAGTCTCCTTTTTACCAACGAGGGTTTATCTGGATTGGACCTATTGTTTAACGTGGACTCCGAACAACAGTCCTCAGCATTAAGCGACCAACTTAGAAATGATCCCAGAATACATCAGGTTTTACCCAGCCTGGTTACTGGAATGATTGGGATCATTTTTTTTTGTTGTATTTTACACTCTTGCCTAGAACATTCACAAATGTTAAACAATCACAAACATAAATTTATGACCATGCCCAAGCAGGATTCGGCACTGACCACGACCAAGCAGGTGCTAAAACCGTCTTGTCGCCTTTAGCACTGCGCCATCCAAGCCAAATTATAGCTCTAAGTCAATTAATATTTTTAAAAAATTTTTGTTTGTATGATATATTGTAACAAAAACCGGCTCAAATGTATGAAGCAACTCGTGTTTACATGTGTTTATTACAATGCTATTCAATAATAATACTAATTTCTAACCGTGAGATTTGGTAGTAGTGTATATATATATATATATATATATATATATATATATATATATATATATATTATATGTTAATATTATCTTTTAAATCTATAAAAAATATTATATTCATTACGAATATTATAAGGAGATTAAAAACTTTTAAATATTCATTATTTTAAATTATAAGTAAATATACTATACTAGGGAGTAGTTTATAGAATGAAATAGAAGTCTACGGAGACACGTGGTTAATATATTAAAATAATTATCGAAAAAAAGTAGTGTGAGGGCGAAGACGGGGAGGGGGTGGTGTGTTATGCGAGGGAGTAGAAAGTTCGGCGGAGCGGCGGCCATAATTTCTGGCGCGAAAAAGAAACGAATGGGTCGAAAGTTGTAAAAATAAGAAAAACAAATTCGCTGATAATTTGAATATGTGCCCGGGCGAAGTAAATCTGGGCTACAAGATGTTTTTATCGTCGCAAAAGTCTTTTCTCGAGTTCCGCGGGGGAGCTGCTAGTTAGGGGTAAAAACCGTCCCCGTGGCACAGTGGCGTCCGTGTGTTTGCATATCGACTCTTTTTTTCTTAGCCCTCAATTCATTTAAGATTGTACAAATAGGCTTTAAACGTATCATCATGAAAGATATGCTTTAGTTAATTATTGTGTCTGTCACATTGCTTTACACACTGCTGTCACACACAGCATTGCTTTATTGTACAAATTTATTTTATATTATTATTAATATATATATATATATATATATATATATATATATATATATATATATATATATATATATATATATTATTTAATGTTATTTAAAACACTTCATATATAATCGTAAACATTTTGCAAGAGTATAATACCAAGTATAATTTCAATTTATGGCTTATAACATTGTCCAATGTGGCATTACAGTCTCTTAGAATACACATTTTCATAAATTAACATCACATATTTCATTGGAACAACAGTAAATTAATGAAATTTTTTGCTGTTGTCTTTATTTCGAATTATAATATCACTTTAGACAAAAAACTGAGTAGATCAGACACAAAAATAAACAACTGTTCTGATTAGCCGGAAGATAGTCCTTAATAGACCTAAAATCAAAAAGAATGATTTACTGTCAAATATAAAACAATATTCTTCCAATGCTTATCATCACGTAACCAACGAAGAACCGTGTGATGGACTCAAAACCAAACAAATCCACGAAGTGATTCAAGATTTCGAACTAAAACAGGAAAAAAAATTACAAATTATAGTAACGTGGAAGCAATACAATTATTGGACAATACGCAGGAAATCAGAAAAGTAAAGTGAACAAAAACGTATTCCGTGTTTCATATTGTATGGGCAATTTTACAGACTAAGGTAAGTCTAATTAGTTCTCGTACTCGTAATCGTTTTTCCTGTGACTTGATTTAAGTACTAGAAAAGTACTAATATATTAATTGATAGAATTATTGAAATAGAATTATTTTATTGTTGAAATGTATCTAATAAAAGATATTATATTCTTAAAAACTATGTATTTAGATTAATGATAGATTGTTAATAAATATAAAAAAATTTAATAATTTTTATAGATGATACAAGTAATGATAAGAATATATGATTTGGAGATGATAGCTATGTTATAAGGGGATAACTCAGCATGGACTTCTATAATTGCCAAATATTCATAATCCCGAAGTAGTTGCCTTCTAGTTGAGTGGAATATATTTTAAATTGTAGATCCATTAGCAAAGGTCCTAAAATGCTGATGTTGATTATTATAGCAAAATGATATTCAGATTAAGGCAATACGATACATTTACATGCTATGTTATATAATTCCATTTTGACCCCCTTTTAACATAATAAAGAAGATTAAATATTTTTTTTAAATCTTCTATAAATGGGTTCTTGCAGCAATAGATGGCAAATTGATTATTATGCTACACAGTATGTCCAAATAGGTTATTTATTAATTAATCTGATTACTATTATTTAATTACTTAGGTCTTGTATACCATATAAGTGTTTTATATGCATATTATTCCTTTGGACTTTAATTTCAATAAAAGCAATTATACTTTATATAATGTAGTGATTTAAGCTTCTATGGCATGAATGATTTCACATAGTTTAGTTAATTTCCAGAGAAATATGGTTTTTATTCTTTTGTAATTATATATTTTTCTTACTACCGATTAGGGTTTATCTAGAGCTGATCTTTGAGTTGACGGTTCTTATCAAGAGATAATTACGGTTACAAATAATACATTAAAGCTTTGGTACTTGAAATATGAAATTCATTTTCAGATTTACATATGAACATGAGGTGGTTGAAGTAAAGCTTGGCACTTGCTTTAGTGAAAAAAAAATCTATTTTTTTAAGGATCCGCCACTGGTTCGTGCATGTAGATTAAAATCCGCCGTTGCCGAGCTAAATGCTCGCCATCCACGTCCCCCTCCGAGCATAAATCTTGTGCAGGCCACCCTCCCACCGCGATAATATTTAACTAAATTCTTGCTCCATATAACTCGAGAGCCAGCCGCAAACGAGAAACCTGGATGCTTTCCGGCATGAATTTCGCCGTCCCGCTCCTAGTTCCTTTTTAAAATCGGATTGAGTAAGATCCAGCTAGCCGCGACCGTCCGTCCCCCAGAGATCACGCAAGACGACCCAGCGCTTAAAATTCTTCAATTGTTTTTCAGTCACCTCTAATGGAAACCAAATTAATAAACAGCATCAATATATATCTATTGTCCAGAGTATTTGGTTATCAGCGTTTGATATATTATGACTCTAGATACAATTTAACAAATTTCTGTCATATATCCATATATCCTATACATTACTATTTTGATTAAAAATAGTGAGATGTGCAAATTCTGGTTTTTCCATTATGAATTCCTTTTGCTGGACCAAATTATCAATTGGTTCTAAAGAGGAGTTTAGAAATCGAATCTAAGAAAATTTTTCTAACAGGTTAATTGAAAAGTCTCCTATAGTAAAACACTTTTTTTTGGCAAAGCTAGTTTTTTTATTCAACGTAATTTCCTTCAAGCGTGACTCACTGATTATAGCGACCCTCCAACTTTTCGAAACCATTTTTGTAGTACGATTTGTCCTTTGCTTCAAAATAGGCCTTAGTTTCGGCGATCACCTCTTCATTCGACGAAAATCTTCCCAGCGAGCATTCTTTTGAGATCTGAGAACAGGAAATATTCGCTGGGGACCAGATCTGGAGAATACGGTGGATGAGGAAGCAATTCGAAGCCCAATTCATGGATTTTCGTTATAATTTTCACTTGGAGCAAGAATTGTGACACGGTGCGTTATCTTGGTAAACCAGCACTTTCTTTTTCGTCAAACGGGGCCGTTTTTCGGCGAATTCGTGCTTCAAACGGTCCAATAACGCTATGTAATAGTTGCTGTTGATGATTCTTTCTTTTAAATAGTAATCAATGAAAATTATTCCATGCGCATCCCAAAATACAGATACCATAAGCATTCCAGCCGACTGTTTCATCGCGTGAAGTCCACTTGGATGACTGTCGATTGGATTTCGGAGTGAAATGATGGAGCTATGTTTCGTCCGTTGTCACATATTTACGCAAAAACTCGGGTATATTATGCTTGATCATCTTCAAACACTGCTCCCAATCATCAAATCGCCATTGTTTTTGTTCAAAAGTGATCTCGCGCGGCACCCACTTTGCACAGAGTTTTCTCATACCCAAATATTCGTGAATGATATGGTGTACATGTTCAGTTGATATCTTTAGAGTGTCTGCTATTTCATTCAATATCAATTTACGGTCATTCAAGATCATTTTGTGGATTTTTTAAATGTTTTTGTCTGCTTCACAAAACAGCCTCACAAAATAGCCTCTTTTGGGCGTTCACCGTCTTCGGTGCTCATTTCACCTTGTCTAAACTTAGCATACCAATCCTTGATGGTTGATTTTCTTGGGGCACTGTCCGGACACTCCGCATGAAGCCAAGTTTTTACTTCAACTGTATTTTTCCCTTAGAAAACAATATTTTATCAACATGCGAAATTCCTTTTTATCAATTTTTTTCAAAATAACAAAAGTTGCTTCACTCAAAATGCAATAATTCACAAAGTAATGATCTGTCAAATTTATACACGCATCTTTTGAGAGTTAGGCTAACTTAGGCTAAACTAAAAGACATATTGATTTAATTCTAGTAGCGCCGTCTATGTGTTAGGCAGGAGACTTTTATGGTATATCTATTGTCATACTAGTTTTGAAATAAAATTTATTGGTGTGTATATATAAGTATATATATATATATATATATATATATATATATATATATATATATATATATATATATATATATATATATATATATATATATATACAAAGCTATTAAATATTCATTTCCCTTTCTTAGTTATTCTTCTCTTACAGGTTGAATCTTGCTGGAGAAATATTTAAAATTTTATAAAATTATATTGACAGCAAATACATGACGCAATTTCTTCATTCAAAAAGATACAAAACAATAATGATCTATAGATTAATATTAATTTTCTCCGAGTCTTCTATACATATTAAATTTAGCAAAGTATAATTTGGCTTATAACATATGGTAATGTACCTAGTATTATAAAATTTGATTTTATAATATGATATATATATTTATAATTTGATATTAAATATAATAAAATAAATATATGTGGAATATAACATTTATATATTACTCTTATTATAATTGCAATGGACACTACTTCTTTGATATTTAGTAAAAGGCTGTAAAACATATTATAGACAATCGCTATATATGTATGTATTAGAAGATACAGAGAAAATTAAGTTAAGAAAGTAAAGACATATTATTGTGTATTTTTTAAATGAAATTATTAACAGTAATTATACTGTATTAAATATCAAGCCATATCATATATGGAATATATAGAAAATATGGCGAAGGTGCCATGACATGTGTAGAAACAAGAAATTTTATGGTGGTACTTGATTATACTTCTATTTTTATGCAACAATATAACCATTTTTGTCACAGAAACCGCCTCTTCAGGTTATTTAGGTGAAGAAAAATGTCACCTGGTGTCATATCCGGACTATATTGTTAAATATAGATGATGATAAAGTAAATCTTTTGAGTAATTTGAAAATAGTTATTTATTTGAGCTTATTTATGGAACTTTATGTAGTTGATATTGCCGCGAATATTGCCGCAATAATATATTGATATTGGCGAAATACTTTTGAAATTCACTCAAACATTAAAGCTTATCTTGCACAATATATTTTTTGACATAATGGTTCTTAAGCGGGTTGCAAATAATGTCAGAAATTATGGATGTATTTAATGGTGTTACTTTTTGTCAATAATCCAAATATGTATTTTGATGTATTGTAGTAGTTTGGAAATTCACATGAACAGTTATAATTGGATTTATTACAATTTCTTTGAACACTTTGCTGATTTAAAGGCTCTGAAGAAGTCCAGCACCAAGAATGTTAAATATTACGATGTTGCCAGATGGCAAATTAGAAACACCAAACATTTTTTATCGCATTATGGTTAATCAGGAAAAGTTAATGACCATAATGGCACACTCGTCGTAAAGTGCATAACTGTGAATATCAAATAGTATAGCACTATATTCACAACATTAACTGCTAGATGTCAAAACTAACATAGTTTCCTTTAAGCAAAATGAAAAAGTCCTAAAATTACTTTTTTTATTTTGCGTACAACATTATCTTCTTTATCTTTATATTTCCAAGCAGTGTTCTCTTGAATCTGAACGCATGTTTACGTTGATATCAAATAATGTTTCATCAACATTTCTACAAGCATAGGTATCTGTTAAATAAATTAGGTTTTGTTTCTGTTTTGAAGCTGTTTCCTAAATCTGTGTTTTAATATTGTTAATAATATATATTTATTTAAATCTCTGAAGTCATATATGTTGATCGTCCACAATCTAGAGCTGAAGACGTAATTTGTCAAATAAGCTGATGATTTTGGTACATATCCTATTTTGTTCAAAAATAGTAAGACATAGATTAGAGGAAATCGATAGAATTTTGAAGAAAAATGTATACAGGTAGTAATAGAACAAAATGACTTGACAAGGAAAAGTAAAATGGAAACACTGCAACGAATAAAAGAAGAACTAAACGTAAAAAGGTAATTAATTAATATTCTCTAATTAAAGTAAATTATATTACTCGGATTTAAAATTGTTAATTAGGTGGATTAGGACTCAAGAGGAACTAAAAAACGTTACTAGAACTTCATCGGTAGTGTAGAAAAGAGTTCAATGTAAATATAATAAAACAACTCTAACTTAGAAACTATTGTGGCAGTTTCAGTAAAGGATATTATGAAATATTAGGGAGGAAAAAATACAAAACAATACCATCTTTGCGTCCATGAATACCAAACGTTTCCAGAACAAGAGAAAAAAGCGGATAAAAAATAGGGCACGATCTACGCGACGGCATTTTTCTCGAATTTGTATCATCAGTTTAATAAATTCGAATGATCGCAGTGGTGGTGGTGGTGGCGGTGATGCAGGAAAGTCGTGGAGCTGCGACGACATTGCCAATCGGGAAGGGATGAGACTAGAGGAACGGAGACGGGACGATATTAAATTTCACCTGGTGACAGATGGCGCCGTAGTTTATCACTCACGAATAGGAAACACGTCAAACTTTAATAATAATTTTCCATTCTCGTTGCCGGTTTTATTGGTTCCACTTTTGATTCGACCGTTCGGGATGAGAGCGTATATAAGCAGACGATATTGTTTCTGTTAGCGAGAGGGAGAGAGATCGCGAGTTTTACTCGGAAAACCCGGTGAAATTTAAAGAGATATATGACGATGTTTTTTAGGATAATTTGATTTCTACTATTAGTAGTAATAATATTTTAAACTTGTTGCCATCTGATAAGTTTTTAGCAAAATTGATTAAATATGTCTTAGTAAACTATCATACATTGATAAATTATTACTTATTGAAATTATTTCGTAATAGTTTACAAAATTTAAGATAAAGTAATTAATAGAAAAGTTCGTTGTCTAAAACAATATATAATGTCCTTACATGTATTCTGATTATTGTTTCACTTTAAAAATGTGTTTATTGAGAAAAAATGGTGCAATATACATTAATCAAAATATTTTCCATCCTTTTCTATATCTTTTTCTCATCTTTCTGGGAACTTGACGATACTGTAGTGAACGAAACTGTTTAGCAACGATCTAATTGCGAATATCCAAGCGATTTTCAACATTTCGAAACCGCGTGTCAGTCAATCTATGATGCACCAGTCTGAACAAGTAGTAAAATGACGTTACTACGACCGAGCGTTGCCATATAAGAGAACGAATTTATCTGTTGCTGTCTAATGCTGATCTTTCTTTGTAACCTTCCATCAGACGTAAACGCCAAAAGTGCTGATTCATCAATTGCTAACTTGCCTAAAAGTCCTTTGAGAGTTATTCTTGTCCAATATATCTTGTAATTCGTCTTCATCCAAAATGTTTTGCTTTCTAGTCGCTGTTTGTTATTAATATAAAATCAGCATTTAAATCGTTGAATCCAAAACCAAAATGGAATGTGATACAGCAGCATTACTATGAGTTTCTAAAAATGTTTGGAGGAAAAAGAAAATAAAAGTATCACCATACTGATAACTAGATGTTCCCCGCAAAACAATTGTTTTATTTTGAGATTCACCTCATTATTTTAATATAAAGACTAGTGCTGCTGAAAGTCATAGAATTATATTTTAGTGAAATTCATGTTAAAACGGATAAAACGTATTAAAGAAAATGATGTGTTTGAAGAAGTGGCAATTTTGACTTCGCACATAAGGAAGGGCCCGGATGATATAGAAATTTCATTGGCAATATATCGCGGAAATGATGAAAGCTTGTGTCTGTGGAGGAATCTTTCCGGTAACAACATTAGGGGAACGGCTAAAATGTTTAGAAACAATGAACTAGGTAATCTTGCCACCCACTATTGATTATTACCGATAATGAAAGGTCTATTATAGTATATGAACCTATTACAGTAATTCCAGCGTTAAAAGCCATGCATGAAGGCATGAGTTTCAATTATAATAATGATCATAATTGACATGATCATTTGGATGATTATTATTTAGACTGAAGAAGTTATTATAGAACATACATTTTTCTAGTTTAATTTTACTGTTATTAAATATAGAGTATTCGATGTCTCCAACAAAGGTTTAAAGTAAAAAATCTCCATTCCAGTGATAAATAATTCGGAATAAATAATTTAGTTATTGACTCTAGTGTCAATTGTCTAGTGCCATACAAGGATAAATCTCTTTTTCGAGTGACTACGAATTAACAGTCAATATTCCCATTTTTTATTGCTCTGAAACAACCAAAATTAACTTGAGAAAATTAGTTGCTCGATGATTAATGATCGACATGTCATGCAATTTTGAGTATTCTTTGAAAATAAGTTCCTTTCAAGTTTCATATTTACATTTAGGCTCCAATCCAGTAGTTTTCGATAATGAAACTGCAATAAAAGTACGTATAGGGATTTATGAAATATACCTTGCAGACATGTATGTAAAACAAATCTACACACAACTCTTGATCGTTAACGTTGAAACTTTTTTCTTCTATTTTAATTGATCTATCGTATATACTATCTGTTGATATCCTCTGAAATATTAGAAATATTTAACAGTCAGGTGTATTCAATAAAACTTTAATACTTCTTTCAAATCAATTATTAAAACTTAATATTTTAACCATAAAGCCATATTAAACTACTTTTTCTCTGCTTGCTGATATGATGCTCCTACCTTAGTTTATGACAGTACTATTTTCACAGATAAACGGATATCATCACGTTTATATGGCAATGTAATCGCCAATTCCTTATATTCCTATAATCCTTATAATTCTTCATTTTTCTCAATATCAGAAATTGTTTGATAGTCAAGAAGTTTATCGAGCTCTGTGGATTTGTATTAAATTTGCTGGTTATAAAATTACGAAACGTGGGCATAGATTAATTCTAAATGGTTATATTATTATGATTATAATGGGGGCACTCATTTTAGTAAATCAGCAATTGTTTTGGACTACTTCAAATTTCATCGAGAATTTCCGACAGAAATTGTCGCAACTTAACATATCGCTACGACTCTATAGGCCACCACCACACCAGCAAGTTCAACGCTGGTGGATTGGTACCATGCGGTTTCCGGCTATAAAATACCACCACGACGACGTCTCGCTCTCTTTTCTTTTCTCTATCCCCTTATAACAGTACCAACGGAATCTTTATATCGCTGATAAAAAAGTAATTGTAAATACATTCAACAAGTGTACCAGACCCCGTAACCAACGTTCATCGCCTCCAAATCCTGGAAATGTTTACCAATCGAACCGAGCCGACTTGTATAAATTCCTAAATCTCCATTAAACCAACTCTGGATATAGTTCGCCGCCAGAAGTTGATTTCGTGCAACAACGAACAGACAAATACACACACTCACACACATGCACGGGCGCGGACATCTGGTTGGAAATTTCAAACAAAAACACAGTAAACGGTTACCATGACGACGGACGACCGACCATGGGGGCGGAGGGCTTGCACGTAAACTTTTTGATTGACAGCTGCGTTTGTCCAATCGCAAGGTCGGAATACTGATGAGAAACACGTCAATCACGCGAACAGGGGTACGGGGCGGGAGGGGCGAACGGAGTTCTGGTCGAGCGGGCCGAGGTAAGGGGGGCGGTTGTTGGTTCGGGCGGTTTTGGTGGGAGGGAGAGAGAGTTGAGGCGGCAGAGGCGGCTGAACAGACGGCTCTATCGCCGACATGTTTGATGTTCCTTTTCGACAGAATTATAATATTTATATGGGGAGTTTCGGGGGAGCTGACGAGGGTTTTGGGGTTTGCCGATCGGTGAATGGGGGTTGGAGGAGGGGGAGGATAGAAAATAAATATTTACAAAGCTATACGTTCCAGGGTATTACATTAAAGGGTGTTTTTCTTTTTGTAAAATAACAGTTTAACGACTAAAGTTTGTTCAGCGATCTTATTATATCTGTCAATATCGCGGCAATATGACCCTAAATATATTTGATAGAATTACCTATAGAAAACGTTTGAAGTGTTTTGGTTTCAGCTAGTATATTAGCTTTTTATTTTACCGACATTCATTGCTAACCGGTCGCAATGTATATATAATATTTATTTGTGAGCTAATTATATAAAAATATACATGTTTTACTAATATTCCGCAATAGCCAACCATTTCGTTCATATTGTACGACGATTGGAGAGTGGTTGACGGGAGAATGGACAGAATATTAGGTTAGGTAAAGGAAGTACGTAGGAGGTAGAGAAAAGAAAAGAGAGCGAGACGTCGTCCTGGTGGTCTTTTATAGTTGGGAACCGCATGGTACCAATCTATCTGCCTTTGAACTTGCTGTTGGTGAATGCGTGGTGGCCTAAAGGGTCGTAGCTGTCGCTACATCACTCCCCTCCTAGTGGAGCTGCCATGGAACGTACCTCTATGTGGTGCAGGTTCCGGAGTGCATCCGCAATTAGGCAATGAATCGCCAAGGGACTGCTTATGAGACGGGGATTCTAATCTGAGTGAGGAGTTTTAGTTGCAGCAGGACGTCGTTCGTCTTGGGGCGTTTGAATTTGCTTGAGGGTAACTATAGTGTGGTGCCTTGCGTGTCCAGGTTCGTGGTGCAAGGGTGTTCATACGTTGATATCGTGCATGATGGGCTTCTGTGGTCTTTGTCCATCGCGGTAGTCTCGTGCTATAACGTCGACCATATGATGTTGATGGGTTCCGTTTCTTGTGCTATCCTTCCATGGATGTGTCGAGTGGCTTATGTTGAGCTGGTTTTTCTGTTAGACACTTTGATCACGTCGGGGTCACCAATTGTCGGAATGTTCGTCTGGTCGGTCGGTCGGGATGTGTGGCTGTCTATACAATTGTTTGTCCGAAAACTCTATTTTACTATTTTATGGAAGGAATTCGCACGAGAACTGAAAACAGTGGTTGAAGAAATACTTGTTTATTTCGCCTTAAATTGATACATGTGGTCGACTGGAGAATGGACAGGATATTAGGTTAAGGAAAATGAAGTACTGTAGCGAAGTAGAAGTGGTACTCTTACCAGCGTTGCCAACTTTTGAACTTGCTGTAGGCGAATTCGTGGTGGCCTAAAGGGTCGTAGCAGTCGCTACAATAATATAAATTTACACTAGCTGTTAAAGAACTCGTTTAAAGAACTAGAGTAAAGGACAACTTCTAAAAATTCTCAAAATTATACTAATACACATACACAACTAATAGTATTGCTGATAATAATGGTAGTATATTAATGCATACCTAACGTAAAAGTTATTTTATTTAATTTAGTATTAACTAACAAAATATTTGCAATATTTTAGAAGGCAAAATACTCTGAATAATATGAAGAATATTTTTCAACACATTAATGCTTGTCTGCAATATATGATAACACACAAATGATAGGCTGCCCCACTCGCTGTATTATTTAGATGAAGACTAATTTATTATGATGGTTGTAAAAGATGGAAAAAGTAGTAGCTATCTATGGAAAATAGTTTTAATGAATTTTAATTTTAATTTACGTACATTGCTTTTTCACTAAAAAAAATAAAGGTACATTACTGTAAGAAATAATACAATCAAATTAATTCGAGTAATGAAAAGATTGAATCGTTCGCTCGTAGATGAGAACGTCGACTATCTCGTTCGTCAAACACAATAGAAAACGATGATACCATAATCGATGATGTTAAGTCGGAAACAGTCAAACAATCGCAGTGTGTGTGTTATCTAAAGCGAGGGCCATACCCCATACGGAGAAGGGGGCGATTTAAAAGGTCCTCTCCGTCACTTTGGATGTCGAATCCTTTTCATCTTCCCAGCGCGCCGGACAATGAAGTGACAAATAGCCGTCAAAAATAACTTTATTTCGGCCAGGTACCCGGTAGACGGAACTATTAGTAGCCCTTTCAATTTATCGTAAGTGGCGAGTTAACTAGCCGCGTTCAGTTTTGTGCTTCCCCGACAATGATTTTTCATTGTCACGGAGTGTTACGGCAGTTAATTCGATTAGAATGCCCGGTTTTTGTAGCATAACGTTGTCCTCTACCTTAGTAATGACGGTCTGAACAGGCGGTGGTCTTGCTGGTCTGTGGGAGGAGAAGTAAACCTTTCGATATTGCACAACTTGGGGATATATTAGCGCCTCTATCGTTTTAATATAAATAAAAATTACACTCCACTTTACATAAGTGTCATTAGATTTTTCTTTGATATTTTTTGTTATTAAAAGAAGATATATTATTTTCTATAACCTGTAAGAAGAATCTAGTATCATTGTTATTATTAAAATGTATCATATTGTATTGTATATATATATTTTACGGACGACAGTAAAAAACCTATAGATCCATGTCTATACAAGTTTTGATTGGCTAGAACTGCACATGCGCACTTGAACTAATCTAACCTGAGAGTCTTCACAACTACGGGCCCTTTTCTATATACGCCTTGTTGTTTACCACAGTTCTGGTTAGAAGTCATATTTAGGTTAATTTCGTATTAATTTTTTTTGTTGTAATAAAATAATTACTTCATTGACAAAATTAGCGGCAGATAATGCGAAAATAAGTGTATAAGGAATGAATTATTATTAAAATATTATCATTTCATAACAGTAATTTTGTAGATTGCTATGGAACAAACGATATATTTTTATATTAAGTAATATGGAAATAGAACATCTAAAGATTATAGTAAAGGCAAGAATGAAATATGGTCATGTTTGTATACCTTTTCGGTCTATTTTTTATCATACTTATATCTTTCTGACTTTACAAGTATTTTAAAAGAAGAAAAAAGCTAAATGTTTAAACGAAGTGTCATGAATTTTCAGCACAGTGTAAATATAAAATGTACTTAATAGAAAGTGGTTGGAATAAATTGATAACATAGAATTTGAAGCTTTGTCATTTTTTATTTCTTTTGGTTTATATAACTCCTAGGAGCAGATAAATGATAAATCTTATACCTTAAATTTGTTATCTTTGCAAATACATTTCAAAAGATTACCAAAATGTAGATGTTTAAATAAAGTGTCATGAATTTTAGGGCAGTGTATAATAAGATGTAGTTTTATATGTCTATCTAATAGATGTTAAGTTTTTTTTTGAAAAATTGAAATTATATATTGTATAACAAATTTTATTATAATAAAAGGATCAAAATAAACAAAAAAAAAGCAATCTAAGTAAGGAACAATTAAGTGACAAAAAACAATGAGGTAATATATTGGACTTTTGGTAAAATAAATTTACTTTTCTACATTTGGTTCTCTTATCTTACGTTTTCCTTTTGGGTTATTTTTTCAATCTCTGAAGCGCTACCTCGGTGTTCTTAAGTACTTCATTTTGAGAATCTTAATCCATTGATATTAGTATGTTATATGGATGTTGTATATATATTACCAACATCATTGTCTTTAGTTGCCTCTTCCTTTATTCTCTGTTTATATTTTTCTTGTAATATTATTTTAATTTCTTCCCAATCTTGTGATTTAATCACTGCATTTTCTCCTAGAGCACTTCCTAACACTACAAAAAAATTAGTTCCCATTCTCTCCTTGTGTATGTATACTAAATGAACATGTTCACACAAACTATTCCTTTATCGTATACTCTAGACAGTTACAGACATACCTATGCACAAAAATCTTTCCTACTCTGCAATATAATGCTTTATAACTATTCTCACATATTTGATTTACATTTACATTGTATGTTTTATTTTGATATGTGCCTTCAAATTTGCCTGAACGCTGTACACCTATTGTGGTATTGACTGCTGCTAATTTTCTCTATTATATAACAAATAATTATATTATCTCAACAAACTTTTGCTAACATAAAATTAACTGTTTTTGTGTAAATGTAAATGTTTTCTTTAAATAATTTGCTGGATATTGCAATAATTCGTATTTAAATCACTATGGCTGTTGTTATCACACTATGTTAATCACACTGTCTCACACAAAATATCTTTCTCAGAAATATTTATATATGGCTGATTTACATTGTAGCTTTATATTTTACGATACAAGTTTTATTATAAAAACAAAAATAAACTACGATAATAATAATAAATGAAATAAGCAAGAAATAATTAGATATATCAACATAATTACAGTATATAATTGAAATTATATGTTTTTTAAAAAATTTCGAGAAATGCCGACCACACAGTTATTATAGCAAAATATATATAGCTTTATAAGCTTATATAGCTTAATACCTAAGACTGTAGACAAGTACAGTTAACAAGATCTACAAATGGACTAGAGACTAGAAAATACAGCTTAATAGCTCCAATAGCTAATAGCTTATGCTTAGTTTTGGCTAGTTATATTACTTAACGGATTCAAAATCGGCCAAATACCTCGGCATCCATCTCGATGGTAATTTAAATTGGAAAAATCACGTGGAATAAAAAGCAGAGTAGAGCGGGCCCAAAATCAAGAAACGGTGCTGGTTAGTTGGAAGATAATCGCAACTCGACCTAAAATCAAAGATATTGGATTATCAGTCAATCATAAAGTCAATTTGGGCCTATACGGTGCAAATAAGGGGTTGCACTGAAATATCAAACCATGGTTATCACTACGTATCCAACAAAGACTAAACGTAAACCTTGAACTTATTGATGAGTAGTGCTTTACTAAAATGTGTGTAAACTATAGACGACAGTGAAAAACCTTTGGAAACAAAAGTTTCGATTGGTTTGAACTGCACATGCGCAGTTGATCTAATCTAACCTGAGAGTTTTCACAACTACGCGTCCTTTTCTATGTACGCCTTGTTGTTTACCACAGTTGTGATTAGAAGTCAACCTATGACAATTTTTCATTATTGCCTTTACTATAATCTTCAAACAAAACCTATTTTTAGGTTATTTTACACAAATATCTTTTACTTTCGTCTGAACTAATATAGTCTACTAGAATTTCGACAGAAACTTGCAGTTCAGGGAATACGGTCAGCAAATGGAATTTATTGGAGAATTATTGGAATTTAGACTCCATAGATATCCATCCTATTCCATTCAAATTTAGCCAAATACTGTCATGAGATCATAAAGTACAGATAGGCGGACTAAGGTAGATGTGATACTTACATATAATTTACATATACATTTACATTTACATAATATTGTATAGTTGTTTAGGTGGAACAATGACCACTCACATCCCTTTGGTCGTTCCTTCAGGAGGTATATGTTATTTATTGTGGCTGATACGGCCCTGATAGCTCGAAAAAAACTTTTTATATTATAAGGACTTCGTCTTTTAAAATAAAACAGTTTTTTTGAAATTATATATATTCTATATTTCCTACTAGACATTTTTATATTCCATTTTACTTCCTTTTAAACGAATTTACCCTGAATGGAAGCCCCGAACTCCCCGATATCTCGACGGACAAATCTGCCATTCCTTTTTCATCGGCGAAGCGCATCTGTCAATCAAACGCAGCTCAGCTCATCCCCCGATCGCCGAGAACACCCTTCGCGAAGAGATGGCGCCCCTGTATCAGAATATTTTTGTTCCCCCGTTCCCCGGTAGCGTCCGCCGCCCCGCATCCCCCGGGCACGGTGAAACGGCTTTAATACTCGGTAGAAAAATTAAATGGAAATGCGCTATGCCGTCGCGTCCCGTCTGGCGGGGGTTTCGAGGGTGAATTTCAATTTTAGTTTAAACGATTTTTAAATCACTTTAAATAACTTCGTATTAGTTGACTTGTTCTGTTTGGGATGGTGTCGTTCCTCGTTCCATATATTTCGTGTTCGTTTTTTCTCCGACGACCAAAGAAAACCCATCAAAAATTATTAATTGCGTCCACGCCGCGTCGACGACGCTTCTCAGGCGATGCCTTATTTTAGGTCGGGAGTAGAGAACTATGTCGTTTTAATAAGTTTCTTCGGCAAAAGTTAGTACTGCCGCGTTGTAATAGTTTTTCTTAATACTAGGTTTTAGAACTTTGCTGTCTAATTTTTCCTACGGATTC
Source organism: Rhynchophorus ferrugineus (assembly GCF_030347505.1). NCBI lineage: Eukaryota > Metazoa > Arthropoda > Insecta > Coleoptera > Curculionidae > Rhynchophorus > Rhynchophorus ferrugineus. The sequence goes on along the minus strand of NW_027472580.1, from coordinate 79,100,034 downwards.
GAAGGAAAAATTTAAACTTGGTTAACTGATAAAATTTAGAGATTTTCAATAAGAGGGTAGGTGCTGGTGGCTACTATGCCGTTGATAAGTGAGGCCAAGTTATGATATTGAGCATTATTTTTAAATATTTTTTCGGAGAGTAATTATTTGAATGAATACTAATTGAAGCGAATTACGTCAATGTTTAATGAAGGTAGCAAAATATATAAAATCAGGGGATAGATAAAGTTATATGAACATCATGCAGTAGAAGACGTACTTTGGTCTTTTTTCATGTTTAAATTTCATAGAAAAAAGCCTTCTTTCCTGAAATATTTAATTTTCTACAGGAAATAATATATTATAAAAAATAGTAAATAAGAAGTAAAATTTTGTACATTCTTTTGGTTGTTGCTCTTTAAATTTCGTTAATAGAATATTAAATTTCTTTGTTCCTGTTTTATTACGTCAATGTTTAATGATGGGTGTTCTGGAGATATCGGAGTTAGCAAAATATAAATATACACGCGATAGATAAAATAATATAAACACCATGCAATTCAGTATATTGTTTTCCATGTTGCTTACACTGCTTCGGTATAAATAATGTGATGCGTATGTACTGCTCAGTTTACATGTCAAGTTTTGTATGTTATATTTTAATGTATTATAAGCTTTATTCTGCGATGGGTAAAGTATATGATTTTTCAGATTTCCAAAAAGGTTCGAATCGTTGGTTCTCGGAGTCTGTGACGAATATAGCTGGAATGTTTATCGCTGCACGAGCGACATTATATATGGTAACGACGGTTTATTGCGATCAATATAAAATACGGTAAAACAATATCGGTGAAGAAAAATAGTGGGTGAAACCTAAAGTTAATTGACAGAGACTGACGAACATTAAAAAGGATTGTGGCCCAATCAGGAACACATATCTACCGCGCCAAAATTGACAACAGAACTAACTCAAAATACATTTGAGTAATACTGTTTCAACAAAGAAACTTTAGCGGGAGCTCAACAAAGTTGACATTCATGACTTCATTAAAAGGCTGCCAAAGAAGTTGTGTAACGATTATAAAACTTAGACACTTACTGATTGGAGAAATGTGGTATGGCCCGATGAATGTAGGTGCTGGTGGCGACTATGCCGTTAATAAGTGAGGCCAAGTTATAAGATTGAGCATTATTATTAAATATTTTTTTGGATAGTAATTATTTGAATTAATATTAATTGAAGTGAATTACGTCAATGTTTAATGATGGGTGTTCCATAGATATCGAAGGTAGCAAAATATATAAAATCAGGGAAAAGCTAAAGTTATATGAACATCATGCAGTAGAAGACGTACTTTGGTCTTTTTTCATGCTTAAATTTTATAGAAAAAAAACCTTCTTTCCTGAAATATTTTTTTTTTCTGCAGAAAATAATATATTTTAAAAAATAGTAAATAAGAAGTAAAATTTTGTTGAAATTACATTTTTTGGTTGTTGCTGTTAAAATTTCGTTAATAGAATATTAAATTTCTTTGTTCCTGTTTTATTACGTCAATGTTTAATGATGGGTTTACTGGAGATATCGGAGTTAGCAAAATATAAAAATATATAGTAATATAAACACCATGAAATTCAGTACCTTGTTTTCCATGTTGCTTACACTGCTTCAGTATAAATAATGTGATGCGTATGTACTGCTCAGTTTACATATCAAGTTTTGTATGTTATATTTTAATGTATTATAAGCTTTATTTTGTGATGGTTAAAGGAAGCGACGGGTAAAGTATATGATTTTTCAGACTTCCAAAGAGGTTCCAACCGTTGGTTCTCGGAGTCTGTGTCGAAAATAGCTGGAATGTTTATCACTTCACGAGCGACATTATATAAGGTAACGACGGTTTATTGCGATCAATATAAAATACGGTAAAACATTATCCGGTAATACGGTAAACATTGTGGCCCAATCAGAAACACATATCTACCGCGCCAAAATTGACAACAGAACTAACTCAAAATTCATTTGAGTGATACTGTTTCAACAAAGAAACTTCAGCGAGAGCTCAACAAAGTTAACATTCATGACTTCATTAACAGGCTGCCAAAGAAGTTATGTAACGATTATAAAACCTGGACACTTACTGATTGGAGAAATGTGGTATGGTCCGAAGCATGAGTGAGTTTCGTAGTATTCAACTGGTTCCCTCCTTCACAGCACTGACCAGATTATTGCGAATGAATATCTTGATACCCTCAATGATGAATTTTTAACAATGACTAGTATATTGCAATATTTAAAGTTGATAACCCGTCTATACACATTACCATTATGGTTCAGTATTAATATGAGAAACATTAGGATCTCATCAAATATCTTCATTAAATTATATAGTTTATGATACCTATTTTAATTCATTATTTGACTTTGGATTAAGACTGAAAGTGGATGATTTTGTTGCTTTCGCGCCCAACTTTTATTGTTTATAAGCTGTATACTGACGTCATATGTAAATTCACTGACGTCACTGTAAAATTATTTACATATTGTTTGGTTGCTGCCGATTAAATTTGGTTAAAAAAATTAAATTTTTTTTATTGTTTTTTATTTTTTTCTCATTTAAAAATTATATTTTAGAAATAAATGTGCCTTTCAGAAATAAACATAAAATATAGCAGTTAACTGTAAAAAAATATATAAAAAATAATTTAATTTAATTTTAATTTAATAATTTCAACTGTGTAAAATATAGTTTGTCAGAATTCTTATAATTCTTATCAGTAATATTTCTGGAAGCTGTATCTGATATTATTTTGCATAATTTGTATAATCGATTGTTTTTTCTTTTCTCTAATTTAACATCCCATTGTGAAAGAGATAATATATGAGAAATATTCGAGCGATTTTAAGTAATGTGATTATTGAATATTATCTCATTCAAGTCCTTCAAAATATATTTAAAAAATATTTTTATTCCTTTAAGCGTGTTAAGCGTCTTTAAAATATTTTATTCCTCATTGAACTATGAAGTGTTGGTTATTGAAACAACTTTTATAGTTTCAATTTTACAGAAATCACTCGTAGCGAATATTTGATAATAACGATAATAATGATGAATTGGTTTCCCTATTTCCTAGTAATCGGTGAAGATTATTCCACCTTTTTGCTAAAAAGCGTGTCTGTCACTATTAGGGCTGTGAAAACATTAACTTTTTAACGTTATGTTTTGTCTATAAATGTGCATTCATACAAAACGGCGTCGAAAAAATCTTCAATACAACATCACAAACCAATTTGTGAAGTTTCTTCTAAATTGTTTACATAGGTAATAAAGACAAAAGTGTTTTGCTTCAATTGACAATGTTTTTATATCATTTACATCTGGCATTAGCTAGTATAGTTTTAATTAATTAACTTAATTTATTATTATTATAATTCTTGCATCTATATACAAGCAGGACGAGTGTGGGATCAACAAATCAGTATGTATTTTCCAAGTATGTATTAAAATTAAGCCAGATCTGGGGAATACGGTGGATGAGGAACCAATTCGAAGTCCAATTCATGGATTTTTGCCATCGGTTTCACTGACTTGTGACACGGTGCATTGTCTTGGTGAAGCAGCACTTTGTTTTTCTTCAAATGCGGTCGTTTTTTGGCGATTTCGTCCTTATAACGATCCAATAATGCTATGTAATAGTCGATGTTGATGGTCCTTCCTTTTGTAAGGTAGTAAATGAGAATTATTCCATGCGCATTCCAATATACAGACGCCATAACGACTGTTTGACTGTCCCACGCTTTGGAGCAACTTCATTGTGTGCAGTCCACTCGGATGACTGTCGATTGGACTTCGGAGTGAAACGATGGAGTCATGTTCATCCATTTTCACGTATCGAGGCAAAAACTTGGGTTTATTACGCTTAATCGCACGTTTTTAGTCAAAAGTGAGCTTGGGCGGCACCCACTTTGCATAGAGCTTTCTCATACCCAAATATTCGTGAATGCTATTCGTTCAGTTGATATCTTTTTAGAATAAGTTATTTCATTCAATTTCAATTTAAGATCATTCAAAATCGTTTTGTGGATTTTTTAATGTTTCCGTCGGTAACAACCTCTTTTGGGCATCCACTGCATTCACCATCTTTGTTGCTCATTTCACCACGTCTAAACTATATTTTTTACCTTCAAAAAGCAATATTTTATTAAAACGCGATATTCTTTTTATCCATTTTTTTCACAATAACAAAAGTTGCTTCACTTAAAACGTTATAATTCACAAAATAAGGATCCGACAGCTTTCAAATTTATACATGCATCTTTTGAGGGTTAGGGCTAACTAAAAATTATATATGGATTTAATCCTAGCAGCGCCATCTATGTTTCAGGTCGGGACTTTTCAATTGACCTGTTAGTTGAATGTTTTGTTGCAACACCAAATTTGAACTCGTCCAAGTCGAAATAGTCTTTATAATAGACTGATAAATTGATCTCTTTGATTTTAGGTCAAGCTGGGAGTATCTTCAGACAAACCAGTACAATTCGTTGATTTTGAGTGTGATTCCTGAGTACAATTCAGCCTACCATCGAGATAGATGCCGAGATTTCACTCATTCTGCTTAAAGAATCGGACAACCGCCAAGTGATATGACTATAAAAATGAAAACATTTAATGGATATAACTGAGTCTTTGATACCTTTTTAGTAAATTATGAGGCTTCTTGAAAACAGATGGTTTTAGATTCTGTTAGCTCCATCTATTGTATTGTATATTGACTGAGTGAGTTATTCACCTAATATATTAATATTTAATTATGATTATATATAACTGAACTCCACAGTACTTTAAAAAAATTGCAATTCGTTTTGCTGGGAACAAACGCGAACGAATTAACAAAAAGCGAGCGAACTTATATTAACATTTCCGTCATTTTTTGCCCCGACCGACCATCTCCCTTTCCTCGCGTCGCGTGTTCATTAATTAACCATCTTTTCCCCACCGTTCTTATCGTCGGATTGAATTCCTGCAAGCGTTTCACCCCGGCCGGCATCGCCACGTCCGATCTCCGGTCCGAATATACGAGCGGGGAGAACGAGAACAAAAAGGAAACATATCCATTTTGCTTGTTTTTGCTTCCGGTCCAAGTGCCGTCGTACAGTCGTGGTCGTCTCCTGGTCCTCCACGTCCCCGTTCCCGCTCGAGTGGGGTCCATTTTCATTCTATTAGCATCTACAATCTAGATCGGGGCCCCGGGTTCTTGTCCGAACGAACTGACCCCGACGTCCACTTTGCGGCCGATTATGCGGCCGGCTCTTATCTTTTGGGGCTGCGGGGATGGGGACGATCGCCCCTCTTCACCCCCTCGTCCCGTTAAAGGACTTGAACTCGCTATTTCTGCTTGTTTTAATGTGTAAAACGGTGGTCGGTGACGGTTCGGTTTGGAGTCGCAAATGGAATAGGGTGAGGGCGTCTTTGAATTGCCGTGTTAAGAACTGTAAATGGGGGTGTTGGCGGGAATGAAGTATCTTGATAGAGTTAGGCAACTTTATATAACTTGTTTGGGAATATTACGTATGTTCCGCCGTGTCATAGTCATAGTGGCGTTATTTCGGAAATAAGGGTTTGTTAACTTTTTTGCAACACTAATCCCATCATAAAGCAATAATTATTTGTTGAAATATTTGTCATAAATAATAACACTAAGAGCTAACCAAAACTACTATGAATTATATTATTTATATGATTCACAAAAGATGTTATAATTATGTTACTCTTATCGGGCTTTATTTTTTGTTATGTTTAATATATTTTACTATGTATAAATAATTTGTATTTGTCTCTAAATACTGGAAAAAAATGATATAAATTGATGGAACGAAGGAAAAATGGTAAAATATAAAGATATCATTAATAATAGATGACTGTGAAGGAAAAAGGTATGTTCAACTATATTCTTAGATGTAGTACAAGCCCTCGATAAGATATGACATAAGGCCTTGCTAACATACTACCGAGATAACATACTGAACTATTAAAATATTACGTTGCTTAGGCTTTTTTTTTGTAAATTTAAGGCCTGTTGCCAGAAATATATTTCCCCTATTGCATTCCCTATTGGCAGCACTTTTGTTGTCCCACGATTATAATTAAATTTTTTAAAGACCAAATCAAGTGATAATTATTTTTTGCAACATATGAGATATTTATTAGACTAAGAGCAAATTAAAAGTATTATGAATTGTTTTTGAAAGACTGAAGTACTAATTAATTATTACGCTACAGTCATAATATTTAGAGTAAAATAAGAGGAGACCTACTATACAATAAAAGAAGTATCAGCAGGTGGTATATAAGGAAGTGTATTAAGGCTAATTATCTACCTACTCTACACATGTGATATACTACGAATGACAAATATCACGATACCTACATTTGACACTGCAATTCTTGCTATCGGAGACAAAGGCGAAGAAGCGACATGAAAATTACAAAACGCAAGTAAGAATATAAATAATTGGACCCAACCTGGAAGCACTAATTAATAGCCAGTGTTTTTCCTTATAGCAAGAACGCTAAGTATCTCGGAATTAATCTTGATGAAAAACTTCACTGGAAAGAACATGTAAGAAAGAAAACGAATGAACTGGAGCTAAAATATAGGAAAATGTGTTAGTTAATTTAAAAAATTGACAAAAAATATTGACATTTATACATTTTATATATTTTATTTTATATGATTGTATTTTCAAAGCAAATTCCTGAGACGTATTGTAGTGTACCCGGATACTACAGAACTCATTATTTACACCTTCAGAACAGAGTCCTTCAGATACCGACAGTTGCTCAGGAAATTACGAGAATTGCAAGGAGATGTGAGCACAGACTCCATTCTCATGTTTAACATATATAGAAGTAATATAACAGCAGAACAGGATTCAGACTCAAAAGTTTCAAATCATTTGATATTGTGTAGCGTAGTGTAGTGAGGAGAATTTAATATAAAAACAGCAGTGTTAATACATAAACATTATTACATTTGAAACTAAGATAGGGCCGATGAGTCCTCTTATGAGTCCTGGAGCATAGAATGATTGACAGGTAAGGAAATGGAACTAGAGGAAAAATTTGAACAGTTTATGTTAGATATGCCAGTACATGCCGAAACCAAAAAGAGGGGCCTGGAGTTTTTATAATCAGTAATGGTCATATGTTTATATGTTATCATATGGTAATACTCCATAAAGACAAAAAAAGTATATTAAGGCAAGAAAGCTTGACACTGGAACAAGACATATGAAAAAGGACAATGCATTCAGAGAGAATTTTTACTAGGCTCGAACTCAAGACTATATGACTGTTTTGGAATACTTGTGTTAGTAGTAAACATAATAAACCTACAATATTTTATGATACAAAAGGTGTTTTATGCACTTTTTAATAAATTATTAATAAAGAACTAGCCAAATTATTAATATATCCGACTATCTATATCTCGGAAACTATAAGAGACAAATTCAAATGCTTGAAAAAATTAACCATTAGCTCTATTTATATGAAGGCAAATCATAATATTTATTAGAGAATGTAAAATTATATATTTAAAAATAATTGTATAATATACATAATATTGTATCATAACACCTACTACTTGTAAACATGAACATTCTTCACTCCTAAGTTTTTCAGTTAGTTTTTAGGATCAACTAGAGTCATTAAGAGGATGATTTTGCTCATTATATTTGGACTTTTTTCAACACTACGTTAGGCAATTTGTTGAATTGAAAATGACATTCTTCAATTATTTGATTAATTGATTTTCTTCCACTTTTCATCTCCAGTTATACTTCAGAAATTACGATATTGAAATAGCTTGAAACAGCATATTCAGTTAATTCGTGTGGTAACCATTTTCGCTCCTTTTGTTGTCCCTTAACCGCGTACAGACATCTGGAAATTGTTGATTATTTGACGAATCAACAATTTCCAGGCTCAACTTCCAGACTGCTAAGCTTCCTGTAAATTTTTAGATAGTTTTAGCTGTTTTACATCTTTGTCTAATATGTTTTGAAAGTCTCCAGGCCGTTCTTTGGCATGGGCATTAAAATATTGACAATCGAGACATAAAAATTCTAACACTATTTAATACCCCCCCCCCCACACACACATATATATATATATATATATATATATATATATATATATATATATATATATATATATATATATATATATATATATATATACATGTATACATAGTTATATGTATAAAATAAATGGTTGTCTGCAATCTTCCTAGCTAATAATGAAGTACTTATTAAAACAAATCTGAGTTTGTCAAAATCAATTTACTGTTATTATGCTACCTTACAATGTTATACACACTGATTTCAGTTGCAGTTGCCGATGGAGCACAATACGAGATCATTAATCTTAAATATCTGTATGTGGCGAGGCACAGTAGCGAACAATTAGTATTATTTCATTCGGATCGTATTCTTCGTACAAGACAAAATCAAATTTGAATGGGCCCGCTTTTTTAATGTGTTACCTGCCAGTCACGATCTTACTACATCGATAAGAGAGAAGCAAGTCATCGTTGGCACCGTGAAGTTAGGCGAGTAACAATAGGCTTGTTTATGGGACAGGAGTCATTTCTTTCTTGACTACTACATTTAATATTTGATGTTGCATTGTTTAATGCCTGTTTTTTATTAATAATTGAAAGAGTCATTTATAATTAAATAAACAGTACTTCATGCTACTGTTTGGTATATACAAGTTTTACCACTGGTGAATTGTTAAAAGTGAAAATAATTGCTGAAAATATTGAACTATTCAGTAATATGACTATTGAAAAAATCATATTGCAACGACATGTGAAAGGCATTTGAAATTATTTTGTTTTTGTTTTAATATTTTGGTTTATGCCTATTTTTCTATTTTGATTTATATATTTTATTTCTATAAAGCGACCTCAAGCATGTACGAATTGCTAAATGAGTTAAAAGATGACGTTGTAACTCCATTGATATTGATCTCTCTAGATGCTTAGTTAGTTAATCAAAGTAGTTAAAACACTACAAGACTTAAATAAAATAAGTTGAGGCAGCGAACTGAGAATACTATACGTTTTACATAGTAGTTTTTGCAGAAAATTGTGTGAGAAAAAAAAATTGATGTTCTGAATTCGAATTTACAACCCCCTCTTTATTGGTTAGAGGTTTTAGAAATTAAAAACTGACGTTTTGAAGCATTTTTAAATATGAGAATCCTCTCATACATATATTGCAAAATTGTGTTCATAAATCTAGAAAATTGAGAGATTTTATCTACTACAGATATTTAGTCATTGCAATATACATAGTGTATACATATATATGCTTATTATAATTGTGGTTAGTTAAATAATAAAAGCTTGAAAATACTGGAAGCTTGTAGTTTCTTCTATCGGGAAGTTCTTGCGTCGGTTACAAAACGGTGAACATTAAATTTTAATTTATGCAAGCGAAGGCAATTTGTTTTATTTAAATTGGCCGAACAACAAGCCAAGACTGGCTGCGGGGGGAAACAGACTTCCACATTATGCGATGGAAATTTAAAATTGCCTGTCTGCAAAAACGGCATAAAAAAATTGGCCGTATCGAATTTTCGATTATATACCCAATTTGGAACACGTTGTAACCTAATAAGGTTTAAATTATATTTCACTTGTATGGCTTTGTGATAAACTTATGTTTTACGTTGGAGTTTCAGCCATATAATTGTAAACTACAGCAACGTTGAAATTAAAATTATAATAAAAACTAGAAAAATATAATAAGATAGGTAAGTAAGTGGTTTAAGTGATATTGCTGTGACCTAATTTCTCGTTATTTAGAGGCTCTACAAAGCGTGTTTTAAGAAGAGAACAATAGCAAGAAAAGCATCTGTTATTAGCCCATAGACGAGTTTGAGGGAGGTGAGACATGGGAACTACTATGAACGGAACCAGAGGAATGAGGGTAATGGTGGTAGTTGTCAGATGTATTCATGATATTGATGAGAGCGACAAATATTCTATCTGAGTCGATTTAATTTTGCACCGCCGCTTCTGTTAGAAGGGACGAGGAAATGGAATTTCTTATTGACAGTTGTAACCTCTTTATTTCAGATTAGCCGGAAAAAGAGCGCATTGACATCGTGTTTTACGCTGACAACACTGTTTTCTTCATGGTCTCCGGGCTCGAGGTTATCATTGAAGAACTTTTGCAGAAGCAGCTCGATCATGCGGTTAGGAGGTTCAAATTCTGGAGGTTGCAAATCAATCACCTGAAAACCCGCGTCTCGCAACTTAAGATCGACACCGTAACAATTCCATGACTGGATAACATCACATACCTAGGTTCGGTTGACATTCCCAAATCCAAGAAATAATCTAGAAAGGTTCGCGGACAGCAAACCTGCTATCTTCTCTTATCTGTCCTTCTAGTAGGCTTCCCATCTCCATGAAATGCTTATTTTACAAGATGTAATGTAATACATGGATGTAATGTCTACTTCAAGTTTGTTACACCCAACCAAGTGAAACGGCTTCAAGTTTTCCAAAATAAGCTCTTCAGGAGAATCTTAAACGTTTCATGGTTTGTTAGAAATAATAAAATTCACAGGGAAACTGATACTCCAGAAATCCAACACTTCATATCTCAATCCTTCCACAAACAATAACTCAGCTCAAGTTCTTCTGAAATCGCGTTTGTTCGCGAGTTGGCCGACCTGCTAACCTCGCAGCAGCTATAATTTTTGCCTCCATACGACAGCACCCAGTCGTGTATTAACTCAAGTTCGCGAATCTATTTGGTACTTTGTTGTATAAGGTACTTTCACTATTTGTTTTTTTTTCCGGGTTCTCGTGCCCAATAACGGCTACCCGTTTAGCGGGTGCCATATCCCCAAATTTAAAGTAGTAGCAGTAGCGACTCACAGGGTTTAACTGTGGCGCGGTTTCGGTTTAGTGCATTGGTAAGTCCAGAGACAGTCCCACATAACCCGGTCCAACTTCTCATTCCAGGGCAATTCTCCGCGCAAAAAAAAATTGACGATGAGGGTGTGAAAGGTCTTGGTAAAAGTTGCGGTCTTTGTGCATGAAGACTGAATTAGTTTTATAGAGGATAACAATTTAAGCATAGCCCATGGTTTCAGGGAGAAAAGAGTATATTTTAATTTTAATTTGGGAAATATATCTTGATCTGATTATCCCGCACCCGTTTTGTTCGTGAATTGATCCAAGTGCAAAAGAGAATAATAATAAGCCGGTTTGGTGGCGCAGTGGTAAAGGCTACTGGACCGCCCATCTACTGTTGCGATAGTCGCGGGTTCGAATCCTTCTGGGGCATGGTCGTAAATTTATGTTTGTGATTGTTAAATATTTGTAATTGTCCTAGGCAAGGATGCAAAATCCGACAAGGAAAATGATTCCCGTCACGCCAGTAACCAGGCTGGTTAAGACTGGATGTCTTCTGGAATGATTTCTAAGTTGGTCGCTCTCGCCAGTCGGTAGGCTTAATGCAGAAGACCGTGATTCGGAGCCCATGTTAAACTGTAAGTCCAGTCTAAATAAACCACTAGTTGGAAAAAAGAGACTTTAAAATATATATATTAAAAGAGTAGTAACAAGTTAATTTATAATTAAAATTGTACTAAGCGTATTTCATTAAATATATTATATTTTAAAAAATAACTAGAAATACTATACGAATAAAAAAAATCTTATATATAGTCATGGAGTACACCAATTTATAAAGTATTAAACATTCACTGTTGTATTTTCTTTTTCATCAAATATTTTTATGTTAAAATATACTTTAATTAAATAATATATTTATTTCACGCTAATAGAAATGACAGTTGGGCGTAAAAACAATTTCTCGAATATACATTTCAAAACTGTCCTTTAACAAAGTTGAAGTGAGTGAAAAAGCGTTCAATCAGAAGCTCTGAGTATTATTAAAACGAAAACAAATACAGTCTCATCGACCGATTCGTGCGCAATCCATCAAAACACCATAACTTTTAACAATAAAAGCCGATCGGATGGCATATTTATCTTTTATATTAGCTCATCCACTCACGTTCCGTAAGGCAGTAAACAAAATTTATTACCGGCACATCAGGAATTCAACAGGTCGAGGGTTAAATGTTCTGTTGTCGCTATAAATAAGCGAGATACAGCTTTATAGGCCTCTTCACCCTCGTCGCGCTGGATTTCGGGGCAGATTGTGGAATATATGAAACGTGTAATAGGTCAATGCGACACGAGAAATAGTTACTATTTATTTCCCTGCTTCCTTTTCGTGTTTTTTTTCCAGCTGATTTCTTGCCATAATCGTATATGTTATTCCTTCATTGTTTACCTTTATTATTACTAGCTACCAGTATATAAAATAAAATCGTATATAATCACATTATTCTTGTAATAATAAATGATAAGAATTAATAGAATTAACCATTAAAATAAATCAAATATATTCATTCAACGTGAAATGCTTTTAATTGATAAGTAATTCAGTTCAATTGATATTCTTATAATATTATCTTCAGGAATATTTTTACATGAGTTTCAATATCATATGGTACAATCACAAGAGTTGATCCCATTTACTCATTACATCTGAATTCCTTACAACGTCAATAGGTCTAAGACAATATATGAGAATTAAACATTTTAGTTTCCTTTGTTTTGTTCGATGACCTTGTCATACTTCTCTAAAAAGTTCATATTTTCGTCACTGTAGAACTTCTGTGGAGCAAATGATAGTTGAACTATATGGAGAGAGTAGACAATCTCTCTCAAATTTTATTGGTCACTAAAGATGGATGTGATGATCTTTCCTACAGATAAATTCTTGATAACTTTTTGTAATCGCCTACTTTAATTGTTCGAGTTGTTGATAGTAGAATATCGTAGAACAAACCATTATTCGGGTTTAAATAACTCTTGACTAACAAGTCCTTTACAAACCCTCCAAATACTTGAAGAATCATTTTTCTATGAGGGGTTTGCAACCATTTCTCGAGCTCTTTTGAACTTCGGCTGCCATTTCTTTTGCTTACCATTTGTGCTTTGTTGTTACCATTTGTTTCAAAATTGACCCAAATTGGATTTTCTTCAGCAACGATTCGTAAATTAAAATTTTTTTGCATTTATTTCTTCACCATGAGTCCAAAAGTATGAATGGTATTACCTTTATATCTAGAGTATTCTCTGGATTATTACCTTTAGAGGTAGTTCAGTTTCAACCTTCGTAGGGTGAAGACGTATTTTCAATACGGTCCAAGCTATAAAAAGATACCTTTCTTTAAAAAAACCCAGTATTTTATTACGGTTATTTAATTGAGTGTTAAAAACGCATAACAGATGCGGCTATCCGTCTCTCAGTGGACCTAAAGTGTAGTGAATACGTGTTTACGTGACCAGACAAAAGGACTGCATCTCATTTTTATTAGTGTTTAAAATAATTTCATCTTATTTTACAACAGTCCTTTTGAAATTCATTTATAGTATTTATAGTAAAAAACTAGTGCTAAAATAACGTAAGTGAAAAATGAAGTGCGTGAAATAAACAATGTATTTATTTTATTTTTTTTATCCTCTGGAAGTAAATTAAATAAAATATTAAAAATTAAAAAATGGCAAACAATAGCGATTCAACCAAATCACCTGCACACTTTGATATAAGATTAGAACAAACAGCAATAACGCAAACTCCACCATCAGAATGGACTACAGTCGTTAACAAAAAACGATTGAGAAGTCCAGAAGAAGAAATCGCGAGGAAACAAACAAGAATCAGTGACTATTGGTTGCAGAAACCGATAGAGACAAAAAACAGTTTTAGCAACCTGTCGGAAGAAATTGAAGAGAACATACAACCAAGCCCTGAAAAAGTTGTTCCCAAACCACCACCAATAACAGTCTATAAGGTAGGAATAATAAAAAACATCCATGTTTTATTAAAAACCATTACTACGAACTACACAATTAAAACAGTGAGCTATGAAACAATTAAAATCCAATTGTTCGAAGCGGATCACTTTAAAGTTCTTATAAAAGAATTAGATGAAAGAAACACCCAATACCATACATTCAGGCCAAAATCCGAGAGAACATTTAAATTCGTATTAAAAGGATTACATCACGGGACGGACTTTAACACCATCAAGGTAGCACTAGCTGAAAAAGGCCACGAGGTCGTAAATATTCACAATATACGACATCACACGACAAAAAAACCTCTGCCTATGTTTTATATAGACATAAAACCTAATGGAAACAATAAGGCGGTGTATGAAATCACCAAATTGGAAAATAATATTATTAAATGCGAACCACCACATATAAAAAGAATTATACCACAATGCACAAGGTGTCAAGCGCACGGGCACACAAAGACTTACTGTCGCAAATCATATAGATGCGTAAAATGTGCAGGAGAACATAAGACAGGAGATTGTACTCGTAAAGTTCGCGATGAAAAAGTGAAATGTGTCAACTGTAACGGAAATCATCCAGCGAACTACAAGGGTTGCGCAGTTCACAAGCAACTACAGCAGAAACTCTATCCTGCCTTAAGGGAAAAAAGGCATCAACAAAAACAATCCACTACTACCAATCTACCACTACCCACCAGAACAAGTCAACCAGACATAACTTATGCCCAAATAGTTGAAAATGGTTCAGCACAAAAACGAGAGACAATATCTCAACCTACTGAAACTAGCAACATCTCAAGATTAGAAAATATGATGGCCAAACTAATGGATCAAATGAGTACGATGCTTGGTCTACTCACAACCGTCGTAAGCAAACTTGCCTAATGCCTGAAACCAATAGCTACAAAATCGCCGTCTGGAATGCCAATGGGCTCCAACAACATGCCAGGGAACTAAAAATGTTCGTAATTGAACAAAATATTGACGTTTTGATGATGGTTTCCGAAACACACTTTACGAACAAAAATTATTTGAAAGTTCCTAAATATAAGCTTTATCATACAAATCACCCTGATGATAAAGCACATGGAGGTACAGCCATAATAATTCGAGATGATATAAAGCATTTCGAAAAAGAAAAATTCCGCAAAGACTACCTGCAAGCCACCAGTATAACCATAGAGGAAGCCCATGGACTATTAACAATTTCTGCGATTTATTGCCCACCCAAACATAACAACAAGGCAGAACAATTTCAAGAATTCTTCCGTACGCTAGGTAATAGATTTATAGCAGGAGGAGATTATAATGCAAAACATTTAATGTGGGGTTCAAGAATAATAACCTCAAAAGGTAGAGAACTGCTCAAAGCCATAAGGATAGATAACTTACAACATATCTCTACTGGTGAACCAACATATTGGCCTTCAGACAGAAATAAAAAACCAGATACGATAGATTTCTGTATTACAAAAAATATTGATCCAAAAAAGTGTCAGGCAGAATCATGTTTCGACCTGTCTTCTGATCATTCACCAATAATAGTAACAATTTCTTCAAAAATTACCATCAAAGATAAACCCCCTTCTCTGTGCAATAATAGAACTAACTGGCCCTCATTTAGAGAAAACTTAGACCAAAATATCTCTCTAAACTTACCGTTACAAACTGAAATGGATATAGAAATAGCAGCAATAAATCTTACAAAAAATATACAGGAGGCAGCATATTCCGCGACTCCCAACATTGAAACATTTCCAAGAAAAAATACACATATATCATGTACAATACAGAAAAAGATAGCAGAAAAAAGAAAGTTACGACGAAATTGGCAACAGCAAAGGACTGAAGAGAATAAAAGAAAATTTAATAGGGCCATAAAAGAGCTGAGAGATCTAATCCAAATCGAACAGAACCAAGGCATTCAAGAATACCTAGAAAACTTGACATCAACTGAGGCTACAGACTATTCGTTGTGGAAAGCAACAAAAAAGCTTAGGAGATCCCAGCAGCATAACCCACCTATTAAAACAAGCGAAAATAATTGGGCGAGAAGCAATAAAGAGAAGGCCGACATTTTCTCAAAACACTTAAAAAATGTTTTTAAACCTTTCCAGTCTCAGCTACATAAAGATGACGAAAATAAAATTACTAGCTTTCTAGATTCGCCATTTCAAATGGATTTACCGCACGAGAAATTAACGGTCAAAAAAGTTAAACATACAATAATGAGAGAGATTAATATTAAAAAAGCTCCTGGTTATGACTTAATTACTGGCAAAATTTTAAAAGAACTATCAGAAAAGGCTATAAAACTATTAACATATATATTTAATGCTATGCTACGAATTAATTACTTCCCTAGTATCTGGAAAGTAGCTAAAATATTAATGATACTTAAACCAGGAAAAATACCAGAAGATGTGACCTCCTACCGACCTATAAGTTTATTACCAATAATCTCGAAAGTTTTCGAGAAGTTATACATAAAAAAACTAAACTATATAATAGAAAAAAGAAAAATTATTCCAGAACATCAGTTTGGCTTTCGCAATAAGCATGGGACTATAGAACAAGTGCATAGACTTGTAAACCAAATAAACGCTGACCTAAATGCCAAAAGATATTGTTCGGCTGCTTTCCTAGACATATCTCAGGCTTTTGACAAAGTATGGCATACGGGCTTGCAGGTTAAACTAAAGAAACTTCTCCCTCATCCGGACTATCAGCTACTAAAATCGGATCTCACTGACAGACATTTTATTGTAAATCAAGGCGATGAACATACCGAATTAAATCCCATATATTCAGGAGTTCCGCAAGGTAGTGTACTGGGTCCAGTACTGTATCTTCTGTATACGGCTGATCTGCCCACCACAAAAATAACTACTGTGGCAACATATGCAGACGATACAGCAATCTTAGCATCCCATGAAGATCCAGTCACAGCATCAATAAACCTACAAACCCACCTGGAGCAAATACAATTATGGTTGAAGACATGGCGCATTAAAGCCAATGAATCAAAATCCACGCATATAACGTTTACCCTGCGTAGAAGAACATGTCCACCAGTAAATATCAATCATCGCCAACTCCCCCAAGCAGACCATGTTAAATATCTTGGTATGCATTTAGATCGACGCCTAACCTGGAAGAAGCACATACTCTCTAAACGGAAACAACTAGGACTAAAATTATATCAAATATATTGGCTCATTGGGCGCAAATCCAAATTATCATTAGATAACAAGGTATTGCTGTATGAGTCTATACTCAAGCCCATTTGGACATATGGAATTCAACTATGGGGTACCGCTAGCAAATCCAATATATCCATCATTCAACGGTTCCAAAATAAGATGTTGCGTGCCATTGTTGATGCTCCGTACTATATTTCAAATAAAGTGATACAACGCGATATTCCTCTAGAACCTATAACGAGTGTAATCCAACGTGTTTGTGTGAAGTACTTCGAAAGAGTGTCAGTGCATCCCAATGTACTCGCTAATCAGCTAAAAATGCGACGTGATAGTGAAGTGCGTAGACTAAAACGTTTAACACCATCTGATCTGATTACTGGACATATGTAGAGTTTAGAATAAGCATTAGAATAAGACTAATTAATTAAGATAATATTTTATACAGAAGATTGCTTAATGAAGTGATTTTCTACATGCCATGTATATATAATATAAACAGAAGAAATACTTATTGCCAATAGGGCAGATTGTGGACTCACGAAGAGTAATAATAAAAAAAAAAAAAAAAACCTTTAGAGGCGCTAGAATGTGTCTTTATTAAATTAGAATTACTAGAGACATGCGACTTTTATCCCGTCTATTATGAAAAAAAATTTTTTTCGCTAATATACCATTTTGTACCTTTTAAACTTTTTTGGTGTTTTTTGAAACATTTTTTTTGAGTCATATTTTGCCATATAAGTTGCTTTATAAAATAACCTTTGAGGAATTAACAGCTGACATAAATGTTATTACAAGGTATACTTCTATAATTACAATAACATTTTTGGCTTTATTTATAATATGTCATTTTGCTGAAATATAAATATCAATTATGCTCTGAATCGATTTTCAAGACAACACTATAAATACTATTTGTAATAAAATGTATCTTAATTACTACTCTATTATTTATTTTCTTGAAATTTTCTGCTGAAAATTGAGTGAAGTCGAAAATATGTGGTTGCCATAGTTTGCAATACATGTGTTGAACCGAATAATGTAACAAAATGCTTAATTTATATCATTTTATGATATTCTTATTTATTCTCGACATGTAATAGAGTTAATTTTTGAAAAACAAAATATAAATCTAAGTAAACGCAAGCAACTAGATTTCAAGTCTTACATATTGTCGATATATAACAATTATTTTCATTCGTATTCTTCAAATGAGCGCTGTAAACTTGATCATGAAATAAAATCAGGACACGTAAATTTTGAGGTAATATATCTTTTTTGTAAAGCTAATCCATCAAAAACTCTAAAAAAAAACTAATGGTTTCAAAAAAAAGAACAGTTCACTTGTTTAAAATGATCTTATGCAATTTAGTTTAGAGTAATTAAGTTAATAGACCTGAAGCCTTCTAGTGAATCAGACTTTAGAGCTTTAAGATTTTGATACGTTTATTTTTTAAAAATTTTGGTTATTTTACTTAATATTGAAATTGCATACTTAAATGATAAATTAAATATTTGGTTTAATATATGATATCGAATAGTTGCTTAACGTTCAACTCTATTATATGATGTAATTGTTATTTGGTTTCTAAATTATCTATTTTAGGTGATAAAACATGAAATACAAAGTACGTCCATTTTACCAGATACAGATAGAATAAGTCTGAAACCATTTTTACGTTATTTCAAATAGAGTGTTTCAAGCACTAGCTAGAGAACCTACTTACTCTCCTGATATACCATTCAGAAAGGAAAAAGAAAAAAGTTTAAGAAAGCAAAGCTATGCTAAAAATTAAATAAATTAAGTTTGTTACTGGTATTATATTTTTTAATCTCATAATTTATTACTATGAAATTGAATTAAAAATATCACCAATTATAGCAAATTCTCATATTTTATTTTAATAACACTATACCATAGATGATTTAGTAAACATATTCTGTTACTTTTGTGAAAAAAATCCAGAAGTTTTCTATTTTTGTGACCAATGTGGCAACGTAGCGACGAACGCCCGGTGTGAGCAGAGAGACTCCTCCAAAACACCGAGCCGGGGGGGAAGGCCATAAATCCCGTCGTCGACGGCTCTTCACTAACCGCTCCTAACAACTCACAAATTGCCGCAAAGGGAGTCATGATAACCTGATAAATGTTTTAGGCTTATTTAACACGCTCTCTCACCAGATAACCAGCTGATAAGTAGCACCTCGTTGGAGTAAATGAAACGGTTCGGGACCGGGAGCTGAGGGACGAGGAGGGATTTTGTTGTTCTTTTTCTGGTTGGTCTTTAACGTTGTACATTGTTATTAAATAGTGACTGGTAGTTGATGGGTTTAGTTTTCTCTTATTTTAAATATTAAGAGAAATCGGTTAACCCTATATCGATCAATGTTATTTTCGAGGTTCATAAAGGGATAAAAGATTTTAATATCACGTCGCTTCTAATAAACATAGGTATCAATCGAGTTATGATGTGATAAAATTTTTTTATTATTTAATTATTACACTGTTACTAGTCGTTTCCGTCTAACCTACAATTTCTCTTTATGGTAACTTAAATAATTAAGGAGGACCCATCGGTCCTATCTCAGTCTCTGGTGAAATAATGTTTATACATGTCACTGCTGTATTTTTTATTAAATGCACGTCACTTAGAAATACAGCACAGAAATGTTTTAGTGAGAAGCTTACTAGAAAATAGGTCTCATTAAGAGCTGTTAGTAATATCTAGAAGAACACCAAGGTAACGATATATAAAAATAACTATGGAGTACAATATGATGAGAGTAATTGTATAACAGATGCTTCTCAGTTGATAATCTCAACAACATTTTGGCTGCTTTAGACAATAGTATTTAATAAGGTAGTACACAAAGACATACATTAGTATCTTCTTCGGCATTAAATTAAAAGTTTTAAGTATTTGATATAATATAGGAGTCAAATAAGATCTAGGGTTAGTCTAGTCTAGAGTCTAGAGTTTTCTACTCATTATGTTTTTGGCTAGAAATCTGGAACGGCTCTCCATCGTAAACCCTCTTTGTATTTGTCCATGTGAGATTTGGGTCCTAGTCCATGGCGTGAGATTTAATGTTGATATGATCACTACATAAAGATTAAAATGCTTGTTAAATGAATGGACCTATATGGACCCCGACACAGTATGATGATTTTAGATAAAAACGAAAGCAAGTAAGGTAATACTACTGGAACTCTGTAGCCACCGATTTAATAGTTGCTGTATCAAAACGTGAATATCGAATGTTATGCCAAACACCTAGAAGATTGAACGGTTGCACATCTAATAAATCTACAAACAATGATATTCAAAAAGCGAATACAACCTTCACAAAGTTGCACAATGAGCAGTAGATGATATTCCGGAAACATAATTCCCTGATGAGGATCCAGCAATAAATGAATTACGATCAGCAAAGAAATCATTAAAGTGTGACAAGACTGCCGGAGTCGACCAGCCAAAATTGTTCAAGATCAGCGCAGAGACATTACTTCAATATTTTGAGGTTCTCTTTATGAGAATTTGGCGATTAGAGAGACTACCATTACAATGGAGGATCGGCTCCCCTGAATCAAATTGAGAAGAACATGTAAGTTATTTATTGAGGAACGTATTCGATGTGGAAATTACTGGAAAGTGTATACACTGACCTATATTTTGGGTAGCTTAGTAATCAGAACATATCCTCTAAAAATTATGAAAATATTTAATCATATTATGATGCGAAATTAAAGAAGATCACACTCCTTTTGCAACTAATTATTGGATAACCGATAGTTATCGATGTATCCACGCTCAAAAATATCGATATTTATCAACAAACGTGGCTTATGCTATGCGACTGGACTAAACCATAATGAGAAAGGTATCTGTCGAATATTATGGTAATAGTTTAGACCAATGTTAATGTTATGTTAATATTTCGATGCTGCTAGAGCCCTATCTTAAAAAATTGCATTTTAAAAAAATTGGCGCATGTGCGAAAGCTATGTCAAGGACTTTTTTTTACAATATAAATGTGCAGCCCCATCAATTTAAACTACACCTTCAGATGATGAGGATATAGGTGAATTCGATTTTTGGAAACATCAAAATTCTCTTGTTCACCAATAAACAAATATAAAACATGATAATGAGAATATTTTATATCTTGTTGCATGTGTAAAAACTCTAAATGTAAATATCCTCAAAACGTGGCGGAAGGTTTTTACTCTCAAAATGTTTATTGATATTAAGATATGACACTATTTATTGATATTTAACAGATAGGAATTTATATAATCTACGAACGCTTGGTACAACTAAAATAACCTTTTGGATTTATTTATGCTTAAGAAAATATCGATATAATGATAACAAATTAATTCGATATATATCGATATATTGATAAAATATATATATTTCTTGCATCTCTAACCTCCACAGTTTTTCAACATAGTAGTGGATGTACTTATTCCAAAAATCTATAGAAAGAGACTTGATGTTCAATATGCCACAAACTCCTTGACCGATCTGATGTTCGCTGATGATAACGCTATATGGCCCATACTGATGTAAAGGCTTCAGAATGCCAGTTTCATAAAATAGTTCACATTCCCGAGCTATACTAGAGAGAAAAGGCCTAATACCATCACACCAGTTTGGGTTTATTAAGAAGCATTCAACAATTGACCAGATCCACAGAATAACAGATGTTATTGAAAAAGCCTATAAAGGTAAAAAAGTGTGCTCAGCCATATTCTTAGATGTAGTACAAATCTTTGAACTACTAAAATCGTACATTACAGTCTGAATGTTTAGGGTTAAACAAGAAGAAACTTACTCTACAATAAAAGAGGCTAAAGCAGGTGTATCACAAGGAAGTGTACTCGGGCCAATGCTTTTTCTACTCTACATTTGCGATATACCACAAATGGAGAATATTACGATGTATACATTTGCTGATGATAGTGCAATTATAGCTGTCGGAGACAATAGTGAAGAAGCCACATAATAAATAATAGGACACAAGCTTGGAAAATAAAAAAAAACTAAAAATAAACCTGTGCATGTGCAGTTCACTTACAATCAGACCGTTCAAGCACCAATAACATTAAATAATACTATCATTCAATATAACAACAACGCTAAGTATCTCGGAATGAATCTTGATACAAAACTTCGCTGGAAGGAATATACAAAGAAGAAAAGAAAAGAACTGGAATTGAAATATAGGAAAATGTATTGGCTAATTGAAAATCACTATTATCTATTGAATTAAATGTTAAAGAGAAGCGAAATCGGCCAAGTTGCAAGAGCTTTTGCTTCTCTACGATGGTGTATGTGGAAGAAAGGAAATGGTATCATAATCCGTCTGTGCCGAACGCTTATTTTATCAATTTTTATGTATTATTTCGAAGCTTGAATGTTGTTACAGTTTAACATTTTTTACATTGAGATCCTTCAGTATTGAATTGAGTCCTATGAACTGTTCATAACTTGGTGGAATTAACCTTTTGGCCGAAAGAGCAACACGTGTTGGAAAAGAGAAGGGCTAATATTATTGAAACCGATCTGAAAAATAGAAGACTAACATTGTGCAAAGCCAGAATGGTTACTGCCAATCGTCAAATGTGGCGAGATTTGTTGAATAATGTTGAAGATACTGAGGTATCAACATTAGTATTTAGGTGGAGAACTAGAGACTTTCACCAATCGCCGGCTATGTGTGAATGAACATGGTGATCATAAAGTACTGTCTATCTAGTGAATATTTCAAATGATACTTTCAAAATGTATTTATTAGAGAAATGTTGTAGGTGGAAAACACTTACAGTTTTAGTACGTAATCCAGACCAGGCGATAGGGATTAATAATGATGATGATTTTGAGGAATATCCGCAAACCCATCGAACGAGTCAAATAGGCAGTTTTTCCGTTATTCGAAATTGAATGGCGACGCATTTTTTTTGTAGCTAGTTCTTTACCGGAGTTGTCTTCATCTGATGGATGACCCAGCTAGACCGCTACAATGCCGTACACGACCTTTGTGTGCCGGTTCAACGAGGGTAGCCAACCTTTTACAGGCGTTATTCTTTAACAAATTACTCTGTCGATTCCCCACTCGAGCCCGGGGCCACGAGGAAAAAAAGTCGAGTCTGTGTGTGGGTTACTTTTAACAGCCAAAGAATAAACCGATGATAAAATATCGATAGAGCATCGCGTTTTCGGATTTTTTCGTTATAATACTGGTTGTCGTGGGTATTGTCATTAATTTTCAGAAATTGATCAACGATATATAAAACAGTTTTGACCTTTACGTTGCGCCATTCGTTCGTTATTTTAAAATAAACAAAAGTTAGTGGCAGCGTCACGCGATACAAACGACCAACACATCATCATCGATAATGACGGTTTCTTTTTCATGTAAAAATTTCAGCTACTTTAGCAAGGGTGACTTTATTCTTCCTATAAAAACAAATGAGTTAAAACATGAAATCTGAAAGCAATATTTTTTTCTTTTCGTCGGTAGCTTTAGAGAACTAGTTATACTATAGAAAATTTAGTTGCTTTAAAATTTGTTTCAAAGATAAATATTCCTTTTCATATTTTAACATTGCTAATTTTCGCTATTCTAAATTCCCATCATTGAGATCTTCATCTGGAATAGTTGTTTGATGAGTTTTATTCAATAAAATTGTTTATTTCAATTTCATTGAAGTCTCATTTCAGCAATATCTTAATCAGGTTGCTGATGTTTTTGAAATATACTATTGGTAGAAATATAAAAATATTATCTCACCAATATCTCCAAATATGGGTAATTTATTAAGAATCTGTTTCAAATTATTGAAAATAATTTACTTAAAAATGTATAATGTATAATGGAAAATGGTGTGAATTATAGTTTCAAGATACAATAGTTTGTTTTCTTTAGATGGACATGAGTTCAAATCGAATGAAACTATCAAGAGAGATGGTATTCGAAAAGTAATTTTAGTTTTTGTCGGGTTTTTTTTAAGGATAATGATTGCTACTATTTGATTGACATTGACACTAAGTCATTTTCACAACGTTTTCAAACATTTCTAACCTTGACATTTATGAAATGAAAAAGCAAGAAAATAAATTTAAACATTGGCAGTCACCTAAGCAAACATCATCCTGCCCGCCATATAAATGTGATGGGCTTGTTCTATATTTTCCCATTTTGCAATAGAAAAATTCAAATATAATGAAAATGCCTTTTTGGAATCTATCTTTGTCTATAATATTATGTTGAATAAATATTACATATAGTCATATGAGGCTTATTGCTATTTAGAACTACTACTATTAAAATAAAAGTAGAGCAATTTTGTTATTTATGATTAGCCTGGAAATAAGAAATAAATGAAGGACAATTGTTGCAATTAAACATTAATTAAAAAACTAAATTTAATATTCAGGTGGGCCTTGCACGAATGGAAATATATTTATTTAGCGAGATCGTGATCAAAGACATTGAAAAATAATGAAACACCATTTGTTGATAAATTATGTAAAACTTTGAATTATTGAATATTTTGGTATTATTATTAATCAAACTTATATAAAGGTATTTATACGATGTTTCATCACATGTGCTACATCATCAGCTTATATGAGTACATTTTTAATTAAAATAATTAGTAATGATTATAATCAGACAACTTATTTTATATCCATCGAAATATTGTATATTGAAAAATGTCGGTCAACGTTCTTGGTAACAGATGGGTTCCGTGGTAGAAGAAAATAATTAGTATGTTTGAAGCCAATATGATCTTGAACTGGCCCATAAGACCAAAAGTGTTGTCAGGTTAGAAGATTTTGAAACAAATTTCTTAGTTATTAATATATATATATATATATATATATATATATATATATATATGTATATATATATATATATATCACTTTTCAACTGTCTTTCAATCTTCACGGCAATATGGACGCAATACAACTGCCGGACAACACGCAGGAAATTAGAACTGTGAGGAAAACCAAACAACGGGAACTTATATAATGTATAATTTTTACTCTTGACTTTTGGATCCCGTTCCCGTCTGGCTTGTGTATTGACGCAAGTACAATAGCAATAAATTAATTTAATTAAACTAGTAAATTACAAATTTAAAAGTATACTACATTTTAAAATGTAATTATTAAAGGAATGTATCCAAAATAATGTTCCAATTCGCAGCATATCGTAATATATAAAGAATATTCTTTGGTGTGTAGCAACTGTGTATATGTAGCAGTATTATATTAACTTACATATCCAAACAGATTGTTTACTTCTTTTTCTGAATAATGAAAGATTCTCCTTCTTTTTGTCGGTGTATGTGTACGGTGCGGCTCGTTCCATCGCCTTTTTGCTTAGTCACGAATCATTGTCAAAACGACGAGACAGGCAAAACCAGCAAGAATCAGTTTTTGCTCTCGACTGACTGTCCCAGCTCGGCTTAATTCTCGTTGCGGAGACTTTCGGTGTTTTGTGAGAATCCGCCAGATGGCTTTTTTGCCTTTCCCCAAGAAGCTGTTGGTCCTTTTTTCAGACGGGGGTCTAAGCAGTATTTGGTAACTAGTTTAGGCCGGTGTCATGTCTTTATTATCTCATGATTACTTTAGAAGTCAAAGTTATTATAATGAGAAAGATTTTATACTTTTTATAAGATGTCATGTTATTTTACTATAGCCCGGTCAATTATTTGATAGTGTGTTTGACATATACTAGACACATATTTGCTATACAGTTTCTGTTGTATGTATAGATAGTATCAGGATTTTATTGTCTCTGCATTTTAAAATGGTTTTAGTTGATATGGCTGTTTATTTGCATCTGAATTCTTTGCTTGAGCGGATAAACTGTTTGATATAGTACAATCAGATTTATTACACATCAATGTTTGAAGGATTCAAATGGTCTTACGAGATTTTTTCAAATAAAAATTTATATATCAATTGATTATCTGAGCTTAATGAGCTTAAATTAAAGTAAACCAGATAGAAGATAGAATATAAGACGGTAGAATTAATTAATAGCTAAAATTGTTAATAAGTAGTTATTATATGTAGAAGAATTGTATGTACGAATAACCGAAAATTTCTTTATCTTAGTATTGATTGAAATAATTGTTTTTAATAGAGATGTCTCTTTAGGGTTAAACAAAAGTATTTTTTATCTAATAGTGCAATCTAAATATCATCTGTTGATGATAGATTCCTTCATTTGTCAGGCTTATGATTAACTTTCTTTTAATATTTTTCTTACTCTTACAAGCTCAAGTATAACATTAAGCTGGTTCCACTAAATACAAAATTCAAGTACTTTTCAATATGAGGACAAAGTCTAATATTTTACAAAACTCATTTATTACCTTCTTGGCGCTGTATACAGCTATAAAAGTTCATATTTTTATAAACATGAAGCATACTGAACGTACATTTTAAAGTGCATGCAAATATGATACCGAATTAGGTATTTTCTATTGTTTTTGAATGTATTTAACAAATATTTAACAAATCAAACGATTGTTGGTTGCAATGCGATTTTTGTATTTTTGTTAGTTGTACGTATTTTTAGTTAGAAATATAAATAAATTCTCGCAAAAAAGTCACTTCAATTTACAATTTTTTTAAGCATATTTGACTATCCAATGTGTTCGTCATTATTTAAATCTTGACGCCTAGTATTTAAGCGTGTGCGATGGGAATTCTAATATGCATATTCAGATAATATTATTTTATTTTATTATTTTAATGCATTAAATATATTTTCGTTCATATATATGTTATATATTTCATGTTGCATTGTTATCTTTAATTCATAGTCTAAACTCAGGCTGAGTTTAAATTGAAGAACATTGTACATTGTTATTCTTGAAGTATATATGAAAGCAAAAATAAGGGTTACTTTTTATTTATTTATATAATATTCAGTTTCACACATGGACAAGGTAACAATGTTTATTCAGCTGTATTCTTAGATGTAGCATAAGCTTTCGATAAGGTATGGCGGAACTGCGCAGTCCTTAAACTACAGAAATTATTACCGAAACAACACACTGAACAATTAAGTTCTTACGTTACCCCACAATTAAAGAAAGTACCACAAGGAAGTGCATTAGGGCCAGTTCCTTATCCACTTTACGCATGTGATATACTACAAATGAAAAATATTACGGTGACTACATTTTATGATGGTACTGCGATTCTTGCTGCCAAGAAGTAGCAATATAAATTATTAAACTCAAATCTGGAAAATAAGAATTAACGAAAGTAAATTTGTGAAACTAATAAAGAACCATAAGAAAAAATTATCCTATAACCCCATATAGCGAAAACTCGAAGTAACTCGGATTGAACTTCGCAGGAATTGACATGCAAAAATTAAAGGAGAAACTGGAGCTCAAATATAGAAAAATATATTAGGTAGTTGGAAGGAAACCTCAGTACAAAACCTATATGAACGGTTGTTTATATTCCGCGAAAAGTAACATAAATATAATGAAAGTTTTCCAGAACAAAGTTTTGAGAACTATTGTAGGCGCACTGAGATACTACAGTGCTAATTACTTACACCGAGACCTTCAGATACAGATTGTCATTCAGGAAATCAAGAGCATCGCAATGAGACACGAAGAGAGATACCATTCCAATATCAATATCGACGTATTACAACTGATGGATAACACCAGCACAGGATATACTCTCAAAAGAACCAACAATCAAAAAAGAATCATTTAATAGAAAAACAATAGTGTTAATAATTTTCCGTAAATAAGAGAAAAAATGAGACACATGGATTCCTTATACTATTTAACCGCAAGGTGTTAATATAATAAACTGACTCATTGTAAAATTCTTGTTCCTCATTGTTGAATGTGTGCTTATGCTGGATTTTTTGAATATTCTTTCCCAACTTCGGTTTGATCTATTCTGGTCTCGGAAATATGTGGCGATTTTATTTGTGCATTTCCTTGTACAGACCGTTACAATCATTAATTCTTCATTGATTCATATACACACCATGTCACAGATACGAAAGCAAGATGTAGCCTCGATTTATTATATTTCAAGTATTTTTAGTTCATTGAATATAAAAGTCAATACGTTAAGCTATCATGGTTAATGCTCAAAGCTTTACTATCTGTATCAATTAATCTGAACTATCCTTAGTCAACATCATATCGCTTAAGACATTTAAACACATTGTTATTATTTAAATACACCTTGATGGTAGATATACATTTCCAACTTAAACAGTCAGCAATAAGTGGTACATAAATCCCAGGCCACAATCTTTTAGTCTCAATCCCTTGGCGACAAAAAGCTACATATCTCGGCCTCATCTTTGACCGTAGATCCTATGGTCAACACAGATAAAGAGAGACATATGGTCAACACAGATAAATAAGGCAATCTCCAAAGGCTACGGTGTAGCCACAGTGTTTAACCCTCTCATCTGTAGAAAACTAACACTTGCTATGGTCAGGTAATGCAAAATAAACTTCTCATGCAAACTCTGAACGCGCCATGGTTTGTCAAATATACCCAAATACATCGGGAAACCGACACACCAGAAATAAGACGATTCGTTTCCTCCTTTTACAAGAAATTCCATGCAACCTCAGCTCTCTCCTACAATTCCCACATCAGATCCTGTCAGAGGCGTTCTCAATCAGGTAACCCTGAAGACTCGACTGATCCCGCCAAGTGGTACAGTTTGCTTGAGAGGAACCTCTTGGTCAACACGGATGAAGTTTAGATGGTACCACCATAATTCTAAATCAAAAGGGAAGGCCATGGATTAGCGCCAAACTGGTACTTTCAAAAAAATGAGTTCGGACGGCATATTAGCATCATATATTTGGAATTTAAAAGAAATTTAATTTATGAATCACCTTAAAATTGTTACATTATTGTTTAAAAACTACTATTATGGTACTTGGGTCTTCGGAACATAAAATTTAAAAACCCAATCACAATTTATAATATATTTCCTTGTATATTTCATAAGAAACATTTTATTTCTCTTTTTGTTAAATACTTTTAATAAATGTCATTGTAAAATTATAGCAAACACTCTTCGCATTTCTCTTGGTCATTACTGGTCATCGTGGTCAAAGATAATTTATTTGTGTTATTTTACACAGTAATATTATGATTACATGAATTAGTTACTTACATAAATGAATACTGATACTGTTTTTAAGACGCAAATAAAGATTAAAATTGGGAAAAAACTATACGTTGTTGAAATTAAAAATTGCTGGGGCATACGATACAGACAACAACAAACTGGTTTCACAATTATTTAATTAAATTCAATGCTTTCTGGTACGTAGTCAAAGCGTAACAGTAAAGAAAATGTACTTCGTCGAGCATTAACTCAGTAAACGGTCGCTTTTCAAGACAGACAATTGACGTTCCGAAAAATCCAAAGCCTCTACCTTCAATAGCGGTGAAAAATAAACAGTTCTTTATTTTTTCGGTGTATTCCGCCACTGATAGATATTAATGTGAAAAGGGTAAACCCAATTTGGTGGCGTCATTAAGAATTATAAAATCTGTTACGGCCGTTCCGAACGGGCCGGTTCCTCGGCCCCCGATACCCGAAAACATCGATTAATTTCTACTGAAACAAAGGAGATTTCTAAAAGATTCGACTTGACAAGATTCTAACATTGACGGATAATAAATTGCGATGAAATAAATTAACGGCGAGCGTCAGGTTTGTGGCGGAAAGGCGAGAAAAAAACTGTATCCGACCGAAACATCGGTCTGGAATTAAGTCTCTTTCTCGGAGGAAAAAAAAGAGGAGGAACAGATTAAACGTTACCAACCAGGACCAGGGGATGGACGGATACCACCGAGAAAACCATCTTGCGTCTGGTCTTAATTGCCTTTTTTTGGTATTAATGATAACAGAGTTTCCAATATCACAGATATTTATTAATAGTTCCATAGATATAAAAAATAATCTTTTTCTCATAGAATTTAAGTTTTATCGAGTAGGTTAATTTCTCTAAAAATATATCCTGAAATAAGAAAAAAACACAATTACTGGTTTAACTTTTGTGAGCTATTAAATATGTTTAATACTTAATATATTTCTTACAAATATACTGTAATTTATACATCCTATCACTGTGTGCTTTTTCATGATATAATGAATGAAATCAAGAAGTTAGAAAATCCTGAAGTCAGGGGGAGCTAAATCTGTCATATACTGGAGATAATATTTTCGAATTTTTCTTCTTTTAGTAATTTTTGCATCCAAAATAATCCAAAATAGAAGTTATTTGTTGGGTTTGAAGGCTTTAAAATTTCAAGAAATTGGTATTAATCTTGTGTTGGTTTTTTCTAAAGAAGAATTGCCTTTGCAGCTAAATAACTGAAAATTATTTTGGGAAATGAAACTCCCATTTGTCATGATGAAACGCTACAAATATACTGTGTCTAGTGAAAAATCTACTTAACACCAAACTGTTTTTATAATCAAACACTATTTTGCAAGAATGTTTAGTATTTAGATTTGCAATTCTTATGCACTATTCACGTGAATGTTCTTCAAATCTTATACGATTTTTAAATAAGCAGCTCACTTACGATCATTTATTATTTCTGTTTGAATGTATTCATTTTTACTTTGTTGACTTTAACATTGATTGATTGAATGTTCTTTGTCAACTCTATCGATTATTATAAATTATTTATTATTTCCATGATTTTCAGGAGCATCTTGATTTGTTTTAAATTAAGAAGGAATTGGTTTATTATTGAGTAGTAATTTAATAATTTTGGAACTGAGATAAGATGAGCTTTAACATGAATTTTATTAGAGAACTATTTGGTGCATTACGGAATTAGTTACATCATTTATCATAAAAATTTTAAAATAAACTTATGTCATACCAGTTATTAATGTGACTAAGAAACAATCGAAAACGATTTTTTTTTTGATATAGTTAAAATTGTTGAAGTTTTGTATATTCGTAGTTTCGTTGAAGTTCGAATCTTTTATTGGAAAGGTAATTCAAAATAAATAGAGATGAAGTATATTATGAACTAAAAAAACATATAAGGAATTTTACATATTGATGTGTTAGTATGTCTCTTGTAATTAATATATATGTCTGTCGAAATATATACTCTTTTCAAATAAATGTGAAAATGATATCGAGTCATGTACTTAAATAATAGAGGCTATAATCTTG
Organism: Rhynchophorus ferrugineus; assembly: GCF_030347505.1. Classification (NCBI taxonomy): domain Eukaryota; kingdom Metazoa; phylum Arthropoda; class Insecta; order Coleoptera; family Curculionidae; genus Rhynchophorus; species Rhynchophorus ferrugineus. The sequence continues at coordinate 79,068,649 of NW_027472580.1, read as the reverse complement.
ATTTTATATTTGTTTTGATGCAGATTAAGTGGGAGAAGCTATAACAATAAACAACTGGCCACAATTGTGTACCCTGGTTGCCGTAGTTGTCACAGAAAAAGCTTGTAACTAATCTATCTAATAAACCAATCTAATTAGTTTAATAGTTGGGATAAATATATATCAATAATAATATAGAAAGAATGCTTATAATTTAACTATTTATAAGGCTCAAAATCACTGAATTGTACTGGTTAGTCGAAAGATGCTCCCAACTTGAAAGAAAATCAAAAACAAAATTTATCAGTCAATTATAAAGCTTCTTTGAACATCTAGTGTTGAAATATGGGGTTACATTAAAACGTCAAACCTGCTAAATTCCTACGCTGCCGGAAAACAAAATCCTTCATTTAATTACCAATGCTTATCGCTTTGTAACCAACGAACCATGATTCCATGGAAAAGGTTAGAAACATGAAATAAGTTTACTAACTCACAGCCACCTGGAAGCAACCCAGGTACTGGACAACACGTAGTAATCAAGCCATATGAACTTGCATAGTGTAAGTATTACTTTCAACGTATAATTGTTTAGTTATAACTTTACCCTAACTAGTTTGATTTAATTATAATTAGGGAAATACATATTGATGTGTTTATCCCGCACTCGTCTTGCTTGTGTATTGATGCAAGTACAACGGAATGGTATCCAACCCCTATTCTTGTATCAAAAGTGGGATTTGAGATGGTTATTTCTGTGATAGCTATATACAATCAGAATAGAATATCAAAATACCATATTTGCAGATTCTCCTAATCCGCCCTAACTTGTGACTTTATTAGAATTGTAATATGAAGGTTTAATAATGTTTTAATAATACATAGCAGTATCAAAATCGAAATGTTATTTAATTGATCTTTTAATGAATAAGGACTAATTTAGAAGCAGAATTACAGAAAGCATATTTGAAAAATCACGAATCAAAAAGCTGTACTGCATTATTATCTGAATTTAAACGTATTCAGCTCCAAGTTTATATATTATTATGAACAAAAATCAATATAAACGTAAATATGCTCTCTCTTTCCTCTTCTAAGTACTCATTTTGCTTTGTACAGTCGTTATACTAACCCAGTTACCGTCCCCAGAAGATTGATCATACACAATCCAGTTGCTAATATGAGAAACATCATCGAGGACACCCTGTATACTTGTGTCCGGCCTGGGAAACGACACATGGGTCAGCGCTGTCGATATGATCGAGGCGACACCTTGCGGATACAGATTGATTTATGGTAGCTTGAGATTAATTAGAGATGGGGGAGACCCAATTGGGGGACGGTGACCCCGAAAAGGGTAGCGCGGTAGGTGGGTGGAGGGGGGTGTCGGCTGATTGAGACCGTTTGTCGGAATTAAGTTAAAAAAATAACCCGAATCGTGTATTTAGTTTGGGACCTGAAGCTGATGGGAATCCATAATTAATCAAATTAGATTGTTAATAGTTTAGCGTTCTGGAATAATTAAAAAAAAGGAATCTTAAAATTCTGTTGGGTTCGAGGGAGGCGGACCGATGGAACAAACACAAAACACCTTTCGGAGAACGTTTTCTGGTCAATAACAAAACGCTCAATATAAACAAGTTAATTTTGTTTCGATCTCGGTCCATTTACCAGTCGACTGAGAAAATAATATCAAGCAGGTGGTTTAATTCAGACTGATATATTCGTCTGCGCTGTACGATTTACCAAGTTTAAACGTAATGAAAACGTAATTAGCCCGTAGCAGCGTAGCCACGGTTTATAACATAGCGATGCCTCTCAACCTTGAGTAAAGACAATTTCAAGGTTATTAACACCATTTTTCATTTTTCAAGAATGCGTCTCACAAAAAGAAAACACACCTAGGTTAATATTATGTTATATTAATATTAATAATGTTCGTTAAGTAAAGGCTTATTATTAATAAATGTACCATAGTAAATTAAAAGGTTTTTGAATTATAGTAGAGTTTGAATTACAGTTTGCCACTGTATACACAACACACATTACAGTATCTGACAAGTATTGAAATATATAAGATCATGCATAGTGTTATATTGTACATATATGTACATTTATGTATGAACTACTTTCTTTATTTTAAATATATAATATACTTATTTAATTTATATATATATATATATATATATATATATATATATATATATTTAAAGTCCCCTTTTACGAACTATGGTTTTATCTGGACTGGACTTATAGTTTAACGTAGACTCCGAACCACGGTCCTCGACATTAAGCCTACCGACTGGCGAGTGACCAACTTAGAAATCATCCCAGAAGACATCCGGTCTTAACCGGGCTGGTTACTGACGAGACTGAGATTATTTTCCTTATCGGATTTTGCGTTCTATTCTAGGACAATCACAAATATTAAACAATCACAAACATAAATTTACGACCATTCCTAAGCAGAATTCAAACCCGCGACAATCCCATCGTCCTGTCGCCTTTACCACTGCGACACCAAGCCGGCTTTTAATTGATATTAAAACAATTCTTGTTTTTTAAAAGGATCGTTCTTATTTGAATACTTTTTCTCGAATGTCTGGAAGTTATGTCATTACTAAGGAATGTTAAACAAATTAAGTGTTTGAAAAAATTTTAATCAGCAATACCTATTGATATATTAATATAGAAATAATTAAACAACCTACCTAACCATTAAATTGGATGGTTTTGATATTTGTCTACATAAGAAAAAAGCAATTTTCGATTTAGTATTGTTGAGTTATTCAGTGTATGCAGATGCTAGTCACGGAATATTCAAAATGATATTTTCCCTATTCATTAATTTTTTGTTTGATTTGTTGCTCACCAAACAATTTCAATAACGCCTGGTGATTTTGCTCCGCAATATAAAAATCGTCGCCATTGATTTCTATTTAACGTTAATAACTTAAAATATCGTTAATAATGAAGAACGATTTGCTCATTGGATACTTACTGGATGGAAACCCAATTCTTACAGCATTTTCAGACTGTTTAGCCGTTGCTGAATGAAGTGTTATACTTTTACACATTTATATTTATAGATGATGATTATATATAGGAAGAAAAATGGATACAAAATGAACTGAATGAAAATACCAATTTGTACCGTTTCAACATAGCGGATTTTTTGCTTACCGAGTAAGAAAGAAGAGTTTCCTCTGGTATATTGTAACTGAAGATCAAGGAGATCTACTACGACAATCTCAAGTGTAAAAAGTCATGAGTTAATCCAGGAAAGCACATGACCATGGCTGGATCAACCAGGTGTACTGTAGAGCTGCTAAAGCCAACTTAATCTTCCCCTTAGGTACCGATGCCATTCGAATAAATTAAGCGACGTATTGTTGTAAAATATTTTGAGGAAATTTGAAATTTCATTATCTTGCTTGACATCTATCAGCCACGTGTTGCAAGAGTTATGAAGCATATACTGTTGCAGCTCGAATAGGAAGTTCTGCCTCATCTAGCGTACTCACCAGACAAGGAGCCTTGTAACTGCCATTTTTTGATATAAATGCAGCTCGGCTGGCTGGCATACGGTTTCGAAATATTGAATAAGAATGACGACAAGATCATTCTTTCGACGGAGCATCATCATGGCACCACTGTAGCAAACTGCAGAAAATTAGGAAATATATTTTAATTAATACGGGTAGCCATTACACATATTTTTCTCAATAACTGTCTTTTTAAAGTAAAAAGAAATATACCTGGACCACTACAAATTAATCTAACTTTGCAAAACTAAAAGCTGCGAATAAATTACAAATATATATATATATATATTAATAAATTTGAAAACCGGATCATTATTTGGCAAATTCAATTTTTCACGTCGTAGTAATCATGAGAGATGTGCATATTCATATTTTATTTGATACTTCACGTAAGTTGAGTGTTGAAATAATATAACTTCCTAACAGTATCTCAAACTAAAGCAACTAGGATGAAATCCAGTGGTGATACGTTTAATTCAGTTTCTTTCTTCTAAGAATCTATATATTAATCGGCTTAACGAAAATTTTGCATCCCTTTTGAAGGGTACCTGTAGGCGTGACATGCGGCACTGGCAAGAACATTTAGACGTAATATTTTTGGGTAATATGCGCTACAAATAAATATAGTCCAATAAAACGAAAAACCCAAATCAAACAACTAGGAATAGTTGTTAGATCATTGACACAAAATATATATATATATATATATATATATATATATATATATATATATATATATATATATATAAAATATATATTTCCATAGACCCAATATGTAGCAGTGCGGTTTAAGGGTTTAGCCCGCCGATAATATGGTAGTAGGATCGAATCTCGCTAGCGCTAAGGGTTTTATTTAATTTTATAAAATAAAGGATAGTGTTCGTTAAAATTATGTGTCTAGATTTCTTACATTTCAAATGATATTAAAACTGAAACTCATGAAACATTATTAAACGAATTTATTTAATATTAAGCAGTTTTATTAAAGATTTTGTGTTACCTTCGGTTATTCCCTTATGGTTACACAGTTTTATAGAAATTCAATACTTCATTCGTTGGTAAGTTGTTAGTTCCCACTTGGGATATAAGACAAAGTAGAAAGTAATAGATAAATGAAAAGCAAACAAGGCACACTAAAGATAAACTATCTGAAAGGATAAGATTGAAGAGTGAAATAAATAAGCAAAGAACAATACAATTTTATTCAAAATTTTAGGTAAGAGAATTATTTTAAGTATTTTAATCAGCCTTGTTTTTGTAATTTATGCTTTAGGTGACAAATACATATAGAAGATAAGGACTATATGAATACATAAGTAATGAAATGAAAATATGCACGAGTTAAATGAAACTAACTACATACATTTCATGGATGAAACACGTAGGACAAATAGAAGAAATTAGGAATTATTAACGGTACATTTGTAAACAATTAAAAGCCTTGCCGAATATTAAGATATTTAATGATTTGTGCAATAAGATATGTGATAATTTGACATTTTGTTCTTTCAAGCTTGTATGAATTAATTATATTATTTACTTTATAGACCTAAGTTTTGGAAAATCAATAGTTAATTTAATGATTGCAAATACATCCCTTTAATATACATTTCCAAATCGTAAAAAATAAATTACCTAAAGTTTGTTACCGTTGTTCGTTATTGTTTTATTATACATTCTAAAGTCAATTACAAAATTTTTTATTCGCATATTTTCTGTTTTAATATACAAACATGCATTACTTCATTTATTATTCCATCTTTATCTTTATAATATAAAAGTAAATAAAGATCACGTATATTTATATTTGATGCACTGAAGTTGTTAGTTCTGAAAATAATATCTTACTTATGATACTTTGTTATAATGTTCAGCAGCGTAATAATTTACATTTATTAACACTTTGTTGATTATTGAAAGTTAATGGAAATTAGATTTACTTAAATGCAATTTAAAGAATGTTAATTCCTGAGAACTGTCCAAATGTCGCAATGTTGCCGCATCAACTCTGAGTTATAGTACATTATGGCTCTGACATATAACAATATTTTAATATAAATGAAATAATTGAACAAATATTTTATTAAATATAATTTATTTTAACTTCATAGTACATCAAATGCATTTATTATCAAATAACTTAAAACTACAATTAATTTTACAGCCGCAATAATATATAGGTTAGAGTTGTTTTATTATATATACATTGAGCTTTTTTCCGCACTACTATAGGGTTCTAGGCGCGTTTTTGTATGTAGTGGTATCCCCCGAATGCCTAATCCACATAATTAACAATTGTGTATCTGAATAATGTATTTATATTCATTAGAGAGCATATTTATGTTTTACGCTTAGTTCTTGTTTCTTTCGATGCAATGTATCCTTGTAAAGTCATTATGATATTACTATATTTCTTTAGTTTGTCCTATTACTATCTGTATACATCTTTCTTGATAAAACTACATTTAATTACTGCATCCTCCTTAATGCATTTGCCATATCTGCATAACAGTTAGTATTATTCCTCTCCTCATACATGTTAACCAAACATTCATGTAGATTTTGAACAACAACACACATGCTCATAAAGCTTTCACACTCTATAATACAATTCCCTACAACTAAAATATGTTAATTGTATACGTCAGCATTGAATCATAAATGAACATTCATAAGGTCTTATTCAATCACTCTCAATTTTAGAAACACTAATGAAGTAAACATCTAAGCTGTTTATTTCTAATCTATTTAAAACTTGCTCAAGATTCTACCATTTGTCAATTTCTTATTCAATGTCTCTGATCGAGCTCACACAAACCGAAGATGCTATTTTCAACAATGCATCTTTCCATAAATCCAGACAGTTCTGGTTTGAATATCCTCCTCGACCTGATTATCTATTGTAATAATTCTTTGCAATACCATGTATCAACTTAATTGGATTAAAAATGCAGTGATACGAAGGAAGACGTAATACTTTGTGGCCATAACATTCAGAAATCTGATCTACTATGTATCTTCTCTCAGGGTTATTTCTAAAACCGTAAATTACATAAAATGCAATTAAATATTTCATTTATATTTACGAAGTAACAGCATGAAGAACTATATGTCTGCAATGACTAAATGTTATGACTAACAAAATCTAATCGATAGTTATTCCAACATTTATAAGAGTTGTCTTTAAAACATTTATTATCATCTTGCTGTGAGCAACCCAATGTACCATTCTGAAATATTCATGTCTCATTTAAATATTTAAATTGACATATTTCTTCCTTGATTTTGTTATATGTTCATAAAAATTGTATTCTTTGAAAGCAATCTCTGGAAGTTCCATTAAACCTCTTTGTGGGTTATCTTTACACCACTTAAAGCCTATAGTATCCAACAATGTATGATGTTCCACATCTCTCAAATAGCTGTATATTTTTTGGATTTTTATGGATATTTTCCCGACTAACAATTTTTTTTTCCCTGAAATAATTGTATTAAATTATGTTTCGATTGAAAAAACTACTTACTGTTTTATACATTTCGTATATTTGATCTCTGAAACACCAAGCTGATCTTGATTCGTCACCTGTTTTGCATAAACACGGTTTCTTTTTGGCGAATTTAAGGTTATATGGTTTTTTATTTTTTGAGATATGTTAGTTGCTGTGTCCGTAGTAATATACTATTGCAGCTGCTAGGCGCAAACATATTTTCAATAAAAACCACGTTAAAACAACGTTTTCCGGTTTATAACCCGTAATTATAATATTTTGAAGAATTTTTAGACGTTTGGCAAACGGACAACTTTTGCAGGCTCACTCCGTTACATGTTCGAACTTCTCTAATAGCATTCTATCTCTTTTTAAATAGAATAAAATGACAAGGATAATATTGTGTGACTATAAAACGAATTTACAACTTTAGACAGACACATATTGATATTCGTGTCACTGCTATTTTGAATTGACTATATATTATTTTTATTAATGTTATCAAATACGTTTCTGATCTTATATTGAAAATACTGCAAAAGGAAATTTTAGTAACATAACATTTTTGAATGAGTCCTTTTACTCTGTTATGAGAGAAACTTTTTTTATAACATCTTTATTGGATACACTTAGTTCAATATTAATTTACAATTAATTTATCACTACTTTTCCTATGTACTTGGATTAATTAACAAACAAGACGAGTGCGAGAAAATACATCAATATGTATTCCTCAATATGAGAGAAATATGAGCAATTTAATAAATTGTGGTCGAATTTCGACCACAAGACGTTCATTTGTTAAAGACTAATGGTTGTTGGTGTATTGAATTACATAACTAAAAAGTACCAATTATATAAAATATATATATCAATTGAAATGTTTTCATCGATCACATTCAATCACTCAACAGAACCAAAACGCCCTTTTTTGACAGCCCAGTAGTGTTGGATTTTCTCTCACTGTTAGAAGTTGTCGTCTAACAAAATATTCGATTTTCATCTCTGCAGCCACCGTTCGGTATTGATATTCCCCAACCGTCAGCTGTAACAAGATTTTGGTTTATGGTTTAAAGATGACATGAAAATGTCTGCTTGGGTATCGATCAGAGCGAAAACAACGACAACGACCGACGTAGAATGACTGGCAAATTTCCATCAGACACCAACTATTAATAATATTTATCCTCCCCCATTTTAGCACATCTCCAATATTAAATATCATCTTATTTTCTTGGAGATTTTACCGCAAGCCCGATTTTAATTGATTCGTTCGTATTTCCTTGCGGCAAACGGGGCCGTAAAGATTTTTGAAATGTTTTATTATATAACAGATTTTGTGAATATATTTTAACCAGTTTTCTAAGGAATTAACTAACTTATTCCGCGACTGTGAAGCGGCGCGTTTGAAAAATGGTTCAGATAATCTCGAAGTTGTATCGGCAGTAAGCTGAGAAACATCGGTTTTTTATAACAATCATATCTTGGGAATAGAAGCAGGAATATAAAAATGTTGTTCCATAGTAGGTTTTTATTTTACGGCGATGAGTGATGCATATTTTGATTGGGTGAAAAATATTGTACCTGAATATTTATGAAACATTAGACCAGAAAATTATTACGTTTTCGATATACAAGTATACTGACTCATTCTGAGAATGTATTAATTTTTTCGAAGTGATAATATAATTTGAGAGAATAGAGAAACCTATGGAACTATATTAGATAAATTACGGTTCTTGAGTCATTTGCGAAAAGTTGTTGTACAATGATAATTTTGTGCAGTGGTACACTATTATGATATATTTTCTACATACATTATTGTTATTTATTTACTATTTGTTCTTCTAAAGTCACAAATGTCGCAGTGTTAAAGTTAAACACTTTCAGTCGAAGATTGTTAACTTGTTTCATATCATATCATATGTTTATGTCATATTCATATGCAACGTATCGCCGAGCATTGTATTAGAAGAGGATGGCTATGCATCCGTTACTGGCTGTTGTTGCTCTTTGGTAACAATACGTCGTTCAATTTGTTCTACTGACGTCAGTAGACAATTACAGTAATAGCTTCATTCATTTATAGCAAAATTTAATAACCAATATCATGGTGAGCTTACAAATAGTTGATGTTCGGCTCATCATCAAATGTTCAGCTGCTTAAAAGTTCTATAAGTCTTAAAAGTTTTTCCTCCTACAGATGATTCTTTGTCAATTACATCAAAATCATCACTTTTAAATCATTGAAACCAAAACGAACAATGATATATAAAATTGATATACATCAAAAGATTCTAATAAATAGTGTTTGATTGGCTTCAATAACAGATTGCATGATTTGCACCCAAAGTAATGAATATCGATCGAAAAGATAATTTTGAACGTTTCGCAGTTAGCATCTGTATTGACTTAATAACACAATGATACTAAGAGGAAAACTATTATTTTATATAGGTAAATATCAAAAGCGTTGTCTGTAGTAGAATTTAGCAGATAGGTCAGATTGTTTGATTGTTGATCTATAGTAATACTGACACTGCATTTTTACTAGTAGATATATATGACCATAATACATACCAGTACAACCTGGAGTAAACGTCCCGCTACCTTTTTGATTGCCTATAACTTTGCTCAAAGAAAAGGAAAGTAAGTTTGGTTTTCACAAGAAGTTTATTTGGTCTTTACGTTTTTCTTTCGTAATGATTGAAAAGTTATATCGGCTAAATCGTCACCGCGATTCGCTATGCAACTTTCGACTCTTTTTAAGGCATTTTTCATGACATCATGTAACATCTGAGGCTGACCTGCTTCAATTTCGTGACGAATATTGTCTTTATGATGTTGAATCGTTTGGGGATAATTCACATAAACTTTTGATTTTAAGAAACCCCATAAGAAGAAGTCTGATGTTGTTAAATCCGAAGATCTGGCTGGCCATGCTAAATCACCACTTCGCGAAATTTGTCTTAGTGGAAAAACGTCATTCAATAATTGAACTGTTGAACAAGCTGTGAGTGTCATGGTCCCATTTTGCTTAAATCACATATCCTCTAGTCCTTGCTCTTCCATTTCAGGCACAAGAAAATTTCGAATCATGTCTTGGTACCGTTCAACAGTAACAGTAACTACGACATCTGGGTCATTTTCAAAAAAATAGAGACCAATGATGTTTCCAGCATAAATACTACACCAAACAGTTGTTTTTAGTAGATGCAATGATGTTTCATGAATTAATTGAGGATTCTGTGTTCCTCAAAAACCGACTGTTCTGTTTATTGACGTGGCCACTGAGAAAATGGGCTTCATCGCTTATCAATTTAGACGAAAAATCTTCAATTTCACCAGACAGCCTTAGTATTGCGTTACTGTACTCAACTCGTTGATCAGGATCTATCGGTAGCTATTTTTGGACTAATTGAATTTTTTACGGGACCATTTTCAAGTCAGTTTTAAAAATTCACTTTAAACTGCGTGCAGAAATTTGTAACTGTGGGTAACATCTCCCAATTGTTTGTTTGAATTGTTGTTGAATATTTCTGGAGACTCTGCAAGACTCTCTTGTATTCGAGCAACATTTTGAGCGTTTCAAGACGTCTATTGTCTTCCAGAACGAGGTCTGTCTGCTGTCGTACCGTACTGTCGAAAATTCGCATGTAATCAATAAATTGTAGTTTTATGAGGCACTGAATGATTAGGATATATTTGACGCAATTTCCGCTGAGTGGAAATAATGGAGCGATTGTTTTCAATAAATATTGTCACTATTTCTGCTCGTTCTTGTGGCGTATATTTATCCATAATAACATTTTGTCTACACAACGTAATGGTTAAAGCGAAACTAAGCTAAACGTCACATAACGAAGATGGCGCGCATTTAAAGTGATAGTGGGACTTTTGCCACATCTGTTTATAGAAGCATGCTAAGAACTTGTTTCGAAATCAAAATTAAATTTTTGTAGCACTGATTGCGCTTTCGCATATCTTGGAGACATGGGAAATTGGAAAAAGGGTAGAAGCCCGAAACAGGCAGCGGACAGCCGACAGAAACTACCAGCTAAGAAACGTAGACGGGCTAGTCGATGAGGAAACTGTTACAAGGATCAACGTTCGGGCCGAAACGGTGATTGATTTTGAGGAAAGGGATACCCAGAATGGCAGCCAAGAGGAGACAAATGCAGGCGCGCAAGAAAGCGGCCATGCTAGAGATTAGGGACTGAACATGACAGGAAACTAAGAGAATAAAAAGTGCAATAACGTCGCGACGGTACCGAACAGGCGTTCGGAGACTCATACGTGAACTGTTACGGGGATTTTATGTAGGAACGACCAGCTCAGAGCTTTAACAAGCACCAGAGCCAAAGACAAATGGTCTACAATTTCAAATTGATTGCGCCAATTTTGCGTCAATTTTGAAGACCATAACAATTCATTTCAAAAGTAGTACGTAGGCAATAAAGAGGAAACAATAAAATCAGAATTGGTTATGTCACAATTTATTCCAAATCAATGGATTCGAGCATCATTTATTTTAAATTTAAGGAAATGTATTGTTTTTTCTTTAGTCCTAGCGTTATCCCATTTATTTCTTTTGGTGTTTTCGCCAAGAATAATGAATAAACAGTAGGGGACTTAATGACTTGTGCTGATTGCAGCAATGGCAATAATTCCAAGGCAGTGTTCCGCTAAAATGTGCTTCGGTCTCGCTTCTTACCCTTATTTATATAGGTGAGCTGCAGCGTTTGATTATTTATGGGGATCTGCGTTGGAATAAAAAAAGAAAGAGGAGGAGGAGGAAATAAAGACGTTAAATCCACCACAAAAACGCAGTCCGCCTTTGCGGAAATAGCGTTTTAAGGGCGGCAATGCATCAGATCCTGTAACGTGGAGAAAGCGTCGACTTTTTAAATAGGAATTTCCAGAATTAATGTTTCATGTCTGAACTAAATTCACATTTATTTGTATATACAATGATGTGTGTAAGATATATAAAATTTTTTAAAAATGATGACCTAAAATTACATTTGCATAATTACCTAAAAGATTCAGGATTACAGTATTCTGAAATACAGAGAGGCAAAAGCAATCATTATAAAATTATTTTAGATTAAGTTACAACGATTTTCGCTTGCACTTGTCTTCAACTGAGAAAAATTCGAACTAAGTTTATGATTTAAGTGTATGTATATAATCAATAAGAATATAACTTTTGTTTTCATGATATTTATTACTTTTTTAGAATTTGTTTTTATTTATTGTATACATGTTTTAATTAATTACATCTTACATTAGATATGATTAGTACAATCTTAATTTACAAATTAATGAATTACTAACGTTCTGTTGTATTTGCATCTATACACAAGCAATACAAATATAGTATAAATACATCAGTGATAATTTCCTAAATCAAATTAAAATAAAATTGCTTATGCTAAAGTTAAGAGTAACAGTTTACACTATATAAGTTCGTGTGGTTTGACTCGCTTCATTCTTCTGATTTCCTGCGTCTTGTCCAGTAGCTTTATTGCCTCCACATTACTGTTAAACCGAAATTTTGGATAAGTTTTATTTGATTTCGAGGTCATCCAGAAGCTCTTCGTTGGTTATAGGCATTGAGATAGTTAATCGAAAAACATTGTTTTATCAGCGTTGGATAACTATTTGGTTTGATGTATTAATGCAACCTCATATTTGTAACTTCAAATTGGCTTTATGATTGACTGAATATTGGACACAATTGATAACTGAATTTGCGTGATAACTAACTAGTTTCTTTTTTTCTTAATTTATCTGAAGCTGTTTTAATTTTTTATTTAAATGGTGGTTGCAACATATGTTGGAAATATTTGATTTTGTTAAAGGAATCCATTTATATAAAATTATAATAGACAATAAATGCAATTTTTTGTTATAATAAAATCAATAAAAATTTGAATGATTTATATGTTTAAGAAATATTTGATACCTAAACAAACATGAAGAAGAAAACAACTATTTTAGCTAATTGAATTCAGCAAAAAAAATATTTATGCCCAATACCCAATAGTTTTTGTAAAAAACAACTTATAAAGCTTTTAAGAATTCCTATACTATTGGTTTGGAATCCATAAATATTGTGATCTAACATCGGTTATTTCATTTGAAGGTTCTGGTGGTAGAAAATAAGATAAAAAATCAACACCAGAATAAGTCAGGAGCCGATAAAAATCGAGAGAAGCTCAGATGCCTGAGAAAAATAATCCTGTTGGGTGACTATTAAAACTAAGAACTTGGACAGCGTCACTTACGTTGATTCGCTTTTAATCAATAATTTTAATAACTGTTCGAGCCAAATAGCCACCAGGGGGAGTAACATAGACTAAATGTTTCTACCAATACAACACCAAGTTAAGAAAAGAAAAAACAGTTTTAGTTTCGTTTAATTTTTGCTGGAAAAAATGTCTGATTGTCTATATATTTTTAAGAACATTGATCAGTTTATTCAAAGCTTATATAATAATAAATTAAACTAATTTTGTTGTGTAACTTCGTGTTATAAATCTAGTTAATAAGCCAGATCTATTTCCTTGTAGTAGTTTTTTTTATTCAGGTCTGATCTCATAACATAATTTGAGCTGAAGAGCTTTTTTTCCATCGCAAACCCAAAATTAACAATTAGTTAGGATTTACAGTGACGCAAGCCGACACGGCGAAAAAAACGGAAGAAAAAAATACTGTAATTTTTTGCCACGGTAAACGTAGCGTGGTACAAAAGCCGAAATCCGAATGAAAAATAAATCGGAAGATGAGTCTGCACAGTGGGCCGCGCTCGGTGGTTCCCGCCAGTGGCGAGAGCTCCCCCATGGGCAGGACCAACCCCTGCGGCGGGAAAACGGCAGCCTGGATCAATTCATTACCCTTCGGAGAGGTCGAATGTGCACCGTCATCGGACGGCATGCCGATTACGCTTGAAAAATGATGTCCGAGACCGTCGGGCTAACTCCTGGTCACCGCGACGAGGATAAGTGTCATTTTTCCACCGAGAAACTTCACCGACACGAACGCGTCATGTCTCAGTAGCGCGATTAGTTCACATTATCATAATTAGATCTGTAATTACACCATCACCGATATCGGACAATCCCAGCGACTGCTCAGTTATCTTGATATTACTAGACATATGTTTAAAGATCAGAACTAAAACATTTCCTGAACAGATGCACATAAACCGCAATCTTAACTGCCTTATTTAATTCTATAATGAGTACTATGATTAACCGACAGTTCAAGAAACTTGTATTTGTATTGTTCTATTTCCTTAGGCGTGTTTAGCGTTAGAAATTTAATATAGTTTCGTTTTTAAAACACCATATGTATATCATATATTTGAGTCATGTATATTTATTTTAAAGTTCTGGTTTTTACCATATTGTGAATCGCTTTTCTCTATTTTTTACAAAGAATTATTTATTTACACAGATACAGATACAAGAGGGCAATGAGTCGAGGAAGACATTTCCGGAAAGTACGTTGAATAATTTGGGGTAGGTTTTATTTTGTTTTGTTAATATGTAGTTGATACTGAACAAGCAAAACTTTGTAGGGGTTTGAGGGTCAACCAAACAGAGCTACAATTTGCAACTATGGGGCTGTAAAAAATTCAATATCGGTACCATCCAAATTCCACACATTCCTTGCAGAATTGTTAATACCCCGCGTTACATTAGAAATGAGGACATTCATAAAGACTTCGAGGTACCAAAGATTAGTTAGTAAATTAACCCATGTTGAAAAACAAACATCAAGTGAAATTGCGTGCACATAAAAACCTATTAACAATGGATAGTGAGAGGTTGAAAATATAAACACACTTTGAATTACTATGGTTAGAATAAGTGTGAAAACTAGTTTTAGTGGTAATAGCGTGGTGCGACAACTTTTTATACTCTTTTCATCGTATAAAATTATTATCTACCATCAGCACACGAACTACTGCTATAGTTTTGGGCTATATATTGGATGAAAAATTATTGAATTCTTTAATATCTTTTTTAGCGTTTACGCCAATCTTTAATTTTGCAGCTGAAGAATTTTTGAAGAAATATAAATATCCCTAATTTAAACATTTACTTTATTTATTAGCTTGATATAGAAATATACTTCTTTGATCGTATAAAATTATTGCCATGTCAATCCTGTCAAAATCTAATAGAATATCATTCTTAGTATCGCAGAGTCACTATCTTTAAACAATCATCTTATGTCCTTGGTATCATCATATGTTAGTGTGAATAGGACTTGTTTTGCTTCAATGTAATATATATATATATATATATATATATATATATATATATATATATATATATATATATATATATATGACGATATTTACTTAACGACTTAATACTTACTTACGACTTAATAAGGATAACTTGATAGCTATAAGTCTATACGGCCACATTGGCACAAGATATTTTTCATGCGACCTACAAAGAAAGTAATACGTCACGCTAGCCTTTCGATGATCGACCCTCAAGAACCCAGCAGAAGATTTATCAGACGTGAGCCGTTTTTATGGGCGCTTCCTTAAGGTTAAGGGCTCGGATCGTTCCCCTATGTCGGCGCTTGCATAAAATATTAATTCCTGCACAGCAGTTTTTAATTTTTATGGGTCTCGGAAGACCGTTTGGCAATTTCGAGACATTGTTCTCGATCGGGGCGACCTCGCGTTTTTTTTTCCGATGTACATCTTCGCGTCTTTGGCGACCGTTACCCCGCCGCCTTTTTATATGCCGTTTGACATTTTTCCGCTTCTGACATCGCGGCAGTTAATTACCCTGCAAGTTTTAAAACTTCCGGTTTCTGTTGTGATTCATATATGTTATATTGCGAGATTAATACGGATATGGAATGCTGAATATTCTACGAAATCGGTATGGTGTCTGGTGATGTAATGGGCGAGTGATGTGTTTAGGTCTCATTTACATGATATGGGAATTGAACTTAATTGAACAGTCACTGAACTGTTTCTTCGCCCTGTTTAAATGAAATATTTTTAAAAATTAAAAGATTTTGTTTACGGTATAATCTTGGAGATATCATAAGGATATTCTCTTTTGAATTAATTCTATTAACTAGAATTAGTTTACTGGTCAAGAAAATAAACAGTTTATTAAGTAAAGAAGACAGACCGACGTAGGATGGTAATCGTTCCGTAGTTATTCGAAACATTCCTTGATATGGTTAAGTGGAATTCGGTTAAAAGTATCGCCGTTTAAGATATGAGGTCGCTAAAGGCCAATTAAAAGTGCTCATAGTCTCCTAGCCATAAACTATAGAATTAGAAACATCCATGTTCTGAAAAATACTATTAATCCCTAAATTAATGGTACAAGCATTGCAGTTCAAGATGTAAGGTTAACAAAGTAGACTAAAGTAGCTGTGAACTAATATAGTCTACAGCACTTAGTATAGAAGTTTGCAGTTTAGAGGGTACGAGATCATTATCTTTTATGAAAAAGGGTTAAAAATGAATATATGAAATGAATTACCTTCTGAAAGTAAGTACATAACGTCTGTATTTTAGGACTTTAGATAAAGAATGTTACTCATGGATTATCAAATGGATATTTAAATAACTAAGCAATAAATTGATTGTATTTTTACGTTCCCTGAACAAATTCGATACGGAAGTTGGGAAAAAAATATATGGTCGTATCGTATATATTGTCGTAGTTTAATACGGTTTAGTATAATTATATTAAATGTCAGGGAAAATGTGAGTATATTGAAAACTATTAATTTTTGTAACAATATATTTTATTCCCATTTCATATTCGTGTATTTATTGATACGCATTCGTTGGTCCTCAGAAGTGAAGAAAATATTAATCTTTGTAGAATTATATCACTTATTTACTATCTATAAACTGCATGATTCGCAGCAGAATAGGAATGTAATAATTTTGGCTTGTAGTTAACTTTTTCTCCATGTAATCTCATATAGTATATCGTTCTAGTAGGTATACCATGTTGTAGTGATAGTTTCGATCGTCTTGTTTCATAACCAATAAATTTCTCGTCACATGCGATAATTCATGAGCATTAATAATCAATTTAAAACATATTAATCAAATTATTATCAGAAAATTTGGAAAATTTCTTCATTTCTTATTTGATAGACGACCAATATTATAACCTTACCTCATAAAATTGTTTTGTATATAACGTCTCGACTTTTGTTTGCAAAT
The DNA here is from genome assembly GCF_030347505.1 of Rhynchophorus ferrugineus. Classification (NCBI taxonomy): domain Eukaryota; kingdom Metazoa; phylum Arthropoda; class Insecta; order Coleoptera; family Curculionidae; genus Rhynchophorus; species Rhynchophorus ferrugineus. The sequence continues at coordinate 79,051,406 of NW_027472580.1, read as the reverse complement.
CATTATATTAGGAGCATGCATATGTATTTTGAGTAGCGACATCTATTCATGAAATTAAGAAATGTCAATCTAATTTCGATGTTTTTGATGGTAGTGTCGGTGGGAAAGATTTAAATGAAAGGAAAATGGATTGATTGAAAACTATTTCAATATAGCGCTTTCATTGTTTGTCACTCAAAAAAGGAATATTTTTGTAGGATGTTGTGACTGGCGATGAAAACTGGATCTACTACGATAATACCAAGTGCACAATGTCACGCGTTAGTCCAGTCAAACCATCCACATCGTCATTGAAGTAGTAGGATTGTGGGATAAGCAAATTGGAGAGTATTACGAGCTGTTAAAACTGAATTAAACTACTATTGAAAATGTCTACCGACGTCAAATGCATAAACTGAACGGCGTATTGTCGGAAAATACCCCAATACTCTAGAGAATTGTAAAAATGAATCCATGATTATATGTCGATATCACCATGTTACCAGAAAGAACGGGACAAATTGTTTAAAATGATGAAAAATATTTTGTTTAATATATATTGTATCCACATTTCTCAATAAATGCATTGTTAGAGCGAAAAAATGATCGGAATACAGGCAAACAGTTTTATATTAGTTACTATTGCAATGATGGTAAAATTTATGTAATTAGCACTAATAGTAAAATCAATAAAAATAAATATCTATCTATAATATTTATTGCTGTTAGATCTAGCAAAATACTATTAGAGTATTATACACTACAATATGATATATGAAAAGATAATAGACAGAAATAGCAAGATATAAATACCATGTTCTAGGGCAAAAAGGCCGAACTTGTCAACAATAATTGTTGTTACTAAAAAAGCGGTTATCCCTCATCTCTGAGATGCTATTTATTTCAAGAGATCGAAATTACGGATCAATAACTCTATGATCTTTTCGCCATGACAATACATCTTCTTACACAGCTTTGGTTCTTAATGACATTTTTATTAAAAAATCAGCACATATTAAAACTTTTAAGGAAATTAAAACCAAATTGAAGAATGCATTAAAAACTACTTCAGAAAAGGAATTTTCTATAGGTGCTTCTTAGATTGAGGAAAATTTGACAAATGCTTTATTTTAATAGTCCGTTTATAGTTTGTTTTACAAATATTCATATATTCAAAAGCTTCTATACATATATTTTGTTTCGCAGCTTTTTAATCCAGCAAAAAAAACCGTACCGTCAAATTGAAAAAGACTGATTGTACTAAAGCGCACAAAATAATCGTCCGACCAATATTCTTTAACGTTAGTTTCCATCGTGGCAAGCGAAGAAGACGATAAAGCCGAACCGAAGGAAAAAAAACCGTGTACATCCCCTCGTCCATCTAGGACACTAACCCGAACAAAAACCCGAAATTTCACAGCTCCAAAAACGAATCTCGGGTCCCTTATTGTCGACGGATGCGGAGGAGCCGTCGTCCATCAATCACCCGGGGGGCCTCCGCGTTTTATGCCGTCTTCCAGGGAAAAATTACGTCTTCAAAGATGCGGCAAAACGTTCGTCTCGCCGAATATTAAAACTGATTAATTTCGACGTCGAAAAACATAAAGGAATTAAAAGAAAGTCGACGCACGGCCGTATCCGTCTCTTCGTTGTGTTCATATAGTTCGGCTTATGGGTTTTATTTGGGTTTTGTTGTATTCATTTAGCCGTGTTTGTTATGTGATGTCTGAAACGCGAAGGTCATCGAATGAGCTGTGTCCGAACATGGCGTATTACTCATAATTTTGTGCTCTTATATTGCTTTTATTATATTTTTTTGTCATAAAAATGATGATAATGAAGAAATGATGAATATTAATAATGGAAAGTTAATGCAGCAACATTTACTATAACAATAAATATTTGGATTAATAAGTAGATCATTAATAGTTTATAAATATTGATCTTTTAAATAATTTTAAAAGCATTTTTTAATTTTAAGCTTTATTGCACGGTACAATGTATTTTATTTAAAGTATTGACCATCGATGGCCGCTATAAGAATATGGCGGGTAGGGTTCAAGCAATTCTCTTGCTTTATTTATCTGTGTAGACTATAGTAATCTACGGTCAAAGATCAGGAAGAGATGTAGCTTTTCGTCGCCACGGGATTGAGAGTTTTTCCGCTCTCAGCTGGTAGGCGCGGATGTCTCTCTGATTGTGAAAGATTATGGCCTGGGTTTTTTGGGAGTTGATTTGCAACCTTCAGAAATTTAACCATTGGACCGTGGCGTTCAATTGAATTTGAAGTTCATCATCTGCTTCATCTGCTTATTGGGCAGTTTCAACATCTTTCTTCATTGGAATATCTGATATAAGGAGGCTGATAATGCTGGGGCTAATGGGCAACCTTGGGGGATTCCTGCTTAGACTGATTTAGGACTGGAGAGTGTATTACCAATCTTTACTTGAAAGGACCTCTCCGAGTAGTAAAATCAGTAAAATTATCAAGTCCTCGGGTAAACCTGCTTCGACGGTTTTGGTCGTTGTGCCAAAGTTTGTTGAACGTTTTTGTTAGGGCTCAAAAGACCGTGTAGAGCTTGTGTTTTTTCTTCATGGCGAAGTGAATTTCTGCGGCCAATCTAGTGGCCTGATGTACACATGAATGGTTGGCTCCGAACCCGTGTTGTTCGTCTGGTATGATATGGTCCTGCTCAGTGAACCAGTTGAGTGCCAACAGGATCGCTCATTCAGGAATCTCGGGTCAGCCGTTTCTTGTGCAGTACTTGGCTGAAAGGCATTAATTGTACTAAATATCTATCCTCATTGATGGTTTTATTAGGTTTTAGCTACACATAGTACACCACACTAAGCTGTATACCATTACAATTCACTTCGAACAATGGATACTCGGCTTTGTCGTTGATGTTGGTAGATGACAAGGTGACTTTTCATCACCAGTTAATATACAATGCAAGACATATATTCGATTTTGCAGTTCAATGTTTCAATAACTCTTGGCATGAATTCATAAAGCACCCAAGCTTTTGGGGTATGTACAAATCCTTCAAGCGTTTGTAAATGCTACTTGCAACAATTCTGTATATTCTTTTTGCATTTTACATGGATCATCATCGAGTAATGCCTTCAAATTGTCGTCTTAAAATTGCTTTGATTCTTCTGAACGCTCTTTGCATTCGGCGTCAAAATCACCATTTTTAAAACGCTGAAACCAGTATTCGCATGTTGAAACCGATGAAGCCTGATTTCTATAAACTTCACACAGCATTCAGTGATATTCAGTCGCCTTTTTCTTTAAATTGAATTAAATTAAAAAAGTTAAGGTTCCCGCAAATATGGTTTACTCGGTACAAATTCAGATACTTTCAACGAACTGAAAATATATTTATATCATAATTCGAGGAACTCACACATACTGAATAGTGAATATGTCCATTTTAAGTATACCAATAAAATTATTATCAAGAAATTGTGTACAAAGCTTGAAAACATTATAATCAGGCCCTTTAAATTGCTTCTATAATTTTACATTCTTAATTACCTTCCTAATACTCTTTCATATCATTGTATCACTTTTGAATATATTAGGAGTTTGCACGTACCAAAATTATGATATTGTTTCACTTCAAAAAGCGCATAATTGAGAAAAATCCAAAAAAAAATCGAATTTTTATTTTTTTATGTTAATATATTTAACTTTTTCCCCATATTTCTGGTAATATACCATCTCGAAAGAAAGACATATCCCATAGGCACATTTTCAGATTTCTTCAGCAAGATAGTTATGTGGTCTCTGAACGGGAATATAATCTATTTTCATCGTTCAAAACTGAGTCACAGGACTTGAGAATGAATTAAGAAAACATGAGTCAAGTTAATATAAAAATATTTCTAGTTCATAAGCATCGATTGGTTGTAGAAATGCATGGTGAAGCTGACTTAACTGTTCAAAGTTCATATTTAACAAAATCATTAAGGATATCACAATTGGTTGCAATTATCACAATGATTTGAGCCGATAAAGTGATTGAGTTGTAAGAAAAAATACTTTTTTCTCTCCCACGTCTTTCTAATTACCACTAATTTTGATCGAAAATTGAGTGGCTTGGACATTACATGTCTGAGTAAAATCTCAGTACCAGAGAACTTCATATGAGGATAACAAACATTGCTTCCGTTATAAATGATATATATGAGATTGTGTCTTTAAAACTGTATGTGGTTTAACGTGATTGTGGTGGAAGACAACGCCTTTCCTAATGATAATTCTTGGCCTTTATTATTACCAAATTCAACTGTTGTCGTCTTAATGGTTTCATGCCTTCTTTGGTGTCATTCTCAACCGTTTATAAAGTCTCTTTGGGAGTCTACGACAATATTTTTCGCATATTATTATGAAGCGTTATCCACTTCTAACTGTTCGCCATAGGTCTTAAAATTGGCTTAATTTTTTTTCATTTCAGCAGAGATCCACAAATGTAAACTCGGTCCTTGATTTTTTTCATTGACAATTAATGGGAAACTGAAGTGTCGAGCTTCTTTTGTATGTAGTCTTCAACCAAATCAACAGTTGACCGGTTAGGGCGAGGTTCATACATAACATTGAAATTTCCAGAATGACTCCGGAACAAACCGATTTCATCTGAAGACCACATTTTTTTGATGAATCTGATCTGCATTTTCCCTTTTTCGGAAGTAAAAAAGCAAAATAAGATGAAAATGAGCTTGTGAAATGTCCAATTCCAAAGCCCATTAAATTTTAGCTATTTTATTATTTATATTTTTTGATATTTATATCTAGAATCTTGTATGGATGTTCGCCTTTCAAAGAATCTATAATATATCTTCATTCGTTAAGTATTACTAGATATGTGTGACTAAATCCCTATATTAAGAAAAACCAAAAATATTTTATTAACCTTATATCTATAGCATTGCTTTATATTATATTTCAATTATTAAATTATATCAAATATAATACACTATGTATTTAAAGTTAATTCGTTGAACAATTAGTGAAACTTTTTTCTCGGCAAGTTTTTATTATTTAAGCGGTCGGCTCATTCGGGGTTAAATTCTTGCAACGAGATGAATAATCGTTTCGCAGGGGCGAGCGACTAGTTTACAGATTATCCTGGTGAGCCGCTGACGGAGGCCGTTCCATCTTTCTTGTTGTTAACTACGTCGTTACCGTTCAGCGTCTTGATAACAGTCTTGGTATCGGGATCGGGACAACGGCAATCAATTTGTTTCGGTTTTATTGGATGGGCTATTTGTTGTTCGGCCGATCCGTCTTGGTGATGCTTGCCCAGTTCATTAGGGAGATCGTGTGCAGTTTGCTCCTTCACCAAATTGATATTTATCAGAATTATATCTCATTAATAAAGGGGGGGGGGGGGTGGAATGGAATGTTGATCGTGAGAAAAAATAAATCTGATGCAGTGTATTTAATGTTTATTGTTTTGTATTGTTTTTTAGGGGTATATAAAGTAAAATTGCATTTTCATAGATTTATAATAATGCATTTGGGGATGACATCGTAAGATCAATAAAAAATTGCCACTAATGGTAATCGTAAGAAGGTATGTCTGATGAGTGGAGTAAAATGTTGATAGTGTTTTTGTGACATTTCCACGTCTTTCATGCTTTCCTTGGCATCTTTTCAAATAACAAGTGAATTGAAACGTCCCCGTCCTACCATAGTAAAATAATTTTTTGCAAAATTAGTTTTTTTTATTCAACAAAATTCCCTTCAAGGGTGATACACTAATTATAGCGACCCTTCAACTTTTCGATAACATTTTTGTGGTACGATTTGTCGTTTGCTTCAAAATATGCCTCAGTTTAGTCGATCATCTCTTCATTCAACGAATATTTCTTCCCAGCGGGTATTCTTTTTATTTCGCTTGATCATCTTCGAATACTGGTCCGAATCATTAACTCGTTGTTGTCGTCATTGTTTTTGGTCAAAAGTGAGCTCGCGCGGCACCCACTTTGCACAGAGCTTTCTGATACCCAAATATTCGTATATAATATAATATACACGTTAAGTTGGAATCTTTAGAGTATCTGATGTTTCTTTCAGTTTCAATTTGCGGTCTTTCAAAATCATTTTGTGGATTTTCTAAATGTTTTCGTCGGTAACAGCCTCTTTTGGGCGTCCACTGCGTTCACCGTCTGCGGTGCTGATTTCAGCACGTCTAAACTTAGTATACCAATATTTGATGGTTGATTTTCCTAGGACAGTGTCTGGAAACTCGGCATTAAGCCGACTTTTTACTTCAACTGTATTTTTTCCCTTCAAAAAGTAATATTTTTTCAACACGAGAAATTCCTTTTTATCCATTTTTTTCACAATTATGACAAAAAAGTTGCTTCACTCAAAAGGCTATGATTCACAAACTAATGTTCCGACAGGTGTCAAATTTATACACGCATCTTATGAGGGTTGGGGCTAACTACAAAACTTATGGATTTAATCCTAGTAGCGCCATCTACGTGCCAAGCTGGGGACTTTTCAATTGACCTGTCAATGCATGATTAAAAATTATTATAACCTTGTTTGTGAATCAAATATGGTACCTTTTTAATATTGCGTTTTTCTCTTAGACGTAGAAATCGCCACTTCTAAACACTTTAAATAACAACAACACATAAAACTTTTGTACTGAAACAAATTGTCTCCATAAAATTTTATAAATATAAATGTGCTTTCCATTAACATCTCTATTTTTATTGAACAAGAAAATCACTAGCTATTTATCAAACTAAAAAGAAATTGTGTTTAAATAAAAGAAATGCAATGTAGTATCTGAATATTTTTGATGTTCGTCTTTAACTTTACTATATTAATAGCCAGTCCACGAAAAATTTGTATTGATTATGTACATCAAAAATCATAGACTGATAGTTAGGAACAAAGAAGTCTTGTAAAAGAACTTATAAATTAGCATTATAAATCTACCTAAAGGAGTGTAAATATACTATATTTATAATTGAATTCTCAATTAATACAATAAAATTTTAATAACATTATCCCTTATTTCGAACGGCATTGGGTTTAATTTAATTTATTAATTATCATAAAATATTATTAATTAAAAATATTATTATTATCATAAAATATACATTTTATTGTTTAATACGAGATGTGATAATATTTGCTTTTTATTATATGAATACAACTATATAAAAATATCTAGGACAATTTAATTTAAATATGAAGCCAAAATTTTGCCATTTTATTTATTCATTTCAAATATTTGTATAACGGTATGAAAATAAAAATTACAATATATGTTAAATGTGCGCCAAATGGTAGATATAAATTAAAATTATATATGCAAATTGAAAATCCACAGCCATACTAACTTTTATTCATTGGTATGTTAAATTGTATATTTGTTATAGTTAAGTTTTCATGTTGATACTTCTGATGATATATTATATAAAAAGACATATTTTTATTATCTTTCAGATTGTTATTTAACTTTTTTTATTACTTGAGTTCATGTTCATCCTAATTTATTTCAAATTGAATAAAAGTAAGTAAGATTTCCGGATTCGTAAATAAATAAAAGGTTTATATGTTCTTAACTTAGGCATTTTAATTTCAAAAAGATCAGAAGAACGATAAAAGTTTAATGAACAAATTTGACATCATCTTAGTGATGATGACAGACATAGTTAAATAGCCTGAATGAAAATTATCTTTAAATAATTTTAGTAAAAGTAAACACTAAATACAGCAATTATAATAAACAATATTTATGGGAAGTTATACTTCTTACTTTTGCACTATATTAGTATGAAATATTGATCTTAAGTTCAGGAATATTAAGACAGATGGAGTTTATAATATTAGATGAAGATTTAATTCAATTGAATGTCAAAGCAAGTGAATAACAGCAACAATCAAGAAATAATAGGTAGATATTTAAGAATGATTTATCAAGGAAGAAAGAAAGTTAATATAGATTGTTGATGACTTGAATATTTTATTCAAGACTGAACATTCGAATTGTAATTGGTGATAAATATTATAAGGAAACAATAAGAAACTCAAACGAAAAATATTATAAAATTTGTATTTCTTGTTTTATACTTTAAATATGTTCGTTGACGACGAATGTTTATGATCATGTTTAGTCTATTATAGGCATCTCGCATGTCGTAATTCTGCAGACACCGCACCCTTTGACTAGAGATCGATAAAGTTATTAATGAATTTTCTTAGGGATTAGTCCTTGTCCATATCCTAGTTAACTTATACTATATATACATGATTTGCCTAAAATGAAACGGATTAGGTTTTAGTGTGCCCACTATATTGTAATTGTAACATCGTTTTAGAGGAGGGTGAATAATCACTTATAGAATATTTAATTAGTACGAATAACAATGTTGAATACGAATAATGTCTTTGATTGACACTTAAAATCAAAACATTGTAGAGTATTTTCCATCTGAGAAATTACATAGCACATGAAATTAAACGAGAAAATTAAAGAAGTACAAACAAAAAACCGCATTATGCCAAAATATTCCTAGAACTTTGGATATTATATGCAAGTAGTATAAGAGCAAAATCGAAAAAAATATCAAAGTTGATTATTTAATAGCAATAAGTTTATTTGGTCGATCCATCTTGGAAATGCTGGCCGAATTCATTACGAAGATCCTGTGCAGTTTGTGTTCTCCACCAAATTAATATTTATTCGAATTATATTGTAATAAGGGCTTTGGGACGGAATGTGGTTCTGGGACATGATTCAGTATATTTAATGTATTATATTTTGTGTTATTGTGTATATTATTTTAATGTTTATTTAAAATAACATAATTTAAATTATATTTTCATCATTTGAAATGCTGCTAAGTCTACATTAATTTGTAATTAACATATTATATAAATTAATTCGGGATATTGCTTACTGTTTATGTCATGTAAATAAAAAATTTATACAAATATGGTAAAATTTATTTAAATACGAAACCGATATTTTATTATATTACTTAGAAATTCCAAATATATATAGAGGACGATATGAAAATAAAATTCATGATATAAATACATATAAATATTTATCATATATAATATTATTATAAATATATTATATATCTGTCGTAAGTTCGTTTTATAGTAAGACAATATTATTCTTGTCATTTTATTCTATTTAAAAAGAGATAGAATGCTGTTAGAGAAGTTCGAACATGTAACGGAATGAGCCTGCAAAAGTTGTCCATTTGCCAAACTTCTGAAAATTCCTCAAAATATTATTATTACGGGTTATAAACCGGCAAACGTTGTTTTAACTCCTTGTTTTAATAAATTTGAAATCTCCGCGGTTTTTATTGAATATATTTTTGCGCCTTGCAGCTGCACTTTATATTAGTACGGACAGGGTCACTAAAATATATCAAAAAATAAAAAACAATATAACCTTAAATTCGAGAAAAAGAAACCGCGTTTGTGTGAAACAGGTGACGAATCAAGATCAATCTTGGTGTTCCAGAGATCAAATATACGAAATGTATAAAACAGTAAGTAGTTTTTTCAATCGAAACATAATTTAATACAATTATTTCAGTAGAAATTGTTAGTCTGGAAAGTATCCACTAAGATCCAAAAGACATGCAGCTATTTGAGAGATGTAGAACATCCGTTCATACATTGTTGGATAAACTAGGATTTAAGTGGTGTAAAGACAACCCACTAAGAGGTTTAATGGAACGTTCAGAGATTGATTTTAAAAATATATAATTTAAAAACATATAACAAACTTAAGGAAGAATTATATCAATTTATGTATTTAAAAGAGCCATGAATATTCCAGAATGGTATATTGGGTTGCTCATGGCAAGGTGTTCATAAATATAGTATAAAGACAACAAAAGTTCTTGGAAAAAGGTAAACGTTGGAATAATTATCGATTAGGTTTTTTTAGTCATAACATGTATTCATTGCAGACATATTGTTCTTCATGTTGGAAACAGGAGTGGTGTTATTATTTGTGCAGAATTAGTGATTCTCTAAGTCCAAAAGTGACTACCATGAAGAAATGAACCATAGCTTGTCTTTGCAGAAATTTGAAAATTCAGTTATGTACAATGCACCATATCTACCATATATATATATATATATATATATATATATATATATATATATATATATATATATATATATATATATATATATATATATATATATATATATAGTACACTGGTGGAGAAAATCCTAACAAGTTCGTTAACAAAAGCTGCATTTAATTAATGGCCTAAAGTACATAATAATAAGTTTCGAGAAAATCATGTTAAAGAACTATTTCAAATTGTTACTCGGTAAATAAATATGAAATATTTAATTGCATGTTATGTAATTTTATTTTTTAGAATTAAGCCTGAGAAAAGATATATAGTAGACGAGATTACTGAATGTTATGGCGACAGAAAATTATGTCTCCCTCCCTATCACTGTATTTTGAATCCAAAATAATCTTGAGCAAGCTTTTAATAGATTGGAACTAAACAGCTTGGTTATTGTGTTATAGAGTGTGAAAGCTTCATCAGCATGTATGTTGTTGTTTGCACGTGTGTGCAGAATACACATAAACGTTTAGTTAACATATATGAGTAGAGAAATAACACTAACTGTTTTGCAGATATGGCCAATGCATTAAGGAGGATGCAGTAATTAAATGTAGTTTTATCAAGAAATATGTATACAGATAATAACAAACCAAAGAGAAATGCAGTAATATCATAATGGCTTTAAAAATATACATTACATTGAAAGAAACAAGAACTAAGCGTAAAACATAAATATGCTCCCTAGAATCCTATAATTTATTGTGGCTGTAAAATTAATTGTAGTTTTAACTTCTTCGATAATACATGCATTTGATGTACTATAATGTTAAATTAATTAAATGTTTAATAAAATATCTGTTTAATTATTTTATTTATATTAAAATTTCGTTATATGTCAGTGCCTAGATGTACTAAAACTCAGAGTAGCTGCGGCAACATTGCGACGTTTCCCATGTCACTGCTATTTTGAATTGACTATATATAATTCAATGTACGTCGAGCGACATAAATAAGCCGAAATTACTTAAGTAAATAGAATGTCTAATTGATGGAAGTTGGTAGTTGTTAGTTTATATTAAATTGGACATATTTGTGTTAAAAGGTTTTTATTTTTTACCGTTCGATTTTGTAGTAATTGTTCTCCACGTTTTTGATAATGCTTTCTGACCTCTTCATAAGACATAAGAATAAAAATTTTATTTCCAATTGCATTTTTATTTTCTATCTTAATAGAATTATGTATGCAAATATATTTATATATAATTATATAAAACAAAACAGAAGGTACGAGAGCTCTTCTCAAGAAATGTAGTAAAACTATCGGCTGTTGGTCGCCATCAACAATAACAAACAGTAACAGAACCTGTGGATTCAGATTAATAATTGTCGAGGCATCGCGCGTCAGAAGTTAATTGTACCGGGGGATCGCGTCCTATCCCATTGCCGGCCCCGCATGTCCCCCCCGCCGGGACCCACCGCCGCCGCTGCGTCATTAGCGCGAAAGGCTTATGACAGTTTCTATTAAGTCATATCCGATGCTGGACCGGCATTTACAATGCTTTTTACGAATGTGAAGCGGCGTCGGCCCAATTTGGTGTCTAATTGAAATTTATTGTTATCGGAATTGATAGATTTGTCGGTTGGCGTGTCTGTTCGAATCTGTTTTTTCGCCTGTTTTGTCCGATTCGATCTCCGACAATGAACAATAACAGACTAACATAATGTATTTTTGTGTGAAACAAAGGGAAATATAATCAAAATATATATCAAAATTAAGATGTGTCATATTTTTTTAGGAAAATATAGTTATATGTTGATCAGGTGTGGTCAAAAAGTCGATAACAATAACGATAACAAATTTAAATGATGGTACTTAGTTTAGTGACTTTAGTGAGCATTTCTCGCCGATTTTTCTTCAATATCAAGTCATTTATCTATATAGACGCATTTAAAACAAAATATATTTTGTTAAAAAAAGATCTGCAACAATCATTTCAATATTTTTTTAAATTTAGCGGATAACCTACAGAAGTATAAAAATATTAATTATAAGGTTTACAATTATGATGCGGAGTAAAAATGATTATGCCGGCTTGGCTGGCGTAATAATTAAGACGACAAAACGGTCCTCCTACTGTTGCGATAGTCGCGAGTTTGAATTCTGCTGGGACATGGATGTACTTTATGTTTTTGATTATGACCGAAAGCCAATAGTGGAAAATCCGACAATGAATAACCACTAATGTAAATTCCCAGTCCCGTCAGTAATTAAGCTGGGTAAGACCAGTTATTCTCCGGGATGGTTATTGATAATTTTGAAATCGGTATGAGCAAAAAATTAGATTTGTTCTCTTGGTAATTTAATTTTGTGTGTATGACACAAAATTATATTATTATTTTTCTATTGTGTGGGCTCACCATCAACTTCAAACTGATCAGTTGATAAGTAGTTAAAATAATGTTGTAAATAGTTAAATATGTTTAGGTAGGTATTAAGCTAAATTGTGTGTATATAGTAGAATATAAAATTCGTGTGATAGATAGATAAAATAGGGTTTTTGTTTATTTATATTTAGTTATTACAACGACGATTATCTACATATTTTATTTTAAAACGTATTTTTCTCGTGTTAAAAATATGTATTATAATGGGTAGGCCAAGTATATATGAGGAAAAATAGTAATAAAGAAACACTGATTGAAAATAGGGACCGCTTCAGGCTTGGGTGTCTAATAAATATTCTAACCAAACTAGAACAATAACAAGAAGCGTGTTAAATGAACGCTCTAACTACTATACCATAGAGGAAGTCGCCTGCAATATTTTTACGGCTTCTCATATGATATGGTTAGTGCTTAAAATGCAAACTGAACGGTTCTTGCACTGAAGGACTTTGGTATGCAAACGCTTTATCTAGCTCTTCAAAACCCTTGAGAAGTATAGCGGTCCGGTCCCTGCTTTCATTATCAGCTTACCTAAGTAAGTTCAAAGTATACAATTAGTTGTCTGCAAGTCCCCATAATATTTAAGGAAAAATCCTGTAACTACTAACCGTTGAGGACTTGTCTTCGTCCCACCAGCTCCGCAATAACATTATACACAAATATCTGATTATTTTTGATAAATAATTATATGAAAACATTGTACGTGCCTTTGAAATTTGAGGTTTTCCTTCCACCAGATTCCACCAACAGATGCTGACTTGGTTCCAATGAGACGGGCCTGGAAGTACCTTCTTCCCAAAAAAAAAAAAAATTTTTGTAAATCGGTCAATAATTGACGGAGTAATCGGTGAACATTGAACAAACATAAAAAACATACAGTCGAACAAAAAACCTCCTCCTTTTTTGAAGTCGGTTAAAAAGATTATGAGGTAAGATTTTACGATTATAAAACATTTTAAGGGAACTGTTGACTTTATAATTTTTCCTTTTAAAAAATAATATAATCAAATTATATCAAAATTGACTGTCATCTGATATTAAGCCTACTGACTGTCGAGTGGTCAACTTGTCATCCGTTCTTACTCAGCTTAGTTACTGGGGTTACTGGGTTGTCGGAGTTTACACTCTTTCCTTACCTTGGACATTCACAATTAAAAACAATCATAAACATACATTTGCCACCACGCCCCAGCAGGATTCCAATCCGTGATTATCGCAACAGTAGGAGGTCTATCCTGTCACCTTGAAGATACGTCAAACAAATGGGCTCATATAGTTCAAGATATATAGATATATATATATATATATATATATATATATATATATATATATATATATATATATATATATATATATATATGTATATATATATATAGCGAATATAGTTATTTTTGTTTCGGATCTATACCGATTAATATTTTAGCAAAAAAGTGAGATATTATTCTTTCATGATAAATATTGATATCAAATTATTAGTCATATTATGCGTTTTTATAAAAACTTGTTCATATTTACAAGCACATAGTACAACAAGTTGTACGTTACCACAACTGATGAAGAATATAAATTATACATTGAGTCAGTAAAAATCTATCTTGAAAATGTATCGCAAAATCTACTTTTTTAGGTACCTACCAAAAAATCTAGGCAACTACATTGATTTTTGCAAAAAGGCATTGTGCTTATGTCGAGCTAATTATATACCTTTTATTGTTTTCTTAAACATTGTTTCTGCTTAACTTGGTATTTAAATCACGTTAAGTCCTCAGTATTAAACCTTTTTACTAACTAAAGGTTTTTGAAGATGACCATACCTGGACCAAATTATAATATTATAAATGTTGCAACTAATTTGAATCGATTGCCGAAATTCCTATACCAGAGCCGCTTTTCCTAAAGGTTTGTATATACATCATTGTTTATAATTAAGTTGTAAATGTAAAGGATAATTTCACAAAAACAAGTAACGGTTTTTAAGTTCCCATGTTATTATATTTGTTCGTTGATCATCAATTAATATTATTTATTTACTATATATTTTAACATATATTTTATTTATTTATTGGAAGATCATCAAGTAAAAATCTAAAGTCCTATATTAAAAAATCTATAAAATAATTATCGTAGAACATGTTCCACAGATATTAGAAGAGGAATTTTTCATATTAATTAAGTGGCAAGCGTATATATGACAAATTGAGAATCATTATCGTTTTAGTTTTTAATAATCCAGCCACTATATCAAGCCACAAAACCTCGAAAACTAACATGCTTCTTTCATTATCCGGCTATAAATATAAATTTATCGCATTTTATAGTTAATATAAATTCATGATGAGCTTGAACGTCCGATTTTTTTTACTGAAAGTAAAATAGTAATTGTATTAATAATTTTTTATGTTTTACAGTCAATTATAAGTACTAGAGTAACATTTAGTTGCTATTTAAATATATAAAATATGATTAAACTATGAACCTTATAAGGTTACTAAAGGTTAATATTATTTTACCACAATTACCGAAAAGTATAAATCAATAAGTAAGATTAATAATAATAATAATAACTTTATTGTTTATCAATTTAGGATTTTAATATACATATTGTAATAATATAATAATGTATTCGTAATATGTGGATTGACAGTTCAGTTACCTAAAAACATTTTAATATTAACAATTTTACTGTAATTTCATGTAAAAGAAAACATGTTAAAATTCATAATAATATTATCATAAAAACTAACTCCAAACTTGAAGTCTACTAAATGTATATAAATTGGTTTTCAGAATCGTCTATAAAAAGTGTAATTATTATTTCAATGTCTATTTATTTATTTATGAAATTGACATTTATTTTGATAAGCGATATCTGTTTGTGAAAATGAAAAAATCATTACCAATGTAAGAAATGTATATCAATGATATAATAAATGTAAGCAAATGTCAAACAGTCTGTAACGGTAGAATTTTATGGTTTTGGCAATTCTTTACATAAAATAACAGTTTTAATGTAGTATTATTGAGTTATTCACTGTATATAGACGCTTATCAAAGAATGCTTAAAACGCTATTTTCGACATGCTTTACTAATGTTATATATGTACTTTACTAATGTTGTATATGTTATTAATGTAGAAATGTACACTTTCCATACGGCGGTTTTATTATTTCTCAAGCAAAATTATTTTCTGTAGGGTCTTGGAACTGAAGATGAAAGGTGGATCTCTTATGACAATCTCATATACAAAACTCATGGATTAGTCCAGGAGAATCATCCATACTGACGAAAGCGGGCAGCAAGATGTGGTGTATTAAGAACTATTAGAACCTGAACAATGTCAACTTTACAAACTGCGTGAGGTATTGTCGTAAAAAGGGTTAATAATATCAAGTAATAGAGGCGAACTTAACCTCTTGCAAAAAAATGGTCGGTCACATGTTCCAAGAGTTATAAAGCACACACTGTGGCAGCTCTAATGGTAAGCTCGATCTCATCTAAAATACTCATCAGATATAGCGCATTCTGATTTTTTTTTCGGTTGATAAACGGCTCCAAAATGTTGAAAAACTACCAAAATAGATCGATTATAGTATCGCTGAAAATTGTAAAAACTAGTGGTTGTGGTAAAAAATCAGCTTTAACTTCAAAGAGCCTGTTTTGGTTAGCCTTCTGAGCCCAACGACGTTATACATCGTTCTTGGTGAAACAAGAAGCGAATAGGATAAGACTAGTATGGACACGGATAGGAGGAGGCTATCGATTTAGCCACACTATCTGCGCGCTCATTTTCCGATTTTCCAACGTGAGAAAGTAAACTTGTCCTGAAGCCATTCACATAGAGGGTACGGGTGACCAGAGGATGGTTGAACTTCAGTTCGTGGAAACTTTGGGAGCATTTCGTATTTCGAATCGGTAAGGATTAGCCATTCTTTGAAAGATTCTGTTGTGATGTAGGATAAAGCTTTGAGTATCGCGAAGAGTTCAGCAGTGAATGTTTAACCCTGTTTAGGAAGCTTGAAACGGAATGCCCGGTTATCCACCACAAGTACACTGCCAAGCCCGCTATGAGATTAGCAATATGGAACGCTTCACGATTGTGCGTGTCATGCTCAGGGGCCATGCTAATCTTCTTTGTATTGTACCAACTTTAGTATATATATTAGTATATAATAGCCAGTGAGTACTATAACGATTTTGTGACATAATAAAGTTTATGGTATGTAATGCATGCAGATCTACTTGCAAGTGCTTTTAATGGTATCTGCCTTTCCGTAGTTTCTACACGAAATATAACACAGCAGTAAATACTCAAAACCTAGTCGATTTCTGAATGAAGATTGAATAAGTATAGGGTGGTGATTACCTAATATTAACTAATAATGACTGGTTGTTATTTTAAATATCATTTCAGATGAAAGTTTGGGTATACAAAAATCCTTTTTACTTATAATTAGTTATGTACAATTTATGAACTTTACAGTAGTAATTAATTTTGGGTCTGTCTATTCAGCTGGCGACATATCAAACTTAATTAACTAATCGATATGATGCATTCTATTTTTCCCGTTGTTTAGTTGAACTAAAGGGGGATGTGGAGGAGGTAGTCGGGAGGCGGTGGCGACGGCAGCCGTTCCGTTACGGGAGACACAAAAACGCCAACCGAAACCAAAGAAACAATGAAATAAAAGCCTATGGCGTGCATTTTTGTCACCGCCTCTTTCAGTTCGCATGTTCCAAGGCAATAATATTTTAATGTCTTTCCTCATGATCCCGGCGAAAGAACGAACTTCGAGGCACGAAAGCCGCTTTTTTCCGCCGTAGACATTATCGGGGAAAAAATAGAATAAAAGATTTTTAACGTGGTCGGCTTGCTTGTTATTACTGTAAAACATTTTTCAAAGGACAGAAATGTCTTGCGTTTCCAGTTGTTAGAAGTTTTCTCTTTATTTTAGTATGTTCTTGAAACTTGAACTCTACTAATCACCATTAAGAACTGAAATCATTGGTACTACTTAAAAACAGAATAATTACAAGCATGAAGAAGCTTTTTTTTCTTTATCTGTTTTCGAGTTTATTTTTATTCAACTGTCAGAAAAAAAAAGTAAAGTTAATAAACGGGCATAACAATATCATTGTATTTTATCATTAAAGGTTTCTAAGATATTGTAAACTTAGGGTATATAATTGGTAATATCTAGTATGAACTATTTTACTTTAAGCCAGCACTATAGCTTTACATAATAGGCTTGGTAGCCGTAGTGGTTAAGGCGATAGGACGATGTTGCTACTTCTGTGATAGTCGCGGGACCTAATCCTGCAGGTCATGTACTTTCTGAATGTATTTGAATAAGTCTCCAAGAAACAGTGTAAATCCAGATGTCTTCAGGAATAGTATCTAAGTCGGTCACGTCAGTTGGAAGACTTAATGCTGAGGATCGTAGTTCGAAGCCCACGTTAAGAACTGGAGCTAGTTCAGATTAAATGGTTGGTGAAAATCAGACTTTAAAATGTAGATTTAAAATATAATAGATATAAATGATATCATTACTTAGTCATTTATATAGACTCTCACTCATTTAATTTTTTTATATTATTCCATTAATGAACCTTAGTTCACCTTCATCATTACTGGCATTTTATAGTCATGAATGACAATTATGAATCTGTGATATTGCAAAAGTTATTTCTTGACAACAAAACACTGTTTGCTTATCTTAAAATAAAGGAAAACAAATAAATTTAAATCCAAATATTGATCTGATTTGAAGAATTCGTTTCATTGTTAATTCTGAATTGATAATTTTCATTTAGAATATGAACATATTTTCATAGGAATATTATGCAAACCCAAACCGTTGATGATATGGTTGACACTAATGATCATATTCACATATTGGTTTTCTTGATAAAGATATGTACCTATTTAAAGGAAAATTATATTGCATTTTCACCTTAATAGCGATATAATAATAGAGTACTACATTTTTGCTATATAACAATATAAATAAAGAATTTATATAAAATTTTAAATGTATAAGAAATAATAATTTAAGAGTTTATATAATACGTTGCATAAAAGTACTAAGGAATATCTCAAATTAAAGATTATTTTATTTGGAAAGATAATAATTAAATAATGCCAAAAATTATAACAAAGAATAATATAGACAAATATTGTAAACGCATTTTTTATCATCTTACTGTTTTGCCAATAATGTATTTAATGCCTTCTACATATAATAAGAAAAGCAACAAATGTCTTTTGTTATTTTTGATAACACTGATAGATTCAGAATTACTGTGAATTACTGAAATATCTTTAAACAAATCCCTCAATCGATCAGAATCAAAATTAAACACCTCTAACGGTTATGCGGAAAATGTTACCAAGCTGAACCGATGATCAAAGAGATTCATTTTTAGTTAATAATACAGCATATTTGGGCATATGGGATGCAAACATGGGGATAAACTAAGACATCAAACTGACTAGTAATCTAACGTTTGCCAAAACAAAGTTCTGTATTTATTTAACCCTTCAACGCCTATTGTTAGGAAAAAACTGCACGATAAGCTAAAAATCAAAAACAGATCTAGGAAGTTATCCAATATTTCGGCCTGCTACTTAAAGGAAGGTTATTAAATCACAACAACGTGAAAACATTAGAACTAGTGAACTTCACGTGGTAAATCCGAAGATCGAAGCGGATCAAACCACAAAAATCAAGAAATAATAAATTTGTGAATGGTGTACGTGTCACTCTTGTCTTTAGCTTAAGATAGCTTAATTTAATTTTAATTAGTGATATACATACTGACATATCTATCCCGCACTTGTATTGCTTGTGAGTAGATTCAGGCATAACAGAACAGTATTAATATAATACTTTGTAAGTTAAAATTGTACTGAATATATCTAATGTGCTATATAACAACAAACAGGTTGGAACAAACAAACAAACTAGAAGTTAAAAAAATGAACTGGAGAGAACTCATCACTCAGGGATAAATATAATATTCTCTGATGAAACTCCTAAGGAAAAGTGTTTAAAAATAATAGTTATAGCATTATTAAGATACATTAACATTAACTATTACAGCCATTAATACATTAGCTAATAAGAAAGAAAACAAATAATTTACGTATATGTAAATATCATTGATAAATTTTTAGTTATCAAAGCATAAAAAAAAAGAAAATCAGTTAAATTACAATTATTTATAGATCAGAGATTAAAATTTAAGAAATTTTTATGAACAAATTGAATTTTTAACGGTTAGAGATAAGCAGAAATGTGACTATGACTCTAGGATGCATTGACTGAGGCACGTAACTTTAAAATATTTCATGTAAATTTATATATATTACAGTTATTACATTACAGTATATTACAGTTACAGATTAGCAAGAGCAATTATAGATTCTACATTAACAGTTATATATGAGCAGAATTGTGACAGTTGGTTGCATTTATTCAGTTTATATTGTGGTTGGAAATTGGTTAGCATATTGGTAAATAATGCTAAAATACTTCAAGAGCATACTCTGAATATTGAAAGGATGAATCTTAATATATACAGTATGAATTGCGATTTAACTTTATGACCATATGGCATCAGAAAGACAAATGGTAAAAAAATCGATTGAAATACAGAAGGAAGAAAAAAATAAAACCGGCGACCCTTCACTTTTAAAAACTTAATTAAACGCAATCGATACCAGACTACCGAATTATTATACAACCAGGGAGAGCGAACGAACGGATGAACGTTCCCGGGGGCGGCGGGGCGAGGGGAGAGGGGTCGCGCGCGATATCTACTGCATCACCCCAACTTGCAGATCCGACGTTTCGATTTGCGCTCCAAATGGCAAGCGACGGACGAAAAAATGAAGGAGAAGATGCAGGACTGCACACAACAACGAGTGCATCGGCTGCGACGTCGTCGGCTCTTCTCGGTTTTTAGGCCTCGCCGCGGATTTCGTTTTTCAAAAATAATACGTCGCCAATTTTCGCAATTCACTGTTCGGAATTGCTTGGCGATTTCCGAGGGCGGCCAAGCGACCGACCGACCAGCAGAATAAATAACGCCACCGCGCTTTGGACACGAACAAAAAGAGCAACGTTGTCGGGACCGTCGAGGGTTACGAGGGGGGAAAAGCTGTTGTAATAAGAGCGGCAACACTTTGAAGTTTCAATTCGGCGACCGGAGGGGGACGGGGTGGGCAGCGGGGCGCCTGTTTTGCGAGACCGCTTCGGTTGCCGATGGTAAAAGTGGGTTACCGAACGGAGAGAGGAGCCGTCACGAATCGTCAGTTAACCTACAATTCAAATTTGGACTTGCGAACTTGGCAAACACCTGCGCGGTGAAATTCGATGAAAGAGTATGAAATGTATCGATAAATGAACATAAAAAGCTTAAGGTCGCTGTTTAAATCCTCTCGTAATTTGTTGGGTATAAATACATAAAAAATATTTGATCTTGCTCTTCTTTAGTTAAGGTATACTTTTTTTTAGATTCCCTAAAATTCAATAGAATTGTACATAATGATATTTTTTAGTTTAATATAAAAGTAGAGATTTTGTTTCGCCATTTCTTTATTAGCGATTAATTGATATCCGCTGTCCTTAAGTTTGGACTTGGTGTTTTGATGTCGTGATGGTTTCTCATTCTTTCCGTGATTTTCTCTCCTCTAGGATCTTGATTGGTAATCTGAAATAGTCCGAAGTTCGAAGCTAGAAGATGAGGAAGTTTACAATTTTTCGGCCTCTTCAGTTCCTGACGATACGGTAGAAATTACCTCTCTTTTGCCCCTGCTAGGCCAGGAAGGGCTCTTCTGTTCTTTAGCCTATTTCTTTTTGTTTGGACGGGTCCTGGCTTATATTATTTAATGGTTCCTTTAGGGCATGGTTTTTTCATTTAAGTTCGTCAACACTATGAGTACACGTCAGTACACTAAGCCTTTGTACTCATGGTTTCCCACGTTTTTTTCTACTATATTCTACAATAAGAAGGACTCTCTTTTTTCGTATCCTACGCAGAATACTTGTATTAGAATTATTTCAGGCTCCAGTGTCTTGATTATACTTCTACTAAATGGTTGGAGTGATGTACAAGAAATTCAGCAGGTGACTGTGATAAAGTTTCAGACATTTTTAAAAATATTTCTGATTTCAACTTGGATATCAGAGTGACATTTTCATGCTAACCGTCGCAGTAATGACCATTACTATATATAGGATAAATTAATAAATATTATATTGTATTTAATATTAAAAGTAAAACATCGTGTATTCGACACATCAAGCTAAACTCAACATAAAACCCATAACACTAAGGCTTTCATCCGACCTTGCAGATATTTCTGACTTAACAGACACTGTATATTATAATATACAGTGTCTGTTAATTTACATTATACCTTATTTATGAACCACTGCATTAAATTGGCTAGTTCTGTTTTTTGTTGTGTTCATTATTGTCAGGACAAGGACAAATACAAAAAAGAGCATACAGGATCAAGAGCAACAAAAAATGTAAGATGATTACAAGTGTAGTTAGAAACAAATAATTAAAACAGGCCAATTCAAAATATTATCAAAGTGTCACTGAAGAACCTAGAGAAACTGCCAGAAGGTATACCCTATAGAATCATCATGAAGTACATAGATAAACTATTAGAAAATATAGTCATCCTATACTAAAAAGTAAAGTCAACGACTATTTAAATAATAAAATTACAATCATTGGAAATGTGTTGGCCTGTATTTGGTGTCGAGATATAAAATGGAAGGAAAAACATTTAAAAATTTACTCTAACGGTGGTCAAGCCCTATTATTCAGCCGTACTTTGGATCTACGAATTAACTCCTCATACATCAGGATTTTCTCTTAGAACATTAGTTTTATGTACATTATTAACACGTTTTCAAAATAAATTAATAACGGGTCTCGAAACATACGGAAATATCTTTAAACCTTAAGTGTGGGATCCAGCAGTAACAGTTTGTTTATACTGCATCCAGGCATAATCCAATCACTATATTACATGCAACACTACATTAAATTTTAAATATATATATATATATATATATATATATATATATATATATATATATTTTGAAATTAAGAATTTTGTTCATATTTAACACCTCGATTATACAATCAATTTTTATCCTGTGGTCAAACAAGCGCCCTGATACCTGATGAAAGTGCCACTGCCAGTATCATCAACAGTTTCACTGTTACAAAGGATCGACATTTTTGTTGGCTCTCAAATATATCATAAATATAAGAAATCTATTTTGGCACTAAAATGTTGAATACTGATTAAAACTAGTGATCGGTTATCAAATTATGTTATTAAAAATTGAAGATAATTTCTCAGCACTGATGTTTACATATATGATACAAATGTGGGTACTTTTGATGAAAGGACATATATGACAAACATAATATCACTATGTGCTAACAGTAATTTTGAATTATTTTCTAATGGCGATCGAGTAATTATTTACTAATAAAGTTGAAATATGTAGTGACTGTTTATGGTAAAGCGTACCTTGTAAATTAGTTATTAATATTTAGTCACAAATTTAGTGTGCGAGAACACTCGAAGAAAGCTAATTATATTCTCCAAGAACTACAAACATTTGTAAGATATTGTTGGTAATACGAATCTCACCTAATATAGTAATGTGTAAGGCTAATAATTTTTTTTATCATTTCAGTTTTTGATATCATAATTAAATAACCATTTTTAATGTAATAATTCTTACATTTGCTATCTAGCTATGTGTACATGTCCTTCAAAAATATTTTCTTTAATAACGAATGAAACCAAAATAGATACATCGGAATTTAATCTACAATTTTATCTTCCTTAAATATATGTTTAAGTTAGCGGATATTTGAAAAACAAACAAATTTTAAATATAATTTCATTTATATATTATGCCGCCTGCAATATTCCTGAACGTTTCATAGGCGCTTGGGCCTGAATGATATTTGGGGCTGATCTACTAGATGAGCAAGTTGTTGCCGCGGAAATATTCACAACTGCGGAAAGTTATAGCACTTTGGAAGAAATATATTCTCAACGTTCAAACCTATTTCGGCTTGAGATGCGCAGGGTTGTATTTTGGGTCACTGATATCCCAACAATAAAAGAAACAGTACTAAAGTGATGATATGGTCATTAAGTGAAAACGGAGATTTACTCTATATCTACGGCTATATAAAGATTAAAAGTAGCAATCAACAACACTCACAAATGCATTAGAGATTACAAAATAGAGCCTAATAGCTCTAAATCTGTTCATCGGAATTTTCTGCGTTGGTAAAAAACATTATATGAAATAACATTATTATATCATATGAAGAATGTACAATTAGTCTAATAGAATTAGCGAAATATTTCGGCATCTATCTCTATTGTATATTAAATAAAAAACAATATATTTGATGAGTAGATAATAGAAAGTTGATCAACAATTGTAGTGCTTAGGTTGAAAATACTCCTACATTTATATATGATTAGAAAATGAATATATGATGATAGAGAGCGACTGGAAGCAACAAAGCTTTTTGTTAGTATCGATATAGTTGTCACAAACTGTTTAGTAGACAATTTTGTTACTTCTTAGATATACCAAAGACGCCATTTCTACGATGCGTAAATAATAGAATTTTACATATAACATGATTTATGAAATATATTAAAACGTTTGATATATTTTTATTCATTTAGGTAATTAGATTAATTGTTTAAATAAACTACTTTTTATAACAAAATTGCTTAATAGTCATGTTTTTTTGTGATTGTTTATACATTCAAATATTATATAGAGTTTGGTTTAGCAATATTTATAACAAATCAGGAATAACACGCGCGCTCCTAAAATGGAAAATATTTAACAGTCCTACCTTGTTGACTATTCTTCCTCGTAGTCTTCTTCTCCTTCATCCAGGGGTATTCAGGAACGTTAACACCCGGAGAACCCATGCCATGAGGCACATCCATCGGATAACCACCTGGTGGCGTATGCTGGGGACTCATTGGTGGCCCATGGGGAGGCATTTCGGCCGAGAGATGTGGTAGAGCCGTCATGAACTGAAAAGAATATATATTAAATAAAAAATAACCAAAAACGTATATTAACATGCTATTTATTAAGAAATAAAGAGATATAAGGTTTGCCGTTTTATTTTTTGATTGATACTTTAATTTTTCTAAGAGAGTTTTCTCTTAAGAATGATCTTATTAAGAATGAGATTTTGTTTTAGTACTATGCCTTTAATCATCATCAATCCATAGCCGGCGTTTGGGATGAGTTGTCTACTTCCAAACCAATACGCTACTGTTGTTAGCGCTAGACTTTGAACGATTTTTAGATGAAGTTCTGCAGTTTGAGCAGCTGTTCGGAACTTAAACAATGTTAGTCCACTTATTTTCAAACCGCTTTATAAAATTTTGGTCTGGATCTATTTATATACTTATATGAACGCTATGCCTGTTTTATGGAGTAGAGATACCACATCTCCTTGTCCAATACCGACGCGGATTTAATTTGACAAATAATTTTGAATTCACTCACAGCTAACGGAATCATCGTAAGAAGCCTGAAAAAGTTTAGGAACCTGCTGGGGAACATGTTCATCCTTCAGAGCTGTCCAAATGCTTTCCACCACACCTAACAAGTCTCTCTATTGGCTTGCGAAACTATGAGTATAAATTTTAAAAAAATAGCTAAAGAAGAGGTGCGAACTTGATACTTCGGTTTCAAACCAAGTTAGTATCTAGAAACAAGCAAACAAGCAAGGATGTGATGGCATCACCATTTTGAGCCAATAAACTTGAGACTCTTTACTGGACAAGTTTTGATTAATTGGATACAAGAATACGACAGGGAAGAACTGATATATAATAGATACATATTTTTTAATTTAAGACAATATCTCTTATAAAGGTAGTTACAGAGTAAAGTAGACACATTTTAATCGTAACAGTTTTTCCAATGTTTACGCCAGGAATGGATCATGTGTTTTAAATATTAGGTTAGACAAGAATAAAATGCAATCCAAAATGAATTTCAAACCACAAAATCACGTTTTTCATATCGACTGACAGTATTTCCAACGAATAATATAGTATATCAGTCTGTGATTTATCTAAATGTTTTGTACGGCTAGTGGAAAGTTATTTAAAACCACTTCTAGAGACAGGTAAATAGCTGAAGCTTTGGCTTGTACAAGTAAAAAAAACGTGAAATGAGCCTGGATCATCAATTATAGCGTGTCATCGGTGGACAAACAAACAGAGATGTCAACACAAGTTACGATCCGTTGGCCAATTTTTGCACCGTCGGTGCTGTACAAGAGCAATAAATAGCGCATTGTCCGACTGGGTTTTCTTTTAGCTGTTTTCTGAATTATTTCACGAGCACAACCGTTTTCTTTGATTTTTTTTTGAGGTGTGATGGCACTTACGACAACTGAGATGCTAGATATAGCTTGAAAAAATCTTTTTTAGTTCTAATCTTAAATCGTTTTGTTGTCAGATAAGTTGATTTTTCATTTAGTATAAAATTTCAAGCATTTATTTCATAATTCTTACGTTATCTATATTTTTATATTAATTGCAACTTTTCTTTTTTGTCAAAAAATTTCTGCTGCTATGCTTATCATATACGAGATTCTAGCGAAATTTGTGGAGGATTACTTTTAGTCGAATAACTGTTAACAGAAACTGCAAGGTGGACGTAGTAAAGCTTACATTTAGAAATTCAAAAACAACGATATCTTATATCTTTAATTTTTTAAAAATATATAAAACAAAATCGGATTAGTTCGAACACTTATAACTTGACAATGGCTGGGCCGATTTTCATGGTTTTTAATATGATGGATTTGTCTTCATCTTGAATAGCAGAATAACTATTAAAACATTGCTAAATCGACGAAATAATAAAATTAAAGAGAACATTTTCCAGTACATAATGTTGTGTCAAAATAACAACTGTCAAATCGATTGATCTCACTTTTACGTCGTGAAAGTTGCCTGTGATTTGTGGAATTAGACCACGGAACATTGCGACTCAATTGGCTGATGACGAACGACAAATAGCACAAGAAGAGCGCCGCGTTGGTATGGCACGAAGTTGGTCCCCACTTCGTGCTTCTCATACACAAAATCAAATAGAGGCAACTCGTGAAACGGCTAGATTAGAAACGAAAAATCGTAGAGTTTATCTGACATATCAACAACGAAGATCAGCGCAATGACTCGAGACTTTTTGGTGATGAAAGGATTTTACTATCTGACAATTTCCGCCAAACACTGCCAGTCACTCCAAAATCGACTACTTTCGATGAAATAAACCCTTACCTCATATCATCAAGTCCGAAACGTTATGTGAAGAAACTTCAACTGCTGAAGATTTCTCCAAGCAATTGCTGCCTATCGATAATCGCTGTGTTCCTTTTGACGAATCGAACGGATTGATTTCATTTCGTCAGAACATTTACAATTTTGTGGTATCGAAAAAGAAGCTCATCGGCAAAGTATTCCCGAACATCATTGTTAACCTCACAAATAACAAATAGTTAAGTGAGTGAGCAATTTTGGTAGTTAGTAATACAAATGTGGATGACAAACTTTATACTTCAGAATCAAAAATCAGACGAAGCCACTAATCGTCCAACTGATTTTTTAAACTTCTTTGATGTGACTGCTTTACCATCGCACAGTTTACAACTGAATGTGTTTTCAATCTCCATGTTTCGAACTTTAAACTAACCAAAACTATGCAAAAAAGCGCACTTGGTGATAACAAAAGTGATTATTCACGCGACGATATGCCCTTTAAGTTGATACGAATTCTGCTCCTGAATCTTGCTTGCCATGAAAATTAACAAATCACAAGACCAATTCTTGACTGTTTGTGGTCTCAACTTAGAAAATTCATGTTTTTAACCTTAATGTCTGTTGTACTTAGTACGTTCACGTGGGGACAAACCATCCGCTCCATTTGATCTTACGCCTGATAGAAAAAACAAAAAAAAATCGTATATCGTAAGGTGTTTCAATGAATAGAACTAAACCTATTGATATAGTTGATTTTGGTGCTTTTATTTTTTTGTGTTATTATCATGACAAAGTACTGAACTTAATATTTATTTTACATTCATTGAAATAGTTTCATATGATCATATATTTATTTCAGCTACAACACAGCATTCACTGTTCGCTGTTGTCTGTTGGTGGTACAGTTCGTCGGATCAGCTAGTAGGTTATTAAATATTAATTTATAAATGGATATTCGTAACTTATATTTATAAAATAATATTTTATAGATATTATTCAGATATTGCATTAGATAACCAGATCAAATCTAATACAAAAATTATAGTAGTGGTTAGTCGGAAGAGATTCTCAACTTGCCATAACATTGGTAATATAGGTAATATGGGACTGCAGTATAATATAAAACCGACTAGTAATCCAACGCCACCAAAACACACGTCATAACTGAGTAACCGACGAGAAAGTGCACGATGATCTAGAAATCAAATTGATTCACGAAGTTATCCAAAGTTTCACCTTAATACATCAAATAAGACTATTAAATCACAACAACATGGAAACAATTACAATGCAGCTATTAGAAAATGCGCAGGAAATCAGATTATTGAAGCAAACTAAACCACTCGAGCTGGTATAATGTACAAGTAATACTTTTAACTTTAGAAGTCTCGACTTGCTTTTATATAGATATGTGTTCAACTTAACTGTAGTAATAAATTAATATATAAATTAAGACACCTTTAAAGACATCTAATGTAAAATATAATTTAGAAAATTTTACCAGGGAGAGTGTTAAATTAAACATTTATTGGAAAACTATTATCAAGATGTTCTCCCCAGACCGTCGGTAATACTCGTCTGAAGGAAAATAGATTACAACTATTATAAAATATCTGCTGTTTTTTGTTGAATGTTGTATCATTTCATCTGGGTTGGGATTACTGCTAAAACGCCAGTTTCGATGTAACTCAAAGCAGATCTTGACTTTGTGTTGGTTACTTGATACAACACAGTTTCGAAATCACTGTATCATCAAAACGTTTCTTTTACGACCTTAAGCTGGCTTTATACGTTAGAATGTGTGGAAATGTCGTTATTGAACTATTTTTGCTAAATTATTGGAGCGTGAACTTCGGATTCAGTTATAATATATATGGATTTTAATATTTGATTTCAGTTTTATATATTTTTATTGATAGATAACATTATTTAGTGAGTTATTCAGGTAGTACTATAAAAAAGAGTTTGATAATCCAAGTCAAACTTACTTCTGCCATCGATGGTTGACTGTTAATGAAGCCAGTCTCGCCGCATCCATCTATGGGATGACGGGGAGCACCCCCAACGCCAGCGGCCCCCTGCGGCATCCAGTAAGGGCCACCGGCGGCGCCCTCGGGGGTGGTAGAACGCGTCTTGACCGCCACGAAGTCGACTTCGTCTTCCAATTGCCCAACCGTAGGCATGTGGATACCTGGGCCACTTTCTGGCTTCACTCTGTAACGTAAACACGGGTCGTGAAGTTTTATTGAGTTTTATTTTATGAACAGTACTTATTCAATGACAAATCGATGACAATTTATTTCATTTAAAAATATACAGTTGTCATTGAAAAAAAAATGTTTCTAGAAAGCTCGTCACTCATTCATTATCATCAAATTTCCAATGTGCTCTGACTAATAGAGCATGATAATATATTAGAAATAATCATATATCACCATATTTTAGCTGTACAAATAAACAACAAACATAGGATGACAAATGATGCGACATATTCAAATTAATGAAAAATCATTAGTCATCGAGTCACAATCATTAGTCACAATTTTGTGAAAAAGAGAAAATAAGCTAATGATTTCTTAGATACAATAATTTACTACAATGTATTAATTTTTAAACATAATATATTGGAGAATGGTATATCGTTGAATAGTGTTCACAGAATAGTATATGATTTTAGTAAATATGGATGAAACTGTGATTTTATTTCATATGTTGTTTGATATTTTTTAATATTTTTGGACGATATTGATGATGATAAGGAATTCGTGTTGAATGCATTGAAGGAAGTATGAATAATTGAGTGATGAGTGAGTGGGACATATATTATATATGATTTACCTCATCGGCAAAATACAGTCCTCGAAGTTCGTCCACCGCAATGTCTATTCTGCACCATCACAGTCCGAGCACAACAAATAACATCACCAATTACAATTCAAAACATCCAACGTTCTCATCGCACCACCAAAAACAACAACATCGACAAACGACGAAACCAACGACGGGTACCCTGATGCGGCACCTCCGGAACCGCCGTGCGTCGCGACGCTATCCCTATCCGACGACGTGGCCGTCCCCCTTTTCCTCCGTTCGTCCAGGAAAAAGCGAGCGTGTATCCTTGGCTGGTCCTGGGACCGTTTCCCGCGAAATAGCTGCCAGTATTTCGTAAACGACTATGAATCGGCGCTCCACGGTCGACTGTGAGCGGCGCTTGTTTTTGTTTCTTTCTACCGTCGGAGAGGATGGTGGCTGGTCACGTGCCGGGCCCGTTCGCCAATCGGAGTGAGGCCGGACGTTCGAGGAGGCGTGGCGTGGAGTCCGCGGAGGCGGTCGTACGCCTGTCGTGTGGATGCCGGTTGCAATTATAGGTAAAAATTATAAAAAAATAGAGGATTTCACATGAACACGCCGATATACCTTTGATATTCTTATTACCTTAAATACGGAGTCTCGAGTCACGCGAACCGAGTTTCGAGCTGTCGCGGGTCAAAAAAAATCGTTTTTTTTCTCTGTTCGAGGGGGGGCGACGGTTCCGATCATGGAAACGTCGGTTTGGTTCGGTTGAGTCTAAATATCGAAACTTGAAGCGGAAAATAATTTAAACTCTCCGAGAAGTTTGAGCTGGTTTCTAAAAATAACCGCGCTTGTCGTAAAGAAGGCATTAGTTGGCAAGTTCAAACCAAGCATAAGGAATGGATCAATCTAAAAGAACAAGATTGATATTGAAAGGCGAATAAGCCAAGCTTCATATTGCTTATATGAAGAAGCACATATATAGAACTTATAATTTTAATAAGCTTAGTTTCTTGGGACATATTAGATTTTCTTATCTATACAATAACGTACAAAGTATTTTTGAGTATTGTATTCTTGAACTTTTGAGTTTCAGAAGTCAGACTTACTACTTATTTTCATATTAAAGAAGTGAAATTAAGGGTGGCTGCAATTTCTTTTTATTTATAACATCTTTATTAGATACGCTTACTACAATCTTAATTATTAATTAATTAATTACCACGTTTCACTTGTATTTGGATTCATTCACAAGCAAGACGAGTGCGAGAAAATACATCAATATGTATTCCTCAATTATAAAATTATTATAACATATAACTATAGTTTAAACTAAAGATATACACTTTATAGCGATAGGCATTGGTAATCAATTGACGAACCTTGTTTTGACAGCGTTGGATGACTGTTGATTTGAATTTTTAGTGCATCCCCATATTTTCACCCCATAATCAATCTCTTTGATTTTGGATCAAGTTGGGAGTATCTTCCGACTAACCAGTATAATTCTTTTGTTTTGGTTCTAATGTGTTTTGCTTTTTGTCTAACATAATGTGCCTGCAAATTATGATCACTATTTGAAAAAAGTGAGTTAGTTACTATGCCGCTAATATTTGAAGGTTAGGTTTTTGACATATGCTGAAATATATGATACGATGTTTAAACGCAGACAATAAATAATATTTTGGTTGGATCTCTTGTTGGACTACATTTTTAATCTTGACGAAAATATAGCAAAACAAAACATAAGTTTTATTTCTTTCGTAGGCGTCAGTTCTTGTAAACTAAATCTTCCAATTTTTATTATATGCTAATATTAAGTCTATACAATTCCATTAAATTTTTTTACATTTATGGACTGAGTACTTAACATATTTTTTGAATGAACTAATTACACATTATTATTAAAGATTATTAAATTGATATTTTAATTATATAAGTCGTATACGTTTTGTTTCACTAGTTACTGAACCTTAGATATTCAAGGAAATGAAGATATTATTTTCATGTATTATTGTAGTAATATAATATTAATTTTGTCTATAAGCTGTTTTCTATATTTGGGTATCAATTTACTGTCTTGGATTTTGATTATTTGAATTATATATTATTTCACAATTATATATAAAGATCTTAATTATTTTATATCTAAAAATTCCAGTAAAAAAAACACGAAGAAATAAGAAAAAGAACACAAAGAAAATTTATGCTGAAAAGAATAAAATTAAAAGAAATACAATATAATAATTTAAATATTGGACACTATGATAGAATCATTTCTTAAATTTTAACTAGTTGACACAATATAGATTCTGTATATATGTTACAAAATCAGTGTTAAATTGACCAATTTACTGTTCTTTTTTGACTGATTTTATTTTGTTTTTAATTGAAATTTAAAAAACAATTTAACTATAATATATTTGGTCCATCGTTAATCATTCTCAAATTGAAAAATTGTTAAGCATTTTTACTTGATTACTGATGCCCCTTAGCATTAGTAAAAACATTTTTCATTTAAGTCAGCACTACTAAGTGCTTCTAATCTTCAATCCTCAAATTAAAGAAGTAAAATTGAAGATGCCTGCAAATGACGATCAATATTAAAAAAACTGAGTTGCCTGCTATGCCGCTTATATTTGAAATTTATGTTGTTGATAGAATCTGAATCTTATGATCAGACGTTTCAAAACATTGAATGTTATTTTGGTTGTATTGGTGTACTGGATTATTTTTTAAATCTTGACGAAAATATGGTAAAGTTAGACAATAACTTTATTTCTTTCGTCGGCGTTAGTTCTTGTAAACTAGATCTTTCAACTTTAATTTGATGTATAAATTAATACAAATATATTTATGTAGTATCATACAAACTATCAACAAACTTTATATATAGATGCCTTGAGTAATAAATACTAACTTAATTGAATTTACCATCTAAAAAACGATATTGAATAAATGAGATATTGCGAGAGTTTCTTATTCAATATTGTATGTTTATTTATGTTATCATAAATAAACATACAATATTGAATAACATCACGATCATCCTGGATATTCAAATAAATTAAAACATAACTTTGATGTATTATTATAATAATATAATTTTCAGTCTGTCTCTAAGTTCTTCCCTATATTTCAGTCTCAATTTTCTGCTTAGGATTTTCGCTGTTGTAATTTAATGTTCTTTAATAATTTAAACTTTTAATTAAATATAATTAAACATAAGCATACAGTAAAAGAAAAATATGAATTTGTGCTGAAAAGCAAATTATGATATAAAAAGACTAGAAAAACATTACACGTTTTAATACACACATTGTATATTGCTTTTGGTTGACGAAAATATAGTAAATAAACAAAAGCAATATTTCTTTCGTTTGCTACTGTGTTACTATGTACTTCTAAAAGAAGTCGATATATTTTTTATACAAATCTTCATATTAAAGAAGCCAATTAAAAGATGGGACCTGCAAATTACTATCAATATTAAAAAAGGCACATGTATTAGGTTGCTAATATATGTTGTTGATGTGTGTTGAATTTTTTGATATGACGTTTTAAAGAAACATTGTATATTACTATTGATTGGATCTTTAGTTGACCTATATAGTAAATCTTGACAAAAATATAGTAAAATAAAACCAAAACATTATTTCTTTCGTAGACGTCAGTTCTTGTAAACTAAATTTTTATATTTTAGATTGTTGTATGTTGTAAATTTTATGCTTTGATGTCTTGAATAGGTAATAAATAAAAATTGAATTAGTAAATGAGAAATTAATAAAAGAATTATAACATAAGAATAAAGTAAGAAAGGTATAGATAGATATGGACGTAGGTATTGGAGACTAAGTTATGTTATATTTGTTCAGTATTAAATTAACTAATTTACTGCTCTTTTTCAGAGTGCTTTTCATATTTAATTGGAATTAAACATATTTCAACGGTACACGATTTGGATTTGTTCAAATTTTTAAAAGAATATTTAAAATTGTATTGAAAGTTATGGTCGTATAGTTCCTTATTATAATAGGCACCAAAAGGTAAACTTCATGAACAAAAATGGCTAATACTAGAAGATTTCTATACTTTCTGTAAAAATTCTGACGGATATGAAAACGTTACTAGAATGGTAATCATCAATCGAAATTTTCTTTTAAGTTTCAGAACGTTAAATTCAGAAGTCATAAATATCCAAGAATGAATCTAAAAGATAGATTATTTATAATCGGATAGACAAGAAAAGCTTTTATCATAGAGTTGCATTCACCAGACATTGTAATTTTACTTAACAACAGCCTTTTTATAAAGATAAAGGTTTTTCTTTAAATATGTATAATACTTTGTAAAAGGCAATTATTTACACTAGTTGACATAAATAAATTGTCAATGCATATATAATATGTGAGAGAATTGTGAAATGAGCAAATACAAAGAAATAAATGCAAACGCTACTTATTCATGTTGTTGATATTTCAGTTTATATGGCGGAAACAAGTACGCAGATGTTGAAATATATTATGAATTATATTTTGAGGGAACAAATGCAATTTGCAATTTCTTCACGTCGAAATGGTGCAAATACAGAGAAGGCCGTGCAGAAACTAGAATATCAGACCACGCCCATCAGATTTCTCTTAACATTTCCAGGCTTTCTCTGACTTTCATCTCTTATCATAGCCAAATATAACTATCGAATAAGTACTAATTTTGATTTTTTTTAAATAAAATTGCAGTATAATTCTCCTTTAGATATCGGAGTACGATTAAATGTTAAAAAATAAGTTTTCTCATATGAAACCCATCATAAAATCCGATTATATTTAACAGAATACCTTGAATAAACATTTTAAAGCAAGTAGAATAAATATTATTTTGTCCCTGGTGTCAAATTACTAATTGTTATTTATTTGTTTTAATTAACTAATTTTGTTAATGTAAAATAATATTGTTAATATTGTTATTTTATAAATAACATTTTTCTCTGCATGATGTTTACCTTTTTAGAAATTAACATACCAATAAATGATTATCAAGAAAACTAAATGAAGTGCCAATTTAGTTCAACACATTATTCTGAAAATTTGATTAACTATTTTTGAATGTAATTTATGAACTAAAGCAATTTTGCGATAGTAGTGCAATAACGAGATTTATCATTGTCAGTTGTTAGTTAGGTCTTCATTATTGAGTTATTATGAGTTTTGAGTTCCTATTTCTGCAGATTATTTCATTCGCAATTTTCATTATGCACACCTTAAATATGATATATTTTATCTAATTTTAATATCTTTTTGTATATTTGTTGGCCTCCTATAATAGTTTTTCAGGATTGCTTTTAAATTTTGTTATAAATTGTTTTTTTTTAATTTGTGGTTAATTATCTATCAAAAGAAATAAATGTTACATTTACTAAAATATTTAATGTGAACATTTTTATATAGATTACTACTCTTTTTATCACTATCACTTGTTTGCGTTTAAGTTTCTTATTATGACTGTTTTGTGTCCATTGCTCTATGAGTGCATTTTAGTTTTAATCCGTTTTTCAGATTTAGTTTATATTTAGTTTAAATTTTCTCTAATTGTATACTCTTCGCCTTGTGTTCTGTTTCTATGTTAAAAATCGCTATTGAAATCTTTAAACTACTTCATTCCAACGTCAAAGCAATATGTTGATATGTATCTATATTGAAAAAACGGCAAAATATAGCCGATATAAGTTAAATTGGAATGTGGTAAGCGCCTTGTAAGTTTTCTAAAGAATATACTGTTACAGCTCAAATACTAAGTACTACCAAAACAATCTTTAAACCAAACAATATTCAATATTTCAGCTATAATTTCCAGGACATGGTATGTGAAAATTTAACGTTGAAAATTTACGCTTATAGAAGTAACCAAAGTTATCAAAGTTGGCAAAATTGAAGAAGTCTCCAGATTATGACTTAGTAACAGGAAAATTGCCGCAACATACCAAGAATAATAATAGAAAAAAATTATAGGCACAAGCCCAAAATAAGGTATAGCATGACATCCCTTTTCATAAGCTACAGAAAATCTTACCGAATCAAGTCACTAATTATTAAAATAATACATTACAGCCAGAATTTTTAGAATTCAACAAGAGGAAGCCTACTTTACAATAAAATAAACTAAAGTAGACCTAAACTTGTAAAATTAAAATTAACGAAAGTAATTGATGCCATTTAAAGTTTATTGAAAGTTTATTACATTTGTGCTTGTACAGTTTGGGTATAATCATACCATACAAGCATCAATAACAATAAATAATAATATTATTCCATATAGCAGCAAGAGTAAGTATATAGAAATGAATCTTGATGTAAAACTTCATTGAAACGAACGTATAAAAAAGAAGAGAAAAGAATTGGTGAAACCTATATGGAAATACGGAATTCATTTATCAGGATTTTCCACAAAATGTAATATAATTACAATACACATTTTTCAGAACAAATTCCTACGAATTATTGTAGATGTACACGGATACTACAGGATAGACTCATTTTACCGATACCTCCAGATAGTAAGAAGTAAAACCACTCTTGGATAACACTAGAACAAGACACATACTCAAAAGAATCAAATCATTTGATCTTGTGTAGTGTAGTGAGGCGCGATACACGGTATTATACACTTGTTATTATTATTTATTACTAAGTGTCAATGGGTCCAGCTAGATAACAGGTAATTAAATCCATATATTTTTTAGTTAGCCCTAATCCTCAAAAGATGCGTGTATAAATTTGACAGCTGTCGAATCATTAGTTTGTGAATTATAGCATTTTCTGTGAAGCAACTTTTGTTATTGTGAAAAAAAAATGGATAAAAAGGAATTTCACGTGTTGATAAAATGTTGCTTTAAAAAAAATACAATTGAAGCAAAAACTTGGCTTGACGCCGAGTTTTCGCACGCTGCCCCAGGAAAATCAACCATCAAGGATTGGTGTGCTAAGTTTAGATGTGGTGAAATGAACATCGAAGACGGTGAATGCAGACACTCTAAAGATATCAATTGAACCTGTACATCATATTATTCACTAATGTTTCGGTATGATAAAGATCTGTGCAAAGTGGGTGCCGCGGGAACTCACTTTTGACCAAATACAACGACGAGTTAATGATTTGGAGCAGTGTTTGAAGATGATCAAGCGTAATAAACCCGAGTTTTTGCGTCAATATGTGAGAATGGATGAAACATGGCTCCATCATTTCACTCCGAAGTCCAGTCGACAGTCATCCGAGTGGACTACACACGATGAAC
Source organism: Rhynchophorus ferrugineus (assembly GCF_030347505.1). Taxonomy (NCBI): domain Eukaryota; kingdom Metazoa; phylum Arthropoda; class Insecta; order Coleoptera; family Curculionidae; genus Rhynchophorus; species Rhynchophorus ferrugineus. The sequence continues at coordinate 79,014,443 of NW_027472580.1, read as the reverse complement.
CCGCTCCAAAGCGTGGGAAAACGCAACAGTCGGCTGGCAAGTTTATGGGGTCTGTATTTTGGGATGCACAAAAAGAAAGTGTTGCTTCACCAAGTCAATATACCGTGTCACAAGTCAGTTAAAACGTTGGCAAAAATCCATGAATTGGGCTTCGAATTGCTTCCTCATCTACCGTATTCTTCAGATCTGGCCCCCGGCATCTATTTCCTGTTCTCAGATCTCAAAAGACTCGTTGGGAAGAAATTTTCGTCGAATGAAGAGGTAATCGTCGAAACTGAGGCCTATTTTGAAGCAAAGGACAAATCGTACTACAAAAATCGTATCGAAAAGTGGGAGGGTCGCTTTAATCAGTGTATCACCCTTGAAAGGGATTATGTTGAATAAAAAAAAAACTAATTTTGCCAAAAAAAATATGTTTTAGTTGGTAGGCCGGGGACTTTTCAATTAACTTGTTATATACTTATATTCAAATTACAGGTTAGTTGGCAAGGATTTTCATTATTAAAATACATATTAATAAAAATATTTTTATTTATATAGATATTGTGAAGTAGAAATTGAAGACATACAAATATTTATTTTTATTCATTAGATATAAGTTATCTCAGTAAGACAAATCAGTTCACAATACAAGTATATATTTGTTTTGAAAGACAATTCTGATGCAATTTCTATTGAACATGAAGCATGCGTTTTATATTTAAAACGAAAAATGCTTTTGTGCCTGCGTTAAAAGGCAAACTTTGTCCATAAGTCACTGGCGCGAAGACATTCCCGGCTGGTCAGAAGGAACGCTTTTGTGGCGTCCATGCATCTTTGAGAGAGCGTCGCGGCCGTGTCCGAGCGGCACGGAGTATGTAAAGTGGCGGGCCCAGGACCCTTCTGGCGAAGGGTTGAACCGTTTCCTGCCTCGGAGCCGTTGATTAATGATGCTTAATAACCACGTTCCGCCGGACAGCACGGCCACTCTCCGTACGGATGGGCCTTTGACTTCTGGGGGCGCACCGAAAAACTTGCCAACGGTAATAGTTTCTTGGGTTCGCGGAACTTACGGGCCCCGACCTTGGTTTTCGACATAGTCGGTCAGTTGGATTTAAACAAACGGATTCGGTCAATAATATTTTGCAAAAAATGCTTTACACATCGTTTGTCCCATTTTGTTTTGTTGCAATTTGATTGATTTGCCCGTCGTAATGGTCAATAGATTAAGTAGTTCTGAATAACTATGTTTTACGGTGTATTAAATCGCATCAGGTATATCTGTAACCAACTTCATGTTGAAGCGTTACGGGCAGTGAGGTTTCGACAATTTTCAAGATATCACACTTATTGTCTCATTCCTATGTATGACCAAGTCGCATTTGCTTGGAAGTATCACTTATTTACTTTAATTTCGAGAAAAATGCTAAAGGAATTCTGTATGTGAATAAAAACATGTGAATTCTGGCGATACCAAAAACAAAGAGCATTCTGGATAGTAAACAAAAAAAGTTAAGATGAGGATTTGAAGGTATTATTCGATGTTGATAGGCTTAAATTGCAAGAAGACTATGCAGGATTATAGGAATTAAAACAAGCCAATGGCTTGAATAAATTGGAATAATCCAAAAGCTTGGGTATTTTGAGCCAAGCTATAATCGACGCGAAGAGACAAGAGAAGAAAGGCGTTTGCGTCTGTATGATGACCTAGAAAACAAATGGATTTGCAAAATTATTCAAGATTTCGCCTTGAATCACGAAATAAGATTATTAAATCGTACTAACGTGGAAGAAATACAACTGCTGGACAGCGCGCAGGATGCCAGAAGATCCAAACCATACGAACTTATATAAAGTGTATACCTTTTGTGTAAACTATAGCTTAAGTTATTATAATTTTATAAACTGAGTAATACATATTGATGTTTTTCTCGCACTCGTTTTGCTTGTGAATTAATCCAAGTACAAATGAAATGCAGTAATAAATTTATTTATAATTCAGATTTTACTAAGCGTATCTTATAAAGATGTTATAAAAAAAGTATAATAATATCTATCTATCTTTCAATAAGTTTCGGGTTTGAATAAAATATTGATATACAACTTAGTAATTAATGAATCGGTTTTAGCAAGTTTTTATCGAAAGAATAACTCACCTCTAAATATTAACATTTAATTCTGTTTTCAATCCACCTAAAATTTTATTAAAATGCAGTAAGTTATATGAAAACATTGGTATAATGAAAAATTCTGAGTATGGACGACAGACTGAAATAACATGCCCTTAATGTAATAAGATCCGGAAATAAAAAGACAATCCGTCATATAAACAGTGTAGCTTATTTATTCTTTTTATATTTAAACTATTGAGTACGAGACTGGAGCCATGTTTATTGAAAAAAACTAGCCTGCTTGTTAATGAAATAAGGTTTGTTATGTTGTTTTTGTGTTTTTTTAAGTAATCTTATCACTTTTTACTAACATATATATGAAAATGTGAGACTTTAGAGGCCTGAGGACGTTAATGACCTTAATGCTTTCAATATTTCAAGGTATTTGGGTTTATTATTCAAAACCGTTATATGTTAGTTAAGCTGGAATTATTGATAGATACAGTTACTATTGATTGAACTGTTTATTTTAATATAGTTTGAATATTTGGTTGAATTTGAATTTGGAAAGGTAAAGTAAGAGTAATGAATGTTTATTCAGATAACTTTCGAATAGCAATTGACTATGTTTTTAAGAATCATTTCAGTCAGTTTCAGTAGTATTTGTACTTGAAAAAGATCGCATATCTTCATTGATTGTATTCTATGATAAGATCATTGGCAGCTTTCAAGCTACAATTAAATAAAGGGCAATTAACTCAGTGATATTTTATTCGATCCTAAATTTTATTCATGTGTTATATAGAATATATTTACGGTCTGGCAAAACGCACAGAGCATGATTCTACAGTCTATAGAATTTTGAGAAAAATGAAAAATCGAAATGTTCATTTTTATACTGTACAATAGCTGTAATAAGTTAGCTGCTAAAACTTACATGTTGTTTCTTTATCATATTTATATAAATGTTAGCCTAGAACAAGTTTATTCCAAAGGAAACTCTAATAATTTGATACAGCAATATTTTGTAAGAAATATATCTTTTATCAATTTGTTATAAATTAGTTTTATAAAAGCTGACTTCGATGTTATTTGTTGTTTATTTTTAGAAGATATTTTCCGCAGATATGGCTTATTAGTCTACTGTAAATAATAACAAGAAACATTGTGGAATACTGTAGGTTCAATGTCATAATAATTTAAAATATTGCAGATTTTATTGAAATTACAGCTAATTACAAATTACAGAAAACCAGTAGTAAAATATCAGAATAAATATTTGTTAGCTTTATTCATTGAACGTTACATTTCACAATCGTAATAATGCATACAGGTACAATCTAATATGTTGACTTCTTTATATATGTTAGAGTATAAATAGTGATTAAATGATTATGATATGTTGAGTAGAATAGCTTTAAGAAGTGTAATTGAGGAATTATATCCATATTTAATTGAAAACTAATTGGTAATATAAACATCAACATTTCGACCACATAGTAGCCTCGTCATCTTGAAACAGAACAACACATTGCCAGTAGTACCAACAGTGGAGATGACACGAAACGGCAACTGGCTCCTGGGTGGTTATGAAGCGTCCTTTTCTTTAAAAAAATGATTAATTACCGATCAGTTTTCATTCTCTTGGGCCGTACCATTTTTTCGTCTGACAAAGGCTCGGTACCATGCACATGGGATTTGGACTTGATGAATGAAGTAACATGTGGTAATGACCTTTTCGTAAACATTTGAATACCGATTATTATTCATGGTTTGTGGCTGTTTGTTGGCCGTGTCTTAAGACGGAAACCCGTCATAAATCTCCGCGGACTGAAAAAATAGTTTTATAATTGCAAATAATATTTAAATACACGTCAGTGTTATATTTGACTTATATATGTATATGTAATTTATATTTATATTATATAATGTACTACATATCCTATATTTACATTAAATATTATGCACATATGACAATTTCACTATTTTTTACTTTTATTATTTATTAAGGATTTATTAAGAAAAATTGGTTCAGTATATATCAGCTAAAATAATTTTCGACCATTCCGTCAAAATTTCCAACGGTGTCGATTCATTTTCGCAAACTTTCAGAATTTCCAAACAATATGGATAACTCGATATATTTACTCGATATTTCCAGTATTTCTCTTTTTATCTCTTCTTAGTTCTTATTCTTTTTATAGCCAATAGCCTATAGCTGATTTGGTGTTAAAACGCATTGTGTTATTTCCGGCTTCGTTGACACAGTGGTCAAGTCAACAGGACGGTCCTCCTACTGTCCCCGATAGTCGCGGGTTCAAATCCTGCTAGGGCATGGATATACTTTATGTTTCTGATTGAAATTGTAGTCTTTAGGCAACAGTAGAAAATCTCACAAGGAATAACCATCCCAGTCACGCCAGTAACCAGGCTGAGTAAGATTGGATGTTTTCTGGGATGGTCTATAAGTTCTTCACTGGCCATTCGGTAGGTTTAATGCCGAGAACCGTGGTTCGGAGCCCAGGTTGAACTGTACGTCCAATCCAGATAAACTCTCGTTAATAATTTTCTATACCCGAAGTAAGAATCTGAATTTTTTTGTTATACGTGGATAAAAATTGTTTATGTCTAGAACATTCGGAATTTATTTGATATTCAGAGGATGTCAAATTCAGTACTACTTTTCCATTGGTTCTCGCAACATTTGTCTGAATTGTTTGATTAACACAGTTCTTCACTCAAAAAAATCTAATTTTTTTCTGAAATTAGATCGTTTCTTAGGAATAATTTGTGTTCATATCAGCTTGAAGATATTTTATCTACAAAATTCCCTTGGTATCCCAAAGAAAGTTTAGGCTAGCAATTTTTTGGCCCTGAGAATGATAAAACTATGAGTGAACTAATTTAACAACCTATTATGGTAAATCCTTTATGTGTGAATCATAGAGTATATATAGAGGTTTTACTTAAATAGGTGAAAGGAAGGAAATATTTTGCGTGGTCCGTTCAATGGTGCATCTGAGACCACTTTTTTGATTGATTCACTTGAATTGGCCTATAAAGATATTTGATTGGCTCATTTCTATAATTCAGTTGTTTGTTTCCATTTGTTTACAACGCCATTTTTGTCCGTCTGACATAAAATATAATCAGCATTTCTGTGTCTTAAATATAATCATCATTATTTGTTTATAATGTATCTTTATCCTCAAAAGTGTTGTGTATCCAACGTATGTTCGGAAATAAAAAACAGACGTAGTTTTCCTAGGAAGAAACAACGTAAGTTAGCTAGATTAAGGATGTGAGTGTGACTTAGCATTGGTTTTACCTGGTACGTATACAATTACTTATATAAAACATGTGTGTATATATAGTATTATTTACAGCAATACATCAGAAGAAATCATGAAAATATTACACAAGATGAGCTTGGTCTTATAGATAAGACAATAATAATAGATACTTAAGCACTCTGACGTATATACATTGAACTGTTTTAATTATCCGTTCTATAATTTTCGTAATAACATTGTAGTAATAATTATATCTTGTCTCAATACATTTTTGTGTCGAACAAGTAAGTAAAAAACAGATACAGAGTTTCAGCTGTGCTGCTTTGCTTTCAGTATGATGGAACAAAAGGATTATTTAATACATCTTATTTGAAATGATACCACTGGAGAAATATAAAATAGGGAAAAAGAGCTATGGACAATTTTGATTATATTTGCCACGAGCTATGTTATATATATTTCATTATTTTTTATTTATATACGATATATATTTGTATATTTGTATTTATATGGAATTTTATATTAGTAAATGGTTTTGAAATATTACATTTTGGTTTTATTTGAAATTTAATTGGTCAGTAGTATGTGACGTCAGAGGTTCGTCACATGTTCTAATAAAACACTTTCATTACAGATGCCTGTAATGGTAATTTAAACTAACCAATGAAATTCAGCGAAATGACGCTCTCAGCGTCTTCCTGCTGAGATCACGCAAAATATTCCTGGAATTGTTTGTGTTAACTTAACACTCTATGATGTGAATTGATTTTTCGCCTACTGGTGCAATATTACTCAAGTGTTCAATGCAGTATAGAGCACTTTGGGTGCAACAGAATGCAAAATTCCTTCTGCAAAAAATTAACACAAATGGTATATTATGATCTCGTCTTTAATCTTTTTATTGGTCTTGTTGATTTAGTTAGATGGTGCGAATGTTAATTATGATCAAACAATTCTTGAAATATTTTGGGAATGTCGATTTCAGTAGATGTAGACTCTTCTAGATATTTGAAGTCCTTATTAATATTTGCATGGTGTAAACTGCATTTATGTTTACTTATCAACTCATTACCCACATATCGACTTTTATAACATACAGTTTTATTCTGATAGCTTCATATTATGTGGATCTTATTTTCACAGACGTATTGTTGATAAAGATATTCAGAATTTATACCAATATATGCATTCTTTAATATATCTTTATGTCTTGTGTATATTTCTGTTGTTTTTATTGGATTTTTTGAACTTAACACTAGATGCATTATGTGAAAAGAATCAATCGCGTTGGATTCCATATAACCTGACAAACACTTTAAAATATATCATGCGGATTGATGTGAGGAAATGTTCGCTACATTAATTCTGATACATTAGAAGCGTGTAACATATATAACGTTTACAATATTACTGACCAAGTAGTGACAGCTGCGTTAGAGCAACATATGACAGTTATTACTGATAGAAGACAATAATTTTTTTTGGTTTGATTGGCTTTTGAGTTTTCGGAGTAATTCGGCAAAAGTCTATCCATTTTCACTATATCAATACATGCACTCACACATCAGCCCAAATAATGGCATTTTGTAGAAGTTAATATATCAAATTGGCGAACAGGCGAATAATCCTGATTTGGCACCGCGTGAATTATTTTATTACATTATTTTTAACATATGAAGTAGTGTGTGTCTACTTTTGAAATACGTGTTTTAGAGTTACCTTAGTTGGCTTTGAAAGAGTATTGCGTAAATTGATTCCAATGTAAAAATTGATTTCCACGAAACATATTTAAAAAAGTAAGCAATAAATTCAATTTTGATCACTAATATTTATTAATAGGTCAGATTTATAAATAGAGACTCTCTATAGTAAAATATGCGTACAATTTGTATTTGATTTTATAACTTTATATCCATCAGTCAAAACAATTTACTATATATAGACCGGTAGTTAAGATGTCGAGAAATATAATATTTATTAAGGTATTGAATACGTGATTTCATCTTTATTTTTATTTAAGATTATTAGTTAAATATTTTTAATATCTACAATGCGCTTACTTGGAATAATCATCAACCATCGCTATATTTAAAACTCAAAGATATTTATCAAATTAATTTGGAAGATTGCTCAAACCCAACAGAACAAAAGCACTATTAAAACGAATTTCAATTTTTTTCCTTGACCAGCGCTAATAGCGAAACATCAGTAACAGGTCATTAGAGCAGAAGAGGAAATAATATTTTGGTTTGAAGGGGTTCCAACATTAAGCTTGATGATGGCGCCTGCAGTTCGTTCAAGTTCTTCATGTAGATGCCACATTTTAAAATAAATGTGTGTGCGTGTGGCTTTTACATCAACTTAAACATAAATCCGCGGTATTGTGCGCGAGTGTTAACAAGAATTACGATCATCATCGGTGAGAAACACCACTTGTGCCGTGAAACAATAATTAATGTTTAATAATTTCGCGTGACAGGAATATTGTTTAAGACAATAGCGTTTGACAACAGAAAAAGGAGACACAATTCTGACACAAACATAAGAATCGAAAAAAATTGTTGAGTGAGGTGAGATGGTCTGGGAAAAATGTTCAATACAGAAAAACTGTAACAGGATTGTTTCGAGACACAATAGCTTTTAAACGGTATGACCTTGTTTTTTTCTTTTCTCACTGATGTAGGAATCACCGTTTATATCGCTAATTTCTCAATTTTTTTTTGAAGTCTAGTGTTGATGTAATCGATAATTGATCAAATCAAGCGAGATAAGTACTAATAAAAGTTATATTAGCGTTTGATTTATTATCCTACTCGGTTGGATGAAAAATAAAAAGTAATATAATTTGAAAAGTAACCGGTGAAGAATTCTTCAATAATTTTAATCGATATAAACAAGTAAATTAGTTCAGTAATATACTCGTTCAATATAATGGAGGGTTATAAAAGCAATAATAGTAACATGAAGTGTATCAGCTAGTAATTGTAGAGTTTGTAATCAGATAATAAGAGACTAAATTTATGTTATCTCTATATATATTTTAAAAATATTTAAATATTGAAATAATTATATTCAACAAATATTTAACTATTTTATTCTGCTACACAGTTACTTTTGTTCATCTTGTTCACCATCCACTATTTATATATCAGAATAAATGAGAGTGGGCTAAATAATAAATGAACGTGATTAAATTTATTCGCAAATTGATATTTCCGTTTTTAATTACTACAAAAATATAAGTTTTGAGGTGAAAGCACAAGTATTATTTAAAGTTGACTTACTTTAATGCATGATAGCATTTCTCTGTTCATATAACCATTGTTTCTCTTTCAATATATAATTGATAGCCATGTATCATGATTAATATTTATTTCCAGTAGGACCCAATAACTAGCTTCCGCTGATAATAGGTCTATACTTTATATTAATCCTAGTGTATTTATGTATTGTTCCATTGCTATGACGAACTATGAAAAGATTCTAATGTACTTCAATTTCTCTTGTTTATTCAAACGTTGTGTAAATTATTCTTCTTATATTTGTATATCTGGTGTTGCAACCTATGTCTTTTGATGTTAATTGTTAGTAATGCTTATAAACTAATTAACACAAGCTAATAACATGTCTGTTGCATGTATTCTGACTATTTTCACTTTAAAAAGGCAATTATTGATAAAAATTGGTATCATATATATTAATATTTCATTATATTTTCCATCAGAGAAAATGATACCGGGTTGAAAAACCGATGTTGGTTCTTCAACGACATAATCACCGCACTACGTCCTATTGGAGGTGTAACAGTGTAACTTCAAAACTTCTTCAACGTGTGATCGAGAGTTGTCATGCGAGATGATGAATTCTCACCAGTCAATCGCTATTGCCTGTCTATTTTGCAAGAATACGTTACTAAGTTTGTCTAATTAACGTCGATAGACATATACAGGGAGATCCCTATCATATAAAGTGAGAAAGACTTAAGCATTATATTTTGAATTTTGTGGTTACTGTATTATACATACTTTATCGCCAGCCATTACGTTATAGAAAACTCTTCTTTCTTTGCCTTTCAAAAAATGTAACCGCAATGTTGAACCGGTGGAAAATGGTAATTTCAGCCTATTCATGTGATAGTCATTTCCACCAACAGCAAAGCAGTTTGAAAGTTTTGTGTGTTTTGTGTCAAGTCTTTCGATTCATTATGTTGGAACCTTTTGGGTATTCTGCTCCAGCCTTTGTCGAAACATCGAAAACACTATTTTTAAGTTGTTTAAATCAAAGCCGACATTTCGGATATGAGGAAGCAGCAGCAACAAAAATAGTGATTATCGAAAATATAATTTCGAGCATCACATAGTTAGCTTTCGTGTACATTGAATAGCTCAAGAATATTAACTGTCAAACTATTATTTTACGCAGAGAAATATCACATCAATCGAATATAACAGTTAGGTTAGGTCGTTTATGTTTTATTAACAATAGTTTAGACATCGCCGATTAAAATACGTGCAAGTACCTAATTAAAATATGGCTTAAGTTTTTTTCTAGTTTTGTTCATACGTTGTTGTTTTACCAACTAGCTTGATATAGTAGCTAGTTTATATTTATACATAATTTATATATACAATAGTTGAGCTCTGCATAATTTTTATAATAAGCTTTTTCTTTAAGTTATATTACATTTTATTAATATGACTAATAAGTGTTATAAAATGAATATATAACTACATATAAGGATAATTAATTGACTTATATTATTGTTTAATGTTCCTCCTCATTTAGGGATATAATATTTTAAATGCAGTCAATAGTAAAACTATTGGTAGGAAAGTATTGTGGCATTATAAGGATTATGTAAAAAGAACGAATATCAATCAAGCAATTAAGTATTCTCACATCTTACACTTTAATCAAGTGTTTTTTTTATATGCATTATCTAGCAGTCTAATTGCTTCTATGTTGGTGTTGTTTGGTAGCCACTTTTCATGTTTTAAAGCTTTGTATTTGAATAACGTTAAGCTTACCCATTTCAGTCTGTAAGAGTAATCAAGTCTCTAAGCTATATAGAAGGATTGGTAAGGTATACCGGCTTTAATCTTAATTTTAATATTTTTTCTTGAACTATCCTATTAATTTTGAAAAATATTTAGTCCTAAATGAACTAAAAATATTTCATTGATCAGAAAAATACAAAAAATAATACAATAAATAAATTAATAAAAACATTAGTAACAGACTACAAAATAGCAAATAATCATTGGCACAGATGAGAAAATGATGCTTTGGTTTGAAGACAATTCAACACAGCATTTCATGCATAAAGTAGGGAATAATCTTCGACTTTAGAGCGTACTATTTTAGCGACATATGTGGGTACTATACAACAGAGATTATCTACTGTTCCCAATTGTAAAAGTGACTGCATTTATCAATGTTTGTAGGTGGGAATCAACATAACAATAATCCTCATAGTTTAACACTTACACGATAATAGCTAAACATTAACGTATAACATCTCATCGCTATCAATTATTTCAGGTATTATTAAAAAAACATCTGCATGTTCACCAAGAACACCAGAATATGATCGGAGCAACCTGTGATTTTTTGTTGCCTTTTTTAACGTGGCGCACTCGATCACCACCCATTGATTAGCGATAACAGGGGGGTACCCGATAAACCGGACCGTTTCTCTAATAGTAAAATAATAACAGTATCAGCGAAATAACACGTTTACCGAGTACCGAAAACACAGCGACCGACCGACCGTCGTTTGTTCTTGTTTTCATTCAGGTATAGAGAAAAAAATATCAAGCCGGCCACGGTTTCCTGTTCGTAATGCATTTTAAATTGTAAAGAATGCGTCTGCGGTTCCATGTACTAATTCTGTACGTCGGTCCGCCGCCAGGGGTCGCCGTCGCCGCCTCGGATGGCCAACGAACGGACGAATGTCCGTCCAATTATCGCAAATTGTCGGGAATTACATCTTTTACGGCACTGGTCGACTGCGAAACTGGCTTGTAACGGGCCAGTTGTTTTTGTTTCGTTTTTCGAATTTCTCGCCATTTTGAGTTTCCATATCAAAACATGGATCTTAAAATTTACGATTTCTAAAAATTACTACATGCTAATCAAAATATTCAGAAACATAATACATTTTTGTATATTAGAGAGAATATATATTTGAAGAAAAAATATATACAATAAGAAAATGAAATAAGAATAAATAAGGAAGAAGAAAATTATTAAAAATAAAAGCTGAAATTATTTTTAAACAATGTTTCTCTAAACACTAAAATATATTTTTTGTAGTCATAAAACTGTATTTGCAATATTATAGATTATAGGAATGTACTGGTTAGATGCACGATAATCCCATTTTAATCCAACATCAAACATGTTGGCTTATGAGTCTACTATGAAGCTCATTTGGATAACATTTCGATTAATTACCCACGCTACATAACCAACGAAAAACTACACGATGACTTGAAATAAAATGGATCTACGGAGTTATTCAATATTTCGACTAAAAACATGAAATAACATTACTAAATCACAACAATGTTAACTGCTTTATCATATCCTATCTTTAGTTTAAGTAGACTGATTTAATTTTACTTTGGGAAATACATACCGATGGATTTATATAATACTCGTCCTTATTGTATATTGAGGTAAGTCGGAAAGAACAATGCCAATTAATCATTTTAGAAATTAAGATTCTATTAAACATATCTAGACTAAGATGTAATTAGATAAAGATAAATTTAGTAAAATAATATTTATTATACGTATATATTTTTTTATTATTATTTATTTTTTTTATTATTGTTTCTTTTATTTATAAAACACACAGCGTACTTTGTCTATTTATAATTATGCTTAAAAGAATGACAATCCGGGAGAACAAGCTGAATATTACATGCCTACTTCACTACTACCTGCGATATCAAATTTTTTTGGAAAACTTGAAGCCGTTTGACCTGTTTGGGTGTAACAAACTTAAAGTAGACATTAGATCCGTAGAGGAGTACGGACCGAATTAACATCTTGTAAAATAAGCATTTGATGGAGATGGGAATTCTGCTAGAAGGGTAGATCAGAGAAGATAGCAGGTTTGCTATCCCCGAACCTTTTTGGATTGCTTTCTGGATTTAGGAATGCCAACCGTACGTGACGTTATCCAGCCATGGAATTATTGCGGTGTCGATCTTAAGTTGCGAGACGCGCAGTGCGTAACGCTTCTTATGGGAAATGATGGCCTGGGTTTTCAGGGGGTTGATTTGCAACCTCCAGAATTTGAACCACTTGACTGCATGATCGAGCTGCTTTTCTAAACGTTCATGAATTGTAACTTCGAACCTGGCGGCCGTGAAGATAGCAGTGTCGTCAGCGTAAACCGCGACGTCTATGTGTTCTTTTCTCGGCAGATCTGAAATAAATAGGTTAAATAAGGCTGTGGGCAGCGGGGAACCTTGAGGTACGCCAGCATCGATTTGTTTACGACTGGAAAGTGATTCCCTGATCTTGACCTGGAAATATCTGTCCGAGAGGTAGGACTTGTTGAGAGCGGTACTGCTGATACTCCATTAACAAACAAAACAGAACTTAGAACGCATTACGGCAAAATAACGAAAACCTAATTATATCTCTTAACGGATGACCGATTTATTAAGCAGAACATCGTGTACTGAGTAGTCGAAAGATGCTCTCAACTTAACCTACCATAAAATAAAAGAGATTGGTTTATCAATCATAAAGCGATTTGGGTCTATGTAGTGCAAATATGAGGTTATATTAAAACATCAAACCAACTAGTGATTCAACGTGTGACGTAATTAAGTCACCCAAAATTTCGGCTTAAAACTTGAAGTAAGTTTGCTAATTCAATGCAAGGTGGAGGCAATACAGCTACTGAACAACATGCAGGAAATCAGAAGATTGAAGACGAACTTGTATAGTGTATAAGTGCATTCTTAACTTTAATACAAGTAGTTTAGTCTTATTTTAAATTGGTTAATACAAATTGATATATTAATCCGGTACTCGCCTTACTTGTGTATTAATGCAAGTATAACAGAACAGTACTAATAAATTAATTTGTAAATTAAAATTGTACCAAGCATATCGAATGTAAAATGTAATAAATAAAAAAATAATAATAATATGTGGTTCAAAATTCTATTCTACTTGATATTGACTAACCCACTTATTTTATAGTAATTTCATAGTATTTCTTATGACCATATTGTAGAAGTTTCAATAATGGTCTGTGATTCTAAAATTTGCATTTTGATGGAAAAATACAACTGAAACAATTATTAAAATTTTCTGATTGACTTTTCCGTAAATTTTAATTTGATACATACGGCTATACCATTTAAGCAACATTGCTTATGATCTAAATGATTGCACTAGATTCTAGAATATCTCGTATTGCACATATGCGCTTGAATAACCTGGAGTATCAGATGCATTCATATCTGGTGAATAAGCGAGTCAAGCGAATGTAAAGTCAGGCATTTCCACATTTATTTCTAATTAATTACGTTTCATAAGTTCCACCGTAGTTTATAAAACCAGATGTATTTTTCACAGTACCAATTGACTGAATAAACAAATACCGAGTTCCTTTATTTTTAAATTTTCTCATTACAATGTAGTTTTGCATGGAGATTTATCTCAAGATACCTGTTTAGGCGCTGTTGTTATATGGAATAATAGTATTATTCTTTATACTCGGTGCATGTTCAGCTTAGCTTTTTTTCTCTGTGTATGGATCAAATTATTTATTAACTTGTCTGTTATAATTAGTGAATATAGCCATTGTGATATTTCCATTTGTTGTGTGTTCGCTTTGCCAAATAGGTAAATAATTGGCCCCAATATGCTTTATTCTGGCACTCCTAATTTTGTCTTCTATTTAACTTTAAACATCCTGGCTACTTTATTTAGTATTTCAGTGTGTTGTGATGGTATAATTTTGTGAAGTTCATGGATGAAACCCTTATATTAAACTTATTGAAAGCTTTACCTACGTCTAAAATTATAGCTGAGCAGATATTTCTTCAGCAAATGTATCTTTGTATGCCTTTTCAACAACGGCTGTAATTTAATGTACCTGTACCTGAGTAAATCATGTTGGCCAAGGAAGAAAGAAATGCACAAAGAAAATGAGCCATTGAAATTAGTCGACGAGATAGGAAACAAATTATCGGACCTTCCCCTTTATTATCCATATTTAGCTTCTTCTGATTTTGGTTCCTGATCGAAATACTTAAACAAGAATATTGAAACAAGTATTAATTTCGAAGCATATTTATTGCTGGTTTGAAATGTATTGGTATATAAATTATATATAAATATATTGACCAACATATCCGTTGATAAGGTGATAATCAGCAGGATTTATCACGTTCAATTAAGGAATCCCGAGCTGGAAGCAACGCCGCCCCCAACTTGCGACACCGCACCGTACCAACCTTAAGTTGATTATCTTTCCCGCGCTCTAAATAAAACTGCAAATCGCCTATTATTCTCTCCTAATTGCAGCAGTTAATTTAATTTATTCAGCAATAAAATCGGGAAAAGGGTGGGGGCGCCGCAACGGGCCGGGGGTGGCCGGCGGTCGCCCGCGTGATAAACGTCCAGGCCGCGGTCTTAGACGAGTCGCCCGCAAGACATTAATATTCCCGAAAGGGCCACTTGCTGCATGTGTTACGCCGGACAACGGATGCGTCCGGCGCTGGCCGACATCGTTTCTCCTTCGTTCCTATAGTAATGCGTTTAAAATTTGGACGTTTATTGAGAGCGAGGACTTTGCCTTCGCACGATTTTAAACATAATTAAAATCGATATTATAGTTCACTTAAAGCTCGATCCGAATGTTTTATATAAGAAGGGGGTGCTGATAAATGCTGTTTATTAATATGTCATCCGGTTTATAGATGTATTTAATAAGGATGTGAAATATGATATGATTTTGCAATATGTCTTTTATTTAAAATATCATTACTAGTTGACGACTAAATTACAGTTTGTCTCAAATGTGATTAAAAACTAGCTACTTATCCAGGACGAACTGGCCCCTACTTAGTCTCTAATAGCACTTTTCATTGTTTTTACCATTTAGTATACTTCAATACCCAACTTCACAAGATTACGCGGTCTCTTGAGTCGGTGTCTTAGTTCAGTGTTATTCAATAGTTGTAGCATTTTTACAACTACAATCACAAACATAATATACACCTATGCCCCAGAAGGAACACGCGATTATCGCAACAGTAAAAGGACCATGCTGTCGCCGTGACCACTGCGCCAAACAAGCCGGATATAATATTAGTATTATGTTAATATTACTTCTCGCAGAACATTTCCATAATTCAATTTCATAGGTCCATATAGGTTTCAGGATAATTTAGATTTTCTTAAATTACCAACACATTATTTTGTATCTAAACTCGAGTTCTTTTAGGATAATAGTATTTTTCATGTTTACTGTTTTTTTTGTTTGTAATGTAGCGACCGCTACAACGCTTTAGGCCACCACTATGTCATCTATATTAAGTTCAAAGGTTGGCAACGCTAGTGGCGGTTTCCAGCATTAAAAGATCACTACGACAACGTTTCTGACTCTTTTTCTTTTCTCTACCCCTTTGTAACAGTACCACTTCCATAGAGTTTCCGTACTTCCTTTACCTAACCTAATATCCTGTCGTTCTCCCTGTCCAATACATATAGTATTTAACACATGAAATAAACAAGATTTTATTCAACCGGTGTTTTCTGTTCCCATGCTAATGCCTTCCACAAAAATAGTAGTGAGTGTTCCTATAAACAATCTCGTCTTCTGATCGACAAGATGAACATTCCTACAGTAGTATATCACATGTATAGAGTAAGTAAGGAACAGGTCCCAAAATACTGCCCTTGGGGATATATTTTTTGCTTCTTTCTTTGTTGAGTAAGGTAATTCTTGATTAACTCTTGGATTGAGATATAAGAGTTTAAGAATTACTTCGGCAAAATTTATAGAGTTTATAAACGAGTCCCTTACCCGAGACTTTACCGAAGGTTTGCGTCACATCCGAAATATAACTGAGTAGACTTTTTTCTTTTCATAGGCTTTTTCAATAATGTCTGTAATTCTATTGTGGACATTTTGCTCATAAAATCAACCTTGGGCAAAACATACTGATTTATTAGTCCCGTACTCGCGTTGCTTGTATATTAATGCAAGTACAACAGAACAATTTAATAAATTAATTGTAAATTAAGATTGTACTAAGCGTATCTAATGTAAGATGTAATTAATAAATAAAATAAATAAATTCAAACTGTTGTGCACTTATTTGATTAGTTCTATCAATAATTGATATACATAGATTGGTCGATAAGATTTTACTTTATTTGATGATTTTCCAGGTTTCAGAATCACAATAACTTCAGCCATTTCCAAACCTTTAGGATATGTGCACTTAGTGCTTGAGCCGATTTCTGCCAGTCTGCTTATTTAGCAATATATTTAACAGACAGAAGTTCGCACATAACAGAAGAATTGTGCGAACTAACATCTGACCTCATTCTAATTAACACTGGGCGAGGCACTCTAAAACTAATTAAAAACAAAACCTTACTACCACATATGCTCACTGGACGGACAAGTTAAGATTAATAATGTAGAAACACATGATACACAACTTAATATACCCAACTTAAGACTCAAAAGTATAGATAGTCCTGAGCAACATAACACAACACGCCAAGAAACAACCTAGATCATAAAGTAAATTTTACCAGTTTGCTGTTTTGGTCGGAGAAGATAATGGTATCGAACTAGGAACGCCGCCCAAGAAAGACAAGTAAAATTAATGTAACCAGTAAGATTAAAGATTAACTAATATAAACACAATTGCTTCAAACGAGCAACTATTTGGGCGCCGTTTATTAAAAATTATCAAAAAGAATAGGCTAATCCCAAAGGCGAAAAAGCTGATTTGTTAGATTTGTTTCAACCGAACGAAATACAATATGCAATGGATATAACACCTGGTATCAGCCTGAAATAACTGTGAAGCTGTCTTCCTCAGTGGAACTTGGAAACAACTCCAATTCGAAGAAGGTTCCTGCAACTGATGCTTCGTCTGAATTATTGAAAGAATTGTCATATTTAATTAATTATAATATTTATTGGATCACTTCGTATATCCATTTGATTTCGAGGTTACGTAAAGATAAGCGTTGGTAATTAATCGTAGATCTTTGTTTTGGTTGCGTTCGATTACTAGATGGTTTTATGCTTTAGTGCAACCCCATGTCTGAACTGTGTTTTGCTTTTTGTCTAACATAATATTTCCAAATTAACGTACTATTGTGATGGAATGGTGAGATATTTAGCTGATTCCGCAAGCAAGGCGCAAGGCATTCGTCAAGTGGTATAATAAGGTTTACGTCATTTCGCCGCAACACAAAATTAGCATGGATAGATTTGGAGCTATTAAGCTGTATTTTTCAATCTCTAGTCCATTTGTAGGTCTTGTTGTCTGCTACTTATTTATTTTTCCTACAGTCTTAGGCAGATATATATCTTTTACCGTGGTAAATATGTTGTCGGCAAATGTTCTTTTGTTGTTTGGATCAGCAGTATAGCAGGTTGGTCGATTGTTGTGTGGTGATCCCAAAAGGCAAGTTGGATATCTGGTATTTCTATAAATGGTTTAATAAGTTTTATTAGTATTTTCTCAAATTATTTTAATAGTGTAGCATATATATATCATATATATCAGTAATCTGGCTTCTTCTGTCGGTTTCTCAGGTTTTTTGATCATAATTATTTGAGAATCATCATATTGACAAACATATTTAATAGTCATTTAAGACTGAAGCATATTCTAAGATATTTTAAAATTGGTACAAATAATAATGTTTAAAAAACTTAACAAGCCGGTGGAATAAGTCAGGTTTTACCGACCTATCTCGCTACTACCTGCTATGTCCAAGCCAGTTCCTGTTTCGAAAATTGATATTTCAAAAGAGCCATCCAACAATTGACCACGTTCACCGACTTTATAGTACCTTCATAGTAAGCAGTGCGTTAAAAAACTCTTAGAAACTAGAAAATCGTCATATTTTCATTCATTCGTCATATGTCATTTCATATTTTTGGATCTATTAGACGTGCTTTTGCAATGATAGAGTCGAATCTGTGCCATGGTAACGTGACGATTTGTGGATTCTTTGGTAATAATAAACATAGCTATATGATTCAAATTATTATAAAACTGAATAACAAAAGCTATCGGAAAATACTTTAGGAAAATGTGGTTCTTTCTGGAGTTATTTTAATTGGTTAAAGTTTTGATTTACAACAAGGCACGGATTCTAAACATTCCTCAAAATCATTTCGGGGGTTTCAAAAAAAAAAACAAGACGAAGACATTTTGTAATTAATGAAAGAGCAATCTCATTCGCCAAACTTTTTTCCTGTGGAATTAGTATGGGATTAATTTGACAGAAAGTGACGACAATCGAGCTCAGCAGGAATATTTATTAGTGAATGGAAGTTACTGAGCTTGAAATACTTAAAATTAATAAAAATATTGAGTAAAATATGTGAACATATATTTAAAAATAAATATTTATTATTATTAAGATTTTTTTCTCTTATTTTTTCTATATATTTTTAACTAACTTTAATTAAATGTTAGTTTAAGGTAATTCATATATTTTGAACGGTAGGGTATATATTTAAGGAGCGTAAGGATTTAGTGCCATGTCATTTCATTTCTAATATATGGCATATTTCTTTGTTCCGTGACAAATTAAATATGGCAAATTCACATGCAAATGTCTGTCATTTTTTGTTATCAATTCTTATGCTACTGCCCTTCGCACGGCACAATCGCGGCCATCGATCAACGCACGTCTTCGCTTTAGTAGGTCAGAACAGAAAACCATTCTTAGCCGACCGAACACAGTTTGGATTTATTGACTTATTGTTGTCGATCTATTTTTTTTATTTCGGCGGTCGCTCCTCCTGTTCCTCCTCGTAATGCATCAATTACGTCATTTGACAGTTCGCGACGAGTCAAATGATGGATTGTGAGAATGTCAAGTTTGCGCTGTCGGAAATACGAACGGTGGCATGCTGCTGGATTGGGACGGGTAACATAGGGAGCTTAGGGATTGCGAGATTCCAAGTTAAGTTTGTTTAGTCTTAAATTAGAAAATAAGTAAAATACTGAGACGTATAATGTCATATTAAATGAAAATTATTTTTTATTCTTCCTTTCACAAATGGTATTGAAATGTTTTTATTATTACTCTTAGATGCTCAACAATATATCCTGTGTGTTTGTAATGATTTCAATATATATTTGACATGTAAAAAATCACTTAATTAAGTTATCTCTTGTGTAAAATATTATATTAATTAATTAGTCTTATTCTAATTAGTCTTAATAAAAAAAACTAATTTTGACAAAAAAATTTGTTTTACTATGGTAGGCCAGGGACTTTTTAATTGACCTGTTATATTTAGCTAATTAGCAAGCTAATTGGGGTGCGCTAATATTCTTGTAAAATACTTAACACAAACATTTTAAATTACATTCGTTATTAGTTCTAGAGTGATAACGAGTTGTATATAATAGGGAGTATCAACAATGGCACGCAACACTTTGTTTTGGAACCGTTGTGCGATGGCTATATTAGAATTTCTATTAGTACCCAATAATTGGATTCTATATTCCACCTCATATTCTTATGGTAATACCTTGTTATTTAAACTTTGACTTAAATTATTGTTTTGGTTTGACAAATATGTGCTTCTTTCAGGTTATGCGTCGGTCCTGATGCATACTAATATGCCCAGCATCCTTGGCTTGAGGAAGTTGACAATTATTGACTTCACTGGTGGGCATGTTCTTCACCGCAGAGTGAATGAGTGTGAGTGAATATATGGGTAGATTTTGTTTTATTTGCCTTAGTACGTCATGATTTCAGCCACAGTTGTATTTTATCAACGTGTAGTTGGAGGTTTTTTGATCCTATTTTTGCATCTTCGTTAGATGCTAAGATAGCTGTGTCGTCTGTATATATTATCACAGTGGTGATTTTTGTGATCGGCAGTACATTGTTTTGCGGTATTCCTGAATATATTGGATGTAATTTACTCAGTCTGTCATATTGTTTTATAAGATAATAGATACGATTTTAGTAACTAAAAATGTCATTAAGATGAAAATGAGGATGATATCTTTAATTTAACCTGCATCCAGGTGTGTCATATTTTATCAAAATCCTGATATATATATATATATATATATATATATATATATATATATATATATATATATATTTAATTAATATAATATATATTTAACAACTGAATATATTTTTTGGCATTGAAGTCCATATTTATTTTGTTTACAAGTCTATGCATTTGTTTTACAATCCCATGCTTATTACGAAACACAAATTGATGCTCTGGAATAGTTTTTCTTCTTTCTACTTAATTATTAAGCCAATTTATATATTCAATTTAAAAAATTAAATATAGCAATATATTTTAAAACTATTTAGATAATTGACTATAAAAATAGCGTATATTTACTGTTAAGTAATCACTTATCAAAGTTAAATATGTATATTATTTCAAAATATCTTTTTGATCCTTGGTTTTCTAAAGTAGGTTTAAAATGAATACTAAATATTAACTTAAAACTAATTGCTCGTGCTACGCGTGACACTGCCGCGTTAGTTATTATTTGCTTGCATGTGTTCTGATCATTTTTTCGCTTTAAAGACTTGTACTTGGAAAAATTGATACAGATATTTTCGATAATATTCTACAATTTTTTTCTATTCTTCTGACAACATTGTCATACCGTGTTGAAGAACGGTGTTTGTTTGGCAATCAAGCCATGCTGCTTTGGTTATCTCAACAAGTAGTAATTTCAACAATGAATGCAGTCCAATGCAACAATGCTGGATGCTGACCTGTTGACATGAAATCCTATTCAAGCTGCAACAATGTGTTGCAACACTACTTGCAGAGTATAGTCGAACGTTGTCATGCAATATGATTTTGAATCTGTTACTCGCATTATTACTGTTTTTCTGCAACAATGTGTTATTCAATTTTTTCAATTGACATCGGTGTACTTCTCTAGTAACAGTTTCATTTGGTGGAAGCTATTTGTAATACAACACAACTTTCTATTCGCACTTTGGTGTTGATGGGGATGTCGCTACTGGACTAACCCATGACTATTTACACATGACATATTAAACTCTCTTCATCGCCAGTTAAAACAAGCAACAGAAAACTATTATTATTTGGCCTGACAAGCAATAAAAACCCGATGTAGAAACGGCTCAAAATTGAATTTCAGTCAATTTGTGAGCCGTTTTCCATTATTTTGGATCTTTCCCATCGCATGTAAACGTCTAGAAAAAATTCAGTCATCCATTGTTAAACAGTAGAACTTAACAGTTAGATTAGGTGCAAGCGCTTAATAATAGTGTTTAGTTGCTGCCATATGGAGTTCATGGGATAAACATAGATTTCTGAATAGTGTTTAGTTGCTGCCATGTAGAGTTCATGTGATAAACATAGATTTCTGAAATTTTCTCCACACATGTAGCTAAGCGTTTGAATTTGAAATTTATAAATTATTATAAATTAATGAAATTATATTCGAATATTGGTCATGATTTTTTCACTGAAGATCTGATACCGTATCAAAGCCGTCGTAGATTGATGTTTTGGAGAATTCAAATTACCCAGTTTTTAATATCAAGACATGAGCAGAATTCTTGCCAAATCAAACTAGTTCAAAAATGTAATTTAGAATTTTATGTAATATTAGTTGACTGACTTAGTTGCTGTTAATTACTTTCAAACAGACACCTATTTAAATTAACATAATCAAATCATGAAGACATTTATTATAGTATATGACATATACTATAATAATAGCTAAACACACATTTTGTTGAAAGTTATTTTAATTGTATAGTCTTTACAATAAAATAGTCAATGAGCGTCATAGATGGTGTCGATCATACTGTCAAAGAGAGCGTAGTATTTATTTCAAACTTGGATCTTTCCTTCCCACTTCACTCTAGTAAAAAAGGGACGGAATACTGTCTGATGCGTCGGGATATGTAACCGAATCAGCCTATAAAATTTGATTTGTATTGGTACTGGTCGACGATGTTGTCTAATGTCTACAAAATTCTTCAAAATATTACTGTTGCAACTGACGTCATACTTTTTAATGTCGTGCATTGTCGATTTTATGGGATACGCTATATGTATCTCTATGAAATTTCTTGACTATTATTAAAATAAATAGATAAAAAAATATATATAAAAGCCGGCAGGGCAATACGTATTTGGTAGATTTGATATTTCGATATTCAGCTGACCAAGTCAGTGTTTAATGCAAATAATACCATACCCGAGGCGAATATTTTCTAAAAAAATTAACGATTATCGCAATGCTACTATTTTTGAACTATATTCATTTGTTGGTCATACTATCGTTAACACAAAACTGATATTGTAATTGACAAAACTGATTATAGCTATGAGATGTACGATCAATGATAAATAAAATCGAAGCACTCAATCGGTATTCTAAGACGATCTCAACAGGATAATATCTCCAATTGGAGATTTACTCATATAAGCCGGTTCAAACTACCAATTTTAACATATAAGGTTTTTAAGTAGAAACGCGTTTGTTTGGAGCAAAAATAGGTTCCAGACATCATTAACCTACCTTAAGCGAACGACGCTCCATTGTTGTCCCCCGCCAGTGTTTATCGCCAACCCCTGAAACAAAAATAAACGACGAAACGTGAAAAATTAATCTTACTTCCCTCTAATTTTACAAGATAGGTATTTAATTTTTATCGGTAGCGTCTCAGCGCCAGCTTCATTAATTATGAACCACCGGAACTCATCGATTGGCCTTATGGGTAAAAAATGTATTAATGACGTTGTGGGAAACAAAAGATGCTTTATATTTCTACCGAAAAACGTTCCGGTCTGTATTTTGTATATAAAAATACTGACTAGGCTTTTGTCATTATTGCAATATTATATATATATATATATATATATATATATATATATATATATATATATATATATATATATATACTGACAGACGTTGCCGTATTCAAACGTCGTTTTACATACTGAGTGATGTATAATTAATTTTATCAGCGATTTTAAGTTTTGTTTGAATACACGTACAGTGATATTATGGCGACACCTTAATATTTGACCTAAAGACAACAAAATTTTAATTTCATCTCAGTTTGGATTGCACGTAAATGTGATAAACATATTTGGTCGACGGTATGTACGCATAAAAGTCATGGCGCCTTGAATATATCCTTACATATGACGCAGACTACCAGTCTATGTTATGATGATGGAAGGATGTTGTTAAATCAACGGATATTGCGGATATTAGTTGTTCCATCTACATTACTGATCATAGCATCAGGCAAGTGTATGTAGTCCTCAAAATGAAACTTCGTTTAATTAAACTTGTAGTGTAACATAATCGCTCATTTCCAATTTTCTCACAGATATCAACAATGTATTGATGAAATAGCTGGCAGCATCAGAGTTTATTATTATCTTGATTGGTACAGATCATCAATTGGTATCAGAAGTTCGCTGCGATAGCTTTCTTGTTAATTTCTAAGCCTGGGCAATTAAAAATGAATAAGATATAAATATCTTACTTGTACAAAAAAAGTAAATAAATAAAAACAATATAATGTATGTTTTGTACTGTCTTCTCAATTTCAAATTACCAATTGACATTGCAAAGCGTCATACGCATTGCATACTTGTAACATCATTTCTTAAATTTACATTATGCGTCAAGTGTTTTTCTGTAGTTCTATTTAACCTATAATTACGAACTATGTGTATGTCAACCCATATTTCTTGTTCGTTCTCGAAGACATGGAATACTGTTTTACTAAATACACAACAAATAAATATAAGTTGAATGTAGAGGAAATTTCAGCAATATAACTAAAAATATTGGGAATAAAACTGACATTGGCAATGTGAATTATATTTTAATACATAATATTAGCAATGTTATTTTTATTTTTCCATATGTTACTGTAAATTAACGCACACTAGATCCCACGAATGGCTAAGTCAGCAAATATCTGCGAGGCCGGATGAATAGGTTAGTGATATGGGAATTAAGTTCAGTTCATAGTGTATATATAGAAATTTTAGTTAAATAAGCGAAACCGAGCAAATGTTTTGCGTGGTCCGTTCAGTGCTGGCTCTGAGTTCACTTTCTTGATTGGTTCATTTGAATTCACCTACAAAGGCATTTGATTGCCTCATTTCTATAACGCGATCATTTGTTTCAGTTTGTTTACGACGCCATTTTTGTGTGTCTGGCATAAAGTACGATCAGCATTATTGTATCTTAAATGTAATCACTGTTATTTGATTATAATGAATCTTCATTCTCAAAAGTGTTGTGTATTCAGTGTTATGTGGAAATAAAAACCAGATGTAGTTATCCTTGGAAGAAACAACCCAACTTAGTTAGATTAAGGATATGAGTACGTACACAATTATTTATATAAAGCATTTGTGTTCATATTTATATTATTATTTACAGGAATACAACAGAAGAAAACGCGAAAGTATTCTAGCCACACTTTAAAACCAAAATGCGTCCAAATGAGACAATGGTAAAATTACATTGAAGGTAAATGTGATTATACTACATGAAGAGTTTTTGTTACTCTTTAAATAGTTATTTGTGAAGTGCCACCAATTTAAAACATAATTATTTTGAATTGGTTCATTTATTTGAAACAAATGTTTATTGGTTAAGATACTTATAATTAATATTTTGGCTCCTTAACCTAGATAAGCTTTTCAACAAGGATATAAAATACATTAATACAAAATAATGTAATACAATTTGTAAACCAACAAGATGAGCTTAATTTTATAGACAAGAGATTATCATGCTTGTTTTGTTACATTCTTAATATATTGGATTTTTAACTCTTTGATTTTACCATAATAAGAGCAAAGCAGCAATTTTGGTATATATCATACATTTTAATTTTTTATTTGTGTTCTTTAAAGTATTGCTTTTTGGTATGTTTACTCCTTTCTCCTACTCTATGTCTTTCTCTTTAGGATTTAACTGTTTTAATTATCTGTTCCATAATTTTCACAATAACATTGTAAAAATAGTTATAACTTGCCTCAATATATATTTATGTTGAACAAGTAAGTAAAATATTAACAGGCACAGACTTTCAGCTGTGCTGCTCTGTTTTCAGTGTGAGGGAACAAAAACATATAAACTTTAATACATCTTATTTGAATTGATAGCAGTAAAAAAATATGAAAAAGGGAAAAAGATCTATAGACAATTTTGATTATATTGGTCATGAAATATTTTATGTTTTCAACTATATTGTAGCCATTTTTATATCCACATTTAATTATTTTTTATTTATATATTTATATTTCATTATTTTTTATTTTTATACATTACATATATTATATATACTATCATTATTATCATTATATGTTCATATTTTAGTTTTTTAATATTGTATAATATTTGTATTTATATAGAATTTTATATTAATAAATGGTTTGAAAAATTACATTTTAGTTTTATTTGAAATTTCAGTAGAATGTAACGTCAGAGGTTAGTCACGTGATGCGTATGAAATCGTTCATCAATAAAATGCTGTTCTAATAAAATATTTTCATTACAGGTGCCTGTAATGGCAATTTAAACAAACCAATGAAATGCAGCGAGACGACATTCTCAGCGCCTTCCTGCTAAGACCATGCAAAACAGTTCTGAAATTATTTGTATTAAGTTAACACCATTCAGCTTGATCTGTCGAAGACTTCTTAAATATTAAATATTTTAAATAAGTAATAAGTAATATTTAAGAATATTTAGGAAATCTTATAGCAGCCACCTGGCCTAATTGTGACTATAAACTATTCTAGAATACACATAAACACACACACAAAATTATCAAAATCGGTCCATTTCGAATGTTTGTACACGTTGTTGAATTATTATATCGATTAACATTTGTGCTAAAGGAAAATAACAAAGGGTTGGTTGTCTACCCAAAAAAAAAACTATGTAGTTTTCTTGTCCTCTGTTGTTGCTTTCGATATTCCTTAATTTGTTGGTTGATGCGTTGCTTTTGCTTCAGATGAGAAACTGGGGATATTTTTCATATAACCAATTTGGATAAAAAAACACGTTATTTAAAATAGGGCTTGTTTAAGTCAATTTTGGCCAGGAACTTTTTCGTTTTATATAACCAACGGATGCCTTATATCGTGCACAATATTTCAGCAGCAAATTTGTCACAAATGGCACGACACAGAATATTATTTCAATACACATGGAAACTAAAGTGATGCCATCAATCTGGCCGTGCCAGTAGTAGCGGAAAAAGGGCCGACCGACACGTCTTATAACTTCTTTCATATACGATATAAAGCCCAATAAATCTAAATAATATGTTGCTGCATATAAAATGTAGATTTGCACAGGTCCGGTTCAGTAGGAATTTGGTCTTTTCTTGGCAGAACAATATTTTAGTAACACTTGCGACATCAAGTTATTTAAGATTCTTAAAAATATATTGAAAGTTTTGTATTTTTCGGATTGTAGAATTCAAAGTACTTTTATTTACTGTTATTCTTAGTAATTAAATGTTGTACTCTTTTTGTCTAAACATTCTAGCTTGATATCAGAAATCGAGGGTGCAATTAAAGTTCGGTCTCCTGAATAGGAATACAATTAATTTGCAAAATATTTTTTGAATATCTATTGTATTTTCAGAATATTAATATTAATTTCTGTCGATTGATTTGACTAAAAAACAAGACTTTTTTTATATGGAATGTAAAATTAATATATTTGTTGTATTGCAAAATTAATATATTATTAATATATTTAATATATTGTTGAACAATTAATAATCCAATTTGTCTTTACCTTATTCGGTCCAAGTTCTGTGAACTTTTTATTTTTACCCTGGCCGCAAGCACATATATATACCGATGGTTCCAAATCGCGCAGCGGGCTTGGCAGTGCATATGTTATGGACAACCGGGTATTCTGTTTCAAGGTCCCTGAACAGGCTTCAGTTCGAATGTTTCCCGGAATAGAAGTTCAACCATCCCTTGGTTTCCGAATCACTGTTAATTATCAGTACCCTCTATCTGAAGGGGTTCAAGACAAGCTTACTGTGGATGCCTTCTCACGTTGGTATACCGGGAGATGAGAGCGCGTGTAGTGCGACTAAATTGACAGCCTCATCTCCTCTCCCCATCACGGATGTTTGTGTCCATACTGACCTAATCCCATTCGTTTTTTGTTTCACAAATAACGAGAAGGAACGTCGTTGGGCCCAGGGGGTCAACCAAAATAGGCTGTTTGAGGTTAAAGCTGATTTTTTCTCCTCTCTTCGGATTTCTTCGCTTCGTCACCATGTCACTGTCGTTTCTCGCACGGTCACTTGATGACTTCGAGCCCGCCTGCTGACTGTGAGTTTTGTCACCGTTTCGCTATTTCAGTATCACATACTGAATGACTGCCCACGGCTTACTCAGATTTGAACTAAGTATGGGTTGAAAAATATTAGAAAGGCCTTAACAGGAGAAAATACAGACAGGCTCCTCGGATTTCTACGAGAAATCGATTTTCTCCATAGAATCTTCCTATGCTAAGTTAAGTGTTACTGACCAAATAATCACTACCACTTCGGTATGGATGCTGATATGTGTTGGATAGAGCCTCTACTTCATTATGGTTGCGTTTGAAGTCCTGTATTTCTTTGATCTCCTTTATAGCAACTATGACGACACCCGTCAAAGCAAAAGGACAAAAAAGGAACCAAATCGAATTTGCAATCACGTAATATGAAAACTTTATGAACATTTTACAGTCTCCTTTTTGATTTGGTAGTTTACCTATGATTATCTTGATTGAACCCACTGTTTAACATGGGCTCAGGACCACGATGCTTGGCATTGAATCTATCGACAGGCGAGTGAGCAATTTAGAAGCCATCCCGGAATACACCTGTCTTATCCGAACTGCTTTCTGGCCTAGATTTTGATCCATTTATTTACGATAGGTACGATTTACAAAGGCAAATTATAATTATAAATAATCGCAGAGTTACAGCCATGCCACAAATGAAGGAAATTGAATTAGAACCCCCGATTATGAATCTCGTCTCCATGTTCACTCTTGCTAACAAGCTGGCTAATTTAATTCTGATTTTAAAATTAGTTATATAAATTAATGCATTATATAGGTGATATTTTGTTAAAATATAGTTTGCTAAAGTTTATTCACCAACCCCTTATGTTAGATAATGAAAGAGTTTGGTCTAGATTGACTTCTGGGTTTATAAGCTGCTGTGATTAAATAGCATTAAAGCTTAAATATTATATATAAATGAAAGGACTGATCGCTAGAAACTCAACTAAATGGAACATATATTTTGTATGATAATTTTTGTCATTATATTGGATTTTCTAAATGTAATTATTTATGATTTAAATATTTCTGGCAAAGCAATTAGAATACATATCTAGGCTAATATTCTCTATATAGATTAATCTGGTTACTTATAATTTGTGACTTCTGGTTCTTAAAATGAACGTTAAATCTTTCTGATATATTTCAATTGAATTTTTTGTCTAATCGCTGCTTCAGGGTATTTTAGAGCAAACAAATATTACAAAATTTCAAAAGTTTAACAATATTTGGTTACCTTAATATACCTTATAATATATCAATTGAAAAGTCCCTGGCCTACAAGAGTAAAACACATTTTTTTGGCATAATTAGTTTTTTATATTCAACATAATTCTTTTCAAGGGTGATGCACTGACTATAGCGACCTTACAACTTTTCGATACCATTTTTGTAGTACGATTCGTCCTTTGCTTCAAAATAGTCTCAGTTTCGGCGATCACCTCTTTATTCGACGAAAATTTCTTCTCAGCGAACATTCTTTTGAGATCTGAGAACAGGCCAAGCATGGAACAAGCCCAATTCATGGATTTTTGTCATCGTTTTTACTGACTTGTGACACGGTGCATAGTCTTGGTGAAATATGACTTTCTTTTTCTTCAAATGCGACCGTTTTCGGCGATTTCGTCCTTCAAATGGCCCAATAACACTATGTAATTGTCTCTGTTGATGGTCCTTCTTTTTCAAGGTTGTCAATGAAAATTATTCCATGCGCATCCCAAAATATAGAAGCCATAACCTTGCAAGCCGACTGTTGCATTTTTCCACGCTTTGGAGCGGGTTCATCGTGTGCAGTCCTCTCGGATGACTGTCTATTGGACTCGGACTGAAATGATGGAATAGTTTTATCCATTGTCACATATCGACATAAAAACTCGGGTTTATACGCTTGATCATCATCAAACACTACTTCAAATCATCAGCTCGTCGTTCTTTTTGGTCAAAAGTGAGCTCGCGCGGCACCCACTTTGCACAGAGCTTTCTCATACCCAAATATTCGTGAATGATATGACGTACACGCTCAGTTGATATCTTTAGAGTGTCTGCTATTTCATTCAATGTCAATTTACGGTCATTCAAAATCATTTTGTGGATTTTTTAAATATTTTGGTCGGTAACAATTTCTTTTGGGCATCCACCACCTTCTTCTGTTCTCATTTCACCACGTCTAAACTTAACACACCTATCCTTGACGGTTGATTTTCCTGGGGCAGTGTCCAGAAACTCGGCATCAAGCCAAGTTTTTGCTTCGACTGTATTTTTTCCTTTCAAAAAGCAATATTTTATCAACATGCGAAATTCCTTTTCATCAATTTGTTTCACAATAACAAAAGTTGCTTCACTCAAAATGCTATAATTCACAAACTAATGATCCGACAGCTGTCAAATTTAGACACGCATCTTTTGAGTCTAAGGGCTAACAAAAAAACATATGGATTTAATTCTAGTAGCACCATCTATGTGTCAGGCCGGGGACCTAAAATAGTTTTATGAAATTTAATTGTGTATGTATTTGATTGATGTTTATTATTGATATTTTATTAACCTAGTTCAAAAAGGAGGAGGCTCTATGTTCGACTGTATACTTGTATTTTTCAATGTATGTTCGCCGATTTCTCCGTCAATTAAGGACCGATTTTCAAAATACTTTTTTTATTCGAAAGAGTGCACTTTCGAGGTGGTCCCGTTGGAACCATGTTGGGATCTGTTGGAGGGAAGGGGGCAAAATCGAGGGAAATCCTGAAATTTCACGTGCAAAGTTTTCACATATTTTTTTATCTAAAATAATTAGATATTTGGGTATAATGGTATTACTGAGCTAATGGGACAAATAAACCGAAGTAGTTGAATGCAACAAAAGCCATTGTTTGCTTTTGAAGCACTATGAACTATATCATATGAGACGCCGTAGAAATACTTTAGGATTCTACGGTGTGATTGCTGGAGCGTTCAGTTTACTCGCGGAGGTCGGGGTTCGATTCCTGACAGGAAAAACAACTTTTTATTGTAGTTCTAATTTGGTTACAATATTTCTCAGGGCTAAATAGCGAATTCAGGGGCCTGAAACGTTTCTTAGTTTCAATTATTGTTTCTTAATTCCTATTTATTCCCCATTGCAATACTTGATAAAATAAATGCACAATTTATATATCACATCAAAAAGAGAAAAATTAAATATTTTTAATAAAAAAAATTAATCGACTTCAAAAAATAAATAAGAAACCTACTAAAATGTAAAAATTAATGAAACTTTGATTTTTAACACAAGAAGAAAACTTTCAAATAAAATATGTACATTACAATCATTGTAACAACTAAATAGAAATAAACAAAAATCTTATTTAACCTATCTACTACACGTATTTTATATTCTACTATATACATACAATTTTGCTTAACATCCATTAAGTTAAACTCTCAGCAACAATCCTAGTTAACCAACTAATTATACTGACTGATAAACTATAATTTTTTAAAATGTAACCAATTTTTTCTTTATATATACATGAATACTGTCCTGTCGTTCATCTTTCATCACTCGTAGTAGTATTAAAATGGACACGGGAGATGTCCCAGCGGCGCGTTTTGCTTCCCCTCCCTGTCTACATGGGTAATTTCATTTTTACGTGTTCTGAACTGTCCTTATCAATCCCGATCTGAGATTAATCCAATTCCGAATGGTTTTGACATTTAAAAAAAATTCCCATCACTGTGAATAACACAGTGAGTGGTAATTGCTTGAAAGGGTTTTTAGTTTTTTTTTTGTTGGTCGAGTAAAACAAATTTCGTTTATGTTATTCACGCATTTATTGTATTCAGTTAGAACAATGGCTAATTTATTTTATTGTGGTCGATTTATATTGTCTAGAAATATAATTTAATTTATGTCTGAGAATGTATTATCAGTAAAAGATAATTGACTACTAAAAATATTTTTAGTTTTTATTTATTGGCAATCTCTGCCTAAGGCTATAGAACAAGTAGCGGCCTACAAGATCTACGAACGGACTGGAGACTGAAAAATACGAAAATACAGCTTATTAGCTCCAAATCGGTTCATGTTAACAAGGTTGTTAAATCATAGCAACGTGGAAGCAATACCGCTACTGGAAAACACGCAAAAAATCAAAAGATTGAAGAGAACCAAACCACACGAACTAGTTTAGTGTATAAGTGTATTTTTAACTTTAGCTTATGCAAATTAGTTTTATTCTAATTTGGGAAATATATACTGATGTATTAATCCCGTGCATGCCTTGATTGTACAACTATATACAACAGAACAGTAGTATTAAATTAATTTGTGAATTAAGATTGTACTAGGCATATCGAATGAAAGATGTAATTAATAAAAAAAATTTGTTTTTTATTTTGTAGTTAGAAATTCGACGAGGTTTTATTAAAAATAATCAAAATCCTTTTTATCATGTTTTAGGAATGTTTGCCTATCGATAAATCAATGATAATTATTAATTACCTTTATTATTATTTCCCTGATTATGTAATATAATATAAAAATGTCACCTTGTGATTGTGCTTGAGCATTTTAGACATATATGCTTAGATAATTTGCATTTTTGGTAGGTTTTTTTAGTTTTCGAAATAGTTGTTGGTTTTAAGCTTCTCTTAGAGAATAATGAAAAGTCTAACGATTAACTAACAATATCAGATGAATAGGGTGATACATAATTATATATGTTGAATTTTAATTGATAAATTCGTGAAAATATATTGTTCTATAGTGAAACATCGGGATGAAATAACCGAGGAATATCGGTCCATAAATTTGTCCTGCTTAATGGAATATAATATAATAATAAATTTGGGAAGAGATAATATTGTGTTACTAAAAATGTAATCGTAAAAAACAAGGATTATAGGGCAATAATTCCGAGTTACTTAAATGAACAGCTTTATGCAATCGGTACGCAACACTCAAATGATATTCCTTGTAAAGAATTTATTCTGATGATATCTGCTCTATTTCTATATCTCAGCAGTATTATATCTTATGCACTGATACAACATGATTACCCATTATTGCTAATATAATATACTTTGTTTCAATTTATATTGATTTCTCTTCTATTGTTTTAGTTAATAATTAATAATATATAGTATCTATGAAGTATATATATAGTCTCTAATGAAAATCAAGTTCAGGTAAGATTCATCAAACAACAAAATTCGTTCTGAAATACCACAACTAATTATTCAGAGTGAGGCAGCTGAGACGTCCGAACTGTGGATCAGCCCTTCGCGTCCCCCTCACGGCCCCATCTTATTAGCAAATAGGCTTTCCGCTACCGGCCACATATTAATTTCCTTATCGGAATTAAGTGTATTACGGGCCGCGTTGCCACCTCTTAGGCAAATCAAAGGACGACCGACGCCTTCCAAGGAACAGATATTAATAAATTAAAGTGAATGGGTAGGGCAGGTCGGGCGGCAAGACGTTAAGGGCGGGGGGTCTCGAGCCGCGGGAAATGCAGCACTGTCCCAAATGTACACCCTCATTTTTCAAAAATTAGTTATAGGTATATGTCCCAGTTGGCCTGTATTTCTCAATTAAAATAATTTTAAAAAAATCATGCTATGAGTATTACTTTAAATATTTCGGAAATGTTATTTTCAACACAGCTGATTTAATCAAGATATTTCTGGCGGATAGATTTTTTGTTTTATTTATTTTTATTTGTAAAGTGTTCATTTCATCAGACAAAATGATTCAATATCTTTAAAAAAATGTTAAACCAGTCAGTTAAAAATTAGATGAGATGTAATATACTATATGTTATGGTAATATAATTATTATATTTATATCAAATCAGTACATGTAAATTTTGGGTTGCGGAGTAAAGTCAGAAATCTAATTATATCCGTTGATATATTTGCAATTCTTCAACTAGAACCAGCGAAATATCTTACCATCCACCTAGACAGCAGATTAAATTGAAAAAAATGACGTTAGAAATCTGAAAAGATCAGACTCAAAATTAAACACTTCTACTGGTAGGTATTCCTAGTTAAGTTAGTTCCTTAATTATCTAAAATTTCACCTTAAAACATGAATAGGGCTACTGAATCATACTAATGTGGGCGCAGCTACTGGACAACGCGCAGGAAATCATTAGATGGAAGCAAACGAAACCACACTATAGATATAGTGCACTGAGCGTATATAATAAATGATGAAAAAAATGATTGTCCATATTCCTGCGATTTTGATAATATATGTCATTAATTTAAATATTATAAGTGTTATCACTGAGTACATTCTAGTCATTTGTCTCCTTTTCTCTCATTATAATTGTTTTTATCCTGTTGAAATATTAATGTTCCTCACGACATATATGTAATATTTCTATTTTTTATTTATTATCTTTACTTATTTTCTGATATTTATTGGAATGGTACTCTTTTTTCTTTTTGTCTTTTACTGATGGGATGTTCACCTCTACTCTAATACTCTAACAATTCAGCAAACTTCTTGTGTTTTCAAGTAAAGTTTTTTTTAATTGACTCCTTTCAATTTTTAATACTTCTCATGATTGCTACATATAAGAGCTTTTTATTCATGTAAGAATAATGTTGAACTACTTTTAGAGTAGTGTAGATTCTCGCAAATTTCTATAAATTCCTCTGTGCAGTATCCAGTGAAACTGTTTTACATAGCTTAGTTGGTTTCTTACTAGTTCTACACTATTTACAACTACTATTTACACAGATATAATATTCGCTTATTATGTCGAATTAATCCCCCTTAGTTTAAACCTGTAGTGTAAAACCCCAAATATTGTGGCCTACCTAAATTGTCAGGTTTTATAAATTCATATAGAGTATTTCCTATTTTCTTGGCATTTTCAAAACACGCTACATTAAGAATGATTTTATACACTTCACATCTAAATTTAGTAACCGATATGGTTTAGATGCGTTACAGTATTTCGCAAAATATGAAAACAACCTGCATTATTTTTACGAGAACATATGTATTTAGTCCGACAACGACTTGGAATTGGGAAATATTTTTCCAGTATCCTAAATTGTTTTAAACAATTCTATTTCTGAGATGGCCTTTAGTCAAAGCTTAGCTCGGTGGTCTTTAATATCCTGGATTGATACAGAAAGACATTCACCGAATGATTTTCTTGTATAGAAAATACACAATATTTTGACAATAGTGAAGTTAAGTGAATAGGGCTGCTGCAGAACAATTTAAGTTCAAGTTTTGAAACCAATTTAATGTAATAAGATACATTATAATAATAGTGATGATGATTAAAAAGAGCACTTGCGCAACATTGTCAGTTCATTGCTGTCTTTTCGGGAGAATAGTTTTACATGATTCAATATGTTCTAATTATATTTCGTCCACTCTTCAAATGGTATACCGGATCAAAATCGAAAATGTATATAAAAATCCTTTAATAAAAAAGCATATTTGCACTTATGGGTTGCAAACATCTAATGCTGTCAAAAATTTCCTCCATTCATTGGTTATATCTACATAACGTACGAAGAACTGCGCAATAAAATCAAATGAATCGACGAAGTCATTCAAAATTACAGCAACGAGGACGTAATACAATACGGAGGGAAGATTAAAGCCAACCAATCTGTACGAGCTTGTAGAGTTTGCCAGTGTTTATTCTTAACTTTAGTTTAAGTAGTATAATTTACATATTAATTAAGTAATTTTGGGAATACATAATGATGTACTTATCTCGCACTAGTCCTACACAAACAGGACTATGACAATTTGATGCAAAAACAATAATAATAATAAATAAGCCGGCTTGGTGGCGCAGTGGTAAAGGCGCCAGAACAATCCTTCTACTGTTGCGATAGTCGCGGGTTCGAAACCTGCTGGGGCATGGTCGTAAAATGTAAGTTTGTGAGTGTTCTAGGCAAGAGTGTAAAATTCGACAAGAAAAATGATCCCAGTCACGCTGGTTAAGACCGAATGTCTCCTGGTATGATTTCTAATGTTGGTTACTCGCCAGTGGGCAGGCTTAATCCCGAGGATCGTGATTCGGAGTCCACGTAAAACTATAGGTTCAATCCAGATAAACCCTTGTTGGTAAAATGAGACAATGAACAATATAATATATAAGATGAAATATATATATATATATATATATATATATATATATATCTTGGTATAAATTAATATTATACTAATTCAAATTAAATTAGCACAATTAAAAAAAAAGTAAAACATATGGTTCCTCCTAAGAATAAAAATTGCGGGGGACACTAGGTGGTAAGTGATGGTGTCGACGAAGGCGCCCTCTACGCGCCATAAATCCCAGAAATTACCCTCAACCCCTTTTGTAAATTCAGCCCCGGATTCGGGATAATTGCGAAACTATAGCGGGGCCGGCGAGTGTGTGTGTGTTGGTGTGTGCGGGGACATTTGTAAGTGTAAGATACGAGCAGTGCCAGGTAGACGGCCGCAGAATCGTAATATTACATCAGGCCGTCTAATGCGGCTCGTTTTAATTAAATAAAAACGGGTTTTTACGTTTCCTTTTGGGACGATTTTTGGAGGGTGGGTAGAGAACGAAAGAGAGAGAGAGAGAGAGAGAGGAAGATAGAGGGAAATGATTGCCCCCACACCCTCACCCTTCGAGCACATGGAGCGCCTAGAGTTCGATGATGAACGATAAAAACATATGATGAGTGGTATTAGGTTGAAAGATAACAAAAATAACATATGTTTAGGCTTCCAGCTTTGGTTGTAATCTTTATAATGAAATCGTTAATTAGTTGATTGATAAATGGAATGATTTGTTTGTATTTTAGAATATATGTACATTTATAGATTATTTTTTAATATATTAGAATAAAATATTATTGGATTGAATATATTGTGATTATTTTTCTCCTTTAAAATTGCATGTAGTGAGAAAAATAGGTACAGTACGAGTTCATCAAAATATCTTTCATAATTTCTTCAAAATTTGTCTAAATAACGCTGTTAGCTTGGTAGTAATCCAATGGTTGGATGAATGGTGTTAATAATAGCGCTATATTTGCGCACCGCAGAATCGTTTGGCTTGATAATTAATGAAGAAAATACCAAAGTACTGACAACTCACTATACCCAGTTTGGGTAAGTGCAGATCTTCAGGTACTTAGGCTTAGTAATACATGAGAAAAACGTGGCATCTACCGTCAAAGTATTGAATCAAAATACCGAATCAGCTAAGCTGCAATAGCTTTTGTCTCTATTAGATGGTGTATGCGGAGGGGAAGGAGTCTTACGATCAAGACTAAACTTGGTATCTGTTACAGGCAGGCATATATGTGCTCCAAGTCTTTCAAATTCAATGCTCATATAAAATTCCGTATGTTTCTCTTCAAGATCATATTACCTCACATTAGTTTAACATGCGACAATCAGAGCACAGTTGAGGAACAAATTCAGAGACGTTGCTTGCAAGAGTTTGAACATATCTATCGAATGAAAGGTGAACGATTTTCTCACAAATTTCTGTGATCGATATTGTCCGAGACTAGAATAGCTGTGACCGATCGCCAACTGTGGTGGAATTCAGCAAATAATGTTTAAATTGCTAGAGAAGCACTGTTTTCTATCGCCGGCTATGAATTGATGATTATCATTTTTTTCAATTTTTCAACAAGATTTTCTCAAGAAACGATTTAAGAGTCAGGTTAAGTTTTTTGCAGTTGAATACATTGATACCTTCTATTTTGTGTGAAAGTGTGTGAAATGTCATAATTGTGAGTCAAAATTAGTGGCTAAGAGGTCATCGGCCAAGCATTACCGCCTTAATGAATTGCTTTCCTATATATACGCAAATAATACTCTGAGATCTATTATAATCTATTATATATCTATTATCCATTATAATATGTTATTACTGTAACTTTTTGGATCATTTGGATCTGATTCATGAATATAGCATTCATAAAAAAACCATCTCTAAAATTATTTAACAGTTTACATTTCTCTGACCCTTTTTACAACTCCAACTATTTTTTCAGGAAATTTACTAATTGAACGTGTCCGCAGGTAGAAAACTCCTACAGTGATGGGACTTATAAATCTCAAATAATAAAAATATTCCTGGGGTTTATTGAGGTTTATTGAGGTTAAGGGCAATTATAGTGAAAAATATAATCATTTTTATAATAATAAATATATCTTCGTGTTTCTATTTTCATCTTATTTGTGTAGACTTAAGATAACATTTTTGTGCTTCGTTTGTTGATTTTTTAACTAACACTAACATTGATAAAATTTTAACAATGCTCTCTATTGGCCATAAAGTTATTTTAGCATTTATTTACAACTCATAACATTTTATTGCAATTTTATATAATCGTTATAACAAATGTTTGATTTATAGTTTATGAACACTAAAAATCGCATTTTGGAAAAAAAGGAATTTAAGAATTTTGTAGCCGATATTTATCAAAGATTTGTGTATTAGTAGATAAACATCTAGCTCAAATATATAATCAACTTAAAGATGAGCTAGACATTGCTAAGTAATAATTTGATTGAGTAAATAATTTAATTTGGCCAACATATTCTATTTCTACCAAGTCCAGAGTCCCAAGTACAGTTTCTGCAATTAGTGCAATTAACAGTGATTGGTTTTATAAATTCCATCTATTAGAATCAAATAAAGTCATCTTTGCTGAAGACTAAAAAATAATTAAAATCAGTTGAAAATTTTGTAGGATAAATTGTTGCGTATACTGCTAGCATTATTTTTGCTTGATTGCACTTTGTAAAAAGTGTCAAAATACACTTTTATAAGATAAAGGAACGATAAATGGTTAATATAGGGATTATCCCTTATTTATATCAATGTCATTTGGCTGATGCTTCCATAATAGTGAATCTGTGATAATAGTGTGAGTGAATCGTTAGATTTCTATCTATACTCTAAACTAAAAAAACTGTCAACAAAGAGAGTCTAAAATACTAATACGGAATTTAATTTATTTCGAAGTCTCTATCCTTTTAAGCTCTTTCGAAAACTATATTTGAATTCAGATGTGAGAACTATTTTTATTGTAATTGTGTACTTTAATGTTTATGTAATAGAATGTTAAATAATATTTTTTAAAATGTCTAGCACTATAAACTCGTTGGGCTAGATCAACATTTGTTTTTCGAAAATGAAAAAACGACCAAAGACCTAAAGGGCATCAGCTGCATGCGACGCGCACATTAAAAAGAAAAGTGCGCTCTGAATCGTTGTAAGAGTACGTGAGTGCTTCTGACTGGACGAATTGAAAAGATATGTTGATAGTTCATGTCCTGTTGCTGGTAAGCCAGCGACTTGTTCTGAATCATTAATTCTTGTCATCTTTGGGTAAGAAAACGTATAGTTTTCTGAAATCTGATATATTTAAGAGGGATACTAATATAAACTAAATGGGTTTTTAGGAAGGGTAAAGTATAACATTTATCTGGTTAATTAAATGGTTTATTCTTAACTTTTGAAATAATAAACAAATTATATGACTTAAGTATGGAAAATGTGTTACAAATTACATAAATCTGGTAGAAGATTGGTAGATAATAATGAGTTACTAACTATACAGAAAAATATAATAACGGAAATATAAACAGAATATAACAGAAGAAAGTTGAAGAAGTGCAAATAATGTATTATTTTAAATTAAGCTTTTTTACTAAATCATTATAAATTTAGCTGTAATGTAGCTGTAAACTATACAAGACTTCGTTAAGGGATTATATTTCCTTGACGCCCCTTTTTTTTCAATAATTACTCATTAAAGTTATTGAGTTTTGAATTTTGTTTATACTGAAGGAATTTTGTATTTCAATGACATTTTGCGACTTTAACTGTACATAATTCTTCTTCTTATTCTTACAATTTAATCTTCAATAGACTTCAATAGACACTTTCAATTTACTAGACTGTTTGTTTTGTTTACTCTACACCCACAGAAAATTCATTTCTAACAGTTACAGTTAAATTTATAGTTAGTCCCACTCGATTTTCGTTCTTTATGCGCACATATTTTGGAACAGTTGTAGTAGTTATGGGGGTTTTCTATTGAAAATTCTGTTGCGACTCTCATTACTTTAACGTCATTTTTTCTTGATATATACCGTCATTTTACGTGCCTTTATCTCTAAAATACATTAGTGTCACCTGTATAATACAATTATAATGAATTACGATTAAGAATTCTATAAAAAAATTGTCTCCAAAAGTAATATATGAATTTGTTTCTTTATATATAAACACATAGTATATATATTTCAATTATGTTTTCACCCAAACTTAAACATGCTTTGATAAATCTACCAGTGCACTTCACATAATTGTTTGAAGGGGTTTTGTGTCTTTATTTTTTGATCAAGTGCACTGTTGTCGAGTAATTGTAACACTTACACTACATTCTTATGATCACGAAATCTCGTTGTGCTTTTTCGCAGATCGTTCGTAGTAGACGGCAAAGTTTTCTCTCTAAGATTTACCGAAAAATGCTTGAAAGGGTTGAATTGATGATTGAAGTCTTAACAATTTCAAAAACCCTGTCTTATATGTTAACCAGATATTTCAAAGTATGGCTTATCCTTACCAATTTACAGAATATATTTGAATATTCCCCGGAACGTAGAATAATCGTCTAATTTCTGAATAACTTTCGCTGCTTTATGCTTTTATTCCGGATGGTTTCCAGAGTAAACGATGGATCATCGGTCATGCTACATAATTCTTCAAATTATACAGTTTTCATGTTTTATAGTGAATATAAGTTTTCTGGAGCTCCTACAGTACTGTTTTCTCTACAAAATATTAGTCAAGTAAGTGTTGATTTCTGCTGCTACTTTTGCCGCTGTAGTTTTATGTTGTCTGGCCGCAATTCTTTTTAATATTGTCGGTTTTTATCACTTAACTTTCTTTAGTTTGGGTATGCTGTCATTACGGTGGATACAGTCTCTAATGAAAGGTTAGACAGTATAGCTGTTTCCGTCATGGACGTTTCAGATAATCGGGCACCAACCAATTGCTGAGATATTATACAGTTCAGCGATAACTTGTTTTAACCTACACGACATGTCATATAAACTGGGCAATATATAGGATAGGCGTCGCATTATTTGAATGAAAGCAGTGCTGCCATAGAAATGGAAACAGGTAACAATATGTAACAAGATTTCCTGGCATTCATTTTAATTTGGTGATAAGTTATTAAGAAACTGTACCTAAACAGGGTCAATTGTAAAACAGAAAAAAGAAAGACGATCCCAGAACTCCAATTTAGGTTTCACAATAAACATGGAACAATTGAACAATTGCATATAGTTGTTATCAAAGTAAATATTAAAATAATTATTAATTATCTTAAACGCCAAGATATAATGTTCAGCTGTGTTCCTAAACATATCTCAGGCCTTTGTATGGCATAGGGGATACCTCACAGACTTACATGCAGTATATTTAGGACTTCCGCAGGGTAGTGTACTGGGTCCTTACTATA
Source organism: Rhynchophorus ferrugineus (assembly GCF_030347505.1). Taxonomy (NCBI): domain Eukaryota; kingdom Metazoa; phylum Arthropoda; class Insecta; order Coleoptera; family Curculionidae; genus Rhynchophorus; species Rhynchophorus ferrugineus. The sequence continues at coordinate 78,972,941 of NW_027472580.1, read as the reverse complement.
TCTTCTCCTTACAGCTTATGTACTTATAACAAAAATAACCACTCTGACAACATACACAGACGGCACGGCAGTCTTAGCCATAGCATCATTGAACATACAAACACGCCTAAATCAAATATAAATGTGGCTGGAAAGATAGCGTATAAAAGCCAACGAAACAAAATCCAGTCATATCGCTGCGTAGAAGAACATGTCCATAGAGGATGCTAAATATCTTGGGATGCATATACATCGACGCCTATCTTGGAAGAAGCACGTACTCGCCAAACGGAAACAAGTTGGACTTAAACTCTATCAAATGTATTGGCTTATCCGGCGAAAATCCAAGATATTAGATTAAAAGATATTATTGTATGGTCATATGGAATACAATCATGAGGTACCGTGAGCAAGTCTAATATATCTGTCATACAACGGTTCCAAATGGTTGGAGCAACGATCGATGAACTCCTTCATTTGAAACATAGTACGTTTCAAATGAAGTGGTACAGCGCGATATTCCTCTAGAACCAATAACGAGTTTAATTAAATGGGTTTGTGTGAAGTATTTCGAGAGAGTGTCAAAGCATCTCAATCAGCTACATATGCAAAGTGACAGTAAAGTGCGTAGACTGAAACTTCTAACCCCCTTCTGAGAACTTGTCCGAAGATTAATTATTTAAAATAATATATTGTACTGGAGATCACTTAATGAAGTGATTTTCGACATACCATGTATAAATAATATAAACATAATAAATACGTATTTCCCTCTAGGCACATTGTCGAACTACTAAGAGTAATAATAAAAAAATTTTTTAAAATGTTGATCCCCTGTAATTTACTCCTATTTATTAGTTCGATTTTCTGTACATTTTAAACTATTTTTACATACTTATTCTTTCTTAGTTACAATCCGTTTGTCTTATATATGTATTCCTCTTTGTGTATCATGTTTGTCCCCGTTCTATTCATGATCTAATTACTCCACTGCTGTAAAACTTATACCATTTTAACCAACAATAGTATGTTAGATCAGAAATGACGACATAAAAATATTTGTTGATTTGAGTCTTCTTTTTACCAATTAGAACATTTTAAAATACCTACTGTTTAAAGTAGGTTCCGACTGGCAAGTGGTCAATATAGAGACCATTCCAGAAGACCAATTCAACCTCATTACGGATGTGACTAGGGCGGATTTTATGCTTGTGCTTATGGACAATCAAATACCTAAAATAAAAATTTGCCTTGACCAATACACATTTGTTTTAATATAAAGTTACCTGTTTTGCGTGCACCTGAAATATAATCCCGATGAAAAGAACAACGCTACAAAAACTTTCGAACATCGCCCGCATCAGTACTGTTCCCGAACAACTTTCCGATATGATCGATATGCCATTGGTGCCGTTCATTATAGGAAGCGGTCCTTGCAACAGTCGCAATTTAATATGCAAATACCCGTTCGTTCTGACGTTGAAATGGCGACGGTGGGACGGGGGGGACAAGGGCTAGGCTATAGTGGAAGGCAGAAGGGTGTAGGTGCGGCGCGGGCGGAACGATGGCGAAGTTTCTTGAGCGGGCTCGACGCCGAAACAGCTGTTCGAAATGAAGTATAAAGAGAAGCACCACCAAGTTTCCAAACTAGGAATATACTCTAGTAGACTTCTTAATTAAATTGTTAAATTGTTTATCCGGTCTTTCGAAAGTTCGTTTTTGTGGATTTTGCAGCGGGAGGGTAACGGTTTGTTGGGGGAAGTTTTTAGGGTACGAAACGGACCGCTTCATCAAAACTTACCCAAATAACATTTAAATTATTTCATTCTCTTGTGTATAACGTATAATGTATTTTAGTCATTTTGGTATCTTATGTAAAATTAATGTTTTTAATGTACGAGAAATGTGAATTTTAGGGGATATTTTTGCAAATTATTAACTTTTTGTTGTATTATATGCTATGATTAGTCTTCTTTATATGTTCTTGGAAGATAAGATAAGGCAAATCCTTGCATTGCTGACTTGGTAGAACTAAAAGGATTCTTTGTAAAGTCCCACAATTCAAGGATTTATGTTGATAAGTTTAGTGTATAATTATTTTTATGTTTATAATAACTATAAATTTTAGTTCCAGAGTACTATATTTTTATAACATTTTGTTAAATTTTAGAGCTTTTTTTCTTAAAAATTCTTTGCTTTACTAACTGGTAACAGCCTCTATAAACTTAAAGACCATGCTAAACAATTCAGTCTTACCCAGCCTGTTTACTGGCGTAGCTAAGACAGTCGAATTGTCTATAGTAAATCGTGAATAATTACGTTAGACATATTTACATTTTTTAAAACAATTATTTAAGGAATGAAATTTTTATATATAATGATTATCAATTAAAAAAATATCAATTACTAGTCATAATTTTATACATATTAGTTAGAAAATTGAAAAGTAAATAATATTTACATAATTATTGCGATATAAAATGTGAAATATTGTAAAGAGCTCTATTAAAATGATGGAATAAGGTAACCAAAGGGTGTGGTTCTGAATTAATATTAAAACAAAAAATTATAAAGAATTGCATACAATAAACAGTGAAATATGTTAATGAAATCATATCTTCAAGCAGATTTATATTTTATCTCGACAATGAATAATATATTGATTTTATTGACGTCAACTTTTTAGTGATCACTAAGAGATATTACTTTAGCTGTTTAACGTGTGCTTCCAACCATGGATCTCGACCACCGATTACCCTTGATTAATACCCTGTGGAGCATTAATCTTTAGTAATTCGTTAATCTTACCGCCTAATGAGTGACCGATATTAACATCATCTCTCTTACATCTTTATATTGTGTTAGATTTTATAATCTCCCCTAAACAATTGTCATACAAATATCCGTGACTTATTGGTATCATTAAAGGTCAAAGAAAGTTTGGATTTATGTTAACAGTTTAAGCTTGAATCATAGAGTAATAGAGAGGAAACTTAATAAGGGTCTCTAGAGAAAAGTTTCGTTATATACAATATCTAGATGGGGTTATAATTAAGCTTAAACAAGTAATTTTATTGGTCAATTTAAATCTCCATTATAGGTTCCTGTAAGTATAAAATTTTGCTGTGAAGACATCTCATTGGTTCTTTGATAAAGTTTGGCATACAGATGCAGCACGTGATAGCCTTGACGTTGCGTTTCTATAAAAATTTCTATAAAAATATAATAATAAATATAATATGAAAAAGTGAATACGTCTATAAAATATAAATATTAATATATTAATATAATATAAATATAATGTAATATCTGTAACTAATTGATCTCCAGATATATATCTCTAATAGGTCGAAAAGTATTTTCTAAATTGTCTTAATTAAGTAGCCCTAAACCAATATATTTATTCGGATATTTACTCAAAATATTTTTCTTTAAAGGAATGAACCCCTACAATGTAGTTATTAAGTTTGTTATTGATGACCCTTTAACATATTTGGTTTTAATTGGGCAATACCATTTTGCATTATTCAAGTACTGAGTTGCTTTGTACCAATATTCCTCATGTATGTTATTGAACTTACGGTTAATCCTGTCCTAAAAGGTTTTCATTCAGAAGTTATCAGTAGAGTTGCGGCTATAAAATAGTTGATCTAAGAATAAAAATATGTCCCCTGATACTTTTAATATGGCATAGGACAGCTTTTTTGGAATGAATAAATTTCTGAAATTTAAAAATTATTTGAATGATTATTAATATGAATAAACTTACCCCAGCTTACAACAATAAAACACGAGGTAACAATACTACATTTCATCCATACTTAATCCCGTCTATTTTGGTTTTTCCATATTATTAACCTATTTTTTAAACATAATCGGATACTTCTTCAATGGAAAACGATGCTTTACTTTTTGCTATCTGTACATCTAAGTACACAACACTTAGTTCGAGGATGCATTATATTAATATTGTACTATGGACTAATATTATACTGATGAACTAATGGCTAATAATTTAATCACTAGACCGTATAAAATATAAACATACCCTTTAACTCTACCGACTGACGAGTGCCCAACTTTGGAAATCATCCCAGAAGATAACCATCTTACTCGGCCTGGTTAATGGCGTGACTGAGTTAATTTTCCTTGTCGGATTTTACACTCTTGCCTAAGGAAAATCACAAATGTCAAACAATAACAAACATAGCGACCATGCCCTAGCAAGATTGTAACCCGCAACTATCGCAACAGAAGGAGAACCGTCTTGTCGCCTTTACGACTGCGCCAACCAAGTCGGCACCATGAACTACTTTAGTTTGAAAAAAATCTGTAGATGCAGACCTATATCTTATGTTTTAAAAGCATATGATAAACTGACTTAAATGTGATGTGAAATATGCGGAAATGTAAAGTAACACCTAAACTATCTTCGTCTTCATGCCATCCGTACCAGATTTCTTAGGAAAGAAATTTCACTTCTGTGTCCTATCACAAAATGAGTACAGCTTGGTCTTCATACATTTTTTTGATAACATCTTTATTAGATACGCTTGGTACAATCTTAATTTACAATTAATTTATTACCACTTTTCCTACGTACTTGGATTAATTAACAAGCAAGACGAGTGCGAAAAAATACATCAGTACGTATTCCTCAATTATAAAATTATAATTATTTATTAATTGTTGACTTATAGCTATAGATTACACTAAATGTATACACTTTATATAAGTTCGTATGGTTTTCTTCGTTTCAATCTCCTGATATCCTGCGCGTTGTCCAGCAGTTGTATTGCTTCCACGTTAATATGATTTAGTAATCTTCTTTCGTGTTTCAAGGCGAAATCTTGGATAACTTCGCAAATCCATTTGATTTCCAGGTCATCGTGCAGTTCTTCATTAGCTACATAGCGATAGGCATTGATAATCAATCGAAGAACATTGTTTTGACAGCGTTGTATGACTAGTTGATTTGAATTTTAAGTGCAACCCCATAGGTCTAAATTGGCTTTGTAATTGTATTATAGATCAACCTCCTTGATTCTAGATCAAGTTGAGAGTATCTTCCGACTAACCAGTATAGTTGTTTTATTTTGGTTCTAATGTGTTTTGCTTTTTGTCTAATAATATTGAAAATAGATAAATAGGTTTTGGTAGGTATTAAGCTAAATTGTGTGTATATAGTAGACTATAACATACGTGTAGATATTTTAAATAAGGTTTTTGTTTATTTTTATTTAGTTACTTCAACGATTATGTACGTATTTTATTTTAAAACCCTTTCCTTGTAGTTAAAAATCTCAGTTTGCTTAGTTTGTACTTTTTAGTGAGTTCGTTATTAATTTTTTTAAGTGGGTTCAATTTAAAAAAAATTGTACGCTATATTTAATGTCCAATGTTCAAAACGATAACGTGTTCAGTTCATCCACAATTTAATGAGTAAAATACATACTAAAAGGAAATAATACTGAAAACATATGAAGTATTTCATGTTATTTCTGTGTCGTTAAAGCCTACCTATCCGAAAACCATAAATTAAGCAATAAAACACAAAACGATAGTAATTGAAGCGCAAGGAAACCGAAACATCAATCATTAGACGGATTGAAACGTTATAACTGGTCGGAGTCAAATGTATGCTCGCTCGGGTACACCTTAACGAACAATTTCACGTTAGAAAAAGCCGCAAAACTCATCGCAGCGCGAACGACGTCGGTTCGGCATAAAAACGTGACAATTTTAAATTGTTTTCACGCATGAAAAACTAGTTCGACCGACAAATGAGGCAAAAACGAGCCTAACTGTACGATGAGATCCGTAACATAATCATTGATATCCTTAATTGGTGATGTTCAACCATTCTCCTTAAATTTTTTTTGAAATTGTACATTTCCTCGTTATTTTTATTAACTAGTTTATGTAATCACTAGATGGTTCAGAAGTCAGAGAAGTGGCGCTGCGATAGTCTGGAGCTCAAATTCTGCTCGCTATATATCTGTATTTGATTTGCTTGTGATTGTCTATATGTAAAAGTCTAAAACTTAACAAGCAAGCAAGTAATATTGGGAATTCCTCCAACATAAATAGGAACATTCAATATTACGGAATGTTGTAAACAACCAGGAATCCTAATCATCCAAGAAAAAAGAATATAAAAATCAACAAAATTCAATATATTAATTAACAAATATTCAATGGTTGCCATTGAATTTTACGATTCAAAATGTTACCATTCTCTCAGATTGTATGAAATAAAAATAAAGATTTTAAAAACTTTAATTACGAAACTGGTTTTTGAACTGGCGCAGTCGGTAGGTTTAGTGTGCTTTAAGCAGAGTACGTGATCTATCGAAGACCTTATTGGACAAACCAAAGCCAAAAGAGGACCCAGCGAAAGGGGGACTGTTTCAACATTTCAAGTGCCAGTGACTGCTTTCCTACAGATAATAAGACCCCAATAAAACTCTGTTCCCATAGCGAGAAATCAAGAAGCGCAAATTTCTAGAACTCCCTGATGAGTACCACGTTTTTGGTCATTCTTTCACTGATAAAAACTGAATGATAAAAATTCCTGCAAAACCTCTTTGATTAAATCAACAGATTGAAATTGAATAAAAATTCACAAGTCAAACACAACCTTTGAATTAAAGGAAAATTAGTTTTAGAAATAATTTCTCAATAATTATATTTCATATCCAAATATGGTATCCATATCCAAAAATGGTAAAACCATTTCACGATTATTGTATTTAATATAAATCTAATAAAGATGGAATATAATTTTTTTTTATCCTTATTACTTCCCACTATCAGCGGTAACCCATCACACCTACGGTTCTTTATCAAAAGAATCGATGAGTTTCATGCAACTTGCGATTTGAGAGAAGACGTCATTTATGTAAAAAGCCACGGGCTCATAGAGCCTTAAAAATCGAGTCCATTTATAAAAGCTTCCGCAGCAAGCAAGAAACTACAACTATGCGTACCAAAGTTCAGCATCTGAAAACACTGAGGAAAAACATTCCTTCACCCAGCCAGAGACCTAACATCCATCCCGTTTCACCACAACCAGGTCGCTCTCATATAACAGGACCTTAATAAAAAAAATATTCAAATAAATTAAAATATATTTATATATATATTTATATATATAATATAATAATAATATAAATATTCATATGGTATATGACTTTTCTATAATTATTAATTATTTCTTTTATATATATTTTAAAGTCTTTTTTTACCAACCAGGAGATTATCTGGACTGGACCTACAGTTTAATATGTTTAATATAATAATATTATCATCCCAGAAGACATCGGTCTTACCTAACCTGGTGACTGGGACCATTTTCCTTGTCGGATATTTCACTGTCTAGGACAATCACAAGTATTAAACAAACAGGAACATACAATTCCGATCATGCCCCAGTAGGATTCGAGACCGCGGCTATCGCAACAATAGGAGGATCGTCCTGTCGCGTTTACCACTGTGCCATCAAGCTGGCATTAATAATATTAATATATATGAAACTATATTATATTTCAATATATTAACATTATTTAAAAAATTACGCGACAAAGGGAAAACTGTATAATCACAGTTAAACTAACAAAGGGAAACGGATTAGATAAAGAAGGTACGTAGGTACAGGACGAAGATCCAGGAGAAGTTAAAGGACTACAACCTAGTATCCCGCTCGATGAGAACATCGAACCAAAGACTGAAGAAGGAAGAGTAATATTGACAAATCCTCCAATAAAAATAGGAACTTCGTCGGAATGTTAAACATTCAATATTGACATTCCCTAAACAACCAGGAATCCCAGTCGCATAAGAAAAAGGAATATAAACGCCGACAGACCCACAAACATTCAATTGTTACCATATAATTTTACGATTCAATTTGTTACCATTCTCTAAGACTCTACCAAATAAAAATAAAGTTTTTAAAAGCCTCAGATACGAAACTAATTATTTTACTAGCTCCTTTGTCATGCCTGTGACAAGGCTGACAATTATTGGAAATCTTCAGGGTTAGCATCTAAGTTGGTCACCTAGTTTTATCATATATTTTCAATTTGGCAAAAATGATACTCTAAGATATAATTTAAACAATGTTTATTTACCAGCTCATACACATATTTACTTTCAATTATTCAAGGCTACCGTTTTTACTCTCTCCCTCTTTCTTTCCCTCTCTATCTTTCTCTTTCTGGTTGCTCTAACTAAAACTAACTGAATTTATTATCTTTGTTAGCTTCATCGGATGATTGCACTTCTGCAAGAACCCAAGATCATAATCACTTTCTTTCTTCAATTCCTTCCATTTTTTAAATTCTAGAAAGCACTTCTCCTTGCATCGGTTTTGTGGACTTACATAACTTACTTTTTTTTCAATATACTAATTTGTTAAGATTAAGTTTGTTTAGATCAATCAGTTTGGATATTCTATTTCCTAGCAACGCCAGCAGTTTAATGTTTTTATATAGATTCAAAGAGAACAGACAGTGACAGTTCATTGCATTTACATCTATAGGCGGTTTACTTCACCAGTTGGAATAAATATTATGTGGTTTATTATTATATGACCTGCAAAATTGTAACAAAAACCTTACGAAAATTTTTGGATTTTTTGTGTTCAGTTTGATTTGTCGATTCGGTTTGATTACTCAATATATACAACTATGGCAGACTAATTTAGCTAAAAAAAAAGTAAAAGAAGGTATACAACTGCAAAATTCACAGTTGTTATATTTCACAACCATAGGTGAAAATAAAGTTTTGTTGTTTTACTGTTTTTGTTGGCTATTTTTTCTTTGACCGAGAGAGAAGTTGTGGTAAATTTGGGGATATTTCTGCAAAATCACAACCAACTAGTCCGGTTGTTTAGCGCCGTTTACAATAGATTGCAAAACAACAATAAAATCATTAAACTAGACAGAGTACCATATGCAGACAATGTCGTTGGTAGTTGTTGTAATCCTGTTAAATATTTTAATGAATCGGATTTACCCGGATTTTGTTTAAAATTTAGTTACAAAAAGAGTTATGAGCAATATTTTTGAGGTTGTTATTTCAAATAGCATGTTTCAAGGTGACGTTGTTCCACTATGGTTTTCAGTGATTCTTTCAGACTTCTCTATTCCATGCAAAAGTTTTTTTTTCAATTTCCAACTCGCTGAGCGTTCACAGTAACTATTAATAAGTAGTAAAGACAAATATTGACAATATGTGGCTTGGATTTACTCACACAATACCTGTGAGTCAAATATTTTAATATGTGACAGATGTTTTCAATGGATAATGACTCTCAGTGTCCTTTTGTATCGCCATTCAATAAGTCGACTTCTTTCCGTAAAATAAAATTGTTTTTAAAGTGAATTAATAGTTTTTTGATTTCTAAATCATTCCACATTTTGTAACTGGCGCTGTCGGTAGGGTCTCGGGGAGATCATAGGCTCTTTTCGAATTATTCAATTAACCGGAATCAAATTAATTATCAAGAAAAGAAAGCAAGTTCACAAAATGTTTCTTGGTATATTTCGGACATAATTATCGCAGTTGAAGCTACTGGTTAGGTTTCAAAAGGTATTATTCATAAGTAATAAACATTCAAACCTTGATAATTGCCTCTAGTTCATAGATTTCAGACACATACATCGCAGTTTAGGATATATGGCGACTATAGGTGGAGTGAAGTTTCTGTGAATTAACATAGTCTACTGAAATTTGGACAGAAACTTAACCGTCCACAGAAAACCATTTCGTAGTGGGGCACTATTGAATTTTGGATAGAAACAAGTCCATTTTGAAGATCTCAAAAAACAAGTTGCTTTTTGCTTCCTCAAAATAAAACAGTTCAAAAATAAATTGATTTCCAAACCGTTTTAATATAACAGATCAATTGAAATGTCCACGGCCTGACACATAGATGGCGCTACTAGATTTAAATACATATGTTTTTCAGTTAGCCCTAACACTCAGAAGATGCGTATTTAAATTTGACACCTGTCGGATCATTAGTCTGTGAATTATAGCATTTTGTGTGAAGTAACTTTTGTTTTTGTGAATTTTGTGTGAAGTAACTTTTGTTTTTGTGAAAAAAATGGATTAAAAGGATTTTCGCAACAACTGAACGTTTACATCATATCATTCATGAATATTTGGGTGACTGCTGCGCGAGCTCACTTTTAATCAAAAACAACAACGAGTTGATTATTCGGAGCAGTGTTTGAAGATGATCAAGCGTAATAATCCGTCCGAGTTTTAGCGTCGATATGTGGCAATGAATGGAACATGGCCCCATAATTTCACTCCGAAGTCCAATCGCACACGATGAACCTGCTCCAAAGCGTAGGAAAACGCAACAGTCAAGTGGCAAGCTTATGGCGTCTGTATTTTGGGATGCGCATGGAATAATTTTCATTGACTGCCTTGAAAAAAGAAGGTCCATCAACAGCGACTATTACATAGCGTTATTGGACCGTTTGAAAACAAAATCGCCGAAAAACGGCCGTATTGCAAGAAAAAGAAAGTGCTGCTTCGCCAAGACAATGCACCGTATCAAAAATCCATGACTTGACTCATTGACCGTATTTTCCAGATTTGACCCCCAGCGACATTCCGTTCTCAGATCTCAAAATAATGTTCGCTGGGAGGAAATTTTCGTCGAATGAATAGGTGAATGGAGGCCTATTTTGAAGAAAATGACAACTCGTACTACAAAAATAGTATTAGGCAAGTTGGAGGGTCGCTATAATCAGTGTATCACCCTTGAAGGGAATTATATTGAATAAAAAAAAACTAAGTTTGCCAAAAAAATGTGTTTTAAAATGGTAGGCCGCAAAGTTTTCAATTGACTCGTTATATATGGCTGAAAAGGATATCAGAGGCAAACAAAAAATATATTATTTTATATTAGTTACTTCACCAACGAACAATAGAAGTAGAACTGCTTTGCATCTATCCCGAAATCAATTTGTAGCCAAAACAGAACAAGAAGCAAAAAAATAGCGATACGAAGACGAAAAATATATATCGCGTGGCGGCAGATGGTCCGCTTATGAGAGGCGGCAGCCGCGGCCGCCGTCGACTTGCTGCATCGTAACGCGAGAAATGTTTTTATTAGCCCTAATCCGGTGATTGATTGCTTCTGTGGACCCCACTGTCTCTCTCTGACGATATGAAATGTGGGTTGATGTCTCGGACGACGTCGTTCAATTTGTCTCTGATTTTATACAGTGTTCCTTCTCACACATCAAACAGTGTGGTTTTGTGCGGGGATTACCTATTGAAGTCGTATTAGTATCTGGACATTCACAAACTCTCATTGATTCATTGTGCGTTTTTTTATGTACCACTTTTATATTCCGATTCTGATATTTGTACTCATATATTCTACGTAATATTTTGTAACACATGGCTCAAATAAGTTTCCGGACTAAGTCCGGTCAGTTTGATTTTATGAGAAAATGTTCAACAATTCAAAAAACTTAGAAAAAAGAACAGTTGACTCTGCTATATACTTCCTTACTCGACAGTGAAAGAAACAAAGAAGATGTACCAGGAAGCAGTATTTTGTGTACTGTTCTTTACCTGCTTTATACATGTCATCTACCATAAATACAAAAGAGGTGAGTATGGCTGATGACACTGAGATAATAGATTGGAGATTATAGTGAAGAAGCAACCAGAAACGATAGCAATATGAAAATAGTAATAGAAGTAAATGGATCCAGACACGGAGAATAAAAATAAACGAGAATAACTCAGTGCATATTGGATTTATCGACAACCAAACTGTCCATATAAAAATTCTATAAAAATATTCTAATACATCTTTCATTAGATTTTTTTTGTTAAACCTTAATTTACAAATTAATTTATTGCTACTGTTCTGTTGTATTTGCATTACCAGCTTGCAATACCCAAGCAAGGAGAGTAGGAGACTAATACATTTTCCTTCCTTTTATTTCTAGTTAACCAATATTCCTTGAGTTTTTGAGCTGGGTTGTCATAATCTTCGAACTTTATAAGGTCCATGCTATTCTTCGCCATTGTCACCCTAACTCACTGCTTTTTTTACACAAGTAAGGCGAGTACTGGATCTATCTCCAAAATTAAAATAAAATTAAACTACTTAATCTAAAATTAAGATTACACTTATACAGTAAACAAGTTCGTGTAGTTTGGTTCGCTTCAATATTATTTTTTTCAGCGTGTTATCTAGTAGGTATATTGCTTCCACGTTGCTATGATTTAGTAACATCATATTTTAAGACGACATCTTGGATCACTTTTTATATCCATTTGATTTTGAGGTCATCGTGCAGCTCTTAATTGTTATAGAACGATAAGTATTGTTAATTAATCGTAGAGCATCCGTCAAGTAATATCAATAAATATGAATAATACTAGTTCCCATACAATAACATTAATAAATATATTGGATATTAATCTTCGCATAAAATTTCTTTGGAAAAAGCATATCAAAAAGAAAAGAACTCGATATGATAAAGTATATTCGAAGAAGTAAACTTGATATGTTAAAACATGTCTAACATAGATTTTGTAAAGTATTTATATATATATAAGTATATATAAAATGTTGTACTTGCAAGTACTTATAAGATTGTTAGGCTATTGTTAAAATGAGCTTCAAAATTACAATTTGAACATTTTAGTTACCCAAATTTTACAATGTACAATTGTATTAATTGCATTAGTGGTACAATACATTGCTACTTTATGAAATTAATATAACTTAGGTAGGGCTATATTTATTTTGTTTATTATGTATATGAGTCTCTAATAATTTTATTCAACCATGTAAGGTAATGTAAAATGAATACCATGATATCCCTATCAAATACATTTGCATCTGTTTCTTCAAATTACTACCATAATATTCTTCAGTAAGTTTTCCATAATTTGCAATCGATTGTGAGCAAATTTAGGATATTTGTTTTGTTCCTTACACAAAACCAATGTTTAACTAAAATATAAGATAATAAGTCCAAATAAAATGGAAGGGTAATAATTAATTCAATTATTGGAATGCAGAAATAATGGCTAGGAAATGGTAAGTGACGTTAATGTTCCTAGGACTTCTGATGTTATCTTCATAACAGCTCAAATGTTATTTCTTTAGTACTTAGGACGAGTACTACATGAAACACCTACACAAAGTAAGTATTCTACACAAAGTAAAATATGTTAAAACTGCCGAACAGTTATATTGAATTATTTAACAATTGTTCATATTAATACTTGGCATTTTCACTAACAGATCTAGTTGATTAAGAAACATGTTGGCACGTAAATATTAATATTATATTAGGAGCAATGGTGATGGCAAAGTGACTGCATTGGAGTGCTCCTAATTAATAGCACTTAAAAATAGTTAATGTAGAACTGATGATATACAGAACATGATATTTATAACATATGGTATATGATTTTTCTATATTTATTAATTTTCTTCTATATATTTTATAGTCTCCTTTCACCAACTACGGGTTTATCTGGACTGGACCTATAGTTTAACGTGGGCTCCGAACCACGGTCCTCAGCATTAAGCTTACCGACTGGCGAGTGACCAACTTTAGAAATCACCCCAGAAGACATCCGGTCTTACCCAGCCTGGTTACTGGCGTGACTGGGATCATTTTCCTTGTCGGATTTTACATTCTTGCCTAGAACATTAACAAATTTGAAACAATCACAAACGTAAATTTGCGACCATGGCCCAGCAGGATTCGAACCCGCGGCTATCGCAACAGTAGGAGGACCGTCCCATCGCCCTAGTCTGTATATATGGAAACAGTTCCTACAAGGGGACATAAGATTTTTTTTTCTCAAGTTCAAAAGGGTGAAAACTCTATCTATATAATTTATTTATACAGCATATTCTTTTGAAAATATTTTTATAGAGTAAGTATATATAGATAATTTTGTGACCATATATTATAAATACAGTTTAAATAATGTATTTTGGATACACATTTTATACTTTTTTAAGAGAACTGGCGAGTGATCAACTTATAGATCATGCCATAAAGCAACTACTCATATTGGACTCACTGTGATTGTTATTCCTTTAGGGTTGTCATATTTTGATACTTGCGTTTGTATAATAGTAATTATGAATAATTACAAATATAAATTAACTTCCATGCCCTAGTGGGTTCCATGCCTTATTTTGTGTTTATTAACTATGATATTTAATTTATTATAGTATTTATCTTTGGTTATTTTTGTTTTGTATTATTGCCGTTTTTATTGATGCTAGTATAGTTGATTATATAATAAAGAAAATGGACAATTGCTCTAATGCTAAATTCATTAGACTAGAAAATCTAATTAAATGGGTGATTAACACAAAATACAAAAGTTTTTTCGGTATAAGGAGTAATATTATAATTAATTAACGAAACGCTTGTGAGCGTAATGAAGTCAACATGTCTGATGATACTGCCGACATGTTGATGGGTTGTAAATATATAATTTGCTCAAAGTTGGCTATTGATTTAACTTTATTTATTAATTTATATTTCCTGTTTCGTTTCCTGTACATTGGTTGCAGGCTTCGTAGTAGGTAATTATTAATACGCAGGGCTATTAAACGAAGTCATCAAGTAATATTAGTAAAAAATGAAAGCCGTATTATATTGTTTACTCCATATTCGTTTCTTTTTTTATTTTAATGAAGCCCTTTTAATCATAAAATATTTAGTAAATTTGGAATAATTGTTTAATTTTTTACATAAAAATTATATCATATATAACTATTAATTTATTCCCGATTCATATTGCATCAAATAGTTGCAGAGTAAGTTTTATTTATTTTTCATTATCTGCGTGGCCATGAATAAATATATTAATTTCTCAGAGTAAATTTGAATTATTTATGTGCAAAAAATACCTGCTCTATAAGCAAATTCTGAAACTTTGTGGACGTATTCAGTACCTGTTTGAGTATTAAGCCAGTACTTGAAATTGGACCAATGGAGAAGAACCTCATTCCTTTACATAATAATTGCAAATTAAAAGCATCAAATGAGTAATTAAGGGTCAAAAGCCTTTTTGAATCTAGTCGACCTGACTTAGACCAGATGCTAACACTAATACAACTAATTTAAAATTTGTAGATAATCGGAACCTCTGACTGGCATAATTTGAATCATTTAAAACTAATATAATACAAGATATATTAAATATTTTTAGATATTATGAAGATGTTAGATAATGCTGTAAATATAAGGATGGCATCTAAAAATATAATTTTCTCAAATATAGTTATTGATTAACTTTGACTTATTAATTTAAACTTCCTGTCCAGTTTCCTGCAAGTTTATTATGTGTTCATAGTAGATGATTATGGACAGATGTTTAAACTGGTTTCTTTTACAGGATATATGGTAGTTAAAGACCACCTGCGAAGCACTAGTGAGCCATAATAGTAAGAAATAACGATAATAAAATCTTGCTACCAATAATTTATTCCAAAAATTATAATTGTGTTAGCATGTATAATTATTTCATGCATTCCATTTAAATGAAATGCATGAAAGCTGCTGAATGCAGCTTAAATTTATGATTATCCTAGGCAAGAGTGCACAATCCAACAATGGAGATGATCCCAGTCACGCCACTAACGAGGCTGAGTAAGACTTGATATCTTCTAGGATGATTTCTAAGTTGGTCATTCTCCAGCCGATAGGCTTTTATTTAGGCTAATATTTTATAAATACATAAAAAATATTTG
The DNA here is from genome assembly GCF_030347505.1 of Rhynchophorus ferrugineus. Lineage (NCBI taxonomy): Eukaryota > Metazoa > Arthropoda > Insecta > Coleoptera > Curculionidae > Rhynchophorus > Rhynchophorus ferrugineus. Next base: position 78,957,190 of record NW_027472580.1, on the reverse strand, counting down.
TGGGTATATATTTAAATACATTTCATTTATATTAAAATCAGTAGTGACCAGTAGTGTTTTTATTTTTATTTTTTTTTTATAAATGCAAGAATAATTCAAAATGGAAAATAATTGAGAAATCAATTGAAAGTGGATAATAATGGTAATAAAAAATAAAATAAGTACCAAAATGCGTCACCAAAAATATTTGTTTATGACAAAAGATAATCAATAATAAAATAATAATAACATGTTTAAATATTATTTAGAATGGTTGATGCTGAGTTATTCATCTTTGAGCCTAGTTTGTGTAATTATATTCATGTTCGGACAACCATAGATATTACCAACATTAGTAACTTGAGTACTGGTCCAAGGTTGACTCCCCAGTAGAAGCCAAAGTGTTTTTATATAGTATTACTATATATAACATCACTAAATGTATCAAAAGTTTTTGCTTTTGTTCGAAAGTCTATGGTGGATTTTTCTTGAAGATATGATTTTTGACATAAATATAAAATAGGTATAATATATATTATATTGACCATTTCTATAAATAATTTGAATGTACAAATCAGGGGTAATGAATGGTGTTTGCATACATTTTAATTGATTATTTTTGTTTAACTTTTATACGTATTTATATATTTATTATATTATTATATATTTATATGTTATTTTTACGATTTTGTCGAATCTAAAGTTAAATCCTGTTTACATCATCGAACATAATTTAAGTGATTTAAATAATTAACGTTCTACTAAAAGAAACTATTAATATATTGTTAGCGATCCATGACTGGACCACTCCCATTCGACCGAAACCGTCTAGTCTCTTTCCATCTTGCGGTTCAAGGTTTTTTTTTATATTTTGAGGTCTCCTTTTAATCATCCAGAGTTTTTCTGGACTGGACTTACGGTCCTCGGCATTAAGCCTATCGACTGGCGAGTGCCTTAGATGCGACCAACTTAGAAATCAGCCGAGGTCTTACCTAGCCTGGTTACTGGTATGATTGGGATCATTTTCCTCGTCAGATTTTGCACTTTTGTCTAAGGACAATCACAAACATGAATTTAGGACTAAACAGGCTTCTAACCCGCAACTATAGCAACAGTAGGAGGACCGTTACCTGAACTCAAAAGTTAATTTAAAAGCACTGTTTTAACCGATTGGGGAATTATTTAAAAGATATCCCAGTAATCAACTATTTTTAACAATTCAATAACTACTTTTAAGATTGAAGTACGAATCCAAAGGGCATTATTTTGAAGAAGAATTACTTTAATTAGTTAAGGATTATATATTTTGGCAAATAAACTATTCGTTAACAAGACATCGAAATAATATTTCTTCCTGAGCAAGGATAATTTGCTTGTTTAATAAAATATGTTTTTTGGGTCATATTTTAAACTGTTCATACACATCTATCTATTTCCATTTGGAATGGCCGGAATAGAAAGAGCGCCAGTTTAGTATCTCCCCCGTTCGTCGAAGCCGGCGAGACAGATATAGGCCTCTCCACGTGGAAAAGGAAATGGATAAACTCGCGCTGGTGAGATAAAGAACCAGTCGAGGAAATGAAGTGAATGTATGCGCCGCTAACAATAAACTTATCTACACTCGAGGCTTCAGCCACTGCATTATTTGTAATATATGAAAAAGGCGATATATTCACGTGGATAATGGGAGAAATTGCGTGGAGTAAAGTTGTATTTGTAATGTTAGAAATAGCCTAAGTTTACTCGTTGTACTATTTTATCAATAACAAAACCTATTTATTATTTTACAAAATAAATGTAATAAATATAGACACATTGTATATATACATACATCTTCATTAAATATGAAAAGCAGCATAATAATCTAGGATACGACACTGTTTCTCTACACACATGAAGTTATAGTGGAGTATTTTAAAGACATAATGAAATATACTTTTTGATATTTTTGAGGAATGGAAATATACTTTCTATTTTGTTAAGAAAGCTTAATGTAGATGGCTTACAATTACGTCAATATCTTGGACTAGACACATTGTATATATACATACATCTTCATTAAAAAAAGACAGTATAATAATCAAGGATACGATACTGAAATATATCAACACATGAAGTTATAGTGGAGTAATTTTAAAGACATAATGGAATATACCTTTTGATATTTTTGAGGGATGGAAATATACCGTTTGTTTTTTTAAAAAGGTTTAATGTATGTGGATTTCAGTTACGTCGATATCTTACTTTTAGTCGCTAAATTTACTTCTTACAGTGGGGCCAGACAATTAGTTTATCCAACTTGTCAACTTGACCACCAAACATCCGACTTTACCTATCCTGGTTCCTGGCGTGACTAGCATTATTTTCATTAGAAATAATTACAAATGAGAATGTTCAAGGCGGATTTCCATTACAACTATCAATCGGTTATTATGAACCTTATTGGTAACACATATTATTCCTATTAATGTACTGATAAGGACCATTAAGTTATTTTCTATACACACAAGAATTTTTTTAAAGATTTTCAGTTTTGATTTCGAAATCTTCAATGAATAATCATTAAAGAACATCCATCCCTGCAATTTTCCAGGAGGTCTCACATGGGTTTAACCGGACATGTCAGTGGAACAGGGACCCATGAGGAATTGATCATCAAACGAGCATATTCGTATTGATGCATTGGAACTATCGTCAATTCATGAAGACATGTCCTTTCAAAAGATAACTTAATGTCGCATAAAGGAACATTCTCAATATTCCATAGAGTAAATAAGTCCCATAGGGTAAATTTTTGAAAATTTCATAATTTTAATTTCGAATTTCATCGTAAATGATGATAGATATAAGATAAACTGTAAAAGATAACATGGGAGCAATGCGCAACTGATCAATGCGCAATGCAACTGATACAAGTACTGAACAATGCGCAGGTGATCAGAAAATTGAAGCCAGCAAGTCTTATTTCAGTTTGAATACTTTAGTTTAATTTCAATATCATTTTGATTAAAGCAAATTAAAATAAGAACTTATATAAAAATGTTTTTGTATGCCAGATAAAAGCTTCAAAACATTTAAATCAAATTAATATTTTTTAAGAATGAACATTTACCACCGAAAGGCACCAATTAGTTGATATTCGGTATATAGGGTCACTTATTTTTAGGAATCTGTTTCAGTAGTTAGTTAACAAACTACTAAGACGGTATTAGATGGTTTTCTGTATATTTCTATGAAATATTTTTGGTATATATAAATTACTCATAGTGTAACTAAAAAAATCTAGTGGAACGCCGAACTTCGTCTACTAGTATACCCAATATCACGAAGTATATTTATAAGTTCTCCTTCTTTCATTTTCCATTTCTATTTTTTTTTTGTTCCAGTTTCCGTTTGCCAATAAGTCAGGTTAAATCCCGCACTGTTCACTCCCCCCGAATCAGCCACGAAAAACAACATCCGAATTGCAAATAGAATGGGCCCGGTAATCAAGTATTTCGTCGGCAGCAGAGAAAAATCGCCCCGCTTTCTGGAAGAAGACTATATTTCGGCTTTAATTCGGCTCGGTCGCCGGGAACTGTCCATTAAATAAGCTCGGTGGGCGTGGATATTCGGCGAAAAACAATATTTCGAAATTACAGGCGCAAGTTTTTTCATTTAGTGCCATCATCATTGCATCGTTCATTGAATTGAACAAACGCTACATGTTTATATAGAATAATTTAGTCCTCAGACTGTTGTTCTATTAAAATGTAATTATTCTAAGTTTAGTATTCTTTGAATCATCAGTATCATTAATTCCAATAATTCTCTTTTTGATGGAAAACGGTGATTATTTTGTTTTAGGAATGTTAGTCTCCAACTAGTTCAAGATACTACAAAAATAATCTGAGTTCATAGTTTTTCCAGTTTCGAGATAATTATCTCCACATCACTGACTAAGAGTCGGTTTCAAACACATATTTAGCATCATATCTTTGATTCAGAATCATGGTAGTAGAGCCATGTTTCATTCATAGTGACAAAACGGTGTACTTAACCTTATTAATGTTTTCTCCAATTCCAAGAACTCACACAGTAGTGTCTTATTTAACCCACTAATATTTACATATTCTAATTACCAAAATATCAAAAATGTATTATATTGTATAAGATATCTTTATTTTTTAAGAATAAATCATTTGTGCTTTTTCGTACAGTTTTTGTTTCCGTTCATTACAAAGATATTCATTCACTAGGAATGATACTCCAAAAAGTTTGGTCTTTGTAAAATTGTTATTGTTTTTAAAATTGTGATCTTTTAATAACAAGACTTACCATTTTGATAAACATTATTTCGATTGAGTTTTCTAAATATAGAGTACATCATTTGTAGGTTTCTTTTCGATAACCATATTTAAACCAGAATTTTAAATTTTTATAAAAAAAATGTTTTGTTCTAGAAATATATTTAGTTTTTGTGTTACTTGCAGCTATTGGTATTTTTCTATTAATTTTCGTGGTTAAATGATCTATTTAGGGGAGAATAAATATTTCTTATGTTATTTGATTATTTTGGACCTATATATTAGATTTTACGTATTAATTTGAAGCTATGTTGTGAAAAATCGTTGCAGTATATTTTATTCAAAGTATTGTCTATCGATGGCCGCTACTCTTTCCCATCTTTCAGACAATGTCTGGCTTCCATCTCAAATATATATCTATATTTATATGATCTTGAGACTATCCACAAATCGACCCATTTTTGGTCTTTAAAAAAGTGGTGATCAGACAGGTCATGACCCACATGTCGGAAGAAGTAGTAATCAGTAGGAGTAAAATCTGGAAAAACAGCGGGTGGGGTACAACGGCATTTTAATGTTTTCAAGAATGTTTTAACCAGTTTTGCAACATGTGGTTGAACGTTCTCATGCTGAAGAATAATACCATGTCTTTGTTCGCATTTCAGCAGTTTTTAGCGTAGTGGTCAGCTCAAACAAATCAATTCTTTCATTGAGTTGTGCTTTGAACTTCTGGTCTTTCTCTGACTGTCCAGAAAACTCTTTGTCTCGTTTTCGGTGTCAAAATCGCCACTTAAAATGTCAAAACCAGTATTTATATGTTGAAATCGATGGAGTATGATTGTCGTAAGTTTCAATTTTTCTAAAAATTGGATTAAAAATTAAATCTTCCCGCAAATGCGATTTACTCTGTCCAAATTTAGACATTTTCGCACATTTTCCACGAAATAACACATACTAAAAAGTGAAGCCTGTCATTAAGGCTTCAACAAGAAGTTACACAGTAACACCATCTATTGTAAATATTTTAAGATCAATAATAGGCTTATAAAACTACCTAACACTTATTATTTTGAGTTTCAATCGTTATGGGTTTTTGTCAGTTATTTTACAGTATAGAGAATCAACTTTAGCATGAAGCACTTTGTTTTGAAGCCCTTGAATGATTGTTATGTTCGATATGCTCGTACCCCGTCCTAGGATTCGTAGGACCAAATTGCCCTAAGTATTGATTTGTACAGCGAGATATATTTATCTAATGATAAATTCTATTTTTGTTCAACAAGCCAATAGGTTTGAATTAGTTTAAGCCCAAATAATTTTCGTTCCGCAAGTATGTGCCTTTTCCAAAGGACCTAAGGTCCTTCGAGTGGAATCTTGTAGACACAGTTGTGCTTTGAGTTGAGATTCGGTTTTCGTGAGATGCTAGATCTACTGTTTCGTTTACATATGGCGCCCAGCAAGGATCATTTAAGCTCAGATTTCAATTTCTCTTTGTGTCTTGGATATTTGAGATTGAGAATTCATTCGAATGATGAGCCATGGTCTGTGTTATATTGGACATTGCGAATTATTAGCATAGATCTGCAACTTCAGAAAACTATACAAGAAAAAGTTTAGTGGAATAAATTGCGAGAGACAAACGTATTATTAAACAGTTTAGGTCCAATTACGCAGTCTCCTGAGTGATGTGGGTGCCGCCTTGCCGGAATCACATGCCCTTCAAGTTCATATAGTCGAATTTGGTCCAAAAGAAAATAATTATCATTTTATGGTGTTATTTATCGACAGAAATGCATTAGTGCTTCATCAATTTTGAGTTTTTGGGTGAGCTGAAACCTGCACAAACGTAGAACTAAATTCTAATAGAAAAACAGGTGTTTTCTTATATACAGCCAGATATCTACTGTCTCAGGTTCACTGGCAACATTGATATTCCTACGATTACTGAGTGATTGTCATAGAGTAATAGAGAGTCAACTCAATAAGGATCTCTGGCGAGATGTTTCACTTTGCCCAACATACATATGGGATTATATCGGCTATTCAAGTAGTTTGATTGGCCAATTTAAGTCCACATTATAGACACCTGTAAAAAACAGTTCTCTGTGAACACATTTAATTGGTTCTTTGATAAAGTTTACCACGCAGGTGCGGCACGTGAAAGCCTTGACGTCACTTTTAATTGACCAATAAAATTTAAATAAAAAACACTATCTGGAATACACTTATTAATTCAAGAAATGAAATAAATATAATCTGTAAAAATAAATATATCTATAAAATATAAATATTATGTATATAAAATTACAAACAATGAACTTTGAAATAATTCTAAATTACTTCTTCACACTTGCCCCTTTGTTATATTTGTTTAGTGCCATCAATTTAATCTATTAGAGATCTATTATGGGTTTACCCAAAAGTATAGAGCACACCTTATTATTTGTAATATTTTATCTGGAAAATCATTATATAGTGTACAATTAAAATGTTTTAAATTCATTTGCTGTGTCGCGGGATAAAATAAAAGAGTTTGAAATAAAGAAACTTACTGATAGTATAATAAAACAATTTCCTGGGGTATATGAATTGCTTTGACTCGTTTATTCATATAGAGATATCTGGAATTGAACTTATAGAATCATTCCCAGTTAGTATAGAATGTAAATTATTTAAAGAGCCTTCATGTTCATCCTCTTCACAATTTCCTAAAGGCCATTGAGATAAAAAAATTAACTTATGTTGAGCGCTTCAACTGATTTCTATAATATACTAATCGAGGATGTATACTCCAGAATCCATGAGCTAGATCCAAAAAAAATATCTTAGTTAAGTAGCCTTAGGTCAATATATATATTTGGATAACTAACTTTTTTTTCCTTAATAGAATGAACCCTTCAGGTTAGTTATTAAATTGAATACACTAACAAATTTGTTCTTTCTCGGGTAATAAATTTTACACCAAAATTCCTCGTGTATTGAATATCGGTTAATCCTCTCTTAATAGATTTGGATTCAGGAAGTATTTTTTCGGAAAGGGGATTAATATCTAGAATTAAAAAATTAAATGTTTGGCGTTTTCCTTTTCAATATCCCGATTAAAGATCAGCCAAAAATCATAATTTTTCAATATGTAATAAATTAGCGATATATATAGTATGCTACGTAGATTTGTCAAAATGTTCAGTTTTGAAAGTTTTTTGAAATATTAAGTTTTGGTAGCTTGACGATCAACACAAAATACGTTACCGTAAAAGTTTAGTTGTATCAGTGTCACTTAAATGGGGTATTTATACAATATTCAGTGGTGGTAGAAAAATAATTCAATAGTAGCACGAGAGAAATCTTAGTGGCTGATGAACTGACAAAAAGAGCAAGAGTGAAACAGTGCTAACAATTAATAAATAAGGAAATGGAAAACCAAGGAAATAATCAAGCAGTAATATACAGTTTATATTAAAAAGACACGAGTATATAACGTTGAAGAATTATATGCCAAATAAAATTATTTTCCAAGCCACATTGTTGTGTTTTATGGCTGCTGACTGATTACATTTTATTTGATTTCTAAATTCTATTGGTAATACTTAATTTTTTTAAACTAAACTATTTAAAATTGAGATACTTTTAAATCTCCCATTCACGAGCAACATCCATCAGTGAAATGACTTAACCAATCTTTGATTAATAAAGAATGTGTAATAATATGCTAATAGAATGTTAAAAAACGTACGTCTATAAATTTAGTATAAGTTAATCCCACCGAATAGTAGCCTGATCATCGACCTTCAACCACCAACAATAACAGGAATAAATTCACCATGGCATCGTTCTATAAACAAATCGGAGCCGGCGTGTTGTTAACCTTTAAATTTAGCAACATAAAGCAGTCGGCTTGTGTACAGCACCATAAAACGTTCAATTAATCTCACGCGAGTGCCGAAGCGAAAACGTACAAAGGTGGTAGACATGGAGAGGAACTGGCCGTCATGAACTTGCCATTTCTTTTGTTGTCGGGCCGACGCTTTTAATAATTTGACAACTGATATAATGGCTTCGCCACGGCCCGTTTTCGAGCTGCTTCTTTTCACTCAATCAGCATTTTTTCACGCTGTTTTTGTTAAAACAACCGCAGCGATTTCAAAAAGATATCAGACATCTTTCGAAATTAGTAAATATTGCTTAAATGGGTGACATATGTTTATAAAGATTTATTTTGTTACTAGTCTAAATGTTTTATTAAATTTCATATTTTGGGTATATATAACATTTGAGTTAGTTTGAATCAGTTTTAAAAGTATTTTGTTATTAATTATTCAAAAGGCAATCATGATGTGAGATGTTGGGTGTCAAATCATGATAATAAAGAAAATTGCCCAATAATTAAACGTTTTGAGTACTCTGAAAGTAACATCTTTAATCTGAGGTGTATGATTTCGTTATAAATGTCCTCATTAATTTTTTTCGAAAGAATAACCAGTCTTGGAAGGTTTCTGAATTTTGTTGATCCTAATAAACTGAGTGCACTATACTATATGGAGGATAATATATTTAGAAAAATGAAATCCGAATAATATTATTTTAAATTTTGCAATTGTTACTTTAATATATGTATGATATTGTTTATATAAATGGTTAAATAATAATGCAAAACCAGACTATAAAATTCACCAAAGATTTCGTGAGCTTGATGAATATATTAGAACAGAAATGGAAATTGAAATATATATTAATTTAGGATTTGTATATAATAAACCAAACGATATTAGGAAGGACATTTAAGAAACATTTCATTTATAGTTCATCTGACATTGTCATAAAAATTTTTCATTAACAAGGTTTCATAAGTTTAATAAACCTATCAGAGCAGAAATGGAAGCAAAAAAGAAACACAATTCAAGAAATATTCCATATTTAGTTTTTAGTTTTTGTAAGGAGCTTTCATTCATTAGGTATGTACGATATCAACAAATATTCTAGATATACTAATAATAATATTTACATATAACCTTTTTTTTATCAACAAAATAAGAAATAGAAAAGGCAGAATATCTAGTGGATATGCCGGCACATACTTATATTTAATTAAGTTTTGATTTTTTAATAATTACATCTTACATTCGATATGCTTAGTACAATCTTAATTTACAAATTAATATATTACTACTATTCTTAGTTTTAAAGATGATTTCTTTGTTCTTATACTCGAAATTCGAATGGGTTCTGTCGGTTGTACCAAAACCATAACTTTCAAAAGAATTAAATCAATATCGACCTCATGTCATTGATTATGTATATTAATCATATTAAAGTATCCAACAATAATTTTCCTTAGATTAAATAAAGAAAATTAATAAGTAGAAAACTTTCCTCAACCGATGTTTCTTGGATTTAAAAGTCAATATTTTCGAAGCTTATTTTATATTCTTTTCATAGCTATACAATATTTTCATACGAAAAAGCTAATAGAAACTTAATAGTAAAGGTTCACAGTCGTGGCCATATATCTAAACCAAATTTTAGTGATGTGCTCTTAGGTGCCTTCTGTTCCAAATAAAATATTGTATGAAGAAATTTGCTGCCCGTCAAACACTATTAAAATGTATAGTGATGCTCTTCCATTATATTTTAATTGTTAGTTTTGGTTTCATTAAATAAAGTTGCAAACAAAGTCAGAGGAGTATAAAACTTCTTCAATCTAGTTTACAATCTCGAAAAACTGTTAGGCAGCTCAGCAGCTGATGAATAAATGAGTGAGGGATGAATTGATTGTCATATTTTAATTGTTGGTTTTGGTTTCAATAAATAAAGTTGCAAACAAAGACAGAGGATTATATTTAAACTTCTTCAATCTGGTTTACAATCTCGAAAAACTGTTAGGCAGCTCAGCATCTGATGAATAAATGAGTGAGGGATGAATTGATTGTCATATTTTAATTGTTGGTTTTGGTTTCAATAAATAAAGTTGCAAACAAAGACAGAGGATTATATTTAAACTTCTCTAATCTGGTTACAATCTCGAAAAACTGTTAGGCAGCTCAGTAGCTAATGAATAAGTTAGTTAAAGATGAATTGATTGTCATATTTTAATTGTTGGTTTTGGTTTCAATAAATAAAGTTGCAAACAAAGACAGAAGATTATATTTAAACTTCTTCAATCTGGTTTACAATCTCGAAAAACTGTTAGGCAGGTCAGTAGCTAATGAATAAGTTAGTTAAAGATGAAATGATTGTCATATTTTAATTGTTGGTTTTGGTTTCAATAAATAAAGTTGCAAACAAAGACAGAGGATTATATTTACACTTCTTCAATCTGGTTTACAATCTCGAAAAACTGTTAGGCAGGTCAGTAGCTAATGAATAAGTTAGTTAAAGATGAAATGATTGTCATATTTTAATTGTTGGTTTTGGTTTCAATAAATAAAGTTACAAACAAGGACAGATGATTACATTTAAACTTCTTCAATCTAGTTTACAATCTCGAAAAACTGTTTCTGTTCTGAAACTGCCATTTGGAACTATTTCAACATTCGGGCTTTAGTATTTGCCAGTTAAAAAAAAAATAGCTGTTTGTGCCATATTGTAATTTATAATGAAAAGTGGATTCAGTACGATGATAGTATGATACGATAAAGTGGTAAAGCTCATGCTTACCTCAGGAGAAGCATTCTATAGTGTCTTGCTGTATATATTGTCATATCAGCAAAGTGTAGGCTCCTAAACCGAATTAAACTATTGCTGCAGATGTATACTAACGTGAACTGAATAAATTGCGCTTACGTATAACCTATTGTTACTAAAATACCAGCATTAGTGAGGTAACAGACTCAAATTAAATCTTATGTGTCAACGCTTGGCCACATTTTACAAGAGCTCTTGAGGATATGCTGTTGCAGCTTAAATGGAAAGTCATGTCCTATCCAGTGTTCTTACCAAACATCAGGTGCAGTCAGGTAGTTTCACCGTGCTTGAAAAGTGTAAATACATAGTACATATATATGTCATCAATATATATTTAATTTTCGTCAATAAATTCCTTGTTAAAATGCGAAGACATAATAATGCAAAGAGCTTATATTTTATAATATATCAAATTTTTATTGCTAAAACTATTATGCATATTTGACTGACGGAACAGTAATATATAGAGTGTCAAAATATAGGCAAACTTTAATATCAATCAAAATAATATATAAACCTTTCACCATATGTTTATCAACGTGGCACACTCATAATTCAATAACTGACAGTCAATGGATACGGAAGCCTAAACAGGGTCGTATAAATCCCAATTCAAGCAATAATTTTTTTCTCTCGGTCGGTGGCCACACCGAAGGCAGGAACCAGAAGTGATAGATGGTTACCCGATGACCACACAATTATTGGCCTTTCTTCGTGGTCTTTTTTTAAAGATATTTATATGACACGTTCCGGTCCAAATTCTATACCATAAATAACCCATTTTAAATATACCGCCCAATGAGGTTCGATTCTGTTAAACATCATCATTATTTTTTAATATAGTCGACAATAAATTCAACCTTTTTATTTATGCGATATCGGAACGGGCCTATTCATTTGTCTAATTTATTGGTTTATAAATACGTCAACAATTAATTATATCATTAAATATTGAGGAGAATTATTATTGGACATTGGAATTAATTCATGGCGTTTTACCAAAGATGACATAAGGACGGCATATCTGTTGTCCTCCACAACAATTTATTGAACGCGAAATAACTATTCTAAGGCTTTAATTTCTGTAAATTGTATCTAAATTTTCTAATTTCTAAATTTTATTATTAACTACTAACAATAAAAGTATTGAGAATATTAACAAAGGTCGAAATTAGCTCACTTAGCTTATTATTGATTTTTAAGAAGTTTAAAGTTCTGATATTATTTATGAACTTAAATCGTACATTGAACGAAATATGGCTGAAATGCTTAAATTGATGGGACAAAATATTTTTTCAGCACGACAACTGTCGTCCATCAGTCACAAAATAGTTTGAAATATTAAAATTGGATGTACGACTCCATCTGCTGAACATTAGAAATTTTGCACAATCTGACAATGACTTGTTGCAAACGCAGTACATAACCTATAGAAGTTTAAATCTTTCGAAATTGACAACGTGGGTTCGTTTCTTGTCCAAAAGACTAGAAAAGCTTTTAATACATTCTCATGCTTTCATGTGTGAATGAAGTGTAATTAACCTAAAGGCAAGCTAAATAACACTGTTGATAACTCCAAAGTAATATTTTAGGCATTACTTGTTTTCCATATTGTGTATATGAATATTGTCTCTAAACATTTTGTTCTTTTTTAGCTACTAAATAATATAGAATTATATTTAATATAATACGACAGGTTTAGTTGTATAAGTTTGCATGAAGTCAGTACTTGTTTCTACAGGATCAACGAGATAGAAGAAAATGGGCTTCTAACTGAAATTACTGACACGCTGTTAACTATTGAATATATATTTTCAAAATATAAAGAAGAATATTAATTCGGTTAAAGCCTTCTGTAGGTGTCAATCAAATTCCATCATAGGTTGTCAAAGATCTGGTTTCTTGCACATCAGATAAAGACATGTGCTATACTTCATCAGGTTAAGGGTAAGTGACACATATTTGATTGAACAATGTGATTTTATCAAATTTTTATAACCTGGTATGTGTGTTATGCCAACCAGAAATTTCAAACATCTTAAAGAATACTTACATACACACAATCTATGGGCCAAATGTTGTCACTGAAGTTAAGTAAAGTATTTTAATCTAAGCGATAATCTAGTTTAAGAATTCACAGGCGAAAATGATGTGTTGGCACATCACAAAAGGTTGTCTAGGCACTTATGTTATAAAGTACTTGATGAAATATTGTAGTTGTATAGGCTTATAATATTGTAATAACAAACTAATGATCAGACAGCTGTCAAATTTATACGGGCATCTTTTGAGGGTTAGGGCTAACTAAAAAACATATGGATTTACTTCTAGTAGCGCCATCGATGTGTCAGGCCGGGACTTTTCAATTGACCTGTAATGAAAACTATCTCAAGAATTAACATTTTTTAAATTGCATTTAATTAAATTTAATTTCTATTAACTTCCAATAACCAGCAAAGTGCCAATCAATGTAAATTACTACGTTACTGAACATTATAACAAAGTATCATATGTAATCAATAACAAAGTATATCAAGAGCATCAACTATAAGTATACGTGATTTTTCTGTACTTTTATATTATAAACATAAGTATGGAATAATAAATCAAGTAATACATGTTTCTATATTAAAATAGATTATATATGAATACAAACAGCATTCTATGTCTTTTTAAATAGAATAAAATTAGAAAAAAAATTTCTGACTGTTAAACGAATTTACAACTTTCGACACATATTGCCACATATGGATGACGTGAGTTCATTGCTGTTTTGTATAGACTACAGATTGTTCTTTCTGATTGATAATAATCTAGTATGGTCAGCGTGGTCATTCGAATCGATATAACTGTGCAGTGTTATAATATAAAAATATTATTATTTTGACTAGTGTTGGGAACTATCGACTGAAATGTTTTTTTACTATCGACTGTTTCAGTCGCTATTTTTGGTTCGACTGATTTTCATACTTTTTACCACTGACTGTTTCAGTTGATTGTTTTCAGTCGCTATATTCGACTGATTTTGTTACCATTTCCTATCGATTGTTCCAGTCGTACTTTTAGTTACTATTTTAGGTTCTACTAGTTTCATTCGACTGATTTTTAAGGCCCTGGCTCCGTCGTCCTAGCCGCGACCTTGACAAAAATGTACCCAATTTATGCTTACATAGATTTATATCTAGCATTAAGATCATAATTCTCTCTCTTGTTTGTGAGTAATCACAAAACATAAATTAAAAATAGCCGCATTCGTATTTAAGTAACTGGTATTTGTACTGTATTTACAATTTCTTCGTATTTTGTTTCATAAATTAACATATCAATATTTAATACGTATGTAAGTATAGTATATTTTTCTGTTTGTGATATATCATGACCTGATGATATTTTAATGATATTTTTCAAGATTGTTAATGTAATAGGGTAAAAATATTAAAATTGTGAATGATAAACAGTAATATAATGTTGGCTGTTTTTATGGAAATAATAATTAATATTTGGATTACTCTCTCGATTTTTGTTAAAAAATATTTACGTTGAAAAATAAATTTAAGCCTTTATTCAGTTTTTTATTTTTAATTGTCATGGGTTAGTTTTTCCTATGATTAGGTATATATTTAATTTTTATATAGTTTTTATGGTTATTGTATATTTTTAGTTTTTAGGTTTTGTTCAAGTTCTATTGTGTATATTTAATATGGTATAATTCTACTTCGTTTAAAATTAAATTGTTATTATAATAATATTCAGTAATTATTTTTTTCCTTTTCTTTTTTAAAGTTAGTTCGTGAAGGAATTTATATATCTTCATCTCGCTTATACTACCGTTGGAAAATATAAGCACATATAAAAACTGCCCCAAGCAATTATCTCCGTCCTTTCTACTCTCACAATTTATACAGAAAATAATTCGTACATCTTGGTCTGACATCATGAATTGGAAAAAGCAGTCGAACAGTGCATTTTACTAGTTTTTTGACTATAGACTGTTTCGACTGTTTTGCGACTATCGACTGCTTCGACTGTTTTCAGTCGATAGTTCCCAATGCTAATTTTGACCATTAATCTACGCAAATATCTCCAAAATTCAATCATATCATATTTTGTATGTTTTCATTTTTGTCTTATTTGTAAGTTATAGAAATGTGGCGTCAAAAAATATAATTCAAAATTTTACTATTATCCCAGGATGTTTCCGAGAAAACCTACGATTTTCTTTTCGCTGTTGCCAGTATCGTATCGTGAAATAAAAACCGGTCCGGATCCATTCGGCCTTTTCTTGCCGAATCTTATTGATGTAACAAGGACGAGGATGCAACCGAGGAGGGCAAAAAAACGGCGCTTTGTCGTAGAGTGACGCGTTCGGATCATTTTTCAAATCGTTTTCAGACGAGTCGGATGTTGCGATTGCCTGGATGCGGGTCCGGGCTCCTCGCGGACGTGGAGAACGAACCGGCAAAGATCCCTCCCCCCTTTTGTCCGAGGAAAAGCGACGGGTAGAAAAAATCGGCCGCTTTTTTCGGGGCCCCGGATTGTTGCCGTACTTTAGATTGTTGTTTGTCGTATATCTGGGACTTTTTGCGGCTTCTTCCCGCTTGTTTCGCTCTTTTTATTCTCGTGATAAAATTTCGAAAAACACAGTGGTAGGTGTACCGACATCCTTTTGATCAAAAATTGTTTTACTCTCATATTTAATTAATTTTTTGAACATTTTTATAATCCTATTTAGATTATTATTTATTTTGCCAAACAATATTTGTTGTGTGTCAAACAAGCGAGTTCGCTATTTAAAGTTGGTTCTTTATCACTTTCATCAATAATCTAGTAAATTCGTTAGTCTAGTTAGTTTAATCTAGTCTCATCCAAGCTGGTTACTGAAGTAAATGAGTTGTAAAAGTGTCTATATTAAGGACACCCTTATATTATCAAATATAGAAGCTCTGTAAACAATCATGTTTTTTAAATATAAATAAAGAAATGCCTGATCAGATATTTAGTGAAAGAAATACTATTTATTTTGTGAGATTTTTCATAATTTAACAGGTCAATTGAAAAGTCATCGGTCTCACACATAGATGACGCTACTAGAACTACAACCATTTTTTAGTTTGCCCTAACCCTCAAAAGATGCGCGTATAAATTTGACAGCAGTTTTTGAATTAAAGCCTTTTGATTGAAGCATTTTGTTATTGTGAAAAAAATGGATAAAACGAAATTTCGCGTGTTGATAAAATATTGCTTTTTGAAGCGAAAAATACAATTGAAGTAAAAACTTGACTTGATGCCGAGTTTCCAAACACTGCCCCAGGAATATCAACCATCAGGGATTGTATGTTAAGTTTAGACGTGGTCAAATGAGCACCGAAACCCGTGAACGCAGTGGACGCCCAAAAGACGACCGACGAAAACATTCAAAAAATCCACAAAATTACTTTAAATGACAGTAAATTGAAATTGAATGAAATAGCAGACACTCCAAAGATATCAACTGAGCGTGTACATCATATCATTCAAGAATATTAGGGTATGAGAAAGCTCTGTGCAAAGTTCCACGCGTGCTCACTTTTGAATAAAAACAACGACGAGTTGATGATTCGGAGCGGTGTTTGAAGATGATCAAGCCAAATAAACCGTTTGTGTCGATATGTGGCTTTGGAGGAAACATGGCTCCATCATTTCACTCCGAAGTCTAATCGACAGTCATCCGAGTGGAATGCCCACGATGAACCGCTCCAAACCGTGGGAAAGCGCAACGGCTAGCTGTGTTTTGGGATGCGCATGGAATAATTTTCATTGACTACCTTGTAAGGGAAGGACGATTACAGCGACTGTTACATAGGGTTATTGGACCGTTTGAAGGAAAGGAAAGGAAAGTCTATGAAAACGATAGTGAAAATCCATGAATTGAGCTTTGAATTGCTTCTTCATTCACCGTATTCTCCAGGTCTGATACACAGCGACTAATTCCTTTTCACAGATCTCAACAGAATGCTCACTGGGGAGAAATTTTCGTCGAATGAAGAGGTAATCGCCGAAGCTGAGGCTTATTTTGAAGCAAAGGACAAATCGTAGTACAAAAATGGCATCGGAAAGTTGGAGAATAGTTGTAATCAGTGTATCACCCTTGAAAGGAGTTATGTTGAATGAAGAAACAATTTTGGCAAAAAATTTGTTTTACTATGGCAGGCCGGGGACTTTTCAATTGGCCTGTTAGAATCCTATTTAGATTATTATTATCGGATCGTTTTTGGGATAACTTTACTTGGATAACTGTGAATTTTTGTAGACAAGTATCATGTATAAATAATACGTTTGTGCAAAACACCTTACACTATTCAACCTATCTTATTTAAAATTAATTTACATTTCCTGTCCTACAAAACGTTGCCGATAGGTAACAATAGAAAGAGTATAATATCATATTATAAAAAATATTATATGACAGATTGTTAATTTAAGTATGACCCTGAGAACTAACTTGGGTTTGATTATACGGAAGTATAAAATAATGTTGTCTGTTGTATTTTTGTCGAGAAAAATAAAACGGTTTTACTATAAAACAAAACAAATTAAAATATATATCCTTCCTTGTCCCTGTCCCTCTCTCTCCCTGTCTCGCTCCTGCTCATACACTCTCACTCGAAAATATCAACCAATTTAGTAAATGCTTCCTCGAAGTGGCACCTTTAAAAGCGGCAGCGCTTGAGCGACAGCCTGTCAGCCGAAATGGAAAGACGAAAGAGTTTTAAGGAGTTGGCAGAAGTTTGAGCGTAGCGCGATCCGTGGATAAACATCGACGGGGTTTCCTGATGGGCTGGGGAGGCGTAGCGATGGGGTACATCACCCTGTATCGAAGGAATATTTCAGTTTCATATTTTATTGATTTTATGAGCGGTTTCGTCCTTTTTACGGGAGGCTGTAGGTGAGAAACTTAATTGTTACATTTATCTGGGTCACAATAATATTTATTATTACCCGGTGATATATTCCATTGGTTTGTGTTGAGTAAGAACTATATGATCAATATTATATGAATTGGCAGAAAAATAAATTTGTCTTTAATTGTTTCCTTCTTTCTCAATATATTACATCAATCAGAGGGAGATTAAATTGCGTTTTATAAATTACTTATTAATATAATAACATAATACTTTTCGAAAAGCAATAATTCGGAGTGACCCCCTATAAAGCTTTGCTGGGAACTATCGACTGCAAACGACTATTGACTGTTTCAGTCGCTATTTTTGGATCGACTGATTTTGTTACTATTTACTATCGACTATTTCAGTCGTGTACTTTTAGTTATTATTTTTGGTTCAACTAGTTTCATTCGACTGATTTTTAACGTTCTGGCTGTATTGTCCTAGCCGCGACCTTGACAAAAATGTACCCAATTTATGCTTACATCGATTTATATGTAATATATATAGTTTTATGATTTTTTGGTAGTTTGCTTGCAAATAACAATATATTGTATATTAATATAGCAGCATTTTGGAACGATATTTTTCAAGATTGTCAATGTAATAGAGTAACAAAATTAAAATTGTGAATGATAAATAGTAAAATACTTGTGACTGTTTTTATGGCAATAATAGGTAATATTTCGATTACTCTCTCGATTTTTGTTAAAAAATATTTCCATTTAATAGCAAATAGAGCATTTAGTTTATTTAAAAAAGCTCTAGTAGTTATTGTGCGATCATTTTTAATGATGTCATGAATTAGTATTTTTTCTATGATTATTTGTATGTTTAATTTATTAGTATTTATGGTTATTGTACATCTTTAGTTTTAAGGCTTTGTGTAAGTTCTGTTCTATTGTCTATATTTATTATAGTATATTATTTAAAAATAGCAATTAACTTTTTAGAATAGGATAAAACATTTGTGGGGTACATTCCATTCCGTAGAAAAATTCTATTTCTTTTTGCAAATCCACAGAACATTCCAATATAAAAGTAATTCTACTTCGTTTAAAATTAAATGATCAATTGCATGTTAATAGTATGTAGTAATTATTTTTTCCTGTTTTTTTTTAAATTAATACAAATTCATTACATCTCCGTCTCGCTTATACTACCGTTGGAAAATATAAGCACATATAAAATTAACCGCTCCAAGTAGCTATCGCCGTCCTTTCCTCTCTCACAATTTATACAGGAAAGGGTTCGTACATCTTCCTCTGACATCACGAATTAAAAAAAAGCAGTCGAACCGTACATTTGACTGAAAATAATAATTACTGTTTTCAGTGGCTAGTTTTTTGAGGTTCTAATGTGTGATTGTTCAGTTCAGTGTTTTATGTTGTGTTCACTCAATCATTAAATCGTCAGTAATTCACTAAATTTGACAATCTATGATTTCGGGATAATTTTAGAACAGTTACGAGGAGAAAGTTTTGAAATCTTTGTTTGCCTTATAACTCTTGTGTTTGGAAATGTTAAAACCAAAAATTTTAATAAAAGGAAGCTCCTATAATGGATTATAGCAAATATTATGTGTGTAGTAAATATTATGAAATGCATAACATTGACCATTTAACCTGAGTAATAATACGAACCTTATCTTTATTGATGAGATCATTAATCATATTCGGGTTCCACATGAATTAACAATGATAAATTTAATAAATCGAATTTACAGCCCTTAGCGAGCAGGACAAAAATTGAAAGAGGTTGACTGAGAAGTGTTGATGCATGTACTGTAGCGCTCGAATCATATTCTGTCGTACTACTATCGAATTCAGTATTTGTCGCAGATTCTTAATGATTAAAAGTTAACTCCAAAAGAAATTTCGAATCTTCTTGGTTTAGTTTTCGGCCAGAAATTTCAAAAGTGATGGATTTATGATTTTACAAAGAAAATGGTCAAAGGTCATAGATGCGAACGGTACATATGTTAATCGTTAGTGGAGAAAACCAACATTATCTCTTCACCAATCTATTATTTGCAATGTCTAATAGAACGCTAATTTAAAATGGCCATGTTTAGTATAAGCGTTTGGTTACGATTGTATATTTATAAATGATGGTTTACTATAAAATTAACAATGATCAAGAACATTTAACGGGATTTAAAAATAGAGTATCGTAACGCTGGCGCTTCTCAGGTGGCTTCATAATTAATTAACTGCCATTCTATTGCATGCCATATGCTTGATATACTAATGATATCTTAAATAGAATAAATCCTTAAGCACACCTTTATATTGGGACGACATAATGCATATGTGAATCAAAACTAAGGTTATTTTTATAAATCACATAATAAAAAGTAACGCTTAATATTAAAATTTGATATTTCATTTATCAAAATATATAACTCTGCTACTATTGAAAAATGGAACCAGATCTAGAAAAGAAGAATTTATCTTGGAAAATGTTACTTAAGAATATCTCTTCTGATTTTACTTGGGAGCTAAGCCTAAACTGCTTTATCTCCATATTTTTTTTATTTAGATCCTTATATCTAGGACATTATCTTTTATCGTTTTATTATCATTTATCCATCAAATATTAAGTATGTGCTATATGTATTTCTTATATTAGATGTATTTCAGTATAACAATTTTCAACAATATTTAGCATAACAAGTTCTTGGAGTTGCATACCATGTATTGCTTAATTCATGTTATAAGAAAAAGTATTACATGTTTATCCGGGAATTACGGTCCACCGCTATCTAAAACTAAAGTCCATCTTTCGGGCAATATGCTAATTTTGTTAATAAAATCTCGTTCTTTTACCAAACCAAACCAATCCCAAGGCTTCCATTTTTTCACCTTTTAATATTCATTTCATCCATAAACTATTGAACTCCTTAATGGTTAACAAGCCATTTGACAACAATTTTTAACAAATCTCTAACGGGCCATTTTTTTGGCCTGGAACCGGGTAGGGGAATCCTGTTACGTATACCTGGTCGGGAGACACGCAGGAATAAGCGAGTTGGACTGGTTATGTGGAGACTGCCTCTGGGCTACCTACTAAACCGCACCCTATCAGCTGATCCAATGACCCTAATTGATACTTCTTACTGTTAGTAAGGAGGGTGCCCGTAACCGGTAACACCGTTAAGAGGCACAAGGGCCAGGCAAGGACGTGGCGTCGTTATCAGACCACGCAGCTTGCGGTATATGAGTTGATTGCTCGCCGGAGAAGGTCGAGACAATTTGGAGTTAGAGCACCACGGAGTAGTGTCGGCTGTGATAGAATAAGGCTACGAAGAGCCGAATGAGTTATTGGCCAGCTCAATAATACATCTATTGTCCGAGAGACGAAGAGTGGAGAAATATCTCGAGTAAACCTCGGATATAAAATGGTGAACTTGGGGGACGTCTGTTTCTCTATGAATTTGATTGTTCTTGACGAACCAGAGGGCTTTGATTATTCTCCTGAGAATTTTGTTTGAAAGACTTGGAGACGTTCCACGTGGCTAGGTGAGACGTATTTTAGATAGACACTGGAGCCGTATAGAACGACTGATCGAACCAGCATCTTGTACAGGAGATATTTTATAGAGAGAGGAAGCCTGCTGGGTCGGTTGATAAGCGGGAACAGCAAATTAACAATACCTTGACCTTTATGGAGGGACTTTTGAATTTGGGAATTCCACCTAAATTTGCGATCGAAGACAAGACCGAGACAGGTGACTTCTTCTGACCATGGGATTTCGGCGTTCTCGATTTTAAGACACGAAATGCTTGGTGCAAAGTGCATCTTGTGGAAGAAGATGGCCTGGGTTTTCTGCGGGTTGACCTGCAACCTCCAGAAATGTAATCACTGGACCGTCTCATCGAGTTGTTTTTGGGGCTGCTTCGGATGTGCGATGCTACTCTTGAAGAAGCAAAGTAAGCAATGTCATCTGCATAAAAAGCTGCTTCAACTTGTGATTTCCTAGGGATATCTGAAAGAAAAATATTATGTAGAGCGGGTGCCAGGGGGAGCCTTGTAGAACTCCTGCGTCGATGGTTTTCCGTCTAGAGAGAATATCTTTAATCTTCACCTAGAACGATCATCCTGACAGAAATGATTTGATAAGAGCTATTAGATCATCAGGTAGACCTAATCGGATGCATTTCGTCACTAAGCTTTCGTGCCAAACCTTGTCAAAGGCTTTGGTTAGGTCCAAGAAGTCCGCTCCAAGTCTTTCACGTCGGTTAAAAGCACAGTTGATTTTTGCGGCCAGCTGATGGGCCTGATGAACGGCTAAGTGTTTGGCGCGCAACCCGAATTGCTTCTCTGGAGTGATATTGTTTATCTTCGAAAAGTCATTAAGAGCACAAAGAATTGGTTTTTCAGCAAGTTTGGAAACTCTAACAGGCCAGCAAGTCTATGGGGAACTTGGTAACATGAATATGTTCTTTTATCAATTTACACATCAGCTTATGTCTCTATTATAAATCTACGTGCTACAAAATACCAAGAATTGGCACAAAAATAGTGATGTTTATACACTTAGTTGTACGTGACGCTGTGTCTAATTCCCAAAGGTAATAATGAGGATTTGTGGACAAATATATATATTATCTTGTATTAAGGTCGAAAATAATTAAGAATCTCCATCTATATGAATCGTAATAAAAAAATGTCAGATAATCTTCTAAAGTTAGTAGTTAGGATAATAATATTCGAAGGTTTTATATAACATTTTCGTTTCTAATAAAAACTGATTTCCATGTCCTTTTCATTTCGTTTATATCAATCAATCAGCATAATAATATTAATAACATCTCAGTTATCAGCATATATTCTTAACCTGGCTTGTAACCGAAAATAAAATTTTTTCAAACTGAAATATACAAACAATTAATATGATGTCTTGTTTGGTAATTCTAATAATTTTAAATTAGTTTTAGTTTCATCACATTTTTTCTAATATTTAATATATTTTCCGAGTTTTTGGGAGGATGTATTAATGATTTTGTTAAAATAATTTGTTTGACAGAAAGTCATAGTATAAGGTAGTAACTAATTGTATCAAAGTTTAATAATTAATTGTAGAAAATAATTTCATGCCAACCCATTTCGTGTAATGTAATATTTTTATATCTAGCTGATATCTAATGGAACTATGAGCAAAAACACGCGATTCGCTATGCAACTTTCGGTTATTGTTATGATATTTTTCATATCCTACAACATCTGAGGCTGAATTTCTTCAATTTCGTGACGAATATTGTCTTAAGGATGCTGAATCGCTTCCGGCTTATTCACATAAACATTTGATTTTAAAAAACCCCATAAGAAAATGTCCGGTGCTGTTAAATCCGGAGATCTGGCTGGTCATGTTAAATCACTACTTAGTTTGATAATTCCTGTAATTTTAAGTTAGTTTTAGTTTCATCACAGTTTTTCTATTATTTGATGTATTTTCCGAGTTTTCGGGAGGATGTTTTAATGATTTTGTTAAAATAATTTGTTTGAAAGAATGTAAAAAATAATTTCATGCCAAACCATTTCGTGTAATGTAATATTTTTATATCTAGCTAATATCTAATTGAACTATGAGCAAGAAGACATTAAGAAAGAATCTTGACCATCTTCTTCATGAACAACAAAAAAAAGCTTAAAATACACCTTTAAACCTAGTGGTTATGATAATAGTGGTCAAACATAATTTTTTTCTAGGAATATATTTTGGTTTCCAACAAAAACAGGTTCCCATGGTACCATTTTAATCGTTTCCACCGACCAATCGCTTAATTGTGTCAGAATGCGGACCGGCTATTTTCCTCCATGGTCGATTTATATATCAGATAGGGTATGATCGGCGTTTGCGCGCCAATCAGAATCCATCTGGAACCATGCACGAACCGTTATTAGGGGCCATTACCTTTTATTGCAGTTGGAAATTATAGACTGGCGACGGCACGAAAGAAAAACACGAAGAGTTATCGCGTTACCGCCGAGACGGAGCGGGAATATGGAGTGAGTCACAATGGCGACTGTTTCTTGTTGATATTGAATGCCTTTATTTAAGTATTTTTACAGGAAGCGTGGCATATGTTTTTGTGTTAAATATTATGCTAGAATATTATTTACCATAATTCTTCTAAAATAAACTAAAAGTTGACGAAAAATGGATGGTTTTAAAAGCGTTTATATGTAGAACGTGTCGCAAAAGTCCCGCTACTATTTTTAATGCCTGTACATTTGCTCAAAGAAAAGATAAGTAAGTTTGGTTTTCACAACAAGTTTATTTGGTCTTTACGTTTTTTTTTTTCGTTATAACTGAAAAATTATATCGGCTAAATGGAGGCCGTGATTCGCTATGCAATTTTCGGCTATTTTTTTGAGGCTCAATTTCTTCAATTTCGTAACAAATATTGCACTAAATATGCTGAATCGTTTGGGGCTTATTCACATAAACTCTTTATTTTAAAAAAAATCCATAAGAAAAAGTCTGGTGCTGTTAAATTAGGAGATCTGGCTGAGCATGCTAAATCGTCACTTCGCGAAATTAGTCACCGTGGAAGAACGTCATTCAATAATTGGATTGTTGAACGAGTGTGCTGTGGCCCCGTCTCACTGAAACATGTCCTCTAGTCCTTGCTTTTTCATATCCGGGACAATCATATTTCGAATCATGTCTTGGTACCGTTCAGCAGTAACACTAAATGCAACACCTAGGTTACTTTCAAAACAATAGGATCCAATGATGTTCCCATGAATACCACATCATATAGTTGTTTTTAGTGGATTCAATCATGTTTCATGAATTAATTAAGGATTCTGTGTTCTCCAAAACCGACTGTTCTGTTTATTGACGTGGCCACTGAGAAGAAAATGGGCTTCATCGCTCATTATCAATTTAGACGAAAAATCTTCAATTTCACCAGATAGCCTTAGAATTGCATTAGTGTACTAAACTCGTTGATCAGGAACATTTTCAAATCGCTTTTCAAAATTCGTCTTAATCTGCGTGCAGAAATGTGTAACTGAGAACGACGACACCGAATTGATGTTTCTGGAGACTGTGAAATACTATCGTGCTTCAAAGTTACATTTTCAGCGTTACGAGACGTCCGTTGTCTTCCAGAACGAGGCCTGTCTGCTGTCGTACCGTACTGCTGAAAATTCGCATGTAAACCACAATTTATGGTTTTGTGAGGCAATGGAAGATTAGGATATTTTTGAGGTAATTTCCCCTGAGTGGCAATAATAGAACGATTATTTCAATAAATAATATCAAAATTTCTGCTCGTTCTTGTTGCGTATATTTATCCATAATACAATTCGGACGTCTATATAACACAATGATTAAAGCGTAACTGAGCTAAACGTCACATAACCAACATGGCGCGCAATCAAAATGGTAGCGGGAATTTTACACCGCCTGTTATATCTGTTCCTGTTTTGTCTATTTAACATATCTTTATTATAATATTTATAATATTATAAAAAGTACATTTTCTCAAAGAAATGATAAGTATGTTTGGTTATCATAAAAAGTTTATTTGGCAAACATTTGTGGGAACATGTTCAAATCGCTTTTCAAAATTGGTCTTAATCTGCGTGCAGAAATGTGTAACTGAGAACGACGTCACCGAATTGATGTTTCTGGAGACTGTGAAATACTATTGTGCTTCAGAGCCACATTTTCAGCGTTACGAGACGTCCGTTGTCTTCCATGCCTGTCTGATTCGCTATGCAACTTTCAGTTATTATTAAGATATTTTTCATGACATCCTACAACATCTGAAGCTGAATTTTTTCAATTTCGTGACGAATATTGTCTTGCTGAAGACAATATTCATCACGTCTGAAGATGCTGACTCGTTTGCGGCTTATTCACATAAACATTTGATTTTAAAAAACCACATAAGAAAATGTCCGGTGCTGTTAAATCCGGAGATCTGGCTGGTCATGTTAAATCACCACTTAGTTTGGTAATTCCAGTAACACATCACAGTTTTTCTATTATTTGATGTATTTTCCGAGTTTTTGGGTGGACGTATTTATGATTTGGCTAAAATAATTTGTTTGAAAGAAAGTCATAGTACAAGATAGCAAGTAAATGTATCAAAGTTTAATAATTAATTGTAAAAAATAAATTCATGCCAACCCATTTCGTGTAATGTAATAAGAACGAGGCCGGTCTACTGTCGTACCGTACTATCGAAACTTCGCGTGTAAACGATAAATTGTGGTTTTGTGAGGCACTCGACGATTAGGATATTTTTTCCGCTGAGTGGCAATTATTTCAATAAACAGTATCACTATTTCTGCTCGTTCTTGTTGCGTATATTTATCCATAATACAGTTTGGACGTCTAAATAACACAGTGGTTAAAGCGAAAGTAAGCTAAACGTCACATAACCAACATGGAGCGCAATGAAATTGGTAGCGGGTCTTTTGCCGCACCTGTTATATCTAGTCCTATTTTGTCTATTTAACATAACTTTATTATAATATTTATAATATGATACAAAGGGTTGAGCTTAAATTTGGATTTGCATGCTTTTTTAGGTTTTAATTTCATGTCGTGTGTAATAACGGTATTGATATCTATTCTGTAAATATCTTGAAGTATTCTTACAATTTTGTTATTTACACCTTTTTCTTCTAATATAGCCGCAGCAATAAATGCTTCTTACTCTCTCAAATGACTTTACAAATTCTAGGTACATCTCTTTTCTTTGGGATAAAATTTTTCTGTTATTTCTTTTACTTGAAATATGTGATCTTAAGTTTTAATAAAAGCCAACATGTTGCCATGTTTGATATATGTAATAAAACTGGAAAACATAATATATCTGATAAAAACAGCATAATATTAATATCTCGGTGAAAGTTAATATAGTGACTATAAACGTACAAAAGCAATGCTAATAGGAAGACGTAAGTATTAAATGAGACCTACTTGTCTTATTGTTATCTATCCGTCGAAGTAAAAGAATACGTCTTAAGCAAAGCACGTTGGTGTCGACAAAGCGCGCGGCACCCATTCCAACGTTAAAAACCTACATTCGGCGTACAAAAGGCACCCTCAATTTATAATAAGGGGCGGCGGGGACGACGATACGCCGCCCCATGTAAACAACAATGCATCGTCGTTCCATCGAGCCGGTCTCGCGACATGCGAACGGTCGGCAAGCGAGGGGTGGAGTGAAGGGACGGCAGACGACGGCAGCCTTTATCATTTTCATAAAGACGATTTTTCTTGGCTTTTTGTAGACGCGCGACCGGCCTGATTCCACTTTCCGGCAGACGATGGCGACGGATTCGGTCGGATTTTAGCCCGGAATTTGGCTACAGTGAGATTCCTCGTTGTTCTTCAATTTTATTTTTCATTATTCATATTTATAAGACATTATTTTAAGCATATTATTGTAATATTATGTTGAAAACAACCATATTTTTGATTTTGTAAGAAGCTAATAAACATTGGTTAGGGAATGATTGCGCTGCGTACACTACTGTTCATAGATGGAGAAACTTCTAAATAACATAAATTTGTAATATATTAAAACTGTTAAGAACCTTTTTTTTGTAAATAAAATCAATTAATATTAGCTATATTATCATGAAATATATAACATTTTACTGGAAGTCATAAGAATGATTACGATTATTGAAGAAGTTATTTGAAATAAAGCAATACTTGTTTGAAGTTTTATTGAGTTAAGTTTATTTCATTTCCGCCTTTATGTTTAAAGATTTTATAGACCAATTTCACAGTATCAGTAATTCATTAATCATCCAGTAATTTTCAAAATATATATAATTACAGATATTATTGAAAAAGCGTACAAAGAGAAAAAAGTTTTTCTGCTATATTCTTGGATGTTGTACAAGCCTGCGATAAATTCTTAAATGTTGCCGAAGCAATACGTTATACTTTTAAACTCCTACATCTCATCCGGGTTGTTTTAAGTTATAAAACAAGAAGACTATTCATTAATAAAAGAAACAAAATCAGATGTATCGTAAGGCAGTGTTTTGACAAATCATGAGGAAGAAACAATCAAGTACCTTGGAGTGAATCTTAAAGCAAAATTTTAAGTTGGAAAGGGCATATCAACACGAAAATAAAATAACTTAAATTAAAATATAAAAAATTATTATTTATTTTTACATAATAAGATACCGTTATAAGAGCCCATGGAAAAAACTAAAGTTGGACTAAATTGTGTAATCCTATGTAGTTGTATAAAGAGATACACTAAATGGTAAAAATACTGAACATTATTAGATGATAAGTAAGGGCTAGTAGGTCTTCCTAAGTCACTACCTAGTTTTCGGTTATTGTAGATATGAATTTACGTCGTTCATTAATAAGCACAGGATTTGGGGTACTTAATGTGAATTAAATTAATATTAACTAATTATAATTACATTTACAGTAAAAGAAATATTTTAATCTAATTTTTGCTACTGATTTTTTACAAATATTAAAATTAATTGTAAATTAATGTAAAATGATAAGTTGTATTGAATGCACACCCTACGGCAGTGCAGAATAATGGAAAATGAGGGAACCCCAACAAGTAATATTTGCTCTATAACTATCAACCACGACACTGGTAAACACCTAAAATTGTA
Source organism: Rhynchophorus ferrugineus (assembly GCF_030347505.1). Taxonomy (NCBI): domain Eukaryota; kingdom Metazoa; phylum Arthropoda; class Insecta; order Coleoptera; family Curculionidae; genus Rhynchophorus; species Rhynchophorus ferrugineus. Next base: position 78,928,692 of record NW_027472580.1, on the reverse strand, counting down.
AAATAAAACAGTTATAACACTTATAAATGTGGGGAAAATGCCTTATTATGATACGATAGCAGTTATAAAATATATTCGTATGAATGCTTTATATAAGAAAGCCATGATAATTAAGAATAGCTCCAATTCAAATAGTATCAAGTTTTATACTGATGTAATGAACTAATAGAAATACAGTTAATAATCTTATTTCAAAGTTTGCGACACCAAAATATGATAAAAGATCTGTTCAAGAATGTGTTCTATAGATAAGTAAACATTGCAAACGTATTAAACCCACATCATGCATCCACGTGATGACATGAGTAATGACTGATGGATGCTATAGAGGAAAAGTAAGTCATTTGAAGAATGTTACAACAAAAATAAAACACAGTAGTTGATTAGACAAGCGTGGATCAAGCGACCCTTATTGAAAATTTGAAATATTTTAGATAAAATTTATATATTAAATATGTCTAAATTTATTAATAAGTTCTGTATAAATTATAAATTCCCAGATTTTATAGCTTAAATGGTTTAAGTCAGCTTTGTTTAGAAATACAATCTTACATACTTGGTAGCTAGAGAAGTATTTTCTTTTGACTTATAAATCACACATTGCAAAGTTTTGTAAGTAAGAATAATATTTCGTAATTATGGTTGTGCTTTCAGATGATCTAGAGACAAAAGATCTGTTAAAAAATGTGTTCTATAGATAAGTAAACATTGCAAACGTATTAAACCCACATCATGCATCCATGTAATGACATGAGTAATGATTGATGGTTGCTATAGATGTAAAGTATATAAGTCATTTGAAAAATGTTACAACAAAAACAAAATACAGTAGTTGATTAGACAAGCGTCACTTATTGAAAATTTGAAATATTTTAGATAAAATTTATATATTAGATATGTCTAAATGTATTAATAAGTTCTGTATAACTTATCAATTCCCAGATTTTATAGCTTAAATGGTTTAAGTTAGCTTTGTTTAGAAATACAATCTTACATATATACAAAGTTTTGTAAGTAAGGATAATATTTCGTATTTATGGTTTAGTTTGGAAGCTTTAAAAATGCAACTGACATATTATTCTTATTTTAATGTTTTCTTAATTCTTACAAATCTCAGTTACTGTAAGATTTAAATCGAAATTATTATATTTAGAGAAAAACTTGGGTACGACTTCCTAGGCGACGTCGATTAAAGTAAAATTTTTAGTGACAATATTCATTTTTCACAGCTCAGAAGTAGCTGATTTACTTTGTGTGGTAAGAATCGACAAGAAATATTTGGGGGATATTTTAGTCACAAAATAAAACCAGCTGAAATTATGAACTTTTTAATATATAAATACTTTTCTAAAAGTATTACTATTTCATTTATATATGAGTACAATGCATAATTATTGAGCGGTTACTAAACTATTATAACAATTCATATCTAAAAAAGTTCGCCAGCTATTCCTCTCTAGAAATATTTTCAAAATGGGAGTTATAACCATATCATTCTTTTTCAATTCACTCAACAATTAGGAGGATATTCTATAATATTAGATGGTCTCTTAAAGATCCTTTATGGGCAAAAATTTACTCTTCCTGCATTTTCCCTGTTGTAACAGCATCTATAGGATTGATATCTGTTAAAGGATGTCGATTCCATAAGCGTGTTTCAATCTTGTTCATATTTAATAAACCACAGCTAATGAGAGTGCGATATCCGATCCTCTTAATAAAAAAACACCAAAATATTTATACATTCGTTATTCATTTAATGTAACTAATAAATTAACAATAACGATAAATACACATTTTTGTCAAAAAATTTATATTAAAGGCTACTATTTTTATTAATTAACAACAAAATTTATTATTATTTTGTAGTATATTTAGTGTATTAAATTTATTCCGAAGATAAAATCTCTGAAACAATACTGGACTAGTTCTTTGTGTTTCTATTCGGAATTGTTCAAACTAAGCCGGCATTAAAATTCGTAGCGAGGTCGGTGGTACGCAAAGATGGTTGCATTTTTTTTTACTTTGGCCGCATATGAATGAGATTTTTTCAATTATATCGCGATTTGGGGCGGTCGCCAGTTGGCCGACGCGGTCAACGAATAAATCTACATTTCATTCCGGCTTCGATTAATATTCGAAGCCTCGGCTGACAAGAAACGCGGCTGCAACGCATCGACGGCTTTTTCCACCGGATTTGTTGTTTCTCCAGCGCCAGATTTCATCGATTCGAGTTTTTTCGGTCGACGAAAGATATCGTGCCGTATTTAGATCTAACGATACCATCGATTAGACTCAATTACTGATTAATTTTTAATCAAATTTAGTTATATTTCATATATAAGAGGTCAATTAAATACTACCATAATAAACACATTTTTTGGCAAAATTAGTTTATTTTTCTTCAACAAAATTCCCTTCAAGAGTGATACACTAATTATAGCGACCCTCCTGTCTTTCGATACCTTTTTTGTAGTACGATTTGTCCTGTGCCTCAAAATAGGCTTAGTAGGCTAGTTCGGCGATTACCTCTTCATTCGAGGAACATTTCTTCCCAGCGAGCATTCCTTTGAGATCTGAGAAAAGGTAGTAGTCGCTGGGGGCCAGATCTGGAGAAGACGGTGGACGAGGAACCAACTTGAAGCCCAATTTATGTATTTTTGCCATGGTTTTCACCGACTTGTGACACGATGCAGCAGGTGATGCAGCATTTCCCTTTTCTTCAGATGCGGCCATTCTTCGGCGATTTCGTCCTTCAAACGGTCCAAAAACGCTATATAATAGTCGTTGTTGATGGTTCTTCCTATTTCAAGGTGGTCAATGAAAGTTATTCCATGCGCATCCCAAATCCACGTTTTGGAGCGGGTTCATCGTGTGCAGTCCACTCCGATGACTGTCGATTGGATTTCGGAGTGAAACGACGGAGCCATGTTTCATCCATTGTCACATATCGATGCAAAAACTCGGGTTTATTAAGCTTGATTACCTTCAAACACTGCTCCGAATCATCAACTCGTCGTTGTTTTTGGTCAAAAGTGAGCTCGCGCGGCACCCACTTTGCACAGAGCTTTCTCATACCCAAATATTCAAATATTCATGAACGATATGATGTACACGTTCAGTTTACATCTTTAGAGCCGCTTTTCAATTATTATCAATTGACGGTCATTCAAAATCATTTTGTGGATTTTTTTAATGTTTTCACACTAACAATAACTACTTTACTCAAAATGCTATAATTCACAAACTAATGATCCGACAGGTGTCAAATATATACACGCATCTTTTGACGCTTAGGGCTAACTAAAAAAATAATTCTTGTAGTATTTTATTCTTTAATATTCAGTTCAACTCTCTAAAGACTACATTGCAAATGGGAGATCTGAAAAGAGAAACACACGAGCGATTTTCTCTTTTGGAGGTATAACAAATAATAATAAATAATATTGAAATTCATGATTTGTTGCTATGTTACGTCTAAACTACTTTTCTAGCACTTGCAAAAATCATTATGATTCTCAAATAAGGGAAAATGTCGGAAGACGTTTCCTCCTATCGCTCGATAAACCAGTAACCTGTGATATCTAAGATTTTTATAAAATATACATCAAGATCCTCACAAAAGTGACAGATCTCTTCGTTCTAGTTAGCTCTGTAGGATTTTTAAAACTTTTTCTTCAAGTTAAAAAGGAGATAAAAGTTATTTCTTATAGCATTTAATACTTGGCTAACAACACAAAAGAAGAAATACAAAATCTCTAACATCACTAAATATTAGTCGGGTCGCATTGTGGCTTAGTTTGAATTTAACTAATAGGGAAGAAAATAAAATTATGCCAGCGAATATAGTTTTACGGCGAAAATACATACACTTGTTATCACTTGTAATACAATTATTTTAAAAATCTTTTTTAGAAAAAAATTGAACCGAAATCAAAAAATAAATAATGATATCATTAAAAATTTAAAAAATAATTAAACTTAGATTTTTAACACAAAAAAACACATTTTAAAATAAAATATGTACATAATAATCGTTGTAATAACTATATAGAAATAAACAAAAACCTTATTTAACCTATCTCTACACGCATTTTATATTCTACTATATACCTACAATTTAGCTTAATACATACCTAAATATATTTACATATATTTAAAATATTATTTTAACAACTATCAACTAATCACTTTGAATTCGGTGTTGACTCTCAATTCTTTTGGGTTGATATTTCAAATCCCTTAATATTATATTTACTTTTCATTAGTATAGGAAACAGGAAAAAATATTTATTGATTTAGATATCTAAATTTACTTTAAAATATCATTTTTAGAACAGCCTCTTCTAATTTGAAGTCAAACTATTTTTATGAGTCTTTGAAATACAATGTCATTAAAGAATATTGTATTACAATTTGTTCTTAGTGGTTATTGAACCATTTGTATAATAAATGTGTAACAATTAATAACTTAATTAGCACTTATACTTTAGATGTAAAAGTAACTTTAAACTGATTGACCAATACATTTAAATTAATGCATAGCTGATGTAATTTCAGTGATATACTGACAAAGTACCCTATAATTTGCAAGCGCAGAGAAAGTACTAAGAAAAGTAACAGCAAATTATAGCATTTAACTTGCGTAAAAACCCGATTATATTGAAAGCTCCAGTCTAGTTACGAGTCCTATGACTTCAATCTATCTATAGCTTGAGTCGTTGTTTAATTACTTACTACGGAAAGTTATTATAAACATCGTCAATACCCTAAATATGTACTGGTTTTTTAATGGAGTGATGGTAATTTACTTGCTTGTTAGGAACGCATTTCTACTGATATGTAAAGTGAAAATAATTGTTTTACATCATGTTAAACATACTCATAAACCTAACTAATACATTATTCAAATCATTGTTTTCTCTATTAAAAATATCTCCTCATATAGTATTAAGAATGTTCCGTGAATGGCCCCTGGAAAACTCTATGACAAAAAGTTCGTTAATGTGAAGAAAGTTATATTAAAATTTATGTTACTTTTACTTTTTATCTGTTTTGAACCGACTTTAAAGGAGTATGTTCGACTGTATATATTTTTTTAATGTATGTTCACTGATTTTTCCGTCAATTATGGACGGATTTTCAAAATCTTTTTTTATTCAACAGAGTGCACTTTCGAGGTGGTCTCATTAGAACAAGTCAGAATCTGTTAGCCAAAGGGGGGAAATCGAGGAAAACCTTCAAATTTCAAAGGCACGTACGAAGTTTTCACATATTTCCTTATCTAAAATAATTAGATATTTGTGGACAATGTTATTGCTGAACTGATGTAAGGAATGCCGGAAGTCATTTAGTACAAAAGCCCTTCAGTTTGCTTTTTAAACACTAATCGTTTCATATATGAGAAGCCGCAGAAATAATGCAGAAAACTGCCTCTATGGTGTATTGATTAGAGAGTTCAGCTCATACGCAGAGGTCGCGGGTTTGATTCCCGGTGGGGCAGCGACTTCTTGTTGTTGTTTGTTGTTCGTTTGGTTAGAAGATTTGTCAAATCACCTAGGTTAGGTAGCGGATCCTGGGGTATGAAGCGTTCCTTATTTTCTATAATTATTTCTTTATTACTTTTACTTTAGTTTTCCTCATACGTGCTGCACCTTTACTTGGCCTACCCAACACTGAAAAGAAAAAATGAAATATTTTTATCAACAAATTTTAATAGACTTAAACTTTTACAAGAAGAGAACATTTTAAAATAAAAAATGTACATAATAGTCGTTCTAACAACTAAATAAATAAAAACAAAAACCTTATTTAACCTATCTACTACACGTATTTTATAATCTACTATATACACATTTATTACATTTATCTTATCACCTACCTAAACCTATTTATCTATTTAAAATATTATTTTAACTACTACCAACCGATCACTTTGAACTGGGTCAACATATACAAAAAATTAAATTACGAATAAAACAAATCTTATTCGTTGTTCCTGTCGGCAACAACGTGATTTTCATTTCCATTTCCTTAAATTTCATTTTGCTAGTTATTAGTTAAGTTATTGACATCATCGACATTTTAGTTACTAATAGTACAAGTTATTTAGTTTTACGATAAATATATCAGTTTAAAAATATGGAATTTACACATTTTTATATGATAACAAGAGATTAATAACAGTTACAAATCAGTTTAAATTAGTTAAAACAACACAAATTAGTCTGTTGTCATAATAACTTACTTTCGAATATTCATTATCATATCGAATCATCGGTAGTCGATTCTCCGTGGCAGTGATTAATTTAATTTTCTTCTAAATATTGCTAGTCTAGCACTAGCGGTGTTTTGTTCCAATTGTACAGTGAATCAATTGTTTTTTTTTTAATTAAACCAGGGCTCTAAGATGGCTAGTTCGGCAAGAAAAATAGCTTCTCTGTAAAAAAATATGATTGCATTGGCGGTATAATTGGAAAATCATTATTATGTTAAAAATTGTAGGCCACTCAGTTAAAAAGCTGTTCAACATCCTTTACTCCAATCAGTTTTTCAATCATCCCCACTTCATAAACACTTCTAAATAATATTATTACTATTATAAAACATGTTTGTTTAGGGACCTTTTATTAGCACGACATCTTACTCTATATGTTCCGTTGTATTCGCAAAATTAAGACTTGCTTTTATCTAACCACAACACATATCTTCAATTCATATACTCTGATGCACGTATTAGAGTCGATATCTCGATATTGAAATTCATTCGCATTCATTTTTATAATCCAAGAACATACATCTGGTGTATTGTCTTATCAGCGGAAGGACTTGTTTTCCTATAATTTTCAGCATTTGGTACTGTAACCTAACAATCCGAATGTTAAAGCAACTATATTTACTGGGGAATAACACCTTTATTAATTGTTTTTATGATAATATGTATAAATATTTTTTTAGTTGCGTAGAAAAAATATATACAGACGTTAATTTGAAACTCTCAAAAATAAATTTTCAATATTTTTTATTCTATTGTTTAATTATTAATAACTAATGTGAGGTATTGCATGTGACAATAAAAAATGGATCTACTATTTAAACTGACTTCTAGCTGAAATTATGCCAAAAAAATATGTTTTACTATGGTAGGCCGGAGACTTTTCAATTAACCAGAATATTAGAAACAAGACATTAAAAAACGCCCTTTTTTAGAGCTTTTTTGGAAATTATTCTGCATATCTTTGAGATCTGGCCGCTGTTTGAGTCTGTCATCTAAGTATTTCAATATAAATATTTCAAGTTATAATAGATGTTTATTATAAAACTCTCAAAAATGAATTTTCAATATTTTTTTATTCTATTGTTTAATTATTAATAACTCCAATATTGAAATCTATAAACTATATACCAAATAAGAATAATTATCTGTGACGTATTGCATGTGACAATAAAAAATGGATGTACTATTTAAACTGACTTCTAGCTGAAATTAATTTATTATAAGAAAATAAATATATTTATATTCGGTACTTATTGTTGCTCATGATGTTATGATGTTGTTTATGTGATTTGGTTAATATTTGTGCTTGTCCTAGGCAAGAGTGCAATATCGGACAAGGAAAATGATGGCAGTCATGTCAGTAACCAGGCTGGGTAAGACCAGATGTCTTCTCGGTTGATTTCTAAATTGTCGAGGACCGTGATTCGGAGCTGACGTTAAACTGTAGGTCCAGTCCTGATAAACCCCTAGATGGCAAAAGGAGACTTTAAAATATAGAAATATATGTGTGTTTTTTTTCTCTAGGAGGATCTATCACCTCTATCTTAGTGTCTGGTGTAATAATGTTTATGTATCAACACTGCAGTTTTTCTAATAAATGAACCTCACATCACTACCCTACACAAGATCAAATTGTTTGGTTCTTTTGGTCCTGTTCTGGTTTTACCCAAGAGTTATATTACTTCGATAATAACGTGTAGTTCTTAATATTATATAGTGAGATAGGTTAACCTAAATATGGCCAATATGTTGAAGATTAAAAAAAACTCTATATGATTATATGCACAAATAATGAGAACGACAACCAGGAAAAATATCGATATTTTACAATATATATATGGACATTTTTTAGAAAAAATACTAATATTGATATATAGGCCTAAATATAAACATATTTATAGAATATTGATATATTTTAGACCGATATGCTAATATTTTTAAGTTTTTTTTAAATATCAATGTTTTTTAGGTATACCTACAATGAACCCATGGATTTTCCTAACCAGGAGCTCCGTTCGCGTGGCCTGAAGACCTTTCGAAAAAAATCTGGTTACAGTGTTTACATTATAAGATATTTGTTTATATTATAATAAGATATAGTTGCCACTTGTTCCTATTAACTAACATAGTTTTTATGTAGAATTCCTTGTTCCACATCTTATAAACGCTTTCCATATTTACCGGCAATAAAAGTGAAAGTGTGCAGAAATGCCGTATATCTTGCCCTCCAACGCAATAATTCAAACCAGCGACTTTTCCTTGTCACATGGCACGAACTCACCGACAAAACAACCACGAAACGCCGATATTCAAAACCGCAGAAACAAGACACCACCCGCCGAGACGGCCTCTCTCACTCGAGACACCCCCCAAGATCTTTCGGTCTCTTGCGCAATTTGCGAACATTTTTCACGATCATCGAACAGGACCCATGCCTCGATCTTAAACACCTACCTCGGACGTAGCCGAAAGTCCAGCGGAGTTTGATGTATGACGCCGCTGGCGGACACGTTCCGACCCCTTACGGCGCCCGGGTCTTCGTTACATAAAAGTGGTGCGTTTGATGTTAATGGGGGTCGATGGTGTATGTATATCGAGAGCTTAAAATGGTCGGAACTTTCACCGAAACCTTTTCTGTTTTGTTTACGTTCGGCGTTTTAACGTGTTGCGGTTTCTCGCGACCTCCAACATGGTGCAACGTTTCACGGGTCCAATTATCTTTTAACGACGTATTAATAACGACGTGGGTCCTGCTGTTTTTTCGTGACTGTCCAGATAATTGAGTTTATATTAATAAAGAAATTTTAGAAATGATTAAGACGTGACATTCACTTTGCTTTAATTGGTAACGAATTGTTTTTTTTTAGCCATCTTCGTGGTGTTTGCGTTAGTTATTCTGGTTAAATTTTTATCTTCACTATACGTATGAGAAGTTAGTAATTTAAATCTAATTTGTGTCACCTTAGCCGCTCATTTTTCCACTAACTAGCTCAGCAAGGCTTATTAAACTTCCAGAATTATATTTTCATAATTTTTATTAGCTAGATAATGGAAATGATTGAGATTTAATCAAATCTTAAAATATATAAACTTTTTTAACACGATTATTAATTTGTTAGTGCTATTAGTGGTTCAATCATTTTCTTAATAGGTGATTAATTGTTATTATGCTAATGAGGCCTAGAAGATTCTTATCTGCGAATAATAACTTAGGTAATATGCTTAAAGTTAATATTTATATTTTAACGTAACTTTGAAATATAACAACTTATATGTTCTTGGTTATTTCCTCAGAATAAGTGAAGAACAGATCAAAGAATTGACAACTGATGTATCATCTGTTATTATAAATTTCAACATAACCTGGTTAAAGTAAGTAAATAACTTCAAATACATGTGTCAATAATAAAGAGGCAATCCGAATTGGCCAAACTTTTAAACTTTTCCTTTCTCTAATATTGTACAAATATAACAGGTCAACTGAAAGTCCCCGACCTGACACATAGATGGCGCTACTAGAATTTAATCCATATTTTTTCTAGCTAGCCCTAAACCTCAAAAGATGCGTCTATAAATTTAACAGCTGTCGGATCATTAGTTTGTGAATGATGCTATATCTTGAATGAAGCAACTTTTGATATTAAATTGTTTTGTTATAAAAACTTGTCTTGACGCCGAGTTTCCGAACACTGCCCCAGGAAAATCAACTATCAAGGATTGGTATGCCAAGTTTAGACGTGGTGAAATGAGCCCCGAAGACGGTGAACGCATTGGATGCCCAAAAGAGGTTGTTACCGACGAAAACATTTAAAAAAATATATAAAATGATTTTGAATGGCTAATACACTAATATTCATTTACTAATATTAATTCACTAATATTTGTGTATGAGGAAGCTCTGTGCAAGGTGGGTGCCGCACGAGCTCACTTTTGATCAAAAACAACGATGAGTTGATGATTCGGGGTAGTGTTTGAAGATGATCAAGCGTAATAAACCCGAGTTTTTGCGTCGATATGTGATAATGGATGAAACATGGCTCCATCATTTCACTCCGAAGTCCAATCGACAGTCATTCGAGTGGACTGCATACGATGAACCCGCTCAAAAACGTCGGAAACGCAACAGTCGTCTGGCAAGGTTATTTTCATTGACTACCTTGGAAAAGGAAAGACCACCAACAGCGACTATTACATAGCGTTATTGGACCGTTTGAAGGACCAAATCGCTGAGAAACAACCGCATTTGAAGAAAAAGACAGTGATGCTTCAGCAAAGAATGCATCGTGTCAAAATCCATGGCCAGATCTGGCCCACAGCGACTATTTCCTGTCCTCAGATCTCAAAAGAATGCTCGCTGGGTAGATATTTTAGACATTTAGTCGAATGAACAGGTGATCGCCGAAACTGAGGCTTATTTTGAAGGACAAATCGTACTACAAAAATGGTATCGGAAAGTTAGAGAGCCGCTATAATAAGTGTATCACTCTTGAAGGGATTTATGTTGAATAAGAAAAACTATTTTGCCAAAAAATATGTTTTACTATGGTAGGCTGGAGATATTTCAATTGACCAGAATATTATAAACAAGACATAAAAAACGCCCTTTTTAGAGCTTTTTTTGGAAATTATTCTGCATATCTTTGAGATCCGGCCGCTGTTTGAGTCTGACATCCAAGTATTTCAATATAAATATTTCAAGTTATAATGTTATGATGCGACAAGATGCAATGAGCAACCCGAATAAGGTAATCGAAAATAAAGAACAACATATGCGAGATTAAATTGTTTGTTGCTAAATTTTTATATGAAATAAGTTTGCAGAGATTCCGAAACAAATTGGCTAATGGTAAAGTAGATAACATCTATAAAATAATATGAAGAATACTCGAATATTAGGTACTCAACAAATTCATTACAGAAAGACCATTACAATTTTTTAAAACTAGGATCTTGATTTGGGAGTTTATTATGACCAAAATGTCACCTAGGATTTTATTCTATTCCTGAGTATAATCTATGCTGATTTTAATAACTTGCATTAAGATAATCTGATATCATAAACAAGAGAAATAAATGTTCATGACATTATTCACATTATTCACAAGCAACCATTTTGTTCATAAGTTTTGAAGAATGGAATACCCGATTAAATATACGATCTTGTAAGGGTATCCTGAGGTTTACTCCTTTTCTAGAATTTTGGCCAGATTGCAGAACATCTAGCAAAATAAGCAGCTATCACAAGGGATAATGTATGGTAAATGTACGAACAGAGAATTTTCTATTAAGGGTTCCCATTCAGATATCATGATAGTTTAAGAAAAATTTTGTCCAATGCTCTGTTATTTGTTCCAAGTATACAGTTTCAATTGACTGGGCTTATAATTTCATGCTGACATATTTGGATAATATTTTCTTCAAGACTATAAATCTATTCCCCAATTCATTATCTAGAAGTTCTGATATCAGTTCTTTTATGTAATAATAGAGATGAGAAATTTCACATAATATAAACTTGTACTATAAATTTTGCCTGTATACACTGTTGTAAAACAAATAGTGTGAGATATATAATGAAGTTATTTTTGAAATCACGTTCATGTACGTTCTTTCAAAAAATATAGAATACTATCTGACCCGGCAGGCTTCCTACTGCCTCAATCGATAAATAAAAGACCTAAATGAATGACAATATTATGGCTGCCAGATGGCATCCGATCCAATGCTATTTTGAACATGTTTACTAAATCGTTGATCTATTGAAGGAACATTTGCTATTCCTGGACAATATTTCTCTTCACTGTTGGATTATGAGCACAACGCTTATCAACTTCCGCATCTGAATTGCCCATAAAATAAATTTTTAAAAATTGATGATCTGCATCTGGTAGTGGTAACAGCAACCCCAGTAAGTGATAAATTTGTACTTGCATCTGTAATTTTTAAAGATTTGTGCAATAAATATTTTTGATATATATATATATATATATATATATATATATATATATATATATATATATATATTATATTAAACAATGTATTTCTTTATTGTACATCAATAGTAACAAAGATATGAAGATACATAATACATAAGATATAATGTTATGATATATCTTGAAAGTGGACATGATATTGTCCTGTATAATATGTGTAGCGCCAAATGATATCATCTGGAAACAGCTGTTATATTTCTGAATGTTGGCCAAAAAGTGCTTAGAATCATTTCCAATCCCAGAAACTAAAGAGCGTAAAGGACGTGGTGGTGGGACCAATTGGGGCAATTTTACTTTGCCTCCAGCACAACATAATCCAGTAGATTCACCACTGTATTTTAACGCCTTGCAATATTTACTGTCATTTCCCCAATTGTTACCGATTTGTCGGCACAATAATCTATTACCGCACCATAAAGGAATGCAGCTCGTTTCAGGATCACAGGAGCATTGTGTCTGCAGAATCTCTCAATTTCATTATGTCGTAATCGCTGTTGTTATGTTTGATGTGCACGAACTCGTTGCATTCTAAGCCTATCTACTTCATTGTCATTCTCTAAAAAACGCAATTCTGATATAGCAATACGACTATTTTCTTGATATGTCTCTCTCTGGTCATGAGTGGGGTTAGCACGTAAGGTAGCTCATCGCACATTTGATTAACTGCGACGACCTAAGTCAGGTCGTCTTCTCCTCGGCATCGTAAATTGTAATTACGTGAGAAGAGTTCTCGCGCAGTTAGGAGTAAAATGTCACTATCACAAAGGAACACCGAAGTTAAGAAAGTTCTCGCGCCCGTAGCGGTAATTGTCACTCAAAAAGATGCACTCGTTGTCTGAGGTATCGATCCACATAGAAGATGGATCAACATATTAGTTAAGATTATTCAAACTTAAGATTTATTAATCTATATAAAAATAATATGATATATAGTTAACAACTGTAGTTAATATACATAAAAATAATCTGATAGTTAACAACTGTAATTAAAAATTAAGCTAAAGCTAAAATTAAGTTTATGTTTACCTCCTGAGAATAAAGATATCAAAATTCTAATTAGTTATTCATTTTAAACTATTCTTTTTATTTGATTTCTGAACGACGGAGGATACATTAAAAGAAACAAAATTGTTGTTGTTATAAGTAATTCATCATAATATCTTAGCAACTTTGTAAATATTATCAACATCTGGTGCCATTGTACTACAAAGAATATTAAGCTAATTGACACGGCCTTTAATATTTTAAATCTTTACAAAATTCACTTCGTACCTCAGAAGCATCAATCATTATGTTGCTACCTAACACTTGTGTGGCACTGATCACTTTTTTCATTATAATTCTAGTTTACGTTGACACATTTGAAACAAGAATGTCGTCTAATATGTACATTCACTTCACACGAGTTGAATACATGAGTTCGCATGTTTTTCACCACCAGCAAGATTTCTTATAGCTTTAAACTATAGAAAATTATAGATTTTAAAAGATACATCTTAACTCTAAGAAATAGTATATTTTTTAGGGTCTTCCTTTGTCTTTATATGGTTCTTTCAGATTAGCTTCACTATCGGTTCATAGCCGAATTCTATAATAATTAATCAATTGTTAGTATTAATAATAAATGAAATTTTCTTGCGACCCATTTTCTACCAAGGCATTTTCTCCAAACATTGTTAGGTTTATTGACATAATATTTCATGATTAAATACCAATGAAATGCCTCCGAACATCCATAGAAACGGCTCCAATGTAGCCCGTTATTGGCCGGATTATTTCTTTCAAATATATGAGTCGCAATAAAAACTCTACCTGAAGACATTATGCAAAATCAATTCCTCTCTTTTCTTTAAGCGGTTCTTTTGTTCCCGCCAAACCCTCGGCGTCGCCGTCGTCGCCGCCGCCACCACCGCCGACCCCTCCCGCTACCACCCCTATCGCCGCGCGAGGATTTCTTTTCAAAGAACGCCAGAGTTGTAAGGATTAAGACAATCGCATCTCTCGTTCTGGCCCCCCTTTCTACCGAATTAGAGGGTCTCTCGCAGAGATCGACAGGCCGATATTAAAAAAGGAAAAAATAGACGCCATATTTTCGAGCGAAATTAAAATTTCTTTTCTTCGTCTATTTCTACGCGATACTGGATAAGGATTTTGATTCGTCGAAGGAGATGTCAGTAGTTTATAGAAATCTACAAATAAAATAAAATCTGCTATTGAAAACATTTGATGTATTTTAATTACTAAATGATTTTGAATTTTGTTGAGTTGCTACACATATGCCAAGATATATCGTAGATAAATTTAATTAAAAATGTGACCGACTCTCATTCAGAACAATTACAACGATGTAATGGTAGAAGTACAACGACAATCCCTTGTATAGAAAAGTCATGGATTAGATCAAGTAGGCCATACTAATCGACACCGAATTAAAATATTCATTACCATTAAGCCTTGCTATGCATATGGTGGGAGCAGTTAGGTGTAATGACGAGCTCCCAAAATGGGATAAAATTATTGCTGCAGAAGTTTCCGATGGCATTTGGATAAATTGAATAACATATTACCGCAAACAGACCAATAATCAGTCATCTTCTTGCATGACAACGTTCGACCACGAGTTGCCAAAGTTGTGAAGGTACACCAGTGTACTCCTCACACTTGACGCCTTCTGATTAGCACTTGTTCAGATTTTGCAACATGATTTGTCATGGGTTTAGAAGTGATAAAATGTATGATCCCCTCAATGACTCATGAATATGACAGTGTTTAGCAGAAATGTATTACACTTAAAGGAGGTGTGAACTAGTGAACCAGCCGAATACCAGGATTTTGCCGCCTAAATCATAACAGGATACCTAAAATTTCATACATAAACTCCGTTATTTTTAGAAGACAATTTACATTATGATTCATCGGATGACACTACATTCTTCTAATTATCAAGTGTCTAGGTTTTATGATTGTTGCAAACCAATTGTGGTAGATCTCCTGTTGATTGTTTTTGACGAAACCGTATTATCAATGAAGTGTAGTGATCTGCTATCACTTTTGCCGCGGTAGTTTTATGTTCTTGGGCAATAGCCTGGGTTGCCAAACCCACAGTTTCTGGTTTACTGTTGACAGAACACACGTTTTGTGTATGCTGTCATTACCGTGGATATTGTTGTTCTTGAAATGTTAAATAATTCAACTGTTTTTGTCATAAAGTATTTGCTTTCTTTAAATTCTAAGAGATCACAAATTTCAACTTATTATCATCGCATCCGCTTATTATCATTGTCCGCTAGCAGATTGTTGAACTAACCGGCTTGATTGGAGACAATCCTGCTACTGTTATCGTCAGCACAGTCGCGAGTATAAACCATAACAGGTTAATTGAAAAGTCGCAAAATCTCGGGTTTATTACGCTTGATCATCTTCAAACATTGCTCCGAATCATCAACTCGTCATTGTTTTTGGACAAAAGTGAGCTCGCGCGGCACCCACTTTTCACAGAGGTTTCTCATGCCCAAATACTCGTTAATGATAAGATGTACACGCTCAGTTGAGATCTCTAGAGTATCTGCTAGTTCACTCAGTTTCAATATACTGTCATTCATAATCATTTTGTGGATTTTTAAAATGTTTTCGTCGGTAACAACCTCTTTTGGGCGTCCACTGCGTTCATCGTCTTCGGTACTCATTTCATCACGTCTCAATTTAGCATACCAATCCTGGATGGTTGATTTTCCTGGGGCAGTATCCGGAATCTCGGCTTCAAGCCAAGTTTTTGCTTCAACTGTATTTTTTCCCCTCAAAAAGCAATATTTTATCAACACGCGAAATACCTTTTTATACGTTTTTTTTTCACAATAACAAAAAAGTTGCTTCACTCAAAATGCTATAATTCACAAACTAATTATCCGACAGCTATCAAATTTATACACACATCTTATGAGGGCTAGGGCTAACTAAAAACCTATCAATTTAATTCTAGTAGCGCCATCTATATGTCCGGTCAGGGCCTTTTCAACTGACCTGTTTATTTAAAATTTTAATAAATTTGCTCCAATATTATTAAATGTAATTAGGCTGTAGAAATAGTTTTTATTGGTTTAGTTGTTTTGCATCAGTATTTTAATGACTGTGAGTGTTAGCAAATGAGTTCATAATTGGTCCTAATACAAAAAAGATATATCTCTAATGTTTTGGCGTTAAACTATACTAAGTCTCAAAATATTTCTACCATTATAAATCTCTATACGAATATTTCTAAGAACGACGTTTTGTTATTCGGGCTTGAGGTGTTCAATTTACAAGTTGAAATGCATATTATGGCAAGAAATCCAAAGGATGAATATCAATGGCAGATTTAAATTTCTGGATAAGATAATTTCGGAATTGTATGAAATTGAGAGATTATATTTGGGAAAAATCGTTCATTATTAAGCTAGATCCACAGTGAGACCGAATGAATATCGCTTTTTTTTCGTCAAAATTCTCTTTTAAGCACGAAAACATGAACTATAATTAATTAGTAATTTTTACTGCTTGAATACTTAAATAAAGTAATTTATTTTATTCTATAAATAATTGAAATATTATTTATAATATAACTTGATGGCTCTGAGTATACCAATTTGGTGGCGATATGGATGATTCTCCCGGACTAACCTAATAATGTTTGACTCTTAAGATTGTCTCTATTTATCGATACTCCCTTTTTGCCTAGTAATTATGATGGATAGGTTGAAACGGTTTTTCTATGAAGCGTTGGAGAAATGGTATTTTCAGTGATTTCGTGTTGTAGTAATCTTCCTGATTTCTAGATTTTCCCATCGCATCTAAGCGTCTAGAAATAGTTGATTGATCAAATAGTAAGCTGTCTGAAAAATGTTTCAGAGATTGAACTAAATATTGGTCATACAAATATAGCGCTCGGTTCCGATCTTTGTCATTGACAAAAAAACCCACTTTTCAACCATTGTGGTGGAACAGACACATCATACGATTATAATAGGTTTTGATGGGCCTCGGATGCAGCTTTTTTCCATGATTAAGGTTTGTAAACTAAGAATAACACAATAAAACTGAAAATGGAAATCTGTTACTTTATGTGAAGAAATATCAAAACTATGGAGTTAGGTAATAACATTTCTTTACATTTAGATGTTCACAAGAACATTATCGATATATGTATGTTTCTGATTAAAAGACAACAGATTATCATGGAAAACGTAAAATAAATCTACAATGATATAACTTCATTTCATTTACTCCATCCGGGAGGCTACGATAAAACAACGAAACTAAATAACAAACAAACGATATTAGCGATACCCGATAAAAAGGTGTATCGAAATTTAATGGCATTTTTTTCTGGATTGGAAAACACGTCGATATCGGACGAGGCCTTGATTAAAGGTCGTCGTAAAATGAACGCCGAATATTAAAACGTTATTCGATATAGGTAGTTATCGGTATCATGGCGTAGTAGCTATTTAAAAGTTATAAATCGCGTTTGGTTATTGAGGTAATAGGTGCAAGCGGCGTAATCTCAAAGATAAGCGCTGTGAGACCGTCGAGAAGTAGAATTGTCGACAAGAGGTTTTCAGTGTACGGAATACAAGACAACGAGTTCAGAGGTCTAGAGTGTGCTATAGCTTAATTAGTAATATACTGAGATGGTGTTTGCGAAATGATCTTCTGATGTATTATTCCAACGGAAGTTCGACAGGGTGTTGACACAGGGACTTGTGACTACTCCAGCATCTAATCTAAATTGCTGATATCCTTACAATAAAAGAAACCGTACATAGAACATTTTCGGACTATTCAGTTATCATGGCGAAATATATATCTCTGTCTAAGGCTGTAGAAAGTGTATATGGGACAGTCAACAAGATCTTCAAATGAACTAGAGCCTGCAAAATATAGCTTAATAATTCCAAATCTGTCCAAGTTAATTTTGAGTTTCGGCGAAATGACAAAAACCTAATTATATCTCTTGACGAATGCCTGATTCTTCAAGCAAAACTAGTTAAATACCTCGGCATCTATCTCGATGGCGGTTAAATTGGCACATCTCTTTCATCCAAAACGCAGAGCAGATTAGACTCAAAATCCAGTAAAAATCCTGTACTGCTTAGTCAGAACATACTCTCAAGTTAAACAAAAATCAAAGAGATTGGTATATCAGTCAATCATAAATCCATTATGGATCCATGGGGTTCAACTATGGGATTGCACTAAAACATCAAAGCAATCAAAGCTATTAATCCTTCGCTGCCAAAACAAAATTGTATGATTAATTACCAATACTTATCGCTCCGTAACCAACGAAGAGCTGCACTGATGACTGATGACTGATGACTTCGATATCAAATGGATTTACGAAATTACCCAATATTTCGATTTAAATATTTAAATAAAGTTACTAAATCACATCAACGTGGAAGTAAAACCCAGCAATACGCAGAAAATCAGAAGATTGAAGCGAACCAACCATATGAACTTGTTTAGTGCATAAGAGATGCTCTTAATTTTACTTTAAATAGTTTAGTTTTGGAAAGTACATACTGGTGTATTAATCCCATGCTTGCCTGGCATGCTTATCAAAGCAAGTACAACAGTAGTAATAGATTAATTTGTAAGTTAGGATTGTAGTAATCATATATAATCTTAGATGTAATTAATTAAAAAAATGTTTTGCTGAACGTTACGAACTAAAGTAATAAATAAATGGATATTCTATATGTAACAGTAAAAAATTAGTTGAAGTAAATAATTTAAGGGAAGATAATTCAGTTTCATCAGAGTCATTTAAATATACACAGAACTTCTCTATAGTACACGTAATTACAGTAAAATGATAATTATTTTATGGATTTAAATATATAGTGAAATATATCCATCATTTGCTTTTGTAACATTTCCGATATTTTACTATTAATTGCTACTACTTATGATCAAAGAAATGAAATATCATTGAACTTAGCATAATTTCTGAATGTATTGCGTCCAAATAGTCATTTGTATTTGTAATATAATTCATAAGTAGATAATGTCCAGAAAGCTTCCTTACATATCATTATTAAATAATGTAGAACTAGTAAATTCTAATACAATTAAAATAAAAAATATATAATAATATTTTTTATTTTAATTGTAACTCGGATTTCAGCACGACTCGTATTGACATGTTATCATATTAACATAACTTTATTATTAATATATTAATATTTATTGAAAATATTTAAATAAGAAGTATATTTCAAACGTATTTATTTAATTATATTGTACTAGCGACCCGCCCCGGCTTCGCACGGGTGCAATGCTGATACTAAATTAAATACACTACAGAAAAAATATGAACGTTGTATATAAAAACATAGCGGCCCGCTCCGACTTTGCACGGGCATAAAATATATATGCCTATGTCACTCAATGAAAACATGATTAAAATCGATCCAGTATTTTTGGTTCATTCATTACTGCCCTTAGCCTGCATGCATTAAATTTGGAGTAAAACAATTCCTCTTCTTCCCCTATACTTACTATGAAGATTTCCTGCTATCTTTGGAATATCTAAATTCATACAATTTTTATTACATTACACATTTTTAAACGCAAATTTTAATTTTGTAATATCTCCGAAAATATTTGTTTAATTTACATGCTGTAAGGAATCATATTGATCTATATTAATTGCACACTGTATTTAAGGTACTTAATTCGATAAGGATTAATGCCGTATTGCTTAAAATAGCTTCGTAAATAAGCCATTTTCTCACGTAAAAAGTAAACAATAAAAATGGTTAATGTGGGTTATATGTATGTATTAATGTATTATACATATAAACCTTCCTCTTGAATCACTCTATCTATTGAAAAAAACCGCATCAAAATCCGTTGCGTAGTTTTAAAGATTTGAGCGCACATAGGGATATAGGGACAGAAAAGGCGCCTTTGTTTTATACTATGTAATGATTATTTATTGTATTATCAGTCAACTAGCAGGGAATATTGGAATTCGCTATGTTATATCTAATTATTAAATTAAATATTGAAATAAATAATGGTTTTATGATTTAAAAGCCATTATAACTCACAACATCATGAACCAGTTATGACATTCTGGCTATATTTAGTCCACCAGACCAATCTTCAGAAGGAAAACATAAACTGTCAATTGTTGTTAGTGGCATAATATCTTCTAGTTTGGTCATTGACAGTGTATGTTTTCCTTCTGAAGATTGGTCTGGTGGACTAAATATATAATACTCTATAAGATTCTTATGAAATTTTTTATGCATATTCAATAGATCTGAGAATAGGTTACTATCTATTTTTCAAACCCTAAGTGATAAGGGGTGTCCACACCAACATCTTTTTTTCATTTTTTTTTTTGATATTTTTTTATTTTGTGGCATTAAAAAATACATAAAACTCTAAATTTTCACTTTTATATCACCAACCCCTGCTTTTTAATAGTCATTTTAATAATTTTATCATTTTTTATCCCGCTCGATAACATCAATTATTATCACTTGGTAAGTTATTCCCTCCATGTGTCTACTGATGTCACTTCTCATCAAGTAAACAGCACGGAGTAGAGATGACAACGAAGATGGTCTCCTTTTTCTCTCAAACGATAAGCCTTCTCTCACTCCCTCTACAGTTTTCGGCTATTATTAGTGTTTATGCGTCAAGTGTGGTAGTCAAACATTTTTGCTATCTCAGTGTCCGAAAATCGAAGCCACCATTTTAAATGGCAAGTTTCGAGGTGAAAGTATATTAATATCACGAATACCTATTATACCCACAGATGTACCAATTGAATTTAGGTGTATTCAATTTCCGATTAGATTTTCATTTGCAATGACTCGTAGGCTCAAACGCAAACTACCATACGAACTGGTTAAGTGACACATAGAGTGAAATTGAATAATTTCTAGAATAAGCTAGAATAGTCATTTGAATAAGTTAGGATATACTTTAAAATAAGTTAGAATATCATCTAGAATAAGATGCAGATTATAAATTGTACAGCTGATCACTTACTGAAGCGATCTTCTACATCAAGTTTGTTTATATTAGCTAAAGAAGGGTTAACAAAGAATACTGTTACCGCTGTGGCATTAAGAGATTAATATTATGAATTAATGATATAAATAAGTATTACTTAATTAATAAATTATAATAAATTTAAAAAATTGGCGTTTGGTTTTTTGTAATTTTTATATTCCTTCATCATCAAGTAGAGTCTAAATGTACGAACTTCACGAACGATCGGCGTTAAATAGTGGGCGCCTCTAAAAGGGAAATGAGCGGAATCGGGAGGGTGAGTAATGAGCAGCGTCTCTATCTCCGAAGAGACTCTGGGATCATTGACAAGTGCAGGCGAAGAGCGGTTAATAGGTATTTTGATAACGGCGCCCAGATAGCGCCACAAATATACTGGAAACGGAAGATGCATGATCAATGCGAACGCGGCACACACCAGGAAATTATCTTTGCCGTCGGAATTTTCGCCACTTGCGTTTTATGTTTGTTGTTCGCGCCGTTTCTTCGATTGCTTCGGCCGATAAACGACCGCGAGAGGGCGGACGTCGCG
The DNA here is from genome assembly GCF_030347505.1 of Rhynchophorus ferrugineus. Taxonomy (NCBI): domain Eukaryota; kingdom Metazoa; phylum Arthropoda; class Insecta; order Coleoptera; family Curculionidae; genus Rhynchophorus; species Rhynchophorus ferrugineus. The sequence continues at coordinate 78,906,824 of NW_027472580.1, read as the reverse complement.
AGGGGGGCGCCTGAGAGCGCGGGGCGGAGGGGGGACGGTTTCGGCGAGGACAGAGCGGGAATACTTGTATAGATAAATCAAAGAAAAATTGTTTTCGTCAAGCCTTATCGGCAGAAAAATTAGGACGTTATTTTTCACTCATATTTTGTGTGTATCTAGTGTTTCGTAGTCTTATGTGCATATATATGTGTAATATGTGAGTATAATATACTGATTATTATTAAACTTAAATAGCACCACTATTAATGAGACAAGTTTCACCAAAACTTGAAGCTAAATATTTGCCAAAATTCTGCCAAAAACACACAAAAAGAAAGAGGGAGTAATGAACCGAATAATGCATTAAAAAAGAATATCTAGAAGACGTTCGAGGCTTAGGGGGCTAATACTTGCTTCTGAAAATGGGGATTGATGCAAACATTGTTATTTAGATGGAGCCAGCTTGGTAGCCGTATGGACGATGTTACAGACGCCAGGGTATCTGCACTTTAGCCGGCTAAAGACGGATATCTTCTGGGGTGGTCTTAAAATTGATGAATAATCAGTTAGTGTGATAGTAAGAACCGAGGATGTAATTCAGAGCTTAAGTTAGACAATCTAGATAAGTTTTATTTAGTGAAAGTGGAAATAATATAAAATATACATAAATACTAGAGGGAATAACAGAAGATATAAGATATATTCTGTTAGTGGTTAACGATTACCACTATTACATCATTATACGTGAATAAGAAATGTTCATATTACATTTATTCATTATATTTAGATAACATCAAAATAAAATATCAATTTATATATCATATATAAATAATTCAATTGACAACTTTATAACATCAAAAATAATTGGAAATTCCTGGAAGCCTATCACAATGTCAGTTACTAAATTCAATTGAGAATCTAAATCATCCCAGGACGTATTTATACCCATTCAAAAAATGTTTCAAAATCGATCCAGTAATTTAAGAGAAATTCTGACTTATACACATATAGAAGGATTAGCTGAATAAGTATATATACACAAATTCAGAAGATCTGTAGGGGTTCCACTTTATTTCAACTAATCGTTTATTCCAGTTAATGTCTTCATTTTGATAAGCTACAGTTGTCATCATTAATTTATCACATAATATCTAAATGGTATGATGTTTGTATTATCTTTGCATAGTTTTAACAATGTTCAATTTGAGATTTTCCAGCATTCCAACTTTTGTGTAAAACAAAAATAATCTCTTGAGTAAACAAGGCAAGCACTTTGAAGAACCTTGACACTTTTTTTGAACCACACACTTTTGGCAGTACTTAACACTAACACTTTAAATTACAGTCGTTATTGGTTTTAGAAGTTCACTGTAGTGCTTCACTAGAGAAGCAGTACGGAGCATCAGCTATGATACACAACTGCTTCTTATGGGATCACTGAATGATCACTATTTTAGATTTGCTATAAGTGTCCAATAGTTTTACTCCATAGAACCAGATATGCTTAAATATTGATTTATATAGAATATTAATAAAAATACATTTGGTTTGGCTTAAATCCATAGGTTATCGTCCAGCAAGAATATGGTTCTTCCCAATTAGGTGTCGATCATGCCAATTACACAGGAATATTTAACATTTATTGGTGCCCATTATTGAATTTAGGCTCTAGATAGAAATATTTATCAAGCAAAAACATGAGAAACAACACGTTAAGAAATCATTTTTCTATAAAGATCTATTCAAAGACATTAAGGCATTCTTAGGGTAGTTAACAAACTGAATATGTAATAAATGCGATAGTCCATGTTTTCCAAATATTTTTCGTTAAAAATTGAAAAATAGAACAATTATTGGAATATTTTATACTGCCTATTATGATCCAGACCACCTATAGAAAATCTTAAAGCTACGACATATGGCACTAAAAGAATACGTAATCCTAATGAAGATTAATCAATATGAAAAGGCATGATAATGGGAGAGCCAAAAGTAATAAACAGCAAAATTGAGAGTATAAAAATAAAACAACAAATTCATAAACGGCAAGGAAATATTCAGCAAAATTAAAACTGATGTGTACAAAGCAATTTACAGACCAACTTCGGTTAAAGTAAGATACAAGTCAGAAGTGTCAGGGTATAACAAATATAGACAGGTTGAGAAGAAAAAAAAGCAAAATACCTGAATATTACATCAGTCACCAAGGATAGAGAGGAGAGAAACATGGGAAGCCCTAAGAGATCTTAGGTTGAATATATCAGACAAATACATCACAAGAGAGGAAAAACACCATCCGAAGCAACAAGACTGAGCAGAGACAGAATAAAGTTGGTATAATTTATAGATAGAGAAAGAGAGAATAGGCAGTAACCATACACACTATACACGCAATAATTCGTACGAAATGAAGTACTACATATTGCAGATAAAAAAGTATTCTGAGTAAAAGAAAAAATAGAAAGTGAATGATTGACGGAAACCACACCATAAAATAAAATACATTTATGCTAATGTTATTTCCAGTTTTCGAGACATATTGACGTCTTCAGTTTGATTTTGAAAACATCTTAATCTACACAAATTGATGCCCTAGAAGTAGTTTTTCTGTTTATGATATAACTAAAACACCAACGCAGCAAATTGGGAGTTTGCGGACTAATAAAAGTTAAATATAGTAAATGATCCTTCCATGGGAATACTTAATAACAGCATTATAATGTTTATGTCTTACCATTTTTGGATTACATAATACATAATAATTAATACAATAACAGTATCCCTCAGTGACACTAGTCAAACTTCACTAACAACCAATTCTTTTAGCTTAAGCCATATTTCTTTGTCCACCTACCCACAGTAGGACTGACGCTATAATAGTCAATCAACACAGGCTTGGCCATTTTCGGTTCACTCACGATCATCTAATGAACATAGATAGTCCACACCAGTATGAGTTTTCTTCATGTTTGCCAGTACCGAGATACCATCTCTTCAACGATTGTCAGCACTTAATCTCAATTAAATCCAACTAAGGTTTAAGAGATTATAGATTCCCTCTTACTCGAGACAATACGGAAAGACAACCGGGTTTCCTCCAGGAAATAAATCTTCTAGAGATTACTCACTGACCTACAGTACCTATTTTACCTGTACAATACTCCCGCAGTTTTTATTTCATAGGTTTAAATCTAATGTTTTATATTCATTATATTTAACCTCATTTTATGTACGTTTATAAGTTTCCAATATTTTATATAGCTATAAATAAATAGTTATTTATATTTATAAAGATTTCATATTTTCTTTAATTTATACCTCATACTTATATTTTAATTTTAATAGTTTATACTTTTTTTTGTGTCCTTTTTGTATTTTATTCAGTCAGTTCATTTTATTGTATTCACAAACTATTTGCATAAAAAATAGAATCAGTTAGTTCCAGAGTCCGGGAATAAAGAAAGGATATATTTCAAACTCGGGAAAGTTTTTCCTTCATAAACTAGAAAAAGCTGCGGGGAGGGCCCACAGGACGTCTTATCAACCTCCGTCGAGGTTCGACCCCCGCTCAAGAAGCGGCAAGTGGACAGGTGTGACGTCATGCGAGTCCTTCGGGACCGTAACCGGACAGAAATTACCTTTTTAGCTCGGAGGCCAGCGCTGGGCGGCGACCTGGGAAGATTGAAAGTTCCCCCGGGATTCGGACCTCTTTTGAGATAAGAAATTGGCGTGTCGCCCGCGTTTTTAGGGATGTTTGGTTTTATTTTGGTAGGGCGGTTCTTTGTTTTATTGCTGTGCTAGCCGGAGGCTGTACAGATTGACGGGAATATCGTGCAATCGCCTAAAATGTTCGGTTCATTAAAAGTTAATAGTCTCATGCATTTAGAATGAAGGCAACTAACGACGACAATTAGATTGTATACTACGAGTTGTTGTTCAATGCAGCTAGTGAATAAAAGAAAGACGAAAACTTGTAAAGAGGTAAACAGAGATTTACAATATATTTTTTCTGGATAAGTATGTAGTTTAATAAATCTCGGTTGTAAATAAAGGAAGCATTTCTTTAAGTATATCTTTTTGCTGTAACTTTTCGATGGCCTTTTTGTAGTTTTTGGTCCAGTGAGCTGTTATCATTAGCTGCAGTCCAGTCAGCATTTTAGCCATTGTCACATATCACATCAGTCAGTTAACAGTTTCAAGCCAGTATTTAGTTTAATCGGAATTTCTCTTGTTAAGAAGCAATGCCTAAACAGTTGTTACATTAAAAGCATCCACAACGATCAAAACCTTCGACTTCAAAAATGCTTGAAAAATGTGACACCAACTGAAGAATATTGATTATGGAAAGCAATAAGAAAACACAAAAGACACTAGCAGCGTAACTCAACTCTTAAGAATAGTAACAATAACTAGGTTAAGAACAATTGAGATAAGGCTGATATATTCAGCACAATGTGTTTAAACCTAACAAAATATCGTGAAATAGTTAAACTATATGTATTAAATAATAAGGGGCTCCAGAAACCCGAAATGGTAAATAAAGATATCCGAATAGCAATGCTAATGGAATCCAGCAACATCACGCTACCTTACAAGTATTCCTAGATATGCAAAGAATAGATATTTGCCTAATATCAGAAAGTCATTTAACAAAACAATCGTTTATAACATTTAGAGGATATACATTCTATCATACCATACATCCAGCTAACACCGCAAGAGGAGGAAGTGCAATAGTAATAAAAAAGAGCATTTCCCACTATCAAGAACCCGGGCTCAGTACAGCAGAAAATCAGATAACAGCAGATAACTCTTGAATCAAGCAGATACAAGGTTACAATGGCTGCAATTTATTATCCTCCAAGATACAATTAAAAAAAATTATTTGAATGTCCTAAGCAACCTGGGAGAAAAATTTATAATTGGAGGTGATTTTAATGCAAAAAATACAAGATGGGGATCCAGAATGACAACAACTAAATGCAATGAACTGCATAAAGTAGCTACTGAACTAAGATGTAGTTACGTGTCAACTGGAAAACCAACTTACTGGCCGACTGATCAAGAGAAAACCCCAGATCTGTTAAATTTCTTCATAGTAAGAAACATAACATCCAACTATATAAAAGTCGAAGAAAATTTTGGGCTAAGTGCATATCATACGCCAGTGAAAATATATTAAGAAAAGAAAGAAACCCAACGTTAACAAACAAGAGAACAGACTGCGAAGGATTTGCTGAAGAATTGAATAAAGGAATTCAACTAAATGTACCCCTCAAGACAACTGAACAATTAAATTTTGAAGCAGAGAAATTAGTAGTAGATATTCAACAAGCTGCTTGGAATAATACTCTCGAAATTAAGAATACGACTAAAGGAATTAATTATCCAAAAGAAGTGAAGGAAGTGGTAGCTGAAAAACGTAAATTACAAAAAAATGGCAACAAAACAGAACACATGAAAATAAAAATTATTTAAACAAAATAAACCAAACACTGAAAAGAGAAATACTAGAAATAATCATTATTTCAGAAATTTAACAGATGATTAAGAAACTGATTACTAACTCTGGATAGCCACAAAATCAGCGCTCATGTATACACAGTCCACCTATAAGAGAACTATATGGGAATTGGGCACGTGATAATCGCCAAAAAGCAGAAGCATATGCTGAATATCTAGAAAAAACTCAAACTTAACCCAAACGAAACTAATATTGAACATAATTTGCCGGACATAGAAGCTGAAAATTCGATGATTGAATTAGTCACGCCGAAAGAGTTAACCAAAGTTATTAAAACTGACATTAACCCCAGGAAATCACCAGACTACGATTTAATAGCAGGAGAATTACCGCACAAACTAACAAGAAAGGTAATTATAAAACTCACCAACGTGATCAGTACAGCATTTAGATTAAAACATGTCCCAGACATTTGATGAAAATTATAATGATCCCAAAACCTGGGAAGTCACCAAATGAAATAAAATCCGAAAAATCTATATCACTGCTGCCAGTAATATCTAAAGTTTTTGAAAAACTCCTGTTGAAGAGAATAAAACTGATCATATAGCCAGTTTGGGTTTATTAACAAGAACTCAACCATTGACCAGGTCTACAGAATAACAGATATTATTGAAAAAGCCTACGAAAGTCAAAAATTACCGAATTATGGGGATGTTCTGCAAAGAGTAACATAAATAAAATACAAATTTTTCAGAACAAAGTCATGAGAGGTATTGTGGGTGTACCCAAATACTACAGGACTAATTACCTACATAGAGAACTTCAGATACCCACAGTCAGTCAAGTAATCAAGAGAATTGCAAGGGGGCATGAGGAAAGACTCCATTCTCATACGAATATTGAAATATTGCAAGTTTTGGATACCACCAGAACAGGACACGGACTCAAAAGAATCAAACCATCTGATCATTTCTAGTGTTGTTTAGTGAGGTGCATATATTAAAAAATTCAGCAGTGACATGTATAAACAATATCTCACCAAAGAGTGAGTTAGGGCCGATGGGTCCTCCTAGTTATATACCTAGATTTAAGTTAGCATAAAGACAAATTGTTGGTAAGACGGAAACGACTAGTAACAATGTATTAATTAAATAATTGAAAAAAAATAATAAGGTAAATTAAGCGTAAAAAATCTCGTGTATATGATATATGTTATAATCTGTTTTTGGGTTTCGTAATAAACATGGATATACAAAGCAGATATATAGACGGGTAAACTAAATAATTATAGACCTAAGTACTAAACGATATCGCTGGGTTGCATATATCTCAGGTTTTTGAAAATTAATACATAGGGCTGCATGTTAAATTGAAAAGACCTTTCACTCATCTGCACTTTCAGCTACTGAAATCATGCATTAAAGATTATAAATAGTTTTCTGTAAAGATGAACATACTGAACTAAATCCAATAAATTCAGGAGTTTCACAAAATGTAACCGTCTAGAATGATTACTGTGGCAACCTATGCTGAGGACATGGCAATCTTCGCATCTTACCCAATGAAACTTTTCTGAAACTGAAAACTTTTCGTATGAGACAAAATCTACCCATAAACCTACCTAAACCGGAAGATTAAATGTCTTCGATTGAATCTAGACTTCCGTCTAACTGTACTGGTTAGTCCGAAGATACTATCAACTTGGTCTAAAGTCAAAGAGATTGGTTTATTAGTCAATTTGGACCTAATGAGTTCAATAATCACTTCTTCTCCCTACATAACCAGCGAAAGGATGCACGACGACAAAATCTATGCAGCTACTAAATCGCTGTAATATGGAAGCAACACAGATACTGGATAACTAAATCAGAAGATTGAAGCTAACCAAACCGTACCAACTGGTGTGTTACACCTCTAGCTTAAGTAGTTTTAGTTTAATTTGGAAAATACGTATTTATCCCGTACTCGTCTTAGGTGTTGATACATGTACACAGTAGAGTAGTAATAAATTAATTTGTAAATTAAGATTGTACTAAGCATATCTAATGTAAAATGTGTTGATTTACAAAAATATTACATGCTACATGTAATTAATAAAATAAGTGAACGCCGCAAAAAATCGTGATAAATTTTTTTTTTAGATAATCAGAAAAAATCAATAATTATTGATAATTATTACATCATTCTAGGTAATGCGTGCAGTACTTTGCGACCATTATTGGATCTCGAAAGCTACTTGCACAATGGGTACAAATTCACATCTTATATTTAACAACTAAGGTTTATTTGGTTTGGACCTAATGTTAAATATACTCTCCGAACGATGGTCAGTATTCAGTCCATTGACTAACTTAGATATCATCCCTTTTTTTCTATTTCCAGATTGACCAGCTAGAATCAAATGCTATTTTGCTGATGTCGCTTCGGCTTCGGGATAGAAAGGGTTTTGCCGGCAACAGAGACCCTAGAGTACGACTAGGATTGTCGTATTTGGATTAATTACTGGGATTTATGGATGGGTAGGGCTTTGATCAGATTATTTTCATGTCCTAGGGCTCCAAAGGAGATCTTTACACTGGGCACGTTCGCAAAGCTTTTCACGAACGAGATGCCTAATTCCAGGTGAGTCTTTACGTTCCTCATAAACAATGGGGCATTGAGGAATGTAAACAACTGGAACACTTGTAGTAGTGCTTTTCACGCCATTGTCTGTTCAAATAACGTGTTGTATTTGAACTGACCAACCCGCATGGTCAAACTAACACTGGAACCTACGGTCAAATTGGAGACCGAGGTATGATACCTTTTGGAGCCAAGGGATAGGGAGTTTTTCGATTTGGAGGCGATATGCACGGAATTCCTTCTTACGGTGGAACAGAATAGCTTAAGTTTTGCTCGGGTTAATCTGCAGCCGCCAGAAATTGTACCATGCAATGGCCTGGTTGATTTGGACTTGAAATTTGTCGAGGCTGGCGTCGGGATTGTACCCGGTAGTGAAGAAAGCTGTGTCATCTGAATAAAATAATGTGTGTGAATGTTTGTGAAGCGGGAAATTAGCGATGCAAATGTTGAACAGGGAGCACCTTGAGGGACTGCGGAGATTTGTTTTCGATAGGAGACTGCGTCGCCGATTTTTACTTGAAAGAATCTATCATCCAGGTATGAGCGAATCAGGGAAATTAGGTCATTCGATAGACCTAGTTGGTTCGCTTTAGAGACTAGAACAAAAGGTAATCTCTGAAGACATCCAGTTTTATTCAGTCAATAATTATAAACAAGTACAAAAATAAAATGCTTTGTCGAGATTTGAAAAATGACTGTTCCTCAAGATAACAGTTCCTGAAGGACCTCTCCTGCATTTGCTCTACACTGTTGATATCGAAACAACAAATGAAACACTACTTGGAACGTTGTTTTGCTGACGACACAATTATTATGGCAAACGACATATCTCTGCCTAGAGCAGTAGGAAAAGTACAAGTGACAGTCAACAAAATCTAGAAATCCACTAAAGATTGGAAAATTCATCTTAATAGCTCCAAATTTGTTCATCTTAATTTTGCATTGCGGCGAAATAATAAAAACCTAATTATATTACGCATTGGATGCCCGATTCCTCAAACAGAAATAGTTAAATACCTCGGCATGCATCTTGACGGTAGATTAAATTAATTAAAATAATTATAATAAAATAAATTAATTACAATAACATATTAGAACCAAAATAAAATAACTATAATGGTTAGTCGGAGGATATTTTCAACTTGATCTAAAATCAAAGACATTGATTTATCAGACAATCATTAAGCCAGTTTGGGCCTATAGGGTACAAATATGGGGTTGCACTGAAAATTTAAATCCAATAGACATTCAATGCTGCCAAAATAAAATTCTTCTAGTAATTACCAATGCCTACCGCTACGTAAGCAATGAGGAACTGTACAGTGACTTGAAAATTAAATGATTCAGGATTTTGCCTTAAAACACGAAAGAAGGTTACTAAATCATACTAACGTGGAAGCAAAACAACTACTGGGAAGCGCGCAGGAAATCAGAAAATTGAAGCAAACCAAACCATATGAACTTATATAAAGTGTATACCTTTAGTATAAAGTATCGCTTAAGATATTCTAATTTTATAATTGAGGAATACATATTGATGTATTTATCTCGCTTGTGAACTAATCCAAGTACAAATGAAATGTAGTAATAAATTAGCTTATCTAATAAAGATGTTATCAGAAAAAAAAACGGCAAAACAAGCATAACGACCTAGTAAATAATAGTAGTAATATATTTAGTTCAAAATATATTTAAATGACCTTGTAAAATATACTATAATTATGGACGTACTGAAAGATAAATGAAGAGAACAGATATTCACATCGAACAAATAACCCGAGAACCGTAACCAAGAATGGAGAAAGAAAAACAAGCGAGCCTGTCTCGACGCGGAGTGGGAAGACTACAACGCCGACAAAGGTTAATGAAATATTTGTCAAACCGGCCGAAAAATGGCCACGGCTTATTACCGGCCGACGTTTATATATCGATGGGTTTCCATCAAATAGAGAAAACCACTCCTCAACCGAGAGTTCTCGCGTGCATTCTTGTCGCCGCTCTGTTTCTCTCTCGCTCGTCGGTCCGTTCGCCCTCGGACCTCGAAACCGCCCCCCTCACTCTTTTGCCGTTCTTGTAATTAGCTCGAGCCCACGATACAAATTACAAAGTGTTGTACGGTGGTATTTTTTACGGGGTGGAGGCCGGGAAAGATACATTTGTCTGACTGATCGAATGGTGTACCAGAGAAGGTTAGAAAGTATTCGTTTCTCGAATCTCAATCCCTGAATAGAAATACTAAAAAAAACTCAGTTATTAACAGATTTTCTAAGTTATACAAGAAATACCCGAGACAACAAAATTGGTGAAATTGGGAAACCAAATATTATTCTTGAAACACTGCCTAATAGTAACAGACGGGCAATAAAGTTGAAAAATGAAGTCTTAACATGTGAGTTGAAAAGTACTATAGTACTACTATATTTAAATTTATATGTTTTTTAGTTAGCACAAAATACAGTTGAAGCAAAAACTTGGTTGGATGCCAAGTTTCCGGATACTATCCCAGGAAAATCAACCATCAAGTATTGGTATGTTAAGTTTAGACGTGGTGAAATGAGCACCGAAGACGGTGAACGCAGTGAACGCCCAAATAGAGGTTGTTACCAACGAAAACATTTAAAAAAAAACAGCAAAATTATTTTGAATGACGGTAAATTGAAATTGAATGAAATAGCAGACACTACAATTCACTAATATTTGCGTATGCGAAAGCTCTATGCAAAGTGAGTGCCACACAAGCTCACTTTTAACTGAAAACAACGACGAGTTGATGATTCGGAGCAGTGCTTGAAGATGATCAGGCATAATAAACCCGAGTTTTTGTGTCGATATATGACAATGGATGAAACATGGCTCCATCATTTCACTCCGAACTCGATCCAAAGCGTGGGAAAACGCAACAGTCGGCTGGCAAGGTTATGGCGTCTGTATTTTCGGATGCGCATGGAATAATTTTCATTGACTACCTTGAAAAAGGAAGGACCATCAACAGCGACTATTACATAGCATTATTGGACCGTTTGAAGGACGAAGTCGCTGAAAAACGGCCACATTTGAAGAAAAAGAAAGTGCTGCTTCACCAAGACAATTCACCAAGACAAGTCAGTTAAAACTATGGAATAAATCAATGAATTGGGCTTAGAATTGCTCCTCATCCACCGTATTCTCCAGATCTGGGACACTGCGACTATTTCCGGTTCTCAGATATCAAAAGAATGCTCGCTGGGAAACAATTTTCGTCGAAAGAAGAGTTGATCGCTGAAACTGAGGCCTATTTTGAAGCAAAGGATAAATCGTACTACAAAAATTGTATCGAAAAGTTGGAGGGTCGGTATAATCAGTGTATCACCCTTGAAGGGAATTATGTTGAATAAAAGAAAATAATTTTGCCAAAAAATGTGTTTTACTATGGTAGGCCGAGGACTTTTCAATTGATCTATTATATATTGGAATTTTAAAAATATATGTTAATCTCTAATTTAATTTTTTTTTGTTCTGGTCTAAATCCAGGCGGTGAAATGCAAAGTTGGACGGGGCTATGTGGGGCTGGCTCGGGGCTTACCAATACACTAAACCGAAACTGCCTGACAGTTAACACCTATGGGTCGCTACTGCTACTGCATTAAATTTGGAGATATGGTACCCGCTAACCGGTCAGCCGTTATTGGGCACGAAGGCCCGGCGAAAATACAGATAGTGACTAACTATAGATTCGCGAATTTGAGTTAACACACGACGGGATGCTATCATATGGGGGTAAAATTTATGATCGGCACTGGTCACATCAACGTATTTGTCACTATTGTCATATGGCTCAGCAGTACCATTAAAATTTAAGATCGATTGGTTGCTTAATCCTTTGATGGTAAAAATGATAGAAACAGATTTCAGATCGTTTAGTTATATTGGCAATTGTTAGGTTCTTTCTACTATTCGTTTCATAGTTTTTAGCCAATGTTATATTATCTGCGAACGTGACTGTCGACATTTCTTTCAGTTTAGGTATACCACTGGTACAGAGAAATTAGAGGATTGGTCAGAAGAAACCAACTTGGGACATTGCTTCATGTTTTTCGTTCAATTAAGAATATTCATGCTCTTTCTTGATCTCTAACATTCTATTATGAGACAGGATATTGATATCTCTACATATTGTTTTGGAATTATTTTGTCTAGTATATATATAAAGCTTTGTCAAGGGTTTGTACTATTACTAAGAATACTGCATAGCATATTTGATTATCTTACAAAATAATTTGAAATATAAGTTAAATTGAAAAAACAATCGTAATATATATTTAATAGATGTTTAATTTTCACATAATCATTAACTTTGTTGGTATAACTTTAATGAATTATATGCTCCAAACGTCGAGCCTTAATTAGGAACTGATAGAGTTATCAAGAAATTTTATGTTAAAAAAGCAGCAACCATGTTAAATACCATTAGCCTAGATCAAGGCTTTGACAATAATAATGGCAATTGCTCTAAAACTAATGGCAATAATATCTTAATGATTCGCATACTATAAAACTTTTATTTTTAAAGATAATTGAAGTTTATGTGTGTTAAAAATTATAGTTTCATAAAAATCTTATTTTTTACACTCTTGTGCACTTTAAACTAAGAATATGTTTATTTGCGAGTAGAATAGGCTAAGCCAGTCCAGTTATTATGGTGACATGATAAAAATATCACCACGCAAGATCTACATCATCCAGAACAAAAGAGTGCAATTTAAATAGAGTAAAGTAGATCAGATAAAAACAATATAATAATTTAATCATTAAACAGTCGAAATCGAAAATCGAAGTTAAAGCTAATGTAGAATGTTTAAAACCATAACTATAATTGATATACGTAATTTAAAACAAAATAAACGTTATTATAAAAAAAATGATATATAAGTGACAACTTATTTAACAACCTAGTAAATAACAAACTTATATGAAAAATTAGTAAAGTTTCTAGTAAAATAAAGTTTAAACAAACAAAACTATATATTTTGCGTATATTGTGATTGTGTGTGAAAACGAATTTGAACTCATTAAAATAACATTTTAATTATTTTATTCAAAAATTAGGTATACTCATTAAAAGATTACTCGAAAGGAATGTTCCTGTTTAAGAGAAGTAAATCTGGATTACCGCTATATTCAAATATATGAATCAAATGATGAAATAAAAATATTAATGAGCTCTGGAGATGGTTACTGAATTTTATATGAATATGAAATATTATTCAAGGGAACTGTTTTAACGAGAGTGCAACTCTTTGAGCCAAATAAACTAAGATATTCACTATCCGTTGAATCATTTATATCTCAATATAATTTTATATAATTATCTGAAAGGAAAAGTGAATCCTTATAGGCCATGAAATGAATTTAAGAGCAATATCTATTGCAATCTAAAGCAATTGTTAAAGTATATATATATATATATATATATATATATATTTGGTTCTAAAACAAATTATAACATGTCATAGTGTATCTCTAGTGAAGAAACATAGCACGTACCTTACTTTTACGATCCAACGAGAGTATTTAAAAGTATTTAAAATAAAATATTTTGAAAGAGTGTTAGTCTAATTCTATCTAAATCAGCTGCCGTGATGACAGTGATACATGTGGAGTAAAACTACCATCCGATTAGATTAATTTAAAGAAATAGATTTTAGAGTAAGATTTAAAATAAGATATTTTACACAGAATACTTATATTTCAATAAAAGTATATTTTTTATATATCACTAATAATCATAAGGAATTTTTATTGCCCACTGGAACGATTGCTGAATCACTAAAGATACTAAAAACAATGTCAAAGCGCAGTCATTAGGCTTTATATAGTTTATAATTTGACGAAAATATCGTATTGGTACTTTTGTCGGAGGATTAATATTTACAGATGGTAAATATGCTTCGAAGAATATCTGCCTGAATAGTTGTGTCATATATATAAACAGTCGAGCATTTATGAATAATTGCTCTATTTCGTATCTATCCTTGTTTCAAACTTGAAATTAAAATATTGCTAGATTGATGGGAAACAGTATAGTCTAGCGATGAACTATATTTTAGAAGATACTAACAGCCTTGATGTTATAAAATAAATAGAAGAAAGTTAATTCGCAATCATTATATAACACAATATATATCCAAATAGACCAGAATACTAAGCTATTTATAACAGCTGTACAACATAACAACATATTTCCAGAGAAAACAAAAAAATTATCGAGAAACTTTGAACATTGACCCGGTATAAGACCGAACATCTCCCGCTCGCTTATTAGTGTCCGACGTTCGATTTGTCTTGTCGTCCCAAGGTTCGAAGAGCTAGAGACTGATCGCTGAAGGGTCCCTCGTACCGTCATTTTCTCAGACGGTCGGCCGGTCTCGGGGGCGGGTTTTAATTTTGGCAACTGTATGAATATTCGATTATTAATTGATGGTGGCGGCGAGGCCGATGTATCGGGCCTAGGCCGACAACCGAGAAGATGAAAAAACGAGTCCGAGTCCCACGCGGCTAATTGTCTATACACGGTCGATAATTATTGTCTGAAGTTTGAAGGTCTTTTTATGGGGTATTGAATTGAATTTAATAATGTTATTGATGGAACGAATCTGTACACATATAGGCCTTTCTTCTTTTGGTATATTGTCTGGAAGTATATTGGCTTGTTCCGAAATTAGTATGGGTTTTTCACTTGGTGATTTTAATAGTTATTAGTCAAACTGAGATGTTGTTTATTTTACTATTTTGTATCATCCTGACAAAATATGACTTTGAAATAAAGTAATTTCAGTTTTGTGATCTAAACTGATCATTTCATTCCATAATTTTATGTTAATCAGAATATCAACATGCCTCTCTTAACAAATTTGTAGAATTATAGAAATTCTACCACAATTTATGATGTTATTCATGTTTCCCTGATAATAGATTGAAAATAATTACTTAGAAACGATGCTAATATTACCAAAACTTGTTTTGATAATATTTTCAATATATAAGATCAGAAATATGATATATGATATATAACATTAATTATAGTAACAAATGTCTGTATATTTAATACATGCAAACAACAAGAACAAGAACTAATACTCACTAACCATTAAGTTTTAATAGTCAATAAATTATAAATAAGTTTAAATTACTAAATCACTGGACATTATAACAAAAATATCATGAGTAAGATTATTTTCAAAACTGCAACAATTTCAGATCATTAATAAAAGTTATATGATTCTCATTTACTATTATGTTATAATCATAAACATGGAAGACTAAATGAAATAATATACATTTTTATATTAACTAAAACAATAAAGAATTGTGTTCGCACACGGGCTCTTTATTTTTGTACAATATATAAATTACGTTAAGTATTGACTCATCAAGACTTAGGTCTATAAAATAAGTAACTAAAATAATTGATAAAAGTTTACAAGAATAAATTGTTATATAGTTACATAATTTACTTCATAATCGTTAAACATCTTAATGTTTATCATCTTAATAATTCATAATTTCTTCTATTTGTACTTTGTGTTCCATCTAGGTAAATTATGTAGTTACTTTCACTTTATCTACATATTTTTGTTACTTCATTTATTTGTTAATAATTTTTATCTTTTATACATATTTTTCATCTAAATGTATATTATAAAATTTAATAAAAAATCAGGCTTATTTGTTAATAGAATCATTTCTTTACTTACATTTTAAAATAAAATTGCATCGATCATTACTTATTTATTCGGCTATTAAATTATTTAGTCAAGAGTAGCTGTCATATTTTTTAGCTGTAAATTTATTTATTTCAAGCTATAATTTTATGTAACATTCTGGAATGTCACCATTATAGACAGCTAATTTTTAAAACGTCTTCTATGGCTTTCGTTAATCTACTGTTTTCTACTTTACCTTGTATCATATATGAAAACTAAAAGCTCGTCAACAAATGAAAAATTAAATCAATTTTTTTTAGCTTTTGATACAAATTGCACAAATTAATATATTTATTACTTTGATGTTTTAGTTACGGCTTTGTTACAAAATGCATTTCTTAAAATCGATTACAAGTCAATGCCAATAAAATTTACAGAAAAATCTTTTACTATTATCTGAACTATTATCGAACCAAACTGTGTTAAAAAAGACTTTAAAGACCAATCGACAAGTCGAGTTAAACAACTAGCTGAAGATGGAAATCACAGGTCAATGGAAAAGTCAAAAAACACATTTTTTTGGCAAAATTAGTTTTTTTATTCAACATAATTTCCTTCAAAGGTGATACACTGATTATAGCAACCCTGCAATTTTTCGATGCCATATTTGTAGTACGATTTGTCCGGTGCATCAAAATAAGCCTCAGTTTCGACCTCTTCGTTCGATGAAAATTTCTTCCCAGCGGGCATTCTTTTGAGATCTGAGAAAAAAAGAGTCGCTGGCGGCCAGATATGGAGAATACGGTGGGTGAGGAAGCAAATCGAATCCCAATTTATGGATTTTTGCCATCGTATTCACTGATTTGTGACACGGTGCATTGTCTTAGTGAAGCAGCACTTCCTTTTTCTTCAAATGCGGCCGTTTTTCGCCGATTTCATACTTCAAACTTTTCAATAACGCGATCTAATAGTCGCTGTTGATGATCATTCCTTTTTCAAGGTAGTCAATGAAAATTATTCCATGCGCATCCCAAAATGCAGACGCCATAACCTTCCCAGCCGACGGTTGCCCACGCTTTGGAGCCTGTCCGTCGTGCGCAATCCACTTGGATAATTGTCGATTGGACTTCGGAGTAAAATGATTGAGTCATGTTTTTTTTGGTCAAAAGTGAGCTCGCACTTTGCACAGAGCTTTCTCATACGCAAATGTTCGTGAATGATATAATGTACACGTTCAGTTAATATCTTTAGAGTGTCTGCTTTTTCATTGAATTTCAATTTACGGTCGTTTAGTTTTCATCCGTAGCAACCTCTTTTGGGCGTCCACTGCGTTCACCGCCTTCGGTGCTCATTTCACCACGTTTAAACTTAGCACACCAACCCTCGATGGTTGATTTTCCTGTGTCAGAAAACTCGGCATCAAGCCAAGTTTTTGCTTCAACTGTATTTTTTCTCTTCAAAAAGCAATACTTTATCAACACGCAAAATTCATTTTTATCAATTTTTTCACGATAACAACAGTTGCTTCACTCAAAATGCTATAATTCGCAAACTAATGATCGGACAGCTGTCAAATTTATAAAGCCATCTATTGAGGGTGAGGGCTAACTAAAAAATATATGGATTTAATTCTAGTAGCGCTATTTATGTATTAGGCCGGACACTTTATTGAACTTTATTAAATTGACGTGTTATTATATCCTAAAGGAATCATCTTACTTTGCAAAAATATCGATCCCAGCTATAGTTCGGTAACTTTTCAATTATATTTTGCATTCTTGCTCATTATCACTCAACAAAGCTCTATAATTGTTCTAAATAATAACTATAAAATGTTTTCCAATTACAGTATATTTTAGTAATAGAATTTTTCATATTTTAATATATTTATACATGATATAAAAAAATAAGTTCAAATCTTAGTCACACTGCATGTATCCTGTATAATTTACGGCAATACACTAAAGACAAAGCTAGTGAAAGCATTTAATGGTGAACATATTTATAATATACATACTAAACACCTACTATTTAGTCAATTTAGTAATTATAGATAACAGTTTGGTCCTGATTGTTTTAACTTATTCGTATTTTGTATTATTAACATTCAAGTAATCAGCTGAATAAACTATGTTGGTTTGGCAGCGATCCAATCACCGAACCATTTTTGCACTTGAAAAATAACAATGCACTTTTGCACTTAATCAAAAGGTGCTATGTCTAGTCAAATCGCTGGGTGCGGCAGAACTCGAGTTGTATTAGTGTATCATTCACAACTCTTGCAACGTGAGACAGAGCGCTGCCACGAAAGACGATGACTTTTCTCCTTTTACTCGCTATTGCTGGTGTTTTTTAGTTGAAGTGATTTCGGTAGAAATATTACGACATTACATCATTGTGTTCATCTTCTTTTGCCCTCCAAACCGTTCTTTGTCATCATAATAACATTAAAATAAATACTTTGAAATTGTTAGAATCAAAACCAAATGGGATATGATAGAGCACCATTACTATAAGTTTCTAAAAGTGCTTAATAGGTTACGACTGCAGATCAAACAACACAAGTAATGAATGTCGAAACTTCAGTTTTGACCGTTTCATAGCTAAAGCCTGTGTGTACTCCATCATTTAGATTTCAGCTAATTTTTCTATTTCTTGAGAAAGTGAATGCTGTAAATAGATTTTGGGGATTTTGGGGCTTTATTTTACATAACCGAGAATTATTTTTCAAATATTGGTCATTGAATTTCACGATCGGAAAAATTATGTCTCGTTTGTAGTTAGCTCTTCGCGATATTCTTAAAGATAGAAATTCAATATTTCGTTTTTGCATTGTGTTAGTTTAATAGGACTTCATCTAAATTAGTACGTTTCAATCCGTGTTATAATTACTTCCACTTTCTATCAGTCTGTTATATTCACAGTACTTGATTCTTGTTATCTGCTTAACAAAATTAAACAAGAAAAGTAAAAGCTCACCCGTATTTTTATCGACATGTCTGTAAAACGTTATAAAGACAAAAAAAATGTTGAAATTCCGTGAACTGCAACTATTAATTCTGATGTAGCGTGAACGTTTGAAAACACCGTTCGGGGTCTATTATTTACTGCGAAATTGCAGCAGAACTTGTCTATGCATACATATAAATAATTCACGGACGGAGATAAATTATTTAAGTATTAGTCTTGTTCAGAAAAATGTGTTCCGATCGTTAAAAGTTATGGCGGCAACCTCGACAGATACAAAGTAGATTTACGTTCAAATGCGGAGGAATGCCAAAAAGAAATTGAAGTAGTTTCATAATTGGCAATAGCTAACATAGCATATGAGAATTGTACTTTATATATTTAATAGTAAAAAGCAATATTCATTTAAAAATTAGAAACAAAATATGCCTAAATTTCAAACGAAATGAAACTTAAGTAATTTTAGAAATTTTTTGATTGTACTTCCTCATAATGACAGACACAAAAGCAAACCAAATTTTTATGATAATCCTTATTCCCTTAAAAGTGATTATATCTTTCCACATTTCAATGTGCTTCTTTGTGACTTACAAGCTACCTCGAGATTAAGATCGAGTCGAAAAAGGCTGCCAAAGGCTATTCCATAAATCGCAATCAACAACTATTTCGAAAACTGAAAACGTTGGCATAAAATAATTATATTTTTGCACTATATACAAATATGTTTCCACCTTGTTAAAGTGTTTACATTGTCATCATCGAAAATTATTCATATTTACCTATAAATCTAACATAACTATCCTCCAGAGGTTCCAGAATAATGTGTTGCGAGTGATAATCGATGCCCCGTCTCTCACAAACTGATTCCGTGCGATATCCCCTTAGAACCTATAATGAGAGTGATTCGAAGCCAGGATTAGTTTATTGTTGGTCTCAGTCTCTGGAGTAACTTTTCAAAGTTTTCAGTAACTGTTAATAGACAAATGGCTGTATAATCCTGGCTGTCTTCAAGCTTTGTTATGCCTTGTAAAGTTAGTGCGAAGTACTCTGAAATACTATTAGTGCGGATGCACTCGACAACAGTTAACTGCGCGATAACAATGTAGTGCGTAGGCTCTAACGCAAACCTCCATACGAACTGATTAATAGACACACAGAGTGAGATTTCATAATCTCTAGAGTAAGGGAGAATTGTCTTTAGAATAAATTAGGAAATATTTTAGAATAAGTTAGAATAGTATCTAGAATAAGTTTTAGATTATACGTTTTACAGCAGATCACTCACCGAAGAGATCTTCTACATATCAGGATAGTAATATTATATAACGGAAAACATAATAATACTTATTGTCCACGGACAGATTGTTGTAGTTCTAAAAGATTAATAAAAAATATTAACCTAGAGATCTAAAAATTACAAGTGGAAAATAATAAGATGTTCAGAAGGGTTACAGACAAGGAAATACAGCATTATAGCTCCAAATTGGTTCATATATATTTTGCAGTGCAGTAAAAATGCAAAAACTTCATTACATCATTTAAATAATCTTCAAAGAATCTATAAATCTTCATGGTGGATTAATTTGAAAACGTTAGGGATACAAAACTATGCAGATTATACTCAAAGTTAAATAACTGTACTAGTTAGTCCTCAAATATGACCTAAAATCAAATAGATTGGTTTAGCAGTCAGTATTAAAGTCTATTTGGACCTATGGGGTCCAAATAGGTGGCTGCTCTAAATCATGAAACCGACTGGTAATCCAATGTCGTCCAGATAAAATTACGAATAAGGATAAATAGGTTCCACTGCAATATCAAGAAAGATACCTCGCAATCAAATCAATCTGGAAATCAAAATAAAATATCTCCGTGGTCTTTGAAACTACCCGGGATTGACTATAGAGCTGACCGTAATTTAAAAAATTGAAACTAAACAAATCGCACGAATTTGTATAAAGTGTAGAAATAAGTATAAAGATTAAGCTTAGTTAGTCTAGTTAATTAGAGAAATAGTGATGCATTTATTCCGCAAGTTTTGGCAATTTATACAGATATAAATGTACTTGGACAACTACTAGTCGTACTTAGCAAAATATGTTATATAAAAGAATCTTAAAGAGCTTAAATGTAAGTTTTAGTTTATGATAAATTAATATAACAAGGACTAGGGCCGATAGTTTCTGGTTGAATCAAGATAGTTTGACAATGCAGGCCAATATATTTAGCAAATTGGAATTTTCTATTTTATTTTGACGTTAATTTAAACAATAATTGCAATTTTCTTATTATTTATTTATTACATTGTTACTAGTAGTTTCCGACTAACCTACAATTTGTCTTTATAATTTAAATCTAAGTATATAACTCTAGGAGAACACATCGGCCCTATCTCAGTCTCTAGTGAAATTATATTTATACATGTCACTGTTGTACTTTTATTATATGCACCTCACTATGCACCTCAACATTCTCATTAAAATCGAGTCTTTCCTCATGCCCCTTGCAATTCTTTTGATTTCTTGACTGACTGTGAGTATCAGAAGGTCTCGATGTAGGTTATCAGTCTTGAAGTACTTGGGTGCGCCCACAATACTTCTCAGGATTTTATTTGTATTTTGATTATGTTACTCTTTCCAGAACATCCCCATAATTGAACTCCATATGTCCATATATATTTCAGTATTTGCTTATATAATAGCAATTTATTATGTACTGATAATTGTGATTTTCTTCCTATTAGCCCATACATGTTCCTATATTTCAATTCCAGTTCTTTTCTTTTCTCCTTTATATGTTCCTTCCAGCGAAGTTTTGTATCAAGTTTAGTTTAGCGTTGTTGGTGTATGGAATGATAGTATTACTTAATGTTATTGATACTTGCATTGTCTGATTGTAGGTAAACTGCACATGTACAGATTTAGTTTCATTAATTTTAAAATTCCAAGCTTGTGTCCAATTATTTATATTGTTACTTGTAATTTTCGTGTGGCTTCTTCACTATTGTCTCCGACAACTATAATAGCAGTATCATCAACAAATGTAGCCATCGTAATATTCTCTATTTGTGGTATAACACAAGTGAAGAGCAGATAAAGCACTGGTCTCAGTATGCTCCCTTGTGGTATACCTGCTTTAGATTCTTTTATTCTAGATTAAGCTTCTGCTTGTTTAACTCTAAATATTCTGGTTGTAATGTACGATTTTAGCAGTTCGGTATATTGTTTTGGTAATATTTTCTGTAGTTTATTAACAAGGCCTTCATGCCAAACCTAATCCAAGGCTTGTGCTACATATAAGAATATGGCTGAGCACACTTTTTTACTTTCGTAGGATTTTTCAATAAAATCTGTTATTATGTGAACCTGCAATTGTTAAATGCTTGTTAATAAACCCAAACTGGTGTATTGACATTAGGTTTTTTCTCTGTATAATAATAAATGCTATAAAATTTATATTTATAATCTGAATGTAAGGGTATCACTGTTCCTTTTAATTATTTCTTTAGGCAATATTAAAAAGAAACAATTGTTAGGAGATATTCATAAAAATTAATTCCTATTAGTATTAAATAGTGCATTTACTAAAAGGTTTATAAAAGCTATTAATTATAAATATTACATGGTTACTTGGCCACTTATCTATATTTAGAAAAAAATATACTTATTCCTGTCTTTTTATGGATTCTTGTAATAAATATCTCATTTCAATAATTAGAATATATATATATATATATATATATATATATATATATATATATATATATATATATATATATATATATATATATATATATATATATGTATTTCATTAATGTTATTATCGTTGATAAAAATGTTTTCATGATAAGATTTTCATTAATATTTTCATACAAGAACTCGGTTTGTCAATCATGCTGATGATATTCGATCAAATAGACAAAGTATTCAATAGTATTCAAAAACTGCATAAGAATCTGCACTGCACAAACTGCACAGTAATCTCTGAATCGTGTATCTGAATTCAAATCTAAATAATTTTGGAAATATGTTAAATAACCTAAAAATATGAGTCAGATTCATAAATCCTATATCAGCGAAAATAACTTCAGATTAAAATATAGTGACGTATATTAGTAATTAACATCCATTTTTCTAGTCAACCACAACAATGACCAGTGACCTTTTTCCATTGAGGTAATTGATATTTACCAGTGATATACGTAAATGTAAAGAAGTAAGAAAAGCTGCACTTGCTGGTCATACTGTCGTATCTTCTACAAGTAATAATATTAAAACAAATACAAGCGACTGCCTACATTACCAATTGGGTCAAGTAATCATTCCAGGTGAAATTAAACCAAGTTCGCATATAAAAATAGTACGTGTCAACACATGATCTCCAGAAGATTCCATATGCAAACAGAGTTGAAAGAGCAAGAGTAATTTAGGATAAAAACGAGCAGAACTTTGTGTGAGGTAAAAAACACAACTACTTTATACAAAAAATTTTTATTGCATAGACCAATTTTAAATCAATGTGGATCTACAGATTGTAATTGTTTTTGCTTGGTTTAAATAAATTCAATCTCAATATATTTCAGACATATTAAAACAATACTCTTCGGGGCATTATCAACGCTCCATGATAGATTAGTAATGAGAAAATTAACAAAGACCAAATGTACTTAAGATTCGCGAATGAATTGAATGGTTTAAGAGAAGTTTTGAAGAAACAAAAATTCTTTGAATTAGTATAGCTAAGTGTGGGAACCATGCGTTAAAAAGTGTTGAGATTTAAACATATCTGGTGTGTCAGAAGAATATAAAAGAACTTCAGCCAAATAAAATTACAGCTGTACAATGATTAAGACAACTCGGCAAAAGTCAAAACTCTACAAATCCATATGCCATTGAAAATTAAAAACAGCAACAGCAGCAAAGAAGAAACAGCTATTCCAACGGCAATAAAGATACGCGATAAAAATTTTACTGATAAACAAATTAACGTAAAAAAGCAGAAAAGTGTAGCCAACGAGCAAACCAACATGATGAAATTGCTCAGTGAATTTCAGACCGAAATACGACAAAATTTCAGTCAGTTGGCAAACTACCCTGTTTAGAGAAGAAATTTAGAGAAGTCCCAAAACAAGTTAAAAAAAACAAAAATGAGTAATTCGTTCCCAAA
Source organism: Rhynchophorus ferrugineus (assembly GCF_030347505.1). NCBI lineage: Eukaryota > Metazoa > Arthropoda > Insecta > Coleoptera > Curculionidae > Rhynchophorus > Rhynchophorus ferrugineus. Next base: position 78,882,941 of record NW_027472580.1, on the reverse strand, counting down.
AATTATAACATGGAACGCAAATGGGCTAAATCAGCGAGTCCGGGAACTAGAACTATTTCTGAGAACAAATAGCATAGATATAGCTTTCATATCGGAGATTTTATGATGTATACTGTACACTACACTCCAGTGATCGTGCTCGAGGCGGATGAGCTCGGTTGGATGAAACAAAACAAGAATAAATAAAAGTTACGTTAGTTAGTATTGAAAAGAACGGCGTTGAAATACAAAGACTATTTAATTAGGCTTTGATAGAATAAGTTTATTATAACTGGGGGAAATAATACTGAATAATTCTGTCAGTCAACAGCTTAGAAGGCTTAGTTGCATGTTATTCACTAGAGCTAAATATAATAAAGTTTATAAAATATAATATTGACATACCTTATCTTATCTTGTGTTATTTTAATAATTATCGGTTTATGTAAAAAGAGATATGTATTCTCTTAAAGCAAAAATAAGTTTCCATCTGTCACATATTAAAACATTATTTGTTTAAATACAACTTCATTGCTTTCATACATTTATAAGGGTCACAAATATTCGAAAAACGAAACAGAAAACCCATTAGAAAATATCAAAAATATATATTTCTTCACGCCGAGTAAAAATTCCCTTTTTTTCGTTGGAACTCCAGCGTCGGGGACACATAAAGGAGTGATAGCAGAAGAGGGATAAGACGGAAAACCTATTACTACAAATTTTAAGAGGGAAAATTATCAAGGCAAAAAAAGTAAAAATATATCTTCCAGCCGTTTATCTAAATGTCTCCGCGACTTCACATTTAAAATATCCCTTCCAAGTTGTTATTGGAAGTACTTTCTTTCTCTCGATAACGAAAAATCGGCAAAAGTTTTCCCGGAAAAACGCCACCCGGGTTCGTCCGCCTCCGTGAAATATATATTTTTCCATGCATAAGAATAAAGCGAGGAAGGAAAAGAATTTTTTAATTTATTTTTTCCTGACATTTTTGTGGATCATCAAAAATATACCCATATTGAAACATGGTCATTGGACACTTCGCTATATAGTCTATTCAAAATTGGTCTGAACATACGTCATCTAAATTTATGACATTAAAGAGTCTCAATGTTGTCGTACCAACTCTGTATCTCTCAATCTTTAGTTCAGTTTGATTTTGACAAAATTCTAGTTTAAATAAAATAATGACACGAAAATATGATCAAATATATATATATATAGTTTATTTTAACATTACAGTACATCTAATGCATATATTGTCGAATAATTTAAACTACAGTTAATTATACAGCTACTATAATTTATAGGTTAGAGTTGTTTTATTAATTATATTTACATTTAACTCTTTTCCGCACCACCCATGAGGTAAAGTTCTAGGCGCGTTATTTTTTGTTGTTGTAATGGTATCCTCCTGGATTCCTAATCCATCTAATTAAAAATTGTTTATCCAAGTAATATATTTTACTTTAATTATAAAGGATATTTACTTTTTTACGTTTAGTTCTTGTTTCCTTCGATGCTGTATTTCCTTGTGAAATCATTTAGATATAACTGTATTTTTTATTTCTTCTGCTACTACCTGTGTACGCCATTCTTGAAAAAAATTACTGAATTCTTCCTAATGCATTTGTCGTATCAGCAAAAAAACTGTTGGTAGTTTTTCTATCCTCACACATTTTAAGAAAACACTTATATATATTCGGAACAATTACATACATAGCTAATGACCATTAAAATTTTACATTCTAGAATACGTTTTCCTACAATTATCGCATGTTAATTATACCCAGACCGTTAGTTGTTTCTATTCTCATCACCCTGTGTTGCTGTTCATTTCCTATCTATCCAACGATTGTTCACGATTCACCATCATTTCAGCAATTCATTTATACTCAGTTTATCAATTTAGATCTCGAATCCCAATCATTTATCAATATCTTCTTCATTGTGTCCTTGAGGTCATCGAAAGCGAAGGTGCTATTAACCTTACCTATTTCCAGCATGAAGCACAATATATCTACAATGTTTTTTTGATTTTATTGTAGCTGTTACAAATTTAATTTTTTAAAAGTGATTTCTGGAAGTTCCATTAGACCTCTTCGATACTTTTCAGACTAACAAAATGTTAATGATATTAAATGTTGAATTAAATTATGTATTAAATTATCTTTATAATGGTTTCCACCCACTGTTTTTATATACTTCACATATTAGATCTCTGATAGTGCTAACAACAAGCTGATTTTGACCCGCTTCGTATGAGGACGGTTTCATTCGGTGAATCCAAGATTATGTTTCTCATTTTTTGAGATATTTCAGTGACCACGTCCATACTATTATTCAGTGCAGCTGCAACGCTCTAAAAATATTTTTAATGAAAACCGCAGCAAATTAATATTTAACAGTACAAATGCTTACCTCTCTAACGAAGTTTATGGCAAGATCGCACCGTTATCTCGTTACCGTTAGAAGTAACTGATTAAAGATGCAATCTATCTGGCATCGCCATTTTTAATCAGAGTAATAATAAGCAGCGACTTGAAATTTATTAGAACAAACAAAGCGTTCAGACAACGTTTGCCGGTACTCCAGCAATCACCCTAAACATCACACTTTTTCCATAAGTTTGGGGTGCGTTTTCGAACAGTTATTGAATAGAACTGCACGAAGTGATCCAAAATTTCGCTTTAAAACATGAATTAATGCTACACTCACAGCAACGTGGAGCAATACTACTGGATAACACGCAGGAAATCAGAAGATTGAAGCTTAACAAACCATACGTACTTATATTTACTTTTTAACTTTATTTTAGCTTTATTCTTAACTTTAGCTTAAGTAAAATATTTTTGTTTTAATTTGGGAAATATATACTGGTGCATTAATTTCGTACTCACCTTGCTTGTGTATCAATGTAAGCACATAAGAACAGTAGTAATAAATTAATTTGTAAATTAAGGTTTTATGAAGCATATCTAATGTAAAACGTAATTAATCGAAAAATAAATAGAAAAATAAAAATTAGTTTTCCTTGAAAACTATTGTACCGTTGGGCAGAATTTATGTTAGGTCCTATATAGTAAAAGAAGAAACCATTATAATCTTAGTTTCCAGATCTATTTTTTCATATTTTGTAGGTATATATATTATACTGAATCTACACAGTGAGATGATATATTGTCAATTATAATATTCTGCATAGTAGTTTCAATATATTTTCCGATAGATGGACATTACTTGAACAGTATCTCTAGGTCATAATATTGATGGTGAGTCTTGTTACAAAAGCAAGTTATGTCATTATATCCATAACATTAGCTTTTAGATCTGCTTATTGACATTAGATTTGATATTTATAGGTAGGTAATAAATCGACTGATTTCTCAAACCATTATCCACATATGGATTCTAAATCAAACATTCTTATTACTCGAAGTTAAACAGCAGTGTTTGTTTTACAGTTTACGCCGCTCTAACTGATTGTGTATCTTAGAGCACATTCCATAAATTAGTTTACTAGAAGATGCAACATAATTCTAGCGACACACTAACCCAAAGTGATACTTTCTCCACATTAGATTTTCTTAATTTTCATAACCATATATATTTAAAACAACTGAAGGAGCATTAATACTTTATAATCATACATATAGCATTATCTACTTTTATAACTAATTAATATTCAATAAATAGCAATATTTTTGTATTATCTTAATTAAACTCATTCACAAAATGGTAGTTATAGTTATTAGTAGGATATCCTATAATAAAAACTATTTTTTACATCAGGTTAAGTCAATACATAAATATATTATTCATTGTAAATAATTACTATCAAATAATATTAACGAAAAGTTTAACAGAAATTAGAGATATTAAGTTGTTAATAATCAAAGTTTGGGTATTACGACAAAACGGACAGTGTATCTTGTACACGTGGCGCGCAAAATAAATACTTTCTATTTTAACTACTGACTTTCTTGATCATTGACCTAAGGCTATAATTAGTAATTTTGATATTAGCACAAATTGATGTGCGAAGCTTGAATGGATGTTTAGTTTTCAATTATGCAGTTAGAGGAGAAAATTTAAGATTGCAATTTTTGTTTCCAGATATCTCTGCGTAAAGCAATAGGAAATTTACAAAGGGCGATCAAGAAGATCAACTTATGGACTAGCGACTGGAAAAAGCAGCTTAACAGCCTGCAATATTACTGGATTACTGGATTCTAGTATAGTTTGGAAGATGATGCGCAATCAAGAAAGTTTACTAACAAATGAATTGAAATCACATGGACTAACCATCACACAATATAGGAAGGAACTTTCCTGAATCACCAACAGGCGAGATATCAGAATAATGAAGCAAAATAAACCATATTATCTATATAGAAGGTTGTGGGAGTGCATTTCTACAACATACCTGGGGATTCATACGGAGACCTGAAAGTTGATGATTGCATGGTTACACTATAGGATGCTAGACATTAATAAACATAGAGACAACATTTTTTTATTATCAAAAAGTGATTTCTGTCTTCATTAATTAAACTTTATTTTAAAATGTTTTATTGATATAAAACAGCTGTCTTCGATGGATTTGTTGATGGCGTATCTTCTTTATTTAATATATTTCTAGGTCTCTTTATCTCTTAAGGAACTCCCATGTATGTATGTTCATATTTCAGGTCGGGTGGATAGTTTGATTTAATATAAAAACTAGGAGATTTTGTCCGTTTAGATTATCTATTAGTATATCAGTTGATCCAATCTCTCTCTGTCTTATTGATTTTATTTATAATATTCTTCCAACAACAGACTGAATGAAAAAATATTAAAATCTCATAGAATCATATGTTAATTATCAGGGAGTGCATTTTGATCCAACTAAATGTATTCCTAAATTTTCGTCGCAAATAAACTATTTGAAAACGTGAATAGAATTTTCAATATTTTTTAAGAAAATTCATTTACAAAACGCTAGTTATGAAATAACATTAGTAGCATATACTATAATAAAAACTTTTTTTTTAGATCAGGTTAATTATGTATCTAAATATAGTATTCATTGTTAATAATTACTAGCAAATAATATTAACGAAAACTTTAACACAAATTAGAGATATGAAGTTGCTAATAATCATAATAATCAAATAAATGATAATCAAACGAAAGTTAATAAAGTTTGATTAATAATCATAAAATGGACAGTGTATCTTGTACACGTGGCGCGCAAAACAAATTATTTCTATTTTAACTATTGACTTTCTTGATCATTGACCTAATGCTATAATAAATAATTTTTATGTTAGCGCAAATTGATGTGCGAAGCTTGAACGTATGTTTAGTTTCCAATTATGCAGTTAGAGGAGGAAATTTATACTATTCTATTTATTAATCTATACTTATTTTATTTATTAAATTTATTTGATATCTGCGTAAAGCAATAGGAAATATACAAGGGACGGTCAACAAGATCAACTAATGGACTAGGGATTCGAGAAAGCAGCTTAACAACCCGAAATCTGTCGATGTTATTTTTACTTTCCTTCTTTATCGCCGATTATTTTGATCGTAAAGTAATTCGTAAATATTAATGTAGAGCTGAACAGATTACATTTAAAGTCAGACAAATGTAGTGATTCATTGAAAAATACTCCAAGCCGGGTATAGGGCAAAGAAACTAATTTATTTATCCATAACAAACGTTATATGGACCTACTAATATAGGAACGAACTTTTCTGAATCACCAACTGACATTATATTATCTAGTATATCTGCATATTATCTAGTATAAAGTATTAAAGCTAGGTTAGCGTTTATATTTTAAGTACGTACACACCTGGGGAATCATACGGAGACCTGAAACTTCATGATTACATGGTTACAATATAGGATGCTAAACTTTTTTTTTATTTCTATATATATATATTAAACTTTCTTTTAAAAAGTTTGATTGATACAAAATAGTTTCTTTGTTGTGATTTGTTCATGACGCGTTTTCTTCATTTAACAGTTTTCTTGGCCTCACTATCGTTTAAGGAATTCCCATGTATTAAAAACAGGTTTAGTGGATACTTTGTACTGATGTAATAACCATGCGATTTTGCGTTTGGATTATTATATTTTATTTATAATATCCCTCTAGCAATATACTAAAGAAAGAATTATCAAAATCTCATAAAATTATATGACTTCGGCTAAACCTGACTACATTTAGCTGTGGGTCAGTCTGATGTTAATTATCAGGGAGTGCATTTTGATCTATTGTATGTGCCAATTGTATTTCCTATAATTTTTGAGAAAATGATTTAAAATATCAATAATCGCATTTATCTAATTTTTAATGGTGCCTGTGGTTGTTCAAATTCATATAACTTCACATTTCCTATGACACAGTACATTCCCTCAGCTTTTCCTACTTCTATTGCTTTGCTATACGTACATACTATCCGTTTTTTTTATTGACATTTTATACTGAACATCCAGTTTGCATGAAAAAGCATTAACAATATGAGTTTTGTTAACACTGAAGCGGACGTGCTGCACTTTTTACTTACAACTCTTACATTTCTACTATTGTCTAAACGGATATTGTTCTTTCCTAGATATATCTTAGGCCCTTGATAAAGCGTGGAATACAGTAATATAAAGACTTTTCCCTCGCCTTCACTTTCTGTTACCAAAATACTCTCCTACAAATAGATATATTCCATTTGCATCCCACATGCAGGAGTTTCACAATACAGTGTACCGAGTCCCTTATTGTATCTCCTATACAGAGCAGGTCAGTACCGACCACAAAAATCACTACTGTGGCATCACACAATAGAATGGAAACAAAAGTCTTAGCATCATACAATGATTCAATAACAGCAACGCAACTGAATGAAATACAAAAATTTCTGAAAATATGACGAACTAAACCAAAAGATACAAAGAACAATAGTTACAACTTTTGCTTTGCGTCGAAAAAAATGCCCATAACTGAACATCAATAACTCCAGGTAACACCCCAGGCACAGGATGTGAATTATTCTCGCATGCATTTAGGTAGACGTCTAACTTAGAAGAAGCATATGCTTGAAAAATATAAAGCAAGCAACTTGGAGTCAATACTTAAGGACTATTCAATAGCTAGGTTAGATTACGAATTATATGTAATTCAGAGTGTCTTTATATATATATATATATATATATATATATATATTCTAGAGTCTTCTTTTTACCAATTAGGATTTATCTGGAGCAGGCCTACTGTTTATTTTCCACTGTTGCCTCACAAATAAGGACAATCACAAATTTTAAATAATCACAAACGTAAATTTACAACCCTTGCCCCAGTAGGATTCGAACCTGCAACTATCAGAACAGCAGGAGAACCGATTTTTCCAGCAAGCCAAAATTATACTCGTGACAGCCGGCAATTCAGAGTGTTTGTGTTATCTACTTTGGAAGAGTGTTGGTGTTCCCGATGAATTGTTAATGGACTAAATGTGCGACAGAATATCAGATCTTATTAATGGATATGTGCAAAACTTTAGAATAACATTTAGAATAAGATACTTTTGACAGATAATCACTTAGTGAAGAGATTTTCTATTTGTCAAGTATATATTACACTCATACCTCTCTACACAGTTGCTCTTTATACGGCATTTCGCTATAACGGCCCTCTCCAATTAAATGTTTTCAATTTACGGCCTAAAATGTTTCGCTATAACGGCAGAAATTTTTTTTTCGATGTCGATATATCTACACGTTGCCAATCTTGCGAAAGCAGAATCTCGATGCACAGTCTTTTCTATTTCGTCTTATTTACGAGCGTTATGCAGTGCGTACTCATAAAGAGGCTGGTTCAAACTTTTTTCTGAGCGTTTTATGCACATATTTACTACGATTGTTCCATATTAACTGGAAAAATTGGAAGGAATTAGGGACATTTTTGGTACGTAAGTACATATGTGTGAATGTACTAATTAAACATGTTTAATATGAATGTTTTTATTCAACTTTTTAATTTCATTACATTTTAGACAAAATTCCACCGAAACGATTATCCACTTCGGAGACTGATAAAAATGGGTTAACTAGGAACACGCTAGGAATTAAACTAGAAGTATTACATCGTATAGAAGCTGGAGAGAAATTTACAAGGCAATGGGACTTGGAAAATTTGAAGAATAGATATACCGATGAATCTGTTGAAGATATCACATTCCAAGTAGTCGAGGATGGTTTGAAAAACTTTAATATATATTTAACTTGCATAATTTATATAGGAATATCCCAACATTTTAAAGGGAACTATTGAAAGAGGTGGGTTAAGATTAAAGAACAACTGTTAGATTTGATCAGGTTTCAATGCGCAATGCCCGTTCTATTTAAAAAATAGCTTTATATAATCATGTTGGATTCGGGGGCAGGTTGTTTTTTATTTTACGGTGTACTCCACCATGACCTAAAACGTACCCGCACGCTCTTTCCCATAATTTCTTTTTCCCTTTCGGTTTCTTATCTCGGCGATCGCGCGGCCTCCGTTCCTACTATTCCACCAATGGCGCTCGCCTCTCCATCCGTCCAGTTGGCCGCGTATGCAGCCGCGCGTGCAATTGTTTTTATTTTAATGTCGGGTGGGGGCAACGGCGATCGCGGCCGACGGGCAGACCGAGCGGTAATTGCAGGTTAGGTCCACAAGGCGACCGGCCGGTTGGGCGACTGACGATGCGTGTCTAGGGGGGGCGGTGATTCGGCCGCCCTCTCTTGTTTGTCTCCTAGCGGTCGTCGCTAGTTCAGTCGCGGCCGATACGATCGCTGCCCGGGGCGGACTCGCATTTCCCCGATTGCATTCGCGATGCAAACGTTTTCCACACGGAACCGGCCTTTCGGCGACTCACGCCAACTAGACACGTTCGTTGAACTGTGCCACAATTTCGATTTGAGCTGAGTGGGCCGTGGGCAATTCGTCGTTAACCTGTCATTGTTTCAATTATTTGTTTAATATAATCAGAAAACATGAAATTATAGAATGGAAACCTAAATGGACACACCCATGGTTATGGGTTTTCTGAATCACTAGAGCGCCGGCAAAAAGAATTTTATGAAATCTTTGTGGCAGATAATATTTTTTTTTATTTTTGTGTTTAGTCATAAGGATATTTGCCGTTATGACGTTATTGTTGCATTTAAGGTAAAAATTATTAGTTTAATTGCAAAATCATAATATGAGTGTTATTTTCCAGGATGTGGGAGTTCAAATAAAATTAGTTATGCTCCTAAGGATTGTGTAGGATTGTGATTAAAAGTAATTAATGATAAACTTCAGGAAACCTCTTATGATCTCCTAGATAAAGGTTTCTAACAGGAAGGTTTCTTCTTTGTATATCAGACCAATAGGGTTATGACAGACTCAAATATGGAGTATCATTGCTTCATAATGGGAATTCTAAATGTAAATCTTTCATTAAGATCTACATCCGTAACTGAATTCAAATGCAAATTATATGTATATTCGCATATTATCTTCTTTAATCTATAGAAAAGGTCTATCTATAATTTCTATATCTAAATCTATAGAAAAATATGGTTACAAGTTCAATATTGGAACTATCTGAAGTTGCTCAGCCCACATTAGAATCATCAAAAAAAATTAGAAGTAACTGAAACTGCAAATTATAACATTCCCAAACAACCGAATATATTACTTCAATTTCGTGATATCGTTTCCAGATAATATAATACCAAAAGGACTAAGTACTGGCACATAAACAGGCAATATTTCGAGCAAGAATTATTATATATATTTTTATGATTTGCCGGCTTCGTTGGTAGAGTGGTCAAGGCGACAGGACGGTCTCCTACTGTTGCGATAGTCGCGGGCTCGACTCTTGCTCAAAGCATAAAGTACATGTTTGTTATTGTAATTGTAAATGTCTTTACAGGCCACGCCAGTAACCAGGCTGGGTAAGACCGGATGGTCTCTTAAGTTGGCCACTAGTCAGTCAGTAGGCTTAATGTCGAAAACAGTGGTTCCGAGCCCACGCTAAACAGTTGATCCAGTCTTGATAAACCCTAGTTGGTAAAAAAGAGAGTCTTCTAAAATATTTTTAAATTTTTTTACGATTAACTTATTATTTAGTATTATCTAAATATTATTTAAGGTTACCAGAAACCTATTTTAATTCGCTTGTGTGGGAAGCTATTCCCACACAGACATTACACATATTAAGACTGTTTAGTTTATTGCAAAAGAAAGTACATGACCAAATATAACGAAAATTCTCATTCAGATATTGACAATCGACAGGAAATGACGATCATTTTAAAATAATTAATTATTTATTAAATAATTTCGAAAATGTTTTATAGGAATATTAACTACTATTTAAATAAAATGTGAATAATATTTCTAATCCTAGTTTTTATATTCCTCTGTCATAAATAAATCCTATTTGACATATACAAAAAATATTCTGCACATCAATCAATAATAATTTTCAAAAATAAAAGAAATGAGTAGGAAATGCAAAAATAATTAGAAACAATATCACTCACTATGAAGAAACGGAACTCAATTTTTATCAAGTAATAGTGGTATTAAATATTTCAGGTAGGATTAGGCTTTTAATATCCTCCAAGATATGATCAAAAGAAGGAAAATTAGCTGAAGGAATTAAACAATTTAGAATAACGATTTGTAAATGGTGTTGACTTCAATGCTTAAAATAGAAAGTGGGAATCTAGAATGAAAAAAGTTAAAATGAATGAGTTGCATAAAGCCGCTTCTGTACAAGGATGTTAATAGTAAACCTAGAGCCAAGTTATTGGCCGACTGATCAAAATAAAAATCCAGACATAATAGATTTTTTCATCGCCTGATTTATATCTCCAAACTATAAGAATGTTGGAGGAAATTTCCTTAATTTCCTAGGCTTAAATCATTCACCTTTGATTCTGACCTTAAGTGAAAACATAATAAATAAGAAGAAAACCCAACACTAACAAAAAAGTGAACAGACTGGGAAGGATTTGCTGAAGAACTTGGTAATCACATTCAGTTGAATATACCATTCAAGACAACCGAACAAGTAAACCTAGAAGTACAAACATTTGTTGTGAAGATCCAACAAGCTGCTTGGAATGATACTCCAATAATAAAATTGAGAGGAAATTCGAGTAAATCAATTAATAATTATAAGGAGAGCCATTAAAATCCTAAAGAAATTAAATTTGTCCAGAAATTATTTCATTTAGAACAAACATCCAAAAGCAATGAAATTACGCTTGATTAAATTTGTTATCCAAAAAGAAGTCGACAAAGTCAGAAAATGTGACATCAAAAGCAGCAGAAAGAAAGCATCTACTGTGAAAAATATACCAAGATGGGTAAGCATAAAATTCTGCTTACAAAATATTTATATAGAAATAAGATATAAATAGAAATAGAAATAATATAGAGAAGAGAGAAGTAACAGAAAATATAGAGACCGAAATAACACATTAAAACCGACCAGAAAAGGCATTACGAAAATTCCATTTTTCAACCCGATATATATCAGTTAGCCTGGTGAAGTATAATTCTTCGAAGTATTTGATGTACAGGAAACAACATATTTGAGACTGCTTAATGGTTTATATTTTTAATATTTCTCAATTATTAGTAATAAATATAATATTTTTCTTTATTTTCTGAGAATTCTTTTATTTGGAATTCAAATCTTAGAGGAATATACGCACACACACTTACGAAACTAAATCCGTCACAATTCGATATATCATTTTTAGTAACTGAAACGACAATAAGTTTAGCCGGCTTGATTGATTGAAAGAGTTTGTTCCTGGGTATTTTGTTCTGAAAAACTTGAAGACGTTCGACCTGACTAGGTGAGACGTATTTGAGGTAGGTATTGGAGCCGTATAGAATGACTGATCGAACCAGCATTTTGTACAGAAGAGAATTTATTGAGAGAGGAAGCCTGCTGGCCAGGTTGATGAGCGGGGATAGTAGATTTACAATACCTTAGCCTTTTTGGAGGGACCTTTGAACCTGGGAATTCCAGTTAACATCCGATCGAATGCAAGACCGAGATAGATTGATAGGCTTCGTTTGAACATGGAATTTGGGCGTTAACGATTTTAAGACGCGAAATGCTCGATGCAAAAAGCTTCTTGTGGAAGAAGATGGCCTGAGTTTTCTTTGAGTTGACTTGCAGCCTTCAGATATGTAACCACTGAACCGTTTCATCGAGTTTTTTCTGGAGTATACCTTGGATATGCTGTGCTACACTTGAAGAAGCTAAGTAAACAGTGTTGTTGGCGTAAAAAGCTGCCTCAAATTGTGGTCTCCTAAGGATATCAGAAAGAAAAAGATTAAATTAAGCGAGTGTCAAGGGAGAACCTTGTAGAACTCTTGCATCGATGGTTTTCCGGCTAGATAGAATATCTTTAATCTTCACTTGGAACGTTCGTCCTGACAGAAATGGTTTGATACGAGCGGTTAGGTCATCGGGTAGACCTAACCGAATGGATTTCGTCACTAAGCCTTTATGCCAAACCTTGACAAAGGCTTTGGTTAGGTTCAATAAGACCGATCCAATTTTTTCACGTCGGTTAAAGGCACAGTTGATTTTTGCCGCCAGCCGATGGGCCTAATGAACGGCTGAGTGTTTAGCGCGGAACCTGAATTGCTCATTCAGAATGATATTGTTTGCCTTCGTAAAATCGTAAAGAGTATAGAGAATTGCTCTTTTAGCAAGCCTGGAGATGGAACTTAATAGGCTGATAGGGCTGTATTCAGAACGTGATGATTTAGCTCTTTTTGGGGATAACTGCGATGAATGTATGTTTCCATGTGAACGGGAAGTGTTGCAAGATTCGAACGGTATTAGTTATTTCGGCGAACTGCTTTTTAAGTTGGGCTATCGAGACATTATCAAAACCCGGGGCCTTCTTGTTCCGAATCGTGGTCATCATTTGCGTGAGTATTTTAGGAGTAACTAGGTGGTCTAGTAGATAACTTGGAGCCACTTGAGAGTGAACGGAGTTGGCCTTCCTGAGAATTTCGTCGTTCTCAGCAACGTTTATATTTAAAGCAGGCTGGAGGCGTTCCATCAGGGCCTCATAGGTTTTAGCGAGGAGCTCGGCCTTTTCGCGGTCGGTGACTGCGAGAACTCAGTCTCCACTGACTTCAGAAGGGAGATAACGTTTTGGATAGAAAGCCGCTAGAAAGCTGAAAAGGCTATGTGTCGCATTTCTCAGATCGCCAGGCTTTAATGGTTCCCTTCACTTCCCGTTTCACTCTATTGGGCCTTCTTTTGTCTGGCGAGTTAAGGATAGCACGACCTCTACGATAAAGACGTTTCTTGAGTCATATATGTGACTTGATACTTTCAGGAACTGGGTCACTTTGAGAGTTTGAAAGAGATGGAACTTCAAGTGATGCATTCTGATAGGCAGACTGGATGCCTTGAGTTAGCTTCGACACAGCACGCTCGAGTTGGTCAGGTCAATCAATATTCGGAATTGGTCCGGAGTCCAGAAGAATTTCCTGATTTATCTTCCAGTCTCCGAGAGGTAATATGATTGGCCAATGGTCCGAGTGTAACTCGCCGAGAATTTGTACATCAGAAGGACCATTAATATTCTGGAGAATGAAAAAACTCGTCCGGGAAAACCCGATATCTTATGGGAAGTTAGTCCCTCGCCAATCGATAGGCTTCATGTCAAGAACCATGGTACGGAGCCCACGTTAAACAGGTAGAGTAGCAGAGATTCCAGATAAACCTTAGTTTGTAAAAACGAGACCTATTTCAAGTGTCAGTTTTTCTCTAAACGTCTTGTTAGCTACAGAAGTAATTTTTATTATGTGTGAAATAGATATAAAAAATTGTCGTGAAGTAATTTTTTCAAAACTAGTTATCATACCCATTGTCAAAAAATGATTATAACAAATGTTACAAAATCCTATGTTAACCAATCAAGCGTCAGTAATAACAGTTTCATTCATTTCATTGTATAAGCTAAACTATATCAACTAACGAGGAGCACTTTCCACAGCACTATTATGTATCATATCACACTTCCACCAAATCAAGTTTTATTGACCTTTTATTTTTAAATATAATAGGAGCTACCAAAGCTACATCTTTACATCTTAATATGGCCTAGATGCATGCACGCACATTTTTGTTCGGACCTTGTAACGATTTACGTAAAAAATAGATTAAATACGTCAGGTGGCAAGATTAATTAAATTTTACGTTTGATATCCATCTATATCACACCTAAAAAGGCATTAATCTTTTTTATGTGTTAAGTTTTTTACTGCTTCTAGGTCGTAAGTAGTGCTGGTAGGTTTTGGTATATATATAGTTCGAGATTTTTTTTCTTATTTATAAGACGATATTATTATAAAGGCGCAGGGAGATTTGATATTAGACCGATTAAATTTTTTTAGCTATTAAGCGATCTGAATATGTTCGAGACTTTAATGAATGGTTTCTGTTAAGTGTTGTTCGTTTTTTTCTGTGTATGTTTTATTATATTTTAAACACAACCATGTAAGGTAAGATTAATTAGTCAATTTAATAAACTAATCGATTCAAAATTCAAACAGATTTTTTTCTATTAGCAAGTTAAATATGTACCAAACTGAATTTCTAGACGGAGTGGCCAAGGAGATATGAACATTTTAGCGATGAACACCAGTTCAACTCCCTTCAGACATGAATACAGATTTATATTAAATGTTATTGTAGTATATAGATATCATCATTAAAGGGTATGCAACCATCTATTATTCATCAGTAGAAATAAATATACAGTGATATTTTCGATTTTGATTTTTATGAGAACCAAACCATAGTACCTCCAATAAAACAGCCAATGCACGTCATCAAAATTTATGATATTGTGGCCTTGAGCTTGTCGCACAAAATTTGAGTTTAGATTTAGTTTGACAAATCAAAATACTTATATCAGTGAAAATATAAATCAATATAAGTGAAATAAAAATACTATTATAAAATATAATTTATTTTAACATTGTAGTCGGAGGACTTAAACTACGGCTAATTATACGTATACAATAGTTTGAAACTACTCAAACTGTTTTATTAAATTCATTCTAAACTCTTCCAACATATCTATAAGGTAGAGCTCCAGGTGCATTTTTTATGCAGTGGTATCCCCTGAAGGCTTAAACTATATAATTAACAACTGCATATCCGAGTAATATATTGCTCATGTATATTCTCAACATTACACACTTATCGATGTATGCAAATCTTTACATTCTACAATAAAATCTTCTACAGTTATCCTATATTAATTATATACTAATCTTTAGTTGTTTCCTGTATCATCATCCTGACTTTGTAATTGTCAGTATTAGATTATAATCCCATATCCAGAAAGGAGCATTCAGTCACTATCCCTTTCTGAGCTACTGTTTAAGACTAGCTCATAGCTTCACAATTTGCCATATTCTACTTCTCTATGTTTGATGATCTGAAGACAGAAGACATTTATATTATATATTTATCTATATACACGTTTTCACACTCTACACCATGATTTTCTAGCGTTATCTTGTATTAGTTATATACTCATCGTTATTTGTTTCCTCGCTCTTTCACTTTATGTTAGTAATTGTCAGCATTTGGCCGTAAGCCCACAACCAGCCACTGTCATTCAACCACAAAGAACATAAAACTTCATCTAAACATAGTCAAACTGTGGTTGAAAACATGATGTATGACAAAATCTACAAATTACTGTTACTGTTGAATATCTGGGAATGTATTTTGATGGACGCTTAACATGGGAAAATAATATAGTGGCAAAACGTAAACAGCAAGGATATAAACTAAACCTAATTTAATGGCTGACAGGGTGTAAATTTAAATTATTCACGGATAACAAAGTTTTATTATATAAGTCAATACTTAGGCCTATTTGGACCTAGGGTATTGAACTATCGGGTACTAGGAGCAAATTAAACATTGCTATTATCCAAAGGTTCCAGAATAAAGTGTTGCGAGTAATCGTCGATGCCCCACATTACGTCTCCAACATATTAACTGAGCGCGATATCCCCTTAGAGTCCATAGCGAGTGTGATTAAAAGTATCAGTGTAAAGTGCACTGAAAGACTGTTAGTGACTCGCCAAACCGTTAAATGTGCGCGATGACAGTGAGGTACGCAGGCTGAAACGTAAACTACCATACGAACTGATTAATAAACACATAGAGTGAGAGTTAATAATCTCCAGAATAAGTTAGAATAGTCTTCAGAATAGAACGTCATGAATAATACTTATTGCCCACTGGCAGATTGTTGAATTTCTAAGAGATTGTTAAAAATAGTCATTGTACTTCGCTATTACTGTTCAAGTTAATCACTCAATTGTTAATTTCTAATTTATCGAAATCAATAATATATATATATATATATATATATATATATATATATATATATATATATATTCCAAATCGAAGCTGTTTATGTAGACAGATTAGCGTCTCTGTTCTTTTAAAATCAATGTCGTAAAGTTCTATTAGACCTCTTCTAGGGTTATTATTACCTGATTTAGATCTTATTTTTTTAATAATGTACGAAGGACTGACTTACATTCCTCAGAGTGCCACATATCTCTAAGTTGTCTACGGATACATTTTAAACTAACACGTTTATATCGAAAAAACTACTTATTGTTTTTATAAATTTCAAATTTATAAATATATATTTAATTCCAACTAGACCCAAGATAAAGCTGAATTGTTATTTTTGATTGTTTCATCGCTGTGGGTGATAGTTGGGTTTGCTACAATGATCCCGAACCAGAAATAATTGCCAATGTGACTTAAACACAGAATCTCATCTTGAGACCGAAGGGCCGAAAAAAATCGGCGAAAAGTCCATTTTCGATTATCAAATTACGAAACCCGTTCAATTTTCTTCTTGTAAATATTTTAGTTGTCCTAGCGAAAACAGTTTATTTGCAACTTGACGAACATTTTTGAAAGCTTGAAAACTCGTGATGATACATGTTATAATATTCAATAGATATGTTTCTTTAATTAATTAGCATTTGATGGGACCATTTCGAAACCAAATCAAACTCAATGAATCCGTATACGGTATAAGTGATACTTATACATTTATATTATCTAGTTGAATTTAATTTTAATTTAAGAAATACATACCTATGTATTTAAGTTTTGCGATATGTTTAATTAAAAATGGACTTCTTATAGTTTAACATTTGAATCATTTAAATATGGAATAAGAGACAAAACTATGTGTTAGGTGCGAAGCGGTACAATCATTGAGAATGTAGAAAGTTGTTGTGCGAAAGGGTGTTTTGGTTTGTTTATTTGCGGCTAGGTGGCTCGAAGATAAATTTGGTAGCAAAGCTGAAATTTAAGACTTTCTGCTTTCAGAAGGCTATTCTAGAAAATGAGATGGCGTAAACTACCTGCGTTTATATTTGGTGGAAATAATCAAGACGTTACTGGATATTTTGGACTATTTTAGTAATTATGTACTTCCTATAGAAATAATTTGATATATATTCAAAGAATTTCGGTTTAATTTTTTTCGATAAAGCTTTTGTTTCAAGTATCTCTTTCGAATTGGAGCATTTTTCAACGTGACTGACAAAGCTTGGTTCTCTTTTAGTTCAAATTATTTGTTTAAATCTGAAAGCATATCAGGTGTTGCGTCCCAAGAGATAGTACCGTTTCAAATAGAATGCACAGCTTTTCTAGAGATTCTGCTCAATGTCGGAAATGGCTTTTAGCAATAAATAATAAAAAAACTGATGGGAATCTCTTCTGAGGTCTTAAATAGAAACAAAGGGCTTTGTAATGCATATTTTACACGGGCTGAATACAAAACGAAATGTGGAAGAATATTACTTAACAGGGATACGGTTTCCAGTTGTTATTTAAAAAACAACTAGTTTAAATTATATATTTATAATATATGTAATGTGTGTATATTTAAATTATATGTAACTGATTTGAAAAATATAACATGCCTCTATTTTAGCTGTGGCATAGAAAAAGGAAAACATTGATCCAAATATGTCAGGAAATACTATTGAGTTGAACACTGAGGTAATAAAAGCCCATGTGATAGATGTAATTTGACAAAGCCAGTCATTTTTTTAATTTGGTGATAAATGATGTCTCGACTGTTCTATTTAATTCCCAGATTATGCACCCGAACTTAACTTAACAAGCAGTTAATATTTTATATCACCAAATGCCTGTATTTTTTAAAACAATCAACTGTATTGAGCATTCTCAACGAGACGTGATTAGAAGAATAATAGATAGGTGTTGTTTGTTTTCGTGGATGAAAAATGTGAACAGAATATATATATATATATATATATATATATATATATATATATATATATATAATTATATACTTACAATAACCAATTAACAAAAAAAAAGGTTTAAAAAGACATTTCAAAATAACTAGTCTTCAACATATATATTGTACTATACTCTGTAATTGGCTGAGTTATATTTAAGAAAATATAAAATGTTCCACAGTCAATAGTTTATTAAACTTTGTATATTTAAATGTATAAGTTTTGTGTTAAATATGTTATATTACGATTTAGTACAGTGTTAGTATAATATATTGTCATTAAACATAGAATATTCTAAGAATTCTCCTTTGAAATAATATTTCTAATGTAAATTTTACATATATTTAAATAGAATGTATTTTTAATATTTTATTGCATTTTTATTGTTACCATTTTTATTACTGCTATTATTATTAATAAAATATTTTAAATTTCCCGCTACTCATATTGTCACACAGGTAATACATGGGAGATACATTTCTAATTCCTCTGTATTTTGTGGTACAATAAGTTCTGAACAATTTCTACAACAAATTTCCGAGGCAGCCAAACATACGATGTCAACAGAACGTAATATTCGGTCGACGGTCGGCGCTGGCCATATGTGGGCTTGAACTAATATAACTGATGATGTAACATTTATCCCTCAGTCATCTTGTGCATGATAGTAAATAGAGTAATAAATGTATACAATACGATGGTACTAATAGCCAATAAGCTAATATATACATATATATTTATACATATAAAATATGGTATAAATTATTTTAAATGTTCTCTGGGTCTTTTTGTTTCAAACCATTATGTAACATTACAAATACAATCTCAAGACAATATCTCCGAGTCTCTCACTGCTTACCTTCTCCGAAAGCAAGGAGCGAGAATTATCGCCATCTGCATGATGGGACTTTTATAACCGATAATCCAGTGGAAAACGAAACTAACAAAAATAGGAATTTTATTGGAAAGGCGAACGGTAAAGCTGCACCGGGACGCCCCGCTTTTATCTGCAACATTAAAACTCTCACTCCGGGAAATTTATCCGGGATCCGACAGCCGTAACTCTGGACCGGATCCAGATAGAGAGCCGGAGAGCCGAAGTTGTTGATTCGGCAACGGGGACGTTCTATATGCAAAACGTTCCGCGGCCATAACTCCCCATCGAAAATACTTCGAAAGTTTTTCCAGGAAAATGAAAAAGCGGCCTTCCTTCGCGCCGCCGGTGTTCCAGCGCGGACACCACCTCCCTGCCGTTTTCGCGATGGTTAGGGGGGTAGGAGAAGGCAGGGAGGCAGAAACCAGCAGTAGCGCAACGCTGTCAGCTGTTGTGAAAATTATTGTGATTATGCTAATCCTTCTTCTTCCTTCTTTTATTTGTTGCATGCCGTGGTGTCTACAACACATTTTTAAACTAGAAAATTTTCGGAATATTTATGAGGCTCCATTGTTTTTCGAATGTTGATTCTTTTTGCTGTCTTTGAGAGAAATTATGTTTTCTTAGTTTTCTCGTCTAGTTTATAAGTTTATTCTTTTATTGTCATAAATTAGATTATATATTTACATATAAATTATATTATATGACTTTAACTAAAACTTAGAATATTTATTATTTATTTAACAATCAAATGTATCGAGATACTCATGCAGTACTTAGATGTACCAATAAGTTCGCGGAATTGAAATGAAACATTAAATTCATATTGGAAAAAATTATATATAGTCTATTCAAAGTTTATTTTTATATTCGTTATCCAACATGTCATCAGGTTGTAAATTTGTTTTAGGATCAGACAATATCTTCCCTCTCATTTTATTCTAGTTAAATAGAGACACAATGTTGTCTGATTAGTTTGAACGTGAAATCTAACTAGTCTCTCAAGTTGTCCGGTTGTCAAACGTATGAAAAATTATTCAGAATATTATAATTACGGGAAACTAATAAATTTAAAATTGCCGCGGTTTTTATTGAACATATTTTTTAGAGTGTTGCAGCTGCACTGAATATTACTACGGGTACGGTCTCTAGAATGTCTCAAAAAATAAAAAACATGTAACCTTAAATTCACCAAAAAGAAACCGTTTTTATGCGAAACGGGTGATGAATCAAAATCAGCTTGGTGTTAGCTGTATCAAAGTTCAAATATACGAAGTGTATAATAATAATAAGTAGTTTTTTTTTCGATCGAAACATAATTTAATACAATTATTTCAGAGAAAATTGTTAGTCTTGAAAGTATCTAGAGAAAGCTGAACGATATGCAGCTCTTTGAGGGATGGTGAACATCACTTCATATACTTTTGAGTAATATAGGATTTTAATGATATAAGGATAACCAACGAAGGGGTTGAATGGGTTTTCCAGATATTGCTTCTAAAAAACATACAACAAAATGAATGAAGAATTATAACATCAATTTGTATATTTACAAAAGACATGGATATTTCAGAATCACTCATGCCAAGATGATAATATATCTATATGTTATGAAGAACTACTTCATGCTGGAAACAGGAATATAAATGAAATATTTCAATTCCTAGTGCAGAATTAGTGTTTTTCTCCAAATGTACCATGGAGAAATGTAAAATAACTTGTTTTTGAGTGGTTTGAAAATCAGCTTTTAAAGAACTTGGAGGAACCATCAGTTATTGTTATGGACAATTCACTATATCTTAGTACACTGGTGGAGATATCCCAACATTATATTACATAAATGAAATATTTCATTACGTTTTTTGAAATTTATTTTTTTGGTAATAAGTACGAAAAAAGATATACAATAGATCAGATGGCTGAACAATATGGCCACATACTATAACGACTTCCTCCTTACCATTCTATATTCAATGCAATCGAGTTGATATGGGTCGAGAATGATATTTCATCAAGAACTGTTTTGATGTGTGGAACGAAGACACTGTCGACCATAATATCTTCGGTTTGGATGAACTCAATAAGATATACAGAGGAAGTAATGTGGGATCGTGAACATGTTTTAGATTGGAAATTAACAGATTAGTGATTGAATTGGGCAGTAACTCGGAAAGTGAATGTGACTAAAGGAAATTTTCAGGATATGTGATAACGCTGAGAATTCCTGAGAAAATTCCTGAGACAAAGTCATGAGAGTGGAAACAACTAAAGGTAGGCACATAATTAATAGAATATAACTGTAGAAAATGAAGGGAGTGAAAGATTTGTGGGCACAGATATGATTGTTATTGTTCAGAATTAAACATGAGCATTAGGTTAGAATGTATGATGTAGAATGCATACTAATTAGATAGTTATATAGATATAGTTATATATATTACTAGATAGTTATATATATTACTATAGAATAGTTACGTAGATATGGTAAACGATTTTAGGCAGTATTCAGTGATTAATTTTATCAAGAATGAAGTACACAGGTAGTAGCAGAAGAAATAAAAAATACATTAATATCGAGACGACTTAACATGTAAACACACCACCGAAGGAAACAAGAACTAAACGTAAAAAGGTAAATATAGTCTGGAATGAGAGCAAAATACATTATTCTGATATATAATTGTTAATTAGTTGGATCAGGCCTACAGGGGAATACCACTATATAAAAAAACGCTCGTAGAACTTTACCTCATGGGATGTGTGGAAAAGATTTCAATGTAAATATAATCAAACACATCCCTAACATACAAACTATTATACCTATGTTCTTAATTGTAGTTTTAACAATATATGCATTAGAGCTACTATAATTTTAAAATAACTTGATAGCATTTCTGCTCAATTATTTTATTTAGATTAGAATTTTGTTGTAAGCCAAAGCCAAACTGAACTAAAACTCAGGTTTGATGCGGCAACATTGCGACGTTTTGACGTCACGTCGAATGTTTACCATTATTTCTGAAATTTACTTCTTATGTTTGCACACCCGCTTTTAAATGAATTAAACAACGTACAAACATTTTTTTTTTAATAAGCAGATTCGATAGGATAACAATCACTTTTTAATGTATAATTGTTTACGTTCACCATTGTAAAGCGATGGGAGCTTATGTTATTGAATAACTTGCTATAATATATTACTTTTAAATATGCAATTCATGCTTACTCTCCATAGATTTATTAGATTTTTCTAAATACAACTAGTATTTTAACTCTTAATTTGATTAATTTTAACTCTTAATTAACTGATTACGTACTTTATGTATTATCAGTATCAAATGATGATGGTGATAAACTTAGAGATCATCCCCAAAGACATTCGGGTTTACTCATTTTAGATACTGCTGGGTTTTATACCTTTGTCTATTACAAATAGCTTTGCGAACTATCGACTGAAAACAGTCGAAATAGTTGATAGACAAAAAACTAGCGATTGAAAATATTAATTACAATTTTCAGTGAAATGCACGGTGCGACTGTTTTTTTTTTCTCAATTCGTGATGTCAGACGAAGATGTACTCCTGATGTAATCCTTCCCTGTATAAATTGTGAAAGAGGAAAGGATGCAGATAATTGCTTGGGGCAAATAATTTTGTATGTGGTTAAATTTTCTTTCGCTAGTATAAACGAGACGGAGATGTATAAATTCCTACACGAACTAACTTTAAAAAAGAAAAGGGAAGAAATACTGAAAACTATTATAATAATAATACATAACATGCATTTTATAATTTAATATTAATCAAAGAAGAATTACTTTTATATTTGAATGTTTTGAAGAAATGTTTTATTGTATTTCAATGTGTTAATTGCTATTTTTAAATAATATAATATAATAAACATAGACAATACAATAGAACTTAAACAAAACCTGAAAACTAAAGATGTACAATAACCAAAAATACTATATAATAATTTAAAAAATACTTAATCATAGAAAAAAACTAATCCATGACATAATTAAAAATGATCTGAATTAGATGAGATAAATGCTTTATTTATTATAAAAATCATAAAACTACATATATCACATATATAAATACATAAATCTATGTAAGCATAAATTGGGTACGTTTTTGTCAAGGTCGTGGCTAGGCCAACCAAGCCAGAACGTTTAAAATCAGTCGAATGAAACTAGTAGAACCAAAAATAGTAACAAAAAGTATAACTGAAATAGTCGATAGTAAGTAGTAACAAAATCAGTCGGACCGAAAATAACGACTGAAACAGTCAATAGTAAAAAGTAGTCGATATTTCCCAACACTAATTACAAATACGAATTTGTGAGCTGGTTGGGATGTAAATCTGGGGCTATCGAAGCACTAAGAGCAGAGTTATGCGGCTTTGGTCACTGTAAAGACGAATAGCAAAAATTGGTAGGAAGGAATATACAGTTGCAGAAATTCTCGATATAACAAATTGGAACATTTATAACATATCGTACCTCAAAGTTAATCTATAGTTCTAATATAACCACTACTGAGTAAAATAAAGGCAATGTGGTATGAAAGCAAAAATTATATAAAGACAAGTGATAATTATATTATTAATATTAGTTGAATGATCGTGGAAAATACAAAAACACCTCACGAAGGTGCGAATGACGAAGACGCAACCGCCGAGGGCTGATTTCGGGGAGATGACTGTTGAAGGTTGTTGTCGAGGGTGTCGGGGGCTTAGGGGGGATGATATCACGTACCTCTCGCACATTCCCGTCGGCCCATTGTCGGCACTCTCGCCTCGGAATTTTAATATGTCCCCGATTTTACAAACTCTTAAAACAAGTGGCAGCTGCTCCTGATGTGTGGAGATGAATTTTATTTCGATATTTGATGGTCTCGGAGAACAGCAGCCGTTCCCTCTTAGCCTTTTTCCTTTTTTCATTTTTATTTTACTTTTCATTCGAAACGAACGGAAAACGAATAAAACACTGATCGAATAAATTTATCTGGTTAAGGAGCCAATATCGTTTATTACTTTCTTCGGCCCCGGTATTCGCTAGGATTTCAGCTTGTCGGCGCGACATAAAATTATCACTGGTTTTCTGATTCAGTTCATAATAAATTTATAAGTTTATTCGACGAATAATCGCGGATATATTGATACATTGATCAAATATTAAGTAACAGTGTGTAGCGACCTTGAGGCATGTCAAATTTTACGTAGTGGAATAACGGTCTAGAAAATACCCAGAAATATAATTAAAGATGTTGAACACGAGCGGGGTGCCAGCAGCGCCAACTAGAATCCGATAACGAATAGCTGGCAACCCCCAGACGTTTATCTGGGATGTGATTGAAGGGTATATCCAATTATTCAGTACTTGACCATTGTTTGGTTTAGACGTGCCGCCATCGACTGCCCAAGCCTCGTCTCCAGGTAACCCACTGCCATCCGTTTTATCATTTGTATTTTTACATTTTTATATTACTTCAATAAATAACGGTCACATGATTTAAACATCACTGTCATCATCATCATTTACCCTAAAAGTGTAAACAAGAGTTAAACAACTTCATCTAACTGTTCAAGATGAGTAGTTTTGACATTTCTCTACATAAATTAACAGTTCTCTATTGAGTTTTTTTTGAGTTATTCTAATTATGGGTCGCACACAATATCATTTTTGACATTCATTAAGTTCGATGTTTGATTGGACGAAATCTGCTGTTGGAATCCATCGAACACCTTTGGAAGCTTATAGCAACGCTGCTCAATGATATCTCAAGAGTTAGTTTTGGATTCAACGATTTAAAAGTAGTACATTTGTTGTTAATGGCAACTAAGAGCTCGACGACGAGGAACTGGTAAACTTGGTGGATCAAAGCTCAGCTAAAACTCTTAAAGAAGTAGCTGTTAATAAATCAACTGTATCCTGGCATTTACATGCGATGGGAAATATGCAAATGCAGCGAAAATGTCTACTTTATGAGTTGATCAAAGATGCTATTTCGGACCGTATCAGAATCGCAGTTTCATTAAATGGCAGACATAAAATGGTTTCTTGTGGTGCATTGTAACAATCAATAAAATATTTTTAACAAAAAAAATTAACCGACTTCAAAAAATAAATGGAACTCATTAAGAATTAAAAAGTAATTAAACTTAGATTTTTAATACAAAAGAACGTTTAAAAATGAAATATGTACATAATAATCGTTGTAATAACTAAACAAGAATAAACAAAATACTTATTCAACCTATCTACTACACGTATTTTATATTATTAGATACAATTCAGTTTAATACCTACCTAAACCTATTTTTATATTTACAACATTATTTTAACTATTAACAAGTGATCACTTTGAAGTTGGTGCCGCGCAACAAAATTATATTTGTTTTGTTAGTAATTTAATTTTGTGTACATATCACAAAATTTTATTATTATTTTTGTATTGTTTGGGCTCGGCACCGACTACAAACTATATACATAAACTACTTTGTGTATTTTATATAGTATTACAACGATTATAATGTAAAAATTTTATTATAATTTTCTTGTGTTATAAACCTAAGTTTGATTATTTTTTAATTTTTATTGGGTTCCTTATTTATTTTCTGAGGACGGTTA
Organism: Rhynchophorus ferrugineus; assembly: GCF_030347505.1. Classification (NCBI taxonomy): domain Eukaryota; kingdom Metazoa; phylum Arthropoda; class Insecta; order Coleoptera; family Curculionidae; genus Rhynchophorus; species Rhynchophorus ferrugineus. Next base: position 78,857,065 of record NW_027472580.1, on the reverse strand, counting down.
AAAAATTTTTAAAAATATTTTATTTTTCAATTTTTGGTGTTATAAATATCTAACGCTCAATAAATCATCTCAATGCTAATCAATAAATAAATTACGTAGTTATTTCATTAGGTATTACAATGGATAGCTCAAGTAAAAGTGCAGCTCGTATGAGGAAAAATATGAATAAAGAAATAGTGATTGTAAATAAGGAACGCTTCAGGTCCTGGAGTCCGTTAGCTAATCTAGGTTACACGATAAATTTTCCAACCAAACAAAAGTTGCTGGGACCGTTGGAAATCGAATCCGCGCCCTCTGCTTGCGAGCTTAACATTCTAACCGTTACACAACAGAAACAGTTCGCTACGATGTTTCTACGACTTCTCACATGATATAATTAGTGCTTGAAAAGCAAACTTACTGGTATCTACACTGAACTACTTCATATTTTTCGTCACATCAGTTAAGGAATAACATAAAAGGCCATCTCGGTAGCGGACTCTTTCGAATACAAAATAGGTCCATAATTGATGGAGAAATCGGTAAATATACATTTAAAAAAATATACTACTGCACATAGAATTTCCTCCTCCTTCTTTGAAGTAGGTTAATTATAAGTGGATCATCTACAGCAGTCCTGAATGCGAAAAACTATCAGTAAGTTTAGGAGACCCATCTATCATCTGTCATGAAGGTGTTAAAAACTTTACTGACATTTATTTCTCATCATTGGACAGAATTTTTCATCATATTTCAGACAAGTTTACGCATTAGAAAATATGTTTGGCTTCTTAAAAACTAAAGTATTAACGATATGATCACGAGTTATGTCCCCGAATAAATGGTAGATGGAGCGTGTGCTTCCAAAAATTAATTTGTGACTTTTTTAAATCAAAGAAGTAAATTCAAAGTTACTTGAAAATGAAGTGTACCTGCCTCAAAGCTTGGCCAAAAAAAGAAAAAAATATGTGATATTTTCACGTAATTGAAGATAATGTTGTGTTGTCCTCAGTTTTAATGATCCTTCTAAATTACCCATTTAAGGATTTATTTTTATTTTAATGAAAAAAACAGTTTCCTTAAAGCACACCTTGAAGGACTTATCTCTACATCTATCTTTACGAATTAGTTTTAGAGGCCTTTGTAATAACATTAGTTTTATTATTTTTCTGCTAGCCCCTTTTTTATACAAATATTTGCTTCAGAAAGTTGAGTTAACAATTGCACTCAATTGAAAATGCTACAATCCTACACTATTTTTGTTTTTTCAAGAAGGAGAAATTATAAATAACTTTATTGTTATTATTTTATTGTTATTATTTTATTGTTATTTGTTCCATATTATATATAGTACTGACTGCTATTAGAAATATTTAAGGTAACTCTTCTAAAACCCTTGTTGAAAAGGAAAGGAAAAAGCCTAATACCTATACACCAATTTGGATTTATTAACGCATTCAGCAATTTACCAGGTGCATAAACTAACAGACTTAATTAAAAAAAAAAACATATCAAGGTAAAAATACATGCTAAGCCTTAGATAAGGTATAACATGACGGTATCGTTCATAAGCTATAGAAAATATTACCAAAACAACACACTGAACTATTCATATTTTGCATTACAATCAGAATGTTTAGAGTCAAACAAGAGGAAACTTGCTCTATAATAAAAGAAGTTAAACCAGGTGTGCCACAAGGAAGTGTATTGGAGCCAATTCTTTACTTATTCTACACATATCATATACCACTAATGAGAAATATCACGCTGGCTACATTTGCTAATGATATTGCGGATCTTGCTTTCGGATACAACAGAGAAGAAACCACAGGAAAATTACAAGAGGCAAGTGAAAATATATATAATTTGACCCAAATATGGAAAATATAAAATAATGATATTAAATATGTTCAAGTGCAGTTCAGACCACACAAGCACCTATACCAATAAATTCTGGTATGATTCCATATAATAGAATATTGATATAAAACTTTGCTGGAAGGAATAATAATTGAAACCTATATGCACATACGGAATTCAGCTATGGGGATGTTCCACGAAAATTAACATAAATATATTACCGAAATATAGTTTTTCAGAAAAAAATTCTGCGAATCTGCGATCCTGAGAAGTATTGCAGGTACATCCAAATCTACAGAACTGATTACTTACGTCGATAACTTTAGATACCCACTGTCACTCAGGAAATCAAGAGAATCGCATATGGAGAGACTCTATTCTCATATCAATATCGAAGTATTAATTCTTGGATAATCTTGGATAACACCAGAACAGGCCATAGACTGAAAGAATCAAACCAATTGATCTTGTACACTCTAATATATACTAGTGTTAATACAAATACATTATTACATCAGGGACTAAAATAGGGCTGATGGGTCCTGTTAAATATTCATCATAAGTTATTGTAAGGAGAAGAAGTAGGTTAGTCTGAAATGAGTTGTTTGATGATAAGATTAGACGCATTGTGAAAACATCAAAACAATAATACTATTCAACATCAACGGACTACATGAAAAGGTTAAACCATTTCAATATTTATATTGAAATTGAAATTGTCTAGTGAACAATAGTTTCTCAGTATTAACAATAGGATCTGAACATTACCTTGGACACCCGTCATTAGATAAATTATAATTCAAACTCTGCTAGTTTTCACTAAAAAATGTAGAGGTTTCGTAGTTAAGGATGGTAGGAGATGACGGAGGTGGCCTAAAAAAACCGTACCGAAAAAAAACCGTTTCCGCCTGGTCGTTTAATTGGTCCCGAAACGTTCCTGACTTTTAAAACGAGCGCACGGCTGCATTTTATGGCGACCAGCCCGATTTTATTTATCGTTTTCGCGGTCTACATACCTCCTAAATCGCATTCATTTCATTGCAGTCTTGGTCTTTAATTGTTCGCGTTTTTATTGTTTTTTTTTTAATTCTCGCTTCTTCGACCGTGTCTATCGAATGACCTTTAGAGCAAAAAAAGAAGCTCGTTCTGGACATTATATGCTTTTATTGCATGGAAACTACCGTGACTATATTAAGTATGTGAAGCAAATGTCTACAAAATAAGGATATGATTTATACTAACAGGTCAATTGAAAAGTCCAAGGCCTGACACATAGATGGCGCTACTGAGATTTAAGTACATATATTTTGTAGCCATGAACCTCAAGAGATGTATAAATTTGGCATCTGTACGATCATTAGTTTGTGAATTATAGCATTTTGAGTGAAGCAACTTTTGTTACTGTGAAAAAAAATGGATAAAAAGGAATTTCGCGTGTTGATAAAATATTGCTTTTTGAAGGGAAAAAATATAGTTGAATCAAAAACCAGCCATCAAGGATTGGTATGCTAAGTTTAGACGTGGTGAAATGAGCACCGAAGGTGGTGAACGCACTGGAAGCCCAAAAGAGGTTGTTACCAACATACACTCTCGACACTCTGAAGATATCAACTGAATATGTACATCATATCATTCACGAATATTTGGGTATAATAAAGTTCTGTGCAAAGTGGGTGCCGCGCGAGCTCACTTTTGACCCAAAACAACGACGAGTTAATGATTCGGAGCAGTGTTTGAAGATGATCAAGCGTAATAAACCCGAGTTTTTGCGTCGATATATAACAATGAAATATGGCTCCATCGTTTCACTCCGAAGTCCATTCGGTAATCATCCGCGTGGATTGCACACGATGAACCCGCTCCAAAACGTGGGAAAACGATTCATCCAGGAAGGACCATCAACATCGACTATTACATAATATTATTGGACCGTTTGAAGGACAAAATCGCCGAAGAATGGTCGCACTTGAAGAAAAAGAAAGTGCTGCTTCACCGAGATAATGCACCGTGTCACAAGTCAGTGAAAACAATGGCAAAAATCCATGAATTGGGCTTCGAAATGCTTCCTCATCTACCGTATTCTCCAGATCTGACCATCAGCGACTATTTCCTGTTCTCGGATCTCAAAAGAACGCTCGCTGGGAAGAAATTTTTGTCGAATGAAGAGGTGATCGTCGAAACTGAGGCCTATATTGAAGCAAGGGATAAATCATACAACAAAAATGGTATTGAAAAGTCGGAGGGTTGCAATAATCAGTGTATCACCCTTGAAGGGAATTATGTTGAATAAAAAAAACTAATTTTGCCAAAAAAATGTGTTTTACTATGGTAGGCCGGAGACCAATCAATTGACCTGTTAAATGAATCTTAAACTCAAAGGACAACAGGAACAACAGATATATAGTTTTCTTTAAATTAATTAATTATTGAATATGATATTAAAAAAGTAATTAGCTTTTAAACATAGAAGTAATACAGCCACTGAGTAATACCCAGGAAATCATATGTTTAAAGCTACCTTATCCACGTAAACTTGTAGGATGTGTAAGTATTTAATCTTAACTTTAGTGTAAGTAGTCTAACATTATTTTGGTTCGGGAAATTCATACTGAGGCAATTACCCCGCAATTGTTCTACTTGGCCATTGATGGAAATACTACAGAACGAGTGTATTAGTTTAATTTTATAAATTAAGATTGTGTTAACCATGACGAATAAAAGAAGTACATTTTAAAAAATCTATATTTTAAAAATATCTTGAATTAAAGGTACCAACAAGCTACTAGAAATATTGTAGAAATCAAGAAGTGAAAAAAGATAATATTTGAGTAAAACTAATGAAAACAAAAAAATTACAACAAAGAAAATTAATCAACAAAAAGAAATGATTTTAAAAAGAAATTAAGTGCACAACAAAAAATGTATATTGATTTATGCGTTGCTTTATCCTTTACCTGTATGTAAAGTGCTTTATCCTTTACCTGTATGTAAAGTAAGTCCCTTAATTTAAGACGACATATAAATAAAAATAAGTTAGTCCTATATAAAATAGATTTTAAATTTTGTTAAACTTTAACCTAATTTCAGAAATAGTATGTATGTAGAAGTTTTAATGAAATTGATTACAAATTTAAACAGGAGACGTATTCAGTGAAAGATCTGAAGAAACGAAAATGCATTAGAGAATAACGTAGTCCTCAAATATAAATACTAAATTAAATATAATAAATAATAATTTGATAGGTATAAACATGGCAAATAAAAAAGCAGAAATATTATGTTAATAATTACATTATCATAAAGTGTGTTTTGAGTACACAATGAAGAAATATTGATAATATTCAAAATGTGTAAAAAGTATATACATTTTTGTTACTGATTATAACAAATGAATTATTAGGTTTTCGATGTAAAATTAATTGTTAGGAGTTAGGCTGTTGTTGAATCAAATTGAATTTTTCCTGAAAATTTAGGCGCCCGTATTAAGAGCAATACTTACAGTTTTATCGTGACGTAAAAAAGATGGAAAACGATATAAAGGACAACGTAATATCAATAAGATGAGTGATATCAATAAGATGATAGTAAAATCACAGAAAATCGCAGCATTTTAGCAGAGGAAAAGCCACGTCGGAAACAGAGAAGAGGGAAATGTTATAGAAAAAATAAACGCCTAACATTCAAATTTTGATAATATATTATTATTATAAATTAAAATTGTAACTTAGCAATAACAAGCATACTTTTTTATATCTTTAGTCTTCGTTTGGTTTAACAAGCATCCAGCAACATCCTTATTATCATGCGAATGTTTTATTACAAGAAAGAAACTTATTCGTAGTTGGAAATTGTTACAACATTCTACGAGTATATAAATAACTTATCTATCCTATTATGAGGTAATTGTGGATGATAACAAAAAACCTGATACATATACTGTTATAGTTATAGATCCCGAGGATACATTAGTTTTTGAAACAATTTTTGGTTGCTTAAATCCACTTACTAACTAACTAACTAATTCGTTGATTAATTAAACTACATTATTAACGCTAGAGACCAGTTTTCTTTCCATTTCTACAAAATACTTAATACTAATTATTTTGTACCAACTAATAACTGAATAACCATCAAAGAGGGAATGTTATTTCCTAAGAGAAATATTTCACCCTGTAATACCCTCCCTTATAAACTATCTCATCTTGCACTAAAGCTCCCAATAAAGGCCAATCAGTGGCTTGTCAGTGCGAGCGTAACTCTACGGACGTCGTGATGGATGACTCTTCTTGCGGACTTTCACTTTGGTCGGCAACTTGTTGGAATTTTAGCAATTGGGTTGCAACGTAAAGTTTATATACGTATATATATAGTAAATAGCGAAAAGTATATAGTAAAATAAGTAAATCAGAAGAATGAAATTAATTAACAAGAAATCAAGGAACATATATTACATACATTAACATATTCTTTACAAAAATCATATCAATTATACAAGAAAATAATACATAGTTTTTAATTTTACAAACTTACATAAAATGTAACAATGAATATTTCCATAAATTATAACATATCTTATTTTATTTGTGTTAGTATCATAAAATAAACAGACTGGAATTAGATAGAGCAAATAAAAACAGCATGAAAAAATATATCCAATGTTCCATTAATATCCAATTTGTAAACATGTAACTACAAATAAGGATGGCCATTTTATGTGTGTCAAAATTTTTTTTATTTTCTTTTAATTTCACTTTCATTTATATCATATATATATATATATATATATATATATATATATATATATATATATATATATATATATACAATACAATAGTGTGTGTACATATACAATACAATATTGTGTACAATATTACTTAGTATTACTAAAATATGTCTATGATTATGATATGTTATTGATTTTCCAAATCGAATAGTTGTTTTTCATAGTGAAGACGTAGAAAATATGAAATTACAAATAATTCATGTTTATATATACTTTATAATGAAACGATAAACGACAGACAGAAAGTCTCAAGACTAGTCCAAACGACGGAAACTTTAGAGAAGGCTTTCCAAAATTACCCCAACACGTAATTAACGTCACACATTCGCTCGACAGCTGTCATTTGGCATTCACACGTCGTCTTCGGAATCTTTTATCATGTTTCTTTGCTCTTTCAACCGCATATATATTGCAACAGTAATTGTCACTCTCTCAGACTTCTCCGAATTCGCGTCAGTTTAATTCACAATGGGTAAAGTTCATGTATATTAATGACTGTGTCTAATCTTCATAAAATTAGAATTGAGTTTAATCCAAGTAGATATTACCGATCGCATATTTGGGCTACTTTAAAAGAAGTAGAACATAAAAGTAATATCATTAATAATTTTGAAATTGTGAATAATTGTCTGTCTTTATTAGTTATTTTTAACATTATTAGTTATGTATTCATTGGAATGCAGTATTAACACCCCGCATATGTGACTTTAAATTACAAAGGCTCTGAATGCAACAAGTGCGATTATACTAATACAGTGATTATATGCAAAACTGAAATATTGAAAATATGCATGGTAATGTAAAACGTTTCAAAATGTGATGCATTTATAATATAAAATGGAATATCATAGAACATCATATAATTGGTAAACATTGGACAGAAGTATCTTATCTCAAATACTAAATAATTAATGGACGTGTTTCATATATTTTGTGTAGTTTACTTTAAAATATTTTGGTATATTTTAGATACCCTTTTTATCAACTACAACAACCCAAATTATTGTCATATAGATGATCTACTGAGGTTTCATGAGTTTTTTGGAATTTATTACTTATTTGAGAGCTGTAGACATTAATTTGTAACATCACGTTAGATAAAAATCTAAACACTAAATCGAAAAACCAATATCTAAAGATCGGAGATCAGACTCAAAAGCGAAGGTCTGAATTAGTTACTTGGAAGATATTTCCAAACTGACCTAAAGTCGAAAAGATTCGCTTATCAGTCAACTACAAAACCTGTTTGGGCTTATGAGGTTCAAATATGAGATTTCACAAAAACATCAAAACAACTAGCAATTTATCGGTGCCAAAACAACGCTCTTAGATCGATTACCAATGATGAAACCTACGTAACCAACGAAGAACTGCTAGCTGAATCTGAAATTAAATGAATTTTGCGAAGTTATCAAAAAATGCACTCTAAACCATGAAACAATCAATAGATCGAAGAAGATTGAAGCGAAACAAACCACATAAACTTGTATAGTGTATTAATGTTTGTAAAGAGGAAGTGCAGCATTTATCCCACATTCGTCTTGCTTGTGTGTTGATGCTGGTACATCAAAACAATAGCAATAAATTAATTTTATATATTAAGATTGTACTAAGGTTCTCCAATGTAAGGGTAACATAAAAAATACATTAAAATTTTACATAAATATTCCGAATAAAACAGTCGTTGAGTTCGTAAATATAGAGACGATCGACAAATAAAAAGTGGCAAATCTAACCAGACGGGAGCTTATTAAAATTAGTCAACGACGCTCACACCGCCATTTTTGCTTAAACAGTATGTTTAATAACAAAATGATGGGGGATTTCGCATTAAGCTGTATTGAAATTCGTTATACAAACATATCAACCAAAATCTGCGTACAAAATTGCTTTAATCCCTGTAGGATATTTAGAGATTAAAGGTTGAGCGCACCATCGACGTACGAACCGGGATCTCGTTGGATTTTATCAATTTGTCCTACCGCTCGGTTTATTATTTATTTGAGAGCGGAACTCAATTGATGGCCTGAATTATAAATGGTTTTATTGATTTCGTATCTAGGTAAAAAAATATAAAATTTGTAATAATGGTGGTTAATACTACCCTGTTTTTCTAACTAAATTGTAATCATAAAACAAAATAATTATGTTCATTAAAATAAAGTGAAATTTTAGAATTAAGCGCTTATATATAAGTTGATAAGCGATATCTATTGGTGAAAATGCGATGTATCATGTAAAGAACTGTTAAAATTGATATATTTTTCAATCAATAAAATAAAAGTATTGTTTAGTTTTATCGAACTATTCAGTTTATACAGACGTTGGTGGATTACTATGTTGTGTACGCGAGAAAATTATAAAAATATTTCCAAAATCAGTAGATTAGTCGCTATAAGATCATACATTTACTATAAGACAATTAGTGAAAAAACTTCAACAAAGGGATGTCGCGAGTGGAGAAAAATCTTGATATTTCATTATATCAATATATAAATATATTCAAAAATACCGATATATTGATTAAAATACTTTTAAGGAAATATCGAGATATTGGCGAACTAAAAACGTAGATAGCAAACCACGTAAAATCACTTGACCTCCAGGGACAGACTTCACAAAACAAAAGTTCGATACGATTCAACATTTTTCGCTTCAGTCTTACTTTTCCAAATACACTAAATGGCCGGAGAGACCTGAAAACAAAAGTTCGATACTTTCATTCGAAACCCTAGGTTCTTAATATCGATATTTTACTTCTGAACTATAAGTTCGATACTCTCTTTTTACAATATCGAAAAATATGGAAACAAAATTATATTTCAGCATAATTCAATACCCTGTCAAAAAAAACGATATATCCTGCATTCATTGATTTGGAAAAAGCATTTGACGGAGAAAACCCAGTCGATTATGTTAGAACAAGGGAGGGTAAGTAATAAAGATGTAAGAATAATTCAAGAAATATATAGGATAAATAAGAATAGCCTGATTACAAATAATTTAGAATCAACAGCCCACGAAACCCAGCAGGACTAAGACAGGGTTTAAAAAGATTAAGCCCAACTCTGTTTATAAATATAACAAGATAATATTATAATATTAAAGAATGAAGTAATAGCAAAATGTTAAATAGATAAAACAGGAGAACATATAGGGTACAAAAATAAATATAAAATATAAATATCGGTAAGCACTTTGTCGATCATATAATAATAACTGATAGGTCAGAATACCTATAAAAATCTTATTCAGATATAATATTATATAATAAAAGCAAAATTATATAAATGGCAAATTCATTAGGGGAAAAAAATATGAAGTAAAACTAAAATTCACACTTCCATAAAAACTTTATATGAACACATATATCTACAAGCAATTTACAGGTTAATCCTAATATTCGGTTTCAAGACCTGGAAATTGTTAAAGCGAGATAAAAGTACAAGAAATATAAGAAAAGACCACAATATTGAATCAGTACAATAATGCATAGATGAGAAACACTTGAAATGCTAATAGCGCGTCAAGCAGACAAGACAAGTAAAGAGGATATGGAAAGCAAGATCGGAGACTAAAAAAATCAAAACCTCTGTTAAATTAACCTTGGATGAATCGTGAGGTATCAGAGATATATTTTAGAGCAGAAGAAACATTTCTTGGTTTGGTCGGCAAAAAGACCTCGCAGAGAGAGAAAAAAAATGGATTCATATATATTTCAAGAGAGAATAGACCTTATACATAACATATAACACACTATGGTACCAAAGGTGTTTTTCCTTTTATGATAACATTATTACTTCGTATTTGATATATATGTTATTTAGACCAAAAGTCATGAGAAAACATAAATCAAGACTGGCCTTTATATTATCTCGAGCAACACGCGTGCACCAGACATACCGTTGCTACGTCCCAATTTCTACGCTCGACAATCGACAGATCAGACCCTAGCTGGGGTGGTTTTTTGGGGCTGCCCGCACCCTTTCGTTCTCGGAGCACTTCCGCCGCTTGATTTCCATTCAGCGGCCATCCATCTTGTTTGAGACGGTTTAAACTGACAGACAGCAAGATCCGAGAGCAGTTCGGTTCCGCAACCGATGACACGACACACCGAAACGCAGGGCGCACGGCATTTTCCATATATTTCATATATATATATATATATATATATATATATATATATATATATATATATATATATATATATATATATATGCGTGTCAATGGCTGTAAATTGAAGTTGAATGAAATAGCAGACACTCTTAAGATATCAACTAAACGTGTACATCATTTCATTCACGAATATTTGGGTATGAGAAAGCTCTGTACACAGTGGATGCCGCGCGAGCACATTTTTGACCAAAAACAACGGCGAGTTGATGATTCGGAGCAGTGTTTGAAGATGATCATGTGTTATAAACCGGAGTTTTTGCGTCAATATGTGACAATGGATGAAACGTGACTCCATAATTTTACTCCGAGGTCTAATCGACAGTCATCCGAGTGGACTGCATACGATGAACCCGCTCCAAAGCGTGGGAAAAAGCAACAATCGGCTGGCAAGGTTATGGTGGCTATATTTTGGGATGCGCATGGATCAATTTTCATTGACTACATTGAAAAAGGAAGGACCATCAACAGCGACTATTACATAGCGTTACTGGATCGTTTGAAGGACACGGTGTCAAAAATCCATGAATTGGGCTTCGAATTTCTTCCTCATCTACCGCGTTCTTGAGATCTGGCCCTCAGCGGCTATTTCCTGTTCTCAGATCTCAAAAGAATGCTCGCTAGGAAGATATTTTCGTCAAATGAAAAGGTGATCGACGATACTGAGGCCTATTTTGAAGCAAAGGACAAATCGTACTACAAAATTAGTATCGACAAGAGGGTCTTTATAATCAGTGTACCAACCTTGAAGGGAATTATGTTAAATATTTTTTTATTTTGCCAAAAAAATATGTTTTATTATGGTAGGCCGGGAACTTTTCAATTGACCAGTTATTATACCTTTTCTTCATTTCAAGAATGTTATAGAATTAGAATAATAGAAGAATATTGATTAATAGAATATTGAACTGAAATAATACACTTTATATGATTCTCACTATTTAATCGTTCTTTGCACAATTGATTAATTTTATTACATTTAAAGTAAGACTAATTAACTTAGAAATCACTATACGTGCTCTTGTACAAAACAATAAGATATGAACAAAATAAAAAGTGGTTTTACCAAGTGGGTAAATAAATTGCCCAAAATAAATGGAAAAATTTAAATAAATTAATGCTAATTGGCCAAAAAGTCGTAGCCATTTCCATGAATAAGTCGTTCCAAACATATAGAAATAGGGACTTTTGTTTTTCAAATTTCTGAAAAATTCAATTTAACCGCCTGTGTTCCCCATTTTCTCATATCCAATTACCCATCAACTCGGTTCTAATGGTCTTAAAATTTTGGAAAACCCTTTAAACCATGAAACGTTAAAATAAAAGCTAGGTAGTGTCACATTTATCTTCACATTACACTTCACCAATTGGTTGTTCATATAATATAATAAATGAATATCAATATAATATATGTATAAGGTTTATCCCAAGGTGTGGATCGGATACACTAGTCATTTGGTGATCGGTTGGAACGAAGAGATCGATCGAATGATGGCCAAGAAACTATAGATATGGACAATCTACCATACACTACTAATGTATGAATTATTATATGATTAAAAATCAGTAACCTTATCAGCAGGAATGGAATGATAATGACAATGAATTGTAGATCATCGAACAAATCTTTTTTACATTTCATAATATCATCTCCCATGATATAACCCCCAGGAAAATATTTTATTTACAATGAATAGTTACAGTGTTGATACTACACATTTTTCCCATCTTGTAGGCAACTTATGGATTCTATTAAAAAAACAGCTTCTCTTTTTAGCTATATTAATAATTGAGCCTTTTTTAACTTTTTCGAAATCGTTAACATCGATTCGAAATCTGTTACCAAAACCAGGAAAGTAATAACTGACACATTTGATAACCATTAAAAATTAATAATAAATAGAAGATAATATTTGGGTATAAATTACCATCTGATATTAGAAATACTTCCGTCAAAACAATTACTTATATTAAAACCCTTGAAAAGATCGTAAAATCAATATGTAAAGGACAATCTGGAAAGTGGACCGTATCCACGTTTTCTCAACTAGCTAAATACCGTGGAAACGTATACAAAATGACTTCAGTTCTCTGGTTTGTTTAAAACAACTGGGTCTGTAAAGTTCCCAGTCCCCAGAACAGGGCAAATCCAAACGAAAATGTATGGTAATAAATTAACGGCATATATTTTCTCTGAAAGCCGCCAAACTTTCGAGCAATAAAAAGTCTCGACTCGTGGGGTATTCGGCCTCTCAATAGAATATTGATAGTTCTTAAAACTTTTGTTTTATTCATAAACCGCCCCACGGATTTTTCCTTCTTTTATTGACTGGTCGGCGGGAGGGCGGCGGCGGCGGCAGGGGGCGAGGGGGGCGGTGAGATGCGGCGTTTCCGCGGAATTAATGCGACGATTCTCAATAGGTCTTCCCTTCCTCCGGTACAAAAGGTTTTTATAGATGCGATAGAAAAAGGAATCGGCCCCGGGATCATCCAATCTTTCCGACTGCCACGGTTAGGACCAACAATACAGTTCGATTATTTTGGATTTTTTTGGGGGATCTCTTTGGTATTATTAGAATAATTAACTACCCTTCACCATGTTCCATAGTTATGTCTATCTCAAACGATAACTGTAGATAGCAGTTAAGATATACCAACTCTTCGGTCTAACTCTGAAAAACTATTTTGAAACATTTTTTTATATATTAGTCGGCTTAGCGAAAACTTTGCTTCCTTCTTTGAGGAAAACGGTGCCACCTGGAGGCGTGTAATTTGCTACAATTAAATAAACCCCAATAAAACAATATACGTCCAAATCAAGCAACCATGAATAGCTGTCATATCGGTGACACAATATATATAAACATATATTTTATGCTCTGGCCTAGGGCTGTCCCAGTGTACCAGAAAAAATATCGAAAAATATTGATATGTTTTATGATTTAAAATTAAGTACCAAATTATACTAAATCTTCAAAATTAAGTACCATTACAAAAGGTTTATTAAAAATAAAGAAATGATTTTTTTATAATCTTTAAGAAATATTTTTAATTTTTTTTTAATATTGAACGATATTAGCTTAAAAATATCGATATATCGATATATTGATATACTGATATTTTTTCGACATCCCTGCTCTGCCGATGCGCTACCAGCCCCAATTCTTATACGGTAGATAAGTCGTTGCGATAACGTCGTATTCGTCGTTTCTGTAGTACGTAAATCAACTACGGACACACATTCACATCATTCACAAATTTTTAAACAATCACAAATATAAATTTACGACCATACCCCAGTAGGATTCGAACCCGCGGCTATAGCAACAGTAGGAGGACCGTTCATCGCCTTTACCACTGCGCTACCAAGCCGGCTTTAAAAGTAACTCTTGAATGATCTGTAGAGCGACAAAAAGAAATGGAATTTTTCTATGGAATGGAATAATATCCCACAAATATTTTATTGTATTTTAATGGGTTAATTACTATTTTTATATAATATACTATAATAAAAATAGACACTACAATAGAACCTTAACAAAACCTAAAAACTAAAGATGTACAATAACCATAAATACTATATAAAAGTTAAACATGTAACTAATCACAGAAAAAAAATCCATGACAATTAAAAATGATCTGAATGAAATGATATAAATAGTCTATTTATTATTCAACGGAAGTACTTTTTAACAAAAATCGAGAATGTAATGGAAATATTAACTATTATTGCCATAAAACAGTCAAAATATTTTACTATTTATCATTCCCAATTTTAATGTTTTTACCCTATTACATTAACAATCTTCAAAAATATCGTACCAAAATGTTATAATATTAATATACAATATATTGTTATTTACAAGCAAACTACCAAAAAAATCATAATACTACATATATTACATATAAATCTTTGTGAGCATAAATTGGGTACATTTTTGTTAAGGTCGATAATCGATTAACAGTCGATACTCAATTTCAGTCGAGAGTTCCCAACACTAATTTTAAGTGACAAAAAGGAAGTCAAAAGATAAAGGACTATATGAATGCATAAATAAAGTAATGAAAATATGCAGAAGTTAAAATAAAACTAACTACATAATTTGCATAGATAGAACATGAAGAACAAATAGAAGAAATTATGAATTATGAAAAACACATTTGTAATATTAAGTTGTTTAATGATTAATGCAAGAAGATATGTGACTATATAAAATTTTATTCCTTGGACTTTGTATAAATTATTTTGTTTATTTACTTTATAGACATAGGTTTTGGAAAATTAATAGTTAATTTAATGATTGTAAAGAGATTCTCTTAATATACTTTACCAAATTGTAAAAACTAAGTTACCTAATTGTTTTGGTTATTGTTTTAATATACATTCCAAAGTCAAATATCAATTTCAAAATTATTTTATTCTTCTCTTCTCTGTTTAAATATACATACACGTATTACTTCAGTTATTATTCCATACTTATGTTTGCAAAATAAATGTAAAAAATATCATGTATACTTATTTTAATGCTCCGAAGTTGCTACAGTTTTGAATATAATTGTACTTATGATACTTTGTTAACTGTTCACTGGTGTAGTAACTTACACTTATTAAAACTTCGTTGATTATAGAAAGAAAGTAGAAAGAAAAATGGTGGTTGTTAGTTCTTGAAATAGTTTGCATGAATTTTAATATATTGTAATATACAGATATTTATTATTTTCATTAATGTTATGTATCAAATACATGTCTGATCTAATACTGAAAGTATTAAGTAAACAAGTTGTAGTAACATATAATTTTTAAACTAGTCCTTTTACTTTATTATGAGCGATTCATGGTTAAATTAAATCAATGTTGGTTGAATTTTGGTCACAGAGCGATCACTAATAGTGCTTATTACTGTGACCAAAAAATACTTGCAATAACATTAATTAAAAGAAACAAAGAAGAAACTTGATTAATACTTAAAAAAGCTTTTTTTAAGAAAACGTATTATTTCTCTTTAAAACGTTATTTGATTCTAAGTTTTTTGGAATAGCTGAAAAATACGACGAAGTTCGCCCAGGCGAATAGGATGAAAGATCGCAAAAGAACCAATACTCTACGAAAATCGAGTACTAAGCTGATGAAAAAATATTCATCGTCTTATTATTTTTTGATCACAGTAGTTGTTTAAGTAGAAGCATAACAAATGGAGATTAAAAAAACATGTTTTCCGTTGGTAATGAAAACGACCAACAGGCGTCGAAACCCGAGTCCATCCCAGCAGGAATCATCGCGTCGTGCGTGACCGTAAAAACTGTCGTGCCGAAACAAAGATGGCGCCGTCGAGCCGGCCGCTCGGCCCAGGCCCGTCATTTTCCTATCGAAAATTATGCAAATAACCACGTTGGAGAGCCGATGTATTTTCTTGATTAAATGTCGGACACAACCCGATATTAACAGATATTACCGTAATTGCGGCCGCCGCGTACTAAAATAATACGGACCCGCGAGGCGGTCTCCTCTATACAAACGCGAAGAATAAATAAAATTGTGTTTGCGGTGTCGGATAATGAAGGGAAAGCTTTCGTGACAGCTTGTTGAACGTCAAAGACGGCGAGGGGGCCGGACGGACCACGCGGGGGCGGCTGTCGGTTTACACGGACAGCGATATGTAAAGAGAAACGAATACAATCAAGTGGTCATTGATAATTCACGAGGTCCGGTTGCATAGCCGTTTTTATTTTTGAAATCGATCGATACGATATACATCAGATTTGTTATACGACTAGTAGGAAATAACTTCGGTTTTAATGTATAGAAAGTAATGAAGGAATAAAAAAAACACCCATAATACAGAGAATCAGGAAAACTTAAATCACATAATTTTTTATTTACACAAGCACAATAGAATAAAACTAAACTATAGTTTATCCATAGAAGTTTTGAACTTACGCAATCAAGAAGATTAATGCATTTCCTGTCGCAATTTGTAAATTTGATTTAGAATCAGACCATATTTTCCTTTTCATTTTATTCTAGTTAAAAAGAGACGTAATATGTTCCAACATATAACCGAACTAGCTTGCCAAAGTCGTCCGGTTGTCAAATGTATGCAAAATTCTTCAAAAACATAGTGATAAGACATTATAAACCAACAAACGTTATTTTAATACTTTGCTTGTTTTAATAAATTTGAGATATCTGCTTATCACTTCGTCACAATATCTATTTAGCATACATATATAATCTATTCAAAGTTTTTTTGTACATACGTCATCAAAATGTTTAATGCATTCCCCGTCGTAAATTCGTTTTAGAATCAGAAAATATTTTCCTTCTCATTTTATTCTAGTTAAAAAGAGATAAAGTGCTGTTTTACATGTTCGAAGCCAGCCTGTCAAAGTTGTCCGGTTCTCAAACTTATGTAACTTTGTTCAAAACAATAGTGATAAAAGGTTATAGGAGGATTGGAAATGAATAGCTTGGGTATTCACTTGAAACTTTCTGATTATGATTCAAAGCTGATTATTCCCAAGACAGAATGTTAAGAATGGAAACAACTAAAGTGTGTATATGGTTAATATACTATTTGTAGGAAATCGTATTCGAGGAGTGTGAAATGTTCATATCCACTAGATATGTGTGTAATTGTTCAGAATGATATACACACTTAGTAGCAGAAAGAATAAAATATACAGTGATATCAAGATTTGACAAAGAATCACACCATCTAAGGAAACAAGAGTCAAACGTAATAAAGTAAATATGCTCTTTAAAGAGAGTAAAATACATTACATGGATACATCATTGGTAATTAGGTAGATTAGGCCTCCAGGGGCTCCATAGGTCTCCATACCACTACATAAAAAAACATCTAGAACTCTACCGCATAGGTAGTGTGGAAAAAAGTTCAATACATATATAATAAAACAATTCTAACCTATAAATTATAGTAGCTGTATAATTAACTGTGGTTTAAATTATTCGATAATATATGCATTAGATGTACTATAATGTTAAAATAAATTAGATTTGATAATATTTTTGTTTTATTGTTTTATTTAAACTAGAATTTTGTTATATGTCAAAGCCAAACTGAACTAAAACTCAGAGTTAATATGGCAACATTGCGATGTTTTGACGTCATAAATGTATGTTCACACCAGCTTTGGATATGCTATATAATCCTTCCAATAAAACAGTCAACGCATGTCATCAACACCGTCGAATGTATAGCCAAATTCAATTTTAAAACGTAAAATCCCTATTAAGCTGGACGCATTTTTCTTTCTCATTTTACAAATTAGGTTTGCTCTATTCCAAAAGGCACAGAATGAAATCTAATGCGTACGATATGTAATTAAATTGGCTATAAAATTCGATTTGTGTTATTACTGTAACCAGTAATGTTAGAGTTGTGGCTGTTAAAATAATGAATTCTTCCATAAACAGGCATTATATGTACTATAATATTAAAATAACTTATATTTTATAAGGTTATTCTTGTTTCATTATTTTAGTTAGTTAGTATTTTGTTGTCAGGCTCAAAATAAATGAGAACCTAAGTTTGGCGCGGCATTCTACATTTTGATGACGTGCATTGGCTGTTTTAATCGAAAGACTATAGTTAATCTAAAGTATATGCTTTCACTATGCATGTCCTTATGGTTTGGTTAGTTTAAATTTGATTCCTGACTGTTTTCCAGTATTTTTATTGCCTTCAAGTTGCTGCGATTTAGTTATCTTATTTCATGTTTTAAATTTTTTATATATTATTATAACAATATTTGATTTGGTAGAGATGGATTACCAGTTGGTTTGATATTTTAGTACAAGTCCATATTTGTAGCCCGTTGGTTGTCCAAATTGGCTTTTATAATTGTACCTTCCGATTGACTAGTACATTTTCTCGATCTGTCTGATCTACTCTGCTTTTCATCTAACGTGATGTTTCCAAATTTAATCCATTTTTACTTGAGGAATCGGGCACCCGTAAAGTAATATAATTAGAATTTTGTCATTTCGCCGCAATGCAAAGTTAATATGGACAGAATTGAAGCAATTAATCTGTATTATTCTGTCTCTAATCTACTTGTAGATCTTGTCGACTACCACTTGTACCTTTTTTGCAGCCTTAGGCAGAAATATATTTTTCATCGTAACTGTGTCGTCGGCAAATATTCCAAGTACTGTTTCTTTTGCTGTTGCGATATCAGCAATATAGCAGCAGACTCGGACGAACTAAACGTAATCTAAAATACGCACCTGCAAATTTACAAGCAGGGTTTCAAGCTGGAACGATTTCGACTGCGAACTTGTATTGCTGCAATAGGGAAAGAAAGTATTTTGAAATTCAAGCTGGAAGATACTCTGGACTATATTACAGTAATTCTCAATTGCCATAAGCTGTAATAGCCACTTGTAAGACAAGTTTCTAAAAAATTGATTAAACATTATTTAAGATCAACAGTGACTACCTTCAGTCTCGCTAATCTGGCGAGCATGCAACAAAATGCTTTGTTTTTAAGAAAAGTAGACGAATAAAATTTTAGTTAAAAAGATAAGCTTTGTTTTTCATTCCAACAAGTGTATTGTTTGTGATAAAAATATAAATATTAACAGGTGAGTTCTTGATTTAGTTCTAATTGAGAGTGAATGAGCGTGTTATTTTCGATTTGCAAATAACTTAAAAATTGTCGTTCAATACCTATTCTATCTATATAACAAGCATACATAGATGGTCGATACTATTTGTATCAAAAATTATTCTTATTTGTTCATAATATAGTTTTATTTTCCAAATATATAACCAATTCATAGATATTCATTCAAGATATAACAATTTTGAAATATTGATACATATTTAGTATTTATTTTAGCATGAAGAACAGAATTTTAACATGGAGATTAATCTGCTGTTGAAAGGCATTCTCGATAACTGCGTCTAAAATAATTTTTACTACATTTAAAAGATAACTAGAGATTATTACCCGAAATATTTCTATGTTAATATATATAAAAATTATCCCTTAGTCTCTATTTAAGTATCAGTTTAATTTTTAACGTAAAGTGTTTTTGAGAATGTATGGTACATACGGCAATAATAAAAGTTGATACGGGACAAAACCGTTAATATAAATCTTAAGGTGGTATTCTAGTCTAGAAATTATAAAAAATAATTTCTAATCAATTAGAATTAATTAAGAGTATCTTTTTGTTATAGACGATATGATATTTTATTGAATTCTTTTTACTCACCGGGCAGTACCAGTTCTTATTAGTAAACATTTGAAGGGATGACACATAATTAGACTTGCTAGCTTGCTAGTACTGGCTTGCACCAAACAATGCAGAAAGGCACAATTAAATCTTGTGATATTTTCCAGTAAGGTATGCTAAATATTTTATCATGTATTTGGAACAACGCCTAATTTCGAAGAAATATATATTTGCTAAACAAAATCAAGTTAAATTGAACCCACTTTTGTTTTTTTGTTGGCTTTTCAAGTGCTAATAAAAGTGCTATTTTTAGTTGACAAGGTATTGCTTTATTAATTACTAGTTGTTACATTTTATTATTTGTATGTTATGGATTTTGAATATATAAATATAGCACACCATTTTCGATGTTTCATAGTGTATGGTTCGTGAAGTAATTCGAAACAATATCCTTCTGGAACCTAAAACAAAAGTAAATTAGCGGTACTTTTTAGTGGTATCATTATCACAACTATATATTTAAAAAAAAAATTACACCCCAAAGTTTAAAGTG
Source organism: Rhynchophorus ferrugineus (assembly GCF_030347505.1). Classification (NCBI taxonomy): domain Eukaryota; kingdom Metazoa; phylum Arthropoda; class Insecta; order Coleoptera; family Curculionidae; genus Rhynchophorus; species Rhynchophorus ferrugineus. The sequence goes on along the minus strand of NW_027472580.1, from coordinate 78,836,512 downwards.
CGTAGAAAACCATCCTGTACTACGATCGTATTTTATTAGTAAATATAGAGTATTGAAGTATATAATTTAGGTCATAATTCGCACACTTATAATACTCAAATATTCAAATAAGATGACTTTTAATAAGCACACTAAAAAGTTTAGATATTTTCTAATGGCTGTGGCCAAGCGCATTCGCCAGAACTTTAGAAATGTATTAGTCGGAAATATATCATATTTATATATTATATATTCTCACAATATTATGTATCCAAGAAAACTTCCATAGGAAAATTTAACATTGTTTGCATAATAATATAAAATATATTCAAAACAGGCATTATAATTAATATTAACATGCTGCCTTAAAAGCCATATTTTCTAGTGATGAATACCGATTTTATTGCTTATTTAATGACGTATTTACATTAATTTACACACTTACAGTAATCATTTACTTAACAAACGGTTTCTGTCTAATGGTGTTAATATTCTAAATGAATCTTATATTAACATAATAGTGAAGTAGATTTTCATTGTTAATTACTATACGAATAACTAATTACAGAAAGTTAATTTAATTTATTATTACGGGACACGCATCAAATACAATTTGCATATATTAGAGCCATATAATAAAACGCACCTATCAGTTACATGCCAGTTTCATCGCTAGTATTATAAATATATTAAGTAAAGCGTCATAGAATTATAAATTTCTTTGAAGAGCATCTGTTTCTTTACAACAAACTTGTCAATTAATGATTTCCTAACTCAGTGAAAATTCATTGTAGCACGTATAGTTCTATTAGTGCCAATAATTTATCTTCAAACGAGTGTCTCTTTAAGTATTTGTGGGATTTGGATGATTTGCTATGGTCACCCATTGCCTGACTTTCGGGATCATGATTTAAAAAAATTGCAATAAAGCTCATGGTATCGACCATATGTTCTATTTGTTAAGTTCATTTTACTTAAAATATGTTTATTTTCGTCAACTATATTTAAAGGCGTTTGAAAAGTCCCCGGCCTGACACAATCTATGTGTGCTTAATGAATATTAAAATTATTTATTACCATCTGTAATACTTCCCAAACAGAAAATTTCTCGTGTGTTTCTCTTTTCAGATTTCCCATTTATAATGAAGTCTTAAGAGATTTGAACTGAATATTTAAAACAAATTATTAAATTTTTAGTAAGCCCTAACCTTCAAAATATGCGTGAATAGATTTGACAGCTGTCGAATCATTAGTTTGTGAATTATAGCGTTTGAGTGAAGCAACTTTTGTTAATGTGAAAAAAAATGGATAAAAAGGAATTTCGCGTGTTGATGAAATATTGCTTTTTGAAAGGAAAAAATACAGTTAAAGTAAAAACTTGGGTTGATGCTGAGTTTCTGGACACTGCTCCAGGAAAATCAACCATTAAGTATAGGTATGCTAAGTTCAGACGTGGTGAAATGAGCACCGAAAACGGTGAACGCAGTGGACGCCCAAAAGAAGTTGTTGTTAAAAAATCCACAAAATAATTTTGAATGACCGTACATTGAAATTGAATGAAATAGCAGACATTCTAACGATATCAACTGATCGTGTAAATCATATCATTCACGAATATTTGGGTATGAGAAAGCTCTGTGTAAAGTGGGTGCCGCGCGAACTCGCTTTTAACCAAAAACCACGATTAGTTGGTGATTCGGAGCAGTGTTTGAAGATGATCAACCGTAATAAACCCGAGTTTTTGCATTAATGTGTAACAATGGATGAAATATGGTTCCATCATTTCACTCCGAAGTCCAATCGACAGTCATACGAGTGGACTGCATACGATGAACCCACTGCAAAGCGTGGGAAAACGCAACAGTCGTCTGGCAAGGTTATGTTAGCTGTATTTTGGATGCGCATGGAATAATTTTCTTTGACTACCTTGAAAAGGGAAGGACAATCAACAGAGACTATTACATAGTGTTATTGGACCGTTTGAAGAAAGTACTGCTTCACCAAGCAATGCACCGTATCACAAGTCAGTGAAAACGATGTCAAAAATAAAGAATTGGGCTTCGAATTGCTTCCTCATCCACCGTATACTCCAGACCTTGCCCCCACCGACTATGTTCTCCTGTTCTCATATCTCAAAAGAATGCTTCCTGGGAAGAAATTTTCATCGAATGGTATCGAAAAGCTGGGGGTCGCGTGTGCTGGAGGTCGCACAATCAGTGTTATTATTGTTGAATTATGTTGATTAAAAAAAAATTAAATGATAAAAAAAATAATTTTGCTAAGAAAATGTGTTTTACTATGGTAGGCCGAAGACTTTTCAATTGACCTGTTATTAACACCGTACTCGTCTTGCTTGTATATTAATGCAAGTTCAATAGAACGATAGTAATACATTAATTTTTAATTTAAGATTATATTAAGCATATTTAATATAAGATGCAATTAATTTTTAAAAAATGTCATTACTATTATCTATTGGTGAATTTGTAAATATAATTATTATATTAATATTATAATAATTACACAGTATATATTTGACAATTACGGAAATGCGATAATAAGCCGTGAAAAGATATCAGAAGAAAAGCAAAAAAATTGGTAGAGACAATGACAAGGAATGATTGAACGCTTCGAACGGTCCGAGAAACGCTGGATACTGGATACTCTGAGAATGCGAAGAATAAACATGTGATTGTTGAGCACGTCAATCGGCGGACGGGCGAGACGCTACGGCCGCCATGTTGCCTCCCCGGACCGGTGACAGTTGACGAGCGGTGAGTGACAGGTCGGGAGCCTCCCCTTATCGGATGTCGGACGTCGACGGTTCGAATTTTAATTCTGCCTCTGGGGGGTGTTTTTTTTTTCTCCGCTTTCCCCGAAAGTGACGGGGTGGGGGAACTCGGCCGGCCATCAGGCGCCAATTTAGATAATCACATTTCGTTTTCCATTTTGCGTTCACTTTCCTGTCCATTACAAAAAATAAATAAATCCATCACGTGTGTGAACATTATTCCATCATTGAATAAATTAGTATATTGTCTTAAGGTGTCTCTTAATAAACTTAATATCCTTAATATGTTGAAATTAAATTTAAATTCAGGCGAACATTGTAAGAAATCCAAAGAAACAGTGAGGTTGCATCATCAGGTTCTCGAATGTAACAGATTAATTGAAAAGTCCCCGGCCTACCACAGTAAAACCAATTTTTTTGGCAAAATTGTTTTTTTATTAACATAATCCCCTTCAAGGGGAATTTCGTCCCAGCGAGCATTATTTTGATATCTGAGAACATAAAATAATTGCTGGGGCCGGATCTAGAGAATATGGTGGACAAGGAAGAAATTCGAAGCCAAATTGATGGATATTTGCCATTGTTTTGACCGACTTGTGACACGGTGCATTATCATCGTGAAGCAGCACTTTCTTTTTCTTCAAATGTGGCCATTTTTCGGCGATTTCCTCTTTCAAATGGTCAATTTTCAAGGTAGTCAATGAAAATTATTCCATGCGCATCCCAAAATACAGACGCCATAACCTTGCCAGCCAACTGCTGCCTTTTCCCACGCTTTGGAGCGGGTTCATCGTGTGCAGTCCACTCGGATGACTATTGATTGGACTTCAGAGTAAAATGATGAAGCCAAGTTTCATCCATTGTCACATATCGACGCAAAACTTTATTACGCTTGATCATCTTCAAACACTGTTCCGAATCATCAACTCGTCGTTGTTTTTGGCCAAAAGTGAGCTCGCGCTGCACCCAGTTTGCACATTCTCATATCGAAAATATATAATATAATAAAGATCAAATGGTTTGATACTTTAGAGTCTGTGTCCTGTTCTGGTGGTATGCAAAAGCTGCAATACTTCAATATTCTCATGGGAATGGATTCTTTCCTCATGCCCTCTTGCAATTCTCTTGATTTCTTGACTGACTGTGGGTATCTGAAGGTCTCGATGTAGGTAATCAGTCCTATAGTATTTGGTTACGCCCACAATACCTCTCAGTACTTTGTTCTGAAAAATTTGTATTTTATTTACTCTTTGCAAAACATCCCCATAATTAAACTCCGTATGTCCATATAGATTTCAGTAGTTGCTTATATAATAGCAATTTATTATTTACTGATAATTGTGATTTCCTTCTAATTAGCCAGTACATTTTCCTATATTTCAATTCTATTTCTTTTCTATTCTTCTTTATATGTTCCTTCCAGCGAAGTTTTGCAGCAAGGTTCATTCCGAGATATTCCCCTGAAGTTGATAAGTAACCTTTCAATGATAGAATTTATTGAAAGATGATTAGAACCTTAAATTTCTGGCTAGCATCAATTAAATTTAATTAATTGTGAATTATTTTTTATATAAAATTCGATTATGCAAGTAAGCGGTAAAAAGAAAGTCCCTTCTTCATTTATAACAAATACATATCAGGAAGCATTCCTGCGAGTTAAAAATTATCTAAGACAATAGAGTAGCAATATTAACAATCAACCAAAATATTATCCAAGAGTCATTCAGGATTCTAAAAATGTATTCAAATTCAAATCAGTTCTCAAAGAAACAGCATCAAAATATCGAAAGAACATCGGAATTAGAATAGTGAATAAATTTATATTCGAAATCGGCACAGAATCTATTTATTTATTATCGATTTATTACAAAAATAATTTTAGACAAAACGGTATAGTTAATAAATATCTTACTCACAAAAGTTATATTGTTTATCGATTTTCAGTACGTTCTGATTTGTGAACATGAAACAAATTTAAAATAATATTAAATATATTCATAAAATGTGATGTGTTTCTAATAATAAATCGGCAATCAATGCTGCGGTGACGTCACAGGCATCGCGACGCTTACTCTCTCAGCATGATGTCGAGCCTCACTCATTGGAAGATGAAAAATGGGAGCGTCGTGCCGCGGGCCCACTGTCATTTAATTCAATCAGATGTACGGGAATATTGAATTATCATCTCCAGAGCGATTTACTCTCGCTATGACAATCGATATTTTCGCGTTCGCCATTTTCGGGGCACTTTTAGAATACCTAAGATATTCTTGAGGACACAATATGCAGACTTCGTTTAGTTATTTATCTATGATTTAAATAGTTTTTACTTGCATTTATGGGATCTAGAGATAAAAATAGAAAATAGTGTACATATGTTAAATCACCCGAAACAAAATTTTAAAATAATGAATTGTTCAAATATATATCTCTTTTTATTATTTAAATAAATATATATTATGTTAAGTCTAAAAAAATAATTGTAACTAATCTTTGGAGACTTCTTTTTTTATTATTTTTTTATATTATCTCTTAGAACGTAAACAATCTGCCCGTGGGCAATAAGTATTATTGTATGATTTCTGTTATATAATACAACCATCCCAACATGTAGAAGATCACTTCACTCTGTGATCTGCTGTACAATTTATAATTTAAATCTTATTCTAGATACTATTCTAACTTATTTTAAAGTCCGTCCAAATTTAAATTTCTATTCTTACTTATTTATTTAATAACTTATTTTAAAGATTATTAAATCTCACTCTATGTGTCTATTAATCAATTCGTATGGTAGTTTGCGTTTGAGCCTACGCACTTTACTCGTCGTCGCGCAATTTAACTGATTGGTGAGTGCATTGGGTGCACTAATAGTATTTCAAAGTACTTCGCATTAACACTTTGAATCACATTCGTTATGGGTTCTAAGGTAATATCGTCATAAATCAGTTTGTTGGACACGTAATATGGGGCTTCGACGATGACTCACAACAATTTATTCTGGAAACTTTGGAGGATATCTATGTTAGATTTTCTAGTAGAATCCCACAGTTCAATACCATAGGTCCAATGGGCCTAAATATTGACTTATACGGCAAGACCTTGTTATCTAATGATAATTTAGATTTACGCCCTATCAGCCAATACATTTGGTTTAGTTTAAGCCCAAGCTGTTTGCGTTATGTCTCTATATGTTTTTTCCATGTCAAACGTCGTCCAAAATGCATTCCGAGGTTGCTGTTTGCTTGCAGAAGTTCATGATTAATCAATTTTACTGGGGGACATGTTCTTCTACAAAGGGCGAATGTAATATGGGTAGATTTTGTCTCGTTTGCTTTGATACGCCACGTTTTCAACCACAATTTGACCTTGTTAAGATGAAATAGGAGGTTTCTTGTGGCTGATATTGGATCCTAATGTGATGATAAAACTGCTGTATCGTCAGCATATGTTGCAACATTAGTGTTTCTTGAGGTCTGTAGGTCAGCTGTATATATAAGGTATAACAATGGGCCAAGAACACTGTCCTGCGGAACACCCGAATTTATTGGGTGTAGGTTAGTGTATTCGTCTCCCTATTTGACAATAAAATGTCTGTTTATGAGGTATGATTTCAGCAGTTCAAATTGCGTATGGGGCAAACGCTTTTTCAAGTTAACATGTAGTCCAGTGTGCCACACCTTGTCAAAGGTCTGAAATATATCGAGAAATGCAGCAGAACAATATTTTTTATCGTTTAAGTTTTTGTTAATTTAGTTGACTAATATGTATATTTGTTGATCTCTATATATATTCAATATGTGACTGGACCTCAGTGGACTGGACCTTTTTAATGTGGGCTCTTAAGCAGGATCTTCGACATTCAGCAGGATATTATAAGCTTCTTTTTTATTTTGCTAAAGTAGCCAGCTAGAACTCTGGATCTGGACTGGATCTTTGTATTTGTATTTTTTCACTTGTGCATCCTCCGCGATGTGATGAATGGGTAAGACTGTTATCAGCGGGTTGCGATGTCGTAATTTTCCAAGGGCGAACTATGACTCTGGATGAGTTTTGACGTTCCTTATAAACCACATGGCATTGAGTAGCGCGCGGGCTTCCTTTGCATGGAACAACTGGACTTGAGTAAGCTCTCTCTTGGGGACATGCTTGTACCAAACTTGAGATCCGTATAGGCACACTGATTGACATAGAATTTTGTACAGTATCGTCTTCAGGGAGACAGGGGGTTTGTAGTTTCTGTGGAGTAACGGAAATAGTATATCACACACATCATTGCCCCTGCAGATGGTGTGTTAGATTGTGGATCACCACTGATGGAATAGAATAGGTTGAGTTTTACTCGGGTTGACATGCAGTCGCTGAAATATATACCACTTGACCGCATGGTTGATTTGGAGGACTTGGAAGCCGCTTTGGATGGCATCGAACAACTGTCTGTGGTGTAGAAGGCGGAAATCCTTTGGGAAAAATACTGAGTTCCTGTAATTAGTGATGGAAAAGTCGGGGCAAGTGTTGCAGGTTATTACAAATTTTATCTGTTTTTTCCAGCTTGGTTACCAGCATATGGTTGTTTTTTGTCAGATTCTACGCTCATGTCGGGAGATAATCACAGAAATAAATTCCATCCACTGGGCGCTATTACACTTACAAACCGTACTGACTAATTGCGTCAGTAGGAGAACTATCCCTGTATCGCATGAGTGACTATAGGACCAAGCTTCTTTTTTATTAATTTTTCTTAAATATTCTGTTCTGTATATACTAAACGCTCACTGTTTCTCACGAAACTAACGTAACATCGAATGAGTTTCTTTTAAATGACATAAAATAGTTAAATTAATTTTTGTATAAATATTTATAATGAACATGATATATGTAGTTTTATAATTAGTTTTTATACGTTTCATTTAAAAGATTTATAAATTATATTTGAATTTTCTGAATTATTTAACATTCTCCTTCTCAAAAAAATTAAATTATTTTTAAGTTGTTCTTATACATTCTCTTTTATCTGCATATATTTATAAGTTGTTAACTTCTAATAACGTCGCTAAATTTTGTTTTTCTAAGCTTATTTTGAATTTATCCAAAACCCAACGTTATTAATACAAAAAAATAATTTTCTGTACATCATGTTTGTACTATTTCCAGCACGACGTCTTGGTGCTGCTCTCTAATAGAAACAGCAAGAACCCACTTAATTTTCTCATAATAATTCATATAAAAATTAGCAATATCATTAGGAAGAACAGATTATGACTACATAAATTATTATTAGAATTTATTAAAATCCTTTATTATTTCTAGTTTAATCTCATACATCGTAGGCTCTACTTATTTAGAAAAAATGATTCCTATTATATATTGATTATGTCATATTAGAGTATTTCCGTTGATAGGACATAAAGCGTTGGTAAATAGGTCACGATTAATACTCGATATATTCAGTTCAAGTTAATTAATTTTATTTATTGTTGGCCGTTTTATTTGATGAATAAGAATTATAAGGCATAAGGTATTTATTTGTTTGCTTAAATATCTCAAAGTATATATATATATATATATATATATATATATATATATATATATATGTATATATATATATATATATATATATATATATATATATATATATATATATATATATATAGCAAAATAATACATTGTCTGACAATCTTAACGCAGCTATATTAAGAGAAAATAAATTTAACTTAAGTACCAAAATAGGGAAAACAATGTATAAATTTTAAAAATACATTTTCTTAATTGTTTGAAATCACTTATATCACATTATAACAGGCTGTAGTATTTATGGGTTTTTCTCGAAACGTAAAAAAATAACGTTTGTGCATTGAATTTATACCGAGTAAATAAGACTAGCGACGATTGTATATTTTTACTTTAATTTGAAATAAAAGGAGACTGAAGATCCGAAAGACGTAGGGTTGAATACTGTACTTGATAAAACCATCATTGTTAATCGCTGAGCAAAGTGCTAAAAACGCCGTAATACGACGAAATATATAACAATGTGATACTTCAACATAACCATCTCTTACTAAATCGGTCAGAACATATTTGGAAAATTGATATCGACCCGTAGCTTACTCTCCAGATCCTGATAATTCTGATTACAAGTTATTCCGATATATGAATTAGACCTGTCTCAACAGAGCTTAACACTTTACTATATATAAAAAAAATCAGTCGATTCGTGGAGAGCCTTAAAATATGTATCATTCTTGGAAGATGGAATCCATATATTTCCTTGAAGATGGAAAATGTAGAATACCGATGGACAATATTTCGGAAAAGAACAATAAAATTTCATATTAAAAAAAAGCTTTAAAACACATCTATATACTTTTTTGATATCTTTTAAGTTTTCCTTTTTACCATCTATAACTTAGAGAGCATTCTCGGAAGGCATCCGATCTTGCCCAGCCTGGTTACTGGCGTGATTCGGATGCTTATTCCTTGTCGGATTTTCCTCTGTTACCTATAAAGTAATTTACAGTTTCAATCACAAACATAAAGTACATCCATACCCCAAGAGGATTCGAGCCTCCGACAATCGCAGGAGAAAGAGGATCATCCTATCGCCTTAACAACTAGACCACCAAGCCGGCATATATACTTTTAAACCAATTACTATGACATATAGAATAAACACGTACATTGAAAAAAGGATTGAAATAAGTGAAATGAAGAAGACTGAAACAGCAAAACGTCCAACAAAAACTGGTTATTTTATTTGACATGTGTAGCTGATTTATGAACTCTTTATTAACAGAAAGATCAAAGGTAAGTTTTATAATATTTCTCAAGAGAAAATTACTGGAAACTTGTGGTTTAGTTCAATATGTGTGTATGTAAAATGCGTTTTATTAACCCTAAATTTATAGAAATGCAGTAAATTTGCCAACTATTGGTGTTTATGTTGGTATTTGTAATTCATTCGCGTTAATAATTCCATATGAAAGTTTACAAAGCGTCTTTAAGTTTATAATATATATATATATGTATATATATATTTATTATTTATTAAAAATATTTTTTTACTCCAAAAATTGTACTTCCGAGGTGTTTCTGTTGGAACCCAGTCAGGATCTGATAATGGATTCCGAGAAAATCGATGGAAATACTGAACCGACGAAAATTGAACCGACTTCAAAAAATAAATAAGGAATACAGTAAAATGTAAAAAATAATCAAATTAGAGTACAATATATTCCTACAAACAGTTAGTGAAACCAAAAAGCTGTTGAAATTAACCCAAACAGTGATATTAAATTAGATTTGTTTTGTTACTAATTTAATTTTGAATTTGAGATATTCGATTTTCAAATATCTTTTTTTACTCCAAAAATTGTACTTCCGAGGTGTTTCTATTGGAACCCAGTGAGGATCTGATAATGGATTCCGAGAAAATCGATGGAAATTAAATCGAGGGAAATCGATGGAATTAAGCTAAATTTTGTGTATATTAAATATAAAGTACGTGTAGTAGATAAGTTAAATAAGAATTTTGTTTATTTTTATTTACTTGTTACAACGATTATTATGTACATATTTTAATCTGAAACTTTTTCTGTCATAAAAATTTTCGTTTTATTATTTACTTTTTAGTGAGTTCCTTGTTTATTTTTTGAACTCGGATCAATTTTTTAAAAATATTTTATTTTATAATCGGTTAATATAAAATGTATTAGTGTAAGTCCATAGTTAACTATAATCATAGAGAAATTGAGATTTAATATAATAGGAAATTTTGGAGAAATGTTTCGCGATGTCCAACATGTGGATGTCGCTACTTTTAACTTATTACTTACTTATTAATGGCTACGCCATAAGCCGCGACGAAATCTAATTTGCTCAGTTCGTTTCTATGGTACGTTTGTTATTTATTTATTCTGAGCGCCATTTTCAGTATTACTGTCATAAGGAACAGTGCGTTTAGAGATTAAACTATTAGTTCATTAGTATATACAAGTCGGTAGTACAAAAAGTAAAGTGAAATATTGATCTAGGAATTTTTGTGTATCCGGATGCACAGAAAGAATCGTTTTCGTTCGAAGACGTATTTCGATGTCATTAAACCATGGTTGATAATGTTAAAAATCCCAAACCGAATGAATTAATTATCAAAGAAATTTATGATTGTTACATCATGTTTTGTTGTTGTAAGTTGGGGTAAGTTTATTCATATATATTCAAACATCAAAAATTGATTTATTTAATTTTAGAAATTAATCCCCTTCCGAAAGAAGCTATGCAAATGGGTATATACTTTTCTTCTTGGATCAATAGTTGCAGCTCCAATAAAATAAATAGTAGCTCCTGAAGGCAAATCTATTAAGAGTAAGTCAACCAATATTCAATACACCAGGAATATTGCTGTAAAACTTATTGCTCAAGTAAGAACAAATTTATTAAAGTGACAATTATTAGTGATCAATTTAATAACTATCTTGAGGGGTTCTTTTCATTAAAGAAAAAAAGTTTAATTATCCATATAAATATATTAGCTTAAGGCTATTTAACCAAGATAGTTGGTTTTTTGGATCCAGCTAATGGATTCAGGAATATACATCCTCGGCTAGTATGTTTTAGAAATTATTTGAATCGTTTAACATAAGTTAATCTCATTGGCCTTTTGGAAATTGTGAAGAGGAAAGACATGAGGGCTCTTTAATAATTATAATAGCGGGGGATGACTCCATAACTTCAATTCCAGATGTTCCTATATGGATAGATGAGCCAAGGCAATAGCTGATGCCCCCGAATATTGTTTCATTATACTATGAGTAGGGCTCTTTTAACCTCTTCTTATAATTAATTTTTAATTTTTAAACTCTTATTTTATCCCGCGATATTGCCACGTCGATAATATAACATATTTTTGTGGCATATCTTTTAAAAATGTAAATTCGAAACCTTTTATTTTAATCGTACACTACAAAATGATTTTCCATATAGAAAATTATAAATAATAAGGTGTGCTATATTCTTTTGATAAAACCCATAATAGATATCTAATAGATTAAATTGATGGCACTAAACAAATATGAAAAAGAAAAAAGACGGGAGAGATAATTTTGATTTGCAATGCACCAAAGTTTTTGCTTATGATTTACATTATACATTTATTGTTATCGATTATATTTATATTTATTTACTTTTACATATATTTATATTTAATTGAATTTTATTTAATAAATTTATTTCAGAAAAAATTGTTTTTCATTTAAATTTCATTGGTCAATTGAACATAACCTCAAGGTTGTCACGTACCAAGCATTACTAATGAGCCAATCAAACGTCTTTACACTAAAATATTTTTCTTACAGGTACCTATAATGGAGATTTTAATTAACCAATCAAATTACTTGAATGGCCAATTATGCGCCCTCTGGATGTTGGGCAAAGCAAAACTTTGCGCCAGAGTCCCCTATTGAGTTGCATCTCTATTACTCTATGACTATAATCAAGTACATTTTAACGATGTTAAATTGTTTTAATTTTTTGAGTTAGTTTTTTTATCTATAGTAATTTTTTAAGAATGTATGTATGTAAAACATTATTGTTACAACAATACAGGCAACAGCTTCTGTAAAGGTGAACCCAATCGAAGTAATGTTAAAGTTTCGACCGTCATAACTTGGCCGGCGACGATACCGGCCAGATTTTTTAATTTATTTTCAGGAAGCGGCTTCGTATCTGTTTCCCCCTCCCCCGCGTGTCGCGTATAGAGCGGCACATTTCCCGATATCGAGACGGTGGGGCCTCGGCGAATGTCAATAACTCGGATAAGTTGGAGTAACAGTAACTAAGAACTTTTTGTGTGCGTCTAAATGGGGTTGGGGCGGGCGAGGTTGCCGTGTCGCAGCCGCCATCTCATCAATCATCCGGGTGACAGGCGCGCAAGGACAGCTGTCGCACGCCGCTCGCCGAAGATTCGGCGACGTTGCCGTTGTGAGGATTATTTCAATAAAAGTATTAGTTGAAGTGTTTTCTTTGTAAACTTCGCGCCAAAACCTTAGCACGCTACATATTTTTCACTTCTAATTTTAATAAAAATATATTTTGAGCTTTTAGCTTCTACGATTCCCATATACTTAAGAAAGAAATAGCTCATGTTTGTTTGTAAGTTTTTTAGGCGCAACTTATAAGTAAATAATAGATTTGCCTCTTGAATGACATAGATTGTGCTACTAGAATTAAATCCACATGTTTTCTAGTTAGCCCTAATACTCAAAAGATGTGTGTATAAATTTGACAGCTGTCGGATCATTAGTTTGTCAATTATAGCATTTTGAGTGAAGCAACTTTTAATATTGGGAAAAAAAAAGGATAAAAAATGATAAGGAATTTAGCGTGTTGGTAAAATATATTGTTTTTTGAAGCAAAAAATTGGTTTAATGCCAAGTTTCCAGTCACAGCTCCAGGAAATTAAATCATCAACGACTGGTATGCTAAATTGAGGCGTGGTGAAATGAGCACCGAAGACGTTGAATGCAGTGGACGCCCAAAAGAGGTTGTTACCGATGAAACCATTAAAAAATCCCGAAAATGATTTTGAATGACCGTATAGTGAAATCGAATGAAATATCAGATACTCTAAAGATATCAACTGAATGTGGGTGCCGTGTGAGCTCAATTTTAACTAAAAATAACAATCAGTTGATGATTAGTAGCAGTGTTTGAAGATGATAAAGCATAATAAACCCCAATTTTTCCGTCGCTATGATACAATGGATGAAACATGTCTCTATCATTTGACTCCAAAGTCCAATCGACAGTCATCCGAGTGAGCTGCATATGATGAAACCGCTCCAAAATGTGAGAAAACGCAACAGTTGGCTGGAAAGGTTATGGCGTCTGTATTTTGGGATGCGCATGGAATAATTTTCATTGACCTCCTTGATAAAGGAAGGACCATCAACACCGACTATTACATAGCGTTATTGGACCGCTTGAAGGACGAAATCACCAAATCAACTAAAAAAATAATACATTTTTCATTAAAATATTATTACTGATTTTATCATAGATTAAAACAAGAGTATAACTGAGAAAACCGATTAATTCTGACTTAGGATCTACAGTAATAGTTAAGTTACAATAATAGTTAGTTGTTCAATACACTCGCCTGAATTATGCAAGATCAAATGGTTTGATCCTTTTCAGACTATTTGGCACGAGTTTTATCCAAAATGTTGTTTAGACATTTAGTTAAATTCCTACATATGACAAAACTCAAACCAATTTTCTTATATTCTATCAAAAACACTATAAATCTTAGGTATTTTTTTCGTTCGAAATCTGACAACGTCGCGTCGGTCTTCCTCATTCAACTTTAAACCAGAGTTTGGTTAGTTTTGGCTTTCTTGCTTTGCGGAATTAATTCGGTAAACAAATGAATACCGCTAATTACCAAGAGACGATCTGTCAAGCGAGATCCCTACAACTTCATCCGGACAAAAGTATCGAATTTGTTATTATTATTAAACAATATTTCATTGAGAACTTCACCTTTAACTTTTATTACTTTCTACGTAAAAATATGTTGTTATATATGTTTTTCATAATTATGTGAAGTATTTATAATAATAAATTGGTTCATATATAAATTAGGAAATCACAAGTTGATAAAAAATCAGTTGCGAATTAAATGTGTCGATTTCAGTAATTCAACATACTTTCAGTTTTCTTTGATAACTAATAGAGTTTTTAATTAGAATCAATTCAATTTTGAATCAGGACATCATCCAATACTACGTATAACCAACCACTATCAATATTTTGACAACAATATGTTTTGTAGGAAAAACATTAATAATATTTTCACAATTTTCTTTCAATTTTTTTATCTGTTCATGTAAATATGGTATATGATACCGTAGATAAGTTATACTTTACAAAAAGAACAAAAACGAAATGTGTTTTGAAACAAATGTTGAATATTATCTATTCAACCAGCAACTACTAGATTTAGTACTGATTACAGGTTATGAAAACATTAAAATGAGTATTATACTCTGTCTTTTCTACTGAGCTCGTCTTAGATCAGAAAATACTATTCCTGTATAAATAGCCTAGTTTCAATAAACAAATTCATCTACTTTGATTATTTCATTACTTGTTTTTTTTTTAATTAATTCTCAGTAAATTACCAGTTCCCAGTTTCCACCTTTGGTCGTCGTCCTATCGATTGTATGCGTTTTAATGATAATAGTTATAAACTAATTCATTATGTACAATGAGAATTCAATGGTTAACTCTCATTATGGAAGAGTTCAAAACTCTGCAGAAACATTGTTGTGAATGTATAGTGGTAACTGTGATTTTCCGTAGACATCAACATAATTTGACAAGGAAAATTAATCAAATCATGCCTGTAACTAGGCCGGAAAGGACCAGTTGTCTTGCAGAATATTCACAACCTTTCATCATTCAATTGAACAGGCTTAAAGCCTTGATTTTAGCACCAGGTTAAATAATAAGCAGTAGATACCACTCAATAGAACATCAAAGAGGGTGGCGTGAATAAAATTTATTCATATGCATGTTATATGTAAAAAGAAAAATATTATTAAAGATTCGGAGGACAGTTTATATTGGAAACCAATAGAAACAGATCTTATGTTAAGAATGACGGTTTATTATTAAAAAATGTGAGAATGTAAGAATATATTGGTTGGAATTACTTCATACTCTTGATCACTTGATCACTAATACACAAAGGAGTGCTGTTGAAAATATACGGCATACTAGACCATCGCTAGAAGCGTTTTAATATTGATATCGATTTACAAAATGTATTAATATGGAGCTGCTATTAGAAATGTTAGAAACAAGCAGAATTATGCTAATGAATGGTACTAATGAATAATGTTTATAAATTATATATATATATATATATATATATATATATATATATATATATATATATAATTATAAGGTATAATGTATAATGATTATAGAGTATAAAGTTATAATTATATTGTATATTATAATAATTAATTATGTATATGCAATTTTATATAAAGTTTTTATTTATAAAAACTTTGGTAATTAAAATTAAAAAAATATAAAATTAATTAATTGGTTATTCATTGGTCAGTAATATAGGCAGAAAAAAATCTAAATTAATAAATTACATAAAAATTAGAGTAATCATTTGAATTGTCTCCATTTTATTCATAATCCAGTGAGAAATATATACATTTCCGCGTGATTATTCTCAACCATGCATCTAAAGACCGGTATAGCTAGTTGCCGATATTCAGATACGAGAATGTAGAAAATATAAGTTCATTTAAAATATAATGTTAGCCTGCTTAGCGGCGCAGTGGTGAAGGCGATAGGAATGTCCTCCTACTGTTGTGATAGCCGCGGATTCGAATCCTGCTGGGGCACGGTCGTAAATTTATGTTTGTGATTGTTTAAAATTTGTGATTGTTCTAGGCAAGAGTGTAAAATCCGACGAAGAAAATAATCCAAGTCACGCCAGTAACCAGGCTGGATAAGACTGGATGTCTTCTGGGATGACTGATCTAAAGCTGGTCACTCGCCAGTCGGTAGGCTTAATACTGAGGACCGTGGTTCGGAGCCCACGTTAAACTTTAGGTTCTGTTTAGATAAACCCATAATTAGTAAAAGGAAACTTTAAAATATATATAAAAAAATATAATGTTGGTTTCAAAACATATATTTTTATTTGTATTTTCACCCTTATTCATTAGCATTATTTAAACTAATACAATAATCCAACGAAAGATAAGTTTATTTAAGATAGTAAAATATCAACAACAAAATATATTCGAACTAAAATGGAATGCATTTGTTTTTCTTCAATCGGCATTTCTGAATTTCGATTTCTGTGCTATTTAAATGTACACGAATCGGTTTTTGAATATTAATTTTGTTTAATATTATTTTCGATAGTAAATAGTGTTGTTGTTGTCAAGTGTTTGATAAATATTTCTTGATAAAAATATATTTTACTGTTCCTAATAACGAACATGTATGGTTAAATATTTATAGATCAGTCAGCAAATTTTCGAACCTAAGATTATTATCTCCCAGGAAGAGGAATGAATTTTGTAAAAATTTCATTATGTAATCAGAAAAATAAATATAAAGAAAGAACTTCAAACATAACCTGTCTATGTCTCCTTTGTACCTTTGCTTAACAAAATGCGTAGCTTGAACAGGGTTACGGTTTTTTAACTCTCATTCAGGTTTAGAGTCTTAAAATTCCGAGTCACTAACAAAATGGAGAAACGAAAATTTAAATAATTGTAGTAAAAACGTGGAAAGTAAAAACTATTATCAGTTCGCACAAGGATCTGTAACAATAAATAATACTCAGCATTTTATATAGTAACCCTAAGTATATCGGAATGAATCTTGATGAAAACATTGGAAGTAATATATAGAAGTAAAGAAAAGAACTGCACGTACATGAATGGAAAATTCATTATATAATAGAAAGATAATCACAGTTATGAATATATAACAAGTTGCTATTATACAACATAAAACCATTATGGACACCCGGAATATATTTATGGGGATATTAACGACAAATAATATAAATACAAAACAAGTTCTCTAATCACACATAAATTACACAGAGACATTCAAGGATAACACCAGAATAAGATGCGATCTCAAACGCAAAGAAGATAATCACACCACCTGATTTTGTATAGTGTAGTATAATATACCGAAGTGACTTTAATTGAAAACTAAGATAGACTAAGATAAGGCATGGGCCTTATCATGTGGCCCCACCTAGATATATACGTAGAATTAAGTTATTGTAAAGAAAATTTGTAGGTTAGTCGATAACCACTAGTGCAATGTAATAAATAAAAAGAAAGTCCTTTTATGCAGTTTGTTCAGTTGGCCGTAACGTGTCTCAAGAATATTAACAAAACAATCTTTCTTGTTGGTTAATCAGTAGAAAGCTCGAAATCATAAATATAGGGATCCATTTTCCTTCAAGTCTCCATGTTACAGAGGTTAGCGTGACCTATTCTAAAATGTTTGTTCCAAAAATTATACATTTTATAAAATGCTTGTTAATCGTATTGAACAAGAGCACTAAAAGTTGATTCCCAGCATTCAAAAGCATTTCTTCACTGTTGCAATATAAGGCAATTCAAACTGTCTGAGTACTATAGTGCATTTGTTTCAAAGGGTAGTAATTGCACGTCAAAGGTCTTTTTAGATTTCAATTTCAATTCTTAGAAACGTATGCCTAATCTGACTTTGGCTTTGTTGAATTAAATATTTTTAAATACTTTGTTTTTTTCATTAGTTTGTGGCTCATAGTTGTGTTTTTAACTAAAAGACTCATAGCAGTGAATAACATATTAAAATGTTCTATAGTGAGTCTGATTATAACATTATCATTCCCTTTTGATTTGGATATATATTTTTATTTTTATATAAACTTATACGGATACTTAATTCTGTATTGTAGTATTGTTGTGGTTTGTCGTATAGAGCTCTAGTCAAAGAGCTCATTAAATTAAAAGAAAATAAATTTGCTGTCGAAGCCTATTATATTAGTTTAGAAATATATGGTAACACTGCCCCCATATCCCAAATGCAGGTTTTGGTTAAAACTATTTAAAATTGGTAATTGTGATGGCATTGGAAAATAACGGCCTGAAGGCACAAAAAAATCGAAGACATTGAATGATTTATGTTCACTTATTGGACGAAGACCCTCAAAGAACCTTTGAACAACTTAGCAGTAGATTTGTATCCCGAAGTTACCATGTAATGGGAAATACCCGAATGAAGCTCTTTCAGTGGCGTGGTGGAACTGGCAATGGAATGGATTACAACACTTTTCAAGAAAAAAAAAAGGCATAGAAAATATGGTTTAGTCCAGGAGAGTCATCCACATCTACACTGAATACTCAGGGGTTTAAAGTTTTGCTGTAGATGTGGGTCTTTCAGTAAGGTATAGTATATTAGATGCTAAAATACAATGATCTGTTACAAACACTGTTCCGCAGATATTTACCGACATTACATGTGGGTATGAATTTGTTCATACCCATATGTATACTGATGTATTATGCCGATGTATTGTTACAGAAAAGATCAGCAATCGCAAGAAATATATCCAAAATAGCAGAGAACTTACGTAATCAAAATGTATAATGCATTACTTATTGCAGTTTGTAAGGTTACTTTAATACCAGACAAATTTTTACTCTAATTTTATTCTAGTTAGAAAGAGATACAATGCAGTTCGAACGTTTAACCGAAAAAATCCTCAAAAATCGTCCGATTGTCAAATATCTGCAAACGTTTTCAAAACATTAGTGATAATAAGATGTTATAAACTGGCAAAGGCAAAGAACACTTTGCTTATGTTGATATATATCAAATCGCTGCTTAATATATTATGTTACTTTTATTTGAAATTTATTGAAAATATCGAAAGCAAGAGATAGTCACAGTCAGAAAGTGTCTCTCATCGAAGTGTGTACTTCGAACAGCAACTAAATAAAGGGGGTCTTCTCTAGCCAGTGTGTTAGAGTGGTAAGTATTGACACTAGTAAAATTTAGGTTGGCGGGATTTTTATTGAAAATATATTTAGCGTCTTGCAACTGCGCTGAATGTTAGTATGAACCATGTGACAAAGACCCTCCAAAAAGGAAAAACAATATGGATATTAGTTCTATTCGAAATTAAATTGATGAAATGTATATAGTGAACAGTTTTATTTTCAATATTAACATAATTTAATACAATTATTTCAGAGATAACTGCTAGTCTGCAAGGTATCCATATAATACTTATGCAGCTCCTTTCGAGATGTAAGAGATTCTTCCATACACTATTAACATACGATTTAAATAGAGTAAAAATAACCTATAAAGAGGTCTAACGGAACTTCCAAATAATGCTTTGCAAGAATCAAAATTGAAATTTTCTAGTCTACTACAATTACTACAATAGACATATCGAGAAAGATATACAAGCAAAAATTTTGTGGATATGTGGAGAGACCATAGAATTGTTTATAATAACATCCTTTGGTTTATATGAAATTCATAAGATACACAGAGTAATAAACTGACAAATGGTGGAATTGTGAACCAGCGTTAGATTGGAAATGATCACTCAGTTATTAGCTTGAATAATGGCTCATTTTATTAATATTTAATTAATACGTTGTTACTAGTCGTTTCCGTTTAACCTACAATTTGTCTTTATGATAACTTAAATCTAGGTATATAACTAGGAGGACTCATCGGCCCTATCTCAGTGTCTGACGAAATAATGTTTATACATGTTACTGCTGAATTTTTTAATATATGCACCTCACTACACAACACTACACAAAATCCAAAAGATCTGTGTCCTGTTCTGGTGGTATCCAAAAGTTGTTATATTTCAATATTCGTATGAGAATGGAGTCTTTCCTCATGCCCCCTTGCAATTCTCTTAATTTCTTGACTGACTGTGGGTATCTGAAGGTCTCGATGTAAGTAATCAGTCCTGTAGTATTTGGGTGCAGCTACAATACCTCTCAGGACTTTGTTCTGAAATGTCCATATAGGTTTCAGTATTTGCTTATATAATAGCAATTTATTAAGTACTGATAATTGTGATTTTCTTCCAATTAGCCAGTATGTTTTCCTATATTTCAATTCCAGTTTTTTTTTCTTCTTTATATGTTCCTTGCAACGAAGTGTTGCATCGAGATTCATTGCGAGATATTTAGCGTTGTTGCTATATGGATGTACTATTTAATGTTATTGGTGCTTGTTTGATCTGTTTATAACTGCACATGTACAAATTTACTTTCATTAATTCTTATTTTCCAAGCTTGTGTCCAATTATTTATATTGTCACTTGCTTGTTGTAACTTTCCTGAGGATTTTTCACTACTGTCTCCGATAGCTATAATCGCAGTGTCATCAGCAAATGTAGCCATCGTAATATTTTCCATTTGTGGTATAGCACAAGTGTAGTGTAGATAAAGCATACACTTCCTTATAAAGTGACAGTGACTGACAACTACTCAAATAGGGTAATGAAAGTAGAAACAAATAAATATGAGTGATAATGAATATAGGATAACCGTAGAAAATCGTACCGTAGGGTGTGAAACATTTAAGTACATAGATGTGTATAATTGTCATTATATATAAGACCATTAGGTTAAAATATATGAAGAGAGAATGAATACTAACTGTTTTACAGATACTGTAAATGCAATAGTCAGAATGCAGTAACTAAATTTAATTTTATCAACATAAATATACACAACAGAAGAATCTAAGGGGAAAAAGGGTTATATCAAAATGCCTTAACAATGAAACGTAAGATGGAAATACAACAATGAGGGAAACAAGAACTAAATGTAAGAAGGTGTATATGTTCCCTAATTAAAGAAAAATACATTACTTAGTTATACAACTGTTAATTAGGTGGATTAGATCTCCGACGATTCTATAGGTGGTTTAGAAGAGTTCAACGTAAATGGCTATAAAATTAATTGTAGTTTTAGAAGATAATAAAAAGTACATATTATCCTTGATCACAGTAGACTTGATTCCTTATTTTAAGTACATTTGAGTAGTATTATATATCGAAGCCAAAATAAACTAATAGTGAAAGCTAAATGCGACAATATTGCGACGTTTTGATGTCATGAAATTAGATGACGTGAGTTCACTATTTCGTTGTAAACGCTACAGCGATTCTCTAACAAACCGGGCCAACAAAGAAAAACGAATGATATTTGGCGATGGATATCGAACCTTCGGTGGCCTTCAATGAAACGTACATATTCCTTTTATTGTTGGAACAAACGTTCGTTGGGCGTGAATGCGTATTTTTCAACGGCGGCGGTGATTATACCGTCCATACCGCATTCGTCGATTCCATTCGTTTCTTTTGATGTTATCGACACTCTACGCATCGCCAGCGAATGCCAACAAACCTTCGTTGGCTGTCGTTAAACCGTCAAACAAACAGAACAAAAGTACCCCAACAAACCCATTCGTTCTCTTTCATTGGCCCGATCTATATGCAGCTTTACATGAGAGTTTTCGGCTGTAGTTTGCAATAATTACTTTTGTAGCTTTATAAGCACCTGTAGAATCTAAATGGTATAGGAGAGCATGTCAAAGAAATACAAAAAGCTAATTCGGTCCAGGTGATATAGAAATCTTCGTTAAGGTCGGCAATGTCCCTGGAGTGTTTCAGCCAATCAGTTATTCAAGTACTAATGAATATAAATAACTGAGCTCCATTTTATAAAATATTTATATTTACAAATATCAACTAATCTAATTAGTTATTATACATATAAAATATAATATATACTGCGTAAACTTTACATGAGAAATATAATTAACTAGAAAAAAAAGTTACAATTATAAAGTTCAAACAAACAAAAACAAAATAGACATTTAAATTTTATATATAACGTATGATATTTATACCATATATATATATATATATATATATATATATATATATATATATATATATATATATATATATATAATATATATAAATTAATATATTATATGTCTAATATAGTATATGTCTGAAAATAGGTGCATAAAAAAAAATAAAAGCATTGGTGTTTATATATAATGTTTATATATTCCATTATTCTTCCGTTTCTTTATCTTGATCGTACTCGGATCGAAGACGAGAGCATTCTAATTGGCAGTTCTCTGTCGGATTAACTACTAACTCCACGCTCGAATGTATATCACTAGCAGGCGAAGATGGCGACGCATCTTCCTGGTCATTTTTCAGTGTTTCGTTAGTGCTTTTGAGAGTTTTGTTCCTATGGCGCTTGCGTTTGTTGTAGAACCATGCGTTAACCTGATACTCATTCAAACCAAGGCGCTTAGCAATATCGACACGTCGATGTCTCGGTATAAATCTTTCAGACTCAAACACTTTTTCCAATTCTGATATCTGGTATGAACTATATACTCTTTTATTCCCTCTCGGTTTGTTGATCTTTGTTTGGTTTGTGGGTGGGGCCGAATCTACGAAAAAATTAGAATATGAAATAAGCTAAAAAAATTTAAAAAACGCATTGTAAGAATCGACATATTAAGTCAAACATCAATCCGAAGCGTTATGAAATATTTACATCACATAACGTTGTATAATAGGTGAATTGAAAGGTCCCTGGCCTACCATAGTAAAACACATTTTTTGATTTTTTTTTATTCGACACAATTCCCTTCAAGGGTGATATACTGATTATAGCGACCCTCCAACTTTTCGATACCTTTCGATGGTGATAATCCTTCCATTTTAAAGCTAGTCAATGAAAATTATTCCTTGCGCATCCCAAAATACAGACGCCATAACCTAACCAGCGGACTGCTGCGTTTTCCCACGATTTGGAGCGGGTTCATCGTGTACAGTCCACTCGGATGACTGTCGATTGGACATCAGAGTGAAATGATGGAGCCATGTTTAATCCATGGTCACATATCGACACAAAAACTCGGGTTTATGTCGCTTGATCGTCTTCAAACACTGCTCCGAATCATCAACTCGTCGTTGTTGTAGTCAAAAATGAGCTCGCGCGGCACCCACTTTGAACAGAGCTTTCTCATACCCAAATATATGTGAATGATATGATGTACACGTTCAGTTAATATCTTTAGAGAGTCTGATATTTCGTTCAATTTCAATGTGCGGCCATTCAAAATCTTTTTGTTTATATTTTAAATGGTTTCCTCGGTAACAAACTCTTTTGGGCGTCTACTGCGTTCACCGTCTTCGGTGCTCATTTCACCATGTCTAAACTTTTTCCTGGGGCAGTTTCCGGAAACTCAGCATCAAGCCAAGTTTTTGCTTTAACTGTAATTTTTCCCTTCAAAAAGAAATATTTTATCAACACGCGAAATTCCTTTTTATCCATTTTTTCACAATAACAAAAGTTGCTTCACTCAAAATGCTATAATTTACAAACTAATGATCGGACAGCTGTCAAATGTATACACGCATCTTTTGAGGGTTAGGGCTAACTAAAAAACATATGAATTTAATTCTAGTAGCACCATCTATGTGTCAGGACGGGGACTTTTCAATTAACCTGTTAACGATCGTTTTCGAATTCGAGAGATTTAACTTTTTGGCACTATTCGGTTTCATTCCGGTTATTTATATTATATTTCGCAGTTGAAAAATCAGTTCTGCACTCCTCTGCAATGGGAAGAAAATGTAAAGGAGAAAATTGAATTGGGTTTATAGAGATAATTATATAATTTTCCCACAATGGACTCGCTGTACATAACTGGAAAGTACAGTAATTGAAATGGTAATTTTAAAAATAATACTAAAGCTTTTATAGAATTCAAGTAAAAGGGTATTACAGAAATACTAGCCATGAAGTGTGATAGATTGTTGAAGAAAATCAAGTAAAATATAACACCAATACAACACAAAAATAACACCACATATGAAAATTTACAAGAGCAGGTAACAAATCTAAAAAGTACCCAATAATACCACCATCTCCATTTAGGAACTGTGGGAACAGTATTCTTGAAATAGAAGTTCCTATATTTCCTAAGACATAATTTTTTCGATAGCGAGCCTACTGGAAAAGGTTGCAGATCCAAATACGTTAATATGCAAATAGGATTGTTAAAATGTTAGTTGTACATAGTTAATAGTAAAAAGGCTTAATTTATATATGTTTGGTTTTAGGTTTTTAACATCCTTAAACGGTTAACAGTTTTATGGAACCTGAAAACATTTATTATTAGTTAATAAAATGCACAAATGATAAGTTCGAAGTTTATCTTAATAACTTCATTGCAAAAAACATGTGCAACTGCATTAATTCAATAAGTAGGTACTTTACAAAATTTGTGTTTGGACATATTTTAACATATTAAATTATTAAACATTCGGTTTAATTTCATTTCTTTTTATTATATTTCGATTTTGAATGATCAGTCCTGCAATACGAACTTGAAGAAAAGGTAAGTGAAAAGATTGATCCACGATTTATAAAGGTAAATATAGTATATTTGGCCATAATTGATTCATCGTTAATTATTATGGACTATCGACTGTGGATGCAATTAAAGTAATGGTTTTAAATGATTACTAGAACATTTATAGATTTCAAGTGAATTAGTGTTCCGGACACACTAGCCAAAGAATCAACACCAGAACGCCATAGAACACCAGTACAACACCAAAATATCACCAGGGAAAATTAAAAAGAATAAGTAAAAAATCTAAAGAGTACCCATTGTTACTACCATCTCCATTTAGGAATTGTGCAAGTAGTTTTATTGAAATGAGAGGTCCCATATTTGCTAAAGACGTTACATACAGCAAGCTTACCGAAAACAGCTCCAGATGCATAATATGTTTAACAGTTTGATTTAGAGAACCTCTTGTCTAATATGAATACACATTTCGTTATTAGTCAATAAAATGCACATATGAAAATTTTCTAGTTTATTTTAGTAATTGCCTTACAAACTTATAAATTACACGCCATTGTAATAATACAACAAGTAGGTACTTTACAAAATCTGTGGTTGGACAAGCTTCAACATATTAAATTCTTAAACTAGATCTACGGATATCTAGTTCTTACTTTACTTGATTTCAGTGACAACCTTTAGTATTACACTAGGTATTGTTCGAAACATCTGAAGCGTATGTTCATCATAATATATACACACACATACAGACATCAGGCTCTAAAAACTAATTGAAATTACAATGTTCAATCAAATATGTATCACTTCCTCTTAGCCTGGTAAAGTATAGATCATCCAACTATTTGATGTTCAAGAAACCCTGATATTTGGTATTAGCTTTTCTAATATAATCCTGATGGAATAATTAAATTCACTTGAAGACACTTGCTGAAGGTTGTTATATAACTATTTTATTTTGTATTTTTATGAAAGTATAGCCGTTCAGTAGCATTAGAAATCTTGTAGGAATATATGATGATTTCTAGAGTGCTTGTAAAACTAAACCCATCACGTTAGATTACATATAATTTCATATATTATTTAGGTAAAAAAAAATGTATTAGGGACTGATATACACAATAAACAAACCGAATGAAGCCTAATCTCAAGTTTTATCAACAGCGTTACTTACCTCGATATTTGATTTATAAGACACTTTAGAAATAACTGCAGCTGGTTGAAATTGTAAACACTATTAATCAGAATTGTCTTCACAATAGCAAATTTCAGTGCTCAAGCGCCTTGTAAGAAGTTTTTTTTTGCTCTTGAAACGAAAGTAACTTGTTTGGTGTTTCTAGCAGGGTACAATTACATCAGACAATCTTATGTTTTAGGATGGGTCAGTGACTTAAAACAACGTAATGTAAAATGTTATATACCGTTAAGGTTCAAATTAATGCGAAACAATTGGTGAAAAAAAATATGAAAAAGAACATTAAACTAAAGACATATAAAATGAATACCCCAGCATCAGGCGAAACAATCTTAGCACGACAAAATTTAATTTTGATTCCAAAAAACCAAATTAGAACTCAAAATGAACATGCACTTTATAATGTGTGGATAAAATAAAAGACGTGAGGACATTGAAAATAATTTTAATTTACTTTAGTTAATATGCAGATAAAAATAATTGCACTTTAACCACAATTAACTAATTAAACTTTACAGTACAATGATAAAAGGACCAACAAAAACAATTCAGCTCTAATATATGAAACGGATGAGCAAGAATTGCAGAGAGTAGTAGACTGGATAACTGTTAAAAATAAAAAAGTATTATCTAAGTAATATTAATGATTATGACTTACTATACTATATTTTAAGGACTAATAAAATTAAATGCTGAATGCCGTAAGATATTCACCAAAATAATGGATTGACTAGAGTAGCTAAATCTATAACTGTCCTTTTACGAAGACAAACAAAGCTGTCGCATCAAAGTTGTGGCAAAGGGGCTTCCTTAAACCAAAATTGATGTACAAATGAAACAGATATTCCTAAAAAAAATAAACAACCAAAAAATATTTCGGCGAAATTATAATCAACAGGAATTTATTAAAATACTATACAGACGCAAAAACCATTCTCGGTGTAAAATAATTATAGAGGTCGAAATAAAAATCGAACTACTTAAAAAATCTGAATTAATACATTTGATAGAAGCCAATTATGCAATTGGACATACAAAAAATTTTGTAAACAGGAATTCAGATGTGTAAAATTTTCTGGAAATCATATTACTACAGAGTGTCAAAAACCTAAACAAGAAAGGGGATATGTGCAAACTGCAATGAAGAGAATCCG
The DNA here is from genome assembly GCF_030347505.1 of Rhynchophorus ferrugineus. Lineage (NCBI taxonomy): Eukaryota > Metazoa > Arthropoda > Insecta > Coleoptera > Curculionidae > Rhynchophorus > Rhynchophorus ferrugineus. Next base: position 78,809,403 of record NW_027472580.1, on the reverse strand, counting down.
GTGAGATACAGAGGATGTGTACTTGCTAAAACACTACAATAGAGAAGCAATAAAGCTCAAGCTACACTAAACAAAATGAAACAGCGACTGAAAAGATGTAACCAAGTTCATGCTGAAATGACCTATGCCTAAAGCATAAACAACCAAAAATAAACAAAAGAGTGAAAGCTACAGCCAACTAATTGTCGTTAAGGCTCATAGCAAAGTTGGACAAATAGGAAATCATTATAAAATTTTATGCATGTTAAATCAGCAAAGATAGAAAAACACAAACCGGGTTCTTTAATTACCAAGTACAAGTACATGAGTAATGAACACATAGTTGTTGTAAGTTAAAATTGTAAAAAAAAAGCAAATAGATAGGTGTCAGCAAGTAAGGGTGAATGGTTAAAAAATAAATAAATCAATATAATATATCCAGATATTTCTCTAGCGTCTCAGTTTACTTACTCTGATCTAACTGCTCCACATATTGGTTAGTGTGTTTATTCCTTGCAGGCTTTATAACTACATTTTGAAGGATTATAATATTTTTACGTGATTTATTCTTTAGACCGTTTCCTGATATAATATAAGCATACCTTACATCATCATTCGTGTTTGAGTTATTAGCGTATAGGATATTTTCCATAGTTAAAGGACGAAACTATACATATAAGGACGGACACAAGATTACTACTCCACAAGTATTTATTCTGATACATATGTAGCTATCACTAAGCTAACCCCACCTAACATACCTGAAATAATTTTAGTACATGATGTTTAATAGAACACTATAATAAGTTTATTTAGTGTTATTGGCAACAATTCAATAGTTTGAGAGACATTTATACGATAATATTTATAAATTTACAATATTAAATTTAAAGTGAGAATGACTTATGTATTAGCTACAACTTTTTTTGATCATATTTGTTAACATTCTCACAGTAACTGGAACATTTAATTGTTATTAATCAAATATTACATATTAATAACTAATTATTAATAATTAATAAATAATTATTTTAATTCACTTAATTCACCTTTATGGAATTGTAACGATCGAGAATTTAATTATTTATTTTTAGGCATTATATTTTAAAATGTTACGAGTCGTTATTATAATGATTAGTGATTGTCTAGTGCTCGAAATTCCACCACAGTTTATTATTAAGTTAATGATATTTCATCCATAATAAAGTAAAAAGAATAAATTAAAATTTATATGTCACCAAATGTTGTTCTAGAATAATAGATGTAACTGAAAAGGCCTACGAAAGTAAAAAAAATGTTCAGCTATATTCTTAGCCATATATTAGTACAAACATTCGATAAGGTATGGCGTGACAGCTTTTTTCATAATCTACAGAAAATGCTACCGAAACAACACATTGAACTATTAAAACAATAATTTACATAACAGATCAATTGAAAAGTCCCCGGCCTGACACAAGGATGGCGCTACTAGAATTAAATCCATACATTTTTAGTTAGCCCTGACCCTCAAAAGAATCATGTATAAATTTGACAGCTGTCGGATCATTAGTTTGTGAATTATAGCATTTTGAGTGACGCAAGTTTTATTATTGTGAAAAAAATGGATAAAAAGGAATTTGCGTGTTGATAAAATATTGCATTTTGGGAGGAAAAATAAGTTGAAGCAAAAATTTCGCTTGATGCCGAGTTTCCGGACACCGCCTTAGGGCCTTTAGCTTGAGCACAGAAGACGGTGAACGCAGTGGATGCCTTGGAGAGGTTGTTACCTTGGTTGTTTAAAAAAATCCACAAAATGATTTTGAATAACCATAAATTGAAATTGAATGAAATAGCAGACACTCTAAAGATATTATCTAAACGTGAACATTTAAATCAACTAATACTAATAAAATTTAGAGATAAAAGTATAATACGTTTCACAACTACTGTAGGACAGAAATCAAAAAGATAAATTAAATGCAATTTGTTTTCTCTCTTCTCTGAGTAAATTAATATACCTAAAGACCAGTTGTTATTAGTCCAATTATAAATTTTCTCAGGTTGCTTAGGAGATTCAAATAATTTTCCTTTTTTTTGATTGCATCTTGGAGGACAATAAATTGCGGCTATTGTAAGCCTGTAACTGCTTGATTTAACCGATACTGGTGTTAGCTGGATGTATGATATGATAAAATGTATATCCTCTAAGTTTTATGAAGGATTCTTTTGCTCAATGGGTATCTAATATTAGGTAAATACCTATTTTTTGCATATCTAGGAATATTTGCAGGGTAGCGTGATGTTGCTGCATTCCATTAGCATTCCAAATTGCTATTTGGATATCTTTATTTGCCATTTCGGGAATTTGGGGCCATAGGCCTAATGTTTTTCGATTCTAGTTTTTCAATCCTTTCAGAAATATATTCGATAATTTTTTCCTGTCTGTCCAGTTATTCTATTACTTTAAGTAGCAATTCGTTGGTGGTTGCTTCATCTTCCTTTGTGTCTCTTTGGTTATTTTGACTGATAGCTTGGGCATAAGTCATTTCACCATTAACTTATTTGTTATATTTTTTCGGTTGTGCCTTTTCGCTCATTGTGTTAGCAACTACACATCCTCTCTAACTTGCCGGATGCGCTTCATTACAGTTTGCACATTTCGGCTTAGATTCTTTGGGGTTTCTACACTCTGTGGTGATATGTTTGCCTCAACATTTTACACGTCTAGGTTCTCTTTTGTATAATTTCTGAGTGTGTCTATGCATTTGGCATCTTTTGCATTGCGGTATTAAGTTCTATTTTTGTCATGTTGTGTCATATGTGACAAGTTGTCGATTAGGAATCAGGACCGCTATAAGAAGATCCATTTAATTTGTACATGTAAAGGTTGTCAATTATTTAACATTTTTAACATTACCGCCATTCACTAAATTTGCGTGTGCAGCTCAAAAGAATAGTATAAAAGAATATTTGTAAGTATATTGAGAATAAGTTCAAAGATAATAAAATATTTCGCAAAGTTTAAAGAACGATTTTATCGAAACCGAATTATTACAGAAGTTTGTTAAGATTTAAGATGATATAGAATCATAGTGTGAGGAAGTTCACCTAGAAGCAGAGCACGAAGAAAGGCGTGAATTTGAAATTAGATAACATTCTGTTATTAACGTAGCGAAGACTTATTTAGATGATAATAAAAATAAATAGTTTCTTTAATGTATTAATTAAATTTCCTTTAGTAACAGCTTGTGTTAATTATATAATATTTTTCTGTATAGAACTATATACACTATATTCGACTAAAATAATAATATTATGTTACTGGTTGTTACATATCCAATAAATATATTGTTCGCAAATATTAATAGAATAAAATCTCTATCTTACATCAGATTGGGATTCGATGTATTAAAAATCTTGTTTAATTGATTACTGTCAACCAATGTGAACAATCTATGGGATAAAGTCATTTCTCAAATTCTCAGAAGCAAACATTCTTGGGTAATTAAACCCAAGAGTGTAGAGAGTACCTGATTCTGTTGATATTAATTTTCATAAAATTATATTTTGCCACGTTTGCTTTTTAATTAAAACTAGATTGTTTCAATAATTACGTTAAACGTAATTGTAGCAATATTGCCAAGGGCTAAGTTATTATTAAAAGTATATTGCATTATAATTGATTATTACTGACAACTTCTGATATTCAATATTATTTTCAGTTTTGTTATTTGTTTAATTACTCTTGTAATTTGCAGACACTATCTGAGATAACCCATTTGGTTCTATAACAGATATCAAAGCTTTGTGATACGAATTTTAAAATATTACATTAAACAAGAGTAATAACCTAATATATCTTTATTTTTGAAACTATTTTAATATTTCTATTAACGATGAATTCGCAAGATTCTTAATAAAGCCTTAAATTATTATAAATAAAGGACTGAAACTCAATGCAAAGTATACTAACAATAACGTACAATTGACTTTCTTCTCTTTCTATTCATGCATTATCTCTAGATTTCATTTAAGCGCATTGATGTATAAGTAGATAAGTATATATGTATGTACATAAATATATTAAATTATATTGATTTAGATCATGTTAAGCAAAATAATATTAAGATATATGGATATGATTTAAGATACATAATCTGGAATTGTAGATTCATTACACTATAATATGAGGCGTAATATTTATTTAACTAAAATACGCACTTGAAAAGGCATGAACATTTACTCCTTATTTGTAGTATTGATCTTTAAATATTGGCATATTGGCATATACATGGTGGGCATATGCTGCCATACATGTTACTTCGCCACTATGGCTGCGCCAATTTAGCATTTGGTGATGATCTGTCAAGTTTCCATAAAAAAACCGTTAGAAATTGGTCTACTTAAATGATGTTGAAGGATCAGCAGCTGTCTGGATCCTACTGGTAAAAGGCACAAAGAAGTGTTGATTTGTATCCTGCTGTTGAATTGATGGGGTTGCGAAAATGCCGCTGTAGGCAATTTGAAGTTTTTTTACTTCCTGCGACTGTTCTTAAACCATATCTTTATACGCTCTTCAGACACGTTAAGACGTCATGCTAAATTGGCCTTTTCATTGTGTTATCATTATTCCTATGGGATCATTTTGCAACTCCTCTTCTAAGCATTGTAGCTGGTGCTTCGAAAAATATATTCTTCTCTTTCCTTTGCTGGTAAGCTCCTCGTATCTTTCTGGAGAATATCCAGAACCCGATGAGCTTGGACGGCAACGTCTTCCACTTTATCATGGAAGACAAGAAATTCCCAAATATACAAATCCGTCTCAGTCATTCTGGTAAAGTTCACTAACGACTTATACTGTCGACACACTAAATTAACTTTAGTAACAACTTGTGTTAATTATATATTATTCTACTGTATAGGATTGTATAAAGGGATGACGAAAACAAGTACGACGGATAACAGAACAGAAGAAATGCGCAGCTATGTTAACGTAGCGGCCAAACCAGGGAAATACTGGACCCCCACCATGCATTTTACGTCGTTAGCTTATTAAAATTATATTGTTTTAATAATTAGGTGAGACGTAATTGTAGCGATATTGTCAAACTCTAAGTTATCATTCGACGTATATTGCATTATAATTGATTACAACTGACAATCTGTGATACTCAATATTATTTTCGCTTATATTCTTTGCCTAGTTGCTTTTGTAATTAGCTTAAACAAACTGGGATAACCCAGTCGGTTCTATAAATGATCTCAAAGCTTTGATGATCCAAATTTTAGAATATTTTATTAAACACCAGTAATAACCTAATATATAATTATTGTTGAGTTCCTTTTTAGTCACTTTATTTTAATATTTCTAATATGGATCAATTCGGAAGCTCCTAAAAAAACATTAAATTATTTGAGGTAGCCATGTTACTACTGTATTAACTTCATAATTATAAATAAAGGACTGAAACTTAATACAAAGGCTACTAGGATTAACATAGCATTAACTTTCTTGTTTTTCTATTCATATTTCTTGACGCTTCACTTAAGCACACAAAAGAGTCTATATAGAAATCTAGCGCTCAGTTTATAATACCATAATACTATAGAAGAGAGTAGATTTAGTTCATACCAAGCAATATTATATTAAGATACATAAATGAGATTTAAGATACATCATCTAGAAATGTAGACACATTATACTCGAATATGAGTATTAATAGTTATTTAACTAAAATATGCTACTAAATAAAAATATATTCCTTATTTATACTGATCTTTAAAAATTCACATTTTTACATACATATGGCGGGCACAGGTTGCCATACATGTTACATTGCCACCGTTATTGCGCCAAAAGGGCATTTAGTGATGAATTATCAAGATTCCACACAAAACCGCTAGAAATAGGTCCAATTGAATATTGTTGACGGTTCGGAAATTTTTCCTGGAACCTATTAGAAAAAGCACAAATGAGTGCTGATTTTCTTTTATTTGAAGATTTTTTCGTTTCCTACGGCTTTTCTGAAACCAGACCTTTATACGCGGTTCAGACACAGACATTCACAGTTCAGTTCAGACATTTAGAAGTCGTGCTAAATTGGTCTTTTTAATATTCCCTATGTAGGGATCTTCTTGAAATTCCTCTTCTAAGCACTGTAGCTTTTACTCCGAAAAATACATCTTTCTCTTTCGTTTGGCGGAAGGTTTCTGGCCATGAGAATCTCTAGAAGCAAATTAGCTTGGAACGGTAAGGTCTTCCACATTATCATGGAAGATAAAAAATTTCCTAACATCGAAATTCGTCTCAGCCATTCTAGCAAACTTAATTAACGAATTATAGTACCGAAACTACAATGGATACTAAATGTAGATCTTTAGAATACGGGTCTATATATAAGAGCTACAAAGTCTTCTTAGCCTAATATGACACCGAACCAATCAGATATCTCTGCGCTACGCTTTGGTTCCACCTCTTTATTTAAATATTCAAGTGGTAATTTTAAATATTACTTTACATTCTTTAATACAGTAATTAAATTTGTTTTAGAAAAAACTTGTGTTATTTATATATTACTCTACTATGTCGACTATATTTTACTAATATAATAATATGATGTTACTAGTTCTTACATATCCAATAAATATATTGTTAGCAAATATTAATAGAAGAATACAACCTGTGATATTCTTCAATATCATTTTCGCTTTTGTTTTTAGTTTAACTGGTTTTATAGTTAGCCGAAATTATCCATAAAATATCAAATAATATTAATATATATTAAATTATGTAGCTGTATAGCTCAGTCGGTTCTTTAAAAGATATCAAAGCTTTGTGATTCGAATTTTAGAATATTATATTAACACCAGCAATAACCTAATATATATTTATTGTTGACTTTGAGTTACTATTTTATTAACTTCATAATTGTAAATAAAGGACTGAAACTCAACGCAGGAGATACTAACATTAACGTAGCGTTAAATTTCTTTTTTTTGTTTTCAAGCATTATTTTGAGGCTTCATTTAAGCATACGGAAGAGTCGACTTAGAAATCTAGCGCTCCGCTTATAATACTATAATATTATAGTAGATAAATATATTATGTATGTACATATGTATATACATATGTATGTTAATTAAAAATGGATTTAGTTCGTATCTGACAGCATTAAATTAAGATAGATACATTTGATTTAAGATACATCGTCTGGAAATGTTGACGTATTATACTTGAACATGAGTAGTAATATTTATTTAACTAAAATATGCATTTGAAAAAGCATGAATATTTATTCCTTATTTATAGTATTGATTTAAAGATTGACATATTCGCATAAATATGGCGGTCACATGCTGCCATACATGTTACTTTACCGCTGTTGTTGTGCCATTTCGTTATTTGGTGATGAAATGTTAGGATTCCACACAAAACGTTTAGAAGAAAATACAAAAAAAAAACGGATCATTCGTGGCTAAGTTAATTTTAAAATTAGAAGCTTCAGAGTTAGGTAGTTTGTTCGAACATGCTAGAAAACGGTTTTTGAATATGGAGCGCCAAATATCTTCTAATGATAATTGTAAGATAATATAATAAGAGTAGCAATTGCAAAAATTCAGTCTGGGCATAGAAAACGTTGTTATTCTAAAATATGCCCGTTACCAATAGATTAACTTATTGTGTTTATTATGTATTTATTTTCTTGCAGATTGTTTAAAAAGTATAATCATTAACTTATATAATTAAGCTATAGACATATTTATGTTTTAATCATTGATATTGAGGTGACGATGAAATTATATTTTGTTTTGATAATAATAATTGGCAACTTAAAGTGGTTTTACTCTGGTTAAAATTACTTAATCCGTATGCAATTGGACAGTATACAGGCGTTGATTATTTAGAGCACCCGCGGAAGATTTATATTCTGTAATTAAATTTGTTTTAGAAAAATCTTGTGTTAATTATATATTACTCTACTGTGTAGGACTACGTTCGACTAATATAATTATATTATGTTACTAGACGCTACATATCTAATAAATATATTGCTAGCAAATATTAATTGACGGAAATCTCTATCTTAAACCCGATTGAGATCCGTTGTATTAATTCTATTGTTTAATTGACTACTAATAACCACTGTGAAGCACCTATTGAACACAAGTCAGTCCCCAAATTCATTCATTCCCAGAAGCATGCATGCTTATGTAAATGAAGGGTTTAAAAAATGCCCGATTTTGTTAATATTAATTTTCATATCATAACATTTTACGTAATTATATTATTAAAATTATATTGTTTTAATCTTATTGTAACAACGTTAAACGTTATTGTAACATCACAAATATTATGTTATCATTAACAGTATATTGCACTATAATTGATTATAACTGACAATTAACTGATTAATTTATTGTGTTTATTATGTATTTATTTTCTTGCAGATTGTTTAAAAAGTATTATCCGTAACTTATATAATTAAGCTATAGACATATTTATATTTTAATCATTGATATGAGGTGAGGATGAAGTTATATTTTGTTTTGATAATAATAATTGGCAACTTAAAGTGGTTTTACTCTGGTTAAAATTACTTATTCCGTATGCAATTGGACAGTATACAGGCTTTGATTATTTAGAGCACCCGCGGAAGATTTATATTCTGTAATTAAATTTGTTTTAGAAAAATCTTGTGTTAATTATATATTACTCTACTGTGTAGGACTACGTTCGACTAATATAATTGTATTATGTTACTAGATGCTACATATCCAATAAATATATTGTTAGCAAATATTAATTGACGGAAATCTCTATCTTAAACCCGATTGAGATCCGTTGTATTAAATCTATTGTTTAATTGGTTACTAATAACCACTGTGAAGCACCTATTGAACACAAGTCAGTCCCCAAATTCATTCATTCCCTGAAGCATGCATGCTTATGTAAATGAAGGGTGTAAAAATGCCCGATTCTGTTAATATTAATTTTCATATCATAACATTTTACGTAATTATATTATTAAAATTATATTGTTTTAATTTTATTGTAACAACGTTAAACGTTATTGTAACATTACAAATATTATGTTATCATTAACAGTATATTGCACTATAATTGATTATAACTGACAATTAACTGATTAACTTATTGTGTTTATTATGTATTTATTTTCTTGCAGATTGTTTAAGAAGTATAATCCGTAACTTATATAATTAAGCTATAGACATATTTATGTTTTAATCATTGATATGAGGTGAGGATGAAGTTATATTTTGTTTTGATAATAATAATTGGCAACTTAAAGTGGTTTTACTCTGGTTAAAATTACTTATTCCGTGTGCAATTAGACAGTATACAGACGTTGATTATTTAGAGCAGCCGCGAGAGATTTATGATTTATTAACTGTGCGGATTTTGTATTTTTGACTAGAAGATCAAATAGAATAAATTGTATGAACTGATACCAGAACTGCAAAACATATTCTTTGTAATAGTGTATTTGAAATGTTGTCATTGCTGATTATTATATTCTTACCTATGTATGTTGTTCTTAAATATTTGCCATTTATTTATTAATTAATTAGTTAACATGAACATTAATGTTTATATATTTAGTGTGCTATATTACTCTAAATTGTAGAAGTTGAATGCCCATATATTAATTCGTTTATGTTCAGGCACTCACATTTTTACTTTTGTTTTGTTTTGAAAGTATATTGAACCCTATCAACACGAGCGGTATGTAAACGCCGTTTTGTTTTGTTAACAATGTTGGGAAAAATTAATATTTATGTTTAATATTCCGTTAGTACAATAGGATAGTTCCATGGTGGACGTAGAATGCCGACCACAGCAGATAGTGCGAACCAGGTCATTTTTCCATATGTATAGAATTCGCTTATTGTCACATTTCAGACTTTTCAGAGAAAGTGTGTTTTGAATATTCTGGATTATTCATATTTTATTAAGATGATGAAGAATTAATCATTCTGCAACTTGTATTGGTTCGCTTTGATTTTTATAGTAGACAAGGAACTGTAAATAAATATAATAATATAAATATTAATGCATACAATTTTTTTTATTTACAACGGAATTGTTTCTGATCATATTGTTCATTAGGAATCAAGACAGCGATAAGGATAACAGATATTCTACTATAAAAGGTAAGACTCTCAAATGTAACTTGTGCGTTAATCGCACTAACAAATGCAACAAGTTATGTTCAATTTCTGAACTTGAGATTTTTATATATATGAATTTAGTTAATATCAAGTAAAATTATATTAAGGTACATGAATGTGATTTAAGATATATTGTCCGGAATTGTAGATGCATTATGCAAGAATATGAGGAGTAATGTTGTGGTCCTATTGAAACTCCTCTTCTACGTAATGTAACCACTAATCATCAAAAGTTGCATATACAAATTTGATAGCTGGCAGTTTGTGAATTATAGCATTTTGAGTGAAGCAACCTTTGATATTGTGAAAAAAATGGATAAAAAAGATTTCGCGTCTTAATAAAATATTACTTTTTGAAGAGAAAAAATACAGTTGAACCAAAACTTGGCATGATGATTCCGGATACTGCCCCAGGAAAATCAACTATCAAGGATTGGTAAGCTAAGTTTAAACGTGACGAAATGAGCACCGAAGACGGTGAACGCATTGGACGCCCAAAAGAGGTTGTTACCGACGAAAATATTAAAAAATCCACAAAAGGACTGTAAATTGAAACTGAGTGAAATAACAGACACTCTAAAGATAGCAACAGAACGTATGCATCATATCATTCGCGAATATTTTGTATGAGAAAGCTCCTTGCAAAGTGGGTGCCGCGTGAGCTCGCTTTTGATCAAAAGCAACGACAAGTTGATTATTTGGAGCAGTGTTTGAAGAACATTAAGCGTAATAAACTCGAGTTTTTGCATCGATTGTGATCGATAATTTATGAAAAATGGCTCATAAACTCATCTTTTCACTCCGAAGTCCAATCGACCTTCATCCGAGTGGACTGCACACGATGAAATCTCTCCCAAGCATGGGAAAACGCAACGAACTGCCAAGTGCGTCAGTATTTTGGGATGCGCATGTAATAATTTTCATTGACTACCTTGAAAAAGGAAGGACTATCAACAGCGACTATTACATAGCGTTGTTGGACCGTGTGTTTTCTTATCCATTGTATTCTCAAGATCTGGCCCCCAGCAACTATTTTTTGATCTCAAAAGAATGCTTGCTGGGGAGAAATTTTTATTGAATGAAGAGGTGATCGCCGAAATTCAGGTCTATTTTGAAGCAAAGGATAAATTGTACTACAAAAATGGTATCGTATATATAAAAGTTGGAGAGTCACTATATTTGGTATATCATACTTGAAGGGATCTATGTTGAATAAAAAAAATTAATTTTGTCAAAAAAATATGTTTTACTATGGTAGGCTGGGGACTTTTCAATTGATCTGTTAGTTGGTTCTGCGAAAAATGAAAATGAACTTTCATTTGACGGAAGGCCTTGAGATTTTCCAGAAGCAGATGAGCTTGGAACAGCAACGTTTTCCACTTTATCATAAAAAACGAGAAATTACCTAATATCGAAATCCGTCCCAGTCATTTTGGCAAATTTCACTAACGACTTACACTTTCGTCACTACAATGGATACTAAAAGTCAACCTTTAGAATACAGGCATATAAGGGTTACAAAGGCTATTTAACTAAATCTGGTACCGAAAAAGTCAGATCTCTTCGCAACGCACTTTACCTGGGCCTCTTTATATCTAAATTCTATTTTTTTTTAAATTTAATTTCTTTAAGATATTGGTTATATTTGCTTTAATAGAAATTTGTATTAATTGTGTACCATTATACTGTGTAAGACTATAAATAATGAACAATATAATCATTATAAGTAACGTTATACTAAAAAGGGATGATCACCAAATTTGGATATTAAGATTGAGGGATAATCACATGAAGTTAAGGAACTAAACTAATAACTTTTAATACTGTGTTTATTTAATATTTATATCTATTTGTTGTCATTGCATAAGGGAAGGAAAATGACATAGTTTCAATAGAGGAAACAAAGATAAGTCCTCGGGATCGATTCAATTTATTTCAAATTGAACAGCTAGAATATCAGTTATTTGTAGATCGGCATATCTCCAAAACCAAACTTGGGACTATTGCGGAGCTATTGAGTCCTAGTAAATCTCTAGTAAAAACTTGGTTTCAAAATTGACGGGCGTACTAAAAGAAGTAGCAAAATTAAATGCTGTTAGTTTCTTTGGTAACACAGTACACAGCGGACCGATATATAATTATAAGTACAGTTACAAATCAACGGGACAAGAAGACTTATGGGGTAATACTTGTTTTGTCGCGAATATGCCCCAACGACCAAGCCAATAAAAATAAAATCCATAAATATAAATAATATCCATAAATAATAAAAGCCATAAATATAAGCTTGTAAATTCCAATGTATCTAACATTTGTTCACAATTCCATCATTTGTCAATTTATTTTTTAATGTGTCTAACCGAGTTCATCCAAACCGAAGGTTTTACTAACCATTCCTGTTTCCAGCATGAAGAACAATATATGTGCAATGAATTATTAATAAATGTTATGACTAATAAAACCCATTCGATTGTATTCCAAGGTTTACCTTCTTCCATCAGCTTTTGCTGCCATAACACTCTTTTTATTGCTATCTGTCCATGAGTAACCAATTTCATCTAAATACGTAAATTGAAATAATAAGTCATTTTATTATATGCTTTTAAAAATTGTATTCTCTTAAAAGCAATATGCATATGTTCCATTAAACCTCTTAGATACTTTTCAGACTTACAGTTTCCTCTGAAATATTGTATTAAATTATCTTTGTATTGAAAAACTACTCACTGTTTTTATACCTTTCATATATTTAATCTCTGACAGAGCCAACATCAAGCTGATCTTTATTCGCCACCCTCTTTTTATGAGGACGGTTTTATTTTCGGTAAATTCAAAATTTTATTTTTCAATATTTGAGATATTGCATTGACCGTATACATACTAATGTTCATTGCAGCTGTAATATGCTAAAATAGTTTCAATAAAAATCGCAACAAATTAATATTTAATAGTAAAAATGTTTACTTCTCTAACGAATTTTACTGGCAAGTGGAGGCCTCCATTATCTCGTTCCTATATAAAGTAACTCATTAAAGACGCAACCAGTTGTGGACGCAACCAGGAATTTCCAATCAGAGTAATAATAACTAGCGTTTTGAATTTTATCAAAACAAGCAAAGCATTAAAACAACCTTTGCTAGTTTATAATCACTATAGTTTTGAATAATTTTGTATACGTTTGACAATTGCACGAATTTGGTCGGCTAGTTCAACTAGCATAAAATGAGACAGGATACAATGTCTGATTCTAAAATGAATTTACAAATTGCAACAGGTAGGGCATTAAACATATTGGTGATGTGTGTGTAAAACTTCCTTGGATTGACTATATGCACTATTTATTTCTTAATGGCGTCATATTGAGGGCTGACTCATGGTTTGCTTTTGAAAGAACTGAAACTTTTTGCGTTATATATTCATAGAGTATCTGAGTAGATTCTATCGATATGTTGTCTTATTCTTGAATCAACACATCTGCCAATTGCTTCATTAATGTTGGATATGGAAATTTACTCCTCACACTCACAATAATGGTTGAGTTAGATTAAGGGCTAGTTATTGTACGGAGAGGGATTTTGATATTCTGATGTTACTCAAACTGAGACTGAGCTTTTTTGGTTGTGAATTTGAAAGCGATATCATATTGGAAAATTCCAGTGTTATATGGAAATATATATTCCTGGTAACTTGGTCAGAAATGCGTATAGGAGGAACGTTGCAATAAACATGATTTGGAATATAAACTGAGCAATACATAAGCATCCCCTTATATATCATATATCACTATATATTTTTTCATTTCCTAAAAAATTCACTTTCTTAAGGGCAACATGGTGAAGGTAAATTTTAGGGCGAGAAAATGATATAGGCTCGATAGATATCATCGGTGCATTTTCGCATTTATTTCCGAATATTGTCAAAAAATGGGTGACCCTGTTTCATATGTGGCATCATTTGGGAAAATTGAGCCTTAATTTGGCCCTCACTGTTTAAGATATTTAAGTCACAGTAATATTTAATGATACATTTAGTGTTTTATACAATATCTAGTCCAACATTTAGTGCAGTTGCAATACTTTAAGATATATTTCTAATAAAATTCCCAGCCACTTGATATTTAATAGAGTCTACACTAGTCTTTCTGACTCATCTGACTGCTGTGTATGTGGGGTCTTCTATTATCTCGTACCTGTCCGAAGTAACTGATTAGACACGTCCTCTGTTTGTGACATTGATTATATATTGGCTGTGTTATTTCCAAACAAAGTTATCGCAGATATTAAAGAGCGATTAGAAATTGATCAAAACAAGCGCCAAAGAGACGATTTATAACCTCAAATTATTATAACTAATTTCTAGAAGAAATTGCATATACCGACGAACAGACGAATTTACGTACGAACACCTCGGACAACACTGAATTTAAAAACTGCAGTAGGCGACAAATTCGACCTTTTTATGATGTAATTTCACTATTTCGGAAGGACTATATATTCTTTAAATATAAGAAGCAAATAAGATATATATTATAATTTTACTTTCTACTTACAAATAATATCTTGAAAGACTGAAGATAATATTTTGTTCTCTGAATTTTAAATATAAAATACATTTCACTGAAAATCCCAAGTAATGAAAATATATAAGAAATATAAATAATGAAATAAGTGAATGTAAATACTAGAAATCAGTAATATACCCAAAAATCTTTCTAATAGCGGAAAGAGAGTTGCATAGATTATAAAATAGGTCAATTGAAAAGCCCCGGCCTACCATAGTAAAGCACGTTTTTTGGCAAAATTAGTTTTCTTTGTTCAACTTAATTCCCTTATTATCCCCGCCTGATTATAGCGACTCTCCAACTTTCCGATACCATTTTTGAAGTACAATATGTCCTTTGCTTCAAAATCGGCATCAGTTTCGGCTATCACCTCTTTATTCTACGAAAATTTCTTCCCAGCGAGCATTCTTTTGAGACATGAGAACAGGATATAGTCACTGGCAGCCAGATTTGGAGAAAACGGTGGATTAAGAAGCAATTCGAAGCCCAATTCATGGATTTTTGTCACAATTTTCACTGACTTGTGACACAGTACATTGTGTTTTTGAAGCAGCACTTTGTTTTTCTACAAATGCGACCGTTTTTCAGCGATGTCGTGTTTCAAACTGGCCAATAACGATATGTAATAGTCGTTGTTGATGGTCCCTCTTTTTCAAGGCAGTTAACGAAAATTATTCCATGAGCATCCCAAAATACAGACGCCATAACCTTGTCAGCCGCCTGTTGCGTTTTTCCACACTTTGGAGCGGGTTCATCGTTTGTAGTCCACTCGCATGGCTGTCTGAATTAATGGAGCCATGTCTCATCCATTATCACATATCGATGCAAAAACTCGGGTTTATTACTCTTGATCATCTTCAAACACTGTTCAGAATCATCAACTCGTCGTTGGTTTTAGTCAAAAGTCAGCTCGAGCGGCACCCACTTTGCACAGAACTTTCTCATACCCAAATATTTGTGAATGATATGATGTATACATTCAGTTGATATCTTTAGAGTGTCTGCTATTTGATTCAATTTCAATTTACGGTAATTCAAAATCATTTCGTGGTTTTTTTTAATGTTTTCGTCGGTAATAACCTCTTTTGGGCGACCACTGCGTCGACCGTCTTCACTGCTCATTTCACCACGTCTAAACTTAGCATACCAATCCTTGATGGTTGATTTTCCTGGGGAAATGTCTGGAAACTCAGAAGTTTTTGTTTCAACTGTATTTTTTCCTTCAAAAAGCATTATTTTATCAACACGCGAAATTCCTTTTTATCCATTTTTTTCACAATAACAAAAGTTGCTTCACTCATAATGCTATAATTCAGAAACTAATGATCCGACAGCTGTCAAATTTATACACGCATCATCTGAGCGTTACGGCTAACTAAAAAACATATGGATTTAATTCTAGTAGCGCCTTCTATGTGTTAGGCCTGGGACTTTTCAATTAACCTTTTAGTAAAGCCTCTATACTTAAATAGGCGAAACGGAGGAAATGCTTTGCGTGGTGCGTTCAATGCTGATTCTGAGACAACTTTTTTGATTATTTTCTTTGAATTGGCCTACAAGGGCATTTAATTGTGTTATTTCAATAAAGCGATTGTTTGTTTCTTTTTATTTACGACGCCATTTTGGTGTGTCTGACATAAAATATAATTAGCATTATTTTGTCTTAAATAAAATCACTATTATTTGATTATATTTATTTATTATATTTCGACAACTTTGATTATATTTGCTACGAAATGTGTTATGTTTTCAATTAGATTGCATCCATTTTTATATCCGCATTTATTTATTATTTATTTATATATTTATATCTCATTATTTTTTATTTATGTACCTAATATATATTCATTATATACTTATACGCGTTATGTTTTATTTTTATTTTAATAAGTCAGTAGAATGTGACGTCAGAGGTTAGTCACGTGACGCGTATGAAATCGTCGAGCAATGGAATGCTCTCCTAATAAAATATTTTCATTACAGGTGCCTGTAATGATAATTTAAACTAAGTAATGAAACTCAGCCAAATGACGTTCTCAGCGCCTTCCTGCTGAGACCACACAAAACAATTCTGAAATTATTTATATTAAGTTATTATTAACCTTGTAAAAAGTGTGGTTCAACACGATGCAAGAGCAGTTTTCTAACGGCTAGAAAAAGTGAAGAGAGAGAGAGAGAGAGAGAGAGGCGCAGATGTGGTATCTTTATAGCAGAAAGCAGCATGGTACCAATCCTTCAGTGTTGCCAACCTTTGAATGTATATGTACAAGTGGTGACCTAAAGGGTCGTAGGGATCGCTACATATCACTTACTTTAATCGCTACACTATTGGTTTACATTGTTTCTTTAGCGAGTTTATTGTTTATTTGCTTTGGAAGCCATTTTCATAGTCCAGTTTCAGAATATATACAGAGGTTTTACTTAAATAGACCTAACCGAGGAAATGTTTTGCGTGGTTCTACCAATTCTAGCTCTGAGATCACTTTTTTGATTGGTTAATTTGAATTGGACTACAAAGGCAAGTATAAATTGGTTCAGGTCTATAACGCTATCGTTTGTTTCAATTTGTTTACGACGCTATATTCGTTCATCTGACATAAAGTACGATTTTTATGTTTTAATTTCAATCACTATTACTTGATTATAAAATATTTTCATTCCTAAAAGTGTTGTATATGCTGTGTATGCAGGCATGAGGAAATAAAAAACCAGACGTTGTTTTCCTTGTAAGAAACAGCCCAACTTAGCTAGATATAAGGATGTCTGTTGGTGTGTGATTTACACTGAGTATTGTTTTTACTTGTTACGTATACAATTATATAGCAGAGTATTTGTGATCATATATATTATCATTTGAAGAAATACAATAAAAGAAATGAAAATATTACCCAAACTTATCACTTAAAATCAAAATGTATCCAAATTGGATACCATCAATTAAAAACGGTACGGTTGTACGGTACCATCAATTAAAAACATAATTAGATTGAACGGGTTCATTTACTTGAAATAAATGAATATTGGTTAAGATACTTGTAATTAATATTTTGGGTTGAGGCTTCCTAACCCAGATAAGCTTTTCAACAAGGATGTTAGAAAAATATATTAATATAAAACAAAAATAATACAATTTGCAGACTAACAACATGATTTTATATACAACAGATGATCATGCTTGTTTTATTATATTGTTACCTCTTAACTTGTTAATTAATTAATTGTTTTCTTAAAGGATATTCTTAAGCTTTATCTTATCTCCTCGAATTTACCATAATAAAAAGAGTTATTTTGATATATATCACACATTTGAAATTTTTTTTGTTCAACACATTGTAAAGATAAATATAATTTGCCTCATTACACTGTTTTGTTGAACAAGCATATAAAATATTAACAGATACAGACTTTCAGCTGTGCTGCTCTGCTTTCAGTATGAGGGAACATAAACAAATAGACACTTTAACACATAAATTGAATATATAATATTATTCTATGGCCATTTTTATTGTCCCTAATGTAAGGAACAGTGGGCCTGGATTTTAATAACGTTTAGAGATGAATTTATTAGTTTTTTTTACAATATATAGTTGGTTTTACAATAAGTAAAGTGAATTCTCTAGGAGGTTTAATGCATCCCGATCACATTCAGTAAAAATATGAAATAAATTTCAATTCCATTAATGCTTCTTAAATATTTATAACTGTATTCGTATCGTGATTAATTGTTTCTCAAATAGAAACCTTAGTTAAATTAATCTCTGATGAAAATAGGTATTTTTAATACTCCTTAGTGTAAAAGTAAATACGTTCGTGTTCATTCTTATAAAAGTATATACATTCGCTCTAAAAGGGCCACATTATTATAAAATATTAATAATAAATTATTTACATTTTGATTATTGACAGTTTGACTTGGATTATTTAAAACGTCCGATTAACTGGAAGAAATTCATTCATTTTAGAAACAGATTTTTTTATATATTTAGGCTGAGTTGCATTTATGTTTGTATATATTGTTTTAAATATTTAAACTAATTACTAGCTTTGAGGACTATTGACTGAAAATAGTCGAAACAGTCGATAGTCAAAAAAACAAGCGACTATAACTAGTAATTATTATTTTCAGTCAAATGGACGGTTTGACTTCCTTCCGTTCGTGATGTCAGACGAAGATGTACGAATTCTATCTTTTATAAGTCGTGAGAGAGGAAAGGACGGAGATAATTACTAGAGATAATTACCAACAATATGCACAGGAACTTAAACAAAATCTAAAACTAAAAATTTACAATAACCATAAAAATTAAATAAAATTAAATATATACCAAATCATAGAAAAGAACTAATCCATGACATAAATAAAAATGATCGCACGATAATTACCAGAGCCATAAATATTCATTTATTATTGTTATATTTACGGAAATATTTCTTAATCACTATTCAAAAACATGATACACATGTTCAGCTTTTCTATCGTGATGCTTTTCCTTCGATTGTTAATAATTTCACAAAATTTTTAAAAAAACTCGCTCCGAGGGGATAGACATTACGAATAAAGCAGAATATTTTAAATATAACTAATACGATTCAAGTAATATCACTTTATGAACTTGCAAAAATCTGATCTTATACTAAATACCAATAAAAACTTGACTAAATACTGATTTTATTAAATCGAGTGGAGATAGCAGAAGTTGAGGATTCTCTTTCAAAATATTGTCAAATCATACATCATTGGATGCATCATTTTACGGAAAAGTTATAAAATAATAAAAGTAGATTGTGTAAAAGATTGATCTGTCTTGCTGATAAAATAAATCTTAAGCAAAAATTGTCCCAACCCTAATTATATTCTTATATTCCATAATAGCCAAGGAAATAAATTGTTCAATACTAAAGAAAAGTTTTCTACCTAAATTTAAGGAAAGAATTTTCGACAGCCAAAAGAGTTCAACAAAAATCGACAGTCGGATCGAAATGGAAAAGCAAAAAGCCTATTATTGCAATAGAAACAGTCTAGTATTTTGCTATTTAGCATTCACATTATTAATCATTTGGTCCTATTACATTAATAATCTTGAAAAATATTATTTCAAAATACTGCTATATTAATATACAATATATTGTTATTTACCAAAGAAATAATTTAATATATATATATAAGCAAATTCAGAATGTTCAAAATCAGTCAAATGAAATTAGTAAAACCGAAAATAGTAACTAAAAGTGAAAACACGAATGAAGTAGCCAATAGTAAATAGTAATAAAATCAGTCGGAGCGAAAGTAGCGATTGTAGTAAAAAGTAATTACTAAACAGTCGATAATCAATTTCAGTCCAACGTTCCCAACGCTACTACTTACTATTTATGAATTTTATTAACACGACTTTTCATTACTCAGCTAGAACTCCGATACCAGAACAAGTTCTCCGGATTATATAATAGTGATTCCACATACTGACCTGCGCTTACAACACTGCGAATCACTGATAACCTAGGAACTGCCGTACCAGGGATTAAAATAATGAATTGAACTTATAGAAAATATTTTGGGATATATTTCATGACAAGAAATAAAACCACATATAAAATATACTTTAAATGCATATTAAATCAATATATTAAAGAAATGTACAAAGCTAATATAAGTTTTACATAACTTAATAAAAATATTGTCTTTGGATATTAGTGAATATTGTAAGATTTTGTCAATTATTGACTGTAGCTATTATCCGACTTTGTGTCAACTGAATTTTTATGTTAAATGATAGGCTAGGTAGTTTACGTTTTGGTCATAATTAGGAGCGACAGTGTGTTGGTTCAAATATGGTTGACTGTAAACTGGCGTATAAGAATTCATCGGCGCGTTGTAGGCTGCATTAGCATGGGAAGTGATTAACTGCTTCCGTTTTTGCTCTTTCCTGAAACGCGCCCTCCTATTTTGAAACCAAGTTTTTACTCGGGTTTCGGTAACGCCTAATCGCTCCGCAATCTCCTCAATTTTGGTTTTGGAGACATACATATCTAGAATAAACTCATTTTCTAGCTGCTCTCTTTGACATGAAGTGAATCGGTTCCTGGGAAATTCCCTTGTTTCCTGGATTGGGACTGAGGCGTCTAGAAATAGATAAATTATAAGAAAATAAACTAATTTTCCTTTTCTTATGCAATGATAACTAATAGTAATAAATATTAAATAAACAGAGTAATACAAGTTAATTATTTTCGTTGCTTACCTTCAGTTGATTTTCCCTCAACGTCATTGTCCACCATATGGTTATCTGCCTTTTTGATTAAAATATTACTAATAATGATTATTTTCTTCATTTTGCAGAATAGCTTGTTCTTATCGCACAGACTCTAACACTGAACTGATAGATATTGGGTTTCAATACCATATTTATACTAATACAGTCAACACCGTAGGGACACACCCAAATCAAATAATTAAATGCTTTTATTGGAAGTTTGTGAATTCATTGGTGTTGGTAGTATTACAATAGTTTCAAAAAATATAATTACTCGAAAAAACTAAACAGTAAATGAATATTAGTTTATTGATGATGTTTTAGGTAATGTTATAAAATTCGCTTTCATATATTTTAGATAAATAACTGGGCCATCGTTTTATTACAGTGTCGGTCAATTAAATAAGCAGGTACACAAACTACAAAAGTGGAAGCAGAAAACAAAACTACGAAAACGAATTAAATATATACCCAATCATCGAAGAAAACTGTTGCATGACATAATTATAAAACGATCGCACGATAATTAACAGAGCCACAAATGTTTCACTTATTACGGAAATATTTCTTAATTATTATTAAAAATATAACATATATATTCAGCTTTTCTCCCGTAATGCTATATGTACGATTGTCAACAGATTGGCAATATTTTGAAAAAATCCGCTCCAATGGGACGGACATAATAGATATAGCAGAATAATTTAAATGTATCCTATATGATTCAAGTAATACTATTATATGAGCTAGCCAGAAATCTAATACCAAATACCGATTATTTATTAATCGAGGATTGGATATAACAGAAGTTGAGGATTCTCTTTCAAAATGTTCTCAAATCATTATCATGCAACATTTTACTGAAAAGTTATAAAATAATAAATATAGATTTTATAAAAGATTGATCTGTCTTGCTGACAAAATAAATCTTAACCAAAAATTGTCCCGACCATCGTTAGTTCCTTGTATTTTTTAATAGCCAAGGAAGTAAGTTGTTCAATACTGAAGAATAATTTTCTTTCTAAATTTGAGGTAGGATTTTTTGACAAACAAAAGGGTTCAACAAAAATCGAAAGTTGCATCGAAAAAAAAAACAAAAAAAAATATCCTATTATTACCATAGAAACAGCCTACAGTATTTTGCTATTTAACATTCACATTATTAATCACTTGGTCCTTTACACCCTTGGTTAATGCACAATATACATGTTTTTCACCAAAAAAATCATAAAACTATGTATATCACATATAAATTTATATAAGCGTAAGTTCGGCATATTTTTGTTAAGCTCGCGGACGACAGTCAGAATGTCAAAAATCAGTCGAATGAAATTAGTAGAACCGAAAATAGTACTAAAAAACAACTAAAAAAAATCATAAAACTATGTATATCATAACTATATAAGTGTTTTAACTTTTCATTACTCAGTTATTACTCCGATTCCCCAACAAGTTCTCCGGATTATGTAATAGTGATTCCACATACTTAACTAGACTTACAACACTGCGAAATTCCGATACCCTAGGTACTGCCATACCAGGGATTATAATAATGAATTGAACTTGTAGAAAATATTTTGGTATATACTATCACAATAAGAAATAAAATCACATATAAAATAAACTTTTAATGCATAGTATATCAATATATTAAAGAAACATATAAAGCTAATTAAGTTTTACATAACTTAATAAAAATATTGTCTTTGGATATTAGTGAATATTGTAAGTTTTGTCAATTATTGTGGAACCAGAAAACGAAACTACGAAAACGATTTAAATATATACCCAATCATCGAAGAAAACTAATGCATGACATAATTAAAAACGATCGCACGATAATTAACAGAGTTTCGTTCTCTGGTTAAAATTTTGGCGTTTATGTACCTGCTTTTTTAATTGACCTACCCTGTAATAAACCGATGGCCCAGTTATTAATCTAAAATATATTAAAGCGAATTTTATAACATTACCTAAAACAACATCAATAATGCCCGATTTTGTTAATATTAATTTTCATATCATAACATTTTACGTAATTATATTATTAAAATTATATTGTCTTAATTTTATTGTAACAACGTTAAATGTTATTGTAACATCACAAATATTATGTTATCATTAACAGTATATTGCACTATAATTGATTATAACTGACAATTAACTGATTAACTTATTGTGTTTATTATGTATTTATTTTCTTGCAGATTGTTTAAAAAGTATAATCAGTAACTTATATAATTAAGCTATAGACATATTTATGTTTTAATTATTGATATTGAGCTGATGATGAAATTATATCTTGTTTTGATAATAATAATTGGCAACCTAGAGTGGTCTTTCTCTGGCTATAATTACTTATTCCGTGTGCAATTAGACAGTATACAGACGTTGATTATTTAGAGCAGCCGCGAGAGATTTAGGATTTATTAACTGTGCGGATTGTGTATTATTGTTTAGAAGATCAAATAGAATAAATTGTATGAACTGATACCAGAACTGCAAAACATATTCTTTGTTTATAGTGTATTTGAAATGTTGTCAATGTTGATTATTATATTCTTACCTATGTATGTTGTTTTTAAATATTTGCCATTTATTTATTAATTAATTAGTTAACATGAACATTAAGGTTTATATATTTAGTGTGCTATATCACTCTAAATTGTAGAAGTTGAATGCCCATATATTAATTCGTTTATGTTCAGGCACTCACATGTTTACTTTTGTATATTGTATAAATGTATATTATAAGTATATTGAACCCTATCAACACGAGCGGTATCTTAACGCCGTTTTGTTTTGTTAACAATGTTGGGAAAAATTAATATTTATGTTTAATATTCCGTTAATACAATAGGATAGTTCCATGGTGGACGTAGAATGCCGACCACAGCAGATAGTGCGAACCGGGTCATTTTCCATATATATAGAATTCGCATATTGTCACATTTCAGACTTTTCAGAGAAAGTGTGCTTTGAATATTCTGGATTATTCATATTTTATTAAGATGATGAAGAATTAATCATTCTGCAACTTGTATTCTGATCAAATTGTTGATTTGAGATCAAGACAGCGATAAGGATAACAGATATCCTTCTATAAAAGGTCAGACTCTCAAATGTAACTTGTGCGTTAATCGCACTAACAAATGCAACAAGTTATGTTCAATTTCTGAACTTGAGAATTTTATATATATGAGTTTAGTTAATATCAAGTAAAATTATATTAAGGTACATGAATGTGATTTAAGATATATTGTCCGGAATTATAGACGCATTATGCAAGAATATGAGGAGTAATGTTTTGGGTCCTATTGAAACTCCTTTTCTAAGTAATGTAACCACTAATCATCAAAAGTTGCATATACAAATTTGATAGCTGGCAGTTTGTGAATTATAGCATTTTGAGTGAAGCAACCTTTGATATTGTGAAAAAAATGGATAAAAAAGATTTCGCATCTTAATAAAATATTACTTTTTGAAGAGAAAAAATACAGTTGAACCAAAACTTGGCTTGATGCCCAGTTTCCGGATACTGCCCCAGGAAAATCAACCATCAAGGATTGGTAAGCTAAGTTTAAACGTGACGAAATGAGCACCGAAGATGGTGAACGCATTGGACGCCCAAAAGAGGTTGTTACCGACGAAATTATTAAAAAATCCACAAAATGACTGTAAATTGAAAGTAAGTGAAATAGCAGACACTCTAAAGATAGCAACTGAACGTGTGCATCATATCATTCACGAATATTTTGTATGAGAAAGCTCCTTGCAAAGAGGGTGCCGCGTGAGCTCGCTTTTGATCAAAAGCAATGACAAGTTGATTATTCGGAGCAGTGGTTGAAGAACATTAAGCGTAATAAACTCGAGTTTTTGCATCGATTGTGATCGATAATTTATGAAAAATAGCTCATAAACTCATCTTTTCACTCCGAAGTCCAATCGACCTTCATCCGAGTGGACTGCACACGATGAAATCACTCCCAAGCATGGGAAAACGCAACAAACTGCCAAGTGCGTCAGTATTTTGGGATGCGCATGTAATAATTTTCATTGGCTACCTTGAAAAAGGAAGGACCATCAACAGCTACTATTACATAGCATTATTGGACCGTGTGTTTTCTCATCCATTGTATTCTCAAGATCTGGCCCCCAGCAACTATTTTTTAATCTCAAAAGAATGCTTGCTGGGGAGAAATTTTCGTTGAATGAAGAGGTGATCGCCGAAATTGAGGTCTATTTTGAAGCAAAGGACAAATCGTACTACAAAAATGGTATCGTATATATAAAAGTTGGAGGGTCACATTTGGTATCATATTTGGTATATCATCCTTGAAGGGATCTATGTTGAATAAAAAAACTTGATTTTGTCAAAAATATATATTTTTCTATGATAGGCTGGGGACTTTTCAATTGATCTGTTAGTTTGTTCTCCGAAAAATGAAAATGAACTTTCATTTGACGGAAGGCCTTGAGATTTTCCAGAAGCAGATGAGCTTGGAACAGCAACGTTTTTCACTTTATCATAAAAAACGAGAAATTACCTAATATCAAAATCCGTCCCAGTCATTTTGGCAAATTTCACTAACGACTTACTTTCGTCACTACAATGGATACTAAAAGTCAACCTTTAGAATACAGGCATATAAGGGTTACAAAGGCTATTTAACTAAATATGGTACCGAAAAAGTCAGATCTCTTTGCAACGCACTTTACCTGGGCCTCTTTATATCTAAATTCTATTTTTTTTAAATTTAATTTCTTTAAGATATTAGTTATATTTGCTTTAATAGAAATTTGTATTAATTGTGTACCATTATACTGTGTAAGACTATAAATAATGAACAATATAATCATTATAGGTAACGTTATACTAAAAAGGGATGATCACCAAATTTGGATATTAAGATTGAGGGATAATCACATGAAGTTAAGGAATTAAACTAATAACTTTTAATACTGTGTTTATTTAATATTTATATCTATTTGTTGTCATTGCATAAGGGAAGGAAAATGACACAGTTTCAATAGAGGAAACAAAGATAAGTCCTCGGGATCGATTCAATTTATTTCAAATTGAACAGCTAGAATATCAGTTATTTGTAGATCGGCATGTCTCCAAAACCAAACTTGGGACTATTGCGGAGCTATTGAGTCCTAGTAAATCTCTAGTAAAAACTTGGTTTCAAAATTGACGGGCGCACTAAAAGAAGTAGCAAAATTAAAAGCTGTTTCTTTGGTAACTCAGTACACAGCGGACCGATATATAATTATAAGTACAGTTGCAAATCAACGGTACAAGAAGAATTATTGGGTAATACTTGTTTTGTCGCGAATATGCCCCAACGACCAAGCCAATAAAAATAAAATCCATAAATATAAATAATATCCATAACTAATAAAAGCCATAAATATAAACTTGTAAATTCCAATGTATCTAACATTTGTTCTCAATTCCATCATTTGTGAATTTATTTTTTAATGTGTCTGACCGAGTTCATCCAAACCGAAAGTTTTACTAACCATTCCTGTTTCCAGCATGAAGAACAATATATCTGCAATGAATTATTAATAAATGTTATGACTAATAAAACCCATTCGATTGTATTCCAACGTTTACCTTCTTCCATCAGCTTTTGCTGCCATAACACTCCTTTTATTGCTATCTGTCCATGGGTAACCAATTTCATCTAAATACGTAAATTGAAATAATAAGTCATTTTATTATATGCTTTTAAAAATTGTATTCTCTTAAAAGCAATATGCATATGTTCCATTAAACCTCTTAGATACTTTTCAGAATTACAGTTTCCTCTGAAATATTGTATTAAATTATCTTTGTATTGAAAAACTACTCACTGTTTTTATACCTTTCATATATTTAATCTCTGACAGAGCCAACATCAAGCTGATCTTTATTCGCCACCCTCTATGAGGACGGTTTTATTTTCGGTAAATTCAAAATTTTATTTTTCAATATTTGAGATATTGCATTGATCGTGTACATACTAATGTACATTGCAGCTGTAACATGCTAAAATAGTTTCAATAAAAATCGCAACAAATTAATATTTAATAGTAAAAATGTTTACTTCTCTAACGAATTTTACTGGCAAGTGGAGGCCTCCATTATCTCGTTCCTATATAAAGTAACTCATTAAAGACGCAACCAGTTGGGGACGCAACCAGGAATTTCCAATCAGAGTAATAATAACTAGCGTTTTGAATTTTATCAAAACAAGCAAAGCATTAAAACAACGTTTGCTGGTTTATAATCACTATAGTTTTGAATAATTTTGTATACGTTTGACAATCGCACGAATTTGGTCGGCTAGTTCAACTAGCATAAAATGAGACAGAATACAATGTCTGATTTTAAAATGAATTTACAAATTGCAACAGGTAGGGCATTAAACATATTGGTGATGTGTGTGTAAAACTTCCTTGGATTGACTATATGCACTATTTATTTCTTAATGGCGTCGTATTGAGGGCTGACTCATGGTTTGCTTTTGAAAGAACTGAAACTTTTTGCGTTATATATTCATAGAGTATCTGAGTAGCTTCTATCGATATGTTGTCTTATTCTTGAATCAACACATCTGCCAATTGCTTCATTAATGTTGTATATGGAAATTTACTCCTCACACTCACAATAATGGCTGAGTTAGATTAAGGGCTAGTTATTGTACGGCGAGGGATTTTGATATTCTGATGTTACTCAAACTGAGACTGAGCTTTTTTGGTTGTGACTTTGAAAGCGATATCATATTGGAATATTCCAGTGTTATATGGAAATATATATTCCTGGTAACTTGGTCAGAAATGCGTATAGGAGGAACGTTGCAATAAACATGATTTGGAATATAAACTGAGCAATACATAAGCATCCCCTTATATATCATATATCCCTATATATTTTTGCATTTCCTAAAAAATTCACTATCTTAAGGGCAACATGGTGAAGGTAAATTTTAGGGCGAGAAAATGATATAGGCTCGATAAATATCATCGGTGCATTTTCGCATTTCTTTCCGAATATTGTCAAAAAATGGGTGACCCTGTTTCATATGTGGCATCATTTGGGAAAATTGAGCCTTAATTTGGCTCTCACTGTTTGAGATATATAAGTCACAGTAATATTTAATGATACATTTAGTGTTTTATACAATATCTAGTCCAACATTTAGTGCAGTTGCAATACTTTAAGATATATTTCTAATAAAATTCCCAGCCACTTGATATTTAATAGAATCTATACTAGTCTTTCTGACTCATCTGACTGCTGTGTATGTGGGGTCTTCTATTATCTCGTACCTGTCCGAAGTAACTGATTAGACACGTCCTCTGTTTGTGACATTGATTATATATTGGCTGTGTTATTTCCAAACAAAGTTATCGCAAATATTAAAGAGCGATTAGAAATTGATCAAAACAAGCGCCAAAGAGACGATTTATAACCTCAAATTAGTATAACTAATTTCTAGAAGAAATTGCATATACCGACGAACAGACGAATTTACGTACGAACACCTCGGACAACACTGAATTTAAAAACTGCAGTAGGCGACAAATTCGACCTTTTTATGATGTAATTTCATTATTTCGGAAGGACTATATATTCTTTAAATATAAGAAGCAAATAAGATATATATTATAATTTTACTTTCTACTTACAAATAATATCTTGAAAGACTGAAGATAATATTTTGTTCTCTGAATTTTAAATATAAAATACATTTCACTGAAAATCCCAAGTAATGAAAATATATAAGAAATATAAATAATGAAATAAGTGAATGTAAATACTAGAAATCAGTAATAATACCCAAAAATCTTTCTAATAGCGGAAAGAGAGTTGCATAGATTATAAAATAGGTCAATTGAAAAGCCCCGGCCTACCATAGTAAAGCACGTTTTTTGGCAAAATTAGTTTTCTTTGTTCAACTTAATTCCCTTCAAGGCTGATAGCCTGATTATAGCGACTCTCCAACTTTCCGATACCATTTTTGAAGTACAATATGTCCTTTGCTTCAAAATCGGCATCAGTTTCGGCTATCACCTCTTTATTCTACGAAAATTTCTTCCCAGCGAGCATTCTTTTGAGACATGAGAACAGGATATAGTCACTGGGAGCCAGATTTGGAGAAAACGGTGGATGAAGAAGCAATTCGAAGCCCAATTCATGGATTTTTGTCACAGTTTTCACTGACTTGTGACACAGTACATTGTATTTTTGAAGCAACACTTTGTTTTTCTACAAATGCGACCGTTTTTCAGCGATTTCGTGTTTCAAACGGGCCAATAACGCTATGTAATAGTCTTTGTTGATGGTCCCTCTTTTTCAAGGTAGTTAACGAAAATTATTCCATGGGCATCCCAAAATACAGGCGCCATAACCTTGTCAGCCGCCTGTTGCGTTTTCCCACACTTTGGAGCGGGTTCATCGTTTGTAGTCTACTCGCATGGCTGTCTGAATTAATGGAGCCATGTCTCATCCATTATCACATATCGATGCAAAAACTCGGGTTTATTACTCTTGATCATCTTCAAACAATATTCAGAATCATCAACTCGTCGTTGGTTTTAGTCAAAAGTCAGCTCGAGCGGCACCCACTTTGCACAGAACTTTCTCATACCCAAATATTTGTGAATTATATGATGTATATATTCAGTTGATATCTTTAGAGTGTCTGCTATTTGATTCAATTTCAATTTACGGTAATTCAAAATCATTTCGTGGTTTTTTTAAATGTTTTCGTCGGTAATAACCTCTTTTGGGCGACCGTTGCGTCGACCGTCTTCACTGCTCATTTCACCACATCTAAACTTAGCATACCAATCCTTGATGGTTGATTTTCCTGGGGCAGTGTCTGGAAACTCAGAAGTTTTTGTTTCAACTGTATTTTTTCCTTCAAAAAGCATTATTTTATCAACACGCGAAATTCCTTTTTATCCATTTTTTTCACAATAACAAAAGTTGCTTCACTCATAATGCTATAATTCAGAAACTAATGATCCGACAGCTGTCAAATTTATACACGCATCTTCTGAGCGTTACGGCTAACTAAAAAACATATGGATTTAATTCTAGTAGCGCCTTCTATGTGTTAGGCCTGGGACTTTTCAATTAACCTTTTAGTAAAGCCTCTATACTTAAATAGGCGAAACGGAGGAAATGCTTTGCGTGGTGCGTTCAATGCTGATTCTGAGACAACTTTTTTGATTGTTTTCTTTGAATTGGCCTACAAGGGCATTTAATTGTGTTATTTCAATAAAGCGATTGTTTGTTTCTTTTTATTTACGACGCCATTTTGGTGTGTCTGACATAAAATATAATTAGCATTATTTTGTCTTAAATAAAATCACTATTATTTGATTATATTTATTTATTATATTTCGACAACTTTGATTATATTTGCTACGAAATGTGTTATGTTTTCAATTAGATTGCATCCATTTTATATCCGCATTTATTATTATTTATTTATATATTTACATCTCTTTATTTTTTATTTATGTACCTAATATATATTCATTATATACTTATACGCGTTATGTTTTATTTTTATTTTAATAAGTCAGTAGAATGTGACGTCAGAGGTTAGTCACGTGACGCGTATGAAATCGTCGAGCAATGGAATGCTCTCCTAATAAAATATTTTCATTACAGGTGCCTCTAATGATAATTTAAACTAAGTAATGAAACTCAGCCAAATGACGTTCTCAGCGCCTTCCTGCTGAGACCACACAAAACAATTCTGAAATTATTTATATTAAGTTATTATTAACCTTGTAAAAAGTGTGGTTCAACACGACGCAAGAGCCGTTTTCTAACGGCTAGAAAAAGTGAAGAGAGAGAGAGAGAGAGAGAGAGAGAGGCGCAGATGTGGTATCTTTATAGCAGAAAGCAGCATGGTACCAATCCTTCAGTGTTGCCAACCTTTGAATGTATATGTACAAGTGGTGACCTAAAGGGTCGTAGGGATCGCTACATATCACTTACTTTAATCGCTACACTATTGGTTTACATTGTTTCTTTAGCGAGTTTATTGTTTATTTGCTTTGGAAGCCATTTTCATAGTCCAGTTTCAGAATATATACAGAGGTTTTACTTAAATAGACCTAACCGAGGAAATGTTTTGCGTGGTTCTACCAATTCTAGCTCTGAGATCACTTTTTTGATTGGTTAATTTGAATTGGACTACAAAGGCAAGTATAAATTGGTTCAGGTCTATAACGCTATCGTTTGTTTCAATTTGTTTACGACGCTATATTCGTTCATCTGACATAAAGTACGATTTTTATGTTTTAATTTCAATCACTATTACTTGATTATAAAATATTTTCATTCCTAAAAGTGTTGTATATGCCGTGTATGCAGGCATGAGGAAATAAAAAACCAGACGTTGTTTTCCTTGTAAGAAACAGCCCAACTTAGCTAGATATAAGGATGTCTGTTGGTGTGTGATTTACACTGAGTATTGTTTTTACTTGTTACGTATACAATTATATAGCAGAGTATTTGTGATCATATATATTATCATTTGAAGAAATACAATAAAAGAAATGAAAATATTACCCAAACTTATCACTTAAAATCAAAATGTATCCAAATTGGGTACCATCAATTAAAAACGGTACGGTTGTACGGTACCATCAATTAAAAACATAATTAGATTGAACGGGTTCATTTACTTGAAATAAATGTATATTGGTTAAGATACTTGTAATTAATATTTTGGGTTGAGGCTTCCTAACCCAGATAAGCTTTTCAACAAGGATGTTAGAAAAATATATTAATATACAAAAAAAAATAATACAATTTGCAGACTAACAACATGATTTTATATACAACAGATGATCATGCTTGTTTTATTATATTGTTACCTCTTAACTTGTTAATTAATTAATTGTTTTCTTAAAGGATATTCTTAAGCTTCATCTTATCTCCTCGATTTTACCATAATAAAAAGAGTTATTTTGATATATATCACACATTTGAATTTTTTTTTGTTCGACACATTGTAAAGATAAATATAATTTGCCTCAATACATTGTTTTGTTGAACAAGCATATAAAATATTAACAGATACAGACTTTCAGCTGTGCTGCTCTGCTTTCAGTATGAGGGAACATAAACAAATAGACACTTTAACACATAAATTGAATATATAATATTATTCTATGGCCATTTTTATTGTCCCTAATGTAAGGAACAGTGGGCCTGGATTTTAATAACGTTTAGAGATGAATTTATTAGTTTTTTTTTACAATATATAGTTGGTTTTACAATAAGTAAGGTGAATTCTCTAGGAGGTTTAATGCATCCCGATCACATTCAGTAAAAATATGAAATAAATTTCAATTCCATTAATGCTTCTTAAATATTTATAACTGTATTCGTATCGTGATTAATTGTTTCTCAAATAGAAACCTTAGTTAAATTAATCTCTGATGAAAATAGGTATTTTTAATACTCCTTAGTGTAAAAGTAAATACGTTCGTGTTCAATCTTATAAAAGTATATACATTCGCTCTAAAAGGGCCACATTATTATAAAATATTAATAATAAATTATTTACATTTTGATTATTGACAGTTTGACTTGGATTATTTAAAACGTCCGATTAACTGGAAGAAATTCATTCATTTTAGAAACAGATTTTTTTAATATATTTAGGCTGAGTTGCATTTATGTTTGTATATATTGTTTTAAATATTTAAACTAATTACTAGCTTTGAGGACTATTGACTGAAAACAGTGGAAACAGTCGATAGTCAAAAAAAACAAGCGACTATAACTAGTAATTATTATTTTCAGTCAAATGGACGGTTTGACTGCTTCCTTCCGTTCGTGATGTCAGACGAAGATGTACGAATTCTATCGTTTATAAGTCGTGAGAGAGGAAAGGACGGAGATAATTACTAGAGATAATTACCAACAATATGCACAGGAACTTAAACAAAATCTAAAACTAAAAATTTACAATAACCATAAAAATTAAATAAAATTAAATATATACCAAATCATAGAAAAGAACTAATCCATGACATAAATAAAAATGATCGCACGATAATTACCAGAGCCATAAATATTCATTTATTATTGTTATATTTACGGAAATATTTCTTAATCACTATTCAAAAACATGATACACATGTTCAGCTATTCTATCGTGATGCTTTTTCTTCGATTGTTAATAATTTCACAAAATTTTTAAAAAAACTCGCTCCGAGGGGATAGACATTACGAATAAAGCAGAATATTTTAAATATAACTAATACGATTCAAGTAATATCATTTTATGAACTTGCAAAAATCTGATCTTATACTAAATACCAATAAAAACTTGACCAAATACTGATTTTTTTAAATCGAGTGGAGATAGCAGAAGTTGAGGATTCTCTTTCAAAATATTGTCAAATCATACATCATTGGATGCATCATTTTACGGAAAAGTTATAAAATAATAAAAGTAGATTGTGTAAAAATTGATCTGTCTTGCTGATAAAATAAATCTTAAGCAAAAATTGTCCCAACCCTAATTATATTCTTATATTCCATAATAGCCAAGGAAATAAATTGTTCAATACTAAAGAAAAGTTTTCTACCTAAATTTAAGGAAAGAATTTTCGACAGCCAAAAGAGTTCAACAAAAATCGACAGTCGGATCGAAATGGAAAAGCAAAAAGCCTATTATTGCAATAGAAACAGTCTAGTATTTTGCTATTTAGCATTCACATTATTAATCATTTGGTCCTATTACATTAATAATCTTGAAAAATATTATTTCAAAATACTGCTATATTAATATACAATATATTATTATTTACCAAAGAAATAATTTAATATATATATATATATATATATATATATATATATATATATATATATATATATATATAAGCAAATTCAGAATGTTCAAAATCAGTCAAATGAAATTAGTAAAACTGAAAATAGTAACTAAAAGTGAAAACACGAATGAAGTAGCCAATAGTAAATAGTAATAAAATCAGTCGGAGCGAAAGTAGCGATTGTAGTAAAAAGTAATTACTAAACAGTCGATAATCAATTTCAGTCCAACGTTCCCAACGCTACTACTTACTATTTATGAATTTTGTTAACACGACTTTTTAAAATACGATTTTTGTGAAGTGTTTTAACTTTTCATTACTCAGCTAGAACGATACCAGAACAAGTTCTCCGGATTATATAATAGTGATTTCACATACTGATCTGCGCTTACAACACTGCGAATCACTGATAACCTAGGAACTGCCGTACCAGGGATTAAAATAATGAATTGAACTTATAGAAAATATTTTGGGATATATTTTCATGACAAGAAATAAAACCACATATAAAATATACTTTAAATGCATATTAAATCAATATATTAAAGAAATGAACAAAGCTAATATAAGTTTTACATAACTTAATAAAAATATTGTCTTTGGATATTAGTGAATATTGTAAGATTTTGTCAATTATTGGCTGTAGCTATTATACGACTTTGTGTCAAATGAATTTTTATGTTAAATGATAGGCTAGGTAGTTTACGTTTTGGTCATAATTAGGAGCGACAGTGTGTTGGTTCCAATATGGTTGACTGTAAACTGGCGTATAAGAATTCATCGGCGCATTGTAGGCTGCATTAGCATGGGAAGTGATTAACTGCTTCCGTTTTTGCTCTTTGCTGAAAAGCGCCCTCCTATTTTGAAACCAAGTTTTTACTCGGGTTTCGGTAACACCTAATCGCTCCGCAATCTCCTCAATTTTGGTTTTGGAGACATACCTATCTAGATGAAACTCATTTTCTAGCTGCTCTCTTTGACATGAAGTGAATCGGGTCCTGGGAATTTTCTTTGTTTCCTGGATTGGGACTGTGGCGTCTAGAAATAGATAAATTATAAGAAAATAAACTAAAAAGTTAATTATTTTCGTCGCTTACCTTCAGTTGATTTTCCCTCAACGTCATTGTCCACCATATGGTTATCTGCCTTTTTGATTAAAATATTACTAATAATGATTATTTTCTTCATTTTGCAGTATAGCTTATTCTTATCGCACAGACTCTAACACTGAACTGATAGATATTGGGTTTCAATACCATATTTATACTAATACAGTCAACACAGTAGCGACACACCCAATTCAAATAATTAAATGCTTTTATTGTAAGTTTGTGAATTCATTGGTATTGGTAGTATTACAATAGTTTCAAAAAATATAATTACTCGAAAAAACTAAACAGTAAATGAATATTAGTTTATTGATGATGTTTTAGGTAATGTTATAAAATTCGCTTTCATATATTTTAGATTAAAAACTGGGCCATCGGTTTATTACAGTGTCGGTCAATTAAATAAGCAGGTACACAAACTACAAAAGTGGAAGCAGAAAACAAAACTACGAAAACGAATTAAATATATACCCAATCATCGAAGAAAACTGTTGCATGACATAATTATAAAACGATCGCACGATAATTAACAGAGCCACAAATGTTTCACTTATTACGGAAATATTTCTTAATTATTATTAAAAATATAACATATATATTCAGCTTTTCTCCCGTAATGCTATATGTACGATTATCAACAGATTGGCAATATTTTGAAAAAATCCGCTCCAGTGGGACGGACATAATAGATATAGCAGAATAATTTAAGTGTATCCTATATGATTCAAGTAATACTATTATATGAGCTAGCCAGAAATCTAATACCAAATACCGATTATTTATTAATTGAGGATTGGATATAACAGAAGTTGAGGATTCCCTTTCAAAATGTTCTCAAATCCAAAGTTATGAAATAATAAAAATAGATTTTATAAAAGATTGATCTGTCTTGCTGACAAAATAAATCATAACCTAAAATTGTCCCGACCATCGTTAGTTCCTTGTATTTTTAATAGCCAAGGAAGTAAGTTGTTCAATACTGAAGAATAATTTTCTTTCTAAATTTTAGGAAGGATTTTTTGACAAACAAAAGGGTTCAAGAAAAATCGAAAGTTGCATCGAAATAAAAAAACAAAAAAAAATCCTATTATTGCCATAGAAACAGTCTAAAGTATTTTGCTATTTAACATTCACATTGTTAATCACTTGGTCCTTTACACCTTTGGTTAATGCACAATATACATGTTTTTCACAAAAAAAATCATAAAACTATGTATATCACATATAAATTTATATAAGCGTAAGTTCGGCATATTTTTGTCAAGCTCGCGGACGACAGTCAGAATGTCAAAAATCAGTCGAATGAAATTAGTAGAACCGAAAATAGTACTAAAAAACAACTAAAAAAAAACTGAAAAAAAATCAAAAACTATGTATATCATAACTATATAAGTATTTTAACTTTTCATTACTCAGTTATTACTCCGATTCCCCAACAAGTTCTCCGGATTATATAATAGTGATTCCACATACTTAACTAGACTTACAACACTGCGAAATTCCGATACCCTAGGTACTGCCATACCAGGGATTATAATAATGAATTGAACTTGTAGAAAATATTTTGGTATATACTATCACAATAAGAAATAAAATCACATATAAAATAAACTTTTAATGCATATTATATCAATATATTAAAGAAACATATAAAGCTAATTAAGTTTTACATAATAAATATAAACAACTTAATAAAAATATTGTCTTTGGATATTAGTGAATATTGTAAGTTTTGTCAATTATTGTGGAACCAGAAAACGAAACTACGAAAACGATTTAAATATATACCCAATCATCGAAGAAAACTAATGCATGACATAATTAAAAACGATCGCACGATAATTAACAGAGTTTCGTTCTCTGGTTCCACTTTTGGCGTTTATGTACCTGCTTTTTTAATTGACCTACCCTGTAATAAACCGATGGCCCAGTTACTAATCTAAAATATATTAAAGCGAATTTTATAACATTACCTAAAACAACATCAATAAACTAATATTTATTTACTGGTTAGTTTTTTTCGAGTTATTACATTTTTTGAAACTATTATAATACTACTAATATAAATGAATTCGCAAACTTCCAATAAAAGCATTTAATTATTTGCATTACTTGGGTCGCTAATGTGTTAACTGTATTAATATAAATATAGTATTGAAACCCAATATCTAGCAGTTCAGTGTTAGAGTCTGTGCGATAAGAATAAGCTATTCTGCAAAATGAAGAAAATAATCATTATTAGTAATATTTTAATCAAAAAGGCAGATAACCATATGGTGGACAATGACGTTGAGGGAAAATCAACTGAAGGTAAGCAACGAAAATAATTAACTTGTATTACTCTGTTTATTTAATATTTATTACTATTAGTTATCATTGCATAAGAAAAGGAAAATTAGCTTATTTTCTTATAATTTATCTATTTCTAGAGGCCACAGTCCCAATCCGGGAAACAAAGGAAATTCCAAGGACCCGATTCACTTCATGTCAAAGACAAGAGCTAGAAAATGAGTTTATTCTAGATATGTATGTCTCCAAAACCAAAATTGAGGAGAGTGCGGAGCGATTAGGTGTTACCGAAACCCGAGTAAAAACTTGGTTTCAAAATAGGAGGGCGCGATTCAGGAAAGAGCAAAAACGGAAGCAGTTAATCACTTCCCATGCTAATGCAGCCTACAACGGACCGATGAATTCTTATACGCCAGTTTACAGTCAACCATATTTAAACCAACACACTGTCGCTCCTAATTATGACCAAAACGTAAACTACCTAGCCTATCATTTAACATAAAAATTCAGTTGACACAAAGTCGGATAATAGCTACAGTCAATAATTGACAAAATCTTACAATATCCACCAATATCCAAAGACATTATTTTTATTAAGTTATGTAAAACTTAATTAGCTTTGTATATTTCTTTAATATATTGATATAATATGCATTGAAAATTTATTTTATATGTGATTTTATTTCTTATTGTGATAGAATATCCCAAAATATTTTCTGCAAGTTCGATTCATTATTATAATCCCTGGTATGGCAGTACCAAGGGTGTCAGAATTTCGCAGTGTTGTAAGTACAGTTCGGTATGTGGAATCACTATTATATACTTCGGAGAGCTTGTTGTGGTATCGGAGTAATAGCTGAGTAATGAAAAGTTAAACACTTCACAAAAATCACATTTTAAAAATTCATGTTAACAAAATTGGTGAGTAGTAGCATTGGGAACTTTCGACTGAAATTGTTTATCGACTGTTTAGAATTACTTTTTAATACAATTTATTATTTGTTTGGTAAATAACAATATATTGTATATAAATATAGCAACATTTTGAAATAATATTTTTCAAGATTATTAATGTAATAGGACCTAATGAATAATAATGTGAATGCCAAATAGCAAAATGCTTTAAATTGTTTCTATGGCAATAATAGGATTTTTTTTTTATTTTTCCTATCGATTCAACTTTCGATTATTGTTGAACAATTTTGGTTGCCGAAAATCCTACCTAATATTTAGAAAGATAATTTTGCTTCAATATTGAACAACTTATTTCGTTGGATATTAAAAAATACAAGGAAATAATGATGGTCGAGACAATATTTGGTTAAGATTTATTTTGTCAACAAGACAGATCAATCGTTTTTAAAATCTGTTTTTGTTATTTTATAACTTTTCAGTAAATTGTTGCATTTAATGATATATGATTTTGGAACATTTTGAAAGAGAAACCTCAATTTCTGCTATATCCAATCCTCAATTTAACAAAAGACAGTATTTGGTATTAGATTTCTGGTTAGCTTATAAAATAATATTACTTGAATGATATTTGTTATATTTAAAATATTTTGCTATATCCTTAATCTCTGTGCCATCGGAGCCAATTTTTTCAAAATATTGCCAAATTATTAACAATCGAACAAATAGCATCAAAGGTGAAAAGCTGAATACATATGTTATATTTTTTAGTAATAATTATAAAATATTTCCGTAAATATATTAATAATAAATGAAACATTTTGTGGCTCTGTTAATTATCGTGCGATCGTTTTTAATTATGTCATGCATTAGTTTTCTTCGATGATTGGGTATATATTTAATTCGTTCTCGTAGTTTCGTTTTCTGGTTCCACTTTTGTCGTTTGTGTACTTGCTTATTTAATTGACCGACCCTGTAATAAACCGACGGCCCAGTTATTAATCTAAAATGTATGAAAGCGAATTTTATAAAATTACCTAAAACAACATCAATAAACTAATATTCATTTACTGTT
Source organism: Rhynchophorus ferrugineus (assembly GCF_030347505.1). Lineage (NCBI taxonomy): Eukaryota > Metazoa > Arthropoda > Insecta > Coleoptera > Curculionidae > Rhynchophorus > Rhynchophorus ferrugineus. The sequence continues at coordinate 78,770,193 of NW_027472580.1, read as the reverse complement.
TAATTCTTTTCGAATTATTATATTTTTTTGAAAGTATTGTAACACAACCAATACCAATGTTCAAGAAAAATCGAAATTTGCATCGAAATAAAAAAGCAAAAAAAATATTTCATATTATTGCCATAGAAACAGTCTAAAGTATTTTGCTAATTAACATTCACACTATTAATCACTTGGTCCTATTACAATAATATTCTTGAAAAATATTTTTCCAAATTGCTGCTATATTAATAACCAATATACATGTTTTTCACTAAAAAAAATCATAAAACTATGTATATCACATATAAATTTATATAAGCGTAAGTTGGCATATTTTTGTCAAGCTCGCGGCTAGGACGACAGTCAGAATGTCAAAAATCAGTCGAATGAAATTAGTAGAACCGAAAATAGCAACTGAAAGTACAGGAATGAATCAACCAATAGTAAATAGTCATAAAATTATTTGGAGCGAAAATAGCGAATGAAACAGTTGATTGTACCAAGAAGTAGTTACTAAACAGTCGATAATCAATTTCAGTCCAACGTTCCGAACGCTACTAGTCACCAATTTTGTTAACATGAATTTTTAAAATGTGATTTTTGTGAAGTGTTTTAACTTTTCATTACTCAGCTATTACTCCGATACCACAACAAGCTCTCCGGATTATATAATAGTGATTCCACATACTGATCTGCACTTACAACACTGCGAATCACTGATAACCTAGGAACTGCCGTACCAGGGATTAAAATAATGAATTGAACTTATAGAAAATATTTTGGGATGTATTTTCATGACAAGAAATAAAACCACATATAAAATATACTTTAAATGCATATTAAATCAATATATTAAAGAAATGTACAAAGCTAATATAAGTTTTACATAACTTAATAAAAATATTGTCTTTGGATATTAGTGAATATTGTAAGATTTTGTCAATTATTGACTGTAGCTATTAACTTTGTGTCAACTGAATTTTTATGTTAAATTATAGGCTAGGTAGTTTACGTTTTGGTCATAATTAGGAGCGACAGTGTGTTGGTTCAAATATGGTTGACTGTAAACTGGCGTATAAGAATTCATTGGCGCGTTGTAGGCTGCATTAGCATGGGAAGTGATTAACTGCTTCCGTTTTTGCTCTTTCCTGAAACGCGCCCTCCTATTTTGAAACCAAGTTTTTACTCGGGTTTCGGTAACACCTAATCGCTCCGCAATCTCCTCAATTTTGGTTTTGGAGACATACATATCAAGAATAAACTCATTTTCTAGCTGCTCTCTTTGACATGAAGTGAATCGGGTCCTGGGAATTTCCTTTGTTTCCTGGATTGGGACTGTGGCGTCTAGAAATAGATAAAATATAAGAAAATAAACTAATTTTCCTTTTCTTACGCAATGATAACTAATAGTAATAAATATTAAATAAACAGAGTAATACAAGTTAATTATTTTCGTTGCTTACCTTCAGTTGATTTTCCCTCAACGTCATTGTCCACCATATGGTTATCTGCCTTTTTGATTAAAATATTACTAATAATGATTATTTTCTTCATTTTGCAGAATAACTTATTCTTATAGCACAGACACCAACACTGAACTGCTAGATATTGGGTTTCAATACTATATTTATATTAATACAGTTAACACAGTAGCGACCCACCTAATGCAAATAATTAAATGCTTTTATTGAAAGTTTGCGAATTCATTGGTTTTGGTAGCATTACAATAGTTTCAAAAAAAATATAATAAATCGAAAAAAATTAAACAGTAAATGAATATTAGTTTATTGATGTTGTTTTAGGTAATGTTATAAAATTCGCGTTGATATATTTTAGATTAATAATTGGGCCATCGATTTATTACAGGGTCGGTCAATTAAAAAAGGAGGTATACAAATGGCAAATGTGGAACCAGAAAACCAAACTACGAAAACGAATTAAATATATACCCAAACATCGAAAAAAATTAATGTATGACATAATTAAAAACGATCGCATGATAATTAACAAAGCTACAAATGTTTCAATTATTATTGATATATTTACGGAAATATTTCTTAATTATTATTAAAAAATATAACATATATATTCAGCTTTTCTCCCGTGATGCTATCTGTTCGATTGTTAACAGATTGGCAATATTTTGAAAAAATCCGCTCCAATGGGACGGACATAATAGATATAGCAGAATAATTTAAATGTAACCTATATGATTCAAGTAATACTATTATATGAGCTAGCCAGAAATCTAATACCAAATACTGATTTTTTTTTAAATTTAGTATTGGATATAGCAGAAGTTGAGGATTCTCTTTCAAAATGTTCCCAAATCAATGTCATGCAACATTCTACTGAAAAGTTATAAAATAATAAAAGTAGATTTTATAAAAGATTGATCTGTCTTGCTGACAAAATAAATCTTAACAAAAATTGTCCCGACCATCATTATTTCCTTGTATTTTTTAATAGCCAAGGAAGTAAGTTGTTCAATACTGAAGAAAAGTTTTCTTTCTAAATATTAGGAAAGATTTTCGACAACCAAAATGGTTCAAGAAAAATCGAAAGTTGCATCGAAATAAAAAAGCAAAAAATATATCATATTATTGCCATAGAAACAGTCTAAAGTATTTTGCTAATTAACATTCACACTATTAATCACTTGGTCCTATTACAATAATATTCTTGAAAAATATTTTTCCAAATTGCTGCTATATTAATAACCAATATAGATGTTTTTCACAAAAAAAAATCATAAAACTATGTATATCACATATAAATTTATATAAGCGTAAGTTGGCATATTTTTGTCAAGCTCGCGGCTAGGACGACAGTCAGAATGTCAAAAATCAGTCGAATGAAATTAGTAGAACCGAAAATAGCAACTAAAAGTACAGGAATGAATCAACCAATAGTAAATAGTCATAAAATTATTTGGAGCGAAAATAGCGAATGAAACAGTTGATTGTACCAAGAAGTAGTTACTAAACAGTCGATAATCAATTTCTGTCCAACGTTCCGAACGCTACTAGTCACCAATTTTGTTAACATGAATTTTTAAAATGTGATTTTTGTGAAGTGTTTTAACTTTTCATTACTCAGCTATTACTCCGATACCACAACAAGCTCTCCGGATTATATAATAGTGATTCCACATACTGATCTGCACTTACAACACTGCGAATCACTGATAACCTAGGAACTGCCGTACCAGGGATTAAAATAATGAATTGAACTTATAGAAAATATTTTGGGATATATTTTCATGACAAGAAATAAAACCACATATAAAATAAACTTTAAATGCATATTAAATCAATATATTAAAGAAATGTACAAAGCTAATATAAGTTTTACATAACTTAATAAAAATATTGTCTTTGGATATTAGTGAATATTGTAAGTTTTTGTCAATTATTGACTGTAGCTATTATCCGACTTTGTGTCAACTGAATTTCTATGTTAAATGATAGGCTAGGTAGTTTACGTTTTGGTCATAATTAGGAGCGACAGTGTGTTGGTGCAAATATGGTTGACTGTAAACTGGCGTATAAGAATTCATCGGCGCGTTGTAGGCTGATGTTGGTTAATGCATAATATACATGTTTTTCACCAAAAAAATCATAAAACTATGTATATCACATATAAATTTATATAAGCGTAAGTTCGGCATATTTTTGTTAAGCTCGCGGACGGCAGTCAGAATGTCAAAAATCAGTCGAATGAAATTAGAAGAACCGAAAATAGTACTAAAAACAACTAAAAAAAAACTAAAAAAAATCATAAAACTATGTATATCATAACTACATAAGTGTTTTAACTTTTCATTACTCAGTTATTACTCCGATTCCCCAACAAGTTCTCCGGATTATATAATAGTGATTCCACATACTTAACTAGACTTACAACACTGCGAAATTCCGATACCCTAGGTACTGCCATACCAGGGATTATAATAATGAATTGAACTTGTAGAAAATATTTTGGTATATACTATCACAATAAGAAATAAAATCACATATAAAATAAACTTTTAAAGCATATTATATCAATATATTAAAGAAACATATAAAGCTAATTAAGTTTTACATAACTTAATAAAAATATTGTCTTAGGATATTAGTGAATATTGTAAGTTTTGTCAATTATTGATATTGATCTGTCTTGCTGATAAAATAAATCTTAAGCAAAAATTGTCCCAACCCTAATTATATTCTTATATTTCATAATAGCCAAGGAAATAAATTGTTCAATACTAAAGAAAAGTTTTCTACCTACATTTAAGGAAAGAATTTTCGACAGCCAAAAGAGTTCAACGAAAATCGACAGTCGGATCGAAATGGAAAAGCAAAAAGCCTATTATTGCAATAGAAACAGTCTAGTATTTTGCTATTTAGCATTCACATTATTAATCATTTGGTCCTATTACACTAATAATCTTGAAAAATATTATTTCAAAATACTGCTATATTAATACACAATATATTGTTATTTACCAAAGAAATAATTTAATATATAAGCAAATTCAGAATGTTCAAAATCAATCAAATGAAATTAGTAAAACCGAAAATAGTAACTAAAAGTGAAAACACGAATGAAGTAGCCAATAGTAAATAGTAATAAAATCAGTCGGAGCCAAAGTAGCGATTGAAACAGTCGATTGTAGTAAAAAGTAATTACTAAACAGTCGATAATCAATTTCAGTCCAACGTTCCCAAAGCTACTACTTACTATTTATGAATTTTGTTAACACGACTTTTTAAAATATGATTTTTGTGAAGTGTTTTAACTTTTCATTACTCAGCTAGAACTCCGATACCAGAACAAGTTCTCCGGATTATATAATAGTGATTCCACATACTGATCTGCGCTTACAACACTGCGAATCACTGATAACCTAGGAACTGCCGTACCAGGGATTAAAATAATGAATTGAACTTATAGAAAATATTTTGGGATATATTTCATGACAAGAAATAAAACCACATATAAAATATACTTTAAAAGCATATTAAATCAATATATTAAAGAAATGTACAAAGCTAATATAAGTTTTACATAACTTAATAAAAATATTGTCTTTGGATATTAGTGAATATTGTAAGATATTGTCAATTATTGACTGTAGCTATTATCCGACTTTGTGTCAACTGAATTTCTATGTTAAATGATAGGCTAGGTAGTTTACGTTTTGGTCATAATTAGGAGCGACAGTGTGTTGGTTCAAATATGGTTGACTGTAAACTGGCGTATAAGAATTCATCGGCGCATTGTAGGCTGCATTAGCATGGGAAGTGATTAACTGCTTCCGTTTTTGCTCTTTCCTGAAACGCGCCCTCCTATTTTGAAACCAAGTTTTTACTCGGGTTTCGGTAACACCTAATCGCTCCGCAATCTCCTCAATTTTGGTTTTGGAGACATACATATCTAGAATAAACTCATTTTCTAGCTGCTCTCTTTGACATGAAGTGAATCGGGTCCTGGGAATTTCCTTTGTTTCCTGGATTGGGACTGTGGCGTCTAGAAATAGATAAATTATAAGAAAATAAACTAATTTTCCTTTTCTTATGCAATGATAACTAATAGTAATAAATATTAAATAAACAGAGTAATACAAGTTAATTATTTTCGTTGCTTACCTTCAGTTGATTTTCCCTCAACGTCATTGTCCACCATATGGTTATCTGCCTTTTTGATTAAAATATTACTAATAATGATTATTTTCTTCATTTTGCAGAATAGCTTGTTCTTATCGCACAGACTCTAACACTGAACTGATAGATATTGGGTTTCAATACCATATTTATACTAATACAGTCAACACAGTAGGGACACACCCAATTCAAATAATTAAATGCTTTTATTGGAAGTTTGTGAATTCATTGGTATTGGTAGTATTACAATAGTTTCAAAAAATATAATTACTCGAAAAGAACTAAACAGTAAATGAATATTAGTTTTATTATGTTGTTTTAGGTAATGTTATAAAATTCGCTTTCATATATTTTAGATTAAAAACAGGGCCATCGGTTTATTACAGTGTCGGTCAATTAAATAAGCAGGTACACAAACTACAAAAGTGGAACCAGAAAACGAAACTACGAAAACGAATTAAATATGTACCCAATCATCGAAGAAAACTAATGCATGACATAATTAAAAACGATCGCACGATAATTAACAGAGCCACAAATGTTTCACTTATTACTGATATATTTACGGAAATATTTCTTAATTATTATTAAAAATATGTCATATATATTCAGCTTTTCTCCCGTACAGATTGGCAATATTTTGAAAAAATCCGCTCCAATGGGACGGACATAATAGATATAGCAGAATAATTTAAATGTAACCTATATGATTCAAGTAATACTATTATATGAGCTAGCCAGAAATCTAATACCAAATATTGATTTTTTTTTAAATTTAGTATTGGATATAGCAGAAGTTGAGGATTCTCTTTCAAAATGTTTCCAAATCAATGTCATGCAACATTCTACTAAAAAGTTATAAAATAATAAAAATAGATTTTATAAAAGATTGATCTGTCTTGCTCACAAAATAAATCTTAACAGAATTTGTCCCGACCATCATTATTTCCTTGTATTTTTTAATAGCCAAGGAAGTAAGTTGTTCAATACTGAAGAAAAGTTTTCTTTCTAAATATTAGGAAAGATTTTCGACAGCCAAAATGGTTCAAGAAAAATCTAAAGTTGCATCGAAATAAAGAAGCAAAAAAAATATATCATATTATTGCCATAGAAACAGTCTAAAGTATTTTGCTAATTAACATTCACACTATTAATCACTTGGTCCTATTACAATTATATTCTTGAAAAATATTTTTCCAAATTGCTGCTATATTAATAACCAATATACATGTTTTTCACAAAAAAAAATCATAAAACTATGTATATCACATATAAATTTATATAAGCGTAAGTTGGCATATTTTTGTCAAGCTCGCGGCTAGGACGACAGTCAGAATGTCAAAAATCAGTCGAATGAAATTAGTAGAACCGAAAATAGCAACTAAAAGAACACGAATGAATCAGCCAATAGTAAATAGTCATACAATTATTTGGAGCGAAAATAGCGAATGAAACAGTTGATTGTACCAAGAAGTAGTTACTAAACAGTCGATAATCAATTTCAGTCCAATGTTCCCAACGCTACTAGTCACCAATTTTGTTAACATGAATTTTTAAAATGTGATTTTTGTGAAGTGTTTTAACTTTTCATTACTCAGCTATTACTCCGATACCACAACAAGCTCTCCGGATTATATAATAGTGATTCTACATACTGAACTGTACTTACAACACTGCGAAATTCTGATACCCTAGGTACTGCCATACCAGGTATTATAATAATGAATTGAACTTGCAGAAAATATTATGGGATATACTATCAAAATAATAAATAAAATGACATATAAAATAAACTTTTAATGCATATTATATCAATATATTAACAACACAATAACACGGCTTTTTAAAATATGATTTTTGTGAAGTGTTTTAACTTTTCATTACTCAGCTAGAACTCCGATACCAGAACAAGTTTTCCGGATTATATAATAGTGATTCCACATACTGATCTGCACTTACAATACTGCGAATCACTGATAACCTAGGAACTGCCGTACCAGGGATTAAAATAATGAATTGAACTTATAGAAAATATTTTGGGATATATTTTCATGACAAGAAATAAAACCACATATAAAATAAACTTTAAATTCATATTAAATCAATATATTAAAGAAATGTACAAAGCTAATATAAGTTTTACATAACTTAATAAAAATATTATCTTTGGATATTAGTGAATATTGTAAGTTATTGTCAATTATTGACTGTAGCTATTATCCGACTTTGTGCCAACTGAATTTTTATGTTAAATGATACGCTAGGTAGTTTACGTTTTGGTCATAATTAGGAGCGATAGTGTGTTGGTTCAAATATGGTTGACTGTAAACTGGCGTATAAGAATTCATCGGCGCGTTGTAGGCTACATTAGCATGGGAAGTGATTAACTGCTTCCGTTTTTGCTCTTTCCTGAAACGCGCCCTCCTATTTTGAAACCAAGTTTTTACTCGGGTTTCGGTAACGCCTAATCGCTCCGCAATCTCCTCAATTTTGGTTTTGGAGACATACATATCTAGAATAAACTCATTTTCCAGCTGTTCTCTTTGACATGAAGTGAATCGGGTCCTGGGAATTTCCTTTCTTTCCCGGATTGGAACTGTGGCTTCTAGAAATAGAAAAATTATAAGAAAATAAGCTAATTTTCCTTTTCTTATGCAATGATAACTAATAGTTATAAATATTAAATAAACAGAGTAATACAAGTTAATTATTTTCGTTGCTTACCTTCAGTTGATTTTCCCTCAACGTCATTGTCCACCATATGGTTATCTGCCTTTTTGATTAAAATATTACTAATAATGATTATTTTCTTCATTTTGCAGAATAGCTTATTCTTATCGCACAGATTCTAACACTGAACTGCTAGATATTGGGATTCAATACCATACTTATACTAATACAGTCAACACAGTAGCGACACACCCAATTCAAATAATTAAATGATTTTATTGGAAGTTTGTGAATTCATTGGTATTGGTAGTATTACAATAGTTTTAAAAAAATATAATAATTCGAAAAGAATTAAACAGTAAATGAATATTAGTTTATTGATGTTGTTTTAGGTAATGTTATAAAATTCGCTTTAATATATTTTAGATTAATAACTGGGCCATCTGTTTATTACAGGGTAAGTCAATTAAAAAAGCAGGTACATAAACGCCAAAAGTGGAACCAGCAAACGAAACTACGAAAACGAATTAAATATAAACCCAATCATCGGAAAAACTAATGCATGACATAATTAAAAACGATCACACGATAATTAACAGAGCTACAAATGTTTCAATTATTAGTGATATATTTACGGAAATATTTCTTAATTATTATTAAAAAATATAACATATATATTCAGTTTTTCTCCCGTGGTGCTATCTGTTCCATTGTCAACAGATTGGCAATATTTTGAAAAAATTCGCTGCAATGGGACGGACATAATAGATATAGCAGAATATTTTAAATGTAACTACTATGATTCAAGTAATACTATTATATGAGCTAGCCATTAATCTAATACCAAATACTGTTTTTTTTTAAATTTAGTATTGGATATAGCAGAAGTTGAGGATTCTCTTTCAAAATGTTTCCAAATCATTGTCATGCAACATTTTACTGAAAAGTTATAAAATAATAAAAATAGATTTTATAAAAGATTGATCGGTCTTGCTGACAAAATAAATCTAAAAAAAAAAGTTCATATAACAAAATAGACATGTAAATTTTATATATAACGTATGATATTTATACTATATATATATATATATATATATATATATATATATATATATATATATATATATATATAAAAATAGGAAGCATTGGTGTTTATATATAATGTTTATATATTCCATTATTCTTCCGTTTCTTTATCTTGATCGTCTCTCGGATCGAAGACGAGAGCATTCTAATTGGCAGTTCTCTGTCGGATTAACTACTAGCTCCACGCTCGATTGTATATCACTAGCAGGCGAAGATGGCGACGAATCTTCCTGGACATTTTTCAGTGTTTCGTTAGTGCTTTTGAGAGTATTGTTCCTATGGCGCTTGCGTTTGTTGTAGAACTATGCGTTAACTTGATACTCATTCAACCCAAGGGGCCTAGCAATATCGACACGTCGACTCAAACTCAACTCAAACACTTTTTCCAATTCTGATATCTGGTATGAACTATATACTCTTTTATTCCCTCTCGGTTTGTTGATCTTTGTTTGGTTTGTAGGTGGGGTCGAATCTACGAAAAAATTAGAATATGAAATAAGTTAAAAAAAATTTTAAAACGCACAGTAAAAATCGCCTTATTAAGTCAAACATCAATTAAGCGTTACGAAATATTTACATCACATAACGTTGGACTACGTTCGACTAATATAATTATATTATGTTACTAGATGCTACATATCCAATAAATATATTGTTAGCAAATATTAATAGATGGAAATCTCTATCTTAAACCCGATTAAGTTCCGTTGTATTAAATCTATTGTTTAATTGACTACTAATAACCACTGTGAAGCACCCATTGAACACAAGTCAGTCCCCAAATTCATTCATTCCCAGAAACATGCATGCTTATGTAAATGAAGGGTGTAAAAAATGCCCGATTCTGTTAATACTAATTTTCATATCATAACATTTTACGTAATTATATTATTAAAATTATATTGTTTTAATTTTATTGTAACAACGTTAAACGTTATTGTAACACCACAAATATTATGTTATCATTAACAGTATATTGCACTATAATTGATTATAACTGGCAATTAACTGATTAACTTATTGTGTTTATTATGTATTTATTTTCTTGCAGATTGTTTAAAAAGTATAATCAGTAACTTATATAATTAAGCTATAGACATATTTATGTTTTAATCATTGATATGAGGTGAGGATGAAGTTATATTTTGTTTTGATAATAATAATTGGCAACCTAGAGTGGTCTTACTCTGGTTATAATTACTTATTCTGTGTGCAATTAGACAGTATACAGACGTTGAATATTTAGAGAAGCCGCGAGAGATTTATGATTTATTAATTGTGCGGATTTTGTATTATTGTCTAGAAGATCAAATAGAATAAATTGTATGAATTGATACCAGAACTGCAAAACATATTCTTTGTAATAGTGTATTTGAAATGTTGTCAATGCTGATTATTATATTCTTACCTATGTATGTTGTTCTTAAATATTTGCCATTTATTTATTAATTAATTAGTTAACATGAACATTAATGTTTATATATTTAGTGTGCTATATCTCTCTAAATTGTAAAAGTTGAATGCCCATATATTAATTCGTTTATGTTCAGGCACTCACATGTTTACTTTTGTTTTGTTTTGAAAGTATATTGAACCCTATCAACACGAGCGGTGTGTTAACGCCGTTTTGTTTTGTTAACAATGTTGGGAAAAATTAATATTTATGTTTAATATTCCGTTAGTACAATAGGATAGTTCCATGGTGGACGTAGAATGCCGACAACAGCCGATAGTGCGAACCAGGTCATTTTTCCATATGTATAGAATTCGCATATTGTCACATTTCAGACTTTTCAGAGAAAGTGTGTTTTGAATATTCTGGATTATTCATATTTTATTAAGATGATGAAGAATTAATCATTCTGCAAATTGTATTGGTTCGCTTTGATTGTTATAGTAGATAAGGAACTGTAAATAAATATAATAATATAAATATTAATGTAAACAATTGTTTTTATCTACAACGGAATTATTTCTGATCAAATTGTTCATTAGGAATCAAGACAGCGATAAGGATATCAGATATCCTACTATAAAAGGTCAGACTCTCAAATGTAACTTGTGCGTTAATCGCACTAACAAATGCAACAAGTTATGTTCAATTTCTGAACTTGAGAATTTTATATATATGAATTTAGTTAATATCAAGTAAAATTATATTAAGGTACATGAATGTGATTTAAGATATAATGTCCGGAATTGTAGACGCATTATGCAAGTATATGAGGAGTAATGTTTGATGTCCTATTGAAACTCCTCTTCTAAGTAATGTAACCACTAATCATCAAAAGTTGCATATACAAATTTGATAGGCAGTTTGTGAATTATAGCATTTTGAGTGAAGCAACCTTTGATATTGTTAAAATAATGGATAGAAAAGATTTCGCGTCTTAATAAAATATTACTTTTTGAAGAGAAAAAATACAGTTGAACCAAAACTTGGCTTGGATACTGCCCCAGGAAAATCAACCATCAAGGATTGGTAAGCTAAGTTTAAACGTGACGAAATGAGCACCGAAGACGGTGAACGCATTGGACGCCCAAAAGAGGTTGTTACCGACGAAAATATTAAAAAATCCAGAAGGACTGTAAATTGAAACTGAGTGAAATAACAGACACTCTAAAAATAGCAACAGAACGTGTGTATCATATCATTCACGAATATTTTGTATGAGAAAGCTCCTTGCAAAGTGCGTGCCGCGTGAGCTCGCTTTTGATCAAAAGCAACGACAAGTTGATTATTCGGAGCAGTGTTTGAAGAACATTAAGCGTAATAAACCCGAGTTTTTGCATCGATTGTGATCGATAATTTATGAAAAATAGCTCATAAACTCATCTTTTCACTCCGAAGTCCAATGAACCTTCATCCGAGTGGACCGCACACTATGAAATCGCTCCCAAGCATGGGAAAACGCAACAAACTGCCAAGTGCGTTAGTATTTTGGGATGCGCATGTAATAATTTTCATTGACTACCTTGAAAAAGGAAGGACCATCAACAGCGACTATTACATAGCGTTATTGGACCGTATGTTTTCTTATCCATTGTATTCTCAAGATCTGGCCTCCAGCAACTATTTTTTGATCTCAAAAGAATGCTTGCTGGGGAAAAATTTTCGTTGAATGAAGAGGTGATCGCTGAAATTGAGGTCTATTTTGAAGCAAAGGACAAATCGTACTACAAAAATGGTATCGTATATATAAAAGTTGGAGGGTCACTATATTTGGTATATCATCCTTGAAGGGATCTATGTTGAATAAAAAAACTTAATTTTGTCAAAAATATATGTTTTTCTATGGTAGGCTGGAGACTTTTCAATTGATCTGTTAGTTGGTTCTCCGAAAAATGAAAATGAACTTTCATTTGACGGAAGGCCTTGAGATTTTCCAGAAGCAGATGAGCTTGGAACAGCAACGTTTTTCACTTTATCATAAAAAACGAGAAATTACCTAATATCGAAATCCGTCCCAGTCATTTTGGCAAATTTCACTAACGACTTACACTTTCGTCACTACAATGGATACTAAGAGTCAACCTTTAGAGTACAGGCATATAAGGGTTACAAAGGGTATTTAACTAAATATGGTACCGAAAAAGTCAGATCTCTTTGCAACGCACTTTACCTGGGCCTCTTTATATCTAAATTCTATTTTTTTTTAAATTTAATTTCTTTAAGATATTGGTTATATTTGCTTTAATAGAAATTTGTATTAAATGTGTACCATTATACTGTGTAAGACTATATTAAATATTGAAACCCAATATCCTTTACTTAAGTGTTGGTATCTATGTTAAAAGGAGAGGATATTCTAAATAATGAACAATATAATCATTATAAGTAACGTTTTACTAAAAAGGGATGATCACCAAATTTTGGATATTAAAATTGAGGGATAATCACATGAAGTTAAGGAACCAAACTAATAACTTTTAATACTGTGTTTATTTAATATTTATATCTATTTGTTGTCATTGCATAAGGGAAGGAAAATGACACAGTTTCAATAGAGGAAACAAAAATAAGTCCTCGGGATCGATTCAATTTATTTCAAATTGAACAGCTAGAATATCAGTTATTTGTAGATCGGCATGTCTCCAAAACCAAACTTGCGACTATTGCGGAGCTATTGAGTCCTAGTAAATCTCTAGTAAAAACTTGGTTTCAAAATTGACGGGCGCACTAAAAGAAGTAGCAAAATTAAAAGCTGTTAGTTTTTTGGTAACACAGTACACAGCGGACCGATATATAATTATAAGTACAGTTGCAAATCAACGGTACAAGAAGAATTATTGGGTAATACTTGTTTTGTCGCGAATATGCCCCAACGACCAAGCCAATAAAAATAAAATCCATAAATATAAATAATATCCATAACTAATAAAAGCCATAAATATAAGCTTGTAAATTCCAATGTATCTAACATTTGTTCACAATTCCATCATTTGTCAATTTATTTTTTAATGTGTCTGACCGAGTTCATCCAAACCGAAAGTTTTACTAACCATTCCTGTTTCCAGCATGAAGAACAATATATCTGCAATGAATTATTAATAAATGTTATGACTGATAAAACCCATTCGATTGTATTCCAACGTTTACCTTCTTCCATCAGCTTTTGCTGCCATAACACTCTTTTTATTGCTATCTGTCCATGAGTAACCAATTTCATCTAAATACGTAATTTGAAATAATAAGTCATTTTATTATATGCTTTTAAAAATTGTATTCTCTTAAAAGCAATATGCATATGTTCCATTAAACCTCTTAGATACTTTTCAGAATTACAGTTTCCTCTGAAATATTGTATTAAATTATCTTTGTATTGAAAAACTACTCACTGTTTTTATACCTTTCATATATTTAATCTCTGACAGAGCCAACATCAAGCTGATCTTTATTCGCCACCCTCTATGAGGACGGTTTTATTTTCGGTAAATTCAAAATTTTATTTTTCAATATTTGAGATATTGCATTGATCGTGTACATACTAATGTACATTGCAGCTGTAACATGCTAAAATAGTTTCAATAAAAATCGCAACAAATTAATATTTAATAGTAAAAATGTTTACTTCTCTAACGAATTTTACTGGCAAGTGGAGGCCTCCATTATCTCGTTCCTATATAAAGTAACTCATTAAAGACGCAACCAGTTGGGGACGCAACCAGGAATTTCCAATCAGAGTAATAATAACTAGCGTTTTGAATTTTATCAAAACAAGCAAAGCTTTAAAACAACGTTTGCTGGTTTATAATCACTATAGTTTTGAATAATTTTGTATACGTTTGACAATCGCACGAATTTGGTCGGCTAGTTCAACTAGCATAAAATGAGACAGAATACAATGTCTGATTTTAAAATGAATTTACAAATTGCAACAGGTAGGGCATTAAACATATTGGTGATGTGTGTGTAAAACTTCCTTGGATTGACTATATGCACTATTTATTTCTTAATGGCGTCGTATTGAGGGCTGACTCATGGTTTGCTTTTGAAAGAACTGAAACTTTTTGCGTTATATATTCATAGAGTATCTGAGTAGCTTCTATCGATATGTTGTCTTATTCTTGAATCAACACATCTGCCAATTGCTTCATTAATGTTGTATATGGAAATTTACTCCTCACACTCACAATAATGGCTGAGTTAGATTAAGGGCTAGTTATTGTACGGCGAGTGATTTTGATATTCTGATGTTACTCAAACTGAGACTGAGCTTTTTTGGTTGTGAATTTGAAAGCAACATCATATTGGAATATTCCAGTGTTATATGGAAATATATATTCCTGGTAACTTGGTCAGAAATGCGTATAGGAGGAACGTTGCAATAAACATGATTTGGAATATAAACTGAGCAATACATAAGCATCCCCTTATATATCATATATCCCTATATATTTTTTCATTTCCTAAAAAATTCACTTTCTTAAGGGCAACATGGTGAAGGTAAATTTTAGGGCGAGAAAATGATATAGGCTCGATAAATATCATCGGTGCATTTTCGCATTTCTTTCCGAATATTGTCAAAAAATGGGTGACCCTGTTTCATATGTGGCATCATTTGGGAAAATTGAGCCTTAATTTGGCTCTCACTGTTTGAGATATATAAGTCACAGTAATATTTAATGATACATTTAGTGTTTTATACAATATCTAGTCCAACATTTAGTGCAGTTGCAATACTTTAAGATATATTTCTAATAAAATTCCCAGCCACTTGATATTTAATAGAATCTATACTAGTCTTTCTGACTCATCTGACTGCTGTGTATGTGGGGTCTTCTATTATCTCGTACCTGTCCGAAGTAACTGATTAGACACGTCCTCTGTTTGTGACATTGATTATATATTGGCTGTGTTATTTCCAAACAAAGTTATCGCAGATATTAAAGAGCGATTAGAAATTGATCAAAACAAGCGCCAAAGAGACGATTTATAACCTCAAATTAGTATAACTAATTTCTAGAAGAAATTGCAGATACCGACGAACAGACGAATTTACGTACGAACACCTCGGACAACACTGAATTTAAAAACTGCAGTAGGCGACAAATTCGACCTTTTTATGATGTAATTTCACTATTTCGGAAGGACTATATATTCTTTAAATATAAGAAGCAAATAAGATATATATTATAATTTTACTTTCTACTTACAAATAATATCTTGAAAGACTGAAGATAATATTTTGTTCTCTGAATTTTAAATATAAAATACATTTCACTGAAAATCCCAAGTAATGAAAATATATAAGAAATATAAATAATGAAATAAGTGAATGTAAATACTAGAAATCAGTAATATACCCAAAAATCTTTCTAATAGCGGAAAGAGAGTTGCATAGATTATAAAATAGGTCAATTGAAAAGCCCCGGCCTACCATAGTAAAGCACGTTTTTTGGCAAAATTAGTTTTCTTTGTTCAACTTAATTCCCTTCAAGGCTGATAGCCTGATTATAGCGACTCTCCAACTTTCCGATACCATTTTTGAAGTACAATATGTCCTTTGCTTCAAAATCGGCATCAGTTTCGGCTATCACCTCTTTATTCTACGAAAACTTCTTCCCAGCGAGCATTCTTTTGAGACATGAGAACAGGATATAGTCACTGGGAGCCAGATTTGGAGAAAACGGTGGATGAAGAAGCAATTCGAAGCCCAATTCATGGATTTTTGTCAGAGTTTTCACTGAGTTGTGACACAGTACATTGTGTTTTTGAAGCAGCACTTTGTTTTTCTACAAATGCGACCGTTTTTCAGCGATTTCGTGTTTCAAACGGGCCAATAACGCTATGTAATAGTCTTGGTTGATGGTCCCTCTTTTTCAAGGTAGTTAACGAAAATTATTCCATGAGCATCCCAAAATACAGGCGCCATAACCTTGTCAGCCGCCTGTTGCGTTTTCCCAAACTTTGGAGCGGGTTCATCGTTTGTAGTCCACTCGCATGGCTGTCTGAATTAATGGAGCCATGTCTCATCCATTATCACATATCGATGCAAAAACTCGGGTTTATTACTCTTGATCATCTTCAAACAATATTCAGAATCATCAACTCGTCGTTGGTTTTAGTCAAAACGGCACCCACTTTGCACAGAGCTTTCTCATACCCAAATATTTGTGAATTATATGATGTATATATTCAGTTGATATCTTTAGAGTGTCTGCTATTTGATTCAATTTCAATTTACGGTAATTCAAAATCATTTCGTGGTTTTTTTAAATGTTTTCGTCGGTAATAACCTCTTTTGGGCGACCGTTGCGTCGACCGTCTTCACTGCTCATTTCACCACATCTAAACTTAGCATACCAATCCTTGATGGTTGATTTTCCTGGGGCAGTGTCTGGAAACTCAGAAGTTTTTGTTTCAACTGTATTTTTTCCTTCAAAAAACATTATTTTATCAACACGCGAAATTCCTTTTTATCCATTTTTTTCACAATAACAAAAGTTGCTTCACTCATAATGCTATAATTCAGAAACTAATGATCCGACAGCTGTCAAATTTATACACGCATCTTCTGAGCGTTACGGCTAACTAAAAAACATATGGATTTAATTCTAGTAGCGCCTTCTATGTGTTAGGCCTGGGACTTTTCAATTAACCTTTTAGTAAAGCCTCTATACTTAAATAGGCGAAACGGAGGAAATGCTTTGCGTGGTGCGTTCAATGCTGATTCTGAGACAACTTTTTTGATTGTTTTCTTTGAAT
Organism: Rhynchophorus ferrugineus; assembly: GCF_030347505.1. Lineage (NCBI taxonomy): Eukaryota > Metazoa > Arthropoda > Insecta > Coleoptera > Curculionidae > Rhynchophorus > Rhynchophorus ferrugineus. The sequence continues at coordinate 78,752,595 of NW_027472580.1, read as the reverse complement.
TGGCCTACAAGGGCATTTAATTGTGTTATTTCAATAAAGCGATTGTTTGTTTCTTTTTATTTACGACGCCATTTTGGTGTGTCTGACATAAAATATAATTAGCATTATTTTGTCTTAAATAAAATCACTATTATTTGATTATATTTATTTATTATATTTCGACAACTTTGATTATATTTGCTACGAAATGTGTTATGTTTTCAATTAGATTGCATCCATTTTATATCCGCATTTATTTATTATTTATTTATATATTTATATCTCATTATTTTTTATTTATGTACCTAATATATATTCATTATATACTTATACGCGTTATGTTTTATTTTTATTTTAATAAGTCAGTAGAATGTGACGTCAGAGGTTAGTCACGTGACGCGTATGAAATCGTCGAGCAATGGAGTGCTCTCCTAATAAAATATTTTCATTACAGGTGCCTGTAATGATAATTTAAACTAAGTAATGAAACTCAGCCAAATGACGTTCTCAGCGCCTTCCTGCTGAGACCACACAAAACAATTCTGAAATTATTTATATTAAGTTATTATTAACCTTGTAAAAAGTGTGGTTCAACACGATGCAAGAGCAGTTTTCTAACGGCTAGAAAAAGTGAAGAGAGAGAGAGAGAGAGAGAGAGGCGCAGATGTGGTATCTTTATAGCAGAAAGCAGCATGGTACCAATCCTTCAGTGTTGCCAACCTTTGAATGTATATGTACAAGTGGTGACCTAAAGGGTCGTAGGGATCGCTACATATCACTTACTTTAATCGCTACACTATTGGTTTACATTGTTTCTTTAGCGAGTTTATTGTTTATTTGCTTTGGAAGCCATTTTCATAGTCCAGTTTCAGAATATATACAGAGGTTTTACTTAAATAGACCTAACCGAGGAAATGTTTTGCGTGGTTCTACCAATTCTAGCTCTGAGATCACTTTTTTGATTGGTTAATTTGAATTGGACTACAAAGGCAAGTATAAATTGGTTCAGGTCTATAACGCTATCGATTGTTTCAATTTGTTTACGACGCTATATTCGTTCATCTGACATAAAGTACGATTTTTATGTTTTAATTTCAATCACTATTACTTGATTATAAAATATTTTCATTCCTAAAAGTGTTGTATATGCTGTGTATGCAGGCATGAGGAAATAAAAAACCAGACGTTGTTTTCCTTGTAAGAAACAGCCCAACTTAGCTAGATATAAGGATGTCTGTTGGTGTGTGATTTACACTGAGTATTGTTTTTACTTGTTACGTATACAATTATATAGCAGAGTATTTGTGATCATATATATTATCATTTGAAGAAATACAATAAAAGAAATGAAAATATTACCCAAACTTATCACTTAAAATCAAAATGTATCCAAATTGGATACCATCAATTAAAAACGGTACGGTTGTACGGTACCATCAATTAAAAACATAATTAGATTGAACGGGTTCATTTACTTGAAATAAATGAATATTGGTTAAGATACTTGTAATTAATATTTTGGGTTGAGGCTTCCTAACCCAGATAAGCTTTTCAACAAGGATGTTAGAAAAATATATTAATATAAAACAAAAATAATACAATTTGCAGACTAACAACATGATTTTATATACAACAGATGATCATGCTTGTTTTATTATATTGTTACCTCTTAACTTGTTAATTAATTAATTGTTTTCTTAAAGGATATTCTTAAGCTTTATCTTATCTCCTCGAATTTACCATAATAAAAAGAGTTATTTTGATATATATCACACATTTGAAATTTTTTTTTGTTCAACACATTGTAAAGATAAATATAATTTGCCTCATTACACTGTTTTGTTGAACAAGCATATAAAATATTAACAGATACAGACTTTCAGCTGTGCTGCTCTGCTTTCAGTATGAGGGAACATAAACAAATAGACACTTTAACACATAAATTGAATATATAATATTATTCTATGGCCATTTTTATTGTCCCTAATGTAAGGAACAGTGGGCCTGGATTTTAATAACGTTTAGAGATGAATTTATTAGTTTTTTTTATAATATATAGTTGGTTTTACAATAAGTAAAGTGAATTCTCTAGGAGGTTTAATGCATCCCGATCACATTCAGTAAAAATATGAAATAAATTTCAATTCCATTAATGCTTCTTAAATATTTATAACTGTATTCGTATCGTGATTAATTGTTTCTCAAATAGAAACCTTAGTTAAATTAATCTCTGATGAAAATAGGTATTTTTAATACTCCTTAGTGTAAAAGTAAATACGTTCGTGTTCATTCTTATAAAAGTATATACATTCGCTCTAAAAGGGCCACATTATTATAAAATATTAATAATAAATTATTTACATTTTGATTATTGACAGTTTGACTTGGATTATTTAAAACGTCCGATTAACTGGAAGAAATTCATTCATTTTAGAAACAGATTTTTTTATATATTTAGGCTGAGTTGCATTTATGTTTGTATATATTGTTTTAAATATTTAAACTAATTACTAGCTTTGAGGACTATTGACTGAAAATAGTCGAAATAGTCGATAGTCAAAAAAACAAGAGACTATAACTAGTAATTATTATTTTCAGTCAAATGGACGGTTTGACTTCCTTCCGTTCGTGATGTCAGACGAAGATGTACGAATTCTATCTTTTATAAGTCGTGAGAGAGGAAAGGACGGAGATAATTACTAGAGATAATTACCAACAATATGCACAGGAACTTAAACAAAATCTAAAACTAAAAATTTACAATAACCATAAAAATTAAATAAAATTAAATATATACCAAATCATAGAAAAGAACTAATCCATGACATAAATAAAAATGATCGCACGATAATTACCAGAGCCATAAATATTCATTTATTATTGTTATATTTACGGAAATATTTCCTAATCACTATTCAAAAACATGATACACATGTTCAGCTTTTCTATCGTGATGCTTTTCCTTCGATTGTTAATAATTTCACAAAATTTTTAAAAAAACTCGCTCCGAGGGGATAGACATTACGAATAAAGCAGAATATTTTAAATATAACTAATACGATTCAAGTAATATCACTTTATGAACTTGCAAAAATCTGATCTTATACTAAATACCAATAAAAACTTGACTAAATACTGATTTTATTAAATCGAGTGGAGATAGCAGAAGTTGAAGATTCTCTTTCAAAATATTGTCAAATCATACATCATTGGATGCATCATTTTACGGAAAAGTTATAAAATAATAAAAGTAGATTGTGTAAAAGATTGATCTGTCTTGCTGATAAAATAAATCTTAAGCAAAAATTGTCCCAACCCTAATTATATTCTTATATTCCATAATAGCCAAGGAAATAAATTGTTCAATACTAAAGAAAAGTTTTCTACCTAAATTTAAGGAAAGAATTTTCGACAGCCAAAAGAGTTCAACAAAAATCGACAGTCGGATCGAAATGGAAAAGCAAAAAGCCTATTATTGCAATAGAAACAGTCTAGTATTTTGCTATTTAGCATTCACATTATTAATCATTTGGTCCTATTACATTAATAATCTTGAAAAATATTATTTCAAAATACTGCTATATTAATATACAATATATTGTTATTTACCAAAGAAATAATTTAATATATATATATAAGCAAATTCAGAATGTTCAAAATCAGTCAAATGAAATTAGTAAAACCGAAAATAGTAACTAAAAGTGAAAACACGAATGAAGTAGCCAATAGTAAATAGTAATAAAATCAGTCGGAGCCAAAGTAGCGATTGTAGTAAAAAGTAATTACTAAACAGTCGATAATCAATTTCAGTCCAACGTTCCCAACGCTACTACTTACTATTTATGAATTTTATTAACACGACTTTTCATTACTCAGCTAGAACTCCGATACCAGAACAAGTTCTCCGGATTATATAATAGTGATTCCACATACTGACCTGCGCTTACAACACTGCGAATCACTGATAACCTAGGAACTGCCGTACCAGGGATTAAAATAATGAATTGAACTTATAGAAAATATTTTGGGATATATTTCATGACAAGAAATAAAACCACATATAAAATATACTTTAAATGCATATTAAATCAATATATTAAAGAAATGTACAAAGCTAATATAAGTTTTACATAACTTAATAAAAATATTGTCTTTGGATATTAGTGAATATTGTAAGATTTTGTCAATTATTGACTGTAGCTATTATCCGACTTTGTGTCAACTGAATTTTTATGTTAAATGATAGGCTAGGTAGTTTACGTTTTGGTCATAATTAGGAGCGACAGTGTGTTGGTTCAAATATGGTTGACTGTAAACTGGCGTATAAGAATTCATCGGCGCGTTGTAGGCTGCATTAGCATGGGAAGTGATTAACTGCTTCCGTTTTTGCTCTTTCCTGAAACGCGCCCTCCTATTTTGAAACCAAGTTTTTACTCGGGTTTCGGTAACATCTAATCGCTCCGCAATCTCCTCAATTTTGGTTTTGGAGACATACCTATCTAGATGAAACTCATTTTCTAGCTGCTCTCTTTGACATGAAGTGAATCGGGACCTGGGAATTTTCTTTGTTTCCTGGATTGGGACTGTGGCGTCTAGAAATAGATAAATTATAAGAAAATAAACTAAAAAGTTAATTATTTTCGTTGCTTACCTTCAGTTGATTTTCCCTCAACGTCATTGTCCACCATATGGTTATCTGCCTTTTTGATTAAAATATTACTAATAATGATTATTTTCTTCATTTTGCAGAATAGCTTATTCTTATCGCACAGACTCTAACACTGAACTGCTAGATATTGGGTTTCAAAACCATATTTATACTAATACAGTCAACACAGTAGCGACACACCCAATTCAAATTATTAAATGCTTTTATTGGAAGTTTGTGAATTCATTGGTATTGGTAGTATTACAATAGTTTCAAAAAATATGATTACTCGAAAAAACTAAACAGTAAATGAATATTAGTTTATTGATGATGTTTTAGGTAATGTTATAAAATTCGCTTTCATATATTTTAGATAAATAACTGGGCCATCGGTTTATTACAGCGTCGGTCAATTAAATAAGCAGGTACACAAACTACAAAAGTGGAAGCAGAAAACGAAACTACGAAAACGAATTAAATATATACCCAATCATCGAGGAAAACTATTGCATGACATAATTAAAAAACGATCGCACGATAATTAACAGAGCCACAAATGTTTCACTTATTACGGAAATATTTCTTAATTATTATTAAAAATATAACATATATATTCAGCTTTTCTCCCGTAATGCTATATGTGCGATTGTAAACAGATTGGCAATATTTTGAAAAAATCCGCTCCAATGGGACGGACATAATAGATATAGCAGAATAATTTAAATGTAACCTATATGATTCAAGTAATACTATTATATGAGCTAGCCAGAAATCTAATACCAAATACCGATTATTTATTAATTGAGGATTGGATATAACAGAAGTTGAGGATTCCCTTTCAAAATGTTCTCAAATCATTATCATGCAACATTTTACTGAAAAGTTATAAAATAATAAAAATAGATTTTATAAAAGATTGATCTGTCTTGCTGACAAAATAAATCTTAACTTAAAATTGTCCCGACCATCGTTAGTTCCTTGTATTTTTTAATAGCCAAGGAAGTAAGTTGTTCAATACTGAAGAATAATTTTCTTTCTAAATTTTAGGAAGGATTTTTTGACAAACAAAAGGGTTCAACAAAAATCGAAAGTTGCATCGAAAAAAAAAACCAAAAAAAATATGTCCTTTTATTACCATAGAAACAGTCTACAGTATTTTGCTATTTAACATTCACATTATTAATCACTTGGTCCTTTGCACCCTTGACTAATGCACAATATACATGTTTTTCACTAAAAAAAATCATAAAACTATGTATATCACATATAAATTTATATAAGCGTAAGTTGGCATATTTTTGTCAAGCTCGCGGCTACGACGACAGTCAGAATGTCAAAAATCAGTCGAATGAAATTAGTAGAACCGAAAATAGCAACTAAAAGTACACGAATGAAGCAACCAATAGTAAATAGTCATAAACTTATTTGGAGCGAAAATAGCGAATGAAACAGTTGATTGTACCAAGAAGTAGTTAATAAACAGTCGATAATCAATTTCAGTCCAACGTTCCCAACGCTACTAGTCACCAATTTTGTTAACATGAATTTTTAAAATGTGATTTTTGTGAAGTGTTTTAACTTTTCATTACTCAGCTATTACTCCGATACCACAACAAGCTCTCCGGATTATATAATAGTGATTCCACATTCTGAACTGGACTTACAACACTGCGAAATTCTGATACCCTTGGTACTGCCATTCCAGGGATTATAATAATGAATTGAACTTATAGAAAATATTTTGGGATATATTTTCATGACAAGAAATAAAACCACATATAAAATAAACTTTAAATGCATATTAAATCAATATATTAAAGAAATGTACAAAGCTAATATAAGTTTTACATAACTTAATAAAAATATTGTCTTTGGATATTAGTGAATATTGTAAGTTTTTGTCAATTATTGACTGTAGCTATTATCCGACTTTGTGTCAACTGAATTTTTATGTTAAATGATACGCTAGGTAGTTTACGTTTTGGTCATAATTAGGAGCGACAGTGTGTTGGTTCAAATATGGTTGACTGTAAACTGGCGTATAAGAATTCATCGGCGCGTTGTAGGCTGCATTAGCATGGGAAGTGATTAACTGCTTCCGTTTTTGCTCTTTCCTGAAACGAGCCCTCCTATTTTGAAACCAAGTTTTTACTCGGGTTTCGGTAACACCTAATCGCTCCGCAATCTCCTCAATTTTGGTTTTGGAGACATAACTATCTAGACGAAACTCATTCTCTAGCTGCTCTCTTTGACATGAAGTGAATCGGTTCCTGGGAATTTCCTTAGTTTCCTGGATTGGGACTGTGGCGTCTAGAAATAGATAAATTATAAGAAAATAAACTAATTTTCCTTTTCTTATGCAATGATAACTAATAGTTATAAATATTAAATAAACAAAGTAATACAAGTTAATTATTTTCGTTGCTTACCTTCAGTTGATTTTCCCTCAACGTCATTGTCCACCATATGGTTATCTGCCTTTTTGATTAAAATATTACTGATAATGATTATTTTCTTCATTTTGCAGAATAGCTTATTCTTATCGCACAGACTCTAACACTGAACTGATAGATATTTGGTTTCAATACCATATTTATACTAATACAGTCAACACAGTAGCGACACACCCAATTCAAATAATTAAATGCTTTTATTGGAAGTTTGTGAATTCATTGGTATTGGTAGTATTACAATAGTTTCAAAAAAATATAATAATTCGAAAAGAATTAAACAGTAAATGAATATTAGTTTATTGATGTTGTTTTAGGTAATGTTATAAAATTTGCTTTAATATATTTTAGATTAATAATAATAAGGGCCTGTCAATTAAAAAAGCAGGTACACAAACAGCAAAAGTGGAACCAGAAAACAAAATTACGAAAACGGTATAAATATATACCCAATCATCGAAAAAAACTAATGCATGACATAATTGAAAACGATCGCACTATAATTAACAGAGCCACAAATGTTTCAATTATTATTGATATATTTACGGAAATATTTCTTAATTATTATTAACTTAAATTCTTAATTATTATGAATATAACATATATATTCAGCTTTTCTCCCTTGATGCTATCTGTTCGATTGTTAACAGATTGCAATATTTTGAAAAAATTCGCTCCAATTGGACGGACATAATAGATATAGCAGAATATTTTAAATGTAACTAATATGATTCAAGTAATACTATTATATGAGCTAGCAAGAAATCTAATACCAAATACTGTTTTTTTTTTAATTTGGTACTGGTTATAGCAGAAGTTGAGGATTCTCTATCAAAATGTTCCCAAATCACTGTCATGCAACATTTTACTGATAAGTTATAAAATAATAAAAATAGATTCTATTAAAGATTGATCTGTCTCGCTGACAAAATAAATCTTAACCAAAAATTGTCCCGAGCATCATTATTTCCTTGTATTTTTTAATAACCAAGCAAGTAAGTTGTTCAATACTGAAGAAAAGTTTTCTTTCTAAATATACAAATATACAAAAGATTATTTCGACAACCAAAATGGTTCTAGAAAAATCGAAATTTGCGTCGAAATAAAAAGCAAAAAAAATATTTCATATTATTGCCATAGAAACAGTCTAAAGTATTTTTCTAATTAACATTGACATTATTAAAAATATTGTTCCAAAATGCTGTGATATTAATAAACAGTATACATGTTTATCACCAAAAAAATCATAAAACTATGTATATCACATATAAATTTATATAAACGTAAGTTCGGCATACTTTTTTCAAGCTCGCGGCTAGGACGACAGTCAGAATGTCAAAAATCAAAAGCAGTCAATAGTAAATAGTCATAAAATTATTTGGAGCGAAAATAGCGAATGAAACAGTTGATTGTACCAAGAAGTAATTACTAAACAGTCGATAATCAATTTCAGTCCAACCTTCCCAACGCTACTAGTCACCAATTTTGTTAACATGAATTTTTAAAATGTGATTTTTGTGAAGTTTTTGAACTTTTCATTACTCAGCTATTACTCCGATACCACAACAAGCTCTCCGGATTATATAATAGTGATTCCACATTCTGAACTGGACTTAAAACACTGCGAAATTCTGATACCCTTGGTACTGCCATACCAAGGCTTATAATAATGAATCGAACTTGCAGAAAATATTTTGGAATATACTATTACAATAAGAAATAAAATCACATATAAAATAAACTTTTAATGCATATTATATCAATATATTAAAGAAATATACAAAGCTAATTAAGTTTTACATAACTGAATAAAAATATTGTCTTTGGATATTAGTGAATATTGTAAGATTTTGTCAATTATTGACTGTAGCTATTATCCGACTTTGTGTCAACTGAATTTTTATGTTAAATGATACGCTAGGTAGTTTACGTTTTGGTCATAATGAGGAGCGACAGTGTGTTGGTTCAAATATGGTTGACTGTAAACTGGCGTATAAGAATTCATCGGCGCGTTGTAGGCTGCATTAGCATGGGAAGTGATTAACTGCTTCCGTTTTTGCTCTTTCCTGAAACGCGCCCTCCTATTTTGAAACCAAGTTTTTACTCGGGTTTCGGTAACACCTAATCGCTCCGCAATCTCCTCAATTTTGGTTTTGGAGACATACCTATCTAGATGAAACTCATTCTCTAGCTGCTCTCTTTGACATGAAGTGAATCGGTTCCTGGGAACTTCCTTAGTTTCCTGGATTGGGACTGTGGCGTCTAGAAATAGATAAATTATAAGGAAATAAACTAATTTTCCTTTTATTATGCAATGATAACTAATAGTTATAAATATTAAATAAACAGAGTAATACAAGTTAATTATTTTCGTTGCTTACCTTCAGTTGATTTTCCCTCAACGTCATTGTCCACCATATGGTTATCTGCCTTTTTGATTAAAATATTACTAATAATGATTATTTTCTTCATTTTGCAGAATAGCTTATTCTTATCGCACAGACTCTAACACTGAACTGCTAGATATTGGGTTTCAATACTATATTTATACTAATACAGTCAACACAGTAGCGACACACCCAATTCAAATAATTAAATGGTTTTATTGGAAGTTTGTGAATTCATTGGTATTGGTAGTATTACAATAGTTTCAAAAAAAAAAATAATTCGAAAAGAATTAAACAGTAAATGAATATTAGTTTATTGATGTTGTTTTAGGTAATGTTATAAAATTTGTTTTAATATATTTTAGATTAATAATAATATGGGCCTGTCAATTAAAAAAGCAGGTACACAAACAGCAAAAGTGGAACCAGAAAACAAAATTACGAAAACGGCATAAAATATATACCCAATCATCGAAAAAAACTAATGCATGACATAATTGAAAACGATCGCACTATAATTAACAGAGCCACAAATGTTTCAATTATTATTGATATATTTACGGAAATATTTCTTAATTATTATTAACTTAAATTCTTAATTATTATGAATATAACATATATATTCAGCTTTTCTCCCTTGATGCTATCTGTTCGATTGTTAACAGATTGCAGTATTTTGAAAAAATTCGCTCCAATTGGACGGACATAATAGATATAGCAGAATATTTTAAATGTAACTAATATGATTCAAGTAATACTATTATATCAGCTAGCAAGAAATCTAATACCAAATACTGTTTTTTTTTTAATTTAGTACTGGTTATAGCAGAAGTTGAGGATTCTCTTTCAAAATGTTCCCAAATCACTGTCATGCAACATTTTACTGATAAGTTATAAAATAATAAAAATAGATTCTATTAAAGATTGATCTGTCTCGCTGACAAAATAAATCTTAACCAAAAATTGTCCCGAGAATCATTATTTCCTTGTATTTTTTAATAACCAAGCAAGTAAGTTGTTCAATACTGAAGAAAAGTTTTCTTTCTAAATATACAAATATACAAAAGATTATTTCGACAACCAAAATGGTTCAAGAAAAATCGAAATTTGCGTCGAAATAAAAAGCAAAAAAAATATTTCATATTATTGCCATAGAAACAGTCTAAAGTATTTTGCTAATTAACATTGACATTATTAAAAATATTGTTCCAAAATGCTGTGATATTAATAAACAGTATACATGTTTATCACCAAAAAAATCATAAAACTATGTATATCACATATAAATTTATATAAACGTAAGTTCGGCATACTTTTTTCAAGCTCGCGGCTGGGACGACAGTCAGAATGTCAAAAATCAAAAGCAGTCAATAGTAAATAGTCATAAAATTATTTGGAGCGAAAATAGCGAATGAAACAGTTGATTGTACCAAGAAGTAATTACTAAACAGTCGATAATCAATTTCAGTCCAACCTTCCCAACGCTACTAGTCACCAATTTTGTTAACATGAATTTTTAAAATGTGATTTTTGTGAAGTTTTTGAACTTTTCATTACTCAGCTATTACTCCGATACCACAACAAGCTCTCCGGATTATATAATAGTGATTCCACATTCTGAACTGGACTTAAAACACTGCGAAATTCTGATACCCTTGGTACTGCCATACCAGGGATTATAATAATGAATCGAACTTGCAGAAAATATTTTGGGATATACTATTACAATAAGAAATAAAATCACATATAAAATAAACTTTTAATGCATATTATATCAATATATTAAAGAAATATACAAAGCTAATTAAGTTTTACATAACTGAATAAAAATAATGTCTTTGGATATTGGTGGATATTGTAAAATATTGTCAATTATTGACTATTGCTATTATCCGACTTTGTGTCATCTGTATTTATGTTAGATGATTGGCTAGGTAGTTTACGTTTTGGCCACAATTAGGAGCGACAGTGTGTTGGTTCAAATATGGTTGACTGTAAACTGGCGTATAAGAATTCATCGGCGCGTTGTAGGCTGCATTAGCATGGGAAGTGATTAACTGCTTCCGTTTTTGCTCTTTCCTGAAACGCGCCCTCCTATTTTGAAACCAAGTTTTTACTCGGGTTTCGGTAACACCTAATCGTTCCGCAATCTCCTCAATTTTGGTTTTGGAGACATACCTATCTAGATGAAACTCATTTTTTAGCTGCTCTCTTTGACATGAAGTGAATCGGTTCCTGGGAAATTCCTTTGTTTCCTGGATTGGGACTGTGGCGTCTAGAAATAGATAAATTATAAGAAAATAAACTAATTTTCCTTTTCTTATGCAATGATAACTAATAGTTATAAATATTAAATAAACAGAGTAATACAAGTTAATTATTTTCGTTGCTTACCTTCAGTTGATTTTCTCTCAACGTCATTGTCCAACATATGGTTATCTGCCTTTTTAATTAAAATATTACTAATAATGATTATTTTCTTCATTTTGCGGAATAGCTTATTCTTATCGCACAGACTCTAACACTGAACTGCTAGATATTGGGTTTCAATACTATATTTATATTAGTACAGTTAACACAGTAGCGACCCACCTAATGCAAATAATTAAATGCTTTTATTGGAAGTTTGCGAATTCATTTATATTAGTAGTACTATAATAGTTTCAAAAAATGTAATAACTCGAAAAAAACTAAACAGTAAATGAATATTAGTTTATTGATGTTGTTTTATGTAATGTTATAAAATTCGCTTTAATATATTTTAGATTAATAACTGGGCCATCGATTTATTACAGGGTCGGTCATTTAACAAAGCAGGTACACAAACGGCAAAAGTGGAACCAGAAAACGAAACTACGAAAACGAATTAAATATATACCCAAACATCGAAAAAAACTAATGCATGACATAATTAAAAACGATCGCACGATAATTAACAGAGCTACAAATGTTTCAATTATTAGTGATATATTTACGGAAATATTTCTTAATTATTATTAAAAAATATAACATATATATTCAGCTTTTCTCCCGGGATGCTATCTGTTCGATTGTTAACAGATTGGCAATATTTTGAAAATATCCGCTCCAATGGGACGGACATAATAGATATAGCAGAATAATTTAAATGTAACCTATATGATTCAAGTAATACTATTATATGAGCTAGCCAGAAATCTAATACCAAATACTAATTTTTTTTTAAATTTAGTATTGTATATAGCAGAAGTTGAGGATTCTCTTTCAAAATGTTCCCAAATCAATGTCATGCAACATTCTACTGAAAAGTTATAAAATAATAACAATAGATTTTATAAAAATTGATCTGTCTTGCTGACAAAATAAATCTTAACAAAAATTGTCCCGACCACCATTATTTCCTTGTATTTTTTAATAGCCAAAGAAGTAAGTTGTTCAATTCTGAAGAAAAGTTTTCTTTCTAAATATTAGGAAAGATTTTCGACAACCAAAATGGTTCAAGAAAAATCGAAACTTGCATCGAAATAAAAAAGCAAAAAAAATATATCATATTATTGCCATAGAAACAGTCTAAAGTATTTTGCTAATTAATATTCACAGCATTAATCACTTGGTCCTATTACAATAATATTCTTGAAAAATATGTTTCCAAATTGCTGCTATATTAATAACCAATATACATGTTTTTCACTAAAAAAAATCATAAAACTATGTATATCACATATAAATTTATATAAGCGTAAGTTGGCATATTTTTGTCAAGCCCGCGGCTAGGACGACAGTCAGAATGTCAAAAATCAGTCGAATGAAATTAGTAGAACCGAAAATAGCAACTAAAAGTACACGAATGAAGCAACCAATAGTAAATAGTCATAAACTTATTTGGAGCGAAAATAGCGAATGAAACAGTTGATTGTACCAAGAAGTAGTTACTAAACAGTCGATAATCAATTTCAGTCCAACGTTCCCAACGCTACTAGTCACCAATTTTGTTAACATGAATTTTTAAAATGTGATTTTTGTGAAGTGTTTTAACTTTTCATTACTCAGTTATTACTCCGATACCACAACAAGCTCTCCGGGTTATATAATAGTGATTCCACATTCTGAACTGGACTTACAACACTGCGAAATTCTGATAACCTTGGTACTGCCATACCAGGGATTATAATAATAAATTGAACTTATAGAAACTATTTTGGGATATATTTTCATGACAAGAAATAAAACCACATATAAAATAAACTTTAATTGCATATTAAATCAATATATTAAAGAAATGTACAAAGCTAATATAAGATTTACATAACTTAATAAAAATAGTGTCTTTGGATATTAGTGAATATTGTAAGTTTTTGTCAATTATTGACTGTAGCTATTATCCGACTTTGTGTCAACTGAATTTTTATGTTAAATGATACGCTAGGTAGTTTACGTTTTGGTCATAATTAGGAGCGACAGTGTGTTGGTTCAAATATGGTTGACTGTAAACTGGCGTATAAGAATTCATCGGCGCGTTGTAGGCTGCATTAGCATGGGAAGTGATTAACTGCTTCCGTTTTTGCTCTTTCCTGAAACGCGCCCTCCTATTTTGAAACCAAGTTTTTACTCGGGTTTCGGTAACACCTAATCGCTCCGCAATCTCCTCAATTTTGGTTTTGGAGACATACCTATCTAGATGAAACTCATTCTCTAGCTGCTCTCTTTGACATGAAGTGAATCGGTTCCTGGGAATTTCCTTAGTTTCCTGGATTGGGACTGTGGCGTCTAGAAATAGATAAATTATAAGAAAATAAACTAATTTTCCTTTTCTTATGCAATGATAACTAATAGTTATAAACATTAAATAAACAGAGTAATACAAGTTAATTATTTTCGTTGCTTACCTTCAGTTGATTTTCCCTCAACGTCATTGTCCACCATATGGTTATCTGCCTTTTTGATTAAAATATTACTAATAATGATTATTTTCTTCATTTTGCAGAATAGCTTATTCTTATCGCACAGATTCTAACACTGAACTGCTAGATATTGGGTTTCAATACCATATTTATACTAATACAGTCAACACAGTAGCGACACACCCAAATCAAATAATTAAATGCTTTTATTGGAAGTTTGTGAATTCATTGGTATTGGTAGTATTACAATAGTTTCAAAAAAATATAATAATTCGAAAAGAATTAAACAGTAAATGAATATTAGTTTATTGATGTTGTTTTAGGTAATGTTATAAAATTTGCTTTAATATATTTTAGATTAATAATAATAAGGGTCTGTCAATTAAAAAAGCAGGTACACAAACAGCAAAAGTGGAACCAGAAAACAAAATTACGAAAACGGTATAAATATATACCCAATCATCGAAAAAACTAATGCATGATATAATTAAAAACGATCGCACTATAATTAACAGAGCCACAAATGTTTCAATTATTATTGATATATTTACGGAAATATTTCTTAATTATTATTAACTTAAATTCTTAATTATTATGAATATAACATATATATTCAGCTTTTCTCCCTTGATGCTATTTGTTCGATTGTTAACAGATTGGCAATATTTTGAAAAAATTCGCTCCAATTGGACGGACATAATAGATATAGCAGAATATTTTAAATGTAACTAATATGATTCAAGTGATACTATTATATGAGCTAGCAAGAAATCTAATACCAAATAATGTTTTTTTTAAACTTAGTACTGGTTATAGCAGAAGTTGAGGATTCTCTTTCAAAATGTTCCCAAATCACTGTCATGCAACATTTTACTGATAAGTTATAAAATAATAAAAATAGATTCTATTAAAGATTGATCTGTCTCGCTGACAAAATAAATCTTAACCAAAAATTGTCCCGAGCATCATTATTTCCTTGTATTTTTTAATAACCAAGCAAGTAAGTTGTTCAATACTGAAGAAAAGTTTTCTTTCTAAATATACAAATATACAAAAGATTTTTTCGACAACCAAAATGGTTCAAGAAAAATCGAAATTTGCGTCGAAATAAAAAGCAAAAAAAATATTTCATATTATTGCCATAGAAACAGTCTAAAGTATTTTGCTAATTAACATTCACATTATCAAAAATATAGTTCCAAAATGCTGTGATATTAATAAACAGTATACATGTTTATCACCAAAAAAATCACGAATGATACACGAATACCAAAAGTACACGAATGAATCAGCCAATAGTAAATAGTCATAAAATTATTTGGAGCGAAAATAGCGAATGAAACAGTTGATTGTACCAAGAAGTAATTACTAAACAGTCGATAATCAATTTCAGTCCAACGTTGCCAACACTACTAGTCACCAATTTTGTTAACATGAATTTTTAAAATGTGATTTTTGTGAAGTGTTTTAACTTTTCATTACTATTACTCCGATACCACAACAAGCTCTCCGGATTATATAATAGTGATTCCACATACTGAAATGGACTTACAACACTGCGAAATTCTGATACCCTAGGTACTGCCATACCAGGGATTATAATAATGAATTGAACTTGCAGAAAATATTTTGGGATATACTATCACAATAAGAAATAAAATCACATATAAAATAAACTTTTAATGCATATTATATCAATATATTAACGACACAATAACACGACTTTTTAAAATAAGATTTTTGTGAAGTGTTTTAACTTTTCATTACTCAGCTATTACTCCAATTCCCCAACAAGTTCTTCGGATTATATAATAGTGATTCCACATACTTAACTAGACTTACAACACTGCGAAACACTGATACCCTAGGAACTGCCATACCAGGGATTAAAATAATGAATTGAACTTATAGAAAATATTTTGGGATATACTATCACAATAAGAAATAAAATCACATATAAAATAAACTTTTAATGCATATTATATCAATATATTAACGACACAATAACACGACTTTTTAAAATATGATTTTTGTGAAGTGTTTTAACTTTTCATTACTCAGCTATTACTCCGATTCCCCTACAAGTTCTTCGGATTATATAATAGAGATTCCACATACTTAACTAGACTTACAACACTGCGAAACACTGATACCCTAGTAACTGCCGTACCAGGGATTAAAATAATGAATTGAACTTATAGAAAATATTTTGGGATATACTATCACAATAAGAAATAAAATCACATATAAAATAAACTTTTAATGCATATTATATCAATATATTAACGACACAATAACACGACTTTTTAAAATATGATTTTTGTGAAGTGTTTTAACTTTTCATTACTCAGCTATTACTCCGATTCCCCTACAAGTTCTTCGGATTATATAATAGAGATTCCACATACTTAACTAGACTTACAACACTGCGAAACACTGATACCCTAGTAACTGCCGTACCAGGGATTAAAATAATGAATTGAACTTATAGAAAATATTTTGGGATATACTATCACAATAAGAAATAAAATCACATATAAAATAAACTTTTAATGCATATTATATCAATATATTAACGACACAATAACACGACTTTTTAAAATATGATTTTTGTGAAGTGTTTTAACTTTTCATTACTCAGCTATTACTCCGATTCCCCTACAAGTTCTTCGGATTATATAATAGTGATTCCACATACTTAACTAGACTTACAACACTGCGAAACACTGATACCCTAGGAACTGCCGTAAAAGGGATTAAAATAATGAATTGAACTTATAGAAAATATTTTGGGATATATTTTCATGACAAGAAATAAAACCACATATAAAATAAACTTTAAATGCATATTAAATCAATATATTAAAGAAGTGTACAAAGCTAATATAAGTTTTACATAACTTAATAAAAATATTGTCATTGGATATTAGTGAATATTGTAAGTTATTGTCAATTATTGACTGTAGCTATTATCCGACTTTGTGCCAACTGAATTTTTATGTTAAATGATAGGCTAGGTAGTTTACGTTTTGGTCATAATTAGGAGCGATAGTGTGTTGGTTCAAATATGGTTGACTGTAAACTGGCGTATAAGAATTCATCGGCGCGTTGTAGGCTGCATTAGCATGGGAAGTGATTAACTGCTTCCGTTTTTGCTCTTTCCTGAAACGCGCCCTCCTATTTTGAAACCAAGTTTTTACTCGGGTTTCGGTAACGCCTAATCGCTCCGCAATCTCCTCAATTTTGGTTTTGGAGACATACATATCTAGAATAAACTCATTTTCCAGCTGTTCTCTTTGACATGAAGTGAATCGGGTCCTGGGAATTTCCTTTGTTTCCCGGATTGGAACTGTGGCTTCTAGAAATAGATAAATTATAAGAAAATAAGCTAATTTTCCTTTTCTTATGCAATGATAACTAATAGTTTTAAATATTAAATAAACAGAGTAATACAAGTTAATTATTTTCGTTGCTTACCTTCAGTTGATTTTCCCTCAACGTCATTGTCCACCATATGGTTATCTGCCTTTTTGATTAAAATATTACTAATAATGATTATTTTCTTCATTTTGCAGAATAGCTTATTCTTATCGCACAGATTCTAACACTGAACTGCTAGATATTGGGTTTCAATACCATATTTATATTAATACAGTTAACACAGTAGCGACCCACCTAATGCAAATAATTAAATGCTTTTATTGAAAGTTTGCGAATTCATTGGTTTTGGTAGCATTACAATAGTTTCAAAAAATATAATTACTCGAAAAAACTAAACAGTAAATGAATATTAGTTTATTGATGATGTTTTAGGTAATGTTATAAAATTCGTTTTCATATATTTTAGATTAAAAACTGGGCCATCGGTTTATTACAGGGTCGGTCAATTAAATAAGCAGGTACACAAACTACAAAAGTGGAAGTAGAAAACGAAACTACGAAAACGAATTAAATATATACCCAATCATCGAAGAAAACTATTGCATGACATAATTAAAAAACGATCGCACGATAATTAACAGAGCCACAAATGTTTCACTTATTACGGAAATATTTCTTAATTATTATTAAAAATATAACATATATATTCAGCTTTTCTCCCGTAATGCTATATGTACGATTGTCAACAGATTGGCAATATTTTGAAAAAATCCGCTCCAGTGGGACGGACATAATAGATATAGCAGAATAATTTAAGTGTATCCTATATGATTCAAGTAATACTATTATATGAGCTAGCCAGAAATCTAATACCAAATACCGATTATTTATTAATTGATGATTGGATATAACAGAAGTTGAGGATTCCCTTTCAAAATGTTCTCAAATCCAAAGTTATAAAATAATAAAAATAGATTTTATAAAAGATTGATCTGTCTTGCTGACAAAATAAATCATAACCTAAAATTGTCCCGACCATCGTTAGTTCCTTGTATTATTTAACAGCCAAAGAAGTAAGTTGTTCAATACTGAAGAATAATTTTCTTTCTATATTTTAGGAAGGATTTTTTGACAAACAAAAGGGTTCAACAAAAATCGAAAGTTGCATCGAAAAAAAAAAAACAAAAAAATATGTCCTTTTATTACCATAGAAACAGTCTACAGTATTTTGCTATTTAACATTCACATTATTAATCACTTGGTCTTTTACACCTTTGGTTAATGCACAATATACATGTTTTTCACAAAAAAAATCATAAAACTATGTATATCACATATAAATTTATATAAGCGTAAGTTCGGCATATTTTTGTCAAGCTCGCGGACGACAGTCAGAATGTCAAAAATCAGTCGAATGAAATTAGTAGAACCGAAAATAGTACTAAAAAACAACTAAAAAAAAACTGAAAAAAATCAAAAACTATGTATATCATAACTATATAAGTATTTTAACTTTTCATTACTCAGTTATTACTCCGATTCCCCAACAAGTTCTCCGGATTATATAATAGTGATTCCACATACTTAACTAGACTTACAACACTGCGAAATTCCGATACCCTAGGTACTGCCATATCAGGGATTATAATAATGAATTGAACTTGTAGAAAATATTTTGGTATATACTATCACAATAAGAAATAAAATCACATATAAAATAAACTTTTAATGCATATTATATCAATATATTAAAGAAACATATAAAGCTAATTAAGTTTTACATAATAAATATAAACAACTTAATAAAAATATTGTCTTTGGATATTAGTGAATATTGTAAGTTTTGTCAATTATTGTGGAACCAGAAAACGAAACTACGAAAACGATTTAAATATATACCCAATCATCGAAGAAAACTAATGCATGACATAATTAAAAACGATAATTAACAGAGTTTCGTTCTCTGGTTCCACTTTTGGCGTTTATGTACCTGCTTTTTTAATTGACCTACCCTGTAATAAACCGATGGCCCAGTTACTAATCTAAAATATATTAAAGCGAATTTTATAACATTACCTAAAACAACATCAATAAACTAATATTTATTTACTGTTTAGTTTTTTTCGAGTAATTACATTTTTTGAAACTATTATTATACTACTAATATAAATGAATTCGCAAACTTCCAATAAAAGCATTTAATTATTTGCATTACTTGGGTCGCTACTGTGTTAACTGTATTAATATAAATATAGTATTGAAACCCAATATCTAGCAGTTCAGTGTTAGAGTCTGTGCGATAAGAATAAGCTATTCTGCAAAATGAAGAAAATAATCATTATTAGTAATATTTTAATTAAAAAGGCAGATAACCATATGTTGGACAATGACGTTGAGGAAAAATCACCTGAAGGTAAGCAACGAAAATAATTAACTTGTATTACACTGTTTATTTAATATTTATAACTATTAGTTATCATTACATAAGAAAAGGAAAATTAGTTTATTTTCTTATAAATTATCTATTTCTAGAGGCCACAGTCCCAATCCGGGAAACAAAGGAAATTCCAAGGACCCGATTCACTTCATGTCAAAGAGAACAGCTAGAAAATGAGTTTATTCTAGATATGTATGTCTCCAAAACCAAAATTGAGGAGATTGCGGAGCGATTAGGTGTTACCGAAACCCGAGTAAAAACTTGGTTTCAAAATAGGAGGGCGCGTTTCAGGAAAGAGCAAAAACGGAAGCAGTTAATCACTTCCCATGCTAATGCAGCCTACAACGGACCGATGAATTCTTATACGCCAGTTTACAGTCAACCATATTTGAACCAACACACTGTCGCTCCTAATTATGACCAAAACGTAAACTACCTAGCCAATCTTTTAACATAAAAATTCAGTTGACACAAAGTCGGATAATAGCTACAGTCAATAATTGACAAAATCTTACAATATCCACCAATATCCAAAGACATTATTTTTATTAAGTTATGTAAAACTTAATTAGCTTTGTATATTTCTTTAATATATTGATATAATATGCATTGAAAATTTATTTTATATGTGATTTTATTTCTTATTGTGATAGAATATCCCAAAATATTTTCTGCAAGTTCGATTCATTATTATAATCCCTGGTATGGCAGTACCTAGGGTATCAGAATTTCGCAGTGTTGTAAGTACAGTTCGGTATGTGGAATCACTATTATATACTTCGGAGAGCTTGTTGTGGTATCGGAGTAATAACTGAGTAATGAAAAGTTAAACACTTCACAAAAATCACATTTTAAAAAGTCATGTTAACAAAATTGGTGAGTAGTAGCATTGGGAACTTTCGACTGAAATTGTTTATCGACTGTTTAGAATTACATTTTAATACAATTTATTATTTGTTTGGTAAATAACAATATATTGTATATAAATATAGCAACATTTTGAAATAATATTTTTCAAGATTATTAATGTAATAGGACCTAATGATTAATAATATGAATGCCAAATAGCAAAATGCTTTAAATTGTTTCTATAGCAATAATAGGATTTTTTTTTTGATTTTTCCTATCGATCCAACTTTCGATTATTGTTGAACAATTTTGGTTGCCGAAAATCCTACCTAATATTTAGAAAGATAATTTTGCTTCAATATTGAACAACTTATTTCGTTGGATATTAAAAAATACAAGGAAATAATGATGGTCGAGACAATATTTGGTTAAGATTTATTTTGTCAACAAGACAGATCAATCGTTTTTAAAATCTATTTTTGTTATTTTATAACTTTTCAGTAAAATGTTGCATTTAATGATATATGATTTTGGAACATTTTGAAAGAGAAACCTCAACTTCTGCTATATCCGATCCTCAATTTAACAAAAGACAGTATTTGGTATTAGATTTCTGGTTAGCTTATAAAATAATATTACTTGAATGATATTTGTTATATTTAAAATATTTTGCTATATCCTTAATCTCTGTGCCATCGGAGCCAATTTTTTCAAAATATTGCCAAATTATTAACAATCGAACAAATAGCATCAAGGGTGAAACGCTGAATACATATGTTATATTTTTTAGTAATAATTATAAAATATTTCCGTAAATATATCAATAATAAATGAAACATTTTGTGGCTCTGTTAATTATCGTGCGATCGTTTTTAATTATGTCATGCATTAGTTTTCTTCGATGATTGGGTATATATTTAATTCGTTCTCGTAGTTTCGTTTTCTGGTTCCACTTTTGTCGTTTGTGTACCTGCTTATTTAATTGACCGACCCTGTAATAAACCGACGGCCCAGTTATTAATCTAAAATGTATGAAAGCGAATTTTATAAAATTACCTAAAACAACATCAATAAACTAATATTCATTTACTGTTTAATTCTTTTCGAATTATTATATTTTTTTGAAAGTATTGTAACACAACCAATACCAATGTTCAAGAAAAATCGAAATTTGCATCGAAATAAAAAAGCAAAAAAAATATTTCATATTATTGCCATAGAAACAGTCTAAAGTATTTTGCTAATTAACATTCACACTATTAATCACTTGGTCCTATTACAATAATATTCTTGAAAAATATTTTTCCAAATTGCTGCTATATTAATAACCAATATACATGTTTTTCACTAAAAAAAATCATAAAACTATGTATATCACATATAAATTTATATAAGCGTAAGTTGGCATATTTTTGTCAAGCTCGCGGCTAGGACGACAGTCAGAATGTCAAAAATCAGTCGAATGAAATTAGTAGAACTGAAAATAGCAACTAAAGGAACACGAATGAATCAGCCAATAGTAAATAGTCATACAATTATTTGGAGCGAAAATAGCGAATGAAACAGTTGATTGTACCAAGAAGTAGTTACTAAACAGTCGATAATCAATTTCAGTCCAATGTTCCCAACGCTACTAGTCACCAATTTTGTTAACATGAATTTTTAAAATGTGATTTTTGTGAAGTGTTTTAACTTTTCATTACTCAGCTATTACTCCGATACCACAACAAGCTCTCCGGATTATATAATAGTGATTCTACATACTGAACTGGACTTACAACACTGCGAAATTCTGATACCCTAGGTACTGCCATACCAGGTATTATAATAATGAATTGAACTTGCAGAAAATATTATGGGATATACTATCAAAATAATAAATAAAATGACATATAAAATAAACTTTTAATGCATATTATATCAATATATTAACAACACAATAACACGACTTTTTAAAATATGATTTTTGTGAAGTGTTTTAACTTTTCATTACTCAGCTAGAACTCCGATACCAGAACAAGTTCTCCGGATTATATAATAGTGATTCCACATACTGATCTGCGCTTACAACACTGCGAATCACTGATAACCTAGGAACTGCCGTACCAGGGATTAAAATAATGAATTGAACTTATAGAAAATATTTTGGGATATATTGCATGACAAGAAATAAAACCACATATAAAATATATTTTAAAAGCATATTAAATCAATATATTAAAGAAATGTACAAAGCTAATATAAGTTTTACATAACTTAATAAAAATATTGTCTTTGGATATTAGTGAATATTGTAAGATTTTGTCAATTATTGACTGTAGCTATTATCCGACTTTGTGTCAACTGAATTTCTATGTTAAATGATAGGCTAGGTAGTTTACGTTTTGGTCATAATTAGGAGCGACAGTGTGTTGGTTCAAATATGGTTGACTGTAAACTGGCGTATAAGAATTCATCGGCGCATTGTAGGCTGCATTAGCATGGGAAGTGATTAACTGCTTCCGTTTTTGCTCTTTCCTGAAACGCGCCCTCCTATTTTGAAACCAAGTTTTTACTCGGGTTTCGGTAACGCCTAATCGCTCCGCAATCTCCTCAATTTTGGTTTTGGAGACATACATATCTAGAATAAACTCATTTTCTAGCTGCTCTCTTTGACATGAAGTGAATCGGGTCCTGGGAATTTCCTTTCTTTCCCGGATTGGGACTGTGGCGTCTAGAAATAGATAAATTATAAGAAAATAAGCTAATTTTCCTTTTCTTATGCAATGATAACTAATAGTTATAAATATTAAATAAACAGAGTAATACAAGTTAATTATTTTCGTTGCTTACCTTCAGTTGATTTTCCCTCAACGTCATTGTCCACCATATGGTTATCTGCCTTTTTGATTAAAATATTACTAATAATGATTATTTTCTTCATTTTGCAGAATAGCTTGTTCTTATCGCACAGATTCTAACACTGAACTGCTAGATATTGGGATTCAATACCATACTTATACTAATACAGTCAACACAGTAGCGACACACTCAATTCAAATAATTAAATGATTTTATTGGAAGTTTGTGAATTCATTGGTATTGGTAGTATTACAATAGTTTTAAAAAAATATAATAATTCGAAAAGAATTAAACAGTAAATGAATATTAGTTTATTGATGTTGTTTTAGGTAATGTTATAAAATTCGCTTTAATATATTTTAGATTAATAACTGGGCCATCTGTTTATTACAGGGTAAGTCAATTAAAAAAGCAGGTACATAAACGCCAAAAGTGGAACCAGCAAACGAAACTACGAAAACGAATTAAATATAAACCCAATCATCGGAAAAACTAATGCATGACATAATTAAAAACGATCACACGATAATTAACAGAGCTACAAATGTTTCAATTATTAGTGATATATTTACGGAAATATTTCTTAATTATTATTAAAAAATATAACATATATATTCAGTTTTTCTCCCGTGGTGCTATCTGTTCCATTGTCAACAGATTGGCAATATTTTGAAAAAATTCGCTGCAATGGGACGGACATAATAGATATAGCAGAATATTTTAAATGTAACTAATATGATTCAAGTAATACTATTATATGAGCTAGCCATAAATCTAATACCAAATACTGTTTTTTTTTTTAAATTTAGTATTGGATATAGCAGAAGTTGAGGATTCTCTTTCAAAATGTTTCCAAATCATTGTCATGCAACATTTTACTGAAAAGTTATAAAATAATAAAAATAGATTTTATAAAAGATTGATCGGTCTTGCTGACAAAATAAATCTAAAAAAAAAAGTTCATATAACAAAATAGACATGTAAATTTTATATATAACGTATGATATTTATACTATATATATATATATATATATATATATATATATATATATATAATATAATATATTATATATTATATGTCTGTTAGTAGTTGGCACATTAGTTATAAAAATAGGAAGCATTGGTGTTTATATATAATGTTTATATATTCCATTATTCTTCCGTTTCTTTATCTTGATCGTCTCTCGGATCGAAGACGAGAGCATTCTAATTGGCAGTTCTCTGTCGGATTAACTACTAGCTCCACGCTCGATTGTATATCACTAGCAGGCGAAGATGGCGACGAATCTTCCTGGACATTTTTCAGTGTTTCGTTAGTGCTTTTGAGAGTATTGTTCCTATGGCGCTTGCGTTTGTTGTAGAACTATGCGTTAACTTGATACTCATTCAACCCAAGGGGCCTAGCAATATCGACACGTCGACTCAAACTCAACTCAAACACTTTTTCCAATTCTGATATCTGGTATGAACTATATACTCTTTTATTCCCTCTCGGTTTGTTGATCTTTGTTTGGTTTGTAGGTGGGGTCGAATCTACGAAAAAATTAGAATATGAAATAAGTTAAAAAAAATTTTAAAACGCACAGTAAAAATCGCCTTATTAAGTCAAACATCAATTAAACGTTACGAAATATTTACATCACATAACGTTGGAATACGTTCGACTAATATAATTATATTATGTTACTAGATGCTACATATCCAATAAATATATTGTTAGCAAATATTAATAGATGGAAATCTCTATCTTAAACCCGATTGAGTTCCGTTGTATTAAATCTATTGTTTAATTGACTACTAATAACCACTGTGAAGCACCCATTGAACACAAGTCAGTCCCCAAATTCATTCATTCCCAGAAACATGCATGCTTATGTAAATGAAGGGTGTAAAAAATGCCCGATTCTGTTAATATTAATTTTCATATCATAACATTTTACGTAATTATATTATTAAAATTATATTGTTTTAATTTTATTGTAACAACGTTAAACGTTATTGTAACACCACAAATATTATGTTATCATTAACAGTATATTGCACTATAATTGATTATAACTGACAATTAACTGATTAACTTATTGTGTTTATTATGTATTTATTTTCTTGCAGATTGTTTAAAAAGTATAATCAGTAACTTATATAAT
Source organism: Rhynchophorus ferrugineus (assembly GCF_030347505.1). Taxonomy (NCBI): domain Eukaryota; kingdom Metazoa; phylum Arthropoda; class Insecta; order Coleoptera; family Curculionidae; genus Rhynchophorus; species Rhynchophorus ferrugineus. Next base: position 78,726,596 of record NW_027472580.1, on the reverse strand, counting down.
TAAGCTATAGACATATTTATGTTTTAATCATTGATATGAGGTGAGGATGAAGTTATATTTTGTTTTGATAATAATAATTGGCAACCTAGAGTGGTCTTACTCTGGTTATAATTACTTATTCTGTGTGCAATTAGACAGTATACAGACGTCGACTATTTAGAGAAGCCGCGAGAGATTTATGATTTATTAATTGTGCGGATTTTGTATTATTGTCTAGAAGATCAAATGGAATAAGTTGTATGAACTGATACAAGAACTGCAAAACATATTCTTTGTAATAGTGTATTTGAAATCTTGTCAATGCTGATTATTATGTTCTTACCTATGTATGTTGTTCTTAAATATCTGCCATTTATTTATTAATTAATGAGTTTACATGAACATTAATGTTTATGTATTTAGTGTGGTTTATCACTCTAAATTGTAGAAGTTGACTGCCGATATATTAATTTGTTTATGTATAGACACTCACATTTTTACTTTTGTTTTGTTTTGAAAGTTTATTGAACCCTATCAAGACGAGCGGTATGTTAACGCCATTTTGTTTTGTTAATAATGTTGGGAAAAATTAATATTTATGTTTAATATTCCGTTAGTACAATAGGATAGTTCCATGGTGGACGTAGAATGCCGACCACAGCAGATAGTACGAACCAGGTCATTTTTCCATATGTATAGAATTCGCATATTGTAACATTTCAGACTTTTCAGAGAGAGTGTGTTTTGAATATTCTAGATTATTCATATTTTATTAAGATGAATGAAGAATTAATCATTCTGCAACTTGTCTTGGTTCGCTTTGATTATTATAGTAGATAAGGAACTGTAAATAAATATAATAATATAAATATTAATGTATACAATTTTTTTTATTTACAACGAAATTATTTCTGATCAAATTGTTCATTAGGAATCAAGACAGCGATAAGGATAACAGATATCCTATTATAAAAGGTAAGACTCTCAAATGTAACTTGTCCGTTAATCGCACTAACAAATGCAACAAGTTATGTTCAATTTCTGAACTTGAGAATTTTATATATATGAATTTAGTTAATATCAAGTAGAATTATATTAAGATACATGAATGTGATTTAAGATATATTGTCCGGAATTGTAGACGCATTATGCAAGAATATGAGGAGTAATGTTTTGGGTCCTATTGAAACTCCTCTTCTAAGTAATGTAACCACTAATCATCAATAGTTGCATATACAAATTTGATAGCTGGCAGTTTGTGAATTATAGCATTTTGAGTGAAGCAACCTTTGATATTGTGAAAAAAATGGATAAAAAAGATTTCGCGTCTTAATAAAATATTACTTTTTGAAGAGAAAAAAAACAGTTGAACCAAAACTTGGCTTGATGCCTAGTTTCCGGACACTGCCCCAGGAAAATCTACCATGAAGGATTGGTAAGCTAAGTTTAAACGTGACGAAATGAGCACCGAAGATGGTGAACGCATTGGACGCCCAAAAGAGGTTGTTACCAACGAAAATATTAAAAAATCCACAAAATGACTGTAAATTGAAACTGAGTGAAATAGCAGACACTATAAAGATAGCAACTGAACGTGTGCATCATATCATTCACGAATATTTTGTATGAGAAAGATCCTTGCAAAGAGGGTGCCGCGTGAGCTCGCTTTTGATCAAAAGCAATGACAAGTTGATTATTCGGAGCAGTGTTTGAAGAACATTAAACGTAATAAACCCGAGTTTTTGCATCGATTGTGATCGATAATTTATGAAAAATAGCTCATAAACTCATCTTTTCACTCCGAAGTCCAATCGACCTTCATCCGAGTGGACTGCACACGATGAAATCACTCCCAAGCATGGGAAAACGCAACAAACTGCCAAGTGCGTCAGTATTTTGGGATGCGCATGTAATAATTTTCATTGACTACCTTGAAAAAGGAAGGACCATCAACAGCGACTATTACATAGCATAATTGGATCGTGTGTTTTCTCATCCATTGTATTCTCAAGATCTGGCCCCCAGCAACTATTTTTTGATTTCAAAAGAATGCTTGCTGGGGAGAAATTTTCGTTGAATGAAGAGGTGATCGCCGAAATTGAGGCCTATTTTGAAGCAAAGGACAAATCGTACTACAAAAATGGTATCATATATATAAAAGTTGGAGGGTCACTATATTTGGTATATCATCCTTGAAGGGATTTATGTTGAATAAAAAAACTTAATTTTGTCAAAAAAATATGTTTTACTATGGTAGGCTGGGGACTTTTCAATTGATCTGTTAGTTGGTACTCCGAAAAATGAAAATGAACCTTTATTTGGCGGAAGGCCATGAGATTTTCCAGAAGCAGATGAGCTTGGAACAGCAACGTTTTCCACTTTATCATAAAAAACGAGAAATTACCTAATATCGAAATTCGTCCCAGTCATTTTGGCAAATTTCACTAACGACTTACACTTTCGTCACTACAATGGATACTAAAAGTCAACCTTTAGAATACAGGCATATAAGGGTTACAAAATCTATTTAACTAAATATCAGAAAACCGAAAAGTCAGATCTCTTCGCAACGCACTTTACCTGAGCTTCTTTATATCTAAATTCTATTTTGGTTTTTTTTAATTTAATTTCTTTAAGATATTAGTTATATTTGCTTTAATAGAAATTTGTATTAATTGTATACTATTATACTGTGTAAGACTATATTTAATATTGAAACCCAGTATCCATTATTTCAGTGTTGGTATGTATGTTAAAAAGATAGGATATTCTAAATAATGAACAAGATAATCATTATCAGTAACGTTTTACTTAAAAGGGACGATAACCAAAGTTTGGATATTAATATTGAGTGATAATCACATGAAGTTAAGGAACCAAAAAAATAACTTTTAATACTGTGTTTATTTAATATTTATATCTATTTGTTGTCATTGCATAAGGGAAGGAAAATGACACAGTTTCAATAGAGGAAACAAAAATAAGTCCTCGGGATCGATTCAATTTATTTCAAATTGAACAGCTAGAATATCAGTTATTTGTAGATCGGCATGTATCCAAAACCAAACTTGCGACTATTGCGGAGCTATTGAGTTTCAAAAAAATATAATAATTCGAAAAGAATTAAACAGTAAATGAATATTAGTTTATTGATGTTGTTTTAGGTAATGTTATAAAATTTGCTTTAATATATTTTAGATTAATAACAGGGCTATCGGTTTATTACAGGGACTGTCAATTAAAAAAGTAGGTACACAAACAGCAAAAGTGGAACCAGAAAACAAAATTACGAAAACGGTTTAAATATATACCCAATCATCGAAAAAAACTAATACATGACATAATTAAAAACGATCGCACTATAATTAACAGAGTCACAAATGTTTCAATTATTATTGATATATTTACGGAAATATTTCTTAATTATTATTAACTTAAATTCTTAATTATTATGAATATAACATATATATTCAGCTTTTCTCCAGTGATGCTTTCTGTTCGATTGGTAAGAGATTGGCAATATTTTGAAAAAATTCGCTCCAATTGGACGGACATAATAGATATAGCAGAATATTTTAAATGTAACTAGTATGATTCAAGTAATACTATTATATGAGCTAGCCAGAAATCTAATACCAAATACTGATTTTTTTTTTAAATTAAGTACTGGTTATAGCAGAAGTTGAGGATTCTCTTTCAAAATGTTCCCAAATCACTGTCATGCAACATTTTACTGATAAGTTATAAAATAATAAAAATAGATTTTATAAAAGATTGATCTGTCTTGCTGACAAAATAAATCTTAACCAAAAATTGTCCCGAGCATCATTATTTCCTTGTATTTTTTAATAACCAAGCAAGTGAGTTGTTCAATACTGAAGAAAAGTTTTCTTTCTAAATATACAAATATATAAAAGATTTTCGACAACCAAAATGGTTCAAGAAAAATCGAAATTTGCATCGAAATAGAAAAGCAAAAAAAAATATTTCATATTATTGCCATAGAAACAGTCTAAAGTATTTTGCTAATTAACATTCACATTATTAAAAATATTGTTCCAAAAAGCTGTGATATTAATAAACAGTATACATGTTTATCACCAAAAAAATCATAAATCTATGTATATCACATATAAATTTATATAGGCGTAAGTTCGCCATACTTTTGTCAAGCTCGCGGCTAGGACGACAGTCAGAATGTCAAAAATCAGTCCAATGAAATTAGTAGAACCGAAAATAGTAACTAAAAGTACACGAATGAAGCAGCCAATAGTAAATAGTCATAAAATTATTTGGAGCGAAAATAGCGAATGAAATAGTTGATTGTACCAAGAAGTAGTTACTAAACAGTCGATAATCAATTTCAGTCCAACGTTCCCAACGCTACTAGTCACCAATTTTGTTAACATGAATTTTTAAAATGTGATTTTTGTGAAGTGTTTTAACTTTTCATTACTCAGCTATTACTCCGATACCACAACAAGCTCTCTGGATTATATAATAGTGATTCTACATACTGAACTGGACTTACACCACTGCGAAATTCTGATACCCTAGGTACTGCCACACCAGGTATTATAATAATGAATTGAACTTGCAGAAAATATTATGGGATATACTATCAAAATAAGAAATAAAATCACATATAAAATAAACTTTTAATGCATATTATATCAATATATTAACAACACAATAACACGACTTTTTAAAATATGATTTTTGTGAAGTGTTTTAACTTTTCATTACTCAGCTAGAACTCCGATACCTAAACAAGTTTTCCGGATTATATAATAGTGATTCCACATACTGATCTGCACTTACAATACTGCGAATCACTGATAACCTAGGAACTGCCGTACCAGGGATTAAAATAATGAATTGAACTTATAGAAAATATTTTGGGATATATTTTCATGACAAGAAATAAAACCACATATAAAATAAACTTTAAATGCATATTAAATCAATATATTAAAGAAATGTACAAATCTAATATAAGTTTTACATAACTTAATAAAAATATTGTCTTTGGATATTAGTGAATATTGTAAGATTTTGTCAGTTATTGACTGTAGCTATTATCCGACTTTGTGTCAACTGAATTTCTATGTTAAATGATAGGCTAGGTAGTTTACGTTTTGGTCATAATTAGGAGCGACAGTGTGTTGGTTCAAATATGGTTGACTGTAAACTGGCGTATAAGAATTCATCGGCGCGTTGTAGGCTGCGTTAGCATGGGAAGTGATTAACTGCTTCCGTTTTTGCTCTTTCCTGAAACGCGCCCTCCTATTTTGAAACCAAGTTTTTACTCGGGTTTCGGTAACACCTAATCGCTCCGCAATCTCCTCAATTTTGGTTTTGGAGACATACATATCTAGAATAAACTCATTTTCTAGCTGCTCTCTTTGACATGAAGTGAATCGGTTCCTGGGAAATTCCCTTGTTTCCTGGATTGGGACTGAGGCGTCTAGAAATAGATAAATTATAAGAAAATAAACTAATTTTCCTTTTCTTATGCAATGATAACTAATAGTAATAAATATTAAATAAAAAGAGTAATACAAGTTAATTATTTTCGTTGCTTACCTTCAGTTGATTTTCCCTCAACGTCATTGTCCACCATATGGTTATCTGCCTTTTTGATTAAAATATTACTAATAATGATTATTTTCTTCATTTTGCAGAATAGCTTGTTCTTATCGCACAGACTCTAACACTGAACTGATAGATATTGGGTTTCAATACCATATTTATACTAATACAGTCAACACCGTAGGGACACACCCAAATCAAATAATTAAATGCTTTTATTGGAAGTTTGTGAATTCATTGGTGTTGGTAGTATTACAATAGTTTCAAAAAATATAATTACTCGAAAAAACTAAACAGTAAATGAATATTAGTTTATTGATGATGTTTTAGGTAATGTTATAAAATTCGCTTTCATATATTTTAGATAAATAACTGGGCCATCGTTTTATTACAGTGTCGGTCAATTAAATAAGCAGGTACACAAACTACAAAAGTGGAAGCAGAAAACAAAACTACGAAAACGAATTAAATATATACCCAATCATCGAAGAAAACTGTTGCATGACATAATTATAAAACGATCGCACGATAATTAACAGAGCCACAAATGTTTCACTTATTACGGAAATATTTCTTAATTATTATTAAAAATATAACATATATATTCAGCTTTTCTCCCGTAATGCTATATGTACGATTGTCAACAGATTGGCAATATTTTGAAAAAATCCGCTCCAATGGGACGGACATAATAGATATAGCAGAATAATTTAAATGTATCCTATATGATTCAAGTAATACTATTATATGAGCTAGCCAGAAATCTAATACCAAATACCGATTATTTATTAATCGAGGATTGGATATAACAGAAGTTGAGGATTCTCTTTCAAAATGTTCTCAAATCATTATCATGCAACATTTTACTGAAAAGTTATAAAATAATAAATATAGATTTTATAAAAGATTGATCTGTCTTGCTGACAAAATAAATCTTAACCAAAAATTGTCCCGACCATCGTTAGTTCCTTGTATTTTTTAATAGCCAAGGAAGTAAGTTGTTCAATACTGAAGAATAATTTTCTTTCTAAATTTGAGGTAGGATTTTTTGACAAACAAAAGGGTTCAACAAAAATCGAAAGTTGCATCGAAAAAAAAAACAAAAAAATATATCCTTTTATTACCATAGAAACAGTCTACAGTATTTTGCTATTTAACATTCACATTATTAATCACTTGGTCCTTTACACCCTTGGTTAATGCACAATATACATGTTTTTCACCAAACAAATCATAAAACTATGTATATCACATATAAATTTATATAAGCGTAAGTTCGGCATATTTTTGTTAAGCTCGCGGACGACAGTCAGAATGTCAAAAATCAGTCGAATGAAATTAGTAGAACCGAAAATAGTACTAAAAAACAACTAAAAAAAATCATAAAACTATGTATATCATAACTATATAAGTGTTTTAACTTTTCATTACTCAGTTATTACTCCGATTCCCCAACAAGTTCTCCGGATTATGTAATAGTGATTCCACATACTTAACTAGACTTACAACACTGCGAAATTCCGATACCCTAGGTACTGCCATACCAGGGATTATAATAATGAATTGAACTTGTAGAAAATATTTTGGTATATACTATCACAATAAGAAATAAAATCACATATAAAATAAACTTTTAATGCATAGTATATCAATATATTAAAGAAACATATAAAGCTAATTAAGTTTTACATAACTTAATAAAAATATTGTCTTTGGATATTAGTGAATATTGTAAGTTTTGTCAATTATTGTGGAACCAGAAAACGAAACTACGAAAACGATTTAAATATATACCCAATCATCGAAGAAAACTAATGCATGACATAATTAAAAACGATCGCACGATAATTAACAGAGTTTCGTTCTCTGGTTAAAATTTTGGCGTTTATGTACCTGCTTTTTTAATTGACCTACCCTGTAATAAACCGATGGCCCAGTTATTAATCTAAAATATATTAAAGCGAATTTTATAACATTACCTAAAACAACATCAATAATGCCCGATTTTGTTAATATTAATTTTCATATCATAACATTTTACGTAATTATATTATTAAAATTATATTGTCTTAATTTTATTGTAACAACGTTAAATGTTATTGTAACATCACAAATATTATGTTATCATTAACAGTATATTGCACTATAATTGATTATAACTGACAATTAACTGATTAACTTATTGTGTTTATTATGTATTTATTTTCTTGCAGATTGTTTAAAAAGTATAATCAGTAACTTATATAATTAAGCTATAGACATATTTATGTTTTAATTATTGATATTGAGCTGATGATGAAATTATATCTTGTTTTGATAATAATAATTGGCAACCTAGAGTGGTCTTTCTCTGGCTATAATTACTTATTCCGTGTGCAATTAGACAGTATACAGACGTTGATTATTTAGAGCAGCCGCGAGAGATTTAGGATTTATTAACTGTGCGGATTGTGTATTATTGTTTAGAAGATCAAATAGAATAAATTGTATGAACTGATACCAGAACTGCAAAACATATTCTTTGTTTATAGTGTATTTGAAATGTTGTCAATGTTGATTATTATATTCTTACCTATGTATGTTGTTTTTAAATATTTGCCATTTATTTATTAATTAATTAGTTAACATGAACATTAAGGTTTATATATTTAGTGTGCTATATCACTCTAAATTGTAGAAGTTGAATGCCCATATATTAATTCGTTTATGTTCAGGCACTCACATGTTTACTTTTGTATATTGTATAAATGTATATTATAAGTATATTGAACCCTACCAACACGAGCGGTATCTTAACGCCGTTTTGTTTTGTTAACAATGTTGGGAAAAATTAATATTTATGTTTAATATTCCGTTAATACAATAGGATAGTTCCATGGTGGACGTAGAATGCCGACCACAGCAGATAGTGCGAACCGGGTCATTTTCCATATATATAGAATTCGCATATTGTCACATTTCAGACTTTTCAGAGAAAGTGTGCTTTGAATATTCTGGATTATTCATATTTTATTAAGATGATGAAGAATTAATCATTCTGCAACTTGTATTCTGATCAAATTGTTGATTTGAGATCAAGACAGCGATAAGGATAACAGATATCCTTCTATAAAAGGTCAGACTCTCAAATGTAACTTGTGCGTTAATCGCACTAACAAATGCAACAAGTTATGTTCAATTTCTGAACTTGAGAATTTTATATATATGAGTTTAGTTAATATCAAGTAAAATTATATTAAGGTACATGAATGTGATTTAAGATATATTGTCCGGAATTATAGACGCATTATGCAAGAATATGAGGAGTAATGTTTTGGGTCCTATTGAAACTCCTTTTCTAAGTAATGTAACCACTAATCATCAAAAGTTGCATATACAAATTTGATAGCTGGCAGTTTGTGAATTATAGCATTTTGAGTGAAGCAACCTTTGATATTGTGAAAAAAATGGATAAAAAAGATTTCGCATCTTAATAAAATATTACTTTTTGAAGAGAAAAAATACAGTTGAACCAAAACTTGGCTTGATGCCCAGTTTCCGGATACTGCCCCAGGAAAATCAACCATCAAGGATTGGTAAGCTAAGTTTAAACGTGACGAAATGAGCACCGAAGATGGTGAACGCATTGGACGCCCAAAAGAGGTTGTTACCGACGAAATTATTAAAAAATCCACAAAATGACTGTAAATTGAAAGTAAGTGAAATAGCAGACACTCTAAAGATAGCAACTGAACGTGTGCATCATATCATTCACGAATATTTTGTATGAGAAAGCTCCTTGCAAAGAGGGTGCCGCGTGAGCTCGCTTTTGATCAAAAGCAATGACAAGTTGATTATTCGGAGCAGTGGTTGAAGAACATTAAGCGTAATAAACTCGAGTTTTTGCATCGATTGTGATCGATAATTTATGAAAAATAGCTCATAAACTCATCTTTTCACTCCGAAGTCCAATCGACCTTCATCCGAGTGGACTGCACACGATGAAATCACTCCCAAGCATGGGAAAACGCAACAAACTGCCAAGTGCGTCAGTATTTTGGGATGCGCATGTAATAATTTTCATTGGCTACCTTGAAAAAGGAAGGACCATCAACAGCTACTATTACATAGCATTATTGGACCGTGTGTTTTCTCATCCATTGTATTCTCAAGATCTGGCCCCCAGCAACTATTTTTTAATCTCAAAAGAATGCTTGCTGGGGAGAAATTTTCGTTGAATGAAGAGGTGATCGCCGAAATTGAGGTCTATTTTGAAGCAAAGGACAAATCGTACTACAAAAATGGTATCGTATATATAAAAGTTGGAGGGTCACATTTGGTATCATATTTGGTATATCATCCTTGAAGGGATCTATGTTGAATAAAAAAACTTAATTTTGTCAAAAATATATATTTTTCTATGATAGGCTGGGAACTTTTCAATTGATCTGTTAGTTTGTTCTCCGAAAAATGAAAATGAACTTTCATTTGACGGAAGGCCTTGAGATTTTCCAGAAGCAGATGAGCTTGGAACAGCAACGTTTTTCACTTTATCATAAAAAACGAGAAATTACCTAATATCAAAATCCGTCCCAGTCATTTTGGCAAATTTCACTAACGACTTACTTTCGTCACTACAATGGATACTAAAAGTCAACCTTTAGAATACAGGCATATAAGGGTTACAAAGGCTATTTAACTAAATATGGTACCGAAAAAGTCAGATCTCTTTGCAACGCACTTTACCTGGGCCTCTTTATATCTAAATTCTATTTTTTTTAAATTTAATTTCTTTAAGATATTAGTTATATTTGCTTTAATAGAAATTTGTATTAATTGTGTACCATTATACTGTGTAAGACTATAAATAATGAACAATATAATCATTATAGGTAACGTTATACTAAAAAGGGATGATCACCAAATTTGGATATTAAGATTGAGGGATAATCACATGAAGTTAAGGAATTAAACTAATAACTTTTAATACTGTGTTTATTTAATATTTATATCTATTTGTTGTCATTGCATAAGGGAAGGAAAATGACACAGTTTCAATAGAGGAAACAAAGATAAGTCCTCGGGATCGATTCAATTTATTTCAAATTGAACAGCTAGAATATCAGTTATTTGTAGATCGGCATGTCTCCAAAACCAAACTTGGGACTATTGCGGAGCTATTGAGTCCTAGTAAATCTCTAGTAAAAACTTGGTTTCAAAATTGACGGGCGCACTAAAAGAAGTAGCAAAATTAAAAGCTGTTTCTTTGGTAACTCAGTACACAGCGGACCGATATATAATTATAAGTACAGTTGCAAATCAACGGTACAAGAAGAATTATTGGGTAATACTTGTTTTGTCGCGAATATGCCCCAACGACCAAGCCAATAAAAATAAAATCCATAAATATAAATAATATCCATAACTAATAAAAGCCATAAATATAAACTTGTAAATTCCAATGTATCTAACATTTGTTCTCAATTCCATCATTTGTGAATTTATTTTTTAATGTGTCTGACCGAGTTCATCCAAACCGAAAGTTTTACTAACCATTCCTGTTTCCAGCATGAAGAACAATATATCTGCAATGAATTATTAATAAATGTTATGACTAATAAAACCCATTCGATTGTATTCCAACGTTTACCTTCTTCCATCAGCTTTTGCTGCCATAACACTCCTTTTATTGCTATCTGTCCATGGGTAACCAATTTCATCTAAATACGTAAATTGAAATAATAAGTCATTTTATTATATGCTTTTAAAAATTGTATTCTCTTAAAAGCAATATGCATATGTTCCATTAAACCTCTTAGATACTTTTCAGAATTACAGTTTCCTCTGAAATATTGTATTAAATTATCTTTGTATTGAAAAACTACTCACTGTTTTTATACCTTTCATATATTTAATCTCTGACAGAGCCAACATCAAGCTGATCTTTATTCGCCACCCTCTATGAGGACGGTTTTATTTTCGGTAAATTCAAAATTTTATTTTTCAATATTTGAGATATTGCATTGATCGTGTACATACTAATGTACATTGCAGCTGTAACATGCTAAAATAGTTTCAATAAAAATCGCAACAAATTAATATTTAATAGTAAAAATGTTTACTTCTCTAACGAATTTTACTGGCAAGTGGAGGCCTCCATTATCTCGTTCCTATATAAAGTAACTCATTAAAGACGCAACCAGTTGGGGACGCAACCAGGAATTTCCAATCAGAGTAATAATAACTAGCGTTTTGAATTTTATCAAAACAAGCAAAGCTTTAAAACAACGTTTGCTGGTTTATAATCACTATAGTTTTGAATAATTTTGTATACGTTTGACAATCGCACGAATTTGGTCGGCTAGTTCAACTAGCATAAAATGAGACAGAATACAATGTCTGATTTTAAAATGAATTTACAAATTGCAACAGGTAGGGCATTAAACATATTGGTGATGTGTGTGTAAAACTTCCTTGGATTGACTATATGCACTATTTATTTCTTAATGGCGTCGTATTGAGGGCTGACTCATGGTTTGCTTTTGAAGGAACTGAAACTTTTTGCGTTATATATTCATAGAGTATCTGAGTAGCTTCTATCGATATGTTGTCTTATTCTTGAATCAACACATCTGCCAATTGCTTCATTAATGTTGTATATGGAAATTTACTCCTCACACTCACAATAATGGCTGAGTTAGATTAAGGGCTAGTTATTGTACGGCGAGGGATTTTGATATTCTGATGTTACTCAAACTGAGACTGAGCTTTTTTGGTTGTGACTTTGAAAGCGACATCATATTGGAATATTCCAGTGTTATATGGAAATATATATTCCTGGTAACTTGGTCAGAAATGCGTATAGGAGGAACGTTGCAATAAACATGATTTGGAATATAAACTGAGCAATACATAAGCATCCCCTTATATATCATATATCCCTATATATTTTTGCATTTCCTAAAAAATTCACTATCTTAAGGGCAACATGGTGAAGGTAAATTTTAGGGCGAGAAAATGATATAGGCTCGATAAATATCATCGGTGCATTTTCGCATTTCTTTCCGAATATTGTCAAAAAATGGGTGACCCTGTTTCATATGTGGCATCATTTGGGAAAATTGAGTCTTAATTTGGCTCTCACTGTTTGAGATATATAAGTCACAGTAATATTTAATGATACATTTAGTGTTTTATACAATATCTAGTCCAACATTTAGTGCAGTTGCAATACTTTAAGATATATTTCTAATAAAATTCCCAGCCACTTGATATTTAATAGAATCTATACTAGTCTTTCTGACTCATCTGACTGCTGTGTATGTGGGGTCTTCTATTATCTCGTACCTGTCCGAAGTAACTGATTAGACACGTCCTCTGTTTGTGACATTGATTATATATTGGCTGTGTTATTTCCAAACAAAGTTATCGCAAATATTAAAGAGCGATTAGAAATTGATCAAAACAAGCGCCAAAGAGACGATTTATAACCTCAAATTAGTATAACTAATTTCTAGAAGAAATTGCATATACCGACGAACAGACGAATTTACGTACGAACACCTCGGACAACACTGAATTTAAAAACTGCAGTAGGCGACAAATTCGACCTTTTTATGATGTAATTTCATTATTTCGGAAGGACTATATATTCTTTAAATATAAGAAGCAAATAAGATATATATTATAATTTTACTTTCTACTTACAAATAATATCTTGAAAGACTGAAGATAATATTTTGTTCTCTGAATTTTAAATATAAAATACATTTCACTGAAAATCCCAAGTAATGAAAATATATAAGAAATATAAATAATGAAATAAGTGAATGTAAATACTAGAAATCAGTAATAATACCCAAAAATCTTTCTAATAGCGGAAAGAGAGTTGCATAGATTATAAAATAGGTCAATTGAAAAGCCCCGGCCTACCATAGTAAAGCACGTTTTTTGGCAAAATTAGTTTTCTTTGTTCAACTTAATTCCCTTCAAGGCTGATAGCCTGATTATAGCGACTCTCCAACTTTCCGATACCATTTTTGAAGTACAATATGTCCTTTGCTTCAAAATCGGCATCAGTTTCGGCTATCACCTCTTTATTCTACGAAAATTTCTTCCCAGCGAGCATTCTTTTGAGACATGAGAACAGGATATAGTCACTGGGAGCCAGATTTGGAGAAAACGGTGGATGAAGAAGCAATTCGAAGCCCAATTCATGGATTTTTGTCACAGTTTTCACTGACTTGTGACACAGTACATTGTATTTTTGAAGCAACACTTTGTTTTTCTACAAATGCGACCGTTTTTCAGCGATTTCGTGTTTCAAACGGGCCAATAACGCTATGTAATAGTCTTTGTTGATGGTCCCTCTTTTTCAAGGTAGTTAACGAAAATTATTCCATGAGCATCCCAAAATACAGGCGCCATAACCTTGTCAGCCGCCTGTTGCGTTTTCCCACACTTTGGAGAGGGTTCATCGTTTGTAGTCTACTCGCATGGCTGTCTGAATTAATGGAGCCATGTCTCATCCATTATCACATATCGATGCAAAAACTCGGGTTTATTACTCTTGATCATCTTCAAACAATATTCAGAATCATCAACTCGTCGTTGGTTTTAGTCAAAAGTCAGCTCGAGCGGCAGCCACTTTGCACAGAACTTTCTCATACCCAAATATTTGTGAATTATATGATGTATATATTCAGTTGATATCTTTAGAGTGTCTGCTATTTGATTCAATTTCAATTTACGGTAATTCAAAATCATTTCGTGGTTTTTTTAAATGTTTTCGTCGGTAATAACCTCTTTTGGGCGACCGTTGCGTCGACCGTCTTCACTGCTCATTTCACCACATCTAAACTTAGCATACCAATCCTTGATGGTTGATTTTCCTGGGGCAGTGTCTGGAAACTCAGAAGTTTTTGTTTCAACTGTATTTTTTCCTTCAAAAAGCATTATTTTATCAACACGCGAAATTCCTTTTTATCCATTTTTTTCACAATAACAAAAGTTGCTTCACTCATAATGCTATAATTCAGAAACTAATGATCCGACAGCTGTCAAATTTATACACGCATCTTCTGAGCGTTACGGCTAACTAAAAAACATATGGATTTAATTCTAGTAGCGCCTTCTATGTGTTAGGCCTGGGACTTTTCAATTAACCTTTTAGTAAAGCCTCTATACTTAAATAGGCGAAACGGAGGAAATGCTTTGCGTGGTGCGTTCAATGCTGATTCTGAGACAACTTTTTTGATTGTTTTCTTTGAATTGGCCTACAAGGGCATTTAATTGTGTTATTTCAATAAAGCGATTGTTTGTTTCTTTTTATTTACGACGCCATTTTGGTGTGTCTGACATAAAATATAATTAGCATTATTTTGTCTTAAATAAAATCACTATTATTTGATTATATTTATTTATTATATTTCGACAACTTTGATTATATTTGCTACGAAATGTGTTATGTTTTCAATTAGATTGCATCCATTTTATATCCGCATTTATTATTATTTATTTATATATTTACATCTCTTTATTTTTTATTTATGTACCTAATATATATTCATTATATACTTATACGCGTTATGTTTTATTTTTATTTTAATAAGTCAGTAGAATGTGACGTCAGAGGTTAGTCACGTGACGCGTATGAAATCGTCGAGCAATGGAATGCTCTCCTAATAAAATATTTTCATTACAGGTGCCTCTAATGATAATTTAAACTAAGTAATGAAACTCAGCCAAATGACGTTCTCAGCGCCTTCCTGCTGAGACCACACAAAACAATTCTGAAATTATTTATATTAAGTTATTATTAACCTTGTAAAAAGTGTGGTTCAACACGACGCAAGAGCCGTTTTCTAACGGCTAGAAAAAGTGAAGAGAGAGAGAGAGAGAGAGAGAGAGAGAGAGAGAGAGAGAGAGAGAGGCGCAGATGTGGTATCTTTATAGCAGAAAGCAGCATGGTACCAATCCTTCAGTGTTGCCAACCTTTGAATGTATATGTACAAGTGGTGACCTAAAGGGTCGTAGGGATCGCTACATATCACTTACTTTAATCGCTACACTATTGGTTTACATTGTTTCTTTAGCGAGTTTATTGTTTATTTGCTTTGGAAGCCATTTTCATAGTCCAGTTTCAGAATATATACAGAGGTTTTACTTAAATAGACCTAACCGAGGAAATGTTTTGCGTGGTTCTACCAATTCTAGCTCTGAGATCACTTTTTTGATTGGTTAATTTGAATTGGACTACAAAGGCAAGTATAAATTGGTTCAGGTCTATAACGCTATCGTTTGTTTCAATTTGTTTACGACGCTATATTCGTTCATCTGACATAAAGTACGATTTTTATGTTTTAATTTCAATCACTATTACTTGATTATAAAATATTTTCATTCCTAAAAGTGTTGTATATGCCGTGTATGCAGGCATGAGGAAATAAAAAACCAGACGTTGTTTTCCTTGTAAGAAACAGCCCAACTTAGCTAGATATAAGGATGTCTGTTGGTGTGTGATTTACACTGAGTATTGTTTTTACTTGTTACGTATACAATTATATAGCAGAGTATTTGTGATCATATATATTATCATTTGAAGAAATACAATAAAAGAAATGAAAATATTACCCAAACTTATCACTTAAAATCAAAATGTATCCAAATTGGGTACCATCAATTAAAAACGGTACGGTTGTACGGTACCATCAATTAAAAACATAATTAGATTGAACGGGTTCATTTACTTGAAATAAATGTATATTGGTTAAGATACTTGTAATTAATATTTTGGGTTGAGGCTTCCTAACCCAGATAAGCTTTTCAACAAGGATGTTAGAAAAATATATTAATATACAAAAAAAATAATACAATTTGCAGACTAACAACATGATTTTATATACAACAGATGATCATGCTTGTTTTATTATATTGTTACCTCTTAACTTGTTAATTAATTAATTGTTTTCTTAAAGGATATTCTTAAGCTTCATCTTATCTCCTCGATTTTACCATAATAAAAAGAGTTATTTTGATATATATCACACATTTGAATTTTTTTTTGTTCGACACATTGTAAAGATAAATATAATTTGCCTCAATACATTGTTTTGTTGAACAAGCATATAAAATATTAACAGATACAGACTTTCAGCTGTGCTGCTCTGCTTTCAGTATGAGGGAACATAAACAAATAGACACTTTAACACATAAATTGAATATATAATATTATTCTATGGCCATTTTTATTGTCCCTAATGTAAGGAACAGTGGGCCTGGATTTTAATAACGTTTAGAGATGAATTTACTAGTTTTTTTACAATATATAGTTGGTTTTACAATAAGTAAGGTGAATTCTCTAGGAGGTTTAATGCATCCCGATCACATTCAGTAAAAATATGAAATAAATTTCAATTCCATTAATGCTTCTTAAATATTTATAACTGTATTCGTATCGTGATTAATTGTTTCTCAAATAGAAACCTTAGTTAAATTAATCTCTGATGAAAATAGGTATTTTTAATACTCCTTAGTGTAAAAGTAAATACGTTCGTGTTCAATCTTATAAAAGTATATACATTCGCTCTAAAAGGGCCACATTATTATAAAATATTAATAATAAATTATTTACATTTTGATTATTGACAGTTTGACTTGGATTATTTAAAACGTCCGATTAACTGGAAGAAATTCATTCATTTTAGAAACAGATTTTTTTAATATATTTAGGCTGAGTTGCATTTATGTTTGTATATATTGTTTTAAATATTTAAACTAATTACTAGCTTTGAGGACTATTGACTGAAAACAGTGGAAACAGTCGATAGTCAAAAAAACAAGCGACTATAACTAGTAATTATTATTTTCAGTCAAATGGACGGTTTGACTGCTTCCTTCCGTTCGTGATGTCAGACGAAGATGTACGAATTCTATCGTTTATAAGTCGTGAGAGAGGAAAGGACGGAGATAATTACTAGAGATAATTACCAACAATATGCACAGGAACTTAAACAAAATCTAAAACTAAAAATTTACAATAACCATAAAAATTAAATAAAATTAAATATATACCAAATCATAGAAAAGAACTAATCCATGACATAAATAAAAATGATCGCACGATAATTACCAGAGCCATAAATATTCATTTATTATTGTTATATTTACGGAAATATTTCTTAATCACTATTCAAAAACATGATACACATGTTCAGCTATTCTATCGTGATGCTTTTTCTTCGATTGTTAATAATTTCACAAAATTTTTAAAAAAACTCGCTCCGAGGGGATAGACATTACGAATAAAGCAGAATATTTTAAATATAACTAATACGATTCAAGTAATATCATTTTATGAACTTGCAAAAATCTGATCTTATACTAAATACCAATAAAAACTTGACCAAATACTGATTTTTTTAAATCGAGTGGAGATAGCAGAAGTTGAGGATTCTCTTTCAAAATATTGTCAAATCATACATCATTGGATGCATCATTTTACGGAAAAGTTATAAAATAATAAAAGTAGATTGTGTAAAAATTGATCTGTCTTGCTGATAAAATAAATCTTAAGCAAAAATTGTCCCAACCCTAATTATATTCTTATATTCCATAATAGCCAAGGAAATAAATTGTTCAATACTAAAGAAAAGTTTTCTACCTAAATTTAAGGAAAGAATTTTCGACAGCCAAAAGAGTTCAACAAAAATCGACAGTCGGATCGAAATGGAAAAGCAAAAAGCCTATTATTGCAATAGAAACAGTCTAGTATTTTGCTATTTAGCATTCACATTATTAATCATTTGGTCCTATTACATTAATAATCTTGAAAAATATTATTTCAAAATACTGCTATATTAATATACAATATATTATTATTTACCAAAGAAATAATTTAATATATATATATATATATATATATATATATATATATATATATATATATATATATATATATATATATATATATAAGCAAATTCAGAATGTTCAAAATCAGTCAAATGAAATTAGTAAAACTGAAAATAGTAACTAAAAGTGAAAACACGAATGAAGTAGCCAATAGTAAATAGTAATAAAATCAGTCGGAGCGAAAGTAGCGATTGTAGTAAAAAGTAATTACTAAACAGTCGATAATCAATTTCAGTCCAACGTTCCCAACGCTACTACTTACTATTTATGAATTTTGTTAACACGACTTTTTAAAATACGATTTTTGTGAAGTGTTTTAACTTTTCATTACTCAGCTAGAACGATACCAGAACAAGTTCTCCGGATTATATAATAGTGATTCCACATACTGATCTGCGCTTACAACACTGCGAATCACTGATAACCTAGGAACTGCCGTACCAGGGATTAAAATAATGAATTGAACTTATAGAAAATATTTTGGGATATATTTTCATGACAAGAAATAAAACCACATATAAAATATACTTTAAATGCATATTAAATCAATATATTAAAGAAATGAACAAAGCTAATATAAGTTTTACATAACTTAATAAAAATATTGTCTTTGGATATTAGTGAATATTGTAAGATTTTGTCAATTATTGGCTGTAGCTATTATACGACTTTGTGTCAAATGAATTTTTATGTTAAATGATAGGCTAGGTAGTTTACGTTTTGGTCATAATTAGGAGCGACAGTGTGTTGGTTCCAATATGGTTGACTGTAAACTGGCGTATAAGAATTCATCGGCGCGTTGTAGGCTGCATTAGCATGGGAAGTGATTAACTGCTTCCGTTTTTGCTCTTTGCTGAAAAGCGCCCTCCTATTTTGAAACCAAGTTTTTACTCGGGTTTCGGTAACACCTAATCGCTCCGCAATCTCCTCAATTTTGGTTTTGGAGACATACCTATCTAGATGAAACTCATTTTCTAGCTGCTCTCTTTGACATGAAGTGAATCGGGTCCTGGGAATTTTCTTTGTTTCCTGGATTGGGACTGTGGCGTCTAGAAATAGATAAATTATAAGAAAATAAACTAAAAAGTTAATTATTTTCGTCGCTTACCTTCAGTTGATTTTCCCTCAACGTCATTGTCCACCATATGGTTATCTGCCTTTTTGATTAAAATATTACTAATAATGATTATTTTCTTCATTTTGCAGTATAGCTTATTCTTATCGCACAGACTCTAACACTGAACTGATAGATATTGGGTTTCAATACCATATTTATACTAATACAGTCAACACAGTAGCGACACACCCAATTCAAATAATTAAATGCTTTTATTGTAAGTTTGTGAATTCATTGGTATTGGTAGTATTACAATAGTTTCAAAAAATATAATTACTCGAAAAAACTAAACAGTAAATGAATATTAGTTTATTGATGATGTTTTAGGTAATATTATAAAATTCGCTTTCATATATTTTAGATTAAAAACTGTTCCATCGGTTTATTACAGTGTCGGTCAATTAAATAAGCAGGTACACAAACTACAAAAGTGGAAGCAGAAAACAAAACTACGAAAACGAATTAAATATATACCCAATCATCGAAGAAAACTGTTGCATGACATAATTATAAAACGATCGCACGATAATTAACAGAGCCACAAATGTTTCACTTATTACGGAAATATTTCTTAATTATTATTAAAAATATAACATATATATTCAGCTTTTCTCCCGTAATGCTATATGTACGATTATCAACAGATTGGCAATATTTTGAAAAAATCCGCTCCAGTGGGACGGACATAATAGATATAGCAGAATAATTTAAGTGTATCCTATATGATTCAAGTAATACTATTATATGAGCTAGCCAGAAATCTAATACCAAATACCGATTATTTATTAATTGAGGATTGGATATAACAGAAGTTGAGGATTCCCTTTCAAAATGTTCTCAAATCCAAAGTTATGAAATAATAAAAATAGATTTTATAAAAGATTGATCTGTCTTGCTGACAAAATAAATCATAACCTAAAATTGTCCCGACCATCGTTAGTTCCTTGTATTTTTAATAGCCAAGGAAGTAAGTTGTTCAATACTGAAGAATAATTTTCTTTCTAAATTTTAGGAAGGATTTTTTGACAAACAAAAGGGTTCAAGAAAAATCGAAAGTTGCATCGAAAAAAAAAAACAAAAAAATATGTCCTTTTATTACCATAGAAACAGTCTACAGTATTTTGCTATTTAACATTCACATTATTAATCACTTGGTCCTTTACACCTTTGGTTAATGCACAATATACATGTTTTTCACAAAAAAAATCATAAAACTATGTATATCACATATAAATTTATATAAGCGTAAGTTCGGCATATTTTTGTCAAGCTCGCGGACGACAGTCAGAATGTCAAAAATCAGTCGAATGAAATTAGTAGAACCGAAAATAGTACTAAAAAACAACTAAAAAAAAACTGAAAAAAAATTAAAAACTATGTATATCATAACTATATAAGTATTTTAACTTTTCATTACTCAGTTATTACTCCGATTCCCCAACAAGTTCTCCGGATTATATAATAGTGATTCCACATACTTAACTAGACTTACAACACTGCGAAATTCCGATACCCTAGGTACTGCCATACCAGGGATTATAATAATGAATTGAACTTGTAGAAAATATTTTGGTATATACTATCACAATAAGAAATAAAATCACATATAAAATAAACTTTTAATGCATATTATATCAATATATTAAAGAAACATATAAAGCTAATTAAGTTTTACATAATAAATATAAACAACTTAATAAAAATATTGTCTTTGGATATTAGTGAATATTGTAAGTTTTGTCAATTATTGTGGAACCAGAAAACGAAACTACGAAAACGATTTAAATATATACCCAATCATCGAAGAAAACTAATGCATGACATAATTAAAAACGATCGCACGATAATTAACAGAGTTTCGTTCTCTGGTTCCACTTTTGGCGTTTATGTACCTGCTTTTTTAATTGACCTACCCTGTAATAAACCGATGGCCCAGTTACTAATCTAAAATATATTAAAGCGAATTTTATAACATTACCTAAAACAACATCAATAAACTAATATTTATTTACTGGTTAGTTTTTTTCGAGTTATTACATTTTTTGAAACTATTATAATACTACTAATATAAATGAATTCGCAAACTTCCAATAAAAGCATTTAATTATTTGCATTACTTGGGTCGCTAATGTGTTAACTGTATTAATATAAATATAGTATTGAAACCCAATATCTAGCAGTTCAGTGTTAGAGTCTGTGCGATAAGAATAAGCTATTCTGCAAAATGAAGAAAATAATCATTATTAGTAATATTTTAATCAAAAAGGCAGATAACCATATGGTGGACAATGACGTTGAGGGAAAATCAACTGAAGGTAAGCAACGAAAATAATTAACTTGTATTACTCTGTTTATTTAATATTTATTACTATTAGTTATCATTGCATAAGAAAAGGAAAATTAGCTTATTTTCTTATAATTTATCTATTTCTAGAGGCCACAGTCCCAATCCGGGAAACAAAGGAAATTCCAAGGACCCGATTCACTTCATGTCAAAGACAAGAGCTAGAAAATGAGTTTATTCTAGATATGTATGTCTCCAAAACCAAAATTGAGGAGAGTGCGGAGCGATTAGGTGTTACCGAAACCCGAGTAAAAACTTGGTTTCAAAATAGGAGGGCGCGATTCAGGAAAGAGCAAAAACGGAAGCAGTTAATCACTTCCCATGCTAATGCAGCCTACAACGGACCGATGAATTCTTATACGCCAGTTTACAGTCAACCATATTTAAACCAACACACTGTCGCTCCTAATTATGACCAAAACGTAAACTACCTAGCCTATCATTTAACATAAAAATTCAGTTGACACAAAGTCGGATAATAGCTACAGTCAATAATTGACAAAATCTTACAATATCCACCAATATCCAAAGACATTATTTTTATTAAGTTATGTAAAACTTAATTAGCTTTGTATATTTCTTTAATATATTGATATAATATGCATTGAAAATTTATTTTATATGTGATTTTATTTCTTATTGTGATAGAATATCCCAAAATATTTTCTGCAAGTTCGATTCATTATTATAATCCCTGGTATGGCAGTACCAAGGGTGTCAGAATTTCGCAGTGTTGTAAGTACAGTTCGGTATGTGGAATCACTATTATATACTTCGGAGAGCTTGTTGTGGTATCGGAGTAATAGCTGAGTAATGAAAAGTTAAACACTTCACAAAAATCACATTTTAAAAATTCATGTTAACAAAATTGGTGAGTAGTAGCATTGGGAACTTTCGACTGAAATTGTTTATCGACTGTTTAGAATTACTTTTTAATACAATTTATTATTTGTTTGGTAAATAACAATATATTGTATATAAATATAGCAACATTTTGAAATAATATTTTTCAAGATTATTAATGTAATAGGACCTAATGAATAATAATGTGAATGCCAAATAGCAAAATGCTTTAAATTGTTTCTATGGCAATAATAGGATTTTTTTTTTATTTTTCCTATCGATTCAACTTTCGATTATTGTTGAACAATTTTGGTTGCCGAAAATCCTACCTAATATTTAGAAAGATAATTTTGCTTCAATATTGAACAACTTATTTCGTTGGATATTAAAAAATACAAGGAAATAATGATGGTCGAGACAATATTTGGTTAAGATTTATTTTGTCAACAAGACAGATCAATCGTTTTTAAAATCTGTTTTTGTTATTTTATAACTTTTCAGTAAATTGTTGCATTTAATGATATATGATTTTGGAACATTTTGAAAGAGAAACCTCAATTTCTGCTATATCCGATCCTCAATTTAACAAAAGACAGTATTTGGTATTAGATTTCTGGTTAGCTTATAAAATAATATTACTTGAATGATATTTGTTATATTTAAAATATTTTGCTATATCCTTAATCTCTGTGCCATCGGAGCCAATTTTTTCAAAATATTGCCAAATTATTAACAATCGAACAAATAGCATCAAAGGTGAAAAGCTGAATACATATGTTATATTTTTTAGTAATAATTATAAAATATTTCCGTAAATATATTAATAATAAATGAAACATTTTGTGGCTCTGTTAATTATCGTGCGATCGTTTTTAATTATGTCATGCATTAGTTTTCTTCGATGATTGGGTATATATTTAATTCGTTCTCGTAGTTTCGTTTTCTGGTTCCACTTTTGTCGTTTGTGTACTTGCTTATTTAATTGACCGACCCTGTAATAAACCGACGGCCCAGTTATTAATCTAAAATGTATGAAAGCGAATTTTATAAAATTACCTAAAACAACATCAATAAACTAATATTCATTTACTGTTTAATTCTTTTCGAATTATTATATTTTTTTGAAAGTATTGTAACACAACCAATACCAATGTTCAAGAAAAATCGAAATTTGCATCGAAATAAAAAAGCAAAAAAAATATTTCATATTATTGCCATAGAAACAGTCTAAAGTATTTTGCTAATTAACATTCACACTATTAATCACTTGGTCCTATTACAATAATATTCTTGAAAAATATTTTTCCAAATTGCTGCTATATTAATAACCAATATACATGTTTTTCACTAAAAAAAATCATAAAACTATGTATATCACATATAAATTTATATAAGCGTAAGTTGGCATATTTTTGTCAAGCTCGCGGCTAGGACGACAGTCAGAATGTCAAAAATCAGTCGAATGAAATTAGTAGAACCGAAAATAGCAACTGAAAGTACAGGAATGAATCAACCAATAGTAAATAGTCATAAAATTATTTGGAGCGAAAATAGCGAATGAAACAGTTGATTGTACCAAGAAGTAGTTACTAAACAGTCGATAATCAATTTCAGTCCAACGTTCCGAACGCTACTAGTCACCAATTTTGTTAACATGAATTTTTAAAATGTGATTTTTGTGAAGTGTTTTAACTTTTCATTACTCAGCTATTACTCCGATACCACAACAAGCTCTCCGGATTATATAATAGTGATTCCACATACTGATCTGCACTTACAACACTGCGAATCACTGATAACCTAGGAACTGCCGTACCAGGGATTAAAATAATGAATTGAACTTATAGAAAATATTTTGGGATGTATTTTCATGACAAGAAATAAAACCACATATAAAATATACTTTAAATGCATATTAAATCAATATATTAAAGAAATGTACAAAGCTAATATAAGTTTTACATAACTTAATAAAAATATTGTCTTTGGATATTAGTGAATATTGTAAGATTTTGTCAATTATTGACTGTAGCTATTAACTTTGTGTCAACTGAATTTTTATGTTAAATTATAGGCTAGGTAGTTTACGTTTTGGTCATAATTGGGAGCGACAGTGTGTTGGTTCAAATATGGTTGACTGTAAACTGGCGTATAAGAATTCATTGGCGCGTTGTAGGCTGCATTAGCATGGGAAGTGATTAACTGCTTCCGTTTTTGCTCTTTCCTGAAACGCGCCCTCCTATTTTGAAACCAAGTTTTTACTCGGGTTTCGGTAACACCTAATCGCTCCGCAATCTCCTCAATTTTGGTTTTGGAGACATACATATCAAGAATAAACTCATTTTCTAGCTGCTCTCTTTGACATAAAGTGAATCGGGTCCTGGGAATTTCCTTTGTTTCCTAGATTGGGACTGTGGCGTCTAGAAATAGATAAAATATAAGAAAATAAACTAATTTTCCTTTTCTTACGCAATGATAACTAATAGTAATAAATATTAAATAAACAGAGTAATACAAGTTAATTATTTTCGTTGCTTACCTTCAGTTGATTTTCCCTCAACGTCATTGTCCACCATATGGTTATCTGCCTTTTTGATTAAAATATTACTAATAATGATTATTTTCTTCATTTTGCAGAATAACTTATTCTTATAGCACAGACACCAACACTGAACTGCTAGATATTGGGTTTCAATACTATATTTATATTAATACAGTTAACACAGTAGCGACCCACCTAATGCAAATAATTAAATGCTTTTATTGAAAGTTTGCGAATTCATTGGTTTTGGTAGCATTACAATAGTTTCAAAAAAAATATAATAAATCGAAAAAAATTAAACAGTAAATGAATATTAGTTTATTGATGTTGTTTTAGGTAATGTTATAAAATTCGCTTTGATATATTTTAGATTAATAATTGGGCCATCGATTTATTACAGGGTCGGTCAATTAAAAAAGGAGGTATACAAATGGCAAATGTGGAACCAGAAAACCAAACTACGAAAACGAATTAAATATATACCCAAACATCGAAAAAAATTAATGTATGACATAATTAAAAACGATCGCATGATAATTAACAAAGCTACAAATGTTTCAATTATTATTGATATATTTACGGAAATATTTCTTAATTATTATTAAAAAATATAACATATATATTCAGCTTTTCTCCCGTGATGCTATCTGTTCGATTGTTAACAGATTGGCAATATTTTGAAAAAATCCGCTCCAATGGGACGGACATAATAGATATAGCAGAATAATTTAAATGTAACCTATATGATTCAAGTAATACTATTATATGAGCTAGCCAGAAATCTAATACCAAATACTGATTTTTTTTTAAATTTAGTATTGGATATAGCAGAAGTTGAGGATTCTCTTTCAAAATGTTCCCAAATCAATGTCATGCAACATTCTACTGAAAAGTTATAAAATAATAAAAGTAGATTTTATAAAAGATTGATCTGTCTTGCTGACAAAATAAATCTTAACAAAAATTGTCCCGACCATCATTATTTCCTTGTATTTTTTAATAGCCAAGGAAGTAAGTTGTTCAATACTGAAGAAAAGTTTTCTTTCTAAATATTAGGAAAGATTTTCGACAACCAAAATGGTTCAAGAAAAATCGAAAGTTGCATCGAAATAAAAAAGCAAAAAAAAAAATATCATATTATTGCCATAGAAACAGTCTAAAGTATTTTGCTAATTAACATTCACACTATTAATCACTTGGTCCTATTACAATAATATTCTTGAAAAATATTTTTCCAAATTGCTCCTATATTAATAAACAATATAGATGTTTTTCACAAAAAAAAATCATAAAACTATGTATATCACATATAAATTTATATAAGCGTAAGTTGGCATATTTTTGTCAAGCTCGCGGCTAGGACGACAGTCAGAATGTCAAAAATCAGTCGAATGAAATTAGTAGAACCGAAAATAGCAACTAAAAGTACAGGAATGAATCAACCAATAGTAAATAGTCATAAAATTATTTGGAGCGAAAATAGCGAATGAAACAGTTGATTGTACCAAGAAGTAGTTACTAAACAGTCGATAATCAATTTCTGTCCAACGTTCCGAACGCTACTAGTCACCAATTTTGTTAACATGAATTTTTAAAATGTGATTTTTGTGAAGTGTTTTAACTTTTCATTACTCAGCTATTACTCCGATACCACAACAAGCTCTCCGGATTATATAATAGTGATTCCACATACTGATCTGCACTTACAACACTGCGAATCACTGATAACCTAGGAACTGCCGTACCAGGGATTAAAATAATGAATTGAACTTATAGAAAATATTTTGGGATATATTTTCATGACAAGAAATAAAACCACATATAAAATAAACTTTAAATGCATATTAAATCAATATATTAAAGAAATGTACAAAGCTAATATAAGTTTTACATAACTTAATAAAAATATTGTCTTTGGATATTAGTGAATATTGTAAGTTTTTGTCAATTATTGACTGTAGCTATTATCCGACTTTGTGTCAACTGAATTTCTATGTTAAATGATAGGCTAGGTAGTTTACGTTTTGGTCATAATTAGGAGCGACAGTGTGTTGGTGCAAATATGGTTGACTGTAAACTGGCGTATAAGAATTCATCGGCGCGTTGTAGGCTGATGTTGGTTAATGCATAATATACATGTTTTTCACCAAAAAAATCATAAAACTATGTATATCACATATAAATTTATATAAGCGTAAGTTCGGCATATTTTTGTTAAGCTCGCGGACGGCAGTCAGAATGTCAAAAATCAGTCGAATGAAATTAGAAGAACCGAAAATAGTACTAAAAACAACTAAAAAAAAACTAAAAAAAATCATAAAACTATGTATATCATAACTACATAAGTGTTTTAACTTTTCATTACTCAGTTATTACTCCGATTCCCCAACAAGTTCTCCGGATTATATAATAGTGATTCCACATACTTAACTAGACTTACAACACTGCGAAATTCCGATACCCTAGGTACTGCCATACCAGGGATTATAATAATGAATTGAACTTGTAGAAAATATTTTGGTATATACTATCACAATAAGAAATAAAATCACATATAAAATAAACTTTTAAAGCATATTATATCAATATATTAAAGAAACATATAAAGCTAATTAAGTTTTACATAACTTAATAAAAATATTGTCTTTGGATATTAGTGAATATTGTAAGTTTTGTCAATTATTGATATTGATCTGTCTTGCTGATAAAATAAATCTTAAGCAAAAATTGTCCCAACCCTAATTATATTCTTATATTTCATAATAGCCAAGGAAATAAATTGTTCAATACTAAAGAAAAGTTTTCTACCTACATTTAAGGAAAGAATTTTCGACAGCCAAAAGAGTTCAACGAAAATCGACAGTCGGATCGAAATGGAAAAGCAAAAAGCCTATTATTGCAATAGAAACAGTCTAGTATTTTGCTATTTAGCATTCACATTATTAATCATTTGGTCCTATTACACTAATAATCTTGAAAAATATTATTTCAAAATACTGCTATATTAATATACAATATATTGTTATTTACCAAAGAAATAATTTAATATATAAGCAAATTCAGAATGTTCAAAATCAATCAAATGAAATTAGTAAAACCGAAAATAGTAACTAAAAGTGAAAACACGAATGAAGTAGCCAATAGTAAATAGTAATAAAATCAGTCGGAGCGAAAGTAGCGATTGAAACAGTCGATTGTAGTAAAAAGTAATTACTAAACAGTCGATAATCAATTTCAGTCCAACGTTCCCAAAGCTACTACTTACTATTTATGAATTTTGTTAACACGACTTTTTAAAATATGATTTTTGTGAAGTGTTTTAACTTTTCATTACTCAGCTAGAACTCCGATACCAGAACAAGTTCTCCGGATTATATAATAGTGATTCCACATACTGATCTGCGCTTACAACACTGCGAATCACTGATAACCTAGGAACTGCCGTACCAGGGATTAAAATAATGAATTGAACTTATAGAAAATATTTTGGGATATATTGCATGACAAGAAATAAAACCACATATAAAATATACTTTATAAGCATATTAAATCAATATATTAAAGAAATGTACAAAGCTAATATAAGTTTTACATAACTTAATAAAAATATTGTCTTTGGATATTAGTGAATATTGTAAGATATTGTCAATTATTGACTGTAGCTATTATCCGACTTTGTGTCAACTGAATTTCTATGTTAAATGATAGGCTAGGTAGTTTACGTTTTGGTCATAATTAGGAGCGACAGTGTGTTGGTTCAAATATGGTTGACTGTAAACTGGCGTATAAGAATTCATCGGCGCATTGTAGGCTGCATTAGCATGGGAAGTGATTAACTGCTTCCGTTTTTGCTCTTTCCTGAAACGCGCCCTCCTATTTTGAAACCAAGTTTTTACTCGGGTTTCGGTAACACCTAATCGCTCCGCAATCTCCTCAATTTTGGTTTTGGAGACATACATATCTAGAATAAACTCATTTTCTAGCTGCTCTCTTTGACATGAAGTGAATCGGGTCCTGGGAATTTCCTTTGTTTCCTGGATTGGGACTGTGGCGTCTAGAAATAGATAAATTATAAGAAAATAAACTAATTTTCCTTTTCTTATGCAATGATAACTAATAGTAATAAATATTAAATAAACAGAGTAATACAAGTTAATTATTTTCGTTGCTTACCTTCAGTTGATTTTCCCTCAACGTCATTGTCCACCATATGGTTATCTGCCTTTTTGATTAAAATATTACTAATAATGATTATTTTCTTCATTTTGCAGAATAGCTTGTTCTTATCGCACAGACTCTAACACTGAACTGATAGATATTGGGTTTCAATACCATATTTATACTAATACAGTCAACACAGTAGGGACACACCCAATTCAAATAATTAAATGCTTTTATTGGAAGTTTGTGAATTCATTGGTATTGGTAGTATTACAATAGTTTCAAAAAATATAATTACTCGAAAAAACTAAACAGTAAATGAATATTAGTTTTATTATGTTGTTTTAGGTAATGTTATAAAATTCGCTTTCATATATTTTAGATTAAAAACTGGGCCATCGGTTTATTACAGTGTCGGTCAATTAAATAAGCAGGTACACAAACTACAAAAGTGGAACCAGAAAACGAAACTACGAAAACGAATTAAATATATACCCAATCATCGAAGAAAACTAATGCATGACATAATTAAAAACGATCGCACGATAATTAACAGAGCCACAAATGTTTCACTTATTACTGATATATTTACGGAAATATTTCTTAATTATTATTAAAAATATGTCATATATATTCAGCTTTTCTCCCGAACAGATTGGCAATATTTTGAAAAAATCCGCTCCAATGGGACGGACATAATAGATATAGCAGAATAATTTAAATGTAACCTATATGATTCAAGTAATACTATTATATGAGCTAGCCAGAAATCTAATACCAAATATTGATTTTTTTTTAAATTTAGTATTGGATATAGCAGAAGTTGAGGATTCTCTTTCAAAATGTTTCCAAATCAATGTCATGCAACATTCTACTAAAAAGTTATAAAATAATAAAAATAGATTTTATAAAAGATTGATCTGTCTTGCTCACAAAATAAATCTTAACAGAATTTGTCCCGACCATCATTATTTCCTTGTATTTTTTAATAGCCAAGGAAGTAAGTTGTTCAATACTGAAGAAAAGTTTTCTTTCTAAATATTAGGAAAGATTTTCGACAGCCAAAATGGTTCAAGAAAAATCTAAAGTTGCATCGAAATAAAAAAGCAAAAAAAATATATCATATTATTGCCATAGAAACAGTCTAAAGTATTTTGCTAATTAACATTCACACTATTAATCACTTGGTCCTATTACAATTATATTCTTGAAAAATATTTTTCCAAATTGCTGCTATATTAATAACCAATATACATGTTTTTCACAAAAAAAAATCATAAAACTATGTATATCACATATAAATTTATATAAGCGTAAGTTGGCATATTTTTGTCAAGCTCGCGGCTAGGACGACAGTCAGAATGTCAAAAATCAGTCGAATGAAATTAGTAGAACCGAAAATAGCAACTAAAAGAACACGAATGAATCAGCCAATAGTAAATAGTCATACAATTATTTGGAGCGAAAATAGCGAATGAAACAGTTGATTGTACCAAGAAATAGTTACTAAACAGTCGATAATCAATTTCAGTCCAATGTTCCCAACGCTACTAGTCACCAATTTTGTTAACATGAATTTTTAAAATGTGATTTTTGTGAAGTGTTTTAACTTTTCATTACTCAGCTATTACTCCGATACCACAACAAGCTCTCCGGATTATATAATAGTGATTCTACATACTGAACTGTACTTACAACACTGCGAAATTCTGATACCCTAGGTACTGCCATACCAGGTATTATAATAATGAATTGAACTTGCAGAAAATATTATGGGATATACTATCAAAATAATAAATAAAATGACATATAATATAAACTTTTAATGCATATTATATCAATATATTAACAACACAATAACACGACTTTTTAAAATATGATTTTTGTGAAGTGTTTTAACTTTTCATTACTCAGCTAGAACTCCGATACCAGAACAAGTTTTCCGGATTATATAATAGTGATTCCACATACTGATCTGCACTTACAATACTGCGAATCACTGATAACCTAGGAACTGCCGTACCAGGGATTAAAATAATGAATTGAACTTATAGAAAATATTTTGGGATATATTTTCATGACAAGAAATAAAACCACATATAAAATAAACTTTAAATTCATATTAAATCAATATATTAAAGAAATGTACAAAGCTAATATAAGTTTTACATAACTTAATAAAAATATTATCTTTGGATATTAGTGAATATTGTAAGTTATTGTCAATTATTGACTGTAGCTATTATCCGACTTTGTGCCAACTGAATTTTTATGTTAAATGATACGCTAGGTAGTTTACGTTTTGGTCATAATTAGGAGCGATAGTGTGTTGGTTCAAATATGGTTGACTGTAAACTGGCGTATAAGAATTCATCGGCGCGTTGTAGGCTACATTAGCATGGGAAGTGATTAACTGCTTCCGTTTTTGCTCTTTCCTGAAACGCGCCCTCCTATTTTGAAACCAAGTTTTTACTCGGGTTTCGGTAACGCCTAATCGCTCCGCAATCTCCTCAATTTTGGTTTTGGACACATACATATCTAGAATAAACTCATTTTCCAGCTGTTCTCTTTGACATGAAGTGAATCGGGTCCTGGGAATTTCCTTTCTTTCCCGGATTGGAACTGTGGCTTCTAGAAATAGAAAAATTATAAGAAAATAAGCTAATTTTCCTTTTCTTATGCAATGATAACTAATAGTTATAAATATTAAATAAACAGAGTAATACAAGTTAATTATTTTCGTTGCTTACCTTCAGTTGATTTTCCCTCAACGTCATTGTCCACCATATGGTTATCTGCCTTTTTGATTAAAATATTACTAATAATGATTATTTTCTTCATTTTGCAGAATAGCTTATTCTTATCGCACAGATTCTAACACTGAACTGCTAGATATTGGGATTCAATACCATACTTATACTAATACAGTCAACACAGTAGCGACACACCCAATTCAAATAATTAAATGATTTTATTGGAAGTTTGTGAATTCATTGGTATTGGTAGTATTACAATAGTTTTAAAAAAATATAATAATTCGAAAAGAATTAAACAGTAAATGAATATTAGTTTATTGATGTTGTTTTAGGTAATGTTATAAAATTCGCTTTAATATATTTTAGATTAATAACTGGGCCATCTGTTTATTACAGGGTAAGTCAATTAAAAAAGCAGGTACATAAACGCCAAAAGTGGAACCAGCAAACGAAACTACGAAAACGAATTAAATATAAACCCAATCATCGGAAAAACTAATGCATGACATAATTAAAAACGATCACACGATAATTAACAGAGCTACAAATGTTTCAATTATTAGTGATATATTTACGGAAATATTTCTTAATTATTATTAAAAAATATAACATATATATTCAGTTTTTCTCCCGTGGTGCTATCTGTTCCATTGTCAACAGATTGGCAATATTTTGAAAAAATTCGCTGCAATGGGACGGACATAATAGATATAGCAGAATATTTTAAATGTAACTACTATGATTCAAGTAATACTATTATATGAGCTAGCCATTAATCTAATACCAAATACTGTTTTTTTTTAAATTTAGTATTGGATATAGCAGAAGTTGAGGATTCTCTTTCAAAATGTTTCCAAATCATTGTCATGCAACATTTTACTGAAAAGTTATAAAATAATAAAAATAGATTTTATAAAAGATTGATTCGGTCTTGCTGACAAAATAAATCTAAAAAAAAAAGTTCATATAACAAAATAGACATGTAAATTTTATATATAACGTATGATATTTATACTATATATATATATATATATATATATATATATATATATATATATATATATATATATATATATATATATATAAAAATAGGAAGCATTGGTGTTTATATATAATGTTTATATATTCCATTATTCTTCCGTTTCTTTATCTTGATCGTCTCTCGGATCGAAGACGAGAGCATTCTAATTGGCAGTTCTCTGTCGGATTAACTACTAGCTCCACGCTCGATTGTATATCACTAGCAGGTGAAGATGGCGACGAATCTTCCTGGACATTTTTCAGTGTTTCGTTAGTGCTTTTGAGAGTATTGTTCCTATGGCGCTTGCGTTTGTTGTAGAACTATGCGTTAACTTGATACTCATTCAACCCAAGGGGCCTAGCAATATCGACACGTCGACTCAAACTCAACTCAAACACTTTTTCCAATTCTGATATCTGGTATGAACTATATACTCTTTTATTCCCTCTCGGTTTGTTGATCTTTGTTTGGTTTGTAGGTGGGGTCGGATCTACGAAAAAATTAGAATATGAAATAAGTTAAAAAAAATTTTAAAACGCACAGTAAAAATCGCCTTATTAAGTCAAACATCAATTAAGCGTTACGAAATATTTACATCACATAACGTTGGACTACGTTCGACTAATATAATTATATTATGTTACTAGATGCTACATATCCAATAAATATATTGTTAGCAAATATTAATAGATGGAAATCTCTATCTTAAACCCGATTAAGTTCCGTTGTATTAAATCTATTGTTTAATTGACTACTAATAACCACTGTGAAGCACCCATTGAACACAAGTCAGTCCCCAAATTCATTCATTCCCAGAAACATGCATGCTTATGTAAATGAAGGGTGTAAAAAATGCCCGATTCTGTTAATACTAATTTTCATATCATAACATTTTACGTAATTATATTATTAAAATTATATTGTTTTAATTTTATTGTAACAACGTTAAACGTTATTGTAACATCACAAATATTATGTTATCATTAACAGTATATTGCACTATAATTGATTATAACTGACAATTAACTGATTAACTTATTGTGTTTATTATGTATTTATTTTCTTGCAGATTGTTTAAAAAGTATAATCAGTAACTTATATAATTAAGCTATAGACATATTTATGTTTTAATCATTGATATGAGGTGAGGATGAAGTTATATTTTGTTTTGATAATAATAATTGGCAACCTAGAGTGGTCTTACTCTGGTTATAATTACTTATTCTGTGTGCAATTAAACAGTATACAGACGTTGAATATTTAGAGAAGCCGCGAGAGATTTATGATTTATTAATTGTGCGGATTTTGTATTATTGTCTAGAAGATCAAATAGAATAAATTGTATGAACTGATACCAGAACTGCAAAACATATTCTTTGTAATAGTGTATTTGAAATGTTGTCAATGCTGATTATTATATTCTTACCTATGTATGTTGTTCTTAAATATTTGCCATTTATTTATTAATTAATTAGTTAACATGAACATTAATGTTTATATATTTAGTGTGCTATATCTCTCTAAATTGTAGAAGTTGAATGCCCATATATTAATTCGTTTATGTTCAGGCACTCACATGTTTACTTTTGTTTTGTTTTGAAAGTATATTGAACCCTATCAACACGAGCGGTATGTAAACGCCGTTTTGTTTTGTTAACAATGTTGGGAAAAATTAATATTTATGTTTAATATTCCGTTAGTACAATAGGATAATTCCATGGTGGACGTAGAATGCCGACAACAGCCGATAGTGCGAACCAGGTCATTTTTCCATATGTATAGAATTCGCATACTGTCACATTTCAGACTTTTCAGAGAAAGTGTGTTTTGAATATTCTGGATTATTCATATTTTATTAAGATGATGAAGAATTAATCATTCTGCAAATTGTATTGGTTCGCTTTGATTGTTATAGTAGATAAGGAACTGTAAATAAATATAATAATATAAATATTAATGTATACAATTGTTTTTATCTACAACGGAATTATTTCTGATCAAATTGTTCATTAGGAATCAAGACAGCGATAAGGATAACAGATATCCTACTATAAAAGGTCAGACTCTCAAATGTAACTTGTGCGTTAATCGCACTAACAAATGCAACAAGTTATGTTCAATTTCTGAACTTGAGAATTTTATATATATGAATTTAGTTAATATCAAGTAAAATTATATTAAGGTACATGAATGTGATTTAAGATATAATGTCCGGAATTGTAGACGCATTATGCAAGTATATGAGGAGTAATGTTTGATGTCCTATTGAAACTCCTCTTCTAAGTAATGTAACCACTAATCATCAAAAGTTGCATATACAAATTTGATAGGCAGTTTGTGAATTATAGCATTTTGAGTGAAGCAACCTTTGATA
Source organism: Rhynchophorus ferrugineus (assembly GCF_030347505.1). Taxonomy (NCBI): domain Eukaryota; kingdom Metazoa; phylum Arthropoda; class Insecta; order Coleoptera; family Curculionidae; genus Rhynchophorus; species Rhynchophorus ferrugineus. The sequence goes on along the minus strand of NW_027472580.1, from coordinate 78,690,979 downwards.
TTGTTAAAATAATGGATAGAAAAGATTTCGCGTCTTAATAAAATATTACTTTTTGAAGAGAAAAAATACAGTTGAACCAAAACTTGGCTTGGATACTGCCCCAGGAAAATCAACCATCAAGGATTGGTAAGCTAAGTTTAAACGTGACGAAATGAGCACCGAAGACGGTGAACGCATTGGACGCCCAAAAGAGGTTGTTACCGACGAAAATATTAAAAAATCCAGAAGGACTGTAAATTGAAACTGAGTGAAATAACAGACACTCTAAAAATAGCAACAGAACGTGTGTATCATATCATTCACGAATATTTTGTATGAGAAAGCTCCTTGCAAAGTGGGTGCCGCGTGAGCTCGCTTTTGATCAAAAGCAACGACAAGTTGATTATTCGGAGCAGTGTTTGAAGAACATTAAGCGTAATAAACCCGAGTTTTTGCATCGATTGTGATCGATAATTTATGAAAAATAGCTCATAAACTCATCTTTTCACTCCGAAGTCCAACGAACCTTCATCCGAGTGGACTGCACACGATGAAATCGCTCCCAAGCATGGGAAAACGCAACAAACTGCCAAGTGCGTTAGTATTTTGGGATGCGCATGTAATAATTTTCATTGACTACCTTGAAAAAGGAAGGACCATCAACAGCGACTATTACATAGCGTTATTGGACCGTATGTTTTCTTATCCATTGTATTCTCAAGATCTGGCCTCCAGCAACTATTTTTTGATCTCAAAAGAATGCTTGCTGGGGAAAAATTTTCGTTGAATGAAGAGGTGATCGCTGAAATTGAGGTCTATTTTGAAGCAAAGGACAAATCGTACTACAAAAATGGTATCGTATATATAAAAGTTGGAGGGTCACTATATTTGGTATATCATCCTTGAAGGGATCTATGTTGAATAAAAAAACTTAATTTTGTCAAAAATATATGTTTTTCTATGGTAGGCTGGAGACTTTTCAATTGATCTGTTAGTTGGTTTTCCGAAAAATGAAAATGAACTTTCATTTGACGGAAGGCCTTGAGATTTTCCAGAAGCAGATGAGCTTGGAACAGCAACGTTTTTCACTTTATCATAAAAAACGAGAAATTACCTAATATCGAAATCCGTCCCAGTCATTTTGGCAAATTTCACTAACGACTTACACTTTCGTCACTACAATGGATACTAAGAGTCAACCTTTAGAATACAGGCATATAAGGGTTACAAAGGGTATTTAACTAAATATGGTACCGAAAAAGTCAGATCTCTTTGCAACGCACTTTACCTGGGCCTCTTTATATCTAAATTCTATTTTTTTTTAAATTTAATTTCTTTAAGATATTGGTTATATTTGCTTTAATAGAAATTTGTATTAAATGTGTACCATTATACTGTGTAAGACTATATTAAATATTGAAACCCAATATCCTTTACTTAAGTGTTGGTATCTATGTTAAAAGGAGAGGATATTCTAAATAATGAACAATATAATCATTATAAGTAACGTTTTACTAAAAAGGGATGATCACCAAATTTTGGATATTAAAATTGAGGGATAATCACATGAAGTTAAGGAACCAAACTAATAACTTTTAATACTGTGTTTATTTAATATTTATATCTATTTGTTGTCATTGCATAAGGGAAGGAAAATGACACAGTTTCAATAGAGGAAACAAAAATAAGTCCTCGGGATCGATTCAATTTATTTCAAATTGAACAGCTAGAATATCAGTTATTTGTAGATCGGCATGTCTCCAAAACCAAACTTGCGACTATTGCGGAGCTATTGAGTCCTAGTAAATCTCTAGTAAAAACTTGGTTTCAAAATTGACGGGCGCACTAAAAGAAGTAGCAAAATTAAAAGCTGTTAGTTTCTTTGGTAACACAGTACACAGCGGACCGATATATAATTATAAGTACAGTTGCAAATCAACGGTACAAGAAGAATTATTGGGTAATACTTGTTTTGTCGCGAATATGCCCCAACGACCAAGCCAATAAAAATAAAATCCATAAATATAAATAATATCCATAACTAATAAAAGCCATAAATATAAGCTTGTAAATTCCAATGTATCTAACATTTGTTCACAATTCCATCATTTGTCAATTTATTTTTTAATGTGTCTGACCGAGTTCATCCAAACCGAAGGTTTTACTAACCATTCCTGTTTCCAGCATGAAGAACAATATATCTGCAATGAATTATTAATAAATGTTATGACTAATAAAACCCATTCGATTGTATTCCAAGGTTTACCTTCTTCCATCAGCTTTTGCTGCCATAACACTCTTTTTATTGCTATCTGTCCATGAGTAACCAATTTCATCTAAATACGTAAATTGAAATAATAAGTCATTTTATTATATGCTTTTAAAAATTGTATTCTCTTACAAGCAATATGCATATGTTCCATTAAACCTCTTAGATACTTTTCAGAATTACAGTTTCCTCTGAAATATTGTATTAAATTATCTTTGTATTGAAAAACTACTCACTGTTTTTATACCTTTCATATATTTAATCTCTGACAGAGCCAACATCAAGCTGATCTTTATTCGCCACCCTCTATGAGGACGGTTTTATTTTCGGTAAATTCAAAATTTTATTTTTCAATATTTGAGATATTGCATTGATCGTGTACATACTAATGTACATTGCAGCTGTAACATGCTAAAATAGTTTCAATAAAAATCGCAACAAATTAATATTTAATAGTAAAAATGTTTACTTCTCTAACGAATTTTACTGGCAAGTGGAGGCCTCCATTATCTCGTTCCTATATAAAGTAACTCATTAAAGACGCAACCAGTTGGGGACGCAACCAGGAATTTCCAATCAGAGTAATAATAACTAGCGTTTTGAATTTTATCAAAACAAGCAAAGCTTTAAAACAACGTTTGCTGGTTTATAATCACTATAGTTTTGAATAATTTTGTATACGTTTGACAATCGCACGAATTTGGTCGGCTAGTTCAACTAGCATAAAATGAGACAGAATACAATGTCTGATTTTAAAATGAATTTACAAATTGCAACAGGTAGGGCATTAAACATATTGGTGATGTGTGTGTAAAACTTCCTTGGATTGACTATATGCACTATTTATTTCTTAATGGCGTCGTATTGAGGGCTGACTCATGGTTTGCTTTTGAAAGAACTGAAACTTTTTGCGTTATATATTCATAGAGTATCTGAGTAGCTTCTATCGATATGTTGTCTTATTCTTGAATCAACACATCTGCCAATTGCTTCATTAATGTTGTATATGGAAATTTACTCCTCACACTCACAATAATGGCTGAGTTAGATTAAGGGCTAGTTATTGTACGGCAAGGGATTTTGATATTCTGATGTTACTCAAACTGAGACTGAGCTTTTTTGGTTGTGACTTTGAAAGCGACATCATATTGGAATATTCCAGTGTTATATGGAAATATATATTCCTGGTAACTTGGTCAGAAATGCGTATAGGAGGAACGTTGCAATAAACATGATTTGGAATATAAACTGAGCAATACATAAGCATCCCCTTATATATCATATATCCCTATATATTTTTGCATTTCCTAAAAAATTCACTATCTTAAGGGCAATATGGTGAAGGTAAATTTTAGGGCGAGAAAATGATATAGGCTCGATAAATATCATCGGTGCATTTTCGCATTTCTTTCCGAATATTGTCAAAAAATGGGTGACCCTGTTTCATATGTGGCATCATTTGGGAAAATTGAGCCTTAATTTGGCTCTCACTGTTTGAGATATATAAGTCACAGTAATATTTAATGATACATTTAGTGTTTTATACAATATCTAGTCCAACATTTAGTGCAGTTGCAATACTTTAAGATATATTTCTAATAAAATTCCCAGCCACTTGATATTTAATAGAATCTATACTAGTCTTTCTAACTCATCTGACTGCTGTGTATGTGGGGTCTTCTATTATCTTGTACCTGTCCGAAGTAACTGATTAGACACGTCCTCTGTTTGTGACATTGATTATATATTGGCTGTGTTATTTCCAAACAAAGTTATCGCAGATATTAAAGAGCGATTAGAAATTGATCAAAACAAGCGCCAAAGAGACGATTTATAACCTCAAATTAGTATAACTAATTTCTAGAAGAAATTGCAGATACCGACGAACAGACGAATTTACGTACGAACACCTCGGACAACACTGAATTTAAAAACTGCAGTAGGCGACAAATTCGACCTTTTTATGATGTAATTTCACTATTTCGGAAGGACTATATATTCTTTAAATATAAGAAGCAAATAAGATATATATTATAATTTTACTTTCTACTTACAAATAATATCTTGAAAGACTGAAGATAATATTTTGTTCTCTGAATTTTAAATATAAAATACATTTCACTGAAAATCCCAAGTAATGAAAATATATAAGAAATATAAATAATGAAATAAGTGAATGTAAATACTAGAAATCAGTAATATACCCAAAAATCTTTCTAATAGCGGAAAGAGAGTTGCATAGATTATAAAATAGTCAATTGAAAAGCCCCGGCCTCCCATAGTAAAGCACGTTTTTTGGCAAAATTAGTTTTCTTTGTTCAACTTAATTCCCTTCAAGGCTGATAGCCTGATTATAGCGACTCTCCAACTTTCCGATACCATTTTTGAAGTACAATATGTCCTTTGCTTCAAAATCGGCATCAGTTTCGGCTATCACCTCTTTATTCTACGAAAACTTCTTCCCAGCGAGCATTCTTTTGAGACATGAGAACAGGATATAGTCACTGGGAGCCAGATTTGGAGAAAACGGTGGATGAAGAAGCAATTCGAAGCCCAATTCATGGATTTTTGTCACAGTTTTCACTGACTTGTGACACAGTACATTGTGTTTTTGAAGCAGCACTTTGTTTTTCTACAAATGCGACCGTTTTTCAGCGATTTCGTGTTTCAAACGGGCCAATAACGCTATGTAATAGTCTTTGTTGATGGTCCCTCTTTTTCAAGGTAGTTAACGAAAATTATTCCATGAGCATCCCAAAATACAGGCGCCATAACCTTGTCAGCCGCCTGTTGCGTTTTCCCACACTTTGGAGAGGGTTCATCGTTTGTAGTCCACTCGCATGGCTGTCTGAATTAATGGAGCCATGTCTCATCCATTATCACATATCGATGCAAAAACTCGGGTTTATTACTCTTGATCATCTTCAAACAATATTCAGAATCATCAACTCGTCGTTGGTTTTAGTCAAAAGTCAGCTCGAGCGGCACCCACTTTGCACAGAGCTTTCTCATACCCAAATATTTGTGAATTATATGATGTATATATTCAGTTGATATCTTTAGAGTGTCTGCTATTTGATTCAATTTCAATTTACGGTAATTCAAAATCATTTCGTGGTTTTTTTAAATGTTTTCGTCGGTAATAACCTCTTTTGGGCGACCGTTGCGTCGACCGTCTTCACTGCTCATTTCACCACATCTAAACTTAGCATACCAATCCTTGATGGTTGATTTTCCTGGGGCAGTGTCTGGAAACTCAGAAGTTTTTGTTTCAACTGTATTTTTTCCTTCAAAAAGCATTATTTTATCAACACGCGAAATTCCTTTTTATCCATTTTTTTCACAATAACAAAAGTTGTTTCACTCATAATGCTATAATTCAGAAACTAATGATCCGACAGCTGTCAAATTTATACACGCATCTTCTGAGCGTTACGGCTAACTAAAAAACATATGGATTTAATTCTAGTAGCGCCTTCTATGTGTTAGGCCTGGGACTTTTCAATTAACCTTTTAGTAAAGCCTCTATACTTAAATAGGCGAAACGGAGGAAATGCTTTGCGTGGTGCGTTCAATGCTGATTCTGAGACAACTTTTTTGATTGTTTTCTTTGAATTGGCCTACAAGGGCATTTAATTGTGTTATTTCAATAAAGCGATTGTTTGTTTCTTTTTATTTACGACGCCATTTTGGTGTGTCTGACATAAAATATAATTAGCATTATTTTGTCTTAAATAAAATCACTATTATTTGATTATATTTATTTATTATATTTCGACAACTTTGATTATATTTGCTACGAAATGTGTTAGGTTTTAAATTAGATTGCATCCATTTTTATATCCGCATTTATTTATTATTTATTTATATATTTATATCTCATTATTTTTTATTTATGTACCTAATATATATTCATTATATACTTATACGCGTTATGTTTTATTTTTATTTTAATAAGTCAGTAGAATGTGACGTCAGAGGTTAGTCACGTGACGCGTATGAAATCGTCGAGCAATGGAATGCTCTCCTAATAAAATATTTTCATTACAGGTGCCTGTAATGATAATTTAAACTAAGTAATGAAACTCAGCCAAATGACGTTCTCAGCGCCTTCCTGCTGAGACCACACAAAACAATTCTGAAATTATTTGTATTAAGTTATTATTAACCTTGTAAAAAGTGTGGTTCAACACGACGCAAGAGCAGTTTTCTAACGGCTAGAAAAAGTGAAGAGAGAGAGAGAGAGAGAGAGAGAGAGAGAGAGAGGCGCAGATGTGGTATCTTTATAGCAGAAAGCAGCATGGTACCAATCCTTCAGTGTTGCCAACCTTTGAATGTATATGTACAAGTGGTGACCTAAAGGGTCGTAGGGATCGCTACATATCACTTACTTTAATCGCTACACTATTGGTTTACATTGTTTCTTTAGCGAGTTTATTGTTTATTTGCTTTGGAAGCCATTTTCATAGTCCAGTTTCAGAATATATACAGAGGTTTTACATAAATAGACCTAACCGAGGAAATGTTTTGCGTGGTTCTACCAATTCTAGCTCTGAGATCACTTTTTTGATTGGTTAATTTGAATTGGACTACAAAGGCAAGTATAAATTGGTTCAGGTCTATAACGCTATCGTTTGTTTCAATTTGTTTACGACGCTATATTCGTTCATCTGATATAAAGTACGATTTTTATGTTTTAATTTCAATCACTATTACTTGATTATAAAATATTTTCATTCCTAAAAGTGTTGTATATGCCGTGTATGCAGGCATGAGGAAATAAAAAACCAGACGTTGTTTTCCTTGTAAGAAACAGCCCAACTTAGCTAGATATAAGGATGTCTGTTGGTGTGTGATTTACACTGAGTATTGTTTTTACTTGTTACGTATACAATTATATAGCAGAGTATTTGTGATCATATATATTATCATTTGAAGAAATACAATAAAAGAAATGAAAATATTACCCAAACTTATCACTTAAAATCAAAATGTATCCAAATTGGGTACCATCAATTAAAAACGGTACGGTTGTACGGTACCATCAATTAAAAACATAATTAGATTGAACGGGTTCATTTACTTGAAATAAATGTATATTGGTTAAGATACTTGTAATTAATATTTTGGGTTGAGGCTTCCTAACCCAGATAAGCTTTTCAACAAGGATGTTAGAAAAATATATTAATATACAAAAAAAAAATACAATTTGCAGTCTAACAACATGATTTTATATACAACAGATGATCATGCTTGTTTTATTATATTGTTACCTCTTAACTTGTTAATTAATTAATTGTTTTCTTAAAGGATATTCTTAAGCTTCATCTTATCTCCTCGAATTTACCATAATATAAAGAGTTATTTTGATATATATCACACATTTGAATTTTTTTTTGTTCAACACATTGTAAATATAAATATAATTTGAATCAATACATTGTTTTGTTGAACAAGCATATAAAATATTAACAGATACAGACTTCCAGCTGTGCTGCTCTGCTTTCAGTATGAGGGAACAAAAACAAATAGACACTTTAACACATAAATTGAATATATAATATTATTCTATGGCCATTTTTATTGTCCCTAATGTAAGGAACAGTGGGCCTGGATTTTAATAACGTTTAGAGATGAATTTATTAGTTTTTTTACAATATATAGTTGGTTTTACAATAAGTAAGGTGAATTCTCTAGGAGGTTTAATGCATCCCGATCACATTCAGTAAAAATATGAAATAAATTTCAATTCCATTAATGCTTCTTAAATATTTATAACTGTATTCGTATCGTGATTAATTGTTTCTCAAATAGAAACCTTAGTTAAATTAATCTCTGATGAAAATAGGTATTTTTAATACTCCTTAGTATAAAAGTAAATACGTTCGTGTTCAATCTTAACTGGAAGAAATTCATTCATTTTAGAAACAGATTTTTTTTATATATTTAGGCTGAGTTGCATTTATGTTTGTATATATTGTTTTAAATATTTAAACTAATTACTAGCTTTGAGGACTATTGACTGAAAACAGTCGAAACAGTCGATAGTCAAAAAAACAAGCGACTATAACTAGTAATTATTATTTTCAGTCAAATGGACGGTTTGACTGCTTCCTTCCGTTCGTGATGTCAGACGAAGATGTACGAATTCTATCGTTTATAAGTCGTGAGAGAGGAAAGGACGGAGATAATTACTAGAGATAATTACCAACAATATGCACAGGAACTTAAACAAAATCTAAAACTATAAATTTACAATAACCATAAAAATTAAATAAAATTAAATATATACCAAATCATAGAAAAGAACTAATCCATGACATAAATAAAAATGATCGCACGATAATTACCAGAGCCATAAATGTTCATTTATTATTGTTATATTTACGGAAATATTTCTTAATCACTATTCAAAAACATGATACACATGTTCAGCTTTTCTATCGTGATGCTTTTTCTTCGATTGTTAATAATTTCACAAAATTTTTAAAAAAACTCGCTCCGAGGGGATAGACATTACGAATAAAGCAGAATATTTTAAATATAACTAATACGATTCAAGTAATATCATTTTATGAACTTGCAAAAATCTGATCTTATACTAAATACCAATAAAAACTTGACCAAATACTGATTTTTTTAAATCGAGTGGAGATAGCAGAAGTTGAGGATTCTCTTTCAAAATATTGTCAAATCATACATCATTGGATGCCTCATTTTACGGAAAAGTTATAAAATAATAAAAGTAGATTGTGTAAAAGATTGAACTGTCTTGCTGATAAAATAAATCTTAAACAAAAATTGTCCCAACCCTAATTATATTCTTATATTTCATAATAGCCAAGGAAATAAATTGTTCAATACTAAAGAAAAGTTTTCTACCTAAATTTAAGGAAAGAATTTTCGACAGCCAAAAGAGTTCAACAAAAATCGACAGTCGGATCGAAATGGAAAAGCAAAAAGCCTATTATTGCAATAGAAACAGTCTAGTATTTTGCTATTTAGCATTCACATTATTAATCATTTGGTCCTATTACATTAATAATCTTGAAATATATTATTTCAAAATACTGCTATATTAATATACAATATATTGTTATTTACCAAAGAAATAATTTAATATATATATATATATATATAAGCAAATTCAGAATGTTCAAAATCAGTCAAATGAAATTAGTAAAACCGAAAATAGTAACTAAAAGTGAAAACACGAATGAAGTAGCCAATAGTAAATAGTCATAAAATCATTTTGAGCGAAAGTAGCGATTGAAACAGTCGATTGTAGTAAAAAGTAATTACTAAACAGTCGATAATCAATTTCAGTCCAACGTTCCCAACGCTACTACTTACTATTTATGAATTTTGTTAACACGACTTTTTAAAATATGATTTTTGTGAAGTGTTTTAACTTTTCATTACTCAGCTAGAACTCCGATACCAGAACAAGTTCTCCGGATTATATAATAGTGATTCCACATACTGATATGCGCTTACAACACTGCGAATCACTGATAACCTAGGAACTGCCGTACCAGGGATTAAAATAATGAATTGAACTTATAGAAAATATTTTGGGATATATTTTCATGACAAGAAATAAAACCACATATAAAATAAACTTTAATTGCATATTAAATCAATATATTAAAGAAATGTACAAAGCTAATATAAGTTTTACATAACTTAATAAAAATATTGTCTTTGGATATTAGTGAATATTGTAAGTTTTTGTCAATTATTGACTGTAGTAGCTATTATCCGACTTTGTGTCAACTGAATTTTTATGTTAAATGATAGGCTAGGTAGTTTACGTTTTGGTCATAATTAGGAGCGACAGTGTGTTGGTTCAAATATGGTTGACTGTAAACTGGCGTATAAGAATTCATCGGCGCGTTGTAGGCTGCATTAGCATGGGAAGTGATTAACTGCTTCCGTTTTTGCTCTTTCCTGAAACGCGCCCTCCTATTTTGAAACCAAGTTTTTACTCGGGTTTCGGTAACGCCTAATCGCTCCGCAATCTCCTCAATTTTGGTTTTGGACACATACATATCTAGAATAAACTCATTTTCCAGCTGTTCTCTTTGACATGAAGTGAATCGGGTCCTGGGAATTTCCTTTGTTTCCCGGATTGGAACTGTGGCTTCTAGAAATAGATAAATTATAAGAAAATAAACTAATTTTCCTTTTCTTATGCAATGATAACTAATAGTTATAAATATTAAATAAACAGAGTAATACAAGTTAATTATTTTCGTTGCTTACTTTCAGTTGATTTTCCCTCAACGTCATTGTTCACCATATGGTTATCTGCCTTTTTGATTAAAATATTACTAATAATGATTATTTTCTTCATTTTGCAGAATAGCTTATTCTTATCGCACAGATTCTAACACTGAACTGCTAGATATTGGGTTTCAATACCATATTTATACTAATACAGTCAACACAGTAGCGACACACCCAATTCAAATAATTAAATGGTTTTATTGGAAGTTTGTGAATTCATTGGTTTTGGTAGTATTACAATAGTTTCAATAAAAAATATAATAAATCGAAAAGAATTAAACAGTAAATGAATATTAGTTTATTGATGTTGTTTTAGGTAATGTTATAAAATTCGCTTTAATATATTTTAGATTAATAACTGGGCCATCGGTTTATTACAGGGTCGGTCAATTAAATAAGCAGGTACACAAACTACAAAAGTGGAACCAGAAAACGAAACTACGAAAACGAATTAAATATATACCCAATCATCGAGGAAAACTGTTGCATGACATAATTAAAAAACGATCGCACGATAATTAACAGAGCCACAAATGTTTCACTTATTACGGAAATATTTCTTAATTATTATTAAAAATATAACATATATATTCAGCTTTTCTCCCGTAATGCTATATGTACGATTGTAAACAGATTGGCAATATTTTGAAAAAATCCGCTCCAATGGGACGGACATAATAGATATAGCAGAATAATTTAAATGTACCCTATATGATTCAAGTAATACTATTATATGAGCTAGCCAGAAATCTAATACCAAATACCGATTATTTTTTAATTGAGGATTGGATATAACAGAAGTTGAGGATTCTCTTTCAAAATGTTCTCAAACCATTATCATGCAACATTTTACTGAAAAGTTATAAAATAATAAAAATGGATTTTATAAAAGATTGATCTGTCTTGCTGACAAAATAAACCTTAACCTAAGATTGTCCCGACCATCGTTAGTTCCTTGTATTTTTTAATAGCCAAGGAAGTAAGTTGTTCTATACTGAAGAATAATTTTCATTCTAAATTTTAAGAAGGATTTTTTGACAAACAAAAGGGTTCAACAAAAATCGACAGTTGCATCGAAAAAAAAAAACAATATGTCCTTTTATTGCCATAGAAACAGTCTACAGTATTTTGCTATATGCACAATATACATGTTTTTTACCAAAAATATCGTAAAACTATGTATATCACATATAAATTTATAGAAGCGTAAGTTCAGCATATTTTTGTCAAGCTCGCGGCTAGGACGACAGTCAGAATGTCAAAAATCAGTCGAATGAAATTAGTAGAAACGAAAAAAGCAACTAAAAGAACACGAATGAATCAGCCAATAGTAAATAGTCATACAATTATTTGGAGCGAAAATAGCGAATGAAACAGTTGATTGTACCAAGAAGTAGTTACTAAACAGTCGATAATCAATTTCAGTCCAACGTTCCCAACCCTACTAGTCACCAATCTTGTTAACATGAATTTTTAAAATGTGATTTTTGTGAAGTGTTTTAACTTTTCATTACTCAGCTATTACTCCGATACCACAACAAGCTCTCCGGATTATATAATAGTGATTCTATATACTGAACTGGACTTACACCACTGCGAAATTCTGATACCCTAGGTACTGCCATACCAGGTATTATAATAATGAATTGAACTTGCAGAAAATATTATGGGATATACTATCAAAATAAGAAATAAAATCACATATAAAATAAACTTTTAATGCATATTATATCAATATATTAACAACACAATAACACGACTTTTTAAAATATGATTTTTGTGAAGTGTTTTAACTTTTCATTACTCAGCTAGAACTCCGATACCAAAACAAGATTTCCGGATTATATAATAGTGATTCCACATACTGATCTGCACTTACAATACTGCGAATCACTGATAACCTAGGAACTGCCGTACCAGGGATTAAAATAATGAATTGAACTTATAGAAAATATTTTGGGATATATTTTCATGACAAGAAATAAAACCACATATAAAATAAACTTTAAATGCATATTAAATCAATATATTAAAGAAATGTACAAAGCTAATATAAGTTTTACATAACTTAATAAAAATATTGTCTTTGGATATTAGTGAATATTGTAAGTTATTGTCAATTATTGACTGTAGCTATTATCCGACTTTGTGTCAACTGAATTTTTATGTTAAATGATAGGCTAGGTAGTTTACGTTTTGGTCATAATTAGGAACGATAGTGTGTTGGTTCAAATATGGTTGACTGTAAACTGGCGTATAAGAATTCATCGGCGCGTTGTAGGCTGCATTAGCATGGGAAGTGATTAACTGCTTCCGTTTTTGCTCTTTCCTGAAACGCGCCCTCCTATTTTGAAACCAAGTTTTTACTCGGGTTTCGGTAACGCCTAATCGCTCCGCAATCTCCTCAATTTTGGTTTTGGACACATACATATCTAGAATAAACTCATTTTCCAGCTGTTCTCTTTGACATGAAGTGAATCGGGTCCTGGGAATTTCCTTTGTTTCCTGGATTGGGACTGAGGTGTCTAGAAATAGATAAATTATAAGAAAATAAACTAATTCTCCTTTTCTTATGCAATGATAACTAATAGTTATAAATATTAAATAAACAGAGTAATACAAGTTAATAATTTTCGTTGCTTACCTTCAGTTGATTTTCCCTCAACGTCATTGTTCACCATATGGTTATCTGCCTTTTTGATTAAAATATTACTAATAATGATTATTTTCTTCATTTTACAGAATAGCTTATTCTTATCGCACAGATTCTAACACTGAACTGCTAGATATTGGGTTTCAATACCATATTTATACTAATACAGTCAACACAGTAGCGACACACCCAATTCAAATAATTAAATGGTTTTATTGGAAGTTTGTGAATTCATTGGTTTTGGTAGTATTACAATAGTTTCAATAAAAAATATAATAAATCGAAAAGAATTAAACAGTAAATGAATATTAGTTTATTGATGTTGTTTTAGGTAATGTTATAAAATTCGCTTTCATATATTTTAGATTAATAACTGGGCCATCTGTTTATTACAGGGTAAGTCAATTAAAAAAGCAGGTACATAAACGCCAAAAGTGGAACCAGCAAACGAAACTACGAAAACGAATTAAATATAAACCCAATCATCGGAAAAACTAATGCATGGCATAATTAAAAACGATCGCACGATAATTAACAGAGCCACAAGTGTTTCAATTATTATTGATATGTTTACGGAAATATTTCTTAATTATTATTAAAAAATATAACATATATATTCAGTTTTTCTCCCGTGATGCTATCTGTTCCATTGTTAACAGATTGGCAATATTTTGAAAAAATCCGCTCCAATGGGACGGACATAATAGATATAGCAGAATAATTTAAATGTAACCTATATGATTCAAGTAATACTATTATATGAGCTAGCCAGAAATCTAATACCAAATACTGATTTTTTTTAAAATTTAGTGTTGGACATAGCAGAAGTTGAGGATTCTCTTTCAAAATGTTCCCAAATCAATGTCATGCAACATTCTAATGAAAAGTTATAAAATAATAAAAATAGATTTTATGAAAGATTGATCTGTCTTGCTGACAAAATAAATCTTAACAAAAATTGTCCCGACCATCATTATTTCCTTGTATTTTTTAATAGCCAAGGAAGTAAGTTGTTCAATACTGAAGAAAAGTTTTCTTTCTAAATATTAGGAAAGATTTTCGACAACCAAAATGGTTCAAGAAAAATCGAAAGTTGCATCGAAATAAAAAAACAAAAAAAATATATCATATTATTGCCATAGAAACAGTCTAAAATATTTTGCTAATTAACATTCACACTATAAATCACTTGGTCCTATTACAATAATATTCTTGAAAAATATTTTTCCAAATTGCTGCTATATTAATAACCAATATACATGTTTTTCACTAAAAAAAAATCATAAAACTATGTATATCACATATAAATTTATATAAGCGTAAGTTGGATATTTTTGTCAAGCTCGCGGCTAGGACGTCAGTCAGAATGTCAAAAATCAGTCGAATGAAATTAGTAGAACCGAAAATAGCAACTAAAAGTACACGAATGAATCAGCCAATAGTAAATAGTCATAAAATTATTTGGAGCGAAAATAGCGAATGAAACAGTTGATTGTACCAAGAAGTAGTTACTAAACAGTCGATAATCAATTTCAGTCCAACGTTCCCAACGCTACTAGTCACCAATTTTGTTAACATGAATTTTTAAAATGTGATTTTTGTGAAGTGTTTTAACTTTTCATTACTCAGCTATTACTCCGATACCACAATAAGCTCTCCGGATTATGTAATAGTGATTCCACATACTGATCTGCACTTACAACACTGCGAATCACTGATAACCTAGGAACTGCCGTACCAGGGATTAAAATAATGAATTGAACTTATAGAAAATATTTTGGGATATATTTTCATGACAAGAAATAAAACCACATATAAAATAAACTTTAAATGCATATTAAATCAATATATTAAAGAAATGTACAAAGCTAATATAAGTTTTACATAACTTAATAAAAATATTGTCTTTGGATATTAGCGAATATTGTAAGTTTTTGTCAGTTATTGACTGTAGCTATTATCCGACTTTGTGTCAACTGAATTTTTATGTTAAATGATAGGCTAGGTAGTTTACGTTTTGGTCATAATGAGGAGCGACAGTGTGTTGGTTCAAATATGGTTGACTGTAAACTGGCGTATAAGAATTCATCGGCGCATTGTAGGCTGCATTAGCATGGGAAGTGATTAACTGCTTCCGTTTTTGCTCTTTCCTGAAACGCGCCCTCCTATTTTGAAACCAAGTTTTTACTCGGGTTTCGGTAACACCTAATCGCTCCGCAATCTCCTCAATTTTGGTTTTGGAGACATACCTATCTAGATGAAACTCATTTTCTAGCTGCTCTCTTTGACATGAAGTGAATCGGTTCCTGGGAAATTCCTTTGTTTCGTGGATTGGGACTTTGGCGTCTAGAAATAGATAAATTATAAGAAAATAAACTAATTTTCCTTTTCTTATGTAATGATAACTAATAGTTATAAATATTAAATAAACAGAGTAATACAAGTTAATTATTTTCGTTGCTTACCTTCAGTTGATTTTCCCTCAACGTCATTGTTCACCATATGGTTATCTGCCTTTTTGATTAAAATATTACTAATAATGATTATTTTCTTCATTTTGCAGAATAGCTTATTCTTATCGCACAGATTCTAACACTGAACTGCTAGATATTGGGTTTCAATACCATATTTATACTAATACAGTCAACACAGTAGCGACACACCCAATTCAAATAATTAAATGGTTTTATTGGAAGTTTGTGAATTCATTGGTATTGGTAGTATTACAATAGTTTCAAAAAAATATAATAATTCGAAAAGAATTAAACAGTAAATGAATATTAGTTTATTGATGTTGTTTTAGGTAATGTTATAAAATTCGCTTTAATATATTTTAGATTAATAATTGGGCCATCTGTTTATTACAGGGTAAGTCAATTAAAAAAGCAGGTACATAAACGCCAAAGTGGAACCAGCAAACGAAACTACGAAAACGAATTAAATATATACCCAAACATCGAAGAAAACTAATGCATGACATAATTAAAAACGATCACACGATAATTAACAGAGCCACAAAATGTTTCATTTATTTTTGATATATTTACGGAAATATTTCTTAATTATTATTAAAAAATATAACATATATATTCAGTTTTTCTCCCGTGATGCTATCTGTTCCATTGTTAACAGATTGGCAATATTTTGAAAAAATTCGCTGCAATGGGACGGACATAATAGATATAGCAGAATATTTTAAATGTAACTAATATGATTCAAGTAATACTATTATATGAGCTAGCCATAAATCTAATACCAAATACTGTTTTTTTTTAAATTTAGTATTGGATATAGCAGAAGTTGAGGATTCTCTTTCAAAATGTTTCCAAATCATTGTCATGCAACATTTTACTGAAAAGTTATAAAATAATAAAAATAGATTTTATAAAAGATTGATCGGTCTTGCTGACAAAATAAATCTAAAAAAAAAGTTCATATAACAAAATAGACATGTAAATTTTATATATAACGTATGATATTTATACTATATATATATATATATATATATATATATATATATATATATATATATATATATATATATATATATATATATAATATAATATATTATATATTATATGTCTGTTAGTAGTTGGCACATTAGTTATGAAAATAGGAAGCATTGGTGTTTATATATAATGTTTATATATTCCATTATTCTTCCGTTTCTTTATCTTGATCGTCTCTCGGATCGAAGACGAGAGCATTCTAATTGGCAGTTCTCTGTCGGATTAACTACTAGCTCCACGCTCGATTGTATATCACTAGCAGGTGAAGATGGCGACGAATCTTCCTGGACATTTTTCAGTGTTTCGTTAGTGCTTTTGAGAGTATTGTTCCTATGGCGCTTGCGTTTGTTGTAGAACTATGCGTTAACTTGATACTCATTCAAACCAAGGCGCCTAGCAATATCGACACGTCGACTCAATCTCAACTCAAACACTTTTTCCAATTCTGATATCTGGTATGAACTATATACTCTTTTATTCCCTCTCGGTTTGTTGATCTTTGTTTGGTTTGTAGGTGGGGTCGAATCTACGAAAAAATTAGAATATGAAATAAGTTAAAAAAAAATTTAAAACGCACAGTAAAAATCGCCTTATTAAGTCAAACATCAATTAAGCGTTACGAAATATTTACATCACATAACGTTGCATAATAAGTGAATTGAAAGGTCCCTGGCCTACCATTGTAAAACACATTTTTATTCTACATAATTCTTTTCAAGGGTGATACACTGATTATAGCGACACTCCAACTTTTCGATACCATTCGATGGTGATAATCCTTCCATTTTCAAGCTAGTCAATGAAAATTATTCCTTTGGCATCCCAAAATACAGACGCCATAACCTTACCAGCGGACTGCTGCGTTTTCCCAGGATTTGGAGCGGGTTCATCGTGTACAGTCCACTCAGATGATTGTCGATTGGACTTCGGAGTGAAATGATGGAGCCATGTTTAATCCATTGTCACATATCGACACAGAAACTCGGGTTTATTTCGCTTCATCGTCTTCAAACACTGCTCCGAATCATCAACTCGTCGTTGTTGTAGTCAAAAATGAGCTCGCGCGGCACCCACTTTGAACAGAGCTTTCTCATACCCAAATATATGTGAATGATATGATGTACACGTTCAGTTAATATCTTTAGAGAGTCTGATATTTCGTTCAATTTCAATGTACGGCCATTCAAAATCTTTTTGTGGATATTTTAAATGGTTTCGTCGGTAACAAACTCTTTTGGTCGTCTACTGCGTTCATCGTCTTCGGTACTCATTTCACCATGTCTAAACTTAGCATATCAATTCTTGATGGTGGATTTTCCTGGGGCAGTGTCCGGAAAATCGGCATCAAGCCAAGTTTTTGCTTTAACTGTGTTTTTTCCCTTCAAAAAGAAATATTTTATCGACACGCGATATTCCTTTTTATCCATTTTTTCACAATAACAAAAGTTGCTTCACTCAAAATGCTATAATTCACAAATTAATGATCCGACAGCTCTCAAATTTATACACGCGCCTTTTGAGGATTAGGGCTAACTAACATATGAATTTAATTCTAGTAGCACCATCTATGTGTCAGGACGGGGACTTTTCAATTAACCTGTTAACTATCGTTTTCGAATTCGAGAGATTTAACTTTTTGGCACTATTCGGTTTCATTCCGGTTATTTATATTATATTTCGCAGTTGAAAAATCAGTTCTGTACTCCTCTGCAATGGGAAGAAAATGTAAAGAAGAAAATTGAATAGGGTTTTAGAGATAATTATATAATTTTCCCACAATGGACTCTCTGTACCTAACTGAAAAAGTACCGTAATTGAAATGGTAATTTTAAAAATAATACTAAAGCTTTTATAGAATTCAAGTAAAAGGGTATTCCAGAAATACTAGCCATGAAGTGCGATAGATTGTTGAAGAAAATCAAGTAAAACATAACACCAATACAACACAAAAATAACACCACATATGAAAATTTACAAGAGCAGGTAACAAACCTAAAAAATACCCAATGATACCACCATCTCCATTTAGAAACTGTGGGAACATTATTATTATAATAGAAGGTCCTATATTTCCTTAGACATAATTTTACCGATAGCGAGCCTACTGGAAAAGGTTGCAGATCCAAATATGTTAATGTCCAAATAGGATTGTTAAAATGTTAGTTGTACATATTTAATAGTAAAAAGGGTTAAGTTATATACGTTTGGTTGTAGGTTTTTAACATCCTTAAACGGTTAACAGTTTTATGGAACCTGAAAACACCTATTATTAGTTAATAAAATGCACAAATGATAATTTCGAAGTTTATCTTAATAACTTCCTTGTAAAAACATGTGTAACTGCAATAATTCAATAAGTAGGTACTTTACAAAATTTGTATTTGGACATATTTTAACATATTAAATTATTAAACATTCGGTTTTATTTCATTTCTTTATCTTATATTTCGATTTTGAATGATCAGTCCTGCAACACGAACTTGAAGAAAAGGTAAGTGAAAAGATTGATCCACGATTTATAAAGGTAAATATAGTAAATTTGGCCGTAATTGATTCATCGTTAATTATTATGGACTATCGACTGTGGACGCAATTAAAGTAATGGTTTTAAAACATTACTAGAACATTTATAGATTTCAAGTGAATGAGTGTTCCGGACACAATAGCCATAGAATCAACACCGAAATGCCATAGAACACCAGTACAACACCAAAATATCACCAGGGAACATTAAAAAGAACAGGTAACAAATCTAAAGATTACATACAGCAAGCTTACCGAAAACAGCTCCAGATGCATAATATGTTTAATAGTTTGATTTAGAGAGCCTCTGGTCTTATATGAATACACATTTCGTTATTAGTCAGTAAAATGCACACATGATAATTTTCTAGTTTATTTTAGTAATTGCCTTACAAATTTATAAATTACATGCCACTGTAATAATACAACAAGTAGGTACTTTACAAAATCTGTGGTTGGGCAAGCTTCAATATATTAAATTCTTAAACTAGATCTACGGATATCTAGTTTTAACTTTACTTGATTTCAGTGACAACCTTTAGTATTACACTAGGTATTGTTCGAAACATCTGAAGCTTATGTTCATCATAATATATACACACACATACAGACATCAGGCTCTAAAAACTAATTAAAATCACAATGTTCAATCAAATATGTATCACTTCCTCTTAGCCTGGTAAAGTGTAGATCATCTAACTATTTGATGTTCAAGAAACCCTGATATTTGGTATTAGATTTTCTAATATAATCCTGATGGAATAATTAAATTCACTTGAAGACACTTGCTGAAGGTTGCTATATAACTATTTTATTTTGTATTTTTAAGAATGTATAGCCGTTCAATAACATTAGAAATCTTGTAGGAATATATGATGATTTCTAGAGCGCTTGTAAAACTAAACCTATCACATTAGATTACATATAATATCATATATTATTTAAGTGAAAAAAATGTATTAGGGACTGGTATACACAATAAACAAACCGAATGAAACCTAATCTCAAGTTTTATCAACAGCGTTACTAACCTCCATATTTGATTTATAAGGCACTTTATAAATAACTACAGCTGGTTGAAATTGTAAACACTATTAATCAGAATTGTCTTCACAATAGCAAATTGCAGTGTTCAAGCTATATCGGCTGGCTCGCGCCTTGTAAGAAGTTTTTTTTGCTCTTGAAAGTAACTTGTTTGGTGTTTCTAGCAGGGTATAATTACATCAGACAACCTTATGTTTTAGGATGGGTCAGTGACTTAAAACAATGTAATGTAAAATGTTATATACCGTTAAGGTTCAAATTAAGGAGAAACAATTGGTGAAAAAAAATATGAAAAAGAACATTAAACCAAAGACATATAAAATGGATACCCCAGCATCAGGCGAAACAATCTTAGCACGACAAAATTCAATTTTGATTCCAAAAAACCAAATTAGAACTCAAAATGAACACGCACTTTATAATGTGTGGATAAAATAAAAGACGTGAGGACATTGAAAATAATTTTACTTTACTTTAGTTAATATGCAGATAAAAATAATTGCACTTTAACCACAATTAACTAATTAAACTTTACAGTACAATGATAAAAGGACCAATAAAAACAATTCAGCTCTAATATATGAAACGGATGAGCAAGAATTGTAGAGAGTAGTAGACTGGATAACTGTTAAATATAAAAAAGTATTATCTAAGTAATATTAATGATTATGACTTACTATACTATATTTTAAGGACTAATAAAATTAAATGCTGAATGCCGTAAGATATTCACCAAAATAATGGATTGACTAGAGTAGCTAAATCTATAACTGTCCTTTTACGAAGACAAACAAAGCTGTCGCATCAAAGTTGTGGCAAAGGGGCTTCCTTAAACAAAAAATTGATGTACAAATGAAACAGATATTCCTAAAAAAAATAAACAACCAAAAAATATTTCGGCGAAATTATAATCAACAGGAATTTATTAAAATACTATACAGACGCAAAAACCATTCTCGGTGTAAAATAATTATAGAGGTCGAAATAAAAATCGAACTACTTAAAAAATCTGAATTAATACATTTGATAGAAGCCAATTATGCAATTGGACATACAAAAAATTTTGTAAACAGGAATTCAGATGTGTAAAATTTTCTGGAAATCATATTACTACAGAGTGTCAAAAACCTAAACAAGAAAGGGGATATGTGCAAAATGCAATGAAGAGAATCCGGCGAGATACAGAGGACGTGTACTTGCTAAAACACTATAATAGAAAAGCAATAAAGCTCAAGCTAAACAAAATGAAACGGCGACTGAAAAGATGTAACCAAGTTCATGCTGAAATGACCTATGCCTAAAGCATAAACAAGAACAACCAAAAATAAACAAAAGGCTCATAGCAAAGTTGGACAAATAGGAAAAGATTATAAAATTTTATGCATGTTAAAGCAGCAAAGATAGAAAAACACAAACCGGGTTCCTTAATTACCAAGTACAAGTACATGAGTAATGAATACATAGTTGTAAGTTAAAATTGTTAAAAAAAACCAAATAGATAGGTATCAACAAGTAAGGGTGAATGGTTAAAAAATAAATAAATCAATATAATATATCCAGATATTTCTCTAGCGTCTCAGTTTACTTACTCTGATCTAACTGCTCCACATATTGGTTAGTGTGTTTATTCCTTGCAGGTTTTATAATTACATTTTGAAGGATTATAATATTTTTACATGATTTATTATTTAGACTGTTTCCTGATATAATATAAGCATACCTTACATCATCATTCGTGTTTGAGTTATTAGCGTATAGGATATTTTCCATAGTTAAAGGACGAAACTATACATATAAGGACGGACACAAGATTACTACTCCACAAGTATTTATTCTGATACATATGTAGCTATCACTAAGCTAACCCCACTTAACATACTTGAAATACTTTTAGTACATGATGTTTAATAGAACACTATAATAAGTTTATTTAGTGTTATTGGCAACAATGCAATAGTTTGAGAGACATTTATACGATAATATTTATAAATTTACAATATTAAATTTAAAGTGAAAATGACTTATTTATTAGCTACAACATTTTTTGATCATATTTGTTAACATTCTGACAGTAACTGGAACATTTAATTGTTATTAATCAATTATTACATATTAATTACTAATTATTAATAATTAATAAATAATTATTTTAATTCACTTAATTCACCTTTATGGAATTGTAACTATCGAAAATTTAATCATTTATTTTTAAGCATTATATTTTAAAATGTTAGAGTCGTTATTATAACGATTAGTGATTGTCTAGTGCTCGAAATTCCACCACAGTTTATTATTAAGTTAATGATATTTCATCCATAATGAAGTAAAAAGATTAAATTAAAATTTATATGTCACCAACTTTTGTTCTAGAATAACAGATGTAACTGAAAAGGCCTACGAAAGTAAAAAAAATGTTCAGCTATATTCTTAGCTATATATTAGTACAAACATTCGATAAGGTATGGCGTGACAGCTTTCTTCATAATCTACAGAAAATGCTACCAAAACAACACATTGAACTATTGAAACAATAATTGGCGTTACTAGAATTAAATCCATACATTTTTAATTAGTAATACCCTCAAAAGAATCATGTATAAATTTAATAGCTATCGGATCATTAGTTTGTGAATTATAGCATTTTGAGTCACGCAACTTTTATTATTGTGAAAACAATGGATAAAAAGGAATTGGCGTGTTTATAAAATATTGCATTTTGGGAGGAAAAATAAGTTGAAGCAAAAATTTCGCTTGATGCCGAGTTTCCGGACACCGCCTTAGGGCCTTTAGCTTGAGCACCGAAGACGGTGAACGCAGTGGATGTCCAAAAGAGGTTGTTACAGACGAAAACGTTAAAAAAAATCCACAAATTGATTTTGAACAACCGTAAATTGAAATTGAATGAAATAGCAGACACTCTAAAGATATTAACTGAACTGATTTAACCGATACTGGTGTTAGCTGGATGTATGATATGATAAAATGTATATCCTCTAAATTTTATGAAGGATTCTTTTGCTCAATGGGTATCTGATATTAGGTATATAGGTAAATACCTATTTTTTGTATATCTAGGAATATTTACAGGGTAGCGTGATGTTGCTGCATTCCATTAGCATTCCAAATTGCTATTCGGATATCTTTATTTGCTATATCGGGTTTATGTTATGTTTATGTTACAGGCCTAATGTTTTTCAATCCTTTCGGAAAAATATTCAATCATTTTTTCCTGTCCATTCAGCTTTCCTATTAATTTAAGTAGCTATTCGTTGGTGGTTGCTTCATTTTCCTTTGTGCCTCTTTAGTTATTTTGACTGATAGTTTGGGCATAAGTCATTTCACCATTAACTTTGTTATATTTTTTCGGTTGTTCCTTTTCGCTCATTGTTTCTTGAGGTTTTAGTAGAGCTACTCTATCTCCGCTCTTGTAGTGTTTTAGCAACTACATATCCTATTTAACTTGCCGGATGCGCTTCATTACAGTTTACACATTTCCATTTAGCTTTTTGGGGCTTCTACAAACTTGTGGTGATATGTTTGCCTGACAATTTCTAGTCTAGGTTCTCTTTCGCAGAATTTCTGTGTGTGTCTATGCAATTGGCATCTTTTGCATTGCGGTATTAAGTTAGATTTTTTAAGAGGTTCGATTTTTATTTCGACCCCTAAAATTCATTTAATACCAAAAATGGTATTTGTGTCCCTATCATGTTCGAAGGCTAACATAAATAGAATTAATGGCTTCCTGTGGACTAAAATGTCTCCTTTGCCATTTAGGTTTAGTTCGGCGATAATTTTTCACTTTTAGCTGTTGATGGAAGCCCTTTTGCTATTACTTTGATGTATCTGGTTTGTTTGTTTTCATAAGAGTGCCATTGCAGTTTCGGCAACTCTAGACAATCTACTAATTTTGTGAATGTTCTACGACAATCGGCGTTCAATTTTATTTGCTTATAGTTTAGTACCGTTGCTTTGAATATTATATGGTTTTGGGGAAAATGGGGAATTAGTTGCTTTGTTATTTTTAACCATTATACTGCCTACTTCTTTCTGAAATTCTTCTTCATCTGTTTCATATATTAGAATTGGAGGAATTGGACTGCTTTTGTTGGCTTGTTAGTTTATCGTTGTTTTGTTTTTGCCCTCAGAGCTTTGTTTATTTAGTTGTAGCTGGAGGGCATTTATTTATTTTTGCATATTGGTTAATGCAATTTCAAGACTCTCTCGCGACGACTTTTCGTTCATCCACGCATCGTAGAGTGCCTGTTCTCTTTGAGTTCTGGTTGTGTTCTCTAGATTCCAAACTACAGTATGTGATACGCCTGATGTCGATATTACCATTTTGTCTGTTTTTTTGTGTAGTGTTCCCTATATATTTTTACGTATTGTTGAAATAATACTGTTATTTTTATGTTTCAAATTATCCTACGCTGCATTTGTGGTGCAGATGTTGAGTTTTCGACCCTTAAGGTTTTATGACATTTTGCATTTATTTTCTACTGTACTGAATTTTTTCCTTTTTCACCAGTCTTTAAAATGTTACTGTATGACTTTTTAACGTCGCATTTGTGACACATGTGTTGCACATTTGTTTAGTTTCACTGGCCGTCTCTCCAAACACGTCTTTACTCTGTGAAAGCCAATGTCGACTACTGGCGGGCAAAGGCTGCCACACATATTACTTTATAACTGTTGTTACGCCAACTCGGCATTTGGTGATGAATTGTCAAGATTCCACACAGAACCGTTAGGTATAGGTCCACTAGAATGTTGTTGATCGCTCAGCAGTTCCCTCTGGAACCTGTTGGTGAAAAGCACAAAGGTGTGCTGATTTGTGTCCCGCTGCTGAATTGATGGGGTCGCCGAAATGCTTTGATTGGCGAAGCTTCTTCCGCTTTATGCGCCTGTTCTGAACATATAGACGTCGTGCTAAATTGGCCGTTTCGAAAAATGTATACCCCTCTTTCATTTGGCGGAAGGCGCCTGAGAATCTGTAGAAGCAGATGAGCTTGGAACGGTAAGGTCTTCCACTTTATCATAGAAGACAAGAAATTCCCTAATATCGAAATCCGTCTCAGTCATTTTGGTAAACTTCACTAACGATTTATACTATCGACCCTTCTATGGGTACGAAATATAGACATTTAGAATACAGGTCTATATATGTTATAAAGGCTGAAAAGCCTATTTAGTCCAGTATGGTACCGAAACAATCAGATGTCTTCGTACCGCACCTTAGCTCCGACTCTTTATACCAATAATAAAGTTTCAATTTGTAATAATAGTTTAGTTTCCTTAATGTATTAATTAATTTTCCTCTAGCAACAACGTGTGCTAATTATATATTATGCTACAGTGTAGGAGTACATTCGACTAAAATAATAATATTATGATACTCGATGTTACGTACCCAATAAATATATTGTCAGCAAATATTAATAGAAGAAAATCCCTATCTTAAACAAGATTGAGAATCGATGTGTTAAATCTCTTCTTTAATTGACTACTAATAACATATGTAAACAACCTATTGCGCTAAACTCAGTCCTCAAATTCCCAGGAACAAGTATCCTTATGTAATTGTATTATATAATTATGTAATTATTACGTAATTAAACCCAAGAGTGTAAAGGGTACTTTATTCCCTTGATATTAATTTTCAAATCATAACATTTTACATCGTTAGCTTATTAAAATAATATCTTAATAATTATGTTAAACGTAATTGGAACAATATTGTCAAACGCTATGTTAACATTAACAGAATATTGCACTATAATTGATTATAACTGACAACCGCTGATATTCAATATTATTTTCGCTTTGTTGCTTGTTTAGTTTCCTTTTGTAATTAGCCGAAACTAACTGGGTCGATCCAGTCCGTTCTATAAAATATATCAAAGCTTTGAGATACGAATTTTAGGATATTATATAAAATACCAGCAATAACCAACTATATATTTATTGCGAACTTTGAGTTACTATTTATTGTTGAAACTATTTTAATATTTCTAATACGAGAGAATTATGCCGTGTTACTATTTTATTAACTTCATAATTATAAATAAAGGACTGAATCTCAACGCAAAGGACACTAACACTAACGTAGCATTAACATTCTTGTTTTTATCATCAAGCATTATCTTGAGGCTCCACTTAAGCACATATAAGAGTCTACACAGAAATATAGCGCCCTGCTTATAATACCATTATATTAGAATAGATAAGTATATATGTATATACACATGTATTAATTTATATGGACTTATTTCACATCAAGCAAAATTATATTAAAAAATATAGACGCATTAGCCAAAAATATGAGGATTATGCAAAATTATATTGATCTAAATAAACTATTCGTTTGAAAAAGTATGAACAATTATTCCCTATTTGTTCGGATTTTTAGAGATTGGTATGTTCGAATACATATGGCGGGCACATGCTGTCAGACATGTTACTGTACTTCTGTTGTTGCGCCAACTCGACATTTGGTGATGAATTGTCATCATTCCACACAAAACCGTTAGATATAAGTCCACTAGAATGTCGTTGATCGCTCAGCAATTCTGTCTGGAACCTATTGGTAAAAGACACAAATGAGTGCTGATTTGTATCCTGTCGTTGATTTGGTAGAGTCGCCAAAATTGGTCCCGCCGCTATTGGCCATTAAAGCTTTTTTCGCTTCCTGCGCCTGTTCTAAAACCAGGCCTTTATTCGCAGTTCAGACACATTTAAACGTCGTGCTACATTTACCTTTTTAATGTTCAAAGGATTCTAGAAGAATATATTTTGAATATAGTTTCCTGTTCTGCACCTGTGTGTCAGTTAGTTAGCCGACGCAGCATTTACATGTCTCTGGAACAGCGAGTCTTAAGGTCATTGATGTGATGCTTCCAGCACTGCTGGCAGTCGAAAATGAGTCCCAGGAACCTTATACGATCAACAGTTTTGATTGAAGTTTCATTAAGAGAGAAAGAATGGACGCGGCTACGGCTACGCCTCCGACAGAAGTGCATTACAGAGGACTTTGAAGGAGAGGTAAGGAATCCGGTGCAGGAGGACCAGGAAGAAAGACGGTTTAAGGCTCCTTGAAGGTGCATCTCTCCAAAATTTGGAGACTTGACCGAGCAATAAATAAGTATGTCGTCCGCGAAATATCGGCCTAAAAGATCTGTTGTAGAGAAAATACTTTATATAGTCCAGGATATTACCCATGAGTCCGAAGCAGTGTAGATTGTTAATTGAAATGTAAAATCGAATCAAAGTAGTCATGTAGAATGAAATATCTATTGACTCTATCAAATGCATTCCGTAAATCCACTGATAGTGCCAGTAGGTGTTTTCTGTAGGAATAAGCATTTCTTTTATCATTCTCCAAATTATTTACTGTGGACCGACCAGAGCGAGCCCCATACTGAAAATCATATAGTAATGACTGGGTTTCCAGAAACCAAGATGTTGGCTGTTGAGTAGCATACGCTCGAATAACTTACACAAATGGTCGTTGAGTGAAATGAGATGGAAAAGCTTGAGGGAAATGTTCGGGGTTTACACTTCTTCTATATTGGGATTAGGATAGATCGGGACCAGGAGGGTGGAAAGGAACCAAGTGTCCAAATCTCATTATAAATGTTCAGAAGGTGCGAGAGGGCTTGGGGAGGGAGATTCTTTTTCAGGTGAAAAGAAATGTTGTCAGGTCCAGGAGTGGAAGGACGGCGGCCAAGGAGAGCAGAAATTCTGCGCAGGAGAATAGGAGATTTATGGATTCCACCTTAGATAGGGTTGTAAGGTTGAATGTGGATCCAGTAAAACTAGATAAGTATTGGGAGGTACTACGGTTGTCGTCTCTTGAGACTGAGGCAAAATGCTCAGCTAAGATATTTGGAATAACGGATGGGTTAGAATGCCAAGTTCCTTCAGAATACAATCCAGCGATAGAGTTGGCGGAGCGATCTGTTCCAAAATTCTGTTAAAGAGGAACTATAGTTGAGGCTTTTGGCGAAGGTAGACCAGGACGACGACTTGGCGTTAGTAATAGTTCTTCTAGCTAAAGCTCGTATGTGCTTGAAGTCAATCAAATTTTGTAATATTGGGGAGGATCTAAAGCGTGAGAGCACCCGTTTCCGGTCTGATCACTTAGGAGCAATGTCCATTCCACGAAGGAACGGGATTACGTGTAGGACGAGATCGATGTAGTGGAATTGAGAGGGAGGCTGCGTGCTTTATTGCAGCTATGAATCTGGTTAGGTTTAAGGAAGGGCCACCTGGAACCATGGTATGCGGGGTGAATGAGTATTAATATAAAGTCCAATCGGCTTTGGCGATATTGTACGATTGTCTAGAGGGACGATAAGAAATTGGCGTAGTAGAGGATATGAAGGTCAGGTATTGGACGCTATGCCAGGGAAGGGAAAAGTGTTTGTGAGACTAGGGTCAGATCAGTGCAAGAAGGGCTACCCGAAGCAAGCTAGAGTTATGAGCACCAGTATTAAGAAGTTGTAGGTCCATATACTCTAGAAGTTAGAGAAGGTAGTTGAGAAGGTAATGAGATTAAAAAGTCTATCGAGGGAGATATCACTGGATTGAGGGATATATATATTGCAGATGGTTATGGGGTAGTGTAACTGAGTGCGTATAGCAACAGCCTCCTTGTTCGTATCTAATGAGAGGGACTGGAAACTGGAAGAAGATTTATAGTCTATAGGGTCATTTTGTCGGATTCAGAGAGGGATGATTCCGTCGACGAGTTGCGTGGCTTGGATTTGCGTGAAGTCTTGTGACTTTTGGATGGTGGGGCTTTAATTGGTGGAGGTTTAATGGGAGAGGTTGGATTCAACTTAACCATAGGAGTAGGGGGTCGATCTGGTGGAATGGGAGAGGGAGTAGGGGAGATGTTTAGGGAGGAGGAGGCGGAGGAGAGAGGAAAAGAAGTAAGGGGTATTTTTGGAGAAGGAAAAGGGGTACTTGAATAGGGGAAAGAGCCGACAGGCCCACCAACCCGCAAGGGATGTGGTATATTTTTTCACGAGGGTGAGACTGGAGTACGTTTGGGTGCTAGTTCTGTGGATATATTATCTAAGCTAGAAGGGGTTTCTATGGAACATTGAATAGCTATGGTTGCACTAAAGGGCTTGTTAAGAGCAGCAATAAAATAATTTAATGTGGTTTTTGGTTGTAGTATATTGAATTTTCGTTTTGCTTCTGGATAAGATACGCGTCCAGTTGTTTTTATTTATTGAATTGCTATTTCCGATTTATATTTTTTGCAATTCTTATACTTACGTGAGTGACTGAGTTTACAGTTGGGGTGTCTGAGTGTCCACATGTTACCGAGTCTACATGACGGGCAGATAGGGTTAGGGAAACAGGAAGTTGGGGTGTGTCCGAACTGTTGGCACTTGAAGCAATGCAATGGGGGTAGGACATAAGGACGAACAAGGAGCGAAAAGTAAACAAACTTAACCCTCTCTGGGAGAGCTTTTCTCTAAAATTCAGGATCCCGCTATCCGTAGAGGTGGTTACTCCATCTCTGGTCTTAGTGATTCTTCTCAGTCTATCCACTCCAAATGGTTTTAAGTTTTCTGTTATTTCATCATCAGTACAAAAAGTTACTTCGCGACGAGCTATTACACTCCGACAGTGATTCAGAGTGGAGTGGGATTTAACAGTCACAGGGTGGTCTCATAAGGAAGACAGTTATTGAAGTTTCTTAGACTGGTCATCACTTTTTTTAGAAATGAATATGGAGCTGTTTCTAATTTTGTTCATAGTAGCAAGCTCGCCAATTTGTGCCAGGATTTGGTTAAATATTATAAGTGCGCTTATCTCCTCTAATGAAGTGCTATCACTCGATATTGTGAATATGTGATCATATCGGGGCCTATTTGACTCTGTAATAGGAGGAATTGAACTAAAATTCTTTATTATGTTCCCACGAGACTCACGGGACGAAATATATGTCCAGCATCTCAGAGCCCGGTATGTATCGGCAACCCTATTCTTACAGAAGGACGGCAAATACTCTATAGTTAGATTCATAGAGACTGATCATCTTTTCAGCCATGCATCCTTTCGGCTAAATCCAGCCTTAGGATTTAGGTTTTTATTGAGACTGTCGATTATTGATTCAATCGATTAAGCCAAGGTCCTCCGCGAGATATGACCACAGACGACAATCACATGGCATGACTAGGAAAAAGAAGTGCAATCCCCAAGCCACGATACTGTAGCAGGGAAAGGGAACTCGGGCCCGGTGGCGTCACTCACCGTACCTGGTCATACAAAGCCCCGTGGGCGACAATAAATATATTGTTAGCAAATATTAATAGAAGATAACATCTATCTTAAACCCGATTGAGATCCGATGTGTTAAATATCTTCTTTAATTGACTTCTTTCCTTCCTTAACTCAGTCCTCAAATTCCTGGGAATAAGCATTCTTATCTAGTTGAAACCGAGATTGTAAAGAGTACCTTATTCTGTTTATATCAATTTTGATATCATAACATTTTACATCGTTAGCTTATTAAAATTAAATTGTTTTAATAGATGACTGATACTGATTATAACTGACAACCTGTGGTATTTAAATTTATATCCTCTTTTGTTGTTTGTTTAGCTGCTTTTGTAATTAGCCGGTTCTATAAAAGATAACAAAGCCTTGCGATTCGAATTTTAAAATATTATATTAAACACCAAAAATAACCTAATATATAATTATTGTTGAATCCATTTTAATCGACGAATTCGTAAGCTTCTTATGAAACATTAAATTATTTGAGGTAGCCGTATTATTGCTGTGCTAACTTCATAATTATAAAGTCAAAGCAAATAATACTAACACTAACGTAGCATTAACTTTCTTGTTTTTCTATTCAAGCATATCTTGAGGCTTAATTTATGTACACGGGATAGTCTACACCGGAAAATCTAGCACCCTGGTTATAATACTATAATATTAGAGAGGGTAAGTATATATGCATATTCTATTAAAGGCGTTTTGTTTTGATGGTAATGTTTGGGAAAATTAATACCTATATTTAATATTCGGTTAGTACAATATGATAGTTTCATAGTGGACGTGGAATGCCGGCCACAGCAGTGTAAACCAAGGCATTTTTTCATATATATAGAATTCGCATATTGCCACGTATCAGACTCGCACAGAGAGTGAGAGAGTCTGAGAATATTTTCGATTCTACAAATTTAATTAAGGCGATGAAGAAGTAATCGTCTGCAAGTTGTCTTGGTTCGTTTCGATTGTTATAGTAGATAAGAAACTGTAAATAATTATAATAATATAAGTATTCAAGTGTACAGTTCCTTCTAATTACAACATGGTTATTTCTGGACAAGTTGTCGATTAGGAATCAGGACCGCTATAAGAAGATCCATTTAATTTGTACATGTAAAGGTTGTCAATTATTTAACATTTTTAATATTACCGTCTCAATTCACTAAATTTGCGTGTGCAGCTCAAAAGAATAGTATAAAAGAATATTTGTAAGAATATTGAGAATAAGTTCAAAGATAATAAAATATTTCGCAAAATTTAAAGAACGATTTTATCGAAAGTGAATTATTACAGAAGTTTGTTAAGATTCAAGATGATATAGAATCATAGTGTGAGGAAGTTCACCTAGAAGCAGAGCACGAAGAAAGGCGTGAATTTGAAATTAGATAACATTCTGTTATTAACGTAGCGAAGACTTATTTAGATGATAATTAAAATAAATTGTTTCTTTAATGTATTAATTAAATTTCATTTAGTAACAGCTTGTGTTAATTATATATTATTTTTCTGTGTAGAACTATATACACTATATTCGACTAAATAATAATATTATGTTACTGGTTGTTACATATCCAATAAATATATTGTTTGCAAATATTAATAGAATAAAATCTCTATCTTACACCAGATTGGGATCCGATGTATTAAAAATCTTGTTTAATTGATTACTGTCAACCAATGTGAACAATCTATGGGGTAAAGTTATTTCTCAAATTCTCAGGAGCAAACATTCTTGGGTAATTAAACCCAAGAGTGTAGAGAGTACCTTATTCTGTTGATATTAATTTTCATATAATTATATTTTGCTACGTTTGCTTTTAATTAAAACTAGATTGTTTCAATAATTACGTTAAACGTAATTGTAGCAATATTGCCAAGGGCTAAGTTGTCATTAAAAGTATATTGAATTATAATTGATTATTACTGATAACTTCTGATATTCAATATTATTTTCAGTTTTGTTATTTGTTTAATTACTCTTGTAATTTTCAGACACTATCTGAGATAACCCATTTGGTTCTATAACAGATATCAAAGCTTTGTGATACGAATTTTAAAATATTACATTAAACAACAGTAATAACCTAATATATCTTTATTTTTGAAACTATTTTAATATTTCTAATAACGATGAATTCGCAAGATTCTTAATAAAGCCTTAAATTATTATAAATAAAGGACTGAAACTCAATGCAAAGTATACTAACAATAACGTACAATTGACTTTCTTCTCTTTCTATTCATGCATTATCTCGAGATTTCATTTAAGCGCATTGATGAATAAGTAGATAAGTATATATGTATGTACATAAATATATTAATTTATATTGATTTAGATCATGTTAAGCAAAATAATATTAAGGTATATGGATATGATTTAAGATACATAATCTGGAATTGTAGATCCATTACACTATAATATGAGGCGTAATATTTATTTAAATAAAATACGCACTTGAAAAAGCATGAAATATTGGCATATTCGCATATACATGGCGGGCATATGCTGCCATACATGTTACTTCGCCACTGTGGCTGCGCCAATTTAGCATTTGGTGATGATTTGTCAAGTTTCCATAAAAAAACCGTTAGAAATTGGTCTACTTAAATGATGTTGAAGGATCAGCAGCTGTCTGGATCCTATTGGTAAAAGGCACAAAGAAGGGCTGATTTGTATCCTGCTGTTGAATTGATGGGGTTGCGAAAATGCCGCTATAGGCAATTTGAAGTTTTTTTACTTCCTGCGACTGTTCTGAAACCATATCTTTATACGCTCTTCAGACACGTTAAGACGTCATGCTAAATTGGCCTTTTCATTGTGTTATCATTATTCCTATGGAATCATTTTGCAACTCCTCTTCTAAAAATTGTAGCTGGTGCTTCGAAAAATATATCCTTCTCTTTCCTTTGTCGGTAAGCTCCTCGTATCTTTCTGGAGAATATTCAGAACCCAATGAACTTGGACGGCAACGTCTTCCACTTTATCATGGAAGATAAGAAATTCCCAAATATACAAATCCGTCCCAGTCATTCTGGTAAAGTTCACTAACGACTTATACTATCGACACACTAAATTAACTTTAGTAACAACTTGTGTTAATTATATATTATTCTACTGTATAGGATTGTATAAAGGGATGACGAAAACAAGTACGACGGATAACAGAACAGAAGAAATGCGCAGCTATGTTAACGTAGCGGCCAAACCGGGGAAAAACTGGACCCCCACCATGCATTTTACGTCGTTAGCTTATTAAAATTATATTGTTTTAATAATTAGGTGAGACGCCATTGTAGCGATATTGTCAAACGCTAAGTTATCATTCGAAGTATATTGCATTATAATTGATGACAACTGACAATCTGTGATACTCAATATTATTTTCGCTTATATTCTTAGCTTAATTCCTTTTGTAATTAGCTTAAACAAACTGGGATAACCCAGTCGGTTCTATAAAAGATCTCAAAGCCTTTATGATCCAAATTTTAGAATATTATATTAAACACAAGTAATAACCTAATATATAATTATTGTTGAGTTCCTTTTTAGTCATTTTATTTTAATATTTCTAATATGGATCAATTCGCAAGCTCCTAAAAAAACATTAAATTATTTGAGGTAGCCATGTTGGGCACTACTGTATTAACTTCGTAATTATAAATAAAGGACTGAAACTTAATGCAAAGGATACTAGGATTAACGTAGCATTAACTTTCTTGTTTTTCTATTCATTTTCCTTGAGGCTTCACTTAAGCACACAGAAGAGTCTATATAGAAATCTAGCGCTCAGTTTATAATACCATAATATTATAGAAGAGAGTAGATTTAGTTCATACCAAGCAATGTTATATTAAGATACATAAATGAGATTTAAGATACATCATCTGGAAATGTAGACACATTATACTCGAATATGACTAGTAATAGTTATTTAACTAAAATATGCTACTAAATAAAAATATATTCCTTATATATACTGATCTTTAAAAATTTACATTTTCATATACATATGGCGAGCACAGGTTGCCATACATGTTACACTGCCACCGTTATCGCGCCAACAGAGCATTTGGTGATGAATTGTCAAGGTTCCACACAAAACCGCTAGAAATAGGTCCACTTGAATATTGTTGACGGTTCGGAAATTCTGCCTGGAACCTATTAGAAAAAGCACAAATGAGTGCTGATTTTCTTTTATTTGAAGATTTTTTCGTTTCCTACGGCTTATCTGAAACCAGACCATTATACGCAGTTCAGACACAGACATTCACAGTTCAGTTCAGACATTTAGAAGTCGTGCTAAATTGGTCTTTTTAGTATTCCCTATGTAGGGATCTTCTTGAAATTCCTCTTCTAAGCACTGTAGCTTTTACTCCGAAAAATACATCTTTCTCTTTCGTTTGGCGGAAGATTTCTGGCCATGAGAATCTCCAGAAGCAAATCAGCTTGGAATGGTAAGGTCTTCCACATTATCATAGAAGACAAAAAAATCCCTAATATCGAAATTCGTCTCAGCCATTCTAGGCAACTTAATTAACGAATTATAGTATCGACACTACAAAGGATACAAAATGTAAACCATTAGAATACGGGTCTATATATAAGGGCTACAAAGTCCTTATAGCCTAATATGGCACCGAACCAATCAGATTTCTACGCGCTGCGCTTTAGTTCCGCCTCTTTATTTAAATATTCAAGTTTTAATTTTAAATATTAGTTTACTTTCGTTAATACAGTAATTAAATTTGTTTTAGAATATACTTGGGTTAATTATATATTACTCTACTATGTTGACTATATTTTAGTAATATAATAATATTATATTACTAGATAT
The DNA here is from genome assembly GCF_030347505.1 of Rhynchophorus ferrugineus. Classification (NCBI taxonomy): domain Eukaryota; kingdom Metazoa; phylum Arthropoda; class Insecta; order Coleoptera; family Curculionidae; genus Rhynchophorus; species Rhynchophorus ferrugineus. The sequence goes on along the minus strand of NW_027472580.1, from coordinate 78,655,585 downwards.
TACATATCCAATAAATATATTGTTAGCAAATAAAAGAATACAACCTGTGATATTCTTCAATATTATTTTGTTTTTAGTTTAATTGGTATTATAGTTAGCCGAAATTATTCATAAAATATCAAATAATATTAATATATATTAAATTATATAGCTGTATAGCTCAGTCGGTTCTGTAAAAGATATCAAAGCTTTGTGATTCGAATTTTAGAATATTATATTAACACCAGCAATAACCTAATATATATTTATTGCTGACTTTGAGTTACTATTTATTGTTGGAAATATTTTAATATTTCTAACACCGATGGTTTCGTAAGTTATAACAGTGCAGTGTTACTGCTGTATTAACTTCATTATTATAAATGAAGGACTGAAACTCAACGCAGGAGATACTAACATTAACGTAGTGTTAAATTTCTTTTTTTTTGTTTTCAAGCATTATTTTGAGGCTTCATTTAAGCATACGGAAGAGTCGACTTAGAAATCTAGCGCTCCGCTTATAATACTATAATATTATAGTAGATAAATATATATGTATATACATATGTATATTAATTTATATGGATTTAGTTCGTATCTGGCAACATTAAATTAAGATAGATACATCTGATTTAAGATACATCGTCTGGAAATGTTGACGTATTATACTTGAACATGAGTAGTAATATTTATTTAACTAAAATATGCATTTGAAAAAGCATGAATATTTATTCCTTATTTATAGTATTGATTTAAAGATTGACATATTCGCATAAATATGGCGGTCACATGCTGCCATACATGTTACTTTACCGCTGTTGTTGTGCCATTTCGTCATTTGGTGATGAAATGTTAGGATTCCACACAAATCGTTTAGAAGAAAATACAAAACAAAAAAAACGGATCATTCGTGGCTAAGTTAATTTTAAAATTAGAAGCTTCAGAGTTAGGTAGTTTGTTCGAACATGCTAGAAAACGGTTTTTGAATATGGAGCGCCAAATATCTTCTAATGATAATTGTAAGATAATGTAATACGAGTAGCAATTGCAAAAACTCAGTCTGGGCTTAGAAAACGTTGTTATTCTAAAATATGCCCGTTACCAATAGATTAACTTATTGTGTTTATTATGTATTTATTTTCTTGCAGATTGTTTAAAAAGTATAATCAGTAACTTATATAATTAAGCTATAGACATATTTATGTTTTAATCATTGATATTGAGGTGACGATGAAATTATATTTTGTTTTTATAATAATAATTGGCAACTTAAAGTGGTTTTACTCTGGTTAAAATTACATATTCCGTATGCAATTGGACAGTATACAGGCGTTGATTATTTAGAGCACCCGCGGAAGATTTATATTCTGTAATTAAATTTGTTTTAGAAAAATCTTGTGTTAATTATATATTACTCTACTGTGTAGGACTACGTTCGACTAATATAATTATATTATGTTACTAGACGCTACATATCCAATAAATATATTGTTAGCAAATATTAATTGACGGAAATCTCTATCTTAAACCCGATTGAGATCCGTTGTATTAATTCTATTGTTTAATTGGCTACTAATAACCACTGTGAAGCACCTATTGAACACAAGTCAGTCCCCAAATTCATTCATTTCCAGAAGCATGCATGCTTATGTAAATGAAGGGTGTAAAAATGCCCGATTCTGTTAATATTAATTTTCATATCATAACATTTTACGTAATTATATTTTTAAAATTATATTGTTTTAATTTTATTGTAACAACGTTAAACGTTATTGTAACATCACAAATATTATGTTATCATTAACAGTATATTGCACTATAATTGATTATAACTGAGAATTAACTGATTAACTTATTGTGTTTATTATGTATTTATTTTCTTGCAGATTGTTTAAAAAGTATAATCATGAACTTATATAATTAAGCTATAGACATATTTATGTTTTAATTATTGATATTGAGCTGACGATAAAATTATATCTTGTTTTGATAATAATAATTGGCAACCTAGAGTGGTCTTACTCTGGTTATAATTACTTATTCTGTGTGCAATTAGACAGTATACAGACGTCGACTATTTAGAGAAGCCGCGAGAGATTTATGATTTATTAATTGTGCGGATTTTGTATTATTGTCTAGAAGATCAAATAGAATAAATTGTATGAACTGATACCAGAACTGCAAAACATATTCTTTGTAATAGTGTATTTGAAATCTTGTCAATGCTGATTATTATGTTCTTACCTATGTATGTTGTTCTTGAATTTCTGCCATTTATTTATTAATTAATGAGTTTACATGAACATTAATGTTTATGTATTTAGTGTGGTTTATCACTCTAAATTGTAGAAGTTGACTGCCGATATATTAATTTGTTTATGTATAGACACTCACATTTTTACTTTTGTTTTGTTTTGAAAGTTTATTGAACCCTATCAAGACGAGCGGTATGTTAACGCCGTTTTGTTTTGTTAATAATGTTGGGAAAAATTAATATTTATGTTTAATATTCCGTTAGTACAATAGGATAGTTCCATGGTGGACGTAGAATGCCGACCACAGCAGATAGTACGAACCAGGTAATTTTTCCATATGTATAGAATTCGCATATTGTAACATTTCAGACTTTTCAGAGAAAGTGTGTTTTGAATATTCTAGATTATTCATATTTTATTAAGATGATGAAGAATTAATCATTCTGCAACTTGTCTTGGTTCGCTTTGATTATTATAGTAGATAAGGAACTGTAAATAAATATAATAATATAAATATTAATGTATACAATTTTTTTTATTTACAACGAAATTATTTCTGATCAAATTGTTCATTAGGAATCAAGACAGCGATAAGGATAACAGATATCCTATTATAAAAGGTAAGACTCTCAAATGTAACTTGTCCGTTAATCGCACTAACAAATGCAACAAGTTATGTTCAATTTCTGAACTTGAGAATTTTATATATATATGAATATAGTTAATATCAAGTAAAATTATATTAAGGTACATGAATGTGATTTAAGATATATTGTCCGGAATTATAGACGCATTATGCAAGAATATGAGGAGTAATGTTTGTGATCCTATTGAAACTCCTCTTCTAAGTAATGTAACCACTAATCATCAAAAGTTGCATATACAAATTTGATAGCTGGCAGTTTGTGAATTATAGCATTTTGAGTGAAGCAACCTTTGATATTGTGAAAAAAATGGATAAAAAAGATTTCGCGTCTTAATAAAATATTACTTTTTGAAGAGAAAAAAAACAGTTGAACCAAAACTTGGCTTGATGCCTAGTTTCCGGACACTGCCCCAGGAAAATCTACCATCAAGGATTGGTAAGCTAAGTTTAAACGTGACGAAATGAGCACCGAAGATGGTGAACGCATTGGACGCCCAAAAGAGGTTGTTTCCAACGAAAATATTAAAAAATCCACAAAATGACTGTAAATTGAAACTGAGTGAAATAGCAGACACTATAAAGATAGCAACTGAACGTGTGCATCATATCATTCACGAATATTTTGTATGAGAAAGCTCCTTGCAAAGAGGGTGCCGCGTGAGCTCGCTTTTGATCAAAAGCAATGACAAGTTGATTATTCGGAGCAGTGTTTGAAGAACATTAAGCGTAATAAACCCGAGTTTTTGCATCGATTGTGATCGATAATTTATGAAAAATGGCTCATAAACTCATCTTTTCACTCCGAAGTCCAATCGACCTTCATCCGAGTGGACTGCACACGATGAAATCGCTCCCAAGTATGGGAAAACGCAACAAACTGCCAAGTGCGTCAGTATTTAGGGATGCGCATGTAATAATTTTCATTGACTACCTTGAGAAAGGAAGGACCGTCATCAGCGACTATTACATAACGTTATTGGACCGTGTGTTTTCTCATACATTGTATTCTCAAGATCTGGCCACCACCAACTATTTTTTGATCTCAAAAGAATGCTTGCTTTGGAGAAATTTTCGTTGAATGAAGAGGTGATCGCCGAAATTGAGGCCTATTTTGAAGCAAAGGACAAATCGTACTACAAAAATGGTATCATATATATAAAAGTTGGAGGGTCACTATATTTGGTATATCATCCTTGAAGGGATTTATGTTGAATAAAAAAACTTAATTTTGTCAAAAAAATGTGTTTTACTATGGTAGGCTGGGGACTTTTCAATTGATCTGTTAGTTGGTACTCCGAAAAATGAAAATGAACCTTTATTTGGCGGAAGGCCATGAGATTTTCCAGAAGCAGATGAGCTTGGAACAGCAACGTTTTCCACTTTATCATAAAAAACGAGAAATTACTTAATATCGAAATTCGTCCCAGTCATTTTGGCAAATTTCACTAACGACTTACACTTTCGTCACTACAATGGATACTAAAAGTCAACCTTTAGAATACAGGCATATAAGGGTTACAAAATCTATTTAACTAAATATCAGAAAACCGAAGTCAGATCTCTTCGCAACGCACTTTACCTGAGCTTCTTTATATCTAAATTCTATTTTGGTTTTTTTTAATTTAATTTCTTTAAGATATTAGTTAGATTTGCTTTAATAGAAATTTGTATTAATTGTATACTATTATACTGTGTAAGACTATATTAAATATTGAAACCCAATATCCATTATTTCAGTGTTGGTATGTATAAAAAGATAGGATATTCTAAATAATGAACAAGATAATCATTATCAGTAACGTTTTACTTAAAAGGGACGATAACCAAATTTTGGATATTAATATTGAGGGATAATCACATGAAGTTAAGGAACCAAAAAAATAACTTTTAATACTGTGTTTATTTAATATTTATATCTATTTGTTGTCATTGCATAAGGGAAGGAAAATGACACAGTTTCAATAGAGGAAACAAAAATAAGCCCTCGGGATCGATTCAATTTATTTCAAATTGAACAGCTAGAATATCAGTTATTTGTAGATCGGCATGTATCCAAAACCAAACTTGCGACTATTGCGGAGCTATTGAGTTTCAAAAAAATATAATAATTCGAAAAGAATTAAACAGTAAATGAATATTAGTTTATTGATGTTGTTTTAGGTAATGTTATAAAATTTGCTTTAATATATTTTAGATTAATAACTGGGCTATCGGTTTATTACAGGGACTGTCAATTAAAAAAGTAGGTACACAAACAGCAAAAGTGGAACCAGAAAACAAAATTACGAAAACGGTTTAAATATATACCCAATCATCGAAAAAAACTAATACATGACATAATTAAAAACGATCGCACTATAATTAACAGAGTCACAAATGTTTCAATTATTATTGATATATTTACGGAAATATTTCTTAATTATAATTAACTTAAATTCTTAATTATTATGAATATAACATATATATTCAGCTTTTCTCCCGTGATGCTTTCTGTTCGATTGTTAACAGATTGGCAATATTTTGAAAAAATTCGCTCCAATTGGACGGACATAATAGATATAGCAGAATATTTTAAATGTAACTAGTATGATTCAAGTAATACTATTATATGAGCTAGCCAGAAATCCAATACCAAATACTGATTTTTTTTTAAAATTAAGTACTGGTTATAGCAGAAGTTGAGGATTCTCTTTCAAAATGTTCCCAAATCACTGTCATGCAACATTTTACTGATAAGTTATAAAATAATAAAAATAGATTTTATAAAAGATTGATCTGTCTTGCCTACAAAATAAATCTTAACCAAAAATTGTCTCGAGCATCATTATTTCCTTGTACTTTTTAATAACCAAGCAAGTGAGTTGTTGAATACTGAAGAAAAGTTTTCTTTCTAAATATACAAATATATAAAAGATTTTCGACAACCAAAATGGTTCAAGAAAAATCGAAATTTGCATCGAAATAGAAAAGCAAAAAAAAATATTTCATATTATTGCCATAAAAACAGTCTAAAGTATTTTGCTAATTAACATTCACATTATTAAAAATATTGTTCCAAAATACTGTGATATTAATAAACAGTATACATGTTTATCACCAAAAAAATCATAAATCTATGTATATCACATATAAATTTATATAGGCGTAAGTTCGGCATACTTTTGTCAAGCTCGCGGCTAGGACGACAGTCAGAATGTCAAAAATTAGTCCAATGAAATTAGTAGAACCGAAAATAGTAACTAAATGTACACGAATGAAGCAGCCAATAGTAAATAGTCATAAAATTATTTGGAGCGAAAATAGCGAATGAAATAGTTGATTGTACCAAGAAGTAGTTACTAAACAGTCGATAATCAATTTCAGTCCAACGTTCCCAACGCTACTAGTCACCAATTTTGTTAACATGAATTTTTAAAATGTGATTTTTGTGAAGTTTTTTAACTTTTCATTACTCAGCTATTACTCCGATACCACAACAAACTCTGAGGATTGTATAATAGTGATTCCACATTCTGAACTGGACTTACAACACTGCGAAATTCTGATACCCTTGGTACTGCCATACCAGGGATTATAATAATGAATCGAACTTGCAGAAAATATTTTGGGATATACTATTACGGTAAGAAATAAAATCACATATAAAATAAACTTTTAATGCATATTATATCAATATATTAAAGAAATATACAAAGCTAATTAAGTTTTACATAACTTAATAAAAATAATGTCTTTGGATATTGGTGGATATTGTAAGATATTGTCAATTATTGACTATTGCTATTATCCGACTTTGTGTCATCTGTATTTATGTTAGATGATTGGCTAGGTAGTTTACGTTTTGGCCATAATTAGGAACGACAGTGTGCTGGTTCAAACATGGTTGACTGTAAACTGGCGTATAAGAATTTATCGGTCCGTTGTAGGCTGCATTAGCATGGGAAGTGATTAACTGCTTCTGTTTTTGCTCTTTCCTGAAACGCGCCCTCCTATTTTGAAACCAAGTTTTTACTTGGGTTTCGGTAACGCCTAATCGCTCCGCAATGTCCTCAATTTTGGTTTTGGAGACATACCTATCTAGAATAAACTCATTTTCCAGCTGTTCTCTTTGACATGAAGTGAATCGGGTCCTGGGAATTTCCTTTGTTTCCCGGATTGGAACTGTGGCTTCTAGAAATAGATAAATTATTAGAAAATAAGCTAATTTTCCTTTTCTTAAGTAATGATAACTAATTGTTATAAGTATTAAGTAAACAGAGTAATACAAGTTGACTATTTTCGTTGCTTACCTTCAGTTGATTTTCTCTCAACGTCATTGTCCAACATAAGGTTATCTGCCTTTTTGATTAAAATATTGCTAATAATTATTATTTTGTTCATTCTGCAGAATAGCTTATTCTTATAGCACAGACACCAACACTGAACTGCTAGATATTGGGTTTCAATACATTATTTATATTAATACAGTTAACACAGTAGCGACCCACCTAATGCAAATAATTAAATGCTTTTATTGGAAGTTTGCGAATTCATTGGTTTTGGTAGTATTACAATAGTTTCAATAAAAAATATAATAAATCGAAAAAAACTAAACAGTAAATGAATATTAGTTTATTGATGTTGTTTTAGGTAATGTTATAAAATTCGCTTTGATATATTTTAGATTAATAATTGGGCCATCGATTTATTACAGGGTCGGTCAATTAAAAAAGCAAGTACACAAACGGCAAAAGTGGAACCAGAAAACGAAACTACGAAAACGAATTAAATATATACCCAAACATCGAAAAAAACTAATGCATGACATAATTAAAAACGATCGCACGATAATTAACAGAGCCACAAATGTTTCACTTATTACGGAAATATTTCTTAATTATTATTAAAAATATAACATATATATTCAGCTTTTCTCCCGTAATGCTATATGTACGATTGTAAACAGATTGGCAATATTTTGAAAAAATCCGCTCCAATGGGACGGACATAATAGATATAGCAGAATAATTTAAATGTATCCTATATGATTCAAGTAATACTATTATATGAGCTAGCCAGAAATCTAATACCAAATACCGATTATTTATTAATTGAGGATTGGATATAACAGAAGTTGAGGATTCCCTTTCAAAATGTTCTCAAATCATTATCATGCAACATTTTACTGAAATGTTATAAAATAATAAAAATAGATTTTATAAAAGATTGATCTGTCTTGCTGACAAAATAAATCTTAACTTAAAATTGTCCCGACCATCGTTAGTTCCTTGTATTTTTTAATAGCCAAGGAAGTAAGTTGTTCAATACTGAAGAATAATTTTCTTTCTAAATTTTAGGAAGGATTTTTTGACAAACAAAAGGGTTCAACAAAAATCGAAAGTTGCATCGAAAAAAAAAACAAAAAAAATATGTCCTTTTATTACCATAGAAACAGTCTACAGTATTTTGCTATTTAACATTCACATTATTAATCACTTGGTCCTTTACACCCTTGGTTAATGCACAATATACATGTTTTTCACAAAAAAAAAATCATAAAACTATGTATATCACATATAAATTTGTATAAGCGTAAGTTCGGCATATTTTTGTCAAGCTCGCGGACGACAGTCAGAATGTCAAAAATCAGTCGAATGAAATTAGTACAACCGAAAATAGTACTAAAAAACAACTAAAAAAAAACTGAAAAAAATCATAAAACTATGTATATCATAACTATATAAGTGTTTTAACTTTTCATTACTCAGTTATTACTCCGATTCCCCAACAAGTTCTCCAGATTATATAATAGTGATTCCACATACTTAACTAGACTTACAACACTGCGAAATTCTGATACCCTAGGTACTGCCATACCAGGGATTATAATAATGAATTGAACTTGTAGAAAATATTTTGGTATATACTATCACAATAATAAATAAAATCACATATAAAATAAACTTTTAATGCATATTATATCAATATATTAAAGACACATATAAAGCTAATTAAGTTTTACATAACTTAATAAAAATATTGTCTTTGGATATTAGTGAATATTGTAAGTTTTGTCAATTATTGATATTGATCTGTCTTGCTGATAAAATAAATCTTAAGCAAAAATTGTCCCAACCCTAATTATATTCTTATATTTCATAATAGCCAAGGAAATAAATTGTTCAATACTAAAGAAAAGTTTTCTACCTAAATTTAAGGAAAGAATTTTCGACAGCCAAAAGAGCTCAACGAAAATCGACAGTCGGATCGAAATGGAAAAGCAAAAAGCCTATTATTGCAATAGAAACAGTCTAGTATTTTGCTATTTAGCATTCACATTATTAATCATTTGGTCCTATTACATTAATAATCTTGAAAAATATTATTTCAAAATACTGCTATATTAATATACAATATATTGTTATTTACCAAAGAAATAATTTTATATATATATATATATATATATATATATATATAAGCAAATTCAGAATGTTCAAAATCAGTCAAATGAAATTAGTAAAACCGAAAATAGTAACTAAAAGTGAAAACACGAATGAAGTAGCCAATAGTAAATAGTAATAAAATCAGTCGGAGCGAAAGTAGCGATTGAAACAGTCGATTGTAGTAAAAAGTATTTACTAAACAGTCGATAATCAATTTCAGTCCAACGTTCCCAACGCTACTACTTACTATTTATGAATTTTGTTAACAAGACTTTTTAAAATATGATTTTTGTGAAGTGTTTTAACTTTTCATTACTCAGCTAGAACTCCGATACCAGAACAAGTTCTCCGGATTATATAATAGTGATTCCACATACTGATCTGCGCTTACAACACTGCGAATCACTGATAACCTAGGAACTGCCGTACCAGGGATTAAAATAATGAATTGAACTTATAGAAAATATTTTGGGATATATTTTCATGACAAGAAATAAAACCACATATAAAATATACTTTAAATGCATATTAAATCAATATATTAAAGAAATGTACAAAGCTAATATAAGTTTTACATAACTTAATAAAAATATTGTCTTTGGATATTAGTGAATATTGTAAGATTTTGTCAATTATTGACTGTAGCTATTAACTTTGTGTCAACTGAATTTTTATGTTAAATGATAGGCTAGGTAGTTTACGTTTTGGTCATAATTAGGAGCGACAGTGTGTTGGTTCAAATATGGTTGACTGTAAACTGGCGTATAAGAATTCATCGGCGCGTTGTAGGCTGCATTAGCATGGGAAGTGATTAACTGCTTCCGTTTTTGCTCTTTCCTGAAACGCGCCCTCCTATTTTGAAACCAAGTTTTTACTCGGGTTTCGGTAACATCTAATCGCTTCGCAATTTCCTCAATTTTGGTTTTGGAGACATACATATCTAGAATAAACTCATTTTCTAGCTGCTCTCTTTGACATGAAGTGAATCGGGTCCTGGGAATTTCCTTTGTTTCCTGGATTGGGACTGTGGCGTCTAGAAATAGATAAATTATAAGAAAATAAACTAATTTTCCTTTTCTTATGCAATGATAACTAATAGTCATAAATATTAAATAAACAGAGTAATACAAGTTAATTATTTTCGTTGCTTACCTTCAGTTGATTTTCTCTCAACGTCATTGTCCAACATATGGTTATCTGCCTTTTTGATTAAAATATTACTAATAATGATTATTTTCTTCATTTTGCAGAATAGCTTGTTCTTATCGCACAGACTCTAACACTGAACTGATAGATATTGGGTTTCAATACCATATTTATACTAATACAGTCAACACAGTAGGGACACACCCAAATCAAATAATTAAATGCTTTTATTGGAAGTTTGTGAATTCATTGGTATTGGTAGTATTACAATAGTTTCAAAAAATATAATTACTCGAAAAAACTAAACAGTAAATGAATTTTAGTTTATTGATGATGTTTTAGGTAATGTTATAAAATTCGCTTTCATATATTTTAGATAAATAACTGGGCCATCGGTTTATTACAGGGTCGGTCAATTAAATAAGCAGGTACACAAACTACAAAAGTGGAAGCAGAAAACAAAACTACGAAAACGAATTAAATATATACCCAATCATCGAAGAAAACTGTTGCATGACATAATTATAAAACGATCGCACGATAATTAACAGAGCCACAAATGTTTCACTTATTACGGAAATATTTCTTAATTATTATTAAAAATATAACATATATATTCAGCTTTTCTCCCTTGATGCTATCTGTTCGATTGTCAACAGATTGGCAATATTTTGAAAATATCCGCTCCAATGGGACGGACATAATAGATATAGCAGAATAATTTAAATGTATCCTATATGATTCAAGTAATACTATTATATGAGCTAGCCAGAAATCTAATGCCAAATACCGATTATTTATTAATTGAGGATTGGATATAACAGAAGTTGAGGATTCTCTTTCAAAATTTTCTCAAATCATTATCATGCAACATTTTACTGAAAAGTTATAAAATAATAAATATATATTTTATAAAAGATTGATCTGTCTTGCTGACAAAATAAATCTTAACCAAAAATTGTCCCGACCATCGTTAGTTCCTTGTATTTTTTAATAGCCAAGGAAGTAAGTTGTTCAATACTGAAGAATAATTTTCTTTCTAAATTTGAGGAAGGATTTTTTGACAAACAAAAGGGTTCAACAAAAATCGAAAGTTGCATCGAAAAAAAAAAACAAAAAAATATGTCCTTTTATTACCATAGAAACAGTCTACAGTATTTTGCTATTTAACATTCACATTATTAATCACTTGGTCCTTTACACCCTTGGTTAATGCACAATATACATGTTTTTCACCAAAAAAATCATAAAACTATGTATATCACATATAAATTTATATAAGCGTAAGTTCGGCATATTTTTGTTAAGCTCGCGGACGACAGTCAGAATGTCAAAAATCAGTCGAATGAAATTAGTAGAACCGAAAATAGTACTAAAAAACAACTAAAAAAAAATCATAAAACTATGTATATCATAAATATATAAGTGTTTTAACTTTTCATTACTCAGTTATTACTCCGATTCCCCAACAAGTTCTCCGGATTATATAATAGTGATTCCACATACTTAACTAGACTTACAACACTGCGAAATTCTGATACCCTAGGTACTGCCATACCAGGGATTATAATGATGAATTGAACTTGTAGAAAATATTTTGATATATACTATCACAATAAGAAATAAAATCACATATAAAATAAACTTTTAATGCATATTATATCAATATATTAAAGAAACATATAAAGCTAATTAAGTTTTACATAACTTAATAAAAATATTGTCTTTGGATATTAGTGAATATTGTAAGTTTTGTCAATTATTGATATTGATCTGTCTTGCTGATAAAATAAATCTTAAGCAAAAATTGTCCCAACCCTAATTATATTCTTATATTTCATAATAGCCAAGGAAATAAATTGTTCAATACTAAAGAAAAGTTTTCTACCTAAATTTAAGGAAAGAATTTTCGATAGCCAAAAGAGTTCAACGAAAATCGACAGTCGGATCGAAATGGAAAAGCAAAAAGCCTATTATTGGAATAGAAACAGTCTAGTATTTTGCTATTTAGCATTCACATTATTAATCATTTGGTCCTATTACATTAATAATCTTGAAAAATATTATTTCAAAATACTGCTATATTAATATACAATATATTGTTATTTACCAAAGAAATAATTTAATATATATATATATATATATATATATATATATATATATATATATATATATATATATATATAAGCAAATTCAGAATGTTCAAAATCAGTCAAATGAAATTAGTAAAACCGAAAATAGTAACTAAAAGTGAAAATACGAATGAAGTAGCCAATAGTAAATAGTCATAAAATCATTTTGAGCGAAAGTAGCGATTGAAACAGTCGATTGTAGTAAAAAGTAATTACTAAACAGTCGATAATCAATTTCAGTCCAACGTTCCCAACGCTACTACTTACTATTTATGAATTTTGTTAACACGACTTTTTAAAATATGATTTTTGTGAAGTGTTTTAACTTTTCATTACTCAGCTAGAACTCCGATACCAGAACAAGTTCTCCGGATTATATAATAGTGATTCCACATACTGATCTGCGCTTACAACATTGCGAATCACTGATAACCTAGGAACTGCCGTACCAGGGATTAAAATAATGAATTGAACTTATAGAAAATATTTTGGGATATATTTCATGACAAGAAATAAAACCACATATAAAATATACTTTAAATGCATATTAAATCAATATATTAAAGAAACATATAAAGCTAATTAAGTTTTACATAACTTAATAAAAATATTGTCTTTGGATATTAGTAAATATTGTAAGTTTTGTCAATTATTGTGGAACCAGAAAACGAAACTACGAAAACGATTTAAATATATACCCAATCATCGAAGAAAACTAATGCATGACATAATTAAAAACGATCGCACGATAATTAACAGAGTTTCGTTCTCTGGTTCCAATTTTGGCGTTTATGTACCTGCTTTTTTAATTGACCTACCCTGTAATAAACCGATGGCCCAGTTATTAATCTAAAATATATTAAAGCGAATTTTATAACATTACCTAAAACAACATCAATAATGCCCGATTTTGTTAATATTAATTTTCATATCATAACATTTTACGTAATTATATTATTAAAATTATATTGTCTTAATTTTATTGTAACAACGTTAAATGTTATTGTAACATCACAAATATTATGTTATCATTAACAGTATATTGCACTATAATTGATTATAACTGACAATTAACTGATTAACTTATTGTGTTTATTATGTATTTATTTTCTTGCAGATTGTTTAAAAAGTATAATCAGTAACTTATATAATTAAGCTATAGACATATTTATGTTTTAATTATTGATATTGAGCTGATGATGAAATTACATCTTGTTTTGATAATAATAATTGGCAACCTAGAGTGGTCTTTCTCTGGTTATAATTACTTATTCCGTGTGCAATTAGACAGTATACAGACGTTGATTATTTAGAGCAGCCGCGAGAGATTTATAATTTATTAACTGTGCGGATTGTGTATTATTGTTTAGAAGATCAAATAGAATAAATTGTATGAACTGATACCAGAACTGCAAAACATATTCTTTGTTTATAGTGTATTTGAAATGTTGTCAATGTTGATTATTATATTCTTACCTATGTATGTTGTTTTTAAATATTTGCCATTTATTTATTAATTAATTAGTTAACATGAACATTAAGGTTTATATATTTAGTGTGCTATATCACTCTAAATTGTAGAAGTTGAATGCCCATATATTAATTCGTTTATGTTCAGGCACTCACATGTTTACTTTTGTATATTGTATAAATGTATATTATAAGTATATTGAACCCTATCAACACGAGCGGTATGTTAACGCCGTTTTGTTTTGTTAACAATGTTGGGAAAAATTAATATTTATGTTTAATATTCCGTTAGTACAATAGGATAGTTCCATGGTGGACGTAGAATGCCGACCACAGCAGATAGTGCGAACCAGGTCATTTTTCCATATGTATAGAATTCGCATATTGTCACATTTCAGACTTTTCAGAGAAAGTGTGTTTTGAATATTCTAGATTATTCATATTTTATTAAGATGATGAAGAATTAATCATTCTGCAAATTGTATTGGTTCGCTTTGATTGTTATAGTAGATAAGGAACTGTAAATAAATATAATAATATAAATATTAATGTATACAATTTTTTTTATTTACAACGGAATTATTTCTGATCAAATTGTTGATTTGAGATCAAGACAGCGATAAGGATAACAGATATCCTACTATAAAAGGTCAGACTCTCAAATGTAACTTGTGCGTTAATCGCACTAACAAATGCAACAAGTTATGTTCAATTTCTGAACTTGAGAATTTTATATATATGAACTTAGTTAATATCAAGTAAAATTATATTAAGGTACATGAATGTGATTTAAGATATATTGTCCGGAATTATAGACGCATTATGCAAGAATATGAGGAGTAATGTTTGATGTCCTATTGAAACTCCTCTTCTAAGTAATGTAACCACTAATCATCAAAAGTTGCATATACAAATTTGATAGCTGGCAGTTTGTGAATTATAGCATTTTGAGTGAAGCAACCTTAGATATTGTTAAAATAATGGATAGAAAAGATTTCGCGTCTTAATAAAATATTACTTTTTGAAGAGAAAAAATACAGTTGAACCAAAACTTGGCTTGGATACTGCCCCAGGAAAATCAACCATCAAGGATTGTTAAGCTAAGTTTAAACGTGACGAAATGAGCACCGAAGACGGTGAACGCATTGGACGCCCAAAAGAGGTTGTTACCGACGAAAATATTAAAAAATCCACAAGGACTGTAAATTGAAACTGAGTGAAATAACAGACACTCTAAAGATAGCAACAGAACGTGTGTATCATATCATTCACGAATATTTTGTATGAGAAAGCTCCTTGCAAAGTGGGTGCCGCGTGAGCTCGCTTTTGATCAAAAGCAACGACAAGTTGATTATTCGGAGCAGTGTTTGAAGAACATTAAGCGTAATAAACCCGAGTTTTTGCATCGATTGTGATCGATAATTTATGAAAAATAGCTCATAAACTCATCTTTTCACTCCGAAGTCCAATGAACCTTCATCCGAGTGGACTGCACACGATGAAATCGCTCCCAAGCATGGGAAAACGCAACAAACTGCCATGTGCGTTAGTATTTTGGGATGCGCATGTAATAATTTTCATTGACTACCTTGAAAAAGGAAGGACCATCAACAGCGACTATTACATAGCGTTATTGGACCGTATGTTTTCTTATCCATTATATTCTCGAGATCTGGCCCCCAGCAACTATTTTTTGATCTCAAAAGAATGCTTGCTGGGGAGAAATTTTCGTTGAATGAAGAGGTGATCGCCGAAATTGAGGTCTATTTTGAAGCAAAGGACAAATCGTACTACAAAAATGGTATCGTATATATGAAAGTTGGAGGGTCACTATATTTGGTATATCATCCTTGAAGGGATCTATGTTGAATAAAAAAACTTAATTTTGTCAAAAAAACATATTTTACTATGGTAGGCTGGGGACTTTTCAATTGATCTGTTAGTTGGTTCTCCGAAAAATGAACTTTCATTTGACGGAAGGCCTTGAGATTTTCCAGAAGCAGATGAGCTTGGAACAGCAACGTTTTCCACTTTATCATAAAAAACGAGAAATTACCTAATATCGAAATCCGTCCCAGTCATTTTGGCAAATTTCACTAATGACTTACACTTTCGTCACTACAATGGTTACTAAAAGTCAACCTTTAGAATACAGGCATATAAGGGTTACAAAGGCTATTTAACTAAATATGGTACCGAAAAAGTCAGATCTCTTTGCAACTTTACCTGGGCCTCTTTATATCTAAATTCTATTTTTTTTTTATTTAATTTTTTTAAGATATTGGTTATATTTGCTTTAATAGAAATTTGTATTAATTGTGTACCATTATACTGTGTAAGACTATATTAAATATTGAAAGTCAATATCCTTTACTTAAGTGTTGGTATCTATGTTAAAAGGATAGGATATTCTAAATAATGAACAATATAATAATTATAAGTAACGTTTTACTAAAAAGGGATGAGCACCAAATTTTGGATATTAAGATTGAGGGATAATCACATGAAGTTAAGGAACTAAACTAATAACTTTTAATACTGTGTTTATTTAATATTTATATCTATTTGTTGTCATTGCATAAGGGAAGGAAAATGACACAGTTTCAATAGAGGAAACAAAGATAAGTCCTCGGGATCGATTCAATTTATTTCAAATTGGACAGCTAGAATATCAGTTATTTGTAGATCGGCATGTATCCAAAACCAAACTTGCGACTATTGCGGAGCTATTGAGTCCTAGTAAATCTCTAGTAAAAACTTGGTTTCAAAATTGACGGGCGCACTAAAAGAACTAGCAAAATTAAAAGCTGTTACTTTCTTTGGTAACACAGTACACAGCGGACCGATATATAATTATAAGTACAGTTACAAATCAACGGTACAAGAAGAATTATTGGGTAATACTTGTTTTATCGCGAATATGCCCCAACGACCAAGCCAATAAAAATAAAATCTATAAATATAAATAATATCCATAACTAATAAAAGCCATAAATATAAGCTTGTAAATTCCAATGTATCTAACATTTGTTCACAATTCCATCATTTGTCAATTTATTTGTTAATGTGTCTGACCGAGTTCATCCAAACCGAAAGTTTTACTAACCATTCCTGTTTCCAGCATGAAGAACAATATATCTGCAATGAATTATTAATAAATGTTATGACTAATAAAACCCATTCGATTGTATTCCAACGTTTACCTTCTTCCATCAGCTTTTGCTGCCATAACACTCTTTTTATTGCTATCTGTCCATGAGTAACCAATTTCATCTAAATACGTAAATTGAAATAATAAGTCATTTTATTATATGCTTTTAAAAATTGTATTCTCTTAAAAGCAATATGCATATGTTCCATTAAACCTCTTAGATACTTTTCAGACTTACAGTTTTCAGACTTAACTCAGAAGTTTTTGTTTCAACTGTATTTTTTCCTTCAAAAAGCATTATTTTATCAAAACGCGAAATTCCTTTTTATCCATTTTTTTCACAATAACAAAAGTTGCTTCACTCATAATGCTATAATTCAGAAACTAATGATCCGACAACTGTCAAATTTATACACGCATCTTCTGAGCGTTACGGCTAACTAAAATCATATGGATTTAATTCTAGTAGCGCCTTCTATGTGTTAGGCCTGGGACTTTCCAATTAACCTTTTAGTAAAGCCTCTTTACTTAAATAGGCGAAACGGAGGAAATGCTTTGCGTGGTGCGTTCAATGCTGATTCTGAGACAACTTTTTTGATTGTTTTCTTTGAATTGGCCTACAAGGGCATTTAATTGTGTTATTTCAATAAAGCGATTGTTTGTTTCTTTTTATTTACGACGCCATTTTGGTTCCTCTGAAATATTGTATTAAATTATCTTTGTATTGAGAAACTACTCACTGTTTTTATACCTTTCATATATTTAATGTCTGACAGAGCCAACATCAAGCTGATCTTTATTCAACACCCTCTATTTATGAGGACGGTTTTATTTTCGGTAAATTCAAAATTTTATTTTTCAATATTTGAGGTATTGCATTGACCGTGTACATACTAATACTAATAGTTCATTGCAGCTGTAACATGCTAAAATAGTTTCAATAAAAATCGCAACAAATTAATATTTAATAGTAAAAGTGTTTACTTCTCTAACGAATTTTACTGGCAAGTGGAGGCCTCCATTATCTCGTTCCTATATAAAGTAACTCATTAAAGGCGCAACCAGTTGGGGACGCAACCAGGAATTTCCAATCAGAGTAATAATAACTAGCGTTTTGAATTTTATCAAAACAAGCAAAGCATTAAAACAACGTTTGCTGGTTTATAATCACTATAGTTTTGAATAATTTTGTATACGTTTGACAATCGCACGAATTTGGTCGGCTAGTTCAACTAGCATAAAATGAGACAGAATACAATGTCTGATTCTAAAATGAATTTACAAATTGCAACAGGTAGGGCATTAAACATATTGGTGATGTGTGTGTAAAACTTCCTTGGATTGACTATATGCACTATTTATTTCTTAATGGCGTCGTATTGAGGGCTGACTCATGGTTTGCTTTTGAAAGAACTGAAACTTTTTGCGTTATATATTCATAGAGTATCTGAGTAGCTTCTATCGATATGTTGTCTTATTCTTGAATCAACACATCTGCCAATTGCTTCATTAATGTTGTATATGGAAATTTACTCCTCACACTCACAATAATGGCTGAGTTAGATTAAGGGCTAGTTATTGTACGGCGAGGGATTTTGATATTCTGATGTTACTCAAACTGAGACTGAGCTTTTTTGGTTGTGACTTTGAGAGCGATATCATATTGGAATATTCCAGTGTTATATGGAAATATATATTCCTGGTAACTTGGTCAGAAATGCGTATAGGAGGAACGTTGCAATAAACATGATTTGGAATATAAGCTGAGCAATACATAAGCATCCCCTTATATATCATATATCCCTATATATTTTTGCATTTCCTAAAAAATTCACTATCTTAAGGGCAACAGGGTGAAGGTAAATTTTAGGGCGAGAAAATGATATAGGCTCGATAAATATCATCGGTGCATTTTCGCATTTCTTTCCGAATATTGTCAAAAAATGGGTGACCCTGTTTCATATATGGCATCATTTGGGAAAATTGAGCCTTAATTTGGCTCTCACTGTTTGAGATATATAAGTCACAGTAATATTTAATGATACATTTAGTGTTTTATACAATATCTAGTCCAACATTTAGTGCAGTTGCAATACTTTAAGATATATTTCTAATAAAATTCCCAGCCACTTGATATTTAATAGAATCTACACTAGTCTTTCTGACTGATCTGACTGCTGTGTATGTGGGGTCTTCTATTATCTCGTACCTGTCCGAAGTAACTGATTAGACACGTCCTCTGTTTGTGACATTGATTATATATTGGCTGGGTTATTTCCAAACAAAGTTATCGCAGATATTAAAGAGCGATTAGAAATTTATCAAAACAAGCGCCAAAGAGACGATTTATAACCTCAAATTAGTCTAACTAATTTCTAGAAGAAATTGCATATACCGACGAACAGACGAATTTACGTACGAACACCTCGGACAACACTGAATTTAAAAACTGCAGTAGGCGACAAATTCGACCTTTTTATGATGTAATTTCACTATTTCGGAAGGACTATATATTCTCTAAATATAAGAAGCAAATAAGATATATTTTATAATTTTACTTTCTACTTACAAATAATATCTTGAAAGACTGAAGATAATATTTTGTTCTCTGAATTTTAAATATAAAATACATTTCACTGAAAATCCCAAGTAATGAAAATATATAAGAAATATAAATAATGAAATAAGTGAATGTAAATACTAGAAATCAGTAATATACCCAAAAATCTTTCTAATAGCGGAAAGAGAGTTGCATAGATTATAAAATAGGTCAATTGAAAAGCCCCGGCCTACCATAGTAAAGCACGTTTTTTGGCAAAATTAGTTTTCTTTGTTCAACTTAATTCCCTTCAAGGCTGATAGCCTGATTATAGCGACTCTCCAACTTTTCGATGCCATTTTTGAAGTACAATATGTCCTTTGCTTCAAAATCGGCCTCAGTTTCGGCTATCACCTCTTTATTCTACGAAAATTTCTTCCCAGCGAGCATTCTTTTGAGACACGAGAACAGGATATAGTCACTGGGAGCCAGATTTGGAGAAAACGGTGGATGAAGAAGCAATTCGAAGCCCAATTCATGGATTTTTGTCACAGTTTTCACTGACTTGTGACACAGTACATTGTGTTTTTGAAGCAGCACTTTGTTTTTCTACAAATGCGACCGTTTTTCAGCGATGTCGTGTTTCAAACTGGCCAATAACGATATGTAATAGTCGTTGTTGATGGTCCCTCTTTTTCAAGGCAGTTAACGAAAATTATTCCATGAGCATCCCAAAATACAGACGTCATAACCTTGTCAGCCGCCTGTTGCGTTTTCCCACACTTTGGAGCGGGTTCATCGTTTGTAGTCCACTCGCATGGCTGTCTGAATTAATGGAGCCATGTCTCATCCATTATCACATATCGATGCAAAAACTCGGGTTTATTACTCTTGATCATCTTCAAACACTGTTCAGAATAATCAACTCGTCGTTGGTTTAAGTCAAAAGTCAGCTCGAGCGGCACCCACTTTGCACAGAACTTTCTCATACCCAAATATTTGTGAATGATATGATGTATACATTCAGTTGATATCTTTAGAGTGTCTGCTATTTGATTCAATTTCAATTTACGGTAATTCAAAATCATTTCGTGGTTTTTTTAAATGTTTTCGTCGGTAATAACCTCTTTTGGGCGACCACTGCGTCGACCGTCTTCACTGCTCATTTCACCACGTCTAAACTTAGCATACCAATCCTTGATGGTTGATTTTCCTGGGGCAATGTCTGGAAACTCAGAAGTTTTTGTTTCAACTCTATTTTTTCCTTCAAAAAGCATTATTTTATCAACACGCGAAATTCCTTTTTATCCATTTTTTTCACAATAACAAAAGTTGCTTCACTCATAATGCTATAATTCAGAAACTAATGATCCGACAGCTGTCAAATTTATACACGCATCTTCTGAGCGTTACGGCTAACTAAAAAACATATGGATTTAATTCTAGTAGCGCCTTCTATGTGTTAGGCCTGGGACTTTTCAATTAACCTTTTAGTAAAGCCTCTATACTTAAATAGGCGAAACGGAGGAAATGCTTTGCGTGGTGCGTTCAATGCTGATTCTGAGACAACTTTTTTGATTGTTTTCTTTGAATTGGCCTACAAGGGCATTTAATTGTGTTATTTCAATAAAGCGATTGTTTGTTTCTTTTTATTTACGACGCCATTTTGGTGTGTCTGACATAAAATATAATTAGCATTATTTTGTCTTAAATAAAATCAATATTATTTGATTATATTTATTTATTATATTTCGACAACTTTGATTATATTTGCTACGAAATGTGTTATGTTTTCAATTAGATTGCATCCATTTTTATATCCGCATTTATTTATTATTTATTTATATATTTATATCTCATTATTTTTTATTTATGTACCTAATATATATTCATTATATACTTATACGCGTTATGTCACGTGACGCGTATGAAATCGTCGAGCAACGGAATGCTCTCCTAATAAAATATTTTCATTACAGGTGCCTGTAATGATAATTTAAACTAAGTAATGAAACTCAGCCAAATGACGTTCTCAGCGCCTTCCTGCTGAGACCACACAAAACAATTCTGAAATTATTTGTATTAAGTTATTATTAACCTTGTAAAAAGTGTGGTTCAACACGACGCAATAGCAGTTTTCTAACGGCTAGAAAAATTGAAGAGAGAGAGAGAGAGAGAGAAAGACAGAGAGAGAGAGAGAGAGAGAGAGAGAGAGAGAGAGGCGCAGATGTGGTATCTTTATAGCAGAAAGCAGCATGGTACCAATCCTTCAGTGTTGCCAACCTTTGAATGTATATGTACAAGTGGTGACCTAAAGGGTCGTAGGGATCGCTACATATCACTTACTTTAATCGCTACACTATTGGTTTACATTGTTTCTTTAGCGAGTTTATTGTTTATTTGCTTTGGAAGCCATTTTCATAGTCCAGTTTCAGAATATATACAGAGGTTTTACTTAAATAGACCTAACCGAGGAAATGTTCTGCGTGGTTCTACCAATTCTAGCTCTGAGATCACTTTTTTGATTGGTTAATTTGAATTGGACTACAAAGGCAAGTATAAATTGGTTCAGGTCTATAACGCTATCGTTTGTTTCAATTTGTTTACGACGCTATATTCGTTCATCTGACATAAAGTACGATTTTTATGTTTTAATTTCAATCACTATTACTTGATTATAAAATATTTTCATTCCTAAAAGTGTTGTATATGCCGTGTAGAATGCTTCTTAAATATTTATAGCTGTATTCGTATCGTGATTAATTGTTTCTCAAATAGAAACCTTAGTTAAATTAATCTCTGATGAAAATAGGTATTTTTAATACTCCTTAGTATAAAAGTAAATACGTTCGTGTTCAATCTTATAAAAGTATATACATTCGCTCTAAAAGGGCAACATTATTATAAAATATTAATAATAAATTATTTACATTTCGATTATTGACAGTTTGACTTGGATTATTTAAAACGTCCGATTAACTGGAAGAAATTCATTCATTTTAGAAACAGATTTTTTTTATATATTTAGGCTTCTGAGTTGCATTTATGTTTGTATATACTGTTTTAAATATTTAAACTAATTACTAGCTTTGAGGACTATTGACTGAAAACAGTCGAAACAGTCGATAGTCAAAAAAACAAGCGACTATAACTAGTAATTATTATTTTCAGTCAAATGGACGGTTTGACTGCTTTCTTCCGTTCGTGATGTCAGACGAAGATGTACGAATTCTATCGTTTATAAGTCGTGAGAGAGGAAAGGACGGAGATAATTACTAGAGATAATTGCCAACAATATGCACAGGAACTTAAACAAAATCTAAAACTAAAAATTTACAATAACCATAAATATTAAATAAAATTAAATATATACCAAATCATAGAAAAGTTCATGACATAAATAAAAATGATCGCACGATAATTACCAGAGCCAAAAATATTCATTTATTATTGTTATATTTACGGAAATATTTCTTAATCACTATTCAAAAACATGATACACATGTTCAGCTTTTCTATCGTGATGCTTTTTCTTCGATTGTTAATAATTTCACAAAATTTTAAAAAAACTCGCTCCGAGGGGATAGACATTACGAATAAAGCAGAATATTTTAAATATAACTAATACGATTCAAGTAATATCATTTTATGAACTTGCAAAAATCTGATCTAATACTAAATACCAATAAAAACTTGACCAAATACTGATTTTTTTAAATCGAGTGGAGATAGCAGAAGTTGAGGATTCTCTTTCAAACTATTGTCAAATCATACATCATTGGATGCATCATTTTACGGAAAAGTTATAAAATAATAAAAGTAGATTGTGTAAAAGATTGATCTGTCTTGCTGATAAAATAAATCTTAAGCAAAAATTGCCCAACCCTAATTATATTCTTATATTTCATAATAGCCAAGGAAATAAATTGTTCAATACTAAAGAAAAGTTTTCTACCTAAATTTAAGGAAAGAATTTTCGACAGCCAAAAGAGTTCAACAAAAATCGACAGTCGGATCGAAATGGAGAAACAGTCTAGTATTTTGCTATTTAGCATTCACATTATTAATCATTTGGTCCTATTACATTAATAATCTTGAAAAATATTATTTCAAAATACTGCTATATTAATATACAATATATTGTTATTTACCAAAGAAATAATTTAATATATATATATATATATATATATATATATATATATATATATATATATATACAAATTCAGAATGTTCAAAATCAGTCAAATGAAATTAGTAAAACCGAAAATAGTAACTAAAAGTGAAAACACGAATGAAGTAGCCAATAGTAAATAGTCATAAAATCATTTTGAGCGAAAGTAGCGATTGAAACAGTCGATTGTAGTAAAAAGTAATTACTAAACAGTCGATAATCAATTTCAGTCCAACGTTCCCAACGCTACTACTTACTATTTATGAATTTTGTTAACACGACTTTTTAAAATATGATTTTTGTGAAGTGTTTTAACCTTTCATTACTCAGCTAGAACTCCGATACCAGAACAAGTTCTCCGGATTATATAATAGTGATTCCACATACTGATCTGCGCTTACAACACTGCGAATCACTGATAACCTAGGAACTGCCGTACCAGGGATTAAAATAATGAATTGAACTTATAGAAAATATTTTGGGATATATTTCATGACAAGAAATAAAACCACATAAAAAATATACTTTAAATGCATATTAAATCAATATATTAAAGAAATGTACAAAGCTAATATAAGTTTTACATAACTTAATAAAAATATTGTCTTTGGATATTAGTGAATATTGTAAGATTTTGTCAATTATTGACTGTAGCTATTAACTTTGTGTCAACTGAATTTTTATGTTAAATGATAGGCTAGGTAGTTTACGTTTTGGTCATAATTAGGAGCGACAGTGTGTTGGTTCAAATATGGTTGACTGTAAACTGGCGTATAAGAATTCATCGGCGCGTTGTAGGCTGCATTAGCATGGGAAGTGATTAACTGCTTCCGTTTTTGCTCTTTCCTGAAACGCGCCCTCCTATTTTGAAACCAAGTTTTTAATCGGGTTTCGGTAACACCTAATCGCTCCGCAATCTCCTCAATTTTGGTTTTGGAGACATACCTATCTAGATGAAACTCATTTTCTAGCTGCTCTCTTTGACATGAAGTGAATCGGGACCTGGGAATTTTCTTTGTTTCCTGGATTGGGACTGTGG
Source organism: Rhynchophorus ferrugineus (assembly GCF_030347505.1). Taxonomy (NCBI): domain Eukaryota; kingdom Metazoa; phylum Arthropoda; class Insecta; order Coleoptera; family Curculionidae; genus Rhynchophorus; species Rhynchophorus ferrugineus. The sequence continues at coordinate 78,630,635 of NW_027472580.1, read as the reverse complement.
CGTCTAGAAATAGATAAATTATAAGAAAATAAACTAAAAAGTTAATTATTTTCGTTGCTTACCTTCAGTTGATTTTCCCTCAACGTCATTGTCCACCATATGGTTATCTGCCTTTTTGATTAAAATATTACTAATAATGATTATTTTCTTCATTTTGCAGAATAGCTTATTCTTATCGCACAGACTCTAACACTGAACTGATAGATATTGGGTTTCAATACCATATTTATACTAATACAGTCAACACAGTAGGGACACACCCAATTCAAATAATTAAATGCTTTTATTGGAAGTTAGTGAATTCATTGGTGTTGGTAATATTACAATAGTTTCAAAAAAATATAATAATTCGAAAAGAATTAAACAGTAAATGAATATTAGTTTATTGATGTTGTTTTAGGTAATGTTATAAAATTTGCTTTAATATATTTTAGATTAATAATAATAAGGGTCTGTCAATTAAAAAAGCAGGTACACAAACAGCAAAAGTGGAACCAGAAAACAAAATTACGAAAACGGTATAAATATATACCCAATCATCGAAAAAAACTAATGCATGACATAATTAAAAACGATCGCACTATAATTAACAGAGCCACAAATGTTTCAATTATTATTGATATATTTACGGAAATATTTCTTAATTATTATTAACTTAAATTCTTAATTATTATGAATATAACATATATATTCAGCTTTTCTCCCTTGATGCTATCTGTTCGATTGTTAACAGATTGGCAATATTTTGAAAAAATTCGCTCCAATTGGACGGACATAATAGATATAGCAGAATATTTTAAATGTAACTAATATGATTCAAGTAATACTATTATATGAGCTAGCAAGAAATCTAATACCAAATACTGTTTTTTTTTAATTTAGTACTGGTTATAGCAGAAGTTGAGGATCCTCTTTCAAAATGTTCCCAAATCACTGTCATGCAACATTTTACTGATAAGTTATAAAATAATAAAAATAGATTCTATTAAAGATTGATCTGTCTCGCTGACAAAATAAATCTTAACCAAAAATTGTCCCGAGCATCATTATTTCCTTGTATTTTTTAATAACCAAGCAAGTAAGTTGTTCAATACTGAAGAAAAGTTTTCTTTCTAAATATACAAATATACAAAAGATTTTTTCGACAACCAAAATGGTTCAAGAGAAATCGAAATTTGCGTCGAAATAAAAAGCAAAAAAAATATTTCATATTATTGCCATAGAAACAGTCTAAAGTATTTTGCTAATTAACATTGACATTATTAAAAATATTGTTCCAAAATGCTGTGATATTAATAAACAGTATACATGTTTATCATCAAAAAAATCATAAAACTATGTATATCACATATAAATTTATATAAGCGTAAGTTCGGCATACTTTTTTCAAGCTCGCGGCTAGGACGACAGTCAGAATGTCAAAAATCAAAAGCAGTCAATAGTAAATAGTCATAAAATTATTTGGAGCGAAAATAGCGAATGAAACAGTTGATTGTACCAAGAAGTAATTACTAAACAGTCGATAATCAATTTCAGTCCAACCTTCATAAGGCTACTAGTCACCAATTTTGTTAACATGAATTTTTAAAATGTGATTTTTGTGAAGTTTTTGAACTTTTCATTACTCAGCTATTACTCCGATACCACAACAAGCTCTCCGGATTATATAATAGTGATTCCACATTCTGAACTGGACTTAAAACACTGCGAAATTCTGATACCCTTGGTACTGCCATACCAGGGATTATAATAATGAATCGAACTTGCAGAAAATATTTTGGGATATACTATTACAATAAGAAATAAAATCACATGTAAAATAAACTTTTAATGCATATTATATCAATATATTAAAGAAATATACAAAGCTAATTAAGTTTTACATAACTGAATAAAAATAATGTCTTTGGATATTGGTGGATATTGTAAGATATTGTCAATTATTGACTATTGCTATTTTCCGACTTTGTGTCATCTTTATTTATGTTAGATGATTGGCTAGGTAGTTTACGTTTTGGCCACAATTAGGAACGACAGTGTGTTGGTTCAAATATGGTTGACTGTAAACTGGCGTATAAGAATTCATCGGTCCGTTGAAATCTGCATTAGCATGGGAAGTGATTAACTGCTTCCGTTTTTGCTCTTTCCTGAAACGCGCCCTCCTATTTTGAAACCAAGTTTTTACTTGGGTTTCGGTAACGCCTAATCGCTCCGCAATCTCCTCAATTTTGGTTTTGGAGACATACCTATCTAGAATAAACTCATTTTCCAGCTGTTCTCTTTGACATGAAGTGAATCGGGTGAAACCTGGGAATTTTCTTTGTTTCCCGGATTGGAACTGTGGCTTCCAGAAATAGATAGATTATTAGAAAATAAACTAATTTTCCTTTTCTTAAGTAATGATAACTAATTGTTATAAGTATTAAGTAAACAGAGTAATACAAGTTAACTATTTTCGTTGCTTACCTTCAGTTGATTTTCTCTCAACGTCATTGTCCAACATATGGTTATCTGCCTTTTTGATTAAAATATTGCTAATAATTATTATTTTGTTCATTTTGCAGAATAACTTATTCTTATGGCACAGACACCAACACTGAACTGCTAGATATTGGGTTTCAATACTATATTTATATTAATACAGTTAACACAGTAGCGACCCACCTAATGCAAATAATTAAATGCTTTTATTGGAAGTTTGCGAATTCATTGGTTTTGGCAGTATTACAATAGTTTCAAAAAATATATAATAAATCGAAAAAAACTAAACAGTAAATGAATATTAGTTTTATTATGTTGTTTTAGGTAATGTTATAAAATTCGCTTTGATATATTTTAGATTAATAATTGGGCCATCGATTTATTACAGGGTCGGTCAATTAAAAAAGCAGGTACACAAACGGCAAAAGTGGAACCAGAAAACGAAACTACGAAAACGAATTAAATATATACCCAATCATCGAAAAAAACTAATGCATGACATAATTAAAAACGATCGCACTATAATTAACAGAGCCACAAATGTTTCAATTATTATTGATATATTTACGGAAATATTTCTTAATTATTATTAACTTAAATTCTTAATTATTATGAATATAACATATATATTCAGCTTTTCTCCCTTGATGCTATCTGTTCGATTGTTAACAGATTGGCAATATTTTGAAAAAATTCGCTCCAATTGGACGGACATAATAGATATAGCAGAATAATTTAAATGTAACCTATATGATTCAAGTAATACTATTATATGAGCTAGCAAGAAATCTAATACCAAATACTGATTTTTTTTTAAATTTAGTGTTGGATATAGCAGAAGTTGAGGATTCTCTTTCAAAATGTTCCCAAATCAATGTCATGCTGAATTCTACTGAAAAGTTATAAAATAATAAAAATAGATTTTATAAAAGATTGATCTGTCTTGCTGACAAAATAAATCTTAACAACCGACCATCATTATTTCCTTGTATTTTTTAATAGCCAAAGAAGTAAGTTGTTCAATACTGAAGAAAAGTTTTCTTTCTAAATATTAGGAAAGATTTTCGACAACCAAAATTGTTCAAGAAAAATCGAAAGTTGCATCGAAATAAAAAAGCAAAAAAAATATATCATATTATTGCCATAGAAACAGTCTAAAGTATTTTGCTAATTAATATTCACACCATTAATCACTTGGTCCTATTACAATAATATTCTTGAAAAATATGTTTCCAAATTGCTGCTATATTAATAACCAATATACATGTTTTTCACTAAAAAAAATCATAAAACTATGTATATCACATATAAATTTATATAAGCGGAAGTTGGCATATTTTTGTCAAGCTCGCGGCTAGGACGACAGTCAGAATGTCAAAAATCAGTCGAATGAAATTAGTAGAACCGAAAATAGCAACTAAAAGTACACGAATGAAGCAACCAATAGTAAATAGTCATAAACTTATTTGGAGCGAAAATAGCGAATGAAACAGTTGATTGTACCAAGAAGTAGTTACTAAACAGTCGATAATCAATTTCAGTCCAACGTTCCCAACGCTACTAGTCACCAATTTTGTTAACATGAATTTTTAAAATGTGATTTTTGTGAAGTGTTTTAACTTTTCATTACTCAGCTATTACTCCGATACCACAACAAGCTCTCCGGATTATATAATAGTGATTCCACATTCTGAACTGGACTTACAACACTGCGAAATTCTGATAACCTTGGTACTGCCATACCAGGGATTATAATAATGAATTGAACTTATAGAAACTATTTTGGGATATATTTTCATGACAAGAAATAAAACCACATATAAAATAAACTTTAATTGCATATTAAATCAATATATTAAAGAAATGTACAAAGCTAATATAAGTTTTACATAACTTAATAAAAATATTGTCTTTGGATATTAGTGAATATTGTAAGTTTTTGTCAATTATTGACTGTAGCTATTATCCGACTTTGTGTCAACTGAATTTTTATGTTAAATGATACGCTAGGTAGTTTACGTTTTGGTCATAATTAGGAGCGACAGTGTGTTGGTTCAAATATGGTTGACTGTAAACTGGCGTATAAGAATTCATCGGCGCGTTGTAGGCTGCATTAGCATGGGAAGTGATTAACTGCTTCCGTTTTTGCTCTTTCCTGAAACGCGCCCTCCTATTTTGAAACCAAGTTTTTACTCGGGTTTCGGTAACACCTAATCGCTCCGCAATCTCCTCAATTTTGGTTTTGGAGACATACCTATCTAGATGAAACTCATTCTCTAGCTGCTCTCTTTGACATGAAGTGAATCGGTTCCTGGGAATTTCCTTAGTTTCCTGGATTGGGACTGTGGCGTCTAGAAATAGATAAATTATAAGAAAATAAACTAATTTTCCTTTTCTTATGCAATGATAACTAATAGTTATAAATATTAAATAAACAGAGTAATACAAGTTAATTATTTTCGTTGCTTACCTTCAGTTGATTTTCCCTCAACGTCATTGTCCACCATATGGTTATCTGCCTTTTTGATTAAAATATTACTAATAATGATTATTTTCTTCATTTTGCAGAATAGCTTATTCTTATCGCACAGATTCTAACACTGAACTGCTAGATATTGGGTTTCAATACCATATTTATACTAATACAGTCAACACAGTAGCGACACACCCAATTCAAATAATTAAATGCTTTTATTGGAAGTTTGTGAATTCATTGGTATTGGTAGTATTACAATAGTTTCAAAAAATATAATTACCCGAAAAAACTAAACAGTAAATGAATATTAGATTTATTATGTTGTATTAGGTAATGTTAAAATTTGCTTTAATATATTTTAGATTAATAATAATAAGGGTCTGTCAATTAAAAAAGCAGGTACACAAACAGCAAAAGTGGAACCAGAAAACAAAATTACGAAAACGGTATAAATATATACCCAATCATCGAAAAAAACTAATGCATGACATAATTAAAAACGATCGCACTATAATTAACAGAGCCACAAATGTTTCAATTATTATTGATATATTTACGGAAATATTTCTTAATTATTATTAACTTAAATTCTTAATTATAATGAATATAACATATATATTCAGCTTTTCTCCCTTGATGCTATTTGTTCGATTGTTAACAGATTGGCAATATTTTGAAAAAATTCGCTCCAATTGGACGGACATAATAGATATAGCAGAATATTTTAAATGTAACTAATATGATTCAAGTAATACTATTATATGAGCTAGCCATAAATCTAATACCAAATACTGTTTTTTTTAAATTTAGTATTGGATATAGCAGAAGTTGAGGATTCTCTTTCAAAATGTTTCCAAATCATTGTCATGCAACATTTTACTGAAAAGTTATAAAATAATAAAAATAGATTTTATAAAAGATTGATCGGTCTTGCTGACAAAATAAATCTAAAAAAAAAGTTCATATAACAAAATAGACATGTAAATTTTATATATAACGTATGATATTTATACTATATATATATATATATATATATATATATATATATATATATATATATATATATATATATATATATAATATAATATATTATATATTATATGTCTGTTAGTAGTTGGCACATTAGTTATGAAAATAGGAAGCATTGGTGTTTATATATAATGTTTATATATTCCATTATTCTTCCGTTTCTTTATCTCGATCGTCTCTCGGATCGAAGACGAGAGCATTCTAATTGGCAGTTCTCTGTCGGATTAACTACTAGCTCCACGCTCGATTGTATATCACTAGCAGGCGAAGATGGCGACGAATCTTCCTGGACATTTTTCAGTGTTTCGTTAGTGCTTTTGAGAGTATTGTTCCTATGGCGCTTGCGTTTGTTGTAGAACTATGCGTTAACTTGATACTCATTCAAACCAAGGCGCCTAGCAATATCGACACGTCGACTCAAACTCAACTCAAACACTTTTTCCAATTCTGATATCTGGTATGAACTATATACTCTTTTATTCCCTCTCGGTTTGTTGATCTTTGTTTGGTTTGTAGGTGGGGTCGAATCTACGAAAAAATTAGAATATGAAATAAGTTAAAAAAAATTTTAAAACGCACAGTAAAAATCGCCTTATTAAGTCAAACATCAATTAAGCGTTACGAAATATTTACATCACATAACGTTGCATAATAGGTGAATTGAAAGATCCCTGGCCTACCATAGTAAAACACATTTTTTTTTTATTCTACATAATTCTTTTCAAGGGTGATACACTGATTATAGCGACGCTCCAACTTTTCGATACCATTCGATGATGATAATCCTTCCATTTTCAAGCTAGTCAATGAAAATTTTTCCTTGGGCATCCCAAAATACAGACGCCATAACCTTACCAGCGGACTGCTGCGTTTTCCCACGATTTGGAGCGGGTTCATCGTGTACAGTCCACTCGGATGATTGTCGATTGGACTTCGGAGTGAAATGATGGAGCCATGTTTAATCCATTGTCACATATCGACACAAAAACTCGGGTTTATTTCGCTTCATCGTCTTCAAACACTGCTCCGAATCATCAACTCGTCGTTGTTGTAGTCAAAAATGAGCTCGCGCGGCACCCACTTTGAACAGAGCTTTCTCATACCCAAACATATGTGAATGATATGATGTACACGTTCAGTTAATATCTTTAGAGAGTCTGATATTTCATTCAGTTTCAATGTACGGCCATTCAAAATCTTTTTGTGGATATTTTAAATGGTTTCGTCGGTAACAAACTCTTTTGTTCGTCTACTGCCTTCATCGTCTTCGGTACTCATTTCACCATGTCTAAACTTAGCATATCAATTCTTGATGGTGGATTTTCCTGGGGCAGTGTCCGGAAACTCGGCATCAAGCCAAGTTTTTGCTTTAACTGTGTTTTTTCCCTTCAAAAAGAAATATTTTATCGACACGCGATATTCCTTTTTATCCATTTTTTCACAATAACAAAAGTTGCTTCACTCAAAATGCTATAATTCACAAATTAATGATCCGACAGCTCTCAAATTTATACACGCGCCTTTTGAGGATTAGGGCTAACTAAAAAACATATGAATTTAATTCTAGTAGCACCATCTATGTGTCAGGACGGGGACTTTTCAATTAACCTGTTAACTATCGTTTTCGAATTCGAGAGATTTAACTTTTTGGCACTATTCGGTTTCATTCCGGTTATTTATATTATATTTCGCAGTTGAAAAATCAGTTTTGTACTCCTCTGCAATGGGAAGAAAATGTAAAGAAGAAAATTGAATTGGGTTTTAGAGATAATTATATAATTTTCCCACAATAGACTCTCTGTACCTAACTGAAAAAGTTCCGTAATTGAAATGGTAGTTTTAAAAATAATACTAAAGCTTTTATAGAATTCAAGTAAAAGGGTATTCCAGAAATACTAGCCATGAAGTGCGATAGATTGTTGAAGAAAATCAAGTAAAACATAACACCCATACAACACAAAAATAACACCACATATGAAAATTTACAAGAGCAGATAACAAATCTAAAAAATACCCAATGATACCACCATCTCCATTTAGAAACTGTGAGAACATTATTATTATAATAGAAGGTCCTATATTTCCTTAGACATAATTTTACCGATAGCAAGCCTACTGGAAAAGGTTGCAGATCCAAATATGTTAATGTGCAAATAGGATTGTTAAAATGTTAGTTGTACATATTTAATAGTAAAAAGGGTTAAGTTATATACGTTTGGTTGTAGGTTTTTAACATCCTTAAACGGTTAACAGTTTTATGGAACCTGAAAACACCTATTATTAGTTAATAAAATGCACAAATGATAATTTCGAAGTTTATCTTAATAACTTCCTTGTAAAAACATGTGTAACTGCAATAATTCAATAAGTAGGTACTTATTAAATTAAATTTGTATTTGGACATATTTTAACATATTAAATTATTAAACATTCGGTTTTATTTCATTTCTTTATCTTATATTTCGATTTTGAATGATCAGTCCTGCAACACGAACTTGAAGAAAAGGTAAGTAAAAAGATTGATCCACGATTTATAAAGGTAAATATAGTAAATTTGGCCATAATTGATTCATCGTTAATTATTATGGACTATCGACTGTGGACGCAATTAAAGTAATGGTTTTAAAACATTACTAGAACATTTATAGATTTCAAGTGAATGAGTGTTCCGGACACACTAGCCATAGAATCAACACCGAAATGCCATAGAACACCAGTACAACACCAAAATATCACCAGGGAACACTAAAAAGAACAGGTAACAAATCTAAAGATTACATACAGCAAGCTTACCGAAAACAGCTCCAGATGCATAATATGTTTAATAGTTTGATTTAGAGAGCCTCTGGTCTTATATGAATACACATTTCGTTATTAGTCAGTAAAATGCACACATGATAATTTTCTAGTTTATTTTAGTAATTGCCTTCCAAATTTATAAATTACATGCCACTGTAATAATACAACAAGTAGGTACTTTACAAAATCTGTGGTTGGACAAGCTTCAATATATTAAATTCTTAAACTAGATCTACGGATATCTAGTTTTTACTTTACTTGATTTCAGTGACAACCTTTAGTATTACACTAGGTATTGTTCGAAACATCTGAAGCTTATGTTCATCATAATATATACACACATATACAGATATCAGGCTCTAAAAACTAATTAAAATCACAATGTTCAATCAAATATGTATCACTTCCTCTTAGCCTGGTAAAGTGTAGATCATCCAACTATTTGATGTTCAAGAAACCCTGATATTTGGTATTAGATTTTCTAATATAATCCTGATGGAATAATTAAATTCACTTGAAGACACTTGCTGAAGGTTGTTATATAACTATTTTATTTTGTATTTTTAAGAATGTATAGCCGTTCAATAACATTAGAAATCTTGTAGGAATATATGATGATTTCTAGAGCGCTTGTAAAACTAAACCTATCACATTAGATTACATATAATTTCATATATTATTTAAGTGAAAAAAATGTATTAGGGACTGGTATACACAATAAACAAACCGAATGAAACCTAATCTCAAGTTTTATCAACAGCGTTACTAACCTCCATATTTGATTTATAAGGCACTTTATAAATAACTACAGCTGGTTGAAATTGTAAACACTATTAATCAGAATTGTCTTCACAATAGCAAATTGCAGTGTTCAAGCTATATCGGCTGGCTCGCGCCTTGTAAGAAGTTTTTTTTGCTCTTGAAAGTAACTTGTTCGGTGTTTCTAGCAGGGTATAATTACATCAGACAACCTTATGTTTTAGGATGGGTCAGTGACTTAAAACAATGTAATGTAAAATGTTATATACCGTTAAGGTTCAAATTAATGCGAAACAATTGGTGAAAAAAAATATGAAAAAGAACATTAAACTAAAGACATATAAAATGGATACCCCAGCATCAGGCGAAACAATCTTAGCACGACAAAATTCAATTTTGATTCCAAAAAACCAAATTAGAACTCAAAATGAACACGCACTTTATAATGTGTGGATAAAATAAAAGACGTGAGGACATTGAAAATAATTTTACTTTACTTTAGTTAATATGCAGATAAAAATAATTGCACTTTAACCACAATTAACTAATTAAACTTTACAGTACAATGATAAAAAAACCAATAAAAACAATTCAGCTCTAATATATGAAACGGATGAGCAAGAATTGCAGAGAGTAGTAGACTGGATAACTGTTAAATATAAAAAAGTATTATCTAAGTAATATTAATGATTATGACTTACTATACTATATTTTAAGGACTAATAAAATTAAATGCTGAATGCCGTAAGATATTCACCAAAATAATGGATTGACTAGAGTAGCTAAATCTATAACTGTCCTTTTACGAAGACAAACAAAGCTGTCGCATCAAAGTTGTGGCAAAGGGGCTTCCTTAAACCAAAATTGATGTACAAATGAAACAGATATTCCTAAAAAAAATAAACAACCAAAAAATATTTCGGCGAAATTATAATCAACAGGAATTTATTAAAATATTATACAGACGCAAAAACCATCCTCGGTGTAAAATAATTATAGAGGTCGAAATAAAAATCGAACTACTTAAAAAATCTGAATTAATACATTTGATAGAAGCCAATTATGCAATTGGACATACAAAAAATTTTGTAAACAGGAATTCAGATGTGTAAAATTTTCTGGAAATCATATTACTACAGAGTGTCAAAAACCTAAACAAGAAAGGGGATATGTGCAAACTGCAATGAAGAGAATCCGGCGAGATACAGAGGACGTGTACTTGCTAAAACACTATAATAGAAAAGCAATAAAGCTCAAGCTAAACAAAATGAAACGGCGACTGAAAAGATGTAACCAAGTTCATGCTGAAATGACCTGTGCCTATAGCATAAACAAGAACAACCAAAAATAAACAAAAGAGTGAAAGCTACAGCCAACTAATTGCCGTTAAAGCTCATAGCAAAGTTGGACAAATAGGAAAAGATTATAAAATTTTATGCATGTTAAAGCAAGCAAAGCAAAAAGAAAAACACAAACCGGGTTCCTTAATTACCAAGTACAAGTACATGAGTAATGAATACATAGTTGTAAGTTAAAATTGTTAGAAAAAAACAAATAGATAGGTATCAACAAGTAAGGGTGAATGGTTAAAAAATAAATAAGTCAATATAACATATCCAGATATTTCTCTAGCGTCTCAGTTTACTTACTCTGATCTAACTGCTCCACATATTGGTTAGTGTGTTTATTCCTTGCAGGCTTTATAATTACATTTTGAAGGATTATAATATTTTTACATGATTTATTCTTTAGACCGTTTCCTGATATAATATAAGCATACCTTACATCATCATTCGTGTTTGAGTTATTAGCGTATAGGATATTTTCCATAGTTAAAGGACGAAACTATACATATAAGGACGGACACAAGATTACTACTCCACAAGTATTTATTCTGATACATATGTAGCTATTACTAAGCTAACCCCATCTAAAATACCTGAAATAATTTTAGTACATGATGTTTAATAGAACACTATAATAAGTTTATTTAGTGTTATTGACAACAATGCAATAGTTTGAGAGACATTCATACGATAATATTTATACATTTACAATATTAAATTTAAAGTGAGAATGACTTATTTATTAGCTACAACATTTTTTGATCATATTTGTTAACATTCTCACAGTAACTGGAACATTTAATTGTTATTAATCAATTATTACATATTAATTACTAATTATTAATAATTAATAAATAATTATTTTAATTCACTTAATTCACCTTTATGGAATTGTAACTATCGAAAATTTAATCATTTATTTTTAAGCATTATATTTTAAAACGTTAGAGTCTTTATTATAACGATTAGTGATTGTCTAGTGCTCGAAATTCCACCACAGTTTATTATTAAGTTAATGATATTTCATCCATAATGAAGTAAAAAGATTAAATTAAAATTTATATGTCACCAAATTTTGTTCTAGAATAAAAGATGTAACTGAAAAGGCCCACGAAAGTAAAAAAAATGTTCAGCTATATTCTTAGCTATATATTAGTACAAATATTCGATAAGGTATGCCGTGACAGCTTTTTTCATAATCTACAGAAAATGCTACCAAAACAACACATTGAACTATTGAAACAATAATTGGCGTTACTAGAATTAAATCCATACATTTTTAATTAGTAATACCCTCAAAAGAATCATGTATAAATTTAATAGCTATCGGATCATTAGTTTGTGAATTATAGCATTTTGAGTCACGCAACTTTTATTATTGTGAAAACAATGGATAAAAAGGAATTCGCGTGTTGATAAAATATTGCATTTTGGGAGGGAAAATAAGTTGAAGCAAAAATTTCGCTTGATGCCGAGTTTCCGGACACCGCCTTAGTGCCTTTAGCTTGAGCACCGAAGACGGTGAACGCAGTGGATGTCCAAAAGAGGTTGTTACAGACGAAAACGTTAAAAAAATCCACAAAATGATTTTGAATAACCGTAAATTGAAATTGAATGAAATAGCAGACACTCTAAAGATATTAACTGAACTGATTTAACCGATACTGGTGTTAGCTGGATGTATAATATGATAAAATGTATATCCTCTAAATTTTATGAAGGATTCTTTTGCTCAATGGGTATCTGATATTAGGTATATAGGTAAATACCTATTTTTTGTATATCTAGGAATATTTACAGGGTAGCGTGATGTTGCTGCATTCCATTAGCATTCCAAATTGCTATTCGGATATCTTTATTTGCTATATCGGGTTTATGTTATGTTTATGTTACAGGCCTAATGTTTTTCAATCCTTTCGGAAAAATATTCAATCATTTTTTCCTGTCCATTCAGCTTTCCTATTAATTTAAGTAGCTATTCGTTGGTGGTTGCTTCATCTTCCTTTGTGCCTCTTTAGTTATTTTGACTGATAGTTTGGGCATAAGTCAATTCACCATTAACTTTGTTATATTTTTTCGGTTGTTCCTTTTCGCTCATTGTTTCTTGAGGTTTTAGTAGAGCTACTCTATCTCCGCTCTTGTAGTGTTTTAGCAACTACATATCCTATTTAACTTGCCGGATGCGCTTCATTACAGTTTGCACATTTCCATTTAGCTTTTTTGGGGCTTCTACAAACTTGTGGTGATATGTTTGCCTGACCATTTCTAGTCTAGGTTCTCTTTCGCAGAATTTCTGTGTGTGCCCATGCAATTGGCATCTTTTGCATTGCGGTATTAAGTTAGATTTTTTAAGAGGTTCGATTTTTATTTCGACCCCTAAAATTCATTTAATACCAAAAATGGTATTTGTGTCCCTATCATGTTCGAAGGCTAACATAAATAGAATTAATGGCTTCCTGTGGACTAAAATATCTCCTTTGCCATTTAGGTTTAGTTCGGCGATAATTTTTCACTTTTAGCTGTTGATGGAAGCCCTTTTGCTATTACTTTGATGTATCTGGTTTGTTTGTTTTCATAAGAGTGCCATTGCAGTTCCGGCAACTCTAGACAATCTACTAATTTTGTGAATGTTCTACGACAATCGGCGTTCAATTTTATTTGCTTATAGTTTAGTACCGTTGCTTTGAATATTATATGGTTTTGGGGAAAATGGGGAATTAGTTGCTTTGTTATTTTTAACCATTATACTGCCTACTTCTTTCTGAAATTCTTCTTCATCTGTTTCACATATTAGAATTGGAGGAATTGGACTGCTTTTGTTGGCTTGTTAGTTTATCGTTGTTTTGTTTTTGCCCTCAGAGCTTTGTTTATTTAGTTGTAGCTGGAGGGCATTTATTTATTTTTGCATATTGGTTAATGCAATTTCAAGACTCTCTCGCGACGACTTTTCGTTCATCCACGCATCGTAGAGTGCCTGTTCTCTTTGAGTTCTGGTTGTGTTCTCTAGATTCCAAACTACAGTATGTGATACGCCTCATGTCGATATTACCATTTTGTCTGTTTTTTTGTGCAGTGTTCTCTATATATTTTTACGTATTGTTGAAATAATACTGTTATTTTTATGTTTCAAATTATCCTACGCTGCATTTGTGGTGCAGATGTTGAGTTTTCGACCCTTAAGGTTTTATGACATTTTGCATTTATTTTCTACTGTACTGAATTTTTTCCTTTTTCACCAGTCTTTAAAATGTTACTGTATGACTTTTTAACGTCGCATTTGTGACACATGTGTTGCACATTTGTTTAGTTTCACTGGCCGTCTCTCCAAACACGTCTTTACTCTGTGAAAGCCAATGTCGACTACTGGCGGGCAAAGGCTGCCACACATATTACTTTATAACTGTTGTTACGCCAACTCGGCATTTGGTGATGAATTGTCAAGATTCCACACAGAACCGTTAGGTATAGGTCCACTAGAATGTTGTTGATCGCTCAGCAGTTCCCTCTGGAACCTGTTGGTGAAAAGCACAAAGGTGTGCTGATTTGTGTCCCGCTGCTGAATTGATGGGGTCGCCGAAATGCTTTGATTGGCGAAGCTTCTTCCGCTTTATGCGCCTGTTCTGAACATATAGACGTCGTGCTAAATTGGCCGTTTCGAAAAATGTATACCCCTCTTTCGTTTGGCGGAAGGCGCCTGAGAATCTGTAGAAGCAGATGAGCTTGGAACGGTAAGGTCTTCCACTTTATCATAGAAGACAAGAAATTCCCTAATATCGAAACCCGTCTCAGTCATTTTGGTAAACTTCACTAACGATTTATACTATCGACCCTTCAATGGGTACGAAATATAGACATTTAGAATACAGGTCTATATATGTTATAAAGGCTGAAAAGCCTATTTAGTCCAGTATGGTACCGAAACAATCAGATGTCTTCGTACCGCACCTTAGCTCCGACTCTTTATACCAATAATAAAGTTTCAATTTGTAATAATAGTTTAGTTTCCTTAATGTATTAATTAATTTTCCTCTAGCAACAACGTGTGCTAATTATATATTATGCTACAGTGTAGGAGTACATTCGACTAAAATAATAATATTATGATACTCGATGTTACATACCCAATAAATATATTGTCAGCAAATATTAATAGAAGAAAATCCCTATCTTAAACAAGATTGAGAATCGATGTGTTAAATCTCTTCTTTAATTGACTACTAATAACATATGTAAACAACCTATTGCGCTAAACTCAGTCCTCAAATTCCCAGGTACAAGTATCCTTATGTAATTGTATTATGTAATTATGTAATTATTACGTAATTAAACCCAAGAGTGTAAAGGACACTTTATTCCCTTGATATTAATTTTCAAATCATAACATTTTACATCGTTAGCTTATTAAAATAATATCTTAATAATTATGTTAAACGTAATTGGAACAATATTGTCAAACGCTATGTTAACATTAACAGAATATTGCACTATAATTGATTATAACTGACAACCGCTGATATTCAATATTATTTTCGCTTTGTTGCTTGTTTAGTTTCCTTTTGTAATTAGCCGAAACTAACTGGGTCGATCCAGTCCGTTCTATAAAATATATCAAAGCTTTGAGATACGAATTTTAGGATATTATATAAAATACCAGCAATAACCAACTATATATTTATTGCGAACTTTGAGTTACTATTTATTGTTGAAACTATTTTAATATTTCTAATACGAGAGAATTATGCCATGTTACTATTTTATTAACTTCATAATTATAAATAAAGGACTGAATCTCAACGCAAAGGACACTAACACTAACGTAGCATTAACATTCTTGTTTTTATCATCAAGCATTATCTTGAGGCTCCACTTAAGCACATATAAGAGTCTACACAGAAATATAGCGCCCTGCTTATAATACCATTATATTAGAATAGATAAGTATGCATGTATATACACATGTATTAATTTATATGGACTTATTTCACATCAAGCAAAATTATATTAAAAAATATAGACGCATTAGCCAAAAATATGAGGATTATGCAAAATTATATTGATCTAAATAAACTATTCGTTTGAAAAAGTATGAACAATTATTCCCTATTTGTTCTGATTTTTAGAGATTGGTATGTTCGAATACATATGGCGGGCACATGCTGTCATAGATGTTACTGTACCACTGTTGTTGCGCCAACTCGGCATTTGGTGATGAATTATCATCATTCCACACAAAACCGTTAGATGAAGGTCCACTAGAATGTTATTGATCGCTCAGCAATTCTGTCCGGAACCTGTTGGTAAAAGACACAAATGAGTGCTGATTTGTATCCTGTCGTTGATTTGGTAGAGTCGCCAAAATTGGTCCCGCCGCTATTGGCCATTAAAGCTTTTTTCGCTTCCTGCGCCTGTTCTAAAACCAGGCCTTTATTCGCAGTTCAGACACATTTAAACGTCGTGCTACATTTACCTTTTTAATGTTCAAAGGATTCTAGAAGAATATATTTTGAATATAGTTTCCTGTTCTGCACCTGTGTGTCAGTTAGTTAGTCGACGCAGCATTTGCATGTCTCTGGAACAGCGAGTCTTAAGGTCATTGATGTGATGCTTCCAGCACTGCTGGCAGTCGAAAATGAGTCCCAGGAACCTTATACGATCAACAGTTTTGATTGAAGTTTCATTAAGAGAGAAAGAATGGACGCGGCTACGGTTCGGCCTCCGACAGAAGTGTATTACAGAGGACTTTCAAGGAGAGATAAGGAATCCGGTGCAGGAGGACCAGGCAGAAAGACGGTTTAATGCTCCTTGAAGGTGCATCTCTCCAAAATTTGGAGACTTGACCGAGCAATAAATAAGTATGTCGTCCGCGAAATATCGGCCTAAAAGATCTGTTGTAGAGAAAATACTTTATATAGTCCAGGATATTACCCATGAGTCCGAAGCAGTGTAGATTGTTAATTGAAATGTAAAATCGAATCAAAGTAGTCATGTAGAATGAAATAACTATTGACTCTATCAAATGCATTCCGTAAATCCACTGATAGTGCTAGTAGGTGTTTTCTGTAGGAATAAGCATTTCTTTTATCATTCTCCAAATGATTTACTGTGGACCGACCAGAGCGAGCCCCATACTGAAAATCATATAGTAATGACTGGGTTTCCAGAAACCAAGATGTTGGCTGTTGAGTAACATACGCTCGAATAACTTACACAAATGGTCGTTGAGTGAAATGAGATGGAAAAGCTTGAGGGAATGTCCGGGGTTTACACTTCTTCTATATTGGGATTAGGATAGATCCGGACCAGGAGGGTGGAAAGGAACCAAGTGTCCAAATATCATTAAAAATGTTTTTAAGGTGCGAGAGGGCTTGGGGAGGGAGATTCTTTTTCAGGTGAAAAGAAATGTTGTCAGGTCCAGGAGTGGAAGGACGGTGGCCAAGGAGAGCAGAAATTCTGCGCAGGAGAATAGGAGATTTATGGATTCCACCTTAGATAGGGTTGTAAGGTTGAATGTGGATCCAGTAAAACTATATAAGTATTGGGAGGTACTACGGTTGTCGTCTCTTGAGACTGAGGCAAAATGCTCAGCTAAGATATTTAGAATAACAGATGGGTTGGAATGCCAAGTGCCTTCACAATCCAGCGATAAAGTTGGCCGAGCGACCTGTTCCAAAATTCAGTTGAAGAGGAACTATAGTTGAGGCTTTTGGCGAAGGTAGACCAGGACGACGACTTGGCGTTAGTAATGGTTCTTCTAGCTAAAGTTCGTTTGTGCTTGAAGTCAATGAAATTTTGTAATATTGGGGAGGATCTAAAGCGTGAGAGCACCCGTTTCCGGTCTGATCACTTAGGAGCAATGTCCATTCCACCAAGGAACGGGATTACGTGTAGGACGAGATCGATGTAGTGGAATTGAGAGGGAGGCTGCGTGCCTTATTGCAGCTATGAATCTGGTTATGTTTAAGGAAGGGCCACCTGGAACCATGGTATGCGGGGTGAATGAGTATTAATATAAAGTCCAATTGGCTTTGGCGATATTGTACGATTGTCTAGAGGGACGATAAGAAATTGGCGAAGCAGAGGATATGAAGATCAGGTATTGGACGCCATGCCAGGGAAGGGAAAAGGGTTTGTGAGACTAGGGTCAGATCAGTGCAAGAAGGGCTACCCGAAGCAAGCTAGAGTTATGAGCACCAGTATTAAGAAGTTGTAGGTCCATATACTCTAGAAGTTAGAGAAGGTAGTTAGAGAAGGTAATGAGATTAAAAAGTCTATCGAGGGAGATATCACTGGATTGAGGGATATATATACTGGATATATAGACATATATACTGCAGTTTGGGTGCTAGTTCTGTGGATATAGTATCTAAGCTAGAAGGGGTTTCTATGGAACATTGAATAGCTA
This sequence comes from Rhynchophorus ferrugineus, assembly GCF_030347505.1. Taxonomy (NCBI): domain Eukaryota; kingdom Metazoa; phylum Arthropoda; class Insecta; order Coleoptera; family Curculionidae; genus Rhynchophorus; species Rhynchophorus ferrugineus. Next base: position 78,612,343 of record NW_027472580.1, on the reverse strand, counting down.
TGGTTGCACTAAATGGTTTGTTATGAGCAGCAATAAAATAATTTAAAGTGGTTTTTGGTTGTAGTATATTGAATTTTCGTCTTGCTTCTGGATAAGATACGCTCCCAGTTGTTTTTATTTATTGAATTGCTATTTCCGATTTATATTTTTTGCAATTCTTATACCTAGGTGAGTGACTGAGGTTACAGAAGGAGTAACCACATGTTAGCCACATGAGTGTCCACATGTTACCGAGTCCACATGACGGGCAGATAGGGTTAGCGGAACAGGAAGTTGGGGTGTGTCCGAACTGTTGGCACTTGAAGCAATGCAATGGGGGCAGGACATAGGGACGAACAAGTAGCGAAAGGTAAACAAACTTAACCCTCTCTGGGAGAGCTTTTCTCTTAAAATTCAGGATCACGCTATCCGTAGAGGTGGTTACTCCATCACTGGTCTTAGTGATCCTTCTCAGTCTATCCACTCGAAATGGTTTTAAGTTTTCTGTTATTTCATCATCAGTATAAAAAGTTACTTCACGACGAGCTATTACACTCCGACAGTGATTCAGAGTGGAGTGGGGTTTAACAGTCACAGGGTGGTCTCACAAGGAAGACAGTGATTGAAGTTTCTTAGACTGATCATCACTTTTTTTAGAAATGAATATGGAGCTGTTTCTAATTTTGTTCATAGTAGCAAGTTCGCCAATTTGTGCCAGGATTTGGTTAAATATTTTAAATGCGCTTATCTCCTCAAATGAAGTACTATCACTCGATATTGTGAATATGTGATCATATTGGTGCCTATTTGACTCTGGAATAGGAGGAATTGAACTAAAATTCTTTATGCTGTTCCCACGAGAGCCACGGGATGAAATAAATGTCCAGTATCTCAGAGCCCGGGATGTATCGGCAACCCTATTATTACAGAAGGACGGCAATTACTCTATAGTTAGATTCATAGAGACTGATAATCTATTCAGCCATGCATCCTTTCGGCTAAATCCAGCCTTAGGATTTAGGTTTTTATTGAGACTGTCGATTATTGATTCAATCGATTAAGCAAAGGTCCCCCGCGAGATATGACCACAGACGACAATCACATGGCATGACTAGGAAAAAGAAGTGCAATCCCCAAGCCACGATACTGTAGCAGGGAAAGGGAACTCGGGCCCGGTGGCGTCACTCACCATACCTGATCATACAAAGCCCCGTGGGCGACAATAAATATATTGTTAGCAAATATTAATAGAAGATAACATTTACCTTAAACCCGATTGAGATCCGATGTGTTAAATATCTTCTTTAATTGACTTCTTTCCTTCCTTAACTCAGTCCTCAAATTCCCAGGAATAAGCATTCTTATCTAGTTGAAACCGAGATTGTAAAGAGTACCTTATTTTGTTGATATTAATTTTGATATCATAACATTTTACATCGTTAGCTTATTAAAATTATATTGTTTTAATAGCTGACTGATACTGATTATAACTGACAACCTGTGGTATTTAAATTTATATCCGCTTTTGTTGTTTGTTTAGTTGCTTTTGTAATTATCCGGTTCTATAAAAGATAACAAAACCTTGCGATTCGAATTTTAAAATATTATATTAAACACCAAAAATAACCTAATATATCATTATTGTTGAATCCATTTTAATCGACGAATTCGCAAGCTTCTTATGAAACATTAAATTATTTGAGGTAGCCGTATTATTGCTGTGCTAACTTCATAATTATAAAGTCAAAGCAAATAATACTAACACTAACGTAGCATTAACTTTCTTGTTTTTCTATTCAAGCATATGTTGAGGCTTAATTTAAGTACACGGGATAGTCTACACCGGGAAATCTAGCACCCTGCTTATAATACTATAATATTAGAGAGGGTAAGTATATATGCATATTCTATTAAAGGCGTTTTGTTTTGATGGTAATGTTTGGGAAAATTAATACCTATTTTTAATATTCGGTTAGTACAATATGATAGTTTCATAGTGGACGTGGAATGCCGGCCACAGCAGATAGAGTAAACCAAGGCATTTTTTCATATATATAGAATTCGCATATTGTCACATATCAGACTCGCAGAGAGAGTGAGAGAGTCTGAGAATATTTTCGATTATACATATTTAATTAAGGCGATGAAGAAGTAATCGTCTGCAAGTTGTCTTGGTTCGTTTCGATTGTTATAGTAGATAAGAATCTGTAAATAATAATAATAATATGAGTATTCAAGTGTACAGTTTCTTCTAATTACAACAAGGTTATTTCTGGATAAGTTGTCGATTAGGAATCAGGATCCCTATAAGAATAACGGACATCTTACTACAAAAGAACAGATTCGTAAACCTCTGACGTCGAATGTAACTTGTTCATTAATTGCAGGAACAAGTGCAACAAGTTATGTACAATTTCTGAACCTCAGAATATTGCATGGTTCTACAAGACGGATTTTGGGTGAAGAATTTAACATGGTCCTTCGAACCGGATTTTAGAATTAAGAATAAGTCATAGCCCGAATAATCCATAAGTTGTGAGCAATAATGTTATTTCGCGAAATTTGAAGCAGAACAGAAGAAATATTTCACCACAATTATACGTGAGTAAGATCCATTTAATTTGTACATGTAAAGGTTGTCAATTATATTTTAACATTACCGCCTCAATTCATTAAATTTGCGTGTGAAGCTCAAAAGAATAGTATAAAAGAATATTTGTAAGTATATTGAGAATAAGTTCAAAGATAATAAAATATTTCGCAAAGTTTAAAGAACGATTTTATCGAAACCGAATTATTACAGAAGTTTGTTAAGATTCAAGATGATATAGAATCATAGTGTGAGGAAGTTCACCTAAAAGCAGAGCACGAAGAAAGGCGTGAATTTGAAATTAGATAACATTCTGTTATTAACGTAGCGAAGACTTATTTAGATGATAATGAAAATAAATAGTTTCTTTAATGTATTAATTAAATTTCCTTTAGTAACAGCTTGTGTTAATTATATATTATTTTTCTGTGTAGAACTATATACACTATATTCGACTAAATAATAATATTATGTTACTGGTTGTTACATATCCAATAAATATATTGTTTGCAAATATTAATAGAATAAAATCTCTATCTTACACCAGATTGGGATCCGATGTATTGAAAATCTTGTTTAATTGATTACTGTCAACCAATGTGAACAATCTATGGGGTAAAGTCATTTCTCAAATTCTCAGGAGCAAACATTCTTGGGTAATTAAACCCAAGAGTGTAGAGAGTACCTGATTCTGTTGATATTAATTTTCATATAATTATATTTTGCCACGTTTGCTTTTTAATTAAAACTAGATTGTTTCAATAATTACGTTAAACGTAATTGTAGCAATATTGCCAAGGGCTAAGTTATCATTAAAAGTATATTGCATTATAATTGATTATTACTGACAACTTCTGATATTCAATATTATTTTCAGTTTTGTTATCTATTTAATTACTCTTGTAATTTGCAGACACTATCTGAGATAACCCATTTGGTTCTATAACAGATATCAAAGCTTTGTGATACGAATTTTAAAATATTACATTAAACAACAGTAATAACCTAATATATCTTTATTGTTGAAACTATTTTAATATTTCTAATAACGATGAATTCGCAAGATTCTTAATAAAGCCTTAAATTATTATAAATAAAGGACTGTAACTCAATGCAAAGTATACTAACAATAACGTACAATTGACTTTCTTCTCTTTCTATTCATGCATTATCTCGAGATTTCATTTAAGCGCATTGATGAATAAGTAGATAAGTATATATGTATGTACATAAATATATTAATTTATATTGATTTAGATCATGTTAAGCAAAATAATATTAAGATATATGGATATGATTTAAGATACATAATCTGGAATTGTAGATTCATTACACTATAATATGAGGCGTAATATTTATTTAACTAAAATACGCACTTGAAAAGGCATGAACATTTACTCCTTATTTGTAGTATTGATCTTTAAATATTGGCATATTTGCATATACATGGTGGGCATATGCTGCCATACATGTTACTTCGCCACTATGGCTGCGCCAATTTAGCATTTGGTGATGATCTGTCAAGTTTCCATAAAAAAACCGTTAGAAATTGGTCTACTTAAATGATGTTGAAGGATCAGCAGCTGTCTGGATCCTATTGGTAAAAGGCACAAAGAAGTGCTGATTTGTATCCTGCTGTTGAATTGATGTTTGAAGTTTTTTTACTTCCTGCGACTTTTCTGAAACCATATCTTTATACGCTCTTCAGACACGTTAAAACGTCATGCTAAATTGGCCTTTTCATTGTGTTATCATTATTCCTATGGGATCATTTTGCAACTCCTCTTCTAAGCATTGTAGCTGGTGCTTCGAAAAATATATCCTTCTCTTTCCTTTGCCGGTAAGCTCCTCGTATCTTTCTGGAGAATATCCAGAACCCGATGAGCTTGGACGGCAACGTCTTCCACTTTATCATGGAAGACAAGAAATTCCCAAATATACAAATCCATCTCAGTCATTCTGGTAAAGTTCACTAACGACTTATACTGTCGACACACTAAATTAACTTTAGTAACAACTTGTGTTAATTATATATTATTCTACTGTATAGGATTATATAAAGGGACGACGAAAACAAGTACGACGGATAACAGAAGAAATGCGCAGCTATGTTAACGGAGCGGCCAAACCAGGGAAAAACTGGACCCCCACCATGCATTTTACGTCGTTAGCTTATTAAAATTATATTCTTTTAATAATTAGGTGAGACGTAATTGTAGCGATATTGTCAAACTCTAAGTTATCATTCGAAGTATATTGCATTATAATTGATTACAACTGACAATCTGTGATACTCAATATTATTTTCGCTTATATTCTTTGCTTAGTCCTTTTTGTAATTAGCTTAAATAAACTGGGATAACACAGTCGGTTCTATAAAAGATCTCAAAGCTTTGAAGATCCAAATTTTAGAATATTATATTAAACACCAGTAATAACCTAATATATAATTATTGTTGAGTTCCCTTTTAGTCACTTTATTTTAATATTTCTAATATGGATCAATTCGCAAGCTCCTAAAAAAACATTAAATTATTTGAGGTAGCCATGTTATTACTGTATTAACTTCGTAATTATAAATAAAGGACTGAAACTTAATGCAAAGGATACTAGGATTAACGTAGCATTAACTTTCTTGTTTTTCTATTCATTTTTCTTGAGGCTTCACTTAAGCACACAGAAGAGTCTATATAGAAATCTGGCGCTCAGTTTATAATACCATAATATTATAGAAGAGAGTAGATTTAGTTCATACCAAGCAATATTATATTAAGATACATAAATGAGATTTAAGATACATCATCTGGAAATGTAGACACATTATACTCGAATATGAGTAGTAATAGTTATTTAACTAAAATATGCTACTAAATAAAAATATATTCCTTATTTATACTGATCTTTAAAAATTCACATTTTTACATACATATGGCGGGCACAGGTTGCCATACATGTTACATTGCCACCGTTATTGCGCCAACAGGGCATTTGGTGATGAATTGTCAAGATTCCACACAAAACCGCTAGAAATAGGTCCACTTGAATATTGTTGACGGTTCGGAAATTCTGCCTGGAACCTATTAGAAAAAGCACAAATGAGTGCTGATTTTATTTTATTTGAAGATTTTTTCGTTTCCTACGGCTTTTCTGAAACCAGACCATTATACGCAGTTCAGACACAGACATTCACAGTTCAGTTCAGACATTTAGAAGTCGTGCTAAATTGGTCTTTTTAATATTCCCTATGTAGGGATCTTCTTGAAATTCCTCTTCTAAGCACTGTAGCTTTTACTCCGAAAAATACATCTTTCTCTTTCGTTTGGCGGAAGGTTTATGGCCATGAGAATCTCTAGAAGCAAATTAGCTTGGAACGGTAAGGTCTTCCACATTATCATGGAAGATAAAAAATTCCCTAATATCGAAATTCGTCTCAGCCATTCTAGCAAACTTAATTAACGAATTATAGTATCGACACTACAATGGATTCTAAATGTAAACCTTTAGAATACGGGTCTATATATAAGGGCTACAAAGTCTTCTTAGCCTAATATGGCACCGAACCAATCAGATCGCTGCGCTTTAGTTCCGCCTCTTTATTTAAATATTCAAGTTTTAATTTTAAATATTAGTTTACTTTCTTTAATACAGTAATTAAATTTGTTTTAGAAAAAACTTGTGTTAATTATATATTACTCTACTATGTTGACTATATTTTACTAATATAATAATATTATGTTACTAGATATTACATATCCAATAAATATATTGTTAGCAAATAAAAGAATACAACCTGTGATATTCTTCAATATTATTTTCGCTTTTGTTTTTAGTTTAATTAGTTTTATAGTTAGCCGAAATTATCCATAAAATATCAAATAATATTAATATATATTAAATTATATAGCTGTATAGCTCAGTCGGTTCTGTAAAAGATATCAAAGCTTTGTGATTCGAATTTTAGAATATTATATTAACACCAGCAATAACCTAATATATATTTATTGCTGACTTTGAGTTACTATTTATTGTTGGAAATATTTTAATATTTCTAATACCGATGGTTTCGTAAGTTATAACAGTGCAGTGTTACTGCTGTTTTAACTTCATTATTATAAATGAAGGACTGAAACTCAACGCAGGAGATACTAACATTAACGTAGCGTTAAATTTCTTTTTTTTTGTTTTCAAGCATTATTTTGAGGCTTCATTTAAGCACACGGAAGAGTCGACTTAGAAATCTAGCGCTCCGCTTATAATACTATAATATTATAGTAGATAAATATATATGTATATACATATGTATATTAATTTATATGGATTTAGTTCGTATCTGGCAACATTAAATTAAGATAGATACATCTGATTTAAGATACATCGTCTGAAAATGTTGACGTATTATACTTGAACATGAGTAGTAATATTTATTTAACTAAAATATGCATTTGAAAAAGCATGAATATTTATTCCTTATTTATAGTATTGATTTAAAGATTGACATATTCGCATAAATATGGCGGTCACATGCTGCCATACATGTTACTTTTCCACTGTTGCGCCATTTCGTCATTTGGTGATGAAATGTTAGGATTCCACACAAAACGTTTAGAAGAAAATACAAAACAAATAAAACGGATCATTCGTGGCTAAGTTAATTTTAAAATTAGAAGCTTCAGAGTTAGGTAGTTTGATCGAATATGCTAGAAAACGGTTTTTGAATATGGAGCGCCAAATATCTTCTAATGATAATTGTAAGATAATGTAATACGAGTAGCAATTGCAAAAACTCAGTCTGGGCTTAGAAAACGTTGTTATTCTAAAATATGCCCGTTACCAATAGATTAACTTATTGTGTTTATTATGTATTTATTTTCTTGCAGATTGTTTAAAAAGTATAATCAGTAACTTATATAATTAAGCTATAGACATATTTATGTTTTAACCATTGATATTGAGGTGACGATGACATAATTAAAAACGATCGCACTATAATTAACAGAGTCACAAATGTTTCAATTATTATTGATATATTTACGGAACTTAAATTCTTAATTATTATGAATATAACATATATATTCAGCTTTTCTCCCGTGATGCTTTCTGTTCGATTGTTAACAGATTGGCAATATTTTGAAAAAATTCGCTCCAATTGGACGGACATAATAGATATAGCAGAATGTTTTAAATGTAACTAGTATGATTCAAGTAATACTATTATATGAGCTAGCCAGAAATCTAATACCAAATACTGATTTTTTTTTTAAATTAAGTACTGGTTATAGCAGAAGTTGAGGATTCTCTTTCAAAATGTTCCCAAATCACTGTCATGCAACATTTTACTGATAAGTTATAAAATAATAAAAATAGATTTTATAAAAGATTGATCTGTCTTGCTGACAAAATAAATCTTAACCAAAAATTGTCCCGAGCATCATTATTTCCTTGTATTTTTTAATAACCAAGCAAGTGAGTTGTTCAATACTGAAGAAAAGTTTTCTTTCTAAATATACAAATATACAAAAGGTTTTCGACAACCAATATGGTTCAAGAAAAATCGAAATTTGCATCGAAATAGAAAAGCAAAAAAAAATATTTCATATTATTGCCATAGAAACAGTCTAAAGTATTTTGCTAATTAACATTCACATTATTAAAAATATTGTTCCAAAATGCTGTGATATTAATAAACAGTGTACATGTTTATCACCAAAAAAATCATAAATCTATGTATATCACATATAAATTTATATAGGCGTAAGTTCGGCATACTTTTGTCAAGCTCGCGGCTAGGACGACAGTCAGAATGTCAAAAATCAGTCCAATGAAATTAGTAGAACCGAAAATAGTAACTAAAAGTACACGAATGAAGCAGCCAATAGTAAATAGTCATAAAATTATTTGGAGCGAAAATAGCGAATGAAACAGTTGATTGTACCAAGAAGTAATTACTAAACAGTCGATAATCAATTTCAGTCCAACCTTCCCAACGCTACTAGTCACCAATTTTGTTAACATGAATTTTTAAAATGTGATTTTTGTGAAGTTTTTGAACTTTTTATTACTCAGCTATTACTCCGATACCACAACAAACTCTGCGGATTGTATAATAGTGATTCCACATTCTGAACTGGACTTACAACTTTGCGAAATTCTGATACCCTTGGTACTGCCATACCAGGGATTATAATAATGAATCGAACTTGCAGAAAATATTTTGGGATATACTATTACAATAAGAAATAAAATCACATATAAAATAAACTTTTATTGCATATTATATCAATATATTAAAGAAATATACAAAGCTAATTAAGTTTTATATAACTTAATAAAAATAATGTCTTTGGATATTGGTGGATATTGTAAGATATTGTCAATTATTGACTATTGCTATTATCCGACTTTGTGTCATCTGTATTTATGTTAGATGATTGGCTAGGTAGTTTACGTTTTGGCCATAATTAGGAACGACAGTGTGCTGGTTCAAACATGGTTGACTGTAAACAGGCGTATAAGAATTCATCGGTCCGTTGTAGGCTGCATTAGCATGGGAAGTGATCAACTGCTTCCGTTTTTGCTCTTTCCTGAAACGCGCCCTCCTATTTTGAAACCAAGTTTTTACTCGGGTTTCGGTAACGCCTAATCGCTCCGCAATCTCCTCAATTTTGGTTTTGGAGACATACCTATCTAGAATAAACTCATTTTCCAGCTGTTCTCTTTGACATGAAGTGAATCGGGTCCTGGGAATTTCCTTTGTTTCCCGGATTGGAACTGTGGCTTCTAGAAATAGATAAATTATTAGAAAATAAGCTAATTTTCCTTTTCTTAAGTAATGATAACTAATTGTTATAAGTATTAAGTAAACAGAGTATTACAAGTTAACTATTTTCGTTGCTTACCTTCAGTTGATTTTCTCTCAACGTCATTGTCCAACATAAGGTTATCTGCCTTTTTGATTAAAATATTGCTAATAATTATTATTTTGTTCATTCTGCAGAATAGCTTATTCTTATAGCACAGACACCAACACTGAACTGCTAGATATTGGGTTTCAATACAATATTTATATTAATACAGTTAACACAGTAGCGACCCACCTAATGCAAATAATTAAATGCTTTTATTGGAAGTTTGCGAATTCATTGGTTTTGGTAGTATTACAATAGTTTCAATAAAAAATATAATAAATCGAAAAAAACTAAACAGTAAATGAATATTAGTTTATTGATGTTGTTTTAGGTAATGTTATAAAATTCGCTTTGATATATTTTAGATTAATAATTGGGCCATCGATTTATTACAGGGTCGGTCAATTAAAAAAGCAGGTACACAAACGGCAAAAGTGGAACCAGAAAACGAAACTACGAAAACGAATTAAATATATACCCAAACATCGAAAAAAACTGATGCATGACATAATTAAAAACGATCGCACGATAATTAACAGAGCTACAAATGTTTCAATTATATTATTTTTGATATATTTACGGAAATATTTCTTAATTATTATTAAAAAATATAACATATATATTCAGCTTTTCTCCCGTGATGCTGTCTGTTCGATTGTTAACAGATTGGCAATATTTTGAAAAAATCCGCTCCAATGGGACGGACATAATAGATATAGCAGAATAATTTAAATGTAACCTATATGATTCAAGTAATACTATTATATGAGCTAGCCAGAAATCTAATACCAAATACTGATTTTTTTTAAAATTTAGTATTGGATATAGCAGAAGTTGAAGATTTTCTTTCAAAATGTTCCCAAATCAATGTCATGCAACATTCTACTGAAAAGTTATAAAATAATAAAAATAGATTTTATGAAAGATTGATCTGTCTTGCTGACAAAATAAATCTTAACAGAATTTGTCCCGACCATCATTATTTCCTTACATTTTTTAATAGCCAAGGAAGTAAGCTGTTCAATACTGAAGAAAAGTTTTCCTTCTAAATATAAGGAAAGATTTTCGACAGCCAAAATGGTTCAAAAAAAATCTAAAGTTGCATCGAAATAAAAAAGCAAAAAAAATATATCATATTATTGCCATAGAAACAGTCTAAGGTATTTTGCTAATTAACATTCACACTATTAATCACTTGGTCCTATTACAATAATATTCTTGAAAAATATTTTTCCAAATTGCTGCTATATTAATAACCAACATACATGTTTTTCACTAAAAAAAATCATAAAACTATGTATATCACATATAAATTTATATAAGCGTAAGTTGGCATATTTTTGTCAAGCTCGCGGCTAGGACGACAGTCAGAATGTCAAAAATCAGTCGAATGAAATTAGTAGAACTGAAAATAGCAACTAAAGGTACACGAATGAATCAGCCAATAGTAAATAGTCATAAAATTATTTGGAGCGAAAATAGCGAATGAAACAGTTGATTGTACCAAGAAGTAGTTACTAAACAGTCGATAATCAATTTCAGTCCAACGTTCCCAACGCTACTAGTCACCAATTTTGTTAACATGAATTTTTAAAATGTGATTTTTGTGAAGTGTTTTAACTTTTCATTACTCAGCTATTACTCCGATACCACAACAAGCTCTCCGGATTATATAATAGTGATTCCACATTCTGAACTGGACTTACAACACTGCGAAATTCTGATAGCCTTGGTACTGCCATACCAGGGATTATAATAATGAATTGAACTTATAGAAAATATTTTGGGATATATTTTCATGACAAGAAATAAAACCACATATAAAATAAACTTTAATTGCATATTAAATCAATATATTAAAGAAATGTACAAAGCTAATATAAGTTTTACATAACTTAATAAAAATATTGTCTTTGGATATTAGTGAATATTGTAAGTTTTTGTCAATTATTGACTGTAGCTATTATCCGACTTTGTGTCAACTGAATTTTTATGTTAAATGATACGCTAGGTAGTTTACGTTTTGGTCATAATTAGGAGCGACAGTGTGTTGGTTCAAATATGGTTGACTGTAAACTGGCGTATAAGAATTCATCGGCGCGTTGTAGGCTGCATTAGCATGGGAAGTGATTAACTGCTTCCGTTTTTGCTCTTTCCTGAAACGCGCCCTCCTATTTTGAAACCAAGTTTTTACTCGGGTTTCGGTAACACCTAATCGCTCCGCAATCTCCTCAATTTTGGTTTTGGAGACATACCTATCTAGATGAAACTCATTCTCTAGCTGCTCTCTTTGACATGAAGTGAATCGGTTCCTGGGAATTTCCTTAGTTTCCTGGATTGGGACTGTGGCGTCTAGAAATAGATAAATTAGAAGAAAATAAACTAATTTTCCTTTTCTTATGCAATGATAACTAATAGTTATAAATATTAAATAAACAGAGTAATACATGTTAATTATTTTCGTTGCTTACCTTCAGTTGATTTTCCCTCAACGTCATTGTCCACCATATGGTTATCTGCCTTTTTGATTAAAATATTACTAATAATGATTATTTTCTTCATTTTGCAGAATAGCTTATTCTTATCGCACAGACTCTAACACTGGACTGATAGATATTGGGTTTCAATACCATATTTATACTAATACAGTCAACACAGTAGCGACACACCCAATTCAAATAATTAAATGCTTTTATTGGAAGTTTGTGAATTCATTGGCATTGGTAGTATTACAATAGTTTCAAAAAAATATAATAATTCGAAAAGAATTAAACAGTAAATGAATATTAGTTTATTGATGTTGCTTTAGGTAATGTTATAAAATTTGCTTTAATATATTTTAGATTAATAATAATAAGGGTCTGTCAATTAAAAAAGTAGGTACACAAACAGCAAAAGTGGAACCAGAAAACAAAATTACGAAAACGGTATAAATATATACCCAATCATCGAAAAAAACTAATGCATGACATAATTAAAAACGATCGCACTATAATTAACAGAGCCACAAATGTTTCAATTATTATTGATATATTTACGGAAATATTTCTTAATTATTATTAACTTAAATTCTTAATTATTATGAATATAACATATATATTCAGCTTTTCTCCCTTGATGCTATCTGTTCAATTGTTAGCAGATTGGCAATATTTTGAAAAAATTCGCTCCAATTGGACGGACATAATAGATATAGCAGAATATTTTAAATGTAACTAATATGATTCAAGTAATACTATTATATGAGCTAGCAAGAAATCTAATACCAAATACTGTTTTTTTTTTAATTTAGTACTGGTTATAGCAGAAGTTGAGGATTCTCTTTCAAAATGTTCCCAAATCACTGTCATGCAACATTTTACTGATAAGTTATAAAACAATAAAAATAGATTCTATTAAAGATTGATCTGTCTCGCTGACAAAATAAATCTTAACCAAAAATTGTCCCGAGCATCATTATTTCCTTGTATTTTTTAATAACCAAGCAAGTAAGTTGTTCAATACTGAAGAAAAGTTTTCTTTCTAAATATACAAATATACAAAAGATTTTTTCGACAACCAAAATGGTTCAAGAAAAATCGAAATTTGCGTCGAAATAAAAAGCAAAAAAAATATTTCATATTATTGCCATAGAAACAGTCTAAAGTATTTTGCTAATTAACATTGACATTATTAAAAATATTGTTCCAAAATGCTGTGATATTAATAAACAGTATACATGTTTATCACCAAAAAAATCATAAAACTATGTATATCACATATAAATTTATATAAGCGTAAGTTCGGCATACTTTTTTCAAGCTCGCGGCTAGGACGACAGTCAGAATGTCAAAAATCAAAAGCAGTCAATAGTAAATAGTCATAAAATTATTTGGAGCGAAAATAGCGAATGAAACAGTTGATTGTACCAAGAAGTAATTACTAAACAGTCGATAATCAATTTCAGTCCAACCTTCCCAACGCTACTAGTCACCAATTTTGTTAACATGAATTTTTAAAATGTGATTTTTGTGAAGTTTTTGAACTTTTCATTACTCAGCTATTACTCCGATACCACAACAAGCTCTCCGGATTATATAATAGTGATTCCACATTCTGAACTGGACTTAAAACACTGCGAAATTCTGATAACCTTGGTACTGCCATACCAGGGATTATAATAATGAATCGAACTTGCAGAAAATATTTTGGTATATACTATTACAATAAGAAATAATATCACATATAAAATAAACTTTTAATGCATATTATATCAATATATTAAAGAAATATACAAAGCTAATTAAGTTTTACATAACTGAATAAAAATATTGTCTTTGGATATTGGTGGATATTGTAAGATATTGTCAATTATTGACTATTGCTATTATCCGACTTTGTGTCATCTGTATTTATGTTAGATGATTGGCTAGGTAGTTTACGTTTTGGCCACAATTAGGAGCGACAGTGTGTTGGTTCAAATATGGTTGACTGTAAACTGGCGTATAAGAATTCATCGGTCCGTTGTAGGCTGCATTAGCATGGGAAGTGATTAACTGCTTCCTTTTTTGCTCTTTCCTGAAACGCGCCCTCCTATTTTGAAACCAAGTTTTTACTCGGGTTTCGGTAACGCCTAATCGCTCCGCAATCTCCTCAATTTTGGTTTTGGAGGCATACCTATCTAGAATAAACTCATTTTCCAGCTGTTCTGTTTGACATGAAGTGAATCAGGTCCTGGGAATTTCCTTTGTTTCCCGGATTGGAACTGTGGCTTCTAGAAATAGATAAATTATTAGAAAATAAACTAATTTTCCTTTTCTTAAGTAATGATAACTAATTGTTATAAGTATTAAGTAAACAGAATAATACAAGTTAACTATTTTCGTTGCTTACCTTCAGTTGATTTTCTCTCAACGTCATTGTCCAACATATGGTAATCTGCCTTTTTGATTAAAATATTGCTAATAATTATTATTTTGTTTGCAGAATAACTTATTTGCATTTTGCAGAATAACTTATTCTTATAGCACAGACACCAACACTGAACTGCTAGATATTGGGTTTCAATACTATATTTATATTAATACAGTTAACACAGTAGCGACCCACTTAATGCAAATAATTAAATGCTTTTATTGGAAGTTTGCGAATTCATTGGTATTGGTAGTATTACAATAGTTTCAAAAAACATAATTACTCAAGAAAAAATAAACAGTAAATGAATATTAGTTTATTAATGATGTTTATTGAAAATGTTTCATTTATTATTGATATATTTACGGAAATATTTTTTAATTATTATTAAAAATCATATTTAATTATTATAAAAATATTAATATAAATATAGTATTAAAACCCAATATCTAGCAGTTCAGTGTTGGTGTCTGTGTTATAAGAATAAGTTATTCTGCAAAATGAACAAAATAATCATTATTATTACTCACATTACTTTGTTATACTACCTAATTTATTGAGATGATTTTTTTTATATTTGCAATTTTTTATAAAATCCAGGACATTTTTTAGTCACGTTCTACAGTTGGTTAATATTTTAAAAAATCTGCAATATTATAAGCAATTGTATAAGTATTAACGTATAAAATGTTTCATTCTTACAAAACAAGTTCTGTTTTCATATTGTTTGACATTAATATCCTAATAACTAACTATTAACATATAATATATATATATATATATATATATATATATATATATATATATATTATATATATATATATATATAATATATATATATATATATATATATATATATATATATATATATTAGGATATGTATGACATATATATATATATATATATATATATATATATATATATATTTACTACTAATTCATACATTACATCCAGTTGTTGTTGTTTGCTGCTAATTTATTTTTCTAGTTAATAAATAATTATTTAAACCAATTAAAAATTAATGTAAATAGAAATTCAGCCTAAAATATATATTATAACATTAATATTACTATATTATAGTATTATAGTAATAAATCATATATTACATACGTATCTTCATGCTGTCTGTAATATGAACTAATGAACTATTTATCCACAAAAAGTGAAGGAAATAGTATCTGAAAACCGAAAATTATGAAAAAATTGTAACAAAACAGAATACATAAAAAAATAGTTTAAACAATATAACCCAAAGACTGAAAAGAGAAATATTGAAAATTAAAAACAAAACCATAAATCACTATCTAAGAAATTTAACAAATGGTAAAGTAACTCATTATTCACTCTGTCTATACATGTCTACACAGTCCGCCTATAAGAAACCAGTGTGGGAATTGGGCACGTGACAATCATCAAAAAGCAGAAGCATTTGCTGAGTATTTAGAAAAAACTTTCAAACCAAACGAAACTAATATTGAATATAATTCGCCGGACATAGAAGCTGAAAATTCGATTATTGAATTAATCAGGCCGAAAGAGCTAATCAAAGTTATTAAAACTGACATTAACCCCAGAAAATCACCAATCTACGATTTTATAACAGGAGAATTACTGCAAAAACTACCAAGAAACGGAATTATAAAACTTACCAACTTGATTAATACAGCATTTAGATTAAAAAAGTCTCTGGAAGATGGCGGAAATTATAATGATATCAAAACCTAGGAAGTCACCAAATGAAATAAACGCCTAGAGACCTATATAGACCGCCAACACACCACAACACACATATTTATTAAAATCTTACATTACAACCAGAATGTTTAGGCTCAAATAAGAAGAAGCTTACTCTACGATAAAAAAAGCTAAAGCAGGTGTACCACAAGGAAGTTTACTAAGACCATTGCTTTATTTACATTTGCGATATACCACAAATGGAGAATATTACGTTAGCTACATTTGCTGATGATACTGCGATTATAGCGGACTATTATGCGGACGTTCTGCAAAGAGCAACATAAATAAAATACAAATTTTTCTGAACAAAATCCTGAGAGGTATTGTGGGCGCATCCAAATACTATAAGACTGATTACCTACATCCAGACCTTCTGATACCCACAGTCAGAAATCAAGAGAATTGCAAGGGGGCATGAGGAAAGATTCCATTCTCATGAGAATATTGAAATATTGCAGCTTTTGGATCTCATATGATTTTGTGTAGTGTTGTGTAGTGAAGAGCATACAATAATAAATACAGCAGTGACATATATAAACATTATTTCACCAGAGACTCAGATAAGGCCGATGGATCCTGCTAGTTATATAACTAGATTTCAGTTATCATAAACACAAATTGTAGCGTAGACAGAAACCACTAATAACAATGTAATAATTAAATTATAAAAAAATGTCTGTTACTCGTTGTCAATTGATAATTAAAAAAACCGATAAAAAATAATGAACAGAAAGTTAACCTAAAAAATACAACCCAACTTCTAACTGTGTTAATCTTTTCAAATATGAGTAATTTCACAAAGGCTTAAGTATAAAGGTGTACAAGTATGAAAATTTATCATTCTTGCCTTTAGTGTAATCTTCAAACAAGTCCTATTTTTATATTATTTGATATAATAATCTTTTCGTTCAATAACAATCTATGAAATTACTTAGTGTTAGTAGTGTTACTAAATTATAACATTTTACTAATGAATCATATGTTACACACGTATTTTCATATTCTCGGCTGCTAGTTTTCTTTATTAAGTAGCAAATCCTTATATAAACTAATCGAAGCATCCACCGGCACCATCATCCAAATGTAGGAGCACTGATGAATTTGGGAATGTGCAATGTTCAAAAGAGTACAAGAGGAACAAAGAGGAACTGAATCATATTTGCTTCCTGCATTCTATAATTCTGTAATTAATCGGAATTAGTTTTATGAAAAAAGAGAAAGGATAATATAATTTAAACTATTATAAAATTTTATTAAACAATTAGTTTTACATAAAATTTCTGTTAAAATATTTGAAAATTAGTTGATCTTAGAATGTTATAATATATATAATTAATACAAACAAAACAGGAAATTTTAAAATATTAATGTATATTAGTTAAAAATATATTTTTGTTTTTACGCAGGGATTAATATGACTTCTATGGTGTCGCAAATGTAGCGGATTAATGTTATTTTCCAAAAATGTATACTCCTCTCTGCTTGAAACGTTTTATTAACGCATGTAGGGATTTTGTTGAAAATATTTCTCTAATAATTTTCTCTTACTCCCGTTGCATAGTTGAAATTGTTAGTAAATTTTTGAAACACTTTCACCAAAAATAATTGTTCGAAATATCTCGTAGGATTTATCTTGGCTTTCAACATTATCGTTTAAATGATGATTGAGATAATATATTGATGTTTGTTCCTTCTTACTGTCCTTTCTCTCTTCAACAAGAATACCATTAGCAATGTTTTGCATAAAATTACAAGAATCTATAATTTCCGGAATCATCTTCTTTATACTAGCACCTTCCATCATATAAAAGTTATTTTGGCTTGTAAATGTGTAAGTATATTTGGAAGATTTATCTGAAATCTCTTCACCATTATTAAAGTTACAGGGAAATCTTAACTAGTGTGTTGATTGTACGATTAGCTTACCGATATTAGTATCCTGGATAATTGTCAACATACTTTTAGTAGTATCCATATTGGTATTCGTCGAGTTACATGCGGCATGAGATCCTTGTAAGTTTGAGTTTTGAATATCTGTTTTATGTCCATTGATCGTACAGCTATTGAAAATATTGCATTCGTTTTGATTTGTCGGCTGAATGTCATACAAATTTAGCCCAATATCGCTTCCAGCAGGTAACAGTTATTGGATGACGCTGTGAAGCGATTTAAGCCTCCTCTCATTTGCGTAAATATGTGATTATTTTCTGGCATTCCCAATGGGTCCTTCGATGACTTTAATAAAACTAGCTAGAATGTTACTACTGTCTCCTAATATAGAATTAATTGGAATTTCGTTGGGTTGAATTTGACCATAATGATTAGCTTCAAACCCAACACACGGGAACTTTTTTTATTCCTACATATAAACATATACATTAATGGTAACTGTATAGTATATTGTAAAAGTAACGTCATCCATTTTTAGTATTATATTTTCAATTTTGTCAACGATTCTAGTTAAGATAATGTTCTTAATTTTAAATTATTAAAATAAAACTAACATACACTGTCTATCACACACATTATAATAAACATTCATTAAGGTTAAATACTGATAATATTTAAGGAATGTACCTAAAAACTGCCTGATACGGCCAGGTACCAGAGAATACCTTTATCTTTTGTCGCAAATTTTTGATTTATCGGTGGAAAATAAATAATTTTGTACTGCAGCTCTAAGTATGTAAACTATGATGGATTGCGATTTTTTTGTAAATTTTAAAGTCTCTTTTTGCCAACGAGGGTTTATCTGGACTGGACCTACAGTTTAACGTGGACTCCGAACCACGGTCCTCGGCATTAAGCCTACCGACTGGCGACTGATTAAATTAAAAATCATCCCAGAAGACATCCGGTCTTACCCAGTCTGGTTACTGGCGTGACTTGGATTACTTTCCTTGTCGGATTTTGCACTCTGTCCTAAGGACAATAACAAATGCTAAACAACTACTTAAAAACATAAATTTACAACCATGCCCCAACAGGATTTGAAACCGCTGCTATCGCAACAGTAGGAGGTCCGTCCTATCACTACCACTGCGTCGCCAAGTCGGCTACAAATTAATTTATGCTGCTGTTCTGTTATAATTGCATTAATACATGCAAAGCGAGTACGGGATTAATAGATCAGTATATGTTTCTCCAATTAAAATAAAACTAATCTACTTAAACTAAAGTTAAGAATACACTTATATACTATAAAGTTCTTGTGGTTTGGTTCGGACAATCTTCGGATTTCCTGCGTGTTGTCCAGTAACTGTGTTAGTTCATGTTTTAAGGCGAAATCTTAGATAACTTCGTGTATCCATTTGATTCCGGGGTCATCGTGCAGCTCTTCGTTGGTTTCGCAGCGATAAGCAATAACTTGGTCATAAAACCAAAAAAGATTGTTTTGTGTGCATTGGGTTAATATCGATATACTGCTATGAACGGAAAACCAGACATATGCAAAAATTTCAACCTAACGCAGATTAATATACTTCGAGAACACAGTACAGCTAAGAAAGATTGGTTTTAGGCAAGAACTGTAACAGATAGTAACTGATATAGTTCTGAAACTATATATCATTGTATTCGAAGTAATTCTAAAGAATATTACGATTTTGGGTAAATTTTAGCGTTGTTTATTCCTGATTCATTTGAGGTTTTATTAGAAAATATACTTCCTAACAAAGCATTAATCGAATATTTCAGGCAATAAATATGTTTATTTATGCAGTTAAAATGAGTTAAATTAATGTTGCAAAGAATATTAACCACCATAATATAGTTTAATAGAAATCTTATACGTCGGTGAGTTGTTAGTTTCGACGTGGGACTTAAGAGAACAAAAATCAGCAGATTAAGGAAAGCCATATAAGGTGACTTAAACATGAGCTACCTACTACGGCAAGATACCAGATTTACATAAAATATACAAAATAATTGTTTCAAATAAATAAACCTATAGGTTGAAACAAAATTACTGATTCAAATATCGAAAGGTGGAAGAAATAATAAAAAACGATTCAATTCTATTTAAATAATTGGCTTTTTTGTGTTCCTCTGAAAGATTATTAGTGCATCCCAATGCGCTCGCCAAATAGTTAAATGTGCGCGATGACAGTGTAGTGCAGATGATGACATAGTAGTAGTTAATAGACACATAGAGTAAATTTGAGTAATCTCTAGAATGAGTCAGAATAGTTTTTAGAAATAGTTAGAATAAACTTAAACATATGTTAGAATAGTATCTAGAATAAGATTTAGGTTATAACTTGTACAGCAAATCACTTACTGAAGTGATCTTCTAAATGTCAGGATGATCCCATTATATAATGGAAGTCATATAATATTACTTATTGCACACGGGCAGTTTGTTGACGTTCTAGGAGATTATTGTAAAAAAAAATATGATGCAGTATATATGTGCAGTGTGTTGTATTTTGCTGATAAAGCCTTCTCTATTGTACTTGTATGTTGGTAAGTCATTGGGTATTATTTTGATTATATAGTATAATCGGAGAGTGGTTACTGAATATAATGAATTTTATCAACTTATCTATATTATGTTATATTAAATAATGCTGTTAAAAGATTGGTTCTGGTTTATGAACGCTTTTTTTGGTACTATTTCCATCTTACAGTTGTTCGTATTCTGGTACTTCAAATCAATTGTGGTTTGGTATTGCTATCTGGAGCATAATTACTTAGCTAACCTGTAGTCTGGCAACACGTTCGCTGACAATAACGCGCTAGCGTGTAATGAGAGCTTTCATTGCAGGCCATTTACGCTCCAGCGCGTTATATGCGCCGTTGTCTTTCTAAGCCATATATTTAGTTCAGCATTAGCAGAGTATGCCCGTAGAGTTGTATCGGCATTATCTGAAGAAAATATGTGAGTCATTTGCATTCTTGGTTTCGATTTTTTTTCGTTCTGATTCATATGTATTACAGAATTGCATATGACTGGAAAACAGTGGAAAAATGTGGAAAAATTAAAAATGGAAAAATAGATATTAACCGTGCCCTAACTTGACAATAAATATTCAATCGTATTCCAAGTTACGACTTTCATTTGACTGTTATAAAAAAGTCATTAAAGACTTCGTCCCGACCTAGTTCCAAAGTGGCAATCAGTGAACATGTTTTGAAAATACGAGAGGAAAAGAAAGCAAGAAAGGTAATGAGAAAGCGATGTAAAAATTGTTATTTACAAAAAAAAGAAAAGGCACTATTAATGTATGCAGTGTACGTTCTGGATATCCCGGTTACAGTTTAGACTGTGCAAAAATTAGTAATGGCTGACCCCTTATGGTTTATCTGAATATGGTATTTATTTATTTTGTGAGTTTTAGTGAAAATGTGTATTAGCTTATAGCCGTTTATTTATTTCTATTGACTTCCCAATTTACTTGAATAGATATTTTTATTGTTTCTGGTAACATTTATTTCGATAATTTTGTCTCGTTTTTCTGCTGAATTTTATTTTATTTTAGTAGTTGATTTATTCCCACTACATGTATGATTTTGTTATAGTATATTAAATTATATCTTCTAATCAACGATCTATTTTCCAATTCTGTCCATTTCATTCGCCACGCGCTCGGGCGTTATTCGACCATCGGAAACAAAATATTACCTCAGTTCCGATCAGGCGCTGGCCCGTGAAACAGAAAGTACAATTACCACAAAATATTAAAATCTATACTGGATTCACGGAGACTAGAAAAAAAACGTTATCAGGAATATTTTATAAGGAACTAGCGACCCGCCCCGGCTTCTCACGGGTGCAATGCTGATACTAAATTAAATACACTACAGAAAAAATATGAACGTTGTATATAAAAACATAGCGGCCCGCTCCGACTTTGCACGGGCATAAAATATATATGCCTATGTCACTCAATGAAAACATGATTAAAATCGATCCAGGGCATAAAATATATATGCCTATGTCACTCAATGTAAACATGATTAAAATCGATCCAGTATTTTTGGTTCATTCATTACTGCCCTTGGCCTGCACGCATTAAATTTGGAGTAAAACAATTCCTCTTCCCCTATACTTACTATGAAGATTTCCTGCTATCTTTGGAATATCTAAATTCATACAATTTTTATTACATTACACATTTTTAAACGCAAATTTTAAATTTGTAATATCTCCGAAAATATTTGTTTAATTTACATGCTGTAAGGAACCATATTGATCTATATTAATTGCACACTGTATTTAAGGTACTTAATTCGATAAGGATTAATGCCGTATTGCTTAAAATAGCTTCGTAAATAAGCCATTTTCTCACGTAAAAAGTAAACAATAAAAATGGTTAATGTGGGTTATCCCTAAAAGATAAACATATACCATCGCGGACTTTTTTGTAGATCTTTTTATGGTATACAATACTGTAGTACATTAATTTGATCTAACTCGTAGGGTTAGACAGCGTTTTTGCTAATTGCTAAATAAGCCTAAAAAAATAGGTTAATTTACGACATCACGTTAGAAACCTCTAAAATTAGCAATGTTGCCTTAGCATATTATGCATGTATTATACATATAAACCTTCCTCTTGAATCACTCTATCTACTGAAAAAAACCGCATCAAAATCCGTTGCGTAGTTTTAAAGATTTAAGCGCACATAGGGATATAGGGACAGAAAAGGCGACTTTGTTTAATACTATGTAGTGATATTATAATAGTAAGCAGGTGCAAGTGGAATGTCAGACCATACGATATCAAATTCGTATTCGTACTGCCAAACGAAAAGAGAAGATACAGAAACATAAGCATTTTACAAAAGAAGAACTGATTGTCTTGGAAGCAGAATTTGGGAATGACCTTTACATACTGGGAAAGAGGAAAACGAAACTTGCCAAGGGAATGAATCTATCGGAAAAGTCAATCAAAATATAGTTCAAGAATAAACGGGCCAGGTATAAGAAGTGGAAACTATTACACATTAGGAGCAGTCTCGAAACGATTCTTAACCATGTTTGTTACTCTAAATATATCCTAGCCAATCAACCTACAACAAGTTACACCAGTTTTACAAACCGGATGCTCAATGAGCCAGAATATAATTCTGTTGCACTGCAAAACATATCAGCATCCAGCTGCACAGGGTACCATGGATCCAAATACCGTTGGATATATGATGGAACCTAGCCATTCGTTGGAAGCGATGAAAGATGATAGAAAACAAGTTATCCCTCAACGTATGGAGGAATACTGCTGCAAGATAACGAATTGCAGTTGTCATCTATATATCAATGAGAACATGAACATAATTCTTTTCCAGTCATGGGAATAGTATTTTAAACGATATACCTAGAGCATCGACAAGCGATCTAAATATGCATGCGCACAGCAAAACACAGCGACTTCCACATAGGGCGCAACGTATATAGATTACGTTCCAACCCCTGTACCTATCCCTAGTCAAGAGTTTAGAAACAGCGGGCTATATATATATATTTTAAATTTAATTTTAAACTCTTTCATCTAATTTTATGGTGATATCTGAATTTTCTAAATAATACTGTTACTAATTGATATTATAATAAATAGTTTATTATGTAATACATAATTTAATGACGTCAAAAGGGCTACACTTATTAAAACAACTATTGCATTTCCATTTGATGAAAATTCCTTTCTCGTAAAATAATTATTTGACCTCTGAGTGCCGAAGTTACTTAACTACTTTTGTTAGCGTTTTCTGACTTGATCGAATGTGCTTTTTTTCAATTTTAATAGTGTAATAATAATTTCTGTAGCTCTAAAAAATTAACAATGATATTGATTCAGGACAACTGAATCTGTTGTTAT
The DNA here is from genome assembly GCF_030347505.1 of Rhynchophorus ferrugineus. Classification (NCBI taxonomy): domain Eukaryota; kingdom Metazoa; phylum Arthropoda; class Insecta; order Coleoptera; family Curculionidae; genus Rhynchophorus; species Rhynchophorus ferrugineus. The sequence goes on along the minus strand of NW_027472580.1, from coordinate 78,588,422 downwards.
GTGGTACTCTTAGCAGTTTTGTACCCTGGTGTTGCTTGGTACAAATAATAAAATGGTTTCTTAATCATTTTGTTAATGTGTCTTCAACTAAAGCTACAGATATATTTATGGAAGTATGATGTTTTGAAATATTTTTTATTAATTACATCTTACATTCCATATGCGTATTACAGTCTTAATGCACAAGTGAATGTATTACTGATGTTCTGTTGTACTTGTATTAATATACAAGCAAGGCGTATACGAGATTAATATATCAGTATGTATTTCCCAAATTAGAATGAAAATAATCTACTTAAGCTAAAGATAAAAATACACTTATACACTAAACTTGTTCGTGTGATGAGCTTCGCTTCAATCTACTGATTACTTGCGTGTTGTCCAGCACCTGTATTGCTTGCAGGTTCCTGTTCGAAACCTTGGATCACGTATATCCACTTGATTTCAACGTCATCGTGCAGCTCTTCGTTGGTTACGTAGCGATAAGCATTGGTAATTAATCGTAGAACTTTGTTGTGGGTGCGTTAGAATACTAGTTGGTTTGATGTTCTAGTGCAACCACATATTTGTACCTTATAGGTCCGAATGGTGAATTCAAGGTGAGGATATCTTCCTATTAATCAGTTCAGTTGCTTGACTTTGAGCCAAATTTGCTCTCTGCTTTTTGTCTCACATGACGTTTCTAGTTTAACCTACCATCGAGATATAATCCTAGATATTTAGCTGAATCTCCTCATATAGATCATGCATCAGCAGTACAGAGCAGATATAGAAATGGTCTTATGTGGGGATGCAGAAAAATATTTATATATCGATATTTTCTGAAAAAATATCAATATATATAATATATATATATATATATATATATATATATATATATAATACTATTATATAGTATGAATAATATTTTCGATTATTACTATTTTTTAGGAAATTTAGAAATAATATAATTTTTTTAGGTTACTATTTCACTATTTTTATTTTTTCTTAAAAATATCGATATTTTTTGGCCGATATATAAAAATATTGATATTTTTTCGGTGGCCGACACCGCTAGTCTCAAGACACTACCTTCTGGTACTCCAGCCGAAATAGGTTTACGTGTTGAGAATGCCCCTTCATGCGACACTCTAAATTTTCTTTCGAAAAGATATAATTGCAGCAGTCGACAGTAATTCCGCGGTAACAATTTGCTCATTTTGTAGAATAATCCCAAATGCCATACCCGGTCAAAAGTAAGACATCCAGGAATATTGCAGGTGAATATTAGTTTTCTTCGAATGCCTTTTGAACAACCGCTCTTACTCTGTCCACCTGGTCGATTGTCGAATTCCGAAATCCAAACTGGATATTTGGTATTTCTATAAATGAATTAATGCGTTCTACTACCAGTTTCCTTGTTCTGCCGGTTTGTTATGTTTTTTAAACATAATTATTCGGGCAACCTTAAGACCTTCCGGAACATGGTTCAGTCTCAAACAGGTAGTGAACAGTTAGGTCAACATGTTTATTGCTTTTCATAGCAGCTCTTTTAATAACCCAGGTGCAATATAATTTATTCCACAGCCCTTTTTTGGATAGAAGTTATTGTTAATTTCTGTGGCAATTTTCATTGGAGAAAAAGATTTATATCTACTGCAGATTCTATATCAGTCGGTTGATACACGTTAGCTAAATGATCTGCGAATAATTCAGCATTTTCTTCGATTTGAATTATAACCATAAATTTCATATTAAACCAAATTTTATAGCATAAATAAAAGGCATTTCAACAAACCTAATTGCCTTGTTCTTTTGTGGATTACCTAATATGTTGCTTCATATGTCTGCACTGGGAATATAACCAATTGGCTGAAATATCCCGGACCTAATACATAGATGGCGCTAGTTTTACTGCCTTCCCCACTGTATTAGCTAGTACTAACCTTAAAATGAAAGCTGTCGATATTTCATGACATTCTACTCATAAGTTTGTGAATTATTCTGATTAGAGTGACACTACTTTTGTTATTTGCAAAACAATGAATCAAAAACAATTTCAGAAACGGCAACGAAACGTTGATTTCCTGACTTCGAAAGTGGTCGTAGAGACACCGATGGTGCAGAACACAGTGCATATCCAAATGAATTAGTAATACCAGAAAACATCAAAAATATCCACAAAATTATTTTGAACGATCGAAAAGTGAAGTTATTTGAGTTAGCTAACATCATATAAGATATCAAATGAATGTGTCGGTTTGATACTGCATTTGCCCTTGACCACAAGGAAGCTCTGTTCGAAGTAGGTGCCGCGTTTGTTCACTGTTGACCAAAAACAAGAACGTGTTGATGACTCTGAGTAGCTTATGGCCATGTTTAAGCGTAACAAACCGAAATTTTTGTGTCGATATGTGACAAGGCATGAAACATGGATCCATCACTTTACTCTGTAATCAACGATCGTCATCTCAGTGCACATCAACTAGTGACAGGCCTATTTTGAGGCAAAAGATAAATCACTCAACAATAGTAATATTGAAGTGTTACAGCGGCGCTGGAATTATTGTGTGGCTCTTGATGTTGAGGAATAAAAGCAATTTTGTACAAAAGAAAAACACGATTTCTTTTTTACGCCTGGGACTTTTCAGTCTATGTGTTAGTCATGCTTTCAAAATAACTGCTAGTTCTGATAATTGTTACATCTTTCTTGGTGGTCTACCATGTATATGCCACACATGCTCCTCAAAAAATAATTGATATTATGATCTATATTGTGGCTTAAAATACTTAAATCGTATTTAATTAAAGTTGACGCCTGATTGCAAGTAATGGAATCTAGATCAGGTACGAAAATAATATCCGAAGATTGTCGTTGTTGAAGCCCGAAGAAGCTTTGCAAATACTTTCAGAAAAGTGAAAAGATAAAGAAATGTTTTCGTCGAAGCTAAAGCTAAGTTTTCCCTTGCATCGATAAGGAATTATTTATCTCGTACTTTTAATATTTAACGAAATCATTAATTCGACTTTCTAATATTCATTTCAAAAATTCAGATAAAGAGATCAAGCAAAATCGGCCGGGATATTTGAAAGTATCCACCGTAAAACAGTTGCAGCAAAAATAATTTGTAGAGATATTATTTTAGTCCGAATATTCCTTGTGCCGCCACTTTCTGCACAGGCTGCACTAGATCCAATCACTTGCTTCTGATAATTGTCCATAAGTTTGCTGGCAAAGTAAAATATCAAACAATAAACTTGTTTTCCACGGATGTTCGTTAATTTGCTAGCTTCTTTTTTCTAGCTTTCTAATTCCTCTTTGTTTAGAGTTGTTGTTAGACTTTATGATGATTTTTCCTTTGTTCTTCTTAGACGCAACTAAGGCATTAGGTGATGCGACGATTTAAAGTTTGATAGTATCATGGAATGTTCTTGACATGAGGTGTTTTCACCTAGCTCGCACTTTCGAGATGTAAATGGTTTGGGTAATGTGTTAGGGCCTAGTTTAAATGTATTTTCTTTTTGAGATTCTTTACTAAAATCTACTAAAGGTATGTCCCCATCACTAGAGGATTCATATTAATTATATCAACGGTTTGATGCGGAACTTGATGCGTTTCGTTCTTCGTTAGGTGTTTGATCCGCCACGGACGATGGAAAAAAATCTTCGTCTCCGAACGTAAAACTATTCAAAGGTGTCATATCGCAGGGTCTGAACGCATTAGTAACTTTTTCTACTGTAAAACTCTTTGAGTAGGTATAACGAAGAATGTTTGCACTGAGTTATAGTCTGAGTTATAGTTTAAGCGACTTAAAATATCGCTCGAGTGGCTGAGTTTGGTGGCTTGAATGTTATAGCAAGCTCAATAAATTAATATAATTTGCCTTGCAAAATGTGACTGCTTCTAGACTGCGGTGTGCTTCTGGAAATATTTTAACAAATGCTGAAATTGCTCCGTATTCGTTTATCCACTAGCTGATATGAATATCGCAGACTCAGGGGTTGCACCAGATAGAAGTTAATGTTTGGAAAGTTTTCTAGAAAAATCACGATTGGAGGAGCGTAATAACTAGATGTACTAAAAGATCAGACGACTGTAATCAGTTGTCCCCCCTCACCTGATGTTACTTTTTTTGTCTTTGGTTGATATAACTGTAAGGATCCTATATTGAACTATTGGGATACCTCTTTCGGCCTATTGTAGGTCGATTCCGTTAGGCCATTGGCCATCTGCATACGGTATTTTAATCAAGATGACTCTTCGCCACTATTTCTTGATGTTAAACGATTGTGACCTTCCAAAGGGATGAATTTGAAATACACTAATGACTTGGAGATAGCTGCTAGATTTGATGATTACCAAATATTTCTTAAAAACCATCAAGCTCGCGCCGTCATTTTCTACAATAATATAGCTATTATGCAAATATTTTTCTTGGCTATATTCGAATTTATTCCAGGCTGCAATTGCAAGTAGGTCAAAAAAATTCTCCAGGTAGACTGCTGTTCTATTGTGCCGCTTTGTCCCATCAATTACGCTTTTGGTTATCTGAAAGAGGTATTTTTGAATAGGTTCAAACTTCGCGACTGTTAGTTTCTTAACTTGAAATTCACTTATGACTTGGAAATATCTGCTTGTTTGATGATTACAAGTTGTTTATTGAAAGCTCATCTTATTCTCGCCATCATATCTTACAAAATAGTTGCTATGATGACAAACATTTTTAATTACTATAGTCGTATTTGATCCAGGTTGGAATTGTGGGTAAAAGGGACTTTTCTTAGAATCAACCTTCGCCGGTGCCTGTTGAAGGAAAAGATCGTGTCTTTTGAAATGCCTAGGATTGAAACACACTCAGGACTTGGAACTAACTGCTACCTCTAAGTTTTAAAAATGTTTCTTGAACGTTCATCATGTTCATGCGATCATTTCCTACAAAAATTTGCTATTCTGAAATATATTCTTCCAAGTAAACTACCACTCTATTGTACCGCACAAATAATTCCATTGGACTTTTGGCCATATGATAAATAGGTTTTGGTTAGGTTTAAATTCAACTAGTCTTCAATGTACTTAAATGATTGTGTCCCATGAAATATTGGTTGTATTTTTTTTGTATTTTGAGAACTTATGGTAGAGGCAACATTGAATCTTCAGCGAGTTAATTTAAAAGCACACTTTCTTCTATGTAGTTGGGATTTAAATCTTGTAGAAATATATATATGACTTCATGCACGTTTGTGTGACCAAACCAGTAACATTATATTGAATATATATTTGTAAATTATTTGGTAAATGAAAGAAGAACAAAATTATAATACACAATTAACAAAACAAATGAGGCCTAACCCCAATTATTGTCAATAGTGCATCACCGTTGATGTTAGTTTAATTACACTTTATACATAATGATATAAAGGCAGAAAAACATAAAGACATAAAGATATTTAAAATTGTACATACTTACACTAGAATGATATTATAGGCTCGTTTCGGATTTTTATATTTTTCTGTCTTAAAATGAAAATAAACTATATGTTTTGGGTATTTTAGAGATATATAATATAGTTTCAAATCGATTTTCTTGCAGAAATATCGTTTATTCTGCTGAAGTAAATACACAGAATTGTCACAAAGTGGTTTCAAAATAGTCACTTAGTTTGTTTACGCCGTTATGGATTGACTCAAGCTGTGTTCGATCTACACAGGTCGAATGTATATTTGTGGTTGTCGATTTTGTTACATTTTGTTGCAGTTTTTCAGGGTTACTTCCTCTAAAACTCGTATCTTGAAAACTTTTAAACTCTAAGAAACAATTCATAAAACATAAGTGATAAACCTAGTATATAGGATGTATATAGTATATAGGATTATTTTGTTTGATTCTTTCGAACTATATTCTGAAATATTGGTACAATTGATTCCATTCAGTGGTAATCGAGAAGATAAAGATATTGGCATTTTTGACCATATAATTGTTCCTCATTAGTGCTTGAGTATCTTTACCGTTTTTGCTTTCAGTGCCTGTTAATCTTAATTATATATTCATATATAATTATTATTATTTTAGTACACATTGTGTTTGGTAAATTCAAGTTAGCTCTGGAAAATTGCATTAACAGAATTGACATGTTTGTGCACCTAATACGAGGGTCACTATTTATATTTCGGGAATTGGCAACACTGTTGTCATGCGAGTCCATCTGACGGTTCCATCGTAAAGTTTGACATTTTTGACGATGTACGTACTCAGAACATTTTGCCGCACGGACGCTATATGTTTATTTTATATTTAGTTGAATGTTTCGTCTCGGCAAAAAATGAAGCAGAATCGTGAACATTTTCCTGCGATGATTTTTTACGATTTTCGACGTGGATTCTCACAACAAGAGTGCATCAATCAACTTAATTTGCCTTTTGGCGATAAAGCTCCATCAAAAACCATTGTGTATCGTTGGTTTAGTGAATTCATTCGTGATCGTAGTTTGCTGTCCGACGAGTTTCGTGAAGGTCGTCCAAAATCGGCTGTTGTGCCAGAAAACATCGATGCTGTGTGCGAAATTACTAAACAAGATCGTCATGTCACATATTGTGAGATTGACGCATTCCTAAGCATTAGTTCCATCAGCGTATATGCGATTTTACATGAACACTTAGCTTTACAAAAGTTATGTTCGCGTTGGATCCTACACAATTTAACAATCGCTCAAAAAAGCTCGTGTCGATTGCTACAAAGAAATGCTTAAGAAATTCAATCGCGGTGCTTCGAAAGACTTTTATAAAATCGTGACAGGTGAGGAATCATGCATATTCGTAATAGCCCGAAAGTACGCAGCAGTCGACTGTATGGGTGTTCCAAGATGAACCAAATCCAACAAAAGTTGTTGGCGCACAAAGCACGTCAAAGAAAATGGAGGCCTGTTTCTTCGGGAAAACTACAAGATCGTAGAACACTAAATTCTTATTGGTATACAACCATTTGTTTTGGCAGAAGACCTCGGTGAAATAAGGAAAACAAACAAGAGACCCCGGATTGTTCTTCATCATGACAATGCGAGCTAATGCATCACACATTAGCTCAAACAAGAGATTATTTGAGCACTCAAAACATCGAATTGGTGGATGTTCCACCATACAGCCCTGATTTGACTAATGACTCCTTTTTGTTCCCATTCGTGAATAATAAACTACGTGGTCAACGATTTTTATAGCCCGAAGGAGATTTTGAAGCGTTCATAAATCATGTTTTGAAGATATCTCATTCGGAATGGAATAAATGTTTTGAAAATTGGTTTAAGCGTATGCAAAAGTATATCCATCATCGTGGCGAGTACTTTGAAAAACAATAAAAATATATTCGCAGCTTAAATATTTGTTCTTTTTCCTATTCCTGAAATATAAATAGTGAACCCTGTAGAAGCCTATTCGATACATTATTTAAAATATATAAATTTATAATATATTGCAAATATTTTCTTCACTCTTGGTCGTTCGTGTAACAATTTTTATTTATTAACTCCGCTTTTTTATATTAAATGCGCCTCACTATACTACACAAGATCAAATGGTTTGTTTTTCAAAAGTGGTAATATTTCGATTTGATATGATAATGTAATCTCTTCTTATATCTCTTTGTGATCTTGATATCCTGTGCGACAGTCGGGATCTGGTGTAAGAAATAAGTCCTGTAGAATCTGAACGCACTTAAAATATTTCTCAGGGCCTTTTTCTAGAGATCTTGTGTCGTATTTGTATTAATTTTTGCTGAGCATCCCCATATTTCAATCTCGTATACAGGTTTCTTTTATAATATCAATTTATTATGTACCGATAATTGGGATTTTCCAGTTCCAATTAAGAAATATATTCATTTTCCCATATTTTAACCCCAATTCTCTACTTTGTTACATTTTGCTTCGAGCGAAGTTTTCTTTCAAGACCTATTTAGATATACTTAACGTTGTTGCTAATAGAATGATAGTATTACTTATTACAATTAGTGCTTGAGAGGTCTTGAGAGGATTATATGTGAAATGCAGAGGCACTGTTTTGCTTTATTTTCCAAGTTATATCTATTGTTGTGTCCGAATATTTTCTTGTCACTTGTTTTATATCTATCTATCTCTATCACATGTGTACAGTAAGTAAAAATTGGCCCAATCTATATCCTTTCATGCAATAACTTCTTTTACTATAGAATAGACTTCTTCTTGTTTGAGTATTAACAGTCTGGCTGTAATGTAAGCTTTTATTTTATGTAATATTATTTGGCCCATATATATGAAATAATGCAAAGAAAACTGTAAACAAAAGACCTAATGTTCTATATTTCATTGCCAACAACCTTACACATATTACTTAATAATCCTTATTAATTAAAATTAATTCTAAATATGACAGTAATTTAAGGCTTCATAAATGCATAACGGTCATATTTTTTTGAAATAATGCCTATTTAGTTTACCTGAAATTGCTATATTTATCCATAACTGTTATTTATAATCATCTAATTATGGGTATTGTACAATTTTTTGAATTATTACAATTTTATATAAAGACATAATCAAGATTCCCATTTATATTTAACTTATTAGTATTATTCTATTTTGTTGTATCATTATATTATAAAATTAAAATACTTATAAGTAACACATTATAATTGTTTCAATAACGAATCAATAAATTAATATTAAAAAGTCACATTAAATTAATAACATTATAAATAAAATATTATTAGCTGGAACAACAAAAAACATGAGAAATTAAATACACCCGGCATTTGAGTCATTATAGAAATATTTTAATTTATTTATAGTTACACTCGGTAAAAATTCTTGACGTCTTGAAGATAGTTTCTAGGGTCAATTTCGCAAACTTTCTTGTAGCTGTTAATCCTCAGGTATGGCCTTATTTAAGCCAGACGGTCGTCTTCTGATCCCTGTCTCATAATTGACCTCGGGTCTTCTTAACTTTCTACCTCTGAACCCTTGTACGGAAATTGGTGGTTTTTAATTTTTTTATAGAAAGCAGTTATTGTCACACGGGCTATTTTATGTTCATAAATTTTCTATTTATTCGCGTATTTGTATAGTTACGATGCTTTTAACTACTTGAATGTGCTTAGATCAGCGATATATAACGTAATCTTTAATATAACTTATTGTGACTATTACAATCGACTATATTGATATTTCTCTACACAAACTAACAACTTTTCATTTAGCATTATTGAGCTATTTAGTATATAGAGACTTCAATCATGTAACTTCATGGATTGTTTCATTACTTTTGTTGATTTTAAGAATTCTGCTTCCGAAGTTCATTTCATGTCCTTACACATTTATAATTTTGACATCACTGACAAAAATGGTATCGCTAATAAATTTCAATAATTATTAGATGGGAATTCAGCTTAAGCTCTCTCAAAATTCTGCTAGATTAGCAGCTAGTTCTGATTCCATACTATAGCAGACGTCCAGAAAGACAGAAAACGGATAACACGCGAATTAACTAAACATTTTATTTGAAATATCTACAGCAATGTTTTACGTTATTAATAGGCAAAAATATAATTGTTTTTAGTGGCCTACTGTGGTTGAAGTTAAAAAAGCTATAGGTTAGTTCAAGAGTGACATCCACAGCGACTTTGAAGCAGAATACTTATGATTATAAAGCCTTACTATGTATATGATGCGATTAGCAAGGAGTAGTACATTGCGAGCTGTTAGAACAGAATGGAAATGTTATTGCAGATGTCTGCCAACGTCAATAGAATAAACTGAATGAGTAACCCTACAAAACTGTATACTTGCAACAGGTGCCAAGTCATCCTATTTTATGTCAAAAATCAATCACACATTGCTATAATTCTGAAAGATATACTATTGCAGCTCAAATAGGAAATTCTATCGTACCCATTGTACTCACCAAACATGGAGCATTCTTATTACCTTCTTAAGTTTTGAATATGAAACGATGATAGTATAGTACAATATAATAGAAAATAATATCTCCAAAATCAGCAGCGTTTTTCCGACAGGGTATTGCCATTTTGTTTTAAAGTTTCAGAAAATTCTAGAAAACTATAAAAATTTTTTCAATAAATGCCTTAAAAATGGCAACTAGCTGACTAACATTACTTGATTAGATTTATAATAGATGGCGTGACTTATGCTATATATCTAATATTTATCGTAAGAGCTTCGAATTACATGCGTAGTTATTGTGTTTTACATTATATTCTTGGTAATTTTTCTAATTTCTATTGAATACTGTTCTTTATTTAGTTTTATAATGTGCGGAGATTTACACTGAGACGTTTATATAAATAATAGACTAATATAATAAATAATAAAGACTTCCAATCAGTTCATCCTCTGAAGAGCATAGTCTCTCCCAGAGGTATTCAGCTCTCCATAAAAGTCTGCCTTCTAAAAAACTCCAGGTCCAGATGCTGAAACAGTAAGCCATCTAAAAAACGTCACTAGCAAGCAAATATTAAAGGTTACTAACCTCATCAACTCCACCCTGAGGTTAACAACACATTTCGCAAAGAACTGGAAACATGCGCTTGTCGCTGTCATTCCTAAAAAGAAAGCCAAGTCCAATCCATCTGACTACAGGTCCACCAGCCTGATTAGTTCACTTTCCAAACTTGCGAAAAAAGCGATTTTACGCAATTTAAACAACATCACAGAGACACACACCACATAATACCGAACGAACAATTCGGTGTCCGTGCCCAATATTCAAGCCTTCATCAAGCTGCTGGCGTCGCAGCAATAATCCACCAGGCACTAGAAAAAGGTCGAAAAACTGGACGGTAGGTATTTTCAAGCGAAGATCGGAAACACAGTCACCTAAGTAGTAAATAGTTTTCTACAGAAGGCCCGCAAGGTGCTCCACTAGCCCCAGCCCTATTCAACCTCTATATGGCGATTTACCAATCCACAAACATTCCCACACAGCATTTTATGCAGATGATACCGGTTTTTCACTACCGGTTATAGTCCCGAGGCTATTGGCGACAAAACTTCAATTCCAACTGAACCAGATGATTGCGTGGTACAAATCCTGGCGGCTGCAGATAAACCCGAGCAAAACTCTATCCCTATCCCTGGCTCCAGAAAGCATCATACTTCGGTCTCTAGTTTAACCGCAGATTCGAATGGTCAGATCAAATACAGTCACGCTATTTGCAAAGGCAATGGCGTGTACAGCCTACTATTTCCACTCCGCTGCAAAAAATGTAAACTCCGAATCGCGCAGAAATCGACTCTGTACAAAATTCTAGTCCAACCAGTCTGCCAGTGTAAGGTTCTCCATAGACACCTTAGAATGTGACAACACCTTGATTAAATCCCTACCCATCGACAAACCAAACGAAACGAACCAACTACGAGAATCCCAGTCGTAACCCAGGATCTCTGTCGCCCGCAAAACACTTCACTATCCCGAACCCGAAGCAATATCAGCAAAAGACCATTGCGAAATGCTGACGGTCTGAATAGCTTTTCTTGTAAACTAACCAGATACAACCAACCAAAATATTTTAGAAATGTTTAATTCAATTCGAAAATATAAAAAAAAATGTATATATATATATATATATATATATATATATATATATATATATATAATGTTATTTCAATCAAGTACTTAAAACATTTGGTCCTGACTTAATATTTAATAAAATAAAAGCTACTAGGACTTTCCAGTACTTCTACCATATAAAGCACATTGCTACACAACTATATATAATCACACAGTTTGATTTACTTGAGCCTGCATCCTAGTTCAGTGTTTAGTCCAAGAGATGCAGCACCTCGGTGTTTACACGGGAGTTTAGTCTTTCGTCTTCTTAAGGAACTGTTAGTTTCCTTTATGACATTTGACATTTGCAGGTAGTAGTTGTTCCTATAGTATCTGAGTGCATCCGCAACACTTGTCAAAATTTTTTTTTGAGGCTCTTGTAATATGTTTATATTACTTCTCGCAAAACTAAATTCCATAGATCCATATATATATATATATATATATATATATATATATATATATATATATATATATATATATATATATATATATATATATATATTATTAGTATAAATACTAATATTAGTATAAACTTGTTCAGCAACAATTTATCATGTATTGTGTAAATAAACAGTATATTCTTTGTATTTTAATTCGATCTAATTTGGTTTCTTTTTCATCTGCCTCTTCCAACCATGTTTTGCATCCTAAGATATTTAAAATTATTATTGAATGAGATAATAATATTATTCATCCTTATTCGTGGTAGAGATCGTAGTATTATTCAAACCAAAATTTATAAATTTAATCATTCTTTTCTCATAATTGACTATAGAGAATACCTTAAAAATTATATATACATATTACAAAAATCCTATTCTGACAATATTTTCGATATAAGATAAGAAATATATTTGATATATAACATTAATGAGAGTAAGCAATGTCTGTATATTAAAATAAATGCAAACTATCTCGTCAACTAACTCTCACTAACCTAGTTTAAATATCATTCAATTAAATACAATTTTCAATAAGTTTTAATAACCAACAAAGTATTAATAACTTTTAGTTACGAGGGTAACTATTTATATTTCGGGAATTGGCGTCATTGTTGTCATGTGAGTCCATCTGACGATTCCATCGTAAAGTTTGACAGTTTTGACGATACACGTACTCACAAAATTTTGTCGCATAGACGCTATTTGTTTAATTTATATTTAGTTGAAAGTTTCGTCTCGGCAAAAAATGGAACTGAATCGTGAACATTTTCGTGCGATGATTTTTTAAAGATTTTCGACTTGTATTATTACAACAAGAGTGCATCAATCAATTTAATTTGACTTTTGGCGATGACCGTGACCTCCGACGAGTTTCGTGAAGGTCGTCCAATATCGGGTCTTGTGCCAGAAAACATCGATGTTGTGTCCGAAATGATTAAGCAAGATCGTCCTGTCACCTATTGTGAGATTGAAGCATCCCTAAGCATTAATTCCATCAGCATATATGCGATTTTATAGGAACACTTAGCTGTGCGAAAGGTATGTTCGCGTTGGATCCCACACAATTTGACAATCGCTCAAAAATAACGCTCGTGTGGATTGGTACAAAGAAATGCTACAGAAATTCAATTGCGGTGCTTTGAAAGACGTTTATAAAATCGTGACAGGTGACAAATCATGGATATATTCGTATGAGTCCAAAAGTAAGCAGCAGTCGTCTGTATGGGTGTTCCAAGTTGAACCAAATTCAACAAAAGCTGTTCGCGCACCAAGCACTTCAAAGGAAATGGTGTCCTGTTTGCCTCTAGAGGATCGTAGAACAGTAAATTCTGATTGGTACACAACCAAAACATTTTAGTTTGCCAAAAATCTTTGGTAAAATAAAGAAAACAAACAAGAGACGCCGGATTGTTCTTCATCATGACAATGTGAGCTCTCAAACAAGAGACTATTTGAGCACTCAAAACATCGAATTGAAGGTGTCATCCGCCGTACCGCCCTGATTTGGCACCGAATGACTTCTTTTTGTTCCCATTGGTGAAGAATAAACTGCGTGGTCAACGATTTTCATCGGCCGAAGAAGAATTGAAGCGTTCAATAATCATGTTTTGAAGATACCTCATTCGAAATGGAATAAATGCTTTAAAAATTGTTTTAAGCTAATGCAAAAGTGTATCGATCATCGTGAGTACTTTGAAAAACAATAAAAATATATTGGCACCTTAACAATGTTTTTTTTTCCTCTTCAATACAACAACTTCAGAGCAACAAATATATGTATTTATGATTTTTGTTTACTTTTATGTTATAATCATTAGCACGGAATATTAAATCAAATAAAGCATATTTTGTATATTAATTAAAAAGAACAACGGACACAATTACGCAACGATATACATAGGCACTTTATTTTTTAAAAAATAAATATTATATCTTTCAATACCGGTTTATAAAGAAAGTAATTTATAGCCAAATATTTGATAAAAGGTTCAAAGAATAAATTGTCATATAGTTACATATTTAATTGCAGTAATCGGTAAACAACATAATACTTAACAGGGGTATAAAATATTTACCAAATTACTGTTAATTATACTAAATTACCAAAATTTACCACATTCCTCTTTCAAAAAATACTTTTATTTATCTCGTGTATTCCCTCTAGTAAATTATGTAGTTAGTTTCATTTATTTACATAATTTCATTAATTCATTTGTCTCTTGATATAATTTATATATTTAATACATATATTTCACCTAATATATATATATATAAACACAGTAGATATAATGAAATCCAAGCTAATTTGATAAACATTTTTTAATTTAAATCGATATAATTTCGAGCTTATTTATTCAGCTTCTTCATATCACATTACATCTTTAATTTGCCTTCTATGGCTTATTTTTCGTTATTATACTGCTTTCAACTTTGCATTGTGAGCCATATGTGGGCTAAAAACTCACCAACAAATGAAAAATTAAAACATTAACTTTGCCTCTAGAAGTACAAATTTAAGAATTTTTTACCTGCTTTGTAACAAAATGCATCTACTAACGAAAGCTTTACGATTAATATATTTTATAAGTCTCTTTCTTTATATATTTTATAAGTCTCCTTTTCACCAACGAGGGTTTATCTGGACTGGACCCGCAGTTTAAATTGGGCTCCAAACCACGGTTCTCAACATTAAGTTAGAAATCATCCCGGAAGGCATCCGGTCTTACCCAGCCTGATTACTGGTGTTACTGGGATCATTTCATTGTCGGATTTTGCACTCTTGCCTAAGGACAAGAACAAATTTTAAAAAACCTAAACATCAAATTACGACCCGCGGCTATCGCAACAGTAGAAGGACCGTCCTGTCGCCATTATGGCTATACCGCTATATATATTTATATGTATATATATATATATATATATATATATATATATATATATATATATATATATATATATATATATATATATATATATATATATATATGTATATATATACATATTAAAATAATAGAAAAAATATATAGACTTTTGCAGGATGTAATGATAATGGAGGACGATACTTTGAAGAAATCAAATTTCAGCATCATCATTAATCATTAATTATCAAAAACACATAATGTATTGACTAGGACTTCTTTCATGTAAAAAAATCTTCACGTAAATATGGGCTTTTATGTAAATTTCATTATGGTCTTTCTGTAAGAATGTTTAGTATAATACCTTCCAACATATTTCAGTGTAATCTGTATGTAAAAATGTTTTTTTCACTCCATTTTTTTTTCAGACTTGTAGTAAAATTTTTAAATAAAATATGACTCATTGTTTCCTTGTGATTCTCAAATTTTGTTTAATTGAAAAAGAAAATTATAAGACATATATATAAAGATAAATTATTAAAATGTGCACTTTGGCTTGGTGGTGTAGTGGTAAAGGCAAGAGGACGGTCCTCCTACTATTGCGATAGGCGCGGGTTCAAATCCTGCCGGGCCATGGTCGTAAATTTATGTTTGTGATTGTTTAAAATTTGTGATTGTTCTAGGCAAGAGTGTAAAATCCAACAAGGAAAATGATCCCATTCACGCCAGTAAAAAGGCTGGGTGAGACTGGATCTCTTCTGGGATAATTTCTAAGTTGGTCACTCCCAAGTCGGTAGGTTTAATGCTGAGGATCGTGGTTCGGAGCCCACGTTAAACTCTAGGCCCAGTCCAGATAAACCCATAATTGGTAAAAGGAGACCTTAAAATATATTTTTAAAAAATGTGCACCTTAATGAGCATTTAATTTAAAATATTTCATAAAATATTAATGATAACTTTTCGTACTACTAATTTTGGTACCATTTAAATAACATCCCAGAATTTCGTTTACTATTGTAACATATGTTTGATTAATGCTTTTTAATTTCATGGGGCTAAATTGTATTAAAAATATTTCAACACATTACAAAACAAGGTATATACTCTTATATTAGATTATTAATTTAAATAAATGAAAATGGGTACGTGCTATAACGAAATTGCATTCTGTTTACTGTATTCTCTAAGAGTCTTGTTAGAAAGAAATTATTTGAGATCAGCAGCTTAACGTCTGCTACTTACGACGAGATGCATCTGCCGAATATGTCACTATTAGTGATTTGAATACACTATGATGTTATATCTTGCACATGTCATAGAAAACAGTTATAGAATTATAACCATATTAGAATTAAAATAAGCAATATATTCCTATAGTACAATATATTAAAATATACATACGAATTTACTTACAGTGTTATATTACTAGAAACTAATATTATTTATTATAAAGAATTATAACTATTAAGATATATGTCACAAAATCGTAAAAGAACAGAAACATACCTTTGTGAAAAAGAAGACACCGTTATAATGAACAAAATTTCGTATTTTAAATCACATAGATACACTTTATTCGTTCGAATTATTGTTTGAACATTTAGTTTAAATTTCGTGGTATCCTGGAGGATTTTCGGCGCGATACGTGAGGTATGAGAAAGCATTTTCAGCATATCCAATCGGATATTGCGTAGAATGATACCTAAAATCTGATTCATAATGTGTTTTAGCGCCTGTAATAGATACAAGTCGTGACTGAAAGAACAATGGATAAACGCTCATGTGATCGATAACTGATAGGGATCCATTGAGAAGCGGAATGGTTACCGTAACTTAAAGGAGCAGCATTTAGTTGCTTATTATAGATCATCATAAGATGGTTAAGCAAACTATTTATTGGAATATGTTCATGAAGCCGCGATGCAGAATCTTCATTTACATTACTGATGTGTATAATCTCACTCGACGATGCTCTCTGGTTGTTTGGTTTGATGAATTTCGAATTAATATCCTTTTTGTATTTTATCCCCCTGTTCTTTTCTGTCTGTTGAGTTTCATCCCCAACCCGGATCTGTTTCTCTGCCAAATTTAATGCCTGATGCAAATGGATTATTCTAGCCCGGCAAAGGTGCGGTTTTCCTTTAAACTCCTTCTCAATATCAACAGGTTGTGTTGAGGCATATTGTGTTCGAATTCTTTTGGAAACCTGCACTTTGTAGACGAATGATAGTCCGAAATAATGGCAACAGATAATGATATTGGTTTTGACGAAATAACTCACCAAAATTATATTGATTATATTGGGCCACGGTGGTTTGGTTACGATAGTCAACCTAGAAATAATGGATGCTAAAAATTACATTATTATTTTAAATAAATCAAAATCTTACAAGTTATTGTTGACTAACATCAGATATGTTTGTTGAGATATATCGCGTATGTTGATTATAAACTTGAGAAATATTATCAACGTCATACTCAGAGTATTGTTTCTGCCACTGTTTCTCACCATTTGAATCTTCATGTAACGGCGCGTTTTCACTATTCACAAAGTTCGCACTGGTCAGCTCTGTGGTTATTGAAGGAAAACTAACTGAGTAGAATATGTAAATCTAAGGCCGGACAGCAGACCAACCCGTTATTATTTTAAGATACGCCCATTAGTTTTGTCGGCTATTCGTTCGGATCGGTTATACAGTAGTGCCATACAAGAGTGATATCATCATATAAGATACATATCATCATTTATTATAACATTGTCTGAATTAAAATAAAATATTTTTATTTCTAATAATTTTGATAGTATTTTAAAACATAATAATGACAAATCGCGTTTTATTAAGAATTAAGTTAAGGTCTTTATTATTATTTACACCTTACTACAAACTATTTTAATATGTATAGTGATTGGTGTGTAATTAATTTCTAAATATATCCATCGTTCAAGTTAATATATTGAAACATGTTTTACTGACATATTTTAAACAACTTTAATTATTTAAAATTAATTTTTTTGACATGAAATCTTACATTAATGTATTTTGCATTAATTACATGTATTTTAAACTCGAAAGACAACTGATGTAACGAGCTAATATTTTAATTTCCTGCGTTAATACATTAATGAGTTTCATATCATAGTTTATACAGTTCTTTTACTATTGTAATTTTCTTCGCCGTATTTGGGCTTCTTGACCACCAGAAAACAGTTGAAATACTACATGGAATATATTACGCCAAATTGTTCAACGAGTAATAGTTGGCTATAAATCAGCTATTTGTTTGATTTTATAAATATTGACATAATAATCAAGAACCGAACGCTTGTTTACGAAAACACCAGGAATAAAAATATGTAGAACATATATAGTAGGTAATATTTTATTATAGTAAATCATATATATCAACGATATCATCTGGTCCTATAAAAAATTGAAATATATAGGATCGTCGGAATGCTTTTCTGCAGAAATATTTCGTTCTTTCAATAATATGTAGAATATATATAGAAATACATAGAATCAGTAGAATGTAAATATCTTTAGGAATCTAGAGTACGATTATAAGACAGGGTAATTTAATTAGTTCAGAAACAAAACTAACATACATATACCATGTGTAATAAATATATATATGCTAATAGTTATACAGTATATGCTAAAATAGTATAAATATATATTATCAGTAAAGATATTTTGTAGAAAAAGATAAAAGCATATATAACAATTAGTGTATGATTAATAATTATGTTTTAAAAAGTAATATTTATGCAATCGAAAATATACAGTAATTTGTTATATTCAGTAGTAAAAATAAATTATAATATATAAATAAGATAACATTCTTAATAAACAAACAAAAGAACACTTGACTTGAATGACTAATATTGTATGAAAGACGTCAGAAAGTAGTAAAGTAACATAACTAAAATTCAGGACATCAAGTTTTTTTTTTAATTTTCAGTTATGGTTCTCCCATATTTCACGATTTATTATATTGGATATAGTTGTGGAGTTATTTTATAGGGTACACTGAGGCTAGAAGTTCCCCAGCAAGTTGGTTCAATGAGAATAAACACGAGAGGAAAAGTACAGTGATACACATGAAGTTCGTTACGAAAGGCGTGGATACTGTCCTGCAACCACCACCACTAGCAGCATATATTAACTGATAAATAATTTCGGCATTGGCACCTTCGCGCTAAATTTTATAGAATAAACTATAGAAAAGCATAAACTATATTGATTTCCTCTTCTAACAGCGGTGCGTTCTTTTCGAATCGATCCATACAGTCGAAATGTGACGTATCAAAGCAAATGGAACGAAATCTACCCATGTGACATTCACCATTTGTAGAAGAACTTGTCCCTCAGTAAAATTGAATAACCATTAACTTCTGCAAGCAGACAACGTTAAGTATCTGGAAATGCATTTTGATCGACGTTTGACATGGAAAAAACATATGGTGATTAAACGCAAACAGCTTGGGATTAAACTAAACCAAATGAATTGGCTAATAGGAGGAAAATCTAAATTTTAAACATTAGATAACAAGGTTTTGGTGTATAAGTCTACACTTAGGCCCATTTGGACTTAAGCGTTGTAACTGTTGCGAGTCATCGTCGATGCCCCATATTATGTGTCCAACAAACTGATTTAGCGCAATACCCCTTAGAATCCATAATGAGTGTTATTCGAAGTGTTATGAAAGACTATTAGTGTATCCGTACGCACTCGTTAAACAGTTAAATGTGCTTCAACTAGTCATTCAACTTATTACCTCCCGCTTTTCTTGCAAATATGTTTCGTTTACATGCAAATTCTGCCTAGTATTTCTCACTATTAAACGTATAAAAAGTCATCAACTAAAAAAAAATTCCTATAATAAAAAGAATGTCACAAAACATTTGAAAAATTGTTTGGTCAGACATTTGATTTCGTTTGTTTATTACTTTTTGACGATGGAAAGAGCGACAGGACTGTCGTTTTACTGAATCCTGTCTAAATTCTTTTCCAGAAAGATGGTTCGTGCGTATATGTACCATTAGTAGAATGTTATAATTTTGTAACAGTAATTTTGTGTAGTCTATTCGAAACAGTAGTGATATACATGTTCTGTCAAAACATCGCAATATTACTGAGGAAAATCTGAGTTTTTGTACATTTTGACTTTGATATATAACAATAATATAATCTAAATGAAATAATGTAACAGAAATATTATGTACTATAATTTATTTTACATTATAGAACATCTAATGCATATATTTTCGAAGAACTTAAAACTACAATTAACTGTACAGCTACAATAATGTATAGGTTAGAATTGTTTTATTATATATAACAGGTCAATTGAAAAGTCCCCGATCTCCCATAGTAAAACACAATTTTTAGCAGAATTAGTTTTTGTTATTCAACATATTAACCTTCAAGGCTGATACACTGATTATAGTAAACCTCCAACTTTTCGATACCATTCTTGTAGTACGATTTGTTCTTTCCTTCAAAATAGGTCTCAGTTTCGCAGATCACCTCTTTATTCGACGAACATTTCTTACCAGCGAGCATTTTTTTGAGATTTGAGAACAGGAAATAGACGCTGGGGGCCAGATCTGAAAAATGCGGTGAATGAGGAAGCCATTCGAAGCCCAATTTATGGATTTGACCAGTCCATTCTCTTGGTGAAGCAGCACTACATTTTCTTTCAAAGGCCGTTTTTCGATGATTTTGTCCGTAGAGCGGCCCAAAAACTCTATGTAATAGTCGCTGTTGGCGATCTTTCCTTTTTCAAGGTATTCAATGAAAATAATTCCATGCGCATCCCAAAATACAGACACCATAAACTTGCCAACCGACTGTTGCGTTTTCCCACGGTTTGGAGCGGGTTCATCGTGTGTAGTCCAATGACTATCGATTGGACTTCAGAGTGAAATTGATGGAGCCATGTTTCATCCATTGTCATATATCGATAAAAATCAGCTTTATTATGCCTGATCATCTTTAAACACTGCTCCGAACCATCAACTCGTCGTTGTTTTTTTATCAAAAGTGAGGTCGCGCGGCACCCACTTTCCACAGAGCTTTCTCATACCCAAATATTCGCGAATGATATGATGTACACGTTCAGTTGATATCTTTAGAGTGCCTGCTATTTCAATCATTTTCAATTGACGGTCATTCAAAATTATTTTCTAGATTTTTTAAATATTTTCATCGGTAGATACCTCTTTTGAGTATCAACTGCATTCTTCGTCTTCGGTGCTCATTTCACCACGTCTACACTTAGCATACCAATCCTTGATGGTTGATTTTCCAGGGGAAGATTCCGCAAACTCGGCATCAAGCCAAGTTTTTATTTCAATTGTATGTTTTCCCTTCAAAAAGTAATATTTTATCAACACCCGAAATTCCTTTATATCCAGTTTTTTCCAAAATGCTATAATTCACAAACCAATGATCCGACAGCCGTCAAATTTATACATGCATCTGTTGAGGGTCGAGGCTAAATGAAAGATTTAGTTTTAGTAGCGCCATCTATGTGTCAGGCCGAGGACTTTTCGATTGACCTGTTATATAGATATTAAATATCTTAGGAATATCCGTACTAGTACTTAATAAAATTTGAAATACTTATGAAATATATGGAGAAAGTGAGCAAACGTACGGAATAAAACCAAATATTTTTATTATTAATTGATATATAATAGTATTTAAAATAATAATAAACCAAAAAATACCATTTTATTAAAAATTAACCTAATGTATTAGAAATAATTCAGAGGAAGGTGCTTGCGACGGTCATTGTTATTTCTTGTAATTTGCTAAAAACTCTTTTTAAATGAATAGTGATTGTTTTGAGTTCCACTGTTCTTACCTTCTTCTTGGTAATTCTACCTTTACAGAAATTTTACACTCGAGAAACAACCGATATAAAATACATATTCTTTAATTTGCACTAAGAGTTCAGTAAAAACTATGAAAATATTAATTTTACGACTTTTTCACGGTATTTTTTGCCGCCGGTATATATTAAAGCCGACTTTGACTGCCGAAAAATAATTTAAATAATATTTGGAATTTATAAATTTATATTATACTATTTCACCTCATGAAAACATAGATTTTATATAAAGTTTTATTGTGTTAAACGATATATACCAAGGATAATATCCCGATCTTGTTATTTAGGTATCTCGAATATGATTCTAGAAAGAAGAAAATAGTAATTAGCGATTAATATTGTAATTCACTATCCTTTCTGTAACGAGTAGAATATAATATGTACAAAAGTTAGGCACAGTTGCAATGTTTGGATAAAGATAATGTAACTACTTATTTGTCCGAATTGCGGGTCTTATCAGGATATTCGGATGAGGATTGGATATGAATTTTAAAAGTTTATTTTGGCTTTAAAACAAAATATAATATTTGTCAGTTGACTGTGTTATTTAAAAAAATTGTGAGAGCGGATTATTACCAATATTTAATATGATAAAAACTAAAGTTATAGAATTATAGAAATATATTTTTACTTCTAGCATTATATTTAATTTTTGTAGTATGTATTAAATGTAATTTTGAAAGTAAAGAATTATTAATAACAAATATTGTTTTTGAAACGTTTGTTATTTATCTTATAGATAAATAATTTGTATATTTTTCATTTATTATCCGTAAAGAAAAATTCATTTTTCAAAAATTAATGTCCAAATTAATGGATAAATCAAATTAATGAATTCTATATATATCCACATGGAATTCATGTATAATACATGGTGCAAATATGGGGTTGCACTAAAAATTCAAATCAACTAGTCATACAACGCTGTCAAAACAAGGTTCTTCGATTACCAAAGCCTATCGCTATGTAACCATGTTATCCAAAATTTCGCCTTGAAACACGAAATAAGTTTACTAAATCATACTAACGTGGAAGCTATACAACTGCTGGACAGCGCGCAGGATGTCATGAGATCGAAGCGAACAAAACCATACGAATTTATATAAAGTATGTACCTTTAGTGTAAACTATAGCACTCGTCTTGGTTGTGAATTAATCGAAGTACATAGGAAAAGTAGTAATAAATTAATTGTAAATTAAGATTGTAATAAGCGTATCTAATAAAGATGTTATAAAAAAACGAATACCATATATACTTATTTTCATAACATCTGCTGCAAAAACTTTTGTAAACATAAAATTAAACTAAAAATAATTTGCTAACAACAAATCTCGTAAATAATACGTCGCTGTGAAATATGTTAAGCTAACAGAGTAAAACCGTATGAGTAGTCCTGGCCAATACGCATACACGTCAGTGCCTTTTTACTTTCGGTTTACGACTAAACCAGCATCTGCCTAATATGTCACTATTTCAAAAGATTTACGATGGATGAATAAAATTAATTAAAGTTATATAGTTATTATTATTAGTTATTTTTAACACATACTTATTTCAAGAACCTGCATCCTAAAAAACTTGGCGAATGTGATGTCTAGAGCTGTGGTCGCGAGCGAGTACCATTTTTCAAGAAGAATGACCACTATACTTCAAAACAAAAAGTTACATAGAAATAGACACTCAATATTGTTGTTTTTAAGATCAACGGTATAAAATAAAACCAGGTTAAAATTATCCTTTCAATAAATTTTCGATATAACATAAAGGCCTGTTTTCTATTTTGCAATAATATTTATTGACAAATTATCGATTAGGTAAAAACTTGATACAAACAAAATAACTATATTTTCCAATGCATTCCAATTCCATTCAAAATTCTAAAACATAAAATGATCTCCATATTAGAATTTAAATGAACATGAATAGTATAATACAATATATAACAATACAAAGAGGAATTTACTAACTGTTATATTTAGAAAAAACATATACATTATATAAAATTAAAACATTTGACATAACAAGATACATTTGTTAGTAAAAAAATATAATATTTACAATCACATATATTATAATTATAATACTGTTCGAATTGATATTTGATTATTTAAATAAAGATTTGTGTAAAGGTTAATTATCAGTTTTCGTATCTTACATGAGGAATATATACATATATAGAGATTAAAGTTCGGTATATCCTAAAGCAATTTAGGTGCGGTATATGTCATCTGAGAAACAAACAGACTGACATTACATTAATAATACGATTCGGCGCCTGTAGTAAATATAACTTCTGATTGATTTTCTGGAGTATATGAGGAATTATGTATAAACGTTGGAATTGGTGTCTGTGGCAAACTGTGGTCGCAAACTACAAGCTGGTAGAGTGGTGGTTGATAGTGATTCACTTCATAACTATCCCATTGAGAGACATCATAGCTAATGTAAATTAAAGGAGCAACATTCAATAGTTGGTCATAAGTCATGGGAATCGTAGGTCGATTAAGCGAGCTGTTCACTGAAGCGCCTTCATGCTGCCATGATGCCGAATCTTCACTGACATTAGGCTGTCCTATAGAGTCACTACCGCCACCCAATGGTAATATCTGGCTGTTATATTTGCTGGTTTTCCAGTTCATCTCCTTTTTGTACCTCATTCTCCTGTTTTGAAACCATATCCTCACATTTTTCTCTGGCAAATTCAATGACTGAGACAGTACGATCCTTTCATATTTGCTAATATATGGATTCTGTGTGAACGCTTCCTCAAGTTCAAACAACTGAAATGACTTATATGATGTTCGAGTTCGTTTGGAAGGCTGGACTCTTGTTTTGTCTATATTAACCATCGAATTTGTTGATGTTGTTGAGATTCGATAATGTTGTTCGTTTTGGTTTCCATGATTAGCTAAGATGCTTTGGTTTTTATGATTAACCTAGAAATAATTATGTTAATATTTATCTTGTAAGTTTTAGAATATAAAAAACTTACAATTTGTTGTTGATTGACATAAGTCTCGTACGCTGGAGGAACTGGATTGTCATTTTGAAGCATTTTATCGGCGCTATACTCATTAGATGATGACCACTATCTCGCACAATTATATTTTGCATAGATCGCTAGATTATAATATTCTATTTCACTATTTATTTTCTAGAACAGAGAGAGGTTCTGTAGCTACCGAAGAGAATATTGTAATTGAATTGAATTTATAGATCGGTGGTCCGATAGTAGCCCAATCCGGTACAGGATACTGTAAACTGAAGGTAATTTCAGTTTAGCACATGCGCATTTTCATTTATTTGAATTAATAGTCTGAGTGAAGAAGCGCTCTCGTGGCAAACTCGGCGCAAGCGCATATACCTTGTTTTGTAACTGGTGTTTAAAATTTTACTCTAATCTATTTTTTCTTTATGTATCGTTCCACAACTGAGAAATATATCACTATGAAATTAAAAAATAATCAAACATGTTACAATAGTAGAGGAAACGTTAGTAATATAACAATCTGAAAATTATTATTCATATTTTATGAAATATTTTAAATTAAATGCACATTTTAATAATTAAGTGTTGCAATTTTGTTTACCGAGTAAATAAAAATTGGGAACCATTTGAAAATAAAAACTAAAATAAATATTAGAAAATTTTATTACAAATCTTTAAAGCAGAGTGAAAAAGACGATATTGATATAGAGAATATATTGATATTATATTATATCATTGATATGTTTACAGCAAGTCCATGCACCATATTTACAGAAATACATCATATTGAAACATTCTTAGACAAAGTCCAGAAACCATAATTGTATAAGTAATTCATCTATCTCAAAGCAAAATCTTGCACATCATTGTACTTTTCACCTGAAAAAAGTCACCAGTCAATACATCATTATATATATATAAACCAATAATTTATTTACCTATGTTCTTTTATAAAAAATTTTTTTTTTTCCTTGTTTGTTCCACTCCTCCACTTTCAGAGTAGTAGTCATTAGAAAGTTAGGGTTTTATGGATGATTAATATTATATGTTTTGTTTACTCGATTCAGATCAACTCCTACTGTAAATTTGATGTTTTTAATGTGTCGTTCTACACGACTCTTGCATTCTGCAAAATCCTATCTAATTCTTTCGATTTTTCTAATTTAACTTTCATCAGCTTTGCCTCGGCAACACTAGCAACTTCAGCTATAAAAAAAATAAATTGTTACTAAAATATATCATGATTGAAGTATAGATAAACTGCAGTAATGAATCGACTACTGAACTGATTATCTTTTACTTTACGTATTGTACATCTAACCTAAAACGAGTGGATAGTTACTTACAACAAAATGTGTATAAAACTTATAATTAGCTTTAGTATTACTTCTAGTACAATTGTATATTATTTCTGTTATGCGCTTTGCAACGTATATTGCAAATATATATATGATTGATATGTGTACAGGCCATACACCATATTTACATAAAGACATCATATTGAACATACTTTTCACCTGAAAAAAGTCACCAGTCACTACATCATTATTTTTACAAACTAATAAATTATTTACCTACGTTCTTTTATAGAAAATATTTTTTTTCCTTGTTTGTTTCACTCCTCCACTTTCAGAGTAGTGGTCATTAGATGGTTAGGGTTTTATTGATGATTAATATTACATTTTTTCTTTACTCGATTTAAATCAACTCCTATTGATAAATTAGATCTTTTCATACGACATCTACACTACTCTTGCATTCTGCAACATCCTGTCTAATTCTTTCGATTTTTCTAATTTAACGTTTATCAAGTTTGCCTCGGCAACTACTAACAACTTCACCTATAAAAAAATTAAATTGTTACTAAAATATATCATGACTGAAGTATAGATAAACTACAGTAATGAATCGACTACTGAACTGATTATCTTTTACTTTACGTATTGTACATCTAACCTAAAACGAGTGGATGGTTAATTACAACAAAATGAGTATAAAAATTACAATTACCTTTAGTATTACTTCTAGTACGATTGTTTATTATTTCTGTTATTCCCTTTGCAACGTTTTTATTTCAACAAAAAGAATAATTTTCTTGTTTGCTTCTTGTTAACGTTTTGAAATCTGTAGCCATATCGGGCATATGTTGACTTCTGCATGACGTACAAAATGTTAAAAGTTTGGCGTTTAATATTCTCACTATAAACAAAATTGAAGCAGTTTGGATATTTTAATATTATAAAAATTATCCTTACATTCCGTACTTCCATATTTTAACTTCTACAATACTAAGAATAACACAACAATTTAATTATTATTGTTATAAAACTGTTAATGCAACACAATATTTTAAGTAATTTTTTTAATCTACCTATTCTAGGTTATTTGTTTTCACTCCAGCAACGGTTAATTTTAAAATGGCCGATTATTCATTGTATGTGGAGAAACGACGAGTGCACATGTTTGGCGCATGCGCACAATCCATTCCATCATTTCCTACAGCTTAGCGTATTCTGTCTGGTACTAGCCGAAGGTACTCAAGCTCCTCCCATTAATTTCATAGAGTATTAAGGGTATAGACGGCCAATAAGTATAAATCTCTAAACCTGATAATAAAATAGCAATGGTGCTGAGGCATGCTCGTAAATTTATGTTTGTGATTGCTTAAAATTTGTGAATGTTCTAGGCAATAGTATAAAATCCGAGAAGGGAAATGATCCCATTCATGCCAGTAATCAGGCTGGGTAAGATCGGATGTCTTCTGGGATGATTTCTAAAGTTGGTCACTCACCAGTCGGTAAGCTTAATGTTGAGGATCGTGGTTCGGAGATCACGTTAAACTTTAGGCCGAGTCCAGATAATCCTATAGTTGGTAAAAGGAGACTTTAAAATATATATTTAAAAAAAAATAGTAATAGATAAGGAAAATTACAGGCAAACATAAATATTGTAAAAAATCACCTGTTATATTTTACGGTTTGTAGGTATTTGTATTTATAGGCAAAAACTAATATAACATAACTAAAAGGAATATATTTACGGTGATATTAACATAGTTGTTTATAGTGAAGAATTATAGCTACTTAGACATATATTACAAAATATAACAAGAACAGGAACATTAAAGTATTACTAAGTTATTTAGGAAAAGAAGGCATCATCATAATGTCAGAATTTATATTCAAATAAATGTTTTTTATAACATCTTGATTAGATAGGCCTAGTACAATCTTAATTATAAATTAATTTATTACTACTTTTCATTTGTACTTGGATTAATTCACAAGCAAGACGAGTGCGAGAAAATACATCAATATGTATGCCTCAATTATAAAATTATAATAACTTATAGCTATAATTTACACTAAATATATACACTTTATATAAGTTCATATGGTTTGGTTCCCTTCAATCTCCTGACATCCTGCCCGCTGCCCAGCAGTTGTATTGCTTCCACGTTAGTATGATTTACTAATATTCTTTTGTGTTTCAAGGCGAAATCTTGGATAACTTCGCAAATCCATTTGATTTCCAGGTGATCGCGCAGTTCTCCGTTGGTTTCTGTTACGTAGTGATAAGCATTGGTAATGAATCGAAGAACAATATTGGATGAGTAGTTGATTTGAATTTTTAATGCAACCCCATATTTGCACCCCATAGGCCCAAATTAGTTTTATAATTTTCTCATAAATCAACCTCATTGATTTTAGATCAAGTTGAGAGTATCCTCCGACTAACCAGTATGGTTGTTTTATTTTGGTTCTAATGTGTTTTGCTTTTTGTCTAACGTGATATTTCCAATTTAATCTACCGTCAAGATGGATTCCGAGGTATTTAGCTGATTCTGCTTGAGGAGTCGGGCATCCATTGGGTGGTGCATTGAGCAATGCAAAATTAACGTGGACATATTTGGAGATAAGTTGAATTAACTGCCACATGTACTTTTTCTGCTGCTCTAGGAAAAGATATGTCGTTTGCCATAATCATTGTGTCGTCATCGAAGGTTCCAAGTATAGAACACTTATAGGAGAGGTTCTAAGACGCTACCTTGTGGAACTCCAGTCTTTTTAAATGTCGAGAACGCCATTTCGTGCGATTCTCTAAATTTTCTTCCGAAAAGATATGACTCCAGCAATTGACAATAGTTACGCAGTAACAATTTGCTCATCTTACAGAGTTATCCCTAATGCCAAACCAGATAGACATCCAAGAATATTTCAGGATAGTATTTCTTTTACTCAAACGCTTTTTCAATAGCCGCAGTTACTTTGTGCACTTGATCGATTGCAGACTGTATTCAATATAAATCTACATATCTTACAAGGTAACATATACATATATAAATTTAATATATAATAAAAGTTAGGTATATCTTAGGAATATCGGAACTAGGGCTTAATGAAATTAGAAAAACATTTATACTATTAATAATTTTGATTGTATTTTAAAAAATAATAAATCAAAAAATTCCCTTTTATTAAAGATTGACCTAGTATATTATAGGCAATTCGCAGTTAGAAGGTGCTTTATGTATGTGTATTTCTTGTAATTTGCTACAAAGTATTTTTACAAGAATACTGATCGAAATACAAGTGTGATATCAAGATTTTTAGAATTCCACTCTTCGGATAAATATATTAAAATATTATTTATTTACATTGTTGAAAGGAGTTGTGTATTATATTTTGTTTGTTAATATATATATATATATATATATATATATATATATATATAATATATATATATATATATATATATATATATATATATATATATATATATATATATATATATATATATATATATATATATATATTTAAAAGTCACCTTTTACCAAATATGGGTTTATCTGGAGTGGGCCTAAAGTTTAAGGCGAGCTCCGAACCACGGTCTTTAGCATTAAGCTTAACGACTGACGAGTGACCAACTTTAGAAATCATCCCAGAAGACATCCGGTCTTACCCAGTCTGGTTACTGGCGTGACTGGGATCATATTCCTTGTCGGATTTTACACTCTTGCCTAGAACATTCATAAATTTTAAACAATAACAAACATATATTTACGACGATGCCCCAGCAGGATGCCATCACCTTTACCACTGCGCCACCAATCCGGCACCATTCTGATATTTAGATATCTAGAATATGATTCTAGATACAAAGAAATATAATTATCAATTTAGTTACGGTATCAGTAAAAAACAGTAAAAGTGCGAATAATAATTTGTATATGATCAATAAATATATTTTAAAAAGTTATATTTGTACTGTCAAATATATTATAATTTGTTACAATCGGTAATAAACAGGAAAATAAATTAATTAAATAATATTTTTAATAAATAAATAACATAATATTTGACTTAAATCAGGCGTTGTTTGTTAATAATGTATGGAGGATGCTAGAAAGTAATAATGTAATTAGTACTGCTGGTAGAAAATAACAAAAATTAACTAGCGATTAATATTCTAATTCAAGATTCATTCAGGAATACGTAGCAGGTCAACAGAAAAGTGCACGTTCTACCATAGTAAAACACATTATTTTGGCAAAATTAGTATTTTTTATTCAACATAATTCCCTTCAAGGGTATACACTAATTATAGCGACCCTCCAACTTTCCGATACCATTTTTGTAGTACGATTTGTTCTTTGCATCAAGATAAGCCTCAGTTTCGGCGATCACCGCTTTATTAGACAAAAATGTCTTCCCAGCCAGCATTCTTTTGAGATTTGAGAAGAGGAAATAATCGCTGGCAGCCAGATCTGGAGATTACGGTGAGTGAGGAAGCAATTCGAAGCCCTATTAATGGATTTTTGATACGGTGCATTGTCTTGGTGAAGCAGCACTTTCTTTTCCTTTAAATGCGGCCGTTTTTCGTCCTTCAAACCATCCAGTGACGCTACGTAATACTCGCTGTTAATGGCCCTTCAGTATCCAAGGTAGCCAATGAAA
Organism: Rhynchophorus ferrugineus; assembly: GCF_030347505.1. NCBI lineage: Eukaryota > Metazoa > Arthropoda > Insecta > Coleoptera > Curculionidae > Rhynchophorus > Rhynchophorus ferrugineus. The sequence goes on along the minus strand of NW_027472580.1, from coordinate 78,557,697 downwards.
GTTATTCCATGCTCATCCCATAATACATATGCCATAAACTTGCCAGCCGAATGTTGCGTATTCCCACGCTTTGGAGCGGGTTCATCGTATGCAGTCCACTCGGATGACTGTTGATTGGACTTGGAGTTAAATGATGGAACCATGTTTCATCCATTGTGAGATATCGACGCAAAAACTCTGGTTTATTAGGCTTGATCATCTTCAAACACTGTTTCGAATCATCAACTCATCGTTGTATTTAGTCAATAGTGAGCTCGCGCGGCACCCACTTTGCACAAAGCTTTTTCGTTCATAAATATTCGTGAATCACATTCAATTGATATCTTTAGAGTATCTGCTATTTCATTCAGTTTCAATTTTCGTCGATAAAAACCTCTTCTGGGCGTCCACTGCGTTCACCGTTTTCGGTGCTCATTTTCACCACATTTAACATTAGCATACCAATCCTTGATAGTTGATTTTTCCTGAGGCAGTATACGGAAACTCGGCATCAAGCCAAGTTTTTGATCCAACTGTATTTTTCGCTTCAAAAACCAATATTTTATCAACACGCGGAATTCTTTTAATCCGCTTTTATCACAATAAAAAACGTTGCTTCACACAAAATGTTATAATTCACAAACAAATGATCCAACATCTGTTAAATTTATGCACGCATCTTTTGAGGGTTAGGGCTAACAAAAAAATATATGGATTTAATTCTAGCAGCGCCATCTATGTGTCAATTAGGTGACTTTTCAATTGTCCTGTTAGAGTATATAATGTGCAAAGTTTAGGCACACTTGCAATGTTTAGATAGAGGCAATGCATCTACTTTTGATACTACAAGGATTTGTCATTTGAGTGGTCACAATTACTGTTTTATTTAAAAAATTGTGACAGTATATTATTACCAATAATTAATACGATAAAAAAGAAACTAAAGTTACAGAATTATAGAAATTTTGTAGTTTTTCTTTTAGAATAATTCTTGAATTATGTAGGATTAAGAGAAAAAATTAAGGATTATAAGGAAAAAATTCACCAAACGAAATAAAAGCCTATAGACCTATATCACTGCTACCAGTATTATTTTATTTACAAGTATATTTACCTGTTGAAAAGAATAAAACCGATCATAGAGAGAAAAATTTTTTAATAACAGCACATTAGTTTGGGTTTATTAACAAACACTCAACAATTGACTAGGTCCACAGAATAACAGATGTTATTAAAAAATCCTACGAAAGTAAAAAGTATGATCAGCTATATTCTTGGATGTAGCACAAGCTTTCGATAAGGTTTGGCATGAAGGCCTTATTCATAATCTACAGAAAATGTTACCAAAACAACACACCGAACTGTTAAAATCGTACATTATAACGAGAATGTTTAGAGCCAAACTAGAAGGAGCTTACTCTACAATAAAAGAAGCTAAACATGTGTACCACAAGGTAGTGTACTGGGACCAATGCTTCATCTACTCTACACTTGTGATATACCACAAATGGAAAATATTACGATGGCTATATTTGCTGAGGATTCTGCGATTATAGCTGTCGGAGACAATAGTGAAGAATCCTCACGAAAATTACAACAGGCAAGAGACAATATAAATAATTTGACACAAGCTTGGAAAATAAAAATTAATGAAAGTAAACCTGTGCATATGTAGTTGTTTACCTATAAATTGCCCGTACAAGCACCAACAAGTCCTGAGTGATAAGGTGGGCGCACCCAAATACTAGGACTGATTACCTGTATCTAGATCTTCAGATACCCACAGTCAGTCAAGAAATCGAGAGAATTAGTTGCAAGGGGGCATGAAGAAAGATTCCATTCTTATGATATTGTTGAATTTTTGCAGCTTTTGTATACCACCAGAACAGGACACGGACACAAAATAATCAAACCATCTGATCTTGTGTAGTGTTGTGCACTTGGGTGCATATAATAAAACAAACAGCAGTGACATATAGCATTATTTCACCAGAAAATGAGATAGGGCCGATGGGCCCTCCTAGTTATATACGTAGATCTAAGCTATCATACAGACAAATTGTAGTTTAGTCGGAAACGACTATTAACAATGTAATAATTAAATAATGAAAAAATTATGAAAAATATTTATATAAGTAAAGAATTATAATGATCCGCTTAAGGTGTTCGTTACAAAATAATTATTATTAATTAAATAATATTAAGAGTCAAATAAATTAATAACAACAGGGGGAAGAATTGGAAGATATCATTAGTAATAAATTATTGTTTTTAAAAACATTTGTTCAATTACCAAAAATTAATATCCAAACTAAAGGACGAATCAAAAATTAAATTTGCAGAATTAATGAAAAGAATAATAAATTACAGTACAAAAAACCCAATTATTTTTATAGCTATATTTTTAGATTATATTGTTTTCATAAATATGTTTAAATTGTTTTGCGAATGTTTGAATTTATTTGTATAAGTGAACGAATTGTAAGTATATTGAGTCCCAAAGAATCTGAAAAATTACAATATAGTTACAATATATTACAAACCCTGTATAATGATATTATATATGATTCTTAGATATATGGATCGAGTACGTTTGATAACCATTTTAATTCAGTTCTTCTCCTAAACAAATAGTAAATATGTAGCACAATTTAAAGTACTTCACTGATACCAGTATTATCCAACGTTGTATTTGAACAACTTGTGTTAAAAATTTAATAAATCATAGAACGTTTATGTTCTAGTATGAAATAAAAATGAATGAAATGAAATGAAATAATATGAAAATCTAATACCTGGACGTGGGTTTGATTTTATTAGCATACGACCATTAAGAGGTGCATAGAATCACAGATATTATTGCTAAAACCTCCGAAAAAAATTACTCATCTATATTCTTGGATGTAGAGCAAACCTTCCATAAAAGTTGGCAAATAGTGCTTAATTATAAATTCCAAAATATTTTAGAGAAACATTCAACTCTTAAGATTAAATGAAAATTTCAGTCACAATGTTTAGAGCTAAACAACAAAATTATTCGTCATGGATAGAAATACAGACGGGTGAATCGGCCATATTTTGGCTCTTATTCTTTATTTACATCATACATATTCTGGATTCTGGATGCGCCCAGATGCTATTAAACAATTGCTTATTGAGATTTTGGATTTCAACAGTCGTAGAGAAAATTTCTAAAAAGATTCATAACAAGACACGAGGAAAGACTCGACTTACACGTTGATACTGTAGCGATCACTACGACCTTTTATGCCACCATGTAATCACCTACATCAAGATTAAAGATTCTCAACGCTGGTGGATTTGTACCATATGGTTCTTGGCTATAAAAACAACCAAGGCGACATCTCGCTCTCTTTTGTTTACCCCTTGTAACAGTAACAGTAGTTAACCTAAACTAATATCCTATCCATTCTCCCATCAAACTAAGTAGTATTTAATACATGAAATAAACAAGTTTTTATTTGGCCGGTGTTTCCCATTCCCTTGCGAATTTCTTCCATAAAAATAGTAGTTAGTGTTCTGATAAACAACCGCATCGAAAATTATACATTCCGACCGACAAGACGAACATTCCTACAATACTCTTGGTCGAACACCTTTGTGTTGCAACTTTTGGGAAATACTGAACAAGGACGCGGACCCAAGATAACACAATCGTCTAATCTTGTGTATAGTCTATTCAAAGTTTTTAGTAATGTCTCATGGATATTTGTAACGTCGAACCATTGCAATATAGCGCCATCAAGGCTTTGACATACAAGAAATTTCAAATCTAACTAATTTTTTTATTATATAATTAATATATTCTTGCTAGTCGCTTCCGTTTAACCAACAATTCGTTTTATGATAACTTAAATCTAGGTATATAACTAGGAGAAACATCGGCCCTATTTTAATATTCGTGTGAGAATGGAGTCTTTCCTCATGCCCCCTTGCAATTCTCTTGATTTCTTGACTGACTGTGGGTATCTGAAGGCCTCGATGTAGATAATCAGTCCTATAGTATTTGGGTGTACCTACAATCAGGACTTTGTTCTGAAAAATTTGTATTTTATTTATGTTACTCCTTACAGAACATCCCCATAATTGAACTCCGTATGTCTATATAGGTTTCTGCTCGAGATAGGTATTTGTTCATATAAAAGCAATTTATTATGCACTGATAATTGTGATTTTCTTCCAATTAGCCAGTACATGTTCCTATATTTCAATTCCAGTTCTTTTCAATTCTTCTTAATATGTTCCTTCCAGCGAAGTTTTGCATCGAGATTCATTCCGAGATATTTAGCGTTGTCGCTATATGGAAAGATAGTATTATTTAATGTTATGGGTACTTGTACGGTCTGTTTATAGGTGAACGGCACATGTACAGATTTACTTTCATTAATTCTTATTTTCCAAGCTTGTGTCCAATTATTTATATTATCACTTGCCTGTTGTAATTTTCGTAAGGCTTCTTCAATATTGTCCCCGACAGCTATAATCACAGTATCATCAGCAAATGTAGCCATCTAAATATTTTCCGTTTGTGGCATATCACAAGTGTAGAGTAGATAAAACATTGGCCCCACTACACTTCCTTGTGGTACATCTGCTTTAGATTCTTTTTATTGTAGAGTAAGCTTCTTCTTGTTTGACTCTAAACATTGTGGTTGTAATATATGATTTTAATAGTTCTGTGTGTTGTTTAGGTAGTATTTTCTGTAGTTTATGAATAAGGCCTTCATGCCAAACCTTATCGAAAGCTTGTGCTAGATCTTAAAATATAGCTGAGCATACTTTTTAATTTCGTAAGCTTTTTCAATAACATTTGTTATTCTGTGGACCTTTTCAATAGTTGAGTGCTGGGTAATAAACCCAAACTGGTGTGTTGGTATTAGGTTTTTTCTCTCTATGATCGGTTTTAATCCTTTCAACTGAAGTTTTTCAAAAATCTTAGATATTATTGGTAGCAGTGATATAGGTCTATTGGCTTTTATTTCCTTTGCTGACTTCCCAGGTTTTGGGATCATTATAATTTACGCCATCTTCCAAATTTCTGGGACATATTTTAATCTAAATGCTGTATTGATCAAGTTGGTGAGTTTTATAATTCCCTTTCTTGGTAGTTTTTGCAGTAATTCCCCTATTATTAAATCGTAGTCTGGTGATATTATGGGGTTAATGTCAGTTTTAATAACTTTAATTAACTTTTTTGACGTGACTAATTCAATCATCGAATTTTCAACTTCTATGTCCGGTAAATTTTGTTCAATATTAGTTTTGTTTTGTTTTAAATTTTTTTTTCTAGATATTCAGCAAATGCTTATGCTTTTTGGTGATTGTCACCTCCCAATTCCCTCATAGATATAGGTGGACTGTGTAGACATGAACACTCTAAATATTTTGTGGCTTTTTAGAGTGAGTAATCAGTTTATTTATCATCTGTTGAATCACTCAGATAGTAGTTTATGGTTTTGTTTTTAATTTCCCGTATTTCTCTTTTCAGTCTTTGGGTTATACTGTTTAAACTATTTTTATATTCAGGTGTTCTGTTTTGTTGCCTTCTTGCTTAAGATGCTTTGTTACAATTATAACGTTATATTTACTATCGTAGTAATTTACACTTACTAATACTTTGTTGACTATTAATAGTTAATAGAAATTAGATATAATTATATGCAATTTAGAAAATATTATTAAGTGTTAATTCTTGAGATTGTTGGGATATATTTTAATGTGTTTTAATATTCAGATATTTATTATTTTTAATTTAAATAAAATCTGAAAATGGACTGGAAACTGGATCTAAATAAAATAATTGAACAAAAATGTTATCAAACATAATTTATTTTAACATTATAGTACATCTAACACATATATTATCCAAGCTCTTAAAACTACAGTTAAGGACACAGCGATAATGGTTTGTAGGTTAGATTTGTTTTGTTAACATTGAACTGTTTTCCACACCATCCATGAGGTGGACTTTCTAGGCGCATTTTCATATGTAATGATATCTCTCTGATAGCCTAATCCACCTAACTAACAATTGTATATCGGAAAAATGTATTTCACTTCCATTCGAGGTCATATTTTTCTTTTTGCATTTAGTTCTTTTTTCCTTTGATGCTGTGTTTACTTGTCAAGTCATCTTGGTATTACTGTGTATTTTATTTCATTTGCTACTATCTATATACACTATTCTTCATAAAATTAATTACTGACTTATATCTAATGCATTTACCATATCTGCAAAACAGTTAGTATTCATTCTCTCCTTATACGTTCTAACATAATGCTCATGTTTAATTTTAAACAATTACAATAATATCTGTGCACACAAATATTTCATAATCTATAATACATTTCCTACAGTTATATTCAATTAAATATGTACATGCCTTTAGTTGTTCCCACACTCATCATTTTGTCTCAGGAATTTCCAGCATTGCACAGCATTATCACATTTCCTGAAAGTTTCCTTCAGTCTCTTTCACTTTCTGACTCACTGTCCAATTTAAACACTAAACTATTAATTTCTAATCTGTCAAAACCATGTTCATGATTTCAGCATTTATCAATTACTTCCTCTGTATGTCTTATCGAGTTCATCCAAACCGAAGTTATTATGGTTAACAATGTTTCCTTCCACATATCCAAACAGTTTTTGATGGAATGTCCTTCTCAACCATGCCTTTAAAAATTGAATTCCTTTTAAGGTAATATCTGGAAGTTCCATTATACCTCTCCAAGTGTTATCCTTACACCATTTAAACCCTATGCCCTGTAAGAGTGTATGAAAGGCTGTCTTACATCTCTCAAAAAGCTTCATGTCCCTAATTATTTTATGCATACTTTCCATTCCAATTTTCTCTAAAATAATTTTATTAAATTATGTTTATATTGATAAAATAGTTTGTATACCTACTGTTCTTTTACATTTCGAGTATTTGGTCTCGAATAGAAGTAATATCAAGATGATCGATTCGTCACCCACTTTGTATGTAGACCGGTCTTCTTGGATGAATCTAACGTATTATTCTTCATCTTGTAAGCGATGTTATTCATAGTACCCACTCTGATATTTAGCGCGGCAGCAACTCGCTAAAAACGCTTTCAATAAAATTGTACGGACTTATATTTTTTAATATCATCAATAATCATCTCTCTAACGGAATTTACTAGCAAAATAAAGACTCCATTATCTCGTTCCTTTTCCAAATAAGCTATTAAAGCCCCAATAAATTTGTAACCCTGAATATTTATTGTTTTCGGCATTTTCAAACAAAGTTATATGATGTATTAGGGGGAGTAACTTAAAATTTATCACAGTAATCAAAGGGATAAAAGAATATTTGCCGGTTTATAACCTGTAGTAATTATAACTCATATATTGAATAATTTAGAGTACATCTGACAACCAGACGGCGACCAGCTCTCAGACGTATGCAAAATTTTTGAAAGCAATAGCGATAAGAGATTTTAACTCTTACCTATAAATGACTATTGTATAATTAAATGTAGCTTTTAGATATATTATAATGTTAAAATAAATTATATTTGATAACATTTTTGTTTAGTTATTTTACTTAGATTAAAATTTTTTGTATGTCAAAGCCAAACTGAATTAAAACTCAGATTGGATGCGGCAACATTGCAAACGTTTCGACGTCACAAATATCCATGACATATTACAAAAAAAAACTATGAACTGACTTTAAGTCATTAGAATAGACTATAAGTATGTTTTGAAGGGTACTAGTTGAAGTATCATAAAGTTCGGCAATTAAAAATTTAATTTTTTTATAGCAAAAAATTACATAATTTATTTATTACAATTTAGAGAATCATGTTTAAATATATACACAAGCTTGGAAAATAAGAGTTAATGAAAGTAAATCTGTACATATGCAGTTCACCTATAAACAGGTCGTACAAGTACCAATAACATTAAATAACACTATCATTCCATATAGCAACAACGCTAAATATCTTGGAATGAATCTCGATGCAAAACTTCGCTGGAAGGAACATATAAAGAAGAAAAGAAAAGAACTGGAATTGAAATATAGGAAAATGTACTGGCTAATTGGAAGAAAATCACAATTATCAGTCCATAATAAATTGCTATCATTTAAACAAATACTAAAACCTATATGGACATACGTAGTTCAATTATGGGGACAATCTGCAAAGAGTAGCATAAATCTAATACAAATTTTTCATAACAAATTCCTGAGAGGTATTGTGGATGCACCCGAATATTATAGGACTGATTATCTACGTCGAGACTTTCAGATACCCACAGTTAGACAAGAAATCAAGAAAATTGCAAGGGGGCATGAGGAAAGACTCCATTCTCATACGAATATTGAAATATTGCTAACTATTGGACACCACCAGAACAGGACACAGACTCAAAAGTATCAAATCATCTGATCTTGTGTAGTGTTGTCTAGTGAGATGCATATATTAAAAAATTCAGCAGTGACATGTATAAACATTATTTCGCCAGAGACTCAGTTAGGGCCGATGGGTCCTCCTAGTTATAGACCTAGATTTAAGTGATCATAAAGATAAATTGTAGGTTAGACGGAAACGACTAGTAACAATATATATATATATATATATATATATATATATATATATATATATATATATATATTATATATATATATATATATATATATATATGTATATATATATATATATATATATATATATATATATATATATATATATATATATATATATATATATATATATATATATATATATATATATATAATATATTTGTTATTTATTTACGTAACCTAAGAAACAAAAAAAAAATTTTAGAAAAGAATAATTATTGGTTAGATTATCCTTCAGTCATCGGTCTTCAAGGCAATATTATTAGAAATTATTTAAAATTATTTTTAGTCGATATTTTATGAATGTCTTTATCCAATGTTTACCCTACCCTTTTCAATTACACTGTAAAGTTCTCATGTCAGAAATATTTAAAAGCGGAAGCAAATAATATTTAAAAATTAATAAAAAAGTTTCAATAACAGTAAAAATAGCTTTCAAGGGATATGTAACTATATATTAATCAACCTAGTGAAAGTTGTGTTTCTCTGTTTGAAGAAAACGGAGGTACCTGGACGCGCAGAAGCAAAGTTAAAGCTTAAATCGATTATTGCGTATTATTAGCTAAAAATAAATATATTCTAATAAAACGAAAACCCAACAATAAAGCTACCTGGCATAGCCGACAGATCGGTGACCCAAACAAACCCATCCGGTAGATGTGCAGGCAGATAGGATATATTAAAAATAATCGTAAAACTATACTGCGTCGGCGTCCCGAATTTTAGAAATATTTGAATATTCTCTGTACTGCTTGGGTGGCCGTGGGTCGGTCTGCGTCTATAACCTTATATTATATTTATAATTTTATCTATAACCAAACTTCTGATATCAGCATAGCATTAGACTTTAAGTTGTAAAATATACTCTGTATATTTCTTTAAAATAATAGGTAATGTTCATAAGTTATATATCAACTTATATATACCATACATATATACATATATAACAAAGATGTCTTTTAAAGAACAGTAAGCAGATGACATATTAAATTACGGAACCTTTTAAACGAGGTGAAAGTAATAATTCAGCATCCATTTACAAAACTACCACATATTTGGATATACAATACTATAAATATATTAAATCTAAATAAAATTTTATAACAACTTCCTTGTAGATACATTGCTTGATACTTCTCACACTAATTACTAAACAAAATAAAATAAATTACACTAAAAGTTGCAATAGAACATTTTTCGAAATAAAGGCTAGGTTATTAATATATATATACATATATATATATATATATATATATATATATATATATATATATATATATATATATATCTGCAATTCTTCGAAACTTGACAATTAATTGAAATTAATTAAATTTGTAATTACCTTGTCACAATTAGATTGTAAGATATTATTCTGGGATTAATATTATCTGCTTGTACTTGCTTCAATATTGAGTGTTGTATTCTTAACAAAAAAAATGTTATATGCCCGCTTATTGGCCACACAATGGCTTATATAGACCGACTCAATTTTTTTTCCCTGTAACTCTTCTTGTCTTATCATACCCTACCTAAAATGCATTCGTAAGGCAATAATCACATCGATAGTTTTATGGAAAATATTATCTTGACGATTACTCGATTTACAGTATATGCTACTTCACTTCTTGTTTTCTGAAAAATTCTTTAAGCATTAATATATTTTTCCTTATCGTTCTGTGGCTTCCAACTTTCAAAGCCCTACAAATTCTAAACATATCGATTAGATTGTTTATCATCTATATCATGGATTCCAGAATGATTCTGTCAAAATTCAATATGTTTGAATGCTAAAATAATTAAGTTGAGGAAACAGAGAAGGCCCATGATCCTTCTTGTCATCGGCTTTAGTTGTGCAGCACGCTCATGCTGATATCTGTTTATTTATCTTGGTATTAAGTAAGTCTTATTACAAACTTGACATATTAATTCACTTTCACTGCAATATTTAAGTTATTTAATTTACTTATCTTATTTGTAACAACTGAAACTAAAATTACCTTTGATTCTCCATATTTGTAATCCTGTTAAAACAGTGGAATGTTAAATTAAAGGTCCTTCTTTTTAAGTAAAAAGGAATGTCAGAATATAACATTATAAAAAGTCATACAAGTTGACGTTTCGAAGAGAGGGTCAGTGAAACGAAACAAAAGTGCAACATATGTGGCGTTAAAAAAAGTCTACCAATAACATTTTAAAGACTGGTGAAAAAATGAAAGTGTGATCGGGAAAAAGGCCAATCGAGTAGAAAATAAATGCAAAATGCCACAAAACATTAAGGATCGAAAACTCAACATCTGGACCACAAATGCAGCGTGGGATAATTTGAAACATAAAAATAACAGTATTATTTGAACAATGCGTAAACAAAATATGGAGAATACTGCACAAAAAACACATAAATTGGAAATATCGACATCAGGTGTATCACATAGTGCAGTTTTAATTTTAGAGAACAAAAGTAGAACCCAGAACAAACAGGGACTCTACAATGCGTGGAAAGTCGGCACGAGAGAGTCTCGAAATTGCATTAGCCAATATGCAAAAAGAAATAAATGCCCTCCGGCTACAACTAAATAAACAAAGCTCTGAGGGCAAGGACGAAACAACGATAAACCACCAAGCCGACAAAAGCAGCCCAACTGCTCCAATTCTAACATACTAAACAGATCGAGAAGAATTGCAGAAAGAAGTAAGCTGGATAATGGTTAAAAATAAAAAAAGCAAATAATACGCGAGGATCTTCACCGCAGCAATTAAAAATAAAACAAAACGATGAACAAAATAAAGAAATTAGAATGCCCAGGCCACTCCCAATTATCGTAAGTAATGCTACCGATTTTGACTTGCTTTACGAAACACTGAGGTCCAAATATATAGTATTCAAAATAACGGTACTAAACGGTGGACAAATAAAATTTAACGCCGAATGTAGTACAACATTCACAAAAATAAGTTATGGCCTTCCATCAACAGCTAAAAGTGAAAATATTATTGTAGAACTAAACCAAAACAGGCTTAAACGCTTAAATGCAACAAATATTTAAAAAAAAGAAACGACCAAAAATAAAAAAGGAGAAATTTTAGTCCAAAAGAAGCCATTACCTCTATTTATGTTAACCTTTGAAGATGATACGGACGCAAAAACCATTTTTGGTATTAAAAGAATTTTAGGGGTCGAAATAAAAATTGAACCGCTTAAAAAATCGAACTCAATACAGCAGTGCAAAAGATGCCAATTGCATGGACACAAGCAGAAAATCTACAGAAGAGAACTGTTGCAATGCAAATTTATTGTGAATGGTTGGTAGAGCCATGTAAAATGTAAGTTACACTAATTGTAGAATTCTTTTGATCCTATTGTTAGAGGGTCTAATGTATTAGACCTTTTAATTGAAGTTTTTAATATTTATGACATGGAAAGGAATTATTACCTTATAAAAAACGTCCGAAGTATATTGAACGTCTTGTAATATATATACAAGCAAAAAGATACAAAGTAAACAGAACAGACGTGTTCAACAAGGATGATTCCCATCCGCTCGTTATCGAGTGTATAGGATAATGAGGGTTTAGGTACCGAGGCTAGACGAAACATCTCGAATGGTAAACCTGGTAGAGGACTCCTTATGATCGTTATAACCGTAAATACCAAGAGGACCCGAAGTCAATTTTTTGGAAATTCCTTAAGAGTCCAAAACGCACATTTTTTATCAGCGTGAGAAGTTCTAGTTGGAAGAGTGTTTCCCACCTCGATATTCTCATCGAATCGGGGTACAGAAAAGGCTTTGTTAGATCAGCCTTGTCCACCACCACGAAGAACCCGAGGGAGGAGCTTCAGCTATAAAACACTATGCATCCACAACGACAGTTATTTGCATAATTACGGAGGGAAAGAGTTGGAAATTGAGAAGATTAAAGTATTGCTGAGAGAGTGTTATCGAGAATGGAGAAGAAGAAACTAAGAATTGAAAAACATTAGGCCTGTAACATAAACATAACAAAAACCCGATATAGCAAATAAAGATATCCAAATAACAATTTGGAATGCTAATAGAATCCAGCAACATCACGCTACCCTAGAAGTATTTCTATATATCCAAAATAGATATTCTTATATTCAGATATATCATAATCGTCAAAATCGTCACAATCGGCTAGTCGTCAGCATTGAATCATAAACCAACATTCATAAGGTTTTGTTCATTCACTCTCACTTCCAGAAACACTAATCAAGTGAGGAACTAAGCTGTTTATTTCCTATCTTATATCCTAAACTTGCTCACCATTCTACCATTTGCCTGTTTGACAATGCCTGTTTCCACTAAGACTTACGTATGTGTGGATAGACAGTTCTGGTTTGAATGTACACCTCGACCTGAATGTCTATTATAACAATTCTTTGCAATACACCATATGAACTAAATTGGAATAAATATAGACTGATAGGGAGGAAGATATAATACTGTGTTCGCAAGAAGCTCAGCAATCTTATCTACATGTATCATTCCTCATGCCTAATTCTAAAACAATAAATTACATAAAATATAATGAAATATTTCATTTATATTTACTCAGTAGTAATTTGAAATAGTTCATTCTTTAACATGGTTTCTTCAAAAATTATTTTATGTATTTTAAACCATTCCGTAATTGCAGCTTTTCCTGATGCACTTTTTCTCCACAAGTGTGTTATTAAATGATGCATTGTCCATAACAATAACTGATGATTCCTCCAAGTTTTTTAAAAGCTGATTTATTTTCAAACCACTGCAAAAACACGTTATGGTTGATCTCCATAGTAGTCACTATTGGACTCTGGAGGAAAACACTAATTCTACACCAGGAATTAAACCATTCCTGATTCCAGCATACATCTGCAATGAATTATTAATGAATGTTATAAATGTTAACAAAACCTGATCCATAGTTATTCCAATGTTTCCCTTCTTGCATCAACTTTTGTTGTCTTTACGCTTTACTAATATTAAGTGCAGCTGCAAAGCGCAAATAATATTTTCAATAAAAACTGGGGCGATTTAAAATTTATTAAAACAAAGACTTAAAACAACGTTCTCCGGTTTACAACCCGCAATTATAATATTTTGATTAATTTTGCAGACGTCTGATAAACGGACAAATTTACAGGTTCGTTCGGTTATATGCTCGAACTTCTCAAACAGAATTTTATGTCTTTTTAAATAGAATAACATAAGAAGGAAAATACTGTCTTACTGTAAAACGAATCTACAACTTTTGACAGGCGCATATTGATCACGTGCGTCACTACTGTTTTGATTTAACTACATATTTGAAGCGGCTTTTCCACCGATGTTCACCTCAAAGGATAGATTGCCCCCATGGCGATTGTCGCAGGTGACTGTCGATATCTCCATGAGGACCATACCAAGAGATAGTTCTGACCCTGGCAGTATCAGCACATAATTCAAACAATATAAAACTGAGAAATATCCTGAATACCTTCTCATATTCATGTGTGTATCTAAAATCGCTTTCGCGAAATTTAAAAAAGCTTTCAACCAAGTATGGCACCACGGTCTAATATTTAAAGCAAAACAACTAGGTCTAACGAATGACCAAATATCCCTGATAGATTCATACTTGGAAGGTAGGTCCTTTCAGGTGAGGATCGTTGACGCAATCCCCTTTCATAAACAAATCTCCACAGGAGTCCCGCAAGGCGCTCCATTAGGCCCAGCACTATTCAACTTTAATATGGCTGATTTCCGGCTCTACAAACTTTGCCGACAGCATTTTATGCAGATGATACCGATTTCTTCACAAACGAATACTGTCCCGACGCAATACGCAATACGCAGACTCCAAGTACAACTGAACCAAGTGACAGCGTGGTACAAATTCTGGCGGCTTCAGATTAACCAGAGCAAAACTGAGGCTATTCTCTTCCACCGCAATGAGTTTCGCGACTATCGCCTCCAAATCGACAAAGTTCCTATCCCATGGCTCCAGAAATTTTCATACCTCGGTCTCCAGTTCGACCGCAAATTCCAATGGTCTGCCCAAATTCAGCACGCCATTTGCAAAGGAAATGGCGTGTACAACCTATTATTTCCTCTATTCTAGAAAAACAAACTCCCAATCGCACAGAAAGCGACTCTGTATAAAATTCTAGTCTGTCCAATCCGCCTCCATGGAGCACAAGTGTAGTACAGGTATGTCTCAGAGAGACAACTTGAACTACTTCAAGTGTTCCAAACCAAAAAAGTCCGTGCGTTACTCAAAGCCACATGGTTTATGAGGAACGTCAATACACACCTCGAAACAGGCATCCAGTTTGTGAAACATTTCGTAAAAATGCTCAGTGTGAAGTTTTCCATAGGAACCTTAGAACACGACATCTTAATGAAATCCCTACCCGTGCACAAATCCCGGTAATAAACAAACTACGACTGTCCTAGTCGCCCGCAAAACAACCATATCCCGAACCTGAAGCGCCATCAGCCGAAAACCATTTGGTTCTAACTGGTCAATCTAGTAAACGAAAAAAAAATAGCCAGGCAATAAAAAAATATTAAAGGATTAGGGAAATTATAGCAAAAATTAAATATTGCAAAAGCTGCCTGTTGTTTTTTATGTAATTGTAGAGATTTGTATTTCTGGCTAAAACAATATATCACAGTACAAAAGGGATTTTTTTGTACAGTGCTATAAATATAGATGTTAATAATAAATAATTATAGCTACACTCACACACACATTACGTATTTTACAGTTACATAAGTAAAATATATAATATCGGTCGAATAAAAATTTTTATATTTTAATTATAATCTCTATAATTGTTAATCATTAATGTACTTATTAGTCAATAAAAATGTATAACTTTTGGAAGATAACCTGTGCACCTTTAGAGTTTAAAGATCGGTATATTCCACAAATTTCGGTACTAGTGCTTAATTAAATTAGAAATTATTATGAAATGTAAGACGAAAATTGGGTATTAAAAGTGTATTAAAATTAATTCACAGTAAGGCGTTTGTGACGGTAATTGTTTTTTCTTGTAATTTTCTACAAACTATTTTTACATGAATAGTGATTGATACGTACTTGATTTCAAAATCACCGTTGGCGATAATATATTATGTTAAACTGAGATTTGATTGTATATTATACTAATTTTTTCAATTCACAAAAATATCTAATTTATATTAGTGTTTATTGTGTTAAACCATACTTACCGACAATAATAAGCAGATCATCGTTTATTTACATCAGCTGCTATTGGTATTAGTTCAATAGTTCTAAGTTCTATGACTGATACATAATAGTGAGCTGAAAGTTTTTCAAATGAACGTATGATGCTACAACAAAAACAGTGTTTTTCATAATGTAAAACTATTTAATGATCCTTTGCAGATAGCAAATTATAAAGTCGAAGAGCGTTTGATACAACTAAAACGAATTTTAGGAGTACTTTTCATTTGAAAAATAGAAATATTAAAACATAAAAAAAGAACAGGAAATTATAATTAAAACTAAATGATACTCAATAAATCAGCTAATTATATAAAAAGTTTACAAGGAAAGTGGCATAAAGAATCAACGCATTCACAGTAAATTATAGTGATTGTTTACATGTGATTTACAAGTAGTGTTTAATAGGTAAATTTTCTTAATATTTGAAAATCATGGGGTACGCTATGGAAGAGAGGAAAGAATTATGGTGATTTGCTTTAGAAATGTGAAACTACATATTAAATTATCTGGCTTGGTTGGCACAGTAGTAGAGGCGACAGGACGGTCCACCTACTATTGCGATAGGGGTGGGTTCGAATCCTGCTATAGCATGGTCATAAATTTATGTTTGTGATTATTTAATATTAGACAAGAGTGCAAAATCCGACAAGGAAAATGATGCCAGTCACACCCAGTAACCAGGTTGGAATCATTTCTAAGTTGGTCACTCGCCAGTTGGTAGGCTTTACGGCAATGATCGTGGTTCAGAGCCTACGTTAAACTGTAGGTCCACTCCAGATAAACCCCTATTTGGTAAGAGAGGAGTTTGAAATATAGAAAAAAAATTAAAGGTCAAAAGAATTTATTAGGCAATATAAGAAATTATTGATAATAATTATTATTCTTAAAACATTTGTTATTTATCTTAGGGGTTATTAATTTGATTTGTTTTAAATTTGTTATCGGTTAACGTATTTATATTAAATATCAATTACCAAATATATGAATAAATTATATTATCATATTCAGTGATTATCTGAATGAAAAAAATAAACTTGTAAAATTAACATAAGAAAAATAGAGTACGATACATAAGACCTAAATAATTACAGCGGTTTATTTATTAGCAGTTTACAGAAATATGTTTAAATTGTCTTGAAATATGTGATATTACTTGTAAAAATGATAGTTTTATAGTTATTAAATAAGAAGCGCTATTAAAATACAAATAAATTTACTAGTAAATATAAGAAATATGTAACAATTAAATTATTTATTTATCTCTCCCAGCATTATGTTTAAATCGTTTAGGAATTACTGTTTTACATAACGTTGAATCCTAAAGAAGGCGCAGTATTAAAACTAAAACAATTTTATTAGCAATTGTAAGAATAAGAAATGATACATAATATTGTTCTTACAATCATGTATGAAGTACTAATTATTCAATGGTTTTCTACTGAACGACGCATATATCTAGATGGTTTGAATATTTTCAAATTGTATTACGAGGGTCTCTATTTATATTTCCGCAACAGGAAAAAAAAACAAATAGTTAAGCTGGGAATATTTTTTTATTTTTTTTTAATGTACTCGCCACGATGATGACTTTTGCATAAGCTTAATATTATTTGCATATGCTATACTACACGATATTGTAACCTATAGAAAATATTACTGAAACAACACAGTGAAATATAGAAATCTATAATCACAGCCAGAAATCTTAAAGTGAAACAACTGGAAGTTTACTCTACAATAAAACAAGTTAAAAAAAGTATTCGAAATTAAATTATCTGCCGACTCTACAAATATGATATACCACAAACCGGAAATGTCACGATGCCTACATTAAATGATCATACTGCGATCCTTGCTGTCGGAGACAATATCGAAGAATGTGCACAAAATTACAACAAAACACAAACAGGTTTAACAGCCAAACAACAATATAAATTATTGGACAAGAGTTTAAAAAATAAAAAGTAATGCACATAAATCTGCGCATTAATTGTGCACGTATAATCAGACCACACAAGCATCCATAACAATAACTTCGCTGTAGGGAACATATAAATAAAAAAAAGAAAAGACTAGAGATAAAATATAAGAAAATGTTTTAGTTAATTCAAAGAAAATCACCATTATCAGTATATAATAAATTGCTCTTATGCAAGCAAGTATTAGGATGTTCCGCGTAAACTAATATAACTAAAATACAACTCTTCTAGATTAATCTCCTGAAAATATCTGCGTGCTATCACACGGGAAATCAAAATAATTACAATGAGACATGACGACAGCCTCTATACTCTTATCAATATCGAAATAGTCCAACTCTGAGATAACATGAAGATAATAACTCAAAGGAATCAAAAAATAATCTTGTGTTGTGCAATTAATAAAAATATACCAGTGTTGATACATAAACATTGTTACATTAGAAACTAGGATAGGGCCGAAGGATCTTCCACGAAGTTATAGTAAAAATATGTAAGCTAGTTGGCAAGGATATAAAACAATGTAATAAATTAATAAAAAAAAACAATATTACAAAGGCAGGGTTTACAAATCAGAAACCGAGTACACAATACTGTTTTTTTTGTTCGATGGCGAGCACAAAACACTGGGCTTAAATTGTTTTTTCTGTTAATTTATGATAAAACATCAAAGTAAATTTTATATTTTGTAGTACTATTTATTGAAACTATATAAAGAGGAAAATTGGTGAATGCTTGAATTTTATTTTAGCTGATTTACAATAAAAAAAGGATATTTCGGTGTTCTAGATACATCATTATTATGTATACACTTAGCATCCCTACCCATAAAACAGCTAATGCACGTTATCAAAATGTATAATGCAACGTAACCGCATCAAATTTACTTTTTCCTTTATATTGGCTTTATGTGATATAACGAAACAACAATAACATTATAAAATACAATTTATTTCAACATTATAGTATATCTAATGCACTTATTATTTTAGGACTTAAGGTACAATTAATTAAACAGCCACAATAGTTAGCAAGTTATGATATAAACATTAAAGTTCTTTCCATATCACGTTTATATGTTACTTTATGTAGAGATAATTCCTGGTACGTAATCTACCCAATTAACATTTGTTTATTCAACTAATACATTTTAAATTCACTAGAGAGCATATATATCGTATTACGTTAAGTTCTGGTTCCTTTCATTCATGGGTTTCCGTATTAAGTAATTGTTTTATATCCGCGAAATTTTCCTGAGTTTCTCCTGTTACTGCCTTATGCATTTTAATTTAATAATGTATAATATTATATTACACTTATTCACGATTTTCTATCGTTATCCTATATTAATTATATACCCATCTTTAATTGTTTCAGCTCTTACAACTTTGTGTTGGTAATTGTCATATTGAGCCATAAGCCCATAATAAAAGTTTCATTCAGTCTCTCTCACTATCAAAATCACTATGTTACCAAATTTGTAATTTCTAATGTATTGAAATCTTGTTAACGATTCCACCACCTGCTAATTTATATTTCTGCTTGCCTGATGGAATTTCTCCGAAGCAATGTTGTTACTGTAGAGCTGTTTCTGCTTTCATTTCAGCTCTTAGTTCCACAATTTTAATATAGTATTGTTTTTAATGTTCCTTATAACACGCCATAAACATCTTAGTCTACGATACATTATAGACTTCTGCTGTTAAATTTTAATAAAAAACAAATAATATTTACGCAACAAACTTTGTTAAACATAAAATTAATCTAAAAATTTCTTATTATCCACAACTCTCGCAGAAAACAACGCATGGCTGTGAAATCTGTCGGCCTATCAGAGTAAAAGCGCATGAGTAGTTCTGGCATCTCCGTACACACGCCAATTCGCTTTTTTTGTCATTTGTGTTTTAGGAACAATGATGTATTTACCGAATATGTTACTACTTCAAAAATTGTGTCGTTGATGAAAACAACAAGTTAATGCTATACTTTGACTTTTTGACCAGTTTGAATATAATATATTATTAGCTATTATTTTTAGATAATTGTTTCAAAAACTGCATCTTAAGAGACTTAACGAAAGTGATGACAAATATTGTGATCAGGAGAGTGTAACTTTTTTCAAAAACAGTTATCGCTGTACAAAAGGCAGGTACATAAAAATATTCTCGCAATGTTATTGCTTTTAAGTTCGACAATTGATACAAAACAATGGTTTTAGAATTTCGATAAATTTTATATATAGTATTAATATTTTTTAAGAAATAATAATTCTGACGGCGGGTTGATAAGTACAAAGTGCTAAAACTTAATATTAACTATATATTTAATATGAAATCAATACAATATACACAGGGATTTAGTTATCGTTTTACAATTACAAAAAGAAAACAACTATTTGTTATAAAAATTTTTAACTATATACAAATATGTTACAAAATTCTAAAATAAGAGAAAAGTACCTCTGTAGAATTTTAGAAGATCTTGTAATGTACAAATTTTATTTTTAATCACATACTTAACAGTTACAATATCATTCATATTGACTACATTATATAATTGAACATTTGTGTAAACTTTAAATATTAATTTATATATCTTACACACAGGGTATCTATAGATACACAAATATTAAAATTAGACATATACCACAGGGATTTCGGTGGGATGCATGTTAACTGAAAAAAAAATTTCAGCGGAGCTAATTGGATATTGTTGAGGCTCTTGCTTCACATCGGATCCATGATACGTTAGAGGGCTTGTAGTACCCATTAATTGATTATCTGGTATGTATTGGTTATGATGGTTAAATGCTGGATATGGGATGTTTGGCAATGTCTCACTGGCAGGCTGGTAGAGTGGTGGTTCAGGGTAATCCATTCCATAACTATTCCATTGAGAGGCACCATGGCTATCGCAAATTAAAGGAGCAGCATTCATTGGCATTATAGTTGGGTTCTGGAAGCCATTCACGGAAGCAGCATTTAATTGCTGTTCATCGCTCATACGAATCATAGCTTGATTGAGCAGACTGTTCACGGGGCCAGCATTCAATTGCTGTTCATTGCTCATAGGAATCAAAGGCTGATTAGACAAATTGTTCACGGGGAGAGTATCCAATTGTGCATAGTCCACTGGAATCATAGGTTGATTAGGCAAACTGTTCGCGGGGCCAGCATTCAATTGCTGTTCATCGCTCATAGGCACCATAGGTTGATTAAGCAAACTGTTCGCGGGGCCAGCATTCAATTGCTGTTCATCGCTCATAGGCACCATAGGTTGATTAGGCAAACTGTTCGTGGGGCCAGCATTCCATTGCTGTTCATCGCTCATAGGCACCATAGGTTGATTAAGCAAACTGTTCACGGGGACAGCAATCAATTGTATATAGTTCACTGGAATCATAGGTTGATTCAGCAAGCTCTTCACTGGAGCACTTTCATGCCCCCCATACTCGAAATCTTCACTGACACTAGACAGTCTTATAGAGGCACTACTTGCAGTAGAGGCTGCCCTATTGTGTTCTTTACTGTATCCAATCATCGACTCCTTTTTGTTCTTCATTCGCCTATTTTGAAACCATACCTTTACTTGTTTCTCTGTCAAACTTAATGTATGGGACAAAGCGATCTTTCTCGGCCGGGAAATATAGGGATTACGTGAGAACTCGCTCTCAAGTTCCAGCAACTGATATGATTTATAATATATTCGACATCTCCTGGAAGGCCGCGCTTTGGTTTTGGAATCACTAGGATTGGTACTAGTAGAAATATATGAATAGTGATGTTGTTCGTTTTGGTTTCGACAAAATAACTCACTTAAGTAGGCTTGGTTATAGTAGTCACCCTAGAAACAATTACGTTAATATTTATCTCATAGTTTTAAAAAAATTAAAAACTTACTATTTGTTGTTGATTGGCATCAAACAGGTTCGCGGGAATATGTAAACTATTAACTTCACACATTTTTCCGATGTTATATTCGTTGTATGTCAGTGAGGCAACGACCCTTTACAAAACTAAGGCTCCAACACGAATGAAGGTTCTGTCATTACTGCAGACAATATCGTTCCTGAGCATAATAAATATTTCGGAGGTGGGACATAATAGCAGACCAATCGGGTACTAGTTTAAGGTATTCAGGCCCCTCCCATCAATTTTATAGACTATTTGCTGGGATCAGATAAATAACGGTACATATCCATGCAGTCCTACAATAATAAAGTATAAAAGGACTAGGAAAATTACAGGAATAAATAAATATTGGATAAACTACCTGTTGTTTTTTAGGTAAATGTAAGGATTTGTATTTGTCGCTAATACAATATATCACAGTATAAAAGGGATTTTTTGTAGTGATATAAATATAGGTGTTAATAATAAATAACTACAACTAGATACACACACACTACATATTTTACAGTCAGATAAGCAACATATATAATAAAGGTCGAATCAAAATTTTTATATTTTATTTAGAGTCTTTAAAATTTTTAATCATTAATGTACCTATTAGTTAATATAAATGTATATCTTTTGCAAGGTGACCTGTATACAAATAAAGTTTAAAATTCGTTATATTCCACGAATTTCCGTAAATGCGGTGTTTAATTTAATTAGAAATTATATTATTATAAAATGTATGACGAAAATAAGCATGCGTATAATTATTTATTACAGCAAATTATAATTTTTATAATATTTATTATATTGATTATATTGAAAGTGATTTAAAAAATAACAAAAGGCTAATCCTATTAAAAATTGACCTAGAGTATTAAAGGTAACTCACAGTAAGGTGCTTCGGTCGGTAATAGATTTTCCTGCAATTTTATACAAACTATTTTTACCTGAATAGTGATTAATATGTACTTGATTTCAAAATCACAGTTGGCGTTAATGTATTGCGTTAAACTGAGATTTGATTTTATATTATACTATTTTTTTCGACTCACACTAATATCTAATTTATATTAAAGATTATTGTGTTAAACCATATTTACCGACAATAATAAGCAGATCATCGTTTATTTATTTCGGTTATAAACATTTTGGGGAACACAGTATAAGATATCAGTAGAAAACAGCAAAAATTGAGCATAATAATTTGTATATTATATGAAAGCACTTAAAAAAGTAGTAGTAGCAGTATAAAACAGCAGAACACCTTTACAAGTAACACCACAAGTTGTTCTTCTATTTTGTGCCATTCACCCATTTCAGAAATTCAGTCGTTCCCCAAAGTACATTCCAAACTGTAGACTGACAAAGAGACGTTATTAGAAAGACAGCAATATTAAGAGATACGCAAAAAAAACCATTGCTTAAGAATATTCGAAGAGACTAAACAAAATAAATGAAGCTCAAAACTAAAACATACAAAAAATATAAAGGGGAAACACGACTATTACAGGAAAGAAATAGAAGAGAACGTATTATTGAGAATGACATTGCTCTAGAATGGTTTTGTTTAATTACCGTCGAGTCCTATTCTAATACAAGATTCAACGAAGAACAGGTAGACTGTATAATGCGCAAGTATTAAGGAAACTGTTAATATAACATTTTACATATCACAATTTTACATTAGGATAATGTAAACACTTGCAATTTTCCAAAGTGTGTTCCATCAGGATATTCGGATGGAAGCTGAAATTAAATTTAACTGAAGGAGATTTACTTTAATACACAAAGTAATATTTGTTAGTTGATTGATTGCAATTATAGTTTTATTTAATAATTAGTGACAACAATAATTAATGCGACAAAAAATTACTAAAGATATAGAATAATAAAAATCTATTTTTTATTTGCAGAAATATATTTTATTTATGTAGTGTTTATTATATTTATTTATGAAAGAAAAAAAATATGATGATTTGCTTTAGAAATGTGTAACAAAATAATAAATTAGCCGACTTGGTCGGCACAGTAGTAGGGGCGACAGGACGTTCTACCTACTATTGCGATAGTCGTGGGTTCGAATCCTGCTGTAGCATGGTTGAAAATTTATGTTTATGATTATTTAATATTAGGCAAGATTGCAAAATCCGACAAGGAAAATGATTCCAGTCACACCAGTAAAGTAGGCTGGAATTATTTTTAAATTGGTCACTTGCCAGTTGGTAGGCTTTATGCCGAGGACCGTGGTTATGCAGAGCCCACGTTTAACTGTAGGTTCAGACGAGATAAACCCGTAGTTGGTAAAAGGAGGCTTGAAAATATGTATGTATATAAAAAAGAATAAAAAATTATATATAATATTTTTCTTACAATCATGTATAAAGTACTAATTATTCGAAAGTTTTCTACTGGTCGACGTATAAATCTAGATGGTTTGAATATTTTTAAAATATATTACGAGGGTCACTACTTATATTTGGGGAATAGGAAAAAAACAAATAGTTAAGCTGGGAGTATTTTTTTATTGTTTTTAAAGTGCTCGCCACGATGATCGATGCACTCTTGCATAGGCTCTATACATATAGATAAATAATACTCAATAAATCAGCTAATTATATATATAGACAGCATCGAGTCGCTTTTTATCATTATCAGATAGATTGTAGGTACGTTTACTTAGTATTATTTGGGGTACAAACTGCTGTAAAGTTACATTTATTGGGATTTTATTTCTGTTGACTTAAAAAGTTTGCAACGAAAGTGGCATAAGAACAACGCATTCACCGTAAAATATAGTATCTGTTTACATGTGGTTTACAAGTAGTGTTTAGTGGGTAAACTGACGCAAAATAGAATCTATGGGATGAACATGCATGAAAAGAGAAATTTCCTTAATTTCTGAAAAATATGAGGTACACTATGGAACAGAAGAACCTTGGGATCTTACGCAAATCAGTAAACATGACAATGAGGCACACCAGCAAGCAAGCATAATGTGAAATAGCAACTAATTGGCTGGCTACATAGAGAGAAACAATATTTGACACAAAAACTAGCAACTAGCAAGCGACAGCCTGGGGACCACGAAGCACGGTAGCCGCTCATGATCAGCTGAGAAGTTGGCCTTGATAAAACGAAAACGCAGATCATGAGGTGGGTCAATTTCAATTTTCAAATAATTTTTGTCTGATTTAAATTTTTTAATTTTGCTGGATCATTATTATAATTGTTATTTATTGTTGTTTAAAAAAAGTATGTAGGAAATGGCCTCTGTTAAAATGTACAGAAATATATACTACCTCTGAACTTTTGTTCGAACAAAGTATTTTGTCTCAACAAAATGTAATCAGGATAATGACAAACCGGCTATATAGCGTTTTAAAAATAAATTAAACGTCTAGTTCAACGAAATTCTCATCGGTGTTATTTTAGTTTCATTGCGAGGACGCACCGGTAACAAGATGGCCGTGTAAGCGGAAAATATGTCAAAGACCAGTATTCCAAAGCACGAGCGCGCGGACAATCCAAAACGGGCCCAGAAAGAAATAAGGTCGTCGACTATAAGCCAGCTTCGTATCGGGACGCTTTTTGTAATTGACAGGTCGATTATGTAAACAGCTCTATAATATCCGTTCAATAAAATAGTGAATTCACGTTATCTGAATTGATGAAGTTAAAACTTTGGCATGCAAGACAATTATAATTTAAATAAAATAATTAAACTGTTATTAGATGACAAAAATAAAAAATTTTATTATTAAATTAAAAAATAATATTATAATAAATAATTTTCTGTTATATCTAATATAATATATGCATTATGGACTTAAAATTACAATTAATTATACAGTTATAATGGTTTGTGCGTTAAGGTTATATTTTATTATATATCCATTGAATTTTTACCATATCTCCTATGAGTCAAAGTTTCAGGCGCGTTTTATAGGTAGCATTGGGTTATACCTAGAGATACAATATATTTATAACCAACTTGGCAATCGCAGTAGTGAAAGTGGCAAAACTATCGAATTGGCCTTTAAAAAATAACGCATATCATACTGATTGCTCTTGAGCTCAATATCATTAAATATATGGTTTACGACGTCACTATTTCAAATATTGTGCATATAGTTAGTTGTGCGATTATACAATACAAGGAATTAAATATCACTTCTAACATTGAACTTGATTAAAGTATATTATTATGTAATATGTTCTTTATTGGAAATGCGCTTTAGTCGGTTTTAATATATCATATTTTTAGCAAATGTTGTTATATAACTGTCTGAAAAAACTGGATTTCAAGTGACGTGACGCATGTGCGAAAACGATATCAAGAAGCGTGGTTACGAGTCTTCAAATGTAGTTACATCTTAACTGGAAAATCAACTTTTTGGCAGTCTGGTTCATAGATAGCCCCAGACGTGCTAAGGTGAAATTCAGATCACACCTGTAACGCTGTCAGTCCGGTCAAATACTCAGTGAAAATATGATAAGATTATAATAGAATCCAACGTGATAAACAAGAGAACACACTAGGTAGGGTTTCTTGAAAGATTGAAAAATCGGGTTGAAATAAATATAGCATCTTCAGACAGTCGAAAAATTAAATTTTAAAGCAGGAAAATTTCTTGGAGATATCCAACAGCTAAATAAATTAATCAGTTTTCTAAAAGAAATCAAGGAAATGGTAGCCGAAAATCAAAAGGAACGAAAAAACAACGACGACAAAACAGAACGCCCGAAAATAAAAATGCTTTAAACAATATAACGCACAGATTGAGAAGGGAATTACTGCAAATTAAAAATATATTCATATAAAACCAACTCAAAATTTAACCTATACCATATACTTAAAATCATCTGCGCAGACAAACTATAAGAGATCTATGTAAAAATTGCAAACGGAGCTAACAAAAAAAGCGGAAACATTGGCTGACCGTCTAAAAAAACTTTTAAATTTAACCAAACCGATATATAGTGTAACAGTCTTAGATAAGCTATGCTATACTACAGGATATGTTAACCTATAGAAAATATTTCTGAAACAACACACTGAAATATAGAAATCCATAATCGCAGCCAGAAAGCTTAAAGTGAAACAACTGGGAGTCTGCTCTACAATAAAATATGTTAAAAAGAGTATATTAAATTAAGATGCATTGGGCCCAATTCTTTGCCCACTCTACATGGGGGGAAATGTCACGATTCCTTCATTAGCTGATGATATTGCGGTTCTTGCTGTCGGAGGCAATAACTAAGAATGTGTACAAAAATTACCATAACCAAACCTCAATACAAAATTATTGGACAAGAGTTCAAAAAATAAAAATTAATGCATGTAAATCTGCGCATTAATTGTGCACGTATAATCAGACCACACAAGCATCCATTTCAATAAATAATAAAATTATTCCACATTGCACTAAGTCTAACTATCTCGGAATGAATCTTGCCGCATACAAAAGCTTCGCTAGAGGGAACATATAAATAGGAATAGGCAAGAAGTGGAGATAAAATATAAGAAAATGTTATAGTTAATTCTAATAAAATCACCATTATAAGTATATAACAAATTGCTATTATACAAGCAATTATTAGGGTATTCTGCGTAAACTAATATAACTACAATACAACTTTTCTAGATCAACCTCCTGAAAATCTGCCTATGCTATCACACGGGAAATCAAAATAATTACAATGAGACATGACGACAGCCTCTATACTCTTATCAATATCGAAATAGTCCAACTCTAAGATAACATGAAGATAATGACTCAAATGAATCAAAAAATAATCTTGTGTTGTGCAATTAATAAAAATATACCAGTGTTGATACATAAACATTGTTACATTAGAGACTAGGATAGGGCCGAAGAATCTTCCACGAAGTTATAGTAAAAATATTTAAGCTAATTGGCAAGGATATGAAACAATTTAATAAATTAATAAAAAAACAATGTTAAAAAGGCAGGGTCTACTAGACATCAAAAGTACATAATATTGTTTTTTAAGTTCGATGGCGCACACAAAACAGTGGGCTTAAAGTTTCTTTTCTGTTAATTTATGATAGGATATTAAAGTATATTTTATATTTTGTAGTACTATTTATTGATCCTATATAGAGAGGAAATTCGGTGAATGCTTGAATTTTATTTTATCTGATTTACACTAAAAAAAAGGATATTTGGGCGTTCTACATACATCATTATTATGTATACACTTAGCATCCCTACCCATAAAACAGCTAATGCACGTTATCAAAATGTATAATGCAACGCAACCGCATCAAATTTACTTTTTTCTTTATATGATATAACGAAACAACAATAACATTATAAAATACAATTTATTTCAACATTATAGTATATCTAATGCACTTATTATTTTAGGACATCAGGTACAATTAATTAAATAGCCACATTAGTTGGTAGGTTGTTTTATGATATTAACTTCTTTCCATATCACGTTTATACATATGTTACTTCATGTAGTGATAACTGCTGGTACGTAATCTACCTAATTAACAATTGAATATTATATTATTACGTTTAGTTCTTGTTATTTTCGTTCATGCGTTTCCTTATGAAGTAATTTTTTTATATCTGTGAATTTTTCCTCAATTTCTCCTGTTACTGCCTCTATGCATTTTAATTTAAAATTTTATAATATTATACGAGACTTGTTCAAGATTATCTACCGTTATCCAATATTAATTATATACCCATCTTTAATTGTTTCAGCTCTTACAACTTTGTGTTGGTAATTGTTATATTGAGCCATAAGCCCATAATAAAAGTTTCATTCAGTCTATCTCACTATCAAAATCACTATGATACCAGATTTTTAAATTCTAATCTATTGAAATCTTGTTAACGATTCCACGACCTGCTAATTTCTATTTATGCCTGCCTGATGGAGTTTCTCCGAAGCGATGTTGTTACTGTAGACTTGTTTCTACTCTCATTTCAGCTCTTATTTCCACAATTTTAATATAGTATTGCTTTTAATATACCTTATAACACGCCATAAACATCTTAGTCTAAAATGCCTTATAGATTTCTGCTGTTAAAATTTTATTATTTAATAAACAATATTTCACAACTCTGGCAAACAACAATGCATGGCTGTAAAATTTGTCAGCCTGTCAGAATAAAAGCGCATGAGTAGTTCTGGCATCTCCGTACACACGCCAATTCGCTTTTTTTGTCATTTGTGGTTTACGAATAATGATGTATTTACCGAATATGTTACTATTTCAAAAGTTGTGTCATTCATGAAAACAACTAATTAATGTTATACTTATATAGGAAAGCGCTTTGATCGGTTTTGAATATATTATATTATTAGCTATTATTTTTAGATAATTGTTTCAAAAACTGCATCTTAAGAGACTTAACGAAAGTGATGATAAATATTGTGATTACGAGAGTGTAACTTTTTTAAAAAACAGTTACCGCTGTACAAAAGGCTGGTACATAAAAATATTCTCGCAATGTTATTGCTTTTAAGTTCGACAGTTGATATAAAACAATCGTCTTAGATTTTTGATAAATTTTTATACGACAAAAAGGCGTATTTTATATATTTTATCAATATTTTTTAAGAAATAATAATGCTGACGACGTGTGTTAAAACAAGTGACAAAGTGTTAAAACTTAATATTAACTATATATTTGATATTAAATCAGTACAATATACAGAGGGATTTAGTTATCGTGTTACAATTACATAAAGAAAACAACTATTTGTTATACAAAATTTTAACTATATACAAATATGTTACAAAATCCTAAAATAAGAGAAAAGTACCTCTGTAGAACTTTTAGAACTTTTTGCATCTTAAGAGACTTAACGAAAGTGATGACAAATATTGTGATCAGGAGAGTGTAACTTTTTTCAAAAACAGTTATCGCTGTACAAAAGGCAGGTACATAAAAATATTCTCGCAATGTTATTGCTTTTAAGTTCGATAATTGATACAAAACAATGGTTTTAGAATTTCGATAAATTTTATATATAGTATTAATATTTTTTAAGAAATAATAATTCTGACGGCGGGTTAATAAGTACAAAGTGTTAAAACTTAATATTAACTATATATTTAATATGAAATCAATACAATATACAGAGGGATTTAGTTATCGTTTTACAATTACAAAAAGAAAACAACTATTTGTTATACAAAATTTTAACTATATACAAATATGTTACAAAATCCTAAAATAAGAGAAAAGTACCTCTGTAGAACTTTTAGAAGATCTTGCAATGTACAAAATGTATTTTTAATCACATACTTAATAGTTACAATATCATTCAAATTGACAGTAGATTATATAATTGAACATTTGTGTAAACCTTAAATATTAATTTACATATCTTACACAGGGAATCTCTAGATATACAAATATTAAAATTAGACATATACAACAGGAATTTCGGTGGGTATGTTACCTGAAAAAACATTTTCAGTGGAGCTAATTGGATATTGTTGTGGCTGTTGCGTCGTTTCAGATCCATAATACGTTATATTATCTGTTGTACTCATTAATTTATTATCTGGTTTGTATAGGTTTTGATGGTTAAATGCTGGATATGGGATGTTTGGCAATGTGTGATTGGCAGACTGGTAGAGTGGTGGTTCAGGGTAATCCATTCCATAACTATTCCATTGAGAGGCACCATGGCTACCGCAAGTTAACGGATCAGCATTCATTGGCATCATAGGTGGGTTCTGGAAGCCATTCACGGAAGTAGCATTCAATTGCTGTTCATCGCTCATAGGCACCATAGGTTGATTAAGCAAACTGTTCACGGGGCCAGCACTCAATTGTGCATAGTTCACTGGAATTATATGTTGATTAAGTACACTGTTCACGGGGCCAGCATTAAATTGCTGTTCATCGCTCATAGGCACCATAGGTTGATTAAGCACACTGTTCACGGGACCAGCACTCAATTGTGCATAGTTCACTGGAATTATATGTTGATTAAGTACACTGTTCACGGGGCCAGCATTAAATTGCTGTTCATTGCTCATAGCCACCATAGATTGATTAAGCACACTGTTCACGGGGCCAGCATTCAATTGCTGTTCATCGCTCATAGGCACCATAGGTTGATTAAGCAAACTGTTCACGGGGCCAGCATTCAAGTGTGCATAGCCCACTGGACTCACAGTTTGATTAAGCAGGCTGTTCACTGGAGCACTTTCATACCCCCCGTACTCGAAATCTTCACTGGCACTGGACTGTCCTATAGAGGCACTACTTGCATTAGAGGCTGCCCTATTATTTTCTTGCATGGATCCCGTCATCGACTCCTTTTTGTTCTTCATTCGCCTATTTTGAAACCATACCTTTACTTGTTTCTCTGTCAAATTTAATGTATGGGACAAAGCGATCTTTCTCGGCCGGGAAATATAGGGATTATGTGAGAACTGTCTCTCAAGTTCCAGCAACTGATATGATTTAAATTGTGTTCGACCTCTCTTGGAAGGCCGCGCTTTGGTTTCGGAATTACTAGGGTTTGTACTAACAGACAAATTATAGTCTGAAATAAAGGAAATATATGAATAGTGATGTTGTTCTTTTTGGTTTTGACAAAATAACTCACCTAAATTGACCTTGTTGTAGGGGTCACCCTAGAAATAATTACGTTAATATTAATCGCATAGTTTTTAAAAAATAAAAAACTTACTATTTGTTGATGATTGGCATCAAACACGTTCGCGGGAATATATAAACTATTAACTTCACACACTTTTTCCATGTTATATTCGTTGTATGCCAGTGAGGCCTTTACAAAACTAAGCCTCTAACACTAACAGCCGTTCTGTCACTACTGAAGACAATATTGTTCCTGAGCCATATATACATTTCGGAGGTGGGACGTAATAACAGACCAATCGGGTACTACTTTAAGGTACTCAGCCCCTCCCATTAATTTAAAGACTATTTGCTGGGGACAGATAAATAACGGTACATATCCAAGCGGTCATACAATAATAAAGTATTAAAAGATTAGGAAAATTATAGGAAAAAGTAAATATTCGATAAACTACCTGTTTTGTTTTAGGCAATTGTAGGGATTTGTATTTGTCGCTAATACAATATATCACATTACAAAAGGGATTTTTTTTTCTACTGTGATATAAATATAGATGTTAATTATAAACAATTATAGTTACACTCACACACGTACTATATATTTTACAGCCAAATAAGAAACATAAATCATATAGGTTGAATCAAAATTTTTATATTTTATTTAGAATCTTTAAAATGTTTAATCAATAATGTACCTATTAGTCAATATAAATGTATATCTCTTGCAAGGTGACCTGTGCACGTATAAAGTTTAAGGTTTGGTATATTCCACGAATTTCTGTGTTAGTGTTTTATTTTATTAGAAATTAGAAATTATAATATTATAAAATATATGACGAAGATGAGCAGGCGTATAATTATAACATTTTATTATTTTTATAATATTTATTATATTGATTATATTGACAGTATTTTAAAAAATAATGAAAGCCAAATCCTATTAAAAATTGAACTACAGTATTAAAAGTAATTCACAGTAAGGTGCTTGTGACGGTCATTGTTTATTCCTACAATTTTATACAAACTATTTTTACATGAATAGTGATTACTATGTACTTGATTTCAAAATCACAGTTGACGTTAATATATTGTGTTAAACCGAGGTTTGATTTTATATTATACTCTTTTTTTCGACTCACACTAATATCTAATTTATATTAAAGATTATTGTGTTAAACCATATTTACCGACAATAGTAAGCAGATCACCGTTTATTTATTTCGGTTATAAACATTTTGGGGAACACAGTATAAGATATCAGTAGAAAACAGCTAAAATTGAGCATAATAATTTGTATATGATCAATAAATATGGCTTTGAAAATTTATTTTTATACTGTCGAAAATCTACCATAATTTGTTACAACCGGTAAAAAACAGGAAAATAAGTAACTAAATAAAAAAATTTAATTAATAAATAAATAACTTAATGTATGAATAAAATATCTAATAACACCTGAAGGATGTCAGAAAACTATTAAAAAACTAGTAATATCAGTAGAAAACAGAAAAACATCTTTACAGTTACCACCAGAAGTTGTACTTTAATTTTGAGCCATTCGCCCATTTCAGAAATTCAGTCGTTCCCCAAAGTACCTCCCAAACTACAGAGTCACAAAGAGACGTTATTAGAAAAACAGTAAAAAAGTCTTTACTGAAGAATAATCCAAGAAACTAAAGAAAACAAATGAAGCTCAGAACTAATAAAACATATAAAACACGAGTATTACATGAAATAAATACAAGAGAGCGTAACATTGAGAATGACATTGCTGTAGAATGGTTTTGTTTAATTACCTTCCAGTCCTATTCTAACACAAGATTCTGCGAAGAACAGGTAGACTATATAATGCACAAATATTAACGAAACTGTTAATATAACATGTTGCAAATTAAAATTTTACATTAGAATAATGTAAACACTTGCATTTGTCTAAATTGTGTGTTCGATCAGGATATTCCGAAGGAAACTGAAATTAAATTTTACTGAAGATGATTTACTTTAATTTACATAACAATATTTGTTAGTTGATTGATTGCAATTACTGTTTTATTTAAAAATTATAGACAATAATAATAAATTAGCCGGCTTGGTCGGCACAGTAGTAGGGGCGACAGGACGTTCTACCTACTATTGCGATAGTCGTGGGTTCGAATCCTGCTATAGCATGGTGGAAAATTTATGTTTGTGATTATTTAATATTAGACAAGATTGCAAAATCCGACAAGGAAAATGATCCCAGTCACACCAGTAACCAGGCTGGAATCATTTCTAAATTGGTCACTTGCCAGTTGGTAGGCTTTATGCCGAGGACAGTGGTTCAGAGCCCACGTTTAACTGTAGGTTCAGACGAGATAAACCCGTAGTTGGTAAAAGGAGGCTTGAAAATATGTATGTATATAAAAAAGAATAAAAAATTATATATAATATTTTTCTTACAATCATGTATAAAGTACTAATTATTCGAAAGTTTTCTACTGGTCGACGTATAAATCTAGATGGTTTGAATATTTTTAAAATATATTACGAGGGTCACTACTTATATTTGGGGAATAGGAAAAAAACAAATAGTTAAGCTGGGAGTATTTTTTTATTGTTTTTAAAGTGCTCGCCACGATGATCGATGCACTCTTGCATAGGCTCAATACATATAGATAAATAATACTCAATAAATCAGCTAATTATATATATAGACAGCATCGAGTCGCTTTTTATCATTATCAGATAGATTGTAGGTACGTTTACTTAGTATTATTTGGGGTACAAACTGCTGTAAAATAACATATATTGGGATTTTATTTCTGCTGACTTTAAAAGTTTACAACGAAAGTGGCATAAGAACAACGCATTCACCGTAAAATATAGTATCTGTTTACATGTGGTTTACAAGTAGTGTTTAGTGGGTAAACTGACGCAAAATAGAATCTATGGGATGAACATGCATGAAAAGAGAAATTTCCTTAATTTCTGAAAAATATGAGGTACACTATGGAACAGAAGAACCTTGGGATCTTACGCAAATCAGTAAACATGACAATGAGGCACACCAGCAAGCAAGCATAATGTGAAATAGCAACTAATTGGCTGGCTACATAGAGAGAAACAATATTTGACACAAAAACTAGCAACTAGCAAGCGACAGCCTGGGGACCACGAAGCACGGTAGCCGCTCATGATCAGCTGAGAAGTTGGCCTTGATAAAACGAAAACGCAGATCATGAGGTGGGTCAATTTCAATTTTCAAATAATTTTTGTCTGATTTAAATTTTTTAATTTTGCTGGATCATTATTATAATTGTTATTTATTGTTGTTTAAAAAAAGTATGTAGGAAATGGCCTCTGTTAAAATGTACAGAAATATATACTACCTCTGAACTTTTGTTCGAACAAAGTATTTTGTCTCAACAAAATGTAATCAGGATAATGACAAACCGGCTATATAGCGTTTTAAAAATAAATTAAACGTCTAGTTCAACGAAATTCTCATCGGTGTTATTTTAGTTTCATTGCGAGGACGCACCGGTAACAAGATGGCCGTGTAAGCGGAAAATATGTCAAAGACCAGTATTCCAAAGCACGAGCGCGCGGACAATCCAAAACGGGCCCAGAAAGAAATAAGGTCGTCGACTATAAGCCAGCTTCGTATCGGGACGCTTTTTGTAATTGACAGGTCGATTATGTAAACAGCTCTATAATATCCGTTCAATAAAATAGTGAATTCACGTTATCTGAATTGATGAAGTTAAAACTTTGGCATGCAAGACAATTATAATTTAAATAAAATAATTAAACTGTTATTAGATGACAAAAAAAATTTTATTATTAAATTAAAAAATAATATTATAATAAATAATTTTCTGTTATATCTAATATAATATATGCATT
Source organism: Rhynchophorus ferrugineus (assembly GCF_030347505.1). NCBI lineage: Eukaryota > Metazoa > Arthropoda > Insecta > Coleoptera > Curculionidae > Rhynchophorus > Rhynchophorus ferrugineus. The sequence goes on along the minus strand of NW_027472580.1, from coordinate 78,522,475 downwards.
ATGGACTTAAAATTACAATTAATTATACAGTTATAATGGTTTGTGCGTTAAGGTTATATTTTATTATATATCCATTGAATTTTTACCATACCTCCTATGAGTCAAAGTTTCAGGCGCGTTTTATAGGTAGCATTGGGTTATACCTAGAGATACAATATATTTATAACCAACTTGGCAATCGCAGTAGTGAAAGTGGCAAAACTATCGAATTGGCCTTTAAAAAATAACGCATATCATACTGATTGCTCTTGAGCTCAATATCATTAAATATATGGTTTACGACGTCACTATTTCAAATATTGTGCATATAGTTAGTTGTGCGATTATACAATACAAGGAATTAAATATCACTTCTAACATTGAACTTGATTAAAGTATATTATTATGTAATATGTTCTTTATTGGAAATGCGCTTTAGTCGGTTTTAATATATCATATTTTTAGCAAATGTTGTTATATAACTGTCTGAAAAAACTGGATTTCAAGTGACGTGACGCATGTGCGAAAACGATATCAAGAAGCGTGGTTACGAGTCTTCAAATGTAGTTACATCTTAACTGGAAAATCAACTTTTTGGCAGTCTGGTTCATAGATAGCCCCAGACGTGCTAAGGTGAAATTCAGATCATGCACCTGTAACGCTGTCAGTCCGGTCAAATACTCAGTGAAAATATGATAAGATTATAATAGAATCCAACGTGATAAACAAGAGAACACACTAGGTAGGGTTTCTTGAAAGATTGAAAAATCGGGTTGAAATAAATATAGCATCTTCAGACAGTCGAAAAATTAAATTTTAAAGCAGGAAAATTTCTTGGAGATATCCAACAGCTAAATAAATTAATCAGTTTTCTAAAAGAAATCAAGGAAATGGTAGCCGAAAATCAAAAGGAACGAAAAAACAACGACGACAAAACAGAACGCCCGAAAATAAAAATGCTTTAAACAATATAACGCACAGATTGAGAAGGGAATTACTGCAAATTAAAAATATATTCATATAAAACCAACTCAAAATTTAACCTATACCATATACTTAAAATCATCTGCGCAGACAAACTATAAGAGATCTATGTAAAAATTGCAAACGGAGCTAACAAAAAAAGCGGAAACATTGGCTGACCGTCTAAAAAAACTTTTAAATTTAACCAAACCGATATATAGTGTAACAGTCTTAGATAAGCTATGGTATCTAGTAGACTACATGATAAGTTAACCTATGGAAAATATTTCTGAAACAATACACTGAAATATAGAAATCCATAATCGCAGCCAGAAAGCTTAAAGTGAAACAACTGGGAGTCTGCTCTACAATAAAATATGTTAAAAAAAGTATATTAAATTAAGATGCATTGGGCCCAATTCTTTGCCCACTCTACATGGGGGGAAATGTCACGATTCCTTCATTAGCTGATGATATTGCGGTTCTTGCTGTCGGAGGCAATAACTAAGAATGTGTACAAAAATTACCATAACCAAACCTCAATACAAAATTATTGGACAAGAGTTCAAAAAATAAAAATTAATGCATGTAAATCTGCGCATTAATTGTGCACGTATAATCAGACCACACAAGCATCCATTTCAATAAATAATAAAATTATTCCACATTGCACTAAGTCTAACTATCTCGGAATGAATCTTGCCGCATACAAAAGCTTCGCTAGAGGGAACATATAAATAGGAATAGGCAAGAAGTGGAGATAAAATATAAGAAAATGTTATAGTTAATTCTAATAAAATCACCATTATAAGTATATAACAAATTGCTATTATACAAGCAATTATTAGGGTATTCCGCGTAAACTAATATAACTACAATACAACTTTTCTAGATCAACCTCCTGAAAATCTGCCTATGCTATCACACGGGAAATCAAAATAATTACAATGAGACATGACGACAGCCTCTATACTCTTATCAATATCGAAATAGTCCAACTCTAAGATAACATGAAGATAATGACTCAAATGAATCAAAAAATAATCTTGTGTTGTGCAATTAATAAAAATATACCAGTGTTGATACATAAACATTGTTACATTAGAGACTAGGATAGGGCCGAAGAATCTTCCACGAAGTTATAGTAAAAATATTTAAGCTAATTGGCAAGGATATGAAACAATTTAATAAATTAATAAAAAAACAATGTTAAAAAGGCAGGGTCTACTAGACATCAAAAGTACATAATATTGTTTTTTAAGTTCGATGGCGCACACAAAACAGTGGGCTTAAAGTTTCTTTTCTGTTAATTTATGATAGGATATTAAAGTATATTTTATATTTTGTAGTACTATTTATTGATCCTATATAGAGAGGAAATTCGGTGAATGCTTGAATTTTATTTTATCTGATTTACACTAAAAAAAAGGATATTTGGGCGTTCTACATACATCATTATTATGTATACACTTAGCATCCCTACCCATAAAACAGCTAATGCACGTTATCAAAATGTATAATGCAACGCAACCGCATCAAATTTACTTTTTTCTTTATATGATATAACGAAACAACAATAACATTATAAAATACAATTTATTTCAACATTATAGTATATCTAATGCACTTATTATTTTAGGACATCAGGTACAATTAATTAAATAGCCACATTAGTTGGTAGGTTGTTTTATGATATTAACTTCTTTCCATATCACGTTTATACATATGTTACTTCATGTAGTGATAACTGCTGGTACGTAATCTACCTAATTAACAATTGAATATTATATTATTACGTTTAGTTCTTGTTATTTTCGTTCATGCGTTTCCTTATGAAGTAATTTTTTTATATCTGTGAATTTTTCCTCAATTTCTCCTGTTACTGCCTCTATGCATTTTAATTTAAAATTTTATAATATTATACGAGACTTGTTCAAGATTATCTACCGTTATCCAATATTAATTATATACCCATCTTTAATTGTTTCAGCTCTTACAACTTTGTGTTGGTAATTGTTATATTGAGCCATAAGCCCATAATAAAAGTTTCATTCAGTCTATCTCACTATCAAAATCACTATGATACCAGATTTTTAAATTCTAATCTATTGAAATCTTGTTAACGATTCCACGACCTGCTAATTTCTATTTATGCCTGCCTGATGGAGTTTCTCCGAAGCGATGTTGTTACTGTAGACTTGTTTCTACTCTCATTTCAGCTCTTATTTCCACAATTTTAATATAGTATTGCTTTTAATATACCTTATAACACGCCATAAACATCTTAGTCTAAAATGCCTTATAGATTTCTGCTGTTAAAATTTTATTATTTAATAAACAATATTTCACAACTCTGGCAAACAACAATGCATGGCTGTAAAATTTGTCAGCCTGTCAGAATAAAAGCGCATGAGTAGTTCTGGCATCTCCGTACACACGCCAATTCGCTTTTTTTGTCATTTGTGGTTTACGAATAATGATGTATTTACCGAATATGTTACTATTTCAAAAGTTGTGTCATTCATGAAAACAACTAATTAATGTTATACTTATATAGGAAAGCGCTTTGATCGGTTTTGAATATATTATATTATTAGCTATTATTTTTAGATAATTGTTTCAAAAACTGCATCTTAAGAGACTTAACGAAAGTGATGATAAATATTGTGATTACGAGAGTGTAACTTTTTTAAAAAACAGTTACCGCTGTACAAAAGGCTGGTACATAAAAATATTCTCGCAATGTTATTGCTTTTAAGTTCGACAGTTGATATAAAACAATCGTCTTAGATTTTTGATAAATTTTTATACGACAAAAAGGCGTATTTTATATATTTTATCAATATTTTTTAAGAAATAATAATGCTGACGACGTGTGTTAAAACAAGTGACAAAGTGTTAAAACTTAATATTAACTATATATTTGATATTAAATCAGTACAATATACAGAGGGATTTAGTTATCGTGTTACAATTACATAAAGAAAACAACTATTTGTTATACAAAATTTTAACTATATACAAATATGTTACAAAATCCTAAAATAAGAGAAAAGTACCTCTGTAGAACTTTTAGAACTTTTTGCATCTTAAGAGACTTAACGAAAGTGATGACAAATATTGTGATCAGGAGAGTGTAACTTTTTTCAAAAACAGTTATCGCTGTACAAAAGGCAGGTACATAAAAATATTCTCGCAATGTTATTGCTTTTAAGTTCGATAATTGATACAAAACAATGGTTTTAGAATTTCGATAAATTTTATATATAGTATTAATATTTTTTAAGAAATAATAATTCTGACGGCGGGTTAATAAGTACAAAGTGTTAAAACTTAATATTAACTATATATTTAATATGAAATCAATACAATATACAGAGGGATTTAGTTATCGTTTTACAATTACAAAAAGAAAACAACTATTTGTTATACAAAATTTTAACTATATACAAATATGTTACAAAATCCTAAAATAAGAGAAAAGTACCTCTGTAGAACTTTTAGAAGATCTTGCAATGTACAAAATGTATTTTTAATCACATACTTAATAGTTACAATATCATTCAAATTGACAGTAGATTATATAATTGAACATTTGTGTAAACCTTAAATATTAATTTACATATCTTACACAGGGAATCTCTAGATATACAAATATTAAAATTAGACATATACAACAGGAATTTCGGTGGGTATGTTACCTGAAAAAACATTTTCAGTGGAGCTAATTGGATATTGTTGTGGCTGTTGCGTCGTTTCAGATCCATAATACGTTATATTATCTGTTGTACTCATTAATTTATTATCTGGTTTGTATAGGTTTTGATGGTTAAATGCTGGATATGGGATGTTTGGCAATGTGTGATTGGCAGACTGGTAGAGTGGTGGTTCAGGGTAATCCATTCCATAACTATTCCATTGAGAGGCACCATGGCTACCGCAAGTTAACGGATCAGCATTCATTGGCATCATAGGTGGGTTCTGGAAGCCATTCACGGAAGTAGCATTCAATTGCTGTTCATCGCTCATAGGCACCATAGGTTGATTAAGCAAACTGTTCACGGGGCCAGCACTCAATTGTGCATAGTTCACTGGAATTATATGTTGATTAAGTACACTGTTCACGGGGCCAGCATTAAATTGCTGTTCATCGCTCATAGGCACCATAGGTTGATTAAGCACACTGTTCACGGGACCAGCACTCAATTGTGCATAGTTCACTGGAATTATATGTTGATTAAGTACACTGTTCACGGGGCCAGCATTAAATTGCTGTTCATTGCTCATAGCCACCATAGATTGATTAAGCACACTGTTCACGGGGCCAGCATTCAATTGCTGTTCATCGCTCATAGGCACCATAGGTTGATTAAGCAAACTGTTCACGGGGCCAGCATTCAAGTGTGCATAGCCCACTGGACTCACAGTTTGATTAAGCAGGCTGTTCACTGGAGCACTTTCATACCCCCCGTACTCGAAATCTTCACTGGCACTGGACTGTCCTATAGAGGCACTACTTGCATTAGAGGCTGCCCTATTATTTTCTTGCATGGATCCCGTCATCGACTCCTTTTTGTTCTTCATTCGCCTATTTTGAAACCATACCTTTACTTGTTTCTCTGTCAAATTTAATGTATGGGACAAAGCGATCTTTCTCGGCCGGGAAATATAGGGATTATGTGAGAACTGTCTCTCAAGTTCCAGCAACTGATATGATTTAAATTGTGTTCGACCTCTCTTGGAAGGCCGCGCTTTGGTTTCGGAATTACTAGGGTTTGTACTAACAGACAAATTATAGTCTGAAATAAAGGAAATATATGAATAGTGATGTTGTTCTTTTTGGTTTTGACAAAATAACTCACCTAAATTGACCTTGTTGTAGGGGTCACCCTAGAAATAATTACGTTAATATTAATCGCATAGTTTTTAAAAAATAAAAAACTTACTATTTGTTGATGATTGGCATCAAACACGTTCGCGGGAATATATAAACTATTAACTTCACACACTTTTTCCATGTTATATTCGTTGTATGCCAGTGAGGCCTTTACAAAACTAAGCCTCTAACACTAACAGCCGTTCTGTCACTACTGAAGACAATATTGTTCCTGAGCCATATATACATTTCGGAGGTGGGACGTAATAACAGACCAATCGGGTACTACTTTAAGGTACTCAGCCCCTCCCATTAATTTAAAGACTATTTGCTGGGGACAGATAAATAACGGTACATATCCAAGCGGTCATACAATAATAAAGTATTAAAAGATTAGGAAAATTATAGGAAAAAGTAAATATTCGATAAACTACCTGTTTTGTTTTAGGCAATTGTAGGGATTTGTATTTGTCGCTAATACAATATATCACATTACAAAAGGGATTTTTTTTTCTACTGTGATATAAATATAGATGTTAATTATAAACAATTATAGTTACACTCACACACGTACTATATATTTTACAGCCAAATAAGAAACATAAATCATATAGGTTGAATCAAAATTTTTATATTTTATTTAGAATCTTTAAAATGTTTAATCAATAATGTACCTATTAGTCAATATAAATGTATATCTCTTGCAAGGTGACCTGTGCACGTATAAAGTTTAAGGTTTGGTATATTCCACGAATTTCTGTGTTAGTGTTTTATTTTATTAGAAATTAGAAATTATAATATTATAAAATATATGACGAAGATGAGCAGGCGTATAATTATAACATTTTATTATTTTTATAATATTTATTATATTGATTATATTGACAGTATTTTAAAAAATAATGAAAGCCAAATCCTATTAAAAATTGAACTACAGTATTAAAAGTAATTCACAGTAAGGTGCTTGTGACGGTCATTGTTTATTCCTACAATTTTATACAAACTATTTTTACATGAATAGTGATTACTATGTACTTGATTTCAAAATCACAGTTGACGTTAATATATTGTGTTAAACCGAGGTTTGATTTTATATTATACTCTTTTTTTCGACTCACACTAATATCTAATTTATATTAAAGATTATTGTGTTAAACCATATTTACCGACAATAATAAGCAGATCACCGTTTATTTATTTCGGTTATAAACATTTTGGGGAACACAGTATAAGATATCAGTAGAAAACAGCTAAAATTGAGCATAATAATTTGTATATGATCAATAAATATGGCTTTGAAAATTTATTTTTATACTGTCGAAAATCTACCATAATTTGTTACAACCGGTAAAAAACAGGAAAATAAGTAACTAAATAAAAAAATTTAATTAATAAATAAATAACTTAATGTATGAATAAAATATCTAATAACACCTGAAGGATGTCAGAAAACTATTAAAAAACTAGTAATATCAGTAGAAAACAGAAAAACATCTTTACAGTTACCACCAGAAGTTGTACTTTAATTTTGAGCCATTCGCCCATTTCAGAAATTCAGTCGTTCCCCAAAGTACCTCCCAAACTACAGAGTCACAAAGAGACGTTATTAGAAAAACAGTAAAAAAGTCTTTACTGAAGAATAATCCAAGAAACTAAAGAAAACAAATGAAGCTCAGAACTAATAAAACATATAAAACACGAGTATTACATGAAATAAATACAAGAGAGCGTAACATTGAGAATGACATTGCTGTAGAATGGTTTTGTTTAATTACCTTCCAGTCCTATTCTAACACAAGATTCTGCGAAGAACAGGTAGACTATATAATGCACAAATATTAACGAAACTGTTAATATAACATGTTGCAAATTAAAATTTTACATTAGAATAATGTAAACACTTGCATTTGTCTAAATTGTGTGTTCGATCAGGATATTCCGAAGGAAACTGAAATTAAATTTTACTGAAGATGATTTACTTTAATTTACATAACAATATTTGTTAGTTGATTGATTGCAATTACTGTTTTATTTAAAAATTATAGACAATAATAATAAATTAGCCGGCTTGGTCGGCACAGTAGTAGGGGCGACAGGACGTTCTACCTACTATTGCGATAGTCGTGGGTTCGAATCCTGCTATAGCATGGTGGAAAATTTATGTTTGTGATTATTTAATATTAGACAAGATTGCAAAATCCGACAAGGAAAATGATCCCAGTCACACCAGTAACCAGGCTGGAATCATTTCTAAATTGGTCACTTGCCAGTTGGTAGGCTTTATGCCGAGGACAGTGGTTCAGAGCCCACGTTTAACTGTAGGTTCAGACGAGATAAACCCGTAGTTGGTAAAAGGAGGCTTGAAAATATGTATGTATATAAAAAAGAATAAAAAATTATATATAATATTTTTCTTACAATCATGTATAAAGTACTAATTATTCGAAAGTTTTCTACTGGTCGACGTATAAATCTAGATGGTTTGAATATTTTTAAAATATATTACGAGGGTCACTACTTATATTTGGGGAATAGGAAAAAAACAAATAGTTAAGCTGGGAGTATTTTTTTATTGTTTTTAAAGTGCTCGCCACGATGATCGATGCACTCTTGCATAGGCTCAATACATATAGATAAATAATACTCAATAAATCAGCTAATTATATATATAGACAGCATCGAGTCGCTTTTTATCATTATCAGATAGATTGTAGGTACGTTTACTTAGTATTATTTGGGGTACAAACTGCTGTAAAGTTACATTTATTGGGATTTTAGTTCTGTTGACTTAAAAAGTTTGCAACGAAAGTGGCATTCATTCACAAACAACATTCATTCAAAGAACAACGCATTCACCGTAAAATATAGTATCTGTTTACATGTGGTTTACAAGTAGTGTTTAGTGGGTAAACTGACGCAAAATAGAATCTATGGGATGAACATGCATGAAAAGAGAAATTTCCTTAATTTCTGAAAAATATGAGGTACACTATGGAACAGAAGAACCTTGGGATCTTACGCAAATCAGTAAACATGACAATGAGGCACACCAGCAAGCAAGCATAATGTGAAATAGCAACTAATTGGCTGGCTACATAGAGAGAAACAATATTTGACACAAAAACTAGCAACTAGCAAGCGACAGCCTGGGGACCACGAAGCACGGTAGCCGCTCATGATCAGCTGAGAAGTTGGCCTTGATAAAACGAAAACGCAGATCATGAGGTGGGTCAATTTCAATTTTCAAATAATTTTTGTCTGATTTAAATTTTTTAATTTTGCTGGATCATTATTATAACAATGTTTAAAAAAAGTATGTAGGAAATGGCCTCTGTTAAAATGTACAGAAATATATACTACCTCTGAACTTTTGTTCGAACAAAGTATTTTGTCTCAACAAAATGTAATCAGGATAATGACAAACCGGCTATATAGCGTTTTAAAAATAAATTAAATGTCTAGTTCAACGAAATTCTCATCGGTGTTATTTTAGTTTCATTGCGAGGACGCACCGGTAACAAGATGGCCGTGTAAGCGGAAAATATGTCAAAGACCAGTATTCCAAAGCACAAGCGCGCGGACAATCCAAAACGGGCCCAGAAAGAAATAAGGTCGTCGACTATAAGCCAGCTTCGTATCGGGACGCTTTTTGTAATTGACAGGTCGATTATGTAAACAGCTCTATAATATCCGTTCAATAAAATAGTGAATTCACGTTATCTGAATTGATGAAGTTAAAACTTTGGCATGCAAGACAATTATAATTTAAATAAAATAATTAAACTGTTATTAGATGACAAAAAAAATTTTATTATTAAATTAAAAAATAATATTATAATAAATAATTTTCTGTTATATCTAATATAATATATGCATTATGGACTTAAAATTACAATTAATTATACAGTTATAATGGTTTGTGCGTTAAGGTTATATTTTATTATATATCCATTGAATTTTAACCATACCTCCTATGAGTCAAAGTTTCAGGCGCGTTTTATAGGTAGCATTGGATTATACCTAGAGAAACAATATATTTATAACCAACTTGGCAATCGCAGTAGTGAAAGTGGCAAAACTATCGAATTGGCCTTTAAAAAATAACGCATATCATACTGATTGCTCTTGAGCTCAATATCATTAAATATATGGTTTACGACGTCACTATTTCAAATATTGTGCATATAGTTAGTTGTGCGATTATACAATACAAGGAATTAAATATCACTTCTAACATTGAACTTGATTAAAGTATATTATTATGTAAAATGTTCTTTATTGGAAATGCGCTTTAGTCGGTTTTAATATATCATATTTTTAGCAAATGTTGTTATATACCTGTCTGAAAAAACTGGATTTTAAGTGACGTGACGCATGTGCGAAAACGATATCAAGAAGCGTGGTTACGAGTCTTCAAATGTAGTTACATCTTAACTGGAAAATCAACTTTTTGGCAGTCTGGTTCATAGATAGCCCCAGACGTGCTAAGGTGAAATTCAGATCACACCTGTAACGCTGTCAGTCCGGTCAAATACTCAGTGAAAATATGATAAGATTATAATAGAATCCAACGTGATAAACAAGAGAACACACTAGGTAGGGTTTCTTGAAAGATTGAAAAATCGGGTTGAAATAAATATAGCATCTTCAGACAGTCGAAAAATTAAATTTTAAAGCAGGAAAATTTCTTGGAGATATCCAACAGCTAAATAAATTAATCAGTTTTCTAAAAGAAATCAAGGAAATGGTAGCCGAAAATCAAAAGGAACGAAAAAACAACGACGACAAAACAGAAAGCCCGAAAATAAAAATGCTTTAAACAATATAACGCACAGATTGAGAGGAAATAACTGCAAATTAAAAACATATTCATATAAAACCAACTCAAAATTTAACCTATACCATATACCTAAAATCATCTGCGCAGACAAACTATAAGAGATCTATGTAGAAATTGCGAACGCAGCTAACAAAAAAAGGGGAAACATTGGCTGACCATCTAAAAAAACTTTTAAATTTAACCAAACCGATATATAGTGTAACAGTCTTAGATAAGCTATGGTATCTAGTAGACTACATGATAAGTTAACCTATGGAAAATATTTCTGAAACAATACACTGAAATATAGAAATCCATAATCGCAGCCAGAAAGCTTAAAGTGAAACAACTGGAAGTCTGCTCTACAATAAAATATGTTAAAAAAAGTATATTGAATTAAGATGCATTGGGCCCAATTCTTTGCCCACTCTACAAATATGATATACTACAAACCGGAAATGTCACGATTCCTTCATTAGCTGATGATATTGGGGTTCTTGCTGTCGGAGGCAATAACTAAGAATGTGTACAAAAATTACCATAACCAAGCCTCAATACAAAATTATTGGACAAGAGTTCAAAAAATAAAAATTAATGTATGTAAATCTGCGCATTAATTGTGCACGTATAATCAGACCACACAAGCATCCATTTCAATAAATAATAAAATTATTCCACATTGCACTAAGTCTAACTATCTCGGAATGAATCCTGCCGCATACAAAAGCTTCGCTAGAGGGAACATATAAATAGGAATAGGCAAGAAGTGGAGATAAAATATAAGAAAATGTTTTAGTTAATTCTAATAAAATCACCATTATCAGTATATAACAAATTGCTATTGTACAAGCAATTATTAGGGTATTCCGCGTAAACTAATATAACTACAATACAACTTTTCTAGATCAACCTCCTGAAAATCTGTCCATGCTATCACACGGGAAATCAAAATAATTATGAGACATGACGACAGCCTCTATACTCTTATCAATATCGAAATAGTCCAACTCTAAGATAACATGAAGATAATGACTCAAATGAATCAAAAAAAATCTTGTGTTGTGCAATTAATAAAAATATACCAGTGTTGATACATAAACATTGTTACATTAGAGACCAGGATAGGGCCGAAGAATCTTCCACGAAGTTATAGTAAAAATATGTAAGCTAGTTGGCAAGGATATGAAACAATTTAATAAATTAATAAAAAAACAATGTTAAAAAGGCAGGGTCTACTAGACATCAAAAGTACATAATATTGTTTTTTAAGTTCGATGGCGCACACAAAACAGTGGGCTTAAAGTTTCTTTTCTGTTAATTTATGATAGGATATTAAAGTGTATTTTATATTTTGTAGTACTATTTATTGATCCTATATAGAGAGGAAATTCGGTGAACGCTTGAATTTTATTTTATCTGATTTACACTAAAAAAAAGGATATTTGGGCGTTCTACATACATCATTATTATGTATACACTTAGCATCCCTACACATAAAACAGCTAATGCACGTTATCAAAATGTATAATGCAACGTAACCGCATCAAATTTACTTTTTTCTTTATACTGACTTTATATGATATAACGAAACAACAATAACATTATAAAATACAATTTATTTCAACATTATAGTATATCTAATGCACTTATTATTTTAAGACTTCAGGTACAATTAATTAAACAGCCACATTAGTTGGTAGGTTGTTTTATGATATTAACTTCTTTCCATATCACGTTTATACATATGTTACTTTATGTAGTGATAACTGCTGGTACGTAATCTACCTAATTAACAATTGTATATTCAACTAATACATTTTAAATTCACTAGAGAGCATATATATATATTATTACGTTTAGTTCTTGTTATTTTCGTTCATGCGTTTCCTTATGAAGTAATTTTTTTATATCTATGAATTTTTCCTCAGTTTCTCCTGTTACTGCCTCTATGCATTTTAATTTAAAATTTTATAATATTATACGAGACTTGTTCAAGATTTTCTACCGTTATCCTATATTAATTATATACTCATCTTTAATTGTTTCAGCTCTTACAACTTTGTGTTGGTAATTGTCATATTGAGCCATAAGCCCATAATAAAAGTTTCATTCAGTCTATCTCACTATCAAAATCACTATGATACCAGATTTTTAAATTCTAATCTATTGAAATCTTGTTAACGATTCCACGACCTGCTAATTTCTATTTATGCCTGCCTGATGGAGTTTCTCCGAAGCGATGTTGTTACTGTAGACTTGTTTCTACTCTCATTTCAGCTCTTAGTTCCACAATTTTAATATAGTATTGCTTTTAATATACCTTATAACACGCCATAAACATCTTAGTCTAAAATGCCTTATAGATTTCTGCTGTTAAAATTTTATTATATAATAAACAATATTTACTCCTCAAACTTTGGTAAACATAAAATTAATCTAAAAATTACGTATTATCCACAACTCTCGCAAACAACAATGCATAGCTGTAAAATTTGTCAGCCTGTCAGAGTAAAAGCGCATGAGTAGCTCTGGCATCTCCGTACACACGCCAATTCGCTTTTTTGTCATTTGTGGCTTACGAACAATGATGTATTTACCGAATATGTTACTATTTCAAAAGTTGTGTCATTCATGAAAACAACTAATTAATGCTATACTTGATATAGGAAAGCGCTTTGATCGGTTTTGAATATATTATATTATTAGCTATTATTTTTAGATAATTGTTTCAAAAACTGCATCTTAAGAGACTTAACGAAAGTGATGATAAATATTGTGATTACGAGAGTGTAACTTTTTTAAAAAACAGTTACCGCTGTACGACAAAAAGGCGTATTTTATATATTTTATCAATATTTTTTAAGAAATAATAGTGCTGACGACGTGTGTTAAAACAAGTGACAAAGTGTTAAAACTTAATATTAACTATATATTTGATATTAAATCAGTACAATATACAGAGGGATTTAGTTATCGTGTTACAATTACAAAAAGAAAACAACTATTTGTTATACAAAATTTTAACTATATACAAATATGTTACAAAATCCTAAAATAAGAGAAAAGTACCTCTGTAGAACTTTTAGAACTTTTTGCATCTTAAGAGACTTAACGAAAGTGATGACAAATATTGTGATCAGGAGAGTGTAACTTTTTTCAAAAACAGTTATCGCTGTACAAAAGGCAGGTACATAAAAATATTCTCGCAATGTTATTGCTTTTAAGTTCGACAATTGATACAAAACAATGGTTTTAGAATTTCGATAAATTTTATATATAGTATTAATATTTTTTAAGAAATAATAATTCTGACGGCGGGTTAATAAGTACAAAGTGTTAAAACTTAATATTAACTATATATTTAATATGAAATCAATACAATATACAGAGGGATTTAGTTATCGTTTTACAATTACAAAAAGAAAACAACTATTTGTTATACAAAATTTTAACTATATACAAATATGTTACAAAGTCCTAAAATAAGAGAAAAGTACCTCTGTAGAACTTTTAGAAGATCTTGCAATGTACAAAATGTATTTTTAATCACATACTTAATAGTTACAATATCATTCAAATTGACAGTAGATTATATAATTGAACATTTGTGTAAACCTTAAATATTAATTTACATATCTTACACAGGGAATCTCTAGATATACAAATATTAAAATTAGACATATACAACAGGAATTTCGGTGGGTATGTTACCTGAAAAAAAATTTTCAGTGGAGCTAATTGGATATTGTTGTGGCTGTTGCGTCGTTTCAGATCCATAATACGTTATATTATCTGTTGTACTCATTAATTTATTATCTGGTTTGTATAGGTTTTGATGGTTAAATGCTGGATATGGGATGTTTGGCAATGTGTGATTGGCAGACTGGTAGAGTGGTGGTTCAGGGTAATCCATTCCATAACTATTCCATTGAGAGGCACCATGGCTACCGCAAGTTAACGGATCAGCATTCATTGGCATCATAGGTGGGTTCTGGAAGCCATTCACGGAAGTAGCATTCAATTGCTGTTCATCGCTCATAGGCACCATAGGTTGATTAAGCAAACTGTTCACGGGGCCAGCACTCAATTGTGCATAGTTCACTGGAATCCTATGTTGATTAAGTACACTGTTCACAGGGCCAGCATTCAATTGCTGTTCATCGCTCATAGGCACCATAGGTTGATTAAGCAAACTGTTCACGGGGCCAGCACTCAATTGTGCATAGTTCACTGGAATCCTATGTTGATTAAGTACACTGTTCACGGGGCCAGCATTCAATTGCTGTTCATCGCTCATAGGCACCATAGGTTGATTAAGCAAACTGTTCACGGGACCAGCACTCAATTGTGCATAGGTCACTGGAATCATTTGTTGATTAAGTACACTGTTCACGGGGCCAGCATTAAATTGCTGTTCATTGCTCATAGGCACCATAGATTGATTAAGCAAACTGTTCACGGGGCCAGCATTCAATTGCTGTTCATCGCTTATAGGCACCATAGGTTGATTAAGCAAACTGTTCACGGGGCAAGCATTCAAGTGTGCATAGCCCACTGGACTCACAGTTTGATTAAGCAGGCTATTCACTGGAGCACTTTCATACACCCCGTACTCGAAATCTTCACTGGCACTGGACTGTCCTATAGAGGCACTACTTGCATTAGAGGCTGCCCTATTATTTTCTTGCATGGATCCCGTCATCGACTCCTTTTTGTTCTTCATTCGCCTATTTTGAAACCATACCTTTACTTGTTTCTCTGTCAAACTTAATGTATGGGACAAAGCGATCTTTCTCGGCCGGGAAATATAGGGATTACGTGAGAACTCTCTCTCAAGTTCCAGCAACTGATATGATTTAAATTGTGTTCGACCTCTCTTGGAAGGCCGCGCTTTGGTTTCGGAATTACTAGGGTTTTTACTACTACACAAATTAAAGTCTGAAATAAAGGAAATATATGAATAGTGATGTTGTTCTTTTTGGTTTTGACAAAATAACTCACCTAAATTGACCTTGTTATAGGGGTCACCCTAGAAATAATTACGTTAATATTAATCGCATAGTTTTTAAAAAATAAAAAAACTTACTATTTGTTGATGATTGGCATCAAACACGTTCGCGGGAATATATAAACTATTAACTTCACACACTTTTTCCATGTTATATTCGTTGTATGCCAGTGAGGCCTTTACAAAACTAAGCCACTAACACTAACGGCCGTTCTGTCACTACTGAAGACAATATTGTTCCTGAGCGATATATACATTTCGGAGGTGGGACGTATTAACAGACCAATCGGGTACTACTTTAAGGTACTCAGGCCCCTCCCATTAATTTAAAGACTATTTGCTGGGGACAGATAAATAACGGTACATATCCAAGCGGTCATACAATAATAAAGTATTAAAAGATTAGGAAAATTATAGGAAAAAGTAAATATTCGATAAACTACCTGTTTTGTTTTAGGCAATTGTAGGGATTTGTATTTGTCGCTAATACAATATATCACATTACAAAAGGGATTTTTTTTGTACTGTGATATAAATATAGATGTTAATTATAAACAATTATAGTTACACTCACACACGTACTATATATTTTACAGCCAAATAAGAAACATAAATCATATAGGTTGAATCAATATTTTTATATTTTATTTAGAATCTTTAAAATGTTTAATCAATAATGTACCTATTAGTCAATATAAATGTATATCTCTTGCAAGGTGACCTGTGCACGTATAAAGTTTAAGGTTTGGTATATTCCACGAATTTCTGTATTAGTGTTTTATTTTATTAGAAATTAGAAATTATATTATTATAAAATATATGACGAAGATGAGCAGGCGTATAATTATAACATTTTATTATTTTTATAATATTTATTATATTGATTATATTGACAGTATTTTAAAAAATAATGAAAGCCAAATCCTATTAAAAATTGAACTACAGTATTAAAAGTAATTCACAGTAAGGTGCTTGTGACGGTCATTGTTTATTCCTACAATTTTATACAAACTATTTTTACATGAATAGTGATTACTATGTACTTGATTTCAAAATCACAGTTGACGTTAATATATTGTGTTAAACCGAGATTTGATTTTATATTATACTCTTTTTTTCGACTCACACTAATATCTAATTTATATTAAAGATTATTGTGTTAAACCATATTTACCGACAATAATAAGCAGATCACCGTTTATTTATTTCGGTTATAAACATTTTGGGGAACACAGTATAAGATATCAGTAGAAAACAGCTAAAATTGAGCATAATAATTTGTATATGATCAATAAATATGGCTTTGAAAATTTATTTTTATACTGTCGAAAATCTACCATAATTTGTTACAACCGGTAAAAAACAGGAAAATAAGTAACTAAATAAAAAAATTTAATTAATAAATAAATAACTTAATGTATGAATAAAATATCTAATAACGCCTGAAGGATGTCAGAAGACTTTTAAAAAACTAGTAATATCAGTAGAAAACAGAAAAACATCTTTACAGTTACCACCAGAAGTTGTACTTTAATTTTGAGCCATTCGCCCATTTCAGAAATTCAGTCGTTCCCCAAAGTACCTCCCAAACTACAGAGTCACAAAGAGACGTTATTAGAAAAACAGTAAAAAAGTCTTTACTGAAGAATAATCCAAGAAACTAAAGAAAACAAATGAAGCTCAGAACTAATAAAACATATAAAACACGAGTATTACATGAAATAAATACAAGAGAGCGTAACATTGAGAATGACATTGCTGTAGAATGGTTTTGTTTAATTACCTTCCAGTCCTATTCTAACACAAGATTCAGCGAAGAACAGGTAGACTATATAATGCACAAATATTAACGAAACTGTTAATATAACATGTTGCATTTGTCTAAATTGTGTGTTCGATCAAGATATTCCGAAGGAAACTGAAATTAAATTTTACTGAAGGTGATTTACTTTAATATACATAATAATATTTGTTAGTTGATTGATTGCAATTACTGTTTTATTTAAAAATTATCGACAATAATAATTAATGCGATTAAAATTAATTTTTTATTTGTAGCAATAGGTTTTATTTATGTAGTGTGTATTATATTTATTTATGAACGAAAAATATTACGATAATTTGCTTTAAAAATTTGTAACAAATAAATAAATTAGCCGGCTTGTTTGGCGCAGTAGTAGAGGCTACAGGACGGTCCACCTACTATTGCGATAGTGGCGGGTTCGAATTCTGCAGTAGCATGGTCGAAAATTTATGTTTGTGATTATTTAATATTAGACAAGATTGCAAAATCCGACAAGGAACATGATTCCAGTCACGCCACTGACCAGTCTGGGTAAGACCGGATGT
Organism: Rhynchophorus ferrugineus; assembly: GCF_030347505.1. Lineage (NCBI taxonomy): Eukaryota > Metazoa > Arthropoda > Insecta > Coleoptera > Curculionidae > Rhynchophorus > Rhynchophorus ferrugineus. The sequence goes on along the minus strand of NW_027472580.1, from coordinate 78,504,481 downwards.
CTTCTGGGATCATTTCTAAGTTGGTCACTCGCCACTTGGTAGTTTTTATGCCGAGGACCGTGGTTCAGGCCCCACGTTAAACGGTAGGTCCAGTCCAGATAAACCCCTAGTTGGCAAAAGGCGACTTTAATATAAATATGTTAGAGCCGATGTGTGAGAGCTCACATTGTCATGATGAAGAACAACCCGGCGTCTCTTGTTTGTTCTCCTTACTTCATCGAACACTTGTGACAAACAAATAGTTATGTACCAATCAGAATTGACTGTTCTACGATTCTCTAGAGGCACTGTTGTAATATGACCAGTTTTCTCGAAGAAACACCATTTTCTTTGAAGTGCTTCGTTCGCGAACAATTTTTGTTGAATTTGGTTCATCTTGGAACACCCATACAGTCGACTGCTGCTTACTTTCGGGCTCATACGAATATACGCATGATTCGTCACCTGTCGCGATTTTATAAACGTTTTTCGAAACACCGCGATTGAACTTCTTAAGTATTTCTTTGCACCAATCGAAACAACTCCTTTTTTGAGCGATTGTCAAATTTTACCTCATTTCACCTGGGTGCCTCAATTTCACAATAGGTAACCTGGCGATCTAGTTTAGTCATTTCGCACAGCGCATCGATGTTTTCTGGCACAACAGCCAATTTTGGACGACCTTCAGGAAACTCGTTTGACACCGAACTGCGACGAGGATTGAATTAACTAAACCAGCAGGGTGGTTTTTTGTTGTGATAATCAAAGTCGAAAATCGTAAAAAATCTTCGCACGAAAATGTTCACGATTCAATTCCTCTTTTTGCCGAGACGAAATCTTCAACTAAATATAAAATAAACAAATAGCGTCCGTGCGAAAAAATGTTCTGAGAGTACGTATATCATCAAAAATGTCAAACTTTATAATGGATACACGATGTCAGATGGTCTCATATGACAACAGTGTTGCCATTTTCCGAAATATAAATAGTGACCTTCCTGTCATAAGACACCTTCCATTATAGAAACAAATTGATTTTATAAGAAAAAACAAATCGGATCTCGGCAAGGGTTATTACATCACTGAGTTACAAGTGCTGGTAAAAATAGGCGCGGGCGGCGGAGGATAGACCATTCAGCTCTAATATTCCGAAGCGAAGTGCCCTAATGATGGGTACAGATCCGAGCAATCGGGGCGAATTTCGTGAAAAAACTGAAAATGCACATGAGAAGAATTGAATCCGGCAAACATTTGTGAGGAACAGGTTTCAAGATTGGTTCAAAGTCGTAGAGCGCATGCAACAATCTAATAAATTCCAGAGAACATTTTGATTTCGAGAAAATAACCCTGTTTTCCTTGTCATTTTATTATTAATATAAAGATGGTTTTGGATGATAAATATATGTTTGATATATATTAATGATTGATAATAAAACATATAATCATATAAAAACCTCATAAAAAACAACGAAAAATTAAAATATTTATATTTTACTTGCAGGAACCTTCTTATGATTTCTGAAATAATATTTAACTTTAATTACTCTTTTATGTAAATGGTATTAAAAAAAAGGCATAAAAATTATGATTACTTTTTGTTGTTTTTCATTTAATGGAATTACATTTATTGATATTCTCCATAGTACAAAATTTGTCAAATAATATGGAAAAAATATTTCACAACTGATGACAGAAAAGATGCTCAATAATAATCTCACATAAAATAATTATTAACAACATAAAAATATTAAGTTTGCCAAGAGTTGTTGGAATATTATTTTTCGATACATTATTGTACAGAGCATATATGAAAGTTGTGCTAATACTAGAACTAACAATTGAAAAAATACAATAATGTCATATTACTACCAATTTTATTTAATTCATAGAAAAAGGCAAACATTTTAAAATGTGACGAATACATCAACATGTAAAAATGACCACCTATTAATCGCACTGTACTTAACAATCGCCATTTAGCTTCTTTCCAAAAAGGCTACCATATCTTCGACCTAAAATATAAAGTGAAACTTATTAAACTCAGTAGTTTTAGAAAGAGTCACTTACCTTAGTAAAAGAGTACTTACTACTAAAGTAAAGAGTACTTACTTGTTCTTAAGACAGCAGATATCACTGCAGTTTTAAGATGTTACTCCTTCCCTTTTTCCAAGATAAGTCTCATATGTGCTTATTAGCTGTGGCTAACTGTGGCTCTTCCATCCAAATCATATTGCACTTGCCAGCTTTTATTTTTTCATTCTACTTAGCCGTTGTGTCTGAAATAATTTAAACACAGTTAACAAATATTTCACCTTAAAAATAGTAATAAAATTTCTAGAATATAATCATATACCATGCAGTAAATATAAATTCATACCCATTTATATAGCTCTAGTCTCTATCATTGAAGGATGAATTACATGACGAGTTCATTTATACATTTTATGCCACCAAATAAAGTTAATATTCTTATAACCTTATAACCTTAACAATAAAACCTTATATTATGTCTACATCGTAGTGAAATTACCACATATATATTCTTTTCTCTTGTGACTGAATATATCTTCTGATTATTTTGGATTACTTTAAAATCTTTACAGAATTGCAAATGTTTGAAATATCTTCAGGAATCTATAATTGGAACACTAAAGTTGTATGAACATAATAGTTTTATGACCTATTCTTGCTATAATCTTTAAACCAGTCAAATTTCAATATCAATCGTATTTTCTTCGTTATCATAACTTTGTTTACGTTACCAGCCATACTTACAGTAATTTCATACTCTTTTAAAAACCCTTAGACGGTATATTTCATTTTAGCCATAAACATTAGTTTTTAAGAAAAGAATTCTACACGTATCGTCGAAAAATGTTTGACAAACCATTTTATTTTGGCATGCAGTAAAGTAAAAAGTAAAGTAAAAAGTATTGTAAAAAGGACCCCGAACGTTGACTTCGTTCAAGTCTGTACTCACCATAAGATACATCTACGAGCGAAGAGCAAAGTAAACGGCTGCATTTCTCACGATACCCATAATTAGCGTCTTGTGATTTGGGGATGTGCAGTTTTGATTGATGATTATATATGACTCGATAAAATATGCTATTTCGTACTGCATTAGCATAGCATGTCTCTAGAAACAATTAAAGAAAAAGGATTCTCTCATTTGACTAATCAATTAATAATTTTATAGAAAGTTTTGTAAAGCAATAACAATAAAAATTGATAATTTTGACAACATTTTATCAAAAGTTGTCAGGATGATGTTAAAAAAACCTAGGGCTTTTTGCATAACTACAAAGATTTGGCAGAAACTATAACTAACACTGGTTATCTGGAACTTACAAGTCTATTTTCTGTAACAGATATGTATATTGCAATACCTACAATCGGCGAGCTCAAAATAGATGAAAGTCACATTGACCGGTATATTGGAAAATGGTTGAGAGAAATTCAGATACAAGCGCATATATGATCCAAACTATTCGAGTGATGAATACACGAAACATAACCTAAAACACAAAATGATTTTGAATGGCCATAAATTGAAATTAAATGAAATAGCAGTAAAGATATCAACTGAAAGTGTTCATTATATCATTCCCGAATATTTGGGTATGAGAAACCTTTATACAAGAGGGTGCTGCGCGAGCACTCATTTGACCAAAGACAAGTCAGTGAAAACGATGGCAAAAATCCACGAATTGGGCTGAGAACTACTTCCTTATCCACCATATTCTCCAGATTTGGCCCCCAGCGACTATTTCCTGTTCTCAGATCTCAAAAGAATGGTCTCTGAGGAGAAAAAAAAAGTTCGTCGAATGAAAAGGTGATTATTGAAACTGAGGCCTATTTTGAAGCAAAGGACAAATTTTACTACAAAAATGGTATCGAAAAGTTGGAGGGTCGCTATAATCAGTGTATCACCCTTGAAGGGAAAAAAATGTGTTTTACTATGGTAGTCCAGAGACTTTTCAATTGATCTGTTAGATAGGCTTAGCACAATATTGATTTAGAAATTATTTTCTTATTACTGTTCTGTTACAGCAAAACGAGCACATGATTAATAATCAGCATGTATTTCCAAAACTAAAATAAAATTAAACCGCTTAAGCTACAGTTTAAAGTAATACTTATCTATATGAACATTTACAATTTTAAACGGTCTGCTGATATGTCTTTTTCTGAAGTATTAGTACTTTTTGATATGATGATTACGTAATCGATCACCATATTGAATTACGTCTGATAGTTTCAGAGTTTTAGGCTATCGAATATTTACATATCCACTACTGTCCACTGCGTTTTACCTTATACGAAAATTCACATGACGAAAATTACGAACGTCATTCCAATACACACGCATATGCAATACGCTATACAAATTATTGTGATTCTTGATTTTACTATATGGTTTCAAAGACTGTATATATCATTCGACCTCTTCGTGAGTTATTTTTACCCGATTTAAATCCTATATTACCCAAGAATATAAGAGAGCATGCTCTACATGCTCCAACGATTTGAATATCTCTAAGCTCTCTCTGGATACTTTTCAGATTAAGAGTTTCTTCTGAAATAATTGTATTAATTTAAGTTTATTTTGATTTACTCACTAATGAAAATCATTGACCACGCAGTTTTTGCTTCACGGATGAGAACAAAGAAAGTCATTGGGTGCCAAATCAGGGCTGTACGGCGAATGACCCATCAGTTCGATGTTTTGAGTGCTCAAATACTCTCTTGTCTGAGCCGATGTCTGAGAGCTCGCATTGTCATGGTGAACAACAATGTTGTTTTCCTAATTTTCTTATTTCACAGAAGACTTCTGGTAAACAAATGGTTGTGTACCAATCAGAATTTACTGTTCTACGATCCTTTAGAGGCCCTGTTGCAACATGATCAGTTTTCCCGAATAGTAGTAATAAATACTACTTTTAATTGTAAAATATCTCTAAAATATTTGTAATACTTTAACATTTTAGTACAGTGTTCAATTATTTTTTAGTAGAGGTATTGTATATTTAAATTTGATTGCCTTGAAGTGTTCCTAATATAGTTGTGCCTAACAGATCCCATAAATTTGATGGCACTAAACTAATATGGGAGCGCGTTATAGAAGAATTATAGATATTTTAATTTTGCCTAGAATAGAGTTCATAGTTGTTTTTTTTTTGCTTTTTGTTAATATAATAATAAATGTGATGTGACTCAGGCGAAATGGCAGACCAATCAAAGCAAGCTATTTTACTTACGGGTTTCTACATAACTATTTTAAACTAACCAATCAAATTCACGTTGTCAGCGCCGCCAATGATTGAACTAAGCAAAACTTTGCCCCACTACTTACCATTGGAGTTGCACACCCCTGTTTATCATACTTAATATTTTGAAGAGTTTTGCAGATATTTGACAACCGGACGACATTTGGCAGGTGGACTCGGTTAGAAATCCGAACTTATCAGATTATATTCTATCCCCTTTCAAATAGTATAAAATAAGAAGTTCAAATAGTATAAAATACTGTCTGACTCTAAAACTAATTTACATTTTGCTACAGGCACATATTGGTGGCTTGAGATCACTGTTACGCTGAATAGGCTATACATATGTTGGAGATATAAAACTATTGGTTGTTTAATTTTGTGGTTTCTCGAAGATATTTTCGAAACGTTTTAAGACCCTCTAGTTGTCAGACTAACGTCGAGAAGCGATCTTTCGAAATCAGGCAGTCGCCTACTCCCTGAAATTTTACGTCGCCCAGTGTGAATAGACTATCAATTTTGCAAAGTTTCTGTGTGATAGCTGTTTCATAAATTTCCCCAAACCTAGATTTATTACTACTATTCCTTATTGAAAACTTCTCCGCAAACGTCTAGTCTGAGACAAAAAAAATATTTTGTTCTAGAAGATAATAAATTAAAGCGAAAGATTGCAGATATATTGTACTTCGTGCTAAAAATAGGAACGGTTAATAACAGCTTGGGTTTGATGAAGTCCATAAAATACATTGAAGAAGAAATTGACAAATGATGGAATTGTGAACAACTAGATAAATTGAAAATTAACATCTTAGTTATTCACTTTAATGAATTTTTCTGAGTATGGGATTTTGAAGAACTAATTAGTTACTAAGTATCTATTCAAATAAATAAATTAAAAAATATTTCTATAGAGTTAAATAAAATTCGCGTTTTCCGATATGAACTAAAATTGAATGAAATTTATTTCATATAATAAATGCCCGATTCCTCAAGCAGAATCCGCAAAATACCTTGGAATCTATCTTGACGGTACATTAAATTGGAAGCATCACGTTAAACAAAAAGCAAAACACATTCGAACCAAAATAAAACAACTATACTCGTTAGTCGGAAGATACTCTCAACTTGATCTAAAATCAAAGAGGTTGATCTATAATACAATTATAAAGCCAATTTGGATCTCAATCAAATCAAATAAATTTGCGAAGTTGTGCAGGATTACGCCTTGAAACACGAAAGAAGATTACTAAATCATTCTAACGTGGAAGCAATACAACTGCTGGACAGCGCATAGGATGTCAGGAGATTAAACGAACAAAACCATACGAACTTGTGTGAACATTTAGTGTGTATAATTAGTGTAAACTATAGCTATAAGTTAATAATTAATAAATAATTATAATTTTGTAATTGAGGAATACATACTGATGTATTTTCTCGTACTCGTCTTGCTTGTTAATTAATCCAAGCACATAGGAAAAGTAGTAATAAATTAATTGTAATAATAATAACTAAGATTGTACTAAGCGTATCTAATAAAGATGTTATAAAAAAATATATAATAAATGATACAGGAATGCTTTTTTTGTATGAACAAAATGTCAAACGACTCTATCGTACAGGAACGCATAGTTCGTTAATTAAACTTAATCAATTAAACGCTGGCTTTTCTTGAATATATTTTTTAGTAAAAGACAATTCTGCACAGTAATTCACACTATTAAATGTAAATACTCAATTAAAGAAAAACACATTTTAAATATAAATATTTCTACCGTTGAATCAATTTAGAAGTAATCTCAGAGCTATAGCAAAATAATATAAATTTATTATGTGTATGTTCTATTTTGTAATGCTATTTAATGATTCTTCGCAGGTAGGAAATTATATAATATATAAATGACGTTGTTGTACGATTTTTATTAAAAATAATTTTTGGCGTTTTTATAAAAAGTTAAAAATATAATCTTGAATTCACCGAATTACAACCGCCCACATATGAAGCGGGTGATAAATCAAGATCAGCTTGATGTTAGCTCTATTTAAAATTAAATATATGAAATGCATAAAAATAGTGAATAGTTTTACAATACAAACATAATTTAATACAATAATTTCAAAGGAAACTGTTAGTCTGAAAAGTATCAAAGAAGTCAAATAAAACTACCAAATATTACTTTTAACTTAACAAACCTTTTATTCGCATATAATAAAATAAACAAGAATTTACTATTTTAATTTATGTATTTAGATATACTAAAGGGAATACCATATAACCAACGGTCTCTCATGGCAAGATGATAATAAAGATAATGTTATGACAACAAAAGGTGAAGGACAAAGTAAATATTGAAATAAGAATTTATTAGGTTTTATTAGATTTTGTTGGACGTAATATTTATTAAAATTTTATTGCAGATATACAGCACCTCGTGCTGGAAGGAGGAATAGTCAATAACATCTTCGGTTTGAATGAACTCAATAAGACACATTGAAGAAGAAATTGAAAAGTTATGAACAGACGTTATATAGATAGGAAATTAACAGCTTACTTATTCACTTCAATGAAACTTTATGAATATGACATGATTGAATGCCGTTAATTTCTAAGACAGGATGATAAAAATGTAGACAAGTAAAGTTAACAATATAATTAGTATATGATAACTGCAAAAAATCTTATTGTAGAGTGTAATAGATTTATATAATCAACCGAATTTTACCAGGAAACACGTTTCGAAAGTACATAAGAATTATGCGTAATAGATAAATATGCTCTCTAGATTTACTATAATGTTAAAATTATATTTGATGAGGGTATTTTTGTTTTGTAATTTTATTTAGATTAGAATTTTGTTGTATGTCAAAGCCGAACTGACCTACAACTTAGAGTTGATACGGTAACATTGCGACGTTTTGACAAATTTAGATGACATGTGTACAAAATAATTTTGGATAGACTATATAATACGAGGGTCACTATTTATATTTCGGGAAAGGGAAAAAAACAAATAGTTTAGCTGCGAATATATTTTTATTGCTTTTCAAAGTACTTGCCACGATGATCGATACACTTTTGCATACGCTTAAACCAATTTTCAAAGAATTTGTTCCATTCCGAATGAGGTGTCTTCAAAACATGATTCAATAGCTTCTCCAGGTGATGAAAATCTTTGACCACGCAGTTAATTATTCACGGTTGAGAACAGAAAAAAGTCATTGGGTGCCAAATCAGGGCTGTACGGCAGATGGCCAATCAATTTGATGTTTTGAGTGCACAAATAGTCTCTAGTTTGAACCGATGTGTGAGAGCTCGCATTATCATGTTGAGGAACAATCCAGCATCTCTTGTTTGTTCTTCTTATTCCACCGAAGACTTCTGACTAACAAATCATAGTATTATTTAATGTTATTGGTGCTTGTATGGCTTGTTTTTAGGTGAACTGCATATGTACAGATTTACTTTCATTAACCATTATTTTCCAAGCTTGTGTCCAATTATATATGTTGCCACTTGCCTTTTTGTGAGGCTTTTTCACTATTGTCTCCGACAGCTATAATCGTAGTATCATCAGCAAATGTAGCCATCGTAATATTTTCCATTTGTCTTATATCACAAGTGTAGAGTAGATAAAGCATTGGTCCCAGTACACTCCCTTGTGGTACACCTGCTTTAGCTTCTTTTATAGTAGAGTAATTTACTTCTTGTTTGACTCTAAACATTCTCGTTGTAATGTATGATTTTAATAGTTCGGTGTGCTGTTTTGGTAACATTTTCTGTAGTTTATGAACAAGGCCTTCATGCCAAACTATCGAAGGCTTGTGCCAAATCTAAGAATATATCTGAGCATACTGTTTACTTTCGTGGGCTTTTTCAATAACATCTGTTATTCTGTGAACCTGATCAATTATTGAGTGTTTGTTGATAAACTCAAACTGGTGTGTAGGTATTAAGTTTCTTCTCTCTATGATCGGTTTTATTCTTTTCAACAGGAGTTTTTTAAAAACCTTAGATATTACTGGCAGCAGTGATATAGGTCTATAGACTTTTATTTCGTTTGGTGACTTCAGGTTTTGGGATCATTATAATCTCCGCTATTTTCCAAATATCTGGGACATGTTGCGTTGCGGCGAATTGATAAAGACTTAATTATATCTTGATGGATGCCCTATTCCTTAAGTAGAATCAGCTAGTTAAATACCTTAGAATATATCTCGATGGTAGGTTGAATTGGAAACATGTTAGACAAAAAGTAGTACAAATTAGACTCAAAGTTAAGCAACTACACTGATTAGCCTTAATATACTCTCAACTTGATCTGAAATCAAAGAGATTGGTTTATCAGTCGATCATAAAACCTATTTGGAAGCCTATGGGGTTGTACTACAACATCAAACTTTTATAAATGTTCTGTTGATTAATTATCAACACTTATCGCTAGGCTAACCAACGAAGAGCTGCACGATGATCTCGGAATCAAATGGATACACGAAGTGATCCAAGATATAGACCTAAAAGATGAAACAAGTTTGCTAAATCACAGCAACTTGGAAGCGATACAGCTACTGGACAACACGCAGGAAATGAGAAGATAGAAACGAACCAAACCATACGAACTAGTTTAGTGTATAGATATATTTTTAATTTTATCTTAGGTAGATTAGTTTTACTCTAATTTTTATTGTAATAAATACTGATGTATTAATCCCGTATTTGCTTGTGTATTAATGTAAGTACAACAGAACAGTAGTAGTAAATGAATTTGTGAATTAAGATTGTACTAAGCATATCGAAAGTAAGATGTAATTAATAAAAAAAAGCAATGTGTTTTGTTCGAATTTCGAATTAATCTTTCGAATTTTGTTTTTGATTTTCTCGAAGATATTTCCGAATTATTTTAGGACCTCCAGTCGTCAGTCTAGCGTCGAGAAGCGTTCTCTAAGTCAGACAGTCGCCTTCTCGCTGAAATTGTACGTCGCCTAGTGTGAATAGACACCAATTTTGCAATATTTCTGTGTGTATGCTGTTTCAAAAAAGTCGCCAAATTTTTAGTTTTATTGCTGCTATTCATTATTGATAGCTTCTCAGCAACCGTCTGGTTTGAAACTAAAAAAATATACTAGAAATTTTATACTAGAAAATAATGGAAATAAGAGAATTTGGTGATGTAATAATTAAATATCTAGACAAATAAATTAATTAAAAAATATTTCTATGGAACTGAACAAAATTCGTGTTATGCGATATAAACTGGATTTGGAAGAATATTGTGAATGTAATTGATATATTTATATAATTACCGAAAGATTTACCGAAATTGGCGTTAAATGACAAAAAAAAGCTTTCCTTAATTTTTATAAAGAGCTGTTTTGATTAAATTTTCTATATTGATTACAGAAACAACATTTGCAAACACACTATGTGAAAGTCTATTTTAAATGAACACCTAACTTCTAAATCAAACTTATTATATCTCGCTTTTATAGTGTATTCAAAAAAACATTGAAACCACGTCATCTGAATTAACGTCGCAATGTTGCCATATCAACCCTGAGTTTACGTATATTTTGAATTTGACACAAAAAAATTCTAATCTAAATAAAATAATGGAACGAAAATGTTATCTAATATAATTTATTTTACATTATAGTACATCTTGTACATATATTATCGAAAAACTTAAAAATACAATTACTTATACAGGAACAATAATTTATAGGTTAGAGTTGTTTTATTAAATTAACTTTTTTTCACACTAGTATACGTAAAGTTCTAGGCGTTTTGTTTATTTAGTGATATCTGAGCTATTTTATATTATATCTATCTATCTATTTTATATCTGAGCAATGTATTTTACTTTCAGTAGAGACCATATTTACCTTTTATTCTTAGTTCTTGTCTCTTTCGATAAAGTGATTCCTTGTAAAGTCATTTTGATATTACTCTATTTCTTCTTGGTTCGTTCAGTTACTACCTGTATACATCTTTCTTGATAAAACTAGATTTAATCACTGCATCCCTCTTATTACATTTGCCATATCTGTAAAGCAGTTAGCATTATTTCTCTAATTATATATTTTAAACACATGCACATAAAGCTGTCACACTCTATAAAACAATTAAAGCTAATATATATCATTATTTACTGACCTTTAGTTGTTTCTTCATTCATCACCTTGTCTTGGTAATTATCAGCATTTAATCATAAACCAACATTCATAATATTTTATTCAATCACTGTCACTTTCAGAATAAGTACTCAAGTGAATAAATAGCTGTTTATTTCCAACCTAGCAAAAACTTGCTCATGAATCCACCCTTTGACAATTTCTTCTTCAACATGTCTGATCAAGCTCATTCAAATAGAAAATGTTATCCTCGACAATGCTTCCTTCCATAATTCCAGACAGTTCTGGTTTGAATATCCTTCTCGACCTAAATGTCGATTATAATGATTCTTTGCAATATCCATATCAACTCAATTGTATGTATGCAGTGATAGGGACAAAGACGAAATATATGGCCATAACATTCAGCAAATTGATCTACTATGTATCTTTTCTCAGGCTTATTCCTAAAACAGTAAATTATATAAAATACAATTAAATATTTCATTTATATTGACTGAGTAACAATTTGAAATAGTTCATTATTTAACAAAATTTCTTGAAAACTTATTTAAGTACATTAAACCATTCCTTAATTGCAGTCTTTGTTGATGCACTATAGCAATGATATGGCGCATTGTCCATAACAATATCTGATGGTTCCACCAAATTCTTGAAAAGTTGATTTCCAAACCACGGCAAAAAAAATTATGGCTCATTTCTTCATGGCAGTTAGCCTTGGATTTAAGGGAAAACACTAATTCTGCGCCAGGAATAAAACCATTCCTGTCTCCAGCATGAAGAACTATATGTCTGCAATGAATTAATAATAAAGGTTAAGACTAACAAAACCTTATCGATAGATTCCAACGTTTACCTTTTTCCATCAACCTTTGTTGTTTTTAAACAATATTTTTTATCATCTTACTATCAGTGACCAAATATACCATTCTGAAATATCCATGTCTCATCTAAATATGCAAAGTGATTATGATTAATAATGATTAATAATTCTACCTGGATTCTGTTATGATTTAAAAATTGTATTTTGTTAAAAGCGATGTCTGGAAGTTCCATTAAACCCCTTCGTGGATTATCTTTACACCAATTAAATCCTATATATTACCCAACAGTGTACGAAGGGATCTTCTGCATCCCTCAAATATCTGTATATTCTTCAGCTCTTTATGGATACTTCCCAGACTAACAATTTTCTCTGAAATAATTGTATTAAATTATGTTTCGATTAAAAGCACTACTTACTGTTATCATACACTTTGTATATTCAATCTCTGATACAGATAACATCAAGCAGATTTGGCACCAGTTTCGCATAAAAACGTTATATTGTTTTGTATTTTTTAAGATATTTTAGTGACCGTGTCTACTAATATTCAGTGCAGCTGCAACACGTTAAAAATATTTTCAATAAAAACCACGGCGATTTGAAATTTACTTAAACAAAGCGTTAAAACAAGGCTGCCGGTTTATAACCAGTAATTATACTATTTTGAAAAATTTTGCAGACGTTTGACAAACAGACGACTTTTGACAGCTCATTCGATTACATACTCGAACATGTCAAACAGCATTCTATCTCTTTTTAAATTGAATAAAATGAGAAAGAAAATATTGCCTGACTGTAAAACGAATCTACAACTTTCGACAGGGACATATTGATGACGTGTGTCATTACTGTTTTGAATATAGTATATTGCATATATTTTGTCTTTACATGCCAATTCTGCATAGTATCTTTTACTATTAAACGTAAGTGCCTAATAAAAAATCTCTTTTTAAATAAAAAAATTCATACAGAAATTATTTACACGTGCCCTCGAAGCTATTTGTTTGTTGAGAAAAAAAAAGAAATATAGTTCGATAGAAATTTGGTTTCGTTTTCCTATTGATTTCTTAAAATAATTTATTTACTTCCAGCTTAGCAGTCGTTATAGCAAAGGAGGCAGAACCGTCGAAGTGATCTCTAATTTTCAAAAAAGATGCACCCATCATGCTGACCGCTATTGGGCTCAGTATCAATAAAAATGTGGTTGACGACATCATGATTTAAAACTTTGTGTATGGTGATTCGCTAATAAAACGAATTAAGGATTACTTGTCGGTGACTTAAGGATACTATAATACATTATATATTGCAATTGATATAGAAAAGTGGTTTAGTCAGCTTTATCCTAAATACTTATTTCAAAAACATTTTAATAAAACTGATGCATATGCGATAGCGATATCAATAATTGTGGTCAACAGCGTGCTTTAAGACGTAGTTAAACCTCAACTGAATATCCAACTTATTGGCCAACTTACCCAGAGGAAACCTCCGGCCTGTTAGATTACTTTCAGATATTGAACTTTACAGTGACTAACTACCTACTATCCTTAAATGGTTAGAAATATAACATTAAACTACACGGAAGTCGAAAAAAGTTTGAATTAAGCTCAGATCATCCACCGGTGATTCTGACATTGCTTGAAAATAAAATAAGAAAAGAACAAAATTCAACGTTCAAAATTCAATTCAACTGCTTGTTATAATACTCCAAAAGTTGAGAATACAATTAAGGGAATTATTTATCCGAGAGAAAGTTAAGAAATAGTAGCTGAAAAAGGAAAGCTACTAAAAAAGTGCCAACAAAATAGCACGGAACAAAGGTTTAAAGGAAAACTACTGCGAGGTAAAAACAAATCCAAAAATATCAATCTAAAAAAGTATTGTGACCATGAAAGAGTTTATTTGCCCACTCTGGAAAGCCTCCCAATATCTCAAACGATCATGTCTACATAGCCCACCTTTAAAAGACCTACATGGAAATATGGCATGCAGCAATAAAGACAAAACGGAAACATTTGCTAACCATCTAGAAAAAAAAAACGTCAAACCAAATAAAACTGATATTGAATATAATTTGCTCGACATAGGAGTGAAAATTCGACGGTTCAATTAGTCACGCTAAAAGAAATAATCAAAGCTATTAGAGTCGACGTCAATTAAAAAAAACTACCAGGTTATGACTTAATAAAAGAAACGGTTGCTGCTAAAACTGCCATCGGTTTTTTAACAAACATTATATAATTGAAGGAAAAATGGTATATTTAGCTATAATCTTAGATGTAGCAAAAGCCTTAGTTAATCTATGGTAGACTATGAGCTATGATAATCTATAAAAAATGTTACCGAATCAACAAACTGAACCATTGAAATCTTACATTACATCCAGAATACTTAGATTCGGATTGGATCCTGACTTGGGAAATAAAAATTATTGAAAGTTAATCTATCATAGAGAGAAAAAAACCCAATACCAACACATCAGTTTTGGGTTTATTAACAAGCATTCAACAATTGACCAGGCCCACACAATACAGATCTTATTGAAAAAGCCTACGAAAGTAAAACAGTATGCTCAGCTATATTCTTAGATGTAACACAAGCCCTCGATAAGGTTTGGCGAGAAGACCTTGTTCATAAACTACAAAAAATATTACCAGAACAACAAACCGAACTATTAAAATCGTACATTACAGCGAGAATGTTTAGAGTTAAACAAGAAGAAAATTACTCTACTATAAAAGAAGCTAAAGCAGGTCTACCACAAGGAAGTGTACTGGAGCCAATGCTTTATCAACTCTACATTTGTGATGTACTACAAATGGACATTTGCTGATGATACTGCGATTATAGCTATCGGAGACAATAGTATCTGCATGTGCAGTTCACCTACAATCACACCGCACAAGCACCAATATCATTTAATAATACTATCATTCCATATTCACTGGAAGGAACATACAAAGAAGAAAAGAAAAGAACTGGAATTAAAATATAGGAAAACGTGCTGGCTAATTGGAACCACGAACAATAGTATAGTCTATTCAAAGTTAATTTGTATATACGTCATCTAAATTTGTGACATCAAAACGTCGCGATGTTGCCGCATCTGAGTTTTAGTTCAATTTGGCTTAGACATCAAATATATTTTATTTTAACATTATAGTACATCTAAAAAAACTACAGTTAATTATACAGCCACAGCGGTTTATAGGTTAGAGCTATAACCTCTTATCGCTATTGATTTCGAGAATTTTGCATACGTCTAACGACTTTGGCAAGCTGATTCGTTTACGTGTTCGAACTAATCAGATAATATCGTGTCTCTAGAATAAAATGGGAAGGAAAATATTGTCTGATTCTAAATCGGAATTATAAATTGCAGCATGCAATACATTAAACCACTTGATGACGTATGTACAAAAAAACTTAGAATAGACTATATGTAACGAATGATGGCTTTTCTCACATGAGGACCAAAAACTCACCAACTTATGAGGAATTGCATTTTCATGCAAAACATCTCAAGAACTAACACTCACTGAACTTTTTTAAATGACATTTAATTAAATCTAATATCCATTAAGTTTTAATAATCAAAAATGTATTAATAAATGTAAATTACTACTCCACTAAACATTACAATAAAAGTATCATGAGTACTTGAGGTAAATGCACTACTTGGATCTCATGTTTACTAACAGTGTACGAAGGGATGCCCTACATACTTCAAAGATCTTAAATAATATTTATATGGAAAAAAGTATCCGCGATTTTTAATCAGAATTATCACAAACTTTAGGCAACAGTTAGAAACGTATCAAAGCTAATGCCAATAGAACTTTTGCCGATATATAATTTTAAATTATTTGCACCAAAGTTTTGAGTAATTTTGCAGACATATGACAACAATGTCGACGAGCGCCGAAACAAAATCGAATTTCATAGACCAATTAGGATACATGTTCAGACGCATCAGACTTCATTCTATCTCTTTTTGACCATAGTAATACTAATTAGTAACATCACTAGGAAAATTCCGCTCGAAATTTAAAACCGATATTATGATTATACAAACTGAATCTTGCAATATACTGGAAGGCGTTAATAACGTGCATAGGATGTTTATTGGAAGGACTATATAATAAAACACATATAACATGAAAGTTTTTATTACATAATTTATTGAACTATATTACAAAATACTGAATCTTAAGGTAGTAGTAGTCTATAATAGACATTCTTATAACACAATATATTACAAATATAGAGAAGTGTTTATTTACAGTGATACCAGAAGTACCATTTTAATTTGCCATAAAATCCATAACATATATCATGTTTGAATCAAAAAGCAACTGTTAATTAATTTTTTGATGAATATATATGCACATATATTACATAACTGAAATTATACATCTATATATAGTTTAGAGTTCGGTATAACCTGCCGTAATTTCGGTTTGATACATGTCGTCCGAGAAAGAATTTTCTGCCGATGGAACCGGATATTGTGGTGGTTGATGTCTGATATCTGATCCGTAATACATTTCAGTACCTGTAGTAGGTACAAAACGTGCTTGGTTCTCTACGTGATATGGAGTGGTATGGTGTATCAACGTAGGACTCAATGTGTTGGGGAAACCGTGATCTATAGGTTGGTAGAGTTGTGGTTGATATGGATCCACTCTATAACTGTTCCATTGCGAGGCATCATGATTACCATAAATTAAAGGAGCGGCATTGAATTGCTGGTCCGGCATCATAGGCCGATTAACCAAACCGTTCGCTGGCGTACTATCATGCTGCCATGGTGCGGAACCTCCACCAACATTACCAGATTCGCTGCTTTCGCTCGATGACGGTCTCTGGTTGTTATGATTGCCGGATTTCGACTTCATCTCCTTTTTGTACTTCATCCTCCTGTTTTGAAACCAAACCTTTATCTGCTTTTCCGTTAAATTCAGTGCTTGTGCCAAACTGATCCTTCTCGGCCGACAAAGATACCGATTCTGTTGGAACTCCTTCTCAAGTTCAACTAACTGTATTGAGGTATATTGCGTCCGAATTCGTTTGGAAGGGAGAACTTTTGCCTTAGCTCCATTAGGTTTAGAGTTTGTAGGCGAATCATAGTCTGAAGTAATGAAAATAAATGAACAATGATGTTCCTTTCGGTGTCGACAAAATAACTCACCGGAATTCCATGTACTATATTTAGCTAAGGGGGCTTGGTCATGTTGTTGGTCAACCTAAAAATAAATATGTTAATATTCACCTTATCCTTTTTAATAAATCAAAAACTTACAATTTGTTGTTGACTCGCATCAAACACGTACGCTGGAAGGAACGGATTGTAAACTTGGGGCATATTGTCGACGTTATACTGGTTATACGGTGGCGACTGTTTCTCACAATTTGATTCCACGCACATTTCTAGTTTATAATCTTCCGGTAACGGCGCGTTTTCACTATTCATTTTACCAAAAAATATAGCTGATAAATCCCGAAATCACTAGTTTATATTGATGTTTACGAGCGTTCTGTGATTACTGAAGAGCAACTTGTAGCTGAGTGGAATTTATAGACCTGATGCCGGACATGACAGCGGACCAATCGGGTACTAGTTAAAGGTACTCCGGCTCCTCCCATACTTGGTCGTGTCAGTCCAATAGGTAAACATCTCAAACCTGCCATAATATATTAAAATAACAAGGTATGAGGAAAATTTCAGTTAGAAATATGTATATGAAAAAATATATGAAAAAATTAGAAAGAATATCTTTATTTATTGTAGCATTTTCTGGCCAAAATCAGAATGTTCTATATTAGTAATATTGATAATGTTGTTAAAAATAATAAAAGGCAATATCCATATAAAAATTCGGCCTTATTAGATACTGACATTAGAGCATTTTTAAGGAATGTAAAGCCTTTCAACTTTATATATTTGGGATTCGTCACCTAAAAACAACTAAATCTACGGTAAATCAGTAGTAAATTGATAATTGTTTTTATAAAGATATTTATTGTTTTACTAGATTTTGCAGTAATAACAAGTTACAGTACAATAAGTTACAGTTTTGAACTTATTACTGTATAATTTATTTATAATAACACTATATATTTAGACGTTTATATATAAAAAAGATAAAGTGTCATTGAGTTCTGTAGTATTTATATCAATAAGTTAAAGTTTAAATGTTCATTCTTCTTCCAAATTTCTTTATTTTATAAGGTATAACTAACACTTTGAACAGTTTTAAATTGCACTAAATTATATTGAAAAGTTCAAGATAAATAAATTAGCAACGAATAACCTATATATTTAGTAATTTGTAGGCGAAGAACTGATATTTATTTTAGCAAAATATTAGCAAAAAACAGATTTAAAAAGATTTTATTGATATATATAAACATAAGCATAGACATATAGGCTATGCTTCAGTTCTGAGACAATTTAAATATGTTGGATTTTCCGAAAGATTCTTCCAGTTTTTCCACATAATTGCTTTTGTATATTTATTTATTAATGTGATAGATGTAGCGTTAATATTTAAGTAAATATTTTGATTTATATTACTTGCGTATCGGTATAAAATTAAAGGTATAGATTAGCATATGCAAAAATATATAAAAATCTATATAGAGATTTATTTTTTTCAAACCAACTTTTAATTATATATTTTTTAATAGAATTTTAATTTAGTTTGTAACTTTTTAATGTAACTAGAATATAATTTTAGAGACAATATAGTTTAGTTCTATTATCATTATAAGGTTATATAGTTTTAAATAAAAAATCCTGTACTAATATGAGTTTTTATTTTGAGTTTGGTTAGGATTTTCTTGGAAAACAATAATTAGTGTGCGTAATAATTAGTGAATAATAATAAATGCTTTTAAAAAGCAATGTTTATACTGTTCTAAAGCAACTACAATTTGTTACATTAAGTAATAAATAGAAAATATTATAAATAACTAACAAAACAATTAATAACTAAGTAACAAAATATTTAACTGATCTAATTTTTTTGCGGAAATATTCAATCCTTTAATTTGCTCATTAAATCTTAGGCAATGCCCTTCAAAGCCTACTATAATGGTGCAAATTAATAATTTTTGCTTATAAATCTATTATCCCTAATAATTACTTTGATTTAAATCGATAGATTTCTATATAATGCTATGCTAATGCGAAAAATGTACTTATAATAAACTAAATCAAATTACTACATCCCGAAATAAAAACCCTTTCGTAATGTAAGACAATGTAATGACCTAAAACGCTTATTTTTGGGTATGATAATATTTTATTCAATTATCTGAAGACATAGGTGAGAATAAATAAAATATTCATGATTTTATAACCTGTATAATAATCATCAATTCTTTGACCTAGAAAAGTAGATCAAGAATGAGAAGCAACCATTGACTCAACGTTGGAATGTACAAATTATCAACGGTTTTTGAACGGTAGCACCATACTATCGAGTACTACTGAAATATTTCCGGTTGTTTTTCGTTGTAGCTTCCTATTTTGACGGACCTATCTCGGCGTTGTCAAAAATAGGTAAAGAGAATATCGATTTATCTCAGGCCTTTGTCTAAGTACAATAGACAGGAAGCAAAATATTGTTTTGTTTTTTAAATAAATTAACCAATATATACAGGGTCGATGTAATAAACCAAAAAAAAATTAATATCATATTGTTCACTTTTCAATAAATTAACGTGGGGATATTAATAGCGATTTAGTTCGTGGATTTCTTGAAGATATCTTCAAGCAATTTGCTTATCTAAGTTGTTGGTTTAAAAACATTTCATCTTTTACTTTTGCTTCATTACTAGTGTTTTCTATTTTTTCTGTAGATTTTTTTATAGATGATATAAAAAATGTGTAAAAATTAGTGGTCGGTTCATTCAATTTTCTTTATATTTCATAGTTTTTTTAGCAACTAGAATTTATCTGAGTTGGACCTCGATTCTCCGATTTAAGTCAGAAGACATCCGGTCTTACCCGGTCTGGTTGCTGGCGTGACTGAAATTTTCCTTGTCGAATTTTACCCTCTTGTCTGTTGGACAATCAAAAATATAAATTTTCGATCATGCCCAAGCAGGATTTAAGATGCGCTACTATCGCAACAGTATCGAGAACTATCATATCATCTTCACCACTGTGCCATCCAAGTCAACAGTACATAGGTTTCCTGGAGATATTTTCGTCTAATAAGTTAGTGTATTGAAATTTTTCATTTGCTATGTTACTAGTTTATTCTTTTTTGTTTTTATCTATCGTGTTGTTTTGTGATTAATTTTCGCATGAATAGTTATTCTTGATTTTAGTTATTTATATGCACATACAGCAGAGTAGTACTCCATTTTCCGACGTCATCTTAGTACTAAATGGAGATACAAGATATAGGATAAAAAAACTAAAAAAATTACATTTTTTCTTTAGCTCCTTCATTTGTATATTGTCAACTTCAATTATAACGCTAGAGTTCAAAAAGTAAAACTGATTTTCTATACAAAATTTTCTTTTAATTTTCGGAAAGGTCTTCGGGCATCATATCCTTCCATTCTTCATATCTTCTAAATATTTTAAACGAGATATACAAAGCAGATAGAATAGTCGAAAAGGATTGAAACTTTATTTAATAACACGTTAAACAATTTTCAATAAATTAATCCGCCCATAAAATAAGTGGTCGTTTCATTCACGGATTTCCTGGAGATGATTTCGAAATATTTTAAGAGTACCTACCAGTAGCCATTCAGTCCAACGCCGAGGACGGATTTTTAAATCAGACGGTCGCCTCTTCGCTGAAATTTCACGTCGCCTACGACAATAGTCTACCATTTTCGCAAATTTTCTGTCTGACGGCGTTTACATAAAACTCGCCAAATATCCCTATTTTTATGTCTATTGCTGTTCTTCATTGTTGGCTCCTCCAGGGCAGTCTGGTCTAATATTTTTAAAAAATCAGTCTTTATCTTTATTTTTTTTTAGAAAATTAAGTTCACTTGATAGAGGAGTACTGATGAAATATCTATTCAATAAAATTAAATAGCAAAATATAGACCCATCGAGTGAAACAAAATTCATGTTATGGACTATGGACTAGTAATATAATTCAAAATAGCAAAGGAAATTGTGAGGGAATTTTTAAAAGGTTGCATAAGATGATAACAAAAATGTAGAAAGTAATTGTACACGTAAATTCCGAATTTTTGAAAGTGTTTTGATAAAGTAAGTTGTGATAACATCACACTGTAAATATTTAGGCGTACTCATAATTTCTTATTATTGATACTAGTTACAATATTTAGATATTTGTAATATAGATAATTGCAATATACAATATTTGATATAGATTAATATTTAGATATTAAAAAAATTGCTTCCATTATTATATTATAAAAAATAAGCGTGTCTGCTTTATACAATTTCTTGCAAAGTAATAGTATTTTTAATCGCGGATGAACTCCTATAAAGGTAACTTACTTAAATATTTACTATTCTTCGTTCTCCAAATGTATTATCTGAGAAGTAAATTTAATTATTCTAATAATTTCATACAATAGGAATGTTCACGCAACATTCTGTTAATGACTAGCTTTATATTTGTTTGATA
Organism: Rhynchophorus ferrugineus; assembly: GCF_030347505.1. Lineage (NCBI taxonomy): Eukaryota > Metazoa > Arthropoda > Insecta > Coleoptera > Curculionidae > Rhynchophorus > Rhynchophorus ferrugineus. Next base: position 78,482,642 of record NW_027472580.1, on the reverse strand, counting down.
TAGTTAAGATAAGTTCATTTTTCTATTAGTTTTCGTTTTATTAGTTCTTGCTTTGGTCTTCTCTTAATTCTAAAGATGAAAACATTTATATATAACTATCTAATGTCTTTTTATCGATGATTTTCCATTTTTCTTATCGATTTTGTAATAATACAATTCATTTTGACTTACAATTATTAACATTTTGAACTTATAATTATTACTAATATTGTTAGAATTACTTAGAAAAGTGTTGTTAGTTGGAAATAGCCGGAATTATAAATAAGCTAGACGGGCGTCAAATTTTATGTAGACGTCTACAACCACTCTTGGGAGCGAAAGACATTTTATTGCTACTTAACCTTTAAAATTACCAGTTAATTCGCAAATCCTAGTCGTACTATATCCAAAACCGCATTCGTCTGTAAGAATTAAACCGTCAAATTAGCTTATATTATGCGTTGAGTCGCCTATGCCGACCATCAGACGACAATAAGTCGGTGAGACCCCAAGAAAGACGACTAAGGGTTGACTAATAATTTATCGTGAAAGATTTAGAAAAATTGCAAGATCTGGTCGTGACATATTAGCTTCCGTTTCCTTCTTAATTTATATCTTCGTATTTATTTACCATAAAATAATTATTACAATATATCGTCGTTTCTGTTTTATTAGTATATGATGATGAATATGAATTGTCCAAAGAACATACACGTGTGTATATCTAATACATGTATATTCTAATTTTTGAAATACAATTTCTTTATTCTTATATTTTGGTTACCTCTTCTGAAAAACAGAAAATAATGAGAATTTAATACACAAAATAAAATTAATTTATTGATTATAAATATACTACTTTTCTTTACATATTCGTATAACTTAAATTTAAATTCATATGAAACCTATTTTTATTATTTTTAGCCAAATCCAAATGGTTATTAGTTTTTTTAATATATATTTTAAAGTCTCCTTTTACCAACTATGGGTTTATCTGGACCGAACCTACAGTTTAACGTGGGTTCCGAACCACGGTTCTCAGCATTAAGCTTACCGACTGGCGAGTGACCAACTTTAGAAGTTATACCAGAAGACATCCGGTCTTACCCAGCCTGGTTACTGGCGTGACTGGGATCATTTTCCTTGTGGCATGTTGCACTTTTGCCTAGGGTAACCACAAGTATTAAACAATCACAAATATAAATTTACGACCATGCCCCAGCAGGATTCGAACACGCGACTATCGCAACAGAAGGTGGACCGTCCTGTTGCCTTTACCACTACGCCACCAAACTGGCGCTATTAGTTATGTATAGTGAACATGAACAATCACTCAAAATAGCCAATCATAATGAATCAGCAAATACCATTCACACGTCCGAATCTGTAAACGTATAATAAGCATGGCTCACAAAAAAAAATTTGGAGTATTTATATGATTTAAAATATGTCTTAAAAATTATTCCTCTGTTTTTCGAATGATAGATAGAATACACCAAGCAACCGCTGAAACAATGTTATTGAAATGTATATTTTTGAAGCAAGAAAGAAGAAAAGAGGTATATAGCCTATCTAGATAGAAACTTAGTTGTTTTACAGAATGACAAGAAATCGTGAACAATCAATCACTAAATATCAATCACATGTCGGAATTTTAAACAGCCTATACTCAACCACAACCATCGCAGATTTTTATTTTTATTTCGTATAGTTAGTTAACAGTTGCTTTTCTTCCTATTGTGAATTTTATCCCTGTTGGTGCTTCATGTTTTCCAACGATACGTTTCCTCTTTTTTATTTCTAATACAGATTCATTTGGAGAAGCAGTGGTAATTTCCCAATTTTGTTTTTGTGTTCGTTTTTGGAATTTTTAAAAGACGGGCTTATCTTTAAATGTTATACTGCACCAAGCTTAGTTTGTTTGGACAATTTTTGTATTTTATTTTGGATTTGTTTACATATTCGTAGAATAGGGTATTTTTCATTATTTAGTAGCAAGGTTCACCCCATTTTCCTTTAGATTCCGATTATCTGACAAAAGATAGCAAGAAAATTTACGAGTTACTTCACCATTGCCTTTTTCAATGATACCTTGAAAACTTTACTTAACATTACTATCTCATACTGGAAGTGCAAATACTGAATTTCTAAACAAAGTGTGCTTTTGTAATTCGAAAAAGGTTACGGGTGCAATATAAGAATCATAAAATTCACTTATCGGCCACCCAATAATATTAAACTGACAATCGGTGGGACTGATAAGGATTGCGGATACCTAGTCTTGTAAATAAAACCTTGCGTTTATACTACTACTTGATGTTTCTGATATCGACCTTGATTTTAAAGATTTAAATATGATGACTTTGATGTCAATTTTTTATATACATTTTTGCTCTAAAAGGAAAAAAAGTAAATACCAAATACCCAATTAAGTTATGGAAATCATGTAGGTTGTTGGTTAATAATATAAGATATATGTAACAAATGTAGACGGATTTTCGTTACATCAACTTCCTAAATTTATGGAGAAATGTTTTCCTGGAGAGTTGGAGTAAGACTAAATATTTTAAATACATTATTTTTACTTTTAATTCTAGAAGATTGAAGCGGATCAATCCATACGAACTCATATAATGTGTATACCTTTAGTGTAAACTATAGCTTAATTTATTATTATTTTATAATTGAGGAATACATATTGAGATATTTATCTCGCACTCGTCTTGCTTGTGAATTAATCAAAGTACAAATGAAATATATTAATAAATTAGTTTATAATTAATATTGTATTAAGTATATCTAATAAGATGTCAAAAGAAAAACTTTTAATAATGGTATTGAAGTACTGGCAAAACGAGGCTTTAACTAAAGACATATATCATTTAATATTGAATTATATTGTCGCTCATAACAACATTTATTAAAATTATGTCTTTTTAAAGAAAAAAAATGACATCAATTCATTTTTAGTTATTTTAATCAATATTTTTTTACTAATCTCTTAGAAAGTCAACAATCTGCCAATGGGCATAAGTATTATTGTTTGATTTCCGTTATATAACTATCATTACATGTAGAAAATCACTTCAATAAGAGATCTGCTGTACAATTTATAATCTAACTTATTCTAATGACTATTCTGACTTATTCTAGAAATTATTAAATTTCGCTCTATGTGTCTATTAACCAGTTCGTATGGTAGTTTTCATTTGAGCCTACGCAGTTCACTGTCATCGCGCACATTTAACTATTTGGCGGTTGCATTAGGATGTACTAATAGTCTTTCAGAGTACTTCGCATTAGCTATGGATTCTATGCGAATATCGCATTGAATCAGTTTGTTGGACACGTAATATGGGGCATCGACGATGACTCGCAACACTTTATTCTGAAATCTCTGGAGTATATCTATGTTAGATCTGCTAGTAGTACCCCAAAGTTCAATATCGCAGATCCAAATGGGCGTAAGTATTGACTTGTACAGCAAAACCTTGTTATTTAATGATAATTTAGATTTACGCCTTATCAGCCAATACATTTGGTTTAGCTTAAACCTAAGCTGTTTGCGTTTTGTCACTATATATTTTTTCCAAGTCAAACGTCGATCGAAATGCATTCCCAGATATTTAACGCTATCTGCTTGCGGAAGTTCATGATTATTCAATTTTACTGAGGGACATGTTCTTCTGCAAAGGGTGAATGTCATAAGGGTAGATTGTGTCTTATATGCTTTGATACGCCACGTTTTCAACCACAATTCGACTTTATTAAGATGAAGTTGGAGCCTTTCTATTGAATCCTCGTGCGATGATAAAACCGCTGTATCGTCAGCATATGTTGCAACAGTAGTATTTCGTGAGGTCGGTAGGTCAGCTGTATACTAAGATAAAACAATGGGCCGAGAACACTGCCCTGCGGAACACCCGAAAATATGGGGTGTAGGTTAGTGTATTCGTCACCCTGTTTGACAATAAAATATCTGTCTGAGAGGTACGATTTCAGCAATTGAAAGTGCATTTGGGGCAAAAGCTTTTTTAATTTAACGTGCAGTCCAGTGTGCCACACCATGTCGAAGGCCTGAGGAATATCGAGAAAAGCAGCGGAGCAATATTTTTTATCGTTTATGTTTTTGTTAATTTGGTTCACTAATCTGGGTATTTGCTCTATTGTTCCGTGTTTATTACGGATGCCAAATTGTGTATGCCAGAGGTCTTGAATAATATTTCTCTCCTCTGCGATTAATTTTAATCTCTTAATGTATAGTTTTTCGAAAAGTTTTGAGATGACAGGTAAGAGGCTTATAGGACGATCAGAGGAGACGTTATAATGATTAGAACCACTTTCCAATTGCTAGGAAAATAATTCAGTCTTAGCACGGCATTAAACACGAATGTTATTAATTTGATGCACTTTCCTGAGGGCTCTTTCAAGATTCTTCCAGTAATTAGGTCAAAACCGGGAGCTTTTTTATCATTGATTTCTTTAAGTATTGTTTGTTTTACTTCCTTAACAGTAAATTTCTTATGTGGCAGATCCATTTGAAACTGAGTGTTAAGAAAGTCAATTATGTTATTTTCTTCTGTTGCGGGTATTTCAGATGGATAGGGATTAAATACGGTTTTCAAGTGTTTAGAGAAAACTTCCGCTTTATCTTTATCATTCCTAGCCCAGGTATTATTGTCAATTTTAATAGGTGGATTATGTTGTTGAAGTTTTTTAATATTTTTTGTTACTTTCCACAAAGAATATTCCGTTGCATCAGTTGGCGATAAGTTTTTTAAATAGTTTTGAATCTCTTGATTTTGTTCCTTATTTATTAGCTCTTTCAGCTCTTTTGTGGCCTTGTTGAATTTTTTCTTGTTTTCTTCTGTTCTGATTTGTTGCCAGGTTTTTCGCAGTTTCCTCTTTTCAACAATTTTTTTTTAATTGTAGATGAAATATAAGTATAATTAACCTATTCATATGTCACTCTATTAGGTGTTACGTACCATGCGGCTTCTTTTAGTTTTTGTTATATTCTTTGTCGCTATTTCTGTATCTCTTTCGATTTTGAGAGGTAAATTTAATGATAACAGACTGATGATGAGAGTGTTATGCAAAGAGGGTGATTTTGTTTTGTTGAAAATATTTGAGTTCACTGTTATAATAACTGATGAGTGATCATATGACAGATCGAAGCATGATTCAGCTTTGCACATTTTGGTATCAATATTTTTTGTAGCACAAAAGTATATGGTATCGGGAATTTTATTCCTATCTGACGGCCAATATGTTGGCTTACCAGTAGAAATATGCTGTAAATTATGTGTCTTTATTGCTTTGACCAATTCTCTGCCTTTTGGTATTATTAGTCTAGAATCCCACATAACGTGTTTTGCATTGTAGTCTCCTCCGGCAATAAATCTATTACCCAGCGTGTTAAAGAAACCGTGGTATTGTTCTGTCTTGTTGTTGTGTTTAGGTGGACAATATATAGCACTAATTGTTAATGGCACATGCACTTCTTCAATAGTTACACTGGTGGCTTGTAAATATTCGTCGCTTAATTTCTCTCTTTCACGGTGTCTCATGTTTTCACGGATAATTATTGATGTTCTTCCATGTGCTTTATCATCTGGTTGTTTTGTGTGATACAGATTGTATTTCGGAATCCGTAAATAATTTCTATCCGCGAAATGTGTTTCGGATACCATCATATATTTCGAATACCATATCAATATTTTGTTCGGATAAAAACATTTTAAGCTCCCTGAAATGTTGCTGTCCATTAGCATTCCAGACGGCTATTTTGTATTTTTTGTAGTGGCTATCAGTCATTAAGCTAGCTCGGTAACGACGACGGTGAGTAAATTCATCATTGTACTCATTTGTTCCATAATATTTCCCATCATTTCCTCTAATTTACTAACAGTACTTATAGGTTCAGTGATGATTGGCGTTGTCTGCGTATTAGCTTGGGTCTGACTATTAGTTAATGCGTGTCCGTATGAGATATGAGGATGTTGTATTGGTGCTTTAGGCGAGTTAGATGGTATGGGCTGTTTTGGTGGCTGTAAGTTTATTTTTTCTCTCAGTGCTGGATACAGTTTTTGTTGCAACGTTTTATAGACTAGGCATCTCCTATAATTTGCAGGATGGTCACCGCCACAGTTAACGCATTTTACTTTGTCGTCACGTGTCTTGCGTGTGCAATTGTTGGTCGCCTGCTCTCCTGTTTATTTCACGCATCTATACAACTTGCGACAGTATATTTTGGTATGCGGTGTCTTGTAAACATGTTTTTTTTGGCTTCAAATCAAGATAAAACATTGGCAGTCGCTCCTTTGTTGCACGACGTTTTATGTTATGTATATTTACAACTTCGTGGCCTTGTTCAGCTAGGGCTGTTTTAATTGTATTTGTATCCGTTGCGTGATGCAGTCTTTTCATGACGAAGTTTTTTCGGATTTTGGTCGAAAACTATGATATTGCGTGTTTCCATTGTCCAACTATTTTATTAAAATTTTGAAATATTCAGGTTCAAACATTTTAATCTTCATTGTTTCAGATCCGCTTGTTTTTATTGTATAATGATTGGATAGTGTCTTGAGCAAGTCATGCAGACGTTTAACAACACCTACCTTATATTCAATTATTGGGGGTGGTCTGGGAATTGCTTTTGGTTGGGTTTCTTGTTTTATTAAATATAAATAACAAACCGTCCACTAAAGTTCCCTCACTTCAATCAGTATGATCAAATATTTCTACAAGTAAAAAATCCTGATGAAAATATATATTAGATTACGTTTTATCATCTAACACAAATCAAACAGGAACAGGTATAATTTCTATTATAACACTTAAAAGATGAAATTATAATAATAAAATCAATTTTCGTTGCTGATTAAAGGCGGCGAAAGAATCAAATTTAAAACCTATTTTGCACCAAGTATGTCAATAAAATATATTTCATTTTAATTCATTTCTAATGCTTTGGGCAATATTATTTAGTCGTAGCACAGTTTATGTACAAATAACTAATTAATAAGTTGATAATTAATAGTAGGCATTTTCACACGCTGTGAATCAGTCATGAACGTGATTTTCATTGATTAAGTTGGTGATTGGTGACGGTGTGGCAGCTGGCTGAAGGTGAAGGTAATGTATGAACTTACATAATACCAATAATTATTAATGTTTTATATGTTACTGTTATTTTATATGTCATATATTTTGTTGAAAGTATTTATGTTATCAGTATAGATCTCTTTAGTTTCCACGGACAGTAAATCATAATAATATTATTTAATTGTTGATTGGCGGTCAAAGAAACCGCCTTGATATGAAAAAAAAATTGCTTTATTTTCTTTGGTTCTCAAAGTATTTTATCTAAAAGTTGAATTCTGTAATCTGTTTGGAATGTTTTTGTTAAATGCAATTAACTTTATTAAAACCATCTACTATTACTTTAACATGTCGTAACTCTATAAGAAAAGTTATCTGTAATAACATTAATTTTACCAACACACGAAAGTCTTCAAATCAACAAAAGAAAAAGGTCATTGGCAAGTATCTTCTTTATAACGGGACTAGTTTATGTTTATGATGAGTAAACAAGGGATTTACCAGAGGCAAAAGCAAAGCAGGTCCCGTTGTAGTTCGGTTGTTTTTTGTTGTTGAAAGGTATCATAATAACTTGCTATCGGGAAACGAATTTATAGCCTATCACAGTACCCAAAATTAAATATTAAAATGATGAAATTTACCACTTGAAAGTTTGTATCAAGTGCGTTTTATTATTCATACAGGTTAGGGCACGAATAAATAAAAATTTGTCTTCGAAATTCAAAAAGTTTATAAATTTTATTACACTATTTACCCTTTTAGATTGGAAAGATGTTCTCCTATTTGAGTAAGTAGCAGTAGTAAGTAGTTCTCGAGCACCGAATCTATTACAATAATGACTTGGGTCGGCATTAATAAATATATATTATAAATACTAGCGTTGGGAACTATCGACTGAAAACACACATCTTTCTTCACGTACTATCTTTAAAAAATAAAAAGAAAAAAATAATTACTGAATACTACTAACATGTCATTTATAATTTAATTTTAAACGAAGTAGAATTTTATATTTGAATGTTCTGTGGATCTGTAAAACGGAATGTAATTTTTCACAAATGTGTTTTCGTATTTTAATTTGTTAATTGCTATTTTTAATAGTATACTATAGTAAATATAGACAATACAATAGAACTTAAACAAAACCTCAAAACTAAAGATGTACAATAACCGTAAATATTACATAAAAGTTAAACATATACCTAATCATAGAAAAAAGTAACCCATGACATAATTAAAAATGATCTGAATGAAATGATGTAAATATTTTATTTATTATTGAACTTAATATAGTAAACGTCAGAGTAATATTACCTATTATTGCTATGAAACAGTCAAAATATTTTACTATTTAGCATTCCTAATTTTAAACTTTTTACCCTATTACGACGCCTATATTAAATGCTGCTATATTAATATACTATATAATGTTAGTTGCAAGCAAATTACCAAAAAAACATAAAACTACATATATTACATATAAATCTATATAAGCATAAATTGGGTACATTTTTGTCAAGGTCGCGGCTAGAACGACAGAGCCAGAACGTAAAAAGTCAGTCGAATGAAACTAGTAGAACCGAAAAATAGTAACTAAAAGTACACAACTGAAACAGTCGATAGTATATAGTAACAAAATCAGTCGGACCGAAAATAGCGACTAGAAACAATCGACTGAAACGGTCACTGGTGTTAATGCCCACTGACTTTCATACTTTCGGAATAAATTATCGTGTTTCATTTTTTTTAGTTTTAATCGAAAAGTTTCAAATAAAGTTTATTATAATCATATCAAATTTGCAATATTATAATTAATGAATACGACTCACTATTGCTATAGCGAAGCTTTTAATATCTACAAATTTACTGAATAAATTAGGCAATAACTCATTTAACGGTTTCAATAATAAAATTAAAATCGTTTATTTCAGCTTCTAGGGTATTTTCTGTTTTAACGTTTAACTTGAAATAACATATTCAGTTCAATCTTGCTCACTCACATCTCAAGTATTAGTAGGTTATGCGCAATAATCTTGATCAATACGATACATTAGCAAATCTTTTGCAAAGCCCATTAAACCCACTTAGTAACAGCAGCTAAATATTGTGTAAACATCTTTGTCAAAAAATTTATATATTGGATATTCAATCCAATATTTTTATAACTAAGTCCGCTGATGGCAATATATGTTGTAAGCATAGAGTAAATAGAGAATAAGACACATTCTAACAACTATCTTTTCGAGAATTACTTTGATTTTCATTACTATAACACGTTTTTTCATTTGTTTTGGACTCAATTTATGTATTCTCTAATTCTCTGTATTCATAACTTAAAGAACAATCGTTATCTAATAATAAAAATATTATTTGATTACAATGAGAATACGTTGATCATGTTTCTTTTCTTTTTACATAAATTTAAGATACTTTTCATTTAGTTATCATAATTACATTAATTTTTAGAGCAAAGCCATTTGAGCAGTGTACTACTACTAAAAAATGTACTACTCATTGCGTAGATATTCAGCCCTGTTAGGATATAGTAAGTTTTTAATATACCAACAAGTCTTGAAACCAGACTGGACTTATGGTGTTCAACCCTGAGGTTGTATCAGCTAAAGCAAAAGAAATATTATACAAAGCTTCCAAAATGAGTTACGACAAGGTATTGTTGATGCTCCATGAGACATTTGTAATGACAATCTCATAACCTGAATGTTATGTTGAATGAAGAAGGTTGTATGTTGAGGTTCTCTAGCGTCTAGATAATGATGGCTTTGATTGATGACTAAAGGAGCAAAACTATTTGAAATAATTCAGTGCTTTAGATGTAGTTCAGCGCATATTAAAAATAGCGACATAAATGTCACCTCGAAGTGTTTAATTTTAGAACCCTATCAAATTAGGAAAATACATATATAGCTAATTCAAAAATTCAAAACAGTACTGACACGTGTGTCAATATGTGTCTGTCTGAAGTTTTAAAGTCGTTTTATAGTCAGATAATATTATCCTTCTCATTATATTGTATTTAAAAAGAGATAGAATGCTGTTAGAGAAGTTAGATCATGTAACAGAAAGAGCCTGGAAAAGTTGTCCGTTTGTCAAACGTCCGCCAAAGTCTTCAAAATATTATAATTACGGGTTATAAATCTCCAAACGTTGTTTTAACACTTTGTTTTAATAAATTGCAAATCACCGGGGTTTTCATTGAAAATATTTTTGCGCGTTGCAGCTGCATTAAATATTAGTAAGGGCACGGTCACTAAAATTTCCCAAAAAACAAAAAACAATTTAAGATTAAATTCACCAAAAAGAAACCGACCTGCGAAAAGGTAACGAATCAAGATCAGCTTGCTGTATCACAGATCAAATATACGAAATGTAAAAAACAGTAAGTTTTTCAATCGAAACATAATTTAGTACAATTATTTCAGGGAACATTTTTAGTTTGAAAAGTATCCATAAAAAGCCAAAAGATATACAGCAATTTGAGGGATGTAGAACATCCCTTCATACACTGCATGGTAATATAGGATTTGAGTGGTCTAAAGATAACCTCCAAAGGGGTTTAATGGAATTTCCAAAGACTGCTTTTAAAGGAATACAATTTTCAAAAAAACATATAACAAAATCAAGGAAGAATTAATAGGTCAATTGAAAAGTGCCCGGCCTGACACATAGATAGTGCTACTAGAATTAAATCCATATGTTCCTTAGTTTGTGCTAACTCTTAAAATTTTTATTATTGTGAAAAAAATGGATAAACAGAAATTTCGCGTGTTGATAAAGTATTGCTTTTTGAAGGGAAAAATACACTTGAAGCAAAAACTTGGCTTGATGACGAGTTTCCAGACACTGTCCCAGGAACATCCAGGATTGGTAAGCTAAGTTTAGACGTGGTGAAATGAACACCGAAGACGGAGAAGCTGAATGAATGATCAGACGCTCTAAAAATATCAACTCAACATGTACATCATATCATTCAAGAATATTTGGGTATGAGGAAGCTCTGTGCAAAGTGGGTGACGCGCGAGCTCACATTTGACCAAAAACAACGACGAGTTGATGATTCGGAGCAGTGTTTGAAGATGATCCAGCGTAATAAAGATTTTGCGTCGATATGTGACAATGGATGGCTCCATCATTTCATTCTGAAGTCCAATCGACAGTCATCCGAGTGCACACGGTGAACCAGCTCTAAAGCTTGGGAAAACACAACAGTCGGCTGGCAAGGTTATGGGGTCTTCCCACCCATGAATGAAAACCCCATGAAAAACCCATGAATTGGGCTTCGAAGTGCTCCCTCATCCACCGTATTCCCCAGATATGGCCCCGAGCGACTATTTCCTGTTCTCAGATCTCAAAGGAATACTAGTTGGGAAGAAATTTTTGTCGAATGAAGAGGTGATCGCCGAAACTGAGGCCTATTTGAAACCAAAGGACATCGTACTATAAAAATGGTATCGAAGAATTGGAGGGTCGCTATGATCAGTTTATCACCCTTGAAGGAAATTATGTTAAAAAAAAACAAACAAAACAGAAAAATTTTGCCAAAAAAATTTGTCTTACTGTGGTAGGATGGTGAATTTTCAATTGGACTGTTATTATATCAATTTATATATTTAAATGAGACATACATATTTCAGAATGGTACATTGAGTCGTTCACGACAAGACGATAATAAATATAATGTAAATACAACAAAAATTGATGGAAAAAGATAAACGTTTGAATAACGATTAGGTTTTATTAGACATAACATTTATGAATAACTCATTGCAGATATATAGTTCTTTATGTTGCAAGCAGGAACACTTTTATTCCTCGTGCAGAATTAGTTTTTTCCTCCAAGTCCAAGGATGACTACCATGGAGGAAGAGAATGAGACCTAACTTGATTTTGCAATAGTTTCAAAATCAATAGATGTACTATAATGTTATAATAAATTAAAATACATAACATTTTTGTTTCATTATTTGATTTATATTTAAATTTTGTCATATGTGAGAGCCAAAATGTACTAAAATTCAGAGTTGCTCGGCAACATTACGACCCTTCGACAGGTCTCTATTTAAAATAGTAGTGACACGAGAGACTATAGCTTATTAGAATGTAAAATTAAATAATATATTATAAAATAACTAGTTTGCATTAAGTGTTATAATAAAAATATGAATAAACCTGTTCTTATTGGTAAGCAAATTAAAATACAAGCGGCGTTAAATGAATAATTAATATCAAGTACTAATCTATGTTATTAATTAAGAGTACAATTTTTGCTTATAGTAATTTTAGTAGGTATATTTTCACGTATATTCTTTTTGAATGCTGCGTCAATTAAACCTATTTTGCTAAAAGTCCCTTTAATTACAATATGAATATTTTTAATTAGCATTAACAAATTGTCGAAATATGCGATCACTGACTTAAGTTTTTTTTTTTTTTTTATAATTATATACATTGTTACTAGTCGTTGCCGACTAACCTACAATTTGTCCTTATAATAGCTTAAATCTAGGTATATATCTAATAGGACTCATCAGTCCTACATAGTCTCTAACATAATAATAATTGTTTTAACACTTTGAGTTTTTTCTAATGCACCTCACTGCACTACACTACAACACACTACACAAGTTCAAATGGTTTGGTCCTTTTGAGTCTGCGTCCGGTTTTGGTGTTGTCCAAGAGTTGTAATACTTCGAAATTAACATGAGAGTGAAGTCTCTCCTCATGTCTCTTTGCAATTCTTTTAATTTCTTGATTGACAGTCGGTATCTGAAGATCTCGATGTAAATAAATGGTCCGGTAATATCTGGGTGCACCTACGATGCTTCTTAGGACTTTGTTCTGGAAAACTTGTATTAGATTTATGTTGCTTTTTGCGGAACATCCCCATAATTGTATTCCGTATGTCCATATAGGTTTTAATATTTGTTTATATAGAAGTAATTTATTATGTATAGTTAATTGAGATTTTCTTCCAATTAGCCAATACATTTTTCTATATTTTAACTCAAGTTCTTTTCTTTTCTTTTTGACATGTTCCTTCCACCGTAGTTTTGCATCAAGTGTCATTCCGAGATACTTAGCATTATTGCTGTATGGTATGACAGTGTGGTTTATGGTCAATGGTGTAAGCGCGGCCTGTTTATAGGTGAATTGAACATGCACAGATTTGTTTTGGTTAATTTGTATTTTCCAGATTTGGGTCCATTTATTTATAGCGTCAGTAGCCTGTTGTAGGTTTCGGGTTGCTTCTTCGCTATTGTTTCCGACAGCAAGAATAGCAGTATCATCAGCAAATGTAGCCATTGTAATGTTTTCGATTTGTGGTATATCACATGTATAAAGTAGGTACAGAATTGGCCCCAGTACACTTCCTTGTGGTACACCTGCTTTAGCTTCTTTTATTGTAGAGTAAGCTTCCTCTTGTTTCACTCTAAACATTCTGGCTGTGATGTAAGATTTTAATAGTTCGGTGTGTTGCTTCGGTAATATTTTCTGTAGCTTATGGACGAGGCCTTTGTGCCATACCTTGTCGAAAGCTTGTGCTACATCTAAGAATACAGCTGAGCATACTTTATTATCTTCATAGGCTTTTTCAATAACATCTGTTATTCTATGCACTTGATCAATCGTTGAATGTTTGGTAATAAACCCAAACTGGTGTGTTGGTATTAGGTTTTTTCTCTCTATAATACTGACTTAAGTGATGGAAGGCATAATGAACGGTTTGATGTTTATTATAGATAAAATAAACATAACAATCTTAAATAAACGGTAACACTATAATTCAACATTAGTGAATATATACCTCTAGTTAAAGTCCTTTTTAACCAGTACATTTTTAATTATCTCCTTAAATTTGGAGGCGTTTATGATTGAAATATGAAAGAACTATGGTGAAAACGGTGGATATAAAAAAAATTAAAAATATGTATAGCATTAAGTTAGAATAAAACTTAATAAAAAAACTAAACAAAAATATGAGCATGTGAAAAAACACATAATATAACATATATATATATATATACATATATATATATATATATATATATATATATATATATATATATATATATATATATATATATATATATATATATAAACACTACAATATCGATTGGGACGACAATTAAAAAAAAAGGAATCCCAGCATAAACAATAACAATCCTATTATACTTTCAAAGAAATATAATATTGGTCCTATACAGATACCGATTGAACTGTTCCAATATTTGAGCGTTATTTACAGGCGTTGTTTACCAGTAGTCATGGCAAATACGACTTTGACTCTTACATCCTTCCCTATTCTTCTATCAGTATCCCACAGCCATGTCCGATAATTTTAACAAACACTTTAGCAAATATTTTGTTCCGATTGATAAAACTGATAAAACTACAAAACAAATTTAACTGTGATTCAGCATTTCAGGTCATAATTGTTCTTTAGTTTAAATAAAGCTTGGAAAAAATATCGGAAGATAAGGAACCTAGCTGCAGACTTTATAATAAATATTTTCGGTTACTTACGTATTAAAATATTTGGTATTTATTTTTGTTGCAGCAATTATCGAGGAATTGTTTTAGTAGGTTTACAAAAGTATAAGAAATGTTAGGCTTAATTGTAATATGTTTATTTTTTGTGTGTTTTGTTTTGCAGTGCCTTGTTTTAAAAGTCGGTTGGATTATCCGGCCTTACCTGGACTAATTACTTCCAAGTCTAGGATGATTATTCATGGTATCAATTGCAAAATGTTGTTTACAGCTATGTATTGGTGGAATTCAAACCCGCAACTATCGCAGTAAACATGACCATCCTACTGCCTTGACTGCTTGGAATAGCATGCAGACTAACCTTTTTCTTGTTTGTGATAATCGTTCAAATCTCTGTTAAATAAATTTATAATTCACTTTTGTTTATCTTTTCTTTTGAATTCTACCTGTTTAGCTGGGCTTCACTCGTTAATTTTGTTAAATAGTTGTTTGCTAATTAGATGTCCAAATTTACCTTGGCAATTTCTTCAATTAAAAATTACATCAGTGCGCTACAGGAAACTCAGTTATATCAACAAATATATTAAATTATAATAAAATACAATATATAATAAAATTCAATACTAAAATTCAATAATACAACAATTATAATAAAATTCCAATACTAAAACGGTTATAAATTGTATTTTCAATGAATTTGTGTGGAAACCATATTCCCCTCTTTTGAGGCTGATGCCGAAACTGACCAGTTTTCTTTGAAATCTAACAAACAAAATAATGAATATCTAAAATGTATAATAATTTTCGAATATTACCATCCATATATACTTAATAAATAAATTAATGATAACAAATAATAAAGTGTTATCTTACGTAGAAAAATATCATAACCATCGTATGAAACAATAAGATTAAGCTGTTAAGTAGTCATTCAAATTTGTTCTTTTCATTTCTTTTAATACATATTGTTGATCAATCTAAACGCAACCATCTGTTCTCAGGGCAAAACTGAACTCATCGGGAACAATAATTTTTAACAAATAAGTTTTTATATAATTTTCAAGACACAATGAATTTGTACAATTGTAACACGACAGGTGAAATTGTACAGTTTAGCTCCTCTATTTCGAATTATGATTACTAGTAATAGAATCATAGTATTCTTATATATTTCTGATCAACAAACTATTACCAGGGTGTAATAAATATCTTGTTTTGATTATGATACAATTTGTTCATTTAGATTTGAACAATGTATTTTAAAACTTTTAGAGCGTAATAATGTTTCTTGGCTTATATAGTGTTAAATTATAAGAGAATCTTGAATTTCTAATAGTTTTATCGTTCAATTCATGCGTTTTTGTTCTATGATTATTTCAAATTTCTCTATATTTCTTAATTCTTTGGTTCTCAATAGCTTTCTTAATACTTTTTAACTCTTTGGTTCTTAATTATCATTTTAATTTACAATATAATTACCAAACTTAAATCATTTGCACCATTCCCTGGTAAAATTAACAAAATTAATAACATTAATTAATAACCATTTCCAATGCTATGACTAATTCATTGTTATAAAATAAATGTTCTTCGTTATCTAGAATTAAAAAAAAAGAGAAGTTATGGAAAACCAAGACCTCTCATATAATTATGTAATTAATTGTCTATGTCATTGAATGTACATTAATATTATAATTATTGTTGTTGTTGTTTTCTAATAACAGGTCAGTTGAAAAATTCCCAGCCTACCATAGTAAATTTTTTTTTTGGCAAAAGCAGTTTTTTTTATTCAACATAATTCTCTTCAAGCATGATACATTGATTACAGCGATCCTCCAACTTATCGATAACATTTTTGTAGTACAATTTGTTCTTTGCTTCAGTTTCGAAGATCACCGATTTGACAAAAATTTCCTCTCAGCGAGCATTCTTTTGAGATCTCAGAACAGGAAATAGTCGCTGGGGGCCAGATCTAAAAGGGAGAATGCGGTGGATGAGGAAGCAATTTGAAGCCCAATTAATGGATTTTTGACATGGTGCATTGTCTTGGTGAAGCAGCACTATATATTTCTACAAATGCGGCCGTTTTTCAGCGATTTCGTCCTTCAAACGGTCCAATAACGCTATATTATAGTCCTTGTTGATGGTCCATCCTTTTTCAGGGTAGTCAGTGAAAATTAATCCATTAATCGTAAACTTGCCAGCCGACTGTTGCGTTTTCCCACGCTTTGGAGCGGGTTCATCGTGTGCAGACCACTCGGATGACTGTCGATTGGACTTCGTAGTAAAAAGAAGGAGCCATGTTTCATCCATTGTCACTTATTGATGCAAAAACTCAGGTTTCTTACGCTTGATCATCTTCAAACCTATCTTGTTTTTGCTCAAAAGTGAGCTCGCGCGACACCCACTTTGCACAGAGTTTTCTCATACCTAAATATTCGTGAATCATATAATGTACACGTTCAGTTGATATCTTTAGAGGGTGCGCTATTTCATTCATTTTCAATTTACGGTCATTCAAAATTATTTTGTGGATTTTTTTATAGTTTTCGTCGGTAACAACCTCTTTTTGGTGTCCACTGAGTTCACCGTTTTCGACTTCGTCTTTCACCATGTCTAAACTTAGCATACCAATCGTTGATGGTTGATTTCCTGGAGTTTTTGTTTCAGCTGTATTTTTCCCTTCAAAAGCTATATTTTATCAACAGGCGAGGTTCCTTTTTATCCATTTTTTCACAATAGCAAAGGTTGCTTCACTCAAAATGCTATAATTCAGAATCTAATGATCCGAGAGCTGTCAAATTTATACTCACATATTTTGATGGTTAGGTATAACTAAAAAACATATGAATTTAATTATAGTAGCTCCATCTATATATCAGACCAGGGACTTTTCAACTGACCTGTTATTATATATGTATAGTAAATTTATTACCTGTGATGACTAAGTATGCGGGATATACCAATACAGGGAGTCAAATAATTTGTAATTCATATGGACGTCAAGGAAAATTGTGTATATAGTGCTAAATGTGTTTTATTTTAACAAGCAGTACAGTAGCAATTGATGTTTAATATTCGGCAAGTGTTGTAGGCAAATGTACACTAAAACGCAATATGGGTTTACCATATTTTTACGAAAGTCTGGAGAAGACTGTAAAGCTGTGGAGATTTTATAATACGCAAAAGATTTCAATACACACGGTGGATATTTCAAACAATTGACAGTTTCATCGTAATACCACAGGCTCCATGTCTAAATGTGTGACAGAGTATGGAAGAAAAACTGAACGTGATTATCATACTATCAATTATTTAAAGGCAGATAATTAAGACGTAAAATATCAACTTATATATATACGTATATTAGCGATGATATTTTAAACGAACCGAGGCAAATATAACTGATATACCGAAAAAAATGAGAAATAAATCGAAGGAAGAGAGATCAAATAGCAGAACTATGAAGATAGGAAATTGGAAATTAAAAATAGATAAAGATGGAATCATGTAGAATATTGAAATAAATGGAAGGAATAGTGACGAGAGGAGTATAGGAGAGAAAAACTTCGCGCTGATTCGTACCAACACTGATAGATTTATACGTTTTTGTCTCATCTGGTTTCCCATTTTGAATACTAGGTTAGAAATATTGACATCGATATTTTTATGTGCTAATATAATACTGAGTTCACAGAGTCATTGCTGTTTTTTGTATTTCTGTGCTATATTTTATAAAACTTTTGATTTTTTTAAATTTTTGCTGTGGTTTTACATAATTTGTTGGTATTTTGCATTAATACATCGCGTATGTTTTGTATTATTATTAGTTTTGTGAAAATTCAACAAATATTTTGTTCGTAATGCATGTATTCATAAGTGTCATATTATAAGCCCACTGTATTATTTTATAATATATGCATATCGGTTCTCAAAGGCTATTCCTTAATTCTGATTCAATTTCTTTGGTTGTTAAATTAACAAAAATATATGAAGCTTCCCTTTATTATTCTGATACCATATTTATTTATCAGTTCGATTTTTACGTTCGAAAGTCAGGTCTGTAATCCCCAAATACAATAATTATTAAATTGCTTGAGTACCGATTCTTTACGACTTCGACACTCATGATGTTTACTTACACATTGTTACAGACTTTTTTCTTTTTAAATACTAATTTTAAAACGCTAATTTTTAACAACCCACAAAAAAAATCATTACAGTCAAATTAAGGCTTTACACATACATAGAGAACAACCGCATTAATTGTTTAACAAAATATTTTGATATCCAGCTTCCTTAATTTATTTACAAATTTTATTTATCGATAGTCTCATGACGGTTTTGGTCTGTTCTAAGTGTTTTAGTAATGCGTCGTGGATATTTGTAACTTCTTATCACTATTGCTTTCAAGAATTTTGCATACGTCTGACAGCTGGTCGCCGTCCGGTTGTCAGATGTACGCTAAATTATTCAAAATATTAGTTATAATTACTACAGGTTATAAACCGGCAAACATTGTTTTAGCCCTTCAATTATTTTGTTCAATTTTAAGTCGCTCCGAAATATATAATATCACTATGTTTAAAAGTGCCGAAAACAATCAATATTCAGGGTCACAAATTGATTGTGGCTTTAATTGGTTATTTCGAAAAGAAACGAGATAATGGAGGCCCGCTTTTGTCGGTAAAATCCGTTAGAGAGGTACTTATTGATGCTATTAAATAATATAAGTCCCTACAATTTTATTAAAAATGTTTTTGGTGGGTTGCTGCCGCGCTAAATATTAGTGTTGGTACTGTGAATAACATCGCTTACAAAATGAAGAATAATACGTTAGATTCACCCAAGAAAATCCGTCTACATACAAAGTGGGTGATGATTCTTGATCATCTTGATATTGGCTTTATTCGAGACCAAATATACGAAATGTATAAGAACAGTAAGTACACAAGCTATTTTATCGATATAAACATAATTTATTTTAGAGAAAATTGTCTGCCTGGAAAGTATACATAAAAGAGTTAGCGACATGCAGCTTTTTGAAGGATGTAAGACATCTTTTCATACACTCTTACAGGGCATACGCGTGACACTCTTGGCAAGACATTAATAAAGAAAGTGTAAAAACAATAAAAATTGATCGAAAGAGGTAAAAGTTACAATAGCATTCGATTAGGTTTTGTTGGTCATTATATTTATTACTAGCTCGAGTTCGAGTCTAGAAGGATATTTCATCAAAAACTGTTTGGTTCTGTGGAAGGAAGCATTGTCAACCATAACACCTTCGGTTTGTATGAACTCGATAAGACAAACAGAGGAAGTAATTGATAAATGGTACATGATAAATGTGGAATCGTGAACATATCGTAGAAAGATTAGAAATTAACAGTTTAGGGATTGAATTTGACAGTGAGTTGGAAAATGAAAGTGACTGAAGGAAACCTTCAAGATATGTGATAATGCTGAGCAATGCTGCAAATTCCTGAGACAAAGTGCCGAGAGAGGAAACAACTAAAGGTACGCACATGGCGTGATAGATTTGTGTGCACAGATATGATTGTAATTGTTCAAAACTAAGCCTGAGCATTGGGTTAGAACATATGAGGACAGAATTAATACTAACTGTTTTGTAGACATGTTAAATGCATTAGAGAGAATTCACTGATTAATTTGATGAAGAATGCTGTACACAGTTAGTAGCAGAATAAATAAAATATACAGTGCAACCAAGATAAAACAAGAAAAAAAACTAAACGCAAAAACGTAAATATACTCTCGAATGAAAGTAAAATATGTTTCCCAGAAACATAATTGTTAATTAGTTGAATTAGGCCGCCAGGTAGATACTACTACATAAAAAAAGCGCATAGAAACTCTACCTCATGGGTAGTGTGGAAAAGAGTTGAATGTAAACAAAATAAATCTAACTTACAAACTATTATACCTGTGTTCTTAATTGTAGTTTTAATTCCTTCGATAATATATGTATTAGATATACTATAATGTTAAAATAAATTATAATTGATAACATTTTTGTTCAATCATTTTGCTTAGATTAGAATTTTCTTGTATGTCAAAGCCAAACTGAACTAAACTGTCAGTTGATACGGCAACGCTGTAATGATTCGAAGTCAGAAATATCCATGACGCATTACCGAAAAAACTTTGAATACACACAGTCTTGTTTTACTCCGAAATACAGGTGATCCTCGTTAATGTGAACTAATTAAAGCAAAGTAGAGTTATAATAAACGTATAAATAAAAAATGTGTGATTAACAGACACGATTAAAACATATATATTTATTTATAATAAAATAAACAAATAACTTAATAATGATTGTTATTTCTTAGTTAGAACAAAAGTAATCTGTCAAAAAGTAATTTTAGACTGTTTTAGTTGGCCTTAAACAGTTTCCCAACGCCTACGCCCGTAGTTTACGAAGAACTAATACATAATACTTCTTTTGCTCTCAGCTAAATTCATGTCTTGATTACGTGTAACTGGTCAATTGAAAAGCCCCCGGCCTACCATAGTAAACAATTTTTTTTGGCAAAATTAGATTTTTCCATTCAACATAATTCCCTTCAAGGGCGATACACTGATAATAGCGACCCTCCAACTTTTCGATACCAGTTATGTAATACGATTTGTCCTTTGCTTCAAAATAAGCCTCAGTTTTGGCGATCACCTCTTCATTCGACGAAAATTTCTTCCCAGCAAGCATTTTTCAGATCTGAGAACAGGAAATAGTCGCTGGAGGCCACATCTGGAGAATACGGTGGATGAGAAAGCAAGAAAGCCCAATTTATGGATATTTGTCATGATTTTCACTGACTTGTGACACGGTGTATTGTCTTGGTGAAACAGCACATTCTTTTTCTTCAAATACGTCCGTTTTTCGACGATTTCGTTCTTCAAATGGTCCAATAACGCTATGTAATAGTCGCTGTTGATGGCACTTCCTTTTCCAAGGTACTGAATGGAAATTATTATATGCGTATTTCAAAATACAGATGCCATAACCTTGCCAGCCGACTGCGGCGTTTTCCCACGCTTTTGAACGGGTTCATCGTATGCGGTCCACTCGGATGACTGTCGATTGGACTTCGGAGTGAAATGATGGAGCCATGTTTCACCCATTGTCACATATCACAAACAGTGCTCCGAATCATTAACTCGTCGCTGTTTTTGGTCAAAAGTGAGCTAGCCCGGCATCCACTTTGCACAGAGCTTTCTAATACCAAAATATTCGTGAATGACATGATTTCAATTTACGGTAATTCAAAATCATTTTGTGGAGTTTTAAAATGTTTTCGTCGATAACAACCTCTTCTGGGCGTCCACTGCGTTTACCGTGTTCGGTGCTCATTTCACCACGTCCAAACTTAGCATGCCAATCCTTGATGGTTGATTTTCCTGGGCCAGTTTCCGGAAACTCTGCGTCAAGGCAACGTTTTGTTTGAACGATATTTTTTCCCTTCAAAAAGCAATATTTTATCAACAGGCGAAATTGTTTCTTATCAATTTTTTTCACAATAATAAATGTTTCTTCCGACAGCTGTCAAATGTATACACGCATCTTTTAGGGTTAGGGCTAAGAAACATATAGATTTAATTCTAGTGGCGCCATCTAGGTGTAAGGCCGGGAAATTTTCAATGGACCTGTTATAACTTGGCATCAATCCCTATATTTATATATATATATATATATATCCTTAACTTTCTATAAGTTAATATCGGCTGGTATATAATGTTAGGATTGACTATTTTTAATGAGCATCAAATTAAAGAATCAATGACAAGGGTATCCGCATTCGATCACATCTGTGCTTTAATTACACTTAAAGGACTTGACACTTCAAAATATTCCAGGGCATATGACGATTTAAAGCAGCTTCTCGTTGCCAGCCACCTGTCGCAAGGCCTCATATATCTTCTTAGCATTTTTTCATAGGGGACATGAAAGTAGACATTTTCGTCAGTATAGCTTTGTAAGTCTGCCAGTCCCTCTGTGGGACTAATCGATTTACATTCAGTAGCAGATACTTGACAAAAATTAACAGAGTTACTCGCTCCTCAGTTGATATTTTGGAGCAACAGTAGGTGCATTATTGCGCAACAACGCTTTTATTAACAAGTTGTCTTTTATCTAGAGATTAAATAGATCTCTTTAAATTTTTAATAGGGCAGTTGCGATTACAAAATCAACAATATACATGTTAGTCAGCCAAACAGTTTTTTAACAGTCATAATCAACCAGAATATTCAAGTTTTTAAATAAGCCTGGATTTTTTTTATTTTCCCATTATAACGGACTTTACTTTGTGTGGACCATTATAGTTAGTACAACTCAGGAAAATTACTCCCTATTTTTCTGGATTCGTACCCGGAGCAAATAGTTTAAATGATGCTGATGATTTTTCATTGAAACATTTTCCAATGAAGACCAGTTTTATCGGCGTAAAGTTGATCTGTTCTCAACTCTGTGCCCCGTTAATTACTTTTTTGGTTATTTCTGTTTCCAAATGTTTTGTAGATTATTTATAAATTTTGTATCTTCAAGCGCTTAATTCTACAGATTGTTGTCCTCGATATTCGTTTGCGAGCTGTTTCACTCCTGTCCTTAGCGTAAATTTGTTTACGATTTTCGCTTTATGTCATTTAATTTTTTCTATATAAGATGGGGATGGCATAGTCGTAAAATTGCTGAGTGCTGTCACATTACTAAATTTCTCGTGCCTTGACAGGCTACCAATCGGAAATTGATCCGTACAAAGATTAAAAAAATCTGTAATAGTTTATTCTTCAGGAAATTGCTGATCTTGACTATCTAACCACACTATAAAAACTTTAAGAATTGTATATACATTTTGGTAAATTTGCTTTTTGCCTGTAATTGAACACCTTGTGACGAAATATGCATAATGCATTGGACTCTGCAATAAGTATCACTATGTTATGTATTGTATTATATTATTGTTTATCGTTTCTTAACCATATATTAAAAGCGTTTATTTTTAATTGTTGCTAAAGATTTGAAAAATATACTTTAAATCATGAGTCATATTAAAATGCTTTGTCGGGTACAAGTTGACTTTCAGTAACACCTTATTTTAGATTAATCAGTAAAACTTCCTACAATAAACATTTTATTGGCTATCTAATACTATTAGATTCTTAGTTGTTACTATACTTTTACACTTTAGCAAAAAGGCAATAAAGGTCATAATTTCGATAGTTCAGAAAGTGTGAATTTATGAAAATTTTATTCCTTTACATAAGTTTAATAAAACTACTGAATATAAATTTAAGTAAACGCCACAATAATAGTTAAAACTAATTTTTCGTTTTTCGAAATATTTACGACATGCTTTCTATTTTACTACTTATGCAACTTTTACAATGGCTTTAATTGCCACCAACTTTGGCATATTGACTCAAGCCGTCTGCGACAATACGGCATGACATTAAATAATATTTAAACCGTATTTATTTATTAATTCCATGCATATTAACGGGTAAAGCGATTTCAAATTCGTGTAATTTCGAACGACATTGTCCAATTAGTTGTTAATGACGAGACATTCAAGAAAATTAAAATCGTTTATGCGTCTTCGGTTTTCATTGAGCATTTGCGCCTGTACTATAGAAAAGTCAGGAGGAACGCTACAACGGTAGCTGTCGTGGGGAGACATCTGTCGTTTTGGCAATTGTTCCGCCATGATTGATGATATGGAGGGATAGAAAAAGTTTTATTTCAGTTTAGGGAAAAAACAAACGACTATCAGAAGTTTCTTGATTTAGATACTACCTAAAATAGAGATAATATATTATATAAAATTATAAAATTAGTTTAAATATCGACTTAAACCTGTATTGGTTTAATATAAATCTCATAATTGGTCTATATATATATATATATATATATATATATATATATATATATATATATATATATATATATATATATATATATATATATATATATATATATATATATCAGTAACTAATCACTACACAAAAATGAATAAGGAAAAAGAGAGCTATAAAAACAAAAACTCTAAAGGTTTGCCCTGAAATAAAATCATATAAATTATTTGAAACAAAATGTTTCAAATTATTTTTCATTTATTATGATACTTAAGTTATCATCCACAATATTATTAGGTTAATTGACGAGTATATTAATATACTGTTGATTAAAATACGACTGAGGGATATAGAATATGTAATATAAAAATAATGAAAATAAATATTTATTTATAGGAATCAATATTTGGTTACTTAAATTATATGGCAATATATAGATACTTATTTGCAATTATTAAAATATTATTTGAAAAATCGATATAAATATTAATGAGTACCAGTCAATCAGTACCAGTAATTAAAGCAATTAATAGGTTTCATAGTATGATAATTTTTTATTCAATATCAAAATTTGTTCAATCAATCTCGCTTTTGGAAATATAGAAATTTGAGAAATGGATTATTCGATGGCTAAGCACCTTGGCCTAAAAATTCTAAAAACAACTCTAAGAATTTGTTGTTTTGAAAAAATACTTGGGCCAAGTATATCGCTAAATAACAAATAACGCCCATTGCCGATTTCAGTTCATTTAAATTAATATTAACACAAATAACAGGTGAATTGGAAACTCCCCGGCCTACCACAGTAAAACACATAATTTTGACAAAATTAGTTTTTTTTATTCAACATAATTCCCTTCAAGGGTGATTCCCTCCAACTTTTCGATACCATTTTTGTAGTACAATTTGTCCTTTGATTTTGCGGCGTTGCGGTTTTCCAAGCTTTGGAGCGGGTTCATGGTTTGTAGTCCATTCAGATGACTGTCGAATGAACTGTCGGATGACTTCGAAGTGAATAGATTGAGCCATGTTTCATCCACTGTCATATATCGATGCAAGAACTCAAGTTTATTACGCTTGATCATCTTCAAACTCTCCTACAAGTCATCAAATCGCCGTTGTTTTGGTCAAGTGAGCTCGCGCGGCACCCACTTTGCAAAGAGTTTTCTCATACCCAAATATTCGTGAATGATATGATGTACACGTTCAGTTGGTACCTTTAGTATATTTTTGTGTATGTTTGTTTAGTATAATTTTGTAGATTTGAGGGTTGGGGCTAACTAAAAAACATATGGATTTAATTCCAGTAACGCCTTCTATGTGTCAGGCCGGAGATTTTTCAATTGACCTTTTAAGTCAACGTCTCATGACGCATGAAAGAGCGACTTACTGTTGTCTTACTTTGCTCACATAGATACAAGATTAATTACCAAATTTGTATCTACTATATACCGATGAATTTTCATAGCAGCTACGGTAATTTTACGAATATACATCTGTTTATTAGGGAAACCTATAATCTGTTAATAAAGACAACCTCTCTCAGAAGATTACAAAGCAGAGGATTTGGCAGTATTTCTTTTGAAAAATGTTCTAGCGTCTGTATTACAATTGCAAAATATTACAATGTAAATGTAACATATAAAACTGACATCGCTTGCCCTCGAAGCTTGATGAAATCGCTCGACTTTTGGCAAATATTTCGAGTTCAAAACATATGTATAATTTAAAAAATCTAGACAAGTATTTAAACAGGAAAATAATAATTAATGAAACGTTATTTCATACTTCCCATGTTTAAAATGAGGTCAATATCAATCCCGCTTGAACATTTAGTTATATTCGTCATGGGTTGTAACACAAAGTAAAATAATAAGCGTTTGGTTGACTAACCTGTTTATTAGAAGGCTTTACTTGAACTTGAAGATTCACCTTAATGTTTGTGTTTTCGTTTGGTGCGTAAACGACTACCTTAGGCAACTTATTCGACTAACAATTTTCTCGGCGTCGGAGCAAGCTACATATAAATTTACCATAATACCGAAAAATGTCTCTTTAAATAGTTCTATTAGAACAAGAATCATAGAACCAGTGTTTAATACCTTACAGGTCTAGCCTAGACAACAGACATTTTTCTGCTAGAGTACTGGTTATCTGTGTGGGATAGTTTATTTCTATAATAAAACACATAATATAAGATAATCACAATAACAGCTAATTAGTGAAAAGCCCCCGTCCTGACACATAGATGGCACTACTAGAATTAAATCCATATGTTTTTTACTTAGCCATGACCCTCAAAAGACACGTGCATAAATTTGACAGCTGTCGGGTCATTAGTTGGTGAATAATAGCATTTTGAGTGAAGCAACTTTTGTTATTGTGAAATAAATGTATAAAAAGGAATT
This sequence comes from Rhynchophorus ferrugineus, assembly GCF_030347505.1. Lineage (NCBI taxonomy): Eukaryota > Metazoa > Arthropoda > Insecta > Coleoptera > Curculionidae > Rhynchophorus > Rhynchophorus ferrugineus. The sequence continues at coordinate 78,455,769 of NW_027472580.1, read as the reverse complement.
TCGCGCGTTGATAAAATATTGCTTTTTGGAGGAAAAAATACAGTTGAAGCAAAAACTTGACCGGATGCTAAGTTTCTGGACATTGCCCCAGAAAAATCAACCACCAAGGATTGGTATGCTATGTTTAGACGTGGTGAAATGACCACCGAAGGCGGTGAACGCATTCGGAAGCCCAAAAGAGGTTGTTATCGACGAAAATATTAAACAACTCCACAAAATGATTTTAATTGACCGTAAATTGTAATTGAATGAAATAGTAGACACTCTAAAGATATTAACCGAACGTGTACATCATATCATTCACGAATATTTGGGTATGAGAAAGCTCTGGTATTCCGGAGATTTTGAAATTTACCTTTTATTTTTCCACCTAGTCAACGCATAGAAAAATATGTACAGAAACAGTAACATTCACATATTCACATAGACTGATATTTGCGAGTATTTGTGGTCATATGATTAATGATTTGAGATATGACCCTATTTTCACATTTATATATATAATTCTTCAGACAGGCCGTACGGCACTGAACTCCTAAACGGTTGGACTGATCTGGAAGACTGATCAGAAATGTGATTATGTAGATTCAAGAAGAATAGGTTATATTCGCAATCAGACCCGTTAGGTCCTGCAGGGATAGGGCTTTAGGATTAATTAATTTATTTTTTTATTTTTCAATTGTAAGAACGCACTATATGTTAATCCTTCCAAAAGTGAAACACTTCAATGAATATAGTTTACAAAAACTTATTTTATTTGACACTGCCATGCATGTCCGGTAAAGCTAATTTTGTGGTAAAATATTCGTTTTAATTATATAAATATAGATTAATACACGGAATGTCATCATTTAATCCTGTTTTACTACAATTAAAAATTACTACGATATTAGGATTCAACACATTTACGCCCAGGTTTCTTTTCCAATCTTAGCAACAATTGTATATTTTGATATCAGAATTTCTGTCCAAATATTTGGTGGAATAGTCAAAGCTTCAACGAAGCTAAATCATGGGAAGGGTATAGTTACGGAATTATATAAAAATAACTTAAATTATATAAATAAATTTTTATTGTCAGTTTAACTAGGCACATCACGTTAAACAGAAAACAGAATAAGATACTGCCAAACTTGATCTAAAATTAAAGATATTAGTTTCGTTTCTACAAAATCAAATTAACTCGTAATCCAACGATGCCAAAACAAAGCTACGTAACCGACAATGAACTATATTATGACCTCAATATAGAACCAGTACTGCTACTGGATGACAAGCAGGAAATCAGGAAATTGAAGCCAATCATAACAGGTAAGCTTGTATACTATATAAGTGCTTAATCTTTACTTCAGCTAGTTTAAAAGATTACAGGTAGGTCGTGAAGCTTACTTTTTTATAAATTGATATTTTTTGCTATTTACACCTATAATAATATTATTGTGTTGCCTAAATACTGGTTAATATTTTATGGTTCTCTTAGTATATTTGTTATAGGTAATAAAGAAAACATTTTTAAAAGTTGATGTATAATTTCTACTTAGTATTTGCTTTTCTTAATTTACGATTGAGATTAATTCGACTTAGTTTTCTTGATTGAAAATTAGAGAAAATTAGAAATTAGAGGAATATATTCTCTTAATATGAGATAAGCATGCTAGCATATAAAATAAAACAAAATGTGTGCAAACAATTAAAAACGTAGTTAAACGCCTCCTGTGAATTGTGAATGCCAGAAACACAGGTATGTGTAGGTGTCGAGCATGCAAATAGGAAATAGCAGTATATACCTATTTCTGGTTGGCACTGAAAACTTAAAATCGGGATTTTGTATCACGGAGAGGGTATTTTTTACCTAATAGCGTGATGAGCTAAAGAAAACAACTGATATATCTTTATTGTTATAGAGACTGATTATATCTTGAAACTTAACTACCTAATTTAAGTGTCTGTGTCAATCTATGATTTTAAAAAGCACAGAGAACTGTTAGAATTTAATTCAAAGTTTTTAATCACTATGATATTTATATACAAGTGCATGTCCTTCATCGCTAAATTATTCTGATGCTGGGGCTGTCCAGTTTTGTTTCGGATATGCCAAATTCGTTTTGTTAAAGGAAATATTTATTTTGTGCGAAAATGTATTATGAAAGTTTGGCATATGCTCAGTAATGAATATAATAATTTCTTTCAAACTTATATCACTACATTTTCCAGAATAAAAACACATTACCTACTTTAACTAGTAGATTTTAATAAATGTTTTCTATTGATCTCTTAGAAATTCAACAATCTTCAACAATTAATAAGTATTATTATATGATTTCTGTTATATAATATAACTATTCTGGTACGTAGAAGATCAGTCCAGTAAGTGATCGGTTGTCTTTCAGAATACTTCGCACTAACATTTCAAATTACACTCGTTATGGGTTCTAAGGGGATATCGCGCTGATTCAGTTTCTTGGGCATATAATATCGGCGCATCGGCGATGACTCGCAACACTTTATTCGGGAACCTCTGGAGGATATCTATGCCAGATTTGCTAGTTGTACTATCAGTCAATATATTAAGTTTAGTTTGACCCCAAACTGTTTGAGTTTTGTCACTATAGGTTTTTTCCATATCAAACGTCGATCAAAATGCATTCCCAGATATTTAACGTTGTCTATTTGCGGAAGTTCATGATTATTCAATTTTACTGAGAAACAAGTTTTTCTACAAAGGATGAATGTCACATGGGTATAGTTTATCTCCTTTGCTCTGATACGCTACGTTTTCAATCACAATTCGACTTTGTTAAGATGAAGTAGGAGGTTTTTTTGTGGTTGATATTGGATCCCGATGATAGATGATGTTGCAACAGTAGTGTTTCTTGAGGTTGGTCCGTCAGCTGTATACAACATATATAACAATGGGCCAAGAACACCGCCCTGAGAACACCCGAATATATTGGATATTCGTCACTCTGTTTGGTAACAAAATATCTGCCTGTGAGATATGATTTCAGTATTTGAAAGTGCGTATGGGGCAAAAGCTTTTTCAATTTAACATGCCGTGTGCAACACCTTGTCGAAGGCCTGAGATATATCGGGAAATGCAGCGGAGCAATATTTTTTATCGTTTCAGCTTGTGTTAATTTGGTTGACTAATCTGTGATTATTTTGAGTCTTTAAAAAAATAAATGAAATAAAAAAATATGAAATAATTACTTGTCTTATATGTTATTTTCTTCAAATTTATGTAAGATCCTTCTTATGTAAATATGTTAGATTGCGAGATTTATACGACCGATATATATTTTTAAATACGCAGTGTCGTTTGGTGTCGCCGTTGAACAAAAGTAATAAAGTAATAATTTTTGTTAAAAAAACTTTCAACCAGTTATTCCCATTCTTAGATTTTCGAACCCGTGTGCCAATCAAACTACGCTGCAGTGATGAGGTCAAAATAAATATAAAAAATATTGATCATAAGATGTTATATTTAATGAGTACCTTAGGTCCAATACAGTTTCCCATTGGAGCTGAAACAGTGTAGCCTTGGCAACTCTTGCAACGTCTGACAAAGCGTTGTTATGAAGAAGATCGAGATTGCTTGCTATGAGTATTGTTGATTTTATCTTGCAATAGTACGTCGTTCAGTCTGTTCGATTAACGTCAATATGCTATCCTACAGTCACAGTTTCGCTCGGTTCTAGCAGCTCAAATTACATATTGATGATTGGGTATCGATGTGAATGGTACCCTTGGAATAACCCATGCATTTTGCTTTTAGTATTGTCGAGAGGGACCTACTTTTCACCACCAGTTATAATGCTTCACAATAAACTCTATTAATATTGCTGGCAAATAATGAAACCCTGACGTTGAAACGGCTCTAAGTGGAATTTTTAGTCCCGTGTACTAGTCATTTACCCACCATTTGGATATAATAAAATGCTAACCTGTCTGATGTACTTCGAAATACGGGCAGAGTAATTCTATATCTGAAATTCTTGCTTTCTGTATCTGAAACTATACAAACAGGAGAAGTGATTGTGGTTATTCCCATAATGTTGGGGCTATGGTACTTATGATTTAATGACTAAAAAAAGTATGATCATATAATGTCCGCTTTTTGGAAGATAACGGTGAAATAAAAACATGATTTAAAAAAATTTCATCCTAATATGGATTAACAAATTTCCAGAATTACAAGAATCATCTGACCTCTGTTTACAAGGTATTTAGATTTTCACAAGCAGCTTTGTCAGATACATAACATAAACATTAATGAATCCGTTTTCAATTTTAAGAGTTTCAATTAATTGAATATCTGGTGAATTCAGAAAGCTAAAAAAATTGTTATTGCTTAAGAACTGGTAATAATTGCTAGTGTTCTAGAGACACATCATATCACTGTATTAGAGGCAACTGTGACGTTTGTTAAGATTTTTCTGTCAATTTTATGGGTATTACATTTTAATCCATTTCAAATTTCATTAGCAAATACATTTAGTAACAAGACAGTAACCAAATATTACAAGTAATAAATACATTAATTTGTGTATCAAAAGTTAGTATGAAATTATTGTATTAAGTTATTGTAAAGAATACTAGCAGTTATTATAATTTTGTAGAACTGTAATTCTTCACTTGTTGGTGAGTTCTTAGTTTCTATATGGGAAACAAGGCAAAGTAGATTAAAAGGCAAATTAAGGATTAGATATTAAAGATTAAATTATAGTTTACTCTTTTAAAGATTGAGTGGTGGAATAACTAATTAAAAAGCGATGCAATCTTATTTAAAAGATTAAATGATAAAAAAATATTATTTTAAAAATAAGCCTGGTTTCTGTCTTAAATTAATTGTTTTTCAATATACATTTTAAGTTAAAAATATGTATATAAGATATAAATTATATTAATAGATAAATGATGAAACTATACATATGTTAAATTGCCTAGATGAAACAAATGCTAACTGGAAGATTGAAGAAATTATAAATTATGAATAGTAATTTGGTAAATATTTTAAACCCCTGATAAATATTATGATGTTTAACGATTAATGTAATAAAATAAATAAATATATGGCGTTCTATTTTTTCAATTTTTATCAATTATTTCAGTTATTCACTTTAATACCTAAGTTTTGAGAAGTTAAGAGCTCATTTAATGATTATAAATACATTACTTTAATATAATTAATATGTTGTATAAAAGTGACTAATTTTATTCATTATTGTTTAAAATGAGTATACTAGTATGTATTATTCCATTTAATATTTCATATTTATATTTATAAAATAAAAGTAAATAAAAATGATGCACATTTGTGTACTACTTTGAACTTATTAATATTTTGTTGATTATTAAATCTTTGATATACATTTTTTTGTTATTTAAAAATTTTTCTTGAGATAGTTTGCATATATTTTAATATACAGATATTTGTTACTACAATCAATGTTATATATAAAATATATTTCGGGTCTTATATACGAAAATGATACATATATATTTATATTAAATAACTCTGTCTTGCATATTTTCTTCAACAATAACAATAGACACTTCGTCGATCCTCAATGGACTAGCCTGCGAGCTGGGCCTGCACTTTAATTATTTGGTGCATGAAGTTGAAGAAGACCAAATTGAAGATGTGCCGTGCAAAATGGGAATTAGCACACCTTATTTTGTGTGCTCGCGTTAGTTCATCTTCGAGTGGAAACCAAACGAGAAAAATTCTTCAAGAATTTCAGTAGTGGTGATAACATGGGTTTCACCATGTCCCCCAAGAGTGTCTCTCTTCCAGAGAGGCAGGAACAGTTTTGCTGATAACTACTTCCATCAAGGATATTAATCAATTTGCAAAAGTCGTTGGGCCAGGAGGATAATACTCCTTTATTTCCAGTCTGAGACTTTGTGGATTGTATTAATATTATTTGAGTTGCAAATCCGATTTATTTCGTGGAAGACTCGCTTGCCGCGTATGACGATCGGTGAAACCTTACCCAACGAGGTAGTTTTTTTATTGAGGTTCTGCGAAAGGCGAGTTAATTATGACAGGGGATATCTTTACAGCTGTAATTTAGTTTGGTCCACTGACTTTTATTGGTTTAAAATTTTGCTTAATTATTTATGCGTGGATTTTTTTTTCCCGTAGCCCCAGCTTTGTTGTAATTGCGTTTTCCCTGAAGCCGCCGGTGGGTAAAGTGATGGTAAAAAATATTGTTTTAAAATTATTAGCGTTGTTATTGTATTAAATTTATTGTTTTTCAATATACATTTTATGTCAAAAATATGCTTAAAAGATAAAAATTATATTAATACATAAATGAAGTAATTAAAATATACAGAAAAAGTGAAGCTATCTACATAGTTTGCCTATATGAAACAAATGCGAACCTGAAGATTGGAGAAATTATATATTATGAATAGTAATTTGCTAAATATTTTAAACCCCTGATAAAAATTATTATGTTTAAAGATTAATGAAATGAAATATGTAACTATATCACAATCTGTTTTTTCAACTTTTTATCAATTATTTTAGTTATTCAATTTAATACCTAAGTTTTGAGAAGTTAATAGTTCAGTTAATGATCATAAATCCATTACTATAATATAATTAATATATTGTATAAAATAAAGCGACTAATTCTATTCGCTATTGTTGAAAATTAATATACAAGTATTTATTACTTCATTTAATATTTCATATTTATATTTATAAAATAAAAGTAAATAAAAATCGTGCACACTTGCGTATAACTTTGAACTTATTAATATTTTGTTGATTATTAAAACTTTGATATAAATTTTTTAGTTATTTAAAAATGTTTCTTGAGATAGTTTGCATACATTTTAATATACAGACATTTGTTACTACAATCAATGTTATATATGAAATATGTTTCTGATCTTATATACGAAAATGATACATATATATTCATATCAAATACCTCTCTCTTACACATTTTCTTCAACAATAACAATAGACACCTCGTCGATTGTCAATGGACTAGCCTGCAAGCTCGGCCTGCACTTTAGTTATTTAGTACATGAAGTTGAACATCAAATTGAAGATGTGCGGTGCAAAATGGGAATTAGCACACCATGTTTCGTGTGCCCGCGTTAGTTCATATTCAAGTGGAAAAAAACGAGCAAAATTCTTCAAGAATTTCAGTAGTGGTGATAACATGGGTTTCACCATGTCCCCCAAGAGTGTCTCTCTTCCAAAGAGGCAGAAACAGTTTTGCTGATAACTCCTTCCATCAAGGATATTAATCAATTTGCAAAAGTCGTTGGGCCAGGAGGATAATACTCCTTTATTTCCAATCTGAGACTTTGTGGATTGTATTAATATTATTTGAGTTGCAAATCCGATTTATTTCGTGAAAGACTCGCTTGCCGCGTATGACGATCGGTGAAACCTTACCCAACGAGGTAGTTTTTTTATTGAGGTTCTGCGAAAGGCGAGTTAATTATGACAGGGGATATCTTTACAGCTGTAATTTAGTTTGGTCCACTGACTTTTATTGGTTTAAAATTTCGCTTAATTATTTATGCGTGGATTTTTTTTTCCCGTAGCCCCAGCTTTGTTGTAATTGCGTTTCCCTGAAGCGGCCGGTGGGTAAAGTGATGGTAAAAAATATTGTTTTAAAATTATTAGCGTTGTTATTGTATTAAATTTATTGTTTTTCAATATACATTTTATGTCAAAAATATGTTTAAAAGATAAAAATTATATTAATACATAAATGAAGTAATTAAAATATACAGAACAAGTGAAGCTATCTACATAATTTGCCTATATGAAACAAATGCGAACCTGAAGATTGAAGAAATTATATATTATGAACAATAATTTGCTAAATATTTTAAACCCCTGATAAAAATTATTATGTTTAAAGATTAATGAAATAAAATATGTAACTATATCACAATCTGTTTTTTCAACTTTTTATCAATTACTTTAGTTATTCAATTTAATACCTAAGTTTTGAGAAGTTAATAGTTCAGTTAATGATCATAAATACATTACTTTAATATAATTAATATATTGTATAAAATAAAGCGACTAATTCTATTCGCTATTGTTGAAAATTAATATATAAGTATGTATTACTTCATTTAATATTTCATATTTATATTTCTGAAATAAAAGTAAATAAAAATCGTGCACACTTGTGTACAACTTTGAACTTATTAATATTTTGTTGATTATTAAAACTTTGATATAAATTTTTTTGTTATTTAAAAATGTTTCTTGAGATAGTTTGCATACATTTTAATATACAGAAATTTGTCACTACAATCAATGTTATATATGAAATATGTTTCTGATCTTATATACGAAAATGATACATATATATTCATATCAAATACCTCTCTCTTACACATTTTCTTCAACAATAACAATAGACACTTCGTCGATTGTCAATGGACTAGCCTGCAAGATGGGTCTGCACTTTAATTATTTGGTGCATGAAGTTGAAGAAGACCAAATTGAAGATGTGCCGTGCAAAATGGGAATTAGCACACTTTGTTTCGAGCGCCCGCGTTAGATCATATTCGAGTGGAAAAAAACGAGAAAAATTCTTCAAGAACTTCAGTAGTGGTGATAAGATGGGTTTCACCATGTCCCCCAAGAGGGTTTGGAAGTGTCTCTCTTTCAGGGAGGCAGAAACAGTTTTGCTGATAACTCCTTCCATCAAGGAGATTAATCAATTTGCAAAAGTCGTTGGGCCAGGCGGATAATACTCCTCTATTTCCAATCTAAGACTTTGTGAATTGTATTAAAATTATTTGTTTTGAAAATCCGATTTATTTCGTGGAAGACTCGCTAGCCGCGTAGGACGATCGGTGAAACCTTACCCAACGAGGTAGTTTTTTTATTGAGGTTCTGCGAAAGGCGAGTTCATTATGACTGGGGATATTTTTACCGCTGTAACTTAGATTGGTCCATTGACTTTTATTGGTTTACAATTTCGCTTAATTATTTATGCGTGGATTTTTTTTTCTCGTAGCCCCAGCTTTGCTGTAAATGCGTTTTCCCTGAAGCGGCCGGTAGGTAAAGTGATGATAAAAAATATAGTTTTAAAATTAAGCGTTGTTATTTTATTAAATTTATTGTATTTCAATACATATTTTAAGTCAAAAACATTTATAAAAGATAAAAATTATATTAATAAATAAAAGAAGTAATGAAAATATACAGAAAAAGTGAAACTATCTACATAATTTGCCTATATGAAACAAATGCGAAGTTGAAGATTGAAGAAATTATATATTATGGATAGTAATTTGCTAAATATTTTAAAACCCTGAAAAATATTATGATGTTTAACGATTAATGCAATAAAATATATAACTATATGACAATCTGTTTTTTCAACTTTTTATCAATTATTTAGTTATTCAGTTATTCAATTTAACACCTAAGTTTTGAGAAGTTAATAGTTCAGTTAATGATCATAAATACATTACTTTAATATAATTAATATATTGTATAAAATAAAGCGACTAATTATATTCGTTATTGTTGAAAATTAATGTACAAGTATTTATTACTTCATTTAATATTTCATATTTATATTTATAAAATAAAAGTAAATAAAAATCATGCACACTTGTGTACAACTTTGAACTTATTAATATTTTGTTGAATGTTAAAGCTTTGAGATTTTTTTTGTTATTCAAAAAAGTTAAACCAAAATAAGTTTTAATAATATTAACATTATTATTTTTAAATTCTATTTGGACAGAAAGATGATTAGCTTTATTAATTATGATAAAATTTCAACCACAGGACGACCACTAGTAAAATTCGAGCGAAAGTTGTTATCTTATGTACTTAAATGTCAAAAACATTGCATTTGACAGTTATTAGGCTATTTATGTTTATGCTTCATGACGCTTCAATCTCTCATCAAAATACAGCGAAGTACCGGTAACAAAGTAAACAAAAGTTCTTTATTGTACTAATTAATTCGACAACTAATATTTTGAACTATCTATAGAACTATATATTATGCGTAGTGGCCTTTCCTTTAAAAAGGACACATATTTCAGGGTAATTTAAAAGTAATTAAGACTAAGCCTGTCCCATATCGTGTAACACCTGGTAGGACAACAATGCGGTATTTCTCGCAGTTGATATATCGATAAACATCGCCGAAAAATCACGTCAATCCGTGCATGGTCACGAGGTGAACAAACTGGATTCTACTTTTACGCATTTAATTCCGAAAATCTCTTATCTGTTCACATTTTATTTACACGAATTGGTATTTATCACCGGGGCGACGTTTGATTAGAGTGTTGTTTCAGAAAACCGGAATCATATAAACATTACGAACGGAGGCATATATATATATATATATATATATATATATATATATATATATATATATATATATATATATATATATATATATATATATATATTATACATATACATAGCACATTGCACAGATTTATTTCGTGGAACGCTCGCTTACCGCCTGTGACGATCGGTGAAACTTTACCTATTGAGGTTTTTTTTATTGAGGTGAGGACTGGGGATATCTTTACAGCTGTAGTTTAGATTGGTCCACTGACTTTTATTGGTTTAGGATTTCGCTTAACCATTTATGCGTGGAAGGTGCTATTTTTTTTCTCGTAACCGTAGCTCTGTTGCAATTGACTTTTCTTTAAGGTGGCTGGTGATATGTCGGAAACTTAATTGAAGTCCGAGTTTTTTTGGTCGGTAAGTTTATAATATATAATATATTTTACCATATAAATTGTTTTTAGCGTCTTTCCAATTACCAGAACAACAACTTAAAAAAACAAAACACACATAGAGAAAGCATAGAGAGAGCAACAGCAACAGAGAGTCAATTATTTGCTAGCGGTATATATTTTTCCGGCCGCCAATTATTGACACTAATTGTTATTAATAAGTAAATAGTAATATACCCATTGAATTTTTACAGCATATAATTTCACTGGGTACTGAGTTCCACATTTTATTAGTTATATTTTTTATGACAATTATAAAATAGAGGATACCTACGGACAGGTCTACAACCCACGATGGTTTGATGTGAACTGCTGTAAAGTTCTATCGACTTCTAAACTGGATTTTCTGCATTTATATTTACAATTTGCAATCCCATTGTCCGTAATACTAACCACCTAATTTTATTGATAAAATATATAAGAAATATCGCAAAATCTATTTAAAAAAGTAAAGGAGAAACGTTCAATATGTGGTAGAACTATTGAAAATAAGGTAAGGCAATAAAACATTTAATACAATTGAAATGGCGGTTAGTTTCTGGATGAAATATTAAAGATGTAATATAATTGTTTTCTGAATTGTGAAGAATTTTAGGGCGGCTTCTTGCTAACTTCTTTCATCAAATAATATGAATATATAAGGCCACTACACGCAACAAGTTAATCTACAAAAACTAATAATTTTGCAAACTAAACTTGGCAAAACAAAATGTTGAGAATGGTTTTGGCAGGATCATTTTGAGCGCTTCATCATCAGCCTCTGTATATATTAAATAAGACAATAACTCTAAATATAAAACTATTATTTCACGCATTAAATTGTAGAAAATATTGACTTAATTGGTTAGATTGCACAACAGTAACTCAAAAATATCTACTTTATATTAAAGCTTATACTGTTTAACTTTTTTTAATTAATTATATCTTGTATTAGATTTGCCTAGTACAATCTTAATTTACAAGTTAATTTTGTTGTATTTGCAAGACATTTTATTTTTTTGTATTAGTGTCGATTCGTTGAGCGACGATACAAAAAGTCTCTGAGGGATTAAACCTATTTTAAATAAATCAAAACCCTGTCTCTAGATAAATCACTTATTAGGGCATTCAGATTTCAGATAGACTACATCGCTTTATTTCTTCGAGTATATAGTCCGTAGCTCTGAAGAAACATGTAAAGATAGAAGTAATATGAACATAAGTCATCTAGCATAGTATTTGCAATTAATTAATGACTATATAAATTCCATAAATAGTTAAGAATGTTGGCTAATATCAAGTGAATCGAAATTTATTAAATAGCTAACCAAAATTACTCTTATTTAGATCAGAAACTAAACATTTTAAAACTATATGTTCAGAAAGATTTTGGCATGACAATTTTTTGCGTCTATATACATTAAATAAAGCAATAACAGTAATTGTGAAACTATTATTTATAGAGTAAAATATCAAAAATATCTGGTTTAACAATCAGGTTCTATCGTTTAACAGTTGTACAACAAGTCAATTGAAAAGTCCTCGACCTAGCATAGTAAAACAATTTTTTTTGCAAAATTCGCTTTTTCAATTCAACATAATTCCCTTCAAGAATGATGACTGATTATAGCGACCCTTTAACGTTTTGCTACCATTTTTGTAGTACGATTTGTCCTTTGCTTCAAAATAGGCCTCAGTTTCTTCGATTACCTGTTGATTCGACAAAAATTTCTTTTCTGACTAGCGAGCATTTATTGAGATCTGAGAACAGGCAATAGTCGTTGGGGGCCAGATCTGGAGAATACGGTGGATGAAGAAGCAATTCGAAGCCCAATTCACGGATTTTTTACACAGTGCATTGTCTTTGTGAAGCAGCACTTTCTTTTTCTACAAATGCGGCCGTTTTTCGGCGATTTCGTCCTCCAAATGGTCCAATAACGATTTGTAATAGTCGCTGTTGATGATCCTTCCTTATTCAAGATAGTCAATGATAATACTATCGCCATAACCTTGCCTGTTGCGTTTTCCTATGCTTTGGAGCTGGTTCATCGTGAGCAGTCCACTCGGATGACTGTCGATTGGACATCGAAGTGAAACGATGGAGCCATGTATCATTTATTGTCACATATCGATGCAAAAACTCGGGTTTATTGCGCTTGATCATCTTCAAACACTGCTCCGAATCATCAACTCTTCATTATTTTTGGTCAAAAATGAGCTCGCACGGCACCCACTTTGCACAGAGCTTTCTCATTCTCAAATATTCATGAATGATATGATGTACAGGTTCAGTTGATATACTGAGAGTGTCTGCTATTTCATTCAGTTTGAATTTACGGTCATTCAAAATCGTCTTGTGGATATTTTTAAAAGTTTTCGTCGGTAGTAACCTCTTTTGGGTGTCCACTGCGTTCGCCATCTTCGGTGGTTGTTTCACCACATCTAAACTTGATGGTTCCCTGATATTAATCCTTGATGGTTGATTTTCCTGGAGCAGCGCCCGGAAACTCGGCATGAAGCCAAGTTTTTGCTTCAACTGTATTATTTCTCTTCAAAAAGCAATATTTTATTAACACGCGATATTCCTTTTTATCCATGTTTTTCACAATAACAAAAGTTGGTGAAGCAACCGCTATAATTCACAGAATAATGATCCGACAGCTATAAAATGTATACACGAATCTTTTGAGTTTTAGGGCTAACTAAAAATGGTTTTAGTTTTCGTAGCGCCATCTATGTATCAGGCCGGGGACTTTTCAATTGACCTGTTATAGAGGTAATATGATTACTGCTTTTCCTGACAACTCTATTAATATTATACATCATCTGCAGAGGCCTTTTTAGGATTGAGATTGTTGTGAATTTCTGTGGCAACTTCCATTGAAGAATTCAGATTTACAGCTTCATCGGGCCGATAAAGAGGATTTCTATCTATTATAGATTTTTTATCATTCAGTTGGGATACGTTAGCTAAATATTATCTGAATAATTTAGATTTTTTTTCTTTGCGTCGAACACATTCATTTAAAACATTTTTAATAATTTTTCTAAATATTTTGTAAGCAAAATAAGACGATTCTTGTTGTTCTCGAAATTGCCGGATTTTTTTCCACTGCTGTGCCTTTCTATAAAGCTGGCACATTAATTAGCTTTCTCTGCAAAAAAATTAAAATATAACTTTAAGTTAATAAGTTTATCGAAAGTAACAAATAATCTTAAATAACACTGCTTAAAATTAAAGAACAATTACAAATTAATCCGTTTAATGTATGTTTTAACCACTCATTTTCCGTTTCAGTAACGTTTCAATATTCACGTAATTTTAACGAATACTATCCCTCATTTTATTTTATAATTAAAAAAAATTAGGTCCGGCGAGATTTGATCCTAGTAAATTATTGTCCGTGAGCTAAACTCTTAGCCCGTACCCGTTAGATGATTCGACTATGTATTTTGTGTCACTGATCTGACCGCTATTCATGGTTGCTCGATTTGGGCGTTTTTTGGTTTTATCTGAATATATTTATTAATAAAACTTTTCCTCGATAAAAACTTGTATCGTCTCAAATTTTACACCACCAGATACCCCCGTTTTCTTCTAAAAGGGATGCAATGGAAGAGAAGAGGAGGAGAAAATAGTTGTTGAGCCAATTAATATATAGAATTGTGGAACCGAAATAGCGGCTTAAAATCCCCACCAAATTACGTCTTTACCAAAAGTTGTCGCTAATCAAAACACACGCGAGTACAGTTAACAGATGAATTGAAAAGTCCGCAGCCCGACACACAGATGGCGCTACTAGAATTAAATCCATATGTATTTTAGTTAGTCCCAACCGTCAAGAGATGTGTGTATAAACTTGACAGCTGTCGGATTATTAGTCTGTGAATTATAGCATTTTGAGTGAAGCAACTTTTTTTATTGTGAAAAAAATGGATAAAAAGGTATCTCGCGTGTTGAAAAAGTATTGCTTTATGAAGGGAAAAAATACAGTTGAAGCAAAAACTTCGCTTAATACCAAGTTTTCGAAGACAGCCCCAATCATCAAGGATTGGTATGATAAGTTTAGACGTGGTGAAACAAGCACCGAAGACGGTGAACGCATTGGACACCGAAAAGAGTACCGAAGAAAACATTAAAAAATCCACAAAATAATTTTGAATTACGGTAAATTTAAATTAAGTGAAACAGCAGACACTCTAAAGATAATAACTAAACGCGTACATCATTTTCACGAATATTTGAGTATGAGAAAGCTCTGTGCAAAGTGGGTGCCACGCGAGCTCATTTTTGACCAAAAACAATGTGTTGATGATTCGGAGCAGTGTTTGAAGATGATCAAGTTTGAAGAAGATCAATAAAACATGATTCCATCATTTCACTCCGAAGTCCAATCGACAGTCATTTGAGTCGATTCCACACGATGAACCCGCTCCAAAGCGTTACAAAACTTAACAGTCCAAGGACCACAAACAGCGACTATTACATAGCATTATTGGACCATTGAAGAACTAAATCGCCGAAAAATGGCCGCAATTGAAGAAAAGGCACAAAGACCATGCACCGTGTCACAAGTCAGTGAAAACGACGGCAATAATCCATGAATTGGGCATCAAATTGCTTCCTCATCCGCCGGATTCTCCAGATCTGATCCCAGCGACCATTTCCTGTTCAGAGGTTTCAGATCTCAAAAGAATGCTCGCTGAGAAGGAATTTTCGTCAAATGAAGAGATGATCGCTGAAACTGAGGCCTATTTTGAAGCAAAGGACAAATCGTACTACAAAAATGGTATCGAAGAGTTGGAGGGTTGCTATAACCAGTGTATCACCCTTGAAAGGAATTATGTTGAATAAAAAAGACTAATTTTGCCAAAAAAATTGATTTACTATGACAGGACGGAAACTTTTCAATTGACCTGTTAATTTACAGTTGATATATATATGTTGCTGATTATTTTGCAATTAAATATTGAAAATCGTCTCAATAGTTTTGGTTTGTTGTAAGGACGATTGGTGTCCTCGAGATTTTAAAATCAATTTTGAAGCACTACCAATCAGTTCTCACTTATTAAAAGAATGAAACAGTTTGATTAATTCTTCGATCAAAATGAAATTTCGAAAACCGGGAATTGAAACAAATAATTTTTCGGTCTGAAATTATTTATTTGGTTGTCAATATATGGGAATATAGGCACGTTCGTGTACGAATTCTCTTTATAAACCGACTGCTGACAGCTCGAGGGGTGTTCACTAAACGTGATCCAATACAATACATCGTTGGTCCCAACGACAAAAGTGGAATCGCGGTAGGCCGGTCATAAATTTTCACGATTTGACATGATCCCTTTTTGTCGGACACACAGCCATGTGTGTATGTGTGCACGAATGTCCCCCTTTAACCGAGTCAAAAGTGCATGGTCTCAACGTTCAGTTGCATTCTGGTCTTTGACAGTGATCTTTCCCGTTTACTGATGTAGCTGAAGAGGTGTAAATAGATAGATAGTGAAAATTTGTTCAGTGTATTTCTGATTTCGTGCACTGTTTTTTGAACCCGAGTGATACCGAGAAAATTAAAGGTAACTTCTTACATCTTGAAACTTTATTTTTTATTGTTTTATAATTTATTAGATTGCGTCTATACTAAGCAAGACTAATGCGATATAAACATAACCAAACTAAAGTTAAATTATAAGGCGAAACAGAGAAAGCATAGAAGGACAACTCCTATGTGTTAAGAATGAAAAAGTTTAGATTTCTGTTTGGGCCAAAAGGCGCGAAACTCGTTAATAATAACAGCCAGAAATTTAATATATAATAATAAAACATATTTTATTCAAGTATGTCCAACATTTATAATAAATATTTGGAAAATCCATGAAAAAATACTAATGAAAACTGGAAATATGAAAAATTATGTGCCTTTACGTTAAGTGTTTGGTATCAAAGCAAGTCAAGTATTGCTTCGTGCAAACTAACACTTAAAACAGCTTTAAACCTTTGTTAGTTTCTATGTATCATAGTGGCGAATCTGAATATATTATGTGTCAGTTGTCACTGATATCGAATTGCTTACTCTAATAGAGTGTTGTCCTCAAACAAAGCTGTAATTAAACATATTTTATGTCACGTCTATTCCACTTGGAAAGCCTTACAATTGCAATAATAAAGGACTTATATTGATTTATAATAATAATATATTATAGAGTATTTATTAAAAATATATTTATTTTAAATTTAGGGCAGGGATTACTAAGATTTGTAGAGAAATATTAAAACAAAATGTAAAATTTTGCCAAGTCAGGAACCTACCCGAAGCGCTAAGAAACAATGACGTCACTTACCGTTTCCTAACCATCATTTGAACTCTTTTTTTCTAACTCGTACTTCATATAAACAATAGTTTTGTGTAACAAACGGAAAGAAAGGATGATGAAAATGTTGAACTGGGATGTATCAAGCCAAATAACCTAAATTTCTCGACAAGCGATTCGTCGATAATAGCGGTATTCTGTCTTCGTAACTTAAATGATAATATTAAAAGAATACTAGAACTTTTATAGAATTGAAGTGTGTGAGTATACCAGACGCACTAACCTTGAAATGTGGTAGAATATTGAAGAACATTAAGTAAAAATACTCTTAGTATAACACTTGGCAAGAAAATTAATAAAGGTGGGTAATGATAATGTAATGGTGGAATTATACTACTACCAACTACTCTCTAAACTATCCAAACCACTATAACCTAAAAGAACTCAACACATATGTGTATAACCAATATTCTAAGAAATGGTACTGATGTGGATAATATTTAAAAATTCTAGGAAATACTACAAATATATATAATTACCAAATATTTTTCAAAAACCCAATTTCTTCAATCGAACAAAACAGAAATTTGTTTATTTCGACATTACTTCTTAAAATTAATTACGTCAAATTTGTCATTCAGTTCGCTTTTATACTTCTAGCCAACTAGCCGCAAATTAGAAAAACAAAACTCTATTTCACATGCGCCCTTTTAAGGTCCGCTTGATTTCAAAATAATGTTCTTAGTTCTTAAGAAAACTGTTTTGGCAATACAATATTACTAGTTCTTTTATATTTCAATGCAACCCCATATTTATACCCAGTAAGTTCTAATTGTCTTACTGATAATCATGCCCTTTTGATTTTGTGCAAGTTACGAGTGACCAACTAACACGATATTATTAGCGAAAGTGCACTTGAAAAATAATATTTTTTCCTAATAATTTCATAAAACAAGATAAATAAGTAAAAAATGACACAAACTGGCGAGCGATAATTTATTTATATAGTAAATAAATATTTAAATATAACTGATAAGTATTTTAGAAACTTATTCGGATTTTTCATACATACCAGGAATAGTTATAATATTATTAATTTTTAATAAAATCTACTTATACGTTAATATCACATATATATCCTAATATATTTATAATATTCAAAAAATGGCAATAAATAGTGTATTCCATTAATTTTATGGGTAGAATAAGCTATTAACAATATTATTATATTATGTATTATTATATTATTATATAACATTATTAATAGTTCCCATTTAATGAAAGCTGAAAACTGTTATTAGAAACTATTTTATCAATAACTAGAGTACATAAATAATCTAATATAATTAACTGAATTTATATTTAAAATGGGTTTTAGTGAGCTACAAGCGCCATCTGTTAACCGCCTGGGCTACTTCAAAGTTTCTATAAATTTTGAACAGATGGCTCAAGCTTTACTATTTCTGAAATAAAATTAAAGAAAATAGTCTGAATATATATATATATATATATATATATATATATATATATATATATATATATAATAGAAATTATAATTTTTTTGTTGTTCAATTAATTATATCGCTTTACTATTCGCTGTCTTCGCATATTATTATATAAGTTTTATTTTGTTTTTGAGTATTATAATGTTTCACAGTACTAGTAATTAATTGATTGTTCCTTTTATACAATTAACAATGAGTTATTAGATAAAGAACTATTATATTAACAGCACATATTGCCGGTTTGGTTGGC
Organism: Rhynchophorus ferrugineus; assembly: GCF_030347505.1. Lineage (NCBI taxonomy): Eukaryota > Metazoa > Arthropoda > Insecta > Coleoptera > Curculionidae > Rhynchophorus > Rhynchophorus ferrugineus. The sequence continues at coordinate 78,436,953 of NW_027472580.1, read as the reverse complement.
ACTGTGGTCATCTACTGTTACGATAGTTGCGGGTTCGAATTCTACTGGGACATGGTCGTAAATTTATGTTTGTGGTCGCGTATAATCGTGAATGGCCAAAAGGCAAAAATGCCAAAGACGACAAGGAAAATGATCCCACTTGCGCCAGCAACAAGTCTGGGTAAGACCGGATGTGTTCTGGGATGATTTCTAAGTTGGTTACATAATAGGTCAATTGAAAGGTCCCCGGCCTGACACAAGATGGCGCTATTAGAATTAAATCCGTATGTTTTTTAGTTAGCCCTAACCCTCAAAAGATGCGTGTATAAATTTGACAGCTGTCAGATTATTAGTTTGTGAATTTAGCAATTTGAGTGAAGCAACTTTTGTTATTGTGAAAAAATTGATAAAAAGGAATTTCGCGTGTTGATAAAATATTGCTTTTTGAAGGGAAAAATACAGTTGAAGCAAAAACTTGGCTTGATGCCGAGTTTCCGGACACTGTCCCAGGAAAATCAACCATCAAGGATTGGCATGCTAAGTTTAGACGTGATGAAATGAGCACCGAAGACGGAAAAGCTGAATACCAGCCGAACAAGTCGAATTAATGCCGAAGATCATGGTTCTGAGCCTACATTAAACCGTAGGTCCAGTCCAGATAAGCAGTCATTAATAAAACAGAGATTTTGCCAATGACTGTTTATCAGAGAAATCATGTATTTAATTGTATCAGAGAAAATATGTGAGGCGTAGTTTCAAAAATTTAATAGTGGTGATTTCGATGTGCAAGGTAGAGAATGTTCTGGTAGACTGAAAAAGTTTGAAAATACGAAACTGCAAGAATTACTGGATGAAGATCCAACTGAAACTCAATAATAAAAAAATTAAATTACGAGCAATGGAAAAATATAATTTATGGGAATATGGGTGCCATATCAATTGAAGACATTCAAATAGGGAATCGACAAATCGTCTGTGACATGATGCTGCAAAGGTATGATGAGAAGTCATGTGTGCAGTAATGGGCGATAAAATGTTGGTTTATTTTGAATACCTTAAGCGTAAGAAATTATGGTTACCTGGCAAAACGAGCCGATCGACTAAAAGGCGAAATCGTTTTGGTTGCCATGTCTTACTCTGTGTGGTGTAACCAGAGTGCCATGGCGTATTACGAATTGAAACTTGGTGAAACAGTTAATAGTGTCGGCAATAAATGATTAATTTGAACGATGCACTGATCGAAAAATGTCGAGAATGGACCTTAAAATGCGCTAATGTGATTTTTCAGCACGATAACGTGCCTTCTCATGAAGCAAAACCGGTACACCGATATTAACGCATCCACCATACTTTCTAGACCTTGCTCTACCCGACTATTAACTTTTCGCATCAATAGGGCACGCGTATTCAAAGCACCACTTCGCTGATTTAGAAGAAGTTAGAAAATGGTTTAATAAGTGGTTTTGGGCAGGATGTATAAGATCGAATGGTCAATATTTCGAATACATAAATTTTTCCGTATTTTTGAAAAGTCTGTACGTATGATTGGTGTATCACTATTATACTTTGGATATTTTAATTTTAATTATTATTTTCTCCTGATAATATTGCATATTCGTTGAAAATAATACCATATTGTGTTTCAATCGCCATTTTTACTACTTATATATATTGTTTACTAAAACACAATGACAATCGTGTCGTGCAGCTTATGTTTGTAGTGCATTATACCGCTCCACTTACTTCGGAACTTTTACGTATTGATCGGTGACGTAGCATCGAAAAGCAACCATGGACAAGGAAATGAAAATCTGACGCTGGTTGTGCGCACGCACATCAGGCGTCCCTCGGGAGATCCCTCTTATTCGACAGCTCCGTGCTACGGAGCCATTACAGGCCAGTGCATCGGGATATATTTTCGCACATTCCTCTCCCATCGGAAAATAGTTTGGTCGAAGTTTTTAATATAAATGCCAATTGAATTTGAAAATACAGTCCTTGGAGGAACGAAGTAGAAGACAATATCCTGAACTTTTAGGTTACTCTAGGATAATTCTAGGTCGCTCACTGGCTTTTATTTTATTTTATAGGTCTAACAACACTTAAGATAAATATTTTTCTGAATTCCTTGTTATTTACGGTATTAATGTGTATTCTTAAACCGTTCATCCAGTTATGGTGAAACTTTAATGGGTTGTTCTCCTACTATTACAGAGATTCCTTGTACAAATAATCTATATAAATAAAAAAAAGTTTCTGTTCTTCACCCAATAAATGAAACTGTAATTTGGTATTTGTCTTATTTAAAATAACACCAATAAATTAAAATTTAATGTCTAATTGTTCCTGTAAATTCTAAAATATTTTGGTTGTTTAGCTGGTTTATTGCTACATGTTAATTTTGTACGAAATGCCAAAATTTGTAAACCTTATAATTTAATATAATTTTTGAGCAAAGTAGGTCTAAGTGTCGAGCAGTTCCTGTTCTATAAATCGTAATTATTTAAAATGCAGGGAAACCTACGAAGGTTCCTATTACAACAAATCTATATAAATAAAACCAATTCTTAGTTTTTGTTCTTCACCTAATAAATGAAAATGTAATTTGATATTTGTCTCATTTAACGTAACGCCAATAAAATAAAATTGATTTTCTGGTTGTTCCTGTAAATTTTAAAATATTTTGGTAGAATGGCATGTTACTTGCTAATTTTGTACAAAATGCAAAAAATTGTAAACCTTATAATTTAATACATTTTTGAAACAAAGTAGGTCTAAGTTTTGACTATTTCAGAGACAGATAAACGAAAAGAAAAGAAAAGCAATTATGATTAAAGGATGACGACTCTAAGAAAAATTATTTTCATTAATGTTAAACTCATTGTTTTTAATTTTATTATTATTATGATCCACTAGTAACTAGTAACTTATATAGATAGTAGATTGTAAAGTATCATGAAAATGTTACCCAACAATATTTCAGTCACTTAAACAACGTATTAACAAATAACGAAAATTTTATATCGACTTTTCCAGGTCTTGATGTCATATCAATATTCAGTAGTATGACAAAAGTTTACAAACATTTATAACGTACCATTTTATTATACAACTAATAAACAGCTTTAAATTACGTGATATGACAAAACATTCCGGGTACATCTAGTAATTTCACAATAACAATTTGCACGGTATGGACATACTTTAGGTTTGTGATTGTTCATTTGTAAAAGTGCAAAATCCAACGAGGAAATATAAATAGCTATCACGCTAATAACCAGGCTGTGTAAAACCAGATCTCTGAGACCAGGCGTTCGACCAGGTGACTTGGGTTTCCTTAATTTTGCATACTGGGAATATATTTTCATTTTACTTCATTCATTTTAATAAATCTAAATATAAATTGTAATAAAATGTAAAATATAAGTAATTTTTTTTATTCTTTTGGTTTATTTTATTCTATACAATTAGTGGTTGTCATCCACCGTTTTTGACATTGCTTCTATAGACGACACAAAAACTTATACTGATTATAAAATTGTTTCGAATTGTTTTAAGTCTAATTATTATAAACTATACCTTTTCTGTCTTCTTTCTAGTATCTTGTATGCTATATTTTTGTTACAATTCATTATAACAAAAGCGATATTCACTGCAGACATATCCTGTTCTGTCTTTTAAACTTAATAGGGTGATTAACGATAGTACGAAGCATTTTGTTTTGGAACTTTGAAGAATTTGCTAGAGGTAACCCAGTTCCATATCATACGTCTAAATAGGCCTAAGAATGGACAATGGACTAATACAGCAATGCTGTTTTACATAATGATAATTCAAATGTACTATGTACAATATTTAAAATATAATTAATATAATTAAATAGCTTTATTTTTAGGAAATATATTGTTGAGTGAAAAAGTATTATATGAAAATCAGTTAAAATTTCGTACCTTCAGAATGATTTTAAGAGCTATGCGTACACAAAAAGGAAAAACCCATAAAAGTATAATGCGAAAAAACCTTTTTTTTTAACCAAAATTTTAATATAAAACCCGTTTATTTCCCTTACTTTTCATGTTTTAACTCGAGACCCGTTACTGATATCCTGATTAATATTGTTAAAATAAACGACCGCGACACATAAATGGAATACCAGCTATAAAACAGTATAATGTCGAAAATCTACATTTTTAATATTAGTATGAATTTTTTCGGCGCGTATAATGTATTACAGTCATTTTTCAAGACTCGCTATGTGACATTGACCCGCGTAACATCGCGCGAAAGCCAAAAACTCGGCATATTATCACGCATTCATCGGGGATTCAATTAAAACCGCCCACCACCCCAGTTTTAATCAACCGAAAAGTTGGTGTATCGCCGCTGCAATACACTTAGGGTGAAAATACAATGCTGTCATAACGTTATTTGGCCTTTACACACAGAAATATGTTGCGAAAGAATCGGATCAGTGCCGTAGACCAGCCAGCACTGTTTTCATTTTGTTCAAAAAATATTATAAATGCCACTAATATTATTTAAAGTAGTAAATATCAATCCAATTAATTATACTAATAGTGAATAGATCTTGAAGGTTTTATATAACAAATGGTATAATTGATGCTATATTACATATCATTTCACTAATAATATTTATCTGAATTCCATGTTAAACTTTCTCGAGGGAAGAAGCAATTTTGAAAACTATAAATTGTAAGTCACGAACTTACAATTTAAATAAAAAGTTGCACTATAGCGACAATTTTTAAATCGTGATAATCTATACTATCGACAAATATCCTATGTATATGTTTTACAGATATTAATAGTATTAAAGCAGACCTGCTTGTTTGGTTTTATATCTAAGTCCCTATAGGCCAGAGAAAACTATTCTTCTTGACAATTAGGACAATAGGACGAACAATTAGTTTCATTTTATGTAGAGAAATATCAAAACCACCGAATTTAACAGTTAAGTTATGTAGTTTAACAACTGTTTACGTTAATATTTCAGATATTCACCATAAGTGTTTCTTAATAAGTTCTTAATAAGTTTATAAAATAAAGGCATTTCTGATATAAATCCTTATCAAAGATCATTCCATAAGCTCAATTTATAATAACTTTTGAACAGTTTTTAAATTCATAGTTTATCAGAAGTTGAATTCAGACCAAAAATAATTATATCCGCAATTTTTTGTAACTATTTCTATTGAATTATAATCCTTCAATATAAAAAAATAGCACGGATTGTTGATTTAGATAAATAAGGAATCGAATGGTGCGTAAATTTTGATATTGCCGGTTCATCTCAACTGTGTTTAGCTGTATTTGCATTGGGTAAAAACACTCTAATAGGCCATTAATATCTTAACATCACAGCAATGTTAACATCGGAAAAGACCAGGTATGTGTAAAGAAAACTGTTATATTACAACGTCCATTTTTGTCATAAATTCATCAAACATCGATGGAAGAAATATAAAATAAGTTGAGTTTATAAATGTTTTGATAATTGATTTATTTGTTGTTAACTTATATAACAATTTATAGATCTGGTCTTAAATTCATTCGGCTCCAGCAATTTTTAATAATATGACACCTATCTGGAACATGATAAAATTATTAATTATGTTGTTATTAGGTTAAGTTCAAATTAAGTTATATTTAAACGTGTTAATGAATTTCGGAATTTGTCTGTAGTGGTAAAGCCTGAAGATAAAGGTAATTATCATCCAAGCAGACTAGAGGGCTCTTGGAAAACGTATCCCAGACGTATTACGTCACAATGAAGGGCAAGAGAAATACGTAATTTTAAGCATTTAAATATACATCTAGTTGGTAATGAGAATATGATGGGACATGAGAACTTAATTCTAATAATGTTTTATCTATATATTTCAAACATCGTTTAGATAATGATTGCATTTTGTTTTATTGGTATATATATATATATATATATATATATATATATATATATATATATATATATATATATATATATATATATATATATATATATATATATATACATTCTAATAGATTAAATTGTTATTTTCAATATTTTTGGAATTGATCTATTCGATTCCGATTTCTTGAACTGACGGATCAAAGGAGGAAACTAATGAAATTTTCAAGTAGTAAAATTCACCGATGAGAAAATCAAGAAACACAACAGATTAATACCCAGCCAGATAATTATAAGTAAGCATCTAAAATATCATATTTAATGATTACTGGTACAAAAATAATAGTAACAAGTGTTTAAAATATATAATTACAAATTAAACAATACTGCCTCCATACTGATGGTATGAATCTCTTAGTCGTTATTGGCATCAATTAATATTTAACGTAATAGTAAAATAAAATCGAATTTGTAAAAATAATTCACTCAGACTCTCTTTCATAATATTTTTTGATTTGTTATAGTTGAGAGGGTTGAAAAAATGTATCCCTCCGTCGACGCCCCTGATTGTTCTCCCTGTTTCTGCCATGCCTCAGCATCCTGCTTCAGCTTCCGCAGACGCTTAGAGGGCGTCAGCGTCGACGACGCGTCGCTGACGACGCTCGCTTGTCATCGGTAATTATTTTGCATGGCGTCGATAGGTGTCTCCATTTTGTTTTCTCCACAATTTCCAGTCGTGACTTTGTTTTTCCCCGTTATAAAACATATGACGATCTTCCCGAATAAGGTAAGATAGAATGGATGTTTAAATGTATCTATAAAAATATTTGTTTTTCGATACTTGTAGAAATAAAATGATGTTTTTGATTTAAACGTTTTTTTATAAACATGAAATTATTTATAGTATATACTATATTACATTTTTCTTACAATGTTTTTTGCTTTATGCTTTATAATCGTTGGTCAGATTAGCTACATATACTTATATGCCATCAAAAGAAAAAACAAATCTACATATAATGAATATAAATTTACTTTTAATATTAAAGGAAATTCTAATATACAATTTATATTAAGTTTATACAGTTAAGATGATTGCATTTTATTTCTATAGATTATTTTGCTGTTATATTTACTATTTATGTTACTATTAGGCTAGCCTTACAAATGTCTCTGTACTTTTTAATTACATTAATGACGACCTCTACCGGACGATAACAATCCATTTATTTTTATGCTAATTAAGCCATAAGGACTGAGGAACAACACTTGAGATTATGATTAGGATCTGCGAAAGATAATGGCGATTTAAATTAAAGTTCTTTCTTGTGGTATTTTTTGCTCTCTGAGCAATATCCAATCTATATTAACAAGGACCCACTAATGGACTCATGTTCTTGAAGTTGTGTACGCAAAGGCAGATATAAGAATTTTAAATTAATAAAAATAATTTTGTATTTTAAAACTCTACTTTTTAAGCGTTTATATATCTCTTCGCTTAACTTGATTCTAATTAATAATTATTTATAATTGTTTCAAATTATTATTTACCAAAGCCCATTACGAATTACAATTATGTAGGAATGCGAGAGATTGTTTTGTTCATTTATTTCATTATTATTTTATTACTAGCTGACCCCACAGATATCCTGTTTTAACTATAAACATACAATTCGAACTGGAATAGATAATTTAAAACAATTAAGTGATTAGTATAATGCTCTTTCATGCATAACATTGTCAATTTTGATTTCTGCCGGGAAAATAAATAATGTATTTTTTATATTTTTAAGAAAGACATTTACAACGAAGCATTAATTTTAATTAGGGACATGTGTTTATAATGCTTAGCAACAAAGGATTAAAGCTATTAGGAATGACAACGGCCAATACATAGAGCATTTAATCAAAAGTTGAGATGAGAAACCAAATACGATTCCGAGGCGTTGAGAGAAATAGCTCCAAGAAACATTCGCTTTTCATGAAGATAGTGAACGATGAAATTGGCCGAATTTTTTCTTACATGCTCCTGGTGTAACTGGCAAAATATTTTTAATATTAATGATTTAGGCAATGAATCGATAGTAAAATTACACTTCACTTATCAGCTATTGGAGCTACGCTGTTTGAGGGTAGTCAAAGAGCTTATTTAGCACTCAAGCTGCCGTTGAATATGCAAACCAATGAAATTCTACCTTTCGAGTAATTCTGCGATAGTCAGCCAACACAGTAGATGTAGTACAAACGTAGATGTAGACGTTTTAAATCTGCAACAGAAGTAATAATACATGTTTATACTTAATTGATGAAAAAAAACTAACTCAACAAATTCGAAACTTGATAAACGTTCAGAATGGATAAAAATGAATAAAAAATTAATAAATACATTTTTGATCGATATATGTAGACCAGCACAGCTGTTATACGACATTGGTTAGACCTGTCTCATTACCAATCGCGCGAGTTTAAAGTTTAAGCTCGTTACACGTTTACTCATTAAATTTCCAAAAATGTTCCAATTTCCTGAAGACACTCTATTCAGATCTCTCTTAATGAATTTCATGTATAGTTTAAAAAACACCTTTATTCAAAATTTCGAATAACGAAATAAATGATAAAATTTCAAATTAAATACGTCTAAAACATCAGACAACAATGTGCATTTTTAGTTCATTATTCTCCTAACATTCCACAATCTCCCCAATGGACAATACGTATTTGATGTCTCTACGAACTCTGATGTGTTAATAAACTAGTACTTGATCAGCCAAATTTTGCTTTTTAATGCAATGTTTTCATAAGTAACTAATTAGTTAGTTATTATTATTATTAGTATTAATTAGTTCTTTACGGTTTCGTTCTACGAAGTATTAGAACTAAAAAAAGATTAGCGAAATCGGTACAGTTTTCAAGTTATAGCATGACCAAAAGATATAGGGATTCATTATTTAAATTTGTGAATTTGAAAATCCATGGTAATTTAGAATTGCATATTTTATTAGTAAAATTCAATTTCTTACAAAATCAAGAATAAAGGAAGCAATAACTATATATTCCAAAATATTTAAAAAAGCAATATATTATTGTATTATAATCAGACAAAATATTTGTTATTTGGATATTTTTCTATTTTTTGAGTATCATTTATAGCATCAACTTTGGTTGTCTTACATTATGAATTATTTATGTTATTAGCATTTTGTTTTGTATACCGAACTAGTGAAACTGATACGAGTATAAGTAAAATCCCGTCTTACGTAAGTCTCCCAAAAAAAACATTCTCTTTTATCCTTTACCGCCCACAAGCTCCTCAAGCTCTCAGCCAATCACCATAAAACGACCATCAAATAACCATGATTAATTTCCAGGCCCTGTTACCATAAACAACGCGGATCTATAATAGCCTTTCACGAGAAAGAAAGAAAGAAACGGCAAAGGAAAAATAAAAAAAAGAACCGGGGGATAACATAACAGAAAATAAAAGTTAATTAATAACAGCCCGGCGTAACAGCGAACGCACGGACATGGCGGCAAAAGCTCAAAGAGTCCTACCGAAGACCAAAAAGATGATCGCGTTATAAATTGGCCAAGATCGAAACGTCAGCCGATCAAAAGAGAGACGGACACGGCAGAAAAATGATGACCGGTGAAGGAAGACAGCAGGTGTCTGAAGAGGGGTAATATTGGAATGTGTTTTGATTCGGATGTATCTTTTATCAAATGTACAACACAAACATTTTTTTTGTATTTTAATACACTGTTAGAGAAAAATATTCCGTATCTAAAGAAAACTTCCCGTAATGTTTGTTCTTAAATTCAATGATTTAATGATTTAATATTAATTATCTAGTATTAGATAAACTTAAATAAGAGTAACCCTTGTACACTATACAAGTTCGATTCAATCATCTGACTACAAGTTCGTGCGGTTTCAATCTTCCGATTTTTTACGTTGTCCAGTAATTGTCTATAGTCTATATAAATAAAACAGTGGTGACCTGTTAAAATATCTGCAAAATAGTTAGTATTATTACTCTCATCATACATTTTAACCAAACGTTCATATATATTCTAAACAATAACACAAATGCTCGTAAGGCTTTCACGCCCTATAATACAATTTACTACTAATAAAGTATATTAATTTTTTACAGACCTTTAGTTGTTTCCTCTTTCATCGTTCGGTCTTATTCTGTCAATTGGATTAAATATGCAGGGAGGAAGACGTAATACTCTGTGGTCATAATGTGGCCATCTTTTCTCAGGCTTATTTCTAAAAAAGTAAATATTTCATATATATTTACCAAACAACAATTTGAAGTAGTTCATTCTTTAACCTGGGCTCCTCGAAATTTATTTTATATACTTTAGGCCATTTTTTAATTGCAGCCTTTGTTGGTGCACTTGTTGAGATTTTCTCCACCAGTGTACTACGATATGGCGCATTATACATAACAATAACTAATGGTTCTTCCAAGTTCTTTAAAAACAGGTTTTCAAATTACTGCAAAAACAAGTTACGGTTCATTTCTCCATGATAGTCACCCTTAGACTTAGAGGAGAACACTAATTCTGCACCAGAAATAAAACAATGCCTGTTTCCAACATGAACAACTATATGTCTGCAATGAATTATTAATAAATGTTATGACTAACATAACATAATCGATAGTCATTCTTACGCTTACCTTTTTCCATCAACTTCTGTTGTCTTTACACTATATTTATTATCATCTTGCCATGAGCGACCCAATGTACTATTCTGAAATATTTATGTTCCATTTAAATATATAAATTAATATAATAATTCTTCCTTGATTTTGTTATATGGTTTTAATAACTGTATTCCTTTAAAAGCAATCTCTGAAAGTTCCATTAAACCTCTTCTCTCGTGGGTTATCTTTACACCATTTAAATCCTATATTACCCAATAGTGATGAAGGGATGTTCTACATCTCCCAAATAGCTGTATATGTTTTAAAAACCGCGCCGATTTGCAATTTATTAAAACAAAGCGTTAAAACAATGTTTGCCGGTTCATAACCGGTAAATATAATATTTTGAAGAATTTTGCAGACGTTTGGTTTGACAAAAGGACAACATTTGCAGACTCTTTGGTTATATGTTGGAACTTCTCTAATAGCTTTCTATCTTATTTTAAATAGAGTAAAATGTGACGGATAATATTGTCTGACTGTAAAACGAATTTACAACTATCGACAACTATTTTGGATAGACTATAGCTTCCATGTTACTGTTATTTAGTAATAAAAATAAATTTGATAACTTTTAAGAGATTCTCTTTTAAGACATCCTTTTGATTCCAGGTCATCATGCAGTTGTTTTTTGGCTACTTAATGAAATCCCATACTGGCATCCCTAATTCCAAGCAGGCTTTATAATTGTCTGATAAACCAGCGCCATTAATATAAGTTCTTGCTTTTGTCTACAACAACGTAGTTATATGTGTGATTGGTGTATTATTATTAATTTATTACCATTTTTCACTGGAGGAACACGAAAACTATTATGGTAGAAAATTCTTCTATAAACTAGGCCTTTTTTCACTGACTCTTCTATCTCCTAGAATAATGGATAGCATTCCTAAAACCTGATGGTAATATTTTAGTGATTGATTTCTGAATATAAACTGCTTTAAAGAGCTAGTTATATTGAAGTCATCTAACCGTGCTCTATTCCAGGCTCGTGGAGATAATCATCTAATCAGCAATAGTAATAAAACAATGCACGTAATATTTGTTATTTTTTAAAACGGTTAGAATGTTGCTGTCAAAATTGTTTTATTACTTTAGCAAAACGACCAAACTTGAATAAGCCAGCCAGAAATTAAAAATCATCGTTTTCGAAGGGACATATTTAATATTACATTTACTATTTCGGTACAAATCGTATACTGCACGAAGAATGAATTGACAAGAACAACTGAAATGTTGGCTATATCCTATGAAAGCTGAAATTAATATCATTCCGACCATTATTTTAAATATCTTCTTTGTCTTAGTCAGTATGGTCAACAAAAATTCCTTTAAAAGGCTCCAAATTTTGTTGACATTTGCATTTACATATAGATTTATCACGTTATCAAAACCAATTTTGCCAATCACTTGCTCACTCTGCTTAGCAAAATATCTAGAACTTCAATGAAGAATATAGTTCTCTGGATCAATCAATCTGCAACCTTCCAAAAGTATATTCTACACTTGTATAATGATTTCTGGGTTTGGTTGTTTTTCAAATTATTGTACAGTGTTGCCAATAATATTAACTATATTTTAGTAATCCAGTTATTTTAAATATAAATTATATTTCGTGTATTTGCATGCCGTAGTTATCTCTTAACAATATTTAAAGAATATGTATGCTATTTTTCTATTAGAAAGAGTATATTAAATAGTTTTAAAACATTGATTTTTTATTTTGTTTCAGTTCGTTTAGTGAATGTAGTCGATGGCAGTACTAACACATTCGTGATCTACCCTGTAGATCCGGGTTTTTGTAGATTTTCAAATCAGAAGCTCGTCTCTACAGGTATCTTACGGATGGGAATATGTACAACGACGCTATAGATGATTTAGGTAATATGTGTTGTAAAGAGCAATGATTTATTAAGGAGCTCAATTTGTCATTGTTATGTCTGTAATTCCCATAAAAAACTTTTAATAAATATATAAATGGCATTTCAGAGATAACATTGCTAAATACAAATATTGTTAAGACCAGGTTTAGTAGTCGCAGTGGTTAAGGCGGCAGGAGGGTCTGCTGCGATTGCTGCGGGTTCGAGTCCAAAACATAAATGTATTTTAATGGTATTTTGTTGTTCCTAGATATAACAGTATAACATCTTATAACGAAAAACCATCCTAGCATACTAGTAACCATGCTAGGTTAGTAGCCTTCAAGTCCAGGGCCGTGGATCAGAGCTTGTATTCAGCTATATATCTAGTCCTAAGAAGTCAACTGAATTTGCCGAAGTTAGTTTTTTTATTTAACATAATTCCCTTCAAGGGCGTTACACTGATTAAAGCAACCCTCCAACTTTTCGATACAATCTTTGTACTGTAATCTTTGTACTTACGATTTGTCCTCTGTTTCAAAGGTCTCAGTTTCGGCGATCACCTCTTCATCGAGCGATTCGTCAAATCGGTGATTTCGTCCTTCAAACGGTCCAATAACGCTATCTAATAGTCGCTGTTGATGCTGCAGTCAATGAAAATTATTCCATGCGCATCCCAAAACACAGACGGCATAACCTTGCCAGCCGACTGCTGCGTTTTTCCACGCTTTGGGGCGGGTTCATCGTGTGCAGTCCACTCGGATGACTGTCGGTTGGACTTCGGAGTGAAATGATGGAACCATGTTTCATCCATTGTGGCACGTTGACGCAACTTAGCATACCAATCTTTGATAGTTAATTTTTTTGGGACAGTGTCAGGAAATTCGGCATCAAGGCAAGTTTTTGCTTCAACTATACTTTTTCCCTTCAAAAAGCAAATTTTGCCAACACGCGAAATTTCTATTTATCCATTTTTTTCACAATAACAAAAGTTGCTTCACTCAAAATGCTATAATTCACAAAATAATAATCCGATGGCTGTCAAATTTGTACACGCATCTTCGGAAGATTAGGGCTAACTAAAAAACATATAGATTTAATTCTACTAGTGCCATCTATGTGTCAGGCTGAGGACTTTTCAATTGACCTGTTATAAACGTTAACAGGCAAAAACTAAACTCGAGAAAATAATTTTCAAAAGCGTATTTTGTTGTTTCAACAGGTATGTTGTTAGAAAACAACGGTAAAATTTTTCACATTGATTGGTACTTTCATATTCTGATGTCTGCAGTTTTTTTTTTCGGAAAATGTATGTAGTTCTTAAATCTAATTAACTATTTTATAAAGTTTTCTTTTACAGTATTAAAGTATACCGTTTTCTTCAGTTTATTTGCAGAACATTATTCATTTTATTAAAAGGAAAAAATTATAATTTTTTTGAATTCAAAATAAGTCTCTTATCTTTTCTTATTTATTTTTATAAATTGTACAATCTCTAATAAACAGACATAGTAATACATAAAAATAGTCTAATGTCGGTTATCATCATGATTATGTATATTGCCTCCATTTGATTGTGTATATATTTTGATCAGCGATATCTATTGGTATAAATACGAACATCAATATATCAACAACTGTTGAATAACTTAACCTAACATTTCTTGTCTACATAAAATTATAATTTCCCATTTAGCATGATTATTTTGCACTTATATACGCTTATTATGGAATGTTCAAAACTGCATTCAAATTTGCCTGAATGCTGTAATAAATTATGTACTTATATTTTGTGAATTCTTATTGGCTGTGCTAATTGTTATATTCTGATATATTATTTTTATAGGTTTTAATCAGATCATCTAACTAGTCTTGTAGTTTTCCAACTGCTACCCTAGGATTCTTTTTGACAGTATTTATTTTTAGGAAATTGTCCAAGGACTATTTTGCCATGGTGTGTTAATTACAGCGTTTTGTCAGAAGCCACGTGTCCACAAACACATTATTTTGGAAAAATTAGTTTTTTTTACTCAACACAATTCCCTTCAAGGGTCATTGACTGACTTTAGCGGACACTGATTATAGCGACCTTCCAACTTTTCGATACAATTGTTGTAGTACGATTTGTAATTGCAAATGTAGTATTTTATCAAGACGCCAAATTCCTTTTTATCAGTTTTTTCACAATAACAAAAGTTGCTTCACTCAAATTGCTATAATTCACAAATAATGATCCGACAGCTGTTAAATTTAAACACGCATCTTTTGAGGGTTGGGGCTAACTAAAAAACATATGGATTTAATTCTAGTAACGCCATCTATGTGTCAGGCCGGGGTCTTTTCAATTGACCAGTTACCTGAAAAATTAATAAAACCACAAAGTAGTTGTTTATCGAGGGTTTTAGCGCATAGGTGCACAAATAATTTAAAAATTCAACTTCATTTTTTGTAATTTAGTAATGTACAGCTCCACTAGCTCCATAAATTTAGTTTCGTCCGTTTTATTAATAAATTTTCTCATTTCTTCTACCATTTGCTCTCAGATATTTATTTTTCTTTTGCCTTGAATGTTCTTTATAACAGTGCTTGAACACAAGAGATTTTGTAGCCTTCTTCCCATAATTTTTTTCTACCTCAGACTACATTGTAACATAACATTTTACTAATACCTTATACACATATTTTCGCATAGTTTGCTTTAAATTTTCTGTATTAAATAATAATGAAATCCGCGAAATATGTTTGCTAGTACAATAAATGCGCATGAGCAGTTTTGGCTGATCAGCATATAGTCCTTTTATTGTCATCCTAGAAAATCCCCATAGTTTAATGCTTCTATTATTTTTTTATCATACCTTTTTGCGTTTATATGATCATTTGTATCTAGTTTCATTTTCTTGCTTTACTTCTACCTTATATATTTTTCATTTTATATTTTCCAAGTAGCTATATGCACTTATTATATTAATGACAGTGGTATGAAATAATTCATCGATAAATAAATTTAAACAGACCCCAAGCGAACTTCTAAAAGCTTCAAATTATTTTTATCCAGATCGAAGGGATAATCCATCGCGAGCTCAGAGAAAAAAGATACATTTCAACGAGTCATATCGCGTGTCGCCGACGTAAGAAAGATAACGCTTTTCGGTATCTTGATGGTTTCACGCACCCACCGAACCCCATTAACACCATATCCGATCGCTGGCTGTCTTATTTCCTTTTGTAAATGGTTTCGAACTGAACTAGATCGCTACGTCTTGATAGGACAGCCCGCTATAGACATGGAAAAGAAAAATATAAATATGATAATGTCTGTACGATACATCGTACGTCTATGATATATTTCGTGGTCGTATTTTTATGAAACAATACGAGATTTTCATTTTTATTCTTTTTTATCTTATACTGACACATTTCTATAACTTCTCGAAATGTACTAATAAACTAGTAAAAAAGTTAGAATAAAAATATATAACTATCGGTGTTGTTTCTAGAAATTGGTTCAGTAGATCATATAGAAGACGTATCCAAGGGACGTTGACTTGTATTTTGAACTGCGTGATAAATGATGATAATGAATTATATGAAATATATTTTATTTGAAAATATAGAATTAAGGAACTTGAAATATTAACGACTCTATGTTTGAAAAAAGAAAAACCATTAAGAATCAAAAGGAACCAAGAATATTTGTTACTTGTTTCAATTGCAATAGTGAAAAAGATATGGCCAAATTATTGAAACTTTCTTTTCGACCTTATCTAAGGTTTTATCTATAGCATCACTCAGCATATAATGATGCTTGCTTAAATAGATAGATTGTTTAATGTTCAATCAAAAAAATTTTTTATTACATATTACATGAGATATGTTTTTGCATGATAGCACAATCTTAATTTACAAATTAATGTATTATTATTGCTTTGGATGTACTTGTATATAGACCAGTACACATTCACAAGCAAGACGAATTCGAGATGAATTTATCAGTACGTATTTCCAATATTGAAATTAAAATGGTAAATAGTTCATATTCCTCCAAATAGTCCCATCTAAATATAGGGTAAATGTGGCATAGATGCCAACCATTTTGAAATGATTAATTAACATACATAAGACATTTAATAATTGAGGAACATTGAATGATCCTACACTTTAGTGTTAATAAAAATAATCATACATTATTATAATGATGTATTTGGCGAAACAATATTTCAATTTTTCAGATGGCACAATCATATTTGTTACTTACTGACTTTAGATACTCTGTTATTAACATAAGTTATCACAAATTCTTATTCAGCTCCCTATTCATTATTATTTATTTCACGCATTGTATTGCTTTTATCATTACATAATAATATTTTTTTATAAGGTATCGAATTTAAAATACAAAAATTTTTTTCTAATTTTGAGGAAATGCCTTAAGTTTAATTTCCATCGGACTTAATAATCTCAATTCATTTCTAGGTTCTTCTTTCTTGTTACTTTTTCTGGTTTTCTGGTCATACTAATTTTCATCTTTAATAGACTTTTTTATCAGTTCGCAGTATTAGACATTGACAACGGTTACAACAATTACCGTAGTGTACAGGTTTCGTGCGGCCATCCTTACACATGACACAGTGAATAAAGTTTACCTTAATTTTTCGTTTCTCAAAATCTTCGAACCATTCTGAATATTCGTTTGTCTCATTCCGATATGAGTCTGACTTATTTAAAAGAGTTTCATCTCTTGGATTGAAAACATGACCTATTTGTTTTGTTTCCTGTGTTGTATATAGATGCATCAAAGTCATCTAATAAAAGACAACTAACATCCTAGAGGCGCCATAGGGTAGTAACTCTAAGTACTTGTCGGACCGATATATACCGTTTTATTAAAATAACAATAAATGCATAGCAAACATTCTTTAGGCCTAAAATAAACAATTAATTATGCTATCTATAGAGCTGATCAATTTTAGATAATATTTAGAATTTTAGCACAGCTGAAACCACCTTTCATTATGACCAAAGTAACACCAAACTCCAAAAACATCACAATCGTATATGGCTTAGAACATAACATATTTTCACTGCTTATAGAAGATAAAAATATCCCGGTAATTACGTATAGTTAGTAATAGGCTAAAAATAGTGGTGAACTATCAATTTGTTTTTCAGGTACACTACACTTATAAAAAACGAATCAATACGATATTTAATTGATAATAAAGAGGGATATAATGTGATTCTTGGACGACTTAGAGAACCGTTGCCTATTACTTGACATAATTTTGCAACATCTCATCCGTGGCTTGTAGATAAAATTATAATATGTAAAGATAACCTGAGTAAAATGTATTTAATGCACCTTAAATTTTCGTTTCTCAAAATCTTCGAAGCATTCTGCACATTCGTTTGTCTCATTCCGGGATGAGTCTGACTTATTTAAAAGAGTTTCATCTCTTGGATTGAAAACATGACCTATTTGTTTTGTTTCCTGTGTTGTACATGAATGCATCAAAGTCATCTAATAAAAATCAGTTGTATCGTTGAAGCAAATATTCAAAAATTAAATTACTTGGTTCAGCGTTATACTAATAATAATATATTTTTTAGTTAATTGCATCAAAGATCTTGAAGCTATTATGATGATCTTAATATGTCGTGAAACTCAACTAGCCTCTGACAACTAATGGTTCTTCATCATCAAAATTGGTCATGTAACAAGAGGTTCTTTTAATATCCACCTTCGAATCATCCGAAACAATCTTGAATACTGTTTATGACAAGGAATGATTATCGTGAAACAATAGGAATTCTGAATTCTTGGTTTGATGCTGGTGTTATAAAACAAATAATGTAATAGAATTCACCGCTTTTATATTGCAGAAACCGTGTTCATAAACAATGCAGTATACAGTGTATTATTATTATTATTCATAATATAGTCATTCAAAATAGGTGTTCATAAAGGATTTTCCATGTGCTAATAAACTTTTTGTTTAGTTGTGTTTTTAAATATAATTAAATAGATTTATCGCAGTTCCTATAAATTTAATTTTTAAATAACTTTCACACATTGTGACAGCAAAAATACACGTCCAGGAACTAAAAATTGGATATCTTCAAGAGTAGGTGTTAGAGTAAACCTTTCCTCCTGAGTGGCATTGGTCAGTTGCATCTCTCGTTGAAGTTTATTACGAATATACTACGTTGCATTAACAGTAGAATAATGCTCTTCGTATTCATAGTTTGGTGTTTTAACTATTCTGCTTTTCTATTTTAACTTAATATCAATTTTAACAACTGAACTATTTCCTTATATATATGGATGGATATATACGAAAACACCGATATATGGATACACCTTTTTTGTAAAGTGTACATAGATCGAAAATGTAGCTGTTGTGACTGAATATTAGAAGCTATTGTACCTCTATTAATATATAAATATTACAGATTTCTTTTTATATAAAATTCAGTAAATTACTAAGCTGCAACGATCTCAGACCTGCTGCCCTCATACTGCTATCATATTAACCGGTTTGAATTTTGCGATAACAAAAAGCCACTTTATATATGTAAATATTTATAATGTGACTACGTGCAGACAAAAATGTACAAACTGACAATAACTGCAAACGCAACAGAGCGGATGTTCCATATACATATAGTCCCGTCGTCATAACTACTACACCATAAAGTTAGTATTAAAATTTACATACAAAAAGTTACATATTTGATTTAACCGCCCCTTGCACGTGTGCTGTTCAACAATTTAATGACAGTATCAGGCATAATTAACTACACATTAATGTCCATATTCATGAAATCACTGAAAGGTTGTAATGGACGATTTATGCTGGGTAAATATTGGCAAAGCTATTATATTGATATATGTGTTATCATCAAATAGAGTTCAGAAAAATGATGACGTTCAAGCTGTTAATATGGTTTTCAAATATGTTCATTTGTTTCTCCAGAAAATCGGATTTTATCAGGTATAAAACATATCGATTATCTATATTTTTGGTCACATCTTTATTACATTAGATATGCTAAGGCCATCTTAATTTACTAACTAATTTAATTTAATGAAATTATTGTCCTAGCACAAATAAGACGCGAGATAAATACGTCAAAATATATATGCCAAATTAAAACTAAATTAGACTACTTAAGTTTAAGTTAATAGTAACACTTATAAAATAAACAAACTTGTTTGATTTAGTTTGCTTCAAATATATTCATTTTAATAAAGGTATGGCTAGTTCTTCATCCTATAAAATTTTTACGGAATCTCAAATTTTAAAACTTTGCATCTCAAGATTGCCTCTTTAGCGCCTTTACTGTTGTCCTAAAATCACTTGTATCACTTGTGCTCGATAACAACTCATCGCCATTCATAGTAAATCATTTCAAAAATTAATGATTTGTTCTTAGGCATCTTGAACGGTTTCCACTAACTACTATTCATTTAACTGGCAATTATGGTTTCAGGTTTGTTGTAATCTTTATGATATACTATGTATTACATCTTTATATAAGTATTTCCACACCGTCCACTATTCCATACTGGTTTCATCTACTGTCACATCTCGATGTTTCTACATACATACATACATGCAGAGGATCTGATTTATTTTGCTTCAACAACTTCAAATGGTGAATTAAATCTTTGTACGTATTAAGTACAGTATGGATAAACTTTCCACCTATTTTGGAAGCTATGAGGTTCAGCTGCCTTTATGTACATCATTTTAAGCCATAATGATGGAAAGTATCATTATTATGAAATCATATAGGTCTATCAACAATCGCATAAACTTTGTGTCTGATGAGATATTTGTTAATCCTAACATACCTCTAGGTATCTACGTCAAATCATATAAATTAAGATTACGAAATAAATTATAACAAAATATTTTATCATTTATGAGGGTTGTCCGATAAGTACTTAGCCTACAAAAGAAGTCTACATAGTCGAAAGGAATATTGCAACTTTTTCTTCGCAAAATGAGGCCCTTTTTTCCGCAATTCGGCGTCGAATCAGCCCAATAATTCAGCATAGTGCAACGGTTCAGATTGTGAATTCCAGAAAACGGTGGCGATCACCTTTCCGTTCGATACGACATTCTTCGCCTTCTTTGGAGCACGTTCTCCTGGTTAGGTCCACTGTTTCGATTGTCCTTGGTCTCCGATATGTACCAGTGGATCCATATTTCATTGAAGGGCAAATAAAGGTGCAAAAATTCTTTCCGATTGCAATTTAACAAAATAAAACTCTGCTCCGAAGTGGATTCATGATTGCGCTTGTTGTTCAGAGTGAGCAATCGCAACACCCATCGCACCAACAATTTTCTCATGCCCATGTTATCCTCCGTGGTAGCCATTTTTAGGATACCTGGGCTTGGCTCATCAAAAACCGACCTGCGACTATACTAGAACTCGTTAAACCAATTTTTGATTGTGGCGATCGAAGAAGAAGAGTTACCGTCCAAACGCATCCATCATCCAAACGCACTTTAATTTCGCTGCGCGATTTCCCTTCCAAAAACAAGAACCAAATGGCCGAGACTCCCTCCACCACAAGTGGACAGTAGCAGTATACGAGAATGCACTACATGCTAGAGGCGCCATAGGGTAGTAACTCTAAGTATTTGTCGGACCGATATATACAGTTTTATTAAAATAACAATAAATGCATAGCAAACATTCTTTAGGCCTAAAATAAACAATTAATTATGCTATCTATAGCGCTGATCAATTTTAAATAATATTTAGAATTTTAGCACAGTTGAAACCACCTTTCATTATGACCAAAGTACCACCAAACTCCAAAAACATCACAAACGTATATGGCTTAGAACATGACATATTTTCACTGCTTATAGAAGATAAAAATATCCCGGTAACTACGTATAGTTAGTAATAGGCTAAAAATAGTGGTGAACTATCAATTTGTTTTTCAGGTACAATACACTCTTATAAAAAACGAATCAATACGATATTTCATTGATAATAAAGAGGGATATGATGTGATTCTTGGACGACTTAGAGAACCGTTGCCTATTACTGGACATAATTTTGCCACATCTTATCCGTGGCTTGTAGATAAAATTATAATATGTAGAGATAACGTGAGTAAAATGTATTTAATGCAGGCGGATATAGTCATTTATTTTTTTTTACAGAATACCAATAAATATGTTTTCGACAAAGTACACGAACTCCTAACGTTTGCAGCTAGGATAACGATTACAATTTATTTCATATTTATCATGATAGGGTTATGGGCCATCAGTAAACTAAAGGACCAAAAACCGATGAGTTTTCTAGAATCAATTGATACAACTAACAGAATAATGATAGGTAAGTTATGTATTTGAATAATATGACTGTATATTTATTGAATAATTAGTATACATAATGGTAGAATTCTGAAATACTTTTGAGGCCTTTATATATTACGGATTTTTGGAGGTAACTTGTCAATAAATTATGAAAACTAATACTATTCAACAGTCATCAATTAATTCAAGAGAATATGTGATCTTTTTCGTTGTCATCCTAGTTCCTGATGGAACTTACCCCGAATCAGGATCTGATGTTTTAATAAACACTGCTGCACCGGCGGCCAATATCTTCAAAATTATCCTCATATGCGAGGGTGGTCTGATAAGTGCTTAATCTGGCCGAAATCTCTGTTTAGAACAAAGGAAAGAGCATTATCGGGCGGAGATTCAATTCTTGTTTTTGGAAAAAAACAATGAAATGGAAGAGCGCTTGGATGCTGTACGGTAACTCCTCTCCTTCTATGGTGACCGCAAAAATTAATTAAACGAGTTTCAAGGTGGTGGCACGTTGGTTTTTGATGAGCCACACCAGGTATCCCGAGGGGACAGCTAGAGGACCACAGCTATTACGACGGATAACATGACAAAAATCTACGGTCTCGTATTGGCAGGATTCCGACTGGAGCGCGAGGTAGTTGAGGCGGTAGGCATCTCACAAGATCGCGTGGGTCTTATTATGCTTGGGCGATGGCGCGATGGCTGCTGCGTTTTGCTTACTCTAGACAACACGCGCAACCATGGAGCAATTTCAAAGTACTATTTGACGCAGTTTAAGCGAATTTCGAAACAGTTATAAATGTAGGAAGTATGTAAGCTAGCCATTTTTGTAAGAACCAGATGTTCAGCTTGTTTGATTAATATCGACACAGCAACAGCTACATTCGGTTTTATCAAGTAAATAAAACACCCCTTGTAGGTCCCTCCATATGCACAGCAAAATTTTATGACCCTTAATATTCCACTTCGAGTTAAACCCTAGACTAATCCATGAATTTTTGTGGTTGGGCTTGTAGTAAACGCACTCTTGATCGTCAGTCAAAATATACCACAGAACTATATAAGTTGTCCGAATGATTTTTGAGAGTTTCTGCTCGATCCAATAAGTCTTACAATACATTGTCCGCAAACTATTTTGGTCTTCCAGATCTTTCCTTATCATTGATATTAAAATCGCCATCTTTAAATCAATAAAACTAAAACCAATTTCTAACAACAGCAAATTTTTAAACATCTAATAGTCCTTTAATATTTTTATCTCAACATCTAAAATATTTATTAGAAATCATTTGATTGATCAGTTTTTTATTTTTAGGTGCTTCTGTCAAGATCCCCAAAAATCCAGGAATGAGAGTCATCATATTTGCCGCAGTCGGATTCCAGGTTTTCTTTATGGTCATTTATCAGACGAAATTTATAACCGATCTCACAGGAACACCTGTGCAATTATCTGAGAACAACGAAATTGAGACGATCAGTTCTTATTGCGAAAATCTGCAGGTTTATATGAACGAAGATACACAGGAATTAGTTCAGGATGTCTCCACAACAAACAAAAATCAATCAGCTGTTAAATTGTATTCTGAAATTGAGTATACTTCACGAAATAATACCGATTTGTACAATGTATGTTTTGAAGAAAAAAACATGTTTACTCCATTGGTTTGGGTTTTTTCTAGGAAATTATTTCTCATAGAGATAATTAACAGGAAGCTGTTGAGATTAGTGGATGCCGGATTTGTTCAATATCATCAAAATAAGTATGTATTAAGGCAAGATACAATGGCTAATGAGAAAGCTAAAATGAGCATAAATATAGATTACGTCTTACCGTTATTTCTAATGCACTGTATGTGCCTTTTTATAGGTTTTATTGCATTGAGTGTGGAAATGATAGTATATAAATTTAAAAGAATTTATAAATAAAAAAACATGCACTTAGTTGTTTTATTATATAGTATGAAGCTTGAACGTAATTATAGCGAAAAATATGAAATAAAATATTTCATACTGATTTGAACCATATCCTTCAAGTTCAAACAAATCGTATTTATCTTATTGAAGTAGTAATTTATCTGTAAAAGATGAAGGAGTGAAACTAAAGTTAAAGGAAGGCATATAAATAAAAATGTCTACGAGCTCAAAGACTTATTCAGAAATATGAAAAACAAGGAAGAAAAAAAACTCAAGCTATATTCTTACTGATCGAATATAATTTATCTTCAAATAAGGAGAAAGAATATTAAAAGCAAATATCAACTCTGTGAGAAACGAGAAAAGTTGGACAATTACTACCATCATCTTCGACACTGATATCAATATGAACCATTTAAACTCATGCCTTGGTAGGATCTTTGGAAATACCTAAAGCTGGATATGGACAATCCTTAATAGTATTCCCTCAAGCACTAGACCAAGAGACTATACCGCATTTTTCATATCGTGTTCCCTAGACTAAAACAGTTTCCTTTCTCTAAGTTAAACCCTCTCTTGTTAATATATACCCTGGTTGAATAAAGTATGAATCTACCTTTTGTATATGTTTGTACTGTACTTGACATCGTTATTATATTTTTGTATTTCTAATCATCATTCGATATAAATAACATATATTACAGTTAATTAAAATATATACACATATATTGTATAGACATTTATAAAGCTATAGAATAGAGAATTTAAAAAGCCAAATTAGTTGTTTTTTATCTATTGCCAATATAATTATACGGAATGAAAGTTAAGCGGACTTGTTAGCCGCTGTAATCTAAGTAATATCGTGACTGTCAGTTCAATCAAATAAATAACAAGACTATTTAGGACTAGTTTTCTTCTAGAGGTTGATTACTAATCAGTCAGTAAACCTGATGCAGCAAACCGTGGTTGTCAGTGCATCTTAAACAGTAGTTCCAAAGTAGATAAGATTTAGATGGTAAAAAGTCGATAACACTGGGTGTATTATTATATAATAACACTGTGTTTCGATAAGTTCAGGTTGACTTTGAAGACTTGGAAGATAAACATTAACAAAAGTAAATCTGTGCATTTGCAGTTCAGGTATAATCAGACGGCATAACTGCCAATAATCGACAATATCGGCACTATCTCGAAATGAAACTTGATACAAAAAGGTTCTTAACCAGAGAGTCAGATAGGGTCGATAGGTACCCCTAGATAACACATAATCAAGGTCAATTGAAAATTACCCGGTCTCACACATATATGGCGCTACTATAACTAAATGCCCTCACCCTCAAAAGATGCGTGTATAAATTTGATAGATGTTGGACTATTAGTTTGTGAATTATAGCATTTTGAGTAAAGCAACTTTTGTTATTGTGAAAAAAAAAATGGATAAAAAGGAATTCCGCAAGTTGATAAAATATTGCTTTTTGAAAGGAAAAAATACAGTTGAAGCAAAAACTTGGCTTAACGCCGAGTTTCCGGACACTGCCCCAGGAAAACTAACCACTAAGGATTGGTATGATAAGTTTTAGACATGGTGACATGAGCATCGAAGACGGTGAACGTAGTGGACGCCCAAAAGAGGTTGTTACCGACGAAATCAATTAAAAAATCCACAAAATGATTTTGAATGACCGTAAATTGGTAAATTGAAATTGAATGAAACAGCCGATACTCTAAAGATATCAACTGAACGTGTACATCATATCATATACAATGACGAGTTGATGATTCGGAGCAGTGTTTGAAGATGATCAAGCGTAATAAATCCGAGGTTTTACATTGATATGCGGCAACGGATGAAACATGGCTCGATCATATTACTTCGAAGACTAATCGACAGTCATCCGAGTGGACTGCACACGATGAACCCGCTCCAAAGTGTGGGAAAACGCAAAAGTCGACAGGCAAGGTACTGGCGTCTGTATTTTAGGATGTGCATGGAATAATTTTCATTGTCTACATTGAAAGAGGAAGGACCATCACCAGCAGCTATTACACAGCGTTATTGGATCGTTTGAAGGACGAAATCGCCGAAAAACAGCCGCATTTGAAGAAAAAGAAAGTGCTGTGTCAAAAATTCATGAATTGGGCTTCGAATTGCTTCTTCATCAGCCGTGTTCTCCAGATCTGGCCCCCAGCGACTATTTCCTGTAATCTGATCTCAATAAAATGCCCGCTGGAAAGAAATTTTCGTCGAATGACAAGGTGATCGGCGAAACTGAGGCCTATTTTGAAGCAAGGGACAAATCGTATATAAGGATCGCTATAATCAGTGTATCACCCTTAAAAGGGAATTATGTTGAATAAGAAAGAAACAAATTTTGCCAGAAAGACGTGTTTTACTATAGTAGGCCGGTGACTTTTCAATTGATATGTTATACATAGATTTAATTTAATGTAAAACAAACTGTAGGTTAGCCGCCAACGATGTAAAACTAGTAACAATGTAAAACATAAATTTTTAAAAATGCATAATTTGAATGAAGGTAATCCTCCCTAGATGCCCGAATATGCTCTGATAGTATACATTGGCTTCACATAAAAAAAGGGAAATCTTAAATCAAACAGATATCCTCTTGTAGCCTGATATAGTTGATAGATTAAACCTGATTAAGAGTAGAAGAATATTTTTGACCCTTTTGAATACCATAACAATGGTTAATGTAAGTAATATGGAATGAGGATTATCTTAATGGGGCAAATCAATTTGTAAATAAATAATCCCTTCGTATTTTGATATTCCCGAATGATAATAAATAAAATATTTATAGTTATTGTTTAAGTATTTGGGAGCTTGATACCTTTAAAATGAAAATTTATAATAAACAATCAAGTGTTTTAATCTCGCACTTAAATATGAGCAAAGAGATAACCGCCTTTTACTGAAGTATTTGAACATTTAACCTATCGTACAGAAAACACTTTAAATATTAGGGTTTACAAAGGTATAGAGGGTTGCAGAGTTAGATTAACTGAACAGAAAAAAAAATTATGTACTGAAGATACAATAAATTTACCTTCACCAGAAAAAAAATATTATAACCCTGCGAATTATAAAAATAAGCAGGTATAGTAATCAATCATAGAATGTCGTGGAAGAATATAATAAAACTACTGAATTCTATATGTACTCGCAATTTCCTCTCTTCTTCAAGCATAAAAGAACGTTTCACAGTTATATGTTGTAAGATAGACGGATAGCAATAAAACAACATTTTCAGTCACGACACAGCGATAAAATGACTAATGATCTTGCAAACTGCTTCAAGAACAATGGGTCGGATTTTTCTTCTGGTAGCATTTAACGGGAAAAGCCGCCTTCTTCAAGAACGAGTGTTGCGGTTCAATGAAAATTGCATACATGGAAATATAATTTTCTCTCGCCACGGGCTATATTATTTACTGTGGGAATTTTTACACCTAGTTGTACTAGAGATTTTATGAATTGGCGAATGCGCTGGTACTATAGAAATTTTATATATCAAAACTTTTTTATTCCACTCTTAAATTGTTGATATTGTATTTGGTTTAGCTATAAACTGACTCTAGGTATTGTGTTTAATTGAAACGATTTAGACGAAACGAACAGTTTTCATTAAATATACGAAGGTTGACTTTTATATTTAGGAATTACACTAAAACAAGGATTTTACTACTAATATGTATATGTGTTATTCCAAATTAATTTTGGCTCTAACATTTGAACGGGGCTACTTTAAATGAAAATTTGAATTAGCTTGTAACTATTTTAAAACAATTCTACAATTCTACAATATTAGAATATGATCAGATTGAGAATCACTAGATTGGAATATAGTAAAAAATACTAATGTTGCTTTGACGAAACACTGATATTGATAAATAATACTAATTTACTTTTTACTTTCGGAATAGGTAATATAACTGATTTTTATTTTTCTTTATTTTAATATAAATAGAAATCCTTAAGTTTAATTTTAAAATTATTAAAACAAATGAATATTAATTATTAGAAATAACTCATAATTTTTTAATCATTAAATTGGTCAACTTATTACATTGGTCAAAAATTTAAAAACCATAAGGAATATGATCCTTAACTTTGTTATATTAATACCTTAAAATATTGATTCTTTTATATCAATCAGATGCAACTAAATTTCAAAATAACTTATTTGCATAATTAGTTCATACGGAAACCGACTTGTTAAATATAAATTAAAATTATGAAAATAATTTACAAAATTAAATAAAATATTTAAGCAAATCCATGAGCAAAAGAAATAACTAACAAATGTTAAAATTATTGAGTAAATATCATAATTATTAAAGACCTGAATACAAATAAGTAAAACAATTTTGTTATCAGAAAAATTAAGATACTCTTATGTATTAAATAATACGTATATATTTTTTAAATAGTTTCCTGGTCCAAAACAACATTTAAAAGTGAAAATATTTCTTTCATTATTATTTGTATTTGTTTTAGTAAATCTGCACTTAAAACATTGGCAGAACATGAAATTTTTGTTTTCCTACGAGTACAAAATAGATCTAGAGAGAGCAGTAAATGCAGCGCTCATAGGGAACAGTGATCTAAACCTGGAGAAAGGGACCTAAATCTTAAAGGTTATAGAAGCATAAAGAATATAGCTTGAGTCACATTATGATGTCAGATAAATGAGGAAAAGCAACTTCACTAAACCGAATTAACCATTTAGAGCCGATGCCCAGTGGACAAACAGTGCTTTGTGTATTATAGTAGTTAGAAAAACAAGGAAAACATTACTGATGGGAGAAATTTTAATTAATTCATGTTATTTTTCGTATTGAATGTAATATTTAATAGTGAATTGTAATAAATGTATTGCTTTAGTTCAATACAACTGTCTAATTGCACACAAGCTCATACACAAATGTAAGTGTATGATGCAGCTTAGTACACACGTAACATTAAATCAAAGTAGTATTTTCAATAATGTTATGTCCATATCAAAGCCAAGACTTTCAATATTAGATTTAGATGAATAGTGGGTATTTATGTTGTAGCAGTTACAAAATAAGTTTAAGTTCAGAAGAATATGAATGTATAAAATTGTATTTAAGACAAATTTAGTTATTTTATTTACTAGAACAAATGAAAGAAAAAGAAATGTGCTGCTGCAATTCATCCATCGTTATTGGTAACTTGCAGTAGATATAGCTCAGTCCAAATATGTTTGCCTATATGTTGAAAATCTGTGCAACTGGCACTACCTAACACAACAGCATTGCTCATGGGACAATCCTCCTTCCACTCATCACTTTTCCCTATCAGTGCCATGTATTTTAGAATATATGTCCAGTGTTGTTCCCAAAACACATGTAGCTTCTCCGATGGGGAATATATATTTGGCTAGAAAAAAATAAAAAAAGCCTATTCAACAACACCGCAGGTCATAATCTAATATATCTCTATTTTAATGTCATATGTTCAAGAATGCAAAGATTTTGATTGCAATTTTTTGATGCCAAATCATTCTTTCTTTACAAGTGATTTAAATAAAACTTGCCAATACATTTTGGACAATGGAAACATTTGAAAATAGTACAGCGACTTTATTATAAAAGCCATTTTAATATGGTAAATGTATTAGAAAAATTTGCTCCTGTCGAAATAGTGGCTGTGTTTGTGATAGGTGTTTGTTTTGTGACCAACGTGAATAATATCTAGAAATTGCATCAATACAAAAATCGTAATAATACTGCATATGGAAGATTATCGATTGAGGCGATTCGAAGATTTAAATTGTAAGTACTAAGCGAAGTTTAGAAATCAGCCGAGAAACTGTAAGCGTTGTTACTGTAACAGATATAATTGAAAATACTTTTAAAGAAAAGGGCAGTGTATTAGGACCCCTCCTATATCTGATTTTCACTGCCCATATTCCACCAAAAAAGAAACAGCATTTAAAATATTTGCCAACAACACAGTCATTAAGGAAAAAAGACTCTTCTTAGAGCTATCGAAAAAGTACATGTGGCAATCAACGAGAGACAGAAATGGACTGGAGGCTGGAAAATACAGCTTAATAGCTCGCAAACTGTCTATGACAATTTGATATTGTGGTAAATAGACGAGAATATCACTTAAGGGTGGTTGCCAAATTCCAAAAATTCTGAGCATATCAGACTTAAAATTAAATAACTGTAATGGTTAGTCAATCAATAAAATAATCTTTCAGTTTAGAGAATACAAATATGAGATTATGCCCATACATTAAGCACGAAACCCCAGAAAACATTAAATCATCTGGTAACTTAAATAAATAAAAACAAAGTTCCTCGAGTAATTACCAATGTTTATCGTTTTGCAACCAACCAACTTAAATCTAGGTATATAACTAGGAGAACCCATCGGTCCTAACTCAGTCTCTGGTGAAATAATGTTTATACATGTCACTGCTACATTTTTTAATATATGCACCTCACTACACAAGATCAGATAGTTTGTTTCTTTTGAGTCTGTGTCCTGTTCTGGTGGTATCGAAAAGTTGCAATATTTCAATATTAGTATGAGAATGGAGTCTTTCCTCGTATCTCCTTGCAATTCTCTTGATTTCTTGACTGACTATGTGTATCTGAAGGTCTCGGTGTAGGTAATCAGTCCTATAGTATTTGGGTGCACCCACAATACCTCTCATGACTTTGGCCTAAAAAATTTTTTTTTATTTATGTTACTCTTTGCAGAACATCCCCATAATTCCCATATGTCCATATAGGTTTCAATATTTGCTTATATAACAGCAATTTATTATGTATTGATAATTGTGATTTTCTTCCAATTAGCCAGTACATTTTCCGATAAAATTAAAATATGTACTAACTAAACTAACTAAATTGGGAATAGATTATGAATACAAAATACATGTAGTACGTACATCTATCTATCGGTTCATTTTTTTTTTGTTAAAAATATTTTATTTTTACTTTTTTAGCGTAAGATATTTATTCAGTAAATTACGCAGTTATTTTATTAAGTATTAAAATGGACAGCCCAACGAAAAGTGAAGCCCCTATGAGTAAAAATAGAGATAAAGGTTTCTTTATGAAAATTAAGCTTAATGATTGAAAATAAGGAAGGCTTCAGGCTTCGGACAAATTTTCCAATCAAACTAGAAAAAGTTGCTGCCCCCGTTGGGCATAGAAGCCGCGGTCTCTCGATTTATTCCCTTCCCCCCCATCGGATCATGACTTGGTTCCAATAGGACCCCCTCGGAAGTGCACTCTTTGGTATAAAAAAAGAATATGGCGGAGAAATCGGCGAACATACATTAAAAAAAATATACGGCTGAACATAAAACTTCGTCCTTTTTTGAAGTCGGTTAATTACATAATTAATATCGTATTATAGTTAATAAAATACATTTAAATTAATGTAGACGTTGAAATAAGGTACGAATTATTTAGAGATTCAGTTTATTTATAAGGTGTAGCTACCTTTAAGTTATGAATCTTCTCATAAGAGGGGATCAAGGTAATGTTGGAATAGGTGTACGAGTTATCTTCAATAATAAAATAAACTTGTAAACTAAAAATACTATTTTAATATTAGTTTAGTTTCAATAAATATCATTGGGCGAACATATTCAACGCCTTATTAATAACTAGACATTAAAAACTTTTGATTAAAAATAAATTTCAAATTTGTAAATACATTTTTAAAATTAGTCTCCCCAAGAACAATTCTGAATAGAATAGCTTCCAGTTATAATATCAGATAATGTTTAATTATATCCTTGTAAAGTTTGTACCGTTAGGACTAGACGACGTCGAAAACAAACCAAATAGTAAATCTTCGGATCATTTTTCTTTGTTCCGTGAGCTTCCGACATACCTGTAGCATCTGTACTGCATTATTTTGAGGAAATTCCATTTTATTTCGGTTCTGTCGCGGACCATTTTTCATTCGGGGCCACGATGGGACGGGCCAAAAGCGAACGCTGCAGCATTATTAATATTTCATAAATTTATTTTCGGCCACCTTTAGGGACGCCAGTCAAACAGGTAACAAGGGAAAAAAGGGGATGGCTATAGAACTCCATACGGAATTAGACGCCTTTTTTTATTATTATGTTCTCGCTTTATACGGCCGTTTTTCTCGATTGGATAAAACAATGGAAATCTAGTAGGTCGGGCAAAAAAATTGAATTTAATGTATCAAATGTAACTTTTTTTTATCTGACCTATAAATGGCGCTTTAAATAACAATCTGAACATAATATTCGGACATATTTAGATTACTCTTAATCTCCAAATGAATTTTCTTTAACTTTTACAAAGAGTTTTATTCCTATAAATAATTTCAGGGAATTTTTTTAAATTTCAAACTTCATTTTTAGAATCGATATACTGTGTATATACTTTTTTTAGTTAAAATGTTGTCTACTGATAACCATTAAATTTTCTCAATGGTCAGGCAATTTACGGATACCATCTGGAAAGAGCCATATATGTCTGGAGGCTATCCATGAATGGACCCATTTTTTTGCAATCGTATCTTAAGTGAAGGGCTGCTCAGATAAATTACGACTCCTATGTTGAAACAAGTAGTATTCAGAAGGAGTAAGTACGGTAGTATGCAGTAATAATTCAGACATTTTCAAAGCACTGACAACATTTTTTGTTCACATTTCGACGAAATAACATATATTAATAAGTTAAGACTGTCAGTGAGGCTTCAACATGAAATTTGTTAACAAATAACTAGTCGTTTGATAATTAGTAACATCATCTGTTAAAATGATAACTGTATTATCATACGTATGTAAATTATTTAAAATTAATCTCTTCCTAGGCGATTTTGTATCAAAATATATATTATCTTATTTCTATTAAGTATGGCTTAACTAGATTAGACACATTGCTTAACGTAGCTTCTAAATCTCGATACTCTCGATTATTTATGTTAATTTTAATCACTTTTAAACATTTATTATTTTGGTATATAAAAATCGTTTACATGGATTTTTGCCATCGTTTTCACTGACTTGTGACATGGTGCATTGTCTTGGTGCACTTTATGTTTCTTCAACTGCGGCCGTTTTTCGGCAATTTCGTCCTTCAGACCGTCCAATAACGCTATAATTATTAACGTAATAGTCGCTGTTGATGGTCCTTCCTTTTTCGTGGGAGTCAATGAAAATTATTCCATACGCATGTTGTTGTCCATACGCAACTGACTGTTGTGTTTTCCCACGCTTTGGAGCGGGTTCATCTTATGCAGTCCACTCGGACGACTATCGATTGGACTTGGGAGTGAAATGATGGAGCCATGTTTCATCCATTGTCACATATCGACGCAAAAACTCGGGTTTATTAAGCTTGATCATATTCAAACACTGCTCCGAATTATTAACTCGTCGTTGTTTTTGGTTAAAAGTAAGTTCGCGCGTCACTCACTTAGCATACCAATCTTTGATGGTTCATTTTCGGGTTAAAGCCATGTTTTTACTTCAACTGCATCTTTTATCTTCAAAAATCAATATTTTATCAACACGCGAAATTGCATTTTATTCATTTTTTTTCAATACAACAAAAGTTGCTTCACTCAAAATGCTATAATTCATAAACTAATGATCCGATAGTTGTCAAATTTATACACGCATCTTTTGATGGTTACGCTGTCTATGCGGAATATTGTATCTGTAATATTTAATTGTGTTGAACTGATTCAGTCCGTCTTATTTAGAGCACTATTCACTATTTTTAAATGTATCTAGATTAGGATATAGATGAAATTTCGAACAAGAAATGTTTAGAGATTGACTCCCGGTAAAAGTAAAAGGGATATGTTGTAATTAAATTTGTATTGGTAATAAAGTCAAATATATTTTATTTAACCAAATAAATGTTGTCGAAATCACACGCAAAGCTATTAGTATTCTTTAAAAAAATATTAGTATGTTCCTTTGTATTTTTTCTGTAATGAAACTATATTTACGAATAAATTAATATTATATTGCTCCAAAAATTATATTTTTATTAGTTTGGTCAAAAAAAAAACAATAAATTCTCTTGAGTCCGTTATTTTTCTGTTCAAACTTCGCGAACAAAAGGACTAAACATGTTTTTCTTCGCGACCTTTTCAAAGGGGACGTCTTTTTTTTTTGGAAAATATTTGAAGGAAAAATGACAAAATGATGGCCGAAAAACGCCTTTCCAATAACCTTAATTACGATCTCCGGCCTTTTGAAAAATACCTCCAAACAGGTAATTAAAGATCGGGGGAGGTTCAGCGGAAATATTTCGGTCATGTGAAAACAACCAGTGGCGTTCGTGCAAATATCTTGCTATATCGGTTCTTAAAATATACTTATATAAATTATTATAAACACTATTAAATAAATTAAAGAAATCTGTAAGACAGAGATGGTTGTTCCTTCTCAAGTTTTTAACTCAATAGCAGTAGCTATGTAAGTATTTGTTAAATGACCTGTAAAATTCACTAGTTTTAACATTTCTCTATATAAATTAACAGTCGTCCATCTAGTGAATAATTTGGTATATAACGAATCGTTTAAAATTGTGTTTTATGTGTGACATTTGCTACCGAAGTCCATTATATATTTTTTGATACTTATGGTGATATTGCTCAAGTGATATTCCAGTTATTGGTTTTGGTTTCAATAATTTAAAAGTGTTGATTCTGAAGTCAATGACAAAAACATCTCGAAGGATTAAATTATAAGGAATAAAATTTGAATAGGTGAAAACTCTATTTAAAAAAGCCTCAACTAACTGAGAAGATGACGATTCAATTGTTTTGAAATGTTTACATCGAAATGGAATGTTCATATCTCTGGTAGGCCTTATCAAAGCCCTAGTAAGCCGTAAAGCCGTGGCGGCTATTATTATTTAAAAGTAATTATGAGACTTGCAAGTAAACTTCAAAGTTTCATTGAATTAGCTCAAGTCCATGTTAGATAACATTATGCATTTTTATATTACCCATTTCTAATAGTTAGAGCTTTCAATATATAAATCGATTTTAGTATAACTAGAACACATACAGTCCATATACGACAAAGTAAAAAGAAAGAAAATTTATTGAAAGTAATTATATAGTCTTTAACTGTCATATTTCTCATATAACATGGTTTAATATTAGAAGCTAGTATTAGCAGAAAATATAATGTAACTCAATGAAGATAAAACATGTCTGTATCTATTGTGTTGATTTTTTAAAACTTATTACAGTCTTACTTATTACGCTGGCGACAAATCTACAATTTATCATTACAATAGCGTAGACATATCGGTAATAACTTATTCTCTAGTCTAATCATGCCCGTGTATTAACACTGCACACAAAATCAAATGAATTCTTTTGAGTTTGTGTTTTGTTCAAGTGTTGTAAGAGTGGCTGAGGTCATATCTGAAGATTTTTATGTAAGTTATCAGTCCTAGAGTATCTGGAAAATACTTCTTAACACTTCGTTATGGAAAACATGCATTATGTTTTCTTTGCTTTTCGTGGAATCTCCCCATAATTGAGTTGGGTAGGTTCATGTAGGTTTTAATCTTTGCTTATATAACAGGTCAATCGAAAAGTCCTCGGCCTAGTAAAACACATTTTTTGGCAATTTTTTGAATAGCAATTTGAGAATAGGAAATAGTCGCTGGAGGTGAGATCGGGAAAATACGGTGGATGAGGAAGCAATTCGAAGCCCAATTCATGGATTTTTGGCATCGTTTTCATTGACTTGTGACACGGTGCATTGTCTTGGTGAAGTAGCACTTTCTTTATCTTCAAATACGCCCGTTTTTGACGATTTTGTCCTTCAAACGGTCCAGTAACGCTATATAATAGTCGATATTGATGATCCTACCTCATTCAAGGTAGTCAATGAAAATTATTCCACGCGTATACCAAAATACAGATGCCACAAACTTGTTAGCCAACTTTTGCGTTTTCCCACGCTTTGGAGCGGGTTCATCGTGTCAGTCCACTCGGATGACTGTCGATTAGACTTCGGAGTGAAATGTTGGAGTCATGTTTCATCCGCTATCACATATCGATGCAAGAACTCGGGTTTATTACTCTTGATCATCTTCAAACACTGCTCCGAATCATCAACTCCTCGATGTCTTTGGTCAAAAGTGAGTTCGCGCGGCACCCATTTTGCACAGAGATCTCTCATACCCAAATATTGGTGAATGATATGATGTACACGTTCAGTTAATATCTCTAGAATGTCTGCTATTTCATTCAATTTCAATTTACCTTCATTCAAAATAATTTTGTGGATTTTTTAAATATTTTTGTCGGTAATAACCTCTTTTGGGTCTCCACTGCGTTCACAGTCTTCGATGCTCATTTCACCACGTCTAAACTCAGTATACGAATCCTTGATGGTTGATTTTCCTGGGGCAGTGTCTGCAAACTCGGCATCAAGCAAAGTTTTTGCTTCAACTGTATTTTTTCCCCTCAAAAAGCAATATTTCATCAACACGCAAAATTCCTTTTTATCTTTTTTTCACAATAACAAAAGTTGCTTTACTCAAAATGCTATAATTCACAAACTACTGATCCCACAGCTGTCAAATTTATACACGCATCTTTTGGGGCCATCTATGTGTCAAGCCATCTATGTTTCAATTGACCTGTTTACAGTAATTTATTATGTACTGGTAATTATTGTCTTCCAATTAACCACTACACTTTCCTATATTGCAAATTGAGTTTCTTCATTTTTTAAACATTTTCCGCGCATCGAAGTTTTACTGCAAGAGACATTACAAGATAGTTAGCATTGTTTTTATATGGAATCATAGTAGTGTTTCTTGTTATAGGTCTATGTGCTATCTAATTTTAGGTGAACTCTTGTGATATATTATAAGTGTACACTAAGTAAAGGGTGGGCTAAAGAATACACTTCCTCGTAACACACTTGCTTAAATTATTTTATCGGATAGTAAACTTCATCTAGTTTAACTCTAAACATTCTAGCTGTGATGTAATATTATAATAGCTGAGTGTGAGTTGTTGCTTCGGCAACATTTTCGATTTTTTCATTATATTAACGAGGTCATTGTACCAAATCTAGATTAGTTCTATTCCTTAGAATATACTCTCTGTAGTTTAACTTTAATATCATATTTAATACATAGAATTGCTATCTAAATGCAATTGTTAATATGTTGCTAGCTTATAATAAGAAACTCTGTATGTAAAATAAAGTACCTCTACCATTATTTTAATGTTATTCGCATTATTCAATCAAGAGGTAGTATTTGCAAAAAATGAGTTATGGAAAAACACTTTATGGGTTACACAGTCATCTAATTTAGACTATGACTTGTCAAATCACGGCCCAAAAAGGTATTCTACAAATTACATTTAAAGGGAACTGCATTAAAGAATCGCTAATCGAACAATATAGAAATCAAGAATGAGTCACCTCTATAAGAGTGAAAATCTTTGTCCATTCATCCATATCGATAAAAAATTGTTCCCACCATGACCATGAATGAACAGAATCAAAGGTGTTATACGAACAGATCACAAAGAGTCCTGTTTGTTTTTTTTATTGGATCGCCGCTTCGTGGGCCCTGCCGCACGGTAACGGCGCCACTGAAAAGGAGATATCGAAAAATGCGTAATCATTGCTCCTTTTTAATGCCTGCCTAACCCCCCCCCCCTATGCTTCGCGCCCGGGTTCCCGATCCGCTACCCCTCGCCGCGTCGGATGATCGGGAGTCTATCTGACAGGCGAAAGGCTGCTGAAGGAGGATGAAAAATGGCCTTAATATTTTATCGAGAGATCAGATGGCTGCGTGCATACGAAGCCGGGGATAATGAGACGGGTTAGAAACCCTGATACCGTTGCCGCGGGGATGTTTTACCCTCGGCGAGCGCTCTCGCTTTCTCTCCGTCGTTCTGGCTTTCAGCGGATCGACGTAAACAAACCCGCCGATGGAGGCTTTTCCAGCGTCAGGTTTTTTTATTCGAGTAGCCAGAAATTGACGGATGCTACGCGATTGGAGAAAATCGAACGTATCAATACGAGGGGGAAAAATTCTTATAATGATGACTCGAAAAAATTTCTAAAACTGACACAATATTCTTAAAATTTGTATCAGTTTAAGTTAATAGTTCCATTAATAATAGAGATCTGCCACAAAAGCTGTTATTTGCAACTAGTTTATATGTATTTTGATGTGCTAAAAAAAATAATATGGAAAAATCAGGACGTCAAGATTTAGGAGAATTTTTATCTAGGGTGCTTTACAAGGGTTCATCGAAAAGAAGCTTTAAAGTTCCACAATGTACTGTCTTGGGACCACTCCGGTATTTGCTCTATACTGCTGATATCTCAACAACAAAAGAAACGGTACTTGCAACATTTGCCGACGACACAGTGATCATGGCAAAAATGTATCTCTGTTTAAGGCTGTAGAAAGAGTACAAATAGAGATCAACAAGATCTACAAATGGATTAGACTTGAAATTGGAAAACACAGCTTATTAGCTCCAAATCTGTCCATGTTAAATTTACGTTGCGAGGAAATGACAAAAACCTAATTGTATCACTTGACGGTGACGATATCGATGGTAAGTTAAATTGGAAACATCATGTTATACAAAATACAGAGCAGATTAGACTCAAAGTCAAGCTACTGTACTGGTTAGTGGGATGATATTCTCAAATTGACCTAAAATCAAAGAGACAACATGCAGGATATCACTATTAAAGCGAACCAAACCACACGAAATTGTTTAACTTTTAAAAGCTTTCTTAACTTTAGCTTAAGTAGCTTAGTTTTATTTTAATTTGGGAAATACATACTGATATATTGACCTTGTACTCGCCTTGCCTGTGTATTGATACAAGAACGAACAGAACAGTAGTAACAAATTATTTTCTAAATTAAGATTGTAATAAGCACATCTAATCAAAGATGTAATTAATTTCAAAAAGTGTTAAAATTGGTACCTTAACATAAAATTTTACCACTTTTATCACCATTTCAGATAAAGTTGGAATTGGTGAAGCAATTTGTAAAAATCACTTCCCAAATATATCGAGATTGTTCCAAAAATATGGTTTCAAAGTTCCCAGGTGTCCCAGACGCTAATTTGCAGGAATATATCTCTTCGGACCTGACAATAAAAGGCTTATAACTGACCCATAGTTCATCACGGCCATGACGGACCCTTAAAAAGAAGGGATTGCTAATAAAAAGGTCAACGAAATGTTTAAGCAAACATAAAAACCCTAACTATAAACAAATCAGCAAAAGAAACCCATTTTACTCAATTAGAAAAGGAAGAGGTTTAGTGTGAGCTAGTGGACATATAATAGATAGCAAAATATCTATCGTTAATAGTTTATAAAAAATATTTTTCAAGTTAATTTTCTTTTAGTTTTATGTAACAATTCGCTTAACATAGTTACCCAAATTTTCAAGAAAAGTGTTGTCCAATTACAAGAACGAATTCATTTTCGGATTCGGTACTTCCAAAAGCATAAATGTTATATCACAAAAACAGCAATTTACTGGCAGACACGTGTAATTAGTTAATTTTTATTAACAAAGATAGCATAAAAGAATGAACAATATGCACATTAAAGTAGATTAGAATCTTACTAATCTACTTTGATTAGTAAGATACTAATCTACTATGATTTCTAAACTAATTAGTAAGATATATAACTTCTAGACGGATCACACCATTTAAAGACGCTGTAGAACTCATCATAGGTATATCGACAAAAAGTATTATGCAATTTTTATTTGTATTGCCTGAATGGGTTTTGAATGAGAATGAAAACAATACTCTTAACTGGAGTAATTTATAAAGGAACCTATTAGATATGAAAAGCACGAGATTATTGTGTTCCACTGTCCTTCACTTGGAACGTGGCCTGAACTTGGAAGCTAACCATGTTTTCTACAATAATTTTTAACTATCTTGTAATCAATCTGATATTTCGTGATCGTAGCACTATATTCGCTGATGATAATGACGCTTCCAGCATTTTTTATGATATAGTTCACACTGCAGAGTCATATGGCTTGAATATTAATAAGGAAAATACCAAAGTATTGACTTTTGACGCATTACTTGTTATTGTATACCATTAGCATAAGTATAGGAGTACTAGTGCTTGAAATCATTAATTCAGGAGAAGAGAATCGCATCTATTTCTGAGGTAGTAAGCTGAATCAGCCAAACTGCAGGAACGTTTGCTTCTCTAAGATAGTTCATGTGGAATAAAAGAAATATTATGTTACCATTGGGTCTAAAATCCACCTCATTTGATGGTACCATGTCACATAATATTCTCACAATGTGACAACGGTAAGCTTGTGATTTTTCAAATGCAATGATTAAGGAAAATTCTTGTTTCGCGTTTCTCTCCAAGTTTAGATTTAGAAGAATTTTAGATTTAGTGAAGAATATTCGAAGTTTTGCGGTACCAACAGCAAGACATTGAGAATTAGATACTCTTATGCCCCAAATGCCCAATAAAACTGTAGAGGAAATTAAAGAAAACAACTCAAAAAAGGCTTATGGATTTAAATTCATGTTGCAGATATTACAGAATTGGTTCTAAACCAAGCATTATTTATCTAAGATGTGAAAACTAACAGAAATGATAATTACTGGGAAAGCTACCAAATGAAGTCTCATCTTGCTCGCCAATCCCATTGCTAATTAATTGGTTCCATTAATTGATCTCCAAATTATATAAAACATTAAGTATGACAGGAGAAATTTAATTGCAAAGAAGATATTATGCGAACTGTTCGCAGATCGATTAGTGTTATATTTATATTCTATACATATATAGATTTATTCAAAGTTTAATATGCTGCAGCATAATATAATAGCTAATTTTGCTGAGAATACCGACTGGAAAAGATCACGAAGAACCAGTATTAAATAAATTTATCTGTTTTTAGAATCCTATCATTGCCCAATTATTTGTTCGGATTGTAATTTTAGTACTACCATAGTCATTTTATTTAATAAAACTCTAAAAGTGAACTATTATTTAATGATGTTATTATTATCCTATGTAAATCTGAATTTCATTCACAATCAACTGAAAATGTCAACATAACGAAGGAATAATAGAAGGAAAGGAAAGTATAAAATATCGAATTAGCAAAAAAAGAGGTTAAGAATGACTTGCATATTTTTTAAAATGTTTTTTTCTGATAACATCTTTATTAGATATGCCTAGTATAATCTTAATTATAAATTAATTTATTATTACAATTGATTTGTACTTGGATTAATTCACAAGCAATTAATTCACACAAGTACGAGATAAATACATCAATATGTATTCTTTAATTATAAAATTATAATAACTTAAGCTATAGTTTACACTAAAGGTATACACTTTATATAAGATTCTATAGTTTGGTTCGCTTCAATTTTCTGATATCCTGCGCGTGGTCCAGCAGTTGTATTGCTTCCACGTTAGTATGATTTATTAATCCTCTTTTGTGTTTTAAGGCGAAATTTTGGATAGCTTCGCAAATCCATATGGTGCCCAGGTTATCGTGCAGTTTTTCATTGGTTATATAGCGATAGGCATTGGTAATTAATCGAATAATTTTATTTGAACAGCGATTTTTCAAAATATGTATAAACTTTTAATGTAAAACAATTCAGTAAATGACTTTTTCGTTTGCATGCATAGCATGAAATCTCCCTGGTATTAATCTTTAAAAAGTAGATGAATATGTTTCGCGAAATAGACATGCACATAATAAACTAATGGCGGAACTTAAGACAACTCAACTTCAACAGTTATAGCAGCTTTATGGTGTTTTCTGGTAAACATTTAGCCATTCTCCTATGCAATACAGAATCAATAACGAAACTCATTGCTGAGACATTTGTCTGAGAGACAAGCAAAATTACAGATATTAGACCACTTATAAAGCAACACTTTGAATTGTGCAAAATTCCACCGGACACACTGTATATATAATTCTGTAGTTTTCTTGTTACATGTATACGACATTACCAATCAAGCAACGAACGTTCGCTCATTTTTTCCTGTTCCCCTTCTGCGGTACTCACGATCCATACGGCCGTTCTATATCTACAAGTTACGTGTTACGGGAGATGGCTGTCTTGTCGGCCGAAAAGGCGAAATCCATCTCTGCCCGTGGGTCGATCGCGTCGTCCAGATCGTATCGGGATCTAATTGACGCGGTACACCGTCGAAATTCTCGGTAAGTAGTCCCGGTGACGGAGATCCCATTCAACAGACGTCACGTTTATCGGCCCCGTCCATCTAGATGGTCGATTTTTGAGCTCGATGGTTGGCGTAAGTCGTTTATTATTTGTGTTTAGACGGTGTAATAAAGCGATTGGGGAGAATACTCACACAAAAACATATACATACATACCTACATATATATATATATATATTTATATATATATATATATATAATATATATAATATATATATATATATATATATATATATATATTATATATATATATATATATATATATATATATATATATATATATATATATATAATTAATTTAATTTTTTTTATTTCAAATTAGAATGCTTAGTAAAATACAAAAAGGAAACTGATTAACGTTCAAGAAAATGTAATACTTAAGGGGTAGATACACAAGTCCATCCATACGTTACAAGAAATTATACCACAAAGAAATGCTCAAAATATATCTGACACGATCTGATACTGTGATATCATTATTTATAGTTAATAATGCTGCAATTAATTTATTTTAATCTAACTTAATCTGATTAATTTAATGAACGACCTCCATTGATGAGTGTGATAACACTGGTAAAATATCATTTGTAACGACTGCGGCAGTATCTGAAATGAAAAGCTTCTTATTCTTTCAAATGTTTGAATTTTCGCTCCACCCTAACGTATAATAATAGGATCATTTGCAGTATGGAATTATATTTATGCTGCGAATAACTGAGCTAAGCAGTCTGTATATTCTTACGATATATTATTACACAACAATAATATTATATAACATTCATCACTAATATTATAGTGAATATAATATCGAGAAATGTGCTAGTACTAAAATTGTATCGTAATATCTACATTTTAAGCTTGGATAATAATTGGGAATATTGAGAGATAAGTAAGCTAAGTTTGGCCACAAAATAATTTTCATCTTTCAAGCTTTCTTTTCATCCGGAAGGTCATACTTATCAGAAATGGATGATGGGATTCGTAAACTAATATATATTTATAGAAGAGTTATGTATTGCCTATGTATTGTGAGGTTTGGTGAATATGAATATGAATATCAGTAAATAAACACCAAACAAAGCACATCACGTTAAATAGATTGCAGAGTTGATTCAAGATAAAAGAATTGTGCTAGTTAGTCAGAGAATACTCCCAACTTGACTTAACGCCAAACATATTTATTTATCAGTCAATTATAAAGCCTATTTGGACTTTGGAGTTCAACCAATATATTAGTATAACCCAATAGGGTTATACTAAAACATAAACCAACGATCCAACGCTGCCTAAACAAAGTTCATCGATTAGCTACAAATGTTTATCGTTACATAAATAACGAAAAACAGCAGGATCACCTCAAAATCAAAATGATCCAAGATGTTATACAATATTTGTGCGTAAAACATGAAAAAAGTTAGCAAACCACAGAAATGTGAAACCAATAACCAAACCCCCAGAAATTTTGTAG
Organism: Rhynchophorus ferrugineus; assembly: GCF_030347505.1. NCBI lineage: Eukaryota > Metazoa > Arthropoda > Insecta > Coleoptera > Curculionidae > Rhynchophorus > Rhynchophorus ferrugineus. Next base: position 78,393,472 of record NW_027472580.1, on the reverse strand, counting down.
TGTATAAATTTTACTGTTAACTTTAACTTAAGCAGTCAATTAAATTTGGAAATACATACTCAAGTATTTACGAATGATGTACAGACAATACAGTAAAGAAAAAAACAATAGAAATAAATTCATTTGTAAATGAAGATTATTGTAAACATATAACGCAACATCAAAACAACATAAAAAAAGCAAAGAGTGCAGTAAGGTGTTATATGATTTATAAAAGAAGAAGAAATTTATAATAGAGTCTCATTCATTCTTACGATCTTGAAGACATTGTATTTAGTAACAGTGTTATTAGCATTTTAGGAAAAGTTTGTCCTGATTAATAGTATAACACTGGGTTGTATGGATAAATACAGACAATTTTTTCTTTACATGCAAGTTTTCGACAGTACGGTATGATAGCAGACAAGCCTCGTTCTGGAGGAAAATGGACGTCTCGTAACGCTGAAAATGTGGCTCAGGTGCGCGATAGTATCGCAGAGTCTCCAGAAACATCAATTTGGGGACGTGGTTCCCAGTTACACATTTCTGCACGCAGTTTAAGGTGAATTTTGAAAACTGATTTGAAAATGTTCCCGTACAAAATTCAATTAGTCCAAATATTGCCTGTCTTAAACCAGTCTGCTGAAATTGAAAATTTTTCGTCTAAATTGATAATGAGCGATGGAGCCCATTTTCTTCTCAATGGCCACGTCAATAAACAGAACAGTCGGTTTTGGGGAACACAGAATCTTCAATAAATCCATGAAACATTATTGCATGCATTAAAAACAACTCTAAGGGTGGTATTCATGCTGGAAACAATATTGGTCCCTATTTTTTTGAAAATGAAGGTCTTGCAGTTAGTATTAGTGCTAAACGATACCAAGACTTGATTCGAAATTTTCATGCGCCTAAAATAGAAGAGCAAAAACTAGAGGACATGTTGTTTCAGCAAGATGGGACAACAGCACACACAGCTCGTTCAACAATTCAATTATTCAATTTTCTACGAAGATTAATTTCGCGAAGTGGCGATTAAGCTCGACCAGCCAGATCTCCGGGTTTAATAGCACCAGACTTTTTCTTATGGTTATCTTTAAATCAAAAGTTTATGTGAATAAGCCCCAAACGATTCAACATGTTAAAACTTTGCCTCAGATGTTGCTGGATGTCATGAAAAATACCTTAAAAAGGCCGAAAGTTGCATCGCGGTTACCATTTAGCCGATATAAATATTCAATCACAACGAAAAAAAAAATTACCAAATAAACTTTTTATGATAACCGAACTCACTTATCTTTTCTTTGATAAGAGTTATAGGCAATCAAAATGGTAGCGGGATTGTTGCCCCACGTTGTACATTAAGAAATATTAATAACATATATACCAAAGGAAAAATTCATGCAGCATTAGTTGAGATCCTCTTATGTTAGCTTCTTATATTTGCTATGATATATAGCCAATGAACCCTCCAAAATCTTCAAATCAAACTTTTATTTTAGAATGACTAAATTCTATAAACTAGAACTGGATATTAAGAAGAGAAGGCAGCTTGAAGTTAAATAGATTAATTAGTTAGATAATTAATTAGAAGAACAAGAATTTGCAACTTAAGTACATGTTTAGTTCGATTGAATAATGATTAGACGAATTGCACTATATATATATATATATATATATATATATATATATATATATATATATATATAAAATCACCAAAGAACAACTCCATAGATTACATTTAAACTATTGTAGAAATGTAAATGTAGGTTGCTGGCACATCAAAGGAGATATGACCATACAACAAGATATAATCAAACATTTTATTGTGATCGAATGCTGCTTAGACCAGACTACGCCATGGACAAACCTTTGGTTACTTCTTCGGGGAGACGGTTTTGCGTCACATCACTTGTGCAATTCCTTTAATCATTATTCAATTCGAAGGCAACATGTGCTTAAATTGCAAATTCCTATTTATATTAAAATACAAATCGGCAGTATTGCATGTACCACAGTTGATCTAATACAACGCCACTTTATTGCGAAATAAAAACATCTAAATGGAGAAAAAGTATATTTAATTTCCTACTGTCCCCATATCAAAACTTCCAAGATCTCGAATTATAATAATGTAGCATAATGTACAAATCTATTTGTAATATAATAACAGACTCAATAGACTTTGCTTGAGCGAACATTGTTTTTTTTTGGATGGAATAATGTATCACTACATAGTATAAAACAAAGTCGCCTTTTCTGTCCCTATATCCCTATGTGCGCTTAAATCTTTAAAACTACGCAACGGATTTTGATGCGGTTTTTTTCAATAGATAGAGTGATTCAAGAGGAAGGTTTATATGTATAATACATGCATAATATACTAAGGCAACATTGCTAATTTTAGAGGTTTCTATCGTGATGTCGTAAATTAACCTATTTTTTAGGCTTATTTAGCAATTAGCAAAAACGCTGCCTAACCCTACGAGTTAGATCAAATTAATGTACTACAGTATTGTACACCATGAAAAGGTCTACAAAAAAGTCCGCGATGGTATATGTTTATCTTTTAGGGATAACCCACATTAACCATTTTTATTGTTTACTTTTTACGTGAGAAAATGGCTTATTTACGAAGCTATTTTAAGCAATACGGCATTAATCCTTATCGAATTAAGTACCTTAAATACAGTGTGCAATTAATATAGATCAATATGGTTCCTTACAGCATGTAAATTAAACAAATATTTTCGGAGATATTACAAATTTAAAATTTGCGTTTAAAAATGTGTAATGTAATAAAAATTGTATGAATTTAGATATTCCAAAGATAGCAGGAAATCTTCATAGTAAGTATAGGGGAAGAGGAATTGTTTTACTCCAAATTTAATGCGTGCAGGCCAAGGGCAGTAATGAGTGAACCAAAAATACTGGATTGATTTTAATCATGTTTTCATTGAGTGACATAGGCATATATATTTTATGCCCGTGCAAAGTCGGAGCGGGCCGCTATGTTTTTATATACAACGTTCATATTTTTTCTGTAGTGTATTTAATTTAGTATCAGCATTGCACTCGTTCTATAATAAAACAAATGCTATAAGATGATCACAATAACATCCAATTAGTGATTTTGTTGTGATATGTTCTTATAATTAAAATATGTTTAAAATATATAAAATAATCAAACCCTATCGCTGAATCGGTTGTGAATCTAAACCATTCTGAAATTCACATAAAGACTCTGCCATACTGGTGCAACTATTTAGGAGGAGTTCAGTGATATGCATACGACTGAAGAATTATATGTATGTAGCATGTAATAAAAATTGTGAAAATTAGTTCATAACCTTTATAGTTAATATGATAAGAAGGATTTGCATGTATTCATGACTGCTACAAGAAATTAAACCAGAAACAGAAAAGACAAATCAAAATCACGAGGACACGTCCTCGGGAAGACAGCGTTCAACAAAGGCGCGTGTTTCGTCAGCGTTGATAAATGGCGGCCACAATTTCATATACCCCGTATAACTCGGTCTAAGTTGACTAATTTGCTGCACTCTGGTGGCCGTGTCACCTGACACAAACACGATCTCGACTCATTTCAATATTGATAAGGCCGTCAACAGAGCAGCCCACCGGGCTGCTGTTGCTGCAAGCGCGTGGGTTGCGCTACACGTTCGTGGACAGGTAAAAATTGACTTCTGTCCACTCTCTCGGGGAAGATTTAGAGATGCCGGTCGGTTTTCCAACTTCGTATTTTCTCGAACACATCCGCGATGACCGGAGCAAGATTTCTAATAGTTGCCAGTAGTTAAATCGTGAAACGTTGTACGCTAAGTAACAACTTGTTGTAGATTAAAATGATAACCATGTTGAATTATTAATATAATCATATATTTATAATATTCTAGAAGTATCTTTTATTATATTTTAGTAAATTTTATATTACTACTACAGTGTATTTTGAACCAAAAGCCGCAATATATTTTTACAGTCACATAAAACAATATTATCCCAAGTAAATCTGTAAATGTTTAGTTTATATATAACCACACTAACACTAATAACATCACGTGTTTGTCGAAAACACTCTTGATGCAAAATTTCGCTGGGAAGGGATATTAGTTAAAGTTAGAAAAAAGTTGATTGGATGCAAATCACAATTATCTATATATAATACATTACTACTACATAAGCAAGTATTAAAACCTATATGGAGTTTAATTATGGAGATATTGGGGATACACAGTAAGTGTATCCGGATACTATAGGACTAATTACTTATACTGAAACATTCAGGTACCGACTGTCACTCAGAAAATCAAGTGAATGATAATAAGACACATAATAGGGAAGTGTTTCAACTTTTAGATAACACCAGAACACGACACTCAAAAGAATCAAGAAAGAGTAGTGTAGTGTGAAGATGCATTTAATAGCAAAAACAGCAGTCTTAATTTTTAATTAATTTAGTAAAAATTTTAACCAGTAACGATGTAATAAACACAAAACATTGAAATATAGAATGGAAACTTTAATGGGCACACCCGTAACCATGTTCTCAGTGTACTGCCACACCGCCAGAGGGCCGCCGATAAAAAGATTACAGATTTCTTTCCCTCGATTTGAATTGTAAATATGGAAAGTGAAGGTTCTAACCACAAAATGTACAGACTCGTTTTTAATGTTTGAAATTTTATGTCAATGTTTTAATATTTCAATGTTTTGTGGTTCTAACAGAATGCATCGTTTATCAAGAATTTTGTTTTAAGCCAGAAATAGCTTGATAAGTTAAACAACGATAAACTTCTCTTATGCTCTATATAGATCATATAGAAATAGAGGAATATGTGTCCTCAACTTCAGACAGTCAGTAGCCACACCATACAACACCAAAAAGTATAAGTAAGTGTGTAATATATTTTTATTATTTTGTTAATTTTTATCATTTTTATTTTATAGAATCTAGAGGTCGGATACTATCTGCAGTTAATGGTACTAAACAACTTATGTTAACTCCAAAAAGCCCAGCATTTATGCAAAGTAGTTGCTGCTTCTAAAGAAGTTAGAATAAATAGTACATAATAGTACTACAGAAGGGAAAATTCGTAACGGTTAGGCCATTTCAGCAGGATAGTTTGGAAATATTTTTGGGAAATAGAAGCTAGGGGATTAGAGAGGTTTCTTTGACGCCTGACCATTTCGTTTCAGCATTCAAAAGCCTCATTATTAACAATTTCTTGTCTCAAAGATCACCAGGAACCAACTGTGAACAGGATGTTCAGAAGGAGGTTTGGATTATTTTTTTTACAAGTGATGTGGTAACTCGTAACCAATCTACAACAGCCTTCACATTATCATCCATGCCTTCCATATCCTACATATATATAAAAATAAAATAAAAAGGAATATTAGAGCACACACACACACACACACACACACACACACACACACACACATATATATATATATATATATATATATATATATATATATATATATATATATATATATATATATTTATTTATTTATTTATTTGGTTTCCTTGCCGCAAAATTATTAAATGTGAAGATTGTAGGTCAAAAATTCTGTATTGGGAAAGCGATATCAATACAGAATTTATTAAAGCTCGCCAGTATGACAAATGTTGTCTTACGATAACAGGAACTTGTTTAAATTCATATGTTTTTAAAGTATGTGCCACTCTTTTTTAAAACTATTACTTGTGTTCAACATCCAGAAGGGAGAAATATAACAATAGAAAAATAATAGCTCTTGGCTACATATCTTATGGATAAGGTCCAATTAAGCACCTATAAAAATACATAAAAAAGGAGGTTTCGCAATTAAAATTGTAACGTGTAACTAGTATCCTGGACTTATTTTATATATTTTTTTGTTATAATATTTACGACAATAATTAATGTACAATTAGAAAATAAGTTATCAATTGTCATATTACATGTTATTTTTAATTTTTTTAGAAAATATTTTAAACAAACAAACGTTAACTAATTTTTAAATAAAATATTTTATTAATATTGTATTTTTTAATTTCCCCCTGTAATATAAATAAATGTTATTTTTCAATCTTCCCCCGTATTAAATAAACCCGCTTTGCGCGACCTCTGGTGGCGTGGTAGAGCATAATTTGATCACGGTCTTATACAGGGCAGATCGCATTCTAAATATGTGTATTTTGTGGTAATAAATGATTAAAAAAAAACTTAAAACTATTTATTTATCTAAGAGGATCCATTTATATATTTACTTATTAAGTATCATTTTACTATCCTTTTTATATTTTATGCTCTTCATTATACAACTACATAACATCAAATTATTTCTTTCTCTTCAGTATGCGTCCTATTGGAGTGTTATCCAAAAGCTGCTTAATGTATATGATATATGATATCTGCTGGCAGTTCCTATATATGGCAGTTCCTCACACTTATCTTTTCTTGTGGGTCTATTGGTTATATGTTAACTTAAAAGCTCACATCAAACTCTCTCGAAGCAAATTTGTTGTCTCAAAACAACTCTTTTGGAGGTAGATTTAATATTGTCAAATATTTGTAAGAAAATGTATGCAATCTATTTCTATTACTGAAACCAACGACTATAATGGTTCTGGTGGCGGAACCAATAGAACTAATTTCAGTTTGTCATTTACTCAACACAATTCACTTTTTTAAATACCATACAATGTGTGCAAAATGTGTTCATATATCATAGACATCAGAGCTTTGAATGCAGCTCATTTTAAGCTTCCAGGATTACTGGCTGAACCCTGGTTTGTTATTGCCGAACCGTATCGGCTTTGTTTCGCTTTTCAGGTTACTGTATTTCTGGATTCTCCAATTTAACGAATTGACTAAAAATATACATGAAAATAAAAAAAACACTAAACCTATTTATTGCCGGACTTTATTCTCCATCGAGAAGTGAAGATTTGAAAACCACTAAGAAAGTAACACTCACTAATTGAGAATATACCGGAAATATGCCAAAATCAAATTGTATATCATAAAAAGAAAGTGCTGAAATTTACAAAAACATTAAAGTAGTTTACATTAGTTTAAATTCATGTTATATCCACGAGTTGCATTGCTAACTAGTATAAATTCTACAATTCAAATTCGAATAAGGCCTATATATTTTAGAATAGTATCTAAATTTGTGATTGTCACGTATTAGGCGATAAGTAATACCAGTCCAGAGAAAACCTAGTTGGTAAAAAGTTACACTTAAAAATAAAAAATAGTGGAATGTAAAAGTTTTTAATTACCAATCTGATAATTATTATGTATCAAGAATATTATTTTAAATGGAAACAACATATATTGTAGTTTAAAAAATAAATAACCAGTAGTTGCAATGTGAATGACAAGTTTTAGGTCATCAAATGTAGCTTGCTGTGTAACCCACCTATTATTCATTTTAGTCTACTCCGATGACCTTGCATTTTTTTCACATATATAGTAGCTATTTACATTAGACGAAACATCATGTTACATTATTCATCTTAAATTGGTACAATGTGACAGCTTGACACCGTATGGAAAATTATTCATTATAAAATAGTAAATAAGATAAAAAAGAAATATTATAGAATACAAAGTTAATAGTGGCAAAGCTGTTTCTTTTAAATAAGTATATCTGTTTGGTTGTTTAAAAATTATATTACATAATATCAAAACATAGAATGTATTTAGGTATTTAATACAATATTTTTGATATTCCTTATGAATTCCATCTTTGAGGTAAGAATTTTCAAGTTTAAGGTTGATTATTATGGGTTCATTAAGAGAAAGTATTGAAAAAGGTCTATATCTAGCTAATTTAGCAATAAAAATAAAGCATATAATAACAATATGAGCCTATAGATTCACTAGAGGTAATACTCGAACAACATTCTTCTTAAATTCAAAGAAAAACTGATAGTAACTCCATTTTAAATATAATTATCACACTGTATTTAATTTATACTCTCACTTATTTCCTTGAAGTATATCAATTTGAAGAGATTGAATTTATAGGCAATAAAAAACTTTACATGCGTTCATAAAAACTACTAAGATTAAAAAAAATTATATTAGACAAAAAGCTGAGGGAATTAGACTAAACAATTCAATTTAAACAATTCAACAACTAATTAAATCTAAACAACTTTGCTGGTTAGTCGGATGATTTTTCAAATTGCCCTTAAGAGACCAAAGAGTTAATTTATTATATAGCCAAACTTATTTGGCTATATTATTAACAATAAATAATTAATATCTTAATAACCAAACTTATTAAGAGGTCTTAACCTCTTGGGACTGATGGGGCACAAGTATCAGTTTGTACCAAGACATGAAACCTCCTAGTAAAAATGTCAAAACAAAGTTATTCAATAAATTACCAGTTCTTATCGCTATAATATATATCAACAGATCAGACAAGTATATCACAAATATTGAAGCCAATCAAATAAAACCAATTTGTATAGTATATAAGAGTTATTCTTAAGCTTAAATTAGGCTAATTTAATATTAATTAGAAAAAAATATTAATGTACTGTATATACACCATATTCGTCTTGTTTGTGAATTGATGTATGTACAATATAACAATGATAATAAATTAATTTATGATAAATGATTGTGATTGTACTCTGAAGTTGTAATAATGAGAAAAAAAATTCATGCAAGCCCCATTTTTAGCAGAATTTCTTCTCGAACAAGAAAACTTATCAAACATCAAACTTATAATTTAAGTTTGGATGTGTACCAGTTAAGAAAAGCAGCATACTTTACAAATGAGAATAAAAGGCAACTTTGAATTAAAGCTTTCAAAGCAAATTTTTTGGTCAGTTCCTTCTAAAAAGGAACGAGCAACACGAACATAAATGTGATATTGTTACCGAAACAATGCCGTTAAAGTGGTATTGTTCAGCGTCATCGAATAGTTAAGAGTCGTTTCTTATCGTCGAAAAATGCGCATTTGCATTTGGAATTGGTAAAACTGTCGTTGCAGTACCAGCTACAGACAAGCAAGGCTATATTGAAAGTATTTATAAATATTCAATGAATAAAAGACAATGATGTGCTTGGATACTATAGTATTTGATTGCTTTCTCTATGAGTTCGTAACATATTGGCTGAAAATAAGACCTTAAATAATATTGAGTTAATTTATTCATTCTCATAGAATAATGTCTCATTCAAGTGGCCAGTTAATTGCTACATTAATGATTTTATAATGTATTATAAAACAATATCTTCCGACAATATATTAACAGATAGACATTATGTCGCAGTCTGATACTTATTCATAACCTTTATAGATATATTTTAATGTTGTTTCTTGAGTACATATTGCCTTATTTAGCTAACATTGAAATTACCAAAATTTAAAATTCGAATTCCTGCTATTTTATGATATAAAAAACTAAAATTTGAGAACTTTTATCTTATATGTATTCATAATGATTACCGTTCACAATAATACATTATACTCCATGTATATAGAATTGTTCTCTATACTAAAAACTATCTGCTAATACTTTTTATCAATAATTATCAGAATATTGGCAATATCAAACGAATGCATAATATAATATTATTTTTTATAGCATAATTTATAATATATTATTCCACATTTCTAGCAACGTGACGATGCTGTGTCGAAAGAATTATATTGGCACGGTAGCGATCCCAATCATCCATCCATTTTCGCAGTCCTTCAGCATTTCGAATTTTGTATGCCACCCAAGCTGCATAGATCGAGGAAAATCTCAAAGCAGAGACTTCAAGCTACGGCAGTAAATCCTTCACAACGCATCTTGTGGCCGAGCATATTCATGCGCGAGCATACCATTGGATCTGTTATGTGACAGCCTCTTGTAATCCTTCTGCAACAGCTCGTTTAGTTTGTTCAAATCACTTCTGTAGATGTGATATCTGCAGCAATTCTTTTAAAGCTCATAATATACTACACTTTATAGAGCTAATCCATGTTTTTTCGATTAGTATTACCGCAGTAGATTCAATTTAAATTCAAACCAAAACGCGTCACCGAAATCTTTTCCTTTTTGGATGTGAAGCAAGGAAATCGTGTTGAAAAAACAGTTCGAAATTGTTTTACAGCTATTCTCCTTCATATTGTACCTTTCCTAAAATATCGAAATATTTGAAACCAGTCGACTTTTATCAACTAGCAAGCTGTTTTTTTTTAAAAGTTAAGTTATTTAACAGTAACAAACGCCTAATATAATATGTGTAATAGCATGTCCATTGGTTTGCATCTTACAACATATTTGAAACATTCCTGTGACCCTTAAAAGTCCTATTTTAGGTTTCGACACTATCAAGTCTTGGTGATTTGATTAAATTTTCTCGTAATAATCCCATTTTTTCTCTATAAAAGATACGTTTTTATAAACGCAAGTAATTTCTCAATACCCATATAATTGTATCTAAGAAACTAAGCTAATATGGACAACTTTTATTAGAAGTACAGATTGTTGTCGCATTAACATAATATATCCTGTAAAAAATGATTCAAAATTCATCAATATTGTCACTATCAACATTTTAAAAAAACTCACACAGATCCCACAACGATTAATTTAAACGATACGGAATTTAATGCATAACGAATAAGCTGGAAAGTCTGTAATTATGGGGCGCCAGGGTGTGATGTTTGAAATATCCAATTTCTCCGAAAACACCCCCAACCTCCCTCCTCACTCCGAAACTCGAACGAGCGTCACTCTTCAGTTGTCACCCTTCCGCCTGATAACGATGACGCGTAAAGGGTGGCGACGACGCATCCCGACGCGTAACAAAATCGACGACCGTGACGAAAAAATGCGGAATCATTTCACTGCCCGAATTCCCAACGCAAGTCCGAGACGCCATCAGAACTGGTTCTCTGGCAAATGAAATTTTATCTAGTAGTGATTGATCCAGAGGAAATAAACATTTTAAATTTGATGAAAAAAATTAGTTTCAAATTTCGACAAAAACGACGAAATTTCTCTCCTAATTTTCTATTTCTTTTCATAATATTATACTTTTTTGAGATTATAGATGATACGTTGAATGGTCCTGTTGTGAGAGTTTTTTTAACAAATATGTGAATGTTTAGATAGGTTTAGATTTCGTTTTGATGACACACTACTATTACATAACAGGTCAATTGAAAAGTCCCCGGCTTACCATAGTAAAACACATTTTTTTGGCAAAATTTGTTTTTTTAGGCAACATAATTCCCTTCAAGGGTGATATACTGATTACAGCGACCCTCCAACTTTTCGATACCAATTTTGTAATATGATTTGTCCTTTGCTTCAAAATAGGCCACAGTTTCGGCGATCACCCCTTCATTCGACGACTTCTTTCCAGCAAGCATTCCTTTGAAATCTGAGAACAGGAAATGGTCGAGATCTGGAGAATACGATGGATGAGGAAGGGATTCGAAGCCCAATTCATGGATATTTGACACAGTGTATTGTCTTGGTGAAGGAGCACTTTCTTTTTCTTCAAATGCGGCCGTTTTTCGGAGATTTCGTCCTTCGAACGGTACAATAACACTACGTAATAGTCGCTGTTGATGATTCGAGTGAACAGTCGACAGTCAACAGTCATCCGAGTGGATGACTTTCGATTGGACTTCGGAGTGAAATGATAAAGCCATGTTTCATCCATTGTCACATATCGACGCAAAAATTCGGGCTTATTACGCTTGATCATCTTCAAACACTGCTCCGAATCATCAAATCGTCGTTGTTCACAAACTAATGATTCGACACCTGTCAAATTTATAGACGTATCTTTTGAGGGTTAGTGCTAAATAAAATATAAATTAATTTAATTCTAGTAGCGCTATCTATGTGTCAGGCTGGCGACTTTTCAATTAACCTGTTACTATTTTATGTAACGGTAGAGAATACATATTTAATTGCACAAGGGCTGGGGTTGGGGATTAATACGTGACTTATTGGCTAATTTAAATATACGACACGCTTGATTCTCCAATTATATAAGGTATCTACACTACTGTGTACTGTGTATTATGAACATTTTTAGATGTTACTTAAGCAACAATACAAGTATTTCAAGACTCTAGAGGGATATCGGGCATGTGTGGAGTAACAGCACATACCTTTCGAAATAGAATAGTGTATCCTTCATAACTCTTACGGTATATGACAGTATATGAGCGTTGTCATACAAAAAACTGCCCGTATTACTCGCTATTCCTGGCCTTTTTCACAACAATACCTCGTTAAAATTCTTCGACTGGTGGCGGTATACATATGTATGTCACAGTTTTATTCGGTTTTAGCAGCTCATAATACAGTACACTTGGCTGATCCCAATATATACACAGCAAGGTTTTACGGCCATTGATATTCGGAATCGTTGTCGATATAGATGGTCTTCCCGGGCTAACCTACGACTTCTTGTCGTAATAGTTCCAATTTTTATCAACAATCACAATAAGCTGGAGAAAACTTCCTTTTTAACGATGACGAGGCGGTTCGAAATGGCAATTCCGGTGGTGGCAATTTTATAGAGAGAGAAATATAGTGGTTCCGGTAGTTTGTATCCTATGACCGAACGATAGCAATCTTTGTGCAGTGCCAAACACTGGTTCCTTTGTGGTGAATTTGCTTGCTCGATATATACAGAGTTATTGCAGTTACTAGCCATAATACTTCCCTTTAAGTGAATCTGCTGCGTATGAATTTGACGGTCCGTTTGACTTTAGGTGTCTTCATTCATTTTAGGGTGCAAATTGGAGAGTATTCAATAGGTTCATCATGCATTTTTCCGCAATCATGTCGAAAACGTGGATCCTCTTCGGTATTGTGGATTATTAAGTCACCAATTTAGGGCACACATTTTTGTTTCCTTGGTTGATACACTCAATGTTTCTTGTGGTAAAAAAAGTTAGGACGGCATAGGAATATTTGTTTATTTTTACTTGCATTTATTTAATAAAAAAAATAAAAAACATTCTATATTATCTAATTAATAATGCAAAGCCATATAGCTTGAGAATTAATGATGAAAAGATCAGAATATTGGCAACGACTGAATGAACTGACGATAAAATGTATGACGGAAGTAACAATAAAAGCTAAGCTAATAGGTTTTGCTTCTTTAAGGTAGTGTATACGGAAGAGAATATTATAATTACAACTAAAATCTGATACTTCGACTAATTTCAAAACTCTTACAATTGGACTTTTATAGGCTAAAAGTCCTTCATATTCAATCATTACGGAAACTTCTACGTAATTCTCTCCGAGGTTGTATTATAAATAAAGCAATTTGATAAAAAAGCAACAATCAGCCAGTTAAAGAACAAATACAGTTACGCAGATGGTGTTGCATAAGAGGTTTTGGTATATCAGTCGAATGACAAATGAACAGGTCTTTCGGAGATTTTAAAATCATAGAGCATTATTCGAGGACACAACTGTTGTGGTCGAATGTCATAACAGAGGTGAGATTCGACGAGAAATATTCTAAGACTTCTGGCATCAAGAGCAGGATATTGGTTAAGAAGTCAACACCCTCTCTGAGCGCCGGATAAGGGATGTTTAATTGGAAAACAAGTTCCACTGAAAATTATCGCTCTGAATAGCGCTTGAAATTGTTCACGGCAGAGAAAGTGAAATTGAAATAATTTTGAGAATATTAAAATTCAAGGCATACTGAGAATTAGCTTTCGAATATAATCAATTTGTTTTTGAGCATTTGCATATTAATAAGTTTGCTTCGTTTAACAAATACGGAGATCTATATAAGCTAGGTATAAACCTTAATTAAACCGGTATTAAATATGAATAATATTTAAAAAATTCTTGAGAAGAGTAACAGTAATATGCTAGGAATATTTATTTCACGTTTACAATCTGTAGATAAGGCATGTCTACTATTTAACTTTAGTGTTATAGAAGGACATGGTAATGCCAATTTAAAACAAACAAGTTCTGAGGTATTGTTTCGAAAGTTTAGCGATGCCAGCGGAATTTGATATGGAAAGCAAAAAGCTAATTGAAAGATAGAAATTGTCAGAATACTCAGAATTGGGGGTTTGTCCGATCTAAATTATCTTGGGAGATAGCTATATATTGGTGTTGGTACGCTAGAATCAAGTCCTGAGTTCAAGCTATCCTTAGAGATGTAAAACGTTAGAGATGTCATTTAACAACCTGGCCATCTAACAACAATATTGAAAAATGTAATTATCCGCTCCATTCACCATATTTATTAGATATTCTGTCTAGTGTTTCTTCTCACCGGTGGCACAAGGCCTATCTCAAAAAATTGGATCAATTCAAAAGTCGAAAAAGCTTGGAAATCAAAAACTGACTGAAATATATTGTTAAGTTCAGGCTACAAAACCTTTTTTACTGGTTTGTTAACGAAAAAAATTAAAAATAATATGCGATGTTGAGATAAAGTCGCTAACAATTCAAGAATATAATATCTCGTGATTCGGCTCAACATATATATTTACAGATTATAATTATTTTGTGCGAATTGTACAGAACAATTATACAAATTTACCAAGCACTATTAAAGATAACGTATAGCCTGGGTGATTAATATATTACGAGTAATAATGAGTTTATTATTACTAGAATTTTTATGAGATAACATGTTGATTTTAAATTAGGAATTATTGTTGAAAACAAAACCGGCATCACTCGGTACGCTGTCCCGTTCGTCTGTCATCTAAGGAAGTATTCACGCATCTCAACTAAAACCTTTCACTCACATCATACGACACCGCAGACGTAAAAACTAACTAGTCCTGACTAATTAATGCAAGAAGAAAAATGTATTTTCTCGAACGCCGCGACACTCGTCAACAATGTAACGTTTGAGTGTCAACTTCACAAAATCATCATTAATAATACGCCGCCGCTTTCGAAACCTACCGCCGGTTCTCCCCGTATTATTTTCTTTATTTTTTTCCTTTCGCGTTCCGTGGCTCGGCTCCTTTCCAGTTTATTTTCCATTCTCGACGAGACTAAATGGAACCGAAGGAATTGGATAAAAATATATTTCAAAAATATTATTATAAAGTGCGTCAAAATATATAAAATTTCCGAGAAAAAGTAATTTTTATTTTTTTCGAATAAACGATCTTTAGTAACAATTATTCGAAAGTTCTATAGATGAGGAATAGCTCATAAAACATTAGATATAGCCTCATTCCTGTACCTCCTGAAGTTTACATCCAAAATGGGAATATTATGTGCTACTGATGATGCTGTGTTGAAGTGAAAGCAACTGTCAGAATTCGTTAACTCATTCTAGCTCTCGAGATTTGGATGTTAGAGAGAATCTCGCCATGGCCGGACAGTCGATAAAATTCTCAAAAATATCGCGGTAGTTTGACATATTTCATCTCGCGGCATTATTATTGAACTAAAAATCTACCAAAAATAATATTGAATATTCTGGTTCAGTTAAGTACTTGGCTTCTCCATCAATGACAATGCAACGAAATGGACCGAGTTTCCATTAGTGAACCGCCGCTAAAATAAAAATAAACCGAGCAATTTCTTAAACCAATGATTACCGACCATAAAAAGTAGATTATGCGTGACAATATGGATAAAAAATTAATGTTGAAGCCCGGAGAAGCTTCACAATAGGTTGCAAATTCCACATTGATGCTGATAAATGTGTTTTAACTATTTGGCAGGACTGGATGATGATTTCTGATAAACTGCTTGAACCTAGCCAAACCAAGAATTCTCCTCTCTAATATCAACAACTAATAGGACGTTTTTCCAGTCTCCATTTGCTTCGGTCTCTACAAAGCTTCCTTAATGCTGTAAAGCTAAGTTCGGAAGAGGGTTATGACAATCACTAGGTTAATTTTTCGCCAGGAAAGATTCTACAGATATGGAATTACAGTATTTCTAGAAAAGTGGTTTATAATAACCAAGGTAGGTAACATATAGACTAAGTATGTAATAATGTTTTTTTTTTAGAAATTCCACCTTATCTATCAAAATACCCTCATTCAAAGCTTCACAGACAGATAATTTATTGCCAAACAGGGTGATGACTGACACTGACCTACACCCAATATCGTACCTTACAGACAGACAATTTAGTGCCAAACAGGGTGATGACTGACACTGACCTACACCCAATATCGTACCTTACAGACAGACAATTTATTGTCAAATAGGGTGACGAATATACTGACCTGTACCCAATATACTCGGCTGTTCCGCAGGGCAGTGTTCTTGGCCCATTGTTATATCTATTGTATACAGCTGACCTACCGACCTCAAGAAACACTACTGTTGCAACATATGCTGACGATATAGCGATTTTATGATCACATGAGTATACAACATCAGCCACAAGAAACCTCCAACTTCATCTTAATAAAGCCGAATTGTGGTTGAAAACGTGACGTATAAAACAAAAGAGACAGAATCTAATCATGTGATATTCACCCTTTGTAGAAGAACTTGTCCTTCAGTAAAATTCAATAATCATGAACTTCCGCAAGCGGACAATGTTAAATATCTGGGAATGCATTTTGGTCGACGTTTGACATGGAAAGGTACGACGATAACAAGGTCTTGCTCTATAAGTCAATACTTAGGCCCATTTGGACCTATGATATTGAACTGTGGGGTACAACTAGCAAATCTAACATAGCTATCCTCCAGATATTCCAGAATTGCGAGTCATCATCATATTACGTCTCCAACAAACTGATTCAGCGCGACATCCCCTTAGAACCCATTACGAGTGTGATTCGAAGTGCTTGCCAAACAGTTAAACGGGTGCGATGACAGTGCATATGCTCAATCGCAAACTACCATACGAACTGTTTAATAGATACATAGAGTGCTATTTAACAGTCTTTAGAATAAGTTAGAATATGTTAGTCTTTAGAATAAGATTTAGTTTAAAAGTTGTATAACAGATCACTTACTGAAGCGATCTTCCACATGTCAGGATAGTTTTAAAAGATTAATAACTAAATAATTCAAAGCTGATTCTTTTATTTCATCACTCTTCTAACCGTTCAATTTCCTTTATCTCCACTCAGATGACGATTGTTTTTATTCTGATATAGTAGTAAATCACCACTGCGTTGCTATTTCTGCCTTGGCGTGTTCTGATATTTGTAAGGTATCATCCGTCTTCACTTTACAGTTTTCTAACATTATATTGCATATATTATACATAATGCAACATTAATTAATCCACTGTTCTGTTTTAAAATGTATTTGTTCATCTTTAATTAACATTTTTTTTACAAACTATAATTTAGATATTTTATTCAAAGAAAAGTTAATAAAACAGTTGTTCAGAGTCCCTTTTAAACTAAAGATTGAAATTTAAAAGCTTAAGGTATATTGCTTGAAATTTAGTATCGATCATTATCTATTAATAGTCACCTAGATATAATATTGAGGTAATAAGAAGTCAGAAATAATATGAAATCACCTGACCAAAATGATGAATTATTATCTTTCGGAGGATATTTATTTAAAATATTTATCACATATTTGCAAGTACTACAAATATACAGGGTTTTTTGTGTATAACTTTTAAAGAATAGTACTCATTGTGTTAACTATCTAGGACAGAACAAACCTAAAAAAAAGACAACACAATAACGGAAGATTAAAACATTAATATCATATATTAGCTCCTTTTTACAATCACAAGGAACAACCACGTGTTCATCTAGTATGTGAAAATATGGACAGCTAATTTCAGGCAACATTTCTGGGTTAAGGCAGGAAAATGAAGAGGCAAGAAAAAGTACAACTCCGTATCATTCTGTAAAATAACGCAGACATCTTCGAACAGCATTGAACTATGTAGGACTTTCTCATAATAAGGAAATCACTTACATAGCAATATAAGTAATTTAAGTGGCATTACACATCAACAAGAGGTGAGTGTCTATAGACAAAAACACGTTTAGCGAGTTTATTAAGTCATATATAAATATCTTAATAACAGATGTAAAAAATAAGATGGTATCAATATTTTAAATATTATTTTAACTCCGTTAAAACTAGATGTTTTCGTCGAGAATTGTGTAGTAAAGAACTAAAAATTACATAGTGATTGTAAAGAGTTTAATATGGTAAACTATCGATTTCTATAATAGAATTATTGCTTTATTTCCTGATTTTTTAAGTTAACCTTAATAGGCAACTTTGATGGCATCTTCAGTTGTCCTGTCGTTCGATTAGGTAACATGTTAATTATCATTTACATCTTCAAGACCATAGTTACTTCGCTTGTACCTTTTGTGATCACTGATATGATATAAACTGTCATCATATGCTTGTTTGATTAAATGCTGTATTTCGAAGCATATGGCATTTATGAATTTTTACACAAATATAATAAACTTATTAATTAAATATAATTATTAATTTATTAATTTAATAATTAAACGTAATTGTTAATTTAAATGCTTATTTCCTATTAATTATTAACCAAGCAATATTCTATGAAAATAACAGATAAGCAAATAAAATTCAACATAGCATATAGAGTTAAAGTGATAGTATAATTCCTATAGTTTTCTTTTCGGAAAACACGTTTTTAAAGATAATTCAAGCAGTGTCCGAAAGACAAAGCAAATTTTCGGATGATATTGAGACATTTGCTATTGGAGAAAATAGCAAGGAACTAACCAGTTGGTATAAATCGGCATATAATCAGTTTATTGGATTATTATAGAGGTATTTAGATATTCTGGGAACCTGTTCTACTGCTTGATGAATCGGGCATACGTCAAGTGATGTCCTTAGTTTTTTGTAATTTCGCCGCAAAGCAAAATTAAGATTAAGTGGAGCTATTAAGCTATATTTTCTAGTCTCTTGTCCATTTGTAGATCTTGTTGACCGCTACATATATCGGTAAATGCTTCAAGTAGTGTTTCTCTTGTCGTTGGGATATCAGCAGTATAGTGCAGATGTAGGAGTGGTTCCAAGATACTACTTGGTGGAACTGCAGACGAAATACGTTAATGATTGATAATGCCCCCTCATGCGAGACCCTAAATTTTCTTTAAAAAAGATATGATTCCAGCATTCACCAGTTGTTCGACGGTTGCAATTTGGTCATTTTGTAGATTATTCTCAAAACCATACCAGGCCAAAAGCTTGTGAAACATCCAGGAATATTGCAGGGCAATATTTCTTTTTTTTTTCGGATGCCTTTTCAATAACCGCTGTTACTCTGGCACAGGAAATCTGGTATTTCTATGAATGGTTTAATACGCTTTAACAGCAGTTTCTCAAATAATTTTGATATCGCAGGTAGCAGCCAAATAGGCCTGTAAGATCCAACTTGTTCAGACGGTTTGTTAGGTTTTTTAATCATAATTATTCCAGCAACCTGAAGACATCTCAGAGCATGGTTCAGTCTCAAACAGGCAGTGAATATATATGTCAACATGATTATTGCTTTTAGTGGCAGGTCTTTTATAACTCAGGTGAAATTTCATCAATTTCAGGAGCCTTTTTAGTACTGAGGTTGTTGTCAACTTTTGTTGCAACTTCCATTGGCGATTCTAATTCTATATCATTTGGTTGGGACACTGACAAGTGCTATTAAGTTATATTTTACTTCATTAGAGACTAAACAAAAACCAATGGGGGTTGCTAGGTAAGAACATAGTTTGAAGTTATTGTAGAGAAATATTGTAAGTTAGTCGGCAAGGGCTAGTAATAATACATTAATAAATAGAAAAAATAAGTTAAATCAAATAATCTTGAAACTATTTTTCAATGGCATTTCATATTTACATCTGAAATAAAATCATTCAACAACCATTAGATAAGTTTTATGCGACAAACACTATTATATTTAATAAGCGATATGGAATAGGCAGACGATAATTTCTCATATAAATACAAAAGAGATGTCCGTGCTGGTGAACCTTATCAAGACGATCTCTCGGAAAAAGCGTTATTTGGCTTTAAATCGTTGCAGCACCTGTTGGAAGGTTTTAATTTGCCCTTGGCTACGTTACCCATCGTTCAAGATAAATGATGGTCGTCGGTCGGGATGAACAGGATGCAGATAATGCATTTTTAAACACATTAGTTTTTTAGTCGTCGACCCGACCGACCACCGAGGTCCATTTTGGAGTTGTTTTATTTCTTGGGCAGAGCACCAATTATATATATTAGATGCGATGGAGCTGTTTTGGTTACTTCTAAATTAGGTCAACTTATTATAAAAGTATGCCATACATATAATTTATGGATGAACTTATTTTCTAGTTACAGGAAAAAGTTTTGCTCTTTTTTTAATATAAAATTTAATATATTATTACCAGCTTAGTATTGTAATTGTTACAAACCCGATTCATTGATTTATTTATTATAAATTCTAATGTTGCAAATATATTTCAGAGAAAATATGGGGAAAAAATTCTCCAAGTCGTTCGAGTGATTAAATTTGGGTTTTAAAATTTAAAATACTATTAAATTATTGATCATTGTAGAAATTAGTTCTTATTCGGACACCTATTTGTATTAATTTTAATATTATATGTCTTAGAGGTAGTCTGAATTGTGAAATTCTATGATATAAATGCTTTTCCCACACAAGTGATCTTACTATCAGAGAGTAAAGTAATGAACTATTATACGATATAATAAAATCACTGCAAATTGCTATTAACTTTTATTATACATATACAAATTAAGTAAGGGCCAATGGGTTTTCCTATATAAGAAACATTTCAGGAATGGTTAACTATCATACATATGCCAAATATTGCTCAATCATTGCCTAATTTCTGCTAATTAAATGGTTTTGTAACTATTGTGGCCTCACAACCTCGCTACCCCATATTTTGTAAATAAATAATTAGAAACAGTATTAGGACATGAACGCATAGATTATTTCTTTGAATCTCTGGTATAAATAAACCTGCAATTTTTCATTTTAAAGCATTTTTTAAGCATTTTAAGCAACGATCTACGACAGAGAAGTTAACCAAATATCAAAGTGACACAACTGCGTTGTTGCCTATAAAAGCAACATTATCTAAAAGTGTTCTAAAAACCAAAAATATAATTAGAATATCTAGTTAGATTATGCTTATAGTTTAAATTGTACGAAGGATTGTTCCCTTGCTTGCTGAACCTCATCAGCCTCTTTTAGAAACGTATGGTGATGAGCAGTTAACTCCAAATAAAGACTTTAAAGTTTCGAAGTATTTACATACGACAGAAAAGATCCTAAAGGAGGGAAAATGGTCACCATGCTTGATTAACATGATCGAAAATTGTACAGTTTCAATATTTAAATCGTCTCGATATTTGTCAGACAAAAAATGAAGAGTTTTCTGTGCTGTGCTGACTATGAATGGCGGGTCTATTACGTTAATCCCAAGATAAGTAGTATTGGGTTAGTAGGAGATGAGAGCCATACTCATCGACACAAATGGGGAATATTTACTGCCATGATGTCTTGCTGTCTATATGGTAAGATCAACAAGGTGTACAGATATACAAGTTACTAAAACCGATTAAAATTGTTACTAATAATGTAGATGCCAATTGAGCAAACAAAACTACATATTATTTAAAAAATGGCCAGCAATATCGATTCTCTTGTATAACAAAGCTCGATAGCAATGGTTATGAAGGGTACACTATGACAGCTAGATAGGAAGTTCTATCGCCCCAGCGTAATCATCAGAGCGCTCTCACTTACCATTTTCTGATTACCACTTTTCCAGGTCGGAGCAGCTGATGACTGGGCCGAAACCCGGATTCCAAATGCTGAAAAAATGCGACAGTTTTAATTGTTGATGATCTGATTGTTACCAAACTAACATCGTTTTCTCGATATGGTATCGTTATGTAGTAACCAGGATGTGTTGGAATGTGTGATGGAATACATGCAAGTACAACAGGTAAACAACAACGAATAATTTAGATAAGAATACTATCAATTATATGACTTTTGGTGGCAACATTTTAAATATTTTACCAGTCTTAAATAGAAACGTTTTAATCTATAACAATATGACTTTAGTTGTACCAGAAAGTACGACAAAAAATGTTCTTCTTTGCACCACACAAGATCTTCAAGAAACTTCAGAAATTTTTGTCGAAAATAAGGAAGACGTTAATACAGGCAAGTAATCGCCTGCAAAAGAAATCTTGTAATATGCGCAAAAAAATTGGAACAACTTTTAACTTGATAACAGTGCGTCAAATTTTTGAGTCATATGCTCAATGATGTATTAATAGCCCTTTCTCTAAAATATGTTTCCGACATATGAATTAAAAATACCATAAAATATTTATAATTTGTATTTATGCCCAGTTTTCATTTGTTTAACATAGATTATGTCCGTAGTTTGATCAAATAGATGTCAAGTATATCAAAACATATGCAATAAGATTTAGTTATGATAATATATTTGTTATAACCAAATGCTCATTTGAGTGACTTTGAGACTAAGTTGTTCTAATATTTAGAGGTAAAAGGCAAACAAGGAGGTATCAAATTTTAAGAATCATCTATTAAAATAATTTCCAAACAGTTAATCTAATAGATTGAGTTAATTAAAGTTAACTTTATTGAATCTCGTACAAACATCTCAATATACCAAAAAATGTCTATAGATGTTGCCACTAGAAGTTAATCACATATTTATTACTATATTAAGAGATAGAGCGAAATAATTAATACATTTTCAAATCAAGCGTAAAATATATAATAAGAAAATGGCATCTGGTGATTAATTATATCACAAAAACAAGGGAAAATTATGTGAAACATTATAACGTAATAAATGCTATGAAAGCAATATTTTTTTGAATGAAATTCCGTCCGAATCAGATTACGCAGTCACAACTGATCCTTAAATCCATTAGAAAAACTTACTCGTCCATTTGATAATATATAACATATTGGAACGATAATTTATAATAGAAATCTAAGCGTTATAAGTTAATTTAATGATCTTTAATGAACCAAGCTTTATTCTATTTGTATATCAGAACGAGGATGATAATTTATTCGACATTTTAAACATTTGTTTCCGTGTAAACACCCGTAAAAACGTCCATTAAATAAACTCATTCTAGCTATTCGTTCCGTGAACAATATGACGTACCGGTCAGGGACAGATAATCAAAAAAGAAAAACGATTAGGAGGACAAAGACCGGCCGATGCCGTCGCGGACATTCAAATCGTATATAGACCTGGACGATTTGGCCTTAACCCAATTTTTCGCCGAACTCTTTCGAACACGACCATTACCACTGGAGCAGATGATGATCATTTGAGGGCATACGCAGCACCCACCAAGCTGTTTGCAACTGCATTCCCATTCTTTCATCTTTGGACAACGAGAAAAAGATTAATGATGGAAGGAAATTGGCCGCTGTTTTTTTTTGTCGTTGGTGCTTTCTGCCCGTCGTTTTGTGTCTGTTGTGAGTTAGTTTAAATGAGATTTGCAGATGTTTAAGAAGACAGATATATATATATATATATATATATATATATATATATATATATATATATATATATGTGAACTAAATTATTCCGTCTTATGACTTGACTAAAGTATTTTAATTCTTTATTTAGATATATAAGTGAATATATTTCTTATGTAGAATTCCTCAAATATCAAAGAGAGAATAAGCATTTTCACTTACCTGAAAAGTGACTGAAGAACTTTTGTAAGAAGGTTAATAAACATAACTTCTATAGGTTTTACTCTGATCAATATATAATAAAAGATTTGAGATGCAACGCAAACTTGTTTTCATTTCGTCAAATTTATTTCCAGCAATTCTAAGTATATCTTGCAACATATAAATATTGATGGCTTTCCCATTTACCGAAATAGTTATTATACCCATTTTTATAGCGGACTTTAAAGTGTCCTCGGTCTCCTTACGTAATTCAATTAAATATTCCTGAAGCGGTTCTACTTAGTTTAAGTTTACGGAATAATATCTGTTGAATTTCTGGAGAAAAAGTCGCCAAATGATCAATGTTGTATAAGATTTCCTATTAACTGTCCTTTGAAACAAATTACTTCATGTAGATAATACCTAAGAGATAATGTAAGAGTTTAACCGGCGGAAGAAATTCATAACATACAATTTTGACCTCATTATCTTTCGATCACAATAGCATAACTTATGGTACTAATAATAATAATTATAACAGTAATCAAATAATGGTTTATATCAAATTTATTTTTAGTAACAAGCGATTGCAACATTTGCATATGGTTATTGACAAGATTATAACTAATATTCTCCGAGAAAAATAAATAAGCGAGCAATATAGTAGCTGTACAGGATTAATTCTGGAGAGAGCTAGAGGTACACATAGATATTCTTTCAATCGTATCCTTATTTGTTGAGGCGTGTGAAACATATGATATAGCAAATTTACAGTATTAGGTAAATTTTGATTTCCAGTTGTATACCAGCGTTAAATACGTCAAAAACATTTGTAATATTCTAATATTATTCAGATAAGAACTCTCTCAAAAATCAATCAACAACTTCGAAGGAATAGTTTAGCCAATTGTGTACAACAATTAGTGTTTAGGTATAACATAAGAGGTTTTAAGAGGTTAAGAAATTTTGGCAAAAATAATCGAGTGTTTGGATTTGAAAGCTTAGTTTTTTATCAGTTCCTGACATCTTAATAATAAAAGTCAAGAATAAGCGATGCGTTATTCTAAAACCATGACAATGATAAGAAAGAAATATTTACTTGTTATATCACGCTCTAAGAAAATAAAAATTCAAAAATAAATATATATTTAAATAAATATTCTATTTTACATAGCTTCTATTCCTATATTGTTTACATTTTAAAGATGCTCTTGACATTTCCTTTGTAACACGGAGCAAATAATAATAAAAAAGTTAGGTTAGCGGTAATATCTTAGGAATATCTTAAATACAGTATGCAATGTATTAGTTTGTTTTCTACTTAATAGTGCAGGAAGATAAATTGTTCAAACTAACGAAAATCTAAGAACTACTGCATTTAATTAATATGCCAAAAATGTAGCTAGTTTAGACAGACTTTCAGTAGCATTTCATAGGTTTTAGTTATTTATATTTCTGTTTTTTAATAGGCCAAGTTTTGTTTTGATTAAAGCCAACCTTATTATTTTAACTTTTCGTTTTGTTATTTTTTATTATAAAATGATTGATATATTATAAGATATTTTTTTAATTCTAACTACTTGTTTTAATATCAGTGGCAGCGAAAGCGTATTAAATCGGCGATAGCTACTACTGCTATAAAAAAAATTTAAAAATAATTTATATATTCAAGTAAAAATTTAGGCGGTTTTTAAAACAGGAATTGGTTAATTACATATGCCTAGGAAGGTGATGATGATTGTATTATAACATCTATCTGCACTGAGGTATTAAACGTAATTAATCTAATAACCTAAAAGCTAAAAAGGCAATAACTAATACATATACATAAAAGTATTTCGATGCCTCGAAAAATTGCGATCATGAGATAGAATATATTTTATTGGCCCTAAATCGAGGATGTTATTATATTATTTCATTTTCAAGATAAGTATCTTCCCAAAATATATCAGGAACTGATAAAAAAATACACAAAATATTCATTGTGTGTTAGTAACTTTTATCCATTAGGTCATTATATTTTTAAAGTATCGCATTCATATTAGAACTCCTATGAAATAGTATACATTGATGCCAATGAGCAATCAATAATCCAACCTTTTCTAAAACCTCTAACAGGGATCTCTTTTATATACCTTATAGCTTAAAAAAGGTATCATAAAGTGGTAATTTGAGTTTTCAAAAGAAGTTAGAAGTTAACCAGAGGATTTTTCGGTCAATACGGTTGTAGTTGGATGGTATTTGCCGAGTTTATGGCCAGAAATTCGTTCGCAATGATAGACAGAATCATAATACAGAATACAAGTATTTTCCGTTTTCAAATTAGCTGATATCTCTGAAAATGCTAAAGAACGATTTTATGACATAACGATAACCAATAATATTAAGTCTAATAAGAGAGAGAAATCTTTCATAATGCACCTTTGCACAAATGCTTCTACATTTGCGTAGTTTTGATAAAGCTGAGGAAATGATCAAATACGGGTTTAATAAGGAGAAGTAGGTTTAATAATAGATTGTACACACAAAATCAGGTACTATACAAAATTATATGAGGTTCGAAATCGCGCCAATATTAGAGATACACTGTATCAACTTAGCGACAAAAAGGATTTTAAGAATCGTTCGCTATTGATTTAGTTTCCTGAAACTATAATATATAGCATCATTATCATCAATCAAATATCGGGAGTGTCTACTTCTCAAGCAACACGTCGCTGTTGGTGCGGCAGAACTTCGAAAATGTTTTGCTAAATCTCGTAGTAATAATAAAATAAATAAGTTAAACAGTTATCTCCTATTTTTCAGATCGCTTATATAATCTTGATTCATATCTTTTTCGCCACCACAGAAGTCTTAGTGGAACTCGTTAACTTCTGGAATTTGGAAAAACATGTCCAAGCCTTTGTAATCTGCCCGCCTTACTCCTGAACTGTGCGTTAACTGTTTCATCTTAAAAGAATGACTTCATCGCTTATAGAATCTTAGCGAGAAACATGTAGAATTTGCTTTAAGTATCGTATTTGAAAGATCTCAAGTTCACAGACGCCAGATTATAACAATGTCCAAGTATCGGAGCCAGTTGCTCCCCAGGAGAATCTTAAAAGTTACGTTGTTTGTCAGAAATAATCAAATTCACAGGGAAACTGACACTCCAGAAATCAAACACTTCATATCTCAATACTTGCACAAACCACAACTCAGCTCAAGTTCTTCTGAAAACGCGCTTGTTTAGGACCGCGTCACTGCTAACCTGTTTTCTTCCTCTCTTTCAGGCTGAAACGACCTGATCCGTCGCTGCAGTCATAACTTTTGCCTTTATGCAACACAACAACAATGTTAACTCAAGTTCGCGAATCTATAGTTATTTACACTATTTGTTTTATCGCCCGGTCCTCGTGCCCAATAACGTTTGCCCGGTTGGCGGGTGATATATACCCAAATTTAATGCAGTAGCAGTAGCGACCCACAAGGGTCAACGGTGAGGCGGTTTCGTGTTAGCGTATTGATAAGCCCAGAAGCAATCCCGGGTAACTCGGCCCAACTTGTCACTCCAGAAGCCCGAAGAAATTAAAAAGTCTCGGAGCTATATAGAAGGATTGGCAAGATAAACTCGAAAGAGGCAGATTTTACTCAAGCTAGTTATATTTCCTCTTTTAAAATATAAAGTAGTAATTAAGATCAATATGAAATACTTAGGAATTAATAGAAATTTCTAACTTTATAACTTCAAATATAAAAGGATAATATTTAAAAATGAAGACCTTTAAAATTAACCAAAAGGAATATTTCCAATTACTATTGTTATGTCAAAAAAATTTGATTATTTAATTGAGAAAGAATATCATTTTTTATTTAAATATATTCATAGAATCAAAATACTAAACAATCATTGTTTGTTATTCATGTTAAATAATAAATTATATCAAACCTAGTAAACTAAATGTTACGCATCAATGTGTCGCAATGTAAATGAAACAAACTATAGCAAATCGTCCTGACTTCAATTGAATAGAATGCCGTTGATTCCCCATCAGGCGTGTATACGCTATAACTACGGCGGACACGGCGTTCAATAGAATTTAGTCAGAAGTCAAAATAAGTCCGATATGAAGTCCCACAAGGCCTATCGATCTCCAAAACCAATGGACCCGGCCGCTCGTCGACCGAACCCATCTCCTCGTCTCGTTCTCCGCGAGGAAAATATTTTGACAGTCGATCAACGTGAGACGAGACGGACCAGCAGCCTTCGTAATCGATCAGTGTTTGCGTTCAGGAACATGTATACTTACAACGGGCGGCGAATTGTTGTCGGTGTAAAAAAAGGCGATGTTTGCGATAACGACGATCACCATACGAGCTCGGTTCATGCAAGTCATGGACGGTGCAACCGCTTGTCACGACAAATTATGAATAGTCAGCCGGTTGCGTTCAATAAGGCTTCGGGTTGTTAGATCCGTGGAGCCGTGGCAACCGAAGGGGGGTCTTACGCGAAACGACCCAAAGAAAGACGTCCCCGATCACAAAGTGATAAATAAACGTTTGGTTAAAATGTTGGTCCTACTAGATTTTTTTCTAATATACAGATAAAGATCGTCGATATCACTGATTTGACATTTAAACCACTATGTTGTTATCTCGAAATTCCTCAATGATTACTATTGAGAAGTAATCTCATACTAATTACACCACTAAGGAAAAAATGTTGTTAAATATCAGTCTCGATTTATGATACTTAAAATTAAAATATAAGGAAATGTATTGGTTAATTGGAAGGAAATCACAATTATCAGTATATAATAAATTGTTACGAAGGCCACTGTTTATATTTCTTGAATTGGCAACACTGTTGTCATGTGAGTCTATCTGACGGTTCCATCGCAAAGTTTAATATTTCTGACGATATACGTACATGTTTCGCCTCGGTAAAAAATTGAACTAAATCGTGAACATTTTCGTGCGATAATTTTTTACGATTTTCGACGTTGATTATCACAACAAGAGTGCATCAACCAACTTAATTTGACTATTTTCGATAAAACTCCATCAAAAACCATCGTGTATGGCTGGTTTAGTGAATTCAATCGTGGTCGTAGCTCGCTGTCCGATGAGTTTCGTGAAGGTCGTCCAAAATCGGCTGTTATGCCAGAAAACATCGATGCTGTGTGTGAAGTGATTAAGCAAGACCGTCATGTCACCTATTGTGAGATTCAGGCATCCCTAAGCATTAGTTACACCAGCATATATGCGATTTTACATCATGAACACTTAGCTTGTGCGAAGGTTATGTTCGCGTTGGATCCCATACAATTTGACAATAGGCTCTTGTCGATTGGTGTAAAAATGCTTAAGAAATTCAATCACGGTGCTTCGAAAGACTTAAAATAATCAATAATAAAATAAATAATAAAATCGTGACAGGTGACGAATTATGGATATATTTGTATGAACCCGAAAGTAAGCAGCAGTCGATTATATGGGTATTCCAAGATGAACCAAATCTAACAAAAGTTGTTCGCGCACGAAGCACTGAAATGTTTCTTCGGGAAAACTGGTCATATTGCAACAGTGCCTCTAGAGTATGGTTGAACAGTACATTCTGATTGGTACACAAACATTTGTTTGCCAGAAGTCTTCGGTGAAATAAGGAACAAGACAATAATACAAGAGACGCCGGATTGTTCTTCATCATGACAATGCGAGCTCTCAAAAAACAGACTATTTGAGCTACTGAATGAGTACAACCCTGATTTGGCACCCAATGACTTCTTTTTGTTCCTATTTGTGAAGAATAAACTGCATGGTCAACGATTTTCATCGCCCCAAGAAGCTATTGAAGCGTTAAAAAATCATATTTTGAAGATACCTCATTCGCAATGGAATAAATGCTTTAAAATTGGTTTAAGCGTATGCTAAAGTCTATCGATCATCGCGGCGAGTACATCGAAAAACAATAAAAATATATTAGCAGCTTAATTATTTGTTTTTTTTTCCTATTCCCGAAATATAAATAGTGACCCTCGTATTATATAAGCATGTATTGAAACCTATATGGACATATGGAATACAATTATGTAGGTTTACCCTAAAAAGTAATAAAAATTCAATACAATTTTTTCAGAACTAAGCCCTGAAAAGTATTGAAGGTCCACCGAGGCACTACAGGATTGATTATGTGGGTGGTACAAATATGATCGAGACAAATACTCTGACACTATCTGATTTACTATTGAGAAAAAAAACAAAAATTTACAATTTTTCTAGGTATTTCCCCTCACTAGTTACGCATTTTGTCCATCTTTCCGGAATGTTTTTTATGCCGGTATCGAAGAATTCCTTCGGGCAATTCGGACAGCCATGTTCGCATGGACTCCTCTACCATGTTTCCCGTGTTGAATCTTTGATTTTCGAGAACGTGGTAGTGGTTCAAACATATGGTAGTCGCAGGATGAAAATCCAGACTGTAGGGAGGGTGTTCCAGTACATCCCACCCTAATACCAATATTGTAACGAGAGTGAGACGCGCGGTATGAGGTCGAGCGTTGTCCTGGAGAAGAATCGCACTTCGTGCTGAATGCTCATCCGTTTTCATGTGCGTTTTCAGGTTAGAGCAGTATGCAGCATTAATGGTACGTTGGGTGCTCAGGAAATCAACGTACAGTACGCCCCGACGGTCTCAGAATACTGTACCCAGAACCTTACCCGTGGACCTGATTGTCTTCGTTCTGACTTGCGCCCTTTCCTCCTTATTCCTCCACTCTTTAGAGAACATATTGCTTTCGAGGGTGTAATAGTGTACCCACGTCTGGTCTGTAGTGGAGATACGCGCTAAAAAACAGTCCACTTTCGCCTCGTACCGCGTCAGCAAGCAGCGACAAACTTTCAACCGCGTACATTTTTGCTCGAAGTTCAATAGTTTAGGAACCCATCGCGCCATTATTTTGCTATATTGAAGGTCTTCGTGGATGACAGACTCTACACTACCAATACTGATTCCCAAGTCAACCGAAATATTTCCAACATTCATCCTACGGTCATCCAAAATGAGATATTCTACGCGGCGAATGTTGTCTGGTGTGATGCTGGTTCGCGGTCGACGATTATGCGGCTCATTCTCGACGGTTTTGCGGCCTTCCTTGAATGCTTTGGCTCATTTAAATACGGCAGCCCTATCCAGGCACTCACTACCGAATTGATTTCGCAAACGCAGAAAAAAATCTGTCTTTTTAACGCCTTCCTACACTAAAAAACGAATAACGTAATAATACGTTGCGCTAAGACGGTCATAGGTCATATCATGGTCGTAGCACGCGCGTGAAATATGTGTTCCCAACGAAAACTAGGCCACACTATTCGTAAGGGACCCAGCTATCACATACTCCAGCCACGACCTTCAAACTATCTACTGCGTTTGCCTCCATCATATTTAAACCACTATTGTAATTACAACGAGACAGTCAGGTACCGACTGTCACCCAGGAAATCAAGTGAATTTGAAGGATACATAAGGACAGACTCCATTCTCATGTCAATATCCAAGTAATACAACTTTTGGATAACACCAGAACAGGATTTAAGTTAATGTATAGACAAAATGTAGGTTAGTCGGCATCAACTAGTAATAATGTAATGAATAAATTTTAAAAAAATGATATACAAGTATAGACAAAATAATATGAACACCAAACAATATATACATCTTGTTGCGTGTTACACACTGCTTCCATGCAAATAATATGACGGGTATGTGTTACTCAATGTACATACCGAATTATAAAATGTGACGAAAAAAGCCTAATTGTTTAACGTTTGTCAAGCAACTATAGCCGCAGTTATGATACCGTACACAAAACTTGGCAAAACATCATCGTCGAAGAGTAATAATAGGCGAAAGTTAATTAACAATGCAAAATTCCCTGATAGAAAATAATATAAGCTCAACAATAGGCTCCAATTAGGAGAAACAGTTAGGAGGAAAAGAGGGGTCCTCTTCTCCTCCTAATTGTTTAAATCTGCAAAATTATTTAAAACATTAAGGATAATAATCACAGTTTATAACCCGACAAAACTTCTTTTGGCGCTTGTTTTGATAAATTTCCAACTGTTAACAAAGTTTGACTTTGATTCGCATCACTGGCTGAATTGCTGCAAATGTTATGGCTAACATATTGCTGTCTTATTCCGAGATGATAATGATAATGCCTGTAGTCAGAATCATAAAGGTTCAGTCTTGGTTCAAGGAGGATACAGCATAATATCAGAAGTAGATGAACATGAATATGGTACAAAAATGGGACAACATTCCATTAGAAACTACTCAAACACTCTACGAATATGTTATGTTCTATTCTCTTTTAAAAGCAAGTGTTGTCATAACCCCTCATAAATAACAATAATAAATTAAAACTAATACTATTAATGTATTTGAAATAGTCCATGATACTTCATTATTTACATTTGGTTTCATTCCATGGCCAGAAGAAACCCAAACTATATTACCACAATTACGTGGAATTTGTACATTTAATTGATATTTTAATATCCGTTAATTTGGCATCTCATTCAGTGACTTTATTCCATCTGACTCATACAATTAACATTTTTAGATCTATATCTTGCTTCCGTTAGTCATAAATCTAAGCACGTGCTCTGTCGTGAATTTCACCTGAGTTTAGTTATTGCTTGGAATTAAGCGATTCTTGGCTTGTTCTCACTTGATATTCATTGCATAAAGAACATTACCAAAAACATTACCAAAAATGTCTACGGTGGTGAGGACGGGAAATCATTATATTATACCATTTTCTTATTGTGCATTGTCTTTTAGAAGCAACATTCTTTCATTCGTATTTTGAGGACGTTTTATCCTTGCAATGATAATTGATTTCTGTCGGATTAGCGATCGCAGTGATAAAAAAGCAACGGGATAGTTCTACTGCTATGATAATCGCGGGTTCGACTCATATGGTGGTAGTCGGATTGAGTAAAGTCTCTCTACTATTACTTTTAAGTTGGCAGAGGCTTTATATTGGCTTTAGGCAGAGGACTCTGGCTCTGGAACCAAGTTAAGCCTAAGTACGCCCAAAAGAACTTAAGAGCAAGGAGACTTTCATACATAACACAAAAAATTGATTACTGCAGTTCATAAAATATTAGGCAAAAAACGTGAATAACTGTTTTATATTTGTGACATAATCTATTAGTATATTTTTTTTAATAATAATTCACGAATATTATTCCAAATATACTTTTTAATTACACTTTAGTACGAACCTTAAAAAAAATGTGTTTAATAAACAAGATACCTAAGTCATTACAGAATTTATTTCGTAATTGTTAACTAATAATAAAACCACACTTCTCGGCAATAACTGTTATGTATTCATAGAAATACAGTTTAATTAATTAAGAATAAAACTAATCAAGAAGTTTTTAAAACCCGAAAATTGAATTGTTGGAATTAGAGAAATTAATTATATCACTTGTCGAATGTCCCGCTGCTCAAGCAGAATCAATGAAACACATCAGCATTTCTCTCGATAATAACATAGATTAAATTAGGAATATCACATTAGACCAAAAAATAAGCAACCAAGATTGAGAATTAAACAACTGTACTGGTTAATCTTACTTATTTGGATTTGGATCTTGCTTGCCATGGGATGCAAATTATTATATGATATTGCATGGACCATTCAGTGCCGCCAAAGCAAACTTTTTCCATTAATTACCATTAATTACCAATGTCTGTGGCGAAATTAAATCGATTCACAAAAATATCAAGATTTCCCCGTAAAACATGAAAGAAGGTGACTAAATCATATCAATGTAAAATTCATACTGATTTATTTATTCTCTACTCATCGTACTTATCAATTAATCCAAGCAAAAAAGAGAAGTATGTATAATATTAATGTAAAACATGGGCTGTAAATTCGCAGACGTTTTCTTGTTAAAAATTGGCTTTATTCATCAACGTCAATCTCCATCAAGATTAATACAATAATTCCAGTGCTGTTCTTAATATTTCAGTACCACATTTGTGGAACGATTTACCTTTTGCCTCAAAATAGGCCTGTCACCAGTTGCTGTCCACTCAGGTGACGATCTTTTTGATTTCGGAGTGAAGTGATGGATCCATGTTTCATCTATTTTCACATACTGACGCGAAAATTATTACATTTAAACTTGGCCAAACACTGTTCAGAATCATCAACACGTTCTTGTTTTTGGTCAATAGTGAGCAAATGCGACACCCACTTTGAACAGAGCTCTATCATAGTCAAATGCTCATGTAATCAGAAACCAACTCGTTTTTTTGACGTTAGCTAACTCACGCAACTTCACTTTTCGATCATTAAAAACGATTTTGTGGATTTCTGATGTCTTCTGGTGTCACCACGTCATATGGACGTCCACTGCGTTCTGCACGGTGTATCTACGATCACTTTTGAAGTCAGCAAACCAACGTTTAACTGTTGTTTCTGATGGAGAGGTGTTATAACATTTTTCAAGCGACTACTTTGCTTGATTAGTATTTTTTCCCATCAAACAGCAGTGTGAAATTAAAATACGAAATTGTTTTCGATCGATTGCTTAAAAAAAAAAACAAAATAGTGTCATTCTTAACATAATAACTCACAAACTTATGAGTTTAATATCATGAAATTTTAATAGCTTTCTTCTGAAGGTTAGTACTAAGTGAAAAATCGGGGAATGTAATAAAACTGACGCTATTTATGTATTATGGTATTATATAAATTCAAAAATTTCCTTACATCATAAGGCATGCGTTCTGAAATACTCTCACCAGATGATTAACTAATTTTGATGGTGTACATAATATATAGTACCAATGCATAGAGACGCAAAATTTTTTTATTGATAATATAAGTTTGCAATGTCATCCTACCGCTCTTGTTCCTCCTAATTTTATTTCTTGGTAAAGCCATTATTAGTTTAATTCAAATTATTATTGGATTTTCGGGAAACTGAGTATGATAACATTTAGATAGCCGGCTTTATAGTTAAATTTCTGAAACATATTCGATAATTTTCCGCCATGTATTATGATACAACGAAGGAGGTCAAGTGATGTGTTCATCAGAACGTAAATACTGCAAACAAACAGAAAATTTCAGGCTCCGAGAATTCTTAGCGGTACAAAAGGCGGGTATTGTGAAAAGGGCCACGATTATTATTCATTTGTACATGTCATTCGGTGCCCGATATTCAATATGGTGGGAGTAACCGGACCGTAGAACGTACCCATGATAAATGATCGTCGCTCGATTCTTCGTCGGATTTTTGTTGTTTTCCCGACAGTTTCTGTACGTGTGTATGTGTGTGTATACGCGTCTGTCCGACTGGAACTTTTGCTCAACGGAACTGTTTCCGACTCAGGGACTGTGCACAAAAGTCCTCAACGAGGGTAGAGGGTTGGTCGAGGGGAAGACGACGAGGACCAAGAAACTGCGGCGTCATCTTGTGATCGCCCTAAAACGTTGCAGTTGCCCCAAATCTTATATATATTGAATATATAAGCCATAACTCATAGAGTATATTTAGAGGTTTTACTTAAATAAGCGAAACCCAGCAAATATTTTGCGTGGTCCAATTATTGAGGCTGAGTCTGAGAACTCTTTTTTGATTGGTTTATTTGACTTTAACTATACAGGCATTTGATTGCCTAATTTCTATAACCCGATTGTTTGTTTCTATGGTTTGTTTATGACGCCATTTTTATCTGTCTGTCGAACAACTCAAGTTATCTAAATTAAGAATGTGTGTGTGACTTAGAATTGCTTCTACCTGGTACGCATACAAATATTTATATAGAGAATTTGTATTCATATTTATTGATAGTTACAAGAATACAACAGAAGAAATCATTAATATATTATCCACACACAAACGCAAATGTGTCCAAATTGGAGAATTGCAAAATTACATTGAAGGTAAATGTGGTTATATTATTTGAAAAGTTTTTATTACCCTTTAAAAAGTTGTTTGTAAAGCACCATCAGTTAAACACTTAATTATTTTGAAGGGGTTCATTTACTTGAAACAAAAATATGTATTAGTTAATATACTAGCTTAAGGCTCCTTAACCGAGATAATATTTTCAACAAAGATGTGAAAAAATGCATAAATATAAAATAAAATGATACAATTTATAGACTAGCAGAATGAACTTGATTTTATTGACAAGACATTATCTGATGATTGTTTTATTATATTGCTAATAGATCCTTAAGCTGTCTCTCTAACTTCTCGATTTTACCATATTAATTTTAATATTTTTTACTGTTCTTTAAAGTATTGCTTTTTGGTATGTTCTCTCTATTCTTATATCATTCGAACATATATCATACAATTTAACCATTCTAATTATCTGTTCCACAATTTTCACGATAACATTGTTAAAATAATTATATCTTACTTGAATACATTTTTATATTGAACAAGTAAAATATTAATAGACACTTTTATCTATGCAGCTTTTCTTTCAATATGAGGGAATCAAAGATAGAAGCTTTAATACATCCTATTTAAATTAGTAGCACTAAAATATATGAAAAAGGGAATGAGTACTTTTTATTAATTTTATTAATTACTTTATTAATTATATACTTATATTTTAGTTTTCTGGTATTTTATAATATTTGTATTTATATAGAATTCTATTTTAATAAATTGTTTTGAAAAATTACATTTGACAGAATGTGACGTCAGAGATTGGTCACGTGA
Source organism: Rhynchophorus ferrugineus (assembly GCF_030347505.1). NCBI lineage: Eukaryota > Metazoa > Arthropoda > Insecta > Coleoptera > Curculionidae > Rhynchophorus > Rhynchophorus ferrugineus. The sequence continues at coordinate 78,357,056 of NW_027472580.1, read as the reverse complement.
TGCGTACCAATGAATCCAATGAAAATCTTTTCTAATAAAATATTTTCTTTGCGGGTCCCCGTAATGGTAATTTAAATTAACCAATGAAATGCAGCAAAATTACGTTCTCAGTTAATATAACACTTTATATATTACTGTATGGCTTTAACTAATGTATATAAGCTATAAATAGAAATAATTCCAAAGATATTTTTTATATTAGTTCTTCATTCACAGATTCAGAATACAAATGTGTAGAATGTTTGTAATTAGAGCAAGACAATTAACAAATATTTTTTAAAATTTTTAGTTTTATATGAGCTTCCTACATATTTAACGCATTGATTCAACAAAATGGTAGAATTAGTAAAAAAAGTATTAATTAAAACGCTCCAAATTTATTAGCTTTGTTTTGTTTAATAGATTGTTTCAATTGAAGGCCTACAATATATACAATAACTTTTAACTGAAAATAAAAATTGATATATGTGCTTATTTCCATATATATTATAAATCATATTTTTTCTCAAACATGTACATGCATTTTAAGAGTTCAATATATTTTGATTATATATACCGGACAAATATACAACAGATATTTTGATTAACAAAATTAAATATTTTGTATTCTTTGTTCTATGTTCTATGTTCATGTTAAACTAGGCTATTATGATTTATATTCTATTTTGCTTAATTATTCTATACAGAAGTGCAGCTTTGGTGTTCTTTTGCTTTATAAATTTTCTATTTAGATTAAAGAAATAAGGTGGGACTATTATAAATTAAGAATTAGAAAATGAAAGAAAAAAAATAAAAAATTATTGTTATTCAAGGGAATTGCCTTAGACCGGTTTTTCATTGTCCTTTGTCTCATACTCATCATTACGCCTGTTCAGAATGTCTACTCCTTCATCCTTACGCGACTGTTGGTAGAGCAAGATGTTTTCGCCAAATCCCGCCACCTCTGATGCTTTGACCTTGGAAATATTAGTCTGTTATTCTTCAACATGTAAAATTTTTCGTAAGCATTTTACTTGGAAAATATCAAGCTTAAAGATGTCATACTGTAACAGGTCCAATATCTTGGTGTCACGACAAAATAAAGAAAAGAATTGTCACATTTTAGGACCAAATTAGAGTGAAAACTTCTCCGATTAGGCTTATTACTTAGCCGTAGATGCAAAATTTCAGCAAATCTTATTCATCGTCCAATTTGAGAACTTACCCATTAGCCGTAATTGATCGACGAGGTTAACTAAAGTTCTCATATAGTGTTACAGTAGACTTTCAGATGTTCTATGTGCTATTGCTAATATTTCTATAAATACTGTTAAAGGTGCAATTAAGTTATTAACATATTTCAAGTATATGATCAAAAATATCATTATTCCCCGTAAATTATTGGGATTATACTAAAAAAAACAGTTATAATCGTCTATGCTCTTATTATCATGAATTTAAAATATTCAAATATCTATTCATGAATTATTTTAACCGAAAAACTTTTTCTTCTTGATATTGGTACTGACTCACCAAACACCTCACACCACGCACAATTAAATCAATATAAAAGTGGGACACGAATTTGCACGATACTCATCATGACAAATTCCTTTTAATTTCAAAATCGGCGTGACGAGGGGGGCGGTGGGTGAAATGGGGGGTCAGACGGGGGAAAGGCCCGCCTGCCAATCATTCCCCACCGCTCCCGGCACAATATTTCCGGCCAATTTTATCTTTCGATTTCGGAGGGAGTTAATTGAAGTCGAATTAAGCTGTTGTCTTAATATTTCTTTGGCAAAGTTCTGCTGGGCGTCCCTTCTATCAATCGAAATTGAAAACTGTTTCGTCTTCATTCGTATTTGTAGCTTTATCGGGTTAAGTGGATTTATCAGAATACTTTAGTAAAATGTATGAATTTAGTTGCAAACATTTTAAAATCACAAAGGTTCTTTGTGCGATGTATTTCTTTATCAACGCAAAGTAACTTGAGTATTATTAAGATCATTAATACAATTTTCATATGGTGTTTCGGGATTTGGATAACTAAACAATATAAAAAGGGTTTCTTATGACAAGCTAATGCTGCTGCATATATTCTGTCTTCTTTCCGACTGTTAACGTTATATGCCGAACTTTATTCAGCGATAACTATAGAAATGCGAGGTATCAATTTAAGCAACTGTAATATTTGACGGTTTTGACATGTCCTTACATAAGATAATTGGTTCTCATTTAGTAATATCTACTTATTCAATATATACAGATTCCGTCATGAAAATCTCAAAAATGTGGTTTGATTTGAAGAAAACTGCTGCCGAAGCCCGTTAAACACTATTGGATATAAACGGTGATGCTGGTCGATCGTATTCAAATTGTTGGATTTGGTTTCGATGGTTTAAAATTACTGTTTATGATTAATGATAAAAAATGACCTGGAGGACTAAAATGGTTTGAAAACGACGTGCAATATTTAATAGACAAAAACGCAGCTCATACTCTAGAATGAATTGAAAATGAATGAATAAATGAACATGTTTAAATACAATGAGAAAGATCCGAAATAAAAGAATACGGCTGCAAAAGTAGTTTCGAACCATTTCAACATCCCAGATTCCTGGCTCGTCAAGCAGAGAAAGAAATGCGTTATGTGGCATATTGTGACGATAATATCGACACTGAAGCGGAATATTCATATTGTTGTTCATATAGTGGGTAAACGTAGGGAACTACGAGCTGTTGAAAACACCAACTGTATTACTTTAAATCATCCTGTTACCTACGTTGGCCAAAACACACAAGCACAAGCGATTGTGCGGTTTCTTATTCTCATATAACCAAATAGTCATGTAAACACATCCTTTGGCACATTATTGTCGCCACTTGTACTCTATAACAAGTATACCTAAATATTTAAACCTTAACTGTCCAACCGTTTCTTCAACAAATATGCTAAAAGTAACTATATAAATGTTATATTTAAATCAAACAGAGAGATATTTTTGGTGCTCATTAATCTCAAAACTAAAAAAGATCTACTAAAGGTAATAATTGTTGCGTATGTGGATTAGTGTGATTAGTGTGGAGTAGTGTGGATTAGTGTGAGCTCTACATATGCTGCAGAAAAATCATGGATGTATCATCCAGTCAACATTGGCTAGAATATTAGCTCCAAAATTCAATGCGATTGAGATTTTAGAAACTCTACAAGGTTATTATGAGAGAAATAGTTTAGAGGGGGTTGAAATTTATGAATACTAAATTAACCTCAACAAAATGATGGACTGTAAGACCCACAATATCCGGCATGCAATGCATCACAATATTTCAATTATTGAAACCATGAATAAACAAGCTCTTTGATACAATATCACCATGTTATCAAAAAATATGGGAAAATTTGAAGAAAATTATTAGGATACGTGCAAGCTTCTAAAAGAAAATTATGAAACATATAGGACTTAAAATAAAAACTTTTAATTAATTGAAAACTATTTTTTTAACAAATAGAAGACTTAGTGTATGGACCGCGCAAAGCTTGGGCATATTTTTGTCACCACTTGCACTCTGTAACAAGTATACATACATATTTTAATCACAACATAATATAATGAGTGAGGGATATTTTACCATTAGTTCCATAAAACCCAATTTTTAGTTTATTATTTTGCGGCTATGGATACCACTTATTGTCTATGTCTATGTCTTAAATGTCTGATTTTTTGTTTACTTCAGTAATTTGATTTTTGCAGGCTTGTCTACAAGCATCCATGCAGAAAGCTTTGATCATTATTACTTCGACATACTCTTCAAAAATACGATTAATAATAAGAACCACTTAGAATATTTGCATTATTTTCTCAGAAATAATCGTCATTATTGCAACAACCTTTCATTATTTATATTAATCCACTATAATTTAGACTTAAAAAACTAGAATCACTTTATAAAACTACACTTCATAAACATTTTCTACCGTATAGTAAACTAGGCACTACTAGTAAGTAATGTTGGCGATTATTCAAAGTAGGTGATAATAGTTTTAACAGACAAAAGACCGTAGTAATCACATTATAAATCCTGTTTTAAATGTTTTTGAAACTGTTGTTCACTTTGTATAAAGCAATTCTCACTCACGTACCTTTAAACTATATTAAAGAGTTACTTATGTCTATGTATGTTACTTAGAAAACTGTTAGAAATTATTTCCCAAGCAGTAAGAAAATCTCAAAGGTTACCTTCTTCTGGAATGCTCTGTAAGAAATAGTTAAAGATTAGCTGTGACTGTGAATGCAAATATATGATAAAATATTTCATTTCAAAACCCGCAGCATTTATAATATTGTCATATATGAGATTTTTCATTAAAATTTCAGGTATATATGATGGTAGGTCGAACATTTTGGAAGAAAGGGTGCTAAATATGCGCAAAATGTTAGGGATATAAAAACTATGTATCAAGTGTAAGTGCGCAAAAGTAAAACTATCTTCGCAGCAATCTTAAGACAGAGTGAATAGAGATCGCATAGATTTATTGCCACTGATCTCAGACACAAAACAGCAGTTGAAGCAGAAAGGGAAAGCCGGTGGTTCAGCACCAAAGGAAGCAATTTCGAACACATCTACGAACAAAGGTCATGGCTAACGTGTTCTGGGATGTGAAGAGAGTCCAGTTAACTTATCTATACTTTGAAAGGGGCATTACAATTGCAGCTCAATATTGCTCTAACCTCTCTGACTAGCTGGATGCTGCGCGAAGAAAGGATTCGTTGGCCACTTGAAAACTATGCGATTTGCTTGACTATCTACTATATTACCCCGATTTGGCACCTTCAGATGGCCTGATACCAAACTTGAACAAATTTGTATCTGGGAATCCTTTATATAATATAAGTATATAATGAAGAAATTGCCAGGGTCTGAGATGGATTCGGGGAAGTAATATTGACATTGGAGCAAGTGTGATGAGATCAAGGGAGATTATCTATAAATAAAAAAAATAATTAAAAACTGAAGTTTTTCGCTGCTGAGACTCATTCCGTCGTATGCTACGTCATTATCTACGTCATATGTTGTTAAACTCTACGAATTAATTTCGACAATTATTACGTGTTGGAATTAGAACATTCAGAAAATGGTCATCTCAATATTACTATCAACAAAATGATTAATGAAATGATGAAAACATCTTATAAATAAATTGATATACTCTTATTGCTGAGACTTACTCAAATAATATATTGTGCTTCTATTAAATGTTGTTTCTTCACCAAAGAAACTCGACTTTGATCACCTATATTTAATCAGCTTTTTGGATCTAGTTTTTTATACTATATATACTTGATAGCCATAGAAATTTTATAACATAGCATTAAAAGATGATTAAAAAATGACAATTCTAAATTGGATTGTTGATAGAATTAACGATGTTCGTAATAAAAAAATTAGTTCCTAAAATTGATTTACACGATGATATTTTGACATTATATAAATTAAGGTAATAAATCAAACCAATAAGGTTGTAATGAATTTCTGGGACTTTTAACAGTAGCGATAATATTTCTATTCATGATAGATGTTTAATACTTTAAACATTGCCGCCAAATACCATTCTTATTTTATTTTTATGCTTCAACATTTCGATATTTTTGACTGCTACTGTATGCCGATTGTTCGGTGGTTGACGTCGGCATGCTTGTAAATTTATTGAGGCTCTATCCCATGAGAATAGTCCGAATTATTTTCGGTAGTCCCTCCTGCTTTGTCAAAATATCAGTTTACAAGATTGCACCGCCCCCTAACCCTTTTTACTGGAAACTTATCGGGTTTTGGTCAGGTATGATACCAAAGAGGATTGTTCAAAATGCAAATCAGATATAATACGACAAATTTTTATATTTACGGTTTTTAAGCGGTAGTGTAAGAAAGAGTTTTGCAATTGGTACTGTGTCGAAATATTTTCTATTGTATATTCTATTTTTTTTGTATTCATAAAATTGTATCATAGAGTCACTTAATATTAACCTATTAGATGCAATTTTATCATGAAGTATATCTAATAGATAATATTAATTAAAATGCCTATAATAGTTTATTAGTGTCAGTAATTTTGAGTTAAAATAAAACCAATTACATGTATATAATACTCATATAGGCAGTATGTGGACGAAACGATAGTTTCTATTTGATAAAATGAAAGTATTACTAAAATTAACACTTACTATTATTAACTACTATTATTAACACTTTTAAATCATTTAAAATATCGGATCGTAATTATTATATTAAAGACAATTTTTGTTTTAATTAATTACATCTTACATGCCATATCCTTATTATAATCGTATTATTTTTTATTTACAATTAATTTATTACTACTTTTCCTATGTACTTGGATTAATTCACAAGCAAGACGAGTGCGAGAAAATATATCAATATGTATTCCTCAATTATAAAATTATAACAACTTATAGCTATAGTTTACACTAAAGGTATACACTTTATATAAGTTCGTATGGTTTTGTTCACTTCAATATCCTGACATACTGCGTGCTGTCCAGCAGTTGTATTGCTTCCACGTTAGTATAATTTAGTAATCTTCTTTCGTGTTTCAAGCGTTGGCTTAATTCACTTACATAGTCTTGAAAGCAATTCTGTTTATATTCTTTGATCTTTTGATTCGTCTGATTACTAATTCTATTAAAAGTAGTTTTGTCTGCAGCATTTCTGGTTCTGTGCCATATTCTTCTACCTTTTCGCCTTTCTTTTATCATTTCTCTATTTTCGAGGGGGCAAATTACTTAATATTCTGATTTCTCTCTTGCAACTGCAATCTCTTGGGGTAGCATCTTTTACAGCTGACCGAATTTGTTCAGTTATATTTTTGGGTTGTTGCTCAAGATCATCTATACTTTTAAGTCTGACTTTTAGACTGATAATCGTAATTTAGAATTAATTTATTACTTCTGTTCTATTGTATATGAGTTAATACACAAGAAAGGCGAGTGCCGGATGGATACATCAGTAATTTTTTCCAAATTCAAATAACATTAATCTACTGCTTAAGCTAAATTTAAAAATTGACTAATACACTATGTTCGTGTTGTTTGATTCGCTTCGACCTACTGATTTTCTGTGTGTTGTCCAGCAGCTGTTTTGCTTCCACGTTGCATCCACGTTGCCAGCACGTTGCATTTAGCATACTTATTTCACATTTTAAGGCAAAATCTTAGACCACTTCATGTATACATTTAATTTGGAGGCCATCGTGCAGCTCTTCGTTAGTTACGTAGCGATACGCATTGGTAATTAATCGCAGAACTTTGTTTTAGGTGCGTTGGATTACTAGTTGGTTTGATGTCTTATTGCAACCCCATATTTGCACCTCATAGGCCTAATTTGGTTTTATGATTGTCTGATAAACCAACCTCTTTGATTTTAGGTTAAGTTGAGAGTATCTTCCAACTAACCAATACAGTTGCGTGACTTTCATTCTAATCTAGTCTGGTTTTGTCTAAAGTGATGTTTTCAGTTTAACCTACCCTCGAGATATATTCTGAGGTATTTGGTTGATTCTGCTTGAGAAATCGGGCATCCGTCATGTGATATAATTAGGTTTTTTTTTAATATCGCCGTAGACAATAAGTGTGTGTTATATGGAGAAACAGAAGATGATACGTTAACATCTTCAGGATACATTTTGAAAAAAATACATTAATTAATACGTTACTAAAACCTTTTAGGTGGTTTAGATATGGTTAAGATATGAGGATAACAACTTTGTCATTTGTAATCATGACGAGGACGAACTCATCAGGTTCCTGACTTATTTGATTTTCAACAAAATAATATTTAAATCACCGAAAACCGAAGACAAAATGTTTTAGACGTATAAGAAAACGAAAGAACCATGGCTAACTAGGACATCAGGTTTAGAAATCATTACGTAGAGCAGTAACTGTCCCGAATTAGTCATGACCTTCATTATATTCTAACTAGATTCCTTAGAGAATGAACTAAATCATCTCAAAGGTGTCCTTCATTAAAATGAAGGCAGCTTTACGGTCATAATGTGTAAAATAACCCTAAAAATGTGCAAAGATATTTCAACCAACTGCAGAAAGGGAAACAGAACAAAACTTAAGACCGAAAAAGTTTCCTCAACTGTCTTTCCGTTTCCTCAAGGAGTATGGAGTCGCAGTAGAAGAATAATAAAAATTAAAATATCAATATTATATATATATATATATATATATATATATATATATATATATATCTAGCAGAAAGATGTCTCAGGTGCACCCTAAGTTCAAAGCAAGAAGGGATCCACAAGAGGTAGACATCTCAATACACACGGGTTAAATATATGCTATGGGGACTATACATCGTGAAGAAAAGTCGTAGATGCACCGTCTAATCAACTTTTGCTGAACATTGGATGATCATAACATTCAATAAAATCTATATTTTGAGATTTACAAACACTATTTATAAACTAACCTCTACAAAATCATGGGCTATAAAACCAACAATATCACAATGTTTTAATTATTCAACGAACCATGAATAAGCAAGGCTTTCAACTGTTAAGCACTTTGCAGGTGACATAAAGCATTGTTTGCCCCTAAGATGCATTCTATGAGGATTGTGAAAAACCTTAGCTAGTTTTAGCCAATAAACGTTTACTTCACTGAACCAATAATTCAGAAAATAATGTTGTTCAATTAACGCTGAAACCCATGCTTGCAGCTGAATAACACTATAAACGCTAACAACGTGATATATACTATATACTAAATATAAATAATAATAAATAAATATATATATTAAATAAAAAGTATATACTAAGTACAAAAAAACAATTAAACAAATTTAAACAATAACACGTAATATTCCTAGGTATGATTACACAAACAATTTACTTATATAAACTCAAAGAACTATTTTTTAGTTAGTTTTGAATGGTAACCGGTAGTTTTGAATATTAACTTTAAAAATATATGTGAGGTACTAAAAAGTTGACTTTCATTGTGAACTTACTTCACTCTGTTGACAAATGCCATTCTTCCACTAATTTAATCCCTCAACATTCCGGCTAGTCGAGAAGTTGCTACCGTCTTCAACATTGGCCTGTTCATGATGGTCGTAAATTTATTGAGGCACTGCCCCGAACGTATTGTTCGAATTACTTACGGTGGACCTGGACATTGTCCTGTTATCGACTTATGGTTTTCGTACGCCCTCCCCCCCATGTCAACTTCTTCTACCGAGAACTCAGTCGTCAAAAGTTGACAGGTAAATTATGGAAGTGGGAGGGGAAGAAGAGTTTAAAAGGTGAAATATGATATGACAGAATTTATATTTACGTCTTGGATAATAAATTACTCTAAGTGGTGTGTGATCTTTTTGATGTATATTTAGTTAAAAATAATAAAGAATATTTAATTTTTTGTTGATTTCACATGATCCATTAAAATAAAGACTGATAAGTTTATTAAATAAATACGTAAATCTGTGCATCATACATAAAATAAACGTTGTAAAGAATATTAACAGTTATAAAATAGAATAGGCTTCATAGAATTTTAATTCCTCGTTTGTTGTTTCCTACGTGTGGTATAATACAAAGTAGAAAATATTAGATAAATGGAAGGAAGCAACATAAAGATGAACTATTTACAAAAGTGAGATCGAGGAATGAAATAAATAAGCAAAAAACTATCCCATTTTGTTTAAATATTAGGTAAAGAAATTCTTTTAATCAGCCTGGTGTATTTATTATTTTTTAGATATATAATTTAGGTGAGAAATATGAATAAATTATATTTATATATATATAAATATATACATAATGAATACAGAATACATAAATGAAGTAACGAAAATATGCAGCAGTTAAAGTGAAACTATCCACATAATTTGCATAGATGGGACAGATAGGACAAATATGTATAACTTTAAATCTTATAGTAATGTTCAATGATGAGTAATTTAAACTTATTAATTCATTTTTGATTCATAAAACTTAATGGAAATTAGATTTAATTAAATGCCATTTATAAATGTTGAGTGTGAGTATTAGTTCTTGAGATTTAATATTTTTAATATATAGATATTTGTTACTTTAATATATGTTATATATCAAATACAGTTCTAATCTTATATTAAAAATATTGTGGAAACAAGTTTTACTGACATATCATTTTTAAATTATTCTCTTTGGTCTGCTTTGAATTTATAATTAACTTAATAAATTGTGGTCGAATTTCGACCACAGGATGATCACTAGTATACACAGTTATCGAAATTAATATTCTGTGTTGGTTAACACCATATAGTTTAGCTGAGCAGCATATCTATCTTGCGATAATATTAAATAATATTATATCACCGAAAAAAAGCTAACACCTAGCAATAGGCGATATATTAAATAATTGCATGTATTTTGACCAACGGTAACTTTTGGTGGAAATGTGAAGATAAAAACAACCGGCATAAAATGACATATTCCCGTTGGTATAGTTGGGTTATTCACTATATGCAGATGCTAATCATGGAATTTGTTGCTTTGTTGGATATCTGCTGCCGAAGCCTATCTTACACTTTTAGAGACTTATTGCGCTGCTGCTCCAGTAGATTCCAATAATGGGTTTTGACTTAAATTATTTAAAAATGATGATATTGAGGGTCAGTGGCAAAGAACCATCTGGAGTACTAAAAAGGGCGAACGCAATGGAATGAAAGACTTATTGAAAGAAAACTCAGCTTAAATTCTTAACGAACTTTCAGACAGCTTAAAGGTTGATGAGAAAATAACAATTTCCAGATATTTACATGCTATAGAAAAGAAAATGAGGAAATACGACTACGACACAAATTGATTTATGCCACTTCGAATCGTTTGAGTAACGCGGTTTCACTGCTTGCCGTGTAAAAATAAAAGTATTTTTTGACGTATCGTGAGTGGGTGATAAGTAGGTTTACTACAACAATCGCAAGCTGAAAAAATTAAGGGTTAGCCCTCAAGTGTTGCCGTGAATATGGTGATATCAGCAAACTCGTGTTTTAAAACTTGCAAAACGATTTAAAGTACTTCATAATTTGTGATTTGCAATCATATCATATGCAAGTAACATAAATTCATTCAGAAAATTTGATAAATATCTTTCGAAAGTTTTCACTCAATCTATATAAATAAAAATAAATTACTGGATTCTACACTATGCGTAAAACTCGAAACTGGACCAATTTGGCTTTTTTTAAGTTTCATCAGTTCGTAGAAGATTCCTTTAGATAGATAAAATAATTAGAGATATAACGAGATTAGAAGAAAAACGTAAAAACTATTTTTATTTTACTCATCAAAACCTATAAACTATTTGAATGCAACCGTAGATTCAACATTTCCTTTTTTAAACTGTTCTAAGCTGCCAATTAAATGATGACCAGCATATCAACCTATCTCAGAAGATTTGTTTTGTTTCTGGGGTTGTAAAAATCAATTTGAGCAATGAATCGTTGAGTGAAATTACTAAAATCGATTTTCGATGCATTCATTTACTGAGAAAAAATGTCAAATTTTCTTTAGACGTTTCGACGGACTGCATTAACTTGCGACAAGTTTTGTCAATTTGTTGAATCAGAAAAAATAACCTATTCAAAGGGTATTCTCAATGATTATTTAATACTATAGAGACTATATATACTGGCTGTTAAAACTTTGAATCTATTAAGGACAGTTGATTCTGCTACTAATGATGATTTTTCACAACATGAAGTTTTGTAAATAGCTACTATTTTTGACTATGATATAAAAAGAAAATAAATAGAAATATATATTAGCATTAAGCAATTATACAATTAAAATCGCTGTAATGTATTGACTAACTTGTTTGTTGTGGTGAACATTATTGAGAACTAAATATATCCTCACGAAATGTACATATACGATAGCTCAGCCATTTGTCATACATAGATATAACGTATGTTTTAAATACTAATCTTCAAATACATCTATCAAATGATCATTATCACAGAGCAATTAATGCTATTTTCAATTAATTAATTTACGTGGTTAGATTAAATAAAATTAATGTTAAATAATACTTTAAGAACTTCAATCACAACTTGACCCTAGGAGCTACTTCCTACATCTCAAACCATAACGTTGCTGGTGATGGCGTAGATCCTCGAATTTTCTTTATCAAATTTCACCATAGCTGAAAATCGGTTACAGTGTTATGACCTCAACTATTCTTTTTTCCCATTTTAGAACTACTAGTGGCGTCTTCTAGCCAAAGGGTCGGTTTGGCTGCAGATATGAGATTTTATTCAACAAAGCTCAAGTCAACAACTCAATTGATTATCAGAATAGTTTAGAGGAGCTTTTAGCTTCTAGAGCTCATTATTTACGAGAAAAATATGCTTAACACTAATGTTAATAATATTATCATTTGGAATGTAAATTCAATATTTTGCACTGATTGCTTTGATCCAGAACTGAACCCCGAAGTCCCTAATTATTTTGGTTTATAGTTTTAGAACTTGTTTATATTTTACTCACCTATAATAGTCAAAGTGTTGTCTATATATAGCTGCCACATTTTCTAATTTATCGGGTAATTTATCGATTTAAAGAAAAATATATCTTTTGAAGCTATCAACGCGTCGACCCATTCTTTGGTGTCTTTGTAAGATATGAAGCGCTGCTGAGACAGGTTAGGCCTAAGATGTGGGAACAAGTTTTAATCAGAACAACCAAGGTCCAGAAAATAAATCAGATGTGTATCATGTATGTTTTCACCTGTTTGGCAAAGTGGTCGAGCGTTGCTATGCCGAAGAATAACATTGTTGTATATTTGCTCGTATTACAGTCGTTTCTCGCACGTTACTCGGCTCAAACGCAACCGATTAGTCGATAGCGATCGCCATTGATGGTTCCATCGAGTGATGCCTTCTAATCCTCAACGCTTTTTGTATTCAATATCAAAACCATCAAAATGCCGAAACCAGACCTTGAAATCGATGGAGCATGATTGCCATAAGATCACTTACGCATTCGATGTCCTTCAGCGACCTACTTTTCTTCATATACTAATAAAAAGAAAAACTTCGTGCAAATACGAATTACTCGGTACAATTTGAATGCGCTCAAAAATTATTTTGTTTAAACTTCCATGAAATTACCGATCTAAAAAATGATGCCTGTCAGTGAGGCTTCGACATGAATTTGGTTGCAGATGTACCCGATGCGATTTAAAGTTATTTATAAGGCGATATTGGGATATTTTTGATCAATTCATTAATAAAACATTTTATTAAAAAATATATTTTGTGGGTCAATATAATTCATCTGTACCATCATACATAATCAACTCAGTTATTAAACCTTAAATAGACCAAACCAAACATGGTGAGAGTCGACAGGGGGTCAATGGTGGCTTCGTCGGGTTTTCGATCATGAACGGTTTCGTAAATCGACAAATAACACGAGAAGAAACCGACGAAAAAGAAGACGACTGCCCGACCGACGAGAGATGAAGAACCGAAAGGAGAGGAAAAAAACGAAAACCCGATTTTCAGAAAAAGCGCAGCGTGTAGCCTTTTGTCCGTGCACGCTTCCACGAGAGAAACGATCGCCGTGAAGAGTGAAGTCAAAGGGTTCATCTATGATTTATAGTTCGGGCGCGTTAGTTACACCGTATCGTCTGTTTTGGTCAGAGTCTTTTTCGTTTCTTTTGCGCCAAATATTGGCGAAGCGAAAATTGGCCGCCGTATCGGATCGCTCTCGTCGAAAAGGGTTGCGATCGGTCACGAGAAATTGCCTTGAAATTATTCAAATTAACCACCATGTCCTACTAACCCGTATTGCAAGGAAGAGGTTTTATCACGCTGACTAAGGAGAAGGACAATGAAAAAAGTAATTATTTATGATATTAGAAACAACCGTGAAATGTTTTTAACATGAAATTTTATAAACATAATAATGAAGAATAGGCATCCTATTTCTAAAGGATTCTAAATAAATACACTATCATAGAATTTTAGTAAAAATATAAAGAAAAGCAGCGAACAAAATAAGAAAAATAAGTTTCTAAAGTTTAAAATGATTTATTATTCTTATTTCTAACTTTCTATAAATATACCAAAAAAGCCCCCAAAAAATAATTATGTAATCTGACTAAACTATCGAAATATTTTATACCAAAAATTCACCGATCGATCGACCGGTTCCAGTTTATGCTTGGAGTTTTGCCATGAGCAAATTACTGAGAAAATTAATATTTCTTTATTTTTGGAGATCATTGTGGACGAAGTAACTGATGTTTCTGCAAAATCTCAACTGCATTCAGATGAAAAAAGAGTCCAAATTTCCAGAAACACAGTCTGTAGTGCAGCAGTCTCTAATCGCCGTACACTGATCAGATCTTCAATTTTTGGCTAACCTTTTCTATCATGTGATGCCTTTTTTACCAACTGGAGCAAAGAAAAGTCAAAAGAAAAAGAAAACTTTTAACGCAGTATTATTTTAATTCGGTACAATACAGTTCATTATCGGATTTCTGCTTTAGATGTGTGTGATGATATCACAAATTGCTCAAAAGATGAATTTCATTTTAAAGAGCATCTAGTAGTTGCATCGCTTTTCTCTTCGGAATATTTTGGAGAGTATTGCCGTAAATTTCTTGAGGATAGATTCACTATCGTATAGTCCTTTTATTCCATACTTGATAAAGGACGATTACGAACTGAACTGTCAGTTATTTATTCAAGAAATGATTGCAGAACATTAAATGGTGCACCTCTTGTAAAATTGGTAATAGCAAATAATATAGGATACACGGTGAAACAGACTAGACAATAATTAGAAATTGTTTAACAGCACTTCCTTCCATCTATTAAAAAACATCTTATCTCCGAAATAGACAATTATAATAACAAAGCTTACTATATTATATTGTTTCTTGGATAATGAAATATTTCGTATTACAGTATACTATTGTACAATATTTTCTTTGTCCCTGGTTACTTTTTTATAATTGCTAGATATACAAATATTAAATTCTTTTATTTCATTAACTTTGTTACGCTGTATTTGAATACGTACATATTTACTAAAGCGTATTATTATTTGATAGAGGTTTTATTGTATTATTTGATTGCAAGAAAGATTCAATAGAAGACCTTTCAAAAGAAAACATTTATCTCTCTAAATACAACCATTCTTACCAAGGGGAAAAAAGAAGATCCAAAATTAAACAAACAAATTGATATGCGATTTGATAAATTATGCCATTAAATAAATTGATAGCAACATTGATGAAAATCAATCAAATTTAGCTGTTGTTCTAGTACATTGTTATATTCAATTGCAATATATCATTATATAATATATTCATATTCATATATATATATATATATATATATATATATATATATATATATATATATATATATATATATATATATATATATGGTTAAACATAAGAAAATATACTTTTAATATGTTAAGTATTAAATGGATTATAAAAAATGCATCATCAGCTGTTTGATTTCCCACTGATAATCAAATTAGCCTAGTTCGTATTCGGCTCCCCCATATATACAGCATATATATATATATATATATATATATGAATCGTCGAATGTACCGTGGTTATTAGAACTGTCAATATTAAATTGTTCTGTTTCATTACATAATATGCGCAAGTTTATCCAAGAAAAAAAGTATTTGAAGAAATATTTGAAAAATTAAATATAAAATATAAATATAAAGAAAAATCTGAATTGATAAAGAAGCATCTCTTGTGTAAATGCCAGATCTCAACCTAATTGAACAATTGTGGGGAATTGTGGACTAGAGTGAGGAGCCGATTTGCATCTTCAGCATAATTGAAGCAATTGGCGGATACAAGAATGGGACAATATTCCGTTGGAGACTCTACAAATCTATTACGAGAAGAATTGCATTTGCTTTAAAATCAGAGGGTGGCTCAACACAGGTCGTAGGTTCGAATTCCGCAAAGTATGTAGATGTTTATTAATATCTCTAGACAATATTACAAAATGCGACAAGGAACAACAATCCCAGTCACGCTAGTAACCAGGCGTCGTAAGACCGGATGTCTTTTGGAATAATCTCTAGGTTGATCGTTGGTCAGTCGATACGCTTAAGTTCAATACAAAGAACCCAAGAGATTGACGTGGCTAAAATCAATATACATAGATAAACGTTTATTATACCTGTTCATTTTTTAAACAGTTTTTTTTTTGAATTAATTGAAAACACTTACACAGAATAGAGTAATTTGTTTTGAACTTTCAACTCGTTAAACATAAGAAAATATACTTTTAATATGTTCAGTATTAAATGGATTATAAAAAATGCATCATCAGCTGTTTGATTTCCCACTGATAATCAAATTAGCCTAGTTCGTATTCGGCTCCCCCATAAACGAATAACTACAATCGTTTCGTAATTATTTTAGTTAGTGTATTATTAAATATTTCAGTAAATTCCGATATTCATTACTTTACCGAGGCATTACTTATTTAAAATATTATTGGCGATTCTATTACTAGAAGCGGAAAATCGTTAATAGTAGGGAGAATAATTTTTAGGCAATTATCTAAAAGAGAAAAAAAGGAGTAATTGTCTACCATTGCCATGTTGTCAAGGGTGTAGAATAATTATTTGCTGGAAATGTTATTCAATTAGGTTATTTAGTAGCATTAGATAGTAGTGATATTTTATTATATTATTATTCAAAAGTAACACAAAAATATATTTTGAAAATAGTTTCTAAAGCTACATTGGAAATATATAGAATAATATACATTGAATTAAATTGTGGTTTTTAAATTACTATGATATATTTTTAGGGTATATTTTTACCTCAAAAGTTACCGCCATTTTCGACACTAAGCCAAATTAGACATCATTTCAGAAGATATTTATTCAAACCTCCAACTATCCTATAAGTAAAAGAACCGATTTCAACCGAATCGAAGCAATGTTTCTTCAAATTGCATCAAATTACTTGAACCGTGATATTAGTGTTAAAGTGTGTTGGTTATTTTGAGTAATATTAAATATAGAGGATCTAAAAATATCGTTTAGTGTTCCACTGTCGAATTTTGGGATGCTTTTTAATAATTCTCATAACATTTTTGTATTCTGATTATGGGTGTCCTCAACTAAACTATCTTATAATGGCGTTGTTCCCAAATATAGGAAAGAAGATTAGTAACAGTTTCAACTAATCAGCCCTATAAAGGTTATGACTTTGTTGGTTTATTATTGTTTAACATTTTACACCAATCTTACTTTTACTATTTGTATAACTTTATACATTAACATATTTTTAATTAATACTCCAAGTACAGTCACCATCCAATAAAAGATGTCACAATAGAAAAACGAGGGTTCAAAATTGCGAACGGCAAAATATTTGTTCAAAATTTCTGATCACTATATTTGCGAGTTAGATAGATACAAGAGAGGCGTCATTTGCGGGTGTTGCTGTTTGCTCATAATCATAAAAAACTAATTTCTGAAATCCGTAGAGCTTCGAGTGACGAATCAATCCTCTGGTACTATGCTTCATAGGACTTTGTTCTGGAAAACTTATATTTACAATGTAAAGTATAGATTTTAAAGTTTCGTTATATAAAAGTAATTAAGAATTTACTGATAATTATGATTTGCTTTTAAGCAACCAATAAATACATCTTCCTATATATCAACTCCAGTTGTTTTTTTTTCTTTTAATATGTAACTTCCACCGTTGTTGCTATATAATAAAATTATTTGTTTAGTATTTGATACATTTTTAGTTTCTAGGTTTGGGTCTAATTAAATAAATTGTCACTGGTTTATTAGTTGCTTCTTCGCTACTGCCCGAAGACAAGAATCGCTGTATCATCAGCAAATGTAGTCATTGTGATGTATTCTATTTGTGGCCGATCATATGTATAGAGTAGATAAATAATTGACACAATACATTTATACTTCTTACTTTAACTCCTTTATTTTGCTTATAATAACAAAAAAGCATATGGCAACGAGTGTGTTAATGAAAGAACGTGAAGCCAAAAAGACAAGGAGTTGCTAGGCAAATATTATAAAATAGCCAAATTCAAATATCATTTTCCCACATTCTAGAAGTTACCTAAGTTAACAGACTAATTTCCATTGATTTCAAACCTCGAAAATGATTGAAAAAGTAGGGCCATTGCCTAGCATATGAATTAAAGACTAAATAAATTGAACGGTGTTTTTTCAAATGTCATTAACTGTTCCAATGGTAGAAATGAAAGAGGCTTCTACATCGCTTAGGTACTTTCCATTTTATACGTTTCCATATCCAGCATGAAGCCAAATATTCAGAGTGCAAATTTCTTGTTGTGTATACAGAAAATCCTCTGCCTATTCAGAAAAGTATGGAAAACTAAAAAAAAAACAAAACGAAAAACGAGAAGTAAAAAAAACAACAATGTCCACGGAGGAGTTAAGAGTTTAACACTTATGTGGAAGTGCAAGAAATGGGACATTTTGAGCTACTCGCCGTATTATCCAGATATTGATCCAGCTATCGCTTCTGCGAAATTAGGGTAAATTTTTGGATTGCTTCCCAAGAAGCAAGAAGCAAGCGATGCGGAATCCGCAAGTTGTTACATAGTGGTATAGTACTTATGTATGAAAGATATAACTCCTAGAGAATTTTCTCAAGTATATTTTCATCTTGTGTCATTAGATTGAGTGTAAATAACAGATCAAGAAACAACACATTTCTGTCGGTACTGAACTTAGAGTTACTAGCCATTAGTGGAACAGTGACATGTCAGATAAATGTACGCCCAATCGATTTATTTCTTTTATTTCGGCTTAATGATCGACACTAGAACTATTCGACGCTATATGCCTTTTAGGAACTTAAATAAATGGTATTTGATCTCATGTTACACGGACCGTCTGTAAATTTAGTATTCTCAATTTTCTAAATATTTTAAGTCAGAAGATATATAAACTTCTATTGTTGTAAATGAATACTCAATTAGTACGTTGAAAATAGTAAAGGATTGTAAAAAATCATTATCAAGTTCGTCTATAATAGCTCAATATTAGCTATGAACCTAAATATACCTGTAATATCAAGGAAAAAATGCCCAGACGTTTCTCAAAGCTTTTTTGGTGTCATTTTAGTGCTTATAGTGTACTCATCAAATGTTGACTAAATGCTTAAACTATTTCATCCATAAAGAACAAATAAACACAATTAATATAGCAGGCCTTGGTTATTCTAAACAATCCGAGTATGGGGAATGAAAAGCCTATCCTTAATGAAGCAATTATCACAGATGTATATCAATTGCGACTGATATCAATATCGACGCGCAGAGAATTTAACAAAAATTTACCATAAAAGAAGTAGAAATGCAACAAAGTTTTGGTAACCTATATAGAGAAATGTATATGCGAAGTCTTGACGCACTGGCCATTTACCGAATATTTAACTTTTTATTTATCGGTTTTTTCGATTGATGAAAAACGAATTTCGAATATCATCAAATATCTGTTATTTATCCATCGTGAAATTAATGAACGGTATTTTTTTGAAATGTCATTAACTGTTCCAATGGTAGAAATGAAAGAATCTTCTACATCGCTTAGTTACCTTCCGTTTTATACGTTTCCATATCTAGCATGAAGCTAAATATTCAGAGCGCAAATTTCTTGTTGTGTATACAGAAAATCCTCTGCCTATTCAGAAAAGTATGGAAAACTAAAAAAAAAACAAAACGAAAAACGAAAAGTAAAAAAAAAACAATGTTTGTCCACAGAGGAGTTAAGAGTTTAACATTTATGTGGAAGTGCAAGAAATGGGACATCTTAAGCTACTTGCCGTATTATCCAGATATTGCTCCAGCTATCGTTTCTGTGAAATTAGGGTAAATTTTTGAATTGCTTCCCAAGAAGACGAATTTTATCGATGCGGAATCCGCAAGTTATTGCATAGTAGTATAGTACTTATGTATGAAAGATATAACTACTAGAGAATTTTCTCAAGTATATTTTATTCTCAAGTATATTTTAATCTTGTGTCATTAGACTGAGTATAAATAACAGATCAAGAAACAACAAATTTTTCTGGGTACTGAACTTACTGTTAGTAGCCATTAGTGGAACAGAAAAAATCCTCTCAAATTGAAAGAAAATTCAAATTAAAAAATAAATAGTACACTTAGGAAATGATAGTGAACATAACCGTCATATTAATTATCGCTTGTATCATATAACCTGATGAGAACTGTACCTTGGTTAATTTAAACCGCAACAAAAAATAAACTATCATTAAAATTAATTACTGATCTAAATATAACAAAACGATTAAACGATATGGCACATACTTAAATATTCGTGAGACCTTAAATGCTTCAGAACAGAAGGCCATTGAATTTCGATACACCGAATTATATTCGCCCCCTTAATATCTACTCCTGATTAATCGTTCACGGATAGAGTGAGCAGTATCTTTTATGGTGCTAGTCTAGGATGTATCAACTCTTGCAGTAAAAATCGTATCGTAAATGATTCCAGAAAGTCGAGAAACATAATAAAAAGCAATACACTTTTGTGAGTTCAAAAGAAAAGTAGCATTATTTTACAAAATAGCCTTAAATTAAACTCACGCTTACATCACAGTTCTCAAAAAGATATTTTTCGAAGTATTTTTCACCAATTATATCAAGTTTACCTGAAAAGGGCCTATCGCTTAACGTGGGCTCAGAATAATTTCAGAACATCTTCGTAGACACCGTTAACTTTAACATAGATAGCTAAAAAATTTTAACCATAATTCTATACAGTGAGCGATATTCCACTTATTTTTTGATTTTTAGGAAGCTTTTATTTAGAAATATTGCAGACGAAAATAGATAACAATTATTCATTAAACAAAGAGCCTCAGTTCTAGAGATCTTCTGAAATTAGAAAGTATATTTCAGATTATTTAGTTTTGTTGAATTTGAAAAAATATTTATTTTAAACCATAAATTATTTGTCCAACTAGAAATCACGTCAGATTTGTACCTCAATAATTGAGGCCGTGAGAAACATTTGTGTGTCATTTGTTTTTTTTTTTGTGGAATTCGAAATATTCTATTTTACCAGTTTTTGTAATTCAAATAATACATGTATAGAATACGTAATTAGGACAAACATGTAAACAAACTTTCATAGAAATAAATATTATAATAGTGAATACATTTTAATTTAAACAACGTTGATCAGTTGACTGAGTAAGTTTCATCATAATTAGTTAATTTTTTTCTTCGGTTAAGACCAGTTATGTTTGCATGCCATTGTTGTATTTTCTTTACTAGGAAATGAATACACATTCTAATTGAAATTCTTATGTTGTGATTTCTAAAATAATATTTTTAAAACAGGCGATAGAATCATCTCAGATGCGACTGACTTCCCTGAAAAAATATTTTTCACGAGACATCATTAGAATATCCGCCTCGGGCAGTTGGTTAGCACACGTTCCGACGATGACGATTGCCTGCCATGGCGGCGATTCACAAACATTGTCCGTCCCTTACCATCCAGAAGGAGATCGTTTTGTAGTATTGGTGACGTCACCCGGTGGGTGTCAGTATCCGGATGATGATTGATTTGCCTCTACCAAAGTGACATGTCAGATAACTGTACGCCCAATCGATTTATTTCTTTTATTTCGGCTTAATGATCGACACTAGAACTGTTCGACGCTATATGCCTTTTAGGAACTTAAATAAATGATATTTGATCTCATGTTACACGGACCGTCTGTAAATTTAGTATTCTCAATTTTCTAAATGATTTAAGTCAGAAGACATATAAACTTCTATTGTCGCAAATGAATACTCAATTAGTACATTGAAAATAATAAAGGATTGTAAATCACAATCAAGTTCGTATATAATAGCTCAATATTAGCTTTGAACCTAAATATACCTGTAATATCAAGAAAAAAAAAAACGCTAAGACGTTTCTCAAAGCTTTTTTGGTGTCATTTTAGTGCTTAATGCGTACTCATCAAATGCTTAAACTATTTCATCTATAAAGAACAAATAAACGCAATTAAAATAGCAGGCGTTAGTTATTCTAAACAATCCGAGTATGAGGAATTGAAAGCCTATCCTTAATGAAGCAATTATCATAGATGTATATCAATTGCGACTGATGCATCAAAAGAACGAAAGTGTGATATCGACGTGCAGAAAATTTAACAAAAATTTACCATAAAAGAAGTAGAAATGCAACAAAGTTTTGATAACCTATATAGAGAAATTTATATGCGAAGTCCTGACGCACTGGCCATTTACCGAATATTTAAATTTTTATTTATCGGTTTTTTCGATTGATGAAAAACTAATTTCGAATATCATCAAATATCTGTTATTTATCGGTCGTGAAATTAAAAAACGCCCAGATAAGTAAGAAAAAAAGTAATTAACGATAATTTATAGTTAGTGGTAGTGATAACACAATAATATTAAAACATAAGATCCAAATTTACTAAAAAACGTAAATCTACAATTTTTATTATATAATATTTATTACATAAAACAATCCCTTAACGTGTGTATATTACAATATATACCACCATATAATTAGACCTTTTGGAGACCTTTAACAATAAACTTACAACACGCTTTAATGGATTAAAAAAATAAATATTCCACAAGATGATATTAGATTAAAATTTATATATACATTCCAATTGTTCAATGCAATATAAGATAAAATATGCCATTTGTTGAAAGCCATTTAATATTAATTCATAACTACTATAACTATCAAAAACCATATAGTCGAAGAAGAACACTATATATAACATATCAAAAACTCTCTCAAGTTATGTGGGATTCAGAATACTAAAAAATATTTGCTTAATTTTAACATTAAACATATCATAGTTATATAGTATTAATTAACATGGGCTCAGTGTCCCAAATTAATATTTTGAAAGTACAACTGTCAATATATTCAACAACTCGAGGATTATGCCAAATAATAATTATCACCAATCCATATTCACCACTAGCGGAGTATGTCTTCCGCAGAGGTGTCCTGGTGCCAATGAACGATTTTTACCAAATCTCGCTACTCCTACTCCTACTCCTCCCGCTCGGTTGGAACCATTATTGCTTATGATAATGTTGGTCATTTATTTTTCAGATTGCTCTCTGTCATTTTGGTCCATATCTTTCCTGGTGCTGCTCGCTGCGTTGTAACTGTCCAAGCCGGTACAAAATTCGTTCTCCTTTCATTCAACAGACATTTTCAAACTATACTAACCCATGTCTCTAAAGTTCTTCCTCAACAGAGAATAATTTAATTTATTTATTAATACATTTATTTATCAATGTTCCATACTAATGAAGTGATATCTGTATAGAACCCATAACGAGTATAATTCAAAGTGTTATTGGCAAGTACTTCGAAGGAGCATTAGTATACCCCAATGACAGTACTTGACAGCCCGTTAAATGTGAGTCATAAGAGCAAAAATATGCAGACTAAAAGCCTTACTACCATCCATTCTTATTAATGGACATATATAAAGTTTAAAGCAAGTCACTTAGTGAGGCATTCTTCTATATATAATGTGTAAAATATTGTTATATAATTATTGGGTACTGGACACATTATTAAACCAAGGGTTCAACAATAAGAAACTATTTAATTAACCAAAAAAATTTATATACTATATAACTCAATGTTGTACTATTTTAACATTTCTATAAGGGTGTACTATAATAAAATTAAATATAATATTTAGCTGTATGTTTCATTATAGAAATGTGTAACAAACAGATAAGCATAAGAAGCGATACTTTAATAATTTTGATGATCCTGATCCTAGTCTGAATTAATTTTATCAAAGGCTTTGGTATACTGTTTACTCAAAGTTGCGCTACAAATACCAACAATGTTTAACTGTATTTAAGCCTTGTAACAGCCTTTGTATTAATTAAAGATGTGGGAATATAACATGAAATTATATGGAAACAATACTAAAAGCAATATTCATCTACCATCGGACCAGAAAAAAGACAACCGCGAATACGCTTCCACGTTTATTCGCGGCAAAGCTCCTCTATCTGGATCAAAATCGACTGAACCAGAATAAAAAAAGGAACGAACGCTATTCCCCATCCAGAGCCAAGAACATTCGACGAAACCTGAAGCGAACGAACGAAAAAAAAACATCCTCCAGGAATATTCGGAAATCCTCCCGGGTCCGCCATCGAGAAAAGCTCCCAAGAAAAGAAGGGAACGACGAAAAAAAACCTAACCGGCCGACGCCAAAACAGAGAGAAAAATAGAAAGAGAGAAACGGCGGCGTATCACACGTTCACACAACTCTCTCGTCTCGGCTGACGACAGCTCCGGCACGAAGCGATATTGTTGTCTCTATCCGGTGCTCTGAGCCCAGGACGAGGGAGAGAGAGAGCAAACGGGAAAAGGTGAAATGGACCGATAAGTGGCGGGCCAAAGTGGGAGGAGTAAAGTCGGAGACTACGAGAAGCCACCAGTTATTCTTCGGTTGGTGTTGTCAGTTTTGGTGCGGCTGTTGAACGAGAACGACGGTCTTTGATCAGTGTACGTCTCCCCCACTCTCTCATACAACATAATATCATTCGTTGTTTACGTTTGATCTCGCGTGCATCATCGCCAAGGCGACATAGAATCGGTTTTCGTTTTAGTGAATTTTCTATTCCAGAACGCTACGATAAAGTGAAAAACGCCTGCGACTAGCTAGGAAGAAAACGTAAAAAACAATACAATTAAACAAAAATAAAATAAACTCCGCCCCTCGATTCTAGGACCGCGTGTTCGGTCTCCCCCCACCAGCCGTAGTGCCGGCCCGTCATCCATCATGCCCGGTGACGTCACGCGTTCGTATTGGTCGGGTATCTGTCACGTGGCTTGTTAATTGGAGCCCAAGGGGGCGGGAACGTCGATTCGGGTAGAGCGAGGTGGGCAGTCGGCCGTCGACCACTCTTTCCCATCCGAAGATACCGGAAAAATTATTAATGACTATGAGTTCGTTTCTGATGAACCCCGTGTCGGGCTATCAGCAGCCACAGCACATTTCCGCGGGGGTCGTGGTCGATCCCAAGTTTCCGCCAAGCGAAGAATACAGCCAGAGCAGTTACATACCATCCGCGTCCGAAAATTTCTTCGGCAATCACCACCTCAACCAGCCGCAACATCTCCAGTATGGATACCACAACCACCATCACCAGTCAGCGTATGGGGCCACCACGTTGCCTCTATCAAATTCCGGATACGGTGGTTATGGGAATTACTACCACCATCAGTTGCACCATCCGTCACCGCCGCTGCATCAGGTTCGGCCCGTTCAGCCTCTTCATGAGCCTCAAAACCAGCTCCTCAACTGTGCCTCGTTGCCCAACGGTCACCCCAACCAACCGCCTACCACCACATCGCCCAATATCCTGCAAAATATTGCGGACATTTCACCGAACGTGTCTCAACCCAGTGATGTGAACTCAAGTGTTTGTTCTCCAGCCTCGGTGGGCCACGGACAGGACTCCAGAGGATCACCACCAGGTGCTCATTCCTTACAAGAACTGGGATTGAGGTTGGAGGATGGAGGTGGGTCTGATGAGCAAGATGAGCTCGATGACGGACAAGGAAGTTCCACCAATAACGATGACGAGGATGACGACGAAGAAAATGGTGACAGACAAATCTATCCATGGATGAGGAAAGTCCATGTTGCTGGAGCATGTAAGTATTAATGTAATGTATTTATTAAAATTAATGTTTTGTAATAGTTAAAATGTAATATCAGAATATGGACAAAATCTATTGAGCTAAATTCACAAAACTAGTGTTAGTCGTCTTCTTAACTCAGTGTTACTAATCAGTTTCATACCATAGCACCTCATATAATCGTAAACTGACTTTATTAATACGTCTTATGGTGTATTAAAATCGAAAGGACTATATAGCGAATAAAGACACAAACAATAAATAAAACAAAATAAATTCTAGTACAATTAGTAGCCAATTATGTATTATCGCCGTAAACAAAGTATAAAACAGTAGAAAAATACATGCCATTACCTTTATATTGGTATTTAATATATTTAAGTCCATATTTAAATGTTTTATAGTTTCAAAAATAATTAGTAAATCATTTTAAATAAAACAAAATTTTCAAATGTTTTTTCATAAATATCATTATATTTACATACAAATCAAAAAGAATTTAGATATATATATATATATATATATATATATATATATATATATATATATATATATATATATATATATATATATATATATATATATATATATATATATATATATATATATATATATATATATATATATATATATATATATATATATATATATATGATAATATATTATAAACATCAGTAATTAATAATAAATAACTTTATTCATGGGTAGATATATATTTATTATTAAGTATTATATATAAAATACACTATTTAATTTATTATTAAGTAAATTAAAAAAAAAAGTTGGAAAGTAATTATTAAATTACATTCCTGAATAAAGAAATGATATACAGCTTTTCAAATTGATGTACAGAGGAGTTGACATAAAATGATGAATTGGAATGAAAGATTGTCGTTCATATATAAAATAGTCATTTTTTTACAGAAAATATGGCTAAAAGAAGATTGAGCTCTAATTTTTTTTCTCTCTACTTTCACCATTCAAAACTTTCGATCCTTAGCCCTAAATCATAATGATATAGTTTTCACGCTTTTAATATTTGAAAGCTCCTTCAAATGTCGGAAATCTTGCAATATATATTTAGTTGATTTATATAAAGAAATCATCTCCTATAGCTTTATAGACATCATATACATTTTTTTAAAAACGTGTTTGATTTTGGATCTCCTGGCATATAGATTCCACTATTCCACTCATAGATAAAACGCGGTAGATGGAATATTGTTTTTTCGACCATTTTTATATTTCTATCAGCATCTTCTTATTTAAAGGCCTATTGCATATATATTGTAGGAATGTTCGTCGGGTCGGTCGATCGGTCGAAATGTGTGGCTGCCGCTGCGATTATTTGTCAGAACACTCACTACTATTTTTGGAAGGAATTTGCACGGGAACTAAAAACACTGGTTGAATCAAAGTTGTTTATTCGAACTTACGATTGATACATGTGGTCGATGGGAGAATGGACAGGATATTAGGTTAAGGTGAAGGAAGTACGGTAGCGCTGTGGAAGTGGTACTGTTACAGGGGGGCGGTGATAAGGAAAGAGGGCGAGACGTCGTCGTGATGGCCTTTTATACTCCAGAACTTCATGGTACCAATCCACCGGCGTTGCCAACCTTTGTAGTTGTTGATGGTGAATTGGTGGTGGTCTAAAGGGTCGTGGCGGTCGCCACATAACTCCCCTCCTAGTGGAACAGCCGTGGAACGTACCTATATGTGATGCAAGTTCCGGAAGGCACCCGCAATCACGCAAACAAACGCCCGGGGACTGCTGATGAGATGGGGATCCCAACCTGAGCGAGGAGTCTTACGGGATCAGCTGCCATCGGAGCTGTAGCAGGACGTCGTTCGTCTTGAGGCGTTTAGCTTTGTTTGAGGGTACCTGTAAATGTGTTACGTGTCCCGTTTCGTGTTGCGAGGGTGCTCATGTGTTGCTGGTATACATGATGGGCTTCTGTGGTTTTCGTCCATCAGGCTAGTCTCGTGGGATGTCGTCGACCACGTGATGTTGATGAGTTCCGTTCCTCGTGCTATCCTTCCATGCACGTGTCAAGCACCTGTCGAGTGGCTTATGTTGAGTTGATTTACCTGTTAGGCACTTTGATCACGTCGGGGTCACCAATTGTAGGAATGTTCGTCGGGTCGGTCGATCGGTCGAAATGTGTGGCTGCCGCTGCGATTATTTGTCAGAACACTCACTACTATTTTTGGAAGGAATTTGCACGGGAACTAAAAACACTGGTTGAATCAAAGTTGTTTATTCGAACTTACGATTGATACATGTGGTCGATGGGAGAATGGACAGGATATTAGGTTAAGGTGAAGGAAGTACGGTAGCGCTGTGGAAGTGGTACTGTTACAGGGGGGCGGTGATAAGGAAAGAGGGCGAGACGTCGTCGTGATGGCCTTTTATACTCCAGAACTTCATGGTACCAATCCACCGGCGTTGCCAACCTTTGTAGTTGTTGATGGTGAATTGGTGGTGGTCTAAAGGGTCGTGGCGGTCGCCACAATATCATTACTAGCTTTTAGTAGTTTAACATTTACTTCTAATATTATTCGTAATTAGGTCTATAGTCTCAAACTGAAACTTAAACTAGTTAAAGCATACTAAAATGTACCTTCAACCTTCATATAGATTCACTCCGAATAAGTGGTCAAGCATTTATAGTACATATTGATATTCCCATGGCCTCATCTTATGTTTCTTTATAAACCATTTATTATCCTCACTGGCTCCCTAGATTAGATCACTGTGGATATTTAATGATTTGGATCTTAATGATTTACCATGAAATTTTGACGATACTGTAGGTACTTTATTCTGATATCTTTATATTTGATTTATGATACATTTATTTGTGCACTTCGACAATTATATAGGTACAAATTGATTTAGCTAATTACTTGTGAGATACTTGGTTACATAGGGATACATATAAAACTGTAATAGTAAAACTACCACATTTTTTTTTGTCGAATAAAAAGTTGTGACCAAGTATTTGACTGCTTGAGCCTAAACTAACCTTGAATTTTTTGTAAACCATTGAATATCCTCACTGAATATAGTTTAAATCATTGTTGATATCCTGTTTTGTAACGTACCATATAATTTTGACAATAATGCGATGTACCTCGTTCTTATATACTTGTCTTCGAATTAGGATACAGTTCCTGGTAAATTTTGATAATTGAATGCCTAAGTTATTATCTGAAAACTAATTTTAAGCTAAATTGGAGTCAGATCATAGATCTTTTAAACCCCAGTTTTAATATGCTTTAGGAAAATATATTGCGCAGGAATATCCTGACGGTATATAATGTCTTTTGTTAATTATGATATACAGAAAGTATGTCTTCGTATTTGCACACAATTTATGTATGTCTTCGTACATGTATGACAAGATATTCCATATCATATGTTGGGGCTTTTAACAATTTATGACTTTATTAAGTAACTTGAACTTAATTAACCAATACTTAATGAATAATGAATATTTTATATCAAATTCGTGTGAACGCTAACTCTCTGACTAAATCGAAACGTTTAGATTTTCACTAACACCTTCACATACAAAATCTATATATTCTTTTGAATATATCGAACCAGTTTCATCATACTATGAAACAATTTCAACAATGTCAACTAAATATGACGTATAATTTTATAAAAATATTATTTACAGAATATACACTAATCCGCAGTTCATGTCTATAACATGCCTAGAAAATCCATGACGGTATAGAGCATATCTGGTTCTTATGTTACTTGTGTCTTATATGTCTTCAAATTTTCAATCTTTCGCAAGGTGCTCAAATTATATGTCGGGACTTTTAATAGATGATAATTTTATTAGCTAACTGAACTTAAAAAATATAAATGTTATACCAGAGGACCATCTTCTTATATGCGTGTTAGTTCATTATTACCTTATTAATTACCTTATGAATAAATGAAGGGAATAATAATAATGAGAGTGTGAGTGAAATGTGCGAACGCTGCCTTCGCCAACACTTTTACATACAAAAACTACATATTCTAATGAATATAGACTATGATAATTATGATAATCTCACAGATCTTCCATTAAACCAGATTTAAGATGTTATGGAAAAAAATCATTAATGTTAGCTAACTAAAGATAACGAATAATTTTCTAAAAATATTATTTACCAAACACCCAATAATTCATGATGGCATAGAATGACTTTAGTTCTTATGTTACTTATGACTTGTATATATTAATATTTTTAGCCTTTTGTATGAAGCTTACATAATATGTGGGGGTTTTCAAGAAATTATGCTTTTATTATCTAATTAACTAGAATAAATGTTATGTTGGAGGGCCAATTTCTTATGTGCATTTCTAAAAAAATCAAGGATATCGAACCTTTATACTAAACCAAGAAAAATAAAAACATCGCGAATCTGTTCATTTCTATGATATGCCCAGAAAACGCATGATGGCATTGAGCGACTTTATCAACTAACTAATTTAAAGAATATAAATGTTATGCTACAGGACCAACTTCCTATGTGCAATAATTTACTTCTAAATATATCAAGGATGTCGAACCTTTATACTAAACCAACAAAAATAAAAACATTGGGAATCTGTAGCTAACTATAACAAATAATAATAATTAATTTTTAATATCAAAAAGTCGACATTATGGATTGACTTATTTAAAATTGGCGTGAACAACGATTTTTTTAAATGTAAGGGATTTCAGTAAAACATTCACATATCAAATATGTATGTATGTTAGTCTGAAATAAAAAGTATGTATGACTTCAAGACCATCTAGTTATTGAAACTGTTAAAAATAAGTAAATATAATCCGTAATTTTATAAAAATTATATTCACTGAAAGTCTCGTAAATTGTACGGAAAACTCGAAAAGGTATTTTAAAAATAAAATCGGTGTAAATGGTTGAAAAATGAATAAAACCTTCACGTCCATCCGTCGAATTTGTAACGTTATTCAAATCTGACCATGAGAGCCTTTCGTAGTTTGATATGCGGAGCGATCTTTGTTTGGAACCGCGTCACGTTCGAGAAGGGACCCCGAAGGAATCTGACAAAGATATAAATTGCCTGCCATTAGTACGAATGCTCGTTTGATTCGTTTACGATTTTGGCTTTTGACTTTCGTCGTCGTTACTTGGGACGGATATCTCTCTCCGTTGTCCGACGAACAATGGATATGGATTTCTTTGATGATGCCACGCAATATGTGACAGTTGAATTGAGTCATTGAACGATGGGAATCACCTATACATAATATGTAATGACATTAACAATATACTTACAAATTTGCAGCATTTATGGTTAATTCTTGGTATATATAACGTTGGATAACGATCTTCCAATAGAAGATATGATTGCATACAAAGCAGAAACGTTGCATATACTATTGCATGTATTAGTTACACGAATCAAATATATGTTACATAGAAAATGAAAAAATAAGCATATATAAACGTATAAACGTACGTAATTACACATCTGATTATTTTGTATTTATTTTCTTCAACACTTGTTTCCAATACATAATGTATTAGCTGCTTGTAAGTCAGTTTTTTCACTAATTTTTTTGTTTTTTGCTAATTTACATTATGTTACTACAGCAGACGTAAATACAAATTCAAATATATGTTTGATGTTTGAATGTATTTTAATCCTGATTCGTTCGCTTGATACTTTTGGGTAGCACGGCGATACTATGCAGAAAGAGCGATGTTAGGTTGGCAGTGATACAATAATCGATTAGTTTTCGCGCTTCCTCAACATATAGAGACCATGTGTCAACCAATCCATGGCAATTTATTTGGACAAGTGGTAAGCAGAAGACGCTATGCCTAGGGAGAACTCTGGATGCGAGAGAACTTCCCATTCAACCTGCAACATGCTTTGTTATGCAGGAATATAACCTTGTGCCTACTACTCGCTATTTCTGGTACTTTTGGCAATACGTCGTTCAATTTGCTCAATTATTGTAAATATCTGTAGTAACAGTTCCATCGGATTTCAACAACTTGTAATACATGACTTTGCTGATCTCACCATAGCGAGTAGCTTTCATTTCTAGTCACATTGCACTACAGAAAATGTCTCCTTTATTATTTGGCAAGTAAAGAAAGAGTGACATTGAAACGGTTTGAAGTGTCATTTTTAGGAAACTCGTCTGGTAGCCGTTTCCTATGCCTTTGTATTGATCCATTGAATGTATAGTTCTGGAAATAATTGACTCATCAACTGCTAAGCTACCTGTAAGTTCCTTGAGCATTTGAGCTAGATCTTCGTCCAACACCTAGCTTGTAATGTATGGTTTTCGAACGAATATATTGCCAAATTGTTTCTTCAAACCAAACAACAAAAATAATGAACGAAAATTAAATTTTTACCATTTCAGGAATAATTTAATGATAATAAAAGGAAAATCTATTGTTTTGTAAAAGGAAAAATAAAAATAAGAGAAGTAAAGCACCTAATATAATTTAAATATTTGTTGTTATTACACGATTATTAACTTGAGCTAATATTGAAAATTAACCAATAATTTGATCGACTAGTTATTTAACACCGAAACTTACTAAATTATTATAATTAAGAAAAACACTGGCATGTTGTGATTTTGCTAATGATCAAGTTTCTGATAGTTCCAATAAAATAGGGAATAGTTTTTCATAATTTTGTGAAGCTTATGGTTGATGGGATATGGAAGTACAATTTTTGCCCGAGCTCATTAAGAATGTTCCATTAAGAACTAATTATAATTAATTAGCAAGAATATCATTATATACTCCGAAATCATTGAACGGTTTCGATATTTACCTTGCTTGTACGTAAATAGACTTCTAGTTCACAGAGCTATACAGAGTTATTGATTTGATTTCCAGCTGTATTGCCTTAGTTAAATGTTTACCAAAGAGTTCTTTTGATGAATAATTGTTGTTTTGTTATTAGACATAAATCTATTATTATAAACTTTGTGATAAAAGATAGGCAAGTAACTATTATATAAAACATAATTAAATAAGTTTCTGATATAGCTAAAAAAAGTTAGTTTTAGAAATTCGATTTTATTCATCAACATGCTTTCGTAACGCTATCATAACATTTCATTTGCTTCTCCTCAAACGATTCGTTTTTGCGGCAACTTTCAATGGCTACTGTCTACTTAACTAATGATCATTTCGATTCAGGTGTAAAGTACCTTTAATTCAGTCTCATATATGTAATCCGATGTAGGAAGTACCATTGTGAGCTTAGCATTTTCGCTTCTAAGCATTTTTGTTTTTATGTTATACAATTATTTCGAAATCAATATACACGCGCTCAAATTTTCGCCTTAATTTGAAATTACACTTCCTGATATGTTCAGTACATCAGCTGCCTTACGTAACCTCATTTAAATTTAATACATATAAAAGTGTATTACGTTATTGTATATACATGTATCACTTTAAAAACACACTTGAAAAGCATTTTCATACCCAACAATCATACATAGTGTGCCAGACCCGACATTTATTGATTTAGTGATGTGGCATCGCTATAATATTTAAGATGAATGTAGAAAATAGTTTAAGTATAATTAGTTATAGAGGATATATTTAAAATGTTTATGAGCACTAGAAAGATATTGCTGAGGATATGACAATAATCAAGACAGCATAAGACATATATGAACATGGGACGTAGCACAAAATAGTCTTCAAATGTGACAACATGAAATGCAAGAGAGACAATATACGAAACTATTACTTGTATAATATCTTGGTGGAAACAAGGTTACTCAAATGAAAAAAAATCTGAAAAATCTCATTTTTTTGTTCGATTGATTACCGTAGATGTCGCTGAGTCACGTCGGGACTCCATCACGGCCAAGAAACCGCCGCGAAATGCTCGAGCAGCAGTTTGAAACAATTCACATTCCGAATTAACCCGGTCGCTTTTTTCGCTCGCAAACCAGAATGCAACGCTGGTAGTCGCAGAGGAATAACTACGAGGAAAAAAACGAACTAAAACTAATTCAAGGCAAGGTTATCAAACATGCAATCAATCGAAACTTTAATTAACTTTGCATAGGACCGTTTCGGGCGAACTCTTCATGATACCGCTAAAGCGAGATCCGAAAAAAAAATGGTAAAAATCCGCTTGGTCATCGCACAGGTAAACATAAATATTAATATTGGACTTTTATTTTCTGGTGACTAGCAAAATGGTTTAATAGGTTGTGGCCGACTGTCTCCGTTGCGTATTTTTTTTTGTTTTGTATCCGCTGGGACCAGACGATTCGTTTTTTATCTAGATCAACGTGGATCAGTTCAATATTCTTAGGTTAGGATACAGTATAAGATTAAGGAATAATGTGTAGGAATACGGATTAGACTATACTATATTTAAATAAGCTTTGTTGAAAATATGAGTGTGGGTGATTTATTAACTTTTCACAATAACATATCGTTTCTTTCAAAAGGACATTTAATAATTAAGTTATTGTTCAGAGCCACTTCACACTTTCACACTCATTACTCGTATTGCATGAGTGCCTCTCTCGATATTTGCTTTGAACCATTTAATATTAAGGTGAATCTTTGTGTAAGAATATTTGTCTCTTATTTTATTTTATGTGTTATCATTATAAAATATTATAATTTCCGATGGAGTAATTTGATAGAAATTAACAAAAAGTCACTTGGTATAAATTTGCTTGAATATATTTTGATCCCTGATATTTACTTGTGAAAGTGCGAAGTATCAACGTGAAGAACGCTGAAGAAATAGGCTACCGAAGCTCACTAACAATTTACACTAACACTTGGTGATACTGCCCCATCATGTCCAAAGTGTGACTTTTGATTTTAACGGTTTTAAAATGGCGATTTTGATATTAATGACAAAGATTTGTTTAGACTATCAAAAACGCGCGAAAGCAATGCAACATTTATTGAATGAAAACCCAGCTCAAAGTACAAAAAAGAAGAGAAAATGGCTATTATTCGAATAGACTGAAAATGCCATTTCGAACTGTTTTAAGATCGTGGTATCTTTGCATGCCAAGAAAGAAATAATAGTTTTTTTGACCTGTTATAACTAAGGAGAAAAATGGCTCTGCTACGGTAATTCCAAGTACTAAAAGTCTTCAGTTAGTTCAGCAGAACCATCCGCATCAACATCGAAACACAGTGCAACACAGCATTACGAGCTGCTCTAACTCAATGAAAATATTACCGAAGATGTCCATCAATATCAACTGAATACCTTTAATGTCAATGAGTATGAAGGATGAAGGAAATGATCATTGCTGAAGTTTGATATGAATGTTTTACCATAACCAATATACTCACTCAGCACAGCGCACTCTTTCTGGTTGCCATTTATTTAGATCGATACATCATGGCTTCACAGGCACAAGGTTTTGTATTGCTGAAGTGCGAGAAAACGCGCGAGAGTTATAAATAATGATGAATATCCAAGTTAAAGACGAAAATGACTACTGTCCTATGATGATAAGACTGATGATAGAAAATGATTATCTAACCTAGTAATCTTAAAATAAAAAAGCATGCAAAGGAAAGTGCAACAGTCTTACTTAGTTACAATCTTGATGAGATATTAGTTGAAAGACAAAATAGTAAGTAATTTGTATGTTAGGGTTTTACAATCCCTGGTATAAAAATGTATCTAAGAAAACTAAGTTACTCTGTGTTAGATAGTGTGGAACCTGTTTCTTGTCTCATGAGGTATTTTTGAGTTGGTAAAGCTATAAACTCGCTCTCTATAACAATAACCAACATGCCTCGAATATGGTGTAAAATAGATATTTCTTCTTATGCTATATATTCCCATCTTTGTCATAATGCTCACAGTATTGGGAAAATGATGAATAATACGTTGGAGAAGTCTATCTATTAGATCGTGTGATTGATTTTCCATTTTCCAGAGTAGAAAATCTGCCAAGAACCTAGTCACACCAAGAGCATAGCAAACAAAGTTTGTCAAAGTCATTTGTCAATTGGGTCAATATTCATCCATATATGTGAATATACAAGAAACAGAATTCTAGTTTTAGTATGGCTAACAAAAATCATTTACAACATACCAGTAATATGTAATATTGAAATTAGCTTGCATTTTATATAAAGGCACCAAATCATCTTACCGTAACGAATTTGTAAATACTCAACAAAAATACTCTATCCAAAAATTAGATGTTGGGATGGATATGATAAATATTTGGAGTGAGTGACTTTAAAACTCATCCTGTACATATTATATTTGAACAAATTTCTTTGCATTTAATTTATTAAGGCTGCATGAATGGGAAGAAATAAATAGTGTGTTAAGTTGATAATCTACCATCTAATTGAGGATAGCTCTTGCTAACCAAAATAAAATATACACTGTATATTATAGACATAATTTTCCAAAAACTGTGATTTAGGAAACAGAAATTATATAGAGGAAATGAAATGTCTGAACAAATATCATAAATAATTACATTTTGCACAATTATTGTACCTATGATATCCCAACCATTGTATTCATCAGACATTATATCTCCAGTTTCGTGTTTAATTATTTTTATTTATACAAGTAGTGGTTGCATTCAAAGGCATCTAAATATTCGAAGAAAATAATGTAGCAAAGTTCCGTAAACAATCACTTGTAACTTCTGTGAAGATATACCATGGTTTGAGGCTTCAGATGGAGTCTACTTTTATTTTAGTACATTTATATAAAAATTTTAAGCAAATACATTTTTTTATTCATCAGAAACTTATAAAGTGAAAAATAAAAAGCCATAATATCTAGAAAAAAATAGTTCTATAAATGGCCTTTTTTTCTGGACTGATATACATAATTCATAAGATACATCTTTCAAAAAGATGTTTTGACAAGGGACACATCCTTCAACATGACCTCCCAGATAATCTGAAGATCGTTTTACGCGTCACGGTCCCCTAAACGCTCTCGGGTGTCTTCGGTTGAAATCAGCCGCCAAGTATCGTTTTAAGTACCACCAATTTATTTTCTTTTATTCGCTAAATGACTGCTAATTTGTAACTCTTACGACCTCAACCTAAACGCTGTTCATCCCATTGTTAAGTCTGCGGGACCAGGAGACACCAAACATATGCCCGAAAAGGTGAAAAAAAAGTTTTGTGTATATTTTGTTATAAGTATAGTTTGAATATTCTAGTGAACATTAATCTTTTCGCAAATTAATTGTTTGATATATTGAACATTTGTATCATAATTCTGTTGATCATATTAGTTGTTGATTGATTTATGAAATATATTGAAATAAATGAGTATATATGTATTATCATAACTAAATAAATGATACTAAAGACCTTCGAGTACCAACATTAGGCGGTATTTCTGTCCTTTTATCTGGTAATCTACCACCAATTTGTATGTTTTATATTCTCTGACCTTGCCTTAAGAATTATTGCCATTCCACTATGGTTCTCGTAAGAAGTATGGTATATTAAATATTTAGCTATGCAGATAAATCATTAATTTTACGAAAGAAAGTTAGGAACGATTTCAGTATCAATATTTCTTATACTATCAATTAATTATTTTCTTTTTCGGTGTTTTGGTTTTGCTACTCATAACAGTTCAAGGTTTTTAGTTTATTTCATAAATAACAACTAAGTGAATAAAAGTAACATGTAACTAATTATTAAAACTAATTCAAGCCTAGTGATTAATTTCATTATTAAATCAATTAGTTTCAACATTAATTACAAATTCATTATTTATGTTTCAGTTGAACATTTTTTTTATATATGATAATTAGATATTTACTAGACTTTATTATATATAATTGTCTAAATTGGTTTTAATACAGCTACCATACTTTTCATTTTCTAATATCATAAAATGAAATTTGTCTTGAGGATATGTTCGAAGACATCTAATTTCTAATTTTATAATAAATTTCTATACCTTCATAAGTATAGAAAATCTCCTCAGTTAATGGATACAACCGACTGGAGCTTTTTGGTGTACTTGGTTGCTTGATGGAATTTTTATCAACTACTAACTAGTCGAATTATTAAATAAAAACACTCGAACCATTTATTTCCTGATTAATTTAATTGTTGAGTTAATTGAATAAGGAACAGCTTTCAGTATTGGTGTTGAAGATATAGTTATAGGTTTAAGTAAGGTGATCGCGAATTTCCGATATATATGTTAATAATCAAAATTGAATCCTAAGTCAAATTTAACAAATATTCCATCATTGCCAAGGTACACAGAGTCATCAACATCATTGAAAAATTACTGGAAAAAAACAAAGTATGTTCTGCAATACATGTAGATATTGCTATAACTGACCGATACTTCAGAGTCAAACAAAATGTCTATTATTATTTGAGAAAAATAGCAGCAGATATGCCAGAGGCTCTATCAGCACATTACTGTTGAAATTCTGCGGCTTTTAGATAATGATAGCTTAGTCAAAGAATGTAAATTATTATTATTATTAATATTTGATCTAGTTTAGCGAAGTTACAAGTAAAACTCAGTGCACATTAAAAACAGGGACATAGATGTTAAGCTCAACATGTCTACCGTAGAACAAGCACTTTGTAATTTTAAAACAGTAGCAAACTGGGATAAAAAAAATAGATTATTAGCACTAATTTACTACACTTGTATAATAGATATCCAGTTTCAAGTGATAATATTCTATAATGTTCTCTTTTCTTTCATTTATTCATTTTTATATATTAATCATTAAATAATATGTAATTTCTTTAAAAAAATATCCAAATATGACAGTTTTTTAATATATATATTTAATTGTTTCTGCAGACCTAATTTTAAGTACAATCCGCGTACCAAAATAACTAAATATCTTAACTCTTATTAAAGATCCATTAAACAGAATGAAATATGCGAGGTTCAAAGCGTTCGGGTATCCCATTTGTAACAAATATCCTTTTAAACAGACTATAAACATACTTGAAATCACAACTGACACATCGATTTATCTCATCGAATCTTCAACCACAAATAGCCCTCTAATGACACCGAAGACCTCGAAGTACCCTTGTGTTAAGTACCACCAATTTTTCTCTCATTCACTCGCTATACAGTCGCCAATTTGTAACCTCGAAACGGTCGCGACCTTGGATGGAGACAGTTTACGGCCCATTGTTGGGTCCCGAAAGGGAGACAGACCATCCCCGACGATTTCGAAGGGGTACGGTGCCGGCAGATTAAAAATGAGCCCGATCGTGTGTCCCATCCTTCTTTTCTCGATGAAATTAATGTCTTCGCGTTTATCTTCTTTTATCTCATCGAGCGGTCTCTTTGTTGGGCGCAAGGTGGTCTCGGATTGTCAAAACATCAGATTTGTTAATGCGTAGGTTAAAATAGGAGACTCTACACTTATTTTCAGACTAGTATCATGAATTATGAAAATAATTTGTGTTAGTGTTAACTATTTTGCCAATTTTCGCTTCTCCGATAGTATTTAGTGTACATATATATTTATAGCTTCCTTCAATATTATCGATGAATATATGGGTAGACTGCTCCTTGTTATATTTCACTTAATGTTATCAATAAAGCTTTATTTCGACAATTTGAGTAATACAGTACGTGAGATAGGGTTTCCGGACACTTCTTTGCAGAATACATTTATAATTCGTTGATAACTTTATTTAAACGTAACGATTAATCTTTTTCTTTTCTTAAACAACTCTAGATCTTCAGAAGAGGAATTATTTGAAAATTTACCATTATTTTGTTATAATTGTTTGCAGAAATTTAAAATTTATTATTTATGTTATGAATAGTTTTATTACTTTAGTAATAATGAAATTACTTTTAATTAAGAAAAAAACCAAGCCAATTTTTATACAGTTACGTTTTGAAGAAGTGCATAACATTTTTAAAAAATATGTGTACTAAATCTTCTAGTGATAACAATTTGTTAAGTTAAAAATTGCCTTTAACCTATTCAAAATTCGTATA
This sequence comes from Rhynchophorus ferrugineus, assembly GCF_030347505.1. Lineage (NCBI taxonomy): Eukaryota > Metazoa > Arthropoda > Insecta > Coleoptera > Curculionidae > Rhynchophorus > Rhynchophorus ferrugineus. Next base: position 78,317,270 of record NW_027472580.1, on the reverse strand, counting down.
ACACCTGAAAATGTTTATAATGTTTCCGAAAATATATTTTTAAATCTACAGAGTGATTAAACATCAAAATAGACTCACACTGGCGTTTTAGAGAAATACTTATGAAAAAAAGGAAATTATTAGTTGTACCATCAACATATATACTAATATTTTTAGCCTATAAATAAATTATCATTAAAAATATTTATATTTTGAGATATTTTCATTTTGCTATATTTATGTAACCATTAAGTACGAATTAATTAAGTAAGAAAAGTTATATATACTTTATACAGAGGAACATATCTTCAGAATCGACAGGAATCAATTAAAATGTAGAATTTATTAGAATGGAAGTGGAGAAACTTTATAATTATATATTAATACAATGAAGACATTCCATATATTATATTCGAAGTCTAATTTTAACTTTAGCTTAATACAAATATATATCAAAAATATTTTACAGTGTTCACATTTCTTATAATAACCATCATAGAACATAATATTTTTCAATACATAACGTTATTCAAGAACTCTTTTTACCACTTCTGTCTGAATTTGACCAATTCATAGATCATCACAGAAGACATCTCGTCTTATCCAGGTTGTTCCTCTAGTAAATGGCATGATTATTTAATATCGGGTTTGGCCTTCTCTACAAACTAGCACAAACATAAACCAAATTACACCAACTGGAAACATTAAGAAAGCAAGTGTAAACTTTTCATGTTGCCAGTATTGAACAATATCTACGAGTTATGAACATTTGCAAAAAATTAGTTATTCATCAAAATTGTTTATTGATTCATAATAACTAGTTTTTATTATGTTGTATTACAGTTTCATTGATACATTCTCATATTTAATTTTATGGATATCAACAAAGCACGTTATTTAATCTTGAAATAATAGTAAAAAACCGTAGTGGGAGGAAAGTAAATGTTCCCAAGGTCTCGCTGTGAAAGAAACTGTATAAATACTTCGAGAATTAGTTGTTTACTATGACAAAAAGAAGATGAAGAACTGAACCAGCTCGAACGACTTGAAAGACATTGATAAATAATGTGTAACGAAGTGTGAGAACAAGATAGACATAAACGGTTATAAACGCACCTTAAATGTTGTTATTATTCTATGAACTTCTATTGTTTTTAGAGATCGTATCGGTATACGTCATGAAACCTCAACTAAGTTTTTACCGTGTTATCGACAGGTGATGACAGACATGAATATTACCTTTACTGGAGTCGGGGTATTTTCAATATATATATGATATAACATACAGTTTATTGAAATATGATGAAATCGTAAATTTTGAACGTGATTAATAGTTCAGATTCTAGCGGCGGTTCTAAATAAGAGCTTAATGAACGTAGTTATAAAATAAAAATCTACTAATCATATAAGTTACATATTCATCATTTCTAGGAAATGTCTTGCTGTGACAATGTATAATATTTATCAAAATATTTTATAAAAATTGAATTAGGCTGTGGTTAATTGCTCAAATGAAAAATCGCCGGCCTGACACATAGATGGCGCTAACAGAATTAAATCCATCCGTTTTTTAATAAGCACTAACTCTCAAAAGATGTGTGTATAAAATTGACAGCTTTCGGATCATTAGTTTGTGAATTATAGCATTTCGAGTGAAGCAGTTATTGTGAAAAAAATGGATAAAAAGGAATTTTGCGTGTTAATAAAATATTGCTTTTTGACGGGAAAAAATATAGTTGAAGCAAAAATTTAGCCTGATGTCGAATTTTCGGACACTGCCCCAGGAAAATCAACCATCAAGGATTGGTATGCTAAGTTTAGACGTGGTGAAATGAGCACCGGAGGCGGTGAACGCAGTGGACGCCCAAAAGAGGTTGTTGCCGTCGAAAACATTTAAAAAAATCCACAAAATGATTTTGAGTGACCGTAAATTGTAATTGAATTAAATAGTAGACACTCTAGAGACATCAACTGAACGTGTACATCATATCATTCACGAATATTTGGGTATGAGAATGCTCTGTGCAATGTGGGTGCCGCGCGAGCTCACTTTTAACCAAAAACAACGAGTTGATGATTCGGAGCAGTGCTTAAAGATGATCAAGCGTAATAAACCCGAGTTTTTGCGTCGATATATGACAATGGATGAAACATGGCTCCATCATTTCATTCCGCAGTCCAATCGACAGTCATCCAAGTGGACTGCACACGATGAACCCGCTCCAAAGCATGGGAAAAGGCAACAGTCGGCTAGCAAGGTTATGGCGTCTGTATTTTGATATGCGAACGGAATAATTTTCATTGACTACCTTGAAGAAGGAAGGACCATCACCAGCGATTATTATATAGCATTATTGGACCGTTTGAAGGACGAAATCGGAACGGAAAGGTTTAATTCATGATATAAGTAAGCTTTGGGTTAACACATTTCAGTCAACAACATAAAATAATATATGTATCCATCGTCATAATAGTTGTAGCTATTATGTATGTTGTTTGATTTGGTAAAGTCAGTTTATAAGCAGATATATAAATTACCACTTCTGACTACCAAGATTGTTTCAAATACTATCAACTCTCATTTTCTCTCAACCACTTCTCCCAATCACTTCACTTATCCTGTGAAAGTTCTTCCACAGCTACAAAATAAAACTCGGCAGTGTCTAGTTTATCTCCACACTGCCAAATTGTACTATAACTATTAATTATTACTTATAATAATGTGATAATAAGGCAATAAGACAACGTCTCTGCCTATGGTGTTTTTTAAATAACTTTTTAAAATAACTTGTAAACCAAATATCTGGCTTTTGAGATACTCCTCGATCTAATTTTAAACTCTTCAACTGAAACAAAAGGATATCCGATGTTTTTTAAGTTTCAGGAATTGTTGATTGTCCGAAAATGGTAGAATATGGTTTCAGAATGATATAATATGAGAATTTTTAATCAGATAGCACCAACAAAAAACAATGATAAATGGAAACATATGTATTATCGTGATTAAAATATACAGGACTTATCAGCTCATAATCTCAACCAACCTTTTGAAGCGAATACTTTTTGGGAATTAATACCAACTTAGTTATACACCGCTTACCACAGTATTCTTTCATATAGCCTATTTATATTTTTGTTGTCATTTTTATTATTAGTATATTGTTATTTTAACTCCGAAATTTAAACCTCAAGTAGCATCTACAAACTCCTTTTGTCTTCAGATATATTGAAATATTGTTATTAAAATTTTCTGTAAAAATGGATTCTTTGTTCACTATATATTTGCCTGAAATGTTTAGTATATTACAATTCTATTAGCCTTTTTAATTATAGTGTTCATCTATTACTACTATTTTGTAAGAGCTGCAATAAGTTCCAAGCGTTGTCTTGGGTAAGATTTTTTATAATTTTTTGATTGATTGTTGTTGATTTGTTCTTATAGACTGCATATATGTGATTGCTGCCAAATCAACATTCTTCGATTAATTTCCAGTGCTGCAAACATAAACAGGGAATAACTGCACGAGGTCTTTAAAATCAAAAGAATTTGCGAAATTATCCAAGATTAAACGTTTTAATCCTTAAAACGTGCCATACGTTTACTAAAACACAGCAATGTGGAAGAAGTATAGCTATTGGATAACATGGAAAAAATTCAGAAAACTAAAATGAACCAAACGACAAACTTGTTAGTGTATAGGTATTACTTTTTACTTCAGCTTAAGTAATATAATTATCTGATATACGTGCTGTCATCTGATCGTGCACATGTTTTGTTTGTGTACTAATGTACGTACAACAGAAGAGCACTAGTAAATTAATTTATAAATTATGATTGTACTAAGAATATCTACATTAAGATGAATTCTAAAAAAATCGGTATGATCCTAATAGCTTTACAAAAAAACTGGATACCCCTTAGAACTAATTTATCATGGCCAATTAAAAAAATCTATTACTTCATCCGAATAACAGCAAAAGTCTGGGACCCACGCTACAGACATCACTTTAAAACCCGTTCAGTATGGTTAAATCTTGATCGAAATCCAACTCGATTCCTCCGCGCTCAAGATAATCTTTAATCGTCGACAGACATCTTTCAAACTATGCGAATCCTCTTCAGACGCCGCAAGCACGGATCAAATCCAAACAGGGGGATTTGTAGAATTATAATATGAGATTAACGAGAATTGTGGACATGTGGAAATTAATATGACTGAAGATGTATATAATTGTTGCCCTTTGATATGTTGATATATATGAGCGTGGCGAAAACTTTAATATTTTATGAAAATTCGAATTCAATTTAATGGGCCCATCTTAAGTTAGCTTAGCTTTGATTGTGAGATAATTAATAAAAGTAGCGTGTTATTATGACTAAAGTAAATTCCTAATAGATGTTTGGTATAAAAATAATAATTAAATTTATATTTTATTAATATAATATTTTATTATGAATATAATAATAATAAAATTAATTATTAATATTTTCAAATACTGATGTCCTTATTTTAATTTACTTGCTTTCTCATCACTAATTATGGGTTTAAAAGAAGGTATTTGAGTCTATTATGTATAAAGCAAATATTAATTCATTGGATATGGAGCAATGGCGCTTCTTAAGAATGGGAATATATTTTATAAATAATTTTTAATTATATATATATATATATATATATATATGCGATGCCAAAAATATCTATGATTCTGCGGATCGAGCAGCATTACACATGAGCAAAGGCCTTTTTGATTTTTGAAACTTCTCGTAAATGCGATTAACTCTGTACAAATTCAGACATTTTCATCCGCTTAAAAATTGTTTTGTTCACACTTCGACGAAATGATAGACACTGAAAAGTGAAGCATGTGTCAGTGAGATTCCAACATGCAGTTGATTACAAATGTACCCGATGCTATTTAATATACAATTCAAGGCATTCAAGAATACCTAGAAAACTTGACATCAACTGAGGCTACAGACTATTCGTTGTGAAAAGCAACAAAAAAGCTTAGGAGATCCCAGCAGCATAACCCACCTATTAAAATAAGCGAAAATAATTGGGCGAGAAGCAATAAAGAGAAGGCCGACATTTTCTCAAAACACCTAAAAAATGTTTTTAAACCTTTCCAGTCTCAGCTACATAAAGATGAGGAAAATAAAATTACTAGCTTTCTAGATTCGCCATTTCAAATGGATTTACCGCACGAGAAATTAACGGTCAAAAAAGTTAAACATACAATAATGAGAGAGATTAATATTAAAAAAGCTCCTGGTTATGACTTAATTACTGGCAAAATTTTAAAAGAACTATCAGAAAAGGGTATAAAACTATAAACATTTATATTTATTGATATGCTACGAATTAATTACTTCCCCAGTATCTGGAAAGTAGCTAAAATATTAATGATACTTAAACCAGGAAAAATACTAGAAGATATGACCTCCTACCGACCTATAAGTTTATTACCGATAATCTCGAAAGTTTTCGAGAAATTATACATAAAAAAGCTAAACTACATAATAGAAAAAAGAAAAATTATTCCAGAACATCAGTTTGGCTTTCGCAATAAGCATGGGACTATAGAACAAGTGCATAGACTTGTAAACAAAATAAACGCTGACCTAAATGCCAAAAGATATTGTTCGGCTACTTTCCTAGACATATCTCAGGCTTTTGACAAAGTATGGCATACGGGCTTGCAGGTTAAACTAAAGAAACTTCTCCCTCATCCGGACTATTAGTTACTAAAATCGTATCTCACTGACAGACATTTTATTTTGTAAATCAAGGCGATGAACATACCGAATTAAATCCCATATATTCACGAGTTCCGCAAGGTAGTGTACTGGGTCCAGTACTGTATCTTCTGTATACGGCTGATCTGCCGACCACAAAAATAACTACTGTGGCAACATATGTAGACGATACAGCAATCTTAGCATCCCATGAAGATCCAGTCACAGCATCAATAAACCTACAAACCCACCTGGAGCAAATACAATTATGGTTGAAGACATGGCGCATTAAAGCCAATGAATCAAAATCCACGCATATAACGTTTACCCTGCGTAGAAGAACATGTCCACCAGTGAATATCAATAATCGTCAACTCCCCCAAACAGAGCATGTTAAATATCTTGGTATGCATTTAGATCGACGCCTAACCTGGAAGAAGCACATACTCTCTAAACGGAAACAACTGGGACTAAAATTATATCAAATGTATTGGCTCATTGGGCGCGAATCCAAGTTATCATTAGATAATAAGGTATTGCTGTATGAGTCTATACTCAAGCCCATTTGGACATATGGAATCCAACTATAGGGTACCGCTAGCAAATCTAATATATCCATCATTCAACGGTTCCAAAATAAGGTGTTGCGTGCCATTGTTGATGCTCTGTACTATATTTCAAATAAAGTGATACAACGCGATATTCCTCTAGAACCTATAACGAGTGTTATTCAACGTGTTTGTGTGAAGTACTTCGAAAGAGTGTCAGTGCATCCCAATGTACTCGCTAATCAGCTAAATATGCGACATGATAGTGAAGTGCGTAGACTAAAACGTTTAACACCACCTGATCTGATTACTGGACATATGTAGACTTTAGAATAAGCTTTAGAATATGACTAATTAAATAAGATAATATTTTATACAGAAGATTGCTTAATGAAGTGATTTTCTACAAGCCATGTATATATAATATAGACATAAGAAATACGTATTGCCAATAGGGCAGATTGTGGAGAATAAAACACGAAGAGTAATAAAACAAAAAAAAATAATAAAAAATATACAATAACACCATCTACTCTAAGTCCCGTAAAATTAATTTATAGGCCTAATAGTTAATAATACATTTTGTAGACTATTGGATTAAAGAATAACATTGCGAAAGTAAAATATCTGACATACGCGTTATACTTTATGTGTGGCTTCATAAGAATCTACTATGGTATGATCATAGATAAAAAATATCCGAATTGTGGATCATATTTGTCGAAAATATGAAAAAACTATAAAAAAGGACAATTGAAATTTCCTCGCAAAAAGTATGGTCATGTCAAGTGTCATACACACGTACATCGGTATACAATAAAATGACGTACGCTTGACCAACAAATTTATAATTAGGTGTCAAATGAACGATCAATTATTCACAAGAGAATTACGATATTCCAAACAGATAATTAATAGCCTTTTTTCGTTCGATGTTGTTGGGCATGTATATATTAGCGAAATGCAAGGTTAAAATGGGTTACGTTCAAGTCATTTGCATAGAGATATCATTTTTACTGACACTATATCGCGATGAATAAAAAATTGGAGAAAAAACAACGTACAACATGTTAGCTGCATGAATTTAAACCACCTACGAAACGAATACTATATTTAGACAATTACTGATGAATTAGGCGGAAGAATAGGCGTAAGAACGCTGTAGTTTAATATTGGGAAACAAAATATTGCTCTATTTATAATCAATTAATACGAAAAAAATACTATATATTTAATTTAAGCTAACTAATATTTAGTTTCTTCAAAAATTAAATTAAACAACTAAAGAATCATGTTTAATTTATTTCTAAACCCTTTAAGATGCCATATTAAAGGTATCATAAGAAACAAGCTTCACTCGAATGAATACCAGCTCACTAAAGTATGTTACCAACACGGAGAAATACTTATGTTTTACGAATGAAAGCTGATATTTATATATGGGATATTTCCCGAAATAACTGATACTTATATTGGGTTATATTCCTGCATATTAAGTTTATTTTACTACTTGGTAATATGCATATTATATTTTCTTAATTGGGGTTTATTTATACTTAATTATTTGATTCCAAAAATCAATAAGAAGATAATCAAATAATAATGAAATTTATAATAAAATATATGCTTCCTCATACATTATACTGAAATATTATATTTTAAATCAAAATGTAAAAAATGAAGCTACTTTAATTTTCAATATTTATCATTTCATTCATTCATATTGACAACATTCCAAAATAGAATTTAAACAGATTGGGATCTAAATCAGATAGAAAAATTACAGTATGCGCATGTGACATCGAACAAGACTTATAGACGCCTGTTAAAGTCGACTGGTTTGTGGATATACACACAGGATATAAGGATATACAAAAAAAGTGCTGAGACATCATGATATACATTATATATCATATACATACATCATAAAAATTCATGATTGTATTATATATAGTATATAAGCACATACATTTTTTGTATTAATTATACACTTGAACATATATATTTATATACATAATACAGATCTCTAAATTATAAACAAAATAAATCACCAATCAAGAAGGAAATGTTTTATTTAACTATTTTTACAATTATCCTGTTGCAATCAACACTAGCCGACTGAACAAAACAGTGGTGCTTTTTCAGTGGAATAGAAATAATTGAAGCAGGAAATGGAACATTTTTTGACGCTCAATATTGACATATCTGTATCTACTAGAGAGCATTGATTCGAGTTAGCGAAGTGATAATTTTTATCAAGTAATGGCGCAATGCTTCAATTTCAAGTTAATATAATTAATTAATTTTAATATAATTCCACACTTTTCCCAAAATCAGACGACACTAGTGTAATACGTATGTGCGTCTGTACTTATATCCTAAATAAATGTAGATTCCATTCTGCAATACTTATGGTGAAATGAAAAAATCATCAGTTTTATTTTTAAGAAAAAAAGTTAAAATGATCGAAGTTATAAAAATATTGATAATATATATATATATATATATATATATATATATATATATTTGTAACATGATTGATTATGATGATCAATCAAATTAAAATTGACAGCAAATTTAACATTATCTAAATAAAATTGGAAAAATTGGTGACATATAATTTAATGTACGTTCTTTCCATCATGGGTATTTGTTAATGCGCCCACGATTTCGATTGTATTTTCGGTTATCAACAATTTCGATGAGTTACCATAATTATCAATATCGGTTTAATTATAATCCTCCTCAGACTTGTATATCACTCATGGATTCCTTGTTGTAATAAACATGCATCACCATAAAATCGATGCAGCAATCGCAATGTCGGTTATAATATAGGGTGGGTCCAAAGTCCCGCTCCCATTATGTGATGTTTAGCTCAGTTTCGCTTCAACTTGTTCATTGTGTTGAGTAGCCGTCCGCATTTTATTATGAATAAATATACGCCATGAGAACGAGCAGAAATAGTGACAATATTTATTGAAAGTAATCGTTACTGGATTACGATTACTTTTCACATTTATTTCATGAAAACACAAATGCAACTAATTAAATTGTTAAAAGCTCAAATAATAAAAGCTAAATAAGGAATAAAGTGAAAAGTCCTAATAATTTAAATACATTATTTTTGGTTTATCTAATTAAAATATACATTTTAAACAATTAATATTCTGAGTAGTTGGTTTTTTTTAAATAGCGTAAGTATTCGATAGAAACTTTCCATATCATTGTGTAAGCATAAATAAAATTAAAACTTATACAAATTAAAATTAAATAGAGAAATTTGTACCAGTTGTATATGAAATAATTATGCCAAATTATAGTTAACGGGCACTAAATATTAAAATCTTCTGAAGAAATTTCTAGACAGCAATAGATATTTAATGAATGGATAATTGGACAAAAAGTGTAATAGTATAATTAGTCTGTTATTTGAAACTCTAATCTGAATTGCTTTAACCTACTAATGATTTGTTAGAAATTTTAAACTATCTAAGATCATAATAATTACTTTTTGTTTTTGTCTTTCAGTTACGAATACGCATGACATTTCTTCTAATGGCAGTAAGTTTTGATTTTCCCACGCACATACACACCCTCACGCCCTCACTAATGCCGCACAAGTGTGGTAGGCCGCTCGATGATTTCGTGTCAGATTGGAAAATTGGCAGCCTCAATTTTTCCATCCAGACCCAAATGACACGAAATTATTCGGGAGCTTTCACACCTTTTTTTCCTTTACAAGCTTTTGTATCGCTAATGAACTGTTATGCTTAATATTTTCATTGCTTCTTTTAATGTTACCTCTTTATATCATTTTATAGAATTAATCACCTACTTTTTTGGTCTCCTGCTTTTAATTCGAATGAATTTGGAATTTGTATATAGTTTGAGATTAATTTGCTGTGTAATAACTCTACTGTACTGTACTATTTATAATACTAATTGAAATGCAAAGATAAATATATATATATATATATATATATATATATATATATATATATATATATATATGAAAAATTGTAATACTGACGTTTTTTTGTTTTTACTATTCGATCAAAGCACGCAATCCTGGCTGTTCATTGTGGCATTTTGTAAAGGAAAGAAAAAAGCAACGAGACTTTATTCAATAAACCTCGTGTTCTGTAAATACAAACACGGGCTTTGGACATTTATATATAAGCGAATAAATCAATAGTTTCCGATCGATAAACTATACCCCGATCCAAAAACATTTTTGTGATATACATAACGATGCTTTTTAATATATTTGTCTCTGAATATTAATTGCTAATAAGTAATGTAGGTACTAATAAATTAATAATAACAAAAATAAAAATAATCAACAACAGATAAAAACCAATTTGATGGTGTGATGCCAAAAGATCATTGCTATACCCTAAGACTAAGCAAAATAATTTAAAATTATATTAACCAAGAAGTATGATTAAAAAATACGTTCTTTTCTAGTTTTCTTGTTGATGTATGTAATATATTGTTATCAAACATAGAAAACTCCTCATTTATAAACTATCAAAAATAGAACAACATCATAATGGTAATCCCATTTGTATGGCTTTTAGCATTATTTTATGATAGTTTACATATATAGGTGATTTAAATATAATACATTATCTTTTAATAGGCCTATCAAGCCTATTAATCAGATTCAGTAAATTATAATACGTTAATAATAAAAGCTATTCGAAATATATTATTACAGCTTATGCTTATTATTGTTTATTGATTACTCCAGATTGTTATTATATTTTAAAGTCTCATTTTGACCAACTAGTGTTTATCTGGACTTCGTAACATTATAGTATGATATTATTCATCTGTTGGATAATCTTAGTGTTAGGTATCTGTTGCATATAGTGTTATAAAAGTTTTATTAAAAGGATATCTAACAAATAATGTTTCTTTTTATAACAATTGTTTGAACTATTTCTTTACAAATAGTAAAACATAATATTAACATATTATGTTAATTATTATTTTATTAATTAATTTTATTAATATTATGTTAATTTATTATTTAATAGAATCTTTGTACTACATAGTATTCTATATAGTACATGTATAACAAGTTCCTTAAGGAACTTTATTGTTTATTTAAAAATATTACAATTTATTTTCTATTGTTAAGTGACGTTATTAACAATAATATAGAGGAAATATAGAACAATTAGTTTGGCTAATATATTTGCAATTCCAACTTGCTTGTTCCGAGTTGCTAAATATGATATAAACCTGACTCTCTCAAACATACAAATAACCATTGCAATATTTATTAGTTTTTCCCACCAATACGATTTTTAAAAAAAAATCTAATACAAAAATTGATTTTCCCTATATTTGTTTTGAAATATTCGAAAATAATCCGATGGATTGACTTGAAATTTTCATCTAATAATATGTCTTAACACAAGAGTGTTTCCATTTACTTTTAATTACAATAACCAGAAGATATAAGCGTCTTGCGAAGCTAAGTTAAAACATTTTGAAAAAATAGAATTTAGAAAAAACAGAATAACATAGAATGAATAAAAACCAACTATGAGGAAATATTTTCAGCGCAAATAGTGTTCTTTATGTATATATGTAATTATAAAATGACATATTTTGTTCTCAGGGATAATTTTCATCAAGGTAGACAGTGCTCGACATCTGCTACAAATATTTTATTGAAATAATGTAGCAAAAATTAATTTTGTTTGATTAAAAATTTCTGCTTATATGTAGCAAATATATCATGTTAATTTTGTATTTGCTAGTGATTTTAATAACAGGAGATTTACATTAGATTTCTTAAGGAACGTAATTGTTTATTTAAAATTATTAATATTTATTGACCGTTGTTATAAGTTAGGTTTTTAACTATAATGTAGTAGAAATATATAACTGATTTCATTAATATAATTACAATTCCAACTGAGTTTTGCTAAATATGTCATGCATGCAAATAAAAATTCGTCAGTTTCAGTCAGTTTTTTAATATAATAAATATAAATATATTTTACTATTTAAGATATAAGAACAGAAAATTAGACACCAAAATATTTTAGCCATGATTTTTAAACTAAACTTTACAATTTAACATATTACATACGAGGACTTCAGTGCTATTTAGAACTTAGGCTGTGCCTATGGATTAATTAAAACCGATATGTCTTTCTTTGTTGGTACTTAAATGGTTCATTTGATTCTTTAATTGAACATTTATTAGTTCGAACCGTAATAGTCTATTTATGAATTAAAAGTCTTAGTTTTGTATTTAAATCCTTCATTCAGTTCTTGGTATAGTTATGACTTCGTATATTATTGTTTTAAGTTTCCAAGCAGTACTTTCTACGCATTCTTCTAAATATAATTTTAGCTTTGTCTATTGAATAGATTATTTTCTCAAGGCCCAACGAAACATTTGCAATAAAGGTTAAAGACTCATAAACAGAGTTGGCTTTGGCCAATTTTTTTATTGAACAACGTCTCATGGCCAACTTTGAGCGAAATTACCGGTGCCGAAACGGTTGCGGTGGTCAATTTTCTGTCGTTCGTCCACGTCGACCCGACTCGAAAATTACGGCAATGACATCATCACGTTATATCCCCCGTGTGACGACGACGACGCCGCCCTACCCGTCGGCCGAAGAGCTGCCAGTGTGCAGCAGCACCGGTAACTTGAAGCAACTGAATAGGAGCTTATTTAAATGAATTATCCGTTGTCGGGCCCGTAAGAAAAAAGTGTTAACTCATCTTCGGCGTGTAACTCATGTCACCACCTCCACTCTAAGCGCATGCATGGGGATCTGTGCGCCGGCAAAAACCGCCGGATCACTCTCTCGGTCTGTCGACGTTTAAGTGCCTTCATGTCGTCGTAGATACGGGAGAAATATTTGAATAACGTTTAATTAGAGTGGATTAACAATGAGGAATGGTCTTTATTGTGGTTACAGTCTGTCCAGATGCTGACGACTGAACCGTTTGTATTCGGAGGAAGATGCCGCCGACAATCAGTGGCGTAGATGATTTCGATGACAAAACCCACAAATATTTCTTATATTCATCCGTTATTTATATTAGGTATAAATTTTGTTTTTCCTAAATTTGTTTGTTAATGTTAATATTAATTTAATTGTTATACTCAACATATTTTATATCTACCCACCTTTCAAGAGGCAAACAAAAATTCAAAATATTTTGGAACACTCCAAGAACAGACTGAATGATTATAGGAGACGAAAGAGATCGATCATTGTCACAAAATTTAACTTATATGAATCATACCCTTAACTCTCAATAATTGTCATTTGTTTTTGTATCCTGAACGTTTGCAATTCGTTGTTCACGTTAATTTTAACTATGCCAACAATTTTCACAATTTTTTGTCATATATTTTACTTTAATGTGTCACAAAAACATATTTATATCCATAAACATTGGTGTTTGTCTTCGTCCCTTGTATGGATTGTCGTGTTATAAGCGCAAAACTACAATTATATCGCGATATCACGATAGTATCATTGAAAACGAAAGAAAAATAGACAAAATGCTTTGCTACCTCCCGAAAACAACTTTGATACAGCTATAAGGAGTAAACAGTGAATACCATTTAAGCCGTCAGTTAGCTTCTCAAACAATTCTCTACATCTTTTTACACTGAAGCCAGTATTACAATACATGATGTTGGCGCTAAATCTTGAATATGTGTATGTATGTCATGCATTTGGCAGATGTCTAACAAATTGAGAAATCGCATCAGCTTTTGATGAATTTTATGGTACAGAAAACAAAATATATGTATTATTCTAATTAGTAAAAAAGACGTCAGCAGATGAAACTTGTTAAATAGTTATTTCTGTCGATAAAATTTAATATATGGAATAATACTTATATAGTTCAAAGAGGTGTAAGGTCCGATTTCAACACTTAGTATAGTATTAATTTTTCACATTGGTGTTCATTTTTTTCTGCATTAACATTGTTTAATACAAAATACTGCGGTTATATGTTATTATGTAACTAGCATGCACGTTGCATGATCTTAACCTTATATCTTATATATATTATTGGGGAAAACATTACTACAATATAATAGTATTATTTTCACAATTCAGATTCGGATACTGCCAGCGTAATGTACAAATCTTCTTTATCGTTCAGTGCTCTCTCTCTCTCTCTCTCTCTCTCTCTCTCTCTCTATATATATATATATATATATATATATATATATATATATATATATATATATATATATCACACCATACTGTGTTTTGAAATAATTCTTTATATCAAATATGAATGGCCTTCATTTTAAATATTATATTCTTTTTTAATTTTTAATATTCTCTGTAGATCTTTATATTTGTCTCAACAGGCCTCTTGTTTGGAATAGTATTGTATTTCAACTTGTATTATATTATTATTATTAACTTGTATGTCAACTATGAAATAATGTTATATTCATATACATTTTGTATGAATATTCAAAAATATAGAATTGTTCAACTTGGAATAATATTAAAGATAAGTATACCAGTATGTATTTTTCAATAAATATTTATAATAGCCACATATATTCTTTGGAGTCATAGAAACACAAAGCAAATAAAAAAGTGAACGGTTACTTTATTCATCATTTTAATGAAATGTTGCTCTTTCATCCATTTTCTTCTCTCTCTTCTATGCCATGGTGATCTAACTTCCTCTTTGACTTTTTTATTATTATGGAAATATATCTATCCTTATACGTAGATCTCATCTCTCTATGTGAATCTGTCGCTCATCTGTCAATCAATCAGCGCTATTGATATTGCTCCTTGGGTATTTTGCAGGTCTTTCTGTTATCTTTGGCTATGATGACTTATTTTACAGATTTATCATTCATATACTGAGGTGTTAATGCTTTGGGGATTGTTAAATATATTCCTTAGTGCTTTCTTTTTATTGCAAGTATTATATCAAAGTCAGCAGTTTTTTCTAAACTTGCAGAATGATTTTTAATCTATTATTAGTTATTAAGTTATTTCGATGTATAACTTCTTCGTGATAACAAGTCCCCGACCTGACATATAGATGGCGCTAGTAGAATTAAACCTATAGGTTTTTTAGTTAGCCCTAACCCTCAAAAGATGCGTGTATAAATTTGACAGCTGTCGGATCATTAATTTGTGAATTATAGCACTTTGAGTGAAACAACTTTTGTTATTGTGAAAAAAATTGCTAAAAAGTTATTATGCGTGTTGATAAAATATTGTTTTTTGAAGGAAAAAAATACAGTTGAAGCAAAAACTTGCCTTGATACCGAGATTCTAAACACTGCCCCAAGAAAATCAACCATCAAGGATTGGTATGCTAAGTTTAGACTTGGCGAAATGAGCACCGAAGACGGTGAACGCAGTGGACGAAAAAACCGACGAAAACATTTTAAAAATCCACAAAATGATTTAAAACGACCGTAAATTGAAACTGAATGAAATAGCAGACACTCTAAAGATATCAACTGAACGTGTACATCATATCATTCACGAATATTTGGGTATGAGAAAGTTCTGTGCAAAGTAGGTGCCGCGCGAGCTCACTTTTGACCAAAAACAATAACGAGTTTATGATTTGGAGCAGAGTTTGAAGATGATCAGGCGTAATAAACCCAATTTTTGCATCAATATGTGACAATGGACGAAACATGGCTGCATCATTTCACTCCCAAGTCCAATCGACGCAACAGTTAGAAAAAACATGGAATCATTTTCAGTGACTACTTTGAAAAAGGAAGGACAATCAACAGCGACTATTACATAGTGTTATTGGACCGTTCGAAGGACGAAATCACCTAAAAACGGCGTCATTTGAAGAAACAGAAAGTGCTACTTCACCAAGACAATGCACTGTGTCACAAGTTAGTGAGAACGATGACAAAAATCTATGAACTGGGCTTCGAATTGCTTCCTCATCCACCGTATTCTTCAGATCTGGCCCCCAGAGTACTTTCTGTTCTCAGATCTCAAAAGAATGCTCGCAGGGAAGACATTTTGGTTAAAAAAATGTGTTTTACTCTGGCAGGCCGGGGACTTGTCAATTGACCTGTTACTTTACTTAACTTCATAACTAAAACATTTAAAGATACATTCCGAAGGGTTCTTCTCTTCCTACTCGCCTCCAAGTCCTAATTTAATGCAAATATTTTTTTAATTATTTGAATTAAACTGTAAAGTCTTGCAGCTCTATATACATTATTTAAATTATTTTTAATTTCCAATAAAATTCTCATGGTTAATCTAAGTTTTTTTTTTATCTAAATTCAGCTCGCCAATTTAAGTAAAATATAAAAATTATACGTTCTCGGGTACGTTAGTGAATTTGACATAATCAAAAGGTCTAAACAAACAATTTCGGGTCGGCGAAAACACAAAAGACCATTCGGTACCGTGAAACGTGAACGTTCACGATGACACTGCGCATCGTGTTGCCGAACAATCGTACCGAAAACCAAAACCACCGGTACCACAAGGTCGTGTTTGGTGTGGTCTTCAGTGCGACGATGACGGAGGCCCGATGATCATGATGATGATGACCCAGGGGTCCGCTTTTTTGTTTTCTTCTTTGTTCGGGAAAGAGTTTTTTGGCTACGTCCGCCGAAACCAGGTAACACTTGGTTAGCATGGCGTCGGCTTGAGGGTTGACGGGCGTATCTGGTTGCTGACTGGGTGAGGGTGGGATTCAACTAACGGAGTTAATTGAAATTGGCTCGGTCTCTTTGTGTTGTATATTTAATTAATAATCGAAATTGCTTCATCATATACTTGGTATTCGTTATTTATATTCTTCGTTTTAACACCTGTATATTTTTTAGAAATTATATCTCACATTAGATATGCTTCGTATAATGTACAAGTTAATACTTAATTTACTTTTTCGTACTTAATTTACAAAGAACGTCACGTACATTACACGTTACACGTCATACGTACCTCAAGTGGCAACCAAGGCGAGTATGGGATTGAAATACATCACTTTGTATTTTTCAAATAAGAATAAAATTAAACTACTTCAGCTAAAGTTAAGAACGCACTTAAAAGTTCGTGTGGTTTGGTTCGTTTTGATCTGATTCAATAATTTCATGCGTCTTATATAGTAGCACTATTACTTCAACGATGCTGTGATCTAGCAGCCTTATTTCATGTTATAGAGCAAAATCTTCAACCACTTCTTAAATCCACTTGATTTCGAGGTCATCGTGTAGCCCTTCGTTGGTTGCTTAGACATAAGCATTAGTAATTAGTCGTAAACTTTGTTTGGGCTGCTTTGGATTACTATTTGATTATATATGTTAGTGCAACCCCATATTTGCCATCCAATCTCATTGATTCTAGGTCAAGTTGAGCGTATATTGCAATTAACCAGTACAGTTGCTTGACTTTGAGTCTAATCTGCTCTATATTTTTTGTCTAACATGATGTGATATTCCGAGGTATTTATCTAATTCTGCTTGAGGAATCGGGCATCCATCAAGTGATATAATTAGATTTTTGTCATTTCGCCGCAACGCAAAATTAACACGGACAGATTTAGAGCTATTAAGATCTATTTTTCAGTCTCTAGTCCATTTGTAGATCTTGTCTTGTCTTTGTAATCTTGACTGGTACTAGAACTTTTACATCAGTATATAATAATTGTTTCTAAACTATAATTATATATGAACAGTTGCTTATGAAGTTGCTTTATGAAATCTTTCGGTCATTAATTTTAGAGAGTTGAATAATGCTTCAAATATTTGAATTTAGTAACGGGAGGGTTATCTTTTATATTTCGGAATTGTTAAATATAATATTAATATACCATTACATACAGTTCATAGACAAAATAGATTAACGCCATGCAATATAATTAATCTTGTTTGTATGTTTGTCACACTGTTTCCGTGCAAATAATGTCTTGTAGATTATATTTCGGTAAATTGTTCTGCGATGGTTAAAACAATCGGTGAGAGCTGTGATCTCTCCTACTTTAAAAGTGGGTAAAACGTTGGTATTCGTTTAACGATGCAGCGTAACGGTAATCACAGCATATCCTGATTGATTGACAAAGAGAAATAGTGAGCAAAACCTGTATTTAACTGACAGAGGCCAACCAGGATTATGGCGAGACAATATAAAATTACTGCAGAAAAAGAGAAAGCAGAACTCAACACTCACTTGTCTAATATTGTTTCAACAAAAATAATATAGTGGGAGCTCCACGAAGAAAATATTCTTGATACGACTGCACTGTGAAAGATGTAAGAAAGTAAAATGAAGCCTGGACATTTGATGATTGAAAGAATGTATTTACATTGATATTTCCTACAAATCGCTAGGTTTATGTAGTCAGAACTCCAGAAGAAACAACTGGAACTGCGAGTGGCTCCTTTATGTCTTTTATATCAATATCGTGGCATTCAACTAAAATGGCTCAGTCTTGGTTTGAAAAGCATTAGAATATAATCAAACATCTTCCCCGTCTAGCACAACCGCCATGCCTTAACATAATTGAACCGTCGTGAAGGGTTAAATTTATATCTTCAACATCGTCGAAGCAATTGGCCAATGTTTTGGTGGAAACTATTCAGACACTCTACAAATATGTTTACTGAATATATTTCGTGAAGAATTTCAGCGGCTTTAGTAGCTATTGTGTATATGTGAGGTGTGCATATTATTTTGCTCATCCCCTGTATGTATCGATGTACCGAATTGAATATTGATCACGAAACACTGGTGTTTAATATTTTCGCGGTCTCAGTACTGACTGTCCCTCCTCTGTATAATGTTCTTGCACGGCAATTAGACTTCATATTTTAATTAAATGCAGTTCTCTTGTTTACCGCTTTCCCTTATTGAATTTAATTCCTAGGTCTCAAGATATGGCGATATGATATATTCAGGTTTTTGTTATATAATCAGTGCATTGCTATTTTGACGCACTATACAGAGTTACGTAATCTGTATAGTAAATATTTTATATTTTCCTGTTTCCTAATTCTCGCCCAAAGTAAAATTGAGAAAACTGATTAAAGAATATTTTATTTAACTTCCTTTTTATATGACTTTATTGTATTCTTACGTGTGTTCAAGTCATCGTGCAGTTCTTCGTTGATTACATAGCGATAGGCACTGGTAACTAATCGAAAAAGTTTGTTTTGACAGCGTTGGATGACTAGTTGATTTGAATTTTTAGTGCAACCCCAAATTTGCGCCCCATTGGTCCAGATTGACTTATAATTGACTGGTAAATCAATCTCTTTGATTTTAGATCAAGTTAAGAGTATCTTCTGGCTAACCAGTATAGTTGTTTTATTTTGGTTCTAATGTGTTTTGCTTTTTGTCTAACATGATGCTATATACAAAATGAATTAAATTATTTTATAGGAGTACTTGATGGAAGATTTTTAAAATCTATCCGATTTTATAATATTTTAAAACTGAAAGACGTATTGGCGAGGCATAAAGGATCGACTGCAGCAACGTACAAGAAATTTCACTAAAAGACCATTAGCACTTTTGCTTTTGGGCTTCTATTCTGCCGGTTCGGCGGCGTGAGTCACCCAAGTTGAAAGGCGCTTTTCGCTGGGTCCTCGAAAAACCTTTTCGGCAACTTCGGAAAACGACAGGGACGCGGCATCATTTTTCATTCGTGCCTACGCGCCAAGTCTTTTGCCCTGTCAGCTGGACGGGGTCGCATATATACATATTATATCCGATATTCCACTCTTTAAAACACCTTTTGACAGCTGCGATGCGATGAGATGGCTATCGGCCATGTTCTGCAGCCTTTTTTTCTCCACGACACTCTCGATCGTGTTTCCTTTACGTTAATCATACTGACAATAATTTCGTCTCTGGTTGCATAATTATTCAGAATCTGGTAAAGTTCAAGGTACCTGCTTAAATAAAAAGGCTTACTGTCTATATGTACATATTTTCGCATTGTTCTATCATTGGTGATAGAATATAACATTAAATTAATGAATTAAGATAATATTATTTATGTGAATGTTAAGCAGACATGGATCGAAGAAAAGAAAAATTATTATAACTGTTCTTAATGTTTTGGAAATGCAAAAGTAAGGTGAGTACGGGATTAGTACAACAGTATATAGTTCTGAAATTAAAATAAAACTAAATTACTCGAGCTTAAGTTAATAATACACTTATACGCTATAAAAATGCATGTGATTTAGTTCGCTTCAATTTTATGACTTCCTGCGTGTTATTCAGTTATTTACAATTTTATGATTTACAAAGCTTATTTCATGTTTCGCTTGTGCATTGTGCAGACCTTCGTTGATTACATAGCGATAAGCATTCCTAATTAATCGTAAAACTTTGTTTTAACTGCGTTGGTTTATTAGATGGTTTGATGTTTTAGTGCAATCCCATATTTGCACTCCGTTAATTCAACTTGGCTTAATGATTAGACTGATAAACCAATATTTTTTATTATATGTCAAGTTGAGAGTATATTCCGAGTAGCCAGTACAGTTGTTTGACTTTGAGTCTAATCTGCCCTGCTTTTGGTGTAACATGATGCTTCTAGTTTTGTCTACCATCAAGATGGATGCCGAGCTATTTAGCTGATGTTGCTTGAAAAATCCAGCATCCGTCAAGTGATATAATTGTTTTTGTCTTTGATATAGTAGTTTTTTATTATTTCACCGCAACGCAAAATTAATATGGACAAATTTGGAGCTATGATATCTGTGTCGTCCGTAAATATTGCAAGTACTGTTTCTTTGTCGCTGAGTTCATTCAGTAACATTAGTTAATTATATCAATAATTATTTTAATAATTGATCAAAATTGAATTGTCGAACATTCGATATATTATTGAAATTTTTCATATTAATTCATTTAGTCAATTGAAAAAATTAATATTATATATTATTATATTTCTAGGAAGTTCTATTGAAACAATAAATATTAATATGTTTTGCTAATATGGCAATGTGTTAGTATTAGATATTATGTTTTATCTTTATATTAGATATTGGTTGTAACTATAGCGTGAATACTTCTGCATATAAGTCGCAATATTATTTTATGATCTTTGATGTTGAGCTCTAATAAGCCCTTTCCAAATATTTAATGTTGTTTAAACTTAATGATAATTGGTCAAATTTCTAGACTTCAGTATACTTCCTAAAAATCCTGGAATATTAATAAGTTTCAAGAGCAAATGGCCGAACATTATCCAATATTGATGCCAAATATCAAATAAAGCTACTACCATACGTAACTTGCATAGTATTTGCATACATTTCTGTATCGCACTGGAAAATATATCATCACCGGTCATCTTTAAATTGGCTATTTTGTGATTTGGAAGAAGTCTACTAGCTATATTAGATTTCCTAGATCTATATGAATTTCCCTCGTTCTTCTTCTTCTTAGTATTGCGCTAATAAAATTTCGTGGGTAAACTTTAATGGTTGATGGCGATCCTTATTTCGAGTCACGCATTGTTTATGATCATATCCAGGTCACGGACTAGATCCTTCTGACTTTCCTTATCCTTTAGCCAAGCCAGAGACCGTCGATATTGGCGTTTACAATATGTGCATAAAAATAATTGATACGCACTGCTGGACTAAATATATTTCTCAAATAATGTAAAATAAAAGAGCTGCATGTAAATTGCTAATTTTCTAATGCTATTTTAGATACCTAAGAAAATCCTAAAGGATATTTACATATGTAGAATCCTTCAATTCCTTAAAAAATTATGAAAAATAAAAATTAAAAACTTATCGAGTGAAACTTGAATAAAATATTTCATGCGATTTTTCTTACAAAATACTATTACTAGTCAAATAATCTACAATGTATCATTATTTTATTAATTTATTTATTATTTAATCATGATTGCAATACAATTTTTTCCGAATTTATTGAAATAATAATTTGATATTAAATATTAAACAACTCTCGATTTCCACAAGATTAAACGGTTTTGGTTAATCTGTTGATTTAGTTTATTATGATCATGAATCTCTTGATTCTCCTAATAAGAGAAATCTTAAGTTCTCAGTATATAAAATTATTCTTGCCTTTTATGATACAGAACTTTTTACGAAATAATTACTACGTTTACATTGTGCTTGTAACTGGATTCCGTAGATCTTAACTGGGAGGTACATCAGCTACTTGTAGTTGTGTATAAATAAAAGTATGACCTAATGCTTGAGATTTTGAGTTCTTTCATATTCCTTTTGATAACCAAGCGTTCGCTTCTACAAGATTCTTCAGGAAATACCTAACAGCAACCGCTGCAGTGTCATTGAAATGTTACCATAGTGATATCTTAATTTTTGTTACTTATATGGTATAATATATGTACAGAAATGTTACCCATTCTCTACCTTGCGGTGATCCCGCCTTACTTTATTTTATTATTCTAGTTGAAATGTACGATTTATAACATAAAAATTAAATAATAATTTTAATTTACCACTTCTAAAAAACGTATTATTTCACCCTCGGATTTCGTGTTTCTGTTACGATTTGTTAAGTTATTTTCTGACAGACGAACTCGTGACTATTCACGCCGCACATCCATTTATTTCGCAACGCAATTATACCAGCAGATAAGGCCTTATACCAGCCGATCGACAAGATAATGAGCCTAACGTTAATTAATAACGCCAACCGCATCAGTTTCATGACGAAAAACGCCATAACCTCCGGAATTTTTTCATGGACTGGCGGTGTTATGAAAATTATAATCAGGCATCACGCTGGGAAACCTATCAAGGTGAAACGCCACAAGATATATGAACGGCTCCCCCCCCTCCTCGCCACAGGAAAAACTACAATTTTCCTGCCGTTGCAACGTAGGAACTAGAAAAAATGGCGTATCTATTACCGGCACCGAACCAATTACACCATGTTACATAGATATTATTTAAATTTATGATAACTAATTTTCGTGTGATAATTAATCATTTTTTTCTTCGCTGTTTAGCATTTTTTCTCCGTGTTCGAGTTGAACCGTATAAGAATAATGATCGTTATTTGCGAAATGTATTCGTTTTAATTATTAAAACAACAGTGTTTACCTCTGTATAGTTGAGTTGTTTTTAGCTCCGACGAAAATTTTAATTTTTCTTACTCGTTCGACGTGGGGCTGATGTTGTTGACCATGTCGCGTTTCGTATAACTTAATAATTAATATATGACCTTTTAACCCAGTAGTTTCTTTTTTTTTTGGAATTTACGAATCCATTAAAACTTACATGTGTTACTGAGCGACATATGTACCGCAGTTACAGTTTAAGTCTTGCATAGCGATCTTCACTTTTTTTCGTAAAAACTAGATGTAGAAAAAATATGTAAAATTAGATAAATGTAGATGATGCCAGTGGGGAACAAGGTAAAAGAACGGAAAAGGTTAGGACAAATAGGGATAAAAGCGTTGAAACAAAACCAGAGGAATTATATCTGATATGTCAACAAAGATGATGCATATTACCATTGCTTTAGGACATTTGACTAAAAGCAACAAAGTTAATGAGATTAGAGAAAAAGCTACGAAAGAAGCTATATGAAAAAAAAAGGAAGGAAAGGAGATAAACTAAAATAAGCACCTAATATTCTTTATATTTTAGTGCATTAATATAATTTAAATAAAGTAAAATAATAATAAAAAAACTGGCTTTGAATTTTTAAATATAAAAAAACTGATATAACATATTGTTTAAGCACTCAAAAATAAATAAGATTTAGATAATCAGCCATTAGCTTAAAATTTTTGGAGACATTTCGTTGCTGAATAATTTTGATGTGCACATAAGACATGACACGAGTGACAATTTTGAATTAGATCTGTAGTAGTAAATCTATAGTGACATCCAATATAACATATCGATGCTATAGATTTATTTATATCACTTCCAAATGGCAGTTCTAAACAAAGCTATAAATTGCAGATACATTTTTGTTTTTAAGTTTTAAAGTTTGTCCATTTTAAGGCAAAGTTTTTATATAAAATGTGAATATACTACGTTCTAGTATCTTTAAAATGCTGATCGGTTATTTCAAGTTTACTTTTTCGGTTTTCTAAACAATTCAGTGAACTTTTTTTCAAGTATTGTGGAACAACTGACAGTTTTGAGAATATTCAACATCATACAACTGCATTTACATCCACCTATTTTCTAAATAGTATCAAAAATAATTTTTAATAATTTAGTAACTAATCAACAGTACTTTTCCCCATTAAAGAACAATGTTCAATTAAAATGTGAATTTATTGTCATGCATTGATTAGACAATAAAATAGTTCTTTTACTAAAAATATTGTAACTTCTATATTAACTGTTGGAATGACATAATATTTCAACAATTGTTCTTTGAAGGCTGGTATTGCAGAAAAAAAATAAGAAATTATATATGTTTGTCAATACTGATTAAAATTTCACAAAAAAATACATAATCTACAAATATCGTCACTAGAATTGAATTGTGAAATATATTCTTAGAATATGCCAATGTTCTAGATCTCGTTCTAGGTCTATATCTAAGACTAACTCTTATTTATCAGATGTTTTAACATGGAAGATATTTTATGTTGCTTACTTTTTACTTTATAACTTTATTTTATTTTACAAGTAGCTTTAATGAAATTGAATAAAAACAAATGAATTTGTAATAAAGAATTGTACAAAATTTAGTTAAGTTACCTCTTCAGTTTTTCAAGAATTCTACTTACAAGATAGAAAATCAAAAATGGTGTTTGATAAAACATCCTTTACAAAATACCTATTTTTTCAAGTTTCTATATTAGACGAATTTTGTATGACGAATAGAACATTGATAAGATATTTACTAATTCTATCTACTTTAGTAGAAATAATAAGAATTGATTGGTTTTTTTTTTGGTTAAGACAATAAATTAATTAAATATATGCTTTAATGTTAAACATAAAGATAAACATTATCATTAGACAATCATTCTATAATTTAAAAAATCATTAGAATGCCTATGTCGAAAATAATGCTATGCCTTAGGTCACTCTGCCATTTTGTTAATAGAAACCAAGAAGCATACAAGAAAAATGGTTTAAATTTTTTTTTCTAAAACTGACCATTTTATTTCAGCAAATGGTACCTTTACCCCGGGAATGGAACCGAAACGCCAAAGAACGGCCTATACACGCCACCAGATCCTCGAGCTAGAAAAGGAATTCCATTTCAACCGCTACCTGACTAGAAGGCGAAGAATAGAGATCGCCCACACTTTGGTTCTCAGCGAGCGGCAAATAAAGATCTGGTTCCAAAACAGGTAAGACTACGTATTCTTCGCCATTTTTCTCATAATTATAATGTTGCATAACTATCATTCCTAACGAATTCACCAATAAGTAACTATTAAAAACATTAAAATTTTATTCATTATGGTATCTGGAACTAAGCAACAAATTGAAAGATATATTTGTGTTAGTTATATAAGCAATTAACATTAAAACTATCTCATTTCTATATTTATTTCTACATTTTTACATATGTTTGATTCGTTTTTGAAGGAAACATTCGTATTTCCAAATATGCCGCAATATAAAAAAAACAATTCAGATATTGTTTTTATACGCCGATTAAGTTAATAACCAAAAATTATGAAACGTAAAGACATATAATATAATTAGTTGTAACGTATCAACAACTAGTATAATCCCGAAATACTCTGGATTCTCGTCAGAGTGAATAAATCTCTAGTCTTTGACAATCCCGGAATATAAAAAACAATCCTACTATGAGAAAATGTTTCAGTTTTGAGTAAAATTATATAATTTCGAAAAAGCCAAATAATATCTTGTTAAAGCAAATGAAAGTTCTGCATGAGCTTGTGGTATCTATTTCATTTTTGATCCGTCAGATTTACTGATAATATAGCGAAAAATCTGATTAATTCCTGATAGATGTCAGTCGGAAATATTACAACATTCTTGTTTTATTATAGACGCATGAAATGGAAAAAGGACAACAAACTACCGAACACGAAGAACGTTCGCAGGAAAACGAATCCCGCCGGAGTGACGACGACGGCGCCGGGGGCGGCGACCGCCGCTAACGGCAAGGCGTCAGGAAAGGGCCGGGGGGCGTCGAAGGCGCAGAACGGCGCTGCTCAACAGCAGCAGGGCAACAACAACGACAAGAGGAAGAACAACGGTTCGAGGTGAGTAAGCGATAATAATACGACGATCTCTTTAATCCTGCTGTCGTTTCTCCTGACGACCCGCTGACGTAGTTCAGTTTTTCAATATACACAGGTTCGAATTTTAATTCCGGTAATATAGTTATAGGGACACAAAATTAATTAGAGATATATTTGTAAATTCAATATCTTATTTTGTTTTAAAATTATTATCCTTTAGTCGACACCATTTTAATGAAAATACTTAAAACTCTCAGGGAAGCTGAGAATATCTAGTCTACTCACAAATACCACACAAATATCTACTCACAAATACTGTCTCTCTTAAAAGTCAAAAGACTCTTAAAAGGCTCTTAAGAGACTGCTTTGAAAAGATAAAATATGACTATATAATTTTTTCCTGTACAATTTTTCATAAAATTGAGTTTTGTATTTTATCTCAGTATAAAAAATGATGAAAAAATCATGAAGAAAAATAAATTCGTATTAAATATGATATGCAGTTACACGGTTGCGTGCGAGCTATTAAAAATAAATAAGAGAATGTTAAAAGATATTGTTTTGAATTGTTTTCGAAATTGAAAACAAATAAAAGGTTCAAAAGTACTACGGAATTGTCATTTTGACGCTGTAAGAGAACAAAATAATAAACTCAGTTCTTAAATATTACTAGCTATTAAAGTTCGTTCAAGGTTTTTTAAAAAGTTTGGACTATGTTAATGAATTTTTATCGTTAAGTGAAAACACTTTTCTTTTCTGAGAAAAAAAAGGTTTATATAAAGGCGGTGAAATAAAGTATATATTTTTAATATTATATTTTAGATGTCAATACCTGAGAAAAATATTTATTCAAAACAAATAACCTATAAATTTCCGTAAAATGTAATAATATAGTTACTAGCTTGCTTACGTCTTATTAAAAATTAAATAAAATTTATTAAAAGAGTTTGTTCTAAATAAAAAGGAAGTTTCTAACAAAATAAAATAAATTTAATTTGTTGAATAGTTTGTTGAACTAGTAAATAGTTATTATAGTTACTACATTTTTGTTACACGTTTGGCATATTTTAATGAATTTTTATTCCCGATTAAAATTTACAGCAAAAAAACAATAATAAAATTAAAAATGTTTTCAATCTAGAAGACAAACATACCTGAAAAACCTGTATATAAAAGCACTTAAAAAAAGTATATATGATTTCAAGATCGAGTTTGTTCGACATATTTAGCTACCCTATACACTGTAGGATCGTTGAAATAATAATTATAGGAAATATATTTTGAGGAATTAAAAAGAAATAAAATCTTAAAAATAACTCATTGTATATCCGTTTTATGTTTGTTCCTGAAAATTAAAGTTTAATTTTTATGAAGTTACTGAATACTTTTTATAAAATGTTAAAATTAAATTTTATGGCATTTAAACGATAAAGATTCTGAAAGAGTAAATAATTGATTACATTTAATAATAATAAAAATAATACAAATAAAATATACCTATAGTTTAATTCTACAAACAATATTTAAGAACCTGAAATTTAATGAGGCCAAATTACATACCAGTTTTATCTTCCATTAGTTGTTACCTTCTTTCTTAACCATGCACTGGTACAAAACCAAAAAACTGAATTATTAGGTGTCTCTTAAGATTTATAAATTATAGACTAATTATCACGGTCACACGAAACGATATAATACCCTGCAAAAAATATAGTCAGGTAGTTAAAAAAGAAACAGAAAGATATATAAGGTTATTAAATGCCAACAGAAACATTATATATTAAAAGATGAAAAATATTTTTTATAGAGATCCTAATAAAATAAAAATAAATTAATAAGAGAAAATATAGACCGATTTATGCAATCATAAATAAAACGTTACGAGCCTTACATTTTGATGGTTTAATAAGTAACAATTCTTGTCTATTTTTGAAAATGTTCTTTTTTAAACGAATTATTTGATTAGTTTCTTTTATTTTAAAGTATTTCTCCAGGCACTATCAATACTTCTTCTCATACTTCATTGACTGCTAGAGTGACATAACTCCTCTCAATAAAAGAGTAGATTTCATTCAAGTTTATTTTACTTTTTTTATTTGCACATTTTATATTTTGATTTTACTATAGACTCTGTCATTAATTTTACGCTGTTATTTTTTTGAAAAATTTTATTTTCTTCTTGATTCAATCATCTATTTCTCTGAAAAGCGGGTAGCATATAAAAAAGTTTTAACGTCTTAATATTTATATTTATACAGTCTTGCATGAAGAATCTCCAAAAGTGTTGTGGAGGGACCCAAAACCACAATATTAAACAAAAAATAAATTCGATGTGAACAACTGACAACGAAAACTATGTACTTTGTTCCAATATTTAAACAAAAACTTTACAGCTGACTTAGCTTATCGTGTGCCTATACAAGAATATATTTCTTTGACTTCAAAATTGTGACAGAACAACATTGTAAAACAAAGAATGTATTTGCAAATTAAGGAAATCTATAGATAATTTTACAGCATCCCTACACCCCCTGAATTTGATAATTTTAGCCCCAATTAAATTAATAAGCGGATGTTTTAATTAAAAATAATATAATTGCCGAAATATTCACATAAGATTAAGAAATATGTTTATTTATAATTGTCTTATTATTATCATTAATAGCTGTTCGGACATATCTAAATTAAGCTTCTTTTGTTCCAGAGATCCTATCGATGGTGTGGGCGATAACATGCTGGACATGTCCCTGACAAGTCCCCATCAACTCCCCACCACCATCTCCGGCCATTCTCACGCTCACCCTATGGGTCCCTCATCCCTTCACCATACCAACCCCATGCTGGACCATACGATGGGTCACATGGGCAACGCAATGGGGGCGTCGCTCGCTCCCTCTCCAGGCTGTGGCGGTATACCGAGCGGTGGTCCACAGCCAGTGATTAAGTCCGACTACGGACTCACCGCCCTCTAATGGTAGACAGTTAGATATTCTTATAAAATATGTAAAGTTTTAGGGAACGGTATGATGTTTTTTTATATATATACATATAAATTATCACTGTGGTGGCTAGTGGAGTTGCATGAGGATGGAATTTTTTCTGTTGTTTCGGGAAATTGTTTTTCTGTTTTCGATATTTAGATAAGGAGCCGTCAGGCTCACCTGTACATAACACAAAATGAAATGGATATTAAACAGGTTAACTGTACAAAGATTAAAGGTAAATTTTGACAATATTAATTGCTGTATTATAGTAGGTTTAGGCTGAAATTAAATCGTGTTAGCATCAATATTTTGTATGCGACTGCTGTCATTTCTCTTAAAATTTTGCGTTGAAATCAATGATAACATGATAATTGCATTTTAATCTTATAAATATTTTCTGCTAATACAAACATATACAGGATGTTTCACCAAAATAATAATTAATTAACAAATATTCAATTTATATTTGAAGCTTTTTTTATTATTAAATGAAATTCAAAATTTGGTATTAACTCTAAGGACATCAATTATAAATTTCTGGTTAATTGTTATCTTAAAGCGATAAAGTGATTTAGATTTTATTTTACTGTAAAACTAGCCTGAAATTAGGTAGTTTTATATTTATATTATTTGGATTTTATACGTAATTAAATTTATTATGAAGCTTTCTTAATAATGGTCAATAAAAAAGGAGTTTAAAAGATATATACACTGCGAAACATCTTGTATATAGTGATGTAATTAAAATGTAAATACAATATATTAAAACATTGTGTAAATACAAAAACCTAGAACTCCGTGTACTGGCTAAAAATCTAATTTTAAAATCTAGTCGATGTCTATATACGTAAAAAAAAGATCCGCAGGCACGTATAGGAACTCGTGATTAATTATTTTTAGGGTTCGGTATGGCGTAGACATGCGAATTATTCACATTTTCCTAAATGCGCGGTCGATGGTGCGCCATAATTTTCGATACGTTTGTGCCATTTTTCTACAAGACATTCTCGTTGAGTTGATTAACATAAAAATAAAAATGAAAACGAAACTAGCTGATAATGTATTATTATGCATATAGATTTAACAGCAGAGTTAAATGAAATAAAATACTATCGTGGTACATATATATATTTTTTAATTATTTTTTTCATTGTAAATAGATGTTTATTAAAGTCGTAAACCCAGTGTGATCTGTCAAAAATAAAACTGTATAACTATTTAGCGAGTAAGGTTACTGTATATATTATTATTAATATTATTATTATTATTGATAGAAATAAATATGCATAATTCTAATAAATAAGGTTGTTTTTGTTTCCTTATCCTTGTTTTGATCCTTTGTCAAGAGTTATTAGACCTAAGTAATATGGAATATAATTCTTAGCAGTCTACCATGAAGGCTAGTAATTATTCAGAGGAATTAATTCTTATCAGAAATAAATATTTATAATTCTACTAAATATAAATGTGCTTTTTTTCTTCTCCCTGTTCAGATCCTTGGGCAAGATGTACTAGGCCTAGGTAATATCGAGTATAATTTTTAGTAGCCTAACATGAGATGCAGCCATTATTAACATTTTATTATTCCTATTTATTCCTATTAGTACTTTATTACTGTATTGATAAAGTTTCCCAAACTGAAACAAATATCCGGAAATAAAAAGAAAAAATTAACTTATAGTTGAGTATTTTTCAGTATCTGGCTAAAAAGTGACCTTTTTCTCCTAGAAATCACTACGATAACGAATTCTTTACACCATGGTTTAGCTCATATAATGGTGAATTATCTCATCCATAATGATGAAAAATGTACACATTTCATTTAATTACTTATAAAATCGCGCTCACTATAGCAGCATTTTTTATAATTAGCTTATTATTATCAATTAAATCCTGTTAACAAATTAAATTGAATTTAGTGACTTTTTCAATTTAATTGAATTTTATATCTTAAAATGTATTGAACGTAGTATATTGGTCAAATTTTAATATTATTAGTATATTTGTGTTATTATATTATTAGTACATATGTACATTAGGATTATGATAGGATATTTGTGTTTTATTTATTTATTATAGATGTTAAAATTAGTGGGGCTTAGAATCACATATTCAGTCTGAATTTAAACAAATCCTAATTTTAAAAAATCTTATCAAATAATATAAAACTAATAATATAAATACTTATCAAACCTTTTAATTCTTCTGCTTTGTTGTAGTATTATATCTATTATATCCCCACTATATTAGTTTGATCTCAATAGTCGATGAAGTTTTTTGAGCTAATTATTAACAACACCTCCAATAATTAAGAATGTTTGTTAAACATATAGAAATTTGTCGAATATTGGAAGAGAGATATATTTGCTACGTAAAATGATCAAAATCACGAATTGATTTTGACAAATGTAACTACTACGTTTATATAAATTTAATATACTGATAATATATTTATCAATATATAAATTTAACAAAAAACTCGTGCGTTGGTAAACAATAACTATTAGACTAGGTAATCTCCGTTTCCAATGAGGTTTCTAAATGCCCGTAGTACTATTTAGGTTCGTTAGAAGAAGCTGTGTTCTCCATCACATATACACCAAATATGGCGCAGCCAAACCTATTCATTATACAGTCTCTATTATTATGGCTTCATGATATTGATCAACGCTAGAGATTTCACGTATCCCTAACTATTTGTGCTTTAGATTATAGCAACCAAATAAGACTGATTATAATTGAAAATATGTAAGAACTAAAGGCTTAAAAGACTATATTATGTATTCATACAGTTACTTTCAGATATGTTCTGTTTATATACTTGCCGTTTCGTTTCTCTACTAGCCCTTAAATATATATATATATATATATATATATATATATATATATATATATATATATATATACCCGTGTTTGAAACCCCGTTGGGCCTTGTTCTTGCATCTTTCTCTCATATTACCTGATGTTGTACGTGACCCACCTCCAACCACATCCACATCCATTCAAAAATAGTCGATTTCGCTTCGTTCTAGCAGCAGATCAAAAATGAAAACTCAATATATTACATTTTTCACTACTACTTCACGTGACAGCCAAGTATCGAGTTTCTTATGTTATCTGGTTATTTAAAATTCGTTTCTTTGCAATGTTTCAGGAAAAAATATGTCTGTATATAACTTACTCAGGGCTCATTATAATATCAAAATCTCCGGAATAAAAATGTACAAACTAATTATCATACTGGCATCGCCATAAACACCATACAACATTTGATAACCCCGCACTGCAGTTTGTCCTCTTCGGAAGCAAAAATATAAAATTTTACAAAAATGATCATTTAGGAACATGACTGAGTAAGTGAATACACTATGGACTGTTGCATTTCAAAAGTATTATGGCTTCATTGTGTAAGTATTATTAGAAATAAGGAATTATAATTCCATCTAGTACGAGAAGTACGAGCCGAATTTACTTTTCCCCAGCCTTATAATATGCTATTACGGATTACAAAGATGGTATAATCACATCTAGACAGACATTCTACATAGGATATATAAGGTTTAATATTCCACCAATATATATAGAAACCATTCGTTTAAAAAATTATTCTTATTTAATTTTTTCTCTAATCATTTTTTCTACAACTAACAGACTGATAGTTTTATATTAAAGCCAGCTATTATTACATTATTTTGAAGATTGTATTAATGTACAATTAATAAATGTCATTTAAATAAAAAGAACTATCAATAAATGTTTTAGTTTCATTCCTCTACATAAAGGAAATTGCTCAATGCTCTCAGATTTATCCACTATTTTTTATAATAAATAAATCTGAAACTCTCTATGAATAAACAGCAGTATTTGCAGATATTATTTTCGTATTCGCAATTTCGCTGGTTATTCCCATTTCGCCATGAAAATGTCTCCAAAAAAACTGAGCAAATCATAAACAAGATCAAAAAGCCGTAATGGTTATTTTGAAGATACTTCCAACCTAACTTAAAATCAAAGAGATTTATTTACCAGTCGTTAATAAAGCCTTTTTGTACTTATGGGATATGCATACAGGGTTGCACTAAAACATCAAATAAAATTCAATTAATTACCGATGCTCATCTCTTCGTCCCTAATGAAGAACTCTACGATAAACCCCAAATCTGATAAATTTACGAAGTTATCCAAGATTTATTGTAAAACATGAAAAACTAAATCACAACAAGGTGGAATTAACACACGTAGTGGAGAACGTCCATGAAATTAGAACATTGAAATTGAAACCAAACCATACCATACGAACTTGTAAAATGCAAGTATAATTTCAAGTTAAATTTGGGTAATATACTTTAATGTATTTACTTCGCAAATTCGCTTAAGTATGGATGCACAAAAATAATAATAAATTAATTAAAAATTAATTTGTAAATTAAGATTGTACAAGAATGTAACAAGAATGCAGATTTCACACAACTCTTGATCAAGCGATTTTACTGAAACTACGTCAGTTTTTTTAATTTAAGCTATAAAAATAAATTCAATAAATCATAGACTCCTTCAGGAGACACACTTCAATACGTCTATTTTCTTTTAAATGCAATTTTTCCGGTATTATAACAAGTATCTAAAATCAAATATATCCAGCATTAAAATATAGCAATATTTTTCATTAAACTAGTTTTCCAGCAATAGTTTATCCTTTACAACGAGTAATCATTGGTATCTTGGACAGTTTGAAAATCATGGACAAGCCATATCATCGATACATCAATGAGAAATTAATTAAAAACCTGTCACAGGTTTAGCCTTCTCAATCAATAATCGAGCAAAAGACGAACTTTTCGGCCGCTTTCCGACAAATGACCGAGATGGTGGTCGACTCGGGCACCGCACGAGGGTCAAACGTATTTTTCGTGCGGTTCCTTTTTGGATGCCGACCAATTATGATGCGTCTGGGCCAGTTGTGTCGATTCGTTGCCCAGCCATGCCCACAGAAATATTAGATTAACCGAGAGAAATGAACGAGCGTGGCGAAAGAACAAGAAAAAAATAAAGACCATTTGGTGATGGCGGTTGTCTGATACAAGGTGGATAAAATAATGGGGATAGTTTTGTATCATTTAAGTCAATTATCGATTTTGATGGGATTAAATCATAAATATGCCGTGAAGTTATACGTAAAAAAAGTGTTTGACTTGAAACACTTGACATTTTGTGCTTTATACATTATGTTTATACGATGTACTGAATCATTCAATTAGTCTTTGGTATACGGAAAAGTTTTTTTAGTTTTTAAATATATTCCTCGTGGATCAACATGTTTTTGTCACCTTTAACGGCTACAACAGACTACTGTCTGATTGATTTATTTATAATTCCGATGCAATTAATATATTTAGTTTCACTTGAACCTCTCAACCCAGCACTGTAATTTGATCTGGTATAATAAAACGTATTAGCCATTTCGAAATTAAAATCTAGAATTTTTAGTGACCAGTACATTTGAGAGCATCGTTGTCTATATAAATACTATATATATTGAGCAATATTTAATCGAACTATAAAACGTGATAAGTGAAGTGTTTTGAATTAAGGTCTCAGTTTATATTAAAATAGAAACTCCACCGGTTGTGTTAACAAGTTGCCACTTCTTTGCGTTCAAATAATACAGTTCAATATAGTTTTGGTTTTAAACCATACACATTTCATAACTGGCTGTTCCCTTTTAACTTCATTTAATTAATGTGAATCAACTTATTTATTATCTCGCACACAACTTACTTATCAAGAAAAGAAGACAAGTTGGCGTTTATATTGGTAATCATTCCGTAATTACTCGAATTATTCCGTGTTATAGTTGATTAGAGTTCCGTAAAAAGTATTGCAATTGAAACTGAAGATTATCATAAGTAAATTGAAAGCGATTAAAATTTCTCAGCCATGATCTGTTGGACACAAAGTCTATCTAGTACAGGTTTAAGCATATGCATAAGCATGGGCATATGCTAGCGTGTGATGGTGTAAGGTAACCAACAGTGGATTGTATTGGCTGAGTTGCATAGCCGTGGACTATTATATGTTGGGAAGACCAAAATATGGAAAGCTATTCCGTATCATGTTAATTTGGTTTAAAATAGTTCAATTCAGAAGATTATCAACTATAAGCTGAATACGAGATAGTGGTTTTGGTAGTTCGAAACAATTGCTATGTTTAGCGTAACCGTGACATGTGAAGTAGAATAAATGGATCTTTTATCAAAATAGAATTAATTCGGAAGTATTGTATAAATAATCGTTCCAATAAGTCCCATAAAAAATTAATTAAATTAATAATTTCGATTACGGCTTTCATAAGCGACTTTTTGGCTTCTATTTGTTATTTGGTAATTTCTCATTCATAAAGCAATGCATAGTCGATACACAAATTTTAGATCCGCAGTTTTAAAAGTAACAAATATAATTCAACTAAAATCATTATTATTTGTACACTAGTCGTTGAAATAGCGTGAAATGTTGGCCCTTTTAGTATAAAGATTAGTACCAGGTAAAAACTATATGATTTTGATACAATATACCATCTATGCCAGATCAAAGATATAGTGATACATTTTTTTGCCATAAGTTTTTCAATTAAAATTGTTTGTCTATAATCATATTTTATATCGAAAAAATAATCACCATAGAGGTTCTGAATGCTTCCGAAAATATGACAAGGGCAGTAGTATATAATTCAAGTCAAATAAATTTTATAACTGTGTTAGTGCAGTCTATCAGGTAATCAAGCAGCAGTGAAACTAAATTAAAATATTAATAAGGATTTTTAAAATTCTTAATTAACTTAAGACTTAAGGACTTAGGATGTTTAGTCGTAAACCTGCGATTTGTTCACTTCCATGTTATGACTCAGAAGCTCAATGTCATTATGATCATGCAATATAAAACGTTTAATAAGTATAACTGTTGTTTTAACATAATCCCTATGATTTTCAAGACATTGCGATACTTCAATTATTTTTATAATATACAATATATACACTTCTTTCTCTTAACAAGTCAGTTGAAAAGCTCCCAGCCTGGCAAATAGATGGCGCCACTAGAATAAATCTATATGATTTTAGTTAGCCATAACCCTCAAAAGATGCGTGTATAAATTTTACAGCTGTCGGATCATTAGTTTGTGAATTGTAGCATTTTGAGGGAAGCAACTTTGTTATTTTGAAAAAATGGATAAAAAGGAATTTCGCGTGATGAAAATATTGCTTTTTAAGTGGAAAAAAATACAGTTGAAGCAAAAACTTGGGTTGATGCCAAATTTCCGGACACTGCCCCTAGAAAATCAACTATCAAGGATTGGTATGTTAAGTTCAGACCTGGTGAAATGAGCACCGGAGACGCTGTGGACGTCCAAAAGAGGTTGTTACCGACGAAAACCTTTAAAAATCCACAAAATGATTTATCGGACAATCTAAAGATATCAACTGAACGTGTACATCATATCATTCACGAATATTTGAGGATGAGAAAGCGCTGTGTACAGTGGGTGACGCGCGATCTCACTTTAACCAAAAACAACGACGAGTTGATGATTCGGAACAGTGTTTGAAGATTATCAAGCGTAATAAACCCGGGCTCTTGCGTCGATATGTGACAATGGATGAAACATAGCTCTATCATTTCACTCCTAAGTCCAATCGACAGTCATCCGAGTGGACTGCACATGATGAGCCCGCTCCAAAGCATGAGAAACGTAACAGTCAGCTGGCAAAGTTATGGCGTCTGTATTTTGGGATGCGCATGGAATAATTTTCATTGACTACCTTGAAAAAGGAAGGACCATCAACAGCGACTATTACACAACGTTACTGGACTGTTTGAAGGACGAAATCGCCGAAAAACGGCCGTTTTTCAAGAAAAAGAGCTGCTGCTTCACCAAGACAATGCACCGTGTCATAAGTTATTGAAAACTATGACAAAAATCCTTGGATTGGGCTTCGAATTGCTTCCCCATCCACCGTATTCTCCAGATCTGGCCCCCAACCTTTAGTTCCTGTTCTCAGATCTCAAAAGAATGCTCACTGGGAAGAAATTTTCGTCGAGTGAAGAGGTAATCGCCGGAACTGAGGCCTATTTTGAAGTAAGGGACAAATCGTACTACAAAAATGGTATCCAAATGTTGGAGGATCGCTATAATCAGTGGATCACCCTTGAAGGGAATTATGTTGAATAAAAAAAACAATTTTGCCAAAAAAAATGTGTTTTACTATGGTAGGCCGGGGACTTTTCAATTGATCTGTTAGAAATACAACTCTATCTCCTACAATTTAAATTTGTGAATATTTATATGGATTTCTTTACTTATAGACTTACTTTATAGACTACTTTATAGACTATAGTCACTATAATCCGTAACTTTTACAGTTAACATAGCCAATTTTGATTAATTTTGTCAATGACATAAACTTCTGGTGCTATACTTGACACTTTCGTTTTCAAACAAAATTATAGTTTTAATTGGGATATATAATTTCACAGAAAACTACCGTATATTATTATTTATTTTATTTGCTGAAAAAAATATATTGTTTTTATGAAATAATTAATTACAGATTTAAATTCTAAAGTGATGACACTTTTCCCTTAGTACCAGTGGTAACCAGATATCAGTGGTAATCAGTGGTTTCAGAAATGTTTTGTCATATTTTTAAATTGTGTTAATAAAATATCTGGTAATTAAATAACCAAAGTTATTACATATAAGAGTGCTCATATCTATGGAGCATTATATTATATGGTGTATGTATTGTATAAAAAGAAGAATCTACATTCTTATTGGTGGACCTTTCGTTTTAGAAAATCATTTGGTGTATATTTTTATTATTTATATTGTTTTAGAATATGCTTCATCTAAGTATTTCAATAAGTATCTCTTATGTAACTAATATATACATGACATGTATTAAATAAATTCATTAAAAGATTTCCTGTATAAAATATCTTATTGTAAATCTTATTCTAAATCACCTTATATATAGCCATTGATAAGATTGGATGGCGTTAAATGTTTTAGTTTACATACTTCCCAATCATGTTGGATATTTAGCTGATTAACTATCATATTGGGGCATACTAACATAATCTCGAAGTACTAAATACAAACACTCTGAATTACACTCCCTGTTTCTCTTCTTCCTTTATGGTTTCTAAATGTATATCCTGCAGTATAACTTCATTAGTTTACGGAGTATCAAAAATAGCACGCAACACTTTATTTTGGAACCGTTAAATTTTGGCTCCATTTGGCTTGTTGAGTTGACTTGCGGCTTGTGAGCCATAGTTGGATTCCATATGGTAGAAAATAATATTATATAATAATATATCAGAGTTATTGTTTTATTATATATATAGAGACCTTTATGCTCAATGTGAATAGAGGAAAAGATAATAAGCTAGAATAAGAGGGGCATAATTCACCATTTCAGTTCTAATTAGTAGGACAGCTACTTTATTTACCATTCACAGATACCAATTAATATTGGCTTTTTATCCGGATCGAATAGGCGCGATGATTTGCAGAAGTCGGTCGAACGGTAAGAAGGCAAGTGGTAAAATAGCAGCGGCGGTCTGTTAAGATAAATAACTCGATTAAAACGTATATAAGTGAAACGGACAAGAATATTAGTACGGTAAATGGATTTAAATAGATTTTTTCGATGTCGCTGACATGATTGCTGACTGCTGGGCATCGTCGATCGCATCGTAATTTATAACGATGACTCGGTAGAAAAAAAATCAAATCATTCAATGGACACTTTCAGCTTTACTCTCGCTTTCTATTCTATCTATTATGTCTATTTATAAACAACTATATACACATATGTTGTACAAGGTGTTAATTGAAGAAGCTCATATTTTAAATTTAGATTGGGCAGCAACAATTAATACAAAAAGTCAAAAGTTCTTTTGAGGTTGAAATTTTATCTGAAGGATATTTAGCTTGATAGAAACTTTAAAGGAAAACTATCGAGATGAAGAAACCATGCGCTGGAGGAATATGGAGATTTTTTGTTTATTCCTTCTTCCATAAAGAAGCTTATTCCATTTAGAAAGATACGTAAACAAGCAAACATATTTATGACTTTCTAACTTTATGTACTATATTAACTTCTGTATAATATTTCTCAGACTTCGATATGTTTTGTTTTAAACTAATATATACTTTAAGGCCGACAGAATATTCTATACGGTGCTACATATTATCTGATACAAATGCTGAGACCTCCATCATTCTTCATGATATAATTTGGACTGCAGAACCTAATTCCAGGCGGATAGATAAAATGGATATACGAAGTGATCCAAGATTTCGCCCTAGAACATTAAATAAGCTTATTAAATCACAGGAACATGGTAGCAATATATCTAGAAGCAATATAGCTAGAAGCAACGCGCAGGAAATTAGAAGATTGGAGAGAACCAAACTATAGGAACTTGTAGAGTGTATAAGTGTATTATTTCCTTTAGCTTAAGTATTTTAATTTTATTTTAATTTGAATGCCTACTAATTTACTAATCCCATACTCGCCTTGCTTGTCTATTAATACAAGTATAACTAAACAGTAATAAATGTATTTGTTAATTTGTATTTGGTTCAAAAATCTATCGCCTAAGTAATATGGCGAATCGGACAAACAGCTTGATTCTCTAAGATGCATGGAAGAGAGAAAGTATTAGAATCAAGACTGACTAAAATCCGTCTTTTTCAAGAGCATATGTCTCCAATTCTTCTGTATGACCCTGATACTTGGATTCTGTTACAAACTGACATATGTAAGTTTAAGATCTTGCTACATGTTTCTGAGACATCAGACGTTGTGGAAGAAATTCGGAAACCGCAGATTACAATGGTTTGGACTAACGAAAAATTATTGAATCCCTTACAGACTTCTGTGGCAAAATCGACCTTTTGGGAAGAAGACTCAGCGAACAGTTCCGAACAAGACATATATCAAGACAATCTAAACTATCTGGAAATCTGGCAAAAAGAAGACTGGCACTTTCGAGGTCATAACGACTGCGGCCGATCATTATCTATGGTGGAATGAGGGGAGAATGTTTCTAAGTCTCGAATTCATGATGATGATGATAGAAGAGTTGTCAAGAAACACTGCTTTCAGTCTAGCCTGGTTAATCCAGTCACTGTATTTCAATTGATTAGGAACAGCGCCATTAGTAATACAGGATAAAAACTTACTGTTGGTGTTGTTTGTTACAGTTAGTATAGTAAAATACTTTAGGTAGGCATGAAAAAAATACAAAAAAATAATATAACCGTCAAAATAATACAACTATATAGAACGAACTTCAGATGAGTTCAATTAATATATCAAAAGCAACTGAAAGAGCGCCCAATTAGGTTTCACCATCAAAAACAAAAATCAAATGCTCCCTCCGCCCCGATCGACCGCCCCGCCGACATACAGCCCTATCGGGGACGGGGGAGCGAAAAAAACCTCACTCCCTCGAGCCCAGAACTTCCAACCGCCCCCCAATCGCCATTTTTCCCGATTGATTCGGCCGTTTTTCGGCCTGTCGTCGAGCCGGTTTTTTTGTTATTGACCAGTCCGAGAAAGAAATATGGACGCTTGTCGAGCGAGTTACTTACTTAGCGGGAGTCCCGACAGAAGAAGCGGATACCTCGAATATACGCCAGAGGAAAAAAGTCGTGCGTGCCCGTGTGTGCGAGAGAGCGAGCTGGGAGGCGGCGGGGCGAGACGGGGACGGCGGGAAGGAAAAAAACGAGCAGCCCAAAGCAAAGGGAATGAAGAGCTTTCCGCCGTGCTCGGCTGACCAGAAATAAAACTTTTTAGCAGATTGCTTTTTCCTTGATTTGATAAGGGATCGAAGGGATGAAGTGAGGCCCCGCTGATGGGCGACGGGGAGAAGAAAGGGAGGCGAGGTCGATGAAGGAGATGAAGCTGAGATTTTTTCCCGTTCGCAAGGAGCCAGTGGAATGGGATTGAAAGTGGAAAGCATTGTGATGCCTCTGAAATACGACGCGGAGAAAAATTGTAATGGGTTTGACATTAATACAATGAAATAACTCTTACTGAGTAGTAATTTTATTAAATTACCTATACCCTCTTCTCTATACGCCTCTTTTAAATAGAGA
The DNA here is from genome assembly GCF_030347505.1 of Rhynchophorus ferrugineus. Taxonomy (NCBI): domain Eukaryota; kingdom Metazoa; phylum Arthropoda; class Insecta; order Coleoptera; family Curculionidae; genus Rhynchophorus; species Rhynchophorus ferrugineus. The sequence continues at coordinate 78,275,669 of NW_027472580.1, read as the reverse complement.
TTACATTAAATTCAAATTTTTTAAAAATTAATTATATCTTACATTACTTAGAAATCTATTTATTACTACTTTTTTAAGTATATTTTAAAGTTTCTTTTACCAACGAGGGTTTACCTGGACTGGACCTACAGTTTAATGTGGCCTCCGAACCACGGTCCTCGGCAGCCTACCGACTGGCTAATGACCAACTTAGAAATCATCTCACAAGATATCCGGTCTTACCCAGTCCGGTTACTGGCGTGTCTGGGATCATTTTCCTTGTCGGATTTTGCACTCTTGCCTAGGACAATCGCAAATATTAAACAACCACAAATATAAATGTACGACCATGCCCCAGCAGGATTCCAATCCACGACTGTCGTAACAGTATGTGGACCGTCCTGTCGCGTTTACCACTGCGCCAACCAAGCCGGCAATTTATTACTACTGCTCTGTTGTACTTGAATTAAATTGAAATAAAATTGAACTATTTAAGCTATAAATCTACTAGTTAAGAATACTTAAGAATTAGGTTAAGAATTGGTTCGCTTCAATCTTCTGATTTCTTGCGTGTTGTACAGTATCTGTACTTTTTCCGCATTGCTGTAATTTAGTAACCTTATTTCATGTTTTAGGGCGAAATTTTGGATCACTTCGTAAATCAGTTTAATTTGAACATCATTGTGCAACTTTCCATTGAAGTAATAATCGTAGAACTTTGTTTTAGTTGCGATAAATTACTGGTTGGTTTGATGTTTTAGTGCAATCGTATATTTACGCACCATAAGTCCATATTTATGATTGACTGATAAACCAATCTATTTGATTTTAAATTAACTTGAGAGGATTTTCTGACTAACAAGTACAATTTCTTGACTTCGAGTCTCATCTGCTCTGTTTTTTGTCTAACATAATTTTTCCAATTTAATCTACCATTTTAAATGTATTCCGATGTTTTTAGCTGATTCTGCTTGAGAGATTCGGCATCCGTCAGTTGATATAATTAGATTTCTGTCATTTCGCCGGAACGCAAAATTAACATGGATAGATTTGGAGCTATTAAGCTGTGTCCAGTCTTTACTCCATTTGTACATCTTACTGACTGCTAATTTTGCTGCTACTGATCTTTTTGCATGATTTGTGCCGTCAGTAAATTTTTCAACTACTGTTTCTTTTGATGTTTGTATATCAGCAGTATATAGCCGATACAGAATTTGTTCCACGACACTGCGCTGAGGAACTCCCCCCAAAATAGGTTTAGGTGCTGATAATGCCCCTTTATGCGAGACTCCAAATTTACTTTAAAAAATATATGATTCCAGTAGCTGACAGTATTAAATTGAAGTGTGTTGCCATTGGCTAAAGAATGGAAACAATATGCATATTGTCATTTTATGCCATAAAACCTTCATGGCGCTTAAAATAAATTTCAATTTGTCAAACCACATAAAACATAAAATATAAAAATATAAAAGATATAAAAAACATAAAAAGCATAAAAACAATATAAAACAATATCATATTGTTAAACAACTTAGGTTACCCCTTAAATTCAATGGTTTCGATATAATATCGATTTTTTTTAAGTTTCTATAGACGATAAATAAAGATTGTTGAAAATTGCATTTTTGACAAACGTAATTAATTCTTTTTAATTTTATTTAAATAAATTTGCTGCCGAAATCCATCAAATGCTTTTAGAGATATATGACGATGATGTCCCATCTTATACGAATTACCGATTTTGGGATCAACGAATTACAAAAGGCAATTATGATGTTAACGACCACGGCTGAACATCATTGGACAAAAACTCAGCTCTAGCTCTTAATTATCCGATAGTTTAGCAGTCGGTGAATTGGATGTATTCGTATGTTTACATGCAATGCAATAGATCCGAATAGAGGGAAAATGGTTATAACACCAATTGATTGAAAATGCCATTTGGAACCGATGAACCGATTAGTTTTATGTAGCGTATATGAGTGGCGATGAAAGATAATTCCCTATAATTAAAAGGAGTCATAGGTTATTCCAGGAGAACCATCAACATCTATGCCAAAAACGAATATTATATGCTTAAAATATGTTGCTAAAACCGATTTAACTGATATGAGAATTCGAGAGACCAGAATTGAACGACGTATTCTTCCAATAAGTGCCACTAGTAGATATAAAATACGTAAAGTCATTCTCTTGCATGGCCATAATCGGCCACAGGTTGTTAGAGTTGTACACTGCTGTAGCTCGAATGGAAAGCACTCTTACATCTGTTGTACTCATGTACCATTTTTTTCTCAGTAATCCCAGTAGTGTATACATATTAATATATATATATATATATATATATATATATATATATATATATATCATGTAACATATTATGTAATGAAAGCATTGTACTCCTTGGTAAACAAAAAAAAGCATTTAAAGGGTTCACATATGATAACTATTGTTCAGAATGTTAGCTTCTTTATTATATACATTAGCATCAAATTCCCGAATTTACAAAAAAGCACTTTCAATTAAAATATATCTGTATTGTTAATTTTACTTGTACATACATTCACATTTTACATTTACATATACATTTTACTTGCTTACATTTAGGCATGTAGAATAATAAATTTAATCTAGAAACTAAGCTCTTTAAATGTCAATTTTTTTATTTACTTTGGGGCATCAAGTACATCATACGATTCGTATTACTCTAAAATTAAACACAGAGACCGTTCGAAAGAAGCGGATTAGTTTTTATAGTAATATTTGTTCTCTCTATACGCACCATCCTAGAGAACCAAATGTTACTCAAGATTGGCAGATTTGGCTTACTACTTCAGCAGTAGATTGGTTTTTTCTCCGCTTCCGCTTTTTTGTCTCGTATTATTGATAACGAGTACTTGAACTCCTGCATTTTTTCCTACTGAATCCCGTTGAAATTTACAACAGCAAGCGATTCGTCAGTTGTCAGGAGTTTGGGTTTTTCATCATTAATTCTCAAGACATATGGTTCAGTGGTACGAACTATATACTGGAGATTGCTAAAAGCCTCAATATCCGTATCAGATCGGTCAACGAGTTTATATCATTATATTAAACGCTATGTCTGCTTTTAAGAACTGTTCGCAAAAACTTTTCCATAAAAAGTCATTCAACAATCGCTTTCAGTAAACGTGTGATTTACGTTCCTCTGGCTCTAGACTGTTCTCTAAACACAAAACAAGAAAATCGCATTTAATCGATCAGATAAATTAAAACAGAATCCAATATGCTCAACTCTTTCTACGATAGAGAATAACACTGATAAGCTATATGTTATTTTATTCGCTTTAACACGCCAAATTTTCAGCTACAGTTGAATGAGTAATGTAAATAAGGTGCCTTTGGAGGTTTCGTGATCACATCATAGGATATTATATCCGTATGTTAATCTCAATGGTGTGAATTTTTGGTGAAAAAGCTGTGAAAAAGAAACTTAGAGCTCATATTAAATGAAGCTATCAAGAAGGGTATATATAACTGCAAATGAGGAATTTAACAAAACATTGAAAGAATAATGGTCGCTATATAAGAAGAAACCTGATAAAGTGATTTTACGATAAAGTCGATTGTATATTTTAAAATCTGTATAAGTTTTAAGATACCAAATATGTCTAGCCGAGCTGCACTTTCTTGTTTTTCCGACATAGTAATTGTAGTTAATAATACTCACTCGTAGTAGAGCAGTTAATAACAATTGATTATATATATTAAAAATAATAATATGCGCAATTTTAAAAACATCATTGTTAGAATATCAATTAAGAATACTTTTAGGGCAATGCCTGTCAATGGTTTTAGCTCGTAGTTCTTTATTTTACAGAACTTAGTATTAATTCAATTTTAGTTATCGTCAGTTATATCTAAAAATCACCATGACGGCCAGCATATATTTGACAGTTTAAGGCATGTTTTTCATATTCAATTCTCCAAAATTTTCTTTAAAATATTTTAAAGCTTCACTATCTAAAGCCACATATTGATATGATTAGCAAATTCGATTAGTTAAAATCTATTTCATGATATAATAGAGTAGCAATATTTCGCATAAAGGAAATTTAGTAAAGATTTAGTCAACACCTAATACCTGCACGATAATTTCATAAAAAAAATAGGCTTAAGTTTTGTTACAAGAAAAACGCAAAAGAAATGTATCATGTTCATTTAAAATCGGAATAAAAGGACATCGATAAATAAATTTGATATGTAATAGTTTCGATGCTTCCAGAACATCAGAACACCACTGTATCATCGAAACCCACCAATTAGAGGTGATGACGTAGAACTGCAAACAATAGTTGATGAAGGTTTATTTGAAATATGTATACATTGTTTGCTATTGAATTAAATGTTACTCAATAGTCCGTTGTTCCTTCTTAACACAAGACACCCTCGCTCGTTAAAATAAAAATGTTAATATCGATAATTATTCTTTTTGAGAAAGTATAAAGAAATAATAATCCTTTCTATTACAAATTGATCTTCTAAAGTAGACCTATCAGAGTCAAAGAAAAATATTAATTAAAAAGGCAACTCTAAATATACGCTGGTATAAAAATGGTTACAATTAGTTTCTCAAATCATCGGATAGTATTACTTCTAAATGTTCCCAATAACAACTAATGCCCCTGAGCCTCAGGATGCGGGCTATAAATATTCAAATTTGAATGAATGTATCTTATTACAAAGCAACCTTGTTTAGATATTTTATACACAAATAAGTTAAAATAAATATAACTAAAGAAGATTATAGCATAAAGTTGGAAAACAGCATATAAAATATTATTAATAATACATAGTTAACTTAATATTTAAATATAAAAGTAGCTTATTTTCTTATCTATTTACAAAAGTAACAATTTTTTTTACATTTATATAAACATAGATCAGTCCTATTTTTAATAATCGTTGCTAGAAACAGTTATTTTAAAACAGATTAGTTTTGTTTGGTTCGCTTCTATCTTTTGAATTCTTGTGTAGTAGCTGCATTCTTTCCACGTTGCTGTAATTTAGTAAATTTATTTCAAGTTTTAGGGCGAAATCTTTGATCACTTCGTAAATACCTTTAAATTGGCTTTATGACTGACTGATAAATCAATCTATTTGAGCTTAGATTAAGTTGAGAGTATTTTCCGACTAACAAGTACAATTTCTTGACTTCGAGTCTCATTTGTTCTGCTTTTTGTCTAACATAATTTTTCCAATTTAACCTATCATTTAAACGTATTTAGCTGATTCTGATTCAGATGGTTGGTATCCGTCAGGTGATATAATTATATTTATGTGCATAGTTATTGTGTTTGTTAAATTCAAACTTAATATTTAAACACAGAAGTAGCTTATTTTCTTATCTATTTACAAAAGTAACAATATTTTTTACATTTATTTAAACATAGATCAGTCTTATTTTTAATAATCGTTGCTGAAAACAGTTATTTTAAAACAGATTAGTTTTGTTTGGTTCGCTTCAATCTTTTGAATTCTTGCGTGTTGTGTAGTAGCTGTATTCTTTCCACGTTGCTGTAATTTAGTAAATTTATTTCAAGTTTTAGGGCGAAATCTTTGACCACTTCGTAAATACCTTTAATTTGGAGGTCTTTGTATAATTTTCATTGAGGTAAATAATCGTAGAACATTGTTTAGTTGCGATAAATTACTAGTTCCTTTGATGTTTTAGTGTAACCGTATATTTGCACACCATAAGTCCAAATTGGCTCTTTGATTGACTGATAAATCAATCTATTTGAGCTTAGATTAAGTTGAGAGTATTTTCCGACTAACAAGTACACTTTCTTGACTTCGAGTCTCATTTGTTCTGCTTTTTGTCTAACATAATTTTTCCAATTTAACCTATCATTTAAACGTATTTAGCTGATTCTGATTCAGATGGTTGGTATCCGTCAGGTGATATAATTATATTTATGTGCATAGTTATTGTGTTTGTTAAATTCAAACTTAATATTTAAACACAGAAGTAGCTTATTTTCTTATCTATTTACAAAAGTAACAATATTTTTTACATTTATTTAAACATAAATCAGTCTTATTTTTAATAATCGTTGCTGAAAACAGTTATTTTAAAACAGATTAGTTTTGTTTGGTTCGCTTCAATCTTTTGAATTCTTGCGTGTTGTGTAGTAGCTGTATTCTTTCCACGTTGCTGTAATTTAGTAAATTTATTTCAAGTTTTAGGGCGAAATCTTTGACCACTTCGTAAATACCTTTAATTTGGAGGTCTTTGTATAATTTTCATTGAGGTAAATAATCGTAGAACATTGTTTAGTTGCGATAAATTACTAGTTCCTTTGATGTTTTAGTGTAACCGTATATTTGCACACCATAAGTCCAAATTGGCTCTTTGATTGACTGATAAATCAATCTATTTGAGCTTAGATTAAGTTGAGAGTATTTTCCGACTAACAAGTACACTTTCTTGACTTCGAGTCTCATTTGTTCTGCTTTTTGTCTAACATAATTTTTCCAATTTAACCTATCATTTAAACGTATTTATCTGATTCTGATTCAGAAGGTTGGTATCCGTCAGGTGATATAATTATATTTATGTGCATAGTTATTGTGTTTGTTAAATTCAAACTTAATATTTAAACACAAAAGCAGCTTATTTTCTTATCTATTTACAAAAGTAACAATATTTTTTACATTTATATAAACATAGATCAGTCCTATTTTTAATAATCGTTGCTGAAAACAGTTATTTTAAAATAGATTAGTTTTGTTTCTTTTTATTTTGTCTTTATGACATAAAATTATATTATTTTTGTATTATTTGAGGGCTAGACACCGACTACAAACTGATTTTTATTTAGTTATTACAACGATAATTACGTACATATTTTATTTTAAAACGTTTCTTTTGTGTTAAAAATCTAAGTTTCATTATTTTTTACATTTTTACATGTGTTCTTTATTTATTTTTTGAAGTCAGTTTAATTTTTTTTCTCTCGTTAATGTTATATATTTATTCAATTAGGCAGTTATTTTATTAAATATTACAATTGATAACCTAAGTAAAAGTAGTCTAGGTGATTTGACAAATATTCCAACCAAACATTATACCAAAATATATGATTATTCTAAATAAAAAATATGCGAAAACATTGTATATGCCTTTGAAATTTGAGGTTTTCGCTCTATTAGCCCCCTTCCCCCAACTGATCTTAACTTGATTCCAATCGGACTACCTCAGTAGGGCACCCTTTCGAATAAAAAAATAATTTTGAAAATCGGTTCATAATAGACGGAGAAATCGGCGAACTACATTAAAAAATATGTATATACAGCCGAATATAGAACCTCCTCCTATTTTGAAGTCGATTAAAAATAAGGAATACAGTTGAAAGGAGAATACATGTAATATAAGTTAGCAGCATATACGATAGACCAAAAATCGTGGAATTATTGATTGTCTAGAAATACCACATGGATGATATCACACTGACATATAACTGTAACAAAGAATATATCTATTTTACAACGGAAAACGTTATTTCTTTTATAAAAATGGAAATATATACGGCACCAAAATTAATAATTAAAATTTCCTATACCCGAACCTAAAGAATATTTTCGTTCTGCTTGGTAAAATAACAAGAGAGAGAGACGGGCACGGCCCATAGTGGCAGTCTATTGTGCGGGCAAGGCCCTCGGTGGGCGCCATTTTAGATCGGAACCTCGGCCTGTGTGTAAAAATAGTTCAGTCAGGCATGTTCCCCCATCAGATTGGCAGCGGAAAAGGGCCGAAGGGGGTTGGGCGAGACAGGGACCCGACATAGAACGCAAGGGAGACCATTGTATGGAAGTCGGGCCCCTACTGTTCTTCAGGTCAGATGCACCAACAAAGATTGAAATATTTTTCAACCCAAAATCTCAAAATGTTTTATATTTATACACAGGCACAGATTCAGTTATTATTTTTCAGTGTTAATTTTTATAGAGAATATTTGAATCATGTTATATGAATTAATACTTACGTAAATTTTTCGTAATATTTTATTATTGTATTTCGTAATTTTATAAGTAATATTGTTCGTAATATAAAAGACAATGGTATCAGGGCATGTTAATAAGTAGTTCCAAAGTATAATTTAAAAAATAACTTTTAAAAAATCTTAGAGAGCATTATCGGAATTTCATAAGCAATTATTCCGAAAAATAAAAACTATAATAAAAACATTATGTTAGAAAGTACTAACAGATCAATAGAAAAGTCCCCGGCCTGACACATAGATGGCGCTACTAAAATTAAGTCCATATGTTTTTTAGTTAGTCCTAACCCTCAAAAGATGCGGTATAAATTTGGCGGCGGTCGGATCATTAGTTTGTGAATTATAAAATTTTGAGTGAAGCAACTTTTGTTATTGAACAAAAAAATGGATAAAAAGGAATTTCGCGTGGTGATAAAATATTGCTTTTTGAAGGGAAAAATACAGTTCAATCAAAAACTTGGCTTGATACCGAGTTTCCGGACACTGCTCCAGGAAAATCAACCATCAAGGATTGGTATGCTAAGTTTAGACGTGGTGAAATGAGCACCGAAGACGGTGAACGCTGCGGGCGCCCAAAAGAGGTTGTTACCGACGAAAATATTTAAAAAATCAACAAAATTATTTTGAATGAATTTGAATGAAATAGCAGACATTCTAAAAATATTACCTGAACGTGTACATCATTTCATTCACGAATATTTAGGTATGAGAAAGTGCTGTGTACAGTGGGTGACGCGCGAGCTCCCTTTTGACCAAAAACAATGACGAGTTGATGATTCGGAGCAGTGTTTAAAGATTATCAAGCGTAATAAACCCGAGTTTTTGCATCGATATGTGACAATGGATGAAACATAGCTCCATCATTACACTCCTAAGTCCAATCGACAGTCATCCGTGTGGACTGCACACGATGAACCCGCTCCAGAGTGTGGGAAAACGCAACAGTCGGCTGGCAAGTTTATAGTGTCTGTATTTTGGGATGCGTAGGGAATAATTTTCATTGACTACCTTGAAAAAGGAAGGACCATCAACAGCGACTATTACATAGCGTTATTGAACCGTCTGAGGGACAAAATCGCCGAAAAATGGCCGCATTTGAAGCAAAAGAAGGTGCTGCTTCACCAAGACAATGCACCGTGTCTAAAATCCATGAATTGGGCTTCGAATTGCTTCCTCGTCCACCGTATTCTCCAGATCCGGCTCCCAGCGACTATTTACTGTTACCAGATCTCAAAAGAATGCTCCTTGGTAAGAAATTTTCGTCGAATAAAGAGGTGATCGCCGAAACTGAGGCCTATTTTGAAGCAAAGGACAAATCGTACTACAAAAATGGTATTGAAAAGTTGGAAGGTCGCTATAATTAGTATACCACCCTTGAAGGGAATTATGTTAAATAAAAAAAAGTAGTTTTGCCAAAAAAAATATGTTTTACTATGGTAGGCCGAGGAGTTGTCAATTGACCTGTTAATTAGTGCTAAATAAATACTTAATAAAGGTTATACGCCTTTTTATTAACAGTTGTTCTAAAATCATATTTTCATAAAGTATTATTATCATAAATATTATCTCCCTTTGAAATACAAAATTTGAAAAACATTCAATTCAATTAATAAAAAATATAATAACTAACTAAAGTGCCATCAATTCATCATTACTATTTGTCACATCTAACTTTATTCTTAATATATTCAATAAACATCATAATTTTATTCAATCTTTCTACAAAATCAAATACAAACATCGATCAATCTCTTGAACCGTTTAAATCGTCAGCTTTACGATAATGTGCTACATCAGAAGGCTTCCGTAGACAAAAAAAAAACGAGAATGAGCGAGAGAGACGGTACCAAAGACGGAGAAACGATAAATAAACAATCGACGAACACCTCCGAAGCCCTATGACAACTATAAACTACTTGAAACATCTTTTCCACTTGTAACCATCGGACCATAATCAATCTCCGACCATTTTTTTTCCATCATGACTCCGCAAAATTCAGGCCTCCTAATAGAATCACTTTTGATTATAACAACTTTGAATAATTGTTGTATTATATTAAGGGCGCCATCGGTGATTGATACGATTTTAATTTGGCATAAAACGTCATTACGCACGCTTTTTTTTGTTGTTTGGTTTTTGGTTTTGTTTCTTGAACGAGTGACCGCCATTTAATTAAGCTTTAAACGAGAATTAGGTAGTATTAGTAAGCACATTTTTATGATTTCAATGAATACTAGCAAATTTGTATTCGAAAAGAGCTTTTAGTATATTTTTTTCTACTCTTTGTGATTCCACAATCTGCCCTATACGCAATAAGTATTTCTTATGTCTATATGGCATGTAGAAAATCACTTCATTAAGCGATCTTATGTATAAAATATTATCTTAATTAATTAGTCTTATTCTAAAGCTTATTCTAAAATTTATATATGTCCAGTAATCAGATCAGGTGGTGTTAAACGTTTTAGTCTACGCACTACACTATCACGTCGCATATTTAGCTGATTAGCGAGCACATTGGGATGCACTGACACTCTTTAGAAGTACTTCATACAAACACGTTGAATTACACTCGTTATAGGTTCTAGAGGAATATCGCGTTGTATCACTTTAATTTAAATATAGTACGGGGCATCAACAATGGCACGCAACACTTTATTTTGGAACCGTTGAATGATGGATATATTAGATTTGCTAGCGGTACCCCATAGTTGGATTCTATATGACCAAATAGGCTTGAGTATAGACTTATACAGCAACACCTTGTTATCTAATGATAACTTGGATATGCACCCGCTGAGCCAATATATTTAATATAATTTCAGTCGAAGTTGTTTTCGATTATAGAGTATGTGCTTCTTACAGGTTAGGCGTCGATCTAAGTGCATACCAAGATATTTAACTTGCTCAGCTTGTGGGAGTTGACGATGATTAATATTCACTGGTGGACATGTTCTTCTACGCAGGTTAAACGTTACATGGGTAGATTTTGTTTCATTGACTTTAATGCGCCATGTCTTCAACCATAATTGTATTTGATCCAGGTGGGTTTGTACGTTAATTTATGCTGTGGCAGGATCTTCATGGGATGCAAAGATTGTTGTATCGTCTGCGTATGTTGCCACAGTAGTTGTTTTTGTGGTGGGCAGATCGGTCGTATACAGAAGATACAGTACTGGATCCAGTATACTACCTTGCGGAACTCCTGAATATGTGGGATTTAATTCGGTATGTTCATCGCCTTGATTTACAATAAAATGTCTATCAATGACATACGATTTTAATAACTGATAGTTGGGATGAGGGAGAAGTTTCTTTAGTTTAACCTGCAAGACCGTATGCCATACTTTGTCAAAAGCCTGAGATATATCTGGAAAAGCAGCCGAACAATAACTTTTGGCATTTAGGTCAGTGTTTATTTTGTTTACAAGTCTGTGCACTTATTCTATAGTCCCATGCTTATTGCGAAACCCAAACTGATGTTCTGCAATAATTTATCTTTTTTTATTTTCTAGTATAATAAAAATTAAAATCTCAAGTAAATTCTTATGAGTGTCATCTTTTGGTCATAATAATCCATTATTTATACACCAATCTACAAAATATGATATTTTAGTGGATACTATTAATATTTTATTTATTGTATACGTACGGTAATTAATAACTGCTCAAAGAATAGCAAAGACGATCATTAAAGCTCGAAAACAGTAAATTTATAAATATTAACGGACATAAAAGGTCAATTGAAAAGTCTGATTAAATTGTACTGATAAGTCGGTGTAACCATCAACTTGACATAAGATCAAAGATATTTATCAACCAAATATAAAACCTATTTGGGCGTATGGGGTGCAAATATAAGTTTCCAATAGAATATTTCGCCGACTACTAGTCCAACGCAAAACATAGTTCTTCGATTATTTGTCAATACGCTTATCAATACGTAACCAACGAAAAACTGAAGGATGATTACGAAATCAAATGCATTTAGGAAGTTATTTAAATACGAAGTACGATCTGGAGTTCAATTATTGTAAAATAACGAGTGGCAACTTCCAGTGTTAATATCAAATCTTCAGGTTAGTGAAGCGTGTTATTAATAACGATTAATATTATTAAAATTAAGTAAACACTTTAGCCACTGTGACATTTTAAAGTAATCTTCATTACCTTTCTTGTTTAATATGAGCTCATTAAATACTTGTGGAAGCTTGTGGGTATGGAAAGACGTAAATATATGGGAGCCGGCAATGCCAGTTCAAATTTCCTAACTCGCAAACTAGAGGAAGATTTATTTACGACAAAATTTTACTGTCCATGAAATGTGATCACTGTGGCATTTGTAATAAATATTATGTGTGATTAGTGAGTGAACGCTGATTATACACTGATAGAAGGGACCTTCACCTGCCCATTATATAAGAACTGATTGAAGCTATAATCCTTCGTCACAGTAAATGAATGTGTGGGGGGAGTTGATTATTGGCAATGAAAGCGACTATATGGCAGTGATGAGTAAAAACTCACTGCTAATTATCAAAGCTTAATTATATTTTTAAAAAGAAATATAGTATTTCAAATATTTTCATTAAATATCTTTATATATTATACCTGCTATATGACCATATTAAATCTATTATGTATTAAGTGTCTTACTCGGATATATCTGCGGTATGACAGACACCAACCAACGTACGATATTCTCCAAAATATTAATATGGCGAGTCATGTTATGCCTTGTCGTAATACTGAGTTGATATCGAATGAAAGTTGATACTAAATATGATAACGAAATATTAATTCACAACTGTACATATATATTTTTATGGATTAACAGTTGCAGTGTTGAAACATCCATTCTTGCAATGATATAGAATCTTTTCTATGTTATAAAATTCTGTTAATATTTACTTCTATTCGAACTGACTAAACATAATTAGATGTTGTAAAAGGCATTACAATCTTGAATGACTTTGTTTTACACATTACAACATCTGAACTGAACTACTTGTTGTTTTAAATTATTACTGAATGAAAATATGTATGACTAAATTTCATTCAATATATCTTCCAATCTCATTCTGTGATCAATAATTAGATAAGAAAAAATTATGCGTGTTTACTTTAGTGCCATACTCTTGATTTTTATTGTTGAATGTAACATGATTTGGCGAACTAAGTGATCGTGCTCCTACTAGGCAAAGTAATATGTGCTTGTGTCTTTATAATTGTTTATTATTAATCCATAGTTGGCATCAGGGAGATGTCTTCTTTTTAACCAATATAATATATTGCTAGTCTTGTATTTTTCAAATAGCTTTCTTAAATGGTTAATCTCGCAGCGTCAGCCTTCATTCGATAGTCATATCCAAAACATTTAAATCTGCGACTCTGTATTTATTCCTCAACTATGCATTGGTTTCACATCTTAAACAAATGACGCGCACTTTTACTTGTACTTGAACAGTATCCAACTCTTGAAGCCGTACAGAAGGATTCGCAGGATAAGCTTTCGAAAGAGGCGGATTTTAATTATGATTGTAATGTTTCCTCTCTTCCATCTCCACTTGGCCGATTCGATTAAAATGGTAAGTACCATTTTATTGTATTGTTTTACTGATCCCAAGCACTTGAACAGTTGCTGAACTTACTGGACTAACTTACTTTATCTGAAGCCCATTGATACAATAAAATACTATGCCTTAGTTATCAGTACTACGGTCTTTTCTTTATTGATTATCAAGCCATATGGCTCTGCACTACGAACTACATCATGAAGAATGCTAGTTGTCTAAACATCTATATCAACGGATATGGTGTTATCTCTAATGAACGCCAGATCTGTCAAGAAGTTTGTAGCATTAGAAAATTACCATTAAGGAATAGACGACACTTACTTAGCGAACATCGGTTCGAGTCTCAAATAAATTTGATCATTAAAACTATTTCACACTCGCACCCCACTAGTGAAACTATCGTCACGAGAAAGAGCGAAACATCACGTTTCTCCCTAAATTGGGAGGAGCGTAAATATTATCAGCATATATTAAATATATGCTGATATGTATCCCAGGACTATTATTTAGAACTCCTAAAGAAATATATTAATTATTGGATTAACCATAGTTCAAAAAAGACCCTAAAAAGACACTATAAAATAAGCGACAGGAAAAAGTCTGTCCTATACAGCCTGGAAACCTATTAAATTTAAAATAAGTAGCAGGATGATAGCGACCTTCAATAAATGCCAAGGTGACACCCGTTCCGGAACAAAGCAGTATCTCATTTAATTTTTTGCCTCTGTTGGATTTCCATTTTTTCCTTTTCCGTTAATCCAGGACAGATAGCGGCGTGAGCCTTGCGATGAAAATTCCCAAGTAGTAACTGGGATTAGTCCTGTAACCCAGTTCGCCCGAATTATAGTCAATTAATTTCTCCTCAGGGCCACTGTCTCTGGCACCGGAATTTTCGGCGCGTAGCCCCAACCTCCCCACCACCTCGAGCGACTCCCCCCAGTCTCTCGTTCGTGCGCTCCAGTCTCTAAATTAGCATTTTCCAAACAGATGCGTCCAGAACCATGGAGATATTAACTTGTAATTACGTTTAGTTAACATCGCACGCTTACCACGACAGTTTTAATAATGATTGATAGAAAAACCGCGTCCCGATATTAAACTCCCTCGGCGATCTCTCATTTCGCTCTTTCGGATCCCCCGTAGGCTCTTTTTTGGCCTGTTTCCAATATCATCTCTCTTGGTTCCTCATTTATTTATATATGGTGGAATATTGTACACGGCTATATTTTGTTGTATGTTTTGATCAAAAAGGCGAAAGAAAACTGAATCAAAATATACTTGACCAGTGAATATACTCTTCAGTATCTACATCTTAAGTTTTTGTTCATGTATAAGCTCATTGTAAGCTACCATGTTGTAGCGTTTTGATATATGTTGTATAGCGCCACTGATACAAGGCGAAGAAACAATGTAGCATTTAAAAACATTTATGTTAATGATTGAATGGCTTCACGACTGAGACATCTAGAGATTATCTTTTTTTATATCGCTGTTCAACAAATCGCTACCTTTTTGCTAATGAATAAAGAAATAAGGAATAAGAAAGAGAAAAGAAATTATTCTCCGTTTTACCAACTAGGGTTTACCTATGCTGTACTTGCTACAAATCCGAACCAAGGTCCTCGGCATTAAGCCTACCAACAGCAAACTTCCAACTCGGATCATCCCAGAAGACATAGGATTTTATTCAGCCTAGTTACTGGCGAAACTGGAATGATATTTCTTGTCGGATTTTGCAATTTGGCGTTATGGAGAATCACAATTATAAACAATCGAAAACATAAATTTAGAGCCATGCCCCACCGGTATTCGAACCCGCGACTATACAAACAATAGGAGGACCGCCCTGTCGCCTTGACCACTGTGCCAGCCTAACCGGCTTAATATTTTTAAGTCAAAATAAAATTTCACTTGTTGATATTTAATTTTATAGGTAATATAAAATAATACCGGCATAAACCTGTGTTTCATAATAAAATAGTTATTTCATTTCAACTAAAATATGGGTTAACTATAGCCCCTAATACATTTTTAAAATAATCCAATCTTCTACTCATTTGTCTACTGTATCAGTAAATGAGTTCATGAGTCAGAGAACATAACAGTTTTAATTTTTTTTATATAACACCTTTATTAGATACGCTTAGTACAATCTTAATTAACAATTAATTTATTACTACTTTTCCTATGTACTTGGATTAATTCGCACGCAAGACGAGTGCGAGAAAATACATCAATATGTATTCCTCAATTATAAAATTATAATAGCTTATAGCTATAGTTTTCACTAAAGGTATACACTTTATATAAGTTCGTATGGTTTTGTTCGCTTCAATCTCCTGACATCATGCGCGTTGTCCAGCAGTTGTATTGCTTCCACGTTAGTATGATTTAGTAATTTACTTTCGTGTTTCAAGGCGAAATCTTGGAGAACTTCGCAAATCCATTTGATTTCCAGGTCATCGTGCAGTTCTTCGTTGGTTACGTAGTGATACTCATTGGCAATCAATCGAAGAACCTTGTTTTGTCAGCGTTTTATGACTAGTTGATTTGAATTTTTAGAGCAACCCCATATTTGCACCCCATAGGTATATATTGGCTGTATAATTGTATTATAGATCAAACTCTTTGATTTTAGATGAAGAATTTTAGATGAAGTTGGGAGTATCTTCCGACTAACCAGTATAGTTGTTTTATTTTGGTTCTAATGTGTTTTGCTTGTTGTTTAACGTGATGTTTTAAAATATGATTTTACCGAATTTATAACAGAAGTTTCTATTATTTTTTGTTTAAATTTCTGTTATTTCTTTATTCTTCCAGATCACCTCTTAGTCTGTTGACTGATCCTTAAATGTAAAACACACATCCAATATAAACCAAACCTAGTTGGAAGAGCATAGTAAAATTATTAATCATATATATCATATTTATAATATTAAAAAAACAAACATTTCGTCTTGGTATATAAACTGTAATATAATATAAATAAGAACGTATGTCAATAATCAATAATTGAGCCTTTAATATAATATTTAATTTTTGTCCACTAATTCCTAGAGTTCCCCCTAACAATAAAGATTCGTGAACAATTCCCAAATCCCTATGGGAGTTTCACTAAGATTATCACACAATTAACTGGCTTAATACTGAAGGACTGACCGACACAAGGTAAAAGTTTCTGACTGACCAGGAGGGCCCAGGGAAAACGAACAACTCTCCTTTCTATCAAACACTCTTTCCTATTTCTGTACGTTTTATATTATTCTTGTTCCTAATTTCGACTTCGATATATAATTCCTTGTATTTTATTTTTTAATTTGAGATTTTAGCCCAGCCCTATGAGCCCTAACTTCTTTTTTGCGTCACTGTTTCGATACCGTACATTACAGGCAAACGTAGTAAAATCAATAGATTGCAAAAACTCAATAACAATATAAATTCACGGACACTATACGCAATAAAATTGATTGTATAACTCTTAATGAATAACTTTAAAAATCTCTATTCTATACGGCAACTGCAACAATAAAAATTGATGGAAAATTATGTTGAACTCAACGCATGAAAAAAGAAAAACCATTGTATTAATTAAACAATAGAAAATAGTTTTAATAAATAAGAACTTGATGTGCAATTAGGTGTTAGAAGTTATGTGACCCTACGGAATACAGCATTATGGATGTCCCGAGGGATGCAATATAAATGTAATATATATTTATTTTTAAATTTTACTGATAAAGATGTAGATACCAGAGATTAGAGATTAGAATAAGAAATAAGGAATAATTCCACATGGGTATTAATTATCCACTACTATAATTGGACAACACTGATATGAAAAAAAACGTCGTTTGCTTGCTGGGGTATGGATGTACTTTATTTTCGTGATTGTAACTGTAAATGTTTTAGAGACAACAGTGGAAAAATCCGACAAGGAATAAACATCCCATTCACACTATCAATAAGGCTGGGTAAGACCGGATGTCATCTGAGATGGTCTCTAAAGTTGGTCACTGTCCAATCGGTAGGTTTAATGCCACAGACCGTAGTTCGGAGCCCACGTTACAGTAGGTCCAGTCCAGATAAACCCTCGTTGGTAAAAGAAAACTTATATATAGACAAAAAATATAATAATAGTCTTTAATACAAATTAATTTAAAAAAAATAGTCCACCAATATGCTTTATCCAAAATACATTTTATTTCTGAAAGAAATAAGGCTTTTGAAGAAATGATCTTTTAAGAAATATAATTGAAATATCCCACCAATGAGCTAGATTAGTAATGACCGCTATTCTGATATTACGATTCCGTAAACTGCACCAGTTTGCCCTTGTTAAATGTATAAATACGACCCACTTTCTGGTCTCTATTCAGTATTATTGTTTCGATCGGGGTTTCCCCTCTCTTTTGATACATTTCTCTGACCAATCATCCCAGGTTCTCTTAGGTTCTCTGATTTTTCTCTTTTCTATTTTTACTTGTAATATTCTCTTTATTTTTGTGTCATTTATGCGCAGTAAGCTTACCTACCAACTGAGCTGTGTCTTTTCTATGTACCCTTCCACTGATTATGTATTATTTTTATTAATTTTTTTTTATTATATTTATATTCTTATTTCTTTACTTCTCATCCTGTCCACATTTGTTACACCCCTTGATTTGCTTGATATTTTCATTTTGATAATGATATTGTTATTAATAGCGGAATACAAATTCAAGGATATTAATTACTTCTGGTTTTTGATCGGCATTGTTCTCATTTCGTCTTTTTATTCAATATGAATTCATATTCTTTTAGTGTCATAATCCATTTGTTATATCATGCCAATGCTTCTACCAGCATTTCTCTATTTTCTACTATTTTGTCTATTTGGCATATCTTTATTATTTCCTTAATTAGTATTATAAATAACGTTGAGCTTAATCTTCCTTTTGTGTTGCTCTTGTTTGTTCTAATACAACTGATGCTATTTCTATGTTCCATTTTTAAAAGCATATAATAAATAAAATTAAGAAAGGTTTATTATTTCAATTTGTGTATAGACATCCTTGGCAATATGCCAATAAATAAAAACAATGTTGACGGGAGAAGATAAAAGTTCAAATGACATTTGATTAGATTTTGTTAATCATAATTTTTTTCAAATTATTAAATGCATATATATTATTCTTCAAACTGTAAACAGGAATGGTTTTATTTCTTGGGCAGAAATTAGTGTTTTCCTTGAAACTCACCACTACAATGCAGAACCATACATTTTTGCTAATATTTTAATTATGGTCAATACATCATTTCATAAAAAGTGATGGAAAGATCCCAACAAATGGATTCGCAAAGGCTCTAATTAAAGAATAACTTGCATAATATAAATAAAGTTATGAAAATAATAAACTATATTTTAAACTATATGCTACTTATTTAGAAATAGGTATGAAAAAAGATTCCCAGTATATCAGATGGCTGAGCAATATGGCCTCAAAATGTAAAGTCTTCTTTCATAAAACTAAGAAATCTAAAAATAATAGAAGAATTCTCTACAATAATACCCCTCGGTCAGCCAGAAACACAGAAGCAGAAATTGACAAATGGTGGAATTGTTGAATGGTGAGTGTAATATTGAAACTTAGCAGTTAATATGATTGGGAGGAGAATTAATAGTAACTGTTTTGTAGATACAGAAAATGTAGTAGGGAGAATGCAGTAAATCTAATTTTATCAAGAAAAATACGTAAGTAGTAACATATTGAGTTGACAAAGAAATATTTCAGCGAAGGAAGCCGAAACTAAACATACTCTCAAATGAGTCAAATACATTACTAAATGCATATTCAATTTGTTAATTAGGTTGAGTAGGCCTCCCGGGGATATCAAAGTTGTTTGTGAATATAATTAAACGTAAATATAATAAAACAACCCTCAAACTATTATGCCTGTTTAATTAGTTATAGTTTAAGTCCTTCGACAAAATCTACTTTACTTTTTATAACTTTTTATAACCGATCTTCCGAACTAGCTATGCGATTCTGTTAGCATCTTATCTACCACTGATTTTAGATGATTTTCTATTATTTGCTAGTATATATTCATGGCTGTTCATCTTATAATTCTTACAGTTCTTTATCCTTCATTCTTTACTTATCTTTATATCTATGTATATTAAATGTTGTTTGTCAACACTGTGGGATAAGTTTCTCTTTCCTTATTCTATTGTAAATTTCCACTAATATATCCAATCTTACCTTGACGGGATGTTTTTCCACTTCTAAGTTCTCTCAGAAAGCTCACCATATTGTTATGATACAGTGTAATAATTTTTATGAACTCTGAAGAATCTACTTCTAATGAATAATACAGTTATAATTACGTCGCTAAATATTACAGGAAAAGATCAAGCCACTACATTGTCGAATTTGGTTTTATATATTTCGTTATATATATGAGAAGCCAATTTTTTAAATATTACACATTTGTCTTGCTAGACCATTTATGACGTTATTTTTTCGTATTGTCGTAGGATAAAGTTGATTCTATTACTAAAATATATCAAATGAATGATAAAAATAGTATCATAAAATAGATATGCTAAAAGCCAAAATGCTGTTTAGGAAAGCGTGACGTCACGCTCTTTTGATTAATAGGTCTAATATTTTTATTTTTACCAAAATAAATACAATCATAGTTGTAATACAAAAACAAGTGGTTGCATTAGTATCTCTCTTCCCTGTTTTATTACTATAAATTATAATTTTGAATGATTTTTTATTATTTTCATCACGCCTAATATCAAACTTTACCAATGCCAATTTTTTTAAAATATTATAAAATAAAGCAGAGTTATCTGAAACGATAAAAACGTTATCTGATGCGGTAATAAAAAAAGTGTAATCATTGACCGTTTCTCGGTTACGTGAAGGAAAGCCATTGATTTCGGACGGTGCCACTTGGCGCGCTCGGTGCTCCAATCCAAATTAATAAAATTCCGATACGTAGCGAGCAGTGGATGGCTGAGGGAGAGATTTATTAACGACATAAATAAAACATCTCGAGGCGGTCAATTCGACGTGGGTCCGACCAGGGGGAGTGGGCCCGACGAAATTGGAATTCAGCGGGAGTCCGAGTCCGAACTCTGCAAGAACCGCTGCCCGATTGCCTGCCAATCTGGGCGAGAGCTTCGACAGTTCCTACCAGGAGAATTGAAATTAAGTCGGCCTTAGTGAATGTTGAGTTTTAATTCATATTATAAGGTGGGACATCTATTGGTTTGTTATCCAAGCACGTGTTGTTTCAACACTGACATCGTTAGTTTCTTTTATACTAAAATGTATCAAATATTTTTAACAACATGAAAAATATTAAAGAATTGTTTCGTAATGAGTTTTTTGGTTACCTATATTGGTTACAAAATGCAATCAATTCAAATAGTCCTTCGTTTAATTGAAACTTGAAGAGGAACCTTGAAATGGTAACAAGAAAATTGAAGACTTCCATAAGAGATTACCATAAACAGAGTGCAATACAAAAATATGCTAATTCCTTATTACCATTAGAGGATTTAAGCTTAAATTAGCCTTAGTTCTAGTAGATTAGTGTCACTTTAATTATGAAACTATCTATCGAAAATTATCTATATATGATACTGAGCTAGAGAGGAATATCAAACAAGATTTACCTACGTAACTTCAGTAATATTAACAAGAATAAATAATGTTGATTAGTGTTTCATTATTCAAGATTTTGATGGAACAAAACATTGTTTAAAAATATTATACGTAATAATTAAAATTTGGCTTTTAATTGGCGTTAATTTTTTTTAATAGTAAATACAAAAATAATAATTTACCATTATACGTATGCTTACATTCTTTCCGAAACTTTATATTGCTTATCAGACATTCAAATACGATTCAAATGATCCAAAAAAGGAGGATTACCACTAGAATTGAGTGAAAATAGCATTACGAACTTCAGCATTACGGTTTCATATCTTGCTCTCAAAAAAAAGCTCTCTGCACTGTGTACGGCGATGTATAGTTGATCTACTACGACAATTATAATTGCGAGAGGTGATGATTTAACCCAGGACCATCGTCTACGTCGACACCCGGAATGGGTTATCCCGAAAGTTCAGTTGTGTAGAGCGTACTCACTAGACATAAATAGGCTAATACACCAAAGTGCTGAAGAAGTGCGAATATGGATAATTAATTGGATCGTTACCAAGTCAATATCATTTTTTCGACACGGTATCGCCATGTTGTCAGAAAGATGAAAGAATGTCGTAGAAAATAATGAAAAATTGTTTGATTAACATCTACCAACTTTTTCAATAAGTGGTTTTTAAAAGGAAATAATAATAAGGTTACAAGCAAGCAACTAATATAATCTAAAATAATATAGTTTAACGTTGCTTAAATGTTATTTAGCCTCTAACTGTGATCTTGTCAATAATTTTTATTACGTTGATATACGTGTGTATATTTTGTCAATTATTAGTAATCACAACAAAATATTTAAAAAACTGTCCGATATATAAATAATTTATAAGTTATTATTTTGCAGCCATTCATTTGGATTGTCTACAAACTTGGTAATCTCATGCACTTTCACTTACCGATTGTTTATCACGATATCGTAGGCGCTTGAGTAATTCCTCAATTAGGATTCTTATTTTGAAGACATGATGTTCACCATAAAAGCTCATGGAGCTTCGTTCGAATTTAACTATCTAATATTTATAAGTTTTTATTTCAGATACCATCTTCGCAAGCCCATGGGAATTAATTTTCAGTCACAAATTAAACTCAGCTAACTATTAAAAATAACTGATATAATGAAAACTAAAATGCTGTGATCAGCATACGCTGATAATTATAACAAACTTGCATTATAAATATTAAAGTTATATAGTTTTGTGTTTCGATCTAAATCCAACAAGTAAACTTAACATATTTTTATTCATACGATTAACATAGTTATACATTATTTTTAAAACTATAATATCTTGGTTTATTAAAGTTGTACGTACCGAGTAACAGTGTAAATATTGCCAGAAGGGTTGACAAATTAACTGAATACTCATGGGATTTTTGTGGAGATCACAGCATAATTAACTGGGGTTTGTCGGCAAGATTAGCAAAGAGTGACCGATGAAACCGGCATCCTCTAACTGACCATGAGGTCCATCGGGAATTCGGAACACCAGTCTTACACTTCAAGCTCTTTATTTCCTATTTTTCCTTAAAATTCATTGTAAGTATATTGTTAACAATATTTTGCAGTAGCTAGATTTTACGATTAGAAAGAATGCCGTTCTGATGAAAGGTGATAAAGCAAAATTTATTACTAAGAAATATATAAATTGCATCGTAATTTTCTTTGACCTATACCTGTAAAATGCTGAGATATATATAATAATATAACAACAAATATAAAAAATAGCTATTTAAATAATAATTAGCATAGTTTCTAAGTTCTTCTATTAAGTTCGTTCTTAAATTATAAATAATAGTTATTGAAAAATTAGTTATCTCTAATGATCTTCCAAAGTTTGTTTGCTACAAAGTTATATTAAATAATGCAATAGGAAACATTGAAAGTTATTATTGTTTGTTAGATATTGAAAAATCAACTCATTCGATTTACAAGTATCATTGGCCAAGTACCAACAAGTTTTGTATATAATAAATATACACCACTGGTTTAACATCAAATTCAATTCGTATATATAAATTCATTTAAATACATGTATAATAGTCCTTTATACTTTCTAAATTATTCTGAAATACTCTATGGCAGTAATTAATAAAAAATATTATTCTTTACTTTTTCAGCATATTTCTGGCAGAACTTGAATTCCTGCTTATCGCACGAAGACCTCACTGGTAAAGATATAAGGAAAGTGTTGCCATTTCGTAACATGCTTTCTCAATATTATCTTGTTTCTTTAAGTTTCGCTTAAAAGGTATCACATCCATTTAACAGGCGCATGATGGTTTCGAGATATTTCAATTGTTAACGATTAATTCTTGTAAGTTCATTAAAAATATTATACTTCTTCAAAACCACGTTCAATAAATAAAATAAATATTTTGTCGATTGATATGTTAATTAAAAGATGGGGGATAATTGGATACTTTCCATTTATACATTCATTAAATAATGATGACACTAACAAAGAATCGTAAAAATATTGAGAGATAATTACTACTAAGTAGAAATAAAAACACACAAGAAAATGATGCTCCATATTAAGTTAAACACCAGCCAGAAGCGACTAACCTAATGGTTTTCTATCATTTTATGGTTTCATTATCAAATAAAGAAACAATATCTTGCTACCTACATCTATGTTGCTCGAACTTCTTGTGGGCAATTTGTATTTATTTACTCTATTTATCTTATATTTCATAGTTATAAAATAAGTTTTATACAAATACTGTAAATAAGAAACAAAAAAATAAAGCAGTGATTTGTCATGGCAAATCCTTCAATTTTGCTAAGAATCGACTGGAATCGATGGAATTAGCATTAATGATATGATACAGTGACATTAGCTCCACTGAATACCGAAATATTAAAAGATAGATAAATATGTAATATATGATTAAAATTTCCACAAAAAATATGTATTGTATCTATATTAAGCGGCTATAAGTTATTTATTAACATACCTTGAGGGCTTTTGATTTTTAATTAATATTTTCATAACGTTTCATCACATTCAGAAACCTCACGGGATCGATTCACATTAGAATTCCTAATTTTAGATCTTATATTATTAAAATAATATATCAACAGAACATGTAAACAAACAAGTCATGTGCTAGGAAATCATCAAGTTACGTATAGATTGTGGTGTTGTGTTTTGACGCCAATTTATATATATATATATATATATATATATATATATATATATATATATATATGTATTATGTATATGTATATATGTATTTAATGTATGTTCGTCGCTTTTTTCATCAATTGCGGACCAAATTTCAAAATTATTTTTTCATTCGAAAGAGTGTACTTAAGTGTACGAAGTGGTCCCTTTAGAGCTACATCAGGATCTGTTGGGAGTAAGGGGGGAAATCGAGGGAAACGCTCAAATTTTGAAGACATCTACAAAGTTTTCACATATTTTTTATCTGAAATAATCAGATATTTGATTATTGCTGAGCTGATATGACGGAAAATTGGAAATCGTTCAGTATAAAAGCACCCCATCAGTATTCACCGACTTCAAAGTAGTCAGTTGGTAGTAGTTAAAACACTATTGTAAATAGATAAATAGGTTTAGGTAGATATTAAGCAAACTTATGTGTATATAGTAGAATATAAAATAGTAGATAGGATAAATAAATAATCGGTCACTGTGCCTATTTTTACTGTTATATACACAACATGATTATAATGTAAGCACATATTTAAGTACATAAGAGGGCCACATCAGATTAAGAGTCAAACGAAATTACTGGTTAGTCAGAAGAAACTGCCAACTTGGCCTAAGAACAATCAAACCGGATTATCAGGCAACAATAACGTCTGTTTGGATTTATCGGTTACACTAAAACATGAAACAGTAGGTATAACGCTGCCATAACAAAGTTCTTCGATTACCAACCAACTAAGAACTGAAGGCAGTAACTTCGAAATCAAATAGGTTTATAGATTTATACAAGATATTTCCTAAAAGCAGCTGGACAATGCGCTTTATACCAGAAGATTGAGACAAACCAAGATACACGAACTTTAACTTAATTAATATGGTTTAATATTAAGTTGGGAAATGGACGTTGATCTCTGAAATAATAGAACAAATATAATAAAATAAAAGAATGTTAATTAATGTAGGTATGTTAACCATCTAGTAACAGATCAGAAAATAAATAAAAGCGAGAAATAAATACGAATTAATAATGACGTTTATAACAATCATTAGTTCGTCGGAGTTCGAATAACATTAGTACGGATTTCATTAAATTCAAACAGCGACCGGTAAACGTCAATCACGGCACACCAGCAGGACGCTAATATATGACTCACCATCCCCGCAATCGTTTCCTTTTCCTGCCCCTCGGTACGCGTCAATGTCCGAAGGTCCAATAAGAATGCCGACTGAGTCGGAAATCTGCTGCTCAATGACTGCCTTTCAATTTCCGGTAGGTAATTCGCATTCCTGCAATCTGGAACGAGCTGAAATCGCCCTACCGATGTCCCGGGCCTGTCCACGACCAACGGCCCGGCGAGGCGGTAGAGGAGCGAGAGGCGAGGGGACGGTGCCGAGATAACCGTCGCGTCGGTGGCATTTAAATGGGCTAATTTCGTTTCGGGCAACATGGAGAACGACTTGTCTTCGGTGCCGCCATCAATAAGTCGGCCAACCGTTCGGGCGACGGCCATCCAATTGGATGACGCACGCTAATGACGACTAAGAGGAAATTGGCATAGTTTTCGTTTCGTTCTAGTTGAGATGATGATGGAACGATTCAAAGCAAAGATGGGTCACGTTCTAAACGATTCACTATTCACGAAGTATACCTAAGCTACGTAAGCTAAATAATTTCTTACTGCTGTCATCTTTGTCTCCCTCCCTCTCCGTTTATCTCTACTGCTCTATATATGACGTATAGGACAGAGCTTTCAGAAATTTTATTCCATATAAAAAAGCTCTGTGAGATTGAAAGTAAACTACCAATTCAATGATGTTTGAAGTATTAGGTCCTGAAACATTGATTGAAAAGTGCGACCTATCCAGTTTTTTTTTCAGATGTGCAGTAGAAACAGGCCGATTCATCTCTGTATTTGGCAGTATTGGCGTTCTGGGGTTCAAGGGCTCTTCCTGCAAAGTGGGAGTCAAAAGTCAACCTCACTTGCGCGCGGTGCACCCTGAGCGCTGTTATGTTATGCATTAACCCTGTCAACGACACTCTGGTGACTGACTAAGGGCTATAACCCGTAAAAAGATATTATGAACGGGTATCAGGCCTAAATCTTACTACCGCAGGTCAAGTATGGTCCTAACTTCAGCAGGGCATAATCGAAATCTCGACGGACAAAATTAAGGGAAACAGTCATTTTGGAAAGTGATTTTTTCTTTAGTAGTAGATAAAACAAATAGAGAACATAAATATTAAATTCTGGTAATAATTAAAATTTAGTGTAGAAATGGCTTGAAGAAGATGACGGGTTGGATAAGGGCATCTACCACATGTGATCCAATGCAATGAACAAACCTCAGGTTAGAAAACACAAGCTAGCTTTTAGCTAGCTTCGAGCGAAAACCTGTCCGTTAGGACAGAAAGCGTTAATAACCATTAGGTATCCAATCTCACACAAATAACCGAGCGGTGATCAATAGTAGATGATGAGGAAACACCTTGTTGACTGTCAAGGTGCTTTTGGAATTGGAGAACACCCTTAGGGCAGAACATCTGCTAAGGTAAAGAGTCTTAAGACACGGGGGTACGACAAAAGGGAGCTTATCTAGTTTTACAAATGTGATAAAGGCTAAGGAGAAAGGCAAGCTAAGACGAGCACGATCTGTACCAAAGTGCTCCACCTCGCTAATCACCCAGAAGAGCTGAGTAGAGGTAATGTATTGTACTTGCAATACCGGAGGGTTTTCGTGGCATTGGAGAAGTCAAGTGTCGGTTTGAAAGGTCAGTCTAAAGCCGAAAGGCAATAGGACATGTGACTGACACTTATAAATTAGCGTTCTGTGTCCACAACACCGATGTGGGCTCATATTGGCACCTAAGAGGAAGACATGTCGCACACACCAAAGCGCAATGTATTTGCAGGCCAGTTGTTCATGTGATGCTTCGGTGGATCATTTACGATCTTTATCTCAATGTATTAGTTCGAAGTCTTTCACTGCTTTTGACTTTCGTTATCGCGTGTCTTTACCGCGTGTGCTCTTGAATTTGTAGTATCCGTAAATAAAATTTTCGCCATATGAATTTCCTGAACGTTAACCAATATTTGCTACTCGAAGCTTTGTAAAATTGAAGATCATCAAGATCTACAAATTAAGTAGAAACTGGAAAATACAGCTTAATAACTCCAAATCTGTTCAGGTTAATTTTGCGTTGCGGCGAATTGAGCAAAACCTAATTATATCACTTGACGGGTGTCCGATTCAGGTGACGGGTGACGAGTAAATTGGATACCGGTGAGTCGGAAGATACTCTCAACTTATGCTATCCACAGCAATAGAGAGCGCTTCAGCTACTGGACAACATGCATGCAGATAGAAGCAAACCAAAACACATGAACATGTATAGTGTATGTATTACTCTTAATTTTAGTTTAAATACTTTAGTTTTATTTTAATTTAGCAAACACATACTACTATGTATTACTCTTGTACTCGCATTGTTTTTGTTTTAATGCAAGAACAACAGAACAGTAACAATACATTAATTTCTAAATTAATATTATTCCAAGCATATCTAAAGTAAAACGTAATTAATTTTAAAAAGACGAAATATTAATAAAACCATGTTTATAACACTAATGGATGAAATAATAAAGAAATGTGAAATAGTAAATAGAGGACTTTCTATAGGCTATAAAAATATGAAAAACATTGCTTCTCGTCCAGTTTAATACGTGTAATTAGAAGTGGAAGTAAATGAAGAAGGCAGACCAGTCACCTACAAAACCTTCTGGCAATGCCTCCTGGGCTGAACACAATACGAACATGAATGCAAGATTGGTGAGTATCAAGCAGGTATCAGACCAGGCAGATATTGTCCAGCACAAATATTAATTTTAAAATTAATTCTCAGACAACAGAAACTTTATAATAAGAAAGTGATGTGTATATTTGTATATTGACTTCAAAAAGGCTTATGACTATGTAGATCATGAATCTCTTTTCCAAATGTTGGAAGGGGAAGGTCTGGATTTGAGAACCAATGCAATTATAAAACAAAGGCCGACTGGTGAAAAATACAAAGGTGAAATCCAAAGGAATAATATCGGAACCCTTTGAAATTAAAACAGGTGTGAGGCAAGGTGACGGATTCTCCTAATTACTTTACAATTACGTCTGAGATAAAGCAATCTAAGAGTAGCGCAAAATAAAGTCAGATCTTAAAATATACCAACCAAATTAGAAAAAAATTACGACAGACTCTTTGGCTTTTGCAGATGACATAATGATTCTAACTCACAATAATTATTTTCGTCTAATCAGTGTTTTACTCTCATCTTTACGTTAAATGTTTTAAATTTATTTATTAATTTATTACTTCTAGCTCTCCAATCAACGCACTTTCATATTATATTTTCGTATATACTCATTTTATTTCATCCACTAATATTATAAACATGGTTGGTCTTCCAGCTTTTCTTAGACAAATTTGGATTTTGAAGATGTTTAATTTTATATTGTGTACACTGAAACAGCATTTGTATGGGATATTATTTACGCCTTTTTGTTCTAATGTAACCCAAATTATTTATCTTCTCACTCTACTGAAATCCATTTGAAATTCATTGATTAACAGGTATATATGTTTTTTTATTTGTACTTTCTCCACTATTTTCTTTATGCTGAATATATAGTCTTGTATACATCTACCCATGCGTTCTGCAATTCTGTTAGCGTCTTATCAACTATGAGTTTTAGACAGATTTCTTTTACGTTCTGAGCGTTTTTAAAGAGAAAAAAGTGTCATAGATTCTCTACTGTTTGTCTCCTTCCTCTGATAAAATTGTTGGCCAATAGTGTTAACTTTTCACTTAGATAGTATCGCCAGGCTTTCTTATTGTGTTTTATTTCTACTGTTATTTCTTCCCTTCACCAAGTTGCTCTTTGTTCATCTTCTTTTGTTATATCCCAAATTACTTGGTTAATAATTATGCATATTTTTGAATATATTTTACAATTTAATATATCTTATGGATTCCAATCGTGTGCATTCCATTCCAATCGACTAAACAAAACATAAATATATTTTTGAAACCAAATAAAGAAAATCTAAAATATATTTTTTTATTTCTAATCGATAAGTGTTCTGTCATCTGTACGTTTCCCACTCTTCACAGAAACCTTCCGGTTTCATCTGCGATCGTCAGATATTCGAGAACCGAACGGTTTCAATTAATAAAACACCTAATCCCGCTGAACGCTGCCAAATTCTCTCTTGATTAACAACAAAGCTTTTCCCTCGAAAATTGCAGGCCGGGTGTCGAATGGGGCGGTCGGACCCACGCCTGTGTGGGGAAGGAGAGGGAAACCGTTCGACGGTTGACCATGGGAGACGACCGCTGACCAATTGGTCGGGAGCCCTAGTGGAATTAACCCTCGTGCCTTTGTCGAATAGTAATTACAGTTGAAAGCACCACGGAGAAAATTTCGTTTAATTTCGTTTCTGTTCTTCGCCGCCTGGACGAAATGAGTGGGGGTCATTGGGGGATGACTCTTACTGTGATTTTAGTTTCAGCACCCTCTTCGTCCAAAAATCGTGGCAAAGATCAGTTCAATATATGTTTAAAGTATGAATTAATATATATATATATATATAACAGCTGTAAGTGTATGTAAAGTATTAGAACATTCAGGCTCGGAGTGCGGTTTCTATTCTTTTCATGAAGCTTCCACAGAACATCTCCATTGTTGCGAAATTTAATATATTTCATTATGGAGGAAACTGGTGACAAGGTGTAGTCTATCCAAAGCAGCTGTGAACATACAACATCAATATGTTTAATGTGTTGCTTGCCACGATTCGTAAATTCGTTTTAGAATCGGGCAATATTTTCCGAATTACTTATTATTACGTGTCCGAACACGTAAATTAAAAAAATCCCGCAAATGTCGTTCGGTTGTCAAATGTTTGCAAAATACTTCAAAATATTAGTTGTAATACTACAGGTTATAAGTCTACAAACATTGATTTAGAGCTTTGTTTGTTTAATAAATGTTAAATATCTGCTTAATATTGATTGAAAATGCCGATATTAATAGATAGTCAGGGTCACAAACTTATTGCGTCTTTATTCAATCATTTATTTCGAACTGGAACGAGCTAATTGAGGCTTCTTCTTACCAGTAAATTCCGTTAGAGAGGTAGTAACTATTATAAGTTGCTGCAATTTTACTGAAAATATTTTTAGTGTGTTGCTGATGCGTTGGATGTTAGTGTGGGCACTGTAATTAAAATCTCTAATAAAACGAAGAACAATATGTAGAAAAAAAAATTTTTAAAAGCATACGATAAATTGAAGGAAGATATGTTATTTGACTTTGTGTATCTTGACGAGACTTGGATAATTCAAAACGGTTCAATTAGCCATTCTTGTGAAGATCCTAGCAAAAAAAGGTTACAGACAACAAAAGTTGATGGAAAAACGTAAAAATCTAAACGTAAACGACTACCATGGAGAACCATAACATATTTTTGCTGAGGTTTGAAAATCAATTTAAAAAATAACCTGAAGGAACCATCCGGAATTCTTATGGACAATGCACCATATCATAGAACACTGGTGAAAAAAAAAACAAAAATAGCATCAACGAATGCTGTAATAAACGAATTTGAAATTTTTCTCTAATGGCTTTCAAAACATGAATTAATTTAACTAGCTACGGCTTCCGCCCTATCACTGTGTATTCACTCCAATCGGGTCAATATATACAATCAAGAACTGTTTGGATATGTGGAACGATGAAATCAATCAGACACACGGAGGAAGAAATTCATAAATGGTGGAATCGTGAATAGGTTCACAACAGATTAACAGCTTAGTGATTGACTTGAACAGTGACTCAGAAAGTGGCAGTGACTAAATGAAACTTCCCGGATATGTGATAATGATGCAATGCCGAGAATTCCTAAGACACGATGATGATAGTGGAAGCAACTAAAGGTATGTATATAATTAATAGAGTATAACTGTAGAAAATGGTATTGTGGGGTGTGAAAGATTTGTGTGCATAGATATATTTGTAAGTGTTCAGAATTATATGTGAGCATTAGGTTAGAATGTAAGAAAAGAGGATGAATACTAAATGTTTTATAGATATGGTAAATGCATTAGGGAGAATTAAGTGATTAATTTTATCAACACAGGTAGTTAAAGAAGAAATAAAAAATTATTAAATTAAATTATTCGATAATATATGCATTAGATGTACTATAATGATAAAATAACCTATATATATTTGATAAAATTTTTGTTCCATTACTTTATTTAAACTAGAATTTTGTTATATATCAAAGCCAAACTCAACTACAACTCAGAGTTGCTACGGCACCATTGCGACGTTTCTACGTCATCAATTTAGATGATGTATGTGTACTATGATGACGTATGTATGTACTATAATTCAAATGTTTAGCCAAACCATACATCTTGTGAGTGTTTCAATTGAGATTACTTAAGTTTTTATACAGTTTTTTAATTAATCTTAGCGTGCCCTATATTCAGCACTCTACTTTTTACCAGTGGAGCTATGGATGTTTTATTTTATAATGGCTATTCTCGTAAATATCGATAAAAAGAGCATGTTATTGTACATTTCGCCTTGTGTTTCCTTATATTATTTCATATGCTCAAGTGATTTCCAATATATAAAATATAACTGATTGATTCAAAAGAGTGTTTTTGATAAAATAATATAAAGTAACTTCCATAGTTATTAGAAATTCGTTGTAAGTATTTTGAGATATTAAGACATACGCTAAATAACACATGTACATTACACTGTCACCGGTTGTTTATGAATATGCAAATATCGTAGTAATAATAGCTAATCAAGATGAAGAGAAAAAATCGATGTATACGTCTGGGGCGGCAAATTGCAGAGAAGAAACTACAAGCCGTACGACAAGCCCGCTTGGTTTTGTAACAATCGGGAATAATTAATTATGCCTTAATGATGCTCCTGTTGGAGTGGAACCCGTTCTACCATCCTACCGAAATAGATTAATATTTGCCAACGACCCTAAAAGGTAATTATCCTGGCCCATAACGTAGGATAACTGTGTAACGCCAGTCTCACCTGCATGGGATGTACACGAAAGGGTTTTCTTTATTTTGTTATCCAAAGCTACTGCGAGCTGCGGATTATTTCATTTGAAGTAGGTGAATAAATCTAACTATAAAATACGAACAATTTTATAATTTACGTAAAAAAAAATGATTGCTAAAATTTGGCAATTCTCAAATACTTGATAAAACCTCACAAATATTTAATAAAATTGTTTTATTTTTTATATTGTATACTAGATCTGTATATACATATATATAATATATATATATATATATATATATATTTATATATATATATACATATATATATATATATATATATGTATATATATATATATATATATATATATATATATATATGTATATATATATATATATATATATATATATATATATATATATTATTTATATATTATTATATAATTTGATAATAATTCCGACGATTCTGATAGTTACTATCATAAAATCGTCTGAAGTTTCCTTCTATTTATATGTGTTTATTACAGAAATCAATACGTATGAATAAAAAAGTATGTGTCAGTACAGAACTGTGTGGCGATTCAATATTTCGTGTTTGTATATGTGTAAGAAAATTTTTTTATGTGTGACTTACTTCATCTCAAATTGAAATTTTCTTAGAAACAACAGGCGAAGGCCATTTCAATATAAATAATTTTTGATATATAGATCCTTATACGTTTTCCCGCTAATCTGGTTAAATAGTTTCCAGATGTATTGAGAGCCATATGAATTTTTAGGAAGGACTATGGACTGTCCTACAAGTAGAGGAGGATGTTTCCAGAAGGGTAGAAGGAATTGTATAATAATGTTAGAGAGATTATATGTTTACATACATATTAGATGCCCGATCGCAACTGAAACATGTTGCGGAATGTTTTACGATGGTGTAAATAATTACGATGGAAAAACCGACAGAACAGGTAAAGTCTTAGAAGCCTACCAAGCTGCTAGCTACGATATCTAAATTGCTTGAGAACCTAACATTAAAACATCTTAAACAATTTATAAATATTACATAAAGATAAATGTATAGATTTTCACTGTGTATTTTTAAATCGTAATGAAATTGACCCAATGCCTAGTATATTAGAGGTTATCGCAAGGATGTTTAGGAGATGGTTACATTGAGAGAAAAAGTGTCTACCCTGCGGTATTCCTGAACATCTCACTTTTATTTGACCACGTGTGGCATTTGGGTCCACAAGACGAGCAAGTCGATCTTTTCGAAAGAAAATTTAGGGACTCATGAAGAGGGTCTCTCAATATTCAGACCTGTTTTGGCTGAAATTCCACAGTTATCTTGAACCACTCTTATATCTCCTCTACAGTGCCATTATCCATGGCATACTTGGAGCTTAGCATTCATCTCGATGGTAGATTAATTGAAAAAATTATGTTAACAAAAAACTTAGTAGATCGAACTCGAAGTTAAACAGTACTGGTTACTAGAAATATACCCCCAACTTGACCTAATATCAGTAATCAGGCAATAATAAAGCCAATAGAGGGTTGCATTAGATTAATTACCAATGCTTATCGCTACGTAACCCAAAATGGACTAAACAATGACCTCGAAATAAAA
Source organism: Rhynchophorus ferrugineus (assembly GCF_030347505.1). Taxonomy (NCBI): domain Eukaryota; kingdom Metazoa; phylum Arthropoda; class Insecta; order Coleoptera; family Curculionidae; genus Rhynchophorus; species Rhynchophorus ferrugineus. The sequence goes on along the minus strand of NW_027472580.1, from coordinate 78,241,460 downwards.
ATAAATCACGCTCATATGGAAGCAGTACGACTACTGAATAAAGCGTAGGGAATCAGAAGATTGAAGCGAACAAAACCAAACCAACCGAGCTTCAAGAAATATTACTATTAACTTTAGCTTAGGTGAGCTTAATTCAAATTTAATTTGGAAAGTACCTGTGTACTCGTAGTACTTGGGAATTCGTCCAAATACAAATGAAACGATTTATTATTAGAGCTTATAATTACTATTTCACTAAATTGCAAAAAAAAATACTAAAGTAAAATTGTAATTTATATTTTCAAACTATAAGCTAATAAGCTAACAATTTATGCACAGATAATATATTATTTATAAACAATAAAGCAAGCATTATATTACGAAATTTATTGAATTTTAACCAACGCCAACCGAAAAAGTGTTTTACCATTCAAACAGCTCTAAAATAATCTATCGGATTTGGTTAGAAATGTATGGCGTTAATTTTTTTTAATTACACCTCTCAAATTCATCAGTTGCATATAATAAAAGTTAGAATTAGATATAATCATTATATTAATCGTTTAACTTAAATTAAAAAATAAGAAATATATATTCAGTTCCGACTAGTCATTTACCAAATATAACTTATTTTCATACATACACAAACATTAATTTCTAATGGTGCAGAAATCGGTGACAATTTTTTTCTCATGAAGGCAGTCACTCATTCAGAAACATGATAAAAATGCATATTGCAATCGACCATTGTAATAATGTATTAACATCGTTATTGTTCATACATTTTCATCAACCTAGTTAAGTTAGAATAAAAAATATCTTATGATGTATAAGTGTCAGCACCCTATATTTTTAATATATTTATATGATGACTGACTAAATGTAAACGACACTTTTGCATTCGTATTGAATTTAAACGAGAAGATTATAATAATAAACACAACACGAACAAGTGGTAATTTTTCATTTTTGATTCGTTCAACAAGAGAATATAATACTCTCCTAGTCGCGGCTATCGCCTGACCTAGTTTGCAAACGAAAGAATATTTATGGCAGCTGAATAGGATCCTCTTCGCTCACTGTTGCACCTTTGGCAGTTATTTATGATCATTTGAATGGGAAAAAGACAGAGTTAGATAGATGACTAGCTACGTTCCTTATTTAAATATAAATTTTATAATTTGAATTCTATATATTTTCATTTGTTTTATTAATCCTTTAATTTGACCGAAAGAGCATCTATAAAGCTATTTTCCTTAATTTTTGAGAAACATGTAGATAATTGACATAGATTTGCTACAGTAAATATATGGTATATCGTAAGACTTTAAGAAAGAAAATATGCAGGAAACTAAATTTAACGATAAAGGCATGGAACAAAGTGTACGACAACGCAAGCAAAATTCAAAGTTTAAACGAAATTAAAACATTACGGGAGATCGATAGAGATTGTAATTGATGTGCGAATATCAAAACTATTTTTCTTTATAGCGAAGCGTTCTCAAGAATTCTCATGTATTTTCTAAGCAATAATATGACAATATATGATAGTAACTGCCAACAAAATTTTGAAGTATCTAAGTGGAAACACTTATACAGGATGCTATATTAGGTTTGTCTGCCAATGAAATCGCGATGTCAGTCAATTCGTGTGGCAGCCATTTTCCCTCCTGTTAGATTTTTAATATCACATATAAACGCCTGTAAATAGTTGATTCATCAACTGCTAAGATGTCTAAATGTTTATTGATACTTTGAGCTAGGTTCTCATTCTACCAGTCTTGTGGTTCATTGACTTCGAATCTATTTGGCCTTCGTCCTTCAGGCCATGCGCTCTTTTCATTGACATCAAACATCATGAAGCCAAACCGACAATTGCAATGTAACAGAGCAGTATTTCTGGAAGATTTTGAAATTATTTAAGAGTTCGAAAATTGATTTCATCAAATCAAACAGAAAATGTAATGAATGTTAAAATTGCAGTTTTGAGTGTTTCGTGACTAGCATCTGCATACAGTGAATAACTCAAGAATTCAACTGACAAACGTTACAATTTGAAATTGTAAGTCTACCTCTCGAGAGTACGACTTATTTGCCGTTGTTCAAATAATAAGCTCCCAAACATCTCTAATAAAAAATGCCACTTGCAGTGATTTCATTTACTTTGCTTTAATGTACCATGTTTAATCAGTAATTTTCATCTTCATCATCAAGTAACATTTGCAAAAGTTACTGCAACAATATTTTTAACCATTGGCATATCAGGAGTATGTTGTTCAGTATGCAGTTCAGTTTTGTAAAATGATTATTATTTGATGTGAAAAATTAGAAAACAGAGATTTAGAATCAATCAAATTTCACTGGCTTTGTATAGCCTTTTGAACTACATCCACTAAATGTATTTAATATATCTAATTCTAACTAATTCTAGTTCTATGTCACATTAGTTGTTTAGAACTCGATATATGGCAACAACAACAACAACAACAATATTGTTCTTCAATTCTATTAACGTTCTTATTAATTTCTTATATATGGTTAGAAAATTTAATGAAACAAAAACAAAAATAACAAAACCCTAGCTTTCTATTAGTAATCAAAGAAATGAACAAATTATAGTGAACCTGAAAACTGAACGACAAATTGAGTTTATGAATATATATTAATACCAATAAGTATCTGTTAGTGTACTATATATTACTAGAACAAGCATAATCCGGCAACGTAACTAAAATTAAATTCGAAATAAATATAATATAGACAGATGTGACAATATCAACGAAATTATCAGGACAGGATAATTTTTAAGACTCGCATAATTACAGAGAATTTAAAATATAACTAGTTATGTAACACTCTATGTTAGGTTATATGTTAAATTTGAATATATCAAGATTACTATTATGGTCCATAGTGGTTATTAAAAAAATTGATGCGTAAGAATGTACTTTGTACAATGTAATGTATTTTCTAAAATTATGTAAGGAATAAGTAATAATACCATGTCTAACACTATTGTATGTTTCGGCTTGGTTGGCGCATTGGTAAAGGCGACAGGACGGTCCACCTAATGTTGCGATAGTCGCGGGTTTGAATCCTGCTGGCACATGGTCGAAAATTTATGTTTGAGATTGTCCTAGGCAAGAGTGCAACATTCGACAAGGAAAATAATCCCAGTCACGCCAGTAACCAGACTGGGTAAGACCGGATGTCTTCTGGAATGATTTCTAAATCGGCGACTCACCAGTCGGGAGACTTAATGCCGACGTCCGTGGTTTAAACTGTAGCTCCAGTCCAGATAAACCCATAGTTGGTAAAAGGAGACTTTAAAAAATATATATAAATTTGAAAAAAAGTGTATATGTTTGAAGTATGAAAAGTTCATAGATACCACTAGATGAAATGAATTTAGAGCACATTGGTGGTGTGCAATACACCATATGCAAAGGAAATACATCATTACTATGTAAATGTATATAATTGAATATATTGGAGCTGCTACTTCGAAATATACCATAATTGACCTCAACTTGGATTTGTTTTTGGCTTTGTTAAACTTTGTTAGTGAATAAGAAGAAAGAAATATTAGTAAATAATAATAAGAGCAACATAAAGTATATGTTGATATAAGTTTGATTTTAATATAAGTTAAGTTTTTAAAATTTCATTTTCACTAATTGTCCTAAAATATTCGTAAATGTAATCGTATTATGAGGAATTATTGTTCAAGGCGAAATAATATCGTTAAATTTACAGGGAAATAATATTCCGTAAACAATGAAAACATGATATATAACCAAACTAAATTCAAATATTCATTTTATTTAAGTCGCATGCCCTCATCTAGTCACCAATATACTACATTTTGTTTACCTCCTTGTAGTATCATAAACCATCACGAGAAAAAGTGATTCAAAGTACGAATTGTTCAAACCTCCACCCTATTCAATATACTTCTTCTGTTTTCTGGATTATATATTTCCAATAAAAATATGCTGGGAAATAAATTTTCTATCAAGTTAGTAGATAGGTGCAGATACAAATTTCACCAGCAGTTGGGATCCCATATCAGGGATGAAATCAGTTTTAAGCAAGTAGATAACATTAAATATTAAAATTAATTTTAAACTGAATATTGTGCCTGTATTATCAAACGACAAAACTTATTGGACAACCCCGTATACGCACATTTAATAGTAACTTAACCTATATACCACGTGTGACAGTTTAGAATTCTGGAACGATCTCTCGACCGTATAATTTATTATCATCTCGCTGGAAATAATCTAAAGGGTTGCGATGGGGAGGCTCGACTTGTCACTGCCGCATCGTAAAAATTTCCTATGGCTTATCTTTTATGCGGTTCCGACGAGCTGCGACTACCGTAAGGCCGAGGCGACCTTTTCAGTTGAGCGAACGTCGGTCCGGGCCCGAACTGCGGTCACTTCGCATCTTATCGGGTCGCATGGCCGAAGAATGGACGCGTTCCACTATTGTACTCGTTGTCGGGACGATCGGAAAGGGTTCCTTTGCAATTACTCGTAACGAATTTGCAAATTCGGTCGACGCGCTTATCACGGAGCAATAAAGTCAGGTAAAAATAACTTCATTAAAATACTTGCCGTTTACCCTTTATACATCTCCAGAAGAATAGACACCAACTACGTTTCATCAATCTTATAAAAGTCAAAGTATTTTCTTCATTGCATTTTTTTGGATTGCAGAACAATAATGGGACATGATATTATCTTAGTTATTTCTTAAGCGTTATGTAATTTCTTAAGACTTTTTAGTGATTTTATATAAATAAAAACTAAATATTTTCTAAATAATAAATGTAGACAGTAAATAAAGTAGTAAATCTATGAGATAAGTTTAGACAAGATATATGTCTTGTCGTCACATGTCCGGGGACTTGTGTAACTCCCCCGCCTACCATAGGTAAAATTAGTTTTTGTTTATTCAAAATAATTCCCTTCAAGTGTGATACACTGATTATAGCGACCCTCCAAATTTTCGATACCATTTTTGTAGTATGATTTGTCCACTGCTTTAAAAGAGGCATCTGCTTCGGCGATCACCTTTTCAGTGGACAAAAATTTCTTCCCAGCAAGCATTGTTTTGAGATCTGAGAACGGGAAGATCTGGAGAATAAAGTGGATTACGAAGCAATTGGAAGCCCTATTCATGGATTTTTGCCATCGTTTTCACTGACTTTTGACACGGTACATTGTCTTGGTGAAGCAGCACTTTCTTTTTCTTCAAACGCCGCCGTTTTTTGGCGATTTCGTTCTTCAAACGGTCCAATAACACTACATAATAGTCGCTGTTGATGGTCCTTCCTTTTTAAAGGTAGTCAATGAAAATTATTCCATGCGCATCCCAAAATACAGATGCCAAAACCTTGCCAGCCGACTGTTTTGCCACGCTTTGAATCGTGTACAGTCCACCCGGATGACTGTCGATTGGACTTCGGGGAGAAATGATGGAGCCATGTTTCATCCATTGTCACATATCGACGCAAAAAAATCGGGTTTATTACGCCCGATCATCTTTAAATACTGCTCCGAATCATCATCTCGTAGTTCTTTTCGGTCAAAAGTGAGCTCGCGCGGCACCAACTTTGCACAGAGCTTTCTCATACCTAAATATTCGTGAATGATCTGCTGTACACGTTCAGTTGATATCTTTAGAGTGTCTGCTATTTTATGCAATTTCAATTTACGGTCATTCAAAATCATTTTGTGGATTTTTTAATGTTTTCGTCGGTAACAACCTATTTTGGGCGTCCACTGCGTTCAACGTCTTTGATGTTCATTTCACAACGTCTAAACTTAGCATACCAATTCTTGATGGTTGATTTTCCTAGGGCAGTGTTTGGAAACTCGGCATCAAGCAAAGTTTTTGCTTCAACTGTATTTTTTCCCTTCAAAAACCAATCAACACCAAACCATCAAATTTTATCAACACCCAAAATTCCTATTTATCCATTTTTTTCACAATAACAAAAATTGCTTCACTCAAACTGCTGTAATTCTCAAACTAATGATCCGACAGCTGTCAAATTTATACACGCATCTTTTGAGGGTTAAGACTAGCTAAAAAACATATGTATGTAATTCTAGTGTCTATGTGTCAGGCCGGAGACTTTTGAATTGAACTGTTAGTTCCCAACCAATACACTGTTGTTGGTTCCACAGGATTTCGAATATTCTGCGTTAAATTTCGCTACAGTTGGAGATTGGCTGCAATTATTCTGAGAGGATGTCATTCTCATATGATCTGGGTCGCTGGGTCTTCGATCCAAAAGGTCGAGTCCGCCACACAAACCTATGAGTTGGAAAAACCTATGAAACCTAAGTCTTGGCGCCGTACAGTAGGCAAAATCGAAATAAGTATTCGAAAGAAACGGATTTTAGTCTTGATTGCAATATTTGCTTTCTTCTATACTCAAAAGATTTTATAGCCGTTTCAGCTTAGACATCTTGCTCTAACTGAATCCCGTTGAGACTTCCAATAGCAAACGATCCGTCAGTTTTCAACATTTTGTTCTTCATTAGTTTTCAAGCCATATGGCTATGTAATACAAAATACATCATGCAGAATGCTAGATGCTTCGACATTTGTACCAACAAAACACTATCAGCAAACACCAGATCAATCAAGAAGTTTGTAGTATTATTAAGAAAGTTCCGTCTGTTTCTAAAAACTTCTCGCAAACAATTGCATCTAATACTATGTAAAAAAGCAGCAAAAATCTGCTTGCCAAATACCGACTTAGATCTCAAATGAATTAGAAAACAATTTCACATTCTTACAGAGCTGATGAAACGATCGTAAGGCGCCTGAAGAAGTTTTTCGAGGAACATGTTAACTTCCAAATCTGCTTAAAGCAAGGACCATGAGGTATCAAGAGAAGAATGAAATCAATAAAAACATTCGTACTCTTTTCACTATCAAATACGTTTATGTTTAAAAAATGTGTATAGAAAGTTTAAATCTAAAAATCCAACAATTTACACTATGAAGTAACATATATTAAATGAATATAACACAAGAAATTGACTGATCATGCGTAAATTTTCATAAATAATTCTGTCAAAGATTATATGCTTCTTCATAATCAGTATCTTTTTAATTAACCGTACTTCAATCTTATATTAATTATTAGCAAAGTATATAAAAGAAGGTAAAATTACTTATAAAATACAATTACTTCATATAGCATTTTATTGTATTAGACTGAAAATACTAACATGTAAAAACAGCAAGGCCAAATTATTAAACAAATATAGCCATTTGTTTTAATATTTTTCTTAAATTAGTCCAATTGTTTTAGTGTAAAATTTGTAAAACGCTTAGAACGTCCCATTTAAATTTAAAATCGACTCATCGCCTACTTTTCCTAGAATTTTCTTTACTTTCTCTATAAACATGGCTAAATGATACAGTTTACCAATGCAAGGTAACTCTCACAAAATATAATTTAAAATTATTCTATCCTATTGGGTTTCAAAATTAAAAAAAGACACTATTCTGTGAGAACGTAATGTTGCATAAGGTTTTCGAGTCAACGCATTGACTATTTGCCTATATAATAATTGTAATAGGAATATTGTATAATTCCTAATTGTTTATTTGAATGAACTATCACTAGTCGAAATTGTTCCATATTCTTCGTTGATTCTGAGTATCTTTCAGATCAAACCACAACATTCGGCTATAAGTAATTTAATTAATTGTTGATATGGTATCGTCTTAAATAGTCATAGTTCATTTATTTATATTGGTTGTATTCCGTGTTATATTTAAATTATTATTTTATTATATTTTAAGTATTTTTAAACATTGTAAATATATATCCAGGCTAATATGTTTGAAAATATTTGGTATAAAACCTTTTTAAATATGTCTTGTGTGATAGTTAACAACTAATAAATTAGCTTAGCTTCATTCAAAGGTAAGATAGTTGGATAAAAGTATCTTCATTATCAAATCATCATTAATAAGTGAAGGGATAGATGATCAAAGTTTGTAGGACAATGAAAGTGATACAATTTTGTTATATTGAAAAATAGTTATCTTATAACAAAGAAATGGTTATAAGTTTTAAATATTGAAGATTATAACATTATACTTTTCGACAAGGTACAATAATTTGAAAACTTCCATCTAATTAGAGCTTTGTTATATTGAAAAATATTTCATTATGTTTATTCTTAGTAAAAAGTATCTGGTAACTTAAAACGTGCGATAAAACAAAATTCATTTACATGAATCGCCTGAAATAGATATGGTGTGACCTATATTTCTAACCCTGCATAAATAATTGATGAATAATGGTTTAATCTGCCCAGTGTAGAAGGCATGTTCTGGTGAAAAATTAAAGAAAAGATCTTTTATTGAATTGTAACCCTTTAACATTATCTGGAAGGGTCCTACTTTCAAATGTATTCGTAACGAATTTGCCAATTTGCATTACGACTCGATTGTTGCGTTCCCAAAAGTGGTAATGGTAGAAGCTTGCCGGATTCCTTCAGGTCAAAACTGAGACACACTTTGCGGCTATTAACTTCGTGGTATATTCAGTGTAGTAAGTTATAAGAGAAAAACTGAGATAAGGCGAGTTTATAAAAAAGTATGCTAAATATTAACCGACTCGCTTTTTAATTTTGAATATTAAATTAAATTTACTAAAAAATATGACAACCAAAAAATAATGAATTGATATCTAAATCACATTTGGTAACAAGAAATAAATATAGCTTTTAGTGTACATTAGGAATACTTAATTATTTTGACTAGGTAGAGCAATAGCGAGATGGTTACCTCAAGTAAGTTAAGTTGATAAAAATTATTTCGGATCTCGATAAAATCATATATGTTCTTAATTTGTGTTTATTCTCTGTGGGCACGATTATAAAAACCAATAAAAAATTCAGTACCTGTAATTCTAATAACCGAACTGGGCTTGTTAAGCAGTATACCGAGTACAAGTAAACCCCAATTAGTAAAAACGAGCCTATCTCAAACATAAATTTAGTGTATCAACTATATTTAACTGTTATTAATAATACTAATGAAACCCCCTTAAAAATATTTACTCGAATTTTAAAATATAAGAGAAATTATAGTATATAAATATATAACAAAAGTTTCTTCAATTTTATCATGTATACATTTTAAGAAATAATGGGGTAAATAATTTCAGAATTTCTTGATAAATAACTTTAAAGCACCTACTTAGTAATATCTATTTAACGAAACCATATCACAGAGGATTTGAAAGATAACAATTCATATAAAATTGTAAATATGACTAACGTCATCGGTTTAAACAGGTCTAAGTTATTGTGTTTTGAAAACAGAAAATCAAGAAAATCATTCCCATGATATTTGAGAGAAGATAGCCAGTGTCAGAATCGGTTTGCTCGATTTAAAATAATTTTAAATCATTTATATAAGTATTAAGTGCTCATGCTACTACATATACACATGAATTAACAATTAAACAAGTAATTGACCGCATTTTGCTAAAGCGATCGTGCTTCAACTCTTAGGAACTGTCACAAGCAGTTGCAAAGTCCGCATTTAGATCAATGAAGGTAATACTAAGCGTTTGGGTAGTTTGAAAATAATTGCTCAAACTCGGACCTAAACAACAAATTTAACCTTCCATTTTTAACAACTAGTGCAATTGAAGGAAGCTACTAAAAAATTGTGTAATACGACGAAAGTCAAATGATTTAGAGTCAGTCAAATTTGAAAAATGACATATGTAATTGCTAACTCGAAACAAATAATGACAAAAAAACGTTTTGCCGACTTTCTGAAATCTGAAGACTAACACCAAATCAAAGGCTTCACAGACTATTACAGAAACCAAATTAAACAACGTTTTAGAAGATTGCAAAAAAGTCCAGACCCGATTATTTTTGTTGTTATTTAATAATATTATTTTAAAAGTTGTCATTTATGAAAATAAAGATGAAATTTAGTATTAAACGTATAGATTATTTGTAATATTGGCAATTATTTATATTATGGCGTTGTTTTATTTAGTGATATATATTGTTGTTAATTGTAAAAAAGTACAAAATATAATAAATAAATCTAATATATTCCTACCTTATATATTTATTATTTCACTCTCTCACTGTTTTTCACTAAATTACATTAATTTGATTTATGATAATAACAAAACTAAAATTTACATTACAAGATTAAAAAATATTTTACATTATGTCAAATCGTATTTTCAACCTTTTATAGCAAATTGTGGGTAGGCCGTGTACCGTAATGTCATTGTACACTACGCAACAACTTCAATTTAATATTAATTAATAAACAATTATTTAAATTACTCCAGTAAATTATAACATACAGTAAAATAACAATATTGCAATGTTTTAAATCATATATATTAAATATTTATATAAAACAATCATTAGTATATAAAACTTAAAATACATTATTATAATTCTTGGTACTTGTTTGCGAGACTATACCTAGTCGATAAGGTCCGATTTCCCTACGATCAGCGTTTTTTTCGGTAGTTATAAAAAATGGAATGCAGTTTTACAGGTGGACCTAGCCATTGAAATAAGTTTTATTTGGTTTATATAGTATGTAGTATATAGTTAATACATAGTATTGGTGAATATATATTATTGCATAATTTTATAGTGAATTTAAATATATTTACGTAATCTGGGACTGTTAGTGTGTTATTTTCTTGTTCCAAGAGAAAACTGTTTTTTGGCCGGTAAGTTTTCCAAATTTGTTAGGTTAATTTCCCATAATACATTAAAAATTTGAATTACATCGTTGTATTACTAAATTAGTGAATGTTACAATTTGAAAACTCTTACATCTCAAAAACTTCAAATTGTACTGATCTTAGAGTATTATAAAAAGAGGATGGGTATTAATTTCTAGCAGTGGGGCTTCGAAATAACAAAAAGAAAAACAGTTCAGGTATCGGAGATCGGAGATCATAATGAACCTCATATCCCATGTCAATCAAATCATGGCAGTTCATCTATTAATTTACCAATAAATGGCGACCAGTATATGTTAGGATTGGTTTCTTCGATTCTACATTGAAGTCGTTTTTGGCTTAGATTTAATGATGATTGTTCGTCTCTCCATATATTGTATAATTACTCAGTTATATGGTCTTATAATTATGTACCGTAGCATATATTGGTGTTGTAGCCTACATTATTTTTGATTTTATTTATTTAAGTCCCAATATTTAATACAGTTTCCTGTTTTAACAGGTTTAAGGCATTTTTGTATATGCTTTTTTACAGGGATTAATATACAGGTCATAAAACAATATGTTATTGTGACTGTATTAAATTTTATAATATGTTATAGGATTAATATTGACATTGACGGTCTACGATTGTGATGGGTATGTTTTGTTTAGAATTATACCATTATCAGAATCCATGAAAGCTTTATATGATTTTTATTATGAAGGGTTTAACAATTTTTATTTTTAACAGGTTATTTGATATATATTTTCCTTCTTTTTCATTCATCATAATTGACATTTAGGTAACTATAAGAGTATGCATTTTTCGTCCCAGAGTTTATGTTGACATAGATGGTACCACCAGCATTGATATAATATCCTTTTTTTAGGGTTGCATTTTTTACCAGCTTCAGAAACATATCTAAATATTATCTGATTTTTATTTTTGCGCGTTTTATGTTTATTCTTTCTAACAGGTTATGTTATAACAGGCTATGGGTATAATTTATTTATTACAGTGCTGATGTTGACGTCGGTGGTACCAGTACCATTGATATATTACCCTTTCCTTAGAATAATATTTTTACCATTTTCAGAAACCATCAATATATTATCCTTTTTTTAGAATTACATTTTTTACCATTTTCAGAACGATAACAGAGATAAAACTTTTATTTTTAAGCATTTTACAATTTTTCTATGTAATATGATATGATATGTTTTCTTTATTTTTATTCACGCGATCCTTTCGTCACATTTTTACCTACAGCTTCTGGAGTAAAAATTAGTAATTAGTTACCTAGAAACTTATTACTAATCTTTCTAATTACTTATATTTTGAAAGTATAAATTCGTTTCACTCATATTCGTACTACTACCATTAATATATTATTTTTATTTAGAATTAAATTTTTTACGATTTTCAGAACGATAATAGAGGTGAGACTTTTATTTGAAAGCATTCTACAATTTTTCTTTTTAACAGGTTATGTGATGCGCATTTTATTTGTTTTTGTTTTATGCGATGACGTTTAGCTTTTTACCTATAGCTTCTTGATGTTACAGATTATTCTCGTAATTGACTTAAATTTAGATTTAGTAATCAAATGGTCATTTTGAATCTGCCATAGTATCCATTGTATATTTAATGTAATTATAAGACAATAGTTCAGCTAACTTCGTAATTTTCGTGTAACAAATGGTTCGTTATCTCTAACTCAGTGGTTGTTTATATATATATATATATATATATATATATATATATGGGTATATATATATATAGTATAATATATAATTATAATTGCCTGCAATTTCTGATCGATTTGTTATGGAGAGAAATATATGGGAATATATTAACAATTTCTTTTTGTGATTTAATATATATTACATAACATTTCTGATGGTGGCTCCATCTCTGAATTTTATGGAAATTTTCCTTTTACTGTTTTCAATGTTACATTTCCAGGTTATGTAATTTTTCTCGCATAATTTATTTATTGTTACAATAATTTTTTCTTTGCTAACGATGTCTTCATGAACTTAAGTAAATATTCTGGTGACTGTTGGGTAATTTTGTGTCATTAGATGTCATTAGAATCGTTAAATATTTTTATTTATAATTGATTAATGCTGGTGTAAGTGATAATTTTGACATCTGGTACACTTCGCGTCATAAGCATAATACATTTTCGTTTTTTTTTAATATAAATTGTTTTGATGATAGTATAATACAATGTTAGGCTACTATCATTAAATGCTGATGTATTTTCTTACCTTCTTCAGTAATATATTCCTTCTGCTATCACATACACTATAATTAAGAGGGACATATAATTAAGAGACTATTTAATACCACTAATTACAACTAACTAATTAAATATGAATTTCTATTGTGCCATTCCTTTTTCTGAGCTTTTATTATGAGATTTTTTAGGGGCTATTTTTCTAATACGTTGAAGTTATAATCATTTCATTGTATTACTACATATATTTTATTAATACTGTAAATGTTAAATATAGTATGAATGTGGGTAACTGTCAATCACAATTTGAATATATTCAATAACAAAAACCTGTACCTTTCTACTAAATAGTGTTGAACCTCAAAACATCTCCATCAATTAGAATATATAAGTTGTGGTTTCAATGATTTAGAATAGATATATATATATATATATATATATATATATATATATATATATATATAACGTTTCTCTGTTTTCTATACTGCAACAGCCATTTTTTTCTAGATGAATCGTATATTGATCAAACTTCTTTTCCGAGGTAACTTAAAATAATATACGATAAGTTCTTGGAAGGGGTTCAATAAATTAAGCTTCCAAAAAAAAAATAATGCTATTAAAATTCAATCAATATAGTCTACTGGTTGAAAACAGAGGCATTATGTTTTTCCATGTTAATCATAATGGAGTTTTCGATATTTTGAAATTTAACGTCTGCTGATATAAATAATTCCAAGTTATAATGGAGCTAGCATAAAACTTAAATTATGTTATTATTTTGTTATTAGGTTTGCTTGCTCCAGTATATTACGATAATTCTCTGTAATCATCAAATGCGATATTTTTAAAACAGTGGTTTTTCTGTAACCAAATGTTCTTAAACAAAATATGAAATATGAACAATTTATAGGTAAATAAAATATAGTATTAAAGGTAGCTTTTTTTATCTGAACAATTCCTATTTTCGCCTTTTTAATATAGTTGATTTCGTACGTTTTACGTATAGACGTAAGGAGAGTAATATCAAGATTTTTGAATAATAAACCACCACCATTTGTTTACATTTCTCACACATTCCGACAGCAGCTGGACATATTTTGATTGATTACTCTCCTTTTATGTGTTCAGTGACATAATTAGTTTCATGTAGTCCATCCAGTATTTCTTTTTAACGATTTTTGATTATTCTGCTTTTATGTGGTTTGTAATATTAAGTTTCATGTAGTCCATGTAGTATATATTTTTATTGATTCTTTTTGGGTATTCTCTCTATCTTATCATAAATTTATAACTTTTTAACATAATAACAAATATATATAGAAAACTATCTTTCAAATATGAATATAACATATTATCAAAATATCAATGTATGTATCAGCTCAGTAAATTTCTTCAAAAAATGTTATGCGTTTTCATCACATATTTTACAACTTCATCATATCACTTTTGATTATTCTAATACATACATTGACCTTTAGTTCTATTTTTCATTAGTCATTGGTTATCACGTCTATAGCCTTTGGTCTAAAGAATGTTATAAAAATCCAAACATGCTAATGCCTGTTAGGGCTTAATTTACAAGTGTGTTAGTGTAAATAGGTTGAGTACAAAATATTTTGTATTTAAAGAACACCAGTGTTAATAATTTGTTGGCCATGACTCCATAAATACATCGTTGCTGTCCTTTCTCGTTATTTCGTAATACATTTACAAATGAATTACTAGTTCTTCATCTACGTGGAAGTAGTAACTTCGATCTTCCTTTTATTACCGAGATCTTATCTTCAAATATATCAAGCTCAAAATGAAGAACTGGACATGATGATATTATTTTCAAGTATTATTTTCAGTTTCACATGCCGATTCAAAATCCATCAACGTAATTTCACAATAAACTCAAATCTAATCTAAAAGAAAGAAATAACTCTCATCTAAAATCTAATCTGAAAGAAAGAACATCTAATAGAAAGGTAATTCCATCACTGTAGAATTTCTGAGATCTTGGTGAGAACCAAGTGAACCAAACGATTTCCTCAATCCCTATTATGAAGTCAGTTTTACAGAAAATGAAACAAACGGTGGTCGGGGCTCTACGATAGATGCATCAAAACTTTCTAGATCTAGCGTTACCGTGTTGAAATATAACACTTTTTTCCTTCGTCAATTTGAACTGTCACCTAGTAGTCTTCGACGATGAAAAATTCGCTTCAAATCCCACGAAATACTTATCATCTTCGACTGTAATCTTTTCCGCACTTTGTCATACGTGATCCAATTTTCATAATACTTAATCGCTCGCTTTAGAATACTTAGATTTTGTTTTGCTTCAATGGCGATTTACTAATAGAACAAGGCCATAATTATTTTTCTGCTAGTTTAGGGGAAACCAAATATCGAGCTTCTTTTGGTATCTATATATGTTTGACAATTTTATTAACTTCTTCAACAATTAGTAAAGCAGAGCGATAATCACCAATATGGAGATCTTTCGAACGATAATGTCTAAAGCAATGCTGACATAGGCGTTCTCTTCAGCACTTATTGGTATAAATGGCACACATTTTCAATGTTTCTGTACCGGATTTTTTCCTTTTAAAAAGTAATTAACTAAAATATGGCTAATCTTTATAAATATTAACACCATTTAAAAATAATAACAACTACTAGTTTATTTTCAGTATTGTTCTTTCCATATTGTTCAGACCAGTTCTTTACATATCCGATTTTTGATAACGAATTTCGAAGGTTTCAGTATTATTATTTTAAGACATGAGACCAAAGCATTGAAAGCCATGTAAACAGAACCAATGAGGCAGACTTTGAAATACTCGTTGAAAACAATAAAAATACAATCATAAATGTGTATTAGATTAAACGTAGAGCTTCAGTTTATCATATAAATTAAACGGACTAAATATTGAGCATTAAAAACCAATTCAAATTGGTTTGTGACATGCTGTTTAAGAGAAAAAACGGTTGTGTTGTTAGCGATGAGAACTGGATATAACATGAGAATTCTAAATTTTAAAAGTATTTAAAAATCCATAAGAAGTCTATTAGAGCTGAAATGATATATTCATTACTTCAAGATGTTTTTATGCATTTGATAGGTTATTAGATACTAACATTACCTTAAACTGTTATCGAAGAACGGCATTATGGACTTCTAGTGCAGACCAGGTGAAGCTCGTCCATTACAGCTGAGTTGATATATTCATTGCTCCAAGATGTTTTTATATATTTCATGGGATATGATATACTAAAATCAGCTTAAACCGTTACTGAAGAACGGCACGAAGGACTGCTAATACATACAAAATAAATAAGAACGTAAAATTTTGTAGCCTTATCGGTATTCATAACTGATTGATGAGCTGAGCATAACTGATTTCAGATACATTTATATTTGATAAGGAATGTTTTTATTTGTCCGAGAATTATTATTATTCGAAATACCCAACATATATAACTAAATTATTATATAACTAAACACTTTCTTTTTATTACCAGTTTATTAACAGATCAGTTTTAACTACACTAAATGAAGATTTCATATTTTCGCAGCAAATTAAATAAAACTCACTCTTCGTTCATAGGTCGTGGTAAATATAGTAGGGCTAAAATCCGGCTTGGTTATGCCATCGAGGGCCTGCCAGGGAATTCGCCGGCTGCTCAGGAGTGATTAATGATGGCCGTCAACCGCTCCCGAGCTTTAGACATGTCTCTGGGCCTCCGCGCGTCCCCCTCCCCCTCCGACCCCGTCCCCAGTCGTCCGCCTCCCCCCTCGCCCCGTCGGCCCTCTTCGCCGCCCAGACCATTGTGCCCCCATAACTGCACACGATATTTAAATTCGTACATAAAAGACGTACTGTGTTTTTGATTATCGCCGTTTTGGGCCTGAAGGATTCCGAATAAAGGCTGCTCACTGCGCAGTCCCCATGCATGACTGACTCGCTGAATTTTCGGTTCTTTCTTCTTTTCTTCGTGCTGTTTTTTTCGCCGTGACGCTCATTCATTCGGGCGGTGCTACTGCTTTTTGCGCGTAGATGTCGTCGTCATCGTCCGTGCCGCTCAAGACCGGGGTTGCCGAAAGGGTATGATTCAGACGGGTATCGAAAAGTCCCAAAATTGAACGATAGGTCACGAATTCGCTTTTAATAATAAAATCCGGGATATAAGAGCGAATATTAACTTGCGATTCCCGCTAAGGACATATTGAAATAAGTATTTAATCATATTATTTCCTGTTAGTGATTTCTTAAAACTTGTCTATTACTGGAAATTATAAATTAATTATTTGTTTCTCGATATTGATGGAGCTGTTATAATTGATATTCGATTTCTACAATTCTAATTGATCATAAATCATATAAAAATGCACATTAATCATATACGTTCATTAATTACACTTGCAAAGGCTATACACCTCTTTGCTTAGCATTTTGATTATAACTGAGTTATTAAGATTTACTGTATATATATATTTATATATATATATATATATATATATATATATATATATATATATATATATATATATATATTTATATATATATATATATATATATATATATATATATATATAAATGTTATCCAATATAATTTATTTAAAGTTATAGTACTTCTAAAAACTATAGTTAATTATACAGCTGCACTAGGTTAGAGTATAACCCTTTATCACTATTGATTTCAAGAATTTTGCATCTGTCTGACAACCGGACGACTTTGACAGGCTCACTCGAATACATAAAGTTCCAACTAATCAGACAACATTGTGTCTCTTTTTAACTGGAATAAAATAAAATAAGAGATATATCACCTATTATTTTATATTCCCAAGTTGATTCTGAAAAGAAATTACTTTTTTCGATTAAGTGACTTCCTTCTAGACGCACCTGTCGACGTTTCTAATATAACTCTAGATATATTCTAGTCTAAACTAACACAATCATGTTAGGCCAGTTAAAAACTGTAATTTAAGGCAAAACATAGTGTGCTTTATATAAGTTTTCTTTTGTAAAATCTGGGATGTGTTACAATTTGAACTCCGAATATATCGAATTATTGTTCCTCATTTAGTAAAAGATGTGAACTGTTCTGAGAGATTTCTATATTTTAAAAGTGGTTATGTTAACATCTTAAAATAGTTATTAAAAGTCTTTATTTAGTACTTGAATTAGAAATGTTTGTTCAACTTTTGTATTCAAAATTCTAATGTCAAGAGACACTGCTACATTGTTGCTAAATAGTATGTTTTATTAACATTTTCTTATGTAAAGTTCTAAAAATAATTATATAAAAAAGATGATTAATGGCCAATATGAAGACTCCTTATTATCTACAATACGTAAGAAGAAAATCCTCATTATTAAACCATACTCGACACGAGGAGAGAGATACAGCCAATACGATGCTATTGATACTACATGCTAAATGGTTTTTACCAAATCATTCCACTGGTGGCGATCGGCCTCAACTATTCTGCCAACGGGAAGTGTTAGTCTCCTATTTTGCTAATCACTCTTTGCGCCCTTGGTCCATGGATTTTTTTGAGATACTCTCTGCGTTTTCCATTTAGAAGGCAGATTTCGGTATAGAAGTGAAGAGTTTGTTCACTTTTCACTCGACAGGCACTGTGAAGAACAAAAATAAATAAACTTTGGAAAGCTGTCTGGTAATTAATATTATTTTTTGCGCTACAAATTAATAAGGATATATTCATCATCACTGATGATATAATAATGATACTTAATCTATAAAACTATGTTAAATATTACTGATTTTTCTGCATTATTATGAAATTGCATAATTGAATAATTTGCAGATGCAATTTAATTCCTAAATATTTTTTTCTATTAATATATTTAGTTTAAATGTATTAGTACATATTTTTATTATTGTTCTTCATAATTCGATTTATAATTAGCATAATTTAATTAATATTGGTTAAGGGGGTTACTACATTACAGACTTGAAAATTGTCATATCTTTGTTTGTTTTTCGAAAGCAATGGGATTCATTTCAAGAATACAAAAATGTATTTAATTAAAATTTAATCTGCAAAATATCATTGTAGCTTCAACGTATCTGGAAGATAAATTTTGTTAGTAATTTAAACTATGTGGTTTCGGGAAAAATCCTATTTAAATGTTTCAAAATAAGTTTACTATATTAAGGGTTAAATTTTGTGATTTTTCACCTTTACTCAGGCATTTTAGCTTAGTATTGTATGACAGCTCTTCTTACCAAGTATTTTCTTTCTCTGCATTATATCTGAGCAATATAATAAATTTTCGAGCATCTTGATGCTAGTGTGATGCTGGGAGATTGGCAGTATAATTTATATAATGTTTGAGTTGAACTGTGCCTATAGCTGTTTGTAAAATCTGAAGAAAAATTCCATGGTAACATTTCGTATCTCATTGTATAACTTGAAAGATTTTATTTCTTAATATTTTACTATTAGTCGGCCATTTTATGTAGATCAATGATAACAATTCCGATAATCCTTATTATCTGAGCCAGATTTGCATTTATCTACATTTATGGTCCTTGGAACAGTCATTTATCATCGCAAATATTCCTTTTCATTTGATAACAAATGTTGCTCGATAATAATGCTAGATGATATTGCTAACTTTGATATATTAATTTGATATCAGAATAAGATGATGATAATAACTGCAGTAATAAAGTTTTTATATTATAAGTCAACCAGTTTTTATTAAATCAAATTCCTGATATTGTTATACTTCCTTTTTCCTTCCGGACCCCGCGTTACACTTTTATTACTATTTTTTTAATATTTATTATTTAAAAACCATCTTCTCGAAATTCTCCTCCCCAATCGCCATCTGTTTTTCAGCGAAAAATCTCCATAATGGCCACGAAGTATGCCCACCCCACCGAGAAAAAAAAACACCCTCCTAATATTACAGGAACTGTGTTTGGACCCTCGTCCAATAAGCAAGTTTTTACGTTATTTTCACGCTTGATCGGCGGCTCTTTCGCCTTTTCGGGGCCTCCTTTGTTCGTCGAAGAAAAAATTGCAAATTAGGACGATACTTAGGTCCCGGTATTTTTATCTCGAATAATTATGTGTTAGGATTCGGGCCCGTAGGGATGATTAATAGATTGTCTTCGAGACGCGAACGACGGAAAACGTAAAAATAAAATAAAAGCTTCGTCGAAATTGTGCGTGTATTTTTTTTGCCGGTCGGGCCGGGGGTCGCCCGGGCTCGTGGAAAGAAAGGAAAAAAAGAACGACGACAAAGAAACGCGACCGGATTTGGGTCGGACGACGATTTTCATACATGATTTAACCTGAATTGCGTAATTAGATACTTTTGTCGAAAATACATCTATTAACGATGTGCTCGTAGAAACTAAAAGTGTTCGATTGTTTGTCATTTAAGTTTGATTAAATGGCAATACCAAATATGCAAATCATCACAGGATACATTACTCAATTACTTATTTACAACTTCATTTACTTGCTCCTTTTTTATATATAAATTATGTTTGATAAATAGATATAGACAAATTTGATAAATAATTGATTTAATGTTGAAACTATACATAAGGAGGGAAATAAACATTGAGATTTTTTTTGAAATAACACGTTTCGTTTTAGAAAACTATTGAATAAAATGAAATAATAAAAATAGTTTCTATATTCCTTTCTATTTTTATAAAAATAGCATATTTGATTTAATTTACATATTTGAACCAGTAACATGAATTCCAAGAGCCATATGACTAAATATAATCATGAAAAAGGTCAAAATCATTTAGCTCAAATCCAGCCAGTATAGTTACAACCAAACGAAAAAGCCACAACTATATATGAAACCAGTAATTTTTGCTACGATTCTTGATCCCCAAATCCTATTAATGATTTCACTACCTCGAGTTTTGTATTACAACTTAATGTACATTTACTAGCCTAAAACGAATGGATGATCATACTTTTAAGCTGAAAGAAATTTCTGTCAATGCATCATTATTTTTGCAAAACAGAAATTTATTTACCTATACTCTTATATAATAATTCATTGTAATCTCTTTGGCATTAGATCATTAGGTTATCGTTGATATTTTTGTATTTAGTTTATTTTATCCAGGTCTACGTTTGTTAACATATTTTATAATTTCATAATATCATTGTACACTTTTCTTACATCTTAGCAAAATACTGTCTAATTTCTTCTTCTCTGATTGTCTGAATTTCACATTCTTCAACTTTCGCTCTCAACAAATTCTAGATACATCTCACCTATAAAATAAACTTTAAATCACTACTAAAACATATCATGTTTAAAATAAATGTCTAATTATTACCACTTATTACAGTTTTTACTATTATTCTTGATGGACAAACTTCATTAATGACTTGACTACTTGACTACGGACACAACAAGAATAATTTTCTTCTCTTTTCTTGTTATCACTAAATTCTGGCATATGATGACACCTATTCGAAGGCGTTGAAAATTATGTGTTATCAATTTGGCAGCTCATATATATCAACATTCCCACTCTAAGTAAAATTGATGCTGTTTGGATTTTATAACTTTTAAAATTTAACCTTACCTTCTGTACTTACCCTTATTATTCCATAATTGCAAATCATTTTATGTAAAACCACCAAGAATAACACAACAATTTAATTGTTTTTACTATAGAATTATTAACGTAACACAAAATCTAAATATTCTAGATTTTTTTGTTGTCTTAACTTGAGTACAGATAATTAGAAATGGAAGGAAATATATTTTATTCTTTTGTATCATTTTCTATGCAGGAAAATGCGTATGTGCCAAATCCGGAGATATTTGTTAAGCACTATATCCTAATCATCTCTAGTGGTTCCCATGAAAACATGAATAAAATTAAAACGACAAAACTTTAGCGCACTATACATTATTCATTTAAGCTCGTAACAAAAATACATGTTTAACTTCTAAACTCTGCGATTCATGTAAACATTACAAATAATATTTTACGTATAGGTTCTTTACAAGAAATCTATAAGTAATTAATAGAATTGCCTCTGGAACGACGCGGCAAAACTATAGGGCAGTCAGTTAAAAAATAGGATTGATCAATATGTTCAATTTTTTAAATATATTTTCATTTCAGTAATAGGCGCTTAATTGGTAAATATTTTAAAAATGACATACCTAAAAGTGCTATCCACGATAGGTGAAAAATTTTAGATCAAGATTATGTTAAAAACCTGTAAAAACATTGATCAATTCTTTTTCTTAGCTGACTGCTATCATTTTGACGTGCCGTGTCGAGAAGCAAATATTTCGTTTATTTAAGGGTTTCGTGTAAAGAATCTATAAGTAAACAATACCTGTGTATTTTTAATATTTATGTAAGTCGTAGAGTCTAAAAGCTAAGCATTAATATTTATTAAGAGTTGAGACGAAAATCGGTAGTGTGTTAAAGTTTTGTCGCAGACTGTATATATAAATAAAAATTATATTAACTAAAAATTAGTTCTAAATTATAGTATTGGTTAGGCCAATATTGTTTATAATATATATTGTATAATATATATAGTAATTTTATAACTTTCCAACATACAATTACAATACATTAAATGACCGGCTTGGTTGGCGCAGTGGTCAATGCGACAGGACGGTCTTCCTACTGTTAGGATAGTCGGGTGTTCGAATCCAGCTGGGGCATGGATGCACTTTATGTTTGTATTTGCAACTGTAAAGGTTTTTATTGGAAACAGTGTAACCAGGCTGAGTAAGACGGGATGTCTTCTGGGATGGTCTCTAAGTTGATCATTGGCCAGTCGGTAAGCTTAATGCCAAGGACCGCGGTTTAGAGTCTACGTTAAACCCTAGGTCCAGTCTAGATAAGCCCTAGTTGTTAAAAAAGAGACTTGGAATCTAACAAATGTAAAAACATTAAATAAATGCAATAAATTATGAAACTTGTAAAATATATTTCAAGTGTTAAAAGTATACTCATAAAAATGTGTTAAGACAAGAAAAAAAGCAATAATTTTGCAATAAATTTTTGTCAGGTGCCTACTATATTTTAGTCAGGGATAAATATTGGTGAAAATTCGTATACAGTTCACTGATTTATAAAGTAACAGTGCAGATATCCATTTAGTTTATCATGGTGCGCTCATAACTCCATTCATTACCTTTTTGTTTTATACACTTATGAGGATTCTGTTTACTTATATCCCTTCTAGTTTCAACGATTTAAATGTGATGATCATTGGATCAAGACTTATAGGATGAAAACTCATCTGAAATTCTTAAAGAACTTTCAGGCCACTTAGCAGTGGAAGAAACAACTGTCTTTTAATTTTTGCATGCTATGGTAGAGATTCAAACAGAGGAAAAATGGGCACCACACGAATTTTTTTTTATTATAACATATTTATTAGATAGGCTTAGTACAATCTTAATTATAAATTAATTTATTATTACATTTCATTTGTACTTGGATGAATTCACAAGCAAGACAAGTGCGATAAAATACATCAATATGTAATCCTCAATTATAAAATTATAATAACTTATAGTTATAGTTTACACTAAAGGTATACACTTTATATAAGTTCGTATGGTTTGGCTCGCTTCAATCTTCTGACATCCTGCGCGCTGTCCAGCAGTTGTATTGCTTCCACGTTAGTATGATTTAGTAATCTTCTTTCGTGTTTCAAGGCGAAATCTTGAAGAACTTCGCAAATCCATTTCATTTCCAGGTCATCGTGCAGTTCTTCGTTGGGTACGTAGCGATAGGCATTGGTAATCAATCGAAGAACCTTGTTTTGACCTCGTTGGATGACTAGTTGATTTGAATTTTTAGTGCAACCCCATATTTGCACTCCATAGATCCAAATTGGCTTTATGATTGTCTTATAAATCAACCTCTTTGATTTTAGATCAAGTTGGGAGTATCTTCCGACTAACCAGTACAGTTGTTTTATTTTGGTTCTAATATGTTTTGCTTTTTGTCTAACATGATGTTTCCAATTTAATTTACCGTCAATACGGATTCCAAGGTATTCAGCTGATTCTGCTTGAGGAATCGGGCATCCATTGAGTGATATAATTAAGTTTTTATTATTTCGCCGCAATGTAAAATTAACGTGGACAGATTTAGAGGTATTAAGTTCAATTTTCCAATCTTTTGTCCATTTGAAGATTTTGTTGACTACGACTTGTACTTTTTCTACAACACTAGGCAGAGATATGTCGTTTGCCATAATAATTGTGTCGTCAGCAAAGGTTCCAAGTAGTGTTCCTTTTGTTCTTGGAATGTCATCAGTGTAGAGCAGATATAGGAGAGGTCCTAAGATGGTGCCTTGTGGAACTCCAGCCGAAATAGATTTAAATGTGGAGAACGCCATTTCGTGCGATACTCTAAATTTTCTTCCGAAAAGAGATGACTCCAGCAATTGACAATAGTTACGCGGTAATAATTTGCTCATCTTACAGATTAATCTTGTGAAACATCCAGGAATATTGCAGGTCAACCACACGAAATTACTTAAAATTCCCTTTCGAACGGTTTTAACATTGAGTTTCATTGTTCAAAGTTATTAACATTGTTTGCCCTTAAACATATCAATTCTACCGTTAAAGGTGCAAAAATGGGACAACAAAAGCTGTTGAATATAATAACATCCTAACGAGTAAATAACTAAAATTAATAAATACTACAAGACATATCAAAATTATAAACGTAGTACAAAAAACTCCGTTCGCAATGATCTCCAGGTAGACCAACAAGGAATCCTGTCCAGTATAGACCAAAGCACAAGACAAGATAAAATACATCTGTCAATTGCTGCAAATTTAACACCGCCTATTATATCTCCGGCCCTATAGTATTTCTGAAAGACAACTAAGCATGGTCCCAAGGTCATCCACTTAAAATTCCCTAAGTATAGTTTTTCTATGGTTAAAATGTAACTTGAAATGTCATACGTGCTAATTATTATTCTTATATCAAATATTGTGGACTAATAAATGCTATGCTGTTGACCTCCATATATTGAATGTTTGCAATCAAAAAGATATTTACTTAGCTTGCATTTTATTGTTGGTAATTATTCTTGATTAAACATTCAAAGCCTTGTTAATACATTTATTACACTATATAACAAACAAACACTGACACAATTTGACTTGGCGGTAATAATAATATTCACGTCGTCAAATGGTCTACCACCAAAGTTAAAGTATTTTTTCAAACTGATCCGAATCTCGGTGGTGGTGTCTAAACGAAATTTAATCGCGGCTATAAATCAGCAATCATCGGCTCTCTGAACGATAACTATCACGAAAATGCCTCCACGGTCATTTTTTTGCCTTTCAACTTGTTTCCTTTCCCTCGACGAGGAAAAAATCCATTTTAAATGAATATATTTTCGAATTATCTTTTCCTTCGCTCGGAACGGGAGAAGGGCCGCATTTCCATCCCATTTATTGAAAATCAATCAATCAAACCGATCGGGAGAGGAAGAAGCTCGTCGAAAACGGATCGGGAGAAGTTAAATGAGATGTTCGGCTATCAAACGGAACTCGTCTTCCTGGCCAGATAAAACTTCCCAACTCTTGAACTAATTTAACCGAGGAATTCGCCCGACTGATTATGATTGATAAGACAATTAAGTGGCGTTTTGCGAAACGATAGGTGTGCAAAAACTTTAACGCGGTCGAGGCGAGGGTGTCTTGCCGGTTGACGGTGTTTTCCTGCGGAGTTATCGAGTAGTCGACGTTATCAATGTCGAAGTATGCTTATCAGAAGTAATAGTTCCGTGGCTCATTTAAAATAATTTTAGATCCCTTAACAGAAAACACGAAAATATTTATTTGAATAAAATAACAGCGTGAAATTACATTTTCCGAGTTTGTACGGCATCTTACATGTTCAATATTCATTAGTGAAAGAGCAAAAAGTCAATGAAAATAACTATTAAAAACCTAACCAAAATGTTGAATTGGATAGTTTTAACATTTGCCTATATAAAATAATAACTTTTCATTTAGCACTATTCAGTTATTCGGTGTATACAGACGGTAGTTATGGAAGGCTGAAAATAGTATTTACGACATTCATTACTTATGTTGCTGCTCTATCATATCCTAATTGTAGGATAAAAAGAGATCAAAGAGACATTTATTGGACCAATTCTCAGGTCAAACTCACAAATAAGACAAGTTAACTCAAAATGGCATTTCAAATCATTTTCACTCTTTGTCATGCCAAAAAAGAAGAGTTTCTGTGACATATTGCGACTGAAGATGAAAACTTAATCTACTACAACAATCTCGAGCGCAAACGTTATGGGTTTGACTGGGAGCCATTTATAACAATATCGAATATAATATCTATCATTAGACGCCACGCTCGTTGCACCATAAAGACTTAATGTAAACACACCGCTTTGTTTCTTCGAATACACAGTCTTCGTAGCCAGAACCGTATCGCTTGCCTTATATAAGACCTTCCTCCTAGTACTGTTTTTAGTAAAATATCTCTGATATACTCTAGAGGGAAAGGTTTCTCAAATTTTGGTGACTCCAAATTAGTTTACGGTTAAGGAACTGAGCTACTATAATCCGTTTTTAACTTCAGTTTTTGAAGTCCTTACATCTTGGACTGCGATGCTTGTACCACGAATGGACAAACCGCAGGAGTTTCCAAAGCTTCGATGTTCCCTAATTGAATTAATTTATGGCTAGGGGTCTTTGGTCACCTTCAATCTACTTTCTATAACGTTACAGTATCAGCAAACATACTTGTATTTGAACTGAATCAGACAGACATTTTCATTCTTTGTCATGCAAAAAAGAGGAGTTTCTGTGACATATCTCAAGCACAGAGGTTATCGATTACACCAGGAGCCATCTATCTTAATATCGAAACGAACTTCATACATTGTAAAGTCTTGCTGTATCTACAGTGGAATCACCAAAATGTAAAACCACGAGCTAATACGTGTCAGTTCAACAAATCTAATGATATATTTTTCCAAAAAAGGGTAGCAATAGCGAGCAAAGGACACAATGTCACCGTTTTGCATGTCAACGCTTGGCCACACATTGCAGGAGTTTTAAAGGATACATTGTTGTATGATAAATCACCAGAGATTGTGTCTTCTGAACTCTTGTTCGATATCGATGCACCAGGGCTTGGATGCATTGTGTCTTAGGTTACAAAATAATGAATATTGGATGGATTGGATGCCAAAATGTTCTTATTGATATCATCATGTTGCCAGAAAGATGGGAAAAAGTGGTGTAGAAAATATTTTTTGATATATGTTATATTTTATTAATTATATGCAATCATTCATGACACTAGTTGAGTTTTCATATATTTATATATATACGGTTTCCCAAAAGGTTTTTAGTATTCGAGGGCAAATTTATCATTAGTAAAATTAAGCTTCTAAACCCACTCCTTGTAGATTGTTTTACTTTGTTTAGTATTTAGAAACAAAATAAAAGACAGAGGTTATGCATCAGGCACATCTACATATTTCTTTAAATGAAAGAAGTTAATAGAAATTCTCCACAACTGACGGTTACTCAGCTTAAATAAAAGAAAATCATGATCCCGGTATAATATCGCTAGTACTTTTGGGTTATATTGATGACATTTGTTCTAATAATTTGACATTCTAAATAATTGACCTTTACCATTTGAGGTAACTAGATTTTTTGCAATTTTAGATTTCTTTTTGTGTTGGACGTAAGATAATTATTTGTACATGTGTCATGTAAATGCTATAGTTACTATGAATTTGGGTCAATACATAACTATCTTTGCGGTTCGATAAAACATGACGTCACATTTAGTAATGGATATAGAGTCAATTTAAAATAGCAATGACGTGGAAAACGTCGCAATGTTGCCGCAGCTATTCTGAGTTTTAGTACATCTTAACTCTGACATATAACAAAATTTTAATATAAATAAAATAATTGAACAAATATTCTATTAAATATAATTTATTTTAAAATTATAATACATCAAATGCATATTATCGAAGAACTTAAAACTACAAATAATTATACAGCCACAATAATTTATGCGTTAGAGTTATTTATTATATATACATTAAACTTTTTAGTACACTAGTATAGGTAGGGTTCTAGGCGTGTTTTTTTATGTAGTGGTATCCCCCGAAGGCCTAATCCACATAATTAACAATTGTATATCTGAATAATGTATTTCACTTGCATTAGAGAGCATATTTATGTTTTATGTTTAATTCTTGTCTCTTTCGATGCAATGTATCTGTATACTATCTGTATACATCTTTCTTGATGAAACTACATTTAATCACTGCAATCTCCTTAATGCATTTGCCATATCTGCAAAATAGTTAGTGTTATTTCTGTCCTCATACATGTTCACCAAACGTTCGCGTATATTCTGAACAATATCACATATACGCATAAAGCTTTCACACTCTATAATACAATTCTCTACAACTAAAGTATATTAATTGTATACTGACCTTTAGTGGTTTGCTCTTTCATCACCCTGTCTTGGTAATCATCAGCATTGAATCATAAACCAACATTCGTAAGGTTTAATTCAATCACTGTCACTTTCAGAAACACTAATCAATTGAATAACTAAGCTATTTATTTCCAATCTATCAAAAAATTGCTCAAGATTCTACCATTTGTCAATTTCTTCTTCAATGTGTCTGATCGACATCACACAAACCGAAGGTGCTATTTCCAACAATGCCTCTTTCCATAAATCCATATCATTCTGGTTTGAATATCCTCGTCGACCTGAATATCTATTGTAATAATTCTTTGCAATAACTCGTATCAACTCAATTGGAATGCAGTGATAGGGAGGAAGACGTAATACTCTGTGGCCATAACAATCAGTAATCTGATCCACTATATATCTTTTCTCAGGCTTATTTCTAAAAAAGTAAATTAGATAAAATACAATTAAATATTTCATTTATATTTACCAAGTAAAAATTTGAAATAGTTCATTCTTTAACATGATTTCGTCGAAACTTATTTTATGTACTTTAAGCCATTTCTTAATTGCAGCCTTTGTTGCAAGTTCTTAAAAGTTCATTTCTTAATTTTAGTCATCCTTGTACTAAGAGAAACACTAATTCTGCACCAGGAATAAAACCATTCCTGCTTCCAGCCTGAAGAGTTATATGTCTGCTATGAATAAATGTTATGACTAACAAAACCTAATCGATAGTTATTTCAACATTTACCTTTTACCATCAACTTTTGTTGTCTTTACACTATATTTATTATCATCTTGCCATGAGCAACCCAATACCATTCTGAAATATTCATTTCTCATTTAAAGGTATAAATTGATATATTTTTTCCTTGATTTTTTTATATGTTTTTAAAAATTGTATTCTTTTAAAAGCAATTTCTGGAAGTTCCATTAAACCCCTTCGTGGGTTATCTTTACACCACTTTAATCCTATATTATCCAACAATGTATGAA